>NC_140781.1:42412042-47754542 GCF_044657685.1 Stegodyphus dumicola
TTCGATAATAATAAAACATCTCTGATTTTTATTTCAAAATGAATTTTTATTTATCAAATCAATTTTAAAGAGATCTTTGCAAATTGGTTCATAAAACTTCACAATATGCCAATATTGTTCAGATTAGGGAAAAATATAATAAATAAAGTATGCTTAAAACAACTAAGAAAAAGCACATTTTGAGCATCCTTAACAGAAGACAATTTGGCTCCACTAACTTTCTTTACGAGTATACATTAAATTTTTATTTACATTTCTTTTTTATTCAACACTTATCTTTCAATGGTTTTAAGAGAAACAGCCCTTGATAGAGAGACTCTAAACTCGTAAAAAACTGAAACAAAATGGTTTTATAAACAGGCAGTGCAATTACACTGGCCTGTTGAGAAGAGAAGACCCCGTTGGAGAGGGAAAATATTAGGCCACACAGAGAGGAAAATGTTTAACCTCCTCCTCGTAATACGAAAGGGAAAAAATTACACCACAGCACTACTTTTGAAACCACTACGAAGCAACAGAACTCTAACAAATCTCAGACTTCTGATAATTATAGTGTGATTTAACAGTTCAACCACACTTCAAATATTACAATACAATATAGAGAAAGCACCAATTCAGACACTTCAATATGGAATTCAAAAACTTACGAAATTAATGCACAAATGCTACCCTAAACATTAAAACATAATGTGACGCGTTCATGTAAAATAAATAACTAGTAAAGCTCCAATATAAAGCAACATGTGAAAGAGGACGGACAAATTATAACATTCAAGCATTTCTAGTGGAAATAAAGTTAATATACAACAAGACTTACCAGCCACAGATGTCTTTTTGCCCTGCATTATTCCTCCGTTCTTTTCATCATTGTTCGTTTTCTTTCATGATATCATGTTCTGCATTCGAAGAGTGCACAAAAGTGATGACAAATTACACTAGAAAAGGCCAAAAGGGGAAAAAAGGAATCATTAGATTTTAACTACTTTGATATTAAAGAATAATTATACACAAAGAGAAATATCTAATATTGTTTCTTAATATATAAGACATCAAAAGTTGCCTTCTTTGTTTTAAACTCCAGCAATGTGCTACATTGTTACTAAAAGCATGACTGCAATCGATAGAAAAGCTGATTTTCCTAATACGACAGAAGTACAGTAAGCGAAAGAGGTTTTTAATATATGGGTACAACATGCATAATGAAAGAAAAAAAAAATTACACAGTTATTACGGATACACAGAATAAAAGGGGTAATGATTTTCGAGAAGAGTAAATAATTGCAGCGCTGGTAGAAAGATGGCACCAAAAGACAAAGAGCAGGTAATTTTAAATCACAAATAAACAAAATAAACTTTACTGCTAGCTTTGAAGCAGGTGTTATATATTAAACTATCTTAATTCACACACAGAATTAGTGACACAACAGATCAAAATAGAGTCAGAATTAAACTCGCAATACATTAACATTAAAAGAGCTATACATATATACTTTTAAAGATTTTTTTAATAAAAGGGCGCAAAAACACCACTCTAAAAACAGACTTAGAAGAACATATTGGAAATAAAAGTCATATACCATAAAAGAAATATTTCATTCAGAATTTTAACGTAAGAACCGTTTCTAATTTTAAGTTCTTTCAGGGTTCATAGCCACATTTTAGTTAAAAAAATAAGCACCTATAAGGACTTTTCAAGCACATTTTAAGAAAAAAAATAAGCGCTTGTCTAATTACATTATACGCAACTGCATAACCTTAAAAGAAAAATTAGACTTGCAATTCAAAATATGATCAATGCGATATTTATTAAAAGAATAAGCATTACCTCAACAATGGAAAATAATTAATTTTTTTTTTTTTTTTTTAATTTTAAATGACAGTTCAATTTACAGAATTCGTTTACAATGAGAGGAAAAAAAAACTGTGCAGAACTAAACTATATTACAAGATTTAATGATGAAATTTCAGTTCAAAATATAGAAAATAAATAATAATAAGCCATATTAATTGTATTCGCTTGGCACCTAATAATAAATACAATTTATTTTTCCTCTTATATTAATATTTAAAGAATTTAACTTGAATCAAAATTCTGAACATTTTCTAAATTTTCATTGCATAACTGTTTTTCCTTAACATATATTCCAAGCAAAGTAATTTAAGTAAAAAAGAGGAACATTTCTGAAATCAGGAGATGGGAAATTGCTTCATGCAGTCATCCTTTAACAGTAAAAGCTTAACTAACCCGCATACTCGGAAATTGCCGAATATTCCGTATAGTCGAGCGTAAGTGGAAAAAGAGGAGGAGGGGAGATTGTAGCCGTTTTTTAGATTGCTCGGCTAAATAAATGATTTTGACATTCCGATATGTACTTCATATAAAAATAGACCAACGGAACTGAGAAATATTCTGCTTAGAAAGAACAGTAAAACTCTTTTAAGTGTTCATAAATAAATCTCAGACTGAACATCAAAATTAATTATCTCTGCAATATACCGCAAACGTTATTGTGCAATACGTGCGGCGTAATTCTTCCATACGTGATATTACGCAATCGGAATCAAGAGCTGCCGGTATTCCGACAATAAAGAACTAAATAAAGGAAAAGAAAGAGACTTACTACTCTGGGGTGTTTTTGATTCTAATTTTGAACAGACTGTTAAATTTCCAGAATAGAATCATTCTTCGCTTGGGTTGGGTAGACCGCAAAACTTTTAGTCCTATTCAATCCAGATTGGACAGTGACAAAAAAAAGTCCGCTGCTTCAATATTAGAGATTTTGCGGAGAAAGGGGAGAACCTCCCAACCTCCGTACTGTATAATGTATTGAAAAAAAAAAAAATTATTATGACTATTCGATTACTTTCCTTTTATTTAAGCCATTCCGAATATTATTCCTTAGAAAGCTAATGTGTGTAAAAATAAACCCATTTTTGGAAGTTTATCTACACTTCAGTAGCTACTGCAACTATATTATAAATATTCATACATATGCTCACAATATAAGCATAACGAGCATAATAAACACGAATATGAACTGACCACGCGGAACAAGAATGTAAATTATTAAAATCTTGATAGAAATTCAAACATGTGTAGTATTTGGGTGGGAGGAAAAGAATACCGAATGTATTGGAATTTCTACGGTTTTCGCAATTCTTTGACCACTAGAACGACGTGCACCTGTCTGTACTCTCGCGCGCACCATAGGTTACGTTAATGCGGAGAAAGGGGGAAAAGCTATTTCCCGGAGTACGATTCACCATCTGACATTCCATGTAAGGAAGAAAAGTTGCTTATTTAGTTTTTTGGCTTTGGTACGGGGGGAAACAGCACGTTCATTAAAAAAAACACTAAAAGCAAAAAATAAGCACTAAAAACAAATAAATAAGGGCTTTAAAGAAAAAGTAAGCACCTATAAGGGCTTTATATTTTATTTTTAAATATAAGGACTTATAAGCACTTGTAAGGACCGCTACGAACCCTGTCTTCATTTAGGTACTCTCAGCCATGAGAGAGGACAGCTTAGTCCTATATACCAGAAATTAACCTGAAATATTACCAGGTGACTTTAATGTAATTATAGAAATATTTCACTCAGGGAAAGAACATATTGTCTAGCTGCCCGGGTTCGAGCCCAGCTTTAATATAGCAAGCCAAAACACATCAAATGCCATTGAATGATACAGCCTTTTGAAATGTTACAAAAAATTTAAATGCAATTTCGTGGAAGAGCTATTGCAATTATGTACATACTAAAATTTTGAACAAAAATTCAAGAAAACTAAGATACTTCTTTTTCTTTCGAAGAAATCAAAGTCATATACTAATGTAGGGATGCTCAACCTATTGTACTATGAAACCTAAACATAGGAATGAAATTTTGTCAGCCATGTGAGATGTCCAATACCGAGAAATTCCGTAAATTGTAGAATAGAACCTGCGTCTGAAAACAGACGAAAGGTAAAACATTATTCAAATACTTTAACCTTTAGCCTTGAAGCAGGTGTTCTATATTAAACTGTGTTAATTCACATACAGAATTAGTAAAATAATAGCTCAAAATATTTTAAGAACCAAACACGCATTAAACAAACATTAAAAAATCTATATACATCTATTAGTGTTACGAGGGTTTATTCTGAAATTTTGTAAGGTCACTTTCAAAGAAATGATAGAACTTTTCACTCAGGGAAGGGACATTCTGTCTTGCTTGCCGGGGTCCATCCCAGCTTCTGTTACAAAAGTTTCATAGAAGAATTTTCAAAATCCAGAAACAAAACTTATGAAGAAATTATTGAACATACCTGGTTCTATGATTTAGCCATTCTTACAGACATAGTAAATAAATCTTAAATTTGAGGGGGGACAAGAAAACTAAAGTCTTTGAATTAAAGGGTATTATAAATTCATTTTAAATCAAAATTAATTTTGGGAAAATATTACACAAATTTGAAGAATATACATTTTTACCATAATGTAATGTACGTTTTGCCCCTCTGAAAATCTGGGGAACTAAGGCATGAAATATAAGAAAACTGAAACAATCATTTGGAAAATCTCATCGAGCTTAAATTAGTTTCTAAATTAGATGTTTCGAGTGTATTTAAAATTAGGCTAACTACTTCATTCACTTCAAACCCATTACATAATACTAGTATTTAAGAAAAATGGTAAAAGATTGCAAATATGTTAAATAACAATTCTATTGATCTAGAAATGGAAATAACTGATTTTCATCCTAATTAAGATCAAGAATATCACAAAACGCCATTTGAAGAGTCCTAGAACAGAAAAATCATGAACAGTTAAACTTTTAAAAAGATAAATTCCTGCTTCCGATCTACTTAAAAATGTGAAAGAGGATTTTCAACAATGAACTTGTTAAAATCAATGTTTAGATACAGGATAACAAATCAACATCCCAACGACTGCAAGGATTTACCCATATCATCGCATGTACCAGAGGGAAAAAAAAAAAAAAAAAAACTCGCAGAAGAAATGCAGTGTTAAATTTCACATTAAAATATGATTTCCCTGTATTTAACTTTCATCTTGCTGAATTTTTTGTAAATAATACAAAGAGTATACCTTTTCTTTAACATATTATACCACACATATTTATACTTTGTGTAATGTATTTATAACTGAAATATTAAAAGTGCACTAGATACTTGTAGCTCGCCAAAATTTTATAAACTCAAAATTTGCTCCCTTTAAGTTAAAGTTGCGCATAACTGCACTAAGGGAAGGAATGCAATTTTATGTCTTTGTCTGTATTTGGTTTCATTTTCATATAAAAAGAGTTAAAAATAGGGTTATCTAATTTTGTTATCTAGGTAACAAAATTTAAACACATATTTTCAGTAAAAAATTACAGAATAAAAGATTTTGTTTCCCTGAAGACGCAACACCTCGCTATTCCAGGTATGGTACAGACTGCATACTGTCAGAGAGAAATTCCTTTCTTAAACAGGGAATCCATATACTTTAATCTGTTTTTACACAAGTACTGTTTATGACTAATCCATGTCCAGGAGTAAAATACTTTATAGTTAATCCGTCTAAATTTTTATTATTTTCGGTCAACTGTATAGACTGTTTATTTATCACGACTAAACTACCAATCTGCATTCTACATACCTCATATCATTCTTCAAGTCACGTTTCGTAGCCTATCATTTCTAATACAGCAGGTACTTGCTGAGTGCAGACTAGTAAAGCGTAATTTCGCGTATAGCAGCACCTTACAGGATTCCATTTAATTTGTCCACTGCTAGAATTTCATTCATACGTGGTTCAACATGCATCCATCAACACCGGAAAGAATTTATCTGCTATTTTAAACCATTTCCATCAACTGAAAATGAAGTCCAAAAAAATCTTACAAATCTCAAATGCAAAGCATTCCGAAGAATTGTCACATCTGGAAGATAGAGAAGTCAAACAATGAATCAGAAAATTACAAAAGAAGAATTGGGTGCTTATAAAACCCATTGATAATAAAAGCGCTTATTACGAGAAACAGCTTTTAACTGAAGATAAGATGAAGGAATCGTTAAATAACAGAGAAGCAATGTCTGATCTAGCGGAGATTGACACAATTAAAGAAAAAAACGGACACTTTAAAAGAGCTACTGGGAAACATGTGCTCTTTACAGCGACACGGTTACAGTTGTATCAGTCATTCTTATAAGCAAAATCATCAGCTTTTTCAAAAAATAATTCTGTCATGTATTTGCCAAGAGAACGAAAACAAGTCCAAAAGAAACTGTCAAAGTGCTTTTCAAAACCAAGTTGAAAGATAGTCTGCAGAATTTTACTTCGATAATAATAAAACATCTCTGATTTTTATTTCAAAATGAATTTTTATTTATCAAATCAATTTTAAAGAGATCTTTGCAAATTGGTTCATAAAACTTCACAATATGCCAATATTGTTCAGATTAGGGAAAAATATAATAAATAAAGTATGCTTAAAACAACTAAGAAAAAGCACATTTTGAGCATCCTTAACAGAAGACAATTTGGCTCCACTAACTTTCTTTACGAGTATACATTAAATTTTTATTTACATTTCTTTTTTATTCAACACTTATCTTTCAATGGTTTTAAGAGAAACAGCCCTTGATAGAGAGACTCTAAACTCGTAAAAAACTGAAACAAAATGGTTTTATAAACAGGCAGTGCAATTACACTGGCCTGTTGAGAAGAGAAGACCCCGTTGGAGAGGGAAAATATTAGGCCACACAGAGAGGAAAATGTTTAACCTCCTCCTCGTAATACGAAAGGGAAAAAATTACACCACAGCACTACTTTTGAAACCACTACGAAGCAACAGAACTCTAACAAATCTCAGACTTCTGATAATTATAGTGTGATTTAACAGTTCAACCACACTTCAAATATTACAATACAATATAGAGAAAGCACCAATTCAGACACTTCAATATGGAATTCAAAAACTTACGAAATTAATGCACAAATGCTACCCTAAACATTAAAACATAATGTGACGCGTTCATGTAAAATAAATAACTAGTAAAGCTCCAATATAAAGCAACATGTGAAAGAGGACGGACAAATTATAACATTCAAGCATTTCTAGTGGAAATAAAGTTAATATACAACAAGACTTACCAGCCACAGATGTCTTTTTGCCCTGCATTATTCCTCCGTTCTTTTCATCATTGTTCGTTTTCTTTCATGATATCATGTTCTGCATTCGAAGAGTGCACAAAAGTGATGACAAATTACACTAGAAAAGGCCAAAAGGGGAAAAAAGGAATCATTAGATTTTAACTACTTTGATATTAAAGAATAATTATACACAAAGAGAAATATCTAATATTGTTTCTTAATATATAAGACATCAAAAGTTGCCTTCTTTGTTTTAAACTCCAGCAATGTGCTACATTGTTACTAAAAGCATGACTGCAATCGATAGAAAAGCTGATTTTCCTAATACGACAGAAGTACAGTAAGCGAAAGAGGTTTTTAATATATGGGTACAACATGCATAATGAAAGAGAAAAAAAATTACACAGTTATTACGGATACACAGAATAAAAGGGGTAATGATTTTCGAGAAGAGTAAATAATTGCAGCGCTGGTAGAAAGATGGCACCAAAAGACAAAGAGCAGGTAATTTTAAATCACAAATAAACAAAATAAACTTTACTGCTAGCTTTGAAGCAGGTGTTATATATTAAACTATCTTAATTCACACACAGAATTAGTGACACAACAGATCAAAATAGAGTCAGAATTAAACTCGCAATACATTAACATTAAAAGAGCTATACATATATACTTTTAAAGATTTTTTTAATAAAAGGGCGCAAAAACACCACTCTAAAAACAGACTTAGAAGAACATATTGGAAATAAAAGTCATATACCATAAAAGAAATATTTCATTCAGAATTTTAACGTAAGAACCGTTTCTAATTTTAAGTTCTTTCAGGGTTCATAGCCACATTTTAGTTAAAAAAATAAGCACCTATAAGGACTTTTCAAGCACATTTTAAGAAAAAAAATAAGCGCTTGTCTAATTACATTATACGCAACTGCATAACCTTAAAAGAAAAATTAGACTTGCAATTCAAAATATGATCAATGCGATATTTATTAAAAGAATAAGCATTACCTCAACAATGGAAAATAATTAATTTTTTTTTTTTTTTTTTTTAATTTTAAATGACAGTTCAATTTACAGAATTCGTTTACAATGAGAGGAAAAAAAACTGTGCAGAACTAAACTATATTACAAGATTTAATGATGAAATTTCAGTTCAAAATATAGAAAATAAATAATAATAAGCCATATTAATTGTATTCGCTTGGCACCTAATAATAAATACAATTTATTTTTCCTCTTATATTAATATTTAAAGAATTTAACTTGAATCAAAATTCTGAACATTTTCTAAATTTTCATTGCATAACTGTTTTTCCTTAACATATATTCCAAGCAAAGTAATTTAAGTAAAAAAGAGGAACATTTCTGAAATCAGGAGATGGGAAATTGCTTCATGCAGTCATCCTTTAACAGTAAAAGCTTAACTAACCCGCATACTCGGAAATTGCCGAATATTCCGTATAGTCGAGCGTAAGTGGAAAAAGAGGAGGAGGGGAGATTGTAGCCGTTTTTTAGATTGCTCGGCTAAATAAATGATTTTGACATTCCGATATGTACTTCATATAAAAATAGACCAACGGAACTGAGAAATATTCTGCTTAGAAAGAACAGTAAAACTCTTTTAAGTGTTCATAAATAAATCTCAGACTGAACATCAAAATTAATTATCTCTGCAATATACCGCAAACGTTATTGTGCAATACGTGCGGCGTAATTCTTCCATACGTGATATTACGCAATCGGAATCAAGAGCTGCCGGTATTCCGACAATAAAGAACTAAATAAAGGAAAAGAAAGAGACTTACTACTCTGGGGTGTTTTTGATTCTAATTTTGAACAGACTGTTAAATTTCCAGAATAGAATCATTCTTCGCTTGGGTTGGGTAGACCGCAAAACTTTTAGTCCTATTCAATCCAGATTGGACAGTGACAAAAAAAAGTCCGCTGCTTCAATATTAGAGATTTTGCGGAGAAAGGGGAGAACCTCCCAACCTCCGTACTGTATAATGTATTGAAAAAAAAAAAAATTATTATGACTATTCGATTACTTTCCTTTTATTTAAGCCATTCCGAATATTATTCCTTAGAAAGCTAATGTGTGTAAAAATAAACCCATTTTTGGAAGTTTATCTACACTTCAGTAGCTACTGCAACTATATTATAAATATTCATACATATGCTCACAATATAAGCATAACGAGCATAATAAACACGAATATGAACTGACCACGCGGAACAAGAATGTAAATTATTAAAATCTTGATAGAAATTCAAACATGTGTAGTATTTGGGTGGGAGGAAAAGAATACCGAATGTATTGGAATTTCTACGGTTTTCGCAATTCTTTGACCACTAGAACGACGTGCACCTGTCTGTACTCTCGCGCGCACCATAGGTTACGTTAATGCGGAGAAAGGGGGAAAAGCTATTTCCCGGAGTACGATTCACCATCTGACATTCCATGTAAGGAAGAAAAGTTGCTTATTTAGTTTTTTGGCTTTGGTACGGGGGGAAACAGCACGTTCATTAAAAAAAACACTAAAAGCAAAAAATAAGCACTAAAAACAAATAAATAAGGGCTTTAAAGAAAAAGTAAGCACCTATAAGGGCTTTATATTTTATTTTTAAATATAAGGACTTATAAGCACTTGTAAGGACCGCTACGAACCCTGTCTTCATTTAGGTACTCTCAGCCATGAGAGAGGACAGCTTAGTCCTATATACCAGAAATTAACCTGAAATATTACCAGGTGACTTTAATGTAATTATAGAAATATTTCACTCAGGGAAAGAACATATTGTCTAGCTGCCCGGGTTCGAGCCCAGCTTTAATATAGCAAGCCAAAACACATCAAATGCCATTGAATGATACAGCCTTTTGAAATGTTACAAAAAATTTAAATGCAATTTCGTGGAAGAGCTATTGCAATTATGTACATACTAAAATTTTGAACAAAAATTCAAGAAAACTAAGATACTTCTTTTTCTTTCGAAGAAATCAAAGTCATATACTAATGTAGGGATGCTCAACCTATTGTACTATGAAACCTAAACATAGGAATGAAATTTTGTCAGCCATGTGAGATGTCCAATACCGAGAAATTCCGTAAATTGTAGAATAGAACCTGCGTCTGAAAACAGACGAAAGGTAAAACATTATTCAAATACTTTAACCTTTAGCCTTGAAGCAGGTGTTCTATATTAAACTGTGTTAATTCACATACAGAATTAGTAAAATAATAGCTCAAAATATTTTAAGAACCAAACACGCATTAAACAAACATTAAAAAATCTATATACATCTATTAGTGTTACGAGGGTTTATTCTGAAATTTTGTAAGGTCACTTTCAAAGAAATGATAGAACTTTTCACTCAGGGAAGGGACATTCTGTCTTGCTTGCCGGGGTCCATCCCAGCTTCTGTTACAAAAGTTTCATAGAAGAATTTTCAAAATCCAGAAACAAAACTTATGAAGAAATTATTGAACATACCTGGTTCTATGATTTAGCCATTCTTACAGACATAGTAAATAAATCTTAAATTTGAGGGGGGACAAGAAAACTAAAGTCTTTGAATTAAAGGGTATTATAAATTCATTTTAAATCAAAATTAATTTTGGGAAAATATTACACAAATTTGAAGAATATACATTTTTACCATAATGTAATGTACGTTTTGCCCCTCTGAAAATCTGGGGAACTAAGGCATGAAATATAAGAAAACTGAAACAATCATTTGGAAAATCTCATCGAGCTTAAATTAGTTTCTAAATTAGATGTTTCGAGTGTATTTAAAATTAGGCTAACTACTTCATTCACTTCAAACCCATTACATAATACTAGTATTTAAGAAAAATGGTAAAAGATTGCAAATATGTTAAATAACAATTCTATTGATCTAGAAATGGAAATAACTGATTTTCATCCTAATTAAGATCAAGAATATCACAAAACGCCATTTGAAGAGTCCTAGAACAGAAAAATCATGAACAGTTAAACTTTTAAAAAGATAAATTCCTGCTTCCGATCTACTTAAAAATGTGAAAGAGGATTTTCAACAATGAACTTGTTAAAATCAATGTTTAGATACAGGATAACAAATCAACATCCCAACGACTGCAAGGATTTACCCATATCATCGCATGTACCAGAGGGAAAAAAAAAAAAAAAAAACTCGCAGAAGAAATGCAGTGTTAAATTTCACATTAAAATATGATTTCCCTGTATTTAACTTTCATCTTGCTGAATTTTTTGTAAATAATACAAAGAGTATACCTTTTCTTTAACATATTATACCACACATATTTATACTTTGTGTAATGTATTTATAACTGAAATATTAAAAGTGCACTAGATACTTGTAGCTCGCCAAAATTTTATAAACTCAAAATTTGCTCCCTTTAAGTTAAAGTTGCGCATAACTGCACTAAGGGAAGGAATGCAATTTTATGTCTTTGTCTGTATTTGGTTTCATTTTCATATAAAAAGAGTTAAAAATAGGGTTATCTAATTTTGTTATCTAGGTAACAAAATTTAAACACATATTTTCAGTAAAAAATTACAGAATAAAAGATTTTGTTTCCCTGAAGACGCAACACCTCGCTATTCCAGGTATGGTACAGACTGCATACTGTCAGAGAGAAATTCCTTTCTTAAACAGGGAATCCATATACTTTAATCTGTTTTTACACAAGTACTGTTTATGACTAATCCATGTCCAGGAGTAAAATACTTTATAGTTAATCCGTCTAAATTTTTATTATTTTCGGTCAACTGTATAGACTGTTTATTTATCACGACTAAACTACCAATCTGCATTCTACATACCTCATATCATTCTTCAAGTCACGTTTCGTAGCCTATCATTTCTAATACAGCAGGTACTTGCTGAGTGCAGACTAGTAAAGCGTAATTTCGCGTATAGCAGCACCTTACAGGATTCCATTTAATTTGTCCACTGCTAGAATTTCATTCATACGTGGTTCAACATGCATCCATCAACACCGGAAAGAATTTATCTGCTATTTTAAACCATTTCCATCAACTGAAAATGAAGTCCAAAAAAATCTTACAAATCTCAAATGCAAAGCATTCCGAAGAATTGTCACATCTGGAAGATAGAGAAGTCAAACAATGAATCAGAAAATTACAAAAGAAGAATTGGGTGCTTATAAAACCCATTGATAATAAAAGCGCTTATTACGAGAAACAGCTTTTAACTGAAGATAAGATGAAGGAATCGTTAAATAACAGAGAAGCAATGTCTGATCTAGCGGAGATTGACACAATTAAAGAAAAAAACGGACACTTTAAAAGAGCTACTGGGAAACATGTGCTCTTTACAGCGACACGGTTACAGTTGTATCAGTCATTCTTATAAGCAAAATCATCAGCTTTTTCAAAAAATAATTCTGTCATGTATTTGCCAAGAGAACGAAAACAAGTCCAAAAGAAACTGTCAAAGTGCTTTTCAAAACCAAGTTGAAAGATAGTCTGCAGAATTTTACTTCGATAATAATAAAACATCTCTGATTTTTATTTCAAAATGAATTTTTATTTATCAAATCAATTTTAAAGAGATCTTTGCAAATTGGTTCATAAAACTTCACAATATGCCAATATTGTTCAGATTAGGGAAAAATATAATAAATAAAGTATGCTTAAAACAACTAAGAAAAAGCACATTTTGAGCATCCTTAACAGAAGACAATTTGGCTCCACTAACTTTCTTTACGAGTATACATTAAATTTTTATTTACATTTCTTTTTTATTCAACACTTATCTTTCAATGGTTTTAAGAGAAACAGCCCTTGATAGAGAGACTCTAAACTCGTAAAAAACTGAAACAAAATGGTTTTATAAACAGGCAGTGCAATTACACTGGCCTGTTGAGAAGAGAAGACCCCGTTGGAGAGGGAAAATATTAGGCCACACAGAGAGGAAAATGTTTAACCTCCTCCTCGTAATACGAAAGGGAAAAAATTACACCACAGCACTACTTTTGAAACCACTACGAAGCAACAGAACTCTAACAAATCTCAGACTTCTGATAATTATAGTGTGATTTAACAGTTCAACCACACTTCAAATATTACAATACAATATAGAGAAAGCACCAATTCAGACACTTCAATATGGAATTCAAAAACTTACGAAATTAATGCACAAATGCTACCCTAAACATTAAAACATAATGTGACGCGTTCATGTAAAATAAATAACTAGTAAAGCTCCAATATAAAGCAACATGTGAAAGAGGACGGACAAATTATAACATTCAAGCATTTCTAGTGGAAATAAAGTTAATATACAACAAGACTTACCAGCCACAGATGTCTTTTTGCCCTGCATTATTCCTCCGTTCTTTTCATCATTGTTCGTTTTCTTTCATGATATCATGTTCTGCATTCGAAGAGTGCACAAAAGTGATGACAAATTACACTAGAAAAGGCCAAAAGGGGAAAAAAGGAATCATTAGATTTTAACTACTTTGATATTAAAGAATAATTATACACAAAGAGAAATATCTAATATTGTTTCTTAATATATAAGACATCAAAAGTTGCCTTCTTTGTTTTAAACTCCAGCAATGTGCTACATTGTTACTAAAAGCATGACTGCAATCGATAGAAAAGCTGATTTTCCTAATACGACAGAAGTACAGTAAGCGAAAGAGGTTTTTAATATATGGGTACAACATGCATAATGAAAGAAAAAAAAAATTACACAGTTATTACGGATACACAGAATAAAAGGGGTAATGATTTTCGAGAAGAGTAAATAATTGCAGCGCTGGTAGAAAGATGGCACCAAAAGACAAAGAGCAGGTAATTTTAAATCACAAATAAACAAAATAAACTTTACTGCTAGCTTTGAAGCAGGTGTTATATATTAAACTATCTTAATTCACACACAGAATTAGTGACACAACAGATCAAAATAGAGTCAGAATTAAACTCGCAATACATTAACATTAAAAGAGCTATACATATATACTTTTAAAGATTTTTTTAATAAAAGGGCGCAAAAACACCACTCTAAAAACAGACTTAGAAGAACATATTGGAAATAAAAGTCATATACCATAAAAGAAATATTTCATTCAGAATTTTAACGTAAGAACCGTTTCTAATTTTAAGTTCTTTCAGGGTTCATAGCCACATTTTAGTTAAAAAAATAAGCACCTATAAGGACTTTTCAAGCACATTTTAAGAAAAAAAATAAGCGCTTGTCTAATTACATTATACGCAACTGCATAACCTTAAAAGAAAAATTAGACTTGCAATTCAAAATATGATCAATGCGATATTTATTAAAAGAATAAGCATTACCTCAACAATGGAAAATAATTAATTTTTTTTTTTTTTTTTTAATTTTAAATGACAGTTCAATTTACAGAATTCGTTTACAATGAGAGGAAAAAAAACTGTGCAGAACTAAACTATATTACAAGATTTAATGATGAAATTTCAGTTCAAAATATAGAAAATAAATAATAATAAGCCATATTAATTGTATTCGCTTGGCACCTAATAATAAATACAATTTATTTTTCCTCTTATATTAATATTTAAAGAATTTAACTTGAATCAAAATTCTGAACATTTTCTAAATTTTCATTGCATAACTGTTTTTCCTTAACATATATTCCAAGCAAAGTAATTTAAGTAAAAAAGAGGAACATTTCTGAAATCAGGAGATGGGAAATTGCTTCATGCAGTCATCCTTTAACAGTAAAAGCTTAACTAACCCGCATACTCGGAAATTGCCGAATATTCCGTATAGTCGAGCGTAAGTGGAAAAAGAGGAGGAGGGGAGATTGTAGCCGTTTTTTAGATTGCTCGGCTAAATAAATGATTTTGACATTCCGATATGTACTTCATATAAAAATAGACCAACGGAACTGAGAAATATTCTGCTTAGAAAGAACAGTAAAACTCTTTTAAGTGTTCATAAATAAATCTCAGACTGAACATCAAAATTAATTATCTCTGCAATATACCGCAAACGTTATTGTGCAATACGTGCGGCGTAATTCTTCCATACGTGATATTACGCAATCGGAATCAAGAGCTGCCGGTATTCCGACAATAAAGAACTAAATAAAGGAAAAGAAAGAGACTTACTACTCTGGGGTGTTTTTGATTCTAATTTTGAACAGACTGTTAAATTTCCAGAATAGAATCATTCTTCGCTTGGGTTGGGTAGACCGCAAAACTTTTAGTCCTATTCAATCCAGATTGGACAGTGACAAAAAAAAGTCCGCTGCTTCAATATTAGAGATTTTGCGGAGAAAGGGGAGAACCTCCCAACCTCCGTACTGTATAATGTATTGAAAAAAAAAAAATTATTATGACTATTCGATTACTTTCCTTTTATTTAAGCCATTCCGAATATTATTCCTTAGAAAGCTAATGTGTGTAAAAATAAACCCATTTTTGGAAGTTTATCTACACTTCAGTAGCTACTGCAACTATATTATAAATATTCATACATATGCTCACAATATAAGCATAACGAGCATAATAAACACGAATATGAACTGACCACGCGGAACAAGAATGTAAATTATTAAAATCTTGATAGAAATTCAAACATGTGTAGTATTTGGGTGGGAGGAAAAGAATACCGAATGTATTGGAATTTCTACGGTTTTCGCAATTCTTTGACCACTAGAACGACGTGCACCTGTCTGTACTCTCGCGCGCACCATAGGTTACGTTAATGCGGAGAAAGGGGGAAAAGCTATTTCCCGGAGTACGATTCACCATCTGACATTCCATGTAAGGAAGAAAAGTTGCTTATTTAGTTTTTTGGCTTTGGTACGGGGGGAAACAGCACGTTCATTAAAAAAAACACTAAAAGCAAAAAATAAGCACTAAAAACAAATAAATAAGGGCTTTAAAGAAAAAGTAAGCACCTATAAGGGCTTTATATTTTATTTTTAAATATAAGGACTTATAAGCACTTGTAAGGACCGCTACGAACCCTGTCTTCATTTAGGTACTCTCAGCCATGAGAGAGGACAGCTTAGTCCTATATACCAGAAATTAACCTGAAATATTACCAGGTGACTTTAATGTAATTATAGAAATATTTCACTCAGGGAAAGAACATATTGTCTAGCTGCCCGGGTTCGAGCCCAGCTTTAATATAGCAAGCCAAAACACATCAAATGCCATTGAATGATACAGCCTTTTGAAATGTTACAAAAAATTTAAATGCAATTTCGTGGAAGAGCTATTGCAATTATGTACATACTAAAATTTTGAACAAAAATTCAAGAAAACTAAGATACTTCTTTTTCTTTCGAAGAAATCAAAGTCATATACTAATGTAGGGATGCTCAACCTATTGTACTATGAAACCTAAACATAGGAATGAAATTTTGTCAGCCATGTGAGATGTCCAATACCGAGAAATTCCGTAAATTGTAGAATAGAACCTGCGTCTGAAAACAGACGAAAGGTAAAACATTATTCAAATACTTTAACCTTTAGCCTTGAAGCAGGTGTTCTATATTAAACTGTGTTAATTCACATACAGAATTAGTAAAATAATAGCTCAAAATATTTTAAGAACCAAACACGCATTAAACAAACATTAAAAAATCTATATACATCTATTAGTGTTACGAGGGTTTATTCTGAAATTTTGTAAGGTCACTTTCAAAGAAATGATAGAACTTTTCACTCAGGGAAGGGACATTCTGTCTTGCTTGCCGGGGTCCATCCCAGCTTCTGTTACAAAAGTTTCATAGAAGAATTTTCAAAATCCAGAAACAAAACTTATGAAGAAATTATTGAACATACCTGGTTCTATGATTTAGCCATTCTTACAGACATAGTAAATAAATCTTAAATTTGAGGGGGGACAAGAAAACTAAAGTCTTTGAATTAAAGGGTATTATAAATTCATTTTAAATCAAAATTAATTTTGGGAAAATATTACACAAATTTGAAGAATATACATTTTTACCATAATGTAATGTACGTTTTGCCCCTCTGAAAATCTGGGGAACTAAGGCATGAAATATAAGAAAACTGAAACAATCATTTGGAAAATCTCATCGAGCTTAAATTAGTTTCTAAATTAGATGTTTCGAGTGTATTTAAAATTAGGCTAACTACTTCATTCACTTCAAACCCATTACATAATACTAGTATTTAAGAAAAATGGTAAAAGATTGCAAATATGTTAAATAACAATTCTATTGATCTAGAAATGGAAATAACTGATTTTCATCCTAATTAAGATCAAGAATATCACAAAACGCCATTTGAAGAGTCCTAGAACAGAAAAATCATGAACAGTTAAACTTTTAAAAAGATAAATTCCTGCTTCCGATCTACTTAAAAATGTGAAAGAGGATTTTCAACAATGAACTTGTTAAAATCAATGTTTAGATACAGGATAACAAATCAACATCCCAACGACTGCAAGGATTTACCCATATCATCGCATGTACCAGAGGGAAAAAAAAAAAAAAAAAAACTCGCAGAAGAAATGCAGTGTTAAATTTCACATTAAAATATGATTTCCCTGTATTTAACTTTCATCTTGCTGAATTTTTTGTAAATAATACAAAGAGTATACCTTTTCTTTAACATATTATACCACACATATTTATACTTTGTGTAATGTATTTATAACTGAAATATTAAAAGTGCACTAGATACTTGTAGCTCGCCAAAATTTTATAAACTCAAAATTTCCTCCCTTTAAGTTAAAGTTGCGCATAACTGCACTAAGGGAAGGAATGCAATTTTATGTCTTTGTCTGTATTTGGTTTCATTTTCATATAAAAAGAGTTAAAAATAGGGTTATCTAATTTTGTTATCTAGGTAACAAAATTTAAACACATATTTTCAGTAAAAAATTACAGAATAAAAGATTTTGTTTCCCTGAAGACGCAACACCTCGCTATTCCAGGTATGGTACAGACTGCATACTGTCAGAGAGAAATTCCTTTCTTAAACAGGGAATCCATATACTTTAATCTGTTTTTACACAAGTACTGTTTATGACTAATCCATGGTCCAGGAGTAAAATACTTTATAGTTAATCCGTCTAAATTTTTATTATTTTCGGTCAACTGTATAGACTGTTTATTTATCACGACTAAACTACCAATCTGCATTCTACATACCTCATATCATTCTTCAAGTCACGTTTCGTAGCCTATCATTTCTAATACAGCAGGTTCTTGCTGAGTGCAGACTAGTAAAGCGTGATTTCGCGTATAGCAGTACCTTACAGGATTCCATTTAATTTGTCCACTGCTAGAATTTCATTCATACGTGGTTCAGCATGCATCTATCAACACCGGAAAGAATTTATCTGCTATTTTAAACCATTTCCATCAACTGAAAATGAAGTCCAAAAAAATCTTACAAATCTCAAATGCAAAGCATTCCGAAGAATTGTCACATCTGGAAGATAGAGAAGTCAAACAATGAATCAGAAAACTACAAAAGAAGAATTGGGTGCTTATAAAACCCCTTGATAATAAAAGCGCTTATTACGAGGAACAGCTTTTAACTGAAGATAAGATGAAGGAATCGTTAAATAACAGAGAAGCAATGTCTGATCTAGCGGAGATTGACACAATTAAAGAAAAAAACGGACACTTTAAAAGAGCTACTGGGAAACATGTGCTCTTTACAGCGACACGGTTACAGTTGTATCAGTCATTCTGATAAGCAAAAGACATCAGCTTTTTCAAAAAATAATTCTGTCATGTATTTGCCAAGAGAACAAAAACAAGTCCAAAACAAACTTTCAGAGTGCTTTTGAAAACCAAGTAGAAAGTTAGTCTGCAGAATTTTACTTTGATAATAATAAAACATCTCTGATTTTATTTCAAAATGAATTTTATTTATCAAATCAATTTTAAAGAGATCTTTGCAAATTGGTTCATAAAACTTCACAATATGCCAAAATTGTTCAGGTTAGGGAAAAAATATAATAAAGTATTGCTTAAAATAACTAAGAAAAAGCACATTTTGAGCATCCTTAACAGAAGACAATTTGGCTCCACTAAATTTCTTTACGAGTATACATTAAATTTTTATTTACATTTCTTTTTTATTCAACACTTATCTTTCAATGGTTTTAAGAAAAACAGCACTTGATAGAGAGACTCTAAATTCGTAAAAAACTGAAACAAAATTGTTTTATACACAGGCAGTGCAATTACACTGGCCTGTTGAGAAGAGAAGACCCCGTTGGAGAGGGAAAATATTAGGCCACACAGAGAGGAAAATGTTTAACCTCCTCCTCGTAATACGAAAGGGAAAAAATTACACCACAGCACTACTTTTGAAACCACTACGAAGCAACAGAACTCTAACAAATCTCAGACTTCTGATAATTATAGTGTGGTTTAACAGTTCAACCTCACTTCGAATATTACAATACAATATAGAGAAAGCACCAATTCAGACACTTCAATATGGAATTCAAAAACCTACGAAATTAATGCACAAATGCTACCCTAAACATTAAAACATAATGTGACGCGTTCATGTAAAATAAATAACTAGTAAAGCTCCAATATAAAGCAACATGTGAAAAAGGACGGACAAATTATAACATTCAAGCATTTCTAGTGGAAATAAAGTTGATATAAAACAAGACTTACCAGCCACAGATGTCTTTTTGCCCTGCATTATTCCTCCGTTCTTTTCATCATGGTTCGTTTTCTTTCATGATATCATGTTCTGCATTCGAAGAGTGCACAAAAGTGATGACAAATTACACTAGAAGAGGACAAAAGGGGAAAAAAAAGGAATCATTAGATTTTAACTACTTTGATATTAAAGAATTATTATACACAAAGAGAAATATCTAATATTGTTTCTTAATATATAAGACTTCAAAAGTCGCCTTCTTTGTTTTAAACTCCAGCTACATTGTTACTAAAAGCATGACTGCAATCGATAGAAAAGCTGATTTTCCCAATACGACAGAAGTACAGTAAGCGAAAGGGGTTTTTAATATATGGGTACAACATGAATAATGAAAGAAAAAAAATTACACAGTTATTACGGATACACAGAATAAAAGGGATAATGATTTTCGAGAAGAGTAAATAATTGCAGCGCTGGTAGAAAGATGGCACCAAAAGACAAAGAGCAGGTAATTTTAAATCACAAATAAACAAAATAAACTTTACTGCTAGCTTTGAAGCAGGTGTTATATATTAAACTATCTTAATTCACACACAGAATTAGTGACACAACAAATCAAAATAGAGTCAGAATTAAACTCGCAATACTATAACATTAAAAGAGCTATACATATATACTTTTAAAGATTTTTTTAATAAAAGGGCACAAAAACACCACTCTAAAAACAGACTTCGATGAACATATTGGAAATAAAAGTCATATAGACTAGAAGAGAAAGACGCTAATGTGACAATCAAAATCGTAAAAAACAACCTTATATTTAGCGTAGGTATAATGAAACACTCAATCGATTTCGAGGGCAGCTAAAGGTCCCTCCTCATCAGGAGAAAGAAATACATAGAAAGAAGAAAATAGGAGAAGGAGTCACAGAAACACGTAGTGCTTATCAGCACTGCACGTGGTTATAACTAGATTTTTAATCAGAGTTGCACTGGCCGCCCATTTTTACTGAGCCAGGCTGTCTGATCAAGCATAAAGAAATATTAGCGAAGTTAAAATAGGGAGCGAGGGGCAAATGCACATTATGCTCAAAATCTGAACTTCAAATAATGGAAAGCAACCACTGAACGGATTTTTATACCCTCTGGTAGTACCAAGCGCGAGGAGGTAACGCCATCTATCGGCAAAAATAATGAATTAAGATAGTAGAATTTTAAAGGCATTAGGAAGGACTGGATTGGACTTGAAATCATTAACTAAACTTTCTAAATCTTTGTGAATGTGAAAAGCCTCAAGAAAATCCAATTCGCCTACGGAAGAAGCCTTTTGGATGATTTTGCAGACCCAAAATCAAAATTTTGGTTAAAAGTCCAGCTATGATACGCTATTGAAGACTTGTTAATTTCGCCTTTTTTGACATAAGATTCATGTTCCTTGATACGAAACTTCAAAGCTCTATTTGTTTGGCCAATATATCTTAAACCACACTGACATGGTATACTATAAATTCCCCAAGAATTCAAGACAGAAACGCAATCTTTTAGAATCGAAGGGTGAATTTTATTAATAGGGGAGAAACCGACTTGAAAATTGAATTTCTGGAGAATCCGTGCAATTTTATAGCTAACAGAAGGATAAAATGGAAGCACGACAAGGTCATTAATATTATTTCTAACAGTGGAATGTCTTCTTTGATGGGAATCTGAAAATTTTTTGACGGCTTTATCAATAATCACGGGAGAAAATCCACGGTCAATCGCAACTGCTCTCAAATAATTAAGTTCATTGGTAAGCAAAGATTCAGAGGAACAAACTTTTAGCGCGCGGAAAACATAATAGTAAAAAGAAGCCATTTTTTGCTTAACAGGGTGGCATGACTTGGCATGGGGTGGTAAACAAACTGCAAAGGTTTTACGGTACACAGTGGTGCTAAAATCGGTTTCATTGCGGATTATAAGAATATCGAGGAAGGGGAAGGAATTGTTGGATTCAATTTCAAGAGTGAATTGGATGGCTGGATCAATTGAATTCATAATAGATAGAATCTCGGATAAATCCTCTTTATAACCGTCAAAAAGTGCGAAAGTGTCGTCAACATACCGAATCCAAAGACGAAAAGATAATTTATCAAATAATTTCATCTCAAAATAGTGCATATAAATGTCAGCAAGTACCGGACTGAGAGGATTACCCATAGCCAATCCTTCAACTTGACGAAAATATGCATTTTGGAAAACAAAGTGGGTTTGACTTAGAGAAACTTTAGTAAGCGAAACCAACTCATTAATTTCAGTATGTGTGAAGTGAAATTCCCGAAGCCTAGTTTCAAGACAATTTAGTGCTCCTTCGACCGGAACATTAGTAAACAATGATTTGACATCAAATGAAACCATAATGGAACGAAGTGGGGAAATTTTTTTTATATATATATTTAAAAAAAAATTTTGCATAAATTCAAAAAAAAAAAATTTTTTTTGCATAAATTCAAAAAATTTTGCATAAATTCAAATTGGCACTTCTTCGTCACATTATAAGGGACACACGCAAATGTTTATCTAAAATTGAATTTGAATTATATTACCTCCATTTAAAAATTGCTAATTCCACTGAAAATTTTTCCTCATTTGAACATACATCCTGGTCTAGAACCGATACCGTTTGTCAACGGCATAAAAATGTGCTCATTTATAAATTCCTAAAACTCACACACCAGTTGGATAGTCCCAATTATCTAGCTGATCTTCCCACTGTAAACGTTAACTCCATCGTTAATATCTCCAATAGGAATCTTTCGGAGGATCAGTTAAAAGTATTAAAATATAATTTCAACTTTTCAAAGACATCTAAACCTTCAATTCCTCAAATCATCGCCCCTATAGAGAAAGCCTTTAAATTCTCCAAAATTTCGGAAACGCAGAAGGATACAATCCGCCACCTAATTACTCATAACGTTAATTTTAACAATAAATCTTTGGGTTCTAATCTTAGCAAAAAGGAAAATGAGATCTTACGTGAAATTCATTCTGATACTAATATCATTATCTCTAAAGCTGATAAGGGCGGACAGATCGTTGTTATGGACAAACACACATATATTACTGGAGTCTCTAAATTGATAAATGAAGGCCCATACTGCTCTCCCTAAAGATCCTTCAACTTCGGACCTCATGAAAGTAAAAAGTGCTATTAATTCTTCCCACATTCTGCCAACTCAGTTGAAGAAATCACTTATTCCGCCTATTACTAATTGCGCTAGACTTTATGCTCTTCCAAAAGTCCACAAAACCGGTATTCCTTTTCGACCAATTGTTTCAAACTTAGGTACTGCTTCATGTCCTTTGGCCAAATATTTAGTTTCCAGATTTTCTCCTCTACTTGCTAACAATATTCACACTGTAAAAAATTCTGTTGAAGTCATTGATAAACTTAAAAATATTTCCCCACTTCGTTCCATTATGGTTTCATTTGATTTCAAATCATTGTTTACTAATGTTCCGGTCGAAGGAGCACTAAATTGTCTTGAAACTAGGCTTCGGGAATTTCACTTCACACATACTGAAATTAATGAGTTGGTTTCGCTTACTAAAGTTTCTCTAAGTCAAACCCACTTTGTTTTCCAAAATGCATATTTTCGTCAAGTTGAAGGATTGGCTATGGGTAATCCTCTCAGTCCGGTACTTGCTGACATTTATATGCACTATTTTGAGATGAAATTATTTGATAAATTATCTTTTCGTCTTTGGATTCGGTATGTTGACGACACTTTCGCACTTTTTGACGGTTATAAAGAGGATTTATCCGAGATTCTATCTATTATGAATTCAATTGATCCAGCCATCCAATTCACTCTTGAAATTGAATCCAACAATTCCTTCCCCTTCCTCGATATTCTTATAATCCGCAATGAAACCGATTTTAGCACCACTGTGTACCGTAAACCCTTTGCAGTTTGTTTACCACCCCATGCCAAGTCATGCCACCCTGTTAAGCAAAAAATGGCTTCTTTTTACTATAATGTTTTCCGCGCGCTAAAAGTTTGTTCCTCTGAATCTTTGCTTACCAATGAACTTAATTATTTGAGAGCAGTTGCGATTGACCGTGGATTTTCTCCCGTGATTATTGATAAAGCCGTCAAAAAATTTTCAGATTCCCATCAAAGAAGACATTCCACTGTTAGAAATAATATCAATGACCTTGTCGTGCTTCCATTTTATCCTTCTGTTAGCTATAAAATTGCACGGATTCTCCAGAAATTCAATTTTCAAGTCGGTTTCTCCCCTATTAATAAAATTCACCCTTCGATTCTAAAAGATTGCGTTTCTGTCTTGAATTCTTGGGGAATTTATAGTATATCATGTCAGTGTGGTTTAAGATATATTGGCCAAACAAAAAGAGCTTTGAAGTTTCGTATCAAGGAACATGAATCTTATGTCAAAAAAGGGGAAATTAACAAGTCTTCAATAGCGTATCATAGCTGGACTTTTAACCATAATTTTGATTTTGGGTCTGCAAAATCATCCAAAAGGCTTCTTCCGTAGGCGAATTGGATTTTCTTGAGGCTTTTCACATTCACAAAGATTTAGAAAGTTTAGTTAATGATTTCAAGTCCAATCCAGTCCTTCCTAATGCCTTTAAAATTCTACCATCTTAATTCATTATTTTTGCCGATAGATGGCGTTACCTCCTCGCGCTTGGAACTACCAGAGGGTATAAAAATCCGTTCAGTGGTTGCTTTCCATTATTTGAAGTTCAGATTTTGAGCATAATGTGCATTTGCCCCTCGCTCCCTATTTTAACTTCGCTAATATTTCTTTATGCTTGATCAGACAGCCTGGCTCAGTAAAAGTGGGCGGCCAGTGCAACTCTGATTAAAAATCTCGTTATAACCACGTGCAGTGCTGATAAGCACTACGTGTTTCTGTGACTCCTTCTCCTATTTTCTTCTTTCTATGTATTTCTTTCTCCTGATGAGGAGGGAACTTTAGCTGCCCTCGAAATCGATTGAGTGTTTCATTATACCTACGCTAAATATAAGGTTGTTTTTTACGATTTTGATTGTCACATTAGCGTCTTTCTCTTCTAGTCTATATGACTTTTATTTCCAATATGTTCATCGAAGTCTGTTTTTAGAGTGGTGTTTTTGTGCCCTTTTATTAAAAAAATCTTTAAAAGTATATATGTATAGCTCTTTTAATGTTAATGTACTGCGAGTTTAATTCTGACTCTATTTTGATCTGTTGTGTCACTAATTCTGTGTGTGAATTAAGATAGTTTAATATATAACACCTGCTTCAAAGCTAGCAGTAAAGTTTATTTTGTTTATTTGTGATTTAAAATTACCTGCTCTTTGTCTTTTGGTGCCATCTTTCTACCAGCGCTGCAATTATTTACTCTTCTCGAAAATCATTATCCCTTTTATTATGTGTATCCGTAATAACTGTGTAATTTTTTTTTCTTTCATTATTCATGTTGTACCCATATATTAAAAACCCCTTTCGCTTACTGTACTTCTGTCGTATTGGGAAAATCAGCTTTTCTATCGATTGCAGTCATGCTTTTAGTAACAATGTAGCACATTGCTGGAGTTTAAAACAAAGAAGGCGACTTTTGAAGTCTTATATATTAAGAAACAATATTAGATATTTCTCTTTGTGTATAATAATTCTTTAATATCAAAGTAGTTAAAATCTAATGATTCCTTTTTTTCCCCTTTTGGCCTTTTCTAGTGTAATTTGTCATCACTTTTGTGCACTCTTCGAATGCAGAACATGATATCCTGAAAGAAAAAGAACGATGATGAAAAGAACGGAGGAATAATGCAGAGCAAAAAGACATCTGTGGCTGGTAAGTCTTGTTTTATATCAACTTTATTTCCACTAGAAATGCTTGAATGTTATAATTTGTCCGTCCTTTTTCACATGTTGCTTTATATTGGAGCTTTACTAGTTATTTATTTTACATGAACGCGTCACATTATGTTTTAATGTTTAGGGTAGCATTTGTGCATTAATTTCGTAGGTTTTTGAATTCCATATTGAAGTGTCTGAATTGGTGCTTTCTCTATATTGTATTGTAATATTCGAAGTGAGGTTGAACTGTTAAACCACACTATAATTATCAGAAGTCTGAGATTTGTTAGAGTTCTGTTGCTTCGTAGTGGTTTCAAAAGTAGTGCTGTGGTGTAATTTTTTCCCTTTCGTATTACGAGGAGGAGGTTAAACATTTTCCTCTCTGTGTGGCCTAATATTTTCCCTCTCCAACGGGGTCTTCTCTTCTCAACAGGCCAGTGTAATTGCACTGCCTGTGTATAAAACAATTTTGTTTCACTTTTTTACGAATTTAGAGTCTCTCTATCAAGTGCTGTTTTTCTTAAAACCATTGAAAGATAAGTGTTGAATAAAAAAGAAATGTAAATAAAAATTTAATGTATACTCGTAAAGAAATTTAGTGGAGCCAAATTGTCTTCTGTTAAGGATGCTCAAAATGTGCTTTTTCTTAGTTATTTTAAGCAATACTTTATTATATTTTTTTCCTAACCTGAACAATTTTGGCATATTGTGAAGTTTTATGAACCAATTTGCAAAGATCTCTTTAAAATTGATTTGATAAATAAAATTCATTTTGAAATAAAATCAGAGATGTTTTATTATTATCAAAGTAAAATTCTGCAGACTAACTTTCTACTTGGTTTTCAAAAGCACTCTGAAAGTTTGTTTTGGACTTGTTTTTGTTCTCTTGGCAAATACATGACAGAATTATTTTTTGAAAAAGCTGATGTCTTTTGCTTATCAGAATGACTGATACAACTGTAACTGTGTCGCTGTAAAGAGCACATGTTTCCCAGTAGCTCTTTTAAAGTGTCCGTTTTTTTCTTTAATTGTGTCAATCTCCGCTAGATCAGACATTGCTTCTCTGTTATTTAACGATTCCTTCATCTTATCTTCAGTTAAAAGCTGTTCCGCGTAATAAGCGCTTTTATTATCAAGGGGTTTTATAAGCACCCAATTCTTCTTTTGTAATTTTCTGATTCATTGTTTGACTTCTCTATCTTCCAGCTGTGACAATTCTTCGGAATGCTTTGCATTTGAGATTTGTAAGATTTTTTTGGACTTCATTTTCAGTTGATGGAAATGGTTTAAAATAGCAGATAAATTCTTTCCGGTGTTGATGGATGCATGTTGAACCACGTATGAATGAAATTCTAGCAGTGGACAAATTAAATGGAATCCTGTAAGGTACTGCTATACGCGAAATCACGCTTTACAAGTCTGCGATCAGCAAGTACCTGCTGTATTAGAAATGATAGGCTACGAAACGTGACTTGAAGAATGATATGAGGTATGTAGAATGCAGATTGGTAGTTTAGTCGTGATAAATAAACAGTCTATACAGTTGACCGAAAATAATAAAAATTTAGACGGATTAACTATAAAGGATTTTACTCATGGACCATGGATTAGTCATAAACAGTACTTGTGTAAAAACAGATTAAAGTATATGGATTCCCTGTTTAAGAAAGGAATTTCTCTCTGACAGTATGCAGTCTGTACCATACCTGGAATAGCGAGGTGTTGCGTCTTCAGGGAAACAAAATCTTTTATTCTGTAATTTTTTACTGAAAATATGTGTTTAAATTTTGTTACCTAGATAACAAAATTAGATAACCCTATTTTTAACTCTTTTTATATGAAAATGAAACCAAATACAGACAAAGACATAAAATTGCATTCCTTCCCTTAGTGCAGTTATGCGCAACTTTAACTTAAAGGGAGCAAATTTTGAGTTCATAAAATTTTGGCGAGCTACAAGTATCTAGTGCACTTTTAATATTTCAGTTATAAATACATTACACAAAGTATAAATATGTGTGGTATAATATGTTAAAGAAAAGGTATACTCTTTGTATTATTTACAAAAAATTCAGCAAGATGAAAGTTAAATACAGGGAAATCATATTTTAATGTGAAATTTAACACTGCATTTCTTCTGCGAGTTTTTTTTTTTTTCCCTCTGGTACATGCGATGATATGGCTAAATCCTTGCAGTCGTTGGGATGTTGATTTGTTATCCTGTATCTAAACATTGATTTTAACAAGTTCATTGTTGAAAATCCTCTTTCACATTTTTAAGTAGATCGGAAGCAGGAATTTATCTTTTTAAAAGTTTAACTGTTCATGATTTTTCTGTTCTAGGACTCTTCAAATGGCGTTTTGTGATATTCTTGATCTTAATTAGGATGAAAATCAGTTATTTCCATTTCTAGATCAATAGAATTGTTATTTAACATATTTGCAATCTTTTACCATTTTTCTTAAATACTAGTATTATGTAATGGGTTTGAAGTGAATGAAGTAGTTAGCCTAATTTTAAATACACTCGAAACATCTAATTTAGAAACTAATTTAAGCTCGATGAGATTTTCCAAATGATTGTTTCAGTTTTCTTATATTTCATGCCTTAGTTCTCCAGATTTTCAAAGGGGCAAAACGTACATTACATTATGGTAAATATGTATATTCCTCATATTTGTGTAATATTTTCCCAAAATTAATTTTGATTTAAAATGAATTTATAATACCCTTTAATTCAAAGACTTTAGTTCTCTTGTCCCCCCTCAAATTTAAGATTTATTTACTATGTCTGTAAGAATGGCTAAATCATAGAACCAGGTATGTTCGATAATTTCTTCATAAGTTTCGTTTCTGGATTTTTAAAATTTTTCTATGAAACTTTTGTAACAGAATCTGGGATGGAACCCGGGCAGCCAGACAGAATGTCCCTTCCCTGAGTAAAAAGTTCTATCATTTCTTTGAAAGTGACCTTATAATATTTCAGAATAAATCCTCATAACACTAATAAATGTATATAGATTTTTTAATGTTTATTTAATGCGTGTTTGGTTCTCTTACAAAATTTTGAGCTATTATATTACTAATTCTGTATGTGAATTAACACAGTTTAATATAGAGCACCTGCTTCAAGGCTAAAAGTTAAGTATTTGAATAACGTTTTACCTTTCGTCTGTTTTCAGACGCAGGTTCTATTCTACAATTTACGGAATTTCTCGGTATTGGACATCTCACATAGCTGACAAAATTTCATTCCTATATTTAGGTTTCATAGTACAATAGGTTGAGCATCCCTACATTAGTATATGACTTTGATTCCTTCGAAAGAAAAAGGTTTATCTTAGTTTTCTTGAATTTTTGGTCAAAATTTTAGTGTGTAGGTAATTGCAATAGCTCTTCCACGAAATTGCATTTAAATTTTTTGTAACATTTCAAAATGCTGTATCATTCAATGGCATTTGATGTGTTTTGGCTTGCTATATTAAAGCTGGGCTCGAACCTGGGCAGCTAAACACAGGGTTGCCACGCTACCTGGAGAACCGGGAAAAGTCAGGGAATTCGAAAATTGACCCAAAATATTCAGGGAAAAGTCGGGGAATTTAAGTATTTTTGTCAAAATCTGGAAAAGTCAGGGAAGTTCATACAACGATCCAGCCAAAAAAAGCGATTTTTGCACCGACGTCGGAAGAGGTAACTTTTTTGGCGAATTATGTATCACGTGAGTGTCATTCGGGTAGCTGGCATAGAGCCAATTTTCGCAGCTCCAATTTGATTGTCTTTTAGAAAGGCAAAGCAACTTTTGGTTTCCAATATTCTCGAGAATCGCATCTACAGTGCATGAACTAAAGAAAGTACCTGTTCTCGTATAAAACAAAGTGGGTTTAATCCTATTATACGGTACCATGGAGGTTAGAATCAAAGAATATGTATTGTAAAGAAGGAAAACCTCTCTGCAACAGACGTGGCTGTGGCTCCGTTCCATCATAGAGGGAAAACAGCTGTGCATGTCTGATATATCTGTTGCCAAAGCTCGAAACCGATGTCGAATTTCGAAGTTCACGTTATCAAGAGTTCATAAAATGAATATCGTTTAAAATTTCTTTAACCACTTGCGCTAAAAAGACGTGCCGCGCACGTCAAGATGCTTTTGTCTCAAACCGCGAGCGACGTGAACACGTTGATAAGCATTTTTCGCAAAAATGAAAATAACGTGGTGCACACGTCGCCTAATAACGAGATTGTTTATTTCTCGAGTTACAGCTCTGGATTGCACTCGCAGATGCGGAGCGGCGTAAATGAGACACTTTACCGCTTGTTATATTGTAGCGCACGGCACCGCAACCGTGAAGTTTAGTCTTAGCGCAAGTGGTTAAACTCTAAAGGAAAAGAAAATATTTTTTGTCGCAAGTAAATTAATTCATGGATTAGTTATTGTCAGGGGAAGAAAAAAACTACGAAAATCCGTTTTTAAAATTATTGCGAAAAATCCAAGAAGAAACGTCCTTTGATAAAACGTTTCTTCTTGGATTTTTCGCAATAATTTAAAAACGGATTTTCGTAGTTTTCTTTTTGTCAAAAAGCGTTTCTTCTTAACACGTGTTTCTCAATTTCCTGTACACATCGCGGAGAGGGAAATTCTGGCCGCCAGGTTCCGTCGCCAAATCCGTTGGCAAATTTTCCCTCCGCATTCTAGCGGCGTAATAGCATTTTACTTGTATGGAACCTTTTCTTCTTTACATAGACGTTCTTTGGTTAGAATAATAATGGGATTTTGCGACATCTTGATGCGCAGAAAACGGGTCATTTTGGTCTTGGCGACAATTTTCAAAATCGTGCCAAAGCCTTACCGTATACTAGAATTTTACCGCAAAATCTTTTTAAACCTTTTTTTTTTTTTTTTTTTTTTTTCTTTTTAATAAATATCTTGCCATTTTGCAGTAAAATAAAAAAATAATAATCAGTCATCTAGGCTAGCCATGTAATATAACTATATTCGCTAAAATATCGTTGATTATTCTAATTCAATTTTAAGTAATTATTTTTATGTTATTCATATAATTTAATGTCGCTTCTTCCCTCTAAATTTATTTATTATTAGTAAATAATATTTCCAAATTTCAGGAAATTTTCTCTGGCATAATCTGGAAATTTTTTATAGCAGTATGATGACATACCAAATTTAATACAAATTTAATGCACATATTTTTTCCTTATGTATGCTGTGAAATAAATATAAAATACCTCAATTTATTAAAATAGATTTCTTTCTTTCGTTTAACTGCAGAATGTCTGCAAAAAGAGCCTTATTTTATTCCAGATTGGGAAGATTCTAATTTCAATCTTCAGTGGAGAAAACAACAACTATTATAATTATATTTGTGTTTTCAAGTGTTAAGGTGACTTTTAAGAACATACCTCACGCAAATTAAATTTACCTAAAATCTAACCCAACTATTTAGCATTCCATTGTTAAGGACCGGATTAGCCTTGTGTTGAACTGGTGATGATCATGAGTAATAATTAAATAAAACATACATTTGTTATCCAATATATATATGTTAAATTTTATTAAGTTTAAGTGGAAAACTAAACAAAATTATCAAACAAAGTATACCAAGAATAATTAAGAATAAATGTCCTCTGGGATTTATTAAATAATTAAGTGAATTTGCTACACAATACAAGTAATACCATAATTAATTTACCTCTTAGTACAGCCAACGTACATTACGCGGATAGACTGGAATTTTCTTGAAACACACCTGGAAAACCTGGAAAAGTCAGGGAATTTCTTTCTCCTGTTTGAGTGGCAACCCTGTAAACAATATATTCTTTCCCTGAGTGAAATATTTCTATAATTACATTAAAGTCACCTGGTAATATTTCAGGATAATTTCTGGTATATCGAACTAAGCTGTCCTCTCTCATGGATGAGAGTACCTAAGTAAAGAACTTAAAATTAGAAACGGTTCTTACGTTAAAATTCTGAATGAAATATTTCTTTTATGGTATATGACTTTTATTTCCAAGATGTTCTTCAAAGTCTGTTTTTAGAGTGGTGTTTTTGTGCCCTTTTTTTAAAAAAATCTTTAAAAGTATATATGTATAGCTCTTTTAATGTTAATGTATTGCGAGTTTGATTCTTAAGGCCTCATTCAATTGAAACAGCGATCGTTGTATCCAGCATTAGCAATCACTTTTGAAAACGAGTGATTTTTCGTATTCATTTGAAACACTTCCCTACCAGTCGAACTCGTAGGGGCTGCCAGAGGTTACTTGATGCGCAATGCTGTTTGTCACGTGGTCGGAAGTTGCGTTTGTTTCGAAATAACCAATGAAAGAGCTACCAGATGTGCAGGTTGACTCCTCGTAACCGTTCTTTAAGGTTGCAGTTCACGTTTTGTGTGCCATCTTTGGCTTTTCAGCGCTATTGTTTTAAAGTTTTATCTATGAAAATTCTTCAAAGGTATTATTTTATTTTAATTCCTTTATGAAAACAGCTAACCTAAAAGACACATTCCATTCACATAAATCATATACATGTGAAAAATATAGGTCAAGTAAGTTTTGCATACTGAAAAAAAAGTGATTCAAAAGACCTTTTAAAGCAAAAGAAAAGAAAAATGTACCTAGTTCTATTAACAACTCAAAAAATACAATGTAATATATTCTAAAAGGAAAATTATATAATACGCAATGATGTAGATTACATATATTTAATAAATACATAAAACTCTATAATGACTCTAATGTTCATAACTATATAATAAACGCCAACACATATCACATCATGGTACATAACACTGCTATGAAAGGAAGAATTTTTAATTAGAAACATACCTTTTATATTTATTTGATAAAATAGACGAATAAAATATAAAGATGACAAGAAGTTATGAAAACACGTTATGCAACTTAAGAAACAGTAAGAAGCCTTTCAAGTTATTGCAATATCATAAGGCACTGATTAGCAAGTAAATATCATTTTTTCATTCTTTTACATCAGTAATACGTTTTTCATCAAAAACTTTAGCAGTTAAAGCCAAAACAAATTTATTATTGGCTCCTCTGATGCAAGGTCACACAAAAATAAACTTGATTTAGCAAATTTCTAAAACATTAAAATCAAAAATAGTAAATTACAGTAACATATATTATTAAATTATTTTAATTACACATAAAAAATTGTCTGAATTAAATTAAGAATCACTGACTAAGCTTGTACAGCATTTTAAAACATATTTTATGTTGATACATTGGAAATAAATTGACGGCAATCGCAGTTAAATGAAAGAGCTGGAAATACAGTCTACATGGGGTATAAAAGTAGTCAAAATTATTCGTTAAATACCTAAATTGATGCTTACCTTCTTCAAAATGAATATAAATACGATATATTAATGTTACTTTAAGGGAAACATTATATAATGCATAATTTCAATCATATTATCCAATGTTTACATTTTTTTTTCTTTTTTTTTACATTGGAAGCCGACTGACAGATTTGGCGACAATATAATAAGGTCAGAAAATAACATACGAATTTAAACCATGAATTCCGCATTAAAATTTAAATAAAAAGTGCACTTCATAGTTATAATCACGCACAAAATTGAAATCAAATGTATAATATAATTATTTAAACTTTGTCCTTTCGCGATATTAACAATAAAGAAAATCACATCGGCATCTACTTATCGCCGTCGGTATCTGTGTATTGACTATACACATTCTGATATTCATTTTGTACATATAAATGAGTTTGTCATTAATTAGTAATACTTAAATGATAATACACATTTCGCTGAAACATGAACACTTATTTTTTTAACAATTATAAAAACATACGAAGCTGAACTTACTTCAAAAGCGCACGGTCTTGCGATCGGAATCTATTCCAATGGACAAGAATTAATTACCCATTTTCTTCGTATTTCTTGGGAAATAGAACGTCCTAAAGTTATTTCTGGAATGATATGAATAATTTAATGCAGTGTATCCACGCATATTTCTCTGAATGAGGTAGCAATCCATCAACACAAATGTAAACAACACAATGCTAAATCAATGTCCACTAGCAACAAGTGCACTTAATTTGGATACAAAACAGATGATGTGTTGGCTACCCTTGCTAGGATCCTTATACACCCTATTCTTTGATATAAGTTGCTGCTCACTCAGCAGATCTAAAGCATTTTCTTTAGCACACTTGATTTCTGTCCTCGTGAAAGCACAAACAACACAGCCGCCATATTGATTCGATCGTCTTTCGCCGCGGAATGATGGGTTCCAAGTGATCGCTATGAGAACGAGCGATCGCGAGCTCAGAGTGATCGTTGCGTTTCAATTGAATACCAAAACAGCAAAATCAATCGCAACTGATGACGTATGACGACTAACGATCGCTAAATGTTTCAATTGAATGAGGCCTTTACTCTATTTTGATCTGTTATGTCACTAATTCTGTGTGTGAATTAAGATAGTTTAATATATAACACCTGCTTCAAAGCTAGCAGTAAAGTTTATTTTGTTTATTTGTGATTTAAAATTACCTGCTCTTTGTCTTTTGGTGCCATCTTTCTACCAGTGCTGCAATTATTTACTCTTTTCGAAGATCATTATCCCTTTTATTCTGTGTATCCGTAATAACTGTCTAATTTTTTTTTCTTTCATTATTCATGTTGTACCCATATATTAAAAACCCCTTTCGCTTACTGTACTTCTGTCCTATTAGGAAAATCAGCTTTTCTATCGATTGCAGTCATGCTTTTAGTAACTATGTAGCACATTGCTGGAGTTTAAAACAAAAAAGGCGACTTTTGAAGTCTTATATATTAAGAAACAATATTAGATATTTCTCTTTGTGTATAATTATTCTTTAATATCAAAGTAGTTAAAATCTAATGATTCTTTTTTTTCCCCTTTTGGCCTTTTCTAGTGTAATTTGTCATCACTTTTGTGCACTCTTCGAATGCAGAACATGATATCCTGAAAGAAAAAGAACGATGATGAAAAGAACGGAGGAATAATACAGAGCAAAAAGACATCTATGGCTGGTAAGTCTTGTTTTATATCAACTTTATTTCCACTAGAAATGCTTGAATGTTATAATTTGTCCGTCCTTTTTCACATGTTGCTTTATATTGGAGCTTTACTAGTTATTCATTTTACATGAACGCGTCACATTATGTTTTAATGTTTATGGTAGCATTTGTGCATTAATTTCATAGGTTTTTGAATTCCATATTGAAGTGTCTGAATTGGTGCTTTCTCTATATTGCATTGTAATATTCGAAGTGAGGTTGAACTGTTAATCACACTATAATTATCAGAAGTCTGTGATTTGTTAGAGTTCTGTTGCTTCGTAGTGGTTTCAAAAGTACTGCTGTGGTGTAATTTTTTCCCTTTTGCATTACGAGGACGGGGCTAAACATTTTCCTCTCTGTGTGGCCTAATATTTTCCCTGTCCAACGAGGTCTTCTCTTCCCAACAGGCCAGTGTAATTGCTCTGCCTGTGTATAAAACATATTTGTTTCAGTTTTTTCCGAATTTAGAGTCTCTCTATCAAGTGCTGTTTCTCTTAACCCCTTAACGCATTTGCACGTATCTCACACAGGCGAAAGTTTCTGGCAAATTTGCACATGCCCGTGTCTCACACGGGGGCCCTTGTATCTCGCGTTATTTTATTTCTAATGCTTGTCTGAGATCCGTTCCAGTAAAAATAAATAGGCTAGATTATAATTAAACTTATTTGACATAGATGGCACCACTATTCAGCATTTTTCTTGTGTAAACCACGTGGCGCATTTTGATGATTAGCTATAAGTTTGCTAGGAATTCTTTGCTATAAAGTAGTCGTTTGGTGTGGAAAAGGTAATATATCCATTTTTATTACATAAATATAATAAAAGTTAGCAGTTAACTGCAAATTATATTACTAAGTGTTTTTGTAATTTAAAAAAAGTTATCTGATAATTAGCGACTCTGACGATGACAATTTTGAATATGCCAATTTATCAGACAGTTTCAGCGATGTGAGTGATGGAAGTGAATCGGAAGATAATGACAACGAGATTTTGGATATAGCAAGGAATTGGTATGAAATTAGTATAAATCAACCAAACGTTGCACCACCGAGATTTCGATTTGAAGCTAACCCTGGCATGATTATGCAAGAAAAAAAATAGGTGATTTTTTGACCGAAAATTAGAAATTAATGTGTGCCTTAAGGGGTTAAAACCATTGAAAGATAAGTGTTGAATAAAAAAGAAATATAAATAAAAATTTAATGTATACTCGTAAAGAAAGTTAGTGGAGCCAAATTGTCTTCTGTTAAGGATGCTCAAAATGTGCTTTTTCTTAGTTGTTTTAAGCATACTTTATTATATTTTTTCCCTAATCTGAACAATTTTGGCATATTGTGAAGTTTTATGAACCAATTTGCAAACATCTCTTTGAAATTGATTTGATAAATAAAAATTCATTTTGAAATAAAATCAGAGATGTTTTATTATTATCAAAGTAAAATTCTGCAGACTAACTTTCAACTTGGTTTTGAAAAGCACTCTGAAAGTTTGTTTTGGACTTGTTTTTGTTCTCTTGGCAAATACATGACTGAATTATTTTTTGAAAAAGCTGATGAGTTTTGCTTATAAGAATGACTGATACAACTGTAAGCGTGTCGCTGTAAGGAGCACGGTCCCCAGTAGCTCTTTTAAAGTGTCCGTTTTTTTCTTTAATTGTGTCAATCTCCGCTAGAAGATCAGACATTGCTTCTCTGTTATTTAACGATTCCTTCATCTTATCTTCAGTTAAAAGCTGCTCCTCGTAATAAGCGCTTTCATTATCAAGGGGTTTTATAAGCACCCAATTCTTCTTTTGTAATTTTCTGATTCATTGTTTGACTTCTCTATCTTCCAGATATGACAATTCTTTGGAATGCTTTGCATTTGAGATTTGTAAGATTTTTTTGGACTTCATTTTCTGTTGATGGAAATGGTTTAAAATAGCAGATAAATTCTTTCCGGTGTTGATGGATGCATGTGGAACCACGTATGAATGAAATTCTAGCAGTGGACAAATTAAATGGAATACTATAAGGTACTGCTATACGCGAAATCACTCTTTACAAGTCTGCGATCAGCAAGTACCTGCTGTATTAGAAATGATAGGCTACGAAACGTGACTTGAAGAATCATATGAGGTATGTAGAATGCAGATCGGTAGTTTAGTCAAGATAAATAAAGAGTCTATACAGATGATCGAAAATAATAAAAATTTAGATGGATTAACTATAAAGTATTTTACTCCTGGTTGATGGATTAGTCATAAACAGTACTTGTGTAAAAACAGATTAAAGTATATGGATTCCCTGTTTAAGAAAGGAATTTCTCTCTGACAGTATGCAGTCTGTACCATACCTGGATAGCGAGGTGTTGCGTCTTCAGATAAACAGAATCTTTTATTCTGTAATTTTTACCGAAAATGTGTGTTTAAATTTTGTTACCTAGATAACAAAATTAGATAACTCTATTTTTAACTCTTTTTATATGAAAATGAAACCAAATGTAGACAAAGAAATAAAATTGCATTCCTTCCCTTAGTGCAGTTATGTGCAACTTTAACTTAAAGGGAGCCAATTTTGAGTTTATAAAATTTTGGCGAGTTAGAAGTATCTAGTGCACTTTTAATATTTCAGTTATAAATGAATTACACAAAGTATAAGAATGTGTGGTATAATATGTTAAAAAAAAAGGTATACTCTTTGTATTATTTACAAAAAATTCAGCAAGATGAAAGTTAAATACAGGGAAATCATATTTTAATGTGAAATTTAACACTGCATTTCTTCTGCGAGTTTTTTTTTTTTTTCCCTCTGGTACATGCGATGATATGGCTAAATCCTTGCAGTCGTTGGGATGTTGATTTGTTATCCTGTATCTAAACATTGATTTTAACAAGTTCATTGTTGAAAATCCTCTTTCACATTTTTAAGTAGATCGGAAGCAGGAATTTATCTTTTTAAAAGTTTAACTGTTCATGATTTTTCTGTTCTAGGACTATTCAAATGGCTTTTTGTGATATTCTTGATCTTAGTTAGGATGAAAATCAGTTATTTCCAATTCTAGATCAACAGAATTTTTACTTAACATATTTGCAATCTTTTACCATTTTTCTTAAATACTAGTATTATGTAATTCGTTTGAAGTGAATGAAGTAGTTAGCCTAATTTTAAATATACTCAAAACATCTAATTTAGAAACTAATTTAAGCTCGATGACATTTTCCAAATGATTGTTTCAGTTTTCTTATATTTCACGCTTTAGTTTTCCAGATTTTCAGAGGGGCAAAACGTACATTACATTATGGTAAAAATTTATATTGCTCATATTTGTGTAATATTTTCATAAAATTAATTTAGATTTAAAATGAATTTATAATACCCTTTAATTCAAAGACTTTAGTTATCTCCCCCACCCCATCAAGTTTAAGATTTATTTACTATGTCTGTAAGAATGGCTAAATCATAGAACCAGGTATGTTCAATAATTTCTTCATAAGTTTCGTTTCTGGATTTTGAAAATTCTTCTATGAAACTTTTGTAACAGAATCTGGGATGGAACCTGGGCAGCCAGACAGAATGTCCCTTCCCTGAGTGAAAAGTTCTATCATTTCTTTGAAAGTGACCTTATAATATTTCAGAATAAACCCTCGTGACACTAATAAATGTATATAGATTTTTTAATGTTTATTTAATGCGTGTTTGGTTCTTACAAAATTTTGAGCTATTATATTACTAATTCTGTATGTGAATTAACACAGTTTAATATAGAACACCTGCTTCAAGGCTAAAAGTTAAGTATTTGAATAATGTTTTACCTTTCGTCTGTTTTCAGACGCAGGTTCTATTCTACAATTTACGGAATTTCTCGGTATTGGACATCTCACATAGCTGACAAAATTTCATTCCTATGTTTAGGTTTCATAGTACAATAGGTTGAGCATCCCTACATTAGTATATGACTTTGATTCCTTCGAAAGAAAAAGAAGTATCTTAGTTTTCTTGAATTTTTGGTCAAAATTTTAGTATGTAGGTAATTGCAATAGCTCTTCCACGAAATTGCATTTAAATATTTTGTAAGATTTCAAAATGCTGTATCATTCAATGGCATTTGATGTGTTTTGGCATGCTATATTAAAGCTGGGCTCGAACCCGGGCAGCTAGACAATATGTTCCTTCCCTGAATGAAATACTTCTATAATTACATTAATGTCACCTGGTAATATTTCAGGATAATTTCTGGTATATCGGACTAAGCTGTCCTCTCTCATGGATGAGAGTACCTAAGTAAAGAACTTAAAATTAGAAATGGTTATTGCGTTAAAATTCTGAATGAAATATTTCTTTTATGGTATATGACTTTTATTTCCAAGATGTTCTTCGAAGTCTGTTTTTAGAGTGGTGTTTTTGTGCCCTTTTTTTAAAAAAATCTTTAAAAGTATACATGTATAGCTCTTTTAATGTTAATGTATTGCGAGTTTGATTCTTACTCTATTTTGATCTGTTATGTCACTAATTCTGTGTGTTAATTAAGATAGTTTAATATATAACACCTGCTTCAAAGCTAGCAGTAAAGTTTATTTTGTTTATTTGTGATTTAAAATTACCTGCTCTTTGTGTTTTGGGGCCATCTTTCTACCAGCACTGCAATTATTTACTCTCCTCGAAGATCATTATCCCTTTTATTCTGTGTATCCGTAATAACTGTCTAATTTTTTTTTTCTTTCATTATTCATGTTGTACCCATACATTAAAAACCCCTTTCGCTTACTGTACTTCTGTCGTATTTGGAAAATCAGCTTTTCTATCGATTCTCCAGATTTTCAAAGGGGCAAGACACACTGTAAGAAATTTTATGTGGAAATATATTTTAATCGCTAAAGAGGGCATAAATTTTCCATGATGTATACTTCTTGTTCTTGGATCTGGCACCGCCAGTTGAATGTGTGTTAAACATGAATAAACTTGGGAGTTTAGAAACCTGATTTGTAGTATTCATGTATCTTGATGTTATGTGTGATTCGAATTAGTGTTTTTTGAACTAAGATATCTTGCAATTCTTGACAGTTAATATAATGTTTTATATTTTTTGGCACCCAACAGTTGCGCACAATTAATTTTTTTTATTTAGAATGCGGTGTTTTTCGTGTTACTGAAAAATTATTCCTTTGCACTGAACGTGGCAGGATTAACGTTCGGAATACGTGTGAATGTGTTTCAGCGGGAAAGTGAGTTACCAAATTAGGAATTAACTTAACCATTTGGAGACTGCACCAGGTAAGAGAATAAAAATTACTTTTGTTGTTATTATGGCAGACGATATTATTAAATTGAAAGCTACTAGAAAAGTCATGAGACAAGCTATTTCTAAAATAATAAATGTTGTAGAACCTGAAATTAAAAAAGACATTTTGGATAAGAATATGGTAGAAGAAAATGTGTTTTTACTTACTTCTAAACAGTCTGCGTTAAAAGAAATTAATGAAAAAACATTGCATTGTTTTAAAGGGGATGAGTCTGAAATTGAGAAAGAATGTAATACTGTGTTAGAGCAGTGCTCCGCAACCGCTGTGCCGCAATCAAATACATGTATTTGACTATTTGCAATTTTTTATCATGTATTTAATACACAATGACAATTTTTTTCCTTAATAATGTCTATTTTAAATGTTTTTATAATTTCACTGTTGTGTGTGTGATTGTAAGTGTGTCAGCATTTGAATTTTTTCGGCACTTCCTTGATAACTCGGAACTCTTTGGTGTGCCACGAAATTCCAGAAAGATTTTTTGTGCGTCGTAGGTGAGAAAAGGTTGCGGAGCACTGTGTTAGAGTATGATGAAAAAATAAGTTTATGTATTTTTAGGGCTGAAAAGAAACTTAATTTAAATTCTCAGATAGTGAGCATTGAAAGTGAATCGCCTGGTAACCATACTGCTGCCGTAAAGGTCGAAAACAAAACTAACATTCGATTACCTAAAATTTCAATTCCTAAATATTATGGTGATCCTAGTTTATTTTTGGAATTTTATAATTCCTTTGAAAATGCTATTGGTAATAATAATGAGTTAACAAAGGTCGAGAAGTTTACCTATCTTAAATCCTTACTCGCAGGACCTGCTTTAAGTGCAGTATCCGGGTTTGCACTACCTAATGAAAATTATGACGCTTCTATAAGTTTAATTAAAGAAAGATTTGGTAATATCTTTGCACATGAATAAACTCTTGAATCTTGAACCGGTTAGAAGTTCGTCCAATGTGAAAGCACTAAGAACACTATACGATTCCTGTGAAATCAATATAAGAAGCTTAAATTCATTGGGTATTGTGTCGGAAGCTTATGGAACCCTTTTAGCACCTGTTATTTTAAAACTTTTACCAAACGATATGAATCTGTAGTTTAATAGAAAAAGAAACTCTAAACAGCAATATAGCCTAACAGAACTTCTCGAATTCATTAGATTGGAAGTTGAGAGTCGGGAAGCTTCTAATTTAATAATAAACTCGAAGAAAAGGGACACAAATTACGGTGTTAAACAGAATAAAAATAATTACTTAAAAGGGGCAAGTGTTCCTACTGCTTCGGCGTTAGCTACAGTGACTAAGCCGTATTGTTTCTATTGTAATCAAAATACACATGATGTAGGAAAATGTGAGAAAACAAATGAGCAAAAAAGAGCGATATTAAAATACGATGGACGTTGTTACTAATGTTTTAAGAGAGGTCATGTAGCTTCCAGATGTAAAATGAAACTTCAACCTTGTGAGTTGTGTAATGGTTTAAATCATAATAAGCTATTTTGTAAAAATATTCTTCCTAAAGTGGAAGCAGTTTCAGATGTTAAACAGAAAGTAGTTACAGTATCAGATTCTAAGCAGAATGTAGTTGCATCCCTGTTGTTTAACTCTGAGACTGTTTCTGAAACTGCTGATAAAGGTGTATATTTACAAACTTGCACTGTTAACGCTTCAGATACAGATAATACTAGAAGCCAAATAGTAAAAATCTTAATTGATGGTGGATCACAGAGGTCATTTATTAGATCTGATTTGGCTAAAGAACTAAAATTAAGGACTTTAAGGAAAGAAAGGTTATATATTTATTCATTTGGGTATAGCCAAGGTAGACTAATAGAATATAATGTTGTTCAAATTTCCCTGAAAAGTATGTATTTCCATAATGACTCAATCACTATTGAAGCTCTTGTTACAGATACAATTTCTGGAACGATCATAAAAATTCCCTCCAAAACATTTTAGAAATATTAAAATCAGAAAATCTAAAATTAACCGATAGTGGTGAAGCAGTTGAAATAAAAATATTGTTAGGATCTGATTCATGTTGGGAAGTGCAAACAGGCTAAAAGAAAAGAGAAACTAATAAATTATTTGTGGTGTCTTCTATATTTGGTTGGTCCGTAGTTGGATCTTTAGAAGGTGATCAGTCTAGTGCCTGTATTTTTACAACTAGTGCTTCTCATTGCTTGAAGGAAGATAATAATTCAGTTAATGACTGTTTGCGAAGGTTTTGGACTCTGGACTATTTGGGCTTAGAGGAGAACAAGAATCCTGACGATAAATCAGTCATTGAGAAATTTGAAAAAGAATTGCATTTTACTAATGGTAGATATGTATCTCGTTTGTTATGGAAATCACATCATGCAAATTTGGGTAATAATTTAGAAAATTCCAAGCGACGTCTAGTATCTTTGGTTAATAAACTAAAAAGTGATGAATGGCTTAGGGAAGAATTATGATAGCATAATAAACGAACAGTTAAAAAATGATATTGAAGAGTGCGAAATTGAAAGTTGTGATAGTAGTAAAATGTATTACGTGCCACATGCTCCAGTTGTAAGAAAAAATGTATAAAAAACTAAAGCCCGTATTGTGTTTGACGCATCTTCGAAGTGTAATGGGGTATGTCTGAACAATTGTTTGATGCCTGGCCCAAATTTGAATCCTTCTGTTTTGGACTTGATATTGCGGTTCAGACAATACAAACATGCGTTCTCAGCAGACATTGAAAAGGTCTTTCTCCAGATTGGAATCTCTGAAATTGATAGAGATGTATTACGGTTTTTATACTTTGATACTAATTACAATTTGAAACATTATAGAATGACTCACGTTCCTTTCGGTGTATCATGTAGCCCTTTCATTCTGGCTTGCACTATAAAAAAGCATATAAAGAAAATAGAGTTAGAAAATCCAGATATTTTTGAGATGTTGAACTGTTCGATCTACGTAGATGATGTTTTCTATGGTGCAGATTCTGTGGAACAGGCTTTTAAGTTAAGTACTGGAGCCTATTGCATGCTTAAAGATGCCGGAATGAATTTGCATCAGTTTAATACAAATTCCAAGAAACTAAAGAAACTTTGGGATGATTGTGGAATAATTAAATCAGAAAATGAACTAAATAGTTCTTTAAAAGTATTAGGGCTTAACTGGCGTACGAGTAAAGATGTAATTTCCTTGAACATAGACAACTTGTGCGAAACATTAAATAGTTGTAGAAAAACCAGAAAAAGAAATGTATTAAAGGTGACTGCTACTATTTTCGATCCAGTAGGTTTCTTGGCGCCATTTGTATTACGTGCAAAATTGATAATGCAGAACCTTTGGCAGTTGAGTTTAGAATTTGACGATGAAGTTCCAACTGAAAGTAAGCAGTTGTGGTCCAAGTGGAGCGGTGAAATTGAAAAGTTAAAGAAATTTGAAATTTCTCGAGAATATTTCCCCGGAAAATTGAATCAAAATAAGGATATCGAACTTCATTTATTTTGTGATGTATCTATTAAAGCGTATGGTTCAGTTGCATATTTTAGGTCAGTTGAAGAAGGACAGGTAGCATTCATTATGGCAAAATCTAGAATTGTGCCAATAAAACAAAAACTCACACTTCCAAGGTTAGAGTTGCTAGGAGCATTAACATCAGCAAGACTTGCTAAACATTTAAAAGAGCTGTTTTCAATTCATGAAGAAAATATTTACCTGCGGACTGACAGTATGATAGTGGTTCACTGGATTCATAGTTCACTGAACGATGGAAAAAGTTTATAAAAAATCGAGTATCTGAAATACAATCATTAACTTGCCCAAATAACTGGAGACATTGTAATGCGAAGTCCAATCCAGCGGACATTTTATCTCGAGGATGTTCAGCCGAATATTTGTTGTCTTCAAGATTATGGCAGTCTGGGCCAGACTGGTTAGTTGAATCAGTGAGTGCTTGGCCTAGTAAATTTATCGTGACAACGGAGTTTTCTGATGCTGAATTAAAGCGCAAAAAGTGTATAAATGAAACGACAATACTACCGTCTATTGCAGAAAAATCTAATTCTCTGTTGAATCTTGAAAATTATAGTAAATTAATTAGAGCTATAAAGTAACTACATGGATATTTAGGTTTATTCACAATCTGAAAAATAAAACTGACAAGAAAACCGGACCCTTGATAGCGGAATAACTTTTTGCCACAGAATTATATTTTATAAAAGAAGTTCAATATGAACATTTTTCTGATGAAATTAATAGTTTAAAGTCGGGACAGTTGATTTCAAAACATTTATGAAGTAAATCCTTTTCTAAGTGGGGAAAGAGTTTTGTTAGTAGGAGGAAGACTACAAAAATCAACTTTAAGTTTTCATGAAAAGCAACCTATAATTATTCCTTCAAAAACTCATTTTACAGATCTTCTAGTACGTGATGCACATGAACGAGTTCTTCATACAGGTGTAGCTAGTACTCTCATGTTCCTCTGTGAAAAGTACTGGATAATTAGATCCAGACAAAATGTGAAACGTGTTATAAGAAACTGTGTACTGTGTCAGCGTTATGTGTCAGCGTTATCCCGACCAATGCGACAAGTCATAGCACCATTACCTCCATCTAGAATAGAAAAAGCAAACCCTTTTGATGTTATAGGACTAGATTCTGCAGGTCCACTTTTTGTGAAAAATGAAGATACGAAGTATTATATCCTATTATTTACTTGCGCAGTAACTAGAGGCATTCATCTTGAACTAACAAAAGATCTCACAACTAAATCTTTCTTACTTGCTTTTCGTCGATTCATATCAAGAAGAGGGTTGTGCTCTCTGATATACTCAGATAACGTGCATACATTCAAGGCAGCTGATGCAGAGCTCAAAAAGATGTGGCAGGTATTAAGCCACCCCGATGTAAAGAATTATTATGCAGCAAAGGGCATTCAATGGAGGTATATCATTGAAAGAGGAGCCTGGTGGGACGGATTTTACGAGAGACTTGTGCGATCCGTCAAAACAATATTAAGAAAAATTCTTGGTAGAACATCACTGCTACCTGAAGAATTGGAAACTGTAGTGACTGAAATTGAAGCGATGATAAATCGTCGACCCTTGACTTATGTCCAAGATAATGAGCCCCAAGTTCTGTCACCTGCTCATTTTCTGCTAGGGCAGAAACTTGCTAATTTGCCTCCTGTCAAATACACTCATGAAGTGTGCAGTATTAAAGAAATTCTTTTAAAAGCGCATCTATATCGGGAAAAATTATTAAATAACTTTTGGAAAATCTTTTATAAAGATTATTTGTTGAATCTGAAATCTGCAAATTGTGTGAACAATCACCGTGCAAAACACGACTTAAGTTTGAACAATATCGTGATTTTACAGGATGAACATTTACCAAGTAACATGTGGAGATTAGGAAAGGTTTAAGGTTGTTGAAATGTATAAGTGTATTTAAAAATTTTAATTTAATTCTGAAAATAAGACAGGTTTCTTGTAATATTTTCTAGTATTTTAGTTGAATTATGATAATCTTGATTTTGAAATAATTTGTTTAATATTATCTTGAGGTTAATAAATTCTTGATTTAAATCCTGATGCTTGAACAGGAATGCAATTATAACAATAATTCTTGATGAAATTTACTTGATATTTTTGAAACATATGGTAAGTTTTACATGTTCTTGATATTTCTGTGACATTTCTTTATTACAAAACTTGAATTTGTATTGAAATGCATAATGATTCTTGAAAATAATTCTTGAAATGTTCATGTAACACTGATAATCTTGATTGTTCTGAACTACAGTTCAGCCAGGCCCAGTGTGTAAGAAATTTTATGTGGAAATATATTTTAATCGCCAAAGAGGGTGTAAATTTTTCATGATGTATACTTCTTGTTCTTGGATTTGGCACTGCCAGTTGAATTTGTGTTAGACATGAATAAACTTGGTAGTTTAGAAACCTGATTTGTAGTATTCATGTATCTTGATGTTATGTGCAATTCGAATTAGTGTTTTTTGAACTAAGATATCTTGCAATTCTTGGCAGTTAATATAATATTTTATACGTACATTACATTATGGTATAAATGTATATTCTTATATTTGTGTAATATTTTCACAAAATTAATTTAGATTTAAAATGAATTTATAATACCCTTTAATTCAAAGACTTTAGTTATCTCCCCCCCCCCATCAAGTTTAAGATTTAGTTACTATATCTGTAAGAATGGCTAAATCATAGAACCAGGTATGTTCAATAATTTCTTCATAAGTTTCGTTTCTGGATTTTTAAAATTCTTCTATGAAACTTTTATAACAGAAGCTGGGATGGTACCTGGGCAGCCAGACAGAATGTCCCTTACCTGAGTGAAAAGTTCTATCATTTCTTTGAAAGTGACCTTATAATATTTCAGAATAAACCCTCGTAACACTAATAAATGTATATAGATTTTTTAATGTTTATATAATGCGTGTTTGGTTCTTACAATATTTTGAGCTTTTACATTACTAATTCTGTATGTGAATCAACACAGTTTAATATAGAACACCTGCTTCAAGGCTAAAAGTGAAGTATTTGAATAACGTTTTACCTTTCGTCTGTTTCCAGACGCAGGTTCTATTCTACAATTTACGGAATTTCTCGGTATTGGACATCTCACATAGCTGACGAAATTTCATTCCTATGTTTAGGTTTTATAGTACAATAGGTTGAGCATCCCTATATTAGTATATGACATTGATTCCTTCGAAAGAAAAAGAAGTATCTTAGTTTTGAATTTTTGGTCAAAATTTTAGTATGTAGGTAATTGCAATAGCTCTTTCACGAAATTGCATTTAAATTTCTTGTAACATTCCAAAATGCTGTATCATTCAATGGCATTTGATGTGTTTTGGCTTTCTGTATTAAAGCTGGGCTGAAACCCGGGCAGCTAGGCAACATGTTCTTTCCCTGAGTAAAAATAAATTCTGTTAAAAATACATTTAAATCACTAAATGAAGAGGCTAAATGAAATATTCAAATCGTCTAGCTTCTACATTTAGTGTGACAGTAAAAAGTCTGAAAATAATATTAATTCTTTGGTAAAAATATCTTTATTTATACCAAGTGTTGCAAATCAATCTCAAGTTATTTCTCAGAATGATATATAAAGCTACATCCCTGAAAGTAAGCATTAAGTATGTAAAAAATAGATTTGATCATATTTTATGCATCATGCAGCCTATATTTCCAACTCTTTCATTTAACCCTTTAACTGTCAAGTTATTTTGCTGATTTGGGTACACAAATCGTCAAATTTTTTTATTGGAAAAACCAAATGTAGCCGAAATAAACATCTCCCGATATATATTCGGGTATGACAATACGATGCACTCAAAAAAAATTTACCCCGAGAAATACTCGGGCGTGTCATTTTCGAATACTATCTCGGGCATGACAGTTAAAAGGTTAAGTGCAATTTATTTCCAGTGTATGAACATGAAATATCTTCTAAACAACTGTACAAGCTTAGTCACTTATTCGTAATTTATTCAGTTTTCATGTGAGAATTAAAATTTACCAGACTATTGCTTTCTTAACATCTATTAAACTAAAAATAGTTTAATAGATGTTGCTGTAATTTAACAGTTTTGATTTTAATGTTTTCAGAAATTTGCTAAATCAAGTTTATCTTTGTGTGACCTTGCATCAAAGGCACCGACGTTAAATTTGTTTTGGCATTCACTGGTTAAATTTTTAAATAAAAACTTATTGATGTAGAACAGGATGATGTAAAAAAAGGAACAAATTATATTTATGTTGGTAATATGTCTCATGTTATTGTGTCTTATGGTTATTTATGGTATCTCATGATATTGCAGTAACTTAAAGGGCATTTCATAGAACTTGTTGTTTTTTAAGTTGCATAACATGTTTTCATAACTTCTTGTCATCTTTATGTTCTACTGTTCCATGTTATGAAATATATATAAAAGGTAAATTTCTAATCAAATATTCTTCCATTCACAGCACAGTAATATAATGTGTGTTTGCATTTATTATACAGTACTGATCATTATTCATTATTGAGTTTTATATATTATATATATTTAATTTATATCATTCTGTATTATATGATTTTGCTTTATAGAATATATCACAATATATATTTCGAGTTGCTAATAGAACTATTATGTTTTTCGTATGTTAATGAGATCTGTGTGTCTTTCAGGTTAATTATTTTCATAAAGGAATTAAAATAAAATCATACCCTTTTAGTGTAATTCACATTTTATCATATAAAAAAAAAAAAAGAATTTTTTAAAGTCACATTTGATAACATTATAAAAAATGTTGGTAGAAACTTTAAAATTATTCCTATTTTTATTCGCAAGTATTAAATATTCTTCACAAAATTCCATTTTTCAGCACACACCATCACAATTACATACCTGCCAACTTTTACGAATTTATCGTAATTTTTACGAAAATGTGTTTGTATTTACGATTTTACGATCGTAATCCATTTTTTACGATTTTTTTTTTTCTTTTCTCAAGTGTTTTTAGTGATTTTTGTCGAAATTTTAGAATTTTTTGCCAATTGCATCGACTACTTCGAATCCAGTAACCTGCGGTTTCTCCCAACTCGCCGCTTAACCAGCCAATCCAATGCGCTGAACTTGTTTCTCCCACTCTTTTCTTTGTGGGCGCCAGATTATTTTTTTCGCGTTCGCTTCAGCAGCAAGGGAATTACTCAGCAAGCGTGGATTGTCGCATTCTGTTTTTTTTTTTTTTTGTTGTTTTTGTTTGTTTGCACGTGCTAGGAATTTTCTTAATACGTCGTTGTTACGAAATGAGTTCAAAAAAACCGTACTCTCAATATTTTCGGCCTGCCTACAAAGCCGAATTTCCAACAATTAAAGAATCCTTCAAAGGAAATAACTATGTATTTTGCAACGTGTGCGTGTGTGACTTCATAATAAGTCACGGTGGAAGAAACGACATTGTGAAGCATGTTAAGTCTAAAAAGCATGAAGTTAATGCTTCGGCTTCGACAACGTCAAAGAAAGTGGATGATTTTTTTCCAATTCGGATGCCGATGTCATTTTGGCAGAGTGTTTGTTTACTGCATTCCTCATCGAACACAATGTGCCGCTGAGCGCTGCCGATCACGCCGGTCAACTTTTCAGACAGATGTTTCCCAACTCCAAGATTGCTCAGAAATATGCTTGTGCTCGCACAAAAACATCTTCTATTGTGAACGAAATTGCTTGCGATGCACAAAGTAAAACGATAGCTGCACTCCAGAATTCAGCATTTTTGTTGTCAATCGATGGCAGCAACGACAGCGATTGGAAGCTTTACCCCATCGTTGTCACATATTTCTGTGATGTTTCTAATGAAATGAAAACTCATCTTTTGTGTTTTCTATTGTTAAATGGAGACGCTACGGGGGAAAATATTGCCTCCTTGGTAATTAATGAGTTGAAACAACTTAACATCCCAATATCAAACTGCATTTCATTTGGTGCAGATAATGCTCATGCCATGGTGGGTGACAAAAACGGTGTAGCCTCTTTCCTCAAAAAAGAACAAAATGAATTAATTGTTATTGGATGCCCATGTCACTTAATTAATTTGGCAGCAGAAAAAGCTGCAGCTGCTTTACCATTAAATATTGACCAGCTTCTGATTGATGTGTTTTTCTATCTGGAAAAAAGTGTAAAAAGGAAAGAAAACCTAAAGAATTTCCGAGAACTGTGCTCTGGTGAAACGAGAAAAATTCTGAAACATGTATACACGAGATGGTTATCCTTAGGAAGGTTTATTGAACAGTGGGATGCATTGCTAAAATATTTCCACGAAGAGACCAAAACGAAACCACAGATCCCATCAAATTTGTCGGCATATAAGATTCCGAAAACCAACTTTGCTTCTAATCAAAATGCTTTAAAAGGGAAAAGCCAACACACAGAATCAACCCCTTTAAAAAGAAAATGCTTAGAAGACTCCTCAAAGGTCAACTTTGTTAAAGACTAGAAACTAGAAAACATTTTAATTGCTAAATGTTATGAGGAAACTAATTGTTAAGACAGGAAATTTTCCAAAGAATTTTTGGCTAAAGTCAAAAAATGCACTCTAAATTCATTGCAATAATTTTTTTTGTGTGTAACATAAGGTTCTTGTTTTATGTTTCCTAATAAATTTTTTAGTTACTACTTAATTGAGATTTACTAATGTAAGTACAATTTTCTTTCTTCTATTTGTATAAATTGTTATTTTTTTAATATCAAAGCATGATATTAATTCTTCGTGTTCTTCTGAATTTTTATCTTTAGAGGTTGGCAGGTCTGCAATTAATTTAATCGGTTTCCAAATAAAAATGAAATTCAGTATGTCGCAGAGTAAGTACCAAAAGTAGAACTGCATGAAACACACAAGAACATATCCATATTTAGCCAATCACTGTTCACTTCTAACTGTTACTAATTGAATAAAAAAAATACAAGTTCTATGAATAAAAGAACAGTTACACTAAAGAAAAAAAAATTAATATACATTACATCTTAATTCTATATAATTATTCTTTTGTTTTTCACTTGCCCTTGACATTACTTGATGACAACTGATTCATGTCAGAAATATTGTTCCTTATAAAAAAAAACATAAATTTTATGTTTTATATATAGAAAAATCTATGTACTCTTCTGTTATAGGGACTGGATTCAGAAATGTATGTATGTGTGTATGCACTTTTATATGTGTGTTTATACACAAACATACATACACTTCTGAATTCGGTCCTGATAACAGAAGTGTACCATATTTTGCCACAGTTGTTAAATGAATAGTCTAAGGCAGAATGGCTTTGGTTTATTTGATTACAGCAAAGCTTTCTCGGGCTCATCTATACCTAAGGGTATAGATGATGCCTTTGTGTAGTACTTTCCATTGAAAACTGGCACACATTAATATTACATGTGTATAACCAGCTATGAAATATGCACCAAGAAACTGAAATTGTCAACAGTAATTTAATATACTTTATTCTGTGTTACATACGAATAGTACACTGTTTTTGGACAAAGCTATATGAAGCATACACAATCAACCTCATTCAAATACTAAATATTTAAGTATTTTCTGAATATTCAACCCCTAGTTTCAGCATTTTATAAAAGTGTTAGGTTTTTTTTATGCATTCCTGTTACACGTGCGACCAAAGACAGCGCATACAAATGGTTATTATTTTATAGTTAACCGTCATTTCACTGGCAAATAGTTTTTTCATCATAATGAATTACAATAGAATTCTGGAGTCTATGTACTTTTAAGAAAGAAAGTGTTGGATTTCTTTAAAAATACAATGTTTTCCCTAAGAATAAAGAACCAAAAATGTGCATTCTTTGAAATTGTACTTTTTAAATGATAAAATTTTAAAATCTACAATCTAAATATTAGAATATGGTTGAAAAATTACCGTAAAATTTCTTGTTTCTACCAAAGTGCTTTTAATATTCTGTGATGGAATGGGATTGCTCTTATGAAAATTATGTTATGGTACTTGAAATGGTTTCTTGTTTGCTTAAGAATTATAACCAGATAATGAAGCTCTTACAACAAGTTTTATCTGATTAATATAATTTATGCCTTTTTTTTAATGAAATGGCTGTTGTATATAATGATTGTAGTTGTTTATCTAAGAGGTGTGTTATATTTTCCCATGAAACTGTTACGGCATACTAAAATTCATTTGATAAGTATAATTTTTTTCGTTGTTGCGTATTATATTTTTATTGCAAAGATATTATGGTATATTGATGATTATCTTGAAACTCCTAATATTTTTACTCAACCTTCGACCATTTTTGGCAAACAAAAACTGATAACAATGTATGTTAGCCCCAATAATGGATAAACGTGATATCAAAACATACTCATAAATTCTCGGTGGTTTCTTATAACACTGTCGTGAACATTGTGAGTTTAAGAGAAAATAATGAGCGGTTTGCTAAAATTTAGATCAGATGAAACATCTTTTAATATATAGCATTTTAATACTATTTAGCACAGTGTAATAAGTTCATTTTACAGTACGCAACATCCTCGAAAATGATCGTTACAACGCAGTTCGATCATTCATTTTTAGAACAACACTAACACTCCATACACTTTTGTCTCCACCTACATTCCTCCCATGAGACCTGTGGCTGTCGTTCAGGCAGACCTTGAAATTCTACTCACACTTGGTACACATGTTATTATTGGTGGAGACTTGAACGCAAGACACCGCGCATGGAACTGCTACACTTCTAATGCAACAGGCAGACTGATTTATTCCTTGGCCGCGTCGGCACGGTTTAAATTGGCAGTTCCAAGTATCCCAACACGGTATGCTGCTGGGTCCACCGCAATTATTGATTTTTTCCTGTTGCGGAACACCAGTTCTCCACTGGATATTTACGTACTGGACGAACTTTCAAGTGATCACAATCCTGTTAGGATTATTCTGGACCTCAGCAGATATACTACATCAGACACCAGGGCCTTTCGTACAGACTGGCAGGTCTTTGCCAAAGCCCTCTCCAACACCCAGTACGCTTTACCCACGATACACAAGGGGAGTGACATAGATAGTTTGGTCAAGGACCTCACTGAAAATATACAAAATGCTTATGCGAAAGCACAAGTTGAAGTTAAACCTGGTATGAAACACAAGCCTCAAGAGCTCAGATTATTGATTAAAGAGAGAAATGCTGCAAGACGAGCGTATCAACGTACCAGACACCGTGATGATAAAAGGAACTTCAATCGCCTGTGCGAAGCGGTCAAATTTCTTACAAATAAACTCTCACAAGATCGCTGGACTAACCACCTCAGATCTCTTTCTGCAGAGGATAACTCCTTATGGAAAGCAGTGAAGAGGTACAAAAAATGCTATAACGCCATTCCGCCCCTTCACGGCCCTCAACGGATCCATTACACCGGAACTGAGAAAGCAGAACTTTAAGCTCAGCATCTGGAATCTCAGTTCTGCATTAACAACATTTCAGACTCAGACACTGAACAGCTTATTGCTGACTTCCACTCCAATTTTACCACACAGCCATGCACAGACAACATTATATCAGCCATGCCATCGGAGGTCTGTCTCTATATCATGCGAATTGCGAAAAGGAAGAGCCCTGGAGTAGACGGGGTCACAAATGAGATGATCAAGCACTTCCCTGTCAAGATAATACTCTACTTCACCAAGTTAGTGAATATCATACTACGATGGCAGTACTTCCCAACTTGTTGGAAAACTGCCAAGATTGTCCCTCTGCTAAAGCCCAACAAGCCTGCGACTGCTCCTGAGAGTTACCGACCAATCAGTTTGCTAAGCTCAATTAGCAAAATCGTGGAAGCAGTTATTCTACATAGACTAAACATCTTCCTGGATGAGCAGAAGATCCTCATACCCTATCAGTTTGGGTTCAGGCGTAAGCACTCGACAACGCATCAACTCTACAGAGTTGTTGAATTAATAAGCAGTGGGATGCAACAACATCGTGTCACTGGTGGACTTTTCTTAGATGTCGCCAAAGCCTTCGATAGAGTATGGCTGGATGCCCTCATATACAAATTACACAACCTGGGACTCCCAGGTTACATCAAAAACATAATTAAATCCTACCTAACCGGTAGACACTTTGTCGTTCATGTTTCTGGTTCATTATCCACAAACCGGCCTACACGGGCTGGTTTTCCACAGGGATCCCTTCTGGGCCCTACCCTATTCAATATTTACGTGAACGACATCCCCACTACACACAACACAACACTAGCCATGTATGCAGACGACACAGCGATCCTAACTCAAAGTGCATTTGTTAGCTCAGCAATACAACAGCTACAACACCACATCCATTCGCTAGAGACTTGGCTGACCAAATGGAAAGTCAAAGTGAATGTCGACAAGACACATGCCATACTGTTTACTACTAAGAAGAATTTCCCGACTCACCTGCAAATGTATGGTGTGGACATTCCCTGGGTCAAGCAGGTCCCTTATCTTGGGGTGATCCTCAGTAAATCTCTTACATGGAACCCACACGTTACACATATTCTCAGGAAGTTTCGAGCTAGTAAAGCTTCACTCTTCCCCTTAATTGCTCGAAACAGTGTTCTATCTATTGATAATAAGTTGCTCATTTACAAAACCATGTTGCGTCCAATTCTTAGTTATGCATGCCCTGTCTGGGCATACTCGTGCAAAAGTTTGAAAAGGCAGTTACAAGCTGCCCAAAACGGGGTATTGCGTATGATATGTAATGCCCCCTGGTACATTCGGAATAGCCAAATTCGTAAAGAGTTAAGAATAGAGGATCTTTGTGATTTTTATTGCCGCCTATCTAGGGCATTTTATGATAAACAGGAACTTCTGGACAATCCTGTGGTTGTTAACTATTGTTATGATGCTAGGGACCCCAATTTCAGGAAACGCCCAAGGGCGATCCTAAATGTTAGTAATGTGTAATTTTGTATATGTGTTATGCAAATTGTTGCTCAGATTCTTTATTGTATATTGTTCTTTTTTTCTCCTGATTGCTTTTTGTTTTTACTAGTGGCACTAAGGCGTCGCACTTCGTATTTTGTTTCTCTTGTGTGTACATATATTCTTCTGTAAAATAGTTGTTAAAAAAATAGTTAATTATGTATGGATTAGTAATTAGGTACTTAAGGAAAAAAATTTGTATTTAACTATTAGCAATTATGAATTTAAACTCTTGCTCATTTAATTATTTAGCACATTCAGTTATATTTCTCATAATTCGAAACTTTTATCATGTTATTCGATGAGGGGTAGGGCTATGGCGCCCAGGCACCCTGGTGGTTAAGCACCGCAGTTCAACAGTTCAATCTCTCTCGTTGCCATTCCGTAACAGAGAAACTTACCTCTCATGGAGTTCGATAGTGGCGCGACATTCTCCCCACCTTGAGTTTGGGGATACAAACTCAAAACAGTAATATAATGATAATACATACATACAATTTTGAGATAACAATAACGTACATAATAATAATAGAAATATTTCAAAATATTAGAATGCAAATTGAAATCAATATTTTAGAGTTCAAACACAGAAAGTTCAAAAGTTTGTTTAGAAGTTTATAAATCCAGTCTTTTAACTGGTTTTAATTTTCGTCCTGAGCGAGACACGCGAACAGTTTCATTAGAGTCAGTATTAAGCTCAGGATTTTCAGCTACCACTTCCGGAACCTTCTGAGGTTCCGATACGACTTGCTCGTAATTTGGGGTCAATTCCAAAGGGTACAGTCGTTGGATTGGTCTTAATATGTTTCCCTTTTCAGTTCGCAGTTTCACAAGTCTGATGATTCCATCTTTTCCTGGAAAGAGTTCCAGTACTCTCCCTAGCAGCCAATGGAGCCTTTTTTTATCATCTGTACCAATTAACACTACGTCACCTACATTTATTTTATCTTCTCTTTTGTTAACTGAAGAACGAAGGAAGCCCAGATACTCCCTTTTAAACCTTCGTTTTAGATTTTCACGAACCTTTTGAATATGTCTCCATCTCAAAACAATATTAGTCTTTTCAATTTGATCCAAATCAGGAACATCATTTAATGGAATGTCCTGAAGAAACATTGAGGGGGTCAAGGTCTTCAGATCTTGTTCCTCGGATATGTAAGTTAATGGTCTGCTGTTCATGATAGATTCGCATTCACAGACGAGAGTCTGCAATTCCTCGTAAGACAAACAGGAGCATCCAAGATTTTTTCTCAAAAGATCTTTCAAAATCCCAATCAAGCATTCCCAGAAGCCTCCCAACCATGGAGAGGAAGGTGAGTTAAACTTCCAACGAATTTCGTTGACTCTAAATTCACTTTCAATTGTAGTCCAATGTAATTGTTTCAGAGCATTATTTAGTCCTGTAAAATTAGTACCATTGTCTGAATACATCACAGAAATTCGTCCTCTTCTGGCTATAAACCTACGCATAGCTTGGATGAAGTCATTGGTACTCAGTGAAGGTATTAGCTGAAGATGGACAGCTCTAAATACGGCGCAAGTAAAAAGTACTATCCACACCTTTTGTTTAGATTTAGTCAACAGAGGTCCAGCTATATCTACACCTGATACTTGAAAAACTGCTGCTACTTCTGTTCGGTCTTTTGGAAGAGGCGGAAAAGGTACCTCAAGATGTTTTACCTTTTGCCTTTTACATGTTAAGCATTCTTTGATAACACTCCGGACAGTTCTTTTCCCTTTCACTATCCAAAATCATTCCCGTAAAACAGTAAGAAGAGTTAATGTCCCAGCATGCTTGTTAGCAATATGTTCTTGGGCTATAAATCTTCTCACTGCCAGGTGTTTCGATGGTAGAATTATTGGAGAAATAAAATCTTTCGATTCTTCCTCATTTATCAATCTGGACTTCAATCGTAAAATTCCTTCTTCATTTTCAAATATTAGAAGACCTATCAAATTTTTTCGTGTTTCTTCATTAGAGTAACATTCCTTTTGTATTACACGGAAAATAGTCCTTTGTGCATTTAACAATTCTTCATTTTGAAGTTCCTTACATTTTCTTAAGTCCTTGGCCTTTGGTTGAAAATGCAGTATCCAAGCCATAACCATAATCATCTTTGAAAATCTAGAGAATCTTCTGGCTAACTGTAATGGAATTGACTCTAGCTCTGTGTTACTAGCAGAGATGACTGACTTTCGTTTCTCTATCTTTACTTCTTTTTCGTTAATATTTACAGCTGACTTTGGCCACTGCTCCTTCGGATTCTTCAACCAGGCTGGCCCCACCACTTGCCTTTCTGAAGTTGCCTGGGTCCACAACCTCTTGACAAAATGTCTGCTGGATTCTGGTCAGTTGAAATATGGAACCAATCTTCCGAAATTGTCAATTTTCTAATTTCGCTTATTCTGTTTGTAACGAATACCGACCACTGTTCTCGACGAGTTATCCACACAAGAACTGTGGAAGAATCTGTCCAAAACTAAGTCTTGATGTTGGGAGATTTTAGAGCTTGCTTCACAGAACTAAACAGCCTAGCACCTATGGTAGCAGCCATTAGTTCAAGACGTGGTATAGTACAGTCAAAAGTCGTTAATCCGGACTCGTCGGGACTTCGGCGATTCCGGATTATAGATCATCAGTTTAAATCTGGTAAGATGGCATGCAGAAATTACAAAATTAAAAATATGAAACCGTAATTTATGAAATAAAGAACAATTATGATCTAAAGGGTATCAAAATTTACAAAAAGAAAAAGCTTAATATTTATTTGTTTACTTTATTAAACATTTCCTTCAATGTAAGTTGCTTCGTTTCATGTGATAATACTTTCTCTTTAATTCTATTAAACAGACATAATTTCTTGTTTAGTTACAAAGTTCCGCTGTTTAAGTCCTATAATTGCTGTGTTGAGAATACCGACTAATTTGTCAATCGAAATGTTTTCGTTTTCAATAACCTCTGGGTCACTTTCTTCACTATCGGAAGCGAATTATAATGACGAGGAACTTGATTTAAATCATATCAAAGACGGAGTATATCGAGATGAAATACTACACTTAGTACGGAATTATAAACAAAATAAAATAAAAGCATCTACTCTGAAGATAAGGATAGTGCTGACAGATCAACTTCCAATCCACAGCCTGAAATTGATAAACAGATTTCGGATTTCAAAACATATTTTCGCTTTGTAGATACAAATTACATATTAGTAAATATATATCGGAAATTCTACTTGACATAATCTTTCTAATCTATCATAATCTAATAATGACGTTTCTGCCCCCCCCCCTCTGCCGCAGAGCAGCGTGAAATTGATAAACAGATTTCGGATTTCAAAACATACTTTCGCTTTGTAGTAAATATATATCGGAAATTCTATTTGACATAATCGAAAGTTCAAGCTTACTTTTATAAAATTGCTCTAACAGTCTGCAAAAAATAATAAGCCGGATCCAATTCGAAGATTAAGGAACAACGCAATCTGCAACATTAACTGAATTAGATAACTTTAGCTTAGCGTATAACTCCGTTACACATTAAACGCGCATGCGCACAAACATATTCGCAGCTGTAAGGGTCTTATGCGCTCTCGTAAACGCCTGTGCGCATGCGTGAACGCGACGCATGCGCAGAAAGTTTGTAGCTTTGAGGTCCGGATTATAGATCATTTCGGATTATGGGTGTCCTAATTAACGACTTTTGACTGTAATAGTCTTTCCTACCTCCATGGTTTCCAACAAACACGCCCACCCGGGGGCGCCAGAAATGTCGTGAACATTGGGAGTTTAAGAGAAAATAATGAGCGGTTTGTTAAAATTTAGATCAGATGAAAGATCTTTTAATATATAGCATTTTAATACTATTTAGCACAGTGTAATAAGTTCATTTTACAGTACGCAACATCCTCAAAAATGATCGTTACAACGCAGCTCGATCATTCATCTTTAGAACAACAATCTCTCTCGTTGCCATTCCGTAACAGAGAAACTTACCTCTCATGGAGTTCGATAGTGGCGCGACAACACTGAGAAATCTTTAATAAACCACTTTTATCTGTTGATTATCGAACCAAATAAATAGTTCCTCCCAAATTTCCACAAGTTTCAACATATAATTTTTCAAAGTTTTTTATATGCTATATCAGTATAGTTCCTGTTGATCATGTAACTCAAAAAGAAATATTTGTTTCTCCAAATATATGTCAGAATAATTTTTGTAAGGACAATATTTCCATCAAACTTCTTGACTGACAGGAAAGTGTGTAGATAATGTGTGAAGTTACTATAGCATAGGGAAAGACATGGCACACATTTTGCAACAAATCTGAAATTTTTTTTGTGTGTCTTTGGTTACTCTAAATGCTATAATTTATTTAGGAAATTTAAATAATTCTTTCGCATAATGTAATTCACATCATCTATGTTGCTACAATTCTGTTTCAATGCAAGAGCATCATGTCAGTGTAAGATTTCCTAAGTGGAGACTTGGTTTCTAATCTTTGTGTAATATAATATGGAGAAGCTCGTACTGTGAATTTTGATATGTATAATTTATTCTTGTATTAGATTGGAATGGACTCGGTGTTTTCATTTAGGATGTTTCATATTCAAAGAGTTAGTTCAGTGTTTCATATTCAAAGATGATGAAGTTCATACAATGTAATTAATTAATAGACTTATCACACAGATATTTTTAATAGACTCATTCTTAAATTTTTGGTTCAGACATAAAGTTAATAATTAAAAACAGCATTAGAAAAGCAAAACTGGTTAAAAGAAAACTTCAGTTACTTTTAAAATTGATATTTTATATTTAAATGCTTTTGTTAATATAAAAACAACAATAAACACATTTCTAAATAATAAGGTATTAAGAATCCTTAAGAAAATTTGGAACATTTATAAAGGTTTGCAAGGTGAAAACATAATCGATTTTGTTATAAATCACATGGTTTTGACATGTTTTGAGTATGCTCTTGCTGGAATGGTAGGAGCTTGGTGGTCCTGTTATGAACAAATCTTAACAGATAAAGATATAATATGTGAATATAGAATCTAAAGGAAAGGTAAGGTTAGATTAGGGTCTTTGAATATGACTAAGCACATTGGTTATCAGCCTGAAGAAGAATGTCTTTATGAAGAACTTTATAGGGAAAAGTAGTTCGTATTAAAAAAAAAAAAAAAAAAAAAAAAAACTGCACTGCTTGTTTACCCGGATTTGAGCTGAGATTGAACTACCACTTTTAACCACTCGTAGGACAAATCTAAAGAAAATGCTTGTAATAGTATGTAATCAAAAGTTAACTACATGTTATATGGCAGGATTGCTTTCTCAAGTACTGAGGTAGGGAATACTTAATCTGCTCTTTTTTTTAATTGTTTGATAATGGTATTATTCATTGCATGTATTTTCTGTAATACTTATAGAACACTAATATTTCTATTACAAGTGTCTTTTTTCATTTTTAAGTGCTTTGCTTGTTGATATTCTCAAAATTGCATCTGATAATTAGTGCTATTATGTATATAATAAATACATATATATTATGTCTAAATTAAAATATAATGCTAATACATATAATGCTATGCATTATGTGTGCTATTATTTATAAATACAATAAACGCATATATAGATCAATATATTTTTAGTATATAATGATTCAAAATAATTTTTATGGAAAAAAAAAAAAAAAGACACTTTTGATAGCAAAGTTTTTTTGGAAATCCCAAGTTAAACACATATGAAATCATTTGTTTACAATCAGTGAACGTTAAAATTAAAACAGCGACACAATACTTACAACAGCCAGCAGTTCCTCCTTTTCATGAACAAGAAATGTTTTTCAAAAAATTTTATTTCACCTTTTTCAACAATGAAATGTCCTTCGATTTCATGCGATTATTATGCTATAGAACTTATCCTTCAATAGGAAGCCAAAATTTGTGCATTGGGTTTTTCATGTAAAATTCCGTGCTTTACCAAATGATGTGCTTTTTAAAATTCTCTCTGCTTCAGTAATACAACGAGAATTTACGCCTCCTTGAACAAATCAAACCTTTCGGGAAAGCTAAGCAACTCCATTTTTAGATGGGCGAAATTAGATCACAAAACAAAATACCGGTTTTTATCCCACATAGTAATGTGTGAAAGTGCCACCTATATGTGAATTAAATCGCGGATAAAAAGAAAAGGAAAAGTAGTAGAAAATATCCTAAAAATATTATTGTGTCCATGGGTGTAGTCAAAAGGAGAGGAAGCTGTGATCATTTACAATAAATAGTGTCTCACAGTTGCATGTAGTGAGTATGTTTGCTAAGGCTGAATAGATGTGATGATGGGGGGGGGAAATGGATAGTGTTGAGATGCTTCATATTCAAGGTATTTAGCATGGAATACAAGGCAATATGTATGCTTTCATCCTAAGACACACAGCAAAAGACCTATAACATCAGACAAAAATATGTACAGTCAAAAGTCGTTAATCCGGACTCGTCGGGACTTCGGCGATTCCGGATTATAGATCATCAGTTTAAATCTGGTAAAATGGCATGCAGGAATTATAAAATTAAAAATATGAAACCGTAATTTACGAAATAAAGAACAATTATGATCTAAAGGGTATCAAAATTTACAAAAAAAAAACTTAATATTTATTTGTTTACTTTATTAAACATTTCTTTCAATGTAAGTTGTTTAAGTTGCTTCGTTTTTTATGTGATAATACATTCTCTTTAATTCTATAAACAGACATAATTTCTTGTTCAGTTACAAAGTTCCGCTGTTCAAGTCCTATAATTGCTGTGTCGAGAATACCGACTAATTTGTCAATCGAAATTTTTTCGTTTTCAATAACCTCTGTCACTTTCTTCGCTATCGGAAGCGAATTATAATGACGAGGCATTTGATTTAAATCATATCAAAGACGGAGTACTACATTTAGTAAGCAATTATAAGCCAAATAAAATAAAAACATCTGCTCTTAAGATAAGGATAGTGCTAACAGATCAACTTCCAATTCATTGCGCGGCGCCGCAGCGTTAAAGATAAACAAAGTTTAGATAGATAAACAAACGTTAAAGTTTAGATAAACAAAGGTTTTAACCTTTATCCATTTTTGCAGCAATTCCACTTTTTGTTGAATGGACTCCGAAAGATACTTTCGCTTTGTATATCCTTTATATATTAGTAAATATATATCGGAAATTCTATTTGACATAATCGAAAGTTCAAGCTTACTTTTATAAAATTGCTCTAACAGTCTTCAAAAAATAATACGCCGGATCCAATTCGAAGATTAAGAAACAACGCAATCTGCAACATTAACTGAAATAGATAATTAGATAATTTTAGCTTAGCTTATCCCGTCCGTTATACATTAAACGCGCATTCGTAAACGTATTTTGCGCACACGCAAATTCGCAGCCGTAAAGGTCTTACGCGCATGCGTCAACGCGACGCATGCGCAGAAAGTTTGTAGCTTTGAGGTCCGGATTATAGATCATTCCGGATTATGGGTGTCCGAATTAACGAGTCTTTAATCCGGACTCGGCAGGACTTTGCCCCCCCTTAGAGCAGCGTGAAATTGATAAACATATTTCGGAATGGTTAGAGAATCAAAGGATATGCCTTTATCCGTTTTTTGCAGCAATTCCACTTTTTGTTTGATGGCGAAACATGCTTTCGCTTTGTAGATCCTTTAGTAGCTCCAGAATCAGAAATTCTTTTTGACATAATCCAAAGTTCAAGCTTACTTTTATAAAGTTGCGCTAACAGTCTGCAAAAAATAGCCGGATTCAAATAGAAGATTAAGGAACAATGCAATCTGCAACATTAACTGAAATAGATAATTAGATAATTTTAGCTTAGCTTATACCGTCCGTTATACATTTAACGTGCATGTGTCAATGTAGTATGCACATGCGTAAAGGTATTATGTGCATGCGCTAACGCATTATGTCTTGACGCATTCGCAGAAGGTTTGTAGCTTTGAGGTCTGGATTATAGATCATTCCGGATTAAAGACTTTTGACTGTATTACTTTAACTAAAATAACTAAAGACAATAAACATAGATCCGTGGTATGTAGTAATATATTTATCGTAATTTATTACAAGTTTATGGATAAGGTTCGGAGAACAGCCTTAATGCCAAAACAGGGAGAAACAGCTTATTATGGTAGACCACGTTATGGTTGTCATCCGATGACGTACTTCTTCTAGGAGGACAGCGTGATACTTTTTCCCTGCTAAGGGATTATTCGTAGCAGCAGATTGGGATACGTATTCGGAAAATATTAATATGTTTGCTTATCAAGCAAAGAGTATTAAATTAGAAATAGCACATAACTGAATAAAATATAAAATATTTATAATATATGTAAAAATAAGTGTGTTGCACCTGTAAATATTTATTTAATGCTTTATTTTCTGTTTTTATTTGCTTTGTTATGCTTCCCTGTACTCATCGATGTTCAAACATTGTTTATTCTATAGTTTTTTAGTATTTATTTTATGTGCATTGATTGCAAGTAATCTATAAACATTTTATTGTACTTTCTTTCTTGCAATGTGTGCTTTCATATCGTAGTGCAATAAAATAAGTCAATGTGTGGTTTCATATCATATTCATAGTTATGTACAGTAATCTGAATTCAGAGGAACTTTAAATTTGCCTATAGAGTGGCAGTTTTACTTCACAGTTGCTAGAAATATCTGGCTTAAACAGACCTAAGTTCGCAGACTAAACATATTTGCAGTATATTTGTTCTGGGACATTTGTAGCCTCAGTCTGATATTTAGTTTATAGCACATTTAATATTTTTAGTATTTATTGTACGAATTAGAAATAATAATGACTTTTTAGAAATATGTATGCGATAAATTTGTGTGCTGTTAGACATGGTAATGCTCTCAAGTCTTAATTGTTCAAAATTCGACAAAATGCAATGGTATTGTATTTCATTTTTTAACTGCAGTATAAATATAAAAATTTCATTAAACCTGCTAGAAGGATACATATTTTGTAGTATTTAAACACATATTTAATTACATGCATTATGTAATGGAAAGAGTAATTTGCATTAAACATTTCCTCATCTTTATAGTATTTTATATATATATATATATAATGCATTATAAACTGAGAAGTCTCAATAAATTTTAATAAATTAATATTTCCTGATGTCATAAAATAAAGCTGTATGCAGTTAATAAAAGTGGCTTTAAATGCTATAAGAATAAACTAAAAATAGTTTGTTTCATTTTTTATTTTAATTGTCATAAATATAAATCATCTCCAACTTGCAGAATGTGATAGTGAAAATTTTGCAGCATTTTCTTCATGATTTATTTAATTTAATTAAGTAAACTGAAGTCCTTGGTAATTGTTTATGATTATAGCAAGATATTTGAGAATTATTATAAATGAATTGTACAAATAGATAATGCAAACTTCCTGCATTACAATGACAGTGGATCTTGTTTACAAAACAGAGATTGATTCTACTGCAGACCTTGTCAGCCAATTAGCATCACTGCAGCAGAGACTTGCTGGATCAAGGATCAAGGAAGTGCAATTTACGGAGTTCATAGGCAATTACGCCTTTACCTCCACATCTTCAAAGGAAATTAAATCATCCGAAAGAGGGTATTGTCAAATAGGGTAAAAATTTTGATAAGCCGAATGACTTGGAGTAAGTGCCTTCACACTGAGTCAAAAAAAGGCAAAAAACTCAGAAGGTCTTAATTTTGCGCCGAAAAAGGGCCAGAATAATTTAGATAGGGGCAGCCAGAAAAATTTTGACTAGAAAAATAATAGGTGAAGTTTCCTTGAACCTTGATAATCATTTTCTTTGCATACGTCAGATGAAGAACACGCAGGGGAATTCCGATGCGCGTTCTTCGAGGTGGGAGGGAGGGGGGAACCTGTTTACAGGTCGAAATCGAAAAAGTAGTTCTGTCAGTGATCAGCTGGGAGGGAGAAGTTTCATTTTTGACCGCTATTCAATGCGGTTTTTAAAAGCCAAAAGGACGGACGCTGTTAAGCGCCTAAGAAAGTTCCTTTTTAAAGGAAGAGAGAAGTTAAAGTTTAAAGAATCTTTTTCCATTTTAAAAACCTTTTTCAGTTTTATTGCAGTTGATAGATTAAAGTATGTTAAGTCAGTCCTATTTGACTGTGATGTTTCTTGTTAAAGAAACGTTAAGGAGGTTCCTCGAGTTAATGCCGTGTGCATTAAAGAACTTTAGAGGCGGGGGGGGGGGTTAAGGAACGAGAGATAGTTATTCACGTGGCTATCAGTGTGCTCATATCTAGCCCGTTTAAATGGCAGAGCTGAATATTCCCTGTTAAGAACCGCTCGGGGTCTTTTTCGGGAAGAAGCAACAGCAGGATCGTATACGGGTAGCATATGAAGCACAGGATTTGCAACACGTTGAATATTTTGAAAAATTTTTCCGAAAGTCGTTGTATATAGCGATTAATGGGCATAATTTTGAGGTCATTATGAATCTCTTCGTTCCGTACAAACCTTTTAGCTTTTAGAATTTGCCGAAGCATTTAAATTGAAAAATTTGGACATGTTTTCTGTTAGTCAGTGCACATGGGCCCCATACGGGACACGCATACGTAAGAACCGGCCTAATCATTGATTTGTAGAGCAAGATTTTGTTATCAGTTGACAGGTCGCTATGACTAGCTAAAAGGGGGCGTAGGGCGGTTTTGACAGCTGTCGCACCCGCTATGATTTTGCGGATGTGAGGCTGCCAAGTTAATTTTGAGTCTAGTAAAACACCTAGATATTTGTAAGAAGAGACCCAGGGAATGGGTTCACCGAAGAGCATTAAGTTAGGTAAATTTGGGATGTTTCTTCGGATGAACATGGTGGCAGCACATTTTGCGACATTAATTTTGATTTTATACAGACCGAGCCAGAGTTCTAAGGTCGAAAGGTAACTCTGCAATTGTGAGATTACCTGGAGGGTGTTGGAGTGTTGAGAAATGATGGCTGTATCGTCTGCGTATAATGCAAGATCTATATTTGGGTCCTAAGGAATATCATTTACATAAAGGTTAAAGATTGCGGGGGCGAGGAGATTTCCTTGAGCCACCCCAGGATAGATTGGGCGGGGAGAGGAGAATTCGTGGTTAACTCGTACGCGGAAACTGCGTCCGGTCAAGTACGAGTTAATAATTTTAATGAGATGAGCCGAAAAACCAAGCCGCATGAGCTTGTAGATAATCCCGTCATGCCAAGTCCTGTCAAAAGCTTTGGCAACGTCTAGATAGACAATTCCAGTTCTCTCTCGCTTACGAAAGCCTTCATGAATGAATTCCACTACACGGAGTAACTGGTGTACCGTGGAGTGTTTAGGTCGGAAGCCGAATTGTTCCGGGATTAGTAAATTTTGATCCCGACAGAATTCATTCAGGCGATTAAGTAAGACAAATTCATAGATCTTAGAGAAAGAAGATAACAGACTGATGGGTCTGTAATTGACGGGCAGGTTTAAATTTTGTCCCGGTTTTGGAATGGGGACGACTGCTGCAATTTTCCAGCAGTCGGGGAAATAGTTTCTCCTGAGCATTAAATTTATGAGTACCGTGATCCATACGATAAACATAGGGGGGAAGTTTTTGATCATGCGATTCGAAATAGAATCTATGCCAGGTGCCTTGTCAGGTTTCAGTTTGTCTATGAAAACCATGACTTCAGAAGGGTCCGTCGGCCTGAGTTCAGATGTGGTAGGTTGTGTTAAAAAATCTTTAACCCGTGCTTGTATGCGCCCGTGTAACCGGGCGGTTACAGTAGGAGTCGTGGTTTGTTGTGAATTGAGTTGCAAGGCTGTCAGCTATGACATTCGCCTTTTCTGAGTCAGTGTAGGCCATCTGCGCGCCATCGGCCGTTTGAAGGGGCGGAATGTGTGTTTTATGTTTACATAATCGGGCGGCTGCGCGCCAAATCGATTTGTCTTCAGTCGTTAGGGACTCAATGAATGTTTTCCACTCCGCTTGTTTTAATAAGCGGGTTTCGGTCCTTATCTCGTTCTGTATCTTGCGAAATTGGGCACGGATACTGGGATCTCGTGTCCTTTGCCAAATTCTTCGCAAATAATTTCGCTGCTTAATTTTGAATTTAGTCTCAGGTGGGAGCCTAGCACCTGGATGTTTGCGTGGTTTTGAAGCCGCAGCTCTCGCTTCTTTCAGTAAAGACTCCAAACTTTTGATATGCCTGTCAAAGTCCGAATTGCTGGAAAGTTTGATGGGAGAGAGTGAAGTTTTTTCCAAAATAAATCTAAAGTCGTCCCAATTTGTTGAGACTTGCTGCTCTAATTTTGAGTATCGATTTTGAATATCTAGGGATATCAAAACGGGGTAGTGATCAGAGTCCAATTCCTGAATCACTTTTATCTCATGCCGAAAACATATATTATAAAAGGCAGCCAGATCAAGAACTGCAGGGGACCCTCTGATAGGGTAAAAAGTCGGGAGGGTAGGAGCTATGATCTGTACATGGTTACTCTGGCACCATGAATTTAGACCAATACCATACCTGTTCCTATTAGAACAAAACCATGCGGTATGGCGTGAATTTAGATCACCAGCAATTATTAGGTGATTTGAAATATTCAAAAGTTTATCAAAATCACTGACAGGAAAAACTGGCCTTCCACGTGCTGTAGACATTGGAGGTAGATAAGCTGAGACTATTGTCAGCGGGGAGGAATTTTGAAGGAAAATTTTGATGGTTGTCGCTTCCAAAAAATTAAAATCAGGGGACGGTATCATGTGGTGCTTTAACGAACGCTTCACATAGATACAAGTGCCACCACAGGGATTTCTGCCCTGTGACATCCTGTCAGTACAATAAATGTCATAATTCCCAATTTTGGGAGTATTCCCTGGGGTAAGGTGAGTCTCTTGGACTAAAAACACGTCAATATCGTGCTCTGCTACAAAATCACGAACTTCGTGAATTTTTGATGTTAATTCATTGGCATTCCACATGCAAATGGTCAGTTCTCTGGTGGTATTTGAACTGTTATTCATACAATTGAATTTTAAGCCGTTATTAGAGGTTCATCACTGAAAAACAGAAGACATGGGTCTAAAAAAGCCTAATTAGGTTGAAAGCTCAACATAGCTTTCATAAATATAAAATGCCCTCATTAAAGCATCTGCATGCCTGAGTTTAGGCATTGCTTTTTTGAAGGCAAGGAGCAGAATATGCTTGTCTACCGCTGGGTCGCGGGAGATTTCGATTAAGCATTTTAGTGTAGATGAGAAGACATCGTCTGAATCATTGCTACACTCTGCTGTGGCTGACACTGCTGGGGCTGCAGGGGCTTCTGCAGCCGGCAGTCTTGGATTCGTGGATTTGAATCCGTGCTCGGTGGTGTTCTTCACCTTCTGTGCATAAGATGGTGAACTGACGTTGCTTGGGGGAGCAGGCATGGGACGTCTTGTCTCAGCATTTGCTGGGGGCTTAGAAGAACCCTGCGGGGGGGGGGGGGCTGTCTGAGCAGCTGCCCTAGTCCTAGGCGCGGAATTTTTACCGCGAGCCCGTTTATTACCTGGGTATCGGGGACAAGATTTATATGAAGCTGGATGATCTCCACCGCAGTTGCAGCAAGTGGCAGGTACGTCTAATCCTTTGGTACACTCACGTGCCCAATGGGGTCCAGAACATCTGACACAACGGATTGGAAGGGTGCAGAGTTCCGAAGAATGGAAAAAGCCCTGGCACCGAAAGCACTGAGTAGGGCCCTTGCGGCCGCGGTAACGCTCAATGCTGATCTCTGTGCCCCACATGTCAGTGACGGCAAACAGATGATCGAAGAAGGGGTGTGGGATAACTTGTAAATAAACAAGTGGCATTGGGTGTCTGGAGCCAGGCTGAGTAAGCCGAACGATGCGATGCACTTTAAATCCCATCGCCTCAACTTCCTCTTTGATATCCCCGATTTCAGTTTCAACAGGGAGGCCTCTGATAACAATTTTGACTGGCCGGTCCTGCTTTAGATCGAAAGTTTTGAACTGGATGCCGGCTTGCTTCATCCAGCAGGTGACCTCCCTGAACTCCAGCTCTGTCTGAACAAAAATTTTGAGATAAGGTCCAGTCAGGATGCTCCGTAAATTAGGGGCAAAAGACACTTGTGTCTTCCAGTTTTTGCTGCTTTTGAGATGTATTGCCGGAATCTCAGACTGCGGTGGGGGGGGGGTACGTTCCGTGCCTGCTCGGAATTAACTCCCTCACTAGTACCTGCAGTAGCAATTTCTGCGTCATTGGATTGATCATTGATTAATGAATTTTTGATATTTTCATACTTGTTAGTATTCCTCTCCTTTTTAGGAGTAGCATTTTTTGAAGTGGCTGTCAATTTGGAATTTGGAATAATATTATTTGCATCTTTAGTGTTTAAAGCCAAATCATCTATTGTGAGATCCACAATAGGCGCCTTCCCTTGCTTTCGAGCCACGGGGGTGATAAACCAAGGAGGTTAGAATAGAAGGAGGGAAGGTTCAACTCAAACGGTGAAGCTTCGCGGCCATCTTCCTGTTATCACCCTGACTTGTGCAAGGAAGTCTGTCATTGCAACATTTTTTCTTTTCTTTTTGAAGCATGTCAGCTTGTATTGCATATGGATGCATAAATAGATTTTCGAAAAAAATTCCGGGCATTATTTTTCCCACGTAAGTATTAATTTTCTTTTTTTTATGTAATATGACAACTATGTCAAAAAATATCACAATGTCACGTGGTTTTCTTTCCAGATGTGAAAAAAAGGACTTAAAATAGGTTATTTAATATAACTATAATCAAAATATATTAAATACATTTTAATGTTTCTGTTTATAGCTGGTATCTTCGTTCCTTAAGATACAATGCTATATGGTAGGATTTAAATTTTATAATTTGAACGTTTTAGTTAATTCGTTTTATAACTTTCATGAAAAGTAAGAAATCAATTGTTACTATTTTTATTAATTGTAAAGGTGTTAAATAAAGCAATGCTTTTCTTTATATATTCATTATTATTCACTTTTTTAAGTTAAGATAAACTGTTCTGTTGTTAAAAATTTTTTGCATAAACTTACAAATTTCTGGGCAGTATAGTGATAAAATTAAGTAAAATATTTACACAATTGAACATGTGGAAAAATGTATCCAAAAACTTATATAGGTGTATTTCTGTAATTCAACTTAATTAAAGGCAGTTTCTTTGAGATTAATAAATATGAAATGAGCATAAACTGAAATCAATGAATTCTGTTTTATTTTATTAAGATTTATTTTCTAACCTAAGCGAATCCTTGAAATATGCAGAAACATCATTTTTTAAAGGCTTTAATGTTATGCGCATGCATTTAGATTTCGAACTATTTCTTAACAATTTGCTGTACATAGTAAATTATGGATATCATCTTTATTAATTTAAAACAAAAATTCAACAATAGCGGGGGATTTCATTATAAATTTAACATAATTTTACTGGAAAATAAATGCACGGAACAGCTTAGAAACACGTACATGTCCCTGCCGTAATGTAATGCTTTGAAGTCACAAACATGGACGCCGCTTGTTCCGCGGAGTTTCATTCCCCGATAGTGGAGGAAACTGCGAACCCTCCCTCCTTCTATTCTAACCTCCTTGTGATAAACCCGTCGGAGTCGATAGTCTGCGTCTTTCGCTTCCGCGATGACGTCGATTGGACCGGTTTTCCCCGCACCTCGTGCGTGGGCAAGGTCCGTAGAAGGAACAGGTTAGCTCACTTGGAGTAAACAAACGAAAAGCCAGCGACTCGTTCGGCTGTGACATCACTGAAGTTCACTGTAGCATCTCCTAATAGTAGTTTCGTATTTACTTTTGAAAATATTTTCTGTTTTTCATCGGAAAAGTAAAAATTCGAATATTTGGAGTCGAAACTTAACTACCTAAAATATTCTTTACTGTGTAGAATAAGTCTTAATTACGAAAAGTTCTCTGAGTAATTTATTGTTTCACCGAAAGTCTTTCAAACTTCCTTACAGAATTTGCTATTCAAGGTTCAGCTGTTTATACCGTTACTCATTTTAGCTTCAACAGACTGAAAACCCACATTTCACAAGAACTGGAAAATACGTAGTGATGTTTAAATGTTGCAATAGAAGAAGTTCAAATTAAGAACATTTATTCTATAAAGCTGTACAAACTTGACCCTAATGTTTGGAATCTAATTTGGCTGAAATTTAAATTTATTTTAATTTGCTAAAGCCTACTTTGGGTCCATTTGTTTCTGCAGTACTTGTTTTATTTAGAAATCTTAGTTTACTTTTTTTTTTTTTTTTCAGATTAACTCGCATAAGCTTTTCCTGTAATATATGATTAATTTTAATACATAAAAAAGAAATTGCAAAAAATTATAAGTCACTAGATTCTAAAGCATGTTTGTAATTTCTTGATGTAAAGCAGCAACAAGAAACATGGACAATGAACTATTCAAGCTATAACTGAAAGGAAGTGTAATACTTAATCAGCATACTTTTAAATTCAGCAGTTGTATCATGTAATTCTATATAAAAATTGAGACTACATTTAATCCTTTGAATTTTACTTTTTAGCAAGCATAAAAAATAAAATTTTCCAAAAGTATTCAGATAGAAGATGTTAACTTTTTATATTAAAAATATAAGTAAAAGATATTCAAAGAATATTTGCATATCCTCTATTATTTTTTTGTTATTAATACTGTATATTTAGAATTTTATCTTTTAGGTTTCTATATTTATTTCACTTATGTATTATTTAATGTATAAAAATAATAACGAAATGAAGCGTGTAGTCATTTTCTGAATTGTTATCCTCATTTTTTATTTCAGGGAAGTAAATCCTAGATATTAATAGGACTAAATGCTGTATGTGTTTGTTTTGGTATTAAAAAAGAAATTTTTTTATATAATAACTTAAATATTACATTTCATTTAACATATTCAGTTTATCCATTCTATGAATAAAAAATTAGAGTTTATCAGTTTAGTTGGGGACAAATATTATTCATACACAGATAAATGCACTCATTAAAACATTATGCAATTTTTATTAACATCATTTGACTGTCATTGTACTTTCTGTGAACACATGGAAAAAGGGTGGATGTTTATTTAGTATGATGACCTGTATACAATATCACCACAGACATAATGATTACATTTGTAGATACCAACAAATATATTTTGCACATTTTGCTGGTAAATTTATATAATTAAATGCAAAAGTCAGAATTGGTACTAAATTTTAAACACTACTTTCAACAAAATCTTAGTAAATATGGATCTTAATTTTATAAATGAAATATATCATGATGCACTGTATAGTCAAGGAATGCATATTTTAAAACTATAATAAATAAAATATTTGCTTAAGTTACATTATTCATTCATAATACAAATCATTACAAAGTATAAATACAGATGGAAAATGAAATTTTATATTTTGCAAGAATTTTGGCATATTTGTTTTTTAAACTTTTCTATATTCTTAAATTATACATTTAGTCCTTCTTATTACTTACATGTATCCCGTGTATTACTGATATTTTAATTCTGGTATGTACCTTATTAACAGTTTAAGCATAATAATACAACTTAATTTGCTTGCCAACTGAATTGTGGACTTCTAAAATGTTGTTGTCTGTACTCTGCAATGTTGTTAGTCCTTCTTATTACTTACATGTATCCCGTGTATCACTCATATTTTATTTCTGGTATGTACCTTATTAACAGTACAATAGGCTCAAATTCTAAGTAATTGACGAGGCCCATCAGCTGAACACTGGTGGTTTGACTTCAATTCCTGGAGAATGGGCTGGTTGCATGGCAGTTTTTCCATGTGTAACAAAAGTTAGTTAATGCAGTGAGTTACATACACATTATTTAAAACTATTTAAGCATATTTGGTACTGTGTGTATTTTATGTAATATTATTTATATCTATCTCTACTCTACATATTTTTATTTACATTCAGTTTAACAACACTCAAGTATAGCTATAGTCTACATGTTACTGTGTACTTTGATTATTATAAAATGAAAAAGGTCTAAACACAAAGAATTATGACTACCTGATACTATACTAATGGTACACAATGTTTACAATTACTTTTTTTAAACACTCAGTGCATTTATGTACATAGCATCACTTGCATTTAATATATTCAAACTCAAGTGTAAAGTTTCTGTACATATAATAATGGTATTTATAATATTACAAATTGCATTAGTATATTGCTGTTTGTACATATATAGTAATGCTATATATTAATGCTATTTGCACTTACAAGCAATGCATAATATAACATGCTTGCACATAAGAGTACTAAAGGAATTGTATCAGATATTTTCTTATTTATTGTACATAATCGTACATACGGTATTTTATGTATGGAGTGTTATTACATATACTGTATTTGTAAGTATGTGCAACATCTCACCAATGCCCACTGTGGCCCAGCATTTAACTTGCTAACACTGGTAGGTCAACCCAGGTTCATATCCTGATGAATGGGCTGGCTGCATTTGAGTTTTCGTGTTTTTTTTATGTGTTATAGGTATAAAAGGCAAATTCTCTTAAAAAGGAATACACAAAGGCCTCCATTCCCTCGATGGACACGCTTGTATGCATCGGGGAAAAACATGCAGATTACTAAAACTATGTATCTTTAATAGATTTGTACTTATACACCCTTGAACTCGCTGTATTTTGTGAATTTTGATTTTAGCCATAGATGCATTATAACCAGTGTAATTTCAATCAATGCGATACTGTATCTTTAGTATCGCATTAACTAGTCGCATTAATTAGTTGCATTAACTTGTGATCTAGCCAAATTGTAATAAGCTAACATAGATTTAAATTTCCCTGTTATTCATGATATAGTGTTTTCTTTATTATGCATTTCTAAGCTTATGGTATTTTTGTTTACATTGGATTACTGAAAGTGTATGTGATATTATATAATTATATGCTATGTAATACTGTATTCCTTGCAGTATATGACATGTTTTGATGCTTTTTACCTCCATAAAAACTCTGATCGTAAAATCTAAAATGATATGCATAAAAACTAGGACTTGTATGCCCATGTAACTTTTTTTTAAATAATTCATTAGCTGCTGTCTGGTCTGCCACTTCAGACCCTGGTCATGGCTTCCATGGAGATATATGTATCACTAAACATTTCTGTTATGCAGCCATAGCTGGGAGTTGCTTCAGTAGTAAAAATGTTGTTACTTGATAAGTAATGCTTTATATTTATATGCATTTGTCACAATTCACAACAATATTGAAGACCGTTGGCATTTAAATATACCTAATACAATGCATAAAAGTTCTACATATATTAATGAATCAATTAATTTAAGTAACGCGAAAATTCAAAATGAACTTATATCACCACTATTTAAACATTAACTCGAATCAAAACACACTATAAGTTTCTATACCTATGAAATGATACATTTTGCTGATTATTTTTTATTTTGCCTGCATTATTGGTGCATAATGCAATCGCGCAGTGTGTACCAACCATTATACTATATAAATTTAATTATATTTGAGAACGCAAAAAAAAAAAAAAAAAAAAAAAAAAAAAAAAAAAGAACTAATGAGTTTCCACAGTCGATCATAAGCTTACGTTCAGCTTAATGCGGAAATCTCTGTTGATCTGAGGAGAGAGAACTTCAGTGACGTCACAGCCAATAGACGGCGAGAACGCATTTTCGTTTGTTTACCCAAGGCCAACTTATACTCAAGGCCTGCCAGACTGAACGAAATTCCGGTTCCCAGTTTTCAGTGGCTTTCGCAAAATTAATCACTAGGTGGCGCTCGCATTCTGCTACACGCTCACTATTTGTAACGTGGTTCGTTATTAACAAAAAGTGTATTTTTATGGCTAGCTGCTGTATATTTAATGGCTATACTTAACGAGCTTGGGTTTTTTGCGTAACTTTATATGCATATAGGTTTAAAATTGTGTATATACATCATTGAACTCAGTTCTGAAATTCCTCATTCTGCTTATTTAATTCTGAAATCTTTGTGCATCTAATGCTGTTATTTTCAAAACTTTGTTTGTAACTTTCTTCTGATTAATCTGCGCCCACCAGCGGCCGAGCGGTAAAGTCGCTGAACACTGGTAGTTCGGTCCGAGGTTCGAATCCCGCGAACGGGCTGGCTGCATGGGCGTTTTCGTGGTTTTCCCCATGTGTAACGTGTATACGAGCCAGTTTCCCTTAGAAAGTCCTCCACGAAAGGCATCCCTCCCCTTAGGCAGATAGCCCTCGTGTGCTTTGCCATAATTAAATACACCAACACCTTCTGATTAATCTGGAATGGGAATAATACACATGGATGTCAGCTAGTTACATGTAGGTAAGGTATCAAGATGGCACTCATGTATATGTGTGCTTAATAGTGATAATATTGTTTTGTGAAATTCAGTAATTTTATTTCATGTATACATTTTTCTTGATAATAAACTATATCAGTATCTCACGCTGCCAGCCATAAAATTTTGTACACATGTCATTCTGATTAATGTTGTATGTGTGTAAAAATGTCTAGCTGCTGTATATGTAAGGGCTATACTTAATAAGCTTGTTTTTTTTTTTGCCTAACTTTATATGCATATAGGTTTGAAATTTTGTATATACCTGTCATTTTATTTCATGTATACATTATTCTTGATAATGAACTATATCAGTATCTCACGCTGCCAGCCATAAAATTTTGTACACGTCATTCTGATTAATGTTGTATATGTGTAAAAAATGTCTAGCTGCTGTATATTTAAGGGCTATACTTAATAAGCTTGTTTTTTTGCCTAACTTTATATGCATATAGGTTTAAAATTGTGTATATACCTCATCGAACTCAGTTCTGAAATTCCTCATTCTGCTTATTTAATTCTGAAATCTTTCTGCATCTAATGCTGTTATTTTCAAAACTTTGTGTGGAATTTATTATTATCTTATTATTATACTATTAATCATCTTCTGATTAATCTGGAATGGGAATGCTACACATGGATTTATGTCATGTAGGTAATGTATCAAGATGGCACTTATGTGTATGTGTGCTTAATAGTGATAATATTGTTTTGTGAAATTCAGTAATTTTATTTCATGTATACATTATTCTTGATAATGAACTATATCAGTATCTCACGCTGCCAGCGTGTAAATAAATAAATTTTGTAAATAAAATTTTGTACACATGTCATTCTGATAAATGTTGTATGTGTGTAAAAATGTCTACCTGCTGTATATTTAAGTGATGCATTTAATAAGCTTGTTTTTTTGCCTAACTTTAAATGCATATATATCTAAAATTGTGTATATACCTCATTCTACTTTGCATTGTGGGCATGTGTGATGGATATATTATTTATATTCAGCCATTGCAAGTTTTCAAATTTTATCCTTGATATACAGAACTGAACTTTTCTTAAGTATATATTGTGATTATGAGAGTTATTATTTTTTTGTGTGCTGTTAAAATATATTTTATAATGCCTGTGTCTCTTTTATTTATAACAAACAGATTGATTTGATCAATAGCTTTATCAAAAATGTCATTATTTTCATTTGAAAAATTGAAGTTTCTCTAACACTGAAAATGTAAATTGATGCAGTGCACTTAATTCAGTAACTAGTTTCTTAATGTTAACATCAATGAAATTTAGAATACAAATGAAAGTGAAGAGAAACACACCTGTGTAATATTAAAATTAGTCAAAAAAGCAACTTTGGGTTTGAGTTTCATTCAAAATCTATGCCACAGTAAGACCCCCCCCCCTTTTTTTTTTTTTTGACTAATAATTTTATAATGTCTTTGAATATCTGCAATGCAAATACTGCACAGAGATCAAAATCTGCATTATTTAAACTTTTATTGTTTAAGATTTCCTAAAAACAGGTATTTAATAATTAAAAAAAATTCTTCAGTATGTAAAATTTAATCTCTTTAAGTAATATTCTTACTTTAATCTAAAGTAATATTTTTACTCCAATGTCGTGGAAACAGATATACAAATTTTAGATCACGGTGTATTAATATGTTAATTACATCTTTGATAGGGGATACTAAATTATTTTTTGGCCCAGTACAGCCGATAGAAATATTTTGAAAATTTTTCACTGAAATAGTACATGATCTGAAGCTATCTGTTAACTTCTTACTATATACATAATTAAAAAATAAGGTGTATACTCTGAATTACCTTTAAATTAGAATAAGTAGTTGTAATGCGTACAATTCAGAATAGCGCATGTCTAGATCAAAGCAGGAATTAAAATCGAGATCAAATAGCTGGTGTTTATGTGTGAAAAAAAAAGGTGAGATAGCTTAAAATTCCATGCTTTCCTTCTAATTAAAATATTTTTACTAATAAGAAATCAACAATTTCTTACTACTATGGATTAATCGTTTTTAAACTTTGCATATAACAAGACAGAATTCGTTTTTGGTACTTTTCCGATCTTTGTAAACATCGCAAAGTGTAGCAGAATTGCAGCGCCATCTTGCGATCAGTAGGAATATCACTCAGGCAACCGAAAACACAAAAGAATATTTTCACACTGGCAGGCCTTGAGTATAAGTTGGCCTTGGTTTACCCCAAGGAGGTTAGAATAGAAGGAGGGAGGGTTCGCAGTTTCCCCTCCACTATCGGGGAATGAAACTCCGCGGAACAAGCGGCGTCCATGTTTGTGACTTCAAAACATTACATTACGGCAGGGACATGTTCGTGTTTCTAAGCTGTTCCGTGCATTTATTTTCCAGTAAAATTATGTTAAATTTATAATGAAATCCCCCGCTATTGTTGAACTTTTGTTTTAAATTAATAAAGATGATATCCATAATTTACTATGTACAGCAAATTGTTAAGAAATAGTTCGAAATCTAAATGCATGCGCATAACATTAAAGCCTTTAAAAAATGATGTTTCTGCATATTTCAAGGATTCGCTTAGGTTAGAAAATAAATCTTAATAAAATAAAACAGAATTCATTGATTTCAGTTTATGCGCATTTCATATTTATTAATCTCAAAGAAACTGCCTTTAATTAAGTTGAATTACAGAAATACACCTATATAAGTTTTTGGATACATTTTTCCACATGTTCAATTGTGTAAATATTTTACTTAATTTTATCACTATACTGCCCAGAAATTTGTAAGTTTATGCAAAAAATTTTTAACAACAGAACAGTTTATCTTAACTTAAAAAAGTGAATAATAATGAATATATAAAGAAAAGCATTGCTTTATTTAACACCTTTACAATTAATAAAAATAGTAACAATTGATTTCTTACTTTTCATGAAAGTTATAAAACGAATTAACTAAAACGTTCAAATTATAAAATTTAAATCCTACCATATAGCATTGTATCTTAAGGAACGAAGATACCAGCTATAAACAGAAACATTAAAATGTATTTAATATATTTTGATTATAGTTATATTAAATAACCTATTTTAAGTCCTTTTTTTCACATTTGGAAAGAAAACCACGTGACATTGTGATATTTTTTGACATAGTTGTCATATTACATAAAAAAAGAAAATTAATACTTACGTGGGAAAAATAATGCCCGGAATTTTTTTCGAAAATCTATTTATGCATCCATATGCAATACAAGCTGACATGCTTCAAAAAGAAAAGAAAAAAATGTTGCAATGACAGACTTCCTTGCACAAGTCACGGTGATAACAGGAAGATGGCCGCGAAGCTTCACCGTTTGAGTTGAACCTTCCCTCCTTCTATTCGAACGTCCTTGGTTTACCCCATGTGAGCTAACCTTTTCTTTCTACGGACCTTGGTGCGTGGGAATAGATGCCTCGTGCTTTCTAGGATCTTCTGCGGATTGAGCGGCAGCCATCTTTGCTAAGCGCTCGCTGTCCAATATATTTAGAAATTCCTCTCTGGTTGAGGGAAGGTGAAAAATGGGTACATCTAGAGCATTAGCAATGTCATTAATCTTATGGAAAAGTGACTTACTCGCCCGGTCGAGCTGGTCGTATCCATTTTGATCCAGTGGCGTTGGCGTCTTCTTCATAAAATTCTTCTGACGCTGTATGGCCTCAAACTGCTGTTTCATATCATAAAACTTGATGACCAGGTCCATGCGTTCGTCATCTGGCGACACTGATTGCACAGAGGGAGCTTGATCCCTAATTTCATTCATATCTTCATCAATAATATCACTATTATCGCAAAAATTCGGAGAATTGCCCTGCGTTGGGAGGAGCTCGTTACACGAGCGACCGTCACCCTCGCCGTCCATCCTCGGAATCCCAGAGACTTGCTGAATAGCTTTCAAAGTATATGCCAATCACTTCTTTGTCATTGTGATGCATCAGGGATAAATAGAAGGGCTAGCTCATTTCTTTGTTCGACTCCTCGCCGACGCGAGCCTAATGGGGGGACATAACAGGCAATAATCTGACGTCACTGTGATGCCACCTGTCCTGATTTCCCGCGTTTAAAACAGTAGTTTCATTGAGCTGCGAGACGATTTTCTAGAGGTTACACATCCCAAATTAATTTTAATTTGGGATGAATTTATATATCTGTTTTCTAATAATGTATATATTTAAAATAATTTATACATATGTAATTTTAGTCAGTTTTTATTTTAAATTCTATATTGTAAAGTATCGTTTACGTAATATGGCTTTTTACGCTGCAGTAACGTGCCGTAGCACTTACAGAAGTATGAAAGGATGAGATATTTTATTTCATGGGACCAAAGGATCCAAATGACAGTTTACTTTTGACGAAAGAATGGATACACAAATGTTCAAGAGAAGATTCTATTATGTGAAGAGCGGAAAAATCTGCAGCGAACATTTTCTATGCAGTGTTTATGAAGATGATATGAAAAATCGCTTGTTTGGATAGCCACAAAAAGAAACTGTTGAAATAGAATGCTGTGCCAAAAGTAAATTATGATGACAATAATGAATCGAAATTGATGATGACAATAATAAATCAAATTTTAATGATTTTGAAATAAAACTCACAAATGAAAATGTAGATCATCCTGAATGTTTAAGGATAAACAAGAATGCATTGATAATTTGAAGAACAAAATAATATCCTTAGAAAATTGTATTAAATTGTATTAAAGTATTGAAAAATAGAGAGAAGAAAAATTTTAGAATGTTTGTTCAGCGACAAAGAAGGTGGACGACATCTAGACAGAAATTGGTATCAGAAATTAAAATATCAAATAGCGAAATTTGGGGGGGGGGAAGCACAAATTGGAGAATTTGGAAAAATTTCTAAGGCCTATTTTTATAAAGACTTAGATTAATGCATTACTGAAAAAGAAGAAAAAAATCAGGTGGACTAGTGAAAATATTTCACGTTGCATTGTCATAAGAGCTCTGTCATCTTAAAGCTATGATTTTTGGAAAGAAAAAAAATTAAGAAAAAAATTGGAATATCTTTACCTAGTATTATCAAATTAAAGAAATGGTGTTTATTTTATTTTTTAGTGTTTTCTAAATCTTAGTGTAGTCCAAGAATTCAAAGTAATGTTCTTACTCTAAAGAAGGAAAGAGGCGAATATTTGTATTCTGTAGAAAAAATATGCGTTCTCAGTTTCGACGAAATGCATATAGATTGGAAACTCTGCTATGACTCTAAATTGGACTAAGTTGGTTCTTTTTAAAAAGTGTGCAGTTTCTTTTAATCAGAGGTCTCATTTCGCGCTCTGCCTCAAATTGCTGAGAAACCGCGTTTTAGATAGAGAATTTGTTTTAGAAGATGTAACTGTTTTAAATTTTGATATTATTAAAGAGGTTTTAAATAGAGATTGAGAAGAAATCAAACTGTGTCACAAACTAAAACCAAATTATTTAATGGTCAAGGGAAACGAGAGACAAAAAGTCGCTCCAGAGAAGACATTATTTTCAAAAAGTACCGAAGCATCTGACTTCTATGAGTTAATCGATATCTTCGGTATTATGAATAGTACCAACAAGAATAACAAGTATTTAACAAACTAATTTTGTTAAGTACTTGTTAAAGTTATTCTTATTGTATCCATTGGCGCGCTCAGTGTCATCATGGCTACGTCATCACTTCTCACTTTCTGCTTCAGGGGGAAAAGCTCTATGAGCTATCCTTCTCTTCTAAGTCCTGGTGATGCATGTATTGCAGTTAGTAAAAGTTCATCTGAACAATTCTGATAAATATCAATCATTATTTCTTGTAAATATCTATGATTAAAATGGCATTTTATTCTCTATGTTCTTTTCACTTAATATGTTTCTATATTCAAGTTTCACATTCCACCATACATTGTATTGCAAAAATTATTACTTAAGCCATGCTATATTATACTTTAGAGAGTTGACTATAGAGGCAAATAAAAATTAAATTTTATGTATATTAGGAATAGTATTTATATGATAGTTGAATATAGAGTTCATAAGTCATATACATAACTACCTATCAAAATGTTTTGCAATGAAATTTATTATCCCCCTTTTTACTAAATAAAAACAAAATGAGGCATTTAACACCTGTAAGCTATGTAAATAATGAGGCATAAAAAATCTGTAAGGCATGTAAATAAGGAAACATGTAAAATCTGTTACTCATGTAAGAGCAATACAGTTATTCAACTAATATGTTTAACAATAATATTGATTCTAGATTAGCTAATTGCCCCCCTTCTTGAAAAAAAAAACATATAATGCATAGGGCATTTTAAAAAATTACAGCTAAACTCAAATTACATACTTTTTAATTTACTTATTTAGTAATAGTTTGACTTATTTTATTGTGATTTTCATTTTTATTTTAATTTGATTTGGCTTGGTCTGCATGATTTGTTTATAGCAAAGTATGTGAGAGCTATTTGCATAAGCAGAAGCATGCTTTCATAGAGGACTTTCTAAAAGACATTCACTCGTATCCTCATTACACATGCAGCCAATCTGTTTACCTAGAATTGCAGTTAGGTCAAACTACCAGCTTTGAGCTGTGATATTGAGACTATTGTGGTGTCATTTTGCAAATGACTTGTATTCATACATGTGCCCCCAATAATGTGTGTAATTAAAAACTTGCTCAATGCTTATTATGCAAAGTATTCAGTTTAAAAGTGTACCCTTCATAAAAATCATAATTGTACACATTCATAAGACATACCTTGTATATACATTCAGGTTTCAGCCTTAGAAGGCCAGCGAGTGATGTTGTTCCATTTGGAAAGATTGATTGGAATGAGCCTGTGCGTGAATACTTCATAACAAGATAGATACTTCATTTACTGAAGAATACTACTGAATTATATAGATATTGAAACTATCAAAGTGGTAGTACAAGAATTGGATCAGAGTATGGAATCATTAATCAAGGGATACTATGTATGGCTCGACAAATCTACTCCATAGATTGATCTTTGCATAAATTCACCTTTGACAACTGCCAAAAATATTTAACAAAAAAAGGGGGGGAAGAACTCTTAATGTTATGCAATGAAAGGAATGGGTTTTTATTTCTATAGCAGGCTTCTATAGCACACTTCCTGACAATAGATAAATTAAGTACACAAAGTAATGAAATCTTGCATCTTAAAATAATAAAAAATAGTGATTAAAATAATGAATAATTAAAGTAACATAATAATTAGCAACTGAAATATAAAATTTAATAAAAATGTAAAAACAAATAAAAATTTAAATAATTTTTAAATTTATGATGACTAATTAAATAATAAAGTAAAATACCAGATCTTGTCTTATTGGCTTAGTATCGTTTCGTCCTTTCTCATTTCATCCCCAGCTCGAAAAAGTGTTATTTCGTTCGCTGCCTTTCCCCCACCAATTCCCTCTTTTCCGTTTCATCCGCTGTTTGAAAAATAGGTGTTTACTTTACGATAAGGCAAACGTCTGTTTACTTCAATTAAAATGGTTTAGAAGAGATGACTGTTTCTACTTCGACTTAGCTTTTGATTTTTTAATAATATTTAATATTTTATGCTGACACATTATGTTTAGCAGAATAATGAATTTCAGACGTGTTCAAAAGGTGTGTATCTGAATATAATAACATTTTTGTTATATAGTATCCATTTTCTTAATTTCACACATTTCTAAAGCAACAGAAGTAAGGTATCACTATTTTGGCACACACATCAAAAATATGTATAATTAAGATTAATGTTACATTCCTTATTAAAAGTAATGGGTCCTCTTTAAATGCAACCATTCATGCTTCTAGAGGATTTTACATGTGGTGGTCTTAAAAAGATGATTTCACTACCAATGTTTGTTTATGTTCCCAAAAATAGAGATCTCTTAAAAGGTGACCTCTTAGAGATGTCGTAAATAGATGATTTGCTATAATTATTTTCCAATAGATAATAGAATTAATGTAATTTAATGTCAATAACTCGAGGAAGCAAGTTAAAATACGGTGCAACAAAAATACAGAAGTATATTAAATGATGAAAATATTCATATTTTGTCAATGTCAAATTTAAAAAAGAATTAATTTTGGACAAATTATGAAATCTAACTTTTAATGTCGTCTTCTGGTTTCTACATTTATATCTGGCAAAGTTTTATACTCGGTATGAAAAAATAAAAATACAAGAGGTTTGAGTCCCGTAGGACAAGGATTGACCGGGAAATTTAGTTTCAAAATTTGCAATGTTTGATGCCATTTGTAACTTGCCTTCAGGTATCGCTTAATTGAGTTAGAATAATTCGAGGAAATAAGTTTAAATGAAGTGCAGAAAAAATAAGCATAATTTAAATAGTCATAGAAGGAAGTCATGCGGAATCCATATCAAATTTTCACTTTTTCATAATGACCATAAAACTTTCCCAAATACTTATACAGAAACTGGGAAACCGCATTAAAGATTACCTTGCGTTATTTGTCCGTTATTCGTTATTTCGTTTGCTGCTTCCCCCATTCCCTTCATCAGAACCGCTAATGACGAAAAGGTGAAATTTCCCCGATTCATCCCCTTTCCCAAAACTTGTTGAGACTGTTATTTGTTGAGACAAGGAATGCTATATTATAAATGTCAACTTGCTTTCTACACTTAACAATAAAATCGATAAAAACATTCGCAAATGTATAGGTTAAGTACGAATAAGAACTTAAAAGAAATTTAGAAATCTATAAAATGTAAGGAAAGTTTTATGTTACTTTATTAGAGATAATAGTGAAGCACTAAATATTTCAATCAGTGTTATTTCATAATGCTATGAGTATACCTTTATTCATTTAAGAAATGGCCCACGAGCGGTCGAGCGGTAAAATCGCTGAACACTGGTAGTTCCGACCTGAGTTCGATCTCAGGCAAACGGGTTGGCTTCATAAGCGTTTCGTGGTTTTTTTCCCTTACCAGCTTACAAGCCAGCTTACCACGTACCATACGAGCCAGCTTTCCTAAGAAAGTGCTCTACGAAGGCATTTTTCCTTTTAGGCACATAGCCCCAGTGTGTTTTGTCATAATCAACTAAACCAAATCATTTAAGAAATATATCAGTTGATCACTGCTCAGTGTACATCTGCTGTTTGCTTATAAAAACACTTTGTAAAGACGTTTCCACTATTTTGCTAATAATTCTGGAAGGCTCATAGAATCCGAAATTATGTTACACTAACATCCGAAATTATGTTACACTAGCTAACAGAGAACTTAAGTCTGCTTAATACAACAAAAGTCTGCTTGACTTGCTTTCGTGTCTTTGGGAAACGTAAGTATATGCAGAAATAAATATTAAAATCTATCACGTATATTTGTAAGGATGTAAAGCATACTGTTTTGGTTCACGATAATGATAAATATGCATCATGTTACGACAGTTTTAAAAGATCACAAATAACTATACATATGCTAGACTTCTAACAAAATTTCTGTTACAATATGAATATGCGTTTATTATTATATGAGTCGTAAGACGGCCCACCAGCGGCCGAGCGGTAAAGTCGCTGAACATTGGTAGTTCGGTCCGAGGTTCGAATCCCGCGAACGGTCCGGCTACATGGGTATTTTTCCTCATGTGTAACGTGTATACGAGCCAGTTTCCCTTAGAAAGTCCTCCACGAAGACATCCCCCCTTAGGCACATAGCCATAGTGTGCCTTGCCATACTTAAATACACCACACATGAGTCGTAAAATTTAGTATTCGTCATTTTTAGATTCTAGGTATATGAAAAAAAAAAAAATTTTAATTTTCGTTTTGTTTTTAAAAATTAATTCACTTTATAGCTTTTCTTCAATTTATTATAAAGGAATAGGAGTTTAAATTTTGATTTATATATAATATGATATAAATTCATCATTCATTAATAATATTCTATGTATAACAAAAAATTATCATTAATGTTCCAAATTTAAATTTTTTTAATGATTTGTCTTACATTTGTTGTATATTTGTTGAATGCATAGCTAAATATTTCAATTATACACAATAAAGGTTATGCAGAAAACAATTTAGCTGGCATGATAGCTAATTGCGAAAGAAAAATTAGAGTCTTATTGCTCTTAACTCTTAGTACAAGCAGCCATTTTTAAATTGATCTTAAAATAAATTTATTCTATGGTCTATTAGAAAATAACTATACTGAATCATTTATTGACGACCTATAAGAGGTCGCTTTCTGAAAGAAACCTGTATTTTTGAGAACATAAACATACGTTGATACTGAACATAATTTTTTTAAGATGCCAGAGCAAATGCACAGAGCTCCAAAAATCCTGTAAAAGCATAGACGGTCACGTTTTAAAAGGCTGACTACTTTTAATAAAGCCTGTATATTAATGTTCATTATACATTTCTCACATTTTTACTTTCTTTCAAAACAGCGATGCTGTGGTTCATTTGCTTTAGAACTATGTAAAACTAATAAAATGTGCCCTATGTTATAAAAACCTAATTATATTCAGATACACAACTTTTGAACATGTTTGAAATCTATTATTCTAATCAGAATACTTTGTCTACAGAAAACATTGAATCAATATTAGAAATCAAAAGCTAAGTGAGATTAAAGTAGGAAGAGTCATATCGTCTAACCCATTTTAATTGAAGTAAACAGGTGCTTACTTTATCGTAAAGTGAACACCCGTTTTTCAAACAGCGAATGAAAAGAAAAAAAGAGCCCACCAGAGCTCGAGCGGTAAAGTCGCTGAGCACTAATAGTTCGGTTCGGGGTTCAATTCCCGTCTAACGGCTAGCTGCACGGGCGTTTTCATTGTTATTCCGTGTGTAACTTGCATATGAGTCAGTTCCCTTTAAAAAATCCTACACGAAGGCCTCCCTCCCCGTAGGCAATAGCCTAGTGCTTTGCTGTAACCGAATAAACCGAAACTGGGAAAAAAAAAAAAAGGGGGGGGAATTGGTGGTGGAAGGCAGCTACGGAACGTCGTTTTAGAAGAATGGGCTACATAACCAAATTTCTATCTATACTCTGGTAAACAGTACATTATTTGCTCATCAAAAGCCTAAATTTATCTAATGCTCGGCTTAGTTCTTAAATTGTAATTTTAGCCACAGCCCCCAAACAAGACGATGTCAGGTATTTTATTTCATTACTTAGTTATTCATCATTAATTTAATAATTAATTAAATTTTCATTTGTCTTTAAATTTTTATTGAATTATAATAATAATCATTTAATATTCTAGTTGCTAATTATTTTATTATTGTAATAGTTATTTTATTTTTATTTATTTATTTATTTATTTATTCATCTTTCCTGATGGCCTTCCATAGAGCTCCAGCACTTCTAATTTTAAAACTTAAGTCCTGACTACAACCAATGATTGCGAAAATAAAAGTCAAGTAACTTATTTAGTGATAATTAAATAAAATAAAAGCCAAGGCTTTTATTTTCGCCTTACTTGGCTTTTATTTTATATTTATATATATGTGTGTGTACTTTACATTTAATTATAAGGACATATATATATGTACTTTACATTTAATTATAATTTATTTGATATATATATACATATTTACGTCTGGTAGTATTACCGATTGCAATAAAAAGGGAGGTGCACATCTAGATGTTATAACGGACCCATATACAAAATTTCAACGTTCTATAACTAACCGTTTTTGAGTTATGCAAAATGCATACATAGTACTTACACATCACGAAAAAAATCCCTTTCAAGTATCAACTTAAAGTCATAATCATTAGTCATAAGTATCAGCTTAGAGTAAATGGGATTACATTTAACAATAAGTTTTTTTGAAAAAAAAAAAAAAAAAAAAAGAGAGAGAGAGAGAGAGAGAGTGTCCTTCATTATGTTCGTACGTACAGGCGTCAGCCCAAAAAATAATTCACATGGATTCCGTAATCATCAAAAACGGATATTTCCGTTAAAATATGATACCCAAAAGTTTTCTCGATTACAATAATTACTACCATTTTATTTGATACAAGGAAGTAAAGAACCTATATTAACCTACATATTCTTATGTAAACAATACCTAAGTGCAGTATATAAATATTTCAAATCAATAAAATCTGACTATGGCACGCTCAAAGAAAAAAAAAAAAAAAAAAGATGAATCATCTAAATTTTCAAATTACAAACATAAATAGGAATAGTAAAAAGCAAATACAAAATAACGCTTCACGCTATCAAAATTGCTCATTTTCTTAAATATCAACAACTAAATAGTATTTCAACTAAAACACATAATGTAAACAAGAGTTTGCCCGATGCCCAAAAAAATTCAAAATTATCTATGAAAAATATGAGCGCATTGTGACGCAACCGTATCATTCGTATTCGAACAGCAACCGCATCATTCGTATACGCATAGAAACCGCATCATTCGTATTCGCATAGCAACCGCATGATTCGTACTCGAACAAACCGCATCGTATGACAGATGCGAGTAACGAACAGATGCGAGTAATGAAATGAATTTGTGAGTACCGAATCGGTACTTCGAGTCAACCGATGTACCCGTTACTCAGTAACGAATACATGCAGTTTGCTCCAGCTCTATTCTAAAGATGAATGATCGAACTGCGTTGTAACGATCATTTTTGAGGATGTTGCGTACTGTAAAATGAACTTATTACACTGTGCTAAATAGTATTAAAATACTATATATTAAAAGATCTTTCATCTGATCTAAATTTTAACAAACCGCTCATTATTTTCTCTTAAACTCACAATGTTCACGACAGTGTTATAAGAAACCACCGAGAATTTATGAGTATGTTTTGATATCACGTTTATCCATTATTGGGGCTAACATACATTGTTATCAGTTTTTGTTTGCGAAAAATGGTCGAAGGTTGAGTAAAAATATTAGGAGTTTGAAGATAATCATTAATATACCATAATATCTTTGCAATAGAAATATAATACGCAAAAACCAAAAAAAAATTATACTTATCAAATGAATTTTAGTATGCCATAACAATTTCATGGGAAAATATAACACTCCTCTTAGATAAACAACTACAATCATTATATACAACAGCCATTTCATTAAAAAAAGGCATAAATTATATTAATCAGATAAAACTTGTTGTAAGAGCTTCATTATCTGGTTATAATTCTTAAGCAAACAAGAAACCATTTCAAGTACCATAACATAATTTTCATAAGAGCAATCCCATTCCATCACAGAATATTAAAAGCACTTTGGTAGAAACAAGAAATTTTACGGTAATTTTCCAACCATATTCTAATATTTAGATTGTAGATTTTAAAATTTTATCATTTATCAAAAGTACAATTTCAAAGAATGCACATTTTTGATTCTTTATTCTTAGGGAAAACATTGTATTTTTAAAGAAATCCAACACTTTCTTTCTTAAAAGTACATAGACTCCAGAATTCTATTGTAATTCATTATGATAAAAAACCTATTTGCCAGTGAAATGATGGTTAACTATAAAATCATAACCATTTGTATGTGCTGTCTTTGGTCGCATGTGTAACAGGAATGCATAAAAAAAACCTAACACTTTTATAAAATGCTGAAACTAGGGGTTGAATATTCAGAAAATACTTAAATATTTAGTATTTGAATGAGGTTGATTGTGTATGCTTCATATAGCTTTGTCCAAAAACAGTGTACTATTCGTATGTAACACAGAATAAAGTATATGAAATTACTATTGACAATTTCAGTTTCTTGGTGCATATTTCATAGCTGATTATACACATGTAATATTAATGTGTGCCAGTTTTCAATGGAAAGTACTACACAAAGGCATCATCAATACCCTTAGGTATAGATGAGCCCGAGAAAGCTTTGCTGTAATCAAATAAACCAAAGCCATTCTGCCTTAGACTATTCATTTAAGAACTGTGGCAAAATATGGTACACTTCTGTTATCAGGACCGATTTCAGAAATGTATGTATGAGTGCGTTCAGATATGCATGTATGTTTGTGTATAAACACACATATAAACGTGCATACACACATACATACATTTCTGAATCCAGTCCCTATAACAGAAGAGTACATAGATTTTTCTATATATAAAACATAAAATTTATGTTTTTTTTTATAAGGAACAATATTTCTGACATGAATGAGTTGTCATCAACTAATGTCAAGGGCATGTGAAAAACAAAAGAATAATTATATAGAATTAAGATGTAATGTATATTAAATTTTTTTTTCTTTAGTGTAACTGTTCTTTTATTCATAGAACTTGTATTTTTTTTATTCAATTAGTAACAGTTAGAAGTGAACAGTGATTGGCTAAATATGGATATGTTCTTGTGTGTTTCAAGCAGTTCTACTTTTGGTACTTACTCTGCGACATACTGAATTTCATTTTTATTTGGAAACTGATTAAATTAATTGCAGACCTGCCAACCTCTAAAGATAAAAATTCAGAAGAACACGAAGAATTAATATCATGCTTTGATATTAAAAAAATAACAATTTATACAAATAGAAGAAAGAAAATTGTACTTACATTAGTAAATCTCAATTAAGTAGTAACTAAAAAATTTATTAGGAAACATAAAACAAGAACTTAATGTTACACACAAAAAAAAATTATTGCAATGAATTTAGAGTGCATTTTTTGACTATAGCCAAAAATTCTTTGGAAAATTTCCTGTCATAACAATTAGTTTCCTCATAACATTTAGCAATTAAAATTCTGAAATTTCGACAAAAATCACTAAAAACACTTGAAAAAGGAAAAAAAATCGTAAAAAATGGATTACGATCGTAAAATCGTAAAGACAAACGCATTTTCGTAAAAATTACGATAAATTCGTAAAAGTTGGCAGGTATGTAATTGTGATGGTGTGTGCTGAAAAATGGAATTTTGTGAAGAATATTTAATACTTGCGAATAAAAATAGGAATAATTTTAATGTTTCTACCAACATTTTTTATAATGTTATCAAATGTGACTTTAAAAAATTCTTTTTTTATGATAAAATGTGAATTATATTAAAAGGGTATGATTTTATTTTAATTCCTTTATGAAAATAATTAACCTAAAAGACACACAGATCTCATTAACATACGAAAAACATAATAGTTCTATCAGCAACTCGAAATATATATTGTGATATATTCTATAAAGCAAAATCATATAATACAGAATGATATAAATTAAATATATATAATATATAAAACTCAATAATGAATAATGATCAGTACTGTATAATAAATGCAAACACACATTATATTACTGTGCTGTGAATGGAAGAATATTTGATTAGAAATTTACCTTTTATATATATTTCACAACATGGAACAGTAGAACATAAAGATGACAAGAAGTTATGAAAACATGTTACGCAACTTAAAAAACAACAAGTTCTATGAAATGCCCTTTAAGTTACTGCAATATCATGAGATACCATAAATAATCATAAGACACAATAACATGAGACACATTACCAACATAAATATAATTTGTTCCTTTTTTTACATCATCCTGTTCTACATCAATAAGTTTTTATTTAAAAATTTAACCAGTGAATGCCAAAACAAATTTAATATCGGTGCTTTTGATGCAAGGTCACACAAAGATAAACTTGATTTAGCAAATTTCTGAAAACATTAAAATCAAAACTGTTAAATTACAGCAACATCTATTAAACTATTTTTAGTTTAATAGATGTTAAGAAAGCAATAGTCTGGTAAATTTTAATTCTCACATGAAAACTGAATTAAATTACGAATAAGTGACTAAGCCTGTACAGTTTTTTAGAAGATATTTCATGTTCATACACTGGAAATAAATTGCACTTAAATGAAAGAGTTGGAAGTATAGTCTGCATGATGCATAAAATATGATCAAATCTATTTGTTACATACTTAATGCTTACTTTCAGGGATGTAGCTTTATATATTATTCTGAGAAATAACTTGAGATTGATTTGCAACACTTGGTATAAATAAAGATATTTTTACCAAAGAATTAATATTATTTTCAGACTTTTTACTGTCACACTAAATGTCTTTTCCTTTCGAAGGAATCAATGTCATATACTTATATAGGGATGCTCAACCTATTGTACTATAAAACCTAAACATAGGAATGAAATTTCGTCAGCTATGTGAGATGTCCAATACCGAGAAATTCCATAAATTGTAGAATAGAACCTGCGTCTGAAAACAGACGAAAGGTAAAACATTATTCAAATACTTCACTTTTAGCCTTGAAGCAGGTGTTCTATATTAAACTGTGTTAATTCACATACAGAATTAGTAATATAATAGCTCAGAATTTTGTAAGAACCAAACACGCATTAAATAAACATTAAAAAATCTATATACATTTATTAGTGTTACGAGGGTTTATTCTGAAATATTATGAGGTCATTTTCAAAGAAATGATAGAACTTTTCACTCAGGGAAGGGACATTCTATCTGGCTGCCCGGGTTCCACCCCAGCTTCTGTTACAAAAGTTTCATAGAAGAATTTTAAAAATCCAGAAACGAAACTTATAAAGAAATTATTGAACATACCTGGTTCTATGATTTAGCCATTCTTACAGACATAGTAACTAAATCTTAAATTTGAGGAGGGGCGAGAGAACTTTGAAATAATAAAAGTCTTTGAATTAAAGGGTATTATAAATTCATTTTAAATCAAAATTAATTTTGTGAAAATATAACCCAAATAGGAGGAATATACATTTTTACCATAATGTAATGTACGTGTTGCCCCTTTGAAAATCTGGAGAACTTAAGCGTGAAATATAAGAAAACTGAAACAATCATTTGGAAAATCTCATCGAGCTTAAATTAGTTTCTAAATTAGATGTTTTGAGTGTATTTAAAATTAGGCTAACTACTTCATTCACTTCAAACCAATTACATAACACTAGTATTTAAGAAAAATGGTAAAAGATTGCAAATATTTTAAATAACAATTCTATTGATCTAGAAATGGAAATAACTGATTTTCATCCTAATTAAGATCAAGAATATCACAAAATGCCATTTGAATAGTCCTAGAACAGAAAAATCATGAACAGTTAAACTTTTAAAAAGATAAATTCCTGCTTCTGATCTACTTAAAAATGTGAAAGAGGATTTTCAACACTGAACTTGTTAAAATCAATGTTTAGATACAGGATAACAAATGAACTCCCAACGACTGCAAGGATTTAGCCATATCACTGCATGTACCAAAGGAAAAAAAAAAAAAAAAAAAACTCGCAGAAAAAATGCAGTGTTAAATTTCACATTAAAATATGATTTCCCTGTATTTAACTTTCATCTTGCTGAATTTTTTGTAAATAATACAAAGAGTATACCTTTTTTTAACATATTATACCACACATTTTTATACTTTGTGTAATGCATTTATAACTGAAATATTAAAAGTGCACTAGATACTTGTAGCTCGCCAAAATTTTATAAACTCAAAATTGGCTCCCTTTAAGTTAAAGTTGCACATAACTGCACTAAGGGAAGGAATGCAATTTTATGTCTTTGTCTGTATTTGATTTCATTTTCATATAAAAAGAGTTAAAAATAGGGTTATCTAATTTTGTTATCTAGGTAACAAAATTTAAACACACATTTTCAGTAAAAAATTACAGAATAAAAGATTTTGTTTCCCTGAAGACGCAACACCTCGCTATTCCAGGTATGGTACAGACTGCATACTGTCAGAGAGAAATTCCTTTCTTAAACAGGGAATCCATATACTTTAATCTGTTTTTACACAAGTACTGTGTATGACTAATCCATGGTCCAGGAGTAAAATACTTTATAGCTAATCCCTCTAAAATTTTATTATTTTCGGTCATCTGTATAGACTGTTTATTTATCACGACTAAATTACCAATCTGCATTCTACATACCTCATATGATTCTTCAAGTCACGTTTCGTAGCCTATCATTTCTAATACAGCAGGTACTTGCTGAGCGCAGACTTGTAAAGCGTGATTTCGCGTATAGCAGTACCTTACAGGATTCCATTTAATTTGTCCACTGCTAGAATTTCATTCATACGTGGTTCAACATGCATCCATCAACACCGGAAAGAATTTATCTGCTATTTTAAACAATTTCCATCAACTGAAAATGAAGTCCAAAAAAATCTTACAAATCTCAAATGCAAAGCATTCCGAAGAATTTTCATATATGGAAGATAGAGAAGTCAAACAATGAATCAGAAAATTACAAAGGAAGAATTGGGTGCTTATAAAACCCCTTGATAATAAAAGCGCTTATTACGAGGAACAGCTTTTAACTGAAGATAAGATGAAGGAATCGTTAAATAACAGAGAAGCCATGTCTGATCTTCTAGCGGAGATTGACACAATTAAAGAAAAAAACGGACACTTTAAAAGAGCTACTGGGAAACATGTGCTCTTTACAGCGACACAGTTACAGTTGTATCAGTCATTCTTATAAGCAAAATCATCAGCTTTTTCAAAAAATAATTCTGTCATGTATTTGCCAAGAGAACGAAAACAAGTCCAAAAGAAACTTTCAGAGTGCTTTTCAAAACCAAGTTGAAAGTTAGTCTGCAGAATTTTACTTCGATAATAATAAAACATCTCTGATTTTATTTCAAAATGAATTTTTATTTATTAAATTAATTTTAAAGAGATCTTTGCAAATTGGTTCATAAAACTTCACAATATGCCAAAATTGTTCAGATTAGGGGAAAAATATAATAAAGTATTGCTTAACACAACTAAGAAAAAGCACATTTTGAGCATCCTTAACAGAAGACAATTTGGCTCCACTAACTTTCTTTACGAGTATACATTAAATTTTTATTTACATTTCTTTTTTATTCAACACTTATCTTTCAATGGTTTTAAGAGAAACAGCACTTGATAGAGACTTTAAATTCGGAAAAAACTGAAACAAAATTGTTTTATACACAGGCAGTGCAATTACACTGGCCTGTTGGGAAGAGAAGACCCCGTTGGACAGGGAAAATATTAGGCCACACAGAGAGGAAAATGTTTAGCCTCCTCCTTGTAATGCGAAAGGAAAAAAGTAACACCACTGCAGTACTTTTGAAACCACTACGAAGCAACAGAACTCTAACAAATCACAGACTTCTGATAATTATAGTGTGATTAACAGTTCGACCTAACTTCGAATATTACTATACAATATAAAGAAAGCACCAATTCAGACACTTCAATATGGAATTCAAAAACCTACGAAATTAATGCACAAATGCTACCCTAAACATCAAAACATAATGTGACACGCGTTTATGTAAAATAAATAACTAGTAAAGCTCCAATATAAAGCAACATGTGAAAAAGGACTGACAAATTATAACATTCAAGCATTTCTGGTGGAAATAAAGTTGATATAAAACAAGATTTACCAGCCACAGATGACTTTTTGCTCTGAATTATTCCTCCGTTCTCTTTCTTTCACGATATCATGTTCTGCATTCGAAGAGTGCACAAAAGTGATGACAAATTACACTAGAAGAGGCCAAAAGGGGAAAAAAAGGAATCATTAGATTTTAACTACTTTGATATTAAAGAATAATTATACACAAAGAGAAATATCTAATATTGTTTCTTAATATATAAGACTTCAAAAATCGCCTCCTTTGTTTTAAACTCCAGCAATGTGCTACATTGTTACTAAAAGCACGACTGCAATCGATAGAAAAGCTGATTTTCCTAATACGACAGAAGTACAGTGAGCGAAAGGGGTTTTTAATATATGGGTACAACATGAATAATAAAAGAAAAAAAAAATTAGACAGTTATTACGGATACACAGAATGAAAGGGATAATGATCTTCGAGAAGAGTAAATAATTGCAGTGCTGGTAGAAAGATGGCCCCAAAAGACAAAGAGCAGGTAATTTTAAATCACAAATAAACAAAAGAAACTTTACTGCTAGCTTTGAAGCAGGTGTTATATATTAAACTATCTTAATTAACACACAGAATTAGTGACATAACAGATCAAAATAGAGTAAGAATGAAACTCGCAATACATTAACATTAAAAGAGCTATTATACATGTATACTTTTAAAGATTTTTTTAAAAAAAGGGCACAAAAACACCACTCTAAAAACAGACTTCGAAGAACATCTTGGAAATAAAAGTCATATACCATAAAAGAAATATTTCATTCAGAATTTTAACGCAATAACCATTTCTAATTTTAAGTTCTTTACTTAGGTACTCTCAACCATGAGAGAGGACAGCTTAGTCCGATATACCAGAAATTATCCTGAAATATTACCAGGTGACTTTAATGTAATTGTAGAAACATTTCACTCAGGGAAAGAACATATTATCTAGCTGCCCGGGTTCAAGCCCAGCTTTAATATAGCAAGCCAAAACACATCAAATGCCATTGAATGATACAGCATTTTGAAATGTTACAAAAAATTTAAATGCAATTTCGTGGAAGAGCTATTGCAATTACCTACATTCTAAAATTTTGACCAAAAATTCAAGAAAACTAAGATACTCCTTTTTCTTTCGAAGGAATCAAAGCCATATACTAATGTAGGGATGCTCAACCTATTGTAGTATGAAACCTAAACATAGGAATGAAATTTTGTCAGCTATGTGAAATGTCCAATACCGAGAAATTCCGTAAATTCTAGAATAGAACCTGCGTCTGAAAACAGATGAAAGGTAAAACATTATTCAAATACTTAACTTTTAGCCTTGAAGCAGGTGTTCTATATTAAACTGTGTTAATTCACATACAGAATTAGTAATATAATAGCTCAGAATTTTGTAAGAGACCCAAACACGCATTAAATAAACATTAAAAAATCTTTATACATTTATTAGTGTTACGAGGATTTATTCTGAAATATTATAAGGTCACTTTCAAAGAAATGATAGAACTTTTCACTCAGGGAAGGGACATTCTGTCTGGCTGCCCGGGTTCCATCCCAGCTTCTGTTACAAAAGTTTCATAGAAGAATTTTAAAAATCCAGAAACGAAACTTACGAAGAAATTATTGAACATACCTGGTTCTATGATTTAGCCATTCTTACAGACATAGTAACTAAATCTTAAATTTGAGAGGGGGCGAGAGAACTAAAGTCTTTGAATTAAAGAGTATTATAAATTCATTTTAAATCAAAATTAATTTTGTGAAAATATAACCCAAATAGGAGGAATATACATTTTTACCATAATGTAATGTACGTGTTGCCCCTTTGAAAATCTGGAGAACTTAAGCGTGAAATATAAGAAAACTGAAACAATCATTTGGAAAATCTCATCGAGCTTAAATTAGTTTCTAAATTAGATGTTTTGAGTGTATTTAAAATTAGGCTAACTACTTCATTCACTTCAAACCAATTACATAACACTAGTATTTAAGAAAAATGGTAAAAGATTGCAAATATTTTAAATAACAATTCTATTGATCTAGAAATGGAAATAACTGATTTTCATCCTAATTAAGATCAAGAATATCACAAAATGCCATTTGAATAGTCCTAGAACAGAAAAATCATGAACAGTTAAACTTTTAAAAAGATAAATTCCTGCTTCTGATCTACTTAAAAATGTGAAAGAGGATTTTCAACACTGAACTTGTTAAAATCAATGTTTAGATACAGGATAACAAATGAACTCCCAACGACTGCAAGGATTTAGCCATATCATTGCATGTACCAAAGGAAAAAAAAAAAAAAAAAAAAACTCGCAGAAAAAATGCAGTGTTAAATTTCACATTAAAATATGATTTCCCTGTATTTAACTTTCATCTTGCTGAATTTTTTGTAAATAATACAAAGAGTATACCTTTTTTTAACATATTATACCACACATTTTTATACTTTGTGTAATGCATTTATAACTGAAATATTAAAAGTGCACTAGATACTTGTAGCTCGCCAAAATTTTATAAACTCAAAATTGGCTCCCTTTAAGTTAAAGTTGCACATAACTGCACTAAGGGAAGGAATGCAATTTTATGTCTTTGTCTGTATTTGATTTCATTTTCATATAAAAAGAGTTAAAAATAGGGTTATCTAATTTTGTTATCTAGGTAACAAAATTTAAACACACATTTTCAGTAAAAAATTACAGAATAAAAGATTTTGTTTCCCTGAAGACGCAACACCTCGCTATTCCAGGTATGGTACAGACTGCATACTGTCAGAGAGAAATTCCTTTCTTAAACAGGGAATCCATATACTTTAATCTGTTTTTACACAAGTACTGTGTATGACTAATCCATGGTCCAGGAGTAAAATACTTTATAGCTAATCCCTCTAAATTTTTATTATTTTCGGTCATCTGTATAGACTGTTTATTTATCACGACTAAATTACCAATCTGCATTCTACATACCTCATATGATTCTTCAAGTCACGTTTCGTAGCCTATCATTTCTAATACAGCAGGTACTTGCTGAGCGCAGACTTGTAAAGCGTGATTTCGCGTATAGCAGTACCTTACAGGATTCCATTTAATTTGTCCACTGCTAGAATTTCATTCATACGTGGTTCAACATGCATCCATCAACACCGGAAAGAATTTATCTGCTATTTTAAACAATTTCCATGTACTGAAAATGAAGTCCAAAAAAATCTTACAAATCTCAAATGCAAAGTATTCCGAAGAATTTTCATATATGGAAGATAGAGAAGTCAAACAATGAATCAGAAAATTACAAAGGAAGAATTGGGTGCTTATAAAACCCCTTGATAATAAAAGCGCTTATTACGAGGAACAGCTTTTAACTGAAGATAAGATGAAGGAATCGTTAAATAACACAGAAGCAATGTCTGATCTTCTAGCGGAGATTGACACAATTAAAGAAAAAAACGGACACTTTAAAAGAGCTACTGGGAAACATGTGCTCTTTACAGCGACACGGTTACAGTTGTATCAGTCATTCTTATAAGCAAAATCATCAGCTTTTTCAAAAAATAATTCTGTCATGTATTTGCCAAGAGAACGAAAACAAGTCCAAAAGAAACTTTCAGAGTGCTTTTCAAAACCAAGTTGAAAGTTAGTCTGCAGAATTTTACTTCGATAATAATAAAACATCTCTGATTTTATTTCAAAATGAATTTTTATTTATTAAATTAATTTTAAAGAGATCTTTGCAAATTGGTTCATAAAACTTCACAATATGCCAAAATTGTTCAGATTAGGGGAAAAATATAATAAAGTATTGCTTAACACAACTAAGAAAAAGCACATTTTGAGCATCCTTAACAGAAGACAATTTGGCTCCACTAACTTTCTTTACGAGTATACATTAAATTTTTATTTACATTTCTTTTTTATTCAACACTTATCTTTCAATGGTTTTAAGAGAAACAGCACTTGACAGAGACTTTAAATTCGGAAAAAACTGAAACAAAATTGTTTTATACACAGGCAGTGCAATTACACTGGCCTGTTGGGAAGAGAAGACCCCGTTGGACAGGGAAAATATTAGGCCACACAGAGAGGAAAATGTTTAGCCTCCTCCTCGTAATGCGAAAGGGAAAAAGTTACACCACTGCAGTACTTTTGAAACCACTACGAAGCAACAGAACTCTAACAAATCACAGACTTCTGATAATTATAGTGTGATTAACAGTTCAACATCACTTCGAATATTACAATACAATATAGAGAAAGCAGCAATTCAGACACTTCAATATGGAATTCAAAAACCTACGAAATTAATGCACAAATGCTACCCTAAACATCAAAACATAATGTGACGCGTTTATGTAAAATAAATAACTAGTAAAGCTCCAATATAAAGCAACATGTGAAAAAGGACGGACAAATTATAACATTCAAGCATTTCTAGTGGAAATAAAGTTGATATAAAACAAGACTTACCAGCCACAGATGTCTTTTTGCTCTGAATTATTCCTCCGTTCTCTTTCTTTCACGATATCATGTTCTGCATTCGAAGAGTGCACAAAAGTGATGACAAATTACACTAGAAGAGGCCAAAAGGGGAAAAAAAGGAATCGTTAGATTTTAACTACTTTGATATTAAAGAATAATTATACACAAAGAGAAATATCTAATATTGTTTCTTAATATATAAGACTTCAAAAGTCGCCTTCTTTGTTTTAAACTCCAGCAATGTGCTACATTGTTACTAAAAGCACGACTGCAATCGATAGAAAAGCTGATTTTCCTAATACGACAGAAGTACAGTGAGCGAAAGGGGTTTTTAATATATGGGTACAACATGAATAATAAAAGAAAAAAAAAACTTTACTGCTAGCTTTGAAGCAGGTGTTATATATTAAACTATCTTAATTAACACACAGAATTAGTGACATAACAGATCAAAATAGAGTAAGAATGAAACTCGCAATACATTAACATTAAAAGAGCTATTATACATGTATACTTTTAAAGATTTTTTTAAAAAAAGGGCACAAAAACACCACTCTAAAAACAGACTTCGAAGAACATCTTGGAAATAAAAGTCATATACCATAAAAGAAATATTTCATTCAGAATTTTAACGCAATAACCATTTCTAATTTTAAGTTCTTTACTTAGGTACTCTCAACCATGAGAGAGGACAGCTTAGTCCGATATACCAGAAATTATCCTGAAATATTACCAGGTGACTTTAATGTAATTGTAGAAACATTTCACTCAGGGAAAGAACATATTGTCTAGCTGCCCGGGTTCAAGCCCAGCTTTAACATAGCAAGCCAAAACACATCAAATGCCATTGAATGACACAGCATTTTGAAATGTTACAAAAAATTTAAATGCAATTTCGTGGAAGAGCTATTGCAATTACCTACATTCTAAAATTTTGACCAAAATTTCAAGAAAACTAAGATACTCCTTTTTCTTTCGAAGGAATCAAAGCCATATACTAATGTAGGGATGCTCAACCTATTGTAGTATGAAACCTAAACATAGGAATGAAATTTTGTCAGCTATGTGAAATGTCCAATACCGAGAAATTCCGTAAATTCTAGAATAGAACCTGCGTCTGAAAACAGACGAAAGGTAAAACATTATTCAAATACTTAACTTTTAGCCTTGAAGCAGGTGTTCTATATTAAACTGTGTTAATTCACATACAGAATTAGTAATATAATAGCTCAGAATTTTGTAAGAGACCCAAACACGCATTAAATAAACATTAAAAAATCTTTATACATTTATTAGTGTTACGAGGATTTATTCTGAAATATTATAAGGTCACTTTCAAAGAAATGATAGAACTTTTCACTCAGGGAAGGGACATTCTGTCTGGCTGCCCGGGTTCCATCCCAGCTTCTGTTACAAAAGTTTCATAGAAGAATTTTAAAAATCCAGAAACGAAACTTACGAAGAAATTATTGAACATACCTGGTTCTATGATTTAGCCATTCTTACAGACATAGTAACTAAATCTTAAATTTGAGAGGGGGCGAGAGAACTAAAGTCTTTGAATTAAAGAGTATTATAAATTCATTTTAAATCAAAATTAATTTTGTGAAAATATAACCCAAATAGGAGGAATATACATTTTTACCATAATGTAATGTACGTGTTGCCCCTTTGAAAATCTGGAGAACTTAAGCGTGAAATATAAGAAAACTGAAACAATCATTTGGAAAATCTCATCGAGCTTAAATTAGTTTCTAAATTAGATGTTTTGAGTGTATTTAAAATTAGGCTAACTACTTCATTCACTTCAAACCAATTACATAACACTAGTATTTAAGAAAAATGGTAAAAGATTGCAAATATTTTAAATAACAATTCTATTGATCTAGAAATGGAAATAACTGATTTTCATCCTAATTAAGATCAAGAATATCACAAAATGCCATTTGAATAGTCCTAGAACAGAAAAATCATGAACAGTTAAACTTTTAAAAAGATAAATTCCTGCTTCTGATCTACTTAAAAATGTGAAAGAGGATTTTCAACACTGAACTTGTTAAAATCAATGTTTAGATACAGGATAACAAATGAACTCCCAACGACTGCAAGGATTTAGCCATATCATTGCATGTACCAAAGGAAAAAAAAAAAAAAAAAAAACTCGCAGAAAAAATGCAGTGTTAAATTTCACATTAAAATATGATTTCCCTGTATTTAACTTTCATCTTGCTGAATTTTTTGTAAATAATACAAAGAGTATACCTTTTTTTAACATATTATACCACACATTTTTATACTTTGTGTAATGCATTTATAACTGAAATATTAAAAGTGCACTAGATACTTGTAGCTCGCCAAAATTTTATAAACTCAAAATTGGCTCCCTTTAAGTTAAAGTTGCACATAACTGCACTAAGGGAAGGAATGCAATTTTATGTCTTTGTCTGTATTTGATTTCATTTTCATATAAAAAGAGTTAAAAATAGGGTTATCTAATTTTGTTATCTAGGTAACAAAATTTAAACACACATTTTCAGTAAAAAATTACAGAATAAAAGATTTTGTTTCCCTGAAGACGCAACACCTCGCTATTCCAGGTATGGTACAGACTGCATACTGTCAGAGAGAAATTCCTTTCTTAAACAGGGAATCCATATACTTTAATCTGTTTTTACACAAGTACTGTGTATGACTAATCCATGGTCCAGGAGTAAAATACTTTATAGCTAATCCCTCTAAATTTTTATTATTTTCGGTCATCTGTATAGACTGTTTATTTATCACGACTAAATTACCAATCTGCATTCTACATACCTCATATGATTCTTCAAGTCACGTTTCGTAGCCTATCATTTCTAATACAGCAGGTACTTGCTGAGCGCAGACTTGTAAAGCGTGATTTCGCGTATAGCAGTACCTTACAGGATTCCATTTAATTTGTCCACTGCTAGAATTTCATTCATACGTGGTTCAACATGCATCCATCAACACCGGAAAGAATTTATCTGCTATTTTAAACAATTTCCATGTACTGAAAATGAAGTCCAAAAAAATCTTACAAATCTCAAATGCAAAGTATTCCGAAGAATTTTCATATATGGAAGATAGAGAAGTCAAACAATGAATCAGAAAATTACAAAGGAAGAATTGGGTGCTTATAAAACCCCTTGATAATAAAAGCGCTTATTACGAGGAACAGCTTTTAACTGAAGATAAGATGAAGGAATCGTTAAATAACACAGAAGCAATGTCTGATCTTCTAGCGGAGATTGACACAATTAAAGAAAAAAACGGACACTTTAAAAGAGCTACTGGGAAACATGTGCTCTTTACAGCGACACGGTTACAGTTGTATCAGTCATTCTTATAAGCAAAATCATCAGCTTTTTCAAAAAATAATTCTGTCATGTATTTGCCAAGAGAACGAAAACAAGTCCAAAAGAAACTTTCAGAGTGCTTTTCAAAACCAAGTTGAAAGTTAGTCTGCAGAATTTTACTTCGATAATAATAAAACATCTCTGATTTTATTTCAAAATGAATTTTTATTTATTAAATTAATTTTAAAGAGATCTTTGCAAATTGGTTCATAAAACTTCACAATATGCCAAAATTGTTCAGATTAGGGGAAAAATATAATAAAGTATTGCTTAACACAACTAAGAAAAAGCACATTTTGAGCATCCTTAACAGAAGACAATTTGGCTCCACTAACTTTCTTTACGAGTATACATTAAATTTTTATTTACATTTCTTTTTTATTCAACACTTATCTTTCAATGGTTTTAAGAGAAACAGCACTTGACAGAGACTTTAAATTCGGAAAAAACTGAAACAAAATTGTTTTATACACAGGCAGTGCAATTACACTGGCCTGTTGGGAAGAGAAGACCCCGTTGGACAGGGAAAATATTAGGCCACACAGAGAGGAAAATGTTTAGCCTCCTCCTCGTAATGCGAAAGGGAAAAAGTTACACCACTGCAGTACTTTTGAAACCACTACGAAGCAACAGAACTCTAACAAATCACAGACTTCTGATAATTATAGTGTGATTAACAGTTCAACATCACTTCGAATATTACAATACAATATAGAGAAAGCAGCAATTCAGACACTTCAATATGGAATTCAAAAACCTACGAAATTAATGCACAAATGCTACCCTAAACATCAAAACATAATGTGACGCGTTTATGTAAAATAAATAACTAGTAAAGCTCCAATATAAAGCAACATGTGAAAAAGGACGGACAAATTATAACATTCAAGCATTTCTAGTGGAAATAAAGTTGATATAAAACAAGACTTACCAGCCACAGATGTCTTTTTGCTCTGAATTATTCCTCCGTTCTCTTTCTTTCACGATATCATGTTCTGCATTCGAAGAGTGCACAAAAGTGATGACAAATTACACTAGAAGAGGCCAAAAGGGGAAAAAAAGGAATCGTTAGATTTTAACTACTTTGATATTAAAGAATAATTATACACAAAGAGAAATATCTAATATTGTTTCTTAATATATAAGACTTCAAAAGTCGCCTTCTTTGTTTTAAACTCCAGCAATGTGCTACATTGTTACTAAAAGCACGACTGCAATCGATAGAAAAGCTGATTTTCCTAATACGACAGAAGTACAGTGAGCGAAAGGGGTTTTTAATATATGGGTACAACATGAATAATAAAAGAAAAAAAAAACTTTACTGCTAGCTTTGAAGCAGGTGTTATATATTAAACTATCTTAATTAACACACAGAATTAGTGACATAACAGATCAAAATAGAGTAAGAATGAAACTCGCAATACATTAACATTAAAAGAGCTATTATACATGTATACTTTTAAAGATTTTTTTAAAAAAAGGGCACAAAAACACCACTCTAAAAACAGACTTCGAAGAACATCTTGGAAATAAAAGTCATATACCATAAAAGAAATATTTCATTCAGAATTTTAACGCAATAACCATTTCTAATTTTAAGTTCTTTACTTAGGTACTCTCAACCATGAGAGAGGACAGCTTAGTCCGATATACCAGAAATTATCCTGAAATATTACCAGGTGACTTTAATGTAATTGTAGAAACATTTCACTCAGGGAAAGAACATATTGTCTAGCTGCCCGGGTTCAAGCCCAGCTTTAACATAGCAAGCCAAAACACATCAAATGCCATTGAATGACACAGCATTTTGAAATGTTACAAAAAATTTAAATGCAATTTCGTGGAAGAGCTATTGCAATTACCTACATTCTAAAATTTTGACCAAAATTTCAAGAAAACTAAGATACTCCTTTTTCTTTCGAAGGAATCAAAGCCATATACTAATGTAGGGATGCTCAACCTATTGTAGTATGAAACCTAAACATAGGAATGAAATTTTGTCAGCTATGTGAAATGTCCAATACCGAGAAATTCCGTAAATTCTAGAATAGAACCTGCGTCTGAAAACAGACGAAAGGTAAAACATTATACAAATACTTAACTTTTAGCCTTGAAGCAGGTGTTCTATATTAAACTGTGTTAATTCACATACAGAATTAGTAATATAATAGCTCAGAATTTTGTAAGAGACCCAAACACGCATTAAATAAACATTAAAAAATCTTTATACATTTATTAGTGTTACGAGGATTTATTCTGAAATATTATAAGGTCACTTTCAAAGAAATGATAGAACTTTTCACTCAGGGAAGGGACATTCTGTCTGGCTGCCCGGGTTCCATCCCAGCTTCTGTTACAAAAGTTTCATAGAAGAATTTTAAAAATCCAGAAACGAAACTTACGAAGAAATTATTGAACATACCTGGTTCTATGATTTAGCCATTCTTACAGACATAGTAACTAAATCTTAAATTTGAGAGGGGGCGAGAGAACTAAAGTCTTTGAATTAAAGGGTATTATAAATTCATTTTAAATCAAAATTAATTTTGTGAAAATATAACCCAAATAGGAGGAATATACATTTTTACCATAATGTAATGTACGTGTTGCCCCTTTGAAAATCTGGAGAACTTAAGCGTGAAATATAAGAAAACTGAAACAATCATTTGGAAAATCTCATCGAGCTTAAATTAGTTTCTAAATTAGATGTTTTGAGTGTATTTAAAATTAGGCTAACTACTTCATTCACTTCAAACCAATTACATAACACTAGTATTTAAGAAAAATGGTAAAAGATTGCAAATATTTTAAATAACAATTCTATTGATCTAGAAATGGAAATAACTGATTTTCATCCTAATTAAGATCAAGAATATCACAAAATGCCATTTGAATAGTCCTAGAACAGAAAAATCATGAACAGTTAAACTTTTAAAAAGATAAATTCCTGCTTCTGATCTACTTAAAAATGTGAAAGAGGATTTTCAACACTGAACTTGTTAAAATCAATGTTTAGATACAGGATAACAAATGAACTCCCAACGACTGCAAGGATTTAGCCATATCATTGCATGTACCAAAAGAAAAAAAAAAAAAAAAAAAAAAAACTCGCAGAAAAAATGCAGTGTTAAATTTCACATTAAAATATGATTTCCCTGTATTTAACTTTCATCTTGCTGAATTTTTTGTAAATAATACAAAGAGTATACCTTTTTTTAACATATTATACCACACATTTTTATACTTTGTGTAATGCATTTATAACTGAAATATTAAAAGTGCACTAGATACTTGTAGCTCGCCAAAATTTTATAAACTCAAAATTGGCTCCCTTTAAGTTAAAGTTGCACATAACTGCACTAAGGGAAGGAATGCAATTTTATGTCTTTGTCTGTATTTGATTTCATTTTCATATAAAAAGAGTTAAAAATAGGGTTATCTAATTTTGTTATCTAGGTAACAAAATTTAAACACACATTTTCAGTAAAAAATTACAGAATAAAAGATTTTGTTTCCCTGAAGACGCAACACCTCGCTATTCCAGGTATGGTACAGACTGCATACTGTCAGAGAGAAATTCCTTTCTTAAACAGGGAATCCATATACTTTAATCTGTTTTTACACAAGTACTGTGTATGACTAATCCATGGTCCAGGAGTAAAATACTTTATAGCTAATCCCTCTAAATTTTTATTATTTTCGGTCATCTGTATAGACTGTTTATTTATCACGACTAAATTACCAATCTGCATTCTACATACCTCATATGATTCTTCAAGTCACGTTTCGTAGCCTATCATTTCTAATACAGCAGGTACTTGCTGAGCGCAGACTTGTAAAGCGTGATTTCGCGTATAGCAGTACCTTACAGGATTCCATTTAATTTGTCCACTGCTAGAATTTCATTCATACGTGGTTCAACATGCATCCATCAACACCGGAAAGAATTTATCTGCTATTTTAAACAATTTCCATGTACTGAAAATGAAGTCCAAAAAAATCTTACAAATCTCAAATGCAAAGTATTCCGAAGAATTTTCATATATGGAAGATAGAGAAGTCAAACAATGAATCAGAAAATTACAAAGGAAGAATTGGGTGCTTATAAAACCCCTTGATAATAAAAGCGCTTATTACGAGGAACAGCTTTTAACTGAAGATAAGATGAAGGAATCGTTAAATAACACAGAAGCAATGTCTGATCTTCTAGCGGAGATTGACACAATTAAAGAAAAAAACGGACACTTTAAAAGAGCTACTGGGAAACATGTGCTCTTTACAGCGACACGGTTACAGTTGTATCAGTCATTCTTATAAGCAAAATCATCAGCTTTTTCAAAAAATAATTCTGTCATGTATTTGCCAAGAGAACGAAAACAAGTCCAAAAGAAACTTTCAGAGTGCTTTTCAAAACCAAGTTGAAAGTTAGTCTGCAGAATTTTACTTCGATAATAATAAAACATCTCTGATTTTATTTCAAAATGAATTTTTATTTATTAAATTAATTTTAAAGAGATCTTTGCAAATTGGTTCATAAAACTTCACAATATGCCAAAATTGTTCAGATTAGGGGAAAAATATAATAAAGTATTGCTTAACACAACTAAGAAAAAGCACATTTTGAGCATCCTTAACAGAAGACAATTTGGCTCCACTAACTTTCTTTACGAGTATACATTAAATTTTTATTTACATTTCTTTTTTATTCAACACTTATCTTTCAATGGTTTTAAGAGAAACAGCACTTGACAGAGACTTTAAATTCGGAAAAAACTGAAACAAAATTGTTTTATACACAGGCAGTGCAATTACACTGGCCTGTTGGGAAGAGAAGACCCCGTTGGACAGGGAAAATATTAGGCCACACAGAGAGGAAAATGTTTAGCCTCCTCCTCGTAATGCGAAAGGGAAAAAGTTACACCACTGCAGTACTTTTGAAACCACTACGAAGCAACAGAACTCTAACAAATCACAGACTTCTGATAATTATAGTGTGATTAACAGTTCAACATCACTTCGAATATTACAATACAATATAGAGAAAGCAGCAATTCAGACACTTCAATATGGAATTCAAAAACCTACGAAATTAATGCACAAATGCTACCCTAAACATCAAAACATAATGTGACGCGTTTATGTAAAATAAATAACTAGTAAAGCTCCAATATAAAGCAACATGTGAAAAAGGACGGACAAATTATAACATTCAAGCATTTCTAGTGGAAATAAAGTTGATATAAAACAAGACTTACCAGCCACAGATGTCTTTTTGCTCTGAATTATTCCTCCGTTCTCTTTCTTTCACGATATCATGTTCTGCATTCGAAGAGTGCACAAAAGTGATGACAAATTACACTAGAAGAGGCCAAAAGGGGAAAAAAAGGAATCGTTAGATTTTAACTACTTTGATATTAAAGAATAATTATACACAAAGAGAAATATCTAATATTGTTTCTTAATATATAAGACTTCAAAAGTCGCCTTCTTTGTTTTAAACTCCAGCAATGTGCTACATTGTTACTAAAAGCACGACTGCAATCGATAGAAAAGCTGATTTTCCTAATACGACAGAAGTACAGTGAGCGAAAGGGGTTTTTAATATATGGGTACAACATGAATAATAAAAGAAAAAAAAACTTTACTGCTAGCTTTGAAGCAGGTGTTATATATTAAACTATCTTAATTAACACACAGAATTAGTGACATAACAGATCAAAATAGAGTAAGAATGAAACTCGCAATACATTAACATTAAAAGAGCTATTATACATGTATACTTTTAAAGATTTTTTTAAAAAAAGGGCACAAAAACACCACTCTAAAAACAGACTTCGAAGAACATCTTGGAAATAAAAGTCATATACCATAAAAGAAATATTTCATTCAGAATTTTAACGCAATAACCATTTCTAATTTTAAGTTCTTTACTTAGGTACTCTCAACCATGAGAGAGGACAGCTTAGTCCGATATACCAGAAATTATCCTGAAATATTACCAGGTGACTTTAATGTAATTGTAGAAACATTTCACTCAGGGAAAGAACATATTGTCTAGCTGCCCGGGTTCAAGCCCAGCTTTAACATAGCAAGCCAAAACACATCAAATGCCATTGAATGACACAGCATTTTGAAATGTTACAAAAAATTTAAATGCAATTTCGTGGAAGAGCTATTGCAATTACCTACATTCTAAAATTTTGACCAAAATTTCAAGAAAACTAAGATACTCCTTTTTCTTTCGAAGGAATCAAAGCCATATACTAATGTAGGGATGCTCAACCTATTGTAGTATGAAACCTAAACATAGGAATGAAATTTTGTCAGCTATGTGAAATGTCCAATACCGAGAAATTCCGTAAATTCTAGAATAGAACCTGCGTCTGAAAACAGACGAAAGGTAAAACATTATTCAAATACTTAACTTTTAGCCTTGAAGCAGGTGTTCTATATTAAACTGTGTTAATTCACATACAGAATTAGTAATATAATAGCTCAGAATTTTGTAAGAGACCCAAACACGCATTAAATAAACATTAAAAAATCTTTATACATTTATTAGTGTTACGAGGATTTATTCTGAAATATTATAAGGTCACTTTCAAAGAAATGATAGAACTTTTCACTCAGGGAAGGGACATTCTGTCTGGCTGCCCGGGTTCCATCCCAGCTTCTGTTACAAAAGTTTCATAGAAGAATTTTAAAAATCCAGAAACGAAACTTACGAAGAAATTATTGAACATACCTGGTTCTATGATTTAGCCATTCTTACAGACATAGTAACTGAATCTTAAATTTGAGAGGGGGCGAGAGAACTAAAGTCTTTGAATTAAAGGGTATTATAAATTCATTTTAAATCAAAATTAATTTTGTGAAAATATAACCCAAATAGGAGGAATATACATTTTTACCATAATGTAATGTACGTGTTGCCCCTTTGAAAATCTGGAGAACTTAAGCGTGAAATATAAGAAAACTGAAACAATCATTTGGAAAATCTCATCGAGCTTAAATTAGTTTCTAAATTAGATGTTTTGAGTGTATTTAAAATTAGGCTAACTACTTCATTCACTTCAAACCAATTACATAACACTAGTATTTAAGAAAAATGGTAAAAGATTGCAAATATTTTAAATAACAATTCTATTGATCTAGAAATGGAAATAACTGATTTTCATCCTAATTAAGATCAAGAATATCACAAAATGCCATTTGAATAGTCCTAGAACAGAAAAATCATGAACAGTTAAACTTTTAAAAAGATAAATTCCTGCTTCTGATCTACTTAAAAATGTGAAAGAGGATTTTCAACACTGAACTTGTTAAAATCAATGTTTAGATACAGGATAACAAATGAACTCCCAACGACTGCAAGGATTTAGCCATATCATTGCATGTACCAAAGGAAAAAAAAAAAAAAAAAAAAAACTCGCAGAAAAAATGCAGTGTTAAATTTCACATTAAAATATGATTTCCCTGTATTTAACTTTCATCTTGCTGAATTTTTTGTAAATAATACAAAGAGTATACCTTTTTTTAACATATTATACCACACATTTTTATACTTTGTGTAATGCATTTATAACTGAAATATTAAAAGTGCACTAGACACTTGTAGCTCGCCAAAATTTTATAAACTCAAAATTGGCTTCCTTTAAGTTAAAGTTGCACATAACTGCACTAAGGGAAGGAATGCAATTTTATGTCTTTGTCTGTATTTGATTTCATTTTCATATAAAAAGAGTTAAAAATAGGGTTATCTAATTTTGTTATCTAGGTAACAAAATTTAAACACACATTTTCAGTAAAAAATTACAGAATAAAAGATTTTGTTTCCCTGAAGACGCAACACCTCGCTATTCCAGGTATGGTACAGACTGCATACTGTCAGAGAGAAATTCCTTTCTTAAACAGGGAATCCATATACTTTAATCTGTTTTTACACAAGTACTGTGTATGACTAATCCATGGTCCAGGAGTAAAATACTTTATAGCTAATCCCTCTAAATTTTTATTATTTTCGGTCATCTGTATAGACTGTTTATTTATCACGACTAAATTACCAATCTGCATTCTACATACCTCATATGATTCTTCAAGTCACGTTTCGTAGCCTATCATTTCTAATACAGCAGGTACTTGCTGAGCGCAGACTTGTAAAGCGTGATTTCGCGTATAGCAGTACCTTACAGGATTCCATTTAATTTGTCCACTGCTAGAATTTCATTCATACGTGGTTCAACATGCATCCATCAACACCGGAAAGAATTTATCTGCTATTTTAAACAATTTCCATGTACTGAAAATGAAGTCCAAAAAAATCTTACAAATCTCAAATGCAAAGTATTCCGAAGAATTTTCATATATGGAAGATAGAGAAGTCAAACAATGAATCAGAAAATTACAAAGGAAGAATTGGGTGCTTATAAAACCCCTTGATAATAAAAGCGCTTATTACGAGGAACAGCTTTTAACTGAAGATAAGATGAAGGAATCGTTAAATAACACAGAAGCAATGTCTGATCTTCTAGCGGAGATTGACACAATTAAAGAAAAAAACGGACACTTTAAAAGAGCTACTGGGAAACATGTGCTCTTTACAGCGACACGGTTACAGTTGTATCAGTCATTCTTATAAGCAAAATCATCAGCTTTTTCAAAAAATAATTCTGTCATGTATTTGCCAAGAGAACGAAAACAAGTCCAAAAGAAACTTTCAGAGTGCTTTTCAAAACCAAGTTGAAAGTTAGTCTGCAGAATTTTACTTCGATAATAATAAAACATCTCTGATTTTATTTCAAAATGAATTTTTATTTATTAAATTAATTTTAAAGAGATCTTTGCAAATTGGTTCATAAAACTTCACAATATGCCAAAATTGTTCAGATTAGGGGAAAAATATAATAAAGTATTGCTTAACACAACTAAGAAAAAGCACATTTTGAGCATCCTTAACAGAAGACAATTTGGCTCCACTAACTTTCTTTACGAGTATACATTAAATTTTTATTTACATTTCTTTTTTATTCAACACTTATCTTTCAATGGTTTTAAGAGAAACAGCACTTGACAGAGACTTTAAATTCGGAAAAAACTGAAACAAAATTGTTTTATACACAGGCAGTGCAATTACACTGGCCTGTTGGGAAGAGAAGACCCCGTTGGACAGGGAAAATATTAGGCCACACAGAGAGGAAAATGTTTAGCCTCCTCCTCGTAATGCGAAAGGGAAAAAGTTACACCACTGCAGTACTTTTGAAACCACTACGAAGCAACAGAACTCTAACAAATCACAGACTTCTGATAATTATAGTGTGATTAACAGTTCAACATCACTTCGAATATTACAATACAATATAGAGAAAGCAGCAATTCAGACACTTCAATATGGAATTCAAAAACCTACGAAATTAATGCACAAATGCTACCCTAAACATCAAAACATAATGTGACGCGTTTATGTAAAATAAATAACTAGTAAAGCTCCAATATAAAGCAACATGTGAAAAAGGACGGACAAATTATAACATTCAAGCATTTCTAGTGGAAATAAAGTTGATATAAAACAAGACTTACCAGCCACAGATGTCTTTTTGCTCTGAATTATTCCTCCGTTCTCTTTCTTTCACGATATCATGTTCTGCATTCGAAGAGTGCACAAAAGTGATGACAAATTACACTAGAAGAGGCCAAAAGGGGAAAAAAAGGAATCGTTAGATTTTAACTACTTTGATATTAAAGAATAATTATACACAAAGAGAAATATCTAATATTGTTTCTTAATATATAAGACTTCAAAAGTCGCCTTCTTTGTTTTAAACTCCAGCAATGTGCTACATTGTTACTAAAAGCACGACTGCAATCGATAGAAAAGCTGATTTTCCTAATACGACAGAAGTACAGTGAGCGAAAGGGGTTTTTAATATATGGGTACAACATGAATAATAAAAGAAAAAAAAAACTTTACTGCTAGCTTTGAAGCAGGTGTTATATATTAAACTATCTTAATTAACACACAGAATTAGTGACATAACAGATCAAAATAGGGTAAGAATGAAACTCGCAATACATTAACATTAAAAGAGCTATTATACATGTATACTTTTAAAGATTTTTTTAAAAAAAGGGCACAAAAACACCACTCTAAAAACAGACTTCGAAGAACATCTTGGAAATAAAAGTCATATACCATAAAAGAAATATTTCATTCAGAATTTTAACGCAATAACCATTTCTAATTTTAAGTTCTTTACTTAGGTACTCTCAACCATGAGAGAGGACAGCTTAGTCCGATATACCAGAAATTATCCTGAAATATTACCAGGTGACTTTAATGTAATTGTAGAAACATTTCACTCAGGGAAAGAACATATTGTCTAGCTGCCCGGGTTCAAGCCCAGCTTTAACATAGCAAGCCAAAACACATCAAATGCCATTGAATGACACAGCATTTTGAAATGTTACAAAAAATTTAAATGCAATTTCGTGGAAGAGCTATTGCAATTACCTACATTCTAAAATTTTGACCAAAATTTCAAGAAAACTAAGATACACCTTTTTCTTTCGAAGGAATCAAAGCCATATACTAATGTAGGGATGCTCAACCTATTGTAGTATGAAACCTAAACATAGGAATGAAATTTTGTCAGCTATGTGAAATGTCCAATACCGAGAAATTCCGTAAATTCTAGAATAGAACCTGCGTCTGAAAACAGACGAAAGGTAAAACATTATTCAAATACTTAACTTTTAGCCTTGAAGCAGGTGTTCTATATTAAACTGTGTTAATTCACATACAGAATTAGTAATATAATAGCTCAGAATTTTGTAAGAGACCCAAACACGCATTAAATAAACATTAAAAAATCTTTATACATTTATTAGTGTTACGAGGATTTATTCTGAAATATTATAAGGTCACTTTCAAAGAAATGATAGAACTTTTCACTCAGGGAAGGGACATTCTGTCTGGCTGCCCGGGTTCCATCCCAGCTTCTGTTACAAAAGTTTCATAGAAGAATTTTAAAAATCCAGAAACGAAACTTACGAAGAAATTATTGAACATACCTGGTTCTATGATTTAGCCATTCTTACAGACATAGTAACTAAATCTTAAATTTGAGAGGGGGCGAGAGAACTAAAGTCTTTGAATTAAAGGGTATTATAAATTCATTTTAAATCAAAATTAATTTTGTGAAAATATAACCCAAATAGGAGGAATATACATTTTTACCATAATGTAATGTACGTGTTGCCCCTTTGAAAATCTGGAGAACTTAAGCGTGAAATATAAGAAAACTGAAACAATCATTTGGAAAATCTCATCGAGCTTAAATTAGTTTCTAAATTAGATGTTTTGAGTGTATTTAAAATTAGGCTAACTACTTCATTCACTTCAAACCAATTACATAACACTAGTATTTAAGAAAAATGGTAAAAGATTGCAAATATTTTAAATAACAATTCTATTGATCTAGAAATGGAAATAACTGATTTTCATCCTAATTAAGATCAAGAATATCACAAAATGCCATTTGAATAGTCCTAGAACAGAAAAATCATGAACAGTTAAACTTTTAAAAAGATAAATTCCTGCTTCTGATCTACTTAAAAATGTGAAAGAGGATTTTCAACACTGAACTTGTTAAAATCAATGTTTAGATACAGGATAACAAATGAACTCCCAACGACTGCAAGGATTTAGCCATATCATTGCATGTACCAAAGGAAAAAAAAAAAAAAAAAAAAAACTCGCAGAAAAAATGCAGTGTTAAATTTCACATTAAAATATGATTTCCCTGTATTTAACTTTCATCTTGCTGAATTTTTTGTAAATAATACAAAGAGTATACCTTTTTTTAACATATTATACCACACATTTTTATACTTTGTGTAATGCATTTATAACTGAAATATTAAAAGTGCACTAGACACTTGTAGCTCGCCAAAATTTTATAAACTCAAAATTGGCTCCCTTTAAGTTAAAGTTGCACATAACTGCACTAAGGGAAGGAATGCAATTTTATGTCTTTGTCTGTATTTGATTTCATTTTCATATAAAAAGAGTTAAAAATAGGGTTATCTAATTTTGTTATCTAGGTAACAAAATTTAAACACACATTTTCAGTAAAAAATTACAGAATAAAAGATTTTGTTTCCCTGAAGACGCAACACCTCGCTATTCCAGGTATGGTACAGACTGCATACTGTCAGAGAGAAATTCCTTTCTTAAACAGGGAATCCATATACTTTAATCTGTTTTTACACAAGTACTGTGTATGACTAATCCATGGTCCAGGAGTAAAATACTTTATAGCTAATCCCTCTAAATTTTTATTATTTTCGGTCATCTGTATAGACTGTTTATTTATCACGACTAAATTACCAATCTGCATTCTACATACCTCATATGATTCTTCAAGTCACGTTTCGTAGCCTATCATTTCTAATACAGCAGGTACTTGCTGAGCGCAGACTTGTAAAGCGTGATTTCGCGTATAGCAGTACCTTACAGGATTCCATTTAATTTGTCCACTGCTAGAATTTCATTCATACGTGGTTCAACATGCATCCATCAACACCGGAAAGAATTTATCTGCTATTTTAAACAATTTCCATGTACTGAAAATGAAGTCCAAAAAAATCTTACAAATCTCAAATGCAAAGTATTCCGAAGAATTTTCATATATGGAAGATAGAGAAGTCAAACAATGAATCAGAAAATTACAAAGGAAGAATTGGGTGCTTATAAAACCCCTTGATAATAAAAGCGCTTATTACGAGGAACAGCTTTTAACTGAAGATAAGATGAAGGAATCGTTAAATAACACAGAAGCAATGTCTGATCTTCTAGCGGAGATTGACACAATTAAAGAAAAAAACGGACACTTTAAAAGAGCTACTGGGAAACATGTGCTCTTTACAGCGACACGGTTACAGTTGTATCAGTCATTCTTATAAGCAAAATCATCAGCTTTTTCAAAAAATAATTCTGTCATGTATTTGCCAAGAGAACGAAAACAAGTCCAAAAGAAACTTTCAGAGTGCTTTTCAAAACCAAGTTGAAAGTTAGTCTGCAGAATTTTACTTCGATAATAATAAAACATCTCTGATTTTATTTCAAAATGAATTTTTATTTATTAAATTAATTTTAAAGAGATCTTTGCAAATTGGTTCATAAAACTTCACAATATGCCAAAATTGTTCAGATTAGGGGAAAAATATAATAAAGTATTGCTTAACACAACTAAGAAAAAGCACATTTTGAGCATCCTTAACAGAAGACAATTTGGCTCCACTAACTTTCTTTACGAGTATACATTAAATTTTTATTTACATTTCTTTTTTATTCAACACTTATCTTTCAATGGTTTTAAGAGAAACAGCACTTGACAGAGACTTTAAATTCGGAAAAAACTGAAACAAAATTGTTTTATACACAGGCAGTGCAATTACACTGGCCTGTTGGGAAGAGAAGACCCCGTTGGACAGGGAAAATATTAGGCCACACAGAGAGGAAAATGTTTAGCCTCCTCCTCGTAATGCGAAAGGGAAAAAGTTACACCACTGCAGTACTTTTGAAACCACTACGAAGCAACAGAACTCTAACAAATCACAGACTTCTGATAATTATAGTGTGATTAACAGTTCAACATCACTTCGAATATTACAATACAATATAGAGAAAGCAGCAATTCAGACACTTCAATATGGAATTCAAAAACCTACGAAATTAATGCACAAATGCTACCCTAAACATCAAAACATAATGTGACGCGTTTATGTAAAATAAATAACTAGTAAAGCTCCAATATAAAGCAACATGTGAAAAAGGACGGACAAATTATAACATTCAAGCATTTCTAGTGGAAATAAAGTTGATATAAAACAAGACTTACCAGCCACAGATGTCTTTTTGCTCTGAATTATTCCTCCGTTCTCTTTCTTTCACGATATCATGTTCTGCATTCGAAGAGTGCACAAAAGTGATGACAAATTACACTAGAAGAGGCCAAAAGGGGAAAAAAAGGAATCGTTAGATTTTAACTACTTTGATATTAAAGAATAATTATACACAAAGAGAAATATCTAATATTGTTTCTTAATATATAAGACTTCAAAAGTCGCCTTCTTTGTTTTAAACTCCAGCAATGTGCTACATTGTTACTAAAAGCACGACTGCAATCGATAGAAAAGCTGATTTTCCTAATACGACAGAAGTACAGTGAGCGAAAGGGGTTTTTAATATATGGGTACAACATGAATAATAAAAGAAAAAAAAAACTTTACTGCTAGCTTTGAAGCAGGTGTTATATATTAAACTATCTTAATTAACACACAGAATTAGTGACATAACAGATCAAAATAGGGTAAGAATGAAACTCGCAATACATTAACATTAAAAGAGCTATTATACATGTATACTTTTAAAGATTTTTTTAAAAAAAGGGCACAAAAACACCACTCTAAAAACAGACTTCGAAGAACATCTTGGAAATAAAAGTCATATACCATAAAAGAAATATTTCATTCAGAATTTTAACGCAATAACCATTTCTAATTTTAAGTTCTTTACTTAGGTACTCTCAACCATGAGAGAGGACAGCTTAGTCCGATATACCAGAAATTATCCTGAAATATTACCAGGTGACTTTAATGTAATTGTAGAAACATTTCACTCAGGGAAAGAACATATTGTCTAGCTGCCCGGGTTCAAGCCCAGCTTTAACATAGCAAGCCAAAACACATCAAATGCCATTGAATGACACAGCATTTTGAAATGTTACAAAAAATTTAAATGCAATTTCGTGGAAGAGCTATTGCAATTACCTACATTCTAAAATTTTGACCAAAATTTCAAGAAAACTAAGATACACCTTTTTCTTTCGAAGGAATCAAAGCCATATACTAATGTAGGGATGCTCAACCTATTGTAGTATGAAACCTAAACATAGGAATGAAATTTTGTCAGCTATGTGAAATGTCCAATACCGAGAAATTCCGTAAATTCTAGAATAGAACCTGCGTCTGAAAACAGACGAAAGGTAAAACATTATTCAAATACTTAACTTTTACCCTTGAAGCAGGTGTTCTATATTAAACTGTGTTAATTCACATACAGAATTAGTAATATAATAGCTCAGAATTTTGTAAGAGACCCAAACACGCATTAAATAAACATTAAAAAATCTTTATACATTTATTAGTGTTACGAGGATTTATTCTGAAATATTATAAGGTCACTTTCAAAGAAATGATAGAACTTTTCACTCAGGGAAGGGACATTCTGTCTGGCTGCCCAGGTTCCATCCCAGCTTCTGTTACAAAAGTTTCATAGAAGAATTTTAAAAATCCAGAAACGAAACTTACGAAGAAATTATTGAACATACCTGGTTCTATGATTTAGCCATTCTTACAGACATAGTAACTAAATCTTAAATTTGAGAGGGGGCGAGAGAACTAAAGTCTTTGAATTAAAGGGTATTATAAATTCATTTTAAATCAAAATTAATTTTGTGAAAATATAACCCAAATAGGAGGAATATACATTTTTACCATAATGTAATGTACGTGTTGCCCCTTTGAAAATCTGGAGAACTTAAGCGTGAAATATAAGAAAACTGAAACAATCATTTGGAAAATCTCATCGAGCTTAAATTAGTTTCTAAATTAGATGTTTTGAGTGTATTTAAAATTAGGCTAACTACTTCATTCACTTCAAACCAATTACATAACACTAGTATTTAAGAAAAATGGTAAAAGATTGCAAATATTTTAAATAACAATTCTATTGATCTAGAAATGGAAATAACTGATTTTCATCCTAATTAAGATCAAGAATATCACAAAATGCCATTTGAATAGTCCTAGAACAGAAAAATCATGAACAGTTAAACTTTTAAAAAGATAAATTCCTGCTTCTGATCTACTTAAAAATGTGAAAGAGGATTTTCAACACTGAACTTGTTAAAATCAATGTTTAGATACAGGATAACAAATGAACTCCCAACGACTGCAAGGATTTAGCCATATCATTGCATGTACCAAAGGAAAAAAAAAAAAAAAAAAAAACTCGCAGAAAAAATGCAGTGTTAAATTTCACATTAAAATATGATTTCCCTGTATTTAACTTTCATCTTGCTGAATTTTTTGTAAATAATACAAAGAGTATACCTTTTTTTAACATATTATACCACACATTTTTATACTTTGTGTAATGCATTTATAACTGAAATATTAAAAGTGCACTAGACACTTGTAGCTCGCCAAAATTTTATAAACTCAAAATTGGCTCCCTTTAAGTTAAAGTTGCACATAACTGCACTAAGGGAAGGAATGCAATTTTATGTCTTTGTCTGTATTTGATTTCATTTTCATATAAAAAGAGTTAAAAATAGGGTTATCTAATTTTGTTATCTAGGTAACAAAATTTAAACACACATTTTCAGTAAAAAATTACAGAATAAAAGATTTTGTTTCCCTGAAGACGCAACACCTCGCTATTCCAGGTATGGTACAGACTGCATACTGTCAGAGAGAAATTCCTTTCTTAAACAGGGAATCCATATACTTTAATCTGTTTTTACACAAGTACTGTGTATGACTAATCCATGGTCCAGGAGTAAAATACTTTATAGCTAATCCCTCTAAATTTTTATTATTTTCGGTCATCTGTATAGACTGTTTATTTATCACGACTAAATTACCAATCTGCATTCTACATACCTCATATGATTCTTCAAGTCACGTTTCGTAGCCTATCATTTCTAATACAGCAGGTACTTGCTGAGCGCAGACTTGTAAAGCGTGATTTCGCGTATAGCAGTACCTTACAGGATTCCATTTAATTTGTCCACTGCTAGAATTTCATTCATACGTGGTTCAACATGCATCCATCAACACCGGAAAGAATTTATCTGCTATTTTAAACAATTTCCATGTACTGAAAATGAAGTCCAAAAAAATCTTACAAATCTCAAATGCAAAGTATTCCGAAGAATTTTCATATATGGAAGATAGAGAAGTCAAACAATGAATCAGAAAATTACAAAGGAAGAATTGGGTGCTTATAAAACCCCTTGATAATAAAAGCGCTTATTACGAGGAACAGCTTTTAACTGAAGATAAGATGAAGGAATCGTTAAATAACACAGAAGCAATGTCTGATCTTCTAGCGGAGATTGACACAATTAAAGAAAAAAACGGACACTTTAAAAGAGCTACTGGGAAACATGTGCTCTTTACAGCGACACGGTTACAGTTGTATCAGTCATTCTTATAAGCAAAATCATCAGCTTTTTCAAAAAATAATTCTGTCATGTATTTGCCAAGAGAACGAAAACAAGTCCAAAAGAAACTTTCAGAGTGCTTTTCAAAACCAAGTTGAAAGTTAGTCTGCAGAATTTTACTTCGATAATAATAAAACATCTCTGATTTTATTTCAAAATGAATTTTTATTTATTAAATTAATTTTAAAGAGATCTTTGCAAATTGGTTCATAAAACTTCACAATATGCCAAAATTGTTCAGATTAGGGGAAAAATATAATAAAGTATTGCTTAACACAACTAAGAAAAAGCACATTTTGAGCATCCTTAACAGAAGACAATTTGGCTCCACTAACTTTCTTTACGAGTATACATTAAATTTTTATTTACATTTCTTTTTTATTCAACACTTATCTTTCAATGGTTTTAAGAGAAACAGCACTTGACAGAGACTTTAAATTCGGAAAAAACTGAAACAAAATTGTTTTATACACAGGCAGTGCAATTACACTGGCCTGTTGGGAAGAGAAGACCCCGTTGGACAGGGAAAATATTAGGCCACACAGAGAGGAAAATGTTTAGCCTCCTCCTCGTAATGCGAAAGGGAAAAAGTTACACCACTGCAGTACTTTTGAAACCACTACGAAGCAACAGAACTCTAACAAATCACAGACTTCTGATAATTATAGTGTGATTAACAGTTCAACATCACTTCGAATATTACAATACAATATAGAGAAAGCAGCAATTCAGACACTTCAATATGGAATTCAAAAACCTACGAAATTAATGCACAAATGCTACCCTAAACATCAAAACATAATGTGACGCGTTTATGTAAAATAAATAACTAGTAAAGCTCCAATATAAAGCAACATGTGAAAAAGGACGGACAAATTATAACATTCAAGCATTTCTAGTGGAAATAAAGTTGATATAAAACAAGACTTACCAGCCACAGATGTCTTTTTGCTCTGAATTATTCCTCCGTTCTCTTTCTTTCACGATATCATGTTCTGCATTCGAAGAGTGCACAAAAGTGATGACAAATTACACTAGAAGAGGCCAAAAGGGGAAAAAAAGGAATCGTTAGATTTTAACTACTTTGATATTAAAGAATAATTATACACAAAGAGAAATATCTAATATTGTTTCTTAATATATAAGACTTCAAAAGTCGCCTTCTTTGTTTTAAACTCCAGCAATGTGCTACATTGTTACTAAAAGCACGACTGCAATCGATAGAAAAGCTGATTTTCCTAATACGACAGAAGTACAGTGAGCGAAAGGGGTTTTTAATATATGGGTACAACATGAATAATAAAAGAAAAAAAAAACTTTACTGCTAGCTTTGAAGCAGGTGTTATATATTAAACTATCTTAATTAACACACAGAATTAGTGACATAACAGATCAAAATAGGGTAAGAATGAAACTCGCAATACATTAACATTAAAAGAGCTATTATACATGTATACTTTTAAAGATTTTTTTAAAAAAAGGGCACAAAAACACCACTCTAAAAACAGACTTCGAAGAACATCTTGGAAATAAAAGTCATATACCATAAAAGAAATATTTCATTCAGAATTTTAACGCAATAACCATTTCTAATTTTAAGTTCTTTACTTAGGTACTCTCAACCATGAGAGAGGACAGCTTAGTCCGATATACCAGAAATTATCCTGAAATATTACCAGGTGACTTTAATGTAATTGTAGAAACATTTCACTCAGGGAAAGAACATATTGTCTAGCTGCCCGGGTTCAAGCCCAGCTTTAACATAGCAAGCCAAAACACATCAAATGCCATTGAATGACACAGCATTTTGAAATGTTACAAAAAATTTAAATGCAATTTCGTGGAAGAGCTATTGCAATTACCTACATTCTAAAATTTTGACCAAAATTTCAAGAAAACTAAGATACACCTTTTTCTTTCGAAGGAATCAAAGCCATATACTAATGTAGGGATGCTCAACCTATTGTAGTATGAAACCTAAACATAGGAATGAAATTTTGTCAGCTATGTGAAATGTCCAATACCGAGAAATTCCGTAAATTCTAGAATAGAACCTGCGTCTGAAAACAGACGAAAGGTAAAACATTATTCAAATACTTAACTTTTACCCTTGAAGCAGGTGTTCTATATTAAACTGTGTTAATTCACATACAGAATTAGTAATATAATAGCTCAGAATTTTGTAAGAGACCCAAACACGCATTAAATAAACATTAAAAAATCTTTATACATTTATTAGTGTTACGAGGATTTATTCTGAAATATTATAAGGTCACTTTCAAAGAAATGATAGAACTTTTCACTCAGGGAAGGGACATTCTGTCTGGCTGCCCAGGTTCCATCCCAGCTTCTGTTACAAAAGTTTCATAGAAGAATTTTAAAAATCCAGAAACGAAACTTACGAAGAAATTATTGAACATACCTGGTTCTATGATTTAGCCATTCTTACAGACATAGTAACTAAATCTTAAATTTGAGAGGGGGCGAGAGAACTAAAGTCTTTGAATTAAAGGGTATTATAAATTCATTTTAAATCAAAATTAATTTTGTGAAAATATAACCCAAATAGGAGGAATATACATTTTTACCATAATGTAATGTACGTGTTGCCCCTTTGAAAATCTGGAGAACTTAAGCGTGAAATATAAGAAAACTGAAACAATCATTTGGAAAATCTCATCGAGCTTAAATTAGTTTCTAAATTAGATGTTTTGAGTGTATTTAAAATTAGGCTAACTACTTCATTCACTTCAAACCAATTACATAACACTAGTATTTAAGAAAAATGGTAAAAGATTGCAAATATTTTAAATAACAATTCTATTGATCTAGAAATGGAAATAACTGATTTTCATCCTAATTAAGATCAAGAATATCACAAAATGCCATTTGAATAGTCCTAGAACAGAAAAATCATGAACAGTTAAACTTTTAAAAAGATAAATTCCTGCTTCTGATCTACTTAAAAATGTGAAAGAGGATTTTCAACACTGAACTTGTTAAAATCAATGTTTAGATACAGGATAACAAATGAACTCCCAACGACTGCAAGGATTTAGCCATATCATTGCATGTACCAAAGGAAAAAAAAAAAAAAAAAAAAAAAACTCGCAGAAAAAATGCAGTGTTAAATTTCACATTAAAATATGATTTCCCTGTATTTAACTTTCATCTTGCTGAATTTTTTGTAAATAATACAAAGAGTATACCTTTTTTTAACATATTATACCACACATTTTTATACTTTGTGTAATACATTTATAACTGAAATATTAAAAGTGCACTAGACACTTGTAGCTCGCCAAAATTTTATAAACTCAAAATTGGCTCCCTTTAAGTTAAAGTTGCACATAACTGCACTAAGGGAAGGAATGCAATTTTATGTCTTTGTCTGTATTTGATTTCATTTTCATATAAAAAGAGTTAAAAATAGGGTTATCTAATTTTGTTATCTAGGTAACAAAATTTAAACACACATTTTCAGTAAAAAATTACAGAATAAAAGATTTTGTTTCCCTGAAGACGCAACACCTCGCTATTCCAGGTATGGTACAGACTGCATACTGTCAGAGAGAAATTCCTTTCTTAAACAGGGAATCCATATACTTTAATCTGTTTTTACACAAGTACTGTGTATGACTAATCCATGGTCCAGGAGTAAAATACTTTATAGCTAATCCCTCTAAATTTTTATTATTTTCGGTCATCTGTATAGACTGTTTATTTATCACGACTAAATTACCAATCTGCATTCTACATACCTCATATGATTCTTCAAGTCACGTTTCGTAGCCTATCATTTCTAATACAGCAGGTACTTGCTGAGCGCAGACTTGTAAAGCGTGATTTCGCGTATAGCAGTACCTTACAGGATTCCATTTAATTTGTCCACTGCTAGAATTTCATTCATACGTGGTTCAACATGCATCCATCAACACCGGAAAGAATTTATCTGCTATTTTAAACAATTTCCATGTACTGAAAATGAAGTCCAAAAAAATCTTACAAATCTCAAATGCAAAGTATTCCGAAGAATTTTCATATATGGAAGATAGAGAAGTCAAACAATGAATCAGAAAATTACAAAGGAAGAATTGGGTGCTTATAAAACCCCTTGATAATAAAAGCGCTTATTACGAGGAACAGCTTTTAACTGAAGATAAGATGAAGGAATCGTTAAATAACACAGAAGCAATGTCTGATCTTCTAGCGGAGATTGACACAATTAAAGAAAAAAACGGACACTTTAAAAGAGCTACTGGGAAACATGTGCTCTTTACAGCGACACGGTTACAGTTGTATCAGTCATTCTTATAAGCAAAATCATCAGCTTTTTCAAAAAATAATTCTGTCATGTATTTGCCAAGAGAACGAAAACAAGTCCAAAAGAAACTTTCAGAGTGCTTTTCAAAACCAAGTTGAAAGTTAGTCTGCAGAATTTTACTTCGATAATAATAAAACATCTCTGATTTTATTTCAAAATGAATTTTTATTTATTAAATTAATTTTAAAGAGATCTTTGCAAATTGGTTCATAAAACTTCACAATATGCCAAAATTGTTCAGATTAGGGGAAAAATATAATAAAGTATTGCTTAACACAACTAAGAAAAAGCACATTTTGAGCATCCTTAACAGAAGACAATTTGGCTCCACTAACTTTCTTTACGAGTATACATTAAATTTTTATTTACATTTCTTTTTTATTCAACACTTATCTTTCAATGGTTTTAAGAGAAACAGCACTTGACAGAGACTTTAAATTCGGAAAAAACTGAAACAAAATTGTTTTATACACAGGCAGTGCAATTACACTGGCCTGTTGGGAAGAGAAGACCCCGTTGGACAGGGAAAATATTAGGCCACACAGAGAGGAAAATGTTTAGCCTCCTCCTCGTAATGCGAAAGGGAAAAAGTTACACCACTGCAGTACTTTTGAAACCACTACGAAGCAACAGAACTCTAACAAATCACAGACTTCTGATAATTATAGTGTGATTAACAGTTCAACATCACTTCGAATATTACAATACAATATAGAGAAAGCAGCAATTCAGACACTTCAATATGGAATTCAAAAACCTACGAAATTAATGCACAAATGCTACCCTAAACATCAAAACATAATGTGACGCGTTTATGTAAAATAAATAACTAGTAAAGCTCCAATATAAAGCAACATGTGAAAAAGGACGGACAAATTATAACATTCAAGCATTTCTAGTGGAAATAAAGTTGATATAAAACAAGACTTACCAGCCACAGATGTCTTTTTGCTCTGAATTATTCCTCCGTTCTCTTTCTTTCACGATATCATGTTCTGCATTCGAAGAGTGCACAAAAGTGATGACAAATTACACTAGAAGAGGCCAAAAGGGGAAAAAAAGGAATCGTTAGATTTTAACTACTTTGATATTAAAGAATAATTATACACAAAGAGAAATATCTAATATTGTTTCTTAATATATAAGACTTCAAAAGTCGCCTTCTTTGTTTTAAACTCCAGCAATGTGCTACATTGTTACTAAAAGCACGACTGCAATCGATAGAAAAGCTGATTTTCCTAATACGACAGAAGTACAGTGAGCGAAAGGGGTTTTTAATATATGGGTACAACATGAATAATAAAAGAAAAAAAAAACTTTACTGCTAGCTTTGAAGCAGGTGTTATATATTAAACTATCTTAATTAACACACAGAATTAGTGACATAACAGATCAAAATAGGGTAAGAATGAAACTCGCAATACATTAACATTAAAAGAGCTATTATACATGTATACTTTTAAAGATTTTTTTAAAAAAAGGGCACAAAAACACCACTCTAAAAACAGACTTCGAAGAACATCTTGGAAATAAAAGTCATATACCATAAAAGAAATATTTCATTCAGAATTTTAACGCAATAACCATTTCTAATTTTAAGTTCTTTACTTAGGTACTCTCAACCATGAGAGAGGACAGCTTAGTCCGATATACCAGAAATTATCCTGAAATATTACCAGGTGACTTTAATGTAATTGTAGAAACATTTCACTCAGGGAAAGAACATATTGTCTAGCTGCCCGGGTTCAAGCCCAGCTTTAACATAGCAAGCCAAAACACATCAAATGCCATTGAATGACACAGCATTTTGAAATGTTACAAAAAATTTAAATGCAATTTCGTGGAAGAGCTATTGCAATTACCTACATTCTAAAATTTTGACCAAAATTTCAAGAAAACTAAGATACACCTTTTTCTTTCGAAGGAATCAAAGCCATATACTAATGTAGGGATGCTCAACCTATTGTAGTATGAAACCTAAACATAGGAATGAAATTTTGTCAGCTATGTGAAATGTCCAATACCGAGAAATTCCGTAAATTCTAGAATAGAACCTGCGTCTGAAAACAGACGAAAGGTAAAACATTATTCAAATACTTAACTTTTACCCTTGAAGCAGGTGTTCTATATTAAACTGTGTTAATTCACATACAGAATTAGTAATATAATAGCTCAGAATTTTGTAAGAGACCCAAACACGCATTAAATAAACATTAAAAAATCTTTATACATTTATTAGTGTTACGAGGATTTATTCTGAAATATTATAAGGTCACTTTCAAAGAAATGATAGAACTTTTCACTCAGGGAAGGGACATTCTGTCTGGCTGCCCAGGTTCCATCCCAGCTTCTGTTACAAAAGTTTCATAGAAGAATTTTAAAAATCCAGAAACGAAACTTACGAAGAAATTATTGAACATACCTGGTTCTATGATTTAGCCATTCTTACAGACATAGTAACTAAATCTTAAATTTGAGAGGGGGCGAGAGAACTAAAGTCTTTGAATTAAAGGGTATTATAAATTCATTTTAAATCAAAATTAATTTTGTGAAAATATAACCCAAATAGGAGGAATATACATTTTTACCATAATGTAATGTACGTGTTGCCCCTTTGAAAATCTGGAGAACTTAAGCGTGAAATATAAGAAAACTGAAACAATCATTTGGAAAATCTCATCGAGCTTAAATTAGTTTCTAAATTAGATGTTTTGAGTGTATTTAAAATTAGGCTAACTACTTCATTCACTTCAAACCAATTACATAACACTAGTATTTAAGAAAAATGGTAAAAGATTGCAAATATTTTAAATAACAATTCTATTGATCTAGAAATGGAAATAACTGATTTTCATCCTAATTAAGATCAAGAATATCACAAAATGCCATTTGAATAGTCCTAGAACAGAAAAATCATGAACAGTTAAACTTTTAAAAAGATAAATTCCTGCTTCTGATCTACTTAAAAATGTGAAAGAGGATTTTCAACACTGAACTTGTTAAAATCAATGTTTAGATACAGGATAACAAATGAACTCCCAACGACTGCAAGGATTTAGCCATATCATTGCATGTACCAAAGGAAAAAAAAAAAAAAAAAAAAAACTCGCAGAAAAAATGCAGTGTTAAATTTCACATTAAAATATGATTTCCCTGTATTTAACTTTCATCTTGCTGAATTTTTTGTAAATAATACAAAGAGTATACCTTTTTTTAACATATTATACCACACATTTTTATACTTTGTGTAATGCATTTATAACTGAAATATTAAAAGTGCACTAGACACTTGTAGCTCGCCAAAATTTTATAAACTCAAAATTGGCTCCCTTTAAGTTAAAGTTGCACATAACTGCACTAAGGGAAGGAATGCAATTTTATGTCTTTGTCTGTATTTGATTTCATTTTCATATAAAAAGAGTTAAAAATAGGGTTATCTAATTTTGTTATCTAGGTAACAAAATTTAAACACACATTTTCAGTAAAAAATTACAGAATAAAAGATTTTGTTTCCCTGAAGACGCAACACCTCGCTATTCCAGGTATGGTACAGACTGCATACTGTCAGAGAGAAATTCCTTTCTTAAACAGGGAATCCATATACTTTAATCTGTTTTTACACAAGTACTGTGTATGACTAATCCATGGTCCAGGAGTAAAATACTTTATAGCTAATCCCTCTAAATTTTTATTATTTTCGGTCATCTGTATAGACTGTTTATTTATCACGACTAAATTACCAATCTGCATTCTACATACCTCATATGATTCTTCAAGTCACGTTTCGTAGCCTATCATTTCTAATACAGCAGGTACTTGCTGAGCGCAGACTTGTAAAGCGTGATTTCGCGTATAGCAGTACCTTACAGGATTCCATTTAATTTGTCCACTGCTAGAATTTCATTCATACGTGGTTCAACATGCATCCATCAACACCGGAAAGAATTTATCTGCTATTTTAAACAATTTCCATGTACTGAAAATGAAGTCCAAAAAAATCTTACAAATCTCAAATGCAAAGTATTCCGAAGAATTTTCATATATGGAAGATAGAGAAGTCAAACAATGAATCAGAAAATTACAAAGGAAGAATTGGGTGCTTATAAAACCCCTTGATAATAAAAGCGCTTATTACGAGGAACAGCTTTTAACTGAAGATAAGATGAAGGAATCGTTAAATAACAGAGAAGCAATGTCTGATCTTCTAGCGGAGATTGACACAATTAAAGAAAAAAAACGGACACTTTAAAAGAGCTACTGGGAAACATGTGCTCTTTACAGCGACACGGTTACAGTTGTATCAGTCATTCTTATAAGCAAAATCATCAGCTTTTTCAAAAAATAATTCTGTCATGTATTTGCCAAGAGAACGAAAACAAGTCCAAAAGAAACTTTCAGAGTGCTTTTCAAAACCAAGTTGAAAGTTAGTCTGCAGAATTTTACTTCGATAATAATAAAACATCTCTGATTTTATTTCAAAATGAATTTTTATTTATTAAATTAATTTTAAAGAGATCTTTGCAAATTGGTTCATAAAACTTCACAATATGCCAAAATTGTTCAGATTAGGGGAAAAATATAATAAAGTATTGCTTAACACAACTAAGAAAAAGCACATTTTGAGCATCCTTAACAGAAGACAATTTGGCTCCACTAACTTTCTTTACGAGTATACATTAAATTTTTATTTACATTTCTTTTTTATTCAACACTTATCTTTCAATGGTTTTAAGAGAAACAGCACTTGACAGAGACTTTAAATTCGGAAAAAACTGAAACAAAATTGTTTTATACACAGGCAGTGCAATTACACTGGCCTGTTGGGAAGAGAAGACCCCGTTGGACAGGGAAAATATTAGGCCACACAGAGAGGAAAATGTTTAGCCTCCTCCTCGTAATGCGAAAGGGAAAAAGTTACACCACTGCAGTACTTTTGAAACCACTACGAAGCAACAGAACTCTAACAAATCACAGACTTCTGATAATTATAGTGTGATTAACAGTTCAACATCACTTCGAATATTACAATACAATATAGAGAAAGCAGCAATTCAGACACTTCAATATGGAATTCAAAAACCTACGAAATTAATGCACAAATGCTACCCTAAACATCAAAACATAATGTGACGCGTTTATGTAAAATAAATAACTAGTAAAGCTCCAATATAAAGCAACATGTGAAAAAGGACGGACAAATTATAACATTCAAGCATTTCTAGTGGAAATAAAGTTGATATAAAACAAGACTTACCAGCCACAGATGTCTTTTTGCTCTGAATTATTCCTCCGTTCTCTTTCTTTCACGATATCATGTTCTGCATTCGAAGAGTGCACAAAAGTGATGACAAATTACACTAGAAGAGGCCAAAAGGGGAAAAAAAGGAATCGTTAGATTTTAACTACTTTGATATTAAAGAATAATTATACACAAAGAGAAATATCTAATATTGTTTCTTAATATATAAGACTTCAAAAGTCGCCTTCTTTGTTTTAAACTCCAGCAATGTGCTACATTGTTACTAAAAGCACGACTGCAATCGATAGAAAAGCTGATTTTCCTAATACGACAGAAGTACAGTGAGCGAAAGGGGTTTTTAATATATGGGTACAACATGAATAATAAAAGAAAAAAAAAACTTTACTGCTAGCTTTGAAGCAGGTGTTATATATTAAACTATCTTAATTAACACACAGAATTAGTGACATAACAGATCAAAATAGAGTAAGAATGAAACTCGCAATACATTAACATTAAAAGAGCTATTATACATGTATACTTTTAAAGATTTTTTTTAAAAAAAGGGCACAAAAACACCACTCTAAAAACAGACTTCGAAGAACATCTTGGAAATAAAAGTCATATACCATAAAAGAAATATTTCATTCAGAATTTTAACGCAATAACCATTTCTAATTTTAAGTTCTTTACTTAGGTACTCTCAACCATGAGAGAGGACAGCTTAGTCCGATATACCAGAAATTATCCTGAAATATTACCAGGTGACTTTAATGTAATTATAGAAACATTTCACTCAGGGAAAGAACATATTGTCTAGCTGCCCGGGTTCAAGCCCAGCTTTAATATAGCAAGCCAAAACACATCAAATGCCATTGAATGATACAGCATTTTGAAATGTTACAAAAAATTTAAATGCAATTTCGTGGAAGAGCTATTGCAATTACCTACATACTAAAATTTTGACTAAAAATTCAAGAAAACTAAGATACTCCTTTTTCTTTCGAAGGAATCAAAGCCATATACTAATGTAGGGATGCTCAACCTATTGTACTATGAAACATAAACATAGGAATGAAATTTTGTCAGCTATGTGAGATGTCCAATACCGAGAAATTCCGTAAATTCTAGAATAGAACCTGCGTCTGAAAACAGACGAAAGGTAAAACATTATTCAAATACTTAACTTTTAGCCTTGAAGCAGGTGTTCTATATTAAACTGTGTTAATTCACATACAGAATTAGTAATATAATAGCTCAGAATTTTGTAAGAGACCCAAACACGCATTAAATAAACATTAAAAAATCTTTATACATTTATTAGTGTTACGAGGATTTATTCTGAAATATTATAAGGTCACTTTCAAAGAAATGATAGAACTTTTCACTCAGGGAAGGGACATTCTGTCTGGCTGCCCGGGTTCCATCCCAGCTTCTGTTACAAAAGTTTCATAGAAGAATTTTAAAAATCCAGAAACGAAACTTACGAAGAAATTATTGAACATACCTGGTTCTATGATTTAGCCATTCTTACAGACATAGTAACTAAATCTTAAATTTGAGAGGGGGCGAGAGAACTAAAGTCTTTGAATTAAAGGGTATTATAAATTCATTTTAAATCAAAATTAATTTTGTGAAAATATAACCCAAATAGGAGGAATATACATTTTTACCATAATGTAATGTACGTGTTGCCCCTTTGAAAATCTGGAGAACTTAAGCGTGAAATATAAGAAAACTGAAACAATCATTTGGAAAATCTCATCGAGCTTAAATTAGTTTCTAAATTAGATGTTTTGAGTGTATTTAAAATTAGGCTAACTACTTCATTCACTTCAAACCAATTACATAACACTAGTATTTAAGAAAAATGGTAAAAGATTGCAAATATTTTAAATAACAATTCTATTGATCTAGAAATGGAAATAACTGATTTTCATCCTAATTAAGATCAAGAATATCACAAAATGCCATTTGAATAGTCCTAGAACAGAAAAATCATGAACAGTTAAACTTTTAAAAAGATAAATTCCTGCTTCTGATCTACTTAAAAATGTGAAAGAGGATTTTCAACACTGAACTTGTTAAAATCAATGTTTAGATACAGGATAACAAATGAACTCCCAACGACTGCAAGGATTTAGCCATATCATTGCATGTACCAAAGGAAAAAAAAAAAAAAAAAAAAACTCGCAGAAAAAATGCAGTGTTAAATTTCACATTAAAATATGATTTCCCTGTATTTAACTTTCATCTTGCTGAATTTTTTGTAAATAATACAAAGAGTATACCTTTTTTTAACATATTATACCACACATTTTTATACTTTGTGTAATGCATTTATAACTGAAATATTAAAAGTGCACTAGACACTTGTAGCTCGCCAAAATTTTATAAACTCAAAATTGGCTCCCTTTAAGTTAAAGTTGCACATAACTGCACTAAGGGAAGGAATGCAATTTTATGTCTTTGTCTGTATTTGATTTCATTTTCATATAAAAAGAGTTAAAAATAGGGTTATCTAATTTTGTTATCTAGGTAACAAAATTTAAACACACATTTTCAGTAAAAAATTACAGAATAAAAGATTTTGTTTCCCTGAAGACGCAACACCTCGCTATTCCAGGTATGGTACAGACTGCATACTGTCAGAGAGAAATTCCTTTCTTAAACAGGGAATCCATATACTTTAATCTGTTTTTACACAAGTACTGTGTATGACTAATCCATGGTCCAGGAGTAAAATACTTTATAGCTAATCCCTCTAAATTTTTATTATTTTCGGTCATCTGTATAGACTGTTTATTTATCACGACTAAATTACCAATCTGCATTCTACATACCTCATATGATTCTTCAAGTCACGTTTCGTAGCCTATCATTTCTAATACAGCAGGTACTTGCTGAGCGCAGACTTGTAAAGCGTGATTTCGCGTATAGCAGTACCTTACAGGATTCCATTTAATTTGTCCACTGCTAGAATTTCATTCATACGTGGTTCAACATGCATCCATCAACACCGGAAAGAATTTATCTGCTATTTTAAACAATTTCCATGTACTGAAAATGAAGTCCAAAAAAATCTTACAAATCTCAAATGCAAAGTATTCCGAAGAATTTTCATATATGGAAGATAGAGAAGTCAAACAATGAATCAGAAAATTACAAAGGAAGAATTGGGTGCTTATAAAACCCCTTGATAATAAAAGCGCTTATTACGAGGAACAGCTTTTAACTGAAGATAAGATGAAGGAATCGTTAAATAACACAGAAGCAATGTCTGATCTTCTAGCGGAGATTGACACAATTAAAGAAAAAAACGGACACTTTAAAAGAGCTACTGGGAAACATGTGCTCTTTACAGCGACACGGTTACAGTTGTATCAGTCATTCTTATAAGCAAAATCATCAGCTTTTTCAAAAAATAATTCTGTCATGTATTTGCCAAGAGAACGAAAACAAGTCCAAAAGAAACTTTCAGAGTGCTTTTCAAAACCAAGTTGAAAGTTAGTCTGCAGAATTTTACTTCGATAATAATAAAACATCTCTGATTTTATTTCAAAATGAATTTTTATTTATTAAATTAATTTTAAAGAGATCTTTGCAAATTGGTTCATAAAACTTCACAATATGCCAAAATTGTTCAGATTAGGGGAAAAATATAATAAAGTATTGCTTAACACAACTAAGAAAAAGCACATTTTGAGCATCCTTAACAGAAGACAATTTGGCTCCACTAACTTTCTTTACGAGTATACATTAAATTTTTATTTACATTTCTTTTTTATTCAACACTTATCTTTCAATGGTTTTAAGAGAAACAGCACTTGACAGAGACTTTAAATTCGGAAAAAACTGAAACAAAATTGTTTTATACACAGGCAGTGCAATTACACTGGCCTGTTGGGAAGAGAAGACCCCGTTGGACAGGGAAAATATTAGGCCACACAGAGAGGAAAATGTTTAGCCTCCTCCTCGTAATGCGAAAGGGAAAAAGTTACACCACTGCAGTACTTTTGAAACCACTACGAAGCAACAGAACTCTAACAAATCACAGACTTCTGATAATTATAGTGTGATTAACAGTTCAACATCACTTCGAATATTACAATACAATATAGAGAAAGCAGCAATTCAGACACTTCAATATGGAATTCAAAAACCTACGAAATTAATGCACAAATGCTACCCTAAACATCAAAACATAATGTGACGCGTTTATGTAAAATAAATAACTAGTAAAGCTCCAATATAAAGCAACATGTGAAAAAGGACGGACAAATTATAACATTCAAGCATTTCTAGTGGAAATAAAGTTGATATAAAACAAGACTTACCAGCCACAGATGTCTTTTTGCTCTGAATTATTCCTCCGTTCTCTTTCTTTCACGATATCATGTTCTGCATTCGAAGAGTGCACAAAAGTGATGACAAATTACACTAGAAGAGGCCAAAAGGGGAAAAAAAGGAATCGTTAGATTTTAACTACTTTGATATTAAAGAATAATTATACACAAAGAGAAATATCTAATATTGTTTCTTAATATATAAGACTTCAAAAGTCGCCTTCTTTGTTTTAAACTCCAGCAATGTGCTACATTGTTACTAAAAGCACGACTGCAATCGATAGAAAAGCTGATTTTCCTAATACGACAGACGTACAGTGAGCGAAAGGGGTTTTTAATATATGGGTACAACATGAATAATAAAAGAAAAAAAAAACTTTACTGCTAGCTTTGAAGCAGGTGTTATATATTAAACTATCTTAATTAACACACAGAATTAGTGACATAACAGATCAAAATAGGGTAAGAATGAAACTCGCAATACATTAACATTAAAAGAGCTATTATACATGTATACTTTTAAAGATTTTTTTAAAAAAAGGGCACAAAAACACCACTCTAAAAACAGACTTCGAAGAACATCTTGGAAATAAAAGTCATATACCATAAAAGAAATATTTCATTCAGAATTTTAACGCAATAACCATTTCTAATTTTAAGTTCTTTACTTAGGTACTCTCAACCATGAGAGAGGACAGCTTAGTCCGATATACCAGAAATTATCCTGAAATATTACCAGGTGACTTTAATGTAATTGTAGAAACATTTCACTCAGGGAAAGAACATATTGTCTAGCTGCCCGGGTTCAAGCCCAGCTTTAACATAGCAAGCCAAAACACATCAAATGCCATTGAATGACACAGCATTTTGAAATGTTACAAAAAATTTAAATGCAATTTCGTGGAAGAGCTATTGCAATTACCTACATTCTAAAATTTTGACCAAAATTTCAAGAAAACTAAGATACACCTTTTTCTTTCGAAGGAATCAAAGCCATATACTAATGTAGGGATGCTCAACCTATTGTAGTATGAAACCTAAACATAGGAATGAAATTTTGTCAGCTATGTGAAATGTCCAATACCGAGAAATTCCGTAAATTCTAGAATAGAACCTGCGTCTGAAAACAGACGAAAGGTAAAACATTATTCAAATACTTAACTTTTACCCTTGAAGCAGGTGTTCTATATTAAACTGTGTTAATTCACATACAGAATTAGTAATATAATAGCTCAGAATTTTGTAAGAGACCCAAACACGCATTAAATAAACATTAAAAAATCTTTATACATTTATTAGTGTTACGAGGATTTATTCTGAAATATTATAAGGTCACTTTCAAAGAAATGATAGAACTTTTCACTCAGGGAAGGGACATTCTGTCTGGCTGCCCAGGTTCCATCCCAGCTTCTGTTACAAAAGTTTCATAGAAGAATTTTAAAAATCCAGAAACGAAACTTACGAAGAAATTATTGAACATACCTGGTTCTATGATTTAGCCATTCTTACAGACATAGTAACTAAATCTTAAATTTGAGAGGGGGCGAGAGAACTAAAGTCTTTGAATTAAAGGGTATTATAAATTCATTTTAAATCAAAATTAATTTTGTGAAAATATAACCCAAATAGGAGGAATATACATTTTTACCATAATGTAATGTACGTGTTGCCCCTTTGAAAATCTGGAGAACTTAAGCGTGAAATATAAGAAAACTGAAACAATCATTTGGAAAATCTCATCGAGCTTAAATTAGTTTCTAAATTAGATGTTTTGAGTGTATTTAAAATTAGGCTAACTACTTCATTCACTTCAAACCAATTACATAACACTAGTATTTAAGAAAAATGGTAAAAGATTGCAAATATTTTAAATAACAATTCTATTGATCTAGAAATGGAAATAACTGATTTTCATCCTAATTAAGATCAAGAATATCACAAAATGCCATTTGAATAGTCCTAGAACAGAAAAATCATGAACAGTTAAACTTTTAAAAAGATAAATTCCTGCTTCTGATCTACTTAAAAATGTGAAAGAGGATTTTCAACACTGAACTTGTTAAAATCAATGTTTAGATACAGGATAACAAATGAACTCCCAACGACTGCAAGGATTTAGCCATATCATTGCATGTACCAAAGGAAAAAAAAAAAAAAAAAAAAAACTCGCAGAAAAAATGCAGTGTTAAATTTCACATTAAAATATGATTTCCCTGTATTTAACTTTCATCTTGCTGAATTTTTTGTAAATAATACAAAGAGTATACCTTTTTTTAACATATTATACCACACATTTTTATACTTTGTGTAATGCATTTATAACTGAAATATTAAAAGTGCACTAGACACTTGTAGCTCGCCAAAATTTTATAAACTCAAAATTGGCTCCCTTTAAGTTAAAGTTGCACATAACTGCACTAAGGGAAGGAATGCAATTTTATGTCTTTGTCTGTATTTGATTTCATTTTCATATAAAAAGAGTTAAAAATAGGGTTATCTAATTTTGTTATCTAGGTAACAAAATTTAAACACACATTTTCAGTAAAAAATTACAGAATAAAAGATTTTGTTTCCCTGAAGACGCAACACCTCGCTATTCCAGGTATGGTACAGACTGCATACTGTCAGAGAGAAATTCCTTTCTTAAACAGGGAATCCATATACTTTAATCTGTTTTTACACAAGTACTGTGTATGACTAATCCATGGTCCAGGAGTAAAATACTTTATAGCTAATCCCTCTAAATTTTTATTATTTTCGGTCATCTGTATAGACTGTTTATTTATCACGACTAAATTACCAATCTGCATTCTACATACCTCATATGATTCTTCAAGTCACGTTTCGTAGCCTATCATTTCTAATACAGCAGGTACTTGCTGAGCGCAGACTTGTAAAGCGTGATTTCGCGTATAGCAGTACCTTACAGGATTCCATTTAATTTGTCCACTGCTAGAATTTCATTCATACGTGGTTCAACATGCATCCATCAACACCGGAAAGAATTTATCTGCTATTTTAAACAATTTCCATGTACTGAAAATGAAGTCCAAAAAAATCTTACAAATCTCAAATGCAAAGTATTCCGAAGAATTTTCATATATGGAAGATAGAGAAGTCAAACAATGAATCAGAAAATTACAAAGGAAGAATTGGGTGCTTATAAAACCCCTTGATAATAAAAGCGCTTATTACGAGGAACAGCTTTTAACTGAAGATAAGATGAAGGAATCGTTAAATAACAGAGAAGCAATGTCTGATCTTCTAGCGGAGATTGACACAATTAAAGAAAAAAAACGGACACTTTAAAAGAGCTACTGGGAAACATGTGCTCTTTACAGCGACACGGTTACAGTTGTATCAGTCATTCTTATAAGCAAAATCATCAGCTTTTTCAAAAAATAATTCTGTCATGTATTTGCCAAGAGAACGAAAACAAGTCCAAAAGAAACTTTCAGAGTGCTTTTCAAAACCAAGCTGAAAGTTAGTCTGCAGAATTTTACTTCGATAATAATAAAACATCTCTGATTTTATTTCAAAATGAATTTTTATTTATTAAATTAATTTTAAAGAGATCTTTGCAAATTGGTTCATAAAACTTCACAATATGCCAAAATTGTTCAGATTAGGGGAAAAATATAATAAAGTATTGCTTAACACAACTAAGAAAAAGCACATTTTGAGCATCCTTAACAGAAGACAATTTGGCTCCACTAACTTTCTTTACGAGTATACATTAAATTTTTATTTACATTTCTTTTTTATTCAACACTTATCTTTCAATGGTTTTAAGAGAAACAGCACTTGACAGAGACTTTAAATTCGGAAAAAACTGAAACAAAATTGTTTTATACACAGGCAGTGCAATTACACTGGCCTGTTGGGAAGAGAAGACCCCGTTGGACAGGGAAAATATTAGGCCACACAGAGAGGAAAATGTTTAGCCTCCTCCTCGTAATGCGAAAGGGAAAAAGTTACACCACTGCAGTACTTTTGAAACCACTACGAAGCAACAGAACTCTAACAAATCACAGACTTCTGATAATTATAGTGTGATTAACAGTTCAACATCACTTCGAATATTACAATACAATATAGAGAAAGCAGCAATTCAGACACTTCAATATGGAATTCAAAAACCTACGAAATTAATGCACAAATGCTACCCTAAACATCAAAACATAATGTGACGCGTTTATGTAAAATAAATAACTAGTAAAGCTCCAATATAAAGCAACATGTGAAAAAGGACGGACAAATTATAACATTCAAGCATTTCTAGTGGAAATAAAGTTGATATAAAACAAGACTTACCAGCCACAGATGTCTTTTTGCTCTGAATTATTCCTCCGTTCTCTTTCTTTCACGATATCATGTTCTGCATTCGAAGAGTGCACAAAAGTGATGACAAATTACACTAGAAGAGGCCAAAAGGGGAAAAAAAGGAATCGTTAGATTTTAACTACTTTGATATTAAAGAATAATTATACACAAAGAGAAATATCTAATATTGTTTCTTAATATATAAGACTTCAAAAGTCGCCTTCTTTGTTTTAAACTCCAGCAATGTGCTACATTGTTACTAAAAGCACGACTGCAATCGATAGAAAAGCTGATTTTCCTAATACGACAGAAGTACAGTGAGCGAAAGGGGTTTTTAATATATGGGTACAACATGAATAATAAAAGAAAAAAAAAACTTTACTGCTAGCTTTGAAGCAGGTGTTATATATTAAACTATCTTAATTAACACACAGAATTAGTGACATAACAGATCAAAATAGAGTAAGAATGAAACTCGCAATACATTAACATTAAAAGAGCTATTATACATGTATACTTTTAAAGATTTTTTTTAAAAAAAGGGCACAAAAACACCACTCTAAAAACAGACTTCGAAGAACATCTTGGAAATAAAAGTCATATACCATAAAAGAAATATTTCATTCAGAATTTTAACGCAATAACCATTTCTAATTTTAAGTTCTTTACTTAGGTACTCTCAACCATGAGAGAGGACAGCTTAGTCCGATATACCAGAAATTATCCTGAAATATTACCAGGTGACTTTAATGTAATTATAGAAACATTTCACTCAGGGAAAGAACATATTGTCTAGCTGCCCGGGTTCAAGCCCAGCTTTAATATAGCAAGCCAAAACACATCAAATGCCATTGAATGATACAGCATTTTGAAATGTTACAAAAAATTTAAATGCAATTTCGTGGAAGAGCTATTGCAATTACCTACATACTAAAATTTTGACCAAAAATTCAAGAAAACTAAGATACTCCTTTTTCTTTCGAAGGAATCAAAGCCATATACTAATGTAGGGATGCTCAACCTATTGTACTATGAAACATAAACATAGGAATGAAATTTTGTCAGCTATGTGAGATGTCCAATACCGAGAAATTCCGTAAATTCTAGAATAGAACCTGCGTCTGAAAACAGACGAAAGGTAAAACATTATTCAAATACTTAACTTTTAGCCTTGAAGCAGGTGTTCTATATTAAACTGTGTTAATTCACATACAGAATTAGTAATATAATAGCTCAGAATTTTGTAAGAGACCCAAACACGCATTAAATAAACATTAAAAAATCTTTATACATTTATTAGTGTTACGAGGATTTATTCTGAAATATTATAAGGTCACTTTCAAAGAAATGATAGAACTTTTCACTCAGGGAAGGGACATTCTGTCTGGCTGCCCGGGTTCCATCCCAGCTTCTGTTACAAAAGTTTCATAGAAGAATTTTAAAAATCCAGAAACGAAACTTACGAAGAAATTATTGAACATACCTGGTTCTATGATTTAGCCATTCTTACAGACATAGTAACTAAATCTTAAATTTGAGAGGGGGCGAGAGAACTAAAGTCTTTGAATTAAAGGGTATTATAAATTCATTTTAAATCAAAATTAATTTTGTGAAAATATAACCCAAATAGGAGGAATATACATTTTTACCATAATGTAATGTACGTGTTGCCCCTTTGAAAATCTGGAGAACTTAAGCGTGAAATATAAGAAAACTGAAACAATCATTTGGAAAATCTCATCGAGCTTAAATTAGTTTCTAAATTAGATGTTTTGAGTGTATTTAAAATTAGGCTAACTACTTCATTCACTTCAAACCAATTACATAACACTAGTATTTAAGAAAAATGGTAAAAGATTGCAAATATTTTAAATAACAATTCTATTGATCTAGAAATGGAAATAACTGATTTTCATCCTAATTAAGATCAAGAATATCACAAAATGCCATTTGAATAGTCCTAGAACAGAAAAATCATGAACAGTTAAACTTTTAAAAAGATAAATTCCTGCTTCTGATCTACTTAAAAATGTGAAAGAGGATTTTCAACACTGAACTTGTTAAAATCAATGTTTAGATACAGGATAACAAATGAACTCCCAACGACTGCAAGGATTTAGCCATATCATTGCATGTACCAAAGGAAAAAAAAAAAAAAAAAAAAAAAAACTCGCAGAAAAAATGCAGTGTTAAATTTCACATTAAAATATGATTTCCCTGTATTTAACTTTCATCTTGCTGAATTTTTTGTAAATAATACAAAGAGTATACCTTTTTTTAACATATTATACCACACATTTTTATACTTTGTGTAATGCATTTATAACTGAAATATTAAAAGTGCACTAGATACTTGTAGCTCGCCAAAATTTTATAAACTCAAAATTGGCTCCCTTTAAGTTAAAGTTGCACATAACTGCACTAAGGGAAGGAATGCAATTTTATGTCTTTGTCTGTATTTGATTTCATTTTCATATAAAAAGAGTTAAAAATAGGGTTATCTAATTTTGTTATCTAGGTAACAAAATTTAAACACACATTTTCAGTAAAAAATTACAGAATAAAAGATTTTGTTTCCCTGAAGACGCAACACCTCGCTATTCCAGGTATGGTACAGACTGCATACTGTCAGAGAGAAATTCCTTTCTTAAACAGGGAATCCATATACTTTAATCTGTTTTTACACAAGTACTGTGTATGACTAATCCATGGTCCAGGAGTAAAATACTTTATAGCTAATCCCTCTAAATTTTTATTATTTTCGGTCATCTGTATAGACTGTTTATTTATCACGACTAAATTACCAATCTGCATTCTACATACCTCATATGATTCTTCAAGTCACGTTTCGTAGCCTATCATTTCTAATACAGCAGGTACTTGCTGAGCGCAGACTTGTAAAGCGTGATTTCGCGTATAGCAGTACCTTACAGGATTCCATTTAATTTGTCCACTGCTAGAATTTCATTCATACGTGGTTCAACATGCATCCATCAACACCGGAAAGAATTTATCTGCTATTTTAAACAATTTCCATGTACTGAAAATGAAGTCCAAAAAAATCTTACAAATCTCAAATGCAAAGTATTCCGAAGAATTTTCATATATGGAAGATAGAGAAGTCAAACAATGAATCAGAAAATTACAAAGGAAGAATTGGGTGCTTATAAAACCCCTTGATAATAAAAGCGCTTATTACGAGGAACAGCTTTTAACTGAAGATAAGATGAAGGAATCGTTAAATAACAGAGAAGCAATGTCTGATCTTCTAGCGGAGATTGACACAATTAAAGAAAAAAACGGACACTTTAAAAGAGCTACTGGGAAACATGTGCTCTTTACAGCGACACAGTTACAGTTGTATCAGTCATTCTTATAAGCAAAAGACATCAGCTTTTTCAAAAAATAATTCTGTCATGTATTTGCCAAGAGAACGAAAACAAGTCCAAAACAAACTTTCAGAGTGCTTTTCAAAACCAAGCTGAAAGTTAGTCTGCAGAATTTTACTTCGATAATAATAAAACATCTCTGATTTTATTTCAAAATGAATTTTTATTTATCAAATTAATTTTAAAGAGATCTTTGCAAATTGGTTCATAAAACTTCACAATATGCCAAAATTGCTCAGATTAGGGAAAAAATATAATAAAGTATTGCTTTACACAACTAAGAAAAAGCACATTTTGAGCATCCTTAACAGAAGACAATTTGGCTCCACTAACTTTCTTTACGAGTTTACATTAAATTTTTATTTACATTTCTTTTTTATTCAACACTTATCTTTCAATGGTTTTAAGAGAAACAGCACTTGATAGAGACTTTAAATTCGGAAAAAACTGAAACAAAATTGTTTTATACACAGGCAGTGCAATTACACTGGCCTGTTGGGAAGAGAAGACCCCGTTGGACAGGGAAAATATTAGGCCACACAGAGAACAAAATGTTTAGCCTCCTCCTTGTAATGCGAAAGGAGGCCACTTGGGAAAAAATTACACCACAGCAGTACTTTTGAAACCACTAAGAAGCAACAGAACTCTAACAAATCACAGACTTCTGATAATTATAGTGTGATTAACAGTTCAACATCACTTCGAATATTACAATACAATATAGAGAAAGCAGCAATTCAGACACTTCAATATGGAATTCAAAAACCTACGAAATTAATGCACAAATGCTACCCTAAACATCAAAACATAATGTGACGCGTTTATGTAAAATAAATAACTAGTAAAGCTCCAATATAAAGCAACATGTGAAAAAGGACGGACAAATTATAACATTCAAGCATTTCTAGTGGAAATAAAGTTGATATAAAACAAGACTTACCAGCCACAGATGTCTTTTTGCTCTGAATTATTCCTCCGTTCTCTTTCTTTCACGATATCATGTTCTGCATTCGAAGAGTGCACAAAAGTGATGACAAATTACACTAGAAGAGGCCAAAAGGGGAAAAAAAGGAATCGTTAGATTTTAACTACTTTGATATTAAAGAATAATTATACACAAAGAGAAATATCTAATATTGTTTCTTAATATATAAGACTTCAAAAGTCGCCTTCTTTGTTTTAAACTCCAGCAATGTGCTACATTGTTACTAAAAGCACGACTGCAATCGATAGAAAAGCTGATTTTCCTAATACGACAGAAGTACAGTGAGCGAAAGGGGTTTTTAATATATGGGTACAACATGAATAATAAAAGAAAAAAAAAACTTTACTGCTAGCTTTGAAGCAGGTGTTATATATTAAACTATCTTAATTAACACACAGAATTAGTGACATAACAGATCAAAATAGAGTAAGAATGAAACTCGCAATACATTAACATTAAAAGAGCTATTATACATGTATACTTTTAAAGATTTTTTTTAAAAAAAGGGCACAAAAACACCACTCTAAAAACAGACTTCGAAGAACATCTTGGAAATAAAAGTCATATACCATAAAAGAAATATTTCATTCAGAATTTTAACGCAATAACCATTTCTAATTTTAAGTTCTTTACTTAGGTACTCTCAACCATGAGAGAGGACAGCTTAGTCCGATATACCAGAAATTATCCTGAAATATTACCAGGTGACTTTAATGTAATTATAGAAACATTTCACTCAGGGAAAGAACATATTGTCTAGCTGCCCGGGTTCAAGCCCAGCTTTAATATAGCAAGCCAAAACACATCAAATGCCATTGAATGATACAGCATTTTGAAATGTTACAAAAAATTTAAATGCAATTTCGTGGAAGAGCTATTGCAATTACCTACATACTAAAATTTTGACCAAAAATTCAAGAAAACTAAGATACTCCTTTTTCTTTCGAAGGAATCAAAGCCATATACTAATGTAGGGATGCTCAACCTATTGTACTATGAAACATAAACATAGGAATGAAATTTTGTCAGCTATGTGAGATGTCCAATACCGAGAAATTCCGTAAATTCTAGAATAGAACCTGCGTCTGAAAACAGACGAAAGGTAAAACATTATTCAAATACTTAACTTTTAGCCTTGAAGCAGGTGTTCTATATTAAACTGTGTTAATTCACATACAGAATTAGTAATATAATAGCTCAGAATTTTGTAAGAGACCCAAACACGCATTAAATAAACATTAAAAAATCTTTATACATTTATTAGTGTTACGAGGATTTATTCTGAAATATTATAAGGTCACTTTCAAAGAAATGATAGAACTTTTCACTCAGGGAAGGGACATTCTGTCTGGCTGCCCGGGTTCCATCCCAGCTTCTGTTACAAAAGTTTCATAGAAGAATTTTAAAAATCCAGAAACGAAACTTACGAAGAAATTATTGAACATACCTGGTTCTATGATTTAGCCATTCTTACAGACATAGTAACTAAATCTTAAATTTGAGAGGGGGCGAGAGAACTAAAGTCTTTGAATTAAAGGGTATTATAAATTCATTTTAAATCAAAATTAATTTTGTGAAAATATAACCCAAATAGGAGGAATATACATTTTTACCATAATGTAATGTACGTGTTGCCCCTTTGAAAATCTGGAGAACTTAAGCGTGAAATATAAGAAAACTGAAACAATCATTTGGAAAATCTCATCGAGCTTAAATTAGTTTCTAAATTAGATGTTTTGAGTGTATTTAAAATTAGGCTAACTACTTCATTCACTTCAAACCAATTACATAACACTAGTATTTAAGAAAAATGGTAAAAGATTGCAAATATTTTAAATAACAATTCTATTGATCTAGAAATGGAAATAACTGATTTTCATCCTAATTAAGATCAAGAATATCACAAAATGCCATTTGAATAGTCCTAGAACAGAAAAATCATGAACAGTTAAACTTTTAAAAAGATAAATTCCTGCTTCTGATCTACTTAAAAATGTGAAAGAGGATTTTCAACACTGAACTTGTTAAAATCAATGTTTAGATACAGGATAACAAATGAACTCCCAACGACTGCAAGGATTTAGCCATATCATTGCATGTACCAAAGGAAAAAAAAAAAAAAAAAAAACTCGCAGAAAAAATGCAGTGTTAAATTTCACATTAAAATATGATTTCCCTGTATTTAACTTTCATCTTGCTGAATTTTTTGTAAATAATACAAAGAGTATACCTTTTTTTAACATATTATACCACACATTTTTATACTTTGTGTAATGCATTTATAACTGAAATATTAAAAGTGCACTAGATACTTGTAGCTCGCCAAAATTTTATAAACTCAAAATTGGCTCCCTTTAAGTTAAAGTTGCACATAACTGCACTAAGGGAAGGAATGCAATTTTATGTCTTTGTCTGTATTTGATTTCATTTTCATATAAAAAGAGTTAAAAATAGGGTTATCTAATTTTGTTATCTAGGTAACAAAATTTAAACACACATTTTCAGTAAAAAATTACAGAATAAAAGATTTTGTTTCCCTGAAGACGCAACACCTCGCTATTCCAGGTATGGTACAGACTGCATACTGTCAGAGAGAAATTCCTTTCTTAAACAGGGAATCCATATACTTTAATCTGTTTTTACACAAGTACTGTGTATGACTAATCCATGGTCCAGGAGTAAAATACTTTATAGCTAATCCCTCTAAATTTTTATTATTTTCGGTCATCTGTATAGACTGTTTATTTATCACGACTAAATTACCAATCTGCATTCTACATACCTCATATGATTCTTCAAGTCACGTTTCGTAGCCTATCATTTCTAATACAGCAGGTACTTGCTGAGCGCAGACTTGTAAAGCGTGATTTCGCGTATAGCAGTACCTTACAGGATTCCATTTAATTTGTCCACTGCTAGAATTTCATTCATACGTGGTTCAACATGCATCCATCAACACCGGAAAGAATTTATCTGCTATTTTAAACAATTTCCATGTACTGAAAATGAAGTCCAAAAAAATCTTACAATTCTCAAATGCAAAGCATTCCGAAGAATTTTCATATATGGAAGATAGAGAAGTCAAACAATGAATCAGAAAATTACAAAGGAAGAATTGGGTGCTTATAAAACCCCTTGATAATAAAAGCGCTTATTACGAGGAACAGCTTTTAACTGAAGATAAGATGAAGGAATCGTTAAATAACAGAGAAGCAATGTCTGATCTTCTAGCGGAGATTGACACAATTAAAGAAAAAAACGGACACTTTAAAAGAGCTACTGGGAAACATGTGCTCTTTACAGCGACACAGTTACAGTTGTATCAGTCATTCTTATAAGCAAAAGACATCAGCTTTTTCAAAAAATAATTCTGTCATGTATTTGCCAAGAGAACGAAAACAAGTCCAAAACAAACTTTCAGAGTGCTTTTCAAAACCAAGCTGAAAGTTAGTCTGCAGAATTTTACTTCGATAATAATAAAACATCTCTGATTTTATTTCAAAATGAATTTTTATTTATCAAATTAATTTTAAAGAGATCTTTGCAAATTGGTTCATAAAACTTCACAATATGCCAAAATTGCTCAGATTAGGGAAAAAATATAATAAAGTATTGCTTTACACAACTAAGAAAAAGCACATTTTGAGCATCCTTAACAGAAGACAATTTGGCTCCACTAACTTTCTTTACGAGTTTACATTAAATTTTTATTTACATTTCTTTTTTATTCAACACTTATCTTTCAATGGTTTTAAGAGAAACAGCACTTGATAGAGACTTTAAATTCGGAAAAAACTGAAACAAAATTGTTTTATACACAGGCAGTGCAATTACACTGGCCTGTTGGGAAGAGAAGACCCCGTTGGACAGGGAAAATATTAGGCCACACAGAGAACAAAATGTTTAGCCTCCTCCTTGTAATGCGAAAGGAGGCCACTTGGGAAAAAATTACACCACAGCAGTACTTTTGAAACCACTAAGAAGCAACAGAACTCTAACAAATCACAGACTTCTGATAATTATAGTGTGATTAACAGTTCAACATCACTTCGAATATTACAATACAATATAGAGAAAGCAGCAATTCAGACACTTCAATATGGAATTCAAAAACCTACGAAATTAATGCACAAATGCTACCCTAAACATCAAAACATAATGTGACGCGTTTATGTAAAATAAATAACTAGTAAAGCTCCAATATAAAGCAACATGTGAAAAAGGACGGACAAATTATAACATTCAAGCATTTCTAGTGGAAATAAAGTTGATATAAAACAAGACTTACCAGCCACAGATGTCTTTTTGCTCTGAATTATTCCTCCGTTCTCTTTCTTTCACGATATCATGTTCTGCATTCGAAGAGTGCACAAAAGTGATGACAAATTACACTAGAAGAGGCCAAAAGGGGAAAAAAAGGAATCGTTAGATTTTAACTACTTTGATATTAAAGAATAATTATACACAAAGAGAAATATCTAATATTGTTTCTTAATATATAAGACTTCAAAAGTCGCCTTCTTTGTTTTAAACTCCAGCAATGTGCTACATTGTTACTAAAAGCACGACTGCAATCGATAGAAAAGCTGATTTTCCTAATACGACAGAAGTACAGTGAGCGAAAGGGGTTTTTAATATATGGGTACAACATGAATAATAAAAGAAAAAAAAAACTTTACTGCTAGCTTTGAAGCAGGTGTTATATATTAAACTATCTTAATTAACACACAGAATTAGTGACATAACAGATCAAAATAGAGTAAGAATGAAACTCGCAATACATTAACATTAAAAGAGCTATTATACATGTATACTTTTAAAGATTTTTTTAAAAAAAGGGCACAAAAACACCACTCTAAAAACAGACTTCGAAGAACATCTTGGAAATAAAAGTCATATACCATAAAAGAAATATTTCATTCAGAATTTTAACGCAATAACCATTTCTAATTTTAAGTTCTTTACTTAGGTACTCTCAACCATGAGAGAGGACAGCTTAGTCCGATATACCAGAAATTATCCTGAAATATTACCAGGTGACTTTAATGTAATTATAGAAACATTTCACTCAGGGAAAGAACATATTGTCTAGCTGCCCGGGTTCAAGCCCAGCTTTAATATAGCAAGCCAAAACACATCAAATGCCATTGAATGATACAGCATTTTGAAATGTTACAAAAAATTTAAATGCAATTTCGTGGAAGAGCTATTGCAATTACCTACATACTAAAATTTTGACCAAAAATTCAAGAAAACTAAGATACTCCTTTTTCTTTCGAAGGAATCAAAGCCATATACTAATGTAGGGATGCTCAACCTATTGTACTATGAAACATAAACATAGGAATGAAATTTTGTCAGCTATGTGAGATGTCCAATACCGAGAAATTCCGTAAATTCTAGAATAGAACCTGCGTCTGAAAACAGACGAAAGGTAAAACATTATTCAAATACTTAACTTTTAGCCTTGAAGCAGGTGTTCTATATTAAACTGTGTTAATTCACATACAGAATTAGTAATATAATAGCTCAGAATTTTGTAAGAGACCCAAACACGCATTAAATAAACATTAAAAAATCTTTATACATTTATTAGTGTTACGAGGATTTATTCTGAAATATTATAAGGTCACTTTCAAAGAAATGATAGAACTTTTCACTCAGGGAAGGGACATTCTGTCTGGCTGCCCGGGTTCCATCCCAGCTTCTGTTACAAAAGTTTCATAGAAGAATTTTAAAAATCCAGAAACGAAACTTACGAAGAAATTATTGAACATACCTGGTTCTATGATTTAGCCATTCTTACAGACATAGTAACTAAATCTTAAATTTGAGAGGGGGCGAGAGAACTAAAGTCTTTGAATTAAAGGGTATTATAAATTCATTTTAAATCAAAATTAATTTTGTGAAAATATAACCCAAATAGGAGGAATATACATTTTTACCATAATGTAATGTACGTGTTGCCCCTTTGAAAATCTGGAGAACTTAAGCGTGAAATATAAGAAAACTGAAACAATCATTTGGAAAATCTCATCGAGCTTAAATTAGTTTCTAAATTAGATGTTTTGAGTGTATTTAAAATTAGGCTAACTACTTCATTCACTTCAAACCAATTACATAACACTAGTATTTAAGAAAAATGGTAAAAGATTGCAAATATTTTAAATAACAATTCTATTGATCTAGAAATGGAAATAACTGATTTTCATCCTAATTAAGATCAAGAATATCACAAAATGCCATTTGAATAGTCCTAGAACAGAAAAATCATGAACAGTTAAACTTTTAAAAAGATAAATTCCTGCTTCTGATCTACTTAAAAATGTGAAAGAGGATTTTCAACACTGAACTTGTTAAAATCAATGTTTAGATACAGGATAACAAATGAACTCCCAACGACTGCAAGGATTTAGCCATATCATTGCATGTACCAAAGGAAAAAAAAAAAAAAAAAAAAACTCGCAGAAAAAATGCAGTGTTAAATTTCACATTAAAATATGATTTCCCTGTATTTAACTTTCATCTTGCTGAATTTTTTGTAAATAATACAAAGAGTATACCTTTTTTTAACATATTATACTACACATTTTTATACTTTGTGTAATGCATTTATAACTGAAATATTAAAAGTGCACTAGATACTTGTAGCTCGCCAAAATTTTATAAACTCAAAATTGGCTCCCTTTAAGTTAAAGTTGCACATAACTGCACTAAGGGAAGGAATGCAATTTTATGTCTTTGTCTGTATTTGATTTCATTTTCATATAAAAAGAGTTAAAAATAGGGTTATCTAATTTTGTTATCTAGGTCACAAAATTTAAACACACATTTTCAGTAAAAAATTACAGAATAAAAGATTTTGTTTCCCTGAAGACGCAACACCTCGCTATTCCAGGTATGGTACAGACTGCATACTGTCAGAGAGAAATTCCTTTCTTAAACAGGGAATCCATATACTTTAATCTGTTTTTACACAAGTACTGTGTATGACTAATCCATGGTCCAGGAGTAAAATACTTTATAGCTAATCCCTCTAAATTTTTATTATTTTCGGTCATCTGTATAGACTGTTTATTTATCACGACTAAATTACCAATCTGCATTCTACATACCTCATATGATTCTTCAAGTCACGTTTCGTAGCCTATCATTTCTAATACAGCAGGTACTTGCTGAGCGCAGACTTGTAAAGCGTGATTTCGCGTATAGCAGTACCTTACAGGATTCCATTTAATTTGTCCACTGCTAGAATTTCATTCATACGTGGTTCAACATGCATCCATCAACACCGGAAAGAATTTATCTGCTATTTTAAACAATTTCCATGTACTGAAAATGAAGTCCAAAAAAATCTTACAATTCTCAAATGCAAAGCATTCCGAAGAATTTTCATATATGGAAGATAGAGAAGTCAAACAATGAATCAGAAAATTACAAAGGAAGAATTGGGTGCTTATAAAACCCCTTGATAATAAAAGCGCTTATTACGAGGAACAGCTTTTAACTGAAGATAAGATGAAGGAATCGTTAAATAACAGAGAAGCAATGTCTGATCTTCTAGCGGAGATTGACACAATTAAAGAAAAAAACGGACACTTTAAAAGAGCTACTGGGAAACATGTGCTCTTTACAGCGACACAGTTACAGTTGTATCAGTCATTCTTATAAGCAAAAGACATCAGCTTTTTCAAAAAATAATTCTGTCATGTATTTGCCAAGAGAACGAAAACAAGTCCAAAACAAACTTTCAGAGTGCTTTTCAAAACCAAGCTGAAAGTTAGTCTGCAGAATTTTACTTCGATAATAATAAAACATCTCTGATTTTATTTCAAAATGAATTTTTATTTATCAAATTAATTTTAAAGAGATCTTTGCAAATTGGTTCATAAAACTTCACAATATGCCAAAATTGCTCAGATTAGGGAAAAAATATAATAAAGTATTGCTTTACACAACTAAGAAAAAGCACATTTTGAGCATCCTTAACAGAAGACAATTTGGCTCCACTAACTTTCTTTACGAGTTTACATTAAATTTTTATTTACATTTCTTTTTTATTCAACACTTATCTTTCAATGGTTTTAAGAGAAACAGCACTTGATAGAGACTTTAAATTCGGAAAAAACTGAAACAAAATTGTTTTATACACAGGCAGTGCAATTACACTGGCCTGTTGGGAAGAGAAGACCCCGTTGGACAGGGAAAATATTAGGCCACACAGAGAACAAAATGTTTAGCCTCCTCCTTGTAATGCGAAAGGAGGCCACTTGGGAAAAAATTACACCACAGCAGTACTTTTGAAACCACTAAGAAGCAACAGAACTCTAACAAATCACAGACTTCTGATAATTATAGTGTGATTAACAGTTCAACATCACTTCGAATATTACAATACAATATAGAGAAAGCAGCAATTCAGACACTTCAATATGGAATTCAAAAACCTACGAAATTAATGCACAAATGCTACCCTAAGCATCAAAACATAATGTGACGCGTTTATGTAAAATAAATAACTAGTAAAGCTCCAATATAAAGCAACATGTGAAAAAGGACGGACAAATTATAACATTCAAGCATTTCTAGTGGAAATAAAGTTGATATAAAACAAGACTTACCAGCCACAGATGTCTTTTTGCTCTGAATTATTCCTCCGTTCTCTTTCTTTCACGATATCATGTTCTGCATTCGAAGAGTGCACAAAAGTGATGACAAATTACACTAGAAGAGGCCAAAAGGGGAAAAAAAGGAATCGTTAGATTTTAACTACTTTGATATTAAAGAATAATTATACACAAAGAGAAATATCTAATATTGTTTCTTAATATATAAGACTTCAAAAGTCGCCTTCTTTGTTTTAAACTCCAGCAATGTGCTACATTGTTACTAAAAGCACGACTGCAATCGATAGAAAAGCTGATTTTCCTAATACGACAGAAGTACAGTGAGCGAAAGGGGTTTTTAATATATGGGTACAACATGAATAATAAAAGAAAAAAAAAACTTTACTGCTAGCTTTGAAGCAGGTGTTATATATTAAACTATCTTAATTAACACACAGAATTAGTGACATAACAGATCAAAATAGAGTAAGAATGAAACTCGCAATACATTAACATTAAAAGAGCTATTATACATGTATACTTTTAAAGATTTTTTTAAAAAAAGGGCACAAAAACACCACTCTAAAAACAGACTTCGAAGAACATCTTGGAAATAAAAGTCATATACCATAAAAGAAATATTTCATTCAGAATTTTAACGCAATAACCATTTCTAATTTTAAGTTCTTTACTTAGGTACTCTCAACCATGAGAGAGGACAGCTTAGTCCGATATACCAGAAATTATCCTGAAATATTACCAGGTGACTTTAATGTAATTGTAGAAACATTTCACTCAGGGAAAGAACATATTGTCTAGCTGCCCGGGTTCAAGCCCAGCTTTAACATAGCAAGCCAAAACACATCAAATGCCATTGAATGATACAGCATTTTGAAATGTTACAAAAAATTTAAATGCAATTTCGTGGAAGAGCTATTGCAATTACCTACATTCTAAAATTTTGACCAAAATTTCAAGAAAACTAAGATACTCCTTTTTCTTTCGAAGGAATCAAAGCCATATACTAATGTAGGGATGCTCAACCTATTGTAGTATGAAACCTAAACATAGGAATGAAATTTTGTCAGCTATGTGAGATGTCCAATACCGAGAAATTCCGTAAATTCTAGAATAGAACCTGCGTCTGAAAACAGACGAAAGGTAAAACATTATTCAAATACTTAACTTTTACCCTTGAAGCAGGTGTTCTATATTAAACTGTGTTAATTCACATACAGAATTAGTAATATAATAGCTCAGAATTTTGTAAGAGACCCAAACACGCATTAAATAAACATTAAAAAATCTTTATACATTTATTAGTGTTACGAGGATTTATTCTGAAATATTATAAGGTCACTTTCAAAGAAATGATAGAACTTTTCACTCAGGGAAGGGACATTCTGTCTGGCTGCCCAGGTTCCATCCCAGCTTCTGTTACAAAAGTTTCATAGAAGAATTTTAAAAATCCAGAAACGAAACTTACGAAGAAATTATTGAACATACCTGGTTCTATGATTTAGCCATTCTTACAGACATAGTAACTAAATCTTAAATTTGAGAGGGGGCGAGAGAACTAAAGTCTTTGAATTAAAGGGTATTATAAATTCATTTTAAATCAAAATTAATTTTGTGAAAATATAACCCAAATAGGAGGAATATACATTTTTACCATAATGTAATGTACGTGTTGCCCCTTTGAAAATCTGGAGAACTTAAGCGTGAAATATAAGAAAACTGAAACAATCATTTGGAAAATCTCATCGAGCTTAAATTAGTTTCTAAATTAGATGTTTTGAGTGTATTTAAAATTAGGCTAACTACTTCATTCACTTCAAACCAATTACATAACACTAGTATTTAAGAAAAATGGTAAAAGATTGCAAATATTTTAAATAACAATTCTATTGATCTAGAAATGGAAATAACTGATTTTCATCCTAATTAAGATCAAGAATATCACAAAATGCCATTTGAATAGTCCTAGAACAGAAAAATCATGAACAGTTAAACTTTTAAAAAGATAAATTCCTGCTTCTGATCTACTTAAAAATGTGAAAGAGGATTTTCAACACTGAACTTGTTAAAATCAATGTTTAGATACAGGATAACAAATGAACTCCCAACGACTGCAAGGATTTAGCCATATCATTGCATGTACCAAAGGAAAAAAAAAAAAAAAAAAAAACTCGCAGAAAAAATGCAGTGTTAAATTTCACATTAAAATATGATTTCCCTGTATTTAACTTTCATCTTGCTGAATTTTTTGTAAATAATACAAAGAGTATACCTTTTTTTAACATATTATACCACACATTTTTATACTTTGTGTAATGCATTTATAACTGAAATATTAAAAGTGCACTAGATACTTGTAGCTCGCCAAAATTTTATAAACTCAAAATTGGCTCCCTTTAAGTTAAAGTTGCACATAACTGCACTAAGGGAAGGAATGCAATTTTATGTCTTTGTCTGTATTTGATTTCATTTTCATATAAAAAGAGTTAAAAATAGGGTTATCTAATTTTGTTATCTAGGTAACAAAATTTAAACACACATTTTCAGTAAAAAATTACAGAATAAAAGATTTTGTTTCCCTGAAGATGCAACACCTCGCTATTCCAGGTATGGTACAGACTGCATACTGTCAGAGAGAAATTCCTTTCTTAAACAGGGAATCCATATACTTTAATCTGTTTTTACACAAGTACTGTGTATGACTAATCCATGGTCCAGGAGTAAAATACTTTATAGCTAATCCCTCTAAATTTTTATTATTTTCGGTCATCTGTATAGACTGTTTATTTATCACGACTAAATTACCAATCTGCATTCTACATACCTCATATGATTCTTCAAGTCACGTTTCGTAGCCTATCATTTCTAATACAGCAGGTACTTGCTGAGCGCAGACTTGTAAAGCGTGATTTCGCGTATAGCAGTACCTTACAGGATTCCATTTAATTTGTCCACTGCTAGAATTTCATTCATACGTGGTTCAACATGCATCCATCAACACCGGAAAGAATTTATTTGCTATTTTAAACAATTTCCATGTACTGAAAATGAAGTCCAAAAAAATCTTACAATTCTCAAATGCAAAGCATTCCGAAGAATTTTCATATATGGAAGATAGAGAAGTCAAACAATGAATCAGAAAATTACAAAGGAAGAATTGGGTGCTTATAAAACCCCTTGATAATAAAAGCGCTTATTACGAGGAACAGCTTTTAACTGAAGATAAGATGAAGGAATCGTTAAATAACAGAGAAGCAATGTCTGATCTTCTAGCGGAGATTGACACAATTAAAGAAAAAAACGGACACTTTAAAAGAGCTACTGGGAAACATGTGCTCTTTACAGCGACACAGTTACAGTTGTATCAGTCATTCTTATAAGCAAAAGACATCAGCTTTTTCAAAAAATAATTCTGTCATGTATTTGCCAAGAGAACGAAAACAAGTCCAAAACAAACTTTCAGAGTGCTTTTCAAAACCAAGCTGAAAGTTAGTCTGCAGAATTTTACTTCGATAATAATAAAACATCTCTGATTTTATTTCAAAATGAATTTTTATTTATCAAATTAATTTTAAAGAGATCTTTGCAAATTGGTTCATAAAACTTCACAATATGCCAAAATTGCTCAGATTAGGGAAAAAATATAATAAAGTATTGCTTTACACAACTAAGAAAAAGCACATTTTGAGCATCCTTAACAGAAGACAATTTGGCTCCACTAACTTTCTTTACGAGTTTACATTAAATTTTTATTTACATTTCTTTTTTATTCAACACTTATCTTTCAATGGTTTTAAGAGAAACAGCACTTGATAGAGACTTTAAATTCGGAAAAAACTGAAACAAAATTGTTTTATACACAGGCAGTGCAATTACACTGGCCTGTTGGGAAGAGAAGACCCCGTTGGACAGGGAAAATATTAGGCCACACAGAGAACAAAATGTTTAGCCTCCTCCTTGTAATGCGAAAGGAGGCCACTTGGGAAAAAATTACACCACAGCAGTACTTTTGAAACCACTAAGAAGCAACAGAACTCTAACAAATCACAGACTTCTGATAATTATAGTGTGATTAACAGTTCAACATCACTTCGAATATTACAATACAATATAGAGAAAGCAGCAATTCAGACACTTCAATATGGAATTCAAAAACCTACGAAATTAATGCACAAATGCTACCCTAAACATCAAAACATAATGTGACGCGTTTATGTAAAATAAATAACTAGTAAAGCTCCAATATAAAGCAACATGTGAAAAAGGACGGACAAATTATAACATTCAAGCATTTCTAGTGGAAATAAAGTTGATATAAAACAAGACTTACCAGCCACAGATGTCTTTTTGCTCTGAATTATTCCTCCGTTCTCTTTCTTTCACGATATCATGTTCTGCATTCGAAGAGTGCACAAAAGTGATGACAAATTACACTAGAAGAGGCCAAAAGGGGAAAAAAAGGAATCGTTAGATTTTAACTACTTTGATATTAAAGAATAATTATACACAAAGAGAAATATCTAATATTGTTTCTTAATATATAAGACTTCAAAAGTCGCCTTCTTTGTTTTAAACTCCAGCAATGTGCTACATTGTTACTAAAAGCACGACTGCAATCGATAGAAAAGCTGATTTTCCTAATACGACAGAAGTACAGTGAGCGAAAGGGGTTTTTAATATATGGGTACAACATGAATAATAAAAGAAAAAAAAAACTTTACTGCTAGCTTTGAAGCAGGTGTTATATATTAAACTATCTTAATTAACACACAGAATTAGTGACATAACAGATCAAAATAGAGTAAGAATGAAACTCGCAATACATTAACATTAAAAGAGCTATTATACATGTATACTTTTAAAGATTTTTTTAAAAAAAGGGCACAAAAACACCACTCTAAAAACAGACTTCGAAGAACATCTTGGAAATAAAAGTCATATACCATAAAAGAAATATTTCATTCAGAATTTTAACGCAATAACCATTTCTAATTTTAAGTTCTTTACTTAGGTACTCTCAACCATGAGAGAGGACAGCTTAGTCCGATATACCAGAAATTATCCTGAAATATTACCAGGTGACTTTAATGTAATTGTAGAAACATTTCACTCAGGGAAAGAACATATTGTCTAGCTGCCCGGGTTCAAGCCCAGCTTTAACATAGCAAGCCAAAACACATCAAATGCCATTGAATGACACAGCATTTTGAAATGTTACAAAAAATTTAAATGCAATTTCGTGGAAGAGCTATTGCAATTACCTACATTCTAAAATTTTGACCAAAATTTCAAGAAAACTAAGATACTCCTTTTTCTTTCGAAGGAATCAAAGCCATATACTAATGTAGGGATGCTCAACCTATTGTAGTATGAAACCTAAACATAGGAATGAAATTTTGTCAGCTATGTGAAATGTCCAATACCGAGAAATTCCGTAAATTCTAGAATAGAACCTGCGTCTGAAAACAGACGAAAGGTAAAACATTATTCAAATACTTAACTTTTACCCTTGAAGCAGGTGTTCTATATTAAACTGTGTTAATTCACATACAGAATTAGTAATATAATAGCTCAGAATTTTGTAAGAGACCCAAACACGCATTAAATAAACATTAAAAAATCTTTATACATTTATTAGTGTTACGAGGATTTATTCTGAAATATTATAAGGTCACTTTCAAAGAAATGATAGAACTTTTCACTCAGGGAAGGGACATTCTGTCTGGCTGCCCAGGTTCCATCCCAGCTTCTGTTACAAAAGTTTCATAGAAGAATTTTAAAAATCCAGAAACGAAACTTACGAAGAAATTATTGAACATACCTGGTTCTATGATTTAGCCATTCTTACAGACATAGTAACTAAATCTTAAATTTGAGAGGGGGCGAGAGAACTAAAGTCTTTGAATTAAAGGGTATTATAAATTCATTTTAAATCAAAATTAATTTTGTGAAAATATAACCCAAATAGGAGGAATATACATTTTTACCATAATGTAATGTACGTGTTGCCCCTTTGAAAATCTGGAGAACTTAAGCGTGAAATATAAGAAAACTGAAACAATCATTTGGAAAATCTCATCGAGCTTAAATTAGTTTCTAAATTAGATGTTTTGAGTGTATTTAAAATTAGGCTAACTACTTCATTCACTTCAAACCAATTACATAACACTAGTATTTAAGAAAAATGGTAAAAGATTGCAAATATTTTAAATAACAATTCTATTGATCTAGAAATGGAAATAACTGATTTTCATCCTAATTAAGATCAAGAATATCACAAAATGCCATTTGAATAGTCCTAGAACAGAAAAATCATGAACAGTTAAACTTTTAAAAAGATAAATTCCTGCTTCTGATCTACTTAAAAATGTGAAAGAGGATTTTCAACACTGAACTTGTTAAAATCAATGTTTAGATACAGGATAACAAATGAACTCCCAACGACTGCAAGGATTTAGCCATATCATTGCATGTACCAAAGGAAAAAAAAAAAAAAAAAAAAACTCGCAGAAAAAATGCAGTGTTAAATTTCACATTAAAATATGATTTCCCTGTATTTAACTTTCATCTTGCTGAATTTTTTGTAAATAATACAAAGAGTATACCTTTTTTTAACATATTATACCACACATTTTTATACTTTGTGTAATGCATTTATAACTGAAATATTAAAAGTGCACTAGATACTTGTAGCTCGCCAAAATTTTATAAACTCAAAATTGGCTCCCTTTAAGTTAAAGTTGCACATAACTGCACTAAGGGAAGGAATGCAATTTTATGTCTTTGTCTGTATTTGATTTCATTTTCATATAAAAAGAGTTAAAAATAGGGTTATCTAATTTTGTTATCTAGGTAACAAAATTTAAACACACATTTTCAGTAAAAAATTACAGAATAAAAGATTTTGTTTCCCTGAAGACGCAACACCTCGCTATTCCAGGTATGGTACAGACTGCATACTGTCAGAGAGAAATTCCTTTCTTAAACAGGGAATCCATATACTTTAATCTGTTTTTACACAAGTACTGTGTATGACTAATCCATGGTCCAGGAGTAAAATACTTTATAGCTAATCCCTCTAAATTTTTATTATTTTCGGTCATCTGTATAGACTGTTTATTTATCACGACTAAATTACCAATCTGCATTCTACATACCTCATATGATTCTTCAAGTCACGTTTCGTAGCCTATCATTTCTAATACAGCAGGTACTTGCTGAGCGCAGACTTGTAAAGCGTGATTTCGCGTATAGCAGTACCTTACAGGATTCCATTTAATTTGTCCACTGCTAGAATTTCATTCATACGTGGTTCAACATGCATCCATCAACACCGGAAAGAATTTATCTGCCATTTTAAACAATTTCCATGTACTGAAAATGAAGTCCAAAAAAATCTTACAAATCTCAAATGCAAAGTATTCCGAAGAATTTTCATATATGGAAGATAGAGAAGTCAAACAATGAATCAGAAAATTACAAAGGAAGAATTGGGTGCTTATAAAACCCCTTGATAATAAAAGCGCTTATTTCGAGGAACAGCTTTTAACTGAAGATAAGATGAAGGAATCGTTAAATAACACAGAAGCAATGTCTGATCTTCTAGCGGAGATTGACACAATTAAAGAAAAAAACGGACACTTTAAAAGAGCTACTGGGAAACATGTGCTCTTTACAGCGACACGGTTACAGTTGTATCAGTCATTCTTATAAGCAAAATCATCAGCTTTTTCAAAAAATAATTCTGTCATGTATTTGCCAAGAGAACGAAAACAAGTCCAAAAGAAACTTTCAGAGTGCTTTTCAAAACCAAGTTGAAAGTTAGTCTGCAGAATTTTACTTCGATAATAATAAAACATCTCTGATTTTATTTCAAAATGAATTTTTATTTATTAAATTAATTTTAAAGAGATCTTTGCAAATTGGTTCATAAAACTTCACAATATGCCAAAATTGTTCAGATTAGGGGAAAAATATAATAAAGTATTGCTTAACACAACTAAGAAAAAGCACATTTTGAGCATCCTTAACAGAAGACAATTTGGCTCCACTAACTTTCTTTACGAGTATACATTAAATTTTTATTTACATTTCTTTTTTATTCAACACTTATCTTTCAATGGTTTTAAGAGAAACAGCACTTGACAGAGACTTTAAATTCGGAAAAAACTGAAACAAAATTGTTTTATACACAGGCAGTGCAATTACACTGGCCTGTTGGGAAGAGAAGACCCCGTTGGACAGGGAAAATATTAGGCCACACAGAGAGGAAAATGTTTAGCCTCCTCCTCGTAATGCGAAAGGGAAAAAGTTACACCACTGCAGTACTTTTGAAACCACTACGAAGCAACAGAACTCTAACAAATCACAGACTTCTGATAATTATAGTGTGATTAACAGTTCAACATCACTTCGAATATTACAATACAATATAGAGAAAGCAGCAATTCAGACACTTCAATATGGAATTCAAAAACCTACGAAATTAATGCACAAATGCTACCCTAAACATCAAAACATAATGTGACGCGTTTATGTAAAATAAATAACTAGTAAAGCTCCAATATAAAGCAACATGTGAAAAAGGACGGACAAATTATAACATTCAAGCATTTCTAGTGGAAATAAAGTTGATATAAAACAAGACTTACCAGCCACAGATGTCTTTTTGCTCTGAATTATTCCTCCGTTCTCTTTCTTTCACGATATCATGTTCTGCATTCGAAGAGTGCACAAAAGTGATGACAAATTACACTAGAAGAGGCCAAAAGGGGAAAAAAAGGAATCGTTAGATTTTAACTACTTTGATATTAAAGAATAATTATACACAAAGAGAAATATCTAATATTGTTTCTTAATATATAAGACTTCAAAAGTCGCCTTCTTTGTTTTAAACTCCAGCAATGTGCTACATTGTTACTAAAAGCACGACTGCAATCGATAGAAAAGCTGATTTTCCTAATACGACAGAAGTACAGTGAGCGAAAGGGGTTTTTAATATATGGGTACAACATGAATAATAAAAGAAAAAAAAAACTTTACTGCTAGCTTTGAAGCAGGTGTTATATATTAAACTATCTTAATTAACACACAGAATTAGTGACATAACAGATCAAAATAGAGTAAGAATGAAACTCGCAATACATTAACATTAAAAGAGCTATTATACATGTATACTTTTAAAGATTTTTTTAAAAAAAGGGCACAAAAACACCACTCTAAAAACAGACTTTGAAGAACATCTTGGAAATAAAAGTCATATACCATAAAAGAAATATTTCATTCAGAATTTTAACGCAATAACCATTTCTAATTTTAAGTTCTTTACTTAGGTACTCTCAACCATGAGAGAGGACAGCTTAGTCCGATATACCAGAAATTATCCTGAAATATTACCAGGTGACTTTAATGTAATTGTAGAAACATTTCACTCAGGGAAAGAACATATTGTCTAGCTGCCCGGGTTCAAGCCCAGCTTTAACATAGCAAGCCAAAACACATCAAATGCCATTGAATGACACAGCATTTTGAAATGTTACAAAAAATTTAAATGCAATTTCGTGGAAGAGCTATTGCAATTACCTACATTCTAAAATTTTGACCAAAATTTCAAGAAAACTAAGATACTCCTTTTTCTTTCGAAGGAATCAAAGCCATATACTAATGTAGGGATGCTCAACCTATTGTAGTATGAAACCTAAACATAGGAATGAAATTTTGTCAGCTATGTGAAATGTCCAATACCGAGAAATTCCGTAAATTCTAGAATAGAACCTGCGTCTGAAAACAGACGAAAGGTAAAACATTATTCAAATACTTAACTTTTACCCTTGAAGCAGGTGTTCTATATTAAACTGTGTTAATTCACATACAGAATTAGTAATATAATAGCTCAGAATTTTGTAAGAGACCCAAACACGCATTAAATAAACATTAAAAAATCTTTATACATTTATTAGTGTTACGAGGATTTATTCTGAAATATTATAAGGTCACTTTCAAAGAAATGATAGAACTTTTCACTCAGGGAAGGGACATTCTGTCTGGCTGCCCAGGTTCCATCCCAGCTTCTGTTACAAAAGTTTCATAGAAGAATTTTAAAAATCCAGAAACGAAACTTACGAAGAAATTATTGAACATACCTGGTTCTATGATTTAGCCATTCTTACAGACATAGTAACTAAATCTTAAATTTGAGAGGGGGCGAGAGAACTAAAGTCTTTGAATTAAAGGGTATTATAAATTCATTTTAAATCAAAATTAATTTTGTGAAAATATAACCCAAATAGGAGGAATATACATTTTTACCATAATGTAATGTACGTGTTGCCCCTTTGAAAATCTGGAGAACTTAAGCGTGAAATATAAGAAAACTGAAACAATCATTTGGAAAATCTCATCGAGCTTAAATTAGTTTCTAAATTAGATGTTTTGAGTGTATTTAAAATTAGGCTAACTACTTCATTCACTTCAAACCAATTACATAACACTAGTATTTAAGAAAAATGGTAAAAGATTGCAAATATTTTAAATAACAATTCTATTGATCTAGAAATGGAAATAACTGATTTTCATCCTAATTAAGATCAAGAATATCACAAAATGCCATTTGAATAGTCCTAGAACAGAAAAATCATGAACAGTTAAACTTTTAAAAAGATAAATTCCTGCTTCTGATCTACTTAAAAATGTGAAAGAGGATTTTCAACACTGAACTTGTTAAAATCAATGTTTAGATACAGGATAACAAATGAACTCCCAACGACTGCAAGGATTTAGCCATATCATTGCATGTACCAAAGGAAAAAAAAAAAAAAAAAAAAACTCGCAGAAAAAATGCAGTGTTAAATTTCACATTAAAATATGATTTCCCTGTATTTAACTTTCATCTTGCTGAATTTTTTGTAAATAATACAAAGAGTATACCTTTTTTTAACATATTATACCACACATTTTTATACTTTGTGTAATGCATTTATAACTGAAATATTAAAAGTGCACTAGATACTTGTAGCTCGCCAAAATTTTATAAACTCAAAATTGGCTCCCTTTAAGTTAAAGTTGCACATAACTGCACTAAGGGAAGGAATGCAATTTTATGTCTTTGTCTGTATTTGATTTCATTTTCATATAAAAAGAGTTAAAAATAGGGTTATCTAATTTTGTTATCTAGGTAACAAAATTTAAACACACATTTTCAGTAAAAAATTACAGAATAAAAGATTTTGTTTCCCTGAAGACGCAACACCTCGCTATTCCAGGTATGGTACAGACTGCATACTGTCAGAGAGAAATTCCTTTCTTAAACAGGGAATCCATATACTTTAATCTGTTTTTACACAAGTACTGTGTATGACTAATCCATGGTCCAGGAGTAAAATACTTTATAGCTAATCCCTCTAAATTTTTATTATTTTCGGTCATCTGTATAGACTGTTTATTTATCACGACTAAATTACCAATCTGCATTCTACATACCTCATATGATTCTTCAAGTCACGTTTCGTAGCCTATCATTTCTAATACAGCAGGTACTTGCTGAGCGCAGACTTGTAAAGCGTGATTTCGCGTATAGCAGTACCTTACAGGATTCCATTTAATTTGTCCACTGCTAGAATTTCATTCATACGTGGTTCAACATGCATCCATCAACACCGGAAAGAATTTATCTGCCATTTTAAACAATTTCCATGTACTGAAAATGAAGTCCAAAAAAATCTTACAAATCTCAAATGCAAAGTATTCCGAAGAATTTTCATATATGGAAGATAGAGAAGTCAAACAATGAATCAGAAAATTACAAAGGAAGAATTGGGTGCTTATAAAACCCCTTGATAATAAAAGCGCTTATTACGAGGAACAGCTTTTAACTGAAGATAAGATGAAGGAATCGTTAAATAACACAGAAGCAATGTCTGATCTTCTAGCGGAGATTGACACAATTAAAGAAAAAAACGGACACTTTAAAAGAGCTACTGGGAAACATGTGCTCTTTACAGCGACACGGTTACAGTTGTATCAGTCATTCTTATAAGCAAAATCATCAGCTTTTTCAAAAAATAATTCTGTCATGTATTTGCCAAGAGAACGAAAACAAGTCCAAAAGAAACTTTCAGAGTGCTTTTCAAAACCAAGTTGAAAGTTAGTCTGCAGAATTTTACTTCGATAATAATAAAACATCTCTGATTTTATTTCAAAATGAATTTTTATTTATTAAATTAATTTTAAAGAGATCTTTGCAAATTGGTTCATAAAACTTCACAATATGCCAAAATTGTTCAGATTAGGGGAAAAATATAATAAAGTATTGCTTAACACAACTAAGAAAAAGCACATTTTGAGCATCCTTAACAGAAGACAATTTGGCTCCACTAACTTTCTTTACGAGTATACATTAAATTTTTATTTACATTTCTTTTTTATTCAACACTTATCTTTCAATGGTTTTAAGAGAAACAGCACTTGACAGAGACTTTAAATTCGGAAAAAACTGAAACAAAATTGTTTTATACACAGGCAGTGCAATTACACTGGCCTGTTGGGAAGAGAAGACCCCGTTGGACAGGGAAAATATTAGGCCACACAGAGAGGAAAATGTTTAGCCTCCTCCTCGTAATGCGAAAGGGAAAAAGTTACACCACTGCAGTACTTTTGAAACCACTACGAAGCAACAGAACTCTAACAAATCACAGACTTCTGATAATTATAGTGTGATTAACAGTTCAACATCACTTCGAATATTACAATACAATATAGAGAAAGCAGCAATTCAGACACTTCAATATGGAATTCAAAAACCTACGAAATTAATGCACAAATGCTACCCTAAACATCAAAACATAATGTGACGCGTTTATGTAAAATAAATAACTAGTAAAGCTCCAATATAAAGCAACATGTGAAAAAGGACGGACAAATTATAACATTCAAGCATTTCTAGTGGAAATAAAGTTGATATAAAACAAGACTTACCAGCCACAGATGTCTTTTTGCTCTGAATTATTCCTCCGTTCTCTTTCTTTCACGATATCATGTTCTGCATTCGAAGAGTGCACAAAAGTGATGACAAATTACACTAGAAGAGGCCAAAAGGGGAAAAAAAGGAATCGTTAGATTTTAACTACTTTGATATTAAAGAATAATTATACACAAAGAGAAATATCTAATATTGTTTCTTAATATATAAGACTTCAAAAGTCGCCTTCTTTGTTTTAAACTCCAGCAATGTGCTACATTGTTACTAAAAGCACGACTGCAATCGATAGAAAAGCTGATTTTCCTAATACGACAGAAGTACAGTGAGCGAAAGGGGTTTTTAATATATGGGTACAACATGAATAATAAAAGAAAAAAAAAACTTTACTGCTAGCTTTGAAGCAGGTGTTATATATTAAACTATCTTAATTAACACACAGAATTAGTGACATAACAGATCAAAATAGAGTAAGAATGAAACTCGCAATACATTAACATTAAAAGAGCTATTATACATGTATACTTTTAAAGATTTTTTTAAAAAAAGGGCACAAAAACACCACTCTAAAAACAGACTTTGAAGAACATCTTGGAAATAAAAGTCATATACCATAAAAGAAATATTTCATTCAGAATTTTAACGCAATAACCATTTCTAATTTTAAGTTCTTTACTTAGGTACTCTCAACCATGAGAGAGGACAGCTTAGTCCGATATACCAGAAATTATCCTGAAATATTACCAGGTGACTTTAATGTAATTGTAGAAACATTTCACTCAGGGAAAGAACATATTGTCTAGCTGCCCGGGTTCAAGCCCAGCTTTAACATAGCAAGCCAAAACACATCAAATGCCATTGAATGACACAGCATTTTGAAATGTTACAAAAAATTTAAATGCAATTTCGTGGAAGAGCTATTGCAATTACCTACATTCTAAAATTTTGACCAAAATTTCAAGAAAACTAAGATACTCCTTTTTCTTTCGAAGGAATCAAAGCCATATACTAATGTAGGGATGCTCAACCTATTGTAGTATGAAACCTAAACATAGGAATGAAATTTTGTCAGCTATGTGAAATGTCCAATACCGAGAAATTCCGTAAATTCTAGAATAGAACCTGCGTCTGAAAACAGACGAAAGGTAAAACATTATTCAAATACTTAACTTTTACCCTTGAAGCAGGTGTTCTATATTAAACTGTGTTAATTCACATACAGAATTAGTAATATAATAGCTCAGAATTTTGTAAGAGACCCAAACACGCATTAAATAAACATTAAAAAATCTTTATACATTTATTAGTGTTACGAGGATTTATTCTGAAATATTATAAGGTCACTTTCAAAGAAATGATAGAACTTTTCACTCAGGGAAGGGACATTCTGTCTGGCTGCCCAGGTTCCATCCCAGCTTCTGTTACAAAAGTTTCATAGAAGAATTTTAAAAATCCAGAAACGAAACTTACGAAGAAATTATTGAACATACCTGGTTCTATGATTTAGCCATTCTTACAGACATAGTAACTAAATCTTAAATTTGAGAGGGGGCGAGAGAACTAAAGTCTTTGAATTAAAGGGTATTATAAATTCATTTTAAATCAAAATTAATTTTGTGAAAATATAACCCAAATAGGAGGAATATACATTTTTATCATAATGTAATGTACGTGTTGCCCCTTTGAAAATCTGGAGAACTTAAGCGTGAAATATAAGAAAACTGAAACAATCATTTGGAAAATCTCATCGAGCTTAAATTAGTTTCTAAATTAGATGTTTTGAGTGTATTTAAAATTAGGCTAACTACTTCATTCACTTCAAACCAATTACATAACACTAGTATTTAAGAAAAATGGTAAAAGATTGCAAATATTTTAAATAACAATTCTATTGATCTAGAAATGGAAATAACTGATTTTCATCCTAATTAAGATCAAGAATATCACAAAATGCCATTTGAATAGTCCTAGAACAGAAAAATCATGAACAGTTAAACTTTTAAAAAGATAAATTCCTGCTTCTGATCTACTTAAAAATGTGAAAGAGGATTTTCAACACTGAACTTGTTAAAATCAATGTTTAGATACAGGATAACAAATGAACTCCCAACGACTGCAAGGATTTAGCCATATCATTGCATGTACCAAAGGAAAAAAAAAAAAAAAAAAAAACTCGCAGAAAAAATGCAGTGTTAAATTTCACATTAAAATATGATTTCCCTGTATTTAACTTTCATCTTGCTGAATTTTTTGTAAATAATACAAAGAGTATACCTTTTTTTAACATATTATACCACACATTTTTATACTTTGTGTAATGCATTTATAACTGAAATATTAAAAGTGCACTAGATACTTGTAGCTCGCCAAAATTTTATAAACTCAAAATTGGCTCCCTTTAAGTTAAAGTTGCACATAACTGCACTAAGGGAAGGAATGCAATTTTATGTCTTTGTCTGTATTTGATTTCATTTTCATATAAAAAGAGTTAAAAATAGGGTTATCTAATTTTGTTATCTAGGTAACAAAATTTAAACACACATTTTCAGTAAAAAATTACAGAATAAAAGATTTTGTTTCCCTGAAGACGCAACACCTCGCTATTCCAGGTATGGTACAGACTGCATACTGTCAGAGAGAAATTCCTTTCTTAAACAGGGAATCCATATACTTTAATCTGTTTTTACACAAGTACTGTGTATGACTAATCCATGGTCCAGGAGTAAAATACTTTATAGCTAATCCCTCTAAATTTTTATTATTTTCGGTCATCTGTACAGACTGTTTATTTATCACGACTAAATTACCAATCTGCATTCTACATACCTCATATGATTCTTCAAGTCACGTTTCGTAGCCTATCATTTCTAATACAGCAGGTACTTGCTGAGCGCAGACTTGTAAAGCGTGATTTCGCGTATAGCAGTACCTTACAGGATTCCATTTAATTTGTCCACTGCTAGAATTTCATTCATACGTGGTTCAACATGCATCCATCAACACCGGAAAGAATTTATCTGCCATTTTAAACAATTTCCATGTACTGAAAATGAAGTCCAAAAAAATCTTACAAATCTCAAATGCAAAGTATTCCGAAGAATTTTCATATATGGAAGATAGAGAAGTCAAACAATGAATCAGAAAATTACAAAGGAAGAATTGGGTGCTTATAAAACCCCTTGATAATAAAAGCGCTTATTACGAGGAACAGCTTTTAACTGAAGATAAGATGAAGGAATCGTTAAATAACACAGAAGCAATGTCTGATCTTCTAGCGGAGATTGACACAATTAAAGAAAAAAACGGACACTTTAAAAGAGCTACTGGGAAACATGTGCTCTTTACAGCGACACGGTTACAGTTGTATCAGTCATTCTTATAAGCAAAATCATCAGCTTTTTCAAAAAATAATTCTGTCATGTATTTGCCAAGAGAACGAAAACAAGTCCAAAAGAAACTTTCAGAGTGCTTTTCAAAACCAAGTTGAAAGTTAGTCTGCAGAATTTTACTTCGATAATAATAAAACATCTCTGATTTTATTTCAAAATGAATTTTTATTTATTAAATTAATTTTAAAGAGATCTTTGCAAATTGGTTCATAAAACTTCACAATATGCCAAAATTGTTCAGATTAGGGGAAAAATATAATAAAGTATTGCTTAACACAACTAAGAAAAAGCACATTTTGAGCATCCTTAACAGAAGACAATTTGGCTCCACTAACTTTCTTTACGAGTATACATTAAATTTTTATTTACATTTCTTTTTTATTCAACACTTATCTTTCAATGGTTTTAAGAGAAACAGCACTTGACAGAGACTTTAAATTCGGAAAAAACTGAAACAAAATTGTTTTATACACAGGCAGTGCAATTACACTGGCCTGTTGGGAAGAGAAGACCCCGTTGGACAGGGAAAATATTAGGCCACACAGAGAGGAAAATGTTTAGCCTCCTCCTCGTAATGCGAAAGGGAAAAAGTTACACCACTGCAGTACTTTTGAAACCACTACGAAGCAACAGAACTCTAACAAATCACAGACTTCTGATAATTATAGTGTGATTAACAGTTCAACATCACTTTGAATATTACAATACAATATAGAGAAAGCAGCAATTCAGACACTTCAATATGGAATTCAAAAACCTACGAAATTAATGCACAAATGCTACCCTAAACATCAAAACATAATGTGACGCGTTTATGTAAAATAAATAACTAGTAAAGCTCCAATATAAAGCAACATGTGAAAAAGGACGGACAAATTATAACATTCAAGCATTTCTAGTGGAAATAAAGTTGATATAAAACAAGACTTACCAGCCACAGATGTCTTTTTGCTCTGAATTATTCCTCCGTTCTCTTTCTTTCACGATATCATGTTCTGCATTCGAAGAGTGCACAAAAGTGATGACAAATTACACTAGAAGAGGCCAAAAGGGGAAAAAAAGGAATCGTTAGATTTTAACTACTTTGATATTAAAGAATAATTATACACAAAGAGAAATATCTAATATTGTTTCTTAATATATAAGACTTCAAAAGTCGCCTTCTTTGTTTTAAACTCCAGCAATGTGCTACATTGTTACTAAAAGCACGACTGCAATCGATAGAAAAGCTGATTTTCCTAATACGACAGAAGTACAGTGAGCGAAAGGGGTTTTTAATATATGGGTACAACATGAATAATAAAAGAAAAAAAAAACTTTACTGCTAGCTTTGAAGCAGGTGTTATATATTAAACTATCTTAATTAACACACAGAATTAGTGACATAACAGATCAAAATAGAGTAAGAATGAAACTCGCAATACATTAACATTAAAAGAGCTATTATACATGTATACTTTTAAAGATTTTTTTAAAAAAAGGGCACAAAAACACCACTCTAAAAACAGACTTTGAAGAACATCTTGGAAATAAAAGTCATATACCATAAAAGAAATATTTCATTCAGAATTTTAACGCAATAACCATTTCTAATTTTAAGTTCTTTACTTAGGTACTCTCAACCATGAGAGAGGACAGCTTAGTCCGATATACCAGAAATTATCCTGAAATATTACCAGGTGACTTTAATGTAATTGTAGAAACATTTCACTCAGGGAAAGAACATATTGTCTAGCTGCCCGGGTTCAAGCCCAGCTTTAACATAGCAAGCCAAAACACATCAAATGCCATTGAATGACACAGCATTTTGAAATGTTACAAAAAATTTAAATGCAATTTCGTGGAAGAGCTATTGCAATTACCTACATTCTAAAATTTTGACCAAAATTTCAAGAAAACTAAGATACTCCTTTTTCTTTCGAAGGAATCAAAGCCATATACTAATGTAGGGATGCTCAACCTATTGTAGTATGAAACCTAAACATAGGAATGAAATTTTGTCAGCTATGTGAAATGTCCAATACCGAGAAATTCCGTAAATTCTAGAATAGAACCTGCGTCTGAAAACAGACGAAAGGTAAAACATTATTCAAATACTTAACTTTTACCCTTGAAGCAGGTGTTCTATATTAAACTGTGTTAATTCACATACAGAATTAGTAATATAATAGCTCAGAATTTTGTAAGAGACCCAAACACGCATTAAATAAACATTAAAAAATCTTTATACATTTATTAGTGTTACGAGGATTTATTCTGAAATATTATAAGGTCACTTTCAAAGAAATGATAGAACTTTTCACTCAGGGAAGGGACATTCTGTCTGGCTGCCCAGGTTCCATCCCAGCTTCTGTTACAAAAGTTTCATAGAAGAATTTTAAAAATCCAGAAACGAAACTTACGAAGAAATTATTGAACATACCTGGTTCTATGATTTAGCCATTCTTACAGACATAGTAACTAAATCTTAAATTTGAGAGGGGGCGAGAGAACTAAAGTCTTTGAATTAAAGGGTATTATAAATTCATTTTAAATCAAAATTAATTTTGTGAAAATATAACCCAAATAGGAGGAATATACATTTTTACCATAATGTAATGTACGTGTTGCCCCTTTGAAAATCTGGAGAACTTAAGCGTGAAATATAAGAAAACTGAAACAATCATTTGGAAAATCTCATCGAGCTTAAATTAGTTTCTAAATTAGATGTTTTGAGTGTATTTAAAATTAGGCTAACTACTTCATTCACTTCAAACCAATTACATAACACTAGTATTTAAGAAAAATGGTAAAAGATTGCAAATATTTTAAATAACAATTCTATTGATCTAGAAATGGAAATAACTGATTTTCATCCTAATTAAGATCAAGAATATCACAAAATGCCATTTGAATAGTCCTAGAACAGAAAAATCATGAACAGTTAAACTTTTAAAAAGATAAATTCCTGCTTCTGATCTACTTAAAAATGTGAAAGAGGATTTTCAACACTGAACTTGTTAAAATCAATGTTTAGATACAGGATAACAAATGAACTCCCAACGACTGCAAGGATTTAGCCATATCATTGCATGTACCAAAGGAAAAAAAAAAAAAAAAAAAAACTCGCAGAAAAAATGCAGTGTTAAATTTCACATTAAAATATGATTTCCCTGTATTTAACTTTCATCTTGCTGAATTTTTTGTAAATAATACAAAGAGTATACCTTTTTTTAACATATTATACCACACATTTTTATACTTTGTGTAATGCATTTATAACTGAAATATTAAAAGTGCACTAGATACTTGTAGCTCGCCAAAATTTTATAAACTCAAAATTGGCTCCCTTTAAGTTAAAGTTGCACATAACTGCACTAAGGGAAGGAATGCAATTTTATGTCTTTGTCTGTATTTGATTTCATTTTCATATAAAAAGAGTTAAAAATAGGGTTATCTAATTTTGTTATCTAGGTAACAAAATTTAAACACACATTTTCAGTAAAAAATTACAGAATAAAAGATTTTGTTTCCCTGAAGACGCAACACCTCGCTATTCCAGGTATGGTACAGACTGCATACTGTCAGAGAGAAATTCCTTTCTTAAACAGGGAATCCATATACTTTAATCTGTTTTTACACAAGTACTGTGTATGACTAATCCATGGTCCAGGAGTAAAATACTTTATAGCTAATCCCTCTAAATTTTTATTATTTTCGGTCATCTGTATAGACTGTTTATTTATCACGACTAAATTACCAATCTGCATTCTACATACCTCATATGATTCTTCAAGTCACGTTTCGTAGCCTATCATTTCTAATACAGCAGGTACTTGCTGAGCGCAGACTTGTAAAGCGTGATTTCGCGTATAGCAGTACCTTACAGGATTCCATTTAATTTGTCCACTGCTAGAATTTCATTCATACGTGGTTCAACATGCATCCATCAACACCGGAAAGAATTTATCTGCCATTTTAAACAATTTCCATGTACTGAAAATGAAGTCCAAAAAAATCTTACAAATCTCAAATGCAAAGTATTCCGAAGAATTTTCATATATGGAAGATAGAGAAGTCAAACAATGAATCAGAAAATTACAAAGGAAGAATTGGGTGCTTATAAAACCCCTTGATAATAAAAGCGCTTATTACGAGGAACAGCTTTTAACTGAAGATAAGATGAAGGAATCGTTAAATAACACAGAAGCAATGTCTGATCTTCTAGCGGAGATTGACACAATTAAAGAAAAAAACGGACACTTTAAAAGAGCTACTGGGAAACATGTGCTCTTTACAGCGACACGGTTACAGTTGTATCAGTCATTCTTATAAGCAAAATCATCAGCTTTTTCAAAAAATAATTCTGTCATGTATTTGCCAAGAGAACGAAAACAAGTCCAAAAGAAACTTTCAGAGTGCTTTTCAAAACCAAGTTGAAAGTTAGTCTGCAGAATTTTACTTCGATAATAATAAAACATCTCTGATTTTATTTCAAAATGAATTTTTATTTATTAAATTAATTTTAAAGAGATCTTTGCAAATTGGTTCATAAAACTTCACAATATGCCAAAATTGTTCAGATTAGGGGAAAAATATAATAAAGTATTGCTTAACACAACTAAGAAAAAGCACATTTTGAGCATCCTTAACAGAAGACAATTTGGCTCCACTAACTTTCTTTACGAGTATACATTAAATTTTTATTTACATTTCTTTTTTATTCAACACTTATCTTTCAATGGTTTTAAGAGAAACAGCACTTGACAGAGACTTTAAATTCGGAAAAAACTGAAACAAAATTGTTTTATACACAGGCAGTGCAATTACACTGGCCTGTTGGGAAGAGAAGACCCCGTTGGACAGGGAAAATATTAGGCCACACAGAGAGGAAAATGTTTAGCCTCCTCCTCGTAATGCGAAAGGGAAAAAGTTACACCACTGCAGTACTTTTGAAACCACTACGAAGCAACAGAACTCTAACAAATCACAGACTTCTGATAATTATAGTGTGATTAACAGTTCAACATCACTTTGAATATTACAATACAATATAGAGAAAGCAGCAATTCAGACACTTCAATATGGAATTCAAAAACCTACGAAATTAATGCACAAATGCTACCCTAAACATCAAAACATAATGTGACGCGTTTATGTAAAATAAATAACTAGTAAAGCTCCAATATAAAGCAACATGTGAAAAAGGACGGACAAATTATAACATTCAAGCATTTCTAGTGGAAATAAAGTTGATATAAAACAAGACTTACCAGCCACAGATGTCTTTTTGCTCTGAATTATTCCTCCGTTCTCTTTCTTTCACGATATCATGTTCTGCATTCGAAGAGTGCACAAAAGTGATGACAAATTACACTAGAAGAGGCCAAAAGGGGAAAAAAAGGAATCGTTAGATTTTAACTACTTTGATATTAAAGAATAATTATACACAAAGAGAAATATCTAATATTGTTTCTTAATATATAAGACTTCAAAAGTCGCCTTCTTTGTTTTAAACTCCAGCAATGTGCTACATTGTTACTAAAAGCACGACTGCAATCGATAGAAAAGCTGATTTTCCTAATACGACAGAAGTACAGTGAGCGAAAGGGGTTTTTAATATATGGGTACAACATGAATAATAAAAGAAAAAAAAAACTTTACTGCTAGCTTTGAAGCAGGTGTTATATATTAAACTATCTTAATTAACACACAGAATTAGTGACATAACAGATCAAAATAGAGTAAGAATGAAACTCGCAATACATTAACATTAAAAGAGCTATTATACATGTATACTTTTAAAGATTTTTTTAAAAAAAGGGCACAAAAACACCACTCTAAAAACAGACTTTGAAGAACATCTTGGAAATAAAAGTCATATACCATAAAAGAAATATTTCATTCAGAATTTTAACGCAATAACCATTTCTAATTTTAAGTTCTTTACTTAGGTACTCTCAACCATGAGAGAGGACAGCTTAGTCCGATATACCAGAAATTATCCTGAAATATTACCAGGTGACTTTAATGTAATTGTAGAAACATTTCACTCAGGGAAAGAACATATTGTCTAGCTGCCCGGGTTCAAGCCCAGCTTTAACATAGCAAGCCAAAACACATCAAATGCCATTGAATGACACAGCATTTTGAAATGTTACAAAAAATTTAAATGCAATTTCGTGGAAGAGCTATTGCAATTACCTACATTCTAAAATTTTGACCAAAATTTCAAGAAAACTAAGATACTCCTTTTTCTTTCGAAGGAATCAAAGCCATATACTAATGTAGGGATGCTCAACCTATTGTAGTATGAAACCTAAACATAGGAATGAAATTTTGTCAGCTATGTGAAATGTCCAATACCGAGAAATTCCGTAAATTCTAGAATAGAACCTGCGTCTGAAAACAGACGAAAGGTAAAACATTATTCAAATACTTAACTTTTACCCTTGAAGCAGGTGTTCTATATTAAACTGTGTTAATTCACATACAGAATTAGTAATATAATAGCTCAGAATTTTGTAAGAGACCCAAACACGCATTAAATAAACATTAAAAAATCTTTATACATTTATTAGTGTTACGAGGATTTATTCTGAAATATTATAAGGTCACTTTCAAAGAAATGATAGAACTTTTCACTCAGGGAAGGGACATTCTGTCTGGCTGCCCAGGTTCCATCCCAGCTTCTGTTACAAAAGTTTCATAGAAGAATTTTAAAAATCCAGAAACGAAACTTACGAAGAAATTATTGAACATACCTGGTTCTATGATTTAGCCATTCTTACAGACATAGTAACTAAATCTTAAATTTGAGAGGGGGCGAGAGAACTAAAGTCTTTGAATTAAAGGGTATTATAAATTCATTTTAAATCAAAATTAATTTTGTGAAAATATAACCCAAATAGGAGGAATATACATTTTTACCATAATGTAATGTACGTGTTGCCCCTTTGAAAATCTGGAGAACTTAAGCGTGAAATATAAGAAAACTGAAACAATCATTTGGAAAATCTCATCGAGCTTAAATTAGTTTCTAAATTAGATGTTTTGAGTGTATTTAAAATTAGGCTAACTACTTCATTCACTTCAAACCAATTACATAACACTAGTATTTAAGAAAAATGGTAAAAGATTGCAAATATTTTAAATAACAATTCTATTGATCTAGAAATGGAAATAACTGATTTTCATCCTAATTAAGATCAAGAATATCACAAAATGCCATTTGAATAGTCCTAGAACAGAAAAATCATGAACAGTTAAACTTTTAAAAAGATAAATTCCTGCTTCTGATCTACTTAAAAATGTGAAAGAGGATTTTCAACACTGAACTTGTTAAAATCAATGTTTAGATACAGGATAACAAATGAACTCCCAACGACTGCAAGGATTTAGCCATATCATTGCATGTACCAAAGGAAAAAAAAAAAAAAAAACTCGCAGAAAAAATGCAGTGTTAAATTTCACATTAAAATATGATTTCCCTGTATTTAACTTTCATCTTGCTGAATTTTTTGTAAATAATACAAAGAGTATACCTTTTTTTAACATATTATACCACACATTTTTATACTTTGTGTAATGCATTTATAACTGAAATATTAAAAGTGCACTAGATACTTGTAGCTCGCCAAAATTTTATAAACTCAAAATTGGCTCCCTTTAAGTTAAAGTTGCGCATAAGTGGACTAAGGGAAGGAATGCAATTTTATGTCTTTGTCTGTATTTGATTTCATTTTCATATAAAAAGAGTTAAAAATAGGGTTATCTAATTTTGTTATCTAGGTAACAAAATTTAAACACACATTTTCAGTAAAAAATTACAGAATAAAAGATTTTGTTTCCCTGAAGACGCAACACCTCGCTATTCCAGGTATGGTACAGACTGCATACTGTCAGAGAGAAATTCCTTTCTTAAACAGGGAATCCATATACTTTAATCTGTTTTTACACAAGTACTGTGTATGACTAATCCATGGTCCAGGAGTAAAATACTTTATAGCTAATCCCTCTAAATTTTTATTATTTTCGGTCATCTGTATAGACTGTTTATTTATCACGACTAAATTACCAATCTGCATTCTACATACCTCATATGATTCTTCAAGTCACGTTTCGTAGCCTATCATTTCTAATACAGCAGGTACTTGCTGAGCGCAGACTTGTAAAGCGTGATTTCGCGTATAGCAGTACCTTACAGGATTCCATTTAATTTGTCCACTGCTAGAATTTCATTCATACGTGGTTCAACATGCATCCATCAACACCGGAAAGAATTTATCTGCTATTTTAAACAATTTCCATGTACTGAAAATGAAGTCCAAAAAAATCTTACAATTCTCAAATGCAAAGCATTCCGAAGAATTTTCATATATGGAAGATAGAGAAGTCAAACAATGAATCAGAAAATTACAAAGGAAGAATTGGGTGCTTATAAAACCCCTTGATAATAAAAGCGCTTATTACGAGGAACAGCTTTTAACTGAAGATAAGATGAAGGAATCGTTAAATAACAGAGAAGCAATGTCTGATCTTCTAGCGGAGATTGACACAATTAAAGAAAAAAACGGACACTTTAAAAGAGCTACTGGGAAACATGTGCTCTTTACAGCGACACAGTTACAGTTGTATCAGTCATTCTTATAAGCAAAATCATCAGCTTTTTCAAAAAATAATTCTGTCATGTATTTGCCAAGAGAACGAAAACAAGTCCAAAAGAAACTTTCAGAGTGCTTTTCAAAACCAAGTTGAAAGTTAGTCTGCAGAATTTTACTTCGATAATAATAAAACATCTCTGATTTTATTTCAAAATGAATTTTTATTTATTAAATTAATTTTAAAGAGATCTTTGCAAATTGGTTCATAAAACTTCACAATATGCCAAAATTGTTCAGATTAGGGGAAAAATATAATAAAGTATTGCTTAACACAACTAAGAAAAAGCACATTTTGAGCATCCTTAACAGAAGACAATTTGGCTCCACTAACTTTCTTTACGAGTATACATTAAATTTTTATTTACATTTCTTTTTTATTCAACACTTATCTTTCAATGGTTTTAAGAGAAACAGCACTTGACAGAGACTTTAAATTCGGAAAAAACTGAAACAAAATTGTTTTATACACAGGCAGTGCAATTACACTGGCCTGTTGGGAAGAGAAGACCCCGTTGGACAGGGAAAATATTAGGCCACACAGAGAGGAAAATGTTTAGCCTCCTCCTCGTAATGCGAAAGGGAAAAAGTTACACCACTGCAGTACTTTTGAAACCACTACGAAGCAACAGAACTCTAACAAATCACAGACTTCTGATAATTATAGTGTGATTAACAGTTCAACATCACTTCGAATATTACAATACAATATAGAGAAAGCAGCAATTCAGACACTTCAATATGGAATTCAAAAACCTACGAAATTAATGCACAAATGCTACCCTAAACATCAAAACATAATGTGACGCGTTTATGTAAAATAAATAACTAGTAAAGCTCCAATATAAAGCAACATGTGAAAAAGGACGGACAAATTATAACATTCAAGCATTTCTAGTGGAAATAAAGTTGATATAAAACAAGACTTACCAGCCACAGATGTCTTTTTGCTCTGAATTATTCCTCCGTTCTCTTTCTTTCACGATATCATGTTCTGCATTCGAAGAGTGCACAAAAGTGATGACAAATTACACTAGAAGAGGCCAAAAGGGGAAAAAAAGGAATCGTTAGATTTTAACTACTTTGATATTAAAGAATAATCATACACAAAGAGAAATATCTAATATTGTTTCTTAATATATAAGACTTCAAAAGTCGCCTTCTTTGTTTTAAACTCCAGCAATGTGCTACATTGTTACTAAAAGCACGACTGCAATCGATAGAAAAGCTGATTTTCCTAATACGACAGAAGTACAGTGAGCGAAAGGGGTTTTTAATATATGGGTACAACATGAATAATAAAAGAAAAAAAAACTTTACTGCTAGCTTTGAAGCAGGTGTTATATATTAACTATCTTAATTAACACACAGAATTAGTGACATAACAGATCAAAATAGAGTAAGAATGAAACTCGCAATACATTAACATTAAAAGAGCTATTATACATGTATACTTTTAAAGATTTTTTTAAAAAAAGGGCACAAAAACACCACTCTAAAAACAGACTTCAAAGAACATCTTGGAAATAAAAGTCATATACCATAAAAGAAATATTTCATTCAGAATTTTAACGCAATAACCATTTCTAATTTTAAGTTCTTTACTTAGGTACTCTCAACCATAAGAGAGGACAGCTTAGTCCGATATACCAGAAATTATCCTGAAATATTACCAGGTGACTTTAATGTAATTGTAGAAACATTTCACTCAGGGAAAGAACATATTGTCTAGCTGCCCGGGTTCAAGCCCAGCTTTAACATAGCAAGCCAAAACACATCAAATGCCATTGAATGATACAGCATTTTGAAATGTTACAAAAAATTTAAATGCAATTTCGTGGAAGAGCTATTGCAATTACCTACATTCTAAAATTTTGACCAAAAATTCAAGAAAACTAAGATACTCCGTTTTCTTTCGAAGGAATCAAAGCCATATACTAATGTAGGGATGCTCAACCTATTGTAGTATGAAACCTAAACATAGGAATGAAATTTCATCAGCTATGTGAGATGTCCAATACCGAGAAATTCCGTAAATTCTAGAATAGAACCTGCGTCTGAAAACAGACGAAAGGTAAAACATTATTCAAATACTTAACTTTTAGCCTTGAAGCAGGTGTTCTATATTAAACTGTGTTAATTCACATACAGAATTAGTAATATAATAGCTCAGAATTTTGTAAGAGACCCAAACACGCATTAAATAAACATTAAAAAATCTTTATACATTTATTAGTGTTACGAGGATTTATTCTGAAATATTATAAGGTCACTTTCAAAGAAATGATAGAACTTTTCACTCAGGGAAGGGACATTCTGTCTGGCTGCCCAGGTTCCATCCCAGCTTCTGTTACAAAAGTTTCATAGAAGAATTTTAAAAATCCAGAAACGAAACTTACGAAGAAATTATTGAACATACCTGGTTCTATGATTTAGCCATTCTTACAGACATAGTAACTAAATCTTAAATTTGAGAGGGGGCGAGAGAACTAAAGTCTTTGAATTAAAGGGTATTATAAATTCATTTTAAATCAAAATTAATTTTGTGAAAATATAACCCAAATAGGAGGAATATACATTTTTACCATAATGTAATGTACGTGTTGCCCCTTTGAAAATCTGGAGAACTTAAGCGTGAAATATAAGAAAACTGAAACAATCATTTGGAAAATCTCATCGAGCTTAAATTAGTTTCTAAATTAGATGTTTTGAGTGTATTTAAAATTAGGCTAACTACTTCATTCACTTCAAACCAATTACATAACACTAGTATTTAAGAAAAATGGTAAAAGATTGCAAATATTTTAAATAACAATTCTATTGATCTAGAAATGGAAATAACTGATTTTCATCCTAATTAAGATCAAGAATATCACAAAATGCCATTTGAATAGTCCTAGAACAGAAAAATCATGAACAGTTAAACTTTTAAAAAGATAAATTCCTGCTTCTGATCTACTTAAAAATGTGAAAGAGGATTTTCAACACTGAACTTGTTAAAATCAATGTTTAGATACAGGATAACAAATGAACTCCCAACGACTGCAAGGATTTAGCCATATCATTGCATGTACCAAAGGAAAAAAAAAAAAAAAAAAAAAACTCGCAGAAAAAATGCAGTGTTAAATTTCACATTAAAATATGATTTCCCTGTATTTAACTTTCATCTTGCTGAATTTTTTGTAAATAATACAAAGAGTATACCTTTTTTTAACATATTATACCACACATTTTTATACTTTGTGTAATGCATTTATAACTGAAACATTAAAAGTGCACTTGATACTTGTAGCTCGCCAAAATTTTATAAACTCAAAATTGGCTCCCTTTAAGTTAAAGTTGCACATAACTGCACTAAGGGAAGGAATGCAATTTTATGTCTTTGTCTGTATTTGATTTCATTTTCATATAAAAAGAGTTAAAAATAGGGTTATCTAATTTTGTTATCTAGGTAACAAAATTTAAACACACATTTTCAGTAAAAAATTACAGAATAAAAGATTTTGTTTCCCTGAAGACGCAACACCTCGCTATTCCAGGTATGGTACAGACTGCATACTGTCAGAGAGAAATTCCTTTCTTAAACAGGGAATCCATATACTTTAATCTGTTTTTACACAAGTACTGTGTATGACTAATCCATGGTCCAGGAGTAAAATACTTTATAGCTAATCCCTCTAAATTTTTATTATTTTCGGTCATCTGTATAGACTGTTTATTTATCACGACTAAATTACCAATCTGCATTCTACATACCTCATATGATTCTTCAAGTCACGTTTCGTAGCCTATCATTTCTAATACAGCAGGTACTTGCTGAGCGCAGACTTGTAAAGCGTGATTTCGCGTATAGCAGTACCTTACAGGATTCCATTTAATTTGTCCACTGCTAGAATTTCATTCATACGTGGTTCAACATGCATCCATCAACACCGGAAAGAATTTATCTGCCATTTTAAACAATTTCCATGTACTGAAAATGAAGTCCAAAAAAATCTTACAAATCTCAAATGCAAAGTATTCCGAAGAATTTTCATATATGGAAGATAGAGAAGTCAAACAATGAATCAGAAAATTACAAAGGAAGAATTGGGTGCTTATAAAACCCCTTGATAATAAAAGCGCTTATTACGAGGAACAGCTTTTAACTGAAGATAAGATGAAGGAATCGTTAAATAACACAGAAGCAATGTCTGATCTTCTAGCGGAGATTGACACAATTAAAGAAAAAAACGGACACTTTAAAAGAGCTACTGGGAAACATGTGCTCTTTACAGCGACACGGTTACAGTTGTATCAGTCATTCTTATAAGCAAAATCATCAGCTTTTTCAAAAAATAATTCTGTCATGTATTTGCCAAGAGAACGAAAACAAGTCCAAAAGAAACTTTCAGAGTGCTTTTCAAAACCAAGTTGAAAGTTAGTCTGCAGAATTTTACTTCGATAATAATAAAACATCTCTGATTTTATTTCAAAATGAATTTTTATTTATTAAATTAATTTTAAAGAGATCTTTGCAAATTGGTTCATAAAACTTCACAATATGCCAAAATTGTTCAGATTAGGGGAAAAATATAATAAAGTATTGCTTAACACAACTAAGAAAAAGCACATTTTGAGCATCCTTAACAGAAGACAATTTGGCTCCACTAACTTTCTTTACGAGTATACATTAAATTTTTATTTACATTTCTTTTTTATTCAACACTTATCTTTCAATGGTTTTAAGAGAAACAGCACTTGACAGAGACTTTAAATTCGGAAAAAACTGAAACAAAATTGTTTTATACACAGGCAGTGCAATTACACTGGCCTGTTGGGAAGAGAAGACCCCGTTGGACAGGGAAAATATTAGGCCACACAGAGAGGAAAATGTTTAGCCTCCTCCTCGTAATGCGAAAGGGAAAAAGTTACACCACTGCAGTACTTTTGAAACCACTACGAAGCAACAGAACTCTAACAAATCACAGACTTCTGATAATTATAGTGTGATTAACAGTTCAACATCACTTTGAATATTACAATACAATATAGAGAAAGCAGCAATTCAGACACTTCAATATGGAATTCAAAAACCTACGAAATTAATGCACAAATGCTACCCTAAACATCAAAACATAATGTGACGCGTTTATGTAAAATAAATAACTAGTAAAGCTCCAATATAAAGCAACATGTGAAAAAGGACGGACAAATTATAACATTCAAGCATTTCTAGTGGAAATAAAGTTGATATAAAACAAGACTTACCAGCCACAGATGTCTTTTTGCTCTGAATTATTCCTCCGTTCTCTTTCTTTCACGATATCATGTTCTGCATTCGAAGAGTGCACAAAAGTGATGACAAATTACACTAGAAGAGGCCAAAAGGGGAAAAAAAGGAATCGTTAGATTTTAACTACTTTGATATTAAAGAATAATTATACACAAAGAGAAATATCTAATATTGTTTCTTAATATATAAGACTTCAAAAGTCGCCTTCTTTGTTTTAAACTCCAGCAATGTGCTACATTGTTACTAAAAGCACGACTGCAATCGATAGAAAAGCTGATTTTCCTAATACGACAGAAGTACAGTGAGCGAAAGGGGTTTTTAATATATGGGTACAACATGAATAATAAAAGAAAAAAAAAACTTTACTGCTAGCTTTGAAGCAGGTGTTATATATTAAACTATCTTAATTAACACACAGAATTAGTGACATAACAGATCAAAATAGAGTAAGAATGAAACTCGCAATACATTAACATTAAAAGAGCTATTATACATGTATACTTTTAAAGATTTTTTTAAAAAAAGGGCACAAAAACACCACTCTAAAAACAGACTTTGAAGAACATCTTGGAAATAAAAGTCATATACCATAAAAGAAATATTTCATTCAGAATTTTAACGCAATAACCATTTCTAATTTTAAGTTCTTTACTTAGGTACTCTCAACCATGAGAGAGGACAGCTTAGTCCGATATACCAGAAATTATCCTGAAATATTACCAGGTGACTTTAATGTAATTGTAGAAACATTTCACTCAGGGAAAGAACATATTGTCTAGCTGCCCGGGTTCAAGCCCAGCTTTAACATAGCAAGCCAAAACACATCAAATGCCATTGAATGACACAGCATTTTGAAATGTTACAAAAAATTTAAATGCAATTTCGTGGAAGAGCTATTGCAATTACCTACATTCTAAAATTTTGACCAAAATTTCAAGAAAACTAAGATACTCCTTTTTCTTTCGAAGGAATCAAAGCCATATACTAATGTAGGGATGCTCAACCTATTGTAGTATGAAACCTAAACATAGGAATGAAATTTTGTCAGCTATGTGAAATGTCCAATACCGAGAAATTCCGTAAATTCTAGAATAGAACCTGCGTCTGAAAACAGACGAAAGGTAAAACATTATTCAAATACTTAACTTTTACCCTTGAAGCAGGTGTTCTATATTAAACTGTGTTAATTCACATACAGAATTAGTAATATAATAGCTCAGAATTTTGTAAGAGACCCAAACACGCATTAAATAAACATTAAAAAATCTTTATACATTTATTAGTGTTACGAGGATTTATTCTGAAATATTATAAGGTCACTTTCAAAGAAATGATAGAACTTTTCACTCAGGGAAGGGACATTCTGTCTGGCTGCCCAGGTTCCATCCCAGCTTCTGTTACAAAAGTTTCATAGAAGAATTTTAAAAATCCAGAAACGAAACTTACGAAGAAATTATTGAACATACCTGGTTCTATGATTTAGCCATTCTTACAGACATAGTAACTAAATCTTAAATTTGAGAGGGGGCGAGAGAACTAAAGTCTTTGAATTAAAGGGTATTATAAATTCATTTTAAATCAAAATTAATTTTGTGAAAATATAACCCAAATAGGAGGAATATACATTTTTACCATAATGTAATGTACGTGTTGCCCCTTTGAAAATCTGGAGAACTTAAGCGTGAAATATAAGAAAACTGAAACAATCATTTGGAAAATCTCATCGAGCTTAAATTAGTTTCTAAATTAGATGTTTTGAGTGTATTTAAAATTAGGCTAACTACTTCATTCACTTCAAACCAATTACATAACACTAGTATTTAAGAAAAATGGTAAAAGATTGCAAATATTTTAAATAACAATTCTATTGATCTAGAAATGGAAATAACTGATTTTCATCCTAATTAAGATCAAGAATATCACAAAATGCCATTTGAATAGTCCTAGAACAGAAAAATCATGAACAGTTAAACTTTTAAAAAGATAAATTCCTGCTTCTGATCTACTTAAAAATGTGAAAGAGGATTTTCAACACTGAACTTGTTAAAATCAATGTTTAGATACAGGATAACAAATGAACTCCCAACGACTGCAAGGATTTAGCCATATCATTGCATGTACCAAAGGAAAGAAAAAAAAAAAAACTCGCAGAAAAAATGCAGTGTTAAATTTCACATTAAAATATGATTTCCCTGTATTTAACTTTCATCTTGCTGAATTTTTTGTAAATAATACAAAGAGTATACCTTTTTTTAACATATTATACCACACATTTTTATACTTTGTGTAATGCATTTATAACTGAAATATTAAAAGTGCACTAGATACTTGTAGCTCGCCAAAATTTTATAAACTCAAAATTGGCTCCCTTTAAGTTAAAGTTGCGCATAAGTGGACTAAGGGAAGGAATGCAATTTTATGTCTTTGTCTGTATTTGATTTCATTTTCATATAAAAAGAGTTAAAAATAGGGTTATCTAATTTTGTTATCTAGGTAACAAAATTTAAACACACATTTTCAGTAAAAAATTACAGAATAAAAGATTTTGTTTCCCTGAAGACGCAACACCTCGCTATTCCAGGTATGGTACAGACTGCATACTGTCAGAGAGAAATTCCTTTCTTAAACAGGGAATCCATATACTTTAATCTGTTTTTACACAAGTACTGTGTATGACTAATCCATGGTCCAGGAGTAAAATACTTTATAGCTAATCCCTCTAAATTTTTATTATTTTCGGTCATCTGTATAGACTGTTTATTTATCACGACTAAATTACCAATCTGCATTCTACATACCTCATATGATTCTTCAAGTCACGTTTCGTAGCCTATCATTTCTAATACAGCAGGTACTTGCTGAGCGCAGACTTGTAAAGCGTGATTTCGCGTATAGCAGTACCTTACAGGATTCCATTTAATTTGTCCACTGCTAGAATTTCATTCATACGTGGTTCAACATGCATCCATCAACACCGGAAAGAATTTATCTGCTATTTTAAACAATTTCCATGTACTGAAAATGAAGTCCAAAAAAATCTTACAATTCTCAAATGCAAAGCATTCCGAAGAATTTTCATATATGGAAGATAGAGAAGTCAAACAATGAATCAGAAAATTACAAAGGAAGAATTGGGTGCTTATAAAACCCCTTGATAATAAAAGCGCTTATTACGAGGAACAGCTTTTAACTGAAGATAAGATGAAGGAATCGTTAAATAACAGAGAAGCAATGTCTGATCTTCTAGCGGAGATTGACACAATTAAAGAAAAAAACGGACACTTTAAAAGAGCTACTGGGAAACATGTGCTCTTTACAGCGACACGGTTACAGTTGTATCAGTCATTCTTATAAGCAAAATCATCAGCTTTTTCAAAAAATAATTCTGTCATGTATTTGCCAAGAGAACGAAAACAAGTCCAAAAGAAACTTTCAGAGTGCTTTTCAAAACCAAGTTGAAAGTTAGTCTGCAGAATTTTACTTCGATAATAATAAAACATCTCTGATTTTATTTCAAAATGAATTTTTATTTATTAAATTAATTTTAAAGAGATCTTTGCAAATTGGTTCATAAAACTTCACAATATGCCAAAATTGTTCAGATTAGGGGAAAAATATAATAAAGTATTGCTTAACACAACTAAGAAAAAGCACATTTTGAGCATCCTTAACAGAAGACAATTTGGCTCCACTAACTTTCTTTACGAGTATACATTAAATTTTTATTTACATTTCTTTTTTATTCAACACTTATCTTTCAATGGTTTTAAGAGAAACAGCACTTGACAGAGACTTTAAATTCGGAAAAAACTGAAACAAAATTGTTTTATACACAGGCAGTGCAATTACACTGGCCTGTTGGGAAGAGAAGACCCCGTTGGACAGGGAAAATATTAGGCCACACAGAGAGGAAAATGTTTAGCCTCCTCCTCGTAATGCGAAAGGGAAAAAGTTACACCACTGCAGTACTTTTGAAACCACTACGAAGCAACAGAACTCTAACAAATCACAGACTTCTGATAATTATAGTGTGATTAACAGTTCAACATCACTTTGAATATTACAATACAATATAGAGAAAGCAGCAATTCAGACACTTCAATATGGAATTCAAAAACCTACGAAATTAATGCACAAATGCTACCCTAAACATCAAAACATAATGTGACGCGTTTATGTAAAATAAATAACTAGTAAAGCTCCAATATAAAGCAACATGTGAAAAAGGACGGACAAATTATAACATTCAAGCATTTCTAGTGGAAATAAAGTTGATATAAAACAAGACTTACCAGCCACAGATGTCTTTTTGCTCTGAATTATTCCTCCGTTCTCTTTCTTTCACGATATCATGTTCTGCATTCGAAGAGTGCACAAAAGTGATGACAAATTACACTAGAAGAGGCCAAAAGGGGAAAAAAAGGAATCGTTAGATTTTAACTACTTTGATATTAAAGAATAATTATACACAAAGAGAAATATCTAATATTGTTTCTTAATATATAAGACTTCAAAAGTCGCCTTCTTTGTTTTAAACTCCAGCAATGTGCTACATTGTTACTAAAAGCACGACTGCAATCGATAGAAAAGCTGATTTTCCTAATACGACAGAAGTACAGTGAGCGAAAGGGGTTTTTAATATATGGGTACAACATGAATAATAAAAGAAAAAAAAAACTTTACTGCTAGCTTTGAAGCAGGTGTTATATATTAAACTATCTTAATTAACACACAGAATTAGTGACATAACAGATCAAAATAGAGTAAGAATGAAACTCGCAATACATTAACATTAAAAGAGCTATTATACATGTATACTTTTAAAGATTTTTTTAAAAAAAGGGCACAAAAACACCACTCTAAAAACAGACTTTGAAGAACATCTTGGAAATAAAAGTCATATACCATAAAAGAAATATTTCATTCAGAATTTTAACGCAATAACCATTTCTAATTTTAAGTTCTTTACTTAGGTACTCTCAACCATGAGAGAGGACAGCTTAGTCCGATATACCAGAAATTATCCTGAAATATTACCAGGTGACTTTAATGTAATTGTAGAAACATTTCACTCAGGGAAAGAACATATTGTCTAGCTGCCCGGGTTCAAGCCCAGCTTTAACATAGCAAGCCAAAACACATCAAATGCCATTGAATGACACAGCATTTTGAAATGTTACAAAAAATTTAAATGCAATTTCGTGGAAGAGCTATTGCAATTACCTACATTCTAAAATTTTGACCAAAATTTCAAGAAAACTAAGATACTCCTTTTTCTTTCGAAGGAATCAAAGCCATATACTAATGTAGGGATGCTCAACCTATTGTAGTATGAAACCTAAACATAGGAATGAAATTTTGTCAGCTATGTGAAATGTCCAATACCGAGAAATTCCGTAAATTCTAGAATAGAACCTGCGTCTGAAAACAGACGAAAGGTAAAACATTATTCAAATACTTAACTTTTACCCTTGAAGCAGGTGTTCTATATTAAACTGTGTTAATTCACATACAGAATTAGTAATATAATAGCTCAGAATTTTGTAAGAGACCCAAACACGCATTAAATAAACATTAAAAAATCTTTATACATTTATTAGTGTTACGAGGATTTATTCTGAAATATTATAAGGTCACTTTCAAAGAAATGATAGAACTTTTCACTCAGGGAAGGGACATTCTGTCTGGCTGCCCAGGTTCCATCCCAGCTTCTGTTACAAAAGTTTCATAGAAGAATTTTAAAAATCCAGAAACGAAACTTACGAAGAAATTATTGAACATACCTGGTTCTATGATTTAGCCATTCTTACAGACATAGTAACTAAATCTTAAATTTGAGAGGGGGCGAGAGAACTAAAGTCTTTGAATTAAAGGGTATTATAAATTCATTTTAAATCAAAATTAATTTTGTGAAAATATAACCCAAATAGGAGGAATATACATTTTTACCATAATGTAATGTACGTGTTGCCCCTTTGAAAATCTGGAGAACTTAAGCGTGAAATATAAGAAAACTGAAACAATCATTTGGAAAATCTCATCGAGCTTAAATTAGTTTCTAAATTAGATGTTTTGAGTGTATTTAAAATTAGGCTAACTACTTCATTCACTTCAAACCAATTACATAACACTAGTATTTAAGAAAAATGGTAAAAGATTGCAAATATTTTAAATAACAATTCTATTGATCTAGAAATGGAAATAACTGATTTTCATCCTAATTAAGATCAAGAATATCACAAAATGCCATTTGAATAGTCCTAGAACAGAAAAATCATGAACAGTTAAACTTTTAAAAAGATAAATTCCTGCTTCTGATCTACTTAAAAATGTGAAAGAGGATTTTCAACACTGAACTTGTTAAAATCAATGTTTAGATACAGGATAACAAATGAACTCCCAACGACTGCAAGGATTTAGCCATATCATTGCATGTACCAAAGGAAAGAAAAAAAAAAAAACTCGCAGAAAAAATGCAGTGTTAAATTTCACATTAAAATATGATTTCCCTGTATTTAACTTTCATCTTGCTGAATTTTTTGTAAATAATACAAAGAGTATACCTTTTTTTAACATATTATACCACACATTTTTATACTTTGTGTAATGCATTTATAACTGAAATATTAAAAGTGCACTAGATACTTGTAGCTCGCCAAAATTTTATAAACTCAAAATTGGCTCCCTTTAAGTTAAAGTTGCGCATAAGTGGACTAAGGGAAGGAATGCAATTTTATGTCTTTGTCTGTATTTGATTTCATTTTCATATAAAAAGAGTTAAAAATAGGGTTATCTAATTTTGTTATCTAGGTAACAAAATTTAAACACACATTTTCAGTAAAAAATTACAGAATAAAAGATTTTGTTTCCCTGAAGACGCAACACCTCGCTATTCCAGGTATGGTACAGACTGCATACTGTCAGAGAGAAATTCCTTTCTTAAACAGGGAATCCATATACTTTAATCTGTTTTTACACAAGTACTGTGTATGACTAATCCATGGTCCAGGAGTAAAATACTTTATAGCTAATCCCTCTAAATTTTTATTATTTTCGGTCATCTGTATAGACTGTTTATTTATCACGACTAAATTACCAATCTGCATTCTACATACCTCATATGATTCTTCAAGTCACGTTTCGTAGCCTATCATTTCTAATACAGCAGGTACTTGCTGAGCGCAGACTTGTAAAGCGTGATTTCGCGTATAGCAGTACCTTACAGGATTCCATTTAATTTGTCCACTGCTAGAATTTCATTCATACGTGGTTCAACATGCATCCATCAACACCGGAAAGAATTTATCTGCTATTTTAAACAATTTCCATGTACTGAAAATGAAGTCCAAAAAAATCTTACAATTCTCAAATGCAAAGCATTCCGAAGAATTTTCATATATGGAAGATAGAGAAGTCAAACAATGAATCAGAAAATTACAAAGGAAGAATTGGGTGCTTATAAAACCCCTTGATAATAAAAGCGCTTATTACGAGGAACAGCTTTTAACTGAAGATAAGATGAAGGAATCGTTAAATAACAGAGAAGCAATGTCTGATCTTCTAGCGGAGATTGACACAATTAAAGAAAAAAACGGACACTTTAAAAGAGCTACTGGGAAACATGTGCTCTTTACAGCGACACGGTTACAGTTGTATCAGTCATTCTTATAAGCAAAATCATCAGCTTTTTCAAAAAATAATTCTGTCATGTATTTGCCAAGAGAACGAAAACAAGTCCAAAAGAAACTTTCAGAGTGCTTTTCAAAACCAAGTTGAAAGTTAGTCTGCAGAATTTTACTTCGATAATAATAAAACATCTCTGATTTTATTTCAAAATGAATTTTTATTTATTAAATTAATTTTAAAGAGATCTTTGCAAATTGGTTCATAAAACTTCACAATATGCCAAAATTGTTCAGATTAGGGGAAAAATATAATAAAGTATTGCTTAACACAACTAAGAAAAAGCACATTTTGAGCATCCTTAACAGAAGACAATTTGGCTCCACTAACTTTCTTTACGAGTATACATTAAATTTTTATTTACATTTCTTTTTTATTCAACACTTATCTTTCAATGGTTTTAAGAGAAACAGCACTTGACAGAGACTTTAAATTCGGAAAAAACTGAAACAAAATTGTTTTATACACAGGCAGTGCAATTACACTGGCCTGTTGGGAAGAGAAGACCCCGTTGGACAGGGAAAATATTAGGCCACACAGAGAGGAAAATGTTTAGCCTCCTCCTCGTAATGCGAAAGGGAAAAAGTTACACCACTGCAGTACTTTTGAAACCACTACGAAGCAACAGAACTCTAACAAATCACAGACTTCTGATAATTATAGTGTGATTAACAGTTCAACATCACTTTGAATATTACAATACAATATAGAGAAAGCAGCAATTCAGACACTTCAATATGGAATTCAAAAACCTACGAAATTAATGCACAAATGCTACCCTAAACATCAAAACATAATGTGACGCGTTTATGTAAAATAAATAACTAGTAAAGCTCCAATATAAAGCAACATGTGAAAAAGGACGGACAAATTATAACATTCAAGCATTTCTAGTGGAAATAAAGTTGATATAAAACAAGACTTACCAGCCACAGATGTCTTTTTGCTCTGAATTATTCCTCCGTTCTCTTTCTTTCACGATATCATGTTCTGCATTCGAAGAGTGCACAAAAGTGATGACAAATTACACTAGAAGAGGCCAAAAGGGGAAAAAAAGGAATCGTTAGATTTTAACTACTTTGATATTAAAGAATAATTATACACAAAGAGAAATATCTAATATTGTTTCTTAATATATAAGACTTCAAAAGTCGCCTTCTTTGTTTTAAACTCCAGCAATGTGCTACATTGTTACTAAAAGCACGACTGCAATCGATAGAAAAGCTGATTTTCCTAATACGACAGAAGTACAGTGAGCGAAAGGGGTTTTTAATATATGGGTACAACATGAATAATAAAAGAAAAAAAAAACTTTACTGCTAGCTTTGAAGCAGGTGTTATATATTAAACTATCTTAATTAACACACAGAATTAGTGACATAACAGATCAAAATAGAGTAAGAATGAAACTCGCAATACATTAACATTAAAAGAGCTATTATACATGTATACTTTTAAAGATTTTTTTAAAAAAAGGGCACAAAAACACCACTCTAAAAACAGACTTTGAAGAACATCTTGGAAATAAAAGTCATATACCATAAAAGAAATATTTCATTCAGAATTTTAACGCAATAACCATTTCTAATTTTAAGTTCTTTACTTAGGTACTCTCAACCATGAGAGAGGACAGCTTAGTCCGATATACCAGAAATTATCCTGAAATATTACCAGGTGACTTTAATGTAATTGTAGAAACATTTCACTCAGGGAAAGAACATATTGTCTAGCTGCCCGGGTTCAAGCCCAGCTTTAACATAGCAAGCCAAAACACATCAAATGCCATTGAATGACACAGCATTTTGAAATGTTACAAAAAATTTAAATGCAATTTCGTGGAAGAGCTATTGCAATTACCTACATTCTAAAATTTTGACCAAAATTTCAAGAAAACTAAGATACTCCTTTTTCTTTCGAAGGAATCAAAGCCATATACTAATGTAGGGATGCTCAACCTATTGTAGTATGAAACCTAAACATAGGAATGAAATTTTGTCAGCTATGTGAAATGTCCAATACCGAGAAATTCCGTAAATTCTAGAATAGAACCTGCGTCTGAAAACAGACGAAAGGTAAAACATTATTCAAATACTTAACTTTTACCCTTGAAGCAGGTGTTCTATATTAAACTGTGTTAATTCACATACAGAATTAGTAATATAATAGCTCAGAATTTTGTAAGAGACCCAAACACGCATTAAATAAACATTAAAAAATCTTTATACATTTATTAGTGTTACGAGGATTTATTCTGAAATATTATAAGGTCACTTTCAAAGAAATGATAGAACTTTTCACTCAGGGAAGGGACATTCTGTCTGGCTGCCCAGGTTCCATCCCAGCTTCTGTTACAAAAGTTTCATAGAAGAATTTTAAAAATCCAGAAACGAAACTTACGAAGAAATTATTGAACATACCTGGTTCTATGATTTAGCCATTCTTACAGACATAGTAACTAAATCTTAAATTTGAGAGGGGGCGAGAGAACTAAAGTCTTTGAATTAAAGGGTATTATAAATTCATTTTAAATCAAAATTAATTTTGTGAAAATATAACCCAAATAGGAGGAATATACATTTTTACCATAATGTAATGTACGTGTTGCCCCTTTGAAAATCTGGAGAACTTAAGCGTGAAATATAAGAAAACTGAAACAATCATTTGGAAAATCTCATCGAGCTTAAATTAGTTTCTAAATTAGATGTTTTGAGTGTATTTAAAATTAGGCTAACTACTTCATTCACTTCAAACCAATTACATAACACTAGTATTTAAGAAAAATGGTAAAAGATTGCAAATATTTTAAATAACAATTCTATTGATCTAGAAATGGAAATAACTGATTTTCATCCTAATTAAGATCAAGAATATCACAAAATGCCATTTGAATAGTCCTAGAACAGAAAAATCATGAACAGTTAAACTTTTAAAAAGATAAATTCCTGCTTCTGATCTACTTAAAAATGTGAAAGAGGATTTTCAACACTGAACTTGTTAAAATCAATGTTTAGATACAGGATAACAAATGAACTCCCAACGACTGCAAGGATTTAGCCATATCATTGCATGTACCAAAGGAAAAAAAAAAAAAAAAACTCGCAGAAAAAATGCAGTGTTAAATTTCACATTAAAATATGATTTCCCTGTATTTAACTTTCATCTTGCTGAATTTTTTGTAAATAATACAAAGAGTATACCTTTTTTTAACATATTATACCACACATTTTTATACTTTGTGTAATGCATTTATAACTGAAATATTAAAAGTGCACTAGATACTTGTAGCTCGCCAAAATTTTATAAACTCAAAATTGGCTCCCTTTAAGTTAAAGTTGCGCATAAGTGGACTAAGGGAAGGAATGCAATTTTATGTCTTTGTCTGTATTTGATTTCATTTTCATATAAAAAGAGTTAAAAATAGGGTTATCTAATTTTGTTATCTAGGTAACAAAATTTAAACACACATTTTCAGTAAAAAATTACAGAATAAAAGATTTTGTTTCCCTGAAGACGCAACACCTCGCTATTCCAGGTATGGTACAGACTGCATACTGTCAGAGAGAAATTCCTTTCTTAAACAGGGAATCCATATACTTTAATCTGTTTTTACACAAGTACTGTGTATGACTAATCCATGGTCCAGGAGTAAAATACTTTATAGCTAATCCCTCTAAATTTTTATTATTTTCGGTCATCTGTATAGACTGTTTATTTATCACGACTAAATTACCAATCTGCATTCTACATACCTCATATGATTCTTCAAGTCACGTTTCGTAGCCTATCATTTCTAATACAGCAGGTACTTGCTGAGCGCAGACTTGTAAAGCGTGATTTCGCGTATAGCAGTACCTTACAGGATTCCATTTAATTTGTCCACTGCTAGAATTTCATTCATACGTGGTTCAACATGCATCCATCAACACCGGAAAGAATTTATCTGCTATTTTAAACAATTTCCATGTACTGAAAATGAAGTCCAAAAAAATCTTACAATTCTCAAATGCAAAGCATTCCGAAGAATTTTCATATATGGAAGATAGAGAAGTCAAACAATGAATCAGAAAATTACAAAGGAAGAATTGGGTGCTTATAAAACCCCTTGATAATAAAAGCGCTTATTACGAGGAACAGCTTTTAACTGAAGATAAGATGAAGGAATCGTTAAATAACAGAGAAGCAATGTCTGATCTTCTAGCGGAGATTGACACAATTAAAGAAAAAAACGGACACTTTAAAAGAGCTACTGGGAAACATGTGCTCTTTACAGCGACACAGTTACAGTTGTATCAGTCATTCTTATAAGCAAAATCATCAGCTTTTTCAAAAAATAATTCTGTCATGTATTTGCCAAGAGAACGAAAACAAGTCCAAAAGAAACTTTCAGAGTGCTTTTCAAAACCAAGTTGAAAGTTAGTCTGCAGAATTTTACTTCGATAATAATAAAACATCTCTGATTTTATTTCAAAATGAATTTTTATTTATTAAATTAATTTTAAAGAGATCTTTGCAAATTGGTTCATAAAACTTCACAATATGCCAAAATTGTTCAGATTAGGGGAAAAATATAATAAAGTATTGCTTAACACAACTAAGAAAAAGCACATTTTGAGCATCCTTAACAGAAGACAATTTGGCTCCACTAACTTTCTTTACGAGTATACATTAAATTTTTATTTACATTTCTTTTTTATTCAACACTTATCTTTCAATGGTTTTAAGAGAAACAGCACTTGACAGAGACTTTAAATTCGGAAAAAACTGAAACAAAATTGTTTTATACACAGGCAGTGCAATTACACTGGCCTGTTGGGAAGAGAAGACCCCGTTGGACAGGGAAAATATTAGGCCACACAGAGAGGAAAATGCTTAGCCTCCTCCTCGTAATGCGAAAGGGAAAAAGTTACACCACTGCAGTACTTTTGAAACCACTACGAAGCAACAGAACTCTAACAAATCACAGACTTCTGATAATTATAGTGTGATTAACAGTTCAACATCACTTCGAATATTACAATACAATATAGAGAAAGCAGCAATTCAGACACTTCAATATGGAATTCAAAAACCTACGAAATTAATGCACAAATGCTACCCTAAACATCAAAACATAATGTGACGCGTTTATGTAAAATAAATAACTAGTAAAGCTCCAATATAAAGCAACATGTGAAAAAGGACGGACAAATTATAACATTCAAGCATTTCTAGTGGAAATAAAGTTGATATAAAACAAGACTTACCAGCCACAGATGTCTTTTTGCTCTGAATTATTCCTCCGTTCTCTTTCTTTCACGATATCATGTTCTGCATTCGAAGAGTGCACAAAAGTGATGACAAATTACACTAGAAGAGGCCAAAAGGGGAAAAAAAGGAATCGTTAGATTTTAACTACTTTGATATTAAAGAATAATCATACACAAAGAGAAATATCTAATATTGTTTCTTAATATATAAGACTTCAAAAGTCGCCTTCTTTGTTTTAAACTCCAGCAATGTGCTACATTGTTACTAAAAGCACGACTGCAATCGATAGAAAAGCTGATTTTCCTAATACGACAGAAGTACAGTGAGCGAAAGGGGTTTTTAATATATGGGTACAACATGAATAATAAAAGAAAAAAAAACTTTACTGCTAGCTTTGAAGCAGGTGTTATATATTAAACTATCTTAATTAACACACAGAATTAGTGACATAACAGATCAAAATAGAGTAAGAATGAAACTCGCAATACATTAACATTAAAAGAGCTATTATACATGTATACTTTTAAAGATTTTTTTAAAAAAAGGGCACAAAAACACCACTCTAAAAACAGACTTCGAAGAACATCTTGGAAATAAAAGTCATATACCATAAAAGAAATATTTCATTCAGAATTTTAACGCAATAACCATTTCTAATTTTAAGTTCTTTACTTAGGTACTCTCAACCATAAGAGAGGACAGCTTAGTCCGATATACCAGAAATTATCCTGAAATATTACCAGGTGACTTTAATGTAATTGTAGAAACATTTCACTCAGGGAAAGAACATATTGTCTAGCTGCCCGGGTTCAAGCCCAGCTTTAACATAGCAAGCCAAAACACATCAAATGCCATTGAATGATACAGCATTTTGAAATGTTACAAAAAATTTAAATGCAATTTCGTGGAAGAGCTATTGCAATTACCTACATTCTAAAATTTTGACCAAAAATTCAAGAAAACTAAGATACTCCGTTTTCTTTCGAAGGAATCAAAGCCATATACTAATGTAGGGATGCTCAACCTATTGTAGTATGAAACCTAAACATAGGAATGAAATTTCATCAGCTATGTGAGATGTCCAATACCGAGAAATTCCGTAAATTCTAGAATAGAACCTGCGTCTGAAAACAGACGAAAGGTAAAACATTATTCAAATACTTAACTTTTAGCCTTGAAGCAGGTGTTCTATATTAAACTGTGTTAATTCACATACAGAATTAGTAATATAATAGCTCAGAATTTTGTAAGAGACCCAAACACGCATTAAATAAACATTAAAAAATCTTTATACATTTATTAGTGTTACGAGGATTTATTCTGAAATATTATAAGGTCACTTTCAAAGAAATGATAGAACTTTTCACTCAGGGAAGGGACATTCTGTCTGGCTGCCCAGGTTCCATCCCAGCTTCTGTTACAAAAGTTTCATAGAAGAATTTTAAAAATCCAGAAACGAAACTTACGAAGAAATTATTGAACATACCTGGTTCTATGATTTAGCCATTCTTACAGACATAGTAACTAAATCTTAAATTTGAGAGGGGGCGAGAGAACTAAAGTCTTTGAATTAAAGGGTATTATAAATTCATTTTAAATCAAAATTAATTTTGTGAAAATATAACCCAAATAGGAGGAATATACATTTTTACCATAATGTAATGTACGTGTTGCCCCTTTGAAAATCTGGAGAACTTAAGCGTGAAATATAAGAAAACTGAAACAATCATTTGGAAAATCTCATCGAGCTTAAATTAGTTTCTAAATTAGATGTTTTGAGTGTATTTAAAATTAGGCTAACTACTTCATTCACTTCAAACCAATTACATAACACTAGTATTTAAGAAAAATGGTAAAAGATTGCAAATATTTTAAATAACAATTCTATTGATCTAGAAATGGAAATAACTGATTTTCATCCTAATTAAGATCAAGAATATCACAAAATGCCATTTGAATAGTCCTAGAACAGAAAAATCATGAACAGTTAAACTTTTAAAAAGATAAATTCCTGCTTCTGATCTACTTAAAAATGTGAAAGAGGATTTTCAACACTGAACTTGTTAAAATCAATGTTTAGATACAGGATAACAAATGAACTCCCAACGACTGCAAGGATTTAGCCATATCATTGCATGTACCAAAGGAAAAAAAAAAAAAAAAAAAAAACTCGCAGAAAAAATGCAGTGTTAAATTTCACATTAAAATATGATTTCCCTGTATTTAACTTTCATCTTGCTGAATTTTTTGTAAATAATACAAAGAGTATACCTTTTTTTAACATATTATACCACACATTTTTATACTTTGTGTAATGCATTTATAACTGAAATATTAAAAGTGCACTAGATACTTGTAGCTCGCCAAAATTTTATAAACTCAAAATTGGCTCCCTTTAAGTTAAAGTTGCACATAACTGCACTAAGGGAAGGAATGCAATTTTATGTCTTTGTCTGTATTTGATTTCATTTTCATATAAAAAGAGTTAAAAATAGGGTTATCTAATTTTGTTATCTAGGTAACAAAATTTAAACACACATTTTCAGTAAAAAATTACAGAATAAAAGATTTTGTTTCCCTGAAGACGCAACACCTCGCTATTCCAGGTATGGTACAGACTGCATACTGTCAGAGAGAAATTCCTTTCTTAAACAGGGAATCCATATACTTTAATCTGTTTTTACACAAGTACTGTGTATGACTAATCCATGGTCCAGGAGTAAAATACTTTATAGCTAATCCCTCTAAATTTTTATTATTTTCGGTCATCTGTATAGACTGTTTATTTATCACGACTAAATTACCAATCTGCATTCTACATACCTCATATGATTCTTCAAGTCACGTTTCGTAGCCTATCATTTCTAATACAGCAGGTACTTGCTGAGCGCAGACTTGTAAAGCGTGATTTCGCGTATAGCAGTACCTTACAGGATTCCATTTAATTTGTCCACTGCTAGAATTTCATTCATACGTGGTTCAACATGCATCCATCAACACCGGAAAGAATTTATCTGCCATTTTAAACAATTTCCATGTACTGAAAATGAAGTCCAAAAAAATCTTACAAATCTCAAATGCAAAGTATTCCGAAGAATTTTCATATATGGAAGATAGAGAAGTCAAACAATGAATCAGAAAATTACAAAGGAAGAATTGGGTGCTTATAAAACCCCTTGATAATAAAAGCGCTTATTACGAGGAACAGCTTTTAACTGAAGATAAGATGAAGGAATCGTTAAATAACACAGAAGCAATGTCTGATCTTCTAGCGGAGATTGACACAATTAAAGAAAAAAACGGACACTTTAAAAGAGCTACTGGGAAACATGTGCTCTTTACAGCGACACGGTTACAGTTGTATCAGTCATTCTTATAAGCAAAATCATCAGCTTTTTCAAAAAATAATTCTGTCATGTATTTGCCAAGAGAACGAAAACAAGTCCAAAAGAAACTTTCAGAGTGCTTTTCAAAACCAAGTTGAAAGTTAGTCTGCAGAATTTTACTTCGATAATAATAAAACATCTCTGATTTTATTTCAAAATGAATTTTTATTTATTAAATTAATTTTAAAGAGATCTTTGCAAATTGGTTCATAAAACTTCACAATATGCCAAAATTGTTCAGATTAGGTGAAAAATATAATAAAGTATTGCTTAACACAACTAAGAAAAAGCACATTTTGAGCATCCTTAACAGAAGACAATTTGGCTCCACTAACTTTCTTTACGAGTATACATTAAATTTTTATTTACATTTCTTTTTTATTCAACACTTATCTTTCAATATTTTTAAGAGAAACAGCACTTGACAGAGACTTTAAATTCGGAAAAAACTGAAACAAAATTGTTTTATACACAGGCAGTGCAATTACACTGGCCTGTTGGGAAGAGAAGACCCCGTTGGACAGGGAAAATATTAGGCCACACAGAGAGGAAAATGTTTAGCCTCCTCCTCGTAATGCGAAAGGGAAAAAGTTACACCACTGCAGTACTTTTGAAACCACTACGAAGCAACAGAACTCTAACAAATCACAGACTTCTGATAATTATAGTGTGATTAACAGTTCAACATCACTTCGAATATTACAATACAATATAGAGAAAGCAGCAATTCAGACACTTCAATATGGAATTCAAAAACCTACGAAATTAATGCACAAATGCTACCCTAAACATCAAAACATAATGTGACGCGTTTATGTAAAATAAATAACTAGTAAAGCTCCAATATAATGCAACATGTGAAAAAGGACGGACAAATTATAACATTCAAGCATTTCTAGTGGAAATAAAGTTGATATAAAACAAGACTTACCAGCCACAGATGTCTTTTTGCTCTGAATTATTCCTCCGTTCTCTTTCTTTCACGATATCATGTTCTGCATTCGAAGAGTGCACAAAAGTGATGACAAATTACACTAGAAGAGGCCAAAAGGGGAAAAAAAGGAATCGTTAGATTTTAACTACTTTGATATTAAAGAATAATTATACACAAAGAGAAATATCTAATATTGTTTCTTAATATATAAGACTTCAAAAGTCGCCTTCTTTGTTTTAAACTCCAGCAATGTGCTACATTGTTACTAAAAGCACGACTGCAATCGATAGAAAAGCTGATTTTCCTAATACGACAGAAGTACAGTGAGCGAAAGGGGTTTTTAATATATGGGTACAACATGAATAATAAAAGAAAAAAAAAACTTTACTGCTAGCTTTGAAGCAGGTGTTATATATTAAACTATCTTAATTAACACACAGAATTAGTGACATAACAGATCAAAATAGAGTAAGAATGAAACTCGCAATACATTAACATTAAAAGAGCTATTATACATGTATACTTTTAAAGATTTTTTTAAAAAAAGGGCACAAAAACACCACTCTAAAAACAGACTTCGAAGAACATCTTGGAAATAAAAGTCATATACCATAAAAGAAATATTTCATTCAGAATTTTAACGCAATAACCATTTCTAATTTTAAGTTCTTTACTTAGGTACTCTCAACCATAAGAGAGGACAGCTTAGTCCGATATACCAGAAATTATCCTGAAATATTACCAGGTGACTTTAATGTAATTGTAGAAACATTTCACTCAGGGAAAGAACATATTGTCTAGCTGCCCGGGTTCAAGCCCAGCTTTAACATAGCAAGCCAAAACACATCAAATGCCATTGAATGATACAGCATTTTGAAATGTTACAAAAAATTTAAATGCAATTTCGTGGAAGAGCTATTGCAATTACCTACATTCTAAAATTTTGACCAAAAATTCAAGAAAACTAAGATACTCCGTTTTCTTTCGAAGGAATCAAAGCCATATACTAATGTAGGGATGCTCAACCTATTGTAGTATGAAACCTAAACATAGGAATGAAATTTCATCAGCTATGTGAGATGTCCAATACCGAGAAATTCCGTAAATTCTAGAATAGAACCTGCGTCTGAAAACAGACGAAAGGTAAAACATTATTCAAATACTTAACTTTTAGCCTTGAAGCAGGTGTTCTATATTAAACTGTGTTAATTCACATACAGAATTAGTAATATAATAGCTCAGAATTTTGTAAGAGACCCAAACACGCATTAAATAAACATTAAAAAATCTTTATACATTTATTAGTGTTACGAGGATTTATTCTGAAATATTATAAGGTCACTTTCAAAGAAATGATAGAACTTTTCACTCAGGGAAGGGACATTCTGTCTGGCTGCCCAGGTTCCATCCCAGCTTCTGTTACAAAAGTTTCATAGAAGAATTTTAAAAATCCAGAAACGAAACTTACGAAGAAATTATTGAACATACCTGGTTCTATGATTTAGCCATTCTTACAGACATAGTAACTAAATCTTAAATTTGAGAGGGGGCGAGAGAACTAAAGTCTTTGAATTAAAGGGTATTATAAATTCATTTTAAATCAAAATTAATTTTGTGAAAATATAACCCAAATAGGAGGAATATACATTTTTACCATAATGTAATGTACGTGTTGCCCCTTTGAAAATCTGGAGAACTTAAGCGTGAAATATAAGAAAACTGAAACAATCATTTGGAAAATCTCATCGAGCTTAAATTAGTTTCTAAATTAGATGTTTTGAGTGTATTTAAAATTAGGCTAACTACTTCATTCACTTCAAACCAATTACATAACACTAGTATTTAAGAAAAATGGTAAAAGATTGCAAATATTTTAAATAACAATTCTATTGATCTAGAAATGGAAATAACTGATTTTCATCCTAATTAAGATCAAGAATATCACAAAATGCCATTTGAATAGTCCTAGAACAGAAAAATCATGAACAGTTAAACTTTTAAAAAGATAAATTCCTGCTTCTGATCTACTTAAAAATGTGAAAGAGGATTTTCAACACTGAACTTGTTAAAATCAATGTTTAGATACAGGATAACAAATGAACTCCCAACGACTGCAAGGATTTAGCCATATCATTGCATGTACCAAAGGAAAAAAAAAAAAAAAAAAAAAAACTCGCAGAAAAAATGCAGTGTTAAATTTCACATTAAAATATGATTTCCCTGTATTTAACTTTCATCTTGCTGAATTTTTTGTAAATAATACAAAGAGTATACCTTTTTTTAACATATTATACCACACATTTTTATACTTTGTGTAATGCATTTATAACTGAAATATTAAAAGTGCACTAGATACTTGTAGCTCGCCAAAATTTTATAAACTCAAAATTGGCTCCCTTTAAGTTAAAGTTGCACATAACTGCACTAAGGGAAGGAATGCAATTTTATGTCTTTGTCTGTATTTGATTTCATTTTCATATAAAAAGAGTTAAAAATAGGGTTATCTAATTTTGTTATCTAGGTAACAAAATTTAAACACACATTTTCAGTAAAAAATTACAGAATAAAAGATTTTGTTTCCCTGAAGACGCAACACCTCGCTATTCCAGGTATGGTACAGACTGCATACTGTCAGAGAGAAATTCCTTTCTTAAACAGGGAATCCATATACTTTAATCTGTTTTTACACAAGTACTGTGTATGACTAATCCATGGTCCAGGAGTAAAATACTTTATAGCTAATCCCTCTAAATTTTTATTATTTTCGGTCATCTGTATAGACTGTTTATTTATCACGACTAAATTACCAATCTGCATTCTACATACCTCATATGATTCTTCAAGTCACGTTTCGTAGCCTATCATTTCTAATACAGCAGGTACTTGCTGAGCGCAGACTTGTAAAGCGTGATTTCGCATATAGCAGTACCTTACAGGATTCCATTTAATTTGTCCACTGCTAGAATTTCATTCATACGTGGTTCAACATGCATCCATCAACACCGGAAAGAATTTATCTGCCATTTTAAACAATTTCCATGTACTGAAAATGAAGTCCAAAAAAATCTTACAAATCTCAAATGCAAAGTATTCCGAAGAATTTTCATATATGGAAGATAGAGAAGTCAAACAATGAATCAGAAAATTACAAAGGAAGAATTGGGTGCTTATAAAACCCCTTGATAATAAAAGCGCTTATTACGAGGAACAGCTTTTAACTGAAGATAAGATGAAGGAATCGTTAAATAACACAGAAGCAATGTCTGATCTTCTAGCGGAGATTGACACAATTAAAGAAAAAAACGGACACTTTAAAAGAGCTACTGGGAAACGTGCTCTTTACAGCGACACGGTTACAGTTGTATCAGTCATTCTTATAAGCAAAATCATCAGCTTTTTCAAAAAATAATTCTGTCATGTATTTGCCAAGAGAACGAAAACAAGTCCAAAAGAAACTTTCAGAGTGCTTTTCAAAACCAAGTTGAAAGTTAGTCTGCAGAATTTTACTTCGATAATAATAAAACATCTCTGATTTTATTTCAAAATGAATTTTTATTTATTAAATTAATTTTAAAGAGATCTTTGCAAATTGGTTCATAAAACTTCACAATATGCCAAAATTGTTCAGATTAGGGGAAAAATATAATAAAGTATTGCTTAACACAACTAAGAAAAAGCACATTTTGAGCATCCTTAACAGAAGACAATTTGGCTCCACTAACTTTCTTTACGAGTATACATTAAATTTTTATTTACATTTCTTTTTTATTCAACACTTATCTTTCAATGGTTTTAAGAGAAACAGCACTTGACAGAGACTTTAAATTCGGAAAAAACTGAAACAAAATTGTTTTATACACAGGCAGTGCAATTACACTGGCCTGTTGGGAAGAGAAGACCCCGTTGGACAGGGAAAATATTAGGCCACACAGAGAGGAAAATGTTTAGCCTCCTCCTCGTAATGCGAAAGGGAAAAAGTTACACCACTGCAGTACTTTTGAAACCACTACGAAGCAACAGAACTCTAACAAATCACAGACTTCTGATAATTATAGTGTGATTAACAGTTCAACATCACTTCGAATATTACAATACAATATAGAGAAAGCAGCAATTCAGACACTTCAATATGGAATTCAAAAACCTACGAAATTAATGCACAAATGCTACCCTAAACATCAAAACATAATGTGACGCGTTTATGTAAAATAAATAACTAGTAAAGCTCCAATATAAAGCAACATGTGAAAAAGGACGGACAAATTATAACATTCAAGCATTTCTAGTGGAAATAAAGTTGATATAAAACAAGACTTACCAGCCACAGATGTCTTTTTGCTCTGAATTATTCCTCCGTTCTCTTTCTTTCACGATATCATGTTCTGCATTCGAAGAGTGCACAAAAGTGATGACAAATTACACTAGAAGAGGCCAAAAGGGGAAAAAAAGGAATCGTTAGATTTTAACTACTTTGATATTAAAGAATAATTATACACAAAGAGAAATATCTAATATTGTTTCTTAATATATAAGACTTCAAAAGTCGCCTTCTTTGTTTTAAACTCCAGCAATGTGCTACATTGTTACTAAAAGCACGACTGCAATCGATAGAAAAGCAGATTTTCCTAATACGACAGAAGTACAGTGAGCGAAAGGGGTTTTTAATATATGGGTACAACATGAATAATAAAAGAAAAAAAAAATTAGACAGTTATTACGGATACACAGAATGAAAGGGATAATGATCTTCGAGAAGAGTAAATAATTGCAGTGCTTGTAGAAAGATGGCCCCAAAAGACAAAGAGCAGGTAATTTTAAATCACAAATAAACAAAAGAAACTTTACTGCTAGCTTTGAAGCAGGTGTTATATATTAAACTATCTTAATTAACACACAGAATTAGGGACATAACAGATCAAAATAGAGTAAGAATGAAACTCGCAATACATTAACATTAAAAGAGCTATTATACATGTATACTTTTAAAGATTTTTTTAAAAAAAGGGCACAAAAACACCACTCTAAAAACAGACTTCGAAGAACATCTTGGAAATAAAAGTCATATACCATAAAAGAAATATTTCATTCAGAATTTTAACGCAATAACCATTTCTAATTTTAAGTTCTTTACTTAGGTACTCTCAACCATGAGAGAGGACAGCTTAGTCCGATATACCAGAAATTATCCTGAAATATTACCAGGTGACTTTAATGTAATTGTAGAAACATTTCACTCAGGGAAAGAACATATTGTCTAGCTGCCCGGGTTCAAGCCCAGCTTTAACATAGCAAGCCAAAACACATCAAATGCCATTGAATGACACAGCATTTTGAAATGTTACAAAAAATTTAAATGCAATTTCGTGGAAGAGCTATTGCAATTACCTACATTCTAAAATTTTGACCAAAATTTCAAGAAAACTAAGATACTCCTTTTTCTTTCGAAGGAATCAAAGCCATATACTAATGTAGGGATGCTCAACCTATATTAGTATGAAACCTAAACATAGGAATGAAATTTTGTCAGCTATGTGAAATGTCCAATACCGAGAAATTCCGTAAATTCTAGAACAGAACCTGCGTCTGAAAACAGACGAAAGGTAAAACATTATTCAAATACTTAACTTTTAGCCTTGAAGCAGGTGTTCTATATTAAACTGTGTTAATTCACATACAGAATTAGTAATATAATAGCTCAGAATTTTGTAAGAGACCCAAACACGCATTAAATAAACATTAAAAAATCTTTATACATTTATTAGTGTTACGAGGATTTATTCTGAAATATTATAAGGTCACTTTCAAAGAAATGATAGAACTTTTCACTCAGGGAAGGGACATTCTGTCTGGCTGCCCGGGTTCCATCCCAGCTTCTGTTACAAAAGTTTCATAGAAGAATTTTAAAAATCCAGAAACGAAACTTACGAAGAAATTATTGAACATACCTGGTTCTATGATTTAGCCATTCTTACAGACATAGTAACTAAATCTTAAATTTGAGAGGGGGCGAGAGAACTAAAGTCTTTGAATTAAAGGGTATTATAAATTCATTTTAAATCAAAATTAATTTTGTGAAAATATAACCCAAATAGGAGGAATATACATTTTTACCATAATGTAATGTACGTGTTGCCCCTTTGAAAATCTGGAGAACTTAAGCGTGAAATATAAGAAAACTGAAACAATCATTTGGAAAATCTCATCGAGCTTAAATTAGTTTCTAAATTAGATGTTTTGAGTGTATTTAAAATTAGGCTAACTACTTCATTCACTTCAAACCAATTACATAACACTAGTATTTAAGAAAAATGGTAAAAGATTGCAAATATTTTAAATAACAATTCTATTGATCTAGAAATGGAAATAACTGATTTTCATCCTAATTAAGATCAAGAATATCACAAAATGCCATTTGAATAGTCCTAGAACAGAAAAATCATGAACAGTTAAACTTTTAAAAAGATAAATTCCTGCTTCGGATCTACTTAAAAATGTGAAAGAGGATTTTCAACAGTGAACTTGTTAAAATCAATGTTTAGATACAGGATAACAAATGAACTCCCAACGACTGCAAGGATTTAGCCATATCATTGCATGTACCAAAGGAAAAAAAAAAAAAAAAACTCGCAGAAAAAATGCAGTGTTATATTTCACATTAAAATATGATTTCCCTGTATTTAACTTTCATCTTGCTGAATTTTTTGTAAATAATACAAAGAGTATACCTTTTTTTAACATATTATACCACACATTTTTATACTTTGTGTAATGCATTTATAACTGAAATATTAAAAGTGCACTAGATACTTGTAGCTCGCCAAAATTTTATAAACTCAAAATTGGCTCCCTTTAAGTTAAAGTTGCACATAACTGCACTAAGGGAAGGAATGCAATTTTATGTCTTTGTCTGTATTTGATTTCATTTTCATATAAAAAGAGTTAAAAATAGGGTTATCTAATTTTGTTATCTAGGTAACAAAATTTAAACACACATTTTCAGTAAAAAATTACAGAATAAAAGATTTTGTTTCCCTGAAGACGCAACACCTCGCTATTCCAGGTATGGTACAGACTGCATACTGTCAGAGAGAAATTCCTTTCTTAAACAGGGAATCCATATACTTTAATCTGTTTTTACACAAGTACTGTGTATGACTAATCCATGGTCCAGGAGTAAAATACTTTATAGCTAATCCCTCTAAATTTTTATTATTTTCGGTCATCTGTATAGACTGTTTATTTATCATGACTAAATTACCAATCTGCATTCTACATACCTCATATGATTCTTCAAGTCACGTTTCGTAGCCTATCATTTCTAATACAGCAGGTACTTGCTGAGCGCAGACTTGTAAAGCGTGATTTCGCGTATAGCAGTACCTTACAGGATTCCATTTAATTTGTCCACTGCTAGAATTTCATTCATACGTGGTTCAACATGCATCCATCAACACCGGAAAGAATTTATCTGCTATTTTAAACAATTTCCATGTACTGAAAATGAAGTCCAAAAAAATCTTACAAATCTCAAATGCAAAGTATTCCGAAGAATTTTCATATATGGAAGATAGAGAAGTCAAACAATGAATCAGAAAATTACAAAGGAAGAATTGGGTGCTTATAAAACCCCTTGATAATAAAAGCGCTTATTACGAGGAACAGCTTTTAACTGAAGATAAGATGAAGGAATCGTTAAATAACACAGAAGCAATGTCTGATCTTCTAGCGGAGATTGACACAATTAAAGAAAAAAACGGACACTTTAAAAGAGCTACTGGGAAACATGTGCTCTTTACAGCGACACGGTTACAGTTGTATCAGTCATTCTTATAAGCAAAATCATCAGCTTTTTCAAAAAATAATTCTGTCATGTATTTGCCAAGAGAACGAAAACAAGTCCAAAAGAAACTTTCAGAGTGCTTTTCAAAACCAAGTTGAAAGTTAGTCTGCAGAATTTTACTTCGATAATAATAAAACATCTCTGATTTTATTTCAAAATGAATTTTTATTTATTAAATTAATTTTAAAGAGATCTTTGCAAATTGGTTCATAAAACTTCACAATATGCCAAAATTGTTCAGATTAGGGGAAAAATATAATAAAGTATTGCTTAACACAACTAAGAAAAAGCACATTTTGAGCATCCTTAACAGAAGACAATTTGGCTCCACTAACTTTCTTTACGAGTATACATTAAATTTTTATTTACATTTCTTTTTTATTCAACACTTATCTTTCAATGGTTTTAAGAGAAACAGCACTTGACAGAGACTTTAAATTCGGAAAAAACTGAAACAAAATTGTTTTATACACAGGCAGTGCAATTACACTGGCCTGTTGGGAAGAGAAGACCCCGTTGGACAGGGAAAATATTAGGCCACACAGAGAGGAAAATGTTTAGCCTCCTCCTCGTAATGCGAAAGGGAAAAAGTTACACCACTGCAGTACTTTTGAAACCACTACGAAGCAACAGAACTCTAACAAATCACAGACTTCTGATAATTATAGTGTGATTAACAGTTCAACATCACTTCGAATATTACAATACAATATAGAGAAAGCAGCAATTCAGACACTTCAATATGGAATTCAAAAACCTACGAAATTAATGCACAAATGCTACCCTAAACATCAAAACATAATGTGACGCGTTTATGTAAAATAAATAACTAGTAAAGCTCCAATATAAAGCAACATGTGAAAAAGGACGGACAAATTATAACATTCAAGCATTTCTAGTGGAAATAAAGTTGATATAAAACAAGACTTACCAGCCACAGATGTCTTTTTGCTCTGAATTATTCCTCCGTTCTCTTTCTTTCACGATATCATGTTCTGCATTCGAAGAGTGCACAAAAGTGATGACAAATTACACTAGAAGAGGCCAAAAGGGGAAAAAAAGGAATCGTTAGATTTTAACTACTTTGATATTAAAGAATAATTATACACAAAGAGAAATATCTAATATTGTTTCTTAATATATAAGACTTCAAAAGTCGCCTTCTTTGTTTTAAACTCCAGCAATGTGCTACATTGTTACTAAAAGCACGACTGCAATCGATAGAAAAGCTGATTTTCCTAATACGACAGAAGTACAGTGAGCGAAAGGGGTTTTTAATATATGGGTACAACATGAATAATAAAAGAAAAAAAAAATTAGACAGTTATTACGGATACACAGAATGAAAGGGATAATGATCTTCGAGAAGAGTAAATAATTGCAGTGCTTGTAGAAAGATGGCCCCAAAAGACAAAGAGCAGGTAATTTTAAATCACAAATAAACAAAAGAAACTTTACTGCTAGCTTTGAAGCAGGTGTTATATATTAAACTATCTTAATTAACACACAGAATTAGTGACATAACAGATCAAAATAGAGTAAGAATGAAACTCGCAATACATTAACATTAAAAGAGCTATTATACATGTATACTTTTAAAGATTTTTTTAAAAAAAGGGCACAAAAACACCACTCTAAAAACAGACTTCGAAGAACATCTTGGAAATAAAAGTCATATACCATAAAAGAAATATTTCATTCAGAATTTTAACGCAATAACCATTTCTAATTTTAAGTTCTTTACTTAGGTACTCTCAACCATAAGAGAGGACAGCTTAGTCCGATATACCAGAAATTATCCTGAAATATTACCAGGTGACTTTAATGTAATTGTAGAAACATTTCACTCAGGGAAAGAACATATTGTCTAGCTGCCCGGGTTCAAGCCCAGCTTTAACATAGCAAGCCAAAACACATCAAATGCCATTGAATGACACAGCATTTTGAAATGTTACAAAAAATTTAAATGCAATTTCGTGGAAGAGCTATTGCAATTACCTAAATTCTAAAATTTTGACCAAAAATTCAAGAAAACTAAGATACTCCGTTTTCTTTCGAAGGAATCAAAGCCATATACTAATGTAGGGATGCTCAACCTATTGTAGTATGAAACCTAAACATAGGAATGAAATTTCATCAGCTATGTGAGATGTCCAATACCGAGAAATTCCGTAAATTCTAGAATAGAACCTGCGTCTGAAAACAGACGAAAGGTAAAACATTATTCAAATACTTAACTTTTAGCCTTGAAGCAGGTGTTCTATATTAAACTGTGTTAATTCACATACAGAATTAGTTATATAATAGCTCAGAATTTTGTAAGAGACCCAAACACGCATTAAATAAACATTAAAAAATCTTTATACATTTATTAGTGTTACGAGGATTTATTCTGAAATATTATAAGGTCACTTTCAAAGAAATGATAGAACTTTTCACTCAGGGAAGGGACATTCTGTCTGGCTGCCCGGGTTCCATCCCAGCTTCTGTTACAAAAGTTTCATAGAAGAATTTTAAAAATCCAGAAACGAAACTTACGAAGAAATTATTGAACATACCTGGTTCTATGATTTAGCCATTCTTACAGACATAGTAACTAAATCTTAAATTTGAGAGGGGGCGAGAGAACTAAAGTCTTTGAATTAAAGGGTATTATAAATTCATTTTAAATCAAAATTAATTTTGTGAAAATATAACCCAAATAGGAGGAATATACATTTTTACCATAATGTAATGTACGTGTTGCCCCTTTGAAAATCTGGAGAACTTAAGCGTGAAATATAAGAAAACTGAAACAATCATTTGGAAAATCTCATCGAGCTTAAATTAGTTTCTAAATTAGATGTTTTGAGTGTATTTAAAATTAGGCTAACTACTTCATTCACTTCAAACCAATTACATAACAGTAGTATTTAAGAAAAATGGTAAAAGATTGCAAATATTTTAAATAACAATTCTATTGATCTAGAAATGGAAATAACTGATTTTCATCCTAATTAAGATCAAGAATATCACAAAATGCCATTTGAATAGTCCTAGAACAGAAAAATCATGAACAGTTAAACTTTTAAAAAGATAAATTCCTGCTTCTGATCTACTTAAAAATGTGAAAGAGGATTTTCAACACTGAACTTGTTAAAATCAATGTTTAGATACAGGATAACAAATGAACTCCCAACGACTGCAAGGATTTAGCCATATCATTGCATGTACCAAAGGAAAAAAAAAAAAAAAAAAAACTCGCAGAAAAAATGCAGTGTTAAATTTCACATTAAAATATGATTTCCCTGTATTTAACTTTCATCTTGCTGAATTTTTTGTAAATAATACAAAGAGTATACCTTTTTTTAACATATTATACCACACATTTTTATACTTTGTGTAATGCATTTATAACTGAAATATTAAAAGTGCACTAGATACTTGTAGCTCGCCAAAATTTTATAAACTCAAAATTGGCTCCCTTTAAGTTAAAGTTGCACATAACTGCACTAAGGGAAGGAATGCAATTTTATGTCTTTGTCTGTATTTGATTTCATTTTCATATAAAAAGAGTTAAAAATAGGGTTATCTAATTTTGTTATCTAGGTAACAAAATTTAAACACACATTTTCAGTAAAAAATTACAGAATAAAAGATTTTGTTTCCCTGAAGACGCAACACCTCGCTATTCCAGGTATGGTACAGACTGCATACTGTCAGAGAGAAATTCCTTTCTTAAACAGGGAATCCATATACTTTAATCTGTTTTTACACAAGTACTGTGTATGACTAATCCATGGTCCAGGAGTAAAATACTTTATAGCTAATCCCTCTAAATTTTTATTATTTTCGGTCATCTGTATAGACTGTTTATTTATCACGACTAAATTACCAATCTGCATTCTACATACCTCATATGATTCTTCAAGTCACGTTTCGTAGCCTATCATTTCTAATACAGCAGGTACTTGCTGAGCGCAGACTTGTAAAGCGTGATTTCGCGTATAGCGGTACCTTACAGGATTATTATTAAGGATTATTATTAAATTACAAAGGAAGAATTGGGTGCCTATAAAACCCCTTGATAATAAAAGCGCTTATTACGAGGAACAGCTTTTAACTGAAGATAAGATGAAGGAATCGTTAAATAACAGAGAAGCAATGTCTGATCTTCTAGCGGAGATTGACACAATTAAAGAAAAAAATGGACACTTTAAAAGAGCTACTGGGAAACATGTGCTCTTTACAGCGACACAGTTACAGTTGTATCAGTCATTCTTATAAGCAAAAGACATCAGCTTTTTCAAAAAATAATTCTGTCATGTATTTGCCAAGAGAACGAAAACAAGTCCAAAAGAAACTTTCAGAGTGCTTTTGAAAACCAAGTTGAAAGTTAGTCTGCAGAATTTTACTTCGATAATAATAAAACATCTCTGATTTTATTTCAAAATGAATTTTTATTTATCAAATCAATTTTAAAGAGATCTTTGCAAATTGGTTCATAAAATTTCACAATATGCCAAAATTGTTCAGATTAGGGAAAAAATATAATAAAGTATTGCTTAAAACAACTAAGAAAAAGCACATTTTGAGCATCCTTAACAGAAGACAATTTGGCTCCACTAACTTTCTTTACGAGTATACATTAAATTTTTATTTACATTTCTTTTTTATTCAACACTTATCTTTCAATGGTTTTAAGAGAAACAGCACTTGATAGAGACTTTAAATTCGGAAAAAACTGAAACAAAATTGTTTTATACACAGGCAGTGCAATTACACTGGCCTGTTGGGAAGAGAAGACCCCGTTGGACAGGGAAAATATTAGGCCACACAGAGAGGAAAATGTTTAGCCTCCTCCTCGTAATGCGAAAGGGAAAAAGTTACACCACTGCAGTACTTTTGAAACCACTACGAAGCAACAGAACTCTAACAAATCGCAGACTTCTGATAATTATAGTGTGATTAACAGTTCAACATCACTTCGAATATTACAATACAATATAGAGAAAGCAGCAATTCAGACACTTCAATATGGAATTCAAAAACCTACGAAATTAATGCACAAATGCTACCCTAAACATCAAAACATAATGTGACGCGTTTATGTAAAATAAAGAACTAGTAAAGCTCCAATATAAAGCAACATGTGAAAAAGGACGGACAAATTTTAACATTCAAGCATTTCTGGTGGAAATAAAGTTGATATAAAACAAGACTTACCAGCCACAGATGTCTTTTTGCTCTGAATTATTCCTCCGTTCTCTTTCTTTCACGATATCATGTTCTGCATTCGAAGAGTGCACAAAAGTGATGACAAATTACACTAGAAGAGGCCAAAAGGGGAAAAAAAGGAATCATTAGATTTTAACTACTTTGATATTAAAGAATAATTATACACAAAGAGAAATATCTAATATTGTTTCTTAATATATAAGACTTCAAAAGTCGCCTTCTTTGTTTTAAACTCCAGCAATGTGCTACATTGTTACTAAAAGCACGACTGCAATCGATAGAAAAGCTGATTTTCCTAATACGACAGAAGTACAGTGAGCGAAAGGGGTTTTTAATATATGGGTACAACATGAATAATAAAAGAAAAAAAAATTAGACAGTTATTACGGATACACAGAATGAAAGGGATAATGATCTTCGAGAAGAGTAAATAATTGCAGTGCTGGTAGAAAGATGGCCCCTAAAGACAAAGAGCAGGTAATTTTAAATCACAAATAAACAAAAGAAACTTTACTGCTAGCTTTGAAGCAGGTGTTATATATTAAACTATCTTAATTAACACACAGAATTAGTGACATAACAGATCAAAATAGAGTAAGAATGAAACTCGCAATACATTAACATTAAAAGAGCTATTATACATGTATACTTTTAAAGATTTTTTTAAAAAAAGGGCACAAAAACACCACTCTAAAAACAGACTTCGAAGAACATCTTGGAAATAAAAGTCATATACCATAAAAGAAATATTTCATTCAGAATTTTAACGCAATAACCATTTCTAATTTTAAGTTCTTTACTTAGGTACTCTCAACCATAAGAGAGGACAGCTTAGTCCGATATACCAGAAATTATCCTGAAATATTACCAGGTGACTTTAATGTAATTGTAGAAACATTTCACTCAGGGAAAGAACATATTGTCTAGCTGCCCGGGTTCAAGCCCAGCTTTAACATAGCAAGCCAAAACACATCAAATGCCATTGAATGATACAGCATTTTGAAATGTTACAAAAAATTTAAATGCAATTTCGTGGAAGAGCTATTGCAATTACCTACATTCTAAAATTTTGACCAAAAATTCAAGAAAACTAAGATACTCCGTTTTCTTTCGAAGGAATCAAAGCCATATACTAATGTAGGGATGCTCAACCTATTGTAGTATGAAACCTAAACATAGGAATGAAATTTTGTCAGCTATGTGAGATGTCCAATACCGAGAAATTCCGTAAATTCTAGAATAGAACCTGCGTCTGAAAACAGACGAAAGGTAAAACATTATTCAAATACTTAACTTTTAGCCTTGAAGCAGGTGTTCTATATTAAACTGTGTTAATTCACATACAGAATTAGTAATATAATAGCTCAGAATTTTGTAAGAGACCCAAACACGCATTAAATAAACATTAAAAAATCTTTATACATTTATTAGTGTTACGAGGATTTATTCTGAAATATTATAAGGTCACTTTCAAAGAAATGATAGAACTTTTCACTCAGGGAAGGGACATTCTGTCTGGCTGCCCGGGTTCCATCCCAGCTTCTGTTACAAAAGTTTCATAGAAGAATTTTAAAAATCCAGAAACGAAACTTACGAAGAAATTATTGAACATACCTGGTTCTATGATTTAGCCATTCTTACAGACATAGTAACTAAATCTTAAATTTGAGAGGGGGCGAGAGAACTAAAGTCTTTGAATTAAAGGGTATTATAAATTCATTTTAAATCAAAATTAATTTTGTGAAAATATAACCCAAATAGGAGGAATATACATTTTTACCATAATGTAATGTACGTGTTGCCCCTTTGAAAATCTGGAGAACTTAAGCGTGAAATATAAGAAAACTGAAACAATCATTTGGAAAATCTCATCGAGCTTAAATTAGTTTCTAAATTAGATGTTTTGAGTGTATTTAAAATTAGGCTAACTACTTCATTCACTTCAAACCAATTACATAACACTAGTATTTAAGAAAAATGGTAAAAGATTGCAAATATTTTAAATAACAATTCTATTGATCTAGAAATGGAAATAACTGATTTTCATCCTAATTAAGATCAAGAATATCACAAAATGCCATTTGAATAGTCCTAGAACAGAAAAATCATGAACAGTTAAACTTTTAAAAAGATAAATTCCTGCTTCTGATCTACTTAAAAATGTGAAAGAGGATTTTCAACACTGAACTTGTTAAAATCAATGTTTAGATACAGGATAACAAATGAACTCCCAACGACTGCAAGGATTTAGCCATATCATTGCATGTACCAAAGGAAAAAAAAAAAAAAAAACTCGCAGAAAAAATGCAGTGTTATATTTCACATTAAAATATGATTTCCCTGTATTTAACTTTCATCTTGCTGAATTTTTTGTAAATAATACAAAGAGTATACCTTTTTTTAACATATTATACCACACATTTTTATACTTTGTGTAATGCATTTATAACTGAAATATTAAAAGTGCACTAGATACTTGTAGCTCGCCAAAATTTTATAAACTCAAAATTGGCTCCCTTTAAGTTAAAGTTGCACATAACTGCACTAAGGGAAGGAATGCAATTTTATGTCTTTGTCTGTATTTGATTTCATTTTCATATAAAAAGAGTTAAAAATAGGGTTATCTAATTTTGTTATCTAGGTAACAAAATTTAAACACACATTTTCAGTAAAAAATTACAGAATAAAAGATTTTGTTTCCCTGAAGACGCAACACCTCGCTATTCCAGGTATGGTACAGACTGCATACTGTCAGAGAGAAATTCCTTTCTTAAACAGGGAATCCATATACTTTAATCTGTTTTTACACAAGTACTGTGTATGACTAATCCATGGTCCAGGAGTAAAATACTTTATAGCTAATCCCTCTAAATTTTTATTATTTTCGGTCATCTGTATAGACTGTTTATTTATCATGACTAAATTACCAATCTGCATTCTACATACCTCATATGATTCTTCAAGTCACGTTTCGTAGCCTATCATTTCTAATACAGCAGGTACTTGCTGAGCGCAGACTTGTAAAGCGTGATTTCGCGTATAGCAGTACCTTACAGGATTCCATTTAATTTGTCCACTGCTAGAATTTCATTCATACGTGGTTCAACATGCATCCATCAACACCGGAAAGAATTTATCTGCTATTTTAAACAATTTCCATGTACTGAAAATGAAGTCCAAAAAAATCTTACAAATCTCAAATGCAAAGTATTCCGAAGAATTTTCATATATGGAAGATAGAGAAGTCAAACAATGAATCAGAAAATTACAAAGGAAGAATTGGGTGCTTATAAAACCCCTTGATAATAAAAGCGCTTATTACGAGGAACAGCTTTTAACTGAAGATAAGATGAAGGAATCGTTAAATAACACAGAAGCAATGTCTGATCTTCTAGCGGAGATTGACACAATTAAAGAAAAAAACGGACACTTTAAAAGAGCTACTGGGAAACATGTGCTCTTTACAGCGACACGGTTACAGTTGTATCAGTCATTCTTATAAGCAAAATCATCAGCTTTTTCAAAAAATAATTCTGTCATGTATTTGCCAAGAGAACGAAAACAAGTCCAAAAGAAACTTTCAGAGTGCTTTTCAAAACCAAGTTGAAAGTTAGTCTGCAGAATTTTACTTCGATAATAATAAAACATCTCTGATTTTATTTCAAAATGAATTTTTATTTATTAAATTAATTTTAAAGAGATCTTTGCAAATTGGTTCATAAAACTTCACAATATGCCAAAATTGTTCAGATTAGGGGAAAAATATAATAAAGTATTGCTTAACACAACTAAGAAAAAGCACATTTTGAGCATCCTTAACAGAAGACAATTTGGCTCCACTAACTTTCTTTACGAGTATACATTAAATTTTTATTTACATTTCTTTTTTATTCAACACTTATCTTTCAATGGTTTTAAGAGAAACAGCACTTGACAGAGACTTTAAATTCGGAAAAAACTGAAACAAAATTGTTTTATACACAGGCAGTGCAATTACACTGGCCTGTTGGGAAGAGAAGACCCCGTTGGACAGGGAAAATATTAGGCCACACAGAGAGGAAAATGTTTAGCCTCCTCCTCGTAATGCGAAAGGGAAAAAGTTACACCACTGCAGTACTTTTGAAACCACTACGAAGCAACAGAACTCTAACAAATCACAGACTTCTGATAATTATAGTGTGATTAACAGTTCAACATCACTTCGAATATTACAATACAATATAGAGAAAGCAGCAATTCAGACACTTCAATATGGAATTCAAAAACCTACGAAATTAATGCACAAATGCTACCCTAAACATCAAAACATAATGTGACGCGTTTATGTAAAATAAATAACTAGTAAAGCTCCAATATAAAGCAACATGTGAAAAAGGACGGACAAATTATAACATTCAAGCATTTCTAGTGGAAATAAAGTTGATATAAAACAAGACTTACCAGCCACAGATGTCTTTTTGCTCTGAATTATTCCTCCGTTCTCTTTCTTTCACGATATCATGTTCTGCATTCGAAGAGTGCACAAAAGTGATCACAAATTACACTAGAAGAGGCCAAAAGGGGAAAAAAAGGAATCGTTAGATTTTAACTACTTTGATATTAAAGAATAATTATACACAAAGAGAAATATCTAATATTGTTTCTTAATATATAAGACTTCAAAAGTCGCCTTCTTTGTTTTAAACTCCAGCAATGTGCTACATTGTTACTAAAAGCACGACTGCAATCGATAGAAAAGCTGATTTTCCTAATACGACAGAAGTACAGTGAGCGAAAGGGGTTTTTAATATATGGGTACAACATGAATAATAAAAGAAAAAAAAAAAAATTAGACAGTTATTACGGATACACAGAATGAAAGGGATAATGATCTTCGAGAAGAGTAAATAATTGCAGTGCTTGTAGAAAGATGGCCCCAAAAGACAAAGAGCAGGTAATTTTAAATCACAAATAAACAAAAGAAACTTTACTGCTAGCTTTGAAGCAGGTGTTATATATTAAACTATCTTAATTAACACACAGAATTAGTGACATAACAGATCAAAATAGAGTAAGAATGAAACTCGCAATACATTAACATTAAAAGAGCTATTATACATGTATACTTTTAAAGATTTTTTTAAAAAAAGGGCACAAAAACACCACTCTAAAAACAGACTTCGAAGAACATCTTGGAAATAAAAGTCATATACCATAAAAGAAATATTTCATTCAGAATTTTAACGCAATAACCATTTCTAATTTTAAGTTCTTTACTTAGGTACTCTCAACCATAAGAGAGGACAGCTTAGTCCGATATACCAGAAATTATCCTGAAATATTACCAGGTGACTTTAATGTAATTGTAGAAACATTTCACTCAGGGAAAGAACATATTGTCTAGCTGCCCGGGTTCAAGCCCAGCTTTAACATAGCAAGCCAAAACACATCAAATGCCATTGAATGACACAGCATTTTGAAATGTTACAAAAAATTTAAATGCAATTTCGTGGAAGAGCTATTGCAATTACCTAAATTCTAAAATTTTGACCAAAAATTCAAGAAAACTAAGATACTCCGTTTTCTTTCGAAGGAATCAAAGCCATATACTAATGTAGGGATGCTCAACCTATTGTAGTATGAAACCTAAACATAGGAATGAAATTTCATCAGCTATGTGAGATGTCCAATACCGAGAAATTCCGTAAATTCTAGAATAGAACCTGCGTCTGAAAACAGACGAAAGGTAAAACATTATTCAAATACTTAACTTTTAGCCTTGAAGCAGGTGTTCTATATTAAACTGTGTTAATTCACATACAGAATTAGTTATATAATAGCTCAGAATTTTGTAAGAGACCCAAACACGCATTAAATAAACATTAAAAAATCTTTATACATTTATTAGTGTTACGAGGATTTATTCTGAAATATTATAAGGTCACTTTCAAAGAAATGATAGAACTTTTCACTCAGGGAAGGGACATTCTGTCTGGCTGCCCGGGTTCCATCCCAGCTTCTGTTACAAAAGTTTCATAGAAGAATTTTAAAAATCCAGAAACGAAACTTACGAAGAAATTATTGAACATACCTGGTTCTATGATTTAGCCATTCTTACAGACATAGTAACTAAATCTTAAATTTGAGAGGAGGCGAGAGAACTAAAGTCTTTGAATTAAAGGGTATTATAAATTCATTTTAAATCAAAATTAATTTTGTGAAAATATAACCCAAATAGGAGGAATATACATTTTTACCATAATGTAATGTACGTGTTGCCCCTTTGAAAATCTGGAGAACTTAAGCGTGAAATATAAGAAAACTGAAACAATCATTTGGAAAATCTCATCGAGCTTAAATTAGTTTCTAAATTAGATGTTTTGAGTGTATTTAAAATTAGGCTAACTACTTCATTCACTTCAAACCAATTACATAACACTAGTATTTAAGAAAAATGGTAAAAGATTGCAAATATTTTAAATAACAATTCTATTGATCTAGAAATGGAAATAACTGATTTTCATCCTAATTAAGATCAAGAATATCACAAAATGCCATTTGAATAGTCCTAGAACAGAAAAATCATGAACAGTTAAACTTTTAAAAAGATAAATTCCTGCTTCTGATCTACTTAAAAATGTGAAAGAGGATTTTCAACACTGAACTTGTTAAAATCAATGTTTAGATACAGGATAACAAATGAACTCCCAACGACTGCAAGGATTTAGCCATATCATTGCATGTACCAAAGGAAAAAAAAAAAAAAAAACTCGCAGAAAAAATGCAGTGTTAAATTTCACATTAAAATATGATTTCCCTGTATTTAACTTTCATCTTGCTGAATTTTTTGTAAATAATACAAAGAGTATACCTTTTTTTAACATATTATACCACACATTTTTATACTTTGTGTAATGCATTTATAACTGAAATATTAAAAGTGCACTAGATACTTGTAGCTCGCCAAAATTTTATAAACTCAAAATTGGCTCCCTTTAAGTTAAAGTTGCACATAACTGCACTAAGGGAAGGAATGCAATTTTATGTCTTTGTCTGTATTTGATTTCATTTTCATATAAAAAGAGTTAAAAATAGGGTTATCTAATTTTGTTATCTAGGTAACAAAATTTAAACACACATTTTCAGTAAAAAATTACAGAATAAAAGATTTTGTTTCCCTGAAGACGCAACACCTCGCTATTCCAGGTATGGTACAGACTGCATACTGTCAGAGAGAAATTCCTTTCTTAAACAGGGAATCCATATACTTTAATCTGTTTTTACACAAGTACTGTGTATGACTAATCCATGGTCCAGGAGTAAAATACTTTATAGCTAATCCCTCTAAATTTTTATTATTTTCGGTCATCTGTATAGACTGTTTATTTATCATGACTAAATTACCAATCTGCATTCTACATACCTCATATGATTCTTCAAGTCACGTTTCGTAGCCTATCATTTCTAATACAGCAGGTACTTGCTGAGCGCAGACTTGTAAAGCGTGATTTCGCGTATAGCAGTACCTAACAGGATTCCATTTAATTTGTCCACTGCTAGAATTTCATTCATACGTGGTTCAACATGCATCCATCAACACCGGAAAGAATTTATCTGCTATTTTAAACAATTTCCATGTACTGAAAATGAAGTCCAAAAAAATCTTACAAATCTCAAATGCAAAGTATTCCGAAGAATTTTCATATATGGAAGATAGAGAAGTCAAACAATGAATCAGAAAATTACAAAGGAAGAATTGGGTGCTTATAAAACCCCTTGATAATAAAAGCGCTTATTACGAGGAACAGCTTTTAACTGAAGATAAGATGAAGGAATCGTTAAATAACAGAGAAGCAATGTCTGATCTTCTAGCGGAGATTGACACAATTAAAGAAAAAAACGGACACTTTAAAAGAGCTACTGGGAAACTTGTGCTCTTTACAGCGACACGGTTACAGTTGTATCAGTCATTCTTATAAGCAAAATCATCAGCTTTTTCAAAAAATAATTCTGTCATGTATTTGCCAAGAGAACGAAAACAAGTCCAAAAGAAACTTTCAGAGTGCTTTTCAAAACCAAGTTGAAAGTTAGTCTGCAGAATTTTACTTCGATAATAATAAAACATCTCTGATTTTATTTCAAAATGAATTTTTATTTATTAAATTAATTTTAAAGAGATCTTTGCAAATTGGTTCATAAAACTTCACAATATGCCAAAATTGTTCAGATTAGGGGAAAAATATAATAAAGTATTGCTTAACACAACTAAGAAAAAGCACATTTTGAGCATCCTTAACAGAAGACAATTTGGCTCCACTAACTTTCTTAACGAGTATACATTAAATTTTTATTTACATTTCTTTTTTATTCAACACTTATCTTTCAATGGTTTTAAGAGAAACAGCACTTGACAGAGACTTTAAATTCGGAAAAAACTGAAACAAAATTGTTTTATACACAGGCAGTGCAATTACACTGGCCTGTTGGGAAGAGAAGACCCCGTTGGACAGGGAAAATATTAGGCCACACAGAGAGGAAAATGTTTAGCCTCCTCCTCGTAATGCGAAAGGGAAAAAGTTACACAACTGCAGTACTTTTGAAACCACTACGAAGCAACAGAACTCTAACAAATCACAGACTTCTGATAATTATAGTGTGATTAACAGTTCAACATCACTTCGAATATTACAATACAATATAGAGAAAGCAGCAATTCAGACACTTCAATATGGAATTCAAAAACCTACGAAATTAATGCACAAATGCTACCCTAAACATCAAAACATAATGTGACGCGTTTATGTAAAATAAATAACTAGTAAAGCTCCAATATAAAGCAACATGTGAAAAAGGACGGACAAATTATAACATTCAAGCATTTCTAGTGGAAATAAAGTTGATATAAAACAAGACTTACCAGCCACAGATGTCTTTTTGCTCTGAATTATTCCTCCGTTCTCTTTCTTTCACGATATCATGTTCTGCATTCGAAGAGTGCACAAAAGTGATGACAAATTACACTAGAAGAGGCCAAAAGGGGAAAAAAAGGAATCGTTAGATTTTAACTACTTTGATATTAAAGAATAATTATACACAAAGAGAAATATCTAATATTGTTTCTTAATATATAAGACTTCAAAAGTCGCCTTCTTTGTTTTAAACTCCAGCAATGTGCTACATTGTTACTAAAAGCACGACTGCAATCGATAGAAAAGCTGATTTTCCTAATACGACAGAAGTACAGTGAGCGAAAGGGGTTTTTAATATATGGGTACAACATGAATAATAAAAGAAAAAAAAAAAAATTAGACAGTTATTACGGATACACAGAATGAAAGGGATAATGATCTTCGAGAAGAGTAAATAATTGCAGTGCTTGTAGAAAGATGGCCCCAAAAGACAAAGAGCAGGTAATTTTAAATCACAAATAAACAAAAGAAACTTTACTGCTAGCTTTGAAGCAGGTGTTATATATTAAACTATCTTAATTAACACACAGAATTAGTGACATAACAGATCAAAATAGAGTAAGAATGAAACTCGCAATACATTAACATTAAAAGAGCTATTATACATGTATACTTTTAAAGATTTTTTTAAAAAAAGGGCACAAAAACACCACTCTAAAAACAGACTTCGAAGAACATCTTGGAAATAAAAGTCATATACCATAAAAGAAATATTTCATTCAGAATTTTAACGCAATAACCATTTCTAATTTTAAGTTCTTTACTTAGGTACTCTCAACCATAAGAGAGGACAGCTTAGTCCGATATACCAGAAATTATCCTGAAATATTACCAGGTGACTTTAATGTAATTGTAGAAACATTTCACTCAGGGAAAGAACATATTGTCTAGCTGCCCGGGTTCAAGCCCAGCTTTAACATAGCAAGCCAAAACACATCAAATGCCATTGAATGACACAGCATTTTGAAATGTTACAAAAAATTTAAATGCAATTTCGTGGAAGAGCTATTGCAATTACCTAAATTCTAAAATTTTGACCAAAAATTCAAGAAAACTAAGATACTCCGTTTTCTTTCGAAGGAATCAAAGCCATATACTAATGTAGGGATGCTCAACCTATTGTAGTATGAAACCTAAACATAGGAATGAAATTTCATCAGCTATGTGAGATGTCCAATACCGAGAAATTCCGTAAATTCTAGAATAGAACCTGCGTCTGAAAACAGACGAAAGGTAAAACATTATTCAAATACTTAACTTTTAGCCTTGAAGCAGGTGTTCTATATTAAACTGTGTTAATTCACATACAGAATTAGTTATATAATAGCTCAGAATTTTGTAAGAGACCCAAACACGCATTAAATAAACATTAAAAAATCTTTATACATTTATTAGTGTTACGAGGATTTATTCTGAAATATTATAAGGTCACTTTCAAAGAAATGATAGAACTTTTCACTCAGGGAAGGGACATTCTGTCTGGCTGCCCGGGTTCCATCCCAGCTTCTGTTACAAAAGTTTCATAGAAGAATTTTAAAAATCCAGAAACGAAACTTACGAAGAAATTATTGAACATACCTGGTTCTATGATTTAGCCATTCTTACAGACATAGTAACTAAATCTTAAATTTGAGAGGGGGCGAGAGAACTAAAGTCTTTGAATTAAAGGGTATTATAAATTCATTTTAAATCAAAATTAATTTTGTGAAAATATAACCCAAATAGGAGGAATATACATTTTTACCATAATGTAATGTACGTGTTGCCCCTTTGAAAATCTGGAGAACTTAAGCGTGAAATATAAGAAAACTGAAACAATCATTTGGAAAATCTCATCGAGCTTAAATTAGTTTCTAAATTAGATGTTTTGAGTGTATTTAAAATTAGGCTAACTACTTCATTCACTTCAAACCAATTACATAACAGTAGTATTTAAGAAAAATGGTAAAAGATTGCAAATATTTTAAATAACAATTCTATTGATCTAGAAATGGAAATAACTGATTTTCATCCTAATTAAGATCAAGAATATCACAAAATGCCATTTGAATAGTCCTAGAACAGAAAAATCATGAACAGTTAAACTTTTAAAAAGATAAATTCCTGCTTCTGATCTACTTAAAAATGTGAAAGAGGATTTTCAACACTGAACTTGTTAAAATCAATGTTTAGATACAGGATAACAAATGAACTCCCAACGACTGCAAGGATTTAGCCATATCATTGCATGTACCAAAGGAAAAAAAAAAAAAAAAAAAAAAACTCGCAGAAAAAATGCAGTGTTAAATTTCACATTAAAATATGATTTCCCTGTATTTAACTTTCATCTTGCTGAATTTTTTGTAAATAATACAAAGAGTATACCTTTTTTTAACATATTATACCACACATTTTTATACTTTGTGTAATGCATTTATAACTGAAATATTAAAAGTGCACTAGATACTTGTAGCTCGCCAAAATTTTATAAACTCAAAATTGGCTCCCTTTAAGTTAAAGTTGCACATAACTGCACTAAGGGAAGGAATGCAATTTTATGTCTTTGTCTGTATTTGATTTCATTTTCATATAAAAAGAGTTAAAAATAGGGTTATCTAATTTTGTTATCTAGGTAACAAAATTTAAACACACATTTTCAGTAAAAAATTACAGAATAAAAGATTTTGTTTCCCTGAAGACGCAACACCTCGCTATTCCAGGTATGGTACAGACTGCATACTGTCAGAGAGAAATTCCTTTCTTAAACAGGGAATCCATATACTTTAATCTGTTTTTACACAAGTACTGTGTATGACTAATCCATGGTCCAGGAGTAAAATACTTTATAGCTAATCCCTCTAAATTTTTATTATTTTCGGTCATCTGTATAGACTGTTTATTTATCACGACTAAATTACCAATCTGCATTCTACATACCTCATATGATTCTTCAAGTCACGTTTCGTAGCCTATCATTTCTAATACAGCAGGTACTTGCTGAGCGCAGACTTGTAAAGCGTGATTTCGCGTATAGCGGTACCTTACAGGATTATTATTAAGGATTATTATTAAATTACAAAGGAAGAATTGGGTGCCTATAAAACCCCTTGATAATAAAAGCGCTTATTACGAGGAACAGCTTTTAACTGAAGATAAGATGAAGGAATCGTTAAATAACAGAGAAGCAATGTCTGATCTTCTAGCGGAGATTGACACAATTAAAGAAAAAAATGGACACTTTAAAAGAGCTACTGGGAAACATGTGCTCTTTACAGCGACACAGTTACAGTTGTATCAGTCATTCTTATAAGCAAAAGACATCAGCTTTTTCAAAAAATAATTCTGTCATGTATTTGCCAAGAGAACGAAAACAAGTCCAAAAGAAACTTTCAGAGTGCTTTTGAAAACCAAGTTGAAAGTTAGTCTGCAGAATTTTACTTCGATAATAATAAAACATCTCTGATTTTATTTCAAAATGAATTTTTATTTATCAAATCAATTTTAAAGAGATCTTTGCAAATTGGTTCATAAAATTTCACAATATGCCAAAATTGTTCAGATTAGGGAAAAAATATAATAAAGTATTGCTTAAAACAACTAAGAAAAAGCACATTTTGAGCATCCTTAACAGAAGACAATTTGGCTCCACTAACTTTCTTTACGAGTATACATTAAATTTTTATTTACATTTCTTTTTTATTCAACACTTATCTTTCAATGGTTTTAAGAGAAACAGCACTTGATAGAGACTTTAAATTCGGAAAAAACTGAAACAAAATTGTTTTATACACAGGCAGTGCAATTACACTGGCCTGTTGGGAAGAGAAGACCCCGTTGGACAGGGAAAATATTAGGCCACACAGAGAGGAAAATGTTTAGCCTCCTCCTCGTAATGCGAAAGGGAAAAAGTTACACCACTGCAGTACTTTTGAAACCACTACGAAGCAACAGAACTCTAACAAATCGCAGACTTCTGATAATTATAGTGTGATTAACAGTTCAACATCACTTCGAATATTACAATACAATATAGAGAAAGCAGCAATTCAGACACTTCAATATGGAATTCAAAAACCTACGAAATTAATGCACAAATGCTACCCTAAACATCAAAACATAATGTGACGCGTTTATGTAAAATAAAGAACTAGTAAAGCTCCAATATAAAGCAACATGTGAAAAAGGACGGACAAATTTTAACATTCAAGCATTTCTGGTGGAAATAAAGTTGATATAAAACAAGACTTACCAGCCACAGATGTCTTTTTGCTCTGAATTATTCCTCCGTTCTCTTTCTTTCACGATATCATGTTCTGCATTCGAAGAGTGCACAAAAGTGATGACAAATTACACTAGAAGAGGCCAAAAGGGGAAAAAAAGGAATCATTAGATTTTAACTACTTTGATATTAAAGAATAATTATACACAAAGAGAAATATCTAATATTGTTTCTTAATATATAAGACTTCAAAAGTCGCCTTCTTTGTTTTAAACTCCAGCAATGTGCTACATTGTTACTAAAAGCACGACTGCAATCGATAGAAAAGCTGATTTTCCTAATACGACAGAAGTACAGTGAGCGAAAGGGGTTTTTAATATATGGGTACAACATGAATAATAAAAGAAAAAAAAATTAGACAGTTATTACGGATACACAGAATGAAAGGGATAATGATCTTCGAGAAGAGTAAATAATTGCAGTGCTGGTAGAAAGATGGCCCCTAAAGACAAAGAGCAGGTAATTTTAAATCACAAATAAACAAAAGAAACTTTACTGCTAGCTTTGAAGCAGGTGTTATATATTAAACTATCTTAATTAACACACAGAATTAGTGACATAACAGATCAAAATAGAGTAAGAATGAAACTCGCAATACATTAACATTAAAAGAGCTATTATACATGTATACTTTTAAAGATTTTTTTAAAAAAAGGGCACAAAAACACCACTCTAAAAACAGACTTCGAAGAACATCTTGGAAATAAAAGTCATATACCATAAAAGAAATATTTCATTCAGAATTTTAACGCAATAACCATTTCTAATTTTAAGTTCTTTACTTAGGTACTCTCAACCATAAGAGAGGACAGCTTAGTCCGATATACCAGAAATTATCCTGAAATATTACCAGGTGACTTTAATGTAATTGTAGAAACATTTCACTCAGGGAAAGAACATATTGTCTAGCTGCCCGGGTTCAAGCCCAGCTTTAACATAGCAAGCCAAAACACATCAAATGCCATTGAATGATACAGCATTTTGAAATGTTACAAAAAATTTAAATGCAATTTCGTGGAAGAGCTATTGCAATTACCTACATTCTAAAATTTTGACCAAAAATTCAAGAAAACTAAGATACTCCGTTTTCTTTCGAAGGAATCAAAGCCATATACTAATGTAGGGATGCTCAACCTATTGTAGTATGAAACCTAAACATAGGAATGAAATTTTGTCAGCTATGTGAGATGTCCAATACCGAGAAATTCCGTAAATTCTAGAATAGAACCTGCGTCTGAAAACAGACGAAAGGTAAAACATTATTCAAATACTTAACTTTTAGCCTTGAAGCAGGTGTTCTATATTAAACTGTGTTAATTCACATACAGAATTAGTAATATAATAGCTCAGAATTTTGTAAGAGACCCAAACACGCATTAAATAAACATTAAAAAATCTTTATACATTTATTAGTGTTACGAGGATTTATTCTGAAATATTATAAGGTCACTTTCAAAGAAATGATAGAACTTTTCACTCAGGGAAGGGACATTCTGTCTGGCTGCCCAGGTTCCATCCCAGCTTCTGTTACAAAAGTTTCATAGAAGAATTTTAAAAATCCAGAAACGAAACTTACGAAGAAATTATTGAACATACCTGGTTCTATGATTTAGCCATTCTTACAGACATAGTAACTAAATCTTAAATTTGAGAGGGGGCGAGAGAACTAAAGTCTTTGAATTAAAGGGTATTATAAATTCATTTTAAATCAAAATTAATTTTGTGAAAATATAACCCAAATAGGAGGAATATACATTTTTACCATAATGTAATGTACGTGTTGCCCCTTTGAAAATCTGGAGAACTTAAGCGTGAAATATAAGAAAACTGAAACAATCATTTGGAAAATCTCATCGAGCTTAAATTAGTTTCTAAATTAGATGTTTTGAGTGTATTTAAAATTAGGCTAACTACTTCATTCACTTCAAACCAATTACATAACACTAGTATTTAAGAAAAATGGTAAAAGATTGCAAATATTTTAAATAACAATTCTATTGATCTAGAAATGGAAATAACTGATTTTCATCCTAATTAAGATCAAGAATATCACAAAATGCCATTTGAATAGTCCTAGAACAGAAAAATCATGAACAGTTAAACTTTTAAAAAGATAAATTCCTGCTTCTGATCTACTTAAAAATGTGAAAGAGGATTTTCAACACTGAACTTGTTAAAATCAATGTTTAGATACAGGATAACAAATGAACTCCCAACGACTGCAAGGATTTAGCCATATCATTGCATGTACCAAAGGAAAAAAAAAAAAAAAAAAAAAAACTCGCAGAAAAAATGCAGTGTTAAATTTCACATTAAAATATGATTTCCCTGTATTTAACTTTCATCTTGCTGAATTTTTTGTAAATAATACAAAGAGTATACCTTTTTTTAACATATTATACCACACATTTTTATACTTTGTGTAATGCATTTATAACTGAAATATTAAAAGTGCACTAGATACTTGTAGCTCGCCAAAATTTTATAAACTCAAAATTGGCTCCCTTTAAGTTAAAGTTGCGCATAACTGCACTAAGGGAAGGAATGCAATTTTATGTCTTTGTCTGTATTTGATTTCATTTTCATATAAAAAGAGTTAAAAATAGGGTTATCTAATTTTGTTATCTAGGTAACAAAATTTAAACACACATTTTCAGTAAAAAATTACAGAATAAAAGATTTTGTTTCCCTGAAGACGCAACACCTCGCTATTCCAGGTATGGTACAGACTGCATACTGTCAGAGAGAAATTCCTTTCTTAAACAGGGAATCCATATACTTTAATCTGTTTTTACACAAGTACTGTGTATGACTAATCCATGGTCCAGGAGTAAAATACTTTATAGCTAATCCCTCTAAATTTTTATTATTTTCGGTCATCTGTATAGACTGTTTATTTATCACGACTAAATTACCAATCTGCATTCTACATACCTCATATGATTCTTCAAGTCACGTTTCGTAGCCTATCATTTCTAATACAGCAGGTACTTGCTGAGCGCAGACTTGTAAAGCGTGATTTCGCGTATAGCAGTACCTTACAGGATTATTATTAAATTACAAAGGAAGAATTGGGTGCTTATAAAACCCCTTGATAATAAAAGCGCTTATTACGAGGAACAGCTTTTAACTGAAGATAAGATGAAGGAATCGTTAAATAACACAGAAGCAATGTCTGATCTTCTAGCGGAGATTGACACAATTAAAGAAAAAAACGGACACTTTAAAAGAGCTACTGGGAAACATGTGCTCTTTACAGCGACACGGTTACAGTTGTATCAGTCATTCTTATAAGCAAAATCATCAGCTTTTTCAAAAAATAATTCTGTCATGTATTTGCCAAGAGAACGAAAACAAGTCCAAAAGAAACTTTCAGAGTGCTTTTCAAAACCAAGTTGAAAGTTAGTCTGCAGAATTTTACTTCGATAATAATAAAACATCTCTGATTTTATTTCAAAATGAATTTTTATTTATTAAATTAATTTTAAAGAGATCTTTGCAAATTGGTTCATAAAACTTCACAATATTCCAAAATTGTTCAGATTAGGGGAAAAATATAATAAAATATTGCTTAACACAACTAAGAAAAAGCACATTTTGAGCATCCTTAACAGAAGACAATTTGGCTCCACTAACTTTCTTTACGAGTATACATTAAATTTTTATTTACATTTCTTTTTTATTCAACACTTATCTTTCAATGGTTTTAAGAGAAACAGCACTTGACAGAGACTTTAAATTCGGAAAAAACTGAAACAAAATTGTTTTATACACAGGCAGTGCAATTACACTGGCCTGTTGGGAAGAGAAGACCCCGTTGGACAGGGAAAATATTAGGCCACACAGAGAGGAAAATGTTTAGCCTCCTCCTCGTAATGCGAAAGGGAAAAAGTTACACTACTGCAGTACTTTTGAAACCACTACGAAGCAACAGAACTCTAACAAATCACAGACTTCTGATAATTATAGTGTGATTAACAGTTCAACATCACTTCGAATATTACAATACAATATAGAGAAAGCAGCAATTCAGACACTTCAATATGGAATTCAAAAACCTACGAAATTAATGCACAAATGCTACCCTAAACATCAAAACATAATGTGACACGTTTATGTAAAATAAATAACTAGTAAAGCTCCAATATAAAGCAACATGTGAAAAAGGACGGACAAATTATAACATTCAAGCATTTCTAGTGGAAATAAAGTTGATATAAAACAAGACTTACCAGCCACAGATGTCTTTTTGCTCTGAATTATTCCTCCGTTCTCTTTCTTTCACGATATCATGTTCTGCATTCGAAGAGTGCACAAAAGTGATGACAAATTACACTAGAAGAGGCCAAAAGGGGAAAAAAAGGAATCGTTAGATTTTAACTACTTTGATATTAAAGAATAATTATACACAAAGAGAAATATCTAATATTGTTTCTTAATATATAAGACTTCAAAAGTCGCCTTCTTTGTTTTAAACTCCAGCAATGTGCTACATTGTTACTAAAAGCACGACTGCAATCGATAGAAAAGCCGATTTTCCTAATACGACAGAAGTACAGTGAGCGAAAGGGGTTTTTAATATATGGGTACAACATGAATAATAAAAGAAAAAAAAAATTAGACAGTTATTACGGATACACAGAATGAAAGGGATAATGATCTTCGAGAAGAGTAAATAATTGCAGTGCTTGTAGAAAGATGGCCCCAAAAGACAAAGAGCAGGTAATTTTAAATCACAAATAAACAAAAGAAACTTTACTGCTAGCTTTGAAGCAGGTGTTATATATTAAACTATCTTAATTAACACACAGAATTAGTGACATAACAGATCAAAATAGAGTAAGAATGAAACTCGCAATACATTAACATTAAAAGAGCTATTATACATGTATACTTTTAAAGATTTTTTAAAAAAAAGGGCACAAAAACACCACTCTAAAAACAGACTTCGAAGAACATCTTGGAAATAAAAGTCATATACCATAAAAGAAATATTTCATTCAGAATTTTAACGCAATAACCATTTCTAATTTTAAGTTCTTTACTTAGGTACTCTCAACCATAAGAGAGGACAGCTTAGTCCGATATACCAGAAATTATCCTGAAATATTACCAGGTGACTTTAATGTAATTATAGAAACATTTCACTCAGGGAAAGAACATATTGTCTAGCTGCCCGGGTTCAAGCCCAGCTTTAACATAGCAAGCCAAAACACATCAAATGCCATTGAATGACACAGCATTTTGAAATGTTACAAAAAATTTAAATGCAATTTCGTGGAAGAGCTATTGCAATTACCTAAATTCTAAAATTTTGACCAAAAATTCAAGAAAACTAAGATACTCCGTTTTCTTTCGAAGGAATCAAAGCCATATACTAATGTAGGGATGCTCAACCTATTGTAGTATGAAACCTAAACATAGGAATGAAATTTCATCAGCTATGTGAGATGTCCAATACCGAGAAATTCCGTAAATTCTAGAATAGAACCTGCGTCTGAAAACAGACGAAAGGTAAAACATTATTCAAATACTTAACTTTTAGCCTTGAAGCAGGTGTTCTATATTAAACTGTGTTAATTCACATACAGAATTAGTTATATAATAGCTCAGAATTTTGTAAGAGACCCAAACACGCATTAAATAAACATTAAAAAATCTTTATACATTTATTAGTGTTACGAGGATTTATTCTGAAATATTATAAGGTCACTTTCAAAGAAATGATAGAACTTTTCACTCAGGGAAGGGACATTCTGTCTGGCTGCCCGGGTTCCATCCCAGCTTCTGTTACAAAAGTTTCATAGAAGAATTTTAAAAATCCAGAAACGAAACTTACGAAGAAATTATTGAACATACCTGGTTCTATGATTTAGCCATTCTTACAGACATAGTAACTAAATCTTAAATTTGAGAGGGGGCGAGAGAACTAAAGTCTTTGAATTAAAGGGTATTATAAATTCATTTTAAATCAAAATTAGTTTTGTGAAAATATAACCCAAATAGGAGGAATATACATTTTTACCATAATGTAATGTACGTGTTGCCCCTTTGAAAATCTGGAGAACTTAAGCGTGAAATATAAGAAAACTGAAACAATCATTTGGAAAATCTCATCGAGCTTAAATTAGTTTCTAAATTAGATGTTTTGAGTGTATTTAAAATTAGGCTAACTACTTCATTCACTTCAAACCAATTACATAACAGTAGTATTTAAGAAAAATGGTAAAAGATTGCAAATATTTTAAATAACAATTCTATTGATCTAGAAATGGAAATAACTGATTTTCATCCTAATTAAGATCAAGAATATCACAAAATGCCATTTGAATAGTCCTAGAACAGAAAAATCATGAACAGTTAAACTTTTAAAAAGATAAATTCCTGCTTCTGATCTACTTAAAAATGTGAAAGAGGATTTTCAACACTGAACTTGTTAAAATCAATGTTTAGATACAGGATAACAAATGAACTCCCAACGACTGCAAGGATTTAGCCATATCATTGCATGTACCAAAGGAAAAAAAAAAAAAAAAACTCGCAGAAAAAATGCAGTGTTAAATTTCACATTAAAATATGATTTCCCTGTATTTAACTTTCATCTTGCTGAATTTTTTGTAAATAATACAAAGAGTATACCTTTTTTTAACATATTATACCACACATTTTTATACTTTGTGTAATGCATTTATAACTGAAATATTAAAAGTGCACTAGATACTTGTAGCTCGCCAAAATTTTATAAACTCAAAATTGGCTCCCTTTAAGTTAAAGTTGCGCATAACTGCACTAAGGGAAGGAATGCAATTTTATGTCTTTGTCTGTATTTGATTTCATTTTCATATAAAAAGAGTTAAAAATAGGGTTATCTAATTTTGTTATCTAGGTAACAAAATTTAAACACACATTTTCAGTAAAAAATTACAGAATAAAAGATTTTGTTTCCCTGAAGACGCAACACCTCGCTATTCCAGGTATGGTACAGACTGCATACTGTCAGAGAGAAATTCCTTTCTTAAACAGGGAATCCATATACTTTAATCTGTTTTTACACAAGTACTGTGTATGACTAATCCATGGTCCAGGAGTAAAATACTTTATAGCTAATCCCTCTAAATTTTTATTATTTTCGGTCATCTGTATAGACTGTTTATTTATCACGACTAAATTACCAATCTGCATTCTACATACCTCATATGATTCTTCAAGTCACGTTTCGTAGCCTATCATTTCTAATACAGCAGGTACTTGCTGAGCGCAGACTTGTAAAGCGTGATTTCGCGTATAGCAGTACCTTACAGGATTATTATTAAATTACAAAGGAAGAATTGGGTGCTTATAAAACCCCTTGATAATAAAAGCGCTTATTACGAGGAACAGCTTTTAACTGAAGATAAGATGAAGGAATCGTTAAATAACACAGAAGCAATGTCTGATCTTCTAGCGGAGATTGACACAATTAAAGAAAAAAACGGACACTTTAAAAGAGCTACTGGGAAACATGTGCTCTTTACAGCGACACGGTTACAGTTGTATCAGTCATTCTTATAAGCAAAATCATCAGCTTTTTCAAAAAATAATTCTGTCATGTATTTGCCAAAAGAACGAAAACAAGTCCAAAAGAAACTTTCAGACTGCTTTTCAAAACCAAGTTGAAAGTTAGTCTGCAGAATTTTACTTCGATAATAATAAAACATCTCTGATTTTATTTCAAAATGAATTTTTATTTATTAAATTAATTTTAAAGAGATCTTTGCAAATTGGTTCATAAAACTTCACAATATTCCAAAATTGTTCAAATTAGGGGAAAAATATAATAAAGTATTGCTTAACACAACTAAGAAAAAGCACATTTTGAGCATCCTTAACAGAAGACAATTTGGCTCCACTAACTTTCTTTACGAGTATACATTAAATTTTTATTTACATTTCTTTTTTATTCAACACTTATCTTTCAATGGTTTTAAGAGAAACAGCACTTGACAGAGACTTTAAATTCGGAAAAAACTGAAACAAAATTGTTTTATACACAGGCAGTGCAATTACACTGGCCTGTTGGGAAGAGAAGACCCCGTTGGACAGGGAAAATATTAGGCCACACAGAGAGGAAAATGTTTAGCCTCCTCCTCGTAATGCGAAAGGGAAAAAGTTACACTACTGCAGTACTTTTGAAACCACTACGAAGCAACAGAACTCTAACAAATCACAGACTTCTGATAATTATAGTGTGATTAACAGTTCAACATCACTTCGAATATTACAATACAATATAGAGAAAGCAGCAATTCAGACACTTCAATATGGAATTCAAAAACCTACGAAATTAATGCACAAATGCTACCCTAAACATCAAAACATAATGTGACGCGTTTATGTAAAATAAATAACTAGTAAAGCTCCAATATAAAGCAACATGTGAAAAAGGACGGACAAATTATAACATTCAAGCATTTCTAGTGGAAATAAAGTTGATATAAAACAAGACTTACCAGCCACAGATGTCTTTTTGCTCTGAATTATTCCTCCGTTCTCTTTCTTTCACGATATCATGTTCTGCATTCGAAGAGTGCACAAAAGTGATGACAAATTACACTAGAAGAGGCCAAAAGGGGAAAAAAAGGAATCGTTAGATTTTAACTACTTTGATATTAAAGAATAATTATACACAAAGAGAAATATCTAATATTGTTTCTTAATATATAAGACTTCAAAAGTCGCCTTCTTTGTTTTAAACTCCAGCAATGTGCTACATTGTTACTAAAAGCACGACTGCAATCGATAGAAAAGCTGATTTTCCTAATACGACAGAAGTACAGTGAGCGAAAGGGGTTTTTAATATATGGGTACAACATGAATAATAAAAGAAAAAAAAAAATTAGACAGTTATTACGGATACACAGAATGAAAGGGATAATGATCTTCGAGAAGAGTAAATAATTGCAGTGCTTGTAGAAAGATGGCCCCAAAAGACAAAGAGCAGGTAATTTTAAATCACAAATAAACAAAAGAAACTTTACTGCTAGCTTTGAAGCAGGTGTTATATATTAAACTATCTTAATTAACACACAGAATTAGTGACATAACAGATCAAAATAGAGTAAGAATGAAACTCGCAATACATTAACATTAAAGAGCTATTATACATGTATACTTTTAAAGATTTTTTTAAAAAAAGGGCACAAAAACACCACTCTAAAAACAGACTTCGAAGAACATCTTGGAAATAAAAGTCATATACCATAAAAGAAATATTTCATTCAGAATTTTAACGCAATAACCATTTCTAATTTTAAGTTCTTTACTTAGGTACTCTCAACCATAAGAGAGGACAGCTTAGTCCGATATACCAGAAATTATCCTGAAATATTACCAGGTGACTTTAATGTAATTGTAGAAACATTTCACTCAGGGAAAGAACATATTGTCTAGCTGCCCGGGTTCAAGCCCAGCTTTAACATAGCAAGCCAAAACACATCAAATGCCATTGAATGACACAGCATTTTGAAATGTTACAAAAAATTTAAATGCAATTTCGTGGAAGAGCTATTGCAATTACCTAAATTCTAAAATTTTGACCAAAAATTCAAGAAAACTAAGATACTCCGTTTTCTTTCGAAGGAATCAAAGCCATATACTAATGTAGGGATGCTCAACCTATTGTAGTATGAAACCTAAACATAGGAATGAAATTTCATCAGCTATGTGAGATGTCCAATACCGAGAAATTCCGTAAATTCTAGAATAGAACCTGCGTCTGAAAACAGACGAAAGGTAAAACATTATTCAAATACTTAACTTTTAGCCTTGAAGCAGGTGTTCTATATTAAACTGTGTTAATTCACATACAGAATTAGTTATATAATAGCTCAGAATTTTGTAAGAGACCCAAACACGCATTAAATAAACATTAAAAAATCTTTATACATTTATTAGTGTTACGAGGATTTATTCTGAAATATTATAAGGTCACTTTCAAAGAAATGATAGAACTTTTCACTCAGGGAAGGGACATTCTGTCTGGCTGCCCGGGTTCCATCCCAGCTTCTGTTACAAAAGTTTCATAGAAGAATTTTAAAAATCCAGAAACGAAACTTACGAAGAAATTATTGAACATACCTGGTTCTATGATTTAGCCATTCTTACAGACATAGTAACTAAACCTTAAATTTGAGAGGGGGCGAGAGAACTAAAGTCTTTGAATTAAAGGGTATTATAAATTCATTTTAAATCAAAATTAATTTTGTGAAAATATAACCCAAATAGGAGGAATATACATTTTTACCATAATGTAATGTACGTGTTGCCCCTTTGAAAATCTGGAGAACTTAAGCGTGAAATATAAGAAAACTGAAACAATCATTTGGAAAATCTCATCGAGCTTAAATTAGTTTCTAAATTAGATGTTTTGAGTGTATTTAAAATTAGGCTAACTACTTCATTCACTTCAAACCAATTACATAACACTAGTATTTAAGAAAAATGGTAAAAGATTGCAAATATTTTAAATAACAATTCTATTGATCTAGAAATGGAAATAACTGATTTTCATCCTAATTAAGATCAAGAATATCACAAAATGCCATTTGAATAGTCCTAGAACAGAAAAATCATGAACAGTTAAACTTTTAAAAAGATAAATTCCTGCTTCTGATCTACTTAAAAATGTGAAAGAGGATTTTCAACACTGAACTTGTTAAAATCAATGTTTAGATACAGGATAACAAATGAACTCCCAACGACTGCAAGGATTTAGCCATATCATTGCATGTACCAAAGGAAAAAAAAAAAAAAAAAACTCGCAGAAAAAATGCAGTGTTAAATTTCACATTAAAATATGATTTCCCTGTATTTAACTTTCATCTTGCTGAATTTTTTGTAAATAATACAAAGAGTATACCTTTTTTTAACATATTATACCACACATTTTTATACTTTGTGTAATGCATTTATAACTGAAATATTAAAAGTGCACTAGATACTTGTAGCTCGCCAAAATTTTATAAACTCAAAATTGGCTCCCTTTAAGTTAAAGTTGCACATAACTGCACTAAGGGAAGGAATGCAATTTTATGTCTTTGTCTGTATTTGATTTCATTTTCATATAAAAAGAGTTAAAAATAGGGTTATCTAATTTTGTTATCTAGGTAACAAAATTTAAACACACATTTTCAGTAAAAAATTACAGAATAAAAGATTTTGTTTCCCTGAAGACGCAACACCTCGCTATTCCAGGTATGGTACAGACTGCATACTGTCAGAGAGAAATTCCTTTCTTAAACAGGGAATCCATATACTTTAATCTGTTTTTACACAAGTACTGTGTATGACTAATCCATGGTCCAGGAGTAAAATACTTTATAGCTAATCCCTCTAAATTTTTATTATTTTCGGTCATCTGTATAGACTGTTTATTTATCACGACTAAATTACCAATCTGCATTCTACATACCTCATATGATTCTTCAAGTCACGTTTCGTAGCCTATCATTTCTAATACAGCAGGTACTTGCTGAGCGCAGACTTGTAAAGCGTGATTTCGCGTATAGCAGTACCTTACAGGATTATTATTAAATTACAAAGGAAGAATTGGGTGCTTATAAAACCCCTTGATAATAAAAGCGCTTATTACGAGGAACAGCTTTTAACTGAAGATAAGATGAAGGAATCGTTAAATAACACAGAAGCAATGTCTGATCTTCTAGCGGAGATTGACACAATTAAAGAAAAAAACGGACACTTTAAAAGAGCTACTGGGAAACATGTGCTCTTTACAGCGACACGGTTACAGTTGTATCAGTCATTCTTATAAGCAAAATCATCAGCTTTTTCAAAAAATAATTCTGTCATGTATTTGCCAAGAGAACGAAAACAAGTCCAAAAGAAACTTTCAGAGTGCTTTTCAAAACCAAGTTGAAAGTTAGTCTGCAGAATTTTACTTCGATAATAATAAAACATCTCTGATTTTATTTCAAAATGAATTTTTATTTATTAAATTAATTTTAAAGAGATCTTTGCAAATTGGTTCATAAAACTTCACAATATGCCAAAATTGTTCAGATTAGGGGAAAAATATAATAAAGTATTGCTTAACACAACTAAGAAAAAGCACATTTTGAGCATCCTTAACAGAAGACAATTTGGCTCCACTAACTTTCTTTACGAGTATACATTAAATTTTTATTTACATTTCTTTTTTATTCAACACTTATCTTTCAATGGTTTTAAGAGAAACAGCACTTGACAGAGACTTTAAATTCGGAAAAAACTGAAACAAAATTGTTTTATACACAGGCAGTGCAATTACACTGGCCTGTTGGGAAGAGAAGACCCCGTTGGACAGGGAAAATATTAGGCCACACAGAGAGGAAAATGTTTAGCCTCCTCCTCGTAATGCGAAAGGGAAAAAGTTACACCACTGCAGTACTTTTGAAACCACTACGAAGCAACAGAACTCTAACAAATCACAGACTTCTGATAATTATAGTGTGATTAACAGTTCAACATCACTTCGAATATTACAATACAATATAGAGAAAGCAGCAATTCAGACACTTCAATATGGAATTCAAAAACCTACGAAATTAATGCACAAATGCTACCCTAAACATCAAAACATAATGTGACGCGTTTATGTAAAATAAATAACTAGTAAAGCTCCAATATAAAGCAACATGTGAAAAAGGACGGACAAATTATAACATTCAAGCATTTCTAGTGGAAATAAAGTTGATATAAAACAAGACTTACCAGCCACAGATGTCTTTTTGCTCTGAATTATTCCTCCGTTCTCTTTCTTTCACGATATCATGTTCTGCATTCGAAGAGTGCACAAAAGTGATGACAAATTACACTAGAAGAGGCCAAAAGGGGAAAAAAAGGAATCGTTAGATTTTAACTACTTTGATATTAAAGAATAATTATACACAAAGAGAAATATCTAATATTGTTTCTTAATATATAAGACTTCAAAAGTCGCCTTCTTTGTTTTAAACTCCAGCAATGTGCTACATTGTTACTAAAAGCACGACTGCAATCGATAGAAAAGCTGATTTTCCTAATACGACAGAAGTACAGTGAGCGAAAGGGGTTTTTAATATATGGGTACAACATGAATAATAAAAGAAAAAAAAAACTTTACTGCTAGCTTTGAAGCAGGTGTTATATATTAAACTATCTTAATTAACACACAGAATTAGTGACATAACAGATCAAAATAGGGTAAGAATGAAACTCGCAATACATTAACATTAAAAGAGCTATTATACATGTATACTTTTAAAGATTTTTTTAAAAAAAGGGCACAAAAACACCACTCTAAAAACAGACTTCGAAGAACATCTTGGAAATAAAAGTCATATACCATAAAAGAAATATTTCATTCAGAATTTTAACGCAATAACCATTTCTAATTTTAAGTTCTTTACTTAGGTACTCTCAACCATGAGAGAGGACAGCTTAGTCCGATATACCAGAAATTATCCTGAAATATTACCAGGTGACTTTAATGTAATTGTAGAAACATTTCACTCAGGGAAAGAACATATTGTCTAGCTGCCCGGGTTCAAGCCCAGCTTTAACATAGCAAGCCAAAACACATCAAATGCCATTGAATGATACAGCATTTTGAAATTTTACAAAAAATTTAAATGCAATTTCGTGGAAGAGCTATTGCAATTACCTACATTCTAAAATTTTGACCAAAAATTCAAGAAAACTAAGATACTCCGTTTTCTTTCGAAGGAATCAAAGCCATATACTAATGTAGGGATGCTCAACCTATTGTAGTATGAAACCTAAACATAGGAATGAAATTTCATCAGCTATGTGAGATGTCCAATACCGAGAAATTCCGTAAATTCTAGAATAGAACCTGCGTCTGAAAACAGACGAAAGGTAAAACATTATTCAAATACTTAACTTTTAGCCTTGAAGCAGGTGTTCTATATTAAACTGTGTTAATTCACATACAGAATTAGTAATATAATAGCTCAGAATTTTGTAAGAGACCCAAACACGCATTAAATAAACATTAAAAAATCTTTATACATTTATTAGTGTTACGAGGATTTATTCTGAAATATTATAAGGTCACTTTCAAAGAAATGATAGAACTTTTCACTCAGGGAAGGGACATTCTGTCTGGCTGCCCGGGTTCCATCCCAGCTTCTGTTACAAAAGTTTCATAGAAGAATTTTAAAAATCCAGAAACGAAACTTACGAAGAAATTATTGAACATACCTGGTTCTATGATTTAGCCATTCTTACAGACATAGTAACTAAATCTTAAATTTGAGAGGGGGCGAGAGAACTAAAGTCTTTGAATTAAAGGGTATTATAAATTCATTTTAAATCAAAATTAATTTTGTGAAAATATAACCCAAATAGGAGGAATATACATTTTTACCATAATGTAATGTACGTGTTGCCCCTTTGAAAATCTGGAGAACTTAAGCGTGAAATATAAGAAAACTGAAACAATCATTTGGAAAATCTCATCGAGCTTAAATTAGTTTCTAAATTAGATGTTTTGAGTGTATTTAAAATTAGGCTAACTACTTCATTCACTTCAAACCAATTACATAACACTAGTATTTAAGAAAAATGGTAAAAGATTGCAAATATTTTAAATAACAATTCTATTGATCTAGAAATGGAAATAACTGATTTTCATCCTAATTAAGATCAAGAATATCACAAAATGCCATTTGAATAGTCCTAGAACAGAAAAATCATGAACAGTTAAACTTTTAAAAAGATAAATTCCTGCTTCTGATCTACTTAAAAATGTGAAAGAGGATTTTCAACACTGAACTTGTTAAAATCAATGTTTAGATACAGGATAACAAATGAACTCCCAACGACTGCAAGGATTTAGCCATATCATTGCATGTACCAAAGGAAAAAAAAAAAAAAAAACTCGCAGAAAAAATGCAGTGTTAAATTTCACATTAAAATATGATTTCCCTGTATTTAACTTTCATCTTGCTGAATTTTTTGTAAATAATACAAAGAGTATACCTTTTTTTAACATATTATACCACACATTTTTATACTTTGTGTAATGCATTTATAACTGAAATATTAAAAGTGCACTAGATACTTGTAGCTCGCCAAAATTTTATAAACTCAAAATTGGCTCCCTTTAAGTTAAAGTTGCGCATAACTGCACTAAGGGAAGGAATGCAATTTTATGTCTTTGTCTGTATTTGATTTCATTTTCATATAAAAAGAGTTAAAAATAGGGTTATCTAATTTTGTTATCTAGGTAACAAAATTTAAACACACATTTTCAGTAAAAAATTACAGAATAAAAGATTTTGTTTCCCTGAAGACGCAACACCTCGCTATTCCAGGTATGGTACAGACTGCATACTGTCAGAGAGAAATTCCTTTCTTAAACAGGGAATCCATATACTTTAATCTGTTTTTACACAAGTACTGTGTATGACTAATCCATGGTCCAGGAGTAAAATACTTTATAGCTAATCCCTCTAAATTTTTATTATTTTCGGTCATCTGTATAGACTGTTTATTTATCACGACTAAATTACCAATCTGCATTCTACATACCTCATATGATTCTTCAAGTCACGTTTCGTAGCCTATCATTTCTAATACAGCAGGTACTTGCTGAGCGCAGACTTGTAAAGCGTGATTTCGCGTATAGCAGTACCTTACAGGATTATTATTAAATTACAAAGGAAGAATTGGGTGCTTATAAAACCCCTTGATAATAAAAGCGCTTATTACGAGGAACAGCTTTTAACTGAAGATAAGATGAAGGAATCGTTAAATAACACAGAAGCAATGTCTGATCTTCTAGCAGAGATTGACACAATTAAAGAAAAAAACGGACACTTTAAAAGAGCTACTGGGAAACATGTGCTCTTTACAGCGACACGGTTACAGTTGTATCAGTCATTCTTATAAGCAAAATCATCAGCTTTTTCAAAAAATAATTCTGTCATGTATTTGCCAAGAGAACGAAAACAAGTCCAAAAGAAACTTTCAGACTGCTTTTCAAAACCAAGTTGAAAGTTAGTCTGCAGAATTTTACTTCGATAATAATAAAACATCTCTGATTTTATTTCAAAATGAATTTTTATTTATTAAATTAATTTTAAAGAGATCTTTGCAAATTGGTTCATAAAACTTCACAATATGCCAAAATTGTTCAGATTAGGGGAAAAATATAATAAAGTATTGCTTAACACAACTAAGAAAAAGCACATTTTGAGCATCCTTAACAGAAGACAATTTGGCTCCACTAACTTTCTTTACGAGTATACATTAAATTTTTATTTACATTTCTTTTTTATTCAACACTTATCTTTCAATGGTTTTAAGAGAAACAGCACTTGATAGAGACTTTAAATTCGGAAAAAACTGAAACAAAATTGTTTTATACACAGGCAGTGCAATTACACTGGCCTGTTGGGAAGAGAAGACCCCGTTGGACAGGGAAAATATTAGGCCACACAGAGAGGAAAATGTTTAGCCTCCTCCTTGTAATGCGAAAGGAAAAAAGTAACACCACTGCAGTACTTTTGAAACCACTACGAAGCAACAGAACTCTAACAAATCACAGACTTCTGATAATTATAGTGTGATTAACAGTTCGACCTAACTTCGAATATTACTATACAATATAAAGAAAGCACCAATTCAGACACTTCAATATGGAATTCAAAAACCTACGAAATTAATGCACAAATGCTACCCTAAACATCAAAACATAATGTGACACGCGTTTATGTAAAATAAATAACTAGTAAAGCTCCAATATAAAGCAACATGTGAAAAAGGACGGACAAATTATAACATTCAAGCATTTCTAGTGGAAATAAAGTTGATATAAAACAAGATTTACCAGCCACAGATGACTTTTTGCTCTGAATTATTCCTCCGTTCTCTTTCTTTCACGATATCATGTTCTGCATTCGAAGAGTGCACAAAAGTGATGACAAATTACACTAGAAGAGGCCAAAAGGGGAAAAAAAGGAATCATTAGATTTTAACTACTTTGATATTAAAGAATAATTATACACAAAGAGAAATATCTAATATTGTTTCTTAATATATAAGACTTCAAAAATCGCCTCCTTTGTTTTAAACTCCAGCAATGTGCTACATTGTTACTAAAAGCACGACTGCAATCGATAGAAAAGCTGATTTTCCTAATACGACAGAAGTACAGTGAGCGAAAGGGGTTTTTAATATATGGGTACAACAAGAATAATAAAAGAAAAAAAAATTAGACAGTTATTACGGATACACAGAATGAAAGGGATAATGATCTTCGAGAAGAGTAAATAATTGCAGTGCTGGTAGAAAGATGGCCCCAAAAGACAAAGAGCAGGTAATTTTAAATCACAAATAAACAAAAGAAACTTTACTGCTAGCTTTGAAGCAGGTGTTATATATTAAACTATCTTAATTAACACACAGAATTAGTGACATAACAGATCAAAATAGAGTAAGAATGAAACTCGCAATACATTAACATTAAAAGAGCTATTATACATGTATACTTTTAAAGATTTTTTTAAAAAAAGGGCACAAAAACACCACTCTAAAAACAGACTTCGAAGAACATCTTGGAAATAAAAGTCATATACCATAAAAGAAATATTTCATTCAGAATTTTAACGCAATAACCATTTCTAATTTTAAGTTCTTTACTTAGGTACTCTCAACCATGAGAGAGGACAGCTTAGTCCGATATACCAGAAATTATCCTGAAATATTACCAGGTGACTTTAATGTAATTGTAGAAACATTTCACTCAGGGAAAGAACATATTGTCTAGCTGCCCGGGTTCAAGCCCAGCTTTAACATAGCAAGCCAAAACACATCAAATGCCATTGAATGACACAGCATTTTGAAATGTTACAAAAAATTTAAATGCAATTTCGTGGAAGAGCTATTGCAATTACCTACATTCTAAAATTTTGACCAAAATTTCAAGAAAACTAAGATACTCCTTTTTCTTTCGAAGGAATCAAAGCCATATACTAATGTAGGGATGCTCAACCTATTGTAGTATGAAACCTAAACATAGGAATGAAATTTTGTCAGCTATGTGAAATGTCCAATACCGAGAAATTCCGTAAATTCTAGAATAGAACCTGCGTCTGAAAACAGACGAAAGGTAAAACATTATTCAAATACTTAACTTTTACCCTTGAAGCAGGTGTTCTATATTAAACTGTGTTAATTCACATACAGAATTAGTAATATAATAGCTCAGAATTTTGTAAGAGACCCAAACACGCATTAAATAAACATTAAAAAATCTTTATACATTTATTAGTGTTACGAGGATTTATTCTGAAATATTATAAGGTCACTTTCAAAGAAATGATAGAACTTTTCACTCAGGGAAGGGACATTCTGTCTGGCTGCCCAGGTTCCATCCCAGCTTCTGTTACAAAAGTTTCATAGAAGAATTTTAAAAATCCAGAAACGAAACTTACGAAGAAATTATTGAACATACCTGGTTCTATGATTTAGCCATTCTTACAGACATAGTAACTAAATCTTAAATTTGAGAGGGGGCGAGAGAACTAAAGTCTTTGAATTAAAGGGTATTATAAATTCATTTTAAATCAAAATTAATTTTGTGAAAATATAACCCAAATAGGAGGAATATACATTTTTACCATAATGTAATGTACGTGTTGCCCCTTTGAAAATCTGGAGAACTTAAGCGTGAAATATAAGAAAACTGAAACAATCATTTGGAAAATCTCATCGAGCTTAAATTAGTTTCTAAATTAGATGTTTTGAGTGTATTTAAAATTAGGCTAACTACTTCATTCACTTCAAACCAATTACATAACACTAGTATTTAAGAAAAATGGTAAAAGATTGCAAATATTTTAAATAACAATTCTATTGATCTAGAAATGGAAATAACTGATTTTCATCCTAATTAAGATCAAGAATATCACAAAATGCCATTTGAATAGTCCTAGAACAGAAAAATCATGAACAGTTAAACTTTTAAAAAGATAAATTCCTGCTTCTGATCTACTTAAAAATGTGAAAGAGGATTTTCAACACTGAACTTGTTAAAATCAATGTTTAGATACAGGATAACAAATGAACTCCCAACGACTGCAAGGATTTAGCCATATCATTGCATGTACCAAAGGAAAAAAAAAAAAAAAAAAAAAACTCGCAGAAAAAATGCAGTGTTAAATTTCACATTAAAATATGATTTCCCTGTATTTAACTTTCATCTTGCTGAATTTTTTGTAAATAATACAAAGAGTATACCTTTTTTTAACATATTATACCACACATTTTTATACTTTGTGTAATGCATTTATAACTGAAATATTAAAAGTGCACTAGATACTTGTAGCTCGCCAAAATTTTATAAACTCAAAATTGGCTCCCTTTAAGTTAAAGTTGCACATAACTGCACTAAGGGAAGGAATGCAATTTTATGTCTTTGTCTGTATTTGATTTCATTTTCATATAAAAAGAGTTAAAAATAGGGTTATCTAATTTTGTTATCTAGGTAACAAAATTTAAACACACATTTTCAGTAAAAAATTACAGAATAAAAGATTTTGTTTCCCTGAAGACGCAACACCTCGCTATTCCAGGTATGGTACAGACTGCATACTGTCAGAGAGAAATTCCTTTCTTAAACAGGGAATCCATATACTTTAATCTGTTTTTACACAAGTACTGTGTATGACTAATCCATGGTCCAGGAGTAAAATACTTTATAGCTAATCCCTCTAAATTTTTATTATTTTCGGTCATCTGTATAGACTGTTTATTTATCACGACTAAATTACCAATCTGCATTCTACATACCTCATATGATTCTTCAAGTCACGTTTCGTAGCCTATCATTTCTAATACAGCAGGTACTTGCTGAGCGCAGACTTGTAAAGCGTGATTTCGCGTATAGCAGTACCTTACAGGATTCCATTTAATTTGTCCACTGCTAGAATTTCATTCATACGTGGTTCAACATGCATCCATCAACACCGGAAAGAATTTATCTGCTATTTTAAACAATTTCCATGTACTGAAAATGAAGTCCAAAAAAATCTTACAAATCTCAAATGCAAAGTATTCCGAAGAATTTTCATATATGGAAGATAGAGAAGTCAAACAATGAATCAGAAAATTACAAAGGAAGAATTGGGTGCTTATAAAACCCCTTGATAATGAAAGCGCTTATTACGAGGAACAGCTTTTAACTGAAGATAAGATGAAGGAATCGTTAAATAACACAGAAGCAATGTCTGATCTTCTAGCGGAGATTGACACAATTAAAGAAAAAAAACGGACACTTTAAAAGAGCTACTGGGAAACATGTGCTCTTTACAGCGACACGGTTACAGTTGTATCAGTCATTCTTATAAGCAAAATCATCAGCTTTTTCAAAAAATAATTCTGTCATGTATTTGCCAAGAGAACGAAAACAAGTCCAAAAGAAACTTTCAGAGTGCTTTTCAAAACCAAGTTGAAAGTTAGTCTGCAGAATTTTACTTCGATAATAATAAAACATCTCTGATTTTATTTCAAAATGAATTTTTATTTATTAAATTAATTTTAAAGAGATCTTTGCAAATTGGTTCATAAAACTTCACAATATGCCAAAATTGTTCAGATTAGGGGAAAAATATAATAAAGTATTGCTTAACACAACTAAGAAAAAGCACATTTTGAGCATCCTTAACAGAAGACAATTTGGCTCCACTAACTTTCTTTACGAGTATACATTAAATTTTTATTTACATTTCTTTTTTATTCAACACTTATCTTTCAATGGTTTTAAGAGAAACAGCACTTGACAGAGACTTTAAATTCGGAAAAAACTGAAACAAAATTGTTTTATACACAGGCAGTGCAATTACACTGGCCTGTTGGGAAGAGAAGACCCCGTTGGACAGGGAAAATATTAGGCCACACAGAGAGGAAAATGTTTAGCCTCCTCCTCGTAATGCGAAAGGGAAAAAGTTACACCACTGCAGTACTTTTGAAACCACTACGAAGCAACAGAACTCTAACAAATCACAGACTTCTGATAATTATAGTGTGATTAACAGTTCAACATCACTTTGAATATTACAATACAATATAGAGAAAGCAGCAATTCAGACACTTCAATATGGAATTCAAAAACCTACGAAATTAATGCACAAATGCTACCCTAAACATCAAAACATAATGTGACGCGTTTATGTAAAATAAATAACTAGTAAAGCTCCAATATAAAGCAACATGTGAAAAAGGACGGACAAATTATAACATTCAAGCATTTCTAGTGGAAATAAAGTTGATATAAAACAAGACTTACCAGCCACAGATGTCTTTTTGCTCTGAATTATTCCTCCGTTCTCTTTCTTTCACGATATCATGTTCTGCATTCGAAGAGTGCACAAAAGTGATGACAAATTACACTAGAAGAGGCCAAAAGGGGAAAAAAAGGAATCGTTAGATTTTAACTACTTTGATATTAAAGAATAATTATACACAAAGAGAAATATCTAATATTGTTTCTTAATATATAAGACTTCAAAAGTCGCCTTCTTTGTTTTAAACTCCAGCAATGTGCTACATTGTTACTAAAAGCACGACTGCAATCGATAGAAAAGCTGATTTTCCTAATACGACAGAAGTACAGTGAGCGAAAGGGGTTTTTAATATATGGGTACAACATGAATAATAAAAGAAAAAAAAAACTTTACTGCTAGCTTTGAAGCAGGTGTTATATATTAAACTATCTTAATTAACACACAGAATTAGTGACATAACAGATCAAAATAGAGTAAGAATGAAACTCGCAATACATTAACATTAAAAGAGCTATTATACATGTATACTTTTAAAGATTTTTTTAAAAAAAGGGCACAAAAACACCACTCTAAAAACAGACTTCGAAGAACATCTTGGAAATAAAAGTCATATACCATAAAAGAAATATTTCATTCAGAATTTTAACGCAATAACCATTTCTAATTTTAAGTTCTTTACTTAGGTACTCTCAACCATGAGAGAGGACAGCTTAGTCCGATATACCAGAAATTATCCTGAAATATTACCAGGTGACTTTAATGTAATTATAGAAACATTTCACTCAGGGAAAGAACATATTGTCTAGCTGCCCGGGTTCAAGCCCAGCTTTAATATAGCAAGCCAAAACACATCAAATGCCATTGAATGATACAGCATTTTGAAATGTTACAAAAAATTTAAATGCAATTTCGTGGAAGAGCTATTGCAATTACCTACATACTAAAATTTTGACCAAAAATTCAAGAAAACTAAGATACTCCTTTTTCTTTCGAAGGAATCAAAGCCATATACTAATGTAGGGATGCTCAACCTATTGTACTATGAAACATAAACATAGGAATGAAATTTTGTCAGCTATGTGAGATGTCCAATACCGAGAAATTCCGTAAATTCTAGAATAGAACCTGCGTCTGAAAACAGACGAAAGGTAAAACATTATTCAAATACTTAACTTTTAGCCTTGAAGCAGGTGTTCTATATTAAACTGTGTTAATTCACATACAGAATTAGTAATATAATAGCTCAGAATTTTGTAAGAGACCCAAACACGCATTAAATAAACATTAAAAAATCTTTATACATTTATTAGTGTTACGAGGATTTATTCTGAAATATTATAAGGTCACTTTCAAAGAAATGATAGAACTTTTCACTCAGGGAAGGGACATTCTGTCTGGCTGCCCGGGTTCCATCCCAGCTTCTGTTACAAAAGTTTCATAGAAGAATTTTAAAAATCCAGAAACGAAACTTACGAAGAAATTATTGAACATACCTGGTTCTATGATTTAGCCATTCTTACAGACATAGTAACTAAATCTTAAATTTGAGAGGGGGCGAGAGAACTAAAGTCTTTGAATTAAAGGGTATTATAAATTCATTTTAAATCAAAATTAATTTTGTGAAAATATAACCCAAATAGGAGGAATATACATTTTTACCATAATGTAATGTACGTGTTGCCCCTTTGAAAATCTGGAGAACTTAAGCGTGAAATATAAGAAAACTGAAACAATCATTTGGAAAATCTCATCGAGCTTAAATTAGTTTCTAAATTAGATGTTTTGAGTGTATTTAAAATTAGGCTAACTACTTCATTCACTTCAAACCAATTACATAACACTAGTATTTAAGAAAAATGGTAAAAGATTGCAAATATTTTAAATAACAATTCTATTGATCTAGAAATGGAAATAACTGATTTTCATCCTAATTAAGATCAAGAATATCACAAAATGCCATTTGAATAGTCCTAGAACAGAAAAATCATGAACAGTTAAACTTTTAAAAAGATAAATTCCTGCTTCTGATCTACTTAAAAATGTGAAAGAGGATTTTCAACACTGAACTTGTTAAAATCAATGTTTAGATACAGGATAACAAATGAACTCCCAACGACTGCAAGGATTTAGCCATATCATTGCATGTACCAAAGGAAAAAAAAAAAAAAAAAAAACTCGCAGAAAAAATGCAGTGTTAAATTTCACATTAAAATATGATTTCCCTGTATTTAACTTTCATCTTGCTGAATTTTTTGTAAATAATACAAAGAGTATACCTTTTTTTAACATATTATACCACACATTTTTATACTTTGTGTAATGCATTTATAACTGAAATATTAAAAGTGCACTAGATACTTGTAGCTCGCCAAAATTTTATAAACTCAAAATTGGCTCCCTTTAAGTTAAAGTTGCACATAACTGCACTAAGGGAAGGAATGCAATTTTATGTCTTTGTCTGTATTTGATTTCATTTTCATATAAAAAGAGTTAAAAATAGGGTTATCTAATTTTGTTATCTAGGTAACAAAATTTAAACACACATTTTCAGTAAAAAATTACAGAATAAAAGATTTTGTTTCCCTGAAGACGCAACACCTCGCTATTCCAGGTATGGTACAGACTGCATACTGTCAGAGAGAAATTCCTTTCTTAAACAGGGAATCCATATACTTTAATCTGTTTTTACACAAGTACTGTGTATGACTAATCCATGGTCCAGGAGTAAAATACTTTATAGCTAATCCCTCTAAATTTTTATTATTTTCGGTCATCTGTATAGACTGTTTATTTATCACGACTAAATTACCAATCTGCATTCTACATACCTCATATGATTCTTCAAGTCACGTTTCGTAGCCTATCATTTCTAATACAGCAGGTACTTGCTGAGCGCAGACTTGTAAAGCGTGATTTCGCGTATAGCAGTACCTTACAGGATTCCATTTAATTTGTCCACTGCTAGAATTTCATTCATACGTGGTTCAACATGCATCCATCAACACCGGAAAGAATTTATCTGCTATTTTAAACAATTTCCATGTACTGAAAATGAAGTCCAAAAAAATCTTACAATTCTCAAATGCAAAGCATTCCGAAGAATTTTCATATATGGAAGATAGAGAAGTCAAACAATGAATCAGAAAATTACAAAGGAAGAATTGGGTGCTTATAAAACCCCTTGATAATAAAAGCGCTTATTACGAGGAACAGCTTTTAACTGAAGATAAGATGAAGGAATCGTTAAATAACAGAGAAGCAATGTCTGATCTTCTAGCGGAGATTGACACAATTAAAGAAAAAAACGGACACTTTAAAAGAGCTACTGGGAAACATGTGCTCTTTACAGCGACACGGTTACAGTTGTATCAGTCATTCTTATAAGCAAAATCATCAGCTTTTTCAAAAAATAATTCTGTCATGTATTTGCCAAGAGAACGAAAACAAGTCCAAAAGAAACTTTCAGAGTGCTTTTCAAAACCAAGTTGAAAGTTAGTCTGCAGAATTTTACTTCGATAATAATAAAACATCTCTGATTTTATTTCAAAATGAATTTTTATTTATTAAATTAATTTTAAAGAGATCTTTGCAAATTGGTTCATAAAACTTCACAATATGCCAAAATTGCTCAGATTAGGGAAAAAATATAATAAAGTATTGCTTTACACAACTAAGGAAAAGCACATTTTGAGCATCCTTAACAGAAGACAATTTGGCTCCACTAACTTTCTTTACGAGTTTACATTAAATTTTTATTTACATTTCTTTTTTATTCAACACTTATCTTTCAATGGTTTTAAGAGAAACAGCACTTGATAGAGACTTTAAATTCGGAAAAAACTGAAACAAAATTGTTTTATACACAGGCAGTGCAATTACACTGGCCTGTTGGGAAGAGAAGACCCCGTTGGACAGGGAAAATATTAGGCCACACAGAGAACAAAATGTTTAGCCTCCTCCTTGTAATGCGAAAGGAGGCCACTTGGGAAAAAATTACACCACAGCAGTACTTTTGAAACCACTAAGAAGCAACAGAACTCTAACAAATCACAGACTTCTGATAATTATAGTGTGATTAACAGTTCAACATCACTTCGAATATTACAATACAATATAGAGAAAGCAGCAATTCAGACACTTCAATATGGAATTCAAAAACCTACGAAATTAATGCACAAATGCTACCCTAAACATCAAAACATAATGTGACGCGTTTATGTAAAATAAATAACTAGTAAAGCTCCAATATAAAGCAACATGTGAAAAAGGACGGACAAATTATAACATTCAAGCATTTCTAGTGGAAATAAAGTTGATATAAAACAAGACTTACCAGCCACAGATGTCTTTTTGCTCTGAATTATTCCTCCGTTCTCTTTCTTTCACGATATCATGTTCTGCATTCGAAGAGTGCACAAAAGTGATGACAAATTACACTAGAAGAGGCCAAAAGGGGAAAAAAAGGAATCGTTAGATTTTAACTACTTTGATATTAAAGAATAATTATACACAAAGAGAAATATCTAATATTGTTTCTTAATATATAAGACTTCAAAAGTCGCCTTCTTTGTTTTAAACTCCAGCAATGTGCTACATTGTTACTAAAAGCACGACTGCAATCGATAGAAAAGCTGATTTTCCTAATACGACAGAAGTACAGTGAGCGAAAGGGGTTTTTAATATATGGGTACAACATGAATAATAAAAGAAAAAAAAAACTTTACTGCTAGCTTTGAAGCAGGTGTTATATATTAAACTATCTTAATTAACACACAGAATTAGTGACATAACAGATCAAAATAGAGTAAGAATGAAACTCGCAATACATTAACATTAAAAGAGCTATTATACATGTATACTTTTAAAGATTTTTTTAAAAAAAGGGCACAAAAACACCACTCTAAAAACAGACTTCGAAGAACATCTTGGAAATAAAAGTCATATACCATAAAAGAAATATTTCATTCAGAATTTTAACGCAATAACCATTTCTAATTTTAAGTTCTTTACTTAGGTACTCTCAACCATGAGAGAGGACAGCTTAGTCCGATATACCAGAAATTATCCTGAAATATTACCAGGTGACTTTAATGTAATTGTAGAAACATTTCACTCAGGGAAAGAACATATTGTCTAGCTGCCCGGGTTCAAGCCCAGCTTTAACATAGCAAGCCAAAACACATCAAATGCCATTGAATGACACAGCATTTTGAAATGTTACAAAAAATTTAAATGCAATTTCGTGGAAGAGCTATTGCAATTACCTACATTCTAAAATTTTGACCAAAATTTCAAGAAAACTAAGATACTCCTTTTTCTTTCGAAGGAATCAAAGCCATATACTAATGTAGGGATGCTCAACCTATTGTAGTATGAAACCTAAACATAGGAATGAAATTTTGTCAGCTATGTGAAATGTCCAATACCGAGAAATTCCGTAAATTCTAGAATAGAACCTGCGTCTGAAAACAGACGAAAGGTAAAACATTATTCAAATACTTAACTTTTACCCTTGAAGCAGGTGTTCTATATTAAACTGTGTTAATTCACATACAGAATTAGTAATATAATAGCTCAGAATTTTGTAAGAGACCCAAACACGCATTAAATAAACATTAAAAAATCTTTATACATTTATTAGTGTTACGAGGATTTATTCTGAAATATTATAAGGTCACTTTCAAAGAAATGATAGAACTTTTCACTCAGGGAAGGGACATTCTGTCTGGCTGCCCAGGTTCCATCCCAGCTTCTGTTACAAAAGTTTCATAGAAGAATTTTAAAAATCCAGAAACGAAACTTACGAAGAAATTATTGAACATACCTGGTTCTATGATTTAGCCATTCTTACAGACATAGTAACTAAATCTTAAATTTGAGAGGGGGCGAGAGAACTAAAGTCTTTGAATTAAAGGGTATTATAAATTCATTTTAAATCAAAATTAATTTTGTGAAAATATAACCCAAATAGGAGGAATATACATTTTTACCATAATGTAATGTACGTGTTGCCCCTTTGAAAATCTGGAGAACTTAAGCGTGAAATATAAGAAAACTGAAACAATCATTTGGAAAATCTCATCGAGCTTAAATTAGTTTCTAAATTAGACGTTTTGAGTGTATTTAAAATTAGGCTAACTACTTCATTCACTTCAAACCAATTACATAACACTAGTATTTAAGAAAAATGGTAAAAGATTGCAAATATTTTAAATAACAATTCTATTGATCTAGAAATGGAAATAACTGATTTTCATCCTAATTAAGATCAAGAATATCACAAAATGCCATTTGAATAGTCCTAGAACAGAAAAATCATGAACAGTTAAACTTTTAAAAAGATAAATTCCTGCTTCTGATCTACTTAAAAATGTGAAAGAGGATTTTCAACACTGAACTTGTTAAAATCAATGTTTAGATACAGGATAACAAATGAACTCCCAACGACTGCAAGGATTTAGCCATATCATTGCATGTACCAAAGGAAAAAAAAAAAAAAAAAAAACTCGCAGAAAAAATGCAGTGTTAAATTTCACATTAAAATATGATTTCCCTGTATTTAACTTTCATCTTGCTGAATTTTTTGTAAATAATACAAAGAGTATACCTTTTTTTAACATATTATACCACACATTTTTATACTTTGTGTAATGCATTTATAACTGAAATATTAAAAGTGCACTAGATACTTGTAGCTCGCCAAAATTTTATAAACTCAAAATTGGCTCCCTTTAAGTTAAAGTTGCGCATAAGTGGACTAAGGGAAGGAATGCAATTTTATGTCTTTGTCTGTATTTGATTTCATTTTCATATAAAAAGAGTTAAAAATAGGGTTATCTAATTTTGTTATCTAGGTAACAAAATTTAAACACACATTTTCAGTAAAAAATTACAGAATAAAAGATTTTGTTTCCCTGAAGACGCAACACCTCGCTATTCCAGGTATGGTACAGACTGCATACTGTCAGAGAGAAATTCCTTTCTTAAACAGGGAATCCATATACTTTAATCTGTTTTTACACAAGTACTGTGTATGACTAATCCATGGTCCAGGAGTAAAATACTTTATAGCTAATCCCTCTAAATTTTTATTATTTTCGGTCATCTGTATAGACTGTTTATTTATCACGACTAAATTACCAATCTGCATTCTACATACCTCATATGATTCTTCAAGTCACGTTTCGTAGCCTATCATTTCTAATACAGCAGGTACTTGCTGAGCGCAGACTTGTAAAGCGTGATTTCGCATATAGCAGTACCTTACAGGATTCCATTTAATTTGTCCACTGCTAGAATTTCATTCATACGTGGTTCAACATGCATCCATCAACACCGGAAAGAATTTATCTGCTATTTTAAACAATTTCCATGTACTGAAAATGAAGTCCAAAAAAATCTTACAAATCTCAAATGCAAAGTATTCCGAAGAATTTTCATATATGGAAGATAGAGAAGTCAAACAATGAATCAGAAAATTACAAAGGAAGAATTGGGTGCTTATAAAACCCCTTGATAATAAAAGCGCTTATTACGAGGAACAGCTTTTAACTGAAGATAAGATGAAGGAATCGTTAAATAACACAGAAGCAATGTCTGATCTTCTAGCGGAGATTGACACAATTAAAGAAAAAAACGGACACTTTAAAAGAGCTACTGGGAAACATGTGCTCTTTACAGCGACACGGTTACAGTTGTATCAGTCATTCTTATAAGCAAAATCATCAGCTTTTTCAAAAAATAATTCTGTCATGTATTTGCCAAGAGAACGAAAACAAGTCCAAAAGAAACTTTCAGAGTGCTTTTCAAAACCAAGTTGAAAGTTAGTCTGCAGAATTTTACTTCGATAATAATAAAACATCTCTGATTTTATTTCAAAATGAATTTTTATTTATTAAATTAATTTTAAAGAGATCTTTGCAAATTGGTTCATAAAACTTCACAATATGCCAAAATTGTTCAGATTAGGGGAAAAATATAATAAAGTATTGCTTAACACAACTAAGAAAAAGCACATTTTGAGCATCCTTAACAGAAGACAATTTGGCTCCACTAACTTTCTTTACGAGTATACATTAAATTTTTATTTACATTTCTTTTTTATTCAACACTTATCTTTCAATGGTTTTAAGAGAAACAGCACTTGACAGAGACTTTAAATTCGGAAAAAACTGAAACAAAATTGTTTTATACACAGGCAGTGCAATTACACTGGCCTGTTGGGAAGAGAAGACCCCGTTGGACAGGGAAAATATTAGGCCACACAGAGAGGAAAATGTTTAGCCTCCTCCTCGTAATGCGAAAGGGAAAAAGTTACACCACTGCAGTACTTTTGAAACCACTACGAAGCAACAGAACTCTAACAAATCACAGACTTCTGATAATTATAGTGTGATTAACAGTTCAACATCACTTCGAATATTACAATACAATATAGAGAAAGCAGCAATTCAGACACTTCAATATGGAATTCAAAAACCTACGAAATTAATGCACAAATGCTACCCTAAACATCAAAACATAATGTGACGCGTTTATGTAAAATAAATAACTAGTAAAGCTCCAATATAAAGCAACATGTGAAAAAGGACGGACAAATTATAACATTCAAGCATTTCTAGTGGAAATAAAGTTGATATAAAACAAGACTTACCAGCCACAGATGTCTTTTTGCTCTGAATTATTCCTCCGTTCTCTTTCTTTCACGATATCATGTTCTGCATTCGAAGAGTGCACAAAAGTGATGACAAATTACACTAGAAGAGGCCAAAAGGGGAAAAAAAGGAATCGTTAGATTTTAACTACTTTGATATTAAAGAATAATCATACACAAAGAGAAATATCTAATATTGTTTCTTAATATATAAGACTTCAAAAGTCGCCTTCTTTGTTTTAAACTCCAGCAATGTGCTACATTGTTACTAAAAGCACGACTGCAATCGATAGAAAAGCTGATTTTCCTAATACGACAGAAGTACAGTGAGCGAAAGGGGTTTTTAATATATGGGTACAACATGAATAATAAAAGAAAAAAAAACTTTACTGCTAGCTTTGAAGCAGGTGTTATATATTAAACTATCTTAATTAACACACAGAATTAGTGACATAACAGATCAAAATAGAGTAAGAATGAAACTCGCAATACATTAACATTAAAAGAGCTATTATACATGTATACTTTTAAAGATTTTTTTAAAAAAAGGGCACAAAAACACCACTCTAAAAACAGACTTCGAAGAACATCTTGGAAATAAAAGTCATATACCATAAAAGAAATATTTCATTCAGAATTTTAACGCAATAACCATTTCTAATTTTAAGTTCTTTACTTAGGTACTCTCAACCATAAGAGAGGACAGCTTAGTCCGATATACCAGAAATTATCCTGAAATATTACCAGGTGACTTTAATGTAATTGTAGAAACATTTCACTCAGGGAAAGAACATATTGTCTAGCTGCCCGGGTTCAAGCCCAGCTTTAACATAGCAAGCCAAAACACATCAAATGCCATTGAATGATACAGCATTTTGAAATGTTACAAAAAATTTAAATGCAATTTCGTGGAAGAGCTATTGCAATTACCTACATTCTAAAATTTTGACCAAAAATTCAAGAAAACTAAGATACTCCGTTTTCTTTCGAAGGAATCAAAGCCATATACTAATGTAGGGATGCTCAACCTATTGTAGTATGAAACCTAAACATAGGAATGAAATTTTGTCAGCTATGTGAAATGTCCAATACCGAGAAATTCCGTAAATTCTAGAATAGAACCTGCGTCTGAAAACAGACGAAAGGTAAAACATTATTCAAATACTTAACTTTTACCCTTGAAGCAGGTGTTCTATATTAAACTGTGTTAATTCACATACAGAATTAGTAATATAATAGCTCAGAATTTTGTAAGAGACCCAAACACGCATTAAATAAACATTAAAAAATCTTTATACATTTATTAGTGTTACGAGGATTTATTCTGAAATATTATAAGGTCACTTTCAAAGAAATGATAGAACTTTTCACTCAGGGAAGGGACATTCTGTCTGGCTGCCCAGGTTCCATCCCAGCTTCTGTTACAAAAGTTTCATAGAAGAATTTTAAAAATCCAGAAACGAAACTTACGAAGAAATTATTGAACATACCTGGTTCTATGATTTAGCCATTCTTACAGACATAGTAACTAAATCTTAAATTTGAGAGGGGGCGAGAGAACTAAAGTCTTTGAATTAAAGGGTATTATAAATTCATTTTAAATCAAAATTAATTTTGTGAAAATATAACCCAAATAGGAGGAATATACATTTTTACCATAATGTAATATACGTGTTGCCCCTTTGAAAATCTGGAGAACTTAAGCGTGAAATATAAGAAAACTGAAACAATCATTTGGAAAATCTCATCGAGCTTAAATTAGTTTCTAAATTAGATGTTTTGAGTGTATTTAAAATTAGGCTAACTACTTCATTCACTTCAAACCAATTACATAACACTAGTATTTAAGAAAAATGGTAAAAGATTGCAAATATTTTAAATAACAATTCTATTGATCTAGAAATGGAAATAACTGATTTTCATCCTAATTAAGATCAAGAATATCACAAAATGCCATTTGAATAGTCCTAGAACAGAAAAATCATGAACAGTTAAACTTTTAAAAAGATAAATTCCTGCTTCTGATCTACTTAAAAATGTGAAAGAGGATTTTCAACACTGAACTTGTTAAAATCAATGTTTAGATACAGGATAACAAATGAACTCCCAACGACTGCAAGGATTTAGCCATATCATTGCATGTACCAAAGGGAAAAAAAAAAAAAAAAACTCGCAGAAAAAATGCAGTGTTAAATTTCACATTAAAATATGATTTCCCTGTATTTAACTTTCATCTTGCTGAATTTTTTGTAAATAATACAAAGAGTATACCTTTTTTTAACATATTATACCACACATTTTTATACTTTGTGTAATGCATTTATAACTGAAATATTAAAAGTGCACTAGATACTTGTAGCTCGCCAAAATTTTATAAACTCAAAATTGGCTCCCTTTAAGTTAAAGTTGCACATAACTGCACTAAGGGAAGGAATGCAATTTTATGTCTTTGTCTGTATTTGATTTCATTTTCATATAAAAAGAGTTAAAAATAGGGTTATCTAATTTTGTTATCTAGGTAACAAAATTTAAACACACATTTTCAGTAAAAAATTACAGAATAAAAGATTTTGTTTCCCTGAAGACGCAACACCTCGCTATTCCAGGTATGGTACAGACTGCATACTGTCAGAGAGAAATTCCTTTCTTAAACAGGGAATCCATATACTTTAATCTGTTTTTACACAAGTACTGTGTATGACTAATCCATGGTCCAGGAGTAAAATACTTTATAGCTAATCCCTCTAAATTTTTATTATTTTCGGTCATCTGTATAGACTGTTTATTTATCACGACTAAATTACCAATCTGCATTCTACATACCTCATATGATTCTTCAAGTCACGTTTCGTAGCCTATCATTTCTAATACAGCAGGTACTTGCTGAGCGCAGACTTGTAAAGCGTGATTTCGCATATAGCAGTACCTTACAGGATTCCATTTAATTTGTCCACTGCTAGAATTTCATTCATACGTGGTTCAACATGCATCCATCAACACCGGAAAGAATTTATCTGCTATTTTAAACAATTTCCATGTACTGAAAATGAAGTCCAAAAAAATCTTACAAATCTCAAATGCAAAGTATTCCGAAGAATTTTCATATATGGAAGATAGAGAAGTCAAACAATGAATCAGAAAATTACAAAGGAAGAATTGGGTGCTTATAAAACCCCTTGATAATAAAAGCGCTTATTACGAGGAACAGCTTTTAACTGAAGATAAGATGAAGGAATCGTTAAATAACACAGAAGCAATGTCTGATCTTCTAGCGGAGATTGACACAATTAAAGAAAAAAACGGACACTTTAAAAGAGCTACTGGGAAACATGTGCTCTTTACAGCGACACGGTTACAGTTGTATCAGTCATTCTTATAAGCAAAATCATCAGCTTTTTCAAAAAATAATTCTGTCATGTATTTGCCAAGAGAACGAAAACAAGTCCAAAAGAAACTTTCAGAGTGCTTTTCAAAACCAAGTTGAAAGTTAGTCTGCAGAATTTTACTTCGATAATAATAAAACATCTCTGATTTTATTTCAAAATGAATTTTTATTTATTAAATTAATTTTAAAGAGATCTTTGCAAATTGGTTCATAAAACTTCACAATATGCCAAAATTGTTCAGATTAGGGGAAAAATATAATAAAGTATTGCTTAACACAACTAAGAAAAAGCACATTTTGAGCATCCTTAACAGAAGACAATTTGGCTCCACTAACTTTCTTTACGAGTATACATTAAATTTTTATTTACATTTCTTTTTTATTCAACACTTATCTTTCAATGGTTTTAAGAGAAACAGCACTTGACAGAGACTTTAAATTCGGAAAAAACTGAAACAAAATTGTTTTATACACAGGCAGTGCAATTACACTGGCCTGTTGGGAAGAGAAGACCCCGTTGGACAGGGAAAATATTAGGCCACACAGAGAGGAAAATGTTTAGCCTCCTCCTCGTAATGCGAAAGGGAAAAAGTTACACCACTGCAGTACTTTTGAAACCACTACGAAGCAACAGAACTCTAACAAATCACAGACTTCTGATAATTATAGTGTGATTAACAGTTCAACATCACTTCGAATATTACAATACAATATAGAGAAAGCAGCAATTCAGACACTTCAATATGGAATTCAAAAACCTACGAAATTAATGCACAAATGCTACCCTAAACATCAAAACATAATGTGACGCGTTTATGTAAAATAAATAACTAGTAAAGCTCCAATATAAAGCAACATGTGAAAAAGGACGGACAAATTATAACATTCAAGCATTTCTAGTGGAAATAAAGTTGATATAAAACAAGACTTACCAGCCACAGATGTCTTTTTGCTCTGAATTATTCCTCCGTTCTCTTTCTTTCACGATATCATGTTCTGCATTCGAAGAGTGCACAAAAGTGATGACAAATTACACTAGAAGAGGCCAAAAGGGGAAAAAAAGGAATCGTTAGATTTTAACTACTTTGATATTAAAGAATAATCATACACAAAGAGAAATATCTAATATTGTTTCTTAATATATAAGACTTCAAAAGTCGCCTTCTTTGTTTTAAACTCCAGCAATGTGCTACATTGTTACTAAAAGCACGACTGCAATCGATAGAAAAGCTGATTTTCCTAATACGACAGAAGTACAGTGAGCGAAAGGGGTTTTTAATATATGGGTACAACATGAATAATAAAAGAAAAAAAAACTTTACTGCTAGCTTTGAAGCAGGTGTTATATATTAAACTATCTTAATTAACACACAGAATTAGTGACATAACAGATCAAAATAGAGTAAGAATGAAACTCGCAATACATTAACATTAAAAGAGCTATTATACATGTATACTTTTAAAGATTTTTTTAAAAAAAGGGCACAAAAACACCACTCTAAAAACAGACTTCGAAGAACATCTTGGAAATAAAAGTCATATACCATAAAAGAAATATTTCATTCAGAATTTTAACGCAATAACCATTTCTAATTTTAAGTTCTTTACTTAGGTACTCTCAACCATAAGAGAGGACAGCTTAGTCCGATATACCAGAAATTATCCTGAAATATTACCAGGTGACTTTAATGTAATTGTAGAAACATTTCACTCAGGGAAAGAACATATTGTCTAGCTGCCCGGGTTCAAGCCCAGCTTTAACATAGCAAGCCAAAACACATCAAATGCCATTGAATGATACAGCATTTTGAAATGTTACAAAAAATTTAAATGCAATTTCGTGGAAGAGCTATTGCAATTACCTACATTCTAAAATTTTGACCAAAAATTCAAGAAAACTAAGATACTCCGTTTTCTTTCGAAGGAATCAAAGCCATATACTAATGTAGGGATGCTCAACCTATTGTAGTATGAAACCTAAACATAGGAATGAAATTTCATCAGCTATGTGAGATGTCCAATACCGAGAAATTCCGTAAATTCTAGAATAGAACCTGCGTCTGAAAACAGACGAAAGGTAAAACATTATTCAAATACTTAACTTTTAGCCTTGAAGCAGGTGTTCTATATTAAACTGTGTTAATTCACATACAGAATTAGTAATATAATAGCTCAGAATTTTGTAAGAGACCCAAACACGCATTAAATAAACATTAAAAAATCTTTATACATTTATTAGTGTTACGAGGATTTATTCTGAAATATTATAAGGTCACTTTCAAAGAAATGATAGAACTTTTCACTCAGGGAAGGGACATTCTGTCTGGCTGCCCAGGTTCCATCCCAGCTTCTGTTACAAAAGTTTCATAGAAGAATTTTAAAAATCCAGAAACGAAACTTACGAAGAAATTATTGAACATACCTGGTTCTATGATTTAGCCATTCTTACAGACATAGTAACTAAATCTTAAATTTGAGAGGGGGCGAGAGAACTAAAGTCTTTGAATTAAAGGGTATTATAAATTCATTTTAAATCAAAATTAATTTTGTGAAAATATAACCCAAATAGGAGGAATATACATTTTTACCATAATGTAATATACGTGTTGCCCCTTTGAAAATCTGGAGAACTTAAGCGTGAAATATAAGAAAACTGAAACAATCATTTGGAAAATCTCATCGAGCTTAAATTAGTTTCTAAATTAGATGTTTTGAGTGTATTTAAAATTAGGCTAACTACTTCATTCACTTCAAACCAATTACATAACACTAGTATTTAAGAAAAATGGTAAAAGATTGCAAATATTTTAAATAACAATTCTATTGATCTAGAAATGGAAATAACTGATTTTCATCCTAATTAAGATCAAGAATATCACAAAATGCCATTTGAATAGTCCTAGAACAGAAAAATCATGAACAGTTAAACTTTTAAAAAGATAAATTCCTGCTTCTGATCTACTTAAAAATGTGAAAGAGGATTTTCAACACTGAACTTGTTAAAATCAATGTTTAGATACAGGATAACAAATGAACTCCCAACGACTGCAAGGATTTAGCCATATCATTGCATGTACCAAAGGAAAAAAAAAAAAAAAAAACTCGCAGAAAAAATGCAGTGTTAAATTTCACATTAAAATATGATTTCCCTGTATTTAACTTTCATCTTGCTGAATTTTTTGTAAATAATACAAAGAGTATACCTTTTTTTAACATATTATACCACACATTTTTATACTTTGTGTAATGCATTTATAACTGAAATATTAAAAGTGCACTAGATACTTGTAGCTCGCCAAAATTTTATAAACTCAAAATTGGCTCCCTTTAAGTTAAAGTTGCACATAACTGCACTAAGGGAAGGAATGCAATTTTATGTCTTTGTCTGTATTTGATTTCATTTTCATATAAAAAGAGTTAAAAATAGGGTTATCTAATTTTGTTATCTAGGTAACAAAATTTAAACACACATTTTCAGTAAAAAATTACAGAATAAAAGATTTTGTTTCCCTGAAGACGCAACACCTCGCTATTCCAGGTATGGTACAGACTGCATACTGTCAGAGAGAAATTCCTTTCTTAAACAGGGAATCCATATACTTTAATCTGTTTTTACACAAGTACTGTGTATGACTAATCCATGGTCCAGGAGTAAAATACTTTATAGCTAATCCCTCTAAATTTTTATTATTTTCGGTCATCTGTATAGACTGTTTATTTATCACGACTAAATTACCAATCTGCATTCTACATACCTCATATGATTCTTCAAGTCACGTTTCGTAGCCTATCATTTCTAATACAGCAGGTACTTGCTGAGCGCAGACTTGTAAAGCGTGATTTCGCATATAGCAGTACCTTACAGGATTCCATTTAATTTGTCCACTGCTAGAATTTCATTCATACGTGGTTCAACATGCATCCATCAACACCGGAAAGAATTTATCTGCTATTTTAAACAATTTCCATGTACTGAAAATGAAGTCCAAAAAAATCTTACAAATCTCAAATGCAAAGTATTCCGAAGAATTTTCATATATGGAAGATAGAGAAGTCAAACAATGAATCAGAAAATTACAAAGGAAGAATTGGGTGCTTATAAAACCCCTTGATAATAAAAGCGCTTATTACGAGGAACAGCTTTTAACTGAAGATAAGATGAAGGAATCGTTAAATAACACAGAAGCAATGTCTGATCTTCTAGCGGAGATTGACACAATTAAAGAAAAAAACGGACACTTTAAAAGAGCTACTGGGAAACGTGCTCTTTACAGCGACACGGTTACAGTTGTATCAGTCATTCTTATAAGCAAAATCATCAGCTTTTTCAAAAAATAATTCTGTCATGTATTTGCCAAGAGAACGAAAACAAGTCCAAAAGAAACTTTCAGAGTGCTTTTCAAAACCAAGTTGAAAGTTAGTCTGCAGAATTTTACTTCGATAATAATAAAACATCTCTGATTTTATTTCAAAATGAATTTTTATTTATTAAATTAATTTTAAAGAGATCTTTGCAAATTGGTTCATAAAACTTCACAATATGCCAAAATTGTTCAGATTAGGGGAAAAATATAATAAAGTATTGCTTAACACAACTAAGAAAAAGCACATTTTGAGCATCCTTAACAGAAGACAATTTGGCTCCACTAACTTTCTTTACGAGTATACATTAAATTTTTATTTACATTTCTTTTTTATTCAACACTTATCTTTCAATGGTTTTAAGAGAAACAGCACTTGACAGAGACTTTAAATTCGGAAAAAACTGAAACAAAATTGTTTTATACACAGGCAGTGCAATTACACTGGCCTGTTGGGAAGAGAAGACCCCGTTGGACAGGGAAAATATTAGGCCACACAGAGAGGAAAATGTTTAGCCTCCTCCTCGTAATGCGAAAGGGAAAAAGTTACACCACTGCAGTACTTTTGAAACCACTACGAAGCAACAGAACTCTAACAAATCACAGACTTCTGATAATTATAGTGTGATTAACAGTTCAACATCACTTCGAATATTACAATACAATATAGAGAAAGCAGCAATTCAGACACTTCAATATGGAATTCAAAAACCTACGAAATTAATGCACAAATGCTACCCTAAACATCAAAACATAATGTGACGCGTTTATGTAAAATAAATAACTAGTAAAGCTCCAATATAAAGCAACATGTGAAAAAGGACGGACAAATTATAACATTCAAGCATTTCTAGTGGAAATAAAGTTGATATAAAACAAGACTTACCAGCCACAGATGTCTTTTTGCTCTGAATTATTCCTCCGTTCTCTTTCTTTCACGATATCATGTTCTGCATTCGAAGAGTGCACAAAAGTGATGACAAATTACACTAGAAGAGGCCAAAAGGGGAAAAAAAGGAATCGTTAGATTTTAACTACTTTGATATTAAAGAATAATCATACACAAAGAGAAATATCTAATATTGTTTCTTAATATATAAGACTTCAAAAGTCGCCTTCTTTGTTTTAAACTCCAGCAATGTGCTACATTGTTACTAAAAGCACGACTGCAATCGATAGAAAAGCTGATTTTCCTAATACGACAGAAGTACAGTGAGCGAAAGGGGTTTTTAATATATGGGTACAACATGAATAATAAAAGAAAAAAAAACTTTACTGCTAGCTTTGAAGCAGGTGTTATATATTAAACTATCTTAATTAACACACAGAATTAGTGACATAACAGATCAAAATAGAGTAAGAATGAAACTCGCAATACATTAACATTAAAAGAGCTATTATACATGTATACTTTTAAAGATTTTTTTAAAAAAAGGGCACAAAAACACCACTCTAAAAACAGACTTCGAAGAACATCTTGGAAATAAAAGTCATATACCATAAAAGAAATATTTCATTCAGAATTTTAACGCAATAACCATTTCTAATTTTAAGTTCTTTACTTAGGTACTCTCAACCATAAGAGAGGACAGCTTAGTCCGATATACCAGAAATTATCCTGAAATATTACCAGGTGACTTTAATGTAATTGTAGAAACATTTCACTCAGGGAAAGAACATATTGTCTAGCTGCCCGGGTTCAAGCCCAGCTTTAACATAGCAAGCCAAAACACATCAAATGCCATTGAATGATACAGCATTTTGAAATGTTACAAAAAATTTAAATGCAATTTCGTGGAAGAGCTATTGCAATTACCTACATTCTAAAATTTTGACCAAAAATTCAAGAAAACTAAGATACTCCGTTTTCTTTCGAAGGAATCAAAGCCATATACTAATGTAGGGATGCTCAACCTATTGTAGTATGAAACCTAAACATAGGAATGAAATTTCATCAGCTATGTGAGATGTCCAATACCGAGAAATTCCGTAAATTCTAGAATAGAACCTGCGTCTGAAAACAGACGAAAGGTAAAACATTATTCAAATACTTAACTTTTAGCCTTGAAGCAGGTGTTCTATATTAAACTGTGTTAATTCACATACAGAATTAGTAATATAATAGCTCAGAATTTTGTAAGAGACCCAAACACGCATTAAATAAACATTAAAAAATCTTTATACATTTATTAGTGTTACGAGGATTTATTCTGAAATATTATAAGGTCACTTTCAAAGAAATGATAGAACTTTTCACTCAGGGAAGGGACATTCTGTCTGGCTGCCCAGGTTCCATCCCAGCTTCTGTTACAAAAGTTTCATAGAAGAATTTTAAAAATCCAGAAACGAAACTTACGAAGAAATTATTGAACATACCTGGTTCTATGATTTAGCCATTCTTACAGACATAGTAACTAAATCTTAAATTTGAGAGGGGGCGAGAGAACTAAAGTCTTTGAATTAAAGGGTATTATAAATTCATTTTAAATCAAAATTAATTTTGTGAAAATATAACCCAAATAGGAGGAATATACATTTTTACCATAATGTAATATACGTGTTGCCCCTTTGAAAATCTGGAGAACTTAAGCGTGAAATATAAGAAAACTGAAACAATCATTTGGAAAATCTCATCGAGCTTAAATTAGTTTCTAAATTAGATGTTTTGAGTGTATTTAAAATTAGGCTAACTACTTCATTCACTTCAAACCAATTACATAACACTAGTATTTAAGAAAAATGGTAAAAGATTGCAAATATTTTAAATAACAATTCTATTGATCTAGAAATGGAAATAACTGATTTTCATCCTAATTAAGATCAAGAATATCACAAAATGCCATTTGAATAGTCCTAGAACAGAAAAATCATGAACAGTTAAACTTTTAAAAAGATAAATTCCTGCTTCTGATCTACTTAAAAATGTGAAAGAGGATTTTCAACACTGAACTTGTTAAAATCAATGTTTAGATACAGGATAACAAATGAACTCCCAACGACTGCAAGGATTTAGCCATATCATTGCATGTACCAAAGGAAAAAAAAAAAAAAAAAACTCGCAGAAAAAATGCAGTGTTAAATTTCACATTAAAATATGATTTCCCTGTATTTAACTTTCATCTTGCTGAATTTTTTGTAAATAATACAAAGAGTATACCTTTTTTTAACATATTATACCACACATTTTTATACTTTGTGTAATGCATTTATAACTGAAATATTAAAAGTGCACTAGATACTTGTAGCTCGCCAAAATTTTATAAACTCAAAATTGGCTCCCTTTAAGTTAAAGTTGCACATAACTGCACTAAGGGAAGGAATGCAATTTTATGTCTTTGTCTGTATTTGATTTCATTTTCATATAAAAAGAGTTAAAAATAGGGTTATCTAATTTTGTTATCTAGGTAACAAAATTTAAACACACATTTTCAGTAAAAAATTACAGAATAAAAGATTTTGTTTCCCTGAAGACGCAACACCTCGCTATTCCAGGTATGGTACAGACTGCATACTGTCAGAGAGAAATTCCTTTCTTAAACAGGGAATCCATATACTTTAATCTGTTTTTACACAAGTACTGTGTATGACTAATCCATGGTCCAGGAGTAAAATACTTTATAGCTAATCCCTCTAAATTTTTATTATTTTCGGTCATCTGTATAGACTGTTTATTTATCACGACTAAATTACCAATCTGCATTCTACATACCTCATATGATTCTTCAAGTCACGTTTCGTAGCCTATCATTTCTAATACAGCAGGTACTTGCTGAGCGCAGACTTGTAAAGCGTGATTTCGCATATAGCAGTACCTTACAGGATTCCATTTAATTTGTCCACTGCTAGAATTTCATTCATACGTGGTTCAACATGCATCCATCAACACCGGAAAGAATTTATCTGCTATTTTAAACAATTTCCATGTACTGAAAATGAAGTCCAAAAAAATCTTACAAATCTCAAATGCAAAGTATTCCGAAGAATTTTCATATATGGAAGATAGAGAAGTCAAACAATGAATCAGAAAATTACAAAGGAAGAATTGGGTGCTTATAAAACCCCTTGATAATAAAAGCGCTTATTACGAGGAACAGCTTTTAACTGAAGATAAGATGAAGGAATCGTTAAATAACACAGAAGCAATGTCTGATCTTCTAGCGGAGATTGACACAATTAAAGAAAAAAACGGACACTTTAAAAGAGCTACTGGGAAACGTGCTCTTTACAGCGACACGGTTACAGTTGTATCAGTCATTCTTATAAGCAAAATCATCAGCTTTTTCAAAAAATAATTCTGTCATGTATTTGCCAAGAGAACGAAAACAAGTCCAAAAGAAACTTTCAGAGTGCTTTTCAAAACCAAGTTGAAAGTTAGTCTGCAGAATTTTACTTCGATAATAATAAAACATCTCTGATTTTATTTCAAAATGAATTTTTATTTATTAAATTAATTTTAAAGAGATCTTTGCAAATTGGTTCATAAAACTTCACAATATGCCAAAATTGTTCAGATTAGGGGAAAAATATAATAAAGTATTGCTTAACACAACTAAGAAAAAGCACATTTTGAGCATCCTTAACAGAAGACAATTTGGCTCCACTAACTTTCTTTACGAGTATACATTAAATTTTTATTTACATTTCTTTTTTATTCAACACTTATCTTTCAATGGTTTTAAGAGAAACAGCACTTGACAGAGACTTTAAATTCGGAAAAAACTGAAACAAAATTGTTTTATACACAGGCAGTGCAATTACACTGGCCTGTTGGGAAGAGAAGACCCCGTTGGACAGGGAAAATATTAGGCCACACAGAGAGGAAAATGTTTAGCCTCCTCCTCGTAATGCGAAAGGGAAAAAGTTACACCACTGCAGTACTTTTGAAACCACTACGAAGCAACAGAACTCTAACAAATCACAGACTTCTGATAATTATAGTGTGATTAACAGTTCAACATCACTTCGAATATTACAATACAATATAGAGAAAGCAGCAATTCAGACACTTCAATATGGAATTCAAAAACCTACGAAATTAATGCACAAATGCTACCCTAAACATCAAAACATAATGTGACGCGTTTATGTAAAATAAATAACTAGTAAAGCTCCAATATAAAGCAACATGTGAAAAAGGACGGACAAATTATAACATTCAAGCATTTCTAGTGGAAATAAAGTTGATATAAAACAAGACTTACCAGCCACAGATGTCTTTTTGCTCTGAATTATTCCTCCGTTCTCTTTCTTTCACGATATCATGTTCTGCATTCGAAGAGTGCACAAAAGTGATGACAAATTACACTAGAAGAGGCCAAAAGGGGAAAAAAAGGAATCGTTAGATTTTAACTACTTTGATATTAAAGAATAATCATACACAAAGAGAAATATCTAATATTGTTTCTTAATATATAAGACTTCAAAAGTCGCCTTCTTTGTTTTAAACTCCAGCAATGTGCTACATTGTTACTAAAAGCACGACTGCAATCGATAGAAAAGCTGATTTTCCTAATACGACAGAAGTACAGTGAGCGAAAGGGGTTTTTAATATATGGGTACAACATGAATAATAAAAGAAAAAAAAAAAATTAGACAGTTATTACGGATACACAGAATGAAAGGGATAATGATCTTCGAGAAGAGTAAATAATTGCAGTGCTTGTAGAAAGATGGCCCCAAAAGACAAAGAGCAGGTAATTTTAAATCACAAATAAACAAAAGAAACTTTACTGCTAGCTTTGAAGCAGGTGTTATATATTAAACTATCTTAATTAACGCACAGAATTAGTGACATAACAGATCAAAATAGAGTAAGAATGAAACTCGCAATACATTAACATTAAAAGAGCTATTATACATGTATACTTTTAGAGATTTTTTTAAAAAAAGGGCACAAAAACACCACTCTAAAAACAGACTTCGAAGAACATCTTGGAAATAAAAGTCATATACCATAAAAGAAATATTTCATTCAGAATTTTAACGCAATAACCATTTCTAATTTTAAGTTCTTTACTTAGGTACTCTCAACCATAAGAGAGGACAGCTTAGTCCGATATACCAGAAATTATCCTGAAATATTACCAGGTGACTTTAATGTAATTGTAGAAACATTTCACTCAGGGAAAGAACATATTGTCTAGCTGCCCGGGTTCAAGCCCAGCTTTAACATAGCAAGCCAAAACACATCAAATGCCACTAAATGATACAGCATTTTGAAATGTTACAAAAAATTTAAATGCAATTTCGTGGAAGAGCTATTGCAATTACCTACATTCTAAAATTTTGACCAAAAATTCAAGAAAACTAAGATACTCCGTTTTCTTTCGAAGGAATCAAAGCCATATACTAATGTAGGGATGCTCAACCTATTGTAATATGAAACCTAAACATAGGAATGAAATTTCATCAGCTATGTGAGATGTCCAATACCGAGAAATTCCGTAAATTCTAGAATAGAACCTGCGTCTGAAAACAGACGAAAGGTAAAACATTATTCAAATACTTAACTTTTAGCCTTGAAGCAGGTGTTCTATATTAAACTGTGTTAATTCACATACAGAATTAGTAATATAATAGCTCAGAATTTTGTAAGAGACCCAAACACGCATTAAATAAACATTAAAAAATCTTTATACATTTATTAGTGTTACGAGGATTTATTCTGAAATATTATAAGGTCACTTTCAAAGAAATGATAGAACTTTTCACTCAGGGAAGGGACATTCTGTCTGGCTGCCCGGGTTCCATCCCAGCTTCTGTTATAAAAGTTTCATAGAAGAATTTTAAAAATCCAGAAACGAAACTTACGAAGAAATTATTGAACATACCTGGTTCTATGATTTAGCCATTCTTACAGACATAGTAACTAAATCTTAAATTTGAGAGGGGGCGAGAGAACTAAAGTCTTTGAATTAAAGGGTATTATAAATTCATTTTAAATCAAAATTAATTTTGTGAAAATATAACCCAAATAGGAGGAATATACATTTTTACCATAATGTAATGTACGTGTTGCCCCTTTGAAAATCTAGAGAACTTAAGCGTGAAATATAAGAAAACTGAAACAATCATTTGGAAAATCTCATCGAGCTTAAATTAGTTCCTAAATTAGATGTTTTGAGTGTATTTAAAATTAGGCTAACTACTTCATTCACTTCAAACCAATTACATAACACTAGTATTTAAGAAAAATGGTAAAAGATTGCAAATATTTTAAATAACAATTCTATTGATCTAGAAATGGAAATAACTGATTTTCATCCTAATTAAGATCAAGAATATCACAAAATGCCATTTGAATAGTCCTAGAACAGAAAAATCATGAACAGTTAAACTTTTAAAAAGATAAATTCCTGCTTCTGATCTACTTAAAAATGTGAAAGAGGATTTTCAACACTGAACTTGTTAAAATCAATGTTTAGATACAGGATAACAAATGAACTCCCAACGACTGCAAGGATTTAGCCATATCATTGCATGTACCAAACGAAAAAAAAAAAAAACTCGCAGAAAAAATGCAGTGTTAAATTTCACATTAAAATATGATTTCCCTGTATTTAACTTTCATCTTGCTGAATTTTTTGTAAATAATACAAAGAGTATACCTTTTTTTAACATATTATACCACACATTTTTATACTTTGTGTAATGCATTTATAACTGAAATATTAAAAGTGCACTAGATACTTGTAGCTCGCCAAAATTTTATAAACTCAAAATTGGCTCCCTTTAAGTTAAAGTTGCGCATAACTGCACTAAGGGAAGGAATGCAATTTTATGTCTTTGTCTGTATTTGATTTCATTTTCATATAAAAAGAGTTAAAAATAGGGTTATCTAATTTTGTTATCTAGGTAACAAAATTTAAACACACATTTTCAGTAAAAAATTACAGAATAAAAGATTTTGTTTCCCTGAAGACGCAACACCTCGCTATTCCAGGTATGGTACAGACTGCATACTGTCAGAGAGAAATTCCTTTCTTAAACAGGGAATCCATATACTTTAATCTGTTTTTACACAAGTACTGTGTATGACTAATCCATGGTCCAGGAGTAAAATACTTTATAGCTAATCCCTCTAAATTTTTATTATTTTCGGTCATCTGTATAGACTGTTTATTTATCACGACTAAATTACCAATCTGCATTCTACATACCTCATATGATTCTTCAAGTCACGTTTCGTAGCCTATCATTTCTAATACAGCAGGTACTTGCTGAGCGCAGACTTGTAAAGCGTGATTTCGCGTATAGCAGTACCTTACAGGATTATTATTAAATTACAAAGGAAGAATTGGGTGCTTATAAAACCCCTTGATAATAAAAGCGCTTATTACGAGGAACAGCTTTTAACTGAAGATAAGATGAAGGAATCGTTAAATAACACAGAAGCAATGTCTGATCTTCTAGCAGAGATTGACACAATTAAAGAAAAAAACGGACACTTTAAAAGAGCTACTGGGAAACATGTGCTCTTTACAGCGACACGGTTACAGTTGTATCAGTCATTCTTATAAGCAAAATCATCAGCTTTTTCAAAAAATAATTCTGTCATGTATTTGCCAAGAGAACGAAAACAAGTCCAAAAGAAACTTTCAGAGTGCTTTTCAAAACCAAGTTGAAAGTTAGTCTGCAGAATTTTACTTCGATAATAATAAAACATCTCTGATTTTATTTCAAAATGAATTTTTATTTATTAAATTAATTTTAAAGAGATCTTTGCAAATTGGTTCATAAAACTTCACAATATTCCAAAATTGTTCAGATTAGGGGAAAAATATAATAAAGTATTGCTTAACACAACTAAGAAAAAGCACATTTTGAGCATCCTTAACAGAAGACAATTTGGCTCCACTAACTTTCTTTACGAGTATACATTAAATTTTTATTTACATTTCTTTTTTATTCAACACTTATCTTTCAATGGTTTTAAGAGAAACAGCACTTGACAGAGACTTTAAATTCGGAAAAAACTGAAACAAAATTGTTTTATACACAGGCAGTGCAATTACACTGGCCTGTTGGGAAGAGAAGACCCCGTTGGACAGGGAAAATATTAGGCCACACAGAGAGGAAAATGTTTAGCCTCCTCCTCGTAATGCGAAAGGGAAAAAGTTACACTACTGCAGTACTTTTGAAACCACTACGAAGCAACAGAACTCTAACAAATCACAGACTTCTGATAATTATAGTGTGATTAACAGTTCAACATCACTTCGAATATTACAATACAATATAGAGAAAGCAGCAATTCAGACACTTCAATATGGAATTCAAAAACCTACGAAATTAATGCACAAATGCTACCCTAAACATCAAAACATAATGTGACGCGTTTATGTAAAATAAATAACTAGTAAAGCTCCAATATAAAGCAACATGTGAAAAAGGACGGACAAATTATAACATTCAAGCATTTCTAGTGGAAATAAAGTTGATATAAAACAAGACTTACCAGCCACAGATGTCTTTTTGCTCTGAATTATTCCTCCGTTCTCTTTCTTTCACGATATCATGTTCTGCATTCGAAGAGTGCACAAAAGTGATGACAAATTACACTAGAAGAGGCCAAAAGGGGAAAAAAAGGAATCATTAGATTTTAACTACTTTGATATTAAAGAATAATTATACACAAAGAGAAATATCTAATATTGTTTCTTAATATATAAGACTTCAAAAATCGCCTCCTTTGTTTTAAACTCCAGCAATGTGCTACATTGTTACTAAAAGCACGACTGCAATCGATAGAAAAGCTGATTTTCCTAATACGACAGAAGTACAGTGAGCGAAAGGGGTTTTTAATATATGGGTACAACATGAATAATAAAAGAAAAAAAAATTAGACAGTTATTACGGATACACAGAATGAAAGGGATAATGATCTTCGAGAAGAGTAAATAATTGCAGTGCTGGTAGAAAGATGGCCCCAAAAGACAAAGAGCAGGTAATTTTAAATCACAAATAAACAAAAGAAACTTTACTGCTAGCTTTGAAGCAGGTGTTATATATTAAACTATCTTAATTAACACACAGAATTAGTGACATAACAGATCAAAATAGAGTAAGAATGAAACTCGCAATACATTAACATTAAAAGAGCTATTATACATGTATACTTTTAAAGATTTTTTTAAAAAAAGGGCACAAAAACACCACTCTAAAAACAGACTTCGAAGAACATCTTGGAAATAAAAGTCATATACCATAAAAGAAATATTTCATTCAGAATTTTAACGCAATAACCATTTCTAATTTTAAGTTCTTTACTTAGGTACTCTCAACCATAAGAGAGGACAGCTTAGTCCGATATACCAGAAATTATCCTGAAATATTACCAGGTGACTTTAATGTAATTATAGAAACATTTCACTCAGGGAAAGAACATATTGTCTAGCTGCCCGGGTTCAAGCCCAGCTTTAACATAGCAAGCCAAAACACATCAAATGCCATTGAATGACACAGCATTTTGAAATGTTACAAAAAATTTAAATGCAATTTCGTGGAAGAGCTATTGCAATTACCTAAATTCTAAAATTTTGACCAAAAATTCAAGAAAACTAAGATACTCCGTTTTCTTTCGAAGGAATCAAAGCCATATACTAATGTAGGGATGCTCAACCTATTGTAGTATGAAACCTAAACATAGGAATGAAATTTCATCAGCTATGTGAGATGTCCAATACCGAGAAATTCCGTAAATTCTAGAATAGAACCTGCGTCTGAAAACAGACGAAAGGTAAAACATTATTCAAATACTTAACTTTTAGCCTTGAAGCAGGCGTTCTATATTAAACTGTGTTAATTCACATACAGAATTAGTTATATAATAGCTCAGAATTTTGTAAGAGACCCAAACACGCATTAAATAAACATTAAAAAATCTTTATACATTTATTAGTGTTACGAGGATTTATTCTGAAATATTATAAGGTCACTTTCAAAGAAATGATAGAACTTTTCACTCAGGGAAGGGACATTCTGTCTGGCTGCCCGGGTTCCATCCCAGCTTCTGTTACAAAAGTTTCATAGAAGAATTTTAAAAATCCAGAAACGAAACTTACGAAGAAATTATTGAACATACCTGGTTCTATCATTTAGCCATTCTTACAGACATAGTAACTAAATCTTAAATTTGAGAGGGGGCGAGAGAACTAAAGTCTTTGAATTAAAGGGTATTATAAATTCATTTTAAATCAAAATTAATTTTGTGAAAATATAACCCAAATAGGAGGAATATACATTTTTACCATAATGTAATGTACGTGTTGCCCCTTTGAAAATCTGGAGAACTTAAGCGTGAAATATAAGAAAACTGAAACAATCATTTGGAAAATCTCATCGAGCTTAAATTAGTTTCTAAATTAGATGTTTTGAGTGTATTTAAAATTAGGCTAACTACTTCATTCACTTCAAACCAATTACATAACAGTAGTATTTAAGAAAAATGGTAAAAGATTGCAAATATTTTAAATAACAATTCTATTGATCTAGAAATGGAAATAACTGATTTTCATCCTAATTAAGATCAAGAATATCACAAAATGCCATTTGAATAGTCCTAGAACAGAAAAATCATGAACAGTTAAACTTTTAAAAAGATAAATTCCTGCTTCTGATCTACTTAAAAATGTGAAAGAGGATTTTCAACACTGAACTTGTTAAAATCAATGTTTAGATACAGGATAACAAATGAACTCCCAACGACTGCAAGGATTTAGCCATATCATTGCATGTACCAAAGGAAAAAAAAAAAAAAAAAACTCGCAGAAAAAATGCAGTGTTAAATTTCACATTAAAATATGATTTCCCTGTATTTAACTTTCATCTTGCTGAATTTTTTGTAAATAATACAAAGAGTATACCTTTTTTTAACATATTATACCACACATTTTTATACTTTGTGTAATGCATTTATAACTGAAATATTAAAAGTGCACTAGATACTTGTAGCTCGCCAAAATTTTATAAACTCAAAATTGGCTCCCTTTAAGTTAAAGTTGCACATAACTGCACTAAGGGAAGGAATGCAATTTTATGTCTTTGTCTGTATTTGATTTCATTTTCATATAAAAAGAGTTAAAAATAGGGTTATCTAATTTTGTTATCTAGGTAACAAAATTTAAACACACATTTTCAGTAAAAAATTACAGAATAAAAGATTTTGTTTCCCTGAAGACGCAACACCTCGCTATTCCAGGTATGGTACAGACTGCATACTGTCAGAGAGAAATTCCTTTCTTAAACAGGGAATCCATATACTTTAATCTGTTTTTACACAAGTACTGTGTATTACTAATCCATGGTCCAGGAGTAAAATACTTTATAGCTAATCCCTCTAAATTTTTATTATTTTCGGTCATCTGTATAGACTGTTTATTTATCACGACTAAATTACCAATCTGCATTCTACATACCTCATATGATTCTTCAAGTCACGTTTCGTAGCCTATCATTTCTAATACAGCAGGTACTTGCTGAGCGCAGACTTGTAAAGCGTGATTTCGCGTATAGCAGTACCTTACAGGATTATTATTAAGGATTATTATTAAATTACAAAGGAAGAATTGGGTGCCTATAAAACCCCTTGATAATAAAAGCGCTTATTACGAGGAACAGCTTTTAACTGAAGATAAGATGAAGGAATCGTTAAATAACAGAGAAGCAATGTCTGATCTTCTAGCAGAGATTGACACAATTAAAGAAAAAAATGGACACTTTAGAAGAGCTACTAGGAAACATGTGCTCTTTACAGCGACACAGTTACAGTTGTATCAGTCATTCTTATAAGCAAAAGACATCAGCTTTTTCAAAAAATAATTCTGTCATGTATTTGCCAAGAGAACGAAAACAAGTCCAAAAGAAACTTTCAGAGTGCTTTTGAAAACCAAGTTGAAAGTTAGTCTGCAGAATTTTACTTCGATAATAATAAAACATCTCTGATTTTATTTCAAAATGAATTTTTATTTATCAAATCAATTTTAAAGAGATCTTTGCAAATTGGTTCATAAAATTTCACAATATGCCAAAATTGTTCAGATTAGGGAAAAAATATAATAAAGTATTGCTTAAAACAACTAAGAAAAAGCACATTTTGAGCATCCTTAACAGAAGACAATTTGGCTCCACTAACTTTCTTTACGAGTATACATTAAATTTTTATTTACATTTCTTTTTTATTCAACACTTATCTTTCAATGGTTTTAAGAGAAACAGCACTTGATAGAGACTTTAAATTCGGAAAAAACTGAAACAAAATTGTTTTATACACAGGCAGTGCAATTACACTGGCCTGTTGGGAAGAGAAGACCCCGTTGGACAGGGAAAATATTAGGCCACACAGAGAGGAAAATGTTTAGCCTCCTCCTCGTAATGCGAAAGGGAAAAAGTTACACCACTGCAGTACTTTTGAAACCACTACGAAGCAACAGAACTCTAACAAATCACAGACTTCTGATAATTATAGTGTGATTAACAGTTCAACATCACTTCGAATATTACAATACAATATAGAGAAAGCAGCAATTCAGACACTTCAATATGGAATTCAAAAACCTACGAAATTAATGCACAAATGCTACCCTAAACATCAAAACATAATGTGACGCGTTTATGTAAAATAAAGAACTAGTAAAGCTCCAATATAAAGCAACATGTGAAAAAGGACGGACAAATTTTAACATTCAAGCATTTCTGGTGGAAATAAAGTTGATATAAAACAAGACTTACCAGCCACAGATGTCTTTTTGCTCTGAATTATTCCTCCGTTCTCTTTCTTTCACGATATCATGTTCTGCATTCGAAGAGTGCACAAAAGTGATGACAAATTACACTAGAAGAGGCCAAAAGGGGAAAAAAAGGAATCATTAGATTTTAACTACTTTGATATTAAAGAATAATTATACACAAAGAGAAATATCTAATATTGTTTCTTAATATATAAGACTTCAAAAATCGCCTCCTTTGTTTTAAACTCCAGCAATGTGCTACATTGTTACTAAAAGCACGACTGCAATCGATAGAAAAGCTGATTTTCCTAATACGACAGAAGTACAGTGAGCGAAAGGGGTTTTTAATATATGGGTACAACATGAATAATAAAAGAAAAAAAAATTAGACAGTTATTACGGATACACAGAATGAAAGGGATAATGATCTTCGAGAAGAGTAAATAATTGCAGTGCTGGTAGAAAGATGGCCCCAAAAGACAAAGAGCAGGTAATTTTAAATCACAAATAAACAAAAGAAACTTTACTGCTAGCTTTGAAGCAGGTGTTATATATTAAACTATCTTAATTAACACACAGAATTAGTGACATAACAGATCAAAATAGAGTAAGAATGAAACTCGCAATACATTAACATTAAAAGAGCTATTATACATGTATACTTTTAAAGATTTTTTAAAAAAAAGGGCACAAAAACACCACTCTAAAAACAGACTTCGAAGAACATCTTGGAAATAAAAGTCATATACCATAAAAGAAATATTTCATTCAGAATTTTAACGCAATAACCATTTCTAATTTTAAGTTCTTTACTTAGGTACTCTCAACCATAAGAGAGGACAGCTTAGTCCGATATACCAGAAATTATCCTGAAATATTACCAGGTGACTTTAATGTAATTATAGAAACATTTCACTCAGGGAAAGAACATATTGTCTAGCTGCCCGGGTTCAAGCCCAGCTTTAACATAGCAAGCCAAAACACATCAAATGCCATTGAATGACACAGCATTTTGAAATGTTACAAAAAATTTAAATGCAATTTCGTGGAAGAGCTATTGCAATTACCTAAATTCTAAAATTTTGACCAAAAATTCAAGAAAACTAAGATACTCCGTTTTCTTTCGAAGGAATCAAAGCCATATACTAATGTAGGGATGCTCAACCTATTGTAGTATGAAACCTAAACATAGGAATGAAATTTCATCAGCTATGTGAGATGTCCAATACCGAGAAATTCCGTAAATTCTAGAATAGAACCTGCGTCTGAAAACAGACGAAAGGTAAAACATTATTCAAATACTTAACTTTTAGCCTTGAAGCAGGCGTTCTATATTAAACTGTGTTAATTCACATACAGAATTAGTTATATAATAGCTCAGAATTTTGTAAGAGACCCAAACACGCATTAAATAAACATTAAAAAATCTTTATACATTTATTAGTGTTACAAGGATTTATTCTGAAATATTATAAGGTCACTTTCAAAGAAATGATAGAACTTTTCACTCAGGGAAGGGACATTCTGTCTGGCTGCCCGGGTTCCATCCCAGCTTCTGTTACAAAAGTTTCATAGAAGAATTTTAAAAATCCAGAAACGAAACTTACGAAGAAATTATTGAACATACCTGGTTCTATGATTTAGCCATTCTTACAGACATAGTAACTAAATCTTAAATTTGAGAGGGGGCGAGAGAACTAAAGTCTTTGAATTAAAGGGTATTATAAATTCATTTTAAATCAAAATTAATTTTGTGAAAATATAACCCAAATAGGAGGAATATACATTTTTACCATAATGTAATGTACGTGTTGCCCCTTTGAAAATCTAGAGAACTTAAGCGTGAAATATAAGAAAACTGAAACAATCATTTGGAAAATCTCATCGAGCTTAAATTAGTTCCTAAATTAGATGTTTTGAGTGTATTTAAAATTAGGCTAACTACTTCATTCACTTCAAACCAATTACATAACACTAGTATTTAAGAAAAATGGTAAAAGATTGCAAATATTTTAAATAACAATTCTATTGATCTAGAAATGGAAATAACTGATTTTCATCCTAATTAAGATCAAGAATATCACAAAATGCCATTTGAATAGTCCTAGAACAGAAAAATCATGAACAGTTAAACTTTTAAAAAGATAAATTCCTGCTTCTGATCTACTTAAAAATGTGAAAGAGGATTTTCAACACTGAACTTGTTAAAATCAATGTTTAGATACAGGATAACAAATGAACTCCCAACGACTGCAAGGATTTAGCCATATCATTGCATGTACCAAAGGAAAAAAAAAAAAAAAAAACTCGCAGAAAAAATGCAGTGTTAAATTTCACATTAAAATATGATTTCCCTGTATTTAACTTTCATCTTGCTGAATTTTTTGTAAATAATACAAAGAGTATACCTTTTTTTAACATATTATACCACACATTTTTATACTTTGTGTAATGCATTTATAACTGAAATATTAAAAGTGCACTAGATACTTGTAGCTCGCCAAAATTTTATAAACTCAAAATTGGCTCCCTTTAAGTTAAAGTTGCACATAACTGCACTAAGGGAAGGAATGCAATTTTATGTCTTTGTCTGTATTTGATTTCATTTTCATATAAAAAGAGTTAAAAATAGGGTTATCTAATTTTGTTATCTAGGTAACAAAATTTAAACACACATTTTCAGTAAAAAATTACAGAATAAAAGATTTTGTTTCCCTGAAGACGCAACACCTCGCTATTCCAGGTATGGTACAGACTGCATACTGTCAGAGAGAAATTCCTTTCTTAAACAGGGAATCCATATACTTTAATCTGTTTTTACACAAGTACTGTGTATGACTAATCCATGGTCCAGGAGTAAAATACTTTATAGCTAATCCCTCTAAATTTTTATTATTTTCGGTCATCTGTATAGACTGTTTATTTATCACGACTAAATTACCAATCTGCATTCTACATACCTCATATGATTCTTCAAGTCACGTTTCGTAGCCTATCATTTCTAATACAGCAGGTACTTGCTGAGCGCAGACTTGTAAAGCGTGATTTCGCGTATAGCAGTACCTTACAGGATTATTATTAAGGATTATTATTAAATTACAAAGGAAGAATTGGGTGCCTATAAAACCCCTTGATAATAAAAGCGCTTATTACGAGGAACAGCTTTTAACTGAAGATAAGATGAAGGAATCGTTAAATAACAGAGAAGCAATGTCTGATCTTCTAGCGGAGATTGACACAATTAAAGAAAAAAATGGACACTTTAAAAGAGCTACTGGGAAACATGTGCTCTTTACAGCGACACAGTTACAGTTGTATCAGTCATTCTTATAAGCAAAAGACATCAGCTTTTTCAAAAAATAATTCTGTCATGTATTTGCCAAGAGAACGAAAACAAGTCCAAAAGAAACTTTCAGAGTGCTTTTGAAAACCAAGTTGAAAGTTAGTCTGCAGAATTTTACTTCGATAATAATAAAACATCTCTGATTTTATTTCAAAATGAATTTTTATTTATCAAATCAATTTTAAAGAGATCTTTGCAAATTGGTTCATAAAATTTCACAATATGCCAAAATTGTTCAGATTAGGGAAAAAATATAATAAAGTATTGCTTAAAACAACTAAGAAAAAGCACATTTTGAGCATCCTTAACAGAAGACAATTTGGCTCCACTAACTTTCTTTACGAGTATACATTAAATTTTTATTTACATTTCTTTTTTATTCAACACTTATCTTTCAATGGTTTTAAGAGAAACAGCACTTGATAGAGACTTTAAATTCGGAAAAAACTGAAACAAAATTGTTTTATACACAGGCAGTGCAATTACACTGGCCTGTTGGGAAGAGAAGACCCCGTTGGACAGGGAAAATATTAGGCCACACAGAGAGGAAAATGTTTAGCCTCCTCCTCGTAATGCGAAAGGGAAAAAGTTACACCACTGCAGTACTTTTGAAACCACTACGAAGCAACAGAACTCTAACAAATCACAGACTTCTGATAATTATAGTGTGATTAACAGTTCAACATCACTTCGAATATTACAATACAATATAGAGAAAGCAGCAATTCAGACACTTCAATATGGAATTCAAAAACCTACGAAATTAATGCACAAATGCTACCCTAAACATCAAAACATAATGTGACGCGTTTATGTAAAATAAAGAACTAGTAAAGCTCCAATATAAAGCAACATGTGAAAAAGGACGGACAAATTTTAACATTCAAGCATTTCTGGTGGAAATAAAGTTGATATAAAACAAGACTTACCAGCCACAGATGTCTTTTTGCTCTGAATTATTCCTCCGTTCTCTTTCTTTCATGATATCATGTTCTGCATTCGAAGAGTGCACAAAAGTGATGACAAATTACACTAGAAGAGGCCAAAAGGGGAAAAAAAGGAATCATTAGATTTTAACTACTTTGATATTAAAGAATAATTATACACAAAGAGAAATATCTAATATTGTTTCTTAATATATAAGACTTCAAAAGTCGCTTTCTTTGTTTTAAACTCCAGCAATGTGCTACATTGTTACTAAAAGCACGACTGCAATCGATAGAAAAGCTGATTTTCCTAATACGACAGAAGTACAGTGAGCGAAAGGGGTTTTTAATATATGGGTACAACATGAATAATAAAAGAAAAAAAAATTAGACAGTTATTACGGATACACAGAATGAAAGGGATAATGATCTTCGAGAAGAGTAAATAATTGCAGTGCTGGTAGAAAGATGGCCCCTAAAGACAAAGAGCAGGTAATTTTAAATCACAAATAAACAAAAGAAACTTTACTGCTAGCTTTGAAGCAGGTGTTATATATTAAACTATCTTAATTAACACACAGAATTAGTGACATAACAGATCAAAATAGAGTAAGAATGAAACTCGCAATACATTAACATTAAAAGAGCTATTATACATGTATACTTTTAAAGATTTTTTTAAAAAAAGGGCACAAAAACACCACTCTAAAAACAGACTTCGAAGAACATCTTGGAAATAAAAGTCATATACCATAAAAGAAATATTTCATTCAGAATTTTAACGCAATAACCATTTCTAATTTTAAGTTCTTTACTTAGGTACTCTCAACCATAAGAGAGGACAGCTTAGTCCGATATACCAGAAATTATCCTGAAATATTACCAGGTGACTTTAATGTAATTGTAGAAACATTTCACTCAGGGAAAGAACATATTGTCTAGCTGCCCGGGTTCAAGCCCAGCTTTAACATAGCAAGCCAAAACACATCAAATGCCATTGAATGATACAGCATTTTGAAATGTTACAAAAAATTTAAATGCAATTTCGTGGAAGAGCTATTGCAATTACCTACATTCTAAAATTTTGACCAAAAATTCAAGAAAACTAAGATACTCCGTTTTCTTTCGAAGGAATCAAAGCCATATACTAATGTAGGGATGCTCAACCTATTGTAGTATGAAACCTAAACATAGGAATGAAATTTTGTCAGCTATGTGAGATGTCCAATACCGAGAAATTCCGTAAATTCTAGAATAGAACCTGCGTCTGAAAACAGACGAAAGGTAAAACATTATTCAAATACTTAACTTTTAGCCTTGAAGCAGGTGTTCTATATTAAACTGTGTTAATTCACATACAGAATTAGTAATATAATAGCTCAGAATTTTGTAAGAGACCCAAACACGCATTAAATAAACATTAAAAAATCTTTATACATTTATTAGTGTTACGAGGATTTATTCTGAAATATTATAAGGTCACTTTCAAAGAAATGATAGAACTTTTCACTCAGGGAAGGGACATTCTGTCTGGCTGCCCGGGTTCCATCCCAGCTTCTGTTACAAAAGTTTCATAGAAGAATTTTAAAAATCCAGAAACGAAACTTACGAAGAAATTATTGAACATACCTGGTTCTATGATTTAGCCATTCTTACAGACATAGTAACTAAATCTTAAATTTGAGAGGGGGCGAGAGAACTAAAGTCTTTGAATTAAAGGGTATTATAAATTCATTTTAAATCAAAATTAATTTTGTGAAAATATAACCCAAATAGGAGGAATATACATTTTTACCATAATGTAATGTACGTGTTGCCCCTTTGAAAATCTGGAGAACTTAAGCGTGAAATATAAGAAAACTGAAACAATCATTTGGAAAATCTCATCGAGCTTAAATTAGTTTCTAAATTAGATGTTTTGAGTGTATTTAAAATTAGGCTAACTACTTCATTCACTTCAAACCAATTACATAACACTAGTATTTAAGAAAAATGGTAAAAGATTGCAAATATTTTAAATAACAATTCTATTGATCTAGAAATGGAAATAACTGATTTTCATCCTAATTAAGATCAAGAATATCACAAAATGCCATTTGAATAGTCCTAGAACAGAAAAATCATGAACAGTTAAACTTTTAAAAAGATAAATTCCTGCTTCTGATCTACTTAAAAATGTGAAAGAGGATTTTCAACACTGAACTTGTTAAAATCAATGTTTAGATACAGGATAACAAATGAACTCCCAACGACTGCAAGGATTTAGCCATATCATTGCATGTACCAAAGGAAAAAAAAAAAAAAAAACTCGCAGAAAAAATGCAGTGTTAAATTTCACATTAAAATATGATTTCCCTGTATTTAACTTTCATCTTGCTGAATTTTTTGTAAATAATACAAAGAGTATACCTTTTTTTAACATATTATACCACACATTTTTATACTTTGTGTAATGCATTTATAACTGAAATATTAAAAGTGCACTAGATACTTGTAGCTCGCCAAAATTTTATAAACTCAAAATTGGCTCCCTTTAAGTTAAAGTTGCACATAACTGCACTAAGGGAAGGAATGCAATTTTATGTCTTTGTCTGTATTTGATTTCATTTTCATATAAAAAGAGTTAAAAATAGGGTTATCTAATTTTGTTATCTAGGTAACAAAATTTAAACACACATTTTCAGTAAAAAATTACAGAATAAAAGATTTTGTTTCCCTGAAGACGCAACACCTCGCTATTCCAGGTATGGTACAGACTGCATACTGTCAGAGAGAAATTCCTTTCTTAAACAGGGAATCCATATACTTTAATCTGTTTTTACACAAGTACTGTGTATGACTAATCCATGGTCCAGGAGTAAAATACTTTATAGCTAATCCCTCTAAATTTTTATTATTTTCGGTCATCTGTATAGACTGTTTATTTATCACGACTAAATTACCAATCTGCATTCTACATACCTCATATGATTCTTCAAGTCACGTTTCGTAGCCTATCATTTCTAATACAGCAGGTACTTGCTGAGCGCAGACTTGTAAAGCGTGATTTCGCGTATAGCAGTACCTTACAGGATTCCATTTAATTTGTCCACTGCTAGAATTTCATTCATACGTGGTTCAACATGCATCCATCAACACCGGAAAGAATTTATCTGCTATTTTAAACAATTTCCATCAACTGAAAATGAAGTCCAAAAAAATCTTACAAATCTCAATTGCAAAGCATTCCGAAGAATTTTCATATATGGAAGATAGAGAAGTCAAACATTGAATCAGAAAATTACAAAGGAAGAATTGGGTGCTTATAAAACCCCTTGATAATAAAAGCGCTTATTACGAGGAACAGCTTTTAACTGAAGATAAGATGAAGGAATCGTTAAATAACAGAGAAGCAATGTCTGATCTTCTAGCGGAGATTGACACAATTAAAGAAAAAAATGGACACTTTAAAAAAGCTACTGAGAAACGTGCTCTTTACAGTGACACAGTTACAGTTGTATCAGTCATTCTTATAAGCAAAAGACATCAGCTTTTTCAAAAAATAATTCTGTCATGTATTTGCCAAGAGAACGAAAACAAGTCCAAAACAAACTTTTAGAGTGCTTTTCAAAACCAAGTTGAAAGTTAGTCTGCAGAATTTTACTTCGATAATAATAAAACATCTCTGATTTTATTTCAAAATGAATTTTTATTTATCAAATCAATTTTAAAGAGATCTTTGCAAATTGGTTCATAAAACTTCACAATATGCCAAAATTGTTCAGATTAGGGAAAAATTATAATAAAGTATTGCTTAAAACAACTAGGAAAAAGCCCATTTTGAGCATCCTTAACAGAAGACAATTTGGCTCCACTAACTTTCTTTACGAGTATACATTAAATTTTTATTTACATTTCTTTTTTATTCAACACTTATCTTTCAATGGTTTTAAGAGAAACAGCACTTGATAGAGACTTTAAATTCGGAAAAAACTGAAACAAAATTGTTTTATACACAGGCAGTGCAATTACACTGGCCTGTTGGGAAGAGAAGACCCCGTTGGACAGGGAAAATATTAGGCCACACAGAGAGGAAAATGTTTAGCCTCCTCCTCGTAATGCGAAAGGGAAAAAGTTACACCACTGCAGTACTTTTGAAACCACTACGAAGCAACAGAACTCTAACAAATCACAGACTTCTGATAATTATAGTGTGATTAACAGTTCAACCTCACTTCGAATATTATAATACAATATAGAGAAAGCAGCAATTCAGACACTTCAATATGGAATTCAAAAACCTACGAAATTAATGCTACCCTAAACATCAAAACATAATGTGACGCGTTCATGTAAAATAAATTACTAGTAAAGCTCCAATATAAAGCAACATGTGAAAAAGGACGGACAAATTATAACATTCAAGCATTCCTAGTGGAAATAAAGTTGATATAAAACAAGACTTATACCAGCCACAGATGTCTTTTTGCTCTGAATTATTCCTCCGTTCTTTTTCTTTCACGATATCATGTTCTGCATTCGAAGAGTGCACAAAAGTGATGACAAATTACACTAGAAGAGGCCAAAACGGGAAAAAAAAGGAATCATTAGATTTTAACTACTTTGATATTAAAGAATAATTATACACAAAGAGAAATATCTAATACTGTTTCTTAATATATAAGACTTCAAAAGTCGCCTTCTTTGTTTTAAACTCCAGCAATGTGCTACATTGTTACTAAAAGCACGACTGCAATCGATAGAAAAGCTGATTTTCCTAATACGACAGAAGTACAGTGAGCGAAAGGGGTTTTTAATATATGGGTACAACATGAATAATAAAAGAAAAAAAAATTAGACAGTTATTACGGATACACAGAATGAAAGGGATAATGATCTTAGAGAAGAGTAAATAATTGCAGTGCTGGTAGAAAGATGGCCCCAAAAGACAAAGAGCAGGTAATTTTAAATCACAAATAAAAAAAATAAACTTTACTGCTAGCTTTGAAGCAGGTGTTATATATTAAACTATCTTAATTAACACACAGAATTAGTGACAAAACAGATCAAAATAGAGTAAGAATGAAACTCGCAATACATTAACATTAAAAGAGCTATACATGTATACTTTTAAAGATTTTTTTAAAAAAAGGGCACAAAAACACCACTCTAAAAACAGACTTCGAAGAACATCTTGGAAATAAAAGTCATATACCATAAAAGAAATATTTCATTCAGAATTTTAACGCAGTAACCATTTCTAATTTTAAGTTCTTTACTTAGGTACTCTCAACCATGAGAGAGGACAGCTTAGTCCGATATACCAGAAATTATCCTGAAATATTACCAGGTGACTTTAATGTAATTATAGAAACATTTCACTCAAGGAAAGAACATATTGTCTAGCTGCCCTGGTTCAAGCCCAGCTTTAATATAGCAAGCCAAAACACATCAAATGCCATTGAATGATACAGCATTTTGAAATGTTACAAAAAATTTAAATGCAATTTCGTGGAAGAGCTATTGCAATTACCTACATACTAAAATTTTGACCAAAAATTCAAGAAAACTAAGATACTCCTTTTTCTTTCGAAGGAATCAAAGCCATATACTAATGTAGGGATGCTCAACCTATTGTACTATGAAACCTAAACATAGGAATGAAATTTTGTCAGCTATGTGAGATGTCCAATACCGAGAAATTCCGTAAATTGTAGAATAGAACCTGCGTCTGAAAACAGACGAAAGGTAAAACATTATTCAAATACTTAACTTTTAGCCTTGAAGCAGGTGTTCTATATTAAACTGTGTTAATTCACATACAGAATTAGTAATATAATAGCTCAGAATTTTGTAAGAGACCCAAACACGCATTAAATAAACATTAAATAATCTTTATACATTTATTAGTGTTACGAGGATTTATTCTGAAATATTATAAGGTCACTTTCAAAGAAATGATAGAACTTTTCACTCAGGGAAGGGACATTCTGTCTGGCTGCCCGGGTTCCATCCCAGCTTGTTACAAAAGTTTCATAGAAGAATTTTAAAAATCCAGAAACGAAACTTACGAAAAAATTATTGAACATACCTGGTTCTATGATTTAGAAAATCTTACAGACATAGTAACTAAATCTTAAATTTGAGGGGGGGGGCGAGAGAACTAAAGTCTTTGAATTAAAGGGTATTATAAATTCATTTTAAATCAAAATTAATTTTGTGAAAATATAACACAAATATGAGGAATATACATTTTTACCATAATGTAATGTACGTTTTCCCCCTTTGAAAATCTGGAGAACTTAAGCGTGAAATATAAGAAAACTGAAACAATCATTTGGAAAATCTCATCGAGCTTAAATTAGTTTCTAAATTAGATGTTTTGAGTGTATTTAAATTTAGGCTAACTACTTCATTCACTTCAAACCAATTACATAACACTAATATTTAAGAAAAATGGTAAAAGATTGCAAATATGTTAAATAACAATTCTATTGATCTAGAAATGGAAATAACTGATTTTCATCCTAATTAAGATCAAGAATATCACAAAAAGCCATTTGAATAGTCCTAGAACAGAAAAATCATGAACAGTTAAACTTTTAAAAAGATAAATTCCTGCTTCTGATCTACTTAAAAATGTGAAAGAGGATTTTCAACACTGAACTTGTTAAAATCAATGTTTAGATACAGGATAACAAATCAACTTCCAACGACTGCAAGGATTTAGCCATATCATTGCATGTACCAGAGGGTAAAAAAAAAAAAAAAAAAAAACTCGCAGAAAAAATGCAGTGTTAAATTTCACATTAAAATATGATTTCCCTGTATTTAACTTTCATCTTGCTGAATTTTTTGTAAATAATACAAAGAGTATACCTTTTTTTAACATATTATACCACACATTTTTATACTTTGTGTAATGCATTTATAACTGAAATATTAAAAGTGCACTAGATACTTGTAGCTCGCCAAAATTTTATAAACTCAAAATTGGCTCCCTTTAAGTTAAAGTTGCGCATAACTGCACTAAGGGAAAGAATGCAATTTTATGTCTTTGTCTGTATTTGATTTCATTTTCATATAAAAAGAGTTAAAAATAGGGTTATCTAATTTTGTTATCTAGGTAACAAAATTTAAACACACATTTTCAGTAAAAAATTACAGAATAAAAGATTTTGTTTCCCTGAAGACGCAACACCTCGCTATTCCAGCCATGGTACAGACTGCATACTGTCAGAGAGAAATTCCTTTCTTAAACAGGAAATCCATAGACTTTAATCTGTTTTTACACAAGTACTGTGTATGACTAATCCATGGTCCAGGAGTAAAATACTTTATAGCTAATCCCTCTAAATTTTTATTATCTTCGGTCATCTGTATGGACTGTTTATTTATCACGACTAAATTACCAATCTGCATTCTACATACCTCATATGATTCTTCAAGTCACGTTTCATAGCCTATCATTTCTAATACAGCAGGTACTTGCTGAGCGCAGACTTGTAAAGCGTGATTTCGCGTATAGCAGTACCTTACAGGATTCCATTTAATTTGTCCACTGCTAGAATTTCATTCATACGTGGTTCAACATGCATCCATCAACACCGGAAAGAATTTATCTGCTATTTTAAACAATTTCCATCAACTGAAAATGAAGTCCAAAAAAATCTTACAAATCTCAATTGCAAAGCATTCCGAAGAATTTTCATATATGGAAGATAGAGAAGTCAAACATTGAATCAGAAAATTACAAAGGAAGAATTGGGTGCTTATAAAACCCCTTGATAATAAAAGCGCTTATTACGAGGAACAGCTTTTAACTGAAGATAAGATGAAGGAATCGTTAAATAACAGAGAAGCAATGTCTGATCTTCTAGCGGAGATTGACACAATTAAAGAAAAAAAACGGACACTTTAAAAGAGCTACCAGGAAACATGTGCTCTTTACAGCGACACAGTTACAGTTGTATCAGTCATTGTTGTGTAATTTGAAGAAAAAGGCTAGAGGGCGCTGTTGCTCGCTTAGTTGTAAGAGAATAAAGTTTGTTCATGTTGAAGGCGGCGGCCTAAGAATACGCTCTGTATATAGTAATTAAAATATTGTCAAAAATGAAAAAGTGTTAAAATTAGTGAACTCACTGAACCACCATCATCTGACTTGGAGATGCACAAAATTATTAGATGGTGCATCGGCGTAAGGAATTAAGGCTTTGTGAAGATTTTAGGTGTTCGATCCAAGTGTTTCGATTTCAATGGATATTTCATACTCGAGGGACAATGGAATTCCAAATAAAGGTAGGGAAATCTTAAATTAATTATTTAGTGATTATTTGTAGTACATTAGTAAGTATTTATTATTGCTGTCGTGGGTGTATTTAAATTAAATAAAATGGAAGAGAAGTTAGATAGATTGAAACGTAAACGTTCCACATTGAGATTGTCTGTTACTAGGTTAATTAAAGTGATTGAAGATAAATTAAAAATTGAAGGAGAGGAAAATTTGATTAAAGAATTGCGAGAATTCTTTGAATTATTAACCGAAAAGAAAAATAATTTGAGAACGCTTGATGATGAAATACAAGAGTTAATTGGTGTTAACTTAATCGAAGAAGATTGTAGTATAAGCGAAGAATACAATGACAAATGTATAATTGCTTGTAGTCAAATTAAGCAGTTTCTAGGTGCGATTACCGCAGTACCGCCAGCGAGGAATCCCCAAAGTTCTGATTTAAACCAGTCTAGTGGTAATGGAATTTTGCATGTAAGTTCCAGTTCTAGTGGGAGTAGTACGCTGAAATTACCAAAATTAATGATTGATAAATTTTGGGGAGACCCCAAACAATGGAATGAATTTTGGAATAGTTTCGAAAATTCGATACATAAAAACGAAGCGCTTTCAAAAATACAAAAATTTGTATACTTAAAAACATTCTTAACGGGACAAGCTTCGAATGTTGTGTCAGGCTTTGAGTTAACAGAAAGTAATTATGATATTTGTGTAGCATTACTAAAGGACAGATATGGTCGAAAAGACCTGATCATTAATTCATTCATGAATAAAATTCTCAATTTAGAAGCTGTTAAAAATTCTGCTAACGTAAAGGCTTTACGTAAATTATATGACGAATTAGATGTTTCGATTCGTAATTTGGAAACTTTAGAAGTAACTTCTGGCTCATATGGACATTTATTAATTCCAATATTATTAAAATTAATTCCGGACGATTTAGTTTTGGAATTTAATCGGCAAAGAGGATCGAAAGATAAAGTTGAAGTTTCGGAATTAACACAATTTATTAAAACGGAAATAGAATGCAGGGAAGTTTCAAATCTAGTATTAAGCGAAAGGAAAAATCCTGTGCCTCCGCGAGTCGATCAATCAAAATATGAAACTATAAAATATGTAAAAAATACACCCACGGCTGCATTTCATACTGCAGTTAACCGAAAATGCATCTTTTGTGATAATTTGCACGAGTCATTTAAATGCGAAGTGAATGTTTCTGATAAATTAAAGAAACTAAGATCCGAAAACCGCTGCTTTTCTTGTTTTAAAAAATTCCATACATCAGAAAGGTGCAGAAATAAAACTAAATGTAATAAATGTGGCGGTATGTATCACAATGAATCGATTTGTACTAATAAATCCCTTGTAAACAAAAAGTTGGAACAAGGTTATTCCAAAAATGAAACTGAATCTCTGACTTTGAATTCTGAGGAAAGAAATAAAGTTCAAAACTTAAAATTGATTGCTTCTGTTCCTCAAGGTGATAATAATAATGACTGTAATGCCAGGGAAATATTATTACAAACTTGTACAGTTTATGCTTGTTCTAAGTATAAATCAAAATTAACTAGATTAATTCTTGATCAAGGCAATCACAGATCCTTTATAACGAAAAAATTGGCCGACCATTTAAAACTTACTCCAATCCGTTATGAAAGACTTTCTGTTTATTCATTTGGTGCAACGAAGGCAATGAATCATTCCTATCCGGTCGTTGAAATCGAAATTCAGAATTGGAAACAAAATAATAAAATAAAAATTGAATGTTTGATCTCGGATGTTATTTCCTCGGCGTCCATCAGTGTGCCTAGTAAACAAATTGCAGACTTCATGGAGCATATGGGGTTGCAGATCGCCGATTGCGCAAGAAAAAATAACATAGATGTTGAGATATTAATTGGAGGGGATGAATTCTGGAATGTAGTTTATTCTGAAAGAATTAAAATATCTGAAGGGTTGCACGCAGTCAGTTCTGTGTTTGGTTGGGTTGCCGCAGGAATCGAGAAAAATAAAACAAACAAAAATTGTTCTGAAAATTTAGCGGCAATGACAAACACTGTTGTGTTGAAAGATTTAAAAGGTTTTGGGGAATTAGAACATATGGGAATTAATGATTCTGATGATTATTCCGATATTGACTGCGAAATAGTAGACCAGTTTGAAAGAAATTTGCAGTTTAAAAACAGAAGATATGAGGCAAATTTAATCTGGAAATACAGTCCGAATAATTTAGGAAATAATTTTGAGGTAGCTAAGAAACGATTCGCAAACCTTCACAATAAACTAAGTAAAACTCCGGAGATTTTTCGGGAATATAAAAATATAATTGAGAACCAGATATTAGAAGGAATTGTGGAGGAATGTCCAAATAATGATACAAATTTGGGATATTTTATGCCTCACCGAGCAGTGATACGACCTAGTGAAACTACTAAGGTAAGAATTGTGTACGATGCTAGCTCAAGGACAGAGGACACGAATTCGTTAAATGACTGCCTTGAATCGAGACCTAATCTAAATCCAAATATACTAGACATTATGTTAAATTTTCGTAAGTTTAAGATAGCGTTTTGTGGAGATGTTGAAAAAGCCTTTTTGATGATAGGAATTGCCGAAGGTGATAGAAAATTTCTAAAATTTCTTTGCTTTAACGAAAATAATGACTCCTTTAAGATTATGCAAATGTGTCGCGTAGCTTTCGGTTTGACTATATTTCCTTTCATTTTGGCCGCCACTATAAAATATCACATTCGAAAATATAAAGATAAAATGCAGTACAGTTTCCAAATGTTAAATTCTTCTGTCTATGTCGACGACCTATATTTTGGAGCAGGAACGGTTGAAGATGCATATCGGTTATCTGTAGATGCGGTTAACATATTTAAGGATGCTGGGATGAATTTCAGAAAATTAAGAACTAATTCTAAAGCATTAAAGGATTTATGGGCCTTAAATGGGATTAAGGAATCAGATAACAAATTAACTAGTGAATCGAATTTCTTAGGCATGATTTGGAATTCCATTGAAAATAATATAAAGTTAAATTTAAAAAATTTAATTGACTTTTCTACTGGAAACGATTTTGCTACAAAAAGGAAACTTTTGCAAAGTATCGCCCAAATATACGATCCATTTGGATTTATTGCACCCTTTGTTATTCGGGCGAAAATTATTATGCAAGAAATCTGGTGTTCCGGTTCTGACTGGGATGAGGTCCTTCCTGCAAAGATTAAGGACAAATTCAACATTTGGCGGGAGGAACTTAATGATTTAACTGAAATATCGATAGAGCGAAATTTCTTTAATGATGATCCAATGAATATAAGCCTTCACCTATTTTCGGACGCTAGTCCTAAAGCATATGGGGCCATCGCATATTTCAGATATTGTACGAGTGATTCTAAAATTAAAACTTCCTTTATCATGTCGAAATGCAGAGTTGCACCTTTAAGAGCAATCACGCTTCCTCGTTTAGAGTTAATGGGAGCACTCGTGGCTGCTCGAATGTATAAATATTTGAAAAAATTGTTTGGTGATTTAATTGAGGAGGTTTATTTTTGGAGTGATTCCGAAATCGCCATTACTTGGATTAAATATTCGCCAAGTAATTGGAAACCATTTATCGCCAATCGTGTTACAGAAATACAGAGTATATGCAACAAAAATTGTGGAACCATTGTGAAGGGAAACAAAATCCTTCCGATTTACTACCTCGAGGAATTAGTGCTCGGTCACTAATTAAGAATGATTTGTGGTGGCATGGGCCACACTGGTTACGTTTTCCTATTGAAAACTTTCCAAAACAAAAGAAATTAAAACAAAATTCAGAATCGTTGGAGTTAAGAAAAAGTATTATTTTGACTGCACCTGTAATTAACAATGAATCCCCAATTTTGCATATAGAAAAATTCAGTTCTTTAGGAAAATTACTTCGAATTACTGCCTATGTATTTAGATTTATTGGGAGGCTTCGGAAAAGGTCTACAGGGAATGGACCTTTAAGTGCTTTTGAGATTAAAGCAGCTGAACATTATTGGGTAAAAATTACGCAACGAGAATCGTATCAAACGGAAATAATTAAGTTATCAAATAAAAAATCAATTCTCGATTCTTCCATCTACTCCCTTAATCCAAGGCTTGATGAGGAGGGAATTCTTCGGTTGAAAGGTCGCATTCAATTTGCAGACTGTCACGAGAATTTAAAACATCCTATTCTATTACCCTCAAAATGCAAGTTTACCGAGTTGATCATCACGGACTCGCATGAAAGGGTATTCCATGCTGGAGTTAATTCGACACTAACTCAGATCAGGGACAAATATTGGATCATTAAGGGAAGACAGCGTGTTAAGACTATCATCAGAAAATGTGTGATATGCAAACGATATAGTGCTCGTCCTGGGGTACAGGATATCGCTCCATTCCTCCAGACAGAATCCAAGAGTCGCCTCCATTTGCTGTGACCGGGTTGGACTTCGCCGGTCCATTTTTTACGAAAGACAGGCAAGGTAAAGTTTACATGCTGTTGTTAACGTGGGCGGTCACTCCTGCCTTACATATAGAGATAGTAACTGATCTCAGCACTGAAAGTTTTTTTGCTAGCTTTCCGAAGATTTTTAGCTCGCCGAGGACTGTGTACCACCGTGTACTCCGATAATGCCAAGACTTTTAAAAGAGCTGATAAAGAACTAAAACATATTTTTAAAACTTTGAGTGACTCATCTGTGAAAGAATTATTTTCTGCTACAGGCATAAATTGGAAATTTATTACTGAGAGGGGTCCATGGTGGGGAGGGTTTTGGGAGCGTATGGTACGAACCATAAAATCCAGCTTATGCAAAATTATTGGTCGAGCATCCCTTACTGTGAAAGAGCTTGAAATCCAGGCAATGATTAATTGTAGACCCATTACCTACGTGTTTACCGATCCCAATGAACCTTCTCCACTAACACCCTCTCATTTTCTGGTTGGTAGACGATTGCTATCTCTGCCTGCTAATAAAATAACATCAAATAATTTGATTGGTTCAAGAAATTCAATTATTAAACGATATAAATACCATCAAGATATTTTAAATCATTTTTGGAAGCGTTGGAGATCAGAGTATCTTTTTAATCTGAGATCTGCCAATATTTGTCCTCCACACTCTAATGCATCTCAGTTTAAAATCAACGATATTGTCTTGATTCATGACGACAAACATCCCAGAAATCTTTGGACAATAGGTAAAATTTTGGAATTAATGCCAGGCAGAGATGGTAAAATAAGATCTTGCATAATTAAAACACCTACTGGTACCTTAAAAAGGCCTATACAATTGTTATATAATATGGAACTTAACTAATGTTTGTATTTTGTATTTTTAGGTTTGATTCTCCTGACCTTGCTGATAGGTATCATTTAATGTTTTGTAAAATTTTATGTGCTTATAATTATGCATGCATGTTTGTTATATTTAACCATTTCTCCAGGATTTATTGTCGAAATATTAATTGATTATTCTAGAATATATTATTGAAAGATGAACTCTCCACCGAGTTCAGGTGGGGAGTGTTGTGTAATTTGAAGAAAAAGGCTAGAGGGCGCTGTTGCTCGCTTAGTTGTAAGAGAATAAAGTTTGTTCATGTTGAAGGCGGCGGCCTAAGAATACGCTCTGTATATAGTAATTAAAATATTGTCAAAAATGAAAAAGTGTTAAAATTAGTGAACTCACTGAACCACCATCATCTGATTTGGAGATGCACAAAATTATTAGAGTCATTCTTATAAGCAAAAGACATCAGCTTTTTCAAAAAATAATTCTGTCATGTATTTGCCAAGAGAACGAAAACAAGTCCAAAACAAACTTTTAGAGTGCTTTTCAAAACCAAGTTGAAAGTTAGTCTGCAGAATTTTACTTCGATAATAATAAAACATCTCTGATTTTATTTCAAAATGAATTTTTATTTATCAAATCAATTTTAAAGAGATCTTTGCAAATTGGTTCATAAAACTTCACAATATGCCAAAATTGTTCAGATTAGGGAAAAAATATAATAAAGTATTGCTTAAAACAACTAGGAAAAAGCACATTTTGAGCATCCTTAACAGAAGACAATTTGGCTCCACTAACTTTCTTTACGAGTATACATTAAATTTTTATTTACATTTCTTTTTTATTCAACACTTATCTTTCAATGGTTTTAAGAGAAACAGCACTTGATAGAGACTTTAAATTCGGAAAAAACTGAAACAAAATTGTTTTATACACAGGCAGTGCAATTACACTGGCCTGTTGGGAAGAGAAGACCCCGTTGGACAGGGAAAATATTAGGCCACACAGAGAGGAAAATGTTTAGCCTCCTCCTTGTAATGCGAAAGGGAAAAAGTTACACCACTGCAGTACTTTTGAAACCACTACGAAGCAACAGAACTCTAACAAATCACAGACTTCTGATAATTATAGTGTGATTAACAGTTCAACCTCACTTCGAATATTACAATACAATATAGAGAAAGCAGCAATTCAGACACTTCAATATGGAATTCAAAAACCTACGAAATTAATGCACAAATGCTACCCTAAACATCAAAACATAATGTGACGCGTTTATGTAAAATAAATAACTAGTAAAGCTCCAATATAAAGCAACATGTGAAAAAGGACGGACAAATTATAACATTCAAGCATTTCTAGTGGAAATAAAGTTGATATAAAACAAGACTTACCAGCCACAGATGTCTTTTTGCTCTGAATTATTCCTCCGTTCTTTTTCTTTCACGATATCATGTTCTGCATTCGAAGAGTGCACAAAAGTGATGACAAATTACACTAGAAGAGGCCAAAACGGGGAAAAAAAGGAATCATTAGATTTTAACTACTTTGATATTAAAGAATAATTATACACAAAGAGAAATATCTAATACTGTTTCTTAATATATAAGACTTCAAAAGTCGCCTTCTTTGTTTTAAACTCCAGCAATGTGCTACATTGTTACTAAAAGCACGACTGCAATCGATAGAAAAGCTGATTTTCCTAATACGACAGAAGTACAGTGAGCGAAAGGGGTTTTTAATATATGGGTACAACATGAATAATAAAAGAAAAAAAAATTAGACAGTTATTACGGATACACAGAATGAAAGGGATAATGATCTTAGAGAAGAGTAAATAATTGCAGTGCTGGTAGAAAGATGGCCGCAAAAGACAAAGAGCAGGTAATTTTAAATCACAAATAAAAAAAATAAACTTTACTGCTAGCTTTGAAGCAGGTGTTATATATTAAACTATCTTAATTAACACACAGAATTAGTGACATAACAGTTAAAAATAGAGTAAGAATGAAACTCGCAATACATTAACATTAAAAGAGCTATACATGTATACTTTTAAAGATTTTTTTAAAAAAAGGGCACAAAAACACCACTCTAAAAACAGACTTCGAAGAACATCTTGGAAATAAAAGTCATATACCATAAAAGAAATATTTCATTCAGAATTTTAACGCAGTAACCATTTCTAATTTTAAGTTCTTTACTTAGGTACTCTCAACCATGAGAGAGGACAGCTTAGTCCGATATACCAGAAATTATCCTGAAATATTACCAGGTGACTTTAATGTAATTATAGAAACATTTCACTCAGGGAAAGAACATATTGTCTAGCTGCCCGGGTTCAAGCCCAGCTTTAATATAGCAAGCCAAAACACATCAAATGCCATTGAATGATACAGCATTTTGAAATGTTACAAAAAATCTAAATGCAATTTCGTGGAAGAGCTATTGCAATTACCTACATACTAAAATTTTGACCAAAAATTCAAGAAAACTAAGATACTCCTTTTTCTTTCGAAGGAATCAAAGCCATATACTAATGTAGGGATGCTCAACCTATTGTACTATGAAACCTAAACATAGGAATGAAATTTTGTCAGCTATGTGAGATGTCCAATACCGAGAAATTCCGTAAATTGTAGAATAGAACCTGCGTCTGAAAACAGACGAAAGGTAAAACATTATTCAAATACTTAACTTTTAGCCTTGAAGCAGGTGTTCTATATTAAACTGTGTTAATTCACATACAGAATTAGTAATATAATAGCTCAGAATTTTGTAAGAGACCCAAACACGCATTAAATAAACATTAAATAATCTTTATACATTTATTAGTGTTACGAGGATTTATTCTGAAATATTATAAGGTCACTTTCAAAGAAATGATAGAACTTTTCACTCAGGGAAGGGATATTCTGTCTGGCTGCCCGGGTTCCATCCCAGCTTCTGTTACAAAAGTTTCATAGAAGAATTTTAAAAATCCAGAAACGAAACTTACGAAAAAATTATTGAACATACCTGGTTCTATGATTTAGCCATTGTTACAGACATAGTAACTAAATCTTAAATTTGAGGGGGGGGCGAGAGAACTAAAGTCTTTGAATTAAAGGGTATTATAAATTCATTTTAAATCAAAATTAATTTTGTGAAAATATAACACAAATATGAGGAATATACATTTTTACCATAATGTAATGTACGTTTTCCCCCTTTGAAAATCTGGAGAACTTAAGCGTGAAATATAAGAAAACTGAAACAATCATTTGGAAAATCTCATCGAGCTTAAATTAGTTTCTAAATTAGATGTTTTGAGTGTATTTAAAATTAGGCTAACTACTTCATTCACTTCAAACCAATTACATAACACTAATATTTAAGAAAAATGGTAAAAGATTGCAAATATGTTAAATAACAATTCTATTGATCTAGAAATGGAAATAACTGATTTTCATCCTAATTAAGATCAAGAATATCACAAAAAGCCATTTGAATAGTCCTAGAACAGAAAAATCATGAACAGTTAAACTTTTAAAAAGATAAATTCCTGCTTCTGATCTACTTAAAAATGTGAAAGAGGATTTTCAACACTGAACTTGTTAAAATCAATGTTTAGATACAGGATAACAAATCAACTTCCAACGACTGCAAGGATTTAGCCATATCATTGCATGTACCAGAGGGTAAAAAAAAAAAAAAAAAAAAAAAAAACTCGCAGAAAAAATGCAGTGTTAAATTTCACATTAAAATATGATTTCCCTGTATTTAACTTTCATCTTGCTGAATTTTTTGTAAATAATACAAAGAGTATACCTTTTTTTAACATATTATACCACACATTTTTATACTTTGTGTAATGCATTTATAACTGAAATATTAAAAGTGCACTAGATACTTGTAGCTCGCCAAAATTTTATAAACTCAAAATTGGCTCCCTTTAAGTTAAAGTTGCGCATAACTGCACTAAGGGAAGGAATGCAATTTTATGTCTTTGTCTGTATTTGATTTCATTTTCATATAAAAAGAGTTAAAAATAGGATTATCTAATTTTGTTATCTAGGTAACAAAATTTAAACACACATTTTCAGTAAAAAATTACAGAATAAAAGATTTTGTTTCCCTGAAGACGCAACACCTCGCTATTCCAGCTATGGTACAGACTGCATACTGTCAGAGAGAAATTCATTTCTTAAACAGGAAATCCATAGACTTTAATCTGTTTTTACACAAGTACTGTGTATGACTAATCCATGGTCCAGGAGTAAAATACTTTATAGCTAATCCCTCTAAATTTTTATTATCTTTGGTCATCTGTATGGACTGTTTATTTATCACGACTAAATTACCAATCTGCATTCTACATACCTCATATGATTCTTCAAGTCACGTTTCATAGCCTATCATTTCTAATACAGCAGGTACTTGCTGAGCGCAGACTTGTAAAGCGTGATTTCGCGTATAGCAGTACCTTACAGGATTCCATTTAATTTGTCCACTGCTAGAATTTCATTCATACGTGGTTCAACATGCATCCATCAACACCGGAAAGAATTTATCTGCTATTTTAAACAATTTCCATCAACTGAAAATGAAGTCCAAAAAAATCTTACAAATCTCAATTGCAAAGCATTCCGAAGAATTTTCATATATGGAAGATAGAGAAGTCAAACATTGAATCAGAAAATTACAAAGGAAGAATTGGGTGCTTATAAAACCCCTTGATAATAAAAGCGCTTATTACGAGGAACAGCTTTTAACTGAAGATAAGATGAAGGAATCGTTAAATAACAGAGAAGCAATGTCTGATCTTCTAGCGGAGATTGACACAATTAAAGAAAAAAATGGACACTTTAAAAAAGCTACTGAGAAACATGTGCTCTTTACAGTGACACAGTTACAGTTGTATCAGTCATTCTTATAAGCAAAAGACATCAGCTTTTTCAAAAAATAATTCTGTCATGTATTTGCCAAGAGAACGAAAACAAGTCCAAAACAAACTTTTAGAGTGCTTTTCAAAACCAAGTTGAAAGTTAGTGTGCAGAATTTTACTTCGATAATAATAAAACATCTCTGATTTTATTTCAAAATGAATTTTTATTTATCAAATCAATTTTAAAGAGATCTTTGCAAATTGGTTCATAAAACTTCACAATATGCCAAAATTGTTCAGATTAGGGAAAAATTATAATAAAGTATTGCTTAAAACAACGAGGAAAAAGCCCATTTTGAGCATCCTTAACAGAAGACAATTTGGCTCCACTAACTTTCTTTACGAGTATACATTAAATTTTTATTTACATTTCTTTTTTATTCAACACTTATCTTTCAATGGTTTTAAGAGAAACAGCACTTGATAGAGACTTTAAATTCGGAAAAAACTGAAACAAAATTGTTTTATACACAGGCAGTGCAATTACACTGGCCTGTTGGGAAGAGAAGACCCCGTTGGACAGGGAAAATATTAGGCCACACAGAGAGGAAAATGTTTAGCCTCCTCCTCGTAATGCGAAAGGGAAAAAGTTACACCACTGCAGTACTTTTGAAACCACTACGAAGCAACAGAACTCTAACAAATCACAGACTTCTGATAATTATAGTGTGATTAACAGTTCAACCTCACTTCGAATATTACAATACAATATAGAGAAAGCAGCAATTCAGACACTTCAATATGGAATTCAAAAACCTACGAAATTAATGCACAAATGCTACCCTAAACATCAAAACATAATGTGACGCGTTTATGTAAAATAAATAACTAGTAAAGCTCCAATATAAAGCAACATGTGAAAAAGGACGGACAAATTATAACATTCAAGCATTTCTAGTGGAAATAAAGTTGATATAAAACAAGACTTACCAGCCACAGATGTCTTTTTGCTCTGAATTATTCCTCCGTTCTTTTTCTTTCACGATATCATGTTCTGCATTCGAAGAGTGCACAAAAGTGATGACAAATTACACTAGAAGAGGCCAAAACGGGGAAAAAAAGGAATCATTAGATTTTAACTACTTTGATATTAAAGAATAATTATACACAAAGAGAAATATCTAATACTGTTTCTTAATATATAAGACTTCAAAAGTCGCCTTCTTTGTTTTAAACTCCAGCAATGTGCTACATTGTTACTAAAAGCACGACTGCAATCGATAGAAAAGCTGATTTTCCTAATACGACAGAAGTACAGTGAGCAAAAGGGGTTTTTAATATATGGGTACAACATGAATAATAAAAGAAAAAAAAATTAGACAGTTATTACGGATACACAGAATGAAAGGGATAATGATCTTAGAGAAGAGTAAATAATTGCAGTGCTGGTAGAAAGATGGCCGCAAAAGACAAAGAGCAGGTAATTTTAAATCACAAATAAAAAAAATAAACTTTACTGCTAGCTTTGAAGCAGGTGTTATATATTAAACTATCTTAATTAACACACAGAATTAGTGACATAACAGTTAAAAATAGAGTAAGAATGAAACTCGCAATACATTAACATTAAAAGAGCTATACATGTATACTTTTAAAGATTTTTTTAAAAAAAGGGCACAAAAACACCACTCTAAAAACAGACTTCGAAGAACATCTTGGAAATAAAAGTCATATACCATAAAAGAAATATTTCATTCAGAATTTTAACGCAGTAACCATTTCTAATTTTAAGTTCTTTACTTAGGTACTCTCAACCATGAGAGAGGACAGCTTAGTCCGATATACCAGAAATTATCCTGAAATATTACCAGGTGACTTTAATGTAATTATAGAAACATTTCACTCAGGGAAAGAACATATTGTCTAGCTGCCCGGGTTCAAGCCCAGCTTTAATATAGCAAGCCAAAACACATCAAATGCCACTGAATGATACAGCATTTTGAAATGTTACAAAAAATCTAAATGCAATTTCGTGGAAGAGCTATTGCAATTACCTACATACTAAAATTTTGACCAAAAATTCAAGAAAACTAAGATACTCCTTTTTCTTTCGAAGGAATCAAAGCCATATACTAATGTAGGGATGCTCAACCTATTGTACTATGAAACCTAAACATAGGAATGAAATTTTGTCAGCTATGTGAGATGTCCAATACCGCGAAATTCCGTAAATTGTAGAATAGAAGCTGCGTCTGAAAACAGACGAAAGGTAAAACATTATTCAAATACTTAACTTTTACCCTTGAAGCAGGTGTTCTATATTAAACTGTGTTAATTCACATACAGAATTAGTAATATAATAGCTCAGAATTTTGTAAGAGACCCAAACACGCATTAAATAAACATTAAATAATCTTTATACATTTATTAGTGTTACGAGGATTTATTCTGAAATATTATAAGGTCACTTTCAAAGAAATGATAGAACTTTTCACTCAGGGTAGGGACATTCTGTCTGGCTGCCCGGGTTCCATCCCAGCTTCTGTTACAAAAGTTTCATAGAAGAATTTTAAAAATCCAGAAACGAAACTTACGAAAAAATTATTGAACATACCTGGTTCTATGATTTAGCCATTCTTACAGACATAGTAACTAAATCTTAAATTTGAGGGGGGGGCGAGAGAACTAAAGTCTTTGAATTAAAGGGTATTATAAATTCATTTTAAATCAAAATTAATTTTGTGAAAATATAACACAAATATGAGGAATATACATTTTTACCATAATGTAATGTACGTTTTCCCCCTTTGAAAATCTGGAGAACTTAAGCGTGAAATATAAGAAAACTGAAACAATCATTTGGAAAATCTCATCGAGCTTAAATTAGTTTCTAAATTAGATGTTTTGAGTGTATTTAAAATTAGGCTAACTACTTCATTCACTTCAAACCAATTACATAACACTAATATTTAAGAAAAATGGTAAAAGATTGCAAATATGTTAAATAACAATTCTATTGATCTAGAAATGGAAATAACTGATTTTCATCCTAATTAAGATCAAGAATATCACAAAAAGCCATTTGAATAGTCCTAGAACAGAAAAATCATGAACAGTTAAACTTTTAAAAAGATAAATTCCTGCTTCTGATCTACTTAAAAATGTGAAAGAGGATTTTCAACACTGAACTTGTTAAAATCAATGTTTAGATACAGGATAACAAATCAACTTCCAACGACTGCAAGGATTTAGCCATATCATTGCATGTACCAGAGGGTAAAAAAAAAAAAAAAAAAAAAAAAAAAACTCGCAGAAAAAATGCAGTGTTAAATTTCACATTAAAATATGATTTCCCTGTATTTAACTTTCATCTTGCTGAATTTTTTGTAAATAATACAAAGAGTATACCTTTTTTTAACATATTATACCACACATTTTTATACTTTGTGTAATGCATTTATAACTGAAATATTAAAAGTGCACTAGATACTTGTAGCTCGCCAAAATTTTATAAACTCAAAATTGGCTCCCTTTAAGTTAAAGTTGCGCATAACTGCACTAAGGGAAGGAATGCAATTTTATGTCTTTGTCTGTATTTGATTTCATTTTCATATAAAAAGAGTTAAAAATAGGATTATCTAATTTTGTTATCTAGGTAACAAAATTTAAACACACATTTTCAGTAAAAAATTACAGAATAAAAGATTTTGTTTCCCTGAAGACGCAACACCTCGCTATTCCAGCTATGGTACAGACTGCATACTGTCAGAGAGAAATTCATTTCTTAAACAGGAAATCCATAGACTTTAATCTGTTTTTACACAAGTACTGTGTATGTCTAATCCATGGTCCAGGAGTAAAATACTTTATAGCTAATCCCTCTAAATTTTTATTATCTTCGGTCATCTGTATGGACTGTTTATTTATCACGACTAAATTACCAATCTGCATTCTACATACCTCATATGATTCTTCAAGTCACGTTTCATAGCCTATCATTTCTAATACAGCAGGTACTTGCTGAGCGCAGACTTGTAAAGCGTGATTTCGCGTATAGCAGTACCTTACAGGATTCCATTTAATTTGTCCACTGCTAGAATTTCATTCATACGTGGTTCAACATGCATCCATCAACACCGGAAAGAATTTATCTGCTATTTTAAACAATTTCCATCAACTGAAAATGAAGTCCAAAAAAATCTTACAAATCTCAATTGCAAAGCATTCCGAAGAATTTTCATATATGGAAGATAGAGAAGTCAAACATTGAATCAGAAAATTACAAAGGAAGAATTGGGTGCTTATAAAACCCCTTGATAATAAAAGCGCTTATTACGAGGAACAGCTTTTAACTGAAGATAAGATGAAGGAATCGTTAAATAACAGAGAAGCAATGTCTGATCTTCTAGCGGAGATTGACACAATTAAAGAAAAAAATGGACACTTTAAAAAAGCTACTGAGAAACATGTGCTCTTTACAGTGACACAGTTACAGTTGTATCAGTCATTCTTATAAGCAAAAGACATCAGCTTTTTCAAAAAATAATTCTGTCATGTATTTGCCAAGAGAACGAAAACAAGTCCAAAACAAACTTTTAGAGTGCTTTTCAAAACCAAGTTGAAAGTTAGTGTGCAGAATTTTACTTCGATAATAATAAAACATCTCTGATTTTATTTCAAAATGAATTTTTATTTATCAAATCAATTTTAAAGAGATCTTTGCAAATTGGTTCATAAAACTTCACAATATGCCAAAATTGTTCAGATTAGGGAAAAATTATAATAAAGTATTGCTTAAAACAACTAGGAAAAAGCCCATTTTGAGCATCCTTAACAGAAGACAATTTGGCTCCACTAACTTTCTTTACGAGTATACATTAAATTTTTATTTACATTTCTTTTTTATTCAACACTTATCTTTCAATGGTTTTAAGAGAAACAGCACTTGATAGAGACTTTAAATTCGGAAAAAACTGAAACAAAATTGTTTTATACACAGGCAGTGCAATTACACTGGCCTGTTGGGAAGAGAAGACCCCGTTGGACAGGGAAAATATTAGGCCACACAGAGAGGAAAATGTTTAGCCTCCTCCTCGTAATGCGAAAGGGAAAAAGTTACACCACTGCAGTACTTTTGAAACCACTACGAAGCAACAGAACTCTAACAAATCACAGACTTCTGATAATTATAGTGTGATTAACAGTTCAACCTCACTTCGAATATTACAATACAATATAGAGAAAGCAGCAATTCAGACACTTCAATATGGAATTCAAAAACCTACGAAATTAATGCACAAATGCTACCCTAAACATCAAAACATAATGTGACGCGTTTATGTAAAATAAATAACTAGTAAAGCTCCAATATAAAGCAACATGTGAAAAAGGACGGACAAATTATAACATTCAAGCATTTCTAGTGGAAATAAAGTTGATATAAAACAAGACTTACCAGCCACAGATGTCTTTTTGCTCTGAATTATTCCTCCGTTCTTTTTCTTTCACGATATCATGTTCTGCATTCGAAGAGTGCACAAAAGTGATGACAAATTACACTAGAAGAGGCCAAAACGGGGAAAAAAAGGAATCATTAGATTTTAACTACTTTGATATTAAAGAATAATTATACACAAAGAGAAATATCTAATACTGTTTCTTAATATATAAGACTTCAAAAGTCGCCTTCTTTGTTTTAAACTCCAGCAATGTGCTACATTGTTACTAAAAGCACGACTGCAATCGATAGAAAAGCTGATTTTCCTAATACGACAGAAGTACAGTGAGCAAAAGGGGTTTTTAATATATGGGTACAACATGAATAATAAAAGAAAAAAAAATTAGACAGTTATTACGGATACACAGAATGAAAGGGATAATGATCTTAGAGAAGAGTAAATAATTGCAGTGCTGGTAGAAAGATGGCCGCAAAAGACAAAGAGCAGGTAATTTTAAATCACAAATAAAAAAAATAAACTTTACTGCTAGCTTTGAAGCAGGTGTTATATATTAAACTATCTTAATTAACACACAGAATTAGTGACATAACAGTTAAAAATAGAGTAAGAATGAAACTCGCAATACATTAACATTAAAAGAGCTATACATGTATACTTTTAAAGATTTTTTTAAAAAAAGGGCACAAAAACACCACTCTAAAAACAGACTTCGAAGAACATCTTGGAAATAAAAGTCATATACCATAAAAGAAATATTTCATTCAGAATTTTAACGCAGTAACCATTTCTAATTTTAAGTTCTTTACTTAGGTACTCTCAACCATGAGAGAGGACAGCTTAGTCCGATATACCAGAAATTATCCTGAAATATTACCAGGTGACTTTAATGTAATTATAGAAACATTTCACTCAGGGAAAGAACATATTGTCTAGCTGCCCGGGTTCAAGCCCAGCTTTAATATAGCAAGCCAAAACACATCAAATGCCACTGAATGATACAGCATTTTGAAATGTTACAAAAAATCTAAATGCAATTTCGTGGAAGAGCTATTGCAATTACCTACATACTAAAATTTTGACCAAAAATTCAAGAAAACTAAGATACTCCTTTTTCTTTCGAAGGAATCAAAGCCATATACTAATGTAGGGATGCTCAACCTATTGTACTATGAAACCTAAACATAGGAATGAAATTTTGTCAGCTATGTGAGATGTCCAATACCGCGAAATTCCGTAAATTGTAGAATAGAAGCTGCGTCTGAAAACAGACGAAAGGTAAAACATTATTCAAATACTTAACTTTTACCCTTGAAGCAGGTGTTCTATATTAAACTGTGTTAATTCACATACAGAATTAGTAATATAATAGCTCAGAATTTTGTAAGAGACCCAAACACGCATTAAATAAACATTAAATAATCTTTATACATTTATTAGTGTTACGAGGATTTATTCTGAAATATTATAAGGTCACTTTCAAAGAAATGATAGAACTTTTCACTCAGGGTAGGGACATTCTGTCTGGCTGCCCGGGTTCCATCCCAGCTTCTGTTACAAAAGTTTCATAGAAGAATTTTAAAAATCCAGAAACGAAACTTACGAAAAAATTATTGAACATACCTGGTTCTATGATTTAGCCATTCTTACAGACATAGTAACTAAATCTTAAATTTGAGGGGGGGGCGAGAGAACTAAAGTCTTTGAATTAAAGGGTATTATAAATTCATTTTAAATCAAAATTAATTTTGTGAAAATATAACACAAATATGAGGAATATACATTTTTACCATAATGTAATGTACGTTTTCCCCCTTTGAAAATCTGGAGAACTTAAGCGTGAAATATAAGAAAACTGAAACAATCATTTGGAAAATCTCATCGAGCTTAAATTAGTTTCTAAATTAGATGTTTTGAGTGTATTTAAAATTAGGCTAACTACTTCATTCACTTCAAACCAATTACATAACACTAATATTTAAGAAAAATGGTAAAAGATTGCAAATATGTTAAATAACAATTCTATTGATCTAGAAATGGAAATAACTGATTTTCATCCTAATTAAGATCAAGAATATCACAAAAAGCCATTTGAATAGTCCTAGAACAGAAAAATCATGAACAGTTAAACTTTTAAAAAGATAAATTCCTGCTTCTGATCTACTTAAAAATGTGAAAGAGGATTTTCAACACTGAACTTGTTAAAATCAATGTTTAGATACAGGATAACAAATCAACTTCCAACGACTGCAAGGATTTAGCCATATCATTGCATGTACCAGAGGGTAAAAAAAAAAAAAAAAAAAAAAAAAAAACTCGCAGAAAAAATGCAGTGTTAAATTTCACATTAAAATATGATTTCCCTGTATTTAACTTTCATCTTGCTGAATTTTTTGTAAATAATACAAAGAGTATACCTTTTTTTAACATATTATACCACACATTTTTATACTTTGTGTAATGCATTTATAACTGAAATATTAAAAGTGCACTAGATACTTGTAGCTCGCCAAAATTTTATAAACTCAAAATTGGCTCCCTTTAAGTTAAAGTTGCGCATAACTGCACTAAGGGAAGGAATGCAATTTTATGTCTTTGTCTGTATTTGATTTCATTTTCATATAAAAAGAGTTAAAAATAGGATTATCTAATTTTGTTATCTAGGTAACAAAATTTAAACACACATTTTCAGTAAAAAATTACAGAATAAAAGATTTTGTTTCCCTGAAGACGCAACACCTCGCTATTCCAGCTATGGTACAGACTGCATACTGTCAGAGAGAAATTCCTTTCTTAAACAGGAAATCCATATACTTTAATCTGTTTTTACACAAGTACTGTGTATGACTAATCCATGGTCCAGGAGTAAAATACTTTATAGCTAATCCCTCTAAATTTTTATTATTTTCGGTCATCTGTATAGACTGTTTATTTATCACGACTAAATTACCAATCTGCATTCTACATACCTCATATGATTCTTCAAGTCACGTTTCATAGCCTATCATTTCTAATACAGCAGGTACTTGCTGAGCGCAGACTTGTAAAGCGTGATTTCGCGTATAGCAGTACCTTACAGGATTCCATTTAATTTGTCCACTGCTAGAATTTCATTCATACGTGGTTCAACATGCATCCATCAACACCGGAAAGAATTTATCTGCTATTTTAAACAATTTCCATCAACTGAAAATGAAGTCCAAAAAAATCTTACAAATCTCAATTGCAAAGCATTCCGAAGAATTTTCATATATGGAAGATAGAGAAGTCAAACATTGAATCAGAAAATTACAAAGGAAGAATTGGGTGCTTATAAAACCCCTTGATAATAAAAGCGCTTATTACGAGGAACAGCTTTTAACTGAAGATAAGATGAAGGAATCGTTAAATAACAGAGAAGCAATGTCTGATCTTCTAGCGGAGATTGACACAATTAAAGAAAAAAATGGACACTTTAAAAAAGCTACTGAGAAACATGTGCTCTTTACAGTGACACAGTTACAGTTGTATCAGTCATTCTTATAAGCAAAAGACATCAGCTTTTTCAAAAAATAATTCTGTCATGTATTTGCCAAGAGAACGAAAACAAGTCCAAAACAAACTTTTAGAGTGCTTTTCAAAACCAAGTTGAAAGTTAGTGTGCAGAATTTTACTTCGATAATAATAAAACATCTCTGATTTTATTTCAAAATGAATTTTTATTTATCAAATCAATTTTAAAGAGATCTTTGCAAATTGGTTCATAAAACTTCACAATATGCCAAAATTGTTCAGATTAGGGAAAAATTATAATAAAGTATTGCTTAAAACAACTAGGAAAAAGCCCATTTTGAGCATCCTTAACAGAAGACAATTTGGCTCCACTAACTTTCTTTACGAGTATACATTAAATTTTTATTTACATTTCTTTTTTATTCAACACTTATCTTTCAATGGTTTTAAGAGAAACAGCACTTGATAGAGACTTTAAATTCGGAAAAAACTGAAACAAAATTGTTTTATACACAGGCAGTGCAATTACACTGGCCTGTTGGGAAGAGAAGACCCCGTTGGACAGGGAAAATATTAGGCCACACAGAGAGGAAAATGTTTAGCCTCCTCCTCGTAATGCGAAAGGGAAAAAGTTACACCACTGCAGTACTTTTGAAACCACTACGAAGCAACAGAACTCTAACAAATCACAGACTTCTGATAATTATAGTGTGATTAACAGTTCAACCTCACTTCGAATATTACAATACAATATAGAGAAAGCAGCAATTCAGACACTTCAATATGGAATTCAAAAACCTACGAAATTAATGCACAAATGCTACCCTAAACATCAAAACATAATGTGACGCGTTTATGTAAAATAAATAACTAGTAAAGCTCCAATATAAAGCAACATGTGAAAAAGGACGGACAAATTATAACATTCAAGCATTTCTAGTGGAAATAAAGTTGATATAAAACAAGACTTACCAGCCACAGATGTCTTTTTGCTCTGAATTATTCCTCCGTTCTTTTTCTTTCACGATATCATGTTCTGCATTCGAAGAGTGCACAAAAGTGATGACAAATTACACTAGAAGAGGCCAAAACGGGGAAAAAAAGGAATCATTAGATTTTAACTACTTTGATATTAAAGAATAATTATACACAAAGAGAAATATCTAATACTGTTTCTTAATATATAAGACTTCAAAAGTCGCCTTCTTTGTTTTAAACTCCAGCAATGTGCTACATTGTTACTAAAAGCACGACTGCAATCGATAGAAAAGCTGATTTTCCTAATACGACAGAAGTACAGTGAGCAAAAGGGGTTTTTAATATATGGGTACAACATGAATAATAAAAGAAAAAAAAATTAGACAGTTATTACGGATACACAGAATGAAAGGGATAATGATCTTAGAGAAGAGTAAATAATTGCAGTGCTGGTAGAAAGATGGCCGCAAAAGACAAAGAGCAGGTAATTTTAAATCACAAATAAAAAAAATAAACTTTACTGCTAGCTTTGAAGCAGGTGTTATATATTAAACTATCTTAATTAACACACAGAATTAGTGACATAACAGTTAAAAATAGAGTAAGAATGAAACTCGCAATACATTAACATTAAAAGAGCTATACATGTATACTTTTAAAGATTTTTTTTAAAAAAGGGCACAAAAACACCACTCTAAAAACAGACTTCGAAGAACATCTTGGAAATAAAAGTCATATACCATAAAAGAAATATTTCATTCAGAATTTTAACGCAGTAACCATTTCTAATTTTAAGTTCTTTACTTAGGTACTCTCAACCATGAGAGAGGACAGCTTAGTCCGATATACCAGAAATTATCCTGAAATATTACCAGGTGACTTTAATGTAATTATAGAAACATTTCACTCAGGGAAAGAACATATTGTCTAGCTGCCCGGGTTCAAGCCCAGCTTTAATATAGCAAGCCAAAACACATCAAATGCCACTGAATGATACAGCATTTTGAAATGTTACAAAAAATCTAAATGCAATTTCGTGGAAGAGCTATTGCAATTACCTACATACTAAAATTTTGACCAAAAATTCAAGAAAACTAAGATACTCCTTTTTCTTTCGAAGGAATCAAAGCCATATACTAATGTAGGGATGCTCAACCTATTGTACTATGAAACCTAAACATAGGAATGAAATTTTGTCAGCTATGTGAGATGTCCAATACCGCGAAATTCCGTAAATTGTAGAATAGAAGCTGCGTCTGAAAACAGACGAAAGGTAAAACATTATTCAAATACTTAACTTTTAGCCTTGAAGCAGGTGTTCTATATTAAACCTTGTTAATTCACATACAGAATTAGTAATATAATAGCTCAGAATTTTGTAAGAGACCCAAACACGCATTAAATAAACATTAAATAATCTTTATACATTTATTAGTGTTACGAGGATTTATTCTGAAATATTATAAGGTCACTTTCAAAGAAATGATAGAACTTTTCACTCAGGGTAGGGACATTCTGTCTGGCTGCCCGGGTTCCATCCCAGCTTCTGTTACAAAAGTTTCATAGAAGAATTTTAAAAATCCAGAAACGAAACTTACGAAAAAATTATTGAACATACCTGGTTCTATGATTTAGCCATTGTTACAGACATAGTAACTAAATCTTAAATTTGAGGGGGGGGCGAGAGAACTTAAGTCTTTGAATTAAAGGGTATTATAAATTCATTTTAAATCAAAATTAATTTTGTGAAAATATAACACAAATATGAGGAATATACATTTTTACCATAATGTAATGTACGTTTTCCCCCTTTGAAAATCTGGAGAACTTAAGCGTGAAATATAAGAAAACTGAAACAATCATTTGGAAAATCTCATCGAGCTTAAATTAGTTTCTAAATTAGATGTTTTGAGTGTATTTAAAATTAGGCTAACTACTTCATTCACTTCAAACCAATTACATAACACTAATATTTAAGAAAAATGGTAAAAGATTGCAAATATGTTAAATAACAATTCTATTGATCTAGAAATGGAAATAACTGATTTTCATCCTAATTAAGATCAAGAATATCACAAAAAGCCATTTGAATAGTCCTAGAACAGAAAAATCATGAACAGTTAAACTTTTAAAAAGATAAATTCCTGCTTCTGATCTACTTAAAAATGTGAAAGAGGATTTTCAACACTGAACTTGTTAAAATCAATGTTTAGATACAGGATAACAAATCAACTTCCAACGACTGCAAGGATTTAGCCATATCATTGCATGTACCAGAGGGTAAAAAAAAAAAAAAAAAAAAAAAAAAAAAAAACTCGCAGAAAAAATGCAGTGTTAAATTTCACATTAAAATATGATTTCCCTGTATTTAACTTTCATCTTGCTGAATTTTTTGTAAATAATACAAAGAGTATACCTTTTTTTAACATATTATACCACACATTTTTATACTTTGTGTAATGCATTTATAACTGAAATATTAAAAGTGCACTAGATACTTGTAGCTCGCCAAAATTTTATAAACTCAAAATTGGCTCCCTTTAAGTTAAAGTTGCGCATAACTGCACTAAGGGAAGGAATGCAATTTTATGTCTTTGTCTGTATTTGATTTCATTTTCATATAAAAAGAGTTAAAAATAGGATTATCTAATTTTGTTATCTAGGTAACAAAATTTAAACACACATTTTCAGTAAAAAATTACAGAATAAAAGATTTTGTTTCCCTGAAGACGCAACACCTCGCTATTCCAGCTATGGTACAGACTGCATACTGTCAGAGAGAAATTCCTTTCTTAAACAGGAAATCCATAGACTTTAATCTGTTTTTACACAAGTACTGTGTATGACTAATCCATGGTCCAGGAGTAAAATACTTTATAGCTAATCCCTCTAAATTTTTATTATCTTTGGTCATCTGTATGGACTGTTTATTTATCACGACTAAATTACCAATCTGCATTCTACATACCTCATATGATTCTTCAAGTCACGTTTCATAGCCTATCATTTCTAATACAGCAGGTACTTGCTGAGCGCAGACTTGTAAAGCGTGATTTCGCGTATAGCAGTACCTTACAGGATTCCATTTAATTTGTCCACTGCTAGAATTTCATTCATACGTGGTTCAACATGCATCCATCAACACCGGAAAGAATTTATCTGCTATTTTAAACAATTTCCATCAACTGAAAATGAAGTCCAAAAAAATCTTACAAATCTCAATTGCAAAGCATTCCGAAGAATTTTCATATATGGAAGATAGAGAAGTCAAACATTGAATCAGAAAATTACAAAGGAAGAATTGGGTGCTTATAAAACCCCTTGATAATAAAAGCGCTTATTACGAGGAACAGCTTTTAACTGAAGATAAGATGAAGGAATCGTTAAATAACAGAGAAGCAATGTCTGATCTTCTAGCGGAGATTGACACAATTAAAGAAAAAAATGGACACTTTAAAAAAGCTACTGAGAAACATGTGCTCTTTACAGTGACACAGTTACAGTTGTATCAGTCATTCTTATAAGCAAAAGACATCAGCTTTTTCAAAAAATAATTCTGTCATGTATTTGCCAAGAGAACGAAAACAAGTCCAAAACAAACTTTTAGAGTGCTTTTCAAAACCAAGTTGAAAGTTAGTGTGCAGAATTTTACTTCGATAATAATAAAACATCTCTGATTTTATTTCAAAATGAATTTTTATTTATCAAATCAATTTTAAAGAGATCTTTGCAAATTGGTTCATAAAACTTCACAATATGCCAAAATTGTTCAGATTAGGGAAAAATTATAATAAAGTATTGCTTAAAACAACTAGGAAAAAGCCCATTTTGAGCATCCTTAACAGAAGACAATTTGGCTCCACTAACTTTCTTTACGAGTATACATTAAATTTTTATTTACATTTCTTTTTTATTCAACACTTATCTTTCAATGGTTTTAAGAGAAACAGCACTTGATAGAAACTTTAAATTCGGAAAAAACTGAAACAAAATTGTTTTATACACAGGCAGTGCAATTACACTGGCCTGTTGGGAAGAGAAGACCCCGTTGGACAGGGAAAATATTAGGCCACACAGAGAGGAAAATGTTTAGCCTCCTCCTCGTAATGCGAAAGGGAAAAAGTTACACCACTGCAGTACTTTTGAAACCACTACGAAGCAACAGAACTCTAACAAATCACAGACTTCTGATAATTATAGTGTGATTAACAGTTCAACCTCACTTCGAATATTACAATACAATATAGAGAAAGCAGCAATTCAGACACTTCAATATGGAATTCAAAAACCTACGAAATTAATGCACAAATGCTACCCTAAACACCAAAACATAATGTGACGCGTTTATGTAAAATAAATAACTAGTAAAGCTCCAATATAAAGCAACATGTGAAAAAGGACGGACAAATTATAACATTCAAGCATTTCTAGTGGAAATAAAGTTGATATAAAACAAGACTTACCAGCCACAGATGTCTTTTTGCTCTGAATTATTCCTCCGTTCTTTTTCTTTCACGATATCATGTTCTGCATTCGAAGAGTGCACAAAAGTGATGACAAATTACACTAGAAGAGGCCAAAACGGGGAAAAAAAGGAATCATTAGATTTTAACTACTTTGATATTAAAGAATAATTATACACAAAGAGAAATATCTAATACTGTTTCTTAATATATAAGACTTCAAAAGTCGCCTTCTTTGTTTTAAACTCCAGCAATGTGCTACATTGTTACTAAAAGCACGACTGCAATCGATAGAAAAGCTGATTTTCCTAATACGACAGAAGTACAGTGAGCAAAAGGGGTTTTTAATATATGGGTACAACATGAATAATAAAAGAAAAAAAAATTAGACAGTTATTACGGATACACAGAATGAAAGGGATAATGATCTTAGAGAAGAGTAAATAATTGCAGTGCTGGTAGAAAGATGGCCGCAAAAGACAAAGAGCAGGTAATTTTAAATCACAAATAAAAAAAATAAACTTTACTGCTAGCTTTGAAGCAGGTGTTATATATTAAACTATCTTAATTAACACACAGAATTAGTGACATAACAGTTAAAAATAGAGTAAGAATGAAACTCGCAATACATTAACATTAAAAGAGCTATACATGTATACTTTTAAAGATTTTTTTAAAAAAAGGGCACAAAAACACCACTCTAAAAACAGACTTCGAAGAACATCTTGGAAATAAAAGTCATATACCATAAAAGAAATATTTCATTCAGAATTTTAACGCAGTAACCATTTCTAATTTTAAGTTCTTTACTTAGGTACTCTCAACCATGAGAGAGGACAGCTTAGTCCGATATACCAGAAATTATCCTGAAATATTACCAGGTGACTTTAATGTAATTATAGAAACATTTCACTCAGGGAAAGAACATATTGTCTAGCTGCCCGGGTTCAAGCCCAGCTTTAATATAGCAAGCCAAAACACATCAAATGCCATTGAATGATACAGCATTTTGAAATGTTACAAAAAATGTAAATGCAATTTCGTGGAAGAGCTATTGCAATTACCTACATACTAAAATTTTGACCAAAAATTCAAGAAAACTAAGATACTCCTTTTTCTTTCGAAGGAATCAAAGCCATATACTAATGTAGGGATGCTCAACCTATTGTACTATGAAACCTAAACATAGGAATGAAATTTTGTCAGCTATGTGAGATGTCCAATACCGAGAAATTCCGTAAATTGTAGAATAGAACCTGCGTCTGAAAACAGACGAAAGGTAAAACATTATTCAAATACTTAACTTTTAGCCTTGAAGCAGGTGTTCTATATTAAACTGTGTTAATTCACATACAGAATTAGTAATATAATAGCTCAGAATTTTGTAAGAGACCCAAACACGCATTAAATAAACATTAAATAATCTTTATACATTTATTAGTGTTACGAGGATTTATTCTGAAATATTATAAGGTCACTTTCAAAGAAATGATAGAACTTTTCACTCAGGGTAGGGACATTCTGTCTGGCTGCCCGGGTTCCATACCAGCTTCTGTTACAAAAGTTTCATAGAAGAATTTTAAAAATCCAGAAACGAAACTTACGAAAAAATTATTGAACATACCTGGTTCTATGATTTAGCCATTCTTACAGACATAGTAACTAAATCTTAAATTTGAGGGGGGGGGCGAGAGAACTAAAGTCTTTGAATTAAAGAGTATTATAAATTCATTTTAAATCAAAATTAATTTTGTGAAAATATAACACAAATATGAGGAATATACATTTTTACCATAATGTAATGTACGTTTTCCCCCTTTGAAAATCTGGAGAACTTAAGCGTGAAATATAAGAAAACTGAAACAATCATTTGGAAAATCTCATCGAGCTTAAATTAGTTTCTAAATTAGATGTTTTGAGTGTATTTAAAATTAGGCTAACTACTTCATTCACTTCAAACCAATTACATAACACTAATATTTAAGAAAAATGGTAAAAGATTGCAAATATGTTAAATAACAATTCTATTGATCTAGAAATGGAAATAACTGATTTTCATCCTAATTAAGATCAAGAATATCACAAAAAGCCATTTGAATAGTCCTAGAACAGAAAAATCATGAACAGTTAAACTTTTAAAAAGATAAATTCCTGCTTCTGATCTACTTAAAAATGTGAAAGAGGATTTTCAACACTGAACTTGTTAAAATCAATGTTTAGATACAGGATAACAAATCAACTTCCAACGACTGCAAGGATTTAGCCATATCATTGCATGTACCAGAGGGTTAAAAAACTCGCAGAAAAAATGCAGTGTTAAATTTCACATTAAAATATGATTTCCCTGTATTTAACTTTCATCTTGCTGAATTTTTTGTAAATAATACAAAGAGTATACCTTTTTTTAACATATTATACCACACATTTTTATACTTTGTGTAATGCATTTATAACTGAAATATTAAAAGTGCACTAGATACTTGTAGCTCGCCAAAATTTTATAAACTCAAAATTGGCTCCCTTTAAGTTAAAGTTGCGCATAACTGCACTAAGGGAAGGAATGCAATTTTATGTCTTTGTCTGTATTTGATTTCATTTTCATATAAAAAGAGTTAAAAATAGGATTATCTAATTTTGTTATCTAGGTAACAAAATTTAAACACACATTTTCAGTAAAAAATTACAGAATAAAAGATTTTGTTTCCCTGAAGACGCAACACCTCGCTATTCCAGCTATGGTACAGACTGCATACTGTCAGAGAGAAATTCATTTCTTAAACAGGAAATCCATAGACTTTAATCTGTTTTTACACAAGTACTGTGTATGACTAATCCATGGTCCAGGAGTAAAATACTTTATAGCTAATCCCTCTAAATTTTTATTATCTTCGGTCATCTGTATGGACTGTTTATTTATCACGACTAAATTACCAATCTGCATTCTACATACCTCATATGATTCTTCAAGTCACGTTTCATAGCCTATCATTTCTAATACAGCAGGTACTTGCTGAGCGCAGACTTGTAAAGCGTGATTTCGCGTATAGCAGTACCTTACAGGATTCCATTTAATTTGTCCACTGCTAGAATTTCATTCATACGTGGTTCAACATGCATCCATCAACACCGGAAAGAATTTATCTGCTATTTTAAACAATTTCCATCAACTGAAAATGAAGTCCAAAAAAATCTTACAAATCTCAATTGCAAAGCATTCCGAAGAATTTTCATATATGGAAGATAGAGAAGTCAAACATTGAATCAGAAAATTACAAAGGAAGAATTGGGTGCTTATAAAACCCCTTGATAATAAAAGCGCTTATTACGAGGAACAGCTTTTAACTGAAGATAAGATGAAGGAATCGTTAAATAACAGAGAAGCAATGTCTGATCTTCTAGCGGAGATTGACACAATTAAAGAAAAAAATGGACACTTTAAAAAAGCTACTGAGAAACATGTGCTCTTTACAGTGACACAGTTACAGTTGTATCAGTCATTCTTATAAGCAAAAGACATCAGCTTTTTCAAAAAATAATTCTGTCATGTATTTGCCAAGAGAACGAAAACAAGTCCAAAACAAACTTTTAGAGTGCTTTTCAAAACCAAGTTGAAAGTTAGTGTGCAGAATTTTACTTCGATAATAATAAAACATCTCTGATTTTATTTCAAAATGAATTTTTATTTATCAAATCAATTTTAAAGAGATCTTTGCAAATTGGTTCATAAAACTTCACAATATGCCAAAATTGTTCAGATTAGGAAAAAATTATAATAAAGTATTGCTTAAAACAACTAGGAAAAAGCCCATTTTGAGCATCCTTAACAGAAGACAATTTTCTTCCACTAAATTTCTTTACGAGTATACATTAAATTTTTATTTACATTTCTTTTTTATTCAACACTTATCTTTCAATGGTTTTAAGAGAAACAGCACTTGATAGAGACTTTAAATTCGGAAAACACTGAAACAAAATTGTTTTATACACAGGCAGTGCAATTACACTGGCCTGTTGGGAAGAGAAGACCCCGTTGGACAGGGAAAATATTAGGCCACACAGAGAGGAAAATGTTTAGCCTCCTCCTCGTAATGCGAAAGGGAAAAAGTTACACCACTGCAGTACTTTTGAAACCACTACGAAGCAACAGAACTCTAACAAATCACAGACTTCTGATAATTATAGTGTGATTAACAGTTCAACCTCACTTCGAATATTATAATACAATATAGAGAAAGCAGCAATTCAGACACTTCAATATGGAATTCAAAAACCTACGAAATTAATGCACAAATGCTACCCTAAACATCAAAACATAATGTGACGCGTTTATGTAAAATAAATAACTAGTAAAGCTCCAATATAAAGCAACATGTGAAAAAGGACGGACAAATTATAACATTCAAGCATTTCTAGTGGAAATAAAGTTGATATAAAACAAGACTTACCAGCCACAGATGTCTTTTTGCTCTGAATTATTCCTCCGTTCTTTTTCTTTCACGATATCATGTTCTGCATTCGAAGAGTGCACAAAAGTGATGACAAATTACACTAGAAGAGGCCAAAACGGGGGAAAAAAGGAATCATTAGATTTTAACTACTTTGATATTAAAGAATAATTATACACAAAGAGAAATATCTAATACTTTTTCTTAATATATAAGACTTCAAAAGTCGCCTTCTTTGTTTTAAACTCCAGCAATGTGCTACATTGTTACTAAAAGCACGACTGCAATCGATAGAAAAGCTGATTTTCCTAATACGACAGAAGTACAGTGAGCGAAAGGGGTTTTTAATATATGGGTACAACATGAATAATAAAAGAAAAAAAAATTAGACAGTTATTACGGATACACAGAATGAAAGGGATAATGATCTTAGAGAAGAGTAAATAATTGCAGTGCTGGTAGAAAGATGGCCGCAAAAGACAAAGAGCAGGTAATTTTAAATCACAAATAAAAAAAATAAACTTTACTGCTAGCTTTGAAGCAGGTGTTATATATTAAACTATCTTAATTAACACACAGAATTAGTGACATAACAGTTAAAAATAGAGTAAGAATGAAACTCGCAATACATTAACATTAAAAGAGCTATACATGTATACTTTTAAAGATTTTTTTAAAAAAAGGGCACAAAAACACCACTCTAAAAACAGACTTCGAAGAACATCTTGGAAATAAAAGTCATATACCATAAAAGAAATATTTCATTCAGAATTTTAACGCAGTAACCATTTCTAATTTTAAGTTCTTTACTTAGGTACTCTCAACCATGAGAGAGGACAGCTTAGTCCGATATACCAGAAATTATCCTGAAATATTACCAGGTGACTTTAATGTAATTATAGAAACATTTCACTCAGGGAAAGAACATATTGTCTAGCTGCCCGGGTTCAAGCCCAGCTTTAATATAGCAAGCCAAAACACATCAAATGCCATTGAATGATACAGCATTTTGAAATGTTACAAAAAATGTAAATGCAATTTCGTGGAAGAGCTATTGCAATTACCTACATACTAAAATTTTGACCAAAAATTCAAGAAAACTAAGATACTCCTTTTTCTTTCGAAGGAATCAAAGCCATATACTAATGTAGGGATGCTCAACCTATTGTACTATGAAACCTAAACATAGGAATGAAATTTTGTCAGCTATGTGAGATGTCCAATACCGAGAAATTCCGTAAATTGTAGAATAGAACCTGCGTCTGAAAACAGACGAAAGGTAAAACATTATTCAAATACTTAACTTTTAGCCTTGAAGCAGGTGTTCTATATTAAACTGTGTTAATTCACATACAGAATTAGTAATATAATAGCTCAGAATTTTGTAAGAGACCCAAACACGCATTAAATAAACATTAAATAATCTTTATACATTTATTAGTGTTACGAGGATTTATTCTGAAATATTATAAGGTCACTTTCAAAGAAATGATAGAACTTTTCACTCAGGGTAGGGACATTCTGTCTGGCTGCCCGGGTTCCATACCAGCTTCTGTTACAAAAGTTTCATAGAAGAATTTTAAAAATCCAGAAACGAAACTTACGAAAAAATTATTGAACATACCTGGTTCTATGATTTAGCCATTCTTACAGACATAGTAACTAAATCTTAAATTTGAGGGGGGGGGGCGAGAGAACTAAAGTCTTTGAATTAAAGAGTATTATAAATTCATTTTAAATCAAAATTAATTTTGTGAAAATATAACACAAATATGAGGAATATACATTTTTACCATAATGTAATGTACGTTTTCCCCCTTTGAAAATCTGGAGAACTTAAGCGTGAAATATAAGAAAACTGAAACAATCATTTGGAAAATCTCATCGAGCTTAAATTAGTTTCTAAATTAGATGTTTTGAGTGTATTTAAAATTAGGCTAACTACTTCATTCACTTCAAACCAATTACATAACACTAATATTTAAGAAAAATGGTAAAAGATTGCAAATATGTTAAATAACAATTCTATTGATCTAGAAATGGAAATAACTGATTTTCATCCTAATTAAGATCAAGAATATCACAAAAAGCCATTTGAATAGTCCTAGAACAGAAAAATCATGAACAGTTAAACTTTTAAAAAGATAAATTCCTGCTTCTGATCTACTTAAAAATGTGAAAGAGGATTTTCAACACTGAACTTGTTAAAATCAATGTTTAGATACAGGATAACAAATCAACTTCCAACGACTGCAAGGATTTAGCCATATCATTGCATGTACCAGAGGGTTAAAAAACTCGCAGAAAAAATGCAGTGTTAAATTTCACATTAAAATATGATTTCCCTGTATTTAACTTTCATCTTGCTGAATTTTTTGTAAATAATACAAAGAGTATACCTTTTTTTAACATATTATACCACACATTTTTATACTTTGTGTAATGCATTTATAACTGAAATATTAAAAGTGCACTAGATACTTGTAGCTCGCCAAAATTTTATAAACTCAAAATTGGCTCCCTTTAAGTTAAAGTTGCGCATAACTGCACTAAGGGAAGGAATGCAATTTTATGTCTTTGTCTGTATTTGATTTCATTTTCATATAAAAAGAGTTAAAAATAGGATTATCTAATTTTGTTATCTAGGTAACAAAATTTAAACACACATTTTCAGTAAAAAATTACAGAATAAAAGATTTTGTTTCCCTGAAGACGCAACACCTCGCTATTCCAGCTATGGTACAGACTGCATACTGTCAGAGAGAAATTCCTTTCTTAAACAGGAAATCCATAGACTTTAATCTGTTTTTACACAAGTACTGTGTATGACTAATCCATGGTCCAGGAGTAAAATACTTTATAGCTAATCCCTCTAAATTTTTATTATCTTTGGTCATCTGTATGGACTGTTTATTTATCACGACTAAATTACCAATCTGCATTCTACATACCTCATATGATTCTTCAAGTCACGTTTCATAGCCTATCATTTCTAATACAGCAGGTACTTGCTGAGCGCAGACTTGTAAAGCGTGATTTCGCGTATAGCAGTACCTTACAGGATTCCATTTAATTTGTCCACTGCTAGAATTTCATTCATACGTGGTTCAACATGCATCCATCAACACCGGAAAGAATTTATCTGCTATTTTAAACAATTTCCATCAACTGAAAATGAAGTCCAAAAAAATCTTACAAATCTCAATTGCAAAGCATTCCGAAGAATTTTCATATATGGAAGATAGAGAAGTCAAACATTGAATCAGAAAATTACAAAGGAAGAATTGGGTGCTTATAAAACCCCTTGATAATAAAAGCGCTTATTACGAGGAACAGCTTTTAACTGAAGATAAGATGAAGGAATCGTTAAATAACAGAGAAGCAATGTCTGATCTTCTAGCGGAGATTGACACAATTAAAGAAAAAAATGGACACTTTAAAAAAGCTACTGAGAAACATGTGCTCTTTACAGTGACACAGTTACAGTTGTATCAGTCATTCTTATAAGCAAAAGACATCAGCTTTTTCAAAAAATAATTCTGTCATGTATTTGCCAAGAGAACGAAAACAAGTCCAAAACAAACTTTTAGAGTGCTTTTCAAAACCAAGTTGAAAGTTAGTGTGCAGAATTTTACTTCGATAATAATAAAACATCTCTGATTTTATTTCAAAATGAATTTTTATTTATCAAATCAATTTTAAAGAGATCTTTGCAAATTGGTTCATAAAACTTCACAATATGCCAAAATTGTTCAGATTAGGAAAAAATTATAATAAAGTATTGCTTAAAACAACTAGGAAAAAGCCCATTTTGAGCATCCTTAACAGAAGACAATTTGGCTCCACTAAATTTCTTTACGAGTATACATTAAATTTTTATTTACATTTCTTTTTTATTCAACACTTATCTTTCAATGGTTTTAAGAGAAACAGCACTTGATAGAGACTTTAAATTCGGAAAACACTGAAACAAAATTGTTTTATACACAGGCAGTGCAATTACACTGGCCTGTTGGGAAGAGAAGACCCCGTTGGACAGGGAAAATATTAGGCCACACAGAGAGGAAAATGTTTAGCCTCCTCCTCGTAATGCGAAAGGGAAAAAGTTACACCACTGCAGTACTTTTGAAACCACTACGAAGCAACAGAACTCTAACAAATCACAGACTTCTGATAATTATAGTGTGATTAACAGTTCAACCTCACTTCGAATATTATAATACAATATAGAGAAAGCAGCAATTCAGACACTTCAATATGGAATTCAAAAACCTACGAAATTAATGCACAAATGCTACCCTAAACATCAAAACATAATGTGACGCGTTTATGTAAAATAAATAACTAGTAAAGCTCCAATATAAAGCAACATGTGAAAAAGGACGGACAAATTATAACATTCAAGCATTTCTAGTGGAAATAAAGTTGATATAAAACAAGACTTACCAGCCACAGATGTCTTTTTGCTCTGAATTATTCCTCCGTTCTTTTTCTTTCACGATATCATGTTCTGCATTCGAAGAGTGCACAAAAGTGATGACAAATTACACTAGAAGAGGCCAAAACGGGGGAAAAAAGGAATCATTAGATTTTAACTACTTTGATATTAAAGAATAATTATACACAAAGAGAAATATCTAATACTTTTTCTTAATATATAAGACTTCAAAAGTCGCCTTCTTTGTTTTAAACTCCAGCAATGTGCTACATTGTTACTAAAAGCACGACTGCAATCGATAGAAAAGCTGATTTTCCTAATACGACAGAAGTACAGTGAGCGAAAGGGGTTTTTAATATATGGGTACAACATGAATAATAAAAGAAAAAAAAATTAGACAGTTATTACGGATACACAGAATGAAAGGGATAATGATCTTAGAGAAGAGTAAATAATTGCAGTGCTGGTAGAAAGATGGCCGCAAAAGACAAAGAGCAGGTAATTTTAAATCACAAATAAAAAAAATAAACTTTACTGCTAGCTTTGAAGCAGGTGTTATATATTAAACTATCTTAATTAACACACAGAATTAGTGACATAACAGTTAAAAATAGAGTAAGAATGAAACTCGCAATACATTAACATTAAAAGAGCTATACATGTATACTTTTAAAGATTTTTTTAAAAAAAGGGCACAAAAACACCACTCTAAAAACAGACTTCGAAGAACATCTTGGAAATAAAAGTCATATACCATAAAAGAAATATTTCATTCAGAATTTTAACGCAGTAACCATTTCTAATTTTAAGTTCTTTACTTAGGTACTCTCAACCATGAGAGAGGACAGCTTAGTCCGATATACCAGAAATTATCCTGAAATATTACCAGGTGACTTTAATGTAATTATAGAAACATTTCACTCAGGGAAAGAACATATTGTCTAGCTGCCCGGGTTCAAGCCCAGCTTTAATATAGCAAGCCAAAACACATCAAATGCCATTGAATGATACAGCATTTTGAAATGTTACAAAAAATGTAAATGCAATTTCGTGGAAGAGCTATTGCAATTACCTACATACTAAAATTTTGACCAAAAATTCAAGAAAACTAAGATACTCCTTTTTCTTTCGAAGGAATCAAAGCCATATACTAATGTAGGGATGCTCAACCTATTGTACTATGAAACCTAAACATAGGAATGAAATTTTGTCAGCTATGTGAGATGTCCAATACCGAGAAATTCCGTAAATTGTAGAATAGAACCTGCGTCTGAAAACAGACGAAAGGTAAAACATTATTCAAATACTTAACTTTTAGCCTTGAAGCAGGTGTTCTATATTAAACTGTGTTAATTCACATACAGAATTAGTAATATAATAGCTCAGAATTTTGTAAGAGACCCAAACACGCATTAAATAAACATTAAATAATCTTTATACATTTATTAGTGTTACGAGGATTTATTCTGAAATATTATAAGGTCACTTTCAAAGAAATGATAGAACTTTTCACTCAGGGTAGGGACATTCTGTCTGGCTGCCCGGGTTCCATCCCAGCTTCTGTTACAAAAGTTTCATAGAAGAATTTTAAAAATCCAGAAACGAAACTTACGAAAAAATTATTGAACATACCTGGTTCTATGATTTAGCCATTCTTACAGACATAGTAACTAAATCTTAAATTTGAGGGGGGGGGGCGAGAGAACTAAAGTCTTTGAATTAAAGAGTATTATAAATTCATTTTAAATCAAAATTAATTTTGTGAAAATATAACACAAATATGAGGAATATACATTTTTACCATAATGTAATGTACGTTTTCCCCCTTTGAAAATCTGGAGAACTTAAGCGTGAAATATAAGAAAACTGAAACAATCATTTGGAAAATCTCATCGAGCTTAAATTAGTTTCTAAATTAGATGTTTTGAGTGTATTTAAAATTAGGCTAACTACTTCATTCACTTCAAACCAATTACATAACACTAATATTTAAGAAAAATGGTAAAAGATTGCAAATATGTTAAATAACAATTCTATTGATCTAGAAATGGAAATAACTGATTTTCATCCTAATTAAGATCAAGAATATCACAAAAAGCCATTTGAATAGTCCTAGAACAGAAAAATCATGAACAGTTAAACTTTTAAAAAGATAAATTCCTGCTTCTGATCTACTTAAAAATGTGAAAGAGGATTTTCAACACTGAACTTGTTAAAATCAATGTTTAGATACAGGATAACAAATCAACTTCCAACGACTGCAAGGATTTAGCCATATCATTGCATGTACCAGAGGGTTAAAAAACTCGCAGAAAAAATGCAGTGTTAAATTTCACATTAAAATATGATTTCCCTGTATTTAACTTTCATCTTGCTGAATTTTTTGTAAATAATACAAAGAGTATACCTTTTTTTAACATATTATACCACACATTTTTATACTTTGTGTAATGCATTTATAACTGAAATATTAAAAGTGCACTAGATACTTGTAGCTCGCCAAAATTTTATAAACTCAAAATTGGCTCCCTTTAAGTTAAAGTTGCGCATAACTGCACTAAGGGAAGGAATGCAATTTTATGTCTTTGTCTGTATTTGATTTCATTTTCATATAAAAAGAGTTAAAAATAGGATTATCTAATTTTGTTATCTAGGTAACAAAATTTAAACACACATTTTCAGTAAAAAATTACAGAATAAAAGATTTTGTTTCCCTGAAGACGCAACACCTCGCTATTCCAGCTATGGTACAGACTGCATACTGTCAGAGAGAAATTCCTTTCTTAAACAGGAAATCCATAGACTTTAATCTGTTTTTACACAAGTACTGTGTATGACTAATCCATGGTCCAGGAGTAAAATACTTTATAGCTAATCCCTCTAAATTTTTATTATTTTCGGTCATCTGTAGGGACTGTTTATGTATCACGACTAAATTACCAATCTGCATTCTACATACCTCATATGATTCTTCAAGTCACGTTTCGTAGCCTATCATTTCTAATACAGCAGGTACTTGCTGAGCGCAGACTTGTAAAGCGTGATTTCGCGTATAGCAGTACCTTACAGGATTCCATTTAATTTGTCCACTGCTAGAATTTCATTCATACGTGGTTCAACATGCATCCATCAACACCGGAAAGAATTTATCTGCTATTTTAAACAATTTCCATCAACTGAAAATGAAGTCCAAAAAAATCTTACAAATCTCAATTGCAAAGCATTCCGAAGAATTTTCATATATGGAAGATAGAGAAGTCAAACATTGAATCAGAAAATTACAAAGGAAGAATTGGGTGCTTATAAAACCCCTTGATAATAAAAGCGCTTATTACGAGGAACAGCTTTTAACTGAAGATAAGATGAAGGAATCGTTAAATAACAGAGAAGCAATGTCTGATCTTCTAGCGGAGATTGACACAATTAAAGAAAAAAACGGACACTTTAAAAGAGCTACCGGGAAACATGTGCTCTTTACAGCGACACAGTTACAGTTGTATCAGTCATTGTTGTGTAATTTGAAGAAAAAGGCTAGAGGGCGCTGTTGCTCGCTTAGTTGTAAGAGAATAAAGTTTGTTCATGTTGAAGGCGGCGGCCTAAGAACACGCTCTGTATATAGTAATTAAAATATTGTCAAAAATGAAAAAGTGTTAAAATTAGTGAACTCACTGAACCACCATCATCTGATTTGGAGATGCACAAAATTATTAGATGGTGCATCGGCGTAAGGAATTAAGGCTTTGTGAAGATTTTAGGTGTTCGATCCAAGTGTTTCGATTTCAATGGATATTTCATACTCGAGGGACAATGGAATTCCAAATAAAGGTAGGGAAATCTTAAATTAATTATTTAGTGATTATTTGTAGTACATTAGTAAGTATTTATTATTGCTGTCGTGGGTGTATTTAAATTAAATAAAATGGAAGAGAAGTTAGATAGATTGAAACGTAAACGTTCCACATTGAGATTGTCTGTTACTAGGTTAATTAAAGTGATTGAAGATAAATTAAAAATTGAAGGAGAGGAAAATTTGATTAAAGAATTGCGAGAATTCTTCGAATTATTAACCGAAAAGAAAAATAATTTGAGAACGCTTGATGATGAAATACAAGAGTTAATTGGTGTTAACTTAATCGAAGAAGATTGTAGTATAAGCGAAGAATACAATGACAAATGTATAATTGCTTGTAGTCAAATTAAGCAGTTTCTAGGTGCGATTACCGCAGTACCGCCAGCGAGGAATCCCCAAAGTTCTGATTTAAACCAGTCTAGTGGTAATGGAATTTTGCATGTAAGTTCCAGTTCTAGTGGGAGTTAGTACGCTGAAATTACCAAAGTACGCTTTATTACCAAAGTACGCTTTATTACCAAAGTACGGAGTTAGTACGCTGAAATTACCAAAATTAATGATTGATAAATTTTGGGGAGACCCCAAACAATGGAATGAATTTTGGAATAGTTTCGAAAATTCGATACATAAAAACGAAGCGCTTTCAAAAATACAAAAATTTGTATACTTAAAAACATTCTTAACGGGACAAGCTTCGAATGTTGTGTCAGGCTTTGAGTTAACAGAAAGTAATTATGATATTTGTGTAGCATTACTAAAGGACAGATATGGTCGAAAAGACCTGATCATTAATTCATTCATGAATAAAATTCTCAATTTAGAAGCTGTTAAAAATTCTGCTAACGTAAAGGCTTTACGTAAATTATATGACGAATTAGATGTTTCGATTCGTAATTTGGAAACTTTAGAAGTAACTTCTGGCTCATATGGACATTTATTAATTCCAATATTATTAAAATTAATTCCGGACGATTTAGTTTTGGAATTTAATCGGCAAAGAGGATCGAAAGATAAAGTTGAAGTTTCGGAATTAACACAATTTATTAAAACGGAAATAGAATGCAGGGAAGTTTCAAATCTAGTATTAAGCGAAAGGAAAAATCCTGTGCCTCCGCGAGTCGATCAATCAAAATATGAAACTATAAAATATGTAAAAAATACACCCACGGCTGCATTTCATACTGCAGTTAACCGAAAATGCATCTTTTGTGATAATTTGCACGAGTCATTTAAATGCGAAGTGAATGTTTCTGATAAATTAAAGAAACTAAGATCCGAAAACCGCTGCTTTTCTTGTTTTAAAAAATTCCATACATCAGAAAGGTGCAGAAATAAAACTAAATGTAATAAATGTGGCGGTATGTATCACAATGAATCGATTTGTACTAATAAATCCCTTGTAAACAAAAAGTTGGAACAAGGTTATTCCAAAAATGAAACTGAATCTCTGACTTTGAATTCTGAGGAAAGAAATAAAGTTCAAAACTTAAAATTGATTGCTTCTGTTCCTCAAGGTGATAATAATAATGACTGTAATGCCAGGGAAATATTATTACAAACTTGTACAGTTTATGCTTGTTCTAAGTATAAATCAAAATTAACTAGATTAATTCTTGATCAAGGCAATCACAGATCCTTTATAACGAAAAAATTGGCCGACCATTTAAAACTTACTCCAATCCGTTATGAAAGACTTTCTGTTTATTCATTTGGTGCAACGAAGGCAATGAATCATTCCTATCCGGTCGTTGAAATCGAAATTCAGAATTGGAAACAAAATAATAAAATAAAAATTGAATGTTTGATCTCGGATGTTATTTCCTCGGCGTCCATCAGTGTGCCTAGTAAACAAATTGCAGACTTCATGGAGCATATGGGGTTGCAGATCGCCGATTGCGCAAGAAAAAATAACATAGATGTTGAGATATTAATTGGAGGGGATGAATTCTGGAATGTAGTTTATTCTGAAAGAATTAAAATATCTGAAGGGTTGCACGCAGTCAGTTCTGTGTTTGGTTGGGTTGCCGCAGGAATCGAGAAAAATAAAACAAACAAAAATTGTTCTGAAAATTTAGCGGCAATGACAAACACTGTTGTGTTGAAAGATTTAAAAGGTTTTGGGGAATTAGAACATATGGGAATTAATGATTCTGATGATTATTCCGATATTGACTGCGAAATAGTAGACCAGTTTGAAAGAAATTTGCAGTTTAAAAACAGAAGATATGAGGCAAATTTAATCTGGAAATACAGTCCGAATAATTTAGGAAATAATTTTGAGGTAGCTAAGAAACGATTCGCAAACCTTCACAATAAACTAAGTAAAACTCCGGAGATTTTTCGGGAATATAAAAATATAATTGAGAACCAGATATTAGAAGGAATTGTGGAGGAATGTCCAAATAATGATACAAATTTGGGATATTTTATGCCTCACCGAGCAGTGATACGACCTAGTGAAACTACTAAGGTAAGAATTGTGTACGATGCTAGCTCAAGGACAGAGGACACGAATTCGTTAAATGACTGCCTTGAATCGAGACCTAATCTAAATCCAAATATACTAGACATTATGTTAAATTTTCGTAAGTTTAAGATAGCGTTTTGTGGAGATGTTGAAAAAGCCTTTTTGATGATAGGAATTGCCGAAGGTGATAGAAAATTTCTAAAATTTCTTTGCTTTAACGAAAATAATGACTCCTTTAAGATTATGCAAATGTGTCGCGTAGCTTTCGGTTTGACTATATTTCCTTTCATTTTGGCCGCCACTATAAAATATCACATTCGAAAATATAAAGATAAAATGCAGTACAGTTTCCAAATGTTAAATTCTTCTGTCTATGTCGACGACCTATATTTTGGAGCAGGAACGGTTGAAGATGCATATCGGTTATCTGTAGATGCGGTTAACATATTTAAGGATGCTGGGATGAATTTCAGAAAATTAAGAACTAATTCTAAAGCATTAAAGGATTTATGGGCCTTAAATGGGATTAAGGAATCAGATAACAAATTAACTAGTGAATCGAATTTCTTAGGCATGATTTGGAATTCCATTGAAAATAATATAAAGTTAAATTTAAAAAATTTAATTGACTTTTCTACTGGAAACGATTTTGCTACAAAAAGGAAACTTTTGCAAAGTATCGCCCAAATATACGATCCATTTGGATTTATTGCACCCTTTGTTATTCGGGCGAAAATTATTATGCAAGAAATCTGGTGTTCCGGTTCTGACTGGGATGAGGTCCTTCCTGCAAAGATTAAGGACAAATTCAACATTTGGCGGGAGGAACTTAATGATTTAACTGAAATATCGATAGAGCGAAATTTCTTTAATGATGATCCAATGAATATAAGCCTTCACCTATTTTCGGACGCTAGTCCTAAAGCATATGGGGCCATCGCATATTTCAGATATTGTACGAGTGATTCTAAAATTAAAACTTCCTTTATCATGTCGAAATGCAGAGTTGCACCTTTAAGAGCAATCACGCTTCCTCGTTTAGAGTTAATGGGAGCACTCGTGGCTGCTCGAATGTATAAATATTTGAAAAAATTGTTTGGTGATTTAATTGAGGAGGTTTATTTTTGGAGTGATTCCGAAATCGCCATTACTTGGATTAAATATTCGCCAAGTAATTGGAAACCATTTATCGCCAATCGTGTTACAGAAATACAGAGTATATGCAACAAAAATTGTGGAACCATTGTGAAGGGAAACAAAATCCTTCCGATTTACTACCTCGAGGAATTAGTGCTCGGTCACTAATTAAGAATGATTTGTGGTGGCATGGGCCACACTGGTTACGTTTTCCTATTGAAAACTTTCCAAAACAAAAGAAATTAAAACAAAATTCAGAATCGTTGGAGTTAAGAAAAAGTATTATTTTGACTGCACCTGTAATTAACAATGAATCCCCAATTTTGCATATAGAAAAATTCAGTTCTTTAGGAAAATTACTTCGAATTACTGCCTATGTATTTAGATTTATTGGGAGGCTTCGGAAAAGGTCTACAGGGAATGGACCTTTAAGTGCTTTTGAGATTAAAGCAGCTGAACATTATTGGGTAAAAATTACGCAACGAGAATCGTATCAAACGGAAATAATTAAGTTATCAAATAAAAAATCAATTCTCGATTCTTCCATCTACTCCCTTAATCCAAGGCTTGATGAGGAGGGAATTCTTCGGTTGAAAGGTCGCATTCAATTTGCAGACTGTCACGAGAATTTAAAACATCCTATTCTATTACCCTCAAAATGCAAGTTTACCGAGTTGATCATCACGGACTCGCATGAAAGGGTATTCCATGCTGGAGTTAATTCGACACTAACTCAGATCAGGGACAAATATTGGATCATTAAGGGAAGACAGCGTGTTAAGACTATCATCAGAAAATGTGTGATATGCAAACGATATAGTGCTCGTCCTGGGGTACAGGATATCGCTCCATTCCTCCAGACAGAATCCAAGAGTCGCCTCCATTTGCTGTGACCGGGTTGGACTTCGCCGGTCCATTTTTTACGAAAGACAGGCAAGGTAAAGTTTACATGCTGTTGTTAACGTGGGCGGTCACTCCTGCCTTACATATAGAGATAGTAACTGATCTCAGCACTGAAAGTTTTTTTGCTAGCTTTCCGAAGATTTTTAGCTCGCCGAGGACTGTGTACCACCGTGTACTCCGATAATGCCAAGACTTTTAAAAGAGCTGATAAAGAACTAAAACATATTTTTAAAACTTTGAGTGACTCATCTGTGAAAGAATTATTTTCTGCTACAGGCATAAATTGGAAATTTATTACTGAGAGGGGTCCATGGTGGGGAGGGTTTTGGGAGCGTATGGTACGAACCATAAAATCCAGCTTATGCAAAATTATTGGTCGAGCATCCCTTACTGTGAAAGAGCTTGAAATCCAGGCAATGATTAATTGTAGACCCATTACCTACGTGTTTACCGATCCCAATGAACCTTCTCCACTAACACCCTCTCATTTTCTGGTTGGTAGACGATTGCTATCTCTGCCTGCTAATAAAATAACATCAAATAATTTGATTGGTTCAAGAAATTCAATTATTAAACGATATAAATACCATCAAGATATTTTAAATCATTTTTGGAAGCGTTGGAGATCAGAGTATCTTTTTAATCTGAGATCTGCCAATATTTGTCCTCCACACTCTAATGCATCTCAGTTTAAAATCAACGATATTGTCTTGATTCATGACGACAAACATCCCAGAAATCTTTGGACAATAGGTAAAATTTTGGAATTAATGCCAGGCAGAGATGGTAAAATAAGATCTTGCATAATTAAAACACCTACTGGTACCTTAAAAAGGCCTATACAATTGTTATATAATATGGAACTTAACTAATGTTTGTATTTTGTATTTTTAGGTTTGATTCTCCTGACCTTGCTGATAGGTATCATTTAATGTTTTGTAAAATTTTATGTGCTTATAATTATGCATGCATGTTTGTTATATTTAACCATTTCTCCAGGATTTATTGTCGAAATATTAATTGATTATTCTAGAATATATTATTGAAAGATGAACTCTCCACCGAGTTCAGGTGGGGAGTGTTGTGTAATTTGAAGAAAAAGGCTAGAGGGCGCTGTTGCTCGCTTAGTTGTAAGAGAATAAAGTTTGTTCATGTTGAAGGCGGCGGCCTAAGAATACGCTCTGTATATAGTAATTAAAATATTGTCAAAAATGAAAAAGTGTTAAAATTAGTGAACTCACTGAACCACCATCATCTGATTTGGAGATGCACAAAATTATTAGAGTCATTCTTATAAGCAAAAGACATCAGCTTTTTCAAAAAATAATTCTGTCATGTATTTGCCAAGAGAACGAAAACAAGTCCAAAACAAACTTTTAGAGTGCTTTTCAAAACCAAGTTGAAAGTTAGTCTGCAGAATTTTACTTCGATAATAATAAAACATCTCTGATTTTATTTCAAAATGAATTTTTATTTATCAAATCAATTTCAAAGAGATCTTTGGAAATTGGTTCATAAAACTTCACAATATGCCAAAATTGTTCAGATTAGGGAAAAAATATAATAAAGTATTGCTTAAAACAACTAAGAAAAAGCACATTTTGAGCATCCTTAACAGAAGACAATTTGGCTCTACTAACTTTCTTTACGAGTATACATTAAATTTTTATTTACATTTCTTTTTTATTCAACACTTTTCTTTCAATGGTTTTAAGAGAAACAGCACTTGATAGAGACTTTAAATTCGGAAAAAACTGAAACAAAATTGTTTTATACACAGGCAGTGCAATTACACTGGCCTGTTGGGAAGAGAAGACCCCGTTGGACAGGGAAAATATTAGGCCACACAGAGAGGAAAATATTTAGCCTCCTCCTCGTAATGCGAAAGGGAAAAAGTTACACCACTGCAGTACTTTTGAAACCACTACGAAGCAACAGAACTCTAACAAATCACAAACTTCTCATAATTATAGTGTGATTAACAGTTCAACCTCACTTCGAATATCACAATACAATATAGAGAAAGCAGCAATTCAGACACTTCAATATGGAATTCAAAAACCTACGAAATTAATGCACAAATGCTACCCTAAACATCAAAACATAATGTGACGCGTTCATGTAAAATAAATAACTAGTAAAGCTCCAATATAAAGCAACATGTGAAAAAGGACGGACAAATTATAACATTCAAGCATTTCTAGTGGAAATAAAGTTGATATAAAACAAGACTTACCAGCCACAGATGTCTATTTGCTCTGAATTATTCCTCCGTTCTTGTCATCATCGTTCTTTTTCTTTCACGATATCATGTTCTGCATTCGAAGAGTGCACAAAAGTGATGACAAATTACACTAGAAGAGGCCAAAAGGGGAAAAAAAGCAATCATTAGATTTTAACTACTTTGATATTAAAGAATAATTATACACAAAGAGAAATATCTAATATTGTTTCTTAATATATAAGACTTCAAAAGTCGCCTTCTTTGTTTTAAACTTCAGCAATGTGCTACATTGTTACTAAAAGCACGACTGCAATCCATAGAAAAGCTGATTTTCCTAATACGACAGAAGTACAGTGAGCGAAAGGGGTATTTAATATATGGGTACAACATGAATAATGAAAGAAAAAAAAATTAGACAGTTATTACGGATACACAGAATAAAAGGGATAATGATCTTCGAGAAGAGTAAATAATTGCAGTGCTGGTAGAAAGATAGCACCAAAAGACAAAGAGCAGGTAATTTTAAATCACAAATAAACAAAATAAACTTTACTGCTAGCTTTGAAGCAGGTGTTATATATGAAACTATCTTAATTAACACACAGAATTAGTGACATAACAGATCAAAATAGAGTAAGAATCAAACTCGCAATACATTAACATTAAAAGAGCTATACATGTATACTTTTAAAGATTTTTTTAAAAAAGGGGCACAAAAACACCACTCTAAAAACAGACTTCGAAGAACATCTTGGAAATAAAAGTCACATACCATAAAAGAAATATTTCATTCAGAATTTTAACGCAATAACCATTTCTAATTTTAAGTTTTTACTTAGGTACTCTCATCCATGAGAGAGGACAGCTTAGTCCGATATACCAGAAATTATCCTGAAATATTACCAGGTGACTTTAATGTAATTATAGAAACATTTCACTCAGGGAAAGAACATATTGTCTAGCTGCCCGGGTTCAAGCCCAGCTTCAATATAGCAAGCCAAAACACATCAAATGCCATTGAATGATACAGCATTTTGAAATGTTACAAAAAATTTAAATGCAATTTCGTGGAAGAGCTATTGCAATTACCTACATACTAAAATTTTAACCAAAAATTCAAGAAAACTAAGATACTCCTTTTTCTTTCGAAGGAATCAAAGCCATATACTAACGTAGGGATGCTCAACCTATTGTACTATGAAACGTAAACACAGGAATGAGATTTTGTCAGCTATGTGAGATGTCCAATACCGAGAAATTCCGTAAATTGTAGAATAGAACCTGCGTCTGAAAACAGACGAAAGGTAAAACATTATTCAAATACTTAACTTTTAGCCTTGAAGCAGGTGTTCTATATTAAACTGTGTTAATTCACATACAGAATTAGTAATATAATAGCTGAGAATTTTGTAAGAGACCCAAACACGCATTAAATAAACATTAAAAAATCTATATACATTTATTAGTGTTACGAGGGTTTATTCTGAAATATTATAAGGTCACTTTCAAAGAAATGAGAGAACTTTTCACTCAGAGAAGGGACATTCTGTCTGGCTGCCCGGGTTCCATCCCAGCTTCTGTTACAAAAGTTTCATAGAAGAATTTTAAAAATCCAGAAACGAAACTTACGAAGAAATTATTGAACATACCTGGTTCTATGATTTAGCCATTCTTACAGACATAGTAACTAAATCTTAAATTTGAGGGGGGGGGCGAGAGAACTAAAGTCTTTGAATTAAAGGGTATTATAAATTCATTTTAAATCAAAATTAATTTTGTGAAAATATAACACAAATATGAGGAATATACATTTTTACCATAATGTAAAGTACGTTTTGCCCCTTTGAAAATCTGGAGAACTTAAGCGTGAAATATAAGAAAACTGAAACAATCATTTGGAAAATCTCATCGAGCTTAAATTAGTTTCTAAATTAGATGTTTTGAGTGTATTTAAAATTAGGCTAACTACTTCATTCACTTCAAACCAATTACATAACACTAGTATTTAAGAAAAATGGTAAAAGATTGCAAATATTTTAAATAACAATTCTATTGATCTAGAAACGGAAATAACTGATTTTCATGCTAATTAAGATCAAGAATATCACAAAAAGCCATTTGAATAGTCCTACAACAGAAAAATCATGAACAGTTAAACTTTTAAATAAAAGATAAATTCCTGCTTCTGATCTACTTAAAAATGTGAAAGAGGATTTTCAACACTGAACTTGTAAAAATCAATGTTTAGATACAGGATAACAAATCAACTCCCAACGACTGCAAGGATTTAGCCATATCATTGCATGTACCAGAGGGTTAAAAAAAAAAAAAAAAAAAAACTCGCAGAAAAAATGCAGTGTTAAATTTCACATTAAAATATGATTTCCCTGTATTTAACTTTCATCTTGCTGAATTTTTTGTAAATAATACAAAGAGTATACCTTTTTTTAACATATTATACCACACATTTTTATACTTTGTGTAATGCATTTATAACTGAAATATTAAAAGTGCACTAGATACTTGTAGCTCGCCAAAATTTTATAAACTCAAAATTGGCTCCCTTTAAGTTAAAGTTGCGCATAACTGCACTAAGGGAAGGAATGCAATTTTATGTCTTTGTCTGTATTTGATTTCATTTTCATATAAAAAGAGTTAAAAATAGGGTTATCTAATTTTGTTATCTAGGTAACAAAATTTAAAAACACATTTTCAGTAAAAAATTACAGAATAAAAGATTTTGTTTCCCTGAAGACGCAACACCTCGCTATTCCAGGTATGGTACAGACTGCATACTGTCAGAGAGAAATTCCTTTCTTAAACAGGGAATCCATATACTTTAATCTGTTTTTACACAAGTACTGTGTATGACTAATCCATGGTCCAGGAGTAAAATACTTTATAGCTAATCCCTCTAAATTTTTATTATTTTCGGTCATCCGTATAGACTGTTTATTTATCACGACTAAATTACCAATCTGCATTTTACATACCTCATATGATTCTTCAAGTCACGTTTCGTAGGCTATCATTTCTAATACAGCAGGTACTTGCTGAGCGCAGACTTGTAAAGCGTGATTTCGCGTATAGCAGTACCTTACAGGATTCCATTTAATTTGTCCACTGCTAGAATTTCATTCATACGTGGTTCAACATGCATCCATCAACACCGGAAAGAATTTATCTGCTATTTTAAACAATTTCCATCAACTGAAAATGAAGTCCAAAAAAATCTTACAAATCTCAAATGCAAAGCATTCCGAAGAATTTTCATATATGGAAGATAGAGAAGTCAAACAATGAATCAGAAAATTACAAAGGAAGAATTGGGTGCTTATAAGACCCCTTGATAATGAAAGCGCTTATTACGAGGAACAGCTTTTAACTGAAGATAAGATGAAGGAATCATTAAATAACAGAGAAGCAATGTCTGATCTTCTAGCGGAGATTGACACAATTAAAGAAAAAAACGGACACTTTAAAAGAGCTACTGGGAAACATGTGCTCTTTACAGCGACACAGTTACAGTTGTATCAGTCATTCTTATAAGCAAAAGACATCAGCTTTTTCAAAAAATAATTCTGTCATGTATTTGCCAAGAGAACGAAAACAAGTCCAAAACAAACTTTCAGAGTGCTTTTCAAAACCAAGTTGAAAGTTAGTCTGCAGAATTTTACTTCGATAATAATAAAACATCTCTGATTTTATTTCAAAATGAATTCTTATTTATCAAATCAATTTCAAAGAGATCTTTGGAAATTGGTTCATAAAACTTCACAATATGCCAAAATTGTTCAGATTAGGGAAAAAATATAATAAAGTATTGCTTAAAACAACTAAGAAAAAGCACATTTTGAGCATCCTTAACAGAAGACAATTTGGCTCTACTAACTTTCTTTACGAGTATACATTAAATTTTTATTTACATTTCTTTTTTATTCAACACTTATCTTTCAATGGTTTTAAGAGAAACAGCACTTGATAGAGACTTTAAATTCGGAAAAACTGAAACAAAATTGTTTTATACACAGGCAGTGCAATTACACTGGCCTGTTGGGAAGAGAAGACCCCGTTGGACAGGGAAAATATTAGGCCACACAGAGAGGAAAATGTTTAGCCTCCTCCTCGTAATGCGAAAGGGAAAAAGTTACACCACTGCAGTACTTTTGAAACCACTACGAAGCAACAGAACTCTAACAAATCACAAACTTCTCATAATTATAGTGTGATTAACAGTTCAACCTCACTTCGAATATCACAATACAATATAGAGAAAGCAGCAATTCAGACACTTTAATATGGAATTCAAAAACCTACGAAATTAATGCACAAATGCTACCCTAAACATCAAAACATAATGTGACGCGTTCATGTAAAATAAATAACTAGTAAAGCTCCAATATAAAGCAACATGTGAAAAAGGACGGACAAATTATAACATTCAAGCATTTCTAGTGGAAATAAAGTTGATATAAAACAAGACTTACCAGCCACAGATGTCTATTTGCTCTGAATTATTCCTCCGTTCTTGTCATCATCATTCTTTTTCTTTCACGATATCATGTTCTGCATTCGAAGAGTGCACAAAAGTGATGACAAATTACACTAGAAGAGGCCAAAAGGGGAAAAAAAGGAATCGTTAGATTTTAACTACTTTGATATTAAAGAATAATTATACACAAAGAGAAATATCTAATATTGTTTCTTAATATATAAGACTTCAAAAGTCGCCTTCTTTGTTTTAAACTTCAGCAATGTGCTACATTGTTACTAAAAGCACGACTGCAATCGATAGAAAAGCTGATTTTCCTAATACGACAGAAGTACAGTGAGCGAAAAGGGATAATGATCTTCGAGAAGAGTAAATAATTGCAGTGCTGGTAGAAAGATGGCCCCAAAAGACAAAAAGCAGGTAATTTTAAATCACAAATAAACAAAATAAACTTTACTGCTAGCTTTGAAGCAGGTGTTATATATTAAACTATCTTAATTAACACACAGAATTAGTGACATAACAGATCAAAATAGAGTAAGAATCAAACTCGCAATACATTAACATTAAAAGAGCTATACATGTATACTTTTAAAGATTTTTTTAAAAAAAGGGCACAAAAACACCACTCTAAAAACAGACTTCGAAGAACATCTTGGAAATAAAAGTCACATACCATAAAAGAAATATTTCATTCAGAATTTTAACGCAATAACCATTTCTAATTTTAAGTTTTTACTTAGGTACTCTCATCCATGAGAGAGGACAGCTTAGTCCGATATACCAGAAATTAACCTGAAATATTACCAGGTGACTTTAATGTAATTATAGAAACATTTCACTCAGGGAAAGAACATATTGTCTAGCTGCCCGGGTTCAAGCCCAGCTTTAATATAGCAGGCCAAAACACATCAAATGCCATTGAATGATACAGCATTTTGAAATGTTACAAAAAATTTAAATGCAATTTCGTGGAAGAGCTATTGCAATTACCTACATACTAAAATTTTGACCAAAAATTCAAGAAAACTAAGATACTCCTTTTTCTTTCGAAGGAATCAAAGCCATATACTAACGTAGGGATGCTCAACCTATTGTACTATGAAACGTAAACATAGGAATGAAATTTTGTCAGCTATGTGAGATGTCCAATACCGAGAAATTCCGTAAATTGTAGAATAGAACCTGCGTCTGAAAACAGACGAAAGGTAAAACATTATTCAAATACTTAACTTTTAGCCTTGAAGCAGGTGTTCTATATTAAACTGTGTTAATTCACATACAGAATTAGTAATATAATAGCTGAGAATTTTGTAAGAGACCCAAACACGCATTAAATAAACATTAAAAAATCTATATACATTTATTAGTGTTACGAGGGTTTATTCTGAAATATTATAAGGTCACTTTCAAAGAAATGAGAGAACTTTTCACTCAGAGAAGGGACATTCTGTCTGGCTGCCCGGGTTCCATCCCAGCTTCTGTTACAAAAGTTTCATAGAAGAATTTTAAAAATCCAGAAACGAAACTTACGAAGAAATTATTGAACATACCTGGTTCTATGATTTAGCCATTCTTACAGACATAGTAACTAAATCTTAAATTTGAGGGGGGGGGGCGAGAGAACTAAAGTCTTTGAATTAAAGGGTATTATAAATTCATTTTAAATCAAAATTAATTTTGTGAAAATATAACACAAATATGAGGAATATACATTTTTACCATAATGTAAAGTACGTTTTGCCCCTTTGAAAATCTGGAGAACTTAAGCGTGAAATATAAGAAAACTGAAACAATCATTTGGAAAATCTCATCGAGCTTAAATTAGTTTCTAAATTAGATGTTTTGAGTGTATTTAAAATTAGGCTAACTACTTCATTCACTTCAAACCAATTACATAACACTAGTATTTAAGAAAAATGGTAAAAGATTGCAAATATTTTAAATAACAATTCTATTGATCTAGAAACGGAAATAACTGATTTTCATGCTAATTAAGATCAAGAATATCACAAAAAGCCATTTGAATAGTCCTACAACAGAAAAATCATGAACAGTTAAACTTTTAAATAAAAGATAAATTCCTGCTTCTGATCTACTTAAAAATGTGAAAGAGGATTTTCAACACTGAACTTGTAAAAATCAATGTTTAGATACAGGATAACAAATCAACTCCCAACGACTAACAAGGATTTAGCCATATCATTGCATGTACCAGAGGGAAAAAAAAAAAAAAAAAACTCGCAGAAAAAATGCAGTGTTAAATTTCACATTAAAATATGATTTCCCTGTATTTAACTTTCATCTTGCTGAATTTTTTGTAAATAATACAAAGAGTATACCTTTTTTTAACATATTATACCACACATTTTTATACTTTGTGTAATGCATTTATAACTGAAATATTAAAAGTGCACTAGATACTTGTAGCTCGCCAAAATTTTATAAACTCAAAATTGGCTCCCTTTAAGTTAAAGTTGCGCATAACTGCACTAAGGGAAGGAATGCAATTTTATGTCTTTGTCTGTATTTGATTTCATTTTCATATAAAAAGAGTTAAAAATAGGGTTATCTAATTTTGTTATCTAGGTAACAAAATTTAAACACACATTTTCAGTAAAAAATTACAGAATAAAAGATTTTGTTTCCCTGAAGACGCAACACCTCGCTATTCCAGGTATGGTACAGACTGCATACTGTCAGAGAGAAATTCCTTTCTTAAACAGGGAATCCATATACTTTAATCTGTTTTTACACAAGTACTGTGTATGACTAATCCATGGTCCAGGAGTAAAATACTTTATAGCTAATCCCTCTAAATTTTTATTATTTTCGGTCATCCGTATAGACTGTTTATTTATCACGACTAAATTACCAATCTGCATTCTACATACCTCATATGATTCTTCAAGTCACGTTTCGTAGGCTATCATTTCTAATACAGCAGGTACTTGCTGAGCGCAGACTTGTAAAGCGTGATTTCGCGTATAGCAGTACCTTACAGGATTCCATTTAATTTGTCCACTGCTAGAATTTCATTCATACGTGGTTCAACATGCATCCATCAACACCGGAAAGAATTTATCTGCTATTTTAAACAATTTCCATCAACTGAAAATGAAGTCCAAAAAAATCTTACAAATCTCAAATGCAAAGCATTCCGAAGAATTTTCATATATGGAAGATAGAGAAGTCAAACAATGAATCAGAAAATTACAAAGGAAGAATTGGGTGCTTATAAGACCCCTTGATAATGAAAGCGCTTATTACGAGGAACAGCTTTTAACTGAAGATAAGATGAAGGAATCATTAAATAACAGAGAAGCAATGTCTGATCTTCTAGCGGAGATTGACACAATTAAAGAAAAAAACGGACACTTTAAAAGAGCTACTGGGAAACATGTGCTCTTTACAGCGACACAGTTACAGTTGTATCAGTCATTCTTATAAGCAAAAGACATCAGCTTTTTCAAAAAATAATTCTGTCATGTATTTGCCAAGAGAACGAAAACAAGTCCAAAACAAACTTTCAGAGTGCTTTTCAAAACCAAGTTGAAAGTTAGTCTGCAGAATTTTACTTCGATAATAATAAAACATCTCTGATTTTATTTCAAAATGAATTTTTATTTATCAAATCAATTTCAAAGAGATCTTTGGAAATTGGTTCATAAAACTTCACAATATGCCAAAATTGTTCAGATTAGGGAAAAAATATAATAAAGTATTGCTTAAAACAACTAAGAAAAACCACATTTTGAGCATCCTTAACAGAAGACAATTTGGCTCTACTAACTTTCTTTACGAGTATACATTAAATTTTTATTTACATTTCTTTTTTATTCAACACTTATCTTTCAATGGTTTTAAGAGAAACAGCACTTGATAGAGACTTTAAATTCGGAAAAACTGAAACAAAATTGTTTTATACACAGGCAGTGCAATTACACTGGCCTGTTGGGAAGAGAAGACCCCGTTGGACAGGGAAAATATTAGGCCACACAGAGAGGAAAATGTTTAGCCTCCTCCTCGTAATGCGAAAGGGAAAAAGTTACACCATTGCAGTACTTTTGAAACCACTACGAAGCAACAGAACTCTAACAAATCACAAACTTCTCATAATTATAGTGTGATTAACAGTTCAACCTCACTTCGAATATCACAATACAATATAGAGAAAGCAGCAATTCAGACACTTTAATATGGAATTCAAAAACCTACGAAATTAATGCACAAATGCTACCCTAAACATCAAAACATAATGTGACGCGTTCATGTAAAATAAATAACTAGTAAAGCTCCAATATAAAGCAACATGTGAAAAAGGACGGACAAATTATAACATTCAAGCATTTCTAGTGGAAATAAAGTTGATATAAAACAAGACTTACCAGCCACAGATGTCTATTTGCTCTGAATTATTCCTCCGTTCTTGTCATCATCGTTCTTTTTCTTTCACGATATCATGTTCTGCATTCGAAGAGTGCACAAAAGTGATGACAAATTACACTAGAAGAGGCCAAAAGGGGAAAAAAAGGAATCGTTAGATTTTAACTACTTTGATATTAAAGAATAATTATACACAAAGAGAAATATCTAATATTGTTTCTTAATATATAAGACTTCAAAAGTCGCCTTCTTTGTTTTAAACTTCAGCAATGTGCTACATTGTTACTAAAAGCACGACTGCAATCGATAGAAAAGCTGATTTTCCTAATACGACAGAAGTACAGTGAGCGAAAAGGGATAATGATCTTCGAGAAGAGTAAATAATTGCAGTGCTGGTAGAAAGATGGCCCCAAAAGACAAAAAGCAGGTAATTTTAAATCACAAATAAACAAAATAAACTTTACTGCTAGCTTTGAAGCAGGTGTTATATATTAAACTATCTTAATTAACACACAGAATTAGTGACATAACAGATCAAAATAGAGTAAGAATCAAACTCGCAATACATTAACATTAAAAGAGCTATACATGTATACTTTTAAAGATTTTTTTAAAAAAAGGGCACAAAAACACCACTCTAAAAACAGACTTCGAAGAACATCTTGGAAATAAAAGTCACATACCATAAAAGAAATATTTCATTCAGAATTTTAACGCAATAACCATTTCTAATTTTAAGTTTTTACTTAGGTACTCTCATCCATGAGAGAGGACAGCTTAGTCCGATATACCAGAAATTAACCTGAAATATTACCAGGTGACTTTAATGTAATTATAGAAACATTTCACTCAGGGAAAGAACATATTGTCTAGCTGCCCGGGTTCAAGCCCAGCTTTAATATAGCAGGCCAAAACACATCAAATGCCATTGAATGATACAGCATTTTGAAATGTTACAAAAAATTTAAATGCAATTTCGTGGAAGAGCTATTGCAATTACCTACATACTAAAATTTTGACCAAAAATTCAAGAAAACTAAGATACTCCTTTTTCTTTCGAAGGAATCAAAGCCATATACTAACGTAGGGATGCTCAACCTATTGTACTATGAAACCTAAACATAGGAATGAAATTTTGTCAGCTATGTGAGATGTCCAATACCGAGAAATTCCGTAAATTGTAGAATAGAACCTGCGTCTGAAAACAGACGAAAGGTAAAACATTATTCAAATACTTAACTTTTAGCCTTGAAGCAGGTGTTCTATATTAAACTGTGTTAATTCACATACAGAATTAGTAATATAATAGCTGAGAATTTTGTAAGAGACCCAAACACATATTAAATAAACATTAAAAAATCTATATACATTTATTAGTGTTACGAGGGTTTATTCTGAAATATTATAAGGTCACTTTCAAAGAAATGATAGAACTTTTCACTCAGAGAAGGGACATTCTGTCTGGCTGCCCGGGTTCCATCCCAGCTTCTGTTACAAAAGTTTCATAGAAGAATTTTAAAAATCCAGAAACGAAACTTACGAAGAAATTATTGAACATACCTGGTTCTATGATTTAGCCATTCTTACAGACATAGTAACTAAATCTTAAATTTGAGGGGGGGGGGGCGAGAGAACTAAAGTCTTTGAATTAAAGGGTATTATAAATTCATTTTAAATCAAAATTAATTTTGTGAAAATATAACACAAATATGAGGAATATACATTTTTACCATAATGTAAAGTACGTTTTGCCCCTTTGAAAATCTGGAGAACTTAAGCGTGAAATATAAGAAAACTGAAACAATCATTTGGAAAATCTCATCGAGCTTAAATTAGTTTCTAAATTAGATGTTTTGAGTGTATTTAAAATTAGGCTAACTACTTCATTCACTTCAAACCAATTACATAACACTAGTATTTAAGAAAAATGGTAAAAGATTGCAAATATTTTAAATAACAATTCTATTGATCTAGAAACGGAAATAACTGATTTTCATGCTAATTAAGATCAAGAATATCACAAAAAGCCATTTGAATAGTCCTACAACAGAAAAATCATGAACAGTTAAACTTTTAAATAAAAGATAAATTCCTGCTTCTGATCTACTTAAAAATGTGAAAGAGGATTTTCAACACTGAACTTGTAAAAATCAATGTTTAGATACAGGATAACAAATCAACTCCCAACGACTGCAAGGATTTAGCCATATCATTGCATGTACCAGAGGGAAAAAAAAAAAAAAAAACTCGCAGAAAAAATGCAGTGTTAAATTTCACATTAAAATATGATTTCCCTGTATTTAACTTTCATCTTGCTGAATTTTTTGTAAATAATACAAAGAGTATACCTTTTTTTAACATATTATACCACACATTTTTATACTTTGTGTAATGCATTTATAACTGAAATATTAAAAGTGCACTAGATACTTGTAGCTCGCCAAAATTTTATAAACTCAAAATTGGCTCCCTTTAAGTTAAAGTTGCGCATAACTGCACTAAGGGAAGGAATGCAATTTTATGTCTTTGTCTGTATTTGATTTCATTTTCATATAAAAAGTTAAAAATAGGGTTATCTAATTTTGTTATCTAGGTAACAAAATTTAAACACACATTTTCAGTAAAAAATTACAGAATAAAAGATTTTGTTTCCCTGAAGACGCAACACCTCGCTATTCCAGGTATGGTACAGACTGCATACTGTCAGAGAGAAATTCCTTTCTTAAACAGGGAATCCATATACTTTAATCTGTTTTTACACAAGTACTGTGTATGACTAATCCATGGTCCAGGAGTAAAATACTTTATAGCTAATCCCTCTAAATTTTTATTATTTTCGGTCATCCGTATAGACTGTTTATTTATCACGACTAAATTACCAATCTGCATTTTACATACCTCATATGATTCTTCAAGTCACGTTTCGTAGGCTATCATTTCTAATACAGCAGGTACTTGCTGAGCGCAGACTTGTAAAGCGTGATTTCGCGTATAGCAGTACCTTACAGGATTCCATTTAATTTGTCCACTGCTAGAATTTCATTCATACGTGGTTCAACATGCATCCATCAACACCGGAAAGAATTTATCTGCTATTTTAAACAATTTCCATCAACTGAAAATGAAGTCCAAAAAAATCTTACAAATCTCAAATGCAAAGCATTCCGAAGAATTTTCATATATGGAAGATAGAGAAGTCAAACAATGAATCAGAAAATTACAAAGGAAGAATTGGGTGCTTATAAGACCCCTTGATAATGAAAGCGCTTATTACGAGGAACAGCTTTTAACTGAAGATAAGATGAAGGAATCATTAAATAACAGAGAAGCAATGTCTGATCTTCTAGCGGAGATTGACACAATTAAAGAAAAAAACGGACACTTTAAAAGAGCTACTGGGAAACATGTGCTCTTTACAGCGACACAGTTACAGTTGTATCAGTCATTCTTATAAGCAAAAGACATCAGCTTTTTCAAAAAATAATTCTGTCATGTATTTGCCAAGAGAACGAAAACAAGTCCAAAACAAACTTTCAGAGTGCTTTTCAAAACCAAGTTGAAAGTTAGTCTGCAGAATTTTACTTCGATAATAATAAAACATCTCTGATTTTATTTCAAAATGAATTTTTATTTATCAAATCAATTTCAAAGAGATCTTTGGAAATTGGTTCATAAAACTTCACAATATGCCAAAATTGTTCAGATTAGGGAAAAAATATAATAAAGTATTGCTTAAAACAACTAAGAAAAAGCACATTTTGAGCATCCTTAACAGAAGACAATTTGGCTCTACTAACTTTCTTTACGAGTATACATTAAATTTTTATTTACATTTCTTTTTTATTCAACACTTATCTTTCAATGGTTTTAAGAGAAACAGCACTTGATAGAGACTTTAAATTCGGAAAAACTGAAACAAAATTGTTTTATACACAGGCAGTGCAATTACACTGGCCTGTTGGGAAGAGAAGACCCCGTTGGACAGGGAAAATATTAGGCCACACAGAGAGGAAAATGTTTAGCCTCCTCCTCGTAATGCGAAAGGGAAAAAGTTACACCATTGCAGTACTTTTGAAACCACTACGAAGCAACAGAACTCTAACAAATCACAAACTTCTCATAATTATAGTGTGATTAACAGTTCAACCTCACTTCGAATATCACAATACAATATAGAGAAAGCAGCAATTCAGACACTTTAATATGGAATTCAAAAACCTACGAAATTAATGCACAAATGCTACCCTAAACATCAAAACATAATGTGACGCGTTCATGTAAAATAAATAACTAGTAAAGCTCCAATATAAAGCAACATGTGAAAAAGGACGGACAAATTATAACATTCAAGCATTTCTAGTGGAAATAAAGTTGATATAAAACAAGACTTACCAGCCACAGATGTCTATTTGCTCTGAATTATTCCTCCGTTCTTGTCATCATCGTTCTTTTTCTTTCACGATATCATGTTCTGCATTCGAAGAGTGCACAAAAGTGATGACAAATTACACTAGAAGAGGCCAAAAGGGGAAAAAAAGGAATCGTTAGATTTTAACTACTTTGATATTAAAGAATAATTATACACAAAGAGAAATATCTAATATTGTTTCTTAATATATAAGACTTCAAAAGTCGCCTTCTTTGTTTTAAACTTCAGCAATGTGCTACATTGTTACTAAAAGCACGACTGCAATCGATAGAAAAGCTGATTTTCCTAATACGACAGAAGTACAGTGAGCGAAAGGGGTATTTAATATATGGGTACAACATGAATAATGAAAGAAAAAAAAAATTAGACAGTTATTACGGATACACAGAATAAAAGGGATAATGATCTTCGAGAAGAGTAAATAATTGCAGTGCTGGTAGAAAGATGGCCCCAAAAGACAAAGAGCAGGTAATTTTAAATCACAAATAAACAAAATAAACTTTACTGCTAGCTTTGAAGCAGGTGTTATATATGAAACTATCTTAATTAACACACAGAATTAGTGACATAACAGATCAAAATAGAGTAAGAATCAAACTCGCAATACATTAACATTAAAAGAGCTATACATGTATACTTTTAAAGATTTTTTTAAAAAAAGGGCACAAAAACACCACTCTAAAAACAGACTTCGAAGAACATCTTGGAAATAAAAGTCACATACCATAAAAGAAATATTTCATTCAGAATTTTAACGCAATAACCATTTCTAATTTTAAGTTTTTACTTAGGTACTCTCATCCATGAGAGAGGACAGCTTAGTCCGATATACCAGAAATTAACCTGAAATATTACCAGGTGACTTTAATGTAATTATAGAAACATTTCACTCAGGGAAAGAACATATTGTCTAGCTGCCCGGGTTCAAGCCCAGCTTTAATATAGCAGGCCAAAACACATCAAATGCCATTGAATGATACAGCATTTTGAAATGTTACAAAAAATTTAAATGCAATTTCGTGGAAGAGCTATTGCAATTACCTACATACTAAAATTTTGACCAAAAATTCAAGAAAACTAAGATACTCCTTTTTCTTTCGAAGGAATCAAAGCCATATACTAACGTAGGGATGCTCAACCTATTGTACTATGAAACCTAAACATAGGAATGAAATTTTGTCAGCTATGTGAGATGTCCAATACCGAGAAATTCCGTAAATTGTAGAATAGAACCTGCGTCTGAAAACAGACGAAAGGTAAAACATTATTCAAATACTTAACTTTTAGCCTTGAAGCAGGTGTTCTATATTAAACTGTGTTAATTCACATACAGAATTAGTAATATAATAGCTGAGAATTTTGTAAGAGACCCAAACACACATTAAATAAACATTAAAAAATCTATATACATTTATTAGTGTTACGAGGGTTTATTCTGAAATATTATAAGGTCACTTTCAAAGAAATGATAGAACTTTTCACTCAGAGAAGGGACATTCTGTCTGGCTGCCCGGGTTCCATCCCAGCTTCTGTTACAAAAGTTTCATAGAAGAATTTTAAAAATCCAGAAACGAAACTTACGAAGAAATTATTGAACATACCTGGTTCTATGATTTAGCCATTCTTACAGACATAGTAACTAAATCTTAAATTTGAGGGGGGGGGCGAGAGAACTAAAGTCTTTGAATTAAAGGGTATAAATTCATTTTAAATCAAAATTAATTTTGTGAAAATATAACACAAATATGAGAAATATATACATTTTTACCATAATGTAAAGTACGTTTTGCCCCTTTGAAAATCTGGAGAACTTAAGCGTGAAATATAAGAAAACTGAAACAATCATTTGGAAAATCTCATCGAGCTTAAATTAGTTTCTAAATTAGATGTTTTGAGTGTATTTAAAATTAGGCTAACTACTTCATTCACTTCAAACCAATTACATAACACTAGTATTTAAGAAAAATGGTAAAAGATTGCAAATATTTTAAATAACAATTCTATTGATCTAGAAATGGAAATAACTGATTTTCATCCTAATTAAGATCAAGAATATCACAAAAAGCCATTTGAATAGTCCTACAACAGAAAAATCATGAACAGTTAAACTTTTAAAAAGATAAATTCCTGCTTCTGATCTACTTAAAAATGTGAAAGAGGATTTTCAACACTGAACTTGTTAAAATCAATGTTTAGATACAGGATAACAAATCAACTCCCAACGACTGCAAGGATTTAGCCATATCATTGCATGTACCAGAGGGAAAAAAAAAAAAAAAACTCGCAGAAAAAATGCAGTGTTAAATTTCACATTAAAATATGATTTCCCTGTATTTAACTTTCATCTTGCTGAATTTTTTGTAAATAATACAAAGAGTATACCTTTTTTTAACATATTATACCACACATTTTTATACTTTGTGTAATGCATTTATAACTGAAATATTAAAAGTGCACTAGATACTTGTAGCTCGCCAAAATTTTATAAACTCAAAATTGGCTCCCTTTAAGTTAAAGTTGCGCATAACTGCACTAAGGGAAGGAATGCAATTTTATGTCTTTGTCTGTATTTGATTTCATTTTCATATAAAAAGAGTTAAAAATAGGGTTATCTAATTTTGTTATCTAGGTAACAAAATTTAAACACACATTTTCAGTAAAAAATTACAGAATAAAAGATTTTGTTTCCCTGAAGACGCAACACCTCGCTATTCCAGGTATGGTACAGACTGCATACTGTCAGAGAGAAATTCCTTTCTTAAACAGGGAATCCATATACTTTAATCTGTTTTTACACAAGTACTGTGTATGACTAATCCATGGTCCAGGAGTAAAATACTTTATAGCTAATCCCTCTAAATTTTTATTATTTTCGGTCATCCGTATAGACTGTTTATTTATCACGACTAAATTACCAATCTGCATTCTACATACCTCATATGATTCTTCAAGTCACGTTTCGTAGCCTATCATTTCTAATACAGCAGGTACTTGCTGAGCGCAGACTTGTAAAGCGCGATTTCGCGTATAGCAGTACCTTACAGGATTCCATTTAATTTGTCCACTGCTAGAATTTCATTCATACGTGGTTCAACATGCATCCATCAACACCGGAAAGAATTTATCTGCTATTTTAAACAATTTCCATCAACTGAAAATGAAGTCCAAAAAAATCTTACAAATCTCAAATGCAAAGCATTCCGAAGAATTTTCATATATGGAAGATAGAGAAGTCAAACAATGAATCAGAAAATTACAAAGGAAGAATTGGGTGCTTATAAAACCCCTTGATAATAAAAGCGCTTATTACGAGGAACAGCTTTTAACTGAAGATAAGATGAAGGAATCGTTAAATAACAGAGAAGCAATGTCTGATCTTCTAGCGGAGATTGACACAATTAAAGAAAAAAACGGACACTTTAAAAGAGCTACTGGGAAACATGAGCTCTTTACAGCGACACAGTTACAGTTGTATCAGTCATTCTTATAAGCAAAAGACATCAGCTTTTTCAAAAAATAATTCTGTCATGTATTTGCCAAGAGAACGAAAACAAGTCCAAAACAAACTTTCAGAGTGCTTTTCAAAACCAAGTTGAAAGTTAGTCTGCAGAATTTTACTTCGATAATAATAAAACATCTCTGATTTTATTTCAAAATGAATTTTTATTTATCAAATCAATTTCAAAGAGATCTTTGCAAATTGTTTCATAAAACTTCACAATATGCCAAAATTGTTCAGATTAGGGAAAAAATATAATAAAGTGTTGCTTAAAACAACTAAGAAAAAGCACATTTTGAGCATCCTTAACAGAAGACAATTTGGCTCCACTAACTTTCTTTACGAGTATACATTAAATTTTTATTTACATTTCTTTTTTATTCAACACTTATCTTTCAATGGTTTTAAGAGAAACAGCACTTGATAGAGACTTTAAATTCGGAAAAAACTGAAACAAAATTGTTTTATACACAGGCAGTGCAATTACACTGGCCTGTTGGGAAGAGAAGACCCCGTTGGACAGGGAAAATATTAGGCCACACAGAGAGGAAAATGTTTAGCCTCCTCCTCGTAATGCGAAAGGGAAAAAGTTACACCACTGCAGTACTTTTGAAACCACTACGAAGCAACAGAACTCTAACAAATCACAAACTTCTGATAATTATAGTGTGATTAACAGTTCAACCTCACTTGGAATATTACAATACAATATAGAGAAAGCAGCAATTCAGACACTTCAATATGGAATTCAAAAACCTACGAAATTAATGCACAAATGCTACCCTAAACATCAAAACATAATGTGACGCGTTCATGTAAAATAAATAACTAGTAAAGCTCCAATATAAAGCAACATGTGAAAAAGGACGGACAAATTATAACATTCAAGCATTTCTAGTGGAAATAAAGTTGATATAAAACAAGACTTACCAGCCACAGATGTCTATTTGCTCTGAATTATTCCTCCGTTCTTGTCATCATCATTCTTTTTCTTTCACGATATCATGTTCTGCATTCGAAGAGTGCACAAAAGTGATGACAAATTACACTAGAAGAGGCCAAAAGGGGAAAAAAAGGAATCATTAGATTTTAACTACTTTGATATTAAAGAATAATTATACACAAAGAGAAATATCTAATATTGTTTCTTAATATATAAGACTTCAAAAGTCGCCTTCTTTGTTTTAAACTTCAGCAATGTGCTACATTGTTACTAAAAGCACGACTGCAATCGATAGAAAAGCTGATTTTCCTAATACGACAGAAGTACAGTGAGCGAAAGGGGTATTTAATATATGGGTACAACATGAATAATGAAAGAAAAAAAAATTAAGACAGTTATTACGGATACACAGAATAAAAGGGATAATGATCTTCGAGAAGAGTAAATAATTGCAGTGCTGGTAGAAAGATGGCCCCAAAAGACTAAGAGCAGGTAATTTTAAATCACAAATAAACAAAATAAACTTTACTGCTAGCTTTGAAGCAGGTGTTATATATGAAACTATCTTAATTAACACACAGAATTAGTGACATAACAGATCAAAATAGAGTAAGAATCAAACTCGCAATACATTAACATTAAAAGAGCTATACATGTATACTTTTAAAGATTTTTTTAAAAAAAGGGCACAAAAACACCACTCTAAAAACAGACTTCGAAGAACATCTTGGAAATAAAAGTCACATACCATAAAAGAAATATTTCATTCAGAATTTTAACGCAATAACCATTTCTAATTTTAAGTTTTTACTTAGGTACTCTCATCCATGAGAGAGGACAGCTTAGTCCGATATACCAGAAATTAACCTGAAATATTACCAGGTGACTTTAATGTAATTATAGAAACATTTCACTCAGGGAAAGAACATATTGTCTAGCTGCCCGGGTTCAAGCCCAGCTTTAATATAGCAGGCCAAAACACATCAAATGCCATTGAATGATACAGCATTTTGAAATGTTACAAAAAATTTAAATGCAATTTCGTGGAAGAGCTATTGCAATTACCTACATACTAAAATTTTGACCAAAAATTCAAGAAAACTAAGATACTCCTTTTTCTTTCGAAGGAATCAAAGCCATATACTAACGTAGGGATGCTCAACCTATTGTACTATGAAACCTAAACATAGGAATGAAATTTTGTCAGCTATGTGAGATGTCCAATACCGAGAAATTCCGTAAATTGTAGAATAGAACCTGCGTCTGAAAACAGACGAAAGGTAAAACATTATTCAAATACTTAACTTTTAGCCTTGAAGCAGGTGTTCTATATTAAACTGTGTTAATTCACATACAGAATTAGTAATATAATAGCTGAGAATTTTGTAAGAGACCCAAACACACATTAAATAAACATTAAAAAATCTATATACATTTATTAGTGTTACGAGGGTTTATTCTGAAATATTATAAGGTCACTTTCAAAGAAATGATAGAACTTTTCACTCAGAGAAGGGACATTCTGTCTGGCTGCCCGGGTTCCATCCCAGCTTCTGTTACAAAAGTTTCATAGAAGAATTTTAAAAATCCAGAAACGAAACTTACGAAGAAATTATTGAACATACCTGGTTCTATGATTTAGCCATTCTTACAGACATAGTAACTAAATCTTAAATTTGAGGGGGGGGCGAGAGAACTAAAGTCTTTGAATTAAAGGGTATTATAAATTCATTTTAAATCAAAATTAATTTTGTGAAAATATAACACAAATATGAGAAATATATACATTTTTACCATAATGTAAAGTACGTTTTGCCCCTTTGAAAATCTGGAGAACTTAAGCGTGAAATATAAGAAAACTGAAACAATCATTTGGAAAATCTCATCGAGCTTAAATTAGTTTCTAAATTAGATGTTTTGAGTGTATTTAAAATTAGGCTAACTACTTCATTCACTTCAAACCAATTACATAACACTAGTATTTAAGAAAAATGGTAAAAGATTGCAAATATTTTAAATAACAATTCTATTGATCTAGAAATGGAAATAACTGATTTTCATCCTAATTAAGATCAAGAATATCACAAAAAGCCATTTGAATAGTCCTACAACAGAAAAATCATGAACAGTTAAACTTTTAAAAAGATAAATTCCTGCTTCTGATCTACTTAAAAATGTGAAAGAGGATTTTCAACACTGAACTTGTTAAAATCAATGTTTAGATACAGGATAACAAATCAACTCCCAACGACTGCAAGGATTTAGCCATATCATTGCATGTACCAGAGGGAAAAAAAAAAAAAAAACTCGCAGAAAAAATGCAGTGTTAAATTTCACATTAAAATATGATTTCCCTGTATTTAACTTTCATCTTGCTGAATTTTTTGTAAATAATACAAAGAGTATACCTTTTTTTAACATATTATACCACACATTTTTATACTTTGTGTAATGCATTCATAACTGAAATATTAAAAGTGCACTAGATACTTGTAGCTCGCCAAAATTTTATAAACTCAAAATTGGCTCCCTTTAAGTTAAAGTTGCGCATAACTGCACTAAGGGAAGGAATGCAATTTTATGTCTTTGTATTTGATTTCATTTTCATATAAAAAGAGTTAAAAATAGGGTTATCTAATTTTGTTATCTAGGTAACAAAATTTAAACACACATTTTCAGTAAAAAATTACAGAATAAAAGATTTTGTTTCCCTGAAGACGCAACACCTCGCTATTCCAGCTATGGTACAGACTGCATACTGTCAGAGAGAAATTCCTTTCTTAAACAGGGAATCCATATACTTTAATCTGTTTTTACACAAGTACTGTGTATGACTAATCCATGGTCCAGGAGTAAAATACTTTATAGCTAATCCCTCTAAATTTTTATTATTTTCGGTCATCCGTATAGACTGTTTATTTATCACGACTAAATTACCAATCTGCATTCTACATACCTCATATGATTCTTCAAGTCACGTTTCGTAGCCTATCATTTCTAATACAGCAGGTACTTGCTGAGCGCAGACTTGTAAAGCGTGATTTCGCGTATAGCAGTACCTTACAGGATTCCATTTAATTTGTCCACTGTTAGAATTTCATTCATACGTGGTTCAACATGCATCCATCAACACCGGAAAGAATTTATCTGCTATTTTAAACAATTTCCATCAACTGAAAATGAAGTCCAAAAAAATCTTACAAATCTCAAATGCAAAGCATTCCGAAGAATTTTCATATATGGAAGATAGAGAAGTCAAACAATGAATCAGAAAATTACAAAGGAAGAATTGGGTGCTTATAAAACCCCTTGATAATAAAAGCGCTTATTACGAGGAACAGCTTTTAACTGAAGATAAGATGAAGGAATCGTTAAATAACAGAGAAGCAATGTCTGATCTTCTAGCGGAGATTGACACAATTAAAGGAAAAAACGGACACTTTAAAAGAGCTACTGGGAAACATGTGCTCTTTACAGCGACACAGTTACAGTTGTATCAGTCATTCTTATAAGCAAAAGACATCAGCTTTTTCAAAAAATAATTCTGTCATGTATTTGCCAAGAGAACGAAAACAAGTCCAAAACAAACTTTCAGAGTGCTTTTCAAAACCAAGTTGAAAGTTAGTCTGCAGAATTTTACTTCGATAATAATAAAACATCTCTGATTTTATTTCAAAATGAATTTTTATTTATCAAATCAATTTCAAAGAGATCTTTGCAAATTGTTTCATAAAACTTCACAATATGCCAAAATTGTTCAGATTAGGGAAAAAATATAATAAAGTATTGCTTAAAACAACTAAGAAAAAGCACATTTTGAGCATCCTTAACAGAAGACAATTTGGCTCCACTAACTTTCTTTACGAGTATACATTAAATTTTTATTTACATTTCTTTTTTATTCAACACTTATCTTTCAATGGTTTTAAGAGAAACAGCACTTGATAGAGACTTTAAATTCGGAAAAAACTGAAACACAATTGTTTTATACACAGGCAGTGCAATTACACTGGCCTGTTGGGAAGAGAAGACCCCGTTGGACAGGGAAAATATTAGGCCACACAGAGAGGAAAATGTTTAGCCTCCTCCTCGTAATGCGAAAGGGAAAAAGTTACACCACTGCAGTACTTTTGAAACCACTACGAAGCAACAGAACTCTAACAAATCACAAACTTCTGATAATTATAGTGTGATTAACAGTTCAACCTCACTTGGAATATTACAATACAATATAGAGAAAGCAGCAATTCAGACACTTCAATATGGAATTCAAAAACCTACGAAATTAATGCACAAATGCTACCCTAAACATCAAAACATAATGTGACGTGTTCATCTAAAATAAATAACTAGCAAAGCTCCAATCTAAAGCAACATGTGAAAAAGGACGGACAAATTATAACATTCAAGCATTTCTAGTGGAAATAAAGTTGATATAAAACAAGACTTACCAGCCACAGATGTCTATTTGCTCTGAATTATTCCTCCGTTCTTGTCATCATCGTTCTTTTTCTTTCACGATATCATGTTCTGCATTCGAAGAGTGCACAAAAGTGATGACAAATTACACTAGAAGAGACCAAAAGGGGAAAAAAAGGAATCAATAGATTTTAACTACTTTGATATTAAAGAATAATTATACACAAAGAGAAATATCTAATATTGTTTCTTAATATATAAGACTTCAAAAGTCGCCTTCTTTGTTTTAAACTTCAGCAATGTGCTACATTGTTACTAAAAGCACGACTGCAATCGATAGAAAAGCTGATTTTCCTAATACGACAGAAGTACAGTGAGCGAAAGGGGTATTTAATATATGGGTACAACATGAATAATGAAAGAAAAAAAAATTAGACTGTTATTACGGATACACAGAATAAAAGGGATAATGATCTTCGAGAAGAGTAAATAATTGCAGTGCTGGTAGAAAGATGGCCCCAAAAGACAAAGAGCAGGTAATTTTAAATCACAAATAAACAAAATAAACTTTACTGCTAGCTTTGAAGCAGGTGTTATATATTAAACTATCTTAATTAACACACAGAATTAGTGACATAACAGATCAAAATAGAGTAAGAATCAAACTCGCAATACATTAACATTAAAAGAGCTATACATGTATACTTTTAAAGATTTTTTTAAAAAAAGGGCACAAAAACACCACTCTAAAAGCAGACTTCGAAGAACATCTTGGAAATAAAAGTCACATACCAAAAAAGAAATATTTCATTCAGAATTTTAACGCAATAACCATTTCTAATTTTAAGTTTTTACTTAGGTACTCTCATCCATGAGAGAGGACAGCTTAGTCCGATATACCAGAAATTATCCTGAAATATTACCAGGTGACTTTAATGTAATTATAGAAACATTTCACTCAGGGAAAGAACATATTGTCTAGCTGCCCGGGTTCAAGCCCAGCTCTAATATAGCAAGCCAAAACACATCAAATGCCATTGAATGATACAGCATTTTGAAATGTTACAAAAAATTTAAATGCAATTTCGTGGAAGAGCTATTGCAATTACCTACATACTAAAATTTTAACCAAAAATTCAAGAAAACTAAGATACTCCTTTTTCTTTCGAAGGAATCAAAGCCATATACTAATGTAGGGATGCTCAACATATTGTACTATGAAACCTAAACATAGGAATGAAATTTTGTCAGCTATGTGAGATGTCCAATACCGAGAAATTCCGTAAATTGTAGAATAGAACCTGCGTCTGAAAACAGACGAAAGGTAAAACATTATTCAAATACTTAACTTTTAGCCTTGAAGCAGGTGTTCTATATTAAACTGTGTTAATTCACATACAGAATTAGTAATATAATAGCTGAGAATTTTGTAAGAGACCCAAACACACATTAAATAAACATTAAAAAATCTATATACATTTATTAGTGTTACGAGGGTTTATTCTGAAATATTATAAGGTCACTTTCAAAGAAATGATAGAACTTTTCACTCAGAGAAGGGACATTCTGTCTGGCTGCCCGCGTTCCATCCCAGCTTCTGTTACAAAAGTTTCATAGAAGAATTTTAAAAATCCAGAAACGAAACTTACGAAGAAATTATTGAACATACCTGGTTCTATGATTTAGCCATTCTTACAGACATAGTAACTAAATCTTAAATTTGAGGGGGGGGGGCGAGAGAACTAAAGTCTTTGAATTAAAGGGTATAAATTCATTTTAAATCAAAATTAATTTTGTGAAAATATAACCCAAATATGAGGAATATACACTTTTACCATAATGTAATGTACGTTTTGCCCCTTTGAAAATCTGGAGAACTTAAGCGTGAAATATAAGAAAACTGAAACAATCATTTGGAAAATCTCATCGAGCTTAAATTAGTTTCTAAATTAGATGTTTTGAGTGTATTTAAAATTAGGCTAACTACTTCATTCACTTCAAACCAATTACATAACACTAGTATTTAAGAAAAATGGTAAAAGATTGCAAATATTTTAAATAACAATTCTATTGATCTAGAAATGGAAATAACTGATTTTCATCCTAATTAAGATCAAGAATATCACAAAAAGCCATTTGAATAGTCCTACAACAGAAAAATCATGAACAGTTAAACTTTTAAAAAGATTAAATTCCTGCTTCTGATCTACTTAAAAATGTGAAAGAGGATTTTCAACACTGAACTTGTTAAAATCAATGTTTAGATACAGGATAACAAATCAACTCCCAACGACTGCAAGGATTTAGCCATATCATTGCATGTACCAGAGGGGAAAAAAAAAAAAAACTCGCAGAAAAAATGCAGTGTTAAATTTCACATTAAAATATGATTTCCCTGTATTTAACTTTCATCTTGCTGAATTTTTTGTAAATAATACAAAGAGTATACCTTTTTTTAACATATTATACCACACATTTTTATACTTTGTGTAATGCATTTATAACTGAAATATTAAAAGTGCACTAGATACTTGTAGCTCGCCAAAATTTTATAAACTCAAAATTGGCTCCCTTTAAGTTAAAGTTGCGCATAACTGCACTAAGGGAAGGAATGCAATTTTATGTCTTTGTCTGTATTTGATTTCATTTTCATATAAAAAGAGTTAAAAATAGGGTTATCTAATTTTGTTATCTAGGTAACAAAATTTAAACACACATTTTCAGTAAAAAATTACAGAATAAAAGATTTTGTTTCCCTGAAGACGCAACACCTCGCTATTCCAGGTATGGTACAGACTGCATACTGTCAGAGAGAAATTCCTTTCTTAAATAGGGAATCCATATACTTTAATCTGTTTTTACACAAGTACTGTGTATGACTAATCCATGGTCCAGGAGTAAAATACTTTATAGCTAATCCCTCTAAATTTTTATTATTTTCGGTCATCCGTATAGACTGTTTATTTATCACGACTAAATTACCAATCTGCATTCTACATACCTCATATGATTCTTCAAGTCACGTTTCGTAGCCTATCATTTCTAATACAGCAGGTACTTGCTGAGCGCAGACTTGTAAAGCGTGATTTCGCGTATAGCAGTACCTTACAGGATTCCATTTAATTTGTCCACTGTTAGAATTTCATTCATACGTGGTTCAACATGCATCCATCAACACCGGAAAGAATTTATCTGCTATTTTAAACAATTTCCATCAACTGAAAATGAAGTCCAAAAAAATCTTACAAATCTCAAATGCAAAGCATTCCGAAGAATTTTCATATATGGAAGATAGAGAAGTCAAACAATGAATCAGAAAATTACAAAGGAAGAATTGGGTGCTTATAAAACCCCTTGATAATAAAAGCGCTTATTACGAGGAACAGCTTTTAACTGAAGATAAGATGAAGGAATCGTTAAATAACAGAGAAGCAATGTCTGATCTTCTAGCGGAGATTGACACAATTAAAGGAAAAAACGGACACTTTAAAAGAGCTACTGGGAAACATGTGCTCTTTACAGCGACACAGTTACAGTTGTATCAGTCATTCTTATAAGCAAAAGACATCAGCTTTTTCAAAAAATAATTCTGTCATGTATTTGCCAAGAGAACGAAAACAAGTCCAAAACAAACTTTCAGAGTGCTTTTCAAAACCAAGTTGAAAGTTAGTCTGCAGAATTTTACTTCGATAATAATAAAACATCTCTGATTTTATTTCAAAATGAATTTTTATTTATCAAATCAATTTCAAAGAGATCTTTGCAAATTGTTTCATAAAACTTCACAATATGCCAAAATTGTTCAGATTAGGGAAAAAATATAATAAAGTATTGCTTAAAACAACTAAGAAAAAGCACATTTTGAGCATCCTTAACAGAAGACAATTTGGCTCCACTAACTTTCTTTACGAGTATACATTAAATTTTTATTTACATTTCTTTTTTATTCAACACTTATCTTTCAATGGTTTTAAGAGAAACAGCACTTGATAGAGACTTTAAATTCGGAAAAAACTGAAACACAATTGTTTTATACACAGGCAGTGCAATTACACTGGCCTGTTGGGAAGAGAAGACCCCGTTGGACAGGGAAAATATTAGGCCACACAGAGAGGAAAATGTTTAGCCTCCTCCTCGTAATGCGAAAGGGAAAAAGTTACACCACTGCAGTACTTTTGAAACCACTACGAAGCAACAGAACTCTAACAAATCACAAACTTCTGATAATTATAGTGTGATTAACAGTTCAACCTCACTTGGAATATTACAATACAATATAGAGAAAGCAGCAATTCAGACACTTCAATATGGAATTCAAAAACCTACGAAATTAATGCACAAATGCTACCCTAAACATCAAAACATAATGTGACGCGTTCATGTAAAATAAATAACTAGTAAAGCTCCAATATAAAGCAACATGTGAAAAAGGACGGACAAATTATAACATTCAAGCATTTCTAGTGGAAATAAAGTTGATATAAAACAAGACTTACCAGCCACAGATGTCTATTTGCTCTGAATTATTCCTCCGTTCTTGTCATCATCGTTCTTTTTCTTTCACGATATCATGTTCTGCATTCGAAGAGTGCACAAAAGTGATGACAAATTACACTAGAAGAGGCCAAAAGGGGAAAAAAAGGAATCATTAGATTTTAACTACTTTGATATTAAAGAATAATTATACACAAAGAGAAATATCTAATATTGTTTCTTAATATATAAGACTTCAAAAGTCGGCTTCTTTGTTTTAAAACTTCAGCAATGTGCTACATTGTTACTGAAAGCACGACTGCAATCGATAGAAAAGCTGATTTTCCTAATACGACAGAAGTACAGTGAGCGAAAGGGGTATTTAATATATGGGTACAACATGAATAATGAAAGAAAAAAAAATTAGACAGTTATTACGGATACACAGAATAAAAGGGATAATGATCTTCGAGAAGAGTAAATAATTGCAGTGCTGGTAGAAAGATGGCCCCAAAAGACAAAGAGCAGGTAATTTTAAATCACAAATAAACAAAATAAACTTTACTGCTAGCTTTGAAGCAGGTGTTATATATTAAACTATCTTAACACACAGAATTAGTGACATAACAGATCAAAATAGAGTAAGAATCAAACTCGCAATACATTAACATTAAAAGAGCTATACATGTATACTTTTAAAGATTTTTTTAAAAAAAGGGCACAAAAACACCACTCTAAAAACAGACTTCGAAGAACATCTTGGAAATAAAAGTCACATACCATAAAAGAAATATTTCATTCAGAATTTTAACGCAATAACCATTTCTAATTTTAAGTTTTTACTTAGGTACTCTCATCCATGAGAGAGGACAGCTTAGTCCAATATACCAGAAATTATCCTGAAATATTACCAGGTGACTTTAATGTAATTATAGAAACATTTCACTCAGGGAAAGAACATATTGTCTAGCTGCCCGGGTTCAAGCCCAGCTTTAATATAGCAAGCCAAAACACATCAAATGCCATTGAATGATACAGCATTTTGAAATGTTACAAAAAATTTAAATGCAATTTCGTGGAAGAGCTATTGCAATTACCTACATACTAAAATTTTAACCAAAAATTCAAGAAAACTAAGATACTCCTTTTTCTTTCGAAGGAATCAAAGCCATATACTAATGTAGGGATGCTCAACATATTGTACTATGAAACCTAAACATAGGAATGAAATTTTGTCAGCTATGTGAGATGTCCAATACCGAGAAATTCCGTAAATTGTAGAATAGAACCTGCGTCTGAAAACAGACGAAAGGTAAAACATTATTCAAATACTTAACTTTTAGCCTTGAAGCAGGTGTTCTATATTAAACTGTGTTAATTCACATACAGAATTAGTAATATAATAGCTAAGAATTTTGTAAGAGACCCAAACACACATTAAATAAACATTAAAAAATCTATATACATTTATTAATGTTACGAGGGTTTATTCTGAAATATTATAAGGTCACTTTCAAAGAAATGATAGAACTTTTCACTCAGAGAAGGGACATTCTGTCTGGCTGCCCGGGTTCCATCCCAGCTTCTGTTACAAAAGTTTCATAGAAGAATTTTAAAAATCCAGAAACGAAACTTACGAAGAAATTATTGAACATACCTGGTTCTATGATTTAGCCATTCTTACAGACATAGTAACTAAATCTTAAATTTGAGGGGGGGGGCGAGAGAACTAAAGTCTTTGAATTAAAGGGTATAAATTCATTTTAAATCAAAATTAATTTTGTGAAAATATAACCCAAATATGAGGAATATACATTTTTACCATAATGTAATGTACGTTTTGCCCCTTTGAAAATCTGGAGAACTTAAGCGTGAAATATAAGAAAACTGAAACAATCATTTGGAAAATCTCATCGAGCTTAAATTAGTTTCTAAATTAGATGTTTTGAGTGTATTTAAAATTAGGCTAACTACTTCATTCACTTCAAACCAATTACATAACACTAGTATTTAAGAAAAATGGTAAAAGATTGCAAATATTTTAAATAACAATTCTATTGATCTAGAAATGGAAATAACTGATTTTCATCCTAATTAAGATCAAGAATATCACAAAAAGCCATTTGAATAGTCCTACAACAGAAAAATCATGAACAGTTAAACTTTTAAAAAGATAAATTCCTGCTTCTGATCTACTTAAAAATGTGAAAGAGGATTTTCAACACTGAACTTGTTAAAATCAATGTTTAGATACAGGATAACAAATCAACTCCCAACGACTGCAAGGATTTAGCCATATCATTGCATGTACCAGAGGGAAAAAAAAAAAAACACTCGCAGAAAAAATGCAGTGTTAAATTTCACATTAAAATATGATTTCCCTGTATTTAACTTTCATCTTGCTGAATTTTTTGTAAATAATACAAAGAGTATACCTTTTTTTTAACATATTATACCACACATTTGTATACTTTGTGTAATGCATTTATAACTGAAATATTAAAAGTGCACTAGATACTTGTAGCTCGCCAAAATTTTATAAACTCAAAATTGGCTCCCTTTAAGTTAAAGTTGCGCATAACTGCACTAAGGGAAGGAATGCAATTTTATGTCTTTGTCTGTATTTGATTTCATTTTCATATAAAAAGAGTTAAAAATAGGGTTATCTAATTTTGTTATCTAGGTAACAAAATTTAAACACACATTTTCAGTAAAAAAGTACAGGGAAACAAAAAGATTTTGTTTCCCTGAAGACGCAACACCTCACTATTCCAGGTATGGTACAGACTGCATACTGTCAGAGAGAAATTCCTTTCTTAAACAGGGAATCCATATACTTTAATCTGTTTTTACACAAGTACTGTGTATGACTAATCCATGGTCCAGGAGTAAAATACTTTATAGCTAATCCCTCTAAATTTTTATTATTTTCGGTCATCCGTATAGACTGTTTATTTATCACGACTAAATTACCAATCTGCATTCTACATACCTCATATGATTCTTCAAGTCACGTTTCGTAGCCTATCATTTCTAATACAGCAGGTACTTGCTGAGCGCAGACTTGTAAAGCGTGATTTCGCGTATAGCAGTACCTTACAGGATTCCATTTAATTTGTCCACTGTTAGAATTTCATTCATACGTGGTTCAACATGCATCCATCAACACCGGAAAGAATTTATCTGCTATTTTAAACAATTTCCATCAACTGAAAATGAAGTCCAAAAAAATCTTACAAATCTCAAATGCAAAGCATTCCGAAGAATTTTCATATATGGAAGATAGAGAAGTCAAACAATGAATCAGAAAATTACAAAGGAAGAATTGGGTGCTTATAAAACCCCTTGATAATAAAAGCGCTTATTACGAGGAACAGCTTTTAACTGAAGATAAGATGAAGGAATCGTTAAATAACAGAGAAGCAATGTCTGATCTTCTAGCGGAGATTGACACAATTAAAGGAAAAAACGGACACTTTAAAAGAGCTACTGGGAAACATGTGCTCTTTACAGCGACACAGTTACAGTTGTATCAGTCATTCTTATAAGCAAAAGACATCAGCTTTTTCAAAAAATAATTCTGTCATGTATTTGCCAAGAGAACGAAAACAAGTCCAAAACAAACTTTCAGAGTGCTTTTCAAAACCAAGTTAAAAGTTAGTCTGCAGAATTTTACTTCGATAATAATAAAACATCTCTGATTTTATTTCAAATTGAATTTTTATTTATCAAATCAATTTCAAAGAGATCTTTGCAAATTGTTTCATAAAACTTCACAATATGCCAAAATTCTTCAGATTAGGGAAAAAATATAATAAAGTATTGCTTAAAACAACTAAGAAAAAGCACATTTTGAGCATCCTTAACAGAAGACAATTTGGCTCCACTAACTTTCTTTACGAGTATACATTAAATTTTTATTTACATTTCTTTTTTATTCAACACTTATCTTTCAATGGTTTTAAGAGAAACAGCACTTGATAGAGACTTTAAATTCGGAAAAAACTGAAACACAATTGTTTTATACACAGGCAGTGCAATTACACTGGCCTGTTGGGAAGAGAAGACCCCGTTGGACAGGGAAAATATTAGGCCACACAGAGAGGAAAATGTTTAGCCTCCTCCTCGTAATGCGAAAGGGAAAAAGTTACACCACTGCAGTACTTTTGAAACCACTACGAAGCAACAGAACTCTAACAAATCACAAACTTCTGATAATTATAGTGTGATTAACAGTTCAACCTCACTTGGAATATTACAATACAATATAGAGAAAGCAGCAATTCAGACACTTCAATATGGAATTCAAAAACCTACGAAATTAATGCACAAATGCTACCCTAAACATCAAAACATAATGTGACGCGTTCATGTAAAATAAATAACTAGTAAAGCTCCAATATAAAGCAACATGTGAAAAAGGACGGACAAATTATAACATTCAAGCATTTCTAGTGGAAATAAAGTTGATATAAAACAAGACTTACCAGCCACAGATGTCTATTTGCTCTGAATTATTCCTCTGTTCTTGTCATCATCGTTCTTTTTCTTTCACGATATCATGTTCTGCATTCGAAGAGTGCACAAAAGTGATGACAAATTACACTAGAAGAGGCCAAAAGGGGAAAAAAAGGAATCATTAGATTTTAACTACTTTGATATTAAAGAATAATTATACACAAAGAGAAATATCTAATATTGTTTCTTAATATATAAGACTTCAAAAGTCGCCTTCTTTGTTTTAAACTTCAGCAATGTGCTACATTGTTACTAAAAGCACGACTGCAATCGATAGAAAAGCTGATTTTCCTAATACGACTGTTAAGGAATATTCTTTGATATCGCCAAGAGATGGCGTTAGGAGTCCATCTATTGGCTTACTTGACCTTTCCCCTTCTGAACACGTGACTTGAAAAAATATTCTTCTTCTTGAAGGTAGAATTTCGATGCACTGCGCAATAGAATTCGATTTAGATTTAAGCTGGAACTATTCAGTTCTTGCCGTTTGAGCATTAAATATTCGATTCAGGCATTTTAGCCTACATTGTATATATGTAAATATTAAGTTTAATTAAAATTTATGGAAAACCCTCCAGGCCATGCATCTCGTCCTTTGGATTATGAGTGATTCGACTTTGATCTAGAACATTTCGTTACATAATGGTGCATCGGCCGGGAAAAGAATCTGATTAATTTGAAAATTTGTGTTTTTCGCCTTTTGGATTAGCTTTGTAAGCGAAGACTTCTCACGGTAAGTCTCCTTTGATAATTTATTAAAATGGAACAGAAGACACTAATTAAGAATCGAGCACATATACGTGCTTCTGTAACTCAAATTATTAAAAATGTAGATGTGTATTTAAAAGAAGAAAAACAAGAAGAGTTAGAAAATTGTTTGGAATTGTTAAATAGTAAAGAAACGGAACTACATGATTTAAATGAAAAAATACAAAATTTGATTGAAGATGAATCAAAATTAGATTCAGATATTAACACTTCTATGGAATATAACGATAAAATAATAATAGCGAAGTCTAAAATCAACCGCTATTTAAGGAAATACAATATTCAAAATATCAACACAAATTTAAATAATTCATCTACAGAAGTTGAAACCAAAAGACAGATTGAAGGCAATGTGAAATTGCCCAAACTGTTAATTCACAGATTTTCCGGAGATTATAACGATTGGATGAATTTTTGGAATTCATTCAAGGTCACTATTCATGACAATGTTACACTTTCGAAGATAGAAAAATTTAATTATTTGAGAACTTATTTATGTGGAAACGCAGCATCAGCCATAGAAGGTCTCTCAATCTCAGAGGCTAATTATGACTCTGCTATAGACATTCTTAAAAATAGATTCGGCCAAAGTGACCTTATTATCAATACACACATTTCTAATCTCTTAAATTTAAATCCCGTTCAAAGTTCAAGTGAAGTGACAAAATTGCGAAAACTTTATGATACAATTAACGTTCAAGTCAGAAGCCTTTTAGCATTCGGTGTGAAACCAGAAACATATTCCAACATGTTTATTCCAATTTTGATGAAAATTGTCCCGAACGATATAACTTTAGAATTTCATCGTACAAATACTGAAAATCCTTCAACCTATGATTTAAACAAATTTCTAGACTTTCTCCGATTAGAAATAGAATCGCGAGAAAAGATTAATTCGTTATCCTTCCCACGCAAGTCAAACCCGGAAATGAAAGGTATTAACAGATATCCACCGACGCTGAAACATAAACAAACTGTCACCACACATGAATTTATGGCAGCCGCGTCATCAAATCGAAACTGCATTTTTTGTTTTCAAAACCATGACTCAGAGTCCTGTTTATGCCTTACAGTTAATGAGAAGAGAGATATTTTGAAAAAACAAGCGCGTTGTCTGCTTTGTTTGGCCCCTAAACACAAAATCTCACAGTGCCGGCAACGCCAAACTAAAGTTTGTAAAATTTGCAAAGGTAAACATTCAGAAGCCATATGTTTTAAATCCACTTCGATAGTTAAAAATAGACCAAGTGATAAAAAGGATAGTATATTAATTTCGAAAAATGATACACAAACTAAGGAACAGAAAGAAGAAATTGTTTCAGCCGTTTCACATAATGCAAATAATACAATTCTTTTACAGACTTGCACGATAAAAGTTAAAACAGCTAAGGAAAAGGTGTTTGCCAGACTTCTCTTGAATAGTGGAAGTATGAAAAGTTTTTGTGCTCGCAAGTTAGCGGACAGATTAAACCTCGAAGTCATAAGAAAAGAAAAATTGACTGTCTACACTTTTGGGAATACTTCTCCCATCCAAAAAAATTATGACGTAGTTAAATTAACTTTAGAACATAGAAGTTCTCCCGATTCTAGAATAGAAGTTGAATTATTAGTAACTGATCATATATCAGGTGCAGATATTCCACCTCCTAAATCAGAAGAAATTAAGCAAAACAGACAAAAAATTTGCTGCTCGCAGGTTTTCCCGACTGTAAAAAACCCATTGCCATTCTAATTGGTGCAGATTATTATTACAACATAGTAATGGGACACGTTAAATACTTAAGCAAAAATCTTGTTGCAGTGGAAACTATTTTCGGCTGGTGCCTACATGGACGAAAAGGTGATGATGATGTCTCTTTAGCTTTCAATGTAGTTGTAGGGGAAGATTTGATTTCCAAACAAATAACAAAATTTTGGGACTTGGAAAACTCAGGACTTATTGATAAGAGGGAAAACTTCGATTCAACTGAAAATGAAGTAGTCGAATATTTCGAATCAAATATAACATATGAAAATTCTCGCTATAAAGTTAGATTGCCTTGGAAACATGACACATCAAATCTAAATAATAATAGGGAAATCGCAGAACAAAGATTTCATCGACTTAGAAAACGATTTAAAAAAGATCCTGATCTATTTTCCGAATACAGGAATGTATTAAGAGATCAGTTAAAACAAAATATTATCGAACCAGTTTCAGAAATTTCAAATGAAGAGGATGTCGTGTTTTACTTGCCACATAGGGAAGTTATACGCGAGGATCGAGCTACAAGTAAATTACGTATTGTTTATGATGCATCATCGCATGCCCCAGGATCCATTTCTTTGAATGACTGTCTACATGTTGGGCCAAATTTATACCCTGAAATATTCGAAATATTGTTAAGATTTCGGTATAATTTAATAGCCTTCACCGCAGATATAAAACAAGCCGTTTTACAGATTCTCATACATGAAAAAGATCGAGACGCAACCAGGTTTCTGTTTTCCAATTTCCCTAATGATGAAACCATTTCTCCTGACATATATAGGTTCACTAGAGTTTTATTTGGAATAAATAGTAGTCCATTCCTATTAGCCGCTACCATTAAACATCATCTGAAAAAATATAATAAACTTTATCCTACAACGGTTAACTTTTTGAATGAGAACGTATATGTAGATGATGTGATTGGAAGCCAACCAACGATCAATGAAGCATTAACTACGAGTCTAGAATCGGTCCAAATATTTAAGGAAGCAAGCATGCAGCTTCACAAATGGCATAGTAACTCGAGACAATTACATGAATTGTGGGTAAAAAAGGGTATCGTTCCAGATGAAAATCCTGAAGATTTTAATAAAGAAAATTTCCCATTTAAAGTCTTAGGTATGGCATGGGATAATTCAAAGGACTTACTATATTTTGATGTTCGGAACTTATTGTCTTTCACATCTAAACCAATAGGAACAAAACGATTTCTTCTACAAGGGTTGGGTCGGATATTCGATCCGATTGGAATTTTAGGACCTTTCACTGTTAGAATAAAGTGCTTAATACAGAAGATTTGGTTGTCACAAATAGATTGGGATGAACCGTTACCTGAAGATTTGTCCTCTGAATGGAGAAGGTGGTGTGAAGAGCTACCTCAAATGGCTGAATTCTCCATCTCTCGTTACCTTTTCATGCACTCGAACATTAATGTCGAAAATCTCGAACTACATTGCTTTTCAGATGCAAGTGTCAAAGCCTATGGTACAGTCGCATATTTACGTTTCACGACAGAAAATAAAGAAATCAAAACGGCCTTTGTCTCTTCTAAAAATAGGGTAGCCTTACTAAAATCCCTTACTTTACCGAGGTTAGAATTAATGGGGGCATTGTTATCAGTTAAGTTAGTCAGCAATATTCTGAAACCACTGAAATTGAGAATTCCGTGCTATTTTTGGACAGACTCAACAATTACTTATTTTTGGATCTAGAAACAACCTGAAGCCTTCAAACCCTTTGTCAGGAATCGTGTCGAAGAAATACAAAAATTGAGTTCACCTCAAGATTGGCATTATTGCCCAGGTGTCGACAACCCTGCAGATCTCGTATCTCGGGGAACGAAGATTTCCAAGTTAATAAATGAGACCATTTGGACGCAAGGTCCCCAATGGCTTCAACTCCCTCACGAACTTTGGCCAAGATTAGATATTAAAGAAACAATAGATGAAAACAAGCTGGAATACCGAAAGAGATCCGGTGATATACATCAACTTGAATGTACAATCGAAAAAAGTGCAGATGATCTTTTCGACATATCAAAATATAGCAAATTAGAGAAGGTGTTAAGAGTCACTGCTTGCACAACACGTTTCATTAGAAAATTAAGAAAAACTAGCGACATTCAAGGAACTCTCACAGCTGAAGAGTTACAAGAAGCAGAAAACTTCTGGATAAGATCAGAGCAAAAGAAGTTTTTTGCCGAAGAATATGAATCCCTCAAAGAAGGTAATTCGGTTGGAAAAAATTCTCCTTTGTATAATTTTCTTCCTTACATTGATGAAAAGGAAATCATGAGGTTGAGAGGAAGACTGGAATTTTCTGACTTCTCACTAGATAATAAACATCCAATAATCTTACCTAAAAATTCTCGACTAACGATTCTGATTGTATGCAAAGAACATGAGAAGATAATGCATGGAGGAATTGCTGCAACTTTAGCTAAAGTCAGATCACGCTTCTGGATTCCTAAAGGACGACAGTTAGTCAAAAAAGCATTAAAAGGTTGTATAATCTTCCAAAAATATTTAGCTAAACCAGCAGACCAGATGACAGCACCCTTACCAAAGGATAGAATCCAAGAATCGCCTCCATTTGCAGTCTGTGGAATTGATTTCGCCGGACCAGTTTACGTAAAGAATTCTAAAGACACTCGAAAATCCTATATTGTTTTGTTCGTTTGTGCAGTAACCCGAGCTGTACACTTAGAACTTGTATCAGATATGTCAACAGAATCCTTTTTACTTGCATTTCGCAGATTTTTGAGCAGAAGAGGAAACTGCGTAATCATCTACTCTGACAACGCCAAGACCTTTAAGAGGGCAAAGAAAGAACTTGAGAATTTTTCAAAAGTTTTAAAAGATGACAAATTCAAGAATTTCATTGCCAAAGAAAGAATCCATTGGAAATTTATAATCGAACGAGCCCCATGGTGGGGAGGGTTTTATGAGAGACTTGTTAGATCTGTTAAAGAATGTTTAAGAAAAATCGTAGGAAAAGCATTGTTGACTTTCGAAGAAATGTCTACACTACTTGTCGAAGTGGAGTCAGTTCTTAATTCACGACCTCTAAGTTACGTTTACAACGACAATGACGAGCCGCAACCGTTGACTCCAATGCACTTCTTAAACATTGGACAAACTGACTTGAAGTATCCTTTGACCTTTGCTAGAATCATCGGCAGCGAAACGACAAGAGAAACGCTGTTAAAAAGAAAGCGTTATCAAGAATTGCTGTTAAAACACTTGTGGTGGAAATGGAAGCAACAATATTTATTAGATCTTAGAACTGCCCATTTCTTGAAGAATCCGCAACTTCAACCAGAACTAAAAGTAGGAGATGTTGTTTTAGTCGAAGGAGATAATAAAAACAAACTCTTATGGAAACTTGGTAGAATCATAAAAATTATTCCTGGACGTGATGGTAAAGTGATTCGACTTTAATCTAGAACATTTCGTTACACGTCAGAAGTACAGTGAGCGAAAGGGGTTTTTAATATATGGGTACAACATGAATAATGAAAGAAAAAAAAAATTAGACTGTTATTACGGATACACAGAATAAAAGGGATCTTCGAGAAGAGTAAATAATTGCAGTGCTGGTAGAAAGATGGCCCCAAAAGGCAAAGAGCAGGTAATTTTAAATCACAAATAAACAAAATAAACTTTACTGCTAGCTTTGAAGCAGGTGTTATATATTAAACTATCTTAATTAACACACAGAATTAGTGACATAACAGATCAAAATAGTGTAACAATCAAACTCGCAATACATTTCATTAAAAGAGCTATACATGTATACCTTTAAAGATTTTTTAAAAAAAAGGGCACAAAAACACCACTCTAAAAAGTTATTAGTGTTACGAGGGTTTATTCTGAAATATTATAAGGTCACTTTCAAAGAAATGATAGAACTTTTCACTCAGGGAAGGGACATTCTGTCTGGCTGCCCGGGTTCCATCCCAGCGTGTGTTACAAAAGTTTCATAGAAGAATTTTAAAAATCCAGAAACGAAACTTACGAAGAAATTATTGAACATACCTGGTTCTATGATTTAGCCATTCTTACAGACATAGTAACTAAATCTTAAATTTGAGGGGGGGGGCGAGAGAACTAAAGTCTTTGAATTAAAGGGTATTATAAATTCATTTTAAATCAAAATTAATTTTGTGAAAATATAACACAAATATGAGGAATATACATTTTTACCATAATGTAATGTACGTTTTGCCCCTTTGAAAATCTGGAGAACTTAAGCGTGAAATATAAGAAAACTGAAACAATCATTTGGAAAATCTCATCGAGCTTAAATTAGTTTCTAAATTAGATGTTTTGAGTGTATTTAAAATTAGGCTAACTACTTCATTCACTTCAAACCAATTACATAACACTAGTATTTAAGAAAAATGGTAAAAGATTGCAAATATGTTAAATAACAATTCTATTGATCTAGAAATGGAAATAACTGATTTTCATCCTAATTAAGATCAAGAATATCACAAAAAGCCATTTGAAGAGTCCTAGAACAGAAAAATCATGAACAGTTAAACTTTAAAAAGATAAATTCCTGCTTTTGATCTACTTAAAAATGTGAAAGAGGATTTTCAACACTGAAGTTGTTAAAATAAATGTTTAGATACAGGATAACAAATCAACATCCCAACGACTGCAAGGATTTAGCCATATCATTGCATGTACCAGAGGGAAAAAAAAAACTCGCAGAAAAAATGCAGTGTTAAATTTCACATTAAAATATGATTTCCTTGTATTTAACTTTCATCTTGCTGAATTTTTTGTAAATAATACAAACAGTATACCTTTTTTTAATATATTATACCACACATTTTTATACTTTGTGTAATGCATTTATAACTGAAATATTAAAAGTGCACTAGATACTTGTAGCTCGCCAAAATTTTATAAACTCAAAATTGGCTCCCTTTAAGTTAAAGTTGCGCATAACTGCACTAAGGGAAGGAATGCAATTTTATGTCTTCGTCTGTATTTGATTTCATTTTCATATAAAAAGAGTTAAAAATAGGGTTATCTAATTTTGTTATCTAGGTAACAAAATTTAACACACACATTTTCAGTAAAAAATTACAGAATAAAAGATTTTGTTTCCCTGAAGACGCAACACCTCGCTATTCCAGCTATGGTACAGACTGCATACTGTCAGAGAGAAATTCCTTTCTTAAACAGGGAATCCATATACTTTAATCTGTTTTTACACAAGTACTGTGTATGACTAATCCATGGTCCAGGAGTAAAATACTTTATAGCTAATACCTCTAAATTTTTATTATTTTCGGTCATCTGTACAGACTGTTTATTTATCACGACTAAATTACCAATCTGCATTCTACATACCTCATATGATTCTTCAAGTCACGTTTCGTAGCCTATCATTTCTAATACAGCAGGTACTTGCTGAGCGCAGACTTGTAAAGCGTGATTTCGCGTATAGCAGTACCTTACAGGATTCCATTTAATTTGTCCACTGCTAGAATTTCATTCATACGTGGTTCAACATGCATCCATCAACACCGGAAAGAATTTATCTGCTATTTTAAACAATTTCCATCAACTGAAAATGAAGTCCAAAAAAATCTTACAAATCTCTAATGCAAAGCATTCCGAAGAATTTTCATATATGGAAGATAGAGAAGTCAAACAATGAATCAGAAAATTACAAAGGAAGAATTGGGTGCTTATAAAACCCCTTGATAATAAAAGCGCTTATTACGAGGAACAGCTTTTAACTGAAGATAAGATGAAGGAATCGTTAAATAACAGAGAAGCAATGTCTGATCTTCTAGCGGAGATTGACACAATTAAAGGAAAAAACGGACACTTTAAAAGAGCTACTGGGAAACATGTGCTCTTTACAGCGACACAGTTACAGTTGTATCAGTCATTCTTATAAGCAAAAGACATCAGCTTTTTCAAAAAATAATTCTGTCATGTATTTGCCAAGAGAACGAAAACAAGTCCAAAACAAACTTTCAGAGTGCTTTTCAAAACCAAGTTGAAAGTTAGTCTGCAGAATTTTACTTCGATAATAATAAAACATCTCTGATTTTATTTCAAATTGAATTTTTATTTATCAAATCAATTTCAAAGAGATCTTTGCAAATTGTTTCATAAAACTTCACAATATGCCAAAATTCTTCAGATTAGGGAAAAAATATAATAAAGTATTGCTTAAAACAACTAAGAAAAAGCACATTTTGAGCATCCTTAACAGAAGACAATTTGGCTCCACTAACTTTCTTTACGAGTATACATTAAATTTTTATTTACATTTCTTTTTTATTCAACACTTATCTTTCAATGGTTTTAAGAGAAACAGCACTTGATAGAGACTTTAAATTCGGAAAAAACTGAAACACAATTGTTTTATACACAGGCAGTGCAATTACACTGGCCTGTTGGGAAGAGAAGACCCCGTTGGACAGGGAAAATATTAGGCCACACAGAGAGGAAAATGTTTAGCCTCCTCCTCGTAATGCGAAAGGAGGCCACTTGGGAAAAACTTACACCACAGCAGTACTTTTGAAACCACTACGAAGCAACAGAACTCTAACAAATCTCAGACTTCTGATAATTATAGTGTGATTAACAGTTCAACCTCACTTCGAATATTACAATACAATATAGAGAAAGCAGCAATTCAGACACTTCAATATGGAATTCAAAAACCTACGAAATTAATGCACAAATGCTACCCTAAACATCAAAACATAATGTGACGCTTTTATGTAAAATAAATAACTAGTAAAGCTCCAATATAAAGCAACATGTGAAAAAGGACGGACAAATTATAACATTCAAGCATTTCTAGTGGAAATAAAGTTGATATAAAACAAGACTTACCAGCCACAGATGTCTTTTTGCTCTGCATTATTCCTCCGTTCTTTTCATCATCGTTCTTTTTCTTTCACGATATCATGTTCTGCATTCGAAGAGTGCACAAAAGTGATGACAAATTACACTAGAAAAGGCCAAAAGGGTAAAAAAAGGAATCATTAGATTTTAACTACTTTGATATTAAAGAATAATTATACACAAAGAGAAATATCTAATATTGTTTCTTAATATATAAGACTTCAAAAGTCGCCTTCTTTGTTTTAAACTCCAGCAATGTGCTACATTGTTACTAAAAGCATGACTGCAATCGATAGAAAAGCTGATTTTCCTAATACGACAGAAGTATAGTAAGCGAAAGAGGTTTTTAATATATGGGTACAACATGAATAATGAAAGAAAAAAAATTACACAGTTATTACGGATACACAGAATAAAAGGGATAATGATTTTCGAGAAGAGTAAATAATTGCAGCGCTGGTAGAAAGATGGCACCAAAAGACAAAGAGCAGGTAATTTTAAATCACAAATAAACAAAATAAACTTTACTGCTAGCTTTGAAGCAGGTGTTATATATTAAACTATCTTAATTCACACACAGAATTAGTGACACAACAGAACAAAATAGAGTCAGAATTAAACTCGCAATACATTAACATTAAAAGAGCTATACATATATACTTTTAAAGATTTTTTTAATAAAAGGGCACAAAAACACCACTCTAAAAACAGACTTCGAAGAACATATTGGAAATAAGTCATATACCATAAAAGAAATATTTCATTCAGAATTTTAACGTAAGAACCGTTTCTAATTTTAAGTTCTTTCAGGGTTCATAGCCACATTTTAGTTAAAAAAATAAGCACCTATAAGCACATTTCAAGCACATTTTAAGAAAAAAAATAAGCGCTTGTCTAATTACATTATATGCAAGTGCATAACCTTAAAAGAAAAATTAGACTTGCAATTCAAAATATGATCAATGCAATATTTATTAAAAGAATAAGCATTACCTCAACCATGGAAAACAATTAAATTTTTTTTTTATTTTAAATGACAGTTCAATTTACAGAATTCGTTTACAATGAGAGGAAAAAAAAACTATGCAGAACTAAACTATATTACAAGATTTAATGATGAAATTTCAGTTCAAAATATAGAAAATAAATAATAATAAGCCATATTAATTGTATTCGCTTGGCATCTAATAATAAATACAATTTATTTTTCCTCTTATATTAAAGAATTTAACTTGAATCAAAATTCTGAACATTTTCTAAATTTTCATTGCATAACTGTTTTTCCTTAACATATATTCCAAGCAAAGTAATTTAAGTAAAAAAGAGGAACATTTCTGAAATCAGGAGATGGGAAATTGTTTCATGCAGTCATCCTTTAACAGTAAAAGCTTAACTAACCCGCATACTCGGAAATTGCCGAATATTCCGTATAGTCGAGCGTAAGTGGAAAAAGAGGAGGAGGGGAGATTGTAGCCGTTTTTTAGATCGCTCGGCTAAATAAATGATTTTGACATTCCGATATGTGCTTCATATAAAAATAGACCAACGGAACTGAGAAATATTCTGCTTAAAAAGAACAGTAAAACTCTTTTAAGTGTTCATAAATAAATCTCAGACTGAACATCAAAATTAATTATCTCTGCAAAATACCGCAAACGTTATTGTGCAATACGTGCGGCGTAATTCTTCAATACGTGATATTACGCAATCGGAATCAAGAGCTGCCGGTATTCCGACAATAAAGAACTAAATAAAGGAAAAGAAAGAGACTTACCACTCTGGGGTGTTTTTGATTCTAATTTTGAACAGACTGTTAAATTTCCAGAATAGAATAATTCTTCGCTTGGGTTGGGTAGACCGCAAAACTTTTAGTCCTATTCAATCCAGATTGGACAGTGACAAAAAAAAAAAAAGTCCGCTGCTTCAATATTAGAGATTTTGCGGAGAAAGGGGAGAACCTCCCAACCTCTGTACTGTATAATGTATTGGGGGAAAAAAAATTATTATGACTATTCGATTACTTTCCTTTTATTTAAGCCATTCCGAATATTATTCCTTAGAAAGCTAATGTGTGTAAAAAAAAACCCATTTTTGGAAGTTTATCTACACTTCAGTAGCTACTGCAACTATATTATAAATATTCATACATATGCTCACAACATAAGCATAACGAGCATAATAAACACGAATATGAACTGACCACGCGGAACAAGAATGTAAATTATTAAAATCTTGATAGAAATTCAAACATGTGTAGTATTTGGGTGGGAGGAAAAGAATACCGAATGTATTGGAATTTCTACGGTTTTCGCAATTCTTTGACCACTAGAACGACGTGCACCTGTCTGTACTCTCGCGCGCACCTTAGGTTACGTTAATGCGGAGAAAGGGGGAAAAGCTATTTCCGGGAGTACGATTCACTATCTGACATTCCATGTAAGGAAGAAAAGTTGTTTATTTAGTTTTTTGGCTTTGGTACGGCGGGAAATAGCACGTTCATTAAAAAAAGCACTAAAAGCAAAAAATAAGCACTAAAAACAAAAAAATAAGGGCCTTAAAGAAAAAGTAAGCACCTATAAGGTCTTTATATTTTATTTTTAAATATAAGGACTTATAAGCACTTGTAAGGACCACTACGAACCCTCTCTTCATTTAGGTACTCTCATCCATGAGAGAGGACAGCTTAGTCCGATATACCAGAAATTAACCTGAAATATTACCAGGTGACTTTAATGTAATTATAGAAATATTTCACTCAGGGAAAGAACATATTGTCTAGCTGCCCGGGTTCGAGCCCAGATTAATATAGCAAGCCAAAACACATCAAATGCCATTGAATGATACAGCCTTTTGAAATGTTACAAAAAATTTATATGCAATTTCGTTGAAGAGCTATTGCAATTACGTACGTACTAAAATTTTGACCAAAAATTCAAGAAAACTAAGATACTTCTTTTTCTTTCGAAGAAATCAAAGTCATATACTAATGTAGGGATGCTCAACCTATTGTACTATGAAACCTAAACATAGGAATGAAATTTTGTCAGCTATGTGAGATGTCCAATACCCAGAAATTCCGTAAATTGTAGAATAGAACCTGCGTCTGAAAACAGACGAAAGGTAAAACATTATTCAAATACTTTACCTTTAGCCTTGAAGCAGGTGTTCTATATTAAACTGTGTTAATTCACATACAGAATTAGTAAAATAATAGCTCAAAATATTTTAAGAACCAAACACGCATTAAACAAACATTAAAAAATCTATATACATTTATTAGTGTTACGAGGGTTTATTCTGAAATTTTGTAAGGTCACTTTCAAAGAAATGATAGAACTTTTCACTCAGGGAAGGGACATTCTGTCTTGCTTGCCGGGGTCCATCCCAGCTTCCGTTACAAAAGTTGCATAGAAGAATTTTCAAAATCCAGAAACGAAACTTATGAAGAAATTATTGAACATACCTGGTTCTATGATTTAGCCATTCTTACAGACATAGTAAATAAATCTTAAATTTGAACGGGGACAAGAGAACTAGTCTTTGAATTAAAGAGTATTATAAATTCATTTTAAATCAAAATTAATTTTGTGAAAATATTACACAAATTTGAGGAATATACATTTTTACCATAATGTAATGTACGTTTTGCCCCTTTGAAAATCTCGAGAACTAAGGCGTGAAATATAAGAAAACTGAAACAATCATTTGGAAAATCTCATCGAGCTTAAATTAGTTTCTAAATTAGATGTTTCGAGTGTATTTAAAATTAGGCTAACTACTTCATTCACTTCAAACCCATTACATAATACTAGTATTTAAGAAAAATGGTAAAAGATTGCAAATATGTTAAATAACAATTCTATTGATCTAAAAATGGAAATAACTGATTTTCATCCTAATTAAGATCAAGAATATCACAAAAAGTCCTAGAACAGAAAAATCATGAACAGTTAAACTTTTAAAAAGATAAATTCCTGCTTCCGATCTACTTAAAAATGTGAAAGAGGATTTTCAACAATGAACTTGTTAAAATCAATGTTTAGATACAGGATAACAAATCAACATCCCAACGACTGCAAGGATTTAGCCATATCATCGCATGTACCAGAGGGAAAAAAAAAAAAAAAACTCGCAGAAGAAATGCAGTGTTAAATTTCACATTAAAATTTGATTTCATTGTATTTAACTTTCATCTTGCTGAATTTTTTGTAGATAATACAAAGAGTATACCTTTTCTTTAACATATTATACCACACATATTTATACTTTGTGTAATGTATTTATAACTGAAATATTAAAAGTGCACTAGATACTTGTAGCTCGCCAAAATTTTATAAACTCAAAATTGGCTCCCTTTAAGTTAAAGTTGCCCATAACTGCACTAAGGGAAGGAATGCAATTTTATGTCTTTGTCTGCAGAATTTTACTTCGATAATAAAACATCTCTGATTTTATTTCAAAATGAATTTTTATTCATTGAATCAATTTTAAAGAGATCTTCGCAAATTGGTTCATAAAACTTCACAATATGCCAAAATTGTTCAAATTAGGGAAAAAATATAACAAAGTATGCTTAAAACAACTAAGACAAAGCACATTTGGAGCATCCTTAACAGAAGACAATTTGGCTCCACTAACTTTCTATACGAGTACTCATTAAATTTTTATTTACATTTCTTTTTTGTTGAACATTTCACTTTCAGTGGTTTCAAGAGAAACAGCACTTGATAGAGAGACTCTAAATTCGGAAAAAACTGAAACAAAATTGGTTTATACCCAGGCAGTGCAATTACACTGGACGGTTGGGAAGAGAAGACCCCGTTGGACAGGGAAAATATTAGGCCACACAGAGAGGAAAATGTTTAGGATGCTCAAAATGTGCTTTTTCTTAGTTGTTTTAAGCATATTTTATTTATTATATTTTTCCCTAATCTGAACAATTTTGGCATATTGTGAAGTTTTATGAACCAATTTGCAAAGATCTCTTTGAAATTGATTTGATAAATAAAAATTCATTTTGAAATAAAATCAGAGATGTTTTATTATTATCGAAGTAAAATTCTGCAGACTAACTTTCAACTTGGTTTTTTGAAAAGCACTCTGAAAGTTTCTTTTGGACTTGTTTTCGTTCTCTTGGCAAATACATGACAGAATTATTTTTTGAAAAAGCTGATGTCTGCTTATAACAATGACTGATACAACTGTAACCGTGTCGCTGTAAAGAGCACATCTTTCCCAGTAGCTCTTTTAAAGTGTCCGTTTTTTTCTTTAATTGTGTCAATCTCCGCAAGAAGATCAGACATTGCTTCTCTGTTATTTAACGATTCCTTCATCTTATCTTCAGTTAAAAGCTGTTCCTCGTAATAAGCGCTTTCATTATCAATGGGTTTTATAAGCACCCAATTCTTCTTTTGTAATTTTCTGATTCATTGTTTGACTTCTCTATCTTCCATATGTGAAAATTCTTCGGAATCCTTTGCATTTGAGATTTTTAAGATTTTTTTTGACTCCATTTTCAGTCGATGGAAATTGTTTAAAGTAGCAGATAAATTCTTTCTGGTGTTGATGGATGAATGTTGAACCACGTATGAATGAAATTCTAGCAGTGGACAAATTAAATGGAATACTTTAAGGTACTGCTATACGCGAAATCACGCTTTACAAGTCTGCGCTCAGCAAGTACCTGCTGTATTAGAAATGATAGGCTACGAAACGTGACTTGAAGAATCATATGAGGTATGTAGAATGAAGATTGGGAGTTTAGTCGTGATAAATAAACAGTCTATACAAATGACCTGAAATAATAAAAATTTAGAGGGATTAGCTATAAAGTATTTTACTCCTAGACCATGGATTAGTCATACACAGTACTTGTGTAAAAACAGATTAAAGTATATGGATTCCCTGTTTAAGAAAGGAATTTCTCTCTGACAGTATGCAGTCTGTACCATACCTGGAATAGCGAGGTGTTGCGTCTTCAGGGAAACAAAATCTTTTATTCTGTAATTTTTTACTGAAAATGTGTGTTTAAATTTTGTTACCTAGATAACAAAATTAGATAACCCTATTTTTAACTCTTTTTATATGAAAATGAAACCAAATACAGACAAATAAATAAAATTGCATTCCTTCCCTTAGTGCAGTTATGTGCAACTTTAACTTAATGGGAGCCAATTTTGAGTTTATAAAATTTTCGCGACCTACAAGTATCTAGTGCACTTTTAATATTTCAGTTATAAATGCATTACACAAAGTATAAAAATGTGTGGTATAATATATTAAAGAAAAGGTATACTATTTATATTATTTACAAAAAATTCAGGAAGATGAAAGTTAAATACAGAGAAATCATATTTTAATGTGAAATTTAACACTGCATTTTTTCTGCGAGTTTTTTTTCCCCCTCTGGTACATGCCATGTTATGGCTAAATCCTTGCAGTCGTTGGTATGTGGATTTGTGATCCTGTATCTAAACATTGATTTTAACAAGTTCAGTGTTGAAAATCCTCTTTCACATTTTTAAGTAGATCGGAAGCAGGAATTTATCTTTTTAAAAGTTTAACTGTTCATGATTTTTCTGTTCTAGGAATATTCAAATGGCTTCTTGTGATATTCTTGATCTTAATTAGGATGAAAATCAGTTATTTCCATTTCTAGATCAATAGAATTGTTATTTAACATATTTGCAATCTTTTACCATGTTTCTTAAATACTAGTATTATGTAATGGGTTTGAAGTGAATGAAGTAGTTGGCCTAATTTTAAATACACTCAAAACATCTAATTTAGAAACTAATTTAAAGCTCGATGAGATTTTCCAAATGATTGTTTCAGTTTTCCAATATTTCACGCTTTAGTTCTCCAGACTTTCAAAGGGGCAAAACGTACATTACATTATGGGGAAAATGTATATTCCTTATATTTGTGTAATATTTTCACAAAATTAATTTTGATTTAAAATGAATGTATAATACCTGTTAATTCAGAGACTAGTTTAGTTCTCTTCCCCCCCCTCAAGTTTAAGATTTAGTTTTTATGCCTGTAAGAATGGCTTAATCATAGAACCAGATATGTTCAATAATTTCTTCATAAGTTTTGTTTCTGGATTTTTAAAATTCTTCTATGAAACTTTTGTAACTGATGCTGGGATGGAACCCGGGCAGCCAGACAGAATGTCCCTTTTCTGAGTGAAAAGTTCTATCATTTCTTTAAAAGTGACCTTATAATATTTCAGAATAAACCCTCGTAACACTAATAAATGTATATGGATTTTTTAATGTTTATTTACGAACGCAGGTTCTATTCCACAATTTACGGAATTTCTCGGTATCGGACATCTCACATAGCTGACAAAATTTCATTCCTATGTTTAGGTTTTATAGTACAATAAGTTGAGCATCCCTACATTAGTATGACTTTGATTCCTTCGAAAGAAAAAGGAGTATCTTAGTTTTCTTGAATTTTTGGTCAAAATTTTAGTATGTAGGTAATTGCAATAGCTCTTCCACGAAATTGCATTTAAATTTTTGGCTAATCTTTGGAATATGGTAACAGGTAGTTTGGCAACATTTTGGTAAGGCGATAAAGGTTACTAGGAGGACTTTAGCAATAATCTGAGAAGTACACAGTTCGAATCACATGTTATTTTGTCTCAGAGAAATGACAGATCACGAGACATGTCATGTAACATTTTCCGGAAAATTCCGATTGTGATTTTAGCTAATAAGCACTTAGAAACAATTTCACTGCTAAAGTTCAGAATCGCCCACTTATTTGTTTGGCGCTTTTTACAACAGTAAGAAGAATTGGATTTTTGTCAATTTTCTTTGACATTTTAAGTGAAAATAGGTCGATGTGTACATGGATAAAGTCAAGCGTGTGCGCAATGCCATTTTTGTGCCATTCTGGGATGTTTTTTTAAGTGAAAATAAATCGACGTGTAAATGGATATCACGTATATGCAATTCTTAAAAAGGCGCGAAGCAGTGGGCGATTCTGCACTTTCTCCAAATTTCGCACCTAATCTTCGTCATGATGAAGCACTTTTGTTCCATAAAAGTTCTAGAATAACCGTAATTCGGCTAGCAGATTGTTGGAAAAAATATTGAGTTAAGGAAAAAAAAAAAATGCCTTTACTTCGTGAAAACAAAATGGCGTCCAAAAAAGGGAAAAAAAAAACTAGCAGGAAGTTTTCGCCAAGTTACCATAACCCGAAGATTCACCAAATTTTTTGTAACATTTCAAAATGCTGTATCATTCAATGGCATTTGATGTGTTTTGGCTTGCAATATTAAAGCTGGGCTCAACCCGGGCAGCTAGACAATATGTTAACCTCTTCACACCCGAAGTTAAAATATTTAATTTAAAAATAATTTGTGAAGTTTATATGCTTGCTTTCTGTCTATAGATGGGGAAAAAAGAGATTTTTTTTGGTACATGTATATTTGGGGACCAAAAAATTTAGGTACACATATGTGTACCTTGGGATTCAAATAAGTAAATAATCTCATATTTTAACACTTATAAATTTTAATATTTAAAGTCGCCATTAGTTTAAAATGTAAAATAAAACATGAACACAATATAATTTCACAATAACATCCTAATGTATGATTGTTTTAATAATTTTAAGTAACTTTAACTAATATTTTATCTTTATCAACGCATTATTTTGTATGAAACTTTTCAAAATAATTGTTTTTAATACACATAAATACATTTTGCATTTGATACAGAATATTTTTGTTCTTTATGTACACTCTGGCATTCTACGTTTAGATGCATTTTTGTTATCCATGAGTCTTGGTAAGTGATTTACACCATCCGGATTCGTGTTCTTTACTGGTTGAGAAATTACTTTCCTTTGTTTTCTTAGGATATTCTTCCTCAACTAAACTTGAAGTGAGTCTTAAACTCTCTCTATTAGTTATTAAATTTCCTTCATATCTGCGCAATGCTGATACATCTAGCATGCGATATTCCATGAGGAATTTAGCATCCGTAAGATTGTTTCGCTTGTAATAGCGTACATGCATCGCCCAACACTATGATATCACAAAATGGGAGAATACAGAGAGGAAAATGTTTGGCCTCCTCCTCGTAATGCGAAACGAGGCCACTTGGGAAAAAATTACAGTACTTTTGAAACCATTACGAAGCAACAGAACTCTAACAAATCTCAGACTTCTGATAATTATAGTGTGATTAACAGTTCAACCTCACTTCGAATATTACAATACAATATAAAGAAAGCACCAATTCAGACACTTCAATATGGAATTCAAAATCTACAAAATTAATGCATAAATGCTACCCCAAACATTAAAATATAATGTGACGCGTTCATGTAAAATAAATAACTAGTAAAGCACCAATATAAAGCAACATGTGAAAAGAGACGTACAAATTATAACGTTCAAGCATTTCTAGTGGAAATAAAGTTGACATAAAACAAGAATTACCAGCAACAGATATCTTTTTGCTCTGCATTATTCATCCGTTCTTTTTCTTTCACGATATCGTGTTCTGCATTCCAAGAGTGCACAAAAATGATCACAAATTACACTAGAAGGGGCCAAAAGGGGAAAAAAGAAATCATTAGATTTTAACTACTTTGATATTAAAGAATAATTATACACAAAGAGAAATATCTAATATTGTTTCTTAATATATAAAACTTCAAAAGTCGCCTTCTTTGTTTTAAACCCCAGCGATGTGCTACATTGCTACTAAAATCATGACTGCAGTCAATAGAAAAGCAAATGATTTTCCTAATACGACAGAAATACAGTAAGCGAAAGGGGTTTTCAATATATGGGTACAAGATCAATAATGAAAAAAAAAAAAAATTTACACAGTTATTACGGATACACAGAATAAAAGGGATAATGATCTTCGAGAAGAGTAAATAATTTCAGTGCTCGTAGAAAGATGGCACCAAAAGACAATAAGCAGGCAATTTTAAATCAAACAGATTTCGAAGACCATCTTAGAAACAAAAGTCATACACCATAAAAGAAATATTTCATTCAGAATTTTAACGTAAAATCCGTTTCTAATTTTAAGTTCTTTACTTATTTACTCTCATTTATGAGAGAGGACAGCTTAGTCCGATTTACAAAAAATTATCCTGAAATATTACCAGGTCACTTTAATGATATTATAGAAATATTTCACTCAGGGAAAGAACATATAGTCTAGCTGCCCAGGTTCGAGCCCAGCTTTAATATAGCAAGCCAAAACACATCAAATGCCATTGAATGATATATTATTTTGAAATGTTACAAAAAATTTAAATGCAATTTCGTGGAAGAGCTATTGCAATTACCTACATACTAAAATTTTGACCAAAAATTCAAGAAAACTAAGATACTTCTTTTTCTTTCGAAGAAATCAAAGTCATATACTAATGTAGGGATGCTCAACCTATTGTACTATGAAACTTAAACATAGGAATGAAATTTTGTCAGCTATGTGAGATGTCCAATACCGAGAAATTCCGTAAATTGTAGAATAGAACCTGCGTCTGAAAACAGACGAAAGGTAAAACATTATTCAAATACTTTACTTTTAGCCTTGAAGCAGGTGTTCTATATTAAACTGTGTTATTCACATACAGAATTAGTAATATAATAGCTCGAAATATTGTGAGAACCAAACACGTATTATATAAACATTAAAAAATCTATCTACATTTATTAGTGTTACGAGGATTTATTCTGAAATATTATAAGGTCACTTTCAAAGAAATGATAGAAATTTTAATAAATATAAACTACAGATTTTCTTACCTTCGCGGTTCGAAAATGTAAGTTCATCACATTCAAGTACAATATCGTGCATATCCCCAATATGCTCTCTTAATTGTTGATTAGGTTAATGAATTTCTTCCGTAAGATGAACCAATTAAACTACTTCCTACTGATTCAGGACGTACATCATGCACATTACATAAATGGCGAAATAAATTACAACGAAATTAAAAATATCTTTTCGCAAAAAAAGCAAATTTAATTTTTAAGAATTAATCTATCCAGAATGAAATAGCTTTGTACACAATGCTAGAATATTATGCAAGAGCAACGGCTGGCATACATTACTGTCAAAAACTAAAATGGCGGTGGTAATGGACTAAATGGACCAACTAAAATGGAAGTGTCTCCCCGTACGACGTCGAACGGCTAGCTCAAACATGGTAAAAATGCTAAACGTACGACTAAACGCAGAGACCATCTGCGCATGAACATGCCTCCAATGTGCCATGCAAAGCGAGCGGCATTTTGTTCTCGAACGTGGTCGGGTGGTGTGGTGGTGAGTATACGAGTGATATCTATTGTTCCAAATTTTAAGTTGAAATTCAAATTAATTAAAATTATAATGCTTTTTCCACTTAAATAAATAGTCTTTTTTTAATTTAATTGTCTTTTTGGGTAAAATCCTATTATACGGTGCAGCCTTGGCGCGATTTTGAAAATTATCGCCAACACCAAAAATGATCCAAAGAACGTCTATATATATATATAATATATACTATACACTATATACTATGTGTGTATATAAATAGTATATATACTATTAAATTATAGTAGAATTTTTTCTTTATAATCTTTATTTTTATGATGGTTTTTATCGAATTGTCTCTAAAAATGTGAGACGTGCTGTTGCTCTGTATAATCCTCAGCACGTTGACAATTTGATTGAACTCAATAGACAGAAGCTTTTGCAATCACTCAAATTGGGAGCACCTGGGGATATTTCATTAGATGAGGATAGACTTCCTGAGTGTCCATTGGATGTCGCTGTAATTACAGAGGCAGAGATCAGAAGTGCAGTTGAACAAATGAGGCGTCGAAGCGCTCCGGGCCCGGACTGTTTTAATCCTATATTTGTTCAGATTTTAATTTTTACATATCTGGATATTTTTATATTGCTTTTTAATTACTGTTTTAAATTTTATGTGTTTCCAAGAAATTGGAAAATCGGTCGAGTTGTTTTAATTCCAAAGCAGAATGACAGATATAGACCAATTGTACTTTTGAGTGTTTTTGGAAAAGTGTATGAAAGAATCTTGGTTGAGAGATTGAAGTTTTACCTGAATAGTAGAATGATACTCAGTCGGCGACAGTATGGTTTCACAGCTGGCTGTTCTACAGATGATGCATTACTTGATACTATTGACTTTATTAGAAGCTATAAGAGTTCGCATCACGTAGTGCTGCTGTCCTTGGATGCTTCGTCTGCATTCGATTCAGTGTGCTGGAACTCTATTTTACAAACCATGATTAACCTTAAATTGCCAAGGAATTTGATTCAATGTTATAGGAGTTATTTTAACAATCGCAAAATCTTGTTTAATGCTTTTAAGGATGAAACTGCAGAGATAGAACTAGAGATTTTCATTGGTTGTCCGCAGGGCTCCTGCAGTGCTCCCCTGCTCTGGAATATCATATTAAACAAATTTCTTATTTTGGAATTCCCCAGTGATGTTAACTTTATTGCATATGCAGATGATCTTGCTCTTCTGATGTATGGTGCATCATTGGAAAAACTCGAGAAATCATTTGAGAATGTTATGTTAAAACTGGAGAATCGGCGAGGGTCTTGAATTGAACTTAGAAAAAACTTTTTCAATCATTTTCCCGCGGGCTGGGATCAAAGTGAAAGCTCCACGATTTAGATATCAAGGAAAAAGAATAAAGTTCGTTGACGTTATTAAATATTTGGGAGTCAAAATTGATTGCAAGTTGACCTTCGCAGATCATTTTAAAACAATTCATCGGCTCTCAGATCATATGTTAATGTTTTACAGGAGATCTTTTTCTAGTGAGACACTTTGTAACAAATCGGGCATTCTTAAAGATATTTTGAATAATGTAATTATCCCTAGAGTTTTCTATGGAATTGGTGCCTGGGATCCAGAGCCGGGGATTTGGTCAGGTTGAGGAACAAACTCGATGCGATACAGAGGAGCTAGTGCTTAATGATTACAAGATGTTTCCGTACTGTCTCAACTGAGGTGCTCTGCGTTCTAGCCGGCACGCCGCCTCTTTCAATTTTATATAAATTATATTTTGAAAAATTTTTGTTCAGAACTGGTAGACTTGATTTTAAATTGTATAAAGATATTTCGATTACAAGGCATATGTTTGAAAGAATTAATAATATTTTGGTACATCCTTTTGATTTATGTGTTTTTGAATTTGTTTGTAAACTCCCAATAATTGGAGAATTGGATATTTATACTGACGGGTCCAGGCAAGGTGATAAATTGGGTGCAGCATTTGTGATTCATCATTATGGAACTGAAATTGAAAATAAAAAATATAAGCTTAATAATTATAATTCTGTATTTCAATCGGAATGCTGTGCTTTACTTAAAGCCCTTCAATGGGTTAAGAAAAATTTGACTTGTGTTAATTCTATTCATATATATACTGATTGTATGTCTTTGCTTCAATCCTTGACCTCGGCCCGTCCTACTAATTTATTAATATTTGATATTAAATGTCTATTGAAATTTTTGATGCAGAATATGTGCATTCATTTACACTGGATAAAAGCCCATGTTGGCTTTGTTGGAAATGAAAGGGCCGACGTGCTGGCTAAAGAGGCGATCACTAATGATGATTGTGAATATATAGAAATTTCTGGTTCGAGAAGTTATGCAATTAGAAACATGAAAAATTTTTATGATGATATTTGGAATACTAGATGGAATGAATCAGAGAGGTGCGTGGGTCTTTTGAAGTCTATTAAAATTCAAAATAGTATGCGACCAATTAGTAATATTGATTTAAACCAGTTTTTAACTGAGCATGGAAGATTTCCCGCGTACCTCTCGAGATTTAATTTACAAAATTCAGACTTGTGTGGTCATTGCCATCAAGTTGGTAACGCAGATCACTTCTTGAATCATTGTTCCTTATTGGAAAATTTGAGAAAGAAATGTTTGGGAGATAAGTCATGGAACTTGGAAATCTTAGAAACATATTCTAAATGTGCAATGAATCTGATTAATTCTAATAGAGTTGAATTTGGAATATTTGTTTAGTATTGTGTATATTTATATTTTGATTATATGTATTATATTCTCAGTTATGAGTATTTATAGGTTTACTACGAAAATTTTGAGGTTTTTCTGTGTATTGTTTTGTTTGATGCATTGTGGATGTTTTGTGCATGTGATATTTCGAGAAGATACAGTTGATTGGATATGGCCTTGCAGATGTTGAGAATCCTGATGGATTACCAGATTTAAATTATCAAAATTAATGGTGGTTTTGAGTTTCAGGATTTTGATTTTTAAATTTTAAATTTTATGGAATTTTTATATTTTTTCTTAAATTTTAAATTGTAGTTTTTGATTTTAAAATGTTCTGAAATTTTAAAGTTTCAAAATTTTTCTTATATTCTGTTCTTAATGGAGTAATTGCTAAAGTTTTAATATGATACATGGCAATCTTAAGTTTTTCCAGTTTTGGTTTTGGTTTGGTTTTTGGTTTTTGGTTATTGGCAGTCTTGGATCTTCTTTTCTATGATTATTAAAGATAATTAATACATTTGAATTCAGATAGTGGTAGGACTATTAAAGTAAATTTTTGAAATAAATTAATAGTTTAAATAGAATTATGATTATACAAATAATATGCTATTAAAGTAATATTGTAGGGAATTCGGTTTGACCTTCTACAGGTTATTTAAATTGGGAATTCCTCGATGGCTTTGGACCGCCTGTGCCTGTTCCGAAAATTCATGTGAATGAATGTTTCTTGACAGTTTCCGCCACTCTGTTTGCCCGTGGGGTTTTTAATTGTTTTTGGATTTTGAATGTTTCGTGCTGTGCTTCGTTGTTTGTATGTCTCTTCCTTATTTTTAGTTCGTTAATTAACCTCCAATTATTTTTAGTTAATTAGCTTCTTTTTCTCTCTTCTTTCCTTTTGTGGTCTTGAGGGGGTCGACCCTTTATGGTCATATGGTCCAGTGGGACTAGGAGGATTGGGTCTTCCCTGTATTATGACTATGACTATATATATAGTATAAACTATGTATAACCATATATATTCTTTGAATGACCTGTTTACTACTCATCGTATATGTCGCGTTTTTACTGCTCATCATAAAGTCGCCAAAAGTAGCCAAATCCCGTGTGCACCGGATACTAGGATTAAACCGTCCCTTTAATTAATTTTAATCAATATTATTTTTTTTTCTTGCACAGACCGAAATTATAGGCGTAATTCGTTTTCTGCTGAATGTATAGGTAAGAATTATTTTTGATTTTGTAAATATTTAATTAACTTTGAATACAAAATTATTTATGAATTGTATATAGTTTATTGGTTTGTGTGTGCAGTTAAAAGGAAGAAAAAAAATTGTGTCGTGTATGTACTTATTCACCCATTTTTCTTATTAAATACTGCGAAATGTAATATACTCTTGTATTTCTGTGTTCTTTTCAACAAATATACTCATTTTTTTATGTTCTCTTTGATATCGGATTAATAGTAATGTTAAATATCTGGCTGAGCAAATATTTTGGTTATCTGCGCTCAACTTTCCAGACGTTATTGGAAATCAGCTTTAATAATGCATCTAGTTGAACATGCTTAGCCAGAAACATTAACATATTAATTTCAGCCGAGCTAGAGCGTGTAATATTAATACCAAAAGCCTAACATTCTATGTACATTTATTGTAAGCAATTCTACTATTATTCTGTTATTTGTAGCGAAATTAAAAATTGCAGCAAGAAGCAGTGGCTTTTGCTGTGATGTGGTTGTTTTGTTATTAAGCCCAGTTAATGGTCTCTTGCCTGTATGCAGCGTGGTGTGGGTGTGATGCGGCTATTTTCATTCATGATTGTAAGGTAAAATTAAAATTTATAATCCATTATTTGCTTAAATGAATAGGTTTTCAATTGTAATTATTTATGTTAATTCATTTTTTAAAGCAAACTGGTGAATGCGATCTGGCGATCATTTTTCCCTGAATTTCTGCATGTATAGGTTAGTAAAAACTATATTTGTAATTATTTAATTTCAGTACAAAATGTGTATTAAATGTATATAATTTGTGTGTATTATTAAATTTCAGAATGTAGTTGCAGATTAAATAATTACGTGGTTCTGCTCGATTCAGGGTAAGAAATGAATATGGTGTACTTCAAAGGTATTCTTTCAATGCTGTGCGCATAACTCTATTTGGAACAGCTTTAGTATTGGTCCTTTTGGCGATTTTTTGATTTGGCGACAAACTTCGCTCGCCAATATATACCCAGCTTTGAAGATCGGAAAAAAATGGCGGATTGTCAACAAAACCCGATCTAGACTACCGTATTTTTCGCCGTATAAGACGCACTTTTTCTCCCCAAAATCAGGGGGGAAAGTGCCTGCGTCTTATACGGCAAATACAAAAGCCCACCATGGCCCTCCGCTGCCCCTCCACCTCTGCATACATACCTTACCGCAGGAATACTCGGCCACTCCATTCAATTCCACTTCTTGGCGCCGTCTGAGACCAGGAAGCCCCGCTCTGCCTCGCACTGTATTTGGACGGTCTCTGCCTCGCGCTGCGATTGGCTGAGCGAAGAGGCGCGTGCCTTCGCTCGCTCCCGCGCTGGCTTTGTGCACTTTTTAGAGTCTCGTAAGCCAGCGAGGGAGCGGGTGAAGGCACGCGTCTCTTCGCTCAGCCAATCGCAGTGCGGGAGCAATCGGGAGCAAGCGGAGGCGCGGTTGGCTGTGAGCTGTGATATATGTAGTATGGTATATCTGAATGAAATATATCATATTTCATACCACCCCATCAAGATGTCGAAGCAGAAGAGACTGGCATATAAAGTTGCTTTCAAGCTGGAAGTAATAAAATTTGCTAAGGAGCATGGAAACAGAGCAGCGGAGAGACACTTTGGGCCACCTCCATTGAGAAAATGATAAGAAAGTGGAGGAAACAGGAGGATCAGCTTCAAAAGTTGGATAAAAGCAAGCACACCTTGCGTGGACCAACTGCAAAGTGGCCAGAGTTAGAGGTAGAAGTAAAGGAGTGGATCACACGTCACCGGCAAAATGGACTTTCTGTCTCAACAAAAATGATAATCTATGCGGCCAAACGCATTGCTGTGGAGAAAGGCATTCAGGATTTCACCGGATCACCATCGTGGTGCTATAGATTTATGAAGAAATTTGGCCTTTCTATGCGCACCAAAACCAGAATTGCACAAAAAATGCCAAAGGAATAATATCACACAAGTGTGTGAATGGGTTAAAAGGTCATGGGACTCCGTAAAGAAAGACATTGTTGTAAAATCATTCAAGAAGTGTGGCATTAGTAATGCCTTGGATGGAACAGAAGACGACGTCTTATTTGACACCAGTGAGGAAGAAAGTGATGACAATGACTGCGTGGATCTGTCCTTCCTCATTTCTGATAGCAGCGAAGAAGAGGAATTCTTGGGGTTAGAATAAAAACATGACAGCCTTTTTTTGTTACTTTCACTGTTTGCTGACTGTTTATGAGAGTAAAGATAGCTCTTAGTATGTTACATGGTTGACATAAAATTTTTCTTAAACTGCTGTTAACTTTATACAGTTGATATAAAATATTTTACTACAGAATTTGGTTCATAATCTTTTTTTTTTCTAGATTTGCCTCCTTTAAAATTGGGTGCGTCTTATACGGCGAAAAATACGGTAAATAACAATCCTAAAAAATAAGCTCTTAATCAGAATAAACAGTCTTCCTCTAATTTTCAACATATCTAGTACTGCTATTATAAATTCTTGAAACACTACCGTAAATGAATTTATGGCAGTGATTATGTTATGAGTAATAAAATTTACAAAAGGTTCCTATTTTAAATTACAAAATATAATATTAATGTATTAAACATTAATATTTTAAGTAGTTAGTTAGTATTTATATTATATTAGTACTTAGCTAATATTTTAAATTTACAAAAGGTTAATTTTTATGTTATGAATAATGAAATTTACAAAAGGTTAACAAATGCATTTCAAACTAGTAGTATTTGTTACTTTAGTTTCTTAGATTCTGTTATTAAAAGAAAATAAAAAAATATTTCAAAGTAAAGGAAATCAAATTAAATTATAATGAATAAATTTTGTATCAGCGTTACAAATACTTTTTATGATTAAATTTTGTAAATGGTAAAAATGTTAAGAAGTGTGTATTTTTTAATCATTTTATTTATTACAAGTAATTTATGATTATAATTTAAAAGCTAAAATTAAATTATCATACTGAGTAAATTCTGTACCAATGGTAATAATAAACAACAACAATCATCATAACTGATGATTTCTGTGTCGAACAATCATTGGAATCCATTAGTGGTGGAGTGATAAGCCACTGAACCGTGGTAGTTCAGGCTGGCTATATGGGAGTTTTTGTGGTTTTCCTTACATGCAATGTGAATCTGAGCCAGTTTCTCTTAAAAAGTCCTTTATGAAGGCATCCTTCTTCTGCTAGCCAGCATATATATTTATTTTCTATTCATAAATATTCTCTCTTCATATTTCTTAATTGTAAATCTTAATTCTGAAGTGAAGAAGTGTTGCATCTATAGGTCGAAAAATATGGTCAATATGTTTGCAAAATCCTGTTCAGTTTTGGACATCATTTAAATAAAATAAATACCGTATTTTTCGCCGTATAAGACGCACCGGCATATAAGACGCACCCAATTTTAAAGGAGGCAAATCTAGAAAAAAAAGATTATGAACCAAATTCTGTAGTAAAATATTTTATATCAACTATATAAAGTTAACAGCAGTTTAAGAAAAATTTTATGTCAACCATGTAACATACTAAGAGCTATCTTTACTCTCATAAACAGTCAGCAAACAGTGAAAGTAACAAAAATAAGGCTGTCATGTTTTTATATGAAAAGACAGAATCTTTGATTCGTATTCCTTTGGCATTTTTTGTGCAATTCTGGTTTTGGTGCGCATAGAAAGGCCAGATCTCTTCATAAATCTATAGCACCACGATGGTGATCCGGTGAAATCCTGAATGCCTTTCTCCACAGCAATGCGTTTGGCCTCATAGATTATCATTTTTGTTGAGACAGAAAGTCCATTTTGCCGGTGACGTGTGATCCACTCCTTTACTTCTACCTCTACCTCTGGCCACTTTGCAGTTGGTCCACGCAAGGTGTGCTTGCTTCACACTCTCCGCTGCTCTGTTTCCATGCTCCTTAGCAAATTTTATTACTTCCAGCTTGAAAGCAACTTTATATGCCAGTCTCTTCTGCTTCGACATCTTGATGGGGTGGTATGAAATATGATATATTTCATTCAGATATACCATACTACATATATCACAGCTCACAGCTAATTAATCAGGGAACAAAGTATAATGTAAAGTTCCTTTATTTTGTAATCAGAGTTATTTTATTGTTTGGGATCTTTAATGTCAATTTCCCTATCCGTTTTCCCACCAGAATCCAAATGAAATTTTTAGTTTCTAAAACAGTGTTTTGCCTTTCGAGGCCATATTACTAGGTTGCTAGATAAGATTTGTAGTCTTCAGTCTTGCATTATAATTGCTGATAGTTGAATTCCATGCCGGCTAAGTTTTGAGCCAACTTTGCATTAAATTGATTTGTGTAGCCTTTGGCTACAAATTTATTTGCATTTAAATTTTACATTTGAAATTAATTGTTATCATAAGTTATCTTACCACAAGTGGTTGATTGAGTCGTAGGCACAAAGTGTGCCTTCTGTTCTGTACCTCTAAACTTTATAATAGAATAAGAGTATATCTTAACTTAATAAGAATATATCTAAACTTTATAATAATTACATTTAAAGACATTGAAATCAGTATCTAAGTGCTTGCCATGTAGTCAAATCTTTAAATTTAAACAAATTAAAATTTAATTTTTAACAAATACGTATAAAAGTAAAAAAGTAAAAAAAGCAAATTTAAATCCTAAAAAAAGGAAAAAAGCCAAAATAATTTTTAAAAAAATGTGCAAACATATAAAAGATTTAATACTCGAACTAATCTACAATATCATTTAAATTCAGAAGCATAAGCAAATCAAGTGCAAAATCAATCCATGAAAATAAATTTACTAATTTAATAAATTAAAATTAAATTAAACATTTTTTTTTAAAAATGCATAAATGAATGACTGTTGAGTAGGCAGGAGACAGACTTATCAAGGGGAAGTTGCCTCCAAACCTAACTCTCCAATCATTCAATTCGTGTTTCGTCATTCATGCAGGCAAGGGTAAAAGTCAAAACCAAAAGTAATTCCAATAAAGTGGTTCCCTTAGAAATTAACATTTAAGAATTAAAGTTCAAAAAGGAAAATACTAATGAAGTCTTTTGAGAAACAAGCAAGTAAATTTTTATATATAAATTTTCAAATTTTTATATATAAATTGTAGTCTTACTTTTATTAGAGTTTTTATTACAAAAAATTCAGATTTCTGTTAGATTAAATGTTAAAAGTAATGTAGAAAATTTGCATAAAATTTAAAATAAAAAGTTGACTATTATGTCAACATACTATTAATAAAAGTAATAATACTCAGTGAAGGCTATTCATATACAGCTATTAGATTGCGAGATTTGCAAAATTTGAGAGCTGTAAACTATAAGCAATATATTCCATAATCTAAACAACATTATATTTTTTATAGTCAGACAAATTCTAAAAATGTTATAAAAGCAATAATGAAACGTGATTTTGGTCTATGAATTCATGCAATTACACATCCCTATAGTTATAATTTAAGAAATGAGGCAAAAAGGTATTTTTAGACCATGGTAATTTTGATCACTGCCCATTTTAAGAAACATCTAAGAAGTCTAAATTTGTATGCAAAGGAAAGGAAACATCAAGAGTTTACCTCATGCTACTATTTTTTTTTTTTTTTTCTTGGTGGGGGGAGTTTATAATATGCAGAGTTGACACATGAAAAAATGTCAAGACTCGTAGTAAAAGCATCAGTTTTAACTATCAAATTTTGGCTTTTTTAAAAATATTTTAAATGTTGTGCTTTCCTAACACGAAAGTAACTTTAAGAAAAACATGCAGTTTATCCCTCCTGCTATCAAAGCTCTAATACCTACCAAATTCGTTAAAGTTAGGTGGACAGAAATGGCGGCATGTTTTTCAGCTCAGTATTTAGGGTTACCATAAATAACAAGGTTATCATAAGTTTTCATTTATCGCACCAGAATGTCACCAAACAAATTTCTCGCCAAAAAGGACTAATACTAAAGCTGTTCTTATTCAAACGTAATTGGATGGTGTGGCAGTGATATTGATGTGCCTTTTTTTTTTTTGTTGTTGCTTACGTACTTATTTACACAAATGTTTTATTACATTCTGTGAACAAATTTATAATTTTGTTGTTGTTATTGGATGAGCATTGGTGCTAAATGTCTAGCTGAACAAATTAATATTTTTCTTAATATCAGCAAATATTTCAGTTATGTGTTCATTTGGCAGCATTTACTGCAAACCAGTTTTAATGTTGCTTCTACTTAACCAGAAACATTAACATCTAAGTTGAGCCAAAGTATGTTTTGCCAGGAAGCTAATGTGTGCTATTTTTTTATGAGATTCTGGCCATGTCTAACCCTAGCCGGTGTGCGGAAAAAATGTCACCCGGAAAAAAGGGAAACGGAAAGAATGTCTCTGGAAAATAAGGAACGGAAAAAATGTCACTCGGAAAATAAGGAACGGAAAAAAAAGGAACTCTAAAATCTCGCCAAATAATGTCGCCGATTGGAGATGGGGAAACCTGCCAAACGGGCAGGGTTATAGCGGACTCTCTTGAGGGAGGTTTTAAGGGTAAGACGTTGAGCTGGCTGCAGCTGAGCAAGGTCATTTCGATAGCAGGTTTTCCCAACTTGCCTGCGGGAAAATCGTATGTTTTCCCCCGTGGTTTGCTTCACCCGTTTCCTTAAAGAAACCGACCCACCTCACCCGGAAGGAAAGAATTCACGGGGAGCAAATGTTTCTCCTCTGTTAAATAATGATTGCCGGTCTTTAAACTAAATTTCATCCATCCCTAACTGGAAGCTAACAGCTCGTTCACATTAAAGTGTTGATAAATGACGAATTTTCAGTAAAGACGCCACACGAAAGCTGCTAAACAGAACTATTGGCGTAGTATAGTTTGTTATTTTTTATTACGGTTTAACGAATCTAGCAATAATATTATATTATGCATTCCGTTATTATTTAATCTATCCGTAATATGAAATATAATTTTCTAAACACTAACGGTTTATCATCAGTTAATTTATAAAACGACAGATATTTTATAGTGTCATTTTTTTCCCCCACTTTAACGGTTTATCATTAGGTGTAAGAGACTTTGATCCTGGAGGACCATTCTTTTCGTTTTGCGATTTTGCGTTGAATCACTATAAACGGCGAATCACTTTTCAAACTGTTGCCACCAAATGTTAGAGTCCTGCATTATATTCGAAGAAATTAAATAATGAAAAATGTGCATAAATATATGCATATTTCTCGCATTGTGATAAAACAACGGTACATAAAGCCATCGAATTTTGAATGACGTAATCCTCCTGCGAATATGGGCATCTAGAAGCCCAAATTTGAAATTTGTTTTATTATCTATTTCATATTTTGTAAAACTTTAACGAATTTTTGATTAACAAACTCAACGATTTAAAAGCGAGGAATGGCAACACTATACGAAAAAAAAATTATCTCCAGCGCGCGGAACTGTGTATCGGAAATTCTTCTAAAGATATGCTTTTTTAAAATTCTTTTGCGACATTGCTATTTAAATGAATTTTATGGTTTAAGTGCAAAGAATATGATATTTCATAAATAAAGGTAGCACACAAAACGTTAAAAAAAAACCGCCCTCTTTGGACGTAGTTTAAAACCTGAAACCTTTGAGATTTTTTTTTTTTTTTTTTTTTGTTTGTTATTAAGTGTTTTTTTTTTTTTTTTTTTTTTTTTTAATATGAATGATGGTCCCTCAGCCGACTTGACCAGAAGCAGTTGTCACTTTATTATGCAGTCACCTAATAGGTGAGCCACCTTTGCCTCCTATGAAGAGACGGACCATTAGAACTGTGCATTCCCCTGGATTCGAACCCAAGCCGTTAGGTATCGAAGTTGGCTCCCCTAATCACTACACCGTCTGAGCGGCATTTATCATTGGTTAGTTTATAGAATATTATATTCTATACTAATTAATATAGTTATTTTAAAATAATTAGCTAAACCGGCTTGGCTAGTTCCCCCCCTGCCAAATACTTACTTATTCGAGGAAATAACTTAATTATACGCTTTAACGGTAACATATATTTTACACTATATTTATTTTATATTAACATTTTTCCTATATATAAATAGATACGGCCATACACGCAATCGAATCGGCTTAATGTACTTTCATTTATAGAATAATGCACTTCCGAATGTGAACAGTGAACTTTCTTCTGGTGATTATCTTCCTATGATGATCAGTATTTCTGAGAACTTGGACATCGGTGCTGAGAGCTATTTCTCTAATTCGCAAAAGCCCAAAATCTTATGAACCTGTGGTCATCTTAGAAAGGGTTTACTGTACTTTCTGTCTCTAACTGTGGCAATTTACGGTATGAAAAAATTTCTTATAGTAGAATATAATCCATTTATGCAAGCCCTGTTATAAAAATAATTTAATAAAGAAGCAAAATTATCATTTTATTCAAAATTGTATTTTTCGAGCGAGGTAGTAAAGATTTCTGACTTTCTTATCGGTTAAATGTTGCTATTTCTGACTTTTAACTTGCTAATCTAACATTTATTTATTTTTTTTAAGCCCAAAGGGGTGTTAGACCCAAAGGGCTATTAGTCTCAAAACGACATTTTGCGTGGTTTCACTTTCTGCGTTGATTCACTTTTCAAACTGTTGCTACAAAATATTATTGCCATGCATTATATTTAAAGAAACTAAATAATGAAGATTCTGCATGAATGCATGAATGTTTCCGCATTTTCAAAAAACAACAGTAGCTAGAGCCATCCAATTTTGAATAACGCAGTACTCCAACCAAACATGAGCACTTGAAATTTCGAATTTGGAATTTGTTTTATTAGCTATTCCCAATTTTGCAACACATTAACGAATTTTTTAATTAACAAACTCATCGATTTAAAAGCGTGCAAAGGGAACACTGTACGAAAAAAGAAATGTATCTCCAGCGCCCGAAACTGTGTATTGGAAATTCTTAAATTTTGCGCTTTTTAAATATTTTGTGATATTGCTGTGGAATTGAATTTTATGGCAAAGTGCGAAGAACATTATATTTAATAAATAAAGGTACCACACAAAACGTTAAAAAAATCCTTTTGGGCGCAATATGAAATATGAAAGCTTTCAGATTTTCCTTTAAATAATGAAAAATCTGCATAAATGTATGTATATTTCTCGCATTGTGATAAAACAACAGTACATAGAGCCATCGAATTTTGAATGACGTAATCCTCCTACGAATATGGGCATGTGGAAGACCAAATTTGAAATTGGAATTTGATTTATTATCGATTTTATATTTTGCAAAACTTTAACGAATTTTTGAGTAACAAACTCAGCGATTTAAAAGGGAGCAATGGCAACACTCTACGGCTGGGAAAAACCTTTTTGTCTCCAGCGCGCGGAAGTGTGTATGGGAAATTCTAAAGATATGCTGCGGCATTGCTATTGAATTGAATTTTATGGTTTAAGTGCAAAGAACATGATATTTAATAAATAAAGGTAACACACAAAATGTTAAAAAAACGCCCTTTGGACGTAATTGAAAATCTGAAAACTCAGATATTTTTTTTTTCCCCAGTGGCGTGGTAAAAGGAACCATTAAAAACGAAGCTGAGCTTCTTAATTACATTTTGCAGCTTTAGAATGATACCGCTAATTTGATTATCCAGAACTCGAAATACTGAATAAATTAGAGTTAAATAAAATTCAAAATTAATGCGAAAGAATTTGTTTTAGCAAATTTCGTGAGATAGATTATGTTCTGCTGCTCTGTAATTTTTAATTAGGATCGTAAAAGAAATGTTTCTTGACGAAGAGGTAAAAAATTTATTTATTTATTTATTTATTTATTATTGTTGAAAACAGTCAATTTCCTATTTATGAGAAAACTTTATTATGACTTTGGAGATTAAAAAGTACATATAAATATTATAGTTCTCATTTTTCATGTTTAAATAATTAGTAAGAAATATGTATTCTAACGCAGCAATTGTAGTGTAATTCTAAATGAACTATTTATAACATTGTTATCAATGAAGCAACAATCGTATAATTAACAAAATGAATGCAAAATTCTATTCTTATTGTTCTGAGCTCAAGTTCTATGTTTCAAGAGCTTTCAAGTCTGAATTAATTACTTTTCAGACTTAAAATTGCAGTATAACTTTTGTATTTAAAATTTTGTTAGCAGTTTGTTAGCAGTTCTAAAACAAATATCATGCAGAATTTTAGCAGTATTAGAAAAGGACTCAAAAAGAGCTGACAAGGAAACTTCCTATCTTTTGGCTTTTTTAATTGTTGAAGTGTATGGAGTCAAAATTAAAGCTACTAACAACCAGTTTTTAAGGTTGTTATTAATTAAAACATCTGTAATTTTTAATAAGCATCATGTTTATGAGGAAATGACAATTCAGATAATAAGTATTATCTGAATTATCGTTTCCTAGTCATTCCTAGTATCATCAGGGCCGGTGCCAGAGCATATGCAATCGGTGCGGCCGCACCGGCCGCAGAATTGAGAGAACGCAAAATTTTTAGAACTTTGGAAAGAGCTGGGCGGCAGAATTTTGAAGTTGTAAAGCAGGCACCGTGCGGCAGAACGTCTAGCGCCGGCCTTGAGCATCATTCCAAGTCTTAGTAAATCAGCTTAGAATAATTAGAACTGATTTATAGGAATTTAGCAAAACTGCGCTACAGTAACATATCATTGATAAAAGTATATCCCAGGAGAAAATATTCCTTTTATTATACTATAATGTTCTCTTAAAAAGAATGTAATATTTAGCAATCATACTTAGTATTGCCGATTTTTCAAGAAAAACAAAATTCACAAGGTTTTGCAAGCGAGTACACCATTCAATACTTTACAAATGAGTCGCACTTGATCAAACAAACCATAGGTTTATACTCAACCGTCCAGGAGTAATTTAGTCAGGTATTTTTAAAATGTTAATATGCAAAATATAGAATTAATACTAAATATGCATAAATTTTAGACTTGAGCCTTCTTGACGTGCTTTCGTGGTGTAGTGGTCTGCACGCTGGGCGCGTATTCCAGAGATCCGCAGTTCGATTCCCGGAGAGGGGGTTGCTCATTTTTCAAGTCTCCTGCTTCCATAAAATATCGAATGTCTCTGCAATCTAAGTGAAGAAATATTCGACATAACAGACATTTAACTTTTTCTTATAATATAAATTTTGCGTGGGAACAGTTTTACATTGAGCTGAAAATAAGTTTATGTATTCTGCAGTAAAAATTTACATTCATTCAATTAATTATTTATATGTACTGAAAATTGTTTTTTCATTTTATGTAAAATTTATCTGGCGAAATTGAATTTAGAAATTTTCTGCATTGGCTATAATTTTCTTCCTTCTGCAAAGAATATATACGTATATATATATACGTAAACGAGACATATTTTGTCGAATGCCGTAACAGCATTGCCGTATCCTTTTGTGTTAATATATTCAAAAATTTTAAATGCTATTACGTAAACTACAGCATTATATGTTACATGAAGGGGATTAAATTGAATCCAAATTCAAAATATTTACATGTCTTTTCACTCATATTTTTAACAATTTTATTTTCATAGAGAAAGTTACCAAACACTGATGATATAATAAAATTGACAGTCATTTGTGTTCTATATTCTTAAGCAGAATACATAATGCAGCTCATCAGCGCTCCAGCGGTCACCAGGGCCATAGCTAGAAGGGGGCAAAGGGGGCTTCTGTCCCCGGGCGCAGAATCCAAGGGGCGCCAAACTGATATTACGACATTGTAGAATTAATCTTCAGTTGTCCCTGGGCGCTGAAAACCCTAGCTACGACTCTGGCGGTCGCTTAACACTGACAGTTCGACAGGGGCTCAAATCCCAGCAAACAAGCTGGTTGCAAGATAATTTAGTTATTTCTTCCTGTGTAAGGTAAATACAATCAAGTTTCCCATTCTCATACTTCGTTAAGTCCTCCACGAAGGCATCCCTTCTCTTAGACAGACAGTTCCCGTGCTTTGCCATGATTCAAATAACCACCAAAGAAGAAATGAGGAGAAAATGCAGTAGATACTAGCTATTCAAGGGATAGAACAATTATTAATAGATGTAGAAGAGCATTTTTGAAATCATTTCTTGAGTACCAATTCCAGGGAGTTCTAAATCACCGAGAGTTCTTAAATGTTAAATAACTTCAGTGCCTTTAATTGACTCTGAAAATTGGATTGATGGAGTTGAATTTTTTGAATTTTAAGATTTGCAATTTGCTAGAAAAGACGAATTTTCTGCTCAAGTGCTTGCAACAATATTGAAAATTCAAAATTTGCGAATCTATGGGCGACGTACGTCATTAATTACATCAAATGCTTCTAATAATTCTTCTAATAACTATTTTAGAGTTTAACATAAAAACTCTAAAATTACAGGGACTGTAAATAATCTAAAGATATTTAGAAATACAACAAGATTTGACAGTTGAGGAAAATTGAAAAATACATTAATTATCATAAAAGATGAACTGAAAATAATTATAATGTAAGAAAGAAAAATTTTCTCCTTTCTTTTTGTTTATTTTCACAATTTTAAAAAAAATGATATAAATCTAAAATTTGGTTACTTAGGGAAATTGCTATAAATTAAGCATAAAAAAAATCAGTGCGAGAATGGTTTTGCATACGAACTGCGACTGCAACACATTTCAACCAGTTTTAACCAGCTTCAGATGTTAAAAAGTTCCAGAATTAAGACCTTCTTATTGTAAATGCACAAAGTTTAAATCTTGGCATAAAATTAAATAACTTGGGCATTTAAAGCCCGAATATTGAAAATTATCATAATTAAGAATTTTTAAATTTTTGCAATAGCATACGTACAAAATAATGATCAACAATTGATTCAAGGCTTTCATACGAATACAATAATCCGAATGGAATGTAAAAGATTATTACTATTCTAATTTATATTGAAAGTTGTTACACGACCTTGAAAAATCAATATTATAATTTATAAGGCAGACATGTAACTGAAATTATTAAATGCCACAAAAATGCAAATATAATGAGACTTTTCTAATGCGACCACTAACGGCGGCTTCAAGCGATTTTTAGGCCACTTATATAGATGGTTGCATTAGAGAGGCAAATGTATAAAAGCCTGTTTATTTATGTTGTAGGAAACACTTTTAGAGTTCGCCGTCATGAGATTCTCTGTACTTATATGTAAAACAGTTACAAATAATACGGCTTACTAAAACGATCTGACATATTTAGGCTTCTAAAATGATGTGAAAAATTTCAAAAAGGAAATCTAACAGAAAAAAATCCTGATTTGGATAATTTAAAGCAGTTAACACAGTTTATGATAAATAAAACATTAATTAAAGCATCACAGGATTCAGTATGAGAAAAAATTAGCATGATCATCAAATCAGATTATTTAGGTTATGGCAAAGTACCATAAGATTATCTGCCGAAGTGAATATGGATGCCTTCATGGAGGACTGTTTATAGCGAGTAGTTGACAAAAATTATTTCATACGTCTGATAGAAACTGCCTCGAATTTATGTTACACATGGAGAAAAACACGAAAATTTCCTGGTAAGCAGCACATCCGCCATGGTTTGAACGCCATGGCGGATGTGCTGCTTACCAGGAAATTATCGTGGCGTGCCAGTCGAACTACCAATATTCAACTATTTTTACCTCTCGGCTGCTAGTGGTCAAAGGTCATTTAAGTTATTCTCTGAATTTCAAAGTTATCTGTCTATGCTTTATTACACATTTATTCATGCTCAGATTTTTGGAAACAAGAGATAAATTAAAAACTGGAATTCTAGATAACCAAGTTAAATAATTAAATTTATTTAATTTCCCCATTTTGATACGTTTTACGTTATGAATACGAAAAGCTCCCACGTATGACTTATTTGGACCTCAATTTGGAGAGTAGAATAAATAAGCTTCTTTAATTTGGTTTGGTTTACTTGACTATAACAAAACGCACGAAAGGTATCTGCCTAAGAGAATGGTTGCCTTCGTGGAGGGCTTCCTAAGGAAAACTAGCTCGTAACCACGTTATATAGGGGAAAAACCACGAAAAGCTACTTTGCTAGGAATCGTACCCAGATATAACAACCAGGGTATTCAGCAACTTAACCGCTCGGCCGCTTTTAAGTTTCCATAAGCTCTACACGTAATTGTAATTAATATAACTACTATAAGTAAAAATCCTTTCTAAGATATCCATCAGCCATCCATCAGATTTCAGCCTATCAGCGGCCGAGCGGTAAAGACGCTGAACACTGGTAGTTCGGTCCGAGATTCCAATCCCGCGAACGGGCTGGCTGCATGGGCACTTTCGTGGCTTTCCCCATGTGTAATATGTATACGAGCCAGTTTCCCTTAGAAAGTTCTCCACGAAGGCATCCCTCCCTTTAGGTAGATAGCCCTCGTGCGCTTTGCCATAATTGAATAATCCTAATCCCTCCATGTTTCTAGTTGATTTTTGATATCTGTGAAGATCACCACTCTAGAAAGATGATATTCAGTGCAAGTGTTTGTTTATACCTATAGAAATGCCGGTCACTTTTGGAAGTGATCGTCTTAAGGAGATGGTCGCCAATCGTTTATGGGCTACTAGATGGTCCGGCTCTGAGTAGGTTACGCATTGGTGCATTGTAAAATGCATTAAATCCTCTCTAATACGATCATCTACGTTTCTAATTATTCTGGTCTTTGGTGGAAGTGGTCATCTTAAAGAGATAATGCTCGGTACAAGTGTTAATTTCTACTCTGAGAAATTATTTTGGAAGAGGTCGCCATAAGAGGGTTCATTGCATATTAAATGTTTAAATCCAGATCGCGTGGTTATGGGATCCATTTTAATTAGATTTTAAAATTTTAGCAAAGTAAAAAATCTGAAAGGTTTCAGATTTTAAATTACGAGCAAAGGGGCCTTTTTTAAACATTTTGTGTGTTACCTTTATTTATTAAATATCATATTCTTCGCACTTAAACCATAAAATTCAGTTCAAGAGCAGTATCGCAAAATAATTTTAAATTGAGCACATTTTTAGAATTTCCGATTCACAGTCTCACGCGCTGGAGATAAAAATGTTTTTTCTGTACAACATTGCCATGGCTCGCTTTGAAATTCTTGAGTTTGTTAATCAAAAATTCGTTACAAAATATAAAATCGATAATAAAACGAATTCCAAATTTCAAATTTGGGCTTCCAGTTGCCCATATTCGCAGTAGGATTACGCCATTCGAAACTCGATGGCTGTAGGTACCGTTGTTTTATCACAATATTCGGTGGCAACAGTTTGAAAAGTGAAACGGACATTCAGAGTGATTCGACGCAAAATGAAAACATTAGTCCCTCAGAGACTAATAATTTTGGACTAATAATTTTGAAATAAACCTCTTAATTTTAATAACTGTGGTATTCTTATTTTCAAACTTAAGTGCAAATTTAAGCAAATGTTTCCTGTGCAGATGCGTTACTTTTAATTAAAGTCTGAGAAATTATTTTGGAAGAGGTCGCCATAAGAGGGTTCATTGCATATTAAATGTTTAAATCCAGATCGCGTGGTTATGGGATCCATTTTAATTAGATTTTAAAATTTTAGCAAAGTAAAAAATCTGAAAGGTTTCAGATTTTAAATTACGAGCAAAGGGGCCTTTTTTAAACATTTTGTGTGTTACCTTTATTTATTAAATATCATATTCTTCGCACTTAAACCATAAAATTCAGTTCAAGAGCAGTATCGCAAAATAATTTTAAATTGAGCACATTTTTAGAATTTCCGATTCACAGTCTCACGCGCTGGAGATAAAAATGTTTTTTCTGTACAACATTGCCATGGCTCGCTTTGAATTACGCCATTCGAAACTCGATGGCTGTAGGTACCGTTGTTTTATCACAATATTCGGTGGCAACAGTTTGAAAAGTGAAACGGACATTCAGAGTGATTCGACGCAAAATGAAAACATTAGTCCCTCAGAGACTAATAATTTTGGACTAATAATTTTGAAATAAACCTCTTAATTTTAATAACTGTGGTATTCTTATTTTCAAACTTAAGTGCAAATTTAAGCAAATGTTTCCTGTGCAGATGCGTTACTTTTAATTAAAGTCAAATGAGAAAAAAAATTATGCGAAAATTAATTAGGTAAAAAATTTAGTCCTATTCTTATCGCAAACCGTAACTTGAAATTGCATCTACAACTGTTTCTTATACCAAAGCTCAGGATGAATTAGTTTTCTGTTGTGCGTCAATAAATGTTTCACTAAAGCGCAGCTTAAGGCTATAACTACATGCAGTGCGAGGAGAGTAATTACTAAAGACCTGACAATGACCGACGCTGGACCTTTGGCTAAACAACCCGCTTTCCCCCCCTGGCGTCCATCGCGAAAGCTTCCCTCTCTAAACAACCCTCTAATTTTAACCTTAGAGAAGAAACTATGGAGGTAGGCTCCACGGAAGAAACAAGCAGCCAACACATCTTCTTGCTTCTACTCGCACATGTTTCCGGTCATCCGAAGTTACGGTTGTTGAGATAAAACTTTTATCACCCAGATTGGCGATCTTTCTAAACATGCCTTACATTTCCCATTGCAAACGAAGGGTGACATTTTTTCCGTTCCTTATTTTCCGGGGATATTCTTTCCGTTTCCCTTTTTTCCGGGTGACATTTTTTCCTACAACCTGTCTAGCCATATGCTTCAGTGCCTTTCTTATTTTTTTGTCTGCCATGGTCCATATGATTTGTTTTTAGGATTACAGTATTTTTAAATTGTTAAACTTGTACTCATCTTCAAACATGTCTCTTTTCACAACAGCAATATGGTAAAACTAGATATTACGGTCCAGATTGGTGAGTTTTAAAAAAATTGCCAAGTCACCAAATCGATTGTTTTCGTGTGTTTTAGAAAATCGCTAACTCATCATATCGCCGGTTACAAATTTGAATTAATTCTGTAAACATGCAAAAATATCTAAAACAGGACTTCAAGAAAAACAATGAAGAAAGTGAAGAATCACCCACTGCTTGGCGCGTTTTTAAGAATTACACATCCTCGGTATCCATGTACACATCAACCGATTTTTTACTTGAAGAAACATCTTAGAATTGCACAACTGCAGAGTCGTAGGCGAGAAGTTGAGTATGCAGCTGAAATCATAAATGAATGTCAGTTTGTGTTTGCTTCACTGTGTTTCAACAGTTCTTGTGTTAAGTTGGCATTAAGGTAAAAAATTACAAGAAGAAAGGTTCAATGTAACCTTTGTATGTATTTATGGGATTTTGTCATTGTAAGTAAGACAATGATTACCACATCAACAAATACATTTTAAACTATAGGAAAGCTCGTTCTAATAATGTATTGAAAAAAAGTGGAAAATGAGGGAAATATTTTTAATAAATTTCAGCACTGTAAAGGGGGGGGATATAGTAAGCCATCATTGGCACGTCTTCAATAAAGCAACATGCATTGTAATAATCATCTTTATGACTAAAGGTAAGAATCAGCCACAGTGCAAGGAAAAAAAAAAAAAAAAAAAATCCCTATTTTGTTTTGACATTTAAAGTTAAAATATGCATCAGATGACTGTATAGTTCATTAATGCCATATATTTTGTTAATTTCACAAAACTGGATCAAATTATTTTGTAACAGTAGTATATAAATTTCATAAAGTTGCCAGCTGGAATGTCCTCTGGAGCAGGATTTTTAATTTTCTTTTCTGTTTCAAGGGCAAACTTGCTAGCAAATTCCAATCTGTGTAATTATGTCGTATATTAACCCATTAAATGCTGTGGTGCTCATTTGGTTATCATAAACAGTCAAAAGTCTTTAATTTGGACTCTTCGGCGATTTTGGATTATCAGTTTTTCCGTATTATAGCTCATCAGTTTAAATCTTTTAAGATGGCATGCAGAAATTATAAAATTAAAAATATGAAATAAAGAGCAATTATGATCTAAAGGGTATCAAAATTTACGAAAAAAAAAAGCTTAATATTTATTTGCTTACTTTATTAAACCTTTCTTTCAACGTGCGCATGCGTAAAGCGTACATTACGCATAGTCGAAATTAGAAAATTGCAACCAGAAAACTCTTTCATGTGTATTCGTGATATTTATAATGATGAATTTGATTTAAATCATATCAAAGACGGAGTACATCAAGATGAAATAGTACATTTAGTGAGGAATTATAAGCCGAATAAAATAAAAACATCTGCTCTGAAGATGAGGATAGTGCTGACAGATCAACTTCCAGTTCATTGCGCGCTGCGACGTACCCCCCCCCCTCTCCCGCAGAGCAGCGCGAAATTGATAAACAAATTTCGGAATGGTTAGAGAAACAAATCACCTCTCTGTCACTTTCTTCATGCCTTTAACCATTTTTTGCAGCAATTCCACTTTTTGTTTGATGGACATCAAAACATACTTTCGCTTGTAAATCCTTTGATATCTCCAGAATCGGACACTCTTTTTGACATAATCGAAAGTTCAAGCTTACTTTTTATAAAATTGCTCTAACAGTCTGCAAAAAATAATAAGCCGGATCCAATTAGAAGATTAAGGAACAACGCAATCTGCAACATTAACTGAAATAGATAATTTTAGCTTAGCTACAGTCCATTATACATTAAACGCATATGCGCATGCGTAACGCATAATGCGTTTAAGCATGTGCAGAAAGTTTGTAGCTTTGAGGTCCGGATTAAAGACTTTTGACTGTACTTTAAGCCTAAGATTAAGACTTTTGACTGTACTTAATATATTTTATCTTTAGCTTACCGTCCATTATACATTAAACGCATATGCGCATGCGTAACGCATAATGCGTTTAAGCATGGGCAGAAAGTTTGTAGCTTTGAGGTCCGGATTAAAGACTTTTGACTGTACTTTAAGCCACCTAGTAACACCATCTAGCTATCTCGGAGGGGAAAAAAGGCAACATTCAACTCATCCACTGAATGTTGTTTGTAGAAAACCTAAAGTGATCACTACCTATACGCTCTTATGCTGAGCTCATGTTCATTTCCACATTCCACTCTCCTCTTACCACAAAAGCGAAACATGTGTTTTGAAAACGTATTAGACATAGTGGATTGAGGCTAATTTTGGTCATTGTGATTTTACTATATTATTAGTGAGTGTTGATTAAAGCGGTTATTTACTTCTAGCAACAGTCTCTGCTAGACGGGACTTTCCTGAGAAACAAGATTTTTTGGCAGCACTGGTTTAAATGGGAGGATTCTTAGAAAAAAAAAAGAATCCCACCTAGCTACAGAAACAATGTAACGGCTATGTGATATTTCTTCAAACCTCGCCAAAAATGTCTCAGCTGAAAATCTGTCCCGGGTAGAAATGAACCAATCAGATGAAAGTTCTGCTTCTGAAGGATCACGGGGTCCCAATCTGAGCGATAATCGATTATTGTTGTCTTTGTAGTAAGTGAAAATGGTAACCTAGCTACATGGGTTTCCTGGAAATGTGCGGGTTCTGAGAATTGCCCCTTTCGTCATCCAGTTCGGCATAGCCGAAAGATAATGTGATTTTAAAAATTAGATAACGCTTTTTTTTTTTTTTTTTGGTCAGTGTAATTTGTATAGATGATGGACACAAATTCATAAAGCCGCATTTGGAGATTACAGTTGATACTGAGTAGAATTTCAACAAGCATTTTATGATTGCATTGTACAAGAAAATACTTGAGAAAAGCTTTGAAAGAATTTAAAGATAATATGGGATTCTTAAAACCTCTGTAATTCTGCCTTTGAAGATGACGGCAATGATTTTATAAACATGGAGCTTCCTCCACAGCAGGTTGATGGAGTTTGATGATGGACTAGAGGCAGAATGAGGCATCGCTAGGAGTGACAAGTGTTATTTAAGATTCTGTGCTTAGAAATGAATCATTACGAGCATTTCAATAGAGATTAAAAATTGTCTTCAGTTAGTCATTTATCTTCAGTAACATACGAGAGGATGCTGAACAGGCACTGGAAGCTGTAGACACACTAATGTTTGTGAAAAATGCAACACCATGAAGGAATTGTCGGAAATGAATGAAATTTATTCCGCATATTACCGATAGTGATACAAGTAAACGATCACATTTACAAAGGAAAAAAAACGAAAGTTGGAAAATCAGTATATTGGGTTTCTGTCATGCTGAGCGAGAGCCTGTACACATCGTCGCATTGAATCGTATAGGTTCTGAATGTAATCCTGGGAAATGGCTTTGACTTGATGTGAAAGTTCAGTTTCAGTGTGTGCCCTAGCTGTACGTGCGAGTCGCTGACCGATGAAATCCTAGGCATGCTGATTGAGCAACATATCTGGGGAAGATGCAAAACCTGTTGTACCTTAAAGAAGGCTTGTGCACAGGCATTTTTTCCCCTAAAATATAGTGCCTGGAATGCATCGAATAATGCATACTCTGTCATCATTATACTCCAGATTGTATCAAGATTTGTTAGAGAAAGCGACTTGTTGCCACAGAGCACGCCACGCACTGAGTTGCAGTGCTCACTGAAGTCGGAGGCATATGTTACTCAGCGACAGGGCAATCCTGCATAGAGGAACCCTTGCATGCAGTTCATGTTGCAGCAGACAGCGACAAACACTTGTAACCGTGCTCCAATATTGTACTAACATACAAGAGGATGCTCTACAATCCATCACAGCCATGCAGATGAGGTGTTTGTCGTCCTGTGCTGTGTGCCCTATTGCCAGGATTTCACCTTGTTTGGTTCTCGCTGTCCATTTCTTCCAAACATGCATCACTGTTGTGGCATTGTGCTGCGTGTGGGCTGTGATTGTTTGATATGAAAGTCCACCCTCTTGCATACAGACGATGTGGCCTCGTTCAAACTTGTTGGTATGGCATCCTCCGCTGTTGACGAGGCATACTGAGCACAAATTAAATGTTCACTGCAGACGGAGGATGATAAACAGATTTCAGCACAACTTTACAGTCCTTTACAACTGCCAGTTCTCATCTCATGCATGCATAATCCCTTTGTAATTCTAATCATTTGTATGTCTTAACTCACTTTACATTTCATGTAAGTTTGGTTCAAAGTGCATAATTCCTTCATGGTTGTGATTTTCACAAACATTAGTGTATATTGGTAGTCCTAACTAAAAAAAGCATCTTGAAATAAAAGTATGCAGTTGTCCAGGTCAAATGTTTATTTTACAGAAAAATATAAACAGCTTATGCATACATGCATTGTTTTTATACGATTCTGATCATACCGGAATAATAATTTTTCAATAAGTTGTATTTTACAATAATTCTTTCAAATAAGTAACAGTTACTTATCCATTATTTTAATTAAAAGAATTTTGTATATATTTTTGTTCTTATCAACTAATGAAAGGGATGTATATGTATTAATTTCACAACATTTTTTAACAACATCGATTTGTAGTCTCAGCGTGACAGTTCTATAGACAATATCTGGACGACTTTGTCTGGAAGTTTGAAAGAAGGCCAAAGTGCGACTATACACATCATGTCAGTAGTTTGGATTACATTTCGAACAAGGGGAGCAGCTATCTGAAGGTTTAGTAATGCTCATTGCCAAATTAGACTTTTATATGACCGTAGCACTTCAAAGATTTTGCTGCCTCCACATACATCTATAGTATAACGCCTCTTTCTCATCATTCCCTCTTTCTCGGGCTTGGATTAACTGCACTATGTATTCCCTTCTAAAATCTGCAGTGAGAATTTTATTTTTGTGGAGCCCTGCACTCTTTCTTTGAATCTTTAAGAACCTTTTTGTAACGCCGCCTTTACCTGATGCCCTAAGCACGTGCTTACTTTCCTTAATGGCTAATCCAACTCTGGTAGTGGTTTTCCACAAACAACCACGCTAGGATATAAAGAACTGATATCTTCTCTTATAGATGATGAGTTGGGTTCAGTTTATTTAGTTATGGCAAAACATTCGAGGGCTACCTGTCTAAGGGAAGGAATGGGGATGGCTTCGTGAAAGACTTTCTAAAGGAAATTGGACTGTATATAGGTTACACATATGGAAATTATGAAAACGCTTAGTTAGCAGCTAATCTGCTCGCCGGGCTTCGAACCCCGGCCCGAGTTTATCGGCTTTACCGCTCGACCACTGGAGAGCCTTCTTTAGATGATGCTATATCTATGCTAATGACTCCCATCAGCTGGTGGTGGTGACAGTGGGTGACATCCTAAGATGCATGCAATCTATTACTGGACATCCAATATGGCTAAAGACTTGGCTATAGTTTTCAGCGCCTAAAGAAAACTGCAGATTTCGTACACCCTTCTGTTTTCTAAGTATGGAAACTGTTTCATTCTAAAACTTCGTCAGTTTGGCATTTCCGTGACACTACGCCCAGGAACAGTTGTCCACCCTCGCCCGTCTCTAGCTATACCACTGATATCACTACGAAACAATCTGATGGTGTTTTGATCGCTTTACGGACTTTCATGCCTTGTCGTCGGAGGCAGTGTCTTCTGTAGTGTTGCAAACGAAAGATCTGAGTAGCTCCAGTGGAGTGGCGAGCATAACTGGCGCCCGGGGCAAAATACCTTTTTGGCGCCCCCCTTCCCGAAAAAAACACAGTGATATGATGAAAATCTTGTTTGGTGACCATTTGGCGCCCCTCTGCGACCGGCGCATCATACACCCCCTTTACGCCACTGAGTAGCTCAGCAATGGAGTTGAGCTTTAAGGATAGGGCAAGACTAAACAGGGAAAGAGGGTTGTCATCCAGTTTTCTAGGGCAATAGAGCAGCCGCTGCAATATTATATGAGGGGTTATCATCCAGGTTCAAGAATAAGATAACAGCTTTAATCTTCCGATATTTAGATTATCTAGCCATTCTGGCAGTCTAAATATCTAGATAAAGCAGAGATTACGCAGTCGTCCCTCTAAGATCATCGAAAGGAAACAGTTTGCAAGTGCTCAAATTTTCGTTTGTGGAAGTGAAATGCTTGGTCGCTATATGAAGCTCCATTTATCTGAAGAAGATTAATTCACTACTGACTGCAGTTGTGCTAATGTTCTTCTCCTCATGTGCATCTTTTCCAAGATTCTTCGCGAACAATAGTGCTACACTTCATGGTAGGTATACCAACTGTCGCTAGCTTGTTAAGGAGTGAAGATATAGCACCTGTCTTAGCGTAGGCATTCTGAAGGTTGTCGTATGCTCCAACTTAATATATGGTGTATGGTCTGGGGACTTTTGATAGCCCGTCGCTAGTGCCTTTCAATGCTTTCATAGCTGTAATCAGCCCTGCAAGAAGAATTGAACATAATTTCTCAGAAATTCGTGGACGATCTCGTACAGAGCATGAATATACAGTAGAGAGACTGCATCACAATTAAGTGGGATTATATCCCCTAGTGATAACTACGTCTGTGTTACCCTTATCATATGGGCATTCACCTTCTGATTTGAGTAGAATACAGATGTATTTCGAATCTGCTTTTATATCTTTTGCATTCCTTTCTTAGTCAGTGTTGTCACATTTCTCATTGTCTAATACGTTGACGATGTTATACTATGCCTTGCACCATTCTAATTACTGCTTGCACATGAGACATAACATGCGAAAATCTGTCTGTCTCAACCAATATACACCAATACCTGACAAAGAATCCAAGCACGATATTTCAGTAGGATAATGAACGCCACTCATAGCTTATTGCCCAATACTGGCTACGTCATTCACTGACACTTACACAACCTACCTGCTCCAAAAATATGTCCCTTGTTGAGCATAAACCTACCAGTAAATTTGGTGAATACTGTTAGTTCGACTGGTTTGAAATTCCAGCGAACGGACTGGTCGCATGGGAGTTTTTGATGTTTTCTCTTGCGCAATGTGAATGCCAGCTAGTTTTCTTCGAAAAGTCCATCATGAAGCCATCAAGAATCTTTGCTCTTCTTAGCCAAATAGCCCTCAAGTGCTTTTCTATAATCAAACAAACCAAATCGAACCTTTAAAAAGTGCTCCACAAAAGCATCCCTGTTCTTAGGCAGAAAGCCCTTGCGTGCTTTGCCGTGATCAAAATAATGTGACTTAAGCTCTATCTGGCCTGCGTAGGCTCAGTGTTTCGATGTCCTCAATGTGAAACACATTATCTAGCAAGTGTGGAATGTTTGCCATAGGATTATACGAGTGCCTGTTCAATTTATGCCTCAATGCATTGTGGTCAGTACTTAATTTCTAAAAGAAGAAGGACTATGAAAGGTTGTCAACAAAGATAAAAATAAAGAAAAAAATAAAAATAAAATGTAAATTAATAAATAAAATTAGATAATTCAATTTAATTAATGAAAATAGTTCAGTAGAAAATTGAAATACCGGAGCTCATCTTAATTTAGACTCCAACAGGAATTATACTTTTGCTCAAAGAGTGAAAAGTACTGGGACTGGACTTTAGGTGGATTAAAGACGTGACTATGACTTGAGATCGTACTGAAGATGATTGCACTGCATGCATATCCTTCTTTAATTGACCTGCTGCTCTGTTTTGATGAGCAGATCTCAAAACAAGAGAATAGATAAACAAGAGCTAAGTTCAGAATCCAGAAAGCAAACAGAATTAACATTTTTTTATGAAGAGCATTGCTTATAGATTATAGGTCACATAATATCATGATAAAAGGTGTTTATTACGCTAACCTGTTGACTCAACTTGTACTAGGCCCACCAGCGGCCGAGAGGTAAATCCGCTGAATGCTAGTAATTCGCTCAGAGTTTTATCTTGACGAATAGGCTGGCTGCAGAGGAGATTTTGCTGTTTTCCTCATGTATAAAGTGAATCAGAGCCAGTTTTCCTTATATTGTTCCTTTGAAAAGGCATATCTTCTCTTAGACAGATAGTTCTCACATTGTTTGATGTAATAATCCAATACAATTCCTATTAACTATAAAACTGTGTAGCAAACTCAGCAGTAAAATTCCGCTTTGCATAAAAACGCTGCAGCACACAAGACTAAAATTTGCCAGATTGCTGTTCCAGGAATAATAATTTCAGCTTATACCCTATGCACAATGTTCACTAGACCTTGTCATCATTCTTTTTTGTTTCAAAAACAGAAGAAGTATTTGTATATTTCATACTGCAGTCTGATGATGATTTGAATGATGTTCAGGAATGATCTGAAGGCTGTGATAAAAAATATTTTTATATTGGAATTCAATGCGTAATTGATTGCTGTACTAAATGCATTTAAGTCTACATAGGAAACTGAAAATGGAATTTTAGACATTTATCTTCTACAAATTTATTATGCTTAAACTTACTGAATATCTCTATATATGGAATAAAATTAAGCAGAGAGAAGGAATATTTCACAAATGGCATGACATGACAAAACTAAAATGTACATAGGCTGTACAATGAAATTTTCTACCATTATGAAGATGTGAGACACAGAGCTCTTAAGTTGTCTGAATAATTTAAAAATAATACACTTGTTATGAATACAGGTAAACATTGAAATTTAAGAGGGAAGTTAGATTTTGAATGTTGATCATAAGTTTCAAGGCTATTAAGTTAAACTGCAGAAAACTTTTCAAAAGAGAAATTAAGAACTGAAAACAACAAATTACAGAATTAATGTATTCACAAAAAAAAAAAAAAAAATCACAGGAGTTCACCAGACAAACCAGTTAAAAAAAATAATAATTGAACTAAGGAAGTAGCTGTTATTTTGGAAACAAATGAACAAAAGCTTTTCATTTGAATAATAATAAAAAAATATAGAGAAATTTTAAATCATTAGTGAAAAGATCATTAAAAATGCCAGTGTGGTAACTGTATTAGAAATCTCAGCTCTACATATAAATCCATTAGTAACTTTAAATAAATAAATAAAGGTAATACAAGACATTCTGATGGTTCTGATGAAGTCATACATGTGTGCTGATTCATTGCAGTTAGCAATATTTCTTGATATGTGTTTGTCCTGAAATCAGTTTCTCATGTATTTCAAGGTTTTGAAAAGAAGTAAAAGAAGTATCAAATTGGTTAAAATTTATTCAAAGGGGGTTAAAACAAAAAGAGCGACATTTATCTCATGTACATATTTTAATTCTTTTAGAACTTGTATTTTAGAACCATCAAAAATTGTTTTCAGATTTTTTCATTAAATAGCTTCACAAAACTCACTTCATGCTCTGACGACTGAAAGTATTAAATTATATTGCTTGTATTATTTGTTACTGTACTAAAAATGGTCTGCCTTAATAGATGTTGTGCATTATTTATTTTTAGATTATTATATTAGATTAAGTTTATTCTTATAGGAAAAAAAATGTAATAATATATATATGTGCAAGATAAGTTGATAAAAAGGTTAATTTTTTTGATTGTTTACTTAAAACATCCAACAGAAGTCATACACTTAAAATTTATATGTATAAATTGATTCACATATTTGCATTAAACTGAATATTTTTAAATACATTATCTTAGAATAATAATGTACTTATGTAGAATTTACTAATATTTTACTCTATGTACATACAAATATATTGCATTATTTCAGACTTCCATATTTAGATATTTGGATAAAATAGGCCAAGCATTTTTAGATTTCCCATCTGTAAATAAAATAGTATAAAGCAAAACTCTTACAGAAAAAAAAAAAAAAAAAAAAAAAAAAAGGGGAAAAGAAAAGGACATTTGAAGTACAGTTCTTATACTAGAAATTAGGTGCTTTGAACCTATAAGTTCTTTTGATAAAGTTAATGACAAGACATAGTGCTGCCATTTATTTCTTAAATAGAATATATAAATATGTCATCTATTACTTGAATATAATATATATATATTAATATATAAATATGCTTGAATATAATGTATAATTATTTTCAGGAAAATATTTTTTTAGAAAATATTCATAACATTATAATTTTTCTAACAAAAATAATCATCTGTTATCATACTTCAATACCATAAAATATATTTGGAGGTAAAATGACTTTCCTGTATAAAGTTTTATTTTTGAGCTTATGGGGGCAGGATATGATAATAAAACAAATACTGCATAAGTCATTTGTAAGCGATTATTTTTCTATATTCAGAGTGTGTAATCAGTCACATATATTTATAAAAAATACCTTAGAATTATCTTTATTATAATTTTGTACATATCCCCTCCTTCTTTTCAATATTAAATATAAGAGAGTCAATTGTGATTTTAATAAATCATCAGGTACACTATCAAAAGGTAAAAAATTTTCACGTCTTTATATTAAGATTTGAGTTCTTCTAAGAGTTTAAAACAAACCCACACACAAAAGTTTGCTGTAGAAACCAAAATTATGATAAAAAATTTCTAAACTTTTTTTTAAGGAGCTGGGTGGTTTGTTTACATTCTTTTTCAGCAAGACATTTTTCGAGACCAGACTCAAAAATGTATGTATGCATGTATCTGTGCACACACACACAAACGTATGTACACACATATACATATGCTACATGAACACCTACATCCGTACATACAAGCATATGCACATACATTTCTGAATTAATCTCCTGAACACACTCTTTATGTATATAAATGCTTCTGTATGCAATTTTATAGAAATATTTAGCTACGCAGGACTGAAAAATTACGCAAGGTTTTAAGACGATTTTTCAGTTTCGTTTCATAAGAATGTGATTTTACTGCTTGCATGCATGATTTATTTAAATCTGTTGATAAGAATTTCAAGAAATTTTGATTATTTGTGTAAACTTCGCATCAGTATAAAATGATCAAACATTAGCAATTTAAAACAAGAATAATATTCAGATATATTCAAAGTTCTTTATTTTATATAATGTTTTAGATATCTATCAAAGAATGATAGTAATTAGTCATCAAACGAAATAAAAAATAACTTTTTCTTGACATTCTAGCACTACACGGAAAAGCAATTCTCCCTTCCGATAATCAACACAAATGTAAGCAAACATCTCTTTACGACTGGTCGGAATGCGCAGAAATCACGAAAGTGTCTCTCGCAACTAGTCGTATGTTTAGCATTTTTACCATGTTTCAGCTAAACGTCCGACGTCGTACGGGTAGACACAGCCTAACATTTACAAGGTCGCCGCTTTTTCGGATGGCCCAAACTTTCCTTTTACTATCGATAGGCAGACTTTTGCCATCGATAATGAAATGGCCGTTGTTTATCGATTACGAAGGTTTTAATGTTTGGATTCGTGTATGAACTTTGTCAGAAGGAAAATTAATATCGCGAAACCTTGCAATTTAAAGGAATACTTTGCAGACACGATACTTCGTGTTAAAACTGTTAAAAAATTTTTTTTACTACTATAGAAAATCATAATCATTCGATGATAAGAGTATGTTATGTATGATACGAGTTATGAAAGTAAATGTAAAGATAATGTATGTATGTATGTGAAGTAAATAAAATCCTCTAGAACGCAAACACTTTATTTGGTTATCTAGTTGAAAGTTTGGCCATTTTGTTCTTAAGTACTTATCAACATAAATTTTTATTAATTTTATTGCCTAAGATCTAGTTGATGTTTCCAGATCTGGTCCAAGTTAAAAAAAAAAAAAAAAAAAAAAATGTTTATAGACGTTCATATTCATTAATTTTGTTGCATAACGTGTAATAGAGTTCTGTTTGATTTTTATTTGGTTTCATTATCAGCTATTGCGTGCTTTTTTTTTTTTTTTTTTTAATAGCTGATGCTTTACAAAACCTTCCATACTATATTAAACATTAAACAGGGTATACTATGATAGATTTGAAAATTTTTATTGTTTCTTCAGAAACTCAACAATTGCCTCAATGACTACTGTATTTTTCATCTTGTCTTATTGTATAAATGCAATCTGTTGATTTGAAATATAATAATTTAACAGTGTGTAAAGAAAATTCATTCTTTAGTTTTATGACGAACTACGTTTTTCAAAATAATCTTATGATTAAAACAGGAAAGTTTTCTGAAGTGTATTTATTTCTTGAGTGATGTATAAGTCAATGATACTTAGCTTGTATAATATTACTGTCTGTTTTGACTGGCACCAGTAGACTAGCAGATAAGATAGCTGAACACTGGATGTTTGATACAGGTACAAATACTGGTGAATGGGATAGCTGCATGGGAATTTTCCTGTTTTTCCTCATGTATTTTGTGAATACAAGTCAATTTCTCATAGAAATACCTTCTCAAAGGCATCCCTTTACCTAAGGTACATACATAGCTCTTACTGTACGTTACCTTGTTTTGTGTAACTTAGCATCGCCGTCAACACCTTAATAATTTTATTACAAAATGATAAAAAAAATTTTTTTTGCTACCATATTACCACAACAAATTTCGAAGGATGCACCAAACTGTGTCAACCATGTGTATGTGCATATAATAATTCTTCAGTTTTTAATAAGCAGCATCACCATTTTTGTATGTTCCCCCCCCTTTTTTGTGTGTGTCTATTTGTCCAAGTTACAATGATTTTTATAACTCATTTTTATTTTTATAACAAATCATTTATAAACAAATCATACTTTTTTAAATATGAAATTAATTTTAAAATATGCACTTGTGGACAGCGTCGTAGCTAAAGTTTTCGGCGCCCGGGGACAACTAACGATTTTGCGCCCCCTTCTCTGTTCCAAGAACGGAAAACATTTCATTCTAAAATTTCGTAACATCAATTTGGCGCCCCCTGAATGCTGCGCCCGGGGACAGATGTCCCCCCTTGCCCCACCCTAGCTACGCCACTGCTTGTGGAATTTGTCTGCAATGGATGAAATAGTGGTATGAATAAAATTCTGAAAAATAAAGCTGTATCAAATTATAAAGTTACAGAAGAATCGAATTTGCTATGTTAGTTGAATTTAAATTACCCGGAATCTTTCTCCCTTCGCTGTTGCTATACCACCGAAAGAAAGCCAATTATGAACAGCATCCTGCAAACAAAAACTTGCTTGTAACAAGGTTTATTGATTGATTGGTACAGACTTTAATGGCATATTTGTTACCAAATGAATCTAAAGCAAACCAGTATGAAGGGTAGTTTTACAGGTTAACTTGTTTTCAAATTAGCAACTCTGTAAAACGAATCATCCAGCTGTACTGACACTACATGTTCTTTCTCATAGCTTGTTATTTGGTTGTAACAGGCAGTTAAGATAAAAACACTTGTAACACTGCTTAACTTTTATGTATGGTAGCCCAGTTACATGACTACAACATTTTTCCACTACTTTTTTTACACTGTAAACTTGGTTTAGAAAGTTATTTACCAAGATTTTGGAATGTTGTGTAGGAATATCATATGGAACAACTACAGTCAAATGTATTGTTTCAGAAGAGAGTATATACTCTTACTGAATCTTTTCCAGCACTTATTGTTTGATTTGATATTTCCTGTATAGTGGAATGACCATCATGAAAACATAGCGTACTGTAGCTCTTTCTATATAATTCCATTCAGATATTCACACTTTTATTTTTGTAAGTTAATGCAGAAGACAATACATATTTACATCTATTTCTGATACTTCCAATTTTAAGGAATAATCATGGAGTCTATACTGTTACATAGAAGATGCTAAAAAAAATACTTAACAGGGAGTTTAACATTATTCATGCAACAAAGGAGCTGAGGTTTATTGCATTTTTAACAATATGTTAAAACTCATACAAGCATTTATTTCTTTTATTATTGTTGTAAATCAATGACCAGTTCCTAAAGTATTAAAAGATAAAAGTCAAGGAAAAAATTCTCAGTTCATAGTGCCAAAGTATTTTGTTAATATTGATAAAATTCAATTAAAAAAAGCTTACTCATGTTATTATGTAGAATTGATGCTAAAATTCTATATTAGAAACAAGTATCGATTAATTGTGTTAGGTAGAATTAATAAACAGTCGGGCAGAAATTTATTAAATGCATAAAACATAACAAAAGCCATGGCTGTATTTATTCCTCCATTTAAAAAATTGTGGCTTTTCTATCCAACTGTCTTCAAATCTGTAAATTCAGAAAAAACTCTGAAATTGTAATTTTTTAGAGAGAAACATTTCCATCCTCAAAAAAAATAAATGTTAAAAAAGAATTGAAATACAAAATTTGTGCATTTTATGCAGAAAGTGAAAAGAAAATCATTATTTCATTATAATTTTAATCATAAAAACAGATCTGCTTAATATTATTTTTTTTGTAACAAAAGCAATAGAAGAAAAATATTTCTTTATATTAAGTATGTCCGGTGATATTAAAAATAGTTTTAAATTTTGATTTTGACTTGAAGATGCCCCAGAGGAGTTGCACGACATCTAAAATTTCTCTGAAACGTAGTTTGAAAACCTTCAAACTACTTGAAAACTTCAAATTATGTGAAAAAAGAAATGTAGATGTAAACAGCAGTGATTAAAAAGTTTTAATGACCAAAATATTTTCATTCCATCAGATTATTTGTTTATTTTGAAGAAGACACTGTAGAGACATTAGGATTTTTTTTGGAAGCTGAGAGACGTGAAAAACGAGCAATGCCCTCCCCGCGAGTAGAACCATGGACCTCTCGAATATGTGCCGAGGCATGCTACAAAGGCAGGAGAAATACCTTATAAAACAATCCGATAATGAAATAACAAGTAGAAGATAATTTTTTTTTCTTTTGGAAAATTTAAAAAAAAATTCATATTGCATATATAAAAGCCTATACCATAAATTATAAGATATATAAAATTCTTGGATTATCTAATGGGGGAAAAAGTAATAAATGTAAATATTAATATATAAGAAGTAATAAATGTAAATATTTCAATAAATGAATAGATAAAAAAATGGCCTTAAACAACCTCATGTTTAAATTATTTAGAGAAATTAATGGCAACAAAAACATTATTATTGAAACAAATGCAGATAAACACAAATTGCCTAATGTATTTAATTTGAATATCTGTTTTGGAACGAAAGGTGTAAACAGCCTTAATGTGCTTAATAACTCAGATTTGTAATGCATATATTTTTATTTCCAATGGTAGACAAAAGTATATATATATGTACACACTATCAAATACACATACACAAAAGTATATCACACACTAAATAACAAACAGAGAATAAGGAAGCCTATTTAGTGCTTGAACATACTATTTAGTGCCTTCCAGTAACAGCCACAGAGATCCTGTACAAAAAAAAATCATGCATTTCGCACGTGGTGGAGGTTGTATCTTGGGCCTTTATTACAAAGGATGATCACAGAATTTTCAAATAGAAAGGTTTCACTGAATAATGACCGGGTAAAAGATAAGTTATTATGATGGAATTAGCCTTTGGGTATCAGAAATGGACATGTAGTTGAAGAACGAAAGCTTGCTTTAAATTACAGAGATTTCTAATACATTAATTTAATATATTTTAAAAAATATTTTAATAATATAATACTTTTCTAATATATTTATTTTATTATCCAAAATTATTTTCTAATTAACAGAAAGGTACAGCGTAAGTTTCAGTGATCAATTGTCAGAAAGGCTTCTTCTGAATGGTTTAATAATAATAATACAAGGAAATAAGCTTATTTTACACATGCCTTATGGCATAAGAAAAGGAACTTCTGAAGTATATTAAAAACTAAAAAGATTTACATTGTAGGGTTTATATTTATTTTAACTAACATTTATTTTAAGTTTAAACTATCTTTCCTGTCAAGCCTTACTTTCCCCTGGAACTGCCAATGCCAGAATATGTAAATTTTAGTAGAACGCGCAAGGATTCAAATTATCAGCGGAAGTATTCTGATTTAAATAGAAGGAAACAAGTTCGGTGAGAGTGAGATTCTTACTTAGCGAGCGCGGAGGTAGTTAGCGAGAATTGAAGAACCCCGCGTTGCGGCCTATGTGCTTGGCGGGAAGTAGTGGCAATTGTTCCAGTGAGCTTCAAGTCTGCTGAATTAGCAGCGGTATTGTAAAACGCGGTGAGTTAGTTATTTTAGAGAGCCTCGTAGTTAGAATCCTGTCTTTATTTTCTTTTCAGGTTATTATTTTTATTTGACTGCCAGGTTGGCACCGTTTGTAAGCGTCAAGAGGACGCAATTGTAATTTATTACGTTGAATAAAAAGGGACTTAAACCCTTTACAAGACTCTGTGGTTTATACAAGCTTTCACAGTCACCCTTGGTTGCGTGCAAGTTGGAGGCGCGCAACGTTATATTGGCGCCCGAACACTTATCGAACTGAAATGGCCGAAAATTGGATGGAAGCCGCTGGACAACACCAAGAAATGACAACTCAGTTAGAAGGATTTGGATACCTGGTCCAGACTTTGAGAGCATCAATCAAGCCAAACGTCTATTTCGACGGAAAAAATTCGGTGTCCGTATTTTTAGAAGGTATAGAAAACCACTTTCAGCTCTACCCTGTGCCTGAAAGACAAAAAGTTGCCATCGCCACATCAGCACTAAGAGGACAGGCCGCGCTATGGTGGAAAAACATAGGAAAATTTCTTCTAAATGAATTTGGAAGCCCGACGTATACATTTGAAAATTTCAAAAAATCGTTAGTAAAGGCCTTCCCCATAGTGAAAGATCGCGCACGGCTGGAAGCCGAACTATATAGTTTCTATCAACGGGATACAGCACAATTGACGGACTTTATTTTACGAAAAATCAAGCTAACGGATATGCTGTATGGGAAAAAACCCGATGCGGAGATAATTGAAATAATATTACCAAGATTGTTACCCGCTGTCCAAGACTACTTTGAAATTAGAAACCCAAGAACATTGCAGGAACTCTTCGAATTGGCGGTGAAGTTTCAAAATCGCAGAATCGCGGAAAGAGCGAGAGGGGAAACATATTCTCAAAGTACCCGAAGGAAGGAGGAAACCAGAAATGGAAATCGCTCATATGGGGGAAAGAACTATCAAGCTAACGCATCGAAACTCGAAGGTCAAGGCCCAAAAAGAAAATCTGAAAATAAGCATCCGCGTACCCAGAAGACACAGATTGAAAGGAAAGCTTTAAACGACTAGAGGGGCCTGTGAAAGGGAGGGTCCAGACCCCGGAAGTTTTAAAAAAACCCTCAAATAGACATTTAAATACAGTCATCGTAAAAAACTCACAGCTACCAATTATACAAGTCCTGGTTGGCGATGTACCAGTAGAAGCCCTCATCGATACAGGAGCAGAAGGAAATTTCATGAGTGAAAAGTTCTTCAAAAAGAATTTTTATAGGATACGACTCTTTAAAACCAGAAATACGGAAATTATAGCGGCGCAAGGAAAAACATGTCACTGCATCGGGAAAGTATCATTAAACGTACAGGTAAAAGAGGAAAATCTCAAAGTATTAATTTTTGTGGTGAAACACCTGCAACACTCTCTTATTTTAGGTATGGACTTTTTAAGGGCCGCGAGGGCCAAATTAAATTTTCAAGATAGTTCCGTGGTGTTGGAGATGGACCAGAGGGTGGTAGAACCTGTGGAGAGATCTGAATTGGACCTTAGCCATCTGAATGACCAGGAAAGTAAAGCAATACAGCAAGTGGTGAGTAATTTTTCTCATTTGTTTTCAGAAAAACCAGGAAACTGCCAGATCGTGACTCACAAGATTCAATTAAATGCCGAAAAACCTTGTAGGACTAAACCGTATCGCTATGATAAACAAAAAGACTTAATCATCGAAGAACATATTCAGGAGATGTTAAAGAATAAAATAATAACGCCCATAAATAGTGAGTACGCGAGTCCAGTCGTACTATGTAGGAAAAAGAACGAGTTTCCTCCTTCGGATAAAAGGGCTTGGAGGTTTGCTATCGATTACAGAAAACTAAATAGCATTACTAAATTTCCAGTTTACCCTTTGCCGGTTATAGACGAGATCATTAGACAGATCAAATCGACAAGATATGTGTCTACTTTGGACTTAACGTCTGGCTACTATCAAATAGCTATGAGACCCGAAGATATACACAAAACCGCGTTTATAACAAAATCGGGCACTTATGCATTTTTACGCATGCCCTTTGGGTTGTGTGGGGCCCCATCAACTTTCCAGAGAGCTATGGACATTGTTCTAAAGCCTGTCCTAGGAAAATCAACTTTAATTTATCTAGATGATATAATTATAACGAGTAGTACGTTGGAACAACACATTAATGACCTCGAACAAGTTTTTAAATTATTAAAAGAGGCCGGTCTTACAATTAACGCCTCAAAATGCAAGTTCGCAACTAAAGAACTTAAATATCTCGGTTATAAAATTTCGCAAAAGGGTATAGAAACGCAAGATTCAAAAATAAAAGCTATTAAGAATTTCCCACCGCCCAACACCGCCAAGAAACTTTCGTCTTTCCTTGGATTATGTTCTTACTATCGATCTTTCATAAAAGATTTCGCTAATATTGTTGAACCACTCTTAGTAATCAAAAGAAAAAAGAGTAAATTTACGTGGACAGCGGAAGCTAACACAGCTTTTGAAAGATTAAAAGAAGCGCTTATTAATGCCCCTGTTTTAAAATTCCCTGAGGGGGACGAAAACCTGGAAATTGCGGCAGATGCGTCAGACTATGCGGTGGGTGCGGTTCTTATGCAAAATAACCATCCGCTGGCATTTTTTAGTAAAACATTGAATCAGACACAAAGGAATTATACAGCTACAGAAAGAGAAACATTAGCCGTATTAATGGCTGTACACAAATTTCGAGTTTATTTCGGCAAATCGCCAGTAACAGTCTTTTCGGATCATGCGGCTGTTGGTAGACTTTACTCGGGGAAAAATCTAACGCCCAGGTTAATAAGATGGGCTTTAAAACTCCAAGAATATAATATCACAATAAAATATAAACCGGGTAAGGAAAACAATGTAGCTGACGCACTTTCTCGTATAAAACTGGACGATGAAGGAAATGAACTTAAATGCGCTGTGTTGACTTCAAAAATTTTAGATTCTAGAGATACGGTTATTACTGAACTGAAAGCTGATCCTGAACTTGGAAATATCTATGCTTATTTGAAAGACCCCGAAAGCTTTGAGCACACAGATATCGATGCGATAAGAAATAGAGCAAAAAACTATGAAATAATAGATAATTTATTATTCTATACGAAAACAACAAACGAAAATCTTGAGTATAAGCCAGTCATCCCAGCCTCGCTTCGATTAAGCATTTTGAGGGAGTTGCACGAAAAAAAAAACAGCGGGCCACCTCGGGGTCAGAAAGACTATAAAAAGGGTACGCGAGGCGGTATATTTCCCGCAATTATACAAAATAGTAACGGCGTATGTCAGGTCCTGCAATCAATGTCAGTTAATAAATGATATTAATTACAGCCCGGCCGGGTATATAAATAGCATTCGCGCTACATTTCCGAATGAAATTTTAGGAATAGATCTCCTTGGTCCCTTCCCCCAGAGCGAGTTAAATAAAAATCGTTTTCTTTTAGTAATAGTAGATCATTTTTCAAAATGGATAGAAATTGTTCCACTTAAACGCGCGTCAGCCAAAACAGTCGCAGATGCATTCTTACACAGATACATTTTAAAATACGGTGCACCGATAAATGTCATTAGCGATAACGGAAAACAGTTCATTAGTCAAATATTTGAAAACATATGCAATGGACTTGGCATACGCCATATCAAAATGGTTCCGTATAGACCACAGGCTAACATAGCAGAAAGAGTTAATAAAAACATTGTAAAAATAATTCGCAGTTACGTTAGCACACATCACAAGCGCTGGGATGGCTACATAAATGAATTAGCTTATGCTTTAAGAACGGCACATCATGATACTACGGGAAAAACTCCAGCAGAATTATTTTTAGGCAGAAAGTTAATTACGCCTTTAGATAAATTATTCTTTGTGCAACAAAGAGAGCAGGAGTTTAAACAAAAGGACGTGCAAAAGCTAATTGATCAGGCGCTTAAAACCTCGGATACGGCAAGAAATAGGCAGAAAATTTATTATGATAGAAAACGCCGTGAAGCAGATTTTAAAGTTGGGGATAAAGTATTGAAGCGGAAATTTTCTTTATCAAGTGCCCCAGACAATTTTACGGCAAAGCTAGCTCCAAAGTTTGAAGGCCCCTATGTAATTCAGGAAATCAAAGGGGTAGTATTATATCTTAAGAACGACAGAGGGGGAAATCTGTAAAGCAAGTCCCGACCAGGTGAAAAAATACTATAATCCAAATGATTTTGAAATCCTTAAAAGTTTCTTGCAGGACTCAAGTCTAAACGAAATAGAAGGGCCAGAGACTGCAACAACTATTCCACCACCCAAGAAACGGAGAACTGAAGAGAGACCTAGCACTTCTACAACCCGGACGTCGGTATCAAAAAGAAAAAATGATTTTCAAACTCCGGCGTTTAAGAAAAACAAAAATACAGATGAACCGGGTAAAGAAACCGTGGTAAAGACGAAAACACCACCTACAAAGGATGGCAGGAGAAATTACACATCAAGGAGAACGCGCACACGGCCACAGAGTCAGGTGCCAGCAAGGCCGCCGTTCCGGAAACTGAAACGACAACAGGAGGCACAAAAATACGACGAACAGAAGAAATTCAAGAAGGACTCCAGACCGGAGGACGTCAACACCAGCCGTCCCAGGCAGAAACGCAAAGGCCAACAACCAGACGATTACTCCGTCAAGAGGCCAGCATGTAGAGGACGCAAAAGAAAAAGCAACGGGGACGACACTCGGAGATCAATAAGGAGAAGATTGACATCCATGAAACCTCTAACTTGGGATCAATTTTGCCAAAAACGGATGACGGAATTTCAAGCATCGAAAACTCAAAGATAAGTTAAAACCTTCTATAAATTTTTCTTTCTGTTTTGTTCCGAAATGTTATGCATAAGTACGAAGTTCTATGTTTTGACGAAAGTCAATATGTCTCGGTTGAGACTTAGTTTTGTTTTACTTTATTTAGCTAAGGCAAAAGTATTATTTTCTTTAAGTGTAAAAGCTAAAAACAAGCATTTTCTGTTGGTCGAAAGACTAATTCTGTTATGTTAAAGCCAAAATTTGGCCGAAGATAAAAATAACTTCGTATTCTTGTATTAGTAAGAATTTTAGTTTCAGTGCCGCCAGCTTGGCGAAGAATGAGTAAAGTAAAAATTTATTTTCTCTTATTCATTTTATGGTAAATTGTAAAAAGCATATGTATAAAATTTTGTAAATGTATGTAAATACTTGAAGGTTATGTAAAAGTAGAATTTAGTCTAGAAGCATAAAATTGTAGATGCTAAAAGTGAATGCTTAAAAGCAATGAAGTCAAAATTTAAGTAGTAAATTGTAGATAAAGTCATGCTTTAGAGCGAAAGCCTGCATGTTTAAAGATGAATGAGGGGGAAGTTAGAATGAATGTGTTTTGTAGGGTTCTCCACCTACATTTGAATTTTTAAGACTATTAAAGTAGCTCATTGAGTTGTAGAATGCCGAGTAAGGTGTGTCTATTTGGTTGTTGAATTCTAACAAATCATGGTGGTTAGGGGAAGTGTTGTAAGACTAAAACACGAATATTCCCGTTTGACACCACACACGGTGGAGAGCCAGGGTAAAGTTAAATTAATGCTTGAAAAATTGAATGAATGTGAAGTGAGCAATAACTAAGAAAAACGAATCGTTTAAAAACAAAAATTTATTGTGTCAAGAAAGTGTAAATTATAATGTATGTAGAAAGATACTGATACTTATTCCTTCCAGATGCTGGAAGGAAAGACCAAGATTGATTGATGAAGTCCAGGAAAAGTTGCTGTAAGAAGAAAGCTTTGTAACGAGCAAAAGAATTTTAGTATATAATTGTTACATAAGATTTTTTTTGTGTAAACGAGGCTTTCGCCAGTTAGTTCAGAATTAGATAAACTTACAACAGGTCGTTTGTAGGACCTGCTTCCAAGTTTTCCAAATTCTGGCAGCGGCAAATGTAGGGTTTATATTTATTTTAACTAACATTTATTTTAAGTTTAAACTATCTTTCCTGTCAAGCCTTACTTTCCCCTGGAACTGCCAATGCCAGAATATGTAAATTTTAGTAGAACGCGCAAGGATTCAAATTATCAGCGGAAGTATTCTGATTTAAATAGAAGGAAACAAGTTCGGTGAGAGTGAGATTCTTACTTAGCGAGCGCGGAGGTAGTTAGCGAGAATTGAAGAACCCCGCGTTGCGGCCTATGTGCTTGGCGGGAAGTAGTGGCAATTGTTCCAGTGAGCTTCAAGTCTGCTGAATTAGCAGCGGTATTGTAAAACGCGGTGAGTTAGTTATTTTAGAGAGCCTCGTAGTTAGAATCCTGTCTTTATTTTCTTTTCAGGTTATTATTTTTATTTGACTGCCAGGTTGGCACCGTTTGTAAGCGTCAAGAGGACGCAATTGTAATTTATTACGTTGAATAAAAAGGGACTTAAACCCTTTACAAGACTCTGTGGTTTATACAAGCTTTCACAGTCACCCTTGGTTGCGTGCAAGTTGGAGGCGCGCAACGTTATAACATATACCATAGAAATGATTTTTAACTCTAAACAAAATTACTGGAGCCCACCAGCGGCCGAGCGGTAAAGTCGCTGAACACTGGTAGTTCGGTCCGAGGTTCGAATCCCACGAACGGGCTGGCTGCATGGGCGTTTTCGTGGTTTTCCCCATGTGTAACGTATATACGAGCCAGTTTCCCTTAGAAAGTCCTCCACTAAGGCATCCCTCCCCTTAGGCAGATAGCCCTCGAGGCTTTGCCATAATCACACACACACACACACAAAATCAAATCAAAATTACTGGTTATCGTTTCGGAAACAAAATTCAATACTTGCCGATAGTAAGACCAACTTGTGAAAGATTTTTTGCCAAACTACAAATCATTGTGTAAGGAAGAAAATTTCCAAAAGCCATTTTGAAATTTTTAATAATATGACTAATAATCATAAGGTACTACTTTTTGATCCATAACATGGGTTGTTTGAACTAACTAAGAAAAAACTTTAAATTGCATCAGTATTATAACGAGCTAATAAATTTTAAATCACAAAATACAGTGAACCGTATGTAAGACAGCCAGACACAGCTGCTATAAAAATATTTCTACTGAAGTGGTTGTCTTAGGGAGGGGATAATTGATGCCAATGTTGTTAAATTACCACTTTTGTCGTCCTGGTACAGTTTTCTGTCTATACATTTTGAATCTGAAATAATGCATTCAGCACGGCATGCACACTGGGTGTAAGAAAAGAGAAGCAACAGAAAGAAACTGGAGAGTATGGTTAAATGATAAAAACCAAATCCTTAATACCACTATTGACAGAAAGAGACCAAAATGCAAATAAGAAGCAAATTTCCTTAAAAGCTAACAATGAAGAAGGATTAAAATTAGAATCAATGGTTAAAACCATGGGATTTTAATTGATATAAAACATCAAATGCCAAATGAAGTGGTGTCTCCCCCCCCAGCATAATTTTTCGATGTGGAGAAATGGAAAACATGATTTTTTTTTTTTTTTACTAGCAATCGTAGGCAATGCAGAATTTATTAATTTCCTTTCTTTGAACATAATTTTGTGTTGTTCAGTACAAAATTTAGGTCACGCATCTCTGCTGTTTGGGGGAAACTTAAAAAAGAACTCTGTAAACATAATTTAAAAAAAAAAAAAAAAAAAAAAAAAAAAAAAAAATACGGGCCACTAAAATAAATAAAAATTCAGATTTTTTTCTTGTATTCTAACATATGTAATTATTACTTCAGTAGATTCTAATATTTATTTTATAATCATGCATTATTACTAAGGCAACAATACAGACATATATAAATTTTAACTATTTTTTACTGTCATTACATGCACAATTGCTGTTTTTTATTAACAAGAGAATTGAACAAAGCATATCAATACTTTTGTATCAGCAATATGAGTAAGTTTCTGTTTATTAAGACTTTTAAAGTTCTCAAGATGAATTAATTCGAATAATGGAAATAATTGACTGTAGCATAGAGATTTATTCATATTACGTCCACTCTCGTATACAGCAAGAAAAAAAAATTAAATATGAAGTGCGGCCCTTATCAATTCCGCAAGATTTTCCATATACAACCTTAGCACAATTCCACATAAAATGTAAACAAAGTATCGAAGCTTCGTAATCGATTACAAAGCGCAAAGCTATCAGCTATTTGTCATCGATGGGGAAAGGAAAGTCTGGGCCATCCGAAAAAGCGGCGACCTTCGGAGTCTAACTCCGTGTAGACTTCATGAAAAAGGTATTCCATTTGAAACTTCATACATATCATACAACTTCATAGTATGAAACTTCATACTTCATGAAAAAGGTATTCCATTTGAAAATGCATTGCTTATCCATCAAAATATTTACAATGGTACTGTTCATCCATCAACTGGTTATTCTCATAATATTCTGCATTTTGGGAGAAAATTATCATTACCTTTTAATATGTTTAATCCTGATCCAAGGCCATTCCGGTGGAAAAATCACATTATTTGTGTGATCTTTTAATACAACTAAAACTAAGTTATGAGCATGCCTATGAGATGTTGGAATAAAGCAAATAGAACTGAATATTTGAAAAATGCCATATTAAGATCATTCAATGTTAATGATATAGTGTATGTGAAATCTAAGGTTACATTCCAGCATAGGTTTTCGAAAACTTTTTCTTCTAAAGTAAATGATGTAAATTATGTTATTTGTGCACTTGACAATGATTTTTTCTGAGCCATTTATAGAATTCACATCAGTTGCCTTCGTTTGGCTCCTAAAAGATTCTCCCACACTTCAGTACACTAAATTCTTTTTTTTTCCACTCATTTCTTGTACTATCATAGAACATTATTACAAGTTATGCAATACGTTAAATTGTTCGAAATTTATTGTTATGTGTCTTTTGTTGATTTCTTGATTGTGTGAGCATAATCATTAGAGTTTAAGGCTTGATCACCCTTAAATATCATTTCGAGATTCAACGACATTGTGCCTAATATATAAGTGCATAAGTGTTTGATTTCAAAATTTCCTGGTATGATGTGATTATAATGGTTTGTATTTTTTCTTCATCCTGTATGTGATTTATCTAATTAATTGTAACTGGGGATGTACAAAAATTGCATTTTGCTTTATCATAGAAATACTTCATTTACAATTCTGTACTGTGTACTTGCAATATCGTATATTCGAAAATTTTATGTACCATATTTATATCATGCACTTATATGTATTTTGCATAAAATGTTTCTTGTATTGAATTATGGAATAATTTAAATAAGTGGTTCTATGTTTTAATGTTAAAAATTTTGTTTTTGTGTAGATGGCATGGTTTTGGTGATACCTAAATGAAAAAATCTTCCCATTTAAAATGTAATCTATGTAATATGTATTTCAGACTGTTAGCTCCATAGCGATTGTCATGATTTTATATGAGGCTGGCACCATAGAACATTATTACAAGTTATGCAATATGTTAAATTGTTCGAAATTTATTGTTATGTGTCTTTTGTTGATTTCTTGATTGTGTGAGCATAATCATTAGAGTTTAAGGCTTGATCACCCTTAAATATCATTTCGAGATTCAACGACATTGTGCCTAATATATAAGTGCATAAGTGTTTGATTTCAAAATTTCCTGGTATGATGTGATTATAGTGGTTTGTATTTTTTCTTCATCCTGTATGTGATTTATCTAATTAATTGTAACTGGGGATGTACAAAAATTGCATTTTGCTTTATCATAGAAATACTTCATTTACAATTCTGTACTGTGTACTTGCAATATCGTATATTCGAAAATTTTATGTACCATATTTATATCATGCACTTATATGTATTTTGCATAAAAAGTTTCTTGTATTGAATTATGGAATAATTTAAATAAGTGGTTCTATGTTTTAATGTTAAAAATTTTGTTTTTGTGTAGATGGCATGGTTTTGGTGATACCTAAATGAAAAAATCTTCCCATTTAAAATGTAATCTATGTAATATGTATTTCAGACTGTTAGCTCCATAGCGATTGTCATGATTTTATATGAGGCTGGCACCATGATACCGGAATTTTTATTATGCACATAATTAATTTTTCCTCCTTCCCTCAAAAAGGGGTGAATATCTGATTTTGCATCTAATGGTTCTGTGAGATTAAAGGTGCATTCAAGAGATAATAAGAGGTTTTGTTAACAATAACAACATTTATTTACAAGAAAATATACGAAAATTTCAATCAATTAGAGATGTATTATTAGGCATCTCTGCCTTCCACGTCTTACACCTTTAGTATCCTGCCTGCCACTGACTATTAAGGACGAACGCAGCGCCCTCTAGTCAGAATGACGCTGGAAATACGTAATATCTGATGAGGTCACATTAAATTTATGTCCTTGGAATTATTACAGCCATCTAGAACCAGATAAGGGATTTCATCTGGCGACAATATTTTTGCCAACAGGTTTGTTATAACATGACCAAGCTATGTCATCAGACAACTCATTTCAGTTCAGTTTGTCTGCAAAGTGAAAGAAATATTACGATTGGTTGTTCTCACTGTGGAATATTTTCATTTTGTTTCTTATCTTCTGCATTGTCTGTACTTTTAATTTTATCAAGAATCGAGGAATTCCCCTTTTTTATTTCGCTATTCTAAATTATGATATGAGTACCCTTTCTTAATTCTGGTCCTTAATGTATTGATGCAAAATTTAATTAAAAAGTCCTTCTTAAGTGTTTTTACCTTTTTTCTCATGTGAAGACTTTATTCGTTTAAAGCTTTTTGTTTTGGCATTTCAAGTTTTTATCCTATTAGCTGAACCTCTCTTTTGATGATGATAAATTTTTAATCTTTGATGATGTGGAGATAAAGGCTTCGTGCTAAGTGCTTCATAAATTAAAATTTCTTGATCCTTGATATTTTCATTGGTTGAAATGTGTAACTGTGCTAGCTTATAAATAGTGGGAATTAGTGAATCTCTTAGTCTATTCATTGTTTTTTTCGCTTCTCTCTGGATTTCTGCTGCGTGTACTCTTCTTGTTTCAAATATGTCGTAGTTGGTTTTTTCGTGGTTGGCATTTCTTCGCCCTCTTTTGCAGTTAGCGGAATAAGCCCTACTATATTATGGTATTAGTACTGGAGATGTTTTATGTACCAAAAAAAAAAAAAAGTGATGACAGCTGCCATCATTTTCCAAATTTGAGAGACAGCCCTTATACTTTTCTTTCTGGAGTATGTTTGACTTTTTGTTTCCACTTACCGTATGAGAAATGTTGAATGTTGTTAACGAAGGCTGTGAAACTACGCTCAGTGCACAGAAATACAAATTTTTTAGGTGCCAGGAGGGATTCTACTGTGGCGGACTTCATGCAATCAATATGGAGCAAAGTCTGACGAGAATTGATAAATAAACGATCTTTGAAAATGTATCCAGGACTCTTTTCCTTTTATTGGACAGCTCACCATGACATGGCAAATACCATGATCCTAAGCCACTGTACTACTGAAGTATTCTCTTAACACTATACACACTTCCTACAGCTCACCCTTGTGTGTAACAATATAAAACAATACTGCTAAGATTGTTTCGGGATTATTTCTATAATTACTGTTACATTTTTATTAAATTTTTGTTATTTAATTGAACTTGTTTCTTTCATTGCGAGTCTTTAATCGTTGAAAAAGAGATATTAAATTGAGAATAAAAAAGTAAATAATTACTGCAAGAGAAAACAGACTTTAGTTTTATATAGTTAATGATGTTTTTAAATACCGCAGCAAGCATACATTAGGTATTCTGATATTAAACTGGTAGTTTTGCAACAAATGTAATTAGACTCTATTAGTAAATGATCAGTTCAACAAATGGAAAATAAAAAATAGGGGATCTTTTCCAGTAAAACATAACACATGCAAAACATTTTTTTCAAAAAAGCTACATGTACCAATTTGAAACTTAACAGCGAGAAAATATTATATCATTATAACTGTGATAAAATTTGTCTGAACATAAGAAATTCATCTTTTAGGCTATTGAATGGGATAGAATTTTCCTCCTTTGGAAAGAAAAGAGGACATGTACTTTTAAAATAAAAAAGATCTGCATTATATTTTTAGTTAAAATACTGCATTTATTGGTTAGAAGTTAGTTCAAGCAGGACAAAATTAAAGATAGATTGAATTAATCAATATTTTTTACTCTTTATATTTAATTATGAATAATATAGTTCAGCATAACCAAGCGTTCAGAATACTTAACTGAATTCAAATCAGAATTCTATTTTAAAATCTTTTGAAATCAATTTGAAACATACTTCTCAAATAACAAAGATATGGAAATTTTTAACAGAAAACGATAAAAATATCAAAATCGAAACTGACATCTGATTCATAAAAAAGAATAACTTATTATGATAGTACAGAAAATTTACTGACTGAAGCAAAAAATTCTATAAGCTTCATTAAAATTTCGCCACAGTTTATATCAAGCTGTGTATCTAAGCATTTTACAAAATGAGAGACGCGAAGAAACTATTCTAATTACATTTAACATATATACAGCAAGTATTATTACTAGTAATATGATTATTTTTCTAAGGGGGAGGGACTGAAAAATAATTATTAAATTAATCATTCATAAAAAGTACTACAAGCCTTACAGCATGAAAGCTGTAAATTAATTTTATAATTTGAGGAATAAAATACAATCATTAGTGAGCAGAATATTATAACGTTGATAATAACGCAATCCATGACATTAAAAACATAAACATTTTTTCATTCGGTAGTAAGCTTCGCCGCCTGGCTACTCAATAAATGTTTACATTTGGAACTACTAAGATGGAACAACAGCGCCATCTAGTGAACGCGACATTTTAGGACCGTTTTTCTACTAGGCAGTTTCACCTCCTTCATTATACTCCGTGGGAGTCTCAGGGCTAAAGGGCTAGTTCATCAGCTTCTCGTGGCTGAAATCAAAAGAAGAGACTGATGACGTAGTTGGGTTCGCTTAGTCAGTTCTGCTGTTCAGTTTCTTAAGCATTTGCTTGAGAATCAAAACGCTTTGAAAAATAGTTTAATAACCAGTATGAGCCGAGATTTTAGCTCATGAAATTGCAATATACATGCATTTATATATGAACTAGAAACGTATTTACGTTAAACTCTAATATGCGTAAAACGTAAGTAAAACATGCATAAACATAACTATTTTTTAATTAACACATATGCGTAAACATAACTAATTTTTTAGGTCGAGTGTACCCTAAATGTAGTAATTATTTTTCATAATCATCTTTTTAAATATATGTAAATAATAACCCACCGATAACATACGTAAATTTCTACATTTACGAAGAATTCTTTTTGCGTTAAAATATAAGTTAGTCGCAAAGTAATTTGCATTATAGAAATATTAAATAAAAATATCCAAATACATTTTGAGAATACATGCTAAAGACATTACACATCTATCTGATTAAAAATTAGTTAATGCTAATAATAGATTTTATAACACATTAAAACGAAACAAATTTCACTTCTTCCATTTTTGCTTTTCAATTAGCGTTGATAATGAGTAGTAGAATTTTGTAAGCTTTTGCAATGTCTATTATGAAAGCATTATTATGGAATATCAGTATCAGTATTATTATTTAACGTCAATTACTCAAAAAATAATGAAAATATTTTAAAATAGTATTTATATATTTTGGAATAATAGCATGTATTCTTACATTTTAAAAGTATATGCTCTGATACTAATTTATGTTTATTCAGAATTTCATGGTTTATTTTATATAGTAAAATTTAGCAGTCTAAATTAGTATATAATAAATATAATATTTTATATAGTAGTCCAAATAATTAACTGAAACGTGCATAAATTAGGTCACAAATTAAGTGAATAATAAAGTAATGATTCAAATTATTATTTTTGGTAGGAATAATATGAATCAACTTACATGATTTTTTTTCCTATATAGTTTGGTTCGATAATCCTCTACTACTCTTTATCCATTAATTTGCTTTCTGGTCAGCTTTTCTTGCCGATACAAGGGTTGCATTCCTATTTAAGTGCCGAACCCTTATAAATGTTCGTAAACGGCAAAATAAACGAATTGCACTCTTATTCACGGAGGGAAAAAGTTTCTCAAGTTCAGAAATGAGATTCTGAATTACACCTCTACCTTTTCGAAAAGAACTGCCATGAAAAGAACGGAAAGCATTTTCCATTTTCATCATCGTTTCCATCCAAACTGGTGATGGTACAGTTAATCCTCCTTTAGATAATAAAAATATCCAATTTGAGTCGTTAGGAATATCTACGAATTTTTTTGATATTTCACCCAAAGTAGGATCTTTATATTTCACACGATATGCAATATAACCTGCCACATAAGCGAGCGATTCTTGTTCATATGCAGATATATCTTTCGTTGAATCATAAATTTCGGTTTCCCAAGGAAGTGACGTACATTCATCATAGATGTCTTCGTAATTAATTAAATCATCTTCGTATAAGGAAGACTCAAACATTTGTGCTTTTTCATTTGAAGAAAAAGCTGTTTCCAACAGCTCTTTTGTCAAATATGCTTCAACTTTCTTCACAGTCATTAGCATTTGTCTTTAACGACAATTTAGGCAATTTGTTTGCCAATAGCAACCTTTTCAGACGAATTATTACGTCTGATGGAGATGGATGGTCATTAAAAAGCCCTAGACCCCGAATCTGGCTGAACAAGCTTTCTAATACATCTTGAGTCAGTCTTGATGTTAAAATATATTTCACATTTATAGATTTTACGTCGTCAAATAAACCGAAAAGCGAATTTATCGATATGATAATACCTTTCTGAAAAGGTAGCATTGTCTTCTTTCCGCATACTCTGCGATCAAAAATCATTTTCTTAATCTCATTTAATTTTTCTTTTTGTACTTCATAATAGCTTTCTAGGCCGAAAGCAGCTTTTAAAGGCTTATTGCTAGGGGGTAATGGTACACTACTATTCATAATGTCAAAAAAATCATCAACCATTGAAAAAAAAATTACTTGTTGCAGCATTACCAGTCAAATGCATAATTGCTTTAGCCGTTGTGGAGGAAAATAATGCTTTTGCTGGTGCTACTTTATGTCTCTCGTTCCCTTTTACAGATAAAAATTGAGGTTTCAGTTTATAGCACAGTTTAATTTCTCCGATATCTTTATTGAGTACTTCATATATAACGTCTTTGTTTATAACTGTACTATTTCCGAGCATAAAACCTTTATCAAGAAAATGGTTTCTCAAAAGCTTTATGCAATGCGGCATATCAGCGAAAACCCATATTTTGGTGCTGAACTTGGGACTGTAAAAGAAAGATTTATCTGTTGAAATTTGTAATTCTTTCCAAAGGGTCTGACTACCTCCCATGTCAGATACAATTGCTTTGACTCGAAGCCCAGACGATTCAAGTGCAAACAAAATGGAAGACGGAAGATTTTCCTTCATTTGAGGATCAAAATCAAAATAAATGGGCTGTTTCCATTGCGAAATGAGTCCTCGAACCAATACAAATTGAGTCTTTTTAAAAGGACCTAATATCTGATCCAATTTTGAATCATAACAGTCTTGAATCTATATGAATTTCATCGAAACTTAATACGCATAATCTTTCTTCGTCAGTTGCATTTTGGCAAGTTTTTTTAATCAATAACAGTACATCATTTAAAATTCCAGGAATGCAACTGAATCTTGAGCACCATCTTTTCAGTGTACTTGCACTTGGAAGCGGAATACCCATTTTTTCTTTCCAGAAGTCGTATGACTTTACGGATAACGATCTGATTACTATGCTTTTTGAAATGTCGTCTGGAGACCATTTAATTCGCTTTTTTTTCATTAATGCATTTATTTGAGTTTCGGTAAATATGTTTTGAATATACGTTTTCATTTTTCTTAGTTTTTCATTTTCTTGATTCACTTTTTTAATGTCTTTCCTCAGTTTCTGAACTTCTTCTAATATTAGTTTTCTATTCCTTTTAAATCTTTTTCTTTGCTGGGAGATAGTTTTTAAATGCTGCTTTCTCTCAGTCTGTAAAACAGAAACCTTATTCTCAAGAGCTGATAATTTTGTGATTAAATCATTCACATTTTTCTGGAGGTTGGAACAGTTACAACATTGCTGAGTAATATTATTTTCAGTGAGCTCCTCATAGCTATTACTGTTATCGTTTTGAAGTTCCAGACATGCCTTTTTAGGACTTAAATTCTGAATTCTTTCAAATGCACTTTGTAATTTTTTTCTTTTTTGTTGCCTTTGCTGCCTTGGTGTATTCTGATAAATAACCAAGTAGGGAATACAAGCAGTTGGAATAGCAATTGACTTCAGTATCTTTTTTGTCGGTAATCCTAGCAACTTATTTTTCATATCATCCTCATAATCAGATTCAGTGAAGTGAATGCTGCATATTCGAGCACTCTTTGTGTTAACAATATCCGCTCTTCGACACCTATGCAACCATTCTTTCGTTAACTGAATATTTTTGTACGGAAATCTATGAAATACCACGCTAGTTTCTTTCGTATTATGATACGTATTGCTACAGGTAGCAACGGCACACGATACCATTTTTTCAATGATTTCTCATTACAAGAACTTTCGAAATACAAAATCCCTTTAAAAGTATCATCAGTTATAACTTTCAAGTAAAAAAAAAAAAAAAAAAAAAAAACCTTTTTCTCTGAAACTAACAGGGCTAAAGAAAGAGAATCCAAGAACTAAAGATTCAATTTTTCGCATTGATGCTCTGGTCAGTCTCGGGCGAACCCAGTGACGTCACATAACATCCAGTATCCTCCCCAAGAGGGGTTCGTGTCAGCATCGTTCTTCTCAAAGGGATGACCCAGCCCTTCTCTTTCTTTAGCCCTGTGGGAGTCTAGCAGCAGAAGAGAGAAAACCGGTTGTCAGACAGACAGACAGACAAAGTAGACAGATGTCTTGTTTTGCACCCGCTAAGTCTTTCTGCACCGATGGGCGAAAAATCAAGCATAGGTGCGAAGGAAAGGTATATAGAAAGAGGAGCAATTTCGTATTTGATAAGAGTAAAAAGGAACTTCGTACATTTTGTACGAGTTCAAAAGGCCAGAAAGAAAAGATGGGACAAAATAAAATTTAAAAGAAATGGCCCAAAAATAATAGAGGGGAAAAAAGGGGGGCCTATAGAAAGAAAAGGAAAAGAAGTAGAAAATACCCTAAAAATACGATTGTGTCTGTAATGCCCATAACCCGAGAAGGAGAAGGAAAAGCCTAGCCAGCGGAATAAGTAGTCCGACGGAGCAGGTGGTTCGTTGGACGGAAGGAGAAAGGACGAACAAAAAGACGAGGGGGGCGAAGAGGACTTTGCACCCTGGTTGTCGGACGGGACGGTCCGAGTTTTTTTGGGCGGAGAAGAATCGCCATTTTCTTTCGTCATGGAGAGATTGTTTTTTCTCATCCGGGGGAGACCATGCCGGACTTACCTATTCATGCTTGTACATATAATGTATAATAATCAAGAATTGTTTACTTATTGAAGTTTATTGTTAAACAAACAAAAAATGGGTGTCATCTATGCGTCGATCGACGGTGACATGTGTGAAGCAACCGAACTCTACGCTACGGTTTAACACAACGATGCTTATCTGTCTCGGCACGACTACCACAGTCAACTACATTGGTGGCAGCTTTGCGATCAAATGCTTCATCACAGGGGTGAGTATTGATTTTTTTTTAGTTCTCTGTTCGATCGGATGCAGGGTATTTTATTTTTTTGTTTGGGTACCGCTAAAAGGTGCAAGATTGTAAAGCAAATTGTAGGAGAATATTTTATCTGAAGTTAAATTACTTTTCTTTAAGTTTAAAATTATTCTGCGTCAGGATACAGAAGTTTAGGGGTATCATAACACAGGTCAATTGAAATTCTGGTTTTGGAGCTCCGGAAATGGTGGAAGCTCGGTAGAATTTAAGTGTTATATATATATTTTATGTATGTAAACTTTTGGATGTGTTTTTGTCGTATGAATAATTTACGGAACTGTGTATTTAGTGAAGAGTAATTTTAAGTGATATTTTTCTTACTGCAAATACTATTTACTGTTTTATTACTGTTTCATATCAAATGTAAAGTTATTCTGAGGTAAAGTGCTAAAATTTGTTAAAAGGATTGTTGTAACATTTAACTGACAGATGTCATTTTTTGTATCAACTTATAAAGTATGCAAAAGCTCAGATAATTGATTAGAGTGCATATATGCTTGTATATTTAAATTTTAGTAGGTAAAATAATTTTTTTAGAATAACTGGTTGATTTTTGTATGTCTCTTTTACAAAAATAAGTGGCTGTATTTATACTTTATGACTTACTTATGTTATAGTAATTATCAGTGAAGTTTTTGATTTTATTGCTTTGAATATTGTCTTAATATTTCATTATGGCATATTTAATGAAAGGAAAGAAGGTCAATCTTGTACTTCTGGCCGATGAATTAGGGGAAGAGGTCTCGGATGATTTAAAAATGATCGAATTAAAAAATATCATTCTGGGAAGTAAAAATTACGAAGAGGATGTAGTTAAAGAGCTGTTAACTTCGATCATTTCCGAGAGGAAAGATAAAGAAAATATAGAGCTAGCCGAGGGGAGATTACGCATAGAAAGCGAACGGATAGCATTAGAAAGATTAAGACTCGAAGCGGAAAACCGGAGTCTAAATTCGGAAGGTCCGGTGGATTCGACAATGAGTCCCAGAGTTAAAAGTTTGGATGAAATTGTGAAAACTATAAAATTGCTGACGGTGAGGGTTCCCGCGGGGTCAGAAGGCTGGAATTATTTTTTTAACAGTTTAGAAAAGGCCCTCGCGAGTGAGAAAGTAGCGGATAATTTAAAATCTAAGGTGTTAATGTGTTTGTTAGGAGACAAAGCTGCGCATCTTTTAACTTATTTAGAGGAAGAACAGTACGAGGATTACGAGGCTTTGAAAACCATAGTGCTTCGGGAATATGAACCTTCACCTAAGACTTGTTTGGAAAATTTTAAGCGGGCTAAAAGGAACCCGGAGGAAAATTTTACTCAGTTTGCTACAAGATTAAATTCTATGTGGAGTTATTACTGCAAATTGAGGGGAGCGACGGATCTGGAAACTGTCAATCAGTTAGTAGTTGCGGACAGATTAATGGAAACGCTCGATACGGAAACTGCTACTCATATTGGTATTAAGCAAGGTGAAAATTGGTGGAAACCAAAGGAGTTAGCGAGAGAATGCGATATGTTTTTTTCGGCAACCGGGAAATCTTACGCTAAGGGTTATAGGAAAGAGAATGATATTAAAGAGGGATTATCACCAGAGAGGATTAAAGTAAAGCCAAAAGAAAGCTATAAACTTGATCCAGAGAAACAGGCTTCAACAGTGTCAAATAGAGGCAAAATAAACTCTCCTCAGAAAAATTTCGCATGTTACAAATGCGGGTCAAGAGAACATTTTAAGCGTGATTGCCCTCAAAATAAAAATACGAAGGACAAATTTGCGAAAGTGAACAGAGCAAGTGCAGTAGATAGTGGAGAGGTTATCGAAACTCAAGAGAACAGAGTTATTGTTGCCAAAGCGGGACATTTTGGAAAGGAAATTTCTAGACAATCAATCGAAGAGGAGTTATGCAAATTGGATAGAGTGCAGGTTAGTGTAAACGGTCGGATAAGTAACGGATTAATTGATTCTGGCAGTGAGATAACGGTTGTAAAGGAAAGTATAATTCCAAATTTTAGATCTGGAAGCGGATCAGCAATTTATTTGAAGGGGATTTTTGGACCGCCGAGAAGGTGTGAGTTAGTAAAATTACCTTTAGCACTAATTAATGGAAAGGGTACAAATGTGCATCAGGAGATACTTTGCGCGGTGGCGAAATCTTTAGTTGAAGATGTTTTATTACCCCCACAGGTGTTATATATGTTACGGGGCGAAAAGACTTGTAAAGATCGACAGTTCAACGGAGAAGGAAGTAGCAGTGGTTTGTTCTACGAATCGAAGGATTCCTCGAACGTGGGAGAGGCAGAAACACCTCAGGGCAAGTTAGAAACGGACATTCAAAGCCACGTAGCTGCTATCCCAGATGTCGGAGCGCCTTTACAAGAGAAAACAACTAATTTATCTCAGACAGCGGAGTTTCGTCAGCAGCAGAAAGAATGCACTGACTTGTCTAAGATGTGGGAAAGAGCGAAAACGGATAAAGGAAATTATTTTGTGAGGGACGGTTTTCTTTTTCATCGGGACAAGATTTTGGGACAGAGTGCAGAGCAATTAGTTGTTCCTAAATGCAGAAGGAATGAAATTCTAGAGCTCGCGCATGCATCAGTGTTGGGAGGACACATGGGAATTAAAAAAACATTAGAGAGGATTCGTTATTCCTTTTATTGGGAAAACGTGAAAAGGGATGTCCAGGAATTTTGCGAATCATGTGAAAATTGTCAATTAACAAAGCCAGTGAAAGTGAAGGACAGAGCGCCAATTACTCCAGTAGCAAGACCTGAATTACCTTTTCAGGTTGTCAATGTAGATATAATCGGACCTATAGATCCTCCTAGTTCGAAGGGGCATAAATATATTTTGTGCTTGGTGGACCAGCATACTAGATGGGCCGAGGCAGTGCCATTAACCAGTCTGACGGCAAAAACTACCTGCGACGCGTTGCTGCAGATTTTCTCCAGGACCGGAATTTCTAACGTGATTGCGTCAGATAATGGTAACAATTTTAACGCAGACTTAACACGGGAATTTGAGAAAAGTTTAGGATCCAGTCCGAGATTTTCGACACCCGTGTATCCTCAGTCAAATGGTTTAGTCGAAAGGTTTAATCAGACTTTGAAACGTATGTTGCATCATATTATTAGAGAGGAAGGTCGAGCTTGGCATGTCCAAATACCTTACGCATTATGGGCATACAGGGAAATACCTAACAGTACTACAGGGGTATCACCTTTCCAACTATTGTATGGTAGACCCCCACAAGGACCGCATGGTTAGGGGAGCATGACGAATTAAAATTCGATCTGAAGCCAATTCATAAATATCTGCAAGATTTGAAGGAGCGGTTAAAACGTGCTGCTGAGCAAGCTGATCTTACGAGCGAAATCCAACAAGGTAGGATGGCGCAGTATTATAATTTGCGCTCTTCGAGTAAAACTTTTGAAATAGGAGATAGGGTTGTAGTCCTCATACCTGATTCAAGCAACAGGTTATATGCTCGTTGGCAGGGTCCTGCAGTGATAAAGGAAAGGAAAAACCCACACTCTTTTTTAGTAGAACTGGCAGACGGGAGCATTAAGCATGTACATCAAAATAAAATAAGGAAATTCATTGTGCGGTCAAATGCAATCAATGTAATGTTTGACGGGGAAGAGTTCGGGGAGGTAGACAATATTCCCTCTACTTTAGACCAGGATAGTAGTTTTGAAAGTATGTTAAATAATCTAAGTACCACTAATCTTAACAACAAGCAGATTAATGATCTAAAACTACTGTTGGGAAAGTACAAGAACTTATTTTTGAGACATGTTCAACCTGCTAGAGTAGGACAACATAAGATTGATCTTATGCCTGGAGCAGACAGGAAAAAACCTCATTGTTATGGCATTCCAATGGCATATCGCAAGGAGGTGGACAAACAAGTCAAGGAACTTCTAGAACTGGGTCTCATTGAACCGTCGGAAGCGGACATAGCCCATCCGGTTGTGTGTGTGGTCAAGAAAGACGCGACAATCAGGATGTGCGTTGATTTCAGGGCATTGAATTCGATCACTAAAGTGCCGGCATTTCCTATGAAGAATATGCATGAATTAATATATGTGGCTGGGCATTCAAAATGGCTATCAAGTTTAGATATGCGCAGAGGATACTGGCAAATCGGAATGGAGGAATCAAGTAAACCACTGACAGCGTTTTCAACTCACAACGGGACGTTTCAGTAGAACGTCATGCCGTTTGGTTTGGCAGGAGCGTCAGGTACCTTTCAAAGAGAAATGAATAAGGTTCTTTTCCGGTACAGCGATTTCGCCCAAGCATATATAGACGATATTATAATTTTTTCAAACACGTTTGAAGAACACCTGAAGCATCTAGAAACGATCCTTAAGATACTGGAACAGTTAAAATTTTCTGTCAGGCTCAATAAGTGTGATTTTTCAGCTAAGGAAATAGATTACCTAGGACATAAGATAGGAAACGGCAAACACGGCCCAGATCCTAGTAAGATTGCAGCAATTAAAGTGCTAGAAAGGCCCACGAATAAAAAGGGAGTCCGTTCGGTATTGGGTCTCATGGGATTTTATCGCACATATATCCCGAACTATGCCGAGATAGCTGGACCTTTGACGGATTTGACGAAAAAGAATGCGCCGAATAATGTACGGTGGGGTCAAGTTGAAGACGCGGCTTTCCAGAAGTTGAAAGATATGCTGTGTCAGGTGACGTCTCTGTCCACGCCTGACTTTAATTTACCATTTCAGGTGCATTCGGATGCATCAGATGTCGCCGTCGGTTGTTGTCTGACTCAGAGAGATACACAAGGGCATTTTAAACCAATAGCTTTTGCATCCCAAAAATTTTCTGGGGCTCAGAAGAATTGGGCAGCCATAGAAAAAGAGGCCTGGGCAGTGTTATTCGGGCTCAAGAAATTTGATAAGTGGATTTTCTGGGGGACGGTGGAAATCATTACGGACCATAATCCTTTGAAATATCTCACTGAAATTACACCTAGGAGTCCAAAATTAACGCGTTAGGCTCTCTCTTTGCAAAGATGGAATTTAAAAATCACTTATCGTCCAGGAGTACAACATCGAGCCGCAGATGCGTTGTCACGATTGGTGTGAATAATAGTAATATTTAAAAAAAAAAAAAAAAAAAAAAGGAACCACAGATATTCAGAGGTTCGTAATTCTTGCCTTAAAATACTTTTCGAGATAATTTGTTTAAATGATGTTGGTAAATAAAAATGTTTGTCTAATGTAGAATGTATTTATGCAGTTATGTTTAGTGTAATGTTGGTATTTGTTAAACGAAAAAACATGGTAAGAAGACTTTTGTATCCTGATCAGATTTTGGTTTCTAAGTACCCCCTGCACCTGGTCGGGTAGGGGGCTGAAAAATTTCAGTATCCATGTCAGCCATCAGGAACTTTGACATTTTGTATGAAATCAAGTGTGTCAACTAATAAACCTCTGAACTCTGATTCTGACAAATTCGGAATTGATTAGGATGAACGCTGGGTTTTGTATCTAATGAACTCTACATTATTTCTAATGAACGCTGAACGGTTCGGTTGAACCTGTTATGAAAATTAGCCTTTAAGAGGCAAATCTTCATCTTGGTGGGGGCGTGTAATGCCCATAACCCGAGAAGGAGAAGGAAAAGCCTAGCCAGCGGAATAAGTAGTCCGACGGAGCAGGTGGTTCGTTGGACGGAAGGAGAAAGGACGAACAAAAAGACGAGGGGGGCGAAGAGGACTTTGCACCCTGGTTGTCGGACGGGACGGTCCGAGTTTTTTTGGGCGGAGAAGAATCGCCATTTTCTTTCGTCATGGAGAGATTGTTTTTTCTCATCCGGGGGAGACCATGCCGGACTTACCTATTCATGCTTGTACATATAATGTATAATAATCAAGAATTGTTTACTTATTAAAGTTTATTGTTAAACAAACAAAAAATGGGTGTCATCTATGCGTCGATCGACGGTGACATGTGTGAAGCAACTGAACCCTACGCTACGGTTTAACACAACGATGCTTATCTGTCTCGGCACGACTACCACAGTCAACTACAGTGTCCATGAGTGTAGTTAAGGAGTTCATCTGCAAAAATTCGTCTCTTTAAGAAGCAAACTTTAGCTAAGTTAAAAAATAAATAAATAAATAAATGAATTCCTACATGGTAATGTGTATGCCCTTATCTTGAGACCTAACTAGAATAGACATATATCATCACAAAGATGTACATAATATTTTAACTAAAGTAACATTCAATATGACCGTTCCCAAAAATTTCATGTATATTTCATAAAAACAGTAATTGACAAAATCATAAATCCATACACAGTGTGAGAGCATTTCAGCAAAAATAAATTATACAGTTTATTTTTCTTAAATATTAGTTAAATATAAAATTAATTTATTAATTTAACCGTTGTAATTTATTATAGTACAAGTTTAACAAATTGCGTCACACTGTATTTTTATTTGCTCATAATTCTAAGTTTGAGACCTGAAAAAAAAAAAGTCGGGGATCTTAGTTACAAAAATCACAATCTCTACTCATCGATGGTCAAGAGATACCCATTTTTCCCTCTCAAGAAATTCCTAAACACGAAAAGGAGGGGCCCCGAAGGGTGTGAGTTGCTGATAAGAACGGACTACTGATAAGGAATGTGGCGTCTCTACGGAATAGTTACGAAGAAAAGAACCACATGACCTGCTACTATTAACAACTATTGTATAATGCTAGAATCTTATGAAAATAATAAATAAAGAAATCTAATGGCACTCTAGTAATAGAGAAACAGATATTGTATAGAAAACAGAATGTTACTTATCTGAATATTCCGTGTCAGGGCCTCTTTAGGATTTCTCGTGTTGATAGTGAACAGCTAACAAAACACCTGAAGTTTCGAAGAAGCGAAGTTTCCTTTTTCAATTTGATGAATGAGACATTGCATAGGAAAGGTGGGCAGTTTTCAGATAACCGGCCCTTGGCGATTTGTTGACATCTCGGAAGAGTGCGTGTGCGCCAGATTATGGTAACCCTGACAAGCGTTACAAACCTGCAACCTACTCAGGGAATTTTCCTGAAGGACGAAAAGGGATTTTTTCTGTTTACATAGATTTAGGAAACGTTACGGCAAGACAAAATAGAAGTTGGAAAATCGCAAATCATAATTAGTTCATATTTTCGCAAATCGTTATTGGGTGTTAATCATAATTAGTTCATATTTTCGCAAATCGTTATTAACACCCGATAACGCTCTATTCCCGATAATGCTAAAATAAAGCTCTATTCTGTTTACGGAACGTTCACGGTAAGACAAAATAAAAGTTGGAAAATCGCAAATCCTAATTAGTTCATGTTTTCGCTAATCGTTATCGGGAGTTCATTTCAATTGAAAAAAATAAAGCTCTATTCTATTTATTCTACGTTTCCTAGTCTATTTATTTCTACCTTTTGTAAAATAAGGTAGTTGCATGACCCCCCCCCAAAAAAAATCGCAAATCATAATTAGTTCATATTTTCGTAAATCGTTATCGGGAGTTAATTGCAATTGAAAAAATAAAGCTCTATTATATTTATATATATATAAATAGCTATCTCAGATGCTAAATTTATGTAGGGAAGAAGGACCAGAAAGGTAAAATACAACTTTTAATTTAAGCTCAATGCTCCTAAAATATATTAGAATATATACAGGTGACACTTGTATATTAAAGTGGCCACCATAACAAAATAAGCTGATTGAATTGCCAATTTTGTAACATGTAACTTTTAAATATTGCAAGGCTGTGTCTGCTTTAATAAGGCTGCTTATTTTATTTCATACATTTATACCTGTAGTTAATTTTTATTTGAAATTGTGAATAATTCATAAAATGCTGGTGAACAAAACCTGTGTCTATACATAAGAATTAGCTTTAATAAAATAAGTAGCAGCAAAGTCTAATTTATGCTAATTGCTCTAAAAACACCCATACTTTTCTTCAAAACAGCACTTGAGTTATTAATTGTGTTAACAATGCAGTTGTTCTACATTTTTATGCACAGTGCTGTTACTTTCATTCTTTGATTCAAAAAAGTGAATGGAATTATACATTCTGAAAATTAGTTCACAGCAATAATTAATATTTTACTTGTATACAATTAAATTTTCATAATTTAAATTTAAATTATGCGAATGAGAAAATTTGATAAATTCTTATAAAATGTATAATATTTTTAAACAATAACTTCAGAGATATAACTGTATTATAGTTTAGTACTTAAATATTAGCTTGTTAAAGTTAAAAAGTAGCAAAGCTGAAGAATGCAAATGTGATATATTTCTTAACAATCATGTACAGTAATAGCTCTTTAATAATGGTTTTGATTATCTGCAGAATAAAGAAAACTAAAAAAGGTTATGAAAATTGGGTTGTTGAATTGAGATTGGCCAAATGATAAAGATTTATTTGCTTATAAATTATTTCTACATATAACTGAAATTTTATTATATGTGCTTGCTGGCTTCAGTTGTAAATAGTACTGTTATTATGACAGTTTAACTCTGGATATTTGCACCATGTTACCTCAAATTGGAACTATAGGATAAAGCATAGTAAAAAAAAATGTTGGGAGGTCATAAATAAAATAAACGCAGAAATTTACTCAAGCCATTATTATTGTGAATGTATAGAACAGCAGCTAGCAAATTTATTATAATTCACAATTAAATGTTCAAATTGTCATTATTGAGAATAATGTTCATTTTTGTCAAAGAGAAAGTGGACAGTGTTAAGCCGGACAGTTTTTACGATAGAAATATTAACTGAAATGCAAAAGAACAACAAAATTATAAATTTAACCTCATTAATATTTTTATTCATTTCAGTTTTATCATTAAACATGTTTATTGCTTCTGTATCATGCCAAATAGACTGGCTACATGGACATTTTCATAATTTTCTCTATGTATGATATGAATTTATGCTTTCAAAAAGCTAACCTAGTATTATCAGTCACTTCCTAATTGAAATGCATTCAAAAACCTAACCTAGCATTATAAGTCACTTCAAAGTCCCAGTACTCGGTTAATTTAGCATTTGTAGCATCAGTGTTTTTATACTATACTACAAGTGTTATTAATATTTTAATCTAGTGCTGCATTTTAATAACTTTAACATTTATTTTGTTCAATAAATAAATGAACTAAAAATATAAATTAATTTATTACAATTCTATTTTGTAATTATTATGCAAATTGTTTCATCTTTATAATTTTTAACGCATCCAGCTGATTTAGTGAGCAGAAACAGCAGACTAGTATATATGGAGGAGCTGTCAGCTAAGTTATGCAACAAAATTATTCATCCTGCTGTCAGCATTATTCTAGTAGTGTCATTAAGCTGTAATCACCCAAGGTCAACAACTCCAGGGCAAATGGCTGAATCAAGCAAACCAAGCAACATTCTAAAAAGAAACATTAAACAAAATAAAAACTTAATACCTAAATCTTGATAAATCAGACAATTAAGCTATAAAACCTGCATACCAATTCTTCAGTTGCTAGATGGCAATACACTGACTTATAGTGTCCTTCAATGAAATCATTTTAAAGCAAGCTTATCAGATGATAAGCAAACGTATTGCATCATTGGATGTAACAGTATGGTAATGATTGCATTGCTGGATAGTTCCTACAGTAAGCCAACTGTAATGTCTCACAGTGCTGTTACTATTAAAATTCTAGCTTATGTGTTATTACTTCATTTTCATATGGAAAGCCTTCATACGAAATTGATAGCATATAGTTCAATTTATATATGCTCTGTGAAAGTAATTGCCATTGAATTTAGAATTAATGCATTATGATTGATGATGAAATGTGATTTGAGACAAAATTTCTTTAATTAGAAAATACCAAAACAGATAAATAGGAAATGAAAGATGAAATTTATGTATTTTATACTGAAATGAAGATCTCGGTAAAGTGGCTGTATGCAAAGTTTAATGATAGATTTTTTTTTTTTTGTGCTAAAATGATGTGCTGTGAAAATTTTATTTTTATTAATATTTATAATTTTTTTCCAAGGTGTCTACGTTTAAGCTATTATAGATTTTTTTCTCTTTTTATTATTAAAAAATGTCTTTGTCATCATTACATTCAAATCCATCTCATAACCATTTTAAAATGAAGGAAATTTCTTTCTTTTTAATAGTTTAAGAATATTTTAACAAAATATAATTACAGAAGAAGTGAACTGATACATTTATAATTATATGTCTATATATAAAAAAGAATTTTTGAGAAAGATCCTTTATTTAATAGTAGAGACATTTAATATGAGCTATGTAATATTAGTTGAAATATTTGTCAAAGGAATATTTAATCAAACTATATTTATTATGTTTTAAGAAAAATCCCTGTAATTTTAAAAGTTGTTGAATTTAAAAGGAAGGGGGGTGCAGTGCTGTTATTTCAAAACTCTAATAAAATAATTCTTTATTCCTGTCTGTGAGTGTATGAGAAAGAAATAATCATCTGTTTATTTTTTGTAATGGTAGGAAAATTATCTGTGTATTTAAATATAAAATTGTATTCATGTAAATAAATTTTTTAATTTATTATTTTAATTGTGTTAGCTTCAATTTTTATTCATTAAATTATATATATATATATTTAAAATTCAGCTAAATATTATTAATAAGGACTTTAATTGTTGATAAGTATTTTATATTTCATCTTGTCAAAAAATTTAATTTTCCTTTTGTGGTAGTTTTTCATACAGCTTTCATTTCCTGTTCAATAGTAAATATTGCATACTTATAATTTTATAAAAGATGCTTCCCTGCCCTGGAAAAAAAAAAAGGGACACAAATACACTCTTAATTTAAAATTGATATATAAGATTAACATGAAAATTAAGATTAGTCAATGGAACGAAATAACACATATGTCTTCAATAGTCTTCATATGTCTTCAACATATATATAATTCTGTTAGCTTCATTTATCCCATTAGCTTTTTTACCCGATAATAAAATTCTAATTTTTTTTTAATGAGTGAAAAGTCATAAATAAAGCTAACGGTGCCTTTTAATGTAGTATAAGTAATCTTACTCTTCAGAGATAATACATTTTTTTAACTCTATCATTCGATTTTAAAATAAGCATAAATTTGAGTTTACTGTTGTTTTGTTTATCGATATTTATTTCAACATTCACATATCTGCAATTTCCTTCTCAATTTTTTAGAATATATTGCGCATTTTTCTTTATGTACATTATTTATAACACTCCTATTGTCTTTTGTGGATTCTAAACTGACTATGAATGAGGGAAATTTCCATTATTAAATATTTCCTATTAGCTTACATAACATATAAAAATACACATGCACAGAATGTTTGAGATAGGTTTTTATGCTTAGTAAATTGACCGTTCTAAGGATGGAAGAGCTGTACAAACATAAAATGTAATTTTCTAAAATCATTAGGTTTGTCAAAGCAAGAAATATGCCAAACATGCAAAATCCTATCTGCAGTAGCAGACCTAGTTATTGAGGCTCAGGATGGAAATCTCACTAGCCCCTCCACCCCTATTATAATAATCACCATATAAAATGTCAACACAAATATATAAATAACATTTATTTAAATAAAATTAAATATTTGAATTGATTTGGAAAACAAAAGTTTTAAGATTAAGGAAAAAATAATTTACATTAAGCAGATAAATTTATATTAAAAAAAGTCTTATTAATCAGCCATTTTTATGATTTAAAAAATGTTAAATTTTCTGTGAATAAAAAAAAAAACTATAACTGTTTTTAGTGAGTTTTGACTTCTGAAAATTTGTTTATAGCTTCGTCAAAAATTCATTAATGCTTTTTTGCTACTGTATTTATTTTCAACGCAAAAGACTGCCAAGCCATTAAATCTTAGCACATAGTTGATGGAAGATAGCTTTTAATCAACTTCAACTTCGTTAAACTTCTCTAGCAAGGAGCAACTGAAACATACACTGTAAAAAAATCTTAAGCGGCACATGTAAGTTAGGAACTGATTCTCGCAATACAGACAACTTTTTAGCTTCGTCCTTTTCAACATATGCTTAAAAAATCAAGCTTCTTCGGAGGCAACCCCTTAATCAGTGGCCTGTATGTTCTGCCCCTCCTCTACACCTTTGCCTAGGCAGGATATGAAAAAGATGCAACACACTAGCCTAATTTCCAATTGCTAGCAGGATTTATTTCCAATTACACCACGAAGGCGCTCGGCAATAAAGGAAAAAATTCCTTACATTCTCTCCCACTTCAAGGGCGACTAGGAAGGTGGAGACACATTTGCTAAATCCTGATATTGACAAATTACAGTCTACCACATTTTAGTTCGGGAGCCAACAGGCAGGAAAAATATGTGTTGTACTCGCCGAGTTTCGAACTCCGGCCCTCTGATTGCTAGTGGGGTGTGTTTCCGATTATACCACTAAGGACCGCCTTAAAGAGAAAGAAATACCTTACAACTCTTTCTATTAATAATGATTAATTTTTTCTAGACTTGTTTTTCAGTAAATTAAATTAATATGGAGTCATGTTCCATAGTTTTATGATACAGTCAAAAGACTTTAATCCGGACGTCCATAATCCGGAATGATCTATAATCCGGACCTCAAAGCTACAAACTTTCGGCGCATGCGTAAACGCAATTGCGCAAAGCTATTATGCGCATATACGTTTACGCATGTGCATAATACGTTTACGCATGCGCGTTTAATGTATAACGGACGGTATAAGCTAAGCTCTAATTATCTATTTTAGTTAATATTGCAGATTGCATTGTTCCTTAATCTTCTAATTGGATCCGGCTTATTATTTTTTGCAGACTGTTAAAGCAATTTTATAAAACTAAGCTTGAACTTTCGATTATGTCAAAAAGAATTTCCGATTCTGGAGCCGCCAAAGGATCTACAAAGCGAAAGCATGTTTCGATGTCCATCAAACAAAAAGTGGAATAGCTGCAAAAAATGGATAAAGGCATATCCTTTGTTTCTCTAACCATTCTGAATCTGTTTATCAATTTCACGCTGCTCTGTGGGGGGGGGGAACGTCGCGGCGGCACAATGAACTGGAAGTTGATCTGTCAGCATTATCCTTATCTTCAAGGCAGATGTTTTTATTTTATTCGGCTTATAATTCCTTACTAAATGCAGTATTTCATCTCGATGTACTCCGTCTTTGATATGATTTAAATCAAATTCCTCGTCATTATAAATATCACGAATACACATCAAATAGTTTTCTGGTTGCAATTTTCTAATTTCGACTATGCGTAATGTATGCTTTAGGCATGTGCGCGTTGAAAGAAATGTTTAATAAAGTAAACAAATAAAAATTAAACTTTTTTTTTTGTAAATTTTGATACCCTTTAGATCATAATTGCTCTTTATTTCATAAATTACGGTTTCATATTTTTAATTTTATAATTTCTGCATGCCATCTTACCAGATTTAAACTGATGATCTATAATTCGGAAAAACCGATAATCCGGAATCGTCGAAGTCCCGACGAGTCCGGATTAAAGACTTTTGACTGCATAATATTTTTTCTTTAATTTCCATTACGACATATGAATAACTTTGCTAAGCTTCCCATCTTAAGGGGATCATCTGTCACATGCATCGACAAAGTAAAATTCATCTTTCTGTTATATATACAGGCTAACTCAAAAATCTATGATTAAGCTTTAAGAAACGTCAAGAAATAAATCGTATTTATATAGGGCAACAAGGCCAAAAATGCAAAACAGATAAATCTGCCTTTTGTGTCGGCACCTGGAGAGCTTTCTCATTAAAACTGCAAAATATGTAGCGCTTTACGAACTCTTAACAAAGAATCTCTAAGGATTAAAGATTCTTTGTCAAGAGCTCTTTAGTTGCCAGAAATTGACTTCATGTAATGAATAGTTGACGGTAACGAACGAGCCACCGTAAGAATATACGGGGAAAGGTAAAAAACGAGCCACCGTAAGAATTATGTACCATTAATATTATGATACACATATATACAATCATATGTGTATCATAATATTAATGTTTTTGCATTTACAAAAGAACATGTGTGAATGAACATGAACCTTTTAGGTTAAGAGTGTAGAATGGCAAATGGTGAAGATCAACCCTAACACTTGGCATGTAGGAGGATGGGTCACATGTTATGGAAGCTGTATATAGCTAATGTCTAGATTAAAATGTAGTTGTGGGTCTAAAAGGAGTATCTAGAATCAGTGTATATTATGCAGCTCGCCTTTTCTTAATTTCATCTGCAATGTGTCCAGTTATTGCAATGTATGGTATTTTTTGCAGTGGCTCTTTATGAGCACCTTCATAATGGTACCCACATATAAAGGCAAACACACCTTTATAAAGATCGATCGATGTTCGAAAAAATAAAATACTTCAAAAGGGTGCCTTGGCAAAAGACGTGTGTTCCTTACAAAAATCAGTCTCTAATTTAAAAAAAAATCCAACCTCCAAAAGGATATGAACACTTACGGCAGGGGTATTTATGCAAATGAAAAACACATTTGCAAATGTCGTTTTCATTTGCATTATAGATTGACGACGCAAGGGATGAAATTAATTTTCGGCACCTTTATGAAAAATAAGATATTTCTACAAAAGCGCTCGTCACACATTTCTGCAAAGGGTATATTTATACAAATCCAGTGGAGTGAATTTGCATAACGGTATCGGAAATTTATTTCCTCCCCTGCTTAATTAATTAATGAAAACAAAAATTGAACTTACATAAGGATGCACTCGAGAATTAAATACCATCTGTGTTTATGAAGGACGCTTTTCTGAAGTTAGAAAATGATACTCATCAGGGACGTATATCTTCAGGCAGGGGCATTCCTAACAAGGCCTTTTCAAGCAGTCGCCGATCTGCACATGGGTGCAAGTACCTTTATGATGGACTAGTTATCAAACAGTCTTGATTCTTTTTCCAGGATCTAGAATTTTGAAGATGTATTAATGGAGTCCTTTTCTTGTAAAGAGGTCTTCGCGATCCCAGCGCAAACTATGGGTCCAGAAGAACGCACTGCTACTCAGTCACATTACTTAATACCGCTTCACCATTTAATATGTAAGTTGATGACTGTCTAATGAGTCTATACCTACTACTACCCAAACTAGGTACTTGGAAGAAACTGCTGATGGTGAGTCAATTCCTACTACTATGCAAATTAGGTACTCCGAAGAGTAAGAATTTTGCAGGCGAGATTTTGCATGACTTTTGAACGATGATCCCATGACTCCACTGTTTGCGATTCCACCCCCAAGGGACTCCAGCCCATTTCATCACAGAGGCAAGTATTTAGTGAAACTTTTGTGAAGTGTAGGATTGGGGCATGGTGAACCAGTGTCGAAGTTCTCATAGACACTTGAGACCAATGTGTATTAAATGCCTGTTGTTTCTAATGTAGGGCTTGCTGTAAAACCTCAAAAGTTGTTACTACTGATTTACGAAATTGAAGGTGCCTTAAAATATTTGGCAATCCATGTGAAGTTGAGGACGGGGATGCATTACTGAAAATTGGCTGAAATTTTAAACATCACTTTTAAAACCTTGTAGGGATTTATATTTATTTTAAATAATAATTTAAAATTTTGATTAAAAATCTCCTATAAGCCTTCATTCCCCTAATTGTCAGTGCCAGAATAGTTAAATGTTGTAAATGCGCGCGTGAACGCATGCAAATTTTCTATGTTGAAGGAAGTAGTTAAAAGTCGAGTTTTGGTAGGATAATGTTGGAGACGGCTGCTGCAGACAAACGATTACGTAACGGCTCAGCGAAGGTCGACAGAAGGAGCGCCACATTTCATTGGACTATTTTTTATTATTCTTATTTTTTTCTTTAACTGCGAACTAAGCGGGGAAATTCCCTTTTCACTCAGTTATATGTATGCACTAGTTAAAGTAATGTAACGTTTTCAGCTTGTGTGAGATATCCATATTAAATCTTTGTAATCCCTGCTGTGATTATTTAATTTGTAACCTGCACGTTGTAGCCCTGAGAGTTGCAACAGATGAAGAGAGAGATAAAGCTGCTGTCTCTGCCGTAGGTACGTTTGCTTACTGCTGGCTGGTTCAAGTGGCTTAATTGCATTGCTTTGTTGCCTATAGCTTGGAAGGGGGTGAAGTTCGGGACCTCGCTGAGCCCTGTAGGCTAGTTTATCACTTGTTAAACATCTCAAATTTTAATTTCAATTACCTGACTTTCAATTATCACCCAAGTAGAGGCGAAGTTTGTTAGCGTCGAGTTGACGCATTGTAAATTTTAAAGAGTTAATAAAGGGTTTGAACCCTTCTTCTGTACACAGAAGAAGAGTTGAAACCCTTATCAGGAAACTACAGTTTCCTGATAAGGAAGTTAATCCACCTGGACACAACAACCTTACTAATATATATGTCTATAAGTTTTCTTAATTGATCATCTTAGATTTATTTAATTGGGCCAAGACTCCATTTATACTGTGATAAATAGGAGACAGATATAATAAATAAACCGGAGCTGGAATGGTTAAAAAAGGTTATTAGCTAGAATGGCACTTAAAAAAATTACATTTTCCTTAAAAAGATTTTAAAGTTTAAAATTAAAATTTTTTATTCCAAAATTGTAATTTGAAATTGCAAATAGTTGATTAATTACTGATCGGCGCTAAATTCTGAACTGCGAAAGGTATCTACTTAAAGTATCGTCGCGATAACTGCGCATTACGCAAAGTGCCCTGCTTTATAATATAATGTTATTGGGGCACTTCACATAAGTAGAACCACAAATACGTTCCGGATGGCAAAGGGTTAATTAGTATAACTGTTTGGAGCGAAATAACCTGTATCATTCTGTTTGAAATACTTTTATTTATTTTATTTTAATTAAATTAAACAGCAGTATTATTAATTATGAACTGTACAGATAAGAACTTAAATATTTGTTTCTAGAATGAGTACAAAGGTAGATTGTGAATAAACAAAAGCGTCTGAATATCAGAAAAATTATGCAAACTAAAAAATAAATGTTGCCCAAAATTATGAACTTAACGATCTGAATTCATTGTTCACTGCAACCGTAACTAGTCGTTACCCGCTTTTTGGCGCTAAATTTGCGCGAACTATGCCTCGTGGTGGAAAAAAATTGCTGCGAGCCTGTGAACTAAAGTAAGTCTTAATTTTAATACATTTTATTTGTATGTATTTAAATTATATTCTAATATAAATTAACTTTAATTCCGTATATTGTTGGAGGATGATACCAGAATAAAGTAAATACTTAACATCCTTACTTAATCTTTTATTAACGATACTAAAAGAATTTTTTAAAAAACTTTTACTGTATGTTTTAAAGCTCACAGCTTTCCTAGATTTATCAAAATAGTTTATAGATTTATTATTTATATAAGGGTACAGTTCTTGATTGTTTTTATGACATATTTCTTTTAGTTTTAATGTATGAAACTGTATTTTTTAATGTTTTTCAAATATGCGATTTGCAGAAAATTCTAATTTTTTGCACTTTCTGTATTTCGATCTTAACATTTAAACATAAGAACTATACTTAATGAAACTTAAGTCTAAAGTGATTTCAGGCTTAAAATATTTTTTAAAGCAAATATTACATATATTATAGTCATGTAGATCAATTAAGAATTACTAAATAATTGAAAAAACAAGAATATTAAAATTTTAATGTTTAGTTTATTTTGATCATCCACATTAAATTAATCGCATTGAATGCAATTTAAGTAATTTAATTTATATCTCATAAACTTGTGCTCAGCAAAAAATATTATAATCGTCAGTATGTCAGCATAAATTGGGGTAAGTTAAATTTTGTCTTGTTCTTTGCATGTTGCATGTTTGGTAGTTCAGAATTGTTTTCCCTCTCCGAATTCCCTCGGACAGGGATAACAATTTTGGCCGAAGCGCATTTTTGAAATCCAAGATGGCGGCCGAAAAATCGCCAAGGGCCGGTTATTTGAAACGTGCCGAAAGGTGCATTAAACTTTTTTAGAGAGTTGAAAACATTTACTGAAACTTTTATTTAAAAAATTTCGCAGCTATGTTTAGACACTGCATCCAGCTTTCGTGATCGCAGCGCCAGTCAGAAAACCGGTTGTAGTGTCAATCTCGTTCTGTCATTGAGCGGTCGCAGTGAACAGACTTGATGTTGAATAAATGTGGAGTCTTGCCTGCACATTCCCTCTGGCCAAAGAAGAAAAAACGTAGCACAGTTCACAAAATCATATCACAATATTTTGATGAAGCACAACACTAATTTGCAGATGAGACTTGATGTATTTGCAGCCACGTAAATCAGAAATTTAGGATCTGTTGTCCATTTGAAATTAGCACATGTTAATTTAATAAAATATATCTGTTTGGCATAATCCAAATTATGATCAATTATTAAATTATCAAAATCTCATTGTCTGGCATAAATATATAAAAAACAAAATTTGGGGATATGCTGCTACACATGTGAGTCAAGTTAAAAATTAAAACTAAGAACTAATACATACAATACATGATTTCACATACAGTAGCATAGATTTCACTACAATCTGTAGACACATTTGTAACTGAATAAATCCCATATTTCATACTCAAGTATTCATTTCACTGTTGTTAACAACTCTTGATTGCTATATATCTCTTACTTAACAGTTTTCAAATCATACCATTTTATCAACTCTTTTTAAATAGCATCAATTTCTTCTAATAATTTTGTAAATGTGTAAGAATGATTACTCTACAATTTTCTTTTAAAACTTAGTAATTCCAAATTTTCAAATTGTGAAAATAGCACATTTTCATTACTAGCTGGATACTTGTAATAACCACTAAATGTTCTAGAATTTTTTCCTTACTCTCTCTCTCTCTTTTTTTTTTTTTTTTTTTTCACTCACTGAGCAGGAGTGAAACCAGTTACTATGTGTTTTGAATTATTGTAAAACAGTTTAAAAAATGCCAATCTATCAGACCATTCAAAGACCTGATTAGATAATGAAGCTATGCTTTCTTTCATAGTTCTGTGAACTCGTTCTATGATCCCATTAGATTGTGGGTAATAAATGGAACTTTTTCTGTGTTCAATATTTGAATCTTTTAAAAAATTCTCAAATTCAGCCGAACAAAAATTTGACCCGTTGTCAGATAATATTATCTTTGGAATACCGAATTTTGAAAAATACAGATTCATACATCTTATGATTGTTGCAGAAGTGATATTGGTTAAAGGAATAGCCTCTAAATATCTTGAATAATGATCAATAATTGTTATTGTTGACAATTTTCACAAAAGTTTTTTGAATCTAAAAACATGCCCTTCCAGAAGTATTTCTTTTTTATGAATTCATGTTTTGTTGGTACCAAAATGTGGAGCATGAGCAATCTCTAAACAAGGTTTCACTAAAGAATTTGGAAGTAGAATTTTTTTTTCTAAATTCATTGTTTTTAAATGATGTGCTGTAGGTCTTAACTTAATCATTACTATACCATTTTTCTGATCAATAAAATATTTGCTACAAATCTCAGAATTGTTATTGTTAATTTTGTTTATGATGTCGTTAATGATTTTATCATCTTTTTGGCGATTAACTATGTTTTGAATGCTTAGTTGATTATTTTTTGGTTGAAATAAGTTAATATTGTTTACATTATGAGATTCTTCAGGAACTCTTGAAAGAAAATCAGCAGGATTAGAAAAACCAGGTATGTGCTTTAAAGTATAATCAAAATCCTGTAAATAAAATAACCATCTGGTAACAATATCAGGCTGCTTATCCAATTGCATATGAAAAGTGAGAGGCATATAGCATCAGTTAAGATAGTAAATTTTTTTCCATACAAATGTTCATGAAAATGTTTCACAGATGAAAATATGGCATAGAGCTCACGTCTAATAGATGGCATAGAGCTCACGTCTAATAGATGGATACCTAGACTCAGCAGGAGTCAGAAGTTTCGAATAAAATTATTCTACAGGAAAGAAATTGTCATCAATTTTTTGCAAAAGAATACCACAAATAGCTACTTTAGAAGCATCAGTAATTAAAAAAATTTCATGATTATCATAAATGTTTTTTATAGTAGGCTTTTCTAACATTATTGATTGTAACAGATCAAAAGCATCCTGACAGTCTTGATTCCAAACAAAAGGTACATTTCTTTTAGTCAAGTGTACTATTGGCTGAGTGATCTCAGCAAAATTATCGATTAAGTGTCTAAAATAACTCATCATACCAAGAAAAGCTTGAACTTGTTTAACATCTTTTGGAATAGGGAATTTTGAAACCTTTGCTATATTACCTTCAGAAGGAGAAAAACCTGCTTTAGAAATGTTAAAACCTAAATAAAATATATCAGATTTGCATAACTGCACTTTAGCTGGATCCAAACTCAAATTGAATGCTCTTAGCCTATCAAAAACCTTTTGAAGAATTACCTTCAATTCAGATACACTGTCAGCAGCAACAATAATATCATCCAGAAAAAACTGAACATTACTACCTTTGATATCATTTAAACGTTTTGAAATTAGTGTGTGGAAATAAGAAGTACTATTGCGTGAACCAAAGGGAAGTCTACAGGGATGAAAATTGCCAAGTTCAGTGCAAAAAGCCAACTTTTCTTTATCAGACTCTTGTAACTTAATTTGGAAAAAAGCTGATTTCAAGTCGAGTACACAATATAAATTCCTACCACCAACGTTGTGTAAAATTTCAGAAAATTTTGGTAAACAGATTTTATAAGATTCTGTGATGCTGTTTAATAGACGATAGTCTACAACCATACGAAATTTTGGTGTGTTTTTATCCTCACCAGGTAAATTCTTTTTTCTGACAAATGTAAAAGGAAAACTGTAACTGGAAGAAGATGGTGCTATTATGCCAGCCTCTAATGATTTTGAAATTTCTTGTTGTGCATACTGTTTAGCAATTTTAGGAATGGGATAAGGTCCCGTCTGAATGGGAAAATTATGAAGAAGTTCAAATTCTAGCACAACTTTATCAGTGGCTAATAAAGTGTTATAAGACTTTGAAAATACAGCATAGTTAGTCATTAACAATTCTATCATTTCACCTTTTGCTTTTTCATTTAGATGATCTAGCTTAAAATCTGATACATTTAATTCTTCTTTTCTGAGCTTAATTACTTCTTGCAGGTTTAGTGTATTTATTTGTAATATTTCATGATTTTTTGGATTGACAATATCTTCAAAATGGAATGGCACAGCAGTTCCCATGACAGAATTCTTTCTTAGAACTAATTTTTCATTCTTATTATTTTCAATGATAGTTTGAATATGGTTATAACGACCAACTGTATGCAAAGATTCATTGATATGAAATCTGTTTTTTTGATGTTTTTGGACAAAGTAAAATTTCTTTAGATTGTTTTAAAACCTCAGGTACAGCTAAGGAAATGATCTGAGATTGACCTGGCATGACAGTAATATTAGAAACCATCCTTACTGCATTTAAACTGCAATTTTTCTTTTTTGTATTGTTAACTGAATTGGTTACTGTTTTATTAGGAGAATTTTCCTTAAAGTTCAGATTGGTGTTATCAATCATGAGTTTCTTATTTACGGAATCTAACAAAATTCTGTTACATTGAATAAAGTCATACCCTAGAATCATCTGATACGTGGAATTCCAGTTGTTTTCAGTAACATAAAATAAATTCGTAAACCATTTATTTTGAATTTTAACTGCAGACATGTAAGGAATGGATGAGTCTTCAATTGTCTTTATTCTAACCATACGAGAAACAAATTCGACTTTGGAAAATTGTTTAATTTCCTCAATTACATCTGGTTGAACCAAAGATAAATTAGCACCTGTATCAAGAAGAGCTTCATAAGTCTGCGAACCAATTTTAACTTTAATTATTGGTAGATAATTAGAATTTTCAGAGCTACAAAACATTAACAATTTGGTAACATTTTTATTTTCATTATTCTTATTTTCTACTAATTTATTTTGGAGTTGATTGCTATTTCCTTCAATAATTTTTTTATATATATTTTGTCTGTTGAAATATTTTTTATGCCCCCCAGTCATTACGGATCCTTGCAATGGGTCTAAATTTAGAGTCATATCTCTGGCAAGAACCCTTAATTAATTTAAATGATTGTTATGCCTTCTTTTGTACTGACTGTTACCTCTATAAGGATGATAAGTCCTACGCCAATTATTACGAAAGTCTCTATGACCTCTGAAAGTTCTACTAGAATAATTATGTCTGTCTTGCTTAGGAAAATACCGACAATCTGTTGCTACATATATGACAAGATACATTATCAAATCTGTTCGTATTTTGAGATGTAGAAGCACTCTGATTAAATTTTGATTGTGAGCTATTCTGCATATTTTGAGACAATTCATTTATTTTATCTTTTAACTCCTGAATGATTTTATTTTGTTCAAATTTTTCTTTAAGCAGAGTATTAATTTCTAAATTTTGCTCAGCATTAATACTGTTAAGATAGGTGTTTTGGTCATTCAAAGCATTCTCTATATTACTAGCTAGTTCTACAGCCTTATCAAATGAAGATGGACCTAACATTTTAACTTCAATCCTGATATCAGCTCTAAGAGCCTCAAGAAATTTTGTGAGTTTCATATTTTCTTTTAACTTCTGCAAGCTAGGATTTTCAACCGAATCTTCATTAATGTACTTTGTGGCTGCAGTATTTATCTCTTCAGCTAATTCTCTGACAGACTGATTACATTTTTGAGATATGTTTGGAAATTTTTGCTGAATAACCTGAAAAGATTCAACTTTAGCAAATTTCTCTAAATTTTCAAAATCATTTTCCCTGGCTGCCTGTGGGTCATTGACCAAGAATTCTAGAGCTTTATCCCGACAGTTAATTTTTAGAATAATCAACTTTTTCTCATTTGGCCATTTTTCAAGTTCTGCCACACTATTTATCTGATCTAAGAAGAAGTTCACATTTTCCGAAACATTACCACTAAATGTGGGTAGAGCAGATGCTAAGGAAGTAGTCATTATGGTAGTTGACTTAAATTTTGATTTTGGCATAGATGAACTATAGTGTTACTTATCTATTTTTTACATTACAACATTCAATTTCAAACACATTAAGATACACATAAATTTTTTTGACATAAATACTTAATGCTAAATTTTGTAACATACATAAATTTACTTATGAACATGCATAATTATAGCAATAATCACTATAGGGATTACAAATTTTTTATAATTTCTTAATCAATGATCATATCATTTAGATACTTAGCATCACACTATACTTATCAAATGCACGACAATCCAATGTTAGATTATTGAATTTTACTTCTGATTTAAATATACCACATATATCTGAAATTATTTAAATATCATACATTAATTTAAGTCACATGTGCAGCAAATAATATTAGATCACACACTTTATCTCAAGTTCACAACGCGAATTGAAAAAAAAATTGTGCTTTTTTAATTATCTGAAGTATCCAGGTTCTCAACCTTAATTTTTTTTTATTTTTTTATTTTTGGAACGGCACCAAATGTAATAATAAATGGGTGCCAAATGTGACAGAAGTGTGTGGTCTAAAAGAAAATATGGAATTAAGAGTAACTTACCCCCAAAGGATGACACTTCAAATAATGTGAATTACGAGAAATTTATTATATCCTGACATCGTGAAATTTTAAATTAAAATCAAGAAAACATATCCAGACAGAAGACAATAGACGGCAAACTACTGCAGCAGTAAGAATCAGTCCTACCATTTTGAGTCCTAACCTTTCGTACACAAAATGCGTACAATTCCAATCTAGTAAATATCAGTTCATCTTCGTTACACAAAGTTACATGATAACAAAATTCAATTTTTATAGCGAAGGACTTGACTTGAATTATTATTCCAGTATATTTTTTGTGGAAACACAAGGCCAATTCTAGCATCAAGACGCAACACGTGCACGGGAATTCCTTTCGAGAACGTCTCAAGTCGTAAAACATCATTCATTTACCGCAGAAGTCAGCATCTAGATCAATTTTAGTTGAATCTTCATATCACTTACTATTATTTTTTGACAAAATCCATTTACTTGAAACTATATGGAGATGGTCGTCAGAAAGGCACGAAAAAGAACAAATTGCAGACACGCATCATCCGCGGTGAGGACGGACAGAAGCACGTCCTACCCTTTCGGAGTCTAGCCAAAGAATATGTATTGTTAAGAAGGAAAGCTTCGCAGCAGCAGGAGTGGCTCCCTCCGAACGAAAAGGACACAACTGCGCATGCGTGGAATATCTGTCGCCAAAAAGCGCCAAAGCTCGAAGCTGATTCGAAGTTCGAACAGGTTCGACGGTCACGTTTATCAAGAGTTTAAAGCTGTGTGACTCCATTTTTTCCCCTACATATTGACAGATATAAAATCAGACATCAAACTGCGATATGGATAATACAAGTTCAACTAGTAAAGCAAAAAAGCACGAAAATTCGAGTTTAAATTATCGCGAAAAGTCAAAGAACGATTCATCTTAACCCGTGTTCCTCAATTTCCTGTACGCGTGACGGAGGTGGAAAATCTCGGCCAGGTACATCACAAAGAAGGAAATTCTCGCCAACAGGTTCCGTCGCCAAATCCCTTGGCGAATTGTCCCTCTTCTTTCTAGCGGCGTAGAAGACAAACTGGTTTACATTACGTCTATGGAGCCTTTCCTTCTTTACATAGACTTTCTTTGGTCTAGCAGCAGAAGAGAGAAAACCGGTTGTAGTGGTCAATCTCGCTCTGTCATTGAGCGGTCGCAGTGAACAGACTTGATGTTGAATAAATGTGGAGGCTTGCTTGCACACTTATCAAGATAGAATTTTAGTTTAGTTTTTTAGATAGGTTTTATAGGACAACTTGCGACTGTTGTAAAAGACCGATTCATATATAGCAGTAAACATAAAAATCTAAAACTTCGGAGCAAATATCTAAGAATTCTCAAATAATTGTAAGTGAACTCACATCGAGAGAAAAAAAAAAAAAAAAAAAAAAAAAAAAAAGACTTATCCTGCGCATTAAAGGAAAAAAAAAAAAAAACTAAACTCAGTGGCGCAAACATCCCTAATGGTCCAAGGCCTGCAGTGCCCCGAAATCTGATTTGTTGACCGTGAGCCCCGTAGTGCGTAAGCATATGCCCTGAACAAGGCTTGTCGCAGGACCCCAAGCGAACTTAGTACTCATTTTATCGACCCAAGGGATGAAAGGCTGAGTTGACCTTGCTCAGCCCGGAGTTCGAACCCCGGACCTGTGGTGCTGCTGCGCGATGCGCTAGCCACTGCGCCACCGGGCCTCATCCTGCACATTTAGCTAAGATAAAATTCGTGTTCTGATGTCGCTGTCAGACAAGTGAGAAAAATCAGAACATCGTTTTTTAAAGTTGACGCTCGGGCGTTACAGGTTTTATAAGACCTGGTTGACATTTGCGTTTTGACTATGTCGTATGACTAAATATGTTCTTGTGCCTGATAAATGATTAATAATATTTCTTCTATATGAAATAGAGTCTAAAATGCTCCAAAGGCAAAGACACAGCTTTTACTAAATTTCATGTATATACTTTGGTATTATATTCATATATTGTATCATGTTGTTATTGTTTCGAATAACTGGACACTTGCAACTTAATGGATTCGTCGAAAACGGCCAATACGCATTTGTTACTTAACCGTCTCAACCCTGAAAATGTTACGCAGGGTGTACCGCAGGAAGCGAGCGAATTACATCCGCAAAAGAGAGGAAGTTCCATCCCAGTTTTGATGGAGAGATCTGTCATCTTTTTCCCTTAATATCAAATCTCTCGAGAAGTGTTTGGGCTCACCAGTATTTTAAGTGCCTCCATGCCTCCACGCCGCAGTGCCATCACATACTATACACTTACAAATTTGCAAGCCTCCTCCAAAATTCGAACCAATAGCACAATACCATAGCACAATGCTATGGTATCCGGCATCGCTAACCACTGTACCACTCAGGGCGGCTTACCTACCAAAATACTATGGGGTATAAAAAAGTCATTAAACATTAAGAAATAGTTTTTTAATTTCAAAGAGACCGGAAATGCATACAATTCAGAGGAACATTTTTCCTTTCTTCCCTGCCACTAGAAAATTTGCAATTCCTGTTGCGTTCACCATATGGTACTTCATCCGCAGCACAACAGAAAATAGCTAATATATGTAAAATGAGATGGAATTACTAAGAACTGCCCATGAAACAGTTAAAACGTTCTGGGCATCAAAGAAAACATTTAGGTACGGATCACTAAAACACGCTGTCGCATAATATCTTTTCACCTTGTGAAAAGATGGCTTTGAGTGACTTTTGTACATGCATGATTTCATGTAGTCCGATAATAAAAAGTCAGATATTGAGGTCTAGAAATCTGGATGATCATGTACGTTGATAGTGACGGCTGACCTGCCATCAGCCTGCTAGTTCGAAATCAGAACTGTATATTGAGAATTCTAGAGACAACTCCGTATACCGAATATAATTATAACTAAAATGCATAACAAAGTTCTTTAAAAAATTCAGTCTAATGCATTTCTATACTAATTACAGTGTTATTAGTTGCAAATGGAACTATACGCAAATTCCATCAACCTTTAATGACTTCTTAGTCATACTGGTTTACTTCGAACTATCACATAGAGTTTCCTATATATACATAGATACATACATCATCAACTGTTAATGACAAATTCCATCAACCGTTAATGACTTCTTAGTCATACTGGTTTTTACTTCGAACTATCATATAGAGTTTCCTATATATACATAGACACACACACACACACACACACATATATATATATATATAACAAAATACAATAGCTGCTTTAAAAAAATAATTAGCGACCTCAAAATTAACTTTGTAGATTTGACGATCTCCCCCTAAATCCATCTGTTCTCCCAAATTCGAGATTTTTCTACGTTACGTAACAACGTCAAATTAACCAATCACAGACTAGCTCTACTTATACCTCAGATTTAGTGTAAATACCCTGGCGTGCTAATTATGTCATTATTATTATGCTAGCTTCCACCTTGCTAATATATAACCCCGGGCGAAATTCCAATCAAAATTAGTTCCAATTTCTGCCCTTTCGTCAGTTATGTTTTACAAATAATAATAATAATAATAATAATAATAATAATAATAATAATAATAATAATAATAATAATAATAATAATAATAATAATAATTGGAAAAATATACAAAGATATGGCTGCTCCCTTGCAGTTTAGTTAGTAATCCAGTAGACTGAACTACTTAGGCTAATATGGACTTCACTGTGAACCAGCTGATCAGTTCATAAGAAGCAAAAGTAAAAGAGTACTTTTATTTTTATTTTAAATTCGAGGATATTAATCTTGTTATGATTGCATAAATTACTTTATTTTACATTTATATGCATTCTAAAATTATGTCTTTCAAATATTTCTTGTGAGATTTTTTAATTTATTTTCATCTGTCGTCATAATTTAAATGCATTTTTTCCACTAGATATTTTCCATACGCATTTAAGTCACATGAATGAGGAAAAGAACGATTGCGGAAATGGTAAAAAAAGAAAGATGCTGATAAAAGCGAGTAGTGCATAGTACCTGTTGGCTTCAGATCAACGGAATTCTCATGAGTCAGGTAGGCTTTATTTGCATCTCTTTCGAACCAATACGAAATTGCATGGATCTCTTTGTTAGCTGAATTTCACTAAAAATCTCTAATGATATATCGTTATAACTTTAATATAATTCTTTGTTTTATTTAATTTTATGCCACAGTCAATGCTGTTATTATGTAGTAAATATATTATTCTACAAATGTAGCTGTAAAGTCTCGATGCACCTTTTAGTTTTGCGGATAACTTTCATATGATGTGAAGCAAATAATGGAGATATTAGTCGTCATTAAATTTTGATAATAGTCGCCATTAAATTTTTCTACTGCTTTCACTAATTCTTTGTATCTCCAAATATGGATGCGTCAAATCTTTGTGCAGTTTTGCAATATTACGTGCAATATTACGGCTTGAATGTAAGCGCTTTCCTTATCATCTAAATTTAATTAGCTTCACAGTTATGTCAAGTTTGAGCCATAACGTGAGGAAAATTGAGAAAGAAGTCTTGCAGACATTAACACTATATTCATAAATATTTCGCTGATTTCGTACGACTCTTTATAAAGTAAGAAGTCAGTTTTCTATACATTTTAGTGCAAATTATCAAAGCAGGGTTTCTCACACTTTTTTACTTTTTATTTATTTTTGAACCGGTTGTTTTAACAGTTTTCTTTCGTATCCTAGTAAAAATGTTTGCGGCTTATTGGTAAATTATAAAAATTTAATTTTCACATTATTTTCCTTTATTGTGAAAGCAACAAAATTACATATAAAAATGCAAAACAGTAAAAAAAAATATTGGGAAGTGGGATGCTGTTGCTCGTTAATTAGAAGTTTTAGATCTACAGGTAAAGACTTTACTCTTAAATTTGGTTTGACATCTAATCGGTTACTGTGTTTATGTTTTAGAAAAACAAGTGTTCGAAAATCTGATTCACATTTGTATAAATTGTAACAAAGAGTATTGGAAACTTAACTGGCTTTTGTGCCAGAAATGGCTTGACGATAGAATAACCAAAAATCTATCAATGGTATTTTTCGAAGATATCTTTAAGAGTTGTATCAAAAGATAGTTCAATTTTGTATTTAATATTTGAATCCCATAATTCTGTTTTTAATTCTGTAATAATCATAATACGGTTTCAATGTCATTAACTTTAAAGATTTATGTAATCTGTTGTTGTAAAGTATGTAAAACATACTTTGCAGTTTTTGACATGATTTGAATTAAAATATTTTTCAGTTTTGTTTGCAATCCTGTCAGTTGTTCTTTGACAGCTACTGAAATTTCATTAGGCATGGAACCAATATTGTCTTCTTTTTTCTTCTCAAGTAGCTTAATAAAAACATTATAATTTCCTGCTTCCACATGAAGGACCTACAAATGAAACATTTCATTGTAGCTTCAATCTTTATTTTGCATTTTGAATACAATTACACTATTGCCTTTTAACGAAAGATTTAATATCTTTAAAAAGACAAAAGTGTCTCAAAGGTAAGATAACTTCATTAGCCAATCAAAATCACAAAACTATCTCTAAATTCAAATACTAGAGCTTAGCCGTTGGGAGATGTTGATTTAAAAGCACTGAAACTTCTCTGATTTCTAATATTTTCTTCGAAGCTTTCTCTCTGGATAAAACCATTTTATTTCACAATGAAGAACAAGATGTTCATGTTCACTATTTTATGGCCCTGTGCATGTTTGATGCAACCGTACACATTGTAGATGCCATATCCTTTATTTTTGGAAAAAACCCGGCACGGACGCCTGCCATTTCGCAAACATCATTGCTGCTCAGTCCCACTCATTTTTTTCCACTCAGTGTCATTTTGACTGATATAAGCTTCAATCAAGCTTAAAATGCTTTTGTTCTTGTATGGGTTTGCAAAACGTAAATGTTTCATTAGATTTGTTCTCAAAATCATATCTCACAAAACACATTAAATTGGTGCTGTCCGCTATGTCTGTACTTTCATCATCTTCAACAGAAAAACTATTGTACTGTCCTAAACGAATTGTGGCAATTTTTTCGGTATTATCTGCTAGTTCCATGATTCTTCGCTTCACTGTGTTATTGGAGGGAGATAATGTATTTGTTTGATTTTGCTGATTTTTCGTACATAAATAAGATTGTAATATCTTCACTGCAGGAGCTTTTAACGTTTCCGCAACTGTATGAAGATGCAATTTCAGCAGTTAATTGAGGACATTTTATAAGAAGCCATAATTAGATACTCAGACGAAGCTCCATGAGAAAAATTCAAAGGCATTGTCCATTTTTAGCTATTAATTCTTTCTTCTTAATTATAAAGAAATCTAACAACTTTTTATTGTAGTTCAGATGTTTTAGTTACAACGTGGTGTGACTGGAAGCACCCTCGACGTGTATTCCGGAGATCCGGAGTTCAAATCAGTTCGAAACTCAAACTAGGCATTCCACATTTTTGACGGTCCAGCATCGACATAACATAATGACTCTACACTCGCGCCTGAACTAAAAGGTGGTGGACGATAATTTGTCCCCACCAGGATTTGGCAATAAGTTCCTCTAATCCCCAGCAGTTCTTTAAAAGAGGGGAGTATATAAGGTATTTTCTTCTTCATTTTAGCATGTAACTGGAAGCCTCTTCGACGCGTGGTGTAACTGGAAGCCTCGTCGACGCATGGTATAACTGGAAGCCTCCTCGACGCGTATTCGGGAGATCCGGAGTTCCAATCCCGGCGAGGGCACTGCACATTTTTCACGTTCCTGCATCGATATCACATTATGACTCAACAATGCATAAAATCGATGACTTATAATACACAATGGTCTTTCATTAGCACTTTTCTCAAAACCGAAATCCATGCAATCATCAGAATAGTGTCTAATCCAAAATATTTTCTACTTTTTCGTATGTGTACAGGGTCGGATTTAGACTTGATTTGAAGGCCCTAAGCTATTTGAGATATAGGGCCCTTATAAATCCAGATATTACATATCAGTGCAAAATATGGTTTTCGGATACATAGAGGTTTTTTTTGGGGGGGAGGCTAAGATATAGTTTGTGTAGCTTATACATAAATCCTGCACTGTATGCGTAATGGAGAACACCTTATGGAGCTGTTTGTTAGTGCCATTCCAGGAACTCACTAAACATCTTATAGCTGTTTATTGTTAATGCCATCAAGAAATTTTTTTTTTCTGTGTGGACATCATTTGATTGTTTATCAATTATAACCGGCACATTGTTTTTTGTTGTTTCATTAACCATAAACCCGTCGATAATTAGAGGCGATAATATATTAGTATTAATAATAAATAAGTGCAAAAAGTGCAGGCAATATTTAAATTAATAACTAACAAACAATCACCGAGAGTGCGAACAATGCTGTGCGACGACCAAAAGTTAACTGGAATACTGCAACCGTAACACCCTAGTTCATACCACCCTAATACCTTAGTATAGACTCCGTGTCATCACTCTTATAACTAAAACATCGTTTGTGTCTGCTGTCGTACTCTAATCAAGCCTAATCAAGTTTCGGTGGCGCCGCATGTAACATTAAAATATGATCTCAGAAATAAATTTATTAATTATCTTAAAATTTATTAAGCGATAAGTTTCAGTATCATGTGTCATCTATGAACACATTAAATTACTAAATCTTGACGTCATTTATTGACAAACTATAATATAGTTTCATGTTACGGTACTGTGTAAGGCTAGTAATTTCGTTAAATTTACATGTGACTTGGCGCTTTGCCTTCGTGACGCAGTGCCGTGTCACGATCCGGCATTTTTCGAAAAGGTATTTTGAAGTATAATTCAGAATATGATTGCCTCTTTACATTTTATTTTATTTATAAAACAATGTGATTTTTATGCAATAAAATAAACTGTGTGAGCATGGTATCCAGTAGATAAAAGCATAAATTAATTAGTTTACGGAGTATTTTATGGTTTCGAGTAAATAAAAATTTTCCTTTTGTTTTAAATCTGTAATGTATGTCAGAAATCGTGATTTAATTTCTGAATTTTTATTGTAAGTTAAAAAAGGCACTGTTGAATTATCCACGTGCTTTTCGCCAACTTGTTTATGACAAAGAACGAAGGGGCTATCTTGGAAGGGGAAAGGATGCCTTCGTGGAGGACCTTCTAAGGTAAACTGACCGGGATTCACGTTATAGTACTTGGGGAAAGTCTTGAAGACCAGCCATGTAGTCATTTCGTTTGCCAAGGATGAAACCCGTATCGAATTCCCAGCGCTTTAAACTACTCAACCAGTGGTGGGGCAGTAAATTTAATCTAATTTGTAAGAGAAGTAATTTTTCATAAATTTCAAAATTATTTTCACTTTTTAGACTGTGTAGAGATTCAAAATGCAGCTGATTGTACGTATCAATGCCCTGATGCAGCTGATTGTACATATCAATGCCGTGATGAAAATGCATCTGATTGTACTTTATTGATGCGCCAAAAGTGAAGGACCAAATTTTTAAAAAAGCTGTGGAAAAGTTCATAAACCATGAACGAGTTGTTGTAGAATAGAAATGATCAGAATTACATCAAAACTCATGACACGAATTGGGGAGGTTTTGAAAAAAAAATATTAGTTCATACATGATTTCACCAAACATAAGTTCATTAATATAATAATAACTAATGTGAAACTTGTTATTTTTAAAATTTTTTAACAAACAATTATGCTTAAAAATTCAAAATAAGCGAGAGGTAGAGATATTAGCCTGATTATTTTAAATATTGTTGTAAAGAGTCAGCATTTATTAAAAGGAAAATATCAACTGAAAAGGAACTTCCTGCAGAACTCTGAATTTCGCGAATATTCTGCTCTTAAATTTCATTTCCTGCCAATGTGGAAACGGAAGTAGACTTTAAGTATCCTAGCTATTTTCATAATCAGAGTGAAACTACGCAACACTGAGCAGGCATTGAATATGTTTTTCATTTTTTCAATCAGTTAGGTACTTATCGACAAACAGTAAAAAGTAACTAAAAAATTAAAAAAATATATCAAAGATTCATTACCTTAACCACTAGATGTACGATTATCAAAGATTTTTCAAAGATATTTAAAAATAATCAGCAATTTTGAAAGATACCTTTTGTACTCCATTGAGTCACCAGAATATGTATTGTAAATGATAAACAATAAAATGAAAGCGGAGGACTTTTCTTAAAATCAGTTTGGATCATGATAGAGTAAATTATAATCTAAATCAGGGCTTATTAAACATTTTCAGTCGCAACCCCGTAAGATTTTTTCGCGACCGCAGGACCCCCATAAATATTCACGAAAATTTTGCGAGACCCCATAACTATTGCAGTTTTAGGTCATTAATTTCTAATTTAAGACATAGAACAATGTGAAAATTTTAAATAATAGACGAAATGGCAGCGTCAAGTGCCAAGCAAGTAAAATGAACGTTTATATTATAGAAAGAATGCGTAGAAACGTTTTCTTTCTTTCTCTCTCTCTATTTTTTTTTTTTTTTTTTTTTTTTTTTTTTTGACTGTACTGTCTTATCTTTATCTATTTTCAGATAATAAGATAAAGAAATATCAAAATTGCTAAAACTTTTGGCGACCCACAGTTTAAGAAATTGATCTAAATTATAAACGAAAAAGCAGTGACGGTAGCTTCTAGTAACCTAATAATCAGTTTATTTAAAAACTTACTGGAAGCGAAAACTGTGCTATAGTAGAGATTGTTAACTGTGAAAGACCGATATTAAACTTAAAGTGTGCGCAAAGGAAACCAATAATGCCTCAAAAAACTGTGTACTTATAACCATTTGTTGTCTGCTAGGGAAAAACACCTGTCTCCTCCTGCGTTTTAAGGCTATACATTGCTATTATGCTAAAGCAGAAAGTGCTGTTTTTACAGTTGACGAAGAAATTCATTCTGTCAATAATTTCTCTGCTAAAGAAAATACGCGTGCTGCCATCTATTATCTATAAATGTAAATACTATTGATTCTCAATGTAGTTAGCAGGTTGTTGATTTGAAAATTAGAATCCGTGATTCAAGTCAGTTGGGGACCCGTGGCAGTAAAATTTTTTACACATCCAAGACAGTACTTACGAACCTATATGCTTAAAACACAATTAGTGCGGAAGGGCAATACAATGCAAATTTTATAAATATTTCAAAATTTTATAAATATTTTAATAAATATAATTAAATATTACTATTTAGTATAGATAGTTAAATACTACTATTTAATAATATAATTATTTTTAAATTTAAACAAATTTAAATTTAATTTTTAACAAATACGTATAAAAGTAAAAAAGCAAATTTAAATCCTAAAAAAAGGAAAAAAAAACCAAAATAATTTTTAAAAAAATGTGCAAACATATAAAAAATTTAATACTCGAACTAATCTACAATATCATTTAAATTCAGAAGCATAAGCAAATCAAGTGCAAAATCAATGCATGAAAATAAATTTACTAATTTAATAAATTAAAATTAAATTAAACATTTCTTTTAAAAAAAATGCATATGTGAATGACGTTGAGTAGGCAGGAGACAAACTTATCAAGGGGAAGTTGCCTCCAAACCTAACTCTCCAATCATTCAATTATATTAATATATAATTTATAATTAATTATAATATATAATAATATATAATTATATGCATTTCAAGAAAATTATGATTTAATATTTTATTTCTTTCACGCTTTGCATATCAAGACTAAAATATATGAAAATTAAAATTATATCAAAAATTAAATATTCTGTCAGAAAGAAAAATATAATATTAAACTTTTAAAACATTTTATGAAATATTTTAAACTTAATATAATTGTTTATTAAATAAAAGAACAGTAGTAAAGATTTACTTTGTTCTAACAAATAGATCAATTATTTTCGAAGCATCGCTATTATTTAACTTTCTTGTTTTATGTATAATAAAGACATATTGTTTAATTTTTCATCTGACTAATCTACTTCTTAAACAGCTTTTACCCTTCTTAAATGAGGTAACGATTTTTCTACATATGTATCGGAAACTGGAATTGTAAAAAAAAATTGTTTTTAATAATTTCTGCGATAGGAAAAGTTAATCCTATTTTTCTGACAGCATGATATTGTTGTATGGCAGAATTAAATTTGTCTTAAAAAAGTACATAAATAAAAAATAAATAAATAGAAAGTTCCACTTCATCAAAATGTATAATATTTATATCACCTTTTTAAATCACTTCAAATTCATTTACACAGACATTTCTATCTAAATTCTGGAGATTTAAATTAACGAATATTTTAAAATGTTCTGTTTTATTTTCATATGCTTCATTTTTATGAGTAGGTTCTTATTAAACTGTCACGAATGCTGTTAATAGGACTAAAAATAAAATTTTTGAGGCAAGTAATTTAAATTCTTCATTAATTTCATTAAAAAATTTCCTTTTTTGTGACTTGCAGCTTTGTTCTTCAAATGTCAAAGATGTCGCAACAGGTGCTCCTTTTGCCTGTTCAATAATTCAGGACGGAATCGTGCGTTAAAACTCTCGTCAGGTTTTAATAAATCAGTTCCTTTCAGTTTCTTGTGGCTTTCATTGCCTGCAAAATGGTGTTCCATATTACTGTCGTGAGTATCTGGATATTTTTTTAAAATAAAGATGTCTCCACTACAGTTGCTTTCTTTTCAAATCCGAAGCACAGATATGAGATAAGGCTTCTTTTATATGGTGGTACCCAATTTTTAATGTCAGTACAGGATTTGCTATTGACGACAATCTAGCATCGAACAATGTTTTTTACCGTTAAATTAATTGCACACTTTTTCTCGTTTCCTACTAAAAATTTGCCAGCAATGAAAACATGCAAAAAAAAAAAAAAAAGAAAGCTAATAACGTTTTCACAAACATAAATTATTGAGCGGTGGTACTACAATTTTTTGCAGCAAAACTTCACAGTAAATTTAAAGAATAATAATTAGAGCAAAGGATTTAGATTGCACTCCAACTGTAGCAATTAATACAATCCTGCAATCTTGAATATTTTTCTGATAGGGCTGCTTCATTATAATATATCTGCCTCCGGTAAATTTTATGCTATACATAATTTTTCTAAAGCAGACAATACTCGTCGTCCCAAATAAGAGGCTGTATATTGTTCATACGTTACACAATTGGATCTTAACCTTTTCAACATCAAATATCCATTTCACCATTGTTAGACGATCATCCCCTCCCCCTTCCTATCCAAAAGTAGAAAAATTTACATACATTTATTTGAATTCAGATTATTTTCTAATGTATTTATAAATGAAACAAGGAAAAGTGTTGGTAAATGTCAAAACTTGAATGAAAATAAGTTTTTATATTCATAAACTAAAATTGCATATATAACGTGTAAGTAAAAGCATGGTTACATTCCGCACTGAAACTAGGAAATTATCTCTTGGGAGGGAATTCCTCACTTGATTGAGAACCATTGGTATAAACGTAAGAAATGTTTCTTTTAAATCAGATCTTGGTAATGTGTAGCTTAAAACTAACGTCAGTAGATGAATATGTAAAACATCAGAAGAGTATAAGATGGTAGAAAATTTCTTTTTTAATTTCTTTTGTTACATATGCTATTAAATATTTGCAAATGATGCTGATTGTTACTCACAAATATCACATGATAAATAACTTACACTATCGATTAACATATTTTTCTAAATGTGGTTTCAAAAAATTGTCATATTCACTGAGATATCTCCGAGCATGTGAAAGATTTTTATTTCCTGTTTGAATTCTTTCACCATGACAACTAAATGCTAACCTGAATTGTCTTAATTTTATACTTGATTTAAATCTTTCTAACACTTCTTTCGCATAATTTTCTTCGTTTTCTGTCTGTTTCAATAAATGAAAATTTATACTGTGTAAAGCTGAAGATTTTTTTCGCAAAGTATATGTTAAAACGTTATATGAAAAATTAAGGAAGAGCCGAGTACATTTGCAAAACTGCGAATTCAGTGCTGGGCAACCTATTTAGAAATGGCGGAATCCTTGTGAAAGCGACTCTAGTGACTTTCTTCTTAAGGATTTAGCGACTTTCTTGTATTAGTAAGGCTAATGGCCTCACTAACAGAAGAAAATAAAGATTAACGTTTTTTCAGCATAAGTCTTTAAATCAATAACCATAATAAAAAATTGATATGACGTAAGAATAATTTTCATAAATGAATACATCTGCAAAGAATAATGACTTTTTTCATTTGCAGCGGAGATAATTACAATCTAATATTTCTCATTTTATTTTATGTGTGTATATCGGATATTTGTAATTATTTTTGCACTTAAATGTGCGAGTTCATGAAAATGAACAAATGAATATTTTGAAAATTAGAAATGGTAACTTATATCTATTTTCGCACAAAATAAATGCGTAAATTAATATAAGTAAAAATACAACTTTAAATGAGGAATGCATATTAAACTGGTACATATGCATAGTATGTTAAGTAAGCAGGTTCCGCTAATATTCTGAATTCTTTAGCCATTAACTCTGTTAAAAAACAAAGCTGATAGGAAAACCACACAAAATAGGTATCTTTTCTCTTTAAAAATATGACACTCAGTCTTCCATGTAATATAATCAACTTCTAAATGCAATAAAAGTAAAGAAACACATAAACGGTGAAACCTATTTGTAAAATACATAAACTTGTGTCTTCCAAATAGTTTTTCACCGATTAAGATCACAAACTTTTAAAAAACACTTTTATTCATTATGATAAAAACGTTTACAATTGTTTCCATTATCTGATCAACACCATAATGGACTTATTTTTACTATATGCATGCCATGGGTACAGAAATACCTTTATGTTCCAGAACTAACATATCGTATATTCCAACTATACATAAGCGCTCTTGTCTCTCCTAAATGGCTAGGAACAATACTCAGAAGCGATTCATTAAGATTTTATCAAGGAAGGGAGCTTATTAAAATACACTGGTTATCATAAATTAAGGAAAAATCACAAAAATAACGATAACTCCCTCAAAAATAAGCCAAACCTCGTAAAATTTGAATATGTTGCCAAGTAAGAGTAGCTGAGTAAAACTTCAATATGCGAATTAGTGGCGCTGCACTCGGAATACGTCATCTGCGAGGAACATAAAAGTCCATGTTTGAGAGAGCAAGCCCACATATTTCACTGTGATAGTGACATCAGAAATCTGAGATAGCCAATTCGTAACAATGATCTCCTGGCATCATTTACCTGCAGAACTACGATAGAAAGGCATTAGGAGCTTAGAGGCAGATAAAGTCAAATAGAAGTGGCCAGATGGCTAAATGTGAGTCCTTCTGTGGTTCATAGACTTTGGAGGCAATTTCAAATCACAGATTTGGCACCTAGGAGGTTCAGCCAAGGACGGTCAACTGCTACGACGAGCGCCGATGACCGATATTTGACATTATGTGCACTCAGGAATAGAACCGCTACTCCGACTTAGATCCTCCCTTGCTGCAGCAACCGGAAGGTTGGTGTCAACGTCAACTGTGCGTAGAAGCCTTCAGGAAGGTGATCTGTATGCGAGGCGACCAGCCATTTGCGTGCCGCTCACGTCACGCCATAGGAGGGACAGTAGGCACGACAACATGTCTACTGGACGCCTGATCAGTGGAGGGCTGTTCTCTTTACGGATGAGTCCAGGTTTAGTCTAGAACACGATAATAGGCGTTATTTGATATGGAGAGAACCTGGAATTCGTGATCATCCGTCAAACATCCGTGAAAGAGATGCATATGGAAGAGGCAGTGTCTGTGTTTGAGGTGGCATCTCTTCGGGTGGACGCACAGACCTCCATGTTTTTCCAACGGAAACCGTGAATGCTCGTGTTTACAGAGATGACATCCTTGATGCTTATGTGCGCCCATATGCCAGGGTAATAGGTGATGCTTTCCTGTTACAGGACGACAATGCAAGATCACACAAGGCTCGCATCGTATATGATTATCTTCAACAGGAAACAATTATGCGCATGGAGTGGCCAGCTCGATCCCCGGACTTGAATCCTATCGAGCACGTTTGGGATGCTTTAGGGAGACATCTAGCTGCTCTCAATCCGCCCCCTTAGACCCTTGCCGCGCTTGCAACTGCTTTGCAAGAGCAATGGCTTTCGCTTCCTCTATGGAACGGATAGACCGCATAATTGAAAGCATCACACATCGCTGAATGTGCTGTATTGCTTCTAGAGGCGATTATATTCCATATTGAAGGTACTTTTCCTATAGCAAACTGACATCTTCGATTTGTTCATTTTATACACGTGCTAATTTCTATACTACCATAATTGTCTGGTAATTTCTTTTTATGTTATTTGATACCTTACTATGTGTTGTATATTGTGGGTACGTTTCATAAAATTCTACATGTAACTTTTTCAGTAATCGTGATTTTTGTGATTTTTCCTTAATTTATGATAACCAGCGTATATGTTAGAATTTTTTGTACTTTTAACATTTCAATTAATAAGGAAACCATCAGCCTTTAATTTCTAAAATTAGAAAATATGGAGTTCTATGGAAAGCCACCAAGAAAGATGAACGAAAATAAAATAATTAATTAAAAAATTAATAATAAAAAACAATAATATAACGATCGATTAAAATTCAATAAAATTTGAATAGATTAACAAATATGTAACAAATTGAGCTAAAGCAATTGCGAATTCATTCAAAAACTAAGAAATAGCTTTGCTGTACTCCGTCTCAATTTTAAGCACTGAACGTAGAGTATAATGTACTATTTCAAGGGGTGATAGAAACGAAGATTATGTGTAGAATTTTAAAAGTTGAAAGTAGTATTTGAAAGTGTAAGAAAAAAGTATATCAGAAAGGTCTATGAATCACAAAAACTTCAGCTAACAGTTAAAACCATTTTACTTAACATTTAAAAAAAGGAAATCACATCTCACAAGAGGTTAAACCCTTAAACATTAACATACACGAAGTGACGACAGATATCAGCAATGAACAGACAGAATAAGGTGAGAAGACAATAGTAAGGTAAATCTCGGGGAAAAAGTTCAAGTTTTTATCCTCGCGCTACGACAAGCACATATGCATATTGCGCAGCAAAGATGAAAATTCCCACTCACTGCAATGAAGATTTTCGCCATGGAAACAAAGATTGTTCTTTCCCAGACACATGTGAAAAAGAATAGAATTGTTAAAGTGAGAACAGAGAAAATGGTAGAAGCAGTGTGGACACGAATCCCTACCGATATAATTCTAGCTATCGAACAGAATGTGACAGGGAAAAAATTGCACCCGAATTCGAGGATTAACTGCAAGCTGAGAATAAAATCAAAATTCAGTGCCAATTTAATTAAATTCAGTGTCATTTTAAGTGACCATTTTAATCCTTCAAATTTGATTTTAATGTCATGAAAGAGCTGCATGTGTTCTTTTCAATAGGAAGTCACAAGCATTAGATGTGGTAAGCCCGCTGCAACTTGGAGCGTCTTTAGGAACATGAATAAGTTTATCCTTCCCCGATCTATTGGAAATCGCGAGTAAGTAAAACCGCTGATAATGAATCATCGGAGGCACGACAAGGGGTGATCCCTTCTAAAACTTTTGAGACCCAAAATTTACTCTTCCTCAAACAAGCTCTCATAAGTTTACTGTACCTTCTGGAAAATAAAATTTTGACATGTGCGCGAGTGCTTTTCATTCCTTAAAGGTCTCAGCTTCCGCACATTTTTCAGATTTACTTTACTAAAATAAAATCTTAAGATATCAAAAAGAATTTTCTGTTGGAACTGTGGTTCAGTTTCAGTAAACAATTACTGAAGCCTCTCTTATTTACGGCTACGGTGGGCTTCGGCTAGAATTACAATATATCGCAAAATAAGAAATACTGGAGCCGGTCTCCGGCACAGTTTAAGCCTTGAATTCCATCATTATAATTTAGTAAGATTAAAATTACATTACTGAGTCTCATATGCAAGTCGATTGTATTGGCATACAGAAGAATAAAATGGGAGTTGAATTTTCTCTGGAAAAATTAACCTTTTATCTTAAATGCATTTTAATTCAGCATTTTTTCTCTGCAAAGAATTCGCTTCTTTTAATATTCTGTATTAAAGGTACGTAAGGACTGCCGGTGTATTGTTCTAAAGGTAAAAAGATTCGTAAAGAAATCTAGTTGTGAAACATTGATATAGATAACAACGGTTGTTTTTATTATTATCCTTAAGTTTTACTTTCAATGCGAGTAATAGGGTACATTGGTAAGAGAAATTTTTATCAAAGGTACCTCATATATCCTTTCGAAGCATCACTTATTTACTTTACTTTTTATATGAATGTTCAAAAAACTTACTGCAAAATATTATTAAGAAATACATATTGCTTTTTGTGTGTCACTTTGGCAGTCATTACTCTGTTGTAAAGTAAAAAATAACTGAAAGATGGTAATGGAGGTAACTAAGCAACAGTATAATTTTTTACTACAAATTACAATTTACCCATATGAAAATGTAAATACTAGAAACAATTTCGAACGTTCGTATTCGACCTTTTACTTTATTGAACCTAAACTGAAAGAATATTTAAATCTAAGAATTAGGAAACATTTATTTTCTTGAAAATTGTGTTAATTTTCAAAGTTTCAATGATCTTCATAAAGTGACAATTTGTAAAATTTGTGTGATTTATTTAATTTACTCTAAAACTATTTTTATGTTCGAGCAACCTTTCCTGTCGGTCTTGCTTTCAACACACACTTTTTTTGCCAGAATGCAAATTGACAAGCGCACGAGCATTGAAATAAGTTAGAAAGAATTTAGTAGTTAGCGGAATGTTTTGGAAGTTGAAAGGAGAGCGTGATCTGCCTTCTTGAAGGCCACATTGTTGATTCTATAGCGATTATCTTTCTGTGGCGTTGAGTTATTCTTGCCTTTATGCTTGTTTCCACGGACTTTCGGGTGAAAGCCAACTTTCACGACAGTTACTTGTGAAACCGTTACTTTATATTTAACTTCATTACTTTCAAGTTATTCATTACTTTTAGAGTTAAGCTAAGAGTGCTGGCTTTTGTAAACACGAGTTGGTGCGGTCTGAGAAACCTGATTTCGCGTTAATAAAGGGTCCTTTACATCCTTCTCCTGACTTTGTAGTACCTTTAAGACTTAGTGATTATTCAGTAAAGAGTCTTCTAGCGTCTAGCTCAGTTTATGATAGCCAAACATGCAAGACGATATACTGGAGCCCGAACTATGCAGTGAATCATGTCACAGGAAACTTCACTGCTTAGTTTTATCCTCTCAACGTCGGCTCAGGCGTTCCTTTGGAGTCGCGAATCGGGCACCCGCGCCTCAGCGCAATCCCAGGATAACAAGCTGAAAATTTTCTATCACGTATTAGTTGCGAAAATCGTAGACGTCATATAACAGCATAAAGTTAATTGATAAGTCAATTGATGGCATAAAAACGTGAATTTTCAACAAGTAATACAGTGGGTCAATCAACACAACCCGCTGCCTGCAAGTTTGTCGATAACAGTCAATCTCATGGAGGGATTTCGACTTATCGTCGATATTCTAAGGGCTGCAATGAAGTCAGCAGTCACTTTTGATGGCAAAAACATCAATTTTGAATTTTATTGAACAGTTAAATTCCCATTTTCTATTGCATCTAGTGCCAGAGGTTAAAAAAGTCACCACCGCAACGTCCGCTCTTAGAGGCCAGTCTTCTGCATGGTATAAGTGCATTGGAAAATTCGTGTCGGGTGAGTTGAAAGCAAGAACGATAGGAAAGCTGCTTAAACATAAATAACTGTTAAGTAAATTAAATAAATACCCACACTACTTAAAATAAATCAATAAATGCCCGCAGTACTCATTGACAGAGAAATTTGTTTGGGTTGTGCTTACTTAGGCTTTTTGATCACCCTTGCTGTCCGAAATTCAATAATACAATTTTAAAATTAAACTACATGTTTTATTACAGACATATTTAAAATCATTTTGAAACTGTCCTTTTTCCGTTTTCTGGTAAATTTTGAGGCAATATATTTTAGTCATGAAGAAGATTCAGACCATATATTTTATCTAGTCTAACAGATATGACCATATCTGTTAGGCCTTGACTCACGAATTTAATTTATTCCTGAAGGCCGTTCGTTATCCGATATGTTTTCAAATCAAAACTATTACCTCCGCACAGAAGTTATGAAATGGATATGTGGCATATGAAATGGATTAATCAGTTCCTGAATAAAACATTGCACAAAACTAAATTTTAAACACAGAAATGTGTCTATTAAACACATTAAATAGAAAAAAAAACATTAATTTAATTTTATCCTACCAGGTACGAAAATTACTGTATGGCATAAGTAGAAAGTGACAAGGAACCTGTTTTTTGAGACACCTTCATTTGCCTTTTCTTTGCTTGTGAGCACCACTCGATTCTGTTTGAGACTGACTAAGCTACCGTTTCGCTCAAAATTTACGACCTACCAGCGGCCAAGCGGTGAAGTCGCTGAACAATGGTAGTTCCGTCCGAGGTTCGAATTCCACGAACGGGCTGGCTGCAGGGGCGTTCTCATGGTATTCCTCATGTGTAACGTGTATTCGTGCCAGTTTTCCCTAGGAAGTCCTCTACGAAGGCATCCCTCTCTTTAAGCAGATAGCCGTCGAGGTTTTGCCGTAATCACATAAACGAAACCAAACCAAACCGCTCAAAATTTGTCAACTAACGTGTTGCTGTTTTCTACGTTTCAAAATGCTTTTAAATTGAGAATATAGCATTCTCATTGAAAATGTTTATGCTGTTTTCCATTACTTTTTTATAAGGGGGCATAATTACCATAACATCAAGGCATTTTGCAAAAATTTCGAAGATAAAAGGGGAAAGAACTGGAAAGTTCATCTTCTTTTCTCGCCTTTCTCTGAAAATCCTTTCTGTACAATAGCGTTTTGTTGATGCTACTGTATTTGTTCAATTCCTTCCTTTTTTTAAAATAGCTTGAATGTATTGTTGAGTTCATTTTTATGTAATACTATATAATGACTATAGTAACTCCTACACGTTTTCATCTTTAACTTCCAATCCCATGGCTCAACCCGGAGTCACAATATCATAAATAACAAAAATGGCCAGCCTGAAAGCTCTTAAAATCTGTCAACAGCACAACCTTGATGTAATTTCCTCCAAGACGAATTTATGGTCCTATAATTAGTTTATCACCAAGCTTTGTTAATGAAAGTTAAGCAATGGAAAAATATTAAAATGATTCTTATAGGTGTCCGTGAGGGCTAATCCTGAGTTAAAGGTTACTTCAAAATGCCTCTGAAAATCATTTTTAGTATTCGTAATTCGAGACATTTTTTGTCATCCGAGATGTTTCTTCTCCAGTTGATTTGTTCGTAATGAGAGGTGCTTGTGATCCAGCGTGTCACAGCATTATGTCACTAATTTAGATAAATAAAGACAAAAAGTATTAAAAAATAAATTCACACCTTTAACGCATGTTCTTACAAATTCTTCACCTACATACTATATGGTCTAAAAATGTTACGAAGTGCTACATGAAACATTTGGCAATTGTTACGCATATTTTTTTATTTACTGAATTTTGTTACCGAATCATTAATTCTATGGAATTTACAGTTGTTTCTTCCATTTCAGCCGTCAAGTGACTGAAACCCTCATTCTTGATAATTAATTACATTACCCGGAGACTTAATATGAGGCAAATATCATAAGGTACTTGAGAGAATTGATTATAATGTAGTTTTATGTTCCAGTCCATTACGCTCATTGTTCCAGCTATAACAGCGAAAATGTTAATTTTTTCTTTCTACATATCGGAAGGTCTATAATAAGTCTCTTGGATCTGCAGTATGACACTTCTGTTTATTATTTAGGTAACAAATGCTTTCCAATATCTTATAAACTCTGAAAAAAATTACAAAATTTGGCTGGTTTGGTTTATTAAATTACGGCAACACCTATCTGCCCAAATGGAGGGATGCCTTCGTGGAGAACTTTCCAAGGGAAACTGACTCGTACACACGTCACACGTGGGAAAACCACAAAAACACTCAGGAAGTCAGCTCGTTCGCGGGATTCGAACCTCGTCTTCAGTGACTGTACTGCTCGGCCGCAGGTGGGCCTACGAAATTGTGGCATATATTCCTAAGGCCAGATTATCATTTGGAATGTATACGCTTACTAGGTGTGAAAATTGTAAGGTTTCTGCTGCCGTTATAAACTCATCTAGTTTGCATATATGCTGAGGTTATAAATATGTTGTTATACGTTTCTCTTACAATCCTGCTTATTTTCAAAATATAAAAAAAATCTATTTATGTTCTTATTTATATTATTCATATTTAAAATTTTCAAATATCCCATTTATATCCAAAGTTTTCAGGTATCAATAATCATAAATGTTGCAATTTCAGTAAACTACATCGTAATTCTAAAAGTTAGAGATTGTACTGAGAAATCTTGAAGCATTTATACTTGTGAAAAGCAATTAATCAAATTTGGAATCAAATTAAATTATCAAAGTAAGACTAAATCCTTAAGAGGGGAGGAATTTATCCTTATAAATGGTAACTTGGGAGTTTTCTCTTAAAATTTTAATAATGTTACATATAGCTTAGGTAAAATAAGTGAAAGTAATTAACACGTCAAAGGAGATAAAATTCAAAATAAGTTGACAAAATTTTCTAAATATATGCAAGTTCTTGAGTGAGTTAAGAAAAAAATTACTGTTATAAAACAAAGTGTTCAGCAATGTGTAAATTATACCCTAAATGTATTCCATATCAAAAACTTCTATATAATATGTGGTTAAAACAGATCTATTGTTTCGACCTTTCAATGATACTTGTTCTTCAAAGAATCGACAAGGCCATGTGTATTATACTGATATTGCTGCAAACTGGTTATGAAAACAAAAATCATAGCTATAGATCATATTGATCAGGTTATTCGTACTAGCCCAAGCTGTATAGTGTAAATAAGCCGCGGATGAGAAACTTCGGTTAAAGTGTTTCCTTTTCTTTCAGGATGAAATTCTTGACATTCGTTAGTGTATGCATCACCACAGATACCATTCTCATGTGTCTCTCGGGTAATATCTCACGTACTGAATTTGAACTCATGAAAAATGAATCTAAACATTTCAATGGACAAGGCAAATCTGGTATGGATCAAGAGATCACAGGTATGACTTTTGCTGAAATAACCAGCGGAAAAAGCTCAACTTCTGTAGTTAATTCAAACGTAACGTCCTTTTATTTCAACGAGAAACAAAACGTACCTGAAGCCAGCCAAGAAAGTAATATTGTCACAAAAAGTTGGTATTCTTCAGATATCCTCTTGAATTTCAGCAGCAACAGAAATTTAAAAAACTCAGATTACAGTCAGAGCGATATTAACACCTCGGGGACAACATATGAATCTTCAGCATCTAATGCATCACCCACAGTGAAAGTAGAAAGCAAAATTCAAAACACATATTTTGAACCTAAATTCTTAGGAATCACTGAACGTCAAGAACGAAGCAAATCCTTGGATACGCATTTTAGTGGAGAAACTATACTGCATTCTATACCTGAAATTTGGTATGATGTATTAACACAAAATTTTAGTTGTTCCATTCAACAATCTGAAGAACTTAGTATTTCCTGCAGTAATATCTCCATGTATCAAATAGCAGTTTTTTTACCGACTAATACTGTGACGGTAGATATATCTGATTGTCAAGAGATGATTTTACTGAAGCCTTTGTTTCCTCATTTAAAGCATTTAAAGTCACTTAAGCTAATCAATAATCGTCACAGGTTCATTATAAGAGCTTTCATGGGTCTTAAAGCCCTAGAATATTTAGATTTAAGTAGAAATAACATAATAGTTTTAGATCGTCCTTTTACCTCTACTCCTATGCTGAAATCTTTGAATTTAACGCATAATTTTGTATTACAAATTGGCTTTATTGCATCAGCCTTGGAAAACTTAACACATTTTGAGAATTTAACTCTGGATGAAAACACGAACATTAACTTTATATTAAAAAGTGATCTTGAACCTTTGAAGAGCACAAAGCTGCTGTATCTTAGTCTATATAACACCACTATAGAAATAATTGAGAAAAATGCATTCGACTTCTTACCATATCTAAAGATATTAGACTTAACAGTAAACTACGTAAATGAGATTGCACTGGCTAATCTTACCAGCAGTTTAATCAACACATCAATACAGTTCTTGTACGTGAGATATGCACTTTCTTTAAATAGCTTTCCTTATGAAGCCTTAACTTTCCTGCAAAATACAAGTCTATTCAATCTCGACTTGAGCTATAATTATTTTCCAACCGTGGAAATATTTCCTTATATTCCATCTCTAGAGTCTCTGGTATTAACTAATTGTTTGATAGGAGATATTAGAGACGACGCATTTAAAGGACTTCCGAATCTTCAGGAACTGAGGCTTGTTAATCACGAAATATTAAAATTTCCCTACGCAATAGCGAGTGCTGTAAATTTGAAAATATTATATATAAGTCATCAGATCTCCGTACCAGACGTGAGTTTTATTATAAACGATTTCGTTTTCGAAAACTTGACACAGTTACAGATATTACACTTAGAATATGTGTCATTAAGTAATACACTTTCCAGATATGCACTTTTTGGTTTGCTTAACTTGAAGCATTTGTTTCTAGAAAAAACAATGTTGGGTGATATCGAAGAATTTGCATTTGAGACTCTTTCATCTTTGTTACTTCTTGACCTGCAGGGAAACAATTTACGCTTTTTAAACAACTATATATTTTTTGGTTTACAAAACTTGAGACATCTTTACCTAAGTGGAAATAATTTGATTTTTATTGAAGGATATCTTCCTTTTCATCAATTACCATTACTCAGTACGCTTCTCCTTCAAGATAATAAAATAGAACATTTCCCAAATAAAATATTTTCATCGCTTAGCAATTTATATATTTTGACTTTAACGGGAAACAAAATTGTACCTTGGAACAGCAAATTATTCCACCCTAATCTTACCATAAGGATTTTGGGGTTATCAAGAAATCAGATAACGCATATTACCCCAACTATGGTAGCAGAATTTGGTCAAGTTTCGGAATACTTAGATTTAAGAAAAAATCCTTTCAACTGTAGTGCCTGCGGTATGAAAGATTTTCAGGCTTTCTTTAAAGATTCAAATCTAACATTTACTCTACCATCCGAACAAATAGATAATTTATCTTACATTTGCGTGGAACCTGTCTTTCTGCAAAACCAACCTTTTGAAAGTGTCGATTTATCTGTAGTTAACTGTGAAACAGAGGAGGCTGCTCTAATAGGTTTATTTGCAATAGCTTTAATTTGTTTCGTAGTACTGTTCGCTACGGTAGTTTCACTCCTATGCTTCTTTTTCCGGTGGTACATTCGATACTGGTTTTTTCACTTTCGAGCCAAAATGAATGAGTGGGAACGCAGCACTTCGTACGAGTCCCGATATAAATACGATGCGTTTCTATCTTATAATTCTGCAAATACACCATGGGTTATAACCTACTTAATTCCTGCGCTCGAAGATCAGGAACCAAAATTTAAACTTTGTGTTCACGAGAGGGATTTTCAAGTGGGTTCTCTTATCACAGAAAACATACTGGAAGCAATTGACGCTAGCAGAAAAGTTATTTTGATTCTTTCCGATAGTTTCATCAAGAGTGAGTGGTGCATGTTCGAACTGCATATGGCTCAGCATAAACTTTTCTACGATACTAGAGACGGTCTTATTCTAGTTAAGTTAGAAGATGTAAGCAAAAAATTGTACTCTAAGAACTTGTTGTACTTAGAGAAAACGAGACTGTGTTTAAAATGGAAGGAAGATACCCTTAGCCAGAAAGTATTTTGGGAGCGATTGCAAAAGGCTTTAGGTCCTCCAATAAGCAATAAGATTTTGACGTCTGAAAATATTAACGCTTAAAACAAGAGAAAAATTGTAAGAGAATGTTACGAAAAAAGAACACAATGTCCAGAAATGAGAGTAAAGTATTCAAATAATTTGTATGATATAAAGCACTGAAAAGTTTTGATTTCACTCATCAATGTTTGTTATTGCCTGTGTAATATTTGTACTTATCATAATCTTTGTTTTAAGAAAGTCTGTCAAATGCTGTCAAAATGCTGTCATGAAAAATGCACATGGTATCTGAAATAAAAGTAACTTGCTGTATTTTTAGTTTCAATCTTTTATTAAATTATCTTCTTGAACTGTACTAACACTGTCAGACGATTTATTAACCCGTCTGTAAAGGTATTTCCAGAATCATAAGAAGGTTAAGCAATAGTTTATTTTAACTTAAATCTTAACAATTAAGCTTACAATTTAAATCTTTTCAACCTTTCGATCTTTTTCGATGCATGTGCTCCACAGCTTTTAGGATTTCAAATAACATAGCAAATAAAGTGAAATTCAATGTAAAATTTATATTACTGGTTCACAGTGCGGAAATTGACAAGCTTGGGTTCAGTTTTAACAAAAGCGCAAGTGATTCGGTTGGCAAAAGCGCTAAAGTTCCGGGCAGGGCTTACTTAGGGACCTCACAACACGCCCACATGTGGGAGGCTCCGAGTTTGAGAGAGACTATGGGTAAATATTAATGAAAGTAGGCAGAATTTCTCACCGAAAGAATACTTTTGTACCTTAGATTTTTTAAATCTTGTATGCATTGAAATTTCAGTTCAGCAATTCAAAAATATGATCGCAAAAATCGCAGATGTAATTCTTTTGTCAGAATGTTTAGAATTTTACAATCGAATTGACGTTGTTCCATTGCCTTCAGACCAAATGTTTTGAAACTCACTTTCAGTTGTAGAGACATTAGGATATTTTTTGGAGGCCGGAGAGATGAAAAATTAACAACGCCTTCGCCGGGAATCGAACCACGGACCTCTGGAATACCGTGCCAGCGTGCAGAACCACTACACCACGAAGGACGCTTGGAAAGCGGGAGAAATACGTTATATACTCCCCTTTTTAAAGGGTGACTAGGGTTTTAGGGAACCTAGTTGCCAAATCCTGGGTGTGGAGAATCATCATCCACAACCCTTTTAGTTCGGGCGCCACTGTAGAGACATTAGGATATTTTTTGGAGGCCGGAGAGATGAAAAATTAACAACGCCTTCGCCGGGAATCGAACCACGGACCTCTGGAATACCGGGCCAGCGTGCAGAACCACTACACCACGAAGGACGCTTGGAAAGCGGGAGAAATACGTTATACAGTATCCTTGCTTCAGATGTAATGCTCCAACAGCAATATCGATATACTTGCCATTTAGTATTTTTAGGAAGAGAACTAAAATGACGTAAATTTGCAAAATTTTAACATGCATTAAACATTTAATGATATAAATAAAGCGCGGAAAATGAAAAAGGAAAAATTATGCGGAAATTTCATGCGTGATTAGAATGCAAATGAAAATTAATTATAAAGAAAATTAAAGATTCATAAATATTTCTCCATTTTAATGTACAATTCCATAGACATACTGGAAGCAGAACTTTTATAAATAAGAAGGTCCTAATACTTGATCTTCGGGAAAATTATCCATGATTGCGTAGTTTTTCTTTAATTAAATAACACTATAGTTGTAAGAAGAAAATTATAAAGTAAATTCCTTTGTTAAAATCTGTTTAGAATCTATTTAGAGCAGCACTCCAATTGATAATATTTTATTTCTTATAATTAATATTGCTCTTATTGATCTTCTTAAGAAACTCATTCGCTTTGAATACACGCAAAATTTTAAGCATTTAATTTGGTTAACTATTGTATAAACCTAACGTAAAAATTATGGTTCTTAATTCTATCAAATCAAGTGCAGTTTAGTATTAAATATAAAATTTCCACAGATTATTTTTTTTTAATTTTCAAGCCGTCACGGGGAAAAACTAAATGTAAGTTACTGTACCTGCATAATAGGATTTAAAAACGTCCGGAGTGGTAGGATTTAAAACCGTCCGGAGTGGTGTCCTTTGAGGACAGTTCAGCCATATACTTTAACTATTCTTAGAGACGCTTGATTACATTGTTTGCATAATCATACCAAGTTTTACTTTCATTTAAAAAATTTTTCTGGCAGCTCAAATATACAAATTCCTTCTGACCGACTACTTTCTGTTCCTCTAAGCTGCCTTGACTTCCAAGGGTGGCCGGTATTGCCAACGTTATTAAGACTATGGTGAAATAAAATAAAAGCACTGGGTGATGAGCTTCGGGTCCTCGATGCAGCAATCAATTTGAAATACTGCTTGAAGACATCAACCCAAACATTCTTTAATGTTATGTTATGCCACAGACGTATATACTGCAGTAAAGAACATCTTCATCATTCAAAGCTAACGACAGCTTACTCTTTTTGATGGGAATAATCAACCTTGAGATCTCAAAAGAAGAAGTGGAAAATCTTCTGTATGTTGAAATTTACGTTTGCATTTCCTTCTAGCATTTCAATTTAGATAAAGTTTTCTCCAGGGCAATTTCATGGCCCAAATTATTTACTGCCAAGTTTTGTTTATGAGAGTTAAGCAAAGGAAAAGCAGTAAAATGTGTTTTATAGAAGTCCTTGAATGTTAATCCGGAATCAGAGTTTACTTCAAAACTCATTCGAAAATCGTTTGTTGCCGACTGAGTATGCTTCGAGACATCATTCTTCATCCGAGATGTTTTTTTTTTTTTTTTTGTTCAGGTAATTTGTCCATAAACCGATTTATTCGCGATAACAAGTGTTCTTGATCCGAAGTTTCATTGTATTAGGCCGCTAATTTAGATAAGTAAACAGAAAATGAGTTTAAAAAGTGAATGCGTACTTTATAGGATATTTTTACAAATTCTGCAAATTTTACAAATTCTACAAATTCGGCATATAGAGGGAAAACATTTAAAAAGTGTTGCATGAAACATTTTGTATCGTTCTTACTTTTTTCTATTTACTGAATTTTGTTACTGATAAATCACTTCTCTGACATTTATAACCTCTTCTTACTTCTCTGTAAGTGTTTTCTTCAAACAATTAAAACCCTCATCTGCATAATGCTTTTTAACTTATATTAAAATTAAGTAATGAACTTATATTAAAATTAATTTTTTCCTCGGGTTTAGCAGAATATTATTTTCAAGATAATTAACAGAATCAATCTTTCGCGTAGAGCATTCTTGATAATTAACTCCATTACCGAGAGACTTATCTTCAAACTAATAGCAAGTATTAATTGGGTTAGGTTAGGTTAGGTTATTTAATTACGGCAAAGCCTCAAGGGCTATCTGCCTAAGGGGAGGGATGCCTTCGTGGAGGACTTTCTAAGGGAAACTGGCTCGTCAACTTTTAAGTTGACTGTCATTTTCAAGATAATTAACAGAATCAATTTTTCTCGTACAGCATTCTTGATAATTAACTTTTACCGAGAAACATCTCTTCAGACTAATAGCAAGTATAATTAGGAATTTATTGCAATAAACTTTTAAGTTGAATGTCATTTTCAAGATAATTAACACAATCAATATTTGTCAAATAGCAGTACTGGAGTTTATTCTTGATAAACTCCACTACCAAGAGACTTCTCTTCAAACTAACAGCAACTAGTTGGGAACTTACTGTAATGTATTTTTAAGTTACAAGTTATTATTTCACCTACATTAATGAAAGTTGCAAATGTGTCTTCTAAAAATCCAAAAGTTTGAATCATTTATTTATTGTGCCTGCAATGTGACATGCATTATATCTACAGCAAAATTTTCCACTGACTTGGAAAACTCTGAAAAAAGAAAATATTGCAAAAGGAATCAAAAATATCGGCTAACATTAATCAAAAGTATTGATTGGAATATATATTCCTATTCAGTGTGAGCCTTGTGAATCAGGTATGTATCTGGTGTCATTATAACACATTCACTTTAGATATGTGAAGAGAGTCTAATCATTTGCCTCTTACAATCTTGATTATGTTCAAAACATGCACATTATTCTACTTATATTTTATTTATTTTATTTATTCTTAAAATTTTAGGATATCAGGCATTAAACTGTTGATTTTTTTAATAAGAAAGAAAGTAGTTCTGAAAGTTAGGAACTGAACTGAAAAAACTAGAGTTATTTATAAGCTTGAAAAGCAATCTGAAAACTGTCGAAATAACACCACCCCTTGGCGAGGGATTTATGCATTTGCACTTGGTTTTGTTAAATATGCCTTGAAATTTTAAGAATCTCAGCTGCAAATGTAAGAAAAATAAGTGAAAGAAGTTAAATCATCAAATCATCAATTTTCAAAATGAGGTTAGAATATTTTATAAGTCTATACACGTTTTTCAGTATATTCAGAAACAAAAATATTCCTAAGAAATAAATGATAAGCAATAGGGAAATTGTACTCTGTATTTATTCCAAATGTAAAAGTTTCCTGTATAGTATGTGGTCAAAATAAAACTATAGTTTCCGCATCGTAATACTGCTTCTTATTGATAACAAATAGAAGGTAACATTAATTATATTAATATTAACTTCTCTTTTCAGCAATATTAATATAAACAATGTAATTCAATTAATATATTTAATTATATTAATATTGTTGAAAGAAGTGTTTATCAAAGTAAAGAGCATGGCTATAGATGATATAGAGCAGAGCATTCGTGTTGGCGAAGCTGTGTACTGTGTTATTTAATAACAACAAATAAGAAACTTTAATTAAAGTTTTTTATTTTTTTTTTTCAGGATGAAATTCTTGGATTTTGTCACGATATTTTTAATGACGGACGTCACTTTTATGTGTCTCTCGGATAACATTTTGTCCACTCAGCTGGATATCATAAATCATAAACAAAAGCAAACAAATGAGCCTAAATATTTCAGCCAGCAAGATGCAAATGGTATAGATCAAGTGAGCTTAGATATGACTAAAATAAGCAATGTAGAAATCTCCACTCCCACAGTTAATTCAAGCATAACATCTATTCAATTCAAGGAGAAGCAAAACGTACCCAAAGCTAATGAAGAAAGTCATATTTTCACAAAAGGTTCCAATACTTCAGAGATTTCTTCCAATTTTAGAAGCAACAGAAATTTCAAAAGTTATAATTTCAGTCACAGCGATGATAACACCAAAGGATTAACATATGAGTCTTCAGAATATAATTCAACCCCTAGAATGAAAGTAGAAAGTAAGTTTAGAAATAATTATGTTGAAACAAATTTGTTTGGAATGACGAAACATCAAGAACGAAATAAATCCTTGTATAAAGATTTGAATACAATAACGACTGAGACAGCTTTACCTGATATTTGGTATGATACTTTAAAAGGAAATTTTAGTTGCTCCATTCAACTGTATGAAGATGTCAGTATTTCCTGCAGTAACATCTCCATGTATGAAATATCAGTTTTTTTACCAACTGATACAGTGATACTAGATATATCTAATTGTCTACAGATTATTTTATTGAAGCCATTGTTTCCCCATTTAAAAAAATTAAGGTCGCTTAAGCTAATCAATAATCATCACAGATACATTACAAGAGCTTTCATGGGTCTTGAAAGTTTAGAAGACTTAGACTTAAGTAGAAATAATATAATGGTTGTAAAACATGCTTTCACTTATGTTCCTATGCTGAAATCCCTGAATTTAACGCATAATTCAGTAATTAGAATTGGCACTATCGCATCAGGCTTGAAAACCTTAAGACATTTTGAGAATTTAACTTTGGATGAAAACACGGACATTAGACGTATATTAAAAAACGATCTTGAACCTTTAAAGAACACAAAACTCATGTATCTTAGTCTGTTTAATACTACTATAGAAATAATCGAGAAAAGTGCGTTCGATTGCTTACCTTATCTGAAGATTTTAGATTTATCTGTGAACTATGTTAATGAATTTGCAATGGCTAATGTTACCAGTAGTTTAAACAATACATCAATAAAATTTTTGTTTTTGAGAAATTTAGTTCTTTTAAACAGCTTTCCTTACGATGCATTAAAATTTCTACAAAATACAACTATATTCCGTCTTGATCTAGGCTATAATTATTTTCCGGCTGTGGAAATATTTCCCTATATTCCCTCCTTGGAGTCTCTGTTTTTACCGCGTTGTTCTATACAAGACATTAAAAGTGGAGCGTTCAAAGATCTTCCGAATCTGAAAGAGCTGGTGCTTAATAACCACGAATTAATAGAATTTCCTTCTGAAATAGCGAGGTCTATAAACTTGGAAATATTAGATCTCCATCATCAGATCTCGTTGCCAGATGTGAATTTTTATATAAAAGATTTTATTTTTGAAAACATGAAGCAGTTAGAGCAATTAAATTTAGCCCATGTGTCACTATATCCTATGCTTTCAAGATATGCATTTTTTGGTTTGTATAATTTGAAGCTGCTCATTCTAGGAGCCACGATGTTGGAGGCTATATACGAATATGCATTTGAGACACTTACGTCTTTGTTAGTTCTTGATCTTCAGGGAAATAATTTACGTTATTTAAAAAATTACACATTTTTTGGGCTACAGAATCTGAAACATCTTTACCTAAGCCGAAATAATTTGGTTTTTATTGAAAAATATCTTCCTTTCCACCCCGTGCCATTACTCAATGTTCTTTATATTGAAGAAAATAAGATAGAAAAATTTCCAGATAAAATATTTTCATCGCTTACTGATTTAAAAAGCTTGTATTCGTCGAAAAACAAAATCGTTCCTTGGAACAGCAAAATATTCCACCCTAATTTGACCATAATGACTTTGGGGTTGTCAGAAAATCAAATAATATATATTACCCCAACAATGTTAACTGAATTCGGTCAAGTTTCAGAATACTTAGATTTAAGAAGAAATCCTTTCAATTGTAGCGCATGTGGAATGAAGGATTTTCAGGCTTTCTTTAGAGATTCAAATCTGACATTTAGTCTACCAGACGAAGAAATAGATGATTCATTGTATACTTGTGTGGAACCTGTCTTTTTGCAAAACCAACCTTTAGGAAACGTCGAATTACCGGTAGTTAACTGCGAAGTAGAAGAAGCTGCTCTGATAGGTTTGCTTGGAATAGCTATAATTTGTTTCGTAACATTGTTTACTATGTTAGTTTTACTCGCGTGCTTCTTTTTTAGGTGGTACATTCGATACTGCGTTTTCCACATCCAAGCTAAGATGAAAGAGAAGAAGTACAGCCATGCTTACGAGCCTCGATATAATTACGATGCTTTTCTCTCTTACAATTCTGCAAATACACCATGGGTTGTAACCTACTTAATACCTGCGCTCGAAGTTCAAGAGCCAAAATTTAAACTTTGTGTGCACGAAAGGGATTTTCAGGTGGGTTCTCTTATCACAGAAAATATATTGGAAGCAATTGAGACTAGCAGAAAAGTTATTTTGATTCTTTCAGAGAGCTTCACTAAGAGTGAATGGTGCATGTTTGAACTGCATATGGCTCAGCACAAACTTTTCGACGACACCAGAGATGGCCTTATTTTAGTAAAGTTGGAAAATATAAACAAGAAATTGTACACTAAAAACTTGCTATACTTGGAGAAAACTAGACTGTGTTTAGAATGGACAGAGAATACGCTTGGTCAAAAATTGTTTTGGGAGCGAATGCGAAAAGCTTTAGGTCCTCCTATAAGCAATAAATCTTCTGAATTTGACGCTGTCATTGCTTAAAAAGAGCGAAAAATTCAAGTTGTAATTAGGAAGCTGAATATAATATTAAACCTGGACGTTAGGAAAATATGCAAGCTCTTGGTGGGAAATTTAATCACTGAAAAATTTTGAGTTGGAAGATTTGTGTTTGTTATTACTTGTATAATATATATGCATATGAATCAATTTTTAAGACAGTTTTAAAATCCTATCGTGGAAAATGAGCATAACAAGTTTGTTATATCTCAAATAAAAGTACTTTCTATATTGTCTCTTGTTATCTTCTGTGAAGAAATTCTTATCTTTTAAAGTCTGAAGTTATTAAATTTTCTGGGATTCAGACTGCTCTTATTTGCAGTCATCCTTACAGTGTATTCCGCACCAGCTCGACGGCCTCTGGCGTCACCACCTTTACAGCTTTATTTACTTTCCCAGTTTTATCTACCAACATTTACTAACGTTTTTACTCGTTATTGAGTACTTTAATCTTTATAATTAAAAAAAAAAAAGTTATTTACTTTTAACTGATTATCTGATGCTACTTTTCGCAATCTCTTAATGTTCTACAAGGGGTAGAGCCTCGGCTCAGGCACCCTGGTGTCGCAAACACCGTTCCACAGGGGAAAAAATTCTTCGAACACTCTTCAAAATTTCAAAATTAATTTTTTTTTAAATTTTCTTAAAAAAACTGTTTGGGAAAATCATTGCCTGTGTTATCATTAAATGAGTGACCAGTGCAGTTTAATAGAAAAATATATTTATAAATTACAATTTTACTTTGGCTTTTCAGAGTTATGCTGTGTGTAGTAGCTTCCTGTGGCGGAATTTTGGTTATAAAAAACTTATTATATACATATTCATCTAAGCCTTTAATGTCAGCAGTAACCAACCTTTTTATTTCCTCTTCTCATCTTCTGTCAGGTTGATTGGTTTGTTGGTGTTTAGTTATGGAAAAGCAATCGTGGCCTATTTGCTACGATTATTCTCATCTTGTGTCAGAGTTTCATCGTCGGGAAATGTTTTTTTATTTGATTGATATGATGTATTTTAAATAGTAGGTATAACTGAATGCAATACGAGTTACGTAACATTTTCTTAAAGACATGTGCTGCCCTCTGACGTCTGTACATACAATCAAAAGCCTTGTCTAATATTATTGAATAAAAAAATAAATAAAATAAGTAGATTAGAAAGTAATAAATAAGTAATAAATATAAGTAGATTGAAAAGTAATGTCTGAAAACTTGTGACATAGAATATAGCAATATTTAAATTCAATCGGAGTCCGATACCTTACAGTTTTTGAAAGGGATTGCAATATCAGCCGGAGACCAAAGCAGTATCTGCTACAAATTTTACTATTCATTATGGCAATTAGTGTGAATGGTATGAAATTAGTAAGACTTACGTATGAAAAGTGACTGAAATCCATACTAAGCAACTGAATGTATTTCTTAAGCGCAGCAAAATATGCGAGGATTTTGAGCAGTTAAGGGAAAACATATCAGGACTTGTATTTCTCTTTATCTGCTTGGCGAACATGATGTGTTCTGATTAGGCAGTGAGTTTCACTACAAACTATGTCCTATGTAGAAGAGACGAAAAGATTAGAAGGGTTTAATTACCCTTTATTTTCCACGATATTACAGGCGCTCCCGCACTTCGGGATACAAAGACCAACCACTTGTGGTCTGAACGTAAAAATATAAAAACTACTAACTAACTAAATTTAAAATAAGAGTTAACTTTAAATACTTTACATAAATGACTAACACTAAGACTGGTCTTTTAGATTATTACGTATGTAGTATGAAAACTGCGGAAAACTACAATACGTCTTTAGCTTTCAAGAGGACTAAAAGCTCTGGCGGACAGCAACTGATTGCAAGCTCGCGTGAAGTATAGTGGCAATGGTAAGAAAGCTCACTCTCTCCCCCTCTACTTTTGACAAAAAGCCACAACTTAAATACTTGAGATTTAGCAAGTACAATTTGCATGAACATATTCATGCGTTTATTCTGGCCGGAAGTGGAAAATAACAGAGGACAGTACAGTTTTAAAATAAAATAAACGTTAGTAAAACTTAAGATCCTTACAAACATACCATCTCGAAATGTGATCCCTTCAAAAAGTGAAATATTTACTTATCCATTCAAAAGTCCGGAAATATATCAGCCATTGTTTCATCTTTTGAATAAATTTTTATGATAGCTTTGTTTTAATTTATCATTTACTTTAATTTCAGTTAAATTTATTAATATTTTATTTATCTCATTAACCTTTTATTTAGTTTTAATTACTTATTAATATTTGTTTAATTTATTTTTGGATACAACCTTCCATAGGATTCCAGGACTTCAAGCTTTAGACATTTAGCCTTGAAACGCAAATAGTCGTTCAGTTTCCAGTCTGAAAGAGAAATATTTTTACAGTGACCAATATTTAGTTATTAAATCACCACAGTGTCGAATTTAAGATTTGAAAATTGATTTCGATTTCAAATACATACTAAATTTTGCATTTAATTTTAAACGCGCTCTTCTTTAAAAAATTTTGAGCACTTTAGAGGTCACAAATAGTATGTCGATACCACCTATGTTTGGGAACGAGGGGAGGTGTGCATGGTATTTTTCACTGAACACAGAAACATGGATTTTACAAGACCTTTACAAAATGTCTTTCACTTACAAGATCTTTTCAAAGATCTTTCATGGAACACATAAACATGATATATGAAAATAATTTGAATCGGCAATTTTTCATTGATTTATTTACTTACATTTTTTTAAGATGGTGAATGCGAATTATATAATATAATTATATACTGATATAGAATGCGAAAAAAATTAAAAAACATTTGAAAAAATGATACAAAAATTTACTCGGAACAGATTCAGTTCAGAACTATTTAAAGAAATACAAAACATAAATCATTATTTAAGTTAGTTTCTCTTTTGGAAGCGAAATATTTAGGTCGGTTTTTGCTGGGTTTGAAATGCTTGAATCTTTCGAAGAGAAACCAAATTAATATAAAAATGTTTTCTTTTGTCTACTTGGAACAAATGGCCCTGATGAAATACTTATTGGCGTGATAAATAAAACTTGGACAATCTAAAAAAAGGGTCTGAAATCGATACTTTAAAGCATATATTAATTATTAAACATAATTAATTGTGAATAATTTTACACACGAACTGTAAACAATGAAAGATCTTAAATTAATTAATTTAACATGGACAAGTTTTATGAGATGAAAGAATTTTAAAACAAATTTATTTTCCTATCGATATACGATGAAGATTTGATTTATTTTCTTCCGTTAAAGGGAGATTCTCATTTATTACATCCCCCCTTTTTAATATTTTTTTAATTATCTTTCTAGAACAAGTAAAAAAAGAATTTCTTCGAAATACCTAAACTGGAAAATTATCAGAATTAATAGAGATGAAGCCATCTTAACTGCTCCCCCCCCCCCCTGAGTTTGGGACGATTTGACTCGTAAAATCTATAGACATTGCCACTCTATACAGCATGGGTGTTTAAACTATGACCGCTTGAGGGCCGCATTGCAAAGAAGAAAATTTACGGGGCCTCATTGCAAAGAAAAAAAATTTGCGAGACCACACGTACAATATTTTTTAACAATTTGAAAGAAAAGTTAGCTCTATGTTGTTTTAGTAAAACAAATTATTTTCTTTTTGTTATTAATTTTTTTACTTTGAATTAGATATGTATAGGTAAATATTTATTATTAATTTGTAAAAGTTTCGTTTCATTTACTTTGGATTTCATAAAGATGGAAAAAATTCAAACTAATGAGATGGATGAATTTGCTTTTGTTGAACATGCAAATCGATATCGGGTTCAATAGACGAGGTTCCAATTCTTAATGCATTTTCAAGATGTTTTTCAGTTATCTTATTATTATTATTTTCTTTGTCTGTATCCTTCATTCTTGAAAATAATTGTTCACAAATATAGGTACTGCCAAAAGATGAAGACATCGATAAAGCTTGATTATGAAAATTAGGATATTTATCGCGATGTAGGTAATCTTTATAAAACTCAAATAAAGAAACATTTTCAAATTTTTCTTTCAGTTGAATGTATTCCATTTGAAGTTCAATGCATTCCATTTGAAGATTTGAAAGTAATTTACTTATTTCCAGAGAAAATGGGATAGAAAACATGTTGAAATACTCTTCAATTTTTTGAAAATCTTAAAATCTACTTTCAAACTCTTGAATTAAATCAAAAATTAATGCAGCATATTTTACATATTTTGTGCAACTCACAGGTTTATGTGCAACCAAAGTACTGAAATGGGTCAAATCTTTTACTTTTATTTGATTGTGCCAGAATTTTAACTTTCTTTCAAACGCTGTTATTGCTTGGAACATATTATTATTATTATTGCTTGGAACATATTATTATTATTATTGCTTGGAACATATTATATTATTAATAATTTTATGTTTTCCTTAAAGTCTCAAATTTAAATCATTCAAATGTTCTGTTAAGTCTACTAAAAAAGCTAAATCTAAAACCCAATCTTCGTCTTCAAATTCAGTCACAGGTTTCTTTTTTGTTTCCATAAATATTTTTATTTCAGTTCTTAAATCGTAAAATCTTTTGAGCATATTTTCCTTACCGAGCTATCTCACTTCTGTATAATAAATAACATCTGCAAATTCAGTGTCAAATACCTTAAGAAAATCTTGAAATTATCTATGATTAAGTCCTTTTGCTCTTATAAAGTTAATGTTTTTTTATAACAACGTTTTATACACATTACATTTTAAAATTTTTTCGGCATAAATTGCTGTGATCTACAATACAATGATATGCCATTAAGATCATTTTGCCGGCAGCGACGGCTTCATTATTAACCATTTTAACGAGTCCCCCATTTTTATCAACCATGGCAGGGGCTCCATCGGTTATGATAGATGATAAAGTTTTCATAGATAAGGAAAACCTTTTCATCGTCGTTTTTAATGCATCAAATAAATCTGCAGACTTGGTTGTGTCCTTTAACGATACTAAAGCAACCATTTCTTCCATGATGTTGTTACGAAATGTAAAGGCGCGGTAAGATGGCTTCCCCGCAGATTGTTCCAGCGTGTTTATAGTAGATCTTCGACGACTGTAAAAAGTGTTATTAGAACTGTCCTGATTAACATTGGCCAAATAAAGTGTGTTTCGATACTTCATCAAGTGTCGTCGTTATTCACTCCAAATCTACGAACCCTTTACGAACGTGAAGGAAGAAAATAACGTAACAACTGGTGTCAGAAGAAGCAGAAAAGGAATAACGTAACAATATTATAATATTCATCGACTCCTCTGATTAAGATTGCCATTTGTGCCGTATCAGAAGCGTCAGTGCTTTCGGCCATGGCTAACGAATAAAATTTAAAATTGATGCATTTGCTTTTTAAAGACTTTTCAACTGAATTCCCCAACTCTTCAATTCTTATGGCTATAGTTTGGTGTAATAAACTGATTTTAGAAAAATCCATCCTCTTTTCAGGGCAAATTATGTTTGCTACACTTTCTTTTATAAATTCGCCATCAGTAAAGGGTTTTGATTTTTTTCGTTATTAAATTTGCTACGACTTAACTTGCTTTTGCAATGTTATTATTTTGAGTGGCTGTCTTTTTTTAAAAAAATTGTTTAGACGATAGCCCTTTTTTAGTTTTGTTATTTTATCTTTACGACAAATGCCGAGATATACATCATATTTTGCGGCATGCTTTTGACTATAATGTCGTTTCAAATTGTAGTCTTTAAAAACTGGCACAAAGTCCCTACAGATTAAGCAAAGTGCTTTACTATTCTCCTCAATAAAAAAAAGGTATTTCTCCGTCCAAAAAGTTTTCATTAAAAACTCTTTTTTCATCTTCAATTTTTTTTTAATTTAATTAAAAAAAAATTTTTTTTATGTTCTGCTTGTTTTTTTAATGACATGGAAATCATCCTAAAAATTATATATTTTAATTTTATAAGCAAATATCCATAATGAATATGAATTACTCATACTTTTTTAAGAATTTGATGCAAGAATTAGGAACTTAAAATAAAATGCAATATACTGCATACAAATATTGTAATTCGTCGAAAATATGCGTATACGTATTTAAAAATTTTTTTTAACAGTTTAACGACGGGAAAAAGACATTGACAATTAACGGTTGATTATTTTTGGAAATATAAAATCGAGATGGATACACACGTAATTCAAACCGTAAATTCTCATGTGTGGTAAAATATACCACATGGAATGGTTTTAGAATGTATTTAAATATTTTACAAGTTGTGAACTTTTGTGAATTGCAAAAGTATAAATTGAACTGCATGCTAACTAATTTATATAGCTGATAACATTACTTGTACTTACTTATTATTATTAATTATAAACTTGAAATTCTGGTCCCGCAAATGACAAAGACAGTTTCCGCCAAGAATGAAAGAAGCAACAATACTGCCTTACAATGATATAAACCTGTAGCGCCATCTAGGTGCAAAACGAGACGTGAAATACGAATATTATAATATTCTTAACATACACGGAGAAAAAGCGAGATCCGTATTGAAAATAAGAGAAATAAACTTACGCACGCTATTTTGACGTGACCCGTATTACGAGACGGATTTCGCTAATAAAAATGTGTAAATTTAAATACTTTCGTAATTTGCTTTTGATTCGCATTTTAAAGACTTTTAGGCCGCACTTTAGACACCCATGCTATAGAGTTTACGAGTAGCTGACTAGTCTACTGAGTGGTGGTTATAATAATCATTGCAATGATATTACAGTGATTACTATGCTACTGTTGAAATGATTTTATGCATAACTGTCATAATCTGTAAAGTAAATTCAAATCATTAGCAGGGAAAAACTGCAATAATATAATTCCATATATTGATAGCTTTCATTTTTGTGTTCAAATTACTCAAGTTAAAAAACAGAAATTATTTAAGATGACGGATAACACTAAACAATAACACTAAATATTAAAAATATAGTTATAAGCTGTGTAGCAAAATACTTATTTTTCTTCGTAACAATTTGAATTTTGCAAAGTTTTAAGTAGTATTTCATTGAACTAAGGACCCCCTTTAATTTTGTCCAAAAAAGGCTATTCATGGGATCTCTGTAAAATTCCTTTCAATTATATTGCTTTATGTTGATGAGAATATTATTTTTGTAAACAGAACAAAGAATTAAAGAAACAGTGACTTAGTGACAAATACGCTTCCAGAATTACTAAATGTCAGTTTTTAAGTTTAATTTAATGTTATTTTATTTTAGCTTGTCACGGTACTCTCTCAGACCAGTTCAGGAAAACTATATGGCAAGTGGCATGGATAGTTTGTTATCAATTTTAGTTTTTGAAACGCCCACAAGGAGTGGCAAATAAAGTTCCATATATGTTTCTACATCTGGGATGTATTTGGGCTAATAACTGAGCTCTAGGCACGATAACGCACGAAGCGGTAAATTAACTTTTGTCGGTAACTTTTAGGAGTTACGAGCAAATTTTTAAGTTACATTTCAGTATAAAAGTTAAACTTGAGGATGCAGCTGTAAAACGAGACAGACAAAGAGAACTCAAATGCAGTTTCAATGTTTAAAACATTTCTTTCTTTTATTGCAATACAAATTTCATATATACAATAAAGAGAAATACAGCATCACAAGCAGATTTCTTGATATTTACAATACATTAAGGATGCACAGCAAGCACAATATTCATCGTCTTCAGCCAATTCATCGTCAAGTTATTTTACACATCTGGGTATGGAATATTTAGTACATTTTTTTTATTGTTGCTGAAACCTTAATGCATATAGTACCACATAGCTTTGTGTATTTTTTACAAATGTTGATAAGATGGTTCTTTAAAATAATCCGAGTATCCATCAGTTTCTTTCTTGCAGCTCTCACTTTATGTTACAATGAATTTAGTTAAATAATATTTAACTCGGAATTTCGTTGACATTTTACTCGAATTTACTATTAACATACACTTATTTACTTTTATTTAGATTTTCAATTAATTGTTTTGATTCAAATAAGTTGCTTCTTAAGAACGGAAGCCTTAGAATATCATACGATAGTTCCAAGGAATGTAATATTTAGTCTAAGAAAAGCATTTTCAGATCCAGTAATTTATAGCTGGGGTAACTATTTTACTCAGATTTTATTTAAAGTTTATTAAACTTTTAATTACAATGGTAATTTAATTTGCATATTTACTTGTTATACTTTACTTTACAATGAGAGACGATCGCACAGAAATCGCAGATCAAAATTACAAATGATCTAGTATTTGCAACGTTAAAATATTTAGTTCATTATTTCGCTCGTATTTCCAAAATATAGCTTTTAAAATTTCATGCATCTTTTATGAACACACGTGGTGTTTAAATAACTTAGCATATTATATACTCTAAGTTGTTCATTATTTTACATGTGCACAACTATGTGGTACTTTCTTCGATGAGGAAGCATTATTTTTATTATTTTGTGTGCATAACATATTCAGCATAGGTGAGAAACATCTTTCTCCCTTCTAAGACTTTATACAAGATTTTAATAATAACATTTAACTACATTCCTCGTAAATTTAAAATTTTCATTTTTTAATAAATAAATGCTAAAAGGATACGATTCCTTATCCTCATTTTAGTAGGGTTCGCTTGCTTGTTTTGTCCACAAGGATCTATAAATAACAACACAAAATAAATGAACTCTAACATTGAGAATAACCCAGAATTGTGTAAGATCGTAACTTCTTCGGTTATTTTCTTCGCTAGCACTTCATTTTCATATTACATTGTTTTAAACACAAACAAATATTCAAAATGATTTTGATGTTAAAATGCCCAGCAGGACTTTTATTTGATTTTGCGTATGATGATGAAATAATGTATTTAAAAATGATCTCCCGCGTAAATTCGCTGGATCTACTATATATAACAACTAGAGTCATTCCTTTGTAATAGTTCCCATCTAGCCGCTACATCAGTACGTACTTCCTTCGTGACTTCTTGTAATCCAATAGTGAGTAACGCGGCATGGGTTGTAGTTCACCATTTTATTTTTAATTTCGATCGTCATATGAAACGAGATCACAGTCTACTCGTGGTTGAGAAGTGTGTTAGTGACTTCGGATATTGACAGAAGAGGGTTACCGGTGAGCCTCTGAGAGACAGGTCGCCCAACTTCGCTCTTCACCAGGGCTAGCTGAAATGAAACAGAAAACATTATAGTTTAGCAACTGCCACTTACTTGAAGTCCAGTATAATGAAAACACATGTAAGATTTATTTTAGTTCATTAAACTGTCTGCGTATTCACACTTAGTCCTACAAAAATCATCAGCCGTCGGGGCAACTCGAAGATAACTGCAACTTTTCTAAAAATTCTGCTTAGATACGTAGGTTATCGTTTACAGTATCCCCCTTCCAGCTGCCGGACACTTGCTTGTTAGATATTCATCACGTATGGCTGAATGATCCTTTCTGTAACTTAGCCATCTCGTCAGTAAGAACTGTCCGCAGAGGAAGACCGACATTACAACTGCAGAAGGGGAATAAGAAACAGCAAACAACCATATCTCCAGGATTCGAATCCTGGCTCAACGAAACAGCATTAAGCTTCGCTAATTATCATGCTGAGTAAGGCAACTGCCATCTATAATTAACAAGTAGATTCTGACGTCAAGCAACAATCCATTATTACTCGCACTGAAAAAACAGACTTTTGATCATCTTTTGATTCCTTCTGAACGGCTGAATTACGCAAAGCTCGTTTCCAGAAGTAACATTTTTACTGCTTAAGTAAACTATTGCGTGTCAGAAATATTTCTTCCATCTTGCTCCTACAAGAGTGTGTAGAAGCAAGCTACAAGATTGTCTTCTACAACAGTGTCAAGCTTCCAGCTACAAGAGTGTGTTTCTAGGAAAAGTTGCATTTACCTCAGTTTTGCCTCAAATATTTCTACATGTGATAGGATTTAATTTTATTCTGAAGAAAAGAAAAGTGATAAAAATTAAGTTGGCAGTACAAGAAGCTTTATAATTCAGCAGTGTTAATGATGAGCTGCGATACGAACTAGTCTATATGAATTTTATGCTTAAAGCAGCGATTCTCAACCTTTTAACTAACCCGTACTATCTAAACAAAAATTTAAAACTTTTATACCACCGCTACAAAGTACTACTACCACCACTACTCTTGAACAAAGCTCAGATCGCATAAATTTATGAGTGTTAGAGAAAAATCTCAATCAGGATGTTGGGGTTTTAATTTTTGAATTTAATACTTTGCATCTTTGCGTACCACCTATTTTCTCTAGCCTACCACCAATGGTACGCACCACCGGTTGAGAACCTCTGGTTTAGAGTAATTAATTTCGGTAAAATATGCAAGGAAAGACCTTCCCAGAGCACTTTTTAAAGAACCCTGTGTCATTATTTAGGTTACATTCCGTTAAAAAAATCTGTCGACAATCACAGACCATTCCACAGTTGTGATGAACTGTAAACATTTCGGGGCTTAAAAATACTCAGTTACAGGTGCGCCACAATAAATTTTGATTTATATTGCATTCTATTGAGATTGCAAATTTCCGTCATTTTATCTTGCTGAAGAGAACTGTCTGATTTGTTTAGGTTTCGTTTTACCTTTTGAGTTGCGTTTAATTTAGTAGTCACCACAGAAAGTTCATTTAAGCTGTTTGAGTGCAAGATTTTTCCGAGATTCTTTGTACACCAGCATTGTTATCAACCTAATTAAATAACATTAAAATCTTTAGCATTTAAGATGGACGTTGTAAAATGGTAATTGCATTAAAGTTATTAGAAATATACGATGTTAATCATACCAAGGCTCATTTGTTTTTAAATAACTCTCTGCGTTCGTTTTTCATATTACTTTAAATTCTTAAGAAAAAATAAAGAAAGATGTCTCAAAATGCCAAATAATCTGCTTTTAAAATTTATGCTTTGTATTGATTAGTATAATATATCATTAAACGAGTAAAAGTAAAAAAGCATAAGTTCATTTATTCAAAAATGTACACTAATTTTTATTATATCCAGACTCTGATAATCGGCTTTAGTTTAAAATAAATCTGAAGACATTATATGTAATGAATTTTCAAAACTTTAAATCTGCACACTGAACATATCGATAAGTATATATCGAAGCTTAATTTTAATCTGAACGAAAAAAAAAAAAAAAAAAATGAATAACTGTTTCTCCCAAGGGGATATCAGTATATATTGAATGAGAACGGTTATTTATTAAAACCCAAAGTAAAGAAAAATTAAAATAGAATTAAATTAAGAAAGCTTTGAAAGTTCAGTCCAGAGATTGTTCCTTTAAATATGATCACATTCTAATCAATTCAGTATCAATGTAACACTATCAAGAATCTGTTCCTGATGACGTATAATTGCTTAAAATTTGTTAAATAAATAAATTAATTAAAAAAATTGTAGTGCTGTAAAACGCTAAGTAGAAAAATGTTTAAGAGTTGCTAACTCAATCACGTTTTCAAAGTAGGTTACTGCAAGCTTTATTTCTAAAACGGATACTTGATATGCATTTCCAGATACGAAGCTTCTGAAAATGATATAGAAAATTTTTTATTACAACGTTCAATGAACAACCGATTTTTTTTGCTGTTGTTTACGGAATATTTATTACAAGGACTAAAATCATTATATAAACATTGCGAACACAATGACTTTCTAACTAAATACAGTTAGTAGCGTTCGACAAGCGCGAAAAAAAATCGGGAAAAGGAAATGGCATATTCTGACGGTTGGTTTAACCATATGAATTTTCGAGAGAACTTTGCCTTCAGCCCGTTCATGAGTGTTGTGATAGACTAATTCAGTGATGCTCGTTTCTTGACTGAGATGCACTGGCTTTCCCTTAATAGCTTTTCCATGGTTCAAGCGAAATCCCTTCGCAGTTAACGGATACCCGCGTAGAGTCGCTAGCCAAGATTAACAAGAGTAGACGATTTTCGAACATTTAGAATTTAGGAACAAGTAACAAATGGTGATTTGTGTGAAATGATGATAGTAATTATAATTGAATATCTGTATTTTATGAGTACAAGAGAAATATCTCGTCCTAGCCTCATCCAAGAAGATGTCAAAGAACAGACAGAGAACGATGTGCTACGCCTAACTGCCACAACTTAAACTGGGCTAGGACTGTCAAATTGGGCTAGGACCTAACTGCCACTAGTCAAATTGGGCTATCTGTGAGCTTCAGTGAGAAAATGGGATGTGCGATCGGCGAGAGACAAGCAGAGTTAAGAAAAAGAAATGCCAATGTTTTCAAAAACATGTTTCTTAGGGCAATTGAAAACTTACTATAACAAATATAGATATAGGGGGTTGTAATGTCTCTGTGACAAAGGGACCTGGGCTAGGAGAATCCTCCACACTAGTCACGCCGGTAGTCATCTTCCCAGTTCATTCATGCACTTATTTCTGACTCTTATGTCAATCACCTTTCCGCTGGTGTGCAAAAATTAAGGACGAGACGGTTTTTTCAATATAACTTTGTACAAAAGCTTTCCAAATCAACACATTTAATACCGTAAGATCCCCAATGAATAAGGACATGAGTAATGTAAGCAACACTTACTAAAAGAGAAATCAGAAGGATAAAAAGAAGCTTTATTGAAAAAGTAGCATGGAGCGCAATGCGACTGAAGGCCGAAACATCCCTGTGATGGGTGTCCAGCAAGAAACATTCGGTCTTTAATAGGGGATATGATCTCCCCTGACTGCTAGGCAGGTTTCACAGCGTCTGCCCATGCTGAGAATGAGGGTGTCAATGAGTTGTTGAGGCATTGCTGCCCATTCGTCTTGCAGCGCCAATCGAAGCTCCGGAATCGTTATTGGTGGTAAGGTACGAGCTGCCAAGCGTCTGCCTAGAAAATCCCATACATGCTCGATGGGATTGAGATCCGGAGATCGTGCCGGCCAATCCATACGTTCAATATCCTCACTCTCTAAGAGCTGTTCGGCAGCTACTGTGCGATGACAATGGTGCATTGTCGTCCATGAAAAGGAACTGAGGACCCATAGCGCCTCTAAAAAGACGCACATATGGAAGAAGAATCTCGTTACAATAACGGGTCCCGTTGACTGAACCTGCGTCGAAGATGTGAAGGTCTGTACGACTACCAAGCATGATGCCTCCCCAAACGAGAACACCGCCACCTCCATACCTGTTCCTTTCAATGATGTTCGAGGGATGATTGCGGCTTCCCCGCTCTCTCCAGATGAGTATGCGATGAGAATCGTTACTCAGACTGAATCTGCTCTCATCTGTAAAGAGTACTCGTCCCCATTCATTGTCTCTCCAATTCCGGTGTTCCCGGCACCCCAGAGAACGCCTTCTCCGATGAGCAGGCGTTAGAGGTACACACCGTACAGTGTGTCGTGCAAACAGACCACCACCGTGCAGTCTTCTGGCCACGGTAAAACGCGATATCGGTCGTCCAGTCGCCTGTGTCGTGTGTCTAGCGATTTCTCCCGCTGTCTGCTGCCTGTTTCTTCTGGCCTGTGAGGCAATATACCGGTCATCTGCGGATGTGGTTCCTCGTGGACGACCATTACTAAGCCCCCCCGGATAGCTGTTCCTGTAGTTTGAAATTGTCTCCAAAGTCGTGAAACGACGCTGTGAGCAATTCCGAACTCTGCAGCCACACTTGTCACACTGCTGCCTTCCCCCAACTTCCCAATGATTCGACCTCGGGTAAAAGCATCCAGATGTCGTCTAACAGATTGATTATTCGCCATTTCTCGCTGAGGTAGCAACTCGGTGTGATTTTAACTGCTATACGACGTGCAATCTCTTTGCCAGAAATACTGATCTTATACCGACAACATGCTTTATACTACTCAGACACTCCCCCATTACGTCTACCTGCATATCTGCGCATGTGCTACCGTACATCACCTTACTTAATCTCCTGATTGGTCTTTCTGTCCGCTCTGCCACTTCGTTCAGCTGATATGCTAATTTTTCGACTTCGTCCTTAATTTTTGCACACCAGTATATACTACAATAACTGAACGACTTGGCAAAATAATTCAAGGCCTATGGTTCTGCAAATATAAAATCTGAGTGTCATTACGATTCCCGTATAACAAAAATTTCAATGAATAAAGTATCGTTATTCTTAGATAAACTGATTTGCGAAATGTTTATAACTTATGCGCACAATTCTCGGAGATAATCGAGAATGAACGGCATCATACTTTTGACCAGAGCTGGGTTAACAGAAGCAAATCTCAAAGTTACACCTTCCTGAATAAATTTTAAGGATTGTCAGACTAATCTTTAATTTATTACACTCTAATTTCTGTGCCCTCTCTTTCATTTTATAATAATAATAATAATAATAATAACAATAAACACTTGACTCAAGTCCTTTACTTACCTTACCTTCAGCACTTTGCTTTTCAGTGATCGAAAATGTTTCAATTAAGTTTAGGAAGAAATTATAAAATAAAAGTTGAAAATTTTTTGTTGTTAAATGTTCCTTACTGAGTTTAAATGGTACTCATGGTAAAATCTATAGATGGCGTCGTAAATTGCTGATTACACTTATCCTCTGCTAATTTTGCTTGCTAAGTTGGGGACATTTTTGCATTTAACATAATAAAACGTAATGAGTATTTTACAAATATCAGTTTATATATGGGCCGTTTAAAAATACAGATTTAAATTTACATAATTCTTCCATTCAGAGAGCTAACTATTTTTATAAAACTCTGCGCCATGTTTCGGTGAACTTTTTAATAGAAAATATATATCTAGGAATAAAGCTTGCAATAATCGTTTCGGAACACAGTATGACATATAGTACATATTATCCATTATAGCATCCATAATCTGCCAAAAGAAAAATCGCATTTTTATTTGTGTAATACCATTCTTTCGTTTCAAGCTTAAGGTTTTCCGATTGTTCACTTTTGGAGATTATACTGTGATCCGAATGAAGTTTTATCAAATGCCTGAAAAGTTATATAAGCTCTAATTTTTAATTAAAGGTTATAAACCTTAAGGATTTATTCTAGTTTTAGTTGATGTCAAATAGAGTTGTATACATCGAAACGGTGAGCATGATAACGTAGTTTCATTACAATAGAACACAATTTTTATGCATTAGAATACAATTTTAGCTCACACCTTTTTTAAATCTGGCCGTTCGTGCGAATGTAATTGCAGGAATATCTAATTCTTACAATTAAAGTCATACAATTTTTTTTGTTTAAGAAATAATTTTAGCGTAGATAATTTTTCGTTATTTTTTGAAACCAAAGCTGCATAAATATAGTTAAACAAGGCATTAAAAGCATTAAATACATTATGAGAACTTTTCCCACATTTTTGGCATTTCTTTAAACAAATATTTTCATACTTTGGTGTGTTTTTACTAACCAGCTTCTCCTAAGATTATTTCCTGCTCTGAAACAGCGTATTTTTCAAGAAATTAGTTAATAAATTATGGCAAAATAATCCTCTGCCTATGAGTAAATAGATAGTAGATTATATGCTTCCCTCCCACTAGTAGCTTTCCCTATTAAACAGGAGTGCTTTCGAGGAAATTAATTCATATATACGCTTCATAAGGAAATTACGAAAGCTTCGAACAGATAGTATCTTCAGCTCTCGGAAATCTGTGCTTTAGAGTTGAAAAATTCATTAACTTCATTTAGATTTCTCTTCATAAAAAGTCGAGTAATTTCTTGAGCGATAAATAATCAAAACATTTCTCATCCTTACTATACGAACATAAATAACACAAACAGGAAACAAAACTATGAAACATCAATGACACAAATAAGGAAAAAAAGAATTCAACTCATTTTATTTCTGATGCAAAGCATTAAGATGCTTAGAGCTACAAACAACAAACACGCCACAACCATGCAACTCATGCAGGAATTGACAAGTAAGAATTGACAATTAGTAATATTAAGGATTGGGGAGGAAGATGAGAGGAAATGTATTGAGGAATATTAGTACTGGTTATAGCAGGGGTTATACGAGGTTATATTGTTGGAAACAACTTACTGACATGAGGTCTCCATGTAGCCAGGCTGCCTGCATGCCATTCCTGCAACAAGGTACATGGTTTTAGCGACCCCTTTAGAACTACTTTCCCTCAGTATAATGATCATTTCAATTATTTGGTTGCATACACAGTCATAATATATTAGTTTACATCAGTAAAAATTTACTTTATAAATACAATGAGTATAAGTATTATTAATTAAATAAATAAACGCAACACAATGCCACAATCTTTTATACAGTTTAGTCGTTTAGGTTAGCTACAAAACATAATTTTTTCGTCTTACGTAATGGATATGTTACGGTGAAACCCCGAAATCTGCAGAATGTCGACTTTCACCGGTGAATGTCAACATTCACATAGTCTCTTGGTGTATGTCCGAAATATTTTCCAAATACTCTTATTTCTGACTTACACCGGTCAATGTCGACATTCACCATGTACTAATGGTGAATGTTGAACACATAACAATATTATATTTTCTTCTCCGTAATTCAGTCACGAATAAACGCACTTGAAACTTGAAATAAGAACTTAAGAACATGAGAACCTAAAACACACAATACATTCAAAATGAGAAAGAAAAATAATAGAAGTTAAAAACTTACTTAATTATACAGTACGTTCTAAATGAGAAAATAAAATAACAGTAATAAAAGAAACTTACTAAATTATGTGATTCAAATCTTATTTATTGCAACAACTTAAACTATTATGGCACTTTATGACCTCTCTTTTCGACTTTCACCAGAGCATATCTGTGATTGTCGACATACACCGGTGAGGGTCCGAATAGACAAGAATGTAGTGAAATATTTTAATAGCTTCATATACAAAATCCAAATTTCATGGGTCAAAGGGCACAGTGGCCATTTTGGTAATGATCAGGCAGATGAATTAGCCAAAGAAGCAGCTCTTATTCAAGATGGTTTTGAAATCTCCCTTCCATGGCTTCGCTCAAATCTCAAGTACCAATTAAAACAACCTACTTCAAAGTCTTGGTAAGATTTGTGAAATAATGCTTCACAGGGAAGACGCACATATATCTCGATCCCCAAGATAAGCTTCGCATCTCTGTTCTCGAATCCTTCATTAAATTACAATATAACTGATCTCCTGACATGCCAATGATTTCTAATTAAAGATAAACATCAGTATTCGATGTTTAAAAAAATTATGCAACGAATCTCTTCCTACTGCCTAGATTTTTGTCAAATATAAGTTCTCATGTTGCATAAATTTAGTGAATTTTAACAACCTGTAAATATGTACAAAATGACTCAACTTGGGAACTTTATAAACTGTAATAACCTTTTATAACTGAAGTAATTCCCTAGGCACCTATTTCCTTAGTATTATTATTACAGTTCATTATAACATTGTGCTCCCAATATTTATTATAGTTATCTCATTATGTTTATCTATATATTAATTACGTTTATCTGTTATTTTTGTTACACCAAAATAGATATTGAATTTAATTTGTGAATTTCAAATTGTATTAAGACTATATTGTTATCTCTGTATGTCCTAGATCGTTATTTTTAATAAATACTGGATGCGGGGCGTACGGCGGGATCGCACGATGTACCATAATAGGTAAACTCTAGATCATTTGGAAAGTTTCAGCTGCCCGTTTCCTCAACCTTTCTTTGTAAATTCTTATATAAAGCAAACATGATTTTTTAGGGTTAGTTAGTATAGGAAAGCATTACCAGCTGGCCCAAGGTACATCGCTGGTGTCTCCCATACTTTTACCTGTACCTGTGCCTATCGCTCGCATTGCCTCAATACACATTTTTTTTTTCATACTGTATCATTCGTCAGTATGACTTCAGATTATAAACTACTTCATTATACCTACTGTTTTTTAACACTTTCTCTGCTGTTCTGTTTCTTTTACTAGCGGCCGAGCGAACAGTGGCATTTCAGTCCGGGGTTTTCTTCCCCTCGAATGGGCTGACTGCATGGGCGTTTTTGTGGTTTCTCCCATGTAAGGTGTAAATGAGCCGCCAGTTTTCCTTAGAAAGTCCTCCACGAAGGCTATCTCTCCCGTTAGGCAGATAGCCCTCGAATTCTTTGCCATAATAAACCAACCCTTGCCAAGCTTTCTTCTTGTAATGCAGATGATTGAAAGCTCAAAGGTATTGTTTCAATAGCGTAGCTAGGGGGGTTGCCCTCCCAGGCGGCATATTTTATGGCATTTTGTGGCGGCGCTTTTCGTGTCAGAATATGTAGGCCCTTAATTCACTGCTCTCATTGATATAACAAACAAAAATTAATTTCCATAGCGATGTCTTGATATAAAGGTACCAACAACTTTATGAGGTTTCCTTTTTAAGTTAAAAGCTGATCTTCATGAAGATGTGCACAAGTGGCGTAGCTAGGCTTTTTATCGCTCGGGAAGGCCCATTCATACACATTCATAAAAACATACACACACACAAAAAGAAAATCTGTAAAATATCAAAACGACATACAGGAAAATAAATAGAAACTCTGTTAAACTGCATAATACAACTCTCCAGCATTTTAAAGTTGTACGCAGTTCTATTTTGCTTGTTTTCCCGTTAGTAAAATGGTCGATAATATTCTAGAAGTTTACTTCATTATTCTAGTTGCTTTACAGTATCATTAAAAGCAAGATACTCATTTGCAGGCCTTATGTACTTGTTAACCGATTTGTATCTAGGAAAATTCCTTTAACAGCAAATGATACAAGTGTGAGGAATATTCGAAGCAGAGCTACAGTAGTTGGAATTTTTGTTCGGAGAGTGCATTTTAGAACCACTCCCATCTCTCTGTTTTGCTTTTCAAAGCGGTATCGCAAATACACTCTGGAGCCTTTTTCTCTCAGTGAAGAGTTTTTTCTTATTTATATTGTCATTCGTATTTTCCATACAAAAGTTTTGATAGAGAGTAAGGAAAGCATAGTAAAATATTGAAGCTATTGAAGTTCTTTCGTAATTCTTTTGAATACTCAATCCAGAATCTAAACAATTCTCTCCTCAATTAAGTTTTGTATCAAAATTCAGCGTCTCGTGATTCTCTACCTCACTAGTCACACAACGGATGAGCTGGCTGGTTTTTGGCACTCCGCTTTAGGTCCAAATCCCAAGCAACAGACTGGCTGCCTTATGTGGTTTATTTGTAACGTAGGGTACTTACGCACGCGTGACTTGAATATGAGTCACGGCCCCTTTCGTAACGTGAATATAATTCACTTCCTATTTTTGAAGAAGGAGAATTTTAGTCCTCCACGTTTAGTCAACTTCTTAGACGGTGAACTTGGCTACAATCCAATAATTCATTCTACTCCGAATATCCATATGACTTGCCATATAACCAAAGATCCACATGAATATAAATTATTTCCCATCAAAATTAACACCCCCAAATTGTGCTGCTTGGGGAGGACCGCATGTGCTTAGCTATGCGACTTTGGTGAGGACAATTTTATTACGGGTATCCATGTGAAAACTGCTGTAGCGAATAGTGTTTTATCTTCATAAAGGTGTTGAAACTTCATGATGAAGCACCATTTTGCAGCAATACTATGAATATACTATGATAACTTTATCGACGGTTTAAAAATATTTGAAATTTAAGCTTTATTTAACAAATAAAAGAAGTTGACACTCATAATAACTATTACTCCATTATCGATGTAAAAAGTCTCTAACTGAAGAGAGTATATTAAATTCACTTTGGTGATTTCATTGCTCGTCATAACGTAATTTTTCTTTAAGATGTGAGGAATCATTATAACAAGCATCAACAGTATATTTTTCCTTTTTTTTTCGAGTATATCGTTCTGACGTTTTATAACATTTTAGATGTGTGTTGTGAAATGCGGCAAATTCAGGAGCCGCCCCGGGTGGACAAAGCGCTAGTAAAATTCAATAAAATTAATTCACCACATCACTAATTTACGGTTATAACGAAATGTTTCCCGTGATTTTTTTCGTCTTTCCATAGATTGGTTAAAGAAGGTACAACTCAAGGTTACGAGAAAGTTTTGGGTTTTCAAATACAAATTTGATGGTTGGAATGAAATCTTCTTCAACAAGAACTTCAACAAGAATCGTGGTTGGGAAGCGTTGTCTAAAATATTGATGAGTCTGGACGGCTTTAAAAGCAGGACTTATTATATTGTGTCAAAAGCCGATTGTCTTAAAACAGCATTCCTTAAACTTCTATATGTTACATTTGTTATAAACTAAATATAAATTAAAATATAATTACTAAAATAACTGCTTAGTGGCTTTAAATATTTGAGACATGGTTTTAAATTCATGCTAGTAGTAATAATTTCATTAAATAATTAATTTAAAAAAATACGAAGTTATGTACAAAGCAATGAGTAAATTCCACCAACTTACTTCATGTGCAAGATCTGGATGATAAGTGGTACTACTGTAACTGACTGCTGGTGCCACTTTTCCGCTAGCAGGGCTTGTGCTGTTATGTGGTGAGGATGACTTTGGCGTCGTGGCATTGCCACTCCATTTACAAGCAGTTCCACTGGTTGCACCTAATAAGTCCGTAGTTTTAGCACTTGGATCTAGATGACTGCTGTATTTGCAAAGTTTTGTGTCAAATATAGAACCAGTCATATGATGTCCAGTGGATTGTCTTGTGAGGGAGTTACCCCACATGAGAACACTTTGCCTGGTGTCATTTGTAAATGCGGATACATAATCTGACGAGTTTTTATTATCTTTGGACGAAACGAGGTGCGGAGAATCCCTGAGATGAGACTGGAGTGGTGAACTTTTAGGTTTGATGACATTAATGCAGTCAGATGACACAGTTGGAATTGAAAAACTTAAACTGTGACAACTCAGATCTCCTAATTTCGGTTCTCTGTCTAAACTAGACAACAGTGGTTGAATACCTGCACTTGTGGCACTCATGAGACACCCACGTAAAGAAGCGCTAGATTCTGTACTAGCCACAGCGTAAGTCTCGCAACAAGATGGCTTGTTGCTGGTTACGCCACCGACTTGTTGCACAAGTCTTTGTTGGCTGTGCGCATCGCCATTGAATTTTGCTGCGCTATCCAGCTGGCATGGGTAATATTTTTCTTCTTTAGCAAGCTGTGTTCCGTCTGGGTACGTTGGGAAGCACGTCCTAGCTGTTGCAGATGCCATATCCAAAAACCCGTTGCTTGCATATTGCGTATGGTGACTGTAGTCAGGATAATAGCCACCGAGATGTCTATAATGCAAGAAATTCTCCGCGGATAAGAAACGTGTATTATCTATTGCGGCTGTAAATATGTTTTGAGGTACAGCTGTAGCAGCTGCAACGTAAGGTGAAAGTCCATTCATATTATCAGCGGGTGCATACGTATACATATTATTATAAGTGGCTTCTTCCAGGTAAGGATCTGTCCCCGGAACCTTACGTTTGCGGCAGGAAGCTGAGAGAAGGTCTCGTATTTGAGATTTATAGCGTCGGTTGCGTTGGCAACGCATAATGAAATCACTGTCGGACAACATTCCACTTCTATCATTCATCGACGCTAGACCACTGTCTAAATATGTTACTTTGAAATCCATTGTCCGTTTTCCCAGCAAATCGCGTCCTTCTTCTTCCCTGTAAAATACGCTTTTCAAATGAATATCATTCATTTTAATTATTTCATACATTTTAGTAACTAAATATAAAACCTTAATCTACTTAATGCATTTTAACATACTATGCTGCATATATGTATCTTATGTTACGGAGAGAAACAAATAAATATTCAGCTTAATAAAGGAAGGAAATTTCTGTATTTTTATAAGGAAATTTCTGTATTTAAGATATTAACCCACTTTATAGGCTACTGTAGATTAATATTAAAATAAGCTGCGGTTTTTTAAAACTGCAATCCAATGCAAACTTTATGTTCTGGAGTTATTATTCAAAATTTGTCAAAAGTTTCTTTGGAACTGATAAAATAAAATTTATATAACACAGAATGGATTTTCGACTGATTTTTTTAAGTAAATTAATTAATCAGTAAATGAACGGAAACTAGCCTGAGATTTTCATATTTTCAAAATTATTGTACTAAACTTTTACTGATAAAAATTAAAACAATTATTTTAATACCAATTTTTTAATATTACGGTATTAAAAAAACTTAGTTAAATCTTGAATTTATTGTTTTGGAATTTGAGTAAAATATGCATTAAATGTTTTTCGGGAATGGAACTGTACTAAATAGATTAAATAACCTAGCACATACTTACATTAGTGGCCTGTGTGTGCAGAGAATAAAATCAGGTTTGCTGTTTTTATAAACTAATCTGGCGCTAGTCTGTAGCCACTGAAATTTACCCTCTTTTGCAACCAGCCTATATGCTATGAGTCCAGACGCTCCAGTTTTCAACACTAAAATATACAGGTCAAAGATAGATTTAAATCTAAAGTTACACTAGTTGCAGAACGAATTACAAATATCAAGATATTATCAATAAATTTTATTCAGAGCACAATAATAATTACAACAAATTCTTCTTGGAAATATGGCACTTAATGTCACGAATGGAAAATACGATTCTCAAAGCTGATTTGTAATAAAATAATAGATTCTTAACTAACAATATGGAACAAAAACACTGCTTATATACAGATACTTACATTCTTGGTGTGCACTGGCAACATAAGCTAGGTCATCATAATGGACTAGGTCGTACCCGCCTTTATTTGCCAGTTCAGAATCTGAATATCCCAAGAGCTGTTTACCTCTGGGAATGGGGAAAAAAAGGCCTTGTCAATTTCGAAATAAATATTTATTTATTCATTAAAACAGTAAATACAGAATAAATGCACTCGGGAATTATTTAAACAGAGAGCTGCTTACAGTGATTAACAATGAGAACTTTTTATTTTTGGAGAATATTTATTTTGGTTTAATTGTTCACAATAGCATACAAATTTCGAATTAGATATAGCATTCTTACAGAAAGTTATGTTTGGATACCAGTTAAAAAGTATTAAATACAGTTAATCGAGTGATAATAAAATTTAGTATTCCTTTACACCGCTTGTAGACACTCTGTGGATATATCACTGTATGCAGAGTGTTTCAGCAAATCAGTTACAACCTTTCAGGAGAGACAAGTTATACCTAGATGATGGAAAATCAGATAGCAATTGTATGGTCGAAAAGGCCTTCGTGGCGCGGTAGTGACAACATGAAGCACATGAAAGGAAGAACATGGAAAGGGTGAAAAACATGTTTATTATGCTTAGTTAAAGCAGAAATCAAGGAATAAGAACAAAAATAGATAACAATCGTCATCAAAGAAGATGTTCGAAGATTCTTGACCCTACTGCAGATCTCACATCTTCGGCACATGAAGATCTAATGTTCTGGAAAATAACGGACATGTCCCGGACTTCCGCAGCAGCTGCCAGGTTTCTTGCAACAAGTTCCTCAGCACTTCTAATGGGGGTTTTATACAGCAATGTCTTGACGTACCCCAAGAGCGATCTTCTTGCCAAAGCACCGGATCACCCTGCCGATCCCATGTTGAGGATACTTTCCGAACTTTATTTCGAACACCTTCTTTGATGAAGATCGTCTTTTTTTGTTCTTATTTCTTGGTTTCCGCTGCACTAAGAACAGTAAACATATATTCTCACCCTGTTCGTATTCTTCCTTTTTTGTGTTTTGTGTCGTAACTACCGCACCAGGAAAGCGTTTCCGACCATGAGTTGCTAAGTGTTTTTCCATCGTCTAGGTGTACTCTGTCTCTCCTGAAAGTTTGTAACCGATTTGCGGAAACACCCTACATATGTTACCGGCAAAGTATGAAATTTGACGTATAGAATACCTAGGCATTTTATAGAAGGCCGAAAACTGGCCGACAATGTATGAAACTATTAAACATTTCATAAATTGCCTAGGCATTCTATAGAATGCCAAATGACAAACCGGGGATGGGCAAAGTGTGAAATGCATGTTAATGCTTAGTACTGCTAAGAAGGAACAACGGTACTATTGGTTACGAAACTTTATGATGTGATGTTTGCGGGGGGGGGAAGTAACATCATTCATCTGATTAAAGAAGACGTCAGTACTACACAGTATACGTCACGGACACTGATTTATTTCACGTACTTCATGAAACTCACTTGGCTATTGGACACGGAGGGCATGACAGAATGTCGAAAGAAATTTAAAACAAATACGAAAGTGTTACACATAATGTCATTGAACTTTTGTGAGCCCTGCCAGAAGAAAAATAAAAGGGTACTAAAAAGGACAATGTTGTGAAACCTATGAGACTTTCTGAATTTAATTTTCGTTGTCAGGTATATCTTATTAATTTCCAGTCTCAGCGCGAATACAAATTTATTATGGTGTGTCAAGATCATTTCACTATTTTTTTTTACGTATTTTGAATAAAAGATTTCAATCGCAGGTTTTGATTATTTTCTCAAAATAGCATTTGTATTTTTGAGGGAATGAACGCTTTTTAAATAACAGCCTTATCATGACCTTTTTTTCCATACTTTGCCTTAGAGAATTTGTCATTCTATATAATGCTAGTGTAAAGTATATAATAATTCTCATACTTCATACTTTGCTTAAAAGAGCCAAGCATACCATAAAATGCCTACGTATTATATAGCTGCATTTATTACCGGTAACATACAGATCGCTTTTCAGTATCGCCATCTACCGTAGGAAAATGCAACTAGAAATACGATTCTTAAACAGGATTCTTGAGTTGAAGTGAGAAATGTTAAATCAATTCAGGTTGCAAGCGCAGTCGAAAAATATCAGAACTGTTTATAATCTTAAGGGAATAATGTTAAGAGTTATGTTCCTAATTTTAATTACTTTAAGGAATGTGAATGAATAAATTCGGGCAGTTTTGGCTGTCAATGGTATCATTTTCAGTAATATCAATTTTCATCATGCGCATTCTTTCACTGTTATTAATTGTTGCGATTGGAAATTTTACCTTTGTTAAAAAATATTCATCATTCAGCTCATCAACCCTTTTTTTATAGTTGTGGGATTCATATGGTAGCTAAGTAACTAATTCAAGACTTGTTTATGTAGGTAGGGAACTATTTCTTACCTTTTTTTTTTTTTTTTTTTTTAAATCCCACTGTTGTTTTTTTTTGCCTGAAAAACTTGTCTAGCATCTCATGGATTTCATAAGCCGAAATACCACTGACAGTATGAGTTATTCGTTGTAGAATTATCAGCTATTAATAAAATCAGGATCTCAGTGGTAGGACGCACGCAAATGATTAGTGTGTACTGTTGAAACGTAATATGCCTTTAGAAGCAAATTTGATTATTTAGAATAATAACACAAACGTTTATGAAAATCTTTAGTTATCTATAATTTAAATCACTTGAATTAGATGTTTCATAAATCAAATTTATCAGACATTTTACTAAAATAAAATAAAGGTGTAAATTATTAAAAAGTGAGTATATTACTTCTAATCTCTGATTTAATTCAGCCATGAACTACTTTAATTTGAAAGCTAAGTTAAAATGCCGAATGAAAACGCTTCTCGAAACTAGTAGTTTACGAAGTAATGACGGTAAATGAAAGATCTTATGCCTTTTGGAGTGGCAATATTTGCTATTGGGCATGGATGATAAATTCCCGAGTTGTATAACTTAACGCAATGACAACGAGAAACAGAAAACCTAAACTAAGAGTTATCTAATATCAAAAGGCATACAAATCCTTGATTCAAACAACTCAGAGATCAAATTTTGTTAAGTAAAATTAACTTACGTGGCATCTAAACACGCCTTACTATATCTTCACAGTTTACCCAGCACTCACTTTCATGAACACACCATTAAAAGTTTAAAAGTCTAAAGGGAGAATTATCATCGTCTAATATTTTATGACTACGTATCATAGATTGATGTCACTGTTTCAAATACAGCAGGGATAGATTGCGTAACTTTTATAACTTTTAACTTGAGCCTCTTTTTTTTTCGTAGTTAGCTTGAACGAAAATTAAAATTCAATTTTAAATGAATATAAATTATCTGCGTTTCAATAAAACTTTTTCTTATAATGGGATATTAAGATATTTAGTTACAGCTAAACTTTTATGTTTTTTTTTTCTTCTGCAAATTCATTTTCTACACAGGAAAGAAAATTAAGAAATAGAATAAATAAGGAGAAAGAATAAAATTTTAAGCAGCGAAAGCTAGCTACTAAACACATAATTTGCTTAATTGTTTGTCTTTGTAACTGCTGATCGTGACTGAGTACGAGCAGTGTCTTGCCATTTCTAAATGAATGCTTTTACTCATTGCTAAGCTCTTACTTTTTGTTCACTTTTTTCAAAGAGCTTTCACATTAGGCAACTACTTAAATAAACTGAAAGATTTATCAGGTAAATAAACTTAATTTATTTTAAACGTCTTTGTGTCATGAAAATAAAGAAATAAAAATGACACAGCTTGCAGTCATTTAAAAGCCCAATTCCCACTTAATTATGTTTGCATTAAAACAATAAACCAAACAGAAATCGTGAGCTGGCTGTTCTCATCCTAATTTAAATTCTACCTGCATGAAATTTCGATGCATTTTGCTTAGTTAAACACTTGTGGTGCCTCCTGCTTGATTCACATAATATATATTCGCTCAAATTAGAAACGTATGCAAATTTAAAGTAAGCGAGTGTTAACTGCAACTCAGGCCTTCTTGTGTGAAGCTGAATCTCTTTGCTGATGATTATTACTTGGGCTGATCCATGTATTTAAGTTTGCAAAGGAAGTATATGTGATCTCTGAGGCCACACTGAACCCTTGTCGCCCTCAAGTAGTTTGCAGGATCCGGTTAAGATAATCTTGAGTCCTATTCACTAAGCTCTTTCAGGTAGCCCCTGTGCTCACTTTCTTCATTTTCGTGAGAGGAGAACGGGATTATAGTATGATTTTAGAGCCCCAGGGCCGGGCCTCATAAGCTTAGGCAGCAATCAGGTCTGAGTGGTAAGTGAACCCCTTGAACAGTTGGTTAGATAAAGATCAAAATTAGGTATTTTGTTTAAAGAGTTAATAACCTTTAATAATTATACGTCGATAAATCAGCAGGTCGTCCGATTTGTTACAAATTTCGTGTCAACAAACAATTGGGAAATTTTTAACGTCTTTTTTTTCTTCTTTTTAGTTATAAACTACCCGTAGTAATAAAATAAAATTTTGATGATTTTAACTTTTGTTTTGTGCTAGTCTGGTTTTAGTCAAAGCGTTAATTCATTGGCAATTAGTAACTCAAAGTCGGTTGAAAAGATCTACACTATCAGCAGTTGAGCTTAAACTTCACGTTTATGAGCTCACCCGTCAGCTAAGATAATGGCAAGCAGATTGTTGAAGTATTAGGAGGAAAAAAAAATCAGCCATTTATACTTGTGTTATGAATTTTTACCTGCATTTTATTTACCTTAATTTCTCTCCTTCTCATTCTTTCTCTCTCTTTTCTAGAAAGAGAGGGTAAATACGCACCTGGAGGATTTGTGAGACAGCGAATTTAATAAATTCCTAACTGGTTGTAAAAATTAAAATGAATTCTTGAACTATAGGCTTAATGTTTACGTTTAATTCATTCTTGAATATGTACTCAGGTAACCCAGCCAGTCTGTAAGTTTAATGACTATTTTATTAAATAACTCTTAGCAGAAACTAGGAAAAGCGTACTTGCTAATTAAAGACCTTTCTCTTGACCGAATTTGACTGACTCACGTTATGTACTTACTACCTTGCTTTAATTCAGAACATCATTTTAATAATGTTGCATCATTAGCAATGCGTAACAATGTAATTTAAATTTAGCATTTAATTAATACTACAACTGCAGACTTCTGGATTGTAACTTCAAGCTTTCAATAAACATTCTGCTGTATTTTTATATACCTGTTTTGCTTAAAACTGGAATTTATCATTTCGGGCATAGGTGTTTATGATTTAGATACATTCTCCTGACTATGCAGAGTACAATACAAATTGTCAGCAATTAAATTTTACTTTGTTAAAAAGTTAAGAGTTTTACTTATTGAACGCAGGTTACAGCATTTAATGCGGCAATAAAGTGTGTTTGTTCTCTGTAACACATTTTGTAATTTTCACACGCAGTTTCACGAGCTGAGAAGAACGAACCCATATTCTAGTGAAGAGCATAAATACATTTGGAAATTATGAGTGAATCATCTTCGAAAAATTTGCTGTCTCCTTGCCTGAAATCGAACACGAGTCTTCAAATTATCGGGCTGATTCGCTAACCATTGTCGCTGTCGGAAACTTAGCCGACAATATTTAAAACACTTAGTCGAAAGCTTTTAGCTGTGGCATGGGCTAAGCCACACGAAGACTTAGCCCATGTGTCGTTTTAGCCGACAACACGCTTAGCAGGTTTAGGTGACAGCATGTACATTTGGATAAGAACATATAAAACTATTTTATTAAAAATATTGCATATTTATTCGACCAAATTCTACGTTTTCCTAAGACCAGCTTTTCTTTGGAAACGTAGAAGTTTCCTTCCTTAGAGCTTCAGATAACTTGGATATATAGCATTGATAAGGCGGAACATTTATTGGCCGTGCTCATGTAGGAAACTTTTCATTAATCAAAGAAATTAAAAAAGATAATGCTATGCTAAAAAGGAAATAGAGAAGGCTATCGGCGAGGCTAAAAAGAAGAGAAAATAGGAAATAATTTCTGACAGAAAAAAGAGAACAGAGGTGTAATAGAAATTTTATGTGAAATTGCACATAATATTACTTTTTAACATATTTTATTATTTATGGATATTTTTTATTAAAACGGTTTCGTATGAACGTGTAGATTAAAGGACCTGTTGGCTAAATGTGCTGTCCACAAAGCGTCTTGTCAGCTAAGTGTCATGAAACCGACTATTATACATTAAGAGAATGTAGACCTAAATATTATTATTGAACTTCTAGCAGTTCATTTGTATAGAACATCAGTGCAAAAATTTTAGTCTTAGGAATTATTCGAATCGTGATATTTCCACTCTTTAGAAGAAAGTCCTTCAGAAGAAATCCTCACTACAACGATATTTAAATTTTCAATTCCTTTTATCAGATCCACAGAAAAATGGTTTTGCATAATAATGCCATAAAGGACCCTCAGTTAGAATCAGATGATTCTTTATGACATTTTTACGCAAATCATTTCTGTAGAACTTTGCTAAATGCAATATATTTCTGTATAGAACTCTTCTCAAGCTAAAATGCTGCAGATCTTAAACTAAAGATTCCCACATACAAAATCCTTACCTTGCATCCATGGAGACTAGAGAAAGATCAAGTTTATGTTTGCTTTTAAACATAGAATCTTTTTGAGGCATTTCCAGGAGCGATGGAGGCCCAAACGGTGTGCAGACGGCAAAGAGAGCCAGTGGGGGTTCTTCAGTCTTCTGATTCTGGCCATGCAAAATTTTTATTCGACCTCTTATATCCAGTCTCTAGAAAAGTGAATAGAATAAAATTATCAAACTTAATTTTTAAATGAACCTAATCTTATTCGAGCAACGTTTACATTCTCTATGCGCATAAAAATCTGTAACACGCGTACGGAGTTCAAAGAGTAATGATAAATCTCCCCTGGATTATAGTGTTAAATATTGCTTGCTTACATGATTTATTTATTTTTCTAGTACTGCTATGCACGCAGCTAAATTTACCTTCAGGGTGCATAGTCGAAATTTGCATGCGTTAACGTATACATGTCTTTCCTTCAAAACACTTGAGATAAAAAGAGAAAGATTTACTGAAAAATCATGTTAAGAATTTTCCGAAATGCCGAGGCATAGGAATTTCTTAAGTATTAAGTCTCATAAGAAAGAAAGCACATTAAAGACTGTAGAATAAGTTGAAAGTCATCAACAGCATCAAATCAAGCAACTTACATTTTTAAAGATCAATAATTAATTTATAACAGAAGTCTGTGTCTTCGGTCTAAGTACAATGACTAATTGTAGAAATTGTAGAAGAAGCTTGCTTGATAAAGTTATAAGGTATTTTCTCTCTACTTATGTATAACTTCGTGGGGTAATTGGAAGAATACTCGAAAGGTTCAGTGTTTGAGTGCCTGCCAGGGCACTGCACATTTTTCGCATATCCTGCTTAAAAAAACCTAATAACTCGACAAGTGGCACCAGAGCTGAAAACGTTCGTGGACGATAATTCGTCACCACCAAGAATTTGACGATTGGGTCCCCCAATCCCCACTCACCCTTTAAAAGGGGAAGTATATAACGTATTTTCTTCCTCCCTTCCGCATACCTTCGTGGTGTAATTGGAAGCATACTCGACACGTATTTGAGAGGTCCAGGTTTCGAGTCTCGTAGAGGGCATCGTACATTTTTCACGTCCCTGGCACACACACACACACAAAAACCTAATTATTCTACAAAATGTATATAATTTGCATATATATATATATATATGTGTGTGTGTGTGTGTGTGTGTAACGTTGTAGACTTAGACGTAACGATGTAGGAATATTGATTTCGTAGATACTGAGCAAAATTGGCATCCAAGACAGATTAAATATTCCTTTTTTTTTTTAAATTTATTTTTGCGACTACAAATATTTCGCACGTTAATTGTGCCTGTTCCAGAACAGTTACGTTTTTTAGAAGGGAAAGCAACAAACAGCAGTCTTTGTGGCAACAGAGGCAGAAACAAAGTGCAATGTATTCAGAACGAAATCTAAATTCAGAATGAGTTAGTTTCGGTCTCCATGCATTTGATGGATAATTAATAATGCTTCAAATGCTACTTGTTGTTTTAGTTCCCTTTACGTCTCCAGCATTATGTGAAAATCATATGATATGGATGATTAGTCTCAAAATAACGCAGTTCAATAAAAGTTATTGCTATTTTTAGAATAAAGAGGGGAAATACTCAAATTAAAATTAAGCATTAAGGGACTATTGCTATTTTAGATTATGATTTATATTTACATTATTTTATATATATATATGTAGAAAGAGAGACTAATACTGTTGGCTAATTAACTGAAGTAACGAGAACATCATTATTTGGATTTCATCTGGTGTGTCAAGTGAAAACCATGTAAAAAATCTTCCGAAACATGAAGCTTACTGTCACGCGAATGTAAATTGATAACATCGCGGCGTATATCAGTCGCCTGATAGTTCGACAGAAAGAACAATCAGTCAGAAGGAATTACATTCTTATTCGAGAGGCTAAGACACTGGCAGTTCGACCCAGGTTCATTCCCGTCTGCGTGAGGTTTCATGTTTTTCCACGTACTACTTTCTCTCGAAATTTCCTCCAGGAAGGCATTAAACATTTTCTTAAACAAATAACCAAATAACCCTCTTGTGCTTTGCTTTACTCAGGTAACTAAGCACATAACTGATACATAAGTTGAAATTTAAAAGGTTTTTCATTTTCGAAAGAAATAAAAGTTGCAATACAATTTTTGAACAAATGTCTTTAAAAACTTACGCAGGCCAATAAAATTTCATAAAAATGTATACTCTAGGCTTTACGAGATTAGAGTTCTGGGAGAGGAAGTTTTATAAGAAGAAATTTCCTATCCAAGAAAAATTACTGAACCTTTTATGAATTTTATTTCGGAACTTAAAAAACTGGACATTCTCAAAACGGAAAACTGCTTATGCTAAGATATATTTTTCGAATTCTACTGTATTTTAATTTAATCAAAAATTTTACAGGCTCGAATGTATTTGATTTTTATAAAAGTAAATATTAAATATTAGTATCTGTGCACTATTCAAACCTGAACATGGTTATAACCGTTAGTACACTTTTCAGAATTATAGAAATTTAAAAACTTACCAAAAATCCTGATGTATTATCCAGGAGACAGCGAAAACGCACTGTGAAATTCCTTTCCAATAAGTGAGAATTTTCTAGAAAAAAAAACCACAGAAAAAAAAAAAAAAAAAGACGGATTAATAAAACTCCCACGGAAAAAAAATAATAATTTCTTGTGAAGTAAAACTCCCTCTATGCCTGGATTAATTCATTATCATTTCTTCTGATAATTTATTTATAATTGACTGAAACTATAGCTACATTTTTTATTAAACCTTTACAAAATACTCGGAACGCAAACTGTATCCTTGTTCTATACTGGTGCTCAAAATTAAGAGAATTCTCACATTTGGTCGATTATTTTCATAACTGAGGGAAAGACTGCACAATTCCCCGCTGTTCGAAGTTTTTTTGGTATGGGCATAGCTTGAGGCAATACCAAAAAAAAAAAAAAAAAAAAAAAAAAAATGGGTACGAAAGTTGTAGTACCTACGCACTGTTGTGCTTAAGGCATATCGACTCAGGAGGATCTAAAGCAGACAGTACATGACGGAAGAGAAAAGGAGGTTAATTATGGGGTACATCCGTATAGCTCCTGGCAGCCTGACTGAAAATGAATCGGTCTGTGAATAACTGTACCACTCAGCCCCATTCCTGCAGCAACATTGTTTTCAGGTCAAAGAGGGTTCTGAGAGGGTTAAAGCGAGCTGCAATTATCGTTCCTAAAGCTTTCCAGAGTAGTTCTACAGCGTGTAGATTTGGAGATCTGGCTGGTCAATTCATCTAGTTAATAATGTAACAAACAAGTGTGTGCATTTAGATAATTGTAATCTTGAAAACGAACCCCAGTGCCCATCGTAAGGTCGGTGAAAATGGTCACGAAAATTCGTCCCCTTTAACGGTCTTCCGTTGACTTATCATGTAAGAGTTAAAAATAAAAAAAAAAAAAAAAAGCTTTTGTCTTAGGCATGTCGAGAGAGTAAGACGCATCGCACAACGGAAAAGCTGCGGTCGTTTCCCTTCTGTAATAATGCTGTAATGTTACTTTTCAATTAATCATGAAAGACTATGTTAAGTTTTTAAATAAATCTAAAAAAGGAAAACCGGTCTTAATTTTGCCCTCCCGAAAGCTCGGTGACGTTACAATAGTTTCATTTACCAGAAAATAATTCATCAGAATGAATCCATTATGAATCTGATGACTTAAATGATGAAAGATTTTTCAACTGCAAGAGCTGATTTATAGAATTTTCCTTCGGGTTAGTGATGACTGTCATAAAAAACAATGCCTTTTAATGGGAAGTAGAAATACTTGGCTGGTTATTTGAGCTCTGTTTTTCATAGAATCCCTTTAAGGCACTTGAAAATCACACTAAAGAAGTTAATATGATAATTTGCAATATTACAACTATTTTTGAGTAGATACAAAATACTCGGAATTTTATAGTGATTAAATAACCAAAGTTTTTTAAATGCTTAATATCTGAAATGCCATTTGACCCATAATTTCTGAATCAAAAAAAAATTATGGTTTTGTAGTCTAGAATATTGAAATTAAATATCACAGCAGCTCAAACGCTATCTTACATTTTATAAATAAACTTACCTGCAGCCAAAGCCTGCTGCAAATTTAAGTCCGTCCTTTCAGCAGGTAGGTGTGAATTCCACATAAGGTGGCGTTGCAATTCTTCTCTGTCCTCGGAATGGACCAACTCGTAGACACTCTGATGACATATGTCACTCTAAAAAATAAATTTCAATGTAAAAAATGCTGAAATTATCCTTTAAACGTAAATTTATACAAATAAATTTCACAAAGAAAGTCGTTAAAACAAAACATCGTATCAATTTGGAAAATAAATTCCAGCTATAAAACATGCATTTGGTCAAAATTTATGTAAAATCAACTATACTATACTTTATTTGACAAGGATGTATAGACTTTTTTAGAAAATCTTTTCTTTTTTTCCCTCATAAGTAGTAGCTCAAATGCGAGGAATTTTTGCCTTGCAATATACGAAGTAAATGTAGTCATTTTTTTTAATGTCTTTTTGTATACTATCTTCCCTCTTTTTGCCCTTCCTTCGTATATTATTCTTGAGTATAAACTACACATTTATTTCTTGAATGTGAAGTGTGATATATTTTTAAGTACATATTTTTGGTTGAAACTGAAAAGGATAAACTAAATTTCCCTCACTTGCATTGCCATAAGTATGTTACTTGCTGTCAGAAAAAAAGGGCGACTCAGTTATTCGGATTTTTTGATTAACCGGATAACTTCTAGTTCCAGTTATTACTATATTAATTGCGCAGGTTTCATTTACACTTATTAACTCCATTTTTAGTTGTAATTACTAAATTTTTAATGATTTCGTTGCGTATTGAATTAACGAATTTGAGACGATTTAATATCAAATATTAAAACAAAACTGAGATATGCGTTAAATATTTCTCGCGGGAAGCACTTAACAGAAGGATCAAGAAGTAAAAATAGTAAGACTAAAGGACTTGGTTCCCAGATTGCTCTCATTTTGCAACAACAGTGCAACATATGGGCTCTTCCAACAATGTATTACTTTTTTAATTTATGAAAATAAGACTTATTATACTAAAAATTTTAATGGTTTATCCATATATATTCATGATCGAATCTTCTGACATAATGCAATTTTTAGCGTGTTTGGAGAATGCAGATTGGCACATGACTTCTTGATCCTCAACCTATAATAAAAAACAATATTGCTAACAAAAAGTCTAGCAGAAGTCATATTAATTTTCAGTCTATCTTTTGCGTGTGCATCTGGTTGCGTGAGATTTAAAAAAAAAAGGTTTAATCAAAATTAAAACGGACTGACATGTTGTAAATGAAACCTGTTTTACAGTCACTAATTCATCGTGAAATAATCAGAAAACATATCCTTAGACTAGCACGTGGAGGAATGAAGCTTGAACGACTGGAGTATTTAAAGGTTTCATTTTGCTAGCAGAAACGTATAAATGTTAATGTAAGTCGTTTCAGAGCATCTAACATTATTGCCATGAATTAAAATAAAACTATAGCTGGAGTTCATTAAATAGTTATTGGTCAGCCAGCAAACGTACGACCTTTTAGTATGCGAATAAAAACATTACGAAACTTGTAATTAATGTGAATAATCGACGCTAGAAAATTATCATGCCGGGAGAACCACAGAATATTTCATTAAGGAGTATTCACACTTCATAATGTAGCATAAGCTAATTCTTTCATTCAAGACAGAAGACTTAAATTAATTACTGTTTGTATTCACGTGCAGAAAATGTCTCGCATATTTCTCATAAAATATCAAAATATAGAGATTTAGTCAATGTTTACCAACGAGATTTTAAGAAGACTATACATAAAAATAGATACACACACACACACACACACATAAATATATATAAATAATTATATTAACACATGTTACCATGAAAGATCGAAATTGGAGAATGTCGACTTTTACCGGAGAATATCAACATTCACCAAATACGTCGGTGAAAGACCGAATATTTCACTACATTCTTGTATATTCGGACCCTCACCGGTGTATGTCGACAATCACAGATATGCTCTGGTGAAAGTCGAAAAGAGAGGTCATAAAGTGTCATAATAGTTTAAGTTGTGTCAATAAATAAGATTTGAATCACATAATTTAGTAAGTTTTTTATTACTGTTATTTTATTTTCTCATTTAGAACGTGCTGTATAATTAAGTAAGTTTTTAACTTCTATTATTTTCCTTTCTCATTTTGAATGTATTGTGCGTTTTAGGTTCTCATGTTCTTAAGTTCTTATTTCAAGTCTCAAGTGCGTTTATTCGCGACTGAATTACGGAGAAGAAAATATAATATTGTTATATGTTCAACATTCACCATGTCGACATTGACCGGTGTAAGTCAGAAATAAGAGTATTTGGAAAATATTTCGGACATACACCAAGAGACTATGTGAATGTTGACATTCACCGGTGAAAGTCGACATTCTCCAGATTTCGGTGTTTCACCGTAACATATGTACTGATACTTAATAATTATACTACACAATAATACTTATACACAAAAATGTATGTATATTTATAGCTATATGATCAAGTGTTATATTTATGTGTAAATAGACAAAGAGAGAGAGATGAATGAGGCTTCTATACATTATCATATACATTATCATGAAAAACAAGCAGAATGGCCAAAGCATTCGACTCAGCATGTAATGAAATATTAATCACTTTGTTCATAGCATGTACATGTACATGCATTTAAATGTGCTTTGGATGCAAATTATTTAACCAGACTTTAAATAGTTATTTTTATGGAAGTCGATGTTTTGCAATCTTGCAGACACTGAGAATGAGAAAAAAATTGGCAGTTTGTTGTATAATCAACGGTGATAGGTCTCTTATTACTTAAAAGTCCTATTTATTCTGCATGAAATATACGGAAGGAAAACAATATATGAATTATCTTCTTTTACAGTAGAATACTTCGCTCCCATCACAGAATATCATATTGTTCCACATGCTAGTTATCTCTCTATTGCAGACATAGTTACACAGAAAGAAGGAATTGCCCAGATATCGGAATAGTATTTATATTAAAAACGAAACTGTGGCTTAATAGTATTGATATTCTTCGCCGTTATATCACAAGCAAGACTGCTATAAAAGGAAAAATAATTAATTCGTGAAGCCGAAAGGTCGGAGCTATTTGATATCCGTGCCCATTAGAGGACTACTCTCTCGACTGAGGATGAATGCATTGAAGACATCTTAAGAAAAACTTCAGGGAATGTTTTATGAGAGCTATCAGCACTATGCAGTTGCAGTAACTTTGAATATAATTTAAACTGGCGTTGCAAAGAAACCAAACATTACTTTTGCCATGAATTTTATAGTAAAGGTCTTTTTTAAATCTTTCATTAGATACATCTCGGTATTTCTGCTTAAAGAATTTTTTGTTCTTCACGGACGTCGAAATTTTGTGTATGGGACTGCTACACTGACTACCAATAAGTATTTGGACCCCTATGCAAATGACGATATCTGCGGTCCTAAGGTACGTCACGGACTCCGCCGGTATATATCGTGTAGGAAACAGCATCGGCTTTAGTCGCATGCAAGATGCCTCGCAGTTCGGAGCTCTCTGATTTCGAGAAAGGTATAATTATCGGGTATCACAAATGTAGCCGATACTTAAGGGACATATCTAGCGATCTGAAGTACCCAAAATCGACAGTGGCCTATGTGATTAAGAAGTGGAAGGTGAGCGGTGATTATCGGAATGTGCCCCGAGTCGGCAGACCAACGAAACTGGGAGATAGAGAGACCGACGAGTGCTGTCCTGAGAAATTCGGAAGAACCTCACCCAACCGATGGCCCTTATCCGCGAGGAGTTTCAACAGGTATCCGGTGGTCGTGCTGATGCCCATAAGCCTTTGATTGAAGCACATCGAAATTGGACCGTAGATCAGTGGAAACGGGTTCTTTGGAGTGACGAATCAAGGTTCACCCTTTACCATTCGGATGGCAGGGTCTGGGTCTGGCGTCTACTTGGAGAACGTCTCCTGCCAGAATGTATTGTGCCAACAGTTAAGTTCGGCGGAGGTGGAATTATGGTCTGGGGGTGTTTCTCCTGGTATGGGCTGGGACCCTTGGTCCCCATTCATGGTAAGCTCAACTCCGATGCCTACTGCACTATTTTGGATGAATGAACTAATGTGCTTCCTACGTTGTGGCAGTTTTACGGTTGGACCCCTGTTACTTTCAGGACGACAATGCCAGTTGGCATATTTCGACGTTAACCAAGGCTTGGTATGGTGCCAATGGAGTTCATCGAATGGAGTGGCCTGCCTAGAATCCAGACCTGAACCCTATCGAGAACCTCTGGGACGAGTTGCATCGCCGAATTCAGGGGTGCACTACCCGTGCAAAATCGGTGAAGGAACTTCTATGTCTTCTCCAAGCCGAGTGGAAGAAAATACCACTAGCCAAGGTTCTTTAATATACTAAGGTTAGGCCAGGAACGGAAAAAGCGTGCCATTGGTTGCTGGTAGTGACGTCACCCGGGAGACAGGACGCATCGGCCGACGCGTCTGCTACATGATTTTGGTAATGGAAAAAATGTAAACTAAAGCAAAATGATCATTTTATATGTGGTAGATACACCGGAAATACCGGGTATATACTTTCCGATTAAGTATTTTGTTAAAGAAAATGTTTATTTTATGCATAGAATTCGTACGAATGCTGAAAATAATTATAAACATTAAATTCTTTTCGTAAAGGGAAGCCTTAGAAAATGAAAAACGATATTTAAGTTAACTAAGGGAAATAAATATTGTAAAACAAGGTATTTTTCAATATTTTTTCGTAGTATTGTTTGCACTAAATAAATTTTGTTGAACAGAACACATGATGGCATAACTGCTAAGACCATGGTAAAAACATAATAAAAAAGTATTGTTCTATTTATTTTCATTGCTCATGCACTTTTTTTTAATACAAATGAACTTTGACATTCCATGAGAAAGATATGATCGTGATTTTCAGTTTAATTTACATATCTCAAGCAAAAATATATATAAAAAGATTTGACTTAACAAATTCATATTTAAATACCATAAAATTGTACAAATTTCTTAATATCCGTCATTATACTTTTAAATAGTATACTTATCACATTCTTTTTAAAGTGAAAAGTCACTTCATACTGATTCACTTCAGATTTTAGCAGAAGTGCATATTTTTTCAGTATAATCTAAAAGTACTCTTATAACCCCTTACACTCCCAAGATTTCTATATAACATTTATCCTGACGTGATTATTTGCTATAGTAAATAATCTTCGATATCGGCATCCTATTCTTCCTTCCATACATTAAAAATGGAACAATTAAAATACATTTTCTTAGACATATACGCATAATAATAATAATAATAAACTTGCCATACATCTTAGTTTCAGCCCACCAGCAGCTGAGCGGTAAAGTCGCTGAACACTGGTAGTTCGGTCCGAATCCCGCGAACGGGCTGGCTGCATGGGCGTTTTCGTGGTTTTCCTCATGTGTAATGTGTATACGAGCCAGTTTACCTGAGAAAGTCCTCCAAGAAGGCATCACACCTATTACGCAGATAGCCCTAGTGTGCTTTGCCATAATTAAATACACCACCACATCTTAGTTTCAATTCAGCCTGTACACAAATTAAATATTTTTAATTACTAATGTATTTTTATCAGGTTGTTTCTTAAAATACTTTTGTTATACTCAAAATATGTGTTCAATATTAAATTATTTTTCTTTCTCTTATAATTAAAAACAAGTTATATGGAATCAAAATTAAAACATATGCAGCAGTTAAATAACACTGAAGAGTATCTACTTACTCTTTCGCTATTTGTATTCTAGCATTATACACAGATTTGTTTTCCTTCAGAGTCAGCTATGTGTAAGTTCACTTAGTTATATCAATTAAATTACATCAGACATATGCATCAGTTAAACAACATTGAAGGAAATACGTTGCTCGCTCATCGATGTTTGCATCATAGTGTGGTCGAGAAATTGTTCTTTCTTCTGAAGCATGTATCAGTTTACTTAGTTCTCAATGCTTAACCCAGACATTGCTTCAATACATAGAATTACTTTTGGGATGTAAAGAAAGTAACCAAAACATGTGAATTAACTTGGATAAGCGAATTTATCAACTAATCATTCAGGTAGTCACTATTGGTAAACACGACACTGAGATTAAATATCTCGCTATAAGTCTCCTTCATAAAAGGAAAATTATGATAAAATGAATAGCACATATTCTGGCATTTTCGATGTTGAAATTATCTGCTCTTTTGCAGCGAATAGTCCATAACTTACGATCACTTGGAAAACGATGGTATGTGATGCCTTGACTTTTAGTTTTCCTTCTATAATTCTGACACAACGCTATAACACAACTTGCCATTTCCGACTAGGTATAAAAGCAAATTAACAACACAAATCAAATGTATCCCAGATCAAATGCAACGAATGTAAACAAACGCCGAGAACTAACGACTGTCACCCACATGACGTCATGCGCAGGTGGCATAATTTTCTCCCTGCACTACGCATCGCTCTTGGGCTTCCCCTGACCACTAGCTGTCATACAAAGACTTGTGGAAAGTACGCCCCGGAGGGTCCACGCTGTAATTACCTCTCGTGGAGGCTCTACCAACTATTGATTTTGAATAAAGTTAGTTTTTCTTTTCTATCACAGGTGTCCAAATACTTATTGGTAGTCAGTGTATAAGATGTAATTGTATATATATATATATATATATATATATATATATAATTCAATAGCTTTATAAAGAAACTAAAGGAAATTATCTCCTAGGAGATTCGAAGGGAAATTTAGAATTGTCACTCTGTTACCCGGCTCAGTAAGCTCAGTTTATCATTCTTATACGTTTGTAAATTGTGCAATTTTTTTGCTTTAAAAGTGATTGAATTACTTTGTTCTTATGTTATGGTTAAGATTTTTATGCCTTTAGATAATCTGCATGCAATAGTTGTAAAATTTTTAACAGTTTAAAAGTATAAGTTAAGTAACGATACCGCTATTTATCTACATTTGAAACACTTAGTAGAATAGTGAATTAAGCCAGTTAGGGCACCAGTTTCAGTGTCTTTTGAATGTGACTAGTGTGACCAAAAGTTATTTTTCAGTTTTGTGCACTGACAATTTTATCAACCTGCCCGCTGGGCGAATTTTTTAGTTTGCGTAGGAACTCTAATTCTAATTGTAAAAATCGATTTTTGAAACAGTTTTTAACTCTATTTGGTTCTTTAGATTTTGCTCTATTTTACAATTTTTTAACGAAGTTTGAGTTTCTACGTACTTTTGCTTTACCGCGAAGTGAGAACTGAATTGAGTGAATTATGAAATATAGGTCTAATGAAATTCTAGGAAATAATTTTAAATGAAATACAGCAAAAAATGTGTATAATTTGACTGGCCGTACAAGGAAATTATATGGTTATTTAGAGATAATTTTTTTCCAAAGTTTCCATAAAATTTTGAAAATATTTATTTCTTACATGAGCTAATTTATGTATTTAATTTAAATCATTACAACTTAAAGAGAAAGAGAATTCTGTGCTAGTTTTTCGAAGTAATATTTGACAAATTAGAAACGTCGAAACCGCCCAAACGGAATATTCGCTAGCGACTCTGACTACCATACTAAGAGTCCCGGGATTCGTATCCCGGAGAATAAATAAATGTTTGTAAATGCATAGTGTATCTGGCCCACCAGCGGCCGAGCGGTAAAGTCGCTGAACACTGGTAGTTCGGTCCGAGGTTCGAATTCCGAGAACGGGCTGGATGCATGGGCGTTTTCCTGGTTTTCCCCACGTGTAACGTGTATACGAGCCAGTTTCCCTTAGAAAGTCCTCCACGAAGGCATCCCTCCCCTTAGACAGATAGCCCTCGAAGCTTTACCATAATCACACACACAACGCACGCATAGTGTTTCTGCGGAATGGGAGCACTCTAAATATATAACGAGCCGAAAGTCCTCTCGTGTGGATTGGTGATAAGGGAAGAGGGGTGGAAAACCCTCAGACTCCACCCTCTGAGTGCTCTTCCTAAAAATTGCAGTGGAAGTGGGCAAAATCGTAGTGCCATCTATATGGTACCCAAGGGTCTTGCCAACGACAGGCACAGTCTTGCCTTCTTGCAACGATGAATTTCGTGGGCTTGCTGAAATATCAGACAAGTGAGATTAGTCGCGACAACAACAAGGGAAACATTGATGAGGTAAGGGAGACCTTAGGCATATATGAAGTATTAGATAATAGTACATAAGTAGACGAATAAAGGAGGTGAATATATTGTACACATGTACAGATGAAAAAGGGGAAAGAAATAAACTGAATGAACATTAGAATGGTTCATATAAAAATTCTATTTTGAAAAGTCAATAATTTCAGAACATATACTGGATTATCGTTTATCGGAACATATAGTAGAAGAGAGACTCATAAGTTGAAAAGTTGACTAGAAAAGTGGTTTTAGGCTACGGACAATAAGTAGGTTCTGGTAAACACAATATTGAAAAATAAGCAGAATTGGGAAAGTATATAATTTCAGGAAATCCCTGCCGTCGAATCCTTGAAAGTGGAATCTTTAATTCCCTTTGGGTAGTAATAATATAGTTATATTTCATTATCAGCAATTTATGTCATATAATCTGAGCCCACCATCAGCCGAGCGGTAAAGTCGCTGAACACTGGTAGCTGGGTTCGAATCCCGCAAACGGGCCGTCTAAATGGGCGTTTTTGTGGTTTTCCCTATGTGTAACTTGTGTATATGAGGAAATTATATGGTTATTTAGAGATAATTAGAAATTATATTATATGGTTATTAGAGATAATTAGAAAGTCCTCCAGGAAGGCACGCCTTCCCCTTAGGCAGATAGCCCCTGAGTGCTTTGCCGTAATCGAATAAACCAAAGCAATCTGTCATAAGCCTAAATAAAACATTTGTTTTAAGAGAATACCGCAAGTGTATTTTAATTCTTTTTACTTGGGTAGATGAAATTTTGAGCAATCCCAAGAATTTTAAACAAGCCGAAGGCAGTTAGAACAACCGGCTTAAAGTCATAGGACCTCGTTTAATTCCCTCGCTTTAGATGCTATTAAATGCAATTTGTATTCAGCAGATTTAATGAACCTTTTCGGTGTATGGAACATGCAACAGAAAATGTGCCGCTTGTTTACATTATATTTATACCCTATACTTTCAGATTTTCAGTTGTAGGGTTTTAAAATTGATACTCTAATGATAAAAGTAAAGTAATCCTTTTCCATAAAATGATACAATATGAAAATATTCTTCAGAAATAAATATTAGATATTGTAATAAAAAAGACTTACTGTGTACATAATCACTCATTAAGAAATATAAATCTGTTCGAACAACATAAATAAAACATAAATGTTAACATAACATTTTACATATTATTTTAACATAAATGTTAAAAGTGTAAACATGTAATATAATTTAATTGCTTAGTTGCATTTCAATCCATGTGTACATACATAGACAAAGAAGATGGAAAGCACAAAATCCGAATTATTAAAGGATTAGAGCTTGTTATCATTTTCATCAGGTTACTATTTGAGCAGAAATACGTAAGGAATCAATCACTGCTTTGTAATGCTGGTTTTATTTTAAATATTTTCTCCGAAAGAGAATTTTGTTACATGCAGCCTTAGAATATTTAATTAGATTTTACATGATGTTACTATTACATAACATCTTGTATGATTTATAGTATTTGCTGTTTAATAAACTTAAACCTCACTATTTTCCCCAATACTTCCATTTATTAAAAATAGTTTTCAACTAAATTTCCGAATCGCTTCTCATTCAATGACACAAAAACATTTCTTTCATTTCTATAAACAGAAAAGTAATTTTTATAATTTATTTCTTCTTTGTTTGACTGAAAAATGCAGAGTACACGAGAGCTGTCAACTGAAGTATGTTTTCATAGAGAATTTTGTAAAGAAAACTGGCATTATTTGCGTTAAACATGGGAAAGTTTTAGTAGCAAATAATTAGTAGTTTTCAGCAGTAGATAGTTATCTACAAGGACAAAAATTACTTTTTATTAGCAGATAAATGGAAGCCGTTTTATCTTATGATCCGAGTATAATTTTAATTTCTTCAAACCATTAATATTTAACAATTTAACTACTAAAACTTAACTATTAACATCTTGTTGTTGACTAGAAGTTTTAATTAGAGTAATTATATTGATAAGAGTAATTACAAACATTAGAAGTACGCTGCGTTATATATGAGTTTCAAAGTTATAATTCTTGATCACTGTATAGGTTTTAATGGTAACTTTTCTTGAATAACTTAACTTCTTTTAAAAACTGATTATTAAGCTCTTTAAAAAACTTTGTTATTTGACGGCTATTCAAAATTACTTCATGTTCTTAAATTGTTTAATGATGTTATATTTTCTGCTTTTAAAACTGAAGATTTAATACATAAACAAAAATTTAAATGTGTTGACAATATGTAGCATTTATTGATAAGGGTACTGATAAATTCATAATTTCACAACTACTATATATTTTGCACATAACAGAACTGGAAAAATGTTTTTTCAAAAGGTGATAGAAATATATAATATTATTTACTTTCATTTGACGCTATTCCATTTGAATGAGGTTAAAAAAACTTCCATCACGATCTCAAGTCGTATTAGATTGAAAACGGTATCGCATTTCTAGGGCTTTTATCTACACTGGTTTGAGCGGAGTGAAGGAACAAGTACGAAAATCCCTCATTCGATAGCTTTGCACGCGCAAGGAGCTTTCTTCATTAATTTAAAATACGATCTAAACTTCCTCTGGATCTTTTCCAACAAGAGCTAGTGGTTTTTTGAACTATATTTTGTGAGTACTTTCTTCTGAGTATATAAACGTAACGCACGAAGGAATTAAATTGCAGCTTTTTAAACGATTTCAAATTGCGAATGAAGGATATGTTAGGAATATTTTATAATTTAAACTTTTCATTCCGTTAATAATTTCAATACTGAGCTTTGAGATTGCTTTCCTTTTTAAAATTCATTTCAGATTCATTAGATGCAATTTATACCAGTTTAAGTAAAAACAAGTTAAATTCATTTTGAAAGGCTACTGTTTTGGACAAGGTGCGCATAAATTTCCCCTTTTTTAGATAAAAAAAATTAACTGCACGGAACGATCTAAAATAATTCTCGCTGATTTTTTATTAACGTTTTAGGAAACTACCAATCTTTTTCTTTGTCTACCTTTTTTTAATGATTTTATATTTTTAGTGACAATTTTACAAAATGAAAACCTCCTAAATGATATTTTTTTAAACATTTACTTTAATCTCTTTTAAATCTAACATGGATATTCTTACGATACTATCGAACTATACCCACCAGCGGGCAAACGGTAAAGTAGCTTAACATCGGTAGTTCGGTCTGGGTTTCGAATCTCGACGAACGGGCTGGCTGCATGGGCGTTTTGTGGTTTTCCCTGTGTATAACGTATATACGAGCCAGTTTCTCGTAGAAGTCCTCCACGAAGGCATCCTTCCCCTTAGGCAAATAGCCCCCGAGTGCTTTGCTATAATTGAATACACCAAAGAAGACTATAGAATTATATCTCATTTATAGCAATAATAGGAACCTTCATCATAATATAGTATTTTCTTGTGATATGCTGAAAAATAATTACAAAGCATATCTTTATAACTCTAAAAACTATCTCAAATACGTAGCCCCTTTAATAAGCCTTTAATTTATAACCGCAAGATTTTTAGTTGCCTCATAGGATTTACAAGCTTATACATGCTGCTAAAATATACGGGAATATTAAAAGACTAAAATAAGCGAAATTTAAAAAAAATATTCTAATGGCATATGTCGTCAAGGGGAAAACTCCATAAATTTATTCATAACACCTACATTTTAATTTGGAATAGTGCCGCCGATACGTTGGTTGAATCTGACCATGAAGTGCAGAGAAAAGTTTACATTTTAATTTGACTGTTTGTTTTTTAAACTTGTAATTAATAAAATTAATTGATTTTTAACTTATCACATGCATCTGATAGTTAACGAAATGTGTACCACGCAATTATAACTGACCAATTTGAGTAAGCTGGAAACTCGAAGTAAAATCTGCATACTAAATAACTTCCAAATTTATTCAATTCCTAAACAAAATCATAGTTGGAATAAAACTTGCAAGGAATTTCTCTCTCTTTACCCCGTGCATTTGAGATGTAGTAGGAAGCACGTCCAACTAGCAGTCGGAAATTTCGGAGTTCGAATCCCAGCAAGGGCAACGTACATTCTTCATATTTCCTGCTTTCGAAAAATTTTAAATATCTGTAAAGTGGTGCTCGAAGTAAAAAGTGGTGGAAGATAATTCGTTACCACCAGGAGTGGCGAGTGTGTTCCTTTCTTTCCAATCGCCCTGAAGTGTGGGAGAATGTAAGGTACTTTTTCCCTCCTTACCACGTGCCTATGAATTGCAAGTGGAAGCCCGTCCTGCTAGCAATCGAGAGGTCTGAGTTTCGTATGACAGTGAAGGCACTTGCAGACTTTACACGGCTTCTGCTCCGAAATATAATGCTTAATTATCTCTACATGTTTCATAATATAAAACATACCTATGTGTGAGTTTTATTTTGAAGATACCGCAAAAGGATATCTATTCTCTACACTGCCGTCAATAACTAACGTAATAAAAGACCTTTATATCTTATGGGCAATAGGTTAAAAATGTTTTTAATTTTATTTCCCAATAGCTTCTCATTCAATGACACAAAAGCATTTCAATGACACAAAAGCATTTCAATTACACAAAAGCATTTCAATGACACAAAAGCATTTCTTTCATTTCTCTAAACAGAAAAGTAACTTATATATCTTATTTCTTCGTTGTGTGATTAAAATAGACAGAGCGCAAGAGGGCTATCAGCTGAAGGACGGATGTCTTCGTGTAGAAGTTTCTAAAAGAAACTAGCATTTGCGTTACACACGGTAAAAACCACGGAACCACCAAAGTAACAAGCTTACTCTCCGGGATTCCAACCGGGTAGAAATTATTCATAACATTTAACAGTTTTATCTAATCTGCCATTTGTGGTCATAGGACTTGTTTCTGTAGAGTTCTCTGAAAAGTGGGAAGCATGACGTTGTTTCAAATAAGATTTGTTTTCATCACATATACCCCGGTCAAGAAAGAAATGAAAGAAGAGATAATTCATTAGAGAAAACTCCCTTAATAGAAAGCTTTTTTTTAAAAACTGTGAGAAGAAAATAAAAATAAAAATTGGGGAGAATGGAAAAAGTAAAAATTGAAATGATGAAATACGAGGTTGATTGCAGAGTTTGGGGGAGGATGCTGCTTCCAGTCAGCAGTAATATTAGAACAATAGTAATCAAGGCAAATTTTACCAGCCATCTGCCCTGCCAAGCGAAAACTATGTTTAATTAAAATAAGAACTTAACTGCTCAAAATAGTTTCAGAAAATATAAAGTGGTTAGAGGGTTGAGGAAAGTTACACGTAATTATGGTAAACCATGTGACTGGTTAAACTCACGTGGGTCATGTAATGATAAGTAATGAGACGATAAATCTATGATTGCTTTCATTTTCTGAATAAAATTTCAGAAAAAAATGCATTAAAAGCTTCTGAATTAAATGATGGATCATATCCACATAGCGCTATTCCTCATTTTGAGCAGCTTTCATTTACATTTTAAAGTTTCAAATTTCTGGAAACCTTACTCCAATAGGTGAAGGCAATAATACACAATTATTTTTTTCCCAGCGTTACGCGTTACGAAGGAGTTATACGAAGGAGTCTTTTAACCTAAATCTAATAGAAACAACACCACCATACAGAAGTCTTCAACAGAATTAAGCAAACGAATAATGGGGTAAATTAACCTAAATTGCTTAATGTGTTAAAAAGTAGTGTCCACGAAAGTCTATTGCATTGGTTAAACACCATTATCAACGCTATAAGCAGGGCGTGGGTAATATTATAACAAAAGTGGCAAAGTGTTAAGAATGTGGGCTAACGTACTATATAGCAGGTGTTTGAAAAACTCGAATCTCTTTACACGTTTCTTGAAAATTGCAAACTATCTTTCAATACTTCTTAGTTGATTCGACCAATGTAAGTCTTTGTTATCCAAGTACCAAATAGTATATTGGAATATGAAAGAATGACTTGACGGAATATAAAAAATATATGAAAGGATGACTTGAATATAAAAATCTGATGTGCACACCACCTTGTACTGTCTATTAAATCATACACATTTTTTGCTGTACTTCATTTAAACTTATTTCTTCGAATTATTCTAACTTAATTAACAGATTACTCAAGGCAAAATGACATAAAAATATACAAATTTTAAAATTAAATATCCCGGTTAATTTTTGTCGTATGGGAGGCAACTTCTTATATTTTTATTTTTTCATAGCAAGCATAAATATTTATCAGATATAAGTATAGGAACCGGGAAACCGCGTTAAAAGTTTGCCTACTTGCCAAACATGAATTTTTGCGCAAGTAGTAGAATAACTCGATTTCGTACTAAGTGAATTTAAGATCATACAATATATATAGACATACGTATGTACACACGAACAAACGTCACGAAAAAATGCCTTTTGAATCCATTTTAAATCCATTTCACAATAAATTTTGGAAAAAAAGAGTCCTTTATTCTGTCCACACGTACAGATATCACGGAAAAAAATCGTCCAGATGGTTTTGGGAGCAGTCAAAATGGATGTTCCATTGATATATGGTACCCGAAATTTTTAGAGATTACAATACTTCCATCGTAGAAGTTGGTAAAAAGAGCTTATAAAAGACATAATTTCTGATTTTCCATGTTTTTTCACTAGAACAATAGGAAAATTGTTATTATTAATCCTATTTTTGAAAACTGAGTGCAAGTATCCTGATTGTTAGCTCACTCACGTAAGCAGACTGGAAAACGAGTTTCTAACATTAATTGTAATTTTTTTTTTTTTTTTAGTTTTTTGTGATTGAATTTAATTCTGGATATATTCCTATTTGCATCCATTTTGATCTTCTAGCCGAGATTGATGTCACTTAAGAAAATTTAGAATTTTTGTATCATCTATGTGTTATCTATATGTCTCAGAAAATTAAAGTGAGTAATATCCTTTTTATATGGATTAAAAAATTATTGAATACCAAAAAAGCAGAACATGTAACTGTTGTCACTATCAGAATCCAATGAATTAGAAAGCTAACAATCCGTACTAATTATATAATATTTCTTCCTACTCAGAATGACATTTGAATGAGTTGAACTAAATTATTTAGTCAAATGATAAAACGTAGCAAAGTGCTAAAAACATTAGGTAACTAAATTAAAATTAAAAAAATGGCAGATTAAAGTTAGTAAACAAATATAAATCAGTAAAATAAGCGAAGATTAATGGTCAATTATTGACCCATGTTGAGCAAAATTAAATTCATGTTTCCAAATACATTTATTGTTTCATAACATATATAAGATTTTTCATTAGAAAACTGGAGCAAGATAGTATATAAAAAATTATATCCCCCCTGCTGAAATCGGGATATAAACAGATTTGTAACTGAACAAGATGCCAAGAAAATAAAGAGCATAATTGAAAACATCAGTAAATAGAAAATATTAGCGGCAGGGACATAATCTTACATAATTTCAAAGCAAACGGATCATTTCACTCATTTACATGAATTCATAAACAAAGATAAAGTAATATTAATAATTCTAAAAAGCAAAAAGGGGTTAAGGTATTAAAGCTCATTTATAAAAGCAACATGTACGTACTACGGGAAGCAGAATGATGATGAATGTTTGTAGGCATATGTAACTGATTTTACTGGAAACTACTAGCTATGTGTATTACTTCTACACCTTTTGGGAAACTTCCTTTTTACGTTTAGTTTGCTAAGTGTATTAATATTATTATTATGTAATTCAAAACTTTTAAGGCAAGGCATTTTCTACTAGAACAATCAGAAACTCGATTGCTTTTAAATGTTTTTAATTGTGTGGCCTTTCCTCACCGAAATTAAAATAAACAACGAGAATTCTATTATACCCACCGCGGAAATGATTTCTTGCAAAACTCGTTAAGTTACACTATGCAAGTCTAAGTTTATGGACTATTCACTACCTTGCATAATGTACATAAAAGCTTTTTTAAAATGTCCAAAAAGTATCCCAAACACTTTAATTCGAAATTTAATACGTTTAAATTTCATAAAAACTTATTATTCGATAATTCTGAAAATATATGTTTTTTTCAATTACTATTTAAAGTTTAAAAACCTACATGCTAAGTTCCAGATAGCTATTAAACACCCAAATCCTTTTACACATAACTGAAATAATTATTGAGACATTAGATAATTTTTGAAGCAGGAGACATGGAAAATGTGCAGTGCCTTTACGGGGACTCTAACCTGGACCTCTCGAATACGCGCCAAGTGTGCTACCATTACACCACGAACGCATGCAGAAAGAAGGGAGAAAATACATTATAATTTATGGAAATAATGAGTAAAACAAGTTTTCGTAATCTTAAAATTATACGACTTAGATATCGGAAATTAAGTAAGACTAAATGCAAAGATTACACTCGAATTTAGAGCATTGAAATATAGTTAGAATTAGAATATAACATTGAGGTTTAGAACAAATTTTATTTATTTGATATCGTCTACTGCAACTGCTATAATATTACATCTTTGAGAGCATTTATTTTTGGAAACAGAGGCTAAGCTGAAAGCATCTTACTGGGACACCTAAATGTTTTAAGTTGTATACAGTTACTATTGATACTACTAAACTCTTTTGTTGATTTAGAAACGAAACATTTTGTTGATTTAGAAACTTTCGCAATTTTTTTCTTTTTTGCTGAAAATGGAGGAACCAACACACGGCATAAACACAAAAACTTTTTGAACAAAAATCGAAAATATTGCCAATTTCAGAAATTTAGTAAGATTTCATTTAGAATATACTTTGTATGATTTTATTTTTATGACCTTTCGTACGAGAACATTTACCTGTTGCAGTGGGAAACAGCGAACAGACTTGCCTAAGCTGCTAGAAATGAGATATTAGCAAAAAGCAATTTTTAAAAAATTTGGTATGAAGAACTAATTTATGTAATTAATATCAAAAAGTAGTAGTTTGTCCACAAAAAATGGTGTGCAGGTTTATGCTCAATACAAAGAAACATTTAATAAGAAGAGTTGCAAGCTGTTTGGTGGAAAGTGTTTGGCTGAATTTTCAAACATTGTTTGCTTTGCAAACAGGATCGTTGAACTTTGAAACGAAATGCTTACTAGGGCCGCTAGGAATAGTTATGATATATTGTTCCTTCATTTCATCGGACATGTACTCTGGTTCAGTGTAACTTTGCTTCGGACCACATCTCATTGCCAACAATCCTCTTTGGCAATGAGGATTGCTAAAATTACATGAATAAGGAAAAATAAGGAAAAAATTACATTAAAAAATGTAATTTTTTATTGTATTTCATTACATAGTCTGGCACCTTTAACGATTTTTGATGTAATATTTAATCAAGATGCTTTTGTAAACAATCCGCGATCAACGTCAGCTATAAATCTTAATCGTGAGCAAAGCAAAGGTAAACATGATGTCATATGGCAAAGACAGAATAAACGGAGTATATATGTTGCAGTATTAATTTTCAGAGAGTTATCAAAATAATATTCTTTATTACAATTTATTAATATATCTTATGGTAAAGATCTAGGCTGTGGTAAGCAGAAAGTCCCAATGATTTTGATTTACGTTTATTTTCATGCAATAATCACGGATGCAGTAAGTGATGGTTATAAAATCGAAGTTTCATCGCTTTATAACCGAATTCTTAAAATCTTATTATAAGGCTATCGTTGCATTTTTTATGTTTCTTTATACTATCGAGGGGAGCAAAAAGCAGATTTGAAATTTAAAATAAGAAATGCAAGGCGTCAATCGAAATGATGTCTAAGGTTTACTAGACACCTATAGCCGGATGTTATGGAAAGAAATGTACAAAATAAATGTTTGTTAACGACCATCTCTATAAATCCACATTACAGACTTTGCTCAATCTGAGACTAAACGATCATACCACTCAATTGCGAAGTGTTTACATCTAGAATCTCACCAGTTACCATAGCGACAAAAACTCGAACGGCTGCCAGCTTAAAGCCTATAATAACGCCTAAAAGCCCTTTACTGCACGCAATAGGCAACTTTTTTCTTTTTCTTTTTTCTTGCTGTCCTACATGAAAGAAAAGTTTTCGATGAGGTCTAGTATTTTAAGTTCTTCCCCCCCCTTTTTTTTCGATGTACCTTGTAACACCTTAAATACGGGATGATTACTAAAGTTATAAAAATATGCACTTCTCTAGAATGGAATTGTAATCCTTCAAGTATGGGGACGCAAAAGAGCGTCACATACATTTCATATGCGTTTGAAAGGAAATGGGAATCTGTCACGATTGTAAATGTTAAGAATGTGTAATTATTTAAGCGGGAAAATTGATACACGGGTATTTTTGCGATGGAACAAATGAGCTGCCTGGAGAGTTTAACAACGAATATTACTTTATAATAATTAATGTATGCATATAATAATCATACATTTCATTTCCTCAGAAATTCCTTCATTTTTTTAGCAAGGGCTCAAAAATAATTTGGGAAAGTTTCATGAATAATATCCAATAAGCAAGGTGTGCAAATATCGGCAATAAAGCAAAATCAATTTTAAAATTTAGTAACTCAGATTTTATTTGTTGGTATCATTTACAATTAAAGCGATGCGAATTTTATTTAAATAAAGAGAAAAAAAATCGAAGGTCACAATTTAAATTCATGCTGATGCGAGAAGTTGGATTTTAAGGATAAAAACAGTAAATGCAAAAGTGCAAGCGATAATAATAAAAACAAAGTACAGTTTGAATTTCCGTGTCTGTAAAATAAGTTGCCGGAAATAACAATACGGTGTAATTCAAATTGATTGGATCACCTACATGCATAAAAGAAAGAAGATTTCAGTCGCAAATAAGAATGTAGAGTTTTATTCTTTTTAATTCATTATTTTATTATATTTATCTTGAACGCCACTTCTAATTTCGCCAGATCCCACTAGGATGCAAACTAGTTAAAATGTATATAAGAACAGAGTTCTTGAAGTATCAAGTGGGCTTTTGGCAACGACGCTCACCATCGTGTTATTTCTCGCCCATCTCTTAGAATTACATAAATCGTCTTTAGCTATTTGCTAGCCGTGTTTGCTTGCCAAAGTTCAGCCAAAGCTAAGAAAGATTTTGCGCTGCGAACCTCATCTGTTAATTATAAGCACCAAAGGCATTATTAGTCTCAAACCTCACTTTTTCTCCTCATCACTTTTGTGTCCATATCACTCTTCGAATGTTGCTGGTAGACGTTATAGCTGTGAATTAAAGAAATAATATACCAAATATAAAAAAAAAAAAAAAAATATGGCAACACAAATAAAAGGATGTTGCCAATAATTTGTGTCTTTAAATATTATTTTCAGAGAAATAATATCGCGAATATGAAAAACCGTGCGGCAACATCCGTAAACCGTACGGCACTTTATCGGGAATGCTACAGATATCCGATGCAAAGTAATTTTAACTTCCACGTTGTCCCGTTTGTTGCATTTGGGAAAACGTAAAATATTTCACTTTGCAAACGTAAGATATTTGTCTTTTAAATTTATGGTTTGGTTTATTTATGGTTAATTTATGGTTTGGTTATTAGGGTAGGGATGCGTTTGTAGAGGACCTTCTAAGGGAAACTGGCTTGTACACACGTTACACATGAGGAAAACTATGAAACGCCCATGCAAACAACCCGTTCGCCGGGATTTGAGCCCCGAACCGAACTACCAATGTTTATCGACTTTACCGCTCGGCCGCTGGTAGGCCCTTTTAAACATATTCTGCTTGTTACGTAGGTTTATTAATTTATTACGTAATATAAAACGAACGTAATATAAACAAATAATATTGTTTATTACGTAATATAAAGCAAACTAAGAGATTTAAAAGCAATAAATGCAGTTCCTCATCTATTTTATTAATCAACAGCTGGACCCGTAAAAATTGCACTAGCTGGATTTATTAAAAGCAGTATATATATGTGAGTATCATAAGTGCGACAACACAATACAACTGAGTGACAAAGAGCGAGACAAAAGGATGCTGGGATATAAGATGTATGTATACGATCGAGTTAAGACGCCATGAACGAATGATGATGACCACTTTTTTTTTTTCATTTGTCAATTTTTTCATACGCAGATATCATCCAAATGTAACAGTATTCTTTACCCATAGTTTAATTAAATAATTTAGTTATCTAGAGATTTTTTTTCTGTCTGCTAATCCCCTAGACAACGCCGAGTTTATATATATATATATATATTCTCTTTTGTAGCAGCTATATTAGACGACTCTTCATGCCAGCGGCTAGTTATTTGAAAAGTGAAACGGGCAACAAAAATGTTTTGATGGAAAAGTAAGATTCGAGAATAATAGCAGTTCTGGGCTAAGAAATGTATGGCAACAATTAACACCGTATCGGGAATTCTAAAGATATGCTGTGTAGAGACATTAGGTATTTTTTTGGAAACTGGCAAGATGACAAATGAGCAATCGTCTTTTCCTGGAATCGAAACACGGACCTCTGGAATACCGGCCCAGCGTGCAGGTGTAGTGGTTCTGCACGCTGGTACCTTATATACTCCCCCTTTTAAAAGACGACTGGGGTTTTTAGGGGACCCAATCGCCAAATCCTGGGTGAGGAGAATCATCATCCAACACCCTTTTAGTTCGGACGCCACTGTAGAAACATTAGGTTAATTGGAAAAGCCGGAGAGATGAAAAATGAGCAATCGCCTTCGCCGGGAATCGAACCATGGACCTCTGGAATACCGGCCCAGCGTACAGAACCACTACACCACGAAGGCACGCTAAGAAGGCGGGAGAAATACCTTATAACTGTTTTTAATAATTTTGTGATTTTGCTGCTGAATATTGTGTGGTATCAGTGTGAAAAAACTGATGTTTAATAGTGCAGTTAAAAAAAGCAAAAAATGTTGTGTCTGCAATAATGCATCCAAGGGCAGAGAGATAAAATGCGAGCCCAATGAGAGCATAAAAAATGTTAAAAAAAAAAACCTTTGGTGTTACGTAAAAATCTTAATACTTTCAGACATATTTCACTTTAGCATTTTACGCTAATTCAAATTCCGGAAGTTGCCGTGACTGATTTTATAAAGCTTAAGAAGTGCATTTTTGTTAAGTTAAATGTATAATAAAAAGATTTATTTAAAACCTTGAGTTATAGTCACTTCATTTTCAAATTAAAACAGGGTGATAAGTCGACTGACGGTCTACGCGGAATCAGAATTTAGTGCTTTAATTATCAGAATTCCACACAAGTGAAACACTTCATTTACCTTTGGAAGAGAAATGTGTTTACATTGTACGTAGAATAAATTCAGAATTGATTTCTGAATTTATTTTTTTAAAATTCATTTTAGATGTGAAGGATTAATTTAATCCAGTATTCAGTACTTTAAGCTAAGATCAAAATGCCTAAATGTGGCATTAACAGCAGAGGCAAGTGAAATTTTATCAAGATAGGGAGAATCGAAATTGTAAATTTTTTTAAATAGTGAACAAAAGGCCTTTAGCTACAACTAATGACAGAGAAACTATAAGTTTGCTACAAACAAACTTACTAGGTAGGTAAATAATAAGATGTAAAAATTAAATTGTGCAAGTAAATTAGGCAATACATGGTCAAATGTACAAAAATAATTAATTTTTTGGAAGTAATAGTTTGCAGTTATCACATAAAAATTTTGAAAACCCTATTTATAAATTTGGATGGTTACCCATAGTTAGTTTTTTTGATAAATCTGGAATGTCTACTAAATCCCACATGACATCATTAATTGAAAATATCCTATGAAATGGTTACAACAGAAGAATGTGTTATATGTTGAAACTTGACTGATGTTACAAATCGGACCGACATTTCCTAATTATAATATATTTACATATATTTTAATATAATAATATATTCGTGATATTTCTTACTTTTCGCTTTTTCTAGCGACTTTTCAGCAATGCTGCGAAAATGTGGTTCGTTTGGTTTTGTCTTTTTTTCCCCATTTAATATAGAAAAGAGTAGTGACACGCAAGCTTATTGAATTCGTTATTAAATTGCAGGGTAAGTGATCGATTAGAGTTACGTTAAAGAGCTGCATATATAATGGAGAAATTTTTGAATAATGTATTACTAGTTCAGAGTGTTTAAGTAAAGGAACATAAAGTTTGAGCAATCATTTAATGGGATAACAATGTTTAATATTTAAGTTTTCTTGTACAATGTTAAGAATTACAATTGTAAAAATTGAAACATTCATCCCCGGCATAAAAATTTCTTTCTGTTTCCCGTATTCCGAAAAGTAATTATACAGTACAGTAGTTAAAGAACTTCAGGAATTATGAGACTTACAGGCGAGTTAACTCTCCGTCTATGTACATACGACAAAGTCCTGAGAATGTTTCAAATAAAAACTTTTGATTAAACTTGAATTTAAACAGAAAATACCACTTGTAAGTATAATCAGAATTCTACCACTTGCGGGTAGTAAAATAAGTCGAATTTAAAGATTAAAAATATCGTAGCCGGAGACTACACAAATTTTGCCGAATCTAACTCAACTTTAACGGCGCGATTTAACGTCGGCTAAAAAAATGGCTAATGACTGAGTATTAACTGATGCTACAAGCATCGCTGCCAAAAGCTTTATATCTAAAACATTCAAATCCTTTACCTTAAATACATTTTAAATCAATGATCTTGGTGAGGGCTAACGGAAAGCAGAAACTATAGTAAAGATCCAAATCCACAAAAACTGGTTAATTAATATAAAATATCTTATATAGTTCGTTCCAGACACAAGAGAAATAGGATTATCAATTAAAAAAGAAATCTTCTAAATAAATAAAAATATATTTAATTTTTGAAGACTTTTTTCACTTTCAATACAATTTAATTAGGTATAATACTATTTCTAGCCCAAAGGACAGTAGTCCAGAAGGGCTATTAATTCCGTTTCGGCATTTTGCCTTGAAAACTTTAAACGGTTGTATGACTTTTCAACTTGGTGCCATCAAATATTATCGCTCTGTGTTATGTTTAAAGAAATTAAATAACGAAGTATCTGCATAAAGAAATGCGAGAAACATGTATGTATGTTTCTCGCATTGTGATAAAACAACGGTGCCTAGAGCCATCGAATTTTGAACAACATAATCCTCTGCCCGAATATGGGCATCTGGAAGCGCTAATTTGGAATTTGTTTTTATTATATATTTCATATTTTGTAAAATTTTAACGAATTTTTTGTTAACGAACTCAACGATTTCGAGAAATGGCAATACTGTACGGAAAAAAAAAAAAAAAAAAAAAAAAAAATCATTTTTATCTCCAGCGTTCGAGACTGTGTATCGGAAATTCTAAATATATACCAATTTTAAAAGTGTTTTACGATATTGCAGTTGAAATGAATTTTGTGGTTTAATTGCGAAGAACATGATATTTATCGATAATGATACCACACAAAGCGTTTAAAAAAAGCCCCTTTGAGCGTAATATTAATTCTGAAAACTTTCAATATATGTAATATAGATTTTTTAAAGCTACGAAAAAGCATATCCTTAAAATTCCACTTATTATTATAATAATCAACTCTAGTTAAGTTCTGTCTTTCCATCGCTATCTGAGCACGTCTCTCAGAAAGAATAGAAATTTAACAGAGAAAAGCATATGCACATAAATCGATGAATTAATTTCACTACAACCAAAGAAGAAGTTAGCGAGTGATCGAGACTGCTAACTGTCACAAAAAGTTTCAGCATAACGCTATTTTGCAAAGGCTAAGGTTTTAAGGAAGGACGCGGAAACTATGCCCGTGATTTATCCTTCCTTGAAATTCAGTAAGTAGACTTGGTCTAATTTATTAAGTCCTTTGTTTTTCGATGTAGAGTTCACCTACAATAATTTGAGAATTCTGTGATAAGTTGAACTTTGTTTGCACTTCGTCTGCTAAGAACAAATTCTTTTGTTTGTCAAGTTATTTAGTTGCATATAATAACATTCACAAGCTGTTATGTAAAAGTATGCAAAAACCTAGGATTCTGTCTTGATAAATTAAAAGCAAAATTGTGTTAAGGGGACTCATACACCTTAAAACTCTTAAGATCTTCGAATATGTGACTGCTGCAAAAATTTGGGTATTTTATTTATTTTAAAAGCAATTACTTCCAAAGTTTTGCAGCTGACTACATAACATAGCTGCTTTGGGAACTAATAACCAGAAAGTTTGTGTTGCCACAAATATTTTTATAGTTTAATCTGCTTTGTGACAAAATATTTATGCGTTTACGTCATGTTTTCACCTTGCGCCCACAGTTTGAAACATTCTGTTGCATAATTTAATTCCATATTTAATATATAGATTTTATAACATTTGTAAACTACTGTGAACCAAAAATCCTAAGAATTTCATGTTAAATTTTTATTTTATTTGGAGCTGAGTTAATAAAATGTATTTTATTAAAAAAAACCTGTAATGTTTTTGCGCATAAATTTTTTAATATTAAAATATCCATCAGATTTTTGGTTCAGTTAGAAGATACTGCCCATATAAAGAATTCCATCAAACTTCAAGTATGTACCATTAACCATTTTTAAAATATTATGCGCGCAAGGTGGAAACATGAAGAGAACGCATAAAAACTTTTGTAACAAAGCAGATTAAATTATAAAATTATTTGTAACAACACAAACTTTCTGGTTACTAATTCCCAAAGCAGCTATATTACGTATTCAGCTGTAAAAAGGTGGAAGTAATTGCTTTTAAAAATAAAAAAATATCTAAATTCTTGCAACAGTCACATATTCGAAGATCTTAAGGGTTTTAAGGTGTATGAGTCACCTTATCTCAGTTGTCTGTCATGAACATCAGAACACCTCTAGGAATTTTATCGTGACGAGGAGTGCAGGATTGTGTCTGTCGTTGGCCTTGGACGTCTTAAAAGAGACCGTACACCTCTGTCCAGTTCCATCCCAATTTTGAAAAAGAATCAATCGCAAGACGTATCTTAGGATCTCCCGCAACTCTTTTCCTACCGCCAAACCACTCGATAGGACTTTCGATTCTCCACGTATGTTAAATGCCCCATGTGCCAAAGTCACTATGCACTTAAAAACATCCAAACCTACTTCGAGATTCAAAATCAGGCCCAGCGTAAGGGAGCCAGCATCGCTAAACTCTACATCAATCCAGGCGGCGAAAGCGATATTTTGACAGGCCATTTAAACGTAACTGATCAATAACTTAAGTACCAAACTATACGTAACATCTCTGGCTTTAAATGATTGTGAATTTTTAAAACTAAACGCCAGAAAAACGCATGACTTCTATATATAATGAATATAAACGAATTAAGTACTTTATAGCGTAATATTTCTGATAGTCTTTGCTTTTTAGGTTCCGTTAACAATGCACAACGTGGTTTATTTTGAGCAGTGCCAGAGTTCGTTATATAATTCGTTTTAACAAAAATTTAATTTTGAAACTAGATCTTACTGATGGAAATCTAATTACAGAACTTAACGAAATGGGCCCGTCTAAATTAATCTACACTTTTTCCCCAAAGTTGTTTCTTTATGAGCTAATAGACGATAATTTGGGGCTTTAGGCCCTGATCTTGAACGCCCTGTTAACAAATGAGATGTGATATCAGAATAAGAATCAAGTACATTAGTTCCAGCTTTGTCTTGCGCAGCTAAGGTCTATTCTAGGGAGAATAAGTTAACGAGTAAATATAAATAAACGTAACTCATATAGTGTTAGTTAAATGATTTTCAAAAACAGCTGATATTGAAAAGTTGTATTCATGTTAACTATAATAAGATTTCGTTTAAAATAAATGAGATTAAAATAGTAAAAAGTATTTGGAGGCTGCTTTTTTAGATACTGAAAAACATTTTATGTACTGTACTTCTTCGACTGTCATATGCACTTTTATCTCCACGCAAATACCGCTGAAAACCTAATACGTTTTTGAGCTGCTATTTTTTCGAGCTTTCTTGTGTAGATTTCTTTGTGGATGCATTCAGCATCCAGCTTTCGATTTCACGCATTTTCTTCAATAACAAAATGTGTATCACCAACTCTTTTAGGAAGTGAAATATTACTGAGAGATAAATGTAAGGATAGTCCAAAAGAGAAAAAAATTCAAAGTGAAATACATTTTCCTTTTAAGATGCAGATAGTAATGCCCAGAAGAATCAGATTATGATAATGCATCATAAGAATTTTGCCGAGTGCAATCTTTTCGGTACTAGCAAACAGAATTACCATAGTTTCTTGTGTTATATGCTATATGTTTGCTCACAAAAAAGCAAATGAAAATCAGGGTTGCGGGCTTATACATGCGAATGACTTTAATTTACTATAAATTTATTACATTAGAATTTATTGTATTTTGAAAAAGAGAATTAAAAAAGAGGGGAAAATTAAGGGTACTATTTATACATGCGGAAATACGATACATGGTGATGAAAATATTTTTTACGTATTTTTAAGTTTTTTTATTTTACTTATTTAATTTTCTCTCAGAGATATTTTATTTTAAATGATGATGTTAAAATTAAGTGTACGTCTAATTATTCACAGCATTTTAGAATCAGAGAAACATGCCTTCTATAGAAATGCTATAAACGTTTTATGTTATAGTTGTAGGGATTTATATTTATTTTAACTAATAATTTAAATTTTAGTTCAGATTTTCCTATAAGCCTTCATTCCCCTAATCGGTAGTGCCAGAATAGTTAAATTTGGTAGCGCGCGTGCAAGAATGCAAATTCTTTCTTGAGGAGAAAAAGTTTAAATACCGATGTTTTAGAAGGGAAGTTAGAGAGTTGGGCTTGAGCAGCCGCCTCTGCTGTAGGTTCAATTGCTGGGTTAAGAGGCTTAAATGCATTTATCTGCTGCCACTAGTTTTAGAAGGGGGACGAAGTTCGGTATCTCGCTGAGCCCTGTAGGTTAGTTTAGCACTTGTTAAACATTTCAACTTTTGATTTTCAATTACCTGCTTTTCAGTTATCGCCCAAGTAGAGGCGAAGTTTGTTAGCGTCGAGTTGATGCAGTGTAAAGTTTAAAGAGTTTGAACCCTTCTTGTGTGTAGTTTCTTGTTACTCCTGTATCCAGATAGAAGTTAACCCACCTGGACACTACATAGTCATAAAAGTAATTATGTTCCGCGAATTCAAAAATTATCTGTGATAATACGATCTCTCCCTATCTTTTGATTCTGTTGAATTAAATATATAACGGGTTTCAAGAAAATTTTACATTTTCTCAAATAAGGTCGACTTTTCAAACGCTGCTAATTTTCATCATGCGACACCTTTCAGTAAATTATATAAAATTTGTAATTATATATAATAATGTATATATTTTATATAATATAATAATATATATGTAATATTATAAGTGCCATAAAAACCAATCATTGAGCAAATGTTTTCGTGATCGTGTAAGTGTTCCCTCCAAGATAAAAAAAAAAAAAAAAAAAAAAAAAAAACACCTTCACCTGGTTGAATTTACCTCAGAAGTTATTAAATAAAACTGGAAATTTCTAGAAGACACCTCTCATATATATAAAAAAAAAAAGGTCTGTGGAAGCAGGAGCTTCAAATTCCTATAAGTATAGATCTAGATTACGATAAAGATGCGGCGGCTCCCTGCCCTTAAATAAACCACCTTCACGGAGGAAGGGATATTGTCGTGAAAGACTTTCTAGGGAAAACTTGTTCATATCCAGCTCAATTACCGGGCTTCGAAACTAGGTCAAACTACCACTGATCAACCACGGCCGTTGATTGGCCGCTGTTAATCAACCTAACAGCATTAAACTCTTATGTGAACCCCCAAACTAACCTGGGATCATATAAAGATGTTTGAATGTTTGTTATTTAGATAATTTTTTTCAGAGCCAATTTTCATTATTAAAGAAGGATCAGCACTCCGTCTTTTGAAAGATTTTTGATAGGATAATGATTTGTTTTGTTTTGATTGTGGCAAAGCACTCAAGGGTTACCTGCCCGAGGGAAGCCTTCGTGGAGATCTTTCTAAGTGAAACTGGCTCCTATATGCTTTACACACGGCGAAAACCACGAAAACGTTCATGCAGCCTCTCCGTTTACCGGGATTCGAAACCGGACTGAATTACCAGTATCCAGCCACTTTACCTGTCAGCCTTTGGTGGGCAGGATAACGAACTACTGACTGCCCTTACACTAGTCCTTATAAAAATTTTAATTTCAAGTACGGTCTTTAAAAGGTGTCACAAGACAAAAACTATCATATTACTTTATTTGATACATTTCTTAATTTGAATAGTAAACCGTTCCAAAGGTATTAAGTCGTGCAGTTTTTGTGAAACTCACCGTAGAGATATCATATAGTATTAAATGCACGTTCTTAAATGACATTAAATTGGTCCAGAAAAGATGAGGAAATATCTTACTTGGTGAAATCCGAGGTACGTTTCAACCGTGTGTGAGGTGTAAAAGACTTCTCCATCGCACGTAAGGATCATCAGAAATCCATTCAGAGCCTATAAAGGAAAAAAATTCCATTTTAAAAGCATCTCCTTTCTTTTTAAGATGCGTATTGTAAACATATTACTTTTATCAATACAGTTAAATTTTGGAAATACTTCCAACTATACCGTTAAGTCTCGAAATTCTTTTAGTAACATAGTTACATTCTAGCATTATTTTTAACAACGCCGTTGAATTTATTTTTTAAACGGAAAAAAAAAAAAAAAAAAAAAAAAAAAAAAAAAAAGCTGATTTTTAATTTTAACGCATAAAGCAAGTGCTGTTTTTCTACTTCACAAACAAATTTTGCCCCTTGATAAAATAGAAAATAAAAATTATGTTAATATGGTACTTTATTTATACTCCTAATCAGTGCAGTGCATTGTTAATCCGAGTAACAAGATAAATTATTTGAAGAAGAGAGTTAGTAAAGGGAAGAGAAGGGAAACTTTCCGCAAGCGCTTCCTTTTGTGAAAGATAAGAAAAAGAAAGATAGATCAGTTTCTTTACAAGTGAAAATTAGAACTGTATTTCCAATGAATTGCATTCTTATCTGTACTCATATTTTTAGAACCAGAGGGGCAACTAGTCTCAAACTTCACTTTTTGTCGTTATCACTTTCCACCAATAATGTTATCGCCATGTGTTATTTTTAAAGAAATAATATAGCGAATATAAAAAACGTATGGCAACACAAATAAGAGGATGTTGCCACAAAATATTTCCACTATGCTTTATTTTTAAAGAAATAATGTAACGAATGTTAAATATATATACACTGGTGCAAGAATTTAAGAGAATTTTCATATTTGATCTACGATCTCCAGAACTACTGGACAGATTTTAATAAAATTTGGTGTGAACATAGGTTGATACAAACATGATATAATACAAACAAAATAAACATTCAGGAGTTATAATAGACACACAAGTTCGAGTGTAACACTCATGGGAGTCTGAAGGTCTGAAACAGTGGTTGCAGAAGACACAAAAGAAATTGCTTAATAGGGGGTACGGTCCCCTCTTACAGCCATAGAGGCCTCGCAGCGTGATGTCTTATTGGAAATAAGTCAGTTTATCAGTGCCTGTGGCAATTGGTCCCACTCATTCAGCAACGCTGTTTTCAGTTCCTGGATGGTTCTCGGAGGGGGTTGCGAGTTGCAATTGCCCTCACCAGAGCATCCCATACATGCTCTATAGAGTTGAGGTCTAGAGACCTGGCTGGCCAATCCATCCGGTGAATATCCTCACTCTCGAGAAATTCGTAGACCAGAAGAGCTCTATGTGGCCTCGCGTTATCCTGTAAGATGAACTCGGGGCCCACTGCACTTCGGAAAAGGCGAACATAGGGCTATAAGACCTCATCCCTATACCTCACACCAGTCACAGAGCCTCTGTCAAAGACGTGGAGAGGTGTGTGGCCATCCAACATGATGCCTGCCCAGACCATTACACCGCTACCGCCATAATTGTTGATTTCGCGGACATTGGAGGGTAGGTAGCGGATACCTGGCTCTCTCCATATGAAAGTACGGCGAGAATCGGTGTTTAGGCTAAAACGGGATTCGTTGGTGAACAGAACGGTCTTCCATTGATCCGTACTCCAATCATTAGGATGCCTGCACCACGCTAATCGGACTCTCCTGTCCGTAGACGTGAGCGGGACGCAAACAGCCGGTCTTCTGGCAAACAGCCCTCTCTCATTCAGTCTTTTGGAAACAGTCACCTTTGTTACATAGGTGCCTGTGGCTGCATACAGGTCCCGAGAGAGCTGAGAAGCTGTTATTTAGTTTATATTGTTATTATATGTTGTTAGTTAGTTTATATTCTTAAGAATTTTTCGATCGATTACCGTTTGAAGTCTCAGTGAATTTGTTGGGACGACGAAACATGTTTTAGTTGGTCTAGTTCTAGTTAATCAACTTGATTTGAAACTTCAAAACACTTTTTCCTTGACAAGTTCTGTTTGAAGCTTTGAACGAAGGAGATTAACAAAAGTTTTTAGTACTCTAATATTTCTCATTTTCGTTGTTGTAAAAAACGCTTTTTGTTCATAAATTGTATTATTCTTAAGTATTTTATTTTTACAGAGTATTTCTAGAAAAAAAAAATCGGTTACCTTCAAGTATTAAAATAGCTTTTTATAGGTTTTAAATTCCTTGACTATTTAAGATTATTTTCTAAAAACTCAGCAGCTCAAGGCTCTAATTCTGGACTTATTGGTTCTTTCGTAATTAAAAAAAAGCACTTTTGACTGCTTTATTATTATTATTATTATATATAGAGAGAGAGAGAGAGAGCGAAAATATTAAATATGCATACATATGTATGTTAAATAAATATATATACATGTAAGATAAACAAAAAGGTGTTACTCTTACGGTGAAACATCGAAATCTGGAGAATGTCGACTTTCACCGGTGAATGTCAACATTCACATAGTCGCTTGGTGTATGTCCGAAATATTTTCCAAATACTCTTATTTCTGACTTACAACGGTAAAAGTCGACATTCACCACGTACTAATGGTAAACGTTGAACATATAAGAATATTATATTTTCTTCTCCGTAATTCAGTCGCAAAAAAACGCACTTGAAACTTAAAATAAGAACTTAAGAACATAAGAACTTAAAACGCACAGTACATTCAAAATGAGAAAGGAAAATAATAAAAGTTAAAAACTTACTTAATTATACAGTACGTTCTAAATGAGAAAATAAAATAATAGTAATAAAAAACTTAATTATGTGATTAAAATCTCATTTATTGCAACAACTTAAACTGTTATGACACTTTGAATTGCACAAGAGGCCCTTGCTTTTACAACTGCATTTATTTGTGGAACTCTTCCTTTTGCAATGACAGCGTGTATAGCCTTGCCCACCGCTTCTCGAATTAGCTGCAGCTACTTCTCTCAGCGACATTACTTGAAAATAAATCTCATCTATAGAAAGTAACTTTTCTTTACAAATTACTAACTGATTACGTGTGTAAAGCTGCTTGAGGGTACCATTTTCGTGTGCAAGTTTATAGAAGTCAGAGTCTTCTATTCCAACAACAACCGCTAACACATTTCCGTTATCTGTACTACCATGGTCGACATCAAGGACTTGTATTCATACAGTATCACCAATTTGAGCAGGAGGAAATTGCTTTTGTGAGATTCGTAACATTTTTGTTGCTTGCAGTTGAAAATTCTCTTTCGCAGCTGCTCTTTTTATAGAAATTAACTCGTGTTTTTCAGTCAGAATTTGATGTGAAGACGTGGTACATTGCAACTCCTCTTCAATATTTTTCTTTGGAATATGGTTTTCGGTATGACTACCGCTCAAATTTTTTCAGAAGTATTATCAGTTTCTTCAAGCTGTTCTTCGATTTCAAAAGTATTGGCATTCTTCGAGTTGTTTTTCAGTTTCGATATTTGCGATTTGTCCGCTAGGCAAAAAAGACGATGCTATGCCTCTTTTTGCTTTAACGCCAAACATGGCTCCATAAGGACTTTGGCGTATTCCTTCGTGGTATGTAGTGTTATTGGCAAATTGAACAAAGGGTAAACCTTCTGTCCATTTATTTGTATCGTTATCGTTCATCCCTGCAGTTAGCATATTCTGTATATCCTGATTGGCCCTTTCAACTGAGCCTTGTGTTTGACTGTGACGAGGCTTTCCATAAACTATCTTAACCTCTTTTCACATAGCGCGATATGACTTGATTACTGAATTCTCTACCATTATCTGATTGCAATATTGCTGGAGCACCAAATGTTAAAAATATTGCAAGAACGTGATACGTTGCTTCTTCATCTCTCTTAGGTTTCAAAGGTCGTAGTTAGACAAACTTAGTTAAATGATCTTGATACACCATTATGAACTTATATTCGCCATCTCTGTTTGATTGCAGATCTATCAGATCAACTTGACATCTTGAGTTTAACTCAGAACTGATTATTGGTTTCAGAACAATACCTTTCTTAGCTGCACTGTGTTTCAATTGACACTGTTTGCATAAATTTAAATACAACATCACAACTTTATGTAATATTTTTGTATTTAATTTGCAACTCTTTAAGCATACGTGTTCTTCCTCCGTGGCCTATTCTGGTGTGAGTTTCATATAGTATACTGAACAATACTGAACCTTATTGGTAACATAATACTGTATATTTGTTTCTCCTGGTTTTAATGGTACAATTAACTTCTCTTCATCATTAATTTTTAAAACGTCAAAACGTTTTAACCGTCTGTAATCCAAAGGTGTGTTGCACTTAGTTTTAGCAGAAACCACTTCAGAAAGCATTTTAGAGTACTTTTCTCGAGAAAAACAAAAACAATTGTCTTCTCGTTTACCCGCAATTATTGCATTTAACTTTTCAAGAAAAAGATCACGATTCCCTGCAATATACATTCAGTATAAATTAGGGTATCGGAAAAAAAAAATAAGAAAACGTTGCTTGCACCATCAAACCTTGCATAAGACTGACAAAGCTGATTGACTCCCACCAGAATAAAGGATTTGGCGGGAACAGCCAGTCGCCTCTTTGTCTACTCCTCTCTTTTCGACCTACACCAGAGCATATCTGTGATTGTCGACATACATGGATGAGGGTCCGAATGTACAAGAATGTAATGCAATATTCGATCTTTCACTGACGTATTTCGTGATTGTTGACATTCTCCAATGAAAGTCGACCTTCTCCAATTTCGATCTTTCACGGTAACATTACCACCAAATGTTATCACCATGCATTATTTTTAAACAGATAAGATTGCGAATAAAAAAGTGTGACAACATTTAAAACTTTATCGAGATATCGGATATAAAATATTTTTAACTTCCCCAAAGCCAGTTTGTTGCTATCTGGCGAAGCGTAAGACATTAAACTTTTCTTTTAAATCTTCCTGTTACTGATTGACAAACTAAGTGATTTAAAAGAATAAATGCAATTCTTTATTTCTTTTATTAATTAGCAGCTGTACCCGTGAAATTACGCTAACTGGATTTACGAAGAGCCATATATATATATATATATATATATATACAGGGTGATCTTTTTTAAAGTGACAGTGTTTGGAGCGCCATGTAGCGCGATCTAATAGCCGAAATGGCACCAAACTTGGTATTTAGACTAATCAAGACATGGGATAAAGGATCCCGTGAAAAAAATTTTAGTTCCAAAAATCGACGCTAGGGTATTTTGTGGCGCTGCTGTAGCTTACAATAATAAAAATTAGCATAAAACACGAGTATCAAAGAAAACTGCAAATGTTGTGCGATGATAGCGCCAGTAATAGGGGCTATAAAAGCAAGTAGTAGACAGCTCCGATAAATAATCTCAACTGAAATAAACTAGCTCAAGTGGACATGCCTCTCATGTTACCGGAACATACATTACTGGTGAAGCTGTATTACATGAATCAATGTAATGCATCCGCAGCTCTTCGGGAATTTCGAACCAGAAAAAAATTACGAAAGGGGCCTTTATCGCTGAAGGGTCTTAAGAAAATGATTATGAAGTTCGAGGAAACGGGGTCACTGACCATTCTCGCTGAGAGAGGACGTAAACCAGTATCAGAAGATGCAATAACTGATGTGGTAACTGCAATTGTCGAAGGATCGCAGGGAACCATTGCTGGTACTAGCAGCACCCGGGGTGTAGCTCGACAAATGGACATGAATTATTCCACGGTATGGAGAGTTTTGCGGCGCATTATCGGATTTTACCCTTACAAAATCAACCACTTGCACGAACTGAAACCAAGTGATTATGATGAGCGAGTGACATTCACTGTATCGTTTCTTGCCAGGGTAGAAATTGATGATGCTTTCCCATGGCGCATTCTGTGGGGAGATGAGTGCCATTTTTATCTCAATGGGTCCTCAAACACACAAAATAGCCGAATTTGGGCTTCTGAGCAGCCCCCCACACCGTGCACGAAATCCCATTAAATTCCCCAAAAGTCACTGTTTGGTGTGGTTTTACAGCCGAATTCGTAACTGGGCCATTCGTTTTTGAGACCATCACTCCGACAGGACCCCAAACGTGTACTATAAATGCAGAAAGGTACCACGAAATGCTGCAAGCGTTTGTTATTCCACAACTTTAGCAAAGAAACTGCCTCCAATAGACAATCTTTATGTAGGATGGTGCTCCGTCACACATTAGTAATAAATTAAAGCAGCTGTTGCGCCAAAACTTCACTGATGATAAAGTCATAAGTCGCAGTTTTCCAGTTGCATGGCCGTCTCGTTCCCCTGACGTATGGCCATGCGATTTTTTGGCTCTGGGGTTGTTTGAAATCTCAACTTTATGTTGGTGGAGTATCAAATTTGTCTATTCTAAAGGACAACATAACAAAGACAGTGCGGAATATTCCTCGTGATATGTTACATACGGCTGTGGAGAACGTTGTGCACAGAATGCACGGTGTTATTTCTGAGAACGGTGCTCACATTGAATGTGGTCTAATTTCTCAGCGGGGAAGTTAATATAGTAAATAAACATTAATAACTTAACTGTAAGATTGTATGTCTTGATGTCCCATGTCTTGGTTAGTCTAAATACCAAGTTTGGTGCCATTTCGGCTAGTAGATCGCGCTACAGGGCGCTCCAAACACTGTCACTTTAAAAAAGATCACCCTGTATATATATATATATATATTCTTTTTTATATTAAATACTTTAGGCAGCTGGCAGCGCCAGCAGGTAGTTATTTGAAAAGTGAAACGGATAACGAAAGGGATTTAATTTAAAAGTGAAGTTCGAGAATAGGTTTTCGGGCTAAAAAAAGGTAAGGCAACGCTTACCATTGTATTTGGGAATTCTAAAGATATGTTGTTTTTAAAGATTTTATGATTTTGCTGTTGAATTTTATGCAAGTGCGAAGAAAGCGATGTTTAATAATTAAGTCAAAAAGATTTAAAAAAAAAAAGAAAATATGTCAACAAATGTCAGTCCAAGTGAAGATACATAAACAGCGACCTCGAGAAAATAAAAACCTTAATGAACCCTCTTGGTCCGACGTTAAAATCTCAATTCCATAAGATTATTTTTTTACCCGTTTTTGATGAGGTTAACAGAATTTATTTTCACTGACAGCGATCATCAAGTCAAATTGGACTAATGCGGCAGTATCCATAGGCACGCACTCACATGCCCTTTCCCTCTACTACATTTTCAGTACAGGCAACTAAAGTATTCTCTTTTCGTCTATGAAAAAAATTATACTCACTTCAACGCATTCACTGAGAGGACGATCACTTAGACACATATGAACACAAAAAAAGAAGTGTTACAGTTGATGTACGTGTTTGAAGTTAAACGGTTCGCTGTGGGATAGCTGCTGCTGTAGAGGGGCAAACAAGCGAATTGCCATTTTATGAATGAATTATATACCAAAAAGAAGAAAAAAACAAGTGAGGAAGAGAGGGGATTTCAAATCGACTGTACTACAAACACCTCTTTTTAACCTCTAATCGGAATACTTACTAGGCTGCCACATTTGGCGAGGATTTGCTCTTTAAAATAGAATCCGGGACTTAAGACAGATTTTACAAAACTGGTCCGATTTACAAAACTGAAAGCCTGCTGCAACACTTCTTATAATACCTCTTCTTTTCAAAGTAGTAAATACCATTGATAGGAGTTATATGAGATATTTTGTAAAATAACGCAATAATTTCTTATTTCTTCTTGTAAACTTATTTGAATTAATAATACATTTCAACTTTCTCTCTCTCTGTATATATGAATGTATTTATTAAAGTAGTTATTGGATTATCTCCTAGGAATAGAAAGTGTGAATATTAATAAAAACAGAAAAGTAAAAAAAAAAACGAGAATAGTCTATTGAAAGCAAAATTCTTTAAAAGTAAAAATTTTATTTTAAAAGTAAATATTGAAATAATTATTGCTATTAATCTGAAATTATTTGACTTTTCAAGAGGAGGCTTTCAGACGGCTTTACAAGTCCAAAATTACCAACTTTAATTATATAGTTCATATATATAACTTTAATTATATATAATGTGATGTATCAGCTTTAGTCGTAGCTTAAATAATCAGACGATAAGTTTAAAAAACAGGATCCATTTATTATTATTCAGGAGAAAATAGCAGTTACAAAAATCAGATATCCGGAGTAAATAAAAAAGAATTACTAATAACTTTTTGTATGAAGTTTACTGCATCGTGACATTTAAGAAAAAGCCCCAATATTCTTTTTGCGAGTCTTTTTATAGCCTCTGGAAAGACGGAGCTTCCAAGAAATGACGTCAGCCTCGTCAGCCAATCCAGTTCGCTTTAAATATCTCCAGAACATTCTATAACTGTACGTGTAGAAAAGGCGGGAAAAACAACTTGACTACGGGGCTGTGGATTTAATTCCACGTACTTTCAAATAAGAGAACGTCGCCATTAAAAATGAAAAAGAACATACAGTTAGAATTTTAAGCGTATGCTTGACTACGGAATTTTATTATTACATATATATATATATATTTTCTTTGAAAGAAACCTACATTCCAGTAAGAATATATACTAATGTTAACATTAGAATATCTAATAAGACATCTTCCTTTCTGCTTCTCTGTAACTCGAATCTCGTCTGTTCTTGCTGCTGTCTTTGCTATACCTTAGGTCTCAAATCATTCCAAAATAATTAGAACAGTTGAATGTGCAGCTATATGAACGAAATTGTAGACTGACGGTCAGTTCGTGTTTGCTTCGCTGTGATTGGTCAGTTCTTGTGTTAGGTTACCATGAAGTTAAACAGTTGGATGGGAAATGTTCGGCGCGACCTTCGCAGGTAGTTTGTGAGGGTTTGTCTTTGTTAGTAAGAAGAAAGCAATCAGCACGCGAACGTATCCATATTAAAATTTAGGGGAGCTAGTTCTCGAGAAAATTACGCGAATATTTAAAAAATTTTTAGAACCTGGCGCTAAAAAGTTATGCCAGAAAATACGCGAGGAAATACGGTGTATATATATTTATATAGATATACTCGTACATAATGCAGAAGAAGTGACAAATGCTAAGTCACTTCTTCTGCAACTATCGCATACATTTTTAAAAATAAGTATGTTACAAAATAAGTATATATATATAATAAAAAATACTCAGCTTTTCTGCAAATCAGCATAAATTTTCTAAGTAGAAATATTTCCTTAATTTTGATGCAAAGTAAAAAAATTTCCTATTTTATACGAGAGAGATTCAATCATAGACTTAACGTCTATGATCATGTAAAATCGATCTCGGAAGCATAAACATATTGCCATATTAAAAATAAAGAGGCCTAAGGGAAAAGTCTCTGGTTATCAAATTATTAAGGATTAAGAAAGGCTATTGTAGTTATGTTAAAATGTAAGACTAACTACTGCTCGAATATCTATGAATCGGTATTGAGTAGCAAAATTATTAACATGGTATTTACTGCATCTGGTTACCGAAGTAAATAATATAAGTAGCGCAGTGTTTAGTGTTATTTAACAAAATGCAACATTTTCAACATGTAAATGCTTCATTTTTTAAATCATCCCAGAATTAGATTATTGAACGTTGATAAATGACTACGTTGCAATGAAGCAATGTCTGGTTCTCGTTTAACGTTTTTGTTATTTGAACTTGGTTCTTTTAAATGATGAATAAATCCTGTAACCTAAGTTGGCGACTTTTATTCAATCCGCGATCAGCCACGAGGGAGGGCAGCAGGCGGAAAGAGAGCAAGAGGTGTTCACGAGCTAATTACCAGTCTGTTGGGGGGCGGTTTAGTTGCGTCCCATCGAATTTGTGATGGGGGGAAAGAAATTTCCTCCCGGAGAGTTCCCTAATGCCAGGTAATTACTCCTAGCTCTGAATAGGCTCCATGTTAATTGAGCGACCGCAACGTAGCAGCTGGCGTCATGATACCGAGCTTTTCAGGGCCCGTGTAGTACTCAAACGCAATTAACGAGTGATAGGTCTACATTTTTTAGCCATCGAAGTTTTGAAATTCGTCTTGGTTGATTGAAGATTGGTTTGTTTCCCTAAATTGTTTTTATTAGAAATAGATATTAATGCAGAGAACTCACAGTGCTTTCTGAAATTAAAATAGAATAGGGTGATTTCCCGGGTGAGAAGGGGCGGGAATTGGAAAACTTATTCGTGAAGAAATGCCAATTACCCATTTATTCCCTCTGTTACCAACAGGGAAGACTTGTATAAAAGTTATTTAAATAATTCTTTTCATGCACTGCGTAAGGACACATTTGTCTCGATTACTATTGCAGTAGAGTAAGTTTTCAAGATCCAGTATTAAGTTCCAGTTACCTAAGCTAAATAGAACCACAGCCTTTCGGATAACTGGACCATCCGGATAAATAAGTACTCCCTTACTCTATAAACCAAATTTAAATCTCATATAAGGCAAGGAAAAGAATTTTTTTTTCGTTTGCCTTGTTTTGTTTCAGCGAAAATTGTACGCTTAGAAACGATAATGTTTTCATTCAAATAAAAACGAAATACGAAATGCATAGCGAATCAGTAAAACCACTCAGTAAAATACAATCAGTGGTTTCAATCAATAGTTTTGTCAATTTGTATAATACCAATCAGTAGTTTAAAACACTCATTAGTTTTGACAATTAGTATAATACCAATCCCAATAGTTTAAAACAATCAGTAGTTTTGCCAATCAGTAAAACTGCTTGGCAAAAGTAATTTTTGTTAGTCGCAGCAATCAAATAATATATGTTTCAAGTAAAATAAAGCAAAGAAATCATTTCATTTACATAGACTCTGAAACTAAACATATATTTATTTTTTATTGTATTAATATAACAGTACAAATTAATTTTATTTGCATAAAACAAAACCGCATAACCTGTTTTTATTCAAGTAAAATTTAAGCGAGATTCTACTTTTTTTTTTTTTTTTTTAAACTTTTACAAAACAGTCATGTAATAAACTTAATAATGCAGCACATGTTAATAAAAAATTATTTTTAAAAGGAGATTTATTTTTACTACAAATTTGATATCATTAACATCTTAAGACAGTTCTAACCTGACACTTTATTATTTTCGTCTTTCTCTTTTGCGGGTAGCTAACAATAATAACTTTTATACCTTTACCGATATTTTACCAACGCAAACTTTCTTTACTCTCATATAACTTTATTCCTCCTCCCCCTCGGAAAAAAAAAAAAAAAAAAAAAAAAAAAAGAGATATAACACTTTTCTTAAGAAGGAAAAACCACACATATGTACGCTTAAAAGAATGATATAACAGCATAAGATTGACAAAAAAAAAAAAAAAAAAAAAAAAAAAATTGACTTAAGTTGCACCGCTTTATGTACGTTTAGTTATGTATGTTTTAAAAAATGTACTGCGGACACCACATAATTCCCTATTAAGTTATAAGTATACACATTTTTTGCTGCACTTCATTTAAACTTATTTCCTCAAATTATTGTAACGTAATTGATCGATCTCTCAAGACAAGTTGAAAATGACATTAAAAAATTGCAAATTTTGAAATTATAATATCCCGGTAAATTTTTATCATAAGGGACTCCAGTTTTTCTAATTTTGCTTTTTTATAATGAGTATAACTGAACACTGCTAGCTCTGTCCGAAGTTCGAATCTCGGTGAACGGCCTGGCTGCATGGGCGTTTTCGTGGTTTTCCCCATGTGTAACGTCTCTCCCCTTAGGCATATAGCCCTCGAGTGCTTTGCCGTAATTAAATATACCATATCATAACGAGCATAAAACTTTCCCAAAATATAAGTCTAGGAACCGAGAGATTGCATTAAAAGTTTGATTTTTGCGCTATTTCTCAATAATTAATTTTGTTTTAAATTTGGCATTGCCAAGACATGAATATTTTCGTCATTTAAAATTGTTCTGTAATGGAAATATATGACTACGACCAACGACTGCGAAGATAAAGGATGCTTAGGGACTAAAGGAGTTGATATTCATAGTATATATAAAATTTGTTTTAAATTTTTGCCTCTTATATATATATATATCCTTGTCTTAAACCTCGTACACAGGGATACAATTATTAATATTATTGAGATATATAAATTTTAGGGTTGTATTATTTTTTTCCTTGTATTTACAGGCTTGCACTTTATTTGCTTATGTTTTCTGAATTTAATGATATTGCAAGTTAGTTCGCTGCAATAATTAATCAATTTATTTTGTTTGCAATTAAAATTACATAATTTAAAATTTTATTTTGCTTTATTTGAATGATATTATAATATTGTGTTTATTAAATTCATATATATATGTATGTATGTATTTATTGAATGAACTATAATTCATTGAAATCGAAAACAAGTTTTTCTAATACTTGCGCAATAGCTGCAAAGTAAGATAATAACAATATATTTACTAAAGAAATGTTGATTATATTATCTCCTAATGTAAATTTAGTAAAGTGTATCAGAACGAGGGAACCCAGAAGTGGGAAGTTTAATTCCGAAAATTGGTTTTTAAAGGAACTTGAATGTAAATCATGAAAAAAAGTTTTTTAAGGGGACTTGAATTTAAGGGGATTTTAATATATAGAAACATAGTAATAGACCAAAAAATTAAAAACAAAAGTTTTTTAACCAGTCCTACGCTATAGCTGCAGGATTGAAGTAAATGAAACTTAAAGCATCTAAAGTTAAAATTTAATTGGAATCAAAGCAAGGCAACTCCTTAACAATATTAATATTTGCAGCCGTGGATAAGAGGTTTAACACTGCATCTAAACATATCAAAATTAAAATAAGAATTCATCAGTAGGACAAACTCCAAAAGATAAAAATGCGAAAAGGGAAAAATACAAAAATTATAAAATATAAAAATATAAAATTAATCTCCTTTTACTGAAACTCTAATTCAGAACTCATCAGGGGAAATTGAGTTAAAGTTTCCTAAAGTCGACTAATATGTGTCGAATACATGTTTCGTTCTTCTGGTTCATATGAGATCAAAAATCAAAAAAAGATTCAATTAAATTTTCATTTAAGACATTAAAATTCATTTAAAACCGAAAAATCGAATCTCAAATGTATCTAGAATTGAGATTCGATTTTTCGGTTTTAAATGGGTAATTGATTTCCTTGTAGAGACATTAGGTATTTTTTAGAAAGAGGCAAGATGAAAAATTAACAACGCCTTCGCCGGGAATGGAATCGCGGACCTCTAGAATACCGGCCCAGTGTGCAGAACCACTACACCACGAAGGACGCTTGGAAAGTGGGAGAAAATACCTTATATCCTATTATAGTTCGTTTCAGCGATTTAAAAATATTTTTGGTCACTAGCGATTCTTTCGAAGTGTTTAATGTAGACACCACAGAAAATATACATGGGAATTTTTTTATTTGAGGTCGCTCAATGATAATTATTTGGATTATAGTAAAGCACCCGATAAATATACCTGCCTTGTAGGCGAAGGATACTTTCGAGGAGAGCTTTTTGAGGAAAACTGGGCCTTTGCGGGAGCACTTTCTATGGGAATCTGGCTCATATTCGAGTTGCACATGATAAAGACCACGGAAACTCTCATGCAGGTAATCTGTTCCTCGGGGTGTAAACCGAGGTCGAAACACCAGTGTTAAACGCTTTTACCGCTCGGCCTCTGGGTGAGCTGTTACAGACAAAACTGAAGTATTATTTCTCAGAAACTGGGTAACTACTTCTATCTAGCTACAGGTATGAACCACTATATTACTTTTGCGCAGTACTGACCAAGATCTGTGTAAGAATAAAACATGTAAAGACAGTAATGCATAAAAATATTTATGAGTTTAATAAGTATTGAAATGCCATAATTTAGCACTGTGAAATGCGTTAAAAGAAGCTTTGTATATTTTTCTACTTGTTGAGAAGGTTCGTAGCAAAACTCTATGTCATTAGTAGCCCGATGGCAATGGCATAGATCAAATCTCGGTAAACAGGTTTAAAAACTGCATGTAACTTTTCATGATTATCCCCATATGTGAGTTAAATACGAATTTTTCCTAGAAATTCCTCCACGAAGGTAAACAATCTATTTGGAGAATGGTGGAAAAATTAACAGGATATGTGAAATTTTCGGGATTATGATTTTTACTTATGATTTTTAATTATTCAGAGCACATGATTCTTATGTATTATTTGTATATGTCTCCCTGCGAAGCTAATTGCACCAAGCAAATATTGTTACAGGAGGAAAATGATTCCAATTAAATGATTGTTTAATTTAATTCATGCGACTTATGTCGGTCAACAGGCCGTAAAATTGCATTCAAAATGAATTATTTTAATTAAATTAGCATAAAAAGATAAATTCCATTGTTGAAGGAGCAGTTAGATAGTCTTTTCTAGAGAAAAACAGATTTAAGAATTTATGAAGCAATCTAAAAGAACAGTTCTCCAAATACATGGATGTACTATTTTACTTTATCTTTTTACTTTGATGTTTTTAATTTTATATCTTGACTTCCTGGAGGCAAAGCATTTTCATGAATTATTAACTTTATGTCATCATCAGAGATTTAAGATAAAACTAAGAAAAATGTAAAGTTAACCCATTCTGCGTTATATTTTATAAGCGTCATTCAGAACCTTGCTTTTAAATAAATAGATTTATTTATAAAAAAATTGTTCAGAGCATGGGTTGGTTGATTTTACCTAAGATAAAGCATGCGAGGGCTATATGCCAAAGTAGAGATGCCCTCGTGGAGGACTTTTAAGGGAAAATGTCCCGTATTCACATTACAACTGGAGAAATCCATTAAATTTCTATGCAGCCAGCCCGTTCGCCGAGAGTAGAATCCAGTATGAATTAAATATCAGCGCTAGTTAATCTGCCACTTCATGCGAAAGGTTTTATTCCTCGTTTGGGAACATAAGTTGGGAACATAAGTAAGTGGGCGTGTATGATTTCATTGTAAAACTATAAAATATATTGACAAATAGGAAATTTGTGAGAATTTTCTGCGAAAATCTGTTCATCAATCATATTTAAATAAGCTTTTGAAGCATTATCTTAAAACCACATCATAGTTAGTTAATGTATTATAATCCGTGACGATTAAGACTGCCTAAGATGTGGCAATCTTTCGTGAAGAGCTTCCTACGCAAAAATGGTTTGTATTTACGTTACACACGGGCAGTCTACCAAAATCCCATACAGCCAACAAGTTCTTCGAGATTTGAACCCAGGTCGACATACTATTGTCAGTGGTCTTACCTAGTTGACCACCGATGTGCCACGATATTATAAGAAATTGTAATAATGCTAAAGAAAATAGTCGTGACGATTTTTTTAAATTTTCAATGATTTCAAAACTTAGATAAGGTATTTAATGTCTTATAATTTCTATACCTCAAATTTTATGGAAATGAACAAAAAGGATATTATAAGAAATTGTATTAATGCTAAAGAAAATAGTCGTGACGATTTTTTTAAATTTTCAATGATTTCAAAACTTAGATAAGGTATTTAATGTCTTATAATTTCTATACCTCAAATTTTATGGAAATGAACAAAAAGGATATTATAAGAAATTGTATTAATGCTAAAGAAAATAGTCGTGACGATTTTTTTAAATTTTCAATGATTTCAAAACTTAGATGAGGTATTTAATGTCTTATAATTTCTATACCTCAAATTTTATGGAAATGAACAAAAAGGATAATTTGATTCATTCATTTGCAAAAACTCATAACATTAATCATGATAATTTTTAATCAAGATTTAATCAGGATTTGTGCTGATTTAGCGAAGTACTGTATGTTTTACGAAAGAATCCGATAGGATTATATTTAACCAGTTTATCAGTGTATTTAAGCAAACCACTTGAATCTGGCTGTGGTGTATAAACTTCAAAGAAAAATTCTATCATATAATATTTTGCTGTTTAAAAAATAGAAACTTGTGTTACGTTGTCTCAAAACGCTTAGGGACTATAATCTATAATACTAAATAACTTCGAAGTGCAAAGCGTCCTCTAAGATTAACACCCATGCGAGTTGAATTTTGTCTAATTTGAAAGTTCAGGTTAACATACTTCCCTTACATCAATGATTTTTGGTAATTTTTAGAAGAAGGTATAAGTAATACGTAAAAATTACGTATTACTAGCATCATATGTTTTTATAAATTCTCTTTTGCATTAATTTTGCCTGCAAGTCAGCCATTCTTTCGTCGCTGAGTTGTTTCATAATCGTACCTGAAAAACAAATTTAGTGATGAAATTTATAAAAGCAGGTGCCAATATCAAATGGCTGACCATCAATTGCTTCATCAGCTGTGATCACATACTATTGAGTCACAAGACTATTTCAGCACATCTGACATCGCAAGCTAAGGCGAAGTATCATAAGGCATAATTTTAGACGTTTATCAGCCAATGTTCTCAACTGAGCACATTATTCAGGATTATTTAAATTTTTTACTTTTCAGATTTTATGAAGTAACTCATTTCTTTACATTATTATCTGAGTAGAAATGATTTTTAAAATATTCTGATGCAGTGTAAAAATAATGCTTACTTTTTAAATTAGACATCCACTTTGTACTTAAGAGTATTTGTTCAAAAGTCAAAACAATTACCTCATAACTACTTAAGGATTTTTAGGAATTAGATTTATGTATATGAAATGTATGTGAAGACTAAATGAATTCATTAATAAAAAAAAAAAAAGATTGTTTTCAAATGGTAACATGCCAAATAAACTTTCTAGCAAATGAATATTTGAGTTTCACCTCTAAAACCGTTCCCCTTTCCTCTAATCAGATGGTAATGGAATAGTGGGGGGAAAACTCTTATTGCAACTGATTTTGGTTCGTAAACGACAAAGAAAAGTACAGTACGCTTTTGTTCAGTAAATAATAAATCTGTCTCGGTAATGATGAAATGGACAGTTATATTGTCATTAGAATATTTTTAGGAAGCTAGAGAAGTGAAAAATGAGCAACGCGTTCGCCGGGATTTGAACCACGGATCTCTGGAATACGCGCCCAGCGTGCAGATCATCACACCACGCAGACACGCTAAAAAGGCGGGAGAAATACTTTATATACTCCCGCTTTTAAAAGGCGACTCGGGTTTTAGGGGACCCATTCGCCAAATCGTGGGTGTGAAGAATCATCATCCACCACCCTTTAGTTCGGGTGCCACTGTAGATTCATTAGAATATTTTTAGGAAGCAGGAGAAGTGAAAAATGAGCAACTCCTTCGCTGTGAATCGAACCACAGACCTCTGGAATAAGCACCCAGCGAGCAGACCACTACACCACGAAGGCATGCTAAGAAGGAGGGAGAAATACCTTATAATATATTAAAAGGAGAAAGTTTCGAAAATAAATCTGTTCAAAAATTGACAAAGTAGTGGATACTGATGGACTTAAAAACAAAGAAACTTCCAGAATAAAAATACCTTCAAATATTTTTAAAACTAAATTTATATTTAATACTTTAATTAAGTAAGGTATTCTATCTTAGCCCTCAAGGGCTAACTGTGATAAGAAGGATGACGCAGCTTATGAAGAGCTTTCTAATGCAGCTTCTGGAGAGTTTTCTAATGCAACCTATGAAGATTTTCTAATTCATTTTTTAATGTATTTCTAATTCATCTTATGAAGAACTTGCTCCAGTTACTTATATTGAAATTTGCTTCAGTTAACTTCAGAATAAACTGACTGGTATTCACAATGGCCATGGACTAAATCATTGAGCCCCTAGCTCTTAGCCTTTTCAATTCTCGGTAACCGAACCAAGTATAAGCTACCATTGCCCAGTGGCCTTAACTTCTCGGCTATGAGTAAAACCTATATTTGTCTTAAGCCAACGTATTAAAGATAATTTTTCATCGACCGCTGGTAAATGAAGATTATATGCATTATCTTCATAGCAGTCCTTGCAATATCTAACGTATTAGTAGAAATTTGGAATTTAAATCCAAAAGCTAGTATTTCAAACATTATCCTGGGACAAAAATTTAAAAAAAATTGCCTTAATAGCTTCTAAAAGAATTCTATTTCGATTTATAATGAACGAAAAAAGCAACAAAATAACAAAAATTACATTAGAATTTTTAGTTCAGAGCTTGACCATCTAGACTCAACTACGAACTTTATGTATTGTGATCAATCTGCTCGGCATTATTATGACATCATTTGCTGCAGATTAAATCCTGCATAGAATTTTTCACATGCGCTTTTACTTTTGTTTTGTCTATATGTTTTAACCTGCGAACGGGCTGGCTGCATGGGCGTTTTCGTGGTTTTCCTATGTGTAACGTGTATACGAGCCAGTTTCCCTTAGAAATTCCTCCACGAAGGCATCCCCCCCCTTAGGCAGATAGCCCTAGTGTGCTTTGCCTTAATTAAATAAATCGAACCTATATGTTTTAAAAAATTATAAAATAACAAAAAACTTATAAAATATAAAATGCAAACAAAAATCTGTTTTCTCCCTAGTTCAGTGGTTAGCGTGATATCTCGCTAATCACTGTTTATTTTTCAAAATTTTTAATATTTTTAAAAGCTTTTCTTTCTTCTCCTCAAACAGGCTGTACCTTAGGTAATCCTTGGATCTTTGAAATCAGTGAGCCCACAAGTGACTGAGGACGACCTGGAATCAAATCCCAGCGAACGGACTGGCTGCATGGATTTGACAGCAAAGGTTGGATTGGACTTTTTAATTGGGACGAAAGCATGCAAGGGATAGCTATTGAAGTTTCATCCCAATTTTGCTCCAAATTTTGCTCAAATAAAAACATCCTCGATAGAAAGTAATTCGAGGTAAAATATCAAATATCCATACTTAAATTTCCAGTTATCAACCTTCTAGTCACATTGGGTCCACATGTGACCAAGCAGATAAGACTGCATGGGTTCAGGTACCAACAAAAGAACTGGCTGAATGAGGACATTTGTGATTTTTCCATGTGTGATAGGAGGCCAAACGTCATACGAGCCAGTTTTCCCTAGAATGTTCCCTATGGGCAGATAACTTTGGCATGCTTTGTCTCAAACAAATAACCAATCTTAACTAATTGTATTTCTAATTGTTGCTAATTGTATTTCTTTTTTATGTTTGACGTGTGGTAATAACACAGTATATGATCTAATTTTTAATTTTCATTTTGTCATTACTCTTAATTTGTCATTATTTATACTGGACCGAATAAAACATGGCCTTAGAGGCAAGATGACCCTTCATTTATACAGGTACTTTAAAAGCCATAAAATCGCCTTATGTGTGTGAACGTAGCAAATTGAAATTATTGCAGAAAAAATAGTTTAATAGTCTAAATGCCATCACTTGAAAATAAATTTAAATATTTATGCTTTCTTTCAAGACATAAGTTAAGTAAAGTAAAGGGAAAATGATTAATTGTTTTATTATATGTTTTAAATTTTACGCCGCATTTCTTAAGACTTTCGACAAAAAGGCATTCTAAGGAAAGGAAAAACATTTTACACTCTGGTCAGTCTGTAAAAGTTTTATATGCGGGGCAATGATAAATAAAAAATGGACAGTACTTCTTGAACGAAAATGCAGAATGATTATGCTGGAAAATTACTAACTGATATATAATAGTTTCTCCGCTTTTGAAAACACATATTTTAATAATAATTCTTACAAAATTATTAACATTTAATTTTTTTAGGTCTTGTAAATTTATTAATGTAAATAACTTCAGAATTTTCTTTTAACAAGTCACAACATGAGGATGTTTAGTAGAAAAAAATAATATGGAGACGACCCCTATTAGCTATTTCATGTTTATATTACTCATATATAGAGCCCAAATACATTTGTTATACGAATCCTGAATGCACTCGTGTATGAAAAGCATATGGGGAGAGAGACATTTCCCTAGGGGAGGAGAGTTTACTGTGCAAGGTGAGCATCATTAATTAAGAAATAAATAAAATCTGTCACATCAATAGGAACCGAAAGCTGGCGAATTGTTTGCTTTTTATTCAGCGACTATTTTTCCCTCGGCTTCGGTATTCTTTTGAGCTTCGCAGGAAATACCTCAGTATATTTAACTGAAAGCGAACCGCTTAATCGGGAAATGAGAGAAAAAGTGTGTGTATAGAAAGAAGATAGAAAGAGGGAAAGACCTGCGAGGAAGGAGTATGAAGTGCATCATTTTTTTTTTTCTTTCTAAAAAACATTTAACAAAGCTGTTTTTCAAGCTCGTCAGGAGAAAAAACAAATTCTGCATTTTTTAAAACATGAAAAATTTTCAGTTCAGCTAATGATAAAACAACATTTCATTTGTGTAGTGTATTATATTTGATGTTTTAATTAATCGGATGAAATATTCGGGATCGTTTTTGAGGGGGGGGGGATATGCAAGACAGAACAAGTCATATTTAAAACCTGAAATAACATATAGTATGGGAATTTATTGGAGAGGTCAAACAACAAGAATCAGCGTTATATTTGTAAATTTTGCAAGACTAGTTTCGATGGTTTAACTACAGAAGCATCTTCCTCAGCTAGTTCTGTAGTTCAGTCATCGAAACTAGTCTTGTAAAATTTACAAATATGACACAGATTCTTGTTGTTATAAAATAATCATTACTCAGCGTGTTATTTTAGCCTAAAAAATGGGGATTTATTAACAAACTCCAAATGTGTCTCTTTAAAAAGGCTGTGGTTGCTTATGAAAGAAAATTTATAAGCCTATACTTGTGCCGGTCTAGGAAATTCATTTTACTTTGAGTAACTAATAATTATCTTATTATTATGATTTACTCTAAAGCAGCAGCTTTCAAACTGTGATTTCAAATTGTTCGCTCAACAAAAATTTAAGAAATGATAAGATAACCAAACTTGGCAGAATTTTCGGGGGGGGGGAAGGAATGAGTAATGTGAAATAGTATCTTTCTATCAACTCCGTGTCAAAACGACTTAAACTTGTTAACTTGCCAAAGATTTCAGGCTAGAGAGACTACGATCGGGTTGTAGAGAATAAAAATGACACTCACCTATTGTGTCATTAAGCATATTGTATCTTTCTTATCACATTATTTCTAACTGTATTTTTTGAGTAAATTGTGCCGCTAAAATATAATTACTGCAACTAAATAAATTTGCTGACAAATCTTCATTTGGGAATTCGAAGTCTAGAAACAGACACTAGAATGCTATGTAAGGGCACGCATCAAAACTCTCGCTTCGCATCAAATAGCGTATTCGAGAGGTCTAGCTTCGAGTCCCAACAAGGAAGTATTTCCTACTTCAAAAATCCCAATGACTCTACAGGATGAACAGCGATTTTAATTCTTTTACTGTTATTTATCTTAGACTTAAGAAACTTAAAATGCATTCTTTATAAGCATAGAAAATTTATCGTGATTGCTGTAAATGTTTTATATATCTCTTTTTCGTAGCTGTTAAGGGTATCATAAAAGGCTAGTATGACTCTAAAGACTTTAAAAAAATACACGATTCTCCTCATTGAAAAACTTTCAGGATTCATAATCTCTCACTTCAAAATTAAAATAAAAAATTTGAACTCGTAAAATTTATGTTCAGGTTAACTTCTTAATAAGAAATCTATGTTTTATTTTTACTTTACTTTATTTAAATTTGTAATTGAAAATGCATAAAAGGATTTTAGGTATTATTTAAAATATATCAATGTTTCTTTAAAAATTTTTAACAAAGCTTCTTAGACAGTTTGTAATTAATAAGAAATAATATTAGTAAACAATAAAGCTAAAACTTTTTAAATAGCTTTATCAAGTTTGAAATATTTTTTGTAAATTATTCTGGTAAATATGTAGCGTCATTAGTTTTTTTTTTTTTTTTTTTTTTTTTTTAAGTGGAAGACGTGAAAAATGTGCAACGCCCTCGCCGGGACTCGAACCCTGACCTCGAATACTCGTCGAGTGTGCTTCCACGTACACCACGAAGGCATGCGGAAAGAAGAAGAAAGTACCTTATATACTCCCTCTAGTAAAGAACGACTGGGAATGAGGGGACCCAGTCGCCAAATCCTGGGGGTAAGGAATTATGGTCCATCACCTTTTAGTTCGGGCGCCACTGTATAGAGTCATTAGGTGTAATGATGCTGGAGACGTGAAAAATGTGCAATGCCCTCATCGTTATTCGAACTCTGGAACTCCCGAATACGAGTCGAGTAAGCTTCCAATTTTACCACGAAGGTATGCGGAAAGGAGGGGAAAATACTTCATAAATTAAAAAGACCGTTCTATTTGCCAGGTATTCCTAAAAATATATTTAAAAAATGCCCATTTGAGAAAGTTTTATCATTGGAATATATTGGAATTTTAGGATTAAGAAGTACAATTAAAAAACTTTTGAAAACCACTGTTCTAAAATGTTATTCAACATTCCGATTATAAATATTACTCATTTACATTTAACTTGCAAAATGATAGATTAGAATGCCTGCAAGATTGGAAGAAAATAACTTGGGCTAGTTTGGATTGTAAAATTTGAAGTGAACTACTTATGTTACCAGATGAGCTTTTGGGAACTACCTGCTTTCAACGAACTCTCTTTCAAGGGATATTTTTTGAGGGGAGGAGATTAATATAGTGGAAATGCCCGAGTCTCAAGAGGAGAGGGGAAACACTACTCAGTTAAGGTTACTTCCTCCAGGATAATGTGTAAAATTATGAGATATTTTCTCCCTTCTTTCTGCATACCTTCGTGGTGTAACGGTAGCCCACTCGGAGCGTATTCGAGAGGTCTAGCTTCGAGTCCCAGCAAGGACGTATTTCCTACTTCAAAAATCCCAATGACTCTACAGGATGAACAGCGATTTTAATTCTTTTACTATTATTTATCTTAGACTTAAGGAACTTAAAAATGCATTCTTTATAAGCATAGAAAATTTATCGTGATTGCTGTAAATGTTTTATATATCTATTTTTCGTAGCTGTTAAGGGTATCATAAAAGGCTAGTATGACTCTAAAGACTTTAAAAAAATACACGATTCTTCTCGAAGAGCTGTGAATTGGGAAGAGTAAATATTAGGAGTTAGTAGGTTAGGTTTAATTGAAAATGGCAAAACACATGTGCCTAGGAGAAGGGATGCGTTCGTGGAGGAGTATTTAAGAGAAACTGGCTCGTATTCATATTGCACAGGAAAAAAACCTGAAGAACCAAGCATTTAGCCAACCTTTTCGCTTGAGTCGAATTGAGTCGGGGTTGAATTTTTAGTATTCAGCAGTCGTAACCACTCGGTGGGACAGTAGGAGTTAGACTCAAATAAAACTTTTAATGTGATAAAAAGTCATTTTTAATCTATTAATCGGATTGAGTTCAGTTTTTCCTCATAAAATCTTATTAGTGGCATTTAGATAGATTTCTTTTATAAAATTTCGTTAAAATGTGCTAGTAGAAACAGAGCTAATAAATGGAGTGCAATTAACTGAATTTTTCTTTATTAGTGATGCTTGATAATACTGTTAAAATGCCGCTATAACGGTAAGGAAAAGAAAATTTAAAATATAGTATATGTATATTTTTATTTATTTTTATTTTGTACATTTATTTTATGTATTTTTCTTTTATTTTTGCATGTGTTGGATTACTTCTGTTTTGCATGTTTTTGGACTCGTTTCACTCAAATTGAAGAATTTTTATTAAATTTTAGTGTTTTTGCTTGTTTAGGATTTATGCTTTTAATCATTTTTTTACAAAATTTATGTATAGTTTTGCTTTTTCAAATTTTGGAATTAAAAATTGCATATGGTTTTGCTTTTTCAAGTATTGGATTATTATTTTTGCTAATTTTGTTCATATACTCCATCTATTCAATTTTTAAAAAATTTTTCTATTATTCTGCAGTTTTTTGAATTTGTCTTTTTTTTATACTGTAACTTTGCAGTTTTTGCACAGCTTACTTCAGCCGGTAGGGATTCGATTAATAAACATACAAATTTATTAATTTGTTTTTCGAAGATTATTTTTAAATTTTAAATTTTATTTTGTGTTTTTTTTCGGCCTAAAAAATAGGTTATTTTTGGTGTTTTTACTTCTACACCAGCCCACTGATGGCGATAAATTTAATACTTTATTTTTGGTTTTGGCATGTTTTCCTTCCCTATTTCTTGCATCTCGCCACTATGCTTCTGTTGTTTTGGTTTTTGGCATGCGGTTTATTCCGAATTAAATACAGGATGAATTTTAATCGTATTTTTATTTTATTATATTATATATGTAACCAGAATATACGATATTAAACAAGAAGTTCTAAATATAGCCCAATTATGCGATGAAATAAATGCAACAAATGGTAGCAATATTGGAAGAAAAATTAACCTGTTGCATATTCAACCTGTATCAAGCTGCTATTATAAAAATACAAAATTGTTTGCATAAGCAATAAACACTGTGAAAAAGTAAGGTAGATCAGTACTGAGATCAGTAGGGAACAAATCATAAAAAGTGTGCAAACAATTTAAATGCAAAAAAGAATGCAAACCCAAAAAGTAGCGCAAATAATAATGAACAATAAAATAAAAAGAATTTATATTTCTCGGCACGGCATCGAGAAAAGTAAATAGAATATTTTTGAGCTAACTATGACAAAAATTGACAAATTAAAACTTAAAACGTGAATAAACTACAAAAGAATTTGTGCTCCTATGAGTCCATTTCCTACAGGCTGGAACAGGGATAGCATAATCGCACAATATTCCATGAATCCCCAAAATCTGAATAATTGTATAAAACAGCCACAAAAACAGTCATTTCATTAAAATACAAAACATGTTGAGCAAACTAAGACTAATCTAAGCAAACAATTAAAGTGAAAAAGTAAGCAAGTAAAACCTGAAACGTTAAAAACATGGAAGAGACTTAGAGAGTCAAACCTTAATCTGTAGCAATCTAGTCAAAAAAAGTAAGCAACTATTATATCGTGCATTAAATATAAATTAAATTAAAAAACAAGTCAGAGCTACTTCAATTTAATTTATATTTAATAAACGAGACAACAGTTCTTTACTTATTTTTATTAGATTGTTACAAACTAAGGTTACAAACTAAGATTACAAACTAAGGTTTGACTCTTACTTTCATCTACGTTTAATGTTTCTGGTATTGTTTGCTTATGTACCGTAAATTTAATTCTTTATTTAGATTTATTCTTAGTCTGCTCGAGATGTTTTGTATTTTAATCAAATGAATGGTTTGTATCTGTTTTATACAATTGGTCTTATGGAAAATTGGGCAGTTATTCTCTTCTTATTCCAGTTTGTATGAGTTGAACTGAGAAGGACATAAACTGCTTTGTAGTTTATTTAGTTTTTAAGTTTTAATTTGTAATGTTACAGCTGAGGAACATTTTACACTGACAGTTAAACATTTTATTTACATCTTTCGATGCACAAATCCATAACGACGATGAGCCGAGAGATGTAAATACTTTTCATTTCCTTTTCATTATTATTTGCAGCATTTTTGAATTTAATTTTTGCACTTTTTAAATATTTGTTCACTATTGATCTCAGAGCTGATCTAGTTTATTTTCAGTGTTTATTGGGTATGTGTGTGTGTGTGTGTATTTAATTATGGCAAAGCACACTAGGGCTATCTGCCTAAGGGGAGGGATGCCTTCGTGGAGGACTTTCTAAGGGAAACTGGCTCGTATACACGTTACACATGGGGAAAACCACGAAAACACCCATGCAGCCAGCCCGTTTGCGGGATTCGAACCTCGGACCGAACTACCAGTGTTCAGCGACTTTACCGCTCGGCCGTTGGTGGGCTGTTTATTGGGTATGTAAACAATATTTATTTTTATAATAGCTTGAATTAAGTTTAGTACATAATGCATTTAATTGTTTCTTATTTATCAATACGTATTTATATTTGTTTTACAAATCTTCATTTTGCATTGCCGTTCTTTGTCCTCAATTTTAAAAACACGAGTTTGAGTTAAGTGTTGACTTTAAGTCGAATTACAGTGTTGTCAGCCGAACTAAAAGCATATTGATATGGCATTGGTTGCAGGTATGAACAATGCGTTTTTGCCAGTTTAGCAAGCTCAAACATCTGAGACTTATTAAATAAATGAAGCATCTCGGAAATCATCATACAGTTTGTTTTTCAGTTACTCAAAAGCTTTTATTACCATTAGAACACATTACTCTTTCGTTTGAACTTTATTTTCATGGAGCATTTTTAAAGCTATTATTTTAAAAGCATTTTGTTTATTTAATAGGGACAAGATATCTGTCCATTTTCCCATGGAAAATATTGCAGGAATTTGAATCTTGGATCTTATGTTTACTATTATGGTTCCTCGTAATAATTTATAAAACGCCATGTTGAGAAATTTTCTTTTAAAATCATAGATAAAGAAGGTTGTTAAAATGGTACTCATAAGCTGTACCTCTACGAATTTCTTTGTTTCTAGAGACGTAATTGAGTTACTTGAAAATTCAGTATAAAGAAATTTGAAAAGATACTAGAAAATCAAGCAGGTCAAAAATGTGATTACTAGATGAGGAATTTATTTGATCAGTAAAATTTTAATTCATTATCTGTTTACTATCCGATTAATTAGCAGAACTTTAGTAGATACTAGTAAATGAACGGAGATGCAATAAACTGCAAAGAAGGGAATCCTGAGCCGAAAATTTTGTGAAACACATCGTAATTATAAAATATATTCGATTCATGTGATATTCCATTCCATCATCGCTGGTATGCAGAAAGCTGCATCTAGTGGGAAAAAGTGAGCTTAAAGCAACTTTTTACGAGGCAAATGGAAATAAACAGGTATATAACAGAAGGAAGGGAGTAGGCTATATCAGGAGATAGTGCTTTACGGATGCTGACGCTCTTTCTGCCGTATGAGGATACCGTAAGGAGGCTGGATTTTTATTCAACGAAAAATACCTTAGTTCTTTGCGGATGCCTATAATCTTTCTGCGACATCCTGCCATATACTGCTCTTGGCAGAATAAGGCTAGACGTTCGTGCCTTTTATTCAACAGTAAACTTAGTACTTTGGGGACGCCTGCACTCTTTCTGCCACATCCTGCCATATACAGCTCTCGGTAGAAGACTGAATGTCTGTTCCTTTAGCCCAAAGGCCGTTAGCCCAGAAGGGTTATTAATTTCGTTTTGGCGTTTTACGTCGATTCACTTTCTGCATTGATTCACTTTTCAGGCTCTTGCCACCAAATATTACAGCCCTGTATTATATTTAAAATGAAGAATCTGCATAAATGCATGTATGTTTCTCGCATTGTGACAAAACAACGATACCTAGAGTCATCCAATTTTGAATAACGTAATCCTCCACCAAATATGGGCATCTCGAAGCCCTAATTTGGAACTTGTTTTGTTATCTCTTTTATATTTTGTGAGGCATTAAAGAATTTTTGATTAACAAACTCAACGATTTCAAAGCGAGGAATGGCAACACTGTACGAAAAAAAAAACATTTTTATCTCCAGCGCGCGAGACTGTGTATCGGAAATTCTAAATATATTCTCATTTTAAATTCATTTTGCGATATTGCTGTTGAATTGAATGTTATGGTTTAAGTGCAAAGAACATGATATTTAATAAATAAAGGTAACACAGAAAACGTTAAAAAACGACGCTTTGGGCGTAAAATAAAATGTGAAAGCTTTCAGATTAAAAATTTATTATTATTATCATTATTATTATTTTCAACTGCCATTATCCGCAATAACTAATGTACCATAATTGGTCATTTCCTGATGCGCGCAGTTTTTTCACCATTTTCTGCCATGTGCGGCTCTAGGCAGAAGACCTGGTGTCCATATTATTGCTTATATTTAACAGCAATAGAATTTTAAAACAGATTCTTTAGACACGCGGCATATTGCAGTAACATCGACTATAGCATCTATCCGGATACTGATCATCGATTCTTGCAATTATGGAAGCGTTGGCTAAAATGTTAGAAACATTTCCTGTGATATGCTATCATAACTGGTAACATAATACAAGATAACAGCATTTTTAGCGAACAAAATATAACTTTCATTTAATGCAGGTTTCAAAAGAAAATGCTGATACATTACGAAAAGCAGCCTTTTCGGGTTTCGAAATGAAACGAGCATTTATTTTTGAAACGTAAAATATTTTTTTAATTTAAATATGTTAGTATAAAATTAAACAAAAATAATACATTTACTTTTATGCATAATTAATGTATTTAAATTTATAAATAATCAGTACATTAAAATATAGCAATAATAAATATTCAAAATGTCATGGAGCTCTTTCTGTATTAAAATTAGCAGCAAATGTAAAATTTCATTTTCAGTGTTGTGATCTGTACTGTTATTTAAAGAGTTTATGGACTATATTGTTGGAAGTAAATAGATTCATATAGATTAATATAAAATATCGCGTTGAAAATTTAGCAAATGAATCCTTTCTTTTGTTTTGTTTCTATCTATCCTCATCATTATTGATCACTGGCAAATCATGTGATCTTTCTCATTAGTAACTGAAAAAATGAGGACTCCGTTTTTGTAACAATTCAGGATATGTTTTGAAACATAAATTTAATTTTAATTTTTTTAAAAATCAAGTACGTTAAAGCAATGGAGGGCTAAGTAGACGGATGCTTACGTGGTGAACTAAGAGTTCGCCTTACATATGGGGAAATCCACAAAAAATCCCAGTCAGTCAGTCAGTTCGCTGGGATTTGAATCCAAGCTATCCACTCAGCCACTGGTGGGATCTCAAATTCTTACATTTGCTTTTAATATAGCTCGACAGTGGAATGTTAATTACAGAGCCATAAAAGAATTGCTCTTATTCTAGCTTACACTCTTATTCTACTTCTGTTATTTTTTCGAGCTATTGCAATTGGAACTTTTAAATTAATTAACCATGAATAAATTTTCTATTGAATTTTTATACTTAACCAGATATATCAGAATGGTTATTGGTTGATTGTATTATTATCTGATTTACTAAGATTATTGCAAAGAAAATCGAGTTCTATTTGCCTAAGGGGAGAAATGCTTTCGTAAAGGTACTTCTGAAGGAAACTGACTCGTATTCATGTTACACGTAAGGAAAAGACCCAAAACGCCCATGTAGACAGAAGTTGAATACGGACCGAACAACCAGGGTTACCTAACGTAAGTTCCTTGCTTTGGGAAACGAATCACAGGTTAACATTGCGATGATTTTGAACTAGGTCGCTCTGAGGAATTATAAAAATTTAGTTTTTCTAGCTATTATAAATTCTTACCAAACTTTAGATAGACTGATAGCGAATTATCGCCAAGTCTAAAAGTTATCGACAGAGAGTTGAGAAAGTTGTGGTGTGTGGTGTGGTGTGGTGTATTTAATTATGGCAAAGCAAACTAGGGCTATCTGCTTAAGGGGAGGGATGTCTTCGTGGAGGACATTCTAAGGGAAACTGGCTCGTATACACGTTACACATGGGAAAAACCACGAAAACACCCATGCAGCCAGCCCGTTCGCGGCATTCGAACCTCGGACCGAACTACCAGTGTTCAGCGACATTACCGCTCGGCCGCTGGTGGGCTTGAGAAAGTTGAAACAAACCTTTTTATTAAATAAGAACTTGCACGACATAAATCCCCGACTCGGGCTTGCAATTTAGGCAACCACTTGCGGGCGACGTAACTTGAAATTGTTGGTGTCTTGTCTATGTAATTTATTGAAAATGGTTGCCAGAGCCTCAAGGAGGTTGGGCTTTTACTTCCACCCCAGTTTTGAGGGAGAGCCTTCCGGGGTGTCGGAGGGTCTCCCACCCCTCTTGCCTACCACCAAACCACAAGAGAGGACTTTCGGCTCGCCATATATTTAGAGTGTTCCCATGCCGCAAACGTACTATAGATTTACAAACACCCATGCCTTCTCCGGGATTCGAACCCCGGCCCATCGGTACCGCAGTAGCCTACCCTAATCACTATACCGCCTGGGCGGCGCAATTTAAAGTAAGAGTCAAATGCAATTTTTAAATTCAAGTAAGCAACTAACCTAAGGCTACACAAATCAATTTAAAGCGAATCTGGCTCAAAACCCTAACCGTCGTAGATATTCAAATATCGGCAATTATAATGCAAATTCGAAACTATCAATCTTGAGATAGCAGCAACTTAGTAACATGACCTAAAAACGCTCTGTCTTACAATCTAAAAACTTCAGTTTAATTAACTCGCGCCCTAATTTTCAGTTTGGCGTGGAAAAGGAAAGTAAAAGTGACACTAAAGTTCTAAATCATAATAACTGGTTAATTAAAATAATAAAAGTCTTACAGAATATATCAATAGTACGGGCAACTAAAATTTAATTTTTTTAAATACTATTTCACATTTTGGAAAATTGTGTAACAAAGCCCAAAATGCACTAATTGATTTTGTTCGAAATATTTTATGCAAAACATTTATATTTTACAGAAAGAAAAACTGTAATACTAGTATATCGAAGGATTGCGAAAAGTTTCGGAATTCCCTGCTTAAAAATTTATAAAACGCCAACAATATAGCATTACAATCAAACGCAAGATAGGACACATATGCAATTTGTTGCATTTTACATTAAATTTCAAAGAAGCTTTCTTTTGATTTCAGATGTAAAATATTAGAAATATACTAGGGATATTTGTGTATAAGGAAGATATTATTCCGCTCAAACCTTTTTAAGGGTATTTATACAAACCTTGATGGTCAATACAGATGAGGTAAATCACAGAAACATCATTCGACCAATTTAACCAATATTCTAACATACGTTGGATCTATGGTTTTTTATGCGAAAAAATTTAATAATAAAATAATCCATCATTTATTAACTTTTAACTACTGCTACAGTGAATAAAACAGAAATAACTCTTTATGAGTCTATAACAAAAACTTATTTCAGAATTATTAAATTGAAAAATTATTAAATTCTGTGAACTTGTTTCTCTTGTAATTCTCTTTAAAAAAAAACTACGTAATTACTCGTGTTGAATGATTGCGATTTATGCAATCAGGTTCGAAGAGAGGACAATATCTTTAAATTTTGCAAATTAGAAATTCAATTTAAATTCGTCTTAAGAAGGAATAAAATTTTGCCTTTCTCCTTAACACTATGACGTCAAAATTAATAGGAGAAAATATAACTAAATTTTTGTGTCAGTTCAATCTAACATTTCGTTACGATTATGACATTAATCTTCTAATTTTCTTTAAATGCATACGAAAGTTAATTTTCAGGCGTTTCATTGAAACAGTAATCCCTAAATTAAGGAAAATGAGATAAGAACCAACTGTGACACTGTTCACGAATGAGATGTCAGCTCAAAGGCTTATCTTTCGAAAGACTAGCTGCCTGCCTTTCCATTACGCTCTAACCAGGTGCGTCATGATTTATTCTTTTACTTTCGTTCCCCGTCTCATACCTCGTTGCCATGCCAACGCCAAATATGAACCAGTGGCTTGGAGGGGGGAGGGAGAAAAAGAGCACTCGGGGATCCTTTCCCAACCCTGGCGCCAGGTAGGTAGCGTGATCTGGTCATTCTTTTTAATGACTTCAGACGCTTATTGTCCTCTGACTTGGGTCCTTTATGATATGCAATAAATGAATGGGGTATTTATCTTATCTATTTTTAATTTACATCGTGATGAGAGGTTCAGAAAATTCAGAAGTATTTAAAATCTTAGACTACGAAGAAAAATGGAAGGAGTGATTCACATTTACATTACAGAAAGACCCTGATTATCCGATCCCTGATTAACCGAGATCGCCAGTAACTGTAATACACTAATTTTCTTTTAAAAGCTTTGCCTTAAATACTGCACCGAGAGCTTAAAAGTCCTCTCAGAATTGTGCATCTAGCCAGTTTAAATTCATAACTGTACTTTGTAATGTATGGAAGGAATACACTACACCTATTTACATATTCTTGCTGAGGTGACTGCAGAAAATTGCGGAAAGAAACGATGGTACAATATAAGAGAAAAATAATCTTTCAAAATGCATTTTTGAGGAAATGGGAAATTATAATGTGCGTTACAAAGAGATTCATTTTTGATTTTTTTATAACTTGAACAATTTCAAGCGGAGATAAAGTACACGCAGTAAAATGAAGTAACGTAAATAGTTTTATTCTTGGAAATGATGTACGAGCTGCGTAATAAATAATAACTCACGAAAGTAAGTGAGAACGTGCATTTTTGTTTGGTACAGCATTAAATACACTGAGGCATGAAAGTAAGCTTATACGTGCTTGCTTTACCACATATAATAACAGAAAATGTATTTTTTTTTTTTTTTTTTTTTTTTTACAAGAAATAGCAAAAGCCGTTTTATCCGATCTCGGATAATAAAGTTACTATATCCTTCTGAAAACAAAAACTTTGAAGAAGAAATATATTTGGCAGTCAAGATTTATGCAGGTTTTTTTTATGGATACATAAGAGTTCCTTATACATAAATTCCTTATACATTTGGACTCACCGAATCTACTATTAATTCACTATATAAAGCTTAATTAATTATATGTTATTTTTGCACGTTTTTTGTTCAAAATGAACGACGCTTCTTTAAGTTTGCCACACAAGCAATTTTGCCATCAACTGTACTATATTTCTGAACTGTTACACTCTGCACGGGTGTTCGAGAGTGCCACATTATGTAAAAGCTAGCGCTTTGTTTCTTCACGCACATTTTCAGAACATGGTTTTATAATTACTGTTGGAATAAATTTATGCATGTAAAATATATCCTTGGTCTTAAGCTATGACTATAGAAATATTTTAAAATGCCTTCTCTACAAATAAAGGTATTCTTTGGTGAGATACTGATATTGAAGCTATAAATATACTTTTGGATAGTTATCGTAAAACAGCACTTGTTTATAAATGTAGTTTTTCATATATTTTCTTCTATTTGATGCTTTTTATAATATTTCTGACAATTTCATATGCATATTCAATTCTCTATCAATTCCATATATATGTATATTCAACTGATGAATTGGTACTATGAACAAACCACTGTAATAATGACGATGAATCTTTAACATAAATTTCGAATGGTAAAGCTGAACACAAATGTCTTTGACTTTAATTTCTCATCAAATGATAGTTTGGTTTTAAATTTAATTGTAGCTCTTTTCATTCTGTGCTAAACGATAGTCGATATTTGCAGATGCTTGCATTTCGAAACTTCAGATTAAGAAATCAAACAGGAAGACCCTCGAACGGAAATGAACGGAATAAAGTTATTAATTGAATAGTGGGTAGTCGTTCGTCAAAGTGGTGTGATGACTACGAGGATGTCCAGAAGCGAAGAAGCTTTAGAAATCTAGGTTTAGAAAGTTTCATTTTAAAAAGATTTCCAAAAAATTTCTAAATTATAAAACTTCAGACAAGAAAAGCTCACATATGTCTCTATATGACAAGGCAAATCTTAAATATCAAAAATCTGCGTTATTCAATAAATTGATACCATAATTACTTTATCCATTATTATAGATTAACATCACACTACAAAATATTGTAGAGTCATTAAATTTATTTTGAGCAGGAAACATTGAAAAAGAGAATTGCCCTTGCCAGGAATAAACTCCGGGCCTCTCAGTACTAGATAGACATATTTTCGATTACGTATACCACGAAGTCACGTGGTAAGGAAAGAGAAAATTCTTTCATTCTCCCGCACTTAAAAGGCGACTGCGAAAGGGGACTCAGTCGCCAAATCCTGGTGGTGATGGTTATCGCCCACCTCATTTTAATTCGAACGCCCTTTGTAGACTCATTTTGATTTTTTTTAGAGAAAGAAACTTAAATGAGCAAATGCCCGCGACGAAGTCTGAACTTCGGACTTCCCGATTACTGTCTGAATGTGCTTCCAATTACACCACGAAGGCAAGCGATGAAAATTATAATAATGCATTTAGCCAGAACTAAATTCTGCTGCAGTGAAGTGTTGACCATTCACTCTGGAGTAGGGAAATGTGCAGTTAGAATGAAATTGTCTGCTAATTCTGTGGTAATACTATTTTATTTTGTCATATTTCAGTGACACTCTGATTTTGGATTACTGATTAAAATTTAATTATAATTTGGATTACTGATTAAAATTTAATTAATTTCAAATTTACCTGTAACTGAATGAACGGATATAGAGTAATATTTTTTATTGTCTCTTGTACTGCAAAGGCTTTCCTCTTCCGCTAGAGAGTTTTTATACTAAGCCTGATTCTAACTTTATTCCGAGAAGAAAATTTTATTAAATTTAGTTTTGGTTAGTTATTCATACATCTTGAGTCTTTAAAACATGTTTAGCCTCGAAACTCAAGGACTTATATATTCAATTGACTTGTAAATCTTTTTTTTTATTGTTTCTAGATATATTATTAGTGTTACGAATTTTGTGTATATGTAAAAAATTTTAGTGAATTTTTGTGTAATATAACATGAAAATCTAAAGAAGCGATGCGTTGCCGGGAAAACAAGGATACAGGGGCAACTGTTTTTAACATTGAGTAAATGGCTATCTCATTGAATTCGCGAGATTTCGCCAAGCTGGCTGTGGTTTGAGCGACTAATTTTTGTCACCAAATTTGACAAGAAATCGCCAAAATTCGCCAAACTGGCAACCATTTGGCGACATATTGATCCGGTGGCTGCATAACTGTAATTGGTATTGTGACTGAATAAGTGTAATTGATTCCTATATGTAACTGTAACCACATCCACCCCTCTTATGCCTTTCAGTAATTTCGGTAAGTGGAAGACACTAGAGATTTCTCAGCGGCCGGGGGAAAACTGCATCCTTTCTCAGAAGATTTATTATTAATTTTTAAGGGAAAGTCAGCGTGAGTTCGAAGTATTCAGAGATATCCGTGTCAGTTTCCCTCTTTAGATGCGCCTTGCATTGTGTACTCTCTTAATAGTTTGAAGCGTAACTCTGATTGTGCTCTATGATACTGCGAAGAGCTGTAGGAGTACGTTTGTGGAAAGTTCCAAGACTATGGAATTTTTCTTTTGGTAAAATAAATTTTACCAAGCTATCATCGGTTCTATGTGTATTCAAACGCAGACAATAGTTTTAATTTCGAAGAGGAATATATTTTTTACGACACAAATTTTAATTAATTATTCAGGATTTTTATTGTTATATAATTCATGAAAGAGAAGGAATAAAATATCGTAAGTTTTGACATAATCTATCTCAAGTTCATCACCAATCCTTCGAACACAAATATGGTGTTATACAGTTAAATGTTAAAAGTAACAACAGATTTAGACAAAATTACTAGTTTGAAAAACGTTTACGACTCATGAACATTTAAAAGTATGCTGATGTTATGAACTTCGTTTTCTAATATTTTATATAGAAATTACTCTTGAAATTTAAAAATGCTATTGCTTACAATAAGTGATATCTAATACTCATAACAGATTTCTAAAGACTGATTTTTTAACATTATGCAGTTTTTTTTCTTTTTTTAAAGAAAAAGAAATCCTTGTGCACCACAAAGTATCACACGAGACTTACTCATCGTAAGCAAAAAACCGGCAAAATTGTAAGTAATAATATCAATTTTCAATAATACAATGAAATCATACACAAAGAAGGAAAAAAAAAACCACACACACATACACACACAAAAAAAAAAAAAAAAAAACAAAAAAAAAAGTAAATACAAAAGTATAAAATATATAAAGAAATCATTTACAATGTTTAAAATAAAAGTCAACAAAATTGTCATTATGCAGTTTGTGCTGTTTTTCGCTAAAATGCAAAATGCAATTAAATTTGTAAACAAATTTTATCATCTTGCAGTCTTGTATTTGTTGCTTGCTCTCATCCCATTTGTAAAATAAGAATTTTTTTAAAAATGAGAACGCAAACAATGTTGTTCAAAGAGTTTCATTATTGCTGTTGCCATCTATTCGATTTCTTATCTTTTACACATTACAATATTTCCCCATTAGATTTTATTACATTAAGTATTTTTCTTAAATGAAGCAACTTAAAACTGCAACATGCAATGCAAAAGAGATCTCATCAAAGCTGTTCAATATATTAATTTTAAGGGGTAGTCTTGTGTTAATTAATGTTAAGCATGTTAACTAGACAATTGTTAACATTTTAATCTGTTCAATATTAGTTCTTTTAAAGGATAGAATGTTAACATGTTTAAAATGCCTTGAATGCTTTCTTTCTATTGATGCAGGATTTAAAATGCAATGCGTTAACGATATTTTGCAAATAGGATTAAAAAAAAGGTTGCGTTTCATTGTGTGTGTGTGCGTCTGCTTGCGTGAGCGTACATGTGTTTCAGTTACATATGGGAAGGGCGCAGCAGTAAATCATACATTAATATCATACATAACGAAACAACGCTTCTTGACATGGATGCTTGTAACCTTATTATTGAAAATGGAGACAGATTTGCTTTACCACAGTATTACGCAACTTAAATATCTGCATAAAGTGGCAATAATTCTCAGAGCCTAAAATTACGGAATGTATGGCAATAACGGGAAATATTTAAATTTCTAAATCCCATAATTACTGCTTCCGTAACGAGAAGTAATTTTAACTCGGAGAGTGAAAGTCAAAAAGCCTGGATACAAGGCAAGCCTTCCACATTATACATACATGTTATCTTCTTATAACGTGCAAAAGAACATTAAGATCAGTATTTCCTAACGCTTTTCACATTTTAAACACACGTAATATTACATGTTTAAGGTAAGTAATGCAATGACTTTAAGGTAAAACCAAATCTACTTCCGTTAAAATATTGCTGCGATTACCTATAATATTTTCTAGAAATTTTATTATGCCATAAACTAATTGTTAAGTATCATAAACATGACTATTAAACTTATTTTCATCATAACCATAACTATTAAGTTTTTTAGCATCATAACCATAAATATTAAGTGTTACTTATGAGAGTTAATTTTTAGGTATAGTAAATATTTAACAATTATTTTTATGGTAAATGCTTGCTGAGCTGAGTATTGCAAATAAAGCTATTACTTTTGGAATATTCGTTAAAAATGGTGAATTTTATTTGATTTCATGAACTAATAGAGATTAAAATCAACTTTTTCTTCTTGGTAAATAATACTAATTTAATGCTAATTTTGCTCTCACATTTTCCCATCTACTATATTTACAAACTAAAATACTTATAGAATAACTTCTATATTTCTGCATATAGTTCATCAATAGTTAATCAGACCCACTCCTATTTAAGAAATGCAACATTTAAGATAGATCTTTCAGCCCAGAAATCTTTTTTTCTTTTCATTGAAGAATTAGACTCTCCTGTCCTTAAAAAAAAAATAATAAAATAAAATAAAATAAAAAAATGCGTTCTGCTTTAGTTAAAGTTATTGACTAAAATGAACAAATGTCATTAATCAAAATTTCTGAAGACCGCTTATGCATATTCCAAAAAATAGCCGTGCTTTAGTTTTAAAACGTAATTTTCTGAAAGATAACTTTTATGCTTGAAAATGCTTGAAAAATATTAATTTAAAAACATTAATTTATAATTATCATTGACAGAAATGCTGAAATTCAGAATTTTATACTTGGATATATTGATATTACATATCGATTTGTTTCCTTTTCCAGTAAAAGTGGATTAAGTCCCATAATTTTTGTCATATTTTTTCAGGGTAATATGTGTAAAACGGGCCAAATATTTCTCTGAAAGATCTTTAGAAGATATTATCTGTAGTAAATAGTATACTAGTTTAATATTAGAGGACACGTCCGAAAATTTAAATTCTGTTTACATTTACGGAAATCCCTTTCGTGTGCCCTCTTATATGATGTAAGGAGTTATTTGTTTTTACTAAAGTTGTAATGTGAGTAAAATTGCCGTAAACTGAAAGTTTACCAAATTAGATTTATTTCTTATTTTTCCTTATATTTTTATTTCGTTTATATTCTTACATATTTCATAGATAGGCCTTTTCATGCACTGGCCTTTCATGTTCAGGAGGTATTCATCTGCGTATTGTTTTTGAAACCCTCTGTATGTATCGATAGAGCATCTTCATGCATACATGTATGTAACAAATTCGAAAAAATGTATATTTATTAGTTCAAAATGCATTAGTTATACGCATTTAAATGTTTTAAAACTTTTACCTGCAGAATGAGATCTCCTTCCATGAGCAAATCGGAGTATAGTATATCCCTAGGTTTGAGATCAGATGTCTGGGGGTCCTTTTCTCTTCTTAGAGCTACTGTGAAAATAAAAAGCATTTGTGAGAAAAAAAATATTTCTGAAAGAATTTTGCATTTTTCCCTAAGCAAGTTTATTACTATAAAAAGCATCTGCATTTTGCATCAGATTTTCGAAATTCATGCTAGATATTCGATATATATAGAGTTTAGATATTCGAGCTAATTATAAGTCAACTTTAATTGCAAATGACTGATATGATGAAAGCAAATAAACCGATTTATAGAGGCGGTGTATTAAATAGACGATATTAAATAGAGTTCTAATAACTGTAAGATGAAAAATTCATTTTTTTAAACTATTCGTTTTTAATATCTATAAAAGTAGTTTAAGATAACGTCAAAACAATGTATATGTTACGGTGAAACACCGAAACCTGGAGAATGTCGACTTTCACCGGTGAATGTCAACATTCACATAGTCTCTTGGTGTATGTCCGAAATATTTTCCAAATACTCTTATTTCTGACTTACACCGGTCAATGTCGACATTCGCCATGTACTAATGGTGAATGTTGAACATATAACAATAGTATATTTTCTTCTCCGTAATTCAGTCGCGAATAAACGCACTTGAGACTTGAAATAAGAACTTAAGAACATGAGAACCTAAAACACACAATACATTCAAAATGAGAAAGGAAAATAATAGAAGTTAAAAACTTACTTAATTACACAGTACGTTCTAAATGAGATAATAAAATAACAGTAATAAAAAACTTACTAAATTATGTGATTCAAATTTTATTCATTGCAACAACTTAAACTATTATGGCACTTTATGACCTCTCTTTTCGACTTTCACCAAAGCATATCTGTGATTGTCGAGATATACCGGTGAGGGTCCGAATATACAAGAATGTAGTGCAATATTCGATCTTTCACCGACGTATTTGGTGAATATTGATATTCTCCGGTGAAAGTCGACATTCTCCAATTTCGTTCTTTCACGGTAACATATGTACGCTTTCAAAATCCTTCTTTTTCTTAAGCATGCAGCTCGACTAGTGGAGACTACTTGATACTGGGATTGAGTTCTTCCCAGGCTCGATCAGAGTCGAACGAGTTAGCTGCAAAGCTGGTTTTCGTGGTTTTTCCCCACGTGTAGCGTGAATACGAACCAGTTTTCCTCCACGAAGTTGTCCAGTGAAGCCATCCCTTTCCTCATACAGGTAACCTTTGCTTGCTTCGCCATATTCGAATAACATAAACTAATCATAAGCACATGCACAAGAGGGAGGGCAAGCAGTATAGATCAGAATGACAAATAATTTAATAACAAATAAAAACAACGGAGCTCATTTTATTAATCCGGTTTGAATTGCAATATCACTCGAAAACTGAGAGTATTGGAACCGAACTTCAGCTGAAATTAAGCTCTGGAACTTCGCACAAATCAATATACAATAACATATTTATATAACTTTTATCAGGGACCTTTAGTAGGTACCGCGAAGAAACCTCAATATAAATATTGTAAAAATTATTGACTGATTGCCTTTTTTAAAATATGTAACATATTCACACTACACTGTAGATCACTGCAATAACCTGAAATCACAAATCACATTTAATATTCAATTTCTGTGGGATTTGTCTGAGCAATACACCGTGGCTTACAAGCCTATCTGTTGCCGTAATCAACTTTTACACACACACACACACACACACACACACACACACAAAAAAAAAAAAAAAAAAAAAACACCACTAGAAAAGGAAATAATAATAATAATAATAATAAAATTTGAAAGCTTTCAGCTTTTACATTACACCCGAAGGCTTGTTTATTTAACCTCTTGTGTGTTGCCTTTATTTATTAAATATCATATTCTTCGCACTTAAAATATAAAATTCAATTCAACAGCAATATCGCAAAAAATAATTTGAAAATGAGCAAAGCCTTAGAATTTTCGATACACAGTCTCGCGCACTGGAGATAATTTTTTTTTTCGTACAGTATTGCCATTGCTCGCTTTGAAATCGTTGAGTTTGTTAATCAACAATTCGTTAAAGTGTTACAAAATATAAAATCGATAATAAAACAAATTTCAAATTCCAAATTTGGGCTTTCGTATGACCATATTCGCTAGAAGATTACGTTATTCAAAATTTGATCGCTCTAGGTACCGTTGTTTTATCCCAATGCGAGAAACATACATACATCTATGGAGATTCTTCATTATTTAATTTCTTTAAATAAAACACAGAGCGATAATATTTGGTGGCAACAATCTGAAAAGTGAACTGGCATTTATAGTGAACCAACGCAAAATGCCAAAACGAAATTAATAGTCCAGGAAAAATTGCTCCTTTAGACTAAAAATGACCCCTGTTGTAGCAATTGGGACGCATTTTAGCTACTCAAAATTTAACTTAGCGATACCTTTTGAATAATATAGGAATAATTACTTTAGCGTATTAATTATAAGAGCATATTGGCATATGGGCATACTGGATTAAGTCAGTGTGATTCTTAATAAGTATCATTACATTCACTGTATGATATTCTAAGTCGCCAAATGAAGTAGAAAATCTGTAACTTTCTGCTTAGTTGGATGATTATGCTGCTTGCTTCTGTTTGACGGCCAGGAGCAGTTGCCACCGGCAAAAAGACACTAGGATTAATTAGTACGCCGTTTGATTCCGAAGTAGTATAATGTTAGCCAATTTACATTTTAACATAACAATTATTTCCTGGTTAAGTCTAAAGAAATTAGAAATTTTGTGGTGTTGGATGCACCCTTCCTTCAAAAGACGACGATATCGCAATAATTGGTATGTATTTGTGTGTTAAATTTAAGCTCGCTTATCTCATCGGACAAAAAATGAGCGATGACAAGATTTAACATTGTAAATTTATTCCAGTCTTAGATCTCGTGTTTCTCACACAGAAAGAGTTAAAATAACCGACGACTCTCAAGTTCATATCCATTTAGCGAAAAAGATCCATAAGTTAAACAAGATGCTAACGCAACGAAAAATAGTTACAGAACAATTGTAATTAATAACAGTCGTCTACACTCTTGCGTGAGTTGCTTTAAATAAGCTCCTTTCGGCGCTACTTACTACGTACGCACTTAAAGACTCCTAGCACCTGAGGCTTACGTTGAAATTAGACAAAAAGTAGTGATCAATAAAATATGAATTCGAAATATACACGCCGTAAGGCCTCGTTCAAATAAGTAAATTAATTAATAGGCAAACGGATAAGTAAATAGATAAATTAATAATAAACACGTAAATATGTAAATAAATGCTAGTAAGCAAATAGATAAGTAAGCGCGTATATAAATAAATAAAGTACGTTATAGAGGATACCTTAATTAGACTATATTTATTAATTTTATCACGACGGGTAACATGTTTATAGAGTCATCCATAGACGATTAAAGCATATCCTAGATCATCCTTGTTTGAAATATACACACACATGTAAACATATATATGTGATGTACCAGCTTTTGTCCTGAATAAATAGATTGGTGAAGAATCATAGATGTAGTCGTAGCTCAAAAGTATCAGACGATAAGTTTAAAAAACTGGATCCATTTATTATTTTTCAGGAGAAAATAGCAGTTGCAAAAATCATATCTCCGGAGTAAATAAAAAAGAACTACTAATAACTTTTTCTATGAAGTTTACTGCATCGTTACATTAAAGAAAAAGACCCCGATATTCCTTTGCGAGTCCTTTTATAGCCTCTGGAAAGGCGGAGCTTCCAAGAAATGACGTCAGCCTCGTCAGCCATTCCAGTTCGCTTTAAATATCTCCACAACATTCTACAACTGTACGTGTAGAAAAGGCGGGAAAAACAACTTGACTAAGGGGCTGTGGATTTAATTCCACGTACTTTCAAATAAGAGACCGTCGCCATTAAAAATGAAAAGAACATACAGTTAGAATTTTAAGTGTATTTTTGACTAACAGGATGGAATTTTATTATTACATATATATATATACATATACACACATATATATTACATATATATATATACATATACACACATATATATTACATATACACACACACACATATATATATATGTAATAATTTAGAAGCTGATGCTGTGGCAAATAACATGATTTATGGAGTGGCGGTGTGTAGTGCATAAAAGAGGACAATTATTGTGGCCGATTAAAATATTCTTTGTACTTGAGAAGCATATTCTTAACATAAATTACACATGGTAACGGCGCTCATTCTTGATCACATTTGCACCTTTTCTACATCTTCATAACAATTCATTGCAATGAAGTAATAAAAATAAAAATGTACGTGCAGTTGGGGAGAGGAAGCACGTTAACAGGATGGATGCGAGAATGCGACGTATTTGGGATGCACGTTTGGATGCAAAATGAGTAAGTTTCTTTTAAGATTTGTGCCCGCTGATTAATTTAAAATTTTGATCTCCAAATTTGAAATTATTATTGGTTGAAACGCCGCCATTACAGTTATGCATGAATCATATCACATGGATTAATTTTGAAATGATGCGCTTTAGAAAGATTTATTGTAAGTATATACTATTTTAAGGATAGGGAGAGGAAATAACCAAATTAAAATGGAGAGTTAAGGGACTCTTGCAAATTAAAGTTATTATTTTATTTTACCTATTTTTGTCTCTCTTTTTATATATATAGGCAGATAGATAAAATTAGTTACGTACCATTCCTTCTGAAAATCTGAAGAAGAAAATTTACGCGTTATAAACCATTTTTAATGGGAAGATTTAACTTAGTACATTTAAAAACACATTTTAAAAGATTTACTGATATTACTGTATTCTGTATTTTTAAATAGTCATTAATTTCAATAATATTCGCTTTATTACACAGCGTACTTTCCTATTCATGCATGTAATTTACGTTTTTAACATAAATTAGATGTTCCTGTATGACATGCTGGAAAGGCAAATTCGCAAGGTGTGGAGAAATATGCGAATAAACACGGTATTTTATTTGATTATGTGCTTAAAATTTAAATAAACTAGTTTTTGATTTTTTATGATTTTTTTTTCAAAGCTTTATATCTTTTGATCTGAATTCAGTCATAAAATTTTCGGTCGCAAAAAATAATCAGTTTTCAATTTTCTCATGTAAGTAGAATCCATTTTGAACCTTCTTCTCATAATGCTATTCATATAGTGTACTAGAATAACTTTAAGCTACCGTTAACTAAAAAAAAAAAAAAAAAAAAAAAAAAAAAAAAAAAAAAAAAAATTATGTTTTCAATTTAGAAGGAAAATGCAAAAATTTACTGTATAGCTTTCGAAGACTCTCAAGTTCATACCCATTTAGCGAAAAAGATCCATCAGTTGAACAAGATACTAACGCAATGCAAAATAGCTACAGAACAACTGTAATTAATAACAGTCGTCTACACTCTCGCATGAGTTGCTTTAAATAAGCTCCTTTTGGCGCTACTTACTACGTACGCACTTAAAGTCGCCTAGCACCTGAGGCTCATGTTGAAATTAGAGAAAAAGTAGTGATCAATAAAATATGAATTCGAAATGTACACGGCATAAGGCCTTCTTCAAATAAGTAAATTAATTAACAGGTAAACAGATAAGTAAGTAGATAAATTAATAAGTAAATAGACACATAAGTATATAAATAAATGCTGGTAAGTAAACAGATAATTAAGCGCGTTTATAAATAATAATTAATGCTATTCATATAGTGTACCAGCATAATTTTAAGCTACCGTTTACTAGAAAAAAATATGTTTTTAATTTAGAGGGAAAAGGTAAATATTTACTGTATAGCCTTCGCAAATTGAACCATTACTAGTATGCTTATAACTTAAGAAGCTGTCGAGATTCACCCTTTATTTCAAGTTAATTTCAATAAACGCTTAACTTGGAGATTTACGAAGACAATACCGCATATTAGCTTTCTTTAGAAGCAAACTGCTATATGTAAAATGTGGGATTCGAAAGTGGGTAAAATAAGTCCACAAGGGATGGTGATTTAAAGGTAGTGAGTTGGATTGAATAGTGTGTTCCGGAAAAGGACGATTAGAGCTATTGTCGCTCAGAATTTAAGATTGACCATACATAAAGGCTAATTTTTGACAATAAGACTTCCTTCTTCGGTAGTTGTTAAGTGAATTAAGGACTGGAGCTACTATTGCTGAAAGTTTGAAACTTCCCACAAATAAAAGCTAATTTTTGATAACTAATTTTTTGGAAGTTTTTGTGTGTGTGTGAGCATTAACTCTGATATTTCAACTCCTCGGGTCCTACAAAGTAAAGTATACCACAAGGCTTACACAAGTTACTTAATAACACTAACGAAAGAAACAAACAAATGTACAATAGCACTGGAAACGGAGGTGGGGAATTATTAAAAAATAAGTAAAAAATGTAAAATAGTAATAAAATAAACAGAATTAAATAATTTAATTTGAGAATGAAATTCCAAAAAGTAGAAAATGTCTTTTTAGTCCGAAAAAGTTCTGAAAACATTGGTGGCCAAGACAAAGACAGGCGCTTTAATGTTGCCTAAAGTATCTTCCTCTGCTGAACACGATGAATGCACTCAATAACTATATGTTTTGCATCTACATCCCCGCTACCGTAGCTACACAAAGCACTTGAAACAATTCTTAGGTTTACTAAATTAGTTAACGTATACCTTTTATATTTTAAGCCTGCCAATAGCGAAACAGATGATACATCAAAGTACCGGTAATTCGACCTTAATCTTAGAGAACAGGTTGGCTTTTAAGTGTGTTTTTGTGATTTTCCTTCATGCGTAATGTACACTCATGTCCATAAATTAAGGATAATTCGGAGTCACGCGGAAATCGAACTCTAAAATAAATATATCCCCTGTAAAATCACTACACACATCTTCAAGAATCATATGCAAATTTCAGAAAGTAACCAGATGACACCGATGGTACGTCACAATGACGAGAGTGTAAGAGAGTGATATATAAGGAATACAGGCAAAGAAGTAAAATTGTTCGCAGGAGTTTTATAAGCATTTCAGTGCAATAACCGAATACTTATGACACAAAGGACGCATTTGGATGACTTTTTACGTGGTAGAATTATCGGCCGTCTGGAATGTGGGCGTACCCAACTGGAAGTATCAGACGAATTTGGAATTGCCCAGAGTGTCATCTCCAGGCTTTGGCAATGATTCCAAGATGATGGTAATGTGAAGAGACGTTACAGCACAGTTCGCCCCAGAGTTACAACGCCGAATGAGGACCAGTATTTGGCAGTTACTGCCAAAAGAAACAGGCGGGACACAGCCTCAGACCTGTCTTGTCAGCTCTCTTCAGCCACTGGTACGACAATTTCAAGGCAGACCGTGTACAGACGCTTAGAGCAGATTGGTCTATATGCTCGTAGACCTGTCAGATGCGTTCCACTTACTGCAACTCACTGTCGCCTGCGGTTAGCCTGGAGTAGAGAGCATGCATTGTGGACACCGTAACAGTGGGCTTGTGTGATGTTTTCCGACGAGTCCAGGTTTAGCTTACAGTCTGGTTCTCGCCGGACTTTCATATGGAGAGCTCCAGGTACCCGTTACCACCAAGAAAACATCATTGAACGACACCGTTACGGTGGTGCAGGAGTGCTCGTTTGGGGTGGAATTATTCTGGGTTCCAGAACTGACCTGCATGTTCCAATTGTAACCGTGACAAGCCAGATCTATCGGGACGTCATTCTGGAACAAAATGTACGTTTGTTTCGAGGCGCCATGGGCGCACAATTTGTGTTTATGGATGACAACGCCCGTCCTCACCGTGCAAACATCGTAAGCGAATGCTTTCAATCGGAGGATATCACCCGTATGGACTGGCCAGCATTCTCACCGGACTTGAATCCAGTAGAGCACATGTGGGACATGCTTGGCCAACGATTTGAAGCCCGCCAACCTCCTCCTACATGTCTACCGGAACTTCGGAGAGCATTGCTTTTTGAGTGGTGTAATATCCCCCAAGATCAGATCGATAATTTGATACTCAGCATGCCTAGGCGTTGTACGGACTGTATTGCATCGTCTGGGAGACATACAATGTATTAACAATCATACCAACCATATAATATTGTTTTTTTGTAAATAGGTTTTTTTTTTGTAATTTGCTCCAGGGAGAAAAAATCGCTATTTTTTTAATAATATCAAACATATAGCATCTTGTTTTGCTCTTTACCTTTTGTTTAATAAATAAGCTTTACAAATAAGTCAAATTTGTTTTGCTTCTAACTCTTCCTTTGCCTGATTTTGCATTATCCTTAATTTATGGACATGAGTGTAAATACGAGCCGATTTTCCTTAGAAAGTTCTTCTCGAAGGCACCCATTTTTCTTAGGCAGAGCACTGTCGTATGCAATGTCTTTGTAAGGTATTTTATGCTAATTAACCAATTTTTATGATTTTATCTGTACAATAACTTCTCCTTTCCGTTAGACCTCAGCAGAAGGCAAATGCGGCTAAAGGTTATATAAGGCGAGGGTTTTAAATGTTTTAGATATAGAGATTTGGGCAGCGGCGGCGCACAACCCAGCTCTGCCAGTTAGTATTCCGACTTTAAAAACGCACCATTTAAGTTTTGAGCCAACTTATTTAGGCCAAATTTGCGTAGTCTCTGATTGTGGTACTTTAGATTTTATGCTTTCCGTTCTATTTAAGCTTAAATAAACAAGTTGTTTAAAACGTTCATAAGACCTTTTGTACTATCCCAGCCAGAGCAATTAATTCTCTTTTCAGTCTGACAAGATCTGAGGGACTTTGAGTGAACATTGCATATTTAGGGCTCTATATCTTAAGCATTGAACCGACCTCTTTTGTTTGTTATCCTGATAATTACGGATTTCATTGCAGAGCTTAAAACTTCATGTAAGCTCAAAGATTAACGAGTTAACCAACAATTTTGTTTATTAAAGATTTAACTTGAAAAAATCAAGGCGTTATTTAGCAATAGACTAATAAAGACATCAAATACAATCTTTTTAAAATTAAATAAAGAGTAATAAATTCTTTGTGCAGTGTGAATGCTTGAGATATCATGCCTACACCTGAGTATTTTACATAGCTTATTATCTCATACATGTGCATAGAAGTTTTAAGAATCCTTGCAATTAAATGTTATTGGTTACCTAGCATTTATATTTTATTTAATTGTTCCTAATTATGATGGTTAGTCTTATTTTTTAATTTATTTAAAATGTGTATAAGCCATATTTATTAACGATAATATGATGCCACTCATTATTACTCACTTAACTATTCTATTCCTTAAAAAAAGGTCGATTTCTTGTAAAGTGAGAGTGAAAAAATAAAAATTCGCTGTCTAAATTCTGTTGCAGCTTAAAGTAACTAAGTATAAAAATCTGCTCTTTCTGGAAGTAATTTTTTCATATAAATTGAGAGGAAAAAATAGATACGATAAAAAGGAGAAAAAAAGTATGGAGGGAGGGTGAATCTGTCACACGGCTATCGGTTATCGGTACCCAAATGAGCGATTCTCGTCTGGAAACAAGACTTGTTTAGATTTAGTTGAAATTCAATCCGTTCTCACTATCTAGAGACATCTTCCTGGAATGGCGACCCCCAGGGCGCACTCGATGAATAATGAATAAGTTACAAGTGCAACGTCACCACTTACGTGGGCCTTACGCATTCTCTTCTTTACTGATTAGATCATAGAATTAAGAACACGCACATGCCTCTGTATACACGCATGTATACATTTATGGCGAACGTACACTCTTATATGTATATATTCTTTGCGTAAATAATGTGTTACTTATATATGTAACATTTTATCAAGAGTAATGTTCAATGTAATATATAAAGAAATTTTTGACTTAAAGTACTTTTGGTTACATTTTCAATAATTCTAAACTTTCAATTTCTTCTATATTCATCAGTAAAGTATGTTCTGTATATTACATAGCCGTATCGCTACAACGCAATAGTTTAGTAATTTACAATTTTGTTCTCTGAGTGAAACATGTATCTGCTTCTAGAGCTGAAAACCATAAGAAGTTTTAGTTTGAAAACTATTTTTAGGAGGTGAGGTCACTATAAGTCAAGCAATGTCCTAATGATTTGGTACTCTTCAGCTGACTTTTATATTTGCAGTGACTCATTTTGATTTAGTTATGTAATGTGCTATACATTTCTAATACTTAGCTCATATAATACGTTTTATATTTCTAGCTGAACATTTTTTTTCTCATCCAAACCCTTCCCATTTATAGAAATCACAGCATGATGATCATGTAACCAATGATTAAATCCAAATAGGTGAGTTGGGATCATGTGCATGTTAAGACTGATCAATTAAATTGAAATAAAGTTTGAAGTTTGAACTATCACCCACTTCTAGTGGTATTCTATCGGTACAAATCTTCTCATGTAATTGAACTTAATGCGAGTGATGCATGAATCCAATTTATGAGTATTTCATTTAGCAGTTATTTTAAGTGGCAGCTCAACAGACGTGTCTCTGTAGATGCTTTTTTACCAACAGTTTTAGCAAAAGAACATTTATCTTAGCAACTCATGGCATTATTAGACATAAATTGTAAAGCGAAAGCCTACATATTTTTGTCAAATAGATGCTACAGCAACGTTTATATTTCTTGGAAACACAGAAAATGATAGCCTCAGAATAGCATTTTCATTCCCTTTCTAAATAGTTAAATTAGTTACCAACAATTTTTTTTTTCTTAGTAGATCTTGTCAAATTTCGATCTGGCCAAACAGACGTGTCCCTGTAGATGCTAATTTGCAAACAGTTTTAGCAAAGTAACATTTGTCTTCGTAATTCATGATTTCTAAGAAAAACGGTTATTGTTTTCCCAATGTTACCCACCAACGTTGCCAAAAAGACGGAAATGTCTATACAAGGGTTTGAGTCCAGATCGAAATACCAGAGTTAGCCACCTCATCCACCCGACCATTGCGGTTATTTATAGAGGGTACATAGCATCGAGCTAATTTTTTGGTTAATAACAGAAATCCTTCTATGTTTTTAGAAAAAAATAGTGCTTTTTCAGTAAGCGATTCAATAAAAGCGATAAGATTCTACATAAAAATATAGAATGAAACTGTTAATCAAAACATGGCGCAACAGAAAATATTCTATTTCTGCAATGAGATGAGTAGCATGAGAATATAATTAAAAAAAGGCAAGAATTAGAGCAAAAAGTCAGTTACTTGCAGATTAAGGGAAGATTAATAGCTTATTTAAAAACTTCACATGCCTATTTAAAAATCTGGCGAAACTGTGATATCATCTTATCTCACAGTATCAACGTCTGTCAGCAGCTTTTAATTACACGGATTTTATTTTCGTACCGCATTTCTGGATAGAGGTGGATAACATATGTATACAAGGACTCGAAATCAAAATGTAATTTTTAAAAAAATATTTGATCGATTTTATTTCCATCTTCTGTTAAAAATAGAATACTAGCCTTTAAAGCAGCTGAAGATCGTGTAGACAGCTCATTGCACTTTTGGTTGGGCTGTAACATCTATTCTTAGGAACTCAAGTTTAAAAAATCCTGAAAGATTTCAAAGAAATCTTTTATATTTTTCAGAACGCCATTAGATGTATGTTAAGATGTTACGCAGAGCAATCAGTCTGTCAAATCCTTTGGTAAAAAGAAGTAAACTAAATAGGACTATAACCTGCTTTATTGTTTGCAATGATGTTTAACTATGTAGCACAATTTCATTTTATTTCGATTACAATAAAAATAACATTTTAGCTCAAGTTTTGAGGAAGATTGTGAATCTTCTTATTTTCGCTTAATTTGGAAGTGCTACAATAGGTTAGATAATATTTCGTTAACAGATTAACGAAAAGAAATCCTGGCTGTCTATTCACTTATTTCGTCTCGTTTAGAAGCATACCGAATTTTTTCGATCTTCATTAGAAAACTAAACATAGCACCTGATTTTAGATACCTTGTTAATCGAAATACCTCGGGATTAATTTTTCTCAGGAGAGATGCTTTCGTTTAACACCTTCTAAGTGAAAATCCCCACGAGAGACTGTTAAATTATGATGATCAGTGGTTTAATCCTTTCGATAAATGGAAAGCCGCCAACAAATATTGGTACACTGAAGGAAAACAAAACAAAACAAAACAAAAAAAAAAAAAAAAAAAAAAAAAAAAAAAAAACAAGGCAGTTCTATATCTACCGTTCTACTGGGTCGATTGACGAAATTCAAACTGCGTTTTACATGTTTCGAAAGCGCGACTTTTGTTTTTCCATATTTCGATTCTACGACTCAAATTATGCCTAAATATTAAATTTTGTAAAATTTGGTGCGAAATTTTGGAGAACTTAAAGAATTTACCTTGGCGCATTTTTTTTTTTTTTTTTTTTCAATTTAAGCCAAGAATTGGCCACTTGGCGAACTTCCTAATTTATAGCAACCTATTTTCCTTTCCTTTTTTTCAATGAAAACGAGCGCAAAAAAAAGGTCACCGTTAATAATTTCAAATAATTTTAACAAGCTGTATAAAACACATTTAGCGTTATTATCTTTAACAACAAATACGCCAGTTTCAAAACGTGCTAATATGTAAATTTATATACATCTTAGGAAATGTTGAATGAAAACTCTAATTTTTTGCAGGTATGCTTAGACATACATCTACTTTAAGATGATGGCAAACATTTTATAGGTTATCATTCAAAACGTTTTTCGAAAAAATTTATAAAAATTATTTAAAAATATAAATTTTAAAAATAAATCATAAAAATGGGTGAATTGTATTTGAAATGAACCTAAACTTCGAAATGTGAAAGGAAGAATCAAATAAGTTTAATGAAAGAGAGATATCAATAAATATATCGCAAATTCAACTAACATTGAGGAGCTAACTTTTTGAAAGCTAATTTGTTAAAAACTACCCGGGTGATTTTTACAAAACTAGGCAGCTTGGCATAATTTGAGTTGTAGAATTAAAATATGGAAAAAAAAAAGGGCAGATCCTTTCAGAAAAAGTATGATTCTGTGTCAAAATACTTATATTAAAACACTGCTATATATAAATCTAAAACACAGCCTAAGTCACGATTTCGAGACATGAAAAACGCAAGTTGAATTTTGTCAATCGGCCCAGTAGAACGGGATTTCCCCCTTTTGCGTAGTATATGTCTGTTTCGTGTTGTCTTGTTTGCAATTTTTATATTGTTTTGTAGTTTTGCAACGTCCCGGTAGAAGTTTCGTTCTCAGTGTAGGGATCTTAGTCGCTCGGTCTATGACTTTGTATTCCTCGATCACAGTAGGTGAAGCATGTAGAAAGGCGTTTAATTCAAAAACTTCTTCTCTTTTCTTTTTTATCTGGTATCGGAAAATATTCCGAAGAAAGTATCAGAGTTGATCATCTATGCAGCGATGGAAAGAGAAACTCTAAAAATAAAGATGGGAGGGGAGAGAAATTGTGTGCCATCCGCAGGGCGAAAGACTATCTTCGGCTAAGTGAAGGTTGGTGTTGCCTTTCGCTGCTAGAATTTTGAATGACAACCCCCTGACAGCGCCGCCTGAGATAAGCTGAGGCAGACGGCTTTCACGCATGCAGGTGAGAACTCGGGAACGACCCTTGACCTACTCTCATTCCCCACCCCCGATCTCTTAGGTAGCTAGATCTCCTTTACGTAAGCATTTGGGTTAACATCGGATCTTAGATGCTTACTGTAGTGAAGAAATAGAAAAATATAAATCATCAGTTTCCCCAAATGTGTATAAATGGAAACAAATAGAAAAGGTATAATTTTTTAAGCTATACAAAATCTGAAGAAGGTACATTGTGAATACGATACAATTCTCATGGGCAGAGCAAATGTTGATCTAAGACGTGGAAAAAATGAAATAAAAATCTCTTGCAATTCGAAAACTTCAGATTACGTCTAGCACTTTCAAGAAATGTTTGTCCTTGAACACACCTTCTTTAAATGCAAGAAGTTAAAAAGTGTAATAAAGGCATATAAATCTTTCATTTCTTTTCGTAAATAAAAAAGATTTCTATGTTGCCAATTCACAAAATTGAACTTTTATTTTTGAATAAAATTAAAACTCAAGAAAAGAATTTAGACTTTTAAACTTTCACGGTTCATTTTTGCATTCTGTTTTTCAAAGCAAACTGGCATAAACGGAAAAACTACAAAATATTTTTTAAATGTATGTAATTTGAATCAAAATTTCTTGAAAAAGAAACACACACACACACACATATATGTAATATATATAAGTTTGTAATCAAATTACTAAAAATAGTCTTATTAATAAAAAGTTATATTGTTTTATTATTAAAAATTTTGTCACAAATTTTTGATATTATTTTAGGTACATACAACAGTAGAGCCAGAATATCGCAAATGTCTATTATAACGTATTTTATGAAGATCATGGTATAAACTAATTCTTGTGGCAATATGTTGCTGAGAATTTCAGTAAAATGACATTTTAATAATAGTCGTAAAATTAGGCAAAGCAACAATCTTGTGTTGCTTTGCCTAATCAAAACTACGCTAAACACAAGGTTGTCGCTTTGCCTAATTTTATGTTTTACTTTGACGTGTTTCTCTTCTCTCTTAAAAATTTTTTAAATGATAACTAGAGCTGTATTAAGCAACGCATAGTTTTGCAATTTAGAATATAAACCTTATGCATCATTGCATGATCGAAAAGGACTGCAACCATGTATTTTTGTTTTCCTGTTCTTTATTTGTAACAGGAAATTTTATCGCTAACTGAAAACAGTAACACCTTTACGAGTAGTTTATATACTTATAGATTTACAATAGTGTATGAAATTTTTAAAGTTTTAACAAGGTTATATCGCCATGAGTAATTAATAATTCAACAAATAAATAGCTAATTATAATACTGTTGCGTTCTACAAGTTCGTGGATTTGGAGTGATTGATGACAACACTTGATGAAAAATCAAAGTACAATTTATTAGACAGTTCAGGATAGTTCCAAAAACAAAGTTAACAGTCGTCGAAAATACTACGCCAAACACGCTGAAACAATCAGCAACACAGCCTTCCGGCTATCAGGCTGTAACGGTGAAGACAGCTTCACGGCAAAAAACTAAATAGAACTTAGAGCTCCCGACTCGGTCGATCGCTCTTGGAGCTCAACACGCTCAAGATACTCTCTCTCCACTATAAAACTCACGATATACTCGATGCTACATGTACGACAAACTGACGGTACTCTGCTACTCAGAGTGTCGGCAGGATTTATATAGCTTTTGACCTACCTTCGAGAACCTTCTGGGGTAAACCCATAAGAATTCCTTCTTGAATGTTCTCACTCCGTCTATGGCATAGCGCCAATTTTGTCGCCAAATGGGCGATTTCGCGCCAAATCTGGAAATTTTCCCTCTCCTTGCCATTTTCTGGCAACTCTAAAACCGCTTTGCATGGAAGTTATCTTACTGCGGTTGGGCATCTTATAACAATACATACCAAAAACAAAAAATTTTGCTGCAGTTGTTGCTTCTTCTTACTTATATAAATTTTTCATTATTCTACACTATACTAAAAGAAAAACATGTATTTTCTGTCAGATATCTATAAAAAATATGTCGTCAAATAGGTCATAATTTATTTTTTCTCTAAACTAAATGTTTGTTAAATTTTTAAAAGCGTTTTTCTTCAAAATAACGTTTTTACAGATTCAAGGGTTTGGTACCGCTTTGATTACATAAAAACAATCATTCAAAGCAAATTTTGAAAGTTTAGCACATCTTAAAACTAAAAACAAAATATCTGATATATAGATCGGTGAATGTTTAGCTGTGCAAGAAAATTAAATTATTATTTAATCAGTGAATGTTTAGTTGCGTATGAGAATTAAATTATTATTTAATCAGTGAGTGTTTAGTTGTATATGAGAATAAAATTATAATTTAAAAGCGAAATTAATAAGCTAATTTATGAGTTAGTACGTGTTCATTTCTACTTGTATTGTTACTACTTATTTATAAGTTACTAGTGCAAACTAAGCCTCCAAGTTTAATTTGCCCTTTAAACTAATTAATAGTTTTCAAATGCAGAGCAGTTATTTTACAGAAAATGTTATAATACTCAGTCTTTTGAGGAGGTTCAATATATCTAGCTCATTTATATAGTCATTCTACCGCGGATGTTTTTTTAAAGCATTATAGGCATAGATAAAATTATTTAAATTCTGAAAGTGTTCTCCTGTAAAATTCTGAATCATATTGTAAAGAATATCAGAAGAAAAACTATTATTAGAAGAAAATTCCAAAACCAAATGAGATAATCTTAATGTCATTTTAAATTCAAAATACGAAGAAATGAAAGTTTGATATTAATTTTTGTAAGTAGCATATTTCGGAGAAGGGAAAATGTTAGATGGCTTCGTTTTAATAGTTATTATTACAAAATATATTACATACCGCATTACGTTTTTAAAATTTATTTCAATTTTTTTCTATGTTATGACGTATTACAATTGCAAAGAAGTGTGAGACAAGTCACGAGTGTTGAATTCCTCCCTGTAAAATTATCAATAAATCAAAACTAAATACAATAAGCGGAATTTTATTCATGAATTACAAATTTCAATTAAATTTAAAAAGTATAGTTTTTGAAGCATAATAAAATAATATAGTTTTTGAAGTAAAATAATATAGTTTTTGAAAGTATAGTTTTTGAAGCATAATAAAATAATAAAGTATAGTTTTTGAAGCATAATAAAATAATTAAGTATAGTTTTTGAAGCATAATAAAATATAGTTATTAATCCTATAAACTGATATTCTACTCACGCACTTTAATTAAAAATAGTAATGATTCAACTTGCATAATTTCCATAATTGTCAAACGAGTTGGTAAAAAATGTAAAGAATGATTAAAAGATATTTTGTAAAAGTGTAAGAAATGTAAAGAATAATTAAAGATATTTTGTAATAACTTCCACAGAGGTGCTATCGCGTTTTAACGCTTTAGGAAAATTTCAAAATTTCACTTCCTGAATATTAATTTTTCCTAAACCGCACGTATATTTTGATAAGATGTCACTTGTAGCATCCAGAAAATTAAGAACCTAATTTAAAGCAAGTGAAACCTTAAAACGTGTCTTCCGGTAACATAGAGAAGAAAACTCAATTTTACAAAGCAATTTTTTGTCTCATATGTCAACGATTTCAATCTGTACGAGATAGAGCATATTGCTCTAAAGATAGTTCTGGTATTATGTTAATAGTAGTTTATTAATAAATCATTAAACATTCTATAAAAGGAAAATTATTATTAACGTGTTTTTTATTTGGTATTGTTTTATTTTTTTGAAGTAATTATTCGGATTCGCTTAAAATAAATTCACAAACCGAAATGTCTATGCTCCATTATTTTTCCTTTTATATTATTTAAACTGAAGAAAAAGTAATTAATAATCTTTTCTCTTTAGGTCAATTGAAATTATGTGTTGACTGCTTCATTAAGAGCATTTCATTTTTCGAAAGTTGCAATGCACATTTATCATTTAAGTTTTTTACGTTGTCATGGCTTTTAGGTGCTCCGTTAAGGAGAACAAAATGCAGTCAGAACCATTTAACTTGATGAAAGAGAAAATTAAAAATTTCTGTTGCGTATAGCGAAAATTGCAAAAATAAGAAATGAGTCTAAAGGAGAAAGTAATTAATTTGTCAGAAATGCAGCTTTTTTCTTAAAAATAAATTGTTGTTTTGAAGATTTTGAAGGAAGAACTTTGAAACTGTGGAACTGAAACTAAAGAGAATTTTAAAAGCAAAATTGCTTGAATGAAAATAACTAAAACATGTTTTCGAGATTCCACAAAAAGGAGCATATGTATAAAGATGAATTAAATAAAAATTTTATTTTGAAAGGAATATTATTTTTATTATAAAATTAATACATTATTTAATTAATTAGTTACATTGTTCTATTTTTATCTTATTTTATTTATAATTATTAATGTATTTATGAATATGATTTTTATTTTAAAGGTTTAAGTTTTGAAATATTTATCATTTATCGACTTTTATCTACGATGATAAAATAATTCTGTGCTTTACTTATATGAGTTTCTGAACCTTAAGTCTTAAGATAAAAATGTTATAGAAAGAAATGAGAGAAATACTGATAAAGAAACATGGGCTTATAAGGTATTTCGCCCGCTTTCTTGTCATGCCTTCGTGGTGTGGTGATCTGCACGCTGGGCGCGTATTCTAGACGTCCGCGGTTCGATTCCCGGCGAAGGCGTTACTAATTTTTCATCTTGCCTGCTTCCAAAAAAATACCTAATGTCTCTACAGGCTAAATATTGACAATATTTAGTATTTTTAAATTCGCATATGAATAAATAAAAAATTAAAAATATATTCAACAATTACAAAGTGCCTATTCAAGAACTTGCCTTTACTAAGCACAAGTACAATATAAAAACCGCCAAATTTCACACTAACATTTGGCGAATAGAAACTCAATGAGAATCGTTGATCCCAAGAGATCTTAATGGCTGTTTTATTTATTAAAAAAATTAGAACTGCAAATAAGATCATTAAAATGAATTCAATGAGTAATCTTATTTTATTCACTTCTTTCCACATTATCAAAATTATGCTGTTGTGTTACTCCTCAAACATTAAATTAAGCAAGGTGAAATTATCACAAAAAGCAGTTTTCTAATACGTAGGATTACAGTCGAAAACATCGCAGATGAAAACGTCACGGAGAAAACAACACAAGGCGAAAACATCGTGATGCGAAACATCGTGGGAGAAAAGAAAGCAAAGAGTAAACGTGGCAGTTCTGAAACATTGTGGTACAAAATATCGTGGTCGAAAATAAAGCGGTTCAAAATCTTCGCAGTTTATAAACATAGCCGTCGAAAATATCGTGGTAAAAAATAAAGTACCTACAAATCATTGCATGACGATAACATTGCACACATGCGTTTTTCAGGTTTTAATGGTTGTAAATGTATTTTCCCATAATGAAACGCAAGAAGAAAAAAGGGTGAAACTGTTAACGACCCTTTAAAGATATAATTTTCCCTAAAAAAATAACAGATTAACAAACGTAACAGGAAATAATCTGATAATTATGTAAGCAATTTGTATAGAAGTAACCTGATGCAGTTATTGAACTTCCTTTTTCTAAACATTTTTAGATTGTATTTTTCATGAAGAATTATCAGTAAAATTTTATAAAAACACTAATAAAATTTGTAATTAATTATGTAAATTTAAAATTAAGTGCTGTAAGTTGCATTAATTTTCTTTTCATTTTCAGTTTTTAAATGCTTAAATTCCTTCTCATTTTTTCAGCAAAAAGTTATTAGTAAGTTCAAAAATATAAATTTAGACGTAAAAATATCCCTGTTTCCTTCTTGTGCTCCCAAATAATTATACGAAAATGCACTTACTTTAAAACCTGAAAAACGCATGTGTGCCTAAGTTATCGTCATGCAATGATCTGTAGGTACTTTATTTTTTGTCACGACAACGATGTTTTTAAACTGCGAAGTTTTTATTTTGTACCACGATGTTTTAGAATTGCGATGTTTTCTCTTTGCTTTTCTTTTTCCCACAATATGTGTACTACGACGTTTTCACCTTGCGTTGTTTTCTCCGCGCTGTTTTCGGCAGACACCAATATGTAGGCAGCAAAGAAATGTCCGCCCCTTACTTTATAATTTTACTGCATTTTCGAAATAATTTTTGATGCTTTCCTTTCAATCATAATCAGGTATTCTTCAATTATCACTTACTGCAAAAAATAATAAGATTTTTAATTTTATTTGCTGTATTTTTGAATTCCGTTAAAGGTATTGCGAAATTCATTGCTCTTCACTATGAAATTTTTCATTATTTCTAAAACCTAGCAGGTACTATGTATGCTAATAATTTTAAGGCACTGTTGATTGAAGCACTGAATATTACAAATAAATTCTTATGTTATTGTTACAGATACTCTACAATTGTATCGAAAGGAGTATGTATAAGAAAATGAAAGCTAGAGAGAGAAAAAAATTAAAAAAAAAACTGAAGAATATTGAATTAAATCACAAGTATTTTGTTAATTTTTAAAAAGATGTAAAGACAGGTTATAGTTTAACGAATGATTAACTAAAATTCCTTTAAATTTTCTTGAATTTATTTATTTATTTTTTTTACTTTGTTTTAAATGTTGTAGAAATATAGTTTCATTTGATTTCTTTCCTTTTTAAAAGAGAATATTCTCATTCAATTATAATTATTATTATTTTCTTTTTAACAAATTCTATAATTCAGAAACGTCACTCTGTTAGTATTTCTTTTAGCTACTCCTTAACAACGACGAAAGAATTATCCTAACTTTTGTTTTGTTTTTGTATAAATTTACTTCAGTTTCAGGTTTGATTTCGAAGTTTTTGCTCCATTCTATTTTTAAATTTTGCTTAGATATCCACTTTTATCTGAAGTGTATAAGATAAAAAAACAGCAGACATTTAAATCAAATTCTAAATTTAATTTGTCGCAGTCCTTTAACTCTCAATTTTAATTTAGGTACTTTCCACCCGAAAATAGTACCAGCTTATAATAAATCTCTCTACACTGCATCATTTAAGATTAATCGCTGTCATATGATCCTTGCATAACGCTAAAGATGCAGGCACTTACGTATGATTTCAATCAGTAATAGTTTCTAAAGCTTAAAATTAAAGCATCAAAGTAAAGTTAAACTAACTCATTCTGACTTAAGCTTTCATCTTGGACACCTCGCATGTCTGTCACTCGCTTTTCTGCTGCCAGCATTGTGTTGTTGTTGCTTATACTCATTTGTCTGACGTAGTCAGCCCAAGCCCACGAAATTCCTCGTTGCAAGGAGCGCTAGATTACGTCTGCCGTTGTTAACAGCCTTGAGCACCTTATTGGTACTCAAGGCTGTTGACAAAGGCAGGCGTAATCAACAACGGCAGGCGTGTAGCACCTTACTGGTGCTCAAGACTGTTGCTGGTACGAACACCAACGAAGTAGCACGAGTACTTATTGTCATACATAAAGTGTCAGTACTCTATTTCTAGTTAAGTTTTCCATTGTCTGTCTTTTAAAGAGTAAAGCATCTTTATTTCCTCGATATTATTAAACCTGTTAATCACAGGTACCAAATTATTGTGTATTTTTTCCCAAAGTTTTAATCAAAAAATTTCATTTTATACATTATATGCTGTATCATTTAGCTAAGAGCACAATGAATCGCCTTAATACTTCAGCTATTGAATTATAAGACATATTGCATAATCAAGTTACAAGAGACCTCACTGCAATACATTATAACAAAGATAAACAGTAGACACCGCTTAATGTGATAGCGGTTAATATTCTCATTCGGATATTGTTATCGGACTGCTGAAGCCCCTCCCGTCTGTATACATCCGTCCTGCAAAATATATCGCTTATTGTGATCAACAATTAGTCAACATGATCAAAATATTACAGAATAATTTTTTAAACTGACATAAAGTCGGCAAATAAAATCAAAATGGATAATAAAATTTGTCAAGTTATAGAAAATGTTACCAAGTAAGAGATTAAGTCGTCAAACAGCTTGGTTTTTATTTTAATCAGACATTTAAAACTAAGCAAAAAAAGCAGTGTTAGTTTGACATAGATTTTGAATAATTCTATTGATTTTGAGGGCCATGAGACACAGAGTCCTCTTCGTCAGGAGCAAAACATTTCTGCAGAGTTAAAAAAAATTTTTACTCCTCTTAACAGTGGGAAAAAAATCCCTGAAATCACGTACGCCAAACTAAGATTGCTTTTTAACCTCATATTAAGTTTTACATTTGTTCTCATTCATTGAGGGAAACCCTCAGAGTATTAACATTAGGGGTACGGCATCGGTCAAATAATTTGCAGAAATGTTATGAACGGTTTATAAACGAACTTTTGCATTAAAGGCATTATGAACAGTTCATCAGTAAACTTTTGCGTTTTCTTGAATAAAATACTGTGAGTGCCCTATTTATATATGTTTAATTATATTGAAGTAATTAATTAGTTAAATTACATTGCTATTTTTACGAATATTTTTTCTCATCGTTTCAAGATATAAAAATAGTCGTGGACAAAAGCTATTACATTAAGCGGCACTACTATACATACGAACTAGTTAGCTGCTTTGGAAGTTGAGTTCTGTTAGCAGCGATTTAAAAAGGCACTTAAAATTCTGAGCTTAGCTATTTCGTTTCAAAATGCTGAAATAAAACTTTTATTTAACTAAGTTTTTTTTTGGATAAACTGGATCTTCATCCACAGCTACAGGGAGAGGGAAGATGAAAGCTTTTACTGGTTACTTTATAAGGTATTTCTCCTGCCTTCCTAGCGTGCCTTCGTGGTGTAATGGTTCTGCACGCTAGGCTGGTATTCCAGAAGTCCGTGGTTCGATTCCCTGCGAAGGCGGTTGCTAATTTTTCATCTCTCCAACTTAAAAAAAATGTCCCTACAACTTAATGTTCAAATTACGAAAAAAGGATTTTTTGATCAGGATGCAATTAGAACATTTTTTGGTTGATCAGGAGGTGATTAAGATAGTCATTTCAAAGTAAGTTGTAGTTATAAATTCACGTTTTCATGAAATTTGTAGTAATAAAGTTGTTGCAATATGATGCTAGAGTCGCATGAGGAGTAAGCACATTAGTACTTACGTCCGTATTGTTTTTGAAATTATGTTTCAAATTTCTGTTAAAGATTAACATTTGAATTAAATGTAAATATAGTCATCAATTCATGGAAATTTTTTTTAAAAAATCAGTCATATTCATTTCATAATTTGATTTTTTTCTTTGCAAAGCCTTTCAATTTTCAAAAGGAATAGAGTTTCATTCTACATTAAAATCTAGAGAAATATTTTAAATAAGAAAGCTTTTTAATTCGGGATAGATTTCAGCGTCCCTTCAAAAACTTATACTTTAATGCAACATGTTCACCTCTTTTTACGCATACTCTCAGATAGTAACAGACACAACAAAAGGGTTACATTCCAAGAACATTGTTTGTTGAAGACTCTTCTGATGCTGCTGTGATCTGATACTCTTGTTTTGTTGAATGGATCATGAAGCATTTTGTCAGTTAAAATCATTCAGTTGTTGAGTACATTTCTCTAGCATGCCTTCGTGGTGTAGTGGTCAGCACCCTATGCGCGTATTCGAGAGGTCTGTGATTCGAGTCCCGGCGAGGCATTGCATTTCTTCAGTTTCTTGCTTCCCAAAATTCTAATGTCTCTACATACTTGACCTTACTAGATTTTAACAGTTAAAGCCATGAAGTTAAAGCTATTAACAGTTAAAGCCATGAAGCTTTAACTGTTAAGTACATGAAGCCATGAAGCCATGGAGTACGAGCGGTATATATAAAATATAAAGGTGGTAAATATTCTGAAAAGCAGTTAACTATGCTACATTGTGTTAGTATGGCTAGGAAAAAATTAAACGATTTGTGACTAGCAGCAGTTTGATTCCCTCCTTGTGTTAAGAATTTCGACTTAATCCAAATTGCTATTTCATTGGACATTAATTTAACCTTACCCACTGAAGATTACAAGATAATGATTAGTCCACTAGTTCAATTGAATAAAAAAAACGCGGGAGAAAGCAGGAAAGGAACAGAGTGTTCATTGACAATGCAACCTCTCATCCTGATCTGTACCTAGAGCATATGTTACTCCTCCCCAGATACCATACCAGTAATACAGCCTTTAGATCAAGGTATCATTCGCACATTTAAACCATCTTATAGGAAATTAATTCAACGTCAGTAATTTCAGAAATAAAATCTTTAATATGCAATAGGTTTATGGAAAGTAATAAATGATTCAGATGTAATCCAATGGTGTAATATTGCATGGAAAGAAGTTAAGTAGGAAACATTTATAAATTGCTTTAAAAATGCTGATTTTAATAAATGCTTTAAATTATTTACCAATGAAGTTGATAATGAATTCGAAATTAATTTACAGTCATTTATACATTTAGCTCAAACATTATTTCCGCATATGGATGTAATTTTAATCGATGCGATGGTAGCAACAGGATGTACAAATTAGAATTAAACATAGCAGAAATAATGATAAATTTTTTTTTATTGTGATAAAGAGGAATCCAATGAGAAGATTATGTGTAATGTATGAATTCAGATCCTCCATTACTTAGTTTTAGCGAAGCAGCATGTAAAGTTTTAAAAGCATTTTTTCACTCATAATATTAATACAGCAAGTTTAGATTAATTTCTGAGATAGAAGTTTGCTTTAAAAATCCTACTAAAAATATAAAATGCCACCAGAAGAATATTACTGATTATTTTAAGCCAAAATAAAATGTAAATACATTAATTATTAATGCATATATTTCACAATTTTCTGACATTATGAATTTTAAATTTTAAATAAACTTTAACGTTGACAAAATATTTTATGCTATTAACGAAATTAAAGTAAAGCTTACTTCTGTATAACGAAGGTGAATTACAAATTTTTCGACAACCTCTGACTTTAGGACACTTCTTATTCAGGGTTAGTTACTTGGATACCAAAAGTGTACTTTAATAAGAGGTTTTAAGCATTTCGCTTGCAAAATGTCTTTACGAAATAAGGATTTATTAAGAGTTTTAAATTAATATGCATATGAGTTTCAGTGAAAGTTAAAAGTTTTGGGAATATATTATTACTGATGCTACTTTATTGAATTCCATGAAAAATTAGCATTATGAGAAAGGTCATTCGTTAAATTCAATATTCTTTATCAATTTAAAGTGACACTTTCTGGTTTAAGAACACTCAGACTGTAATACATGTAAGAGAAGTAAGTCAGTAAAAACAAAGTAAATTGCTCCGAAACGCTAATTTGGAATTTTAAAATAGGCAAAATTCAACTTTATATTGACATTGGCTTCAGTTTAAGGCTGGAGTTTGTCGGATTGTAGAAAAACCAAGCAAGGGCTGAGAATAAATTTTCTAATGTCCTTGATGTCAAACTCTTCATCCACGAATAAATATAAGGGTAAGCTAACTAAAACATATAACCGTAACGAATATATACATTACATAATATATATGTTACCGTGAAAGACCGAAATTGGAGAATGTCGACTTTCACCGGAGAATATCAACATTCACCAAATACGTCGGTGAAAGACCGAATATTTCACAACATTCTTGTATATTCGGACTCTCACCGGTGTATGTCGACAATCACAGATATTCTCTGGTGAAAGTCGAAAAGAGAGGTCATAAAGTGCCATAATAGTTTAAGTTGTTGCAATAAATAAGATTTGAATCACATAATTTAGTAAGTTTTTTATTACTGTTATTTTATTTTCTCATTTAGAACGTACTGTATAATTAAGTAAGTTTTTAACTTCTATTATTTTCTTTTCTCATTTTGAATGTATTGTGTGTTTTAGGTTCAAGTCGCAAGTGCTTTTATTCGCGACTGAATTACGGAGAAGAAAATATAATATTGTTATATGTTCAACATTCACCATTAGTACATGGTGAATGTCGAAATGTAGTCAGAAATAAGAGTATTTGGAAAATATTTCGAACATACAAGAGACTATGAGAATGTTGACATTCACCGGTGAAAGTCGACATTCCCCAGATTTCGGTGTTTCACCGTAACATATATACATGATATAACATAATTATATAACATATAACCGTAACATATATACAAAAAGAAATTTGGTGTATTTCATGTAACTGTAAATGAAGAAATAATAAAATTACTTTAGCCTTTTTATGTAACGTCAAAACGATAGTTTAACTGGCCATATTAGTCAAATTAAAAATAACGTAGTTAGATAACTGAAGCATGAACGAAACTACCGTTTAGAGCTTGAATAGATTCAGAAGGCGTTTCAGGCTCTGAAAACACACATAACGAGTGGGAAAATGTTTTTAGATTCAGATGAAGCTTCTTGATCAGAATGAGGTTAACTTTGCATGGAAAGTGATTGATACTTAATTAAAAACAGTTTAATACTTTTTTTAGAAAGGTATGTGTTTTTTTATTACTGCGCATGATGATTTTGGCTACAAAATAATCTGCCACGAGATTCCATTTTGAAGTAATATATGCAATTGTTCTTCTACAACAAATTCATTTTAAGAGGAACGAAAATCAATTTATTGCATTTTCAAGACTGAAGCTAATGTAATGCTTACATTGCATAATGTAATACTGTGATAAATAGGATATGATGCCTATATATTTCATGTAGACAAAGGAAAAAATAATTGATCCTTGTATTTTCATATAAGATTAGAGGGGGGATTGGGGATTATTTAATTATGGCAAAGCACACGAGGGTTATCTGCCTAAAGGGAGGGATGCCTTCGTGAAGGACTTTCTAAGGGAAACTGGCTCGTATACACGTTACACATGGGGAAAACCACGAAAACGCCTATGCAGCCAGCCCGTTCGCGGGATATAAGATTAGAGGATAAAAAGATCTGAGCAAAAGAAACTCGCATTATATTTCTGTATGACACTGGAAAACATGCACCACAAAGGAAGAACTTTAACCTTGGTCTAAAGCAAAAGAAAATAATATAAAAATAAAATAAAACCTTCATTAAAATAACTGCAAGAACAAGTAACATATTTATTTACATAATTTATTAACGGTAAATGCGTGCTTCTGAGTCTTACTTTTCATGCAATAAATGCAACATTTCTCTCTATTTAAATGTGATATGATGCAGAATTATACACGGTTTCTCTAATAGAGTACTGTGCCCTCTCCTTGCTGCTTATGATCAGTAGTCACGTGACATCGAAAATGACATTAGCACGCGAATTCGTACATCTTGCATTCAATCGAAATTCAGACTAATAAATTTGAAGTATTATGTGATTCCCTCCTTGCATGTTTTAAGTAGCTTAGCGTAAGAAGCCACTGTAGAAACTTATTTATTCCCGCATTTAAAGATGCTTATAATAGTATTGTTAGATACGAACACTTGAAAAGATTAAGAACGGCTTTAATGCGTCATTGTTTGAAATGTATTTTTAATACTCTCGTGGCATTTAGAGATCCAGCTCTATGTAATTACTGTCATACCCAATGAAACGAGTAGAACCTGCCTCGTAAATTATAATAGTTTTCTCTCATTTTTGAAGAAATGTCTAATAGCATTTGTTTGAGAGCAGCAGTTCTGTCGGACATTTCACTACATCATTAAAAATATTCAGGTGTATAGTGTTTTTGCTTTTGTTTTTAACTTAAGCCAATCAAAAAAAAGTGTCATCTTGTTTATAGCATTTTGACAATTACGCTTACGTTTTACTAAAAGTTAGATTTAAGTTAAACCCTATCCTTTCTTTTCTTGATTCATATCACAATATTTGCTCAAACTTTATGTAAATTTACTGCTATACAGCATATTTTAAAAGTAGGAGGTTAATTTTAGCCATACCTAAGGCCTTAGGCATAAATAAGGTCTGTTGAAGCACGATGTCTCTGTCTCCTATAGTAGTACTGGTTCTTGCCGTATTCGTGAAAGTCTTAAGTTAGTTAATAGTTGTGCCGGTGTGAAGTGCTTTACGAGGTTGAGATAGTGTAGCCAATCAGGTGGTTAGTTTTTATCTTATAACTCTGTTTAGCAAATAATTGATATTTTAGCTAACAAGGCAAGCAGACTTATCTTGTAAAAATTTTAATGCAACAACTTGTCGTCTTCGTTTGTGTTAAAATTTCAGTTGTATATTTTAAATTCCAACAGGAATGATTAAGCAAATTATAAAATTTAATTTCTTAATAATTTATGTTGACAATTAAATAGTGTTGAGGATGATAATTCACCAGCAAATTAAGATAACTCTATATATGGAGCCGTTAGGTTGAACGCTCAAGTAAGTTGTTTCGCACCACAAAAGTTATAGTATTAGTACCAGTGATTATCAAGCATGTAAACTCCAAGTCAAAAAATATATGTTTCGTGGTCTATAAATTATATACAGATAAATACTTGGAAACTTAAAACCAAACTATATTGTAAATTTTCATTTTATTACTATTATTACATCGAAGACGAAACGTTTTTTAGAGTTATTAAAATGCAGGGACGTAATTTCGAAAGCTAAACAAATTCACTTATTATTAGTCTAAGGAAAGATTTTGAGTTAAGATTGTAAGATATTGCCTGCGATATTCCTTCTAACAGATTTAGTGTTTAAGAAGAATCATAGATGGAGCCCAAAATTTCGATCAAAATCCTCATTCTTATGTAATTCCCCACCTCGCGAGGAGCTAGTTTTCCTTGGAAAGCCTTCCTCTTGAGTAGACAGCATTTCTATGCTTTGTCCTATTCAAACAACTTAGCCCAACGTCAGCCAAACTGGAGGAAGACAATTTTCTAAAATTTGGGATATACGGAAATTATACGAATACGGAATAATTACGGAATTAATACTTTACGGAATTAATATTATACGGAATTAATACTTTACGGAATTAATATTATACGGAATTAATATTAAGGACGGAAAATAAAATTATCCACATATTGTATTGCATTTTATTAAAGAAAAAAAGTATAAAATAATTTTATGCAAGAGAGGGAAAAATATTATTTTTTCACCTTATTCAGTTAGTAAGAATTTAAGAGCTCTTCATAATAATTTATTTTAACATTAAAAAATACGTTTAAGTTCATCAGATTCATGGCAAGTGGGCATTTTATAAAAAAGCAATTTACAATTACAAAAATGCTGCAAAATGATATTCTTCATTTAGCTATATTCAAGATAATTTCTTGCATAATATATTTAAATTTTAACAAAGGTCTAGTTTTTTTTTACATAATGAGCACTTTTTATATTTTTTTTAATACGAGCTCAGTTTACAGTTCAGTTTTTTTTTCCCTAAAGGATTCTATAGTAATGATCTCATGTCTTTGGATTTTAAAGCAAAAACTACGGTTTAATCGAAATTTAAAATTATTAGAGAAAGAAAGCCGTAAGTTAGATTTGTACCTGTATATTTACTATGTTTTGATCCATTCAGTTGAAATCAATATTATGCTGAATTTCATGATCCAAATTTTGCAAATATTGTAATCCAAACAGTTGCTTATTCTTGCAATAGCGTCAAGTGCATGGATGTTCAAATAAGCCGAACTCTTTAAACAAAGGTTAAAAATTTTGTAGGAAGAAAATTGCGGCTTGGAAGGAATACCTATTAACTTTGATTTGCTAAATTGCAGTAAAAATTACGTCCAATTAAATGGATAAAAAATTAGTAAGCATTCAGTTTAAATCATTGTTTCTGTCTTGCATCAAGCGCATAGATGTTAAAGCGAAGAGATAATAGAGGTTAAAAGTCCTCGGCCCATCGGATTGAAGCTGGAGAGGCAGGCTGGAGGAGTAGGGGTAGGGGCGGAGGAGGGATGGAACAGGAGAGGGTGAATGATAAAAGATTAAAGTTTAAATCGAATTATTTCTTTCATTTCATTAGAGGAACAATTTCGGGAACTTTTTTCCCCCTTGCCTTTCTTTCCTGAAAATCGAGCACGGGAACGAACGAAATTTCTCTCGGAAGCAGGCGTACCGCTGTTTTTAATGAAACAAAAGTAATAAGGCTTTTTGTTCTTCTTCTAGTCGTTAATAATTTTGTATTACTGAAGAGCAAAGGGTTGGAGTTTTTTTTCCTTAAACGCTTTCTTTTTTATCATTTGTTCCAAAAAGCACTTTAAGGCCTTTGTGCGAAATTGCACATTTTTCATCTAAATTAATGATAAGTTTGAAATAAGAAAATATGAAAAAATAAGAGCTAACGCGAATACAGTATATTATGTATTTTACGTTTGCACGGAAACATCTTTTCTGGCCGTTCAGTTGAAAAAAGATTCAGAAGGGAAAAAAAAAAGTGTATCAGGAAAATTTGTGTCGTACACTGAAATTACTATCTCGAGAAAGTAGTCAAATAACTAAATGAAACTAGTTTTGAATTAAGAAAATAATTGCTTTCGAAGACCATTTTCTGAAAGCATCACGCGCGTCTTAAAGAACAATTTGGCAGCAATCTCTTCCCCAGGCAGCTGCTGAAGTATTCGAAGCATTCTTCTGACTAATCATTCCAGAATATCTCAGCTCTGTCAGTGCGAAACTGATTTCTATCTCTATGTTTTCAACCATAAGGTCGGGAAATCTAGAGATAGTTCTTTCTATTTTAATGTGTCTTCTTATATTTTTTCCTCACTATTATCATACAAGGGTGCTGGAAATTTCAAATAAGTATATAATCAAAGGATATTTCTATAAGTTTCTCTTAGTATTTGTATAGTTTTGTAGGGTTTAAAAATCTACATATATTTCTTTTTATTTTGATGCAGCTTCTCACACTTTTTCTCGATTATATCAAATAAGAGTTTTAAAAAGTATTATCAAAAGATATTTTGATAACTTTTGCTTAAGATTTGTACAATGTGTAGGGTTTTGAAATCTAAAAATATATTTCTTTTTATTTTGATGTATCTTCTTATATGTTTTCCACTTCTATCAAATCAGGGTGTTGGATATAGTTTCAAAAAAAGGTATAAAGCTCTAGTTAATTTAGTCCTTGGCTACTTGAACTTTAAGTGTCTAGCGACTATTCGCTGGTCTTCTTACAACTATAAAATATAAGTCCAAAGAAGGGTTAAAATACCCATTTATTCACTTAAAGAAATGTTAATCGTATACCGTACGGTATACTCAAGCAATGTAACTTATTATAATATTTACTGTATTATTTATTTACTGCATTGTTTCTCATCTGCATATTTTAAATGAAATGTAAACTGTACACTAACCAATGTATTGTATACCACACTGTATCCTCATATAATGTAATGTATCGTATTCTGTACTGTTTTATCATCTGCATAATTTAAATGTAATGTAAGTGGAGTGTTATGTAATGTAGCTTCGCCTTCTATGCAGCGCATTTTTATTGTAAGGAACATACATTAGCGAATTGTACGCAGCATTACCATGCAAGATGTCTACGGTACTGAGACAATCGTTACCTCAGTCCAAGTTACAAATATCCGGTCGGCCAGGTTCTCTCAAATTTTCCTCTGAGGTGGCATTACTCCGCTTGGTTTGTACTTAGGATGGAGGCCTTCTCAGAGGGTTTACCCTTTACCCTCTTGAGCTTACAAAGAAGCTTCCCTTTGGGCTTAAGATAGAAAATAAGAAACTAAACTAATTCTAATTTGCTAAACTTTAGCCGAAGCTAACCAAATATAACCAACCGAGTTGGTCCGTAATTAAACCTCACCGGCGAATACTGACAGACATGTAAAGGGCCGTTCCCACTGGGGTTTATCTGAGCTAACGAACACAACTAACGTAGTCGACCCATCTCCAAAACCAGTTTTTCCCCATAGGGCAGCAAGTTGAAAAATCTTAACTGTAGGCACAGCAGAGCTAGTCGGCACATGGAACTGACTCCGCTAGCTCAGATAAACCCCAGTGGGAACGGCGCTTAAGACTACTGCCGTACGTAGTAAGCTAGGCTTAAAGTAACGAAACTGCTAAGGCAAAACACACTTTGCTGAGAACTTCGCAGCTCTTCTGCGGAAGTGACTGAACTTCCCGTTAAAATACTAGTTCTACTTTATTTACATAAAACGTGATACTGAAATCTCATTCTGGCAGTTGTAGGTGAAAAACAAGAATTTAAAGGGAAGGGTCTTAAAATTAAAAATAACTATTAGAAAGTTAAAATAATCCCTACAAAGGTATCATCGAAGAATATTCTGGTAAGTTTCTCTTAGGATTTTTTGTAATTTTACAAGTCATTTTTCTTATTAGTCCAAAGGGGCTTTGTCCCTGAAGAACTATTGTTTTCGTTTTGCGATGTAGCGCTGAATCACTATAAATGTCCGTTTCACTTTTCAAACTGTTGCCACCAAATGTTAGAGTCTTGCAATATATTTGAAGAAATTAAATAATGAAAAATCTGCATAAATGTATGTCTATTTCTCGCATTGTGATAAAACAACGGTACATAGAGCCATCGATTTTTGAATGACGTAATCCTCCTACGAATAGGGGCATGAGGAAGACCAAATTTGAAATTTGGAATTTGTTTTATTATCGATTTCATATTTTGTAAAACTTTAACGATTTTTTGAGTAACAAACTCAACGATTTAAAAGCGAGCAATGGCAACACTCTACGGCGGGGGTAGAAAACCTTTTTATCTTCAGCGGGCGCGGAACTGTGTAACGGAAATTCTAAAGATGGGCTCATTTTAAAATTATTTTGCGACATTGCTACTGAACTGAATTTTATGGTTTAAGTGCGAAGAACATAATATTTAATAAATAAAGGTAACACACAAAACGTTAAAAAAACGCCCCTTTGGACGTAATTTTAAAATCTGAAACCTTTCAGATTTTTTTGGGGGGAGAGCTTGTATTTTTCTTTTTCTTTCTTTCTTTTTTTTTTTTTTTTTTTGCAATTTGTATTGGTAGAATATAATTTAATTCCATCATATAATCACATTTTTCTTTTGCATCATAAACTTCTGCGTGTAATTAGAACACATCTTACAAAATGAATCAAATCATTCATAGAACGAGAATAAAACGCGTACATAAACGCGTACCTAACATAAATCTCTCTTTAAATTACTATATTTATTTTCCTGTCGGCTTCTAGTACAAGGCTAAATTAAGATAACAAATTTTCTAATCTCCTAAAAATTAAAAATATATTTGTAAACTTAGTGCTTTATCCGCAGTCAAAAGCTTGGCACTTTGTAATGAGACCAGTTCTTCTTTTCCGTTCGAGAGCCAGCCCGTTGATATGGTAATTAATGCAGAACCTATGACGCCAATGGGCTTTGACTCAAATAAAGCTAACATGCTTATCATCACATAAATATGTAGCAGCAGCAAGTAAAATCTGTCGATCTGGAAGTCTTACTAAGTGGTTGCCCGCCGGTAAAGAAGTGTACAAAGTTCTAAGTTCATGTCTCCGAAAGACTGTCACTAAAAACTGGAATAACCGATTTCTTAATATAAGCGAACGGAGACATTGCCGAAACATTCGTCGGCCAGATATTTAAAGGTAGGATGCCTTCATAGAGGATTTTTTAATGATTCCTACATGGTATAATGTAGTCCCTCTATCCATTTCTTCCTATCTTTCCTTCAAGGCTATATTTTCTAGGATATACCCCAAGCTTGGGGGAGCCCAAGCTTTGCAACAGCAATAGATACGGTTTTTATTAATTCACTAATGATATCACCATGCAAGATAATTTAGAAAGAGATCAGAAAGAGACATTCAACTTTAAAATTAACAAAATAAGATGATAAGTAAATTTAAAATTAGATAATTTGGAGTAGATTTTGAATAAAACTGTATCGATTTCGAAAGCGATCAGACGCAGGTCCCTGTTCTTTAGGAGAAAAGGAAAAATATCGAAACATTTGAGTTTTACATTGGTATGTTTCTCGACCAGTTATTATATGTATACAAATGGAAAATATTTAGTTAGATAGACAACAAAAGGCACTAGTTTATCATTTAAAACATTCCTTTTGTGAAGAAGTTAAAATAAGTCTGAGCAGCAAAAGGCTTTTTGCGTATTGTATGATATTAGTCGAAGCAGTGGATTAGATGGTTCGATTTTAGACAGCTGGTTTCTTAGGTCTCTAGATAACCCTACGACTTCTTTCTTTGGGAATATGTGAAAAATTGCGTGACCTAAGCCCACAAGCCTAAACAAAATTTAAAAACACAGGTTTGGCACTTTTAGAAATAATTTCCATAGACACTTTGGGAAATGTTTGCCAAGAATTTTCGTATAGTCCTTAAACCTGCAGCTGAAAGATATTTGGAAATTAAACTTATCTTGTACATTCATATATTACGTATCACTCTTTCTTAATTTTTTTAATTATAAAAATTTGAAATTGTTAATTTTCTTCTGAATTACCATTTACTGGTTGATAGCCGCATTGGGAAAAAGAATGAACTATGTAGACATACAAACTTTATTAAAATTAAAGAACATTAAATATTATTAAACAGAAAAAATACCTGCAGCACAGTGCCGCTAAGAAACTATTCTTCTTATTTTCATACCAAAAGAATAAAAATAGCATAAATTTTGTTGCTTTTCACACAAATTCAATAGTAAAACAAAACATGTTGTCAGTAACAAGATCATCCTACATTAATCATAACACAGAATTAAACACTGAGAAAATAAACAAGGGGGGGGGGAAGAAATGCAAATATTAAATAGTACATATCCAAACGCTGGTAATAAACGTACAAGATGTTACTAGCTTATCTTGCTGCATCCTTCGGGATTTGGAAACTACTTTTATCTAGTTTCTGAATAGTTCAGAATGCAGTTAATTGGTTAGAAAAAATTCCACTATTTAAAGATTTATTTATTGATAATTATAGTATAAGATAGAGGGACAGTTACAATAAAATACATCTCAGCACTTGATAAATGGTGCAGCTATTTTTGTAGGAACAATTTAAGAACGAAAATAATGTTAAGATGCTTTATCGTTTACAGAGTTCGAATAATGTGTAATAAATCATTCCGGCTTCTAAGCCAAAATATTGCTTGACATAGCGATATCACAATTTTTTTTCTTACATATATTACAGCGTGTATAAAACTTGTGTAAGAATAATATACAGAAAAAAATATGTAGTGTATTCAAACATTTTTACTAAGAACTAAGAATTGAATTACTCAAACCAAAAATTTTTACTAAGAAGCAAGAACATAATTACTCAAACCAAAAATTTTTACTAAGAAGCAAGAACATAATTACTCAAACCAAAAATTTTTACTAAGAAGCAAGAACATAATTACTCAAACCAAAAATTTTTACTAAGAAGCAAGAACTTAATTACTCAAACCAAACATTTTTACTAAGAAGCAAGAAGTGAATGGAAAAGAAAAACAAGTGATATGTGTCCTTGTTAGTTATACAGTGTATCTTTGTAGTCTTGTTAAAACGTGTCCTACTTAATTATGCAGAAACGTTCTAAAATTTTGATACTTCATTGTCTCAACGTTTGCATCTGAAGACGCTTGAGCCTACGTTAAATGAATTAAAATTTCTATAAATATAACTGCATCAAAGGGGTTGAAAACATTCGTTGTATTTTTTCACATCCGCCTAAAATGTTAGGCTGTTTTGGAAGAAAAAAAAATGACTTTCTGCTTTTGATTTAGGGAGAGAAAAAAAGTTGAATGCTTAATAATTTGCAGCTTTGCAGTTCCCTTGGTTTTCAATTAAATTTCTCGCACTGCTCCCTTCTTTTTCTTTTATTTGTTCCCCCCTTTCGTATAGCCAATTTAGTTGTTCATATCAGGGGTGTGCAAAAAGGGGACGACGATCACCCTTCCCTAAAGTGCTTCTTTTATGCAATTCTCTTTTAACATTTTTTGTTTTGAAAAATTATTTTCAATCCTTGTAATTTAAAAGACAAACTAACGGTTCTGTTATTTTTTCCATTATGAAACCTTTCCAGAAGTCATAATAAAACTCCCTTTGAAGCAATTTTTTGAGTTCAAAAAGCTGAAGCGTTCTTCTGGTTGTAATCAAAAGGAACCATAGGATTTGAAAAACAAGAATCATTATTAAATGCGAGCAACATAAATTTACATCTTGATTAAAAATCTTCTCTCAATTAAAAAATTATGAAAAATTATTTTTCATAAAGAGAAGAAGGAGAAAATTGTACAAAAGCCTTGTTAACAAAAATGACTGTAGGTAATACATTTTTTTCTTACTGAAATATGTATTACCTACAGTCTTCCACAATGAGCTAGCTACTAATCTTTCACAATGAGCTCACCAACGGCCGAACAGTAAAAACCTCTTAACACTGGTAGGTCCATCCGGGGTTCGAGTTTAGGTTAACGTGATGGCTGGATGGGGGTTTTCGTGGTTTTCCCCATGGATAATATGGATATGAGCTAATTTCCCTTAAAGCAACCTCCACGGGGGCATCCGTCCCTTCCCGCGTAGTACCTGGTGATGGAGTCTTTTACGATAAAAATCTTTTAGTCTAAAAATCTCTTATGATATAGTATTTTAGCATAAAAATTAAATTAATATTTTATGAGATCCTGTACTTTGATCACTAATCGATGAAATAACTGCAATGAGATCTCTTTTTCACGTTCATATTATTTAGCGATCAAAAGCCAGATTTTACGTTTATGATAACCAGAGAAAAGCAATATAATTCAGATAAAATCTAAATTAATTCCGTGCGGCGAAAAATGTAAGATGGTTAGGACATTCAATAAACGCACTAAATTCTAATGTAAACCCTGGTTTATGCCTAGAAATGATTTCAGAACTTCTATCAAAATTTAGGCATTTAAATTTTAAGTTTTTTCTTATAAATTACCGTTTAAATAGGATTATGCAGGCTAATGCGAAATTTAACGTCTTAATTGAAGAAAAATTCTAGTGCTACCTTATTGGCATGGTGGGAGGGGAGCAAGCTACCATAGCTATGAGTAATTACAGCCGAAAACATCGCAGCAAAAACATCTAGGACGAAAACGTCGCGGAGAAAACAACGCAAGGCGAAAACGTCGTGCTACAAAACATCGTGGGAGAAAACATCGCAGAGAGATAACATCACAGTCCTAAAACATCGTGTAACGAAACATCGTCGTCGGAAATAAAGCGGTTCAAAAACTTCGCAATTTAAAAACATCGTCGTCGAAAATATCGTGGTAAAAAATAAAGTATCTACAAATCATCGCATGACGATAACATCGCAGATATGCTTTTTTCATACAATGCTTTTCGCAAACATGCTTTAATAACTGTAAATGGATATTCCCATAATGATTTGTGAGCGCAAGATGGAAGGAAGGATCATTTTTATTTTCACATTTTTTATTAACTAATAAATTTTTGCTGAAAAAGTAAGAAGGGAACTTAAGCATAGCAAATTAATGCAGCTTATAGAAATTAATAAAATTTTAAACCGACATAGTTAACTAAAAAAAGGCCATTGATAAATCATTTTTTATAAAGTTTTTACTGGTAATTTTTCATAAAAAGTATAAGCTATAAGTTGCATTTAATTTTCTATGCTTAAGTTTCCTTCTTACTTTTTCAGCAAAAATTTATTAGTGAATAAAAAAAATGTGAAAGCAAAAATTATCCTTCTTTACATCTTGCGCTCACAAATCATTATTGGAATCTCCATTTACATTTATTAAAACATGAAAAAAGTATGTCTGCGATGTTATCGTCATGCGATGATTTGTAGATACTTTATTTTTTACCACGATATTTTTAACCACAATGTTTTTAAACTGCGAAGTTTTTGAACCGCTTTATTTTCGACGACGATGTTTTCTCCCACCATGTTTTGTAGCACGACGTTTTCGCCTTGCGTTGTTTTCTCCGCGAAGTTTTCTTCCGCGATGTTTTTGCCGCGATGTTCTCGGCGGACACCCTATGGGTTCGGGTTCAAAACCTGATGAAGACATGGGTGTAAGTATGTAGTATATTTGCGGCAAGGAGTCGCTTAAATGCTGTTGAGTCTAAAATCCTTCTTGGATATGACCTCCGATACATTCTCTATCAAAATTAGGTATGAATTACGCAAAATCTGCATTGTCACCTATAAGGTCCCCAAGGTACAACAGGTATTTGCTGTCTTTCGCTCTTGATCATACTCAAACTAGGGATTCGACCTATCTTTTCACATCTGGCCGCTGCCAACAACAGGTATTTACTACTTTAGGTTCTTGGCCACGGATTTGACCGAATATTTTCAGATCTGGCCCCGGCCAACAACAGACACTTATTACCTTACGCTCTTAGCCATGATGAATCTATAGACTCGACGGGATCCTTTCAGATCTGGCCCTGGCCAACAACAAGTCACTTACTGCTTTATGCTCTTGGCCATGATCAATCCATGGATGTGACTGGATCTTTTCAGATATGGAGGATAAGAAAAAACAGCAGAATTCTAATGCCTGTTTGTACTACTGCTTCTATGTACAATAAATTAATTTGAATTATCAGGACTACTATTCCTCCTTATCTGCTTTAGGAACATGATGTGTCCTGAACGGGAACAGTGAGCTTACTGAAAGCTATGTTCTGTGGAATTGTAAAATAGATGACTAAGATGCGAAGGGTTTAACTACCCTTTATTCTTCACGATATTACAGGCACTCCTGTTCGGGATACAAAGACCAACCACTTGTGGTCTGAACGTAAAAATATAAGAACTACTAATAACTAAATTTAAATAAGAGCTAACTTTGAATACTTTATACAGATGATTAACACCAAGGTTGGCCTTTTAGTTTATTACGTATGTAGAGCGCAAACTGCGGAAAACTACAATACGTTTTAAATATCGAGAGGACTAAACCTCTGGCCTTAAAGGCGGGCAGCAACTGATTGAAAGCTCGCGTGGAACACAATGGCAAGGAGGCTCACTTTCTCTCCATCTAACTCTGTTCTTGGCGAAAAGCCATAACTTAAATACTTAAGCGTTAGCAAGTACAATTTGCATAAACATATTCACGCGTTTATTCTGGCCGGAAGTGAAGAATAAGAGAGGATAGTAAAGTTTTAAAATAAAATAAACGTTAGTAAAACTTTTAAGATCCTTACAGAATATTTAGAAGAAAATTAAATTTAATTTTAGCAATTTAATTATTAATTATACCGAGCAGAAATAAGCATATGGTACTTTGCAAATTTCTAATGGTTAAATGTTAGGCAGCACGTAGAGTTTTTGTTGGCAGAAATGGTGCTTTTGGTCAGTAAAATTCGAAATATCTTAATTTAGTATTTAACTTAAGAGCTAGTTTACATAGGAAATTTCAGTACTTTAAATTTTCACATACAGAGAAGGGAAAAGGCAGAAGAAAAAAATATTTTTTTTAATTATAAAATTTTATTCAAAGATGCAGGAAACAAATATATTGTTGAAAATTTTCTTGAGGAATTCCTCTGAAAATAATTGGAAATCTCACATTTTCCGTATACGTAAACAAAGTTTTTTTATAATATTTTTGAGAATTAAAAATAATCTGCTAAGAATATTTTAAAATTAGGTTATTATCTTTAAAATAAAGTTCTGAAATATTTTCGAATTTATAATTAGTCCTTTACTATAAAAAGATCGTTACTGAAAAATTCAATTTTAAATGCATGATTTAAAAGCGGAAATTTGTAGTTAGATATCCCATTTCTAGCCAATTTGTTTCGACTTGGTTTCAAACATACTTTCTGTACAGCTTTCAATATGCCTTAATTTCCCCTTTCTCCTCCAAAAGTAGCTTTAAAAGCTCTTTCGCAATAATGTGTATGTTTATCATTTTAAGCTACTTATTTAATATTTCCTTTTACTTAGTTTCAGATTTATTTTTGCTAAGTAAGTATCATCTTCTAAGCTAATGGTCAAAATCTCGAAAATCAAGTCCTAAATTTAGGCTATTGAAAAACGAGGTTCAAAATGCAGAATTTTGTATCAAGTGAAACATACATGTTCTCTATTAAAAACTATTTTTGGCTCTTATAGGAGCCTAAGTTTTAATTTAGACCATGAAAACTAACTTCTTAACAAATCAGATAAATTTCTGAATAATTAATCCCTCCCTTTTAGCAAAAAATATGCCTATGGGCAGAAAGGTCCTGGATGTTGCAGTCGAAAAGAAATTCGTAAGTGGGTTTCGTTATATGTTCAGTATTTGAATCCGCAGCCTCAAGTTTAAAATTTTTCGTATGTATCATTTTCCCTTTTTTACGCTTTTATTTAAATTTATTTCATGGAACATTTTCTGTTTTTGTGATGTTTGTTTATATTAAAGGACTGCAGAGAAAGACCGCCTTTCTCAGGATTGGGAACAAAACAGAACAAAAATGTTCAGAACCTTTTATGATTATCACTAGATGTCTAAGCGATTAGATGCAGCTTTGCACGTAACATTGTAGCTCCAATAAATAAATTCACCTCCGAATTTCCTCTTTCTTTTTCTGGCAGAAGCTTTCAGAAACTTCCATGTTGATTTTCTGAGTAGGTTCCATGATATCATAATACAATTAGTTTAGGTCACAAAATATTAGATATGTATCTCACAGCAGTATCTTTCTTATTTTACATCAGTTAGTAACTTAATAGAATCTCCCACTAAGTAGATTCGTAGTTACGTCTCTGAAACTTTGATTTGGTAAAGTCTTTTTCTCAGTTCTATAAACAAATAGTTATTCTGTCGCAGTAGTTCTTTCCTTGAACACTATTATAATTCTCGTCATTACTTGGTACATTAGCTATGTACATTCAAATCACCCACACGTACACAGAAAGAAAAATCTAATTTAGGAAAAGGTAAATCACGCAAAGGGAGAATATCACGCAAAAGACGAAAGGGAAACGAAAAATTAAAGACTATAACAGGTATTGAAACATTGTAAAAATGTATATTTTTTTATTTTCAAGCATTTTATCTACAAATATAGTTCTAAATTGGTTTTCTTAATTTTATGTATAGCATTTATTGTAATATAATTCTTCGTTTTAATAATTCTTTAAGCTACTCATAAAACTACCTTAATAATTTAGCTAATTTTAGATAAATGTTTGTTAATATATCCTTTTAAAACGGTGTTAAGTAAATTACTTTATATTCTCAAAGTAATGCCTTTACACCTTATTTTATAATAATTTCTTTATTTAAAATTTATTAAAGGAAATTTTATTACTACTGAAAGAGTGCTAAGTATAACAATTTTGCTAAGGGAATGTACAAGAATATAGCAGATTTTGCTATAACAAGGATGCAGATGTGATTGCAACTCTGGTAGATGAAATTGCCGAAAGGTAAAAACAATAATAATTTCAGAGGTTAAACCTGTCTGAGTTATCTCAATAAAAATTTTTATTAAAACATTTACTGCGCATATAACGAAATACGCTCAATAAAAAAGCTTTATTGCGCATATAAAGATATTTTTAATTACAGTGAGTATATTACAACCTAATACTTAAGAAAGTAATTTAACTTTTTAATAATAACAAACCTCATTTTAATTATAGTAAGATCCTAATGTTTTATTTTATGAAAAGATTTCATTAGAGTTTAATTTTATTGATAAATTCGGTGTGCTCGAAGAAAGAAGTGAAATTCTGTTTAAATAACGTCTCTGAGAATTAAACATTTATCTGATTTTAATGAATTAATATTTAAATCTAAATAAAAATATCATTAAGAGAACAACTAAGGACACACTCCAGCTGAGTATAAAACATTAGGCTTAATCAAACTGAAGTAATTAACTATCAGATACCTATCACCCTTCACGAGTGCTTTAGGTTAACATTGCATTAATCAATTAAGCAATTTTCCCATAAACTGCACTGTATACACATCTGCACATAAGATTATTTATAACTTTATTTTAGTATTGTTATTAACCGTTCAAAATGTTTATCTTGTCCTGTACAATTTCAGAACTATAGCTTTTGATTTAGATTTTATTCTATTAATTTTAACCATTTTTTATATTTATTATTTGTAAAATATTTCATGCTTTCAAAATTAATGTACTGACCACTTATTATTTTTGTCACTTAAAGTTTTATTTATATTTTGTGGTTTTATGGAGGAGTTTTAAAATGTTTTCTTGATATATATATATATATATATATATTAGTGGATATTTTTTCAAGGATATTTTTTTTTTATTTTATGTTCGATTTTATCATTTACGCTATTTATTTAATTTCCTTTGTCTTAAGGGCCCACCAGCGGCCGAGCGGTAAAGTCGCAGAACACTGGTAGTTCGGTCCGAGGTTCGAATCCCGCGAACGGGCTGGCTGCATGGGTGTTTTCGTGGTTTTCCCCATGTGTAACGGGTATACGAGCCAGTTTCCCTTAGAAAGTCCTCCACGAAAGGCATCCCTCCTCTTAGGCAGATAGCCCTAGTGTGCTTTGCCATAATTAAATACACCATACACCACCTTTGTCTTATTTTGTAATCTTGTTTCAAGCCGATGTTAATACTTAAAAAAAAAAAGCTCCAGAATGATTTTAATTTTATGTCAATTCAGCAAAGAGGTATTGCTGTAATATTCTGAAATTTTGACAGCAAATAACTGAAAGACGGTAGATTTAAATAAAATATCTGCCAGTTATTTGAGTACATCAGTATCTTAGAACTAAGGGGAAAATTTATTTGTTTGAGCAATACAGGTACTTCTCACTTTACGACCGAGTTCCGTTCCAACGACTGTAATTTGGTCGAAGAGAGGAGCTTACGCCGGGAATATAGGAGGTCTGTAAAATTATAAAATTATAAAAATGATGCAATAGACTTCAAATTTATTCATAAAAACATGTATATGTACATTTTATTATTATTATTATTATTATTTTATTTTATTTTATTTATTTATTTATTTATTTTTTGGTTTAGAGCTGTAGAGGGGCCGGGTAAGAGAGATGACATGAAACAGAAGTTATACTTCAAGGGCGAAGGTTCTGGATGTTGCAGTCGAAAAGAAGCTCGTAGGTGTGGTTTGCTTTGTAATCATCTGCATATAAATAACACTTTAAAAGTTCACTTCTCTGACGTTCAACTTGAATAAAACGTTCAGTACTTGGATCCACACCCTCAAGTTCCAACATAGCCGCATTAAGTTTGGAAAACATACAAATGCTGCAATGCTTCTAACTCTAATAAATCATCATTGTTTAACTCTCTATCAGCATAATCCACTAATTCAGCAATGTCTTCTACTTCAGCATCTAAAAATTAAGTGCACTTGCAAGGCCCACAGTTGCTTGAATTACATCAGTTTGCTCAAGATTGTCAAACGATTCGGTATTCCTTGCGAAACATTTTATGCCATTTTTGTCATATGTCTTAAATAAACTTACTTCGTCCCAAGCCAGTTTAATGTTTTTAATGCAATATAAAATACTGTACTATTTCCAAAAATCATGAAAGGTTACTAGCGCTGCAAAATCACATCCATGCATTAGAGACCTGGCTTGCGAGCTGGAAAACTGAAATTAATGGGGGAAAATGCAAAGCAATTATCTTCACCAAGAAAAGAAAATCACTGGCTTCAATCTTAGAATCAATCTTAGAATGTATGAAAACACATTGTCCTGGGCTAGGTGAGTTACTCATCTTGAGGTGATCGTGGACCGTAATCTTTCATGGTTCTAATATATACTGTCATCTAGAAAATCCGGGTTCCAGTTATGCAGGTTGCATCTCTGCCTTGACTTGTTGTAAATGATTCGGTCGAATTTTTGCTTTCATGTGCCTTCAAAGTGTCAAAAATGCTGAGTGCCCGAGTTTGAATTATTAAAAGCCTTATCTACATATAATTTTGCATCTGGTTGCAAATGTCAAACCAGATCGGCAATAATTTCTGCATATCAGGAATAAGATCCTTTGGCTGCCTTATGGCTTTAAATCCTGTCTAGGATTTCATTGCCTCTTTCATTGCCTTTTTTATCCTTTAAAAATCATTTAAATTGTCGAATGTGCCAACTTCAAGCCACATGCTGTTTCGTTAACCGTTTTACCAGCTTCTTAGTCTTGTATGAATTTTATTTTCATTTCATTCATTTGATATTCTCCGTTTCTTAACAATTTCCCCACACTTTTTCTTTTCGTCAACATCTATACTATTTTGTGGTTACAAAATGTGTAAACCGTAATAAGGTTACATAGTGACTGCTTGTCGATTTTGGACTTATTAGATTATGGCAAAGCACAAGGAAGTTATCTGTCTGAATCAAGGGATGCCTTCCTAGAGAATTCTCTAAGGAAAACTGGCTCGTATATACGTTATGTAGAGTCATTTGGTTTTTTGGAAGCAAGAGAGATGAAACATGAGCAACGCCCTCGCCTGGAATCGAACCACGGACTTCTGGAATACGTCCCCAACGTGCTGACCACTACACTACGAAGACATGCTAAGAAGGCGGGAGAAATACTTTATATACTCCCCCCTTTAAAAGGCGACTGGGGTTTTAGGGGACCCAATTGCCAAATCCTGGGTGTGAAGAATCATCATCCACCACCCTTTTAGTTCGGGCACCACTATAGAGTCATTAGGTTTTTTGGAAGCAAGAAAAATGAAAAATGAGCAACGCCCTCGCCGGGAATCGAACCACGGACCTCAGGAATACGTGCCCAGCGTGTTGACCACTACACTACGAAGGCATGCTAAGAAGGCGGGAGAAATACTTTATATACTCCCCCCTTTAAAAGGCGACTGGGGTTTTAGGGGACCCAATTGCCAAATCCTGGGTGTGAAGAATCATCATCCACCACCCTTTTAGTTCGGGCACCACTATAGAGTCATTAGGTTTTTTGGAAGCAAGAAAAATGAAAAATGAGCAACGCCCTCGCCGGGAGAAATTTCCCTGTAGTTACACATAGGAAAAACCACGAAAACGGCCATACCGCCAGCCCTTTCGTCGAGATTCGAGCCTGGGTCAAACTACCATTATCCAGCGACATTACCGCTCGGCTGCTGGTGCCAGCTGCTTGTCGGAATGAAATTGACAAGTGCATAGCAAGCTTTTAGTAAGCTCACTTCTCATTTCACCATTCACCATTGACTTACACTCAAGCTGAGAAAGAGGATTCTCCTAATTGCAAGTCGAAACTCGATTGGTCGTAAATACGAGTAGTCATTAAGCAGATAGGTCGTAAAGTGAGGAGTGCCTGTATACAGAAAGAGGCTACTTGCTTTATGAATATGCGCTTTATGAAAAAAAAATTATCGAGTTTGGAAAAAATCAGAGAGCAGGAATAGACAGAAAAAAGTGACGAAAATAAGCACCGTCCTGTCTGCCTTATTCAGAAGTGAAGGAAACCAAAATGTTTTTCACTAGTGGATCACCTGTACGATCAGTGATGAATTTTCGTGGTCCCGCCCTACTTCTAATTGTACCTGTTTAACGAATTAATTTCTTCAAGCATTTTATTTATTCACTAAAATGATCTATCAGTCGCTTATACAAAGGTATTGGGTTACGAAGACTTATTAAACATTTAAGGTAAAAAATGCACACATAAAAATATAAATTAGCATTAAGATGATTCAAGAGACTATGAACTAATTTGAGCCTTGCAAGTCAAAATTAAAACTATGAATTCCAGCATGAGGTGAAATGTGTTTATTTAATATGTTTAGGAACCACAAATTACTTAAATGAAAAATATTTTATTTATTTGCTTTTAATTAATGAATGTGATTGCCGGTTTTTAAATTACAAGCTTTCTGTCAGATGGGATCTGCAGCACTTTCAGTCTTATACTTCAGCATCTTGACTTTAAGCCTTCTGCTACAAATGTGCGACGACTGAATCATGAGTACTTGAAAAGTATCTATTCATTCAAATATTCAGAACTAAAAATAATAGCAGCCTGTAATACCAAATTATCTTTTTTGAAATGCATTTTTTGAAGATCGCACATCACGTCATCTAAACTGTTGTACCTTAGAATTCTCATGTATATTTTCGTTCTTCCAAATTAAATAATCCTAACAAGAATTCTTATTTTCAATTTCATTATTGGATTTAACTACTGATAATTTTTCTCTTGGAAACTGTTCTTAAAATTCCATTTTCTTAAGGTGCCAGTTCTTCTTTAAACTCTGCACGAAACTTCACGTACATCTTCCTGAGATCTTCCAGCTAAATATTGAAGAAAAGCCGAATTAGAATTTTATAGGCAATTAACATTTTAAGCGATCCCTAATAGCTCATGCTATGGAAAATTTGCTAAAGTGTATCTGCTAAACAGATCTCTTTTTATGAAACATAATTTAACTTAACTGACGCTAAATAATTGTAGACGATACACAGCATTTACGTCAAATGCAAGTGATTTTTTTCTGCAGAAATAAGATGCATTGCAAGTCATTCAGTCTATATAAAAAACTGCAAATATGCAGAGTTTCATCTCTTAAGCTGAAGAAGCGAATTTTTTACTTTCCTTATATAAATCAGTTATATTTGCATTTAGAAAACTCCTTATCGTATTTTTATCTTTTTTATATTTGCTTTTATGAGAGCTTCTTATTATATTTTTAGCGTTTTACTGTTTTTTTTTTGTCCTACTTCTTATTATTGGAACAATCATGAATTTCCCCGACTTTTGCGCTTTTGCATTCAACATGACTGAGGTTTCTTTAGGATATTAACATAACAAGCAGCTATTAAATATCACCCAAACAGAACTTAAATGAAGTGAGTGCTATTGTTCTTTATTATTCTGTACTGTATTTCATAATATAAATTATATTATTCAATACATCGCTTTATTTCTTGTTTCACGTAAGGGGCTTGCTATCTAACTGAAAAGTGTTTTGTTTATAAAATTATTTGCTTAGTTTCTTAACATTGCTTAAATTCGAGGAATATTGCAATTTTTTTAAGAAGGGAGGAATTATGCTAACTTTTTATTGACTATCTACCTTTCGTGTCGATAAAAGTTTTCCGGAATAAACTTTCGCGATGGAAATTAGCCATGAACTTTAAGTGATTTACGCATATCGTACATTTGCGTTAGCTGTGAGAAAAATCTAGTATAAAACTTTGACCCAGAACTTGCTTCTAAAACAACAACTTTTTAAAGTGCTGTTTCATTAAAAATAAGTTTAATGCATTAGAAGCAGGTTTTTTATTTTAGGTTTTAAATTTAATTTTTCTTTAAATCATTTATAAAATGAATATTCGCTCCTTATTCCGGGCTTTATTTAGATATCCATCTGAATTTCAAGCTCTAAAATAAACTTTCTAGATATCACTTAATTAATGCGAAATGTCTACCTTTAGTATCCTAATTAAGAAATTTTGTATTTTTATATGATTTCTTTATGGCAAGTCTAAAGCACATGCTCCTTATGTATTGTAATATTAATAACATGCATATGTGGAGCAATGAAATTTCTAAGTTTTACTTAGTCATTATCGACAACTTCTTACCTGCAAATTCTCGCATGTGCAGGTAAACTGTCAGGCCTAGCATGAGCTTGTAGGGACCACTTAATTTAACATAAAATAGTAATAAAATAACTTTTGGTTATATTTATTTTCAATAACATTAAAAAATTATACTTTCATATTGATAAGTATTACATCATATTGCAAGGTATTACCTCATATATTTCCGTAGTGTTCAAGAACATTCCATATATATATTGATTTGCAAACAATCGTAGGAAATACACTTACCTTGCAACGCGTATGTAAAAGCATAGTATCATATTTTACAGCCATTTTTGATACTGATGATCAAATTACAGACTTATATGAATTTTCTTTCAAAAAAAGCTCTGTTTAAATATTGCCATTGAAAATCTTCCCAAATTAATGGATAAATTTCATGTTTGCCGATTTTCATTTTTTACGTGATAAAAGCTCTTTTTTTATCCACAGATTTAAGCAACCGCGTGCTTCAAAATTCAGATCTAAAATCAAGGTAATACTTATCGTAAACCTCATCTTTTAAATTTATCACTAGTTTTTGAAAGTCTATAAACGATCTTTTAAATCTCAAGCTTATATCGTAGTAAGTTGCTCGTTGAATAATTATTAGTAGGTAAATGCTTACACTATTAATCTTTATAACTATAACCTATATTTCTTTTTGATGAGCCATAATGCTTGAAAATTCATTGCTTGTTGATTATTGACGGGAATTTGTGTTTTGAACATTCAAAAATTTTTCAAAATTATATTCTTTATCATGTTTATTGCTACTGCTTTTAACTCAATTTAAGAACATATAACTGCTTTTAACTCAATTTAAGACTTCTACTGCTACTTAATTTAAGACTGCTACTCAATTTAAGACTTCTACTGCTACTTAATTTAAGACTGCTACTCAATTTAAGACTTCTACTGCTACTTAATTTAAGACTGCTACTCAATTTAAGACTTCTACTGCTACTTAATTTAAGACTGCTACTCAATTTAAGACTTCTACTGCTACTTAATTTAAGACTGCTACTCAATTTAAGAGACTGCTACTGCTTTTAACTCAATTTAAGAGCATAATCATAAACTATTCTGATATATGATACTAAGTTATATTTCACATTAAGTTTATGAATTAATTACGAGTGGTAAGAATTCTAGTGAATATGTTCAACTTACCTTGAATAGGGTGTCTTCGCCACGCATCTGGGTCTTCAACTCGCTTGAGAAGAGATTCATCATTCCAGGGCATCGACGTAATATGCAACTTACCATTTCTAAGGAGTTTGCGTCACTTATAAAAGTTATACTGCGACTCGAGGACCGTACATTTTTATTATTATAGCTTACGTGGTATTAAATAATAACAAAGTAAAATTTGTTGTTTAAATGCATATTAATTTGATATTGATTGCTGATAGCTTTAGTTATACCCTCAAATTTATTATTTTTTAGTTATTGTGATATTAACATTCTAAAAAAAATTAAAGGATATAAACTGAAAGAATATGAAGATGTAGATAATTAAATATTAACCTTATATTTGCTCGTTACCTTACTTGATATTATTTTCTGTATTTAATTTATAACAAAAGTAATGTAAAATTTGATCAGGTTAATAATTTAGGGAGAGCTGTTAGACTTGCCATAATTCTTTCATCTAGCTGTAAAAAATGTATATTGTTCATATGACTAAAAAATTAAATATCTTAATTATTATAAATAACAATTGTTATTAAGAAACATTAATTTAGTTTCCGGCAGTCATTTTAATACAAAATGATAAGTACTTTAATCATATTTACGGACGCCAATAATCTGATATACAATACATAAAATGTGTATTCAGGCATACATAATTTGCCTTTTTCCTCTAATTTTCTGCCTTAAAGAGGCAATGTGGATAAGACGTTACAAAATTTTTTAAAAAAGCAGATGAATGTAATTTGGATAGAAAGAGGTTTATTTCTTCAGGTCAACTTCATCGTCATGAACAAGGTTGTGTAAATCCTAACAAAGTTGTTACCATTACTCTTGATGTTAATCTTATTTAATAACTAGTTGTATTTATCACTATCAAAGATTGAGTTTTTTATGATATACGTTCCTTAAAAGAAAGATCTGACAAATAAGATCTAAAAACAAATAATTTTGCATATAAAATTTTAATGAGAAAAACAATGTTTCAAAACTGACAGTTTTCAGAAAGCTAGAATTAAAATTTCAAATAGAAATAATCAGAGATGAAGTAAAAGATTATGCAAATAAATGGTGACAAGTTTATCAGCCAACAAACTAATGACTTCCAAATTACTAAAAAGCTAAAATACAGGCTCTTCCTAAATAAAGGCAAAAAGTTATTAGAAAAAATTATTTTCTCATTTGCGAGTTTAAATTTACAGAAATGGTAACAGCGATCTGATATTACGGCTATATTATTCATTACGGCTGTTTAACTAATGGTGCAATAAATATTGTTTATTAACTGTTCATTTTATAGAGAAAAAAATAAACCTGCGCCAAAAATTATCTAAAGAACTAAACTAAAACTTAACTCAGTGGCGTAACAGCCCTAATGGGCCAAGGCCTGCAGTGACCGAAATCTCCTTTCTCGACCGTGGGCCCCGGGGTGCGTAAACATATGCCCTGAACAAGTGGTCAGCTTGTCGCAGGACCCCCAGTGTTTAGTCCCTAAGCAAGCTTGGTACTCATTTTATCGACCCAAGTGATGGAAATCAATGGATGAAAGGCTGAGTCGACCTTGCCCAGCCCGGGAATCGAACCCCGGACCTGTGGTAAATTATCTAGACTTTCTAAATAGTTCTTCAAAATATTTTCTGTGGAAATAAACTTCACTAAAATGTTTTCACATTACTTTTGCATTACATAAATTAGTGGTCTTTCATGATTGGATTTGAAACGGGGAACGTAGCATGGAAATTCGCTACACATAGCGTTAATTAGTTTCACTGAGTCTGTACATACTATATAAATATGGTATATTTAGTAATACGGTATTTAATGGCGGATGAGTTATATCATATTTATAAAGCTTGCACCAAGTTTGTGCATATATCACTATATAAATATGATATATTTAGTCTCAGCTGTGATCTGTAAGTACTTTCTCTGTAAAGACAATTAAAGAGCATAGACCTTGTTTCGTATAATCTCTCAGTTTTAAATCCCTTTTCCTATAACCTCGATATATTACTTAAGGAAGCAGTTGTAGATTAAAGTTTTCAAACATTTATTTTTTTCGTAGTAATACTCTGCAACAGTAACTCCAAATTCTGAAAATGCGTTTGCCATTGTTGTTACCAATCTCACTTGTCTCGTTCAGAAAAAAAAAAAAAAAAAAAAAAAAAAAAAAAAAAAAAAAACACGTACTATTATCGTGGCAAGGAGTACTAGACTGCGTCTGTCATTAGCCAGAGCCTTGAGCATCAGGCAGGCGACAGTCCGACTTTGCTCAATCCTTCCCCCCCCCCCCATTTTGAAGAAGATCACTCCAGGGGATATGTCCGAGAGTCTCTCACCCCTCTTCCTATACCACCAACCTCTCAAGAGGTCTTTCGGATTGCCGCATATTTTGAGTGCCCCCATGACGCACAGACACTTTACACTTACAAAAATTCATGCCTTCTCCCGGATTCAAACCTGGGCCCTTGGATACTGCAGTCAGCATCGATAACCCCTTTCCCGTCTGGGCTCCAATGAGTTTAGAAGAATTATTACTTTCGTGAGACTTAACATTATAAAAATGAAATTTATTAATTTAGCGGATTACAATCTTCATAAAAAAATCATAGCCTAAATCATTCGCTTTAACAGTAGCACTGAATATAATATGTGCCTTGCAGGTTAGGTTAGTAGTACAATTTTGCAGGTGTTGTTAAGCTTAGCAGTGGCAGGCTTACAGTTATCGGAACCTTTAACTGGAATGATCACCATATAAATGACTACATAAGTATATAATTAACATTTTTTAATTAAAATTAAATAGTTAAAATAATCTGGGAAACAGAAAAATCTTCAGACTAAAGAAAATACAACTTACAGATAAATATATTTATATATTATTTTTACATTTAGCAGACAAACCACATAGCTGCAGTATTTTATGATTTAAAAAAGTGTTTTTAACTCCTCTGTCAATAAAAAAAGAACTGTTTTTTGTGAGCTTTGATTTTTTAAAAAGTTTTTATAGCTTCATCAAAATTAATATTTTCAGCTACTCTATTTTCAATGGAAAGGATTTCCAAATCGTTAAATCGTACTTGGCTCACTTTTGATCGAAGACAGCTTTTAATCAACTTTAATCTCTCTCTATATAGATACATATACTTTCAAACTTAAGGTTCTTCGAAAGCCCCCTGATCAGAGGCCCAGGACAGTCCTTTTGTTCTCCTCGGTATGCCTTTAAGGCTCAGTACTTTATAAAAATATTTTATTTTACCTTTTTTTGACTCAGCTATTTTACCTTTTTTTGAATGCAGGTACGAGCACAATACGTACAAGTATACTGAACAACTTGTTATAATAAATAAAATGAATACACAAATATTTATAACATAACAGGAGGTAACAGAACTGATGATCACAGATTTAAGGGCTAAAAGAACATGGAAAAGTATTTCATGATATATTATGAAAGAATGTGAAATGGGAATGTGGAAACACAGTAAGAGGGGGTACAAAGAACATGGAAACGAAGCTTGCTGCCAACGAAAATCAGAAATATTTACAAGGAACAGTGGCCGATATTTATAAAAATTATTCGAATGAAAGACCAGCAACTGCAGTACATGCATCACAACAACGACGGATCTCGTTTACGAAACTTCTAAAGACCTTTTCGACAGAATTAGTGTCGCTTTCTAGAAATGCATGATATATGTGGGTTATCTTCCAAATTAAACCAATCAGCTCTCATCGTTTTGTTGCATGTATTGTAGTTGGTGGTCGCTCACTTGAACAATTCGTGTAAATATCGAACGTTCTTTTTTGTAAATGAACCCACTAGCGGCCGAGCGGTCAAGTCACTGAGCATTGGTAGTTCAGTCGGAGGTTCAAATCCAGCGAACGGGCTGGCTGCATGGACGTTTTTGCTGTTTTCTCCATGTATAACGTGTGTACGAGCCAATTTTCCTTAGAATGCACTCCACAAAGGCATCCTTCCTCTTAGGCAGATAGCCTTCGAGGCTTTGCTAAAATCGCATGAGACCGAAACTTTCTTGTAAATATACGGAAATGAAACGAATTTTCTTTTCCCATATTCTTTTTGCTACTGTGTTCCCTTTTCACATTCCATTTCACATTCGCTGTATTGCAAAAATTATTTCTTTTGCCATGTTCTATTAACCCTTAAAGTTGTGACTATCAATTCTTTTACACTCTGTACATAAACATGATAAAAAAATTTAATAGTAAAAATATATTTACATGTTTTCTTTTCAAATCTGACAAATTAAGGAAAAGTAACTTTAACATTTTATATCACATAAGAAACGTTTTAAACTTCTCCATACAGTTTTTCACGGTAGTAACAGGCGATGCGAAATAGTAGTGTAAAGTGTCATATTATTTTGCAGAGGCGGGAAAAGAAAAAAAAAAAGTAAAAGCTCAGATTTTGGACATTCCAAATGTAAATGATTTTGCAAATATTTGGCCGCACAATAAGGTATTATATATTGATCTTTTCTCCGAATGCTTTCTGTGATTAAAAATACGTTTTAGGTTTCATTCTTCCCAGATGTAGTGTTTTGAAATCAAGGATATTTTTAGAAGTAATGAAAGATAGTTTTATTATTGTTAATACGAGTAGTATTGCTAGTATTATTTTATACCATGCTCAGTAATTCAATTCCTCGGATATTTCGGAAGCCAATTTTCAATTCATAAGCAAAATGTATTATACTTGATCTACAAGAATACATTTTCGATTTCTGAAACGTTCGTGATCGATTTTTCTCAATCAGAACATTTATGGATATCCTCACGCAGTTTGCCATCATTAATTCGACGGAAGGGGAGCGAATCTTGATGCTAAGCCACCGAAATTCTTTCCCAAATAAAAATTAATAAAAAGAGAGAGGAAAGTGGAGCGAAATCGTCATTTATTTGTAATCGATGTACTAATGGTGTTTTAATGGCGCCATTTCTTTGGCTGAGTTCAGATTGAATTTAAGACGCAAGATTTGCGTAATTTTTGTTAAATAAAATCAATAACAAGAAAAAAAAGAATAATTCTACACATATCTAGATCTAGATATTTAATCTAAATTAGTTACAATAATTTTAGCGTATAATTGTAGGAGCAAAACTAAAATAGATTGCAAATACTTAAAATTGATATCCATGGATCTGTACCTATAATTTTTGTTTTCTTCCCTACGGAAGATTTTCTTAGCCTTCCGTTGTATATGGGCTATTTTTCATAGTGCATGTAATAATTAATTTTAATTTCACAGATCAAGTAGAACATCTATTTATAATATTGATCTAAGGAAGATTTGCTTACAGCTCAACTTTCAGAAAGGTATCTGTATTTTCCCGAAAAAATATTTCTTTCCCTTCCTCTTAGTCATAGCAGTGGTACAGCATAATTCTAGAATCAAAAGAAGCTTACATTTGGAGAAGAAAACTTGAGCTTTTTTAATTTACCATAGCAGCAAAAAAACTAAATCTCAGGAGGGGGATTCTGCATAATGAGTAAAATTCTACGTTAAATTTAGTTATTAATTTAAAATACAGCTAATATTATTAATTCCAAATCGTGAAGTTAAATTTAATGGTTTGGTTTACTGAGGTAGCAAAGCTCATTAGGGCTATCTGCCAAAGGGGGGCTTCGTGGGGGGGGTTTCTAAGGAAAGCTGGCCCTCTTATGCACGTTGCGTATGGGGTGTGGTGGTCGTGCGCTACGCATGGGAAAGAGGCGCCCATGCAGCCAGCCCATTTGCCTGGAAAGGAGGCCAGGTCGAAACTACCAGCATTCAGCGACATTACCACTCGGCCGCTGGTGGGTCACTTAGATTAATAGAAAATTTGATAATCATATTTCATATTGCTTAAAATATACTCATAATTCTCTTACCTTTCTTGGAAGGGGAGTCAAGAAAATTGTTTTGTTATATAAAAAAATGAAAGAATTATGAAATTTTAATAATTTCAAATAATTCTCCATTTTGTGTCTAGTTTTAAGAGATACGAAACTCACTTACATTTTTTAATTTTTTATTTATTTATTCTTTTGGTTTGGTTTGAGAAGAAAGGGATAAATAGACATTTCTCTAAATTTTCAGACATAAAATGTATTATAAAATGAAAAACAAAAAGTGAGCAGAAAATATATCCTTCTCTTGATACGAATTTCTCTGTGTTTGAACTATTAAATTTAAATTTTTGTGCAAATTAATGCATTCTTCTACAATTTCTGGCAAATAATATGTGGGAGTCGCAAGTTGCAGAAATTATATTAAATACCAAGTACTGATTAAATTAGAAGAGAAAAATGGCTTTTTTTCTTAATTAGGCAAAATCTGCGGAAGTTTTAAGCCTAATTTTTTACCTAATTTTAAGTATGGTATTGATTATTTTTAGTCGAACATAAAAGCTTTTTGTTCAATAATGAATAAATAATAGCTAATAATATATATATATATATATATATATATTACTTCATTGAAGTTTTAACATCCTCATTTTTTTTTAACAGTGGCGTGTTTGGTTATTTAGTAGAAAAAGAAGACACTCACATTCGCGTATTGTCATCTAAGCAAAAGATGTTCAGATGCCCTATAATATAGTTACAATAAGGCACTAATCCTTTTTACGTATGCTACAAATGTGGCGTAAATTATCACAGCGTGAGCGAAAACGCAACCCTCAATCTCGAAATTTCACCATTAATCTCATTTTGATTGCTGTAACATTGATGGTTTTCTCTTGTGAAAACGCCATGCTGGTGAAGCGTGACCTTCATATTAAGCAGACAACTTTAATCATACATGTAACTGAGCCGCACGCGCAAGGGCCTCTGGGTAAATATGGCTGCCATCGTACGTGATGATTGAAATTACCGGTCAATGTTTATTCTTCTCTGTGCTTTTCGTAATTTGTGGACTCAAATAAAACTTAAGGATTAAAAAAGTCAAATGAGTAAAATATATATAGCACCACAAAAATTTCGCTCTCCGGGGGGGGGGGGTTGGCTGCGATTAAGAGAAGTTCTGTTAGTTCTAAGCAGAGTTTCACTATAGAACGAGCCGCTTATAGCGATCGCATTTTTCCCACGGCTATTTTTGTAACAGTAACCGAATGATAATATTACTCGATCAGAAAATTTATGGTGCAAAATAACGTTGGAATTTAAATAATTTTATATAAATATATAACTAAAAGCATAAAAATATATACTTTAACAGCATTTTAACCAGGCGAGTGCAAAAGTTTGTTTATGAACTTTCCGTAACATCTTCAGTGCAAAAGTTAATTTATTAACTGTTCATAACGTTTCTAGAAATTATTTGACCGATTCTCTATCCCAATCTCATTATCAAGAGGCGGAAAACAAGCCAAAGTAAAATTTAAAACTAAGCAAAAAACGCAACTTTAGTTCGTCGTGAATGTTACTTTTTTGTTTTGTTTTTGTTTTCGTTTTCAGAAAAGAAATTCAGAAAAGAAAAGAAAGAACTCTGCAGATATTTTTTCTTTTTCTTTTCTTTTCCTTTTTTTTTTTTTTTTTTTCTTTTATCGGATCGCCCTCAGAATCGATAGAGTTATTGAAAATTCTACATCAGACTTGAGTTGCTTTTCTACTTAATTTTAAAATGTTGACCGAAATTTAGACTTCAATCGAAATGATTTGGTGACTTAATCTTTTACTTGACCGTCTTTAAATTCTGTTTTGACCTTATCTTTCGACTTTCCTTCAGTTTAAAAAAATTGTTGTATAACATTTTGGTGACTTTACTTCAGTTTAAAAAATGTGTTGTTTAATATTTAGATCATATAAACCGAATTGTTGATCACAATAAGCGATATATTTTCTATGTTTTCGTATACAAAAGAGAGCACTTCAAATATTCGATAACAATATTCGAATGATAACATTAACCGCGATCATTTTAAGCGTCTTCTACTATATACCTCCGCTTTCACAGTTTATCTACCTAAAGAAACTTTCTTTTTATTTTATATATGCGTGTGTGTGCAACGCCGAACCTAGGTTTCTGCCACCAGGTGCTAATACTGAGGCTACAAAATTGTGCCACCCGATTTTATTAAAAAAAGTTTGCAGCCCTTAAATTTTGCCGCCTTGTGCAGCCGCACTGGTTAAGCCGGGCTTGTATGTGCATGTGTCAGCGTGTATATACTGTAATGAAAATATGAAGTGACTACTAGTTCCCAACATCAGTACATTGTACGAAAATTGAATAAAGTAGTTAAATGGCTAATAATTTTTGTTAACATAATTGAATTAATAGAACTTTTTTTGTCAAACTTAAATTAAACATAAAATGAAATGGGCGTGAAATCTTCAAAAAATTAAAACGAAAAATTCCATACTGCTCCTGTATTTATTTTGTTTTTTTACTATGCTTTTCTTGATAGCTATCCCATTCAGTCTATGCGAAATCAAAAACCTATGACCACTGATATCTATCTATCATATCGATGTAGCTATTGGCATCATGAGACTATTAGACACATTATTTTGCATTCGAGAACATTTAATTAACAGCGGTTTGAGTCGCATAATGTCAGAAAGCACGAAAAGTATGTTCGGCACTCATTAATTGCCCTGGTTTTATGTTTTAAATGCTTTACCCCTTGAAAAGTTCTGTTTGAAGCATTAAACATAGTATTATTTCAAGAGATTTATTAAACATAGTATTATTTCAATTTTCCATTTTTATTTTTATTTGCTATTTGTTACCTCAGTTAATATATTTTATAACTTTAATTGCTCTTTAGAAGAAAACCATTTCCTTATCCAACTTTAATTTTTTCATTTCCAAATAATATGAGACAATTTAACTGCTCTACACAAGCTACCTTAGATAGCATAATTTAAAAAAAAATTCTTTTTGTGCTAATTGCTCTCTCTCTCCTTATATATATATATAATGTTGTATGAACTTAAATCCATTTAGTGCGAATACAAGTTATTACACATATATATATATATATAATGTTGTATGAACTTAAATCCATTTAGTGCGAATACAAGTTATTTTACAAGATTTCTCTACAGTAATTGATTTTTACTCCAAATTGAATTGACTAACATGCTTCATGAGAATCAGTTCTTTGAGTAACAACTATTCGCGGAAATATTTGGCCTGACTAGAATTGCCGGTTTGGCTTTAACTTATAACTCGAGTAAAGACGAAACACTTTCATATTTACGTATTTTTATCAATTATTGATCATTGAACGGGAGTTGGTTTGTTCCCCTTGAAAAGTCAACTAATTTCCGATCAATGACAATAATTACATGTTTTAATTTTTACTTTTACAATTGTAATATTATTCCTCGTGATGATTTAACTCCAGTCCCCGTTAAAACATTATTAACATTTTGCTTTCAAATTACTTCAAAACATCTTTCAAAATATAACTTACCAGTATGGATGCACACTTTTAAAATAATTCTACTTTAATTAAACTTAGGAGATAATATAATCAATTAATCAATACTGTTTAGGAAATAAATTATTATATATATATATATATATAGAGAGAGAGAGAGAGAGAGAATGGTACGATTTTTGAATCTTCATACACTCTTAATCTTTATAACATTTGAAAATAGTCCCGTCATATGAAAACATGAAATAAAAGTCAGATTTTTACATTTTTTACATTACGTTATTTTTGTGGGCTGCCGTAAAGATTGCAGAACCAGTTAATTTTTAGAATCTTTAAACAGTTTCACGTCTAAGAAGAGGCGAGCCTACAAACATTAATACAAGAGCATCGCTTTTCAAATAACCATCGGAAATAATGACAAAGCAAAACTTTCTTTTAGATTGATTGGAATAACACGTGAAATATATCAGATCTTTGTTTCGAATCATGTCCGAACACTATGCAGAATCCATATGATTTTTAGATTCTTTAATTAATAATTCTGTGTTCAAAAAGAAATGTGTAGACTAACAATAATAATATAAAAACATCTTTATTTACACATCCATAGATGGCATTTGCAAGTAACAATCTCTGTACGATTGAAATCAGGAATAGAAGAGCATGTTTCAAAGTAATTTCAACTTGATCTTCGAGTAGTTAATGGGCGATGATGGGTTCGTCTGTGGGAATATTTCACCTCGCGTAATGTTCCAATAGAGGGACCATCATTGGATCGTGTTGCATTATGGATTAGGAAGGAGAGCAGTGTAGAAATATTGGTAAAAACTGGGGCTTTTTTCCTTTCTTTGACTCAATTATAATTGAAAATTGCTAGAATTGTCTAGAATTGTCTAGAGAATTGTCTAGAAAGAATTTTTTTTTGGGGGGGGCAAAGTGAGAAATGTTTTGAGTTCTTAAATAGTTAATAATCAAAGCTGAACAATAGCAAATTTCGCAAAAAGGGGATTAGTTCGATCATAAGGATAGTAATAAGAAGATTAATTTCAAGCATTGACAAAAGTGTCTTCTTACATAGGGCGATGATGATTCTGCATTTCTTTACGCATCTATGCCTGTATACAATCAAACCTGCTTGAAGATTCCTAATAACACTTCTGAAATACTTCAGGCGATAAAAGCAAAAACAATTAATATAAATATTATGAAAGTATTTCGAGGAGAGGAGAGTGTTTCGTGTGATCAATTTTTTTTTTTTAAATCGGAGCTTCTTCAAGGAGTTTTGCTAAAAATTTGACAGATATACCTATATTATTTATTGCAAAGCAGAAAGATGCGTCAGAATATATATAAAAATTCCCATAACTATAGAAGCAGATGCGTGCCATTACCAAACTAACAAAAGTAGGGATATCATCTTATCTCTGAAACCATCGCAGCTTATCACTAAGCTTTATTTTAGTGCAAGTTCAAATGTATTTATGCCAGCTGAATAATCTGAAGAATCAAGCAGAGTTTACCAACGGTTGCTGCGTGGTTGCTTTATTAACGTCGTGACGAGCGCAAATGTGCGTGATATGTAGAGAGGACTGTAACCTCTATCTCTGACACGATCTATTATGTCGAGAGAGAGTGTTACTAATTTTATTTTCAGTTTCTTGGAACTCTAAATTTGTCACGGAGATTTTTATACATTAAATATTATTTAAATTTCAGCTTAATTATCTTAATGAAAGGAGATTTTTCTTCCATGGAGACAGAAAATGAAACAGTTTCCTTTTATACAGAGATGCCAAACGCGCTTCTGCATAAAATATTATGTAAATAATAACGGAAACGCAATAAAAATATGTAACTATGTTTCCGTGTCACAGAAGATTTTTAACTTTAATGAAATGCTGTTGGAACTTTTAGCTTTAAGCGTTATTTTCCGTATTGTTAGGTTCTTTGACAACAGCAGAACAAGATCTGTATTTATTTCAGCTGAAAGAAGAGAATTTTAAATCAAAACTTCACGCGCTCGAGATAAACTAAATATCAGTTACTCTGTTACTTTTTTTTTTATCAATGTATGAGAAAAAATGGGTTATGAAAATTAACTTCACTATATATTAATTTAATCCTTGCATTTATTTTATTATGTAATTGGTAAATAAAACAGGAATGCGTTTTTTCTTCTCAAACTTGTATATAAAATGCTGAAGACATTGGATAATTTGAATTACTTAAAGGCATGTAAGGTTGGTTTGGCTTTTTGGTTTAACTGATTATGGCAAATCGCTCTAAGGTTACTTGCCTAAGGGAAGAGATGCCTTCGTGTAAGATTTACTACGGGAAACTGGCTTGCATCCACGTTACACATAGGGAAAACCACGAAAACGCCCATGCAGCCAACCCGTTCTCCTGGAATCAAGCCCAGGTCGAACTGCCAGCGTTGAGCGACTTTACCGCTTTAACGCATGGGTATCTCCAAAGGTAAGCTGACTCGTATTCATATTACACATAAGGAAACCCTTGAAAAGTCTCAGCAGGCCAACGCTCATTTTCCGGGATTCAAACCCGGGGTGAACTGCCAGTGTTTAGGGCTTTTATGACTCGGCTGCTGGTGAACCATAAAATGCTGAATCGATATAAATTTTAAAAAGAGTTGCCATAAAAATGGCAAATGAACTGAAGAGCAACGTTGCAGCAAACGCATGGTTGTAATTATAATCCCCCCCCTGCAAATGTTTAGTAAATGTGATCTTTCTTTCTTTGAACTAAAATATTTCGATATCTCTACCCATTCTACCACTAAGGAAATAAAAATGCATAAGAAATATATATCCAGCAGCAATTGCAAAAAAGTGCGTTTTATATAACGCATTATTTTTTTAAATATTCGTTTTGCTATATATTTAATATTGCAGTATTGTAAGAGATATTAAAATGTTACCAAAGTGGGAAGAACCAATTCTTTTTGCGTTATCATAAATGTAACTTCAGAATCTGAGGATCATTCCGAATGATCAGTGAATAAGAAGAGATCCTTTGAAATAAAGGTTTCTTCATAAGCACGTCTATTAGAATTCATCTTAATACTTCTGCCAAATAAAATTCTAAAAATACCTTCCAAATTAAAGAATGCTTTTTTTTAACTGCTGGCTTTATTACAGAAGATATAAATCATTAACTAATTTTTATTCATTTAGATTATTAATTATGAAATCGTTGAAATGAGCGTGGGTTAGGTTTAAACTGTCAAATTTCGTTCATTTATTACACGCATATTTTCTTCTAGATTGCAGGATATGAAATATCGTATCTCCGAAAACATAACACAAAATGCCAGATGGCTTAAGCGGCATTCGGAATGGAAATGTAAGCAAAATAGGAAGAAAGAAATTAAATTTTACATCGTTGCTGAAGTAGAGCGAAAACTTTTGCCATAATCGTAACATAGAAGCCTATTCCAGGAGACACCAGAAGCGCACTCGCAGAGGGAAAGGACGCCATATCCATAGTCCGTGCTCTTAACGGAGAGAGAGAAAGCGAACAGTGGCGCACAATTATTCGGCGTCCAGATACGATTACATGAAGCACTACAGATCAATGCAAGCACAGTTCATTGAACTGACACTTCAAAGGATACCGTACTCTTTGTGGGAGGGATCGGATCCTCATACATTGACCAATGGTGATGGATGATTCGTTATGATTGACATCTCACCTGCTGTCCGCTTTAGATTTCTCTCTTTAGATGTAGCCATCTTCGTAAGCTAGCTGTTGAGTAGTGTCACAGTGAAAAGAAGCTTGAACAAAGCATTAAGCACAACTAGTGAATGAGCGTTCTTGATTTCTTATATTTTTTGACAAAATAATTCTCTGCTAAGACAACTGCTTCTGTCTGAGAGCTTTAAGCAATGAGCTCTTGTTACAAAATATTGAAGAACTGGTCTGCTTTATAGCTTAAGTACAATTTTTCCCAGTTTGGCTTAACTTTTATTATCGCAATCGAAAAGTTTCTACTTCGTATTTGAAGACATATGAAGTCGAAAATGAGTAAGGCTGTGCAAATTACAAATTTTTTGTATATTGTGCATTAAGAAAAATGAACTAAATTTATTAGTTAGATATAAAATATTTTAGATGAATTTCATACAGTAAAAGAGCTTTTTCCATACTTTAAAACTAAAGAAACCGAAATAAACTTATGTGTGATAGCTTGAATTTTATTTGGAAGCTTAACATTTTACAAAACCTTGAAGTCAAAAATAAATTATGATTTTTGTGTCCCTGTTGTAATATTTTTAATCTGCTTGTAAGTTTCTTGTTTACTTTTATCATTAGATTTTTAACTTTTCAAAAGCTCGATTTATCCATTTTTATAAATAAGTGATCAATCAGTGCAGATTTTATGTTGTATAAAAGAAGATTATGTTTATATTAAGCTTGCTTTGCATGTGAAGCTTGATTTAAGAACTAGCTTTTAATTTAATTGAACATAAAAGGAAGTGTTGTTACAATAATAATAATAATAGGTACAATCTGCAGTTTTCCTTGTTATTTATGTGTAAATGATTATACAAAACACAAATGAAAATATGCACTACAAATCTGCAGAACAAACTGTTAAGGAGTGTGCGTGTGTGTGTGATTATGGCAAAGCCTCGAGGGCTATCTGCCTAAGCGGAGGGATGCCTTCGTGGAGGACTTTCTAAGGGAAACTGGCTCGTATACACGTTACACATGGGGAAAACCACGAAAACGCCCATGCAGCCAGCCCGTTCGCGGGATTCGAACCTCGGACCGAACTACCAGTGTTCAGCGATTTTACCGCTCGGCCGCTGGTGGGCCTAACTGTTAAGGAGACAACATTTAATAAAAGACGTAGCATATTTCAAACATAAACACAAAACAAAATTTTTATTGAGAACTATAATTGTAAAATTTGCTTGCACGTCAGGCGCAGAGTTGTAAGAAACATTTTTCAAAAATTAGGTTATAATTTAGTCTTTCGATGCTTTTTTAGATATTTCTCCTAAAATTCTTAACTCTATTACGGCAGCATGCCCACCAAATTATTTATATCATTTCAATAAAATTTATTCTTTCAAAAGAATATTTTCCCTCGAGAATATCATCTCCATTAAAACACGAATTTGAGAGCATTCAAAAAAATTCATTCAACATGTCCACCAGTTAGGTTATAGTTTAGCATTTCGATGCTTTTTTGAATATTTCTCGTAAAATTATCTCGGGTCCTTATCTCTATTACAACAACATGCCCACGAAATCATTTATATCATTTCAATAAAATTCATCCTTTCAAAAAAAAAAAAAAAAAAAAAAAAAAAAAATTTCTCCGAGAATATCATTACCATTAAAATACGAACTTAAGAGCATTTCCAAAAATTCATTCCCTAACTATACTGGGAAATTTTTGATGGAAAGATGAAGCACATTTCATCGGATAAGTAATTTCGATCTGATAACAAAAATTTATTAATTATATAAATAATAAATGCTTAGTAAATTGCATTTGAAAAAAAATTAATTTGACATGGATTATTTTACAATTAAGGTTTTTGGTGAAAAGATGTTTACACCAAGGCTCGTTTTGCGGAAATCGTGATAACAAGACCGGCAATAAACGTTACCTAACGAAAACAACTTACACGCATTAACTTTTTTCATACAAACGTCTGCCTAAATTATACTCCGTGAAGCTATGCTCGTATCTCGAAGCACTACAGTCTGTCGATAGGACTGATACGAAACCCATAATAATATGGTTACTACAAACTGTGTTTAAAGGCTCATTAGTCGTGCTTCGCTTTGGTATTCACCCGTACTTGCTGAATAGTATGAGAAATTGAGAAGGTGGGAAATGGGCATTCTGTCCCTTTTTCTTTGGGGTATCCACTTGGATCTGGTGTAACTATTCGTTACATCTTATTTTCCGTCTCAGTTAGACAAATCGTAAAATTACGGTTATATTCCTGTTATCTTTTTACGTGGGAGTGGAAGAAGACCTTTTCCTTTTAACAAAACTATTGTTTTTAATTGGGAGAAAAATATTTATACATAAAACGAAATTTTTAGACATTTTGAAACAGAATTCAAAAGCATGTTTAAAGGTGTTTGATAGTGTAAAATAATAAAAACAGCTATTATCGTAAATAACGCAATTTAATAACATTATTTATTGCATTTCCTGTTTTTAACATCTTAAATATATAATAAACTCCGTATTCCCGAAAAGAATTCCGCAGTTTTATTTTGCAGTACTCTGCCAATGCTTCAGAAAGAGATGCATTCAAGTTTTGCAAATATTTATATAACCCCTATTGTTGAAAAACGTGATTCGACAGCAGTCTGAAAGTGTTTCTATTATTTCTTATGTTCCGATCTTAGAGATAAAAGCCATGAATAACAATCAACAACGTATAACTACAGAAGGATATAAATCTTTCAAACTAATCCCTCAGTTTTTATCAAAACGAGCTTCATTTCGAAAGCCTATATTAAATTCATATCCAACTCCCAAAAGAAAATGCTTCATCGTAAATGCTAATTTTATTCTTAAATGTTTAAGATGCATGCAACATGCACACAGATACTGCTATACATACAGTAACAGGCGCAGTTAATTGAGAAAACATCAAAGATTTGCGTTACGTTAAGAAGTTTTAAAAGTTTCGGTTGTGCGTAGAAGATTAAAACATTCTAGAAAACGAATTTGCTTAATAATAAGTTACTACGCAACAGAAAGAGGAAGCACATTTAACTTAGTTTTAAAACATATAAGGTATTTTCTCCCTCCTTTCTGCATGCCTTCGTGGTGTAACAGCAACACACTCGACGCGTATTCAAGAGGTCCAGGTTCGAGTCCCGGTGAGGGCATTACGTACTTTTCACGTCTTTCAGCTTCAAAATAATCTAATGACTTTACAGTGGCGCCCGAGCTAAAAAGGTGGTGGGTGATGATTTTTCACCTTCAAAATAACCTAATGACTCTGCAAACACAACTCCTAAACCTCTCATATTTGTTCGAAGATGCATTCAACGAAGTAAAACATGAAAACGGGCGTCAAGGAAATCATATATCAATAGCATTTAAAATATATGAGAAAAATAAGGTTTGGTCCAATTTAACATGCGGTAAAATACTGAACTTGATACTTTATTATTGCACTGTATTATTTTTAAAAAAATGTTAATGCCAGTGCGTGGAATAGAGGGCAGCACAAACTGCACCTCTGGAGTTCCAATGTAAAAATATAACTATAATCATAGAGAGAAAGTGAAAGCGAGAGACAGGGGGGATAAGCGTTGGTGCAGACACAGTGTCAAGCAAAGTCAGTATAACAGAATACGTTATGATTTTGAATAGCAATAATTTGAATAGTTCCTTAGCAAATAAAATTTGGTTTGGAGACCACAAGACTTCCTTGTGCGGACTGTTAAGCAATGCACATTTTTTGCAGCACTTCATTTAAACTTATTTCCTCGTATTATTCTAATTTATATTACCAATCTTTCAAGACAAATTGAGAATGACATCAAAAATCGTAAATTTTGAGATTAAATATCCCGACCAATTTTTGTCCTACTAATTTCTTCTAATTTTGTTTTTTTCATAACGAGTATAAAATTATCCCATATATATGTATAGGAACAGGGAGACCGCCTTAGAAGGCAGATTTAGTTATTTAGAAAATCAATTAGTTTTTTATTTTAATTTGACAATACCATAACATGAATATGTTCGTCATTTAAAACACTTCTGTAAGTGGAAGCATAAGATTACGACCGACAATTGCGAAAATAACGGCCGGTTAATGAATTTTAAGCGGAGTAAGGGTATATATAATATAATTTAAGAAAGTAGAACAAACTAAAAAAGACATATATATATGTATATATATATATATAGATATAGATAAATATCAAAGATTGAATTAAATTAAATACGTTAATAAATCGAAATAGATTTCCTTATACTTTCCTTCCTCTGCAAATAATGACGTTACTTTTTTTTTAGTTTATTATCAAAGTATAATACGCTAAAAGCCGCCTAGTCGGTATAGTGGACAGGGCAGCTGACAGCGATGCCGAAGGGTCTGCGTTCGAATCCCGGAGAAGGCATGGTTGTAACTGTCCGTCCCTTCATAAGAAAGGCGATGGTGGTCCACCTATTAGATGCCTCCATAATAAAGAGACCACCACATCCGGCCTTGTATAGATTAATGGGCTGGGTTACATCTGTAATTGTTCACAAAGTGTCATTGGAAAAAAAAGTAAATAATAGACTAAAAAGTTTTAGGAGATCAATTGTTTTTATACATTATTTAATCTTTATTTAAAATTTTCACTTATATTCGTATATATAGGATTGATACTATTAAATATGTTTTTTACAGAGGTTATATTTATTATTCTGTAAAAGAGGAGTTTTTAATTTTCATGAGTACTGAAAATACTACTGAAACTATTAATCTTATTAATTCAGTGACTCTGATAATTTTAAGCTTACAGAAACAGAATAAATCTGCCCGGGAAAAGAGTATTATCATAACAAGGCTTTAACTCCTCTTGACAACGTAACAGTCTGAAGATAATAATACAGCATTTTCCACTATTCGTCATTTATACCGCTATATTTTAATTTATATGATATAGCAAATATTATTTTGCCTTCTAATTATAGTTTTTATTTTTAGTTTTTAATTTAAAAAAAATTCAGTTTGCTCTATTTATATTCGTAATACCATTAATTTGCTTAATTTATAATACATACTTTATTTTCTTACTTATTTCTTTTGCCTGTTTAATTTTAATTTTAACTTAACATATACATATGTTACGGCGAAACACCGAAATCTGGAGAACGTCGACTTTCACCGGTGAATGTCAACATTCACATAGTCGCTTGGTGTATATCCAAAATATTTTACAAATACTCTTATTTCTGACTTACACCGGTCAATGTCGACATTCACCATGTACTAATGGTGAATGTTGAACATATAACAATATTATATTTTCTTCTCCGTAATTCAGTCGCGAATAAACGCACTTGAAACTTGAAATAAGAACTTAAGAACATGAGAACCTAAAACACACAATACATTCAAAATGAGAAAGGAAAATAATAGAAGTTAAAAACTTACTTAATTATACAGTACGTTCTAAATGAGAAAATAAAATAAGTCATAAAAAACTTACTAAATTATGTGATTCAAATCTTATTTATTGCAACAACTTAAACTATTATGGCACTTTATGACCTCTCTTTTCGACTTTCACCAGAGCATATCTGTGATTGTCGACATACACCTGTGAGGGTCCGAATATACAAGAATGTAGTGCAATATTCGGTCTTTCACCGACGTATTTGGTGAATGTTGATATTCTCTGGTGAAAGTCGACATTCTCCAATTTCGGTCTTTCACGGTAACATATACATGTATGTAGTCCTCCGTGCCTTGCCAAAATTAATTAATCAAGCAACCAGAAAAATATGCTGTCGAATAATCAAAAACTATAATTTTAAACATAGAAATTCGTTTGTCTTGCGAATAAAGAATAAAAGTAGAGTAATTAATCGCTAACAGTACTCCTTTTTCTAAAGTTAGATTCTTACTTTGTTTAGAATTCCTCTCCTTTACGTATTCTAGTTGAGTACGAAATAGCAGGAACAGTTTTTAAAATAAGCAAAAGCGTGTTAATTTAAAAAACTGACTACTTTAATAAACAAAACTCAATGCGATAAACCTTGACTATATATATATATATATATATATATATATATATATATACATGTTTATAGTCATCTGCACTTGGCCAAAACCAGTTAACCAAGCGACTAGGAAAAAATGCTACCAAATAATCATGCAATGTAATTTTGAGCCTGGATATTCCAATATGCTGTACAGGAAGAATAAAAATAGAGCAATAAATCAGGAAGGAAGGCAGGTAAGGGTAATAGGAAGAGCAGATAAACTTTAAATTGCCCAATTTGCAGAGGTCATTCCGAAGGAAATCGACAGTTCTCCATGAAAGCATCCTTTCCCTTAGGCGTGTAGACCTGGCATGTGTTTTCATAATTAATTATCAAATCAAAAAACCAGCTAGAGTAAATTAACTAGCTATTTAATAAAAGCGAAATAAACAATAAGCGAAAACGTCATTAATAGAAGTAAAACAACAGGGGCAATAAATAAAACAAAACTGCTTAATAAGATTTATTAAACAGGTAAAACTAGTGTTAAATCAAAAGAGAGTTTTATTAGGAATAAAAATGAAAAGATATTCTTTAAAGGTCCTATCAAATCTTTTAGAGTCAGTAGGTTTGCGTAAGCAGGAGAAATGTGCAATGCCTTTGTCGTGATTCGAACTTCGAACCTCTTGGTTAAATAGCACACGATGGAACTTTTTGTTTCTACTTATTATGAATTTCTTTGTTATCACAAGCACAAAAAGTAAGCGAAGAAAATAGAATATACTTAAATTTAATAAAAAATAAAACCTGATTTCCAACATTTATTTATTGAGATAATCTAATAAACATACATAACGGAAATATTTAATTTTTTTTTTTGTATTTTGAAACTAACGAACATACCATAACAGCTTGAATTGTTGTTGCTTTTGCATTGATTGCATTTTCAGCAAAACCAGAAAATGCCTTACCGTTGTATGTTATTTTTTGTTTTACATGAATTAATTCTGAGCACCAAAACAATAATCGTTTAATATGAATGATGTACAATATAGCACTTAGGACGTTATAACCGAATCGGTGATCCGTGTATCCAAATATTGCACCACTGAAGACAATGAAGATTGGAGAACACCAACTACGGAAACACATAAAACACCAAAACAGAACGCTATTTCACGAACACTATATTCACGATTAGCATTGTAGCCGTTGCATTTGATATTTTCTAAATGATTTATCCAAACTTTTGGTGCCTTTTTGTAGAGCAGATATTCAGAAACAAAATAAGCACAAATTCGGCATTTCTACGATAATTTTTCCTCAGGTCAAAGGCTTTCAAACAGGAGTTCACAGCAATGCAAATTCACTCATTTCAGTTGAAGCAAGTAGATAGGGACAGAACAATGATAAGATTCACAGTGCGTTCTTTGATTGACAGTGCATTACATTTACTTTTAATATAAGCAGTATTATTTATATCAGCCATCATTGATTCAATTTCAAACATGAAGTCGATCTTTTCAAATGCCTTCCAGATAGCATCTTTACCTAATTACTTGAAAAAAACTGCTGGAATCTCAATTAATTACGCAGTTACTTGTTCGAATTTGGAAGCTAGTCAAAGCACGCAAGCCTCTAGCTCAGATCTTCGTTTATATAATCATCCAGTAAATAATATACATGAATGTCAATCGGTCGAACACAATTCAGTGTAACTTTTCAGCGATTTATACGATTGCATTAAACCTTTCGACGGTTCTTCTGATAATTTAATAGAATCTTTTTTAAATAGCCTAGAAGAATTATTTCAACTGAATAGAATTAGGAACAATGTTCACAAGATTATATTTACAAAAAATATTTAATATTTCGTTATTCACTCCAAATCTACAAACCCCGTACGAACGTGAAGGAAAAAAATAACTTAACAACTGGTGTCAGAAGAAAGAAAAACGTAACAATATACAGGGTGTTCAGCTCAGACCTTGCAAACCAACTGGGCAAGATTCCTAGGTTGGAGGACATATAAATGACTCCAGAACTTTACATCTGAAATCCATAATACATAATTTTCGAGAAAAATATGCGAAAAGCCTAGCATGAAATCTGGTGTACTAAAAAATAAACTTTATTGGAAACAGGAATATTGTTTTTTTTCACAAATCTTTAAATTTACATTAGAAGATATTTAGTACGATAGCTTCATATATCAACGCCTGTTTGCGCATGCCGCGAACGGATGAATATGATCCACTAGCATGTTGGTCATAAAAGTAACGCCACACAAAATTACAAAGTGTTTAAAAACAGCATACATTTAGAATTCCTGATAGAGTGTTAAGTGTTGATATACTGTTTTTTATATTACCTGCATTATTTCTTTAAAAATAATATATGGCGGTAACATCCTTTTATATGAAAAGTGATACGGACAAAAAAAAGTAGGATCGAAACTAATAGCACCTCGGATGCTAATTGAAAAGAAAGAAAGAAAGAAAAGAAATTTGCGAAAGAAGAAATTCAAGTCTAATGAGAAGGTTATTGACATTGCGAAAGAATGGATGAGCATACCGGCAAAAATGCTTTTATTTTCATGGAATCAAGAAAATTCTTGGCCAGTGGAACAAGTGTATTGCAGTGGCAGATGCCTGCATTGAAAAATGTGTTAGTTCTTTTCTGTTTATATCTGAGCCCTCCTCGAATACTTATAGCGAGATTCTGGCTGTTAGTCGATTATTGCAAATTACGCAAGGTCTCTTTACCTGGAAAGAAAGATACCTTCGGGATGGAAGACTCTTCATAGAGGAAAGCTAGCCTGTGTTTACATTACACACATGCGAAAACGCATATACAGTCCGGACTGTTCGCTTCGACTCGAACCCGAGTCAAAGGACCCACGTTTAGCGGTCTTATTTTGTTGGCCCATTGGTAGGCAGTCCAGAGTATGAAGCTATTATACTGATATCATGTTATCCTTCATATATGGACAAATAAAACCTGTCACTATATCGATAATAACTGTTGTTGCTCAGTGGCCAGAAATTTCGACATGAAATAAGGAGAAAAATTCCTAATTACATAAATGTATAGCATCATTTTTGAAATTTTTTCTGCTTTTTATATATTCCTTTTCTACGCATCTGTTAGCTGGTTTTTTTTTTTTTTTTTTTTTTTTTTTTTTTGTAGCATTCACGAATAAATTTGTAAGTGTCTGCAGGGAAATTTCTGTATTTTCTTCAAATAAGAAATATTTGGCTGCTGGATTATAAAATGTATGCATTTGATTGAAAATACATTTTGGTAAGTAGCGAGGAAAACCGAGAGGCAAGAAATAATATGGAACAAAATAAGTTTTAGGAACCAAAAAATTGTCACTTGAAGCTGAAAAGCACTTAATTTGTTATGAGTTCTACACCACTTTTTGTGTTAAGGCATTTTGACGCAATCTCTTGTCTTCATGAAAATTATTGATAGTTTTAATAGGAGTTACTGACATTGACTGGTCCTTTCGAGTTCATTCGGCACACCTTGAGTGACCTTAGTGCTTCGGAGAGATCTTCTGAGTTTCCGAGAGTAATTAATACATTTATTTAAGGGATAAAATAAGTTTCATCATAGTATGATTTAAATTGCTTTAGGAAGTTACCTAAGTCTAAGCATTTGCTTTTAGTACTGTAAAACTAGCAAAGCAATAACCTTGTGTTTCGCTTAGATTTTAGTCAAGACTCTATTGATTTCAAGGACAAACAGATACAGGTCGCTCCTTATCAAGAGCAAAGAAATCTGTCAGATGGTACTTGCAAATTTCTTTGCTCCTGATGAAGATGGACCTGTACATGTTTGCCCTCGAAATCGTTAGAGTCTTGATTAAAATATATGCCAAGCACAAGGTTGTTTTGCTAATTTTATGTTTTATATTCTATGCTTTATAGTTAACTGATAATGGCTTTCCATGCCAATTAGCCCTTAAAAATTGTAAGTTACATTAAATGTATAGCTATACATTAATTATACTAATTAAAGCTATTCTAAATTTGGGGACAAAGAAAAGTTGAGTTCCGCCGAGGCAATGAGCATCTGAAACTTTCCAAAGTATCTAAAGTTTACATGTCGTGGTACATCGTGCAATACATCCGTACACCCCACATCTGGTGTATATTAAAAATAACGGTTTGAGGCACAATGAGATTACAAGACAATTTCAATACAATTTGAAATTCCCAGATTAAATTTAAAACATTTTTTTGATGCAAAAAATTTTGAAGCAAATTTTTTCTCCTCCTAGAGAGATGCATGCGCTAATTGTACACTGCCAACGAAAAATCATATTTTCCTCCTCGGCTCATTTCGTCCGCCGTGAATTTGAAGAAATATTTCTCTGAAATTAGTTATATCAATAAACAAGGAACGAAATAGAACGACATATAACAGGATATTAAAAAGTGGGCTGGCCACAGAATAAAAAGCAAAACAAATGGTTTTACGATTCTAACGGTTTTACAATTCTACATTTCTGTCCCAATCTTCATGGAGCTGAAGAGCTCCAGGAGTCAAATCCGAAGGCCTTCCTCCTATCTTGCCACATCACCAAAGCTCTCGTGAGGCTTTTCGGTCCGCCAGTATTTTAAGTACCTCCATTCCGAACAAATACTGCATGCTTACAAACATCAAAGCCATCTTTGTGGCTCGAGACCTGGCGCAACGATACGGCATGCAGCATGACTAGCCATTATACCAATCAGGGCGACAATAGAAGGGCACATTTTAAAATATTTTTATCGGTAACATTTATTTTAAAAGCAGGAATTCTATTATAAGACACTAATGTAGCCAACAGGCAACGTTGGCGCATGTGTCTTCCCATTGAAAACTGTTTGGTGCGTATGTGTTCACATAAAATCAACACATGTTAATCTTTACTAGATCATGTAGACAAGCGAACTGTGAATTCATTTTTATTATTTGTACTTATTTTTATTACACTTATTTTACTTATTTTTATGCACTACTTTTATTTAAAAAAAGAAAGAATAAAGAAATATTTTTTTTTGGGGGGGGCTATTTAGAGCAGTGGTTCCCAAACGTTCTAGGATCGCGATCCTAAAAAGTTTGGCTATGCTCAGGACGCATTAAGACTCCATATTCTCAGAAATAAGTATTTTGTAATACGTTTGAACTCGCGTTTTACAATTTTTCAGCTACAATGAGAGCCCTAAAAATTTTTTCACGAGCCCAAATTGGGTCGTGGCCCCTAGTTTGAAGACCACTAGTTTACTGCGTAAGTTTCAAATTTGAGCAAGTATATTTTGATTGACCATTTACCCCAATATTCAGTTGTAGATAGAATTTTACTAATATTTTGCGTTTTACATTGCATTGCTTTTCAATTAAAGAAGAGACATACGCTTGCACATAAGCTTTTACTAACAAATTTATTCTTGTTACGTATTTAAGTTGTAGAATGTGATCACGTATTTATTAATTATTTCGAATTTAATTATTCTCAGTTTCTGAGGTTCCGCCAAAAAATTTAAAGGAAATCAGAACTCACTAACGTCTACTTGCAACATATAAAGATAGCAGATTATTTTCTTGTCTAAAACAAATTATTTGGAAGAAGCTATTTTAAGTAGTCACCGAATATCGTATACGGTCGTATAACGTCCGTACATTTTATCAAACATTTCAATGCAAATTTCGAGATGTGGGCCTTATGCGGTTAGTTCCTAATTTCGATAACTTATTCTTCCTCAGAAGACTCATGGTGTTCTTAAAAACAAAACATATGGAAAATATAAATAAATGTAATTAAAAGTTTTAATAGCAAGTTCAAGATTCTTACTTATGCACCTATATAACACTAAATAGGTTTCTTAAAAAAGTGAAGAACGTATGCTTTCGTTAACAATTTTTTTATAATTATTTTAATGCATTATCTGAAGCATCTCTTTAGACCATCGTAAATGCACGCATGCCTCTAATGTATTTTCAATATACAGCTAAGCACAAAACTTGGAAAATTGAAATGCTTATGTTGATATTGTACTACTGTTCAATAATTTGTTTTCTTGCCTGAATTACTTTCTTGAATACTGACTCTTTAATATCGTTGGCTGGTAATACTGGCAAAGTATTTCGGGCTTCTGACTGTCATTTCAGATACCGAAAACGTCTTAAAAACGCCAGTGTCTTAAAAACGCCAGCCAAAGAAGACAAACTTAGAAAAGCAAAAATTATTAGGAATGCACTATTGTAGGTTGTGTGTGTTTTTTTTTAATGTCACAGTATTTAAAGGACTAATCAAATCTCTATGATCTTTTGCAATTATAGTACATACTGCATACATTGAATATCTTTATTTACAAGAAAGATGAACATTTTGAGATGATGAAGCTGTTGCGGAACAAATACAGTAAAGTGCAGTTGTAACACTGTATAGCTGAGTTTTCAACTGAGAACTTCCGCAGTATCGCCAGATTGCCCACGCTATTGGCGGCTTTCCGCACTATCGAAAATCCGCATATAATATTTGACTTCTAAACAGCTTATGTTGACCGAAAGCTTTATTTCGTCGGGAAACGCATATTTTGGCCATTATATGCCTTACGTATTAGCAGGAAATGAAGATACATTTGGAGTATTATACATGCGGATACCTAAATTTATATCCTGTATTTGTAAAACCAATCATTTGTCTGTCTTCTGTCTCCAACGATGTCGTTTTGCATGATACGTGATACTAATATCGGATACCAAAACCCTCAAAAGTTATTTTGCAAAAGTATGTTGCATGTGAGTAAATAATGGAATAGGTTACCATTGACGTAAATTTTACGTATTCATGCCTATTTTTTTAAATTTTTATTTCTTGGATATTTCTAAGCTACACATTTTGTTTGCCAAAATTTTTCACTTCGTCGAAAATTTTCCTACTATTTATTGAAACAAAATATATTGCTGGGGAAAAAATTCTAACAAAGCTGCGTAGTTCAAGCTTTCGTTGTTCAAGAGTTAACAGTTTTTAAGATATATTAAATTTGTATACAGGTTTGATTTAAATAAATCAATTTTAATCGATCCGCATTAGTGTTTGTATCAGTACTCTAAGGGGGTTGGCCAGCAAGGGAGCAGTTAATTCGCTGAAAGCTAGAAGTTTTTCCGGTTTTCTTCACGTGTAGCCTATGTATGAAAAAAAAAAAAAAAAAAAAGGAAAATTGTTATTTTTTTATGGTAATAATTATGCTGAGAACTTGTATTTTATCACTCTAAATTTGGGGGGGGGAGTGATCGTGGGAAATTTTTTATTCTCACTTTAAGAAGCCTCGGGTTTGGTGACAGTACTAATGATTCGTAGAAATGATACTAATAGGTAATGAAAAAGGGCGTCTCCAATACTGTTGCATCATGAAATCTAATATCTTAAAATAAGTGATCTGGTTTCTTTAGAGCTTCACATTTTTGTATAATATAAATCAGATATAAATGATGGTTACGCAATTATTATAAAACTGCCTCCTTTATACACATTATATAAACAAATAATACACATAATATTATCCACATAGACGACAATATTAGTAAAGTAAAATCAATGTTCTACACATTATAACATATTTAATACTAATAATGTAATTTTTATAATTATTATGTAATAAATTAATTACATTATTAAAGTATGTAAGCAATGTAATTTTTATAATGAATTGAAGATGATAATTTAAAAAGAAAAGCTCCAATTCATTCTTTGTTAAATTATTATAAGTTCAGTTTTTGAAACTGCCGTGCTTACATCCATGAAGCTTTTATTGTTAATAAATTGAGGAATTTTATATTACAAATAAATTTAAATCGAGAGTTCACCCAAAAAAATGCATTTGACAATGCACGAATAAATTGCAATCGAGAAATTCTGCAAGGAACGTATTAATTCACGTTTTTTAAAATTACCCGTTTTTCACTCAGCTTACATTTTTAAAGGAAATGTTGAAGTAAGTAACGAAATACATTATGTACACATTATTATTTTACCTGTTTGATAAAAGAAGTGTTAAAAATCAGTATTCCCGCTTCTGCTCCAAGCGCTTTCATTAACCGTTTAATTTTCTTGGAATGTTTAAATTACTCAGAAGCATTCTTTCTATGAATCAGAATGTATTTTTTATAAAAATCAATTTCCTCGAGCCCATCGCAAGATTTTCTCTTTAAGTGAACTCCAGTTCTTTCTCCTTAGTTTCGGTAATAGAAAAGGGTAATTGAAAACTGATAAAATGATATTTTCTGTTACTTTAAGCTTAGTCATACCCAAAGAAGCATTCTAGCTCTTTCCCAAAAGTGTATACTGTAGCTGGAAGAACTCGGTAATACAAATTCTAATTAATAGTGTATTCTGAAATATTTCTTGAAAAACATTTTATATCTGAAATTTTAAGAATATCATCTTTATGATCGTAAAATATAACTTGCGTCGTAGATTCTGAATATTTCTTAACTTAATTGTATAGAACAACTTAATTGTATTGAGCTTAATTGTACTGAACAACATTCGGATGAAATCCGAAATAAAAGCAACCAGCTTTCTTAACAACAGTTTTGTACCATGTTTGTAATTTTTTGGACAGTTTTGTACGCTTTTTTTATAGTTTTGTTCAGCTGTTATAATTTTGACGCTGTATGAAAACACGTTTTGGTGTTAATTCAGTGATCTGGTGCATCTAATGAAATGAATAAAAATTCATTGCTTTGATAACTATAAAAGACAAAATTCTACCAATGAATTATCAATGAACTACAGTTTGATAAATTGATTCCAATGTAATTTGAGTTTTACTAATACCTCTCAAATTGGCCTTTCTATGCTAAATTCCAAAAGCAATTAATTAACAACAATAGAAACAAAATTTCATACAACACATCTGCGTTTAAATATTTTATAGTATCTGCACATGAAAATGAGTAAAACTGTGTAATTATCACCAAATAATCATTAGATTTGATATTAAAATTCTTTAACCAAGTTTGTGAGAAGAAAAAACTAATAATGTGCATGTCAACTGAAACAAGTTGTGAATATTTCAATGAAAAGAAAGGTAGAATATCTACTTCAAATTGTAGTAAACTGAAAGCTTTTTTAAATGTGCTTAGATCGTCTTATTTGATTATGTAAAAGCGCTCGAGGGCTATCTGCCTAAGAGGAAAGATGCCTTCTTGGAGGAATTTTAAAGGGAAACTGACACGTATACAAGTTACATACTGGATAAACTATGAAAACACCCATGCAGACAGTTCGTTCACCTGCGATCGAACTCATGTTGAACTACCGGTGTTCAGTGATTCTACCGTTCAGCCGCTGGCGAGCTCTTTAAATGTGTAATATAGGTTTTAAGTAACTGATGTTATGGCTACACTAAAAGTTTCTCTATGTAGATTTTTATTGATATACTGACACAGGAACTTACAAAACATATCGCATGAGATACCTCTTTCAAAGACTTATTCTCAACAGCATTGGCATTATTTTCATTCAACAAAATGCCAGTGAGCTAAAGTCATATAATTGCTAACAATATCTCTTTAATACAATCAGTGTAAGCTGGCTTCCAGCTTTCATTTCCTTCGCCAGATGATGTCATATTTAAAATACCTTTTTTTAAAGATTAACTCCCAGCAACTCAGGGCTGTCTCAGAAACTCAGAACTATCTACCAGTATACTAGTGAAAGTCGCAGAATGTTAATGTATACGTCATTTACAAAATTATGTTGTAGATGCTCTTCACAACCTATATTTCATTTATCGAGATTTGCTGCGAAGTGTAGCTTTTTTCCTTCGTGCTTGCCTTTATTTTAATAATAAAAGATGTAAGGTCATGGTATTTTTATGTCCCAACCCTGTTACGTAACATTATAAGTATCGCTCAATGATTTGAATTTTATTTTTGGTTTTACTTATGTGTAACATAAACATGAGCCCCTTTCTTTAGACAAATAGCCCTGATGTGCTTTATCATGGTGAATTTAACAAACGCGTATTTATCACAAATAAGGCAAAACGAATAGTATGTCCTCACTTCGATTATCACAATTTAATCGATTAGTTTAAAACTATGGAATCCTTTTTTATTAATTACAATAAAGTGGATAACATTCTCTTAAGGAAAAATAAATCCCATCTGCATCAATATGAAAAATTCTTTTGGTAAATTTTAATTAACATGCATCTTTTATCCTACAGTTTGATTTCAGTAAAAGTCAAAACTATTGGCATTAAGTTTGTCATGATGGGCTGGGAAAGAACCTGCAAAGTTTTGAGCTTAATTGTATTGAATAGCATTCAGATGAAATCCGAAATAAAAGCAACCAGCTTTCTTAACAACAGTTTTGTACCGTGTTTGTAATTTTTTGGACAATTTCGCGCGCTTTTTTTATAGTTTTGTACAGCTGTTATAATTTTGTCGCTGTATGAAAACACTTTTTGGTGTTAATTCAATGATCTGGAGCACCTAATGAAATGAATAAAAATTCATTGCTTTGATAACTTTATAAAAGAAAACATTCTACCACTCATGAACTATTTATTTTAGCATTTAAGAAGATTGGTGTCGATTCTAGCTATTGAATACATGCCTCACTTTCAATAGAAAGAATGAATGCTCGTTTCCATTAAATAACTCATGAGGATAAGAAACATAAAAAATGTAAAAGACGTTACAAATGTGAGTGTAGGCCTTCCATTTGAAGGAATATCTGATATGATTGATAATTAAATCGAAGGGATGAAATGATTCAAAATCTAAGCATATTAGACAGGAGGTTTAGGAAGTCAGTCTTGAAAATTTATCATAAAAGTTAGTTATGTCTTAATTATAAAAGTTAGTGTTAATGCTTAACACTGGAAACATGTGGGAGATGCAAATTCCCATTGTTATAGGGCTGTAGAACTTAAATAAAAGAGAGCATTTTGGATCAAGTTTCAAGGCTTTATAAGTATCTCTGCTTTTAACTAGCTGAAAATTATTGCTCAAAATATTCACTTTATTTTTACCGCTAGTACCATGCCTTACTGTTTACATTTTATTCACCATCTGTTATTTCATTACTTTATTTAAATTTTACGATATGTTTATTATGTCGATTTTTTATTTATTTATTTATCTGACATTGATTTAACTTATTATTTAATGAACATATTTTAAATATTTATTTAATTTCAGTTAAGGCTTTTTTTGTTTTATTTGTTTTCGTATGCTTTCTGATAAAATTCCAAAGAGCTGCGGTATTTTTGGTTTTATAAACTGAAAATCTAATAAGAATGTGATTAGACTAATAACTGTGGAAAAATAACGGTTTGTTTCTGGTATAAATATTAATTTTATCACAACTTCTTTTGAAAATAACTTGAATGTTCCATAAGTTATTACGAACACTTATTTGTTCCCTAATTTTGTAAAAAATAGTTTTCACAAACTACTAAAGAGCAAAATTACTAAAGCTTCACAATTTACTTTTTGTTGTTTGACTTCTAAATTAATACTAAAGTTCTAATTAGGTTCAGGTGTCCACTGAACCAGCCTGGAGGTATTGGATGATTTGGCATTACAATTTAGCGCCAAAACTAGCTTTAATTAATTTAATTTAATTTATTTGGTTGCTTGGAAGTTCCGCTTTGAATCGGCTTGAAAACTGTAACAAGGCATCAAATTTCATTGCCTTTTTTTCACTATAATGACAGTAATCCCATTAAAAATATATAACTTGTAAAAGAAATACAGGAAGCTAAAATTTGTTGTTAATTTTTTTTCCTTCACTTCCATAGTTAGATTTCTAGTTCATCTGTCAAGTAAAGTTGTTTACTAAAAGAAAAGCAACCTATATAGAACAAAAGTATTATTAATGATGCCTAAGTCATTTTTATGAAATTTAATTTAACGAAACAAATTTGCTTTTGCTAAAGCATTGAATTTTTCAATGCGAGTGGATTTCCTTTTACGGCTTCATTCATGCGTTCGCTGCAAAATTTAAGATAATTTGCAGATTAAACGTAATTACTTTCAATTAATAGTCCAGTTAACCTCTGAAATCTTTCGTTATCCTCTTATTTGGGGTTAATTTTGTGCCCCGTTATTTAATTCCAAACGGACTGTCACCAGCGCACTTAATATAAAAAGAAGTTTCAAGTATTATTTGGAGTTAGTTTTGTGTCCCGTTAATTTAATTCAAATGGATTTTTACTAGTGCACTTAATATGTAGAGACATTAGGTTATTGCGGTAGAGACATTAGGTTAGAGACATTATGTTAGAGTGCTGACCACTACACCACGAAGGCATGCTAAGAAGGTAGAAGAAATACTTTATATACACCCCCTTTTAAAGGGCGATTTTGGATTAGGGGACCCAATCGCCAAATCCTGGTGGCGGAGAATCATCATCAACCACCATTTTTAGTTCGGGCGCCACTGTAGAGACATTAGGTTATTTCGAAACAGAAGAGATGAGAAATGAGCAATGTTCTCGCCTGGACTTGAACCACGGACCTCTCGAATACGCGTCGAGCACAGTAATAGTTTAGAGAGAGTGTAGCGAAAAATTGAACGCGCGCTAGTCAGAAACTCTGGCTCTCTAACGAAGTCGGTGGAACTTCGACTTAAATACCTCTCTTACTCATTTGCATTAAACGCGATTCTAAAAACACATTCCTGTAGGAAATTGTAATCTGAAATTAGGAGGGACAGGAAAGCAGCTTTTACTAAAGCTAACAGTTAAAAACTTAGGATAAACCTTACAAATATAAGAAGAAGGTTAAAAATAGATAATTGACAACGACAAAACTTTTGAGGTATCTGTGCCTAAGGTGTTGGTGTATTTAATTAGGGCAAAGCACACTAGGGCTATCTGCCTAAGGGGAGGAATGCCTTCGTGGAGGACTTTCTAAGGGAAACTGGCTCGTATACACGTTACACACTGTGCCTAAGGAAATAACTCTGTAAGAAATGATTAATAATTTCACCTGTTTGGAATGTCTGATGCATTGACTGATTTTATCACATTGACCTACTTTGTCGCTTGGCCTCTGATGGGGGTCCTTCCATGCAAATATTATTTCATTAGAAATGCACTAAAATTTCTTAAAACAACCAGACACGGTTTCATATAATTTTGACCTTTTGTTAATGGTATCGTCTTATTGGTAATATTCAGCTGCGTTATTTAATTATGTTCTCAGAAATACTAGTCAGAGATAGTTACCATGACTGTAATTAAAAGGCGTTGTGAGTTGATATGTTACAGTATAAACGAGGGAGTAGCCAGAGCTTCTCTTCAGAAATAGACAGAGAAGTCTTCTTTCTGTCTTCAAGTAAATATAAAAGTATAGTTAACTAACTGAATATTATTGTATTTTTAGTAAATTATTATTTTTGCACGAAACATTGAAAATTAGTAGAAATAAGAAATTTTTAATGCAGATGATATTTCACTATCAGGAAATTATTGCATTAATTCTTAATTTTATGAACGTATTTCATACTTTAAATGCAAGATTTTGCAAACATTACAGTCATTTTAGAGTTTATATTTAAAAATATAAACTCTAAAATGACTGAAATGTTGGCATGGACTGCAACTTCTAAAATGACTGAATGCATTGACGAAATTTCTTACTATCCGAGTATTTTAAAAATGTTTAAATAAACAAAGTAATGTTAAAAACGAAAAAAAAAATATTTTTAGAAAATAAGTGTGATGCTTTTTTTTAAAAAATTTCCTGCCATTATGTTTTTTACTTATATTATAAGGTAATTTCTCCCTTCTTTCTGCATGCCTTCGTGGTGTAACGGTATTTGAGAGGCGCTGGTTTGACATTTTACTTGTATTCTGCTTCAAAGTAACCTAATGATTCTATAATACTGTTATATTATATATATTCTATAATATTATATATATTCTATAATATATATATTCTATAATATATATATTCTATAATATATATATTCTATAATATATATATATTCTATAATATATATATTCTATAATATTATATATATTCTATAATATATATATTCTATAATACTATATTTTTTTTAGATTTTAAAATCAGAAGTTATATTAACTGTCTGATAATTTCACACAACGCAATTTTCATGCTCATTTATTTTGCAGTGTATTTAAATATTTATATTGAGTTATCAGTTGTAAAGATAACAATAAATGTGTATGTGTGAGTAAGGTCAGGTTTATTATTTTCATTCTGTAATTTCGAAGTCAAACCAAAATTACGTTTGTTCATGTATAACGTTCGGTCAAAATATCGTATAAAGTATTTTAAGTCTAGAGATTATGCGTAAAAGGTTATGTGTGCCTAGAGATTATGTAACTTAAAAGGCTGAAACTTACTAATAAAAATTCATGAAAAATTGTAAGAAAAATTTATATTCATCGAAATTACCATGAATTTATTAAATAAAATAGATTAAATACTAAATCATGAAACGTTGTGATTCGAGTAAATAACGAAGATGTTTTCTGTTCTTAAAGCTGTATAAACATTTCAAGAATGTGCTTACTGTTGCCATGCTTACTTAAAGATCGAAAAGAGACCAATGTAAAGAGTGCACCACTAAAACTGAATTTCAAGAAATTCATACGAGTTCATGAATTTTACTGAATTTTTTCATTAAATTAGCTTAATTCAAAAGCTGCAACTCCTGCAAAAAGGGCATACTCAAAATGCAAGAGTGTTACAGGCTGCAACATAAGTGTTTAACCAGATGCTATTAAAATTAGTTTTGCCTTGGTATTTAATTACAGTTTGGATGACTATGAAGTTATTTTTTGATTTTAATAATGCTGGTATAAGGGCATTCTCCTCATCGAATTCCTCACTAAGATATGATTTCAAATAATGTTACAGTCTTCTGCATCTCTCCTGCTAATTAGCAGATTTTTTTTACCCAAAAATTTCAATTTGAAGCATATTTGCAATTTTGTTATTAAACCATTCGAATACTGATTCGTAATAGATATATCGTTGAAATAGTCTTGACTTTATAAAGTATTTTCTTCCTCCTTTCCGCTCCGAATTCCTTCGTGATGCAACTCGAAGCAAATTCGACTAGTATTCGGAAGGTTCGGAGTTCGAATCCCAGTGTGGGCATTCTAGGTTTCTTCACGTTCCTGATGCTGAAAAATTCTAAAAGACCCTACAGTTTCCTTAATCATAAATAACTCATATTAACGTTATTTTATAACAGATGCATTATTGTAACTGCAATACTATTGCCTTCTATTCGACTCATTTCAACCCTTCTGAGTTTGTAAAACTCCAAGCATTATATGGGCCCACCAGCGGCCGAGCGGTAAAGTCGCTGAGCACTGGTAGTTCGGTCCGTGGTTCGAATCCTGCGAAGGGTCCGACTGCATGGGTGTTTTCGTGGTTTTCTCCATGTGCAACGTGTATACGAGCCAGTTTCCCTTAGAAAGGCCTCCACGAAGGCATCCCTGCCCTTAGGCAGATAGCCCTAGTGTGCTTTGCCATAATAAAATACACAACTACTACACCACCACCAAGCATTATATGAATACGGAATGTAAATATACCATACGTACTCTTTTTTTACTGCTTAATTATACACTCAATATGTTTTTCATATTTTTATTCAAATTTATTTTTTATAGTTAAAATAGCAGAGAAATTTAATTCTATTTTAATTTGAATTTTGTGGAGAATATTTCATTGCTATTAAATTCATAAAATATTTTAGTATTTTAGTATAATAAAATACACCACTACTACACCACGACCAAGCATTATATGAATACGAAATGTAAATATACCTTACGTACTCTTTTTTTGCTGCTTAATTATACACTCAATATGTTTTTTATATTTTTATTCAAATTTATTTTTTATATTTAAAATAGCAGAGAAATTTAATTCTATTTTAATTTGAATTTTGTGGGGAATATTTCATTGCTATTAAATTCATAAAATATTTTAGTATTAATGTAGGTTAATTACTTTGGATTATAAGTTATCCATGTGCAGTTCTGATTTTGGTGTAAATATAAATTAATTAAGTGCGTATAACACTAGTTAGTTTCTGACACAATCCTAACAGGATGTGTCTTTTCAGCTGCTCAGTATTTGCGTTTGTTAAATAGATTATAGTAAAGAACATGAGAGGTCTCTACCTAATAAGAAGCAACGCCTTTACAGAATTTGATAAGGGAATTTGTCTCGTATCAAATTGTTCCGCGAAAGAGATAACCACTCGCTCAATACTTATTTCGCTGGACGCTATCATTTGGTGAATTGTTAATCGGCTAATATACACACATATATGTACTATATTTACGCATATAGAAGAATACAAAACTTTTATTTGAGAATTATGATTACATTAACTTCAACTTAACTGTATTTCAATATCTTTTGATAAATTTTTCATTTGTTTATATGTAAATAAAAAGTTGGAACAAGACTACGTAATACAACAATATTAAAGAGCTGTATACTAAAAATTATGTAACTTTTCACATTTGGTTGATTATCTCTAAAAAACATTTGTATGACATAGATTGATATAATACAAAAACATTACATTGTATCGATTCGATTGATATTGGATTGATATAATAAAAAGACATTTGATTGAGACAATAGAGGTAATACAAACATTAGACTAAATAAATAAATAAGTAAAAGTAAAATAAAAAAAAATGTGCCTTATAACAGTTATGGTACACATTCATGAACATGCGTAAGGCTCATCAACGAAGCAAGGTCTAAAACAAAAGTTACAAGATTGAAAAATGAAGAAGATTAATTAATAGAAGGTTACGGTTGCCTTTAACACGTAGAATGAACTCTCACAACTTGATTTCATGCTGGAAATGAGGCAGTCTTAGAGTCCCTGTGACAGTGGTTTTTACTCTTGCAGTTACCCTGTTTTCGGGTGTTGGGACTCTGGGAGGAAAAAGGCGAATTTTAGTTGCCTTCCCAAGAGCATCTTAGATATACCGAGCTTAGGTCTGAAGATCTGGATGGCCAATCCATTTGGTTAATATTCCCACTTTCTTTAAACTCATCCCCCAGGTTATTCCTATGTGAACGAATGTTGTCTTTAATAATAAAAAAAAAAAAAAAAAAAAAAAAAAAGGAAAAGGGATAACTTCAACACTGAAAAAACGAAAATAGAGCTGTAATATTTGGACCAAGCATCAGTGGGAAACCGTTTGCTTCACATATAATTCCTGATGGAACCTAATCACTGATTCTCGAAGTGCACGAGCGTTGTCGTCAATAAAAATGAACAAGGTCAACCGCAGCCTTGAACAGGCGAACGTAAGGCTCTAAGATCTCATCTGTTTGCAAGAAGACTTGCTATTTGCATCCCGCTCGTTTCTCTGCTTAAGTTAGCCCGTTTAGCATGGTGAAAAGAACATCAACTTTGGAGTAAGCATCAGTGGAAACAGTTCGCTTCACAAATGATTCCTGATTCAACCTAACCACTGATTCTTGAAGTGCATTAGCGTTGTCGTCAATAAAAATGAACAAGACCAACTGCGCCCTTGAAAAGACGAAGATCTCTAAATGAAGGCTTCTAAGATCTCGTCTATTTGCAAGAAGAAGTGTACAGAAGTCAACGAAGGACGGTGAAAAATTTCCATTGGGGACATTATTGAAGATATTAACTTCATAAACGAAATAAAGGTTGCCACAAATTAATGGTAACAGAGAAGAAAAAAACATCAAAGCTGACACTTAGTGATTGCATACCGTTTAATTCTGTTCATAAGGTATGCCGTTTAACATGGTGAAGGGTATATCAGCTTTGGACAAATCATCAGGGGAAAACCTTTCTCATCACAAATGATTCCTGATTCAACCTAATAACTGATTCTTGAAGCACCATCATCTTGAGCGAGCCAGGGATTCCTTACTTACTCTCCAGCAACTCAGAGAGAGGCCACTGCAACGCAAGTTTGGTAGATAACAAACATCACGTGTTTCAGACACGACATCTTCATGTTTCCGACAGAGGTTCTATGACTGTTGAGGTATAGAGAAGAGAACTTAGAACCATATGTTAACATTTTAGGAATGTAGTTGGCTCTCAGTACATTTTTATGGATAGTAATGCTGATCCAAGTAGAGCTAACCTGTTGCAAGATTTTTTAGAAAGTGAGAATATTAATCGAACGCATTGGAGAATCAAGTCTCCAGAACCTAATCCTATAGAACACACGTAGAATGTACTTGGGAGAAAAGCTGTAACTTGTCTTTCTCATCCCAGAACCTTCTAACACCTGAAAACTGTTTTGCTGAGTGGGAGCGACTGCCACGGCACAGTAGGTGGGGCAACTAGGGTGGGGCAAGGGGGACATCCGTCCCCGGGCGCAGCATCCAGGGGGCGGCAAATTGATGATATCCATTTCAGAATGAAATGTTTTCCATTCATGGAACACAGAAAGGGGCGCAAAATCTTTAGCTGTTCCCGGGCGCTGAAAACCTTAGCTACGCCTCTGCCACGGGAACACATAGACTGCCTCATTTGCAGTAGAGGTTAAAGGTAAAATTAAAAGGAATACCAGAGGGTCATAATAAATTACCGGGTATCGTTCCCACTTAAGTTGTGTTATTCCACGCCATAAAATCAGCTCCGCTATCTTCAGCAGACCATCATGCGCATCCCAGGCGAAGAGATTTTAGCATTTTGTGCACGCCCATTTACAATATGAAGTCACATAGTGAGAGCTATATTACTATTAGAAGGAGCGATTCTTTTATTGACCGATTTAAGCATACTTAATTTTAATCGATTTTCCAACCTCTGTTTTGCATCTATGAGTCTTACACTCGAACATGAGTGTGTTCTATGACCTGTTATAGACTTAAAGATTCTAAAGTCTGTCCGTCAGTTTTAGAGAGAATCGGCTAAATTTCTCTTAATTTTGAACATCATTAAAAATGTATCTCAAAATGTAATGTTTTTTATTGCATTTATGCATTTTATGAAATAAAATACTTTTCACTATATATTATGTTTCTCACTACATGCTGCAGAATAATCCATTGATACGTCAGTGATTTTTCACTACATGCTGTAGAAAAATAGTTGTGTTTTAGATTTTAAACATAAGACATTTAGAATGAAGACCGAAATTTTCAAAATTATTGTTTTAAAATTTAATATTGTCTTTGACACATTGCAAAATGAATAAGCGAAATAAGTTACCTTGGAAATAACTCTTTGTCCGAAGATAGCTAACACTCAGCCTGAGAATTGATAATTTGTCCAGTTTGGAAAGGACACTCTGTTCAAAAGGAAGGAGACTCGCCAAAGTGTCCAGCTCCGCGTTCAGCCTTTCACGATGCCTTTTACTGGGGTTTGACTTGGTTTGTCCATCTTTTGGTGGAACTCGAACACTAGGGAATAAAGCAAGATTAGCAAAATTATTTAAGGTCCTGAATCTAATATAATCACTAATGGCAAAAGAAATTACTTTTCTCTGTAATTTAAGGTACCCTCATTTATCATATCAATTTAAGATATCATTTATTCTATAATTTAAGGTATACTAAAAGCAGAATATCATTATTCAGAAAGACAGAACTTAACCATCATTTCCAGAGATTAATGAAATTCGTTGCTTCTAAAGATACCCAATGAAGTGTTATCATCACTTGGAGAAGAATTTTCAAACTCGGGGTTTGTAATATTTCTAGTAAGAGTATTCAAGTTTTAAAATACTGAACTAAAATATGAAATAAAATCCATATGCTACATGCATTGGAAGATGATGAACGATGAAACAATTTAATTAGACGTTTTATGTATTTTGAAGAATTAGTACCGGCTATAACTTTCAGCTTAAATCAACAACGAAAAATTAAATGTACTTAAATCACATTTTCTGTAAATTCAGATAAGAATAGTTTCGATCTGCGGGGTTTAGAAATCACAATATAAACAAAATTTTGATTTCAGAGATTGTCCTGCAAACGAGTACTCTTTATTCCTTACATCACTTTCGATAATATTTGCTTCGATACTGTTTTATATACAGAAGTCAACGATTGGGCGGTGAAAAGGTTTCATTGTGGACATTACTGAAGATATTAACTTCATAAGCTAAATAAAGGCTGCCCCAAATTAATGGCAACAGAAAAGGAAAAATATATAAAAGCGGACATTTAGTGATTTACTTTAACCTAGTGATAATTAGAATATAATAATATTTTTGACATAGTTTGGTGAATTTCAAACAAAATTCAGAATAAATTCTTTTACATATTGAATAGCACTTGAAACTTTCTTCGTGGGAACCTAAAATTCAGTACTGTAACTTATCATGTAAGGGGGGGTATAAATCAATTGCTTAACATTAGGCATATACAAAGTTATGAAATCATAAATTTATGGATGCTATTTGAAAACCAGGACCTAAGCCCTAAGCCAAAATAGACGCAGCTGTTATTTAAACCGGAAAGGTTAACCCTAAGCTAAAAAGGAACTGATGTTACCTCAAAACCAGAAGTTAGAAATATGCTTTTGATTCCATTTTTTTGTTTGCCTTGTTTAAGAACTTGTTTTAATGTCTTTAGTCATTCTACATTAGTGATTAGTAAGGTGGGTTTAAAAGCAGAACGTAACGTTAAATGTGTATTGATTATTTTTCCTCAAGTGGAATAATTATAAGAAATTTTAACAAATCTAAAATAATAAAAATCTAATTGATAATATCTGAATCTTAACAGCTGAAACTCAGTTGAATGCCTGAAAATGTCTGGGGTACTAGAAATAATATGAGTATTAGGAAATCTTGATAAAACTTAAAAGATATTTTATACGGTTTGCTATTCATTTTTACAGGATCCCGTGGATTCGAACCAATCAGCTTGGGTAAAATAATTTACTTCTGAAATGGAAGCGAGCACGTTTTGTTTTTTGAAACCCACTGACTTTAAGGGCAAATCACTTTTATTTGAAATCAGTGGAAAAAAGATAATGAATTTTGCCACGTAACTATTGGCATGAAACTAGTAAAGCAACTACTGCATTAGTCTGCATAGTCTTATAGAAATGCATCTGCTTTGTCTTATAGAAATGCATCTGCTTTGTCTTATAGAAATTCATCTACTTTGTCTTGTAGAAATGCATTTGCTTTGTCTTATAGAAATGCATCTGCTTTTTCTTATAGAAATGCATCTGCTTTATCTTATAGAAATGCTGCTGCATCTAGTCTTAAAAAATATCTTTAATCTAAGAGGCTCTGATTAGGGCAAAATTTATCTTGCTACTACATCTTATTATCTATTTGAAATAAGTAATCTATTAATGCCTCAGTTTACCAAGAGTAAAATATGTACAGACTGGAAGTTAAGAATTTGAATAGTGGTAAAAGGAAAATAACGTTAGAAATCGCTTTCTAGTGCGAAAACATAGATAATAATGAAACTGTAATTACATATTTAAGTGATGCTAATTAATGCATGTGCATATTCTTGGTATTCGTATCTATTTTCAATATTTTTCCTTGTCTGTTTTTATAAAGTGATACGCTATTCATTAATATTCATATTTGATTATTAAAAGTCTCATTTCTCAACAGTTCTGTATGGTAAATGAGTAGCGGGGAGCAATTTCTTTATTTAAAAAGCAAAATTAACTTTCAGGGAAGCTAATAAATTAAAATTTGAAATTATTTGAAATAACTGAAAAATACCAAACTTCGATCCCTTTAAATTAGTATTCAATGGTTACATGTAGTTCGTCAAAGTAGTTAACATTTTTGTAAAATAAATTTGAATTATTGTTTAATGACAGTTGAACAAATATGTTCCATTATCGAAATCAATGAAATCATACGCAATGATTCTAAGGTTATAGCATAGTTAAAATACCCTAAACAATCATTCTCTTTAGCTTTGACAAGGGTAATACTTGAGCTTATTTTAAATATGTATATGGTCCCTACACAGCCTTGGGAAAAAGAAATACGGAGTACCTCAGCTGATATGTGCTACAACTTTATAATGACAACTTTGGACGTTACCATGTGGTAATATTAAAGCTTACTCGAAACCGCAACCTTTTTATCCGTTTATTGCTTTTCTTTTTCTTTTCTTCGCCGCTTGTAAAGTGATGGATTGCCCACTTTTTGTGCTTGGTGCTGTGTAATCGTCTTGATATGGAAGGGTCAGCAATCGCATCACGAAAAAAAAAAAAAAAATTGCAACATTGACGCAGCATTGTTTGACGAGTGGTTCTGAGAAGGTACTTAGGTATCTTTGGATATTCGTTCAAAGAATGAAAGTCGCTAAATAACGCTGTTTTCGAGTAAAACGACTAAACATTCTATTCAGAACCAAATTCGGATTCTTGATCTAATAATATATGAACAGTATTTCAATTTATATCCATAGATTAGAATTTAAATATATAAGTAATAGAATTCCAGGGCTTCTCTTCCTAGAATCCCAACTATTCGGAATAAGTGGATCCACAACCTATCCGGATAATCAAAAAAATCCGTCTTTAAAAGCCGTCTTTAAAGCCTATTGCAGTGCAAGTCATTTTACGTAATGCAAATAATAATTATAGAAAGTGAGAGATAACGTAAATTTCCAAGAATACAAATTCACAAATTCACATACACACGAAAAAAAAAAAAAATTGCAGAACGAGAGACTAATAGGAAGAAACTAACTGCAATATCAATGAGATATCATTCACACGTTTGTTAAGTGTACTTATATTTTTAGAAAAGGAGTACTTGTTACTCATAAGCAATAGCTTAAAGAGCAAATAAATAAATAAAAATATGTAAGATATGCAATTATTTCCCATTAATGTTTATAAGTTACATATTTCCGAGTGCCTCAGGCTAATCTAAATGTAGTACATATTCATCTACAAGAAAATTAATTTAATAGCTTGAGCACGATTTGCAACTACATCGCTGGCCATTAATATGCTTACGGCATCAACGAAGTACTCAACAAACCTGAAATTTTCATGAAAATCAGAACAAGCTGAAACATGTAAATGCAATTTTTAATTTGGAAATCACATTTACGCCTTGCTTTTTCAGAATGAAGTTGTGTTATGTCTCGTTGTAAGAGGCAGGAACTCACGACAGCGCGTTTCAGAATTCATGCGTGGGAGAATCGTAGCCTTCCGGGATCGCGAGTAATCTTACTGCGCAGTTGCTTCTTGTATTAGTCGAAATCCAATAAATATTGCGAGAATTTGCAATCGACGGATTTAGAAGGGCCACATAGAGCGACGTGCGGAATCTCAATGGCCCGACTCACCAGTGCCTGAGATAACATCTTTTTGGGAATGTACAGCCACATCACTTACCATGGAGCAGAAAACTGGTCTTGTTGCACAGTACAGAGCACCTCACATACTGTGAGATCAGGTCTCCAGCATTATGGATTGTTAGTAATAGCTTCCTTTAATGCTACAGCCTTGGAATCAACGCTTGCAATGCTGTCTTTAATGATGCACATGGACGCTTCAATGACTTTTTTTGATGAAACTCGCTCTTGCATACAGCATCACGATAGCCATATCCATGTGTGGAATCACCGAGGGAAACAGAAGTTGGAAGATTCGTCGTCGTATCAGCCCAACACCTGTACTGATAGTACGGAATGCAACTGAAATTCGTCCATTCACTTCTTTTTTTTCCGCATATTTGCTACTTTGACCACCCATTGTTACATTACTGAGGTGTTAATGCTTGAGGCTGTGCGATATCTTCGGAGTCTTCGTCGCCCCGCTTTTCAACAGGATAGAGCGAGACGGTATGTTGCCTTTGCTGTTCTGCGTTTCCTTAAACACAAGGTGTTCGATTACCTCAGCTGGCTCTCCATATCTCTCGCCAACTGTCTGGTCAGTAGCTGCAGAGAGACTGGAACGCTAGCATCAACCAGTCAACATTGCAAATGAAGTGTAACATTCGAATCAGTGTGGATTACAATCCGTGCCCAACCATACAGTAGCTGCTATTGCTGCCAGAGCCGGATGTTCGGCTACTGCTTTCTGTATGCGTTGTATCTCAAAATTACATGAAATTTGTTTCATTTCATCCTTTTATTGTGTTCGTAAAATAAATACGATTATGCTAACTGCTTTCCTGCATTCACTAGTAATTCAATGGTCATTCTTAAATAATCTTTTCAAATTATTTAAGGAAAAATTAAAGCCACATAAGTAAGTTAAAAGAGTTAAATTTATCAAATCTAGACGAGTAAACATGTTGGATAACTGGAGTTCTACTTAGAAATCGGGTAGAAATATTACCAAATTTATTTACAGGAGTGTAAACAGTGCATTATAAAGATTGTAAAGTTTTAGGAACTCAAAATATTAGTCTAAAGCATATCAATAGGAGAGGAGCAGAGCAAGAATAGTAAATTAAATATCACAGAAGGGATATATTGTAACAGAATAAAAAAGATATGCACCATAGTCGGAATCAATGAAACATCTGTAAAATATTTCCACTTTTATAGGTTCGTGGATTGCTAACATTCTTAATATTTTGCATCGTGATCAAGAAATAGTAAAAGTATCAAATATCGCATCATAGAAAAGTACGTTTTTTAGTTTGTTTGTTAAAGTGAATTCCGAGAAAAAATATTTAGGGAATTAAAAATATTTAGAAACATATTAAAAAATAAAGTATTTCAAAATATCTGAATAGAGAAAAAATAATCATGAATAAAAGGAAAAAGAGAACTGTAAATGAATTTTTGTAAGCGAAAAGTCTTGTCTGAGTTAAGTTAATGCGTTTCACTTGTTTTCCTGATTACAGCAGGAAGTATGAATTTTGATTCACCTGGTTGATCAGCTAATTAAAACTTACCACGTAAATTAGGATCTTCGTTTCGTTTTCCTTAAAATACGGTATTTTTCTATTTTAACCAATATGCCAAATATATAACAGGTTAAAAATAATAATTAACTCATGGAAGCACATAAATGGCTATAATAAAACTGTCAATAAAAAAATGTATTCAAGATTGACTCCTACACACGAAATCGCATTTAAATTTTACGTATCATAATAGCAAAAATGTTTTTAAAACGTTAAAAACATCGACATCTTTTCGTTACAAAGCAGAGTAAAAAACTTCCAGTTTTGGAAGTATAAAAAAAAAGGATGAGGGTAATACGTGCTTTTCAAAGTATTTAGGGCATTTTTTGTGTAAATTAATAAAAATAAAACGAAAAATATTAACATTTTTGAACATTTATCAAAAACACTGCATTAAAAAATAACGCCCTATAAGAGATATGACATTCTTGCAACTTTTACAAATGACAGCTTGTATTAACAAGTATAAAATAGTTGCAACTATTCGAAATGAAGATGTCATTCTCATAGAATCACTAGTCCTTATTATAGGACAAGTACTGCTTTTAGTTTGCTTGATTGAAGTACATATCCATAGGTACCTGTAGAGTCCTTTAGGTTTTTTGTTTTTTTAAGCAGGAGATGTAAAAACGTGTAGTGCCTTCAGCAGGACTCGAACCTGGACCTCTCGAACACGCGTTGAGTGTGCTACCGTTACACCACGAAGGCATGCTGCAAGGAGGGAGAAAATACCTTATAGTACGACATAGTTTCTCTTGGAAAATCCTCCCCGAAGGCTTTCTTCTACTTAGGCAGAAAGCTTTCTTGTGCTTTGCTATATTTAACAAACCATATTAACCAGGTTGAGATATATATTTAGTTTTAAACGCAAAAGAAATTATTTCGCAATTACAAATTCTCTAAAGTCATTTGATAAATTAGTAAAATAATACGGTTAAAAATATATCACCTGCATACCAAATGAGGCTAGGAAATGAACAAATTTTGCAAAATTTTTACAATAACTGTAGTATTTTAGATATATTTTCGATACATATTATTCTCGGGTTTTTTTTGGGGGGGGGGCATTTAATATTACTTTTCGTGATCTTTTCAATTCAAAAAATGCTAATTTGCATCACGTGAATGTAAAACTGCTTCTGTACATCTGCATCTGACATGCATTGGAATAAATAAATATAGATTTTCCTAGAAAAGAATTTTTACGATTTTTCTCACGGTGGCTTATTTTCTTAGCATCCTCAGTTTAGCAGCATTAATTCTGAATATTGCGTGAACATAAGTATAATTTTTACGACTTTCATTTCGTTGCGTGTAAGTAATAAATAAATAGATTATTATTCAAAGCAGACTTTTTACGAATTTTGTACGAAAGAAAAGACCTAACGTTTAATTGCCTGTCTATAAATATTAACGCTGCCATCTAATAATTTATGGCTTCCATTTCGCAAGAATTATAGTAGACAAATATGAGATATTTTCTTACGTTTCCATTTTCTCTTCTTAATTTGATGGTCACATTTATTGCTTAATTTTTCATTCAGTTTCCTTAAGTAATTATAACAAGAAATGAAGGGGTAGTTTTTATTGCAAATGAAACTAGAATAGATAGATATTTATATCGGAAATATTGCGTTTAGTTTATAATCAATTGTATTCAATTCAGTGATTCAGAGATTTATAGTGGGATTTTACGAACAAAGCTTTCATGTGTATGTTTTTATTACTCTAGTGCAAAATAAAAGTAATCTGTTGAAACTTTCAGAATTTAAGACTTTGGATGAAGAGCAAATTATAGTCATCGCTTAATTCGATTAGACAGTTTTGAGGTTTCTGGTATTTATTTAAGTGCATATGTGTATCTCAACGTTGTAGATACGTACTGGTTTTGTCGAAAAATTCTCCACGGAAGAATTAGATTTTTAAAGATAACACATATAGAAGGAAAAATAAATTTTGAATTATACTGGTGTTCGAAACAATAAGTTTATCTACAAAGCTAATAAAACTTATGATATATTTAAGTAAATTATCAGCGGTTGATGAAAGAACATGGAGAGTTAATATGATGATATGGTTATCCCTAAGAAGTATAATATTATTCGATGACCTTCCAAACCGCTTAGGTTAATGCAATTTTATGGCAATAACATCTGTATCTCATATATGCCAGACAAACTGGAATACTTTGTTAGGCTGACTTTTATTTTCTATAAACGCCTTCAAAAACCTATTCATTCGAGTTAGAAGAGAAACACGCCAATATAAAATTTTAAATTAAGCAAAAGCAGCAAGCCTAGCTTGTCGTAAATTTTGGAAAAAGTTCTACGATTTCGTGGTGGTCAGACACGTTCCATTTCTTCAGGAAAGGAAAAAAAGGCTGATTCCCCCCCCCCAAATCAAAGTTATTGTTCTACCTAATTAATTTTATATTTGCAGTCATTTGAGACTGATAATACCGATTGAATTTATTCATAACAAAGAATTAAGTCTACCAGTTCCTTTAAATATTGCGAAATTGTGTTCATCTGTGCCTCATTTTTATGGGCAAATTTGTTCAGACATTAGTCTACGCCAACATATATATATCATTTCCCATACTCTAAATACTTGAGTATTGCGGAAGGAAAATGTAAAGAAATAAAACTAGATCGTGATTTATCTTTGAAAAAAAAATATGTCTACTATTTTTAAAAAAATTAACAAGCAACTCTGCGTTAATCGAATTCTTCCACATAAAGAATAAGTAAAAAGAAATGATTTATATTCTAACATAAAATTATTTTTCTTGAAAACTACTGGGATACAGTGAGCCCTTTTAATTGCTTGCTGCAAGCTTAACAGAAGATGGCTAATTATGATTGCTGTCTAGCAGGTAGGCACGTATAAGTGTCATCCACAACAATAAGGCTTTTTATTGATTTTTCTAATGCATCTTTTTCGTTATAATTGTGCCCATAAAATTTCATGGAATTTAACAGTTGAACAAATTAAATGATTTCTAAATTATGGTTTGCCATCTTATCGTCGTTTATATCAATTCACTCTTTAAAATAATCCATATATCTTTATGTCACGATAGCCTTGACTGTCACTGAGTCTGCATAAAATAAGCATAAAACGCAAGTGAATTTACCCTTTTTTTTAATCACGTTTATGAGTTGTATATTTAAGACCAGGTGTAATAGCCGTGAATGCAGTTTCTTCTACTGCGTTGCAATATTCGCATGTTAATTAAGATTCTTCATTTTTTGCGTATACTGCGAGTTATGCATCTTTTTAGAAAATTTTGGCCCTTTTATGTTAATTAATCAGGAAATTGTTTTAACTAAGTCTTTCATCTGAAAAGGTAAAGTCTGAAATTATTTTTATTATCCAAATCGGGTGATTAAATATTTAAACTAGAACGACGAGTGGTTGAAAGCGTGATGTGGTGAAATGCAAGTCTGCTTAGGTGATCATGTATTAGTATTGTTACGAATTTGGAACATATATAAATAATTTTAGTGAAATTATATGTGGAATTCTAGAATTTTTTGTGTAATGCAACATGAAATGCTTGAAAGAGACGAAGCTCTGCCGGAAAAATAAGAATAGAGGGGCAAAGCTATTTAACATTCAGTATCTCGTTATCTCGCTAAATTGGCAGGGTGTTACCATTATCGACTAATTTTCGTTGCCAAATTTGGCTAGAAATCGTCAAAAGTCGCCAAAATTTGCGATCATTTGGCGACATTTTGTCTGGTTCCTGAATCCAAATTGAATAACTGTAATTGAACTCTATGTGTAACTGTAACCGTATCCAGTCCTCATACGCCTTCCAATAATTTCAAGCAGTGGAAGGTGCTAGAGATTTCTTGGCATCCGGGGGGGGAACTATGTAAGTCCAGAGAGAGCATCGGCTCTCAGCTTTTCTGAGTTGTTTATTTCAGCGTGAGTTCGGAGTATTGAGAGATCTCCGTAGGAGCTTCTCCTTATTTTTAGATGTGTTTAACGTTCTTAGTAGTTTGAAATGTCACTACTGATTGTGCTGTGTGATACTGTAAAGAGCTTTCCCAGTATTTTTGTGGAAAGTTCTAGAACTGAACTCCACTAAGGATTAAATGTTTCTTAATGGTAAAATAAATTTTATCAAGCTACTATCGTTTCTCTGTGCATTCAATCTGTTACGAACCCGTATGTATGTTCTGTTGTATAGTATGTATGTTCTGTTGTATGGTTCTGTTATATAGTATGTATGGTATGTATGTTCTGTTGTATCATCACCTGGAAAAGAATTTTCAAAGAAGTCCTCTGAAACAGATAGAGACAAGTGGTAAACTATAAAAATGCGATCATCACGTCCGACTTGTGAACAGTTACTTTATAAAATAGAACGAAAGTCCATTTTGGGGGTGAGGGAAAGGGAAATATTTAAATCAAATTAGAATAATTTTATCTTTTTACTATTTGTAATATCAAAATTAAGCTACTTATTAGAATAAATGAGGATACCTACGTATTATCTCAAACACATTAGTAGGAGTTGTCGAATTTTCAGAATGTGCCAAACATTGGCAACCATGAGCGTAACCTTTCTTCAGGCATCTATGCTGATAACAATCCTTCAATCGAGCAGCGCCCGCATTTCGTGCGTGTTTTTTGTTGTTTTCCAAATTCCAATAATTTTCATGGCCAAATGGTGACATTTTTAGTCTTGAACTCAATTTAAAAATATGCGCTTGTGAAATTTGCCAGCAATGAAAGAAGCTGCAGTAACATACCTACAGAAATGAGGTATTTTGTTCTAAAATCCTAAAGAAAACAAGGATGAGAAGCGTTTCGCAAATAAACGGTGTGCAATGCCGAGGCAGTGCACAATGCCGATTTTGTGCAATTCGCTGGTATTTTTTTAAGCGAAAACAAGTCGCTGTTTACATGTGGAGAAAATTAGCGTAAAAATTTCCGAAGATATTTTGTGAAGAATGTTTTTTAATGTATTATAATCCTTATTTAATAATTCAAATTTGTATTTTAAATTGCTAAAATGTGCTTTCATTTAATATAACTGATAATGTATTTCCGAGTTATGATAAATATTCAATGGCTTGAAAATAATTTTTTTAAAAAGTCACGAAAATCGCCAGCCTTACGCCCGGTAAGTAATTTTTACCTTTCACTCTAAAGAAAAAAATCTCACAAATTGCGCCGAGGTGTTTGCGTTAATACGTAAGTACCCAACCAAGTTGTTCAAAAAATTCGAAAAATAAGTAATTTAACACTGTTGAACATGAAAATGTTCCGACGCGAACTGAAGTCAGTTTTATGTTGTAAAAAGCCTGATTTTCCGCTTTTTCAATTCTAAATATATTAAATGACTTCTGTGTTCTTGACTGCAGAAGAAGAATTTGCGGAATGAAATTTCTCGTCCGAATTTCGGAATTTAAACACAACAGATCTGAAATTTTAAATCAAAATTATAAATAAAAGATATCAAAGTTAATAAATCACAATGTAGGAATTTTTACAGAAATATCATTCCAATACTATAACTACTAAACAATACATTCGTGGCTTATTAGGAATTTTGTTTGATTTCAACTAACGGATTATATTTTATACTATAGCGTAACTTGGCATGAGACAAAAAATTACTTGAGTGCAATGAATTCATCCCTTATTTTTGCCTATTTACAATTCTTTTTTATTTTATAGTTAATGGCGTTATTTCTATTCCAAGGTCTTTCTCATTCCGAGGTTATTCTCCCGGTTCTTCATTCGTTCAAATACAAATGTCGTGTTTATTTAGTGGTGTCATTGGAATATTATTTACTGGTCGTACACCTTTCATAAAGCTGTTTGTCTTTTCGCAAATATACGATGCAGCGCTCCCAACCAGACATTTTTCGAGGCCGTCTTTTCTCGTCAGACAAACCACAGCACTAACTTCAAGAGATACGTTGACCGGTCTTAAAAAAGTTAATGTACAGTACGACCACTATTATCTATAGATCATTACGGATTTCAGATAATATTTTCCCTCGGATAACTGATTATCACATTTAAAAAATCTGATGTGGATACCATATGACTTCCTTATACGACCTGTTAAATTATACACATTTTTTTGCTGGACTTCATTTAACCTTATTTCCTCGAAATATTCTATCTAAAAGCCATCTGACCGACAAGGTTGTATACATACGGCCTAGAAAATTTCTTGTGATGTCTGCAAGGACGTATACATAGGTGTATCTTAAAATATGTCCAAGAAATTAAGGTAATATATTAAAAGTAATAAATCCAGGTATGAATTTTCTGGGGCAATTTGACATTAAAATCAAGGAATAAACCTTTCTCACAGTAGTTATGAGAAATTTGTGATTTCTGAGCGAAAACCCGGGCCTGTCAGAGGGTAATTAACCAATTCCTCAAAGCAAGTTTTGAAAATGAAATCAAAAATTGCAAATTTTGAAATGAAATATCCCGCTCAGTTTTAATTATCTCGGATAGTTTTTTGTCCTACGGTAAATACCTTTTAAGTTATAAACTACTTTTACTTTTTCATAACGAGTATATATGTGTGTGATGTACCATCTTTTGTCCGGAATAAATAGAATGCTGTAAATGTAGTCGTAGCTTAAATTATCAGACGGATAAGTTTAAAAAACAGGATCCATTTATTATTGGTCAAGAGAAATAGCAGTTACAAAATCATATTTCCGGAGTAAATAAAAAAGAATTACTAATAACTTTTTGTATGAAGTTTACTGCATCGTTATATTTAAGAAAAAGCTCCGATATTCTTTTGCGAGTCCTTTTATAGCCTCTGGAAAGGCGGAGCTTCCAAGAAAAGACGTCAGCCAATCCAGTTCGCTTTAAATATTTCCAGAACAATCTATAACTGTACGTCTACAAAAGGCGGGAAAAACAACTTGACTACGGGCTGCGGATTTTATTCCACGTACTTTCAAATAAGAGACCGTCGCTATTAAAAAAGAAAAGAACATACAGTTAGAATTTTAAGTGTATTCTTGACTATGGAATTTTATTATTACAAATATATATATATATATATTGTTCTAATTAATTACCCCCTGACGAGCGTAATTGAAACATTAAACAATGACTAATTAATTTACAGTTTGCTTTTCATTTTTTTTTTTTTGCAATTAAATGTTTATTTTTAAAATTGTTTTAAAGATAAAATTGACTAACACTTTGCGTTCATTGTTAAAAATGTGTTTACTAATTTTCTCAAAAATCAGTACTTTTCATGCAATAGCTTAATCATTAATTTAATCACTGTTCATCATTCATAGTTTTAGTTCCAGGATAGAATAATCTTTTTATAGTTAAAAAACTATTTTGTAAAATTAATAAATTTTCGATCTAAGCTGCTTAAGCGCTTCAATTTATTACTTTATGTCCTAATTCTTTTACAATAGTTGTTAATTTATATATATATATATATGTTTAGCACTGCCGGTTGTAATAAAAAAGAAGGTGCACAGCTAGATGTTATAACAGTCCCATATACACAATTTCAACGTTCGACAGTTAATCATTTCTGAGTTATGGAGTTATGTGAAATATGACATAGGCATGCATGCATGCATATGTACGTAAAGACGTCAGGAAAAATTTTCATAAATCCCTTTTAAATCAATTTTACAACTCTTTCTGGAAAAAACATTAGGCTACAAATACTGGGTCACATACATTTTTGAAAGAAATTCAGTTGAGATAAATAAAATCAAACTCAAAAAGCATTTACATCAATAAACATAATTAAAGTACACAATCTGGGTGAAAACAATGTTTTAAAATAACTATTTGAAGAACTATAATTTAATATCGCAACTCGAATAATTAAAATAGAATTCTTCAAAAAGAAAAAAATATGTATAAAAATAACAACTGCGATTTAAAAGTATATAAAATAAAAAAAAAAAATTCAAAGAAGAAACGAGGCATTTTTTCTGCATGCTCAGAATGAAAGAGAAAGGAAAAGGTTAACACAAACTGAGAAGTTCGCCAAGTGAATTATTATTCGCTGAAAATGAAAAAAGCGGGCCAATCTATATTTTCGAATTACTCTGTACTTTTCTCCTTGAATATCACAAAATTTGGTTTTTAGGCATAATATGAATCATAGAATTCAAATACAGAACAAAATCGGCATGACATTTCAGAAAATGCCCGAGTTTGTGTCAAAATATGTATATTAGAATAAGCCTATATATAAATTTAATATATATCCTAAGTCGCATTTTGAAGATAAGAAAAACGCAAGTTGAGTTTCGCCAAATGGAGAAATAGAATAGTCTCATTTTGCTTAGTCGGTATGCCTATTAATTTATTAGCAAATTACTAGTGTACCTGGCCCTAAATTGATAATTAGGTGTGTCTATCCCTAAATCCTATAACTTGATAATAAATTTCACTGAAATTTGAAAGTGCTTCACTTTTGATAACATAAAACTGTTTTGTTCTTTTAATAAGCGTGTATATTAAATTAAATAAGTAAATAAATATTTTATATATATTTTTAGGATTTCTAAACCTAAACTGTCTACCTATCTTTCTTTTCATAACAGCTATTTAAAATTTTCAATTCAGCGGTATCTTTAATTTGGTCTATTACTCATTAAATTTGAGTGTATTAGCCTGTTTTGTGAATTATCTGTAAATCTCAAAGCAAAGTGTTCTCTCTTTTATGTAATTAATAAAAAAAGAAAAAGGAAACAAAGAATTTTGCTGTCTTCCCAGGTGGATCTTTGTTGTAGTCAGCGTAACCATTCGAATCTTTGTCGTAACAAAGAGAACATAAAAAATTGCAGCATTGTGTATTAATGATTATTGTGGTGCTACTGAAACATACTTTTCAGTTGAAAATCACACACTTTACTGTAAAAAGCAATTAAAGTTATATGAAAAGTATTGGTAGTTAATTAAAAGTATTAACTTTTTTAATTTTTATAAAAATGAAAAATAGCAAAGGCCTCTATGCCTTTTCTATTTTTAAACTTCTAGTCAAAACTCTAAAATATCAATAAAAAGAAAAAAAATCAAAATTCGGCCTCACACGATGACAGCTGAGAAAATATTATCCGTTGGCGACAACAAGTTTAATGATTTTCAAAAAATCTTAATGCCTTCCTTTTTACCAAAATAGATCTCTTCAAGCACTACGCTTTACCTTTCTGTGATTTATTGAAGGTAGCTTCCACCTAACTTTCTTTACCCTGGAGATTCCCGCTGTTCTTCACGTGAATCCCAAGAACGCACAAAGCTGTGATATTTAAGGCTTTTGTTTAACGATGCAAATATGTTTGAGGACAAAAAAAAAAAAAAAAAAAAAAAAAATGTCAGAACGCCCACCAGTTGTTGAAGTTTTTTTCACTCTTAACTACTTATCTATTATTGCTCTCAAATGGGAACATTAACAGGTAAATGATCCCAAGTATTCCCAAATGGGAACAATAACAGATAAATGGTTCCCAAGTATTCCGAAATGGAAACATTTATGAAAATTTACTTAAGGATTCCAAATTTTAAATAATAACTTATTTCTTTCACGTAAAACTGATTTTGTTTTTTAAATAATTTGCTTTAAAGAAACAAAAATAGTTTATGACTGCGTTGTAAATAAATCTTTCATAACACTCTTATTTATTTTAATTTTATGATACGGAAACACGGATGATTAAAAATAATAAAATTGGAAGTTCACGATAATTATTTAGTAGTTATTGAATGATATTGCAGTCATTAGACTCGTTTGATAATGAAGGAGCATAATATATGAAGTCTTTAGTAAAATTTAGAATCGTTTTAAAAAATTTGCTTTCTTTGTAAAAATTCTGTATAAACTTTGCGTTCATTCACGCAAAGCAAAACGCTATAAATTTAGTATTACGAAGTGATAATTTAAAAATTGTTTATTATTCATTAATTATATTTTTATTTTTTATTTTGATTTTTTTAACTTCAGCATTATCAGCAATCAGCAAATATGTTAGCAAAATGTATTAATTATAAGCGTTACAGAAATGAAAAGATGTAAAGATGTTTATTTCTAAAGCAATGATTGATTCTTTATACTCCGATTGATGGTTTAACTAGAAAAGAAGAGCTAATTTAAAGATTTTATTTAATAAACTATTGGTCAAGGTCAGAAAAAAAGATGATAATAGATTAAGTTATGTAACTCGTACATAAATTTTAAGGTTCCTTCGAAATTCTAATTAAAATTGTATTATCATCTCAACAATAAATTCGAAAATATTTGAAAACATTTATTGCTGAAAGTATATCAGACATATTCATCCACCTACGTTTAAGATGGAATAATACGCTCGTGTGCAAAATTAGAGAATTTGCAAATTACTTCCACTTTTACAAAAAATATTAAACCAAAGGTTATTATAAACCAAAGGCAAATTATGCCTCAGAGAAATTATGCAAATACTCAGAGTCGAATACGTAAGCGCATACGAGCGTGTCTGAGGAGCTTTGATTGTGGACGGGATTATAAGCTTATGATGGGTTTTCGGCGATTTGTGTGGTTGTACGTCTTTACGACATTCGCCCTGTTTCAAGCAAGATTTGGGTAATTTTATAAGTTATATAAAATGAGTAATCACGAACGTATGGATGACGGAATGAGATTGAAGAACTGTCAGTAGAATGGAGACAGAACAATCACTAGCGCAGGTAGCTACAGAGCTCAGTGTAACGCCCCGGTGTTATCTGCAGTTTGTGGAAACAGGTTCAGGACACTGAATCTATATCGAGAAGACCTGAACAAGGTTGATCAATATCTACAATGATGAATAAGGATAGTTATTTGGCCCTTTCAGAATGGTGAGAGAGGACGGCTACAGCTTCAGAGCTCTTATGTGAGTTCTATGCTACTAATGGAACAAGAGTTTCACGGTCAGCAATTGCCTGAAGGTTTCATGAGATAGAATTGAATGCCAGAAGACCCGCTGTTTGTGTCCCGCTCATTGCAGCACACAAGACAGCGAATTTAGCACGGTGCAGACAACATGTTCCTTAGAACAAACTTCAGTGGAGCACCATGTTCTTTACAGATGAATCGAGATTCAACCTGGTGCACTTGTATCTGGAGAGATTCTTGAACACAATACCATATCCCTCCGTCCCGAGAGAAAAATAAGATGGTGGTAGAGGTGTAATGGTTTGGGCAGGTATTATGATGATAGGCCGCACACTCCTCCATGTGCTTGATAAAGGTTCCCTGAGTGCTATGAGGTACAGAGAGGCGATCTTAGAGTCTTATGTTTGACTCTTCAGGGCCACAGTTTATTCTAGATACTTCTAAACGAACGACAACGCTCGTCCACGAAGGGCTCAGTTGGTCGACGATCGCATGGAAAATGAAGATATTCGTCACATTGTTTGGTCAGCCAGATCTCTTACCCTTAGCCCTATATATCATGACTGGGACATTTTTGGGAGGGCTGTTTCATCATGCCATCCGAGAATTATCCTGGAGTTGAGCACTGCCATGCTGCAGGAGTGGGATCGACTGTCATAGGTACTCATCAACTGCCTTTTATCCAGTATGCCGTCATACTGCATGACTTGCCTAGTTATGAGAGGGAACCATACCCCATAATAAACTCATTTTGAGTTCGATATCACCCCGTAGAGTTTGGACATCTCTGCACTATGAGCTTTGTAAGATTCTCACTAGATTATTTCTCAGTTACTGTAGAAAATGAAGAATCTTAAGAACTAGTTAGCGAATAATCGCTTAAGTTCGTGTAACAAGAAACAACAAGATGGGAGGGTAACTAACCCTTTATTATTCCAATAAGATTTAACAAAAATCCGTCTTGAAGTGTACAATCAAAGCCGACACTTGGGCTTGAACTTAAGAGACTAAAAATTTAAACTAAATCTAAGATTAACTAAAGAGATATAGCCGAAGCTATCAAGATTCTAATCGAGTTGGGCCCCTTAACTGTATTGGACTACGAAGCTTATCAAGGGCCTGAGTACGGCCGAGCGTAATAACAGCTTTGAGAGAGAGAGTAGCCAAAAGGCAGACGCGCGTAAATCAGAAACTCTGATTCTCTCTCACTCTGCAAGTAGACTTCGCGGTTTAAATATCGCTCCTCCTCATTAAGTATTCAGAAAGATTCCAAAACTACATTCTGCCGGAAGTAGTAAGTTGAAGTTAAGAATCTGACAGGAAAGGAACTTTAACTTAAAATTTAACTGTTAATAAAATTAACATAATCCTTACGTCACTGATAATCATGCCTACGTAAAATTACCGATTACTGATAATCATACCTACGTAAAATTACTTTTGAATGGTACATCTCTTTCTGTGTTATAAATATATATTCATAGCAAATTTCATTAAAATCTGTCCATTAGTTTTTCAGAAATTTGATATGATGTATACCCTGATTTTCCAAGTAACTTTGACACTATTATTTATAACACTGAATTAAGGACTGCATTTCTGTGCAACATGCCGCAACAGTTTTATTTTAAACAAACAAGCTAACAGAAAAAGACAAAAGAGGAAAACTGAGATAGTAAAACTGAAACTTAAGTTTTAAAAAAGTTAAATACCAACTGATTGATGATTATGTTAGCTGTTAGATTTCTTTTCTCTAAATTAATATTTTGGCATTTTTTCAGTTTTAGATCAGAAAGCTTTGATTGGTACACAAAAAGCAAATTTACACAGTACCTTGACCCTTGACTATAAATCTTAATAAACTGTCAATTAATGCATCGAATTTCAGAAAGCCGTTACTTACAATTTCAGTTAATTTAGAAAATTTTTAACAATTAAAAAAACTTTAAAAATTGGAATTTCATTAGTTGATTTTGCTAAAAATATCATTTTATTACTTAAGCTTGTAAAAAAGTACTCATTTTAATTTATTTCTTATGTAATTTCCGGAAACTGGTGCTCCTGTATTAGCGCAAACACCTGGTATAGTTTGATGATCATTTACAGAAGGAAAGGAACGATGTTTTATAACTGCGAAAGGCTTTTATTACATAGATGCATATTACTTCATTCATATTTTACATTTGAATTAGGTATTTACGTCGAAAATCAATAAATAAACCTACTTATAAACGACTTTTTTTATTTTTTGGAGAAGTTTTATCGCAGTTCTTTCGGCTGCAGTCTCACAAGTATGTATTTATATAAAAACCGCTGGAACATGGAACACCACAAAAAGAACACTTACGAAAATAGCGATTTTCCTCATTAAAACTGAAAAATTGTTATGTGCATGGCTGCCAGATTTGAGCGCAGTCTGAGAACTTGACGACTTCAACTAAGGTGCTACTTCTAATAAGGTATTGCGTTAATACGTAAGTACCTCCAAATTTTTTATACGTTAAGAGGCAAATATATTTAGAATGAAATGGCATTCGTTTCTGCATAAAAGCCGATTCGTGTATAAACCGAGAAGTAACATAATTTACACAGGGCGGATAATAGCGTTGATGGGAAGACGGAGGACTTGCCTGTAGCAGGGACAGACTTGCGATAATCGCTACAAAACTCTTTTTTAATTTATATTTAAGCCAAAATACCAGCCGCAAAACAATTTCTAAAACTTCTCGGCTTGTACACAGAAATAAAGGGCAATTCTGCTGTTTAGATTGAGATTTTATGAAATTTAAGAGAATATTGCCAATGTAAAATTGAATTTTTGACAAACAGCGGCCTTAACCTGGTTTAGATTTTGATTAAAACTCTGTAAATTTAGAGAGCAAAAATTTTTTGCTCTCGATTAAAATCTACTCCAAACGAAGGTTATTTTTTGCCTAATATTCAATCAAATATTATACTTCAAATTACGGCCATTTTACTGCATATTTTATCACTATTATGGATTCTAAAAATGTAAATAATGAGCTTAAGTTTCTTTTAATTCGTATTTTAATTCCCATTTTGACCAATCTTACAAAATACTTATTCTAATGCATTTTCTATAAACAGAGGGAAACTTTAATATACAAAATTGTAATTAACTATCTGTAAATTTAAATATAGGTTCTAAAAGAGCATATTAATACTTAATAAATTTATTAAAGAAGAAGTCTTTCACCGCCGCAAAATAATGGTAATCAATGTAGAAAGAATTTGAAACTTTAAATCGGAGGTATATTTTCTCATAAAGGCTTGTATAAATTCTAATTGCTTTTACTTGCACGAAAACGATGCCACAGTGCATCATTACAATAAATCATAGCCAGGTATTATACGAGCCCTCGCTTATGATGCTTAATTGTTTTCAATCTGAATTCCTGACACGCACATATAAATATTCCTAATTACTCTGCCATCAAATATATCTCATTATTAAATGCCCTGTAAAATTTATCAGATTTAAAGAGGAAAGTTAGCCGGGTATTTAAACATGCGAGTGGCACTGATGTATGCATAGTAGCCATTTCGTGCAAACATTGAGTCCTATAAAACGATGTTAACAACCAATTCGATTTTTTAATTGGCATTAAGATATTTGCTGTAGCATTAGTTACAATTCATAAATTTCAGTTTCATTCCTTGATTCAGAAACATGTAAAACATGAGTTACCTAACATTCTTTATATCGCTTCGACATTTTTAATTGCTTTAAACACTTTTGGATCATTTGTACTGTTTTATGAAATATCTTTGCCAGAAATATCGCTGTTTCATTGATTGTTTTATTTCTAAGCTTCAGTTATTGAATATGTATGCTAAACTCAGGAGACATATGCATTTTAATTATTTCAAACGGTGTGTTTCTATTGCGAACACAATGCTCAATTTTAAAATGAGTGGTTTATTTTATTTTTTCACAACTTCTGACTGAGTGCTCTAGTTAAATACAGTCATTGTCATGTACAAGGCTGAAGAGTAAGCTTAAATAGATGAAACAGGTAAAGGAACTGCAAAGTAAGGAATAATTAAACAAGGCAATTCCAATTAAAATTAAAACATTGTAAGAAATTCATGTAGCTTTAAGCTGTAGCGCTATCACGCATTTTTGCCAGCAAGAGTCTTGAAAAACAACGAACCCGAAATCTCCTGTTTACTGTAAAATTCATCAGATTTCAATTACAAAATTTATCATGTCGCAGCACAAAACCACAAAGATGCAGGCATTCACATTTCTTACATTCCGCCTGACTGAGGAATATGAGAACAGACACCAGTTAACAAATCACAATTCAGTAACGGATTTTAATCTTTCTTCTTAATTTGGTTGCCAGCTTTAGATAGTCAGGAGATTAGAGAAGAGAAAAACTTGAAAATACACAGTGTTCTCATCCGAAATTGAACACAGAAATCTCCCTTGTGTTGAACCAGCGCTCCACAAGAACATTTAGATTTTTACAATTTAGCGTTTCCTATTTCATTTAAACTAGTGCTTAGGTCTAAAGACAATAAATTAGAAATTCAACGCTTTACTGAAGACGAAGCTCGGTTCTCTTGAATGCTTATCTCAACAACAAGTGGGTCACATTTCGAGAGATAGCGCGATTAGTCACTTTCTGTAAGGAGAAAAATTAATATACAGGCCGAGGGGCAAAGGAATCTTGAGATGTTAGCAATGCCTTTTGAGTTGTTTAATCCATTAACTGCAAAATATTTTAAATCAAACTCTGTGTTGGAAATAGGTTCCTTTTACACAGTATAAAGACATGACTGGAATACTTTTACCAAAATATCTATAATTGCTAGCAATCATGCACTTTTTCGCAGATGTCCATTTAAGAAACATGGCAGTTATGAATTAATTTTGCATCAATATACAAAGAATCCTGTAGCATATAAAGTTGTATTTGCCGCATCGATCCCTAACGTGCATTTTGCGCTTGACGCATTTTATTTACTTCTCTTCATAAGACGTAAGAAAGCTTAAATGTATAAAAAGAATTGTCACTTACACTTATCCAGAGAAAAACACTGCCACCAACAGATTGAATTTAAGTTCAAGTAAACCTTGTAGAGACATTAGGTATTTTGAAGCAAGAGAGATGAAAAATGAGCAACGCCTTCACCAAGAATCTAATAACGGACCTCTGGAATACGCGCCCAGCATGCAGACCACTACACCACGAAGGCACGCTAAGAAGGCGGGAGAAATACCTTATAACCTTTCTTACTGCAATATATCAACTGTAAGCAAACATAATCTCACTAGTTAGGAGAACTTGGAAGTTCCCCAACTGGAGATCACGGCAGGCAATTGGTTAACATCTTGCATTAGTGTTGCATTTATTTATTCTTGCATTTCATGAATTTCGAAGAAAAGCATGTGAACGCTTAAAGAGTAAGTTTTCAGAATGAACCTGGTTAGCGTAAAATTAATTCATTTTACTCATTGATAAATTTAATCATCTTATAAGACTAGGAGATAAGTTTCTAGTGTACGGGAGACCCAAAAGCAGCCGAGTGGTAAATTCGCTGAGCACTAATAGTTCGGCCTGGATTCGATTCCAAGCAAGGTGAGCTGGCGGCATGGCTTTTTCATGGTTTTATCCATGTGCAACATGGATATGAGCTAGCTACATATAAGTAAAGACTTTGCAGCAGTTTTGCATGTAGTGTCTAAAAGCACTAAGAAATAAAAATATTTATTTTTACTCAGAAAGCAACGATGATTCTAATCAAGTATACAGTTTTAGTTAACTGAAAAGTAAATTTAACTATCCAGAAATTAGGTAATAAATTGCTATGAAACCCGCAATAATTTATATCTAAGCGGTTAAATTTCCAGCATGCGTATGAGTTTTACTTTCGATCTAAAATGAGTACGTAAAACCAAAAGCAATTACTTGTAAATAAAAATAATACAACACCTTAACCAGCATTTTGTTTTGCCTTATGTTGTAGTAATATTAATTTTCTCACCTGACATTATAGATATGGAAATGTTACGCTTTCGTAGTATAAATGTGTGCTTATGTCCGCCGAATATTAATTAACTTGTGTAATAATTATGAGTATATTTCATATTCTCTGGAATAATAACTACATTTCAGTTATGTTAGCACATCAGCGTGGTGGAATAATATTTAGTTAAATAAGTAATACGTGATGTAAACTTTGTTATTCACATTAATGAAAGCGAATTTTCATGCTTTCTGGATGTGCTTTCACGTATTCATAGTTGAACTAATGTCATTCGTAAGCTGTAATGGCATGTTATAAAACAACGTAGACATGTAATTTATATTCATTATAGTAAACAAATTTAATAGATACAACGCGATATATAAAGTGAATTATATCAGCAAAACAAATTTTAAAATATAGAAGGAAATACATTTCTTACTTACGTTTCCTTTTAAAACAATGGATATAAAATTAAAATATTTGGCTGATTCACAACAACTGAGACAAGATATAAATTAAATTTAAAAATGAGATAGATTTTTATTACCTGAAACTGACCTTCAACATATCCTGAAGGCTTCCTTATAAATTCAAAAGGTTTATTGTTTGGTCTGAATTTTTTTTGATTATTTTACTTTAGAGTAAAAGCCCTTAAAATCGACGTAACAATTTAATGCTTTATGAAAAAATATTAAATATTATATAAGCACTTAAAATAAAAAATTAATCATTAAAATTTTAAAAAATTGTAACCCATCTTAAATTTTAAGAAATACGTAGTATTCGGCCGTTTTTATGAGAAACCGCAAGTTTAGGTATAATATTAGAATTATGAAAACTAGACGTGGAACAGTTTACTTTATTTGCTTTGCAAAAAATCTTTTTTCTCTTTTTGCCATTCATATATTTCCTTCTTCCTTCTGCATATTTGTTCTTCAAAATATTTGCAAACATTTTTTTTCCTTAGAGAAATGCTTGCAGGTGAATTTTTAAAAATAGGTTAAAAAATTATGAAATCGTTTAAACTTTCCTTTAAAACGTATGTAACCTCAAAAAAAGATCCATATGAAAGTTCTTAATACAATTTCAATGGTTATATAAATTTATAAGGATGTTATGAATTCCTTTGAAAATTTTTTTCTGATTCACCTTCTTGATTGATACTCGAGCATTACTTGGTTTTTAAATGCAGGCATTCGCTTCTTTTCGATAGCAGCCGTTTTTTAGTTGCTGTTTTATTCTATTAGGATCTTCGAAGGCAGGCAGCGCCAAAAGTCAGCTATACCCCTGCCCGAGATGAGAACCACAAGTCCTGCAACTGCTAGTTGGACATGCCACCTAGTCTACGAGATCAGAATGCAATAACTCCTTATACTCTGACATTAAAATACCAAGGTACGAACCCATATTTAAATATAACGTAATTTCTATAAAGCGTTTGGTTACATATAGACAAAAGAATTTAGAAATGGCTCATATATTAATTACAGCATGTTCAGTCTGTACTGTTTCGAAGAAGCAGAGGAAACGTCAAGCTCCAACATTAAAGATTAATTTAAATTTTCAACATTAATTTAAATTCCGTATACATTTGAGAAGCGAAAATTTTTGTTTTAATTCATTGCAAAATTTCATGGAAATTAGATGCACAGGAAAAAATGTGTACTTCCTCATTAATATGCTACATGGCTCCATGTGTAGCGTAGATCTCGTACCTTAGGATTGCTTAAGTTCTGACAAATTACAGGTACGGAAATTAAATACAAACACTCACATCACTAACTCTTTCGCGTTTGAAAGCTGCGGTGCCCATTTGGTGCATAACCGAAATGATGTTGGCATACAGTAGACAATGAAGGAAATATTAAGGAAAAAGAGCATTTGATCTGTTTCTTGTTGAATTTATCATTCTATTACTTATCGGCCAGTAATTAGATCAATTTTTAAGACACGCACACATACTTATCAATGTGTGTATATACGATGAGAGAAAGCTATAAAGAAAACTTGGTAGAATAGAATACGGCTATCGATATGGGTCCAAGGTATATGTGGTCTTCCTTTTCTCTACATATTCCGCCTTTATATGTGTACCAAGAGCACACAAAGAGCCCCGGACGACTGTTGTTGATTCAGTTGCTCTGACGAAGACAGCAGAGCAAATGCGTCATATTACGATGGCTGGACGAATGTTATATTTGCTTTCATCATACAGCTCAGTAAAAAGGAGAGTCCAACTGATGGAAATATAAGAAAAGGGAGATGGAGAAAAAATAATGAGAAAAAATCATAAAAGGTTACCTTTGATGATGCTGAGCGGTGTCACGCGACATTTAACTTGTGGATAGACCCAATAATTTGCTTTATGTGACCGTAAATAGAAAGTCTACGCAGAGGGTTAAAATTTTGTTATCCGTTTCTTTTTGTAACCATTCGAGAAGAGCGAAGCTTAAATGTGAAATAACGGGAAATTAGATTGTAGATGTGGAAGTGGTTAGTGACTCTAACTGCTCTACCGAAGAGCCCGAATTCGAATACCGGAGAAGACATGGATGTAAATTGTCTGCCCTTTCATAAGAGGCAACGTTGGCCCACCTGTTAGGTGCCTCCATAATAAAGTGACAACCGCTTCCGGCCTTAGTAGTAACCAAAGCCTATAACAGCTAGTATCCACTATTGGGAATACAAAAAAAAGAAGGGTTTTTTTGATTCTGGTGCCCTCAGCGAGATTCGAACTCGTTGAGTATGCTTCCAGTTACACCACGAAGACATGCGGAAAGAAAGGAGAAATAACTTACAGAATTCCCAACGAATTTTTGAATGTAAATGCTTAGAGATAGCAATCGATTAATTTCGGTTTTTTTTTCTTTTTTTTTTTTTTTAATATGTGAATTTAATCCGTTTTTTATAATCTGTTATCTTAACGGATGCTACAAAAATAAGCAAATTTCTGCAGTAGACATATTTAGAAAAGAAGACCCATAAGAAGAAATAAAAATTCCGTCTTGCGATATAACGTTCGTTCTCTGCAGCCCATTCTTGGGAATAAGCATCGAAGGAAACATCTTTAGTGACATCTTTTTACAAACGACAAAGGGTGTATGACATGGTAGGAATCCAGCACACAAGGCTGGTCGGATGGAGCAAGTATACGCTACAGCCCGGTGAATACGCCCAGTGACTCTCCAGACAATAAAGCTATAGAGCAAGGTCAACCATGTTTTCGCTTTTGTCTAAGGATGGGAATAAATAAAATACAGGAGACGAAAAATAAAGGTTTGGGGGTTATGCCGAGATTTACGATCAAGTTACGCCTGCGAGGAGATTTCAGCAGTCGGGCTAAGGTCAATGAAATCGAGATTTTTTATTCTTTATTTCGTTTTGAATGTCTTGAACAGGTGTGTTGTGGGTCAGAGAGTTAATAGGCGAGGTTCAATGGCAAGGATATTCTTCTGATTATTTACATTCGGTTTCGTGGACGCTTTTGTTATTTGCGTTGACTGACTACTTGGAGCTGTATCACGTGCGATGATGTTTCGGACGTTATTTCGTATTTACAAGCTGTCGAAACGGTTTCCATAACATTTATAAAGATACTGATGACAAGGTTATTTTTAATATCATTTTATACTTTGGAAATAAATTCCTGTTGTTTTGTTTTCATCTGATAATTACATAACTTAATTGATATCTAAGTCAAAGCTCATTTTTTTCCTGATTCATAAATAACAGTAATTCACAATAATAAGAAAGGTAAAAAAAATCAGTCATTCAGAAATTTAGAATACATTTTTTTTAAATCCAAAGTCAAGATTAATTGCCATGATTCAAAGTTTACCGTTAACAGATTTTTAAACGACAGTGAAATAAAAAAAAAAATAAATAAATAAAAATATATATATATATATATATGAGGCGTTTGGGTTTTTTTACGAATAAACAACGAAACTCTGGTAGATATAATCAAAGTCGGATTTACGTATAAGCTATACAAGCTATAGCTTAAGACCCTCACTTTCTTGGGGGCACCAAAAAAAAAAAAAAAAAAAAAATTAAAATATAGTATAAATAGTATTAAAATATATTACAACAGACTTATAAAGGGCCCCCATATTTCAAATAGCTTAGAGCCTTATGAAGTCTAAATCTGGCTCTGGATATAATATTTCAGAGTTATTTATTTAAATTAAATTAGGTATATTTTTCATTACCTCTTTATATATGTTATTGCACTAAATGTAATGAAGAATAGTAATGAATCTTAAAAACTTATACATTTGTATCCTGTATAAAATTATGTATCAACTCGTGACTTATGTGTGCTAAATTTTAAAATGTGCTTACAGTATTTCCACTAAAATACAAGCTATTGCTATACTGAATTTACTTGAATATAAGATACGAATATAGAAGTTTTTTGTTCTATTTTTGGTTATAAAATCTGGCAGCGTCTTATAATCAATTATTTTGATAAATAAAATAACAGTCAGGATGAAAATTAATTATCATACAGTATAGTAAAAATACGCTGATTAATTCTGAATAAACGATATAGGTTATTATCGTATACAAAAGTTGCATAACTACTGCTAATTGTAATAGCCCCATCTAAATGAGCGATTTTCAGTTAGGCTTCTATCCACTATTCTACTTACTGATGCGCCTGAAAAGAAGTAGGCGACGGGGTATCATTGGCTTTTCATAATTTTCCATATAGATCTAAGAGTATTTATGTGGACAGATAGCCTAGTCAATTGATTTCTTGCCATAATATGCACCTTTTTCTTTATGTGGGGCTTGATTTATGAAAATTCAAAGCAAAAAAACTTACTTAAATAAAATTTGACATAGAAAGTGTCAATGAAATATGCATATTTTTAGATTTTATATGATCTTTGCGGGATAAGTTTGCATGATTTTTTTTAAATTTTCAAGCCGAACTGTAGATGCCGTTAAACAATAGTAAGTACAGAGTTTCATTACGGAAGCCCAACAAGGAAGTTCCTCATTTCCCCGGCAATGATAAGCTTCCCGTAAATTGCAATAAATATTAAATTATTAAAAATATACCTTATATAATTCTGATAAATGCAAACCACTTTATGAAAGAGATTGCTCCAGTGAACCATTTCAGCTACTGATGATGTTAACTACTAAAAATATGCATATTTCATTGACACTTTCTATGTCAAATTTTATTTATGTAAGTTTTTTTTGCTTTGAATTTTCATAAATTAATAACCTTTCTTCTTTGTATAATGAAATGTCATCTTTCTAGCATTAATTTGAAAAATTTATTTTTTCAAACTAATCCTGGACAAATTTCTCAAAAGATAAATGAAGACATTAGTCTACCATTGCTGTTAAAAGAGATGCAAGTTCATCATTTGCTTTTGATAAAGAATTAATTACTAATGAACTTCAGCTGATGAAAAGAATTGTACTGAAGTTTTTGCTATTTGATTTCAAAACCTGTGCGCAACTTACATTAAAAAATACTCGAATTTAAAAATAACTTTTATTAGTTTTAAATTCGCTCCATTCCTTACGCTGTAGATTAGCCTTATAAGATATATTATACTTGTTTTATGTAAATATAATATGGTATTTAATTAAAAAAATAGGCAGCAACAGAATAACTTAATGAAAATATTACACAGCAGTAGAAGAAGATATTTATTGAAAGCGTTAGTGAGCAATAGAATAATGTATTTAATGGAAACATTAAAGTGTTCAATCTAAGCATTAGAAAAGTTTTAATGAAAGCAGTTTTAATGAAAGCATAATTAATGAAAAAATAACTTTTTGCTTTTGAGATGAACTTATTTAAATAAACATAAAATTCAAGATCAAATATTCATATTGGTATCTTCCGTAACTTCAGCATATTCTTCTTATATATATGAGCGTCACCAAAAGTATTAGTCACTGCCTTCAAAAAAATAGTTGGCATAGTTTCAAATTTGGAGCACGACAAAAATACCGCTTCTTGGAAATACAGAAATTCAAAGGAAATTCATTGCCTTTATTTTGACTTCCATCATTATTGCCGTTTTTTTTAAATGATTTTTATTTCTCCGTTTTACAATTTCTCTTTAAAAAAATAAACAGTTTCCTACTACGCCACGGAATACAAATTAAGTGCTTTATTCCCATCCTGTGCAATGGAATACATTTTGAAGAAAAGGTAATAATTAGAAAGGTTTAAAATGCTACAAATGTATTTAAAAACACGAAATAAAGAACCATTACAATACATGTAAGGTAACAGGCATCCGCAACGTAAGTAATATTACCGAAACAATTTTCATCATAGATCTTGAAGTGAAAGTCCATTCGTCTTTCTTAAAAACAGCGCAATAATTTTGTTACATGCGGCTATTAATAGCAGGCTATTACCAATAACACCGGAAGAGAATCTTAAATTAGGTAACATTTTCTCTGCTATGAATTGTAGATTATCTGTCTTTGCAACACAGCTGTTTAGAAAGCATTATAATATCTGAAATTTTATGGCAGCAAGTTATTATGTATCTTTGTTACGAGTACATTGACAGTGACTTGCACGCTTTTATCTCACGACTTTGAAATGACTCTTCCAGGATTCATTTCTCGATTTGTATGAAAGAACTTCACTATAGAAAAGAAAAGACTTCACTTGAATGTTAAAAAAAAATTGCTTTTAAATTTTTTGTCAACTTTACATTGATTTATTCATAAATATCGTCAGTTTTCGATTTAGTTGCCATAAAGTGAGTTGGAAATAAAAATAGTTATAAGATTTGATTAAAGAAAGCGGAGATTTCTCAGCCGAAAGATTAGTGAAATACGTTAGTACATACTAACTGCATTGCAATAAAAAATAATGAAATAGGCTATTTATTATTTCTCAATGCATTTGTTATTTATTATGAGTCATACAGTGAAAGAAACGTAACAAAAAAAAAAAAGAAACTGTTTTAAATCATGCCACAAATTCATAACGAAATAGCACAATTTTTGTTTTCCGTTGTGCGTTTAAAAATTCACTTTTAGAGCCCACTACAGAATGTTTCTAACCACACCTTGTTTTTTAATTTCTTCTTTTTAACTATGCTGGGAAATTAGTTTATTTATTGTTGCACTTTTGTCTTTACTGAACGTATACATTAAAAGTACACTAAGACACATAAAACTAGGATGTTTTGCTAGGTATAACGGTTAATTATGATGATGCACCGAATGTCTAATATTTAACTTTATGTATATTATCGGAATCACTGTTATATAATCTTTTGTAAATGTGGAAGAGCATCAGTTAATAATTGTAAATGTGGCAGAACATCAGTTCATAATTGTAAATGTGGCAGAACATCAGATAATAATGGAAAAAATTTGGTTACGTTTCGGCTATGCTACGATGCGACCTGTTTGAGAGATGTAGATTATCGAAAATAATATGACTATAGTTTTCTTTCAATTTTACATATGCTATTGCTATCACTCTTATATGATCTTTTGTAAATGTGGAAAAACATCGGTTAACAATAAAAAGAAATGTGGTTACATTTCAGCAGTGCAGCGATGGGACATGTTTAAGAGAAAATGTAAATTATTGGAAATAATATGCTTATACTTTTCTATCCACTAAAACTGTTTGATGCATTTTGATAGGAAATAACTACTTTTAAGTAATAATAATTTAATCGAAAGCAAATACTGAAGAAATTTTCTTTGAGCAAAATTACCTTTCTTACGCATACAAATATTGAGAACAATGTATACTTAATTTCGTAGGTGAAGGCGTGACATTTAATCCTCAGTTTGTAAAAAAAATTATAGCTTAAATATTTGTAATCATACGTGAAAATATCTTTTATTTAATTTTTTTTCTCTGTTTCATAAATAAATTAATTAACTTCCGCAATATTAAAAAGAGTTTTATCGCAATTTTACTGCACTTTAAATTGTTGGAAAAATACCGAGTTGATATTGAATAAGTAAAATATTACTAATTAAAAAAAAACAAAAAGTTTATAATTAAGCTGTGTGTAAGACTGATGTTGTTTTCAGGAGGGATGCTCAGTGCATTAAAATAATGTAACTACATTTGAAAAGTATAAAAGCTTTTTTATATAATAAATATGAATTACACTTTATGAATAATTATTAAATAAAAATAAAGTTTTATTGTATTTAATACAGCAGAAATCTTAAATTTTATTAAACAACTTTTTTTCTCAAAAGCTTCAAAAGGACAAACTAATGTAGAACATCATTTCTAAACCCCTTGTTATCATATAATGCACTAAGAATTACAAAATTCTATTATTGATGCTTCCAAGTGTTTCGTTTTCTCTTTATTAGGAAACAAAAAGCATTTTTTTAATATCTAAACGAAAGAAATTTATTTCAACGCTCGGAAAAATATTAAAAATTATGAAAAGAAGTTCTGTAAATATTCTGAAAAAAACAAAGTTCAACAGTTTTGTTTTTCTTCTTAAGCTGCCCAAATATATATTACTAACCAAACAGCCCAAAGTTATAATATTTTGTTTTGTTTCCTCCCGAGAAATATATAAAAGTTTCTAAAAAAAAGCACTAAAATTTATGAAACGACGTTCTGTAAATATTCTGAAAGGCAAAGTAAGACAACTTTGTTTTTCTTCCTGATACTCTTCAAATCGAAAAGATCAAAGATATAATAATACTTTCCATTGTTCTCTCTTGAGAAATATATACAAGCTATAATACTTCGCGTTATTCTGTGAAGAGAGAAGAGTACAAAGCGATATATCTTTGGATGTTTAAAATTAAGAGCTTGCTAAATTAGAAACATTTTATCGCACTAACTTTCCTTCCTAACGGGTTTACATTAAAATTACACGATAAAAAATATTTATTATCTACTAATTTATTAATTATTTATTATAGTAAAATTATTTATTATTTACCTCATGATGACAAATATTTCTATTGTAAAATTATCCGTTCCGGATGCATAGCTGAGAAATTTACATTGTGCCAGAAATAGTTTAACTCTTTGAAAGCTTGTTTGCTTATGCGCAATACATGTATATGATCTTTTGATATCGACCTGTGGAACAGCATATTTTGACTTCAGTAACAAAATGCCGAGAATTGCGTGTGGACATCTATCCTGCCGTGTCCAATATCTGTCGTGACGAATCATCAGTTAACTTACTGGGTATCCAAATGTTATGATAGTGGAATACAAGCTTTTTCTGCTTCCATTTTGTTAGGATGCGAAGGTAAAGGTCACACGGAAAAGTGCCCTCGCGCTGCGTGCGCATTCGAGTTGAGCGAGCACGTTACAAGTTAATTTGCAAGCTAATCGATGCTTTCTTTATTAAGCAAGCCCATCACAGACACACGGGTATCACATGCTAATTTAAGCTTCAACTGTGAAACTTTGCTTTATAACTTAGCACTTGAAAGAAATACTTGTTTCGTGTAAGTGCGTCATGTAAAGGAAAAGCATAAAAACAAATGCAAGGGAAGAACTCTCACGCAGACAGGCCACGATCTCTTCTGAATGCATTCTGAATTTTCACTAAGAATCAAACTTGGGTGGAACTACCAATTAGCAGTTTTTTCCCTCGATCATAACCTAGGCATTAACTGTTTATACCAACTTCATACACGTACCTCCTTTTATAGTGTGTTTTTATATGCTAAACGGCAAATGGACTCTAGCAGTATTTCTTAAATGCGTTGTTATACGTCAAATAGTTTAAAAAATTTTTATATCGTATGAACCAAAATTTTAGGTTTCGAAATCATTAAGGGTATGGATGGATTTTATTTCAGTAATCTCATGATTTTTGTTTTACATTGTTTTTATTTTATTATTTGTAACAATAAACTGCATGTATGAGGAGTACATGCACATAAAAATATTATACATATCTAGTGAGAATGATCAGAATAGTTTTAAAAAGTGTAAACCGCTTATATTTTTAATAGGAACTCAATTTACTAATTAGCCTGTATTATCAGACGCTTTACTACAGAATTTACCAATATCTTATATTATCAGACGCTTTACTACAGGTAAATCAAATAAAATCTCAGAACTTTTGATGAGTCTCAAAATTTTAAATTACTTTGATCTGTTTTAATCGAGAGGTGAATATATCAGATTTATATTTACGAGCTGCATCTTTAAATCAAAATAATGGTAAACAGTTTGACCGGAATACGAGTTTCTAATCCAGTTTCAATCCTACTTCACTCATAAACTCTCGTTACTGTTAAGATTTCTTTCTTTCTCCGAACTATGTTTAATCCTCGTCTTCTATGACTTTCGCATTTCTACAACGGGTAAATGTAAAAGTTGTGAAACGACGAAAAAATGTAAAAGATGTACGAAAAAATGTAAAAGATGTAATGTAAAGATGTAAAGACAAATATATAAACGGTGCTTCGCTGTGCTAAAATTGCCTTGTTGGATTTTTTTGTCCTATTTTAAAAAAAGTAAAAATAAAATCTTGCATAAATCAGCGTTTTTGATGAGAAATTTAAACAAAACATTCAAACAACCATGTATTATAATATATTTGTATACTTGTTTCCGTTTTATCACTTTTGATTTGCTACCAATACTCACACAAGAACCGGCATGTATCTATGAACACATACCACCAAACATTGTGAAATTAAATTTAGAAAGCATCACGGCACTTGTATTTCCAAGATGATTCCTAGTAGATGTCATTCTAAAGATAAAAAAAGAGTGTGAGACCTCAACAATTATCGATGATATATAACTTGTGGTCTGCAAGCTGCCGTAGTTTTTTTATAGTGAGACATTGCACTTCTTAAACATCAACTTCTTAATTATTTGGAACTAAAGATTTTTTATATATCGAAAGGTATTTAAAATGATTTTTTATGTGTGGTGGTGTATTTACTTACTTAAAGACGAAGCTCTAACGCTCAGACTCGCTGTGATTAAAGTAGCTTGATAATTTGACATTCGAATAAACTGGAGACATTTAACCAATTTAACATTAGATCAAGTAGATTTTTAGCCATCTGACGGGACGAAAAGGCTATTAGAGGAAAGGTAAGTAAGTCCCTTTAATTTAAAAAAAATCTATGTATGAGATTGTGGATATCAAAGTATCTCGCCCAAGTGTGTACATAATTTTTTTTAAAATCCCTCTTCCTGCTTTTCTCCTTTCTTTTCTTTTATCTCCCTTAAAAAAGTAATAAGAAACCGATTTGTTTCTAAATCAGTTCCATTACCAATCATTTACCTCTCCACAATTTCAGAGTGATTCTGTGAGCTTAGTGCTTGATCTAAATATCAAACATTTATTTTAAAAGTATAAAGAAGAGTTTAGGCATACAGCGGGAATTTGTTTGATATTATTTCAAAATGTAAAGAGGAAAAAAGTAAGAAAATGTGCTGTATGGTAAGTAAAATAAATCGGTACTTACGTATTATCGCAACCAGGTTGGCGCGATTTGTAAGGTTGAGTAAAAAAGTATGAATAGAAAGAAAATGTACATTTATTAATTACATATAATTTTTAATACAGTTTTTTATATTATTTTGTTTTAAAATATAAAATAGCAATTAAACCCTTCCGGTTTAAACTACGTATAATACGCAGGGTTGTCGTAAGTAGGGTCGCCAAATTTGGCAATTTATGCGAATTTTGGCCTGGTTGCGTTAATACGTAAGTACCAATAAATCTTTTGATAGGAAATGTGATGAATGAACATGAAAAGCTTCTGACACATTTCTGTTACCTTGCACGTTTAGCGTTTTACACTTATGATACAAGTAATAAAATCTTTTATTAACCAATACTGCACAAAACTGCCAGTTAATGTCTATTTTACACCTACACTTACTTACACCTACAGTAAAATGGTTCAATTGTAAAATTCGAAGATATTCTTCAGAATAAAATAATTTTGAATCAGAAGAGGAAAACCTTAAAGAAGAGCACAATTATTACGTAAAAAGTAAAATTTCACTGCTGACAGCAGTTTCGGAAAAGTCTGCATTATAATGGAAGCCCCACTATAAAACTGGGCTATGATGTTTTGGCAATTTCGATGAATTTGCAACTTGTAATAGTTATTACTTGAATTAATCTTTATGTTGCCTTTTCTTCTCATTTATTTAATGCAATGCAAGAAATTTTCATCTTTGAGTAAAATAACATTGATTTCATATGTACACTTCCCTAATCGCGAAACACGAATAACAGATTATTTAAAAAGCTATACAAACAAAGATAAAATGCCAGACGCTGATTTTCGTTAATAGAAATTTTTAATAAGTGAAAGAAAATTTGCGTAATTCTTTAATTTCGGTAATATTTCCCGCATACATGTATGAAAAATTGTATTACCAAATGCTTAATAACATTATCATGACAGTCGTGCTCGCCGAAGTGCTGATTGCCAAGCAACAGAAACCTTTGAGCAAAAAACACGATAATTCAGTAGCACATTAGCGCGTCATAACAGAAAGCTTTATCCTGTCATTTTCCACATTGAACTCAGTATAAGGTATAACCAGAGGGTCCGAACCTAGTCTCGTTAAGCGAGAAAAAGGAGAATAATTAGACCTTCTCTTGTCTGTATGCAGGTGTCAAAGCGCTTCCACGGAAAAATCGTAGCAGAAATCGTGACTGGAAGATTTTGGCTCAGTTTGTGTGCACCTTGCAAACGCGATAATGGATTTTTCGTTCTCTAAACGGATCATTTTGTGGTCAGACGAAGTGTCGAAGATTAGTTTTTTGTTAGTTCCGGTCTGGGATCTCGTTATGCGAATGGCCTGGGCGTAAATCATAGAGAGATCACTAGGTATGGTAGTTTGATTGATTCTAACAAGATTCGATACCTTACAGACAGCTCTTGTTGAAATCCTAAGCCAGCATATCCCTTTAAACATGAACGTATTTAGCTGTTCCTTGAGCTCTTAGTATTCATGCTCTTTAAGAAATCTGGCAACAAACGAAATTAGCTCACTAGCAGAAGAATATAAGCATTTTAAAGATCGTTTTGAGCATAATTTTCGTTGAAATGAGAAGCACGCCAAAATTTAATATTAAACTAAAGCGTTAAGCTTTATCAATTATTTTTATAATTAATCATATTAATATTGACTGTAATGCTTATGTTTTCTTCAATTTTCTGTAGATTTTTGAAGTTAAGAATATGTAACTACAATAAAAATATTTTTTGAAGTGGTATAAAGCATATTAATTGCTCGAAACTATGATTTCGTATCAAGAAGACAAAGCATTAGGTTTCAAATTGAATTGACGTTAGTTTCAAACTGAATGTTCAAATTGATGAGACCGACAGTTATATGTACCCATAATTTTCGTTCTGCAGAATTTTACATCAAGTTTGAGATTAATAAAGAAAAATAAAAGTTAACTTCTAAAATAGCGTACAGAAAAAGTTCCTGCCTCTATCTTCTTCGTTAAAAATAAATGCTATGTGCTTTAGCTATTATCACCAAGCAGATTGTAGCAATTTTCTTAAGCGAAAAGTGATGAATGCAGAGGAGAACAGATTTATTAGAAAAACAAAGAAGGCTTTAATGACCCAGTAGCGGCATAAAGACTGTAAATACTGCTTATTTTCTCTCATAAAAGAACTGCATGCTTCTTGGGTATTAAAATTGCGGTATATAAACATGTGGTAGATATAATATGACTCGTAAAAAGATTTCTAACTGCTTATCTCTACTATACTAGAACTTATTTCTACTACTCATACTACTGTTTCCATCTACTTTACAATATGCTCAGAATCCTGTCAAAGATAATACAATACACTCGTGTGCAAAATTAAGAGAATTTGCACACTGCATTGAACTTCTGAAAAACTAATGGAAGATTTTTAATGAAATTTGGTATGAATATACATTTATAATAGAGAAAGCGATGTAAGGCCATTCAGAAATGAGTGTACATACGCATGGTTATCAGTAAAGCCCATAGTGCAGAGATGTCCAAAATCCACTTCGTGATATCGAACTGAAAATGAATCTAATATGGGGTAAGGTCCCCTCTCACAGCCAGATAGGTCGCGCGACGTGACATCATACTGGATAGAAGGCAGCTGAGAAGTCCCAGTGGTAGTCGATCCCACTCTTGCACCAAGGTAGTTTACAACTCGGGATGGTTCTCGGAAGGAGATGGCGAGGTGAAATTGTCCTCCCAAGAGCCCATACATAGTGTATAAGGTTAAAGTTAGGAGATCTAGCCGGCCAGTCCACGTCCTCACTATCCAGGCGAATATCCTCAGTTACAAGTAATCGTCGACCAGCTGAGCCCTCTGTAGCATGCCCTCTGTAACGGGCATTGTCTCCCGTTAACAGGAACACAGGACCAACTGCGCGGAAATGTCGAAAATAGGGCTCTTAAATCTCCTCTCTGTACCTCATAGCAGTCAGGGAGCCTTCATAAAACAAATGCAGGTTTGAATAGCCGTCCAACCTAATGCCTGACCAAACCTTTACATGTGCACCACCGTAATGATCCTTTGCCCTGATGAGAGAGGGGTGGTATTGTGTTCGAGGCTTTCCCGAGATACGAGTTTGCCAATAATCACTGTCCAGACTGAATCTGGATTCATATGTGAAAAGAAAGGAGGTGCTCTACTGAAGTCTGGTCCAAGGCACATGTTGTCTGCACCATGCTAAACACCCTGTTTTGTGTGCTGCAGGGAGCAGCATGCTAACAGCAGGTCTTCTGGCATATAGCCCTATCTAATGAAGTCTTAGGTCAACTGTAGTCAACTCGGGTGTCAGTGGCAGTAGACAGCTCACGTCAGACCTGTGAAGCTGTAGTAGTTCTATGTCGTAGCGCTGAAAGTGCCAAATAACGATTTTCATTAGTCGTTGTGGATCTTGGTCGATCTTGTTCAGGTCTTTTCTATATGGATGCAGTGTCCTGAAACTAATTTCGCAAACTGCAGACTACACAATGGGTCGAAATTTTAGTGGCCTGCCTCCAATCTCCCAATAATTCTCAATCTCATTCCGTCATTCATACGTTCATGGCTACTAATTTTACCTGATGTCTCATAAAACTCACCCAACTCTTGTGAGAAACATGGTGAATGCCGCGAAGGAGTAAGAGCACACAAATGGTCTCGTGCCCTTATATTCCCTCCACAATCACCGCTCTACAGACACGCATGTGTACGCTTACTCATTCGACTCTGAATATTTGTATAACTTTTCGGTGAACCCCTTTCTTTCAATACTTTGCGCAAAAATAGGCATAATTTGCAAATTCATTTTACTTTGAACACGAGTTATATTTAGGCATAAGAAGTAAGGTAGTATACCATTAAATATTACAGTAATATTAATATATATATATATATATATATATTAATATTACTCTATTATTATGTAATATATATATATACAGTCTTCTGGACCAAAATATTGTAAGTAATCTACTGAAAATACTTGTATGTTTACTTTTCTGTAGAAAATATAATTCCTATATACCTTAAAAGATTAAAATTGCCAGAGGAAAAAATTTGTATTACTTATATGGATTTGCTTTAACAATCACATTCGTAAATATCCAATAAAACTACTAATTTGAGAAAGTAAAAATGTCTGAACTTCATTTGAATTTAAGAAAATGTATTTTCATGGGAAAATTAGCCTAATTTTTCTTCATTATATGTTTTGATTTCGATAGGACTTATTATGTTTCAAAGCACATTAGTTCTGAACTTTTTGAACCAAAAATACCGAACAATAAATTACTTTCCAAACTGTCTACTGAAGTTAGATTAATTTGATTGATGATATATTAGATAAATTCATCAGGACCAAAATGTATGCATACTTTTTAAGGAAGATAATCAGTTACTCTATCTTCAAGTCTCGAAAATCCGTAAAAGGCCTCTGGCAGTACAGCTATCATCAGCAAGGAACCATTTGCTCCAGGCGTTTAGAGTATTAACCTTGCGCTCCCAATGATTATGATAAAGCAGAACTCTTCTATGAAGTGGATAGGAGTTCCTTTTCCTCACCTTCTTTTTTCCAACATTTTCTTTCATAGCAATTCCGGAAACTTCATGGAACATCTGCCTACTGAGTGTCATAATGAGTGTATAATGACATAGCTGAGGTGTAAATACACTCAAAAGAATACAAAAGCTTTTTTTGAATGTAGAACAATTGGTAATCTTCCGACATGATGGTTCTCTAAATATCACTTAGAGGTAACACAAACTAGACTAGGGATGCATCGAGACAAATTCTATGGAACAAAGTAAAATTCGCGAATAACGATAGGGCGTTCTTTCTTGTTTCTGTATACTTCATAGTTTTTTTTTTTTTTTTTTTTTTTTTTGTTTTTTTAAGTTGAAAATTACAGGAACGGGAAATTAGCCAATGAAGAACAAGTGTTTGCTCATGGTCCTTCTGTTCGCAGTTCCAGCTAAGTCTGATGTGTTTTATAACTTCAGTTATAAAACACACATTGCTTTCAAGGAACAGCACATATATAAATTACAGTAGTAGTGAAAAATTCAGTCAGTTTTTTTAAGATATTAGGAACAGTTAAATTCCATGCGTACCTGTTCAAGATAAAAATATTTTATTAAAATCATTTGGTTAAATCTATCGATCTTGGACTAAGATAAATATATTTAGTCAAATGTCTTTTGAGAATTTTTTGTTGAATTGATTAAAAATTATATGTAAAGGCATTTAATGTTTTATTTGTATTGATCATTTCAGTCACATTTTGGCTTACTAAGAGAAGGAAATTTTTAACTAAAATTAAAACTGCGAAATTTCACTGCAGATTTATTTGTACTAAATTAAGAACTGGTCCATCTTTAGTGTCATTACACCTGAGTCACATTAAAGATCCTGCACACAGTAATCATTGAGCCAAAATTATTACTACCCCCCCCCCGTCCAAAATCTTACATTTGTACACTTGAAATGAGAAATTTTTAGTCTTTCAGATTACATATAAAAATTTCTTTTTTTCCTTTGGGGTTAATTTCTTTTAAATTCATCTAGAAAGGAGGATAATAGGATGCTTAAATTTAAGTTTACTTTTTGGAAAAAATATCTTCTCAAATGGGATAAAAATTTAATTGTGATAATTGAAAACTTATTATTTAACTTCCTATTTTTATCGCTACCCCGCAGATATTTTCTAAGAATTCAAGAGAAAAAGTTTTGGATGTTTTATTTATCTATTATATTACTCTACCAGCTTGATTTTATGAAGGTCGTTTCAAAATCTATGACGAACAAAGGCTGCTGTTTCGCTTAATTTTACATCTTCGAAATTTTCAAAGCAACAGTAGTATCATTTTCTTCGCTGAAGAAATTTTGTATATAAGATTGTTAAGTTTATTTATTACACATGGTTATAAAATATCTACTTTGCTTTTTTAAACGAAAGAAAATAACTACAATAATATGTAATTAATTTCCTTTCCTTCCAACTGCTTTAAACGTATTTCTAAAGATGGAGTTTTAGTATTAGTAAACTTTCTAAAGTGTGAGACAATTTTAGAGTTGATGCTTCGAATCAGAAATACTATAATTTTTGCTTAGGTCTCACAAAAAATATCAATCTTTCTCACAAAGTCTTTCCTAGGCGCTTATTTAGCTATGTCGAATTATCGACAGAAAACTCGTTTGAAATTTCAAAATATGTTTTCGAGGAAATTATTTTTCCATGTCAAAATAGCGGAAACATGTAACCCTTGGCTCTGCATGAATTATTACAACACTAATTATCGCAAGGAAATGCCTGCGGCCTAAATATTTGCATTTATATGTTTTAAAATGAAATTTGTTTGCTGCCCAGCATTCTATGGCAACAGTTAACGATAATTTTAAGTTGAAAGGTTTTTAACTACTTCCATCATTTTTTACTAAATTTAGATGGAATATGTTTTCTTTGTTCTCTCTTCATCATAATTGTGTACCCATTTGTTCTTTTATATCAAAGCTCAGCATTCTGAAACTGTCTGTAAATCACAGTGTCATTTGAAATTACTCCCCTTATGAAGTTACAACTTTCGAATAAAATTCTGGACTGTTGTGTCTTTTTGATGAGCTGGGAGAGCCATTTAAGAAGTAGCATTTCGAGGATTAAGTGATAAAGTAAGGATGGTGGCTTAAAATTAGTGCTATTAACATTTATTTATTATTTATTTAAAGTGTTAAATTATTTAAAGGATTTGCACTTACGTTCGCAAGATATGAAAATGATTCAAATGTGTAACAGAAATCCATCTTGTTGTTGTTTAACTGATAAAGCAAAACATGCAATTGCTATCTACCTAAGGGGCAAAATAGCCCCTTTGCATGATTTGCCTTAATAAGTCTTTTTGGGAGACCAAGTGGAGTCTCTCTTATTCACGTTATACATGGAGAAAACTACGAAAATTCCCATGTTAACAAGCTTGTTCGAGAACGTATTTAAGAAAACCGTACCGCGTAGTGAACACAGGAAGAAATCCGTCCACGTGATTCGTTACAGCAAAAATGACATTTTTAGAGCGAGGAGATATTTTACTTTGCTTTCAGGTTTGGTCTCGTAGGTAATTTAAAAATGCTGTTTTTCTACAGAACTAATTTGCGTGTTTTTTTCCTCGGGAAGAAATGGTCATAAATTCCATAAAAGAAGAAAACAAATCTGGATTCCTAATTTAAATTACCACACATCAGAGTAACAAGAAATGTAATCGTATTGTAGCACATATAAGACAAGCTTCATTAGTAGATTTTAATGCTGAAATAAATATCTAAATCTGAGTTCAGAATGTAAGCAAAACAAAATAGAAGTATACTTTCACACCAGACAGGATAATATATTCTCCATAGCAGAGAAGTAATGGTGTCATTTGAAAACGTGTTTAAGCATGACGCCGGATTTCCCCCCGTGTTCGCTATGCGGTACGGTTTGCTTAGCATTCGGGAATAAAAATGAATCTAGCTACCAATATTCAGTGGTCTTATCTACTCGAGCGCTAAACATTGGCAATCCAAGCAGATAGACAGAAATCCAAATTCAATTGGATCAATCTAAAAATACAGCCTGTTCATTAATTTTTAACTTAAAAAGCGCTTTGATAATCCTATGAAATTTCCTTACTTTTTATCTGACTTTGTCCTTAACATTTTTCAGGATCTACACAGATACACACATATACATATATAGAAATCATAAGTAATCGTTTTTAAATTTGGTGCTTTTATCGCACAAAGTATAATATCTACATAAACGGATTTAATTTGACATTAATTGAAAGTTATGATGCAATAGTCGCTGCTTAATGTGATCATACGTTTGTCCACAGTATTTTGATAAGACGCTGACCCATAATTAATAATCATAATTAATCGTTTCTAAATTTGGTGCTCTTATCGCACAACGTATAATATCTACATAAACGGATTTAATTTGACATTAATTGAAAGTTATGATGCAATAGTCGCTTCTTAATATGATCATACGTTCGTCCACAGTATTTTGATAAGACGCTGACCCGACCGGCTTAAATGTTAGTTTAGGCTAATACCGACGTATGAGGTTAGATTTCTAAATAAGGCTTGGCTATTTTGCCATGTACTTTCTCTCCAGAAAGCGCAATATCGGCCTGCCGCCTATGGGGTGCAGTGGGCAACATTTTAGTGAAAAGTCGGTGAAATGACTGAAAGAGTTCAGAGCTTTTCTCGACGTATGCACAAGTGTCCCTACGTGGAAAATAGCAGAAATAAAAAACATTTAACAATGAGAAAACGTGTTCTTGAAAATGCCAGTGGGATTTAATTTAAAGTAAATGTACAAAAATATACAAATAAAAAATATTCTTACAGGAAAGGAAATAGAAATTTAAAATTCGTAAATAGTCGACACAGGTTTCGTAAATGTTACTTTATAAACTGTCCATATTCAGAAAGGTTTTCATCCCCATCTGTCAAATGTTGCACTCCACTCATTATGCTAAGTGCTTCCCTCATTTCAAGAATTGCAATAAATTTCTTATAGAGTTCTTTATACAATTTTATTATTTACTTGATAAAAAGCTATTGTATTTTGTGCTGTAGTCTATTTGAAGAAGTGACCGAGAAATGTCTTCAGCTCTTACCAACAACTAGAACTATTTTCATTCATTATCCTTCAAATTTTTATCATACCATATTTTTCTGTATATTGAAACTTAGCAATAACATTTCACAAACATTTGCAAAAACACATATCTCGAACTAATTTAGAGATTTATTACTTTCCTTTTGTTCTTACTACTTTATTTCATATCTGGTACTCTGTAAATTAATCTCAATCACTTTTCCTATCCTCACTTTTCCTATCAATTGCGTTATTTTTTTACTGATATCGTGAAAATGAAACCTGAATCCGAAAACATTTTCACTTTTAAATGTGTCATAATCACAAAATGTAAGCTAGTCAGTAAAATAACTTCACTTTTCGAAAGAAGGCTCCAGTCTTCAGATAATTTAAAAGATATTTTACGTTTGTACACAAATTCCTCGTCATAATGCTAAAATGGTTAAGTTACATTAAACCCTTTATATTTCAGTGTTTTATTTTCAATAAAAATATTTTTTGAGTTCCATTGCGGATGGAGTGTATGGGCTGTATGATGTATAATTCTAAAATATTACTTAGAAAAGAAACTTATTTGGGGTTATTTTAGAGGTAAATTACTGTTCTGTATTACCGTATTGTAGAATACTGAGGAATGTCTCAAGTTTTTTAACTTTTTCCATCTATGCTCCATTTGCCGTATAATTGCATTCAGTTTAGCGAAAAATCTACAGAATCGTATTTGGGATAATTGTCGTGATGATAAATCTTCATTTTTGTACAGAATTTTCTTGATGAGTGTTACAGAATTTCACTTGATCTGGCAATGCTGTTTAGTCCAATAACCCTAACAGACGTGAAGTGAATTATCGCTATGTCTGAAACAACCCCAAAGTCATGAGAAGGTCAAAAGTAAACTTTTTATTTAAAGAAACTTTGGAAGCCAAAGACACTCTCTCGTACTACAATCACACTGTGGTGACGCAACTAGTTAGAAAAGTTAAATTTAACTTAAACGTGGAATAGTAGTCAAAGACCACACAGTTATTTACTGTACTAGAAGCTGGCTCATTATACCGGAGAGTCAGAACTTGAGTGTCGGCAGCGATAGAATGCAAAGCCGAATAATTTCAACTACCAGAGGTGACAGAAAACTAATAGCCGTAGCGCACACGTGATACCAGGAATACGAGTTGTCTAAAGTCCCAAAACCTCAATTTAAACACTGGCTACTCATTTACATTCTGTCTAAGTATACGGAAACGAGACTTTGTAGTAAAGACTGAAATTATAAATAACTATTAGGTTAATATAAAATTCCTTACAAGGTAAGATCGGGGACCGAAACAGGCTAAGGAATGAGCTATTCCTCATAGGAGCCCGTTCGTGGATTCAAGTTGAGTAGGAAATGGACTCAGTCCACCTCTTCTAAACATCCCTGAAGTTAGCCCAGATAAGATTTAGAAGATTTGCACAAGCTCGACTTCCATTTCGAGGACATTCATGCAACAAACAGAGTACACATCGAAGAGCAAATGGAAGAAAACAACAACAATTTCTTAGCATTTCAAAAATTAATCGTGTGAGAATTTTAAAATAATACATTTTTATTACTCCAATTCTCCTTTTTAGTGATATTATATTTCTGATTTCAAGAAAAATGTTTTCATTTGTAACTTTGAAGACTACAATAAAATTGCTTGTATCTAAATCTAGACATCAAATTTAAATGTTTAAAATTTAAAATAAGTAAAATTAATCCAACTTCACCAAAAGTGACTTTCTGTTTTAAGCTATTGATCTCGAAGAGTTTGTTGTCTGTATCGGTCATTAGTTTACCGAAGCCTAAGTTGTTGAAAGTAGTAATCTCCTTAAATAAGATTAACTCCTCGTCACTTCTACAGCAGATCTTCTTTCATCGAAATGTACGCGGTTTCTTAACTCCAAACAAGTGACTAGCTTTCTGTTATTATTGTTGTTGCTGTCAGTACGTTTGCTCGTAAGTGATACTTAATGTATATTTTACCATTACACATTTATTTAAATATCACTTTCCAGTTCCAATTCTGTTAGGAAAAATGCTATACTATACATTTAAAACACTTTTTTTTTTTTTTTTTTTTTAATCATCAATCGAATGCGTAAACATAAAATGACGCTTAAACTAGCAGTTAGATATAAGTTTTGCAGCAGTATGCAGCAAAAACTGCAAACTATTACTATTATCAAAGTCAAATGAAGGTTAAATTTGGCTAACTATTGATAATTTAATAAATTTTTACTGATAAAAAGATCTTTTTAAAAAGTGGTCATATAATTGGTAAAATTTATTATTTTAGTGACAGGTTATTTTTTGCTTGTGAACTCGGAAAGCAAATGATGTATTTAAATAAATTACACATTGAATGAATTTTCTTCTCTTGATGTGTAAGACACAATAAAGAATATTTTCGGTTTACCTTTTAACAATGTTCTTTTTTCTTATTCTTTTTCTTTTTCTTATTTCAGAGATGTATGACGCATTCTTTTGCTCCTTTTACATTTAGTTCATTTTTTGAGTGGCTTAAATACATGCAGTATAGTTATGTTACGGGATATTAAAATCAACATTCCCGAATCACTAATATATAATTAGCATAAGTTTAGTCAACGGTTCATTAAGTTTAGAATACAAATTAGAAAATTCAAGATCATGGCTTGAAATTTTAATTACAATTACTTCATTACAAAGGTGTTACGTCCGCTGTATGCTTTATTATGTATAGTTTACTGGAATAGCTTCCATGACATCATTAATTCTTAAGTAATTGTTATTGCATATATTAAAGCTATATCTCTTCAAGAACCACAAATTATGCTTATGGCACTCAACCTCGCCAGTGCCCAAAACTTCACCGGCGACGGATGTTGTTCAGATTATTCATTCGGAGGCTTGTTACCTAGATTAAGTCAGGAAAACATTCACGACCATTATTAAGTCACTTAGAGGCACTTAAGCGGTGATGTGAACAGAATAGAAGCCTCTTTTCTGTGCATAGAACCTTTAAGGTAACTCCGCCATGTTTCTTCCGCGCCCATAAGCCGGTGAGGACTTGGCGATTGCCCTTAACGGTTTCCGCTACTGGTGGCGGCGAGCGCCCAAAATGCTGAACCGGGAAAACGCGACCGCTTGCCATTTGTCAAACGATGGTGACAGTCGGCGTGCGGAACAACAGACGTGACTCACATTCTGAGTTACAAGAACCGAATGCTTTGGTGGAAACTTCACTAGGGGATACAGTACGAGAAGTATTTTATCGGCGATTAAGGTACTACAGGCACAAACACTGGCGATACGGTACCTGACAAGAGGGCTTTCGTCACGCGCATCGATCTAGTCACGTGCATCTTCACTAGAGCTGCCTAGATTTATCTGACATCTCAACAGCTTCCAAAATCATTGAAATCCGAGCTTCAGCTGCAGTATTTAATGCTTCGATATAACGCACACTATATAGAGAAACAAAGAGATTTGCCATCCACAAAGCCCATTGCATTTTATAGGCATTTATAAGCTAACCACTTTGGTTAGCGTCTTAAATCTCAAAAACATAGAATTTTTTAACCTTATCCAAAATTCAGATATGTTTAACTTATTATTTTTGGCCTTTTTGCGTTTTGCTTAACTGTTGCAGAAAGCAGCTATTTCGAGAATGTAATTCAAGGAAAATAGATTTTTGGATTTTCTAATTCAGGTATTTTAGAAAGAAAACTGCAGCTAAGACAGACTTTGTTATTAATTATTAATTTTAGAAGACAACAGCTAAGGTAAATTTCTAGCTCTGAAAACTTAAGTCTAGCAGAGATTATAAATTCACGACGTAAACTTTTGCGGTTCAAATCTGAAGCATACACAAGAAAACGATTCTTGACGTTGTTGCTACCTTGATATCAAATTCTATAATATTCCTCTGCCATTCTGTGCAACTTTGGTATTTGACAACAAAAAAGGCAAAGATTTATGAATAATTTCAAAATTCAAATTTAAAATTTAGATTTAGTTACTTTTTTCCCACTGCCACAAAATTAAAAATTTGCCCTAGCTCAATATTAATTTCACTATTCAACAAGAAAATTCATTGCCTTTATCAAGCAATTAATAAAATGAAGTATTGACAAAGCGAAAGAAAATTATAGCAATAGAAAATTAATAATAAAAATTCTCCTGAAAGGGAAGGAATAATTAGAATAAGGAATAAGTAATTATATGAAACTAATTAAAGGAGATCTCGGAAGGAACGGTAGATAAGAACAAAAACTTATTTTTAAATAATGTCTAAATTTATTTCTGTGTTTAATGCTGATTACATTTAGGGTTTTTCGGGACTTTACAGAAAGTCGTTTTTAGGAATTTTGCTAAAAAACGTTTTTACATAACGATTATTAAAGAAATTTTCTAATTTATTTTCTAGTAATATAACGCGTTACCTTCGTCTTAGTAAAAGAATCTGCTTCTTAAATTAAAGCAGAAAACTATTCGCTTTTTACATTATTTATATACTAAAAACCACACTGCTATGATTATAGAAAGTAGATTAAGTGTGAAAGTTAATAGAAAAGAGAAATACGTTCATAATGATTTTTGTCTCAGAAATAATTAAGGAAAATGCATTAAGTCTTTAAAAGTCAGCTTATCTCTTTTCTTAAACTATTCCCAAAAGCATTTTTACCTATTTTTCTATTAAATCGGAACATGCCTTAATTTTATAGAAACTGCTATAATGCGATATTGAATTTTATCACATGTTACTTTAAGTTGACTACTATCGCTTGTGTTTATGAGGGTTTGCATCTTCAAGTATCTTTTGCCTCTTTAAATGAAAACTATGTTTATCTTTTTTACCTTTTCATCGGTTCAGAATCTAGAAACTTAACTTTTTCCTCTTTATGGCAATCTTGTTAGCTAGATTTGTGATGTCTTATATCTTCATTCCAAATGTTTGTGATTTATTTTTAAAATGTGCTAAATAATAGAGGTTTTCATTTTGAAAGTTCACTTTTAGAGCTAAAGCAAAAAACTGTTTAACTGTAATGACCAGTTTTCCCTTGCCTCATATGTTAGGAAGTATTCATTAGAAAGTTATATGATAATTATAAACAATTTCGAAGGACATAAGCAAACATTTCTCCTATTCCGTCGTTGGAACAACCAACTCATATTTTTGTCTTGCACTGTTACCATGTTTTAAGTGTACATACATAATTCTTCCTACTTTACATGGAAGGGCTTTCGAAGTTTTAGAATTGATGTCAAGTTTGCAAATGCAAAGTGAGAAACTAATGCTGTCTGCATAAATAAGTACTAATCTAATTTATTGTATTTATTGTTCTAGGGGCTGGTAATGCACAGATGTTTTTAAGCATCCTAAAATTATGATTGCTATTAATCTGAAGTCTGGAAGAGTCATTTTGCTTAGGTTGAAAAGAGGATTTAAAATTAGGCAGGAAAAAAAGCAACCATATTTTGGCTTAGATTTTAAGTAAAACTTTATCGATTTCGAGGGGGCTCAGATATAGGACCCTCTTCTCCAGCAGCAACAACAAAAAGTGTAAAATGAGAGGAGCAACAACTGTTTATGTACCGAAAGCAATGGATGAAGCAAGAAGCTATCAATCGAGAAAGTTAGTAATGAAGCATGTAAAACTAAGATAATAAAATTCTGAAATCATTGGGAAGGGCTAAAGTGGGACTTGACGTCATTAACTAAAGAAGATAAGGTTTGTGAATATGAAAAGCTTCAAGGAAATCAATTTTACCATGATTAAAAAAATGGATGTTTAAGTTGTTGAAATTATTTACTGGTAAGTCTTTCAATGTATTTTAAAACTTGATAGTAAATATTTTATTACGTAGAAAATTCAATAAAAATCACCCTTAGACTAGCACTGGTTTCATAAAACCAGAATTTTATAAATTTTGCTAATTTGAAAATAGATTTCTTCGTTAGAAAGAAGAGACCCCCGTGTCTAGCTGCAAAGTTTTCCATAAAATTACCGAGTATCTACGAATAATTTCTGCTCCAATTTTTAAACTGATATTTGAATGTGGCTTTTTTATATAAGGTATTCTGAATGTGCACGCAAGCTTTTCAAATAAGTGCTTTGCAAGTAAGTGCGCACAGACTTTTCTCAAAATATTTTTAAGCTGATATTTGAATGCGGCTTTTTTATAGAAGGTATGCTGAACGTGCACAAGCTTTTCAAATAAGTGCTTTGCAAGTAAGTGCGCACAGACTTTTTCTCAAAATATTTTTAGAGCCAGTTTCCCTTAGAAAGTCCTCCACGAAAGGCATCCCTCCCTTTAGGCAGATAGCCCTCGTGTGCTTTGCCATAATTAAATACACCAACACCAACACCAAAATATTTTTAAGCTGATATTTGAATGCGGCTTTTTTATAGAAGGTATGCTGAACGTGCACAAGCTTTTCAAATAAGTGCTTTGCAAGTAAGTGCGCACAGACTTTTCTCAAAATATTTTTAAACTGATATTTGAATGCGGATTTTTTTATAGATGGTATGCTGAACGTGCACAAGCTTTTCAAATAAGTGCTTTGCAAGTAAGTGCGCACAGACTTTTCTCAAAACATTTTTGTAGATAAAAATTTTGTAGGAAGTGAAATTTGTTGTAATGCGAGTGGGAGCAATGAAATTAATTTTTAAAAAATTACAGAGCGATATAAATGAAGGTTAGCCAAATAAAGATTCTAAAAAGCGCTAGTCAATGGACTTTGTCGTTAACCACAAGATTGCTATCAATATGACTGTAAAAATGTTGTGGAATTAAATGACAATTTACTTCGAATTGTAAAGGAAAACAAGATGTGAATTGTTACAACTATGTTAGTGTGGATATGCGGATAAATTTCTGAAACTCAAACTTAAAAACTGGTCAAATTCTTGAGTAGTGCACCCTTAACAATCTCCAAAAAGTATCTTGAAATTCATTGATCATCAATGACGACCTAGATTATGCTGTATAAGAAGGTGCTAACTCTCTGGGAAAATGAACCAAATCTTGTTCAGTTTTCAATAATTGAAAAGATGAGTATGTAAATGTATATTTCTTAAAAATCTTATCTTTTAAAAAGGCTTCACGCATATATATCACAGTAACAAGAAATATTTCATCTACTTTTAAGATATTATCCTCCACCCCATCTTCTCTCCCCGCCCCTTGAAAAAAAGAAGGAAAAATGAAAGCCTCATTTTGCATTAGTTTTACTTTCAGCATACTTTCAGATCCCCTATACTTCTGTAAATAGGAGATCTAAATGTTGTTTCATACTGTGTTCGCTTCTCAGTTTGCCTTAATGCATATGAACTATTAAAATTTTCGAGATTAAAAGCAGCGCTATAAATTCTTAATTTCTGCTGCAAACAACAGAGAAAATTCTGAAAAATAAACTTACATTTGGACTTAAAATCATATCAACATGGTAGGTTAACGCACGACATAAGCATCATAAACTAGACTTAGCATTAATATGTTAAGAATTGTCTGCGACGGTTTCTTTGCGGCCTAAAAGATTCCCAATATCGTCAGCAACTTAAGCTTTATAACACAGTAAAATTGTAAGTAATACTGTATTATTACTACACAATTTTGTTGTTTGCGAACCCGAACATAATAAGTATAATAATAAAATAGTAACGTATAATAATCCAGTAATTAATGGTACGATTTATAACTTATCGTTAAGGCGCTAACTACCAAGCAAGTTCAATAATACTAGGCATAATATTGCTGAACCTTCATATGTCCCCGACAGGACAACAACGACAGCTTCTGAGTTAAGTAGCACTTGGAAGCACTGAACCTGAGCGTGTGAAAAAGTAAGGACAAGAAACACATGAATAGTTAGAAATCACGACGCCAAGGGCAAATTGCGAATGATGAATTTTTTGCCTGATATAGTAACTACCATATGTTTTACGATTCGAAATGCTCATTATGACTTGTATATGAGTAACATAAATATCATTTCATTTACAGAGTAAGTCTTACAATAAAATCCCTGTTCTATTCTTGTCAAACAGAGAATTATATGCTGTCATAGAATGTGCCTACGCTAATGATGAACAAACTAGAGCACAAACGGCTATATTTTAATGTTTTGTCTTATTTATGGTTTTATGATCGCAGAGAACTACAATTGTTATCATTGTTATTAATGTTGCTGTGTATTATAATAATCTATATATCCAATAAGCATTTTTCATATAATGAAAGGAAATAAAAAGAAAGACCTCGGATAATCTAGCATCTTTCCTTCCCTTGACTTGAAATTACGATTATTATTACTATTGCTGAGTAATATAATAACCTGTGTAAACCATAATAATTTTTTCCACACTGAAAGCGAAAAGGGAAGTTTTGCATTGCCTATACTTCCAACTTCCCACAACTGAAGTACTTCAATAGTTTAATTCAAGAAGTTTCAGGCACTCTGTAACGTGTAACCGGACATCTTTAGGAGAGGTGCGTTTATTGTTGACAGACGATACCTTTACGATCGTAAAAATTGTTGACAGTTATCTTTGACTGACAGTTAAATTAACAGAAAATATTGCTTGAAATGCTCTGAGACTTATCATTGTTTTATTTAAAATTACACAAAAAAGGCTACCTTAATTTGACTTTGATTTTTAAGAAAACTTTTTAAGAAAAGTTTAAATGAATAAAGAATAATGTTTATCTGTAAACTGCTTGTTAAGGTAAAAAGCTACACTTTTTTCTAAGGAACGATCGGACGCAGGTCCCTCTTTTTCAAGAGCAAAAACGACTTATGAAACTGTTTCATTTAATTTGACAGGAAACTTTTTATACTAAATTCAATATAAAAGTTTTTCACTCTTATATGTATTCAACATGACAGCTTTACACATTTTTGCGTTCTCCTGTCGCAGTCATCTACAAGCTTAGACTGAAGTGTAAAAAATAGTTGGTAAGAAAAACATTACAATTCTGGTTATTACATAAGGATTTATATTTTGTATTACGTTTCACATTAACTTATGCTTTTTTGAAAAAACTTTAGAGTTAAATTTTAAATTGGTTGGTTGAGAGACTGTGACTGATTGAGAATATGATACAAATTCTCAGCACATTAATAATGATGAATTAAACAGGTTTATATGAATAAAGAATAATGTTTATCTGTAAACTGCTTGTTAAGGTAAAAAGCTACACTTTTTTCAAAAGTAAATGTAAAGAGAAACAATAGGTTCCCTTAACTTTTAGTCAAATAATCTTTAACTTGCTGAGTAACGTACCTGTTTATTTGATTAAACTAATATAAAAAACAGAGCATGAATTTCTGAAGCTAATGAGCAAAATTTCCACATTACCTGTTTAGTCTGTGTATATTTCCCGGTTCCAATGTAGGCATTAGAAGATCTTCATATTTTCCAATCTATAATCCAGATTACAGAGCGCAGTATAATTTATAAAGAATGAGAGAAGCTGCAATTTTTACCACAAATTTCAATTTGCTGAATAAGTAGCAATCTTTGAAAATTCCTTTTGTACATATAAGTGTTAAATAATAATTAAGAGTCAGTTTTCTATTAATAGCATATATCTTTGCCTATTCTGTTTACAGTCAGCAGAGTTAGACCATAGTATGTTTATAAAGAACATATACTATACTATTAGTCATCAACTGATGCATAATACCATCATAATGACTCAAACTCATTTACGAGCTTCAAAGATGGCAAGTCGTAGTTGTGAAACCAATCGGTTATGATATTCGAGATATCGCAGACATAAGGGTTTTTCTGACCTTTTAACAAAAATGTACTTCAAATAGGTAAATGCAACCCAAAAAACAGAGATTTCTTGCAGAGCTGTGGATTTAAAATGCTAGTGAACAGGGTTTACTGTGCAAAAACATTCAAGATACAGTTCGAACCGAATCCGCTACTAGAATAACTGCGGATGGTTTTGTACAGACAATCGAGATTTTAGCTGATTGGAACCCTGGTTAAACAAGTAGAGCGTCTTCAGTATCAAATAGCTGGTACACTTGCACAGCAATTTTTGTACTGTTGAAATAATTTTTAACATAGTATATCAATTATGTACATATCCTCTCAAATTATTTTCACCCTTTCACGTCAGTATTCTTTGTCTCGGCAGAGGTTCATAATTAAATGAGCATAGTTCTCTGAATACTCGTTAGAGCTTTCTTTGTTCAAATAAAAGTTCCTTAGAACATATATCAGGTGTATTTAATATTCAGTTCAAACTGCTGCGTCGCTTACAGAAAGCGAAATAAAGTATGATTAGAAAGCGGAGTCACATTCTCTTCCTAACAGTCCCAACATGTTATGTAATGTTTTCTGAAACTGTGGCATGCATTAATTCCATGGTTGCAGTTATGCTGGCTGAATTGTTGAATGATTGTTACGTGAAGCTGAGAGGTCGAAGGTAAACTGGTTTGCATTTTAATCATCTAGCGCGTCACCTTTTGGCGCTGGTTTATCTCAATGTGAAAACTTCTACTGTCAACGCTGAAAATTCTGTGGTAAAATCTGTGGTAATTCTGTGTGTCTTATCGTGGTTATTTCAAAGCAGTTACATGAACTGCACATAAACTTACTTAAGTACGCTTTCTATTATCTTGTTGTAGAGTTCCTCACTTTGGAATTCTAAGTTAATGTTGGAAGTGAAGAATCTAAGAACTGATAAGCGAATAATCGCTTGAGTTCGGTGGCAAGAAACAACAAGATAGAAGGGTAACTAACCCTTTATTATTCCAATAAGATTTAACAAAACTCCGCCTGGGAGTGTACAAGCAAAGCCCGCACTTGGACTTGAACTTAAAAGACTAAGAATTAAACTAAAACTAAGATTAATTAAACATTTATAGCCGAAGTTATCAAGGTTCAAATTGAGTTGGCCCCTTAACTTATTTGACTACGAAGCTTAGCAAGGGCCTGAGTACGACCGAGCGTAATAACAGCTTTGAGAGAGAGAGTGGCCAAAATGGCAGACGCGCGTAAATCAGAAACTCTGATTCTCTCTGACTCAGTAAGTAACTTCGTGGTTTAAATACCGCTCCTCATTAAATATTCAGCAAGATTCCAAACTACGTTCTGGCCAGAAGTAGTAAGTTGAAGTTAAGAATTTGACAGGAAAGAAACTTTAACTTAAAATTTAACTGTTAATAAAATTAACATAATCCTTACAATGTGATGATATCAATTAGAATCATAATGACCATTATTTGGAATATGGCAAATCATTGTTGTAAAATCAATAGGTCATGATATTCGAAATATAGCAGACATTAGGGTTTTTTTTAAACATTTTATCATATTTACCATTATTTGAATACTTTTATCTTCCATTATTATTGAAAAACAATGCTTTCAGTGATCCATAATTTGCTTTAAATTCTGGTTCTGTAAATTTAATATTCCTCAACTATCAAATCATAGAAAAGAATATCGATTCAACTGAATTCATGATTCGCAAAAACCTGGCCTTGTAATTTAAGGAAGAGTAAATTTTTATAGCATTGTAAAAAGCAACATGACCAGCAAACATTCACTTATGCTTAAAGATGCTTTAAATTTCTCCATACAGACATAATTTACCTACCGCGACTGAAACTTGACCTCGTGTTTGTCATATTCTTTTATATAACTAATAAAATGATGCAATTTAATTTTTCATATAGCCAGTTTACGATGATTTTAAAGCTACAAAATGATTCAATGATGCATATAGAAATTTCAGCTATTGTCTATAATTCATGATACAGTCTTTTAAAATAAAAAATTTCGTCAGATTTGCGAATGCGATTTTCCTGCCAGAAGATTCTTTAACTAGACACAAAAGCGTCAAAAATTTCTTTTCTTCGTTTTATTCAAACATAGTTTCTTCACTTCAAATACATACCAGTTAAAATGAAAGTTTCCAGAATAATGAATTTGCGCCTATGTACCATAATCGCTTAAATACAAAGGAAGTCTTAATTTTATTATATTTTATTCTTTTCGATGAAGGTGATGCAGCCGTAATTTTAAAAATGTGTGAGTTAATATACTCTATGTATTTGGAGTTTAAAATGCTTTACAAATTATTTAACTGTGCAACAATTACACAGTAAATTATTTGTCTTTTCTAGGATTACAAATATCAAAATAAAATATTTCGTTCAATCTCCATTTACCATAACATTTTTCTTTAATCACGTCATGATAGTTCAATAATAAGCAGTTAAGTATTTAATAACAAAGTATGATGAATACAAAATTTACACAACGATAGAAATTTGCGACATTTTGAATAACCTCTTTTGGTATATTCGCTGTGTGTGGCTTTTAAAAAGTCCTCCCTGACTCAAATAAAAAACGCAAAAAAATCAAGGACTGCAAAGAAGGAAAAAAAGATTTTAAAACTGCGCTTGCCGCCCTGAGGCCTGAAGCCATACAACTGTGCATAACCGATGAAGTCTTTCTATCTTCAACAGAAGCGCGTCCTAACAGTTATGAATGGAAACGCTGTACAGTTTGGATGTGGAACGTAACAACTAAAATTTCATTCATGGCCCCCTTTATACTCAATAGTATTAAAGCGCAAGACACGTAAAGTATCGTGAGCCAAGTTAGTGTGACTCAAGCTTGTTTTTAAGCACGCGGAGTACTTTTTCGCGATGGATTAAAATTCGTGCAGGCACGAATGATGTGTACTAGATGGAGCCTTATGAAATGTGTCACGGACGTTGCAAATTAACATCGAACTTTCTCCATTTAATTTACTTATCATGCTTAAAGATGATAGCTGCATCTCTCTGTCTGTACCTCTGAAGAGCGGCATAGATACTAGGAAAATCAATAAAGCTGAGGTTGGTTGCTCAGTTACTTTCAGGTTATTTTCATTATGCAATGTTAGTTGTTTGGGCATCATTACACATTATTAATGAAGTATGCTTAGCTTATAGAAGTGCTATACCACAGGAGTTTTTCAACATAAAAAATGGCGCTGGAGTGATAAAAAATGGCAGTGATAGTAATGAAATGCTACAGAAATATAAAGATCGTAATTGTTTTCGCGTATTTTTAAAAAACATTTATTTATATTCTAAACATTTGGTTTCATTATATGGCAACAATGAATGTTATTGTAAAATAGAAAAGAAATACCTGTATGATTGCCTATTGGTTTGCATTTCAACATAATATTGTTTATAATTTGAACATGGAATAATTGTATTTCAATACGGGTTCTCAGAAATCGGAATTCTTAGATTAATTATATGGTTTATATGTCATATTACGTAACAATAAATAGTTTCATTTGCACGAAGTTTTAGTTTCAGTTGTGCGAAAGTTTGCCTATTTAATTCTTCGAAAATACCTCCTAAAGATTACTCCAAATACTAAGCTTGAACTTTGAATATTAACTTGAATTTTTAGAGCTCAAGATATCCAAATAGTCAAATTCTCTTTTTTACCCTCATTGAAAGATTCTTTTCAATGTGTTTTTGGAGCAAATGTTAACAACGATTTAAAAAAAAATTATGTAACTTAATCCCAATATCCTTGCATAAATAAATGCTCCAAATTTTAAAAAATTCATTATTTTATGTCTAGATGTTTAGAATGATCATCAGGGACGAATTTCACAGGCATTCTTGTTCTCTTTCATTTCGTAAAGGCGAATTTTAGAGTTCAGAACTCTTATGCACACATTTTATTCCAATAATTTAATTTTGCCTCCTTGTGCGCTTTCCCCCTGCAGTTTAATTGTCATAAAACTCCTATTTTTCTCGAATGTATTTTTTATAGTTTCTACAAATTCAGGACCTTGTGGATGTTCATTATTCCCCTAATAAGTAAATATATTTTTCCATAATTCACATATTTTTCTTTTAAAATATGGGATTTTACTTGATCTGAAACTGGTAATTGTCCGAAACCTCTAGCAGATATTAGGCGAATTATCTCTATACCTGAAAGCAACTACAAAGTCTTGGAAAGGTTTAAATTTTTATTTAAACAGACTTTAGATTGTAAAAGCACTTTCTTGTGCTAACAAAATCTACCACAGCTCGTGGTGATGCAACTAAAGGAACAGTCAAATTCAAGCTAAGACGTGAAATAGTAGTCAAAGACTGCACAATTTAAATATAAGGGGGGCTAGCTCAGGAATTCTAACCGGAATCAAAGGGTCGGCAATAGTTAGTTTCAATCTGATACGTACTTAACTAGTACTTGAGAATGCCCATAGTTAATATAATTACATGTTTTATGGCTTTACGAGGAATGGGGTGAGTAAAGCACTTATCTCAGGTAAAAATGCATGGAGATAAAATTAAAATGCAATAAATTGCATAATTTCGTGAAAGTAATGAAAAATTAATTCAGAGAGCACAATTTTGAAGTTTGCCTCTTGCTAGGGATTTCAGAGAAATAACATTTTAGCAAATCACTTAACATTCTTACATATTGTTTAAGTGTTAAAATCTGTTTCCATGGCACAGCTTATGACTCACAGTTATTAAATTTCTCATGCAAAATAATTTCAAAAAGTATAGTTGTCTGTAATAAGTTTAGAAATATACTTGTTTCTGAATTTATTGACAGTGACTAGTCAGCTTGATATTTGTTCAATTAAATGTGAAAAAGCAGCCGAGGCATTAACTAGAAAGGAGGTATACTTTCATCTTTTCACAGGGGCTACGGAGTCTAATTTTTTATGTATTAAAGCCATTTGGACAAATATATAATCAGCAAAGAACAGAAAAACAAACCGACAGCGTGTGTTCTGCGTTAAGAAACAAACTTTAAATCTCCTTAGTAAACTACATATCTTTGAGCCTTATTTAATGTAATGAACGCTAAGACAGCTAGATGAATTTGAAATTTCCTTAGACTGAACTTTGTTTCGGATTTTAAATGCACTTCGTGTAGAAAGATTATCCAAAGGACCTCTCCAGAGTTATAAAATTTCAGAAAATAAAAAATGGCTTTGATTTTTCCTGAATATAGTAGGACTAAAAACATTTTTTTAGTTTTAAATTCCTTTTCTTTGCCAATATTATTTTTACAGTGGCAAAAATTAGGTTTGATAAGACACTGTCTTTTGATTTTTAGCTTTTCAGCTCCGATTTTTAGCAACAACTCATCCATCTGCCTATATTAATTAAAATGTTCGGTAATGGGTTTTAAATCAATTATTAACATATTTTGTTGGTTATATGTTTGAGAAGGTTTTGCGTAAAATATCGCAGTCTTTTCACAGAGGAATAATTTAGAATCTCTGTTTAAGCTACTACAATATTCTGATAAATTTGTTAACCACAACATACCCCCTCTTGAAATTTTAGCTCTTTTTCATGATGTATTTTTGGATGACACATTAGCTGCAAAAATTGCCAAAGCATTTCGAGTTTCACATTGGATTGCGTCATTAATCAGCATGAATTCTTGAAAAACAGTAATACCGTTAAGCCTGCGATTCCAGCGAAAGAAAATGCCATTTTCTGTGTTCTTAAATTCTAGTCTGGGTACAAGCAGGTTTTTTAAAATGCATTTTCAGCAAAATGTTACATTTTTCGCATTTTCTTTTGCTTATGTTGGAATAAAGAACTTATCAATGCCAAAAAACTGCTTTACATTACTTTTCAAACAGCAAAATTCTAATCACAATTATATTGTAACCTTGCCACAATGACACGCTTCCCGGAAAATATTCATGTCTGCTTGAACCATCTGTCTTCAATACTGTGAATCAGTACTTCCGTCAATACTGTGAATTCCTCCAAAAATAAATAAATAAATAAATAAAAATTAAAAAAAAAAAAATAAAGGAGCGGTGTTCAACGATCAAAATCTCTCATAAAGATCTATACAAATCTATAGCTTATTTTCAGTGAAAACTTTATGATAACAGAAGGTGCTATTTTATTACTTGTCTAGCAATAAAAGCATTTCATTTAATCGTAATGATTTAAAAAATTTAAATGTTTTTGTGAACATGAAAAATCCCATTAGTTTAATTTTCTAAGAAAAGGAAATTACAACTATATCGTCTCAGAGTTGTATATCACTTTTCTGAGGATAATGGAGTTGCGTTAAAAATGTAATTATTTAGAGAACTTGAAAATAAGTTATACTCAGCCTAATCTAATAATTCCTAATTTAGAGTAATTTTTTTAAAGCTTACTGATGTGATTACGATTAGGATAACCTTCTGGTGAAATAGCGAATGTACGCTTGGGTGACCGCCAGCTCGAATGCTCCTGACTCGTCGTGGAGAATTTAATACTCCTGGTTGGTGGCACATTCAGAGTGCACATGCTCACCATCAGTTACATTTCAAGTGACATGTATACTCGTTTCTGTCCTGCCATGTTCTGCCAATAAAAAATTTCAATTCAAGTTCGAAATTGATTCAAAAAACTTTCATTACAACTTTTCATGTAGTACTTTGTCTTAATAATGTAAGTATACGCAGTTATGCATTATAACTTATTACATAAAAGCATAAAAATGGCGTTATTTTTATTGTACTACTTTAATTTAACTCCTAAAACTACTACTATTTATTGTTATATTTATTACTATCTAAAACTACTACTATCTTATTTATAGTATTTATAGTATTAGGTGTATTTTATTTTACTCCTAAAACTCTTATATTCTCCTTTTACATATTAATGTAAAAGTGTTAAGAATATTCATTTTGCACAGCAGACAAAGGGATCTACAGTAAACAGTAAAATTTTAAACAAAATACTTCTAAAAGTGGATAAATGTTAATTCAATCATCGTCAGCTGCAAAAGCGCAAATGGCTTTTGCAGCTGCAACATTTGCGCTTTTGCAGCTGACGGTAGTGGTTCGGTAAAACCATAGAAACTAGTCCAGTGAAAATTTGAAAATATAACGCTAATTTTTGTTGTTTGACTTCTGAATTAGTATTTGTTCGGCGTGTTATTGTGTCTTAATTATGGATAAATGTTGTTTCAATTTAGTAACTTAAAGTCAAAATATTAAATCGTACAAGCACTCCACACAATCTTGTATAGAGATTGCTAAAGTTTTTAGATCCAGAAATTGTGGTATGTGAGCTAAACGTTAATAAACTTTTACACCTCCTCCTCTATATAAATGCGAATTCTGTACTTGTTTTCTTTAAGCGAGTTGAAATTTTACTGATAGTTATTACTATTAACATACGTATCTTCCTCAATTTTTTTTTTTTTTTTTATTTTCAAGATTTTAAACTTAAGATTCGTCATGAATGGAAGTATTTTATCAGTAAATCGTATCAATTTCTTAAATAAAGCCACAATAGTCAGGGGGACTGTGAATAATGGGAAGTGAACATTACAAAATGGATAGCAAAGATATCATTCTTTTGTTCTTACACTGAATTTTTGACATTAATATTTAAATACTGAATGAAATATATCGGTTAAAAATTAGCTTCGATGCAAGGGAATTGGTTGAACTTATTGCATGGGTTCACGTCTAAAGTATCAAGGTATCTTTTTTTTTTTTTTTTTTTTTTTTTTTTTTTTTTTTTGAAAATTTTGTTTCAATAGCGTATAAATCAAGATTTATGTTTTCGAAACGAGTGGAAATCACAGCAGCTAATTGATTTACAGTTAGTGTAAGTGTTCAGTATTCAATCTCTCGACTATTTGCGTATTAATAAATTCTAATAAATTATGGCTCCTTCGTTTCGTTCAGATTCTTTTCGCCAGCCAAGGTAAACCGGCTCGAAGAATAAAATAAAAAATAAATTGATATTTTTGTGAATGGAGTTATTAGTAGTACTACTCGGTGCGGTTGCATGAGGATAAAACGTGACCAGCGCAGAGTTACATTCATAGACCTCTTCATCTCCCTATGATGCGTAGAGAAGAGGGCCCGCACGGAAACTCTCGTGCAAAGGGCCGGTAGGGTAGGTGTGCCTCCAGGCATGCCGTGGCACGAGCTTCAAAACATTGCTCGCCAGCGAAGTTCTCCTCAGTGCAGGTAGTCACTGCGTGCCATCTATCCAGCCGGTTCTGGCAGACGCAGACTGAACGAGGTAAAAATTTCTTTTATGAAGATTAGGATCAGATGTGCTGCTCTGGTATTTCAATACAGTGTGAGTGAGAAATAGTATTTTGCGTTCTTTTGATTGCCATAAGCTGAGAAACTCAATTCTTTCACTACTTCATTAGACTTCCCCATAGAAAGAAATCTTCGAATGTTAGCTTATAGCCCAAATAATTTTCCTTCATAAATGGTCAAGAAAATTATCCTGTAATACCTCCTTGAAATCAAATAATCCTTTACGCTCTCTGTCTAGAAGGATGTGATTGTTTTCCTGTAGTTTATTCATTTCGTTACATAAATCGCTGTTTCATCTAAGCAAAGAAGTGCTGCTTCTGATGCTCCTGTAATTTACCTTACTTTAATTATAGCATATTTTCAGAAATATTTGTCAAAATATATGAATTTCTGTGTCCTTACAAAAATCAAACAAATATCGGAAATAAACACAATAATGGTGGTGTTTAAAACCAATATACAATTTTTGGCTAAATTTTGTATTGAAAATTTATTAAAAGTTTTTAACATAAGATTATGTACTAAAATATTTAATCGACATTGCGCAGGTAAATTCTAAAACATCGATGAGAAATAAAATTAAAAAAGAGAGAGAGAGACAGAGTTCTTTTCTTTGAAAGTTGTTGAAAAATTTAAGGCAAATTCGTGTTCAGTACTTAGAAGGCGGTTAGTTTATTTATTTTTTCAGGAAGCATTACGATGCTATTTTAACAGGAAGCAGAAAAAACATTACGATGTTTTCTTTTTAGTCGAAAGGCAACATTCAAATCAATTGCATTTATGCTAGTATTATATTCTCCAAATTAGATGCTGTTGCAATGTCTAATTATTAGCCTTCTGAAATTTAAATAATCTCCAGTAACAAAGTTGTTCAGTAACATCTTGCATGAACACTTTTAGCATTATTTATGTCAAAAGAAAGAATGAAAACCTCTAATTGAAATTGCTGTGTATTTTAACCCACATAGTAATGCCATGTATTTTTGCACGCATAGTAAAGAAAATATTTTTCACATAGGTAGAAATACATATAATGAAAAAATGTGATATATGTAAACTTACACATATAATGAAGAAAATAATATGTACGACTATAGATGAATTAGAATTGGTGCATTAATCATTCTTCAGTTTTTATCAGTGCAAAAATATGCTCGAGGATTTTAGATTTTAAATATTCAATAATTAGATTGATAAAGCGTGACGCTTCATGTTGTTAAACTGAATGCATGATATTCTGATGAAAACATGAAACAAGATTCCAATGTAGTTGGGAAATAAAAAGCCGAACTTTGAATTTTTTTAAAATTTTTGGCCTATTATTAAAACCTATCTATATGACACTCATTTTATTTTTCTTAAATTATGGTACTGTGTAAAAGGATTAAACTCTATGTGCCTTAAAAGTTGAGTCCTTTAATCCTTAATCTCATTCATACATTAACAAAATAAACTTTAAATGTACCAGTGTATTTTTAAAAACCGAAAAACTTGCGCATTATTTAATTGAAAATTAAACAATCGAGATACATGTTCATCTTCCTTACTTGAGTATCCAAAATCTTATAAATAGAGATTAACTTTATAATATATTTATTATCATAAATTTCTTAGAATAAGGCTACCATAAATAAGAACGCAGATTTTAAGTATAAAATACTGCAGTAATTTAAAGGAATAAAAATTTAACAAATCTTTAATACGAAATTTTTCTAGATAATATATTATTTCAAAAGTCAAACAACAAAAATCAGCGTTATATTTTCAAATTTGAAAATATAACGCTGATTTTTGTTGTTTGACTTTTGAATTAGTATTTGTTCGGCGTGTTATTGTGTCTTAATATATTATTTGTTAGTCTGTAGTTTTCTGCTAGCAACACTTTAGAAAGAAATATGTAGATTTGTAGGTGTAGGTTTGGCCTAAAATTTTCCTTTTCGAATCAAAATTATCTAATTTAATATTCTTATTCAGTATCACTGAATTAATATTTCCTCTTATCCATGTTATCCATTTAGGTAACATGGTATTATCTCAGTTAACTTTGCTTTGGTTTTATCCATCCGAATCACTCAGCATTATTTCTATTGTGTTTTGGATAGCTTAGTATTACTTCAGTGTAATAGCTCGAGTATTAATTCAGTTAATATTCGTTTCATTTATTTCAGCCTATTTTATCCATGTGAATCATGGATTATTGCCGCAGTTAATACTTATCGATGTTATCCATCGAGAACATTCAATATTATTACTGTTAATGTTTGTTCCTGTTGTCTTTATCCATTGGATGACTCGGTATTATTTCAGCCAATAAGGCAACTCGGTGTTATATCAATTTATATTTCTTCTTGAGCGTTTTATCTTTAAAATTTGATTTTACTTTTCAGGAGAATGCTTTTCACAACTTCTTTGTATTAGGAGTAGTATTAGAAGTTATCGCTCGAGTAATTAGCCCCATTTGCTTACTTTGCGTTTATTAGAAGGGAAAATTCAACACCGTGCAGGGGCAAGCGACCCACTTTGATACCCATAAATAAAGCGAAAGAACTAGTTGCCGATTCGTTTTGGAGAAAAAACCTGATGACCCGAACATTTCGACGAAAATATTCGTTCATCTTTTTTATCTTTTTCTTTTTTTAGGTTGACGACGTTGTGACGATAAATAACCAAGGACTGGATCAAGTTGGAATTTATTCTCATTTTATGCGATTTCTGTGAGTATCTCTGAGTTCTGTCGGAAAAGCTGTGAAGCGTAAATAAAGTGTCTTCGTGGAAAACGAGTGGGAAACGATTTCCAAATTTCCGCTCTTTCTTTTCAACTGAATGCTAAACCTTATTCGAGAACAGCAGAGCGTCCAAGTTACAAGATGTTATACAGTTGAGAAGAAAAATTAGTAAGTAATCAGTAATTAGTAAGTAATGAAAATACTGATTTACTTCTAGTAAATCAGTATTTTCACAGCTATTATCGATATTAAGCACTCAGAATAAATGATATTCCTGTAACGTTTCTTCTTACAGCATTTCCATTGCACACTGCAAAGCTGCTTTCAACACGATTGCTACTCCAGTCAACCAGATTACTGTAAATTACAGGGCTGCATCATAAAACGCAATGAAGAAATTTTAACCTTTGTTATTAAAAAACATGATGGTATTATTTCAAAACACTATCATTAAATTTTATGCAATATTGCATTAAATCTTAAACTATCCTACAAACATTGGTCTTATGAAACTTTCAACCCTGGGAAAATATAAATTTTTTATTAATGCAGTCAAGTTTCCGAATCTTAAAAGAGGGATTAATTAATAAATTAAAAACTAAATGTGAATATAAATTTTTAGATAGTGCATTTGAATAGACTTTGATGAACTACTTGAGTTACGTGAATCATTGTCGAATAAATCTGTGGATTCAACCATAATTCATATAACTTAAAATTAACGCAATATAATAAAAGTTATCTACATTGAAGTAATTAATATAATAAAAGTTATCTACATTGAATTAATTTAATCGAAGTCCAAGAGTAAAATATTGCCCTAAAATTCGTCCGAATGTAAAAAAGGGAAAAGGCGTAACTGCAATGTATTTTTTTTCTTTTTTTTTCAACGCAATAAAATGTGGAAGTGTATGCAGAAAATTATTTATTCTTCATACAAATAGCTCTCATTCATTATTCTAAATAATCTGTCTTATAAATTGTACTTTGAACTGTATATCTTTTTCAGCTAAACACAAATGAAGTTAGAAATTAAATGTAACTTTCTCGCAGCCATGATTCTTTCTTCTTACGTAAATTTATTTCATCTATTTAACAAAGTATTACAGATTTAGGATTTTATCCTAATTTATTAAGAGATGTAAATTAATTACTCTTAGCCAAAAAGTAATTGAAACGTTATCTGGAACAGAGCGGAGTTATATGCTTTAAATGGAATGACATTATCTGAGAGACTATACGAATCAACAATAAAACATTAATTAGTTCTGTTTCATCAGTGAAAGTAATCAACCAGTCTATGGATTTCTTTGATTTGTGTATAAATTCGATATGTAATGGCGTATACTTCTCTGAAAGGATTTAAAGAAATAAGATAAAATGTGAGTTTATTAAATCAGATAAATGATAAAGATATTGTGTAAAGGATATATCATAGTATTAAATCACATAAAACTCAAGATAAAATTTAAGCTATTTAATTTAAATTCATCATCCATTAATTCTTATTTTCAAGATCTTTCTATTAATTTCAAAAAGATGATGTAGAGTCCGTAACTTATAATGCTATTTATTCTTTTTACCAGGCGGTAATTTTTCCAATGGAAAAAATTGACTTTTTGCTTAATAAAATATAATATTTGACGCAGTTAAAACATCTGTGGATGCAGAAGTCTTAGCCTTTAATATCCTCCAAAATGTAGACATTATATTAATTTCAAAGAGTTAGATTTTAATCGCATCGATCAAAAGAATGTTGCTGTTCTGATGCTAAGTATGATTTAACTCCTATTTAGTTAACATATCATTCAAAAGTAAAGTTCCTTCGTTTTTTTAATTTTGGTGTGAAACCGAATAAGTACCAAGGCACGAACGAAGTTCCTTCGTGTGTGAATTTGGGTGGGAAACCGAAGATGTACCAATGTACGAACAAAATTTCTTCGTATTTGAATTTTAGTCTGAAACCGAATAAGTACTAATGCACGAACAAAGTTCCTTCGTATGTGAATTTTAGTGTGAAACCAAATAAGTACCAACGTACGAGCAATTGCAATTTATGTAGAAGTTTAAGCGTATGCAGTAGTCGGTATTATCGGTATAGTACATTATATTAGTGCTCAAATCTTCTAAAAGTCAAAAGACAAAATTAAATTCATGAAATTATATAAAAATTAATTTGGAAAAGTAAAATTTATGCGAAAAAGAAGTAGCAATGATTAGATATCTTTAGGTTAAAAGATATCTAGAATCATGGCTGTAACATAAGTCATAAACTTAAGAATAATTAGATGAATTCAGTTTAAAGAAAGGAAAAGAAATAATTGCCCAAATTTAATTAAAGTTTAGACTTTCTCTGTTTAGAACTTCATAAATTCTGTGTTATTTGCTCAACCATTTGCTTTAGTATAATTAAATTTGGCTATTATTTCTTATCGAAAGAGACTTAAGTTTTGACCAAGCTTTCATGGTATTTTTAACTCAAACGTTTAATACCATATAAAATACGAGCCTGTCCTAACAGATAGAATTCAAACTTTCTCTTTCGTACATGGGCAAAAATGCATACGCATGTTATTAAAATGGGCAAAAAGCTGTAAGCAAAGGTTTCTTTATTTATCATATAAAGTCAGTAATTTAAAATTTAGTAACATAATATAAGTTACATTTTTACTAAACATTTAAGATCAGATGCCTTATTTTAGCATTCTTTGTTTCAACTTCTCCATGCACATGTAGATAGATAGGAGAGATTTTAGTAGAAAGAGTTGCGTTTTCTTTGAAAAGAGTCCGAATACGCTGCGAATGGGCATGAGAAGTAAATTTTTGACATTTTATGGGAAACCTGAAATTTAAAACCGAATGTTGACATAGTTTATGATTTGGTTTACTGAAATTACAGCAAAGCACGCTAGGGCTCTCTACCTAAGATAAGGGATGCCTTCGTGGAGGGCTTTCTGAGGAAAACTGGTTCGTATATACGTTACACATGGGAAAAGCACGAAAACGCTCATGCAGCCAGCTCGTTCATCTGGATTCGAACCTCATTTCGAATCCAGATGAACGAGCTCAGTTCAACCTGTTCAGTGACTTTATTGCTCGGCCGTTAGTGCGCAATGTTTACAATGATATTAAAATTATTATCCTCTGAACTAAATAGATACGTCCATTGACTCTCTGACCGCACACTCTAATGTGGTTAAAATTTCACTTATGGAAAGGTTTTCATTATTTTAATAATTGTTTTATATATACAACATCTTGCTAACATTAAAAATGAGCTTCGAAAATATGTGCAATTCCAACCAGACATTGGTAATCTAATTTATCAAAGAGGGCAATACAACACAGTAATGCCATTTCATGTATAGAAGAATAACGCTGTAGGAACCTAAGACAATAATCACTAGGGCGGCTAATCGTATATTAACTGCAGATTCCTCTAGCTTATGTTGAGTTTACATATTTAATACTATTTGTAAATGCCCCTTGTACAACAACGGCATAGAATACCTGCTTAATTTTTAAGTCACTGGAAAGGGAATACTAAAATCTCATAATTTTCTCGTAAGACTATACGGTATTTAAAACCGAAAATGAAAGTAATTTCAAGAAAGAGCTTCCTAGTTTTTCTGAAAACGTGTTTATTCCATTTAAATAAATGAACGAAAATCGAAATTAAGTAAACTGGTGCATTCAGTAAATTATTTCCTTTCCCTCTTTGTTGATAACGTTGATGCGTTTGGGACAAATGATATCGAAAAATAAACTAAAACATAAGCTCACAACTTTGCATTGCACACATACACATACACGTCTATATATATGTTTCATTTGCTTGAAATTTTCTTGAAAGCATTCCTTGGGAATGGCCGAAAACTCTGGGCCATTTAGTTAACTCATTACCAAGAACGCCCAGGTCACAGATGGGAAAACTGCCGACATTACAGTCGCAAAGATGGAAGGGGAGGAAACACACATAGCGCAAGTCGAATCTGTACTTTTGGTGTCGAGCTAGTAGGCAACCTTAGTTAGCCAGTATAGCGCCTAGGATGACCGATTCGAGTCATTATTCTGACTTGATAAGTTATATTACAAAAAACGGCAAACTGATAACATTTTCAACAGTGAAGATCTTCCACGTTTTCCATTTTCTTCCATATAGAAAGAAAAAAATATTGAAGGAAATATTTATTAAAACATAGCTCTCGTAGTTTATTTCCAAAATTTGACGCAGATCAGCTACAGCAATAAGAATATAGTTTAGGAAGATAAAAGTAGTTAAAGATAAACATTCATAACAAGCTGTATATCAAAGGATCAATCCAGTTTTAGGCTGCCTTGTGTAGAAGTTATTCAAATATAAAATGGGGGTCATGGAATGGACGAAGAAATCTGTACAAAGCAGTGGTACCATTGTTATAAGAACTTTTCTATCACAAAATATGCTATTATAAGATTAATTGTTATGAAGCTTGTTTAATGGTTTTACTGTTGCAGCAAGAAATAAAACCTGTTGTGTCCAAAAATTACTTGTTATTTTAATCAACCACTTTCTCTCTTAAGCTACAAGAAGGACGTGGCAGAACTTTTCTCACACTCCTAAATGTTACGTTCACATCTATTTTTAATGCGATAAAAACTTTTACTATGTACCGCTTTTTTTTTTTTTTTTTTTTTTTTTTTTTTTCATTGGTAAGTATTAATCCGAAACACATTTTCAGATCTTTTACATTTTTGCAAAGCAGACTGTCAGAAGATTTACAATAAACACTAAGTATTAGTGGGCTTTATTAACCTATGTCTTTCATGAAAAACAGTCAACTTCAGTCTTCGAGATAGTAAAAATAATGTCTCATGGAACCTCGCTGAAATATGCTTTGTTTATTTCCTTAAAATATTTCCTTATTATAGTGAGTCTCTTAACTAAGTTTTCTTGCAACATGCCAAAAAGAGCATCTGAGTATTATGAGAAAAATTATTAAATGTTCTATAGTACTTGCGAGAAAAGTTTCTACTTCGGCAGTTCTCAGTTTAGTCAGACTTAATTGGCTATAAATAAAGAAGCGGAAGAAATTCAATTCTAAAAGTGACCGGTTGTACGTGGAAAACTTACACGGATTGTGGAGTCTTTTACTGGTTGAAGGCGTTTTGAGCAACTTTAAAAGTACACAAACTGTTTAACAAAACTTTTTCAATTATATTTCGACGAACCTTTTTCTAACTTTTTTTTTGACTTTGACAAACCTTTTAGACAAGCCATTTTTAAGTAATTTTTGCAACCAGGGGGAAATCCCCCCCCCATTAAGGGGAATTTCATAGTTTCAGGGCGGAATGAAGTCATACTTTAATTTACGTATTAAGTATTTAGTTTATGAATATGAAAAACTACTTTTATTCAAGTTTTGGTACTTAAACTTTGGAATAGTTTGTATGTTTTTTCTTAATTAATTTAAGAAATACATTAAAAAAGTAATCTAAATATAAATAAACGTATATATATATCTTTCGAATTTTGGAAACGAGGAGGATGATCGTCTAGCAATGGTGAAAGTGCTGCATGGCACAAAGAAGGTTGAGCACCTCTGCACTAGAGTTTAAATTACATTTTGAAAATTTTTTATACATGGGAAAATATTACTAAAGTATATACAATGCAATTTCCAATGTTAGTATTCTTCAGGAATTTTGTATTTCCTCGTCTTCTTTCATCGGTATTTATGGGTAAATAATAAAAAGGTTATTTTAACAAATAAAACTATATTTCTCTAATTTTCTGCACTTTAGATATTATCAAAGCAAGCGTTAAAAATTTGAAACTTGAAAGTAACTGAGCACAAGAAATGAAAAATTTTATATCCTTATATATGTTCTTAAATATATTTTTATATTATGTGCAAGTTCTCAGAACATAATATGCATGCAAAATAAGTACAACCGGAACAAATTTTTCTTTTAAATCAGCTATCATAGTACCATGTAGAAACGGTTTATTCCTGAAAGATTAGATTCCTTAGATTAAATTCTAGGCACATCTAAAAAAATTTTGAAAATTTTACTATTGTTCGCCAACAGATATGCTCCTATCATTGGTATAATTTTAAAGATTAGACTGTTCAATGCCGAGACAATGCTTTTGAGTTTCGAATCCTAACACAAGCAATTTTTCATCATTCACCCCTCATCGTTCATCATAATTGACTTCATCATTCTGATAGAAGCAACGCTTAGATTAAGTGAAAAAGAAATTTCTAGAAATAATCGTAGTCCAGCTAACATTCTTTTACGTTGGGTGAGACCTGACTGCTGTTAGTTCATTTGATGACTGCAAAATATAATGACCTGAAAACAGTTATAAGTACAAGTCTCCAGAAAACTTTCTCTAGTAGTTTCTTCTTAGTACTTTCTCTAAAAAACTGTACCTAAATCATCTGCATTGTCCTCCTTTTAATTCAAGCACCTAGTTAGTACTAAAGACTTTTAAAAATATTTCATTATTTTTAGGCCGTTGCATAAAATATCTGACGTTAAATCCTTGGAAAACCAAAGCATATGGCTGTAATAGACAGAATAGGATTTAATTTCACATTAGGCAAATACAGATTGGTCAAAATAAAACTGGATATAAAAGTGTTTTCAGAAATTTATGAAAACGTACGCTAAATAGCAAAGAGATCTTTAGAAATCGAAACAGAAGCTTAGTATTCAGTTGAACGCAACACATGTTCATTGTTGAAAGCTATAAGAAGCGTGTATATTAAAAACGTGAACTGAATTTGCTTTCGCATGTTTTTAAAAATGGGAATGTTTTGGGAAAATATGCAGTGGAAACCGTAGTGACAAAATGACACGAAGCAGACTGTAGTGAAATACAATTAGTTCTCTTGTTCATTAGCAAGTGTCAATTTAATGTCAGAATTATACACCTTTTCTAGGCCAGTTTTATTTTGGCCCCCTGGAATTGGGATTCTCCAGATCCGTCCAGAATTGCACTCGCGAAGAAAGATTTATAGTCGTAATTTGTTATATTGCCCGTATCTAGACAAGTTTATTGATATATTAAAGTTCGTTTATTCTAAGATGTAGACTATAATTTAAGAAAACATAACGAATGATTTTTATCAACTGCTGTTGAAGTTTGAAGTTAGTATAAAAGTTTAAAATTTAAGTGAAGTTATCTAAATAAGATTCGGATTTAGAAAGTTAATTAATAGTGTGACTTGTTCAATTTTTGACTCAATGGCTATCGTTGCTTTTAAATATATTAAATTCTTCTTCTTAGTAACTTAATTTTAAGTAAGACACGTAAGGCGTAATGTTTCTCTTGTCTTTCCTCCAAATTTATAAAATTCTCAGAAAATACCAAATTCTTGAACTGCAATTTGAAATTTATTAGGAAGTTCACTTTATTATTGTAATGAAACAAGTAAAGAAATTTATTCTTGAAAAAAGAATGCAAATTTGAATTTAATTCGTTTTCAGGAGTAAGGAAATCGGGAAGAATATTTTCCGTCTTAAATCATTCGCAGTATTTTGATCAAATGTACTAGCTACGGATAAAAGTATTAAAATATGACATTACTTCTACTCATAAGTATTCAAATGAAATACGACTTGTTTAATTTGGGATGCCTGGATTTTAGCTGTAGAATTCTGCGGCAAGTAAGCAAATATGAGACGGCGGTGCAAACAAGAGACCATTTACCTAAAAGAGGGCGATTTGCTCCGCCACATGCAGTCCTTGTCCTTGAAAGAGTTGTCATATTTACACATAAAAATATGTAAACTCTTTCAAGGACAGGTGCTCAAAGATTCCGAAAGACACCCCCCCCCCAACATTTTTTCTACTTTTCATGCTGAAATAACATTTACCTTGATTTTGGAGTCCCTAAACTAAAACTGCGTGTAATATATGCTTTGTCATTATACTATGATAATCTGACATTAAACTTAATGCAGACCAATTAAGAATTGAAGATACTCAACTTAACAATGTTTTGGATTTAATATTTTGTGTCTCCAGTTTCTCTTCTGATCCCACTAGAGACAGAGACACATAAAATCAATAAATTTTCATTGTAATGATTATTTACATTGAAGCTTTCTTTCAAAAAAAAAAAAAAAAATTTTTTTTGCTGCACGCGTGCTTGAAATATAAAATATATATAAACGGCATTTTATCCTTGCATCATATCTGAAATTGAAATAACATAATTCTTTCCTGATTTAACGAAATAGCTCCTTAAATCAAGGTTTGACGATATCGAAAACCCAAATTTAAAGATAATTCTTAACGGTCGCTTGACAGTCATTAATTTAGAATTTGACTACATGTCTCTTTTGAAGGCTAAACGTTATATATAGACATCTTCTTATTTATTAATATGCCTTTAAGCAAACAAACAAAATTAAACTAACAACTATGAATTACTAATGTGACTATAATTAGAAACGCTCAGAAATGAAAATCCAATCGAAAAAAAAAAAAAAAAAAAAAAAAAAAAAAAAAAAAAAAAACAGTTATTTTAATGCTTAGAAGACTTACGATCATAGAGATCGAAACGAGAATAATTAAAATTTCTTGCTATGAAATTTTATTTCCGAATACCAATTTAAGGAATGATTGGAACAAAGTTACTTTCCAAAATTACAGAGTAAAATTGTAAATTTTTTTAAAAGGATGACAGTAGTTGACAAAGGGGGAGGAAGAGAAAAGGTTTTTCCCCTTTTTTATATAAAACAAATTTTCTAGCTCAGAAATCTTTTAATTAATTAGCTCTAGATACACTTTTTAATTAGCTCTAGATACACTTTGGGGGGGAGAGGGGAAAACAGCAGTAACAAAAGTCTAAGTTCAAATAGATTCTAGACGAAATGTGAATAAATAATTCATTAAAATTTATTGGAACATATTTAAAGCAATATTATCAGCAAAATTGCGTAACTAAGCTTTCCACTTTGCCGCTTTCATTCGGATAAGTTCATTTTTCAGAGTTTGATATTTATATATCATCTCATTATGCTCTTTCTTCCTTAAATAGTATAATTAATTGAGTTTATCTTTATGAAATAAATTCAGTATACCTTGACAAAATATCCAAAGTATTTCTACAAAATGAGAGATAAGGAATATCCACTATAGTTTCATGAAATTAATTTTGAAAGGTACCATGAATATTAAAAAAAAAAAAAATCAAATTCACTATGTATTTACATCATTAAAATTTAAAATGAAGAGTAAAAAGAAAAAAGTACACAAATAAATATATTACTAAAAATAAAACTACCGGAAGCGATAGACTAAAGCAATATATGAAAGAATATTTCACATTAAATTAATTAATTAAAACTTAATCTTAAATTGTTTATTTTAAGTTTGTGAATCAAAACTGTCAAATCAAAACTACACTTCTACTTTCGTTTAAATGTAAAAATTTTGAACCGGAACATTTGCAATAACAATATAACATCATCGTAATTATGCTCCATAATGTACAAACAATACAGAAATCTTCTTTTATCATATTATCTACTTTTTTCATCATACCGGTAATTTTAAAGACCATAAAAATCACTTTTTTTTTTTTTTTTTTTTTTGTTACGATAAAAAAAAGTGACGCGCAAGCTTCACAAATGAAAAACAATTATAATTACAATAAATCGTACTCGTGATCCAGTAAATGCATTCAACACATTTAATTTAACTTATCTGTCAAAGCATGGTTTTTCACACATGGAATATCAACACATTTCTCGTCAGTATTACCTATTCACGGAAACTGAAACATTCATATGCGGCGCTTACACGCATTTATTTACGTTAGAACACTAGTCATGTCTGAAACTCGTGCCAACGTGCAGGAATGCGCGGATAATTTAAAGAATGCTTTCCTTACCTCTTGCTGTTCCTTCTCCTCCGTTTAGTAGCATACATAGTCCCCAAGTGGTTCATGATTTTCCGACACTCAACAGCAAACTCAAAAGTTGTCGTCAGAAAAAACAAATTATGCTCCGAACTCTCAAGGCTTCATTGCCTCGCGAGTTTCAATTTTACAAGGAGACACTACAAAAAACCGCCGCCGCCGACCGTTCGCGCTCACCTCACAACAATAAAATTCCACCTACATACGTTTCTGTCACACTACCGTTTCATATTCGCATTCGAGAGTTGTTTTGTTTTGGTTTTTTCCTGCTGCGGGGAGATCTGTTCGTTGATTGATGTTTGGCCCTCCGATGTAGGCGGGGATTCTTTCAACTACGCCTTTGCAATCTGGAGTACTGCCCAATGGAGGGTGTGAGGGGCAAGTGACGTCACGAGTGATGTGTCGGCGGCGCCATCATGTGGAGAAAAGTTGAACTGGACACCGGAAATCCTAACGTTTCGAAGAGAAAAAAAAATGCTTGCGAAATACATTTTGAGCAGCAATGGTTATCAAAAATACTTTCGAGATTGAAATTTTCATTTACTTTAAAAATGGTTATCAAATTTTAATGAAGTGTGCCTTGAACTCTTTATTATCAAAATTTTACTCTTCGTTATCAATTTTTCAGTAATAAGTCAAAAACTTAAATATTGTATACGATGATTAATTAGAATTTTGTAAACCTACTACTTCAATTCTAAGGAGTTTAGAAAATAGTATAAAAAGGGCATTGCCAATATTAAAGCAAATAATGTTTTTGTACTCCTATTTAATAAATGATTTAAACTGATTCTGACATTTTTGAGATCAGAATATTAAAAGGACTAAGAGTCAAAATGGAAAACGGGAAATATTTTTCATAAAAGAAATGTATCAGATTGTACCAAATTAATATATTAATAAAAATCAAATACTTAATGTTTCCCTTTTCTTTAGAAGCATTCTTTCTCCTCCGAAATAAAATCCTCCTTTTTTCTTCATGTATATATAATAATTAACAGCAAATATAATTACACAGTGACAGTCATTTATGCAATTAAGATATTTAATTAAAATTGAAATTAGGTAAAAACGCTGAATAAAAATTTTCGCCTTCTGTGTGTATGTTTGGCAAAGTAAAATAAAAATTTTGAAGCTCTTAATTAAAGTCTGTAACTAATGTATTAAATTATTACTAGTCTTCAAGATAAAATTCTGCTTTTTTTCTTTCTATGTACGTAATAAATAATGAGTATCTCGAAGCACAGTTATATAGAGGCATTTATGCAAGTGCGATACATAATCAAAACTAAAGTTTTATTCGCCTTCAGTGTAGGTGCCTACAAAATAAAATTTTTGTAACCTTTAATTAAGTAATGAATTAATTAGTATTAACAGTTGTTAAGTAGTTATAACAATAGTTAAGTAATTGGTATAAATTAGTATTATACAGTAACTGGTGATCGAATTAAAATTTAATTCAAGAAATTTTAGTTTCAGTCATAATTAAATAAATAAGAAGTGGAAAGGGAAAGAGCACCTCTCAGACATACATGTCAAAATTTGCAAACATTAACTTTTTTATGAATTATTTTTTTCAAAGTGAAGATCTTCTTCATAAAATCATACATTAAGAACATGGTTAAACATTGCATTTATTCTTAATTAGTACATTTAAAGTCTATCTCATTGAAAAAATAAAGTGCTGCAATTTCCATACACTAGTACATAATGGATAATATAACGAAGTACGAAACCTTGTTATTTTAATCTTTTACTTTTGCGTGCCCTGTTAGTTTAATCTTTTAAGTCCAGTATATTATTATTGATTAAATTCATCTAAATTTCCGTACTTCCTTTATTTCCTCCCTGAACTTTCTGATGCAATTTGATTTATTCTTCTAAGCATTTGAATACTATTTCTCATGCAACAATGTAGTCTACTATTAATATTTATTTATTAATTTACATATTTTTGTTTTTCTTGTTTGATTCCAGAATATTAGTTATTAAATTTCTATGTAATTTATTACATTCGCTAATTTTCATAACGACAATGTAACTGTTTGAATTTAAAAAAATTAGTCAATGAAAATAAAAATTACATTAATTATTTTAATTTCAGGAGTTGGTATAAAAGTTTTAATTTAAATACCAACATAGATGATTCAGCATGGAGTTTTGTATGAGATCTAATTAAGAATAATCTATTGTAAGGATTAAATTTCGCAGCCAAGCATTTTAATTAGGCTGTGCTAGTTTAGTCACATATTACTTACACATTCCAAATTAGTTTCATTTCGTTGTTTATGGTAATCAGTAAAAATTAAAGGCGAGAAAAACCGAGAACCAAGAAACGTCTGTTGTTACATTTAGTATATTTTAAAACTTGAAGAGGAAAATGCAATTTTAGTTTAATTTAAAAAAAAAAATTCACAAACGTAAGTGCTGTTTAAAAGTTTAAATATTCTCTAGGGATAACGGTTTATTTATTTTCCATTTTTTTATTTTAAGTATGAAAGCTATTATTCTTGTTCCTTCATACTGACGTATATGACTCCTGTCATATACGCTTTCTTACTACTTTCAAATCAGTTTACACCTATGCATATTTTGCATAGAATATCAGTTAAGTCTATGCATATATATGGAATTTTGCATTTCGCTATGATGCATATGGAATTTTGTAGGTTGATGTGAAATCTTTGAAATACTCTCAGCAGTTACTCATAAAGCAGATAAAATTACCTTCATTAATGTAATTTTTCTTGTGCAGTTCACTGTAAAACTCGCATGTAAATAAGTACCATGGCCACCAAACACTGTTTCAGAAAATACAAGATACCAGTCAACAGAATCTCTATTCTAATTAAACACAGCTTAATTTTTTTCCCCCGAAATCTGTGATCAGGCTCAATGTAGAAATCTGTATAGTTGCAGCCTTGGATGAGATGCGTTTATATTTCGCTTTAAGATATTATGAAGAATTAAGAAATAGCTGAGTTTTAAAATAACAGTGAATATGCAGGGAAAATAAGCTAAGAAGTTTTACGATACAATGCATTATAGATGCGTAAATTTCTGTTCACATTTATTATGTTTCCGAACAGTGAAAGAGAAACTTTCGAAACAGAAATATAGAAAATTATTTAATGCAGAAGCAGAGCAAATTATTTAATACAGAAATAGAGAAAAACAGAGAAAAATATTTATATTTCGGTAATATAACTTGAACCCGCGGTTTTTATTCTTTGCTTAGTTTCGGATTTATTTGATTTTAGATGAAGGCTAAATAAAAGCTAGTAACTCAATATTTAAACGAAAACAGAATAAAATGTAACTGTTAAATTTAAAACGATGCTTTCCTCTTTTTAACGTAACAGTGTTTTTTTAAAAAAATATCTGGAATGGTCGTTATTACTTGAGAAAGCAAGCATTAGGAATTAGATTTCAAAAAATGTGGTTGTATCATCGTGTTTTACGCATCATTATTAAGTTTGATAATTTTTACACATAAAAAATGGATAGCAACCAACCAAATCAACATTTTAGTATCTCATATGCAGCAAAGAGCAGAATTTAAAAGCATTGCATCTCAACTTCGAAAGCAAAATATTTCGGTACTGAATGATATCATCAGAATTATTCATATGCTTAATCGGTCAAACTTATAGTTTATCCTTTTATAAAACTGAAACCTCATCTAAAAGCTATTCGGGTCTAGATTTGGTGAACTTTATTATCTTTTACAAATTACCTGCCATTATTCTGCCCTGTATATTTTACATTTGAGAGACCTTGGCTTGATAATATACTATTAATTAGCAGTTGTTTGTCTGAAAATCAGAACACAAGAAAATTATCGTTCACAAATTGTTGGCGCGTTTTGTCTTAAAAAAGATAAGTAGTAATAATAATGTATTGTAGACAATTTAAAACTGCTAAAGTTACAATACATAATTATTTCAGTCAGTTATGCGCTATTTTCTAGTGGTCTTTTACTTCACACAACTTTATCTTACTTTTAATTAATGTACATAATTCAGTTAATGTGAATTGTGATTGAAAAATAACCGGCAGATATTCGATGCATGAAATATCTTCGAGGCAGATAAATTTATCAATTTGACGCTCTAAATACCAGAGACTCTTTCGGCTACTCACGAGTTTCCACTTCATATTTGTTAACTAGTTTTTCAAAACATGTAGCGCTTTTCTTTTAATCAGTTAATGAAAAAAAATATCCTAATGAATTTCACTAAATAAACAGTAAAGCAAAACATTAATTAAAACAGATTAATGGAGTCTGTACTTAAATATAACATTTCACTAATAGCTATTAAAAGCACTCTGAATTTTAAATTTCCTGCAATATACGCATTGTTGACTTATGAAATGAGGCCTGGATTTGTATGATGCAATATTAATTCTTCAATACTTAAATAAATATGAAATTAAAAAGCGATAAAATGATAAAGTATTAGAATAGTAATATATATATTACTATTCTGTTTATAATATAATAATAAACTGATAAATATTAGAATAGTTAATTCATTTAGCAACTTTGGAGAATTAGAATTATATTCACTACATCTATTGTTAACAGATTAATATTAATTTCATTTTATTAATTTTCCATAATAAAAAATTCGAATATTCTTTACTTAAAATTAATAGAATAAAATTTCAGCTTTAAAATGAAAAGTTCTTAATATTATTATTAGACTTGTAATGGTTGCTAGTTGTCATTAAAAATATATTTACAAAATTTTCAGCCTTCTGCTGAATGTTTTATGTCCAAGATAGTGAAAGACATGCACGAAAATGAAATGATACTACTGTAATTCCTCGTAGTCCTTCAAAACTAATTCTGTAACTTTATGGGCGTGTAACTTGGAGAAAGGAGTTTAGGAAACTTTCAGAGAGAATAGAAGCATTGTTTATGACAGATGGTCTTATTTTTATTTTAATTACGACATTCTATAGCAGTATGATAACTTTAAATCAGTCGTATGTTTTTGAAAATAAGGGCTAAAATAAATATGTACTTTAATGTCTCAACCGCCCTTCCCCTCCAAAAAAAAATCTGAAAGTTTTCAGATTTTACATTACACCCAAAGGGACTTTTTGTAATAAGTTTTTTTTTCCCGCACAGTGGTGCTATTGATCACTTTGAAATTGTTTTCTTAATCAAAATTTCGTTAAAGATTTACAAAATACAAAATAGATAACAAAACAAATTCCAAATTTCAAGTTTGGGCTTCCAAATTCCCATATTCGGGTGGAAACGCACGTTATTCAAAATTTTATGACTCTAGGTACCGTCGTTTTATCACAATGGGAGAAACATGCATACATTTATGCAGATTCTTCATTACTCAATTTCTTTAAATATGATACAGGATGGTAATATTTGGTGGCAACAGTTTCAAAAGGGAAAATGCGAAAACAAAATTATTAGCACTTCTAGGTCCTTTGGGCTTTAAAAAAAAAAAAAAAAAAAAAAAAAAAAACTTTTTGAATTAACTCATTATTGGTAAAAGTAAAAATCCATTCGGGGTAATATTAATAAGTCAATTTTAACGCAAATTTGAATTATGCAATTGCATACTATATTTTTTTTTTTTTTTGAGTAAAAGGCCATCTATTTAGTTTCAGTACCAATGACAAAATAAAAGAAATTTGATTCTAAGTAAACAAAACAAGTTAAATGCAATGTTCAAATATATATAGCGGATATTTTTAATAACCTAATTCGTTTTGTTAACAGTAAAAGTAGAACTGTTAGTATTCGGTGTTGGTGTTGGTGTGTGTGATTATGGCAAAGCCTCGAGGGCTACCTGCCTAAGGGGAGGGATGCCTTCGTGGAGGACTTTCTAAGGGAAACAGGCTCGTATACACGTTACACATGGGGAAAACCACGAAAACGCCCATGCAGCCAGCCCGTTCGCGGGATTCGAACCTCTGACCGAACTACCAGTGTTCAGCGACTTTACCGCTCTGTTAGTATTCGGAATTTGGAGAAATTAGTTACTTTGGAAAAATCAGTTATTCGGAAAAATCTACCTTTTCGTTTTTGGTTTGGTTTGGTTTTTGGTATTTATTTCGTTGGTTAAAATCTGCCCTTTTTTTGTTATATATACGTTATATATATAGGAAATTATCAGTATAAATGTTTAGACAGCAAGATGAAAATAAACATATAACTTTTATGCACCTTTATAAATATATGATACTTTTAGAGTTAGCACTTTTCTAGCATCATAATCAGCAAAGATAACAATTAAAGTAATTAATTAGTATTAATTCCTTTCCTATTGGCTTGTAAACAAATTAGGAGAAACAGCTAAGATGGAGCATTCAGTCAAAAACAATGAGTTAATGTACTGCAATGTTATTTCTTTATATTGACAATATTAATATATTTATTCATTATCTAAGATGTTCTTTACGTGTTTACGTTTTTCTTGCAATTTTGCTTTTGTATTTTCACATTTTTCCTCTCTCGTGTATTTGTAGTTTATAAATACCGTTTCAGTAAGAGTTAAAGTCAAATAAAAGAGGCATATTAACCTTAACTTTTAGGCAAAATTAAATGGAAGGGAGTTAGTTTCTATTAATGGAAAGACAAGCATGCTAGAAAAGGATGTAATCTATAAAGCCTACCATTTCGTAAGCTCAGTTTCCTTTCAAAGCATCATCATGTTTTCTAATTGACGCTTTATGAAGTTGATAACAAGCTTAGTTCAGATTTATCTCAAAATACTCGTATTTCCTAAGTTTTTTTTTTTTTTTTTTAATCTAAAACTGAGATGTAATTTATTTTTATCTCACAAAACAAATAAAAGATTTTCTTATTGACTTTTTATGAAGCTGAAATTGAGTTATAGATCAAATTTGTTTCAAAGCGCAAGCATTTTCTTATCGATTTTTCAAGCATCCAAAATTGAGCTACAGTCCATTTTTATCTCAAAGCATAAATATTTTCTAATTGACATATTATGTGTCCGAAATTGATCTATAGCTCATTCTCATTCTTACCAGGAATCGAAAGAATTATTTCTTCCTGCAATGGATTATATGATTCTAATATCTTAATTTTTTTACGAGATTGTTTATATCTGCATGTAATAAAAGGAAGAGTTTGTCTGTGTGTGTGTGCTTCGTTTGTGCTGCGCGTAAGCTAATAGACCCAGGTCTACGAAATTTGGTACATAGAGTGCATCTAGACAAGAGCCAATGCACCTCGAAGCGATTTTTTCAAAATTCGAAAGAGTTTTTTTTTATTATTTTTTTATATGTTTTTTGATGAAATCGCATCAAATCGATAACTCTCTCCCATTATATCAGCAATAACGGCTGCGTGCCATTATTGCCATTGTTGATGATATCAGCACTGTTGCCACTCGGAAAAATGAGAGCGATAATTCTGTGCAGTTTTTAAATATAATTTTTCTCTTGGATGCTGGTCGTTTGTCGAGAGAAGGCAACGGGAAGCTAGTTAATTTATTTATTAGGATAACTAAAATTTCTATTAAGGGATATTGCTTATCTCATGGTAATTTTTTTATATGTAATACATTTTTATTGAAATTTGTGAGGTTTTTTTTTTTTTTTTTTTTTTTTTTTGTTAAAGTTGTTTAGCAGAGTAAAATTCTGTGCAGTTCTTAATTTTAATGTTCTCTTTAGGCATTTTTCCGGTTACATTTAAAAGCCAGACGAAGGCTGGCCGCGTAGCGAGTACTCTTTAATAAAATTACCATTTAGTAAATTCAGTTACGGTATGAAAAGAAATAAATCATGCACTGTATTCCCACTGACCAACACTTTAGAGAAAATTTTGATAAATACTGCTCTCAAGTTCCATAAATTAATGAAACTTAAGTCCTACGATCTTGATTTGCAGATAAAAGTTAAAATGACCGTCTTAGTTTCGATCATTAGAATTTTATTCGGAAAGTGCGTGATTTTTCTTTGCCTACAAAAAAAAAAAAAAAAAAAAAAAAAAAAGAAGGTTCTAAACGTATCAACTTATTGCTCAAAAACAGCAAAGCCGACCTAATTCCAAATAGTAGTTCTGGTAACCTGACCTCAGCTCAAATCCCAGGTTGGTTGCTTGGAAACTTTCGTGGCGTTCTCATGTTTAATGTGAATATGAGTTGGCATGTTTAATGTGAATATGAGAAAGTCCTTTACCAGGGCATCCATTCACTTAGGCATGTAGCTGTCGAATGCCTAGCACAAGTAAATATTTATGCATAAACTTCTTGTTTTGCGCATAGATGGAGGTTTATATTTTTTATAAGAAGTCACTTGAAATAATATTTTCTCCCGAAAACAACGTGTCACTATCATAAAAATTACGCTTCTTTGGAATCGAAAATGGATTAATGACAGTTATTCCTTTTCGAAATGAAGCTTAAAATTTAGCAATATATAACAGTTTTTGCTTCTTTATACCATTTTATTATTTTTAAGTTTGATTATCATTTCAAACTACTGGAAAGAATGCCAAAAGTATCTAATACTAAAGGTACTCCTTTACCTGTAACAACAGTTGTTGAATTCTATCGAATATTATCCCGTTTGAAGCAAAATACCTTTATATGCCTGTATCTGTATTTAAATCATTTAAATAAATAAAAGAAATGCATTAAAATTCAGTTGAAATGGCATGAGCTTTTTAAGAAATAAAAAATAAAATTTTCGCTCTTGCTTTAGTCACTCTTGTTCTTACGCACATCTTCAGACGCCTCAATGAATCACTGTCTCGAAAATTTTAGAATCCCACTGTAAAGGATTTATTTTTTGACAAGTGCGAATAAAAGCTAATAAAATCTGTATCTTCAGATCTTTGAATAAGATTTATAACATATTTTTAATTAGTTTTAGTTTCAGTTTAGTTTTAGTTTATTTTCTTGTGCATTATTCATATTTATTTTTAATGGAAAGGAAATTAATATAACTCGGTCTTCAAGTAACTGAAACCCTGAAATATTTACAACAAATACATAACGGAAATATCTTCGCGGACCGCATAAAATTGCTTGTGGTCCTCATGCGGTCAGCAGCAGTCAGTTTGAGACCACTGCATTAAGGAAGCTACATTAATTTATATTTGTTATCCGATATAGTATTATTGCTTGCCGATGTATTAGTCAGCCGAGCAACGATCTCCATTGTCATAGAACAGGAACTTTATACAAAATAGCGACGATCCATGCCAGTATAAACTCAGAATATTCTGCCTGCGTGTCTGCGTGCAGGCGATCGTGTGTGTTTATTTTCGCTACACGACATATTGATCGGCATCATGATCGCTCCTCATGGCAAGCTAATTGAGTTTCTGTTCTCGTCATTAGCTGGCCTTCAGAGTATAAAAAGTTTTATTTGTGGCAATGGCAATAATTAAAAACAGCGTTGGTGTCGAGCACCCGAATCGCAGTCTCCACTATTTTTAGGACAAAACTTGGATACTAGAATAATTTTTGCATACGCTTCAGTAACGAAGTGTGAACGTCGAGCTAGTGAAGCCTTCCTTTTCTTCAGGGAATGGAACAAATGAGTTCGCGTGGAATTTTGCTTTTTACCATAAGCAGATTCCGTTGTGTCTTCGAGACCTCAGAAGGAAGGTAATTTATTCCAGGAAATCTTACTTCATTGCCCAAACAAACCACTTGTTTATTTCGCCAGAGTTGAGATTCGGGGGCCACACCGCAGGCAGTCGAATGCGTGCTCGAGAACAAAGAGTTAAGCTACGAAGGAAAGTTTACAAAACTGAAAATAATTTAATTCGTGAATAACTCTACCCAAAAGAAATAATAATTTGTGCACTGGGAATCAAATCTAGTATTAATTTTGCAACCTTTAGTTTAGTCTCGAATGTTAAATTGAATCACTCTGAAGAATGTTATAGCAGCCCTGACTTTGATAATTCCAGTAAAGAGAAATAATCATGCGGAAAAGACAAATATTCGTAACAAGACTCGTAATTACGAAAAAAGAAATTCCAAGAAGGATTTAATTTTTTAAAAGTTCATTAATGAAATTATTTGTTAACGAATTTTAACCCATGAAATCAAAATTTTATATTCGCAAGAGAACGTAGATTCGGAAGATAACGTATCTAAGTAAGCACAGTTAAACTAAGTGCATTCTTACAAATTAAAACATATCACATAAAAACTAACAAATCTTCGCAGTAGCAGTTTTTCTCATTTCCAGTGCAGCATTTTAGAACTGAAGAGTCCCAAACATTTTTTCGATAACCTGAATTACTTGCTTCAATTAATAATATTAAGGTCAAAATTCATTTTAGAAATTTTAATTTAGTTCTTTTTTATTTTTATTATTTGACGATAATCATATCCTTTATATGTACGAAGTTAATCGAGCTGGCTCATTTTATCAAAAACGTGCACGAATCTATCTCGTGTCAAGTTTTTATAACAAAATATGAGTGTTTTTATACATTTTTCAGATATGACAGACTCTTAAAAATTGCAGGAAAAATTAAAATATTCTCAAAAATTATAAGTTTTTAAAACAAAAGATAAATGAGACCAAAAATTTAAAAAAAAAAAAAAAAAAAAAAAAAAAAAAAAAACGTTTTCTTGAAGAATTCTGCGTGAACTTCCCTGCTACGAGGGGCGAAAGTTAAAGATTCATTTCAATATAAAATATAACAATGTTTTCAGACTTTCCAAAATCAAAATATTATAAAGAATTCGAAAGGGTACACATTTCAACCCCCCCCCACCCGTAAAAATATATAAAATGGAATGAATTAGAACTCAGGGAAGTTCCGTATAGAGACGTTCCAGAGCTCGAAAGTAAGAGTTAAGTAACGATACTGAATCAGAAAATAATATCTGTAAACATTTAAGTAAGATTAATGATCTTATAACAAGAAAAAATACATTATTTCACAATAGATTCATGATTTAAATATTTAATATTTATTTATGTGTCAAAATTATGAAGAAACACATCCGATATATGATGAATAACGTGATGCAACAAATCCTTCCCTTAAGGAAATTCATGAAGATGTAACTAAATATAGAAAAATTTGTATAAAGAAATAAAAGACAAACATGAAGAAATTAAGGAAAACGAAGAAGCTTTAGATATAGTTATTAATTACACAGAAAAGTAACCTAAGTGGTAGTACTTTTTATTTTAGCCAAAAAGGTTTTAAAAAATAGTTTCCTCATAAATGAGAGAATTCAATAATCCTAAAGCTTTAAAAGTGAAAGATTTAAATCCTGGAAAATAGAATCTGATCTTATTGAAAAAAATTCAAACTAGATATGGAGATTCATGCATTGTAAAAATAGAAGAGATGATGAAGAAAAAAAGCATTTCTTAAAAAAAAAATCGAAGAATTAATTTTTTTGATATAAAAATTAAGAGAATTAATAATGGAGATTACATATTCAATTATAAAGGCATGGTGGATGGACAATATATGTATGAATCATAATAATATAAATTTTATATATTTTCATATCTTTTCGAGCTCAGCGTCGCCTTTATACGGAACGACTCTGAGTTCGAATTCTTCCGATTCCATACATTTTCAGGGGGGAAATGTTTAGCCTACTGAATTCCTTTATAATGTTTTGATTTTGTTAAGTATGATTACATCACTCTGTTTTATGTTGAAATGAACCTTTAATTTATGCCCCTCCTAGCGGGGGGGGGAGGGTCGTGACAGAAATCTTCAAAAATACATTTATTCATTTTAATCTCATTTTATATTTATCTTTTATTTTAAAAACTTACGATTTGGAGTATATTTTCATTCTCCTTGTAATTTTTTAGAATCTGTCATATCTAAAAAATATGTAAAAAGACGTATATATGTTACGGCTTCAAAATATAATAACTGGTTAATTAATATAAAATCCTTCAAGGTTTCTTCTAAGTATTGATTGAAATTTCAGTAAATTTTTATTTAATTTAGAGCTTTCATAAGTAGTTTATATAATGTAATATTGCATCAGTTCAAAAACACACACTTATCGAAAAATAAGATCTCCCGTTTTTTTGGCTACACTTTTGTTCTAAAATTTGGTATGGTCCCATAATCGGATAGTTTGAAAAATAAAATTTGCGAATGGGAGAAAGTAGATGAATTATAGTACACTGTTTAAATGCTAAATAAACCAGAATAATTACACTGTTTAAATACTAAATAAACCACAGGGATAATTACCGTATCCGTAAACTGCATAAATACCTTTAATTACAATAGCTAGGTCTAGTTGAATGATTCCAGTTTAGGTCTGCATCTACTATGCTAGTTATTGATATGCCTAAACACCAAATGGTAATAGTGTATTCTTTATTTTGTCTAATTTTTCTTTCTATACCATAGAAAATTATAGTCTATAATTAAGTAGCTTTCCATTCATTCAAATGAAAAGCAAATGAATTCTTTAGATCCTTGTTCTCATCAAATATTGCTGTACATTTTTATTTCGTAAAATTTTACCTAAAATGTAATAGAATCATGTATTTGAAGGGTTTGGAGTAGATGCAATGTATTTCAGATGCATCAATAAAAAAAAAAAAAATGTTTCTTTATTCTATTCCAGGAGAAAGCAAGTGCTTTATTTTCCTGTTTCCTTTTCTAAGTTACCCGTATATTGTGTGCTGCATTGATATGTTAATTTACATCACATTTTAGGATTTCTAATTAACATTTTACGCACTCTAAGCATTGCAAAAGATTTTTTTTTTTTTTTTTTTTTTGCATGTGTTGGCAGTTTTTGGCAGTTGAACTTTCCTATATAACCGAATATAAAAATTATTATAGATGTCGAATTTACTACCAAGAACTTAAACAAAATTGAACACATAAGAAGTGTCAAAGTAAAGATTATAGTACATTATTATTTATAAAAATGATTCCGTAAATATAAATTTTTGTACTACTGTAAATATAAATTTCTGAATGCAAAATACACAGTGCATTTTTAACATAAAGAAAATGCTGATCTTCAGTTGTAGAGATGAATCTAAACAATATTGCTGTTATCGGCTTTGTATTCTTTGCCGTTCCCGTTCTTGATTAAACCTTTCTTTTTTCTTTCTATAAATTACATTGTGTTTTTCTTCTTTTCGTTTTGTTTTTAGTACATTTTGTTTTATGTGAACTTAATCAGAAATTATTCAATGCACATTGTTGATTCAGGTAACATGGTTGTTAATTATACTATGCAATATTACATGCAATGCCTGGACACCCAGACGGTTTTGTGGTTAGGGGAGCCTGACTGGCATATCCAAGGGCTCGGGCTTGAACCCGGAAAAGGCATGGATGTAAAATTGTTTGTCCTGTCATAGGAGGCAACGGTGGCCGCCTATCAGGCGCATCCACAATAAAATGTCCACTGTTTCTGGCCTTAGTGGCAAATGCCTTTACAGGCAAGATCCCGCCATTGGAAAAAAAAATTATAGGCAGTGCCTGGCATATTTTTGTTGGGCGATGCGAACGGTGCTATATTTTTGGTGGACGGTGTGACTCTTGGTATATTTTTATTGATAGTGTGGTTTTTGCATATCTTTGTTGGCCGTGCTGTTTCTAAGTTTAAAAAAAAATTGAAAACTGTGCAATATACTTATACTATATATAAGAATAGATGAAACTAGACAAGTACAATGTAATAAATATATAGGAATAAAGCACAAATAAACCACAAAATTCTAAGAAGATATTTCAAAATTCTTAGTGACACAGCTTGACCTCTTGCAAACGAGGTTTTGAGTTCAAGCTCTGGCTACCGCTCAAAAGGCACGGGCTTAGGGATCGAAATTTTAAAGATTTCCAAAATTTCTCTAATTTCTTATAATCCTGTTTACCTTGTATGGAAAGAAAGCAAACAGACGGTTGGCTCCGAAAAAACTCTGTGCTTGGAACTTCACGCTGTCTTAATTTGTGCTTACCCGTAATCGATTGCTAGCTAAAATGTACGTGTACACTGAGAGAAAACCAGAGTATGACTTGCATTGCATCTCAGAATATATTTAGAATCTAGCATGTCAAGAAACCACGAAATGTACCGTGAATTAAATATATATGATAGTATCGTAAAATTTTTTTAGAAACAAAATATACCAAAATCAATTCAGATAAAATTAAAATATGCTTCTAAAAAATTAATCAATTATAGACAAAATAGTAAGAAATTTAGAACCTAATTCACAAAGACACCTATTTATAAGTCTAATTGTTTTCAAACTAAAAAAAATCCTCAAAACAATAGAAATATATAAAATTACAAATAAAAAACTGCAAACAAATAAAAAATTTTAAAAATTATATTATTGTATGTTTCTGTTGTTTTCGGGAATTCTTCTGGTTTGAAAACAATTAGACTTATACACTGGAAATTTTGGGGATTTCACTGTTTTTGAATTTCATTTCTTTCATGCCTTTGTAAATTAGGTTCTAAATTTCTTACTATTATGTATATATATATATATATGTACACAGAATTCTATATATATAGAGAATTATTTATATGAATATACACATATATAGAGAGAGAAAGCGAGAGAGAGAGAGGAACAGCTATTAGACTTTCGAAGGAGTAATCACGTTTCATTACATCCCTTAAGGCCACTTGTATGATTAATATGTAGAAGCTGCTGCCAAAGAAGCCAGCTCACACCAAAGCTATCTTGAGGAAACAGATCGAAAAGTTTCGTGAGATTACTTGAGTAACAATCAGCTGTGAACACAAAAAAGTTGCGTGCAATGTTGTATTTGTTGTCCCGTTGACGACATTCGGAAGCATCTCTTGGTTATTTTCGTCACGTCTAGGAGCGGACTAACATTTTCTAATGCCCTTATAGGCGCTAAACATGCCATTCCTTAAAAGGAACTCGTAGCAACAATGAAAACATATCTTTCTATGTATCTTTTTTCCCATATCTCTGTTTTTAACTGTCGACATATATTTGTACATATATTTGTCCTCATATAGATTTCCAAAAATTTAAAACGTGTCTTTGTTCAAAAATTTATAAATAGAATTTTTTTTTATCACTCTTTCTTCGCAATACTAAAAGTATAATTTAGAAGAACATCAGATGTGACGCGTATATAAATTGCTCAACAAACACTTAAAATTAGTCTGAATTTTGTGAAAAGAAACCTTTGCTCTATAAAGTTTCAATTATTTAGTGATAATATTACTATTTTAAGTCGACTTCCGACAGCAAAGTCTTTAAGATAAGGTAGCGAATTTTGTGAAAACAGTTTTAACATTACTAAAGAGCATTCTGTGCTCATAAAATCTAACATCCTTTACTGTAAGCGGTAAAAAAAATTCAAAGTGAAATATTCAGTATGTACTTTAACTAGTAAATTAGGAGAATTATCAAACCTTTACATCCGAAAGTCACGAAGCTAAATTATTAATAAATAGTGAGATCTCAGATAAAAGTACACCCAAATCTAATTTTAGCACAGCACTGTTTTTATTAATGCATATGTAATATCCTACACTATAACAAATGTAAGTTAATCCCTCTGCAGGAAGTGACCAACAAATTAGTAAAACAGTGCTTAATAAAACATTTAGGTATGCTCTCTTATTTGGGACGCCGAATATTTTTAGAGGTCCAGGTGCAAATTTAATAAAAGGTAGAGATGATGAAATCATTATTCACCGGAATAAGCAAGCTTTGGTTTTGCAGCTGTTTTATAAATTTGTTGTCATATTTATTTACTTGTGACAGTAATTGGCATCTCCCCCCCCCCAAATATGAATTATGTCAGTAACTTCAGAGAGATCACCCCCACTATCTCTCCAGTTGACCAAATATAGTTTAACATCATCTCCACAAACCTGCGTTGTAGAGTCATTAGGATTTTTTTGGAAGCCAGAGAGATGAAAAATATGCAACCGCCTTCGCCGGGAATCGAACCACGGACCTCTGAAATACCAGTGTGCAGAACCACTACACCACGAAGGCACGCTAGGGAAGTGGAATAAATACCTTATATCGTGAGTAAGTATAAAAAAAAAACACATTTAAAAATACTCTTGCTCTCAAATGTATAGGACAATGTGTAAATATATCCAGTTCTATTTCCAATATTCTGGATTAAATTATTTCGTGCAAACAGGTTACGGCTGTAGTGTGCTTTGCAGTGTTTAGTGTATAACATTAATTAGTGTAATTTATTATAGTCTCTCTGCCATTTTTTCTTTTTTTCTTCCCAAATGCTATATGTATTTTGTAAATCTCTGCTCTCTTTTGCATTATGTCCTTCATTGAACATCATCTAAAGTTTTTTATCACTGCGTTTTCGTTTTCTTACTTGTGTATTTTTCCGTGTTGTGACACTGACTTATCTTGCACATAACCATTTCTAAATTTAAATGTTTATGGAGATACTATGCTGATATACTACTTTGCTTCCATTGTAAATGCTCTTAGTTTTCAGTGAAAACACTAATATACTTTTTATTTTATAATAATTTTATAATCTAAATATCTATACTAGAGATAAGAATTTTTTGAAATTTTAAAACGTAAGCAGAACATAAGGGAGTTTCTTTTTATTGAGTTTACATTTCAAATTAGAATGTTAAATTAAAGAATATTTTATTTGAGGGTTTTTAATAAATTCTGCTATCATTATGCAGATGTAATTTCTTTTTCTATTTCTTGTAAATATAGTAAATGCTCATTGATCACCATCCGAAGTTTTTTTTATCACTGCGATTTTGTTTTACTATTTTTGTGTATCTGATCTGTTGTGACACTGAATTACGTTTTACACATACATTACTAAATTTACTTCTTACTTTCATTAAACTTCATTTCATAAACTTCTCATCTTTATCCTTTTGTACTTCTCATCTTTATCTTTCATTAAACTTCTCATCTTTATTCTTTTGTATCCTTGTAAATATAATGGCTTCGCAGTCTGCCATTTTTTCACTGCTCTGTCATATTCACTGAGTTCCTTTGTTTTTTTAATTGTATCTTGTTTAACTGCAGGAAATATGACACAACCTAACTACTGTATTTTTATGTAACTACATTGTTGTATGTACACATCCATTCATTTTATGTAACTCTATTGACTTTTTCTTATTTTTCTTATATTTTTATTTATTTATTTATTTTATTCATTCTTGCATTTATTAATTTATTTCCCTTGTACTAACCCATCCGCCCTTTCGACCATTGATTGTTGGAATTTGTCACAATCTTGTTCAGTCGTTTACTTTACCTTTGACAGCTGAACTATATATATCTGTTCGACAAAAACTTCATTCTATGCACGTACATCCCAGACATTATGTTACAGATAATTACAACAGTGGGGCTTTTCGGCCGTTGTGCTAACGCCCAGTGGATCGGGCCCCCTTCTGATGGTGAAAAGAAAAGAAAGTAAGTTCAGGTTGGAATATCTCCATGAGTTTTGCATTTGAAGCTATGAAGCTTTCTGCTTTTAACTAAATGAAACGTGTTGAATATTTTGTGTTGAGTTTCACAAATTGGAATTTTTACTCTATGAGGAAAATATAAAAACTAGTTTTATTTTAGCGGTAATCTTCCAGTTAAAATAACAACTGCTTTATGTTAGAAAACATTGTAAGTAGAAATATGTAACTATTTAATGTAACTAACCAGAGCAGATTCATTTAAGTTTCCTTGTTTTCCTTTTATTTCTTTTGTTTCATTTCATCTCTTCCCAGAAAATACATATTAATTAAGTTTTTAAATTGAAAAAGGTCTAAAAAGAAGTTACCCATTTACTGTTTAGCGAAAGTTCTCGTGAGAGGCGCTGCATGACAGTTCTGTGAAGAAATAAGCTTGAGCTTGCTGCTGCGCAGTTTCTTTTCGGGTAAATAAAGTTTAATTATATATTAATGAGAAAAATAGTGTACGTTTGTGAGAGTCTTAGGTGAACGTCCCTTGGCTTAGTTAAATTCGGGGTTGTTGTAACTAATCTCGCTTTTTGATACCACAGCAAGCCCACGAAGTTCACGGTAAGATTGTGTCTGTTATTAGCAAGAGCCTTAGGCCCTATACATGTGACAGTATGCCTTTGCTCAGCTCGGCTCCCAATTATGATGCAGAGCACCCCGGGCGGGCGGGTCCGAGGGTCTTCCACTCCACTTTCCCTACCACTAACCTGTCTAGAGGACTTCCGGCTCGCCGCATATTAAAGTGCCCGTATGCCGCGCACACACACTATAAATTTCCAAATATACATGCCTTCGCCGAGATTTGAAACTGAGCCCTTCGGTACGGCAGTCACTAACCATTATCTCGGTTGGGCGGCCTGCCAGACTGTAAGTACAAGTACTTCGTTTACATTTTAATATTAAGTTTTTCACTAAAAACGATTAATTTTAAAGTATGCGTAAATTTCGCTGTTAACCAATCGAGTTTAGAAATTAAATTCAGTATTAGTCTAGTTCTCTTCAAGCATGTATTTACGATCATTCTTAAAGGATGCCAAGCAAGTATGCTTTTTCTTTAAACACTTTATATGTAGAGCGAAAGGAAGAAAGTATGAATTTTAATTTATTCATCGATGGAAGATTACTTAAAATGAAAAGAGCAAATAACAAGTAAAAACAAAACAAAAAAAATTAATCCTGAAACAAAAAAACACAAACAAGTCATACACAAAATATTAAATTAATTTGGCAATTGGCTTGATCTTTTTCAAAGCCAAGAGAATTATTAAATTTTAACGGACTCGCGTTTGTGAATTATATCTGGAAGAACTTAAATATAAATTTAAAAAAATTATTTAATTTTTAAGTATATATATATATATATATAATTTATTTGCTAAATAATATTGATTAATTGAGTATATTATCTCCTAAGTTTAATTATAGTAGGATTATCTTAAAAGAGTGAATCCATACTAGTAAGTTATATTTTGAAAGATGTTTTGAAGTAACTTGAAAGCAAAATGTTAAAAATGTTTTATCGAAGACTGAAATTAAATCATGAATAACAAAATTTCAATTGTAAATGGAATAAATTAAAGGTAAGAATTAAATTAAATGCATATAATCATTGTCATTGTTCGGAAATTAGTTGACTTTTCAATGGGAACAAACCAACTCCCGTTCAATGAACAATAATTAATAAATAAATACGAAGGTGTTTCGTCTTTACTCGAGCAATAAGGCTAAGCCATATATACAAATAATACTTTTAGGTTTTTCCACACACTCATAATCGCCAAAAAATATTTTGTCTTCATTGTATTAATTTATTTGTTTATTTACTTATATATATAACCTTAAACTGAAAAAAACTTAAAAGTGTAAGATTGGAACTTAAATTTAACTTTTAAATAACTTTTAATTAAAATTAACGTTTTTGCTTACATAGATAGTTAAATAGATAAATACCCAATTGACAAAGGTCAGATAGGAGACAATGTCCATATTTATGCAATCACGCTTAATCCTACTGCAGTTAAAAAACGCAGGAAAGTGGAACAACCCGTGAGCACATATATTATAATTAACAGGAAAAGAATAATTTTCTTGAAACAATTTAACGTTTAACAGTTTTCCTGAACTTTTAGATACTTTGATTTGGAGAATAATTTCATTTGGCTATGTATATTAAGTCGATGTTGGAAACAAGAACACACTACAAAACACAAAGAAAAATGTTTTTATTTCTCTTTCCCCTGTATTCAAATAGGCCCCATTTGGGAATAAAAGCTGAATGGATGCCCACTTAATTTACTTTTATGATGCAGCAATTTATTTTTAACGGATGATTTAACATCGTTTTTGTATTCCATATTATGTTAAATTAAATTATGTACTGTTGCGAATAAAATAGCTCCCTAATATTGTGACATATCTGCTATCACTGCTGTTTCTAGTGCATTTTCTTCTTGTATTTGCATTTCCCACAGAAATTTTGCTTTGAGAGTTTCTGATAGCAATTTTTTCATCGCTCCAAGACAAATAATTTTTTTTTTATTCCTTCAACCCGGTTCATCTGCCAAAGGTTGATCGGGAGTTGATCACATAAAAATTCATACTAAAAATGCATGTGTATGTCTATATCTACATCTATCTGTCTATATGGATAGATAGATAATTAACACGGTATGTAAAAAAGGTAGAAATAGCCCTTTATTTCCAAAGCAGGTAAGATTATAAATTTTAATTGTTAATGTCGATAACCCCTTGTCGAAGAAGAATAAATCTATTGTAATTAGGGAATTTATTAAAAGTTAATTCCCTAGGAAAAGGAATTTAAACTATAGACGTAAAACTTATTAAAAATGTATTTGAATTTTAAACATAAAAAGATAAAAAATATAAAGACAAAATGAAACAAAATTATTTATTAATGATGGCCTGGAAAAAGGCTGACTTTTCAAAGGGAATTAGTTCTTTTCGATAAAATCACCAATAATTAGGAAATCTGATAGCGTTTCATCTCTTTCGTACATACATATATATCTATGAATGAAATCCAATTGAAAAATGCAAAGAAATGTTTTAGTTTCAATTTAAATGAATTTACTTTCAAACACATGAAAGAAATTACCCGACTCGATCTGACATTAAGAAAATTGTCAAAAACCCGATTGCCGGGGAAAACATTGTTAAAGACATTGTTAAAATTGTTAAAAAGCAAATGAATAAAACATTTGAACAAAAAAAAATAGATATATAAATATAGTTTACTATAGTAGACTACTGAAAGGAACCTAGTCATTTATAAATCATAATACAATATTATTAATGTTTGATAGCAGAAATGTTTAAATAAAATAATATAAAAATGTAATACTATAATATAACCAAAAGTCGAAATTTCGGCCGAAACATTTCAACAGAGCCCCGTTTCTGGATTATATCTCGATAATTATCAAAACAAATTCACAAAATTAATCAAAACGTGAGTACAAATAATAAACAAAATTAAGGTAGTTAAAACAAAAATGGTTACGCCATTAACAATTTATGTATTATTATTAATGAATGGTGTTAAAATTAAGTCTAAAACCTATTTAAATAATTTTGTAACCAATTATCAAAATATAATAATCTGCTTCTAAGAAGGAGGCGCAAATTAAAGATCTGAGAAATTTCGTATGTCAGGTTGTTTTAGGATGGAACACTTACTTCAATTTCAGTTCATTCAATCCTTCCGAAATTATCTGTAAGTAAAGTATATTTCTGAAACTCTAGTATTAGACTTATTCATTGCCCAAAATAGGAACAAAACACCTAAGGTTAATAAGTGAATAGTTAAAATAACACGTTTGGATTTTTGAGAGAACAACCGCTAGCTGCGGTATTTCCGAAAATTTCTATATACTTGTAGCATATATTAGGTATTTTACAGTTTTCATACAACTATTCCCAGTCGCTTTTGTTACATATTAAAATATTCGAGTAAGAAATGTAACTTTCTTGTAACAGCATATGAATATAATTATGCTTGAGATAGGGGGAGACAGAAATTAGGCTTTCAGTTTAATGTTGCCACAGATTCCATTTACAAAAAGAAAAACTCGATTTCGACCTACTAAACTACTTACACACTGAGCCATCAAATGCGCTGTGTTGGCAAAAGTCTTCTACTTTGTCCAAACATAAACATTGGTTCCATATCTAGATGTGTAGACATTCATGAGAGACTACTAATAGAACAGATGAACTAGTATCACACAATCTTTATACGTGCAGTGAAACACATTAAAAACAACTAAACACATTTAAAATGCCTTTTCGAAATCTCCTCACGTTCTGTAAATGTCGGAGGATTATCTTAAAAGAGGTAAAAACACTCACTACAGTTTAAAAAAAACTCTAATAACTCCTATTGTATTTGTGTTTACACGTGTGCACTTGGCTCCGCTACTTTCTCTATATTTAGTGAGGTTATTAAGCATTAGTATTCAGTTCCATTACCCTTCAAGAGTGAAATATAAAGCCCCCGTGTAATAGGCTATTCGCGTGCTCAGGGAATCCTAATGGGACAGCAGAAAATCTTCAAAGATTTTTAAAAATTATAAAGATGGCGCGTGGCTGTGAGAGACCTTATTAAAATATACTTGAGTGGAAGCGGTCCACCGCAAGAAGTGCCTCAATCCCTTCCATCAGAGCTATTGATTAGATCGTTAGGAGCTCCAAAGAACTCTAATGATTTTTTTCGCTCGCTCTTTTTGTCTCTCGCTCGCTTTCTTCCTCTTGGCTCTTCTCGATACTTTTATTACACTTAATGAATGGACGCGTGCGGTAGAGAGGCTCTCTCATTAACCTCTTAACAAGCAGTGCGGGCGCTAATACGCTGTGAAATCGTTTCCGCACGCCTGTTTGTATGCTTGGGACGCCGTCTGGGTGCGCACTTCTTCAAGCATCTCTCGTTTTCTGCACGCAGGTGGAACACACCGCGCGGCGGAGTTATTCACTTGGTGTATGATTTTAAAGAGGAAACGCAGAAAAAGATTTAAAACCCATGAAATATTTCAAAAATGTATAATGCTGAATTAAAAACAAGGTTTAAAAATAGTCTTATTTCAAACCAAAAATGAAACAAAAAAAACTGGCTTCCAAACTCATTGGTCAGGGACTTATTAATATTCCCAATTCTAAGAATCTTATTCTGCTTTTGACTCCCCTAGAGCAGGGATTCTCAATCTCTTTTGCCACATGCACCCGTTTCACTATTGCTAGAAGATCATTCCCCCTAATTTCCAAAATTAGGAAAATAAATATATATATTTAGCTAGATTTAGATGATTTTTCAACGTGTTTTATTATTAGTAAACAACAAATAGTGATTAGGTAAAGACCCTCTACCAAGTAGATGTAGGATGCACTTAAGAATAACTTTTGTTTTACATCTATATATATATACAAATGAAAAAAAAAACCCTGTAAAATGCAGTATCAAACGCATTTAAAAATAGTTTTTGAATTCACACTTCATTTGTTATAAAGAAACTGCATGTGCAAGTGAAAATATTTCTTGATTTTCGCTCTCAGCTTTGAAGAAAAGAATAATGTTTCTATCTTATAAAACTAATATTAGAGACTGAACAAAATATTTTAGCTCTTTCAAAACAAAACAAAACGAAAAAAAGGGGGGAGGGGACATGTTAAATAATTGACTGGGAAATGAATGAGAATTTAGTTAACTCATATTTCTTTGTGATAGTTCCAATGATAAAGTTTAGTTTTTTCTAGAAAAGGATTAATAGATCTAAGATTCCTTTCTCTTAACCTTTCATTAACATTTAATTAACAAGTGTCTGAATAATATAAAATCATAAAGCTTTGTTATTCACGAAAAATAAAGTCATACATGCGTAGATATATTTTTAAACGTTTTACTAATTAAATACTTCATTTTTTTCTTCTCTGCAGAAACATTCGAAATCTTCAGTTACTTCGACTTCAGCAGGTATAGAAATAATTGCATGAGATATCGTTAAGACGTAGATTCGAGTTATTGAAGTCAATACTTCTTTCTCAGCACGTTCAGGCTGCTTTTATTTACTGATCCTACCCTGATGAGATAAGTGTTGCTTAAGGATGCAAGAATTCTAAATTTAAATGAGAAAACATTGAGAGCCATTAAAAATATTTTGTTTTAAAAAGTTTTTGGAATACATTCCTTTATTTTGTATCGATTATTAGTCTCGTATAACACATTTTCACACAACACGGTATTTTCTAGGAGCCTATCTATCGTGTATATGAGGAATACCTGTATTTCAAAGCATTGCATTAATTCAGTTGCACAGGTATATAAATGGCAACTATCGAGTTGCATCGTTTCTGGTTTCGCCAAACTGCTTCTGGGCACAAAATGAAGGTAAATAAGATGATTGCTGCGATTAAAAAAATTGTAAGTAATAACCAGCTGCTCTCAGGTGGAGCACATTTGTAAATGATATAAATATCCTGTTTCTAGTCAGATGGCTAGTAGATCGAGAAGGAATGGGAAATAAAACGTAACCGGTTACTGACGGCAATTGTAGGAGTTTAATATTGTTGTAATCCCATGAATTAATTTATTTTATGTTTCTAATTATCAATCGACCGTTTATAAATTATCCATTGATTTTATTTATATTTTGCGAGGTTATTCTGGAAAAGAAGTGATGAAATTTTCTTAATTATCTTTAGAAGTTTCAAATGAAAGATTAAACTAAAACAAATGGAAGCGATAAAGCATTTGCACCAAGTTATAATAAATATTCAATAAAATATTTAAAATGCCCTAATAATAACTGATCATAAACAAGGCTCGGATTTTGATCATATATGCACTTTTTGAGGTATTTTCCTATTTTAAAGTTTTAGAGCTTTTGGGAGGCTTATTAGGGCATTTTGGGGCATTTCAGAATAATTTGAGGAATATTCTAGCAATCAAACTGAAAAGTAAAGTTATTTTTCAATCACCACTGTCTCAACTCCTATGAACTCACTTTTACGAGGCAGGCATGCCCTATCTACAGAAAACAGTTTATGTACTTTGTCTGCCCTATCTATCAATACAAGCTTTTTCAAGGTATGCTTGTCAAACCCAAAACTTCAAAATATTTTGCTCATTATCGAAAATTAACTCTTGATTCACTGCTGAATGTATGCATTTCCTGCATATTTTGAAGAAAAAAATCCACAGCTCTTTAGGTATGCACATAGGAACTTTGAATTTGCTGTAAAGCAATTAAACAGCGGCACTTTCATTTACCTTTTCTTTCATACTTTTTTGCCTTTCAAGAATTATCATGGGCTTTACATTGGAAAATAAGCGCAAGTTACCGAACATATCGGAATGATCCGCGTTATATCCACACCTGGAAATCTTCACTGAAATTCGTGGATATTAAGAAGGGTGAACATTATGTTTGCATATACGGTATTCTTCTATTCACGAAAACTAAACACAAACTTGCTTGTTTTTTCTTTCAGTAATAGAAAATTCATAATGAAATGATCATTCATAATTAAAGAGCAATTCATAATTAAGAAAGATTAAATAAGTTATGGATGATCTGTCATATTCTCTACTGCGAAATTGTACTATTTATGTTATTGTTGTTGTAGTTAATCTCACTTGTCTGACCTAATGAGAACAAACCCGTGAATTCTATAGTGGCAAAGAGTGTCAGATTGCTTCTGTTGTTGGCATGAATCTTGAGCACCGTAAAGGTGGCAGTATGACTTTTCATAGTTCAGCCCCAATTTTGAAGGAGACTACACCGGAGGGTCATGTCCAAGAGTCTCCCATCCTTTTTCCTTTCTCATGAAACCACTCGAGAGGCTCGCCGCATATTTTGAGTGGAGTACCTCTATGCCGCATGGGCAAACAAACATCCATGCCTTCTCTGGGATTCGTACCTCGGCCCGTCGTTACAACAGTCATGACCATTTATCGGTTGAACGATATACTATTTATAACTACGGTAATAAACTTTATTATTGTATATGTTACACGTGCTAAAAATAATCAAGCACAAAAATAATCTTGAACCTATATTTTGCTTTCTTTTCATTCAAGACTAAATTCGGTTAAGTATGAAAGAGAAATAAATAGTTATATTTTACCGTACAAACTAGTGGAATTTTTATCCGAAATAGAAATGGCTTTTCTTTTTATCATTACTTATATGTTTACAGTTATCCTTCTGTGCATATCATAAAATAGCATCCTTCTATATTACAGCTGTTACTACTACTATTTTTACTATATTTTACTTCTGAGATGATGATATAATAATTTGCATATCTTAAAGACAGTGGTATGTTTGATTTAATTTCCTATTAAAACTTTGTATAATTTACGTAGTTGGAGCGTTTATAAAGTGTGTAATGTAATCAAATAAATAAATAATAATATTTTCTATAATTTATAACTCATTTTAAATTCGACTAAAATATGCTCGATCAATTGCCTACACTGGCAAAAAATGATGTGATGCTTTGGAAGTCAAATTTTATCTTGAATAAACTTTGAACCTTGATTTAAAAAATGGCATCGAGTTGACTGCTTCAGATTTAGTTTTTGAACTGTTCCACCATAACCATATTAGATGTTAGTATGCATCTATAAAATTAAAATAATAACTCCAAAAAGCGTTTAAAATGTCTTCTTTTACACATTACAGTTTAGGCTCAGTTCTATTCAATTATTATTAGTATGCAAGAAGATTAGGTTTGTGTTTGGTCTCAGTTTATTATGGCAAAACACGCTAGGGCTATCTACGTAAGGGAAAGGATGCCTTCGTAAGAGAATATTTAAGGGAAACTGGTTCGTACACACGTTATACATGGGAAAAACTAAGAAAACGCACATGCAGGTAGCCCATTTGCCTGGAATTGAACCGAAGTCGTAACTATCAACGTTCAGCGATTTCACCGCTGGGCCGTTTGTGGATCCAAGAAGATTAGACACTTTAATCCTGAAAACTATGAAGTATCAAGAACATGAATGTGTTATTTTCGTAGACTTAATGATAATGAACTTTCTTCTTTGACTATAGATATGAAAGACAAACTTCTATGTTCTCACGTCTTTAGGACAGCAAAATCAAAGATGATAACTGGATTAGAAAAGAATGTCCTTTGAGAGCAGTCAGGGAACAAAATGTAATTAATCAACACTTGGTTGAGTGAGGAATACATCATTACATCCTATCAAATTACAACTGATGAAACAATTTGTTAAATTGTAGAAAAAAAGATGAAATTTTTAATGATCCACAGATACGAGAAACCTTGTAAGTAATTCACGATTCATCAATTCAATGAAATGGATAAAGCCATTTTATTATCATCAATGTAAACACTATCATTTAACAAAGAATATGCTAAAGAATTAAAAAAAAAAGAAAAGAAAACTTAATAGCAAGACTAGTCTCAAGACTAATAAACTACACAGTCTCTTAATTCACTTCCCAAAATGCTTTAGAGGCTTAAGTAAAAGGCAAGGAAAATGAAAAACTGTCCACAAGACATAAAACTGTGGAAAAGAGATCTAATATACAAAGTCTCCCAACCTTGAAATCTCAATTTTTCCGAAAAGCAAATATATATAAATTTACTTATCTAGAAATATGCAATACTGAAAATGTAGCTGCTAATATTTTACAGATAGGCAGTTAAAAATTGTAAAAAATAACGAGATTTGATGATACAGAAATATTAGGTGATTTTGAGAATTTTTAAAATTTCGAAAGTTGCCAAGCTGATCGAGTCACGCAATGAGAATATAAAATGCTAAATTAAGAGGTGAAAAGCGGAAGCTGCATATTTGAAGAGACAAACAAAGAATGAATCCAATGGAGACTCAAAAAAGCGGAAGAGATACTGAACATTTGGCAGTGCAACAAGGGCTAATATTCCAACGAACGGGTTCTTTGGGCGCACTGGAGAAACGGTGTAGCACCAGTGTGCCTGGGTCAGAGACCCTACCCTTTGTCGAACAGATAGGTAATTTCGAATGCTGTCAAAAAGTAACTAGCATGAGATAATAACTAATTTTTAAATATATATATATACAATTTTACACGGGAACCACAGTATCACATTTGCTTTTAAGCAATAGCATAAAGAATTTCCTTTTTACCTTGTTTTCAAATTTTGCAGCTCAATACGCAAAATTCTTGACCACACAGGTCTTTTTTAGTTTGTTCTCCTTTCTTCCATTACATATATATATATGTGTGTGTGTGTATATATATATATATATCTTTATATATATAAGCGGCTAAAGTGTGTGTCGCCGATAGTTTATTGTTGCCACTCGGAAAAATGAGCGCGGATATTAACGTTTCCGCAGTTTTTAATTAATATCTCGACCGATTAAAGTCGTACGAAGATGAGAACTGTATCGATGGATTCGGAGAATTTTTTGGAATCCGAGGATACGCGTCTCGAATTTCAATTCGGCGCCGTTCCGTAAATATTCGAGAAAAAAGAATTTGGCACGTAGCCAAATCCCTGTAATAGGGAAAACCCAAGAAAGAAAGTGGAAATGTAGAGAAAACGTAGGGGAAAATTAGTTTGTAGTTAATATCTCGGCTAATTAAAGTCCCAAGAAGATGCGAATGGTCAAAATGGCGTGCCACGGTCCTGCGGAATCCAACGGTGTGCTTCGCTAAGCCGGGAGCCAGCCGTTTCGGAGCGATGATGTTACTTCACCCCATATATATATGCGGCTTAAGTGTCTGTTTGTCACCGATAGTTTATTGGCTGCTTGCATAACTGTACTAGTCAATGGGGTGAAGTTGCCACGGCACAGGGTTGCCATTTCAATCGAGGCGTAAACAATTTCCTGTAAAACTTGCCTTTGCTATGACCATCAATAAGTCTCAGGGCCAAACTCTTAAGCGTGTTGGCATTTTTTTACCTGAGCCTGCATTTAGACATGGTCAACTTTATGTTGCCTGTTTAAGAGTTCATGAAAGAACGGACTAAAATTAAAAATAATGGATGGTCCTCTGCAAGGCGAGCTTAAAAATGATGGAAATATCTACACATAAAATATTGTGTACAAAGAGATCTATGATATGTGAATTAACATTTCATTATTTAAATCACTTTTATTGATTGAGCTAGAGGTGGGCTCTTAACAAATGTACCTTCAGTGGTTTACTTCACTGCACTTTACTTTAAGCAATTGAGCAAGTAGAAGGGGGAAACCCCGTGGGGCAGTAAGCAAAGGGGCGTCCTCGCCGCCTGCCCTGGGTAATTCAGTTTAATCAGCAGACACCTTTGCACAAATCATTTTAATTACAATTTATAATATCTAGAACATCGGTCATTTCGTATGACCGCCGGGCTTTCTAGTATATATATAATAATTTTAGAGTTATAAGAATGGACAGAAGAGTAAATAAGCGAAATGGGAATTTTTAAAAGCTAAAGCGTGCGCCAAATTTCAAGACCTAAGAATGCCATGTGGGGAAAACTGAAAAAAGGGGGATCGAGCTGGCGTTAACCTGATACAGAAAGAACATACATAACATTCATATAAATAATTAGGTTAAAGGTGTGAGTTTCTTGGTGCACTAGTGAAAAAATCGAACACCTTAATTTTGGTAGAATGAGCAAACAAAACCTTAATTATCAACACAATATAAGAAGCACATAACAGATTATTTACAAATTAATCGATATGAATACTAAATATGCCCGTAGGCCATTAACTGTAATATGGATCATTTGCATTATGCATCACATTTAGAACCAAAAACACTTTTAAATATTTCAAATAAAATAAACATCTTGTCAATAGCGTGTTCTGCAGCTTGAAGCTCAGGCATTTTGTCCGAAATCTTCCTAATAATATTAACAAATGAAAATCCCTTAAAAATATCAACAAGTTCCTTAATGAATTTAAATATAGCATTAAATACATGGGGGCCTACTCCTGTGGGTTTTTTTTTTCTTAATACCGTTATTATCAGTAGCTTTTTTAGAATTTTTGTCAGACATTCTGTGATTTACAGGTACAGTCTTTTTATTAATTACATTAGCGTAGCTAATGCCTGGTATTACATTATTCCGATTGGCATTATTATCATTATTAGATACATTATCTTTACTTTGTGCATTGTCTTGTACATTTTTAACATTTCTAGCAGTAGGGAACTTCAGGCAACCACGGTAATTGGCCAGTTGCCCTGGCTGTTTGCAGTTCCAGCACATAACATTGTCAATTCATTTAGCCTTACAGTTTTCAGTTTTATGTGCCCCAGCGCACTTGAACGGGTACTTTCTAGTTTACGCAATGTTAAATGTAAGCCAATTTCCTTTAAAAGAACCAAACCAGTTTCCTAAGAGATCTCTCTCTCCCTCATGTGATTTTCAGAATTTTGGAGCTTTTTTTCTCCACAATAAAAATCCTGCAAAATGTCCTCCTGCTTTAATTTCTTTTGGATACTTTGTAATATACATTTCTTCTCCTTGTTTTATGGTATTATATTATGCCATATTTTTTTTAACATTTTCCTAATATTCCCGTGATATGTGATTGCGGCTTTTTTCAAATTTACTATTTGAAATTATTACGAAACTATTATAAATTGAAGTTTCAAATGCATTATCTTATTCATTTTCATAGCCAGTCTTTTCAGTTGAAATAGGCGAGAAATTTTTCTATTTCTATTCACCAATCTTTGGATATTCATGTTCTTTTAAAACCTCAGAAATGAGACATTTTGAGTTTACTATCCTTTTGAATAGAGTCTGTTAGTTTCATATCCTGGCTTTATAGCATTGAAATAACATCCAAAAGACTTGCAGGTAATTCTATCGTCAATAACGACATATTTATAGATAAATATGTAATCTTTCCACTTTCATTTTTAGATTTTTGAGAACCAACATGACTGCAAATTAAAATATAGTACATATTTATAGCTTGCAGTACTAGAGGAGCACTCTCGCACTCCTCTAGTACTGCCGGTATTTCAAACAGCCAGCGCTACATCTCCGAGGTGTTGGAGCCAGTTGTCCTTCCCTACCTTCAGGGCTTGCCCACAGCCATATTTCAACAGGATAATGCGCGACCACAAGTGACACGCATTGTCCAAGGGTTCTTCGTCAATCGCCAGATTGAATTGCTTCCCTGGCCGGCTCGCTCTCTGGATCTTTCGCTGACAGAAAACATGTGGTCCATGGTTGCTGAACGATTGACCCAAATTACATCTCAAGCTGCCACACCAGATCAACTTTGTCAACGTGCGGAAGCTTCTTGGTTTGCTGCACCCCAAGAACACATCCAAAGTCTCTTTGAATCGATGCCGAGGTGTGTGGCAGCGGTGATCTCCAACAATGGGTGGCTACTCTGGCTACTGATACTGGAAGGAACCACACTTACAGAAGTCAATAAATTTAATCATTTGATACTTGGTCAACAGGTTATCTACTAAATAAATTTTGTTGTGATATCTCTTGTCTTTCTTGGTGTTGCAATTTGGGTGGCCAGCAGTGTATCTTATTCTAAGAACCAAAAAGTTTCATGTGCTGAATAATTAATTGCATTTATGTTAGCTTTGGTATGAAACAGTATTAAATTAATTTGAATTTTAATGTATTAAAAGTTTAATTTCAAGATTATCTTATGGTATGTTATAAGGTACAAATGAGAGGAATGAGATCCGATCCACCTGGTCTAAAAATAAACCTTATGATCTAGTATGCTATAAAGTATTCTCTCCCGCATTTCCGCATGCCTTCGTGGTGTAATTGGAAGCATATTCGGCGCATGTTCGAGAGGTTAGGATTCAAATCCCGGCATAGGCATTGCACATTTTTCACGTCTTCTGCTTCCAAAAATAAATAAATAACTAATACTCTACAGTGTAATTAAATAATTATATAAAAAATTTATCTTAGATTAAATTTTATTTATTTAATTACATTCTAATAATGTCATAAAGATGTAATAAACTGCAATATATGATTGTTTTAATGTTAATGTATATTAAAATAGTCAACATTATAACACATATACATGTATTCAGCTCAGTAAGTATATAAGATGGCTATATTGTTTCTTTGAAATGGTAGTTAATGGGACGAAACTTCCAGTCATTTTGAAGGCAGCGTCGCAAACATATCCTTAAACGTGAATTTATCAGTTTGCATGTTGACGTTCTGAATTATGGATAATTTTAGCAATTTGTGTATAAATAGATAGAAGAGAAGATAATTATAAGAAAACGTGCATGAATTTCTAACTACTTACTTAGCCAGATATTTAATTTACTAAGCATTTAGTGGTTGAGAATTGAAAAATATATATGTTATTCAAAGGCTAATTTAAGAGATCGCGAAATATTTTTAAGAAATGCACTAGTAATATTTAAACTTTTCATAATCTTTTTAATCTTCTCGTGCAATAAATAACTTAAAATCTGCTTTAAGAAAGTTTATTTTATAATATTAGCTGTCATTAACACAAAATAAAAATTTATTTTTGACTGATTGTAGCTCTTTCTTCCCGTTCTTGATTCTATCGAACTGATGTCAAATAAAATAAACTCGAAACAGACATTAAACTCTTTCAAAAATATATTATTAAAAATATATATATATAAAGATTAAAAGTAACGATTTGTCAATTTGAAGAATGGTCTTTTTGAATTTTTTAAAAGAAAATGTAAAGGTGCACTCACCGCTGGTGAGAAGGCCTAAAAAAAACTCTGCCTCAAAATCTTCCTTCTCTTGTGTCCTAGAGGTGGAGAGATCCATCGGTTAAAGGCGAAATTCTATCTCTTCTGGTGGAAAGGAAAAGATAACGCTGTTTATATTCGCTTTGGACATCTTGCCTTCTTTGTGCGAATTCAAAGATTTTTCCCACCGTTTTCTATTTCTCTGGAACTGAATCTGAAAATAATCACTTTCCCCCGATTGGGGAGCGACCCCTGATAAATATCGGAGACAGTTTGATACGGTTCTTCCCTTGTGTTGCTTAAGTGTCATGCATGGATCTAATGATCGCTACTTAGAGAATTTTTTTTTTAAATTTTTCTTTCTTTCTCTCTTTTTTCTATTTTTCTTTCTCTCTCTCTCTCTCTCTCTCTTTTTTTTTTTTATTTTTTTTATTTTTTTATTACAAAGAGATTTAAAACGTTACTACAGGTGGCTTTCTGTTTGCACAAGTGCATTTTGAGAAGTATACAATAAAATAATTTTGATAATTTGTTGTCTGCTTTATTATTAGCACTTTTTCCGATTTACTATAACACACCTCTTCCCCCCCCTAAAAATAATAACAACAGTCTTTACTTTTATCACAATATTATTTTCTTTAGTATTACGTATAACTAACAAAAAATTTTGAAAATCCACTGAAGTCGCAACTAACCTATTGTCAACATATTAAACTCCATTTATCAGAAGAGGAGTGAGCCCAAGTGTGGCAAAATGGTTAAGTCCGCTGTAGATTAGTGCTTCGAGACCGTTACAAGACGATCCTACATTTCTGAAAATGTTTCATGAGAGCAAAATTAAAAGCGCTTTTGCAAAACATCAACAAAAATTAGAATAAAAAACATTTCTTGTATAAATTACATCAAAGTGTTAATTGCTGTTGCGATTATATTATGGTAAATCAAACTGCTGTACTTATTTACTCTTAAATTCATACTAGACAGTTTATAAAAGCTTAACAAACAGTTTTAGTTCTTCATAATTTTGCTGCACAAAGTACGAGGGTTGGAACTTTAATAGTGGCAACACAGCTGAAAAAACGCTACGCAACAAAACCAAAGAGTATCGCGTATACCACACGTAAATTACATACCTACCTTACCTCTCAGCAAAAAGACTCGTCCTGCCTACGTCACGCGCATGCGGAGTGACGCGAAGAACGAATCCTTGTATTAGTTCGCGGTCTAAAGTATGTGTTGTCAGGATGTTTTCAAAACAAGAACAATGTTGTTGCATAAAAATTGAAAGTGCCAGAGGTCGTACAGCACGACAGTGTCATCAAGGGCTTCAAGAGGCTTGCGGAGAATCTTCATTGCCTTACAAAATCGTAGCAAGATAGGTGAAAGCATTCAATGAAGAACGCCAAAACGTGGCAGACATGCTGCGGCCAGGTCGTCCTAATGTCAGCGATGCAGACATGCAAGCTGTTGCCGCTTTAATGGACAGTGATCGCCGCCAAACGATTCGTCAGCTGGCCGGACAAACAGGATTAGCGCATACGACTGTGCTGCACATTCTGAACGAACGCCTGTCCATGAGAAAAATTGCTTCACGATGGGTTCCACATCAATTGACGGAAATGCAGAAATGGCTACGATACGATGCTGCCCGAATTCACCTGGAGCGCTATGAGCGCGAAGGAGATGCTTTTTTACGCCGTATCATTACGTTGGATGAGACTTGGGCCCGATCGTACCAGCCAGAACTGAAACGCTAATCAAACGAATGGCGTCATCACGGGTCACCACGACGTTCGAAATTTCGTCAGAACCCCAGCAATGTGAAAGTTATGGTGATTCTCGTGTACGACTGTGATGGTGTCATCATAACGCATACCGTTCCACCACAGCAGACCGTCACTGCGCAGTATTACTGCTCATTTTTGGAGCACAATCTCCGACCAGCTTTGAGAAAAAAAACGGCGACACTTTCTGCAGAGCTCTCCTCTCATTTTGCATGACAATGCTCGGCCGCATGCAGCGCAAGCTGTGACTGATTTGTTCAAGTGATGGGGCTGGGAAGTGCTTTACCATCCACCATACTCCCCAGATCTAAGCCCTTGTGACTATGACTTAATTCCTAAGATGAGGGAACCACTTCGTGGCACTCGCTTCCAAACTGTTCCTGAGATTCTTGCGGCAGTAGACCGGTCCATTCAAACTATCAACAAAACAGGCGCTGCTACAGGTATTCTGCGACTTCCACATCGTTGGAAACGGGTTGTACACAATGCTGGCGACTATATTGAAGGACTGTAAAACATGGTGACATGAATCACTTTTGTATTCCTTGTAAATAAATAGTTGCCACTATTAAAGTTCCAACCCTCGTAATTAAAATCGGTAAGCATCACTCTTATTTTAAGGGGGTTTTCTCGTGTCTTACGTGAATATGAGATAGTTTTCCTTATGAAATCCTCAACGAGGTATCTTTTCCCCTAAACAGATAGGCTAGGGTGCTTTGCAGTCCAGTCTGATCCAAAATCGGTTAAATATCCTTTGTATTTTCCTGTCTTCATACCATAATTATCCTTTTTGAAGATACGTGAAGAATCTACTCAAATCGTAAATTCTATTAGAGTATTAGTGAATCCTATTTCCTGTTTCTCTCATAAATATTTGAAAGGATTAAATGTTTTGCCCCTCCCTCCCAAAAAAAATTCCATTAGCTTTCAAGAACCTATTATGCCTATTTGACACAGGCATAGTATTAACCGAAATGCCCTCACTTATACTGAATTTTCATTAGGTAGTTTTTGATAGAAGTTATGAAACGGTCTAAAATACGAGCTACTTACTTTAGAAAGCTTTTCTTTTTAAACACACTAAGATATCCTTATTAAACTACGTAGTCCTTGAATTTTTTCCTAAATAAATTAATTGGCTGTCGTAAGTAAGTGTTAAAAACTTATGCCTCTAATTGCTAGTTTCCCAATTTTCTTTTACACTTTGACTTACTTGGACTTGCAAGAACACTTCTTTCGTTTTTCTTTCCTTGTTTATCTGCGTGGGAGCAGCAGGCACTTTCCCCATTTGTTTCTTTACCAAGCTAAATATTTTTTATGTCATCTGAGTTCTGGTATTCTTTAAACATTCGTAACGAAGATGCTTGCAAAGATCACGTACAACTAAATGCCACTTCGAGGTTCTAAGGAATTCGTGTTTAACTGCGTTTCTCGTAAAATGTTATTTGCATTTACATTTTGGACTAGCGAATGGTACACAAATCTGTTTCAATCTCCTGCTGCTGCCAGTATGCGTAAATATAGCTCGCTTTTCAGAAAAGTTAAAATTTGATGCTTTTGTATTCACAATAATGCTTGGATAGATAAGAAGATAACGTATATAGGCTCTTATGAGTTTGTGAAAATATTTATTTGTGCTTGTTCCATATCCTTATAAATTTATGTTTTGTTTTATGTGTATAATCATTCCCAGGTTGCTAAATAAGCTGCTGAAATAAAGTAATCGGATTTCGAAACTGGCGAATTTTCGATGTCTCCAGTAATTAGGAGATGATTAATAATTCTGCATTAAAGACGAACAGCATAAATGTCTCCTTCCATAGAAGTGCTTTCTTCCATCCATAAATTCCTTTCTTTAGAGGAAGTTTCCTGCCAAATCTTAATTAATCAGTGAAAAAAAAGTCATTTCACTGAAAAAAATTACTTTTGCACTATACAACAACTTTAATGCTAATTAAAGAAGTTAAAGAATTTTTACAGTGCATATTATCAGAGTAATTTTGCTTTCAAAGTTGCTCTAATCAGATTCTGATAAAATTTAACTGTAGCGTAAGTAAATTCATTTTATTAATTTTTTTATCGAAAAAATTTCATATAGCAAGCATTTTTTGCTTGCGTGTGTTTTCATCAAAGTTCATATTACAGAATGATTTGGAAAGCCCTCAAAAGTGCAGTCCCTGGCTACATGCCCCATTTACCCTTATGTAAGTTAGACCTTGACGGTTAGTACTTTAGAACCAGCTTTCTAATACTGAACCGACTTTTAATATGGAGCAAATCCCCTTTTCGTTTGCTCATGAAAGGGCCTCAACGGTAGTTAGTTGAAGATGAAAAGATCTATGTTGAGAAATCTCGTAGCTGATACCGTTACTTTAACGTTAATGGTTCAAAAGTTTATTAATGTAGCTCTACACGGAAATGCCTTACAAATAAAAAATAAAATAACTTATAAAGCCATTGACATATGAGAAGGGAATCTTTCTATTTCGCTCAATAAAGTCGTATTGAACATTTGTTATTCTTAGGAAAAAATAATAAAAACTGTGTTTCGAATAAACTAGTAATTACATTAATCTTTTACAATAATTTATGATTTCATTATAAATTATTGTTCACTACAATGCAAACATTGTGCGCTTTTATGAACAATCTCTTCCATGTAATTCTTTAAAAATATTTTTCAGTTCTTTCATTTGTTTAATATATTAACCTAATTTTTTACCCTACCGAATTTTTTTTAACATTTTGTGCAGGTGCTTATGTTGCATTTAAGGTTTTTGAGCATTGAATTCAATCAAGTACTTACTTTATCTATCTAGCCATATATATATATAAATTTGTAAAGAAAAACGAGGAGAAAAAGCCTTAAAATTAAGGAATTTTAAAATTTATTTTAAAAGACTTCAAAAGTTAAATCTTGCGCTATCGCTGCTAAGATTAAAAATTTAATCTTATACAGAACACATAAATAAAAAATTATCGCCTAGGAAATGTGAAGTAAAATTTAGATAGTAGATGTGTACTATTGTGGAAATCAATTGGTATTTGTAATTAATTTAAAGTGAAATTGGTAACTGAAAATGCTAAATTAATAAAAAAGTAAATTTAAACAATTAAAACAAGAAAATAATTGTTGATTCCATAGAATCATTTTATCCGATTCATTTCCTAGGAACACAATTTTTCATTTATATATTCTATATATATATATAATAGAAAAAGCAAATTAGTGCTTAAATTTGCATTAAAAGAATATCTAATTCTTTCCCTTTCATCGTACAAAATCTCTCTATATATAAAGAAGAAAGTCTGTATGTTTGTTCGCTAATAACTCAGTCACTAATATAGCTATCGTCACTAATATAGCTAATAACTCAGTCACTAATATAATAAAAAATTTCTAAAATCAGATATATTAATTAAAAACTCTTAAAACGCTAATTTTCGTCCTCAGTTTTCCGACTGGTAACAGTGCTGATATCAGCAACAATGGCAACAGGGATATATCAGCAACAATGGCAACAGGGATATATCAGCAACAATGGCAACAGGGATATATCAGCAACTACGTGCCATTGTTGCTGATATAATGAGAGAGAATTAGTTTATTTTTCTATCGAAATTTTTATGTGGGTTGCATATCGCTTAAAATAAAGATGTAGTTGTTTTTATTTTTGCTCACCCAAATGGCAATTGCATATGTCATATGGGTATATAATACCATATGATTCTATGATTACGTAGTCAGTTGTGGTACATGTATTGAATATTACTTTATTTCTTTGGCATTTTTATGCATTACAATGACGCATCATATTCCTTATGACGTGTAACATGCTAATGTGCGAATTGTCAAATAATGATTTGAGTAAAATTATACATTATTCTCAATCTATCTCAATTGGCATAGAGTACTTCCGCTACTAAATAAATAAATATTACCTAAAAAATTATACAGTTGAATAATGTAAGTATTCCATTATTATACGTATAAAAATACGTTCTTTTATTAATCAGTTTTTTAGAATTCTCCTTTCCTAGGTAGAGGAAATATTTCTCTCTGTACCAAAATTCCTAATAAAGTAAAATACTGAAAGCGAGGAAATAATAAATGAAAAAAAAAGAAAATCCCTGTAAAATTTCCCATCTAACGTAAGTAATAATAATATCAGTAATCATTTTCCCATTAATTATGATATTAACTTGCATGTCATTCGCAATACATAAATTTAACAGATATAAGAATTGCACATTATCATGAATAAATTACATCATACATAGCCGAAACTGTTTGGTACAGAACAGAAAGGAAAAAAAAATTGTCAAGAAAATCTGTAAAATTACTTTATTTCATGTCGAAGACATGCATCATATCGTATGCTGGAAACTATCTCTGAACTTTGCCGGGAGCACCGATGTGGCATTGCCAGTTTTTGGTGGTATTGTTAAAGCGTAATATTGTACCATCAGCATTTTTGAGCTCATATCGTCTCTAAGTCTTTGAATGTCTATTCATTTGATAAGCAAATTCTTTCCTGAAATTAAGTCAAAAAGGAAATTCGGCAAATTCATTCGGAAGAGATAAACATTGATTCTTCGAAATTATGAGGTGATAAATTATTCTTCAGTTCACCGATTCTCAAACGCGAGACAGGTTGACCAGTTTTTCTAAAAGTACCATTGTGCCAGTTATACATTATCTAGTTGTGTCTTTGTCAAAATCAACGTTAGAAAAATATGCAGCCTCGCGTCAACATGGCCCTAATGAAGGATGAAAATTTCTGCGAGTAAATGATGTGGTACATATGCATTCGTGAAAAGACATGGTAGGTTTCAAAAGATTTTTAGAAGACTTCCGCCCGTTCACCGATATCATCTTAATCATCATCTTAGTAAAGGGATCAACAAGGAAAGCTGTGGCTATTATGAAAAATTATATTTATGATAAATGGTGGGAGGAGTGGAAAAGGTCTGATCGAAGTAAAGGTTATATGAAATTTGTTAAACTTAAAAAAGGTTTATGTTATTCAGACATTGACGTTAACCAAATCATTACAGGTCATGGCCGTTTTACTTTCTATTTTAAAAGGTTTAAATTACAACAGTCTGACCTCTGTGATATCTGTATTGAACCGGGCACTGCAGAGCATTATGTGGAAACATGTAAATATTTTACTGATATCAGGAACGAGTTTAAGAAAAATGATGTTTTTAATATATATGATATTTTAAATGATTGTAAAAAACTGAAAAAATTTGCTAGGAAAATGATGGAGAGAATTAATCATAATAAGCTTGCAGTAGGGATTTTAATCTGATTTCTTTAGTTATGTTCTTTATGTCTATTGAAGGTGCTGTTTCTGGCTTGCTCTGGCGCAGCCCGCAAAAAGGCCATAGGGCAAAGTAAAGTCTGCCAAGAGGGTCGGGCTGCATCCCTCTTATCATATCATCATCTTAATCATCTAAATTTTACGTTTATGAAACAACTTTCACAGGGACAGGCTTCAAGTAATATAAATTCTTCTGAAACACTTTAGAACATAAAACAAATTCTGGGACCTAGACCTCAAGTGCCAGAATTTTTGTGGCAAGTCTCACTTATCAACAAGTTAGTTGTAAATTCGGCAAAATGGTGCGACCTGTCACAGATATTAGGCAGAAATACGAGGGTCACTCTCGAAGTTTTGAGATGCAGCTAAATCATGCAAGTAAAACTTAGCCCATTTTAATAGCGTTCAAAGTATTACTCCAACATCAATGCATTTTTGTAGGCGAATTTTTCAAAGGTTAAATGCGTTTCTTAGAAAGCATCCATTTCTTAGAATCCATGAAAAATATTTTTTTATACCCTCACCAGTTTCATCTTCGGAATGAAAATGACTGCCACCTAAATTTGGTTTTAGATTGAAAAAAATAACCGAAAGTCACGCATAGCAAAACTAGGTGAATAGAGTGGATGTTCTACAAATTTAATGTGTTTTTGTTAAATAAATTCAACTGTGAATCTTGCTGAATGAGAAGATGCATTACCTGGTGAAGCATGAGTCCATTAATTTCTGTAAAATACTTAATGGTAAACCAATTAACTGTAACATCTTCCTGTTCCTCTAACATGATGACCTGGACCAATTCTGTACTTCTGAACAAAACGGCATACATAGCCTTCTCGTTGCCTTTTCACCATTGTTGATTTAGGGGCGTCTCCAAAGACCAATACATTATTTTCTTTACATATTGGAACATTTTAAAAAAGTATATATGTTTTCCCATTAATTATTATTTTAGAAATAATGCGATGTCTACCACTATTAAGTAGTTTTACGGATTCTTTTGTTATTTTCATATGCTCTGCCTTTCGTGTTTTTAGTTTCTGTTAATTTACGTAGTATCCAACGAAAAACTATATTTCATACCCATTTTTTATGAATAATATTATGTAGAGCTGTGACTCTGATGCTAAGAACTTTTTTATCATTTGATAGGTGCAACCATGATCATTGATTAACATTTTTCGAATGGCCGAACACAATTTCTCGAACTACAGTTGATCGAAGTTCTCCCTGTGTGTTTCCTCATCCAGGAGAAAATTTTGACTTCTGCGAAATTTTTAAAACCACATGAATACAGTAGCACGAGATGCAGCTTCATTTCCGTGTGCTAGCTATAGACGCTGAAGGCATTCTTGATTTAGCTGTACTTTAAAATCAAAGAAAATCACCCCGCGACAATGCTATTGCATCAGCTCAATTTTCCTATCCTTCAAATTTATTCTGCGATATATAAATTGCAACTGTTGCCAGAAATTATAGTCTGCTGGTATAAAAGAGTTTAAATTTACATACCTAAGAAGTAATTTTCTTTGGGGCACATATTGTCTGTCCCTATTTAAAAAATTCCAAGGTTACCTACGTACATTTTGAAGAACAGAAATTGCTGCTGTTAGGTCTTTTGTATCGACAATCCCCCTCCCCCGAAAAAGAAAACGGAAGTAGGATTTTGCAGTCTATTCATACATAAATATACATTTTTATACTGGTCTCGCAGCAGTTATTATTTCAAATTTTTCTTGCGCTAAAATTACTCAATCATTCTTTATAGAGTCAGTTCACATTTCCTTTGTGATTCGTTTTGCAGCTGTTAGAATATCTTTTCTTTTGAGCTGTTTGGAATAAAATGCACATAAAATAGATATTTCCGTCACATAAAAATAGAAAAGAGTAAGACACGCATATTTATTTAAAGCCAAGACAAAGCAGAAAATCCGTTACCAAAATATAACGCTTTCCTCGACTTGTCACCATTAATCTCATCATCGTGCCTTTCACATCTCCCTGAACGACCGAAAGGCGGTAGGCTTAATGCCGTGATTAATATCCACGTTCATTTGCAGCGAAAATAATGACATGAGTAAAAAGAAAACTAAAACTAAAAATACCGTATGTACTTTTGGAACTTTTACAAAACGAAAGAAAAACATCAACGGATATTCGTTTTGCTATGAAGAAGTACATGTTGGCAACAGGAATGTAATTACATGGGAAAGGAGGTAGTTATATGCGGATGCAAATTTTCCGGGAGACTTTCGGAATGCTTTGTGCGGCGGTCATTTGGTTCGCATTTAGATGCAAATGAAGTCAGAAAACTGCTGCGTACACTTATTAACTGCCTCGCTCGCAAATTATGTTTCAAGCTGTGGCTTTCTTGACGAAGTGACACGAATTTTCCATTTGAGTTTACAGCCCCTCTCTTCTTCAAGTAAATGTCCGCACAGCTTGGTTAAGAGAAGAGACAAGCATTTTTCAAAAGCAATGCTGGTATCATTCAGAAACAGAAGAACAGAAGTTCTAAAAGTTTACAAAACAGCTTTATGCTTTTACATCGACACGCCGATTTTAAAAATTTTTTTAAAATTGTAATTTTTTCTCTTTCCTTTGTTGTTGCGAATTATCCAGTTATTTTCACTATTATATCGTTTTTGTTAATATTTAAAGGAAATTTTTCTGTATGTTAATATAAAGGTGCAAAGTTTATGCTTCTCTTGAGATGCGGAGTTCAAAGCATCCTATCCGCATATGAGCATGCTAACGGAATTAGTTTCGGAATGCCTTCACAGTGGCGCTCCGTTAAAAAGATGTCGATATTCTTATGCAGAGACACAAGCCGAGTTTTAGCTTGTTGCTTTGATTGATAAAACGAACGAAAAGGTCCCTTGACCGCCGATGTCCCATTGTATTGACGGCTGCACCTTTATCTAAGTTGCTTTTATTCCGTGGCACCGTTGTGAATGTTTCTGCCTTGACAAGCTCTAAAGGGCAGTGAACATTAGGGTATATCTGAAATCGGTTCCATGTGTCGACTATGTCCATCGAAATCGGTTCCATGTGTCGACTAACTCCGCCATACGTAAAGTTCAAATTTTTCAACTCAATAAAAGCTATTTTTTTTACACTGCGGAATAAGGTCGATTGTGCGAGATGTCTCCGTTAGCTTAGGTAAAACCAAATGTGAACGACCCTTTAGCGTCTTGCCATATGGAAATTAGGACTGTTATGGCAACTCAAGTCATGCAACGGTCTGCTAGTGGCCAACTTTACATAGCTCTTGCTTGAATTGTAATATAACGTTTCTACTTGTTTAGCAGCTGATTATGCCTTGACTATTTTTGCCTTTCATAATTGTTCATCTAGTGGCTGCGTCCCGTTCCAAAAATGCAGAATATAGGTGAGGGAAAGGCTTGCATACCCTTAAGTGGTTTAGTTTAGTTGGAAACTACGCTTAAGTTTGGAATATACTACAAATCAAAGTCAAGGTTTTTCTCCGCTGTTAGTGTGCTAACTCGGGGCTGCTGGAGTTAGTCACCCTCTTCTGTTAATTTCTACTTAAATTACTTATATTAAAATGAGTTCTCGGCGAATTGTGCTTTGGCCATGGTTACTATATGGTGTGCATTTCGTAAATAATTCCCATTGCTGAGACGGAATATTCTGTTTCAAAGTTTGCAAGTACAAAACAACTCTTAATGTAAGTACTAAGAATCGAAAGCTAAGCTTTAAGAATTTGTATAGGAGGTTAGATGATGATAATATACAAACTATATTTTCGCTCATGTAAATCTTCTCCTTTAAATTCGGAACAATTACTTTTTATGTTCCACAAAACACATTTATTCCAAACCATATCATAAACAATAAATATTTTAATAATTAGTTTACGTTTTTAGATGTAAATATTCTGCGGAATGATGTTTGTTAAAAAGCCTTAAGAAAGAAAGTTCTACGAAGAGTTTTGAAACGCTCATCGATGTACTGGATAGTTCTTCAAATGTAGTAATAAAGTATTTGAAAATAAATGCAGTATTCTGTAGATATTTTCGGAGCAAAGTTACTATGAACAAGCTGATCTCAGTCTGAAGCAGTAGTTACATAGTATTTAATGAACTGGATAATACGGATGTTAATTAATTATAGTGTGAAATTTAATGCTAGCAAATAGTCTTAGCTATAAGTTAACATGTTTTATTGCAGCCAGTGAAAATACATGTATAAGGCAAGAAAAATACTTCCCATGGATTAATAATAAGTGATAGGTGAAACAAAGATACTAAATCTTTCATATTTGATGCAATTCATTTGTTGCTTAATAAACAACTGAACTATTCTAGCATAGCCTCAATAGCAAGAGCCTCATGAGAAAGCCTTAAGAGAAAGGAATAATATTATTGAGCAACAGATAATAAGCAAAGAATCGACATGTATTGATATTACGCGTATTCCCAAGTTCATAATTGCTTCCTACAATTTTATATTCTCAAACCGAAATGGATTCCTAGTCAATTAAAAAATAATAATGAGTTACCTAATCAGATCCTGTAACTCGTTGAATGGTTTGCAAGTAAGGTATTCCAATTTTTCTAAAACCATATGTAATGAACAAAAAAGAAATAAAAATTTTAGCAACCAGCTTTCTCTCAGGATTCTTTACATTTATGAATTCTCTTCTTTTGATAGCCTTCAGTGAAAACATTATTTAAATAAGTTTCCACTTACAGTGCATTAGAGTCTTTTCTTTGAAGTTAGATGTAACCTAGTTCTTTACTCTTTATTTAAATTACTTGTATGTGTATTCAACTTAAAAGCAAAGTGTTGTCATTTTTTTGTAAATTTTTCTATTTTCTAATGATGAAAACGAAAGTTGTTTTCAAATTAGTAAATTTGCGTCATTATCAGTGCAGAAACAGGCTGATCCCTTTATTTCTGTGCACCAAACCCCTGAAGACGATGTTCACGGACATGTAATTTTTTCTTTAAATTAATTCTTATTATTTTTGTTATTTTCTGCATTACTGTTTTTGCTTTATCCACTCATTGAACTTCAAAACTAAGCAAGTTTCTTCGCAATGGCTGGTGGCTTCGGCGGAATATTCTTATTTTTTCACAATTACATATAACTTTGGAGAAATAATTTATTATTTGCAAACTCTTTATTCCAAGCTGAATATGTATTGAGTTTAAATTTTCGAATTACTTTATTAATATAAACGTAATAATATATACCTATAAACAATTAAATAACGTGAGTAAAATTTAGGACTTAATTTAAGACAGTGTAAAAATCTATCACAATTGCAGCTCAGATTGAATAAAGTTAACTCTTTTAAAATTAATGATTATATTATCTTGGAGAGTGCAGTATGCTTGGGCAAAGGATTGCTATAGCAATTTAAAAAATTTCAACAGTAAATAAATAAATAAACGAACTTTTAATTTTAAGTAAATTAAAATAATTTTTGAAAAATTTGTTTAAAATTAGAATTAAATAAACAATTAAAAAAAGCTTTCCATAAAGTTTTATGATTAGCTGCATTTTAATTATTCATAATTTAATGTTTTAGATACACATGATCAGGCGGTAATCATCTCAGCAATTACTCTAGTTTAATTTTTAATTTCTAATTATTCGAGTTTAATTTTTGAAATAATTACCCCCGATGAGTCTATCTCAAAGATAAAATCATGAGTAATTAAAATGCAGTTAATCATAAAATATTATCGAAAGCTTTTTACTTGTTTTTTTAATTCTAATTTTAAAAAAAAAAGGAAAATTTCTTTTATTTTGCTTAAATTTTATTTAATTGTTTTAATTTGTTACAGTAGTCTTTTGCGTGAGCATACTACACTTTCTCAGATAGTATAGTCATTAGTTTTTTTTTTTTTTTTTTTTTTTTAATATATATTTAGCTTGCAGTAATAAATTTAGGCAAGTTAAAAATTTGTGGCGTTTTCATTATTAGGAGAAATTATTCTAACATTCTGGTGACAGAAAAAAAAAGTAAGTAAAAGAACTGGTTCTCATTCACATTACAGCCCACCAGCGGCCGAGCGGTAAAGTCGCTGAACACTGGTAGTTCGGTCCGAGGTTCGAATCCCGCGAACGGGCTGGCTGCATGGGCGTTTTCGTGGTTTTTTCCATGTGTAACGTGTATACGAGCCAGTTTCCCTTAGAAAGTCCTCCACGAAAGGCATCCCTCCCCTTAGGCAGATAGCCCTAGTGTGCTTTGCCATAATTAAATACACCATTCACATTACAGAAGCGGGGAAGGTCTTCTATAGACTCATCCCATTTGCTGTGATTTGAACTTACGTCGAACTACCTACGCTCAGAGGTTTTGCTTATCGACCGTTTGTGGACTTGCTTTTCCTCAACTTTTTCAAAAAGTCGATCCAATTCGCTGATTGCAGGCGGTGTAAAAAGACTACCCCTTTGATTATTTTTTTAATTGTAACTCATTTGTGCTATGCATTCACTCCGTGGTCACAGCATTTATTATAACGAAACGTATCTATTAGTTGCATCGCTCAAAAATAACTACAAAATGAGATAGAGTTTCACACATGTAACTTCCGAATTTCTTTTACATAAATGAACAATTAATTAAAGCAGAGTAAAATTTAAAATAAACATATATACAATTTTTTTTTTTTTTTTTTTTTTAAGCTCTTTTGCTTAGTTGACGTGCTTTGCCCAGTTTTAGCCTATTGGCTTTTGCCCACTTTCGTAGTTAGCACCTGTCTCCTCCTGCCTAATCCGGAGTGAGATAACGGAGTGGTTAGAAACGTGGATTCCAATCGTTACACTTTAACGATCGTTTTGTAACAATTAAAATAGTTACAAAACACCGCAGTTGCTTTCAGTAGCAGGAGCGGTTATAAGAGTTTGTTGTTGTTGTTCCGAATTTCTTGTAGTCTGGTCTGTTTTTTTTTTTTACAGAATAAATTTCCATCAATTTTCATCATCCTTTCATTTTAAATTATTGTGTACTGATAGCCAAAATATAGAACTTTTGCCTGCGTCTCTTCATTCATCATTTCACATTTTCGAGCCACACTGATGTGCATATAGATTGAAATCCGGAAGAAGGCTTGAACGTCTGTAGGAGTAAAATGGCATTGAGGTATTGGAGTTTTAAAATCCTGGCGAATCGAAAATCCTTTCGTGAGACTTGGTTGTAGGAGAAGAGCGGTGGGAAACCTTCAGATTCGTCCTCCGGAGCGTTCTTCATAAAAACTGGGGCGGAAATTCTCCCAGGTACAAATTCAGTCCAGGTACAAATAGGTACTCCCAGGTACAAATAGGTACAAATTCGGTCGCCTTTTGTGGTGCACTTTGGGCAACTCTTTCAGCGATGATACAGCTAAATATCTGATGGGTATTGGTTATTCTCAAAGAATGCATTAAGTTGTACGTGTTCGGCTATTTGAAACAACGGTAGAATACTTTTCATTTCGTGAATAGGTGATCTTGGCGATTTTAAAGTTTTTAAAAATTTAGAATATCGTCAACTGTGTTCGTTGTATAGCCAAATCTATTTATTTTTGGTTTACTTTTTACGATTTTTTGACTGCCTGTATATAGAATAATACCACTTATAAAAAAAAATAATTTATATATTTCTAGATGATAAGATTCGTATATAATTTTTTCAGAAACTTGAGGACTCACCTTCCTTTTAGTGGAAAGCTTGAGCAAACCATTTTAAAATAAAATCAGCTTTAAGATTTGTCAATAAAAAGACTAAGTGAAACTTTGTTTGTTAGTATGGCTTTTAGTTTTGGGGAAATAAATCATTTCTATTTTTAAGACTTAAAGTTACATTTAAATACTAAATATTCGGTAGTTCTTACGATTATATTAGTATTAATAACAACGAGAATGTTCAAATTGAAAGAGAAGCATCAAAATGTAAAACTCAAAATTAGTCAAAACAACAACCGTATTTTAGGTTTTGGAACCTGCACAAAAATCAGGTTATTGTTTTGCCTAATTTTGAATGAGTATTTTATTCAATAAAATTACATATTTTTTTGGTTCAAGATTATATAAAGTTACTGAGAACTAAAAAGAATTGTGAGGTATGCATGTAATTCGCCACTCATAAAGCGCATAATGGTCACTAGGACAGTAGCCAGTATGCATTATGTCCAGCACACCAGCAGCCGAGAAGAAAATCGCTGCTCACTGGTAGTTTGACGTGGTTTTATTCCAGACAAACGGGCTGGCTGTATGGGCGTTTTCGTGTTTTTCACCATGTGTAACGTGAATACGAGCCAGTTGTTCTCAGAAATTCCTTCATAATGGCATCCCTCCTCTTAGGCAGATAGTCGTCTAGTGCTTTGCCACAATCATGTAAACCAAACCAAGCCAATGTTATATTTCATGTAAATAAGATCTACTCAAAAAATAAAAAGAACAAGGCCCGTACTGCTTTGTATGTACTTCAATTCTTTATTTAGTCTTATTCATAACTTCATAAAATTAGCAAAACAAATGCTAAAATTCGTCCCTTTGCAGCAATGTTTTCTTTCCACGGCATGAAAGTTAAAACAAGCTTTTACCCTCTCGTTCTGTCTTCACAGATTCGGCAATGCCACGGGTATGAAACTTGATTATTAAAGTATAATGAAAACTATTATATAAAAGCCTAGATGTTAACTCCTACGTTTGAATCACTGCAAGCGAAATTCGAAAGATAGGATTCGACTTTAATCGGATAAAAGAAACAAGAACAGCATTTCCTTGTGGAAACTGAGAGTCTATTCAAGTGGAATTACGAGGAATCAAATCCCATTCTTACACTGAGGCTCAGCAAAAGATGATGTCCAATGTTGTGAAGACAAGACGTCGGGACATGAATTTTATATCTTTGAGCATGTCATTTTTCCGAGTTAACCACCTAAAGTCTTGAAATCCTAGCGACAAATAAAAAAAGAAGAAAATAAAGTCACCGTCTCGACTAAGAACAGGAAGAGATGTTCAAAACTGGCGATGCGTGAGACTGTGTGTGTTGGAGCGTAATCGTTATAGACCGCGTATTTTTCCCTTTTCTGGCATTCTCGACTTTTCTGATCGATGACAGAAAAAAGATAAATGCCAGCAATTGGACGAAAGAAACAGAAAGAACTTTAAACTCCTTAACCGTTCCCATAGGTTTCAAAAGCTTGCCAGGCAGAGTCTGTATTTTGTCGAGGCACAAGTCAATATTTTGTCGAGGCATGATTTGGATTGCATGACAGATGGGAGCTTTTTAATGAAGTTATCCGGAGGAAGTCATGCAGATTATGACATCTGATGTGAACATGAAGTTCCGAAGCTATCAATTTCAGCTACCCATACAATTACTTTAAATTTTGGAATAATTGAAAATAATCTATTTTCGTTTCTGATGTTGCCATAAAGTTTCATTCTTTCTTAAATAGCTTTTTGGGTAAATTAATATCAATTAATCTTAAAAGAAGATTTATGGAATGAGGTATACTTTTACATTACCTTGACTATTTATTTCACTTTAAAAATCAGACTATTTAACTAGTTTGAAACTTCGACTATTTAAATATTTATCAAAAAAGAATTCGAAATGCTTATTGTTTTGGCAAAGTCGCTTTCTTTACCAAAGCTATGAATATAATTTACATGCTTAGCAGTCAGATGCTTTATAACATGAAAAAGTTTCGTGCGTTCAAAATATGAACGTTCGGAAATTTTAAACTTAATTCAAACCCAGGAATTTTCGTGGACAGTTTCGAAATAGAAGTGACTTTACTTATTTTGTGCTCAAGGAAATGGTAAAAAATTCCGCGCAACATGTATTGGGTATAAAACCTATCATAAAATTACTAGTATTCAATATTTTCATTCACTATGCGACTGTATGTATGTAAATTTCTCAACTGCCTAATAAGTTTTTGAACGCTAAAAATCAAATCCTAGGACACCCAAGAGTAAATTTTCCTGCTACATTTCTGCATTTCTCTGTTAGCAGAATGATTATTGTTTTAGCTTTTCATGAAATTGAAAAGTTTTCGTAGATAACAGAGTTTGTCTTCAAACGTGTTTGCATCCTAACATCTTATCCACATTGAGTGCCCAGCTGTATATAATCCCTACCAGAAGTCAGTCTGATGTAGCTATTTGTAGTGGCCGGAATTGTAGCGGTGATAGACGCCATCGTGGAGCAGTTTTCGAGGCACGGAATGCTGACGTGGATGTAGCTGTCGGAGCTGCAGTAGGAATACACCGCAGTATGAGATTCAAGTCCTGTACGTATTCAAGTCCCATCAAGTCAGAATATACAACGTAGCAACGAATCGGCTCGTAGTCAAGTACCTAACGATATAAATATAATGGCAAGTGGACCCGATGGATCTGAAGCAGCAAAGATTTATCGTCGTCATTCTAATACTTGTCTAACACATCTTCTTGTTTTTTTCATGTCGTAGGTTGACTTACACACTGGGCATCTATCCACTTATATCCAATACTCTCCATGGCTCGCAAAGTTCTACGACGTAACGATAGCATCCAAACAAAGTAAAATAAAAATTGGTGGGGGGGGGGCTAGAAGAGGAAGGAAAAAAAAGGGACCTAAGAAAACTAAAAACAAAAATATATTTAGCAAATATTTTTGATAGCCGACTTTAGTTTATTAACAGTGACAATATTCGCATTTAAATTAATAACATGGAAAAATTATTGCTGTGGCCTAATGAGTAACTGGAAAGAATCTGAGATTTTAAACACATCGATCCTAAGACACACTCTGTCTTTAGCGACGCTTGAACAATTATATATCTTAGAAACTAAGAAAAGCTGTAAGTTTCTAACTTTCATTCCATTGTTAGTACCCTAAGCTCTACACTCTCCGAAGTATCAAGAACAAAAATCAGCGTTATATTTTCAAATTTCTGTAAAAATTTGAAAATATAACGCTGATTTTTGTTGTTTGACTTCTGAATTAGTATTTGTTCTGCGTGTTATTGTGTCTTAATCAAGAACAAGTTTCGTATATCTGCAAATGTTATTTTTAATAATTAGCTATTATTTTACGGTTATCTTTTTAGATCGTTGTTTTGATCTTTTGTTAATTATAATTATTATTTCGGATAATTTCAGTTATTAACTACATTCGCTGTTGCCGTGTAACCGAGATACTGTGTTAGTGTTCGAAGTTAATTTAAGTTAAGAGCTGTTTAGCGTACTCTACTGACCCGCATGCCATAATGCATTCAACTTCCGATTAACCAATGCGGATTAAAGAGCTCTGTCTAAAAAAATGTGTTTATTGCATAAAGATGCAAAAATTACTATCACAAACCATCAGCGTAAAGCAAAATTGTCGATGAAAAAGCTAAAGATGAAATTTGCTTGAGATTACAAGAAGCGGATTACGTCTGCCAGATGCCACTCTTTCAAAACGCGATTTCAAACCAAAACTTTTAACTGGAAACCGAGTTCTGTTGTAAACATTGCTTTTTAATGCTATCGGTAACTTACTTTAGTCATCTGTAATGATATTTATTCTCTAGTTATGTACAGTTCCACCAGCCACCAAGAGATAAAGTTGCTGAACAGGAGTAATTCGACCAGATGAACGCACTGACAGCATGGACGTTTACGAGCCACTTTCTTTTACAATACGAGTCACTTTCCTTTACAAAATCCTTCATGAGGGCTTCCCTTCGCTTTGGTCTTAGAGTGCTTTGCCATAATTGAATAAACCAAACTCAACCGTGATATAGAGTGTGTTCTTTCTGATTTAATTTATGTAACTAGATGACACTTTTCTTCAAATTAACCTTTTTGAAAATACAGGTAAATTATTGTAGCATTTTTCTATTAATTACAATAATAGTTATTCCTTATTCTTATGGTCTTGTACCTGCCTTCGAATTAATTCTGATTTTGCGTTAACCATGGACGTCATTTCCAGTATTACCCCAATAAATCCGGATTTGACTATATTTGCAAATCGATATGTGATGAAGTATTATTGAATAGTATGGAATGACTGTATGTGATATGTTTATCGGTTACAATAAATGAATTATATATTATTAGCTCATTAATGTCATTATACATTGATCTGAATTAATTTAATATCTTCTTAAAAATACACGAGATATATGTATATATATATATATTCTACAATTTTATCATTCTAGACTACTTAAATCAATTTTTTTTCATAATATAATATAAGCAAACGTAAACGTACATGTTCTTGAAAGAAGAGAAATGATCGAGATAATTAGCTATCCGGATAACTGGCGTGTGAATAATTGGAGTTCTAATGTACCTATGGCAGATTTTACACAGAAAATATTCTTCTTTTCTAAATTATAAACTTCTAATCATATGGTTTCACAATAAAAGAAGGTAGTAAACCATATTTTATACTTTTAGCTAATATGAAAGATTTTTATTACTTTACGTTGGATAAAAAGATTTTTTTGGTAATTTTATACTTTTTTTGTATTAATAGTATTTTTCTTTTAACTATAATATGGGTTCCTGTATTTTTTAACTTTCGGACTAATCTTAACTTGATTGGTGATGCCCTTCCCTGTACTAACCTGGTTAATCGAGAATTGACTGTAAAGCGAAACATTAATTTCTAGTGAAAACTGGTCAGAGAAAAATTTCTAATTTTGCCATCTTGAAATGAAATGATGAGACTCGTGAAACGTCATTTCAAAGGCATTTTCTGTGCTTAAACATCACAGTCAGAGCCGGCTTTAGACTTGATAAGGTCCTAAGCTATTAGAGATGTAGAGCCCTTTATAAGTCTGTTACATTATATTTTTAATACTATATTTAGCCTATATTTTAATTTTGGGGGAGGGCCTCCTGCTTGTGTAGCCCTTATACATAAATCCTGCATTGAACGACAGTAGCCTAATGACTAAGTTTACTGCCGAAAAAACGATATGCGGGGAAAACGAACAAGCAGGAACTGATCTCATTTACGGATTGTCAGCTCCCTCTAGTGGTGTAAAACAGAAGCATAGCCGCCCGTGGCTTTAAGCTCAGGATTATCGTCCGATGTGAGCCATCGAAGTGTGGCAGCGAGGAAGGTGGAGTGGGGCTATGTTTCCGGCTGTACATCTGGCTTATCAAATGAACAGCTGCCGGGTCGCCAGTTACAAAAAAGTATAAGCTAAAGCGTAAAATGCTGTTTGCGCCGTAATAATTACGCAAACGCGATTCACTAATTACGAGCATTTCTGGCAATCGCTAACCATCGACTCGAAAGCGAATTCATTCGTTCCGCAGTGACTTTTTTGCCCACCCCTTTCCCCCTCCTTCTTTTAAGCATTATTTTTGACATTCGGCTAACTATTGGGCGTTTTCTCTTTGCTGTTCTCTGAAAGTTGAGAAAATGTATTCTAGTTTTGGCGTTTAACGATGGAATTTTTTTCCCTTTCTTATTTTAATATCAAGTAATACTAGGTAACTTTAATTGCATTTCTAAGATGGCACGAAGCATTTTAACCGCATGGCACTCTAAGTAATCCAAGGAATACTTATTTTTAAAAAAATTGTAAATGTAATTCTAGAAGCACTTGCTTACCTTTCTTTTACGGAAGAAAAACTGCGGGCCAAACTGGGGGCCCACGGGCCGCATACGGCCCGTGAAGACATTTTAATTATGAATTTGTTGCAAATATTTCAAGATTTTAGTTACTTGAAATCCGAGTTTACTTTATTATCATTAACCATTAAAAACAAATAACGCACCAGAAAGCTATAATTTTATATTGTGATATATATCTTGTTGAAAGATTTGAAGATGCAGATCTGATTCATATTTGTTCGTATCTGTTAAAAAATAAATACGCTCAGAGACGAATTTTTGCACTATGAATAATCGCTTTATTTGCAAATACATTTTTATCTGAACTCCCCCCCCCCCGCCGCAATTCTAAATTAACAAGAAAAGAACCCGCTTGACCGAAGAGCGCTTACCACACGTGACCAAGATAATTTCGGTAATTTTCATTCAAGCCTACAAACTTTTATAAGAATCGAAACGTCATCAAATGTAAAGCTACAGTAAGAAATAACGAAGTTTATAATTATCTACATACAAACACATGTATTTTTATTTTTGTTTCGTAGATAAATTTAATAAATAAGAGAAATAGACTAAGTTGTTATCATTTATTCTCAAGATTTGTAGCACTTGGAAATGTTCTCCAATATAAACTTCTCTAAAATAACTATAAATTTGATTTTTGTTTCTCTGGATTATTATATTGATTGTTTACATATACGTTTTTGATCAATATTTAGCAAAATAAATTTAATATTCAGTTAAAGTATTTTTTATTTTGTCTATAAAAATTTTCACTTTGTTTTAAAAAAAAAAAAAAAATTGTTTCGTCAGCTTTTTTTTCAAATCGTGCATTCAGCCCACATTCAGCCCCATTTTGAATTTGAGACCACTGCTGTGCCATTATGATAGTGACCGAAAAGGTCCATTTGGTTCATTTCCTCGGTATCCAAATATTATTTCATGTCACTGTTTATTCCACAATCATTAGACATAGCCCATCTTATCTTAGGATCCTCTTCCAGCATTAATTTCGTAAGTTTTATTGGGCCATAGCATATCTGTACTTTTAATTGAAAGCAGTTGTTAAGCATTTTATCAATTACAATAATCTCTGTGCAGAAGAACCTAATTAAATATTTTGACATAATGACTTTCTCCTTCTTGCCAAACCCATGATTGTATAAATGAATTAAAATTAGAAATTCGCACGAAGTTGCATCAGTTGCATCTTTTATTTATTTATTTATTATTTACTTATTATTTATTTATTTATTTTTTAGTGTCGATGTTCTTTTTAGTATTGCTGCTTTTACTCGATCGATCCATTTTGTTAAAATTATTAAATTTCAGAATGTCTCAGAGGATTTTCTTCGCGAAACATCACTCTCTGAAATGTCAGAGAAAATCGAAATGAATTTTTAGCGATTATAGAAATTTTTTGACGTTTGAAGTGGATAATAATTAATTTAACTAGGAAATCTCTTGCAACTTTGTTATAAATTATAACGGCTACTTTTTTTAATAAACTAAGCACTTTTCGAGAAACGCATCTTATATTTTCAATTTTTAGAGGAAATCATTTATAAAGTGAGCACCTAAATTGTCATTTATAAATAAAGCACATAACATATCAGCAACTTAATGTTTTGCTTCATAGGATCAAATATTTATTTCACAATATTTTTATTACTACCGTATCTCTGCAGACCTGTTTAGTACAGCAATATTTGATATCAAGACGTTTTCATTTAAATTTCATTTTCATTTCAAACAAGGAATGAAATTTCATTAGTAAAATAAGGCGTTAGGAATATACGAATATTTGATAGCATTTTATGAATTTATAAAGCACATCCTGCAATACTGTTACTGTGTTTTCTTAGAAAAGTGCAAGTACAAAAATGAATTTATTTCCCCTTGTGTCATTATACTAATATAATCCCTATGCGAATCAGTTTCTCTGTCTTGAGAAGGGCTGAGGTTCCTAACTCTCGCCAAATGTGAGCTTGTATAAAGACAGAATTTAACCTAATTCAAAATTATCTCATTAAATAAAACGTTTAAATCACTCGGTACTTTTGTTTGGTGATTAAATTCAGGCTGATTTAAGAGTTACGCGGTTAACAGTTCGGGGAAGGGAGTATCGATAAAAAATACAGATCAAAAATTGAGTTGCAGAATGTGAAAAGAGTTTGCAGTGAAACTTTGAGGAGAAGGAAACAAAGCAGGAAATCTGTTGAATATGCAAAAGTAAAATCGACTTAATTTTTTATGGTTTCAGAGCAAACATGAGCACAAAGAACACCCATAACATGTCTTATTTTGCATGGACACACACACACACACACACACAAAAAAAAAAAAAAAAAAAAAAAAAAAAAAAAAACTCTCAAATTTTATGATCAGTTAGAGTCAAGGTAAAGGGGAAGCTGGATCTACTGCAAACACTGTCTGACTGGACCGGTATAAAAAAAAAAAAAAAAAAAAAAAAAAAAAAAAAGCAATGCGAAGCCAAGGTTGTGCATTTCACAGATGCGAGAAATGATTTTAGGAAACAAAAGAGTATGTAAACAAATGTGACACTTACATTCACTTGCCTGTTTTGCACATAAAACTGAAGAATTCGTAGTGGGTGGCCTACGTTTAACGATTGCTTTTACAGACATTTAGTTTTTTTTTTTGGACGAAAATTTTGGGAAATTCAAAGAAAGCTGCTATGGAACAAAAAATTACAAAACGCCGTCATATCCTGATGCCGAATAATTGCATTTTTCTTCTCCAAATATATCTTAATTCTGTCAATAAGTGGATCAAAGCATTCTTGTAGTACTGAACAAGAAACACATGCGTACACATGCGAAGTTCTTTCAGCAGTGATTTTATCTATATAGGAAAGGAGTGATGTATTCTAAAATCTTTAAAAACTGTTTTATTGCACGTTATTGGTTGGAATGCCAAATCATAAGATAAGATTCAGCCTATAAGTTTCATTCTTTCCCGGAAAAAGTTGCTTGGCACTTCAAGTAAGGAATCTGAAGACAGTCTAACCGATAGTAGAGACTATTCTAGATTAGTGGATTTAGTGGACTAATGCTAATTTCGGGCTGAGTGGAAACCACTGATGGTGATGCTAAGGAGAAGATGAAGCAGGATGCAAATCGCTATCACTTTTTAGGAAAGATGGAAGTTGTTGCTGCATTGGTAGAAAAAATATTGGATAGTCTTAGGATGATTTCATGAAATGTTACAAAAATTCCGGTATCTTTAAGCAAATAGGCCAAGGCTGAGACCTTCTCATGAGCATCCCTGAAACCCTTGAAGAGAGTTTCTTCATGATACCTAACTTCACAAGGGGGCCGGCACATTTGTACCTTCATGCCAGAGCACTAATGTGCCTTAACGAGAGGTGGTCAGTTTGAAAAAAATGCCAGCACCTTCTTTAAATTTATCCGTGCTGATTACACGATCTCATCTGTCTTTGCCGGAAACGGTTTGATCGTCTCCTGATTGGTTTAATATAAGAAATAAAAGCAGATATTAACACAAACTTAAAGATCCCTTTTCTCAAAGTTATTTTGAGATAATTAAGAATTAAAAACTGTTTTATAAAAAGTCTTAATTACTTTTAGTCGATGCAAGAATGATTCCTACTTTTAACGCAGATTAAATAGATCCTAGAGTTAAATTGATATAAAATACTTACTTTTAATCATTCACTCGGAGCACTTTTTCTGATAGACTATAGAGAATAAGTTGACATTCATGTTATAGTATATCCTACCTGATTTTAAGCTAACTTAATTAGACAAGAGGTTTTTATGATTCCAGTTTCAATTAAATACTTTCTTGAAACCATGGTATGCCTGTCTCTGAATAGGACTTAAAATTCATTTTAATTTATCATTTTATTTTAACGGGTAGGTGCTAATTTTGTACCGGTTTTTTACATCTCTCCTAACTTAATTTTTCATTTACTTTCATTAATTTATATACTTCTTCGTGTTCCTCCTCTGTTTCATAAACGTTTTGAGAATTCACATGCTGGGATACATACATGTCGTTTCAGCTATTCTGTGTTTAGATTTTTTTTGCATTATTTTAATATTAGTTCTATTGTTATATAAATTCATGCAACTTCGAAAATATTTTGATCAATCAAATTATAAGGTCTCCTTTCCGCATGCCTCCGTGATGTAAATGGGAGTATATACGACGTATAATTTTGGTGAAATTGTTCAAATAATTCGTACGAGTGAAATGAATCCCAATTTTGTAGATAATTTTAAAGATATTTATAATATCATACAGTAAAACTGATAGGACAGTACATTTTCTTTTCCGGATGAAAAGTCGAAAACGGTAGAAAAAATCTAAACTCTTTTTTAACATAAGCCTAAATCAGGAACGATAAATGTTTCTATGTGTCTTAAATTGCATTACATTATGAGAATTTTTATAACGTTCTGTGATACACTGTAATTATTGGCACGTTTTAAACCTGAAAAAAATCTCAATTTGTTCTAGAAACACGTTTTCTTATGCAACAAAATCCCCTAGAGAATTAAGTCTCAATATTCTTGTAAGTGCTCAGAAATTTGATCGTATACCTGAAAATGTGAAGAATACGTACTAAATAACAACTAAAAATTCCAGAATGAAATGATAAACGCTTAAGAAATCAGTTATTCTCTTCTTTCTGTTATTTATTAACAGCCATTATTGAAGAGACAAAATAAAATAATTTAAAATAAAAGTAAAGCACTCTTTTCCAACTTGTCTTACAATATGCATTATGTTGTATAGTAAATAAAGTAATACGTGTGGTCAATTTTAGGAAACATTCAAATAATTTCTGTATTAGCCAAAGTAATTTAAAGCAAACAACATTTTTTGCGCAATGAGAGTGGGACATACACGTGTCACAAAGACAGTGTGAGACAAAAGCTATCGAAACTTTTAATATTTCCCTTAACCAAAATTAGAACCAAATTCCGTTGGTAAATATACAGCCTAAAAATGCCTCAAAAATATAAACAATACCGTATTTCCTCTTACTTTTTAGAGTCTGAAATTTAAAAAAAAATTCCGCGTAATTTACCCTTTAATTAATGAACGAGATCCACTAAATTTTAAAATGCATTCATCGACGTAGTTAATGTTTTCATCTTATTAACAAAGACAAACCCTCGCAAAGCTACATGCGAAGGTTACCCCGAACCTTTCCATTCAAAGTGTTCATCTTTTTTTTTTCAGCTTAATTAAATATGTCGCATTATATTCCCCTCTCAAGTTTCGGGCAATAAAATTACCGCATGTTCCGACGTATAACGCACACTATCTTCTTTACGAAGAAACCTGAAATATACATGGGCGATGCTGTTATCTTTAGAAGTCATTCATTCGAAGATTTTTCCCAGTCTTTCGATCGATGGTATACTGAACTGACTAGAGAGAACAATGTGTGTGGAGAGGGATGCTTGAGGAAGCAAATATTCCTGCAAGTATGGTGGATTGTAGTTAATGCAGTTGCGCACAAGGATGTTATTCTATGATTTAGAGAAAAGGGGGACATTATTTGAGGTACGAATGCCCTTTCGTACCGAATGATGTACTGAATGATGATGTGTTAAATATTTTCTCTTTTTTTAGTCATTTGAAGCCGCGATTTTGAAGTGAACATCGAAGGCAAGGCAGGAATAAAGAAAGGATGAGGAGGCCAAATGTGTCATGCCAGCCTAGGAATAGTGTGCGAGTGGATAATAAAAGCATGAAAGGAAATTAAACCCGATATAATTCAAAAGTCATTTAAAATGTAGTATATCTAACAATATACATCGAACGGAAGGTGATTATTTCTTTACGGACAGAATAACTGTGGTGGGGAAGATGAAGCAGAATTCAATGATATAACGGAAGGCATAATAGAAGACGAATATGACGAAAATTTCGTGTTATCAGATAAAGATTTTTTTTTTTTTTTTTTTTTTTAAGTTCGTTAGAAATGTGAGTTTTTTTTTAAACAAACAGCATTTAGGTACATGTAGAAATATATTTTTTATATGCTCACCCTTTCCTTATTTTATCTACCATTTTTATATTCGACTTAAAACGCACACCCGTAAATTTTATCTTATATTCGATAGTAAAAGTTTCTCTGTATCTAAATGTTTCAAATATCTTTTCTGGGAATGCTGCTCAGAAGAAGCTCTTTAAGTAGCAATAAAAATTATAAAACCAATTGTAAAATAAGAAGAAAACTGAATTTCACGTCAATATTTCGCCTAGAAATAGTAAAATAATGCTTAATATAAGAATACATACAATCTCTAAATAGAGAATCCGATTTTATATATGACACGTGAAATTCATTAAAAACAACGTGTACTATAGAATAAGTTCATCTGTGTAGTAGGTTTATAAAATATCAAGAGCACTCAGATGCATCCAAATGATACAATTGTGATTAAATGCGGAATTTTTTTAAAAATGATCATTATTTCTCTCGATAATATAAGTAAAAAATTATAAAATTTGAAGGCCTTTTTGTGGTATTTGGAAATGAAATCCTTCCAATTGTTCAACTGAAGCATAAAATTTAATTTGGCCTCAAAAACCTAAACACAATCAGTGAGAAAAAATTCAAAGTTCATGTAAAATCTGAATTCATAACTTGTAAACATATACGTGACCATTCTTTTTAAGCCACTTTAATAAGATATTGCCTAAACATTTTCAAATAGTCCACTTTTCCAACGGTATTATTTTTAAAATCGAATTTATTCTCAAAATAGAAGCATACCGCTCTCTTCTTTTGTAGGAATATTGCAAAAACATTCGTCTAAATTATTTTAAGAAAGAAGGAAGTTTTAACAACTGAAATTTAGTTTTCGAAGAAAAAATTTTAAGCCTTTTAACTTGATCTTTTACGCAAGCGTTATCTAGTTCCTGGTGTCGGCCGCCCAACCAGGAAAATGGTTAGTGATTCTGCACAGCTGTACCAAAGAGCTCGGGTTCGACTTCGGAAAAGGCTTGGATTTTTGTAAATGTATAGTGTCTGTGCCGCATGGAGGCACTTAAAATATACGGCGAGCCGAAAGTCCTGTTGGGAAGTTGATGGTAGGAGACTGTCACTTGGATCCTGCCCGAGGGTCTTGCCAATGACAGGCGCATATATTGCCTCCTCGCCAGGATGCATTTCGTGGGCTTTCTCTGATATCAGACAAGCGAAATCAGTCACAACAACAATAATGCTATATTGTATATGAGTTGCCAGAGTGAAAAGTTTTTCGCTCAGGAGTGCCGGTTTGACAGATACTAAAGAAAAATAAATTTACGTAGACCGATCAGTTTTAGAAATGCTATAAAATTTGGAATACCTAGCAATGCTTTATTTCAATGGTGTTTTTGTTTTATCTATTACAAAGTCTATTCATCGGCGAATTTATTTCAATAAAAGTCCCGATAACAGTTTCGTTTCAAAGAAAAATAAGTTTCACATTCTAATAACATATAAAACCTGTAACTTATAGCCTCGGTATCATTAAGGCCGCTGTAGAAATTGTGATTTTTGGTATGAAATAATTAAACCTCAGTTGAAATAGTTGTAAGGCAATGTTTTAAACCTATTAAGTAAGTTTTGATTTGGTATAAAAGGACTGCTTGTTTTCAAAATTAGGAATCTGAATAATTAAGTGTATTTTTATTCAATAAAAATCACAAAATGGGAAGAATTTATCTGCTAATCTTCAGGGCCTGATTGACAGAAGGGGAATAGGATATATGTTATGAGCCTCCGAATTCGTTTATAAATATTCAAAATACGTAAAATTTTAAGTATTCTTTTTCAATTCAAAATCTTGAATATATTAAATTAGAAGCCGGAACAAACCGGAACAAAATTTTAAATTTCGTATTGTTGCGTGCATACGGGTTCGTTTGGAATTGAATGCACAAGTCCGATGAAAAATGAATAAAATTTATTATTATCACAAATAAATAAAACACAATACTTCAATTTCCTCAGATATTCGTACAGTATGACAGTATCTCACAGTAGTTATCTTTTAACTACAAAAACGTTCAACAGAACTTAATTCAAAACAGCTAGAGAAAGCTAATCCGCGAATTCGCTACAGTCAACAAGAGCAGTTTTCTAAACAAACTCTAGAGCCCACGAGTGGCCTAGCGGTAAAGTCGCTGAACACTGGTAGTTCGGTCCGAGGTTCGAATCCCGCGAACGGGCTGGCTGCATGGGTGTTTTCGTGGTTTTCCCCATGTGTAACGTGTATACGAGCCAGTTTCCCTTAGAAAGTCCTCCACGAAGGCATCCCTTCCCTTAGCCAGATAGCCCTCGTGGCTTTGCCATGATTAAATAACCTAACCTAACCTAAACAAACTCTTAAAAACAACAATAAACTAACTAACTACAATAATTGAATTGAGAGGTTTTTCCTCTTTTTTATAAGATTTTAAATCGCGCGCCAGAATTTTCTGGAATTTTCTCGAAATCAAAAAGGTGTAGGTGTATTTAATTATGGCAAAGCACACTAGGGCTATCTGCATAAGGGAGGGATGCCCTCTTGGGGGACTTTCTAAGGAAAACTGACTCGTATACACGTTACACATGGGGAAAACTACGAAAAGGCCCATGCAGCTAGCCCGTTCGCGGGATTTGAACCTCGGACCGAACTACCAGTGTTTAGCGACTTTACCGCTCGGCCGCTGGTGGGCTCGGAATATACTAATCTAATCTCGCGCTACACTGCACGGGGAATAAAACAATTTAATTTATAATTCAGCTAACATTAGCTAATACCAAATCCGTAACAGTATTTTAGTTTTTTATGTCTTTCTTCAAAAACCAGACACTGTTCTCCCATCAGCGATTGATCAATATCAAAATATCTATCGCTGAAGAGAAAGCAGTCACTGTTTATAGTTATGGGAGAGCAGTGATTATTTACAGTGATGAGATAGAAGTGTTTCCCATCAAAGACTAATGCGCGACTATTTGTAAACTAATGCTAACTTGCGCTACCAATCTTCTGCTATAGCGTGATCCCCAAATTTGAAACTTGCCATTTCATGTGAATATGTGAATATAGAGGTCTTTTGACTATCGTAGACGCAATTCATATACTTGACTATTAATTTGATAAACAATTTAATTCCATTACTTTGGTCTTATATCTGCAGCCTTATTCATTAAAATTTGTAATAAAATTAGTAAGAAGTACTTTTATAGTTTCTTTTCTTTATCCCACTTTTTCCCAAGCCGAAACAAAATGAAAAATAAATAAGTGAATGAATAAAAATAAATAAAATGCATAAGCTTAAATTTTATACGACGTATAATAAACTCTGAGAACAAAGCATACAGAAAAATGAAAGGTCATTTTTTTAATAACTTTAAATGAAAAAATAGTAGTTTATTACAGGAAATATTTTATATGATTCTTATTGTAATATCCACTAAATTCACAAACGAAGTCTTGCCACTTTTAAAAATCAGGCTTTGACTATGTGAATTCACATTACATAATATTCATTTGTTGTTAATTGCTCTTTCATTCTTAAATATATTTTATTAGTGTTTTTCGTTTTTTAATGCTACGTTTCCATTAATAAAATACGACTTATTTTATTATAGAAAAATATATTGCAGTATTTTTTTTTTTAATTGAAAATTTTAAATCTTTGTGCACCACATAGTATTAAAAGCATTTTTTCGAGTTTTTGTCTTCCTGTGTCTATGCCGAATTCTAATTTTTCAACCAAATCTAACATATGATATGTAGAAATTTTTAATTATTTATTTATTTTGTTACCATGCTTATATTCAGATGCTTTGCATAATTTTCTGGGCTCGACTTCAAAAAGAAAACTTTTATGTAAGAGTTAACAAATAATGCATTTGGCTCTGAAATTTGACTTGTATCATTAACTTAGTCCTCGGACAATTTTAAATAAATTTCGAATAGAATTCGTAGAACGGCTTAAACGACTTACTTCGAATTAAAAAGAATAGCTTACATAATTTAAGAAAGAACTCGTATATTCACAAGTGCATTCAGTGAAACTTGGCAGATTCTTTGACAAACTAGCATATCCAAATTTTGAGATTTTATACTTTGTTGCATTTTTTTTTTTTTTTTTTTTTGTGTTTTTCTATTTTGGAATCAATTTTATTTTTATCCATATCCTGTTTGTTTCATTTATCGCAGTGCATAAAATAGGCCACTTAAGAATTTTATGAAGGAAATTACTTGCAGAATTCTTTTTTCTTTCTTTTTTTCTCTTCCCCCGCCCTACACACGTGCTTCGCAGACCATTACACCCGTTTTTATTTTTCCAAAAAAGACATCCGCGCTGAAATGGGCTCAGATTTTCCCCTTGATTTCATTTTCAGCAAGCGTGGAAAAAAAAATTAAAAAAAGATAAAATAAAAACCTCATGAATTCTGTTCTTCATTTAATGGCGCCCGGCGTAAGGCCAGGCCGACGGCATTCCAAAAATGTTCTCATTCTGCTTGGAATATCAGATCTGTGGCACGCCCACGCACGAGATCGATAGGTTATTACCCGGCTTGTAGGCGGGTGATTGACTGAAGAAATTCTCGGTCACCATGGAGACGATAGACTGAGTGACAGTTTCAGCACCTTGCCCCACCTACCGCACGTGGTCGATATTTTCGCGTGCTGTTGACTACTGCAGAAGCTCCGTTGATATGCTCGGTGTGCTGTTCAAGAAAATGGTGGGGACGAGGCGTAGCGGAGCAGGGGGTGAGAAGGAGGCATAGATATTTAAAAAAAGGAACGAAGCTGGGATGTCGTTTATTTAGTTTTATTTTTCATTTATTTATTTTGTTTCATTTATTTCTTTATTTATTTTCCTGTTTTTGTAGGATTTCTAGTGGCAGCAGATTCGAATGTTATCGAAAAAGACGCCCATTTCAGAACTGTAAAGCAATGACGTGGCGTTGTTTGCATTTTTTTCCTTCTGTTCTTCTTCCCCTCCAGAAATATTGAGCCACAATGTAACGCAGTAAATAAAATAAACCGAATGCTCTTCTGAATGATGTATGAGAAACAATAATTCTCTCGACAATTGATTGCTGCAGTTGTTCACAAACATTTGTGTATGGTTTCTTGATTTTAAAACTCTTTTAGTAACCTTTTTAAGACGCTACGTTTCTTTTTCAAAGATTTGCATTTCTGCTTTTTTGATACAGGCTAAGCAAATTTGTTAACAGGAATATGACAGTTCCCTCTTTAAAATTGAGATCACCATAAAATGCCGCTCTGAAGCGCGATATGCATTCTGATCTATTTTCACGCAAGAAGCAATTTTTAGAGATAAAAACTTCTATAGGAGAATATCTGCAAAATTTTGGACTTTAAAGTTCCATCACATCACGTCACGAGACATTTATCATTCAAGTATTGTCACTGCACGAACCATAAGATCTTGTAAATTACCCGCAACTCATCTTTTTCGCAGTCTGTCAAACAGCCTGTTCCCAGAACGTTGCTGTCCCTTATCCCGGGTCAAGAAACAAAATGCATTGCACAACAACACGTACCCGCACTTACGTTCCCAAGGTGTTTGCAATGCTACGGATTGTCAGCAAAGGGATTATGACACTTCCCTTGGCGCTAGAGCACAGGAATCTAAACCTAAAGTAGTACATTCAGCTAAGCACATGGTCGCATCAGTGGCATGAAGTCATCTTTTTGACGAAACCCGCTTTTGCTACGGCCTAATCCATGAGTAGTGGTACCGAAGAGAACAAACATTCTTTATCACCATACCGGCCCAGGGCGTGGACTGATGCTACGAGGCTCCATTGCCTACCTATTCCATTCATCTCTTGTTCGCATATCCGATACTTTGACCAGCCACCGTTGCATCATTGAGGTTTTTTTAATGCCCAAGGCTGCGTCATATTTTCTGGACTGCTATCGCCGCACATTTCAACAGGATAATTGCGAGGCCACTTATTACCCATGCTGTTTTCCTTCTCCTTTTTTTTTTTTTTTTTATTTATTTATTTATTTTTTTTTTTTTAATGTCTTACTCCTCCTATTCGACTTCTTTCTTGGTCCGTTCTCGAAATCGCTCACAAAATTAAAATGTCTAGTCAATGTTTACAGAGAGCTTAGCAATTAGCATGATTACGTCCACGAACTTGTAAAACAGATAAATTCTGGTATTGAAATGAAGTGCTGTGGACTTGCAGTATCCCAAAATGTCATCCAAAGTCTCTTTGCCTTCATTTTCAACCGTTAACAGCTGCCAGAGGCGGATGCTCAGGATACTGATTTCTGCATGGACCATGCCCAAAATTGCTTGAAATTTTAATCGTTTCATCTTTCCAGTATAGTGTATTCCTGAAACAAATATATTCCTACTACTTTCGTTCATGTTGTGCCAGTTTTAATGGCCAGCAATGCGGACCTCGAGATAAAATCCTTTGGTTATAATCATCTGGTGTTGTCACTTATTTTACTTGTCTGATAATAACATCAGATCCAGTCCACAAATTTTATCGTATCTAAGAGGAAAACTTTGCGTATTGCCCTTAGTGAAGGCTTTGGGTGCCTTAAAGACGAAAGTACGAATTTACACAGCTTCCTACCAGTTTTCAAGGAGAATTCCCCAAGAGAAGGGATTCAACCCTCCTTTTCCACCCCTTCCGTCACTTTTCACCAACTTCTCAAGAGGTCATTCGACTGGGTAGTATTTTAAGTGCCCCCATGCCGCAGAGGCATTATGGACTGGCAAAACTATCCATGTCAAGACAGAAGAGAAACACGCATTTTATCTTAGGTAAATCCTGTACGAAGGCATCCCTTTCCTTTGAAGCTTTTCACATTCAGAAAGATTCATCTAGATTAGTTGATGGCTTCAATTCCAATCCAGTCCTTCCTAACGCGTCTAAAATTATATTAATTTAGTTTTCCAATTTTCGTTGCTATTACATTACTATTTCTGACAGATGGCACTACCTTCTCGTTCGTTTTATCCTTTTTGGGTATAAATACAATCGTAGCTTTCCCTTCGATATAGATATCTTCGCTCCTGATGAAGAGGGACCTGTACCTGTTTGCTTTCGTAGGCGATAGAGTGCTGACTAAAGTCTACGCAAGCACAAGGTCGTTGCTTTGCTAAATGTCCATGTCTCTTCCAGGATTCGAAGAGGCCAACGTTACGGCAGCCGGCTCAACTAACACCGTGCCAAAAGAGCTGCTCTTTTATTATTACTTAGTGTTAGCTTTCGATTTTGAAAATCCATAAAACCGTGTATATTTCCCTCTTATATATGCATAAATGTTAATTATACACCATTCCACTCATAAGTATAAAAATGAAGGGACAGTTTCTTTAAAGTGAATATCCACGACTCCAAACAAATTTGATCTTTTGTGAAGATGGTCGCCTTAGGGAATATAATCGTCGGTAGTGTTTAGCCTTCTTATTTAAACATGCACTCTCAGAAATACTTCTTATCTTCAGATATGGTCATGCTGGAGAGATTGTAGCCGTGGAAGATTTAATTGAAATATGAGCTACTAAAATCTGTTTTTTTCCTTTTCTTTTTCTTTTTTCTCCCCAAGCGCTAAATTTAAATCTGAAGTATAAAAATACTCGTTTCCTTCTCATTTGAAAGTATTACACGAGGTGTTAGAAAAGATGGCTACAGTCTTTAGTTTCTAAAATACAGATAATAAATATGTATCACTAGTGGCAGAAGGGTTAAATTGCTGGCTTCTGGTAGTTCGAGACCTGGTTTCAAACCCAAGGAAACTATCTGGCCGCTTGGTTGGTTTTTGTGATTTTTCCCTTGTGTAACATAAGTACGAGTCAGTTTGGCTTAGGTAATTCTCCACGAAGGCATCCCTTTCCTTAGGCAGATAGCCCTCATTCGCTTTGCTGTATTCAGGTAGCCTAATCTACCCTAAATACGTATGAACGATTTTAAAATATCTTAAAATGTAGCAGAAAATTTTACAAAAATAGTTCTAGCAGTGATTTCAGTAAATACAAAATTAAAATTGTCCCCGTTCAGCAATAATCTCGCTAAGCAAAGTCCGTCATCCTTTAACGCTTTAATAATCTTATCTAATATTTACAAGGTATTGAAATGTAAGAGTTTCATGGGGGCAAACTTCTGAAAATTTATGAAAATTTAGTGTTGTGACTTATCTCACATGTCTGAGATTAACATCAGAAAAGCACACGAAATTCCTTGTGGCAAGGAGGCCCACCAGCGGCCGAGCGGTAAAGTCGCTGAACACTGGTAGTTCGGTCCGAGGTTCGAATCCCGCGAACGGGCTGGCTGCATGGGTGTTTTCGTGGTTTTCCCCATGTGTAACGTGTATACGAGCCAGTTTCCCTTAGAAAGTCCTCCACGAAGGCATCCCTCCCCTTAGGCAGATAGCCCTAGTGAGCTTTGCCATAATAAGTACACCACACACCACCTTGTGGCAAGGAGTGCAAGATTGCGCCTGTCGTTGGCAAGAGCCTTGAGCACCATACAGGAGACAGTACGACTTCGTTCAGTTCTGCCCCCAATTTTGATGGAGAGCACCCCGGGGGACTGGTCCGAGGTTCTCTAATCCCTCTTCCCCTACCACCAACCTCTCTAAAGAACTTTCAGGGAGTTCTCTAAAGAGTGCCCCCATGCCGCACGGATACTATATTTGCAAACATCCCTACCTTCTCCGGGATTCGAAACCGGGTCCTTCGGTAGCGTAGTTGGCTCCTCTAACCACTATAACGTCTGGGTGAGTGGAAATTTTGTAACTGCTGCCTTCTCCAACACGAATAATTAATCATCAAAACATGTAGCCTTTGTTTGGTACTTTCCTCTAAAATTTGGTGAAAATTTGCTCGAAACAGTAGCACTGAAAAATGATCTGTACCAGAAAATTCTTTCTCGAGTGTCTCTGTAAATTTTCTGTGTTTATTATATTCAAGCATAATGAACTTTCTTGTAACTGCTGGTTTTTTTTTATCTGATAAGACTAAAACTAGATTAAAATAAAAAACTAGATTTTGTACATGCAAGAACTCTCCCATTGCCAGTGTTTAAACTTTTTATATAAAATACCCTGTTTTATTTTGAGAATCTTTATAATTAGATACACATGTCTATGATCGATATTTAGAAAATAAAATAATAATAGAAAAAAAAAACACTCTGCATTTTATGTTTTTCATTTACAACTTCCTCTATGAATAGCCGAAAAGCAAGTTAGATATCATAAAGGGAAGAAGAGAAATATTGCAATGAATGGAAATTTCTGAATCATTTTATCAACGAAACGAGTGTTTATAAAATAGTAATGAAACGTACAGGAGACATTCCACGGGAGAAAAAAAAAAAAAAAAAAAAAAAAAAAAAAAAAAAAAAAGAAATCCTATTATAAAACTAGAAACTCAGGAGGAAAATAATTTGAATTCGAAAATATATTTTTTTTCTTTTCTCGGAAAAGTAATTAAATACAAATCACTAAGCAAAATAACAACAAATTTAAAATGTGCTTGCTCTCGAAGGATGGAGTGAGGTGTGTTTTTAATACTGAAGATTTATTTAATCAATCATGATAAAACGCGCGAGAGGTATCTGTGTAAAGTAAGGAACGCTTTCGTGAGGAACTTTCTTTTTACATTGCAGAACTCAGGTAAATCCTTGTTTTATTTTGTAAGTAATGATGAAGCGAATTCTGAAATTGAACTTCTGTAGTATTTTTGCTTCCTTAAAAATTTTTACCCGTTTGAAAAAACTAACGAAATTTTATCTTTATAACTTACTGAGTTGCTAAATATTTAAAAGACCCATTTAACTTATCAATTTGCTAATATCGGCTGTGTCAGGTTCGTCTAAGAGTGGTGGAATAATTTAAGACGTGAAACACTGGTAATGCGCCCCGGTTTTGTTTCCTGAAGTTGAATGGTTCGGCAAACTGATGTTACATGTTTCTTTCATGTATAAAGGACACACAGTCATTTACCTGTAGAAAGTTCTTCCCGAACGCATTATTCCCGTAAGTAATAAGTATATTATGTTATTATTTCGAATGGTTCTCGATGCATTTCTCATATACATTACTCAAAAATCAAAATATTAGTGATTATTTTGCATTTTTGTTCAATAACAAAGTACCTGGAACCGGTTCATTTTAAAAGATTTCTTTTTTTTTTTTTTTTACTATTTTCAATCATTTCAAGCATTTTGCTTAGACGGAAAGAGCAAAGCAATAATGCGCAGGTGCAATATTCAAGCAGCCAAGAGGTCACATGTTTGTGAACTGTCTGTGTTTGCTTTCACTTGATATTCCTACGTAGTGTTTGACTTTTATCAGACAGAAAGCAATTTTTTTTTCAAGCATAACTAATTGGTTTTGTATCGCTTCCCTTACTTGCTTATTTTTTACAGTTTAAAAAATAAAGACAAAAATTTTTGTGGTAATTTTTTTTTTTTTTTTTTTTTTTTTTTTAGTTTTTGTAGCTAAAAATCGAACGCTTCGTTAATATTTTTAATAGACACCATCTACAAATTACTGCTTGAGTAATATGAAGAATATTTTTAGTGCAATTTGTTAGATCCGATTTACAAGGGGAGGAAAAAATGAAGAACTTAGGCAACACGTCTTATGGTGGACCTTACTTCTCTATTTCTTTACGATGTAGTAGATATGAATGACGCGAATTATATAAAATATTTTGTTAAATTACTTAATAATTTGTTTTCATTTAAAGTTAAATAGACAAAAGGAAATACATTTTACATTTTGGTTATGAAATATTTCCTAGATTTTAGTTTATTATGTATTGGGGGAAAAGTAAAACAGGAATCGTTTTTTACCCTTCCATGTTAATGTTATACTGTAAAGGCCCTTATTTTCGCGAAAATGAATATATCGGTGATTTTGCGAGTTGAAAATTTCGCGAATTTTATATGAACAGAACCGAAAGTTGAAAAATTTCAAAAGTACCTAAGTAAAGTTGAGAAAGTTGAAAAATTCCAAAAGTCCCCAGACTTCCCAGCTATTCGCGACGAATTCGTTAAGCGTGTTCGTACAGTGATCGACAAAAATGTTGTTCCCACTGAGATGTTCGTTAATTTCGTTAACATCTAATTACACATTGGAAGAACGTGATGACTGTTTTGTTAGCATGTTTTCTTGCTGGAAACCTACTTCCACCACAATTGTTGTTCGCTGGAAAAACAACAAATTGTCATCCAAAGCTTACATTTCCCGCGGACTGGGACGTGTGGCACACCGATTCGCACTGGAGTAATACTGACACAATGATTCGATACATCGAGAATATTCTTGTACCTTATTACGACAAGCAGAGAGAGCTTCTCGGGCTAGTTCCAGAGCAACCTGGTGTAGCATTGTTCGACGTTTTTAAGGCACACCAAAATCCTCTTTTTCTGACTGATAAGAAAGAAAGTTGTCAAGAAAAAGCTTCTAACTGTACAATAAATCATTAAATTTTGGGAAGCAAAAAATTTCTGATTTTTTATTATTATTTGAGGCGGGAAAAAAAAGTATTTTGCGAGGCTTAAACTTTCGCGATTACGACGGGTTCGCGAAAATCGCGAAAATTAAAGCCTCGCGAAAATAAGGGCCTGTACAGTATATATATATATATATTTCCAGGAAAGATTGGAATAAAGAGAGACCTAACGAATTGTTAGTCCAAAGGGATTTGAATCCCGAAGGACTATTAGTTTCGTTTTGGCATTTTGCGTCGGACTCATAAATGTCGGTTCACTTTTCAAACTGTTGCCACAAAATGTTAGAGTCCTGCATTATATTTGAAGAAATTAAATAATGAAAAATCTGCATAAATGTATGTATATTTCTCGTATTGTGATAAAACAACGGTACATAGAGTCATCGAATTTTGAATAACGTAATCCTCCAACGAATATGAGCATGTGGAAGACCAAATTTGAAATTTGAAATTTGTTTTATGATCGATTTCCTATTTTTTAAAACTTTGACGAATTTTTGATTAACAAACTCAAGGATTTCAAAGCGAGCAATGGCAACGTTGTGCAGAAAAAACATTTTTATCTCCAGCGCGTGAGTCTCTGTATCGGAAATTCTAAAGATATGCTCGTTTTAAAACTATTTTGCGATATTGCTGTTGCACTGGATCTTATGATTTAAGTGCGAGGAACATGATATTTAATAAAGAAAGGTAGCACACAAAATGTTAAAAAACGCCCCTTTGGACGTAATTTAAAATCTGAAACATTTCAGATTTTTTTTTTTTTTTTTTTCATGATTTTATTACAACACGTAAATAAGACTAAAATAGTTCAATCAAATTGTTTCCAATTTAATAATTAAATTTATTATTGTTCTTATCATATTTGAGCTCTAGATGTGGTGTGTGTGTGTGTGTTGAGAATACGGTAAAGCACACTAGGGCTATCTGCCTGAGGGATGCCTTCGTGGAGGACTTTTTAAAGAAAACTGGCTCGTATACACGTTACACATGGGAAAAACTACGAAAACGCCCATACAGCCAGCCCGTTCGCAGGATTCGAACCTCGAACCGAACTACCAACTCTAGATGTGAAATTTCTACATTTGTGCTTGTGAATTTAAACTACTTTCGGTACTGCTTTTCCGACTTTTAAAACATTCATGCAAATATTTTGCGAAACAGTTTTGGGAAATTCTGTTTGATACTTTTTATTTATTTTATTTATCTATCTCTGTCTATATATTTGCGTTTATTTACGCCACTCCCCCTTTTTTTCCTGTGGCCAACCGTCGGCCGAGCGGTAAGTCGCTGAGGGCTGGTAGTTCTGTCCGAGGTTTGAATCTCGCGAATGGGCTGGCTGCACGGGATTTTTTTCAAGTGTAACGTGTACACGAGCCAGTTTTCCTTAAAGAGACCTCCACGAAGGCATTCCTGCCCTTAGGCAGTTAGCCCTCGAATACTTTGCCATAACCAATCAAACCATTACCAAACCAAACGAAAATCTCCTTTTCCTGCTAATTTTGCCACTTAAAATTCGGGAGAGGGAAAAATACATGCCGTATACATTTTCTAAAGAGTTTGTGTGCATACTGTTTGATACATGGTGTATATTTTCGTACATGGTGTATACTGTTTCTAAAAGTCTTCTTTCTTAGTGCAATAAAAAACGCGCATAAAGACGCACTAATATTATTATATGTTAAAAAAAACCCATCAGTTTCAACTATATTTCTTTTACTCATACAAAATAATTTCCTATTTATGCATGCATTTTACATTATAAGTCAGAAGTTTTTAAATCATGTGCTGAAAAACTAGGAAGAGAAATGCACGAAGGGTGATAAATGCGGGTGAATGCAGTATTCATTTACTTAGTTTTATTTCATTTATTTATTTTTATATACTTTATTTATTTATTTACTTATTTTTATTTTCAGTTATTCATTATTCGTTATTTCTTTGCTTGTTTACTTTGAAATGAATGAACCGTTGCAATCAAGAGTCTTTTGCTTCCTTCCCCCCTCATGTTCTACTTGAACAAATGGGTAAATACTTGTTCAACCATCTATGGTACCAGTTCTGCGTGCACATGATTAATCTAAAATGTGGATGATGAAACTTGTTTAATTAACCCTAGTAGTTTTAGGCGGTTTCACATATGGAATGAATTCCGTGGTCGTTATTACTATTAATACTTCTTTTGATGGCGTGTCAACGAAAGTTAACTCGCGTGCCACCTTTGGCCCTTTCGTCGTTGGCTTACGATTCCAGTATAATCCGAGGAGTTTTTTCATGCTTATAACTTTGTGTTTGACGTAAACTCGACCAAACGCGGTTAAATATTCCAACAATACCGGAGTTAAAATTTTCTTCTATAAATCAGCCGTCCTTTCAGGAAAATATAGAAATTTTATTTCACATATGAGCTAATAATGGAACTTAGCAAGTGCAAATAAAATTATACAGCTTGATTAATATGACTGATTGTAATCATTGATTCTATTAAATTCTTATTCAAGGAAGATATAAATAACGACTTTTTCGTAAGCCATCTCCAATAGTTAAAATGTTAAGCGAATCCCACGACGGTAGTTATCGTATTTTCTCATTTATTCACCCACCCCCCAACTTTTTAGCGCCAGATTCTGAATTTTTTTTTTAAATATTCGTGTGATTTTCCTCTTCCTCATTGCTTCCAGAGAACGAACAGTTTGATTAATATGACTGACTGTAATAATTGATTATAATAAATTCTTTTTCAAGGAAGACATACATAACGAATTTTTCGTAAGTCCAATGGCTAAAATATTACACAAATTCCATGACAGCAGTTACCGTATTTCCTCACTTATCTCCCCCTCTAGCTCTTTAGCACCAGATTCTGAAAATTTAAAAAATATTCTTGTAATTTTCTCCTTCTTCAATGCTTCCAGAGAACGAACTTCCCTAAATTTTAAAATTGATTCCTCGACGTAGTGATTGTTTCCGTCTTACGTGCAAAAGACAAACCCTCGCAAGATACCTGCGAAGGTCGCTCTGATCCTTTCCCTTTAAATATTTCAACTTTTATTCCAACAAATACAAGAGTCGACCTATCACAACAAAGTAAGCACTACGATTTCGCTGAGTCAGCTGCACATTCACCTTCTGTATTTATTTATGGATGATTTGAGACTTAAGGAGTAACAGAGGCAACAATATAAACGGGAGAGATTCAAGTTACAGGAGAGTAGAATAAAGATATTAGGTATTTCAGTCTTAACATTGCTATGCATTATGACTGGAATGTAGGTTTCTTTAAAAAAAAAAATAACTCTGTGATAGTTACTCGTAGTTTACAATTCCCCATCTTGTTTTTTTAGTAAAAAAATGGGGGAGGGCAAGGAATACCGCATCTTTTATTACATTAAATTATATCATTAAAGTATTCTTTAAAATGAATTCATGATAAATTTTGTGCGCCTCAGTTTTTATAATCACACGATTAACGAAAGTAAGTTCGATAAATGTCTATGGTTTGGTTTGGTTTATTAGATTACGGCAAAGCACTTGAGGGCTATCTGCCTTAAGAGAGGGATGCCTTCGTGGAGGATTTTTAAGGGAAACTGGCTCGTATACACGTTACACATGGGGAAAACCACGAAAAAACCCATGCAGCCAGCCCGTTCGCGGGATTCGAACCTCGGACCGAACTACCAGTGCAGCGACGTTACCGCTCGGCCGCTGGTGGACGATAAATGTCTATGATGCTTATGTTTGGAGTGAAAATAGACTGAAGATATGATTAGTATCGTTGTTTGTTTATTCACAGTTTCCAGTTGTCTTACAAAAATGTGTCTAAGCTTTGTATTTGACTATGTTACACGTCAGGGTTAGGCAGAATCTCGGATTTATTTTTCTTTTATACTGCTCTTTTTTGTTTTTCACCAACAAATCGTGGATAACCGAAACCGCTTATTGAATCAGTGGATATGGGAGCATGGATTATTGCATTATCGGAAACGGATTTTCATATTTTAATGCGCAGAACTAAAATATAAATTTATTTAAGATTTCAGTGATGTTAAATATTGATATTATAAAAAATTATTGTTAAAAATTATCATAATAAATTTTCATGGTTATTCTAAGGTCGATTATTTCATGAAATTAGGATAAGTTTGAATGATATCGGTGTTGTGACTTTTATTTTGTAATATAAGATATTTCTCCCGCCTTCTTATCATGCCTTCGTGGTGTAGTGGCCAGCACACTCGACGCCAGTGTGAGAAGTCCGAGGTTCGAATCCTGGCGAGGGCATTGCTCATTTTTCATCTCTCCTGCTCCTAAATAACCTAACGTCTCTCAGTAAGCTAAAAATAATTCACAGGTCATTTCGAAAAAAAGGGGGGCTATTGTATTCCTCTTCCCCTTCCCCGAAAAAAATGTTTTACACAAAATGGATGTTATGAAAAAACGATTGTACAAATAATGATCGTCAGACTAAAATTAACTCGCAAGTTATTGTACAAAAAGGGGATGGGGCTATTGTGACAATATGATTATACACTCTTTTGCAAAAAAATCGAAGCACCATGAAGGAAGTAGTTGTTTTTGAGGAAATTGAATATGTGTACAGCTCCTACACAAATAATAAAATGATTAAAAAGTCAAGGTCATAATACCTGTTCGCGGCCCACAGTCACCCATTGAGTGTTCAAATTAGTAGTCGGTCGAACCGCCTCTGGCGGCTATGCATGCTTGAGTTCGTCGAGGCAAGGAGTGGTAGAGGTTCCTAATGTCATCCTGCGACACATTCTGCCAGACATTCATCAATTGTCACTCCATGTCTGGAATATTTTGTGGTGCCCGAATCTGGCGGCCTACCATATCTCAGACATGCTCGATCGGTGAAAGGTCTGGTGAGCTTGTTGGCCAAGGAAGGAGTATCAACCGCACGAAGACAGTCCAGAGATTTGATAGCGGTATGTGGCCTGGCATTATCTTGTTGAAAAATGGCCCAGGATGACGTGCCATGTAGGGTAACGCAACCGGCCGCAGGATGGTATCAACATATCGCTGAGCTGTTAAAGATGTACAGAGGATGGCTAAAGATGACCTGCTGTCATAAGAAATAGCGCCCCACACCATCACACCAAGGGTTATGGCTGTATGCCTTTGTAAAACAAAGGCTGATTGGGACCGCTGGCCCCGTCCTCTCCAGACACGAACACGGTGGTCATCTGCTTCAAGAATGAAGCGGGATTCATCGCTAAACACTATACGATGTCAGTCTGATGGCAGCCATGATGATCAGCTGCGACACCACTCCAGACGACTCCACCGATGTTGTGGGCTCAAAGGAAAACGTCTTAAAGGCCTCTGTGAGCGTAACACCTGCCTCAGACCAGTACCTCCTACAACTCAGACAAGCGCCTTGAGATGGTGGGGGTATCACGGGAGGTATAGACGTGGCTGTAGTGCGTTGAATAGTTGGCAATGATACTGTTGGGGTGCTTCGGGCCTAGCGAACAATCATCCTATCTTGCCTCGCATTTATGTTCCTTAACCTTCCAGAGCCTTCATTTCGTCGGCAATTTCCTTGTAGCAACCACTGCTGCCATCATCTTTGCACAGCAGTGTCTATACACTGCAGGTGGTGGCCTGTTGCTCGGTATGACCACCCAGCTTCACGCAACCTCACAATGCGACGACGTTCGAAGTCGTTTAGTTTTTTGTAAGGTCTTCGATATCGTTGTAATGGCATCTTTAGTTGCTTCTTTACGGAATTACGATGGCAGCAACAAAAAAAAAAAAAAAAAAAAAAGATAAATTTTCCGCCTCTGTTACTGGTTTTATTATTTGCGAATCGAGCACTAGAAATTCGCACTTTGATCGCAATTCCTGTTCATTTGCCTTGAAACGTTGATCATTTGCATGTTCGGTCCAGATGTTTTTGCATACCAAATTTCGTCACGATCGCAAAAGTACTTCTTGGTGCTTTGTGATCGATTGTTTCTTGAAATTATGATAAGCTTGAACGACATCGTGTGGCAGCTTTTATTTTGAGAGACTAAAAGTATCTAAGTGCCTCAAGGAATCAATAATTATATTCACTTATGCATGCAATTTGAGAAAATTTAGTGTTATTAAAAATACTGGAAACATTTAAAAGTTTGCTTATCTTAACCCATTAACTGCCAAATTTTTATTTCGTCAATTTTTATTTTATTTCTCTTAGTTTACATCTAAATAATAAGAAAAACATGTTTTTCTCATAAATGCGTCATTTTTTTTCAGAAATTTTAAATTTAAGTCCGATCCCCAAATGGGGATCACGGCTGATACTATCTACTTTTAATGCCAGCTTTCAAAACAGTCTACGTGTAATCCAACATTACATTTTCCACCTTGTTTTCTTGCATTTGTTTTGCATACTACACATATCCTTTGTTTATCATTTTCGGTCCGTTCAATATAATGATTACCAGATGTTCTGATAACAGTAGGAACACGATTAATTCATGCTTTAGTGAAAGAATTCTTTCCACCCTTTTTTGCATCTGAGAGTTCTGAAGATTAAGCAAGATATCCTCTAGCAACCATCCTCCTAAAATCTAGCAATGGAATTTCATCATTTGTAATACAATACAGTGCATGGGCATAAACCAGTGTTATGTCAATGGCATTAGTAAGCAAAGGAAAATACCATTACCCCCCTTATTCTGATTCTGTATTTTTGAACATTCCAATCCATCTTGTCTACTCCACCCATGTATTTGTTATATGCTGATACAGTCAAAAGTCTTTAATGCGGACTCGTCGGGACTTTGGCGATTCCGGATTATCGATTTTTCCGGATTATAGATCATCAGTTTAAATCTGGCAAGATGGCATGCAGAAATTATAAAATTAAAAATATGAAAACGTAATTTATAAAATAATGAGCAATTATGATCTAAAGGGTATCAAAATTTACAAAAAAAGAAGCTTAATATTTATTTGTTTACTTTATCAAACATTTCTTTCAACGTGCGCATGCGTAAACCATACCTTACGCATAGCCGAAATTAGAAAATTGCAACCAGAAAACTATTTCATTTGTATTCGTGATATTTATAATGACGAGGAATTTGATTTAAATCATATCAAAGACGGAGTACATCGAGATTAAATACTACATTCAGTAAGGAATTATAAGCCGAATAAAATAAAAACATCTGCCCTGAAGATAACGATAGTGCCGACAGATCAACTTCCAGTTCATTGTGCGTCGCGACGTCACCCCCTCTCCGCGCAGAGCAGCGTGAAATTGATAAACAGATTTCGGAACGGTTAGATAAACAAAGGATATGCTTTTATCCATTTTTTGTAGCAATTCGTTTTTTGTTTGATGGACATCGAAGCATACTTTCGTTTTCTAGATCCTTTGGGAGCTCCAGCATCGGAAATTGTATTTGACATAATCGAAAGTTCAAGCTTACTTTTATAAAATTGCTCTTACAGTCTGCAAAAAATAATAAGCCGGATCCAATTCGAAGATTAAGGAACAACGCAATCATCAACATTAACTGAAATAGATAATTAGATAATTTTAGCTTATACCGTCCATTATACATTAAACGCGCACGCGAAAACGTATTCTGCGCTTGCGCAGCCGTAAAGGCCTATGCAGATTGCAGTTAAGGTTGCAGATTTATGCGCAGCCGTAAATGTCTGCAGTCGTAAATGTCTTGCGTGCACACGTAAAACGCCTATGCGCATGCGCAGAAAGATTTTAGCTTTGAGGTCCGGATTATGGGTGCCCGAATTAACGACTTTTGACTGTATCAGTTTGGGTTGTGGTACTTGAATATCTTTCTTCTCTGTTCTACTCCATCGCTTCACCTCTGATATTGGTTCGATAGTTTCATGATTAGACAGAAGCCTTACAGAACTGTTGTCATTCCACGTGATAGCTAAAATTTCATTATGGGAATCAAATATGTAGTCATATGGCCCACGTTCTTTTTTCCTTATATCTTTGTCTGTTGCAATAGGGCATTTGTTCATTCTGTTGAATCGAACAGTTTCTGTTGCTCTAACGTCAATGTCCTGCAAATGTTTCATCAGAGAAAATCCTGTGAAAAAATTGTCGAAGTAAACTTTATGAGCATTTGGTGTCTGAAGAATAGATACCATCTGAAGGACAACAGATGTCCCAAGCCCACTGATGCTTTCATCATCTCCTAATTTCTTTGATTTGCCTTCATACACTTGAGTCTGATAACAATATCCAGTCTGTGAACAACAGATAGCCCATTATTTGAACCCAAACCGTTCTGGCTTACCACGTATAAATTGTCTGAGGTAGTGATGTCCATAGTAACGAACCATTTGTTCGTCAATGTTCAAACTTTCAGAAAACAGTTTCATTATCAAAAGGTATTTCAAAACTTTCCAACAGGGATTTTCCCCTGAGTTTTCTAATGACATCATTTCGCCTTGTCTCTATAACGTCAGAATTTCCATATAGTTTCGAGTACTTAGGTTGCTTCTTTTTCGAATTGGAAGTCAATACTTCTTTTCTCTTTTTAGCAGGTGGTAAGCCGGTACCTTTTGTTACTTCATTTGCTGAAGATTCAGTTGTATTCACTAAAACATTTTCCTCAAATCCTGCCACACGGTGAATTTCAACACACCCGGGAACATCAAGTGGTTCTTCATCATCAATTACGTTGTCATCCATGTCCTCATTATCTGAAATCTCATCAACCCGCTCTGTGGGAATTTCTACAATATCTATGGGGCTATTATCGTCATCATCGTCAGATGCAAAAAAATCATCAGAATTTACAATTTCTTCTATTTCTTTTAAAGAAAGATATCTTTTACGCGACATTTCCTGGGAAAAAAAGAAAAAACAGTTGTTTTTACAATTTTAGTCAGTACCAGCCATAATCCCCAAATGGGGATCGATATAGCTACGTCCATTGTATCCATCCAAATTACAGTATGGGGATAAATAATATATAAATACATTAATTACTTACCAATGATCAAGGGAAATTCAGTACAACAAAAATAATTATTCCTAAGTAACTTTTTTGTGCTTTGAAAATAACGGTATTATTTTTCTCGTGAAAAGTAACGAGAGAGCAAGAAAAACAAACTCGTGAGCTCAACTAACTGAGTACACATGTTTGTTTAAGATTTCTACCATTAGTTACAATCTTCAGGAAAGCATGACCACTCGTAAGGGACCAACCACACAGGTGCAGCATGGTGTCACAATGTATACAAATGTAGACGATCCCCGTATGGGGATCCTTGCAGAGAATGGGTTAATAAACTCTAGAATAAGGTATCAAAATATTAATATACAAAAATTTTCATGTTAAGTTATTTAAAAACTTATTTTCTGTAACTGGAAAACACTAATAATTTTTAAAAAAATTCTTCAGCCTGATTTGAATTTTGCTTACAGTTTTTAAAAACAAAAATTTCAATCTTAGAGTTAATAATATATGTAATCAAGTAAGTCATAAAATATGCAATTAGGTAATCGGTAAACTAGTTACTAGCTACTTGTTAATACTTTTAAATCTTTTAATCAACGTTACTTAAACACAAGTAGAAAATAACAGTACTTGCATGTTATAGCAACCACCTTAATAGAAATTGTGAAATTTTTAGAATGGGCCAATTTCTGGCAACTATGCTCATAACAATCCTTCAATCAAACAGCATCGCCAATTTCGTACGCTTTTTTTTTTTGATTTATTTCTTTTTTCCTTGGTTTTTATAAACAAATCGTGATATTTTTTGCTTTAGTTTTAAAATATAGGCTTGTGGAATTTGCTAGCAAGAGAAGAAACTGCGGTAAAATTTCTACCGGAATACAGAGTTTAGCAACAAGATTTCTAAAGAGAGCTACGAGGAGATGCGTTGGTAGATAAGCGCTGTTGGGGAATCTCTGCAGTTCTCTAATTTTATTTTAAGTTAAAACAGATCGCTGTGTACTTGGACAGAAGAATAACGAAAAAAAAACTTTAGAAAAATTTGGAGAAGATCATAAGTGTTTTATTTTTTTAATTTATCACGTGATTGTTGTTTAAATAAATAAAATCTGTATTTTAAATTTCTAAAGCATGTTTCGTTTTCGTATAAAACTAAACTCAGAGGCGCAACAGCCCTAGTGGGCCACGGCCTGCAGTGCCCCGAAATCTGCTTTCTTGACCTTCGGCCCCGAAGTGCATCAGCATATGCCCTGGGCAAGTGGTCATCTTGTCACAGGACCCACGGTGTTCAGTCCCCAAGCGAACTTGGTACTCATTTTATCGACCCATTCAAGGGATGAAAGGCTGAGTCAACGTTTCTCAGCCCGGGGATCGAACCCTGGACCTGTGGTGCAGCCGCGCGACGCGCTAGCCACTTCGCCACCAGGCTGGTTTTCATATGTTTATAATTTTTGTCGGCTTACCATAAATATAGGTAATATGGGAATCTTTTTTGAAAAGAGTCGCGATAACCACCGACTTAACCCGATAAGTAACTTTTACATTTCCCTTTTACCCTTTTTTATAAGTAACTTTAGAAATCACCAATTTGCGCCAAGGTGGTTGCGTTAAAACGGAAGTACCAACGCAACTATTACACGGCGTTAAAAAATTGTTTTGCACAGTATTTACAAAACGGAAATTATACAACTAAGTAAGTTCTACGTTTCGTAGAGTTCAGGGTGAAATTCTGATTGGACGTAACCTGAATGTAACGTCAATCGATTCTGCGTGGGACTATTCTACGCTTGACTCGAATTGCTCTATGGGTGGAATGAGACTTCTCTTTTTTTCCTCCTTCTTTCTGTCTTGTAAAGTTGTTTATCCATTTTATCAGCTTCACGGTAGAAGCTTGTCCTTTATATTTGGCATCACGCTCTGATAGCTCAATGTTCCAAGCTTTGGGTCAGCGAAGTTTTACTTAGCAAACTACCTTACTTTTAAACCAAATTCACTCATACATCTTATATATCGATCTTGGAAGGTTTGGCTAGAAAGGTAATTTAAATCAAAAGGTAGCCTTAAAATAGTAATTTTAAATTAACTCTTATTGAAACTGATCATTACAAAACAAAATTAATTATATTACCTAACAACCTTATAATTTTTGCTAGAAATATCTCTTGTAAAGCCTTCTCCACGTAACAGATCTGTGAAATTTATTCTTTTAATACACTTGTATCTAAACTGGATACTAAAGTTGTGTAACTTGATTGGAAATAGAATTCACCAATAAAATTTCACGAGAAATTATAATTTCAAATGTAACTTTAAAATATTCCCCCCTCTTATTTTCTTTTATAGTAAAGCGATAAACTCCTTTTTCTACTGGCACGTGGCACGTTAACCTAAGGTTGAACCGTGGCCTTCTTTAGAATTTTATAACTCTCCGTTTGGTCAGTTTTCCGCAGCTAGTAATTTTTATAAAATTAAAATTGCTGCGGATATAGCCCAACCACAGAAGCCTGGTTTCCATCTGACTCTTTTTGCCATTAATTTATAGCTAAGAATTTTAAATAATAAAATAATAAAAAAGAATAATAATTCATGCAATTACTTTTAATATATATGATAATATCTCTTTTTTTATATATAATCTGCTGTTATAGTCATCTCACAATAAGCCTTAAATGCCTACAGCAGCAAAGCTTTTTCTTAGGACCGAAGCAATAATCACACGATATTATTTTTAAATCCTAATTTTAGCCTCTTTTGAAATAATAAATAAATCACGTTCAACTTCAAAATTTCCCGTGACTCATTTTTTTCTGTAGCAAATGTTCTGTTGGCTACACCTCAGATGTTTCTTAGTAATAAAGCTCATTATCTCATTTAAAAAAAAGTAATAATAGAATAAAATAACGCGTATTTTATAAGCAATTTGAGATCTAAACCCTGTGGATATCTTTTAGAATTTTGCTTGTTTAGAAATAGAGACCCAGAGCAATATGTTGGGGCGGAGGGGGGAGGACGAAAAAGGGAAAAAATAAGATATTAATGCATCACGTCTGACTAGTTAAATCTACTACTAGTTAGCGTCTGACTAGTTAGCAGAAGACTACTTAAATGATGCGGCTGAGTAAATTATCGAGAGGAAATATTCATGCAAGCTGTTGCCGAAAAGAACTGAAGAATCATCATTGGAGGATAAAGATGAATGTACGCAAGATTACTAAGAAAAGTGCTGACAATTGCAACACAGGATTGCATCTGTTGCAGCTTGCATTCCATTTCGTATTTCAAGTATATGGAACGGACTAATTACCTGAAATGTAAAACAGAATGACGACGATAATGATGATGTAATCTTAATCTATAGTCATCTTGCTAAACCAAATATATAGAAAGGAAAAGCTCTAGGAAATTATCTACAGGCACAGCTTAAATAATGTGGGAGCTAACGGGAGCCCGATTCCAAGTACTTCTGAAATAGATAAATTGTAATTCCCACCGGAATGCACCGGAGCCCTAAACAAAAAAGCGCATCTTTCATTTTGAACGCCAATTTCTGCAGAAAACTCTTTTCATCTCGAAAATTTTAATTTAAAAGCCTTAAATATTGATCCTAACTTCTAAATGTAAGCTTCTCTTTCTCTGGGAAAATAACCGACCTTTGGACGGATCCTGAGACTTTTAAGGAAAGAAAAGCTCCCATTCGCATGTCAAAGGCTTATTCTTCAAGAAGTGCAATAATTTTTCGTTCCCGACAGTACTAGAAATGATCTCACTGGTCGTACCTGTCCAGCGATAGTGTTTTCCCACATAAAACAGCACCCGTAGACTTTTTTGGAAAGATGTAACCAAATGCGGGGGGGGGGAGGAAAATTGTCACTTTGTTTAAAATTAATCTTCGGGTTTGGAGGAAATCGCCCTCCCCCGGTCACATTTTGCTACGAAGTTAAAATTGTTCAATTGCGGTCAGAAAGTGTAGGATTCTTCTCTCTTTGCTTTCATACCTACCCATGTTCCTTTAAAATTTCCTTCGTACCGTGTTTATAACATTACCTCTATTCTCATTAGTGGCGATTTAACCATTTTTAGCTTTCTTCATTTTGATGGGGCGGGAAAAAAAATGGTCTTTCTACCATCCTTTTCAAGGACCACATTGTGCGACATATTCAGAACTTAAATTCGGTAGAAGCCCGCTGAGTGAGCAATTTCTTATTTTTTGAGTGAAACTGTAATTCCAGCCGGAGTCCCAAATAAGACGAGATCCATATTTTATTTAATAGTATTTCATTTTATTATTGAATTATTTACCCTGAGTTTAATAATTTATCAAGTTTTTATTTATCTCTTTACATTTTATTGAATTCAATTTCATTTAATGGTTTTAATAATTAATAATTTTATTATTTTAATTATTTTATTATTTTAGTTATTAATTATTTTACTTCTTTATTAGTTATTTTTCTTGACGGCCTTCTACAAAGCTGCGAGAAGCATGGCTTGTGAAGAGCTATGTGTTTTGTACGTGCGATCATTCCTGAAAATGTCCTGAGCAATGAAGATATGAAAGTTTCAAGGCGTAAAACATTGGAAATGTCACTCAGAAAAGAGGAATCGCTGCAAGGAATGGACTCAGCCCGTAAAAAAACCCGTCCTCTTTCGTAAATTAGAGAAAAGTACAATCTACTTGATGGTTATGAAATCTTAACTTTCTTTCTTTACTTACTTTTCTAACATTAAATTTCGGTTTCCAGTCGCGTTTATTAAAAAATGTCCAGTATATTTTTCCTGACTAGTATTCTTTTAGTACAATTTGTGATTTTTTTTATTTTTTAAAAAATAAGTTAGACATTTTAACTGATATAATTAATGTATGTAATATAAATATACATGAAGCTCAACAGATGGATGTTATTAATGTAAAAAGTAAAAAATGGAATGCCAAAAATATTTTCAACTTAATTGGCAGTGAAAATTTGACAAACAATTGCTTTCCCCACCGTATTACAGTTTTGATATAAAAGCAATTCGCACTGAAATTGAAAAAAGATTGTGACTGTCTTCCAAGCAGATTTTATCAAAATAATGGATCACGGTTTATCATGAAAAATCTCAGAACTTAATTTAATGTTAACCTTTAAAAAAATAATTTGTTAAGAGAGGGATTCTCAGGATTCATATCTTTCTCAAAAAAAAAAAATAAATAAATAAATAAGTAAATAAATAAATAAATAAATAAATAAAAACACCTAATGTAATAAAATTAAGAAAGCTTACAAAATCAAATTATTCATTTTAAGCGTCCAATTTATTACTGCTACAAAATATTATTTCTCGTATCGTGACCATACGCTAAGTCAACCATTCTTTTTAATCCTCCAATTTACGCTGCAATAAAATAGTATTTCTCACATTATGAACATATCTTCGGTTAACTTAAAATATGTCAGTCTCACGAAATGGTCTTTCACAGGTATCTTTTACCTATCATCCTCTGATATTCAACGTAAGCGTGTTAACCCTGCATGTTGCGTTTTCGCACGCATTGTACCAGCATGCGTTTTTTTAATAATTTATGAGCTAATATCCTATACTTGAGCGGTTTTCTTCTAAAGGCATCACAGCATAACTAGATATTTTTTATCATCAGCTGCTGACTATAACGAGCCATTAATTATTCAAATGGGAAAAATAAGAAAAATGTATTTCCTCTGTTTTATTTTTTGTCCGTTTTAGTCATTAATTTTGATTTTAAATCAACCAAATAGGGGACAGCATAATGTTTACCGCCGAAAATTTTCTCCTCTTTCCTGAACAATTATCCTTGAACTTGTTTGGCTTGTTTTCAGGTTTACGGAGTTCAGATTTTGAAATTTTCCGTTGATAATTTCGCATGTTTTATATTATGCAATGGAAATTATCAGAAAAATCTGTTTTTATCTAAAACATATACTAAGAATAGCAAATGCATAAATCGGCATACAGTTCGCAATGACATCTGATATAATTTAATAAAAATAAAAACTGCGAATAAAATAATTTTTGTCAATAATATGTAAAAGGTTTCGCAAAAAAAGGGGAAAAAAACAAATTATTGTACATTACGAAAAATCCGAAGATTTTTTTTTTTCCTTACAGCAGGAAGACAGGAGGAAATTCAACAAAATAACAATGCGAAAAATATAAAAGAAGAATTATTTTATTTTACTTGTTGTGTGACAATAATACTTGTTAAACAATAAGACAAGAAAAATGCTTCCACGGAAATATATTCATTCATTCAACTGTACTTTTAATCAAACAAGCTAAACAATAGTTAAAACATCAAAAGTATTCTTACTGCATTTTACACAATGCTGTATGATGTATGTAAATTTAAACTTATTTTCTCTATATGGTTTCAAATATATGTTTGACAAATACCAAATCACTTAAATACCGATATATCGGATTTTCCCTGATTTGCAAAATAGGCTTGCACTGTTCGAGTTAAGTTGTTTAGAATGCGATCCACTTACCAAGAATTAGCATTTCATCATTATAAAGAACAATTTTCTCAGTTTCTCTAACGCAAACTCACGCAGTTTAATCCCTTAATTTCGCCCTGCGAGAAAGATTTAAATTACTCAGCAAACAGGAAAAATTCAAATTAACCATTGTCCATAAACCTGCACGATATTGAAAAAATAATTCCTTACTACTACTTCCTTTTTGCTCTAGCTAGATATCACGCGTAATTTTCCCCTGATATTTAAATAAAAGACTTTTAAAGATTTGTAGGGCAATGATAAACTACTTCCCAATTCACAAATGAAATAAAAATTTTTCATTGACTGATAATTTTAATAATTATGGGGATAATATTGACATCTTGATTACTATTGAATGTTATTAACATTTTGCCGAAAGAGAAGTATCATGTAATATACCCATCAAACTGGGAATGAAAGTAACACGAAATGCGACAGGTCTTTGCTTATTGGAAAATAAAAACAGTGTTGCAATCAAGGGTAAATATAGCAATGCCGATGAGTTTGATCGCCACCATCAGGCTATGAGTATAGCTGTCTTTTTTCCCGCACCTACTGTATTTTTAGGATTTTGTTTCAAATCGTCCCACGTATTTATGCTAAAATTACATAAAATAAGGCAAAATAAAATAAAATAAAATAAAATAAAATAAGAGTAAAAAAAATTACTTCTGTAATGGTGTCACTAATTTTCAAACAGCCTTCATAACACGAAAAGGAAACTTGCAACAACTTTCAATTTTCCTATTGTATTGCCTTTGAGAAGGGACCCTGCCTCCCCCCCAAAAAAATCTGAAAGGTTTCAGATTTTAAATTACGTCCAAAGGGGCGTTTTTTTAACATTTTATCTGTTATATTTATTTATTAAATATCATGTTCTTCGCACTTAAACCATAAAATTCAGTTCAACGGCAATATCGCAAAATCATTTTAAAATGAGCATATCTTTAGAATCTCCGATACACAGTCTCGCGCGCTGGATATGTTTTCCGTACAGTATTGCCATTGCTCGCTTTGAGACGTTGAGTTTGTTGATTAAAAATTTGTTAAAGTGTTACAAAATATGAAATCGATAATCAAACAAATTCAATACTAGGGCTTGGATTACTTTATTCAAAATTTTGATGGCTCTAGGTACCGTTGTTTTATCACAAAGCGAGAAACATACATACATTTATGCAGATTCTGTATTATTTAATTTCTTTAAATATAATACAGGGTGATAATATTTGTAGCAACAAGTGAAACCGACATTTAAAGTTTTCAACGCAAAATGCCGAAACGAAATTAATAGCCCTCCTGGGCTAACGCCCTTTTTTTACTAAAAAGCTATTCATCGCACCAGCTCAAAACTGGGCAATGGCATTTTAAAATATGTCTATGAATTTTTAGTTCCGACTTTTTCTCATCACACTATACATAAGCATTACATAAGTCTATTACATAAGCATTAACGGCAACGATGACTAAGCCGCTTATTTTTATGTTGTAATGAAGCCGCAAGATGTCACATTTTTCATCCCCTTTAAAATACCAACGGGAGCATACGCCGTAGAATCAATACTACTCAAAGTCAACTCGATGTAGAACTAATATCGGCATACTATCGAAAAGACGAAATATAAGTTATTTTTATAATGATATAATGATTCTAGTATTGCGCGCCGAAGCAAAATTGAGGTGACTGCGTAACTTATCACACTTCTGAAGCTGGATTAAACAGGAAGGCTACTTCATTTCTTTGAATGACACCTCGCCGACGTGATCCCTATACGGCTGGGGGGGGGAGTTAACAGGAAATAATCTGACGTCACTGTGTTGCATCAGCTCTGATTTCGCGCGTTTAAAACTGTAGTTACATTCTGCTGCGAGGCGATATTCCAGAGGTATGGATATCCTAAATTAGTTTTAATTATATATATTTGTTTTTTAGTAATATAAATATTTTTAAAAATTGTATATATACAGTTTTAGTCAGTTTTCCTTTTAAATTCTATATTGTAAAGTATCATTTATGTAATATGGCTGGCTTCTTGAGTTGTAGCAACGTGCCGTATTTTGTAAGAATTATGTTAATTTTATTAACAGTTAAGTTTTGAGTTAAGGTTCCTTTCCTGTCAATTCTTAATTTCAACTTACTACTTCCGGCCAGAACGTAGTTTTAGAATCACGTCTGAATACATAATGAGGAAGAACGGTATTTAGCCACGAAGTTCTTCGGTCTGAGTGAAGGTATTCTGGCTGCACGCGTCCGATTTTTTAGGTTACTCTCTCGTAAGCTATTATTACGCTCGGCCGTGCTTTAGGCCCTTTATTGCTTCGCAGTCAATTAGCGTTAAGGCACCAACTCTGTTAGAATCTTGATAGCTTCTGCTATATCTCTTTAGGTAAGATTAGTTTTGTTATGTAGAGAAATTACCTGATAGCGTTATAAAAATTAGGTGAATGATTTTATGATTTATGGAAATTTAAATTTTATTTTGATTCTGAATTATTTAATTTAAGGCTTTAATTTTGGGGAAAAACAGATGCTTCTGGAAATATTATTTAGTTTAAAAGAGTATTATTTATTTTCCTCTATTTGTAAATCTTGTACAAACTTTTATTCATTGTGAAAGAAGCAGGGAAAGGGAGGCAATTTTCGTTAAGTCATGATTTCGCGCGCTTTAGAATGTTCGAGAAAGAATTTTCATTGTTAGTTGACCTTAAGAGAGGAAAGTACGTGACCAAAAAGGTCAAAGGTTGCTACTTGTCTTTCAATGTAAGTCATTCAGGTTTGGCGATTGAGGGTCCGGTTGTTGGCTAAGTGAAGAAGGGCGCGCATGCTCGATCACCCTTATTTCCGCATTCTGGAGTTGAAAACGAAGATTTTGCCATAATTAAGGGGGCGATAAGTGAAGCCATAGTGGGAGCCCGTTTTGGGAAGGAGACGAAGGAAATTCGAGTTGGATACACTCTTACTCTGGACACACTTACTTTTTGGCTGACTCTCTGACTGACTCGCTGATTTTCGGGCTTGCTGAAAAAAATGTAATTACGACGAGAAATGTTTTCCGGCGGGGAGCGGCAAATATGCTCCCCGGCCGCGTTTTGGTTAAGAGGACTGACTCTCTTACACACTTACTCTTGACTCGCTTAGGCACTCACGCTTGGATTCGCTGACTTTCGGGTTTGCTGGACTTGTGGACGTTGCTCTTGAAAACTGGCTTGAAGAAAATTGGAGTTGGATTCTCTCACTTACTGACTGGTGGGTGGAACTTACTTGGGTCGTTACTCGTGAAGCTTGCTCTTGGGATGAGTAAGAACAGGCGAGCTGAAATTGCCTAGAAAAACGTTTCTGACCTGAGCCTGAAACCCTCTTCCTTGCGGCGTGCTGGTAAAGAGGCGAAATTTGAACGAGTTACCTGCGTGTTGACATAGGACTTTCAGGACCAAGCGGATAGCCGTCCTGGGCAGCAGTGCTCCTGTTTCTGTTCTACAGTAGTGAAGTGGAGTCTACATTTTTAGAACCTGTGTCAAGATGAGCCCGGCCGACATCAACTCTTGATAAGATAAGAGTCCTCCGCTTCAAGATGTCCCCTCAAGATAAGTTGTATTTTTTTGGTGTGTTTGAACCATAGGCAAGTTTTTTCAAAAACGTCCTTAGCAGTAAAAAACAACGTCGAATCTAAAATTTAACTCTCAGGCCTTAAATTGGTTCCCTTTCCTTTCTTTTAAATCACCAGACAAACCTTAAGCTTTTTATGAATTTAAATGAACAGACTCTCAGATGAGGTTAAGATTTTTCTTATTGTGTTGTAATTGAATAAACTGATATTTAATCTGGAACCTCTTACAGTATGTTTTCTTTATATATTTAATATGAACTTTTCCTTTATATCTTGTATATGTTTTATGTTTTCGATCCTCTCACGGCGCGGTCCCGGAATGCATTTTTTTTCACAACGCAAAAATGCTGTACACGTTTCACTATACGATCACTACCTTTAACGGCAAGTAGTTTCATATTTAACATTTAACAATATAGGAATTTCAGATATAACATGGTACCTAGAAGTAAAAATATTTAACCTTGGTGACGAAACATTTCCTCATAACAGTTTAGTATTATTCATAGTCTCTTTAAGTTCAAAGCCCAAGTGCCGGCTTTATTGTACACTCCAAGACGGAGTTCCGTCAAATCTTATTTTGAATAATAAAGGGTTAGTTTACCCTTCTATCTTGTTGTTTCCTGTCACACGAACTCAAGCAATTATTCGCTTACCAGTTCTTAAGATTCTTCACTTCCAACAGTAATTTAGCATTACAAAGTGAGGAACTCTACAACTTATAGAAATAAAAAGGAAGAAATATCCTGTTTCATGCTTTCTCAAACGAAAATTTGCTTTTGACGAAAGAATGGATACATCAGTGCCGAAGACAGGATTCTATTAATGCGAAGAACGCAAGAATATGCAGCGAACATTTTTTATGCAATAATTATGAAGAGGACATGAAAAATCGTTTTTTTGGATTGCCGCAAAAGAAACTGTTAAAATCCAATGCTGTGCCGAAAGTAAATTTACAGTGTGCACTAAATGAAATAACACTAAGAAATCGGATACAAGAGAAAAATGAAACTAATGCAGAATGCTTTGGAAAGACTACATGAATTAAATCGAAGGAAAATTCCTTTTGAGGCTGAATACCAAACTGATGATGACAGTAATAAAGGAAATATGAATGATTGTGAAAGAAAACTCGCGCAAATGACAATGGAAATATCTCTGAAGGCCCTAGTGTAAAGATAAACAATAATGCATTGATAATATGAAGACTGTAGAATTATTAAGATTTTTTTGGAAGCAGGAGACATGAAAAATGTGCAGTGTCATCACCGGAATTCGAACCCGGGACCTCTCGAATACGCTTTGAGTATGCTTCTAATTACACAACGAAAGCATGCAGAAAGGAAGGAGAAAATACCTTATACACTGCTATCTTAATCTTTCATAAAAACGATTGCATTAAATGCTACTAAGTAATCTGCATTTAAAACTTTGAAAACTATGTGTTAATATAGTCATGAACACATGTAAGAGGATGAAGCTTTGATAGATGATCCAAGATTTTTATGTAAATTATTATTTATGTAAATTATTATTTATGTAAATTATTATTATTGCTTCATAACAGTATTCATTATTTTTGCCTTGAAAGAAATTAGATTAATTATTTTTCAAAATGGATTCTCATGATGATTGTTTTCCTGATGAAATTATAAGCATGTACCAGATCGAAAACCCTTTATTGCTGATCGCGGCTAGAATTTAAGATATGTAACTTTCAGAAAACAAAATCTACGGAATACTTATTATTTTTTAAGGTTTTAATTACATTAAGCTGAAGGTATCTTGTATTTATTATTTATGATTTTTTAAATTCTTTATAAAAATTTAATATCCTTACTATTATATATCTGAACATCCGCTACCAGATGTTTTGCAGTACATAAAATAGATTATAAAAATAAAGGAAGTGCCATTAATTTACATAAAAATTTTTTAAAGAAAATATTATTAGCTAGCTGTACTTGATAAATGATTAATAAAATTGTTTGCGGCGATGAATAAAATAAAATAATTTAGGTGACCCGCAATCTCAGAATCGAGTTTTGTTTAAAATGACATGAGATTAGACTTTCCTTTCAATTTTTTAAATTTATTGGTAACAGTATCAGTGAGTTGATGATGGAACATTTTTCTTGGTGAATTTTCGTGGCTTTTAATTTAGAAATTAGTTAAAAAGTAAAGTAACAGAACATAACGTAAATAATAATAATCATGAAAAATATACAACTAAATAAATAAATAATAAAATAAGCTGCACACTATCCTCCAAAATTTAAAGAATAAACATTTCTGTGTAAACATCACAAAATCAATAGCTATCGATTTTCAAGAATAACCGAAGAGGACCTCATAGAAATTTTTCAGAAGACATAAAAGTTAAAAGTAAAAAACGTGTACGGCAAGGAAAAGTATGTCAGCTGTAGTGTCATCCACAGGCTTTGGAATCAATTTTTCTGTAAATGAACAGGATTGGGAAGGCCAATCCCAAGCCACCCATCGGTGATAACTTCTTTTGTGAACCATCTTCTTTTTCTTTTGACTAGAAGACGATGAAGTAAGACAGTGCTTCGGCTTTTGATTGATCATTTCGTAGCCACAAGAAGACTAACTACTTCTGGTATGAGTAGAAAACTGCAAATGCATATATTGTTTAACAAAAATTTCATGTTCGTATTCCACTCACATTTCATATACAGCACACCCGCTGAGATGGGCAAGAAAGCGCGGCGCCTGGATTAAAGAACAACGCGCTCAGTATGCTTCATGACTGGGTCTAGTTACTTTCTAGGGTGTAAATCACATCGTTTTATGACCTGGAGAGAGTTAATAACATGATACAACCAGATGAATATTCTTGACTGGAACATTAATATAGGCGGCAGTATCCTCGTTTGGGTAGGAAAAATTTTATCCAGTCACATTGGCTTGCATATGCTATCTGCGGGATTTGTCGCAGCTCAGATATGAAGAGACATCCTCGATCCTTATGCTATATCATATGCTGCCCAAACAGTGACTCCTTTTATTTTAATGTACGATAACGCTAGCTCTCATAAGCCACATATGATCGACAGTACCTTTACAAGCAAGCTATTTCAGGGAAAGGATCGACCAACTCGATCAGCAGATCCTTATCTGATCGAAAATGTGTGGATAAGATCAGAAGCGAGGTTTTTGCTTTTTCTCCCTTTAGGAGATATTAAAAAAGCTACAATGGGTGTTTCCTATATGGCATGTGCGGTTCTTGATCCTAATTGAAGTATCTAATGCCAACTTAATCGACAGCATGGAGAGGAGGTTCTAAGCCTGCATTTGTGCTATATTAAAACTATTCTTTCTATTTATTTGAGCAAAAGAGCATTTGCGCCATGCCTTAGTCATCACGGATTTTCTGGTATTCCTGTTTTGCCTTTTTGTTCCAAGCATATAATGTATGCAACCTTTGTGACATACAATGCATTTGGTATACAAGAAATTAATTAAAAAATCTAAGGGTAAGTGTGGTGTTTTCATGGTTCTTTTCATGTGTAACATACAAGAGGGCATCCATTCTTTTTAAACAGAGAGCCTTCAACTTCTTTGATGCGTTCCAGATAAACAATAAACAGTTAAGTGCGATCTTGGTTCTCATGGTAGTAGCATGTCTAAAACTAAACTACTACTTTTTATGTAAACAGTTATATGTAAAAGTAAGAAAAGCAAACAAATGCTAGGCCCTTAATCCTCTGTTCATTAGGCGAATGAGAAGAGCGGCAAACGCTGCAGTGGATTTAGTGTTATCCGGCTTTTCCGGGATTCGACAGAGTCGTTAACCACGATACGGGCTGTGCCGCTGTTTTATGAAAAAGTTGATAGCTTATCTTAAAATAATTTTCACGTTTCAACCTGTCATATTTCTACTGCAGATTTCCCTTAGCATGTGCTATTTTTTCATTCTTTTTATTCTTTTTCAAAGAAATGTGGAGTGTGTTAAAAGAAAAGAAAAATAGGTGGTTCTACTTTTCAAATTACATTTGCGTTCTTTACTTGACAAAAATGGACGACTTATCATGTCGTCTGCTTTCTAACTGTAGGCGACTTTGAGTCAGGTAAATATTTAAAATTAAGCTACTTTATGAATACGTCAATCTGACGGTTGCATAAAACTTAAAAGCATAACAGAAATCAACTCCGTTGCTTGCGAGAGGTCTAGAACAGGATTTTCAAGTCAAATTGAATATGAAATACAAAATAACACGTCCTAAGTAAGGCTTAGTTGAGCTCTAAGTATTCGCAAAGCAAGTGCCGCATGCGGAAGCTCAAGCCGATGAAGTCTGATTTCATTCAGCAGGAACGCGAAACAGAATAACGGTCATCGAAACCTGTCAGAAGCTTTCTCTTTCTGTTCAACTCAAGAAATTTGTGCTTATTTACACTCACCTAATTTGCATTATGGTGGTAGTTGACGAAAAAAGTGAAAGTAATGGATAACTAATAACTGTTTAAGGTAAAACTATCTAAAATCAAAATGAAAATGTGAGTGAAATGAAAATGAGAAAAAATGTGATTGGCATGTGTAATGCGAAGCCTCTTTTCATTAACTCTGATTCTTAAATTATTGATATTCATGGAAAAAAAAAGGCACAAATTTAACAAAATTAATGGCCGTACATGTTTCCAAAAATTTTCAAATGAAAATTCAAATTAAGTAATTCTTACGATCACATTTTGCTTTCACATGGATTAAAACATATTATACTTTGCATAGCTTCTTTTTACGTAAAACTCACTTTTATTTTTCATCCATTATATTTTGACATGCACCTAAAAGTTAATTTTCTAATTTAAGACAGCATTACAGAAAGTCAAACCATTCATGCTTTTGAAAGTTACAACTATCGTATACACATTCATTCGAAATAAATTAGTAGATAGATAAGCTATCCGACCTGAATCTCATTTGCGAGAAATCCTTAATGTTTATGCATAACATTGTTCCGAGATTGTGGCACAAAGGCTGCAATGCATTTACATTGCTTATTGCCTGTTTCCGGTCGCAAGGAATTCATTAGCGGGATAAACAACAATGCGTCTTCGAATAAGTCAAGAATCTCCGCGTTCAGAATCTCAGAACGGTTATTGCCGATAAAACTACACAAAGCATCCTTTTAAGCCCGCTTTTATAGAATAAAAAAGTCGGTTATTTCCTTTCAACACGCAAAAGCGTGTTTGCCGGCGGCTCTTTGCAGAAATGAAGTGGGGATATTCGTTGTCTTTTGTCGAATTCAAAATGATGCCGAATTTAATTTTGTTTTGCTGTTGGTACTTCAGCTGAGAAACTGTCTCTACAGAGTGAATCATCTGTTGTAGTAGAGGATTAAGTATGCACGTTTCCTGTAATTAATTTTCAGTTCTAAATTCGAGCCCGGTGTTTTTAATTTTTAATACTTTTAGTCATTTGTTTCAAATCCTGTTTTTCATCCGAAAATCCAAGATCAAATTTGGAAAGAAAAGATGTTATCTGAACAAGACAGTTAAAACTAAAAACATGCGTTTTTGGTGTAATTAAGAGGCCCAGTGTTCCGCTTATTTATACCAAAAACGTTTAAGTTCAAGGAAAAAAGGGGAAAAAAAAAAAAAAAAACACGAACTATCATTTGCCTATTTTTATATCGAAAGTCATAACGAGTTTACATTTCTTATGCTCTTATAATCTAAATTAAAATAATACCCAGGATTATTGGAGGTGCTAAGATAACAAAAATCAGCGTATTATTCATAAATCTGCAGAACTAGTTTCGAAGGTTTAAATACAGAACTTTTTTTTTCGGTTGCAGGAATGCAAATGAAGAAAGAGAAGCCTGTATTTGGGCGATAACAATCGGAATGAAATACATTTTTTCTTGCATATTAAAATGAATCTTATACACACAAGAAGGAAATATAGTGATAATAATAAATCTAAAATTATATCTCAATCAGTGAAAATATGCATCTTTTCTGCGCATACCAAATCAACAATTTGTAATATAGCATTTTACCTTGATGTGATGCTGATAATCACTCGTCCAAAGGTAGCTAAAATATTTTGATTTATTCCATAAATGCCCTTTCAGAATTCATTTCACAGTAGATTTTTCACTCTTCAAAAGGTGTATTCACTCAGTTTCGAATAATAATTATTACCTAATGTTTACAAAATTGTTTGTTACTGACTACCCGTATGGAAATTAAATACCTCCTTCGTTCAGCAAGCTTCAGGTTTACACTAGGTCCTCGGATTTTTGTAGCATAAATTTTTAAGCAATGCATTTTAAGTAGTTAAACTTGAAGTTATCTGCATGATAGAAATATGAAGAAAGTTCTTCGAGATATAAACCTATTTCCCACAGCCTTGAACTTAAATGCGAAATCTTAAAATTCAGTACCTACAATATTAAAATAACGGCAACATTTTACACACATTAGTTGCAGAAATTAAGATGTGCTTCACTAATCGACTTTATTTATATTTTATTGTTTTTAAGTTTTCATGAAAATTTTATTATTTTATTATAATTGTATAAAATTAAGGTATTTATTCGGAAAAAAAAATGTTGCAAAAGAGAAAATTATTGATATTAAATGGTACGTGGAATTCATGAAAGATGATGTTTAGCTCCTTCGGACAGTATCTTGCCTAGACAGGATACTGTACCAAAGGGCCTGCGTTCGAATACTGGAAAAATCATGGCTGTTTGAACAGTATAGTGCCTGTGAGGCACATGGGTGCACTCAAAATATGCATCGAACAAATAGTCTTCTCCAGTAGTTGGTGGTAGGGCAAGAGAGGTATCAGACCCTGAGACTCGTTACCCGGGATACGTGATCTCCTTCAAAATGCGGAGGGAAATGAGGGAAGTCGTTTTGTCACCTATACGGTGTTCAAGGTTCATGCCAGCGATAAACTTCTTGCAACGATAAAATTCATCGACTTGTTCTGATAGGTCAAACAAGTGAGATTAGCCCCAGCAACACAACACACAGTTCTTTCGATTTTCAGTCACAATTTTTTTTCCGGGGGGGGGGGGGGGGTATGTCGAAATTTTGGTGATTAACTGACGTGATTAATATTCCCCCTCTTGTGTTACTAGTTATTTCAAACATTTTAAAAATCATCTGCTAATTGTTAAATAACTATCAGTCAGATTTCCAAAAGGCAGTAATCAATATTAATATATGTCTACTATTATTGTCATGATTAACACAGTGTTATTACGTGTTGAAACATCTGAAGTCATTTCCCCTCTTCCATATAGATGTCATCTTTAGCTTTTCATTAACGAATGTTATTTTTATACGTAAACAAATACTCCAGTTTATATTTTATTACTATTCATTCTATCATCAGAAGCATTATGATCTCAGAAACATTTATGAGGCATATATGATCAAACTGACGATTATGAACTTCTAAAGTAGAAATGTTTTAGGACAGAGGTTCTTAGCCAGGGAAGAATTCTCCCTTTGGGGGAGAATTTCATAGTTTCAGAGGTGGGAATGCGGTCATCTTTTTATTTACCTGTAAAGTGTATAATTTTTAGTTTATAAATATAAAAAACTACTTTTAGTCAAGTTTTAGAATTTATCAGCATTTTGGTACATTATTTTGGCCGCAGTTTAGAAAGATTTATTATAATCATATTATTTTTAGGCTAGGAAGGATAGATAACTTAATAAAAAAAGGCTTAACTGTCAAATAATAAATCATTCTTCACTTCTCGGGACATAATTATGTTTTTATTAAGATCCTTTTAGCAATGTGTAGATGTCACTGAGGCATGCGTGAAAAGGAGATGTGAACTCCTTAAGAGTATTTATTACCAGCTAAGTCTTCACACGACGATGAAATTCTTTTACTTTCTCCGATTTAATTCCTTTATTTAATAATTTTAAATCTTATTGCAGAATTTCGTGTTACCTACAGATCGTAGCTTGTGAAATGCAGTGTGAATCTTCCCTGTTTAACTCTTTCTCTCTTTTCCTTGAAGAAGATACATATTTTAACAGTAAGAGAACTAAATAGTTTAATAATAATTTTAATGGATATTTAATTTAAAACTGATATATAAAATTCATCTATATTGTTTTACCTAAATATGGTTGTGATTTCATTTTTAATTTATTAAGATTTTCAAATTGCAATTTACAGTTATATCGTGAGCAAACTAATAATTAAGTCATTTCTTTTAACTTTATTTATAATACATTATCTTACACGGAAAATTAGTGGAAAATACTTATCAGAATTTTCAAATGAAACCAATACAAAGCGGGAGGGAAGGAGGGAAATTGATAGAACACTTGCCATGGATTGAAACAATAAACTAGCAACAGGAAATTTGCTCTTAGGAAATTCAAGTTTATGACCTCGTTTTGTTAAATTTATGACCATCATTACAGTGTCTTGACTTAATATGATAGAATAGTGATCTTAAACTTAAAGGAACTTTTCCGCTATAAGACAACAAATGCCAAACAATGATATATCAAACAACGTTGGCTATTGATCCTTGTTAAATTAAATGCTATATTCTTCTCTCTTACAAAAGAGTTCTTGATTTTAAAGCAAGTAAAATTAATGAAATGTTTTAAAGGTGTATCCTTCTTTTTATGCTTTGTTTATCAAGCTAATATGAGAGATATAATTTTTATGTCTAGAAAACCTTAACCATAAGACAGACCATCACAGGACAGGGATAAAAGGTCGGAACACCAGGACTTCGCTAGTGGCTTCATAGGTATAATCCCATAGCATTTACTGTACAATTTCTTTACAGTTTTGATGACAAACACTCCGTGGACAGTCCGATGCTCTCCCATCCCTCCTCTCCTACTTCCAAATCTCTAGATAGGACTTCCGCTCTTCAGCATTTTAAGGATCCCCATGCCGCTTAGACATTATACATCTATAAGCATCCAAGCCTTCAAATCGAATCCCGGTCCAACCACTAAAACAATCATCATTTTTACCTCAGCACAGGACAGGAATTAGCATACAGAACACCAGTACTTGATCATGTGGTGATACCCGTATTGTTCCGAGATGTTATTGATCCAATAAAGCATCCTGATGACGAAAGAGGCTTTGTGCTGTCTTTCCAAAGCACATTCGTGCATTTATTATTTTTAAGGTTAAGTGCTCTAAGATAAAGACTTGTATCTTAACAATGCTTCTCACAAATATTTTGGACGCATAACGTTTAACGTCTTTCACTGCTGTAAACTGTGACCACACCCTTGATATACGTAAAACGACTTATCGCTATGCTTAAGTACAATACAGACTTGAGAATGTAAAAGATCATTTGTTTTAAACTAAAATCGATAAATAGAAGGCGCACCTAGTGCTTATAAATCCGTCATCATGTACGGCGAAAAACTCAAAATAGAAATTCAATGTAAGCTAAATTTAAATACTTAATACTCAAAAGCTACGCAAAGCAATTTAATCGTTAAGTTGGCTTGGAGTTGGCGGCGTGAATTTAACTAGCGACAAGTAATAACGAAACGCAGAAGCTAGAAACTCTTATCTAGAATAACAAAGTAGCCTTCAAGAAGCAGAACACGCTCTGACTGAACAATCTCAAACTCGCACTTAAATATACGCGAACAAATTTGCATTCTGGCGCAAAAAAGGAATTAGAGAAGTGACAGTAAAGATTCCAAACATAAAATAACTGGTTGAACAAATTAAATAAACCTCACAGACTTCTTCCAGGTACTTGATTATATTGATTTAATGATAAAATTTTGAAATAGCTTAGAAACTCGAGTTCGCACGCTGGTCTAATACTGTAAAGTGTTTTTTTTTTTTTTTTTTTTTTTTTTTTTTTTTTTTTTTACAGACATGAGAAAAGGTGTGATCTGATGCACCCCTTTTGTGGCAAACAGTTGTTTGAGGAAGATATATTTTTCTCATAGCAACAGGTGGGGAAGGGGCAGTGTTCAGATATAAATAGATTTAAACAGAGGTGTAAGAAGACATTTTTCTCGTTTATTACATTAATTAATTCATGAACTTATACCACAGTAGAAATGAGTTGATGACGAAAGTATGTGTTGTCATTGGAAAAATCAAATTGTCGCGCATATATCTTTTTAGAGAAAATTATTAGGCCCGTTCTCTAGGAATCTTCATATTTTTTTCACGTTATTTTATTAGTTATTATAATATCAAGAAACATAAATAAAAAATCACCTGTAATTAATCAATTTGAATTTATTTATAGAAAGAATACTAGTCAATAAAAATAATTAATAGAATATTAACTTTGTAAAGATAATTTTTTATTAACTGAAAAATAATAACAACAACAAACAAACAAACAAACAAAAAAACTTAGATGACTACAAAAGCTGATCAAGTATGACAAAAAGGAAGCTTTACTATCGAATTCCATCGATAATTTTTTTAACATAAAGCAGAATATAAAAGACCAGACTTCCTGTCATTTGTAAAATTAAGGTCATATGTTCTTTCTTTCCTGGTTGGAAAATACAGAATATTTTCCTGAACAGAAAATACGTCTCATGGTTATCTGTTCTTGCATGAAAATGTAGTAATTAAATATAAAATTGTTTAAGCAATAAGAAAGGTATAATTGGCTGTCTGATAGCATTCCTGTTTCTTTCCTCCTTGTTGCCAATCATAATTGAGTACGATAAATCAAAATATAGAAATTGCAATGATTCCTGCACTGTTATTCTACTATTGGTTCTGCAACTAATTCTGTAAATTGCATCTTTTTATTTTGTCGTAGAACGATACATTGCGAAAGGTTATGAATGTATTATTATGGAAAAAACAATTACAGAGCAATTTCGTCATTTTCCTTTAAGTCATTTAACAGTTACAGTAGAAGTCCGATAATCCGGCACGTTCGGGACCGGCTCGGTGCCGGACTACCGAAAATTCCGGTCTATCGGGCGGTAATTATAAGAACAATTAGGTTAATAATTAAACTAAAAATACAGTATGCAAATACATACAACAAAGTTTATTTTACATTTCATATAATGTATGTACACGTACTGTAAAACATATTTCACTTAGATTTAAAAAAGTCACGAATGTCTTTTTGTTTTCTTGACTTTTGGCGTTTAGTATAAAATTTATTTCTAATGATATGGAAATCAATAATTTCTGAAGCACTGTAGCTAGTACTAGCCTCGGCAAAGAGATAAACTTATTTAGTGATTCTGCAGCTTCTGCCCAGCTGATGTTTTCCTTTTCCTTTCCTGATTTTTTGCTGAAAGGGGTTTCTCCAGTTACATCAAGTCTTCGAATTCCATGCCGAAACTTCAGCCAACCATCAGAATAATTACATTCACTTTCAGCAACTCCTAAATCTTGGCCGAATTTCTTTGCCTTTTCAACAATCATTGGCCCTGTTACCGGCTTTCCTTCAGAACGTACTGCGCTAAACCATTTGAACAATACACTATCTAGCTGTTCCAGTTTTGGTTTTTTTAATGTTTGTCTAGAAGCCAATTTTTCAGTTGTTACCGATTGAGAAGCAAACTTCATTAGTTCATCTTTTTGTTTTTTAATGTCATAAATAGTAGATGAGCCAATATTAAACTCATTCATTAAAACATTTCTATTCTCGCCTTTTTCTAGCCGTTTGATGATGTCTAGTTTCTGATTGAGAGTCAGTGTTACGTGTTTTCGTTTCTCTCCTTTTGAACTCGAAGGCTTAGGTTTTGAAAACATGGTCACTGTACAGTTAGAACGAAAATCACTTTTTTTATAAACAGTTTCAAAAGTTACGTTTACTGCGATGTGAAAGGACACAAAACAACAACGCACAAAAAAATGGCGAAGACGCTTCGTGATTGATTAACGGAGCTGCACTGCACCTGAATTTGTTGTGACAGCTGAGACTAGCCGGCCGCTAATTGTTTCCGAACAATACCGAGCGCTTCCGGATGATCTCGAACTACCCCCGAAAACTTCCGAATAGCTCTCGAGCGGTTTTATTTGCTTTAAAGACACACTTTTGGAGAAAACCAAAATTTTTACAATTTTCCGGAGCGATGCCGGACTATCGGGCATTCCGGACTGTTGGATGCCGGACTAATGGACTTCTACTGTACTACGTAATAAGAAATTATTAAATTTTAACGAAAAAATATATATGTAAGAAATATTTTAAATAATTGCATAATATTTTTTATCCTTTTAGGGGCAAAAAAAAAAAAAAAAAAAAAAAAAAAAAAAAGCCACTTTAGAAGGCAGTAGGCGACCGATTTGTAATGTTGTAATATATAATATATACAAACAGGAAGTTAAATTACTTTTATGCAGAACCCGATATGTCATTTACCTTGCACTTGTATCTTGACTTCTATAGATTTCTGCTGAAATTGCCGAATTTTTTTGCACCGAGCCATAAAATATTTCTATTTATTATATGACAAGTAACATTAAATAATCTTTACTGTCATATTTTTGTTTTCGAAAGTTTTAAAAATTAATTTGTTTCCCGAATTCATAAACACCAATATAACTTTCAATTTCTTATTTCCTGGAATCGTTGCATTATGCGCCATAACTTTCTCTAAACATAAGAAATGTTGAATAACAAAGACACAAAAAATGATGTGCTAAAATTTCACACAAAAAATCAGTTTTTTGTTTATCTTGTTTTAATTTAATGTATTTTTCATAAATTTATTGACAACAGGTAAATGATATTTGTCACATAAATTTTCAAAAAAAGATACTGATATTAACAGCACGTTTAATAGTTTAACATAGTTTCAATTTTCATTTACAATATGTATTTAATAAACAAAAATGCGGGTCTACGTAGCATTCCAGAATATATAAGAAAAAGTATTCTATGCTGCTTACTGAGAATGCCCTTCTAGTCCTTGGAATTTTTAGTAAATGTAATTTAGAAGAAAATTTATGATAAACGATAATTTGTTCAATGCATCCAAAACCAGTATTTCATATTTTGAATGTTTTTATGATATTTTATGATAATAATCATGAATAGTTAAGTTAGAAAGAAATAAATGAAAGATTACTTTTTACTGCCAAATTTTTCGTTACTGCTTGATTTTTTATGTTATTTCCTTAAAAGTATTTTTCGTGAACAAATTTTCTTTCAAAATAAAATCTCATTTATAAAGTTAAAAAAAAAGTCATAAAAACTCTGGCTGTCACTTCATTCAAACTAAGAATTTCCGCTTAGTAGCCCTGTATGTTAACACGCCAACAATCGCGGCAATTGCAGGAAGATGTTAAATAATAGGAGAGTTGCTCGCATTCTTGCTTTGCTTTGAGAGATGAGAGCTCTTCTTTCGTATTAATCGTAAAGCCTTCTGTAATTATGCAGAACTTGACACAGGAAGATTAATGCCTTGCGTTTCCCTTGCAATATTTACATAAACATTTGTCTACTGAATACTCCTTAGCAAAAGAAATTCAGATATTTGGTGTACTTCTGGAGGCTATTTAGTGCAAAAATTACCAAAGATCACCTTCTGGCTATTATTTGATGCAAAAATAACCGGAGGTAGCAAAAGAAGAACTATGTTTGCATATTTTAGTCGAATGAAGTTATGTCTTCACTTGTCGTCGGATGCAAAATTGACATGAAACGTTTTCGTGAACAATAAAAATTCGTTTGGAATATCATCTAACGACTCTAAGTAATTCTTTATTTCTCATAAGGAACTGGATTAATTTTTTTTCCTTCGAAAACCTTGTATCATGAGCTAACTGTTAAGGGATTTCCCTAAAAATCCTTTTAAAAAGCAGCAAAAAAAAAAAAAAAAAAAAAAAAAAAAAAAAAAAAAGGAAGAATACAAGCTAAGAAGAATAAACGCAGACAGTTTCAAAGTCTGGATGATAATTTGAAAAGCTAACTAGTTGTTAGGGGGGATGAGGTAATCGAAAATGGTGTCATAAAGAGGGATTAAAATGTTCGTGAGGTCTTGAGGGCGAAATCTTTTCATCGTAGACACACGCAACAGAGGTCATATTAATACTCACAGCCCAACACTCCTCCGAGGCTTTCCGTTCACACTTTGTGATTACACTGCCTGGATGGGTTGCCTGTCACTGGTACCAGAAAAGCAAACTGAGATGAACACTGAAGAAACTAGTAATTTCATTAATGGCTTTCACTTCTTCTCCTTATTTATAGTCAGTCCTTGTCAAATCTGAAACTTTCTTCAGAGACTTTGATGGCTGGATAACGATAACTTTATCAACTGCAGAATGAGACATCAGCAGCGAGCTGAAATTCACACACATGCAAGTGAAAGCTATAATAATATTTCTTGTAGTGTTTGTTCAGCAGTTAACAATTTCTTTCCCCTAATTCCCCATTACAGATCCTTCAGTTTCAAACATATCTCGATATCTTTATCGCATTCTAGGTTCTGAATTGATGCAATGACAAATATTCAGTGGCTCAAAATAATAATTACGATAACTAAGGTAACAGAAATCCTTGACACGTCAAAGTGTTTGAATCTCGAAGTACAAAACAATTTTCTTTCTTTTTTTTTTTTTCTTATTACATATTTTTTCGTTGGAAAAAAAATGTTGTATTCAATTACGTCTTAATATCGTAGCAGCACTAAATTAAAGATTTTATCAGACATTTTACATACTTCACTGGAAACTCAAATTTGTTTTTGGTTATAAATTTTGGTGGAAATTTCATCTAAATTAAAAATAAAGATTATTCAGGTCTTCGAAAATGAAATCCTGACGCCTTCATTCTGTCTTTTAATACTTTTATTTATAGCATAAATCAGAGTATTCATGTGCAGTAGAACAACAACACGTAAATAATAAATAAAATCCTGACTACATAATTTATTTTTCAACGCTTTTTTTTTTTGACGTCAGGTAACAGCATTACATTTTAAACTAATTCAAAACAGACATTTATAAATAAAAGAGAAACATTACTCATTCAGTAAAGATGTTTCTTTCTAAAATATTACACAAGATTGTCTTAAATTTAGCTTATAATGCATCATTAGAATAATAATAACGACCAAGTTTCTCAATGCAAATACGAAAATTTAATTGACACATTATTTTTAAAACTAACACATCACTTATATTACAAAGTTTACATGCAGTTCATGAGTTTGCATAAAGTTCACTTTATGAGCTTTGTTTTGATGAAATTTGCTTCACTAGCGTTCACAGGAAAACGAATTCTAAGTGTCATTAGGTTTCCTGTAAAAGAAGAAAGCAACGAAACTTAGTTAGCTCAGTTTGAAACCTTAACCAGCTAATAAAAGCATATACGAGTAATATTAGAAAAAGCAATGTCTGAAACATAAAAGTACGTGTTCTTTAAATGCACTTTTTTTGGTAAGAATCTTTTCGAAGTATGCATTTCGTTGTAATCCAGCCTTTTTTTCTCAGCTCAGCCAACGAAATAGTAGTTTTTCACACAGCTGGCGATCTCCAACAGAAAACTGGTCGACGTGTTTCAGTAGAAAATGTCATCTTGTTTTTGCTCTTGTCTGAAAAGTGTTAAAGACACTGAATTAAATTCAGCTCATAATGAAAAAAACAACAATAAATATTAACATTGCAATTTAAAAAATATTCTAAAGTTTTTATTTTAATACGCTGAAAAACAAACGAAAGCTAGAGGGAGGAATGTCTTCGTGGAGAACTCTTTAAGGGAAGCTGGCTGGTATTTGCATTATAAATAGGGGAAACCTTGAAAGAAAAAAATACATGCAGCTAACCCACTCGACGACACTCGAGCCTGGATATAACTACCAGTGTTCAGCGTCTTAACCACTATTTTCTATTAGATTAAAATATTGGCCATACGCTTAAACTCAGATGGAATAAAACCTGCAGGTTTTATGTAGTATACTGCTTAAATTTACTTACATTATGAACCAACCACCTGCACCCGATTTCAAATAAAATATGAAAATCACATTTTTTTTTTTTCCTAACAGCTACTCTACTTATTTTCACATATTTTCACTGCATTTGACATATTTTCACATTATGAATTGCATGTCGTCTGGATTTAACTTAGATATTTACGTACTTTTAGAATTAATACTGATATAGGTATCAATTCTAAATCGTATAGTATAGAAAAGTATGTATAAGCGATAGTATTTTAATTTTATAGTATAGCATTAGTATAAAATTCAAATACTATCGCTTTAGAAGCAATAATATTTGAAACGTTAATTTTTCTTAAACACGTTGGTTCGTTTTACTTGTATTATTCTTTCCAAATCATGATGGATCTCTGGCAACCTTTAAATGAAGGGAAATAAAGCAGCTTAGATCTACGGATGTCGTAGAACTAAGTCATTATTCAAATGACTTATTTTAGAGGAGAAAATAAAGAAAATTCCTTTCTTTAACAATGGCTTACACTTCTTGATAATAATGGCTTACTAAAACTGAAAACATTCTTTCAGGCTATTCATTTAAAATTGCAAGCCGATTGCTATTATATGAAATTCATAGTTCTGAGGATTTTTTTCACTTCATTTTCAGTTTTGAGTAAAACTTATCTTCTTTAACAAAATAATGCTCCTTATTTTTTTCTTTCTGAAAAAAGGTCAGTGGCAAAAATAAACTGATACCTTTGTATCCAGATAAGTGTACAGGTAGTGTTTCAAAATCTACGACTAGAGTTTCAGATTCCCTGCACCTCACGAAACTATGTAAAGGAAGACCTGAAGAAAAAAAAGAAAGTCAACAGCGTCACGAAATCCACGTGTCTAAAACGAAAGCAATCCCATTTTTATGCAACCTTTCAGTAGCAAATCAACATAATCTGCTTTCGTGAGAAGAGCAGTACCTTCGAGAGCAGAAATAATATTCCTAAGTTTATAGTAAATCTCGCCCTATTGAGTCGCAAATTAATTTTTTTGTCTGCATGCACACAAAATTCCCCGAATTTGAATAAAAAAGCTACGTCTACCAACATACATCGATTTAAAAGGACTCAAGGAAATTCATATAACTCTGCTCCATATTAAAAAAATAAATAACTAAAAGTGAAAATAAAGCAAAATACCGTAAGGGCTCACAGTTAAGACTTTGTCTCCTTTAAAATGTCTGTCTTAAAACTATACCCATATTTATATATGTATAAATGCACATCCTAATACTTAAAAATACATGAAGCTCATTTATTATTTATTTTAAAATTTTTAAATTAAAATGAAATCTATTGCCTTAAGTTTAATTAAATTCCTTTGCCGTTTCACTGAAACAGATGGCCCACCAGCGGCCGAGCGGTAAAGTCGCTGAACACTGGTAGTTCGGTCCGAGGTTCGAATCCCGCGAACGGGCTGGCTGCATGGGCGTTTTCGTGTTTTCCCCATGTGTAACGTGTATACGTGCCAGTTTCCCTTAGAAAGTCCTCCACGAAGGCATCCCTCCCCTTAGGCAGATAGCCCTAGTGTGCTTTGCCGTAATTAAATAAAACCAAAACCAAACCACTGAATCAGAATTATATATTCGTATGCAACATTGTCTAATATTCATGCACTTTTCGCTCCTTGCAAAATATTTCAAAAATGTAAAATCATCTGACATGGGAGGCTATACTATATTCTGTCTAGTACGATGAAACTGTAAAATGTGAGGAGCTACATAAGTATATTTTCCAAAATAACATGTCATTCAACCATTTGTAAGTTAAAGATATTAACATCCCAGTTTACATAAAATGCAATTTACATTACCATATTAAAGCTATTAATATTCCAGTTGAAAAATCATAGGAATTTTATTTCTGTTGTTTCTGTGTTTAAAGCTCTTAATGCATCAGCAAAATTCTTTTTCGTCTGCATGCACAGAAAAGTCATTGAATTTAAAAGCTGTAATTAAATCAGACACGTGAAGTCTAATTAATTTATTATTTTAAGCTTTAGAACTTCTAAGCCGATATACTAGATTTAGAACTTCTAAACCGCAATGACTTCTGACATAATATTCGAGAGATACCCACAACATTACCTATTATTTTGAAAGGAGATAAGTTTTAAGTAAAATTTAAATTTATCTAAAACTTTATGTAAAGGTTTGAGAAATTTAACTTACTTTTAAAAAGTTAGTAAATTCTAGGACGTTCCAGCAAGTCAAGCGCAAATTCTAAATTTATAAATTGTATGATAAATTGATTTGTAATTTGAAAATTTATAAACTTTACTATAAACTTCATTATTCAGTTCTGAGTACCTCCTATACACAGTTTCTAAAGAGATCATTTATGTGCATATTAATGTTAGTTCGATAAAATACTTCTATAATTATATGACCAAAAATCTGAAACAATATATATTTTAACATTTTCTAGAAAACGCTAAAAAAATACATTTTGACTGGTCGAAATAGTGAAATGAGAAAAGCAAATCTCCCTTTAAACATTCAATATTATCTGAAATATCACGAATTAAAATTTGGAGACTATGTAAAAAAGGAACAGACGTTAAGTTTTCGAATTAGAATTAGAATTTCGGAAATATCATTTTTACGCAACAAAGAATTAATTTATAAATAATTGGCTAAAATGAACACTTGTAAGAATGCTAAAATTCGAAATTTTATATGTAATGAAACACAGCTTTATGCGATCCCTAAACTGGTGTTCTTTTCGTTAGATGAAAGGGAATGTAGCATAACATGGGCACTGCCTAGGACTAAGTTGGATTGCTTGTGTTAATCGCTTGCCAGCATGGGATTAACACGGTAGTTGAAAAACCGATTTTAAACATATGCCGGTGTCTATCCTAATACTGGTAACCTGAAATAATAATGTAATCAGATTCTTTATATCTCGATTATGAGCCGTTGATAATTGTAAGCATTGACTGCACTATGCCAATGTCGATTACATCCCATTCGATCCTATGAGGATGTGGTTTTTATGCAGTGACAGTCCTATGTCGATGTGGATCGATGCTTTATCAATTACATCCCGGTGTTGACTTTACTCATCGCAGGTTCCACCAGTGGCCAAGGGGTTAAGATTACTAAATACTGACCCAGGCTTGATCTTAGGCAATAGCTGGCTGTATAGCTGGTTTTTCATTCCCTTTCCCATGTGTAATGTGAAGACGGGTCAGTTTTCATAAGAAGAAAGACCTACACAAAGACATACCTCCCTTAAGGAAAATAGCCCTTGTGAGTTTCCATATTCAATCAACCTAACCGATCATATACCTGTGACGGAAACTGTGCAGGTGTCAAACGGGAAATAATCTTGTTATATTTTATTTATCATATCATCTCCATTATTATTATTAGTAGTAGTAGTAGTAGCAGTACTATTATATTGTCGTGTCGGCCGTATGTCGGTGTCGATTATGCCTTGCTGATTCTAACGCAGTGTCAATCCTAAATTCTGTGCACTGTCATTTCTAAGCTCTAGGCGGTACCGGTCTTACAAAAGTAAGCCGAGTGAAAAATATCTTAAATTGCATAATTTTGACATTTATTCTTTCGGGACAGATTCTGCATAATGTGAGCCTCGATGTTTTCATAATGTTCCTCAACAGATTTGGTAAGAACGTATTAACGCTCTGCGTAAAGTACCCATACAAAATTAGAAATTTCCTTTATTTATACTAAACATTGTCACGAAACCAAAGTTATCATTATTTGACTGAGCTCTTAAACTGAAGCCACAGCCCTCCGATCAACCTCCATTCAAGAGTTCGCTGTGAAAACTTTTTGAAATAGATTTGCATATATTTTTCCGCCTTTTCCCTCAGAAAAGTGAGTATCATATCTAGACAATCTACTTATGTTTTGATCTATATATTTTATTATGCATATAACAAAAATGAGTTTTCATACTATTTGCAGAGTTTGACTGCATGTCCCAAAATACTTTGATTTCCTTTAAAAGCCTACGATATTTTAATTTCAGTGGACAATATTTCACTAAAATATATTCATGTTTAGAAATTCATAGCTGAAAACTGTTACGTGATAGAAATTTACAATTGTTTGTGTTCTCTTGTTTTAAAATATCAATTAACTGCGAAATTTAACTTACCTTAGAATTTTCTTTTAAAATAGGACGAAAGAAAATCTCTGAGAATTGCGATATCTGGAGGCGAAAATTTCGAGGCAGAAAATAATTACTACCTGAAAAGTAAAAAGATATTAATGGAATATGTACAGAATTTATCAGATGAAGTTCTTCAAGGCAAATAATAAATAAATACAAATACAAAGAAAAAAAACGGAATAAAAGTATACTTGATAATCATATCACCAACTTTAATCAGTTTAATCATTATATTTTGCCTAATTATTATTATAATTAATGCCCAAATTAATGCTTATAATAAATTATGAAACATAAAACAGTGCTTTCTGTAAATTAGAAACAGTCTTAGGCAGCATAATGTTGCAATCTACAGAACTATCTTCATAATGAAAATTTAACTTTACCAGCAATTTTTTATGCGATTTAAAAAAGAAAAAGTGTAACTGTATTGCATCTAATGCTCAAACGTTCAGGACAGTACGTTTTTAAATTTAATAAAAGTAGACTAAATAATTTTTAACTTAAAGCAATATTCAACATCCCTAAGATGGCTAGACGCTCTTCGTGCGTTTTGAGAAAAACAACTTCAATGACCCCCCCCCCCCCTTGATAAAGAGACACCGATATCAGACTGTCACATGAAAAGACATGGAAGTTTTCTCTAAGGTAAATGGTTTCAATAGCTTCAGAATTACAGTCTAATTTAGAGACAGATTTGGATCACTTTGAATTAGGATATTCCTGTTACATCTATTACAATAATTGCATTATTTTAATGATAGTATTAATTTCAATAATATATGATAATATTGCAATAAAAATCAACAGTTACAGAAAATAAAGGTGCTTCTTATGTAATTTTTGAACAGAATGCTTTCGTTTTTACAACATATGTGCTCCTGAGTTTCCATTCGTGCCCACCAGCGGCCGAGCGGTAAAGTCGCTTAACCCTTTGCAGCACAGTGTTGCCCGGTCTGGACACACCTAAAATTTCCTTCTGTACGCACAGAAAAATTGAATGGAAAAGGATTTATAGGTTATTATGAACCTTCTTTATTTATAGTAGATGGCAGCTCATCACAAACTAATCCATAGATTTTAGCCATGTTTAGTTTTTTAAGACCCTCAAAGAAACCTTTTTCAAAGAAATATTCCAGATATTTTTATGGTATAAAAGGAATTGTTTGAAAAGAAATTTCTAATAAGACACAATAACACGCCGAATAAATACTAACTCAGAAGTCAAACAACAAAAATCAGCGTTATATTTACAAAATTTTCACAGGACTAGTTGCGATGGTTTTTATCGAACCGCCATCCTCAGCTGCAAAACCGCAAATGAGGTTGCGATCATTTGCGGTTTTGCAGCTGAGGATGGTGGTTCGATAAAAACCATCGAAACTAGTCCTGTGAAAATTTTGTAAATATAACGCTGATTTTTGTTGTTTGACTTCTGAAGAAATTTCTATGTTATTTTTTGGCTGTATGCTAAATTCCTTATTCTATATTAGTTTTAAATTTTTACCTTGAAATTTTGCCTAAAATCAAACGGCGAACCCTAGGTGTGCCGAGACCGGGCTCACCGATAACCTAGAACAACTGAGAGTCTGTATTCTTTCTTTCTCCGCATCTCATCGGTCATTTCATTGACAACATTGGCAGCTCATTGACCACTTTGAGCACACTCGCAGAATTAAAAGATAAGTGCTATCTTAACAAAATTTTACTTGTGTACTCCTCTAGGCCTAATTAGACTGCCTACCTTTTTTTTTTTTTTTTTTTTTTTTAAACTCCAACTTTAAAAGGTAGCGTGACGAAAAGGATTAACACTGGTAGTTCGGTCCGAGGTTCGAATCCCGCGAACGGGCTGGCTGCATGGGCGTTTTCGTGGTTTTCCCCATGTGCTTAGAAATTCCTCCACGAAGGCATCCCTCCCCTTAGTCAGATAGCCCTAATGTGCTTTGCCTTAATTTCAATAAACCAAAACAAACTGAGTTTCCATTCAGTTAAACAAAGACTTTAAAAAGATTTTAAATGTTTAATTTAGAATGGAATCTACCTTTCTTACTCTGGCAGTTTTATTAAATGACGATAATGTTTTGCATTTGAAATTCCTTACACATCTTTCTTTGTCTGTCTTGAAAAAACTTACATTACATCTGTTACTCTTGAACACAAAATTTAATCTATTTCTCAGATTTCATCAGAAATTTACGTTTCAAAAGTGTCTCATCGTAACTGCTCCTTTTCCTACAAATAATCAATAATTTGTTCATACTTAAAAAAAGAAATAATACATAAAAAATATTTCATTTAATTTGTAAAACCGGGAATATATAATATCTGTATTTAAGGCAGGTAAGCAGTTACAAAGAAATCTTCTTAAAACTTCTTCTATCTCTGAAAAAACTATTTTTATTATTATTTCACAAAGAAATCATAAAATCACATATCATATAAAATTATGTTTGTAAATCTCGTTTTCAAAGACCCAAGGCTCTATTATTTTTATAAACTGTCAGCTGGACTTAAAATATCTTCTTAAAAAGATCACTGAATAACACATGCTGTTGAATTTTGTTTTCAATAAGCAAAGCTTTCCTTTTTTATTTAGAAATCCTACAATGTAAAAAAATATTTATTGTTTAAACACTTTTTTGGGGGCTAAACATGAGCTGCTATAATTGATATTACTATGTATTTTGATAAATGTGTGTGCTTTCACAAATCAGCTGCTAATTTTGCAAATTTATACGCATAATTTTAACTGCAATTCATCAAAATATGTTTTAGAGTTAGAACAATAGAGAAAAAATTACTTTCCGATTTATATTTTCATAAAATCATAAGCCCATATGACGACTAAAGCTACTAAGAGGCACTTTTTTTTTCTTTTACTTTTCTTTTCTTCTTCTTTTTTTTTTTTTTTTTTTTTTTAATTCAACTTTTTTTTTTTAGTCATTGCATAACAGACAGGGATGAGAAAACAATTGAACGTAGCAAGCAAATTAGTCGCTTCTATTTAGGCAGCTAACATTTCTTTGTATTTCTCTAAAATTAAATTATAGAGTTTAAAAGCTTTTTTTTTTCAAGTAAGTATGATCCTTTCAGATCAGTTTTGGGTTGTAGTTTTTGTGACAGAGGAGTTCATTTAAAATATTTATTATTAGTTGAACAAATACATGAGGGTTGCATTCAGTATATATCCATGAATTCCTATTTTGTTATATGTACATTGATACCTACAGTATTTACTCGCGTAATAGTCGTACATTTTTGGCTAATTTTGCATTGTTAAAGTCTAGGTGCGACTATTATGCGGGGAAATGTACTGCACAATATTGTACACTTTTGATGATTTTTTCTACTTCAAAATGGGAGTGCGACTATTACTTCAGGGCGACTATTACGCGAGTAAATACGATATATTTGCAGGAAAAGTCCAATAGTTCAAGAGATATGTGCAGTGAAAATCTATATTACCAAAAGATCTTTTAAAATATAACATTACGAAATTAATTTAAACATTTGCAAAGTTATTTCTCATATTCGGATATTAGCGCGAAGATTAAAACAGCTTTAGAAATAAATACATACTTAATTTTTTTTCCATTGACTATTAAAAAAAAGTCTTAGAACTTCTTTATAAATTTATGCATATAATTTTTAAAAAGATACAGTCACCCCTTCTGAACGCTTCTAAATCCTTCGAAATTCGAATTTTTTAAAAGACAAATATTCTGATAATTAACAACTGGAAAATTTCGAAAATTTATTCCAATAAGATTTTGAAATTCATAACTTTTAAAGTTCTTTCCAAATTTCCTTCTGAAATGAGCTCCAGAGCTGAGTTATGCTAATTATTAATCAACTTGTCGTCATGCAACTTACTCCTTGTACATGTTTATAAATATTTCAGTCGGTTGTGACCTCATTAAATGCCAAATTCAAAAAGTCTTTTTCCTATAATTGAACTATCATGTTTTTTCTGAAGAAGAAACACGATAGTTCAATTATTGTTTTTAAATATGAATGACGTTCATTTCAGACCTTGTATCCACATTTATTTACCTCATTATCTATCTTCTCATCCCTATAGTGTACGTAGAGGAAAGCACAAAACAGAAATAAATTTTGCATGTAAATGAACGTAAAGGCCTGTTGCTATATCGATGCATATGTATGCATACAAACATGCATTATAGTCGAGTTTAATGGAAATTATGTCTACTTTCTATACTTCTGGTATTTATCAACTTTTTCTATACTTTTTGTTGCTTAGCTTATAAAACACTTTACAAACATGATCTAAATTTAAATAATTGTATACATGCATATTTCGAGTTTTGGAAGGAGGAGGAGATGACCTTTAAACAGTGGTAAAAGGGTTGCACGATACAAAATAGGTTGAGAATCACTGCTTTATATATACAGCGCGAATAATCGGTACAGTGGTTAATGATGCTGGTTGTTATATGGCTAAGCTCGGGTTTGGATCCCCAAGAAGGCTTGAATGATCGTAAGTGTATAATGCCTACGCAACATGGCGGGCACCTAACATAACGGGCGAACCGAAAGTCCTCTCGAGAGGTTTGGTGTTAAGAGAAGTGTGTTTGGAGACTGCAAATTCGCCCTCATTCTTCATCAAAATAGGCCCACCAGCGGCCGAGCGGTAAAGTCGCTGAACACTGGTAGTTCGGTCTGAGGTTCGAATCCCGCGAACGGGCTGGCTGCATGGGTGTTTTCATGGTTTTCCCCATGTGTAACGTGTATACGAGCCAGTTCCCCTTAGAAAGTCCTCCACGAAGGCATCCCTCCCCTTAGGCAGATAGCCCTAGTGAGCTTTGCCATAATTAAATACACCACACCACATCTTCATCAAAAATTGATCCGGAACTGTCATGTTCTCAAGGGCGATGAGATGGCGAAATTACCGATGAACATTCGCCATTCCCGATTAACACATTAAGTTGCAAGTGTTTGGCCATTTAAAAACGACGATAATAATATATTCTCACGCAGACGGCAGACCGATAAAATGAACATGAAATCGTATTTGAAAGGTGACCAATGTATGGAAGGTGTTACGAATTTTCTCGCCTTTTTTTATTATTTATACTGTTATAAGTCTTTCACGTCAGCCTAGTATCTTTGGGAAAAGGGTTATGTGAAATAAAAGAATATTCATTCCCACTCGAGTTTAGACTGGTATTTAAAGTTTTTCCACTCGAGTTTATACTACTCGTGTTTAGACTGGGTGGGTATTTAAAGAAGCCGCTAATTATAATCAACCCCTGAAAATTTTGCCGAAATATAACTAGATGCTGATTACATTTAGCATGGTAAATATTAATATTAATGTCATGGAAAAAGGAATCTCTTAAATTAACTAAAATTTTGATTAAGGGATTGTCAGACTAAATTAAGATGCTATATTAAAAACACATACTGTCATAAGGACAAAGAAATGGAAAAGAAGAAGGGAGATGAGAGGAGAAATAAATAATTTCACAAACTGATAAATAACACTTAGATATATATTTTAAAAAAATGAGAAGTAAAGTAGAGAGATCCGCAGCCGTAAATAGGAGACGCATAAGTTTAGATAAATTTAATAGAGAATTTAGCCAACTCTTTCCCGCAATGTAAAAAACATTCAGTGTTCCTGTTTAGACATCTATGCTTCCCAGTCCTCCAAAAACATTTTCCTTCTGCTCTTCTCTGAAGATGGAATTCATGTGCAACATGGCTCTTCTTAAGCCCCCAAAAGAGTGAATTTCGGCTTAACACACGTCCAACTTCCTGGTAAAGAAGCTGTTTCTGTGCAATGTCGCCGCAAACCCTCCGCCCCACGAGCCGTGTCGAGCACGAAACATCGCGGTATCGCAGACGCCGTAACCGCGAGCGAGGAAAGACCTTTCCCGCCGCGAGCCATTGACGTCGTCTGCCGTGAAGTCGCCTCTCTCATCGCGGTCTCGATCGTCAACCCGTCCGTAAAAGAGTCACGTACGCGGTATCAGTCACAGACGCGCACCCTACATTCGTCACGGCAGCACAAGGTCTGCAAGACATTCATCGAAAATGGTAGTTCATGATTTGATTTGGTAAAAAGAGAAAACACTTTTTTTGGGTTGTTTTATTCATGAGGTGTTTCTTTTTCTTTCCTTTTTTTTTTTAATATATGTATCGTGTTAGAGCTTTGTTACCTGAGATGCAGGCACGTAAGACTTGCAGCCCATGACTCACGAGAGAAAATCATTTGGTACATATCGAGGCATTAGCAGCAGTTCAATATTTGCTACCGCATGCATTTTTTAAAAAAATTCTAACACAGGCATTAAAAACAAACACGAAATGAATATTTTCATTTTACAGTTAACAGTCTAAGCGTGTCAGAACGCAATCCGATGTTATTGCCTAAAACTGTGAAATATCACTCAGACATTCAAATGGAGATCACAGAGATACGTCTTAGGATTTTTTTTAATTAAGTCATGACACTTTTAGACTGTTGCTAATATTCAGATCTTAATTTTGCTTAGTTTAATATAAATTTCAAATACAATAGATGAATGAATTAACAAAAGAAATGAAAGTAAATACAGTGCTATTATGGATAAATGGCATATAATATGCAAAATAAATCATCGAAATTAGGTTAGCAGGCCAATGCCTTTCTTTAGAAATTTCTTATACGTGAAGCATAGATTTATTCGAAAATAAGATCATGTTTTCTGCTATATTTTGTTTCTAAAATTTAGAAGGGTCTTATAAATGGGTATTTTGATAAACTGCAGATTCTCGAGAGGAAGAGACTTTTATTATCATATTACATAGAATAATTACACTGTTTAAATGCTAAATAAAGCACATAGGGAATTACCATGTACATAAATACATAACTACCTCTAATCAAAATAGCGCCTTCTTAGCTGAGAGTTTCAGCTTCGGTTTGCATTCGTGTTACTAATATACCAAAAAACAACTACTTTTCCTTTACCTTTTCTTTGTTTTGGGGCCATAGATAAAAATACTGTTATTTTAAGGAAATTCTGAATGAAGGATAATCAATAAGATTCTCTTTCTTAGAATTTCTGAAGACAAAATAACTATTTACTTACATTTTTATTTTGTAACTTATCCTAAAATAGAAAGATGGTCGAGGGGTCTGACTTTCGAGTAAATTAACCAAATGTATCCAAATATTATTAAACATAAAATAATAACAAATAATGGCTCTATAATATGTGATTATAAATAAACATAGATGCTCCATCACATGTACATTCATAACTGCTTTTATACACATTTAGCCACAAATGAACAATTTACGAAGAACAATTTAGAAAGGTCTCAGAAATTCGACAGAAGTATCAATAACCCGGCATAAATAATGATTTTTTTATTATTTATAGTATGTATCAGAGCTTAATTTTCAAAATCAGAAGTGACGGAGATCTATCGTCGGAGAATTAAATAAATAAGATATAAAACAACCAATAACGAGTTTTTAAATAAAATATAATATAAAGAGATGAATAAAAATATTAATAAGTTAAAAGAGTAAATAAAGTAAGAAACTTAACTAATTTCGGCAAACAGGAAATTAGTAAATTAATATATTACATAAATTAAATAAAATTAATTATTATTTTATTTAATTTTCGGAATACCAAAAGAAAGGCGATTAAGTTAATAGTAACAAGCTGTGGGTGCAGAGGATAAAAGAAAGAAAGACTTGTTTGTTTAAGTACTCCTCTTGAAATCAGATAAAATTCCTTTTTTACTTTGGCTTAACCTTTTTTGACCAAATTGTACAGTTCAAGCTGTCATGATCAGAAGGACACAGCTTTCTTCCTCAGTCATTCAAATTTTCTTCTTCATTTTGCGTTTCCTATGAAAAGTAAAGCATGCCTGAGTTTTATAAATTGTTAAATAAAACACTGCATTAATAACAGAATCTTCCATTAATACTATGATTCAAACATAACTGAAAAATTCACAAATTTTAAGCTTTGACTCAGAATCGACACCAGCGCTTAATTATGGCCAGAGCCGCCGGGCTTGGCTTCGGTGGCTCCAGCTAGAACTAATCATTGCGGATTATATGCTAGCTTATCATTAGCTATGTGTATCATTATTTACATGAATCGGTCTCTACAAACCAGCTTTCATGATTGGCTGTTTTATTACATTTATGGTTGACACTGCACAGGAAGGGGAGGGAAACTCTAGAAATAAAGCTGAACACCTTTAAACAGCTTCTCTATATGTATATATATATACATATACGTCTTGCATATCCATATCTGTCAATCTATCCATATTTATAAGGAGACAGTAATAAAAGTATCTCGAAATAACATTTAATTTTCAAATACAGCTCCTCTACAATGCTAAAAACTGCTGCTTATAAAAGGATTAAGAATGTTATAATAACAGTAAATTGTAAATTTATAGAAAAGTTAAGGGCGATGTTGCAAGCCGTGCAAAGAGACTAAAAATTACGTGGCGAAGAGAAAGAATCGTAAAAACATTAATAAAGTTTCTATGACAAAGCAACGTTAACAAAGTATAAATCCGAAATCCTTAGAAAAACAATCGCAAAAGTTTATGAATTTAAAATCCAGTTAACTTCAAGCAATACGTTAGTAAAATTTAGGTAGCTAAGCTAAAGCAGTAAAACAACAATAACAGTAACATGTATGCATTTTTTTAAGTGAACTTACCAATTTGAAAGAGGAAATCATAAAAACAGTTTTAATCAGAGTTTCAAGCAACATTAAATTACATTATTATTATTATTTACGTATTTTTGAAAGTTTATTTCTTTGAAAAATGTATGATTTTTTTTTTAAATTGTGGGCTAAGCGGAAGAAAACAATATTTTGTGTCAAAAATATTAGCGAGTTAATAAACAGTGAAATTTAATAGGAAAATGCATTGTTAGTTTAAAAATGAAAGCTCTTTATAAAAGTTGAAAAATGAACTCTTACTTTTTGCTGTCGATCGTGTTACGTTGAATACAGCATGCAGTTAAACTCATTGATTATAGTTATACGTACTTGCATAAGCTAATTTTTATAATCATTCGGTTAACTTCAAAATTGCAGAAGGAAAAACTGAGAAATATTTCTTTCAACCCCTCTTTTCTAGAACTAAAGATATAAAATTTCTCAAGAGCCTGTAGCATCAAGTTCAAATGCGAATTCATTCTTCAAGCATCACTTCTTGCTTCGAGTCAAGTAGTTGCAGCATCCTAATGTATATGATGCGACATCGTTTTGTTACGATATGATGAACATCTTCGATCAATCACAAAAACGCTCTTAAGAAATATGCGCATAATATATTTATATGAATCATAGTTATCGATATTTTTATACGATTTATCATTTTTAGAGTTACTTAAACATGACAGATTATTTAAAATCATAAATCCAAAAATCTGCCTAAATATTTGTTGATACGGGCATGGTGTCAACACGGAAAATGTTTTGATCTCTCCGATTTGCATAAATTAAATCTTGATTAAAAATTAATCTTATAAATAGCATAGTATGATAATTTTTCTATTTAAGTTGTAAAATTTAAAAATCACATTTATACATTTGAGCTAACTTCGAATAGAAAGATTTAAGAAGATAAAAATTTTCAAATCTGCTAATTGAATGAAAGCAGAATAGATCGTCTATCCGAGGGTGATCCACAAAAAATTGAAAACTAAATTGAATTGTGGTTTCTGTATTGCAGTTTTTAAATTATATAAATTATTTAAGACAATTGTGCTCATTTTGTGAAGAAATTTTAGTTAATTTATTATCATTAAACCGCCATTAGCTTAAAACTGCTCATGAAAATTAACTGTAAGAATACGTTTGCCAAATTACCACTTTAAATGAACAACGAGTGACTACAGGATAAGAATTCATGAGCGCAAAATTGCTATCCTTCACTGGAATTATTAACCCGAAATGACACTTCACTGCACCACTCAGCATTGTTCGATGTAATCAATGCAAATTACAGAAATCATCTTTTACGGTTGATTAATGTCACCTCTTGCTACTCGGGACAGAACAGATGCAATGTTCCTTCATCCCAACTTCCTATTGTAAACACGCGATGCTTACAGAAAAAGAAAAAAGTTATCACACGCACGAAACGGACTCAGCCTTGAGATTAGAAAATGTGATAATACTCAGAATCCGCAATCGACAGGAAGACAATCATCGGTTCTCGTAATGATGCATTGGAAACTTCTGTTTTGTCTCAGAGTACATTGGATGTGAGAAGGGAACCCCTGTAACGGTTTTATAATTTGGTCTTTGTTTCATAAAAAGCTTTGTCGGGAAGTGGAAGAAGTGTCATTAGAGGCCTCCCCCCCCTCACGAACTTGTGTGGTATTTCCAGCATGGTATCCAGCTTGACCATCAACAAATGAATGCAGTTCTGGGTTATAATTAATGCACTGTTAAAGGCACTTGTAAAATCTCAAGCAGAAATTTTTAAGCTAACATGAGTATATTTTAATGAAATTTGAGGAAAAGAAGTGATGAGAGTGCATTAACAATTAATCCATCAAAATAAATTATTTGCCTTGAATTATAAAAGCACCATTCCGATCTTTACAGAATCAAATACTCTGTATCAGTATCGCGAAACAGACCGCTGAATACTAATACTTCTGTCTGGGCTCGATACTGGGCAAACGGCTGGCTTGGTTTATTTTTGTGGTGTTCGTAATGTGTAACGTGAATACCAACCAGTTTTCAGTTAGAAAATCCTCCACGAAGACATCCTACCCTCTAAAGAGATAGGCTTCGTGTGCTTTACTATATTCATATAAACTAACCTAACTTTTATCATAAAGCTAGTGCAGCTCGAATCTGAATTATAAATATACAAATTATAGACAGATAAAACTATAAGTTATTTTGGCAACAAAAACTCGAAATTGTATAATTTTAAGTGGAGTTTAGAAAATGGATAAAATATTGACATTGACACATCACTAATTTCACTGCATTATGTATGCTCATAAAGTTGAAAAAAGACAGAGATCTCTTTTTCTCATTATCCATTTTCAAGTAGTTTTGCATCGGTTTACTATTGAAAAAAAAAAAAAAAAAAAAAAAAAAAAAAAAAATTTTTGAGATTTAAAGTTTTATTTCAAACCCTAAGCCCACAGTCCAGAAAATTCTCTGGATGCGAATATTTATGATGCTTCTGATAAATAATCATGCTTCCAATAAAAAGACATTTACTTAGAAAATTTTTAAATAAAAATTCAGATATTTTTGAATAGATTTTTTAAAAATTGTTGAAATAGGGAAATTTTTAATTATATATTAGAATAGAAGTTAAGAGGAATTTTCCTATGTTTGAAAGCAATAATCATTCAGTTTGCCATCTAAAAATACACAGCCATTTAAAATTTCAAATGAGAAATATTATCCATTATTCTATTAAAAGGCAACTTCATGTTATATTTGACCTGAGGAATGTATACTACTTTTAGATTTGTAAGATGACCATTAAAAAGTTGCCCTATATACATTATTGGTAGACGATAACACTCAAATTACTCACATGGACATGTCCGATAATAAAATAAGTAATTTATTACTTTCTCTTGTGCAGATATTTTAAAGTATTTAAAAAGTTCATTTAATTTCTTACCTTTGTTACCATTTTTTTGAAAACACTCTACAAAGTAAGCTTAGGAATTCATTGTGGTACAATGCGTGTTCAGAATCTTCTTGTTATTTCGGAAACCGGAATAATAAATTTGAGTGAAAATCTTTTCCGCCTTTTATGACAATAGCAGCTATCAAGTAAGTCAATCAAGTAGAGGTTTATTGTGGAATTTTAAACAAACGAAGGATACAGAGCAATAATAATCATTTCAGACACTCGTGAAGAAAATTTCAACAACATTACATTTTCATTAAAACATGTCTAATTTGCACGCAATTTAGGTTTACGCAACATAGTTTAAATGCTTACAGATGATTAGCTTTCAGAACTATTTATCCGTTGTTGGGGCAAAGAGACATCAACAAGTCCCCCGCCTCTCTACTTGGAATTTAAAAACAAAATGTAGAAAAAATTTAAAACTTTAATTTTTGCTTATGTTTTGCAAATGATGTAGGAAGACGCGTAATAATTATTTTAAAGTTTTCTTCTTGTCCCAGATTTAAATTAAGGGGTATCAGAAACCCCTATACCGACAATGTTAAATTGGCCATTTTCGATGTACCTTTTCTCAAAATCTGCTGTAGATACAAGCTTGAAATATTTTCTGTAATTAAAGTATACCTATCTGATTATACTGAAATGAGCTTTTGAAACATTTTGAATTTTAGAGTAAATTACAGGATATTTTGCTAGGCATAGTAAAATTTAGCACTTTGTAATAAACTTAGAAAAAAAAAAATTAAAAAATTTTTTTTTCTAAGTTTATTACAAAAAGCTCATTTCAGTAAATATTAGGGAACCTAATAAATAAGCCATAAAAAGTTTATATACCTGTGAGCAGTAGTTCCTGAGAAAGGGCACATTGAGTGTAAAAAAATCACGTTTGGAGAAAAACGCGTTTTTATGTAAAAATCCTCTTTGATCAAAGCAGTAGATGACAAATTAAAGCTAGATTTTTTAACAGTTCTAATTTTCATAGAGATTAAAAAATGGTATTTTTAGAAAGATAAAAGTGTAGAGAATTTGAAAATGCGAAAATCCGAAATCAAAATTTTTTGAAGATTATGGGGTTCCAACTCCCCTTAAAATATTAAATTTAATTTTGGATTTTAGGTCACAGTTTGGGTCTGGTAGTGTAGGATAGTACTGAAGTATAAAAATAAACTTATTTATACAAAATCATTTCATGCTTCAGTGGAGTCAATCGTAATCTTTGCAAACCCCAAAGTCTCCCGCCCTTTAGCTTCCTCTCGGCCTCCAAGCAAGCAGACCTATCCCAAATTGCTACAATTAGTCTCTACTTACTCGGGAGCTAGGTTCACCAAAGACGCTTAATCAGTTTCCATGACAGGAAGTTAGGGGCAAATTCGGGATATACAAAGGTGTCAAAACATTTTTTTCTTGCTTTTGAGGTCAAATGGCGTGTTCAAACTTCTAATAAAAATAAATTACAGACTTTGTTTAACGTATACTCCTGAATCTTAGCCTTTGTGGTTTAAGTAATATACTCTAAACCTTGGGTCTTGAGGTTAAACTGAAGGGTGCAGAAGCCTGCTTCAAGATTTTTGCTAATAATGATTGCACAAAGCAAGGCTTTTGCCATTTTTTTTGACTGTTTTTGAAGCTCCTGGTGTTACATATACTCTTTGCTTAAGTAGAGAAATTAATTGTCACTTAGAAAACTATCAGGTTATTTCTCGATTATATTTTGTTATCTTTTGCGGAATAAATTTGAGAAAAAGGAATAATTAAGTTCTTATCATTTACATAAGTATTGGCTTAGTAATTGATTAGATGAATTGTATTTCAGTTTGCTTTAAATTATTTTTACCTGGAAATTTGAAATTAATATATATCATTTTCAGTATGAGTAAACCTTCTACCGCAGCCAGCTTACCGAGGGGTAAGAATGCTAAACCCAGTATGTTCAACCCTGGTTCAAATCCCAGCGAACGGGCTGATTGGATGGAGGGATTTTATGGTTTCCTCCATGTGTAACGTGAATACGAGCCAGTTCCCTTAAAAAGTCCTCCACCAAGGTATTTCTTACCTTGATAGGCAGAAAGGTCTCACATGCTTTGCCATAATCAAAATATACGAAACCAAACCTCGCACTACAGATGTGGTGGGATTGTTTCATCTTCTAACTGCACATGACTACCATACAAGTCCTCATCTCTTTTACATCAGACTCAGATACTCCCCAGTGTGTTTTCTTAATGACACTAGACAATTCATGGGGAAAAGAGCATTTAAACACATGCTCTGCACCACAAAATTATTGGGAGGGAAGGTGGCTAATAAAGCCAGGCATTTGTAACTTATAGTAATTGAATATTAATAATTTTATGGGAACATTCTTCTTCGTTATTATTTATGACTGAAAGCTTAAAATTTTATAGCTTGTGAAATTTTACTTATCTTACGATATGAAATGCATTATCTAAATTTAAAATCTCAATAGAATTTATGTTTTTAGAATTGTGATATATAGTAAACTCTATGGTCATTTTTGTATAAAATATTTTTACTTCGTTAATTTCTTAGCAAGATTGTTATGGGAAAAATTATACCAGTAATATGTCGTTTTGTTCCATAAATTTACCAAATTATTCCAAGCTTAAAATATTACCGCAAAACAATTATTATGACAGTGAGGTTTTCATAACATTTATAAAATTAAAAATCAGACTATTCGTATTTTATGACTAAAAGGCTTTTTTCTCAGTCGCTTCATTAAGTTTTTTTAAGTTGAAGAAAACGAGAGAAATAAATTCTTATTTATACGATAATAACATGTACATTAGGTAATTCTCAAATTATAAAATTAAACGAAAGAAACAATCTTAGATTACTGTAAATTGTATTTTAATATTCTAACCATTTCGAGAGTGACTAACATGAGATAATCTTCTTCGGAAGAATCTCCCTCTGCCCCTGAATATTAGTGTCTTTCTCCTCCATATCATTTCGCAATTATTTGATAACGAATTCATTGCCATTCATTTTAGATGATTCCATACAGTAAACGAAAGGTTTTAAAATTTCTTCAAGCTATAATTAAAGTTTTAACAATTGTGTTGCAACATCATTAAAAGCTAAAATGAAATTTTATTTCCTAACGCTCAGTTGGGGAGGGGGATGTTACCTTGGATCTTACGTGAGCTACAGTCATAATTGATGCCTAACTGAACAATGTCGGAAAGATTCAATACTTGTAGATGATTCATTGTCAAAAATTGTATCGTAGCATACAAACTACTAAAATGATATCTTTTCACCAATGGTGAGGAGACCAATCAAAGGAGGAGCTTACCATGGCAATTGTTGAGCCCCGTCGTTACTCAGCTTCGTCCCAATTTTGATGGAGAATGGAGACCTCTTCCTGGGGGACAGATACGAAGTTCTCAACCCCCTTTCTTCTAGCATCAACGTCTCTGGAAGACTTTCGAATCGACAGTATTTTAAGAACCCCTGCATTGAAAAACACTGTATGTTTAAAACATCCATGCCTTCTCTGGAATTAGAACCTAGATCCAAGTTAAGGCTCACCTTAAATACCGATACCAACAGCGCGGTTAAGAATGATTCTAGTTTAAAACAAATAAATAAATAATAGATAACATCTTAATACTTTTTAAGTTTATAGATCAATATTTCTCATTTATTTTTGTCCTAATGGAACCCTTTAAATATTATTCCTGCTCAAGGCAAACTTTGTATAAAAATTGTCATACATAGCATTAAAATAAATTGGCTGTTTATCACTAATTTTCATAGGGACCAACTGCTACGGAAAATCCCGTTTCGAGATCGCATTTCTCAAGTGCTTAATGAGGTTGCTAAGCATTCATTTCATTGAAATGCTTGGCAGGAATCACTAGCCTAGACAGTTAGCGGAGGCTAACTGTGTTGATCGAATTGGATTTAGGTTTATAAAATTACGACAATTCATACTAAAGTTGTTAGGCTAAGAGGACGGATGCCTACGCAGAGTTTAGGGGGGAAACTGGTTTGTATTCCTTTTATACATAAAGAAAAAAACAAAAGAGCCACTTTAACTAGTCTCTCCATTCATTTTGATCGCGTTTCGAATCACCAATATTCCGTTGTCCGAAATCATCTCCTGAGACATTCTCAGCCAAAGCATGTTGGTATGAAATATATCTCGACAGCCTTTGCGTGCTTTGCCTAAAGTAAATAATCCAGTATGTGAATCATGGAATGTTGAACGAAGAGCTAATAACCGTTGAATATTTTACCTTAAATATATTGATATCAAACTCATATGTAAGTAATGTAGTATTTAAATCTTTTTCGCAAGTTTCAGAAAGTGTATAAATTTTTTAAACTATTTATTCCTAAATCTAAGAATCTCCTTCCTTTCTATTAGAACAGATTTAGAATTTAACCAGTTCTTAATGGACGCTCTTCGAGATTCCTCAATGGCATCGAAGAATGAAGCCTTAAATACTTTGTTTATGTCAAGCGGGAAATACTGTTGGTGAAACTATCAGATAAGCTAAAGTTTCCCCGCATAGTTGTTCATTTTCAGGTCACACTGAGCTTCTCTGAGTAATGCGTTAATTCTATAGTTACTTTTAAAGGGAAATTTGAGTTTCAATTTTATGTTATCGTCGCTGCTAACCCGTCTATAAAGTCACGAAATTATTCTATTATATTAGACCAAGGAAGATTTAACTTCTGTACGTATTAAATTGGTTGATTATAATTGCAAATATAATTGGGCTAAACTGGTTGGCGATATGCTTCAGTGACAAGCTAAGGGCGGCTCTGTCTTTGCCAAGAATTTCAGACTTCTCGCTACGAGAAATTTAAGAATAATCGTTCTGTTTTTTTCTGAAAGGTTTTCCGCTTGCGTGAGTCATGTTTTGTATTTTATTGAGCATACAAGGTTATACGCGAAAAAACAAATGCACAAGCGCAGCAATAGGAAATAAGTGTTAGGCCTAAATGTTTTAAAGGTTCTTCCTCAATTTCACCTGTTGTCTCTTTCGATTCAACTACTCTGGGCAGTTTAAAAGAACCTTCAGCGGTATAGCTGGCGTGCATAGTTGTAGAGGATGTACGTACGTGTGCTGTGACAATTTTACAAAAGAGGGCAGATTAAAAGCATTTCGTGACGCCATTTAGGGATCACATTGTAAAATGAAGAGGAAAAGATGCAGCTATGATTACTAATGTAATACAATAAAATTTTAGCGGAAAATACATAGACAGTTTAGTAGTGACGAAATGCTACGAATTCTGCAATATAAAGGCTGCCATTATTAGTCAATTCAAGATACAATCTACAGTTTCAATGAGAGAGAATAATTTAGCATAAATGGAAAGTTACAATAAGCATATTTTCTGGGAGCACACTTAATCATCACGTGTTAAAAAGAAATAAAGAAAAAATAGAAGGTTTAATTATTAGAAATTATCTCTTGATTTAAAGAGAAAAAAAGTTTTTTTTATTATATTACAATAAAAAAATACAGTTTACGATGGATGAAATATTCATAATCTGTACTTTAGATTATCATTATTTCTCAATTAGATTATCATTATTTCTCAATATTTAAGGAATTGTATAAGTATTATCAAATTTTACCTATGCTCGACTGTAGAGTCATCAGGTTAATTGGAAGCAGAAAAGATGAAAAATATGCAACCGCCTTCGCCGGGAATCGAACCACGGACCTCTGGAATACAGATCCAGTGTGCTACCGTTACACCATGAAGGCACGCTAGGGAAGTGGGAAAAGTACCTTATATACTCCCCTTTTTAAAGTGCGACTAGGGTTTTAGGGGATCTAGTCGCCAAATCCTGGGTGCGGAGAATCATCATCCAGAACCCTTTTAGTTCGGGCGGCACTTGTAGAGTCATTAGGTTAATTGGAAGCAGAAAAGATAAAAAATATGCAACCGCCTTCGCCGGGAATTGAACCATGGACCTCTGGAATACCGGCCCAGTGTGCTACCGTTACACCATGAAAGCACACTAGGGAAGTGGGAGAAATACCTTAAACGACTACTATTAGATAAATGCACGTGAAAGAGATAATATCGCTGAATTAATTTTCAAATGACTGTTAAAACTGTTTTTAAACTTCCTATATAACATATTTGTGTGAACCTGTTACTAAAATGTTTTTCATATTGAACCTTATTAAAATAGGTTTTATCAAATGCATATCAACTATATTCCTTCCAATCGATGATGCATAATTCGTCATCGATTGTTCTAATCTAGTTCATAAAAGATGGTGTTTTCTTAAGTTATATAATTAATATATACATTTTATTAAACTGGAAGTTCTTGCTTGATCGCTGATATTTAACATAGTTCTCAATTATTAAAAGAACTAATTAAAATTGTTCATAATAAAACATATTGGAATAGTTTAATTTACTGTAGGATTTGTACCTGTTTAACAAACTGAATTCTTCACCTGACAACTATGAAAAAAAAAAAAAAAAAAAAAAAGGTATGTGATATTTGGTTACATTTCTGTTTTCTGATTTTAATATGATTAAATTAACTTTTTTAAATTCATGAAAATACTTATTTCTGTTCTCAGGTTACTTTTGTTTCATAATATCGGAATGAAAGAGCACGAAACAGAAAAAGGACAGATTTTTTTTTTTTTTTTTCTGGGTGGTTGTGGTGGAGGGAGATTAACGAATTATTTACAAATGGCCACAAGTGATCTCTCAAGGGGATACTTACAAACAAGAGAATTTTAAGAAAATTATACCATAAATTCATTTAAAACTTTACACACATTTTCAAGTTGCTTTTATTTTACAAGAAGTTTGAAGTTTTGTCCGAGACCAAACACGAAACTTTGATATTTTTTCCTTCACAACATACATCATTAGTATATCTCCTATGTTCTTTGCGTATCACAGTAACAAAGTGCTTTGCGTATCATAGTAACAAACTGCATCATAAGAAGAGTGTGTAAGGTCTTTTTCGCTTCCTTTCCACATACAATCTATGTGCTTCGTGGTGCAACTGGAAGCACGCTCGATGTGTGTTCGGGAGGTCCAGAGCTCGAATCCCGGCGAGGGCTTTGCGGATTTCTTCAGTTTCCTGTATCGACATAACTAATGATTCTAAAAACGTTAAATTTTCTTTCATTTAATTCTATACCTGAAATTAGTTTCGAAACTGATTTTGATGGAGTTGAAAATAACGCCCACAGTATTAAATTTCGAAAAAATTTGCAATATATTTTGTCTTAACACGTAATTCATATGACAGTGATAATAACAAATTTTATTGTTGCAATATAATGTCATTTACATTTTAAACTGACGGTCTCTTTACCGAGGTTAGAAAAATTTTCCTATGTATATTCCTTCAACTTGTAAACATTCAGGTGCAAATTCAAGTAAGAATCCACCTTCGGGTGCAAAACTGTCATCTGAAATATGTTTCATTTTTTAGCAATTCAAATAAATAAAATTCTTTCCAGTTCCTTAAGAATTATATTTCTTTACCAAAGGAAACGAGCGAGATAATGCCACTGTGATTAGTCACTTTCCTGTATGCATGTCGCTTTTTCAGTATGATCTTATTTCTGGTACCAAGATATATCCTTTCATATATAGCCGCATAATAAATGCTTATCCTTTGCGATGATTAATCTCTGATTATCCACTGTTGCTCTTAAATCAGCTGCTGATAAAATCATATGACGAGACATGAGATGAGAGTAAACGAAAGATAAGAGGCAGATGACGAGTATAAATGAAAGATAAACAATTGAGAGGTAATTTATGGCGGACAAAATAGATGATGACAATCGAATAGACGAATAATGGAGAACAGGACAATAAGTTACCATTGCTGCCAGATGTCGAAGACTTGAATAAAATTAATTATGCATTCTACAGAATTAATTAGACATACCTAGTAACTAATAAAAGAGTATTAGAATTTGCATTCAACTCGGATGTTAGTATTAGGAATCAAAATACACGTGTGATGAAAAACGTGACGAAAGTATGTTTATGGAGCTCATGAATTTTATTTTCGTACAAAGTGACATAAATATTTATATTGATCCATTCTGGAAATTAATTTTTGGAGACACATAACTCCTATTATCTGTGATGAAATAAAAAAATTCACCTGTGCAGGATAAGACAAGTAATTTATTACGACTAAACATCTGCCTGACAATGAATGCATTTGCATTGACCTGCTTAAAGGAAACTAGCTCTCATTTACATTACTTCCAGATAAAAATGCGCAATTACTTTATAGCCAGTTCGTTCTGCCAACGATAAAAGGGTTTCGAATGAAAGCGACAATGTTTAGATGCCTTATACACTCGGCAGCTGATAGGCGCGGACAAGATAATAATAGGAAAATATATGGAAGATAATACAAATAAATAGATTTTAAATATTATAGATGCTATAGGTTATTTTAAATGAAGTGATGCACATAACGTTATGTATACAATCTCATTCTTCTCGTAACTCCCTATAGTATTATTACTCCCTATAGTATTATTTAGAATTAATGTCAGTGAGCAAAAGGTTGAATTTTTCTTCCTAAAATTTTTATATGTCAGTGTAATGAAAGGTTTTTACAATGTACTGATGAAACAGAACACCTTTTATTTAAATGTATTCTAGAAAATGAATATTTAAAAATCTGTACTGATCCAAATCACATGAACAAAATTTCAAATCTCTATTTTATGAAATAGAGCTAGCTGTCTTTGTTGTCTAGCCGTCGGTGTCTGCTTTTTTTCTTTAAAAAAATGTGCGACCCCCCTCTTTGCATATATATATATATGGGTGTGTGTGTTAAGTAATATTAACGAAGAAGTGGTCCAAATTGTTAAACGTATATACTAGAGTGAAATGTTAGACAAATTCATTATTTATTTCACCGCTTTTGTCGTGCGGTTGAGCTGAATTCATAAATAAATTCCTACACGCAGCTTTTATGATGCAAAAAATTAAGCAAATGAAAATAAAAAGGAGCTCAAAGAGTTGAGTTTATTGAAATCACGATCTTATTTGCTCATCTATCACTTTCTCTGTTCATGCTTGAGTGAGTTTACTCAAGCATTCACTCCTCATATGGAAAGGGACCTGACAACCTTCGTGATGACGAAGAACAAAATGTATCAAACGGTTCCTGGGGACGTGACCAGGCTGCTTAAATGTTCAGGTCACGAGTGGGACGTGTGATCACGTACGCAATAAAATTATCTCTTCTTTCCAATCCTTTGGCAAAGAAACTTAACACGCTCTTTTGTAAACATTCAACGCCTACTGCAAGTGCTATCTAAAAATATAAAATTGCTGAATATATTTACGTTATTAAGGGTACCGAAAAATTACTTTATGCAGCTGTCTTTATTTGTATTGTCAACAGAAGACTATTGCACTACAGAATGACAGGAGGAGTTACATTTATGCGTTTTAAGAGAAATTCCTCCACGTGTAGTTTTTCTTTAAAAAAGTGCTGTTCTGTACTTCTTTAGTATAACGCTGTGCACGTACTTCGATATACTACATAATGACTAGTTAGAAGCGTTTGAAATAAATGCAATAAATAATTTTTTCCACTAGTAGACAATTAATAGTTTTTTCCTCTCAGCACAGAAAAAGTAATTGTGCTGTCATAACGTTAGATTGCAAAGTTATATTCTAATATTTCGAAAAAGAGTTTATCATTAAAAAGTTAAAAATTTAAAAAATATATATTGTGTAGGAAATACATCATGCAACTATTTCGCTATTCCTTCTAAATAAATATAATTTTTACTGCTGCCAGCTCATGAAATTGAAGCTTTTCTGATGAATATTATTAAGTTCAACTCAAAAAAATGTTTCAATTTTAAAAATCTCCATTTATTTTTGCATTTCTTTTCTCATCGTAAAATGGTATAAACAGAAAAATGTCAAAACATTAAAAAAGTGTATTGCCGTTTGAACAAAATTAAAAAGAGGAGCACAAATTGAGAAAATTTTGCAATTTATATATTGCTATAAAATATCATAACCGTAATATTTTACTCTAGATGAACGCGATATAGTACCCAAATCAGACAGTCAGAAATTTTGCATTCCACCAATCACAGGCTATTAAAAATCGTGTTATTTGAGGGGTAAAATAGTATTTCTTGTCAAATATTATTAAGTAGTACAGGTAAAATTACTTTTTAAACAATTAACACTTGTCTATATAGAAGATAAAATGAAATGAATATTATATTCATTTCATTCGTCAACAGTATTCAGTTCGCTACGGTTTGATTTATCGCAAGCTGAAAGTAATAATAACCTCGAAATTGCTTTCGATTTGTTTATTAAAGATCACATAAAAAGCTAAAAGTCCTTTTCAGTCAGTAGTTGATGGAGGAAAGAGGGTACCCACTGATCCCATTCCCTCGCGAATTGCTGATCAAAGCTCGGACTGAGTCCGACAAAGTATTACTGTTATCACTGGTGTTCAAGGTATGGCTAAGGCGAACACTCTCGTGACTCCAGCCGTGCTACTTCAATAGGTTATCCTTATGTGACTATTACCTGGACAACAATGAAAAGTAATAGAAATAAAAGCATTAGAGAAAGTAAAATGGATCTTCCCCCATTTCGAGCTCTTCAATCAGATAAAAGAAATTCTTTTACCAGTACCTTCCCAATAAGAAGAGCACAGCCAACGCGTTTTATGATCGCATAAGCAGATGAAGAAATAATAAACTTTTAGTATTTTCAGCTGAAGTAAAGAAGAACGTTAGTCTGATTAGCTTTACTATGAACTAACTGGTTGTGTGGTTCATAGTAAAGCTAACCAGCATACTATGAACTACACTGGCTGTTTTTAAATCATATACCAAACAACTTATAAGGTCTTATCTACAACTCCCGCCTTCTTAGCATGTCTTCCTGGTGTAATAAACAGCACGCTCAGCGCATATTCGAAAGGTTCCTGGTTCGAGTCCCAGTAAGGTTGCTGCACATTTTTCATGTCTCCTGCTTCAAAAACCTAATGACTCTCCAGTTGCGCCCGAACTAAAAAGTGGTGGATGATTATTCTCCACACCAGGATTTGGCGAATGGGTCCCCTAATCCTCCAGTCGCCCTTTAAAAGGCGAAGTATATAAAGTATTTCTCCCGCCTTCTTAGCATGCCTTCGTGGTGTAATAATCAGCACGCTCGGAGCGTATTCGAGAGTCTGTGGTTCCGGTCCCGGCGAGGGCACTGCACATTTTTCATGTCTCCTGCTCCGAAATAACCCAATGTCTCTACAAACTAATCAACAGTACCTATTGTTGCCTGCTTACGGGTTCGTTATAAAATTAATGCACAAGTCCGATAAAAAATGAACAAAAATTTATTATTATCACAACAAAATTGCTTAAATTTTCTCAAATTATCATGCAGTATTACAATATCTCACAGTAGTTATCTTTTAACTACTCAAATGTCCAATAGAACGTAATTCAAAACAGCTAAAGAACGCTAATCCGCGAATTCGCTACAATCAACAAGAGCAGAGCAGTTTTCTAAACAACAACAAACTAAGCAACTACAAGAAACTGAGATGTTTTCCTCCTTTTATAAGATTTTAAAATCACGCGCTAGAATTTTCCAGTACTTTCTCGAAATTAAAAAGAGATATTTATTTATTTAATGCACGCGCTCTTGTATTTTCAATTTTCCTGCTTAGCTTTCTTTTAATATTCGTCACGCGCTGCACTGCGCGAGAAATAAAACCATTTAATTTATAATTGAACTAACATTAGCTTTTTAAATACCAAATTCGTAACACTATATTCATTTAAGGATAAAGTTGGAATAGACTGGAAGATATGAGACCGGGTCTTATTTGCGACGTTTACATGCAGACATAAAAAAGTTTGAAGAAAGCTGTCTTCCCGGTGATATATAATTTTTACTTCTTTGTTCTAGAAGGTGAAATTGTTAAACATTGTGTATTTCCTTTCAATTTATTACAGTAAAGCCTTTCATAGCGACAACATCCCTAAAACGACAACCTTAAAAATGATAAGTTTTTCTCTTAATATAATTAAGTAATATTACTAAGATCGCTATTTCAACAGAAAAACAAAAAGATTCTGGAACGATAAAATAGTGAGTCTTAGGTTTCATTGTAATTACAGTTAGCCAGAAATGGCCTCTTGCATTCTTTTCTGTGCTGGGCAAATACGGACTAGTTCTCGATGAAAAATTCAACAGGAAACCCTTTTATGTCAGCTTTCTTCAAGTTTTATAAAAATATCAGTGTATCATAGCCTAGATAACTCATCACACAAATTTTTGATAGTCTAATGTGTTCATAAACTCGGGTGTTACGGAATTTATCACTTAACGCAGATTATATTAGGAATAGTCTTTGGGCAAATTTTCTCATCATTCCATTAGTATTTCGATCAGCGACATAATTTTCTCATATTCTCGAAGAAAAGAGTTATATCAGTGCAATTGATCAAAGTATGAAATTTCATCCGGTGCGAAACAAAGGAGTTTTCTGAATTACTCTGCTGCGCTAATATACATCAATTGTATTTCTAGTTAGAGTAATCATTCTGTTATGTAACTTGCCACAACAGCTACAACAGAGAGATTTGACAAGAGTCACTTGAGGCCAGATTATAAATCACTTATACTTAATTTGATATTACACCCAATTAAAGACATAATTATCTGTTTGGCTTTCAGAGTTTGAATCGGACTTTCTTTCTGATGGGTAACAAAAAAAAATATTGCGGCTTTTCTTTTCATATTTTTTTACTTTCATTTCTTTGTGAATCTTTGGTCCTAACGCTCATTAATCATTTTGACGGGGGCAACCCATATCTGCCTCTGATCAAACTCTCCTCCCCCCCCGACATTGGGGTCCTTAAATAACGAAATCGTGCCCCTAAATGACAGGGTGCGAGTTCATGGAGCAGATGTGTCATTGCAGATATAGCTGTATATAAATATATACACGACAAGCATTTATGTAATATTTCCCTCTCCAAAACCGGTTTCAACAACCCTGCTTTACACCTGGAACAAATAATTTGCAATTGCTCTTTCCCATGGTTGCAGTTTTGTGACTATGATCAAGATCACAAACGTTATTTTTTAAATAAGCTTTCTTCCTCTTCTTCGTTTTCTTGTTTGTTTTCAGTGACGCCCGAAAACGGAAATAAAAGTTGCCTGTCAAATTTAGACCTTTGAACGAAAGATTTTGAAAGCTTGCGAAAATGGGGAATATCTGTCAAACTTTGCGCTTTTGAAGGCTGTGTTTTCTATATCTTGCAGTTACAAATTTGTAGTTAATAACTTTCATACTTTTTTTTCATTTCTTTCATTTATATATAAAATAGTCTTTCTGAAGAGAGAGAGAAAGAAAGGAAATAATTGAACTATTCCTTTGAAATTTTGTGATAAATGTACTGACACTATAAATGAAAAATATGAATATCAATAAAATTATGATCATGATGACATAAATGAAGAAGAGTTCCTTACCAAGAGAAAAATACTTCAGCATTTTATTTCTGCTTCTTTTGGGAAGATGAAATAGAGTGATGAAAGGACGAAATTTTTGAAGTTAAATCTAACATTTACAAAGCAGTTCTGAAAACTATAACTCCACTGCGAAATTTCCCATACAACCACACCTAACTGCGAATTTACCATATAACCATTCACCCATACAGCTGTTGTAAGTATTATTTGTTGTAAAAGAAAATTTTCTAAATATAAATCAGTTTATAAAGTATTACTCCAATCTTCTTAGCATGCTTTTGTGGTGTAGTGGTCAGCAGCTCGGCGCGTATTCGAGAGGTCTGTCATTCGAGTCCCGGCTTACTCATTTTTTATGTCTCCTACTACCAAATAACTTAACGTCTCTACAAGTTAAGAAACACCTCAGACCTAAAAATGAATGCCTTGCATTTAAGAACTGATACTGTCATCAGAAGAACAACTTGAGGAATTAAATAAATAATTAGAATGCCTTCGACGGTTTTACAGACAGAAAAAAAAAAGCAGAATAGTAGCTTAGACTATTAGAATTAAAGTTGTATTTTGAAAAATTAACATAGATCCTTTTTTTATTCTCGTATACGTCACAGATAGTACAACTCTCCGCTGGGATTGTATAAAATTCCGTTTGGTTCAATTCCGCGGTCGCAAACCATCTCAGGTGTGCACTCACTCACTCACTCACTCACTCACTCTATAATCTAATAGCCGCCCAACTGGTATAGCGGTTAGTGACTATGACTGCCGTACCGAAGAGCCCGGGTTCGAATCCCGGAGAAGGCATGGATGCATATAAATGTACATATAATGTCTGTGCGGCATGGGGACACTCTAAATATGCGACGAACTCAAGAATAAACTCAATAATATTCACAGTCGGCTCCTCTCGGGCTTAAAGGAAGCCTCCTCTTGGACTTGAACTCAAAATAGAAATAGGAAACTAAACGAATTCTAACTAAATAAAACTTAGCCGAAGCTGTACAGAAATAAACTAACCGAGTTGGCACGGATTTAAATCACACCGGCGAATACTAACTGGCACGTAGCAGTACGACCGAACGTAGTAAGATTTGGTTTAAAGCAACGACGTGAGCAGAAGGCAGAACGCACTGTACCGTTAACTTCTGAGCTCTTCTACGGAAGTGACACAGACTTCTCATAAATACTGGTTCTACCTCATTTATATAAAACGCGATACTGAAAACTCATTCTGGCGGGAAATTGCAGATGAGAAACCAAAGAATAAAGGTCAGAGTTTCAAAATTAAAAATAACTATTAGGAAATTAAAATACGTCTTACAATTTGTTAATTCTAATGGCATTATTGCATATGTTTGTCATACTGTTTAGGATTGCTTTTTACATATTTATTTTGAAATTCTGAGACATTTCAATGTCGGAAGGGCTGTTGGAGATCATTTGTTTTTATAGTTTTCTTGTCCAGTTCGCGTCCAAGAGGTCATTTAGAAATATACAGTAAATTAGATTTTATAATATGAATCACAGGCATATTCCGGAATAAAAATGCGTACACGGAAAGATATCTTTTGGAGCCAGAAATATTACTGATCAAGAATTTTGTGTTGAAATGTAACAGACTTCTTTTATCTCAGGAAAAGCAATACAATTCTTTCTTAGAAAAGAAACGCCTTTTCAAAAAAGGTTGTACATACAGGCATTATTGTCATTTCGTATGAGGTACCGCTTCAAAGTTTTCCAGAAACTTTTGAACTGGTAGCAGGTGCACATTTTACCAAAGCTAGAAATGCCCAAATTCTGCGAAGGAACAATCTCTCATAAGTCCCTAATACAAAACACAACGAACAATTGCTTTCTTTCTCCTCTATTACAGTAACTCTAAGAAAGTGAAACGTCAAAAAAATAAAATAAAACAAATAAATAAATAAATCTCAAGAATGAATCGAGAAGTTTTGAGCACGCTACTACCTCATCTATATAGCTCACAAGACAGTTTAGACAAATGCGTAGAGTTAGTTTTTCCTTTTTTCCATTATTACTATGCTTTGCCAAAGTGTGCGATCTTTACCAGGTGGTACAATTGACCGTTAAGGGGCCGTTTCTTTGTACTAGCCGATCTACTCAGAGAAGGAGGAAGCAACCCACTTGAAAATAAAAGATAAAAACATTCCTCGTCTTTAGGAAGAGGGGTTGTTGCATAGGAAGGTCAGAAGGTGCTCCGCGGGCTAATTGGTTTCCACAACCAAATGATCTGGAGCGTTTATTATTCCCTAAATACTTAACGAAGCTAATGTTACGTAGAGTTTGGATTTACATCAAATGATCTCGTTTATTATTCCCTAAATGCTTAACCGAAGCTAATGTTACGTAGAGTTTGGATTTACATCAAATGATCTCGTTTATTATTCCCTAAATGCTTAACCGAAGCTAATGTTGCGTAGAGTTTGGATTTACATCAAATGATCTCGTTTATTATTCCCTAAATGCTTAACCGAAGCTAATGTTACGTAGAGTTTAGATTTACATCAAATGATCTCGTTTATTATTACATAAGAAATTAAAAAGCATCATATGTAAAATAACGAAATGAGTTCTTAAGTACTACACAAGGAAAGCTTTGCGAGCAATAATACAGGAAGATGCAACTCATATTTTACGCTCACGTACCTGTTGTAAATTTCTGTGCACTGTTTAGAGTACTTCGTGCATACGGAAATGAAACGGAATTTCATGAGATACAATGATTTATTCTCTCAGCTATTAGTTATAATTTCATTTTGTGCTTTAATGCTGTCAAAAATGATTTGATGTTTTCGAATTATTCTATCAAGATAAAAAGTAATAAAAGATGAGTGATTCTGTTGTCCAAAGAAACTCTTAAGGAACAATAATTTTCATTTGAAAAAAATTCGCCTATAATTGTTTGGTCTGCCTCAATTTAAATCTGAAAAGCGGAAGGAGTTTTATAAATAAAAGAACATAAATTATATCTGCGAGCGCGCTTAAATTGTGATTAAACAGTGCATAAAAGTGCAGTGATTAAACAGTGCATTGAAAAAGATCCACTTGTTCTCAGGCCTGGTGTCACAATCGGTGCAGCTACGCCGAGCTGTAAAATTTTTAGAATTTAAATAGGCATCGAATGGCAGAATTTAGGAACCGAAGTGTGCACCAGGTGGCAAGAAATCTAGCTCTGACCCTGTTTATTGTACTTTAAATTTTATATCAGAATAAAAAAAGTTTAGAACAGCGTTATTTTTATGCCATTAACTATAATGGAATTCTGAAAATTAAATTAACATTTATGAGACTAGACATAAACTGTTGAACTTCGTTTATATTTTAGTAGCATTGCACAATGGGTGAGCCAATAATCTTTGCATCCAGTTATCCCATTCCGGTGAGTAGCAAACCCAGAGCGACAGGATGGGTTGTTATTGATTCTTTGAATATGAAAAAGCATAGGAGGAGTAGCTGCTTAACAGGAGGTATGCGTTTGTGGAGGACTTTCTAGAGGCGCTGGCTCGTATTCCCATTATACATGGAAAAAGCCTGGGTTCGAACCCAGGACTGACTACAAATATTTAGCAGTCTTTAATCTTTCGGCCACTGGTGAGGTCAAGCAATCCAAAGATGTGGATTAAGTTAACGATTCCTATCAAGCACTATTTTTAAGTTTCAGAAACTGTATAGTTATCTATTTATATATCACTCTGATTTCTTTTCTATTAATCTTAATGACTGTAAATTAAATTTATAGCAAAAATAACATCTTTACAGGGCAGACGAAACAGACGGAAGAGTGCAAATCATTATTTTTATACTTTAGAAAACACAGGAAGAAGCATCAACTGATAAGAAGACACTAACTGGTATTGTTAAAATGTAAACTAATCATACAGTAAAAAAAAAGGAGGGAATTTAAGAATTTAAGAACATAGTTTTATGTCCCTCTGAGCTATGTCTACCTTTAGCTTTTGTCATTTTATCTTTTCCGAAGTTTGAAAGATAATGGAATGATTGTTATGTAGTCGCAGAGCAAAAGGTAAATGTTTGCCACATAAAATGCGTAACAGGTCATACTGTGTAAAAAAAAAAAAAAAAAAAAAAAAAAAAAACTAGGTCAGAGATGGCTGATCGATGGTTCATAACAAAATTTATTAAATTTATTATTATTATTATTATTATTACTTGTTGTTGACTCTTTTGATGGGATATATTTTCGCATTTTTGATCAACTTAGGACCATCTTAATGAAAATATCAACAACATATTACTCAGAACTGACTTTTGAGAATTTGTAACTTTGATAGGCTGCTTATCTATGTAGCTTTCATACCATTTTGGCCTTAAAACTTAAGGACATAAGTATTTGATAACAAAACGCATCATATGAATCATATCAGCTTTGCAATCTGGCAATAATTTTCTTATAAGTATTTTTTTTTTTTTTTTTTTTTTTGGTAAACCATTTTGCAGTCTCTTTATTACTATGCGCTCAATGTCTCACGCATTAAGCAGAAAATTGACGTCTTATTAGTAAATTTTTCATATAGTTATTCATTATTTATATTTCACTCTTCTCTGGTTATCTTACTACCAGAGCTAGCATATCATAGAAGAATCTTTTCTGATCTCCTTTTCTTTCAGCGTGAGATCAATGTATAAATAACAATAATTCTTACCGTTCTTTTGCCATTAATGCGCAGTTACGGTGTTTTCTCTACCATATGTTTTTCATGGCAAAAAATTAAAATGCTCAAGTGCAAAAGACAAAATATTACAGCTTCAAGCCGGAGCATTTACAAATTTCCTGGTAACCGCATACTTAGGACAAACCATCAGATATTCATAAATTGGAGTATGTGCACACATCCAACATGCTAACAGAAGGAAGTATAAAAAGCCGTTATAGGCTTCTATTTTGGGGATAAAAATCACAACTTTCAATTTTCGAAAGCTAAAATTACTACGCAACCTAATTCACTCTTTAATTTAGATTTCTTAGAAGCTTCTGCAATTTTCTGCCGTAGCTATCTTTTAGTTTGACTTTGGTACCTCAAGGTTCATTCCAAAGGCGTGGAAAAACATATTTTGAGCCTTACATCTATCATTTTACATCTGTTATTTCGACCAAGCACTAGAACTTCCTCACATAACACTAAAACTTTTATTTCAAATATTTACAGTAACATCAACGCTTTTTTAAAGGCTGAGTGAGTTCCATGAAAATGCAACCAGTAGCAAAAATCTGTAGATATATAACACACGGATTCCTTCTTGTTATCGGTATCACTATTTCGCTTTGAATTCAGGCATACTAAGTGTGATCACATTAATTGCTTTGTATTTACTATTTTTATCTAATTAATATTTCACGTTTAAAAATAAACTTTGGTATTTTCATTACTATGACTATCTCTTAAACATAGGTAATCACGTCGTTGAAAACTCTGTTAAATATAACAATGATCTACTTTCCTTAGAGTTACTGTTTTTCGTAATCGACAGTTCGTTCTTCTTTCTAGAAACTCTTTGTTAGATAATATATGCAATTAATTATTCAAATATTCTTTATCGGTAGCGCTGGTGATCAGGTAGTCACGCGACTTTCATATTGATGACTTTCCCTCGTACCGTAGCACTTTATGTGTATACATTTATTTAAGTAATATAGAAGATGCGTGTTTGCTGTACTCAAGACGTGCACGAATTTAGGCTTCAGATGAAGACAAATTGATGCATCTATTGAGATAACAGAGTCTTTGTTTACAACAAGCATGGGATTATGGAAATGATATTATAGACAAAGAAATTGCTCTGGTTGGTAACATGAAAGGAGATTTAATGTAATGCAATTTAACTGTGAACAGAAATAATATTTTCGCTTATGGCGTCAATGCGAGTGTATCCTCAAGAAATGGGAATATATTTGGAATTATAATTTCTCACTTATTTGCAAGTATTTGGATAGTTACTGGTCAACGCTATGCGATAAAATTGCATAGTAGAAGAGTCTGTTATACCTCTCCCGTTACCTTCGATGCTTCGACTTTACCAAACATAATTTTTTCGGTGTCTGGCAGTAGGGTCTTATTGCCTTTTAGTAACTAAAGCAATCTTATGAACAAGAACTTTGGTAGTATATCGATAATAACTTCTGAAAGTCAAAAAAAAAAAAAAAAAAAAAAAAAAAGTGGAAGATAATCTAACTGAAATTGGCATTTCTGAACTTTATAGTGCTTTATGTTAATTAGCACGGTTACCTTATTAATTTTCCTCTACAATCATTTCAACTTTCGTCCACTCTCATTAGAAGGCAAATTAGTTAATGTATTTAAGCGTAGAGTTCTTGAGTTTGAGAGAGATTTCTGGCATTGCTCAGTTATACATTCTTGCTACTAAATTGATTTATTGGCTTTAGCTTCGCTAGCTGTTATTGCTTCGTAAAAATAAAAAAATTAAAAAACACGATATCAAAGCAAAGTTTAGTAGGTGCGTGTACTTTGTATTTGATATTTAAATTTGACTTCGAAATTGTTATGAATTTCTCGCATGCAGGGGTTGTGTTCTGTTACATTTTTAAGTTTTGGATAACCGTCAATAAAAGGATTTATGTTAAACTTTCGCTTGAGCTTGTATTTACACGTAATTGTATGTGTAATAAGTTGCCGAGACACTGAGTTGGCTTTGGGGGAGGGTTCTAGAAGTTGACATTTAAAGTTTTGTAGAACCATACAACTTATTAGCGTTGTATTTATGTGTGGAACAATACAGCTTATTAACGTTGTATTTATTTGCTTGTAAGATATGTACTTTAAAGTTTCTTTAAAGATTTACTTTAACATTGTCCGATATTGTCCAGTGGTATTGCTCTTCTTGCTGTCCTTTTCTTCACAGGCTATATAAATTGCGGCACAGCTAATACTCAGCTAAAATAACACGGATGAAGTTGGACATAGATAGTAGTTAGTTAATATCACTATGAATTTGACGCGTGTTGCATTCTCTGATGGGATACTTTTAGTCTCGTCCAGTAAAGTAGACTAGATGAAGAAGAATCATCAACCTGGAGCTGGGAAGCTATGTTAAAAGTTAATCTGTAAGTCAAGCTTCGTTACAAGTTCTGTCCGAAAGCTATTATGATAAAAAGTAGAAAGTCAATCTCATTTTTTATCGTAATTATGGGTAGTAGTCTTCAGTAAAGGTTTTACTTAACTTAATTCACGAATTGCTTTCAACTTAAATACAATTTTTAAGTAGCTGTGGAGGAGGAGGTAACTCATCTGTGATAAGCGAAAGACTACACAGAACAATTAGCCGAACTAGAAGACTAGCCGGAATAGTTAACTGTAAGAAATCGAGACTAAGTCTATATCTCTACAACTGTAAAGCATTTTAAATTAGGTTATTGAATATATCTATTATAGAACATTGTAAATTGATTCATTGTCACACTTTGGCTAGTTATAAAAATCTCGTTCACGTTCTTAATAAAATTCTTCTTTCCCTGAAAAGCTTTATTATATGTTAAAAAATCTTTTTGTTTACTGTTTGGCCCATAAATCTGTAGCCGTACTTGACGTCAACTAGATTTTAGCGTTGTTGATATGCTGCCTAAGCTCTTGTAAGTATGATTGCGCGTTAACATTAAAGTGTCAAGTACCATTCAATGGCTTCGAATTATTGACTTCTGAACAATTCTGGATATCAGCAAAAATCTATTTCACAGTAAATGCAGGAAAAAAAATCTTACGTTCAAAATATTTTATGTTGTTGTTGTTACTGATCCTAACTGGTTAGCCATTAGGCTAGACCAGATCCCTGAGTCCAATAACCGTCAATAAATCCAAAGCGAAAATAGGTCTTTTTAATAGGTTCCTCTTTTACAAGTCTCAAACAGGTGAGAAGATGTTCAAGAGAGAAATGATTAGTATTACATTTCTTACAGATGGAGTGGATCTTATTTACCCTGTCAAATTTAAGGCATTTCAGATGTCCACTTAGGAGCGTCATCAAAGTAGTCTGCTGAGCCCGATTACCCCCCCCCCCAAAGCAACAGCACTGTTGAAGTACCAGTCATGAGTCGGAGGATAATGCCAGGAAGAGGCAATAGTAGATTTAATTGTCGAGCAGATCTCCAAAAATGTCATGATGCTAACGGTCAGTCATTGAAGTACCTTCCTTAGCTAGGGCATCAGCCATTTCATTACCACTGAAGCCAATATATGAAGGGATTCAATGCAGATGTACACTATGATGGGAAAAGAGCATTTGGAGCAAAGCCAAAATAGAGAGTGAAGTCTTATCACCAATACGAGGCCAATTTTGCAAATACTGGATAGAACTACGACTGTCAGTCGAAATCCAGATATCTTTCTAGGCAATGCAAGTGTATGCAGCCATAAAGCTCTCCTCAATTGTTATAAGCTCAGAATGAAAAACGGAACAGTGATCAGGGTTTCTAGTCTTAATATTAAAGCTATTAATAGGTGTTCTAATGAAGACTCCACTACAGCAATTATATTAATTTTTATTACTGTCAGTGAAAATCTGAAAGGCATTAGAGGGAATGCCATTTAAAGTTTCCAGTGCAATCTTTCGAAGATAATCTCATAAATTCGTTTTTCTTTGTATGTTTTGTTTTGTTGTTGTTGTTGGTATAAGAGGTTAAGTCTGTGTGAAACTAGACTTCAGAAAGGTCCATCCAATGAGTTCATAGTAAGTTTCAGTGAGTATCTCTCAACAGTTGTATCTATTAAACCCATAAGATGAGCCAAAGAAAAACGGCTGTTCCTTTTTAATCTTTGATTAAAAACCCAGTTCATGCAGAAGTGCAGAGGTACTTTTATGAGTACCGTAACTTTATAGTTTATTAAAGTATTTTGACTGTTTAGATTTGTATCTCAAATTCAACGGTTGCATATCATATTCGAGGAGAGCTATTTCAGCCAGGCAGTTGTTGCGTAAGCCAGCAATTAGACGGGCTGTACTCAGTTGAATATGCATAAGTTTAGCCAAATTGGTAGGAGAAGCACAGATGTAGATCTCCGAACCATATTCTGAAATGGGTCTTATCAGTGACATATATGTAGATTTGAGAGTAGATGAATCCGCACGCTACTCGGTACCAGCTATATACTTAAATATGTTAAGTCTTTTCCTGCCCCTCAAAACTAGATTTTCAATATGTTTATTTCTCAGAGACTCCGGATCAAACTAGTAGACCAAATCTTTATTAAATATATGGTAAAGACTGATCCAGCATAACAATATCTCGGATGATAATTATGTAATTTACGATTAGTGGTAGAAAAGCTCGCAAAAGATTTAGAGGTGTTAAAATGTATTTTATGATGACTGGCGAAAAATTTAACTTCAGAAAGGATGAAATTGATATTATTTTCAATAACTCCAGAATCTGGACCAGAGTTCCATACAATTAAATCATCAGCAAAATAGTCGGTTTCACATCTCTAGGTAACAATGCTTATCTTCCTGCCGAGTGTACTGAGAATAATATGGGACTTATCATAGAGCCCTGAGGCACACCCTGGCTTAGTCTGTAGTCTGTAGAAAAGGATTCATAAATGTTGAAAAAGAAGGATCTGTCCCTCAAAATCTTCAACCCAAGCAAGTGCCTTCCCATCAGATTTAATAGTATAAAATAGCTTTATGATCAGCTAATTAATCCAAACTCGATCAAAAGTTTTTGTCAGATCTAAAAACACTGGCGCCATGTGGTTAGTGGGTTTTAGGTTATGTAAGTCTCAGACTCTTTGTCCAAAATAATAGAACTTATATCATTTTGTTTTAGTATTTTAGTTACACCTTTTGTTTTGCAGTACATAGAGATGCTTATTTTGTGATACCGACTATCGTATAAAATTCTTTCAAAAGCCAGAATTGGAAGCTTACAAAGTCTGTTACAGAAATATCTAGTCAGGTTGTTCCATTTCGGCTGCTTAATATAATAATTTCGTATATAATAGAACTAATCTCAATCAAAATATTAATTTAAAACATATTTAATATTTGATTATTGTACAATTAATTTTTTCCTACTTATTCTTTTATATTCTGTTACAGTTGCTCCAGCATTGCTGGTAATACCTGTATAGTTTCAACTGAATACTCAATTCCATACTCATATCCGGAAATACAGGGTTAAAGAAATTTAATATATGCCGAATTAAATGGGTTTGAATTTTAATAAAAAAAGAATTGCTAAAGTTTATTTTGGTATTTCATTTAATAATTCTTTGCCTAAATTCACCTAAATTTATTCTATGCTATTTCTACGATTTTCTCAATGATACATTCCCTTTACTTCTGATCCATTCCTTTTAATTTAAACTGAAGATGCAATGCTCAAACCCAGAACATCCTGCCGGTGGATTTGTAAGCTATATCTACGCTTTAGAAACCGGTAATCAGCTTCGCATAATTCTACTTAACGATTAAAACTTGAGCAATTTTTGCCTTAATTATAGATATGTATATATATAATTAATGGAATTAAATTATAACTATCCAGCCAATTTTTTATTTAGAACAAAGACTAAAATAAGTTCAAAATTATAAATAAAACTAAAAAATTATTAATATTAAATATAGTAATAGGTTAAAAGACTATCTACAGCCTTTGGCTGAGAGTGATAGCAAGCAGTAAGAAATTTCGAAAAGATTAGTTTTCAAATAATTTTTAAAAAATTAAAAATTTAGACAGCCAATTTATTATTTTCGGATTTAAGCGTCTTCAGGAATTGTTTTCACTTCAGGAATTGTTTTTGTCTTCAGGAATTGAACTTAATACTTGAACTTAAGTCTGGCACTCCAACTTCCGATTAATTAAGATAAACTGAAACGTATTTCGTATGCCACCTTCTGATTGATTACTAAAAGGTAAATCGAAACATGTTTAGTGTGGCTGATGTAAGTTGAAGTAATGAGTTCAGATTAGGTGAATGAAATTACAGTAATATTAAATTTAATAAGTAATATGCATTAATTTAAGAGTTTTTTTAATCATCCCCAAACTCTTAGTGAAAATGGGCAAGAAAATACTTTGAAAATACTCATTCATTTTCTAGTGAAAAAGATGAATATTTTCCTATAATGTATAAGCATACCTTTTTTAAGAAAATTAGCGTGCTTTCTATGATTATAAGCTAGTATCTGAAAACAAACAGCAACATCAATTTTGAAGATTTCTATCACTGCAGCTTATAGATGAATGAATAACTTTAAGAGAATAACGAAGCTAGAATATTGAATTAAACTAATAGTGATTAAAGTATTCATATATGATAAATAAAAAGACCCACTAATATAATTTTTTAGTTTGCTACAGGAAGTAATATATTTCATTATTCTGAAGAATTTATTATTCATACTACTCCTTTTAAACGTTACAAGAGTATTCAAAGAAAATATTCCTTAAGAATTTTAATCTTATTGAATGGAATGAAAAATATTATTTCGGGGAAGACCTTGATGTTCAGATGCATTTTCTGTATTCTTTATTTGGATGCTTTAAAATGTGTTGATAAAAATACCACCTTCGACAAACAGAAAAAGATATGAATAGGGCAAATTTGTATTTGCCAAAATTAGTTCATGATGGGCAAATAATATAACGGGAGGTATTTCAATTTTAAAACATTTAAGATTGCTTTAAAACTCTTATCTATCACAAATTTCGTATTTAACTAAAAATGTAAGGGATACACTATGAGTTACAGCATTTAATTCAGAAGAACGGTAATAGAGTCATGTTAATGTGATTACAGGTTGAATTTAATTCAGTAATGTATCAGAAATGAAGCTGTTGCTTTCCATTTCGTTACTAATTATACAAGAATCTGTACTGTCAAACCTTCAGAAACTAAAAATGGAATTACTAACAGTTTTTTAGATTAATCTATAAGCATAATTACATTATGCATTAACTAGTTAGTTAAATTACTTTTCAGCAAACAAAAATGATAAGTTTTTATCAAAAATATTTAGCACTACGAAGATGCAAAATATAGCCAAAATGTAATCCGTTTGGATAAACTAACCTAAATGTTCATCTTACTAGCGAATACTTTATGATGACAAGCTGCAAAAATTCATACTTTACAAAATTCAGGAAAAGAAGTGGATATAATTAAATATTTTTTAATAATAAACATTTATATACTATATATCTATTTACATATACGCAAAATTATAGCTAAGCTAGTAAGAAAGTTCTTCTATAGAAAATTTCTCTCGTAATAGTTAAGTTTTCTATATAGCGCCCGCAATCCTAAATCATAAATAAAACAATAAGTAAGTTTTGTAATGCTAAGTAGGAACACCATATTAAGCAGTAAAAATAAGAAAAAAAATGGCTTTGAATTAAGTTCAGACTTTCCTTTAAATTTACAGCAAGAGTCTGTAAATAATATTATAGTGTCGAAGTAAATGAAAAGTAGTAAGGGAATTTCTGCGGTGAATGCTTCTATGAGTGTTCGCATAGACTTCGAAAAATTAACAGGCAGCCTTTAAATACAATACTATGTACCGCTCTGAAAAACGCGCTGTCCATCCTCCAATCTTTTGAGCATTTAGAGCCGAAATACAAAGTCAGAATATTCATGAAGACGATTGAAGTCCGCCTGCTCTCTTCCAACCTTTGCGTGACACTTCCTGATGAAGTCCGTGAGAAAGCACAAGCTGTTTGGCATGGAGTGACCATACCTCTTTTTAAATGCCGCAGGATTTAAATTTGCCATCGTTGCTAGTTTGAGAAGTTTTACTTCTCCCTTAATGGCTTATGGCTTGGGAAGTAACTCACATTGAATTTAGGTCCTTAAAGGAACTCTGGAAATGGGGAAAGGCGGGTAGTTGATAGAGAAGACTCCTCACTGCTTGCAATATTTATGCACTCTTTATGCCTGTTTGTTAATTATGTCTCTTAATAGTGAAATCAGGGAATCAAGTTCCCATTGTTTTCCTGCATATCTACAGACATGTTTGGCTGTGGACTTGAGTTACTCATCAATGAAGTTTTGTAATGCTAACATTTAAGCTAAAAGACTTAAAAATTAACCCTCGCAGAAATTTTTTTATCTCTCATAAAATAATTTATAATCTCTTTATAATAAAGAAAAAATATGTATCTTTTAATATTTTCAGGAATCCTTTTTCCTCTCATACAGTTATTTCTAACTATAGCCCCTCTTATAATAAAGAAAAAAATATTTATCTTTAATACTGCGGCAATCCGATATAGGATATACATACGCATTAAAGCGATTTAAGGTGTGCATCCATTATATATGTTTTATTAAGAATGCATTTGTCCCTCTGTGTTACATGCTTTGAATAAAGCTACTGAATAAGCATTTAATATTCTAAAAATATTATCTAATATTTTTACTTAGCAAATCTTGCCCGTTAGTTCCGCAGCTTGTTCTGTTTGAAGCTGCATTTCATTTCATTGATATTAGTTCTTAACAAGTCGTTCATTAATTTGGTGGGTACATAGGGTATCACATTAACAAAAAACTCTCGAAAACTTCCAGTTTGTTAATAATTAGTGTTGGAAGGTTCGGGAAAAGTTTGTCATAAAATGTATTGTAAAAGTAACATTTAATCATAACAAAAATGTTGATTCCTTATGCAATAGCGTTCATTTTTGTTTTGCGTACTTTCGTCAGAGAGAATGAAAAATGGATAATGCTGCAGTCTTAATCCAACGAGTGGATCTTTGATGATTTAAATCTTTTGCAGAGGTCCAGTCGACTGTAGAGAGTTTGCTTTTGCTTAGATCCCTTTCATCTTGGAGAAAATGAAATATTCGTAGTGCATGAGACCAACTTTAATGCATTTTCCGTTTAGGATACTTACAATATACAATAAAGAACATGCGAAGATATAAATTAAAACCGTATTTTGAACATGTTCATTTACATCAAAAGAAGTAAACAGAAAAGAAAAAAAATGGCAATAAAATTAAGTTAATGACTAATTTACGTAGATATGATATGTCATAAAGGAGGAATTTCCTAACTAAAAATAACTTATGTTGTTTTAAAAAAAAAATTAAAGCTGTATATATGTATATGCGGCTTGTGGTTTTAAATGTATAAAGAAAAACATAAAAATTAGTGATTTTTGTATGTATATAGATAATTACATCTTTATTTGAGTTTTATTTGTTTATGTATTTCTTTTCATTTGACTCATGTTTTTTATTTCATTTCTTTCATAAATTTTTAGTCTTAAGTATTGTTCTGTATGACTATTACATTTATTTTGAAATTAATTTTAATTAATTGCCTGTCCCGCATAGGGAAGATACTCGTATTTCACATATCTGAACTTTTAAGATTTAAATTTGGATTTTATAAAATTGAATAGAATTTAAAATTAGAATAGGGATTTTGTTCAGATATGCGAAATGATGAAATGCATTTCTCTGTTGATGGTTGTATGGAGAGTTTCCAATTTCCCTTGATAAATCGGGGATCTTTATGTGGAATCAGCAATAAATTTCTTTTTCTGCTCTTTTACTTTGCATTTTAATTAATACTTCCAGTTTAATTTTTTAAAAACTCCAATTAATAATTTACACAATAGTACACATTCTTTATCCAAATTTAATTTACAGAAGATAATTTTTTATTTATATATCCTCCATTAAATTATATGCATATATATGTGCGTGTGTGTGGTATGCATGTATGTAATATATATATATATATATATATATATATATATATATATATATATATATATATATATATATATATATATATTCATATGCAATGACTGATACCCATACATATGTATATATGTATATGTGTGTGTGTCGTCATGATATTGTACATAATTTTGATGTGATACATCGAAAGCATTTAATAAACCGGGAGATTTAAACTTCTTTATTCCGGAAACTGGAATGTAGCATTAAGGTAAGATGTTGCTGTAATTTTAGCAAAACGTTTTCTGTGAGCGTATACCTGGAACTATTTATGCATAACTGATTTTGTAAAGGATTTAGAATAAAATATTTGTTTTTGATTATTAGATATCATAAAATTATTAGATACTGTATTTGTAAAATTATTAGATAGTGCTGCAAATTTATTAGATAGTAAAATTATTAGATATTGTATTAAGGTATTGTAAAATGTTCTGAAAATAAATTAATTATAATAATGTAAATTTATCTGCTGATCGGATATGTAGATAAAACCATTATCTTTTCCTCATTCTGGATAAATGTATTTGTAACTGTATCATGATAGTTTTGCCAAAATAGAATTGATATTTGATTTTCATATAATTAACAAAGAAAGTGTTTTTAATTTTAAAAAAATTAACCAAATGCAAATATTTGAATAAGATTTGAAAATAACAAACATTGAGCACTAATTCACTATCGCCTCGAGGCCAAAATTGCTGAAAGAATATTTTCCGCTGATTGTTCATATTCTGTTCAATAATTTGTTCCGGCACATCCCTTGAATTTTCTCTTTACTTACTTGCACATATCGGTTAAAAGTTCAGTGAAATTAAGGCGCTTTACATAAAAGCTATACAGTGGATAATTTTTTCCCATTAAGTGAGACATATATGATAAGGACAGTAGTAAATGTGAAAGAATAGTAAAGATACTATTTCCTCTATTTCTAAAGTGGTTGCCAACACTCTTTCTCCTTAAATGGAGGTTTCTAACGCATGCGTAGTCCAAAGTGGGTTGATCTAAAAATGTCTCATAATGAACGCTGCACAATATTATTTTTCGAGCTCGGATATAATTACCGTATTTCTTTTGTCGTGAGCTGAAAAACGCTATCACCGGGAAACACTTGTTAGCGCTTTTCTGTGCTCGCCGAGCTGATCCTCGAGCCGCCATATTGGCTGGCGTGCTAGTAAGGCTATAAATATTAAAAGTGCCATCTACATGACTCCCACTGGCTTCCGCAACGAGTGTTGATTGTTGAAGAGCGCAGACACTCACGAAATTTTCCGTGTCTCAACCTTTTGGGAAAGAAGGGTTTCAAGAAAACGAGCTCTCTACCTATGCCATTGCCAGCGCCCGAATTAAGCACTTTTAACAGGGATGCAAGGGCGGATGGTTTCCCTTTCGTGCTTCTTGGAACAGACTACAGATGATGAATTGCTTTAGAAACGATATACCCTTCAAAGATTTTTTTTTCCAGCTCCTGATCTCATCGAAGATATAGTTCACTCGAGTCATAAAAAAGGCCGCCTTAATCAAACGAATGTGCTAAAAAAATTCATTTATGTATATATTTTGCAAGTCATTTATCCTGTACATTCGCATTTTTGTTTAAATTCATATATTACATTCGCATTTTCTTTATGGATAATATCTTTCGCAAAAGAGATCGAATCCAGTTCGTGGAAAAAAATACATGTTTAAATAGACTCTCAACGATATAGTCATCCTAAAATATGGAAAATTATTTCGTCCTAAAAAAATTTGGCACCATATTTTATCAGAATAAAATACGATTTTTCAGTTAAAAACATTAAAAAGAATTATTTTAGGAGTCATAAATTGCTTATTTTATGGGAAACTTCAAGTGCATATTTACCTTTGGAAGATAAAGTTATATAAATGTATGCCATTTGTTAAAAAAATGCTCATAATGAGACCAAGACCTTTTCAAACAAAATTTGTGGTCTTTAACTTATAAGGTATTTTCTCCCTTCTTTCTGCATGCCTTCGCAGTGTAACAGTAGCCCTCTCGGGCGTATTTGAGAGCTCCAGTTTCGAGTCCCGGCGAGAGCATTGCTCATTTTTCATGTCTCCTACTTTAAAAAAAATCTAATAAATCTACAGCAACTATAGAACTAAAAGGCGGCGAATGATGATTCTTCACCGCCAAGATTTGGCGATTGAGTCCCCTAATCCCCAGTCCCCTTTAAAGGAAGGAGTATATAAGGTATTTTCTCCCTCCTTTCTTTATCTCTTCGTGGTGTAAAAGTAGCACACTCGGCGCGTATTCGAGAGGTCTAAGAGTTTGAGTCCCGGTGAGGGCATTGCTCACTTTTTGTGTTTGCTGCTTCAGAAATCCTAATGACTCTACAAGCTAACAGTCAAAAGCAAACGTATCATACTTTCACGACAGAAAGTAATGCATTAAAAATACGCAAAATAATAATAATAGATAAAAAAGGTTACTAAATTTTTACGAGCATCTTTATATTACAAAGATAGCATTTAGTTTCTACTTTTACTGATTTTCCTGACTCACAGAATAATTTACCTTTTGACATCCAAATATAGCATTGTAAAGGAAATTGGAGCAGGTATATAATTTTCTTAACTTGGTTTTTAAATTAAGTTGTTGCGTAAAATCTCCACTGCGTATTAATGCAAGAAGCATACAGAAAGATCAGTAATAGCACTACTATCAAGAAAAACAAACAGCGCTACCATCAACAGAAAACACAAATTAAGCTCGTATTTCCTCTAACTTATGTATATCAGTAGCGCGAAATTGACAGACTGAAACAGTGATTAAAAGTTTTCATAATATGCCAAAGAGATTCATATCGCTTTCACTCAAAATTTCTTCATTTAACTTAGGCTATCAAAATACTTTGCGTTTTCTGAGTTGATATTCAAAACTATGTGGCTCATTGCAAATTTCTGTGGTAAGATAATCTCCCAGTAAATGCCACAGATCTTAATTTTTAGAATAGTTTATTCATCTCCGTTTATATTTTACTAATTTTGAGGACGCTGATATTTGCAAAAAATTCGCTGTTAGTTGTTATCATTAGAAGAATAAAAGATTATTTTAAAATGTTGGAAGAATCATAATCTTATACTGCAAGCATTAAGACTTTCTAACATTTGTTTAACAACAGTTAAGATACGACGCTTGGATACAAACTGATACCGCCTAGGCGGTATGGTGATTAGCAGAAGTAATTCCCAATGGCCTGTCATCAAATCCAAAGTAAAATAGTATTTCTGATTATTGTGCATAAATGGAGAAAAGACATATAAAAATCCGTCAATCTGAAAGTCTTCTTGATAATCTGGGGGCGGGGAAAGAGGAATAGGATCACCCTCAAGTGCATCGTTTCGAAATGTTTCAATCCAAATACTGTACTTTATCAGTGGTGATCGAGGTCTGTAGACATAGACACGGGCTTTTGCAATGTGATAAACAATATTAAAACGAATTGGCAAACTTAATATAAAATTTAAATATAAATAAAATTCAGTGAAACTTTAAAAGGTAAAAAGTTCCTCTCTATCAAGAGTGTTCCATTTACGGTACCTTTATTACCCCTTTAAAAGCAGTTAAATTTTAGAGGATAGTGCGTATTAACTGATTTAATTCATTATCAAAGCCAAATTGGCAGATGGTTGAAAAATCCCTTGACGCTGGTAGTTTGGATCTAGGTTTCACTCCTAGCAAACTGGCAGACATATAGAAATTATCAGATATATTCTGCATATGTGATCTGATACCAACAGGTTAGCATTAAAAGATCTTGTCGAGACAAGTAGTTTTTACCTGTTTTGCCACGAAAAATTACTGACATATTTCTTCAGCAAAACTCTGTATATTTACTATAACAGGTATATCCAGAAAACCTAACAGCCAGATCTATGTAAGTAAATGAGACTTATCGATTGTAATACTTATACTTGTAAATGAAGTCATATTTGAGATAAGTTAAAATGGTTTTAAATTCTGTAAATAATTAAAATAAGGAAACTTTAAGTTATATTTTAAATTTCAGATGCTGAAATAATTTCTTAAAGAAAACAAATTCCTTGAGTATGATATAAATTAAATTAAAAAGGTTTAATTAATAGCTTTTATATAACTAAGCAACCAGTCAAAATTAGAGGATCATCCAAAAAATTACCCTCGTTAAAATTTTCAGTCGGTATCTAAAAGCATATTAATTATCTGAGACTAAATGCAAGGTTAGCACATGGGACACTCATACTAGACAACTGAAACATGTTACGCAATTGACGCACCTTGGAATCCGAGTGTTTGGTATGATTTAAAGCTGCTGTGGTTACTGAAAATGAACGGTATTCATTACTTAAGATTTAAAGGCATAATTTAAATGAAAGGCAAAAGTGGCCGTTAATAAGAAGACTCAAAAGGAAGACGCCTAAGATTCGAATATCCCTCGAAGTGTCATGCCAAGATTTTTGAACTGCATTTTAAGCATTCATTTAGGCTGTCCAAAAGCAATAACTGCGTTAGAAGCCACTTTTCTTTCATTGTTGGCTCGAAGAAACTGTAAAATTGTATAGTCGTTAGGTTTTTTCCGAAGCTGGAGACGTGAAAAATGTGCAATTCCCTCTTCGGGACTCGAACTCTGGACCTCTGGAATATACGTCAAGTATGCTTCCAATTACACCAGAAGGCATGCGGAAACGGAAGAGAAAATACTTGCCCTTTTAAAGCTCGACTGGGGATAATGGGACTCAGTCGCCAAATTCTGGTGGTGAGGAATTATGGTTAGTTCGGACACCAATTGTAGAGTCATTAGGTTTGTTTGAAGCCAGAGACCAGAAAAATGTGCAGTGCACTCGCCGAGACTCGAACTCTTGGCCTTTCGAATACGCATCAAGTATGCTTCTAATTACACGGAAATGAGGGAGGAAATTCCTTATAAAATAATTACAAAATGGACGGCTTTAGATCTTCAGGTTTTTTTTTTTTTTTTTTTACTTATTACGTGCTCCGCCCTTAGGCACTACACGGAAAGGGAGGGATGCCCCGTGGAGGTCTTTTTAAGGGAAACTGGCTCGTATCCACGTTACACATGGGGAAAACCACGAAAATGCCCATGCAGCCAGCCCGTTCGCCGGGATTCGAACCCCGGACCGAACTACCAGTGTTCAGCGGCTTTTACCGCTCGGCCGCTGGTGGTCAGACCTTCAGGTTGGCAAAGGTACTTGAATTAGCCGTTCTACTGTTGTAAGAAGCCTTCATGAGGTTGGACTTCATACAAGAAAGCCATGTTGTGTTTCACTTAATTTATTTTCCAAATGGGCGCGTTTAAGTTGGTTTCTTCGTTATGGTCAATGAAGCTAAGAGGAATACATCCCGTTTCCATGGATCCGGTTTCATGATTTTGGGTGTAATCATCAAAAATTTCGGCACCGAACTGTATATCTTTGACTGAAGTTCTGTAACTGGTCAAATACGTGGGGACGAAGTCCTGGAATCCCACGTAAGGCTGATTAAGGATGCTGTCGACCTAGAAGTTTCCTAATGTATGACAATGTTCGTCCCCATGAAATATCTCTGGTGTCAGAATAGTTGGAAACAAAATATGTCACTGGAAAGGATTGGCCAGTTAACCCACCAGACTTAAATCTGATTGAGCATGTGTAAGATGTCATTGCTCCCCGAACTGCATCTCTCCGAATACCTCCGTACAGTCTCCAATATCTATAAAGTGGACCGTCAGGAAAGTGGCTTGTAAATCCATAACATTTGATTAACAGTTTGTTAACTTCTAAGAGTTGATCATACTCCGTATTACACAGAAATTTGCTATGCATCACGAGAAAGCATTCTCTTAGTTATTATTATTATTTTTTTTTAGATTTCCATAAACTCGACTTGCGTTGATAGTATTTTCAAATTAATCATAAAAGTCGGTATTTTCAAATTAATCAATTGGCAAACATGGTTAATTAAATGTTCAATAAAGCTTTTGTGGAAACAGTTTTTGATAATTTTTCAGTATGTAACTGTCAAGTACTTTTTCTTCGATATTTTGACGAGCAGTTTTGGTATACAATCACATAAACTTCACCGTTTAATAAGATACATAAAAGATTATATCGCATTTATAATAAACAACAGATATATTTTATAATAAACAATAAAAAATTTTTAAGAAATTTTTAAAGGAAGAAAGAAGATGAATATTTTTAGAAATGATAATCTTAGAATCTTTTATCATTTTTTGAAAGTTGTTTAGAAGTCACAAAAAGCAAACTAAAATCGGGGAGAAGGGTTACAGATCTTGTTTTGAGGAGGGTGAAGAGATAATAGGACTCTCGCAGAAGATGATGCGAAATTTTGAGTAAAATTACGTAAAAGTATAACTGATATGCATCTAAATAGCGTAAAAAATACTATTCGATTACTTCAATTTTAGTAATAATTATAAAATGAAAATATCTTAAAAATACAAAAATCAATTTAATTTTTAAATCAATTGCATTCAATTATTTCCTTTGCTATTAAGCAATTTAATTTGTAAAATTATAGACATTAGGATTTAAATCAAAATTATTGAATAAAAGTTCTTTTCAGTTAAGACTTTAAGACAGCAGATTTCAAAGGCGCGTCGCTGTGCCCTGGGACACCCTGAATGACAATTATATGAAACGTGTGTAGCTAAGAATATTATTTTTTGTTCAGATAAATATTAGATGTACGTATGTGTAGTATTAGTGAGTGCATTTTCCTGCATAGATCCTTGTGCCCTTACTTGCATTTGCTCATCAGTGGCTTAGAGCGCTGAATACTGAGAGTTCAACCCGGGTTCCATTCTAAGCAAACGGTCTGGCTGTATGGTTGGTTTTCGTGTTATTCCTCAAGTATAACGCAAATACGAGTCAATTACCTTTAGAAAGTCCTTCATGAAGGCATTTCTCTCCTTAGAAAGCCCTTGTGTGCTTTGCTATATTCAAACTGCCAAACTTTACCTGCATTTTCTAGTCATGGGAGCAATCAAATGTATCTAGTTTTGCCAGAGTTTCGTTTTAATATGGAATGGGCATGAGCAGTTTTCCAGACTATTTGGCAGAATTTTTTATTTTTTAAATTTGTTTTCATCCCTTCCGATTTAAAAAAATAGCTTTTATCAGGGCACTCAACGTGTTAGGATTTTATTTTAATTTTTTGTTTACTGAAAAAATTTTAAAGCTTTACTGTATAAGGTATTTCTCCCGCCTTCTTAGCATGCCTTCGTGGTGTAGTGGTCAGAACCCTCGACGCGTATTCGAGAGGTCCGTGATTCGAGTCCTGGCGAGAGCATTGCTCATTTTTCATAGCTCCTGCTTCCAAATAACCTAATGTGTCTACAGTGCTGCCCGAGTTAAAAAAGGTGGTGGATGATGATTCTCCACCAATGGGATTTGGCGAATGGGTCCCCTAATCCCCAGTCGCCCTTTAAAAGGGGGAGTATATAACGTATTTCTCCCGCCTTCATGGTGTAGGGATCAGCACGCTTGACGCGTATTCCAGAGATCCGTGGTTCGAGTCCCGGCTAGCGCATTACTCATTTTTCATGTTCTCTGCTTCCAAATAACTTAATGTCTCTACAACTGCTTTAGAAAATTCTTAGGTAAGCCTGCTTAGTGATGAAACAATGCAAGCTCTTACTAAGGAGCCGTGAAAAGTAAACAACTAATCCAAAAGTCCGCAGGCTCACAAAGTCAAAAAAAAAAAAAAAAAAAAAAAAAAAAAAAAAACTGCTGCAATAAATTAATGTTAATTAATTAAGAAATTACTTTAAACTAATTATTTATTTCATTGCTGACTTACTTATTTCACAGTGATTGTTCTGCAAAAAAAAATCTCGAGGTTTATTGGTACACTAGGCAATTTATTAAAAGCATCATCATTTGCATAGATTTTTTAACGAATAGATAATGAATGAGCTTTAAGAGCTCTAAAGAGCTTTAACCATTTAAAACTGCCCCCCCCCCCCGAGAAAAAGTATGTCGTTTCCGAGGAAGCGGGGAAAAAACAGACAATATTTTTTAAATAACGAAAGTATCCTCTAAATAAATCTTATTATACGCTAAAAGAGCTTTGATAGTAGTTTTAAGGATATCTTTTCAAAAATCTAGTTTTCTATCCATTGTTAATAATTCACTTTGATCTACTGTTTTCTAACATAATTGCTGTCATAAACCGTGACAACTAACTCTAGTGATTAAAAGAAGTCCTTCTCAGAGCAAAATTCTGAAAGAACGAATGTGATGACATAATTTTTTGTATGAGATTGAGAAAAATTCTTCTATATCTTTAAGCAATTCTTTATTTTCTTTTAATATTTTCATATCTAATTTTTTCTCTATCTTCGCATTTCGGAGAAGAGCCTAAAGCCTCATTAGCTTTACCTTTAAAAACAGCTTTGTCAAAAATAATATTCCAGTTCCCCTTATAAAATTTTAAAGGGGGTCTGCTGTCACAGCTAAAGCGGATATCACGAGCACATCATTATATCATTATTTTAAAATCCTTCGATTTAGACTTCAGCTTTAATTATGCGCAGCTTTCGTGACTGGAATGATGTAATTACAGAGTTAAGGGATTACTTTTAATAAATTATAGCTGCTAACAATTTTTACAACAATGGCCACAAACAGTGGCGTAGCTAGGGTGGGGCAAGGGGGGACATCTGTCCCCGGGCGCAGCATCCAAGGGGCGCCAAACTGATGCTACGAAATATTTTAATGAAATGTTTTCCATTCTTGACACACAGAAAGGGGCGCAAATTCTTCAGTTGTCCCCGGGCGCTGAAAGTTCTAGCTACGCTTCTGGCCACAAAGATAGTGTGAGATTTCATATGGTTGAAATTTTTTATGTGTCTGAGAAGGTGGACCTTTTCGTTTAAAACTCAAGTGCCGTTTTAAATATTAATAATAATTTCGCTGCTGTTTGAAATGTTTATTAAATATTTTGAAACATGTACCTATACGCAGCGCAAATAAACCTCAGTTTGTAAGGTATTTTCTGGTTCCTTGTCGCTTGCTTACGTGGTATAATTGGAAGGCAGTCCGGCAAGCAGTTAGGAAGGTTCGGAGTTCGAATCACGACAAAGGCATTGCACATTTTTCCTGCTTACGCAAACCTACTGACTCTAAAAGATTTGATAGGACCTTTAAAAAATATCCTTTCTTTTTATTCCTAATAAAACTCTCTTTTGATTTAACACTAGTTTTACCTGTTTAATAAATCTTATTAAGCAGTTTTGTTTTATTTATTTCCACTGTTGTTTTACTTCTATTAACGACGTTTTCGCTTATTGTTTATTTTGCTTTCATTGAATAGCTAGCTAATTTAATCTAGCTGGTTTTTTGATTTGATAATTAATTATGAAAACACATGCCAGGTCTACACGCTTAAGGGAAAGGATGCTTTCATGGAGAACTGTCGATTTCCTTTGGAATGACCTCTGCAAATTGGCAATTTAAAGTTTATCTGTTCTTCCTATTACCATTACCTGCCTTCCTTCCTGATTTATTGCTCTACTTTTATTCTTCCTGTACAGCATATTCGAATAACCAGGCTCAAAATTACATTGCATGATTATTTGGTAGCATTTTTTCCTAGTCGCTTGGTTAACTGGTTTTGGCCAAGTGCAGATGACTATAAACATGTATATATATATATATATAGTCAGGGTTTATCGCATTATGTTTTGTTTATTAAAGCAGTCAGTTTTTTAAATTAACACGCTTTTGCTTATTTTAAAATCTATTCCTGCTATTTCGTACTCAACTAAAATACGTAAATGAGAGGAATTCTAAACAGAGTAAGAATCTAACTTTAGAAAAAGGAGTACTGTTAGCGATTAATTACTCTACTTTTATTCTTTATTCGCAAGACAAAAGAATTTCTATGCTTGAAATTATAGTTTTTAATTATTCGACAGCATATTTTCCTGGTTGCTTGATTAATTAATTTTGGCAAGGCGCGGAGGACTACATACATGTATACGTTACCATGAAAAGACCGAAATTGGAGAATGTCGACTTTCACCGGAGAATATCAACATTCACCAAATACGTCGTGAAAGACAGAATATTTCACTACATTCTTGTATATTAGGACCCTCACCGGTGTATGTCGGAAAGTCGAAAAGAGAGGTCTTAAAGTGCCATAATAGTTTAAGTTGTTGCAATAAATAAGATTTGAATCACATAATTTAGTAAGTTTTTTATTACTGTTATTTTATTATCTCATTTAGAACGTACTGTATAATTAAGTAAGTTTTTAAATTCTATTATTTTTCTTTCTCATTTTGAATGTATTGTATGTTTTAGGTTCTCATGTTCTTGAGTTCTTATTTCAAGTTTCAAGTGCGTTTATTCGCGACTGAATTACGGAGAAGAAATTATTGTTATATGTTCAACATTCACCATTAGTACATGGTGAATGTCGACATTGACCGGTGTAAGTCAGAAATAAGAGTATTTGGAAAATATTTCGGATATACATCAAGAGACTATGTGAATGTTGACATTCACCGGTGAAAGTCGACATTCTCGAGATTTCGGTGTTTCACCGTAACATATACACACATGTGCATATATGCTAAATGTATTGCATTTTATTTATTAAAGTTTTCTTTTAATTAGCATGATTTTGTTTACGTTAAAATTTGCCCTATATTCCTACTGTTTTGTACACCACCGAGATATGCAAATGAGGTAAGTTTTTAAGAGAGTAAGAATTTAAGTTAAGATAAAAGAGAACTGTCAGTACTTGCAGTTTACAAAGAACTACTTGGCTTGCATCCATCATGGGAGGATTTCTTCTAGTTGGTGAGTTTCCCTTTTGCATTTAAATGTTAAATAATTAGTTTTTGAAATTACTGAATCAAATACTATGCAGAATTTAAACTTGTGAATCCTAAACAATTTTAATTTTGTGTTTTCTGTGTTTCCTGTTAGAAGTGAATATAAATTTGGGTTCATTTACCTTAATTTTATAATTTAAGTTGTAGCCACAATAAATTTTAGTTGTTGAAATTTCTGTAGTAATCATTTAGTATTTTGACCTTTTGTAGTAAAAGTCGAGTCTGAAATTGGTCACTCAGACTAGAAAGTTAGACCAGTTCTACCTTGAGCAAAAATGAGATATAAGAGTCATCTCAAAACGTTGAGCTGATTGCGAATAAAGTTGCTTGGAGTTAAATAATAAACTTGAAGTGCCATCTTGAATATACTTGCTTAAAATTTATTTGAATTTTATTCTTTGTCTATAGGGGCTTTGTCCCCGAGGGACTACTGTTTTCGTCTTGCGATTTTGCGTCGAAACATTCTGAATGTCCATTTCACTTTTCAAACTGTTGCCACAATATTATTACACTGTATTATATTTGAAGAAATTAAATAATGAAGAATCTGTATAAATATATGTATGTTTCTCTCACTGTGAAGAAACAACGTTACCTAGAACCATCGCATTTTGAATGACATAATCCTACTGCGAATATGGGCATCTGCAAGACCAAATTTGGAATTTGTTTTATTATCGCTTTCATATTTTGTAAAACTTTAACGAATTTTTGATTAACAAACTTAAGGATTTCAAAGCGAGCAATGAAAACGTTGTACAAAAATCATTTTTATCTCTAGCGCGTGAGACTGAGTATCGGAAATTCTAAAGATATGCTCAATTTAAAATTATTTTGCGATATTTCTCTTGAATTGAATTTTATAATTTAAGTGCGAAGAACAGGTTATTTAATAAATAAAGATAATACACAAAATGTTTAAAAAAAAAAGCCCCTTTGGACGTAATTTAAAATCTGAAACCTTTCAGATTTTATTTTTTTTTAATTTTTTTTTTTATTATTATTTTAGTTTAGTTTGTTTTATGTGATTACGGTAAATCCTCGAGGGCTATCTGCCTAAGGGAACGGATACTTTCGTGAAGGACTTTCTAAGGAAAACTGGCTCGGATACACGTTATAGATGGGAAAAAACACGAAAATGCCCATGCAATAAGCCCGTTCGCAGGATTTGAAACTCAAACTGGACTAACCAGTGTACAGCGATTTTACCACTCGGCCGCTGGTGGGCCTATTTTATTTTATTTGGACTGCTTACGAGTAATTGCAACAGTTCTTCATAGCTGATGAAATCGAACTTTAATATTGGTTGATACAGAGCTGGTTAAGTTTCAAAATACTTTAAAGGGAGGCTTTAATTTTTTAAGTATGATAAACAGCAATACACACATCTGTTTAATTTTTTAAGTATGATGAACAGCAATACACACATTTGTTTAATTTTTAATGCATTTCTGAAAGCACTTTTGAAACTGAAAATAGATAGCTATGTATTGAAATTTCAGAAAACGAAGGCGTGGCGACTATTTCACACAACCCTTGACTGTCCTCTTAAATCCTTCCATAACCTGAACACTTCTCATGATTCAAATATCTCTTCCGATTATTCGCAAATTGTATCCACGAAGAACAATGAAAAGGGAACTAGAAAAGATTTAGATATGATTTCTGCACAAGGGTGTATGCTGTCACTCACTTCCAGACCTGCAGTTTGCAGATGGAAGAGCACATGAAAAGGCAGCTGCCCCAGTCAGTTTAGGTGTCATTAGGGAGGGTGTGTATCCTTGTCAGTGTCTATTTGGTATCCCCACCCTCTGTTAAACAGCATGGATATCACTTAACTTCATGAGTCATTGAGAGTCTCTTCATGCAAATTAGATCTATCCATTCGTAATTTCTGAAGGGGAGTGGATGGTGATGGTGTCTTGAGATGATTACATGCGAAACTTTTGATAGTAAGAATATTTCTGTACTTTAGTTATCTTTGAACATGTTTCCTAATTTAGTCCAAAAAATATTTGAAACTTTCTGTTAGTACTACAGTAACGTGTTTAATGAAGAACTTCCGTGGTACAAATAATGAATTTGGCGTCACTTTTAGAAAATAATATGTTGAAAATATAGATCTGAGAGTTACATTCCCGAAAAAAGTTTGGAAAAAAATTTGGACCAATTTAAAAAAAAAAAAAAGTCTAATGTGGTCACCACATGACTTCTTTGTACGGCCTGTTAAATTATACATGTTTTCGGCTGCATTTTTCTTTTAAGCTTATTTCATCGAATTATTGCAACTTGAATAATCGATCCCTCAAAGCAAGTTGAAAATGACATCAAAAATTGGAAATTTTGAATTAAATATCACGGTCAATTTTTGCCATATGGAAATGAAACTTCTTATGATTTTGTTTTTCCATAAAGAGTCTAAAACGTTTCCAGATGTAAGTACAGGAACCGGGAACGCACACTAGGCATTTGATTTCGTCATTTGTCGAAAATGATTTTTTTTTTTTTTTTTTAATTTGGCGAAGCTAAATCATGAATATTTTCGTCATTTAAAACACTTCTGTAGTTGGAAATATATGACTATACTACCAGCGATTGCGAAAATTCATTACGTATATAGTACATACAGACTTCACGAAAAAAAAAAAAAAAAAAAAAAAGTCTTTTGAATCCGTTTTAAATCTGTTTTCGAAAACAGAAACCTTCATTCTTCTGTGCGAACGCAAAAATTTGGTTAAAATGGATTCGAGAACGGTGAAAATGGATATTTTCGTTTGAAACATAATACCCGAAATGTTTCGCGATTACAACACTTCTTTTATTTCGTAAAAGGAGGTAAAAAGAGATAGACAGAAAGTGTTATCAGAGTTACAAATATTTTTCTTCATTTCTTAAAATTAATTTAAATGGGAGAAAGGAGGAAGGATTCCTTAAGACGAAATTGATTTTCCCAATCTAAAAGATTTTTATTTCTTTCCTCTTTTAAATCATGGCTCTCAGTTTTAACAAAATAGCCAAAATTCATATGATCTCTTCTGGGAAGTTAAAAACCAACATTTCAGGAATTATAAAGTGCCAATTTCTTTTTGCGTTTGTCTGCGCACAAAGTAAGTCTGCGCACAAAGTGTAGCATTCGAATACTCGTTGCAGACAACAAAACTCAACTTTTGGAGAGACCGAGTTTAAACGAAAAGTCTTAAATCCTTTTTAAGGAAGTCTTTAGATTTGAGTTCATACTAAAAGCGTTTACATTTCGTGAAAAGTTCGAACTGTTCTTTTACAACAAATTTTTTAGGCTAAAATTTTAAAATTAACGCATGAATCAATTACTGCATTTGAGATTAAATCTTTTTTTTTTTTTTTTGGTCAAAAACAAACATTTAAACGCCTAACAGCTTCATGATTTAAGACTTTGTGGACTCGGAAAAATAAAAATTTGTTTTATTTGTAGATAACCGAATATTTGACTTGTTTTCCCTTTCTGGGAATATCCTGAGACTTAGCAAAGTTAGTTCTGAAAGTAAACTAGAGGCCAACCGAAATTCTGCAGCCCGTAAGGCTCAAGAGTCTCATCTCATTAACACTTAGCTGGAGCAGTGACGCCATTAAGCTCATGAAGCGATGGTGTGTGGCCAGCAAACATCATGCCTGAGCACCATTAGGCTGTTTCATTCTGTTGCCTTGTTAATGACAGTAGTTTGAAATTGCTCCTTCTCTTCGCATATAATCACGTTACAAATAAATTTAAGATTGTTAACAGGATTCACGTGTAAAGGTTGTATGCACCCGCTGAGGATGCAAACGTTGGTAAGTAATGTCGTTTAGCAAATTAAGAGAGACCTACTTTGAATACCGGAAGAATACAAATAATTAGTCTCATAACATACAGCCAAATCTCATAAAAGACCCAGAATAAAATTTCTTTTGACAGCGATCTGAACAAAACTCTGATGAGTTATATAGATGTAGGTTTAACAATGCCCATCTTTGGCCTTCTTGCTATTAAAGCCAGTTATATGTTTTTCTCTAACGAAGTAGCTCTTAAGCAGTCAGATATAGATCGCTTAAGGTCATTTTCTTTTATGCAACTGTTTGCTTTGAGATGTACAGGGTACAGAAGAAAATTCCAAATAACGTTTTTCATTTATTTAAAAAAAAAATTTAATGCTTTGACAAAGCTGAAAGGAATAATGAAAAAACTGGCAGATGAAGGTCGCTCTATAACATACATGAATATAACAGAAAAGTCATAAGTCAAAACATCCTAAGAAAATTTCAAAATTAAAGTTGAAAAACTAATGGACGGTCTGCGCAAATTGCTGCAATGTCGGGGGAAAAAATGCAATTTTTTTAAAAGAAAGATCAAATGGCCTTAGTTAAATGGATTTTAACTAAGACCATTTCATTTTCCTTTTAAAATATATACATATATATATGTATGTGTATATATATATGTATATAATATGTATATGTAAAATATGAAAGAAAATTATTAACAAAATTATTTAACTTAATTGGAATCAATTGGCAATAGACCTTCAAATTCATAATTTTTAACTAAATACATCCTCTCTTCAAGTACACGTTTTGTACCATTTTGCGTCACTCTGCAGCATGTTACGTTACTCTTTCCGTGCAATTTCTCTGCCTTGAGAAAAACTTTATCCATTCCCTGCTCAAGATTAAAACAAAGACTTTTCGAGCTCATAATATACGAATGCAGTTAGTACTCATCACCTTTTGCTTGTTTGCTCTACCTGGGATAGTCACGTCTCTTCGCTAAGCTTCTTTTTTCTGTTGCCTAAAATTCGTATATAAAAAAATGTAGAGCATGTTTAGCATCCCTAATATTGTACCAAACGATCAAGCCAGTTGTGATATTTGCTGCAGTCAGATCTACACAGCAGTTGTTCTCCGGCGTGTATGAATTTTTATATTTTTCATTTTTAAGTTTATATGATAATACTTTAAAACCTTGTAACGTATTTTATGTTAATTAACCAGTTATTATTAATTTAATCCTTACTATGACTTCTTCCTTCCGTATTCCTCACCAGAATGCAAATTAGCTTTAAGTGTATATAAGCTGAGGGTTTTCAACCTTACAGACCGAGTGCTTCGGGCATTCGCGTAGCACTGTTCGAATTTCGCCAACTCTATCTAAAAGTAATAATTCCGGCTTGGGTACATTTCGCTAGATGATTGTTATAAACTTCAGAGCCTGCGAAATTAGCTGATCGAGCTTATAGATTAAATATTTGACTGTATCGTCTTACACTAATTTACCAAGTTGAAATTTATTTGACAATATTGTACAGCGTACTGGGAATAGTGTTTTGTATAGTACATTGTGTACAGTACCTAGTAAAATGTGTAAGCATGTAGAGCTATGCTTTGAGCCACGGGGAGCATAGTAACTATAACGGTAGTACTACAACTTTATGCATTCAAGAGCGCATAATGCAAATAGTGTAGTGTGTATGGCAAGTACAGTATCTATATAAGTAGATAGAAAATGACAGTTCTGCATCAGGAGGAGCTGAGGAGCTGAGGGCGTGGTCAATGACATCACAGAGGGCGGGGCCAAAGGCAACGTCATCACACTAGGAGGCGTGGTTTCGAGTGGAGTTGAGTTGTTCGTAGACTACTGATTGAGTTGTAGACCTCCTGCTTTTCATTAAAAGTTAGTTTTTTTTAATTTGGCAACGGAGTCATGGCGTCCTCTAGGGACGAAAAAAGAAAATAATTTATTTAGGAATTGCTTATGGCGTCCTCTAGGGACGAAAAAGTGAATTATATGTTTTAGAAATATATTTTTTAAGTCTGGTGTTAAAATTATTCAATGCGCGACTCTGAAAACAATGTAAAAGAAACAAATATAAAAAAGACTTTCCTTTAATGATAGTTCATTTTGTCATGAAAATGAAATTACAAGATAATTTGTTTTTATTACTCAATTTTATTCTGATACTTTTATCCTTTCTAGTTTTAAATGAAACTTTAACTTATTTCTTAGGTTTTCTGTTCATAATAACATATTCAATTACTGTCATATTTTTTAATACTTAACACGTTTCTAATTTGTAATATTTATTTAACTTCCACATACTATTTTTTTTCATACCTTTCATAAATTTCAGCATACCCTGATTTTTAACTTATATGCTATATTTCACAAACGTTCCCGCACATGCTGTTTATTTGTTACATTACTTAATTTTAGATGCAATTTAACACTTTTTTAACGTTATAATGTTCAATATATTCTGAATTTTAACTTCATTTACTTTTTTTAAACCACTCTAGTATTCTATACATACTTTAACTTAGTGGTATGAAATTGTATTTAAAAAGAAACGTTTATTTTTCGTGATCTTAGTTCTTTTACTAAATTTTCTACAGAATTTCTAATTTCTTTCACGTGTTTAACTATATCTTCCTTACATTACCGAATATTTTTTAAAAAAACTTAAGTCTATAACTGTTAATTGCTTTTCTTACGTTCATGATTTCCCTTCTGTGTTTATATTTCTTAATTCTAGCTTAACTTATTTATTATAATGTTTTTATTTCTGTCTCATCACTCGTAATTCCAACATTTTATCCCTTTTTATTCATTTTAACGATATGGATTGTTTTCATTTACTCCATATTCAAATATTTCCTTACAATTTTTATAATACTTGTTTTATTCCTCGATCATAATAGATCATCTACAGGTTTTACTCAGAAATTTCCATTCACAACTTTACAGTTTAATACCATTTATATCTAAATGTATTTCTTTCTCATATAGTTTTATGGTCTTCAAAGTTTCTAACATCATATTTAGTTTTAAATCCCGATTACCTTTAAATGTGTTGATAATTTTCATTTCTAATTTTACAACCACGTTCAGTGTTTCATCCACACATACCAAAATATTTCTTACATTTTCTGATATTTAGTCTATGTCATATTTCAGTACTTCAAATGAATTTACACTGCTCACACTATTATTTTTTCATGTTTTAGAGACACTAACTATACTAATTTTACTATTTTTCCTGCACTAATTGCATCTATGTCAGCACTCATGCTAAACTAGCAATTGTTTTGCATCACATGCATAAAGAAATTCTTAAAACCAACTTTTTCAATATCGTACTCAAATTACTGTTTTCCAGATGGGAATTACCAGTATTCTTTGGTTTTACTCTGTTACATCTTTTTAAATTTTAACATCTTACTTTTAATTCTAACATACATCTTTTAAACAGTTTTTTCTTTTAATGATAGCCTTACCTTATTTGTTCAAATTAATTCTTTCATTCACCTTCTTTACTACCTTTCAGTACCTTCATAATTCACTATGCAAACGCAATGTCTTTCACTGACATTCTGTTTAATAATACCACAAGTTTCCTTAATTGACAAAAAGCGAATTATTTCTCATTTCAAAATAGAACTACTATATTTTTGCACAAACATTACCTTTATCCATTCAAGCCACCCCTTAACCTGTAACTGACGTAGCGATAGGAAAGGAGATTCTTATCATATGCTCTTTCGACATTTGAGGTTTCTAGAACTTCTTTGACAAGTATATCAATACCATCAGAAAATATACTTAACACTTTTACCCAGTTTAAAGGCAACATACTGTTATAAGAATGGTTTTAGTTAAATTTATAACACAAATAAACGCATTTTGTGCTAAATAGGCATAAACATTTAGATTCAGAATATTTCTGTTTAATCCGATGTAAGACTTGAATTTCATTCATGATACGGATTGTCTCTTGATTTTCTTTTTGTTTACCTTACACTAATAGAAAATTTTTATTTTACAAGTTCAGCTTTTAATGAAGTAGAAATAAAAACTACGATACACCTGCTGTTTTTAAGAAAAGGAACTTTGATATATTTCTGGAAATGTAAATGCTTTTAGAGTTTTCTTTCAATAACGTTGATTTTCATTACTTTACTAACTTCAATAATTCTCTTATTAGCTAATATGAATGAAAGAAGATTGTCAAAAATGTGACACAGTATAATTCTTACGAACATATGTACCTTTACCAGCATACAGATATTACCGATTGAAATGAAGAAAGATACAGATATTTTACTCCAATCTACATTAAATTTAAAAAAAATTAAACTTTCATACATTCCAAAGAATAAACGAAAACTCAATAGATATTGTCATGTTTGTATATATGAGATAAAAATTTTATGAATGGTATCTAAAGTAATGCTTAGAACATCATAAAAGCGAACATTCACTATGTTAATACACATATCATCAGTTATTTACATTAATCAATGTAATATTAATCATTACATGTACTATATGCATATATATTTAAAGTTTAATTGTCTTACAATTGAATAATTAACTATTGAGAGAAAGAGGTTCATATCTTACACTATTTAATTCACATGGAACAAATTTTTCCATCAACCACATTGAACCACGTTTATTAAATTCGCCAAAGCTCTTTTATTTCTGCATTTTCACACTCACGACACATTTTAAATGTAACTATTGATTACCATTTCAAACACCGATATCATAACTCAGTGTAAAACTACATCATAACTCATTTTTTCCCTACTAACTACAATTTTATATATTCAAGAAGTACATCTAAGACATGATCATTTTCTATGTTCTAGCAAATTGATTCAATTGCGAACATACTATTAAGACTTGCGATTTTAGAAGACTTGCATGTATTAACGATGTCAACGTTTCTTCGTTTTTGTAAGATTCGTATCAAACCATGTCGCATTCGAATGTGGTGTAAGAGATCACTTTTTCTTTTAAACACTTGTAAACAATGGATACAATTTATAAGAAGAGAAGTATCATGCTGTTTCAAAACATCATCATCAGCATATTTCTGTTTCTTTTGACACCAACAAAATTAAAAAAAAAAAAAAAAAAAAGGTTCGTGAGATTTTCTTCAAATTCTGTTTTACTTGAAAAAAATGTCCGAACATTCAATACGATGTAAAGATTCATATTGTTTTAAATTCTTATGCTCACTAAATATTTTTTATCACGATTTACTCTTAAAAGTAACTTTATAAGTTTTCATATCCTTTTTACATGAAAAGAACTTGTGATTATTCACTACAAAATTCTAAGACGAGAAGCTTCGCGACTTTTCAAACTACAAACTTAAATTTCTTAGAACATACACTACATCTGATGTTTCTTTCATGAGATATCAAATATCTCTTCAGATTACTCGTATTCAAGAAACCTTACAAATATATCACATAAGTTCAGCGAATAATCGCTTCATAAACTCTTAAATTTTCAACACGAGTGAATCACTTGAAGCATATACTGCACTGTAAACATACAATACTTAAAAAAATTGTTATAAAAATAAAAATACATTCATTTCACCAAGAAGCTTTTCTATTTAAATACATTTATTTATTTCCAAAGAACAAGTTTCTGTATTTTACATAAAATATACTTAGAATTTTCTTTCATTAGTTAATATCAAATTAACAACAATATCCATTTACTGATATTTGATATACATGTTTGCTTTAAAATTAAAACTAAAATTTCAATATATTTCTATTAAAAAAACATAATGAAAAAAAAAATACTCATAACATCAACCAAAGACAGAAATTTAAATAGAATAGCTGTACTTATATTAGTGCATTTTTATAATCTTCATAACATTTCGATTCAAAAAACCTATTACAAAATAAATGAAACATTTTTTTCTGCCTTAAAGAATCTCTTATATTTTTAAAATTAATACATAAAAATATATCTTCACCAATATATTTAATTCTGTCCTCAACACTTATTATAATGCAATCATGTCTTGTTTGTGAAGGATGATTTACAATGCAACCTTCGCATTTATATAGCTTTTTTATCACTGAATTTAATTCAGTTTTGATAGAGTTTATGAGTTCTTTAAAAAGTTCATCATCATCACTTACCATATCCGAACAATTGTTTTTACATTTGATTTGCAACGGTAAAATAATTTCAAAAATACTTTTATATAAAGTATTAGATACATCAGGAATAATTTCTTTCAATTTTTTTAAAATATCACAGTTTACTTTTAGGTATGTAGGTTTTAGTTTAAAAGAATTTTCATCTTGTTTAAAAACTTGTTGAAAAATACACTCACCTTCTTTGTTGAAAACTACCAACTCATTATTGCAAATGATGCTGGCACTCATATAGAAAAGATTAAATTCATATATTTTTGAGGAAAATTCTTGCCATGTTGCAGGAGTTATAACAACACCGCGTGTAGTAGGGTATAATATTTTATTTTGTTCCACACATTCACGTAGATGAATGTTCATTCTGTTTTCAAACTGATTTATGGACACAAAATATCCCCAACCAAGAGTCCACTGTGCAATCAACTTCGAACTTTCTTTTTTCTGTTCTCGATTATTCGGCATGAAGATATTTTCAGGAACAGACTTCATATAGTGGGCAAACCAGTCATCCTCTGGAAGTTCATCCTCATTATCTTCCAATCGTCGTTTTTTAATTTTCGAAATTTTTATGTTTCGGAATGTGATACTAATTCTAGGATCTTTAACGTCAGGTTGAGAGGGTATTCCGTGCATCCAAAATTGATTCGTTGGGTGTTTCATTACAAGGAGAGTTCCATGAGTTAAGTCCACGCTTCGAGATGTGAAATTTCGCCTGGTAAATACCATTTGACGTTTTGCACCTAAACTGATGATAGGTATATCACTTTCAGGTTCGAGACAAGTTTCATTGTCTTTATGCGTTGAAATTTTCGCCACTCCGTCAGGATAATAGTTTAATAAAGCAAAATTATATTTTTTGCCAGTTATCGTTTCAACATAATCTTTTACATTTAGAAGAGTTTGAGTCCATGGTTCTGCACAAATGCTCGTTCCAGAGAATTCGTAACTAAGTCCTTCATCACCAAAACCGAGTACTTTTCTTCGTGGAACATACTGAGTCCCATTAATTTCAAAACTAATATTTTTAAAATCATAATTTGATAGTTCATCTAGCAAAATATCAGCTTCATTTCGTGAATAAAATTCTTCGTATAATTCCACATTTAACTCTGTATCACATATATTCCTCATATTCGCTTTTGAATCTAACGACAATTCTGAATGATATAGAAATACGTAGCATTCTTAAATAGCAAAAATTATCTAAAACATACATACATTAACAAAATGATTTCAACAACACTTATCGTAATACATTCTTGTCATGTCTTGTTTGTGAAGCCAGTCTTTCCGGCGTCATATGTGTAAAAATAATCATGATAGGATAGTGGGAAAGAGTTATAGTGTCCTAATGTTGTTATTCTGAACCTCGATATTACATATATGCATAAGGAGAATCTTAAAAGCATCATCCACTTATCATGATAGAGTAATGGAAAATTTCTAAAACTCTGATAATCACATGCGAAAGAATGTATTATCTTAAGGTTGTTGTTGCTATTCCAAGTTTGACAATACATACAGAAGTGAAGGAAGACCCTTGATGAGTCCTGCACGTTATCATGATAACGTGAAGTCTACAGCGCTTATCAAGGATCTTCCTTCACTTCTGTATGTATTGTCAAACTTGGAATAGCAACAACAACCTTAAGATAATACATTCTTTCGCATGTGATTATCAGAGTTTTAGAAATTTTCCATTACTCTATCATGATAAGTGGATGATGCTTTTAAGATTCTCCTTATGCATATATGTAATATCGAGGTTCAGAATAACAACATTAGGACACTATATCTCTTTCCCACTATCCTATCATGATTATTTTTACACATATGACGCCGGAAAGACTGGCTTCACAAACAAGACATGACAAGAATGTATTACGATAAGTGTTGTTGAAATCATTTTGTTAATGTATGTATGTTTTAGATAATTTTTGCTATTTAAGAATGCTACGTATTTCTATATCATTCAGAATTGTCGTTAGATTCAAAAGCGAATATGAGGAATATATGTGATACAGAGTTAAATGTGGAATTATACGAAGAATTTTATTCACGAAATGAAGCTGATATTTTGCTAGATGAACTATCAAATTATGATTTTAAAAATATTAGTTTTGAAATTAATGGGACTCAGTATGTTCCACGAAGAAAAGTACTCGGTTTTGGTGATGAAGGACTTAGTTACGAATTCTCTGGAACGAGCATTTGTGCAGAACCATGGACTCAAACTCTTCTAAATGTAAAAGATTATGTTGAAACGATAACTGGCAAAAAATATAATTTTGCTTTATTAAACTATTATCCTGACGGAGTGGCGAAAATTTCAACGCATAAAGACAATGAAACTTGTCTCGAACCTGAAAGTGATATACCTATCATCAGTTTAGGTGCAAAACGTCAAATGGTATTTACCAGGCGAAATTTCACATCTCGAAGCGTGGACTTAACTCATGGAACTCTCCTTGTAATGAAACACCCAACGAATCAATTTTGGATGCACGGAATACCCTCTCAACCTGACGTTAAAGATCCTAGAATTAGTATCACATTCCGAAACATAAAAATTTCGAAAATTAAAAAACGACGATTGGAAGATAATGAGGATGAACTTCCAGAGGATGACTGGTTTGCCCACTATATGAAGTCTGTTCCTGAAAATATCTTCATGCCGAATAATCGAGAACAGAAAAAAGAAAGTTCGAAGTTGATTGCACAGTGGACTCTTGGTTGGGGATATTTTGTGTCCATAAATCAGTTTGAAAACAGAATGAACATTCATCTACGTGAATGTGTGGAACAAAATAAAATATTATACCCTACTACACGCGGTGTTGTTATAACTCCTGCAACATGGCAAGAATTTTCCTCAAAAATATATGAATTTAATCTTTTCTATATGAGTGCCAGCATCATTTGCAATAATGAGTTGGTAGTTTTCAACAAAGAAGGTGAGTGTATTTTTCAACAAGTTTTTAAACAAGATGAAAATTCTTTTAAACTAAAACCTACATACCTAAAAGTAAACTGTGATATTTTAAAAAAATTGAAAGAAATTATTCCTGATGTATCTAATACTTTATATAAAAGTATTTTTGAAATTATTTTACCGTTGCAAATCAAATGTAAAAACAATTGTTCGGATATGGTAAGTGATGATGATGAACTTTTTAAAGAACTCATAAACTCTATCAAAACTGAATTAAATTCAGTGATAAAAAAGCTATATAAATGCGAAGGTTGCATTGTAAATCATCCTTCACAAACAAGACATGATTGCATTATAATAAGTGTTGAGGACAGAATTAAATATATTGGTGAAGATATATTTTTATGTATTAATTTTAAAAATATAAGAGATTCTTTAAGGCAGAAAAAAATGTTTCATTTATTTTGTAATAGGTTTTTTGAATCGAAATGTTATGAAGATTATAAAAATGCACTAATATAAGTACAGCTATTCTATTTAAATTTCTGTCTTTGGTTGATGTTATGAGTATTTTTTTTTTCATTATGTTTTTTTAATAGAAATATATTGAAATTTTAGTTTTAATTTTAAAGCAAACATGTATATCAAATATCAGTAAATGGATATTGTTGTTAATTTGATATTAACTAATGAAAGAAAATTCTCAGTATATTTTATGTAAAATACAGAAACTTGTTCTTTGGAAATAAATAAATGTATTTAAATAGAAAAGCTTCTTGGTGAAATGAATGTATTTTTATTTTTATAACAATTTTTTTAAGTATTGTATGTTTACAGTGCAGTATATGCTTCAAGTGATTCACTCGTGTTGAAAATTTAAGAGTTTATGAAGCGATTATTCGCTGAACTTATGTGATATATTTGTAAGGTTTCTTGAATACGAGTAATCTGAAGAGATATTTGATATCTCATGAAAGAAACATCAGATGTAGTGTATGTTCTAAGAAATTTAAGTTTGTAGTTTGAAAAGTCGCGAAGCTTCTCGTCTTAGAATTTTGTAGTGAATAATCACAAGTTCTTTTCATGTAAAAAGGATATGAAAACTTATAAAGTTACTTTTAAGAGTAAATCGTGATAAAAAATATTTAGTGAGCATAAGAATTTAAAACAATATGAATCTTTACATCGTATTGAATGTTCGGACATTTTTTTCAAGTAAAACAGAATTTGAAGAAAATCTCACGAACCTTTTTTTTTTTTTTTTTTTTTAATTTTGTTGGTGTCAAAAGAAACAGAAATATGCTGATGATGATGTTTTGAAACAGCATGATACTTCTCTTCTTATAAATTGTATCCATTGTTTACAAGTGTTTAAAAGAAAAAGTGATCTCTTACACCACATTCGAATGCGACATGGTTTGATACGAATCTTACAAAAACGAAGAAACGTTGACATCGTTAATACATGCAAGTCTTCTAAAATCGCAAGTCTTAATAGTATGTTCGCAATTGAATCAATTTGCTAGAACATAGAAAATGATCATGTCTTAGATGTACTTCTTGAATATATAAAATTGTAGTTAGTAGGGAAAAAATGAGTTATGATGTAGTTTTACACTGAGTTATGATATCGGTGTTTGAAATGGTAATCAATAGTTACATTTAAAATGTGTCGTGAGTGTGAAAATGCAGAAATAAAAGAGCTTTGGCGAATTTAATAAACGTGGTTCAATGTGGTTGATGGAAAAATTTGTTCCATGTGAATTAAATAGTGTAAGATATGAACCTCTTTCTCTCAATAGTTAATTATTCAATTGTAAGACAATTAAACTTTAAATATATATGCATATAGTACATGTAATGATTAATATTACATTGATTAATGTAAATAACTGATGATATGTGTATTAACATAGTGAATGTTCGCTTTTATGATGTTCTAAGCATTACTTTAGATACCATTCATAAAATTTTTATCTCATATATACAAACATGACAATATCTATTGAGTTTTCGTTTATTCTTTGGAATGTATGAAAGTTTAATTTTTTTTAAATTTAATGTAGATTGGAGTAAAATATCTGTATCTTTCTTCATTTCAATCGGTAATATCTGTATGCTGGTAAAGGTACATATGTTCGTAAGAATTATACTGTGTCACATTTTTGACAATCTTCTTTCATTCATATTAGCTAATAAGAGAATTATTGAAGTTAGTAAAGTAATGAAAATCAACGTTATTGAAAGAAAACTCTAAAAGCATTTACATTTCCAGAAATATATCAAAGTTCCTTTTCTTAAAAACAGCAGGTGTATCGTAGTTTTTATTTCTACTTCATTAAAAGCTGAACTTGTAAAATAAAAATTTTCTATTAGTGTAAGGTAAACAAAGAGAAAATCAAGAGACAATCCGTATCATGAATGAAATTCAAGTCTTACATCGGATTAAACAGAAATATTCTGAATCTAAATGTTTATGCCTATTTAGCACAAAATGCGTTTATTTGTGTTATAAATTTAACTAAAACCATTCTTATAACAGTATGTTGCCTTTAAACTGGGTAAAAGTGTTAAGTATATTTTCTGATGGTATTGATATACTTGTCAAAGAAGTTCTAGAAACCTCAAATGTCGAAAGAGCATATGATAAGAATCTCCTTTCCTATCGCTACGTCAGTTACAGGTTAAGGGGTGGCTTGAATGGATAAAGGTAATGTTTGTGCAAAAATATAGTAGTTCTATTTTGAAATGAGAAATAATTCGCTTTTTGTCAATTAAGGAAACTTGTGGTATTATTAAACAGAATGTCAGTGAAAGACATTGCGTTTGCATAGTGAATTATGAAGGTACTGAAAGGTAGTAAAGAAGGTGAATGAAAGAATTAATTTGAACAAATAAGGTAAGGCTATCATTAAAAGAAAAAACTGTTTAAAAGATGTATGTTAGAATTAAAAGTAAGATGTTAAAATTTAAAAAGATGTAACAGAGTAAAACCAAAGAATACTGGTAATTCCCATCTGGAAAACAGTAATTTGAGTACGATATTGAAAAAGTTGGTTTTAAGAATTTCTTTATGCATGTGATGCAAAACAATTGCTAGTTTAGCATGAGTGCTGACATAGATGCAATTAGTGCAGGAAAAATAGTAAAATTAGTATAGTTAGTGTCTCTAAAACATGAAAAAATAATAGTGTGAGCAGTGTAAATTCATTTGAAGTACTGAAATATGACATAGACTAAATATCAGAAAATGTAAGAAATATTTTGGTATGTGTGGATGAAACACTGAACGTGGTTGTAAAATTAGAAATGAAAATTATCAACACATTTAAAGGTAATCGGGATTTAAAACTAAATATGATGTTAGAAACTTTGAAGACCATAAAACTATATGAGAAAGAAATACATTTAGATATAAATGGTATTAAACTGTAAAGTTGTGAATGGAAATTTCTGAGTAAAACCTGTAGATGATCTATTATGATCGAGGAATAAAACAAGTATTATAAAAATTGTAAGGAAATATTTGAATATGGAGTAAATGAAAACAATCCATATCGTTAAAATGAATAAAAAGGGATAAAATGTTGGAATTACGAGTGATGAGACAGAAATAAAAACATTATAATAAATAAGTTAAGCTAGAATTAAGAAATATAAACACAGAAGGGAAATCATGAACGTAAGAAAAGCAATTAACAGTTATAGACTTAAGTTTTTTTAAAAAATATTCGGTAATGTAAGGAAGATATAGTTAAACACGTGAAAGAAATTAGAAATTCTGTAGAAAATTTAGTAAAAGAACTAAGATCACGAAAAATAAACGTTTCTTTTTAAATACAATTTCATACCACTAAGTTAAAGTATGTATAGAATACTAGAGTGGTTTAAAAAAAGTAAATGAAGTTAAAATTCAGAATATATTGAACATTATAACGTTAAAAAAGTGTTAAATTGCATCTAAAATTAAGTAATGTAACAAATAAACAGCATGTGCGGGAACGTTTGTGAAATATAACATATAAGTTAAAAATCAGGGTATGCTGAAATTTATGAAAGGTATGAAAAAAAAATAGTATGTGGAAGTTAAATAAATATTACAAATTAGAAACGTGTTAAGTATTAAAAAAATATGACAGTAAATGAATATGTTATTATGAACAGAAAACCTAAGAAATAAGTTAAAGTTTCATTTAAAACTAGAAAGGATAAAAGTATCAGAATAAAATTGAGTAATAAAAACAAATTATCTTGTAATTTCATTTTCATGACAAAATGAACTATCATTAAAGGAAAGTCTTTTTTATATTTGTTTCTTTTACATTGTTTTCAGAGTCGCGCATTGAATAATTTTAACACCAGACTTAAAAAATATATTTCTAAAACATATAATTCACTTTTTCGTCCCTAGAGGACGCCATAAGCAATTCCTAAATAAATTATTTTCTTTTTTCGTCCCTAGAGGACGCCATGACTCCGTTGCCAAATTAAAAAAAACTAACTTTTAATGAAAAGCAGGAGGTCTACAACTCAATCAGTAGTCTACGAACAACTCAACTCCACTCGAAACCACGCCTCCTAGTGTGATGACGTTGCCTTTGGCCCCGCCCTCTGTGATGTCATTGACCACGCCCTCAGCTCCTCAACTCCTCCTGATGCAGAACTGTCATTTTCTATCTACTTATATAAGGCATCTAGTGCATGTAGAGCAACGTGATAAAAGATATTTAGCAAAGCAATTATGAATGTGGAATGTATTGTGCTTCATGTATAGAATGCTGTGGGTTGCCAACCCACAGCTGTGGGAACAAGACACCTGTACTTTGTATGTTGTATTCATAGCAATAAGTAAAGACTGCATGTTTTCGCATTCTGTAATTTTTTTTCCAATGTGTATTTTTAACAGTTTTCTGAAGCTCTTTGTATTAAGAATTATGTTGTATATAATCAAAAGTTATTACCAGTGTTTATGTTACATAATCAAGACTAATGTTCAATCTAATATGTTGCTAATACTCACAGTGTATTAAGTGTAGAAACGAGTTTTGTAAGGTGTGTTAAATATTGCAGTGTTCAATGTAATATGTATTATAAAAATTATAGTGTATTGAGTGTTTTATATATAGTAATGTGTTAACGTGCAATACGACTAGGAGAATGTTTAATTATAAAGTTATTTTTGGCATGTTTTCAGAATACAGCAAAATTTATGCAACAGTGAACTTTTAACATAACGTTACATAATCAAAAGTAGTATGGACTGTAATCAAAAGTAGTATACTGTGTCCTTAAATCTGTTATCTGTATTTTGTATATTAAAAGTACACAAAAATTAACCAACCTGTATTTCTGTGTGTATGTAATTTGTTTGTAATTTTTCTCTTTATTTAAGCCTGTTGTATCAAAACCTATGTCTTATATAACCAAGTTATGTACTATATAATCAAGTTATGTCTTATGTAATCAATTACATTATTCTTTTCAATTGTCTTATGTAATCTATGCTGAGATGTCAAGATTAATGTTCAGCAAAATATGTAGCATAGAATATATAGTGTATTAAGTGTAGCAATGAATTTTGTAAATGTGCCTAAAGTCCAGTGCAATGGTCAGTGCAATACATTTTATAAAATGTATAGTGTAACAGTGTGTTAACGTGCGATGTAACCAGGAGAATGTTTAATTCCGCAGAAAAATCTGATACTTTTCCCTTATATGGCCATGTAATGTCTTGATTTCGGAGTGTAGCTTTAGATATTTGCACCTATCATCAGATGTTTATTAAGTTCATTACGTTCCGTTACCTAACTATTTATTTCGTCATGTTTTGTTATTTAACGTACGTTTGTTGTTGGATTGGCTTGTCTCCTCATAGCCATATGGCAGGCTTCTCCTGTTAGGTGGGCTGGGGGACCAGAAAAATAAATTTGTATTCGAAACTGAAAAAAAATTCACTAATTTTGTACATAATGTAGCTAAATGTTCATTAATACCTTTCAAGTACTACGTGGCTATAAACAAAAACATAGGGGAAATCCAGACAAAATCTGACCATAGTAAATAAATTTAAATAAATTAACCGTGTTATATACAGAATTTTCAAAAATTGTTACATCATCTTTAAGTTATGTGATTTTTGAGAAGATTGTTTTAAAAAAACATGCAATTCTTTTTCTATTTTATTTGCTAATAAATGACTAATTTCATTTCAACACTTCAGATAGCCATATAAAATGAATTTCGTATTCTTGAGGCACGAATTCTTATTTCTTGTTCTGTTTTATTAACTATAACTCTCTTCCAAAACTTTAAGCTTATAGTAGGAAAGTGAGGTAACATTTCTTTTTAGTTTTCTAACAATTTTTATAATTACACTAATTTTAAAGCTACGTTTAAATATTAAAATTTCTTAAACTGATTTTTAATTTATTTTCATCCCTTGATCACCTTTCTGTAATAACACTTATTTGGAAATTTATTTTCCGTAATTTTCAATTGGTATATTTATTAATTCTTTGAATTTATATTTCCTTAAATTTCTTTCTTATAATTTGAATTACTTCCACGATAATCAGTTTTCAAAATCCTGCCATTTTGCTTCGATCATTTTGAATAAACCAATTTTTTTAATTATTTGGCTAATTTGTTTAGTGCTTTTAATTTATTTATGGCTTTTGTAACATTTTTTATTATTTCACACGGGTAATTTGTTTAAATCCATATATTCTGGTTGGATTTGTACTTCGTGGTTATTTTTTAGCCATACTGAGTTTGAATCGCATGGCTGAACAATTAACTGTTTTCTATGCAAAATTTATAGAAATTTGTTGTTTGGAATTTAAATTTGATTTTTAGCAAAAATTAAACTTTTCATTGAGTTAATTGCACATGGCTATCTTGTTACAATATTTCAAAGTACGAACCTTCTAAAAAGATGTTGAAAGGTACGTAAAATCTTATTTTTTTAAATTTTTCATTCAGCTATTCTTTTGTACACCAATTTGCTGAATTTCTTGTTCAGTTTATTTTTTATGTTTTCTTCTCTTTTATACTTTGATGTATTAAGTTGTAATTGATCATAAAATCTGTAAGATATTTATTACTATTTTGTACATTATAAACATTTTTAATTTGACTCTTAATTTTATATTAGCTGTTAATTTGTTTATGAAATGCCAGAATAGTTAAATCTTCAAAATCATTACAACTAACTAACAAGCTAAAAACTCTGCCCTAGTATACTATATGCGTGATGCAATCTAATCTCTCCCTCCATAATCTCGCGTCCTTATTAACGACCAGACCTGTCTTTCGACATCTTCTGGGGGGGTAGGTATTTTCCTGGTGATAAGTCAGCTTAATGATGTGCGCTTAAGTGTTACAGCAGTCGATGAACGTTGCGCTCAACACATTTATTTCGGAATGAATGAACCTAGACTGTGCACTTTACTAATTTAGCTTGTAAAGTAAACATGTTTAATCAAAAAAGTGGTTTCAGGGCCTTGTAGGGGAAAATTAGGAAAGTTACTGAATCTAACTTTGCAACAAAGACAAGAAAAAAAAATATTCATTTATAACCAAATAACCAAAGCTTAGGTAAGTAATGTCGTTTAGCAAATTAAGAGAGACCTACTTTGAATACCGGAAGAATACAAATAATTAGTCTCATAACATACAGCCAAATCTCATAAAAGACCCAGAATAAAATTTCTTTTGACAGCGATCTGAACAAAACTCTGATGAGTTATATAGATGTAGGTTTAACAATGCCCATCTTTGGCCTTCTTGCTATTAAAGCCAGTTATATGTTTTTCTCTAACGAAGTAGCTCTTAAGCAGTCAGATATAGATCGCTTAAGGTCATTTTCTTTTATGCAACTGTTTGCTTTGAGATGTACAGGGTACAGAAGAAAATTCCAAATAACGTTTTTCATTTATTTAAAAAAAAAATTTAATGCTTTGACAAAGCTGAAAGGAATAATGAAAAAACTGGCAGATGAAGGTCGCTCTATAACATACATGAATATAACAGAAAAGTCATAAGTCAAAACATCCTAAGAAAATTTCAAAATTAAAGTTGAAAAACTAATGGACGGTCTGCGCAAATTGCTGCAATGTCGGGGGAAAAAATGCAATTTTTTTAAAAGAAAGATCAAATGGCCTTAGTTAAATGGATTTTAACTAAGACCATTTCATTTTCCTTTTAAAATATATACATATATATATGTATGTGTATATATATATGTATATAATATGTATATGTAAAATATGAAAGAAAATTATTAACAAAATTATTTAACTTAATTGGAATCAATTGGCAATAGACCTTCAAATTCATAATTTTTAACTAAATACATCCTCTCTTCAAGTACACGTTTTGTACCATTTTGCGTCACTCTGCAGCATGTTACGTTACTCTTTCCGTGCAATTTCTCTGCCTTGAGAAAAACTTTATCCATTCCCTGCTCAAGATTAAAACAAAGACTTTTCGAGCTCATAATATACGAATGCAGTTAGTACTCATCACCTTTTGCTTGTTTGCTCTACCTGGGATAGTCACGTCTCTTCGCTAAGCTTCTTTTTTCTGTTGCCTAAAATTCGTATATAAAAAAATGTAGAGCATGTTTAGCATCCCTAATATTGTACCAAACGATCAAGCCAGTTGTGATATTTGCTGCAGTCAGATCTACACAGCAGTTGTTCTCCGGCGTGTATGAATTTTTATATTTTTCATTTTTAAGTTTATATGATAATACTTTAAAACCTTGTAACGTATTTTATGTTAATTAACCAGTTATTATTAATTTAATCCTTACTATGACTTCTTCCTTCCGTATTCCTCACCAGAATGCAAATTAGCTTTAAGTGTATATAAGCTGAGGGTTTTCAACCTTACAGACCGAGTGCTTCGGGCATTCGCGTAGCACTGTTCGAATTTCGCCAACTCTATCTAAAAGTAATAATTCCGGCTTGGGTACATTTCGCTAGATGATTGTTATAAACTTCAGAGCCTGCGAAATTAGCTGATCGAGCTTATAGATTAAATATTTGACTGTATCGTCTTACACTAATTTACCAAGTTGAAATTTATTTGACAATATTGTACAGCGTACTGGGAATAGTGTTTTGTATAGTACATTGTGTACAGTACCTAGTAAAATGTGTAAGCATGTAGAGCTATGCTTTGAGCCACGGGGAGCATAGTAACTATAACGGTAGTACTACAACTTTATGCATTCAAGAGCGCATAATGCAAATAGTGTAGTGTGTATGGCAAGTACAGTATCTATATAAGTAGATAGAAAATGACAGTTCTGCATCAGGAGGAGCTGAGGAGCTGAGGGCGTGGTCAATGACATCACAGAGGGCGGGGCCAAAGGCAACGTCATCACACTAGGAGGCGTGGTTTCGAGTGGAGTTGAGTTGTTCGTAGACTACTGATTGAGTTGTAGACCTCCTGCTTTTCATTAAAAGTTAGTTTTTTTTAATTTGGCAACGGAGTCATGGCGTCCTCTAGGGACGAAAAAAGAAAATAATTTATTTAGGAATTGCTTATGGCGTCCTCTAGGGACGAAAAAGTGAATTATATGTTTTAGAAATATATTTTTTAAGTCTGGTGTTAAAATTATTCAATGCGCGACTCTGAAAACAATGTAAAAGAAACAAATATAAAAAAGACTTTCCTTTAATGATAGTTCATTTTGTCATGAAAATGAAATTACAAGATAATTTGTTTTTATTACTCAATTTTATTCTGATACTTTTATCCTTTCTAGTTTTAAATGAAACTTTAACTTATTTCTTAGGTTTTCTGTTCATAATAACATATTCATTTACTGTCATATTTTTTTAATACTTAACACGTTTCTAATTTGTAATATTTATTTAACTTCCACATACTATTTTTTTTTCATACCTTTCATAAATTTCAGCATACCCTGATTTTTAACTTATATGTTATATTTCACAAACGTTCCCGCACATGCTGTTTATTTGTTACATTACTTAATTTTAGATGCAATTTAACACTTTTTTAACGTTATAATGTTCAATATATTCTGAATTTTAACTTCATTTACTTTTTTTAAACCACTCTAGTATTCTATACATACTTTAACTTAGTGGTATGAAATTGTATTTAAAAAGAAACGTTTATTTTTCGTGATCTTAGTTCTTTTACTAAATTTTCTACAGAATTTCTAATTTCTTTCACGTGTTTAACTATATCTTCCTTACATTACCGAATATTTTTTAAAAAAACTTAAGTCTATAACTGTTAATTGCTTTTCTTACGTTCATGATTTCCCTTCTGTGTTTATATTTCTTAATTCTAGCTTAACTTATTTATTATAATGTTTTTATTTCTGTCTCATCACTCGTAATTCCAACATTTTATCCCTTTTTATTCATTTTAACGATATGGATTGTTTTCATTTACTCCATATTCAAATATTTCCTTACAATTTTTATAATACTTGTTTTATTCCTCGATCATAATAGATCATCTACAGGTTTTACTCAGAAATTTCCATTCACAACTTTACAGTTTAATACCATTTATATCTAAATGTATTTCTTTCTCATATAGTTTTATGGTCTTCAAAGTTTCTAACATCATATTTAGTTTTAAATCCCGATTACCTTTAAATGTGTTGATAATTTTCATTTCTAATTTTACAACCACGTTCAGTGTTTCATCCACACATACCAAAATATTTCTTACATTTTCTGATATTTAGTCTATGTCATATTTCAGTACTTCAAATGAATTTACACTGCTCACACTATTATTTTTTCATGTTTTAGAGACACTAACTATACTAATTTTACTATTTTTCCTGCACTAATTGCATCTATGTCAGCACTCATGCTAAACTAGCAATTGTTTTGCATCACATGCATAAAGAAATTCTTAAAACCAACTTTTTCAATATCGTACTCAAATTACTGTTTTCCAGATGGGAATTACCAGTATTCTTTGGTTTTACTCTGTTACATCTTTTTAAATTTTAACATCTTACTTTTAATTCTAACATACATCTTTTAAACAGTTTTTTCTTTTAATGATAGCCTTACCTTATTTGTTCAAATTAATTCTTTCATTCACCTTCTTTACTACCTTTCAGTACCTTCATAATTCACTATGCAAACGCAATGTCTTTCACTGACATTCTGTTTAATAATACCACAAGTTTCCTTAATTGACAAAAAGCGAATTATTTCTCATTTCAAAATAGAACTACTATATTTTTGCACAAACATTACCTTTATCCATTCAAGCCACCCCTTAACCTGTAACTGACGTAGCGATAGGAAAGGAGATTCTTATCATATGCTCTTTCGACATTTGAGGTTTCTAGAACTTCTTTGACAAGTATATCAATACCATCAGAAAATATACTTAACACTTTTACCCAGTTTAAAGGCAACATACTGTTATAAGAATGGTTTTAGTTAAATTTATAACACAAATAAACGCATTTTGTGCTAAATAGGCATAAACATTTAGATTCAGAATATTTCTGTTTAATCCGATGTAAGACTTGAATTTCATTCATGATACGGATTGTCTCTTGATTTTCTTTTTGTTTACCTTACACTAATAGAAAATTTTTATTTTACAAGTTCAGCTTTTAATGAAGTAGAAATAAAAACTACGATACACCTGCTGTTTTTAAGAAAAGGAACTTTGATATATTTCTGGAAATGTAAATGCTTTTAGAGTTTTCTTTCAATAACGTTGATTTTCATTACTTTACTAACTTCAATAATTCTCTTATTAGCTAATATGAATGAAAGAAGATTGTCAAAAATGTGACACAGTATAATTCTTACGAACATATGTACCTTTACCAGCATACAGATATTACCGATTGAAATGAAGAAAGATACAGATATTTTACTCCAATCTACATTAAATTTAAAAAAAATTAAACTTTCATACATTCCAAAGAATAAACGAAAACTCAATAGATATTGTCATGTTTGTATATATGAGATAAAAATTTTATGAATGGTATCTAAAGTAATGCTTAGAACATCATAAAAGCGAACATTCACTATGTTAATACACATATCATCAGTTATTTACATTAATCAATGTAATATTAATCATTACATGTACTATATGCATATATATTTAAAGTTTAATTGTCTTACAATTGAATAATTAACTATTGAGAGAAAGAGGTTCATATCATACACTATTTAATTCACATGGAACAAATTTTTCCATCAACCACATTGAACCACGTTTATTAAATTCGCCAAAGCTCTTTTATTTCTGCATTTTCACACTCACGACACATTTTAAATGTAACTATTGATTACCATTTCAAACACCGATATCATAACTCAGTGTAAAACTACATCATAACTCATTTTTTCCCTACTAACTACAATTTTATATATTCAAGAAGTACATCTAAGACATGATCATTTTCTATGTTCTAGCAAATTGATTCAATTGCGAACATACTATTAAGACTTGCGATTTTAGAAGACTTGCATGTATTAACGATGTCAACGTTTCTTCGTTTTTGTAAGATTCGTATCAAACCATGTCGCATTCGAATGTGGTGTAAGAGATCACTTTTTCTTTTAAACACTTGTAAACAATGGATACAATTTATAAGAAGAGAAGTATCATGCTGTTTCAAAACATCATCATCAGCATATTTCTGTTTCTTTTGACACCAACAAAATTAAAAAAAAAAAAAAAAAAAAAGGTTCGTGAGATTTTCTTCAAATTCTGTTTTACTTGAAAAAAATGTCCGAACATTCAATACGATGTAAAGATTCATATTGTTTTAAATTCTTATGCTCACTAAATATTTTTTATCACGATTTACTCTTAAAAGTAACTTTATAAGTTTTCATATCCTTTTTACATGAAAAGAACTTGTGATTATTCACTACAAAATTCTAAGACGAGAAGCTTCGCGACTTTTCAAACTACAAACTTAAATTTCTTAGAACATACACTACATCTGATGTTTCTTTCATGAGATATCAAATATCTCTTCAGATTACTCGTATTCAAGAAACCTTACAAATATATCACATAAGTTCAGCGAATAATCGCTTCATAAACTCTTAAATTTTCAACACGAGTGAATCACTTGAAGCATATACTGCACTGTAAACATACAATACTTAAAAAAATTGTTATAAAAATAAAAATACATTCATTTCACCAAGAAGCTTTTCTATTTAAATACATTTATTTATTTCCAAAGAACAAGTTTCTGTATTTTACATAAAATATACTTAGAATTTTCTTTCATTAGTTAATATCAAATTAACAACAATATCCATTTACTGATATTTGATATACATGTTTGCTTTAAAATTAAAACTAAAATTTCAATATATTTCTATTAAAAAAACATAATGAAAAAAAAATACTCATAACATCAACCAAAGACAGAAATTTAAATAGAATAGCTGTACTTATATTAGTGCATTTTTATAATCTTCATAACATTTCGATTCAAAAAACCTATTACAAAATAAATGAAACATTTTTTTCTGCCTTAAAGAATCTCTTATATTTTTAAAATTAATACATAAAAATATATCTTCACCAATATATTTAATTCTGTCCTCAACACTTATTATAATGCAATCATGTCTTGTTTGTGAAGGATGATTTACAATGCAACCTTCGCATTTATATAGCTTTTTTATCACTGAATTTAATTCAGTTTTGATAGAGTTTATGAGTTCTTTAAAAAGTTCATCATCATCACTTACCATATCCGAACAATTGTTTTTACATTTGATTTGCAACGGTAAAATAATTTCAAAAATACTTTTATATAAAGTATTAGATACATCAGGAATAATTTCTTTCAATTTTTTTAAAATATCACAGTTTACTTTTAGGTATGTAGGTTTTAGTTTAAAAGAATTTTCATCTTGTTTAAAAACTTGTTGAAAAATACACTCACCTTCTTTGTTGAAAACTACCAACTCATTATTGCAAATGATGCTGGCACTCATATAGAAAAGATTAAATTCATATATTTTTGAGGAAAATTCTTGCCATGTTGCAGGAGTTATAACAACACCGCGTGTAGTAGGGTATAATATTTTATTTTGTTCCACACATTCACGTAGATGAATGTTCATTCTGTTTTCAAACTGATTTATGGACACAAAATATCCCCAACCAAGAGTCCACTGTGCAATCAACTTCGAACTTTCTTTTTTCTGTTCTCGATTATTCGGCATGAAGATATTTTCAGGAACAGACTTCATATAGTGGGCAAACCAGTCATCCTCTGGAAGTTCATCCTCATTATCTTCCAATCGTCGTTTTTTAATTTTCGAAATTTTTATGTTTCGGAATGTGATACTAATTCTAGGATCTTTAACGTCAGGTTGAGAGGGTATTCCGTGCATCCAAAATTGATTCGTTGGGTGTTTCATTACAAGGAGAGTTCCATGAGTTAAGTCCACGCTTCGAGATGTGAAATTTCGCCTGGTAAATACCATTTGACGTTTTGCACCTAAACTGATGATAGGTATATCACTTTCAGGTTCGAGACAAGTTTCATTGTCTTTATGCGTTGAAATTTTCGCCACTCCGTCAGGATAATAGTTTAATAAAGCAAAATTATATTTTTTGCCAGTTATCGTTTCAACATAATCTTTTACATTTAGAAGAGTTTGAGTCCATGGTTCTGCACAAATGCTCGTTCCAGAGAATTCGTAACTAAGTCCTTCATCACCAAAACCGAGTACTTTTCTTCGTGGAACATACTGAGTCCCATTAATTTCAAAACTAATATTTTTAAAATCATAATTTGATAGTTCATCTAGCAAAATATCAGCTTCATTTCGTGAATAAAATTCTTCGTATAATTCCACATTTAACTCTGTATCACATATATTCCTCATATTCGCTTTTGAATCTAACGACAATTCTGAATGATATAGAAATACGTAGCATTCTTAAATAGCAAAAATTATCTAAAACATACATACATTAACAAAATGATTTCAACAACACTTATCGTAATACATTCTTGTCATGTCTTGTTTGTGAAGCCAGTCTTTCCGGCGTCATATGTGTAAAAATAATCATGATAGGATAGTGGGAAAGAGTTATAGTGTCCTAATGTTGTTATTCTGAACCTCGATATTACATATATGCATAAGGAGAATCTTAAAAGCATCATCCACTTATCATGATAGAGTAATGGAAAATTTCTAAAACTCTGATAATCACATGCGAAAGAATGTATTATCTTAAGGTTGTTGTTGCTATTCCAAGTTTGACAATACATACAGAAGTGAAGGAAGACCCTTGATGAGTCCTGCACGTTATCATGATAACGTGAAGTCTACAGCGCTTATCAAGGATCTTCCTTCACTTCTGTATGTATTGTCAAACTTGGAATAGCAACAACAACCTTAAGATAATACATTCTTTCGCATGTGATTATCAGAGTTTTAGAAATTTTCCATTACTCTATCATGATAAGTGGATGATGCTTTTAAGATTCTCCTTATGCATATATGTAATATCGAGGTTCAGAATAACAACATTAGGACACTATATCTCTTTCCCACTATCCTATCATGATTATTTTTACACATATGACGCCGGAAAGACTGGCTTCACAAACAAGACATGACAAGAATGTATTACGATAAGTGTTGTTGAAATCATTTTGTTAATGTATGTATGTTTTAGATAATTTTTGCTATTTAAGAATGCTACGTATTTCTATATCATTCAGAATTGTCGTTAGATTCAAAAGCGAATATGAGGAATATATGTGATACAGAGTTAAATGTGGAATTATACGAAGAATTTTATTCACGAAATGAAGCTGATATTTTGCTAGATGAACTATCAAATTATGATTTTAAAAATATTAGTTTTGAAATTAATGGGACTCAGTATGTTCCACGAAGAAAAGTACTCGGTTTTGGTGATGAAGGACTTAGTTACGAATTCTCTGGAACGAGCATTTGTGCAGAACCATGGACTCAAACTCTTCTAAATGTAAAAGATTATGTTGAAACGATAACTGGCAAAAAATATAATTTTGCTTTATTAAACTATTATCCTGACGGAGTGGCGAAAATTTCAACGCATAAAGACAATGAAACTTGTCTCGAACCTGAAAGTGATATACCTATCATCAGTTTAGGTGCAAAACGTCAAATGGTATTTACCAGGCGAAATTTCACATCTCGAAGCGTGGACTTAACTCATGGAACTCTCCTTGTAATGAAACACCCAACGAATCAATTTTGGATGCACGGAATACCCTCTCAACCTGACGTTAAAGATCCTAGAATTAGTATCACATTCCGAAACATAAAAATTTCGAAAATTAAAAAACGACGATTGGAAGATAATGAGGATGAACTTCCAGAGGATGACTGGTTTGCCCACTATATGAAGTCTGTTCCTGAAAATATCTTCATGCCGAATAATCGAGAACAGAAAAAAGAAAGTTCGAAGTTGATTGCACAGTGGACTCTTGGTTGGGGATATTTTGTGTCCATAAATCAGTTTGAAAACAGAATGAACATTCATCTACGTGAATGTGTGGAACAAAATAAAATATTATACCCTACTACACGCGGTGTTGTTATAACTCCTGCAACATGGCAAGAATTTTCCTCAAAAATATATGAATTTAATCTTTTCTATATGAGTGCCAGCATCATTTGCAATAATGAGTTGGTAGTTTTCAACAAAGAAGGTGAGTGTATTTTTCAACAAGTTTTTAAACAAGATGAAAATTCTTTTAAACTAAAACCTACATACCTAAAAGTAAACTGTGATATTTTAAAAAAATTGAAAGAAATTATTCCTGATGTATCTAATACTTTATATAAAAGTATTTTTGAAATTATTTTACCGTTGCAAATCAAATGTAAAAACAATTGTTCGGATATGGTAAGTGATGATGATGAACTTTTTAAAGAACTCATAAACTCTATCAAAACTGAATTAAATTCAGTGATAAAAAAGCTATATAAATGCGAAGGTTGCATTGTAAATCATCCTTCACAAACAAGACATGATTGCATTATAATAAGTGTTGAGGACAGAATTAAATATATTGGTGAAGATATATTTTTATGTATTAATTTTAAAAATATAAGAGATTCTTTAAGGCAGAAAAAAATGTTTCATTTATTTTGTAATAGGTTTTTTGAATCGAAATGTTATGAAGATTATAAAAATGCACTAATATAAGTACAGCTATTCTATTTAAATTTCTGTCTTTGGTTGATGTTATGAGTATTTTTTTTTTCATTATGTTTTTTTAATAGAAATATATTGAAATTTTAGTTTTAATTTTAAAGCAAACATGTATATCAAATATCAGTAAATGGATATTGTTGTTAATTTGATATTAACTAATGAAAGAAAATTCTCAGTATATTTTATGTAAAATACAGAAACTTGTTCTTTGGAAATAAATAAATGTATTTAAATAGAAAAGCTTCTTGGTGAAATGAATGTATTTTTATTTTTATAACAATTTTTTTAAGTATTGTATGTTTACAGTGCAGTATATGCTTCAAGTGATTCACTCGTGTTGAAAATTTAAGAGTTTATGAAGCGATTATTCGCTGAACTTATGTGATATATTTGTAAGGTTTCTTGAATACGAGTAATCTGAAGAGATATTTGATATCTCATGAAAGAAACATCAGATGTAGTGTATGTTCTAAGAAATTTAAGTTTGTAGTTTGAAAAGTCGCGAAGCTTCTCGTCTTAGAATTTTGTAGTGAATAATCACAAGTTCTTTTCATGTAAAAAGGATATGAAAACTTATAAAGTTACTTTTAAGAGTAAATCGTGATAAAAAATATTTAGTGAGCATAAGAATTTAAAACAATATGAATCTTTACATCGTATTGAATGTTCGGACATTTTTTTCAAGTAAAACAGAATTTGAAGAAAATCTCACGAACCTTTTTTTTTTTTTTTTTTTAATTTTGTTGGTGTCAAAAGAAACAGAAATATGCTGATGATGATGTTTTGAAACAGCATGATACTTCTCTTCTTATAAATTGTATCCATTGTTTACAAGTGTTTAAAAGAAAAAGTGATCTCTTACACCACATTCGAATGCGACATGGTTTGATACGAATCTTACAAAAACGAAGAAACGTTGACATCGTTAATACATGCAAGTCTTCTAAAATCGCAAGTCTTAATAGTATGTTCGCAATTGAATCAATTTGCTAGAACATAGAAAATGATCATGTCTTAGATGTACTTCTTGAATATATAAAATTGTAGTTAGTAGGGAAAAAATGAGTTATGATGTAGTTTTACACTGAGTTATGATATCGGTGTTTGAAATGGTAATCAATAGTTACATTTAAAATGTGTCGTGAGTGTGAAAATGCAGAAATAAAAGAGCTTTGGCGAATTTAATAAACGTGGTTCAATGTGGTTGATGGAAAAATTTGTTCCATGTGAATTAAATAGTGTAAGATATGAACCTCTTTCTCTCAATAGTTAATTATTCAATTGTAAGACAATTAAACTTTAAATATATATGCATATAGTACATGTAATGATTAATATTACATTGATTAATGTAAATAACTGATGATATGTGTATTAACATAGTGAATGTTCGCTTTTATGATGTTCTAAGCATTACTTTAGATACCATTCATAAAATTTTTATCTCATATATACAAACATGACAATATCTATTGAGTTTTCGTTTATTCTTTGGAATGTATGAAAGTTTAATTTTTTTTAAATTTAATGTAGATTGGAGTAAAATATCTGTATCTTTCTTCATTTCAATCGGTAATATCTGTATGCTGGTAAAGGTACATATGTTCGTAAGAATTATACTGTGTCACATTTTTGACAATCTTCTTTCATTCATATTAGCTAATAAGAGAATTATTGAAGTTAGTAAAGTAATGAAAATCAACGTTATTGAAAGAAAACTCTAAAAGCATTTACATTTCCAGAAATATATCAAAGTTCCTTTTCTTAAAAACAGCAGGTGTATCGTAGTTTTTATTTCTACTTCATTAAAAGCTGAACTTGTAAAATAAAAATTTTCTATTAGTGTAAGGTAAACAAAAAGAAAATCAAGAGACAATCCGTATCATGAATGAAATTCAAGTCTTACATCGGATTAAACAGAAATATTCTGAATCTAAATGTTTATGCCTATTTAGCACAAAATGCGTTTATTTGTGTTATAAATTTAACTAAAACCATTCTTATAACAGTATGTTGCCTTTAAACTGGGTAAAAGTGTTAAGTATATTTTCTGATGGTATTGATATACTTGTCAAAGAAGTTCTAGAAACCTCAAATGTCGAAAGAGCATATGATAAGAATCTCCTTTCCTATCGCTACGTCAGTTACAGGTTAAGGGGTGGCTTGAATGGATAAAGGTAATGTTTGTGCAAAAATATAGTAGTTCTATTTTGAAATGAGAAATAATTCGCTTTTTGTCAATTAAGGAAACTTGTGGTATTATTAAACAGAATGTCAGTGAAAGACATTGCGTTTGCATAGTGAATTATGAAGGTACTGAAAGGTAGTAAAGAAGGTGAATGAAAGAATTAATTTGAACAAATAAGGTAAGGCTATCATTAAAAGAAAAAACTGTTTAAAAGATGTATGTTAGAATTAAAAGTAAGATGTTAAAATTTAAAAAGATGTAACAGAGTAAAACCAAAGAATACTGGTAATTCCCATCTGGAAAACAGTAATTTGAGTACGATATTGAAAAAGTTGGTTTTAAGAATTTCTTTATGCATGTGATGCAAAACAATTGCTAGTTTAGCATGAGTGCTGACATAGATGCAATTAGTGCAGGAAAAATAGTAAAATTAGTATAGTTAGTGTCTCTAAAACATGAAAAAATAATAGTGTGAGCAGTGTAAATTCATTTTAAGTACTGAAATATGACATAGACTAAATATCAGAAAATGTAAGAAATATTTTGGTATGTGTGGATGAAACACTGAACGTGGTTGTAAAATTAGAAATGAAAATTATCAACACATTTAAAGGTAATCGGGATTTAAAACTAAATATGATGTTAGAAACTTTGAAGACCATAAAACTATATGAGAAAGAAATACATTTAGATATAAATGGTATTAAACTGTAAAGTTGTGAATGGAAATTTCTGAGTAAAACCTGTAGATGATCTATTATGATCGAGGAATAAAACAAGTATTATAAAAATTGTAAGGAAATATTTGAATATGGAGTAAATGAAAACAATCCATATCGTTAAAATGAATAAAAAGGGATAAAATGTTGGAATTACGAGTGATGAGACAGAAATAAAAACATTATAATAAATAAGTTAAGCTAGAATTAAGAAATATAAACACAGAAGGGAAATCATGAACGTAAGAAAAGCAATTAACAGTTATAGACTTAAGTTTTTTTAAAAAATATTCGGTAATGTAAGGAAGATATAGTTAAACACGTGAAAGAAATTAGAAATTCTGTAGAAAATTTAGTAAAAGAACTAAGATCACGAAAAATAAACGTTTCTTTTTAAATACAATTTCATACCACTAAGTTAAAGTATGTATAGAATACTAGAGTGGTTTAAAAAAAGTAAATGAAGTTAAAATTCAGAATATATTGAACATTATAACGTTAAAAAAGTGTTAAATTGCATCTAAAATTAAGTAATGTAACAAATAAACAGCATGTGCGGGAACGTTTGTGAAATATAACATATAAGTTAAAAATCAGGGTATGCTGAAATTTATGAAAGGTATGAAAAAAAAATAGTATGTGGAAGTTAAATAAATATTACAAATTAGAAACGTGTTAAGTATTAAAAAAATATGACAGTAAATGAATATGTTATTATGAACAGAAAACCTAAGAAATAAGTTAAAGTTTCATTTAAAACTAGAAAGGATAAAAGTATCAGAATAAAATTGAGTAATAAAAACAAATTATCTTGTAATTTCATTTTCATGACAAAATGAACTATCATTAAAGGAAAGTCTTTTTTATATTTGTTTCTTTTACATTGTTTTCAGAGTCGCGCATTGAATAATTTTAACACCAGACTTAAAAAATATATTTCTAAAACATATAATTCACTTTTTCGTCCCTAGAGGACGCCATAAGCAATTCCTAAATAAATTATTTTCTTTTTTCGTCCCTAGAGGACGCCATGACTCCGTTGCCAAATTAAAAAAAACTAACTTTTAATGAAAAGCAGGAGGTCTACAACTCAATCAGTAGTCTACGAACAACTCAACTCCACTCGAAACCACGCCTCCTAGTGTGATGACGTTGCCTTTGGCCCCGCCCTCTGTGATGTCATTGACCACGCCCTCAGCTCCTCAACTCCTCCTGATGCAGAACTGTCATTTTCTATCTACTTATATAAGGCATCTAGTGCATGTAGAGCAACGTGATAAAAGATATTTAGCAAAGCAATTATGAATGTGGAATGTATTGTGCTTCATGTATAGAATGCTGTGGGTTGCCAACCCACAGCTGTGGGAACAAGACACCTGTACTTTGTATGTTGTATTCATAGCAATAAGTAAAGACTGCATGTTTTCGCATTCTGTAATTTTTTTTCCAATGTGTATTTTTAACAGTTTTCTGAAGCTCTTTGTATTAAGAATTATGTTGTATATAATCAAAAGTTATTACCAGTGTTTATGTTACATAATCAAGACTAATGTTCAATCTAATATGTTGCTAATACTCACAGTGTATTAAGTGTAGAAACGAGTTTTGTAAGGTGTGTTAAATATTGCAGTGTTCAATGTAATATGTATTATAAAAATTATAGTGTATTGAGTGTTTTATATATAGTAATGTGTTAACGTGCAATACGACTAGGAGAATGTTTAATTATAAAGTTATTTTTGGCATGTTTTCAGAATACAGCAAAATTTATGCAACAGTGAACTTTTAACATAACGTTACATAATCAAAAGTAGTATGGACTGTAATCAAAAGTAGTATACTGTGTCCTTAAATCTGTTATCTGTATTTTGTATATTAAAAGTACACAAAAATTAACCAACCTGTATTTCTGTGTGTATGTAATTTGTTTGTAATTTTTCTCTTTATTTAAGCCTGTTGTATCAAAACCTATGTCTTATATAACCAAGTTATGTACTATATAATCAAGTTATGTCTTATGTAATCAATTACATTATTCTTTTCAATTGTCTTATGTAATCTATGCTGAGATGTCAAGATTAATGTTCAGCAAAATATGTAGCATAGAATATATAGTGTATTAAGTGTAGCAATGAATTTTGTAAATGTGCCTAAAGTCCAGTGCAATGGTCAGTGCAATACATTTTATAAAATGTATAGTGTAACAGTGTGTTAACGTGCGATGTAACCAGGAGAATGTTTAATTCCGCAGAAAAATCTGATACTTTTCCCTTATATGGCCATGTAATGTCTTGATTTCGGAGTGTAGCTTTAGATATTTGCACCTATCATCAGATGTTTATTAAGTTCATTACGTTCCGTTACCTAACTATTTATTTCGTCATGTTTTGTTATTTAACGTACGTTTGTTGTTGGATTGGCTTGTCTCCTCATAGCCATATGGCAGGCTTCTCCTGTTAGGTGGGCTGGGGGACCAGAAAAATAAATTTGTATTCGAAACTGAAAAAAAATTCACTAATTTTGTACATAATGTAGCTAAATGTTCATTAATACCTTTCAAGTACTACGTGGCTATAAACAAAAACATAGGGGAAATCCAGACAAAATCTGACCATAGTAAATAAATTTAAATAAATTAACCGTGTTATATACAGAATTTTCAAAAATTGTTACATCATCTTTAAGTTATGTGATTTTTGAGAAGATTGTTTTAAAAAAACATGCAATTCTTTTTCTATTTTATTTGCTAATAAATGACTAATTTCATTTCAACACTTCAGATAGCCATATAAAATGAATTTCGTTTTCTTGAGCCACGAATTCTTATTTCTTGTTCTGTTTTATTAACTATAACTCTCTTCCAAAACTTTAAGCTTATAGTAGGAAAGTGAGGTAACTTATTTCTTTTTAGTTTTCTAACAATTTTTATAATTACACTAATTTTAAAGCTACGTTTAAATATTAAAATTTCTTAAACTGATTTTTAATTTATTTTCATCCCTTGATCACCTTTCTGTAATAACACTTATTTGGAAATTTATTTTCCGTAATTTTCAATAGGTATATTTATTAATTCTTTGAATTTATATTTCCTTAAATTTCTTTCTTATAATTTGAATTACTTCCACGATAATCAGTTTTCAAAATCCTGCCATTTTGCTTCGATCATTTTGAATAAACCAATTTTTTTAATTATTTGGCTAATTTGTTTAGTGCTTTTAATTTATTTATGGCTTTTGTAACATTTTTTATTATTTCACACGGGTAATTTGTTTAAATCCATATATTCTGGTTGGATTTGTACTTCGTGGTTATTTTTTAGCCATACTGAGTTTGAATCGCATGGCTGAACAATTAACTGTTTTCTATGCAAAATTTATAGAAATTTGTTGTTTGGAATTTAAATTTGATTTTTAGCAAAAATTAAACTTTTCATTGAGTTAATTGCACATGGCTATCTTGTTACAATATTTCAAAGTACGAACCTTCTAAAAAGATGTTGAAAGGTACGTAAAATCTTATTTTTTTAAATTTTTCATTCAGCTATTCTTTTGTACACCAATTTGCTGAATTTCTTGTTCAGTTTATTTTTTATGTTTTCTTCTCTTTTATACTTTGATGTATTAAGTTGTAATTGATCATAAAATCTGTAAGATATTTATTACTATTTTGTACATTATAAACATTTTTAATTTGACTCTTAATTTTATATTAGCTGTTAATTTGTTTATGAAATGCCAGAATAGTTAAATCTTCAAAATCATTACAACTAACTAACAAGCTAAAAACTCTGCCCTAGTATACTATATGCGTGATGCAATCTAATCTCTCCCTCCATAATCTCGCGTCCTTATTAACGACCAGACCTGTCTTTCGACATCTTCTGGGGGGGTAGGTATTTTCCTGGTGATAAGTCAGCTTAATGATGTGCGCTTAAGTGTTACAGCAGTCGATGAACGTTGCGCTCAACACATTTATTTCGGAATGAATGAACCTAGACTGTGCACTTTACTAATTTAGCTTGTAAAGTAAACATGTTTAATCAAAAAAGTGGTTTCAGGGCCTTGTAGGGGAAAATTAGGAAAGTTACTGAATCTAACTTTGCAACAAAGACAAGAAAAAAAAATATTCATTTATAACCAAATAACCAAAGCTTAGGAAAATCATCTAATTGCTATGAATCGATAGAAATCCATGAGCGAGAAATCGATGAAAGTACGAGCGCGAAATAATACTACTTATTTACCATCGAATATAAATCAAAAACAGAATGCTTTGCTCTCACATAGCACACAAATGGATGAATGTTTACCAAATCTGTTGATAATGCATAAACGTGATTACAGAAGAATTTTTGTCATTCTGGTTAAATTTCTTATTCGCGATGCATACTGATTTTGTTCACAACCTGCCACGTGCCTTTTTCATCGTCTTTGTACTTGAATGTCTTGGAGTAATGGCCAAGACATGTCTGAAAAGGAGCTTTTAGAATCCCTTGAGTAACCGAACGGCTAAGCTTGCCTGTGTTAAGGAATATGAAAAAAAAAAAAAAAAAAAAAAAAAAAAACTCATCTTTCCTTGGTGACAAACTCTGTTAAAAATGACTTTGTCTGTAGATGTGAACAAACTGGAAAATGTTATGCATATGATCTAGATGCATTTATGACATCATCTTGGGACAGAGATCCGACTAGCAGATTTTCCACCCGAAACTTGGATAGGCACATTGCAAAAGTTTACAAGTTTACGGCCGAGGCGGTATATCTTAAGAGCCAAAGATACTATATATACTTTTGCCTACTATATATACTTTGGATATACTTTTGCCATTCCAAGAGTGAGCTTCATATCGATGAGAAGGAAACGCAAGTTAAATCTACAACGCTTGTATCTAATTTTGAACTATCAAATATGGCCAAAAAAAGTCTGTTTATGGCCATTCTAATGTCAAAGCAGTAAGTTCCGTAATCTCTCTTTTTTTTTCCAAGACTGGCAGTAAACGCATGTCGAATGCCTGGATGTTGATTCGTAATAACTGATGATGTTGCGGACTTTATGATTGGCTATTTTCTTGAATTTCTCTTCGCTGCAGAGTCAGATTTGCTAGCTTTCCTAATTTTCCATTACAGCTTTGTTATATTGATTTCATTCGATAGGAAATTTGCATTTTATTGTAGACAGACATGACGTGTACAGTATGGGATTGTTCATTCTGTGAAAAACTCGTTGTGGTTCAGTTTTTTTTTTTTTTTTTTTTTTTTTTTTTTTTTTTTTTTTTTTTTAGCCCAAAGAGTGTTAGCCCAGAAGTAATTTCGTTTTGGCATTTTGCGTTGAAAACTTTAAATGTCGGTTCACTTTTCAAACTGTTGCCACCAAATATTATAGCACTGTATTATACTTAAAAATTAAATAATGAAGAATCTGTATAAATATATGTATATTTCTCGCACTGTAATAAAACAACGGTACCTAGAGCCATCAAATTTTGAATAACGTACGTTTCCACCCGAATATGGGCATCTAGAAGACCAAATTTGGGATTTGTTTTATTATATATTTCATATTTTGTAAAACTTTAACGAATTTTTGATTAACAAACTCAACGATTTAAAAGAGAGCAATGGCAACACTGTACGGAAAAAAGAAACATTTTTATCTCCAGTGTGCGAGACTATGTATCGGAAATTCTAAAGCTATGCTCATTTTAAAATTATTTTGCGATATTGCTGTTGAACTGAATTTTATGGTTTAAGTGCGAAGAGCATGATATTTAATAAATAAAGGTAACCAACAAAACGTTAAAAAAAAAAAAAAAAAAAAAAAAAAAGCCCCTTTAGACGTAATGTAAAATCTGAAAGCTTTCAGAATTTTTTTTTTGGGGGGGGGGGAGAGGCGACTTTGTTTACTGAAACCATTTCGAAAATATTGCGAGCTCTGTATCTTTTTGTTTCTGTGATACTAACGTCTACTAATAATACATACATACCCGAATTTAGAAAGCTTCACTTTTATCTGGCTCGACCTTCCTTAACTGATGTAATAAAAAATATAAGCAAGAAGGAAGCTGAATTGTTTAGCTATTTTGAACATCTTGAATCATTATTTATGAACAAGACTGAGGCATTTCTCAGATAAGTTTGTTTCTTCCTCTCCTCCTTCAAATTTTAAATCTCATATTATATAAATGTCTTTAAAGTTTATGAAGCCTGTATTCCAATATACCATTTTTTATATTTGTAACTCCCATCTAAAATTCTTTATTTTAAAACTGCAAATGCGTACTTTCTTCTTACAAAGATACGTCCTTATTTTCTACGCATTATAGAAATAAAAGGCTAAAAAATATTTTCCAAAAGCTGTACTTGTTCAAAAAAAAAAAAAAAAAAAAAAAAAAAAAAAAAAACATAAAAGGGCTTGGTTTTATTATTATTATTATTATTATTATTATTATTATTAATATTATTACTGTTGCATCAATTTGTTTTCTTTCAGAATTTCGCTTTGATCGGACAGTAGGAGGCTCATGATCAAGTCAAGCACATTTGAGCAACGAACCTTCTGTTGAAAACTGATATCTTTCTGCTTTCCAAGCGTAAGATTATCCACGCGATTTCCACATCTCTAAAGTAGGTTTTGTCTTTAGCGGTCGGTAGCGTCCTTTTCCGTTGTCATGGCAACGACGGTAGGCGTAGCTTCATTAACATATTCCGATCAAAACCCGGATTCGATTTTCTCATTCAGGGGAATAAAGTTAAGGAATGACGCAGTACAAGCAATGGAAAATTTCTGCTATGTTTTCCATTTAAAATACTTATTGATCGATTGTTGCAAGGGCTCCATACGTCTTTATGGCGCATTTATCTAGAAATAAAGAGCTTTAGTTTCAGTTGTTTATGGCTTCATAAGCTTTGTTAACATAGAATAGCTGAATTAGAACGAGCAGGCCAATAAAATATGCAATATAAGCAAGACTCATGCAAAAACGTGTCTTCAATACGATACATAATGGAAAGCCTATGTTAGTGTTATGTTTGTTACTTCATTGTATTATATCCTTAGATTTATCAGATGTATGTCTTTTACTCTTAGTATTGTAGTTTAGAAATATTTACTTCAGTTGCTATAAAGTGCCCCTAATGCGTCAGATATCAATTGCGTACAATTTAATCGAACCCTAACCGTTAAACCACAGAAATTGGCAAGAGATGGTAAATATATTTAAGGGATTAGAAACAGTACTGATACAATCCGCTCATTTGATTTGAGAACTGCAACTGATACTTATGAGTATACTGAATTTTTTTAAGAAGCTTAATACTTCACGACCAGAAAGAAAAAGGAAAGAAGATGACTGGTAATAAAAGTAAAATAACATTTTCCTTCAGGCTTGTAACTTCCAGGTTAACTTCTTTATTGAAGTGGGAAACAGTATCCCCCCCCCGAAATAGTATAGATTCCTTAAAATTATCGAGACATTTCTTCGGGGATGCTGCAGAAGGTTGCAACTTCAGTTAGAAGAAAGGGGTATGAGGCTTCCCTTATTCCCTTATTAATGTAAAGACGAGCAGGGGAAAAAGGCAAAAACAAACAAAAGTCTAGAAACAGAGTTGATAGTTACCTTTTTTCCTTCATAAATGTGTTTTTACCAAGGCCACGTGCTTGAAACACACTACTGAAAAAGATCTTTAATTTCTAGAAACACTCACATTTTACCCCTGGGCTTAGTATCTCAGAGACTTTCAAACGATATCCATATTATATAAATGGTCAACAAAAGGCCCATTTGCGCGCCGCGGTAGATTTTATTAACCGATTACTCAGTTTATGATTATAAATGAGTACTAAAAATAAATAGTTAAGAAAAGGGCCCATTTATAAAGTAAGATTTCACATCGCTTATCGCTGTACCTTCAAGATGATGAACTGAGATCATAGTTTGCTAATTAGGAATTTAGAAATTGGATGTGTTAATAACGGTTAGAATAATTTCTCCGGGTTAAAAAATGCATTGGTACTTTTGCGCTTGGAAAATTTCAGCAATTTAGTTGACGCAAAGGAAACTCGAAAGCAATGACTAATGAGCAAAATATTTTTTGAGTAAATATGCATTGGTTCGTAAGTTTGAAATTACATAAATTTAGCTTCTTCAAAACTGCTTTGGGAATTCGAGCGTGATCACTTTAATGCAAATGTATCAGGAAAATGATCTTGCAATTTCTCAAATGTAGATATTTTTCAGCATTAAGCTTCCAAATGTAGATATTTTTCAGCATTAAGCTTCCAAAACGTACATCTTGCTAGTGTGCTTGTTGATCTTTGTCCACCGTCATTAAAACAAAATGGTATATTTGTTAAGAAGAAACTAGAAAGTTCTACATTTTTCGTGCCACTTTTATAAATGAACGCTACAAACTAACATTTCGTACGAAAATTTCATCTTAACAGCCTGATAGAAAAGCCATACTGTGCGTGTTAGGCTATCATTAAAGATGACTTTTTTATTCTATTTTCATAACAAACGCTTGTCGCTATCTGTTAACATCTTACACCGAAAGGTTCGATGTCCTTCATTCGTGCTGTCGAAACGAAAAGTATTTATTGGATTTCTTTGCAAGAACAATATTTTATGTAATTGGGAAAACAACCAACTTTCAGATAATTGGCAATAAAAATTGCTTCCGAACTTGTCGATAAATGTCCATCATTTCCACATTGCATCTGTTGGCAAGTTTCGGTATTCTCTAGGAGTATCCAAATTGATATCTAATGACAAAATATGGGGGTGGGTAAATAATGCAAAACTATATTGAATTCTATCATTTCCATTCTTTACTGAGAGTATTATCTTTTCTATGTATCCAAATTGAAATCTAATGACAAAATATGAAGGGTGGAATAATGCAAAGCTATATTAAATTCTATCATTTTTGTTCTTTCTGAGAATATTATCATTTTTATATCCTATCAAAAAGGTATTGCCAGGTTTTAGATAACCTAAAAACAAACATTTTCCACCGCTTGCGTGAATTTAGTTTGTCGTTTTCGTTCATTTATTTTGCAAATGGGTGATTAATTCTTTCGTTATAAAATAAAAACAGGTTTTCAATGAAGTTATAAATTAAAATTTCATATCACAAATTTGATTTTGTATTATACAAAGCCATTACAGATATATATTCGGCTAAAGCAGAAAAAATTTAAGTTGCTAGCAAGATTTATCAAAAATAAACGAGAACATAATTTAATATGCATGAAAGCTTTCAAAGAGTTTATTCCTAACAAAAACTGTTCAGTTCACAAAAGCGCAACTTGCATTTTTTTGTAATCTAAGTTATATTTATGTAGTTTTTATTTATCAAATAATTTTAATAACTATTTCCCAAATCTGTCTTCTATCAATATAATGTTTCTTCTCCGCGACAAATGTATGACAGGTAATATTCATCTTTTGTTCTAAATTTATGAGTTACTACGCTTTTCGTAAATTTCACGTTTTCTAGGATTGGATTGGATTATTTAATTATAGCAAAGCACACGAGGGCTATCTGCCTAAGGGGAGGGATGCCTTCGTGGAGGACTTTCTAAGGGAAACTGGCTCGTATACACGTTACACATGGGGAAAACCACGAAAACGCCCATGCAGCCAGCCCGTTCGCGGGATTCGAACCTCGGACCGAACACACGTTTTCTAGATTTTGTCTGTTTAATTCTCGCTTTCTCTCTTTAGGTTTTCTTCATTACACTAATCCATTTCTCATGCATTTTTAAGCAAATTTTCCAATGCAGGCTTTATTTACCTTTTTTTACTTCGTTTCTTAGACTGGAGATACTTCTTTTTTTAAACTTTTCTCATGCAGTTTTCTTTTATTTCAATATATATGCCTAAATTAAATAACAGTACTGCGATAGATCTTTATTTAATATATCAGATAATTGCACACTATTAAAGATAATAATGATTAAATTAGAAGAGAAGTACGCCAGTGAAAAATTTTAAATAAGGCATAAAAGTAGCCTTAGTTTAGTTTTAATTCAAAATTTACTACAATTTTAATTCAAAAACTGTGACGTACTAGCTTATTTGCATTTTGCCTAGTATTAAATCATAATGATTATTTAATTTTAGAGGGCATTTTCTTCTCACATTCTACTTCTAACGGTAAATATTATTTGTAAAATCTTATAATCGGTTGCATTAAGAGGCAAATGGAAAAAAACATTGTTATTTATCACCGGCTAAAATTATTATTAACCTAGATCTGTAACAATTTTTGTTTTGCTTTAATTGCTTAAATATTTTGTACAAACATAATTTCTTATAAAATCGATTGTCTATGCACTTACAGTTATTTTTATTTAGCGCAGCTTCCTGGATTAGAGTTACGTTCTTAATAATTTCTGTTTAGATTATTTCGAAAGTTTGAAACTTTTAGTTTTCCTCTTTGTATTTTGTTAGAATTATCGCAGCCGCCAAGTTTAAGCGCAAACAACAATAACGCAATATAAATAACTGGATCCGAGTACCAAATCTTTATATGCAGATATTTTAATGCAGTAAACCACTAAAATAATAAAATATGTTTTCTAAGTCCCGAAATTGGGCCTTGCCGTGGCTTTGCTAAAACTCAGTAATGCTATTGCATCACACTCGCCGTGGCCTTTGTTAAAACTCAGTAAGGTACTTACGTATTATCGCAACCAGGTTGGCGCGATTTGTAAGGTTGAGTAAAAAAGTATGAATAGAAAGAAAATGTACATTTATTAATTACAGATAATTTTTAATACAGTTTTTTATATTATTTTGTTTTAAAATATAAAATAGCAATTAAACCCTTCCGGTTTCGAATTTGAATAAGTTGCAGAATTATTTTTTCGGCGGAAATCTTTTGGCTATTGCTTTTAGCACTGATTGAAAACCGTCTTCGCCATTAACAGCTTGAGCTTGGCGCCATATAAATTCGATAAGGTATGAGTCAACAGTTTTGTCAGCAATTCCCATCTCTTTTGCACAAAATTTAATTGAGGTTAACTCTTTACACCAACAATAAATGAAGCGCACCGCTGTCACAAATGAAATTCGGCTACCTTCAAACCAATTCCCGGTTCTCACGCCCAAATGTTGATTGCACTCTTCGACGTTACATTTCCAGAAGATTTGCTTTCCAAAATACAGTTTCATTTTATGAGAATTTTTACAGGTACGTTCGTTCGGTATAATGCCATATCCCTGCAACAATTCAACAGCATCTTTTTCACTCGCAGGCAGATCCCAAATACCCATAGTTAAAGTATTTCAGGGCATTCAATCTAACCAGTAAGAAAAATAATTTCTTTACGAAAAATTACGTATAACACGTAGGGTTGCCGTAAGTAGGGTCGCTAAATTTGGCGATTTATGCGAATTTTGGCCTGGTTGCGTTAATACGTAAGTACCCTCAGTAATGCTATTGCATCACACTGCAGGCAAAGCCAAACGCAGCAAAATGACAAAATACAAGCAAATGGCAAATGAGATATTCTAATCAATCTGTTACAGAAGTATACTTACCATTGCTTACGATCAAGGGATAGTTATATATGCAAATTTTCCATTTTAAAGAACTGACAGCCAGAAGAGTACTTGCTTACTTAAATATTGCAGACGCAGGATTTAAGTCCTGTTTAACTTCTAAAGCTAGTCAGAAGCTCTGTCGCGAAATTTTCAAAGAATCACGTGACACAAAGCATGTTTTAAATGCTGCTGTCAACTTTAAAATCATTTCACTCCACGTTCCATGTACTCAACAGATTGAAATGTCTAAAAACATAAAAATGTGTGTCCGTTCATGACACTAGTAACAGATGCGTATATATCCAGATGATGGGTAAAACACTCATTTTTGCGTTGTTTTGAAGTAAAGTCTGATATAAGATTTTACTTATCAACACAACCCCCTTGACGAAATTTGGCGGCCCTTTACAAACGAAAAGGTAAAAGTTATTTATCCTGAGCAAGTTGGTGATTTTCTCATTTTTTTTTTTTTTTAAATATTCCCAAAATATCGATATTTATCATAAATTGGCAAATATTATTGACATATGAAAAGAACAGGAATTTAAAATACAAATTTTATCTATTAAATAAATATTAAGTGATGCATTAAAAAAATAAAACTTTTCCATTCTTCACTAAATCGTTCTGTAATTTTTAGTGCAATTCTTCTCGTCAAGTAGCGATCTGGGTATTTTTCCGTTTCGCCTGCGCAAATCTCGCCAAGCAGACTTTATTGGCGACAGCACATAGCATACACATGAAAAATGTTAACAAATGTTGGCTTTAAGAATTTTTTATTTTGAAGGCATAAACATTTTAATATCGTTTAAAATTTTATGAAAAGACAATAAAGTTGTAAAAAGACATTAATTTAGGAATTTACTATGCTTTCATGGTTCAACATCCTGATTAGCCGGTTCATATCACGTGACCGCAAGTGATCTCATCTCGCGTAAACTACGCTAAAAATCTAATTCTCTTAGTAATTATCTGCATTAATTTCAAGTTAAATCTTAATTTGGAATGCAAGTTTACATGCAAGAATTATTTCAATTCGTACGAATAGCTTACTGAGAAATTATATAAAACTGTTAATGCTTTACTTTGCTAGTGCATTCTTATTAGAAATGATGAATTTAACCCTTGACTTTGCGTTTTCTATATTTTCGCCGTCGGATGAGCGGTGTGATTGCATCCTAATTGACTTAATTACTACGATTGGCCTTAGGGCATAAAATTGAACTATTTGATAAAAATTTTAATTGTATGCCAGTATTGAAAGAAACAATCTATCTGATAAGAAATGGCTGCGATTTGTTTTGAAAATGATGCTTAATACGTTACCATCGAGGATATTCCATTTGGCATCAATTGTACCATTATTGGCGACTTTATCGCCTGCACCGGCAAAACGGAAAAATATCGCGATCTGTGTACGGCAAAACGGTTTTGGTTTGGTTTGGTTTGGTTTGGTTTGGTTTATTAGATTATGGCAAAGCACTCGAGGGCTATCTGCCTTAAAGGAGGACATTTTAAGGGAAACTGGCTCGTATACACGTTACACATGGGGAAAACCACGAAAACACCCATGCAGCCAGCCCGTTCGCGGGATTCGAATCTGGGACCGAACTACCAGTGTTCAGCGACGTTACCGCTCGGATGCTGGTGGGCCCAGCAAAACGGAAAAGTACCTCTGCAATTCTCTGTTAAACAATAACAGAGAACAGAGAATTGCAGAGGTTCGGCATCCCGTAAACGTCAGCAGCACCGGCTATTTACCAAACGCATCTCCACGTTGTTTCTCTTAGAGATTTGGGCCCACCAGTGGCCGAGCGGTAAAGTCGCTAAACACTGGTAGTTCGGTCCGAGGTTCGAATCCCGCGAACGGGCTGGCTGCATGGACGTTTTCGTGGTTTTCCCCATGTGTAACGTGTATACGAGCCAGTTTCCCTTAGAAAGTCCTCCACAAAGGCATCCCTCCCCTTAGGCAGATAGCCCTCGAGGCTTTGCCATAATTACACACACACACACACACACACTTAGAGATTTGGAGACAGTATTCTGTATTCTTACTAAAATTTTTTCCATTGCTCGCAGATTTCACAAGTGCATTATTTAAAATTTAATTTCAGGCTAAAATATCACGATTTATTCATAAAAAAAAATGTATATGAAAATGGCTACGTTGCTTGACTGAAGAACTGTTATGAACATGGTTGCCGGAAAAATGGTTATCCGCATCGGTATCAGAGTTTGACGAATTCTGAAAATTTGGCGACTTCTACTAAGGTAGTTGCAATAACCAGTAAGTACAGGTTTTTCTTTCAGTCTAAACAGGAAAGAACTAAATCTTTTGGCTCAAATATTAAAAATCGACTGTACTCCATTCAGTTACCACGAAAACACATGCACGGAAAAAGGGTGAGTAAAAACTACCTGAAATTAACAAATATTTGTTTTTTGGGTACTATTCGGTTTTGAGGGCTGTAAAAAATCGCCAAACTATTGTTGATACCAGTGCTGCCAAAAATAATTGCGGCAACCCTAATGCAAGAAAAGAAGTATAATAGTAAATAACTATTTAAGATTGATGTTTTAATTTAAATGAAAGGTTAATTTCATATAATACTTTTTTATTATTATAATTTATATAAAAAAGGCTAAACATGACTGAATGGAAGCATAAGATTAAATAACTATTTCAGATCATTATTATAATTTATATAAAAATTGCTAAACATAACTGAATTGCTAAACATAACTGCACCGCTATTTCGCTACCGAGTTCGCTAAAGCATAATTTCATCTCGTTGGTTGTTCAAACATAATTTTCTATAATGAATGATGCCTTTTCTTTGAAAAAATTCTTGGTAAAGAGCAGAATCGCCCACTTATTTGTTTGCCGTATTTTACAAGGGTAAAAACAATTGGATTTTGTCAATTTTCTTTGACTTTTTAAGTGAAAATATGTCAATGTGTACATAGATAAAGTCAAGGGTGTGCGCAGTGTCATTTTTGTGCAACTCTGGGTTTTTTTTTTTTTTTTTTTAAAGTGAAAATAGGTCGATGTGTACATGGATACCGAGTATGTGCAATTCTTAAAAATTCTTAAAATTCTTCGTCATGGGCAATTCCCAAATTGTTAAATCCATAGGATATCAAAAAAGGATTTAAAAATGAAACTAGTATTTCAATGGCATCTTAAGAAATATAGAATTATATAAACTTACGCAATCTGAAATCAGCGCGTACGCTAGATTTGGCGCGCTGTTAAATGTGCGCGTTTGCTAGATTTGGCACTTTTGCGTATACATTTTCGCTGCAATTTTTTTCAAAACGGAATAGTACCGTTTTATGATATAAAAGAAAAAATTTTAATATGACATTTATGCATATTGTTTTTGCTAAAATCAAATCATACTTTCTAATAAATATCCCCTAACTGACTCAAACACGGAGTCACAAGGAAAGTATTTAAGATATTAATTAAGTTTGGCAATAGCAATTTGCTGCTTAAGAAAATGAAATATTTAAAATTTTTCCCATGGATTTTCGAAAATGCATTGCGATATTCTGCGTATTAAAATAAGAATGGGTTAATCAAAGTAGTATAGTCTAGTTAATCGTTGGCGATAAAGGCACATCAAATTAAGCAAATTAAGTACGACATTATTTATTTTGCAAAATATTCTACCATAAAGTTCATTAATAGAGAAGAGCCAGTTTTAATGGGAAATCGAAATTTTATTTGTGGAACAAAATATTTATGATTAGGGCAACAATGAATTTAAACACATCAAACAAAAACTTTATTTTAAAAAATGAATACAAAGCGAATCTAGACTCTTGAAAGTGCAAAAAGTTACACCACCTTTTATCACTTAATTAGGAACATAGACTAGTGTTTGCAAATCACTTGAAAATATGCATTGGAAATTGTCAGAAATTACTTCCTGTCCAATAAATCAGATTTAGTCATTCTGCCAATTACGATGGAGGGAGAAGAAAAATAAATAAATACATTAAACGAAGTACCCAATTAAATTTTATTAGCTGGCGAGGTTTATGAGATTTCTATTAAATAAAAACATCGCCTTTTATCGACATTAAATGCCTTTTAAATGAGATTTATAAGCTTATAGATTAAAAATAACAATGAGGGATGTAATAAAAATTAATCACTTACTTCTGCTTTGATTTTTTAGTCTCTTTTCCAACCTAAAACCTTACACCTAAAAAGGATTTGATTTCGGATTAATATTATTCCTTGTACTACACATTTATTATAATACTTTGATTTCTAGTTAGGGATGCTATCCGTTCGATACGCGAAAATTAAGAAATATAATTTTTGTTACAAAAACCTATTACATCCAGAATATAAAATGCATGTTTCTTTCTGCTTTTGAGTATTTCGACGGTTTATGTTATCACCTCTCGTTTCTTTATTTTGACATTCCATTTTAGCCCGTTGATCATCTATTGACTAAAACGGTTGGTCATAAACGCCTACCATTGTCCCAGTGTCTGTGGCACTGGACGTCAAGTTTCATGCTCGATTCAAGCTATCTAAAATGAAACGTTTGCAAGATTGTCTTAATATGTAAGGCACGTATGGGTCATGTTTCTGTCAGAAAAATCTTTCAGGATGGCAATCCTCTTATACAAAAGCAGATTTTATATATTGGAGCTGCTAACTTTAGCAAAAAGGCAAGACTGTCAATGCAGATGTTCTCCCGGGATGGCATAACGCGAAATACTAATAATAGTGTCCCAAAAAAGCATCCTTTTCAAGTAGGAGGGCTCAGCAACCCTAAAGTGCTTTAATTAACCCTAAAGTGCTTTAATTAAAGTGCTTAAATTATTGCGGTAACTTCTAATGAAATAAAAGAATGATATATTAACTTACAGTGTATATTATGCTTTTCTGATGCAGGAAACGTGAAACTTCAGCTGTGCTCTAACCAAGGTTAGAGCCTCAGATCTTCCATTTGTTTGTTGAGTGTACTAGCCACTTACACCACGAAAATACACTACGAGAGGTGCCATAATTCCATGTATTTTCTTCCACATAACCGACGACAGGAAAGAGACATATGCCACAGTGGATCAGTTTCAAGTGGCAACGAATTATCTTACGCCACATTTTCAATTCAAGCGATACCGCATTGAATAGTAAGTCTTTCTATGTGAATATTGGTTGTGCCTTCACCGGAATTCGATTTACTGATCTTCCAATTATTGACTAGACCAGCTACTTACGTATACCACGAAAGCATAGCAGAGAAATGTGATAATTCCTTAAAAAACTAAACATTATTTTTTCTGACATTATTGCACATCGTTCTTCATATGATTTATCTGCGTTCGCTGAAAATTTTAGAAATAATTTAGAGTGTCGATAGACTTTAATTCGTCTTTAAGATGACTTTTGAAGTACACTGTCACCTTTTAATGTTTAATAGCACTATGCTGTTTAAATAGCTCGTGAATTATTCTAAATTTTTTGTAGAAAGCTAGTATTAGTGAAAAAAGGAAATGATATTGAATTAATAAGCCAGTGAACCTTGTGTTAATAATGCAATGCGAATGCACTATTTTCAAGTGCTGTTTTATTGATGCTGGTTTAATCAGAATTACATTTTCTTTTAATTAGAAATGTAAACTGCCTTAATTTCTGTAATGAGTCTTCCAGACGGAATAGTAGTTGATGATTCTGTCTGCCACACGAAGGGCCCGGGCTCGAATCCCAGGAAAACCAGGGATGTAATTCGTCTGTCCGTTCATAGGAGGCCACGGGGGCCAACTTATTAGATGATTCCATAATAAAGTAATCACCGCTCCCGGCCTTAGTAGAGGTCAATGCCAAGGGGAGAAAAAAGACCTTTCTCTAATGAATTTTCAATAAAATATAAACTATGAATAAAGCGATAATTTCAATTGAACTTTAGATATCTGAATTTGAAAGTGAAAATCTGCTTATTCGCTTATTGCTTATTGGCTTATAAAAATTGGCTTAAAATACGTACATTAAATTTTAAGATAACACTTTTTAACGTATTCCTGATAGCGTATTCCTCTTGCTATATAGAAAATTCTCCTTAAAATTCAGAGAACAAGTCTCAAGTTTGTGGTTTTTTAAGAATTAATATTGTGAACAAAATTAAAAATGCACTTGAGCATTCCATAGTTGAAAGAAAAATCATCGATTAAAAACATACTAAACAGTTAAAACTTCTGGTTAAAAATATCCTGAAATTCTTTAAAAAGCAGTAAGAAATTAGTCTATGTTTCACTGCAAGCGTTCCTGGGCTCTAACATTCCCTCTTTATACCACAGTAGTAAAGAAATTCAACTGCAGATTTCTTTCTATATTTATTTCGAAGCGGAAACCTCGGGGCAACACGACCTTCAAGCAGAGACAACTTCAACATTAAATGCGGGTATACCAGGATCTCAGCTTCTGCCCAGACGGTGTAATGGCTGGAGCAGCCTACTGCGCTTAAAAGGGCCCGGGTTTGAATCCTGGAGAAGGCCATAGATGTAAATTGTCTGTCTCTTCAAAGGAGTAACGGTGGCCATCTATTAAGTGCCTCCATGATAAAATGACCCCCGCTACCAGACTTTGTAGTGGTGAAACCTGAAAATGGCTAGTCGCCGCCGCCGTCGTAAAAAAAAAAAAAAAAAAAAAAAAAAAAAAAAAAAAATCGGAGGACACAATTACTGCAGCATTTGAAAGTATGTAGGCAAAGTGCAATAGTAATAAGGTCATGTAATTTCAAGTTTTAAATCTGTAAGAAAACGTATTCAAAATATACATATACTATACCGATAAATAAATAATAAAAAAAAAACCTCCTGTCTGGCATAGAAATTTCTGCCATATTGGTAACAGGGTAGTTTATGGTTTCTCGAGATTTTAAGTGTAACTTTCGAGTTTCGTGTATGCGTGTCTGGAACACCTGCAGAATCTACTGAGCAAACACGGAAAAGATGAGACAGTAACTGCAAGTCGGTGTTTACAAAGCGAGGCTTATGATTCAAAAATCACGTGCACAAAAATTTGGGAATGTATATGTATATCATAGTGGTGCCAAAAAAGAAAATGAAAGGTAAAAAAGACTCCCAGTCATCAAATATTACTTACTTCTGAATTTATTTCACTAGATTTGATTCCAATAAATCATTCAAATGCAATTTAAAATAAAATTAAATTATGCTCAATAAAAACTCACATGACAGGAAAAAAGAAAGCAAAAATTAAAAGTAAAAATAGGCAGTGTGTTATAATCACGGAATTGTTATAGTTTCAAGAATTCCAAATTTCATTTATCTAGGAATCCTCAATGAATTTGCATTTAAGAAATGTAAAGTTAAAGGAGAACTCAAAAACTCTACCGGAATCACTTGCAAGTTTTTAGGACAAAAGCTTATCTCTCTTAGCAGCAACTTCTCACCATTTAATCAAATACATTAATTTTTATCAGTTTTCTCCTGAAGTTAAGCTGTGAGCCTCATTGTCTCAAAATGGGGAGAAAATTTCATTTAAATGTCTTCCGTTTTATTATAATTTCGAACGAAAACCAAAATTTACTTCTCTTTCTCATAACTGTACAGGTAGTAGAGTGCGGGTAAAGCTAGCGACAGACGTCTGCTTGGAAGGGATGCTTTCATAGAATATCTTTTAAAGGAAAAATTCATTATAGAAGCATTCATTATAGTATCCATTTGAAAACCACGAAAGCGACTCTGCAAACAGACTGTTCTATTCTGAGGAACTGAAACTAGAACTCAACTATTTATGTTCAGCTAGTTCAGTGGTTTCCAAAGTGGGGTGCGTTACATTTGGATTGTTTGATTTATTGATTATGACAGAGCACTGGAGGTTTATCTGCCAAAGGGGATTCTTCATGGAGTACTTTCTAAGGCAAACTGGCTTATATACCCATTACACCTGGGTAAAACCATAAAAACGCTCATGCAGCCAGCCCGTTCGCTGGGATTCGAACCCCGGACCGGACTATTAGTGTTCAGAGAATTTACTCCTCCGCTGCTAACGGGCCGTTGCACTTCGTAGTAAGCAAAGAAGTAGACGAATATATGAAAGTGTAACCACGTGAGTGCGAGGTTCTTTCATTGGACGCCCTGCTTGGTTTCACAAGCCTCTCCAGAGTTTAACACTTTAATTGCTTTATACTGTACTATATCATATTATAGGCTTAGTATATGCCGCGGGCTCGAATCCCGGAGAAGGCACGAATGTAATTTGTTCCTGTGTTCATAGGAGGCAAAGATGGCCCACCTTTTAGGATTAGACCCTCTATAATAAAAAAAACCACCGCTTCTGGCCTTAGTAGTGGGCTACGCCTATAAACGGTTACAGCCCGACACTGGGAAAAACTATTACATATATTATATTATATTGGAGTACAATTTACAATTATTTTCTGCTTAGGGTTACGCTATCAAAAAAGCTTGGAAATCGTTAATCTACAGTTTACCCAGACAGTCAATGCTACAGCATATAAAAAGAACAGACTACCGAATTTATTTGTTTGAAACAGGCGTTCTTTATTTCACTTACAAGAATGTTACTAGCAAAAGCTTCACTGCCACTGTAGTGCTAGTCGTAGCGCTTTATCACTTGATTTTTAGCTCTTAATCCGTTGCGAATAATGCAAGCGAGAAGATGAGATTATATGGATTTGCGATTTTTACATGATTTTTAGACTTCTTTACAAAGTACGCAAGGAAAGAAACTATAACTTCAAAAAACATATTCCTATAAAATAAACACATAAAGTCCAGCAATTGCTTAGAGTTTACCCTTGCAGAAAAGATTAAAATTTTTTTAACTAAATTAAATGTATTCTATTTTATATGTATACGACAGAAAGAAGGGTTCCTCCAAGCAATCCATTCGCTAGGCGTAGTTCATTTATCAATAGCGCCGCAGCTTGCACCCAAGCATTCCCTTTCCTTCACAGAAATGAAAAGAGGGGGTGGAACTTTTGTTTCGGGTTTTGAGTGTTCCCCTTCCTTCTTTATTGAATGCAATTTTGACATTATGTTAGCGTGACGCTTATGGGAATCTTGCCTTGGGAAAATGATGGGGTGGTAGCAAAAGGGGGGGTTAGAAATGCGTTGATTCGTGTTGGTTGAGCAGTTGAAAAGCAAAAATGTTCTATTCCCCCCCTCCGGACCAGTGAGTTGTTCAAGAATCACTTTTAAGAAAAAGCAGAATTTCCCAAATATGATTTTAACAAATTTCTGTGCAGTTTCGCTCACGTGGCTCATAATGTAACTTTTAGAATAACTGCTCATCCGCAACACTAGTTTTAAGAAATGAAATAACATAGCTGATAGAAAGGTGTAAATACTTCACAGTGTTCTTTGGAGAATTATATAAGTACCTTTCGGCTAAATTAATTGAAATACATATCATATATAAAATGTCAAGCAAATTCGGTCTATATAATAATCAGAAGGAATGACCTAGATGTAAGTTTCTTAAAAAGAAATCAGCTCTAAAAATTTTACTGCAGTTAAAGGAATGAATTTCTACATTTTACTTTAATAACTATTTTAATATCTACTTTATATTAATACCTATTTTAATAACAATAATACTGTTAATCAGATTAGAGAGATATATTCCACAGGATGTAGATAAAATATAACATTAGATACATACAAATAGAACAAGAGGCTAGAACTATATAGTACTCAAATATTTGTATATATACAAATATTTGAGTACTATACAGATATAGAATATCGATGGCTATTTTTTTTTCTGTCAAAATCATTTATACGAAAAGGGATATTTTCTTTCAATTCAATGCCTAGTGACACGTACTGTGAATTTTTAGCAATATACTTACCAAAGTCATATTCAATTAAAGTAAACTACCATCCTAAGTAAAAATTCGTTCAAAATATCACTGTCATCTATAATCTTATTAATCTTTAACCTTAAACTATATTACCTTGAACTATAGTTTAGAAAGTTTTTTTTTTTTTTTCATTTTGTTTGATTAGCAAAAGAGAAGTCGAAACTACGAAGCCACAAAGATTATTGTTCAGGTTTCTTATCCCGGTTGTAATAATTATTGGCAGTTTTTCTCATGCATAACTCAAATGAGAAAATCATTTCCCCTTAGAAAGTCATTTATGAATGCGTGAGAGCGATTGATAAGATAACTTGACGAGAAAACCATTGAATGTACTTTAGAATTATCGGCTAACAGCAAATAAATAAACAAAAATAAACTAACGTCCTTTAAGTTAACCTAGTTAGCACAACGCATAAGTCTGTCAGTACATACTATATAGGGACGAGAATTCAGACGTCTTAGACAGAGATGTAGCTTAGCCGAAATGAACAAACCTGAATTCATGAATGCCAGATTGGACTTTTTAATCTATATCTCAAATTCTAATTGTTAATATTTTCTTTAGTTCTCTTTGAAATAGGAACAGGAAATCCCATTGAATTCATTGCTATATTCATTTGAAATCCCTTTCAGAACTTTTAGTATTATATAATAAAGTGTTTTAAGAACAAAAAGTTGAAAGAAATTGTCAAAATTTACGTATTTTGTTTAGTTTACTTTCAAATGAATGCAAATTTTTATCGCCATTTTTATGCCTAAAATTTGCAGTAGTTTACTTCTTCACGTTAAGGGGCAGTTAAGCGCATTAAATAACGGGAATAGAAGTTTATAGATTACCTTCTGTAAGGAACTTAGTATAACTAAGACAGTTGATTAAGGCTAAATATATATACAAGAATAGTGCGCAACGCATTGCAGAATATCAGGCCTAGTACTAAACATCGAATCTTCATCTCTAGGCCTACTAAATAAAAAATTCGAATGTATCTGCAACTGACAATTCTTTTAATTTTTAGTAAAGTTAACAAATGCAACTTAGGCTAGATGAAGAAAATTTCATCCAAAAGGGGGGGGACGGAATAGACACCTTTTTTTTTATGCAAGCATTTGTCGTTAGAAGTTTTGAGCTAAAAGGTAAGATAGAATATCTTTGACGTACCAATTCCAGTGATGCAAATAGCCGAGCGTGTAACAAAACTAATTCGTGTCAGAGTCTGATACTGAAGATCGAATAGGCTCTTGCAGGTTGCTTTATAAGACGTTGTCTCTATGTCTACTGCTGACACATACCAGTTTCTCTCAGCTCTAAACGTAAGCATCTCTCCTAAAGCAGACGTAGCGAGGGTACTGTTGTTGCAGCTGAATACTGTAGTTCCCTTCTTGATTTCAGTTCTCAACAAAATTGCTAGGTTGTACAGGGTTTGTTACAGGGGTCTTTTAATGTAATTTAAATGCAAATCTTGCCCCCTTGATCTTGTCTACCATGAAGACGTTTCAAAGCATATTTTGCCAAACCATCTATCTAATGTTGAATTTAGTTCAAGAAAATTACAGTCTTCTTCAGTTGTTTACTTATAAGCAGTCCCTCATCATCACCCACACGGCAAAAGATTTCTAGGGGGCACGAAATACTTTTACAATTCTAATAAGCTTCCTTTTTTAACCCCTTTCCCCCAGAAAGACAAAGTGAGAAACAGAAGCCCTAAAAAGGGGTTGTGTCCAAGACCTCGCATTTTAAATGGGCGATTTTTTACTAAGAAATTGTCCACGTCTGGTAAAAACAGTAGAGCACTGAATGCTTACTATGTGCCAAGAGTGGGTGGCATTCGATCACTGTCTGAAATCAGACTTAAATTCCAAGTTATGGGTTATTTCAGTTTTCAACTAGTACCCACAGTTACGTTTGGATTAAAAAAACTGCAGATTTCATTTAGGTAGTACTGGTATGCACAGTATCACTTCATCTCTAAAATAATTATCTAAACTGCGTTTGATAAGCATTATTAGCTAAGTAAATTAGGCTTCTTTGACCTTCAACTTAATGAATTCAGGATTCTTCTTCAAAAGGTAAACACTTAACTAACATGAAACCTTACGCACAAGGACACGAGTTGAAACATTCTTAATAAACAGCAACAATAAAAGACTGTTAAATACCTTGCATCACTTTTAATAACTTCCTTTCATTATATGTTATAGCAAAAGTTATTGATCATAAACACTTCTCCGGGACTTGTTTTCCTCCATTTGTTTTGTATTGCTAGCTTAAACGGAAAACAAATTATTCTTGTTTTTAAAATAACAATGAGCGGTAAAAAATTACAAAATTTAACTTTTTTTTCATTTCCTACATTAACTATTCTAAATATGCGCTAAGTTAAACCTTTTTGTTATCAAGAGATTTTTAGACCTAGATTTGAATACTGTATTGCAAAAACAAATTACTACCTTTTCTTGAATATTTCATGGATCAATGGATCTGGTGTATTTAATTATGGCAAAGCACACGGGGGCTATCTGCCTAAGGGGAGGGATGCCTTTCGTGGAGGACTTTCTAAGGGAAACTGGCTCGTATACACGTTACACATGGGGAAAACCACGAAAACGCCCATGCAGCCAGCCCGTTCGCGGGATTCGAACCTCCATGGATCAATGGAATAGTTACAATAATTTACAAAAATATGTAAGCTACTGACAGACATTTTTTCTTACTTTCTGCGCTACAGTGAAAGTTGTTTTACCCCTATAAGTACAGTTAAAAGATTTTTTACGGATTTTTACGAAGGAAACATTTTTAGGTACTTACGTATTATCGCAACCAGGTTGGCGCGATTTGTAAGTTTGAGTAAAAAAGTATGAATAGAAAGAAAATGTACATTTATTAATTACAGATAATTTTAATACAGTTTTTTATATTATTTTGTTTTAAAATATAAAATAGCAATTAAACCCTTCCGGTTTCGAATTTGAATAAGTTGCAGAATTATTTTTTCGGCGGAAATCTTTTGGCTATTGCTTTTAGCACTGATTGAAAACCGTCTTCGCCATTAACAGCTTGAGCTTGGCGCCATATAAATTCGATAAGGTATGAGTCAACAGTTTTGTCAGCAATTCCCATCTCTTCTGCACAAAATTTAATTGAGGTTAACTCTTTACACCAACAATAAATGAAGCGCACCGCTGTCACAAATGAAATTCGGCTACCTTCAAACCAATTTCCGGTTCTCACGCCCAAATGTTGATTGCACTCTTCGACGTTACATTTCCAGAAGATTTGCTTTCCAAAATACAGTTTCATTTTATGAGAATTTTTACAGGTACGTTCGTTCGGTATAATTCCATATCCCTGCAACAATTCAACAGCATCTTTTTCACTCGCAGGCAGATCCCAAATACACATAGTTAAAGTATTTCAGGGCATTCAATCTAACCAGTAAGAAAAATAATTTCTTTACGAAAAATTACGTATAACACGTAGGGTTGCCGTAAGTAGGGTCGCCAAATTTGGCGATTTATGCGAATTTTGGCCTGGTTGCGTTAATACGTAAGTACCCATTTTTACTATCATTTGTATAGAAAGATGTGATATTTTTGCCGTTAAAATACTGTTACATTAGCAAAATTTAGAATGAAAATTTCTTTACCGTTAATGGAAGGAAAGAATAAAATAACTTCCGCATTTCATTTGCAAAGATATTTGAAATAATTGCTGATCCAGATAATCTCAGTTATTATGTGGTAGCACCAGGCGTGAGTAAATGCTGCTGTTTTTCTAAAATCAGAATTAATATCCATATTTCGCTTTCAGGCGGCACACTTACTGGGAAACAGCTCTCAACAGCAGTCGAGCGGTAAAGTCGCTGAACACTGTAGTTAGGTTCAAGGTTAGAAACCCGCAAACGGAGCTGGCTGCATAGGCGTTTTCGTGGTTTTGCTCATGTGTAACGTGTATACGAGCCAGTTTCCCTTAGAAAGTCTTCCACGGAGGCATCCTTTCCCTTAGGCACATAGCCCTTGAGGCTTAATCAAATAAACCAACGAACCAAATACTGGAAAACATCAATAAAAAAGAGCTGTTATTTAGATTTATAATTTTTAACGCTGTTTTCAGCACTTATTGATTAGCAAGTGAATATAATATGCAGCCATGGTTTGGGATGTTGTTAAAGTGGAATGAGAAAACAAGACCACAGGGGGGGGGGGCAGGGGGGCTAAGCCCCTAGCTCATGACTTCCCTGTCTATCGGCCTTACTTTTGCAAATAACAAAATATAATATTTTCCCGTACCTGGTGGGCGAAAAAAATCTGTTCTTATTGCTGAAACCGTGAATTTTTCGTGATGTTTCTCAAGTTAATAATTTAATTACCTCATAGAAATTCATATAACTGCTAACAAGCAAAAACGATTTACAAAACGTACAATTAAATGCTTCAATAGACTATTAAAGCTTTGAGAATCAAAATTTTCGGAAGAGAAAATCATTAAATACAGAACTTACGAAATGGCTTCGGAAACTGACTATTTTATTTCGCAAATCTCGTGCTTCTCACAGGTCACATTCAATGAAATTTCAACAACTATTCTAAATCATTAGAAAAAATATTCTGGGAAGACCTTTAACTCTTTCCCCCCCCCAAAAAATAATTGCTAAACAATTACTCATACATAGAAACTGAAAATATGCACACAAAATAGTCGTAATAAACTATAACATAGTTCAAATACGCACGAAGCATACAATTCTTTTTCAAAATTGGAATTTAGTATTTACGAAAATTTCTCTTACTGAAACTTATTCTTAAAACTTTACTTAATTTTTCTTATTTTTTCCTTTGTTTATTTTTATCTGTAAGCAGAGACGAGAAATAAAAAAAATTCACACATAAAATTAATGGCGTAGAATAAAATAGCTGAAAGTGATGAATGAAGGACACAAGAAGAAAATTTAACTAGCACAATTGAAATAAATTTGCACAGAAGCATGTTTTTATACATTCACTATAATTTTGAGAACGTTTACAAGAACTTTTTTTTATAGTACCTGTAATTTTTCTGGTTTCATGTAGTTACACCCGCTAGCTTGTGGGCTACTAATAATACCAAGAGTACAATAAAGGGGTAAAATATTTGCTTAAAATTACTGAGTAACAGTTTATCATTACCTTTTGCTCAACTGAAAAAATGTCTTATTAATTATTGTCAGCTTTTCCTTAATGTAGAGGCTAGGATGATTTAGCCTAGGATAAAGAGCCTTTATTTAAAGTAATTAAGTGCTCCCCTCTGTATTAAGCCAAGGTTTGATTTACAATTTATGGACATTTTTAAATGTCGAATATACGAGTTGTATGCGAAAAACTTGCATCTGGAAATGATACCTTGCGTCAAGCAATTTTAAATGCGTGGACAAAAAACAGAATTGAAGTTATAATAAAGTTGCTTAAAAAGTGTAGAACTTCTCATGCACTGGACGGCCCAGAAGATGACGTGTTATGGGCGATGACGGCGAGAAGGGCATGACCATAAATTGAATCATTGACAACATTCGTATGACTTAATCGCAAATAGTGAGAAAGAGACGTCAGAAGAAGGTATCAGCGTCAAAAGAAGGTGAATAAATATGATAAAATCTCGAATAAAGTTAATTTTTAATTTGTTCTCTAAAGAAGTTTTTTTTATTTGTTTGATTTCTAAAATAAAAAGTATTTTATATTTGTTTTGCAATATAAAGTTAATATTCCGTTTGTTTTACAGAATAAAATTTATTTACGACAACATACCATTTTTTAAATATAATATTTTGCCTTTTTCCGAAACTACATTCATAATAATAACAAGTATCTGCATAATCTCGGAATCTATAATCTAAAATCGTAGAAAATAAATAAATAAATAAAACGTATCAAGTTTTTGGGTCGCACGTGTAAATCGCTGCTTGATTTTAAGAACGATTTTGCAGGTTTATAGATCGATTTAAAGGGATATATAGTTTATAAAACTGAAAATAACTCACATGCACCTTGGAGGTGAAGAAAGCCCGTGCTGTCGGCATCGCACTTCTCCTCTAAAAAGGCGCCGCGGTCTCTCGCGAAGTGCGCCGCGTGCATTTCGCCCGCGGCGCCGATCAAAGTGCACGTGCAGTGAATGTATAAATGCTCCAGAAAAAATAGCGATGTATTCATAGGCCGGCATTTATTTCTAACCCCAACAGGGAGGGCAAATTAATTCTCACACTGTCTCGAGGAGGACTCCTTAAGGAGGTACGCGACGTGAATTCGCTATAAGCGACAGATGGCAAGATCGTGCGTAGCAGTAATTTCAGCCCGGCAGATACTAAACATATGGCCGGTGGGCTAATCGCGAATATTAATACACACCGGGAGAGCTATTAGTTAATTGTCTTTGAGTTCACGTCACTCTCATTCTAGGGGTCATGAAACGAAGCTACTGCCGGAATACCTTATCTAAATGCCCTACTCTAACAAACGTTTACTCTGACACTTCTACTGTTTATTTCCGAGTTTAGATCCATCGCACGAGCAGCACGATATTCATATTTCAAAGCAACGACTGATGATGGTATAGAAATTAAACGAAGTTTATCTAAATTTTAGTGAGAAAGAAACATAAAGGGAAAAGAAAGCTCGCGTTTTCAACTTCGTTAATTATCTTTCTTCCTAGACTGGAAGAAAGAAAATAAAACAATTAATTCCCAAGCATTAATGAAAATAATGGCAATGGCTCAATTGCTTAATAAAATCAGTAGATCATTTAAAACTTGTCTTCTCCGTAAAATGATTTTGGGGTCAAATAATTATGGCAAAGCAAGCGAAGGTTATCTGCCGAAGGAGGGAAAATTTCGTGGAGGATTTCAAATGAAAAATATAAGCCTCCTATTCATTATATGCATGGGGAAACAACGATATTTTTTGTTGTTGCTTTCACATGCAGCCCTTTATGTAAGATAATGAGAACTTGGGACGAAATACCAGTGTTCAGCAGTCTTATTCACACAGACTGTGGTGGGCCTCTGCTCCATAGTTATGCGGGTCAACCAGCGAACGAGCGGTAAGTCGCTGAACACTGGTGCTTCCAACATGGGATCAATTCTAGCCAAACGGGCTGGCTGCATGGGCATTTTCGCCATGTGTAACGTGTCAAAAACATTTCGAGAGAAGGACTATTATTGCATGTTCTGAATTCTGTACTTATAACTTCATGTGTTATGCAGTAAGACAGGCAATTAAGATATTTTCTCACTATACCATGCCCACGATTTACTATTACATAAAAAACTATATATAATCAAAAAATTATTCTGTTCTATTTAAATACCAAAATGTTCGTTTTCTTTTACAGTTTCATCAAAGTAACTAAATTTTTCTTAGAATCTTATCGTTTTTCCTTTCGAAAAATGTACCGAATGTTTTAAATGATTCGAAATCTTTTAACTTTAGCATTTAAGTTATACAAATTGACGCAAATTCTTACCTTAATTTAAAAAAAATAATAATAATAAAAAATAAAAATTAGCCGTGTTTTACGTTTAAGGCATACACAAGTATAGAAAAAGCGTATCATACGTATATCTCTTGTTGTTAACTCTATTTATTTGTTTCATTTTTTCAACAGCTTGATCATCAGTTTGCAAATTCAAAACAGTTTTTGCGGAAATGAAGTGCCCTGATTCCCGAAATGTAGGCAAGTGACCCACGCCCAATGCGTTGCGAGATAATTTTCTTTTGATGGATCACTTTGAAGTACCGTTTTTCTCATTTTATAATTATATACTTTTCCATGTAATTGTGAAACAATTTAAAATTATAAATTAATTCTTAGCATTTATTAATGTTTATTTATCATTTGTCTCGCTTCTTTACTGCATTTCTTTCCCCTTCAGGAAATCTCCATTTTTCTCTCTTCTTCATCCTCTCCCAAGAATAACTATATGCATGTGTGTCCTAAATTTGGGTCATAATAAGTCCCAATTACACGCATATAGATTTCGTGCTCCTCTGGTTGAATATGGTAGTAACCACTGTCATATGGTAGTAACTGTCATTTGCCTCGAGTTCCGGTCTTTGATAAGGCGTGAGTGTTTGTGACATCCCTCTCCCATTTGCAGGTGCACTAGCTGTCTGCCCGTTAGACTCCATTCAGACCGGTGGTATAAATGTCATAGAGGCATAAAAGACGTTCACACCTGCGACACAGGGTCTAAGCCTTAGCCAATTAGAGAAGCTAAATTTGCGCATGCGTGGATGTGTCTACAGCTTTCCCTCTCAATAGGTTTCGCGCGTTCACTCTGATTGGTCGACTCTTATACCAAATCGGCATACAGTTGAAAGCTTCGACCTTTATGCCAAAACTCCTTAAACCAATTTTTGTGACTTATCAAGGTCTGGTTACCTAGCAATGAAGCTCGGCTTAAACCAGTTATGCCATTTATACCACCATCTGAACGGAGCCTTATAGAGCATCATAGGCAGTCCTCTCGGTCATCGGCAGTTGTGGCTATGCCATAGCGAGTACCTATTCTTCAAGCATCCGACAGTCTGGAAGGTCATTATGTACTTCGAAAATATAGACGTAAGATGAGATTGGTTTTTCGAAAGAGATGAAATGCATAGGCTTTTATTAAGAAATAAAACTAGTTTTGCTTAGTTTCACATTCCTTTTCATACCATTCTTTATTCCATTAAACAGTCACCACTAAGCTTAATTCTTAACAAATAATACATTAAATTCACTCTATGCCTCACAAACGGGAAAGTGGTTAGCGAAGCTGACTGCCATACCGAAGGACCCTTGTTTGAATCCCAAGAAGGCATGGATGTTTGTAAATGTATAGTGTCTGGGCGGAAGGGGGGCACTCAGAATATGTGGCGAGCCGAAAGTCCTCTCGAGGGGTTGGTGTTAGGAGAAGAGAGGTTGAAAACCCTCGGAGCTGTCCCCTGCTCATTCTTTAAAACTGGAGCAGAACTGAGCAAAATCGCACTGTCACCTGCATGGTGCTCAAGACTTCATGGTTGCATGATGACACACGCAATCTAATACTCCTTACCAAGACAATGATAATTTGTGGGCTTGTTCTGATTCAGACAAGTTAGATTAGTAGTAATAAAAACAAATTAATCCACTCTATAAACGCGTTTTCGTATGACGTGATTAAAAACGAGTCTCGTTAAATAGCTAAAAAATTTATTTTTTCTACAACATTGAATTCTTATAAAGTAGTTTATGTTTCCCATGCTGTAAAATATATTGGGTATTTTCTTTTTGTATTCCATTTTAATCAAAAATTAAAATATTTAAAGCTAAACATTCGTGCTTGTTACACTTAACATATAGCATATTTTCTTTCTATGAAACAATCATGAAAAGGATTTTCTTTTTCAAAATTAAAAGCGCTGTCATAAAAAACAGTTACAAAAATTCATTATATACATATTTGGCTTACGTTTAATGAATAATAAATAGGGTCTTGCCTGCGACTCAATTTTACGTGTGGATTTTACAACTCATTGAAATGAATATTTCATTAACTCTGTGCGATTTATGGTAATTAGCAATATGATCAAGGAGAAATTTAGGGCTATTTAGGAAACTATTAACCATGCATTAGAAGTGCTAGAAGTAATGAAAGCAATGCTAAATGCTAAAGGAAAGAAAAATGTTAAAATACATAATTGCTTTGCATTTTAAATACGAACGATTCGTACAGTTTGCAGTTTAGTACATAAAGCATGAATTTTTTTTTTTTTTTTAATTTTTTTTTTTTTTTTTTTTTTTTTTTTTTTTTTTTTTTTTTAGTTTTGCTATACCTTAACGTTTTTTAAAGGGGAAAGAATCTATTTGAATTTTTCTTATTAATTATCTAGTAAAACTCTCCCTGAAACGAACCCTCCTGACACAAATCATATTTATAACATGTTTTGCCGTAATTATTTAGCTGCTTATAACAATTTACTAATTAGTAATTAGCGGATATAAAAAACAAGAGTATAATATAATTCAATCATATTCAAAATGACTATACATAAAGATAGTGACTATATACGAAATTGTACAACATATTATGTATTTCTAATTAGTAATATTAATCATTCATTTAAACTTTCATTTCCTTTATATTTAGTAACCAATTTAATGAGTAAAAGCATAGTAAATTTATTAAAATTTAATAATCACTATTTTCGATTAAATCTACTTAATTTTTATCACATGCAATGTAATTCTCATTAACTTCTCGTTAGTATCTGGCTGAAAAAGCAAGCCAGAGAAATAAAAATCGGAATGCTGAATTTCAACTGCTGAATAAATGCACTTAACCTTCTGCGTTTCGATTTTTGCCTGTTTCACGTGTTCTTTTCACAAAACATGTTATTTACTGCTCAGTAGCACGTCACAGTAATTCATTACCAGAAGTATTATAATATGCCCCAGAAAATTAATGCGGTCTTCTAAGCATTTCATTAGGATATCATAATATTTTCCAAAAATATAACTATTGTTAATACGCTACTACTTTCTTTGGATACGCATAAAAGTACTTTCACGTTCGTTAAAGTTCTTTTTCTTTCCCCAAAGTTAATTTCATTTATTTATTTTATTGTAGCTTTTAGGTACCTCATTTTCATCAAATATTTAAACGAAACGTGCTTTCTATTTAGAGCATAGAATAGAATTAACGTATCTTTTACAAACTAAATCCCTCGTTGATGAATCAAGTTGAGCCCTTTTCTTTCTTTCTTTCTTTTTTTTTTTTTTTTTTTTTTTTTTTTTTTAGGTATTTGATCTTATTTGAAATTATGATTTACAAATCGATACCGATTAAATACCGATTATATTTAAATTTTCTTCGCTAGCTTTTAAAGAAAAAAGGCATTCCAGCTGGACGCTGCTGGGACGTAACAAGCAGTCCATTATAGTCTCGAGATTGAATTTGAGAAAGGCACAGTTTGCTCAGTTCTACCTTGCTCAAATTCGACCCCTAGCAAGATAACGCCTCTCCGAGCAAGGTCCAGTTTCTTTTCAAGCAATTATTAGCTTCAGAGTTCTTCTCCACAACGTAAATGTATTTCTCTAATTATTTTTTTACATAGCTTTCCTTTTACAAATATTTAAAAGAAAAGACAGAATCAGAGAATTAGGTAAATGTATTTCTCTGATTTGTTTCTTACATAGCTTTCCTTTTACAAATATTTAAAAGGAAAGATGCGTAAAAAACAAATTCATCGACTTAAGTTTAGGGTAATTTCACAACGAGCAATAATCCACGTTTGCGATCATTGATACAGAGAAGATTCAGCTCCACTGAAGCGGAAGAATGCATTTTTAAGGGGAAAACTGGTCATCCAAGCTGCGTGAGGAAGATGTGCAAAAAGGATCGTACAGATTTGGAGAGTCTGAGATCATATTGAACCGCAGCCAGTCTAGGTCTGAATGATCTTTCACACTTACACTGATGAAATACACTGATGAAAATACACAACTTACACTGATTGAATTACTGATGAAATCACAACAGCCATGCAAATGATTAGCAAAGGCATGTTGTAAAAGGTGAGAGATGCAAAGGATTACACAGTAGGTGACTGTTACATCACGACTTCATATCGTGCAATTTTAAAGTTAATAAGACTTCAATTTAATTTTAGAGTAGCGTTTGTTATAACTGCTTATCACAATATTTAACAGTATACAAAGCAATTAAAGGCTATCACTTAATAATAATGATTTCACTTAATCATAATGATTTTAAAAATTTACTAATAACTTAAACTAATCAACATTTTATGAAATCTTTTCATGGAACTTTCCATATTCAGTAACACTAAAATAATTACGTGAAAGAGAGCTAACAAACAAATATCTAAATTTAAGTGACATATGCTGCGTTGTGCTTACTTTAAATTTGCGTGCAACAGCACTAAAAAATAAATATTTTAAATTTAAGCAATGTGTGTTATGTTGTGCATACTTAATTTTGCTTTTTTTTTTTTTTTTTTTCAAATTCAGTTTTTCTTTAATGTATTTAATAGGTATTTGCATTTAATTAACGTTAATTAGCTGAATTTTTAGTTTATGAAAATTGATTTTATGGGCTATTAAAAACTGAAAAATATCACATATACGAAAATGTTTTATTTTTATTTACTTGTATATTTATTTACTTTATTTTCGCATTGACATCCACTTAAGCAAAAGCTTCCTAATTTCATTAGTTTTATTACCGTGGATTTCAATTACAAAAAAGGTCCCTATTATTTTATGAAAATAATATCATTAAAATTTATATAATCGTGAAAACTTATCAGACCTCTTTCTTCAATCTTATAGCAGTATATTCTTAAATGACTGCAAAGGACCTGATTTACTGGACAACATTAGCTGCGTTACCTGTATGTTACACTATAGGTTGAAGTTCACTTACAAGAGGACTCATGGACAAGATCGCCGAAACCGAGTTCTTTCCTTGTTCAAGTATTAGAGCATGGGCTATCTATATGATGTTTTCGTTGTCCTCTCCGTTTATAGTTCAAATACTAACCAGTTTTCCTTAGAAAGTCCTCCTCAAGAGTAGCCTTCATTTTAGACAGGCAACTCTCGCATGTTTTAATCAATTGGCCAACTAATAATCAAATTGTTAGCTTTTTTATTTTGAGCAGAAGAAAAAAAACTGCACCATTTTTACTGTGGCATTACTTAAAAAAATCGTTTTAATTGGGTATTCTTTATTAATTGGGTATTCTTCCTGCTTACCTTCCTTTATTCGCATTGCTCAAAGGTGAAAGTTTTCTTCTTGTTAGAGATAATAATTCCAGATATATAATGTTTAATGATGAAATATTGTAATTGTCCTTCATCTCATTCAAAGTAGAATATTCATATGTGATAAAGTTGTTTCAGTTTTACAAAGTATTCATTTACATTTCTCTAAGTTCTCAACGACTATATGAAAAAGATAACAAGCAGCCAGTCAGCTCTCGAATCATCTCAATCAGCATTCATGCCTTTTCATGATGAGAAAAATGATTTCTTTGTCAAAGTAAGGTAATTCTATTCAGAAACTGCGCAATTTCTATCACTTCATTCTTTGGACCATTACAGTTACTGCGTCGTAGAAAGGAAAAACCTGGAGAGAACTGAACAACTTATACTTTCATTATGTGAATATTTCATTGAAGTTAATTTGAAAGTAAATTTTACCATATATTATCCTTTTAAGAAATTTAGCCTGGTTGCAAATATTTCTGTTTCTTTCCTTTATAATACGGTAATACTTAGATAAAACACAATTAAAATCAAATCAATACTTTCATGAAAAATAAACTAGCGTCAGCTGCTTGAAAGTTTAAATGCCCTTGAACAGCAGTTGAATAGGCAATTACCTTAACCAGTAGTACGCCACACTAAACATATTTTTCTCTTGATTTAAGGCACTAAAACTTAAATAGAAATTCATATTTTTTCAGTATTCACCGCTCCATATATGTCTACATAACTGGGAATTATATACAATAAATACGTAATGGTTTTCACCTTCAGTTTTTTAATACATTTATGCGATCATACGGCAAAAACACAAGAGAAAAAATCTCGTAAATGTTTTAAATCCCTCTAATTTTTATAGCCATTTTTTTTTTTTCTTTTTCTTTGTATGTTTAGGTGAATCTACGTTTATACTTTCAAATTTATTTGTTTGAAAAAGTTTGAAACAGCTGAACATCCAAGAAATCATTTCAGCAGGAAATCCTACTAAGCAGAAACAACATCAAGTTCATAAACCAGTTCAAGATTTGTATGTTTAAGGAGAAATTCAAAGCTTGTGGCGGAAAAAAAATATCACAGTATATGTACAGAAACCTGACTATTTGCTATCTAATAATTTATATTGGTAAGACCAAACCCGACTTTTTGGTATGTAACTTATATTGGTACATTAAGCTTTCTGAGATATTGTTTTAATAGGACTGCTTAATTTATTTAATTAAAAAACCCTTTTAAGAATTTCAATGGGAAATTATACGTTTGGTTCCTTTCTGAGCATGTTATTAACTTACACGCTTTATTAGGTGAGAAAATATTTGTTTTTTAAACCCAGTTTAGGACATTAATGAAATAAAAATAGATTATATATATAAGACAATAAATTAAAAGACTATTAATTTAATTAACTAGTGGGTAATTTTATTAAATGGGCCATTTAGAAGTATGCCTTGTTATTAACAACACTCATTAATCTCAAGCAAAGATACATTTTCACAAGCATACACACAATATTCAAGATAAAAAGCTATATTTTTACACTAGAAATACATTGCATTGTGGAGTGCTCGGGAACGTATGGTGACATATTTATTTTAAATGCATGTAAAAGTCCTTAAGTGTAAATGATTTTCTTATCAATTAAAATTTCAAGCCTTTTCTAAAAGATGACTATAAATTTAAGATAAATGATACTTAAGTTAATTCACTAAGATTTAGAATACTCAGTTTTTCATGCATCATATCTGTTCTGGCGAGCCAATGGGCAACAGTGTGTCGAATGATCATGCGCATGAGATAGAAGTCAATCCAATAATATCATTTCAAATGCGCTTCCGGAATTCGGATCTAAATGTCAGAATCGTGGGAATTTTGAAATTCTTCACAAACTAGCTTAAAGAAAAATTATTCAACTCACTTTAATTACCTCGAGGGGTCTACCAAGTCACTGGTCGGCGCTTCCGCTTGTGTATCCGCTGCTGACCCTTGCAAGGAAATGGAACCATTATGTCTTAAACGTCTCAAAGTGCGTGTTAGGTTCAAACATGGATGCCGTGATCAGCTAGACCGCCGCCCCACAAAAATGGAGGTTCCTACACACTTTTAACATAGTCTCACGAGTCACACGGACACAGTTTTTCGTGCTTCACGCAAGTCACGCACGCATAAACGATACGAAAGTTACGTGAGCGATTTACTTGCGAAGTATACATATTTGTTGCTGCCAAAGCGTTTAGACAAGTGTGACACTTAGAGTGATGTTTTGTTCATTTGGTGACATAAGATCCCATGTCGGACCACACGCAAAACAAAGACGTTACATTAAAATTCAGCTTGCGTCGACATTTATGTAATGCTATACTTAATATCATCAGAGACTTGGGATACGGCCTTACCCTTAACTCGAAATTACAAGAAACTTGCTATTTGGCCACATGGCCTTTGTACGAAATATGTAGGCCATGACAAGATTCTGCATGTTTTCAGCTCAAATAGATACCGAAGCTAGTGAATATTTTCAGAAATACATGGTGTCCCTGGGGATTTATAAGTTACATAACATCTCACATTTTTCAAACTTTTTGTTCATTTCTCAAATTAATATTAGTGCATAAAAATTTCAAATGAAAAATTTCGCAAATGACTAAAAAATTTTAATCTTGGAATTTTACCTTAATGTCAATAAATCTATCATTCTCATCACATACAGAATGTAAATAACTCAGAAAGCAACTACTAGATTTCGTAATTTGTTGGTTTTGTTGGTTGAACCAAAGCATTACGGCTCAGAAAGTTATTTTTCGCTCTGTGGAAGATGACTTTTGTAAATGAACTGCCAACCCATGCGAGGCAGTAGTAAACAAAAAACATTGGAGCATTGATTCTTAGGATGATGTGATGAGGATGTTTGGGATGTCCTTATATCGCATGCAGAAATGATTTGCACATGCAACTGTGTAAAACGCAATTAGTATAGAAGATGTAAGCTGATGACGATTGATCATCGAAAGCGTTTTTCTTGCACTCCAAACGTTAACAACTTTTAATGAGAATATTCTCTTGATCTGACGCCTTCCAGTTACCTCTCCTCCAATGGCTGATTGGTTAATACCGCTGAATACTGAGAGTTTGACTTGAGTTTGATTCCAAGTAGACTGGTTGGCTGTATGGTTGATTTTCGTGGTTCTGTTCCGAATGCAACTTATATACGAGCCAGTTTCCATCAGGAATTCCTCCATGGAGGCATCACTACCATTAAGCAAATAGCCCTTGCATACTTAGCAATATCAGAATAACCTAATTTAACCTAACCTTAAAGTTATTTTCTTTGAGGACTTAAAGATCAATAATTTCAAGACAATATAACATCTTGTAGATAACACTCATTCAGTAAACCGCGGCCTGTAGTCAGAGTTATCAAGCTCTTTCACGAAGAAGACTACCGAAAAGGTTCGTCTACGTGATTTCATTATTAAATAAGAATTTACTTCCAGGGCTTTGATTTTTTAAAAATATCAGTGAATAATAAAATAAAAATGCATAGCAATTGTAAGACTTTAAAATTATAGGTCACTTTCGAAACACCCTGTATAAAAAAGAAACGTTAGCTCTAAAGAAGTTACATTACTCATTAGTGGCTACAAAACTGAAAGATTAATCTATGCGCGTTTAGTGCCATGACAGATTTCATCTGTGTTAGTAGGTGCTGAAGAATGTGAACCTCACACATTCAGTTGACGACAAAGACTATGAAGGCGCAGGCCATGTACGTACTGGCCGATGGAAGCTATCCAAGTATTGTAGAGAGTCTCATTCCCAATGTTATTCCACATTGTATTGTTTGTAAACCGCATCAGTTGTGTCCAGAAAATTAGGTAATACCACATGTCCAGCTACTAAGTGATTTACAGCCTGGCTGCGTACCGACCGTTTAATGGGCATAAAGTGAAATCCATAGTGGTATCTTATACCAAAAGACACGAATGACATTTTATTTGGCATGTCCATACAGCTTTTGACTAAGATACCACCAGATGTGAACTTGCCGTTTATGATATGTCTACACACAGAAGCAGAATTCTTTTGAAAAGAAGATGCGATGGCAGTTTCTTGTTTATGTGCCATATTCCTGGCAACATCGAAATCGCAGGTGCTTAGAAAAAATTAACTTTTTAAAGATGCCTCATTATTGCAGCTGACGTCTCACCATTATGGAAAGGATTTGACTCTTATGGGAAAAAAAAGTCTCTTACCTATGTGGTAAGATATATAAGTACGATTACCGATAGTCAAGAATGCATGTCTATTTTTAGTTCGTATGCATATCGAGCAACCTGCAATCCCTCATGCTGATAGGTTAATCATTTTTCCAACTAATGAAATAAGATCGCTCCCTCGAGACTGAATATCAACGTTCACCTGTCTTGGTACTATCAGCAGTGTATTAAAATAAATTCAGGCTCATAATTTAAAAAAATTAGGAATCTCTGTTTGGATGAGTACAATATGAACGACAATGACAATAATTGCACATGAAGATTATTTCAGCTATGAGTCAACAAAAATGATAAACAAAATTTTTAGTTCGAGACGAACAGAAGTTCTTTTTTTATCAAACTTTTCTAGCGAAGCTCGTAGGTTTTTAATGTAGGAGAAGAAGCTTTTATCTAATGTAATTTTCTGAATTAATTTTATGCCTTTTAGATGTATGTGGAAGGAAATCTGAATAAAGATTCGAAATTGTATACAGATATTTCATTACTGAGCCTAATTCTTAGCTTCTATTGGAAAATTCTCCACAAAGGCAACTCATTTCTCTTTTCGACGCAAAAATCCTGAAGTCGTTTACCTATCATTTAAAATAAAATAAGATAAAGTTACTTAAGGTCTCTAGAATATCTGCTCTCTGTTTTTCATGAAGATCTTACCTTTACGTCTCCAAGCTTTAAAATTTGCCAAGAATTTCCTAATATGTTAATGGACATTTTGATTTTAAAATGTCAAAGAAGTCTAAAATTGGAAAAAAATTCTTGCAAAAAATTATTTTTAACTTACAACGGACTATTTTTTTTTCCATACCAAAAGTAGTTAACTAGCAGTGAATTTGTTATAATACTGCTTTTGTTATTAAAAGTATCGAGTTATGTTCTTGCTGCTGTGATGTTTAAAATGTTTTAGGATGGTCCTATGTTCAAGTCAATGTAAAAATTCTCGTATTCAATGCTAAAATCCCGAAACAGTCTTCCACTCAGATGTAAATGCTGTACTGCGGGAGCTCTTTTCACCACCACATCAAGATTCATGCAACGTAGCACATAAATCGTCTTAGTCCCGCTCTGTCAGTTCTTAATAGGTGTATCAGTAGCATTAGAAACATCAACATTTTGTACCGAAATCTAATCTCCTAACTGAGGACTAGTCATTTAGTGCAGCGTAACGGTTTTGGAACGTGATCCGAATTTAGTATTTTTTAAGCGGCGAAACAGTTCTTTGTTTTGTCTTGGAAAGAGGACTTAGTGAATGGCCTTGAATCTCTCGCTTTATTTAAAGAGCTTTCGCCGGCAATTGCAGGTTATTTAGGGTGACTGGGATATCTCGTCGCTATATTTCATGAGATTATCTTTACATCTCTATGCTTTCATTTTAACGTTTGCAAAAAAGAAGTTCAGACGAATAATAACCATTTAAATCAAACCTAAATGAAGCAAAATGAAGATAAATGGCTTCAGAAAGGTAAACTGAGCTCAATTTAACATATTCTCGCAAATAACTTAATGACTCACATTACCATACTAACAAACTGAAACTAAAATTAGATACATATGCGGAAGTTCTAAGTGTTCGCAGTTCAAGAAGGGGGCAGAGTATTATGGTATAGCTTAAATTATCAGTTTAAATACAATAAAAGTTTACATTTTACATCTCATTTGAAACTTCATTTTCGTCTTAATGAAATTTCTCGCGTCTCTCATCAGTATTACTCAAGGTTTATCGACAACTGCAGAGTATGTTATAGACATCCTCTGAGTAGCTATGTTCACAGACGTGCAGTTTGTTTATAGTAACGCTCTGAATTGCAACAATTATACACAAGACTCTTCATAGTTAGAGGCAACAGTCGACAAAAGTTAGATATGACGCCGCGAGCTAAGTTCGAATTCCGGATGAGGCATGAACTTTTGTGACAGAAGCATGCTTGTGCAATGGAAGCAATGAGAATGGATCAGTCTTGGAATTTTTTCGAATGGTTGGTGGTATGGAACAAAAGTGACAGTTTTCGTCCGCAAAGAGATGTTCATCAAAGCTCTCATAGTGCTTAAAACCCATGCTAGCGACAGGCGCACCTGCCATTATTTATCAAGGAAGACCAACCCCTGAGATTACATACGCTGACTCAGTATTATACTACAGTAGTTGCAGGGCTGAGATCAAAATAATACGAATCCAGTTCCTACTGCCAGAAAGGGAAGCCTATGCTGTCCCAGACGGTAGAGTCTTCGGCCATTCAAGTGGGCGCGACGACCAAGAACGTGGAGTGTATAGATAGCCTCCCCCCCACACACACATATGGTGGTCTCCTCGCACCCGAGGTTTGACAAGAGTCCGGTCTGCCGGTCCAGCCTTGGGGATTAAAAGGGAGAGTTCATAAAGTCTGTATTGCGGAATTAAGGTTCTATAGATTAGCAACCGAGTTTTTATAATCCCTCTTTGACTATTTCTATGGACATCACTCGGTCCTCCATCCTAAAACGGAGGTGTATCAAAAAGTCTCAACTTAGTTGCATCAAGTTGCAGGAAAGATTAAACATATGATGCTGAAGATTTGCAGTAACATTAGTATTTCTCGACAATTCAACAAGGCGTCTCCTAATCAGTAGACAGCGTATAGATTAATCACTGAACTAACCAAACTCACATAATTCGGTCACTGAACTTATACTTATTTGATTCCGTCATTGAATTAATCGTTTTCATGGTAGTATTACTGAACTAATTACACGCATATGTTTAGAGATAAAACTGCACGCTGAAAATTAGAAATCTAGTTGTCATTTAAGTTTATTTCAAACAAACTATTTTTTATCGTCCCTAATAGCTTGTTTTTTTGAGTATTCTTTAATGTTAAAATTGTGGCTTTGTATAAAATTCTACAAATCTTCTCTATATTGATCAACTTCGAAGATTTCAATTACAACTGACATTGATTCCATTATGGAGGGAAAAAAAAAAAAAAAGATGAGTTGAATTTGTCACGAGTAAATATCTCTTCTGTCATCTTCCATTTCTCTCTGAAATTTGACTAATCAGATTTTACTTGCACTTGCTGGTCAATAAACAGACAATAATTAGTTTTTTTCGCTTTTTGACGACAACACCAATACTCCAACAGGTACAATACTTCATTCCATTCTGTCGTCTTTCATAACGGTAAATGGCAGATCTCATTTTCTGTTTTAGGTTAATGTCAGTTAGTGCACGTCACGGAAGATTTGCCTATTAAAGGAGAATGCCGTTTGTCAAATTATCAATTCAGTGTGAAAAATTGAATGAGGGCACTACTTATTAACAAAAGTAGTGGTTTTCCAGAGAACAAAGTAACAGACTAAATGTCACATATTTTCAAGATATAGTTTTAGATTTTATTGTTGAAAGTCTAAAGGAGCTGATTAATTTTGAAATTTTTTATTTTCTGACCCTGCTGGTCTAATATACTGTTGTTAAATGGGCGTTTGAATGACTGGAAAGAATAAAAATTAAGTAATAAAAATATGACCAGGCAATAATGATCTTCAGTTTTTAGCGCTAAAGCGTTTTCATGTGTAACGAAAAAAATACTTATGTGTAAGATTTTGATTTCCGTTTTTCCTAGCTACGTTAAACAATCTATCTACTTGAACTTAACTGTCATAAGTTTGTCTTTCTATTAAGCGAATCGTCTCTGAATTTTTTTTTTTTTTCTTTCTATAGTTTTCAATGTTATTTGATTTGTAAGATGTTTCGTCGTGTTTATTGTTAACATTTTTTATCTTCTGCATTTTATTTTACACATTTTTATTTCGCATACGTGTTTTATACTTAAGCACATTTATCATTTTTATGGTATTTCATTATACTTTGTTTCAATATTAAGACAATGTAACTTTAATATCCCTAATGGCAAACTTTTGGGGATATGCAACAAACTAAACCGAACCTAATAAAGTTCTGCGATACTTTTTCTGGTGTATCTTATACCTAATACCCACACAAATATTTTGAAACTAATTCTGGACAACAGGTGACGGAACACGATGGAAATATCCGATGTGTAATAAACATTTCGGTTTTCAAAGAATTTCTAGTTATTTTATCACATATTAAATATGTTCTATCACATATTAAATGTGTTCCCTTAATAATAAATTAATAAATCTTGAAATTTAGTTAAAATTTATTTGTTTATTTTTAAATGTTGTTCTAATAGGTTTCTTTCATGAGTGTTTTGCATTGTTGAATCTAAACTTTTACAATGCATAATCGTTTTAATTTTCAGAGAATGTTGTCAAACATTTGCTTGTTTCTAATATGAGAACCATATAAATGAAACAAAATAAATTTTACCTTGAAATGCATTAAAACTGTGTCTTGATATTTTATATAATTTTTAAAGCTATGACTTAAAACGGACCAAAAACAATTTTTAAATAATTAAAAAAAATCATTCTTTTAAGGGAAATGTTTACTTCGAAAAAACAATGTTTCAACATTTTTTAAATTTTAGCTTAACTAATTTAGGTTTGATTTGCGTAGTTTCTTGTTTTTTGACTTAAAAGCACTGAATATAGTACGCACTGTTACTTTTCATCTTTAAGAACTGAAATCTTATATTAAACTTGCTTAAATTCAATTTCGTTTGACCAAAGTCAAAGCAAAGATATCCAAAAATTATTTAATCCCAGACGAAAGCAGCGTCGGTACCCTTCACGACTTCCTTCAATCAGTAGTTCATTGAAGCCTGTATGAGACGTTCATAAAACGTACCCACATTCTCTCACGGAGAACGTTTGAGTGTTTTCGGCTGCCAAATGATCGTCTAAGCCATGCCATTCTTTTATTCGACCTATTCATTAGGTTCTGTATCTGTAATCGGCCATTTTGAAATTCGGATAGGCCTTAATTGCACCTAGCCATTTCCGCCCGCCGTCCAATGAATAATAGCGGCAGGAGGAGGGGGCAACAATCCTTTAACGATGTTTCCCCACTCCGGCCTTAATATGAATCCGTGGCAATATCCACCCGGACTTAAACTATATGCACGAAAGCGTTGCAGTTGGCCAATCAGAAATGCAGTTTGGGGGTGGTTGAGAATTATGAATAATCAAGCAGGCGTATAATGGTATCGCTTGAGTGCTCTTGCCTACCCCCTTTCCCTTCGCTTCCCGAGACTAGATTTTATATACTCACCCTCAGAGTACATGTGTCTAGCAGTTTTGCCCCACCGATTGTTAATGCGATGTACAGTCATACATGAAGCAGGAGAATTAACAGACGAAAAGGAGGCACGCGGATTTGTTCTCCAGCTTTGATTTCCTTTTAATTTAGAAAATGGGTCTCTCAAAGATTGATAAAGAAAATTTCAATCATGTGCGCATGATTATAAAAGCTACCATAAACAATTTTAAACAATGAATCCTGCCTCAAAATTTTTCTGAAAGAATCGTGCTGAATATGGCATTGTACATGAAAAAAAAAAAATAGCGGAGTTACATGGGGTTCAAATAAAATGTAAAATTTGCAATAGAAAATAACAAATTTCTTCTTTAGTGTGTAGCAAACTTTTGCTGGTAAACTACCAATGTTGAGTTACAGTGTTATTTCACCATCTTCTAGGGATTTTCCTGTATTGTATATAACTTTGGAATTTAGCATACAATTGAAATATACGAGTATGATCTGACACTTAGTTCTGGTAATTTAAAATAGAAGGCTACACCTGTCATAATGTTTAACAGTATTAGCTCTCCTATGTTATGTTTATAGAACTAAAATAATGGGTTGGTTCTCAAATTTAGCCTCTGACAAACATTCAACTCATATATCCCATAAGAAATCAAAAATACATAAAAGAAATCTACATATTTCACTAACAGCAGCATCTATTAAGTAAAAACAATTTAACTTTTTTTAGATTTCAATAATTAAATTAGACTTCCGTGATGTAATCAATTTTTCAATAATATTTCTGTATTTAAATCCGTATTTATTTATTATATTTTGCAATCTACAGCATATTATTGAAAGACACTGGTTCTTCATTTCCTTTGCATATCAAACGTGATAAAATTAATGTCGATTATGTCTTCTTTCTGCTATCTCTTTACAATGAGAGATTTTAAAGGATATTCCGATCTTGATGCTTTTTGTTAGTATTAAATGCTGTAAGGACACCCGTTTTGCAATGCTGAAGTAAAAAGTAGGAAAACTTGACCTGCAGAATCAGAGGTTCTTCAAATTTTCAAAACTTTAAAAGTATTAGTTAAAACATTGCCCTTTAAACCTTAGAAAACCGAAGCCTTCGCTAACTTGTATGCTTAAAGTACCGAAATTCATTTCGAGATTAACAGCAATTTCCCCCTCCCTGTTCATTAACGCATAAAGAGGTGTGAAGATTTCAAATGACATCGTTTCTACTTCCTAACAAAGAAGCTTCCACCAGCCCTTTTAGGATAAGCTCTCTGCAAAAAATTGATACAAGACATTTGGGAAAACTGCAGCTGCTACTGCATACTTTAGGGAAAGAGAAGGAAACAATATATCGATCTCGGCCGTTTCGCGCGGTTGTGGTCGTTTGAATGAAAGGCTGTCCCGGGAGTTATGGTCGTGAAAGGGTTATTAATTTCAAATTTTTTGCATATATCCGGCCAAATTACGAGATAAAAGAGTATAGGATCCTTTGGCCATGTCGCTAAGATCAACATACTGAATTTTATACCTAAGCAGCAAATATACGAAGAGTGTTGCTGTTGCGGTTAGATCAGTAGAGGCACCCTTACTATGTGGGAACTCCTTAGTTTAATCGCCAGTCAAAGTTCTAATCTACCACCCAGCCGGGAAAGTGGTTAGTGAACTCTGACTGCCGTAGCGAAGGATCCGGGTTCGAATCTAGAAGACATAGGTGTAATTTGTCCGTTTCCTCGTATGAGGCAACATTGGCCAACCTATTGGGTACCTCCATAATAAAGTGACAGTCGCTTTCGGCCCGCCGCGCAAGAAAAAAATGCTTTAATCCTTACGGATGGATAAGTGAACATAAAGGGAGGATTTTTTTTTTTTTTTTAAATCTTAGTAACAGCATTTTTAACGAAAACGAAATTTACCGTCCAAAGACGAGTTTAAATGTAAAACGAAAACTGAAACTAAATCTGAAGTTTTGAGTAAAGTAAATTTCTATAGTTGGAAAAAAGGACTCAGGTATATTATTTTATTTCAGCTTGAAAGAAGGGACCATCAGCTAGATATCGGATATTTGTAAATATGCTTTAAGTTCAATTATTATTACCGCTTTAGTCTGCATCCGAAATTAACGATCAGCTAATTATTGGTAAATATTAGTAGTAAAACGAAATAGATATTAAAAAATACACAAACACTTTCCTTTATTCAAAATCTGCTGTAACTTGTTTAAACATATCACTTGCGTATTTATTGTGGTTAATCCTGAAACATGCTTCTTTATATGCATGAGAAAGGCCTATAAAGTTTTTCTGCCATTCTCAAAAATAAAATGACTCCGGAAATTTGCCTTACAATTTAGTTTTAATAATCTTGAAATGCCCTTTGCTTATCCCTGCATTAATGATAGCACTGAAAACTAAAATCCGAACATATTTGGCTAAAGTATAGATATAACTGGGCACAGATGTGCATAGTGCTAAAACTTTAAAAAAATTACGATCTAGCATGCTGATCATTTATTGCTCCTTATTAAACTTTACAAATATTTAAAAGGGGAAATTACAATACGAAACGTAAAAGTATCGTTTAAACAATGTAACAAAGAAAATCAGTAGCCTCGATTTCTTTCCTTCTTCGAGTACCTATTAGTCACTAAACTTTGAGATCACAAAACACATAATGTTGAAGAATATACACTCATATTTTGTTTCAACAACTGAAATCAGAAATGAATACGAGTTATTCATTGTTTCAGAGTTCTATGTTGTAACACTTCATTTGTTTTCGTAAATAAATCACCCCTGTTTCCATTCTTTTGTCCTAAATCCTTCTAAAGATTCATATATGCGTGGAGCATTCTTGAAACAAAGCATCAAACTGACTTAAGTCCTTTCAGCAGTTCTTCTGGGCATTTACATAACTTGGACTGTCCATTGTGATACAAAACTTCATGCAACTTCAGAAAAAACTCTTTCTCAAATAAATGTGGCAAAACAATGCGAAATTCCTGTCCTTGGATGCACAATGTGTAGGCAGGCACCAAAGGAAATGACAGGAAAAAAAAGGGGTGGGTAGATATTTTTTGTTCCTTTTGAGTTACACTAACCAATGAATTCGGAACCGGTCGAATTATTGGATGCAACGGTGCAAGACAAGTCCAAGCACGCAAAATTTTGAAACAATGCTTGGGTTCTCACCCTATTACCAGCTTGACAAATGACTGCGATCCAAAAATATTGTGCTATGTCGGCAAAGTTTCACTTTTCCTTTTTTCCCGTATTCTCTTAAACAAGAAGTAATGTGCTGTGAGATGATGGCATTTGAGAGCTCGTTGATTTATTACGTCATCAAGTCGCTAGCAGAAGAAGTTCTTTCCTTAGAGTTGTGATTTTTTCGTTTCCCATGCCTTTTTACATAATTCTAAAAGATTTTACGTTTGATTTCGAGAATGGATTAACAACAATGATATTTCTCAATTTTTCTGCTCTTCAGTTTGCAGAACAAATTGTAAAATAATATTCCGTTTCCTATAGGATTTTTGAAAGCGTAAAAATTTTGTACATTTCAGAATGTTTATAACGGAATTTATACCTAAGAAAAACGTTACTGATAGGTAACATCCCTATTTTTTTTCCTTCCCGAAGCGGTAAAAAATCTTAAAATTTTTCCGCATTTTAAATTATGAGCTTAGCAAATGTTTAGAAAATACGCATGCAAAATTTCTCAGCTTCACACTGTTTACCAACATGCTCAAATTGTAAGCATTGCTTATCTGCTTGCTTTGAAATACATGTGAGATATAACAGAGATGAATTATTAACTTGCTAAAAATAAATCAATAAAAGTATGAATAAAGTTGCTGTAAATTTTAAATTAATCGGATTCTTGTAACAGTTGCTTTTATTGTTTCGTTTGCATTCTTTTCATATAATGCACTTTTTGAAAAGAAAAACATATAGGGGGGATATGAGATGATCGAGAGTGTGTAAAGTTTTCGCTAGACATCATGAGAGTAAAAAAAAAGAGGGGGGATACGTCCTTCCAATATCTAACGAGAGAAAAGGGTTAAGTGAGGAACTTATTAAGATCCCCGCAAGTGTCGTAAACATATTTGATATTAAAACTTCACCTGAAAGCTCGCTCAGCACTTTCAAGAGATATAATGTTTAAATATCTGAGCAAATGCTGTTCAGAGACGGTATACTTTTTATTATATATTGGATAACGAAGGAAAACAAATATGTCACAAGGAAATGAGGTACATCTAAACTTCTTAATTTCTACTGGATTTTGTTCTAGTTAAAAGCTTAAACCTTTAATAAAAGTTTTCAGCGATCGGAGCAGGTTTAAAGCACCAAATACTTCTACCATTTTAAATCTATATCTATATACATATATATTTTTCCAATGGTGGGCACTATAACAGCATTGGCCACTCCTAAGGCCAGAAGTGGTGGCCATTTTATTGTGGAAGCACCTAATAGGCGGCCACCGTTACCTCCTATGAAGTAAAAGACAATATTGCATCCATGCCTTCTCCGAGATTCGAACCCGGTCCCTTCGGTATCGCAGTCAGGCTTCCCTAACCACTATACCATCTGGGCGGGTTAAATCTATATAAAAATCTCATATGGAGAGAGAGAGGAAAAAACTTATTTCACCAGCGGTCTAGTAATTAAAGCTGCGAAACTTCGATAGTATTTTTACCACCATTAAACCTATTGTTACAATTTTTATTTCCGATTTTCCTCATGTGTATCGTAACTACAAACCATTTGATCTTAAAGTCCTTCATGAAGGACAGGTAATGGTCATGACCTTTGCCATAATTAATTAACTGTTAAAGGGAAAGGAAAGCACTTTATGAGACAAGCATACAGTTAACCTGTTTGTCGTCTGTCACGAGAATGGTAGCCGTTACTTGCTCCGGTTCCTTCTAACATCGTGAGCCTCAAGGTCATATACTTTATGCTCGCTTAGCACTATTAGTGTCTTCTGAGAAAATATAGCAGCTATTCAAAATCCTTTAAAATATGGGTAAAAGAAAAGTGGGCACAGCAAGTTATTTACAACTCCGAACTTAATAATACTACTTAGGCTACAGCCGCTTTGGAAACTACTGCCAGTAACAAGTTTTCTGACTACAATGAAACTGTGAATACAGAAATTCTTTACACTCTTTAACTCTTCCTACGGTGGATTGCTGATTATTGTACGTAGAACTACAGATTCTAAAAAAGTAGACTTCCTATCTTAGAAAGACTTTATTATTCTTCAAAACTAAACAATTTAATTGCCTTTGAATAAATTTAAGACAAAAATCTATAGCAGACGTGGGAAATGAGACTAAAGGAAAGGTATGGGAAAAGTCGAATATTTATTCCTTATTCTGAGCTGTCCTAACCGGTTATGCATTGTTGCTTTTGTCTCCTGGCTGGACATGATATTTATTATTGCATTGAGTTCTGAAATTCCCCTGTTTTGTTTTCAATTCTGGACATGATCTTTGATGATGATTTACATGACTCCTGGCTAGACATCATGACTATGATTACTGACTGGCTGGACTACATTATATGACTGGCTGGACTACATTATATGACTGGCTGGACTACATTACATGACATTTACATGTCTGGCTGGACATGATTTTTGACATGATTTCTTTTGAATTTTGGACACGACCTTTACTCTCATTTTAACAGATAGATTATAGATATGTCCTAAACCTATGAAAATCTTGGTATGCGTTCGGAAACTTAATCCGTTTAATTAAAATGGTAAAAAGTTTGGAAAGCATGAAGATTTAATTGTTCGAGGAATAAACTGCCTGGCATTTTTGAATAATTAGTAACTTAAGCAGTTGAAGCGCAGCATTATTAAATGGTGTTACTTAACAATGTCATCCGTTTTAGTTCAGCATCAAAAATAATGTTTGGGAAAAGGTTTGGTGCCAGAAATCTCTCTTTATTATATCTGACCTTCTTCGCTCTTTATTATATCTGACCTGCAGTACTGCTTATGCAATTCACAGCAAAACAGCAATTGAGATACTTCATTCTAATTTTCGTATTCATTCGAATGGAATTAAATGAAAAAAAAAATGCAAAGCAAGCGATATTAGATAGTTTATCCACAGCTCCCGCGGAAATTTGCATTAGTTAAAAGATTGAGTCCTTCATTACTCCTATAAAAAATGCACGAGGGAGAGGAAAGTTTCAGTTTTTTAAGTAGTTTTCTGGCACCCATGATATGCTCTCTTATTTTTTAAGAGAGGCTTTCATCCGCGCTAAACATCGTTAGTACTCATTTAAAATATCCTAGAATTAAAATTTTGATATTCATATATTCTTTTTGATTGAAACACGCATTAAAAATTTTCGAATAACGATCTGAAAAAATGAAATTTCTTTTTTTCATGCAATTTTTTACACGTTTATCTAATGGGGTGCACGAAGCAATATCTACAGCAGATCAAAATACGTTCCTCCGCTTCTTAATTTATTTTCAAGAAAAGAAAATTTTCAGTGTTAGCTAATCGGATATTGGTAGCAGAGTACGAACACGCAATCTGACTATTATATTCTGATAAATATTTATGTCGGATTATTTTAACGCGCCTCTTTACAGCACGGTTAAACCACATTGGGTTCCGTATTGGGATCCAGAGCGGAGATGAAATCTCCGTGTTGTGTCGAATATCTTATCAAATAAGGAGATTTTGAGCAGAAGTTTGCAAACAAATAGCCGAAAGTTATGTTTTAATTCGCAATGGCAAATATAAAGAATAAAACACGAATAAGAAATGAAATCGAAAATGCAAATACGCTTCTCATTCATTCATTATACATACAATTTTACTTCGTTTAATTGTGGAATGAGAGCATAAATTAACTAAGTCTTCTAAGTTAAAGGGTTAAAATTTCATGACTTACTTGAATGCGTATCTAGAATAAACGCGTGGGAAACATTAGTTGCAATTAATTGACAAAGTATTCCAAACATTGCAAATGAAAGCGACTCATATATAATTACGTACGGAATAAACTATATTGATTCTCGGAATGGTTTTCTCTATGTGCAATTAAATATGAGCAATTTAACTAAATGTGATTGAGGAGCTTTTACAATTCAATCAATGAATTGCTCTGTTAATCAAAGAGAAAAATCAATCAACATTCAGTGTTTTTTATCCTGATTGGTAACTGATTTTTTTTTTGGTTTACTCACTTTGATTTCTTTTCTTCATACCTGTGATTTATTCACTCGGCCGAATAATGGGGAAATTGAGTCGAATATTGAGCCATTGTGCAGTATTTACCATTCTATGAAATGTTTGGATATGTAACGTCATCGAAAAAGAATGCGGGATTTTAAAAACTTGCAACTCGGAAACTGTTTAAATACTTTCAAATCGACAATGAAGCAGCAGGTCAGCTGGGGTTTATCATATCGCTGTTGAGCCCTGCCATTGGATTTTATGATGATCTGTTTCAGTTTCGATGCAGACCCCATCGTGGGACACCGAGAGTCTCCTACCTCTCCCCTTCATTCCCTACCTGCAACCTCTCGAGAGGACTTTCGGACTCGACAGTATTTTAAGTACCTTCTTTCCACAAGCACACTCTACATTTACAAAGATCTATGCCTTTTTAGGAATTTGAACCCGTCTCTCCTACCACCATCATACCTATAGGGCGAAATAAATCAAATGATGAAACGTTAAAGAGTAATTGAAATTTTGATGTTACTTTAATAAATTTCGATACTGTTCAATTTCCCCGGGGCAGAGCGTGAAAATATATTCGCGCTTTTTTGTTTGCTAAAGGTCTGCTAAATCATATTTTGTTTGCTTTAGATATGCTAAATTATGAAACCGCAATCGTGATCTTTGTACGTTTGTTTATTACGAAGTAACGATTTCTATCTTTTTAATGGGAGGGATGTTTTTGTGGAGGACTTCCTAAGAGAAAGTAGCTTGCATTCATGTCACACATTAACCCCGGAAATGCCCATCCAGCCATCTTATTTGGCGGGGTTGTTAGAGAGTAGCGATCTTTTGCTGCAGATGCTGAAAATGGTGAATTTGTTTTAATACTTTTTTCTAATTCTTCCAAACATTGAGGTAAGATTCTAAGATTTAAATTTTCCCACGGTACTGAGTAATATCGGGTATTCCGAGAAGGTAGAGAATTAGTTCATAACGTCCTACCTTTGTGCCGAGGAGCTTCGTATTCATATATCATTTTTCATGCCAATATTTTAAAGTCTAAAGATTCATTCCTATATAATTAGAAGACATTTGTATTTTTAAATAAGAGTAACATGTTTTTGTAAACTTAGTATTCTCTTTCGAAAACCACGTGTTTTTTTTTCCTACCAAGATAATATAAAAGTTTAAATTATACGTGTATTTCATATAAAAAATATGGCAACCAATTCTGAAGCGCCAATCACGAGAAAAACTAAGCAACAAAATTTATATTCGAAAGCACACAACTAAATAAATAAATAAACTGCAATAATTAGTAAACATCTAAAAAGTAACCAGGAGTGACAGTTCCAAGCTCTGCATTTTAATTCTGTGTACACTGTACACTTTATTATTTTTTATTCATTGTTATTAACATCCATTGTTATTAATAAGGACTAAGCTTAATGTTTATTTCTGATATATTATTGATAAAGCCGTTTCTTTTTTAATACAAATTAAAAATTGTATTAAATTACAATAATTTAATACAATTTTTAATACTTTTTTATACAAAATACATTAAAATACAAAATACAAAATACAAAATGGTCTTGAATTGATTACGCAACTTTAAAATTTTGTGTTAGTTAAGAAACTGCCCTCAACTTCCTGTTTGCTTTAAAAATGAAATGCTGTAATCTGTTGCGCTACTTATTGCAATACACATCCATATTTATTCATTTCACCTTTTTATATTGCATTTCTGCGCGTACAGAAGAATTTTTGTGTTTCATTTTCGCAAGGGAAATACTGAGCTAAAGATTAATTACATATAAACTTAAATAAATATTTATCTACCTACATCATAAATAAATCAAAGATAATGTCTATGTAATTTAATTAAAATAACGGTGCTCTTAAACGAAGAAATACTTTATTTACCTTTGATAATATTTTAATTTATTTCACTGATGTAAAATTTTAAGAGTAACTTCATTTCAAATTTTAATTTTTTTTAATTTTTAGTTTTTTTAATCAATTTTAATTTTATTTATCGATCTTTCTTCTCTTACGAACTACTTACGTTTACTTACACAGATTGGTTTAATTATTATTTGAATTAGCCTGTGACTGAAGAACCTCTGAATACCAGTACTTCGACCTTAGCGAACAGCCCATCAGCGGCCGAGCCACTGAACGCTGGTAGTTCGGTCGGAAGGTTCTAATCTTGGCGAAAAGGCTGTCTGCGTGTGCGTTTTCGTGGTTTTCCCTATGTGTAACGAGTATACAAGTCGGTTTCCCTTATAAAGGTCCTCCGTGAAGGCGTGCCTGCTCTTAGACAGATAGCCATTGCGAGGTCTGCCGTACCCAAATAATCTAACCTAACTGTTCTTATTTATAAAAACCGAACTTAAAGTACTCGCTATTAGAATACTCTAAAACACAGATTCGTGTAAAATAATTTAACACTTGTAAAGTTAGTTAGACGTAAAAATGAGGGAAATAAGCTCCCTAGCATCTAATTAACTTCATTATTTTTTTAAATAATTAAAAATTAAAAAAATTAGGTTGAATGTAAAGTTGGATATCAAAGAAAACGATTTTTTTTTTTTTTACTTCCCACTTTTTAATTTTAAATCTAATATTAAATAAGGAGCGCTTATTACAATACAAGGGAAACTTCATAAAATAAATGAATACTTCTAAGTAAATTATTGTGGTATTTTTTTAATTAGTTCTCAAAGCACTAAATTACTGTTGAATAAATAGATAAAATTTGAAAACATATCTTGTCTTTGAAGTACCGTATTTAAAATGCATTTTATAAATTGTTATTTCAACGCATTTTCATTTGAAATAGAAATTTGACGGAATTCGAACGCTGTTATTATGTGTTCAAGATGGCCATCAAAATGTTCTGATTTTATAACTAATTAATCCTTAGCAAGTTAGAAATTATAGTTATACGTAAGTTAACTCTTTAACTATTTTTGCCTAATTTAAAATTAAGTCTATATTTTAAACATAAATTTCGAGTGTGAGCAGAAACTGGTCCCTCTACTTCAAACGAAAAGGTGGGAAAACTGCAAAGCTTTTTGCCGCCGAAACTCGAGTTTTATTCAGAATTTATGCCGCTTTTTTGCCTAATAGAAATTTTTACCCTGGGGTGTTACGCTTAAAGTTTTATTTTTTCTTATCACATCCTTCATATTATAACACTCGTACTTGTTATAAACGAATCACTCGCATGAAATAAAATAAATAAATAAATAAATAAAAATAGAATATAAAATATAAAATCCAGCCCTTAATTCCTGTTTTTTCTGCGTATACACATGTGGTCTGGCTTTTCTCACTTTTTTGATACGTGAGGAAATGAAAAAGCGCGGGAGGGAGGGGGACCAAAATAAATTCAAATTATTCGGTCGTCGCAAATTCATGACATCACTTCCGTTTCGCTTCGTAAGTTAAGTGATAGACAGCCACGTACTAGGAGCAATACAATAAGGAGGCGGAACGCTCCATCTAATTGGACTAGAGCTTGTCCGTCAAAGGCGTGCGATGACCACAGATTCGTAACTTATTGGTTATTGACAGTGAATGGGCGTATATGTGACGTCATATATCCAATAGCGTGATGAATGGGTTTTGGTTAGCGTGCCGAGTTCTTTTCTTTTTTTGGCATGTCATGCATTCTCATATCTACATTGTATGCTAACGCTACCCATGGGAGCAACGGATAGATTTCCCAACCCATTCTTTTCTTCCTTTTTTTTTTTTTTTTTTTTTTTTTTTTTTTTTTTAAGCATTATAATTTTGAAAAGGTTGCAGTTTATTTGACCCTACGGTGTGAAATAAATGAATAAACAAGGAAACTGGATTTTAAAAAAGTCTTCCTTTTTCCCTTTTCGACAATGATACATCGCACAAATATACTCATCACAAAATTTGAACACTTTATTACATCATATTATGATCGGTTTCGCTCAGTGCTGATCGTAAGGTCACTGCATAATTTTGTACAATTAATTTTGTGCAAAATTAAGTCTATAAAACTTAAATATTGTTCAATATTAAATGTATATAACTTTCTTTACAAGCCCGAGACAAGTAAATCATAAAATATAAAATCATATTTTGTTTGTCAATTGATTATATAATAATTTTAAAATTACCGTGAGTTACTAGTTATGTAATAACTGTATTCTATAATCCAGAGGTGTAGAGCTTGGAGTTAGTAATAATAACAAAAAGAAAGAAAGGAAAAAAAAAAAAACGAAAAAAGAAAAGTAATAGTAACAGAAAGAAAGAAAAGAAAAAAAAAACGAAAAAAGAAAGCGAAAAGAAATAAAAAAGAAAAAAAGTCACTCAGGCTTTCCCTTCAGTCAAAAAAATAAACAACTTGTTTGCCTTAATTTAAAATAGCTTTATAACTTTATAAAAGTGTTTTTGTATTAAATGTGCCAACAGGAAGAATTTAAATCTTTTGAAAAGTAAACTATTATTATTAACTGAGACAGGATTAGCTTGTAACTCAGAACGATGAATTTTAATTTAGATTTCGTGGGTTTAGCAGTATAGTATTCAGGAGTCTTAAAATTTATTTTGAGATCTTAAACTCAATTAATTTTGTGGCTGGCTCCATAAAAAGCAGTGGGCTTTTAAAATTGAAAAATTTTAAAGAATAACAAAAAATAGCCAGTCTCAAATTTAAACCTTGTAGGATTTTAAAATTGGAAAGAAGAGAAAATGATAAAAAATAAAAACGATTTTATAATAAACACAAGGAGCTGCATTTTTCGCGAGAATCGTCGAAGTATACATAAAATAAAACGAGATTCTGAATTGTATATCGAATTAAACTGAGGGAAAAAATTTGCTTTTATTTGAGGTGAAGTATTCGAAGAATTCAGGAGATTTCAACAGCTATATGCTCTTGTTATACCTGTTTTACTTCATTGAAATTTTTGAATGAAAAATACGAATACACTAAATAATGATCACGGTGGCATTAATAACGAAGAATTCCTTGTTAAAAGAAAATTATTTTATTTTTTCATGAGTTTTATTTCCGTTATTACTGGGGAAATCAAAACATGAACGTGGCAGGCCAGTTCCTTTGAATTTTTTCAATTTATTCTAAAATGCCATTGTCATAAAAAAGTACCAAACATTGTAATACTATTGCGAATTTCCTCTCCATTGCGGTAAGCGTTACTGATTGTGAGAAGCGTTTTCTGAATAAAAGTCACTCAGCAAGTATTTTAGAGCTGTAAATGTTTATTTTGCGTTTAAGAAGTATTTAAGAACTATAAATCAATCAACTATAGCAAGATATTTAAGAAATCTTGCTATAGTGTCTTCATTAAGACAACTGTAGCAATCAGTATAGACCTCTGCTGTGTCATCGAGCGCTTTGAGAACAAAAGAGCAATCAAATACAATTATGTAGTTTTATAAACATTGCAATTAATTTTTTTTTTCAGAAATAAACATAGAGTTTAGATTTAATTCCCTATATGCCATTTTAACATTTTTAGGTGCTTATTTGTATATCAAAAAGGACGGCAAAAGCTTCACCTATGCCACTGAATAGGCATTAAATAATATTTTTATTCTACTTAAATAGATTCTAATATGAATATAATAAGAGACCTAACCTTTTGACAATCTTCATCAGATATAAAATGTTAAAATATTTGGTTTGAATTTAACTCACGTCCTAATTTTCAATCTTAAAAATCTGAATAAAAAGTACAGCATAAATTCAAAGTTACACCAAATGCGAAACAATTATAAATGTTTTACGTTTAGCAAACTTCAAAAATATTTCAGTTATTATTTTATGCTGCTGTATTTGATTTATAATATATTTTCATTTAGATTTTTCTTTACTCACAAGGCTAATACATTATTTCTTAATTTAAAAAGTACGCTTCTTTAAAGGGTTATAGTACTAACACAGTATAATACATCTTAGCATAAACGTTATTTTAAGCAACACTAAAATCATCATCAATAAAAAATGAAGCCTTTTTTCGTTTACGAGAATCACATGACATGTACTGGTATATGAGAAATACTTTTTTCCATCCTGAGCATCGTGTAAAAAAAGTATAATAAATTGAAATCATATCTTCTTCCAAAATCAGTTAATTTTACTCATGCATGTACATATAGTTTAACTGCTTTTTATAGGTTTTAAATTCCTTACCTATATGACACACACACACACATGTATATAATAAAAAAATAAGAAAAACTTTTAAATTAATTAATGTTAAAATTTATTAAAAAGGACTTAAATCCTGCGTTATTGTTGCAAAGATAAAATTTACTTTAATACAAAATATATAAATTAAAATTATCTCCTATGAAATGTGAAGTGAAATTACATGATAAATGCCTACTGTTGTGGAAACTAATAATTGGAATTCGCAAATAATTAAACTGGAATTATTAATTAAAATGCAAAAAAAACTAAAGACTAAAACAAGAAAATTATTGCTGATTCCAATAGAAAAATCTTGACTTAACAAGGGGAACTGGAACCTCTCCATTCAACCACCAAGGATTCATGATGAGTGCGTTTCGTCATTTCTCATTTCTAAACAAATTGCGTTTTAATTATTACCAGTTTAATTATTTGCTAGTTCCAATTATTAATTTCTACAATAGTACACACTTACCATCTAAATTTCACTTCACATTTTATAGGAGGTAATTTCCATTCAAATTTAAATCAAATTTCATTTTCAGTTTGAAAAGTCTAAGTGGATTAGGTACTTCTTTTTTAACCTAATTATGTTCAAAAGAGAAAAGTAAAACTTTTTAAAAAACTATATTTGAAACAAATTTAAAATAAAAATACGAAAACAATCGCAATGCATATGTTGCTATAAATGCTAATAATTGAAAAATCAATAAGTTTTACTTTTGATGCGGAATGTAAAACGCGTAGGAGAATTACTAAAGAATTGCCTGTTAAAGAGCCATGTGACGTACGGCTTTAAAAATGCATTTATTTATTACACGTTAATAACGTAAATATTAATTACATTTGCTGAAAATACTACCAAGGAATGCAGCTTGTTTTTAAATAGTTTTGTTATACTGATAAATATGTATTTTTATGACAAGGAAAGAAAATGAACAATATTAAGCCTATTAGCTTAGTAAAGCTACGCTTCTGTTCTTTGGACAGAATCAACAGTTTAAATTTGAAAGAATATGAAGCAAATCAGATTTGAGCGGATGAAAAACAAATAATATCTGAAAAACCTGAATGAGTTTTTCAGGTGTTAGAAATTGATAAATTAAATAAGCAAATTACTAATTATCTGCACCTGTTAAAACATCGGTTATAACATGTTAGTTAACTTTTAATTTATCTCTTAAATTAAGGAATTCGAAATTTTTATGAATATTCTATTTAGCAATATACGTAAAAGTCGAAATATATTAAGACTTTTTAAATGTTTAAATGAAATCAAAAACAGTGATGATGAAACAACGCCTTTCCTCGGATAATAAATTCTCATAATTTCGTAGAATAATAAAACCTAGTACTTTCCTAGGATTAGCCCAACCAGTGTAGGAGCGGTTAAGACTAATCAATATTAGTAATCCGACCCGGATTCATACCCATGTGAATGGTTGGTTTCATTCATGACTAGGTTTTCGTGGTTTTCCCCATGTGTAGCGAGCGAGCAAGTTTCTCTTGAAAAGTTGTAGGATTCTGCTGTATCTAGAAGCTGGTTTTAATGTCCTGCAGGCCTAAACTGAAAGTGAGTTATCTCTTAGTCTGGAAGAAATCACCCAAGTCTAAAGAAGGTTAAGATAATCTTTTTATTTATATTTTAAATAAACGGAAAGGCACAGCTTGTACGACAGCGAGCCTCCGCCACTTGAGGATATTTAAATTAACATAACAGAAAATTAAATTTCAAACGTAGGTAACGTAGTCCGAGACTTGCCCATAAAGCAGATTACTCAGGCTGGCTCAAGATAATGAACAGACCGTATCTCAAGATATTGACTAGCAAGATGCTAAAGCCGGAATTTAGGCAAAGCTGACAATAGTAAGTAACAACAAGAAGAGGGTGCCAGGAGCTCTAATTCTAAACATTTAAATACACAAACAACTAATTTACGTTCTGATGAGGACCAGGAAAAGGAGAAGTTATGGTAAAGGTTCAAATTATAATAACTGCTTAGTTAATTTAAAATACCTAATAACTTAAAGTACCCGTAGCACCGCTCCTTAAGCAGATAGCCTTCGTGTGCTTTGCCTAATTCATATTACACTTCCCTTGGATTATTACAATATCACATATTCAACGTAATAAATTACTTATACCAAGGTAATAAATAACAACATTTCTCTAAGATTATAAATCCAGATATCTCCCTAGGGTTACAAATTCCAATCCTTAGCTAGGTTAATAAATCTTAACACGTTCTTATAAATTGTCATATTATTTTTCTAATATAACGGATGCTGGTATTTTTCATATGCTATAAATTCTTAGGAATTATTCCATTGATAGAATAAAGAGTTCATTATCTGTTTGAAATATAACGTTCAATTTCAAAATCTGTGAAATTCAACGTCATAACATCAATACTTTTTATGAACTAATGATAATAAATCTTAACACGTTTCTGTGGTAATAAATACTAATATAGGGCGATAAATACCAACATCGTATTTCTATATTAATGAATTTTTAAGATAAAGAATTCAGTGGGATAATTTCTTGATCAATATGACTTATAGAAATTAATGACCTGCGAATTAAAGACGGTTTCTTTTCCGAAATATTATTTAGTCTTCAGCACACTTCAGGATGTTAAGCAAGATATTGAACATCCTAATTGATCGAGTGTCTTAGTTCCTGTAATTGGTCAGGTCTTTATATAAAACAGCTCTATTATTTACTCTCCTGTTTGTTGCTACTCTTTTCTTAACGCTTCAGACTTCTCATGATAACATTTTGAAACATATCGTATTAGTGTAGCAGGATTGTGACACAAGAGATGTCACGCGAGACATCGCTTCGAGTGCGTGCCAGGCAGACTGTTGTATCCAACATTGAATCCTGCTCAAAAATCCTGTTTTTTTCCACAATGAGCAAAATTTTGGCTGTCACAAAGGCGAACTGAAGCATGACGTGTCCGCGTACAGCACAAGGACATGCAGGAGACGACGAAAAATGTTGGACATTTCCTGTCAACGCGATAGTCTGACACTATAGTCGAAATTTTATGATCCCCGATTCTGTCTGAAGGGATTTATAGATTATCTTAAAAGTATACGAATAGGATATTTATTTTTTTAAATGTTTATATAAAGTCTCTGAACAAGTAATTAATATGTTTAAATAATTATTATTATTGCCAAGCGAAGAGAGAAAGTAAGAGTGTGGAAGAAATAGGAATAAGTATATAAATCGATAAATAAAAGGAAGAGAAAAAGTTGCAGAAGTTTAATTCTTTCAAGATCGATTGATGAAAGAAATATCTCAGAATGTTAATATAATGTTCAGAATGTTAATATAATTTTTTTACAAAACATTCAGTTTTATGATGAAATTTCTAAAAATGCAATGATCTACGGTTTAGACATTCTGTCAAACGCAAGTGAAAAAGGGGAGGGGGGAAAGACAGAAAGCTATGCATTGTCAATTAAACTCAAAATTCTTTTTGTGACCATTAACTTTAATTGCGGAACATGGTGATTTTTTTCAGAATTGTATTAAAATTTCTGGTTTACATACAGTTATTATTTAAATATTTTTATTCATTCATTTACGAACGTAAAAAGGCCTCATGCATCGTTCTTAGGTATAAACAGATAATTAGCGAGAGTGGGAATATAATAGAAAAATGTTCTTTATTACTCTTATAAAAAATTGAAGACTCCCTCATATGTAGCGTAGACGACTGCGTGCTCTATATTTTGAGAAGTATACTAAAGAAGCTTTGACACTTTGTGACAGCACAGGGAATATTTTTAAGATTTCTTCGCTTGTAAATTCTTGGTGTCTCTAATATGTTCTTCAGCGAAAAAGAGAAGGACGACATTTCATCGCCTACTTGGAGCGGTCGACGTCTGCTCTCCTCTTTCAATATGAAAAGAGTGAATATACTGTAGAATCGGTATTTACTGTCTAGGAATATGATGTTTGTAAACTTACTTACGATGTGGCTGCCTAGGGGCTAATAAACTCGTCCGATTTATGTAAAACTTGAATATTTAATGAAACATGAATAGTTGCAACAAACTACAAAGTAATTACATACGTAGAAGGAAATAGGTGAGATTATTTACAAATGAAGAGAAGGAATAGTCTTTAATATGCAAACATCTTTCAATCACGTCATCGTCTTAATGGCGGAATCGTCTGACTTCTATCATCGGAAAAGTAAAAGATTTATTTTCACAGCTTGTCGCGTCATCTGATTATAATGAACGATGCCATCCCACAAATGCTCGTCCATCCTGATGGAATGCGGCCTCGCATTCTGGTAGCACCACCATCTACATCTAGGGATCTGAAAAAAAAAAAAAAAAAAAAAATTAAAAAAAATATAAGTTTTTAGTTACTATTGAGGGAAAAGTCGTCTTAAAAGGTTTATTTCAGCCATCTTTTCTCATCATCTTAACATCTACAGAAATAACGGCTTTATCTCTTCAATGCTCTTTCAGTGTTCGTTCATCTTTAACAGTCTATCTGAATACATACATTTCACAAACACGTCTTCTTTGATGTTGTCTGGTACAATTCGGCTGAATTCGTCTTTACATACGTCTTAATATCGTCTGAATGCGTCTTCTTAGATACGTCTGGATACGTCTTCTGAATGCGTGTTAGATATCTTCAAGATCAGTCATTCGAATGCGTCTTCTTAAAATCGTCTTCTTTAAGCCGTCTTCCTTCATACATTTCATCCTTAGATATCTTCTTCAGTCTTCTTAAATTAGTTCACGTCTTTAAAATAATAGTCCATTAAAGCGTTATCACATTAGCTGTTTGTTGCCGGGACAAAACGTATGTAGCAACAGTTTTGAGAAACGGCCTTTGGCGAAATAGGGTTACCATCTTCACTTGGCAAACAGGCTGAAAGCCAAACAAGAATCAGTTATCGCTCAGATTGGTGAAAGTGACGTTTCCTTTCAAGTGACATTCGCTTCTTCGTGTTGTTTTGTATCGCTCACACGCTTTTCGTTTTAAACTTTATTGTTGGTAATGGAAGATAATAGAAAGGTGAATGCTATCAAGTTAATCACTTTGATCTCCACTCTGGCACTTCATGTAACAGATAAACACACTTCTGGTTATAGCACTCAATTACATCAGTAATAGCCAAATTCTGTATACACCTAAGAATAGTTTAAAAACATGTGCTGGATAAGTCTATTTATCACACATCGCTTATGTGTATTTTCTGTTGTCTGCATTTCAATGAAAATTTGATGGCTCACTGAAAAATTTGTGACCTGGTGAAAGCATTTTCTGACTAACTTTATGGCTCATAATTACTGTTCTGTCCATTCAAATTGCAAAAATCTATATGGCTGATATTTACCTCCTCACAGCCAGCAGATACTATTCAGCAAAAAAGATCAAATAAAGCATATGAATACATGAGCAATCAAAACATGTGCGAGTTGTTTACTGTCCCATAGAACACTCGGTAATATACCTAAAACACATTAATTATACCAACTCTAGAAATTAGGTGTTCACATCATGAGTTTGTTTTATGGTTTGGTTTATTGAGATTACAGCAAAGCACACTAGGGCTATCTGCCTAAGGGAAGGATGCCTTCGTGAAGGACTTTCTAAGGGAAACTGGCTCGTATACACGTTACACATGGGGAAAACCACGAAAACACCCATGCAGCCAGCCCGTTCGCGGGATTCGAACCTCGGACCGAACTACCAGTGTTCAGCGACTTTACCGCTTGGCCGCTGGTGGGCTCAGTTGGTTTTATGTGATTACCGCAAAGCCTCGAGGGATAACAACAGGAGGGATCCCTTTGTAGAAGATTTTTTAAAACTGGCTCGTATACCAGTTACAAATGGGACAAACCAAGGAAACGTCATGTAGCCAGCCCGTTCGCGGCATTCTAACCTGAGACAGAACTACCAGTGTTCAACGACGCTTCGGACACTAGTAGGCCCGTGCACTTAATTGGAAAGTGCAATTCATTATGTAAACATACATGAAGGTGATAATCAGTTGTGCGCTGTTTTAAGTAATCAAATGTTATAAATGCACAGCTGTTACATTTCTTATTATTTATTAGTCATGTTTTTATTACGTAGATCATACGTATGATATAATTATGAATTAACCCAATAACAAAATGTGTACACTCTTTAGTACTCAAATACTCAATTATTTTTCAACTGATTATTACATACCCATAATAATTTGCAAAGAACTGATAACTATAGTTGCTGCCAATTACATAATCGTTATCTGAATTAAAAGTAACTTCAAATAAACTTCTTGGCAATGTTCATTTTTGTATTCATACATACATACATATATATATACACATCTAGTAAGTCATATATTTACATACAGAGAGATGCGATGTTTTAGAAGTTGTTAATATATATTTATTAGTATTAATGTAATGAATAAGATTTATATTAATGAATGTATATACAAATGTTTTTCATCATGCACAATAATAAATCCATAAATTTTCAATCTTTCAATATGTAGCATTTACAATAAAAGTATAGTTTCTAATGTATTTATAATCCAAAAAAGTATTTCATTAATAACATGAAAATAATAGACAAATTTAATGAGTATTCTCATTATTACATAAGCTATGCTTTTCTTTATTATGCATCTTTTATTCTGTTTAAAATGTGTCACTGATTATGCAGTTAACAATTTAAAAAATAAGTAATTAGGAGAAAAGCCGCGCATATACAAACGGATTTTAAAAAATTATTCAACTTAAATTTAAGAAATAAAATTCTATTATATAACAGTGTTATAATACACGATCAGCACGAAATACGACAAATTTGGCGAACTTTTGGCTACGAACAATTTGTAAACAAATCCGAAATGCAAGAACGTCGTAAAATACTGTCAACTCTGAAATTTCCACGATTATATATTTAATGAATATATACACATTTAAAAAATGACTCGGGCAGTTGTATTACAACAATACAGCAATAATTAAATCGGCCTCTATTTCCACCGTCCATCACTTCACAGTGAGAGCCATCGCCATATTGAAAGTTACCCGTGATCCTTCAGAAGCTGACCTTTCGTCTGATTGGTTGAACGTTCGAGGAACACGTCTCCAGCCGGAACATTTTGGGAAAAGTTTTAAAATGTTGCTCGTAGCCGGGACACGTTCCTCCTAGCTAGACGAAACATTTCTCGGAAGCCTGCCGCTTAAAGCCGTGCTACTAGAATCTCGTTTCTCGGAATTGTCCCGGGTAAGCGCGCGTCTATAGATGTGATAACAGCATTAGTCAAATCGGGAGAAATTTGTCAACTTGGGAAAAAGTCTATAATCAGAAATCATCAAAATCGGTATTTCATTGTCAAAGCCTTTCGGGTTTCTTCCTACATCTTCTGAATCTGCTTTTTCGCTTCTTTTTTCTCACCTTTAGTTTCTTTTGTTCCGTCTTTGCTTTCTGTATCAACGTTGTTGTCGTCAGGTTTTCTGATCGACTTCTCCTTTTCAATCTTCTCCTCTTCGTTGGTCTCTGTAGTTTCTTCGTCTCCAGTGGCTTCTTTTGCTTCTCTATTGCAAGGTATTTTACTGAAATTGTTCTAGTAGAATTCGCATTTGATTCATCATCTTTAGCAAATGACTCCTGTTCGGGAAAATGCTTCTCTTCAGAATCTCCTTCTGCAGTGGCGTTTCTCCTCATTGCCTTCAGAGCTAATTGCATTGTGCTTGAGTTTCCTTTTTGCACTAATTCATCTTTAATAGCATCATTTTCATTTACAGCAGGATCTGCATCACTCTGGACATCATCAGAATTCACAATCGGGGAATCAATGCCACTTGCTTTGATTGTAGATGAAGTATCCAGTTTGATCACATTCTGTGCTGTAACAGGAACTATACTAACAGGATCAGTTTCTGGTTTTGGAAGCAAAAAACCATAATTAACAACTTTTTCAAATCCTTCTTCAGAACCATTTCCATTGCAATAAGCATTTTGTTTGCTCTTCAGAATCATACTCAGATTTCTTGTTTTCTGCGATAACACAAATATTTGATCTAAATGAAGAACCATCAATTTGGAATTCACCTTCAAATCTCTCTATAGGTTTGTTGCCAAATTCCGTTAACTGTAGCTCTGCCGACTTACGTTCAGGAGAACCTATCTTCTTATGTATATCTTCTCGGATTAGCGTTACTTGACTACCAGTATCTATTAAAGCATCAATTTGCAAATTACCCAAATTAACAGTTTTATGCATTTCTTTCTGACAAGTCCGAGTTATTGGAGTAACAGCTTTGGCATCTTGGATATTTTTAGATAATGTTTTCGAACAACCTACGGCTTTGTGTCCAAACAAATCGCATTTAAAACACTTAAATCCTTTACTCTTATTGTTACACGAGTTATAATTGTGGAAATTTAGCTCATAAATCTAACACCTTGGTTCTTTACTTGGTTTACTTGGCGTGCTTTATTTTGTGAGTTATTACTTGAATAACCCTTATTCTTCGTATGTGAAACGCGAATTTTCTCATAAATTTTTAATTCCTCTTTGAATTCAGAAATAGTTTTACACCCGTACAAAACAATTTTGTTACTACTCTGATCTGGTATCCCATTGATTACATAATCAAGAATTGATGAATCATCAACAGAACCGCGGCTGGCTATTTCACGCATGGCAATTAAATATTCGGAAAGTGATTCACCAGGTTTTAAGTGTCGTTTCTGTAACAAATTATGAAGTTGTGCACTGTTTATTTTAGAACCAAATTCAGATAAAAGATTTTCTTTTAATTTGTCCCATGATATTATACCCTTCAAAGACCTAATAAATACTTTAGCAGAACCAGTAAGCAATTTTTTAGCAAACACAATTTTCTGTAATTCCGATAACTTAAATAATTTAAAAGATTCTTCTAAATCACCAATGAAGGATTCAACTGGATATGTATCAGTGCCATTAAATTCAGAAACAGTTTCTAAAATATCACGAAAATGTAGGGAAATATTGCTAGGCATTATAATGTTTTCATCCACCGAGTTATTTATGGGAGGTGATTCTGACCGAACAGAATTAATATCATCATTTTTATCAGAATCATAAACACTTTCGTTTTCAGATAACTCGTCTTCGTCATCACTTTCGGATTTTAAAAGCTTACAATCACAAAGACTATTCAATATTAAATCACAGTTTTTATCAGGATTTGAATCATAATTAAGATGTAACAAATTACACACAGAAATAAAATCATTTGCAGTAAGAGTTTTAAGTAATATTTGTTTTGTTTCTTCAATATTAAAATCAGATGGAAAACCACAAAAGTTACGCAATCTAGCTCTATTTTTTCGATCACCCAAAGTTCCAAACACAATTTGATGTAAAAGTTTAATTGACTTAGTAAGCCCAATCTTTGAAGAATTTGAAATTCTAGGAATAGAATTTAAGGTAGTCATCTTAATTCACAGTATCATAGAACACTATTCTTAGAAGTAACAATGTGGAAATAATCGAAACAAAACTTACTTCTCTTTTTTTGTAATATTCATCATGCTTCTTCCTAGGCTCAACGCGGCCCGAGCGCCCAAATCTGTAGAATCGGTATTTACTGTCTAGGAATATGATGTTTGTAAACTTACTCCCGATGTGGCTGCCTAGGGGCTAATAAACTAGTCCGATTTATGTAAAACTTGAATATTTAATGAAACATGAATAGTTGCAACAAACTACAAAATTACATACGTAGAAGGAAATAGGTGAGATTATTTACAAATGAAGAGAAGGAATAGTCTTTAATATGCAAACATCTTTCAATCGCGTCATCGTCTTAATGGCGGAATCGTCTGACTTCTATCATCGGAAAAGTAAAAGATTTATTTTCACAGCTTGTCGCGTCATCCGATTATAATGAACGATGCCATCCCACAATACTATATAAAAAATTCTATAAGGTTCACTAAAGGAATTCATTGAAATTTGAGACATTTTTAAGTAAGAGTTATATGTGAAGGTACAGAGACAAAGGTTATATGTTTCGCTTGTAGTATTCCAAGAAGTAATTACGTCAATTTAGGACACAGAATAAAGATTTTGCATATAAAATTTCAAAAGGAAATGCATCTGTAAAGGTTAGAGATATTTTTTGTGATGTTACTGCAAGTGATTATTAAATAGAATATATTTTAGCATGGGGAAAAACAAAGGATGTATCTAAGATTTAAATATATTTTTCTTGTAACATTATTGCGAATAATTATGCAGGTAGATCATATTGTTACCACGTGAAATACCAAAATTATGATGAACTTATTAGGTCCTATGCGAAATATAAAAATATAAATCTGTAAATTTTACAAATTTTTAACTTGTAATATTAGTGCAAGTGATTACGCATGTTGAATGTACCTACTATATATGAACTACAAAAGGATATATATTAAAAGTTTCAAGCACTTTGCTTGCTGTGCTACTGGTTGCAATAATATATACTGAATGTCAACGAATCAATATTCTTCAGTTAAAGAAATATAGATGCAAGAGAACCATTGAACCTTTAAATTAGTTGAAATTCACTCTCAGGTAGGTGTAATAGTAAATAAATGCTGTTACAGATTTTGAAGTCCTTACAGGCTTTACTCAATTTTAAATAATGTGATCGGGGATATAAACAATTCAATACATTCTTGTCATGCGCTATTGTGGTGCAGTAGTCAGCATTTGAGTACAACATTCTGATAGTCTAACTTCGGTTCTCAGTTTTTCAAGATTCTCCTCCTGTATAGAAATCACAGTGACCTGGAAAATGCCCACAGGAAAAATTCTCACAGAATAATGCTCACATGTTTTTCCCTAGAACCAAAAATTTCAATGTCTTATCATAGTCTCAACATAGTCAACATAGTCAAAGAGTTCTCTCTGAATACCACAGGTCTTCACGTACGTCAATATTTAGGAATACGCTGTGGTTAAAACTTTGTTTACTAGAATTTTATGATCCTAATTACTCAGTCCCGATTGTTACATTTATTTATTTCATATTAGGAAAATAAAATTCATCCAGAATTACTAATATTTTAATAGCTTCGAATCTGCTTTTCGCAGTGCCTACCTCGTACTTGTTTGTTTTCATTAAAAACTAATTTAGAACTTTAAAGTAAGTTTCGCATCCATTATCAGTTAAAACAGCTGAAAGAAAAACGTGCTGAATTACATAAAAATATATCGCATCTACTACCTGTGATCACAGAGTAAGAGGTCAGTAACTTCTAAAAACTTAGGATCCGAAAGGCAAATGGACTATGTCATGTATATAGAACAAACATACCATGTCTGCTATTTGAGATCACAGGTTAATACTCCCTTGAAAAACATTGCAGAAGACAGCAGATACGAATATACGAACTGGATAAAATTTACGCAATAATGTTAAGCATGGTTAATCTGACGATGCATATTTGTGGTCGTATGACGACGCACATAATTTGAAGTGAGGAATGAAGTTCATCTTCAAGGTAGAATTTTTAAAACAAATTGAGAAGATTTAAAAGAAAATAAACAGACGTACTTTAACACAGGATAAAAAATACGAAATGATTAGAATACGTGTAAAAAAAGCTTGTAGTTCTTTGTTGTAACTGAAAGCATTCTTTTTAAATAAATCTTTAAATTCCTATTTATTTCGCTAGCATTGGATAATTGTAATTGCCTTTAATTGTACTGCATCTCCCAAGCTAATCTTGAAGTTAGGCTATCAAATTTTAACAAACAGTTTCATCAGCGATAAGAACGCTACGATAGTTTTTTCGAGAACATGAACTTAACTCTCGAAAGTAAAACGTTTACTTATTTCTAAGAATCTGTAGCATATGTTTATAAAACAAAACAATTGTTAAAAAATAACAGCTTCCTTTTTTTTCTCCTTCATTAAAATCGTATTACTGTTCATGTTGGAAGTGAAAACTAACAGTTTTGTCTACTTTCCAATTCCCTAATGAGTGAAGATGCTCACTTGATGAACATTTACATAATTTTCTACATATGTGGGATAAACAGAATCCCATTTACCTTGGAAAGTCCTCCATTTAAATTTTTCTCTTAGGACTCTTCTTTCACTTCAGATATAACAAAAGAACTGTCAACGCATTGGTTATTTGCTAATAATATAACAAACTGTCAATACGTTGACAGTTTACCTTCCAGACAAACTTTACTTTTGATTTAATTATAAGAATTTCTCTTTAGTATTTAGTTAGAATAAATTAAAACAGCGAAGTGTTTAATATTAACAGCCCATTCGTACTTTTTTCGCAAAATTATGGAAAACAGAAGGTTTCGTCCTCGCCATATGCAGGAACGTAAAATCTATGCAACCAGAAGTATATAAGGAGTAAGGCATCAAGAAAAAAATCGTATTGAACTTCTGCAATTGTCTTCCTGTATCCGATTGTCACGAATGACTGTCAAAACTGATGGATGAACAAATTTAGTGCTAAGTGTTCAAGTAAGCACAAAGATATAAGTTGACAGTCCTTTTTTTTTCCCACCCTGTAACAGACTCAGTTGAATCATCACTTCTTTTGCGTTGCGCTAGAGCGGTTTTAACGCAAAGACGATTAGGCGGTGCGTGTTTTCCACTTCCTTGCAACTTGATAAACATCACCTGGCGGATTTTACTAAACAACAATACTTTTTTTAGCTCCCTTTGAAATATTTTCTAGAACTATCTATTTTTGTTGAAAATATGAGTACACACGTTTTAAAAACTGAATTCTGCTGCCTTTTTAATACACAAAATCAAATGCGAGAGAGATTTAGAAAATAAGTTGCTTATTTGTTAGGTGACTTCAGACATTTGTGGGATTTTTTATACATATCTTTAAAAATGTACATTCATTTCTAAAAACCTACAGTATTTGACCGGAGTCTTTTTCAAACAATTCCTATGATTTATTAATTCCAAATGCTGTTGGTGTTCCTAATCGGGAATTCCTGTGAACGGACTATTCTGCATTGGTTTCTCAAGATTTTCCTTATAAACTTCATAATTTGCAATACGTATTTACATTATTTAGTCAATATTATCACTATTATAATAGCATAATAATCCCCCTGGCAGTCATTTATTGTACTGGCTTGGATCTGTACATTGACAGTCTCAGCATCGGGGAATAGGACACGAGTCAGGCGGTTCCAGAAACCCTGGGGAAGATCGTTCGTACGGTTGGACCTAGGAGAATTCGCATAAGTCTTAGAACCGATGGTACTAGTAACTCGCCTGGTCAGAGTATTCTGGGTGATGTCCTAGGCGACGAAGCCTGCGTAGTACTGGCGAGTAGCATTTTGAAGACCAGTGAAATCTCCATGTTAACTCGGGTTTTTAGTTATCTTCTCCCCTTGGTGGTCCCGAGGCTCAAGGTAAGACGAGCACCCGGTGTCTCGTTTCAGCCTTGGAGGTCTTAAGACACAGTTCTCATTTTAAAAATTTTGCTTCGCGGGATTGAGGGCCCCATGGAGTAGTCCTCCACAAAGGCATCCCTCGTTTAGGCAGATAGATTGCTAGTTCTCATGTAATTTGCTTTCATTAACCACATTCAAACGTGCTTTTTCATAAACACGAATTTTGCTGTTTCTAAACATGTTAAACCACATTTCACTAGGATTGACCCACTGTGATAAAGCACTGTACAAAACAAAAATAATCCAAACGCAATACCTTACATATATTTGTATTCCTTACTTTCCCAAGCACCTAATACAGTAATGCAATTCTTTTACATAATCAATAAAAGTATAACATTTTAACAACAAGAGGAAGTAAGTCAAATTGTTTAAATAAACTGAAGGAAAGAGCTATTATAATAGTTGTTATTTCTGCAGGTAAGAAAAGTGAACATGTAATGACAATTTACCTGTCCAACATCGTATCTGCAGCTATTTTAGTTACTTTCACAAACGCAACAGGATTAATAAAAAAAAAAAAAAAAAAAAAAAAAAAAATCCACGAGGATTACTAGAGAAATTTAAGTAAGAAGAGGGGGGGGATCAAGGAGGTTAGAACTCTGAAGGTCCACGGTTAGAACAGAAGGAGGGAGGGTTCCAGTTTCCTCCGCTATCCGAAAATGAATTCAGCTCGATTGTTACATTTCTGTTTCGAAGTAATAAAGATGGCCCACCACGGCCGAGCGGTAAAGTCCCTGAACACTGGTAGCTCGGTCCAAGATTCGAATCCCACATGGGTGCTTTCGTTTTCCCCCCCCCCATGTGTAAAGCGTTAATGTGAGCCAGTTTCCCTTAGGAAGTCCTCCACGAAGGCATCCCTCCCTCCCGTGTAGGGCCTTAGGGCGGAACATGTAAAAAAATAATAACAAAGTAATAAAGATTATATGTATAATTTACCAGGAATGTACAGGAGATTATTAAGAAATAGTGTGAAATCTAAATGCATATGTATAGCTAATGCTGTTACTTTTAAATTTTTCCTTTAAAAACAGACAGGTATAATTTATTCACAATATTCTCGTAATTTATTAAAGAGTTACTTTATATAAAAATGTTTCAGGGATAGGAAAGTTATTTTGCTTGTATGCTTTATAGTTCAGCTTTAAGCTGTAATATACTAAAGCCGAAATTCACATATTATTTTAATATTAATATAAGTAACATATTATTAGTAAGTTTTAAATACCAAAATAAAGTTAAGTAGATTTATGTAATTTAAGGATTTTATTTTGTACTTGTTTTATATTTATGAATTTCGATTAAAGAAATTAAATTCAAATTCAGTTTATAAGGTATTTTCTCCCTCCTTCCAGCATGCCTTCGTGGTGTAACGGTAGCGCACTCGACGCATATTCGAGAGGTCCAGGTTCGAGTCCCAGCCAGAGCATTGCTCATTTTTACGTTTATTTATCTTTTTTATAATCTTCTATGTTTATTTCAACTTTACTTTGAATTCGATTTCATAATGACAATTTCCAATGTTTAATTTCTACAAATAATATAGTACTCAAATACATAAGGATGATAGTGTCGGGGACGGTTACTCGAGTTTTACAGGATTTCTCTACAGTAATTGATTTTTACTCCAAATTGAATTGACTAAAATGCTTCATGAGAATAAGTTCTTTGAGTAGCAACTATTCGCGGAAATTTTTGGCCTGACTAGAATTGCCGGTTTGGCTTTAACTTATAACTCGAGTAAAGACGAAACACTTTCATATTTACGTATTTTTATCAATTATTGTTCATTGAACGGGAGTTGGTTTGTTCCCCTTGAAAAGTCAACTAATTTCCGATCAATGACAATAATTACATGTTTTAATTTTTCCTTTTGCTTTCAAATTATTTCAAAACATCTTTCAAAATATAACTTACCAGTATGGATGCACACTTTTAAAATAATTCTACTTTAATTAAACTTAGGAGATAATATAATCAATTAATCAATACTGTTTAGGAAATAAATTATTATTAACTAACTTTGCAGCAATTGCGCAAGTAATAATAACTTGTTTTCGCACTAAATGGATTTAAGTTCATACAACATTTGATATGCTAAATAGCAGCTATTAGCGCTATTTATCTCTTACCTAATGTACCCACTTTATATATTATCTCCATCCTTTTTAAGTTTTAAAGTTCTTATACAAAAACTTTACTGTATTGAAGGTTAGCAGCCTCCTTACTTTTATATCTTGCTAGTTTAACTCATATTGAAATCACTAAATGTCATTCCACTAGATGACAAACTTGAAAATTTAACGCCATGCCTGCTACAGGGAAACCCAAAAAACAATTTCTATGAAAAACATTTAACTGTATTTACATGATTACATGCGGTACTTGACATATTAAATATATAGGACAGACTAAAAACAATCTTAACTTTCGAATCAATAACCATAGAGCTCAAATCAAAAAATTCAACGCACAAAAAAATAGCATTAAAATAAGTACACCATCACAACTTAATACAGCAGAATTAGAACACTTTAAACACCATGATTTCAACTCTATTCAACTTCAGATACTAGATATAATACCCAATCACAAAACACGAATTTTTCAGGAATCTCTCTATATACTAAAACAACGTTCACTTTATCCATATGGACTTAACACTTATATACATAGTCATAGAGATACTTCTAAGAAGTCTATTTTCAGCCAATTTAAACTCTACAGCATCAAAACGCAGAGAGGAAAAAGAGGAAGCAAAATAAAAAATAATGCGAGATTTTTATCCACTTTGAATACACTTGCATTGAAAAAAAACAATTGAAATGTTTTTTTGACTCAGACTGCTTTCCCAAGAAACTTCTCAACTGGTTACACTCCTGTACTAATAAATTCCTTATCAAACTAAAAAAATTCATTCAAGAAAGCTACGACGACATAAAAATCATTAAAGACATGATTCTTGATTTTAGTCTTTTCAGACTCTCTAATAGTCTCACTTAACGCAAAATTTATTTTAAAGTCAATTTTCTGCATCCGCAGTTTGACAATATTCATTTCTCAAGAATCATCAGAGATTGTAAAGATTACTTCCCCGCAGTTGACACAATACCAATGATTGCATTTAAATATCAAAGGACCTTAAGCAACTTGTTTACTAACCACCATGAAATAGATGAAACTGCAGAATGACATTGTAAGACACCAATTTACAGCAATTACGTAGATTCTCATCACCAGCACATAATTACTGGCAACCTGAATATCATACAAAACCATCAACTAAAAACACTAATGAGTTATGGTACAAAATTTAGACCAGTCAGAAACATGACTACAAATTACTGTTACAAGAATTTCGAAAACAACATCAACGAATTTATAGTTAAAGCAAGCTATCAACTGAATTTACCCATAGATACTTTCTTAAAATGGAAAGTTAAAATTCTTCAACGCATATCCACAGAAATCAGTCACCTCAAATTTAAAAGTACACTGAATTGGTCGCAACTTACATCAGATATTAGAAAATTAAAACAGCTTTTTACTATTACAAAAATAGATAAAGCAACTAATAACTTTAGCATTATATGAAAACAATTCTACACTGAGATTATTCATAAAGAACTTCTCAACGCAACTACTTATCAATCAGCCAACCTTACAGAAACATCTATAATAAACAGGATTAAAACTTTTCATAAGAAACTCAATATTACTTTCAATGCAACTACAACAGATTTACTAATCTTTATGCGATTCCCAAATTCCATAAAACACCATTAAAATTTAGATTTATAGCTAATGGAACTAATAATTACAAGAAAAATATAGACTATTATTTTTCAATTCAACTTAATAAAATCTGTAAATTTATTTTCAATGATTGTAACACTAATCATAACTATTGCTGGATCATTCATAATAACACTCCTGTCATTAATACCATTCATGCCATTAACATCCAAAACATTAACTGCTATGATTTTGAAAACTTATATACCTCACTTCCTCTAGAAGAAATCTATACCAATCTACTTGATCTACCAAAACTTTTCCCTAATATACTCAATATCATGACTCTTGACAAATGGAAAACCTACCTAAAATGCACACATTTTTATAACTACATCAAGTTTCAAAATCAACTTTTTAAACAAGTCAGAGGATTGCCAATGGGCTTACATTCCAGCACCTCGATCTGTAATATCTTTTTATTTGTCAAAGAATTTAACTTCCAAAAAAATCTACAACCACAAGAGTTAAATTACTACAAACACACCTACAGATATATTGATGACCTTATTACAATTAATAATTTTGGTAAAATTGAAAACTCCGACATTTATCCGAATTGTCTTAAACTTAATAAAACTAATAATTCACAAAATAGCATAGACTTTCTAGATCTTCAAATCATTAACTACAAAAAAATTTTACTTTTTGACAAAACAAGAAACTTCAATTTCAATACTAACAAATTAATAAATTGGAACTTCAACATATCCAAAAAAGTAATTAACAATACTATAATTAATCAAATACAACGAATTAAAACTATATGCACAGATACAATAGATTTACAACGCGAAATTTTGATCCTTATCAAAATTCTCAAAAATAATCTAATTCCCTTTCAATTTATCAACCATTGCCTTAAAAGAGCAGGCGTTAAATACTCACTCTAAATCATTTAACTGATAGGGATATGATAATTTATTCCTAAACCTGAGAAGGCGGTATAAGTTGGATGACTGTCAGTTGAAAGATTTGTATATAGTGTAATTACTCAATTGTATATATTGTAAAAAGCTAATTGTCTTCAGACATATACTGTTACTATACTGTTACTAAAAAAATGGGCCTATTTCCTGCCTTTAGACTGTCTATTAGCTCTTGGACAGCGAAAATGCCTTTTTCCTTTCTTAAATTCTTAATCATTGCGACACGACAATTAGCCAGAAATTAATTAATTTCCATTCACTAGTATTTTCAAAAAAATCTTAACAGACGGTCTCTCTCAGATAAGAACTCCACAAAATACATCCCTCAAGAATTCCAAGTCCCACCCACTACCATAAATTACTTCACCCAAGTCTTACCGACTGATATTATTCAAAGCCCCTACTGCTGCTAAGAATTTTCGGACACCCTACACTTCTGAGTCAGACACGAAGAGAACACTTTGCCAACTCCCCCACTAGAAAGAATGTAAGTTACTTAATACCTTTCTGGCCTTTATATCTTCATGTACATTCACTGATCTTATTTATATTATTTTCTATATTATTTTTATATTATTTTTATGTTTTCTTTGATTTGTTTTTACAAAGTTTGCATTATTTATCTTTTTTATAATCTTCTATGTTTATTTCAACTTTACTTTGAATTCGATTTCATAATGACAATATCCAATGTTTAATTTCTACAAATAATATAGTACTCAAATACATAAAGATGATAGTGTCGGGGACGGTTAGTCGAGTTTTACAGGATTTCTCTACAGTAATTGATTTTTACTCCAAATTGAATTGACTAAAATGCTTCATGAGAATAAGTTCTTTGAGTAGCAACTATTCGCGGAAATTTTTGGCCTGACTAGAATTGCCGGTTTGGCTTTAACTTATAACTCGAGTAAAGACGAAACACTTTCATATTTACGTATTTTTATCAATTATTGTTCATTGAACGGGAGTTGGTTTGTTCCCCTTGAAAAGTCAACTAATTTCCGATCAATGACAATAATTACATGTTTTAATTTTTCCTTTTGCTTTCAAATTACTTCAAAACATCTTTCAAAATATAACTTACCAGTATGGATGCACACTTTTAAAATAATTCTACTTTAATTAAACTTAGGAGATAATATAATCAATTAATCAATACTGTTTAGGAAATAAATTATTATTAACTAACTTTGCAGCAATTGCGCAAGTAATAATAACTTGTTTTCGCACTAAATGGATTTAAGTTCATACAACATTATATATATATATATATATATAGTGGCGCCTAAACTAAAAGACGGAGGACAATAATTTGTCATCACCAGGATTTGGTGATCGGGTCCCCTAATCTCCAGTCGCCCTTTGAATGGGTGAGTGTATAAGGTATATTCTCCTTCTTTTCAGCATGTCTTCGCCGTGTAACGGTAGCACACTCGGCGCGTATTCGAGAGGTCCAGGTTCGAGTCCCGGCGAGGACATTGCTCAGTTTTCACTTCTTCTGCTACAAAAAGAAAAACGTAATGACTCTGCATGTTAATGAAATTAAATATATCAGTTCTTGGATATGTCTTTCCAATTGTTCAATTTATGATAAATACTGTACTTACTTTTTCGTTATATTGAACATAAATTTATAAGTTTTAAGCACAGGCACATTTTATACAAGGAACTTATGACAACAGAACGGTTTATCTTGAATAAATGCGTAAATTACATTCGTAACAGTTCACAATACATAAAAACACATAATAAACAGTACATAAGAAGAAAAATTACTGTATTTAATACTTTTACAATTCATGGAAGTAATAAAAATCAATTTCTTACTTGTCATGAATATTACTAACAAATTCTTTAAAGCGTTCATGTAACACAGTTTAAATCCTAGTATATATCATTGCATGTTAAGGGACAGCTATATTAATTACTCCTATAAACAGAAACACAAAAATATATTTAATATAATTCGATTTTTCTTTAATATCTGGAATAGAAAATACATGACACGATGATATTTTTCTATACATTTACTAAATTCCATGAAAAGTATTACCAGGAATTTTTTTAGACTTTCTTGTCTTTGTTTTTTAGACGTCCATATGCAACACGATATTCCATACTTAAAAATGAATAAAAGCTACTATAACGAGTGATAGTGGTCGGAGAAATGTGGTCGCCGAAGATTCATTTACTAAGCTGAACCCTCGCTCTTCCTATTCTAACCCCCTTAGAAAAATGTTTTACAAAATTGCACATAGAAACACATTTATTTTATCACTGTCCGCAAAAAAGAGAACAAGAGCACAACAACTCTCTTTTCCGTTTCCACAAAAATTGTTTCAAAATTTTTGCTCTTGACTACTCACAATGTTGATTACGAAACATTATGTGTCAATTTACAGTAGACAACGGAAAATGACTCAATACAGTGAATTCATTCTCGAATATTTTCACGAATTTCAAGCATAAAGGTAAGGAAGGTTTTGTAGTTAATTTGATAACTAATATCTAATTATCTAATTAGTTTAGGGAATAGTATAAAAAATTTAGATTCATGTTTGCCAAACCTTCACACAATGAGTGCTCAGATTGTCCTCATACAGAGGGTGTTTACAAATTTTTAGAACGATTTCGGAGTCAATTAATTAAAGTTTAAAATGTAAAGAATATGTTTTGAAATATTCTTTTTTTTTCTTGAAATATAAGTGTGCATTAGGATTTCGATGATTAGGACTTAATTTATTATTATCGTAAAATTACCAGGATTACTGATTTACTGCTTTCCACAGTCCATCAATCGTGATAGTGTTGCGCATAGAAAGAACTCTTTTCAAGGGACCAAAGGCACAGAAGTCTTTAAAAGAAATATCAGAGGACTTCGCAGGAAGTTATGTATGCAATAGCTTTATCAGTTTTCATTTTTCAACGAATGCAATCACATTCGTTGTAATTGCTTTGTCTGCATGAGACATGTTGCTTTGTCTTTCAGTCTTTGAAGGTTATTGGGATGAAAAATTGGAATTTCTTCTGCAAATATCAGACGTAAAACTTTCTCTTGATAGTATTTTGAGTTGAGCTTTTTTTTTTTATTCTGCTTACTTTTAGTTTCAGATTGTAAGAGAATCCTGCGACAATTATAAACGCCTTATCGAAAATTTTTTGCGTTGACAGAACCAGGTTTGCACATTTTTTTCCTCTTCATTTCAAATAATAAATAGGAATTTTTTGGTTTCAATTATCTATGTAAACCCATGCTTCATGAAAAGCTACAATGTATTTCCATTTATCTAGTTTTCGTACGGGGTTTTGTAAACTTTTGCGCGTTGAGCCACATGCCTAGGCAAAAGCTGGTGAACATTATGTTTTTTAGCTTTTTTAAGTTATAAATCTTAATTTATTATTTTATTTAATGTTGCTACAGATGTATTTTAAGACTCTGGGATCGATTTTGGCGGGCCTTTCTCTTTTTACCAATGATTTAACCTTTAGAAATATTAGAAACAATACGTATCTTTTTCGAGTATTCGTTTGGAGTTTGCTTTCGATGAAGAAGTAGTGATTGACCGTTTTTCCCTTTCGGATTAACAATGTTGCTTATTTTGTATTTAGAAATTTTAATACTACGAATCTCATTTCGTTTTTGAGTTATGGAATAGGAAATATTTCTCTTTGGAAAGCACAAAAACATATCCTTCAATCCACAGTTTGTTTGCATGTAACATTTTGAAAGACGAATAAATTAAAAAATAGCAGAGGATATTTCTCATTTCAAATAATAGGCTGTTGCCAGACATTTTATCCCAAAACATTTGCTTTTTTTTTTTAAACTTCTTTATAGAATTCACTCTAAAAATATAGAATCACCAACTGTAAAATTCTCTGTTTTATTTTTAGAAATTTTGAATCTAGACGTATATGCTCATTGCATCTTTTTTTTCTTTCCGAGCGAACACCGAGCGAAGAGACTGGATGTTTCATAAAAAGTATAATTTAGTAAAGCGTAGACTTTCCTTCGAACATGGGAAAGCTGCTTTCCATATGTGGTAGCTAATTCTTGTACTCTAACAGCAACATGAACAATTACACATCATCCAGACCTCATGTTATAGACATATAATTATACAACTCATAACTTAAAGGTAATATTTTGATATCTTTTATAAGTTTACCACACCTTACTTGGGTCACCTGAAAAGATATTCAGTGCCGCAAATTGCTTGTTACCCCGCTTAGCATGTCGTCATGCTAAACCTTTTATTCTGGTTCTCTCCTTTTTTTTTTTTTTTTTTTTTTTATTTTTAGTAAATTTTATTTTTAGGTCTGTTCTTTTTTATTTTTAGTAAATGAAAAATAATTATTCCTTATTCTATATCCATAGACCTTTCATTTTTTAATTAAAGCTTTTTCTGCGAAAAATATTTACTTTACCGTTTTTCAAAGTCCTTATGTTATTGTGCACACACGCATATTTTACATAAAATTATCTCGCATAATGTCTCAATTTCTAACAATATGTTTTGCTTAATAGGAGGATACTTAGGATACTTACTTGTATTAAAAAGATACTTTGGTGATAGCAGCTTATGCTTTACCCTAATGACGACATGCGTGTATATATTCAGGATTTCCCTTTCCACAGCGCTTCATGTGGCACAATTAACTGCGATTAGATCTAATGATGTACGACACTTTTTTATTATTAACGCACGCATTAGTGATTCCTTCAATGGATTAGCTACCACAGTTAATTTGCAATTATATAAGTACTGATTTTTTATAGCTGTAATTATAGTCGCCAGTTTTGTTGACATGCAAACATACATTTTGCATTCTAATTTTCAGCACCTTTTGCATCTACTTTTTCTATATCAAACATTTACGGTACATGGGATCTCAAACTTATAACGTAAATTAATTTTTTATATATTCTTTATTTTTCTTATATATATCTGTGTGTGTGTGATGATTTAGTAGTTCATTAGATAACAACTTGATTAGGGAAGGCACCAATTCGCTTTTAATCATGGCTGATGAAACTGTTGCGTAAATTACTGGAAATTACAGTGTAGTAGACGGCTCATGGAATATTTTCGAAGAAACACGACCAGCTTGATAGTAAACACCATTTATTTTTGGATGACGAATTCCTTGACATATATCTTCTTAATTGGTACAGCACCAAGGTGTTAAACACGCCCCACAATTTTAGATACACAATTCTATCTTACGTAAGGGAGAATGGCTAACAGAGGGAAAGCGACACTTTACCAGCAGGAAGGCGAAGTGGCGAAAGTGTATGCGTAATTAGTTGTGGTACTATTTATAATCTTGGAAAGCCTTTATTTTAATCCTGAGTAGCGATAGGGCAAAAGATTTCACTTTGCGGTTACTGCAGGAAAAGCGAAGGAGGATGTTGTTAAATTTAAATTAGTAATTTACATATCTATTGTCAGTTTGTTCCTATTAAATTTCAATTTTTCCATAAATTTCCGTCATATATTTATATCTTACGCACATACAGATATTATATATATATATACACAAAACATTACATAGTTTATTATTATATAGCAAAAATTTTAATAAATTTTTTTTAAAAATTACATTAGCACTACTATTACTTTAAATCTGAACTGATAATTCTTTGAAAACACACATTTTCTTGTTATATTTCCTAACTTAATAATGGCAACACTTAATTAATGGTTGTATTTTATAGTATCTGAAAGGCAATGCATCTTTCTTGCTCCTCTTTAAGACTCTTATGTTAATCGTAATAGAAATAGTGGTGAAAACTAGTTTATTTCATTTTCTTCTCTAATGACTTGACGGATTTTTAATTTAACCGTTTGTTTGGTTATTCCGAGTTAACTCGGTTGGCGACAATTTGTTGAAAATAATGATCACGAGTTAACTCGTGATTCATGGTTCATGACATACTTTTTTTTATTTATTTCGAATAAACTCGCAATGTGTTTTGCGGCTATGCTAGTGACCTTCACGATGTTTTGTTAAGAGAATACGCGAGTTCTATACCACGTCCCTTTCGACTCGGCATTAATTTCATTATTCAGACAATTATTTACCATTTATTTTGAGTCATAAAAATATCAAAAATACAATTGGAAAACTGTTGGTTGTGCATTAGCACTGAAGGCGTAATGAGTAAGTTTCCTCAAGCACAGAATTAAAGAATCATAAGTCAAAATATTAACTACGAAATTTTTATTTAATAAAATAGGATAATTTTGCTTAACTTAAGCATAACAAAAAGCAATAATGTTCACGGACATTTAAACACTGAAGTATTGAAAAGAATAACTTACAGAGAATCATCATCAGTACTAAATATCATCAGGCTTACCTATATTAGGCAATAAGAAAAATAAACAGGAACATACTTTGTCATCGTACCTGAAAGAGAAGAAAGTACTACTGGATTACACCTTTGGCCAGGTACAAGTAGCTAGGGTGAAAATCAAAAATACTGCATTGCACACGAGCTTTACTTTCTCTCGCCAATATATATATACCTTGGCGCACGTTCATTTCGTATGCCTTTCGAGTTTCATTATGCAAAATACCTAAATTTATGCTAACAAAAACTAATTGGGCAGTTTTTTATGCCTTGTTGCACTAATTTAAAATACATAGCAAAAAATGGATAATTATTGCACGGAAACTGAAAAATTAAGGTTTAATTAAAGGATTAATTTTATCAAATCCTCATTTTTTAGATATATATTTTTCAATGGGTAAAAAAAGACATTTATTTTTACAAAATTACGTTCCTGAAAAATTCAATATTTTTCAAAAATCTGCGAGTCTTATACATAAAGTGTTTTTCAGGAATGAGAATTATGTATGTCAGAAAGGAAACTATGACAGAATAACTGTAATTGACACCTATTACGCGAATAAAATGGGGAAAATTCACTTATTAAGCAGAAAGGTAAATTCAGCGGTTTAAAAATTTCAATTTCTCCTGTGGATTTGAATATATAAGAGGCAACAGCGAGAATATTATTTAATATCTCAATTAAATGTTTGAAGATCTCGTGTGTACGTAATTATGGCAAAGCCTCGAGGGCTATCTGCTTAAGAGGAGGGATGCCTTCGTGGAGGACTTTCTAAGGCAAACTGGCTCGTATACACGTTGCGCATGGGGAAGGCCCCCATGCAGCCAGCCCGTTCGCGGGATTCGAACCTCGGACCGAACTATCAGTGCTCAGGCGACGTTACCTCTCGGCCGCTGGTGGGCCCGTTTGAAGATCTCGAAGAAAGGCTGAAATTAATCTACTGTGACTACGGGAGAATTCTGGCGGTGGTTTACTTACCATAATCGAATAGTCATAAAACGTGTAAAAGTCATTACTTTCATTCAAAGCGTCTAAGCGGAAGGGAAGAAGATGTTCAAGAAAATGTTTTATTTAAAACACATGGTTAAGCTGAGTTTTGGAATTTAATCCGAAAGAATTATTATAAAATAAAATTTATTACAGAACCAACATCATTGACTTTTCCCTCTTCTTACCTAGTGGAGACAGACTTTAGTCAACTCAATAACTTACTATATAAAATAGGAAACAGGTTGAATGAATGAGTCGATTTAAGAATTACGATAAATGACTCTGTACGAAATCTTAAACAAAATCGCACTACTACATAAAGGGTGGCAATCATATTAATTAAAATTGAACTTTTGTGTAATTAGAATCTGTGATTTTTGTTGCTGAAAACTTGTTTATATATGCGAAATTAAGAAATAATAGTAATCCAAAATAATAAAAAAATAATAATAAACAATTTTTTAAAATTTTCTTCATAGTTTTAGTCTAATTATCTTTATGCAGAATTATCAGTATTATGATTATGATGTATGCTGTATATATTAGATCAAACTAAAATAAGGTCAATGAAGAAAATCATTCCTTTAAAGGTATAGTTGCAATTAAAACTGCTAGGGATCCCTGACCTTTAGCGTCAGTAACGATTTGGTGTGTGATAAACATTTAAAGAACCAGGAAGAGTGCATATTTATGGAAGTAATTATGAGAAAAAAAGGATATCAATTTAGACATTTTTGGCTACATATATGAAAATGATATTCTGAAGAAAATTGTTCCTTGGTGCTTAATAAGGCATTATGTCACAAAGAATTTCTAATGCTTCTAATCCTTTGGCCAAGATACTATCTGGATATGAATCTTACAATAGATCGAAATTTGTGTTCCGTTGTAGGGTTATAAAAAAAAAAAAAAAAAAAAAAAAAAAAACTTAACAATATAATCAACAGAGTGGAGTCCATCTGAAGGGTAATTTAGTTTCGGCTTCATGACATTAAAAAATTTGCAAATCTGTATCTAAATTGTTGCCTACAAGTATTAAAATGCACGGAAAAGCAGAGATGACAAAATTAATTCTTAAACTATTTTCCATGGATTGGAAATTTTTATGTTTTAATAGGCTAAATTTTTGAATTTTTAAAATACTCCTTTGAGTTTAATTATTTGTTAGTAATTTGTTCGCATCTGAATGTATTAGAATAAAATTAAAATGAAAAATAAATAAAATCTGAAAGGTTTCAGATTTTAAATTATGTCCAAAGGGGCGATTTTTTAACGTTTTGTGTGTTACCTTTATCTATTAAATATCATGTTCTTTGCACTTAAATCATAAAATTCAGTTCAACAGCAATATCGCATTGAGCGTATCTTTAGAATTTCACTGACAAGGAAATAAAGTATATGCAGTGTTAAAGCATTTATAATTTTCCTATGTATTTTAAAGTTTCAACATCCTGCTTAGAAGTGTTTTTGTTAACTAAAATGATGCCTTTTTAGCGCAAATTTTTTTAACTTGATGACACCACTGGTAATGACAGTTAGTACCGGCATTTCAATTGGATTAATAGCCATGGTGGTGCCATCTATATGCAACAAATATAAATATCTTCTAATACATTATCGCTTTTGCTCTTCCAAATACTTGCTTAAACAGTGCTGTATATAAGAAGACGAAATATGAATTTTTAAAAATTTTTTTAAAAGACAACGTTTCAGAATGTAGAAAGGAAATGGATTTTAAATATGGATTTAAAAAAAATAAGGTTGTCATATTTAAGATGGAATACACCATATTCGAATTTATCTCACTGTTTTCTGAAAGTATTGTTATCATAATTATGGTAATTCCTTGTATTACGAAACTGATTAATAACTTATGAATTGAAGCTAAAATTGTAAGAGTTAAATTACTTATAGCTAAGATAATATTGGTTGTACTACTGAAAAATTTGGTTATATTACTAAAAATTGGCTATATTTGAAGTATATAGAATACATTACTGAATGCTACGCTATTGCAATGTAATACCCAACCCTGTAGTTTTGAATATATCGGCTATATTATTTAGGGAAGTGGTCTAAAACTTGCGGTTTGTAGGCAGTATGCGACCCTCTAAGGCGCGAATGTATTTTATTGCGAATTTTACACGGCCAATCAATATATATCTTGAATTAATTAGCATTATTAAGACGTTATTGGTTAAGGCAAAAAATTTGAAGAAAGGTTTAAGGTTTTAATGATTTTGAGTTCAGTTTTACATTATTTTACTCCGCTTGCTAACACATTTCCTGTAAATTAATTAGCATTATTGTGACGTTATTTATTATGGCAAAACTATGAAGAAAAATTTAAGGTTTTAATGTTCTTGAGTCCGGTTTTACATTATTTTATACGCCCCACTAACACATTTCTCTTAAATTAATTAGTATTATTATGACGTTATTAATTATGGCAAAAATCTGAAGAAAGATTTAAGGTTTTAATCATTATTTTTATTAGCATTGAAAAATAATGTGAGTAACTTAAGGGAAAATGTATGAATGGAGCTAATTAATTTATACTGTGACGTAAATTTTATCCAAATATTTGAAGATACAGATTTTATTAAAATTTTTTTCGTAGCTGTCAAACGATAAATACCCTCAGTTACGAATTTTTGCAAAAAGTTATTTAGAAATACATTTATACTTGAAGAGATTTTGCTGAAAATTAATACCTCTAATAAATAAATAAATAAATAAATAAATAAATAGAAAACAATTTGATCGTAAGCAACGATGGTGAAAGATACTTTCTCTTAAATTTTCTTCATGGTTGCAAACTTTATCCAAATCGTTGTGAGGTGTTGTAGCTGAAGGAATAAATAAAATATTTTATAATTATTTGCATCTAAATATATGTATTTTTTCGGTACGTGTCAATGAAAAATTAAATAAATAAGAAAAAATAATAGGTTGTCATTATTTATTCTCATGCATTATCCCACTTGGAATGTTTTCGTAATTCATTTATTTTTAGTTTAAATAAGTTTATTTATCTGTTAATTCTAGAGTTATTCAAAATAAATGTCATCTGAAAATTTAGTATTTAGCTTTCAATACGTTTGGATTACAAAGCGTATAACCAAGAAAAGTTTTTACCAGATTCCAGCCTTTAGATTTCAGATCGAAAATAAATATAAATTGGAGTTTTTCCTTTCCGTCATTATTGTTACCATTTATGATGTTAAAGTAAATAAAATTTGAAATGAAGTTAAGAAATTTAGTTTAGCTAATAATACGTTTCATTTTAGTTAAAAAAATATCTGTTCGTCAGATGCTTTTAAATTGGACATTCGGTCCGTATGTAATTTGAGTTTGAGATGACTGATTTAGCGGTTCAACTACATTGCTGATAAAATGGATTTCAGAAACATGAGCCAGTTTAGTTTTTATTGATAACATCTAACTACTAGGAAAGTTGAAGGATGATACATTTTACTTATGTTAATACAATTGTTAATACAATGAAAGCGATATAATTTAAATTAGTTTTTTACATTTAGTTATTACTTACAGTTAGTTACTTACTTTTCGTTATCTAATTATATGCAATATCAGGTGACAGCTGACGGAAGACGGGAATACATGTCTAATGGGTATAAGCAAGTATTTATTCGAAGTTTACCATTATCTGGAGGTACTAATACTTCCAGTGAAGTCACTAAGGAAGCTTTATCAGGAATATATAAACAAGAGATTCATATATAACTAGTCACCAGCGGCCGAGCGGTAAAGTCACTGAACATTGGTAGTTCGGTCCGAGGTTCGAATCCCGCGAAACGGACTGGCTGCATGGGCGTTTTCGTGGTTTTCCCCATGTGTAACGTGTATACGAGCAAGTTTCCCATAGAAAGTCCTCCACGAAGGCATCCCTCCCCTTAGGCAGATAGCCCTCGTGTGCTTTGCCATAACTCAATACACCACCACCACGTACATAACTAGCAGCTTGCAGAGGTTCTGCTAATATACATTAGTTTTTTGTGCTTACAGAATAATGGCTAATATTATACGTATGGCAATAAGATAAACATGCCAATCATTATGTGTGAATACAAAACATTTAAAGCATAACTAAATAAATATAACAATGTAACTAAATAAAACACTTAAAACATAACTAAATTAAACATTAAAAATAAACACAAATTATAAATTTACGATCACTTAAATTAAAAAAATAACTTAAGTGCTTAGACTAAATACAAATCCATTAACAATTTTTTACGCAAACGAGTTTTTCACTTATACTTTTACAAGCAAAATTGTATCTAAATATTTAAAATTATGTTTTAAAGTGCACATGTTATAATTATTATAACTTAAGGTAAAATTTTAATTACTGTATTTCATTGTTAAATATCTATGTCAGTTATTAGAATTTGATTTAAAGGTCTTTGGATAGTTCTTTAACACTTGTTCTATTGTAATTAGCACTTTTGAAGTTTACTGACGTCTTCATTCAGTTTGACAAATATATTACCCCAGATGTTGTTGATTCTAGAGATGTCTGGATAGTTCTTTAACACTTGTTCTATTGGAATTAGCACTTCTGAAATTTACTGGAGTCCATTCAGTTTGACAAATATCTTGCCCCAGATGTGTTTGATCAGTGTTGATTGTATTGCAGATATTCTTTAATGATACATGGTTTTTGATAGTGAATTTCTTAAAAGAATCCATGTTACAGGCCTATTGAGGTAACTAAGTGGACAATAAAAGGCAAGTTCTAAGTGGTCAAGTGAGCCTTCTTTTTAATCCGCAGATACATGTACTTGTATTTGAGATGCAAAAGCAATGAAAATTAGTTGGGAAGGGGGTCATTCTCCGTAATAAAATGAGTTAATTGTGAGATCACTATGCATCTAGTTATACGTTAGGAATTTATGAATGAAACTAAACTATATGTACGTCTGCCGGTTTCTTGTAGATCCAATATTCTATCTGCCATTGTTGTATTTCCTTTTCGTGTAGAATTCTTTTTAAGTGAGAGGAAGATGCCGATATATTTAGCTGCTTTGCTAAATATGCAGTATCAGATTAAAAATATATGTGATATCTGATTAAAAATACTAAGTATGAGCAATATAATATGTATATGTCATGCATATATATTGCATATCTTATACGCATGCATACTGTTAAATGTATGATATATCTAATTAAAAATGCAATATCATATTAAAGATGTAGTATTAGATTTTTAAAAAAACTTTTGCTCACTCCAAAAAAAAAGTGTTGAAATTAATTGTTAATGATAGATCCATATAACTATGAGTGCTTCACAGATTTTCATGCAATGTTTCCATTCAAAAAGTAATAGCAGCATTAGGAAATAGGAATTTAGATTTTACAGAACTTTTTATGGAGCATTTATGTGAAGGTTCTGTGTAAAAGAGAAGTTTCGTTTTGAACTGTTAGAAAAATAAATTCCAAGAGCCAATTTTATTCATGTCTAAATAAACAATTGTTTATGTTAATTACTGAAAGATGAAAATGATTATTATGTTTTATATTTACTTTTATTTCTTGATTTTTCGGTTTTTTTTAATAGCTAAAATAACTGAATTAAAATGTAATAACAACTCATTTATAAAAAAGTACTTTCGAGTATTCAGAGCAGAGAGAAATACTGTTTTTATGTCATTTATAAAGTGAATTATAAACAGATGGAAATCTTGTTAATGCATTCATTTACTGTAGTGATTTTACAGCTCGTTGTTACATGGGCACTAATTGTTCGTGGGATAACCAACACATGATGACTGCTTACAGATACGAGGGTCAGTCATGGTAGTATTTAGAGGTGAGCAATTTTTGAAATGTCATGATTCTCTGGTAGCAGTTTAAATGATTAAATTAAATGATTATCTTTCCGATAAGGGCAAAATAAATAAATAGATAAAAATTTTTAAAAAAATCTGAAATTTTAATTTGCTGCCTAACATTTCTAAGGTTTAACCATTAAAATTTCAAAGAGTTAAAAATAAGTATTTAAACATTTTAATTATAAGGTTAAAAAGAAATTGCGATTTGAACCTTGAATGCAGATTTCAGTTTTAAGCTTGAAACAAATTTAAGCTAAATACTTACGCTAGTCAGTGGTGTAGCTAAATATTTTCCTTGAGTTTGCTGGTTGGTGCGGCTTGCGAATTTGCCGCCCCTATTCCCCACTTCAAACAGATAGCTAAAAAAATATCAAAATGGCATCTAGGAAAATAGCTTTAAACTCTACGTTTATCTTTGAAGTAAAACTTTAACTCCAATATTTTAAAATTTTATTATTATTTTGCTTGGGAGGAAAACCATAGATGGAATTGTAGAGGTCTATATGATTGCTCCAGCTGCTGTTAGGTAGATTGTATAGACAGATTTCTGAAACATAGAATTAAACATTTGTCGGTCTTAAATACTTCATAAATGATTTTTATTTAGAAAACACTTCTTTCAACTAACAACAGTTACAGCAGTTATGAGAAACATTCTTAGTAGTGTAACAATATTTGAAATTTTTCTGTTGCATTTAGAGTAAATTACAAAAATTTAAAAAGACCGTCCTTCCAAGTTTCTGTTCCTTTTTTCTTAGCAATAGTGAAAATAGAACTTTGAAATAATTATTTCTTAAATTTCCTAAAAATTTCTTAATTTCTTAATTTTCTTCTAAATTTCTTAATTTCTTAAAAAGGAAATTTTCCTTACTAATATCACTGTGACCATAATTTAGTTGATGTTTGTATTTTTCATTCAACAGTTCCGATAGAATAAAGTAGGTATAGCAAGATAGTTAAGCTGTTGAACTTTGGTGACCTTTTTCAATATTTTATCCAGCGTAAAAACTAATTTTCTTCTCAATTTATTTCCATATGGAAGTTCTTCATTTGCCTTGATGACCCACGTGACCAACCTCTATAAGGAACAATTCATTAAAAAAATATCGCCCCAAAAAATGTGGGTCCCGCGACGGTCCACCCCCTTCACCACCCTTTAGTTACACCACTAATGATAGTTCTACTGGTTTAAAAATTAGTTGATCAGAAATAAAGATATAGAACATAAACCCAAGTCTTAAAATCAGCCGAACAAAGTCGAGCGATATTTCTCAGTGTCTAAGTGAAATAGTAATTCCAATTAGATCCTGAAATGAGTGCATTTTAGTTTATTATTTTGCTATTTATCATTAATTTTAACTTAATTATCTTCATTTTATTTATTTACATTTTATCTAATCATTGATAAATTAATTAATTTACTTTGGTTCACTATTCCCGACAGTCTGTACACGTAACTGGATCACTTGTAAACGAGGCTTTCAACAAATATTTCCCTGACGTAGCAATATTCTTTTTTTTTTTTTTTGCCAGCACAACAAAGCTGCGACCTGACAACAAAAATGGTACGAAGAAGTCTTTTTGAGGTATTTGGCAATAATAAAAATGGAACTATTATAAGTACTATGAAATATTTTTAACTTTTTGTAAGTGTTGATGCTATGACGTTTAAAAGAATTGAAAGAAAAAATAACATGCATCATCTATCATAGAGTAATGACAGAAATGTCAAAAATAAAGATCGATGGCGTAAATATTTTGGAAATATTTCTTCAAATACCCTTAAAATATAAGTACAGTCACATCATATTATTTTCGAAAACACCCTGAACATATTTTTAGGCCATCATGAAAATAATTCTAGAATTCTTGCCATTATTTGTTCAAGGAAATTACATACAAGTTATTTCCAAGAATAAAAACGATTAACATTACTATTTGTAATCAAAAAAATACAGCTTGTAAAAAATGTTAATGAATTACTGTAAGTAATATATGTACATATATTACTGTAAATAATATATATGCATATATTACTGTAATTAATATTCAGAAGAAATACTTCTCTCAAATTACCCCCCAAAACCAAAATAAATGTATGTTAACTAATAGATGGCGACACTGATGCAAAGACTACATTAGCCAAATTATATCTTGTTATCGGTTTATATTTTAAAATCAGAAGCCATGTATAAAAATTTACTAATTCGCAACCACAGAGCTTGGTTTTGAAACTGAGCATGTGTCAGATTTCCAGATATTTATTTATAAGAAGTTAGTTCTAAATTTCTTTTAAAGAGGGATGTAGAAAAATATTTTGCCTTCTACAAAATTTAACAACCTCAGTTTGTTACTTTCATTCCCTAATTTCTTCCTTTCATTTTTACTTTCCTCGCATAAGACTACGTAACTATAAACATATTTTAGCATGCTTAAGAAAATAGATGAACGAAGTAAATGCTCCAAGTAAACGTACATCATGTTAAATACAAGTTATATACTCTAGGAAAAAGATGCACATAATTTGAACAATTCTTCATACCTTCCCCCTTTGGGAAAGATATTCGTGGAAAACAAAAATTTGGAAAACTTCTCCATATATGAATTGCTCATTATTGCAATACATTTAGTCCTTATTACATTAATTAATAATGTATTTTAAATTTAAAATCTGATATTTCTTTAAAATTTGATCTTAAATATTTCTAATTTCCTCATTTTAGAAAGTACTTTTCCACTCAAAATTACTTGCAGAAAAGTATAAAATGAATCAAATGTGGTAAGTTTTTGTTCAGAAGTTTAAGGACTTAAAAATTTCAACTAGTATTTCCAGTTTGTAAGGCCTTGCTACAAGCCAGTAGTCTCCGTGGCTCTTTGGCAACAAAATTAAAAATTTTCTTTACAAAATAAAAAAAAAAATATTTTAAGTAAATTAAAACTTTTTCTTGCTAAATATTTATTAAAACATGCATAAACCATAATAATAATATGGCAAAAAAAAACTTATATTTATTTTCTATCTGAAATATAAAGTTTGGTATATGTTCGACATTTTCGTTAGTTACACTTTATAATTCAAATATATTGGTAGATAATATTACATTTTTAGACTGACATTACTTTAAAATAATTCTAACATGTTTAATTAATTATTAAATAATTTAATGTATTTAAATTAAAAATAAATGAATTTTGAAAACTCTCTAAATTTTTAGAGAAAGTTTACCAAGCGGACAAAACTTGAATATAAATAAAACAACCAAATCTCTTTCTTTTATTTATTAGATTTTTCTTCAACGCATAATTAAAAATACGTATGTTTGTATGCTCATAATTATAAACTGTTTTATTTTTTACAACAGCTTGATACTTGATGGAGTTTCGATTCTAATAAAGTTTGCAGGGTTGGAGAGAAATTACTGGAGATTGTTTCAACACAGATTGTAATTGTTAATAGGCCAATTGGGTTCTTTTCTTATTAATTTTCAACTGTGACAAAACTGTTTGCATGTAAATACATTTAGAAACAAAGCGATTATTCTTAGTGGAAAAATTCATATTTGAGCTTATTTATTTTTTGACAAGTACGAATAAAAGTTAATGAAAATCTGTATCTTCAAATCTTTGGATAAGATTTATATCCCTTTGTGAATTAATTAGCTGCATTTATAAATTTTCTGAGGCGTTATTCATACTCGCTTTTACTGGAATTGAAAATAATGTAAACTTGGTCTTCAAATAATTAAAATTTTGAAATCTTTGTAACTCCGTATTTGCAACAAATATAGAACTATCATATACCAATTGCTGGGGCACTTGCTGATGAAATTCTTAAAAGCACAATTTAATTTGTTTACAGACAGAAATAGATGAGAGATTTCAAACTGTACAAAATTAGTGATAAGTGCTCTATTTTTTCAAGCTGAGTTGTTATGCTTAAACCTTGTTGTGAAATGGATTCAAAATTCTTGTAGAGGTTTGAGATCAATGCACGTATTAATATGTAGTGACTCTCTTTCTTCGCTACAATTATTATAGAAAATTAGTGTTTTAGAAAAACGTACTGTTGAAGTTCAGTTTATAATTAAGACCATGCAAGATCTTGATATCGAAATTAATTTTGCTTACGTTCTTGGATACTGTGGAAATTTTGGAAATGAGAGGGCCGATGCTCTAACAAAGCCAGCACGAAACTTTACCCTGATTTAAATCTCCGTGTTCCTGTTTCTCACCGGAAGCACTTTTATAGAAATGATGCTACCTGTATTTGGAACAGAGAACATCTGGCCTCATCAAAAGTACAATGGGCTGAAAGGTTTTTCTGTACAATTTTTCCCGAAATAAGAGTTGATCAATTTCCAACAGATTTTAAAGTAACTCAACTTTTGACTGGACATGGCAATTTTGAAAGCTATTTTAAAGCGATTTCGATTTGTTTCTAGTGCTTTCTGCAGCTGTGGGACTGGCGATGAAGATATAAAGCATATTCTTCTTCAGTGCGTTCATTATGTCCAGCAGAAGAAGATACTTCCAGGCAGCTTTGAAGCACCCGTCTGTATCTTGGCCACCAATTTTTTCTGAATTTTTTTCTTCTTAAAGAAACAATTTCTGATTTTTCAGAATTTCATTCTCAATTTAGATTATTGAGCTCTTTTATTTTATTATATTTTATTAGCTCAAAGGGCGTTAGCCCAGAAGGGCTATTAATTTTGTTTTGGCATTTTGCGTTGGCTCACTATAAATGTCGGTTCACTTTCCAGATTGTTGCCACCAAATATTAGAGGCTTATGTTATATTTAATATTTAAAAAAATTAAATAATGAAAAATCTGCATAAATGTATGTAGGTTTTTCGCATTGTGATAAAACAACGGTACCTGGAGCCATCGAATTTTGAATAATGTAATCTTCCACTGAATATGGGCATCTGGAAGCGCTAATTTGGAATTTTAAATTTGGTTTATTACCCATTTAATATTTTGTAACACTTTAACGAATTTTTGATTAACAAAATAAACGATTTCAAAGTGAGCAATAGCAACGCTGTACCGGGGGGGGGGGAATTATCTCCAGCTCGCGAGACTGTGTATCGGAAATTCTAAACATATACTCATTTTAAAATTATTTTGCGATATTGCTGTAGAATTGAATTTTATGGATTAAGTGCGAAGAGCATGATATTTAATAAATAAAGGCGGCATACAATACATTAAAAAAAGCCTCTTTGGGCTTAATGTAAAATCTGAAACCTATCGAATTTTGAATAATGTAATCTTCTACTGAATATGGGCATCTGGAAGCGCTAATTTGGAATTTGAAATTTGGTTTATTACCTATTTCATATTTTGTAACACTTTAACGAATTTTTGATTAACAAACTAAACCATTTCAAAGTGAGCAATGGCAACGCTGTACGGGGGGGGGGAATTATCTCCAGCTCGCGAGACTGTGTATCGGAAATTCTAAACATATACTCATTTTAAAATTATTTTGCGATATTGCTGTAAAATTGAATTTTATGGATTAAGTGCGAAGAACATGATGTTTAATAAATAAAGGCGGCATACAATACATTAAAAAAACGCCTCTTTGGGCTTAATGTAAAATCTGAAACCTTTCAGATTTTATTTATTTCTTACAGACGTTTAAAAGTTGAGAAAAAGCTTAAGTTTATATTAAGGAGAGGAAAAATTAAATTTAAATATATAAAAATCATTGAATGGTACTCTTCCGTTAGAGCGGCGTTAGTTAAAAATGCGCCACTTTTTTTTTATTTTATATTTTTTAATTATTATTAAATTTTTTTAACAGCTTTTCCGCATTTGCAGTGCTATTGTACATTATTTATTTTGTTAGTGTTATAATTGACTTTGGCAAGCATCGTGGTATTCTTTGTGAAACACGAAGAGTTAAAATTTGAGTTAAAAAATAAATAAATAAATAAAATAAAAGTTATAAAATGAAATAAAATAAAATATAAATTAATATAAATTAATTAGTTACTTAATTAATAAAAAAATAAGAAATACATAACAGAAATGCCTTCGCGGGACGCATTAAATTGCTTTGGGGAAATGCTACTTTTAGATTACTGCTATAGGTTGTTTGTCAGTGCATGCAATATATAAGAATTCTCTGATGAGAAAGAATACGATCACACGAGAAATCAATAGTTCAACTGATATGAGACGCTGATTTATTCATAATCTGTTATTATACTGTAAATTATGTACTAGTGCTGCTCACGTCTGCTGAATAAGAATGAACAAGTACTGTCAAAAGTACATATACGACTTCTTTTTTTCTGTGGATAGGCAAGACAGTGAGAAGATTTGACAACAGCAGCTTTAGAAAGCTTCTAGCAACTGCAATCCTAAGATATTTTATATATATGTATCTTTAATATATATTTACAAATCATAAAAGTAAAATATACTTCGATGCTTATAGTTTGCTTAACAATATATTTCTAAAACATTTTTTTAAAAACTAAAACAAAATTTCCTTTCGGAACTTGTGGTGATAATTAAGTAATTTAATGCTAATTTATAAAGTCTTTTAATTTTTTAGATTTTAGAGCCTTTTAATTTGCTAAATTATCGAAGAGATAGAAATTAGAATGCATGAAGTTAATTGCATGAAGATTCAAATGCATGAAGTTCATTGCAAGTTAATTATTTATAGTTTAAGTTAATTGTTTATAGTTATTAAACTAATGATTAAATTAGGGATTATTTAAGGGAATTTTTTTCTTGCAAAACGAAATCAATATTCTTTAATATATTTTTACTAATTTGCCCAGGAATTAATACCATTTAGATGGACGCTCAGATGAATGATTAGAAAATATGTACATTTAATTTCAGATTATACCATTATAAAGTTACTATTATAAAATATGATTGTTTGTTTAGTAAAACGAGGCAATTAAACCTCGCTTTACTAAGCAAATAGTTATATTTTATAATCATTGTTCAGTAAAGTGAGGTCATTGTTGTTACTGAATTCTAGAAGAAAGCGTTGTAATAATATAATTACTTTTTATGACACTGTAAGAGATTCCTTAATGCATTCAGTTCTTTCCTTTTTCTTTTCTTTTCTTCTCCCCTCTTTTTTATCGAAATTATGACCTTTGCTTTTCAAAAGTTTTCTATCTTAAACACATCTTTGACTATTATAACGTCTCTTCTGTCAGCTTTTAAAAAGAATATGTATAAAATAATAAAATGTTTGTAGTCCTGTTTTTCCGCTTAAAAGATTTTTTAGTGGTTAGCTTTATTATTGTTTTAATGAAGGCGAATCGAAAGGTATTAATCTGAAGAAAGATTAACATTATGATTAAATAATTATTTTGAAATTATTAGCTAAAATTAAGATAATAACAGGAAAAAACTTTAAAAAAAAGTGTTCGGTTACTTTTTCATCGTTAAAGGAGTAAGAATAACAATAACGAGAACAAATTAAAAAAAAAATAAATAAAAAATAAAAATGGTCTACTAAATCAATGAATTGTATAGATTTACAACATCTAGCTTTGAAATTACACCTAATTAGACTAAATAATTAATTCTGTTTAATTTTAGGCTTGCGTTATTTCCAAGGTAATTACAAGAATAGAAATGACGTTTACTTTTGCTTACATTAAAAAACGCAATTACACAGTCCTACGAAATTAAGTACTCACACTTTATAATGCTAGAAAATATCTTCAGTATTGTAAATAGTGTCGAAGATTTAATGTAATAACTCATGGCAGATCACATAAAAATACATTTTTGAATCATTACGAAAGGGTCTTCTGAGAAATGAATTTTATTTTAAGGATTCTGCTATGGTAAAAATATAGAGAAACCCAGCCTAACGTAATTCAGATTCAGGAAAACGTTTCATTTTAATGTTGGCCAACAGATGGCAGCACAAGAGGAAAGAAGCTAGGGCTGCAGTGCCATCTGAGCATTTTCGCTGTTGTTATATTCGCGCATAGAAATAAAACATCACAATATTTCTGTCATTAAAAGTTTATGTTCTTGATGATAACACTCAGAACCAGAATCGCAAAAGCAGTTAGTTATTTTAAAACTTTTATTATGAAAACTTTGTTTGATTGTTTGAAAAAAATGATGATTTTTGACTGATCTATTTCTAAGCAGAAAAATAAAAAAAATTCAACAACGAATTCATTTAATTTTATAGTTTTAATGTAATTAAAATTTGTTTAACTGACATCCATTTGCATACGTAAGTATCCATTTTCATGCGTTTCTGTTTTTATGCATACCTAATAAACATTTCAAACATTTGTATTAATACACATTTCTATTAATAAACATTTCAACATTCCAACATTTAAAACCATAATTAGTTATTAAAGTGTTGTATCAAAGCTCTTAAATTGCGACGCAAAATGCAAGGAAAACACACAGCTTTATTTATTAAAGAAGCGTACTATCTTTAATTATTTTTTCTTCGCCGAGGGAGGAGACGACCAAACATTGGATCTTTTATCATTATAGGATAACGTGTTTCAAACGGTTTGCTAAATGTAGTTTTAGTTTTTTACAGAATGTTATTTATTGACAACTGTTAAATTGATACGTTGTTCTTATTTCTTAATGGGCTCGGCAGCGGCCAATCGGTAAAGTAACTGGTAGTTCGACCGAGGCTCAAATGCTCGCAGAAGGACTAGCTGTACTGCGGTGTTCGTGTTTTCCCTATGTATCACGTGGCTATGAGGCATTCCACATTGGCAGATAATAGTTGTTTTCCATTAATCACAGTTGCTTTCCATTAATCACTTATAGGGAAAAAAAAAAAAAAAAAACTTTGTATAATGTGAATGGGATTTAGTTTCTCTTAAAAGACCTTCCATGAAGGCGTCCCTCCCTTAAACCCTTGTATAACGTGAATACCATCCCTTAGACAGAGAGCTCCCGTATGCTTTGCCATAATCCAACTCTTAAATGATGCATTTCTTATACATAAAATATTTTACTTCCATCGAAGTGATGAGGAAATGACGAAAATGTGTTTGTTCATTAAAGGTACCAAGACGGTGCATACATCTTCCTAAAGAAATTTATTTGGAGCTTGTGGATCGAAAAAAGTTTGTTTTGGTTGATTTACTTAAGTGCCACAGAGCACTCAAACAGTTATTGTTTCCATTTTATACACGGGGAAAACCATGAAAACGTCCATTCGGCCAGCCAGATTCTTCTAGAACCAAACCAGTACCAGTGGTTAAGGACTTTTAACCGTTCGGCCGCTCAACTGCTAGATGAGAAAGAGCCCAAACTCCTGTTGAGAAATGTATCTTACAAAACGTGTACTTTCAGTTACAAAGGCTCAAAATGCAATTTTTTAATATGTTTTAAAACATGCTTAAATGATGCTTTCAACAAATGACGGCTCTTTTTTAGGCCAGCTAAAAAATTGTCCTGGTTTGGAACAAAGAAAACATCAAACTTTGTTTTTGTTTTAGAGAAATGTTTTAATTTGTTTAAAAAATTTTAAAGTTAGAGATTTCAGGTGATCAGGATCTAAGTAATTTTGACTATCATTTCTTGAGTCATAAACAGTAGTATCACCTTCCCTTTTTTTTTTTTTCATATATATAAATTCTGTGAAGTGCGTTTGCGTAAAACTACACTGGTGTGCAAAAATTAAGGACGAGACGGTTTTTTCAATATAACTTTGTACAAAAGCTTTCCAAATCAACACATTTAATACCGTAAGATCCCCAATACGTAAGGACATGAGTAATGTAAGCAACATTTACTAAAAGAGAAATCAGAGGGATAAAAAGAAGCTTTATTGAAAAAGTAGCATGGAGCGCAATGCGACTGAAGGCCGAAACATCCCTGTGATGGGTGTCCAGCAAGAAACATCCGGTCTTTAATAGGGGATATGATCTCCCCTGACTGCTAGGTAGGTTTCACAGCGTCTGCCCATGCTGAGAATGAGGGTGTCAATGAGTTGTTGAGGCATTGCTGCCCATTCGTCTTGCAGCGCCAATCGAAGCTCCGGAATCGTTACTGGTGGTAAGGTACGAGCTGCCAAGCGTCTGCCTAGAAAATTCCATACATGCTCGATGGTATTGAGATCCGGAGATCGTGCCGGCCAATCCATACGTTCAATATCCTCACTCTCTAAGAGGTGTTCGGCAGCAACTGTGCGATGACATGGTGCATTGTCGTCCATGAAAAGGAACTGCGGACCCATAGCGGCTCTAAAAAGACGCACATATGGAAGAAGAATCTCGTTACAATAACGGGTCCCGTTGACTGAATCTGCGTCGAAGATGTGAAGGTCTGTACGACTACCAAGCATGATGCCTCCCCAAACGAGAACACCGCCACCTCCATACCTGTCCCTTTCAATGATGTTCGAGGGACGATTGCGGCTTCTCCGCTCTCTCCAGATGAGTATGCGATGAGAATCGCTACTCAGACTTAATCTGCTCTCATCTGTAAAGAGTACTCGTCCCCATTCATTGTCTCTCCAATTCCGGTGTTCCCGGCACCACAGAGAACGCCTTCTCCGATGGGCAGGCGTTAGAGGTACACACCGTACAGGGCGTCGTGCAAACAGACCACCACCGTGCAGTCTTCTGGCCACGGTAAAACGCGATATCGGTCGTCCAGTCGCCTGTGTCGTGTGTCTAGAGATTTCTCCCGCTGTCTGCCGCCTGTTTCTTCTGGCCTGTAAGGCAATATACCGGTCATCTACGGGTGTGGTTCCTCATGGACGACCACTACTAAGCCCCCGGATAGCTGTTCCTGTAGTTTGAAATTGTCTCCAAAGTCGTGAAACGATGCTGTGAGCAATTCCGAACTCTGCAGCCACACTTGTCACACTACGGCTTTCCTCCAACTTCCCAATGATTCGACCTCGGGTAAAAGCATACAGATGTCGTCTAACAGATTGATTATTCGCCATTTCTCGCTGAGGCAGCAACTCGGTGTGATTTTAACTGCTATACGGCGTGCAATCTCTTTGCCAGAAATATTGATCTTACACCGACAACATGCTTTATACTATTCAGACACTCCCCCATTACGTCTACCTGCATATCTGCGCATGTGCTACCGTACATCACCTTACTTAATCTCCTGATTGGTCTTTCTGTCCGCTCTGCCTCTTCGTTCAGCTGATATGCTAATTTTTAGACTTCGTCCTTAATTTTTGCACACCAGTGTATATATAAGCTCATAAAATAATAATCTGATTATAGGTGTATAGAAGTCCAGATTGTATGTAAATCAAGAAAATGACTAGGCGATATAAATTTAGTATCAATCGTGTAAATGAAGTTACTTCAGTAGCTTTAAATTCCTTATTTGCTAATTTACTGACCCAACGGCCTGAGGGGATGATTTTCTTCTTGTTATTATCTGGCTCTCATGGATGTTATTTAATCGAAAAGGGAGCTATTAATAAGTAGTCTAAAGCAGAAGTATCTTGTTTTGTGTAGCTGGCAAATAATTCTGCTCATTTTTAGAGGTCAGTTTCTTATTAGATATAAAATTAGAAGTACTTTTTATTGATTCTCGCGCACACCAATTTCCATATTTTCTTGCTTTCCATTTTGTGGTTGCTATCGCTGCTAATGTCATCCGTCCTTACCATCAATATTATAACGTAATTAATAATTGTAATTAAAATTGAATGAAATGTAAAGAGATGAATAAAATTTTAATAACTTTTTAAACTAACGTTACATGATAAAAATAATGAAATAAAATACCGAACCTCCTCTTATTTAGGGCTTCTGTTGGAATCATAATTACTAAGAAACTAAGAAACTAAGAAAATGGTTCCATGGATTTGACAGTTAGTGGCGATGGCACCTGGAAAACTAGGGGCCATTCGTCACGTTTCGGTGTGACGTCTATAATTGGCAGTGAGACAGGCAAAGTTATAGACAGATATACTTCTAGTGCGCACTGTAAAGGTTGTAAAACTGCGAAAGATTTTCGTTCAACAGAAAACTATTTAGAATGGAAACGTCTTCACGCGAAAGTGTGTACAAAAAATCATTCGGGATCATCTGCCAAGATGGAAGCGAACGGGATGGATGAAATGTTTTCTCGATCAGAAGAAAAATATGGTGTTCGTTATGTGAACTATATTGGTGATGGTGACTGTAAAACTTATTTAGCACTTTCGAATAATAACACATATAGTGATCCCATTTCTAAAATAGAATGTGTTGGTCATGTTCAAAAAAGAATTGGTACACGTTTAAGAAAATTAAAAAGTGAATTTCGTGGAAAAAAGCTAAGTGACGGAAAACCTCTTTGTGGTAAAGGTCGTCTTACCGATGTCTTGATCGACCAACTTAGTACGTATTATGGTAATGCCATACGAAAACACTGTAACAACTATCGTGATATGCAGAAAGCAATATGGGCTATATGGTATTATAAACACTCGAATGATGACGAAGCAATTCACGATTTTTGTCCAGATGGAGCAGATTCTTGGTGTCAATACAAAAAAGCCTTTTTTACTGGTGCACTGAAAAATTTTAAACATAAAAAATCTGTACCTGTGGCTGTTATGGATGCCATAAAGCCTATTTTTAAAGATTTGTCTCACCTAGACTTGTTAAAAAGGTGTATTGGCGGGCGAACGCAAAATGCGAATGAATCGTTAAATTCATTGATTTGGAAATTTTGCCCCAAAACAACAAATTCTGCAAAAAACATTGTAGAAATTGCAGTAAATTTAGCTATAGCAAGCTTCAATGATGGAAAATGTGCAATTTTATCTTTGATGAGTGAATTACAATTGACATCTGGTGCTGAAAGCAAAACATTTGCTAAAAAGGCAGATGAACTTCGCTTAAAATTTGCTAAGCAACGAGCGCTGATTAACAGTTTAGAGGCTCGTATAGCTAAGCGGAGGGAGAAAAAGAAACAAGATGAAATGAATAAGCTAAAAGAAGGAGTTGTTTATGCACCTGGAGCATTTTGATAAATGTTACTAAGATAAAAATAAGGAAAAATTAATATTAAAACTTTGAATTGAGTTTTCTCAAAATGTTAAATTTTAAGATTGCGCGCATAATTGCTTTCAAACTATATATGATAAATACATGAAAATTGAATCATATGTGTATCTTTATATTATCTATATCATATTTTGATAAAAAATTAAAAATTTTTGATTAAAAAGTATCGAAATATTTTGATAATTTTTAATTTTTTAAAATTGTTTTACCATTTTATAAATTTAAGTAGTTTTTTTAATATATTCTGGTTTTAAATTAAAGTTAGATATATTCTAAATAGATTTTGACCAAAAATTGTTTTCTGCATACCTTTTTTTAAATTTTATGATGCGCGCCGTACTTATTGATTTTTGTTTATCTGTTAATCATGAGTATTTTAAATCAACAATTTGAAAATTATTATTGAAGTGAAAGTTTTTATTTTTGAACACAATGTTGAAAAAGGTGTGTGTTTCACATCTATAAGCAAAAAATAGAAATTATTATGATATTATTTGTGTATCAGAAGGTAGCGTTTAGTCGTGTTTAACGTTCTTTCGGTTAACGCAAAGGTACTGTGCCCCCTTAAATTCTTGTAAGTTAAAGGCGTTTTATATTCTTCCTTATTACTGCTTTCACTGTCGGCTGGTGTCAGAAGATCATCCAGTCTTTCATTCGTATTTCTCATTAATTTTTTGATTTCTCTTCCTTCCACATCTGAAAATTGTTCACTGGGAACTGTTTATGAAATCTGTACGATTTCTTTGTACGATCTTTTAAAACTATTGATAATGCCATTTTTGGCTAGTAAACTGTTCTGGCAAGAGCTCATGCTAGCAAACATTCAATGTTGATAAATGAATTTTGAACTGCGCATGAATGAAATTCTAACTTTGGACAAATTAAAAGGAAACAAGTAAGATAACCCGTGTATGCACAATAGCCTTCCGCAAATTCGTTCCCAGCAATGACTTACTCTAGAGAAAATGCTAGGAACATTATGAGAGAATATGGAAGGAAATTTTAACTTAAATGTGTAGGTATGAAAACAAAGAGTCCGTCATTTTCTGATTACGATACCTTGCCGATGTACGTAATTCTAGTTGTCAAGCAGAATGTGTCAGGGGAAAAAAATCGATTTTTAAGGTTTGCTCATTATCAAAATAAAATTTGCCAAACAGAAAATATTTTCTGCTGAAATTATGTCAGAAGAAAGAACAGCCGGAGACGGAGCTTCTGTGCTCATCAGCTAAAGTTACGATTGATCTTAAAGACTGAGAATTACAGGAACTAGGCTCCAGAGGGCTACGGTGGAATTTAAGCTCTGCTGATTTTTTTAACGTTAGCTGTCAGAAGCGCAAAAACTTAATGCTGCAATTTTGAAGTTCTAAAAAAGACTTTCACACTGGGGCTTATCTGAGCTAACGGAGTCCGTTCCATGTGTCGACTAGCTCGTCTATACGTGAAACTCATATTTTTTAACTAAAGAAAAACTGTTTTTTTTTTCGACACCATAGAACACTATAAGCTATGCCAGATTATTCCGTATACTCTAATATGAATAGCCTTTCTTAAGGGAGCGTTCTGATAGTTGTCACAACATGCATGAGCCGAACTTCCTTTGCTAGGCAACTAAACTACATCCGGCTTAAAACTGGCGTAAGGATTTTGTTTAAATATTCTAACTGTTGAACGTTATGCTATCTTAGTGTAAGAACCGCTTTAGCAAGCACAAACTGACATCTAATCGACAATTTCACTGGTTCAGTTTCACATTCAGGCATGCGCAGCTTGGACTTCCCTGACTGGCTGCATCATAAACCTGTTCCACAAATATAAAAGCAGCTAACAGCATATTAAGCCTTATGGTTATGACAATAGTGACAGGTATACCACAGTCCAAGCACTCCCTAAGTTGCTGACGAGCATTCATTTGCTTCGTTTTATAGGTATTGAGAGGTGACAGATAAATAGTTACGATTCTTAAAAGAAAGTAGGTCTTTTATTTTATAACCACTAATAAATGTTTTTATATTACTTTCTGAATATGTAATGTATTTCTGACTGAAAAATATATCTTTTGTTTATTGGTCAAATTCTTCGCTTACGATCTGCAGAACAGTGAACTTCAGATAAGTTTTCGGGCACATCGCTTGCATAATTCGAATGAGTTAACGAGACTTTAAAGTTACCATGGCATCGACGCCCGGGAATCATCAATTAAACTGAGTAATGGTGACGAGCGATAGTCTAACAGAGCTCAGATTAGTCAGTTAGAGTAATAGTTTTCGTTCCTTTGGTGTATACTGCAAAATACAAGTTATTAAACATTTAATTAACCGTTTACTTATCCTTCCTAGTTGTAAACACTATTGAAAATTCATATTTATATTTGATTTATATGAAAATTTATTTTAAAAGTTACTTTCCCAAACAAATATGAACATTTATATCTTGGTGAAAAAAATTTCTTCATATATCATGTACACTCAAACAGCAAATGAAGTAAATGCATTATTACACAAAGTTTCAATTATTTATTTCTTAAATTCTATTTTTATTTCCTTTAAGTGAATATGATATTTAAGACAATTTTTATCAAAAATTATACATTATATTTTATTATGTGTCTTAAATCAGTTTTAGGCTACCTGAACAGGTAGAAGTAATTATTTCTTACAGAATGTACTGATTAGGATACGAAAGCTATCTTCATAATGCATTAGAACTCCATATATTTGTAGTAAGTAACTAGAACTTCCTGTCGCGTGTAATATACTTAAACCTCTCTAGTGCTGTTGATATTCAGATTTAAATTTAATATAAACTCTAAGAAAATATGCATAAATTTTTAAACGAAATTTCTGCTGTTTCTTCCTTTTTTCAGAGAATAAGGCAAACGTTCTTCTTGCATAACAACTTTTAATTGCGTTTAGAATTCTTTTTCTATTATACTGCAAGTCAAAAACACGTAGTTGGAGGATACAAAAGGGGAAAAAAAAATGCCTTTTAGGTTCTCTCTGTTTTCAAAAGAAAAAGAATAATAGTAGTGACCTTTTCTTCGTGATCTTTCAGGTTTTTTTCTGCAAACTTCTCCGAGAGTAGAGACATTCTCAAAGATTACACTTTAGTCCGTGTGAACTGCCTGTTGTTCTCATTGATCGCAGCGGCAACTCCAAGTGACTGAGGACCATTGCATCCAAGTAATAATTAGGAGAAAGTGTGAGAACAGTTACAACTGTTGTCAAACTCGGCTATAAGAAACAGTAAAGGAACCAAAATTTCTTTGTTGTAAACTCTACTCGCTATATCGTCAGGAACTAAATCTCAATGAGATTACACGCAAATTAAAATGATTACGGTGTTTTGAACATTACAGTCATGATTTAATTTTACCTGTGGTCTTTGTAAATGAGTTTTACTTTTTTTTATTATTAGGACGATTAATTCCCTAAGAAGATGGAATCATGCATAGCTTTTTCTCGAGTTACTTTCTGTCCTGCATTATAAGGGAGCCTTAATTGTTTTAAATTAATTTATCGTAATATAATAATTGTAAACAAACAGACTTGATGAATATTTAAAATCTAAATAAAAATATATTGCTTGTGTTAAACTTGATTGCAAATTTATCCAGCTTTTATTATTATTTTTTTTCATGGTTAAAATCCTAATTTAGTAACCTAAATAGTTATTCCTTTCTCTTAACAATCCTTGATCTTTAACATTTCTGTAAAGAAATGTTGCTATAGGAATAAAAGGTTATTTTCTCTCCTTACAAATTTTGTCTTCATATCAAAAGCATTTCTGGCTGCAAATTGAAGGGAAGTAATGCTAAGTGGCATTTATGAAAATGCAGTTATATTTTGAATTAAACGAAATTACCTTGAAGATATTTGAGATTATAAAGAAAGTTATATAACATCTAGTTTTACTTTATATATGTGATAAAATTTAATCATAGTATCGCTCATATAATTCGTTTAGAAGCTATTGATGTGAAATTTTAGGATGTCCATTAAACTATAATTTCGAATAAAAAGCATTTTCACCTCTTCGTTTAACAACTTCACCAACATTTCATTTTTTTATAGAAACACGGAAAAAGTTTCATTTAAGAAATTTCTTAATAATTAAAGTTTATTTTAATTATTATGTTTTGATTATGTTAAAATCTGTCCTCTACTCTTACTACTTCGTCTGCTCTAGCAGAATGGGAAGATGAGAGGAGTTTTAAATAGGATAAGCATCCAAATTAAAAGAAGGAGAGTTGACAACATCTACCTGCAGTAAAAAATTCCCTGGCTGTATCTGACGTCAGCGGTATTTGTATAAATTGGTGAATTTCTCCTTTGTTTGTTAAATATTAGGTAATTAGTTTCAAATTCTTGCCGAGCAGGGTAGTAGGATAGAATTTAACTCGAGAACTGTGAATAACAGAATTTGGGTATTGTCGAGAAAGAATTCCTGAGTGAAGCGGAAGAAAATTTTGCGTTCTGGATTTCATACTTCAAGTTGATATTACAATGCATTTTAGTTGTGCCTTCAGTTTGAAGTATAAAACATTAAATATTTTTATTTCAAACTGATGTGCAAAAGATCTTTAATTTGAAAATACATCTACAAACTTCTGTTGTAATCATTTAGTGTTTTGACTCGGTAATAAAAGCCGGGGCGAAAATTTGTTAAAATTTAGACTAGTTTTAATTTAAGCAAATGTGAGTTTGACATTACAAATGTACTGTTTTATTGTGTTTCAAAGGATTAAAAAAACGAGCATGAGCTTCAGTTAGCATTAAAATGAAAATATGAATATGTAACTAATATACAAAATGAGAATATTTATTTAAGAATCCTCACACAACTTTCCATCGCAATCCTATATCCATATCGCAAATTCGCTGCTTAAATTAAAATCTCAAGAGTAAGTAAAACATCGTTTCACTGTTGCTACCGAATCGGAAAAGAAAAAGAAATCGCGCGCGACTTGTTGACTTGTTACAAAATTTTTTATATCTAACTACATTTTTTACTGCATTAGAAAATAATAATCTAAACTAAATCTAAACATTTTAAGGGCTTTTATTCTGCTGTTAATCTGCACGGCAGATGATTTTTTAGAGGCGGTATCAGAGACAAGATTTCTATTGAAAAACTACCTCTACTGAAATTCAGAGTTATTGAATCTGAGTTGAATGACGTTTTGATATTGTCAGATTAGAAAACCATGGCAGAAATGAATGTCAATAGCTGGATAAGATATTAAAAATTTATTCCTTTTGTTATTTACTTAGATTATATTATTTTATACAATTTGCTTTGAAGTTTAAAATTATGTAGAATTCAACCTTATATATTCAACCTTCAACCTTAGATTGGTTATAAAACAAAAGACACTTAGACCAGGATTGTGGTTGGCTATAAAATCAACTACCATTTAAGTTATAGGCGAAATAATAGAAAGCACTATGTGCTACGAAAATAATTATGGTAGCTGGGAGCTAGAAAGTTTAACTGCTTTCCATCTTAAAACAATGAATGCTGCTTAGCGCATATTTTTTATATATTGTTTGCATATAATTATTATAATTTATATTGTACAGAATTATTGCATTCTTTTATGCGCACTTTCGTGGTGTAAATGGTTAGCGAATCTAGCTGGCATCTAGAGATTCTTAGTTCGAATCAAGGAGAAGACTCAGCTAGCTTTTCATGACTCCCGTACTGAAAAGTTAATAAATCTCTATAGTTGCTCACGAGGTAAATGAGGCGGACGTTAATTCGTAGCCACATGGATTTCGCTGACCGAATCTCGCGCCTTTCCTGAGTACCTCTTTAATTGGGAAAGAATGTAAGGAATTATTACATTCTCCTACGCGTGCTCTTGTACAGCATGTGGTTAACACAACCAGATTGCCTTGGAAGATCCGTAGTTTGAAATCCAGCGGTACCTCTGTTGATTTTTCAGGTTTTTCTAGCGCCGGAAAGGAAAAAAAAAAAAAAAAAAACTTAATTGGCCTTTAAAATGTATGAACATCTGTTTAACACTAAGCAACTCATTTATGCTATTTTTTTTATTTCCAGTAACTTATATGAGAACATGCTCTCTTTCAATAATTAAACTGACAAAATCAAATTCGCTTATAGCAAGAGAATTTTTAGGGAATAAATTTGCATTTTAAGGGAGAAAGGAGATTTTCCAAAAATTTTCCTCCCCCGTAAACAGTAAAGTTTTTTTGACATTCTTTCATTATTATTTATTGCAAATGTTCTAATATTTTTCTTTGGAGAGTGTGTCTTTGGAAAGGGGGCATGTGCGGCACGCGCTATTTAAAAATGAGTGATAGTAGCAAGATCTTGACAAGATGGAACAAGCGATTAAATAATTCTCTTGTTCCTATTAAACAATATGACAAATTATTTTTATCTTTCTAGATCATAAATTATTTTATGAGATTTAAATAAAAGCCTATTTTATAGCAACTTTAAAAAAATTATTTTATAATTAATTTGAACCGTAACAGTGAATTGTATTTATTTTAATTTTTGTTCACATAAACAATAGCAACTGATTGAACTTTGTTTTTATTTCTATTCACGTAAACTGTAATAGTCGATTTTAAGAGGTTTTTAGTACTAAAATGGTATGGGCAGGGCTTAATTTTTTAAATTAGAAGAGAAGAAGCTCCGTGGAGGACGTCGGGAACGATAAATAAATTAAAGTAAATGATAAGTAACGAATAATTAAATTAATTAAAATATAAATAAATAAATAATTGATATATTAAGTTAAATTAATAATTAAATAATAAATCAAAGTGCTGCAACTTAGCTTTGGAGCTCCAGTTTGGAATTATGATTTTACTGACTGAGAAGCCACGCATCTTGACTCGTGTGGGCTCCGGCTGAATTTAAGTCCTGAATCATAGTTACAGCTTATGTCAAGTGGCAAAGAATAAATGCAAGAGAAACTCTTCAGTCTTTGTAAGTAGTGAAATGCACGTAACGAATTTTTCCAGGATAAACTCATTATTTTTGTATCTGTTTTATACCCTGATCTTAAGGTAAGTCATCCCTAACAACAGTACGCGCCGCTTAATGTAATCGCGATTATTGTTATTATTTGGATATTGTTCTCAAATTGCCGAAGCCCTTCCCTTTAGTATATGAAAACACAGAAAACACAACGCTTAATAGGACTGACAATTCCGTTAACAGGATTAAAATATTATAGAATAATTTTTCCAACTGAAATAAAGTCGCCAAAAAGATAATGTCACTAGATAAGTTTAAAATGCAGTATAAAAATTTCCAGGTTACAGAGAAATGTAGCCAAGTAAGATATTAAGTCGACAATAATTATATTAATTAGTCGATAATTATGATTAATATAGTCGACAATATTATATAATAGATATTAAGTCGACAGTCGGTTTCGAAAATACGAAAACATGGATAATATATCTCTTAATGGGATTCCCAATTCTGTTAATATCGTTAATTCCGTTAATATCTCTTAATGAGATTAACAATTAATAAGATATTATAGAATAATAAGATTATTATAGAAATATAAAGACGCCAAACTAAGGTTGCCTTATTTTTTCCCCTTCTAATTTTAAATCTTACACTATCTAGCTCTGTTTCAATGACTATTAAGATTAGGGTTTCAGCAACCGACAAATAATATCCAGAAAAGTTGTGAATCATTTATAAATGAAATTTTGCATTAAAAGCATTATGGACCATTCTCAAATGAACTTTTGAATTAAAGACATTATGAACAAATTCATAAAGAAGCTTTTGTATTTTCTTAATTAAAAATCTGTGAAAGTGCCTGTTTATAGGTTTCTAGCTATATTATATCAATTAAATTCTATGCTATTTTGAAATCTATGTTTTCTGATCATTTAGTGTTATCAAAATAGCCGTGAACACATGTGATCACATTAAGCGGTAGTACCTAGGCTGATAATACAAAACAGAGGACTGGAGAAAAATGCAAGTACTTTTTAAAATCTTTTGAATTAACTGCTTTTATTCGGATAATAGCAACCTACAACATCTGATTAATAAAGAGCGGATCTGAAATTTCCATAGTTTCAATAGAATTTCATGCCGTAATGTTTTCTTCCATTTTTATCATACATTCTGATTTAAATTACAAATTCAAGCATTAGATGGCAGTATAAGTTATCAACAGACCTAAGAAATGAAGAACTAGAAATACATACTACAAATAGTACTTCTTTTTCTATTTAAATAAGCGATTCTCAAAGAATTCACATACACGCAATTATACAGCCATAAGGATTAGTTAACATCACGTACTACCAAACAGTATTTGGAAAAGACAACTGCGGATTTTATTTCCTTAAATATTGATTCTAAGCATATTATTACGGAGTTTTATGAAACAAATTTTTTTTGAAAAGCCGCTTAACAATGTGTGAAGAGGATTAAGCCATTTGAAGATTGTTATAAAATTAAGCTTAATTCAATGAGAAACTTTCAAACAATGAGAATTTCATAGCATATCTACGAACGGTATTTTAAAGCCAATGGCTTTATTCATAAACTGGTATATTTCTGACATTAAAAGTACCTTCCAGAAAATTGTTTAAAAAACTTAATAGATTTGATTAGCAAATTAATTAAATTAATTTAAAATGATTAAATTAAAAAAATAGCAAAAGGCTGCTTTCATAGTTGCTTTTAAAAACAGTCTTTGCACTATTTGTATTTTTTATTCGACGGATTTAATTAATAATATCTCGGGTAAATTTAGTCCCATAACCTTTTTGCTAATAGCTATGAAAAATAATTTTCTTAGTATATGGAGTCAGCATGAAAATTTAAGCTTCGTATATGCTTACTGAATAGTATTATGATAACTGCATTTCATATCCCTTCAGTGCAATTACTCTTAAATTTGCGTTTACATTTTATCCGAAACTTGCCCAATCGTTAACAAATCTAGCTCAAAACCAAAGGAACTCCAAATAAATTTTTCAGTATGGCTTAAATCAATGTGTCCGAAAAGTCAGTATGCATTAAAATTATCACTTACCTCTATGCATTGTTTTGTACATAATATGTTGAAAATGCTATATCCCGGCATGTCTGCTCACACATTCATACTTTCTTGCGCTGGCAAAAACTTTTCTCATTGTATGTGATATGATATTTTGTATAGTGGACAACAACCTACAATATCTGAAGTGCATGCAGATTATCTGCATACAGCTTCCTCTTCAATGCATCTCGCAGAAAAAAAGACAGCTATAGGCATATCAGATGACCTTTTGACACACAGTTATCGCGGCAAAAATATCGCGAATGATTACGTCGCGAATGAAACAACTCGAGGGGAAATAATCGTTGTACAAAGCATTTCGGGAGAAAAGAAAGCAAAGAGAAAACATCGCAGTCCTGAAACATCATGGTATAAAACGTCGTAGAATAAAAAGCAGTTCAGAAACTTACCTGGTTTAATTATCATCGTAAAAAAGTTCGTGGAAAAAAATAGAGCACGTACAAATCATTTCCTGAAAATAACATCGCAGACAGATGTGTTATTAGGTTTAAGAATTTCAAATACGAGTTCGCATAACGATTTTTGAGCACAAGAAAAACTGAAAAATATTTTTAACGCTATATTTAATATTTTTGAATTAACTAACAATTTTTTGCTAAAAAAGCAAGTAGGAAACTTCAGTATGCAAGAAATGAAAATAAATAGATCATTAATGCTACATACGACAGTTGACGGAATATTGAACTTATGTGGTTAGCTATTAAAGGTCATTGCTTAATTAATCTCTTTGGCAAAGTTGGATTAGCAGAAAGCGCTTTTACAAAGATTGTTTAGTAGTGCGAATATGCATTTAAAGCTTTTAAAGTCTGAAAACACGTGCCTGTAATGTTATCATCATGCAATGTTTTGTAGGTACTTTATTTTTTAACATGATATTTTATGCTACAGTGTTTTAAAACTGCAAAGTTTTTGAATCGCATTATTTTTTACGACGATGTTTTATACCACGATGTCTTAGACCCGCAATGTTTTCTATTTTTCTCACGATGTTTTCTCATTGTTTTCTTTTTTTTTTCTCACGATGTCTTCTCCTTGTTTTGTTTTTTTTCGCAACAGTTTCCACGCAATGCTTTTGACATAGAGGCAAAGCTATATCTATCAGAGACATCAAATCATCCCTGACAGACGTTGCGATTTTCAGATTAAGAGAATTATTTACACAATAATTGCCTCAGTTACTGCTCATTCAGTGCTCGTATGTACTCTATATCTTTCATTAAAACCTGGTACACTGCAATATCATAAAATGCAGCGATGACACAGTATAATACCTAATGCCTCACAGACAGGTACATCTCTGATAGAGAAAGAGGAAATGGGCTATAATGGAAATGGATATTGGAATGGCGTCAATCAATACAGAGATCAAACGTCCTCTGTGTATTGATTACACTAACTAAGCACAGAAAATCCTCTAGGCATTATGGTATGATTAAGAAGACATTGGAGCGAAAGCAGAAAGAAAGCAAATTGCTTCGAAAGCTGTCAAGAAAATATTCCTCTTACACAATCGAGCAACAGAAAGAGGTTTACTCTAATTATACTACTAGGCAATGAAAATTAGCGGGTACAATTTACGATTAACTCAATTCTGTTACACAATTCAAATATATACAGCTTTCAAAAAGGTGTACCTTTATGTCGCTTTATCCCTAATCATTTAGATTCCTAAAGCTGAAATAACGAATGACATTCAAAATATACACCTAACTATGAGAAAATTGATCGAACCCTCATACAGGTATTTTTGACATTGTGGAATTTTTTCTGCTTAAGTAAACAAAGCTATTTCTATTATCCTTTGAAGAAAAATACATCGAGGAATGGAATTTCCATTATTCTAAGAATAAACGTTTTCAAAGAAATAATATATTAATGCAAACTCGAGTATAAGGAGGTATGTCTTTAAGAAAGGACTACTTTAATATGTTAAATTTTTTTAAACAGGCTTAAATTTAGAGTGATTTATAACACGATCAGTTAAAGCATAGTTTGAAAAATTAATTAAAGCATATCATTTTGTACACTACATCTTAGAAAGATTACAAATTTTATTTTTTCTTGCAACAAAACTAAAATCCAGAACACTCGGCGATATTATGAAATAACTGCCTCAGACGTTTCTTAAATGGGAAAGTTCAACAATCTCGCTATGATTGTGCTTGTACACTTAGGAAATCCAAAATGAAACTCTTCGAATTCCACTCATTTATATTCTTCGGAAAATTCATCTCGAAGAGGCATGTCTTGTATAGTTGCTCGAAGGATGATTTTCGAGAAGTTTACCCTGATTAATTACATCTTTTAAAGCTACTTCGATATGCATCAGCAATATTACCTTTAAAGTGACTTTGTAAAATAAGCATTCTTTCAGATTACGAATTTAAAGGACTAACGTATAACGAGGATCTTGTCATCAAGATCGCTATTTCAAGTTTTAACTTTCAGTAGAAAATGCTCGAGACTTTTGCCACCACCGGATACTGAGAGTAAGAGCAATTTGAGAGCAATAGAGTTGGAATGTAAAGCTTCGTTCAGACGGGGGCGCAAAGGGCATAAGTGGTTAAAGCCGAGCTCCGTTGCCAAGGCAACCAATCTGTGCTACGTCACAAAATCTGGTTTAGGGCTCGTTGTATAGGGTTCAATGTTTTCAACTTTACGCCGAGTTTGGGATAAGGGTCGACTAATCAGAGCGAAGCTAAAACGAAGCGGCGTTCTACAGAAGATTTCGCTGTCACAAAACAAGCAGAGCGAACGCGGGAAGTCAATCGAGCAGGAGAACGGCACGGGAAAGTTGTAGACACATCCACGCATGCGCAAATTTAGCTTCTCCCATTGGCCACGGCTTACACCCCGTTCTGGCAAGTGTGAACGGAATTCCCTTATTTTAAACCCTTATGACTATGCCTCTATGCCCCTTACTCGGCCGTCTGAACGCAGCCTAATGTCTTCAAGACCCGGCCGAAGTATAACATTTATATTATTCTCTCTTTGAAGCATTAGCGAGATCCTTCTACCGATGATCATCCGAATTTATCTTTCACGTTTCGTGCTGTGGCCAAAACAGTGCCGATTCACTCATTAGTATCCCCCTTCCCCTTCATCAATAAACCTACTGGTGAAATCTTTCTCTTTTCATCCTATTTTCTAAACGTTATTTGTTGAGACAGAGGGCATTACGTGATAAATATTAGTTGGCTTGTTACCTTTGGAAACCTGAACACCTCAACTGCAATAAAGTAATTTTAGAATGGTGCCCACTCGAGATATGTAATTCTGCATTTTAGCCACATGGTCGTTAATATAAATTTGCTTCTTGATATTTTTGTGTATGTCATTTTAAAGCGTGATAAGGTTTTATTGAAACCTGAATTCATCGAAATCAAACGTGGTCAACCAGTGCTAATATTCGAAAGTAAATTATATCTATTAAATAAAAATAATAAAAATAAATGCAATACATTAAAGAGGAAATCGTAAAATAAATTGTCGAAAGAAAATGGTTAATAATTATTAGAAACTGGAAGCCATATTTGGTGAAAGCAGTAAGGTCCACATTGTCTAAGCCGTCGTTTCGTTCGTTTTGATGGGAAGCGGGGAAGTTGCTGTCTCAGTAAGTGAAGAAAGGATGAAAAGAGGATGAGTTGAGAAAAGCAGAATCGGAATCGGTTAGGAACGGATGAATCGGCACGATTTCGAAAACAGAATGAATTGGTACTAAACTTTTCTATCACTCTTGCAGTTAGTCGAGATCCGCCCCGAAAGAATATGCAGGCTACTCTCGGTCAGACTGCGAAGCTTAAACGCTAACATCTACAGGTGCCATCTTCAAAATGGCAGTTTACGATTTTAATTATAAGTATCCGTGCCGTCTATCGACTTCAGATTACTTAACAAGTAAGTACAGTCTAGCAAGCCAGAGAAGAATGGTCATGGGTTCAAATCTCAGCCAGAGAAGAATGTTTACGGATCAAGCCATAGAAGCCTGGTCACTGGATCCTTGCTTCATCTGAAACTAAGTTTTATTTCATCTGCATCAATTTCAAGATTTGTTTAACACAAACAGAGAAGCCAGTCTAAAATAACATCGTGTAAAAAGATTTAAGGTTAATATTTTAATTTGTTAGTCTTTTCTGTCATTTCTTGTTTCTCTCACGTTTCCTTGCCAAAATGCAAATGAGCTAGTGTAAACGAGAGTGTATATAAACTGAAGTAGCGAAAAGGTTCCTCAAAATCATGCAATTTTTTGTTTCTACCACTGTATGAATTGTGAATCTCGGTTTCGCATTCTTGTCGCCGAAGTTTAATATTACGCCGGTATAAGATCTGAGTTAACCTGCTAAGTTAAATTGATATGTGTATTTCTGAACTACTAGCTTATCTTTAAATTTAGTTTAGTTTACCATTATTTTTATTCTTATCGCCACAAGTGGATGGGGTATTTGTAAGCACAAAGACTTTCTGCCTGTAAATAATTGAGCTCGGTAAAATGCTCTTTTACATCCCTTCCCTGTTGTATTCATCTTCTACTCTTAGCGATAAGTCTCTAACAGACGTTTAAGTAGGTTATAACGTCTTGTATGCTTGGCTGTCATAAAATGTATTCGACGTTGAAGGCTGTTTGGTGAATTATCACCTTAAAGTAGTCTAAAGTCAGGAGAAGAGTGTAAAGAACCCTTTATTAACTCAAATAAAGTTCACAGTCGGCACCAACTTGTGCTTACAAAAGGCAATACTTTTGGTTTAACTCAAAAAGTAATGAATAACTAAAAAATAAAGACGTTAAGTATAGCTTAACGACATCACAGGTTAACTATCACGCAAACCGTCTCCGAATCGAAAATAGGCGTAAACAAGCTTAATGGTAGTATATTAAATTTTAATTGCTAGATCATCAAAGTTATCAACGTGTGCCTCAAGCAGGCAGAACGCGCTCTGATTTCACCTTCCAAAACCTTCTGTTAAATACTAACATCTTTCTACTTTATTTGAATAGACGCGCGCTAGTCAATTTGCATTCTGGCAAGAAAATGTGAGTTGAAGCCAGAACGATAGGAAAGCTGCTTTAACTATTATGTAATTTAAATACCCTTCCCCAAGGTCTAGTAGCAGTTTATGCTAGCCAAGAAAACTAGACTACAAAGAAACCAAGAGGGTCACATTAACAATGTACGCTAAATAATGATTCTAATATGGTATTAAACATTAGAATTCCACGTTTCAAGAACAGCTGATAATTGCTCCAAAACTAGTTTTTTCTTTCTTTTTTTATTGCTACCAAATATTTTAACTAGCATACTATTTGAACCATAAACATAGAATATCATAATATACGATAGTATAATACAACGTGATTAGTAGTATATTAAACTCTATTGTTGCCCGCTGCTTAGCAGTATTGTTAAAATTTGTCAAATAACGTCTAATTAAAATTGTCAATAATTCCTTTGCCCATGGGGAAAAAAATGCTGAAAAACTCTACAGGTTTATTTACTATATCTTTAATAAAGCGCACTTTTTTCAAATGTGACTGTTAAGTCACGTGATTTTAATGGAAACCGACAGACTTTTTTTTTTTTTTCCCCGTTAAGGGATCCACGGAAACATATTCAACAATACCTACCATTGTTAAACACTCTAAATTAGGTTGGAAAGAGTCCAGAATAATAGCAGTTGCAAGTAAGTTGGAATAAGAGCAGGATGAATTATTCATCATTGCTCATATTTTACACAGCAATACTCATTTAAATTGTTGCACCATATAAAATCATATAAATTAATTAGTTTTACAAAATATGATACACTAAAACTAATTAATGTTTAAAATAGCAAATTAGTAGATGAGCTTTAAAATAAAAACATTTAAATTAAATATTTTTGAAAGGTATGAAAATAACCAATTACGAAACAATAAAACCTTGAAACGTGCTTTTAGCTGATTACGACTTAGAAGTGCTTGGTTTTGGTTCAAATTTTTGTTTGGTCTTTTGTTTTGCATTAAGAGATTTTCGTCAGTATATATAGTTAGGTTAATTGTTTGAGGTAAATCACACAAGGGCTCTCTGCCTGAGGGAAAATATGCCTTCGTGAAGGACTGCCCAAGAGAATCGGCTCGGAGAGAAGGACTGCCCAAGAGAATCGGCTATTTACCTTACACTCGGAGAAAATGTGAAAACTACCATGCAAGCAGCTAGTTCACAGGAATTTGAGCCTTAGTCTAGTCGAGCTACCAGTGTTCAACGATCTTACCGCTCGATCGCTGGTGGGCTACCAGGCCGTATGTACTACGCACTTGAGCATTCGAATCCAGAAAACATTTTGCTAAATAATATTTATTGGTTGCGTTACATTCAGTATCTTTAATAATCTTTAATAAGGCTTCTTAAAAACTGATTGTGGTAAACAAAGATTAGATTATAATACCTCGAATAATATTGACTCACTGAAACAGCAGACGAAACGAACATCATATTTAAAAAAGCATTCTTTTAGGCTTTAAAAACAATGCCTATTGTAATTTTGGGAATTTTAAATTTGCCCCGTAATGTTTGTTTTTAGTAAAGCCTTTAGTAAGAACTCCAAGTATGATTTATTTTTGCGAAGTATGTTTGTTGACGAATGTTTTTCTGGGTTCCTGAAACATTAATCTTTCAATAAAAAAATGCATTATTTTAACGCAGTTAACTAAAAGATTTTTTTCGCATTGCGCAATTACCTCCTTTAAAACTTCTGGGATCGAAAGATTCAACAGTGCAATTTAAAAATATTACGTTATGCATGTTATGTTCTGAAAACAGATCGAAAAACTTATCTTTTATGACCCAAGGACTTCCCGTGCTCCGGTTCTTCATTAAATTTAAAAATTCCATTAAAAGTCAAGGATTTTAAGCTAGTAACTTAAAGATAGTAAATAGTTTCGCCATCTACTCATGATTAAATCCATCATCTCCCTGTTTAGAAGAAAATTCCTGTTTTCTCACAATTTCTTTTCTATGTTTATTTGTTCTTCCCATCTGAATTCATGCTACAGCGATAAAAGACTGAGAACTTGAGTACATAAAACTTCTACAGCTCAGAATAGGGAGAAAAAAAGGCATAATAAATAATTCAAGCCAATGCTTTAGCTTAAAAGATTGCTCTACGGTCTGTTAATGTTTAAGAGTGTGCGTTAACCGATTGAGGTGCATGGGGTGTTTCAGTGCAGTCGGATCTAATCTCAGAGGAAATCTCGCAGCTGCTCAGTGAAACCAGATCGTTAGAGGAGCTTAGCGTTGGAATTTATGAAGCTTGGTTATGAGAAGTTTTCTCAGGATAGTTAATTGTGAGATTTAATCAAACTGCCTGATTGTTATATCTTAAAACTTCCACGCCCTTTACAGAAATTTGAAGCGCTTAGAATATTGGAACATTTAATTTTTTGCTCTCGTTATCAACATAAGCCGAGGCACGGTTTGAGTCAATCTATTTTATGCAAAAGAAAAAGTCCATTAAACAGATAAAACGGGAAAGGATGAAGAATGTTTGTTCATTTATTTTATTATGCTATTAGGAGGGTTTTTTTTAAATTTAGTTTTACTTCAGGTGACATACAATTTATTGTGAATCTGAAAAACCTTCAAAATAAATAAATGTTCCACAAGAAATAATGAAAAATAGATTTTACTTTGTCATTAAGAATTTAATATTGTTACAAAAATATTAATCTTTTTTTTGTATCTGTTTGTTATTGTAGGCGTGCAAAAGGAAAAAAAAATAAAGGCGTACAGTTTGCTTTTAATCAATAGAACAAAGAATCTGTACTTTTCCATAGTAGGGTTTTACAGTGTAAAAGTTCGAATTAGTGTTTTTCAGACCCTGCAGGCTAACAAGTGAGTTATCACTCCAGTCTGAACTAAAGTGACAAAGTCCTACGGAAGCTAAAATGACTCCTTTTACTCACTTTTAAATTTAACAGAAGGCATCACTTGTGCTTACAAAACAAAACTCCACCACGTGCGGATATTTAAAATAAAATAAGTGGAAATTTAAATTCAAGTATTGTAGTCAAAAACTACACAAATTGGTCTACCTGGCTCAAATACTTAACAGTGCGCTTTTAACGTAGGCTAGCAAAATGAGTAAAACCGGAATAACTTTTGGCAAAGCTGAGGGGGGGGGAGATAGGACGTAAACTGCAAGTAAGGCTGTCAGAAGTCCTAACTCCAAAACATTCAAACCCTCAGCTTAAATACTCTGACAGCAAATGTGAATTCTGATGAAGACTACGGAAGGAAAAAGATGTAGTAAGAGGTTCAACTCATAATAACTGTTTAACTGACGTAAACTTTACAGCAGTATATTGTTTTTTAATAAATGTATTAAGAATTCCCTAGTTGCTTACGACAGTTTGAAAAAGTGATAAAAAATTGTGAGAATTTTGAATACTTCGTGAATGTATGGACTATATTATATATTGGAGTATATTATTTTATGATTACGTATTAACTCATCGTTTACTAAACTGAATATATGTTTAAGAATGACATGAGAAGTAAAATCGAGTGTGAGAAAATTAAAGTTGATTGACATAAGTCATTCGCCGCAGAGCAACAGCGATCTTGAGAACTATTTCTTACCACGGACTGATACTCGATATTTGTGAATGCTTTCATAAGATCTATCTACACCTTCCATAAACTGGTGGTTTACTTTTATGATGTTCGGCTGCTGGACTTGAATTTTAGATTTCAGTGCTTGAGAATAACGTTTGATAAGACACAGTGGATTTAGGCCAGTACCCAAAGATGTCATAGTTACAACACTGCTGTTATGCCATTTAGAGACAATTTTGCGATTTCCATCAATTCGATAATCAAATGAGCCTCGTTTCTTTTTTCTAGAGTAACATCTTATTCCAATGGAAATTTATCAATGCAAGCTTTGCTCAGAGTACCTGTTGTACTCATGACGCATGCACTTGAGTTTATCAAGCAGGGCAGTACTTAAACAGAAAATGATATTACCAAGGATGCTCCTCTATAAATGCATCTGTAAACTGTAGGACAACAGTTGTACCAACGCCATACTTCGCATATATGGCTGTGAGGTTATAATGTTGCAATTGCCCCAACTTGTCAGCAACAGTGGTAGTGACTGCTTTGAACTGTAAATTACACAAACTCGTAAGAAGGGTTTAAATCCCTTTTTATTCTACTTTAGAAATCACAGCTGCGTTCACTTGACTCTCACAAACTACGCCGACCCGGCGGTTTAACAAAATAGAAAAGTACAACTAAAAATAAATGACAGGATGAATAAATAACGAGATCACTACCTACGAGGCTCTATAATCGTAACTAACTTAACCGCGTTCTAAGATACAGCTGAGATTCAGCAAACTTACTGATTAAGAAGTTGAAAGATTCAACGAACTGCCGAAATAGGCACACAGGCCGAAACGCGCGGTTCTTAAATTTCTACCTAGCAACCTTCACGCTCGTGAATCAAGAAGCACACTTACAAACTCGTTTCCCTTCTATTTAACTCAAATTACTTCTGCTAAAAATTTGAATACTCTGCGCGTTCTACTACTATTTACATACTCTGGCATTGGCAATTCGAGGGGAAAGTAAAGGTTTGACAGGAAAGATAGCTTAAAATAAATGTTAGTTAAAATAAATATAAACTCTACAAGGTTTTTATCCTGGTATGTTTAAAACCAACAAATGTAGCCTAGATGAGTTGCACCACACAAAAACTTGTAGTCAAAACAAATAGGCTTTCCTCTTGCAAATTGTTTTTGCATCCGCATCAACCAAAGTAAGAAACCATGGATTGTCAATCCTGAAACACGTTTTCCTTGGAACAAACTTCATACATCACTCATTTAGTTCATTTACAAAAGGTCGTAAACTAGAAAACTTGTCAAGTAGGTCTAAATTTGCGTTTTCTGCAGAATGCAGATTTGAAAACATTGTTTCAAAGCGGTAACGTCTCAAGCAGCTCCTAACAATGGCATTGTGTGAATCTGCTCTATGTTCCCAGAACGTAAGCCATCTAGGAACTCAGGCATAGTCACTTAAAAATATAATTACCAGGAAACATTTCAATTCAGATTTTGTCAAGCTAAGATTTACATCTTTCTTTGCTGCATGTAAATTCGAGTACGTAATAATGAGTTCAAGTGTATCATCATTCAGAAAAAGTTTAAGAAGTTCCGAAGGATTTCTCACTTCGAGAATTCGTAACTGTGTAACTCTTGCTGATACGGGTAGTGCATTTAGATCAGCGTTTTTTCATTTACGGACAGTTTTTGTGAGCCTTTTTTTTATTGGAGATGGTTTTTACATAGCATTAAAAGAAGATTCAGCTTCATCTGCAAGAGAATTAAATTTAGGGAAATATGAGGGTTCTTCTAGGTCAGAGTCAACATCAAAAGAAAGACCCAGAACAAGATAAGCAGGTGTGCTTAGCGAAGAACCAGGCAGATTATTTATTATTCCACTATTTTCCTTACCATAGTCCCCATTAGAAATAGGCACTTTATCATTTTCAGGTGTTGTATGACAATGGCATTTCCTTCCACGCTGTCATCTGTCTCTAACAGGTCAATTAGCTCATGTAACGTTTTTCTGAAAATCTTGTGTCTTCGAAAAATGTCTTCAATTAAAAATATATGAAGGACAAATATATTAGTTTTTGTGGTATTGGTTTTGCCTAGCATTCCAAAAATTGAACACTGGGAATTTCAAACCTATGAGTAATATAAGAATAATAACGGTCATATATATTTTTGCAGTGTGAAAGATTAATAACAAACTAGTAGCGTAATAACAAAAAATATTACAACTATAGAGTTCATGCAACAAAGTTATAGTTAGCTGTTTATAGATGATTTTTCAGAAACCTTCACGAAGATATAGACCAAAGTTTTACAACATTATTGCAACTAAATATCTGCTATATTGACTAATTCTGTGTTCTAAACAAAATAACTATACCCTTACGATCCTTCATCCGGCGACGTGCGACCTATGATCTGAACTTTCACGTGACATATGTTCCCAAAACAGAACAATAGGTATAACTAGTTTGAGGTTACTTGAACAGCACCCATTAAAGGACGCACAACAACGCTCGGTCAGATAGTTACTCCCCATTTCAGGCAGGGGTCGTTGAGCTCGCAAGGCTCAACGCACCATACAGGGCGCGGAGCGTAAAGTCGAAGAGCTGGCCGTCTCGCCAGCCTACTCGGAGGGCCGAAGCCACCTACCTTCCAGGACAGTACTGACTGCCCCTTCCGGCACCTGGAACCGGGTTCGTGCATTTTATACCCCTCGTGAAAGAGACCACGTAGGTACAGATCCTAGGCAGTAGTTTCACATAGTTCTCTGCATCGACTCCCGAGGGGAGGGAACAATAGGTATAAGTGGGGTTTATAAATAAAAATTTTCATTTTTATGTCTGCGTCTATTATTAAAAAATATCTCAGATTCATTTTGATACCGAATGAGTGCTGTAGCACATCGTTTGGAAAGCTCTGAAATGTAAGAGCTCAATGCATAAGCCAAAGATAGGCGTAACCCTTGCGTTTGTGGTTAAGATTAAAATTAGTAAACTTGATCTGATGTGACTATCAGACAAGTGAGATAAGTCATATTGTAGTATACAGTAACGGGACAGTTTCTCCGTTCATTCCTTAAAAGTACCGTTATCTCAATTTTGAGCAAGAATCCACTGAGGTTAGCAACTGAAAGTCTTGGAAATTTCTTTACCGGCCGTCAACCGCAAAGAGCAATTTCCGACCAACAGATTTTACTTGCCGCTACTCAGGAATTTCAGGATGATCATAAGCCTCTTTACTTGAGATTCGAGGTGAAGCTATTAATATGATACTCTTAGATGATTTAAAGTATCACATTCTAAGTAACACTGATGCATGTACAGAAAGAAAGATGAACTACGTTTTGTGAGTCTCCTTCAAAACTCAAACATTTTGCTATAAAATTATGCCAATCTACATTTAAGTTTTACCTAATTTTATATTCCAAAAATATCGTGCTTCTCTTCTGTTTATTTGCAAAATCAATGATATTTTCTGGAACCTTTTAAATATATTCATTTATTTAATTTCGTTTAGCGGAAACGACTAAAGTGAAAATGACTTTTAAATCTGAGAATTTTTTTACGTCATCAAAAGTAATGGGAAAATATTTGCTATACCAGGACTAAATCAGTAACATGCATTGAACTATTTTTAAGCTGCGTTTGATAGAAATGTCACAGAATGAAAACCCTGTAAAATCAAATTAGTAACAAGTAAGAAAAAAATTTAGCTAATTTAGATTACTTCGTTATAACGTGATTTGAATCAGATAAATGTTTTAAATGTTCAGTTCCAATATATAAGAGAAAAACATTAGCAAAATAGAAACGAAATTTAATCAGATATGTTTACTTAATTATATGTAGGCCAAATCTGTTATTTTTAATTCACCATTTACAAACATATTTACATCATTTTATAAAACGCTTGGAAAATAAAAAATGAAATTACATTATTTTCATATAAAATTATAACTATCCTTCGTATATTTGTATAACTAATATATGATACGATTGGGGAAGAAGGCGATGATATATGAGTTGGGGGCTATCATCATCATCTGAAGGTCAAAAGTACACTTGCGTGTCAGAGATGAACTATGCTGTAGATTGTTTTCTTTTACTGAATTTAAAAGTCTGATTTACGGTATTACATCTCTTGTTTTACATGGTCGAAGCCTGTTTTCTTCAAAAACCTAAAAAACATTTGTTTCTACTTTCTACGTAAGAAGTTAAATGAATATTAGCTTTTGAATCAAATGAAAGAATTATGTTAAAGTAGATAAGACATATTTTCAATTCCTCTTAAAACCTAGATACGTCCGAAGCTTGAGTACTGAACATTTCTATTATTCATGGATCAACAGGCTTCTCTTATCCATCGAATTCCAATAGTAACCGACATCGGATAATAGCTATATAAGGATGAGATCCAGGTGATTTAACGCCGATGTAATTCGCATAGATGCATTTGTGACCTGCGTAGTAATAGCCGGGGAACATAAGTGTACAGAATAAATTTAGCGATGTTTAGTGAGGATCCTTGCACCAAGGGCTCTTAATTTAGGTGGAAGTCACTCTAAAAATCTATGCTTCAAATAAAATTTAAAGTAACTATGGAGTAAAACGTAAGTAACTATGGAGTATTATTACTATTAACGTAAAAGTAACTATGGAGTATTATTACTATTAACGTAAAAGTAACTATGTTGTAAATATGTTCTAGGTCACAGGAATTTCTGCTTAAGAATTAAAGTAGAATAGTTCGACTTCGATGGGATGTTATCGCTTCTGAGAAATTTGACCTGTGCCTTTTATACTGTTATCTCAAGTACTTTGTTTGAGGGTGTAATAAATAAATTAATATTGCAAAAAATCTTGAATTTAGCGTGTTTCAGTTGTTTCCACTGAAAACATTTGTACTTAGTTGGCTACACACTTTTAAGCACAACATACATATATATTTATAGAGGAATAGATATGCATTGTTCATTCTCAGTTAAAGGGTGTAATACTAGGGATGGCGTCCAGTATTAATTCAAAATCGCGATTTACCCAAAGAGAGTTAAAAATACAGGAAAAAAAATAAACCATATTAAAATTAAAGAAAAACATTTTAAAATTTATCTCTATTTTCAAGCAGTTTTAATATAGGGAGTATGTTCATCTAGTATAATAGAGGAATAAACATAATTGAGTAATAATAGAGGAATAAACGTAATTGAGGTAGCTAAGTTATAAATGGCCTTAAAGAAAAATACTTGAGAATATGGAAACATAGTCACTAAACTCAAACTCGAGTAAAAATCAGTTAGAACATTTTGTGTTTTGGTTTATGACACTAGTTTTCTATCATAATAAACAAATTTAATTTGGTTTAGACTGAGCCACTCAGGTAACTAGCAGTTGATTTTACATATATAAAATGGTGTCAATTCAGACAAGTTTATAAATCGTGTTTCCTTTATAAATAGTTCTCCAGATGAGGCTTTATTATTAAAATCGAAGCATATATGTATAGTGTTTGCAAGGATAATATCGGGCTCATTTCCGTCTTTAACAATGTTGCTTAGTTTTAAACTCCTTCAGAATGTTAGAACAGAAGTATTTGGTAGTGCAGCTTAAAACTCAAGTATGAGCAAAAGAAAAGATTCATATCAAAGACACCTAGCTAGATCATATACAGAGGCTGTTTGCACATTTTTTAGAAGATTTTGGTAAGCGGTAATAAAACATCGTTTGCTGCAAAAGAAGAAATTGCAATTGTACTATGTTTTCAAAAGTCAAACTTATCGTCTGTGGCTTGAAAGTTTTGTTTTTATTCAAAATGGCGAATTGAACAAAGCAGTGGTTCGAAGGCTACATTTACGCTCTTTCCGAAGAGAAATATGCATACTCCGTTATCCCAAAACGATGTGAGAGTGATGGTTTTGTGATATCTAAAGCGTCGATAGGTAATATCATCAACAAGAAAGGAAAAAACGTCAAATTGGAGCCTCAAGTGGGACGAAAATTCCAAACAAGTATCCAAGGAAAAAACGAACATCTTCGACTATTGCAAAGGTACGTTGTTTAATGTTAAAAGAAAATACCCCTAGTCAAAGGACAGTTTCAAAATCATTAAAATGCTCGGTGTCCACTGTAAACAAAATGATAAACGTTGATTTAAATCTTAAGAAAGCGAAAAAACGCAATATGCATCGTCTTCTTCCAAAGCATATCGTTCAACGCAGGACACGCTGCAGAATTCTATATGAGAAACACTTATACAAAGAAAAATGGAAAACAATTGTCACAATTTATGGGTGTATTTAAATGATTGTAACAAAAAAAGAGCCATTTATTATCACAAAAGGGGAGAAAAAAATTTAAGTACATGGTTCAAAGACTCGGAAGAAAGTTTTTCTAAGGGATTCATGATTGTTGCTGGTTTTTCTTATAATGGCAAGTTAAAAATAAAGAGAGTGCAAAAAAATGTCAAGATTAACTCCAAATACTATCAGGAATATATTTTATTGCCAATTTTTCTGAATGAAATACCGTCGCTTTACCCACAGTGCCATCAATCTGTGAGACTCCATCAGGATAAAGCTAGTAGTCACACATCAAAATCCACTGTAAATTTCCTAAAAGAAATGGAACAAAAAACTGGTATCAAGGCCATACCCTTCACTGATATCCCTACTAAATCTCACGATGGAGTTTTGTGCTTTCGGACTTTTAAAAACTGCTTTATCCAAACGTTGTCCCAAAACCCTAACAGGACTCTGGAAAGCTATTCGGGAGGAATGGGATAGAATACCTCTTTTGCCACTTCAAAAGGCATTATTATCCTGGAAATTGCGGTGTCGAAAGATAGTTCAGAATAAGGGATGTCAAATAGAACATTTAAAACACAAGAATTTTATGTAATTTAGTTTTGTGAATACAATATACATCGTCTAAAAATATGTGAACAGCCTCTGTATTAGCATAATCATCATAAGTAAGATTAAATTGATGCTCATTTTTCGGACAGAACTATTTTTCAGTACGGCCAAGTGTGAAAGTAACCAACGGCTGAGCAGGGCTCCCGAATATTAAAACTGGCAGACTTCCGAGTTTTAATCGCAGGGCTAAGTGCTGTTTAGGCGAGCGATGATCGTAAAAGAAATTTCAAAAATAATGATAGCAATTAGATTAATGAGGTGAAAATCGTATTCAAATAAACTTGTTCCACTCCCCAAACACTGAAGCTAACACAACGTTATTACTGTTCAAACGCCATATTTACTTGCCTGCTGATGGCTGTCATTCCGTACTGGTAAAATATTTGTTTTCATGTTCAAAAATCTGAAATTCATTTCTACATTTAGGAATCTTTAAAAAGCAAAAATAAATATAAATTTCACTGATAAAACTGATCCTTCACTTAGATGGATTTTTCAGAGGTGATTAATGGCAGAAATTTATTTACACTTTTGAAGAAGATGGCATCGAAGGTAAACGAACAAAGAAGGCTTTATGTTGGGTGATTACAGTTTTTTCACGAAAGCTTCTCAACGTGTTATCTATAATTACGGATTACGTGATAAAAATTAACAACATTAAGCAGCATTTTCGTTTACTATCGATTTTCTGTCATTTAGTACTTGCCTACATATTAATGAGGCTTCTACCGAAAACCAGGCCTTTCAATTATCTTTATATCGATGATTCACAGTAAAGACTAGGGTTACATGAATGAAGAACCTAGAATAAAGAAAGTTTTACTGAAACTCTGTAATGATCTCTAAGAGGCTCACATAGTAGGTGACTGTTAGGCAAAATGAAGTCTTGCTTCCTCTACGTATTATTAATGTCTCAAACTCTTCATAAAGTAGCTTTAAGCAGCTTTCTCTTCCTCTATCAAGAAAAAAAAATTATATAATATGACTCTATTATACAGACTTTCGTTGTGATTCTTAATTTTCTCAGAATCAAACGAAAAAATAAATAAATTAAAGTCAAATGCTAAAAGTAAGTATATAAATAATAAAATAGCATATATAAATAAGTAAATTAAAATACGCGAAAGTAAATTAGCCTCTACTCTAGAGAAAAATTAACACTCTCTGATATTATTTTTTTGTAAATAAAATTTAGATTACGTCTTGAGATTTCACAACAGGCTTTCTCACTGCAGACGATCATATCTAAAGTCAGCAGACACATAAGATTATGGTTTCCCCAAAGCGGAAATTCAATAACGTAACTTTTTTACAGAAGTAGGAGAAACAAAGGAAAAGTTATATTGAGTTCTCTGAAGAAATAGCTGCTTTGTTCCAGAGTATGAGTCAATGACGTAATATGATCAAAGATTTCTGGTCAGGAAGACGAGATGGTACTACAAGATCTACTACATCTTGTAATACCATACCCAGAATGGCATGGATATGATGAAATGGTGAAGGGCATTATTATATTAGAGCAGAAACATATTAAGGTAATGCATTAATAATGAAAAGTGGAAGCATTCCTCCACTTCTCAATGCCTTTCTAAGACGGCTCCAGAGTACGTGTGACCCTGAATTATACACATTTAAGGTACCTGACGGATTTGCTCATCCTCTAGAATAATGAACCATATTCATTTTATATGCTATGTCCCTCGCTTTGCATGATATCTACCAGCAAAGGAGCTCTGATTTTGACTCAACGCAGATGAAATCCAGTTAATGATGATTATGTTAAATGCATAACAACCAGCCCTCATTCAGTTTCGCTGTCTTCAATGCCTGACTGCTCTGCGACGTTTTTTGACATAGAGCTGAAAGCTATATTGCTTTCATAAACAGAGAGACATAGTGAGTATTTAACAGATCTTTTAATGATGTAGCATAACTTCGTATTAAAATGCGAACATTATCTGGATTTATCTGGCTTGTCTGATGCTTCGAACAAAGCACAACAAACGAAGGTCACATTAATAAGGCGTTTTCATTCACACGTGCTGGTTACTTATGTTCTGGCTGGAGTTCAGTTCATATCATTACACGCAATGGGCACGATAAAATCCTGAAACACTCTAGGGATACTTTTAGTCGTCCATCGTGCATGCTCGGTTTGGCTTCTCTTAAAGTCAGACATCGTTCGATCATTACAGTGAAATACGATGCATTAAATACAGAAAAAATTGCCTGTACTTCTTTGAAATTTGACTGAGATTTGTTCTGTTACAAAACAGGAAGACAGATGATGGCTTTGTGGACTGACAGCTACTTTTTTATTTTATTTTATTTTTTTTACTTCTGTTATTTCACAACAGTTCTTCTGTACGTTTCCACGAGACTTTTTCTATTCAGTATGGTTCAAAATGTTCATGGTGTAATGGAACAATTTGACGTTAAGAAAAAAATTATTATATGATCACAGAATTTAATTACATTTTATGTGCGGTTTACATTTTTCTATGTATAATATTCAGTAAGTAAAAGCGAAGATAACTTATGAATAAACTAAAAACTGTGCAATATTTTTCAGCTTATTTGACGACGTTTTTGCTGGTATCGATATTACATATAGTTCAATCATTTCTCACAGAAATAAATTTTACAACGAAAAGTTAACCGGAATAGCTTTTGCGTAATGAGATGATGTCTTTCCTTATCCTAATTCCTTTCATTACCTGTTTTAGGTAAACACAGCATTCTCTTTGATTCTCAGTTTTTGTAGAATGATTAGCTTTAATTTCAGTCGTTAGAATATGTATTATTAAATTTTTGCTTACTTATAACTGATTTTTAAATTTCTTACATATGTTTTGCATCTTGTTTCCAGTTTTAACACAATTTATCAGTAATAAACATAAATTTTGTTTTAAAAAATTATAAAATTGTAAGGTTTATTTAATTTGTTTAACCAGTTATTTTATGTTCAAAATCTTTACTGTCACTTCGGTCTTTCCGTTTTTCCGTCAGATTGCAAATTAACTCGCGTGTATTTAAGTGGGATTTGCAGATTGTTTAAACAGAGCGTGTTTTGTCCAGTGAAGGCTACGCTTCTGGGTGTCGTATTCTAAGCTAAGAGTTCTTATCCGTGCCACATGTCGGTAGTAATTTCCCACTGGTGAAAGTCTCAGAGCCAACTTACCGATTAATTTACTCCGCGTTGGATATTAGATATCTAGACTTAGTTTTACACTTGAATTTCTGCTTTGAGTTCTCGCCATAAATGCTGGCTGATTTGTAAGAACCAGAAGTGCCTTCTGTTCATCTTACTTAGTTTCAAAATAATGGGTCTTTACAACCTTCGCAAGTCTGTGTAGTACTTTAGAAAACGTAGCGATAAGTCGTTTACATTCTTACTGAGGATTAGTCACAAGTGACATTTAGTAAAAGGCTAATAACCATACAAATAATATAAATAATATGTTAACAGGAAAGAATGAAGGTAAAATATACGGTGAGGTATTTGAGTGCTTTTTAAATGCCTCCAAAATTCAAGTTGTAAATTGTTGGGTAGAGGCGAGCGAACTTTTTTCCTTCTGCGCATGCGTACTAATTACGCTGGTGCAGCTGTCTGTTCTCTCGACACATCCGTCATTCGAACGTACGGAAATGGTGAGATATTATATGCTGTGTGATGGTCAATATGATTTGCTGTGTGATCTTTTCATTCATTATTTGTGTAAATAAAGTGTCTTGTCCTAAATCTATGGATGTTTTACTTCAGAGGCCCATATCCCATAATATGGGCCTCTGAACAACATAAATAAAACAAATTATATGTGAACACCGAATACAAATAATAGAAGAGAGAAATCAAAGGCTAATTTTTTTATTAATGGTAACATAATATTTGTGTAATCACCGGCGGAGATTGCGAAAATTAGCATTCATAACGCCATAACCATAAAAATGACAAAGAAAAGAAATTTTGGAGGGCACAGACTGGAAGTTTTTCTTTTCAGCTTATGAGCATTGAGAGTTCCCTTGCACTGAACTAAAGATTTTTTTTTTAAACCAGTGTTGTATACTTCCGATCATTCTCCACTTCCAACCACTTCAGGTGTCCAACTAATATTAACTTTATACAAAAACGGATGTCTGTGATAAAAACAACACTAGAACATGGTTTAGCTCTAAATCCCAATTCTTTCAATGCGATGTTACGATATCTTTAAAAAAAGTTTTGAGATGGATAAAAAGAAAGAGTTACTCACAAGAAAACCCTATACGTTGTTAATCAACAATGAATGCTCTTTCCTTTCTCAGAAATTTAAGGCCTGTTAGGTATAAAGCTGAGACTAGCAGCGCCAAATACCTACAGGGACTCTTATAAACAATGTAAGAAAGAAAAATCAAGAAATAATAAAAGAAAAAAACTTACGGAACAACTCTTTTTGTACACTTTTGGTTGAAAAAAGTCGTAAGTCGAAACTACGTGACGGCGCTAACTTACCTTGCGAAGATCCAGCTAATGAAATTTGATTTGGAGCTGACCACGAAATTCTAAAGATCTAAAAATAAATAAATAAAACAAAAAAATAAAAACTTTCTTTCCTGCTGAGGAAAACGTTTCAGTAAAAGTAAAAACGTTTGTCTCTTGATGACATTGTTCGAGTGTTTCTACAGCAGAAACTGTGCAGCCAGAAAAATGATCTTAAAGAAGTGCATGGAAGTTTGCACGATCTATAGTTTCATTTTCTTACCTTTCATCCTCTTCAAATTTCATCAGGTAACTATATTTTAGAAGTATGGTATTAAATTGTATAAATGAACTATAAAATACTTATCTAAGCATTTACGCCTTTTAAAGTTACTCACATCACTTTAAAGCTCGGCATTTATTTCTTATTTTGCGAAATATTTTCCTTGACTATTTTTTTATAAACTGTAGGGCATATGGAAGATTTTTCTAGCTATTAAAGAAAGCAAGAGCGTAAAATAATTCAAAGAAACTGGTTGATCGATTTTAATCCTCTCGTACGGATTACATTTGATTAAAATCGCTAAATATTCCAACTTCTAAAATGATATATTTAATATTGTGTAAGTTAACTCCAGCTCAAAATATATTTGTTATATTGTCTATACAGTTAAATTTACGATCAGGTTTCAAGTAACTATAGTGCGTATTAGTATTTAGTTCGACCGTAGGTAAGATGAGATGTGGATGTGGAATTTATAATTTTCGTAATTTTGCTGTCGTAAGAAATGAGCTTGTTTTTAGTGGTGGAAATATTGCTGAATTGCCTTCTCAAAGTGGATAATTCACCAGTAATTTGCTATGGTCATTTAACTGTGTGTATTTTTAACACGTTAAGCTTACAGATTTCAATAGTGAAGCTCAGTATGGGCTTGCTGCAAAATGCTCACTTCCAACGATATATATTAACCTTGATTTCGAATCACATTAAATTTGTACTATGCACATTAATACCAACTGTACATATTAATCTTGATTTCTAATCACCTTAATGCAAAATAAGTTTTTAGTAATTTAAGCTGTTTTTTTATATATATATCGCATGCATTTATTACCGTTTTTTAGCCAATGTTTCATAACTTAACCAGCGGCCGAGCGGTAATGTCGCTGAACACTGGTAGTTCGGTCCGAGGTTCGAATCCCGCGAACGGGCTGGCTGCATGGACGTTTTCGTGGTTTTCCCCATGTGTAACGTGTATACGAGTCAGTTTCCCTTAGAAAGTCCTCCACGAAGGCATCCCTGCCCTTAGGCAGATAGCCCCAGTGGGCTTTGCCGTAATTAAATACACCAACACCATACCTTAACCAACTCCCAGAGATGTGTAGTAAATTTTCGAATCTGAGGCCATCATTTAAGACATGACTTCCCCCCTCCAACATGCAACTTGTGCTAATCGGTATTTCCTATAGCATAAATACTACAAACACACAGCCGATCAGCGGCTGAGCGGTAAAGTCGTAGAATACTGGTTGCACGATTCGAGGTTCGAATCCCGCGAAGGGGCTGACGGAATGGGCGCTTTAGTGGTTTACCTCATGTTTGATATGTATACAAGCAAGTTCTCTTAAAACGTCCTCCGCGAAGGCATCTCTCAGATAGTTCTCGATCGCTTTAGCATAATCAAACATGAAACCACACAGAGACGCAAATCTTCGCATTTTTTAGATGATTGGAGTTTCGGTTTGCCAATCTTGAAACCAGTTCTCGAGAAACTTTTTTAAACCAGGGAAAGATCGCATAAATAGGCGATTCTTAATATAATATTCGAATTAAGTATAATAATTCAAAATTCGAATTATTGAGTCTCAAGATCACGGGTATGCATGGAAGTCTGCTATCAATTCAAAAAGCTGGCCTACTGTCTATAGCATATATACCTTTTAAATTACAGTAGTCACATTGTCAGTTGTCGTTATCGAAAGTCTATAATTTAAGAAGGGCTCTAAAAGACCACATATCTGGAGCTTATGTGGCGTATATTCCATTAGCAGGTTCTGAAATATTGATTAAATCAATCTTAGGTGTTCCGTCGTCCTCACCGCAGAAAAATATAGATAATATGCACCATAACTCCACCAGCGCTGCTATGGTGGGTTTATCGGAGTTGAGTTATCTCTTCTCCCATATTCTCGTGTTTCGATCCATTTGCGTTCATAGGAATTCAACCCTAGAGGACGAATAGCGCATTAAAGAGTAACGAACTAACTTTCAGATTCGCAGAGTCGTAATGTTTCACGCTTGCATACCAGGCGATTTTGCGTGTGCGAAATAAACAGCTTTTAAATAAGTTAAAATTGATTTAAGATAATTAGTTGCGAAAACATGATATAAATAAATGTTAAAATAAAATTAGTATATCTTTATTATTATACTAATATCATTTAGCTTTAGAGCAAAATGAAAATGTGATGTGAAGGTAGCAGCAGGTAAGTTCCGCAAATACGATTCAAAGATTTTGATCACAAAGCTGTATACGTTGGGAAACAAAGAGTAATTCAGCCTTTTTTTTTTTTTTTTTTTCGTTTGAGATTAACTCTGATATACCAACTACAGTGGATCTCAAAACGATTTCAGTTCTCAAAAGGATTCACATCTGAAAGGAAAGGTTAATTGTTGAGTGCTTTTAACACATTTGTGGCTTGTCAGTGGCTGATGAATGGTACCTACTATACGACTGGAATTGAGAATAAATCAAAAAGCTATTTACATCAGCGCAAAAAATCACGAGACAAAAGTTTCTCGGAGTTAACAATTCTCAAAAGAGTTTCAGGAATCAGAGGAGTTAAAATGTGCCCTTTTTCCTTTAACAGAATTGCAGTTGCAAATTAATCTGAGGGTGGATGTCCTTTTGTTAAAAACATCACTGTATTTTTCCATAAAAACTGGGGATTCGTTTCAAAATTGAGAGTACTTTTCAGTTGCTCGCAGTTAAAACTAATCTTCTTTTATTTTAGCTGTGGTATTTCTGCCTCAGATTTATAAGCAACCGCGAAAACGATGAATAAAACGTATAGAAATAACATCCTACTATTTATTGAAAAAGAAAGAATTTTATAGTTTTCAGTTTGTATGTAGACCGTTTTAACTTAAATTCTAATTTACAGGGGAAAAAATCCTTCTTGCTATTTCGTCACCTAATTTTTAAGCTGGTTAGAAACTAAATGTTTTTGATTAAGAAACTAACTATTTTTAAATCAGAAACTAATTATATTTAGGAAGCAGAAAAACTTACTCAAAAAAGCACTTTCACAAAACAACACGTACGTTTATTTTATATAATTAATTATGTTAAAATAACATCATGCTTTGTATATAAAGTACAATTACCATTCCAAATGAAAAAAATTACAAGAAATAATATTTTTGTAATGAAACTCATATTGTTTTCCTCATTTCTGTATGAAAAGGAGAATCGTGTTACTTCATCTCAGTATCAGTTGTCATACAAAATATAATCCACTTTTCACCAATTTAAAATGGCTGTAACATTTATGCTTTCAAATTTCCATTTCTGAGTTTCTTTGTTTCGGTCACACGGGTTCATGAATATTTCTTTTCCATGCATATTACAGTCCAAGCAGTTTCCAGTTAACATATGTATTAAATGGCTGCTTTCCTGTAACAGAGAAAGAATACTGTACATCATTTCATGACTGTATCATTGCATTTTGTAGCTCATGCACTTATGACTAAAAAGTTATCATTTAAATAGTTACTCCCAACTAAATCGATAAACACTGTCAAACCAAATGTAGCAGGTGAAAAACAAATCTCTTCTGGACATCGCATGACTTTCTTGTATGACCTATTAAATGTTCTTTTTAGAACAACAGTAAACTGATATTGAATATTGTTAGATATTTACAACAATAAACTGACACCATCTATTGTTAGACTAACTACATATACAAAACTGTTATTATATATGTAGTTAGATTTCGTTATTTGTTGAAAATAATTTTCTTTAAAATTTGGCATTGCCAAAATTGAATATTTCCATCATATAAAACATTGAATTTGAATTTTCGACATTGTAATGAAAATATCATTGAGTATTTTCGTCACTTAATTATTATATTATTCATTAAAAACACTTCTGTATTGGAAGCACATGTCTATTATAAACGATTGCGAAAATAAGAGCCGAGTAATAACAATTTAAGCCGGAAAAGGGGTGGGTGTATCTCTCTCTCTCTCTCTCTCTCCGTACAAACACACACACATATGTATATATATATACCAGGTGTTTCAGCAAATCGTTTAAAAATTTTCACGAGAGATAGAGTACATTTATGATATGGACGATGGAAAAACACATAGTAATGCATAGTCGGAAATGCTGTCCTGGCACGGTACTGACGACACAAAGCACAAGAAAGGAAGGACACGAACATAGTGAGAATATATGTTTGTTACGCTTAGTGCGGAGGAAACCGAGACGATCATCATCAAAGAAGGTGTTCTAAATTACGTTCGAAACGTTTCCTCTAGATGGGATCGACAGGGTTGGTCCTGTGCATTGGCCAGCAAGACTGCCAGACCTCACGTGCATTGACTACTTCCTCTGGGGGTACGTCAAGACACTAGTGTACGAAACCCCGTTAACGGTGCTGAGAAACTTGTTGCATACATCGTGGCACTGCTGGAGAAGTTCGGGACACGCTCGGTATTCTCCAGAACATCATGTCTTCCAAGCGGGGAGATGTGAGGCCTGCATCACACATAGTCCGGCGACGTAATTTCGAACACCTTCTTTGATGATAATCATTGCCTGTGTTTGTTCTTACTTCTTGGCTTCCGCCATACTAAGCATAATACGTAAACACGTTTTCTCAACCCTGTTCGAATCCTTCTTTTCTTTTTCTTTGTATTGTCACTACTGCTCCAGGAAAGCGTTCCCGACTACGCATTGCTATGTGATTTTCCATCATCTAGGTGTACTCTATCTCTTCTGAAAGTTTGTAACCAATTTGTTGAAATACCATGTATATTTATATACATAAAATTTAGTCCTGCCGATTGCAATAAAAAAGGAAATGCACAACTACTAGTTGTCATTGCAGTCCAATATACAAAATTTAAACGTTCTATGATTGGTGTCCGCCGATAGCATCGCGGCAAAAACATCGCGGACGAAAACGTCGCGGAGAAAACAACGCAAGGCGAAAACGTCGTGCTACAAAACATCGTGGGAGAAAACATCGCAGTTTTAAAACATCGTGATATAAAACATCGTCGTCGAAAATAAAGCGGTTCAAAAACTTCGCAGTTTAAAAACATCGTCGCCGAAAATATCGTGGTAAAAAATAAAATATCTATAAATCATCACATGACGATAACATCGCAGACATGCTTTTTTTCAGGTTTTAATAATTATAAATGGATATTCCCATAATGATTTGTGAGCACAAGGTGTAAAGAAGGATAATTTTTACTTTCACATTTTTTTATTAACTAATAAATTTTTGCTGAAAAAGTAAGAAGGAAACTTAAGCATAGAAAATTAAATGCAACTTATAGATTATACTTTTCATGAAAAATTACTAGTAAAAACTTTATAAAAATGATTTATTAATGGCCTTTGTTAGTTAACTATGTCGGTTTAAAATTCTATTAAGTGCTATAAGTTGCATTAATTTTCTATTCTTAAGTTTCCTTTTTATTTTCTCAGCAAAAATGTATTAATTAATAAAAAATATGAAAGTAAAAATTATCCTTCTTTCCATCTTGCGCTCACGAATCATTATGGGAATATCCATTTACAGTTATTAAAGCATGTCTGCGATGTTATCGTCATGCGATGATTTGTAGATACTTTATTTTTTATCACGATATTTTCGACGACGATGTTTTTAAATTGCGAAGTTTTTGAACAGCTTTATTTTCGACGACGATGTTTTGTACCACGATGTTTTAGAACTGCGATGTTTTCTCTTTGCGATGTTTTCTCCCACGATGTTTCGTAGCACGATGTTCTTGCCTTGCGTTGTTTTCTCCGCGACGTTTTCGTCTGCGATGATTTTGCCGCGATGTTTTCGACTGTAACCCTATGATTGATTGCTTTTGAGTTATGCAAGATATATACAGATATTCATACATACATATGGTTAGGTATTACTAAAAAATCCCTTTTCAACTCATTTTAAATCAATCTTGGAAAAAAGAATCCTTTATTCTGTTCGTATGTACAGTGACATGCGAAAAAATCATTCAGATGCATTCGGGAGCGGTCGAAATGGATATTTCCGCTGAAATATAATACCGAAAAGTTTGGCGAATACAGTGCTTCCTTTACTTTATACAAGAAAGTAATAATGTGCTTTTTTTTTTTTTTTTTTTTTTTTTTTTTTGTGTGTGTGTGTGTGTGTGTGTGTGCGCGTGTGTTTTACGGCCAAAAGTCGTATCACTTATCCAAATGACTGCTCGCTTGTTTTGGTTTTGGCCAGCTTGTTAGATTTATTTTAATTAAGACGTTATTTTTATATTATTTAACTCGTTAAACTTGGCCTGCACTCCTAATGTCTTCCTTAACCTCCACGAGAAATTGAACTAAATTGGCTTTAAAACAAGCAAGAGTGTGAATTAGGAGAGAGGGATTTAGCAATGTTTTCCACTAAACTGCTCTCTTATGTTTCCCCACCTAAAATATTCCTGCTTTGGTAAGTGCATTTTGATTTTGATAGCATCGGTGCTTATAACTATTACTTACGTTTCAAGAACAGGGTTTATTCTCTTGGCACATATTTAGCTTATCACAGTTTCAAACCAATGAAGAGCGATGTTCAGTCTTTTATATTTATTTGTAACTTACAAGAAGAAATACCAATTTAAACTCTCATTCGCTATTTAAATCTTTCGAAAATAAATATCGGCTGGATTTTATGGAAGATAGAATGAGTACAGAACAGATTTACATAAAAATAACACGTTAATTAAAATAAACTTATAAGTTATTTTTTCCCTCTTTCCAGCATGCCTTCGTGGTGTAACGGTAGCAAACTCGGTGCGCATTGGAGAGGTCCAGGTTCGAGTCTCGGCAAGATCATTGCTCCTTTTTCATGTACTCCTGCTTCAAAATAACCTAATGACTCTATTGTGGCACCACCAGGGACACTGTAGAGTCATTAGGCAGAGTCACTGTAGAGTCATTAGGAGGGAGAAAATACTTTATAAACTTTACAAGTTCATATGGTCAAATCTCGAAATGTGCATTAATATACAAGTGTTTCGAATTTTCGAAAGAATTCGAAGTACAAGTGTTTCGAACATTTCCTTCTGCAATCCAGAGTAGGAAATTCAAGATTCTTCTTGTTTGCCTGTATTTGCTTTTTCTTCTATAAAGATTTCCGTGGATAAACAGGTTTATTTTACCTCTTTCGAAATTTTCGTAGTATAAATAATATAAAAAGCAGTTCGTTTGGGCATTCGGTTAGTCTTCGAGAATTTTAAAGTTGCTGCAATTCTTTACTATTTATGAAATAATTCTGAGCAATCAAATTTCATAATATTTCGCTACTTTCAGAAAGCATGAAGTAGAAGATAAAAATTTCAGTGAAGGTAGATTAATAAAATCAAGAGCCCAGTAAACAACATAAAAATTGATTCTCTGAAAAAACAGGTAGGTTATTGAGTAACGTCTCTCAGGTCTTCCATGTTTTCATTCCCGGACTGCCTGAAAATATCCAATTTCTGGGGAAATTTAACTTAGCAATTTATTATAAGATCCGAGTCTGGATATAAGATATATATAAGATGCAAGGCTATGTTATGAACAAAAAAGAAATTCCTTTTTATTTCAGCATAAATCATTGAGAATTCCATAGCAACCTATAAACCCTCGCACCAGCTGTCACTTTTCTTCAAAAGCAGAGTTAAGCGCAAATGGCAAACGATAGGGTCCAGCTTTTGCTTTTTATTTTTATTATGAAGGTTTGGTGTTCTGAAGACTTACAATAGCACACTGTACAGCTTTCAAAAAACAACTTATCAAACACAAATCCTTTTTTCTTCAAGCAAAGCTTCAATGTCTGACACATACGAATGTCACATATTAACGGTGGATCAATATAGGATATTTAGTGTTTTTTGTACTTGCATATTTATTTTCAGTTTTTCATTATATGTAAGCTTGATTGATTAAGGGAGAAAGTATGTTAAATGTAAGAATTCTGCACAAATAATAAGAAACACAAATAAAAATTAAAAAAATGTTATAAAATTTATTCCAACCGCTACTGAAATTTTGAAGTAGTGGGAAATGGTGAATTACGTTGACTATCGTTGAAAATTTATACGCATCAAGCTCTGGAAATGATCTTATTTTTCGTCCATGCACATATTTAAATGGTACTGCGTGGTTTCGACAATACGAAGGGTATTATTGCAATATTACAGTTTACGATCTCATTAGTAATGTCCTTTTCCAAATCTATGAATTATTGTGGCTAGTTATGGTCGAAACAATTCAGTTCAATAGGTCGGGAATTTGCAGTGGCCAAAGATTCTTGGAAACAGAGCGTTTGTTAAAACGTTCTCTATTCCTTTATTCCAACAACTTTTAAGATAAAAATTGTATATCGGGTCGTCTCTGCTAAAATATCCTAATATGGTAGTTTCATATACAGGTAGACGAGTATTGTATCTAACAACTTTAAATAACAACAGACAGACGGTAAGTGCTTGCAGTAACTTTATATGATAGTGAGGTAACAATATACACACGGGCATTTATTGCAGTACATAATACGGGCAATACATTGTAGAGTACCTCACTTTGGAATTCTAAGTTAATGTTGGAAGTGAGGAATCTAAGAATTGATAAGCGAATAATCGCTAGAGTTCGGTGACAAGAAACAACAAGATAGAAGGGTAACTAACCCTTTATTATTCCAATAAGATTTCACAAAACTCCACCTGCGAGTGTACAAGCAAAGCCCGCACTTGAACTTGAACTTAAAAGACTAAGAATTAAACTAAAACTAAGATTAACTAGAGAAGTATAGCTGAAGCTATCAAGATTCAAAACGAGTTGGCCCCTATAACTTATTTGACTACGAAGCTTAGCAAGGGCCTGAGTACGGCCGAGCGTAATAACAGCTTTGAGAGAGAAAGTGGCCAAAAGGCAGACGCGCGTAAATCAGAAACTCTGATTCTCTCTGACTCAGTAAGTAACTTCGTGGTTTAAATACCGCTCCTTCTCATTAAATATTCAGCAAATTCCAAAACTACGTTCTGGCCGGAAGTAGTAAGTTGAAGTTAAGAATTTGACAGGAAAGGAACTTTAACTTAAAATTTAACTGTTAATAAAATTAACATAATCATTACAACATAAATCAGTGAACCTTGAAAATAATGTCCTTCTACTTGGATGCACTGACCAAGGGGATGTAGGAAGGTTCCCTTGATGCAACTCATCATGTTCATATAACTGCTAATTAGTGCAATAAAACTATAGATGAGAATTGAGAATTATTATTCAGAAAAATGTCGCGGAATCAAAGTGCTGATATTTTGTTATGAATATTTTAAATCATTGCTTTTCCGTTACCTTGTTCTTATTTCGATTTCCTTAGTTATTTATTTTAATTTTACTTATCACTTAATTGCTAAATTATGGAGCGTTAAGAATTTTTAAAGAAAACAATTATAGGCAAGCGGAATTAGCATAACGTGAGGCAATTTGATATACTCGGCAAGTTGACTCCCGTTACGCCAATTTCTGTTATCTATTATTGATTTCTTTAGTATTTAGCTCTTTGGGGCGATCTTTTGTAACACAAAAGTAATTTGTTAGATGTACTGATGGATCGAGTCACTTGTAGTTTCAGGAGAACTAAGGACATGTCGGAAGGTCCGTCACTCTTCCACTGTTCTTTTGTAACACAAAGGTAATTTGTTAGATGAACTGATGGAGCTAGTCACTTCTACTTTAAAAACGACCATCGACATGTCATTCTCCATTTGAAATAATGATGCGATGCTAATAAACATTCAAAACTATATGTAAATATATTTGCATGATGTAGTAATCTACCAAATTCAACTTACCATAAATTTGAATTGAATATAACATTTCAATATTTCTTGCTGAGACAAAAGTGCTGAAATATACTGCGAAATTTCTTCTCCTTATAATTAAAAATTTAAATTAGGAGAAATGAAAAATTTAATAAAAAAGTTTAAACGATTACATTTTAATTTATAACTGGTAGTGAGATAATAAATTTTTACCACATCATATTTCCAAAGCTGGTTCCCTTGCATACCATGGCAATTCCACAGTACAACAGGTGCTCGCTTTTCGGAACTGGAAACATCAAAACACAGCGTTCGTTTCAGAGGACGGATGTCTTTGTGCCAAGACAACACAAATTGCTGAAAAAATAATTCATGCTAGTCATAAATTTTAGCTATATCGACTCAATCACTATTAAATTAATACAGTAGTAAAACCATTCTAGACGAATTTCTAGAAAGGATAAGCTCGTTTTCAAACTTTTCTTAACATAGTGAATTGTATTTTTACTTCAAACATTTGGTAAGAAAATCACGGGCAGTAGATAGTAATTTAATACTTTGACTACATGCTTGCATATTACATATTATCCAGTGATTTAAAATGCATATTGTATGTTATGTGCAATATATATTGTCCAATATCCACACTCCAAACCTAAGTATACTTTTTAGTTATTTCTTTTACAAAACTGTTTACTAGTCAAACGCGAGTGCGTGTTCGTAAGTTTAAGTTTGAAAGAGATATTAAAATCATAAAGGACATTCAAAATGTTCTGAGATAGTTGAGCTGAAACAAATAAAAATTAATTAGTATTTGATAGCCTTTTTCTATATCTTAGCTAGAAATACTAAAAACAATCTGCTATAAGTTGAAACCACTTACGGCAAGGTGGTAGTATGAAAGTGGCATTCAAAGTGGTAGTACCACATCAAAGTATAAGACTTGCTTAATGCATTTTAAAATTGGTTTAAGGATTACCAGGGCTTCTTCTAATAATGAAAACTCACCAAAGGAAGCAGTAGCAAAATCTTCGGAGTGTAAATCAAGTGATAATGGAGGATATGGTGAAATAATTACTATTCCATGTTTCAAAAATTCGCAGAACTTAACAGCAGTGTTCAGGTGCATTGTCGCAGTACTCAAAGCCTTGATGCTGTGTTTAATTTAGTACCATTTTTGAAGCATTGCGGATGAGGAAATGCTCGCAATACCATAACCTGTGTAAGTTACTTCAATGTCTTCACCTTCGCAGTGAAAACAATCTACATTTACAGCCCAATGGCGCACCAGCGGCCGAGCGGTAAAGTCGCTGAACACTGGTAGTTCGGCCCCGAGGTTCGAATCCCACGAACGGGAGGGCGCCGTGTATACGAGCCATTTTCCCTTAGAAAGTTCTCCTCGAAGGCATCCCTCTTCTTAGGCAGCTAGCTCTCGAGGCTTTGTCGTAATTCATAACCAAACCTTAGAGCCAAAAGATGCGATTATTGTTTTGTTGGCGCTTCTTCCATTTCTTGTTTCTGATGTTGCTGATGTTTCATTAACAAAGCATCTAACTCTGACTACTCATTAGTGATTCATATGTATATACTTACGTTTTCCCATATATGAAAATTTTAAAACCCTTCGATTTATGATGATACTGAATTTTTTAAATAAAAATTTGCACCATTTCATATGACTTTCTTTCTGTGTTCAGCGAGAAGACAGGGCACCTCCTGGAACATTTTAGATGCTTTATGAAAACAAAGACGCCATGAAGAACAGAACTGACACTTTCTAATCTGATATTTAGACTGTCATCTAAATGCACATAGTTAACACAATAATCTTCAGTCACAAAACATTCAACAGCAGCTATATTTTTTCTCGTGACTGAGATAGACTGGCGGCCTTTGCATGTAGAATCTTCTTGATATTATTCTCCAGATTAAAATGATCGAACTAACTAAATACTGTCAAACATGAAGGGGATTTATCTCCTAAACCTGATATTAAATTTTTACAGCGACTCTTTTGATGCAACTAATTAAAAAAATCTGTAAATGTTAAGCCCGATAATCTTTCCTAGTGACTTGGCTTTCTCAGGATTATGTGCGTCATTCACACCTTTTCGTGAGCATCTTGTTGAAAGCATTTTCAAAGCATGAAGCCACGACATACAGTGAGACATATTTATTATGACAATTGAAAAGTTAAGGTGGCTTTATATATTTAACTCTCATAGATGTGTATCTCAAAATAATTTGAGCACTCTGTTAAGTTCTTTCATTTTAGTTCAAAATTATTTAAAAATTTGCTTCAGCCATCAGATTAAATTTAAATTATTTGCAATTATTAAACGTTAAATGAATGCATAAAATATGGCTGGTAATATATTAATGCAATATAAAACGAGTTTAACAAATTAATTTTATTTAACTACTAATTAATTACATGCATTAAAACATATAATTTAAATTAAACAAAATTTAGTGCTTTTATTTTGGCTTATTTATAACTACATTATAAGTAAACATTTCCCAGATTAACAAGCTAAATTATTAAACAATCATAAACTTTCGTGGAAAATTTGTTTATGTGAGTAAACGTAGTATACATTTCCTGCGTGCACTTCCTTCAGATCATGTCTTAAACCGCTCATGTCTCACTTATATTTAACTCCAATTTAAGTTGAAATTTTGTTTGAGTTTATAGTTTAATTTTTGGCATATATAAGTGAAGTCTTTTTTATCTTTAGAAACGTGCAATTTTTAACACACTTTAGAAGCCGTAATTGAAATAATAAGAAGTTCTGTGCTGAAAGATTTTTCTTACATATTGATTAGCTGTACTCTTCCCCTAAGAACAAAAAGAGTACTGAGAAGTTTAACGAGAAAGTGGGAACTTTTCCAACTAAGTTTCTGCGGTGAAACTTGCTTCAGAAATGAGTTTCCTTTGATGTCATATGACGAGAGTTCTACAAATATTGACTTCCCAAACTCATCTATAAATATATTTCTTTCCATTCTTTTCACTAAGAAAGCTACACAAACAAAATCCGATGAAATTTCGGTCTCTTTTGTTTGCTTATCTTTTGTAACATTCCCTTAAATATCTTTCCGGTCATTCAATAACTCTGTTTCATTAAAAAAAATTCAGCTTTTTGTAACCTTTTCTTTTGTATGAAAGTTTTTTTTCCTAGAAATAGCTTTTTCCTCGAGTCATTGTGAAAGCGAACTTGAAAGCTGTGCATTTTAGTCGAGTCCTCTGTTATAACTACTATTAAAAGAAATCTCTAAGTGTTGTTGAGAAAACTGAGCCAATAGTTCATATATAACTCAAAAAAGATTAAATGTTTTAATACTTTTACAGGCAGAAAGGTCATCGATGACCAATACTGCAGTTTTAATTTACGTTTTGTTTGTCCCCATTGACTGCCACGGTTACTAAACACTCTTTAAATTTTGCTCCAGCTGTCAACTGTGGACATGAGTCATACATAAATAGTGCGTCTGCTAAGTTTTAGGACTATTTTCTAACGTATTCCAGATTATCTATCAAAGAATAACTGGAAGAATTGATTTCGAAAGCACCTTTATTTGCTTTTCCTAAAATATCGTGCTCTATCCGACTGTATTTTCCATGCAGTTAAATGTATGCTTTGATCCAATGAACATCTGTTGGGATGAATTCAAAAACTAAGAAAATAATTTGATCCAAATGACAGATATTAATCCAAATTTTGACTATGTATGAAAGATGGCGCTTTGCTTATGATCCTCAGACAAAATGGGCATCATCTGCGTGGGTTGGAGAAAGTACATCACGGCCAAAGAAATTCAGTTTCAAAAATCTCAAGCAAGGACTATGTTGATGATTCGTTTTGAATGGAAAATGGACAATTTACATGCAAATTTGTTCTTGAAAGACAGATAGTGAACTCCATATTTGTAAAGACGTAATGGATAAAATATTGAAGAGCATTCCAGAATAAGACTAGAAAAAGGCTCAATAAAATAACAAATTTATTCTGCACATTAGAACAATTCAACCTTTGTTAAGGAACTTCTAGCAAAGAAAAATGTTTCAATTCTCAACCACCCACCCTATTCACCACCTCTGGTAGTATAGAATACATTCTTTTCCCTAATGCTACACAAACACTATACATTAACTCAATGCCTTTTCCGGGTCTTCAATCTTCGATACTCTAGTTAGCATCACTAACCCTTATTTCGTCTAGGCGGCACAGGAACATACAGATACAAGAATTTATAGATTTTGTAAACCCTATATATATTTGTAATAATAAAATTCCATAGTCAAGAAAACACTTAATTCTAACTGTATGTTCTTTTCATTTTTAATGGTGACGTTCTCTTATTTGAAAGTACGTGGAATTAAATCCACAGCCCCGTAGTCAAGTTGTTTTTCCCGTCTTTTTCTACACGTACAGTTATAGAATGTTCTGGAAGTATTTAAAGCAAACTGGATTGGCTGACGAGGCTGACGTCATTTCTTGGAAGCTCCGCCTTTCCAGAGACTATAAAAAGACTCGCAAAAGGAATATCGGGGCTTTTCTTTAATGCAACGAAGCAGTAAACTTCATACAAAAAATTGTTAGTAATTCTTTTTATTTATTCCGGCTATCTGATTTTGTAACTGCTATTTCTCGTGAATAATAATAAATGGATCCTGTTTTTTATGCTAATTTCCGGAAGCCAATCAGAATTGAAGAGGATGCAATTCGCTGCAGAGGTAGATGGAAGGATGCAAATATGTTAGGTAACAGCCAATCATGCTTTCATGTCAAGAAATATGCAAAAAAGGCAGTCTTATAAGAAGCCAGCTTTACGAAGGATTACAGAAGTTGATTGTAAGTGCTGATAGAAGGTGTTTAAAACTTTCGTACAATTTGTTTTCAAGACATATGTGTTTCTATGACTGCCAGAAGACGAATAGAAGCCTCTATTATCGAAAAGGATATGGGGCGCATTGAAGCAGGACAGTCGATTATAGATGTTGCTCTTTTCTTCGGCGTTCATCATTCAGTAATTTCACGTTTATCGAAACAGTTCCAAACCACACAGACAGTTGTCCGAAAGTCCGTAGCCAGTCGCCCAAGGGTTACAACCGCTGCGGAAGATGGATATATTGCTATTGTAGCCAAGCGGAATCGCAGAGCGACCTCTACATGTGTGCCATCTATGGTTACAGCGTCCATTGGTAACGCGATATCTGCAGCTTGTACGCCCGGGTACCTCGAGTTTGTGTTCCTCTATCAGTCCAATCAAGAGGGGCATGATTACAGTGGCGCCGGGAACATCTCAATTGGAATGTGTCTGACTGGGGCAATGTCATGTTTACTGATGAGTCAAGATTTGCTCTGGAGTCAGATGACATGCGTATAAGGATATGGCGTGAACAACGAACATGCAATCAGCCCCAAAACATCACCGAACATCATGCATTCCGAGGCGGAAGCATCATGGTGTGGGCAGGGAATTCATTAGGATACCCCACCGACCTGCACATCTTTTAAACGGGGTTCTTTGACGGCTGTCCGGTATCGAGATGAAGTCCTAGAACCCATTGTGAGATCGTACGCTGCAGCAGTTGGCCTTAGTTTTGTTTTAATGGACGATAACGGACATCCCCATAGAGCTGACATCGTCGATGACTACCTGGAGAGTGAAGGGATTGCGCGTAAGGTGTAGCCAGTATACTCGCCCGACCTTAATCCCATTGAAAATCTTTGGGATGCTCTCGGTCGTACTGTATCTTCACGTTTCCCACCTCCAGCCACTCTTATTAAACTGGAAACTGCTCTACAAGAAGAATGGCGATTGCTTAATTCTGTGGTGGTTGACCACCTAATTGAAAGCATGGTCACAAGGTGTAAACTTTGTATACTAGATGAGGTGGGATCACATACCCTATTAATGTCCATTTTTTTTTCATTTTATGCTGTTTATTTTCACTTTACACATAATTCTGTTTAAGTCCCCAGTATGTCATCATCTGATAACTTACAAAAATTTAATATTGTTTTCATTTCTGTATATAATTATTGATTTTGTTTTATGCATAAATATATATGCTACTTTCCTGCCGAATTTTGTGTCAATCAAAGCAGTATTTGTTGATTTTTTTGCATTTTACATCTTCGTGCTTAACTTTTGGAACTGAGTGTATATAAAGATATGTAGATTTTATAGAGCTTTTCAACATACTAGGTATTTCGAAAATCAAAAATAAGAATGTTGCTTTCTTTAGCTTTCAATTTTGTCCGAATTTAGTCTTAAATCTTTGTAGATAAGATTGCGTGTATTAAGAAATTTATTGTTATAACTCAGTGTGAATTCCAGCTTTATTTTTTTTAAGTTAAATAATTTAAACAGTCTGAACGAAAATATTCTGTAATAAATTAATATCTTAGATGGTTTTCAAGAACTTTTATTGCCTCATGACGTATTAAGTTTACATTGAAGTACCTTTTCGTAGTCTAGTTGATGCGGATAGTAGGTAGTTAGAATCTGTTGAGGAAGTTGCCAGTAAGTCCGAAAGAGGGAAAAGCGACACAATCCTATTTGCGATCAGTCGCCTGAGTAATGAGTTCTTTAGAAAATAAAAATTCCAACCATAAATCATTATAGCAGAGCAGTTTTGAACCAAAATATCATGTTAAAAATCTATATTTGAAATTCTGAACTTAATTCTTATTTGGCATAAAACTTTTTAAGCGAAAAATGATGATATATATGTGGAGCAAAATACCTATTAAAATATTGAAAAAAACTTCCCACTTATTTTATTTTGTGCCACACTATTCAAAAACGTTTCTTGTAAACAAGTTAATTCAGGAATTTATTTCACAGTAAAAGGGGAAAAAACAAAGACAAATTTGATAGGATGGACTACGTTTCTTGAAACTGTAAGAGAATATTGCTTTTCCTCATGCGTGCTGTCGTGTTGTAAGTGGTTAGTACATCCAGTGAGTTTTTTCCATTCTTTGCTCTCAAATCAGTTTCTACAAGATTGCAGATTGCATTCGAATTCCACAAAAGTCTAAGTAAAAAAGGTATGAAGCCTTAAATTCAGCATTACTTCCTAGCTTTCTTCCCGCCAGAATAACGACATTAATTAATTTTTAATTAAAAAAGTTCATAAACTGCTGATACAAACTGACAATAAGTCACATGTCACAAATAAATGTGCAATCTCCGATCACTAATCTCAAACGAGCTAAGATTCCCGAAATTAAGATCTTTAAATTACTATTTATTAAATTATCCAGTACACTAATACGCCATAGGTGGGATCGACAAAAGCAAGTCGGATTAGCCTAAGTCGGGAATGTAACTTTTAGCGCATAGATATATAAGCATTTTAGGTAAACAAGACCAAAGGATAAAAAAATAATTTATTACAAGAAAAGTATTTAACAAAGAATGCACGTATTATATACAAATTAATAGCAAATAATATTAAAATGAAAAGCTACTTTAAGTAGTGTTCTTTAGATATCGATGACCTCATAAAAGTTACGAAATTCATTTGACGTTTCAGTGCAATAGCGATTCAATATAATGTAAAATTTCTTAGCAGCAAATTAATAATTTTTTTATTCCTTGCTTTGCAGCTACAACGCGTTCCTCGTTAAAGTCCATGTTTTCCGAAGTTTGTAATCCTTTTTCAATTGAACGGAGGCCTTTTGTTTTTCATATGCATTTCCGGTGGATTTAGGTCTAAAGTGTTTATTTTAGCAATTTGATCGTGTATCTCCATAAGCTCTTTGATATGTAAGTCCAACCGCTCGCCGATGTCCATATGTCAAATCTAACTGCCCGTCGATTTTGAAAACTTCTTTTACTTCATGAATTCCCCCCCCCTATTGGTGAGCACTTAGTCGACTTAGGCTTGGAAACTAGTAGGCCGCAAGTGGTAGCAACTTTATTGTGGAAGTACCTGATAGATGGGCCACGTTACCTCTTATTATGGAATGGACGATTACAACCATGCCTTCTCCGGGAATCGAACCCGTGAACTTCGGTATCGCAGCAGGCTCCCCTAACCACTAATACCGTCTAGGCGACTTACTACATAAGAAACATGATCAGCTTCTGGCGTTGGTTTCGTCTCGCTCTTGAAAAGGAATGGCGAAATATCTTTTTTTTTTTTTTTTTTTTTTTTTTTTTTTCCTAATGGTGGGCACTTGTCTGTGCCGGCATCGGCCACTCCTAAGGCCAGATCTGTGGTCTGTTTATTATGGAGGCGCCTAATAGGTGGGCCACCATTGCATCCTATGAAGGAAAAGACAATTTTTACATCTATGCCTTCTCCGGGATTCGAACCCTGGCCCTTTGGTATCGCAATCAGGCTTTCCTAAACACTATACCGTCTAGACGGCCGGTGAAATATCCTTCAAGGCATAATTTAAGGTTTTGGAGGAATTTCAATCCCAGATTTCCTAGCGATTTTTACGCCACCTTAAAACTCTGAATTGCGTCCACAGTCTTTAACAGATAGCTAATAACTAATTGGGAGGTGTAATGTCGCTGCGGCTGCATTTCCAGCGGCCGAGCGGTAACGTCTCTGAACACTGGTAGTTCGGTCAGAGGTTCGAATTCCGCGAACGGGCTGGCTGCATGGGCGTTTTCGTGATTTTCCCCATGTGTAACGTGTATACGAGCCAGTTCCTCTTAGAAAGTCCTCCACAAAGGTATCCCTCCCTTAAGGCAGATAGCCCTCGAGCGCTTTGCTGTAATCTAATAACACCAAACTAAGCGGGAGGAGAAAATAAGGAATTGTGTAGCTTCCGGTTCGCGTTAAGTAGCGAACTTATTACTGTATTTTACAAAATTTATTAATAAAAAAGAGACTTTGTAATCTTTGTAATAAGAATTAAAAGCAATAATAAGCAGAGGATTAAAATTATATGAAATTTTAAGATATTTAAGTTTCTAATGTAGATCATTATTTTCCGATAATTACTTTCCTGCTAAGCTTAGTAATAACTTATCTATTACGTTATAGTTTTACTGATATTACACTACTTACGTAAAATCTTTCTTATTTATCATCAAATAATCCTTCTTGTTTATGATCAATCCTCTTTTCTAGTCCATAAATTATACATAATTTCACTTATAATCTTTCTTACTCTCCTCGTTTTACTTATCTGAATGTTGTTTAAATTTGTAACATTTGAAAAAAAAATTTCTAATCATTCTAAGTTTGCAATGCTTTTAGTGGAATCAGCCGAGCGAGCAAAATCTTTTGTCATCTCTGACAACCCATTGTAGCCCTTAGCTTTTTGTTTCAAAATCTATGTTCCAAAACGAAAGGTCATAAATCTTCAGTGACAAAAAGCTTCGCTTTACATTTAATTTACGCAAGACTTACTTTCTTCATGGAAAGGTTCCAGGTTTTAAAAGCGACTGAATTTGCAGAAAACAACTTTTTTTTTTTTTTTTTTTTTTTTTTTTTTTTTTTAAATTTATGAAATGAACACTGAGAGCCTGAATATACTTTCTTCATAATAAGTTCGAAACAAAAATGGTGTATTAGATGGTTAAGATTTTGTAATTATAAAATAAAAGTTTATAGTATACTAGTATATAACATTTGAGTTTATTATTACGAATATTATTCTTAGATCAATTCTTAATTTAGCAACATTTCTAAAGTAAAAGAGTAAGTATCCTTCAGAAATCCTAAATGCTTCCTCCTCGTTATTCTCAAAGCAAGGAATGAATGTCCCAGTGTGAAAATTTGATCGCAAGTGGTGACAGGTGTGATATGAAACGCTATTCAGGAGAACTAAACAAGGAAAGCTAGGTTACAAAGAATAAAGAAAGAAAAGTTAAGAAAAAAAAAAAAAAAAGAAAGGAAAATAAAACAAAGAAAGAAAGCAAAATGAAAAAAAAAAAAGGGAAGACAAGCAAAATTAAAGAGATATAACTCATTCAAAACATTACTGAACATTACTGAAAATTTGTATCAGAAATTAAAATGATAATTTTATGAGCAAGAAAATCTTCAGAATCTTACTAAGCAATTAGAAAAAGACTTTTGCTTTAATTATAGCAATACAAAAAATATCAATAAATTTTGGAAATACTATTTACAATTCTGTCTAATTAATAAAATAAAGTCAGCTCTTCTTTTCTTCTTGATAGGTAAGACCGAGCATAATATAAGTCTGTAGTGGCCAGTTATTGCATGAGAAATAATTATTTTTTATGTCATATTTGTTCAGGTGTTTAATTATTTTAAAAAATTAACTTTAATATTTTGTTAATATTCATATTTATATTTCTTTTATGCTGAATGGCAACAAGTAGTTCATATTTATATTTAAATTTCTTTATGCTGAATGGCAACTAATTCTGATGCATGACTGCTAGGTTTTGGTTTCAAAACGTTGCTCGTAGCGTCGCATTTCGATAGCTGGAAAATAAAATTCAATAAACTTAGCTATTTGTTTATAGTTCATGCTGTTCCTAATCATAAATTAATTTTAAACATTAGAAGCCAAGGCTACATCGTGGTTTACGCTTCCCATCTGCTTTTGCTTTACGTCTGATAAAAAAAGCTATTGAACTATTTAGGAATGCGTATAAGTTAGTCTCATCAAAGTCACATATTTAATTAGTCTTATCAAAATCTTATATTAAGTAAAATTATTGTCCTTTCAGAAAATTTTCCCTTAGGAATTATAGGCATTCTCACAATGAAGGGAAGTAATCAGCATATCTAGCTAGAAAATGGAAGGCCTCGGGTTTCTGGTGAGAGCACTGTTAAGTATTAGGAATACTACTTAAAATCTTAATGCCCTTCTAGTAACGTTCGGATTTAAATAAAGTGGGGGGTCTGACCTCCTCCTTCCCGGTTTTTTTTAATTGCATGTAAGGCTCAAACGCATCTACCATTGGGTGTAGTGGTTAGCACATCCAGCTAGCAACTGAAAGGTCCTGGGTTCGATACCTGGCAAGCGCATGATTAATTTTTCCAAAATCCTACTCACATAATATCTAAAACTATACACTTGCTAAGCTAGAATCAGCAAAACCTTATTAGTCTTCACTGTTAATAGTTGTAGAATATTAAAAAAAATTGAAAAGGTTAAAAACAATTTTAAGAAGTTTTTTTTGTAACGAATTACTCAAAACAGTCATTTTTTAATATTTTTCAGCACAAAAATTAATAAAAAATAATACCTGTTCTCCTTGCTGTTTCGGATCATCTTTGATGCATTTTTCCAGTCCAAACTTCTCATTTTGGCTTTGGTACTTGGTATCGACACACAAATTAGTAGCTTTGTTTCGAAGCTAAATGAAAATGTTTAGTACCTTAGAAAAACGTAATATTCGAAAATAAATTTTGTTTCTAATAACAATACGAAAATTCTTTTGCGCACAGATTTATTTAAGAATCTGAGCAATAAAATAATAATAATGATCACGTTAAAAATATTAAAGTATTGCCTTAACTGTCAAAGTAATAAAACTACTTTTATATTGAAAATGGGATACGGTTTCTAAAAATATGCCATATAGGTACTTTTCCGTTTTGCCGGCGCAAATCTCGCCAAGCACACTTTATTGGCGACAACATACAGTATACACATAAAAATTGTTAACAAATGTTAGTTCTAAGACTTTTTTATTTTGAAGGCATAAACATTTTAATAGCTTTTAAAATTTTGTAAAAAGCCAATAAATAAAGACAATAAATTTGTAAAAAGACATTAATTTAAGAATTTACTATGCATTCATGGTTCAACATCCTGATTCGACGGTTCGTATCATGTGACCCCAAGAAATCTCATCTCACGTAAACTTCGCTACAAAAATCTAATTCTCTCAGTAATTATCTATATTAATTTCAAGTTAAATCTCAGTTTGGAATACAAGTTTAAATGCAAGAATTGTTTCATTTCGTACGAATAGCTTACTCAGAAATTATATAAAACGGCAGTGCTTTATTTCGCTGGTGCATTCCATTAGAATTTAACCCTTCACTTTGCCTTTACTATATTTTCGTCTTTGGGTGAGCGGTGTGATTGCTTCCTAATTGACTTAATTACCGCGAATGATCTTAGAGCATAAAATTGAACTATCTGGTAAAAACTCTGTGTAATTTTATGCCAGTATTGAAAAAAACAATCAATGTGATAAGAAATGGCTGCGACGTGTTTTGAAAATGAGGCGTAAAAGGTTACTAGCGAGGATATTCCGTTTGGCATCAGTTGTACCATTATTGGCGACTTCATCGCCTGCGCCGGCAAAACAGAAAAGTACCGACATGGTAGTTACAAAACACATTAAAGCAGTTTTGCAAACATCATTATATAATTGGAGCAAAATGAATTTTATTCTTCAACAACATCGCAGAGTGCTGAAGAAAGATGATCTATTTCATTTCTGTAAAACCTTAGTTTTATAAAAAAAGTATTTAGAAGTTTTGAAAGAGTAAATGCGTTGAAATTATCTTAAAAAAATATTATCCATTTTGTAATAGTCAACTTCTAAAAATTCCCATCGTATAACCTAATTTTAATATTAAGCATGAAAAGTTTAAGCTATTTTAGTTTAACGTAAGCATTCTTATATTCTAACATGAGAATTTAAGCCAAGAATTTGAATGTTTTCGACTTGCAGTTTCTGGCCGTACCACTTGCATTTACTTTCAATCGCCATCCGGCTTTAACCATTTTGTTAGCCGGCGTTAAATACACCCATTAAATAACTAAGCCAGTTCAAATAGACTATTTGCGTAGTCTCCGATGAAGTTACTTAATTTTGAATTTTAGCATATGATATTTTAGTTACCTGTAAGAGGCGGAGTTTGTTTTATAAGCACGAGTGTTGTCTTCTGTTAAATTTAGAGCGGCCGAGCTGTAAAGTTACTGAACACTGGTAGTTCGGTCCGAGGTTCGAATCCCGCGAACGGGCTGGCTGCATAGGTGTTTTCGTGCTATTCCCTATGTGTTACGTGTATGCGAGCCAGTTTCATTTAGAAAGTCCTCCACGAAGGCATCCCTCCCCTTAGACAGATACCCCTCGAGGCTTTGCCGTTATTAAATAACCTAACCTGTTAAATTTAAAGTTAGTAATAAGGTTAGTTTAACTCGTAGGACTTTGTCTACTTAATGAGTGGTAACTCGCTTGGAAGTATAAGTAAGGGCTGAAGGACATTGATTTAAGCTTCTACGCATATAAAACCTTATAAGGTCAATATCTTTTTCCTTTCAACAAGTGTAATATACAAAAAAAAAAAAAAATCAAATAGCAGTATGGAGTTAAGCACTTCCAAATAGTATCTTCATTCAGTGTCAGCATTCTTATTCTCTAGGATTGGGATTGGGATTATTCAATTATGGCAAAGCACACAAGGGTTATCTGCCTAAAGGGAGGGATGCCTTCGTGGAGGACTTTTTAAGTGAAAATGGCTCGTATACACGTTACACATGGGGAAAACCACGAAAACGCCGATGCAGCCAGCCCGTTCGCGGGATTCGAACCTCGGACCGAACTACCAGTGTTCAGCGTCTTTTACCGCTCGGCCGTCTTATACTCTAGGAGTGGCTATGTTACTTCTGAAGACCAATGGGGTAATTGTTTTTCTTTTAATTTGTCAGGTTAAACTATGCCTCTTTTTATTAATAATTCTATTTTGAGCTTTTGATTATGATCGATGAGCTAAAGTCAATATCACAATCTCAGCAAAAATAATACATAAAATAATCAAATTACATTAATGAATTAGAAACCTGCTCAATAAAAATGTTTTCTTCATACAATCCAAAACTGTTTTTCAAGGAATAAGATTTTTCAGTTAATATGGTTACGCTGTTACTTTAGACAACCAAGTCGCCCATGTTAACCGTAAATGGACCTTTACACAGTTGTTGATATAATAGAAAGAGATGATTAGAAGAAGAGACATATACGAAGAGAGAACAGACAGATGTTCTTTTCCAAATGATATGTCACTTTAGATAACTTCATTAAACACTGAAACTGAAGGAATTTTTTTAATTGTTAACAAAACCTCACTAAGGCTTACCCACTGGACTTGAAAGTTGCCTAATTTCTTCACGATCCGATCGATATCTTTAGCTGAGCTGCAGCAGTTTCGTTGTTATGAGAATCTTCAAGTTTAGGGCAACAAAATGCGATTAAGTCATTCTGAACCTTACAAAATATTTGTAGAAGACAATCTTAAATTAGCCTTTCCAATGGAGATATTTTGCACCATATATCTAACATAAACGATCCCAAACTGCTGAGCTGTGTTTTCGATTTCTCGAGTGAAGTTATACGGTTATGCTAAACTATTTACAGTAACAGTTCACCTCAGAGTAACGACAGAAGACTACTAGACGACTTTTTGTCTTGTCTGAATGCTAAACAAAAGTATAACAACTAAAGTAAAAAATTAACTTAAATTTATTCATTAACACCTAACAGTTATACAAACTGAAAGTTTAGCAGATAAAAGAAAGAAAACCCCGCTGCCTCGTAATTAAAACACATGTTCAAACATAATCAAATCCAGAATACAAAATTAACGCGTCTAACTTAAACCTCGACTCACCGTTGACCAAGCACTAGTAAAGATATCACAGCTAGCAGAAACTTAACTCGAAAAGTTAAATTGCAGCAGAAGGAGAACTAAAACAGAATAGAACTATCCTATCCTGTGCTACCAAATCGAAGATTATTTACACTTTAACTAATTTATATTCTGGTTGAAGTTGACAATTGTAAAAGCCAAAATAGTCAGGTAACGGGGCTCAATGAAATAAAACCTTACAAGTTTCTACACTTTAAATTTGTTTAAAGCAAATTTTTAGCATTTTAAATTTTGAAATTTTGTATGATAAATATTTGATTTTAGACATTAACCAGGATTCATTCTTTCATATTGTTACTTGTTTTTTTTGGGGGGGGTCAAAGTACAATAAATATTAACTACTTAGTCTAATGTTATTTAAGCAATAATCAATGATAGTTTTCTTCTCCAGAAAACTTGGTTAGCTTCTCCAGAAAACTTGGTTAGCTTATCCAGAAAACTTGGTTAGCTTAATCAACCAACGCAGAAAACAATATAGGCCGAAGCTGCAAAAACGAGTGTAGTTTTATTTTCAATAGTTAGAGTAAAAATAATGATAAATAATAATATAAGGAATGAAGTTTAAAGAAATTTGATTGATATCATTATACTTATACTGATGCAATTTAAAATTCTCTTAGTTAAAAAAGAATTGATTACCTTCACCTGTTAAGTTATAAACACATACTACTGTGGAAATCAGATGTTCTTCTATCTGATACAGAACACCACAGACTGAAAAATCTTCAGAACACTTTAGAGAAAAACGATTGGTAAGCAACTGAAGCAGCTGTTATCGAAGAATTTCAAGTATTGAGCAAAATAAAAACATCTCGATCGAATACCGCTAGCAATGATTTGTACAGCTTAACGAAATCCTTATAGGAAAGAAATGGAACTTGAAAAATAAAAAGCATTTCTAAAAAAGCCACAAAATATTTTTTGGAGCTTTAGAAATTCATCAGCAGAAATTTTGCTAAAGCTTCTTTTTACAAAACTGTTTTATATGCGTTTTAAAGAAGAATCCTGCATTATGTTTATGAGAAGTGTAATATCTTACGTTCATTCCTTATCGAGAAGGCGCATGAATTCGTTAATACATAAAGCGATTCATAAAATTACTGAATAAAATCCTTACATGGATTGTCCTGTTATTTATTACTTTTACCCATTTATTGTGCATAAACTGCTGAAATCAAATAGGAGTCTAAGCACCAAGGTGCATGATATACCGATCTCTAAAAGCCATTGTTCACTGCAACCCTAAGTAAGATCTAATTAATTATGTGTCTTTCCATTCTAGCCAACCAATTCATTTACCTATTCACAGTGTTATTGTAGATTTATAAAAAGAATTAACGCTACACTAGTTAAATGATTGTATGACTGAGTGCTGAGAGCTTAACCTGTCTAATCTTCTATTTGTGCACAGACATTTCTTTCTAACATGATAATATCTAATAAAACTCTTACGCTATTTCTTGATTCCTGGCCAATTTACGAATTGATTTTCAATTAAATTAGAAAGACGTTTTGGTACTCACGTATTATTCCGTCGACCATGAAATTGTCGCCAACAGCACGAGTTACAGATAAGATTGAGGTAGCAACACACTCATAACATCTTTGGTTTCGTATGATGTTAACCCCGATAGATTCTCGAGAAGCTAAACTTTGTTTTTTATGAACAAAGACATAAATTAACTGTTATTGCTATATCTTAACGGTCGAACATTGAAACATTTACCCCTCTCAAAAAACGATAGAAATTTGCATTTAAGTGAACATATACAACTTAATATAAATAAAAGTTCAAGAATTTTAGGCACTTACGGAAAATTCCGTCGACCATTTTTGCCTACTAAAGAAAAGCCGCCAAACTACGCGATTTTCAGCCAAAAATGGAGAAGTCTTCTTCAAACACGCTGGGTTTGGTATAACCTTGATTACAAGTGTTACGTGTCATTTTCGCGAAAATGAATATATCGGTGATTTCACAAGCTGAAAATTTCGCAAAATTCGGTAAGTGAAAAATTTCTAGCGAAAATAATTGCTTTTACAATATATCTCCTTAATAAAAAATAATGGAAATTTTTAATGAAAAATTAAATATAAATAAATAATAATATAATAAATTTGAAAGAAAAATAAGAATGGAAGGTTTTTTTTTCTTGTGTTTAGTAAATGGATTTTTTTTGGTTTGGCGCAAATGGCGTCGTCTCTTGTGGTCGACGGGATTTTCCGTAAGTACCGAATTTTATTATAGGCCCACCAGCGGCTGAGAGGTAAAGTCGCTGAACACTGGTAGTTCAGTCCGAGGTTCGGTAAAATCCTAGTATACGGTGCAGCCTTGGCGCGATTTTGAAAATTATCGCCAACACCAAAAATGATCCAAAGAACGTCTATATACTGTACACTATGTGTGTAAATACATGGTAAAAGTTTACATTTGGGTGCCCCTTGTTTTTTGGAGATTCTTTTTTGACGGCAAGATCGGCGTCAGGAAGACACAATTTCAAGATGGCCGCTACACAAAACCAAAATAAAAAGTCAAAGAATTGCATAAACTGTGTGTCCATGTACACATCGATCTGTTTTCACTTAAAAAAACATCCCAGAATTGCACAAACTAGGCATTGCGCACTGTTTAAATTTGTCCATGTACACATCAATCTATTTTTATTTAAAAAAAAATCAGGATGCTAAAGCAAAGTTACACTATCATGGTAACCAGAAATACGATTTCATCGCTAAAATTTTACAAAAAATTGTCGCTAATCGAAGGGGCACCCAATTCTACACTAGAGCCAAATACATAATATATACGTGTCACCAAATCCCGTGTGCACCGGATACTAGGATTAAACCACGTTATCCAACTGTAGAATAAAATACGTTAATAAATAGAGCTCTAGAACAAAATACGTTAACTCGAACTGTAGAATAAAAGACGTTATCAAACTCAAATCATATTCAGTATCTGACCAAAAACCAATAACCAATTAATTAAAAAATATTAACCAATCAGAAACTCGGCGGAACCACTACTGTTATTTTAAAAAATACAAAAAATAAAAGCTAAATAAATTTTACCTGAACATACGTTATCCTTTCTCATTCAGTTCAGCCGAAGACCGAAGATTAACAGAACTTCAAACGATGGTTTGAAATAATTCTTCTCCTCCATCTGCACCAATCAAAACTTCTCAATTTAAAATATATATTGAGCATGCGCGAAAATGCTCCCAAATGCACTCTCCTCCAGACCGTACAAAATCGGCGTGGTTACCACAATTGGCACGCTTATTAGTCTCTTAAACCCGAATTTCGCCAAATCTAATGTGCACCGTATACTAGGATTAAGCCCGAGGTTCGAATCTCGCGAACGGGCTGGCTGCATGGGTGTTTTCGTGGTTTTCCCCATGTGTAACGTGTATACGAGCCAGTTTCCTTAGAAAGTCCTCCACTAAGTTATCCCTCCCCCTAGGCAGATAGCCCTAGTATGCTTTGCCGTAATTAAATAAACCAAATCAAACCAAATTTTATTACACTGAACTTCAAAGAATAAATTGAAATGTTTTGAACGAGGAACGTTGTGCAGTAATGTTCTTGACCTAATAAAGTTACAGAAAGAAAAGAATTCTTAACTGCTGTCCGGCATAATACAGGAGTTTCGCGTTCCGACGCAATGCGTTTGCTAGATTCTTATATAACATTTATGCATTTAAATTAAAATCCCGTGTAAGTGTACGTTTTATTTATTCAGAATGAAATTGCACTTATAACGCAATGTATGTATTGCAGAAATTAAACATAAAAATCAACAAAACACACAGCCATTTAGTTAAAACAAAAGGGCTTTAGCGATTAATTTTATAGTTTTCATTTTGAGGGTTTAGAATCAATTATACTTCCCCACTCAAATCCAGTTGGAGTTCAGATCGCGCAGATTACAGATTCATTGGAAAACTGATTAAACGTTTAAGATAAAATATTGATAGTATTGATTATATAGCAATGCACAAAATCTGAAAGTATTAGATGTATAACAATACACAAAATTTTTTAAATACTTTTGCTGCTTTAGAAAATCAAATATTATAACAAAAATGTTACAAAAAATTAATTTTTAAATCAGCTTAAATCAATGCGATGAAAAATATACAAAGTGAAATCAGTGTAAATAAGAAATTGAAAATATAAAAAATCTACTATATTTTTCTGATTCAGCGCTGTTTTGAAATTTTAAAATTTCTTCAGAAATTCTCTATTGACGATCAGATTCGTCAGAAATTCGCCAGTGGCGATCAAATTTATCAGAAAATCCCCTATTGGCGATCAAAAGGACTGTTTTTATTTTCTGACTGTATATACAGTATTAGAAGCTAATTTTTTTACAACTACATATTTCTAAGTGAATAAGTTCGTATATATTTTTTGGTGCAAAACTGAGAGTTCAAGCTTAGAAGACCTTATTTGTGAGAAGTAGTATTGTTTAAAATTATAACCATTCGTGCCTTGCGATTTTTATCGGTTAGGAAATGTTTGTCTCTCATTGCCTCTTTCAGGAGATGGAAGACATGAAATTCATTGAGGTCGATATCTAGCGAATAAGGTGGATGTATGAGACATTTCAATTTCAGTTCTGATTTAGTTTATTACGGTAAAGCACACGCTATTTGCCAAAGGCGAGAGGTTCCTTCGTGGAGGACTTCCTGGCACGTATATACGTTACACATGCAGAAAATCGCGATAAAGCTCATGCAGCCAGTCCGTTCGCCTGGATTCGAATCCAGGTTGGAACTACCAGTGTTCAGCGACTTTGCCTCTCGGCCGCTGGAGGGGATGTATTTCAATTTTGTATCGTATATTTTTGTAATATTTAAAAGTGCAGTATGTGATCGAGTATTATCCAGTGGCCTAGCTAGAGCTTTTGCCACACGGGTTGGTCCTTAATTTGAAGCGGTCCCTGAATTTGCTGCTTTCTTGATATACAAACAAATAGCCCAAAATAGTTTTAAAGTGACATATAGAGAAATAAATTAAAGTCTATGTTTATTTTTGAAGACAAATTTTAATCCCAATATATTGTTCGTTTTTTGGTTCTCAAAACCATCAATGGCATCATAGAAGTGCATTTAATTGCTCCAGCTGCTATGATTTAGAGAGTGCAAACAGATTTCTTAAATGCAAAATAAACATTTATATTTCTAAAATACTTCCTAAAAGATTTTTATTCAGGAATCTCTTCTCAGAACCAGCAACGCTTAGAGCAGTTGGGAGGGAAGTTCGCAATAGTAGTAGAGTATTTGAAACTTTGTTCTGGAGATTTTATTTTAGAAAAAAAATTTAAAAAATTAAAAAAAAAAAAGTGCTTTCTACTTTCCCGTTTTGTTTTCCCTAGCAATAACGGAAATAAACTTCATGAAATACTCTTTTGTTAACGAGAAACAATTAACTACAATTATTAATGCTATTATACCCATAATTCAGTTAACATTCGTAATTTTTATTTGGAATTTCGATTGAATAAAAAGATATAACAAGAGTATGTGAATGAATGACCTAATGAAGTCTCGTGGTGATTTCTTTGAATACGTTACCTTGAGTAAAAACTAATTCCCCCCCCCTCAATTTAATTCGGCATGCAATTCAGAATCGTATTATTCTTTACTTGCTTTGACGATCCACATGATTAACCCTTATAAAATAAGTTTTCACGGAGAAAAAGAAGGCTCCGAAAATATTTCGCCAGGGGCGGATTGCCCCATTTCGTCCGAGTAGCTACGTCACTGAGATTGACATGCAGTAACAACACACCTAAACTCAATCAGAAGTCTTCATTTACTCTTGATTGTAAAAGCGAAGGCGATTTTGGAGCAGATTTTAGCGTAAGAAGTACTTGTCACTGTCATTCATTTTCTCATGCAATGTACCAAACGTACATCATTAGTATCCATGGAGGACAGTAAGCATGATTTTTTCTGCTGATGGAATGAGCTTCCGCCCGAAAGTGGCGAGCTTCTAAACTTCTACACCTCTCGACACTTGCTGCAGAGACACACACGCTCCTTCACTTGGAAGAATTTCAGCTATCCTGGGAAGAATTTCAGCTGATTTAAAACCTTCAAAATTCAGAAAACGATCAGAGATTGATGTTGTAATAGGGTGACGTTGATTCCTTTAGCGATGCATTATCCTATTGCGATATACTGGCCATTCTTTCAGACAAAATGATAACTCCTGGCAACTTACATATAAATCGTAAAACGTTTCGGAATTTTATTGCATTTTTAAAGTTTTTATTTGAATAACTTGTATAAGTGAAGTTCATCCGTATTGCACGTAAAAAAATCAATCTGAATCAATTTTAAATCCCTTTTACAATCCGTTTTGGGAAAAAGAGTCTTTTATTCTGTGCTTACGTACAGACGGTAATAAAAAAAATGGATCCTTGAATGGTCAAACTGGATATCTCTGTTGAAATATGATACCAGAAAATTTTCACGATTACAATGTTTCCTTTACTTTGTACAAGGGAATGCAAATAAAAAAAATGTAAAAAACTATGTGTTTTGAAAAGAGTGTCTGACTAAATAACCCTTCAGTCACTGATTGCATATCCGAAGTTCCATTTCAGAAAAACGAAAGAAATAACGGAACCACTCTTATATGCTCCCTCAGGTCGCCAACTCCACGCTGCCATATTACTATCTAAATTTTTTGTCTACATTTCTAACTTTAAGCCTAAAATGTCTCCAAAAACACGGTTTTCGCGTATTCAAAAACCACGTTTTGAACACACAATTTAAGCTAAAAATCCGAAACAAAAACAAAACATTTAGATAGCAAAAATGTAAAATTTCTAACCAAAAATATTTGACAAGAATCTATGCACACAGCGATATGTTTTAACTTAAAAAAATCTACGAATTGCACAATCTAGGCAACGAACGAATCTACGAACTACGCACACCTCGCTATAATAAATCAACATAATTTCAAAGAATACCATGTACACAGAATCCTGTTTAAACTTTAAAAAAAATCTACGAATTGCACAATCTAGGCATTGCGCACAAATCAACAAAATTAACCAAATAAACTAAATTAACCAAAATTACAAACAATTCAAGAAAACAACAATAACAACAGAAATTCATAGTAAAAATAATGAACATAAAATTCTACAAAAACAGTAAAATAAAATGCACTTACCATAATACATTCGTTAATAAAATTTCGCCAGTCACACAACATCTGTGAACAAAAGTGCCACAATTTTGCTATATCACGTCTTTCTGCGATTCAAAATTTCGAAAGTAACGATAAAAACTTCCTCCAAAGTTAACTTATTACACGAAAACCACGATCCAAATCTTAAACTCTGCTGACAGCCACATACTTTACCAGCAAGCATTTAACTGCAAATCCACGCAAGAACTATCAGAAACGCTCTTCTTCGTCCGAGTTCTTGTAGCAGCTCCGCATTTCGGACTCTGTTTTAAAAGTACCACAGAAATTTCAAAAATTCACTTAGATCCTCATAAACACACTCGTGAGCAAAGGACTCGTTAACAACTCCAACATCGTACCTTTTAATAATAAATTTACTTTCCACACAATCTAAAATACGCGACTGAAATCTTGCCACCACGTCTATCATTGCAACATAGGCCATTTCAAAATACGCACGACACGAACCAACGAGCAATTAAACCACTCCAGCAAAAGAGTTTTCAACGTCAAACGGGTTGCCATACAACACGCAATCGCGCCAAAAACCAGCGCAGAATACATATTGCCACATTTGGTGATCTTAGGGCGCATATAAGAGTAGAGCCGAAATAACATAAGCTTTTTGATTAAACCAGTTTTAGTCACGGTACACCTTTTAGTAAAAATAATAAGCTAGGTGGTAAGTACAATACTAAAAGACCAATTTTGTCAAAATCTTTTGCGCAATATGCTGCAAAATTAAGGAAATGAGAGGAGAAATTGTAGTTAGCTCGCCAAAAAGTTACCAGGAGTTGTGGCTCCAAGAAAAAGTTCAACACAGTTTTTTTTAAAAAAACAATGACATTGAAGGGTGAAAAATTAGGCTACACGCGAAATAAAATGTAAATTATAAAACACAGTAAAATACTAATCGTTGGATACAAGTTAAAGGCAAAAAGTACAGTAAAATACCAATCGGTGTGACAAGTTAAAACATATAAAAGACCAATCGATGGAACAAGTTAAAACAAATAAAACAAATAAAAACATATAAAAATTATAAAGTGGAAAATGGTAAATTATCTCAAATCGAGGTCCAACCTGGCTTTTCAAGGAAAATTTATTTTAATAAAAATAGAGATTTTTTTTTTTTTTTTTATGTAGACGGGCTTTCTATAGAAAGTTAATTTAGTGAATCGCTTCTGTAAAATTTTATTTGGTATTACAGAAGGTAAAAATAACTACGGGAAAAATTACTGATTTTAAATGAATTAAACAACTTTACTTGATAAAACGATTGACTGATAACATTGGTAGTTGGGATAGAGCAAAAAAGGACTTAATTGCATTATATAAGAATTTTTCAATTTAAATTTGTACAAATAGTAAAATTAAATAAAAATGTTTAATCCTACAAACATGAAAGCATAAATGTATTCATGTTTGAGTGAAGTAAAGGATATTTCTTAAAAAAAAGTTCACATTCTAAAATGCGTTGGTGTAGCTGTCTGTAGCAATATCGGTCTCATGAAACTTTAATTGATAATACTTAGTATAATTTTAATTGTATGAAGATAGAAATGTTTCAAATTTTTTATTTCATTTATGTCTATAGTTATTTAATACTTCCATGTAGCTATGAAAACACTTTTTAAACTGATTCTTTTTTGGCAGACTCTTAAACTGTTTTCTATTGAAAACCCAGAATAATTTGATTATTTGAGTAATCCTTTAAATTATACTGAAATAGTATACTAGCAGGAAAGAAAGCCTGAAAACAAGTCAAAGGTAGAAATAAATTTTATAACAGGAAATTAAAAGTACCTAGACAAATAACTTCTATGCTACTCGTAAATTGGACTATTTCTAGCACTCCTTCAAAAAATTCCTTATTTGCGTTACAAGATATGACTAAGAACTTTTCTAATCTACAAAGGCTAGATATCTTCTTTTACACAATTAATGCTACTATTAGCTAAGAAATCAGTATTTTATTTAAAACTGCTTGGAAGAGACCATTAAAGCTTTAAAAATAATACTAATAAAAAACGTTAAACCTATTTTTTATTAGTAAAAAAAATTCAAAACTTCATCGCATGCCATTTGAAATAATTATTAAAGATTTTGTTTAATGTTTGTATGTTTATAAAAATGAAATTGAAAAAAACTATAATGCTGCTGAATTTTCCATAATTCACGTGATTTAGAATAAATACTGCTGTAGTGGATCTAAAATGGACTCTCAATACACTAGTTTCTTTCCTTTTTCCAAAAATTGCTAGTCCAAGACTTAAATGGGCAAGAAGGAAAAGAAAAATGGGTTTCTATGAAATAAGGTTTTACATAAAGAAATGTCTTTATAAGCTACGGAAATGAAAGAGCATTTTAAATACATACCTCCCCTTTGGCGTAATCAGGTGGTTCTATAGGGGGATACTTTTTTGGTTGATCAAAAGCCACAGTTTCCATGAACCACCTAAATGGTTTGCATGCCAGTCTTTTTCTTAAAGCCTTTTGAGTGGTGAGGTTACCTACTTCAAGATCTCTGTAATGTGGCCGTCTCATGTATAAGTAATCTTTGTACTCATCCATCCAAACTTCAGCGACTCTCTTGTAGTTCTATGCAAAAGCAGAAAACATTCTTATGTATATTTAATGCACTTTCCAAATATATATTTGCGTATGTGCATAGCAATGCGACAAGAAAATTCTTTTGCGAAGAAATTTATTCAGTCTATAGTTAAAGTGTCGATGTTTCCTGTATTTACGGAGAAAGATGAAGAACTATTATATTCTTCATGAAAGGTATGGGCTTACAAAATTACATTTACTGAAGCTCGTATGTAATTGCGTTTCTCAAATTAATGGAGCAAAGTAGCTGAAATAAAAGCTTTTTTTTTATTTATGTTTCAATTTTATTTATTTCACTGGTCCGTAAATAGAAAGAAGAAGATAGCTTTCAAATGTAATTATCCATTATTGATTAGCAAATTGAGCGACTTAAAGCAATAAATGCATTTGTTCATATATAAATCTTTATTTTACTTTTCTGTTGATGTATTTAATTGACAGAAATTAAAGTATGTTAAATTTATGTTTACTCTAAGTGATCATGTTTATAAGTATTTGCAGTTTTGTTATATTATTAAAATTGCATGAAATTTTTATTAAAATTAATTATTATAATTATACGAAATTTTATTATAATTACTTAATTATAATTATATGAAAATTAGCAAGCTCGTTTTAAATTTTTATAACGAGTTATATATTTTAATTTTTTTTTTAAATATTTTAGCACTAAACTCTATTTTTGAGACTTTAGAACTCAATTAAACTTTTTAAGAGCACATTGTTTTCAAAAGTAATTTTAAATTAAGAAAAACAAAGATTTGGTAAAACAAAATATAGCAAAGACATAACTCATAAATTATGCGTCATTACTTTGAGTCAGTTTCCCATATTTAAAGGTTAAATACATCTATACACAGTGCAGGTACATAAAAATATGCAAAATTTAAGCAATATTACACTAACAATACTGAATTTAATAATGACACAGTTTAATTTGTACTGGTTTTCCTGAATGCCATATATCGAATCGTAGCAAATATATTTATATAAAGTAATACCTGATTCTATTTTTTATAAACTGATATCATTAAAAGTACTTCCGCAGGAATATCAAAAGCTAGTCAAAATTTCTTTTATCAACGTATTTTCTAACAAAATAACCTGATATCTAATAGATTTAAAATAAATTAATCCTTTTGGAAGTACGCTAACAGCTTAACTTATTCCTCAAAACATGTTTCGCTAGCTCTGCCTAAGAGTCTTGTTCTCAGTTAAATATTCGGACTTATTTTAAATGTTCATTATTATCCCTCTTAAAATTATTTAGTGTATTTGATATTAGGTCATTTTCTACTTTATTGCACATTATTGTTATATTGTATACTATGAATGGTAAATAATCACTAACGGGAAAAAGTAAATGAAATGAAATAAAAATAAAGCTTTTAAGCAACTTTTCATAGGGGAACATAAAGATCATAGGCTGGATTAATTTTTTATACGGATGGTGCTAACATTCACTATCTGAGTTTAAGTGAAACGCTGCTGCAACATAAACTAAATGTTTTATGGCCATACTTGATGCGAGTTCTTGCCAGCATTCACCAAATAGCTTTTTTAAGATTAATAAAGTACTTTTAAGAATACTTCATCTATAAAAAAAAGTGTTACTGCTGAATAATGAATATCCTGAAGCACACAGCTTTCTTCAATAAAATGTCAACTGGATTCTGCTCGGTCCGTTGCAATGTTTATTGCTGAGCTGCGTAGGTACTTTAAAATTTATAAAACATTTTGCCATTGATGTGCTAGTCTTTTATGTCTAAAATAAGTAAAATTTCTCTCTGACTTCAAGTTATAGCAGAGTATATATCTGGTACTGAATTTACTACAAACAAGGCAACATTCTTTGAGTATAGTCTCATGAACCTTTAAGTGCAGGCTTTTGAGAACAGTTCTTAATACTTTTACTTAATTAAAATACCTTTTAATCATAGTTTTATAAAATCATCAATGCGTAAGTGCGATTTTTTTTATTTTTACATGCTTATTTCTGGATATTTACATGCCATAAATATTTATTGTAAAGTACTCAATAACCAATAAACTCCTAACGAAAATGTTTTGGGAAAATAATCTCTTATATTGTCAATGAAAGAAAGAACTTTTCTCGGGGAAGTAAAAGAACCGTTAGCTGGTACTTACCCTTCCCACAAAATCTCCAATTCCGGGGTTAGGATAAGGAGCAAACTTCCTGTAGATATGCCCCACTCTTGAGCAAGGCACGTCCAGTATTTGACCTCCACATTGCCATATCTTGAAGGACAGCTCATATTGTTCGCCTCCCCAGACATCAAGACCTTCATCGTAGCCTCCTAGTTCCCAGAAAAATTCTTTGCTGATAGCAAATAAGCCACCCGCCATCACAGGGCTCCTGGGAATGATTGGACGAAACCGAAAAAGAACCAAAAATAAAAGAAATCAAGTTTGATTCCTAACCTCGTGGAGTTTTATCTTAATTTCAGAGACCATGTCAAATGAAGCAACGGTGGAGAATGTCTCAATAAAGGAAAATAAACTAAAGAAAATATTAGATATGAGCGAGATTGTTGTCTAGAGTAGAAGAGTATTAACTTTTCTTCCGTCGAATATTTTTATTGTTCAGGCTTCAGGCTTTTTGAAACAAAAGAAAAATATGTGGATAATCGACTAAGTAATAGAATTTCGATAGCGCATATAGGGACCATTCTTACTTTTTTTGTCACCTTTAACAGAAAAAGGAAATTGCTTTATTTGTTTGAATTCCTCATAGGTACAAATCCTATTCTGAAAGTAAACAAAAAGATATTTTTTTCATTCATGTGCATACATACATATATATAAATAATCTCTCTCTCTTTCTATATATATCTTTTTTTCTATCGTGGAAAGAAAATTATTTCTTCTCAACACACATTTCCCGAATATTAGAAGAAATATTGTATTCATCTAAATTGCATATAACTCTGGAACTGAATATAGAATAGAAATTAAATTTTTCTCCTTGAAGTTTCTTTTACAAAAAAGCAAAAGCTTGCTTTAGGCTTCGAAAATATTTGTTTCATTTTAAGTTAATTTCGAATTTGAGATTAAAAAAAAGTCACGAAAAGTAATGCAAAAATAATATTTATTTGCAAATCTCTGATGCAAAGCAAAACGAAAAGCATTGGTACCAATAAGTAATAAAGTTGGGCAGCACGGTTATGACTGTTATGACTATTGTTTCGCTATTAATCCCTAATTAATTTAGTATGATGCACCAAATCTATAAAAATTTTCATTTACTTAAAGAATTCTATTCATGTAAATTGAATTTTGGTGTAGATGCATTTTATTTCTTTTAAGATAGCAAGATAGTATTAGCATGTGAAAATAAGTTGAAGTAGGACTAACGTGCAAACAGTACAAATGGTGTTAGGGTGCAAAAAAATGCAAATTTCATATGATAATTCACTTTACTTCTGTATTAGCTGACACAAATTTAGATGAAACCCAATAAGAAGCTGGTATACTCTCTAATGTACAGTTTAGTAGGCATATGGAATGAATTTTTGAGACGAAGTACTATAAATTTTTCAAGTACGCTATTTTTGCGCAATTGCTGTTATTTAAGGAATTACGTTTTTTATACATGTATTTGTTATCATTCTGGGTGTACTCATAAAAGATTTTGGAGTTTTAGTTTTATACACTTTTTAATGTTATATTTCAGCACAGTGTTTTTTTTAATATATTTAGCTTTCTCTTACACGCTTAATTTGAACGTAAATAAAAACTGACGTGAAATAACTTATTTTTCTGAAAAATGTAAATATTAAATATATTCTATTTATTGTAAAGCATGCTACATTTAACAAGGAGTTACATAATTTAATTTTTTTACCCTGTCCCTCGCATGAAATTTAATCGAATAAATAATAGCAAACATTTCAAACATTTTTTTGTAATTTTAATTTCATGATATAGATATTATTTGTATGCCACAGCAGTTTTCACAGCGTATCAGTTGTTGAGCTCCTAACCAACTGCGCAGCATTTATTGACATATAACTTTTGAGTATCAACATTACAAAAGTATTCCTAGGAATTCTTAAACATTCTGCAGCGTAATTAATGTGCGATGCTTTTAGGAGGCACATAGCAACTTTTCCTTAATTGCCAACTATTTCTATATGTATTAATTGAAGATGAACTATGAGTATGAAAGTTTTCATTCTTATTCTGTACTTATTCCGTTCTATACAATTGACTCCTTTGCCTCTTGCAAATAAGATAAAGTCTTCAGAACAAAGATTTTACTTTCTAGTACAAGAAATAAAGCGATCTAAGGAATATTACTTCTGTAGTTTCCGACTGAAATGTAATAAAAGTTTTATACGTATAGAAATTTTTGAACTAAGCCCTTCAAATATATAATAGACGATGTATTCTTTGTTAATGCTCCAGTAGTTTAATTATTAATTTTTTTATAGACTCAAGTATGTTCTCTCAAATATGAGCAGGTGTTTCTCAATCTTTAGAATGAGAAACAAATGTAATGTCACTTATTTACACCAAAAAGTTAAATTAATTTCCTTAAAAGCTTCAGAAAAATAAGTCTGTTGTGTTATGAGTTTAAAGAATTCGAATATTTTCAAGCCTTTTGAATCGCAAACGTCGAAATTTATTTATTCAAAATAAGATCTACTGCTGTTTTAAATAAATACTTAAATACTAGTGGAAAAATTGCATGGTTTGCTGAATTATAGTGTGAATATACAACTAAATATTTCATAATTAAAGGTCACAGTAATAGTACTTTAAATGTATCTAGAATCTAAATTAAAACTCATAAACATAAACTTAATTGCATATAGATTTTCATATTGTACTGAAATTATAATGGGTTATCTCTTTTACGTACATCTGGAGATATCTTCTCATTTTATAAGGTAAAGCTACCAATTTTAGAAGTTGCATTTTATATTAAATTAACATAAAATTAAATAATATAAATAACCGTTATATTAATATAGCGATTTCTTTCGACTACATGTTTAATTCCAATGTACTGTGTTTGAGAATTTGTTTAAGTTTTTCATATTGATCTTAAATTTAAGCTTGTTTCCTTCCATGACAGGAGTAATAATAAACAAAAGCGAAAGGATGATAAAGTTTCTTTAGAAAAAATTACAAGGCAAAGAAGTTTTTAAAATTTTGTTTAAAGAAAATTATGTTTTTATTGTAAGAAAAGATTGAGTAATCTAAGTAATAAATGCTTTGTAAGAAAAGATAGAGTAATATAATTAACAAATAATTCGTAGGAAATGATGGAGTAATCTAATTAATGAATAATTTCTAAGAGAAGACAGAGTAATCTAATTAATAATGAAATTTAAATTACTTAAATAATTAAGTAATTTATAATAAAATAAGTGAGTTCAGAATTTCGCACCTAAGTGTTTGAAATTCATCATTTGAATACTTCTGAATTAGCATAAATAAATTGAGGCATATTCCTTTATATCAATTATTAAAGCAATTTAAATTAAAAAAGAATTAGTTTTTACCAAAACAACTTTATTTTCAGATTTATATTGTTTTACATCTACAGTGGTTAATAATCTTGATCTTGTAGGGACGTAAACTTTGCATACAAAAGAAGAAAACATATTAATAATTTATTTGAAACACTTAAACGGTCTAAATGAAAACAGGTGATCTAGCTGCACTTACTTGAATGGATCAGCCGGACGTTTTAAGTCTTCTGGCAGTAAAGGAAGTCTTTTATAGTAAAGTTCCCAGTCAAATGCCCCTCGGGCACCTTCATCTTGGGCACGATAAGCTAGAGTTTCGAAATCTATCACGTCAATAAAAGGACAAGTGACAGTTTTTCTGTCCAGTGCTATGGGTTCTGAGGAAAACATGTTAATTATTTAAGATATAAATGATTATTACTTAAAAATATTCCATAAAATCATTGTTTGGTACTATTCGGTTTTGAGGACCGTAAAAAATCGCCAAGCTTTTTTTGATGCCAGTGCTGCCAAAAATAATTGCGGCAATCCTAATGCAAGAAGGGAAGTATAATAGTAAATAACGATCTAAGTAAGATTGATGTTTTAATTTAGATGAAAGGTTAATTTCATATGATATTTTTATCATTATACGAATTTATCTCGTAATTTATACGAAAAAGGCTAAACATGACTGAATGGAAGCATAAGAGTAAATAACTATTTCAGATCATTATTATAATTTATATAAAAATTGCTAAACATAACTGAATGGATGCCTGCATCGCTATTTCGCTACCGAGTTATCGCTAAAGCATCGTTTCATTTCGTTCGTTGTTCAAACATAATTTTCTATAATGAATGATGCCTTTTCTTTGAAAAAATTCTCGGTAAAGTGCAAAATCGCCCACTTATTTGTTTGCCGCTTTTTGTAAGGGTAAAAACAATTGGATTTTTGTCAATTTTCTTTTACTTTTTAAGTTAAAATAGGTCAATGTGTACATAGATAAAGTCAAGGGTGTGCGCAGCGCCATTTCTGTGCAAATCTGGGATTTTTTTGAAGTCAAAATAGTCGATGTGTACATAGATACCGAATATGTGCAATTCTTAAAAACGCGTCAAGCAGTGGATGATTCTGCACTTTACTCCAAATTCTATTGCACACTTTTCGTCATGGGCAATTCCCAAATTGTTAAATCCATAGGATATCAAAAAAGAATTTAAAATATAAAAAAAGATTTAAAAATTAAACTAGTATTTCAATGGCGTCTTAAGAAATATAGAACTATATAAACTTACGCAATCTGAAATCAGCGCGTACGCTAGATTTGGCGCGCTGTTTAAATGGGCGCGTTTGCTAGATTTGGCGCTTTTGCGCATACATTTTCACTGCAATTTTTTTACGGTCCTCAAAACGGAATAGTACCCATTGTTTTTTATTAGCAGAATTTACAAATTCTCTATCAATGACAATATCTGTAATTCTTTCACTGCAACCGATTATAGTATGCAGCATGCGATATGCATTTGATGTTTAGGAGCAACAAGATGGTTTTACACACTTAAAAATTTATATATTAATTATAATAAAAAATTGAAATGTAATAAAGTCCCAAAACGTAAATGCGCCTACAACTCTATTTTAGCCGTGCTGGTTGAGCGCTTGTACGTGCCAGTAGTGTCAGAAGACGAAACTTAAATGGAAAGCTATTGAACTTTCCGACCAGAATCTCTATGAAATTTTTTGAAATAATCATACTTTCAAATTAAGCAATAAGTGCAAAATGCGGCATTTTTCAGTCCTCCATAAGAACCAGGACAGAATGTCTAAATTGTCGCCCATTGACAAGCGCTTTGTACGGAAATTGTTTACCTTGTTGGAAAACAAAAATTTATAACAATTGCCAGAAAATATAAGACCCCCATCAACTGCAGAAAATTGGCACAGCTTTTTGAGACAAGTGGTGCAAGTGAATGCAATATGACACTAATTTGCTAGGGTATGTATATCAAATTCCAGAAGGCGTGAAACATGAGTATCGCAGTTTGCTACTGCCCTTACACTGGCCTGGCTACTTTGGCAAGTGGGCCAAAGAAGCAAACAATTCAATTTTATATATATCCCAGCATTTAGTTATTTCATCATCTAAATGCTTCTTCCATTATAAATATAAAGTTTACTGTGTGTGACATGCGTACCACTTCCAACTGTGAATCTGTTACCGTCATTACGTTAATATTCCTTGCACTCCTGCCTTTTTCTAAACACATTACATTGCTGATGACTGATATATGTAAATGATACGCGCAGTTTTATACTGGGGTATGCAATCTCTGATAGAATGCCTCAAACCTCAGAAATATCAGGAAATGTCACACTTTGCGTCTCTTATTTTATTCACATGCTTGATCAACTTTGACTGTTTCGTTAAAATTGTCATTGGAAATTCCAATAATTTGTTAAATGTTCAGCGGTGTCTGTAAAACTGTGAAAGACATTTTTTAAAGTCTGTAAGTAACAGTAGCTCTCAAAGTATCAATAAACAATGTTTTACAGTAATTAAGGAGAAACTATTTTCTGAGTAAAACTGCTTAAGTTCTCTAAATTTCTATTGATCTAAAGTCTAAGTAATGTTCATTCAGATTCATATGAACTCAAAGATTTTGTTTCCTTTTAACAACTTAATTGTTTCTCAGTTCTGCTCTTGTACTGCTGCCAAGTGAATCTAATGCGCGTAAAATATAAGGCGCAAAATTAAAAATCTATCCAGTACTGCTTTCAGATGAAAAAAATATTAGTAATGTTTCAATTTCGCCTTAGATTAATTGGTAACTGTACGGATCACTTCCGCATACGATTTTCTTTTTTTACCCAGAATTGAACCTAATATGTGAATAACTGCATTTGAATAAACTTTCTTCAGGAAAATTTCTTTTTTTCTGTTGCAGGTACGTTAAGCTATATAATAAATTTGAATCCTCTAAGATTTGCTCTTCTAAGAAATTTAAATGTTTTACTTATTTTTAACAAGCCGTGAAGCTTCTTTTCACAGAATAAAAATTAACTAATCTTCAATAGATTTTAAATTAACTCAAAATTTGCCTGAATAGGACAATTTCAAGTGTTATTTAAAGCGATTTGGACTTGCTCCAAGCACTTTGTGCAGCTGCGGCAGCGGCGATAAAGATGCCAATAAATATTCTTATTGAGAAACGTTCAGCAGAGGAAGATTCTTTAGATTAGTTTAAGGCACCGAATCTGAATCTTGCCATCAAATTTTTCTGAAGGAAAAATTCAATCAAATTTTTCTTCTTTTAGAAACTAAAAGATATATTTCCGTTTTTCAGAATTTCATTCTTAATTCACATTTTTAAGTTTTAAATTTTTATTTAAATCTTCTTCGACTTTTTTGGTAATGTTACTGTGTTTTATTTATTTATTCGTTGAGTTAGTACCACAAGTTACTTGCGTAAGCATCTTGGTATACTTTGTACACAAGCAGAGATAGAGTTAACAAAAATAAATAAATAATTAATACTTCAGAGCAATAAAATATAAGTGTTTTTAAAAAGTCTGTTCATACACTACAGGACAATTAAACAATTAATCTAGAAACAATTCAAAGAAATTAACTAAAGGCAGCTATTGTATAAATTAAAAGTAATAGCAGTACAGTAAATTTATGATGAAATGAATCTTATTAAAAAAAAAAAAAAAAAAAAAAAAAAAAAAAAAAAAAAGACGACAAACTTACCAAGTAAAGGTGGCAACCAGTTCACATTTGTTTCGGTATGGGAATCCAGAAATAGGAGAATTTCCCCTTTTGCAGCTTTAGCTCCTATTAATCTCGCTCGTATCAGACCTTCTCTTTTGGTTGCTCTAATAACATGCACATTTGAGAAATGTTTCTGAACGTATTCATCTAAAGCTGTTTTCAACTGCACTGGAACAAATGAAATTAAAGTGAGTTTATTTTGGGGATCATGTGAGTTTATTAAACACATTTTTGGGGATATGCAATATAAATGTGATTTTTATTAGCTTTGGAAATACTTATAAACTTCTAAAACCGTATATTTATACTTTATTATTAAAGTACTGACGGTAGTTACACATTTCGCTTATTAAGTTCTAGATAAAATACTTTCGAAGGTCTTAGAGAAAATGCTTTTGTATCTTGCAGTTTCATCATATATCTTGCAGTTTAAAAAAAGTAAGTCTATTAGAAAATGCTGTTTCAGTAGGAATCAAATCCACTTGGTTGCTTCATCAGTTGAAAATATCAATATTTTACACTAACTTTGATATAATGTTATAGGAGAAAAGTATAAGGCTTTTCCAAAATTTTAATATTAAAATAAGCTATTATACATATTGGGTATTTAAGATTTTAAAGCTTATGGCTATTGCTTGAATACAGTTTTTAATACCATCAATATGTAAACTGGAATAAATGAAATAATTATGATTTCCTTCTAGAAAAATGATTGCGAAATGTTTATCCACAAATCCTTTTGAGATTTATTTTGTATTTCTTTTTAGATGCATCTGCGGTCTTCTTTTAATCTTTAGATATTTCTAGCTTTTTAATGCGACATTTCTAGCTTTGTGATGCTTTGTAATGCTAATTCCTCATTTTACCTTCGAGAGCTTTTGTTTTATGTTGCTCTTTAATATTTTTTATTAAACAGAATTTGAGTTTTAATTGCTAATTTTTTGTCTTAATTTTGGAAAAGGCTTAGTATTTTTATAACTTTTCACTTATCAGTTTCACACATTCACTTGTTTCACCATAAAGATTAAATTAATAAAACTTTGATATTGCTCAGATACATAAATCTGTTATTATAGTAGATCTGATATACAGGGTGATTCAGAATTCATCGTCAATATTTGGTGGGGAGGTAGGGAATAGGAAAAGAAGGAGATTTCACATAGGAAAGTATGGGCGCAGACGAACGCATGGTGGTGTAGAGGGCGCTGTGTGTACACAACTTGCATACATAAGCATAGCTGTTTGACGTGTGCAGCCAGTCGTCATTCGACTAGGTGACTTTGCAGAAGTAACATGAACCGGTATACGTGGAATGAACTTACAGATATGCATGTAAATGCCAGGCATATTCCAGAAGGTCCGGTTGTCCATGCAACGCCATTGTGAGTCATGCATTCTAGCACATGGTCAGCAGTTCGAGCACCTCTGGTATGTCTGTAAAACCGATGCAAAGAAATGTTACTTGTAAGATAATAAATGTTTTTTTCTTTACTACTTCCTTTTGATGTGTTCTTTCCATCATTGAACTGGGGTCATTTTGTCCTACTACATCGCATATGAGCCCATGCATTCCTACGTGAAATCTCCTTCTTTTCCTATTCCCTACCTCCCCACCAAAAATTTATGATGAATTCTGAATCACCCTGTATAGATGGATATATAGATCTGATATAGTATATATTCTGCTCTATGACTTTTCGTGATCTATATCTTCGTGGTTCATTTAGAAATATGATCCATTATTCTATCAACTCAGACATATTGATTGATCCATTAAGTGAATTTAAAATATTTATTTATTTAAAAAAACAGTAGGATATGCCATATAATTTACAGAAACAGTTTCATTCCTCTATTCAGCGTTTTACTGAAAAGCATATTTCTCAAACGTTACAGATTTTTCTTGTTGCAGAACTGCGTTGTCATGGAATAGATCTTGAGAGGTTATGGTTACATAGGTACAGGCAATATTTCCCAGTGATTTTCAATGAATGAGACGCAATGAGATGTTCCATGGCTAACATGGGTTCCAGGCATAATAGAATTTTATAAATATTTCTCTGTTACATTTCTCTGGAGCTATCTGAAGTGTTAAGTGCGTTAACAACATTGGAATAGTAAAGAACGTAGGATAACATTACAGGAAATAGTAGCAGCTATATCAATAAAGTGTGTAGAGACATTAGATGGTTTTTGGGAGCAGGCAAGATGGATAATTAGGAATCGAACTACCTAGGAATCGATTTAGAATTGAACTAGGAACCGAATTAGGAATCGATTTCCTTCGCGAGGAATCGAACCATGGACCTCTGGAATACCGGCCCAGCGTGCAGAACCACTACACCACGAAGACACGCTTGGAAGGCGGGAGAATACCTTATAAGTGCTTAAAGGGCGATGGAAAATCTGCATGATGGTGGAATGTTGGACAAGTGCCGAAAGAAAGTGAGGAAAATATATTTTTGGGGAAAAACAGAAGTTGAAAAGAAAAATACAACTGATATGCTAAATAACAGTATATATCCTATTGTTTTGTAAACTAACTAAATACTTGAGTTAAATTTCTTCCTGTAGGTTTCCGCCTCAAAATATTCAAATTCCTGTGGCTCATGCTATAAGCCCAAAGAGTCTTTTAAGAATCCTTCATAAGAAGATATTTGATTTTCTAAATAAGTTGATATAATACGATGCTTTCACTTAAATATGCTAAGCTGATATGCATATATTGATTCTCAGCACATTTAAAATTTTTCACATTTAATATTTCTACTCAATACCTTCATTTCAAATTTTGACAAGTGTGCTTTCGTGTTCAAAAAACACTTTCGTAGAAAGAATTTCGTGAAAGCACCGATCTCCTTAAGCAGATAGCCTTATAGCGCTTTGCGCCAATGAAATAATCAGATCCAATTCAAGCATATACTACGAGGAAGAATTTTTTCATGTGTAAGGAGTAATCACATTTCGTCGTACCCACCCTTGTGAACGTTAGAGAATTTAGTAAGAGGAAAAATCTGTGGGTCGAATTCTGTCTAACAGGCAGCTGATAGTTTCCTGCTTTAAAAAGCTTAATAATCTCTAAATATGAATCTCATAATTGGGAGAAATTTAAAAAAAGATATGTTTTTAAAAGACCATTTTAATGATAAAATATTGATTAATTGATTGAGATAGCATATAGTAAAGTTTCAGTTTTTGTACCAATAAAAATATCTTTTTATCTTTTTTTATGTTCGTTTTGAGGCAGTTTCATAATTTTAAATAAAACATTTCTTTTTTATGTAATGAAAAATATAACGTAGCAGAAAAGAAGATATTCATATTTAGAATATAGTTCATATAAATCAGGAGAAAATATTTGCATCCCAAGAGGAAAGTATTCGGAATCGTGTGAATAATTAATACCAAAACTAAGCAAAGCAAAAAAAAAAAAGTATTTGTAGTATAAGATTGTGCTTTTTTGACATTCTAATAACCACTCACGTAGTTTAAAAAACTAATTTAAAATGATAAGAAATAACTGATAGTTTAGTCAAGAAAAAGTTTTAATTTTCGTGCAAACTTTAAATTCGGCTGATCATAGCAAAAAGAAATTGCTAGTGGCAGGGGTTAAACAGCCAAATTCGTATGAAAAGAATGTTCTCTTTTACTTAAGTAACCATGTAAGGATCTTAAGTTTTACTAACGTTTATTTTATTTTAAATCTTTACTGTCACTTCTTATTTTCTACTTCCGGCCAGAATTAAACGCTTTAACTTATTTATGCAAATTGCCTTGCTAACGCCAAGTACTTAAGTTGTGGCTTTTTGCCAAGCAAGAGAGAGGAAGCAGTTAGTCGAAGCAGGCCGCTTACCTAAGAAGTTTTACCCAGTTGCTGGTTGCCTTCCAGGCCAGAGGTTTAATCCTCTTGATAACTTTAAACGTATTGTTGTGTTCACAGTTCTCTGTACTACATACGGCTTCCTGTTAATATAAGGCCAATCTTCCACGTTTATTTTTTTAAAGTTAAATTAGAGTTTAGTTTTATTTTTATACTTTTACGTTTTGACCCCAAGTAGCGGGTCTGTGTATTTCCGAAGTACGGAAGTTATTGTAAATAGAGAAAAATAAAGGGTTTTGTATACCCTTCTTGTGTATCCTGTCTACTTCCCACAATTGTTGAACATAGCTTTAGTAAGCTCTCTGTTCCGAGTCAGGTCCTTGCATGTTCCCGAAGAAGGTTAGACGGAACATTGAACCCGATAGTGGCGCCCAACGAAGAAGAATAACCATGACCGAGTTTCAAGAAGAACCTGTGCTGCCTGCAGAAGCGGCTCAGAATCCAGAAATGCCAGCTGCCGCCCTGGAAGGATTTGGTTACATCGTCCAGACCATGCGCGCTTCGATGAAACCAGAAGCAACATTTAATGGAAACTCACCGGTAACCAGTTTTTTGGAAAAATTGGATGACCACTTCATGCTCTACCCCGTGCACGAATTTCAAAAAGTTACCTTAGCTACCAGCGCTTTGAGGGGCCAAGCGCTTAACTGGTTCAAGTGTATAGGCAGAAGTCTCTTGGGTCAAACAGGAAGTCCCACCTATACTTACGAAAATTTCAAGACTGCCCTACTAAAAGCCTTCCCTGTTGTAAGGGATCGTGCGAAATTAGAAACGGAACTCTTTAGTATATATCAACAAAGAATCGAAAACCTCTCAAGCTTTATTTTAAGAAAAATTCACGTCTTCAAACTCTTGTATGGAAACCGTCCGGATCCTGAGATAATTCAAGTGATTTTGCCGAGGTTACTGCCCCAAGTGCAAGACTTTATTGAATTAAGAAATCCGACTACACTGGAAAAGTTATTTGAGCTAGCAATCCAGTTTGAAAGTAGAACGGCGGACGTTGAAAGAAGACGCCAATATCAACAGCGGAACCAATTTGGTGCGCCAAGACTACAGCAAACTCAAGCACACGGCTACGGAAGCAAAGCGAATCAGTGGGCAAGGAAACCCGAGCATTCAAAAACAGCCGGCGAACGTCGACAGTTCAATAGCAATCCAGGAAAAAAGTCTCAAGGCCAGTGGAAAAAGAAGGAAAGCACGGAAATGAAAAATAATTTAAACTAAAACGGATTTCTGCTGACGAGAGGGTGCGGAAATCAGAAGGCCACGAAAACCCCTCTTCCTTCAAGTTAAATACAGTAATGGTGAAAAATTTGACTCTTCCGAAGATTGAAGTGTTGGTGAATAATATCCCAGCCACCGCACTCCTGGATACAGGCGCGCAGTGTTCCTGTGTGGCAGAAAATTTTTTTAGGAAGTATTTTCGGAAATACCGCATATATAATTGGGATAATACGACAGTGTTAGCGAGCGCAAGGAGAACTATGTAAGTGTATAGGTAAAGTACCGCTATATGTCCGTATCAAGGACGAACAAGTAAAGGTGATGTTTTTTATAGTAAAGAATCTGCAAGAACATATAATCTTAGGAATAGATTTTCTTTCAGAAGCATAAGCAACGCTGGATTTTAATGAAGCGTCCCTTAAGCTGACAATGAAACCAGTTCGTGCAGAAAAGGCTGAACCGCCGATGTTAAATCTTGACCACCTGCCTAATGACGAGCAAGGAAGAATCCGACAAGTGGTAAGTGAATTTGCTTCGTTATTTAGTGATATTCCAGGATTTACTCAGGTTACTAACCATAGTATTGACACCGGAGATTCAATGCCAGTTCGCCACAAAGCATACCGGTATGATAAGAATAAGGAAAAAATTATAGAATGGCATATCACCGATATGCTACGTAAAAAGATCATAACGCCCATCTCAAGTAGTTATGCTAGCCCAGTGGTTTTATGTAAGAAAAATAATGACTATCCTTTGACACATCCAAAAAGGTGGAGATTCGCAATCGATTACCGTAAATTAAACTCCATAACTAAATATCCGGTATATCCGTTACCTATTATTGAGGAGATTCTAAGGAACATAACATCCACCAAATATATGACGACTTTAGACTTGACGACTGGTTATTTTCAAATAGGGCTTAGGCCTGAGGACGTGCCTAAGACTGCTTTTAGAACCTAGTCTGGCACTTATGCATTTTCGCGTATGCCGTTTGGCCTTTCCGTGGCGCCGGCAACATTTCAGCGATGTATGGACATTGTGTTAAGACCTATTCTTGGAAAGTCCACATTTATCTATTTAGACGATATCATTATTACTAGTGATAATCTCGACCAACATGTACAGGATTTAAGACAGGTGTTTTCTTTATTAAATGAGGCCGGTCTAAAAGTTAATGTCGAAAAGTGCAAATTTGCAGCCCCTGAATTAAAATATTTAGGTTACAAAATATCTCAGAAAGGAATAGAGACAGACGAATCAAAAATAATCGCTGTACAAAAGTATCCGACTCCAAACACGACGAAGAAGCTCTCTTCTTTTCTAGGACTTTGTTCATATTATAGGTCCTTTATAAAAGATTTTGCAGCTATCGCTGAGCCATTGTTAAAATTAAAAAGGAAAAAGGCAAGATTCTCCTGGACGGCCGAAGCCAATAGTGCTTTCGAAAAATTAAAACAAGCATTAACGCAAGCCCCTGTGTTGAAATTTCCTGAAAAGGATGAAAATTTAGAAATTTCAGCGGATGCTTCGGATTATGTGGTAGGAGCGGTACTTTCGCAAAATCAGCAGCCCGTGGCATTTTTTAGCCGAACTTTAAATCAAACACAAAGAAACTATTCCGCGACCGAGAGAGAGGCACTTGCAGTTTTGTTAGCAGTGCAAAAGTTCCGAGTCTATTTTGGAAAGGCGCCGATAACAGTATACTCTGATCATGCGGCGGTAACTAGATTGTACTCAGGGAAAAATTTATCCCCAAGGTTAATAAGATGGGCACTCAAGCTGCAAGAATATAATCTGGTAATCAAGCATACCCCCGGAAAGGAAAATATCGTAGCAGATGCCCTATCACGAATTAAATTAGACGAACAGGGTAATACCGTAAAAGTTGCAATACTTACAGCGTGTACAATAAATTCCTGAGAAACTGTAATAACAGAACTGGGTAAGGATCCTGAGTTTGGAAGCATTTATGAGTATTTAAAGGATCCTGAAAATTTTAGCCACCAAGATATTGTGGCGATAAGAAATAGGGCGACCCATTACGAACTAATAGATGGTCTATTATTTTATACAAAAACTACGAATTCCAACAACGAATTTCGACCTGTTATCCCAGCTAGTCTTAGATTAAATATCCTGCAGGAGCTCCATGACAGCCCTTTAGCTTCTCATGCTGGTATTCGAAAAACTATCCAACGCGTACGCGAGGCAGTCTATTTTCCTGAACTGCAAAAGTTAACAAGGGCGTATGTCCAGTCCTGCCCAACATGTCAAGCAGTTAATTATATTAATTTCCGCCCGGCCGGGTTTCTAAATAGTATTAAATCCGAATTTCCAAATGAAATAATTGGCATCGATTTATTGGGCCCTTTCCCAAAAAGTCAGTTAAATAAAAGTCGCTATCTCCTTGTTATGGTTGATCATTTTAGTAAGTGGACCGAAATTGTTCCCTTAAAACGAGCCTCCGCGAAATTAGTTACTGATTCTATTTTAAATAAATATATTTTAAAATACGGGGCGCCCCTAAAAGTTATATCGGATAATGGTCCTCAATTTGTAAGTAATATATTTGAAGACATGTGCCAAAAACTGGGCATACGTCATTTAAAAATGGTCCCGTATCGGCCGCAATCAAATATAGCGGAACGGGTCAATAGAAATATAGTGAAAATTATCCGTAGTTATGTTAAAAATTTTCATAAAAGCTGGGATAACTATGTCAATGAATTTGCTTTCGCCCTTAGGACCGCAAAACATGATACAACGGGCAAAACTCCTGCTGAGTTATTTTTGGGCAGAAAGATTATAACGCCGTTAGATAAATTATTTTATGTGCAACAAAGAGCCCCAGAATTTAAAATGGGTGATATAGAAAAACTAATTAAGGAAGCAAAGGAGAATACTGAAGTAGCACAGAGAAAATAAAAATTATATTATGACTTGAAACGACGGGGAGTAACTTATAAAGTAGGGGATGAAGTTTTAAAAATTAAGCATTCACTTTCTTCAGCACCAGAAGATAAAACTGCCAAATTTTTTCCACGATTTGAGGGACCATATGTTATAGAGAAAATAACTCACGCTGTAGTAGTGTTAAAAGCTAGAAATGGTGAAACTTGCTCCGCAAACATTGATCAAATCAAACCTTACTATGATCGTAATAAAATGAAAATTTTTAAAGATCTTTTGCAGGATCCGGCACGGCAGACACCGCAGGCACAAGCTCCAGAGGTGGAAAAACGACAATTACAAGGGCAAGCCATTAAGAGGCAGGAGCAAGTGAAAAGAAAGTTTCCCCGCGGAAAAATTGAAGGTAGCAAGAAAAAGAAGCCGTTCCACCGTCCAGAAAAGAGAGTTCACGAACACCCCCAGAATGAAGAAGGGAGAAGGACGACGTATGCAAAGAGAGCCAGGAGAAATAACGGCAACTATAACCCGGCTTTAAAACGGAAGATCTACTCATCCGACAGGACTCTCCGCAGCAAATGTCGCCGAACTGCGGAAGGGCCATCAGCGGCGGAGGAAAAGTTACAAGGAAAATTTGAACGGCCAGCAACGAGGTCCAAGCAGGAACACGAAAGAAGGTTCCCGGTTCCGCCAAGACCAGCTGCCATCAAACGACCAAGACCACAGGCAGAAGCGAAAAAGAAGGTACTCAAGGGTGACCGAACTGGAGAAAAAAGAAAGCATCTAGAGGAAGGCACTGAAGGGCGAGCCCGTACAAGAAGGAGGATAAATCAAACAATTATCTGCACTATCTTTAAGGACTGGGCCCAGAAAAGAATGTCCGAATATCACAAAGATAAGTAAAATTTTATGTTACTTTGCAAACTTAAGTTAATCTTTCATTCTTACTGCAAGTGGCTGATTTCAAGAAGTTTTACCTCATGCGAGGTCTACCTTTATCGCCAAAAGGGCGAGAAATGAGTTGTTACCGATTTTGGTATTACGTTTTTCAATTACTCGCGCGTAAAACTAAAGTTGATGTATAATAGCGTTGTGTAAAGACTTAAAATATTGTAAAAAGTTATTGTATAAATATTATTTAAAACATTCTGGCAAGAAAGAAGTTTTAGTCTGAAAGACTTTTTGAAATGTATTATTTCAATGTAGAAAGAATTGGCACTTGCTTTGAAAAGAATAGAAGTTAACAATGTACTACTAATGTATGTTTTCAAATGTATAAAATTAACGGCATATGTTCTTATATACAATGTGAACTGTTATTTTAAATGTTAAGAAATACCGTGATATGGTAAAAGTGAAAGTAATGTTAAAATTTGTTTTATTCGTGTGACTGTAAAAAGACTAAATCATGGTGAATATGTGTTAAAGGTTGAATGATGGAGTTAGGCTCTCTGACGCTACACTTCAGAGTTAGCCACTTTCAGAATAGTACCTCAGGGTTTAGAGTTGAAATTAGGGTGTGTTACGAGGTCTTGGTATGTTGAATTTTAACACGTTAGTGTTTTGATTGTAGGAGGAAGTGTTGAACACATAGACATAAACACATTCATGTTTGGTGTTCTTTTACAACACATGTCAGAGAGCACGGGGAGAGATAATTAAAATAGTCATGAATGAAATAAGAATGTTAAGAGAAATATAATTATACATGTTACTTGCCATTTCATTGTGTAACATTTCATTAAACTAGTTTTCCTTCCAGATCTCTGGAAGGAACCAGATTTGAATAAAAGCTCCTGTTTAGATGCAGTACAGATGAAAAACATTGTGTGTCCTGGGAGCTGCTATTGTAAAAACAAATTTCTTTCTTTTAAATTTCTAGTTTCTAGCGAAAAATGTTTGTAAAAGATTGGCCTCGCGTTAGAGTCTAGAGCTAAAAGTTTTCAACAAGGTCGTTTTAGACCTCAGTTTCAAACTAATTAACTCTGGCGGGAAGTATGTAAGGATCTTAAGTTTTACTAACGTTTATTTTATTTTAAATCTTTACTATCACTTCTTATTTTCTACTTCCGGCCAGAATTATAAGCGTTGAAGTTTTTATGCAAAGTTTGTCTGGCGAACGCCAAGTACTTAAGTTGTGGCTTTTTGCCAAGCAAGAGAGAGGAAGCAGTTAGTCGAAGCAGGCCGCTTACCTTAGAAGTTTACTCAGTTGCTGGTTGCCGTCCAGGCCAGAGGTTTTAATCCTCTTGATAATTTTTAAACGTATTGTAGTGTTCACAGTTCTCTGTACTACATACGCTTCCTGTTAATATAAGGCCAATCTTCCACGTTTATTATTTTAAAGTTAAATTAGAGTTTAGTTTTATTTTTATACTTTTACGTTTTGACCCCAAGTAGCGGGTCTGTGTATTTCCGAAGTACGGAAGTTATTGTAAATAGAGAAAAATAAAGGGTTTTGTATACCCTCCTTGTGTATCCTGTCTACTTCCCACAATTGTTGAACATAGCTTTAGTAAGCTCTCTGTTCCGAGTCAGGTCCTTGCATGTTCCCGAAGTAGGTTAGACGGAACATTGAACCTGATAACCAGACGTTCTAGAGTATGCGGAATAATCTCGCATTTCGATGCAGCATGCAGCTTGAGGTTATGTCTCGGAAAATGGCCCGCCATATATAAATATTCTCGGATTTTGTAAATGTATTTGATATGAGTTAAGTTCATGAAAATCTTTTTGCAGTATCAGAAATGTATTCAGTAATAAAATAACAGTGCTTCTTGGGTACCCTTTTAAGGAATTCGCGATGACCTCAAAGATTGGTTTGTGAAAGAGTTTCTGGAGTTCTGTACAAAAGAATTTCATTTTTGGAAATGGCATTGAAATTGAATTAACTGTAGAATTTAAAATAAATCAACGTTAGAAAGTACTGCAGAATGCAAATATGCAAAGAAAGGCATAATTCCCCAAAAATATCTTGACGACGGACGACAGATTAGTTTATGAAATATTTCGTTAAAATTGTATATGAAACACCCGAAAAATTAAAAAAAATCCAAGTATAAAATTGAAATTAGGCGAAACAGTGAGATTTTACCCATAATCAGGAAAATTATGTTTCGTTTTTTAGGTCTGCATAACTGAACTTTACTGGGAACAGGAGTGTATAATTTAATCTCTCATGGTGACCACCTCTAAAAATGGAAATTACTTGAAAGAACATAAATAAGCATTAATACTGAACATCACTAACAGTCATATTCTCCAAGATAACGCTTCAAGCTCAGTGGCATTTTTATAGTCACTAAGATTATTTTCTCCTGCATTTGGCTTTGAAAAGTGTCTCACCAATGGACAAGTTGTTAAGATCGATGAATACTGAGTGTTTGACCTCAACTTGATTCCAGGCGAACAAGTTCTCATGTATAACGTTTTTCTCTTAGAAGTTTTCCCTTAGTCAGTTTCTCTTAGAAAGCCTTCCATGAACTTATCGTTTCCCTTAAGCAAGTAGCCTTTGTGTGATTTGTCAAATTTAAATAACCGATGAGCCAACGTTCTAATTCCGCTTAGAGGACCTTGAAAGAGAAACTAGTTCGTATTCACATTTAACATCGGAAGGGGTATGCGAAAACTAATCACGCAGCCAGCCCGTTCGTGTGGGATCGAATCAAGATCTGATTCCCAGACTATGGAACACTGGTATAAGACTTAAATTTAAATCTTGGTGACCGGGCTGGCTGCCTAGGAATTTTTGATACCCCACATATAACGGTGAATAGGAGCCAACTTTCTTAAAATGTCATCGACGAAGGCATTCCTTCTTTAAACTAAGGGGTTTGATTACCTTTATTATGACTGTGGCAAAGCACTTAAGGAGGCCTAAGGGGAGCAAGCCTTCGTGGAAGACATTTTGGCAGAAACTGGCTCGTAATCACATTACACATTCGGAAATCCATATTTAATATATATAACACTAGAGATAAACTAACATAACTAATGTGTAAGGTGGACAAAATCATAGGTAATACACTAGGGATATCTGCTTAAAGGAAGGGATTCTCCGTGGGCGATTTTATGAAGGAAACTTAATTGTATCCGTGTTAAACATGGTAAAAACAACGGGTAACTTCCATGTAGCCAACCCATTCACAGGGATATGAACCCGGTCGGAATACTAGTGTTCAAAATCTAACTATGCTGCCAGTGATGAACCTTTTTAAGATTAGATAAAAGAACATCTAAGGTACGCAAATTTAGTGGTAAAATATTTCTTAATATTTATACATTAACATGAATTTAATGTCTACTTATTAAAGTGTTTTCGTTTGAACAATCAAAGCTTCAATATCCTAAGTTAAGTAAATTTACTGCGAGCTAAAACTTAATCGATGAAACTGAGGCTTTGTATTTGTTTCACGATTCAAATAATAAAATTAATTGCTAATCTTACATTCATCACCTTTTCTCATTCCAAACTGCATTGAATGCATCAAATAATCCCGGAAATAGAAAGCATATAACATGATGAAATTCAGCTATAACTTCCATTTTATTCTAAATACAGTTATCTATTTGTTTAAGATGTTAATAAAACAAACTCAGGGTTTCCTTGAAAGATGTATTTACTTAAATAATTTAAGATTTTTGCTTCGTCAAACTAATTTAATAATATTGGGATCTTTTTTTTTAGCGCATCATCTCTATATTTGCCAAACAGTTACATTAGAGTTGAATGCTATGAGACGATAACATCTTGCATGCAAACATCTCACTGTCGTTTACTCATAAGGTCGAATAAATTAAGTAATGTTACTCGAGATTAACTGGATGTTTTTTATTAAGTTATTAGAAAAGCTAATTCTTTTATTAAGATGTTTTCCACGTCAGACGCTTGGATTATCTTAGAAAAAATGCAGAAAGTCTTTACTAATTTGATAAAGAGGTTGCTTATATTGAGAACTGCGAAATTTATTTGAAATTATTTTTCACTAGAAAATGTAAAATGGATTGCTGGTCGATAAGATTTAAATAAATTTTACACGTTTATGATAATTAATGTTACCATTTTTATGATTATATTTTTTAATTTAACACAAGCATTATTCACTGCTATGGTAAATATTTCATATCAGTAGAATTTATTTCCGTTTTATTATAAATAAAATAGTATTTATATTATATTATTGATATAAAATAACTCAGGTAGCCTAAAAAGGATACCTTAATTATTTACTCAAAATAAAGAGAATAAAACGTAAATTTTACATTTATCCTAGACTTGCATACATAACCAAAAAGGGATTTTTAATATTTTAGTAAGCACTGGAAATATTACTTCCGTAATGTCTTTGGGTATAAAATTATATTTTCTGTGTTATAAATTGAATAACGCGAAAAAACAACTGTTGAAGTTTGCTTGCTTATCAATTAGAAAAGTGATTCTGGTTTCAATTCATCCGAAGGCAAAGTTTTTCTACCTCATTAAAGAGCCCAGGCAAAAATTATAAAAATTCCTGCGAAATGAAATCCCGTAGATACTATGCATAGAATGATGCATAATGATAAAATAATCCTCCCCAATTAACAAAAAGCGTTACAGATTTCTCAGATTTTAAAAAAGTCATGGACGGCATGAATTTCGCAAAATAATGATGAATGAAGTATATCCGAGTAAGTTATTCATACTTTCCAGTGAATTTTCTTTAAGTCTGAAACACCAGTTGCTATAACGAGTAAAAATGCAATTTCGATCTGAGCAGCCAAGTATGTCTGGTAGTATCACATAGTAGCAAAGTAAATCTCTACTTTGAATCTTTGCTTCACCATTTTGAGTAAATGAAACAATTATAATGATAACTATACAATGGACATTCAGCTAGATTATGGCTTTAAAACACGAATTTAGTATCAGCTAAGCAAGGAATTCAATTCTAAAAATTTTGATTTAAGATCACCATATTTTTATTACTCTATTTTTCATAATTTTTATTCTTTCCTGTTTATTCTTTATTTCCAAGAGAAACATTATATCTCTATAAAAATAATAGTTAAATAATTGATGAAGAAGAATGATAATCATGTTAGTGTATAAAAAACTAAGACATAATAGTGCGTAAGGAATTAAAGCCTTTATAGTGTAATAATCAGCACGCCTTATCTTATAAGTCTCTTCTGTGCCCTCGTATTGTTTAGTTCAACTATTTCTTACTTCCAAACTCACATCTTCTCTTCACCTGGTACCAGAATTAAAATAGTTCGTCATCAGACTTGGATTGATGAATTGAGGTTGGTTCGAACATTATTCATCACCACGCCTGGAATGGTCAAATGAGGGTCGTTAGCTTTCCTTCTAGCCGCCTATAGGTGCAGAAAAGTACGAAATAAAAGGCATTCTTTCTATGTAATCTTAAAGTATGACCACCAGCAATCCATCTGGTAATTCGAAGTTTGCAAATTCTAGTCTCACAAAAGTCAAGATCAATTTTACTTTGATTCCTTGTTCCAGACATTCGACTCCTTTTGCTTGCCCTTGTTATTGATGTTTCTTTCCTACGCTTAAAATTTAGGGTTTTTTAATCATTTGTAATTTAAGACGTATTACTTTTTATAGTCGTACACAGCGGTAAAAGAGTTTTAACTCAGTTAAATTTCGACTCGGAAAAGTTCTAGTTGATAGTTTTGCAGGTTCGTGTTTTCCTCTGGAGCCTGGAATATTTATTAGTGCCATAAATAATTAATATGTCAACCTAAAATTGTCTGAAAGGCTAGCAGTATTTGTTTCTTCTTGTAGTCTCTAGTGCGATAAAATGGGTTTTAATTTGGATTTTTCAATTTCATACTTTTCATTTAGTAGATCTAAATTTAAATACATTCCAGGTAGATTTCCCTTGTATGCTTTATATTATTCAAATAACCTAACCTAACTTTTAAATACATTATTTTACAAGTATCGGAGTAGTTTTTAAAGGCAAAACTCTGCAATATCTAACAGCTAACATCAAGTGAGAGAGTAATTGATATTACATTTTTGAAACTTGTGCGACTTGCTTTATTAATTTCGAAATTCTTCTCGAAAACTGCTCTTAGAACCAACTATAAAAAATAATAAAATTGGAGGATTAGGAAATTACTTTGTTTCACTTCCGGGGTAATGAAATATCTTTTCATTGATCCTTGGACGAACTAAAGAAAGCTGTTATAAAGGCAATTTTTTTTACCATTGGTGTTGAATGATGGATTATTTCTTAGCTTTCAAGGGAAAACATGTCAGACTTCACAAACATTAATCACAACTAAGAGCTAACTTTGCGCAAATAATTAGAGGAACACAACTAAAATATCTTTCTGTTTTAAATCTACCTCTTAATTAATTAGCAATGAAAGTAATGAGGTGAAAATAAGGCTGAGAGTAAACAAGAAGTAATCTAGATGTTTTTGTAACTTATTATTCTATAATATATAATTTTATATCACAGTGAAATATTTATTACGTTAAAGTATCCACAGGTGTATAATTATAATTTAAGTTTAAGAAAGAAGAATAAATTTAAGGAACTGAAGTAAACGTTTAGATTAAGTAAACTGAAAACAATTTTTCTTGAAATCAGGCAGCATAACTGTGGAAACTTTCTATAATAGAAAGCTTAAGAAAATTAACCAACTAAACAGTACCTATTCAATTTAAAGGAGATAAGTAGACACTTTTCGCAATTCCCCCGTTTAAGACTAAATTAAATAATTTTAGGTCTATTAACATTGCTTTACTTGAGAGCTATGTACTCCGAAGAGTGAGATTTCGTATTATGTAAATAAAATCATAATATGACTATTAGGATATCAATTCTCACGGATGCATGCGCTAACAGAAAACTGACTTCAGGCTAAAGCATTTTTCTGGTAGAATTTAAGAATTATAAAATTAAAATTAAGATAATTAGATCTTCAAATAAAATTATTTGTTATACTTGCCTTAATAGAAATACCTAGCATTTACGGAATTAACTGAAATTATGGTACAATAAGCATACTCAAGTAGTTAACTACCCATGCAATAATTTTCTAATAGTTTAATAGTTTAAACTATGCATCGAACTACCCTATATCAATTTAAGAGGTGAACAGTTTATTCCCCCTCTCTCTCTCCTTGAAGAGAAAAGAATTCTAACGATATGAAATATAATCTACTCGTATTGAAGATTATTAAAGTTGTTAAATAGGTTCATAAATGAAAGCAACCCATTTTTCTGTAGAATTTTAGATTCTTTCTTCGAATTTACATTCTTCTGAGAACTATTAGGATATTCGCCATTTTATTTTAAGGATATTATTATTTATAAAACAGATAACTTATTTTTACAATTAAGACAGAATGGAATCAGAAAAAAGTATTTGGCTAATGGAAGCACGAGACAATTACAGGTTCGCCGAAATATCGCTCACAGGAAGTAGCTATAAAAAATATGGCTCCTAAAACCATGCCTGTTTCATGATCAGGGACAAGATGGATACATATTAGACCTTTTTGGAGACCAATTTCAGGTTCTAACTCTTTCAAGAAGGGAAATGATAATATGCCAGCTCATTTGTAAGGATTTTAGGTTTTACTAACATTAATTTTATTTTAAAACTTTGCTACCATATCTTATTTTCCATTTCCGGCCAGAATAAGCGCGAGTAGAATTGTTTACGCTAATGAGGTTGCAAACTGTATAGGTATTAAAGATGCGACTTTTAGCCAAGAGAAGAGAGACTTCTTGCTGCCTTACCACGCGCGTGCTTTTCAGTCAGTTTCTGTCTGCCTTTAAGGCCAGAACTTAGCTCCCGCTGATATTTGAAGACGTATTGTAGTTAGTTTTTGCATTTCGCTTACTACATACTAGTGTCAAAAGGCTAATCTTCGCATTATTAGTCTCTGTAAAGCATCTAAGTTTAGTTCTTATTTAGTTAAGTTGGTTTACTTCTTATTTTCTACCTTTTAGACCATAAGTGCTGGTCTCTGTATCCCGAAGTGAGGGAGCGGCTGTACGCAGTGATAAATAAAGGGTAAAGTTAACCCTTCTTAGTGGTGTTGTTTGTCCTACACACACAAGCATAGTTTGAGTAAGCTCCCTGCTCCCATTCAGGATTAGTAAATGTTTCCAAAGGCAATTAGAAGGAACAGTAGTCCTGACATATTGTCTAAAAGTTTATAATAAATAAAAGAGTGTCTCCTAAACGTATTAGAAGACAATTTTGTATAAAAGCGCTGTATTCTACACTTTTAATTAAACAGAGGGAACAAATTAAGATACGTCTTCAACAGAAGGCAAAAGTTGAATCAAGTAAGCTCCATGCTCCCATTCAAGATTAGTAAATGTTTCCAAAAGCAATTAGAAGGAACAGGAGTCCTAACGTATTGTCTAAAAGTTTATAATAAATAAAAGAGTGTCTCCTAAACGTATTAGAAGACAATTTTGTATAAAAGCGCTGTATTCTACACTTTTAATTAAACAGAGGGAACAAATTAAGATACGTCTTCAACAGAAGGCAAAAGTTGAATCAAGTAAGCTCCCTGCTCCCATTCAAGATTAGTAAATGTTTCCAAAAGCAATTAGAAGGAACAGCAGTCCTGACGTATTGTCTAAAAGTTTATAATAAATAAAAGAGTGTCTCCTAAACGTATTAGAAGACAATTTTGTATAAAAGCGCTGTATTCTACACTTTTAATTAAACAGAGGGAACAAATTAAGATACGTCTTCAACAGAAGGCAAAAGTTGAATCAAGTAAGCTCCATGTTCCCATTCAAGATTAGTAAATGTTTCCAAAAGCAAGTAGAACAGCAGTCCTGACATATTGTCTAAAGTTTATAATAAATAAAAGAGTGTCTCCTAAGCGTATTAGAAGACAATTTTGTATAAAAGCGCTGTATTCCACACATATTACTTAAACGGAGGGAACAAATTAAGATACGTCTTCAACAGAAGGCAAAAGTTGAATCAAGTAAGCTCCCTGCTCCCATTCAGGATTATTAATGTTTCCAAAGGCAATGAGAAGGAACAGCAGTCCTGACGTATTGTCTAAAGGTTTATAATAAATAAAAGTCTCCTAAACGTATTAGAAGACAATTTTGTATAAAAGCGATGTATTCTACACATATTACATTTAAACAGAGGGAACAAATTAAGATACGTCTTCAACAGAAGGCAAAAGTTGAATCAAGTAAGCTCCCTGCTCCCATTCAAGATTAGTAAATGTTTCCAAAAGCAATTAGAAGGAACAGCAGTCCTGACGTATTGTCTAAAAGTTTATAATAAATAAAAGAGTGTCTCCTAAGCGTATTAGAAGACAATTTTGTATAAAAGCGCTGTATTCTACACATATTAATTAAACAGAGGGAACAAAGATACATCTTCAACAGAAGGCAAAAGTTAAAAACAGAAGGCAAAAGTTGAATCAAGATTGTTCGCAAATCAGACCGTATTCAATTTACAGTTTGACTCCTCTCGTTACCTAAAGATAATCAGGAGTCGGATTCAGACAATTGAATATTCTTCGAAGCGTTAGATACTAAGATAGTAATGTATGATCTAAGTAGCGATTTCTTTGAAAGGCTGTTTGAAAGGCTATTACAATTACTTGTGGTGCGGTGGTCCCTTTCTTTTAATGCATGTCGTCACGAAGATGTTCTAGTCACCTGATTTCTTGATTATGGAAAACTACTAGAAACTTCGAAGTAAAAAATTGACTGAATGGACTGACCAATTCCACAGTCAAGTGTCAAGTCCATAAGAAGGACTTGTGGCGTACTTTATGAGGCGAAATGTAGCACCATATCTTCTTCGAAGATCTTTAAACAACCAGAGCTGATGAAAATATGGTTTCTACTTCTCTCAGGAATATCTGAAAAGCTCACAAACCTCACTGGAAACAGGCGGAAGGGGGATGAAAAGATTGTTTTCTGTGTAGAGGGAAACATATATTATATTGAATTTCATTCTGCAGTTACTCTCACAAAACTTTTGTTTTAATAATTTTTCTCAGCAATGTAGTTTTTTCCCCTTGAGCATAAGTACTCTTTTCAGAGGCACATCATACAAAAGCAAAGCAGAAAAACTTAAAACAACACTTTATAGCAAATTTTAAGTTTCGAAATTGCTTTTTGTAAATATTTGGTACAAAAATAATTCTCTGCCAAATAGCATTTAGACCACAGTATCATACATATGCGGGAAGATTTGGTAGTTATGCTGATAGTCATTACTTTTACATGCAGAAAGATTAAAGGCTGTATAACACGACATAGGCAAGTCAATACTATGTTTCTAAATTTAACTTATTCACATTCATGACTGTAAATATATCATCTACTATAATGCAGTGTCATTTGAAATTATTAATGGTCCATCTGCCAAATTTCCTACAACATAAACTTCCATGAAATGCTTTGCAAATATTCTTCAAAAATCGTTTGGTTTTTGGCTGTATCGTTTCACGAATATATTTTCTGGAACTATGAAGTGATTTATCATTTCAGTGTAATTAAGTTTCTATTTCAAAACCTTACAAACAAAGAAGCTTTTTATATTGTTGCGTGCATACGGGTTCGTAATAAATTGAATGCACAAAACAGATAAAATGTTAATAAAATTTCTTCTTATCACAAAATATGTAACAAAACGCTGGAATTTTCCTCAGAGATATTCTTACAAGTGTTCACAATATCAGGCACTAATAATCAGTAGAACGAAAACAAGTTAAATAGAATGCTATACAACCAATAGCTATACTTTAAACTTCTAAAAACGTTAAAATATAACTCAGTTCAAAGAGCAAGAGAAAGCTAAACAAATTTCATGAACAGTAACTAAGCAACTGAGCTGAGATGTTTCTCTCCGCCTTTTTAAAGCTTTCAGTCGGTCGCGAGAAATTTCTAGTAATTTCTTTGGTTCTCGACATTTCTGGAAAACAAAAGAGTAGAATTACGATTACATCTAACACAGTAGTCAATTACATTTATTTAATTTCAATACAAATAAAAGAGATATTTATTTATTCAATGTTAAATGCACCTGCTCTTATATTTTTACTTTTTAGGTGTAGCTTTCTCTTAAAATTTATCACGAGCTGCATTGCAAGGGAAAATAAAACCATTTTAATTATAATTCTACTAAAAATATCTAACTAAATACAAAATTCGTAATTATATATTGTGTCTTGTCTGCACAAATATTTATAGAGTTCATACGTGTTCATAATTATAATTTCATCAATAATTTTTTCTCTAGAATTTTCGTTCATATTTATTCATGTTGCTAGATTTTTCACATATTTGCCGTGTTACATATGGGTATTCTAAGTTTATAATGACATTTATTAATTGTCCTTTTTCTCTTTTCTTAATACAGTGGAGCTCCTTTTATATGTCTTTCAAGGGATTATTCCTACGTACGTATAAATCAGAAAAATTTATAAACGAAATTTTAATTTGCGATGTGAAGCACATACATATATATTAGCTACACATTTTTGATGTTACTAACCTTCTACTGATAATACACAACTTTCTTATCGTACTTCCATAAAATATTAACTATGTTCAAACAAATTTAAAATTAATATTTTAAACAAATATTTAATTAATATTAACATTTTAAATAAATATTCAATTAAGGGTAATATTTTAAACAATTAAACGATTTAAAAATTTTTGTTCATGATTAATATTTTAAAAGTCATAATAATACAATTTTAATATTTTTAAAATCATAAGAATACAAATTTCTGTACTTAGTTGCGTAAAATTGGAAAAAAAAAATCATACCTTCATTTGACTTCCCATCTTGAATAAGAAAAAAAAAATTTCCAAATATTTTAGTGCAAATAAAAAGCTTTTTTCTAAAGAAAAAGTCTTGAGTTGTCGTTTGACTTGTCTTTTGATTCTGAATCTTAAGCAAAGCACTGTGAACGGAATTCCATTCTTGAAACTGTTTCTCGCTTGTGTAATTACACACAAAAATATTTTTCTTAGGGTGTCAATGCAGTAGATAGCATTTTGTGAACAAGGCGCGATTATTTATTCATTTTCTTCTTCATTCTCGCTTCTTAAATGATCATCCGGTAAAATGTATTCAATCAGTTCTTTAACTATGCGTAAGTATGACGTCATTACATTGGCATCATAATTTACACATTCCTCGAGCGTAATATCTAATCTCAGTAGTTTCCAATTATCTTCATCCATAATCACAATTTCATCATCATTTTCATCGTCAATACTGACTCTGAGTTTGAAACTTATTCTTTATTGAAGCACTTTTTAAACTGTTTGTGGTTTACTTGAGTCCAGGCAAGTGAATCATATTCATTGCTCCAAGAATGTTTACATTTTTCTGTGTATCTCCTGTAGTTATACTCTGAAAGGCTATTTGAATTAACCTTTGCCTGTAGTATATTTTCAAATTCTTAATGACATCCAGATCTAAAAGGGTGTACTACTGCAATTTGCTGGGAAGAAAACAGCTTTCTTACAAGAGACTTTTCGCTTCAGCTCGTGGGTGGTACACTAATCTATGTTTAAAATGTAATTATGTCTAAAATTTTGCGATTTTGTCCGATTTTGTCCCTGCGATTTGTGTTCATAGTTCTGTCTATTTCCTTGAGCCATTTTGTAAAAATGTACATAGTCATCCTTGCTTTCTTATTCGCATTATATTCCAGTGGCAGAGTTTTAACATTTTTTGAGAACGTTGGTTTTTGTAACATCCCGATAAATAAGCGACTTTGTAACATCCCAATAAATAAGCGAAAAAATGACTAAAGGAGTCATTTTTTTCGTAACCCAAGAGTTTTCACAAAGTAAAACAATGAGACGCTCTTAACTTTGCTTAGCTCCATAGCACTAGTCACTTTTAAAAACTAAGGTTCTTGCAGACATAAGTGTAAAGAGCAGTTTCATCAGCATTAAAAAATTTAATTCATAACCATCTATTTTGGTGGACAAATTCCTGAGCCTCTCTTCAACTGACTCAACAGAAACGCCTTTTGATTCTCCCTTTAATATATGACATGAGAATGCATGCCTCAGTTTAAATTTATCCAGTCATCCTTTGAAAAGAAGCTTCCTTCACATTCAGTCGAAGTGCTATTTTTTTTGACCTCTCGATTAACTTTGGGACATTCACTGAATATTAGATGCACGACATTAAATGAAACATTTGAGCAAAATGGCTTCGCCCACAGGGAACTTTCCATCTTGGAAACGTGATTTCTTTGAAGAGGACTGTCCACAAATTTCAGCTTTTTTCTATTTTAAAAAACTGGTTTTAGTATTGTCACAGGAATACTCAGCTTTTACCAAAACCAGTATTCTCATCAAATTCTTTTAAGATTCGAATTTTATCTTTTAACAAGAGTGCCTTTCGCTTTCAGGACATTTTTATATCAGTTAATTATGCTCCACCTAGTTCACTTAACACAGATTCCTCTTCCGAAGAAAAAAAAAAAAAAAAAAGAAAAAAGAAAAAAAAAAAAAACCTATTTTTCCTTCCAAATATCCACTCTTTTCATGAGGTGGTTTTCAACACATGTGCCATGATGTCTCATACCTTTGCTTCCTTCTTCTGTCACCCATTTCTGGGTAAAATACGTAAACGTTCAAACTGCAAAATGTAAAACCAATGCAGTAAGTCAAGTAACAGCGACGTATAACCGGTTGGACGACATATGAAAGAAATGTTTTACTCTTAAAATAAATAGGACCGAATCGAGACAAAGAGGAAACGGCATATACATATAAAAGACGTACAAATGAGAAACGTATAAACGGTGCTCCATTGTATTACGAAGATACATAAGAGTTAAACTGTATACTGAGAAACGGGACTGAAAATGACCGCCTGTATTACGATGCGTTGCTTCCTCCTCTTCGCTGATGAGATGGTGCACGGCAAGCAATTTCTATCATTATTGAATTTTTTCATCAACTGTTTTTATATATTTTCTATTTATTTTATATATTTTTTCTTTTTGAACTTTTTCCCGTTGTTAAATTTTCTTAATTACTTCATATTACAATTGTTATGTTACATTTGTATGTTTTCCTCGATACAAAAAAAAAAAAAAAAAAAAAAAAAAAAAAAAAAAACTCATACAATATGAACTACTAGATTTACACTCTTTTAGGATATTTTTTATGTATATTAATACGAGAAGGTTACATACAAATGTAGTTAGATTTACATTCAGTTTTTCTTAAGTGGTTTGGTCTTTTTGACTGTTTGCGAGGAATTTATCATAAATTAGGTACAGCAATGCAGTTTGTAGACAAAGCAATATGCTTGTCAAATTAGCCTGGCTATTCAAAATTAAAATGTACAGTTTCAATGTATTTTGCAGTACATTTAGATTCTTATGTGCATGTTTTTAGTTTAAAACAGGGTATTTACAATTGAGACGTCTTTATTAGCTATTGCTACATAATACGTTTCATTTATATTGCAGATATTGTTTTAGATTAGTATTAAATTATATATACTGCTTCGTATCAAACTATACACAAGAAATTTGGTTTGCATTTGAATGCTACAGAGTCATTATGTAAAAAGTTGAAATTTATAGTACTTCGAAGCAATTAATATTATTCAAAACAAAGTATTCACAAAGTGCACAATATGTTTCAAAATATTATAAGTATCGGCTTCTGAGGAAAATAAATTGCTCAAATTCTAACTTTTTCCTACAAAAAAATGACAAGTTTAATCTCTTAAAACGCGCATTAGAAAATACATATTAAGCGATGTGATTTGTTATCTGTCCTAAGCTATTGATCGAAGAAATAAAACGATCTTGCTTAGAAAATGTCAGGGTTTTTAAATCAAAAGTTATGTGGCCGATTTTTATGAAGTTTCACGTTTAGTATTATTGCATAAAAAATATTCCGAACTTTAATGAGACGGTGCTTATTCATGTAAAGAAATGTATGGATAAATGCTATTTCATTAAAACTGAAAGTCCGCTGCATAATTTTCATATTTTGCTGGAAAAATGGTTTTAGATATTTAGTAGGAAATATTTACTTTTAATTAATGAAAGAAATTATTGTGTTGTAACATGCAGTTATGCAGTTTGTATTATACATATGTCGTTATAACATATAGTTGACCTTTAAAAAAATCGTGCTAATTTGAGCTACATTCCTGCCCTAAAATAAGCCAAATAATGTTTTTTTCTGGCAAATTTTTAAAGAAAATTCATAGAAGATATAATGAGTTTTGGGTGAAATTACACGTAGAAATTACTGTTTCTTAAGAGGAGACGATATTGTACAGGTATTGCAGATGTACAGGTATCATTAAAAAATTAAGATTAATTTGTATTTGATTTTGAGCAATCCTTTCCATTATAATACATACTACGTTGTCAATATCTGCAATATCTGCTGTAAACAAACTCGAATGTGTATTTTTTGGGACCACTTAGAGAACTGGCGAGTTCGATAAATTTGCACCTTTACAGCTACAGATTATATATGTATATATAAGCAGTAGATAACACATACATATATGTATGCATGTATTGTATATATGGTATGTATATGTATACTTAAGGACTTTTTATTATGTAATTTATTGTTTTTGATGACAGCTTTTGAGGGTTAATTTTGATAGCCTTGATTCGCTAAATCTTAGTTATGCTATGTGATTCTTCTGATGATAACTTTTAAGGGTTAAAATTTAAGAACTTGTTTCCTTTATTATACACTTTGTTGCAGAAAAAAATATGCACCCAGAAAAACTGAGCAACAGCTGTGAAACCCAACAAGCAAATATGGTTTGGCGAGTTGTGTAAAAGATTAAACTTGCAGCACTAATCAGCGTTGTGGAACCATACAATGCGCATCTGAAGTGCACAAAAGGGCAGCTGCGGCGAGTGACGAACATTTACAACTGCGCCGACGTCTTGGATACACGACATTGTAATGAAGGATGTCTTTTTGACGTACTTGACGATATTACGAACAGCTGTCAAACTTTGAGAGGGATCGCATCATAGGACTAAAAAAGGCCAGTTGGTCGAACAGGAGGATCGGGCGGTCTATACGTCAAAGCAATATGGTTGTTGTCTGTTGCTGGAACCAGTGGCTCAGCAAAGACATAGTCAGCCGCTGTACTGGCTCGGGCTATCCCCGGCCCAACAATGCGCGAAATGAACGGGCAATTAGGAGAGCTGCCACAGCCACACCAAAAGTTACGTTATAATCGATTTAACGCTATTTGACAATTTGTATTGATCCCGGGATATCCAGGGATATGTTTCGCTGAAGACTAGGTAAAGCTGGGCTCAGATTTCGACGTCTGAAGACGCTTGTCATTGACACTTCATTGTCTTGTATGGTGCCGCTTTCTCTCAAGCTGGATAGTGTCTGATTAGAGAAATGTGATTTTCAGCGACGAAACACGCTTTTCTCTCAATGCTTATGAGCGCCGCATACGTGTCTGGAGACGGAGAAGTGAGCGGTCCAATGCACCATCTGTGACCGAGCGGCACACAGCCAGAACATAGAGTATGGCAGTCTGGGAAGCGATCACCTGAGCAGCTCTTCACTATAAGTCGTGCTGTGAGGTACTTTGACTGCTCTCGCAGGTACTTTGATGACATTTTGCAGCCGATCGGACAGTCTATGCTAGCAAGTCGCCCACAGGTCAGCGCTCGGCCACATGCAGCCCAACTTTCCTATTAGTGTCTTCGATGTGCTAATGTTCTGACCTATCGCCTATCGAACATGTTTGGAACATGTTGGGCAGGCATATACGTCCCAGCTTGTTGACCAGTTGCTCCATTTCTGGCACAATCTACCACTTAAAACTTAATAGACTGAATGTCCAACCGAATATCGGCTTGTATAGCTGTCAGGTGTGCCTTTACCCCCTACTGACTTTCATATTCTTTTTATTGCTATTTGTAAATAAGACACTTTTTTCGCTCCAGTTTTTGATCATTTGTTTCTCTACTCGCTCACTATACTACTGCAGAAGTTTGTAGCTATGGCTCAGTTCTTTCTGGGTGCATATATGTTTTTCAACAGAGTGTATTTTAAAATTACTGGAAATGTCCAAAAGCTTTTACAGATACCTTCAAGCTTCAAGGAAATTCTAGGTTGTACTAATTCCAACCTCCATTATCATCTCGTCGGCAAGAGCATTGATGTTTCCTAACTTATAGTTTTTAATGTTGAAAACATTACATTATGAGCTTCTATTTACTTCATTCGAAAAGGACGACGCTGAATATCATTTTCTTAAACTTTCCGTTTTCGATTTTTATGCATTTCTCTAGAGGCAAAAATTTATTTATTTTCAAGGAAGAAAAATATTTGTCTATTGAAAAGCATATTTTCATTAATATGTGTTATTGCTAGTAATTTTATCAGTGACCAGGGTCTACTAAAAAGATTACAGGTTATTGTTTGGTTATGTTTTATGTTATTGAAATGTTAGGGCACACGAAGGCTAAGAGAGAGGATGCCACATGGAGGAATTTCTAATAGAAAATGGCTCATACTCATATTACAATGAAATACGAAAACAATGAAATTGAACCATGCCGCCAAACTATTGTCCTGAGGTCGAAATGCCGGTACTCAGTGGCCTTAACCACTCGAACACTGGCCACTGTGGAGCTGAAAATATTACAGAAACCTGTCTTTTTTCAGTTTTTGAAAATATTACAAAAAAATGTTTAAAGAAAGTAGTTATTACAAGTAAACGAAAAACAGATAGGACTTAGAAAGGTATATTTTATTTTAATAACACCAGTTTAGTGTAATTTAAGTCTGTCTTGCAATTTACCGTTTCCTACAGGAACACTTTTGACACTACTATCCGGCGGCTAACCCGTTCGCCGAGATTTGAACTCAGTCAAATTACCAATGTTCAACGTCTTTACCGCTCAGCTACTGCGCATTTTTCGCTGGCTGTCGTTTTGCTATCACGTACATTTTGGACAAAATATGCAAGAACTCTACATTTAGGGACTAATAATCGAACGGTAATCTCAATGTTTCCTTCGAAATCTGGCAAAATTTAGACAATATTTAGACTTTATTGATGTCTCTCTTATATTTAGAATCTATTGTTTTCTTTATCGATAATAAAGTATCCAAACGTATAATTCTACAAATGGCAGAAGTTACATAATCTTTAGCGGATTTATGGGTACATCTGTTTCTTTTGAGTAAAAGATATAAAGAAACGATAAAAGGAGTCTAAGATTAAAGAGCTTATCTCAGTTATATCGACCTTTTTATTCCACTGAAGTGATTTATTTCCCCACCGAAATAAGTCAATACTCCTGCTATTTTTATGCTAGAATAGCTGCAAAGTATGGTTTTGTTAACATGAAAGGTTTCTTTGAATATGTTTTGAACTGTTAAGAATTAGAAATACTTAGTATTTGTGACATATATCAAACCTTTTACTAATTAAAAAAAACCTTGAGTATCGATGAGAGATTTTCAGAACGAAACATGTTTTTCTAACAGACAGGCAAATTATTATTTAAAAATGAAAACAAATTGATGAAAATCTCTTTTGGTCATATGCCAAAGGTGGACAATAGAAAAAATGGAAATCATCCAAATTTCGTTTTTCAAAAATTCTTTTTAAAAACTATTCTCATATTTTCGATATTTATTTCGAATAGGGAGCAGTTTCATAAAAAGTCGTTGATATTTCAGTAGAACTATTTCAGAACTTTTTGGAAGTTATGAGTCTTAGTTAAATTAGTTTTATGCAATATATTTTTTATACATTATAAAGCTATTTTAAAATGACATTTAATCTTACTGTGTCATAGTTTTCAAATTTTAATTCTACTTTAGGAATAAAGAAAACATTCTGTTGATATAATATGTGAGGGATTTAATATCAGCTTCATCTAGAAGCTTAATATGAATAAAAAATGACGTAATGAAGTATAAAGTTGTACATAAAAAGCATGCTGATATTTAAAAGTCAGTGAAACTAATTTTTTTTTTTAAATTTCTTATTTCTTTTCGAAGTGTTTAAAGTGAAATCTTCTTTTAGCGGACCAAAGCTTTTGTCCATTATCAAGGAGTATCCTTTAAATGGGAGTGCATTCATCTCCTGTTACAAAGGACTGTTCTAAAGTCAGGGAACGTAATAAATCAAGTAAGCTCTCTCTAGATTCTAAATTGCATATCTTCCAGCCATCGGCTGGACGTGCATTGGATTAAATCATGATAGCACACAGTGGAGAAGGCGAAAATTCCTTATATTCTTTCCCAGTTAAAGAATTATTAGGGAGACGGGAAGAAGACCCATTCGAAAAAATTCACATCGTGACGAAATATCGTCCACCATATTTTTAGTCGGGAGCCACTTTAGAGTTATTAATTATTTTTAAACCATGTAATATGATGAACTTCCTATATCCTAGCCGAAATTCGAACTTCGGAATCCGATGCTAGCTAGAAATGCTGCTAGTTCCATCACGAGAGCACACTGTGGGAGAAACGAAAATTCCTTACAAATGAGGGGTGTCAGCAAAATGACAGTGCCCTTTAATCCTTCTTTCCAAGCGTATCATACATAATACGGTTTAGTTTCTCTCCGTGGGCCCACTGTATCAATTTTGATGCGGGAGCGAGGTGGGACTTAGGGCTCACAGAATCATACGTGACACGCTGAAACAGAATTTTTATTTCAAATTTTAAATACGCGTAAATTATATCAGAATCCTGCGAAAGCTTACTGAACAGAATCTCTAGTGCATTACAAACGTTGTGATGAGCATTATATTTATCATTCTACTCTACGAAAGTTAAACTCGCGACGCTAACGACGCACGTTCAAAATTCAGAAACTTTTCACACAGTGCAAGAGGCTTAAAATTGCTGTAGGTAAAAATGGCAGTAGGGTATTATATGCACTGATAGTCAAATTCTCAATTTTTTGTTTCATCATTGCACAGAAATAATTTAAATTTGGAAAATATAATAATTATTGCTACTATTGCACTTATTCTAAATTTTAATTTTAAGTATTAGAATTTTCTTTTTATATTCTAAGAAAACACATTTAAATAACATAAACTGTAAGGATCCTAAGTTTTACTAACGTTTATTTTATTTTAAAACTGTACTGTCACTTCTTATTTTCTACTTCCGGCCAGAATTAAACGCTTTAACTTATTTATGCAAATTGCCTTGCTAACGCCAAGTACTTAAGTTGTGGCTTTTTGCCAAGCAAGAGAGAGGAAGCAGTTATTGGAAGCAAGCCGCTTGCCATTGTAGTTTTACGAGTTTTTACTCGGTTGCTGGTTGCCTTCAAGGCCAGAGGTTTAGTCCTCTTGATAATTGCAAACGTATCGTAGTTTTAGCAGCTCGGCGTACTACATACGGACCTTTGTTAAAATAAAGGCCAATCTTAATGCTAGGCATTTGTATACTAATTCAAAGTTAATTTTAATTAGAGTTTTAGTTAGTAGTTTTTATATTCTTACGTTCAGACCACAAGTGGTTGGTCTCTGTATTACGAAGTTCCGGAAATACCTGTAAAGATAGAAAAATAAAGGGTTTCGTATACCCTTCCTGCTTGTATTGTCTACTTCACAATTTCTTGAACATACAGTGGATGGACAAAAATATGGAAACACCTTGTGAAATGCATGTTTGAAAAAAAGATTGATTTTAATGAAATATGTAGGTGGCGCTGGCGTTTTTGACTACTGACGCCACCTATACAACTTCGTAAATGTGCTAAATAGTTCAGTTGTTGTCGGAGTACTGTTATGTGAGGTTGTCATTGCATTATGTCAGAGTTAACAGACTTCGAACGTGGGCAAATTGTTGGAGCACGTATGGTAGGTGCTTCCGTAAGCAAGGTAGCCGAGGTGTTTAGTGTTTCAAGAGGTACTGTATCGAAGATTTATTCCGCATATTTGAAAAGCGGAAAAACATCATCTGCTAAATCACAGCGAGGACGAAAGTGTGTCCTGAGTGATCGTGACAGACGATCATTAAGGGCAATTGTGACGAAAAATAAGAAGACCACAGCTGCAAAAGTTACTGCTGAAATGAATGTTGTGTTACCGAACCCTGTGAGTACCAAAACAATTAGAAGGGAGCTTCATAAACAGGGAATTGCTGGCCGTGCTGCAATTGAGAAGCCACTCATCAGTGATGCTAATGCCCGTAACAGGAAAAGGTGGTGTTTGAGTCATAAAGCCTGGACTATAGAGCAGTGGAAGCGAGTAATATGGTCTGACGAGTCTTCTTTCACGTTGTTTCCCACTTCTGGCCGAGTTTACGTCTGGAGAACGCCATCTCCCTATAATACAGACTGCTTGTTGCCAAGAGTGAAACATGGCGGGGGTTCTGTTATGGTTTGGGCAGCCATATCGTAGTTCTCTGCTAGCCCCATGATAACTGCGTCAGGGCACATGACTCCCAAGACTTATGTGAACATTTTGGCCGATCAAGTTCATCCCATGGTACAGACTTTGTTCCCCGATGGTGATGGTGTCTTCCAAGACGACAAAGCCCCTGTTCACACAGCTCACATTGTCCAGGACTGGTTTTCTGAGCACGAGGATGAGTTGTCCCATCTCCCCTGGCCGCCACAGTCACCAGACCTGAATATTATCGAACCTTTGTGGTCTACATTGGAACGGAAAGTGCGTTCTCGTTATCCACCGCCAACATCGTTATCTGAACTTGCCACCATTTTGCAGGAAGAATGGTATAATATTCCCTTGGCAAACATACAGGAACTATATTTATCCATTCCGAGAAGACTGCAAGCTGTTTTGGATGCCAACGGGTTTCCTACACTATATTAAGCAAAGAAACATGTTTTTTTAAAGGTGTTTCCATATTTTTGTCCAACCCCTGTAGCTTGAGTAAGCTCTCTGTTCCGAGTCAGGGCAATTCATGTTTCCAAAGCAAGTCAAGAGGAATACAAGTCCTGATAAAACAAAAATCCAAATATTTAGATAAACATCTGATTTTATAGGAATAATTTTTGCATATTAGGCTAAAATGCAAAATGCGTTCGGGCACACAGTGACGTTCAGCACTCCAATTTCACGTGCACACGGAGAGGAGAGGATTCGTTCTCTCGACGTCGAGAGCGAAGAAGTAAATGGAATTTCGAAATATAGTATGTAGATCCAAACTAAACAAAATTTAATTACTAAGGAAGGCAACGTGAAATTCCATCTTTAAATCAAGACTCATTTCAGTCTCGTAGAAAGAAGATAACTATCATAATTAGTTAAGAAAGATAATGATCGCCATTCCGCGATTAATGCTTCCTCCAGAAATGAATATTGTATACTATTGAGATTCAGACATGATATTTGGATTCAGGTAGTGATATCTGGCTGGCTACGAATATCATCATTTTCAGGATATTGTTTGGTGGTCATTCCTATATTTGCACAAATGGGTAATATGGCTCATAAAAATGAATGCGCGTCCGCTAGCAGTTCCTTTGAAATGCATAATGTAAAGCTCTAATCCTCTTCCCTTCATATTAGAGCAGCCACAAGATCTCCTGGAAACAAGCGAAATGACGTTCGCCTATCGATCATATTTAAAGTCATAATTTCATCAACACTAAAGGAAGTACTCCGGATTTTTAGATCTCTTAAAAGAGAACCTCCCAAACATCATACTTTTATGTTCAATATTAATTTGTGCTTCTTTCGTCTCTATAGTTCATTAAAAAATTAAAGGTGAGGAATACCTGCTCCATACTTCGTTCAACAATGCTGCAAGCGGTTTGAACTAAATGGCAGCATTCTCGACCTTCATGTCTTGGGCATCTTCATAAAATTATCTAAATTGTGTGTTTCAAATAGAAAAGAAATTCAATACTTGTATTTGTTTATATGAAAATTCTCCGTACAGTATTTGCACATCACTTCCTTTTGTCTTTATTTGTCAAACGCAAGTGCAGCAGCTTTCTACAGAATGTTCAGAGACATACAAATCTCCAGAAGTTGCCTCGTTTGTTTTCATAACTGTAAAAAGTTTAGAAATGGTTCAGGTTTTATAATATAAAACGTTACGCAACATCGATGATGAACGATGACCTTTTATTTTACTAAAGCACAGTAAAATAAAAGTTGCGGTTAAATATTTTGAAAATATGTTGCATTGTTGTGAATATGCATAGGATTATAAAATTTAAATTACGTACTGCTAACATCGAACTTGAAACACATATTTGAACATATATACATGATATTTAAAAGAACGTACATAAATATGCAAAAGATATGAGATATGATATACGAAAGATATGAGAGAACTGCAACAATTTAGTCTGCGTTATTTTCAAGAATGTTCAAAAACAACTTATTGAATGCCATGGGCAAACATTTCTAGTATTGCATAGTTTGATAGAAATTCTGTTTTCAGAAAAGGGTGAGAAGTGAAGAGAAATTATTTATTCGCTTCGTTCTTCAGAATCTTTCATCTTGCATCTATAAGACGTTTCAAAGAATATAAACTATGACTCAAAACATTTCTGACCTTATGTAGTATGAAACTAAATTTAGAATACACGGCCTCAAAGCTTTCATCAGTTTTCTTTTGTTTTCGGATTTAGATTCATTGAAATTATTTTATATTTATATATGTGTTGCGATACAGTTTGTTACATATAGATACATAAAATAAACTCATCAAAAATAAGTTTATTTTTTTCGAGCTCATGTCAATTAAGCCTACGGATTAGTACGAAAAATGATTTCAGAGAGAATATCAGGCAGCATTATTTTATTTTGAAGTAATTACGCACTACTTCGCATAACGAAATTTAGTTGACACAATTTTAATTTCCTTCGCATAAACTTTGTTTTGTTTTAAATAGTAATTTAATGAACTAATTACTGGTAAAACTTTTATGTTTGAGAGGAATTTTTATTTTATATTTCATACGAAAATTTTACATGTAGCTTTTAACAATAAAGATTTTATTTACATATTTAAGTATTATTATTTTCTAAATACTTTTTGCTGTAAATAGGGAATACAGATATCACTATTCTTTACACGAAGCAGTGTTTTTAATGAAGATAAAAAGTAAAGTAACTCTAATTGCAAAAGCTTGATATATGGGATTTGATTGATTATGGGTAGACAATCCTCATACACAGGTCTGTAATTGTTTTTCGATAAAACGAAGAAGAAAAATTAAATTTAGGTTGAATTAAGTTGGTTAGTCTATATGTAACCCCATCGTAAGCTTGGGTTCCTGGGTAAATCTTCACTAATTGAAAATAATTAAACATTTTGTTTGACTAACTACTCTATTTATTGAAACTGGGAAATAATTTAATGCTCAACAAAAGGGGACTTACATAGAATAAGCATATTCAAGAAAATAATAAATGTAAAACTGTGATAAGAAATATAAATAAAAGGAAAAAATGATTTGAAAAATTGTAGCATTAACATGATAATTGCTACGTTGATCCTTAAAGACAGGCCTTATACCCAGCCAGTAGACTTTAACTTGGAATTTAGCATGTTAAAAGTGATAACATTGTAGGGCTAAATTAAAAAGTTTTCATATTGAAAAACTCATACAAAGTAACATAAAATATTTCTAGCAAAATATGTGAGTTAAACTCTAAGCTAGAAAGAAAAGTACCAAAAAAGCGTTCTTCAGTCTAACGCTCTCCCAACTGAGCTATTTCGGCACACCAAAAAAGATTTATTTGATTGTATCGAAATTTCTGATGCGAATACCTTTCGATCCAACATGAAAATAGTCAAATATTGGTGGTCAATGAATGAATATCTGGAGCATTGCAAGCGAGCAACTGAATGGTGTGTAAAATAGGAGAAATTCTAATTCTAAGGCATAAGTTCCACTCTAGTTTGATTCTATCTCTTCACTTCAGCTACAAAAATTCTCCGTTCATGGTATGAGCATGTCTAACCAATTGCCAGAGGATGTGTCCTACAGGAAGCTACAGCAGGACCATTCGATGTTGAGATCAAAACGAGGCCGCCAGTCGAGGATGTTGACAGGAATCCTAGCAAAACACAGCGTCAAGAAGGCAGCGTTTCATATTCGGAGACGACAGAATGTGATGATCGAGGAATCTTCAATCCGCTCTAACAGCATCTGTTTCGTCATTATCAACAATCCGACGCGTAACTGGGACGCTAGTGGCCACAAGGATCATTAATAGACGACTCAGAGAACAGAACCTGAGCGGCCATTGCGCCTAACTACTTCTCAAATTTACATACAGACAAGCACGTATGCAATGCTGCTTAGTTGGCTTGACCTGAAATTTCACTGATTACAATAGAATTGGCTTCACATGTGATAACTGCTTCTAACTGTGTTACGAGAATCAGAAAAAGGCATATCTGGCGACGTTCAGTAAAGTGTATTATAGAAATCTTTAAGCAGTTTATTTCGGAGCTGGAGATGTGAAAAATGTGAAATTCGCTCGCCGAGATTCGAAAATAAGACGTTCCAATTCCTAGCATAATGTGCTTTTCAACTACACTACGAATGCATTCAGTAAGGAGGAAGAAAATATCTTACAATATGACGAACGACCTGACTGTCTCTCGTCAGACAGCTTGACAACAGGAATTTACAGTCTGGGATGTCATTTTATAGTTTTATGATGTCATTTTATGACTCTTTTGGTTATCGTCCGTGACATTCTTACAGAATACTGTACATCGGCGATATTCTAAGCCCTTTGTGTTGCTCTTCATTTTGAAGCACTCCGGGATTATATTTCAACAGAATAATAACCGGTCGCGTTTAGTAATCATGTCTGCTGATTGTCTTAACCTTATCAAATGCTTGCATGGCCAGCTAAATCTCTTAATTTATTCCCAGTAGAGAACACGTGGGATCTGACATGTGGGATCTATCTGCCCTCCGACTCTTCTTCGAAGTTGCTATCCACCTCTGCAGTTGGAGAGAATTTTGCAAGATATCTCGCAAGTGGTCATTGTCTACTCTAAGAATCAATATAAAGCCGGATAGCAGCTTGCATACGGGCCAAAGGTAGGCCAACCTCTTATAGATTGACTCGCTATATATAGCCGTATCTTCTAAATGAACTTTAAATTTCTCTAAAATTTTATACACTACTTTTCTAAGCATATAGCTCAAATGTTCCACAGCTTCATTTATTAGCGCATCTATAAACAAGCCTTTTTGCAAGAATTGTACAATCAGGTATGTCATAATTTCTCAAGCCCACCAGCGGCCGAGCGGTAAAGTCGCTGAACACTGGTAGTTCGGTCCGAGGTTCGAATCCCGCGAACGGGTTGGCTGCATAGGCGTTTTCGTGGTTTTTCCCATGTGTAACGTGTATACGAGCCAGTTTCCCTTAGAAAGTCCTCCACGAAGGCATCCCTCCCCTTAGGCAGATAGCCCTCGAGGCTTTGCCATAATCACACACACACACACACACATAATTTCTCAAAATTTGTTGTACCTCAGTGCTGTCAGTGAACTATCATTTCATAATGCGAAAGTGTCACCGAGATTTCAAGCTTCACTATATCCCTTAAGATTGCTCACTGCAGTTCTACGGTATTATGTGGTAAGTTACAAATGGACAAATAATTGTCATTTCTTAGGATAGTTTTTCATCTACGACCTTAGCCAGGTCTTGCATTATTTGTGCATTTTGGAATTGATTTCATAGTTCGTTAGTGATGCTAGGAAATTCTAGCATTTATAGTATTGTTAATCTGAATCACCCCAGGTGAGTAGCTGTACGTAGCGTAGCTCTGTTGTCTTGGAGATGAAAAATGCCTTTGTGAAATTTTGTTTCGTGCTTACATCTTCATAGGGGCACACATACACATCGATCATGTAATATAAACACATCTCAAATTATGGACGGCTGAATGGAAACATAGTTTCCGCCGGTTGTGATTACATCCTCAGAATCCATTATAAAAGCAAAGTTACGTAGTAACTAAAATTTTTAGCACCCAAAAGCAGTCATTTAGTTTGCTCGCGCATTTTTTTTCATAAGTTATATTAATTTACCTTGCAGTGTTCTGTTGGCTTTGAATTAACCTTTAATTTTGCTAAGCGATTAAGATGACATGTGCGTGGACAGAAAAAGTGACTCGCTAAGTTTCATTATTATAATGCTTATGATAATTTTAAAATACAGCTTAAAATATATTTTCTTTTTCTAAACGTGAAGCCTGTTATGCATATACGAGTGTGATGTGAAAATGTTCAGTTTTCGAGGTTTCCTTCATTGAATAAATTATTGCTATGAATGTTTAGGCTTAAATGTCTTAAAAATATGACGTATCTGTAGAGGCGAGCAAATAACTTTAAAATTGCGCATTATTTATAAAGTAGGTTCTATCAAGACTGAAAGGCTCACCATTTGCCGAGTGGTAAAATCGCTGAACACCGGTAATTAAACACGGTTTCAAATTACGGTTAATGGGTTAGTTGCATTAGAGATTTCCCGGTTTTCCTCATGTACAACGTGGGAATAGGAGAACATTTCTATTAAGCAGTCCTTCACGAAGTCATTCCTCACTTTAGGCAGATAGCTTATTTATCATCAAAGCGCTGCGTTGATTTATGACAGCAAATATTGAATATTTTCCGAATACCTACAGTATACTTCATATATCTGTTACGGTGAAACACCGAAATCTGGAGAACGTCGACTTTCACCGGTGAATGTCAACATTCACATAGTCGCTTGGTGTATGTCAGAAATATTTTCCAAATACTCTTATTTCTGACTTAGATCGGTGAATGTCGACATTCACCATGTACTAATGGTAGATGTTGAACATATAAGAATATTATATTTCCTTCTCCGTAATGTTGAACATATAAGAATATTATATTTCCTTCTTCGTAATTCATTCGCGAAAAAACGCACTTGAGACTCAGAATAAGAACTTAAGAATATAAGAACTTAAAACACACAGTACATTCAAAATGAGAAAGGAAAATAGTAGAACTTATAAACTTACCAAATTATGTGATTCAAATCTTATTTATTGCAACAACTTAAACTATTATGACACTTTGAATTGCACAAGAGGCCCTTGCTTTTACAACTGCATTTATTTGTGGAACACTTCCTTTTGGAATGGCAGCGTGTACATATACTCCTCTCTTTTCGACCTACACCACAGCATATCTGTCATTGTCGACATACACCGGTGAGGGTCCGAATGTACAAGAATGTAAAGAAATTTTCGATCTTTCACCGACGTATTTGGTGAATGTTGACATTCTCCGGTGAAAGTCGACATTCTCCAATTTCGGTCCTTCACGGTAACATATCCACCAAATCTGGTGCTGAAACATGCCTTATGTCACTGATTGCTTATCATTGATGTCAAAACTTTGAAAGTGGTCACAATAATGTGAATCGGCCTTATGTATTTGTAAGGAATTACGGCATTCCTCCTATGCGTGCTGTTTCGGTGTAGTCATTATCCATATCATACTAGGATCTCGGATATCTGTAGCTCGATTTCCGTAGAGAGTTCAGTTGATTTTACACACTTCCCTTGTCGAAAAATCTAATAATCTCTGCACATTGTAGTAGATGAAGAAGTTAAAAGCTATCGTGCTTTAGAAACATGCATATTTAGAAATAATATTTCTGTGCAGTGGTGTGGAATGCATTAGTTTTTCTGTACAAACCGATGATTAGAAAAGTTTAAACTGACAAACCAAAATACAGTCATATACTATACATTTCTAAAATTACAAGGCTTTCAGTTTTAAGTCAGCAAATGAAATTCAATTTTTTATGATTTAGGATATTTTACATTTATGCACATGATACTATTAAAACTTTTTAAAAATAGCTGAGTAACTTTAAAAGTAACTTTGAACATCCTAAATGTAACACTTAATCAATAAACCTTCTTTAATACTGCTGATTAAGTTTCACATTAATCAGTTGCTACATTGAACATATTGATTTATATATGATTGAAATATCATAGTATCTTTGTTAATTTAATTTGCACAGAGGACAAGAACAACATAATGAGTAAATTGAATTATCTGCTTTTAGAAAATAAGATGATATGTAAATCGGGCCCAAGCAATTTCTCAATAATTGTTAATTTGTCATATTTCAGAAACTTAAGATTATGCTAAGAAGGAATTCCTTAAAACGTAGGGGACATGCAGTAGTTCATAAATCCATTTCAGAGAACAATGGATATAAATTGTGTGCTATAGTCACGAGATATAGGATTTTCTGGGAAGCAGAACCATGTGCGCAGCATGGAAATAGAGACAGAGAGCTGTAGATAAAGTTCATCAATTAATTTCTCCAGTTGTGTCACAAACGTACACCTCTGGCACAGAGCGAAGCGTAATCTCCGATGACCGCTCATCAATGTTGCTATGGCAACGGAAGGAAACGCAGACTCCTTCTGATGAAGAAAACCTGAGTAATCCAATATCTAAGTAGTTGCAACTATTGTGAACACAAACTGATATCACAAGAGCCCATTATTCGAAGCAGATTGCGATAATAAATGTATTCTATGCCACAGCGAAAGTCATACTTTTGTATCAGAGCAGGTTTTTCTATCTTTATTTCATCTGTAATTTTTATGATCTTTCTAAACGCTCTGAATTGATGAAGATATCATCCTTAATGAAATTAGTATTTTTAATAGTTGACTCTTGAGTGTGTGTGTGATTATTATAAAGCCTCGAGGGCTATCTACCTAAGGGGAGGGATGCCTTCGTGGAGGACTTTCTAAGGAAAACTGGTTCGTATACACATTATACATGGGGAAAAACCACGAAAACGCCCATGCAGCCAGCCCGCTCACAGGATTCGAACTTCGGACCGAACTACCAGTGTTCAGCGACTTTACCGCTCGGTCGCTGGTAGGCAGTTGACTCTTGAACAACGACGTCATGAATTATTGATATATGCTTTCGGATTTGGTTTCAATAAATACACTGGAAAATAATATGTGGATGTGCTTTATTTGAAAGACCAAAATTAAAATTTCCAAAAATAATTAGGTATGTGATTAATGCATAAAATATAAATGAAAATACTTATGCATGTGTTTTGCTATCAAAGCTATAAATGTACATAGATCAGTTAATTTTAAATGCCTAATGTAAGAACTATGCGCAATACCTGCTGTGTTTTGCATTACATATAACAGCCTGATGCGAGTCTTGATAGAGGCTTTCAGTCAGTAGTACATTATTAGTAGTTAAGTGGTTATAGCGCTAAAAGTATTATGTGAATTTTCGACAGACTAGATGCCGGATTCTCCAAAGAGTGCGGCATTTTTCAAGGACTAACATAAATTACAAAAGATTCTTACTAGACAGCTTTGCATGTAAAATAGCAAATAAATCCACATTATAAAAGCAGTTCTCTTCCGAGATTACATTGTTACATTCTACGAGTTCGTGGATTTGGAGTGACTGACGACAACACTTGGTGAAGAATCAAAACACAATTTATTTGTCAGTATTACACAGGACAGTTCCCAAAGCCGCAGTCGTCGAGAAACTACGATAAACACGCGAAAACAATCAGCAACACAGCCTTCAGGCTATCAGGCTATAACGGTGAAGACAGTTTCACGGAAAAATACTAAAGTACAGCTTCCGACTCGGTCGAACGGTCTCAAGCTAATCTCTGAACTGAAAGCGCTCAAGATACTCTTCACGATAAAACTCACGACGTACTCAAGATACACTGCTACTCCGCGTACACGCAGGGTTTAGATAGCTTTGACCTGCCTTCAAGTACATTCTGGGGTAAACCGGTAAGAATTCGTTCTAGAATGATCTCGCACCGCCTATGGCATATCGCTGATTTTGTTGCCAAATGGGCAATTTCGCGCCAAATCTGTCAACCCTAAACTCGCTTTGCGGAGAAGCTATCTTACCGCGGCTGAGGATTTCGTAATAATATATTATCGAAGATGCACTTATCAGTCTTTGTAGCAAATCTGAAAGTATCCAGAGTCACCGCCTTCAACTAGTCCACCAATTAATGGAAATGCTGCATCATGAAAATTACCCTAAAGTTAGTATTTAAATGAGATTTTTATTTTGAAGAAATAAAGAAATCCAATGAGTTGCCGTCTATGGAACTTCTAAATCCCCCATCCTGTTTCATAATTCGGTCATCAAAATTCGGTAATAAAAAATTTTGTAGGATGGAGCCTCTAACTGTCATCAGTGCTTGACCAGCCACAATGAACATTTGTCCGGAAAATTTCAGCCATATCAAGACTCTTTACGATATTTTCTTTAACTGTGCAGGGTTTCTTCTTTCACCCATTCGAAGGTATCTGAAACATTCTGCGCCGTTTGAAAACATGTGCCGTGTAATCTCTATCAGACGTATTCTGTCTCATACATTTATTCCTTTCTGGTGTATCTGCCTTGAATTTGCATAAAGTTTAATGCAAAATGTGATAATACAGTTTTATTTGTTATTTTGTTGCTTATTTTTATAACATATCAATGAAACAGACACTGACATAAAAAGTTAGAAACTAATCCTTGGGAATTTGCAATTGCACTGGTGGGCAATCAAAATTATGTGCATAATCTCCGTTTAGATAATGTCCACACTATTACCAATACTGAGGTCCCTAACAACAATTATCGTATTTGCCGGCGTATAAAACGCACCCCTTTTTTATACACATTTTTGAAGGATAAAACTTTATTACTGATCATTATAATGAATTTGCAATATTTTAAATACAAAGTAATACTTTCTGTAAATACTAAGTCTATCTGGGAAAGAACACCTTTTAATCTTCTTTGTCAAACCCCAGGCACTCATCTCCAGAGCTAAAGAGCTTGCGGTTTACTTAAAATCTATTCTAAATCAGTATCTGAGTCCTCATACAACAAATTGCCCTTTGTACCATCCAGTTCTTTACCACTGTCTCTGTTTGTCTGCTGTCTTTACCACTGTCTCCTCACAGCATCCCATGAACCATCCTTTGACCCATTCACAAACTTGTGAAATGCTAGGCCTATTTCTTCTTCCTAATGGTGTAACCTCAAAATTTAAATAATGCATCCAGCTTGTATGCTATGTTATAGCATTGCCGACGCTGCGTTTGAGCCATAACTTGCCAACAAGTTTAAGAAAATTGAACAGTAAAAATTTCACACACTTAAAAGTCGTTCACAAAAATGGGAAAGCTTAAACGAACCAGTTGTGATCGTCGATGACAGCACATGAGCATTCACTGAACTCTACGTAACTGTAATATTCCCACATTCTGCAAGGAAACAAGAAAAAAGTCACGTAACTCCGAATAGAGGAAATTTCCAGAAATGAATACAATCAAAAACTGAGTATCGACGTATACGACGCACGCCGTTTTTCAGACCTATCTTCAAAGGAAAAAAGTGCGTCTTAAAGACGAGCAAACACGGTAATTTAAATAACAACATTTCCTTATTGCTAATCCATGTACATACAATCGCTGAGTACTTAAAAACCGCAGATTTCATTTTTTAATATTAAATAGTTTCGTCTGCTAAAGAAATCTTCCAATCTATTTAAAGCATTTCTCACTTGAAAGACCTCAGAATGTGTAGAAAGAAATAATCAACTATTAACTTGTTACATACATGTTTCGTGTAATGAGAAAAATGCATTTACTTTCGTTTTACGCAGATTTGTAGGGATCTATATTATTTGCGATGTGGTTAGGACCATCTCATTAGTAAATCAAAGTAGTGCCATAGATGTATCATCTACATTTTAGTATTCTTTTACATGGGGTAAGTGCAAAAAGGTTTTAACATTTGTAAAGATACAGGACTTTCAAGGATAAACAAGATCTTCTTCAAGCTGCACGTGGCGAAAACTGCATAGCATGTTACCAACTAGTTTCCCGGATATCGAACCAAAGTTGAATTACCGAAGTTCATCAGTCTTATCGGTCTCTGTCACTGGTGTTTTCATCTCATATAGAACTTAGTTTTGTAATGTTTGATGTTGAGACGCATGCATTATCAGGTTCAATGTTCCGTCTTACTTTCTTCGGGAACATGTAAGGACCTGACTCGGAACAGAGAGCTTACTAAAGCTATGTTCAATAACTGTGGGAAGTAGACAGGATACACAAGAAGGGTATACAAAACCCTTTATTTTTCTCTATTTACAATAACTTCCGTTCTTCGGAATACAAAGACCCACTACTTGTGGTCTAAACGTAAAAATATAAAAATAAAACTAAACTCTAATTTAACTTTAAAAAAATAAACGTGGAAGATTGGCCTTATATTAACAGGAAGCCGTATGTAGTACAGAGAACTGTGAACACAACAATACGTTTAAAGTTATCAAGAGGATTAAACCTCTGGCCTGGAAGGCAACCAGCAACTGGGTAAAACTTCTTAGGTAAGCGGCCTGCTTCGACTAACTGCTTCCTCTCTCTCGCTTGGCAAAAAGCCACAACTTAAATACTTGGCGTTCGCCAGACAAACTTTGCATAAATACGTTAACGCTTATAATTCTGGCCGGAAGTAGAAAATAAGAAGTGATAGTAAAGATTTAAAATAAAATAAACGTTAGTAAAACTTAAGATCCTTACATACTTCCCGCCAGAGTTAATTAGTTTGAAACTGAGGTCTAAAACGACCTTGTTGAAAACTTTTAGCTCTAGAATCTAACGCGAGGCCAATCTTTTACAAATATTTTTCGCTAGAAACTAGAAATTTAAAAGAAAGAAATTTGTTTTTACAATAGCAGCTCTCAGGACACGCAATTTTTTCATCTGTACTGCATCAAAACAGGAGCTTTTATTCAAATCTGGTTCCTTCCAGAGATCTGGAAGGAAAACTAGTTTAATGAAATGTTACACTATGAAATGGCAAGTAACATGTATAATTATATTTCTCTTAACATTCTTATTTCATTCATGACTATTTTAATTATCTCTCCCCGTGCTCTCTGACATGTGTTGTAAAAGAACACCAAACACGAATGTGTTTATGTCTACGTGTTCAACACTTCCTCCTACAATCAAAGCACTAACGTGTTAAAAATTCAACATACTAAGACCTCGTAACACACCCTAACTTCAACTCTAAACCCTGAGGTACTATTCTGAAAGTGGCTAACTTTGAAGTGTAGCATCAGAGAGCCTAACTACATTCATTCAACCTTTAACACATATTCACCATGATTTGGTCTTTTTACAGTCACACGAATAAAAAATTTTTAACATTACTTTCACTTTTACCATATCACGGTATTTCTTAACATTTGAAATAACAGTTCACATTGTATATAAGAACATATTAACATGCCGTTAATTTTACGGATTTGACAACATACATTAGTTGTACATTGTTAACTTCTATTCTTTTCAAAGCAAGTGCCAATTCTTTCTACATTGAAATACTACATTTCAAAAAGTCTTTCAGACTAAAACTTCTTTCTTGCCAGAAAGTTTTAAATAAAATTTATACAATAACTTTTTACAATATTTAAGTCTTTACACATCGCTATTATACATCAACTTTAGTTTTACACGCGAGTAATTGAAAAACATAATACCAAAATCGGTAACAACACATTTCTCGCCCTTTTGGCGATAATGGTAGACCTCGCATGAGGTAAAACTTCTTGAAATCTGCCACTTGCAGTAAGAATGAATGATTAACTTACGTTTGCAAAGTAACATAAAATTTTACTTATCTTTGTGATATTCGGACATTCTTTTCTGAGCCCAGTCCTGGAAAGTAGCGTAGATTCTTGTTTGATTTATCCTCCTTCGTGTGCGGGCTCGCCCTTCAGTGCCTTCCTCTAGAAGCTTTCTTTTTTTTCCAGTTCGGTCACCCTTGAATACCTTCTTTTTCGCCTCTGCCTGTGGTCTTGGCAGTTTGATGGCAGCTGGTCTTGGCGGAACCGGGAGACTTCCTTCGCGTTCCTGCTTGGACCTCGTTGCTGGCCGTTCAAATTTTCCTTGTAACTTTTCCTCCGCCGCTGGTGGCCCTTCCGCAGTTCGGCGACATTTGCTGCGGAGAGTCCTGTCGGATGAGTAGATTTTCCGTTTTAGAGCCAGGTTATAGTTGCTGTCATTTCTCCTGGCTCTCTTTACATACGTCGTCCTTCTCCCTTCTTCATTCTGAGGGTGTTCGTGAGCTCTCTTTTCTGGACGGTGGAACGGCTTCTTTTTCTTGCTACCTTCAATTTTCCCGCGGGGAAACTTTCTTTTCACTTGCTCCTGTCTAGTAATGGCTTGGCCTTGTACTTGTCGTTGTTCCACCTCTGGAGCTTGTGCCTGCGGTGTCTGCCGTGCCGGATCCTGCAAAAGATCTTTGAAAATTTGCATTTTATTACGATCATAGTAGGGTTTGATTTGATCAATGTTTGCGGAGCAGGTTTCACCATTTCTGGCTTTTAACACTACTACAGCGTGAGTTATTTTTTCTATGACATATGGTCCTTCAAATCGTGGAAAAAATTTGGCAGTTTTATCTTCTGGTGCTGAAGAAAGTGAATGCTTAATTTTTAATACTTCATCCCCTACTTTATAAGTTACTCCCCGTCGTTTCAAGTCGTAATACAGCTTTTGTTTTCTCTGTGCTACTTCCATATTCTTTTTGCTTCTTTAATTAGTTTTTCTACATCACCCATTTTAAATTCTGGGGCTCTTTGTTGCACATAAAATAATTTATCTAACGGCGTTATAATCTTTCTGCCCAAAAATAACTCAGGAGGAGTTTTGCCCGTTGTATCATGTTTTGCGGTCCTAAGGGCGAAAGCAAATTCATTGACATAGTTATCCCAGCTTTTATGAAAATTTTTAACATAACTACGGATAATTTTCACTATATCTCTATTGACCCGTTCCGCTATATTTGATTGCGGCCGATACGGGACCATTTTTAAATGACGTATGCCCAGTTTTTGGCACATGTCTTCAAATACATTACTTACAAATTGAGAACCATTATCCGATATAACTTTTGGGGCGCCCCGTATTTTAAAATATATTTATTTAAAATAGAATCAGTAACTAATTTCGCGGAGGCTCGTTTTAAGGGAACAATTTCGGTCCACTTACTAAAATGATCAACCATAACAAGGAGATAGCGACTTTTATTTAACTGACTTTTTGGGAAAGGGCCCAATAAATCGATGCCAATTATTTCATTTGGAAATTCGGATTTAATACTATTTAGAAACCCGGCCGGGCGGAAATTAATATAATTAACTGCTTGACATGTTGGGCAGGACTGGACATACGCCCTTGTTAACTTTTGCAGTTCAGGAAAATAGACTGCCTCGCGTACGCGTTGGATAGTTTTTCGAATACCAGCATGAGAAGCTAAAGGGCTGTCATGGAGCTCCTGCAGGATATTTAATCTAAGACTAGCTGGGATAACAGGTCGAAATTCGTTGTTGGAATTCGTAGTTTTTGTATAAAATAATAGACCATCTATTAGTTCGTAATGGGTCGCCCTATTTCTTATCGCCACAATATCTTGGTGGCTAAAATTTTCAGGATCCTTTAAATACTCATAAATGCTTCCAAACTCAGGATCCTTACCCAGTTCTGTTATTACAGTTTCTCAGGAATTTATTGTACACGCTGTAAGCATTGCAACTTTTACGGTATTACCCTGTTCGTCTAATTTAATTCGTGATAGGGCATCTGCTACGATATTTTCCTTTCCGGGGGTATGCTTGATTACCAGATTATATTCTTGTAGCTTGAGTGCCCATCTTATTAACCTTGGGGATAAGTTTTTCCCTGAGTACAATCTAGTTACCGCCGCATGATCAGAGTACACTGTTATTGGCGCCTTTCCAAAATAGACTCGGAACTTTTGCACTGCTAACAGAACTGCAAGTGCCTCTCTCTCGGTCGCGGAATAGTTTCTTTGTGTTTGATTTAAAGTTCGGCTAAAAAATGCCACGGGCTGCTGATTTTGCGAAAGTACCGCTCCTACCGCATAATCCGAAGCATCCGCTGAAATTTCTAAATTCTCATCCTTTTCAGGAAATTTCAACACAGGGGCTTGCGTTAATGCTTGTTTTAATTTTTCGAAAGCACTATTGGCTTCGGCCGTCCACGAGAATCTTGCCTTTTTCCTTTTTCATTTTAACAATGGCTCAGCAATAGTTGCAAAATCTTTTATAAAGGACCTATAATATGAACAAAGTCCTAGAAAAGAAGAGAGCTTCTTTGCCGTGTTCGGAGTCGGATACTTTTGTACAGCGATTATTTTTGATTCGTCTGTCTCGATTCCTTTCTGAGTGTGGTGTTGCTGGCCGTGATCGTATAAAGTGTCGATACTAAGAACATCAAGTACAAATTAATTTTGCGTAAATACTTAAACTAAAATTTGGTGTTTAGTACATTGCTTAATCATTACTAAATAGATTAACAAGACTTACCCACTGATGCATGCATGAGCCGATTATTTTCTTTTTCCAATCTCATATTTATTTCAATACACATACTTTCTGGATTAAATAAGACACATTTATCACACATATATATAAATACTCAAATATCATAACTTAGATACACGCAATGCGATAACTCAAATGGAATGTCCGTGGAGTGCCGACGCGTGACTATTCGCGCAATCCTGTTCCATCGAATAATTTTGCGGTTGAGACTTGATCAATTCTATCTTCATATTATCGCGCTGTCTGGTTACACACTTATAAGCTCTTCTTTTTTCCTTTTACATTCATATGATTTTTACACACATCGCACGTGGAGACACATTGCTGATCAAGCACATCTTGAAGTCGAACAGTTACTTATATTCTGCTTGCGCGTTTATTTTATTCACAAATTCCACACACTTGCGCGTATATTATATTATTCACAAATCAAACATCTACTTTAAGTACTGGATTTCTTCATTCTGCTTCTTTCTCGGCAAAATTAGACAGGAACAAATGGCGTCTTCTGAGTGTGTGTGTCCCGAAGGCCCACACACTCGCTAAGCTCGACGTCAGGCAGCAAGAGGGGAAAAAGGAAAAAAAGAGAGAGACAAACCAGTCCTTCCAGTATTTATACCTTTCGACGCACGTGCTCGCGCGTGATAACGATACAAGAATCGATGTAGCCACAATGTTCTCACATTCCCTCCGGCCGAAGAAAAAAAAAATGTCCCATCACTGGACAAATGAAATCCCTCTCTGCTGGACACACTTGAACTTTCGTCTGCATTACATACACATTTCACACCAATCTTTACATCATTTGCAAAGGCACTGCAGTTTATCATTTCGTTGGCACTCCATACATTCCTCATTACATTAACACAGTTGAGCTTTCGTATGCACTATCACACATATTTCACGTTAATATTTCACATTGCTTGAAAAAAAAAACACAGCATTTTAAACATTCTGTGATATATATATTTTTACATTAGTATTATTCTTTTACGTACTCATGCATGTCTACTCTTACCTAAAATATCACCACAGATGCGATTCCAGGCAATGAAAATTTGGCACTTAAGACACATAATTTACAATTCACATATGATTAAATATCCAATCAATCACTTAAACTAAGAACATTTGCATTATCAATTTTGATGGAACTCCTCTTAACCATTGTTTACCTTATTTCATTCTTTACATTTTAGAATCACATTCACTATTTCATTACATAGCTACTTTTATCATTTGATCATATTCATTTTACATATACATTTCATATACCAATATGTCATGACATTGTTACAAGCTACATTTGTATTAGATCCACTATTAAATTACATACCTTCAATTTGATTCAGCAGTAAGACAAGGAGATTTGAAACACACTCTTTTTTTTTTTTTTTTTTTTTTGAATCTGCTACCTAGTAATCAATGAGACCCTGCATAGTATAATCCAATTCTTCTGGTATATGGACCAGCCAACTCTACCAAACTCGTGCAATTAGCGCTTTATTACACTAAATTGATCCATACCACACATGATCATCATTCATTATCTAGCTTGTACACATGCTACATTCTAATCATAATCACAATGTCTTTACATATTTTTTTTTTTTTATTTGCTGATCTACAATTAACAATTGTGTTACAATCCTAATCCTCATTTTGTGTTGAATCTACTCTTGAAGGCTTTTGTAAAAACAATTTACTTACGTGAACTTTAGTGGTTTTATTCTCTAATTGTATTATATAATTATCATTTCGTAGCTTTCTAATGATCTCATATGGCCCCTTGTATTTTGGATGTAGCACCCTTCGATCAGTAAATTCCTGCATAAAAACTTTATCCCCTGATTTCAATTCTGGAATTTTTCTCCCTTTCAAATATTTTTTTGCACAATTAAAGTATTCATCCTCATTTAATTTTACTTGTTGCTTATCTCTACTCAATTGTTCCTTTATTCTTTTGGAATATTCCTGGAATTCTTCTGCTAATTTAAGAGGATCATTGCTATCTATGGGAGTATTTAATGTTCTACCGAAAAATAGTTCTGCTGGTGAAAATTGAGTTACAGAATGTTTAGCATTATTATAATACAGTTTAAACATCAGTACTTTTTGTGGCCATTCAAATATTTTGTTTGATATTGCTGCAACTGATTCTTTCATTACCCTGTGAACTCTTTCAATCAACCCATTGGACTGTGGATAATAAATTGAACTTTTTCTGTGTTCTATTTTAAGCGATTTTAAAAATTGAGTAAATTCTGTGGAACAAAAATAGGAACCGTTATCTGATAACAAAATTTTTGGAATGCCAAATCTGGCAAAATAATCATTTAAAGATTTTATGATGGATTGAGAAGTGCAGTTGTTTAACGGAACTGTTTCCAAATATCTGGAATAATGATCAATGATAGTGAGTACATAAAACTTATTATCTATGGATCTTGGCAGTTTACCAACTATGTCTATAGCTATCATCTCTCCAGGAGCAAGATCTTTCTTAGGAATTAGACGTGGCAGAGTGTTGTGAGGTTTAGACTTATTTTGTAAGCAATCTAAACAATTTTCTACAAAACTTTTCGTATCGCTGTACATACCTTTCCAATAATACTTTGCCTTTACAAACTCATATGTCTTTTGAATACCAAAGTGAGGCGCATGAACTGTCTGTAATACATCTTTAATTAATGCCTTAGGAATTAGAATTTTATTCTGGATACTTCTGTCTTTCTTTCTCATATTTACAGGTTTTAATTTTATCATTACTACATCTGTATGACTATCAATAAAATATTGTTCTACACTTTCTTTGTGGTTATCCTGTAATTTTTTTATAATTGATTTTATGTCTGGATCACTTTGCTGTTTACTAATTATGTTTTGAATAGACAAGTTATCATTGGTCTTAAATATATTTACATTGTTTACCACTACATCCTCTGAAACTCTTGACAAGTAGTCTGCTGGGTTTTTTAAACCAGGAATATGCTCCATCGTGTATTGAAATTCCTGTAAATATAACAACCAACGTGCTACAATATCTGGCTGTTTGTCAAGACTAATATGGAAAGTCAGAGGTTTAGCATCCGTTAATATTATAAATTTTTTCCCATACAGATGTTCGTGAAATTGCTTTACTGATCTGAAGATTGCATAAAGTTCTCTCCTAATTGAAGGATATCTAGCCTCAGCAGGTGTTAAAATTTTTGAGTAAAATTGTACTGGGAAAAACTTTTCATCAGTTTTTTGCATTAATATGCCACAAATGGCTGATCTAGAAGCATCGGTTACTAAATATAAAGGTTTATCATTTTCTATGTTTTTTATTGTGGGTTTTTCTAAAATTAATTCTTGTATTTTATCTAATGCATTTTGGCATCTCTCGTTCCACACGAATGGTATATTCTTTCTTGTTAAATTTACTATTGGCTTGACAAATTCTGCATAATTAAAAATTAAGTGTCGAAAATAATTTACCATGCCTATGAATGTTTGAACCTCTTTCACATTTCTTGGCCTAGGAAATTTGGCTACTTTCTGAATATTCTCCTCTGAAGGAGCAAAACCATTCTTATTAACCGAAAAACCTAAATACGTAATCTCTTGTTTACATAACTGCAATTTGGCTGGGTCTAATGTTAAATTAAATTTTTTTAACCTGTCAAACACCTTTTGTAAAATAATTACTAGTTCATTTATACTGTTAGCTGCAACAATTATGTCATCTAGAAAATATTGTAAATTTGGACCCTGCAATTCACCTAAACATTTTGATATTAGAGTATGGAAATAAGCAGATGAATTTTTTGCACCAAAAGGTAACCGAGTTGGTTGAAAATTGCCAAGTTCCGTGCAAAAGGCTAATTTTTCTTTATCTTTCTGATCTAACTTTATTTGAAAAAATGCTGACTTAAGATCTAGCACACAATAATAACTTTTACCTGCTATATTATGCAAAATATCTGAAATCTTAGGTAGACATATTTGATATGATTCAGTTATGCAATTTAACAATCTATAATCTACTGCCATTCTAAATTTTAATTTGCTAGGATCAGTATTAGGTGGTGCTTTCTTTTTGACAAAAATTACTGGAAAACTGTAACTCGATGTCGATGGCTCTATAATACCTGCTTCTAACAATTTGGCTATCTCCTCTTGGGCATATTTTTTTAGCAATGCGAGGAATAGTGTATGGTCTAGTTTGAATTGGAAAGTTATGTAATAAATTAAATTGTGGCACGACAGCATCAGTCTCACCCAGAGTGGTGTAAGATTTTGAAAACACAGCTGAATTTTTCATGAGCATTTCAATCATCTTATTTTTTTGTTCTGCTTCTAAATGACTTAAATCAAAATCATCTGGGCTTAATTCCTCCTTTCTTAATTGTTTAATTTCTTTTAAAGTTATATGGTTAATCTGCAAATTTTGTTGCTCTCTAGGTTTTTCAAATTGTTTTTCTTCGACTTTATATACCTTACCAATCTTTTCACCCTTTCTTAGAATAATTGCGGCATTGGAATTGTTTTCAATTATGGTGAATATATATTGCCTGTCACTTATCTCATGAATTGAATCAGTCACACCTATCTTGCCCACTTTTCGCCTGTCTGGTGAGAACATTATTTGCCTTTCTTTCTGCATATTAATTGGAATGCTTAACTTTACTATCTCTGCTGTATTTGGCGCAATTCTGGTATTCAATACTACTCTTACAATACCCGACTCCTCTGGTCTACTATTCTTGTCTACCTTTTTTGCATTAATATTAGTACAGTTTTTTCTTTTGTCCAAAAGATCAAAATATGTGTTATCAATGATTAACTGACTTTTATCTGCATCTATAAGTATCTTATTTTTTTGAATGAAATCATACCCTAAAATCATTTGATAATTTGTGTTCCAATTATGTTGTGTAACAAAAAATTGGTTGGCAAGCCATTTATTTCCTAAACGAAATTTTAAGTTTACAGCAGATACATATGGGATAGTAGCATTATTTAGCGTATGTATTCTTACAGATCTGCTTAAGTAATGAATCTTTGTGTAATTTTTTATTACTTGCAAGGTGTCTGGTTGTATTAAGCTTAAATTTGCACCTGTATCAAGTAATGCTTCTACCACAAAGTCGCCAAATTTGATTTCTATTACTGGTAATTCTGTGATACTATTAGTCTGGCAAGAAGCTACCAATTTTTGTTCATTACTTTCTTTAATTTTGTGTCGGAATCTTTCATGTGTATTTGGCCTATTTGAGTTCCTTATTTTTTTTATTTTGTCTTGTTTCCCCCAAATTTTTTTATGGGCACTTGAGTAATACTTTGTGTATCTGGGAGATCTGCAAGTACCCTTCATTAGTTTAAATTATTTGTACGAGTATTGTATCTTCTGTATTGTGGCCTATTTCTATTACTGTTCTGTAGTCTATTACCTTGCGTGAAAGCAAACCGACTATTACATCTATTCCTTCTATTGATAAAGTTACCCCTATGAAAATTTCTTTTCTGGTTTTTTCTAGCCTGTCTATAATATTGAAAATTATTGTTTGAAGGAAAATAAGGACACTCTGTAGTCCAATGATTCTGTTGGCAAATATGACAAGACTCTCTATTACTACTACTTTGTGTAGCATTATTTTCTAGGCTAGTTACATTGTTTACACTACCATTAGGTAAAATTTCATTGAATTTTTTTGACAAATCCTCAATGGCTCTATTATTTTGCATGTGTTGCATAATTAATGTATTTAATTCAGGTGAAAAATCATGTGCCTGTGAGCTATTACCAGAATCCTCCAATGCTTTTTCTGTTCTTTGCCTGTTTAACAGCAGTAGCAAAATCAATAGGTCCTAGTTTTTTAACCTCCAGTCTTAAATCTGGTCTGAGAGCTTCTAAGAATTTTGAAAGCATTGCTTTTTGAGTGAGGTTATGTACCTCTTCACTCGAACTAGGATAGCACCCAAAATATTTTGTGGCATAAGTATTCACTTTTTCCGCCAAGTCCTCGACTGACTGATCTGGGGTCTGTCTAATTGAGTTAAAGTTATTTTGAATTGTGTCAAATGACTGAGATTTTGCAAATTTTTTACTTAGTAATGCTTTTAAATCATCAAATGACATATCTTTACACGATTCATTATCAATTACAAATTTTAATGCTTTACCCCTCAATTGAATTTTTAACACCAAACTTTTTCTGTTCTCATTCCAGTTCTCTAAATTTGCCATTTGGCATAACTGATCTAAAAAAAACGTTATATTTTCGTCATGCTTCCCTGAAAAAGTAGGCAGAGCAGTAGTCAGACTCATATTCATTACATTATTTTTCTTAGCCATTCTGAATCAATTTACTATAGTACCACTCTAAATTACTATTATTATTACTTCTAATGTATAGTACATTCATAAATACACTATTGTAACTTATCAAAATTTTTCACATGGATACAAGTTATTACATACTCCTTACCACACAATATGATATACATTCAGGAATAATTTCTTAAATACTGACCAATTTTGAATTGATATTACCATTTTCACATATCTATTTTTTATCATTAAATTATTTCACATTAGCAGGAAACAGTCATATGGAATTCTATATATATATTTTTTTTTACATATGCAATTTTCAACTTTTTCTTAATGATTCATATCAGATAAACACAAAATTCAAAATTTTATCCAATCATTACTAATATTCACCTATTTGATATCAGACATCATCACAAAATTCAAAATATTTAAGCAATTATCAAACTGGAATCACATGTGTAGTTATATTTTTAGGCATAAGCATAAAATGGTTCTCTACCTGAAATGAAACAGTTAAAACTTAATTTCCCATTTTTTTTTTTTTTTTTTTTTTTTTTTTTTTTGTCACGGCACCATAAATGTGCCTTTATTTATTATAATCCTGGTCACGGCACCATAAATGTGGTGTTGCTGGCCGTGATCGTATAAAGTGTCGATACTAAGAATATTAATAAGTACAAATTAATTTTGCGTAAATACTTAAACTAAAATTTGGTGTTTAGTACATTGCTTAATCATTACTAAATAGATTAACAAGACTTACCCACTGATGCATGCATGAGCCGATTATTTTCTTTTTCCAATCTCATATTTATTTCAATACACATACTTTCTGGATTAAATAAGACACATTTATCACACATATATATAAATACTCAAATATCATAACTTAGATACACGCAATGCGATAACTCAAATGGAATGTCCGTGGAGTGCCGACGCGTGACTATTCGCGCAATCCTGTTCCATCGAATAATTTTGCGGTTGAGACTTGATCAATTCTATCTTCATATTATCGCGCTGTCTGGTTACACTCATATACTATCATATGTATCTTTGTCTACCTTAATATTTACTTGCACAATGTGTTTTATTCGTATTATATCTGCTTTGCTATTAGTATCATATCAGCTCTGCACCATGTATATTTATTGGCATCATATTTACTTTGTACCAAGTGTATTTACTCGTTCTTCACCTGTACTGCATCTACTCAGCACCATGTCATTTAATTAGCTCTATATTTGTTCTGCATCATGTATATACATTAATATCACATTTGCACTGCATTATGTGTTTCAATCGTATGACAGCCTAAGTTCGTGCACTATGAGTTGTCTAATCATAAGTTTTTTTTTTTTTTTTTTTTTTTTTTTTTTTTTTACACATATACTATTATATGCATTATATGAAACACCAACTGTTTACCCCAAATATTTATCTGCATTAAATATTTTCATTTGTATTACATCTACTTTACATCATGCGTTCCTATTAGTACAACATATGCTCTGTACCATATGAGCCTTTAAGCTATTTATCTGTTCTGCATCATGTATATTCATTAGTATCATATCTGTCCTGCATCAAATGATTTTAATCGTACTATACCTGCTCAGCGGCATGTGGCCCCCTTTTTTTTTTTTCTCATATCTGATTTGCATCATACGTGTTCATTAGAACATAAACTGCACTGCATAATGTATTTTCATGTATTTCTATTAGTATCATATCTGCCCTATGTCACGTTTTTAATTAGCTCTAGATTTGCTCTGCATCATGTGTATATACCAGCATCATACCTGCTCTGCATAAAGTACCCTAATATTTATTTGTATCATATGCTCCTATTTGTATTATATCTGCTTTGCATCATGAGTTTCTATTAGTATAACATATGCCCTGTACCATGTGTATCATATTCATGCTTGCATCATGTGTTTCTCATTACTATTATCTCTGTCCTGCATCATGTGCTTTTAAATAGCATCATCTCTGCCCAAAGTCATGTGTTTTTAACAGTATTATAGTTGTCCTGAATCATGTCTTTTATTTAGCTCTATATTTGCTCTGCATAATGTGTATATACTATTAACATATTTGCTCTGCATCATGTACTTCTATCATGTGTTATCCTAGGTTCATGCACTATGAATTGTCTCCCCATAAGTATAATTACTCATATACCACCATCTGTTTCATATGTAAACCAAAAGTTCATTGCTAATAATTATTTGCAACTTATGTTATTATCTGTCTTAAAACTGCCCTGCATCATGTGTTCTAATTAGTATACGCGCGTGCTTTATATCCGGCAATGTTACACGCGTGCTTTATATCTGGCATGCACCATGTGTTTTCACTAGTATCGCAGCTTTATCTCTGCTCTGCATCCTGTGATCTTACCAGTTTTATTACACGTTTTTATATGTCACATAGTATTACATCTGCCCAGCATTATATGTTCTAACAGCATCACATGAATGCATTATTAGTACTCTACTTAGCAGTCTGTGAGTATGTTCTGTGTATTTTAAGTGTGTTGTTATGTGTATTATGTCTTACATTTTTATGCCACCTCCACCCCCTTTTTTTTTTTTTTTTTTTTTAGATTTCCTGTAACAACCACTGTAATCCTAAAACTTTCAAATGTCATACACATCACTTGTAATGTAGACTATGTCAACCGCCCTTGTATGGCCATGTAACTTTCTCATTAAGATTCAAATATACTCCCGAGGCAGCCTGATGAGGCTCCAGGGAGTTGTTGCCACTAGATAGTGGAGGACACGGGGCATATGCCTGTTTACCTATGTTAAACATCAGGCGCCCTCGTCCTCCGTCACCTGTCACCTGTCTGGTTACACACTTATAAGCTCTTCTTTTTTCCTTTTACATTCATATGATTTTTACACACATCGCACGTGGAGACACATTGCTGATCAAGCACATCTTGAAGTCGAACAGTTACTTATATTCTGCTTGCGCGTTTATTTTATTCACAAATTCCACACACTTGCGCGTATATTATATTATTCACAAATCAAACATCTACTTTAAGTACTGGATTTCTTCATTCTGCTTCTTTCTCGGCAAAATTAGACAGGAACAAATGGCGTCTTCTGAGTGTGTGTGTCCCGAAGGCCCACACACTCGCTAAGCTCGACGTCAGGCAGCAAGAGGGGAAAAAGGAAAAAAAGAGAGAGACAAACCAGTCTTTCCAGTATTTATACCTTTCGACGCACGTGCTCGCGCGTGATAACGATACAAGAATCGATGTAGCCACAATGTTCTCACACTGAGATATTTTGTAACCTAAATATTTTAATTCAGGGGCTGCAAATTTGCACTTTTCGACATTAACTTTTAGACCGGCCTCATTTAATAAAGCAAACACCTGTCTTAAATCCTGTACATGTTGGTAGAGATTATCACTAGTAATAATGATATCGTCTAAATAGATAAATGTGAACTTTCCAAGAACAGGCCTTAACACAATGTCCATACATCGCTGAAATGTTGCCGGTGCCCCTGAAAGGTTAAACGGCATACGCAAAAATGCATAAGTGCCAGATTTGGTTATAAAAGCAGTCTTAGGCACGTCCTCAGGCCTAACCCCTATTTGAAAATAACCAGTCGTTAAGTCTAAAGTCGTCATATATTTGGTGGATGTTATGTTCCTTAGAATTTCTTCAATAATAGGTAACGGATATACCGGATATTTAGTTATGGAGTTTAATTTACGGTAGTCAATTGCGAATCTCCACATTTCTGGATGTGTCAAAGGATAGTCATTATTTTTCTTACATAAAACCATCGGGCTAGCATAACTACTTGAGATGGGCGTTATGATCTTTTTACGTAGCATATCGGTGATATGCCATTCTATAATTTTTTCCTTATTCTTATCATACCGGTATGCTTTGTGGCGAACTGGCATTGAATCTCCGGTGTCAATACTATGGTTAGTAACCTGAGTAAATCCTGGAATATCACTAAATAACGAAGCAAATTCACTTACCACTTGTCGGATTCTTCGTTGCTCGTCATTAGGCAGGTGGTCAAGATTTAACATCGGCGGTTCAGCCTTTTTTGAATGCTCGGGTTTCCTTGCCCACTGATTCGCTTTGCTTCCGTAGCCGTGTGCTTGAGTTTGCTGTAGTCTTGGCGCACCAAATTGGTTTCGCTGTTGATATTGGCGTCTTCTTTCAATGTCCGCCGTTCGTCTACTTTCAAACTGGATTGCTAGCTCAAATAAATTTTCCAGTGTAGTCGGATTCCTTAATTCAATAAAGTCTTGCACTTGGGGAAGTAACCTCGGCAAAATCACTTGAGTTATCTCAGGATCCGGACGGTTTCCATACAAGAGTTTGAAGACGTGAATTTTTCTTAAAATGAAGCTTGAGAGATTTTCGATTCTTTGCTGATATATGCTGAAAAGTTCCGTTTCTAATTTCGCACGATCCCTTACGACAGGGAAGGCTTTTACTAGGGCAGTCTTGAAATTCTCGTAAGTATAGGTGGGACTTCCTGCTTGACCCAAGAGACTTCTGCCTATACATTTGAAGCAGTTAAGCGCTTGGCCCCTCAAAGCGCTGGTAGCTAAGGTAACTTTTTGAAACTCGTGCACGGGGTACAGCATGAAGGGGTCATCCAATTTTTCCAAAAAACTGGTTACCGGTGAGTTTCCATTAAATGTTGCTTCTGGTTTCATCGAAGCGCGCATGTTCTGGACGATGTAACCAAATCCTTCCAGGGTCTTGTGGTCTAAACGTAAAAATATAAAAATAAAACTAAACTCTAATTTAACTTTAAAAAAATAAACGTGGAAGATTGGCCTTATATTAACAGGAAGTCGTATGTAGTACAGAGAACTGTGAACACTACAATACGTTTAAAGTTATCAAGAGGATTAAACCTCTGGCCTGGAAGGCAACCAGCAACTGGGTAAAACTTCTAAGGTAAGCGGCCTGCTTCGACTAACTGCTTCCTCTCTCTCGCTTGGCAAAAAGCCACAACTTAAATACTTGGCGTTCGCCAGACAAACTTTGCATAAATACGTTAACGCTTATAATTCTGGCCGGAAGTAGAAAATAAGAAGTGATAGTAAAGATTTAAAATAAAATAAACGTTAGTAAAACTTAAGATCCTTACAGCATGAACAATAATTGCGGTTTACTTGTTTTGCATTCAGTATTATAAATCTGGAGATTTATCTTTTTTACAACTAATGAAATGTTTTGAGATATTTCCCTTGTATCCTTCTAGTTTAGGAATGTTTTTCTTGAGTTAAATTTTATGAGTTCCCATAGATTCAGTATTACTTATGATTCTTATCTGATTTAAATTTCAGGTTATACTTTAGTGTGATTACAAGAAAAAAATGCTTTATTATTATACATCTATCTTTCGATTTTCACAAAATTCAATTATTTTACCTTGGAAAAAAAGCAATTTATTTTGCGCAAACGCGACCTTTCGCTAGAAACGCGTTTTTTACAAAGATGCTCTATAGGGCTTTTGTAAAGCAAAACAGGTCTGCTTAAAAGTGGTTACCCGAAATGAAGTTTGATTTGGTTTAATTGATAACTGCAAAGGGCTCGAGAGCCATTCGTCTAAAGAAAGGGGGCTTTCGTTGATGACTTTCTAAGGGAAACTGGATATAATATATATGTTACCATGAAAGACCGAAATTGGAGAATGTCGACTTTCACCGGAGAATATGAACATTCGCCAAATACGTCGGTGAAAGACCGAATATTTCTCTACATTCTTGTATATTCGGAGCCTCACCGGTGTATGTCGACAATCACAGATATGCTCTGGTGAAAGTCGAAAAGAGAGGTCATAAAGTGCCATAATAGTTTAAGTTGTTGCAATAAATAAGATTTGAATCACATAATTTAGTAAGTTTTTTATTACTGTTATTTTAGTTTCTCATTTAGAACGTACTGTATAATTAAGTAAGTTTTTAACTTCTATTATTTTCCTTTCTCATTTTGAATGTATTGTGTGTTTTAGGTTCTCATATTCTTAAGTTCTTATTTCAAGTTTCAAGTCCGTTTATTCGCGACTGAATTACGGAGAAGAAAATATAATATTATTATATGTTCAACATTCACCATTAGTACATGGTGAATGTCGACATTGACCGGTTTAAGTCAGAAATAAGAGTATTTGGAAAATATTTCGGACATACATCAAGAGACTATGTGAATGTTGACATTCACCTGTGAAAGCCGGCATTCTCCAGATTTCGGTGTTTCACCGTAACATATACACATTACACATGGAAAAAATTGCGAAAACGCCCATGCAAACAGCCCATTCTCCAGAATTCGAGCCCCGGAAAGCACTAGTAGTATTAAGCAACTTTTATCGCTCGGCCGCTGCTGGGCTGTATAGGAAATGAAAGTGAGGAACGAAAGCACGTATCTAGTTGGTTAATATTTAAATAGGTTTTCTTTCCTGAAACACGTGTATGAGGTTATCTGCCTAGTGGTAGGGAACTCAGTTTTAAGTACTGAGTTTCTGGTTTGGAAGTTAAATTCAGACCTTAATAAATTTTGAAATAAATTATCTAATAAGTTTTACTGTTTAAATATTGTATGGGTTTGAACTGTCTTCCATAAATGAAATTATATCCTGAATAATGATGAGGAGAATTTGAACACAAGTATTAGTGAGAATTTGTGTATTTAGCAATATACTCGTACTACATGAGAAGTAAATATGCACATTCAGACTTGTAAATAAAACATGATTATTGCGTTCTAGCTGAAGAATATGATAGAAAAGTTAAATATTAATTTACTAGAGCTTTGCAAATTAAATTTGTTTTTAGAGTCATACAGAAAAGTATGTCCCTTAAAGAAAAAAAAAATCAGCATTAAATCATGAGCCTGTCTTCTTAAAGAAAAGCATCAGCCTTAACGAAGTTAGGAAAGTTTCGATAGTTTGTATGAAAAGCGAAGCTGCATTAAGTACCTACTATGCAATGATACTTTTGTAACTATTTTATGCATCAGATGTTTGGAATTACTTATTAATAATTGCATTTACTACTATAATTCTCATTTGCATAAAAGCCAATATATTTTTGACGAAATTGTTTTCCTGTTTAACATAAGTTAGTTCCTTACTTTGATACCAATGAAGACTTAAATTTATGGTATTTGAAAATTTAAGTAAGTATATAAGATATTTTCTCACTCCTTCCCGCGTGCGTTCATGGTATAACTGGAAGCACTCCCGACACAAAATGGTGAGGTCTAGAGCTCAAATCCCGGCGAGAGCATTGCGAATTTCTTCCATTTCTTTGCTTCGAAAATTTTAAAGCCGTATTGACATTGCACGCGAGGAAAAACTCGAAAATACATATGCAGCGAACACTTTCGCCGGGAGTTGAGCCCATTAGCAGATCAGTGGGTGACTCCTTCACCCGCTGGGGGGGGGGGACTTGATAAAATCAGCATTTTAAAGGTAAGTAAATAGACTATTTAACTTTAGTTTCATCAACTTAGTTTTAAAATTAGAAGAGTTTTGGTTGATTTAATAGGAGCAGTTGTGAAATTTTTATCACTACTTTATTAATATTATCCTTAAAAATCATAGTTTTTATAGCAGTTTATTAAAACTGATAAGGCATAAGTTTCATATAATTATATATGTAAAAATTCTGGAGTTTGAAAGCTCTTCGCGTCAGCCTTAACGAAATTAGGGAAAATCCCCTCCTAAGAAAATAGCATTGCACGAAGTAAGTAAAAAATATTTCAATTTCTGCCCATTGATCTGGCATCACTCTATGCTATAAACATGATAAAAATCAAATTGCACTTCGACCTGCCCATTCGGGCCGACAGCTATTTATGTCAGACATTGAATGCAAATCAATAAATAAATTTGAAACATTTTCTTAATAAAAAGTGAACCGATATCAGCTTTTTAAGCTTTACACTGTGTTCTAAAGAGCTCAATGATTTTTTTTTCTGTTCCCCAGATGCTTCAAAATCTGAAATCAATTTTTGTTGCAGCAGAACGTCCAAAATTCTCCTCCCCCTTCAAGCAGTATCATCTGGCTCTACAAAAATATCAATTTACTTTTGAACGGTGCTCAATAATTACTGTGGTGTTTATTATGCTTCGATTGTAAAGACTGGGTAAATCCTGAAACCTACCTTTTGAACTATAATCATCAACCAGAATAATTTCTTGGATGAGCTCCGGAGGTGATCTCCTGATTACGCTCGTCACTGTTCTCAGCAGAGTGGTCCAGTGTTCATTATGGAAAGGAATCACTAAGCTTACTTTTGGCAATGTTGATAAGTACTCCTTGACTTTGCAACTAGAAAAAAGAAAATAATTTGAAGAATTTAATGAAAATCCGTCACGTCTAGGTTTAAACATATGCATTAAGAAGTCCAGTAAAAGAAAAGATATTTTGTCAACGGTGTTTTTAAAATTTTAAAGTATGCAGAGTAGGTCTTTCAGAAAATTAAACTATTCTTGCAATAGTTAACATCAACTTTGCCTATGCATGGGTTTAACAGCAATGTGCTTTAAGTAAACACAATCATCAAATGAATGCAACTATTTTTCACTTTATTGCGTGTAAAATTAAAAGTGATAAAATCAATGAAGGATGTGAGCAATATATTCTGCATAAGGCGACAGGAAGTAATATAACGCAGGTTTTTTTTTAAAATTTTTGTTTAAGTTTTCAAAATGCATGTACAGGGTGGTTATAATTAAAATGACCCTATTCAGACCTCTGCAGAACCCGTTCTGCCTATCGGATTTTGATGAAACTTGGTATGTACGTTACATATAGACTACGGGGGAAAGATTCTGCAATAAAAAATAGTAGTTCAAATTTTGACAGACAGATGACAATTTTAAAACCTTCCTTAAGCAAATTAGTCCAACCAAATTAACCAACTTGCAGCCAGAGCCACAAAATCATTCTGCGTGCATTTCCCATCGTTAATCATGCCCTTAGAGAAGAAAGATCGAGCTTTACTGTTAAAACGATTTTATCAAAATGGCAGCAAAAGCTTAGCTGCATTGCGTGAATATCGTCGTTTAAAGGGATTGCGAAAACAGCTCATGCCGAAGAATGGTTTGAAGAAGATTTTTATGAAATTTGAAGTATTTTTTATTGCAGAAATCGTTTCCCCTTAGTCCATATAACATATATACCAAATTTCCTCAAAATTCAATAAGTAGAACAGGTTTTAGATGGGTTTGAATACGGTCACTTTAATTATTATTAATCAATACTGTAAACATAAAAGCAAAGTTAGCGTTGGGTTATGAAATTTTAAATTATTACTTGATGAAAATTTCGAAAGCCTTGCTTCAAACCTCTAAAGCGAAATCAAAATCAAAACCTCTACCTGAAGATAAATGATATTCTGCTGTGTTATTCCAATCAGTCAACACTAACTCACTTCAGCTCAATATGCTAGATGTTTTTACGCTCTGTGCAAAGCAAGTTCAGTCAGGACATAGTGAAATAATAGTGAAATATAAGTACATTAATAAGGATATGTACGCAGTACGAGAAGATGGCTACTAGTCTCTGTAATACAATGACCGTTCGCTTAGCCGGAGAACAGAAATTTAAGATGGGATATGCGTAACCCTAAATAGGTGGATCACTTTTCAATTCAAGTGAGTGACATCCTATATTTAATCTTCAATAAGAAATTATGAGAAGTTGGCTAATAGCTCCAGGGATAGCTTGTTCATAACTCCATGGGGTAGAGTTATCGTCTTAGGATGAGAGATAGCCATAGATGAGATTTCACAGCTCATCTTTCGAGTCTATGGTTGGTTTCGTCCTGGACGACGCGGAATGTTGAAGGACAAGTTTACCCTTCTAAATGTTTTATATGTTTAAAAATGGAAAGATTTGTTTCTACCGTTTATTAAGTTTATATTCTGCAGCTCTGCGAACAAAGCTGCCCCACTACATTAGCGAAATTTCTTTATCTTTCTTATGTCAGTTTCTTAGATAAGATGCCCTTTCGCTAACGCCTTAAAATAATATTGCAATAAGTTAAGCTTACCTTATTAAAATAAAATTTGGATTAGCAATGGAAACTGAATAAATAAAACTGATATTCACGAAATGAAAATTTATAAAGCCTTATGTTATTATACTTTAACCATTTAACTGTATTTTTAATCAGATGAGCAGAAAAAGGTAATTTTTTATTAGGATTTCATAAGCAGTTTAGCTTTAAAAGGTCTTAGCTTCAATATAAATGTTCTTAACTACAGAAGTTAAACATTTACAGCAATTTGTATAGGAAGACTTCTGAAAACTTGTACCACTGAAAGTTAATATTTTATTCATAGACAGGTGCTAAACACACTCTCTCGCACACACACACATATATATGAGAATAAAAACCATAGTATTTCCAAAAATAACTTTAGTAAAAACATTTATTCGAAATTTTGAATTTACAAGCATTTTCTCGCTTATTAGAAGTCTATTTTTATAGATATAATATAAAGCAAGGTGTGATAGATGGACGAAAATAGAGCTGATATGGACTGTATTTTACTCCAGTATTGTTCACAGATTGGAACTGTGTAGAATTTAAGAACATGAATGCGGGAACGTCTGTAACGGAGTAAGCAAATTCTTCTAGCGCTTATAAATGGCGTTAGGACAAATCAAGCGAGTCGCAGAAGTTAAGTCGGTAAATCAGTAAATCGGTTTAGTGAGTAATGTATTAGAAATATGCATATTATAATTGTTTTTATGTTAACCTCAATGCAAAATTCAATATTATCATTAACTGCATTTTATACGTATTTATAATGCTTAATACCGTGTTTGCATATTGTAAACCCTGTCCAATTTAATGTAGAACTTAACATTCTTCAACCAGTTAAATTTGTCAATGTAAATCAAGCAAGAATTTATTTATTTTATCTAAACTGTTATTTTATCTTAAATATCTTAACTGTCATTCTCCCTTTCCGTTTTCCAACCAGAATGCTAATTTTTAGTTCGCGAGTATTCAAATGAGGTAGAAAGAGATAGTCTGGATGAAGAAAAATGAAAACAGCTCGGAGAGCATTGCTGCTACCCTTGCATATTTAAGGTGTTTGTTGAAATATATTTAAGGTGATATATTTAAGGTGTTTGCTGCTACCCTTGCTGATATATTTAAGGTGTTTGCTGAAATATATTTAAGGCGATATATTTAAGGTGTTTGCTGATACCCTTGCTGATATATTTAAGATTGTTTGCTGAAATATATTTAAGGAGTTTGCTGCTACCCTTGCTGATAATTTAAGGTGTTTGCTGAAATATATTTAAGGTGTTTGCTGCTACCATTGGTGATATATTTAAGGTGTTTGCTGAAATTAATATATCATTTAAAGAATATTACATCATTGACATTATTACAATTACTTCGGGAAGCCTTGGAGAAGTAAAAGGTAGCCCCAACTCCAATTAACAAAATCTTTGTGTTAATAAATAATTTTGAAGAAATATTCGGTGGAGAGAACACTAGTAGTTTAATTTAAGTATTTTGAGATGTATATTCGAGGAATTTTACTTTGTGGTGGTTCTTGTTGGCATTTGGTATTTAATCCTTTTTCTGTATTTTTATTCGCATTTTAGTATTTGGCATTTAAGTAGGATTACATATTTTATAATTCGTAATGCTGCTTTATTGGATCTACTTGCCTTTAATCGTGATACCTTGATTGTATGTACTCTATTGACCAGCTTGACAGCGTTGGAGTCTCTTCTATCTGCAAATCTCAAATTCCTTTCCTTATTATAAGTTTAGGACCTTGTGCTATTTTTATTTAGTTTTGACTATTTTAGCGTCTACACTCTTATTTCGAGTCTAAGTTCGAAAGCTGACACTTTTCGATGGAGGTAGGCTCATCTAACCGGGTACTCTGGTGTATTACCACTAGCAAGAAAGAAAGAGATAGCATTTAAAGAGAAGTTTCAGATTGTTTAATCACAGCGTATTACGCCTGCTAAAGGCTACGTTACTAGTTGGAATTCTACAACAGCAGTCTGTCTTCGGTGTGCTTTATTCTTGCTAAGAAAGCTTGTCATGCCGGTAGAGGTTTGAGCCAAATTGCGCGGTATATATTTCTGTATAGTCTTTGCGCAAACTTAAGATTTAAATCCAGTTTAATTTGAACTCGTTACTTTTGGGTTACGCCATAAATGGTGGCTGCTTTTGCAAGCACAAAGAGTGCGCTATTTTAAACTATTGAGTCCTTAATAAGAAGGTCATTTACACCTTTCCTACGTTCTCTATTTTCTTACTGGACATAGAGATAGGTCGCTTAGATCCATATGAAGTCTCGATATAGTGTAGGCCTCCCAAGAAGGTAAGACTCTACGAGTAATTGTCCAATACGGGATTGTAGGCGTAAAACAATATCTAAGAAAAATTATTTAATAGCCTTATAATGCAACAAAACGTTCTTCTGAAGAGTATTTATATTACTTCATATATACAACGCCACTCCGCCTAGTTTTAATCAAATTTTTACATCGGGTTTGTGCTTTTGTACATATGATAACAACTATGGCTGAAACGTTTTCTAGTGCATTTACTCACTTTATATTATTCTAGATATCCAAAATTAGCTGGAGTATCCAGGAGGAGAATTACATACATTATCTTCCCGAGTTTTGATCATAACTTTAATTGCTTGTTTCCCCTTGAGTATATTCTGGGATTTATGACTCATTCTGCAAACATTTTCCAGAGCTGTTCCATACAAAGTGAACTTAACTAAGCCCATGTGCTCGAAAGAGCACATTACGAGACTTATTTAACTTATTACATAATTATGCAACCGACCTTAAACTTTTTGCGATTCGTGGATTAGGGAAAATAAATCGGAAGTTTCGTTAAATGTTATTTCCATCTGATTCCGTTTTTGAAGTTCCCTATCCTGCTTAATTTACCCTAGCAACATAAAGTTTTCTTAAGACTACCAGAAATGTTTCGTAAGACATTTTTCGTAATATGTGTATGTCAAACAGAAAATTTTATTGTTAGCTTATTTGAATACCATACAAAATGATATTAATTTAACTTAAGTCACACCATCAAAGTACAGTTTAAACAATTTGCAAATAATAAAAATTTGACTTCTCGAAATACCTGACTATGTTTTACATGAATATTGAAAAATCTGTGATGTTTCCGTTATACGACTTCTCCATTTTCAAATGTTGGACATAAAAAAAATAAACATTAGGTTATTTGGACGTAGTAAAGAATATTCTGTTTGCCAAATGGAAGGGATAACTTTGTAGAGGAGTTTCTACGAGACGTTGGCTCGCATTTGCATTATACTCGTACATCAGGAAATCCACTATAACACATATGCAATCAACCCGTTTGCTGGAATTTGAGGCCCGCTCGAGCTACCACTATTTAGCGGTTTTAACGAATAGGCCATTGATGGGCCTCAAAAAGGTATAGACTTTAATAACGTATCTTTTCAAATCTAATATTATTTCGAAATAATTAATTTTTACAAATTAGCAATTTAAATAAGTATATTACTACTGTTAAAAAATAGAAGCTGTTTATAAAAATATTTGTTAGTTGTACTTTACCATTTAACTTCACTAATTTTCTTTTCGTATAATATAAGTCATTTTCCCCTTGTCTGTTGGCAGCATTAAAATTAACGAATGTATCTCAGAATCTAATAAATACGCATTTGTGCTTTTTTATAACATTTCTGAACATTTATTGACAAAACATTTTCAGTAATTGCTAGGGTCAGCGTCGCTAACCACTATCCTGGTTGGGATGTTTCAATTGAAGTTGGCCCACCAGCGGCCGAGCGGTAAAGTCGCTGAACACTGGTAGTTCGGTCCGAGGTTCGAATCCCGCGAACGGGCTGGCTGCATGGGCGTTTTCGTGGTTTTCCCCATGTGTAACGTGTATACGAGCCAGTTTTCCTTAGAAAGTCCTCCACGAAGGCATCCCTCCCCTTAGGCAGATAGCCCTAGAGGCTTTACCATAATCACACACACACACTCAATTGAAGTTGAAAAGCTGTATACTTTATTGGGAGGCAAAAGTAATAGAAGCTGATATTAACATTTTTATGTTTTTCAATACATTAATTAAATTTTTCATAAAAGTGTACTATTTCTTAATTTGAACTAACGTAAAATCATCTATTAATTCTTGATCTTACCTTTATATGAAATAAATTATGCAAAAGAACATTCAGTGTTCTTAACTTGGGTAAATAATTCCTCTCCATTTATTTCCAAAACACTTTTTTCTGAACAGGATGTGTAAACAGTAATGAGAATGAAGCAGCAATATCTACCGAAAATTAGCCAATTATAATAAATATTAATAAGAGAAATAATTTTTGGGCTATAAAAATGTGTATAATTTTACTTCAAGGATGAAATATCAATAGTTTGAGTTTCTGTTGAGCGGTCTTGAGTACTCGAAATTATTATGATTTAATTGACATCAGACGCTAAAATAATTATATAATTTATTACTATTTATATCAACAGCAATATTCTTTGGCAGTACTTAATCTCGGTAACTTCATGAAATAATAAATCGTGACCGTTAGGGGAGATAAAATGAAATAAAACTGTTGCTTTGGGGGTCTGCTCTCAAGCAGAAAAAATTGCATATAATGATTTAGATTAAAAAATATGTGTTTTGCAAATATTTGCATGAACTGATAACAATAAATATGCTTACTATACAGAAAGATTTCGAATCTGAGTCAGTCTTTTACAGTGATTCAATGCAAAATCCCGTTTCCAGACTAATAGCTCTTCTGAGCTAACGCTCCTTTGGACTAAAATCCATTTATTAACTGAAAAAGGATGTAAGCAAAGAAGCCATTCTCATATATCACCGAGAATTTTCATATTGATGAAAAATCATCAATTAATTCTTAATCAGTTTCATGTGTTTCCTTTGTACCTTTTGTTTTATTATAAGCAATAACATGCTAATTCAGAAGTCAAACAACAAAAATCATGTTTTCAAAATTTTCACAGGACTAGTTTCGATGGTTTTACCGAACCACCATCCTCATCTGCAAAACCGCAAATGAACAAGATAGAAAATAATGATTAGATGAGATAAGAAAGCCTGGACAAGAATAAGCAAGTGGCGCCATCTGTTGATGAAACCAGAACTAAAACATAATTTCTTTAAAGGTCGAAGGCAGAGACGGATTGGAATTAGGATCGTTAACTAGAACAGAAAGATTTTTTTGAATGTTAAATGCCTCTAGAAAATCCAGTTCTGCAATGGAAGATGCTTTTTGAATAATTTTGGTAGCAGAAAAAGTGAAAGTGTGATTTTCGGACCAATAATGGTGAGCAACAGAAGACTCCTGTGTTTCGTTTTTTCTAACATATGCCTTATGTTCCTTGACGCGAAATTTTAAGGCTCTCTTAGTTTGGCTGATGTAAATTAAACCACATTGGCAAGGAATCCTATAAATATCCCAGGATATCATATCCGGAATGAAGTCCTTGAGTATGGAACTCGGAATTTTATTGATGGGAGAATAAACAACCCGAAAGTTATATTTCTGCAAAATATGTGCAACTTTATAGCTAATTGATGGGAAGAAGGGAATGACAACATAATTTTTATAATCTCCTAAAACAAGAGTGTGCCTTTTAGTGTGTTGACATGAGAATTTTTTAACCTTTTTTTTTTTTTTTTTTTCGGCGTGTTATTGTGTCTTAAGCAATAACATGCTTTATCAACTCTATTTTTTCCAGGATTACCACGTTTTAATCGTTAATCTTTTTTTTTTTTTTTTCTAATTTTGTGAAAGTTCTACACTATTGATAACCAGGTAATTGTAAATTTTCTCTAAAATTCTATCGTCCAGTGTGAATAGCTTATGGGAGAAAGAATACTTTAATGTTAGCAAGTATGCTAAATTTTTCTTTTGCACCACTTACAACGACTCACATGGTTCATCCATTAAACGCATTAACCGTTTATCTGAACCAGTTTCATATGTCTCATTCTATTATCAAGAAAGCATCGTTCGCCCATTCTTTAAATTGAAACGCGTAGTAAAAGAAGAAAGCTTACTAGAAAAGAAACAAAAAAGAAATAACATTCTTTCGGTAGTAAGCCAAGGGAATACTAAATTTCTACCCATGTTCTAAGAAATGTGCCGTGAATACTCTCCTAAAAGAACATTACTACAACTAGCTGTGCCCTTAAAGAAGGCGAAAAGAAAGCATTCTTTCTGAATCGCAAATAAACGGATTTATCTAAAACTTTCAGGGATGGATATAAGAAAATATACGTGCTCTCAATAAACAGCCTTTCATCACAAACACGGAGAACTGCGTAATGAAGTCACGTCAGCTAAACGCGAGTTAAGACGTCTTATTTTAAATGCGAATTTTACTTTATTCACTCACTTTAAAAGAAAACGTTTCCAGCATCTTTGAGTTTTTTCTTTACCTGTATGAAGCTTGAAACTAAAGGTAGATAGATAAGTTGGTTCTAACAAATATTTTCGCCTTTTGCTTGCTAGTGGTTTCTGATGAGTTTTGAAGTAAAATGTTTTCTAGTTCTTTTGGAAGTGAAGAGTTTCCAGTGAATTCCGAAAAACTGTAATTCTTGATTTGTACCACGTTTTTGATTTTGTCCGTGGAACATCAGTGCTAAAAAACATTCTTTCATTTTTATGCCATGTCTAACATATGAAACATAACCAAAGTTTGGGGAAGATTCTGCATCATGCCTTCGGGGACTCAAAATGGGGCAAAAGACTGCAAGAATAAAAATGCACAAGAAGTTTTTCGTCTAGCAGACACATTTATTTTTGTTTATGGGGAAAATATTGCAATAATGCATAGAAGAAAAATTGTTTATTTATTTGTTTTTGGCTCCATCTGTATGTCCTTGAAGGCAGAAAATTAAATATACAGAAAGTATGGATACCTTTTGTAAGACCGTTTTCCAAAAAAAGGAAAATCTAGTTATGATATAAGTTGCCTTACAAAGTTTCTGATTGAATTTATTAAAAGCAATGCCTTCTCGTCTTTTAACCTTCCTGTTTATGTTAACTGACCATAATGTAAATTATATGTATGAAAACAGGAAAATTTTTAAGAAAGACAATTTTGCATTTTATTCTTATTTAAGTTATTAAATCGAAATTCGGCACATAACCTCATTGGAGTTTTTTCTATGTAAAATTGATAGGAAATCAAATTATGTTGCTAATACTGGTTTTACTAGGGGCAGTAATTAAAATATTAACCAAGAAAGAGTTTTATTTTAAAATTATTTCAATAACTTATAAGGTATTTCTCCCGCCTTCTTCGCATGCCTTCATGGTGTGGCGGTCTGCACGCTGGGCGCGTATTCCAGAGGTCCGCGGTTCGATTCCCGGAAAAGGCGTTGCTTATTTTTCATCTTTCCTGCTTCGAAAGCACGTAATGTCTCTAAAGTGGCGCCCGAACTAAAACGGTGGTGGATGATGATTCTCCACACCCAGAATTTGGCGATTGGGTCCCTTAAAAAACACCCAGTCGCTCTTTAAAAGGGGGAGTATATAAGGTATTTCTCCCGCCTTCTTCACATGCCTTAGTGGTGGCATATTTTTCATTTCTCCTGCTTCCAAAAAATACCTAATGTCTCTACAAACTAGATAATTTTATACAATTTATCAATAATTTAACGCAGTGGTTGTAATTTTTTATTTAGTAATTTGTTATATAAAACTCACATTCTATGAAGAATGCGTATGAATTCTTTTTTCTAAATCGTTTTGCAAAAGCAGCAACAGAAGTTTTCTCGACTACACGAAAAGAAAATATCGATGAGAATTCGCTGTATCAAATTGACCTGTTAATAGTTAAATGAATTTACATGTTATCCATATTTATGTGAGGATAAAACGCTCCAGGTTTAGTTTAATGAAATGCAAAACGAAACTGTGTTAGAAAGACCTACTTCGAATTTCGGTCATGGAGTCTCAGTGCTAATATATTATAGAAATTAATTTATTATATAGAAACTATACATAAAGAATTAAAAAATAATTTCAGAAGATAATGAATTTTATCGGAACACGTAATTCTTTAACTTTAGAGTTTTTTGAAGTGTAAGCAACCTTTTTCATTGGATTCTGCGGTCTTATGGTACACATAATTGAAAACCTTTCAATGGAATGCACTCGCTGACGCTCATTGCAAATACCTCTTACGATGGGCATAGTCTTGGGACCCCATTGAAACCCCGAAGAAGGCATAGATTATTGCAAGTCCTTGCGGCATGGGGAGACTTAAAATTTTATCAAGCCGAAAGCCCTAACGAGAGGTTAATGGTACAGGAAGAGGTAGAAGACACTCACATCCGTCTCTCAGGGTATGATATTTCAAAGTTGGAACTGAGCTTCCCCTTTCGCGGGTATATAATGCAGATGCTCTCTGTTGTGTATCCTGATAAATGTTTTCTGTAAAATGACGGTTAAATGACCGATAGTCTCAGCCATAATTGGCGGAGGCTTGTAAATTATCTGGGCATTGGATGGAAAAATAACGATGAATGAAATGCCAAAAGAATGTCAGAACTTGAGCATAGAATATTGGGAGAACATTGTTTGACATACTGAATACAAATGTTTCCCACCGGGCTAGTCAAAATATCCTTAAATAGTAAATTTATAGACCTATTTAGTGCGTTATCAGTAGTAAGGAATGGTGTCTTAATATTGACCTTAATAATTATTATTAAATTAATTATTAAGGTCAATTAATATATAATTAGTAAGGAATGGTGATTTAATAGTAAGAAAATATTTAGCTAACACCTAACAGAAATTCTTGTTGATACTCATAAGAATTCCAGGTTTTTCTGAATATTCTTGAGGAAGTCAGAGGAAGCTTCTTAAGAAGTTCGTGAATATTTTTTAGGAATATCTTATCAGTTTCTTGAGGAATTCTTAATAGTTTGCGCTTATTCTTGTTTGAACAGACACATTCGTCATGAAACCTCAGTACATCACAAAAGCGTAGCCTGTATCCGATTGATTTCATAAGCAGTATAGCGACGTTTCAATGCATAATTTTTATTATCCAAACATGTTTTAGATGCGACAGCAAATGATTCACTTGCATGTGAAGAATTTGTCGTTAAATACCTTCAAATGTCAAAGAATTCAGTGATACATTATAAATGTTGTGGTATATAATAAGATGATTTCACTACGCACCCGCACGTCTTAATTAACTGCAAGCAGAAGCGATCGTTCGAAGTGATCATACTTGTTGCTGTAAGTTTCATCTTTATTTAATAGTTATCGGTAATTGCTCTATATCACTAATAAGTATACAGTATAGCCACCTCTTATCGATTTTTATTTAAGTGTTGGGGTACATAATAAGATGCTAAAGTCTTTGGTAATACATTATACATAAAATATCAGTATATATATTTTGTATCGATTTTTGGTACAGTGATATTTCCCTCGTCACTTCGTTATCATATTAGGTGTAATGGGTATAATGAGAAAGTGTCATACCTCGTAGGATGACGAAATATGATATGAATAAATCATACGATGTATGTTCACATAATTTACCCGTAGTCAGACTGCTGATTCTACTGAGCTAATTTTGGAGAGGCTCTTATCTATTTGTCAGCATTTATGAAATATGATATGAATGAATCATACGATGTTAAATTCAGATGATTTACCCGTAGCCAGTTGAATATTATCTATTTGAAAAAAAAGGAAAAAGCATGGTCGTCTTCTGTGACTCCAGAACTGCCTCAGAGGCAATAAATAAAGGTCAATAAACACTTGGACAAGATATTCAGCATCAACTGAGGAAAAGTGGCAATCTTAATAAGAATTGCATTTTACAGTGGATGCCTGCTCACGCTGGCATTCCTGCAAACGAAATCGTGGACAGGTTTGCAAAGACTCAAGAAATCCAATCTATGGTAATAATAATCAATTACTGTTGACGATGCAGATGCCATCGCAAGGTATGGACTTAGAGGAAATACCATGTAAAGAGACTACCAGGTTTGTGAAATTTAAGCTGATTGAGACATCACGTTATTTTTAACTTAATTATTTTATGCAGTTCTCCATCCTTAATTATTTCTTTCATCCACCTCACCAGAAAGCAAATCAGGGGGTTGTTTAAATAACGAACGAAAGTGTAATTTAGAGACAGAATTTTGACAACACACCAGAAAAGCAGTCTTTCTTGTAAGCAACCCACCTGTCTACTGATCTAGTGTTGTTCGTATGAAAGCATTTATATTCTCAAGGCTCTACAAGGAGTGGGGATAAGTTTTGTTGAGTTTTAGTTGTTTTATAAGACGTAGTGTTTAATCAACCTTTAGTTTAGTTTTACTTCTTGTCTGTGTTCCTCAGAGTCCTAGACTTCAAATTAAATTGCGAAAAACTTTCACATTAAATAAGAAATAGTTTAAAGAATCAGTTACGATTAACCTTATAATCAATTAATTATTTTACAGAATAAGCGAGATAAAAACTGAATGTATGTAAAATGGATGAAACTCATCGAACTTGCATAGCCAAGAGTTTCAAATTACAAGCTGGAGTTGTCATAAAATATTTGCTAAAGTATTTTTGTAGATTATACTTATTCTGTTTTCAATACTGTTCCAAAGATTGGTAATTAAAGTACGTATTCATTATGTTGGTATTTATATTCTCAAAATGAAGTGGACGCTTATTGATTTAAAAAAATATCTTTGGAAAATTAGATATCACTGGATAAAAAATCTTGATGTGTTTCATGCATTCCTGACATTAAGCGTATTTATTTATCGAATTTTTGGTGCGTGATATAAAAATAGCAATAAAATAAAAAAGTTAGTTACAGTTTCCAATTTAATTAAAAGTTATGTTTTCTAATGTGAAACTCTGGGGTCATATTACATATTGTTGTATTGAACTTAATTGATTGTTCTCAAAACTGAAATTTTGGAAACCTAATTTTAATGGCAAATTTGGTCGGCAATTTTGTACAGCATCTAATTAAAGCATATAATTAAAGCATCTAATTAAAACTTCAACATACTGCAAGAATTATTTCTCAGGAAGTCATGCAATAAAGAAGAAGAAATAAGAATGCAAGTTATATTTTAGTTATTTAGAAGGGAGTTTATGATGAGATCAGTTTTTGTAACTGGGACAGTGATCGCGTTCAAAAGCTACATCACCAGTTTGTAACATAAAAAATTAACGAAAATTAATTCTTTTAGGTGAATGCGAAAATGTTTTTCTTATCAAGTCTTTCAGGAAGGTGTCATTCCTTTCAGGAAGATAGATCTAGGATGCTTTGCCAATCCTAATAAATCCAATCCTAGTTTAGTTGTTTGTTTTTATTTGGGATCCCATTTCACTGGTGTGCTGTGAACCTTATAAATAAATCTATCGTTAAATTTAGCTAGAATAGTTAAGTCAAATAACGGTTTTAAATCTCAAGGCTGAATATTTAAGCATTTTAAAAAGATGGGGTATGTATACCTGGGAAATATTCACAAACAGGAATAAAAACACTTATTATATAATCATAAAACGGGCTACTGTATGTCATTGCATATTACGTTAAATCACCAGCAAGAAGTAAGTTGAATATTTTGATTGTACTGTTTACTTAAAAGAAAATTTTAGCATTTTTTAACATTCCATAACCTTAATTTAACCAGTATTTTATGTTTTGTATCATTACTGTCACTTCTTCCTTCCGGTTTCTCTCCAGAATGCCAATTATCTCGCATTTATTTAAACAGAGAATTTTAGATTTTAAGACAGAGTGTTCTGCCTCTCGAGGCCACGTTAATAAGTTGCAACTAGGTCAGATAAGATTTGTAGTCTTCAGCATTGCATTATTATTGCCGTTATTTGAATATCTGCGCGCTGGTTAAGTTTGTGAGCCAACTTCGTGTTAAATTTAATTGTATAGTCTCTTTGAATACCAGCTTATTTTAAATTTGATCGTATTGTTGCTTTAAATTACATCACTACAAGTGGTTGGTTACATTAATGCAAGAGTTATGCATTAAGGTGCAAATTCTGATTTAATAAAAAGGTTTATTTACCTTCTCAGCTCTGAGTCGATAACGTTTAGACTTACCTATAATTCACTGTCAATTTATCTAAAATTTGGTTACAATTTATGTCAACTAAACGGACTAAAATTTATAATTTGAATCAGTCGATCATGTAAACTTTATAATATGGCAAGTCACAGAAGCTCGTTAAGTAATATTTTCATGCAAAATTCATGTTTCCTTATATTTACACCACTGTACATATATTATGCAATCGAATGGCTTACTTAATGAAAAAGAATATCTTGAATATTTCATCGTATTTGCATTTTTAAAGAAATGACTTCTTCAAATGTAGAAAAACAACTTTTGAGAGGGAAAGGAAGTATTTTTGATAATTTATGCAGCAAAAATGCATCCCGGACTATTTTAATTTAAAAATGGAGTAAATGTATCACGTGGACGTTACATTTTCTAATGAAATCCATAAATATCCACGCAGGTGAAGAAGTATTTCATTTCAAAACCACCAGGTCTCCTCGGAATTCCCATCATTATCCAAGCTCTTTTTTATTCTTCGTGTTATAGCTTCCCTGATTCCCACGTATCACATTTCTTTTTAAAAAAAGCATAGTGAATAAAATGTAATTGAACAATCTCTATCAGTAAACGAAATAGTTCTGCAAAACGCAAAAGGAAATAAAGAAATAGAAATGGCTTTAAGCAAATAAATAATAATAATAATAATAAAACATATATTGCATTGTAGAATAAAAATTTAATTTCAGAACTCCATATGAAGTAGTACCTTTTTAATAATAATGCTGCGAATTTTGTACATATGTAAATAATTTTAGTGCAATTACATGTAAAATTGTAGCATTTTTTATAATGTATAGAGTTCCCTACTTTGTAAATGCTAAGTTACTGTTGAACGTGAAGAATCTTAAGAACAGATAAGCGAATAATCGCTTGAGTTCGTGTGACAAGAAACAACAAGATAGAAGGGTAAACAACCCTTTATTGTTCCGATAAGATTAAACAGAACTCTGTCTTGGAGTGTATAATAAAAGCCGACATTTGAGCTTGAACTTAGCCTAAGAAGTAAACTAAAACTAATCTAAACTAAAGAGGTATAGCCGAAGCTATCAAAGTTTTAACGTAGTTAGCCCCTTAAAAAACAAGCCACTGGCGCCCGAACTAAAAGGCTACAAGCCACTGGGCCAGTAGGCAGGAAGAGGGATTTTCGGTGCACGAAACTGAAACTTTACTTTTGATCTCACTCGGCAAAAAGACACTGAAGTTGGTTCACAACCTCACGTAATTCACTATTCTACTAAGAGTTCTACATTTTTTATCACCTTGTAAAAACTTTTTTTCACCCGACGTACAGGTGTATTCAGATAATTTTATACTCTAATTATTTTTAGACTTTTATACTGAAGTAGTTTTAGCAGTTCATAGCTCTTCACTTCACCCTAAGACAGCTACCAGAACACAGATAGGGTATGCTTTCTTTCTTTTTTGACTTTTTGTTTTCAAAAAGTTGAAAACATGCCTATTTTTGCAACATGTTAAAGACTTACAAGGGAACTAACAACAGAATTTGAAAGAATGATGAAAAGTTGTTTCTATTTTTAGCGGAATAGCAAACACTTATCTTGGGTAGACGTGCCAGCCTGTAACGTTATTACTTTATTTTTTTCTGTACAAAAAAAGCATTTTCTAAATCGTGCATTCATCCACAAAAATTAATTTCAGTCATGCTTAAAGGAAAAACACTTTCCCAGGCACCGCCGAAATTTCTACCATTATAAATAAAGCATATTTTCAAATGCAGTTCTCTTTTTATTCCAAAACACCTGAGGTTTTTAAGCTTTTTTTTAGATGAACAAATACAGAAACACTCCCTGATTCCCCCAAAAGTTCCTCCCAGATCAATAACGCCAAATATGCTGAAACAAATATGTAAAGAACGCATTTCAAAGTATCAAATTAGCACTACTTTGTTTGATCCGAGTAGAATTCTGACAAAAAAGATTTGAGAATTTTTTCCTCCTTGTTCTCACTGTTTTCGATTCCCATCTTTGAATCTAGTATTCATTTTTTTCCTTCTTAACGTGATCAAATATTTGCCTCAATCTCAGGAGATTCAGTCTTTTTAAAACTCGACTGATTGAATTACCTTCGTCGAATTAGAAGATTATTGAGTTTTTAAGTAAAAAGTTTCCACAGGGGTAGAAATTTTTCATTGCATGCCTAAGTATGAGAAAAATGGCTTCATTATATAGTGGTATTCAGGTTTTATTAAAAAGCATCGGAACAAAGTAAAATCACATACAGTCAGCGATTCATAATATTTTACTTTAATTTTCGACTTTAAGTTTTGCCTTGCGGGTACGAAAAACTGCACTTAATTTTTAGTTATGTGACATGGTACATGGTACAATGTCAGTCAGAGTGAAAAATGCTTGACTATAAAACTGTTAATACATATAACAGTTTAAAATTTGAAGTAAGCTAGGTTTCTCGTTATAAATTGCCAGCTTTGTTAAACTGTCTACTTAATTTAGATTTCAAAATAGAACTGCGAATAGCGTACTTGCTTAGATCATAACCAGTCTAGTGAAATCATTTCAATCTTGGGGTTGAATAAAAATTAGCTGAAACTGGCTGCTTGTTTCGGTAGTTTAATAATTACCAGCTCCTTTTCGCTCGAATAAGAGGTTCTGATTTGTACTGTTGGCCAGAGTCAAGATCTTTCCACTAACGCCAGTTTGATGTAAAACTTTTACACAACTAAAGTACTTCCTTCATTGACCGGAGTATGAAGTTCTGGTTTCTACTGTTAACCAAAGTCAAGATCTCTCCACTAGCACCCGTTTTATGCAAACCGTTTAGAGAAGTAGTGTACTCCCTTCATTGACCGGAATAAGAGATTATAGTTTCTACTGCTTACCAAAGTCGAGTTCTCTCCACTAGCATGCGTTTTGATGCAAAATGTTTAGAGAAGTACAGTATTCCTTTCATTCACCGGGATTTCCTACATAGCCCCACCAGTGGCTGAGGAGTTAAGACTGCTGAGTACTGGTAGTTTGGTCCGGGTTCGAATCCAGCCGAATGAGTTGATTGCAATGTTCGGTTTCGTAGTTTGCCATACTTAACGTGAATAGGAGCTGGGTTGCTTTAGAAAATTCTTCGGAAAGGCATCCCTTTCCTTAGACAGGTACCCCTCATGTTTTGTCATATTGAAATAACGTAACGTAACCTTATTGCCACGTTAAATAATGCTATTTGCTTCTTCACTTTACACCATTTCGGCTTTCGGCAAATTTCACAATGAAAACATTTCTGCTATTTAAAAAATAAGTAGCAGAGAAATCCCGTATTTTCAAGTTTGCTTGAGGTTCTGCATTTAAGTATCGTATAGAGTGTCCCCCCAAAAGAAATGTGCCAGATTTAATATGCCCCAAAAATACGTTTTTTGATTTAAATAGGAAGTATTTTACTTGCTTAAAACAAGCAAAATTTCCGATTTAGGAATGTAGCGTTTAATTTGATCTGGTATTTTATCACTCTCAGCTCATTTCGCAGCTTCGTTGCAGCTTAGTAGACATAGAGGGTTACGCAAAGATATAGCAAGTTTTCATTCCTAAACCTCGTTATAAAAATAGAGAGTAATATGCACGGACTGTTAGGAAGTTTCGTGCAATCTTTAGATATGAAAGTGCACGTAATGAAACAACAATTCGCAGGTTTATAAAAAAACCTGAAGACTCAGGTTCGACAGCAAATATTAAATCCCCAAGCTTTTCTATGATTAGCTACCCTCAAAAGGCAGATATATGAAAAAGTTATTCCGAATTTCATCGAAAGACTACGGAAAATAGCGGAGACCATTATTTTTCATTCTTAAACTGGAACATTCACCTGTTGTAAGAATGTAAAAATATTTTCCATTTTCTACAAATAAAGTATTTTATTGGGCATATTAAAACCTGCGTTTCTGTTGGGACACTCTTTATTATTTGAGTATTTGTAAGGACAAATTTGCAAAGGCATTTTGTGAATTGGCAATCAAAAAGAAGTCTCATGTAGACACCGCGTGACTTATCAAATTATACACAGTTTTTGCTGCACTTCATTTAAACTTACGCCCTCGAATTATTATAAATAAATCAACCGATCTCTCAAAGCAAGTTCGAAATGACATCAAAAACTGCAAATTTTGAAATTGGATATCCCGATCAATTTTTGTCGTACGGGAGTCAGATGTCTTATAATTTTATGTTTTCATAACGAATATAAAACTTTCCCAAATAACGGGTGGCCATAATTAAACTGACAGTGCTCACAGTGTTCTCTAGCGCGATCTATTTGCGAGAATGACGCCACATTTTGTAGGAAGATTAAACAAGACGGGGGACAAAGGATTCCGCGAAAAAAAATTAGTTCCAAAAGTCACCGCTAGGGGATTATTTGGCACTGTGTAATAGAAAATAGAGTGTTAACAAATGCAAATCAATACGGAAATTACCTTTTATTTTGCATTCAAATGAGGTTCAATATGGCTGCCGTTGTTGTGGACCACATATTGCATTCTGTGCACAGTATGCACAACAGCAGAAAGTAACATGTCTGCAGGAATCTCCCGTACAGTCCGTGATATGTTATCCTTCAACGTAGCCAGGTCCTGGGCCACTCCTTGATAGACCTTGGACTTAAGGTAACCCCATAGCCAGAAGTCGCAGGGGGTAAGATCAGGCGACCGAGGTGGCCATGCAGTTGGAAAGTAGCGGCTAATGATTCTTTCTGTTGTGAATTTCTGTCGTAGCATCTGTTGCACCCGTACAGCAACGTGTGGAGGGGCTCCATCTTGCATGAAAATTTTCTTTACTGAAGTGCCGGAATGACAAAGTTGTTCAGCATGTGGCGATATTTCTCTCCGGTAACAGAACATGTTTCCGGTCCTGTCGGGGTAATGTTCGCATAGAAGAATGAACCTACGATAAATTCCGCTGTGAACCCACACCAGACAGTTACCTTTGGTGAATGTAAATAAATTGCTGTGACTGCATGTGGTGATTTGTCATCCCCAATTCGGCAGTTCTGGGTATTCACAGTTCCATTCAGGTAAAAGTGGGCCTCATCTCCCCATAAGATTTTCCACGGCCAAGCATCATCCACCTCTATTCTGGCAAGAAATGTGAGAGCAAAAGTCAGTCGCTTATCATGGTCGAGGTACAGTAACTCCTGTACACGACTGATCTTGTACGGATAGAAACTGATAATCTTTCGTAAGATTTTCTGTACCGTACTGTAAGAAATATCCATATTCTATAAGGCATATCCATAATAAAAGGTAATTTTATTCCGTATTAATTTGCACTTGTTAACATTCTATTTTCTATTACACAGCGCCAAATATTCCCCTAGCGGTGACTTTTGGAACTATTTTTTTTTTTCTCGCGGAATCCTTCGTCCCCCGTAGTGTTTAATCTTCCTACAAAATGTGGCGTCATTCTCGCAAATAGATCGCGCTACAGAACACTGTGAGCACTGCCAGTTTAATTATGGCCACCCGGTATATGTATAAGAACCGGCAGACTACATTAAAATGTATATTTCGTTATTTGTAGGAAATAATTTCCTTAAAATTTGTTATTGCCAAAGCTAGAATATTTTCGTCATTATTCGTCATGTACTTCTGCAATTAGAAGTACATGACTACGACAAATGATTGCATAAATAAAGGCTGAGTAAGGTTTTTTCAGACGAGTAAAGGTGTGGATATATGTACTCGTATATATCCTCTTAAAACATATATGTGACTATACATATAGTCATGACATGAATAATTTGGAACTTGGTGGTTACGTAATAGATGTCTATCGAAGAAACTTGGCAAGACAGACATGGCCGGATTAAATATAATTTTATTAATGAGGAAAGCAATTCTGGATTCGCAATATTTGGTTCACATACGGACGGGCGTCTTATGCACCCTAGAATTTTGTTAGCTCAGCACATATTCAGTGCATAAAGAAGGTAGCCGGAAAGCGTCTTGCCAGGAGTAAGGCGTAGGCGAAAGTGTCTCAGCAAATTCAGAGGAAGAAGGGAGAGAGTCAAAAAGTTTAAGTTCGAGTTAAAAAGCTTTTGGTTTACAATTATTTAGTGATTGGGCAAGATGTATCTGCATTAAGCATTAGGTAGGATCGCATGATTAATTTGAATGACGCAGTTTAGACTTGTAGCGCTATTTTTAAGACAGAGAGAGGAAGTCCCCAAATTAAATTAAAAATAAAAGAGGTTATAGCCAATTAAAATTAGAAGTTTGCTTTTCTATTTTTTATGTTACACATATATGTGCGCGTATGTATGCATGTCGTCACCCTTACCTGGCTAGGTTTACGTTTGGTATTGCCTATTGCAATGAAAATGGGAAGAACACAATTAAATATTATATAACAGTCCCATATACAAACTTTCGACGTTCTATGGCTAATCGTTTTTGAGTTATGCGAGATACGTACGTCACGAAAAATGACCCTTCTGAATCCCTTTTAAATATATTTTACAATACGTTTTGGAAAAAGGAGTCCTATATTGTGCACGTACGTACATACGTCATGAAAAAATCCATTTTGAACGCATTTTACAATTGTTTCGGAATATGAATTCATTTATTCTGTCCGTACGAACAGACGTGATGCAAAAAAGTAGTCAAAATGCATTTAGGTACGGTCAAGATGGATATTTCCTTTGAAAAATGAAAACCGAAAGTTTTCGCGATTACGATTTTTTCCGGTTATCCGGAATTTTTCGCTCTTTATTTCGTATAAGTAAAAATAATTGCTTTGGGAATTAATTAGAATAAATACCATAAAACCAATAAATGAACGGATAACTGTATTTCCTTACCTAGGATGTCTAATGTCTGGCAGACTTCTGTTCAATGAAATGAAATCACTGACTAGTGCATTGAAGCCATTCGTTTTGTAGAGTTCATCTTTGGTATGCTCCAGTTCAGGAGGCAAGAAGAAGGCAGATCCTTCTTCTCCAGGTCCATGTGGAATAACAACGTTTTGTGCTTTGAACCAAGACTTCTTTTCTGGCGTCTAAAATAATAAAAATAGTTTTACAAAAATAAATAAATTAGTAATGCTTCTGTAAAAACATTAGAATCCCAATTATCCTGATTCCTGGTAGCTAGACATTTATCTTGACTGGTAATCCAGTAAAACTAAATTTGTTATTGATTTATGTTTTAATAATTTTGTTAATTTAAATAATGTGAAAAAGATGTTTAATGGCTGTGAAATTTTAAAAAAAAGTTATAAATTACTTAAAGTGAATGCGTGCGACTTGCTTGCAATGTTCGGTATATGTGTAGGTTATATAAATTAGTAGAAAAGCAAAATCATGTTACGCCTGTCCTCTTGCTTTTTGTTTACTTTATGAGTGACTGCTTGGTTAAAAAAAAGAACGCCTTTTCTAAAAAAATTCTGAAACAGGCTGTGTTTTATTTTATAGATAAAAGTACCGGGTAGCCATAATTAAACTGACAGTGCTCACAGTGTTCTGTAGCGCGATCTATTTGCGAGAATGACACCACATTTTGTAGGAAGATTAAACAAGACGGGGGACGAAGGATTCCGCGAAAAAAAATAGTTCCAAAAGTCACCGCTACGGGAATATTTGGCGCTGTGTAATAGAAAGTAGAGTGTTAACAAATGCAAATTAATACGGAATAAAATTTATCGCGGTCCATTCTTCTATGAGAACATTACCCCGAGAGGACCGGAAACCTGTTCTGTTACCGGAGAGCAATATCGCCATATGTTGAACAGCTTTGTCATTTCGGCACTTCAGCAAAGACAATGCCTGGGGGAAATCATTTTCATGCAAGATGGAGCCCCTCCACACCTTGCTGTACGGGTGTAACAGATGCTACGAGAGAAATTCACAACAGAAAGAGTCATTAGCCGCTACTTTCCAACTGCATGGCCACCTCGGTCGCCTGATCTTACCCCCTGCGACTTCTGGCTGTGGGGTTACCTTAAGTCCAAGGTCTATCAAGGAGTGGTCCAGGACCTGGCTACGTTGAAGGATAACATATCACGACTGTACGGGAGATTCCTGCAGACATGTTACTTTCTGCTGTTGTGCATACTGTGCACAGAATGCAATATGTGGTCCACAACAACGGATCCACATTGAACCTCTAATTTCCGTATTGATTTGCATTTGTTAACATTCTATTTTCTATTACACAGCGCCAAATATCCCCTAGCGGTGACTTTTGGAACTAATTTTTTTTTTTCGCGGAATCCTTCGTCCCCCGTCTTGTTTAATCTTCCTACAAAATGTGGCGTCATTCTCGCAAATAGATCTCGCTACAGAACACTGTGAGCACTGTCAGTTTAATTATGGCCACCCGTTATTTTCCTTGTCATAGCGAGAATAAAAGAAAGATTATCCGTTTATGTGCGGTCATATATATGTGAATATTAATTTCATTGTTTTATGTTAGTCGAAATGGGATCATTGCTCGTTTAAAAAATAATTGTTTAATTTTATCGAAAAATTAAACAATTATTTTTTACTAACTGTTATTATCTGTTATCTTGTTTTAAAGAAATGAAAACAATTTTTTAAAATATACAGGACACGTATCCTCATATTTATAACATAATATAAATACTTAGTTAGCCTCAAGGAAGAGACAGCCCTATTATCTAGAATCTCAGAATAAGCCGTGGATCCTGTTGAGCGGGATATTTGGAATTCTAATGCATGTAAGTGTTGCTGTATTGCGTTAAGAAATGAAACAAGATGTAAATAAACAAACAACTGAGAGTAAAAAAAAAAAAAAAAAGTTCAAGTTAAATATAGTAGATTGCAAAACTATTAATTCTCGACTCACCTGCAACCAGCAATATTTCCTTAAATATTCATACGGTAATAAACTTGGATGCAACAAAAGATTTATTTTCATATTTTGGTGAAAGCACTGCTCGTTATTTTTAACCGCAACCGCAAATAATTATTTTTCGGGGCGCATTATAAACTACGTCAATTAAGCTTAAGCGAGGTTCACTGTTAAAAACGTACCTCTTAAGATTTTTAACGCAGATCCGTGGAAGCTATTGGAAATGTCTTAATTGCGCCGTGAAACAAAATACGCGAGTAGTAAAAGTTCTTTTTCGACAGCATAATCTTTAATTTTAAATGATAAGAAGAAATATTTCAATGTAAAAGTCTACTGTATAGATTCAAAATATTACAGCCTACTACTTGCTGCATAGAGTACATTCAACGCAATGAGATTTCTTTTTAAAAAATCCAGAAACAGTAAATCACTTTGTTAACTTCATGATTCTCTAATACAGTCAAAAGTCGTTAATTCGGACACCCATAATTCGGAATGATCTACAATTCGGACCTCAAAATTAAAAACTTTCTGCGCATGCGCCGCGTTGACACATGCGCATAGGCGTTTACGCGTGCGCGTAAGACCTTTTACGACTGCGCATATGAGTGTGCGCAAGTGCAGAATACGTTTTCGCGTGCGCGTTTTATGTATAATGGACGTATAAGCTAAAATTATCTAATTATCTATTTCAGTTAATGTTGATGATTGCGTTGTTCCTTAATTTTTGAATTGGATCCGGCTTATTATTTTTTGCAGACTGTAAGATCAATTTTGTAAAAGTAAGCTTAAACTTTCGATTATATCAAATAGAATTTCCGATATATATTTGTTAATATGTAAAGGATCTAAAGCGAAAGTATGTTTTGAAATCCGAAATCTGTTTATCAATTTCACGCTGCTCGGCGGGAGGAACGCCGCGGCGGGCGCGTAATGAATTGGAAGTTGATATGTCAGCACTATCCTTATCTTCAGCGCAGATGTTTTTATTTTATTTGGCTTATAATTCCTTACCAAATGTAGTATTTCATCTCGATATGCTCCGTCTTTGATATGATTTAAAACAAGTTCCTCGTCATTATAATTCGCTTCCGATAGCGAAGAAAAGTGACAGAGGTTATTGAAAACGAAAAAATTTCGATTGACAAATTAGTCGGTGTTCTCGACACAGCAATTATAGGACTTGAACAGCGCGGAACTTTAACAAGTTCTGAACAAGAAATTATGTCTGTTTAATAGAATTAAAGAGAAAGTATTACCACATGAAACGAAGCAAAACTTAAACAACTTACATTGAAAGAAATGTTTAATAAAGTAAACAAATAAATATTAAGCTTTTTCTTTTTGCAAATTTTGATACCCTTTAGATCATAATTGTTCTTTATTTCATAAATTACGGTTTCATATTTTTAATTTTAGAATTTCTGCATGCAATCTTACGAGATTTAAACTGATGATCTATAATCCGGAAAAATCGATAATCCGGAATCGCCGAAGTCCCGACGAGTCCGGATTAACGACTTTTGACTGTATGTACATTCATTTGCTATATCGCAATGACAAAACTATAAACACCCCTGGAATTAATATTTCTTGCACTTTTGTACTGTAAAATCCTTAAAAATGAGCACGAATTTCTGTGTTAATAAAAAACGATATATACGCCATGAGCCCTTGTTGGGATTTGGCAAAATTCTCTGTTATAGTTATTGTACTTAATGATGTCTTTTTTCTTTCAGCCAGCTGTTTTGCAAATGTGGGCAATTACTATAAATGAGGATGTTCCATCTCACTCTTATCTCCTTCGAAAATAATTTTTTTAAATATATGTTACTACCAGTATGCTTAATTTTTTAAATACAATTAATTAAAATTCATTTAATTTAATTTTGGTATGAAGTAATTAAATTAATGCAGAAAAAAATTGTGTTTGTTTTTAATTATTAAAGGGTATTAAAATTTAAATTATTTTTATTGTATTAAATCAAAATTAAATAAATGTTGGTACTCACAATTAACGAGACGAATGAATCTGTCGGTTCTTGCATTGCTGTTCTATGTTTGGTTACATGCTGACAATAAACATCACAGTCATAGTGCTTTAAATCCGTCTTGTTTTTATTTTTATTTTGCTAAGACTAGACTGGAAAGTCCTAAAGTAGGCTATTAATTACAAGTAATTTACTAATTTTACTAATTAGTTTGGGAATTACATATTCGCCATGTGTAATTTTGATTACACATGGCAGATTAACTGAGATTTTCAGCTATATGCAGTTAATTAGAATTTTGGTTTATGTCTAAACCTAGGGGAATCTCAATGGCAGGCTTTCAGGACTACAGATAGAAGAACGATTCTTTAAACCATAAATTAGGACAGAGGGAAGAAATCTTAAGAGCTTTAATACGAAAAGGCGATAAAATCATGCTTATGTGAAGTATAATAATTTTTATTTTTTATTTCTGGAACTTGTTAGATAGTTTCAATGAAACTGCATTTATATTGAGTTAATTCAGAGATGTCTTTAAATTTCATCATTCATTTTAACAATATAAGCTTCTGAAACAAAATCATAGCTACACATACACAGGTAAAAGAAATTGGCAGTTTGTCAAACCTAATATTAAACTCTAACTTTACTTCCGTTCCTGCAATAGCCTATAATTATTTATCATAAGACTTTTATTTTTATCAATATGATTGAAATAAATTATACGTTCTCTAAGACGTAAAACTTTCATCCAACCTTCCCACAATTTTTTTAAACAAGTTTTCTTGTTTTTCGATGCTTATTTTAAAGAATATTATTTGCTCGTTTATGCGATCAATAATTTATAATGATAGTTATACAGTAGAAGTTACCCTTCTGTAAACTTTTGTGAATAACAATTACAGTTGTTTTATCTTGTAATTGTAATTCATCCGTTTGCTTTCGTATTTATGTTCATGGTTTTATTAATGTGGTTTAGATTTCAAATTACTTTGAATTCAAATTAAACATGCATCCTACAATATTTAGACAACATTTACAAAAATAAATATTCGTATAGAAATGTATGTAAATGTATGTAAAAATAACATTCGAATATATGTAAAAAGATGTTCGTATACAAAAGTAAAGTGACAACGTAGAACCGGTTTAATAATTAGGGAAACTGAGTTTACTCTCGAAGTTAATTTTAACACTAGTATACAAAACGGAAGGATAAATTTGAATATTATACACTGTAGGTGTTCCCTTATTTTACATAACAAATTTATTTTAAGTTTGATACCTTTCCTGAACTCCTCAACTTCCCCTCGCATTTTTTCGACAGGATGTAAATTTAAAGTGAAGTGAATATTTAAACAGGTGAATCTCTCAGTTTATTCAGAGCGTGTTTTCGCTAGCCAGTGCACGTTTCGTTGCTATCTCGCTGCTACACTAGTAAGCCTTTTGGCCATTTCGAATTATTATCACGCATGTTACGTTTTTGTGAGTCAAACTATTAGGTGTAATATAACGTGCTAATCCATCACTATTTTATTTTAGATTTCAACTTGAATTATAGTCTACGTTTCAGTTTTACCACAAGTTGGCAGTGTCATTGTAAAGCACAAAGATCGTGCCTTTCTGTTAATCAGTTTGAATTAAATAAAGGGTTATTTTCCCTCTTCTTCTGTGCTGGTAATTTATTAACGCCCGTGCGAGAATTCGCCAGGTTCATTTTAGGCTCTAATTTAATTTATGTGGAATCATAGAGACAGATCTTACAACATTACATGTGATGTATAAAAAATAAGATTTCTTAATCTTTATGTAGACTTTAATAGTGAGATATTGCATTATCTATATACCTTTGGTTTTAATATTTAAACTTGTAGAAAAATTTAGGTAAAACAATAACTTTTTGGAGCAGATGTTGAACAAAATTTTGTCGATTTTAAGAGCGATCAAACACGGGTTCCTCTTCTTCAGGATAAAACAAATATGCAAGAAATAAAAGCAGAGCAAAGATTTTATATCGAAAGTAAAGAGAAAGGAAGAGTAAAGCGAAAGCGAAAGTAGGGCCATCTGGTTGAAGGAAAACCTAACAAAGTATTTGAAATTTTGACAGCGTTAGAAAGAACTGGTTTGAAATTAATACGTTTAACTAAAGAAGAATATCTTTTGTAAATGTTGAAAGCTTCAAGGAAATCTAGTTCACCAGCTGAAGAAGCTTTATATATAATTTTCGTAGAACCAGTCAAATTGTGTTTACGTTTGAAGTCAAAGTTGAAGAATAGAATAGAAGAAAATTGAATAGAAGTCAAAATTGTGTTTACGTTTGAAACTGTGATTAGCTATCGAAGATTTGTTTAGTTCTCATTTTCGGACATAACAAACGCAAAAATTGTATCTATTTTAGTCTGGCCAATATGTCTCAAACCACATTAACAAGATATGCTGCAAATTCCTCAAAAATAAAAATCGGCGACGGAATCTATAAAAACTGAACAGCGAATTTTATTGATCGGTTGATAATGAACTAAAAGCTTAAGCTCCCGAGAATCCGAGGAATTTTGTAACTGTAACTGGTAGGAAGATCAAATGAAATGATGGTAAGATTATTAAAATTATTTGGCGATTGGGTCCCCTCATCCCATATCATTTAAAAGGAGGAGCATGTAGGGTATTTTCTCCCTCCTTCCAGCATGCCTTCGTGGTGTAACGGTAGCACACTCGGCTCGTATTCGAGAGGTCCAGGGCTCGAGTCTCGGAGAGGGAATTACACATTTTTCACATATCCTCCTTCAAAAAAACCTAATGACTCTACAGGCTTTATCAATGAACTTGGGAAGAAATCCTCTGTCAATGGCAACAGATTCCAAATAATTGAGCTCATGGAAAAGCAAATATCCTGAAGAATAAACTTTCAGATCCCAGTATACATATGAGTAAAAAAAGAAGCCCCCTCCTTTTTTTTCTTAGGGGGATGATAGGATTTGGCATGGTGAAGCCAAAAACCGAAAAAGGTTTAGGGTAAATAATAGAGCTGAAATCCAGTTCATTACGAGTAATTAAATGATAAAGAAAATAAGGCAATTGTCATATTTAGTTTCAAAATTGAACTGCATGATTGGATCAATCGAATTCGTAATAGATAAAATCTCGATTAAATGTTCTTTGCTACTATCAAAAGGACGAATGCATCATCCACATTGCGAATCCAGAGCAGAAAAGATAATTTTTTAAATAATTTGTCCTTAAAAGAGTATATGCAAATATCAGTAAGTACTGCACTGAGAGATATATTTGGCGATAACAATTATTTGGAAAACGAAAGATAGTGAAGTAGGTTTGACTCGAACAACTGTAGTGACACAAACTAACTCCTTAATTTCAGTAAACGTGAAATGGAATTCTCGAAGTTTAATTTTAAGGTATTTTAATGTTCCCTTAAACGGAAGGTTAGTAAAGAGTAGTTTAACATAAAAAAAACACAGCTAACTGCTGGGAGGAAATATCTAAGTTTATCTATAATTTCGAAAGACTCCTTGACATATTCTGGTGAAGTAGGCGAAACAGGAAGAGCATAGGGCAGATTTTAAAGTAATAAAAAGTATTAATTAAATATACCTAGCAATTTAACATTCATTTTCTGAACTTCCATTTTTTGTTTGCCTCCCAGAAAACTCAGGAGCCGTGAGTGGTAAGCAGAATTTCCTTCAGGATAAATGAATAAAAGAAATTCTTTATGAAGGAAAATAGAATTATAAAATGCTAGTTGACTACTACTAGACTTCAAGAAAGAATGCTCTCATGTGCTAATGGCAGAAAACTAAGGAATATTGATTAAAGTTTATCGGATTGGAAATGAGTTACAAAATAGTATTAAATTTCAGTATTTTGAAGTATCTATAGCATAAAATCTCTACAGTTTTGTAGTTACTGAAGTTACTGAGTTAGTTGAAACTGTTTTGTATTTTTTAGAACCATCATTTTGCACTTGAGAAAAGAGGATTAGGTTTTTAATTAAGAAGAGGAGATTATGTAAAAGCTCTTGATAATATGACTAGTCTTTTAAGATCACGTGATGGACTGGTAACCTTTCTATTATCGACCGACTTATCGCATGGATAAAGTTGTACTTTGAATGAGCTCCTTGGACTTGAGTCTCATGTTTTACAATTTCTTATATGTTACGTGTAGTGATTAATATATTAGCAGTGTATGTTGTTTTGACTGATACGTTTGAGCATGATAAAACGGGAGTACTCGCAGATTCAAAATTGTTTTTTTTGTGAGAACTGGCTTGGTGTTTTACGCACTTATTAGCTTATTTGATTTTTTATTGCAGTTATCAGTAGTTTGTTGCTTTTGTATTTGTAAAGTTTTAATTTTAAAACAGCAGTAATTCGTGATCATTAAATTTTTAACTCCGCTCTTATTTGGAAGTTAACTAATACTCGTTTTCAAATGTTAGGTTCAATTAGAACCTTTTATAATTACTTTTAAGCTCGTATTATACTTTTAAGTCACTGGGACTAAATTGATTTTCAGGTTCATTAGAAACAAGCAGACATACAATGCATATTACTCAACATTTTGTCTCGAGGCAATCTCCATCATCATCCAGCAACTTTTGCAAATGTTCCTACAGCTATGCAAATCCCTGGCGATAAAACTCAGGACCTTGAGTACAAATAAATCGGTTGAGGCATGCCACATGTCCGCCTCATTGTCGAAGAATTTCTCATTAAGTTGGCTGTCTAGGGAAAGGTACGTGTGATATTGCTTGTGCTAGATCTGGCGCGTGCGCTGTATCCAAGTCAAGCCGCTGAAAGGTATCCCTCTTCATCTTTGCCTCGTCTTGCTTCGCATTTTCGGGCAGGTACAGTACACCCTTGCTATTAACCACCATTCGCTTCTACTGTTGTTGTTGTTATCAATCTCAATTGCCTGATAATGACCAGCAAAAGCCCACAGCATTCATCATGACATGGAGTGAAATGCGCCTGTCTTTGGCGAGCTTTGAGCACCATATAGGTGACAGTCTGATTCCAGCTCAGTCCCGACCCAAAAATTGAGGGAAAGTACTCCGGAGGACGGTCCGAGGGTCTTCCACATCTCTTCCCTACCACCAAGCATGCTAGAGGACATTTGGCTCGCCTCATGCCGCTCAGACACTATATAAACATTCAAGTCTGGGCCCTACGGTAAGAAATAGTCAGTGTCACTAACCACTATTCGGGCTGGGCAGCACGCTGGCTGCTTTTGCTGCGTTGCATGTTGGAGTCGTTGCACTTGTCACGAGTACAGGAGTTCAGTGGTGGTGTGGTCTGCTGGTAGTAACTCGTAATGCACTATTTGGTCACTAGTCCACCAGACACACAATATGATCTTGTGTGAGCGTAGAAAGGTAAGAGTGAGGCACATGCTTCCGTAGTGACAACTAATGCCTGATATGCTTAGCAGTGTCATATCGGACCCACTGTTCGTCAAGCTTAACACTCGACCAAATGTCGGTGATTTGCGGTGGCAGCATAACCACAACAAACAGTCTATCACTTGTTGTTTTTCGTTCGCTGCCGACAATGTGTGGGTTGTCTACTACTAATTACCAAATGTGATTACATAGTGAATAAAATTATAATATAATATTAAGTTATTGCAAATATGTTACATTTTCGTAAATAGAGAATTTCGTCTCTTTGCACTAGCAGCTAAAGTCATCTTTAAATTTAGGGTGAGCAAATATTTGCTTTTCACTGAATAAATAATACTAAATTCTGCTTTTATTCGAACTTAGAGTCCTATGAAAACTATTTTTCACAATATTTAAGCTATGCAGAAATAATATTAATGAATAAAAGAAATACATCCTCCATGCTTTCCTTTCTTACTTGACTGTAGACACAAACAATTCTCGACTTCACTCCTATCTCTTGCACCTTGTGCAAAAGAATAAAGCAAATTCAACAGGAATATTTAATGTTCGTCACTACACAAAAGTATAACAAATAAACCTGCGTTAAAATTTTTTAAAGATATGAAATTGTAATAGAATCCTTTCTTGTCACTGAAGCTAAAATATTCCATGGCATTACTCAGATATTCTAAAACTTTTCAAATCTATTTTTTTATTCAGATTGCAACCTAAATAAGAACAATACACAACTCAGCTATTTTTAGGGTCGGAAGATTTAGAACTAAAAATGAGCATAGTTTTTATTTCAAAGCAAGAAGAAAGAATTTGGAAATCTTGCCAGCTGCATTTCCTGAAAAAGAAAAGCTTTCAGCTTTATCATTCAGCTCGCAGGATATGCTTGCGCATTTTAAATAGACAATAACTTTATTTCTTTCCAACAAAAGAAGAAGGAGCAAAGAGTAAGCAGTATTTTGAAAGCCTTTGTTTCGGATTAGTAATAATACAAACACTCCTTCAGAAACTCGAAAGAAATAAAAAATAAGTAAAAGAAAACATTTTCTTAAAAAGATTTCCTTGCAGAATTTATATTAGTAAATTCTTTGCTGGGGAAAAGGAATCCATTACCAATACTAATTTACTTACTCTATTAGGGGAAAGGTTATTTAGCTATGAGCCGCAAAGTATTTTTAGTGCCATTAGAGTCAAAATCTATACTTTAGATCAATGTTTCATAGGCTGTGCACATTCCTTATTCCTCGAATTACGCTTTTGTAGCACTATTTTATTTCTAGTCGAGTGTAATGAAGTTAAATATTTTAAATATTTAAAAGTAATCTTTAATGCGCTGAGATGTACTTTCTAAAATGAGAGAAGTTCGTTAAAAATTGAATCATTCTAAACATTTAAATGCCCTCGAAAACAGTAATTTTAATAAAATTGCTCAGACGTGTAGCGTGAAGAAATAAATTAACGCTGCATTAGATGTAATTTAGTTTTAACTATTATGACAAGTAACAAAAATTATATGTTTTTGATTTACTTTAATTATGGATTTGATACTAATGGGATGCTTTATTAGTAACCGGGAGTAAAGTCATGTTTAGTTTAATGAAAATTTAGTGCCATCAAAAATAATCGTTGCATCTGTGGTTAGTGAAATAACGCGCAAGCCGAGAATAATTTGTTATTGAAGAAGAAACTTTCTCTTGTCTTCCTATACGCATTTAGATTTTTTATTTGAAAACAGCTTCAAATTACCCAAACAATACTTTGTTTAAAAGTGCACTAAAAAGTAATAAAAATATCACTTTACTGACTAATTAAGAAAGCTTTTATGATTTTGAATTACAGCGTTTAAAAGAATTTATGAAATTTACTGGATATTTAACTGGATTTATATGCAGTTAATACCGCTTTTAATATTAATAATAAATAACGTATCTATTTTAGAGCCATTATTTGTTTTGTTTTAATCAGGAGACATGCAAAATGTGCGGTGCCCTTGCCGGGACTCGAAACCTAGACATCTCGAATACTTGTCGTGTATGCTTCCACTTACATCACGAAGACGTGTAAAAAGGAAGGAGAAAATATTTTACTATTTATGCAGCAGGTAAGGAAATTTAGTGATGCTTCGGTTACATTGTTATGCATCTATTAAGAGACACTTAGAAAAACATCAAAATGTATTTAGGGATTCTCAATATGTTACTCACGTTAAAATACTAAAATTTATGACTTTTCATCTTAACTTTAGGTAACAGGCTTTTTAAACAGTTTGAAGATATTCTGATATCTTGACAATATTACAGAATATTTGTTCATGAGAATATTACACAAGTATGAATCAAATTATAGTAATTCCTGCAATGTATTAAAATTATTTCTAATATATATTATAAAAATTTCACTTTCTTTGTCGAATTGTAATTACCTCAGTAAAGCACTGAAAAATAGAATTTATTCTAATAAATTCCATTTTCAGAATAATTGTCAAAGGCAGAGGAATTTGATACAGGCTGTCAAAAACTTCAGACATTTTTCAATAAATCCTTTATGTGAGAAATAGTTATAAGCAACTTTGAAGTTACTCCTCAGAATTTAAAATCATAAGAATGTATTAGGTACTTTTTCAAGCATCCTATAAGTCAAATATCAGGTTTTCCTTCCTGTCTGTGCAAGTTTTCATAAATTACAAAGCAAATAAAAATGCAGGGCTTTATCTTAAAACTTTTGAAATCGTAGTGTTGTCGAAAACCAGAGGCAGAGTGAGTATCTTTATATGTAAATGAGCTATAATCTAAGACCTCTGAAAAATGTTTCAAAACCAAAATTTCACAAGGATTCAAAATCATTAAAGGAATGTCTGGAATGTTGTATTTCAACTAAATTCCAGTTACCGCCGAATTGATATTCAGTTAAAATTTATCTACAGAAAATTTATTAAAAAAGCGGAATTAAATGCTTTTTCTTTTTTTCCTTCCATCTCTTTTTCTTTCTTTCCTTTCCTTTCTTTCTTATCTTTTCTGACTGGGTGACATCTTTGATTATTAGCGCTGTAGATGATGACAGAGGAAAATAAAATTTCCTCAAACGCAAATGCATAGAATCCGAATTTTAGAGAAAATGTGCATAGAAGGTGGAAAAGAAATGAGGCATCAAGTTTAGAAAAGTATTTTTAAAGACAAGAAGATTCCCGTCTATTTCAAAAGCAGCATTGTAAGCAAATTTTTGTAACTCGAAGGTATTCGAAATCAAACATTCGAATAATCAAAAATTCGGATAATCGGATTTTTTCCGAAGAAAGGATCTACGTACATTTTAATTAATTACTGTATGCACTGTATGTTGAAAATGGGAGAAAAAATATTTTTAAAGAAAAAGAGGTTTTAATTAATTAAAATGAACTGACAACAATTTTACGTACATGTTATATAGCATACTTTAGAGTATTACAAGTGATGAAAGTCATTGCTTTCTGAACATCTCGGTCTAAGCTGTTTGACTGTCTTCATCCGTTTTTGGACAGTCAAGTTGCGCATCCGTTTGACAATGAGAAGTTGCATGTGGCCCGCTCTTAATTTTTTAGTTTTAATTTTTTCTTAAATTCTGAAAGTGATTCGGATAATCAGCAATTCGGATAGTCGGAATTCGGGTAATTCCTCGTACGGAGTTGTACCGTACCATTTATCGTTACTTTTCATACTGTATCTATCCCGGCTTTGTTTTCTCGAAAGAGAAATCACTTAGCATACTCGAAAAGATTTGACTTTTACTTTTAAGGAAACGAAAAACTTACGCATTTTAAAATAATTTGAAAATTTGTTCGGTGTATTAAGTTATTCATTGCTGCACTCAATGAGCTAAGTTTAAAGCAGATCAAGCAACGTTGCCTCAGATATTTCAATTTATTTTCACCGCTACCGCTCATTTTCATTGCAAGAAGTCACTAAAAATAGCGCTGTACCTGTGGTTAACTCACGCTTTTTACGACCTTACTATTAAATTTAGTTAAGACATAGGCATAGAAAAGTTTCATAGCACGCTAGCGAATTCCAATATGATCTTTATTTCCCTCTGCGTATTGACTGAAATAAACATCTTTTTCCTTTCTTTTCTTAAACAGCCTAAGTCAACAATACAAGATTTGTCATTAGCACGCTGAAATGTCCAAGCATTTGTTTAGTTTCTAAACACCTTGAATACCTCATCACGTATTCAAGACTAATTCATGAAATGCTGAAAAGCCGATCGTGGGCTTTCTCGTGCCAGTGCCATATGAAAGCAACTCGAGTGAAAGCAACTACTGTAAACAGCTCCTTCAGATATTTGGAACAGCAAGATCTCGTAATGAAAATTTTCCCTTTTCATTTCAGATTAAAAGCATCCGCTAAGCAGAATTTCTAAGTATATCACCACCTTCATTCTCAATCCGTAATTCTAAACATGCGTTTAATAAATTTGAGAATTCTACGCAAGAAAATGCAAAAGGTTACATTTGATAGCATATCTAAAAAGTAAATTTTAACTAAACACTATTATTATTCAAATGCATAAGTGACGTTGCAGCTAGGAAATCAAAATTCTCATATACTAATCTTAGATATTTAAATTTTAATTAAAGGAAGCTCGGTGTCAAGTTTAATTCAGTGACAGCCCTTAAAGTAGGCTTCGTGAGGGGAAATAACTGCATAATGAGAAAGAAACTGAAATTTGCTAATTACATATACATAATCGTAATAATTAAGCAAAATAAAGCATTTAGAATTAATTTCACTGAGAGAAACGACATTATTATTGTTTTCAAAGCAACGGAACAGGATATTTTTTATAAAATAAATATTTATATTTATTGAGACTGAAAGCAGGTTCATTATTTCTCAATTCTTCTATCATGAAATCGTTTAGACAATTTTCACATTTTATTTCATATCTATATGCACAATGTTTCATGCCTTCTAAACTTGTGAGATTCATTTAGTTTGAATAACCAGTTATTTTATGTTTGGAATCTGTATTGTCACTTCTCTTATTCCGTTTTTCTGCCAGAATACAAATTAGTTCTCGTGTATATTATTGAGGTTTTCAGATTATTAAGACAGAGGGTGTTCTGCTACATGTGGCCACGTTATTCCTTTATTTTAACGTAGCTTTATTTGAACGTAGCTTGACTAAGGAAACGAGAAAATTGCATCGCTCAAACAAGCATATCCTTAGATTTTAAAGAATTTTATGCACTAAATTATATGTATATAACCAAAAAAATGTAATTTTACTTTAAGAATTTATAAGTATGTATATTTATAAAGTACTATTAGTATTGTTGTAGCTTAAGCACGTTTTACTTAATTACATAAAATCATTCACATATTGCTTTACTTACCTCATGATTTCAAAACTAAAAGACAGTTTAGAGCTAAACAGAAATTACATAAATATAGACATTACTTACCTTTTTATGGTGATATGCAGACATGCTGGATAAGACTGAACCACTCCCCGGTGAATGTCTGCCGTCGACCATAATAAAAGGTCGAATCTCAAATGTTGTCACTGCAGCCTTAAGTAGTACTCCGACACAAAATACTGTAACGCAAATTGTCAAAATAAGTCTACAAAGTCTCTTTCTTTTACGACGAACCATTATGCTAGATAGAGGAGGTCACAACGTTCCAGTTATTGATATTACCATATTTCGGAGGCGGACGAGATCTCATTAATCGACCTCACCAAATACCAAGTGCTTTTCCGTCGAGTATTCGTAGCCTTGTCATGAGATTTTTGTAGGGAACGGGGAGCAATTTGGCGCAAGGCTTCTTTTCATTTATTCTTCAGTTTCTTGGGGTTTCATATTAGGAAAAGTTCGCTTAGTAGTGAAAAGAATCTAATGTTTCTATTCAAGGGAGTCATTTACCTTTACTGCGGTATTTAGGAACTCGCAAATGTCGGAGCACATCTCAGGAAATATGGGAAAACGGGATTTTCTATGTTCTGGAAACTCTTTACCGGAAAAAATTCGTCAAATGTCAGTCATAAGAAATTATTTTTCGAAACATAGAACTTGAATTTTAGTGCAATGACTCTTCATCTGTACGCATTCATTCCATCCAGGTTTAAATAAGTTCTTAGCTGATCCACACTGATATTTTCTAATGATCTGAAAAAAAGAAAGTTTTAAATTAATCTGCGTTTAGGAAAAGAGGCCGAGCATACAAATGCTCATTATATTAAGCTAGCAGTATGCTTGTATAATAGATATGTAAGGTTTCTAAGTGGTAAAATCTGTAATACGTGTAAGTGAATGTCACAGGATAATATGGATCTTGTCATAGATAATAAACTTAAATTTTCAAATTCGAAAAATAAGTGAATCAATCGACGATACTAAATCTTTCCTCGTAAAAAATTACAATTGGGTGCCCCTTTGTTTGGCGATTCCTTTTTGACGCCATGATCGACACCAGGGAGACACAATTTCAAGATAGCTGCTACACAAAACCAAAATATCGTAATAAGTCATAGAATTGCACAAACTCGGTGTCCATGTACATACCGATCTATTTTCACTTAAAAAAACATCAGAGAATTGCACAAACTAGATTGCGCACTGCCTTAACTTTGCCCATGTACACATCGATCTATTTTCACTTAAAAAATTTAGGAAGCTAACCCAAAGTTAAAACTATCATGGTAACCAGAAGTGGGGTTTCATCGCAAAACTGAACAAAATTTGTTGCTAATCGAAGGAGCATCCAGTTCTGCACTAGAGACCTTTCTTTCCTCCACGAGGGTGTGCTATATAAACATTCATTTTAAGCCTAGCCTTGATCTTCTCTGATGTTATGGGAGAGAAACAGGTTCGCAACATCACTCATCGAGGAATGACTATGTGTAATAATGTGATGTTAGCACTCTTTCGTCTTCATTTGGATGATAGGCATTTTTGAGGGATGTGTTGCTTGAAAATAACATTCCACCTAAGGAATTTAATCTACGATCCGCCATCAGGCATTCATCCACTTGTTTCATGATATTAGGTGTAATGATTAACTTTGACTAGCTTGGTTCTATATTTTCTACAAGGTTTTCAAAACCTTGAGAGAAATTCATGTTACATTCGCGGTCTATTTTTATGAAAGAAAATCTGCTTCTATAATGTCTAATCCTTCTATAAATGTCTATCGGCTTGTTGACTTTGACCAGTACACCTATTAATACACCATTCTTCCAATTGGAGATTGCTGCGATCCAACACCAAGCTATTGCTCATTATTGCTTCTTGTTGCGTGACGTTATGAAATCTGTTTCAATCCTGTAACATCGAGAACTTACAAGGCTATATTTGAATCCAAACCATTGTGGGAGAAATCTTAAACGTCGTTGCCTTCTTTCAATTAACTTAAACCATATACATCGAAATTGTTTTTTCTTCGCATTACACAAAATCAGAATGACTATAAAAACTGAAATTTTCCGCATGAGGCCAGCGCCACGAAACACAACGTCAAAATTTTTCTTCAGTTTTAACTAAAAGAAATTTCGAGATTTTTTGCATTATGTTTTACATTATGCCAAAGAAAGATACAGGTTCTCAATAGTTTAATAAAATTTAATATAATAAATCCTATAACGATTCTTTGTCACGATGCTAAGACTTTAAAGGCTTTCTTCACGAAATAACGATTTAGCTGATTCATCATTTCAAAGTGTTGACAATTATGTGCATATTGTTTACACAGTAATATAGCAATATTAATACTGTAGTGTCTTGGATTAAGTCACAGGAATTTAGGAACAGCTGTAACTAATTCTCTCTCCGATATACATTTGTACATTGTTAAGAAGTACGTTCCTATTTGTTATGCCGATACAGTAATATGTTTTGACAATCCTTATAAACAAACACTTCTGCTTTGAAAAATAGTCTGGAAATTTTTACAGTAAAGAAAAAGGTAAAAATACATGGGTTGAATCAATTATCTTATAAGGTATTTCTCCCGCTTTCCAAGCGTCCTTCGTGGTGTAACGGTAGCACGCTGGGCCGGTATTCCAGAGGTCCGTGGTTCGATTCCCGGCGAAGGCGGTTGCTAATTTTTCATCTTGCCTACTTCGAAAAAATCCTAATGACTCTACAGTGGCGCCCGAACTAAAAGGATTGTGGATGATGATTCTCCACACCCTGGATTTGGCGACTAGGTCCCCTAAAACCTTAGTCGCCCTTTAAAAAAGGGAGTATATAAGGTATTTCATCCGCTTTCCAAGCGTCCTTCGTGGTGTAACAGTAGTACTCTGGGCCGGTATTCCAGAGGTCAGTGGTTCGATTCCCGGCAAATGCGTTGTTAATTTTTCATCTTGGCTGCTTCCTTATAAAAAAAAATACCTAATGTCTCTACAATCTAATCTTGATGTTATTCATTATTAAATAAGTGCATTATAATTTTTGCATTCCATTTGTGTCTGATTTAAATACAGAGAACAGATCCAACTTCTTCACACATTTCATACAGATGATTTATTAAGCGGGGAGGATTATCAAACAGATGTAAAATTTTGTCTACATTTTGTACCAACTACAAACTAGATTTTAGCCCTTACCTGTATCTGGTGAGTTTTCGGCTTTGGCCCAAGAACTCAAATGATATCTAATCTAAATTAACATAAAATGTTTAAAGAAATAAATTACTTTCATTCAAACCTCGTTTTTCATAAATTGGAGTAAAAGGAAAATTACTTAAAAAATTATAGTCTGAAAAAATAATAAGTAATTTTGTAGAGTCATCAAGTTTTTTCGAAGTAAGAAACAAGAAAAATGTGCAATAATACTTTCGCCGGGATTCAAACTTCAGACCTCCCGATTGCTAGCCGAACGTGCTTTGCAAAATACAGCCACGAAGACAGTCAGTAAGGAGGGATAGAATAACTCGCAGTCTTAACCATGCCTGTTAATGCTATAACACCTTAAGAAAAGTGTCTACTTTGCTTTTTTATTACTATATCTGTAGATTTTTGGTTTTATGTGATTACGGCAAAGCCTCAAGGTTTATGTGCCTAAGGGGAGGGATGCCTTTGTGGAGGACTTTCTAGGGCACACCGGCTTGTATACACGTTACACATGAGGAAAACCACAAAAACTCCCATGCAGCCAGTCCGTTCGCGGGATTCGAACCTTGGACTGAACTACCAGTGTTCAGCAACTTTACCACTCGGCCGCTGGTGGGCACACTACATCTGTAGAGTCATTAGGTTGTTTTCAAGCAGGAGAGGGGAAAAATATGCAATGCCCTCACCGGAAATCGAACCTGGACCTCTGGCATATTCGCCGAGTGTGCTACCGTTACACCATGAAGGCATGCTGGAAGGAGGAAGAAAATACCTTACACATCTTACCAAAGTAAAGTAAACTTACCCCAAGCATGCCATGTTTTCAGGGAGCCTATTAATTTCTCACAGCACCTAAGTCACCAATGCCTTTCAGATACAAAGAAAAAGTGCTTTAAGAAGACGCGATAATTCCTAATAATCTTCCTAAGCAAGCAGTTAGTTTAACGCATTCAATAACTACTGCTCTCAGTTACATAAGTTTATCTTTCATTTACACATTACTGCAGCAAGAGATTCGAGATAGATGGTAGGCAAAGGAAGCTGGTGCTACCTGCTTAAAGATCAACTTTACGTTAGAAGAAAATTTTCTAAAGAAACTGCCTCGCATTCACTTTAAACTCGAGAAAAACCACAATTAGAAAAAATATTAAGAGGCGAAATTGTCAGCAAAAGAAACAAACAGTAGCAGAAGAAACTTGGTTACAGTTACTTACATTTTGCTTGCCAATCCTTGAAATATAAGTAACCGTGTCTTTCTATTAAAATATATGTAAAATTAGGTAAATAAAGGAAATTAGTAGCTAGAAATATTATTTTTGTCATCATCGATGTATTTAAAAATAAGAAGGATAATACATGTTTTAAATTTTCAATATGTCGTTTTAATAAAAAGGAAATTGAAGGAATTAAAATTGTGACAAAAACCTACATCTTTAAGAGAATTATTATGTCGTATTTGCTTGCTTTTGTGTAGTTGCTCTCTTTATATGGCTATGTGCCATGCATATTTTTAATTCGACAAATATTAATAAATAATATGTGTTTTTTCAGTAGTAGCAAATAGTATTTCCTACTAAAAACATTAATAGCAGCGTAAAGTGCATTAAGAGCAAATACTACGATCTGGAGTCAATAACAAAACGTTTTGCGTTGGTATGCAAGAAGAGAAGTTATTTAAAATTTAAAAATGCATTTAACCTTCATAAGCAAAATGAATAACATTTATGACAGGCACTTAGCTGATTTTTGATCAGGTTACATTTTTAGAATTCTATTCGTTAGGTCATTTTAAAATCAGATACTGATGGAGCTCTATGTGTATTTAATTATACACAGATGAGATAATGCACGGCTAGTGAAAGTATAAAATTTATTGTCAAGCAGAGCGGCTATCTGAGCAGTACACAACCAATCTGAACATATGATATTGCAGTCAAACAGCAACTAATACAATTAAATATTATCTACTTAATGACAGTCTACCATTATAATAGAGGAAGTCGTCTTGTATGTCGTTTCACTGCTGGGTTGCTGGACACATCTGAAACCTTCCAAACACTATTTTTTAACCAGACAGAACAGAAATGTGTCTGTTTTGGAGACGACGAAGTGTCTTTCTTTTTACAAGAGATTTTGTTCAATCCTCCTCCCGCATTCGTTATTTGTAATGCTATGGAATGCGTGCAAAATCATTTGAGGATTCAAGTCTGTTTGTAGCCAATTTGGGAATATTGTGACTTTCATACTTCAGACAGGTCTGGAGGCTGCAATATTCGATGTCTGCTGTATAGTTGAAAGACTGGTGCCATTGTCTTCGTCTTGAGACTATGCTGTATATGAGCTGAACCTGTATTCATCTCAACAACATACTTTTTATTTTGCTGCTTTGAAATCCATAGGTCCATATATTTTAAACTATATGCCATGAAAGTTATTAATTCGACATTCTAGATTGTGCCATTCTAATACTACTGGAATGGTTGGGACTTTCACGAGAACTCTTTTAAGATCTGAAGTTGGGATTTAGAGGAATCCATGACGTCGCAATAATGTTTCTCAGTTCATTGAATGCCTTCCCTATCTTTAAAAGTCTTGACTAATACCTATGCCCACACGACCGAAAGTCATTCTTTATAAAGCAAGAACATACTCGAAACACATAATTAGCAATTTCAGGTGGTCAAGAGAGGAATGAGTATGTTTACTTTAAGATTGTTAAGGGGACGGTGGACTTTAAAATAGCTAAAAATCAACCAAAATATTGATTTTTTTACTCTCATAATATTCCATATGTGTAAGTACATCGTATCCAAAACACCGAGTTCAAATATTTTAATTTTTAAAGAAAGTACACGCATTTAAAATGTGTGAACAACGTAAACATTGCCCTTTAAATTTTGGAGAATATGTTAAAAAATGTATTTCAACAGTTATTTACTGATGTAATAATTATATATTTGCCCAAAAGAAGTGTTTATTTCTAAAACAAAGGTTGTATTCGATGTCTGCTGTATGGTTGCAATTTTAGCGTAACTAATTGAAAGACTGGTGCCATTGTCTTCGTCTTGAGACTATACTGTATATGAGCTGAACCTGTATTCATCTCAACAACATACTTTTTATTTTGCTGCTTTGAAATCCATAGGTCCATATATTTTAAACTATACGGCATGAAAGTGTAAAAAAAGTATTGACAACTATTAATGAATTTAACTTTAGTTATGTGAATGCTATACGCGTAGAACAAGAAGAAACAAACTCGTTTTCCCTACTTATTGCAAAAAAGCCTATTTATTGATCAACGCCGCTTGAACCAAAGCAAAAAGAGAAGTTTACCTGCTGGAGAAAAAAAAAAAATAGAAATAGTAAAAATATTCTAAAGCATTAAAAGATAATGTAACTGTAACAAATAAAGGTAAAACATATGATGCGAGTGAGTTTTAAAAGTTTCATTGGATATAATGCATAAATTGTTTCTACCTCTAATTTTGAATCACAAATAAATTTGCGATATGTTTATTTTTCTCATGTTTAATACTATGAGATTAAAAATAGTTAAATGATACGAAAGTGTTATCTCGTGTTTACATATTCCTATTTTTAAAGTTAATTTGCTGTTTCTCATGCCCATGTGTTAAAGGAAGTTTGAAGAAATTTTTCGCACTTCGTATGTCTTGAAAATGCTCCTTGCGTCTCACTTTTAGTTAAAAATGAATGATATTTGGAAGAAACTATCTTGTTATAGGCCCACCAGCGGCCGAGCGGTAAAGTCACTGAACACTGGTAGTTCGGTCCGAGGTTCGAATATCGCGAACGGGCCGGCTGCATGGGTGCTTTCGTGGGTTTTCCATGTGTAACGTGTATACGAGCCAATTTCCCTTAGAAAGTTCTCCACGAAGGCATCCCTCCCCTTTGGCAGATAGCCCTCGAGGCTTTGCCGTAATTAAATAGCCTAACCTAACCTATCTTGTTATATGCTACAATAGATCTGTGTATGCATTTTTAGATATGAGGTTATTAAGAAGTTTAAACTTGGGATAATGTTTAATAAAAGGTGACATTTTTCCAAAAACTGGGTTTAAGTTCACAAAAATCCTTTTTAAAAGTTTCATCATATTCCATAATGGATACACAGAAACTTTTGTCAAGTCTTTATAACTAACTAAAAGGAAAAATTAGGAAAAAATATTGAAAATTAGCGCGCAAGGAGCATTTTAAATCTTTAATTAAAATAATTAATTATTTGTTTTAAAAAATTTATCTTAAAGTAAATTGAAATTCTGAACATATATTTTATAAACTGATGTTATAGTACGTACATGTATAAAATTTCTTGCTGAAAACACAAAAACTTAAAAAACTGATTTTTTAAAGTCCACCGTCCCTTTAAGACCTATAATTAGAATTCCTGCGATTCTTGTAGAAACTGATGAATTATTAGCTTTTATGATTACAATTATTTAATTGTAATTTATTTTATCCATTCAAGCCTCAAAAGGTACCCAATCATTCGATAATACGTTTATTCATTTTGGTGACAAGATGGGTGAAATTAAGATTATTCATTATACTCAAAATTAGGGCCTTAATTTTGAGAGGAGAAGAAAGGGAGGGAGTCAAAACTCGTTGAAACACATTCGTGCATATGCTTGAAGTCAAATTATAGAGTATTTCTGTGCGTCATTTTAACACCTAATATTACAGATTTCAATAGCGAAGCTCAGTATCGGCGTACTGCAAAATGTTTAAATCCAACGATATATATTTATAAGGTATTTCTCCCGCCTTCTTAGCATGCCTTTGCAATGTAGTGGTCAGCACGCTCGGGGGTATTTGCTCGGCGAGAGGTCTGTGGTTCGATTCTCCTGCTTCAAATTAACCTAATCGCTCTACAGTGGCGCCTGACCTAAAAGATTGGTGGATGATGATTATCCACCCCCAGGATTTGGCGATTAGGTCCTCTAATTCCCAGTCGCCATTTAAAAGGGGGAGTATATACGGTATTTCTCTCACCTTCTTAGCATGCCTTCGTAGTGTAGTGGTCAGCACGCGTGGCGCGTATTCGAGAGGTCTATGGTACGATTCGAAGCGAAAGCATTGCTCATTCTTCATATCTCCTGCTTCAAATAAACCTAATAGGTCTACAAAGCTTGGAAAGAAATCAATGAATTCGTGTGCTGACCTTTATACTAGAGCAGGCAGGAGGAATGCCTTTACTATCTTAAAGGTTTTCTATACATATAAATATGACTGGATTACTCTGCACCCTAGTTTAAGTCTAGCAGAGTAGTTTAAGTCTGATGACGAATCTTCTCCCTCCAGTTTAGATGCTTGCCACTTCTGGAGAAGGAAAATATTGTAGGAACAAGAAATCATTGAAAGATTATCCGTGCTGTTGCTCGGTATCGAATTTGGGCTTCTTTGAATTATTGAATCTATAAAATGTTATACTACAGGGTCAGATGGAAGGAATGCCTAAATGGGAAAATTCGCTTTCATTAGCTTCTGTTTTCGATATTTTTTCGAAAGCCACAGTAAAAGCGATCGATTTAAATAATAGTTAACAAAATTCAAAATTCATTCCTATTGTAATTATGACAGTTCTGTTTCCTCAGCATGGCAATGCAGTTTCATTTTGTATAATCAATCAAAGGTAGAATTTAAGAAAAATTTCATGTCATGTCTTCGTATTTCTGACTCTGACAGAGCCTGATTTAAGCACTTTTACCATGATTTATATATGTTCGTTTTAATGGTATATATCTAGGATTTTTCACTTAGAATTGTCGAGTCATTAGGTTAATTGGAAGCAGAAAAGATGAAAAATATGCAACCGCCTTCGCCGGGAATCGAGCCACAGACCTCTGGAATACCGGCCCAGCGTGCTACCGTTACGCCATGAAGGCACGCTAGGGAAGTGGGAGAAATACCTTATATACTCCCCTTTTTAAAGGGCGACTAGGGTTTTAGGGGACCTAGTCGCCAAATCCTGGGTGCGGAGAATCATCATCCACAACCCTTTTAGTTTGGGCGCCACTTGTAGAGTCATTAGGTTACTTGGAAGCAGAAAAAATGACAAATACGCAACCGCTTTCGCCGGGAATCGAACCACGGGCCTCTGGAATACCGGCCCAGCGTGCTACCGTTACATCACGAAGGCATGTTAGGGAAGTGGGAGAAATACCTTATAGAATGAGCAAATGTCGTCAAATATTCTGGCATTCCCAAAAAAAGTATGTCTCTGTATACGTATTATGTTTTGGGAAAAAAAGAGGAGCAAAAAGAAATTTATAAGCAAGTTTTGACTGAAAAAATGTAGGAAAACGTGTATTTGAGACTTTGTCTTGGGGAAAAAAGTCTATATACATAAGTGTTCATCTGAAAATTCTCAAAAATGTGTCGAAATCTTTCATTACATTTTAGTATAAATCAGTTAGAAGAAAAATCGATCTAGTTTGAAATAAAAGTAATTTAAGATTTCCTGAATTTAAATTACTGGACAATCTCCATTGGGATAACATTCTGGAAATTGTTGTGCCGTGAGATTCTTTTCCAGATTTCAGAACTTGAATTTCGTTGTCAGAATCAAATAACTGAAGCTTCTTCCCTCACAGAAAATGAGTTCAGTTTGAAATTTAAAATGAGTAACGCTCGTGACGGAGGTGAAAGAAGACCCGGGCTTCCAACAGCATCAGATTCTTTACTTTTCTTATCTAATAGTAGATGAAAAAGAGTAATCACTACAAACTTTGAGATAGAATTTAGACGGAATATATTTCAGAAACCCAGAATATTATTTCTACGAGTTTCGAAGAAACTCCGTTTCAATGCATATATGAATATATGAATAGACTCATACATGGCCATAATTTTATTCAAGAGTTATTAATTCTTGTACGATTTGAAACGCTGACAAAGGTCAATGGTAAAAAACTACAATGTAGGCGAACCAGATTTTTAAATTTTATGCTTTATTGCACCCGATTAAGAGTCACAAAATTAAAATTTCATTTTCAGATTATAAACATGTACGAAAAAATGGACGGTTCCATATTTATATCACTAATTAATTATTAAATAAGGCATTAGGCTGCTGAAGCGAAGAGTTTACTAGAGAGATGCACTTAAAAAGATAAAGCATTCCTAGTTTATCTTAATTGTTAGCATTCTGTTTATGTAACGTAATAGAACGAATAAAATATCCCGTTTAAATATTTATTATTTCTTTCCATGAAATATCCTGTTTATATCAAGAAATAGTACAAATTCTTATTACGAATTCTACAGATACAAAAACTGTTGAGGCAATATAACAGAAGACTTTCAATAATTTTAAACCTATGAGTTTAAACTCACTTGTGCCTAACTGAAACTTACCTAACCTTCAACCATGAAAGATAAATGTTTATCCCTACTTCTACTACAATATCAGAATGTTAAATGAATACAAAAGCAAGCAACTAAAGTGGATTTTAAACTTCTGCTTTAAGTATAAAACCAGTTTAATACAAATTTATGTCCATTGCTTGCAGAGATAAAAAACAACGCGTAGTTTCGAATGATATACAATTCACACGTTAAATCTATCTTAGCAGCCGGCTCGATAAGTTTCACGATGACATTTCTTCTCTTAACTAAGAGTTTAACACTTCTCTCACTTACATATTCTGGTAGAAGCAGGCGAAACTAAAGACGTATATGACAGATTTTTAACATAAGAAACATCGTGGTAATTAAACTAATTAGCTAATTGCAAAATTGCCTTGAAATCAGGTTAAGAACCTTACCCAAAGCCTTTAACGGGAAACTTCATCTGACAGCAAATGTTTAAAGTGGTCCAGTACATATGTGATTTTTTATTTTAAAGTATGTGCAAGTTTTTATTATAAATTTTGCATGAAATCTCTTGAATTTATGAATGAGCAACAGATTCAATTGTTATTTATGAATGTTTGAGCAACAGATTCAATTGTTATTTATGAATGTTTGAGCCACAGATTCAATTGTGTAGCTTTTAATCAGAATAATATTTTAGAACTTTGTGTATCACAGGCTATTTTGTTATCCCCCAACTTTCGTAACATTTCTAGCAATAAACGTTTTTATATGAATAAACTTTTTATATTTCACAATATATTACTTCGTCCTCTTAAGTGCGCAGTTTCGAAACTATGGTTCCAAGTATTATCTCTTAAATGATTGCCCTAAGAACCGCAAATACAGTTTAAGAAATCAATCGAACAAGACAAACTTTCAAAATAACGGAACGTTTGGTCATATAGTAGCTTTAGTAAAACTTGTATTGAAATTTTTGTATTGGCCCGGTAGGAAAACAATCTTTCAAACAGAAAAATATTTCTTCAGCCAAAAATGAAATATAAAGTAGCTTTCCTTTTTAAGATCAGAATTACGTGGAACTGTCAACAGTTCAAGCTTATGGGACCAAACACGAATGTTGTCCAAAATAACAATATACAGTAAGTGTTCAAATTTCCAAACGATATCATCTAAAGCAGAAAAATATTGATATAGACACTTGGGTTCTAATTCCAATTTGTAAAATTAATTCAAATTCGCATTTCTTTACTGACCAAATTCTCATTTTAAGGACATCTAAGCAAACCTAAATTATATATTATCTTGATTCATTTCAAGAAAAAAGGCATAATTCATATAATAATTTTCAGGGTCACATTTGTATGTTATAGAATCAGTCTTTTCACTTAAAAGCACGTAAATAGGGTAAGACAGCTTATCCTTTTTCTTTGGTAGAGGATGGTCATAAAAATAAATTTTGTGTAGTTTTAATAAATATCAGTTGATGAAAATGCAATAGTCAGAAAGTCTACCTCCTGTGACTCATGTTTTAAATTAGAAGTATGGTTCTGTGACTAGTTGATCAAGAGATACTTAATTGCACAATCATTTTAAACACCATGTGTACGTCCAACTGTCTTTTACATGTACCTGAATATTTATATTTAGTCATGTAATTAGGCATATAATTTTTTACTATTTTTAAAGTTAATAATAATATTTATAAAAACCCATAATTTAAACAACTTAATCCATGACGAAATATATTAATTAATTAACTTGGGTACCTAAATGCACAACATGTAACAGCCACGTATGATTTGCTTCGTGAAAATAACAAATCCAATAAAATTAACCACATGTTTAGAAATCACATTATTCAAAACTATGTATACATAATATAGAGCATGCAATTACTACTATTTGGAATTACATATATATAATACGGTATTGAATTCAGTAGAAATTGGAAATGTAATTTTTTTAAATAAATTTAATATTTATACCTAAGAAATGCTGCAATAAAAGATTAAAAAGATTAAGGAAGAACATACCTTATGTTGTTAGAAATTTATCGCTAACGAAGTCACAAGATATTAATAAAGAAAATAAGTGAGAAAATAATTTTATCATCATACCGAAATGTCATTTTAACAATCCATGGTTTGTTTCAGGGCTTCTACAACTCGAATGTTATCTTTAGTTCCCTTAACAGTGAACTTCATTTATATAATGATTTATTCTTTGGTACTTTTCACGACTTCTTCAGATTCAGTTTGGTTGATATAAAAACAGATCATTATCTTCATCACGTTTACAACAGAAAGAAATCTCTTTTTAAATCAAATTGAACAGTTCCCCTTAAACATATTTTTTTTTAAACATGAGGGCAAAATTCGCGTTCACAGTGCATACATTTTGTTTGATTTTATGAAGATTACATATTTTTTACTGCAGGAATGATGTTAAATTTTTTAATTTCAAAAGGCAAACGGAAATTTTAAGGAATCTCTAACAAATCTTCTGGATTTAGAAATTATTTGTTTGATTCCTTTTTCCCTTGTGTAAGAGAATTTTAATGATGCCGAGTTCTAGCTCTATGCGCCTCATAAGAAATACTACTTGACTGCAAAAGACTGTTCTTACATTTCCACAAAATGACCTGAAGCGTTATCTAAATTCTATTGTACATTAAATGTGAAACTGCTTTCTTTGCAATATTTTACAACAGTTAGATAAAAATAGCACGGAATAGGCAACTGAGTATCAGGGTACCTAAGCTTTCTTATTGGACCAAGTAGCTGGAAGAGATCCGATGTTGTAACCTTTCAAAGCCCGAGGATTTGGAGACCAATAAATAAGAAATGGTTTCAATTTAGCATCGCCTTGAGCACTGCCATCAGTAAAAGCGTTAGGTGACCTTTAGTTCTTTTAAATCGAGGATCAGGTGTTTCTTTCTTAAAATGCACTACATTTGGGAAGGCAACTTTCTTGGAATAAAATTACAAATTTGTACGCAAACACATACATTAAGTATTTGTTGATCAGTATTTGTTTATGAATGTAAATCAAATGGATATAATTCGATATTTCAGGCGGAGGCTACTGTTATTTACATTGCTTTAAAGTGAATAAAAAGATTCTTAAAAATCGGGAGTACAATCAATATACATACCGATAGTTTATCAACTTTACAGGCACTCTTCTGCCTGGTCCTGACAAATGAACTGAAATAATATATGAAAGAAATTTTCTTTGAACTTCTGACAACTTCTGAACACATGTCTATAACGGACTTTCTTTTTTTCATTGGCTGGCACTTGTCTTCTTTCTTTGACCTTTTTGTTTTTAGGAAATCTTTTTTTTTTTTTTTTCATTGGCTGGCACTTGTCTATAACGGCACTGGCCACTACGAAGGACAAAAGTGGCGGCCATTTTATTGCGGAGGCACCTACTAAACAGCCACTGTTACCTTCTATGAAGTGACTGTTACATCCATGCCTTCTCCGGGATTCGAACCCGGGCCTTTTGGTATCGAAGTCAGACTCCCCTAATCACTATACCATCTGGACGGCAGGTAAGTAATCTGAAATGGGTGAAAGCACATGCAGATTTTATTGGAAATGAGAGAGAGGACATTAGTTAAAGAGAAGAAGGCGATGAACCCTCATTGAAGAATTTTAACTACGAAAAACAATGGGGAAGTATCCGACAAGAATAAAAATTATATGGTTCTGGTAATAATAAAGAAAAACAAAAACCATATAGAGACATAGTTTTAAGCCAAATTTCAACGGATCATTTACGTTATCCTGCGTACTTTAAGAGATTCATTCTTCAAAACTCCGACCTCTGCAATGAAATTGTAGATGCTAAACATTTCGTGGATACCTGCCCACTTTTAAACAATATAAGGAAAGATTTTTATCATTAATAGGCTTTTTAACGTGGAATGGATTTTATCAAATGTTGATAAGTCGAGAAATCTATCAAGAAAGATTATGAATTATATCAATAATAATTAATCAATAGTGTGAATTCGATTTTAGTGTGTATGTTACGTTTGTATTGTAAATACCTTATTTTATATTCAAACCAATTATTTTTAGTTTGACTTTCCATTCCCTCCTATTTCGTCTCCTGTCAGAATGCAAATTTTAATGATATTGTATGCAAAATCTAAGTGTGTTCAGAAGCAGTATTTAAGCTGCGGTTTCAAGAGTTCGTGAGGAGTAGTAACGGAGTTAGTTCCGAGTTTATGCTACGTGTTTGAAATATCTCTCTAGTTGGTGTTAGCCACCCTCTTCAGATTATATTGACATTCTAGGCTCAGCTTTGCTGTCTGCAGCCGATTTAGCGGTTTAGAAAAATAAGGTGTCACTCATTTAGCCATCCTAATTTATTGCGATTCTACATTTTTTTTCTGTTCAAGTTATTTAGTCACAAGTGGTGATGAATTGCGAGCACCGAGTGAGTGCATCATTGTTACCTTAGTTCAAATAAAAAGGTTATTAAAACCTTCTTCTGTAGTACCTGTTCTTCAAAGACACAGCGAGAATTCGCTACTTCGTCTTCAGTAGGGTCTACAATTTATGCTCCCAAATAGGCGTAGACTTTACAGTACCCGCAAATGGGCCATAGGCCACTTGCGGTCATGTAGGCGTGCTGCTCTCCATAAACAAACAAAAAAAACATACTAAACTTATAATTAAACATGGCAATTTATTTATCCTTTTTTTCCTATCAGGGGATTTAACACACATTTTGGCAGGGAAAAAATAACAATTTTGTAAACAACTGAAACCTATGCCTATAGAAACACCTATACATAAATTTTAGCAGAGAAAGAGAAAATCAGTTCAGAATGCAAATTCAATTTTCATGCAATTTTGTGCACAATTTTATAACATTAATACATAAATTCAACAAAAATTGAGAATTAATAGAAAAAACGTAAAATTCAATATTCATGACACAAAATGCCACGAAGTTTTATTAATATGATATATAAGTATATATTATTTATGTTAAAGAGAAGTAAAAAGAACTGTAATTACTTACTGAGCTTTAGAAAAGGTAGTCTAGGTAATATTTCAATGAAGGTATTAATATCGGAAAATCTTTAAAATATTAATTAAAATTGGAACGATCTCTTTACGGACTAAGAATATGCTTAGAAGTTTTCTGATCGATTTTAATTAAAAGCCTTTTTGGGTAGCTACGGCAGAAATTTTAATTTCATTGCATCGCTATTAAATAAATTTAAAACTATTGCTTCAAAGGCTAACTCCTCTGTTGAAGGAAATGGGTTTTTAGTTGCAATCTGCAACGCTCACCGATGAGAAGCGTTCCATCTTTCTAGCACTTCTGTACGTCTCGATCATATTTTACAAACTTTAAAAAAATTCTGAGGCAATGTTATCATTTCTCTTCCTTTCCTCTTGCACTTTTAAAAATATTCCACATTATACATTCAAACATTCCTAAAGCTTTCCTTATTTTACAAGAACTAAAATCATGCTCATGTTTTTTAATTAAATTAATTTCTTTTTCTCTTATATGGTAGCGAAGTTCATTTTTTTTCATTTTCAATGATTTTATGCAATAGATTCTTTATTTCAGTTGCTTTTGGGAAAAGCATTTTTTGAAGCGATCGGAACGAATTCATGAAAACTAACATTTACTATGCGAAGATAAAAATGCGTGAAAAGATGTAACGTCAAACTCCTAATTACATTCCTGTAACTTCGGCTACGTATTCGAAGGTTCGTTGTCCAAGGAAGTGGATAATTCGGATAATTTTGGTTCCTGTAAACGGAATCGGTACTACTATTCGATTTGCACTATATCGAATATATTAATTACGATTTAGATGCTATACTTTATACAAGTAGATTTTACTTATTTAAATTATGGTAAAGCATGCTCTATCTGCCTGATGGGAGGAAAGTCTCCATGAACTACTCTCTAACGGAAGCAAGTTCGTACTCACTTTGCACATGGAAAAAACCTTGCAAACTCTCATGCAGCCAACCCGTTCTTCGCGATTGTACTTGTGTCTGATTACCAGTGTTAAACGGTTCTACCGCACGGTTGCTGGTAGATTTTTTACACAGTTAGAGGGCTATCTGATTAAGGGGAGGAATGTCTTAGTGGAGAATATTCTAAGGGAACTGACTAGCATTCACGATACACAGGATAAAAATCATGAAAATCAACTCTGCGTTAAGCCCGTTCGCCTGTGAGTTCGAGTTTGCAGCAAACTACCAGTATTCAGCAGTGTTTAACCGCTTGTGGGACCTTTTTTGCTAGAAAATGACGTAATACAGACTTATAATGTGCTTTTCTGAATGTTTTTTCTGCTAAAATATACCAATTATTTTTCAATATGAATAAGATTGAACTTTGATACAGTTATTTTTGGGCATTGGTTATTTTCCAACTTGATCGTACAAAATTATAAGGTGAATCTTAAGGTTTTAGTGCAGTAAAATGGCTAATTTTGTTAAAAAATATTGTGTGAAACAATATTATCAGGTTTCAGGCTTTTTGTTAACTTTAGAGAAAGAACTCATGGCAGGAAGACAATGATTTTTGCTAAGCAAAAACATTATTTTAACAGAGTTTCTCTTGTTTTCTTTATACTACTTTATTACACATTAGGCATTTTTATACAACTGGAATGTTTCAGGTTCCCACACAATTCAATTTAAATTTATTAAATATAATATATAATTGAATTTAAATAATAATTCAAGGTTTATTCATAGTTAATGAAGGCGTCATTCATTATTTAAGGGGTAATATACCTTAGAAAACATTTACTTGTGTATGGTTTTTAATCAAAACAGTCATGATTTCAGCTGCTAAATATAGTGACATATATGACAGAAGGATGTTTATAATGTTGTGCGATGTTGCAAATGCGAAATTTTTTTAAATGTTATATTTTCTGTAGTGTTAAAATTAAATTAAATTTTTAGCTCTAAAATATATGATTACTTGAATCATCAAACTTTGGCCTATTTAGTACCCTAATTGGACAATTATTTTTACGAGCAAATATTTTAAGGAACTAAGACCTATGTGTTCTTTGAACTCCTATGTGCCCTTGCGGCATAAAGTACGGCACTCTTGTTGTTTGAAGTTCTCGAGTTCATCTCAGGGTAAGACCTTAATTAATTTTTCGTGTATATTTGACATTAACCTCTATGAAATTTTCTTACATATTTCTTTTGTTTTAATTCATTAAAAATAACCTGTCTAATGTAAAATTCCAATATAAGATACGAGATTTTTTCAAGTGGGAAATCATTCAATAAATCGTTAGATATACCTATTTTTTAATTCCTTTAGATTACTTTGTATGCATATTTATATCCCAAATTAAAGAAATAATTTTTATATTAAGGTGAGATAAACTTGTTTTCATTTACAAAAACCAGCAGGCGTGAGAAAAAGAATTACAAATAGATCATATGCGCATATATTTGCACAGAAAATAAGAAATTTATATTAGAGTTATACAAGTACAGGTTTTTAAGGTTCAAAAGATTATGAAAGGAAGGCATAAACTGAACTTTAAAATTGAGACTAATATATTTTTTATTATAATAAGCCTGCTTATTGAACTATGCAACTCCATTTACACTGCATACTGTCTTCGATTAATTCTGCAGACAGATTTCCATTTATTCTGCCTATTTATTCTTCCATTAATTCTGCATACGTTTAACATCTGGTTTATTGGGGTAGTACCAGGGACGCCATTCACGGTAAACTCAAAATCACGGTTAGTCCGAAGGTAGTTAAAAACAAAGAAGAAAAAGAAAAATCCACATTATAATTAGTAGCAAAATACTATTAACAATTTACTTGTATATTCAAGCAGTTTAATTTGAATAAAAGTTCAGCTGTTTCCATAAATTAGTATATAGCACTTGAGGGGCCTTTTCATCTAAGTAAGTATCTTAATGAAACTTCTCGGGGGTTCATTAAAGCTATGATAAGAGTTACCTTCTGTAGCTTAAACAAACCGTTGAAGCACAAACACACAAGTGAGTGAAAACTTAACTTCATTCTTCCTCATAGTTTGTGAGTGCCAAATTTAAATATTTCAAAATAAAAGTAAGTTTCCTTGATTGTGCAGCAATAACCAGAACTTACGTTTCAATTGGATGAAGTAGAATTCTACTGCATCCAATGCTAAAACATCTTTAGGTCAGACTACCTAACTTAAATCAAAAACTTACCGGTTTGGACTTATATCCGACAAACTATCTCAATCAAGTAGTGGTTTCTACACGCTTAGCCATTAAAATTGCTACAGCATGATTGCGGCGTGGAATAAATGCCAAATTTGCATGGAAGTACTACATGCTGGGACATGTAAATGATTAGCATTCCAGATCATATGTACAAAGCAGGAACGAGAAAAGCCAAACATTGTGCATAAATGGGAAGATTCCACAGAGTGTTTCTGACCCCGCCTACCAAGATTTTCTCCCAGTGCTATAGACGGCACCACGTGCGTGAGGACTCTAACTGCTACAAAGGCAAAGCTACACTTCTCATCTTTTCACCATCCATGATCTCTTACGAGGGACATATGTCATGTACCATTGTTTCTCAGGCTCCGTAAGGAATTCTGTAATTGCACTACTGCTTAGACAGTAGGATTATGGAGAAAATTCATTGCCAAGTTGTGTCGTTTTTAAATTAAAATTAATTTAATTTCATAAAATGCAAATAATAATCATGAATATTTTGTATCTTAGAGGTTACAACCAACGCACAAATATAAGATAGCTTAACCTAAAATAAAACTTAACAACTCATAAGTAGATCTTCGAGAATAAATACAACATTTAAATGGTTTAACATTTCATTTATTTAACTCTTCTGACTAAAACATATTCTGCATACGTTTAACTAGGAATTTTATAGTTTCGAAGCAAATATTAATTTTTGAAAATCTCGGAGTTTAAGCACAAAATAAGCAACATCACATACTTTAAGGTAGATTTATAGTTAACTATAAATTCGAGAGCATACCTGGAAACAATAACTTATGCTTGTATATTTCTGTCTTAATAGCAAAGTTTATCACAAATATCTTTATCTAGGTCACAGGATAAATGAGAGTAACACAGAGAATATTCCGGATATTCCGGAGAGTGAACAGGAGTACGACTAATGTCATCTGACACCGTCTTTACACAAGGTAGAGTTCTCTTGGACTTCATTCGGATACCTGGGAGTCATGTCGAGGACATTCAGCTGATTTCATCTAGGGAAGAATTCAAGACCAGAGAGATTCCAACGAATTCGATGGAGCTAATTATTCCAATGTTCTGGCAAGCTACTTCAGTCTTTTGCCACGAAGAGATGTGGTTAACCCCGAAGAAACGCAACTAACTGGTATCATGGATCGAAAAAAAATTTTATCCAGTCTCTGCTTAACAAGGCCCTTTCGGGGTCTTTACTGCAAGAAACGTTCCCAGTTCTCTTCTTGAAAGACTCCTGCCCCTTTCTCGCTAATCTTCTGCTTCTTCGTCAAAACGGAGTATTTGGGATTTCACCTATAAGGTTTATCCTACGTTATTCTAGCAGTTAATTTTTTAGTTAAAGTTACTTTCCTGTCCATTCTTAATTTCAGCCTACAACTTCCGGCCAGTACGTATTTTCAGAATCGCGATCAAATGCAAATGAAGAGAAGAAGTATTTAACTTGGAAGCTCTACTGACTTCGTTAGAGAGCCAGATATTCTGAGCATCGCGCGTTCGCCTTTTAGGCTACTCTCTCCCTTAAGCTATTATTACGCTCGACCGTAATTTAGGCCCTTGATAGCTTTGTCGTTAGCTAGCGTTAAGGGGCCAACTCTGTTAGAATCTTGATAGCTTCGGCTTTATCTTTTTAGTCGAGTTTAGTTAAGTTTTACTTCTTAGTATTCCTGAGTTGAAGCCCAAGAGGAAGCTTTTTTGTAAACTCCAAGAAGGAGTCGTCTGTTAATTTTATTTTGAACAATAAAGGGTACTTATCCATTCTTGAGTTCTGCTCCCTGTTCACTAAACTAAGCGATTATTTGCTTACCAGTTCTTAAGGATCCTTATTTTCAGCTTTAACTTAAATGCAGGAATCTTACACACCCCATAAACGTTTTGCTTTCTCCTTCCACTACTAAATGACCGTTGCTGTTCGTTCACTCCGTCATTTTCATCGTAACGGAAGTAATTATTTACTACTGGGCCCGTCGCCATACCCAAGAAAAGCTAGGAACTTAGTCCACGTCAATATGGGGAAAGAAAATGTTTCTTTACCTTAAAAGGCAATTTGCCCCTGGGTTACCATATTCAATATTTTGGAACTACCCCTTCCACCTCTAAGTTATTCCTTCGAATTTTCATTCCTTTCTGGAATGTTCTCTCATGTTCTTTGTTTAAACTTCAAGTTATTAAAACAATTGTTATTTGCTTTACAAATTTATATAAATAATAAGAAACCAATTCTTCCAATTAAAAATGTAAGTAAATAAGAATTATAAATTCCTCTTATAATTTATCATCACTATAATGACATAAAAGTCGAGCCGTAAAATAATACTGCACTATCCCAGTGTGTGTTTGCGAGTATGGCAAAGCCTCGAGGGCTATCTGCCTAAGAGGAGGGATGCCTTCGTAGAGGACTTTCTAAGGGAAACTGGCTCGTATACACGTTACACATGGGGAAAACCACGAAAACGCCCATGCAGCCAGCCCGTTCGCGGGATTCGAACTTCGGACCGAATTACCAGTGTTCAGCGACTTTACCGCTCGGCCGCTGGTGGGCCCTGCACTATCCCAGAATTTCAGATTTGGAAATCGCAACGAACATTGGTTGCTTATGTAAAGATAGCGTTATGCCGCGTGTAAGAAGTAAGAGCTGTTGTGTCGGAGTTCCACCGCGGCAGGTCGTGGGCTTTCGAGTCTGCAGTTTATAGTTTCGTAAGCTTGCTTCTCATGTTGTTGGTGAACCCTTGACTATTAGGCGAATGTGTATCAGGCGAATGTACACTGAACGCTGCACAGAATCTCAACTGCCTCGCACCACTAACGCCTAAGAGGACAGAAACATTGTCTTCTTGGCTTTGCGGGATCTTACAGACATCTCACGTATCCTCAATCAGGAACTTAGCTCGTGTGAAATAGGGCAAGTGTCCATACGGGCGATGCGAAGACGTCAGAGTATCTCGAGCGGTTAGCATGGAGATCAATATTGCGGCTTCCCTTGACGCTGCAGCAGAGATAGACACGTGTACGGTGCTGCGGCGAATAAAGACACTGCACACAAGAGTGGCACTGCATCTTCTTTTCAGACAAATCGAAGTTCTGCATACAGCATCATGAGGAACGTATCCGTCTGTGGAGGCACAGAGGAGAGCAAACATTGCAACATACGTTAGTTATTGTCCTACTGCCCCAGAATTTGGAGTCCTGGTATGAGGTTGATTTAGTACACATAGCGATCACCTCTTGTTCACATAGCCGGTGATGTGGAGAGACACCATTACATTTCTGAAGTGTTAGGTTCAATGTACTAACTTCGAGCCTGTGTGAGACCATTTTCAAAATGATAATGCATAATCGCGAGTTGCAATTGCTGTCCTGATCTTCCTCGATATAGAGCGTTTTCGAGTTTTAGGCAGCATGTTCTCCAGATATCACGATCATTGAGAACATCTGGTCATGGATTACTAAGAAACTGGTACCCCAGCACTCCCCAGCCACCATGACTTATGAACTCTGGCATACAATTGAAGTCGCATGGAATGAAGTACCCATATCTGTCATCCAAGCTCAGTTCGAATTACAGCAGTTGTTGCTGCTAAAGACGTGTAATGAATTCTGCAATCTATGTCCCTAAACTACCAGTAAATTTATTCATTTATTATTACCATTATATGGCATATAAACAATGAATAAGACTTTGCTGTTTGCTTTCCCATCTTGTGTAGCAATTTTAATGGCCAGCAATGTAAATACAAGGTAAACGCAGCAGCTGTTACACAGCCAAACGTTTATCTATTATGAGTCTTACGGTTACGATTTTCTCTCTACACCACGTGCAAACCAAATCTACACACATCTTTGGACTGAGCGAGTATGAGACGAAACGGGTATAAAGGAAAGATTTAAATAAAAATTTTTGTCTGCTAGTTAAACTTAAATTAAATGTCACAAGTATTCAAAACAAAAAGAATGCATTATAAATAATGGGAGAATAAACATTATTAGAAATGAAGAAACTAAGTTATCTTAAAAGAAAATACAAAATTAGAGACATGTAAGTTAAGTTTCCACAGAAACACTGAAGAGAAAGAAATACAGTATTATAATAAAATATTAGTTTCATTCATTATTAAGACTTAGGCTGAAGAATTATTTGCGCAAGTTTTGAATCCAGATGTGTGGTTTTACTGAATTTGTATAATAAATCAGTGTAAATTGAGTACAAAAAATTTTTAAATAAACTAGAAGTACTTCTACAATGGTGCGAAACTGACACTGAGTATAACTGAAGTTGAATTTACATTTTAGCAGCAAAATTACAAATCACAATTCCAAGGAAATATTTAGCAGTCAATCAGTCAGTTTAGATAAGCCACACTGTAAACTTGACAATTTTTTTGAAAAGTGTTATTCGGTTCAAACTCGTGTAAGAAGAGCTCACGCACTTTTTCTTTCCTTTTTTCATTTTCTGTTAACAGTTTTGTTTTACTGTTTGGGGCAGCAATTTTTCCATCACTCGCAAAAAACATTTCTTTGACTTTTACACTGTTTCTGATAATCCGAAACACGATTAATCCACATCCGGTTAACCTGGAGTTGAGTGTATGAAAAGAAAACAAGCCCGGAGCAAAGCATTATAGGAAACCGGACTGTTTCTTTAGTCAGACACTATTTCAGGAACTTTTCTTGGTGGTAAAAATGTGCTATTCGTTACACTACAAAACAACATCGAAAGAGTGCTTTAATTTTTTTACACACACACACACACAAAAAAAAAAAAAAAAAAAAAAAAAAAAAAGAAAAAGAAAAAATATATATATAAAAGTACATATTCGAAAGGCTTCCAAAAATTATATTTTTTTAGTGACAGTTATGAATCAAACGAAAAGGACTATAAAAATGAGTTTTTCAATTCCCATTGTAACCATAAATCTTAAGTTTTACAGTTAGATTTAAGCTAAACTCTGTCTTGTCCTTCTTAGCTGTAGTCACAATATTCGCTCAGACTAGAAACTTATAAGTAGCAGGTTAATTTAAATCATAAGACTACTGAAGCCTTTCCCACAATAGAGCTACTTTTGACTAAGTGTGTCGTGGTAAGCACTGTAGGAATTTATGCAGTCAATCAGATATTTAGTTTTTAATTGATAATATTGTGTAAATAATTAGATTATTGACGATAAAAGCAAGACGCTTCATCTTGTATTATTATTATTTTTTTTTTAGATAACACAGTTCTTTTAGTTTATGTTATCACTTTTGTCGTAAACCACCATCATAATATCAAGAAATATTTATTTTCAACTGGAAGAGAAACACCAAAATGTAAAATTTGAAATTAGGAAAACGAACAACCTTATTCTGGGACTGAGTTTGAGCGAAACTCTATCGATTTCGCAGGAGGTCAGACACAGGTCCCTCTTCTTCAATAATATATTTTGTTACTGATTATTTATTTGAAGTGTGATGGACAGTACATTTATTTTTGATCCTGAAAAAGAGGAGATTTTGCTGATTGCCCTTATAATTATTAGAAAGTTATTCAAAATCTACGGCAAACTAAATATATACCCGCCTCTTATTTGAAACATTATTTGATTTTAAGCTGACTTGCGTTGGCGTTAAGATTTAGTTAGGTAAAGATAACTTTGTAGTTAACCATTAGGTTGAACACATGTAAGTTTACTTTCTCTCCCCAGAAATTGTATCACGAAACAATCGGAACATTAAATATAAGTTGCCTTTATACTCTCTGAAATATATTCATATTATTCTTTGACACATAAAAAGTATTTTTAAGAGAAAGTGGCCGCTTATAAATTCCATTGTGACTGAATAAACATAAAAGATGGCGCCTTTCACAGAGATCTGCTTCGCAAATATATGTTTCTCTTTCACGGGTTTTTCCGCTGTGATTTCAATTTATTTAAGCAATTCAGCAAAGAAAATAAAATCTGAAAGTGCAAAACTGACAGAATTTTGATCCCTATCTGAAATATAGAACGACAGATCAAAATCAAGAAGCGGCAAAGTGATGAATAAGGAATCAGATGATAATTTTGAAGAGCATCTACCAGAGGGCAAAAGAACATTATTTGAAAGAGGTGGGACTTTTGCTTTCACTTTCTTCGTCAGTAGTATTATTGAAAATATACTAAAGATTTTAAAAGAGGCAATATTTTCGGAGTTTCCGATTTAAGTTAAAAGTTATCATTGTGATGCTGACCTTAAACTAAAGAATATAATCAACTGTCTCAGTTGGCAACTTACTAGGACTAGTTGGTAACTTAATAAACTTTATGAAACAATTTTGACATCCATTTATGAGATGACAGCATTAATGTGAACGAAAAGCTGAATTTTTGAAAAGCCAGATTTTGTACATTTTCGATACCATGCTTGCCAAATTTTTAAGAATTTCTCTCTGCATTATTTTTTTTAAATTGAGCACATTTAAAATATACCCTTTATTTGATTTACGTCGTCCTACAGTTACGCCACTAATAGATTTTAACGATATTTTGCTACTCCATATTCATTTTAACAATCATATTTGCCTTGTAAAAAATTCAGGATCATATAGAATCATCTTCAGTTAAGGCTATCTCAGACATTTATTGAAAAATATGATCCTGCATTTTTGAAGAATTCGTGCAGTGAAAAAAGGGACTTACATATGAGAAGAATTATGAGACGGAGTTTTTGAAGGTATTCTGTAGGAGGAATATAAAGCAATTTAAATTATATAATTGCTGCTTTTTGAGTTAATATAAAATAAATAATTTTCATTTATCCTAAAGGTAAAGAAGTAAGAAATAAAAATTTTTAATATGTTATTACGTTTTAAAATATCTTAACGTGTTAATGCGTTTTTATACTTTAATCTGCTCCTGTGAAACAGGTATGAGTTTTAGAAAAGAATTCTAAAGGAAAAAGTAGTTTTATATTCAGTATGCGCCGAAAATATCGCGGAAAATTCATCGCGCACAAAAACGTCGCGGAGAAATCAAGGCAAGGTGAAAATTTCATCATAAAAATCATCGTGGGAGAAAAGAAAGCAAGGAGAAAAAACATCGTAGTTTTGAAACAGAGTGGTACAAAGCATCGTCATCGAAAAAAAGTGGTTCAAAAACTTCCGTAGTTTAAAAACATCGTCATCGAAAATATTACGGTAAAAAAAAAAGCACCTACAAACCATCGTATGACGATAACATCGCAGACTTGCGTTTTCAGGCTTTAAAAATTCGCATATTCGCATAATAATTTGTCAACGTAGGAAGGATTGAGGAATATTTTTACCTTTATAATTGATATCATTAAATTAACTAACAAATTTTTTCTGAAAAAATGAAAAGAAAATTTAAACATTCAAAAACTGAAAATAAGTAGAAATATAATTCTAGGTATAGCAATTAGTAGAATTTTAATATTTTTAACGTAGTTAACTAATAAATATAATTAAGTAATGAATCTCTTTATGAAGTTTTACTGGTAATTTTTAAAGGAAAATATAGTCTAAAAAAGATTAGAATAATGAAGATGAGTAACTGCTTGTAGTTGCCTTTATTACAACTGCTTGACTAATTATCAAATCATAAAATTCTGTTAACTGCTACAAACAGAGTTAATTCTTCTAATTTTCAGTTTTTAAATGCTTAAGTGTCCTTTTTAATTTATTAGAAAAAATTTATTAGTTAATTTAAAAATATAAAAGAAAAAATATTCTTCATTCATTCTTGCGCTCACGAATCATTATGCAATTATGCCAGCTTTTAAAGCCTGTGAAACGAATGTCTGCGATGTTCTTGCAATGATTTGCTCGATCTTTATCTGTTACTACGATGTTTTAAACTTCAGAGTTTTTAAGCGATTTATTTTCGACGACGATGTTTGGTACAACGGTGTTTTAGAACTGTGATATTTTCTTCTTGCTTTTTCTGTCCCACCATGTACGACGATGTTTTCGCCCTGCACTGTTTTCGTCGAGACGTTTTTTGTCCGTTATATTTCTGCTGCTATATTTTGACTTGTAACCTTATATTCAGGCCAGTATGGTTGTTGCTTTATAGCTTTAGCTAGTCAGTCATACTGTAGATCTGGTATAATTTATGAAGGGTATGCCATCCTAGGCTACAAAATTAGATTATTTATATCAATGTAAATATTAACTCATAGCAAATTATGCTGCCATTGAAGTAGGTAATATTTGACGCCGAAACGCGTTGGATGCTATTTCTATGTTAAGAATTGGAAGGCATTTGTGATTCGAATGTAATACTCTCTGCTAAGTTCAATTACTTTAAATACTTCATCTCTCTTGAATTTCACTTCTGGTTATCTTCCACTCGAACCCTTTATATGTGATGCAATCAGCGTCTCACCGATCTAAAAATAATTCTGTTCTTCGTAGTTTCGTAACGGTTCGGGACTAGAAGCCTATAACATTTGACTTTCTTTGGTCACATAAATCAGTATCAAACTCTTAAGCGAATTATCGCTGTGTCTGAAATGATTTACAGAGCCTTGAAAAGGCTAAAATAACCTTTTCATAAAATCAGAACTTTAACATAAATACGAATTTGAACACACATATCATGCTCACAATATCATTCTCATTACACTTGCGGCTATGCAAATTAATGTAACAGTACATTTCAGAATTTACACTGTTTTATAGTCTAGTTTAACATTTTAGCAACATTAAGTTGGCTAAAATTACTAAGTTGGCTAAAAATTTCTCACCGGCGTAACAATTTAAATGACTGCAGCTATAATGAAAATGCAAATAATTTTAAGTTTATCATCTCTGGTGGAACTTGGTAACGTGGCCTCGAGATGTAGAAACACGCTTTGTTTCACAGTCCCAAAACCTCAGCCTAAATACTCTAAAACTCATTTACATTTCTGGAGAGGAAACGATAAATAGAAGTTATAGTAAAGGCTGAAATTATAAATAACAGGTTAATTAAAAATAATAGTAACCTTGTAAGCGTACCGTGTAAAGGATTTTGACAGCATTTATTTAGAATCATACAGGAATGTGGTTTCAAAAGCATGACTATGTTTGGATCTAAACAAAAGACCTGTTTAAAAGAGTAAAATTAGCTTAAATTGTTAAGCTCTCCCGAAACAGGATGGATTGTCTGAAACAGGATTTCGGGATTGTCTCCCGAAACAGCATCGCATATTTTTCTTTAATTGTAACTTGCTATTTAAAATATTTATGCCTTCAGATAGAGAACATTAATGTTGAAATCCTAGAATAATTATGAATTATTATGATTACGCAGAAAGGTAATCGAATCAGAACAAAGTACTACGGAGCTAATTAATGTTCGTGAGAAGGTTTCTTGAATATATTCCGATGAAAAGCATTACAGGACTATAGATTATATGCATAGGCGAAATACGGCTCACGAGATAGTTTCCCGTTAAAATTTTGAAACTACGTCAAAATTCACGCTACCTTTAAACTAACTGTCCATCTTCTAACTCACGCATGCAATTAAACTATTTCAAAAGCCTAAGACGTATCTCAACTTTTGCGATATGAGTTAAAGTAAAAGATAATAATTTATTATTGTTACGAATTTTGTATGTATATAAACACCTTTAGTGAAATTGTATGTTAAATTATTGTATATTTCCGTGTAATGTAACATGAAACGCAGCTTTATCTGAAAAGTAAGAGTAAATGGGTAAGCCTGTTTAACAATGCGTAAATAGGTATTTAGCTAAACTGGATATCGCCAAGCTGAGAACGATTTGATGACTAATTTTTGTAGCCAAATTTGGTAAAAAAATCGCCCAAAGTAGCCAAACTTGGCAACCATTTGGCAACGTTTCGTTCCGGTCCCTATATGGGTAATGAGTATTGTAACTGAATAACTGCAATTGATTCCAAATGTAACTGTAACCGTATCCAGCCCTCAGTAATTTCGAGAAGTGGAAAATACAAAAGATTTCTCGGCGACCGGGAAAAACTATATGATATCAGGAGGAGTGTCAGTTTCCGAGTAGTATTTGTTTAGTTCAACGTGAGTTCGGAGTACTGAGATATCTCAGTGTAAACTTCGCTCTGTAGATGCGTTATGCATTGCGTTGTGTTTAACGTTTGCAATAGTTTGATGTGTAACTGCTGATTATACTCTGTGGTACTGTGAAGAGTTGTATGAGTATTTTTGTGGAAAGTTCTATTGGTATGAAATTTTTCTTTTGGTAAAATAAATTTTATCAAGCTCTAAATTTTATCATCAGTTCTGTGTGCATCCAATCTTACAAACCCCTACTAACGCAACATTACGTACGCATTAAAAAGATTAAACGCTTCCGGTACGCATTAAGAGGATTAACTAGCTAAACCTAAGCAAACTGTTCTTATATTCTTCACATATTCGTCCTCCACTCCACTTGAAATAATATCATTTCTAGAATCTTATGCTCAAAGGAGAAAAAATCAATAGCAGAAGTCACACTGGCCATCATATGCAATTACCCCTAGAATTCCAGTTTAAATGGGCAATTTGGAACATGTTCCATTTTCTTAATAGCGAATTTGAGTAGAAGTTATTGCTGAGCCTAATGTTAGCATATTTCATGAAATAACACATAGTCATCACATAACATATGACATATAACATTAATAAAGAGTTAAAACATAAATAAAAACCTTATCGCCCTTTAGTTGCGAGACTAGAAATACGAAAGTCCAAAGTTGAAATTTCAAACTGCATGGCACTTCACGTTATAAAAGACTACAGAGTATGCATTAGAGATGAATAGAAGAATATAGAATATGCACTTCCCATTCAGATATTTTAAAAATCAGAAAAACTGGAATGTTATCTGGTAGTATTTATTGCAATGCAAGTGAAGGAATTTTGTTTTCCCCTTATTTTATTTCAATAAAAATTAAGTGTACTAATTTAGAAGTCCACCAACAAAAATCAGCGTTATACTTGCAAATTTTTACAGGACTAGTTTCGATGGTTTTACCTAACCATCAACATCAGCTGCCAAAGTGCAAATGAACGAGATAAGATATAGAGATTAGATTCGATAAGATAAGAATGGCTGGATAAAGGTTAAGCTATTGGCGCCATCTATTGATGAAACGAAAACTAAAACATAATTTTCTTAAAGGCTGAAGGCAAAGATGAATTAGAATTAGGGTCGTTGACTAGAACAGAAAGATGCAAAAGTTGCAAATATAACGCTGATTTTTGTTGTTTGACTTCTAAATTAATACTTGTTCAGCGTGTTATGTTATCTTAATTAAAAGTTACGTGATTAAAAAAAAATAAAATATTTTTATTTCAAAATGCAAAATGCTCTTATCGTGGAAAAATTAAAGGATGATATTTTATATATATATATTTTTATTTTATTTATTATTTAGTTACACATTTTTTAGTTCGCTTAAACACACAATGCCTATTTCAAACAAATTACCCAAACAAACAAATATATTTCAAGCCGTTGTCTGTTTTAGCAAATTCAAACAATACAATAGATTTTTAATTTACGAAGTCATTCAAGCTTAATAAATAATTTTGCTTTTTACTTCTACTGTATCAAAATTGGAAAAAAATATATTTTTTCATTTGTGTAAATCAAAATGCGAAGCCTATTTTTATTCCACTAAAATTATGTTCAGTTCCTTTTTTCAGGAAAGAGGCTTTTATTATAGCTAAAATATGCTAGCTGCTAGAAATAAAGAAAAGAATGCCTATACACAGTGTATTACCGCTTTTTCCTCATCGCTCAAAAGTCGCATATGCCAAATGCTATGTGATGGCATAGTATTAAATTGAATCAATTGAAGTTGTATGGAATATTTTTTGCCTGCTATAAACTATATGCATATTGTAAACCTATAAATATTTCATTACGCATTTATCTGAATGTAATACCTGAAAACACTCTTTGTATTTTCGTACATATCTATTGATTTAGCTTGCTATATTACTTAAATCAATGAAAAATTATAAACGTGTAGATAAATTAACAACAAGCTTAAATAGAAATAATAACCTGCGATCTAGATAACCGGAGTTTAGTTAATTGGAATCTTATTGTACTTATTACTAAATTTAAGCCAAAACGTTCTCACTTTCTAAATTATGTTATAATTGTGGGATTTGCATCAAAGGAGGGCAATAAAAATGACTTACATTTTCCACCTTTACACAATTTAAAACTTTTGTTTTGCTAATCTTTAAAAATTTTTAATTATTCTTTTTGTACTGACGTTTTTTCCACCGAGATGTTCATTCGCTTCAGAAGCATGCATATTAACAGTTAACCAACAGAATGAAGACGCAAATGAAAGCTGGTTAGTGTGAGTCTCATAACATTTTAAAAATTGCATCAGAAAATTCAATTTTACTTCCGAAGACGCAAAGAAAATGAATAGCTCCTGAAAATTTTCTAAAAAAAACCAGTGGCTCAATGGCAGCTGAGATCAGGTTGTTCGTAGAAGCGAATACGGCAGCATGGGATTTTAACGATTTTCCACGGGGTGTAACGAGTTAGATTTCTTTGGAAAGTCATCAACGAAGGAATCTCTAAAGTAGATGAATCTTATGCTTTGCCATAGTCATTTAATCAGTAACTTATTTCAGTTCATGCTTCACTTAGTTGAAATGCATCAAAAATTTAATTAGGCGCATAACCGATTCGATTCTGTTGAACTACGGGACCAGGAAGCCTAAATAGTCAGCAGCAAGCTAATATAAGCGATTTCAGGTCTGCTAAAGAAATGTACTACGAATTTTGAACATATACTTTTCAAGTCATCATTCTCACAAATTATTCTTAGGATTTCGATCTGACTACGATCATACTAATGTCGTAAGAATGAAAGCATTTTACAGTGAAAGCAAGTATAGAATGTCCTTAAGTATCTTTGGACATTTTTATGAATTCAGGTTTTATTTGTAGCTTTGTTGAAGCTAAAGACATTTCTGAAATCGCTAAACCTCTGTAGAAATGAAGTTTTGCTTCAGTATTAAGCTTTGTCCAGAGCTCGTGCCAATAATGAAACCAACCTCCTACCCCCCCATATATCCAACTTATTACATTTAAAGTTGGATGCGTCTTCAACTTTCGTATTTTCACTAAATGCATTTTCTAACAATTGGCTTGCCCATTTCATGTGATCTCAAGGCAACAGGAATTGATCTATGTGGTTTGTTTAGTAAAAGCCGGTTTGAGGCAAATTTGATTTATTTAGCGCATTTGGCACAAGGAAACCGCTAGGAAGTTGTACTTGATAAGACAGATTCAAATAATCTTGCATATGTTTGTAAGGTGTATTTTAATCGTATAACAGTTCCTTTTAATTTTGAAACCCTTTCCTTTCAATTCTTGTTTACCACTTACAACTTACTACCAAAATAAGTTTTTAGAATCGCATTGAATACAAATGAGTTAGAAGAAGTATTTTGAATCAACTACGCTCAGCCGTATTGTGGGTGCCTGTTGAGAATCGCCGGCTGGGTTAAGTTAAGGGCCAACTACATTAGGTATCTGTGTCTAGCTTCAGGTAAGTCTATTTAGTAGTTTCTTACTTTTTTATCCTGATTTAAATGTCCAAGAGGAGGCTTTCCCGTAAGCCCGAGAAGGGGCCATATGTTATTATTTCGAGTGAATAAAAGGGTATATTTAACTCTTAGCAAGTCTCTGTAGCAACTATGTGAACTCAGCGACAGTTCGCTACTTAAATCACTAGGTTTCTCAACATTATATCTAGACAAGGTACTGAGGATTATTATAAGTTATTTGATATACTTTTGATAGCTTTCTTTACGAACATAGCTGATGTAAACAAATATGGATTATATAAACCCTATTTTTAAGAGACTTTTTATCACTGCTCTTTTATAATCGATAACTTTAAATCACAATAAAAACTTCTATAATTTTATCCCATCAGTTAGTTCTATTTAGAGAAACAACTGCAAAAGAAGTATTGAGCATTTAAGCCAAATATTTCTGAAATCGAATCTCACATTAAAAGTACTTTTAATTTATACTGAAGTATTTATTATTACTGTAATTTATTACAGAAAGAATAAAATATTTAACTTATACTGAAGTATTTATTATATCTGCGTAAATGTAAAAGCGAATTTCATCAGTGCTTTCTGACGCCCGAGAAAATATGAAATGCATTTATTTGCGACTTCACATGTATTACTGAGATTCAGATTAGAAGTTTCTGACGCCTCTCATCTCTTAATTTGGTTTAATTTCTGACTGTTAGAGTCGTCGAAGCACGTGAAACTTTGATCTAGTTTAAATTATTTAGAAAATTTAAGAGTGATACTTTTGTAGATATCTATACCCCTTTCCTGCCAGATGGTTGAGTGTAAAACTGTTCGGTTGTTTAGAGGTAATCATCTGCTAAGTTTGTAACACACTTGAAATTGGTATTTAAATTGTTGTAAGGCCAATAAAATCTATAACAATATTTCGAACATCTGATTGTGTAAAAAGAGTTTCAGTGACTCTTTCTGTAAAAAGAAAATACATTTTTGTTTAGATTATTTTAGAATTATGTTTCTTGGGGCAGCCTTGACAGCTGGAACTTGCTAAAGACAAGGCAGACTGAGTAAATAGTTACCTTAAGTGAGAGAGTATGAAGTTATACAACTTAGGCATAATAAATATGAAAGGTAAAATGGTTTAAAATTGTTTCAGGGCAAAAAGATTTGGAATTTGATTTAGATTTACCTCACATTTCATATTACAAATAAATTTTGAGAACTGCTTTTCGAAACGAAATCGCAATACCTTTCAGTATTCCAACACTTTCAAGAACTTTATAGAGCAATATACATTTATTTGTTTGAAAATAAGTTTTTCTGAAGGTCAAAATCCCAAACAACTACTGCCTACTGCAGTATATTTCTATGAAAACTGTTGTTTCTTTCTTATATTTTAAATATTTTTAGACTCTCAATCTCAAGTCGATATTTTTCGCAAGACATTCAAATTTTTGTCTCCCTTTTGTTTTTCGTACTGTCTTTATACTATGAAACAGAGTCCTATTTCTGTAAAAAGAGAGAGATTTTCCCTTATATTTCGTTATATGTTTTATTATTCTGTTTAAAGTTTTGCATTTCAAAGCAAACGTTGTCAGGAGTTACTTAGAATGAGTTATGAATTTCTACAAGCTAACTGTGAAAGAAACAGGACAATATAACTGAAATCAGCGCAACGCAAAAACTAATAGGCAATTTAGTTTTAAAAAACGAAGTTTAGAAGCTAGAAACTTTGAAAAATGTGCTGTCTCTTGTCTGAAGTCGAAAGCGAATCTTTGATGAGCCGAACCAGGATACTAACCGTTGGCTCTGCAAGAGACAATGGGCAGAAATACTTTTAATTTTATACATTACCTCTCCCCTAGACCGTGCAGGTACCTCTCACCATCCCAGTAGGCCAATCCTATTTAGTTACGAACTATCGAAATTAAAAACAACTCGTTCCAAAGCAGTTTAAAGGAATAGTACCTAGACATTAGATATAAACTATGAATTAAAAAACAAAAGCCTAGTATTTTAATTGAAAGTGTCCAGACATTAACTAAATAGATAAACAGTTAAATTAGAGCTCTTTTATGGATTTTATGCAACAATTAGTAAATTTAATACAACTTCCTAACACAGGCTCGACGCAGTCAGGCAGCTTGGGTACTTACTAAATCAACCAAACCAGACAAGCGAGAGCAGATATTTCATACAATGGCCTTCATACAATTTTTGTTACTAAGTGCTATACTTTCACAACTTCTGTTCTTAAGAACGCGTAATTTAGTTGTTACATTTAGTTTTCGAAATCTCTTTAGAAGAGTAAAAATAAATCAAGTTTGGGATGACTGAATGAGCTAATAATGCCATATATATTAATTCTAGATGAAATGCTTATCTGTTCAATAACCGAAAAAAGTTATGTATAAAAACTACGAGTAAAGTTAATACTCTTATCTTGACTACCTACTTCTGAAAGTGAATTGCGTTCCTGAGAAGGCAAACAAACATCGGCGTTGAACATTCCTTCTTTAAGATGAGCACCTTCACAGAAAGCCAAAATCATTTAGAAGTATGAGACATATAAAATCATTTAGAAGTATGGACTTATAAAATCATTTAGAAGTATGGACATATAAAATCATTTAGAAGTATGTACATATACCTTAGGAAGTATTAACTTTATTTATGACCGATTTAAACTGAGCTGCTAAATTTTCCTTAATATCTTTTTGTTAAGGTCTCAAATGATTGTAGCTATTCTATTTCTAAAATTTTTATACGGATTATTATTATATTACTTCTTTATATTGCTTCATGAAAAGCTTCTTGACAATATATAATTATACTTTAATTTTATTTATTTAACATAAAATATTTAATACTTCTCATTATTATTACATTAAATGCTTCGTGATTTACAAAGTTTAAAGGAAAAAATTTGTATCAGTTTTTAACGTTACCTTAATTAAGTTTTCGTGGAAAGGATCGCAATTGGATTCAACCACATAAAATAGAAATACTGTTATCTCAACATATTTGTTAAAATCGAGATGATAATTATTATTTATTAAGCAGTTTGTTCCGTCATTCTTAAGGTTCATCGATTCCCCACGTGCATATATGGATTAATTTCTGTCTTCGAGGTATGGTGAGACAAGAGAGCGATTCATTAGTCTTTAGTTTGCAATTCTTTTTAAGAATTGTCGCACATCATTTGCAACTCTTGCCCAAAGGGAATGGCTTTCATGGGCAACGTTGTATTCAGGAGGTTGCTGCCTAATGTTGGGAAATCTATCATCAGGCAAATTCCAATCGATTTTCCTTTGGCAAATGGAACTAATTACACAGATTATCGCTTACATTATTTTTCGAAGAGAACTTACGAATGATAATTCGCTATTAAATTTATGTGGTTTGTTTTGCTAGAAACTGGTGTTCTGTAAATTACATGGTGCTATAAATAATAGTAGCATTTCTGATTAGCTTTTAGAAATATAGTTTCTAGCATCTAATAACTAAAATTAATTTACGTAATTTAAAGCGCAATTTGAATATGGTATTTTGAGCGTAACGACAATTACTTAATCTTTCATTAATGAATAATTAATCTATTTAAATAATTTTTACATGAAATTTACTCTGTACTAATAAAACGACACGTTATATAGTTTTCTCCTACATTTTATCATATAACATCTCAGAAGTTGCAAATATGCAGCATATTTTTCTAAATTAAAGAATTTTCTTCACAAATTTAAATGAAAGACCAAGTAAAAAAACATTTGTTATTAAATTCTTTTTATATTGTATCCCGTAAGATGAAGTGACGCAACCCAAATTTAATATCATTATGCCCTCTGAAGTTTGCGCAGCGGTATTTGCAAAACAAGAACAATTAAAATTAGAAGTATGAAATATTAAAATGGAACGCTTACAGAGAGTTACATTTCGCTGAATGTTTTTAGTCTCCCTAGTTAATGCATTTAAAATGATTAAAAAACTAAATATGCAATTTTAGCTTTCATAGGTCTAGAATTAAGCATGTTATTTCCTCTGTATAAAATAAGACTTTCTCTTTATTTCTGTACCTTTAGAAAGAACCAACAACAACAAAAAGAGCTATTTATAAAACGTCTTCTTAGACATAATTTTTCTAAGTTTCTGTTGTCTCACAGATATATTTAAAATACGTTTATTCAATATATGTTTAGAATTCGAAATCTTCGATACGCCTCTGGAAAGGTTCAGGATTCTTTGGAAATGGCTCTATAATTAAACTGACTCGTGAAATATTTCGTTATAAAGTCTTCAGCCCAACTAGAAGTAATAAGGCTTTTCACAAAGTCCCGGTTTTGCTTTAAAAGTCAAGCTCGCATTTTGTTTTCGTATTTTAAACAATGGGTTTAGTTTATTGCTAGCTGCAGATAAGGAAATCTAGAAATTTTAAATTTATACAGAAGGCTTATAATATTTTCTTTCTTTTCTTATTTGTATGAAAAGGTATAAAATGCGAATAGTGAATGTTTAGCACATGGTGAACATTATACAAATTTTGAGAAGCATTTTCTTGGAAAATATTACTCGAACTGGTAGGAGTGATTATAAAATACGAACTTTCGCTTTCTCTCTTATGCTTTTAACCTCGATAAGAGTATTTTTTCAACTATCTGTTAACCTCTATGTTTACTTTATGCTGGGTTTTGAATTTGTAATATTATTATTTAAATTAACCAGTTATTTGTATTTTCTACCTTTACTATAACGTCTCCTTTCCGTTTCCTCAGCAGAATATAAATGAGTTAGCTCGTATGTAAACTGAAGTTGTTTTTGGATTTTAAGACAGTGCGTGTTTCTTGAATGCTCCTGCATCCTACATGTAGTTCTTGTCAGCTCTGATAGTTGTAATCATTCAGCTTTGCGTTGGATCGCTGCCGACACCTTGATTTCGACGCTCTAGTTTGAAGCCAGCTTAGAGAATATTTAAATTGTGTAGCCTTTAAGTAATATTTCCCGTTTTAATTTGAATCTGATTGTTCCTTTATTTGCATCATCATGAGCTGTAATTGACTTTGTTAGTAAAAGAAAGTGAGCTTGTGTCCTAAAGTCCGTTTAAATGAAAAGGATGTTTAAACCTTTCCCAAGACTTTTTAGTTGATTTAAGACATAGCGATAATTCGCTGCATGTCTGTTAGGGGTTTTGGACTCATTACTAGTTCCAGATCAAGTAAAACATCATAAATTTTTCAATCATTTTAAGATTTATAATCCTGTCTCCTTCTCCTGTTAATACTTTTTTTTATTATATTCTGTAACAATGTTTCTTTTTTAAATTGTTATAACTTCTCTCTTGTGTACGTACGTTCACTTGCACAGGAAAAAAACTGTAATTTTTTTTTTGCTTAAAATTAATATTTTAAGCCTTTACTGCCTTACTTTTAATTAAGCCTTCTCCGGGATTCGAACCCGGGCCTTTGCTATCGCAGTCGGCTGCCCTAACCACTATACTAAAATTCATCACAGCTTCTGCGATTTGATCTGACTCTTGAATCTTGTCATATCGGAAGATCATGGCTTCTAGTGCATGAAGTTCTTCCATTGCTTGTAGGACTTGATTATGATGATCGAAGGAGCGCTCTTTAACAATTTATGAAATTTCCAAACAGTAATCGTGATTGCTCAATATGAAGTAACGCCTGTTGATGAATACTAAGGTGAAATCATACCAGAAAGTAAGAATGGGTAAAAATAAAATCTCAGTATAGGCAAGAAGGGTTTCTTCAGTCTTAACGAGTGGGTTGGCTTGCATGGATGGTTTCGGGATTTTACCTACCGACAACCTATACATAGGTAAGAAAGATAATGTTTTCGGTCCAAAAATATAACATTAAATTTTTAGTGAATAAGCACAAGTTAGAGTTCCCAAAATGAGTTTTTACTACTTTAACGATTATATCTGTCTGTGTATCTGTATGTGTATGACGATTTTTTTTTTGTCAACGCTTACTCTTATTTAAAACTTCAAGAAAGTCCTAATTGCCGCATTTAAGCTTCCTTTATGTAAAGTATTGATTTGATTTTGCTTAAAACTGGACAAACGCAAATGGTATTTTACAGGAAACCCATAACCATCTTTAAAGGCAACCAGAAATGGTACTTTACTTGAAGCTCATAACAGGCTTTAATGAAAGACTGTATTATTAAAATATAATCCAAACCTTTTCAATTTTAGTATTTGGGACATTTATATCAATACGGACAGCATATTAGATATTGGTTAAAACTGATAAACTGGAAGTGATACTTTATTTGAAGCCCTTTTTACTTTCGTAGAAAACGTATTATGATATAATACAAAAATTTTCAAATTTGGTATATAAAATAGGCATGTGATTGTAAACAACACATTACATTTATAAGCATTAAATGTATTCTTGGAATTATGCTAAATACAACGAAAATAAGCTCATTTATGAAGACGTGCAGTCGCTATGAAACAATTAAAGGCGTTAGAGTCAGATCTCAATTTTTGTGTTAGTTCCACTTTTGTGTCGAATCGCTTTTCAATTAAAAGGATGCTGCTACCAAATGTTATCGCTATATACTATTTTTAAAGAAATGCTATAGACAATATAAATGATATTACAAATTTAAAAATAAAGGTAACGATAGCTCTTATATGTTATGTTGACAACATATAGGAGGTAACGATAACTCTTATATGTTGTCAACACTTAGCACTCTGTAGGGAATTTAAAAGATATGCTGCGTTAAAAAAATTATGATTGTTAAGTCGCCGATTTGTGAATACGAAGCACTATATGACCAAATGATATGCTACGGTCGATGCGATATTTGCAAATCAAAGCTTGAGAATGGATGTGTACATGAGCACTCATAGTTATTTTCCATTGTAGAGGAGAATAAATTAACAAAAATGAGTAGTGTTTGTAATTAAAATTGAGCCATAAAGCTTATAAACAAATTAGATTTAATTTAAGACGATCAATCGGAAGTAGCAGCTTTCTATAATCTCGTTGCTATATCAATCCCTTGTTAAGACATCGTCATGCGCTGGCCACATCAATTTTTTTTAATATGTAAGGTGAATATAAGCCAGTTTCCCTTTGAAAGCCCTACATAAATGAAGCTTCTCCCCTTGCATTACCTTCTAGGAGTAATGCTTGCTAAGTCCACAAATGCAGCATAAAGAGAAACGTTTAACTGCTACCGTACCTGAACTCATCGATGTTAATGATGTTGCATTGATGGAAGACTTAGGTTTCTCCATTTGAGTTGAATGCCTATAGCTTCTTGGTTCATTTTTCTAACCTTTCCGTTCCTCGTATCTTCTTCTATAGCAAATTAATACTCTGTTAAAGTTAAGATGACATAGCATTCATTTTGTTCCTTGTGCACTTAATTCTGCGTGTTAAAGAATTGCTGTATTAACTGATTCTTTTATCTTGTAAAAGAGTTTTAGTAAGAGCACTTTGTCTTACAAAAACAATATAATCTAGCGATTAGCAAATTAAACCACGATTGTCTTGCACACAACTTATGCATATTGTTGTGATTCTAACATTGTATGAGTTAACCCTTTGAGGCACAGTGTATCCGCTCTGGACATACCTAAAATTTCTCTCTGTACGCACAGAAAAATTGAATGTAAAAGGATTTATAAGTTACTATAGGTTACTCTGAACCTTCTTTATTTATAGTAGATGGCAGCTCAACACAAACCAGTCCATATATTTTAGCCATGTTTAGTTATTTAAGACCCTCATTTTTCAAAGAAATCTTCCAGATTTTTTTAGGGTATAAAAGGAATTGTTTGAAAAGAAATTTTCAATATGTTATTTTTTGGCTGTATTCTAATATCCTTATTTTATATTAGTTTTTAAATTTTTACCTTAAAATCTTGCCTAGACTCAAACAGCGAACCCTAAGTATGTCCAGACCGGGATCACCGATAATCTAGGACAACTGAGAGTCTGTATTCTTTGTTTCTCAGCATCTCATCGGTCAGTTCATTGACAGCAATGCTCGTTTCAACACTCTTTTCGAAGTTCTATTCAATCAGTGTGTCCACTTTGGGCACACAAACAGAATTAAAAGATAAGTGCTAGCTTCACAAAATTGTACTTGTGGTGTACTCCTCTAGGCCTAATTAGACTGTCTACCTTTTTTTTTTTTTTCATCAAAACTCCAACTTTAGAAGGAGCGTGCCGGAAAGGGTTAAGCGCTCTCTAGCATAAAATTTTAGAACTACTTCCTCTCCTCTACACAAAATTCAATTCTATATTGAGTTCACGGCAACTCTGTGTTGTAAACGATTAGTGAGCTTTCATTTTAAGATTTATTTCGAGGTTTTGTATTCAGATGTTAATTAAGTCAAAAAGAGTTACCGGAATTCATACACGGATTTTAACAGACAGCTAACTTTTGACCGTAAGGAGACATTTAAATTATCACCTTTGTATTTTTATCATTCGAATAACAATGGCATAAGGTAGTCAACACCATAGAAAAAACAAAGTGTTTTAAGCCATGTAGACTTGTAACCAGTAATTTCAGAAAAGCGAATCAAAGCATTAATATGAGCAAGTATGTAAATGAAGTGTTAAGTAATTAAGTAAGCAAATTAAGTTTTGTGTGCTGTATTCATAAGTTTTGTAAGAATTAATGATTCTTTAGTAGATTGTACAATTACATCAGTAAATCAGTTGTCATATTCTGTATCCATGTAGCTAGGATATGTGTAAGTAAAATACGTCCTGTATTACAGCATTAAAAAACAAATTTCTAGATTTCATGCTTTCTAAATTTAAATGTTCTACATTTTATACTTTAAAACTTTTATTACATAGTTACTATATTTGCAATATTCTCTCAATCTCTTTGCAAAAAGAAGTAACCTAAATTTGCTGCAGAATAACATATATTTATTTAATATTCCGCAACTCACAAATTTCAGTAAAATGGTAATAAATTTAAGTAAGCCTAAGTGTATCAGAGAACCTCGAGCAATGTAAAATTTTAATGTATTTATGTGTTTTACAAATAAATAAAATGACAGTTTTTACCATGCGCCACTGGCAATATAAATAGAAATCAACATCTTATTTCCAGAATTCCAAGTCAGCGGGTAATGAAGCCAGGTTTGGAAATTTAGATTTCAGCAAGAATGTTAATCTTCTAGCCTGCAGTCAAACCGTTCATTATGCCCAGACGGATAATTACTGTTCCATTTCGGGGCCTAAATAGGAATGATTGTCAACTGAGGTTTGTGAAATGACCAGACAAAAGGGTGCATTTCTCATATAGAACCTAAGAACGATATGTCACATATTCCGCTGTAAGGAATAAGCGAAGCCAATCTAATTGTAGTCCCATCCAAAAGAGAAACCATTACGCGGTTCTCCAAGCGAATATCATTAAACTCGTGGAATAGCTTCTAACTTCCGCGTGATATGTGCACAGCACTTCTTGATTAATAACAAGGAACGTTGCTGCACCACTTTTCAAAGGGGCATTACAATCCGTGTCGGAATGTTGGGAATGAATGTAGGACATTAGTCTGAAACAATTGCAGCGTGATAATTTACTGAGTCATTGTCAGATATTTCCTAGATACTTTATTCTACTGACAGATTTATATCCAATTAAGGTTGTTTAAGCAAACAAATATATATATACACTCATTTACCAGCGGTAAGCATTATCGATGTATTTCTGTAAATTTAGGTTAGATAAACAGTATTAGAACACGATAGGAAATTTTTAATTGTTTTCCATTTTAGCGTTTGTTGATGTCCATGAGCACTTAGGATATTTCGTATAACATGAATACTTGATGCACGCAATTTACATTACGGTTGGTTTTGAACAGAAGTTTTATTCTGTTTGGAATGAGTTGTACATTTATATTCTACAAAATTATAAGAAGGCATGTGTTGTAAATTAAAATTTTTAACATGAATATTATTCTATACGAAATAATTAATATTAAATTCTCATCATCAATTTAGTCTAAGTTTTGGATTTACTTCTTTTACAGTAAATATGTGCAAAAGCGAAAGATAATAATTTATTCTCAAAATTAGAGTAATGCTGTTTTATGTTGAGTAATATAAAACAAGTATAGTAAACTTATTCTGGATTTCGTGTGATAGCAGAACTAAGTAAACAGCATACTTTAACGCTACAAGTTAATTTTCCCTTTTTGTAAGATATGAAATGCAAAAGAAATTAAAAAATATATGATATAAATTAGGCTATAAGAAAAACTGAGCCTTCTCCAAATAATTCAGTTCATCTTCCTGATTTTGTACAGAATTTTAAAACTGAGCTACTTACCATAGAAAGCTAACAGAATTCACTCTACGCTCATATTTTAGACTAACTAGAACCTGTATATATTTCTCTAGGTACCTCCACTAATATTTAAAAAATATACTTCAAATCAAAACTGAAAGTCGAAAGAAAGGGATTATATTCAACTTCCCTCTCAGCGTTATGGCCGGAAAATTCCGTATAGAAGGCCGGCTTCTTTATTCATTACACATGAAAATTTCTGCTAGCTTTTAATGTATCCGATTTCGGTTTGGGTGTATATTGAAAAAAAAAAAAAAGAATCAAGATACAAAGTGAGAGAGAGTCTTTTAATTAAAATCAAGAAAATACCACTTATTCATGACAGTTTGAGAAACTTTGAAATTTTAGGGCTAAACCCGTAACTCTCGGAGGGTTAAAAGAAATTGTAAGGTTTACTAATATTTACATTAACCAATTATTGCATGTTCTGGAGCTTTACTATCACTTCTCCCTTTCGTTTCCTCGCTAGAATGCAAAGTACTGTAGTATTAAAACTGAGATTTTTACATTCTAAGGCAGAGCGTTTTTCAGCCTGAGGGCGAGCACGTGGCTTTTCTCCGGACACATGAATATCTCAGCTTTTCATTATTTGCTGCCGATATTTGAATATCTATGCCGGTTAGGTTCGTGATCCAACTTCGCGTTAAATTGAATTGTATAATCTGTGGAGCATCGTGTGCACATTCTATTCTATTTTCGTCATAATAAAGGGTTCTTTACACCCTTCTCTAGGCTCAGTTGTTAATTTAGATTTAACAGTAATAAGCTAACATGGTCTTGTACTTACAATTTTAAATATATCCTCACTATGTTTATACATTGAAACTTTTGTTTTAGTACACACATTACCTACATTTTATTTTTAATTTATTATTTCTATTGCACTGTTGGAGTTGAAAGTATACCGTCGATATATACCATCTATATTGTACTTATAGTGATGTGTATCTTTTATATATTGCATTTTAACAAAACCGGCTACCCACTTGGAATGTTAATTTCCAACCTTTAATGTCCTTGGTACTTCAATACTTGTAATGCTATTTGTAACGTTCATGCCTTCTTGGTGCCGTTCCCCCATCTTGAAACCTTTATGTTATTATAATTCTTCTTGTATTCCATATTTATTTATAATTCCATATTTATTGTATTTAATTATTATCTTATAGTTACTTACTATTTCAACCATTTCTTATTATATCTGGCTAACTTAAGCATATTTAATATTATCTCATATAATATTTACGTTTATTATTTCTTTTGTCATTATCAACCCTTGTTTAGACATGTAATTTTTATTTGATTTTTAATAAATTCCCAGTGGCTCTTTGGGTAGTGAACGGCACGGGGGCCTGGATCCGATGTTGGGCTTCGGCGCCGGGGGGGCTCTCATGTGTAGATTTCCTCTTTTTGGTGTTGTCTCTAGACAGGGGTGGACGCGGTGCTATACCGATTAACCTAATGGTAAAGGGACAGTGCCCGCGTCCTCCGTCACTTGTCACTTGTCAGTCTGCGTAATTCGGATAAATTTTATGATTGCTAAAAGGAGCAAACTTAGTACAATTTTAAATGTTGTCTTCGATAGCTAGAGTCTTATTAGAGTCTCCCACCTACAAAAAGCTACAAATGCCATGCTCAGATGCAATAAATATTGCATCAAAGTGAAAAAATAAACAAGCTTAGATTTGCTATTCAAAATTTATAACGTTTTAACTGGTCTCGAGAAAATACATGCTGTTTAACGTTTCGCAGTATTCTGAAAAAATTTCTAAAAATAAACGAACAATTTGATAATACTTTTTGCGAGAAAAGGCGAATTTTTTAATGCTCATGCATTGCTATATTAATAAAACAAAACTGAGAAAAAACGACTTAAATTTTATTTACTAGTTGACCATAATATTTAAAGAATTGGTTTTTAATATGGCGTTCGTATTTTATTGAAGTGCATCGCGAGTAGTCAAATAGTAGGGCTGTATCATCGTATCTGGATTTCCGAATCTTCCCGTTAGTCAGAGATGGTATTGCGATTTCGGATGAGCATGCATTCTGATGCATGAACATCACATCTATCTCTTAAGAAATATGACTTTGCATTGTTTAACCACACCGCATCACCTTTGTCGTTACAGAATACTGTTTCTTACCTGCAGCTAATTTGGTTTGTTTATTTGATTATGGCAAAACAATCGAGGGTTATATGCCTAAGGGTAAGGATGCCTTCTTAAAGAACGTTCTAAGCAAAACTGGCTCGTATACACATTACGCATTGAGAAACCACAAAAACGCCCATGCAGCAGCCCGTTCGCGGGATTCGAACCTCGGACCGAACTACTAGTGCTCAGCGACTCGGCCGCTGGTGGTATCCGAACCTGCAGCTGTAGTGAGAGGTTGAGCAATTGTTTACTTTTAAAGATAATTTCTTTAACGGATGCAATTCAAACAAAGTTTTTATTGAGATGATGTAAAGATTAAATTTTACAAAACATTCCTTGAAATTTGTACGCAGTTAAATATGAATTTGATCAACTGAAATTGAATTTACGTACCTTATTTGACATAACACATATTAACACGCTAAGGTTACTATAATTAAAATAAAAAATTCAAACTTCGAGATTATTATTTTTTTAATTGATGCAAAGCAATTTAAAATGACAAATGTTTTGTAACCTTTATATCTACACTCCATCATCTCCATTAAGACTCTTACCAACAAATTATACTTCATTTACATATAGGTATAAATTTTTACTCTTTGTTTGTCAAAATAGTCAAAACACGTAAACCTTCAAATATGTATTCAGAAATTCAATATCAATCAAGGAGGTTTTTGTGATGCATGGCTTAAATTTGAGTAAGAATACATAATTTTACAATCGCATCTAGGAAAAAAAATCATGTAAGAAGAAGAAAGTGTACTATTTTTTGATGTACTTTGGCTGAAGAATATTTTCATGTGTATGCAGGATTTATATGTACAGAAATATGCATAATTAGATCTAGAAGAATCAAAATGTTATTCGTAATATTTTAGAAGCCACGATAACTTCCTTTTTTCCACACAATACAATGTAACATTTCGATAAAACTCCAAATGAACTGTTAAATAACGGTAAAATTAAACCAAAACTAAACGAATGAAAGTACTTACGAATGTAATACTCAACAATTCAGTTTCTTTCGAAAGAGAGATTTTAAATAAAAGGAATCTATTCTTTCCTTTCCCGACTTTATCGACATAAAATATTTCCTAAGTTAAAAGCATTGCAAGGCGAGAAGTAAACAAAGAGTTTCAATCAGACTGAGTTGAAAGCACTTGAAAATGAAACTAGCAGCTCCTTTATCTTGTCTTCGATGTAAGAACAGGGAATATTTTGAATGTAAAATGCAGTAAATCTAGATCACCAGAAAAGGTTCATTCATAGCCCAACCGAGCATATTTTGAGTAAAAATAGGAGCATTTTCAGCCCAACTAGCAAATAAATGTTTCGCATCTGTTTATATTAAATACAAAATAGCTAATACATAGCGCTTGCCACGTTAAGGTAAAACCATATTTATGTTACACGCCGCCATCTGGTTTAAACAGTTCTAAAACTATTCAAATTATGCGTGGGATTTAGACTAGCGTAGACCTGAAATGATAGTCGTCATTACGATGTCCGGGTGTGTATGCTTGGCTATCGCAGTTTGGCGAGCATGTTCAGAGACGAGAACTATTATTTCATAATTAGTACTACCACACCAAACTCAGCTGATTAAAATAAGATTTTAAATTCCACCATAAGATGATATTTACCCGTATACATTTTGAAATGAGCGGAATTTAGCCCTGATACGGAAACACGTGTATTCTTCATTGTAACGTGTCAACATTTTTCAGGGTCGCATCTATTTAATAGTTAGCATTGATTAAACAGGCTTATTTATAGTATTTGTTTAGCGGTAGGAATTAAATTTAACTTTATGGAGATGGGAAACTCAATTTGAAACTGTGTTCGATTTTGCATCCAGTGGGACGTTTCAGAGTTTAAAAGGCAAGGATGTGGGCTAACTCGTGGCAGTTTTCGTTAGCGAATTTTTTTAAATGATCAGCTCTAGGAGATGCGTTACGGCCTTAATGCTGTTAACATTTTAGTAACTTTATTATAAGTGAAAAGGCACTCGCATTAAATCCTAAATAATAAATGCTTTTCGGTTACGTTATGTTATCTGATGTCTTTAATAATACATTTGTTTGTTTATGTGATTATGAAAAAGCCTCGAGGGCTATCTGTCTAAGGGGAGGGATGCCTTCGTGGAGGACTTCCTAAGTGAAACTGGCTCGTATACATGTTGCACATGGGGAAACCACGGAAACGCCCATGCAGCCAGCCCATTCGTCGGATTCCAGCGTCGAACCGAACTACCAGCGTTCAGCGAATTTATTGCTCAGCCGCTGGTGGGCCTATTAATAATACATCTGTAGAGTATATAAAAATTCTGTCTATTACAATACCTAAAGTACGAATGATTTTACTAATTCTTTGACACAATGCGCTTATTTTTCATCAATTCTCGGAAACATTAGATATCTGCTCCGAATTATTTCGTAATCGGGGGACAGCCAAAATAAATAAATAAATACAATAAGACTTTATTATTGGTGCGCAATAATTTTCTAATTTCTAGTTTTTTAATAAGTTTGTAATAATAGTTTAGGTTTGCAATAATTTTATTTCTAGAAAAAAGATTTGATTCTGTAACTTATTTTCTCTTAGCCTTTTCCTATACTTAAAATAATTAAATGAACTACTAAAGAAGGAATAACAAAGCAATGGGCAGACCCTATTAATTTGCTTAAATTCTTTTTGAGTATATGAAACTTCATTCTACGGAAAAGAAATTTAATAATATTTTCTTTTTTTCTTAAAAATATTTAACTCATTTTCTCTTAACATGCTTCAAACTTTCTAAGCATTGAAAATACTAGGATAAAACTTAATTAAAACGTTTTAACTTGCTTAGTTCTGAGTTCTTTCATTAGTTCGTAAGTTCAAACAAAAACAATGCATTATGGTTTACTTTCGAAAAATAAAAATTATGAAAAGGAAGTAAGAAGTATCGTTGAGAACATTTAATGAAGGCACCATCTGTTGTAGCTTTCATCTCTAATGCCACACTGTGAAGAGAACGTTGCCCCAAATGTAGGATTTTTTAAACTTAAAAACTATTTTTCTGTTGAAATTGGAGCAAAATTTTAAAAATAGATGGGTTTTATTATGAGTTTAATGAAAACAGGAGACTATTAAACATTTACTTTCTATATTTAGTTAAAAAATAATCTTGCAGCTAGACGTTACGAAAATACTATATTCATTTATATGCAAAAAAGACTATTCAAAGACTAAAAAATAGTATAAAAAATAATACACTAGACTAAAAAAATAATATAATATTAGACTACAAAAAATTAAGGTACTATAAAAAAGCATAAAAAGGGTATAAAAATACCATACTTAAAGTTTCAATCTGATAGTTAGTAAAACCGTCAGTGAAACAATTATCTGAACTAAACATACCCAACTATTGCGTAATCATAAATTTCGTGTCACGAAATTAGTAGTCCTCAAACTTTCCTGAAGTCACTGTGCACTATTTAGTCAATTTTATGTGCAAAATACACCCATTGTTTTATTTTATATAGTATTAAAATTTTAATATTACATACATCGTAATATTTCCCATTGTTCTCCATTTTTGGTTTTTATATGTCGCATTTATAAAATTTCTCACCATACCCTTTAGAAGTTTATAAGGTATTTCTCCCGCCTTCTTAGCATGCCTTCGTGGTGTAGTGGTCAGCGCGCTCGACGCGAATTAGAGAGGTCCGTTGTTCGAGTCCCGGCGAGCGCTCATTTTTCACATCTCCGGCTTCCAAAAATCCTAATGATTTTACAGTGGCGCCCGAACTAAAAGGGGGTGAATGATGATTCTTCCCCACCAGGATTTGGCGATTGGGTTCCCTAAAACCCCAATCACCCTTTTAGAGGGGGAGTATATAAGGTATTTCTCCTGTCTTCTTTTAGCATCCTTCGTGGTGTAGTGGTCTGTACCTTCGACGTGAATTCGTGAGGTCCGTGGTTCGAGTCCCGGCGAAGGCAATGCTCATTTTTCACATCTACGGCTTCCAAGAAATCCTAATGACTCTACAACTTAACTAGTGACTTTTTAATTAAAACGTAAGAAAAATGTATAATCATTAAAATCTCTAAAATTCTGGGCTGGAAGCAATGAATTTTGCATCGCCAAAATGAGAGTCATAAGTTTTATTTATTTTATTGACGTTAACCTAAAACATTAGTAATAAACTCAAATTTATAAAGAAAAGAAAGTTTAATTGAAACTATGAAATTCACGTAAAAATACTTAAATGAAAGAAGGAATAAGAAAGAATAATTACAGAAAATTGAAAATATTTACGAAGGGAGGTCATATTGAACGAATAATTGTTTAGTAACAGAAAACGAATGTAACGTTGGCTAATCTTTAGAATATGGTAACAGGTAGTTTGGCGACATTTTGGTAAGGCGATAAAAGTTATTAGCTAGGACTTTCCCAGTGTACATGGATAAAGTCAAGAGTGTGCGCAATGCGATTTTTGTGCAACTCTGGAATGTTTTTTTAAGTGAAAATAGGTCGACGTGTACATGGATACGGTGTTGTATGTGCAATTCTTAAAAACGCGGCAAGCAATGGGCGATTCTGCACTTTCTCCTAATTTCGCACCTAATCTTCGTCATGATTAAGCACTTTTGTTCCATAAAAGTTCTAGCATAAGCGTAATTCGGTTAGCAGATTGTTGGAAAAAAATGTTGAGTAAAAAAAAAAAAAAAAAAAAAAAAAATGCCTATACTTCGTGAAAACAAAATGGCGTCCAAAAAAAAAAACTAGTAGGTTGCTGTAGCAGGGTTGGTCGCCAAACGTTCGCCAAAAAATCGCCAAGTTACCATAATCCGAAGATTAACCGTAACGTTTATAAATGCTCTACTCGAGTTACAACATGGGCTTAAATAAAACTTGTATGTATTTTGGTGTTTGTTTGTAGCCCAGTTTAACTGTTTATGCTGACAGTTACAGTAAAAAGTTGCTGTGACACAACACTTATTTCAAAGCTTTACTATTTCTTAAAATCTTTCCCTTTCGAATAAACTTTTGCGATAACCGTTTTTACCTAAAGGCAGTACCAGTCGGTAACAAATACACTGCTCGATGCCCAAGAAAGCTTAAGTTCGTTAGCTTTCACTGAAGAGCTCATTTAAATGAAAATGGAGTTAGGCAGAATAATATGAATAGCACCCAACGCACAACAAATTGCTGACATTCCTATTATCCTGAAATTCCTTCTCGTAATCGAATATCTGAGTTTTCTCCTTTTCTTTTACATTAGTGTAGATCCGATTGCTTTTATTTCTAGTCTTCCACCAGTGGATGTCCTAAGTTTTATATACAATCTGATCCACTTAAATGGAACCTTAGGGAGCGATAAAAAAAAGGCGAAACCTTCACACTTTAGTGGCCTCAGAGCAAATGTGTCGAGAATAAATGTGAAAACAGCTAGGAAAGATTTCTCCTGTTACGGGTGAATTCGCTGCCTCAAATCTATTCAGGCCGCTTCTTTGCTGTTTAAAGTGCAAAATTTATTTGGGATGAACCCCTTTCAGGAGTTCTGAATTCTCTTTAAAATGTTACGAAATCTAAAATGCATCGAAAACAGGATAAAATGTTTTGAACTTAAAAGGATGAGAAAAAAACCTGATTTCCTAGTTTTAGAAAAAGTGCTTGAAATTCCTTGTACGTCGATTTTGAAAAACAGCTTAATTTAGTTCTCGCTTTAAAACTAAGAGATCAGTTATAGACCTTTTAGCTCCTGGAAAAGAATTCACCAACATGTCACATTTCATTTTAAATGTGTGTGTTGGGGATTTTCGGTTTACTAACAGTACCGGAACTGAGATAAATCACTTTTTTTATAAAGCCGAAATAAGGCGAACTCCACACATAATTCAATTGCTTTTCAGACTTTACTATAGAGCAGTTTCTTGCAACTTAGTGAATAAAATTCCGCATCGCTAAAAAGTGAACACCTGGTCTTACTTAATAATATTAGATTGAATGTAAAATCTCTGCTTTGAGTCTCGAACTTGAAACTCCTTTTCTGTTGAGAAAGAAAAAAAAAGTTTTTTCTCGAAAACAAATAGTGATTTTTCTTCCTTTTGACTTTTTCCTTGCTCTCAGGCAATCATGCGACCACTTGCAGACATTATGTATGCACATGCATTAATATATGTAAACGTACATGACTACCTTAAGAAAGTAAAGGAAAGATTATGCATACATTTATACTGGAAAATCTTCGCGAATACATTCATCCTAAGGCAGACTTCCAATGCTTTATTATAATAAATAGTCTAACCCAACCGTACGTAATACACCTGTAACCATTATAGAAGGCAGAGCTATGGGAAAATAAGTATGCTTGTTCACATAATTTCTCCGTTCCGTAGTATGTCAAAATGTATGAATGTACAAAGCGAATAATTTCAGGAAACTTAACATGGATGTTAATTAAAGTGTTTTAATTAAGTAATTTAATTAAGGTGCCTTCATACTATAGCGAGGCGAAAGGATCAGAGAGGTGTATTAATAGAACTTCGTTGTTAGACTCGTCATTAAATCAAAAATCGAGGTACTCATTTGTTATTTTGATGTTAGAAATATCTTCAATCAAATCTACCATTTTATGCGCCGTGTTACGTAACGTTACTTTAACGCTAATTCCACATGGCTACATGGCACTGACAACTACCAGTTCTGACAGCTGCTGCCAGCCTTGTGGGAGAAATCTTTAATTCATCCTTCATGGCAAACTTCCAGCTGTAAGATTATTGCCAGTCTTGGGTTGGAAAATTTTTAATTTACCTTTATAAAAGCCAATGTACTTAACTGAGCAATTTAAAAACAATATATGCACTTCTTAGTAATTTATTTTAATGTCTGTTTTATACAATTAGTAATTTATCTAACTTATAGTTTTTAGAAGCATTAACATTATTAGTTATTGTTACCACTCTCACTTGTCTGACAAAGGTCAGCATAAGCCCACTATATTCATCGTGGCAAGGAGTCAAATGCACCTGTCATCGGCAAGAGCCTTGAGCACCATGTAGGTGACAACCCGACTTTAGCTTAGTTTCGACCTCAATTTTGAGATTGAGCACCCTGGGGGGGGGGGGACGGATCCGATGGTCTCCCACTTCTATTACCCCTATTCCCTACCATAGCTCCCGAGAGGCCATTTGGCTCGCCACATATTTAGAGTGCCCCCATACTGCACAGACATTATGCATTTACAAACAGCCATGCTTTTTTTTGGGATTCGAGCGCGGGCTCTTTGGTACGATGCGGTCAGCGTCCGTACCCACTATTCCGGCTGGGTGGTATTACAGTAGTTGATTCCTTATATTTTACAACTCGATCACATAATTTCCTTTTTTAATTCGTAAAGTGTTATTGCTTTTAATATGCTGTTTTAATGCATTGGCAAAATATAAATAAATTGTTACCACTTGTTATTTTTTTCCTACTGTGTGGCACTGCTAACCTGAAAAGATGATTTAATCTACGTGATTTTTTATATTCCGCATCTTCATTTCTGAAGTTTAATTCTCAAACTAAAACCTGTATGGCAACTTTAAATTTTTCCATGAGCTAAACTGGAACTTGAATACAATGATTATATTGTATTGATAAGAGTCGAAATGTATGTTAAAGGGTTAAGGAGTAAAATGAAAATTATAAGGAAGGAATTGATAAGTAATGTAGAGAGAGATGAACTTGATGACTTTGTTTTTAAATTGGAGAATAGCGATAGAGCCACTAAGGTCCTGAAACTTAAGAAGAAAGGTAAGAATGTTACTATATGGTGGTCACCGGAAATGCATAGATTAAAACGTCGGTTTCGCGCATTTGGAAAACCGTATCAGATTAAAAATATTGATGAAAATGATTCGTATATAAAGGAAGATCCTATATAAAATAATAACTAGCTGCATATAAAAAATGATAAAAGTAGTAATACGCCAAAGTAAAGTAGGATTCTTTGTTGAGAGTACAAACTATTTTGGAGGAGTTCTTCGTGCGGCTAGTGGCAAAACGCGTGTATCGGAAATGATTATGAGAGAAAAACTTAACACTAATTTGAATAATTATGAAGTTATTAATGGTTATTTTAACAGGAAATTTGACTGTCAGTCTGTTGAAGATGGTTTTTTGGGGGCGATTTGTTGCAGAATGAAGAATGCGCTTTAAATGACCTCACGTTTAGTTTGGAGGAAATTAGCAACGTCAAAGAAACTGTGTAATAGTAATGTCCTGGGATCAGATGGGATCATGGCCACTATGGTAAAAGTTTTTGTTTGGAAATATCCTTTCCCTTGTGTTATTATATAATAAATACCTTTATTTTTGCTATTTATCTAAAATGTGGAAAGTTTCTAGAGATTTGTTATTTCCAAAGTTTAGTAGGGCAACCTGAGATAAATGTTTGTTAAAATTATGTTCAAAAGTTACTTAGAAATAGGCTGTACTACTTTTTATTCAGAAAATGATTTTATATCATCAAAGCAATGCGGATTCACGCCATACCGCTTTACGGAAAATGCTCTTTATGATCTTGTCAATATTATTACCTCACAGAAAACTGAATTCTTTGTGGTTGTAGTTTCCTTCGATGTTTCGGAAGCCTTTGATTCTATTAGATGGACGTCTTTGCTCTCCAGACTTAGAGATTTTGGGATCCAGAAAAATATTTATAGAATCTTTCTTAGTCAGTTTAATGAAAGAAAAGTTAGTTACAGATTTAATAAATGTATTTGTATTGAAAGGATGGTTTACCATATATCGAAGAATGGTTTACAGGGTTCCTGCAGTGCTCCGTTGCTCTGGAACACTGTAATGCATTGGACTGTTAAACTAATAAGTCCGGGGATGATTAAAGGTAATAGTGTCCAGACGGTGTAAGAATGTTATGTTATGCTAACGACATTTTATATGTGATTCGTAAAATTTCTTTGGACAAATTAGACAAATTATTTTCATTTGCTGTAGAAGATCTAAGAATGTGGATTGAAAAAGGAAAGCTGAGATTAAATTTACAAAAAACTAATTTCTTGCTTTACCCGAAAGGTGGAACGCAGCTAAAATATGAAGGTTTTAGAATTAAGTATGTTAGAAACCTTAAATATCGCAGTGTGTTTTTCAACTGGAACTTTAATTTTGAACAACATTTTGCTTATATTTATAAAAGGACTATCTCAATTCTGATACGTTGTAAAAGACATCTCGCAGCTGAGTCAATATCTCTGAAAAGTAACATTATTAAATCGATTTGCAAAACAGTTATTACTTCCGTTATATTATATGGTTTTGAGACTTGGAGTTCTAGAGCCGCGGCCCTGCAGCGAATCAGAAATAAATTAGACACTATACAACGACCCTGGCTGCTACTTCTGACCAGATGCTTTAAAATAGTCTCGACGGAAGTTGTTTGCATATTGGCCAGTATGCCACTCCTCTTGCTATTTTATTCTTTTTATTATGTTAAATTTAAATTACGCTCACAAAATGTTGAATTTATTACTTATGGTGATTTTAATGCATATAATATATGTTTTTCTGTTTTTAATATTAACCGTAATTCCTGCATTAAGAAAAGCAGTGGAATATCAGAGACCAAATTTTTGCGTAGGAGAGCTAGATACATATTGGTGCAGCATTTATGGTTTATTTATTTGGTGTAGAAATAGACTATGAAAAATTGCACTTGAACCTTACAATTCAGTTTTTCAATCTGAATTGACTGATATTTTATTTGCTCTTAAATGGATTGATGAAAACCTGACTGTAAAAACATATATTAATATACACTCTTAGACACACACACACACAAAAAAAAAATAAATAAATAAAAAATAAATAAATAACAAAATAAAATTAAAAAAAAATAAAAACAACGCACCGAGAAAATATAAAGCAAATTGGACACAAATTGATATGCATACAGGTTTCGAAGGAAATGCAAAATTTTACTTTTTGGCTGCCAATGAATGAACGATTGTCGCTACAGCGCATCTGATCTGCGCAACTGGCAGGATATTTCAGAGGACAAATTACGATTCCAGGTCATAAACTCTTCACGAATTTCATTCCGTGTACTCCGTGTGTAGATAGTAACTATGCCTCGCATACAGGTGCGCGAACGATATGCGCAGATGTCAGAATTTGAGAGAGTCGTGTAGTTGAGCCAAAGAAGCCGGTTGGTCTTATCGGCGAATAGCTCGACATTTGAGCAGGAGCGATGCCACTATTAGACTATGTTGGCAGGAATGGGTGAACCATGGCCGCACACAGCGTCAAGAAGGAAGCGGTAAGCCTAGAGAAACGACAGAACGTGAAGACCGAGCAATCTTCAGAGCGGCACACACTGCCCCAGATGCATCATTATCATCGATTGTACATGCAACTAGTGCTTCAGTCAGCGCAAGGATCAATCATAGACGGCTCACAGAAAGAGGGCTGAGGTCACGGCGTCCCTTGCGCCGACTACCATTGACCTCTGTACAACGTCAAGCCCGTTTGCAGTGGTGTCGGGCTCATTCGCACTGGAATGATACTACCTGGAGTAGAATAGTTTTCAGTTATGAGTCCCGCTTTGAACTGAGCCCAGATGACCAGCGAAGGCAAGTCTGAAGAGCCCCGGACAGCGGTGTGATACCAACCTGACTGTCTTTCGGCAGACAGGCCGATAACCAGGAGTGATGGTCTGGGGTGCCATTTCATTTCATAGTAGGACCCCTTTGGTTGTCATCCGTCGCAACTTTACAGCACAGCGGTACGTCGACGAAGTTCTAAGGCCCGTTGTGTTGCTCTTCATGTCACGCCACCCTGGGCTTACATTTCAGCAACATAATGCCCGCCCTCAGACTGCACATGTTTTTACTACTTGTATTAGTGCTTGCCGAGTATTACCTTCGCCAGCAAGGTCGCCGGAAATCTCTCCTATTGAGCACGTTTGGAGCATTATGGGCATATTTTTCAATTTGTAAAGCTCCATCACTTCAATAAATCATCCAATTTTTCTCAAACTATAATAATTTGTTTTTCTGTACATGTACATCACTTCTACCAATTTTCGTCCCATTCGGATAACTCCTTGGTGCGTCGTTTTTTTTTTTTTTTCTTGTTTTGTTTTGTCTAAGAGTGCACATACAGAGCAGACTTATTAACTGGTTTAGAATCACCAGCAGATGCTTATAACACTAATATTTTGATCTCATAAACTTCCTGGAAATGTAAAACTAACTGAATCTCAGTCACTTAGCAACAAATATAGTTGCTAAGTTTTTATTATTTTCTTTTGTTTTTTAGTATTTTCTTGTGGACATAGTGATCGTTCGTCAATAAGTCACAAGCCCCTTTTCAGCATTTTTATTATTTCCATATTTGAATACTTCTACAGTGAAATGGGGAATTGACCGAAAGAGGTTGAGAGTGAAGTAAAAACGGTTTAATCATTCGTCAAAGCAATCTATCCTTACAAACTCATATGAACTCAAAATGCCTGATAAATGTTTCAAATAGTTTAATAACAGTAAGCCAAAATAACGGATAAGTTTGTAGAGACATTAGGCATTTTGGAAGCAGGCAAGATGAAAAATTAGTAAACGCTTTCGCCGGGATCGAACCACGGACCTCTGGAATACCGGCCCAGCGTGCAGAACCACTGCACCACGAAGGCACGCTAGGAAAGCCGGAGAAATACCTTATATACTCCACTTTTTAAAGGGCGACTGGGGTTTTTAGGGGACCCAATCGCTAAATCCTGGGTGTGGAGAAACCTCATCCAACACCCTTTCTAGTTTAGGCGCCACTGTAGAGACATTAGGCATTTTAGAAGCAGGCAAGATGAAAAATTAGCAAACGCCTTCGCCGGGAACCAAACCACGGACGTCTGGAATACCGGCCCAGCGTGCAGAACCACTACACCACGAAGGCACGCTAGGAAAGCGGGAGAAATACCTTATAAGTTAACTATTTTTACTTCACAAAGTTAACTGCTTAATTTATATTGCTAAAATTCATTTCTTTCTTTGGTAGACAATAATATATTTGTAGTTTAGATATTGTAGTTTTGTTATTTGTAGTTTAGATTTGTAGTTAAGATTGTTACAGATAAATTTCTTAATGGATAACTTTTCTAATTCTGTGCAGAGGACGGTTTCAACAACATCTCTCATTTTATATCACCTCCATATTTTACTCCTAACCTGTGGCGATAGTTTACAGCAAAGACATGCATTTGTAGAGTATACAATATTTCCTACTGAATAAGATTTTGAAAATATCTATTCAAGGGCTCTAAGAACTGCAATAACATCGTTAGTAAGTCTTAATTTGATAGCAGGTTGTAGTCTGACAGTTTCGTACAGGGCTCGTACCTGTGAATCCTTGAGTATATGATCCTTGAGTGTCTAGTATTACCCATCACCGAAATTGCTGACGCTAGTTCTTACTTATACCCATTACATTATGAGCGATGCAAAATAAATCTCTAGTTTTAAAGTGAATTGTTAATTAGTGTGCAATGAGGAAGAATAATATCTATGAACTGAAGTGAACAATGATACTGAAGTTTTTCTTTTCAAGCTTTCTTTACATCTTTTGATAAGTTACAGCTCACATATCAAAATGAAAATACGAAATGGACATGCAAATATAAAGTTAATAAAACTTATAGTATTTATTGTAAATGTCAATTATTTTACAAACCTAGACATTTGACTACTTTTCTTAATTTTTAGTATATTATTAAGAAAACCAAAACAGCTGAATTGGATCTTATGCCTTATCCCTTTACAGGAGCGTGGCAGTTAGCATAAAAGGTGGCAAGTCTTTCATAAACTGCTTATTCAAATTAATTTTCGTAAATAAGAGCGAAGTCAGCATTGAACTATTGTTAACTCTGTTTGCTAATCCTCTTAACTAAATATTGACCAGATAAGAAGCCACAAAATAATCCTTCAACAACGAAAAATCTGTGTGATCTATAGGAGCAATAAGATGCAAAACTCAAGGGAAGTAGCAACTAATTATCTTCCACAGATTCAGATCCTTTAGGGAAACTGAAAGCAATACGATGTGAGAATCTCAGGAGATTGGCCATCTTTTGTTCCTTTACATAACAAATTTGCGGTAACTGTTAACTCTTTTGCAGATAAATATTGCAATCCCGTAACACAAGAAATATCTCTACGAAATTGCATTAAACCTGTTTTGCCCACAAATTTCTTAAGACGACCACTTTTAAAAATGTTCAATACTTCTGCAAAAATTGTTAAATAGATGTACTGAATGATGAGCGGTAATCATGTTGTCTAACTAAGGCGGAGGCGATGTTTAAGACTATCGTCTCCAAGGAAAACAAATCATTTGCAATCACGAGGAGTAGGGTCATTCTAAGAAGATTTCACTGAATATACAATAACCTACTGTAATTTGAAGAGAAATATCTTTTCACTCCAGTCCCTTTGAATTATTCTGCTATTTTGCTATGAGTCATACTTGCTTCTCATCTTCCCAAATTCCTCGTATGTAATCTATGAAGTACATACTTTTAAGGAGAGCGATTGGCATCAGCGAAAAGGGCTAGCTTAGGAAAATTGAAACAACCAGGGAGAATTCCTCTCGAGGAAAATCTCATAATTAAATGGGGGATGCGGTCAGCCTTTTACATAGCTGTTAATTATTTAGGTGTAATTTATGAACATAAAAAACTACTTTTAATCAAGTTTTGATATTTATCAAGATTTTCTATACCTTTTGTTGTTTCATTTATAGAACAGACTAAAAATAATCTAAATCTATGTATATCTGTATTTTCCGAGTTTGGGAAAGGAAGGAGAGAGTGATCATCTGGCAAGGAGAAAGCGATGCATGGGGAAACCAGGTTGAGAACCATTACAAAATAATAAACCCCTACAAAGAAATAATAAAATATATCTCATAAATTTTAATTCTTAATACATACATGGCATCAGATATCCTATGAGTGTTATCACTAAAGAGCTTCACTATGTATTTCTATCATTTCATCATTTGGTATTTTTGATTCGATATATTACAAGAAAACTGGTAAAACTGCTCTTATCAGGCATTTTTACGAGTGTAAGGTATTTTAAATTTACTTAAATATTACTTTTAAAACGTTTAAATACAAGTTTAGTGTTTCATTATTAAATAAAGAGCCCGGTTTATATTTTTATTAATTTTTTATTCCTCGAAAATTTCTAGCACGTAATGAGATTAAACATCAGAATGTATTATGTTTTAAGCAAAATATTTAAGTAATTTTATGCGAAGGAAATGTTAAGAAGGGCTGGAAAAGAATTTAAGATTTTAGCAACGTTAATAAGGGCTGAAAAATTTTTTTAAGATTTCAGCAAATTGGTAAAACTGTTAATAGTTGCTTTTATCCAGAAATTTGTACAGCTGATTAATAAGTATGCAATTAATGAAAGTTTGCATTTAATGGAAAGAAGTCAAGAGAAATAAAGGGAGATAATCAAGGAGAAACGAATTGAAACCATAATACTGATGAGGTACATGGAAATAAGAGAAAAAAATAAAAGAAGAGGAGATAAAAAGAAAACAAACACAAAGATATTCAGACGCTATTAGAGCATGAATTGTGGTGAATACCACTTAACTCAGCCTGCTATTCCAAATGGAATGTTAAACATTTCCAGTCTCTCATTATAAAGATAAAAATAGCTCACAAATCGCTTCGCTATTAAGTGAAAGAGGAATCGGAAATTGCCTCGCTCTCAGAATTAAAATTCTTGCTACTAAATAGTGGGTTTTAGTCTTTAATGTAATGCTAAAAAATACAAAACGGTAGAATTAAAAGAGGAGAGATAAAAAAAAATCAGTATTTTTTTATTACAAGCAACCTTTTCACATACTGAGGGCTTTGGAAAAAATGACTAAGAGATTAAAAATTTATCTTACGTATATAAAGAGATCAAATCACAAATATTCTTAGAATATGGTGCGGGGATTAATGAAACCAATCTCGAGACTGTGAGGGAGAAGTTCTATAGAAAAAAAAATCTAAATTTATATAGATTCCCTGCAGAATAAAACTTTCATTCATCGAACGTTTTATCTAATTAATCAGTAGTTATAAAAAAGCAATGTACATTTAAATGTAAATACCACCATATTCAGTATGGTGTTTACTGTAGTTAACTGCAATGTAGATCGATCTGGGTCTGAATCCCGGAGAAGAAAGGGTCGCTTGTAAATTCAGTTTGTAAAGTTTTTGGACAATGAACGGGATTAAAAATTCGTAAAAGTGACTGTCATTTCGAATGGTTGCTGGCAAGAGAAAAGAAATCATGGATACCGACCTCTAAGGTGTAACTGATCAAAATTGGAATGAAGTCACGTTATCATCTACAAGTTAACCAAGGCTTTGGCCACCGACCGACACGATCTTCCACTTAGATATAATAAATTTGTGGACCTGATCTAGATTCTGTGTAGATCAGATGAGTTTATGTTAAGTTATGAAAGGGGCCTAGAACACGAGGGTTATCTGCCTAAAGAATGGAATGCCGTCGCGAAGGATTTTCTGAGGAAACCTGGCTTTTATTCACGTTACACAGGAAAAATACTCCGAAAATCAACCATGCGACCAGCCCATTCACCTAGGCTTTGGAACGGGGAACTCTACCAGGATTCAGCAGTCTTAACCACTCGGCAACTGATAGGGCATGTATCTTTTTCATATTCACAATTAACATTCCACTGTTATCGTAGCAAATATCTTCTTATAAACTGTGCAGTCACTGTAAAATCACATAGACTATTCGCTCGATACTAAGAAACTATTTGTTATGGTTCAACAACTCACAGAACTGCAAGCAGTAGTAAAAGACTTCTATTTGTTTAACATTCCGAATATTAATATCATTAAGAATATATAACGGTTAAGATTACTGAATATTAAAATATTTGCCCCCTAAAATGCTGAAATAAGACTTTTTATTAATTAGAACTGTCGCAGAGTTTTTATAGTTAACTTATCAAGTTATCGAAGATTAAGTTACCAAAATGTACACGAGAACTTCGACTAATCGAAACTCAGTCATTCAAAATTTTAGATGTATGGGACAATCTCATTGCAGTTTTAAAAATGATGTTACTTTTCCTGCTAATTCGGATTTTTTATTACATTGGAAATTTTATTATGCTTTCTTCAGTTTGCTTCCGTAAACTCGAATGTAATAAGAAATATAAACTGGATGTATTGTGTGTTTTAGAGATATTATTAAAAATAAAATAAAGACTAGAATTATCAATAAATATGTATATTGCTTTTAGATCCTTTATTTAGGCAAGTAATACCCTTTTTATTTAAGGGGAAATTAAAGGAATTATGGAATGTTGAATGACAGCCTCTCGAAGATTTGGCAATTTGCCAAGCAGGATGGATAATAAAAGGTAGATCTAATGTTTCATGCAATGGCAGCATATATTAAAGTGAATGACAAAAGTCTTGGTAGAGTAACCTAACGCAACGGCGACAAAAAGTGAGAAGTTACAGTCATAAGCTCTTAAGCTATAATTATTTCATAAGCTGTAGAATCATAACCTCCTAAGCTATAGCAGTGACTGATATTATATAAGAGTAGCAGGAACTAATACAGAACTCACATCAGCTTGAATTTTCGCCAAACATCGACTTTAGAAGTTATGTGTATTTTGTTTAAGCACTGGCAGAAAAATATGTTAATTTCATAAGCCTTCAAATAATGTTTCATTTGATGCTGTCATGAAAGAAATGTTTATCGAAAACTTCGTAGACGCGATAACTGACTGAGCTGAAAAGAAGAGCTGAATAACTGACCTCCGTTGCTGGGCAACGCTTCTAACAGAGCGTTTGGCTGTGGTGCGGGAAGAAAAGAATGCAGTGGAAAGGGGAAGGGTGTATCATAATAACACTGACGTAAAATATTTGATGGTTGATAAAGTACATAGATCATAGCTGCTGGAAAGAAATTAATTTGCAAGGAAAGAAATTTAAATATTTCAAAAATCTATCTTTTATTCAAAAATAACCATAAAGTCAATGCATTACAAATCTTATGATTGCTATGCTTTTGACAAAAGTGCTTTTATATTAATATTATTGTTGTTATTTTAGATTATTCGGGAAACAATACTACTTTCTTCAAGCATTTTGAGAATCGTAAAATCCATATTGTTTCAAAATTGCTTTTTTGGCAGCAATTAAGATAATACTATCGCTAATTTAGAATTTTTAAAGCATTCTAAGCATTCTTCTATGGTTAAAAAATTCTCAATAATTAAATACTTTAAAAGTAGTTTATAAAATGTATTATAACAAATTTAATTTAAGGAATTTTAAATCATTTAATTAGCATTGATATAATAATTTACTATTAAGTTCATGTTCGTATTTATTAACCCTTTAACTGTCAAGTTATTTTGATGATTTGGGTACACAAATTGTCAAATTTTTTTATTGGAAAAACCAAATGTAGCCGAAATAAACATCTCCCGATATATATTCGGGTATGACAATACTATGCACTCAAAAAAAAAATTACCCCGAGAAATACTCGGGCGTGACATTTTCGAACACCAGTGCTGTGCCCGAGATAATCTCGGGCATGACAGTTAAAAGGTTAAATGTATACCCACCCAATTCGATTACAATTAAAATTTTATTAAACTTATAAAGTATTTCTCCCGTCTTCTTAACGAGCCTTCGTCGTGTAGTGGTCTGCACGCGCAGCGCGTAATCGAGAGGTCTGCGGTTCGATTCCCAGCGAAAGCGTTGCTAATTTTTCATCTCGCCTGCTTCCAAAAATACCTACTTTCGCATTAGCATTTAACTAGCAAAACATTAGCTATTCTGCAGCAGTAATATACTATGCAATTGTCTAAATATATTTTTAGTACTACCGTGAAGGACCGAAATGTGGAGAATGTCGACATCCTCTGGTGAATGTTATTATTCACATAGTCTTTTAGTGTATGTCCGAAATGTTTGTTAAATATCCTTATTTATCTTATATCGGCAAATGTCGACATTCACCATGCACTGATGGTGAATGTTGAATAAAAATTTTTTGTTATGTTTTTAAATCTTACGTTATATTATTAAAACATTATGATACGTGCCAAATTAGAAGAAATTTTAATAACAGAGATGTAAATAAACTGTTGAACTTAAAACGAATAGTATATTCTGAATATGAAAATAAAATAACACCCATAATAAATTTATTTAATTATGTAATTGACGTTATACAAACATATTTATTGCCACAATTTAAACTGTTATTACACTTTGAATTGCACGAGAGTTCCTGTCTGCCTTCTCGGCTTTTCATTTCGATCTCCACCAGAGCATATCTGTGCTTGTCGAGATACACCGGTGATGATCCGAATGTATAAGAATATAACCAAATATTCGGTCTTCGATCGATGGATTTGGTATGTGTTGCCATTCAAATAAGAATGTTGACATTCTCCAATTTAGTTTTCAATTATCGTGTTGCCTAAGTGAAATGGGTTTCGGGAATATCAACTTATCAATATATCAATTCTGCTTATCAACTGCAAACTGTTTAACTCTACTTCTAACATATACTCTCAACTCCTTCCAAAATAACATTTAAGAGTTATGAGGTGGTAACGAATAAATGATATATAAGAGGATTCAAATAGGTTCCGGTATTTTTTTTAAAATTTTGTTCAAATGGTGACGAATAGAACATGTTTTTAGGGGGTAACCTCATATATTTTGTTATACGGATCGACATTAAAACTGCAATGCAGAAACAAATGACGGAACTTTTAAAGTTTTTTTTTTTTTTTTTTTTTTTTTTTTTTTTTTTTTTTTTTTAAGTTTTATGAATTGATAACTATAGTTTTTATGGTTTTCAATTTTTAATAATATTTTAATTAAAGAATTATGGTTAATTTCCCAAAGTTTAAAAAACAAATAAATAAATAATAAACATGCAATTATACTGCACGTTTATTCCGCCTTAGTCTCCAAATCAAGGAATTTAGAAGGAATAATTAAAAATACATTTTTAAGATAAACAAGAACGTATTACCTTCTGCTGAAATAATATAACTTAAAAATAAAAGAATATTAAGAATAACTATGTTATTAGGTAAAATGTAAATGCTTAGCGTTGCTAATGATAGAGGTTAGATGTACAACTACTAATAAAATTTTCTCACATTTATTTCGTTATTTTAAAATAACAAAATAAATCAGTCATTTAAAGTATTTCTCTAAATCTTTTGCAATATAAATTAAAAGATTTTTCATTTCTTTATACAGCTTCAGAAATTTGTTGATTGTCTTTTGGTATATTCAGGTTTTCGTTTGGTTAATTACGGCAAAGCCCTCGAGGGCTACCTGTCTAAGGGAAAGGGTGCCTTTGTGTAGGACGTTTTAAGGGAAACTGGATCGGATATACGTTAGACATAGGGAAAACCACGAAAACGCCCATGCAGCCAGTCCATTCACAAGGATGCGAACCACGGACAAAACTACCAGTATTTCAGCGACTTTACCGCTCGGCCAATGGCGGGCGGTGTATTCTTGGAAACGTTTCACATAAGATTCTCTTTTCTTCGTTTGATGCCAAGAATGCGATAACATGTAAAGGAATCAAACATTAAAATATTTATTTATTTATACATAAAAAAGTCAAATTCATTTATTTAGTTTAATTTGCTATCAAGGCAGAAAATTTATTAATAACTTTCAGATACATCCATTATGATCAGACATCTCGCTGAAAAAAGTTAATTTAAATTTACAACATTGTCAATGTAACAAAGCAGTTTCTAATAAATTCAATAAACAAGGACATATTAATAAATGCAACTCATAGTTATTGCTTTCTAAAACAGAAATGAATTTTGCAACTAGTTTACTAAAATCTTACAGATAAAGCTTAAATCAGCATAGTTTAAGAATTTAAGCTAAGCAAGAAACTTCTGGTCGTATTCATAGATTCTTTTTCTTCAAAATAATCGAAATGACGGAAAATTTTAAAAAAAGATGTACCTAAACTGTCGCTTCCTTAAGAAATTTATGATTTAAATCGACAGGACATATTAAATTACTACGAGGCTTTCTTTGAATTATTAGACAATGACAGGACATATTAAATTACTACGAGGCTTTCTTTGAATTCATGTTATTTAGTAAATGTAACTGATAATTGTTGTTTTCTATAATGGATATGAATTAATAATTTTAATTTTGCTTTCATACATACTGTTCAAAACAGTATAGTTTAACAGATGAAGACTGTTTAGGAACTTCTTGACATATTCACAGAAATTCGTTATCCGCAAAATCACTAAAAAGATATTAATTGAAAACTTAAGAAAGCATTTAAACTGCCGTTAGAGAAGCCGTTTATTTTTTAAACCTGTAAAACATATTTAATTATTTCGAAACTTTCACTTATATGGTGTAATGTTAGAATACAGAAAAATAACCGTTCTTTCAGTATGTTTCAATTTATCGATAGTTCTGTCATAAATATAATAAATTGTGTCTTACCTAATTCAGATGTAATTAGTCTTTTTCTGAACACTCAGAACTTTCTCATAGAATTGCTTTCTAATTAAAACTTCTGTTAGCTTTTTAATTCAGAAATGCAAGAACGTTCTACCGAAAGTAATTACATGAGCCTCATAGAGAAGTCAAATCGGATGCCTCAAATCGGATCATCGGCTGTCTCCGGAGTGATGCTCGTGGAGTATTGCAAGTTCACGCTCTTGCTAAACATTTTTGGAAAGATGTAGGAGCCGGGGTTTTATGACGTCATTTTCGAGACAGCGCCCTCTGTCAACATATTTTGCTCAGAGGATCTTAATGTTTCTTCGGAGAAACGTTTCCTAACTTTTGTTTCACAAAACTTCTGCAACAATATGAATATTTAAAACAAGAAAGCCAGTCTAAAATCTAATTTTTTGTATAAACTCCTTTTTTGTTTTTAACAAAAACGTATTTCACGTTAATTAATTTTTGATTTTTTTTTGTCTTAGTTTTGCACTCGTCTTTGTCATCTCTACTCTCAACTGAATTTCAGCCACGAACCAACCCTCTTTTATTCTTACACGTTTCTGATATATGAGTATACAGATTCATTGTTTATCGGTGTAAACTCATGTGAAACAAATGCTCTCATTGTATTCTCAAAATTTCATCCATTCAAAATAATATAGTCCTCAAATTTAAGCTTTGATAATTATGGATTATGCTTTCTATTATGTTGCATTTTGTAGATCGAAAATCGTGCTTCCTAGAACAATATACAACAATAAATTCATATACAACAATAAATTTCAGCTTGTCTTCTCTTTTTAAATCCGTTTATAATAATGTATTTAATTTATTAACTTTTATGTTATTACTATATATGCTGATAATTTTATCTATACCACTATATATTTTTATTTTACTTACGAAATAACGTTTTAGCTTACTTTCCAAGATCTCGTTTTATTTTCCCGTACTTGCTCCAGAAAAAAGTAAATTAACAAAGAGTTTTTACGAAATCAGTTTTTAGTTCTTAAAATAACTTATATTTACAAACCGACAAATCTTAAATCCTGGTCTTTTTAGCCCAAAGAAGCGTTAGCTCAGAAAGGCTATTAGTTTCTTTTTGGCATTTTGCGTCGACTCACTGTAAATGCCCGTATCAGTTTCCAAATTGTTGTGACCAAATATTATCGCCCTGTGTTATACTTAAAGAAATTAAATAGTGAAGAATCTGCATAAATAGAATCTGCATCTGTGTATATGTTTCTCGCATTATGATAAAACGACGGTACCTAGAGCCATCAAATTTTGAGTAACGTAATCCTCCTCCGAATATGGGCATTTGACAGCCCATATTTGGAAGTTGGTATTTTTTTTTATTATCTATTTCATATTTTGTATTTTGTAAAGAATTTATGAGTTTTTGATTAAGAAACTCAACGATTTCAAAGCGAGTAATCACAACACTGTACGAAAAAAAAAAAAAAAAAAAGAAAAAAAAAAAAAAACAATTTTATCTCCAGCGCTCGAGACTGTGTATCGGAAATTCTAAAGATATGCTCACTTAAAAATTATTTTACGATATTGCTGTTGAATTGAATTTTATGATTTAAGTGCGAAGAACATGATATTTGATAAATAAAATAACACAGATAGCGTTAAAAGAACATCCCTTTTGGAGTAATGTAAAATCTGAAAGTTTTTAGATTTTTTTTTAGTTACAAACCAGGTTTTGCTTGACAGGTATTTAAAATTTTATAATGTATTAACACTACTAACTAATGCATTATTCTATTATAATAATTATTATGATGGGTCAGGCAAGAGAAAGAAAGTACTTTGAGCTTAGGTACTCCCTCGCATCGTAATGTCAAACATTGTTAAACATGCTGTTTTTGAACAACACTTTCTCCAACGTTTAAAGATGACTGCGAAGCAGTTTTTTCAGCAAGCATCTAAGATGACTGTGAAGTAGTTTATTCAACAACAAAGATAGAGTAACTGGTAAGCCCTCAACTGGTATAACGTTTAGGTATTTAATTTTGAAAGTGCGGCATCATTTTAGAGATTACTGCCATCTTTAACAAGCTGTGAAAGAAATTTTTGAAAGCATGGAATGCAGATTTTAATGCATTTTTACATTAAAAATTTATAATTCCTTTTATTCAGGCGAATTTCAAAGAATAATTGCATGTTATCGTTTAGACATAACGCAGAGATGACGAACTCTAAGGATATAACTTCCGAACGTTTGCTGTATTTAGGTAAATATAATATCTAAGTCAAGTTAATCAACAATGCACTGGTTTAGGCAAATTTGTATTTTTAAATATTTTACTGAATTAACTACACACAGAAATAATATCAAAATTATTGTGCTGTTTAGATCCGATGAGTAAGCATTTTTTTTTTTTTTTTTTTTTTTTTTTTTTTTTTTTGCATTATTCAATTACGGCAAAGCACACGAGGGCTATCTGCCTAAAGGGAGGGATGCCTTCGTGGAGGCCTTTCTAAGGGGAACTGGATCGTATACACGTTACACATGGGGAAAACCACGAAAACGCCCAAGCAGCCAGCCCCCGTTCGCGGGATTCGAACCTCGGACCGAACTACCAGTGTTCAGCGTCTTTACCGCTCGGCCGCTGGTGGGCCTCTGATGAGTAAGAAAGCAATGAAATGTTTGCTTTGGGGAAAGAGTAAAGATGAAGAAAGCCTAATCCATAATATTCAGTACAAACTCTTTAATTCACGGAATTTAAAAGTTCCTTGATGCTACTACAGTTCTGAAAAAGAATTGCATGAAAGCGGGAAAGTTCAGTGACGTATATATTCTGTATATATTTCTAGTTTCTTCCCTTTCAGTATCGTATTAGATACTGAAAGGGAAGAAACCAGAAATATATATATTTTCAAGAAAATGCTATTGTATGTACTATTCTTGAAGAAATATACTTTATCTAGTCCGTTTCCCACAGTAAGGAAACCTGTCATTTTCCTAAACTGAAAATGCCAATAATAGTTTAAGATTTAATTATAAATAATTAAATGTACTTCTAAATTAAATTCATTGCATTAAGAAGAAAAGTTTCTCAGGTAATTTAAAAATTATTATCAAATAATAAAGATATTTAATGTTTCATAATGCTTTGAGCTCTTTAAATATTACTATGAGATGTACAAAATTTCTTAGGTTCTTTAATTAGTGGTACTACAGTATTAGAAAATCTTCAAAGTAAGCAAATATAAATATTTTGTCACCACAACTACAAAATCTAACGCATTGATGCATTCGATAATCATTGCTTGTAATAATCATTGCTTTAAAGCTGAAACTAATTTCTCGAAAAAAATTTCAACTTATAAACATAAGACTTGAGTCATAACAACCAAATAAAGATTGAAAGAGGCTTACTTCTAATCTGTAGCTAATTATGTTATTCATAGTAATTTCATTGGATTTAAACAAAATATGAATCATCAATTTATAAGGTATTTCTCCCACCTTCTTAGCATGCCTTCGTAGTATAATAGCCAGCACATTCGGCGCGTATTCAAGAGGTCCATGGTTCGAGTCTCGGCAAGGGCATGGCTCATTTTTCATCTCTCCTGCTTTGAAATAACCTAATGCCTCTACAATGCCTCCCGAACTAAAAAGGAAGTGGATGATGATTCTCCACCACCAGGATTTGGCAATTAGATCCTCTAATCCCCAGTCGCCCTCTAAAAGGGCAAGCGTGTATAAGATATTTCTCCCGCCTTCTTAGCATGCCTTCGTGGTGTAGTGGTCAGCATGCTCAGCGAGTATTCGAGAGGTCCGTGGTTAGAGTCCCGGCGAGGGTATTGCTCATTTCTCCCTTCTCCTACATCAAAAATACCTAATAAATCTACAGTAGCGCCCGAACTAAAAAAAGTTGTTGATGATGATTCTCCACCACCAGGATTTGACAACTGGGTCCCCTAACCCCAGTCGACCTTTAAAAGAGGGAGTATATAAGGTATTTCTCCCGCCTTCGTAGCATGTCTTCGTGGTGTAATGGCCAGCACGCTCGGAGCATATGCGAGAGGTCCGTGTTTCGTGTCCCGGTGAGGGCATTGCTCATTTTTCATGTCTCCTGTTTCTAAATAACCTAATGTTTCTACAAACTGAAAGCAAGTTTTGTGGAGGCAAGTTTTATAATGACCATTTGAGTAAGTATGTACTTTTAGTACGCAGTGATGCCTTAAAGAAGAAACGCTAGAAAGTGAAAGAATTATTCAAGAAGTTCTTTCAATCAAGCACGTTCTTTGTTATAAAAAAATAAAATCACACATCGTTTAATCTAAATATAAAATATTCACAGACTGTTAAATGTTAAATCATTGTAGTTAGCAACTAAAAATGCAAAACATTATAATAGTAGTTGATGAAGCGTTATTTAGAACTTTCACAAATTTTGTAATGCCGCTTTGCTACTCCTTAATGATTCGATAGACCAAATAAATATGCACTAACCCTTAGAGAAAATATACTAGCATAAAAAACTTTTCACAGCATTAAGAAAAATTTCAAAATGTATTTGAACAAAGAAACTTTATGAATTCTTGCATTTTTCAACCAATCATTTGATCAGGGAACGTGATAAAAGAATGAACTAAACTAAATTTTCAAACATTCTTAAGGATACAAACTGCATTTTCCACTATTTTCTCAAGCTAATGCATTCTGAGTGAAGACGATGCGTAAGAGATAAAATTTAAAAGTGTAGACAAAATGCAGTCTGTTCAAAAAACCGTATTATTGCAGAAATATTCTATATTACAGCCACGGTAACGCAATCGAAAAAATAATCATTGCATGAAATGACTGTGGACCGAGTATTTGAAACAGACGACACGAAGTTTCATGTTATTCAAATACTCAGTCCTGTCAGTTTTGATGCAAAAGATTACATCAAAATAGCAATATACTTTGCATCTGCTCTTATTATGAAAGTGAATGGTAAATATATCTTTCATGCAGGTTTAGCAACTGTAAACAACTGCAGGAATATGTACGACACCCAACTGAACAACATTTCCGAACTGGCCAGAGTAATTGTTATGCATGAAAGATATATTTGGGATATTCCCAAAGATTCATGTACCGGCATAACTACTCGTTATGCATGACAGCCTGTACATATTACTCCATTGTTATTGTATATATTATTACATTGCCTGTATATATTGTTCCATTGTTCCTGGAGATGTAATTTCATAGTTATAAACCATGTGAAATTTGATAATATAATATTGTACCTGAAATGTATGAATGAAATGTTATCAAACTCGAAATGCATATTTATCAACAGGTTGAATTAGAAGAACTTCTGTAGAGAAAGTACTGAGAAGTTGAAAGATCATCTTAATAGCGAGTGAGTTTTGAAAGGTTATAAGGTATTTCTCCCCGCCTTCTTGGCATACCTTTGCGGTGTAGTGGTCTGCACACTCGGCGCGTATTTCAGAGATCCGTGGTTCAATTCCTGTCGAAAGCGTTTGCTCATTTTTCATCTTGTCTGCTTCCAAAAATACCTAATGTCTCTAGAGTGGCGCCCGAAGTAAAAGGGTTGTGGATGATGATTCTCCTCACCCAGGATTTGGGGACTGGGGTTTTTAGGGGACCCAGTAGGGACCCAAAAAGGGCAACTGGGTCCCCTAAAAACCCCAGGCGCCCTTTAAAAGGGGGAGTATATAAGGTATTTCTCCCGCCTTCTTGGCATGCCTTCGTGGTGAGGTGGTCTGCACGCTGGGCGCGTATTCCAGAGGTCCGGGGTTCGATTCCCGGCGAAGGCGGTTGCTCATTTTGCATCTTTTCTGCTTCCAAAAAAAAAAACCTAATGTATGTACAAGGTTATAAGGCTTAACGTCCTTTACTATTGTAAAATGTGAATTAAACGTTTAATAGACGTTAAGCGAATTATAGCTTAGTCTAAGAAAGTAAGTACAGAAACATTTGAAGGGTGTAAAAGATCCTTTTATTTTAAACTAAAGTGGATGTATAGTATGCACTCCTAGTGTAGAGCTAATAAATATCTAATAGCCAACTGTAGAGCTAATAAATGGTCAACTGTAGAGCTAATAAATATCTAATAGCCAAAGGTGACACAGAGCAATTTAATCATGAAGTTAGCTCGACCTCTCCATGAATTTAAACTGTCGGCAAGAAGTAATGAAACACCGAAGGAAAGAAATCTTATCTAAAATAACAAAACTAGTAACGAGGGCTTCAGACTGCTGAACGCGCTTTGTCTTAAGAATCTCCAAACCCTCACTTCAATACACGCGAGCTAATTTGAATTCTGGCCAGAAAACGGAAAGAAAGAAGTGCCAGCAAAGCTTTCAAACACAAAATAACTGGTTAAACAAATTATACAAACCTCACAAGGTAATTATTAAATATTAGCAACAGTTAGTTATTATTTAAAAATGCATTAATTTCTAATAAGCGATTACTAATATAAGAATAATTTTAACGATTTTTTTTATTTAGTTCCAACATATAGAATGATACACTCTTGAATGAGTGGTTTTAATCTGCAGAACAGTGACAGTTCGCCAAACAGTGACAGTGTTCTATTTCAGGCAGTTGCACGGTTAATTTTAACTGTTTTGTTTTGTTCAACTAAGTGGTAACTTTGGACATTTTCCATTAGAAAGTCCTCCAAGAAGACATCTTTTCACTCAATCATGTAATTGTTGTGACTTATACTTTGCATGATCCAAAGCAAAGTATGGGTTGCAAATTCGACGATGCATTAATGAAATATTTTTCTTAAAGCGTGTAGAGTCATTAGATTTCTTTCCGATGTAGGAACGGGAAAACTGCACAGTGCATTCGCAGGGATTCGAACTCCTGACATCCGAATTGCTCATCTAGCATGCTTCCAGTTACACGATGAAGGCATGCAGAAAGCAGGGAGGAAATACCTTATAAACTCCCTGTTTTAGAGGTCGACTGGGGATGAGGGAAATCGGTCACCAAATTTCGCCACCACGAGATTATCGTCCACCATCTTTTAGTTCGGGCGCCATTTGTAGAGTCTTTTAGAATTTTTCAAAGTAAATAAATCGAAGAAATCTGCAATGCCCACTTCGCGATTCAAACTGCAGACATCCGGAATACACGTCAAGCGTGCTTCAAGTTGGTATGCGGATATAGGACAGCGAAAATACCTTATAAGTGATAAAAAAGTGGTGTAGGATAAGTAATACTCGAAATAGTCCAGAGTTTCCTTTCAGAAATTAAAACTTTGCCTTTAATATTTTTCTGCATTATATACATAATTAGCTGTAATTCATGAAACTTAAACTACCTACAGTCAAGCATTTCCATTATGGCGTCTGGTACATCCATAATGTTACCTGGCAAATTCTTATAATTGCTGCCATCTTTGCCTCAAAGAGTAATTAATTTATTTCTTCTGAAAGCTTTGGTAATTCTAAAACTTTTGTCAAAGTCGGGTAAAATCTTTTTAATTTATCTTTGAAATAAAGAACGACGTTAAATGAAATTAAAACTCAGCAATATAAATAGAATTTACGCAGATTTTAGTAGTTTTTATCATTTTTCATTTTTAGTAGTGAATACATATGTAGGTCGACAGTAACATAACTAGGAGATTGTGAAGCAAATTTAAGAAAAACATAGGTATTCAAAAAATGCAAAAGTGAAAAATGGCATTCTTTTATTTACTTAAACTTTTCATTTTAATTATATATGTATATGAAATGTTGAGACCTCTAATAAAACCAGCCGATTGTTGGTTTCAGTTAAGAGAAAATGACAGTGTTTGAATCCAGTCTTCTGTTTCTTTTAATGCCTTGATCCAGATATGGTTGACCAAACAACTCGCGCTACATTTTACAATAAGCTAGCTAGATTTTCATATAAATAAGCCAATGAAGTCACATTTCACACTCTCTAGAAGTTTTTAAATTAGTAGTAAAATACAGTTTTTAAAAAAGTTAATCAGTAGCAATTGGTAAACAATTCAATAGTATATGTACACATGAAGTGATATATCTAATTGATTGGTTTCATAAACACACGTGTCACATGTGTATAGCTCATAAAAAATGTTTCTGTTATACGCACGGCAATAAAATGATTTATTTTGACTCTTAATTCCTTTAGGAATGCTTATTGAAAAGAAATTAACTTCACAGGTTAAAAAGCCTTCTTTATAAGAAATACCACATTTTATTTATTTATTTTACATTGACTGTGTTCTGTGTTCAGAGTCTAGTCCTATGCTAAGGAAAGGTGTTAGATAAAGCCATGAAATTCATTAATGTTTTCTAATCCTCTAGTGATTTTTAAAGCTGTTTTTCAAAGCAAACTACGTTAAATTACTAATAAAAGACGTTAGTAAACCCATCTTTACATTGCTAAAATATTTAGCTCTAAAGTTCAAAATTTATGTAATGGTAATTCTTTGCGAAGGAATTTTCTTTTGTTTGTATAACCTTTGTTAATATATTAGTTAAATCTTTAAAAAAAATCTAAGCAAGACGATTAGTCGAAGGTACTGAAAATTACAGGAAATAAAATATAGAATAAAGAAGTCTTTGACGTAATAAAAATGATATATGCTTAGAAAATAAGACGTAATAGAAAGAGATATATGCTTAGAAAATAAAGGAACTACGGTTAAGTAATAAATGTCAGACTTTTTAGTATCGCACCATAAATAGTGCCATACAGAAATCAAGATTTAAGCCACAGGGAAAAAAACCGGTGGAATGTCAACATCAGTTTTCCATCTACCTTATGTCATAGTTATATTACATATAACACTATGTCAAGATTAATTTAAGCGAATGTCAGTAATAGTTCATACTCTTGCACAAGCAAATAAGTGAAACAGGAGGAAGAATAGTTCACGGTTTTACCGCACTACGATACTTTTATACATTTATGATCAAATCACCCACCAGGATTTTAAGACTCAATTCCATTTTAATGGAGGTATTACGCAAAGAAAGGGAAAAAAGCATTAAATTTTATTAAATTCCTCACTTTATAAATAAACCCCTAAACTTAAATGTCACGTAAACATCTCTTTCAGAAACTAAAAACTGTTACTCAAGAACACTTATTGTTTGACTAATCCTATCGTAAATTAGTTTTCTTTCACTCTCCTTGAAAATGTTTTCTTTTGAAATTAAATTAATGTAGGAATTCTGAATTTTGGGATATTTTACTTTGCTTTGAAAGTGAAAGTTTTCATTTTGATGCAATCTTTTAATTTTTAATTTCTCTCAGTCGTCCCTTCGGTGTAATACAAATTTAAACCTTTCATTCGTGTAAAGATATTTACATAAAGAAGCATCTTCTAAATTAACATGCTGCCCAGGCTAAAATAATGAGTTCTTCCTTAATAGAATGGGAAAACTTGGCATGTACTCGTTTAGATAATATAGTACCGATAAATATCATAAATCCGTTTTATATGTATGCAATAAATGAGTAATATTTATTTAAGAAGGATTATTTAAGTATTTAATGGAAGTGCCACAGAATTCTCTCAATATTTTTGGCTTATCTCCGATTTCCTCGATGATTATAGTAAAACTTTGTGAACAGTATTGTCAAACAAAAATATCAAACAAATGTCTGTTAATAATAAACGACTGTTTTGCTCCTGTGTTACTATTTTCGAAACTAAATGTAAAACTTAACCAATAAAGAATTATAAAAATTTAGAGTGAAAGAAAAATAACTTCCTAGCGTATAACAACACAAGGCTGCTTAAAAGGAAGGTTTCTCTTTGAAATTACTTCTACTTTCTTTTCATGCGCTAAAACGTATTAGCTTATGATTTTAACTTAGTTTTCTTTAGTTAACGTATTAGCTTATTTTTACTTAGTTTTCTTTAGTTAACGTGTAGAGACATTAGGTTATTTGGAAGAAGGATACTTGAAAAATGAGCAATGCCTTCGCTGGGACTCGAACCACGGGCCTCTCGAATACGCGTCGAGTGTGCTGACCACTACACTACGAAGGCGGGAGAAATACCTCATATACTCCCTCTTTTAAAGGGTGACTAGGTTTTCGGGGACTCAGTTGTCAAATCCTGGTGGTGAAGACTCATCACTCACCACCTTTTAGTTCGGGCCCCACTGTAGAGACATTAGCTCATTCGGAAGCAGGAGACTTGAAAAATGAGCAATGCGCTGGCCGAGACTGGAACCACGGACTTCTTGAATATGCCTTGAACGTGCTGATAGCTGCACTACGAAGGCATGCTAAGAAGGCAGGAGAAATACCTTATAAGCGTAATATACACAGAAGCTAAATATGAACGATAAGTAACAAAGATTACAACAAAAGAGTTTAAAACGGTAAAAAAAAATAATTCTCTTCCAGTATATAACAAAGTAACAATTGGTTAAAATTGTTTTGTTATAATTAAGTATTCCTTTCTTTACATATTCCAGTGATGCTTATTAATCTGTATTATGTTATATAAAATAGGTAATCAATTTTTGGAATGGGAAATAATTATTTGTGGAAAACGAATGTCAAGGTCATAAGTATTATTTTTAAAAATTAAAAAAAAAACTAGAGATAGCATCATAGTCAACAATTATCGAAACTCCTTTCTCTTATAAAATGTTCACGAAGTCAGTTTTATGAAAAATCAAAATTTCAGAAAGGGAAACGTATTTGAATATAGTAGACTAAAAAATACTTTCAGAGTTACTAAAGATCAACTCTCGCCATTCTTTAAGCAGTAGGGACTAGACAAATTGTTTGAAAGGGAAAAGTGGAAACTTTTTTTAAATTGAATAATTTTTTATATACTGACATGTAAAAAATTAACTTTCTTTACTTGGTAATTGTAATTAAAGCGTAAAACTAAGTGTAGTTTACCTTTCTTAAAAATATTTTTTGCTTTCTTTCTTTTTTGTGCATTGAGTTAATGCTACCTTATCTTTTTTTCTTTTATCTTCTTTTACTGTGAATAAATATAAGTTACTTAGCTTTAAAATTTTATAAAGATTTCTGTATTTATATATGTGCAGGTTTAAAGATATTTTGAAGTAAAATAATTCTATGTGCACAAATGTTTTCTAATCATCAGTAGCACCGATGAAACTCGACATATCGCATTTTGATTACTTTAGGTAGTGATGATATAATTCAGCTACAGTGCTATTAATAATGAGAAAAGTGTTTCCAAATTTTTTTGATTTTTCGAAGTTACTAGATCTTTGAAACAAACCTTTTATAAACACAAAATAGTGTATGAGCAGAAGACAGCTGTGAATTGCTACCAAAACAAAAATGTAACGCATTTGATTGCAGAAATATATGGTGTCAAAACTATTCAGCTACTTGAATGATCTAAACTCGTCGATCTTTAAGCAGGCGAAACACATCGATCATTTTCACTAAGTGTTTAGAAGAAACTCTTTTTTTTTATTTTTCAACTAGACCAATAAGTGGAAAGAAAAAACGGAAATTGTTTTTTTTTTTTTTTTTTTTTTTTTTTTGAGTTTGACAATGTTTGATGCACTGGCACACTAAAAGCTCATATATATATATATATGATGTACCATCTTTTGTCCGGAATAAATAGATTGGTGAAGAATCATAAATGTAGTCGTAGCTTAAATTATCAGACGATAAGTTTAAAAAACAGAATCCATTTATTATATTTCAGGGGAAATAGCAATTACAAAAATTCAGATCTTCGGAGTAAATAAAAAAGAATTACTAATAACGTTTTGTATGAAGTTTACTGCATCGCGACATTTAAGAAAAGCCCCCGATATTCTTTTGCAAGTCCCTTTTTATAGCCTCTGGAAAGGCGGAGCTTCCAAGAAATGACGTCAGCCAATCCAGTTCGCTTTAAATATTTCCAGAAAATTCTATAACTGTACGTGTAGAAAAGGCGGGAAAAACAACTTGACTACGGGGCTGTGGATTAAATTCCACGTACTTTCAAATAAGAGACCATCGCCATTAAAAATGAAAAAGAACATACAGTTAGAATTTTGAGTGTATTCTTGACTATGGAATTTTATTATTATTATTATATATATATATACACATATATCATATATATACATATATGTATGTATATATAGATACATATATGTATGTATATAATTTAAGAAAGGAGAAAAAAACTAAAAAAGACCTTTGTGGTCAAGAATTTTGCGCATTGAGCTGCAAAAATTAGAAAACAAGGTAAAAAGAAAATTCTTCATGCTTTTGCTTAAAAGTCGTGGTGATACTGGGGTTCCGGTGAGTAATTTTAACACAAGTTAAAATAAAGTGCAATGAAAAGTGTAAATACAAGATAACTGAAATTATCACTAGAATACTTACAAATAAATAAGCGAATTTAAAACTCAAATCAAATTGGAAGTAATATGTTGATTAAAGTTAAGACAAGCTTTAAACATCTAAATAGAAATACAATGGTTATAAAAGACATATGCAAAAATAGAAAAAAGCGGTGAAAGGTAAATTAGCCTAATTCGAATCTCATTATTAACTCTTCAGGGGAAATGCATAATAGTTTTTGAATCCAGCTAATTCCATATCGCGTTTCGTCAAAACAGAAAATCGAGACTGTACACGAAACCTTTTGATTATTTAACTGATAAAATAACCTAAATAAAAACTTTAGTCTCAATTTCTCTGTTTCATTTATGTCAGTATGTATGTACATACCTATATACATATATACATACATATCAAATGTTGTATGAACTTAGAAACTCTATATGTGTAAACATTTTGTCTTCGTTCTAACTGTAAAACATCGCCATATAATTGAGGAAGATTATAAGGTTGTAGGGATTTTTATTTATTTTAGCTAAAAGTTTAAGCTTAATTTTAAAACTTTCCTATAAGCCTTCATTCCCCTAATTGTCAGGTGCCAGAATAGTTAAATTTTCTAGTGAGCGTGAAGGACGGCAAATTTCTACTTTGAAGAAAGTATTTAAACACCGAGTGTCGATAGGAGAAAAGAGATTTAGGCTATAACTGCCCCCTCTGGCGTCTATACGTTTGCTTACTGTTGATTTACGTGGCTTAATTGCATTTACTTGCTGCCACAAGTTTCGAAGGGGGTTTAAGTTACCGGATTGCACTGAGCCCTGTAGTCTAGTTCTATCATTTGTTAATAGCTTCAAATCTTAGTTTCGTTATTTGATTTTCAGTTACCGCCCTAGCAAAGGCGAAGTTGTTAGCATCGAGTTGATGCACTGTAAATTTTAAAGATTTAATAAAGGGTACTTTAACCCTTCTCTTTCATACTTACTTTTCATTCAGAAGTTTATCTACTGGACACTACAAGGTAATGCGGCATTTCCCTGTGTGTACTGTTGTGATGTTTATCATAACGTGTACGGCTAACAGTCACAAGATCCATGGCTCAAATCCTGGTGAGGGATGTCTGATTTATAATATTCCCTGGCCTTAAATTGTCTCATGTTTTTACATGGTGAAAACAGTTAACCGCAAATTGTTGATATTGGCAAAAATTCTGCCAATTTTCGAGGCTTTCTGAAGTTACTAGTATTTTATGACAGAGCGTCTATGAACATGTCCGATTATGATACCAGATGTCTGTATATCGCCCGCTTTCAATCGTAATGAAACTGAGCTTAACAATGTCTGGCTACAGTCAGAAATTTTTTATCAACCTTATCTGTAGTCAATAGAAAAATTTTCTTTTTTAGTTTTAGAGACATTTAGGCGTTGAGCACAGAAAAGTTTTATCTCTCGTTTTTGATGAAAATTTTGACTTATAATATATACTTTGAACAGAAAATTGCACAGTTTTCTACAGTTTCATTGAGGGTACGGTTGTTCTTCGACAAACTAAAGCAATCTCCCGTTTTTATGCACTCGCTATGAGTAAGTAATTACACGCATATGTGTAATATAATGTAAGCAAATACATTACACACATATGTGTATTCATTCAGTTTTCCTGAAATAATCACCATGTCCAGGTGAAAGCTGCCATTCTATGTAGTTGCTTTTAATATTGTGGCTCTCTGTTAGATTATTTGTATCTCTGTGAAGGCTCCTGCCGAATATACAAGGAGAAATTTAAAAATTATTATAGAAAATTAATTACAAAAACAGAGTAATTAAAGTTAACAGTTTAAGCAGAACAGAGACATAAACAAATTATCCTTAATGCTCGAGAATTATCGACAGTTGCCAAAATAACTTGCAAAGTATGCTTAGAATTGAGCTAAATTTCGCAGTAGAGGAACAATTAAAACACCAATGATAACATTTCGTCCGAGCTTTCACAGCTGTATTTATGTGAACACTAGCTTTCCGAAATTTCACGAAAAATCTGTTGAGGGAAAGGCATATCTCGAGTTTCATTGGAGCTATTTTCATAGTCTGAACGTTACCGCTCTCAAATCACCAAAATCAATACTTCGAAACGAACACATATAAAGAATAAATATGGCCACAGATATAAAACTAATAAATATTTAATACAACAATTCAGTAAAAAGAATTTGAATTTTTACAGATATATATGTAGAATATATAGATACACCAGTAACCAAATGAGTATAAAGAAAACATGAGAACAGAAAAATATGTAAAAGTAATTATTTAATCCTTTATATTTCATTTTACACTTGATAAATGACATAAACTATACCTTAAGGTGTGAAACGCGTTAACCAATCCAAATCAACTTATGTTTTGCTTTTTAGTGTCATTAAGTATCGTATATAAATTAAAAAAGATCTGTAATGATTTTAATTTTTTGATCTATAATAACGAATTTTATACTGTAAATTCTATAACAAGTGTTTTAAGTCTGTCGTAAAATACATACTACATAAACCCCACTAATATTTTGCCCATCGTTTCAAATAAAACTATTATTCACAGACACCATCTAATAAAAGTAATTTTTATAATTCACGTATCATTATTAAAATATGCAAACATGTGTATGATAGTACTTTATATGTTACAACAGAGTTTATTATATTATTAGGTTTTATATTTGATTCACATGCTAGTGCTATAGGTATTAGAACTACGCAGGAATTCTGTAGTCAGGTTCTATAAGCGTAAATTTAATGTGGACCTTTTTAATAATAGTAAAGGGATAAATGTTAAGAAATATATTGGCCTGTTGAGAAATACCAACATAGTTTGAGACATGTATATCGTTTTGAAATCCTTTATTTCTTTAGAGTGATAAACAATGTATTGTAGAAGTGAGCTGGAATATTTTCAATCGCCCACATTGGCAGCAAATTCTAGTTTTGGTTGGTTTGATAATCTTTGCAAAAGGAAGAAACAGTGATTAGAAAGAAGTAGTATAGATAGCTATAAGTAAAGACAGACCTATAAGTAAAGACAGTAAATACCTTTCTTTTTGCTAGTTTCTTATTAATATTTAGAATTTGCAACAAGCATTTTGGAATATGCTTTCATTAACGTTGTCTTTCATCTTACCTCGGACTGTAAAACAATAATCTCTTTTGTGTTTCCCTTTTCTAAACGCAATCATTTCTAATGCGTTTAAGTTTTAAATTTTTTCAATTTGAAATATATAAATGGACACCGGAAAGGTAATTTTTTTAAAAGCGCAAGTATCATGTTACATGATGCTCGAACTAAATGCAGTTTAGTTGTAGCACTACTGAATGGAATATAGATCAATAACTGATGTTTCTCTTGATATCTTAACAGAGAGGCAGCAGAAATATATCCGTAGTAAATAAGGGAATAATTTTTCCGAACCTTTTCCGTAAAAATATATTTTGAGAAGTCTGTACATAAGACTATGCCTTTTTTACATTTGCAAATATTCGCATTCTAATATTTAGCCATTATAGACATTTAATTTGAAGCTAGAAGTAGGGCAGGTAACTGTGGCAGATTATGAAAATTCTTAGTCCTTAAACAAGGTCGTTTAAGTATTCGTCGAGCTTAAAACAGTCCTTAAGTAAAAATTTCAAAATCGCAAACATCCTGTTATCACTAATTAAGACATTTCTTATAAAGTTGCTTGTAATTTTGTAATTTGAAAGAGAAATCTAAATACACTTCTGCATATACTACAAATGAGAGAATATTCTATGCTTTGGTTATACATTTAATAAAAATGAATAAAAAAACTTCTAAAAAACCTTTAATTGGTTTCCTAACTTTTATTCAATACATACACGGACCCCTAAAGGCTCTGGAAAATGGCTCACTGGGGAAGAATGCCGTAAAGTTTGACAATATTGCCATCGCAATCGGTTGCCATTTCTAGAATTTAAGAGCTCTCTTTGCATCTAAAATGTTTTGACAGGAAGTCTCAACGTACAAGGAAACTAATAGCTTTACTTAAACGATCGGTTACTGCATTTAAAAATTCAAGCAGTTTGAAACTAAATGCAGTCATTTCTTTAAGCAGCGATATGCGAAGGTAAGTACAGTATCAGAAACGTTAAGATGCGTTCTTTTATTCATGAGAATCTTTTGCATAACTTCGAGAGGGGGGGGTAAATATCCTTTTAGTTTAATAACGATGAAAATAGCCTCTCTCGTATCCTAAGTTTTCTGTTTCATGTCGACGTGTCTAATCATTGGCTATAAAAGTCTGAAATGTTGACTACGAAACGCTTAAAGGCAATCATGAAATTTAATCACAACATAATAAATCGGTGAATGTGAGTCTTAAATGGCGAAATCGTGAAAAAGTACACATTTATTTTTCATAAATTGATTTTCATTTTTTAACTTTTAAAAACTACGCAATAGTTGATATTGTTTTCAAATAAGTTTTATCAGTTCATGTAACTGTTTAATTTTGATTTATGGCATGTTATTTATTAATTTAAAAATAAAATCATTATGGTTTTATAAGATTTAAATTTTCTGACCATTAATCGAAATAAAGGTATAAAATATATTGTGTTTCGAGGAATTCAAGGGAAATCAAATGCACGATAAAATAAAAGAAATAAAAATTTAAAAACTACGCAACTTTCGAAACAATTTCTACTGTGTAAAAAAATTTTTAAATGCTTGAAATATGAGAAATTTAACAGAATCTATGTAGCGTAGATTTAAGTAAAAACCCCGATGAAATGTTTTCAATTCCAATGGCAAAATACAAAGACAACTGTAGATAAAATAAGCAAATATGAAAGACAACAGTAACACTAAAAACAGTCTACAAACAGTATTAAAGCTATTTTGTGTCTCTCCCCCCAGTATCTCTCCCAGAGTGATCCAGCACTAAGTGCAGGGTACAGACTCAGATGTCAGACATCCATTTCCTTATGAAAGTTGCATAATTTACAAATTAGGCTTAGGACAATTTTCATTCGATGCAGATGTTTTAAAATACAATCATGGCCAGAAACAAAACGAAAGATGGCAACAGATTTCTTCATGGTCCATAAAGAAATGTCGAAAATTCTGTTAATCCATATTTTAAATGCAGCCTATGATGTCCCGAAAGGTAGTATTCATCCGAGTAGTTAGAACGGTGGCCAGAGACGATTTCAATATGCTCCTCATCTTTCATGGTCTTCGTGTTCCCGAGAGTGGTGACTCATAGGAAGCCGGTTCATCCTTTCATGCATTAAGATTTCAATTTTAAAAGTCCACCGCTTGTGGTTTAGGAACCCAGGGGCGATTCAGCAAGCAATTGATTCTAGTTATCTTCTTACAGGAGCGTTTTGACATGACAATTTACCTCCCGTCAAATACGGACGCAAGAGGTCAGTCAGTGTAATTTCCTACCCGATTAGAGTGTAGCAACACGTAATAAAACATGACTACGTTTATATATGTTTGTTACGTTGGTAAAATAAATGCTGACCGGTGAGCAGATATTAACAGTAACTGATCCGAAAATCACTTTTATTCCTACTAAATACCCTCTGGAACGGAACACTACCTAAAGTTTTTTAATGCCTATTAATTTCACACTTTGGCAATACAATCAAAATATTTTATTAAAATAGTTTAAAAGCTTTCTATTTCAAAAATTTTGGAAGGGAAAGATTGTAAGAGAGTTTTAAAGGAACGAATGTCAAATTTCATCTAACAGCTTAATTCAGTATTAAAACTTTACTTCACCCTCTAACATTTTGAGAATGCATTGTTCCTTTCATACATGGCAATAAATATGACTCTACGTTTTCCTTGTCGACCAAGAATACACATAAAATTATTTTTGTAAAGATAACTGCGGAACCGAGATTTAATGTTTCATTGTTTCTGAAGGCACATACTGTAGTTTATGATCATACTAGTCATTAGATGTTTACAAAACATGATAAAATCCCTCAAAGTATGGAGTTAAATTACATTTGCTCGATTCTTTAGTCTCATTGAGCTATTATTGTTTAATTATTTACTTGGATTGTTGTAATATTGTTTATGTTATAACACAACAGAAAATATGTTGGGAATGAGCACAGCCCATTTTTACATCAGCATCTGTCACCAAAAATGTTGTTGAAGTTGCACTATAGGAAGGTGGCTGATTTTGCTTACTCAATAACGGGGAAGTTCTGTCCCAGTTTTGGTGAAGAACCGCCGGGGACAAATCCGACAGTCTTCCACCAATATTTTCCTAGTACCAAACCACTCGAAAGAAGTTTTAGCTCGCCAGTATTACGACTGCTATCATGCAACGCAGACCGTATACCCTTACAGGCATCCAAGCTTTCTATGGGATTCAAGTAAAACCGCAACGATATGACAATCAGCAGCGCTAACCACTATGCCAATCGAGGTGACAAACAACAGCATATTTATGATAATTAAAAACACTGATAAGAATATACGCCGAGTTTGATTCCCATCGAAAGGCAAGGTAAATTTTTTTAGGTAATAAATGAAACCGAGTGGTGTCCTGTAAGGTTGTCCTAACTGCAAGGTTGGTAGCTTGCCCTGCTCGACTGGATAAAATAAACTTTAATAAATTATCATTCAACTGCTTTGATTGAATTTCACTTTCTTCTCCCGGTCGCCCTTTTAAAGAAAAGGGGATGGACGTAAAAAATTAAAGGTATTCCTCTGTGCGTATTTGTAGTGTAATTGTCAGCACGCCCAACTAGTGCTGGGAGATTGGAGTTTCGTTCCCAGCTAAAGCACAGTTGATTGTACCGGATTCATGCTCACAGAAAATACCTGGCTCAACAAAGCACAGTTATTTTCTGCTTCTTTCAATTTCAGCATATATGAAGTTCGACTGCAATAATGAGTATTCGTAAGTCTGAACTACTTATTTACCACTTAAATTGGGAATATGTAAAGGATTTCATAATTCCCTTGAAGAAAGCTTCTGAAACTTTCTATTTATAGTTTTAATAACAGTCAAAATATTAATAAGTGAAGAAAATTCTTTCGCATGCTTTCCCCAATATGTAACTTCTTGTTCCCGATATCCCGGATTATCTGATTTCCTTTACACACTATCCGGTTCACGCACTGATTTCCTTCACATACTATTAAATGCACTATCCGAAACTGATGCTGTTAATTAACCATCTTACATCTATATCTTATACACACATCAAATTAAGGTTCTTAAATAGCAGAAAATATGAATGTTTCATTTAGTGAATCTGAAACAGAAACATCGAATGATAGAAATATGCAGCTATGCTAAAAAAAACCTAGGTACAAATTCAACGGGAAATGCAACTTTTCGAAAAACAAAATAGAGAGAAATAAACTATACAATAGTACATTAAATGTAAATGTCCCATAGTCTCAGTTCCAAATAAAATTATAATGCAATATCTAGAGAATAAAATAGATCTGTTTTGCACAATTGTATGAACAAAAGGAAAGAATAATAGTTAGTGAATAAACTAGATCTATTTTATAGAACTTTTTAAATAAAACGAAAGAAAAATATCTTCTGAATAAAATACTTATTTTATTCAGTAGATATTGTTTTTTCCTTTTTATTCGGGACTTAAATTTAAGACATGCAATAAATTTCGAAACGAGAAAAGCCTATTTTCAACATATTTAACTATATAAAATCAGTTTCGACATTTCACAACATCTTTGTCCTCTAAAATACAAATTTCATTTTGTATAAACATTACGCAGCATAATCTATATGCATTATGTATAAGATTCACTGTATTTTGTTTTCGTGGTTTGGATAAGATACTTCAAATTCTGTAAATATCTGTGCACTTTGTTTAGTGTTGCTCATCGGATACAGAATAACATTCTGGACAATTTATATGGAGGGTGATCTGAAGTCCATAACGATTTCAGAAACATAAAATTCGAATAAATGATTATATCTGAATATGGTTTGCGGGAAAATGGATTGAAAGGGGAATTTATTTCACTAGAGGCAATTTTATTATTAAAATTTTATGTAATATTATAATTTATATTTCAGATATTTAGTTTAACATTTCACTGATACGCGGAGTTGCATGATATTGATCCCAGTCAGGCAAGAAACTGTTATATATCAAAAGAATAATAATATTGGGCCTCCCAGATGGTATAGTGGTTAACGGAAACTACTGCAGCACAGAAAGGCCCGGGTTCAAATCTCGGAGAAGGCATGGATGTTTAATAATGTATAGTGTTTTTGCGGCTTGGAGGCACTCTGAATATATGGCAAGCCGAAAATCTTTTCGTTTGGTTTGGTGGTAGGGAAGACGGGTGGGAGACCATTGGACCAGCCCGGGTACTCCTTCAAAACTGGGATAGAAATAGAAGTCCAACCTCCTTGACGCTCTGGCAACCATTCTTCCATGAAATACATAGATAAGACAAAAACTGCAGAAATAATATTTCATGACTTTCGGCAATAGAAAAAGAATTTCAGTACCGTACTCGGAGCTATTCCTATTCTCGATGGTGCAAAGCCAGCCATCAGCGGTAATTTGAATTGCTGCTGAAAATTGCTTACCGTTTTTGTGTTTTTTTTTTTTTTTTTTTTTTTTTTTTGTAATCCTCAGATTTGACTGATTTCCCAATCATGTAACACTTGATATAACTAAAGAGGCTTTTGGTCCCTTCCAATTTCTTACATACTTAATGTTATTTTATACTGCTATGACGAACTTCCAAGATATGAGATTAAGATACAACGAATTGTATGGATATCTTCGACTGAAATTATTTTGTATTATTTCTTCCAGATTTTCTACAAGTTTTAACGGAAAAATTACTAACCCTTAAAATCATCGACATTTAGAACGTTACGATCCATTTTTCACATTCCATCTATAAGGAAAAGCACCTTTACTTTGCTTTTCTTCTACGTTTTCCTTTTCATTACTTTGCTTTTCTTCTACAGGTTGTTTTACGAAATACGTGTGACATCCAATCTAAGAGAACGAGGATACATCTTAGGAAAATCGAAGAAAATGTTAGGACACCATATAGTGTTCTTTGTATATGATGTATGTGACCATTAAACAAAAGAAAACGAGTGGTTTTTTGATTCAAATTAAAGTCTGTGACTGAGTTGTCATATAGAGCTGTCAAGACTTATATTACGATGGCACGTTTGATATTCTTTCAAATTTTAGTATTTTATGTTAATTAACCAGTTATTATGAGTTAACCTTTTACTGCAGCTTCTTCCTATAGCCTTCACCAGAATAAAGCCGAGGGTGAGTGCTTCAGACTTAGAAGTTTAGCCAGTCTCGCTTTGCAGTTACTTACTTATGCCAGCTCTGCTAAAGTTATTCCGGCTTTAGCATCTTGCTAAAGCCGACGTTTAAAATATGCGCCGGTAATTATTTCGAGCCAGCTTAAATAGTCTATTGTGTGTGTAGTATCAGACTAGTTACGTACGTTGGAATTTAACGTTATCTTATGTTAATTTAAGTACGTACTAGACGCGGAGTTCGTCTGTCGCACAACCAGTGCTTTCTGTTTATTTAAGATATAAATAAAAATGTCATTTTAACCTCTTTAAGACCTGTAATTGCTTCGGAATAAACTGATACCTCGCCCTCAGTCTACTAGTGCCTACAGGACATTAACACAAGCTTACAGACATGGCAGAGCCCTACATGTTATTGAATCTTTCCTTTTAAATCAATCATACATATTTTAAGTAAAACTTAAAAATAAATTCGATTGTATATTTTGTTATTCTTTTTATGCAAATATAAATTTTATGAGATAATTTACTTTTCTTATTGAATGGATGTAGCGAACTAAACTTCCAGTCCCTTGGAGTTCGTTATTACCATTAGAACCAATAGTGTGATTTTTCAGGACCAGTAAATAGCAAAGTAAATATTCCTGCAGTTATATATCAAACGGAAGAGACAAATATAGTAACTCGAAAATTAATGCTATAATATGTGTTAATAGCATCAATTTTCAAGTATGTAGCACAGAAAAAAAATCAGCTTGATATATTTGGGGAACGTAAAGCTGTCGTACATTTTCTTGATGTTCATAAATGGATCCCTAGATTGAAAACTAAAAGAGGTTAATAAAAGCTGTTATGGTAATGTGTTTTTTTAGTTAATTAAATAAAATTAATTGAAAATTTCTGACAAGCAATAAATCGCTTATGTGAAGACGGAAGAACACTTTCTTACTTTATTCTTAGAAGGTTGCATTAGTTTAAAACGATTGATCACGATAGGTTAGGGAAAGTTTCAACACCAACTACAGAATAAAAAGGGAATTTTGTTGTTTACTAATTAAACTAAGTAAATTCGTAAATTCATTGCAGTTACAGCATGATATGAATTTGTATAGCTTGGAAATTACGTCCTTTTTTACTCTCGCCGTGTTTTATATAATTCACTACTAGGTATTAAAAATAATTTAAATTTATAATAATTAAATAATTGAAAAATTAATTAATCATCGAAGCATGTAATAAAGAAATACTCTTAGAAAACATCCAGGGGATTTAAATTTAAAACTGTAGGAATTTCTTGTGAACAATGTAAATATTACTCAGGTAATAGGGCCTTGCATACATGAATGAGCTTAAATGAGAACTATGTCCTAGTGCACTCTTAGTACAGGAAATATATAATTTATGTTCTTAGCCGATTACTATCAACATTTAGCAGACTAATAATATGGTCTGTCATTTTCAGTTCATGCATAACATAGTTTTAAGTCTGGAAATATCTGGAAATATAAATAGCATTTAACAGCGTTTGGTTAATATAACTTCCGATTGCAAACAAAGTAGCTGTTTAGTGATGCTATGAAACGGAAAGCTTTGAAAACTGAAAGTATTAAAAACCCAATATATGATGAAATATGCTATTTAATGTAATTGATCAGACGATTTTCTTTAAGAACAGAATTTAGTGAACTAAATATGATCACTAAAGATCATTTAATGGAAAGGCTTAATGCAACCTTTCCATTATACATAATTTTATTTATTCCATTATACATAATTTTTTTACTTATTTTTAAGTGATATCAAGAGTACTAGAATCCACGAAAATTATGGAACAGCTCAAATGTAAAAATATTTAAAAGAAAAATGCATAAACAATATTCAGAATCAAACCACTTAGAGTCGTTCAGACTGACCTTGCAGAGCTATTAGGTGTTTTAAAGCGGGAGACGTAAAAAGTTGAGATTTGAATATTGGGCCTCTCGAATACGCGTCTGGTATTCTTCCAGCCCACCAGCGGCCGAGCGGTAAAGTCGCTAAACACTGGTAGTTCGGTCCGAGGTTCGAATCCCGCGAACAGGCTGGCTGCATGGGCGTTTTCGTGGTTTTCCCCATGTGCAACGTGTATACGAGCCAGTTCTCTTATAAAGTCCTCCACGAAGACATCCCTACCCTTAGATAGCCATCGAGGCTTTGCCATAATCACACACACACACTGGTATTCTTCCAATTACAGCGGAAAGACATGCAAAAAGGAAGAAGAAAATATCTTCTATGCTTCCCCCTTTAAAGGGCGACTGAGGATGAAAGGGACCATTCGCCAAATCCTTGTGGTGACGAATTATCGCCCACCACCTTTCAGTTTGGAAGCTACTTGCATAGTCATTAGGTTATTGTTGAAGCAGGAGAAATGAAAAATGTACAATGCTTTCGCCGGAACTCGAGCTCTGGAGTTCTCGAATACGCATCAAGTATGTTTCCAATTATACCACGAAGGCATGCGGAAAGGAGGAAGAAAATACCTTACAACCTTACCATTATCATTAATAGATGTTAACGATCTAAGAAGTGTACGAATAGAGGGTTATGTTCAAAATTCTATTTCAGAAAGTATTAAAAGTCTTCTCCAACTAATACTAAATTGCTTTTAAATTTCATCTAAAACTAAATAAAATTATGCCATTATGGCAAGAAATAGCTTAATTATTTTAGTTCTAAAAGCTATTTACATTAGCTAATTATTTTGTGAGTAAATAAAGATGAAGATGTTGTAAAATTCACCTTAATAAATTAGAGTATTACCTGCCGTGAATTCTTAACATCCTCCAAAAACAATGCATCAAATATGTTTAACAGCCACGCTGCTGTAACTTTATGCGTTCGCAGCAATCTGAGAGCTCCATGACTCCATTATTCCATTAATGGATGAGAGTGGCATTCATTTCCCCTACACAATGCCTTTCTCCATTTACTCTCAAGTCTCTACCGGTCGGGGCACAAGAGTAAGTGGAACTTGAGATCCTCATTCCCTTTTAAATTTAGCCATATCAGAGTTAATGTAAATTTAACTCCCAATTTAAGTCCGGCTGCTAAACGGTTTTCAAGCACTATGCTTGTCTAATGCTGTTAGAAATAAACAGAGGAGCTCTACGAGTAAAATATATTGGGATAATTTTAGGATTATAAAACTCCACTTCCAAGGAAATAATCCTTCGTTGAGATAAAGAATTCGTTTATCGATCGACGGGGCAACTCTTCGTGAATCCACTGACCAGAGAGAACAGTGTCTGCTGAATGTACACTAGAACTGTGAAAACGTTATCATCGGATCGGGAGAGATGCTGAAAGCCGCTGGGGTAATCCGCCTATTATAACCACGAATGCCCATGGGAAGCACGTTTTGTTTGGAAGGAGAGCGCTAAAACTGTTCTATGATTGTTCTACTGATAGAGTCTGGAATTAGTATTACGGTACGTGTTCTTTAGGGACATGTAGGGTGACTGCGAGGCTGGCGCGGATTTCAGCAGGAAAGCCTTTCACATGTAATTATGATTGGGTTTTGCCAGATAACAGTTTCCTGAATACTCAGTTTTCTGTGAAATGTACCTCCAGCGGAAAAAGAAGCAAAAGCTAGTAAGGTATTTTAAAGTTCTGTTTGATTTTAATAAATTTAATAAAAATACTAATAAATGTTTTAAACGCTCTAGTTAAAGATAATATTTTTTATGAAGTGAAAATAACGTCGTAACTCGAAACACATGAAACACGAGCTCATGTTCTGGTGTCTCCTGCCCAGATGTACTAAATCATCTGTAAGGTACTTTTCTCCTTCCTTTCCTCATGCCTTCGTGTTGTAACTGGAAACATACTCGACGCGTATTCGAGAGGTCCAGGGTTCGATCCCAGAGAGGGTATTGTGCATTTCTCAGATTTCCTGCTTAAAAAAAATCTAAATGATTCTGCACATTTATTTATAAATTATAGCTTCTTGGTATTTTGTGATGTAGGTGAAAAGTTGTTAAGTAACACTTTTAGCATTTCAGACTAGCCGAATAAATACTTCCAATTGAAAATGAACTTTGCTTGCTTGAGTAAGGAAAAACACATCGAGGGCTACTTGCTTATGGGAAGAGATGTCTTCATGGAGGGCGTTTAAAGGGAAACTGACTGGTACCCACATTACACCTGAGGAAAACCGCAAAAACGCCATGTTCGCCGATATTTGAACTCGCGTCTTAGTGTGTTCAATGACTTTACCGCTTAGCTACCGTTGGGCTTAATGTGAAGGCATAAAATAATAAAAGAAAACTGACATAATACAAGTAAACAAATTTTATATAGTTTAACAAGCTACTGACTTTAATCAAGAAAAACTATTTTGTTTTTAACTTAATTAATAATTGTGTAGTTAAGTTCAGTGCATGAAGAAGCATGATAAATATTGCAACAGAATTTTTTACTAGTCAGCGCATGCATTATTTCCATATTACGTATGCCACAGATTGACTACAATTATTCACGAACAATTTATTTAAATCATTGATGAATTTTATAGGAATTCACTTTTTTCTAATTTATTTGGTCAGTTTAATACAGTTTTGCGATTTTCTGAAGCATGATTGCATAGTCTGAACTTCATCTCTAAGTGTAGAACATAGAATATATATTTTCTGGTCTGTCGGTTACCATTGTAAAATCAAAGCTTAACTTCTGGTAATTCATACTTATTATCAGGATAGGAAAGTTCTTACAGGAGTTTGGACTTGACTGTTGTCAGACCTCTGATATTTATCTTCGGCTTGAAGGGGAACTAATTTCAGGATCGTCCTTTTACAGATGAGGTACCAAAACCGAAAGCCATCGTCTAGTATTTCCTGCGATATCGAGATTTGAGTTTCCTGTTTGTTCTAAGCTTAAGATTTTCTTAAACCAATAACAGGATTTTCATGCACGTAAATTTGGGTTTGATCGCTATCTGATAGTGTGCTCCGTTTTCTTAGTTAAAATCTTCCTGCATATGGTGAGCTTTGTAAACAGTTTGGGACTGCTACCTGTCCATAACGAACTCAGTTCATGGTTGAACCTCTTGCCGCCCAGAGGGTATAGTGGTTAGTGACGTAAACCACTGAGTTTACTTCTGGCCCAGGTATATAAAATAACCATACGTTATTGGAATGCCAACTCAGCAGGAGTTTCCTCTATCAGGCGGCCACAGTCCAGGGACCTGGCCTGCAACGCAGACGACATTCATTGAATCATAAGTAAAATTACAGAATCAGAGTGTCATGCATATCAAAACTACAAAGCCAATTCCCCTAAACACATCGAAATGATTGTATGTAGTACATAAAATGCAATATGGCAAAAAATTGCACTAGTTACAAAGACTGACTGCCATGCCGAAGGATCCAGGTTTTAATCCCGGAGAATCCCAATGGATGTTTGTAAACGTCTACTATCTCTGCGACAAGAGGGCACTCAAAATATCAGGCAAGCCCAAAACCTCTCAAGAGGTTGGATGGTAGGAGGAGAGGGGTGGATGATTCTCGGTCTGATCCCCAGAGCGTTCTCTCTCGGAATTCTATCCATGGCAGAAACTTAGCATTTAGCATAGTTCCACAATGCCTAGCTGGATGCACAGTTGCTAGCCTTGCTTAAACCTGTACCTTGGTTATACCTCTTCCAATAAACTTAACTTTTGCTTCAATTTCTTATGAACTACTAAGTGTAAGTTTATTGTCATACGTGGAGAGATCTGATTTTCAATAATTTTGAATCCTCCGAAATTATTTGTACCTTGTTTAAGATTATTCATGTTGGGTATTTGTGAATGTGAATGTTAAATTTTCGTATATATTAATTCGCTATCAATTAAACTTTACTTTTCTGGTTTTACTTTAAAATAAAATGTGAGTTACCATCTAGGTCACATTTCTTCCAACAAAAATGCATGGCGAGATACAAAAGGAGAAAATGACGAAATTTGTTTGAAAGTAACAAACACTTAAGGCTAGATCAAGCATTTAATTAATTTAAGTTTTAATGTTGTCTGAACAAAAATCTATCTATAAAGCGACAAAAATCTTCTCCTTTTTACCAGCCCCATCCCCCATCAGCGTAAAGAGTAAAGAAACGAGTGTACTATAAACCATTATTTTGAAATGATGATATAGATTTATCATTTTTTTATTTAAATTTCGTAATTATTGTATTGAAAATGTTTATTATGATTTATAAATCTTTAAGGTGTTTTTATGTCAGTTAGCCAGTTATTTTATTTTCCGAATCTGTACTGTCACTTCTCTCTTTCCAACTTTTTGTCAGAATCTAAATTAGCTCGTGCGTATTTAAGTGAGGGTATGAAGTTGATTTAGTCAGTGTATTTCTACTTGCTGAAAGCCATGTTACTTGCAGTTATTCTAAGATAAACTTTCGTGTTAGGCTCAACCGCCAGCATCCGAGTTTAAATATATTTGCATAGCATTTGACTAATAATTACTTAGAATTAATTTTAATTTAAAATTCTACTTTTGAGTTCACGCCATAAATGCTGGCTGATTTAGAAACACCATGTGTGCCTTCTGTTCAACTAATTTAGTTTTAATTAAAAGGGTCTATTATACCCTTCTTAAGTTCTGTTTCATCTTAGAAATAGCGATAAGTCGATTGCACGTCAACTGGAGTATTTGCCATAAGTTAATTCGGCCAACCAGCGGCCGAGCGGTAAAGTCGCTAAGCACTGGTAGTTCGGTTCGAGGTTTGAATCCCGCGAACGGGCTGACTGCATGGGCGTTTTCGTGGCTTTCCCCATCTGTAACGTGTATACGAGCCAGTTTCCCTTAGAAAGTCCTCCACAAAGGCATCCCTCCCCTTAGGCAGATAGCCCTCGTGTGCTTTGCCATAATTAAATACACCACACCATAAGTTTATTCAGTTACAGACACAATCTTTACAAATTCTTTACTTTTGAAATGGAAAATTTGAATTTTTTTATGCATTTTCGCAATATATTGCGATATTTCTTTTTCAAAAAATAATGTCCGTACTTGTTGAATGCATTGCAAACTGAACGATCTTCTTGATTTTTATGTTTGCCAAATTCTTTTTATTTTTGCTTATATAATCTAATAAACAGAATACGAAGTGAGATGTGACGAAATGTGGTCGCTTATTATTAAAAGAAAGGTAAAAATTTTGCTATAAGACTGTCTTTTTAATAATATAGCTCTTTCAGTTTTTGTTTTGCAGTTGCTGTAAATATAGACTTGAATTTCTGAACAAAATATAAACATGCAATGGACGCAGTTATAGTTATGAAAGTGTAATTTAAAAATTTTTATCTTACACAAATTTATATTTCAAATATAATAATTTCTATTGAAATATTAGTTAAAGGTAGCTTTATTTTCATTTGTAAATAGTTTAATATTAATCAGATATATAATTAAATAAGAAACCTGCAAACATTTTAGAAGTTTATTAGTTTAGGATTTCTTGCAATTTCCACACTTAGGTTTTATTTATGTCACTCGGTCTTCTGAGATAACGCTTGAAACCAATATATGTATATTGTATTACCTATAGGACGATGATGTAAAAATGAAATTTTGAGCTGTAATTAAGAAAACCAGTGTAACAGAAGTTTTTTTTTTATTTTAAGTATTAGAAATGTATGAGTTACTAACGCCCTTATTATAAAAAAAAATTCACGAAAGTCTAACTTTTGTACTAGATTTCGATGCATAAACAGTTTCACAGAAAATTCCAAATTATTCTAGTATTTAAGTTATGATCGCTGAAATCAATCCTAGTTTAAGTTATGATCCTAGTTTAAGATGAAATCAGTCCTATTTTAAATTATGATCCTAGTTTAAGCTGAAATCAAACCTAGTTTAAGTTATTCAGTCCTTTTAATTTATGATCGCTGAAGTAATCCTTATACCTATTAATTCATTTGTAAGGCTTGCATTTAAGTATATATCTGCTAATTGGCCACGTATAGGTTGCTTACCTTTTTTATTTATAGGTATAGGTTGCTTACCTTTTTTATTTATAGGTATAGGTTGCTTACCTTTTTTATTTATAGGTATAGGTTGCTTACCTTTTTTATTTATAGGTATAGGTTGCTTACCTTTTTTATATAGGTATATACGTTTTTATATTTTATATATAAATAACGGAAGAAACAGTATATGAATTTACATGTTATTAAATCTATGTTCAGAGTATTTAAAACAGAGCTGGGTTAAATAGTATAAAAATTTTCATTTATATTTCAGAGGGCTATGAATCCATTGTAATTAATTGTAATTAAGCATTAGAGGTTATGTCTATTCTGAACTCGAATGTAAGAAACATAGTTTTAAACGGCCAGAAACTATAAGCAATTATGAATAAAGTATTAAACTCTTATTTCCAGTTAAAAAAATTCAATTTTTTGATTGAATTCACATTTCACGCCGCAAGAGTAAGCTTACATGAGGAAACTTATATTATTGACAGACGTCTATTATATTATTAACTGAGTCTAATAAAACAAAGTAATCCACTTACATATATTATTAGTCTTTTTCATAAATGTCTATTGTCTGTTATGAGACGACATTTTTTTATTTATTGTAAGAGGAAATATCCGTTGAGCAGTTATAAAATTAAAACACAATTGGACTTCTGAATATCTGATCTCTTGTGTAGACTTCAGCACTGCAAGTCGAATTTAATAGTCGGTACTGAAACACTAATTAAATACAATCATATAAAACCAATTAAAGACTTATTTTCAATGTAAGTTCAGAGTGCTGAACAAAAACAATCAATAAAATTAATTTCTCGTTTTCTTGCGGATTTGACAGATAGCTGTGATTTAGATTATTTACAAGACATAAATTATAATTTTGAATCATATCTGACTGGCTCTAATAAAGAAAAAAAATTTCGGTCAAAGAAAAACTCACCACTTGATAGAAACGCCGCTTCCCTATGGCCCGCTGATTTTGCCAGACCTTTCTTTTTAAGTCAGATTTCTTACACTTATTTGAAAGTTCCTTACCTTACTTCAGAAAAGCAGACAAAATAATAGAAGTGCAGAACAGATTTTAATCTAAAAATTTCATTTAAATAAAATGACTTAAAATGTACCTTACTGAGCTTAATTGAAGTAAACTATACCGTTTCCCTTAAATTATTAAAAGCTGTTAAAATTGTAATTTACAATACAGCAATAGAATTTTCATTTCATTATTCACTATTCAGTGATACATTTTTATTAGTTATCACACTTAATGCTTACAGAACGTTCATATTCTGTAAAATACTTATATTCCTTGATCATGTTTTAATAACAAATTTATGGCAGCATTCAAGTATTCGTCTGGAAATTTTAAGAAGCAGACTTTGTATCCTAACCTTCAGGGAGGGCTTCCAATATTTAAAGAATTTATATGAAAAAAATAAATCTTATTAAATACTTGAAAAGGTGCAAAGATGAAGTGAATGAACAAGGATTTTATTTTTGATAAAGTTTTGAATAAATACCGTTTCTTGACAAAAATATATCAAAACCTGTCATCCTAACTTTGATATTGAATAGAAAGCATTCAGGGAATCTAAAGCATCCAATTCTCTGAGAAGGTCTACTTTTAAAGGCGTTTCAATTATACCGTTATATTATACATCATACAATTACACCATTCTTGTCAACGTATACCATTATATACGTAGACACGAATTTAGTATGCATCGCCTTAGAATTCCTCAAACATATTCTCACTTGGGGATGCTGCCTGCTGATGAATTTAACGTTTAATCTGTGAATGCAAGCAAGCAGATTTGTTTCTTAACTTAGTTGAAAATATTTTGTAATTCCTTGTCTTCTTCTTATTCTTGTCTTGAAAGTTTTCTTTTCTTAAAAATTACTTCATCTATCCCCTAATAATAAATAGTTAGCAAATGAATATTTAAACGGGAATTATGGAAAAATTCAGCTGTAATTGTTTTCGCAGCGCAAAATTGCGAAGCCTTCAATCAAAATCTATATTTCATGATGTTTAGCACTTGTTTTGACACAGCTTTTAGTTTTAGGTTAACCTAATTATTTCAAATTCTACCTGCTCTTCCAGTTTCATCCGCTGATCTAAATAAGTTATTTTATTTTAATTGAATATCAACCTATTGTAAAAGTGATATGAAATTAAAAAAAAAACAGTTTCTAAGCAAAGATTGAGTTGCCATTGTTCAGTTATTGATACATCAAAAGAAAAACGAAAAGTTGCAGAAAGTTACAATTATGGTAGCTGAAAAATAATTGAAGAGCAACAGAATGACCAAATCAATAATTTGGAAACTTGCTTCCGAAAATAATAGTCAAAGTGAATCTTATGTTAAAGTTGATTCCTTCAAAAAATAAATTGGGTATGCAAATGCAAAGATCATGGAGAAAAACCTAGGTATAGTAGCCAAAGAAGCACCATAAAAGAAGTAAACACAACCTTCGAAAATATTTCTCTCGAAGTAATGGATGAGACGTTTCTGTCACTTCAACAAATTATGCTGGAAACAATGAAGAACGAAGGTTCCAATAGTTTTAAATTCACGCATATAATATATATATAGCGAAAGCAAATAATATATATATAGCGCTATATAATATATATATAGCGAAAGCAAAGCTTCGCAGCCAACGGATCCTATTTACACATTTTAAATGCAGTAACAAAGTAAATTGAAAAACCCAGAAAATACCTGAACACTCAAAATAAAATTTAGAAGTAATATTTTTTATGTTATTGTGTAACTTAACCTACCTTTTTTTTATAATAAACACTGCATTCTATATTTATTTTCTTTTGCTACTATTATTAAAGGGCACACACATACTATTATTAAATTCACACACACACACACACAGATATATATCAAGCAAAGTAGTAATTACAATATTGAATAACCAATTTGGTCTAGAAAACATCTTGCGCAATATGCTGCAAAATAAGTAAAATAGAAATTGTAGTAAGCTCGCCTAAAAGTTACCAGGAGCTGTTGCTCCAAAAAATTCAACACGTTTAAAAAATTAATACATATGAATATATATATATATATATAAAATATATACATATATAATATAATATGAGGACAATTCATCTAATTATAAAAAATTTTCGTAACACAAAAGTTTCAATTGTCTGTTTCGGCGAAACGCGTAATGGAGTTAGCTTGGTTCGACGTTTAACTAGAAATTTCCCTTGAAAAGCCAGCTTAGAAGTCGAATTGAGCTAATTTACAATTTTCCGCTTTATACTTTTGATAATTTTATATGTTTTTTCATATGTTTATATTAGTTTTAATTAGTTTTAACTTGTTCCATCGATCGGTTTTTTTATATGTTTTAACTTTTCACCTATCACATCGATGGGCATTGCTGTGTTTTATAGTATACATTTTATTTCGCGTGTAGCCTAATTTTTTACCCTTCAATATCATAGTTATTTAAAAAAAAATATTGTGTTGAACTTTTTCCTGGAGCCACAGCTCCTGGTGACGTTTTAGCGAGCTAACTACAATTTATCTTCTTCTCATTTCCTTAATTTTGCAGCATCTTGCGCAAAAAATATTTAGACCTAATAGGTCTTTTTTATATAGTAATTACTACCTAGCTTTTTAATTATATATAATATATATATATATATATATATATAGTATATAATTAAGTAGAAATACAAGAATACTAATAAATTAACCGAGAACATGAAATTTAAAACTTACTCAGAGGACGAAGAAGTAATCCATAAACGGCCTGTTTGTTCGTCCTGACTAAGTTTTAAATTCATTTTCTGGGTTAATTTTATTGGTAATTTTGTATTTGAAGTTTTGTATTTCTACTTAATTTTAACTTCAGTAAAAAGTCTCTAATTAAATTCTTTTGCTTGATTTGACATTGGAATTCTTATACTGCGTCGGGGAGGAATTCAAAATTTTTGAGTAAACTATTATAACTTAGTAATTTGGAATGGTTTATCAGCTAATTTTGGTTAACAGAAACGCAGTGATTTTCAATGGGGAGTGAAGGTTCGACTGAGTCTTATGTACCTCCCTCTTGATAACGCTAAATCAGATGTGATTGCATTACTCTTTCTTTGTTCGTGTTTGTATGTATTTGTAATTATTTTTTGTGGTTTTTGTATTTTTGACGTTTTAGTATTTCTCGTTTCTTTAATTTTTAAGATTTTCTTTAATTTTGCATATTTACAGAGAATTCTGAAATTTACTGCCTTTGAGTTTCACTTCTTTCGGGTCTTTGTGAAACAACGTTCCAAATTCCTTACTTTTGTCTATACTGGTTAACTTTCAGCAGCATACTAGGGGAAAATAACTTGGGATAATTTTGTTTTAAAAATTGTGTTTCTGTAATACATATACATGTAAAGAAAACGAAACAAAAAACATTGGTGGCATGAATTCAGACGTAAAATTTTCTATGCTTTTGAACATGCATTTTTGTTCCTAAAACATTTATTTGAGGGTAATATATTTGTTAAAATGCGATAGGTTTATCTGATTATGGCACCGCACACTAGGGATATGTCTAAGAGAAATGCCGTTGTGGACAACTAAGGTAAACTGGTTCGAATCTACGTTGAAATTGGGAAAAACTGCACAAACGCCCTTACAACTAGCCCGTTTGCCTGAAATCGAACCCAGATCTAATTACCAGCGTTCAGACACATTATCGCTTGGCAGGAAAAGTATGCAGTGTCAGAGTGAGGTCAAGTAAGGTCTCATTGAGTTTTTCCGCAACATCGAGAAAATTTAGGTGTCTTCTGTTTTGCTGCAACAGAAGACGCAATACAGAGTGTCTAGCTAGCCGATACGGCGTTAGTGATGCTGGTCTTTTTACTTATTACGCGGAAATACCATCATGAATACCCAAGGTGTGAGTTGGGGTAAGAATGTGCCTGTTATTCGCAATGCTCATAGGTACCTGTGGTGAGCGAAGCCTTTGCCAACTGTGTTCCAGTTTTGATTCAGAACATCCAGAGAGATGTAATTTTAAGAACTTGTTACAATCTTATCCAAGCAACAACTTCTCAAAAGGACGTTTGGGTCAAAACGTTTTAAGCGATTCCATGCTGAAGAGATTTGTGCAGTTGTAGTACAAGATATTTCTCCCACTTCCCTAGCGTCCCTTCGTGGTGTAACGGTAGCACGCTGGGCCGGTATTGCAGAGGTCCGTGGTTCGATTCCCGGCGAAGGCGTTGCTAATTTTTCCTTTCTCTGCTTCCAAAATAATACCTAATGTCTCTACAGTGTCTACAGTGGCGCTTGAACTAAAAGGGTTGTGGATGATGATTCTCCGCACCCAGGATTTGGCGACTAGGTCCCCTAAAACACTAGTCGCCCTTTAAAAAGGGGAGTATATAAGGTATTTCTCCCACTTCCCTAGCGTGCCTTCGTGATGCAGTGGTTCTGCACACTGAGCCGTTATTTCAGAGGTCCGTGGTTCGATTCCCGGCGAAGGCGTTTGCTATTTTTTCCTCTTTTCTGGATTCCAAAAAATCCTAATGTCTCTACAGTAGATCCATACTTGCCCTTAGACTCGAACCCGAACTCCACGACACAGCAGCCGACGTTGCTAACCACTATGCTCCTTGGCAGTACTATACTCTCCAGCATTGTTAATTAATGTAACTGAACAAACAAAAAAAGGTGGCGAAAAGTCTATTTCACAGTTAATCTTCCCTAGACATGCCAGAAGTTAGGGACAAGCCAGAGTTCGGAATTTGATTTTCTAGCCTAAGCAAATATGCCTAGAAACCGGGTAGTTACAAAGCTGAAAAAAAAAAAAACATTTCCCATGAAAATATGAGGAAAATTGGCTCATACTTTCACTGGAAAAAACCATGAAGATCATGTGCAGCTAGCCTATTCAGTTGAGTGCAGAATATTACAAAAACTTCAATGTCTTTACCCATTTGGTAGGTTTCCCTTACAGTGGAAATGTCCTCATATATGAATTCCCGGGATGAAATGACTCGTATTTGCGATATATATAGCAAACGCCAGGACAATATCAATATAGCTTGTGATCAGCGTCTTTTATTGACGGCTGCTGGCATACTGCCAACAGTTAACAAAATTTGTTAAATATAAATGGTTCAGTTTGCCAGATGAACAAGGTGTAGCTTTATATGCTTAAACTATTACTTTAAATTAATAAATAATCTCAGAATAACCCTGGAGACTATCAGACTACCTTTCTCCCCGTCTTCATTCTAATTACATGAATCATAATCATAGTAAAAAAGTTAAAAATCTTTTTACTAATACGTCAGCTTGACAGTAACATAAATTCAAAATTTTACAGAAACAAAGCTGCGCTAACTTGAGTGTCACCCACAACGTATCTTCAAATAAAACACAATGCGAAGTAAGAAATTACACGACTAACTAAGGCTTGGCTCGCGCTTAAGCAATAGCGACTAGCAGAAGCTTACGCCAATAAGTTGAACGCAACCAGCAGGGAAGTTAAAGCAGAATGATGATCAGGCCTATGCTGCCTAACGCCTCTTCGAAAACTTAGAACACTATACTTATTTAGACTTTATACTGCATTCTTGTGGAAGCTGTGGAAAGTAGAAGTAATACGAAAATAATAAGATAACTAAGTTAATTAATATAAAACCTTACACACTGCCATACTGCGTCCACTTAACTAACTTAAGGAACAAAATGACATGTAAGGAAATAAATAAAAACTCTACGTTTATTTCTGAAGAAAACCTTAACTGATATGTTTTTTTAAGATCTTCTTGTTTTTTGTTCAGAAAACCATCGTGGCAATTTAGAGACCTACCTGATAAGTATAGATAAGTGTAGAATTATTTCTTAGACGCAAAAGAATAGTTTGAAGTTCTTAAATGAATTTTATTTAGAAAAACCTTCTCCCAAGGAGTAATATTAATAGCAATTAGAAGAAAAGTTCGCAGTATTATTACAATATTTGGAACTTTGTTCTGAAGAGTGCATTTTAGAATAAACTGCAAAAATTCAAAAGGACCGCTCTTCTACATTCCTGTTTCGTTTTCCTTAGCAATAAGGGAAATAAAACTCTGGAATACTTCTCTCTTAGCGAGGAATTCTTCCTTATTTATATCATCGTGATCATAATTTAGTTCATGTTTTTAATTTGCAATCAAAATTTTTGAAGTAATAAAAAAGATATCCCAAGTTGAAATCTCGTGCTAATTCTTTGAATACTTCATCTGCCGAAACCATTTTTCTTCTTAAAATTCGTTTCACGTGAAAATTCAGAATCTCATTACTCTTCCTCTTCGTCAATGATCCACATGACAAATCCCTATAAGATAATGTTTCCTGCAAAACATGTCGCCGCTCAAAATGCGCTGCCTGGCGCGAATCTACTTCCATCCCCTCCATATAGTAGTACAAGTAGTCGAGATACCATTGTTCGTACATGCATAGTTCAACCGCACTTACTGTGTAGCTCCACCCCCAGTCTTAATTGAAATCTTTCCTTGAGATGGTCCGAAGGTTTGCCACTCCTCTTCTTTTACCACAAACTAATCGAAAGAACTTTCCGCTAGCCAATATTTTTAAATGTTCCCATGCCGCACAGACATTTACGAACATCCATTCCTTCACTGGAATTTGAATCCGAGCCCATCGGTATGGTAGCCAGCGTTACTAACTGTTGTACGGATCAGGACAACCAAGATTAATTACAAAGCACTTGTTAAACTTTTAAAATACATAAAAATGATTTGAAATCAAGAAAAATGCGCTTTAGAATCTCTTTGACTCAAAAATGAAAACATACTTTCATCAGCTCAGTTGGTAAAGCAAAAAAACTCTTGATATAATCTTGAGGTACTAATCCTCTTATCCTTATTACACTCTTATAGTTTTTGGCGAAAAATATACAGATGAGATACAAAAGAACTTAGAAATACTTTCTTTTATATAAAATACTCAATATCATTTAATATTTGCCCCAAGTGAAAAGGTTAGGATGAGAAACTGTACAAATATTTTTAAATAAAAATAATAAAATATAAATTCTTTCTATTCTGGCCAAGACTAGCTATACCTATTACGTGCACCATAATCTGCTCTTCCAAATATATATACTCTGACAAGGTATTCTAAAAAAGAGTTGCAGACTTTACTTTTACTTAAACGCGCACTCTACACATATATTTATAATTGCAAATTTTCCAAAGAAAGTACACAATTTCAACATTTCAGTTGTGAAGGTTCTGTAAATAAAAATATCTAACTTCTTTTAGGGTTCAATAGAGCCAAATGTTAACTTGGTTCTATTGGCAAAATACCATGTTAAATCTAACTTCTTTTAGGGTTCAAATAGAGCCAAATGTTAATTTGGTTCTATTGGGAAAATACCCTGTTAAGTTAGTAAATAAGTTAATAAAATACCATGTTTTAGTTACAGATACAATTCAATATTTATGATAAAATTTGGGGAGGAACTATCGAAATCACGTTTTGTGATTAAATCGTACCTTATTGTGTAAAATTGTAGTCATTATCAAAATTTAAAGTATGACAGTGTAAATTACGCATATCTTCGCATCCCTGTAAAACTGTCCACATTAATATATTTAAATATTTGCATTTAATCTATTAAAGCGTCGTTAATAATCGCATAACTCGGATTTTTGCTGCCTGGAGTCCCTACAGAAAAGTTAGATTTTTAATTTTCGGATTTTTCTTCTTCCGACCACTAAAACTTCTTAAAACATTTTTATCTAAACTTAACTGAGGATGCTTGGAACTGGAACTAAATGATTAGGATCAATATTTAAGGAATTTAAACATCGTTGTTTAATATCCTGTATGTGCGTGATCGTATATAATGCCCTAAAGAAAATGAGGAAACGTAAGAGATGAAAACATACAAAAATATTTAAAAATCCAAAATATATTTAATTTTATTTACTAGATAGGAAACATATTTCATAGTGGCAGTTTTGCATTAATTTTAAACATTCCACTAAATTTCCTCAAAATCTTGCACCTTGAATCTTGTTCAACTGGGTAATTTTTAAAGGTAAGCAAACTCAATTGGTATTTCTTTTAACTTCGTTAAGGACTTCTCTCTTTAACAATCAGAAAGTGAAAAAACGACTTTTAAACTTGATTCTCTTACTACAATTCTGGTTTCTCCTATTAATTCAAATGTGTGAAGTAGTTCTCTTTCCAAAACAAAGATACTGTAACAACATGTGATTGTATAATACTCAACTAAAATCGCTCAAGGGCGCAATATAGTGCATATTTAATTAACCGTTTTCTACAATCAAAGACGCGTTTAACATAACAAGCTTGGTTAATGGAGATATTTTATGTCAGGATATGTTTACAGCTTGCATGTATCTATGTATGTAAACAAAATTTGATAAGTGCCCTTAAATAGTTTTAATGCCCTCATCCGAGTTAACTCGGGTACACCGAAAACTCATAACAGATGAGTCAGTCAATATTCGAAAGGAACATTTGCCCTTGTTCACGTGATGTGTGACTGATCCATATGTTTTCATTTCTTTTACATGTCATAAGACCAGATGAACATTCCGTTAGTACTGGACTTTGCGCGACCAATAGAGAACCGAATCTCTCATTTTTATATATGCGTAGTTTCGTTAATAATAAGCGTTCGTCTTACTTCAGTGTCATAACTATTGAAAGCCCCGTTTTACATCAGCAATACTTTCGCAATTTTGACGCTATGTTTCTCAGCTTCGAAATCAACTACATATGTTTCCTTCTTCCGTTATACACTCATTTATGTAATACTACGCAAGTATTACGTCTGATGGTACGTAAGTACAATTTTGCTTGAAGTAAGCGGGATCATAATTCCTGTTTTGCAGGTTACCACTGATATTGTTTGTGCTTTTGTTATTTGATTCCATGCTGTTATCTTTCCGAAATATAAGGTATTTTCTCCCTCCTTTCCAAGTGCCTTCATGGTATAACTGGATAGCGGGAGGTCCGGTGTTCAAATCCCGGCAAGGGTATTGCACATTTTTATGTCTCCTACTTCATTAAAAAATAATGACTCCACAGGGTCTGTTGGGTTTTTCAAAGCATGAAAAACGAAGAATCACTAATATCTCCTCAAGATTTGAACCTCAAAACTATCAGTTGCCAGCTGGAAGTGCTTCCATTCACACCACGAAGACATGCGGTGGGAAGAGAAAAGTTCCTTATAATTTTTGTCAGTCAAATACTATTCTTATAAGTTTATTTGCTGGATGACAAATTCGACGCAAAGTAAATACACTGCTAGCCACCGTAAATGCAACACCCTGAAGGAAGCATGCAAATAACATGAAATTTACAACATGCATTAGCGGAGGTGAGATATGCAAATGATTAGAATTTCAGCGCAGACGCACATCACGCGCGCCTGTGGCGCCACTTCAAAACGCTATTTAAGGCTTGGAGTTTTTGACGATTTCAAGTTTGGCAATTGTGTTTTTCTTCTGGTTTTTTTCAAAAAAAAAAAAAAAAAAAAGATCAATTATGCCTCGCAGTAAACAGCAATCATCGTTTGATCAAGTATCCGAGTTCGACAGAGGAAGGCTATTGGCCTACCGAGAGTGTGGATTATCTTCCAGGAAAATCGGTAGTCGTGTTGGTCGAAACCAAACAACTGTAATGCGGATATGTGATCGTTGGATGCAGGAGGGTATGACGGATCGACGTTTCGATCGCATCCACCTCAGTGCACCACTTCACGTGATGACACGAACATTGTGCGCATGGCAGTGACGGATCGCTCAGTCACATCACGAAACATAGCACAGCACATTCAGTCTGTAGCGGTGTCTGTCTGCGGTCTGTCCAGTGTCTGCGCGCACCATTCGACGCCGTTTACAGCAGAGTGGTCTGTCCGAAAGACGTCCATTGCTTCGTCTACCCTTGACGCAGAACTACAGACGTCTCCGCTGCCAATGCTGCGATGAAAGAAGGATGTGGACGGCAGAATGGAATGAAATTGTCTTTACTGACGAGTCACGCTTCTGTCTTCAACACCACGATGGTCGGATTCGAGTCTGGAGACGCCGTGGGGAGAGGATGCTGAACAGCTGCGTTATGCACCGCCACACTGGTTCTGCATCGGGTCTTATGGTATGGGGCGGTATTGGATATTACTCTCGCACTCCTCTAATACGCATTGCCGGTACTATAAACAGCCAGTGCTACATCTCCGAGGTAGAGCCAGTTGTCCTTCCTTACCTTCAGGGCTTGCACGCAGCCATGTTTCAACAGGATAATGTGCGACCACACGTGTCACGCATTTTCCAAGGGTTCTTCGTCAATCGCCAGATTGAATTGCTTCCCTGGCCGGCTCGCTCTCAGGATCTTTCGCCGATAGAATACATGTGGTCCATGGTTGCTGAACGATTGATCCAGATTGCGTCCCAAGCTGCCACACCAGATCAACTTTGGCAACGTGTGGAGGACCCAAGAACACATCCCTGTACCCCAAGAACGCATCCCTCTTTGAATCAATGCCGAGGCGTGTGGCAGCGGTGATCTCCAACAATGGCGGATACGCTGGCTGCTGATTTTGGAAGGAACGACACTTCACAGAAGTCTATAAATTTAATCATTTAATACTTGGTCAACATGTTATCTACTAAATAAATTTTGTTGTGATACATCTTGTCTTTCTTGGTGTTGCAATTTGGGCGGCCAGTAGTGTAAAAATAATCCAAAATTTTTGTATAGCTTTTCTTAAAAGAAAAGTGAATATTTTCAAATGGAAAACCTGATTTCGCATAAATAGGATTTCCCTTTCCATAAAAATAAATATGATTAAGAAATTTATATTTCATCATATCGTTTATAACATGCTTGCTTACATTGTGAAAGTTTATAATGCACGTAGAAATTTTAACATGTTACATCTCATATACTTTTTAAGAAAGAAAGTATGAAGACAGTTCAAGAACTTTTCTCTCCATAGAACTCTACAAAATATCATAAAATGTTAGATTGATGTCGGTAAACTGTCTAAATTGCTCACATTTAAACTACGAACTGCTGTGTATTTGAGCCGAAGAGGTATTTTCAGCTTTCTTTATGTTTATAAAGAGAAATTATGCATTTTAATACTGCTTGTATCCTGTTATGAGAAAAATGAGAGTGTTTAAGATTTCCAAATTAAAAGATTAGCATGCGCCTTTTCATATACTTTAACTATGTCTACACTCTGAATAACTGTTATAATAAGAGTTTCCATTTGCATTAGTCAGACACATAATATATTTTTAAATAGCGTATATTTTGTCCGAGAATCTATTCTGTAGCTCTCGAACTGTATCTCTTATCTTGCTTACAGAGAAAGTTTTTAATTTTTAATAAGCATTATCATGTGTATAAGATGTATACTACATTTATATGGACTAAACATTTCCCACCATGCTTGTGTTTTAAAATGTACAACATAAACTAACTACTTGTTGCTTAGAAATCTATCCAATACAGATATAAATCTAATTTCTCAGTTTCAATAAAATTTTGTTTACCCTAAGTTAGAATACATCAAATTAGATTAAATGTATTCCAGGTAATTTAATATATCATAATTTTAGCAGAAAACTGCAAATTAAATCGCAGGAAAAATAATGAGAAAAGATAACAATTATAAGTTGCAACATCAAAATACTTATGTTAATGGCAGTAGAATATTACAAATTTTAAATGATGTATGCAGTTTGAATCTCTCTTGTATTTAAAACGAATGTATAGAAAAGTATATCCAACAGACGTTTTAATGCATACAGAAAAAAAAATATTTCTCTAGATTATATTCACGACTGTTTGAAGTCGAATCTGACGGCTATTAAAATGCCATTAGCTCCGATGCTGAAGTGTTTGACGAATTCTAATGCTGCTGCAGATTCATCGTCAGGCCTCAGGAAAATATACCTCCTTCAGAAGAAACTACACTTCTAAACTCTATGGAAACATCATTATCAAAGTTTTCGGCAGTTTTTATACTTCTTTTAAATATGCGTTAATATCGTATCGTAGAAATTTTAGTAACGCTAGCTATCGTTTAAAGTAGCCCATTGTTTGACCCATACTGACACATCATGTAAGTCTGAATACACGTGCTTCCGAAAATGTTTTTCTTTCAGTGCACTAAGAAATGCTTTGTTTCATCCGATTTTGCAATAATTTCTCTCACATATTTATAAAGGATGTTTGCTTTTATTGCTTTTCAAAAACATTCGTCTTTCCGTAAAATAAGAAAATGTCTGTTCTTCCAGAGAAAGATTTTTCATGTAGTTTTTCCGGTGAAACAGTGCATCACTTAATAATATAACAAAGAAAGGTACACATAAACAACATGTGGCCTTTTCGATAACATATTGATACCCCTTGACAACAAGAAGTTTTCCTCAATTACTGCTTTAAGGTAGTTAACAGAATTCGTATCTAATGTTAATTAATATTCATCTCAGTTGCGGACTTTTTCTGTGTCTCTCTAACCTGTACATTATTGACTAATTCAAAGAGAAAATTCAAAGGAACTGCCATAATCTGATTTTTTTCTGCATTTAACGATTTATATTAAACCGTCAAGATTTAGTTGTATGAGATAGCAACTACAAATATTATGTTTATTAAAAAAGGAAGCAAAATTTTTGTACGATTTCCTGCTCATTTAAGATTATTAAAGTTTGACTCCTAGAATTCAGAAACTTTATAATTCCTCTTTGATTTGTGTATTAAACATATAAATGAATAAATATTCCTCTTTATAAGAAAATTTCAATTTTCATTATTAGTAGACTGTCCCTCTTTACTTCTTAGATCTAGAGCTACATATTAATTTCTTTGTAAAAGTATATACTATTTAAAAATACGTTATCTCTTTTATTAATTAAAATGAAAGTGCTTCGTAGGGGAGATTTTTACCAGTTTATAAATCTTACCGTCAATCTGGAAAACTTCTGTAGTCTTAGAATTTGTCAAAGATTTCTTTCCAGGAAGTCAGGAAGTTCAAAAATATCTTCTGTATAGGTATATAAAGGGAGGGTAAAAAACGAGAACAAAAGAAAAACAATTTTCAACATCTAGTTGAAATATATTCAGGTTAAACATATATTTTAAGCAACAGCTCTGAAAAAAGGATTTCAGAATATTTTTTAACTAGAGTTTGCTGACTAGAGTTTTTGACTAGAGTTTGCCGCTACACATTGTTCGCAGCAGTTAGATCCACAATTTGAAAATCTCAGTTCAGTCTTCCTTAGTAAAACCATCATATTAATAAGGCATTACTGTTGACAGAATGTAATAGAAACAATTAGTGTTTTTGTTTTCGTCATGGTAATATGGAACTCCTTTCCTGGAAACAAACCCAGGATCTTCGTTGTACCGAACTGATGTGCTATACATTGCATCAAAAATGCACTTTCATTGTGAAGAATTAGGACATTTTGTCTAATTATTTGCAATGTTAATTAAAAAGACATAAGAATTGAAGTTGTGAAGAAGGGAATACACATATGCATAAAAATTTCTACAGTGTTTTTAGAATTTTGATTTTAGTAACTTTAGAATAAACTCGCTCACTGCAGACAAAATTCAACTTGTATTTGACTTTAATTTATATAAAAGCAGGCAAAATAAAATAAACACACTCTTTTTAATCAAGTACGAAACCTTATTTGGGATAAAAACGAGTTTCGATTTCATTCTATAAATGTTTGCTGCTATGAAGAAAGCAGGAACATTGCTTTCTTCATAGCAGCAAACGAATTTTCTCCGCAAATATATCTAAAAATTTTTTTTTCATGTTCATGAGGCGTAGTTCATGAGGAGTGTTCATACAAAAAAAAAAAAAAAAAAAAAAAAAAAAAAAAAACTCTGTACAAAACTTACACCTGAAGGTCTCTTTGACATGTTAAGGCTGAAGTTTCATCTTTCTGAATCGCTCTATTTCGCAGATGCATTTTCTTTCTTCCGTTATAAGACTAAAGACAAAAAACTATACAATCAGAGAAGGAGAACCTAAATGGTAATTATTTCCATTTCCCGTCGAGTGGAGGCCATTACTATCTCGAAACGATCCAGGATAGCTGTATCATTTCTGGTGAACGAGCACAGTTGTATTCCTGAAAATAAAAGCTGGATCTAATGTGGCTAATAATAATAGTTTTGTCTGAACTATGTCCTATTAACTTTACAGCTACAAAAGAACATAATTCAGATAAAGTTATCCAAAAGTTAAAAATTCGAAGTTTGCTATTAAAAAATTGTCAAAAACGTAAACAAAAGGGAAATTCAATTAGCTTTAAGATGCCATTAAAATAGTTTAAATTACTTTAGGGAGATTGTTTTTTACCTGTATATAAAATATCCGAATGAAATGAAATATATCCTTTTTGTAGCTTAAGATTTGCACAGCTAATATTTTATAGCTGTGTTCTTTTTCATCTAGGTACCATAAGTTCATACTTAGAAATTTCGTTATTTAATGCACATTCGTTATGCATTAACCAAAAGGTTAACATTCTAATAAATAATACTGAATGGACATAACTAATTAAACATTTAAAGCACAAAATGATTAGTGATATTAGCTGTATCAAACGTTTTATTTTCAGCTTTACTTTTACTCTGCATAAAAGCTGTGTAGCGCTTAGCCATACTTTATTAAACAGCAACCTGTCATTATTATTATTAAATTTAAAATACTTTATCATTATAATACTAAATCTTTACATAATTATAACTTAAACCATTTTAAAATCCACTTAACTCTCAGCCTTACTTTGGAGTTATGACCAGTTATTATCCCACACAGGTCACCAAACTTATAAATTCTTGGTAACAATTACCTCTAAATCAAACAATTATATTTATACAGTAACCTGGGTTTACGAACTAAACGTAACTGCTACTATTTTAGGATTAACTAAGCAACAGAATACCATATGATAATTAAGTAAAAGAGCACATGGTAATTAACTAAAATGTCGAACTCGACCTCACTTCTAACTAAAGTATATTCGTGTTAAGTAAACACACTTATTCTGAGAAGCTTAATTTATTTATATGTTACTGGAGAATAAAACTCATGTAAATACCAGATAGTGAGCCTTGAGCTTTAACAAATATAAAAATAGGCTGCCCTTAATTAAATCAGGCTTATTTTCAGATTTTCTTAAAAACGCGTATATATATATAGGTATTTTATAAGTTATTTCTTAGCATGCCTTCGTGGTGTAGAGGTCAGCACGTTCGACGCGTATTCGAGAGTTCCGTGGTTGGAGTCCCGGCGAAGGTGTTGCTCATTTTTCACATCTCCTGCTTCGAAATAACCTAATGTCTCTACAATCTTATTTACATATTTTTATAACAAAATCTATGTAAAATGTCCAAGACTGAAAGAGCTGGCAGCTGCCAAGTGGATAAAACCACTGAACAAGTGTGATTGGACATGGATTTAAATCCTGGAGAACTTGATGGATACCTTGGCGGCTTTGATTTATTTAATTAGGGTAAAGCATTACAGAGATACCTGTCTAAGAAAAGCGACGCCTTTGTTGAGGACTTAATAAGGAAAACTGGCTCTTATACATGTTACAAATGGGGAAAACCACGAAAACGCCCATGCAGCCAGTCCGATTGCCTGGAATTGACCCAGGTTGAACTACCGATGCAGTTTTCCTCATCTGTAATATTATAAAGACTAGCCGATTTTGCTGAGATTGTCCTCTACGAGGTCACCCTTCCTTTTAAGCAGATAGTGAATCTAATCTGATCTAAGATAAGACAGGAAAATAATTATTAGTAAAATAATAAGAGCTTGCAAACATATATATATATTTACAAAACTGCAATACATATTGTCTTTTATATTCATTCATTATCTAATATCATATCGTTAGTAATTATTATGAATTATATACATGCAAAATGATTTTACGTGACCACATTATGCATCGAATTATCATTCAGCGTTTAGAAGTGTGGTAAAGTGAATCATCCATCCAAAGCTCCATCATCATTTTAGCTGACGATCAAAAGTTTCATAATCACTTCATACAGCAAGTGAGCTTTATGCTTATTTATTCGTTAATGAGTTTAAAATGTTTAACCTCGTTCTTCTTATTTTGCGTTGCGTTTAAATGTTTTTCCTTTGAGACTGCTTGCTTTTTAATGACTGGCAATTGTGTGAATCGCTTTAGTTTGCACAGACATACACTTTTTTTTCTTTATGATAGAATTTAATTAACTTTTGAGGAGGGTGGGTAAAAATTTATTGATTTAGCCCCTAACATCTTTATTTCCCTAAGGTTTAGCGTATTTGTTTCTTAAGATGAGTTCAGTTCTTTTGTTTTATAACTACATGTAAAATGAAGCTCATAAAATGAGAAATTATTTTGTTATTTTGCAACTACGAGAATTAAAGTGTTACGAAAAATAGCGCTTTTTCAATGGCGTGTTCTTGCAGTTTCCTTTCCCTAGAAAAATATTACATTTAATGAATTTTACTCTCAAAATGTACTTAGTTATTTCGGATTTTATCAACCCTTCGTAAATATCTTCTTTTAGACAACTTTTCTTATTTCGTAAAAATCTGATTCAATTACGACTTGATGGAAATCTGGTGAATTTAATATAATTTTCAATAAATGAAATGCAAATTTTAATGTAGGAGGAAAGTTAAATAGCTTTTATTTTTCTATAAACAAAACGATCAAATTTTTATTGCAAAAATATTATCAGAAATGCCTACCAGTGGCCGAATAGATAATTGTGCTTAACATTGTTAGTTTGGGCCAGACTCACATGCAGGCAAATGGCGCTTAGCTCATTGGCATTTTTTCCATTGGGTAATGTTAATAAAAATATAATTTTTGTGAAACAAATAATCAAATTTAAATAGCAAAAATATTAGACTAGAAGAGAAACATGCTAATGTGACAATCAAAATCGTAAAAACAACTTTGTATTATACCTACGCTAAATACAAGGTTGTTTTTACGATTTTGATTAGCAAAAATATTATCAGAAATGCCTGTCAGTGACCGAATAGATAAGACCACTGAACGTTGTTAGTTTAGACGAAGCTCAGATTCAAACAAATGATGCTTAGCTCATGGGCATTTCATGGCTTTATCCTTGCATAATGTCAATACAAACCAACTTGTCTTAGGAACTCTTGCACAAAGGTACCCCTTCCCACAGACAGATTACTCTCATGTGCTTTGCCATTATCAAAGCAATTTAATAAAATATATACTCAGAAACTAGGCACTACGTCACCGAAACACAAGCGGAACACCAGTCTCAGAGCTTCTTTATTAATCCTGAAGATTAAGAAGTTTCAAGAATATGTTTTATAAAAATTGAAATTAAGACTTCTAGAATTTTGAAATTTGACAACGCAAATAAATTAGCGTAATTAATTTTCATTTATTGCATGTAATGCATATTGCGAATCTATCATGTTACGCCGAATTTTTTTCTTTTTTTCAAGCCACCTAGTAGACAGCTGGCTCACTAATCAACTTGGGTAATTTGTGTGGTGGTGTTTAAATACCAATCTATTACAGATGCTTATGAAATACGGCACCACTTGGCATCACACACATAATACAGTTCGCAGCAACATTTTACATAATATCAACATACAATACATGTATTACAAAATATCACAATTATACGTGCAAGAGGGTACTACACTCATGTGCCCTCTTGCACACGCAATTTAACTCCTATATACAGTTGTAGATCCAGGGCAAATTATTGAAGAAGCTGTTTGTTTGTATGTCTGCATGTTCCTCGTATTGTGGAAAAACGACGGCAACTGGAGTCACCAAATTTTAAATACACATAGTCCTTTACCCGAACATGTGCCCGAATTTTAAATTTCGAATTTTTCTTTAAATATGTTTCCTATTTCGTGTGAATTTTTGATTAACAAACTCAGCGATCTGAAAGCGAGGAGTGGCAACATTATTCGAAATAAAATATTTTATCTTCGGCGCCCCCAAAACTATTGTCATTCGCCAAAATGAAGCTTTACTGATAATCATGCGAAATAACAGGCAAGTTCTCTTAATTCTGCACATGAGTGAATATGGGTGAATTGTGATATTCAACCTTGTTTCGTAGAATTGTATTTCTTTATCTAAATGCAAAGAACTTGTAGGAAAAATAAGAGAAAGGAATGGATAAGGACGAAAATTAATTGATTGGCTTAGGTGTATAAATATATTTTTTTAGCTGAGTTTGAAAATGAAATCGTTAATTAAAACTGAAATATGTGTTGGAAGCCTTTCAGAGAGCATTAGCACATAAAATATGAAGCAATGGCCAGGGGATAACTAATAATACTTAATGTTTATTTGTTTTTCTTAACTTGGATAAGGAATTAAACTAAAATGTAAATTATATGGATTTCCATCAATTACGCTTTCATATGCACTAGCGATTCATCCCGGCTTAGCAGACCACCTGAGAATATTTGTAGAATGAGAGTAACAATGGAGCACTAAAGCAAATTTTGTGTCCAGGCGTGAGACAAAAAATTAGACATTACCATGAAAAAAATATTTTCTTTATACTTTTTATCTTAACCATTCTAAAACAAAGTAAGAGCAGTAAACCATTTGCTTAATTAATAAACAATTATACTTGTTCATAAAAGGCTTAAATGTATTGGACCATGAGCCCAAATAAACTAATAAGAAACAAAAGTTTCGAAGGTATTCGAATTTATAGTACATTTAGTTGAAGATACTAATTTTCGAACTTTCCTTCAAATTTCCTTGGAGTATTAATGAATATTTGACGAGTTAATGTGATTAAATGTCTAACTCCTACAGGAATTTAATTTATGAATATTATATAACTTTTAGCATACTTTCAACAATTATCCCATTTATTAGAAAAATAAATATTGTGCATATAATCGTTTCTCCATGCAAACGCTCAAAAAAGATATACTGAGAACTTATGCGATCGCAATCTAACGTAATATTTTGATTATTGGGCTCTTTATGTATGAATTAAGAATTTACTTCCATTTTAAGTAATGTATAGTTATCGTTGCTCTCTTACAGTTTAATAAACTGTTTACCTCTTATGGGTTTCTCTTAAAACTGCTTCCTATGTCATACGTCAAGCTATGTATACCTATGTCAAATAAAACATAAACATATCTTCATGCATTTCAACTAGCATCTTCATCTCTTAACGCACATCAATTTGCGTCAAAATTATGCAGATCGTTTACAAGAGAGAGCTAAGCAATCCACATGTAGAGACACCAGGTATTTTCGAAGCAGGAGACATAAAAAAAGTACAATGCCTTCGCCGGGACTCGAACTTGGAACTTTTGAATACACCCCGAGTGTGCTAACCACGAGGGCATGTTGGAAGGAAGGAGAAAATATAAAACTGAATTCTGGAACTTATACTACGTTAACAGCATCTTCAAAATAGTACAGTTACTAAATCAAACACACGCAGAACGCAAAATTAATATTGTACCAGATAACTCAATAAGACATCACAATCGAAAATTTGTTTAGATAATGGAAAGCACTTAAGGACTATCTGCCTAAGGAAATGGAAGCCTTCTTGGAGGACGTTTAAAGAGAAACCGGCTCGTACTGCATTACATTTGAGGAAACAATGGAAACTTTATGCAGTAGCATTCCTCTGAGAAGTATCAAAACGGGAACAAATTATTTATAGTAATCAAAATCCCCTTCTTCCTCTTCCCCCAAAATACTTGAAATATTTCATTTCAAATAATGAGTAAAACAACTACTGTAAAATTTCAGTGGTACTAATTTTATTCTTTAACTGATGGATTAACTATATCGCAACCATTCAAGATAAAATCTTATTAAAATGTATCTGGCTGTAACTCTTTTGCCATTTAATACGAATATTTGCTGTTTCGAAACTATCTTAGCTGAAAAATAAAGAGAAAGGAAAACAAACCTTAACTTTATTGAAGTATTTAAAGAGTATAAATAATAAGTGTTTGACGCCACAAAACACCCAGACATGAACCAAAGCTTGTAAAGAATTTTTGTAAAATAATCGAATTGATCGAAAGTTATGAAACCAGTATAACTGTATTCTACAAATAAGAAACAACGTGGAAATGAGAAATAAGCACTAAAAACAGTTACTTGTGTAATTTAAAGGTTAATTTAAAGGTTTGTGTATTTTAAAATGGTTAAAGCGAACACGAAAGTCAAACTGCGAACATTATTCACATGCAATGTAAAGCAACATCAGTGTGATTGTAATTCGAATTTAGAGGACAGCTGCACAAAAATGGAATTGCGGAGTTCAGATAGCTAGCAGGTAACATGAAGCTATTTATCACTGTTTGCTCCTTTATATGACAGCATAATCCAAGGAAAGCTGTATGACGTGGTTGACGATGCAATATGGTACACGCATCATCTCTTGCTTTTTCTTCATTTCATTCTAGTTGGTTTTTCATGCATTTAAGCTACTATACTATTGAAATTACCGAAATCCTTCCTATGTGCGTTTGTGATGTAACTGCCAGCTTATCTCATCAGCTACTGTAAGACACAAGCTCATTTTGCAGAGAGAGCAGCTGATTTTTTCAAGATTTCCAGCTCCAACACACTGAATGACTCTACAGTACTACTACACGTGAATAGCTATTATATTTTCGTTAAGCTTTTGATAAATTGCAGTGTCTAAAAATTCTTGTTCAATATATCTGCAAATAATCCATACCGAAACTGCTTTTTTTATGCAAACAAACCTTTTACAGCTTTAGTCAAGAGCTGAGTTATGTGAAATATTTTATCATTTTCACCTCTTATTTTGCATTCTTCACAATAATTTTATCAACAGATTCAAATGTGGGTAGATTATTGCATATTTCATAATTCAATAATACTTATGAGCTATAGCAAATCTGAAGATGATAATATTTTTTGCATGTGTATAGGACATTTGTCATCGTGGAAAGATACTTAAAACGATATAACAGTAAATATCACTATATATAAATATTTATTTATAATGAATGAAATTCGATGGCAAAAAATAATCTTGTGCAAAAAGGATTTTGCAACTCTTAATGCAAACTTTACAAAAAGAATATTTACAGCCTGCATTTGCTATATCAAATGCCAAGAGACCAATTAAATTCCTTGTTAAGAGTACTACGGACTGCGTCCCTAGTGAATTAAATCTGTATCAGAATGAGATAAATTAAAATAACTATAGGTTTTCCTCATTACAGCCGTAATCATGTAATATTCGTATTCCTTATAATTATTATACTTTACTGCAACTTTTCGCTATATGCGACTAAACGTATCCTTTCTCGGCTTTAAATAAACCCGGTTTTTAATATAGTATTAAGGTAATGAATATACTTTCTTCTGACTTTTCTTCGACAATAATTGTTTAATATTATAAACACACGCACCTTTTGTAGTACAGAAGCCCTTGTTAAACGGTATTTAATTGACTAAACTAGCAGGTTAGACTCTGATGAAGTTAAGAATTTACCACTCAAGTGATAACTACAGAAAGAAAGAATAGCTAACTATGTGAAATTAAACTAAGTATTTAGATCTAAGTGATTTGTAAGCACGCAGAATTAATTTACAGCTTTAGAGTTCTGCTTCAATTTGCAGTAGGTAATACCAGTTAAATTGTAATAAACAGAAGTTCAATGTATACTACTCTTTATGAAACTTGCAACACGTCGAAGGAATCTGTGAATAACTTTTGCGAAATTCAAAAGCTTATGGTATACAAATGATTGGTAGTGCAGCGTAACGGTGCATACATGAGATGAGCAGCTCTCCTTTGAGCTGCCATCTTAGCCTTATAAATAGAAGCCCGTAGGGTAAAATTAAAAATAGTGTCTTATCATATGCCAAGGTAAACGTTTCATAAGAAGCCACTAAATTTTATCAATGACAAAGGACCCAATAAAAGCGACTTATGCCATTTGAAAGTTCCTTTGTATCGTTCCTTTGTATCATGGCAGTACATGCATGGCAGTGATCGTATTTAATTCTGATGATTCGTTTTATGGTGTTGTAGTTTTTACAAGCACGAATGTATTTAACTTAAAAGCGTTCGAGAGTATGTGGTAAAAGGCTTACTAAACAGATTAGAAGTCTCTGTTACCAGATTGGTTATACGAATTTTAAAATTTAACTTACCACAAGTGTGGTAAGTTAAATTTTAAACTCATTTGTTAACCTTTTGAGTGAATTTTAAGTTCATTAATAGGGCAGTTCATTGACTTTTGTAACAAGAATTTCATTAAGCAGGCAATGTTTATGTTAGCAGATGTTATACCTCTGTTTCTCTTTTGAAACCTATTGCATTTTTTAAAACCAATAATTTACATACATCTGCAAAGGGCTGAAAGGAAAAAGGAGAGGTATAGTATTATTTTACTTAAATTGCTTAGTTAAGCTAAGAGCCTTATTTTAAAATCTTTTCTATTTAATGTTAATAAATGGTTTATGATTCTTTATATTTCAAAAAGAAAATTTATATCTAATATATACAATAGTTAAGAGAGACATTTTCATTTAAGATAGACTACTTTATAATTTTTAAAAAAGAAACAATAAAGTTAATCTCTTTTCTATTTCAAAACTGTAAGAAGCAATAAGTTTTAATTTCTTTTTCAGCTTTCCCACAAAGAAATCATTATGCTTTTGTTTGGCTTAAAGATCAGTTCTTTGCTGAATTTAATGCTAAAACTCTTATCTCCAAGCCATCTTAGTTTGATTCCAAAACACTGCACAAAAAAGATAAAATAAAATAGTCCATTAGTACTGCTTTATACTCTTTAAACATTATTCTTTAATGACGGAAAATTTTATCTTAGAAATTAAATTGGATCCTGGAAGAAAAATGGGACTTTTTTTTAATAAACATCTTTGTGTGTTATTCGTTGAGAAAATGCGAACATCTGTCGCCTCGTCAAGATTTGTGGTTCACTTTTTCTCACTCATTTGTTAAGTCAAATTCGAGAGCTCATAAGTTCAGTTTTGGTATTTTATTTTTAGATGCTGATGTATTGGATTTCTTTCCCGGCATTTTATCGAGATACCTAGTCAGAACGAGTAATTACTAGAGTTTTCCCAAAAACGAATATATAAACTCTGCCAGTCCGCAAGAGAGAAAGATGTTTTTAGAGGCTGTAAATTATACTTAATGAGACAGAATGCATCGTTGAACTGAGCGTTTTTTGTGAACTTACTGCCAAGATCACACGAGGCATTTTCAGTGGCTTGGCATATAAATTGAAAAACAGATTGGCGCGCAAAGAGGCAAAGTAACTTGACACTTCAAATTACCGTCGATGGTATCTTATGTGGCAAGCCACGTTTTTTCAAATTATCTGATCTTGCAAGAGAGTCTCCTGACATTCATAATTATAGAAGCATTATGAAGATAATGCAGACTGCTCAGCAAGAAAAACCTCTTTGTGAAGTTTGGTTTTCTGAATAATTAATTATATTTACTTAGATGGCAGATTCAAATAAGTTCCTTTAAACTTTACGACATCCATAATATTATTTTTATCAAAATAACTATTTCATGCACCTACCAAGATAAATATACTGTGAGCTTAAAAATGTTTTGGAGTAAAATCATGAAATTATTTTTCCTTCTAAGGATCTTGTAGTTGCAAAAGACACGAAATCTATCTGCCTTAAGAGGGCGTTCTAAGAATAATCGGCTTTATTCATGTTTTTACATGTGTGAATGCCTTTCTAACTCAGTACGTACATATTCTATTTAACATTTTCATAGATGCTCTTATAATATCCGTTCTCATATCAGATCTCTTTTTACTTTAATAAATTATAAAAATATAACAGAATTAATATAATTATATTCTTATAAAAATTATGAATAACTATTATAAAAATTTTCAAAAACTAATATAAATACATTCAGCTATCAGCACATTCTTTTAATTTTGAAAGATCTTGAAGAACCGATAATTTAAACTATAATTTATGTATTTTATAAGCTTTTGGGATAGTCTAAGTATACAGTAAGAAATAAGCTTTTTTGGATACCACCAATATTCAGATTATTTATTTTGATATTTTTCATTTTGCTACATTCAAGAAAAGCTTTATGATGTATTTAATTATAAGTATACATGACTTTCCTCCTATGTATTTTATCAAGGACCATGTTTTTCAAAATAACTTAATACTCCTCTTAAAATATATTTTATTCTCACGAAATGTGAATTTATTTCTTTATAATTTTATGTCTTTGATATATTTTTGATTGATTTTATCTTGTTTGTGTATTTGAACATTATTGTTTTAAGTATGCAATTATCTGTTTATCAGATTAGTTGAAAAACGTTTCCTTATGCTATATGGCATAAATTGTTTTCTACTTATTATGGCAAGACTTAGAGTTTAGGCATTTTGAGAGATCTGAGTGAAGCACTATACAGGCTCGATAGCTGTAGATTTGCAAAAGATTGAAGAGATGTAGTAAAAGTAGTTCCTGTAGCAAAAGATTTGAAGATTTGACGCTGTAGATTTGAAACAAACGATTCCTATGTTTTATGCTATCGAGTTACTATGAATGCTGGATTAAGGGGAAATGAGTTGGTTAATATTATAGCCAATAGAGAGAATGGCATATCTCATGAAGCCATTCTCTACATAGACAACAAGTCATCAAGAAAAGGTACTCGTTAAAACTCTAGGCAACAAATCTGGGATTTAAAAGTTAATAATAAGTCGCAAAATTTTAAGTTTAGAATCGAAATTTGGAAATGAGGAAGGAATTGTACAGAAGTTATTTTAATTTGATTACAGACAGGTGAACCAGCCTGATCAGTATAGTGGTTAGCATTGTTGACCTCAGGTTTGGATCTCGGAGAAGGTTTGGATATTTGTAAGTGTATATATATCTATATCATGGAGGCACTTATATTCACATCTAGCCGAAATTCGTGTTAAGTAATTTTGTAGTAGGGGAAGAAGGGTAGGAGACCCTTGGACCCATACCTAGAGGTATTCTGCTTCAAAGTTGGGTGAAACAGTATTGTCATCTATTCGTGTAAGGTGCTCAAGGCTCGTATCAGTGACAAATGCAATCCTGTGCCAGGATAAAATTCAGTGACTTGTTATAATGTCACTGTCAGACAAGGGCACCGATAAAAAACTGGGCAAACAGAAGTGGTTTACTTTTGGCTCCTCTTATCTTAGAACCTTACTCAACTTTTATTACTGACAATCACTACTGACTGTCGGAACACATGCTAATTAGGCAGTCGCTGAAGACACCAGAATTATGAATGGTTTAAAGAGGTTCATATAAATACCGATGTAACGTGTTTGTAACTTTCGTAAGTTAATTTTTTGTGTTTCGTGCTTCTATGGCTGAAGAAAACAAATGGCGGATAGCGAGCGCTGGCGTGCTGTCGGACTCATTGGAGCAGGACAATCAATCAACTTTCTGTCGCTTTGATCATTCCATTATTTCTCGATTGCGAAAACAATTCCAGACCCTTCAATTAGTTGTCCGGAGACTTTTTCCTGGTCGACCAATACTTCTGAAAATTTGTGTATTGCTATGGTAGACAAGCGGAATCGTCGAACGACCTCCACAACTGTTACATCCATGGTAGCAGCGTCACTTAGTAAGACAATATTTGCCAGGACTGTGCACTGAAGTCTTCGAATGAAGGAACTGTATTCTCGAGTACAAAATATTTGTATTCCACTAACCGTCCACTCCAGAGGAGCAAGATTAAAGTGGTGGCGTCAACATCTCAACCGGACTTTCAAAGATTACCGCAACGTCCTTGAGTACTTGAGATTACCGGACGAGTTCAAATTCGCCTTGGAATTGGATGATAAGCGTGTAAGCGTCTCGACAGAATGAGGATACGGAATCAGGCCCAGCACATTGTAAAACATCTAGCATTCAAAAGCGGAAGCATCATGATATGGTTTGGAATTTCATAGGGATATTGCACCCAGCTGCACATCTATAAAGGCTCTTCTATAACGGCTACGCTGTCGGGTAAACCTCTACACCCCATTGTGAGTCTTTACGTAGCAGCAGTAGCTTTTGATTTCCTCCTTATTGGATGACAATGGCCGTCATTACTGAACCAACATGGTTAACGAGTACCCTGAAGAGTACAGGCATTTCTCATAGGGCGAAGCTACCTTATTCACCCGACCTTAATTCCGCAAAAAATCTTTGGGGATGCACTTGGGCGTGCTATCTCTGCATGTTTACGTTCTCTAGTCGGTGTCAGCCAGGTGACATTGCTGTCACCCATTGCTAGCATCTGTGATGGTTGATGAGCTAGCACTGAAATTGCACATTGCTAGCACTGAAAGAATGGATAATCGCTATAAAGTTGGTGTGAAGGTCGGTGTGGCTACATAACTTATTAATATAAGTTTTGTTTTAGCCTTAAACTTCAGTTTATTAATGACCCAAATGTGATGGCATCAGATGTTTCCTGAAATTAAATATTGTTTAAACATTTGTACATAAGGCTTGCTTTCATAAACATATTAGCTACGTTCATACGCATTTTGATGTTAATTGAAACTTTGCTTTTCTTTTTTCATTTATTTTGCCGTTGCGTGCTTAACGTTTGGAAGCGGTGTAGTTAGACAACTTATCGCTTATGATTAGACAAATATCTTTTTAGTTTTAAGCTTAAAGTGTAGTCATAATTACACTGCAACTGATGAAGCATCAGCACAAAATTTTATTCTGTGTTTTAGTTTTCATCTGCGTCCAATTTTTTCAAGTCAGATCGATGAAGATTCATTGATGTCGCTTAATGTTAACGTTTAAAGTTTAATATTTTTATCATATTCACAATGGATATGGAGTTGAAATTTTATATATACCCACTATTAGAGCACTTCGGGCTTTGCAGGACCTCGTACTAATTAATATTTTGGTGTACGTGTGTAATGTGTGTATGAGAATAGTGTCTAAGCGCAGTCTTTTGGCTATGACCTGTAAAAAGAAACCAAACTCTCTCGAGTATGAAAATAATAATGGGACTCCAAATGATAAGAATATAAAAAAATTATTAAAAGATAACTATCGTAGTAAAATTATGATTTTTGAAATTGAACAAAAAATGCTGAGAAGGTTTATTCCGTGTGCATTAAATTCTGAATTTCCACAAAAATAATAAAAAAAACTGCTTAGCTGTCTTATATAGAAATGCTTATTATGCTTAGCCTAAAGTCTTATATAGAACAATTGTTGTACATGTGTTCCCATGCAAAGCAAACACACTGAATGAGTATTTATTTCGCAAGAAACATATGTATTCTTACATTTATGAACGAACTTGGATATTTTGTGTACAACACATTTTTCATTCGCAAACATCAAGTCTCATACTGCATTCTTTTCCTATTACCATTTTTTCTAGCTACACATCAATCGATTGACATTGAGACTGAATGTGTAGCTAGGTTTCATATTTTCGATTTTTAAATTCTTTACTTTTCTAGCGGATGTATTTCTACTGTCGGCACAAGAAATATATGAATATTGGTATTTTATATCCTTCCTTTCTGTCTTTCTCTTATATAGTCCATAGAAGCTATCCTTGTTGTGATTATTGTACTGAATTTTTATCTTGCTTGAAAATTTGGGTAATATTTTCATATATTTATATTAATATATGTAACGTATTATTTTTCTATATGTATATATATGTAAAACATATTATATTCTATATAAAGCTTCGATTAAACTTGTTAAAGAATTATAATATCATATATATTCATATTTGTTTCGTTTGGATATAAAATTGTACAGATATATTTAACTTGATTGTATAACTTCGGGTGAAAAAATATCTAGATATGGCTCTGACTGGAAGTATCATATTTACTCTAAAAGTTTCCCATTATTTTACCACAAAGTTCTGAAAATGTTTTAAGTATTAACATAATTTTCCCTCTTCCTCAAGCCGTTCAAAAAGGAAGCTTCTTTAAATTAAAAAAATGGGTTCGTCTAGGTAGTGATTATTTTTGTCTTACAAATAGCTTGATCGTAGATTTTCGGTGCATGGACTCTTATCGATGAGACAATAACAGTAAAGAGTTTCAAGAAAACGGAGTCATGTAAGGCTTATGATGGTTCTGACATCTGGAAAGACAAACTTAATGGTGGCGAAAATGAAGACAACGGTAACGATACTGACGACCTGCAAGCTGTAAAAGTTGACATAAACAGCAGTTTTAGCAGTATTAAATGATTTGAGGCTTTGGGAGTAGCACTGTAGTATTTACTTCTTTGTCGATGAAAGTCTCAATCGATCAAAACACTACAATGAATTTATTGAATACATTAATTTTACAGTACGATAAGATATACCCAAAGCAAGAAAATGACGACATGGTACACTGCCGCGACAACGCGTCATCTCACACCACAGTTCATCCTATAAATCTCTTTTAATGACCTTTCCGCTCCCTTTTGGTCCCTCTGGAGCTTGCGAAGATACCTTCCGCAGGTCAACTCCGACCAAAGAAAAGAAAATTCCGAAAGTCCGTAAGAGGTCGCTAGGAACTCCTCAGCAGAAAAGCAAATGGTCCGAGGCTCTTTAACAAAACGCTGTTACAACACTGGAAACAATAAGATCGAGAGAGATGCAAGATGCAGGAGATAGAAACTAAGACATTCTATTAGATTTTAATAATGATAATATTACTATGTATTCTTGTTGAAGTATAAGTTTCTTAATAATATTGTGATAGTTACCGATAGTTTAGCCATGAGTACTTTTACATTTGTTGTGTTTGTTTTCTCCTTCCGGTTTTCGGTATAAAAAAATAGTAAAAAATCAGAAGGGAAATACGAGAGTAAATAAGGTTTTAGTCGAGGATCTATATTTAGAGAAATAAAGCCCATATATGCTTTCTTAAAAGACTATAGTATATGAATGCGCTCCGCGCCAATTCATAAAGAAACATTTAGCCAAATAAAGAATATTATTACAACGAAACAAAATTCTTCTTTGTATGAAGCAACACAGTTTTATTCCTCAAACTGAAAATAAGTTCCGTACAGATCTACTAAGTACATCTTAGAAAAAATATAATTTATATTTTTTAATACCTTTGTTCACTATACGAAAATATCAGCTTATGCCATACATAGGAAGCAAAAGCTGTGCTCTGAATTATTTTAAATTAAGAGTAATATAATAGTCTCATTATATACGTTTGGATCCAAGAAAGCTGTCCGTGTGCTGCAGGTTGCTCAAAAGGTTGTTTAACGATAAGAGACTATCTAAGGTAGGAAAAGTCTTCAACTGAAATCACGCTATAAAAGCTGAATGTTATTTCCTTTGGACGAAAGAAGTTAAGTCTAGAGTGCTTTATATTCTTTTTTTTTTCACTGTTTTTCTAGACTTTCTTCTCTCTTTGCGTTACTCCATAGAGTCTATTGGAAAGAAAACATTTCCGAAAGAAGAAATAAGAGAAACGTTCTTGCCGGTCTATTTCCTGCTGCGCAGAATTAACTGTTCTATTGTCGTCTGTTATTTGCAGTCGACAATAGCCTAGAAATATCGTACTTCTCACACAGTCTTTTTTCTTTTCCTAACAAAATAAAATTTCTAGTTTTCCGTGTAATTCAACTCAGCTGGTTTCCTCTCCATCAGTTTTATGCGCGACTTTTATGATTTTTCATGAAATTCCATTTCATTCCCTCCCCCAAAATGTCTTAAGAATCATTATGGGATTATGAGACGTAATAATAATATATCACTGAATGTCGGTTACGCTATAAATATACTCTAACACTCTGCAACCATATATTTTTAAGACTTCATCATCACGGAGATTAACTTATGAGAAACGTTCTCTTTATCGGATAAAAATATATAATAAAAAAAGTTTCGAAGTCGGAGATAAAAATATAGAAAACACCCTCGCCAGATATCTATCAGATTATATTTTGTAAGACTTCTAAGAAAGTGGAGGTTTCCTAGAAAATCTTTCGTATGTCGAAATGACAAAAGGCAAAGAAAAAGAACATCAAGTTGATATTGTAAGGATCCTAAGCTTTACTAACATTTATTTTATTTTAAAACTGTACTATCACTTCTTATTTTCTACTTCCGGCCAGAATTAAATGCTTTAACTTGTTTATGCAAATTGTCTTGCTAACGCCAAGTACTTAAGTTGTGGCTTTTTGCGAAGCGAGAGAGAGAAGGAGTTTTAGGAAGCAAGCCGCTTGCCACTGTAAGTTTTACGAGTTTTCAATCGGTTGCTGGTTGCCTTTAAGGCCAGAGGTTTAGCCCTCTTGATATTTGCAGACGTATCGTAGTTTTAGCAGCTCGGCGTACTACATACGTACCTTTTTTAAATAAAAGCCATTCTTAGTGCTAGGTATTTGTATACTAATTCAAAGTTAGTTTTTAGTTAGAGTTTTAGTTAGTAGTTTTTATATCTTACGTTCAGACCACAAGTGGTTGTTCTCTGTATTCGGAAGCTCGGAAATACCTGTAAAGTATTGAAAATAAAGGGTTTCGTATACCCTTCCTGCTTGTGTTGTCTACTTCACACCTTCTTGAACATAGCTTCAGTAAGCTCCCTGTTCCTATTCAAGATCATTGGTGTTTCCAAAGCAAATCAAGAGAAACACAATTCCTGACAATATGATAAGTACATAGCCCGTATTTAATCTAATGGCCGGATAATCGCTAGTTCAAGCATTCGGCGGGGTTGGTAGGACCCATCAGTCATTTAGTTGTCTCAAAACCAAGAACATTGTCACAGGAAAAACGATTTTACACCCAACAGCAAATGCGGTAGGTAATTACACATATGCAAGCCTTCTGCGAGATCAACGCTATGAGAGCCTGAGATCAACGCTATGAGAGCCCGAGATCAACGCTATGACAGCCGACTTCCCTACGTCCCATATCAAGTAGGGTGGCATTACGTAACTGATATAAATAGAAATAACAAATGTAACTTGTGGTAGTAGTGTCTATAATGATCTACGTCGCGCAGTGAAAGATTCGGAAGCGGGAGATACTAAAGACTTAACGTAGAAGGGAAAAGTTTATAGTCTATAAATACCTGTCTTGAGGTAATTTATATCCGTTAGGTCACTAAGTTTATATTTTTCGCAGTTCCAAAAAGCTGTACAGCTAGAACTCGGTGAGACACCAGAATTTCACCTTTGGTCTTACAATTATAGTCCTATTGCATTAACTGTGCAGCCCCGTGTCAATTTTGGGGAAGAATATCCGGGAGAATGTATCCGAAGATATTCCATCCCTCTTTCACCATCACCAAACCACTCTGCAGAACTTTCGGCTCACCGGTGTTTTAAGTTCTTGCATGCCCAGCAGACAATATACACTTACAAGCATCGATGCCTGCTTCGAGATTCAAACTCAGAGCCAATGATAAGGCATTCAACACCTCTAACCACAGTATCGATCAGAATGGTAATTTCAAAGAGCTTAAAAGAGAGCTTTTAATTGTAACACAGCGTTTTACTCATAGGCCGATACATTTTTTTCATCGTTCAGTTTTTAGTAGGCAATCGAATCACTCTACAAAACTGCCATAAACATGCGTGTTTTATCACAATTAAAGCCAAACATTTCCTCGAAAGTTGCATAAAATGAATTTCGCCCTTTAAAAAAAAAAAAAAAAAAAAAAAAAAAAAAAAAAAAAAAAAACTCGTCTTTGTGTTTTCCTTTCAGTAACTGGGAAAAGTATTATGTTAAGCTTTTCGTAAAAATAAATGAAAAAAGTAAAGCATGAATTTCGGCCCACTAGCCTCCTAGCGGTAAAGTCGCTGAGCATTTGTAGTTCGGTCCGGGGTTCGAAACCGGGGAAACGGGCTGACTGCGTGGTCTTTTGATGTTTTCCCCCAAATGTATCTTATGTACAAGCCTGTTCCCCTAGCAAGTCCTCCACGAAGGCAGTCCTTACCTTCAGCAAATAGCTCTTGAGTGCTTTGCTATTATTAGATAAACCAAAGAAAACTAAGAATATACCTCTCATAATATTCTGCTGTGATTGGAAAGAAAACAGTTTGTATTAAAACAGTTTATGCATATTAATTAAATAAAAGTAATACCTACTCATCAAAAGGCATCTAATTCTTTGCATAAGAATTCCGGTAAAGCCGAGGCAACCATCCCTGTGTTTAACGTAGTTCCATCATGTTATCTGATGAATAAAGTTCTAAAATAGTCTTAAAACTTTAGCTTGTGGTGAAAGGTGTAGTTTACTTCTTTCATTTATAAGAATCTAAGATCACACAGGGATTTGAACTCAGGACCTTCCTGTCTTGCGAGCAGGCTGCTATTACTCAATGAACTACAAATTTCTGAAAAGCGACACCGTTATTTTCTGCATTAAGGATGAAACACAGAAGCGTAGTAATGAGAAATTTGCTTTCGTAGTAAAGTGCTTCTGCATAATCTGGTTGTATTCGCCTTTCACATAATATATAATTATTTTCTAGTCATATGTAACTTAACTGTAAGGCATCATAAACAATTAAGTTTAATGCGTTTTTCTAAAATACAGCACTGCGCTTATTGAATGTACTGTAATATATGCTAAATTTTATAACTTAAATGCAATTACTCATTGAATCAATCATTAAGTATAATAGCTAGTTCATTTACTCCCTGTTCATTATAGCACTTTTGGTTTCAGCATCATTATTAAATCATTTAACATTCGCATTTAAGTTCTCATTGGCAGACTACATGAGTCTTTCATGAGGTTCAATTCGAGGGAAAGGAATAATCCCTCCATTTTATTACCAAGAAACTATTCTTCTGTGCTGTTTATTGCATGGAATTATTAGAAAAGCGTCCGAAGTTCAAAATTAGGGCTCTTTAAATTTTTTAAAGCATTTAAATTTAAAGTTATTAGTGCGCCTTTAAATTCAATGTCAGCTCACTGCAAGCAAAGACTTCTTTCATTCTGAATTTTACAGACTGTTTCTGCGTCTTGGGGACATCTTACCAATAACAGATCTACCATCTATTTCGGTCATGTAAATTAAAATGTTTCTGAAAAAGTTTAACTCTTGCATATTATTTTAACATTTTCAGATAATGATACACTTTAAAAATTCTTTTATAGTTTACACGTCATGTGGGATTTTTTACAGTGTATCTTTTATACAGATGTCTACTTTTCTTTCATAATTAGATTTTTCAGTTTTGTGTATATAACTGAGATTTCTTCGTGAGGATTTCAATCTCGAGGAGTCTCCTCATTAGCCTTGGCAAAAATTTTATCCATGCTTTTATCTGCTCACACCTTATACATTCATATTTTTGGAATGTTAAAATTTCCAACATAAGATTTCTCTAAGTCTCAACAATCAAATTCATCTACTCGCCACGAATTTAAGACAACGATTTCTACTTTACAAATTCATTCAAAGCTTTTTAAGGCTCATCCTTAAGATCAACTAAATTGTAAAATTTTAAAAAAATAGCGTTTCAGCAATATTGAAAAAGAGTAAATAGAATTTATTATAATCTATTTATTTAAATGAAATTCACAGACGAACTTTTTCCTGCTTTCGAACGTTATAAAACAGAGAGAGATAATTTATTCATCATGGTCGGGATTTTACAACATGAAATGTTAGAAAGTATTTCGAGAATTCCCATTTCTCTTAAATTCGTTACATTTAATTCAATTTGTAAATGGTTTAAAATTATTCACTTCAATATGAAACTTTCATTTGAAATCTTTCCTTAGATTTTCTGTTTTGTTGAAATATTTTAAAGGTTATTTGGAGGCTAAATCATTTGGTGAGAAATATAAATCGTTTAAATTCATCAACGTCTTTATAAGCTTTCTTTCCCTCTTAAATTATACTTCTCTCAATAATCTTGCGAACTTATCGATACTTACTAAATACTGCTTAATTTTTTCCTCTGTGCATTTCAAAACTTAGATATTGATCTGAGAATAAAATTTTAATAAGTATAACGTAATTCCAAGAATCATTAAATTTCAAACTTAATTTTCATTTCTGCCTGATATTTAAATACAATGATGGGGAAAATCTAAATTTATTATGCTACAATTTTTCTAGTTTTTTAGTTCTGTAATGAATATCTTTTAAATAATCAATATTTCATTAGAATGACGTAAATAATTTCCTTTATTATGTTATGTGAACAATCTGATAGTTCTTAGTGTTTGCCTATGAACACGTTTAAAATCTGCTAATTATCTGTATACACGAATAAATATGTTTCATTAAACATTATAACCGTTTAGAAAACTCATTATTATCTTCACCTTCAAGGAAACTTGAGAAGAAACGTTATGGTTTACACTTAACCTTACTTTCGAAACATTAAACTAAAACGAAACTATTTAATGTCTGTTTCCATTTTGATCTTCCTAAACAGTGGCATTTTCAACTTCAAGATAATGTTTCTTGGCTAAGGAATTGTGATGTTTCCGAAAACGTTACACTCTGCCTCAAAAAATAATATCAAAATGAGGCTACAGAATTTTTTCCATCTCCTTCTCTAGTGTAAATAGGAGTACTTGGTAATAAAAACGTAATGATGTGATTGTCTTAGAATGCAACTCACATGTGTTTATTAGATTAAATATTTTGAGAAATCTGTTCTGCATATTGTTGCTGTAGTTGATGTCCAGTCGAGACAATAGACGACATAAACAAGGGTGCGTCAGAGCATAAACTTATCGTAGATCATCAATTATTAGTAATGATATTGTGATCTATATTGCTCCTACAGTTTTGATTGAGTACAGAATTTTATTCCCTACTGCCAGCCTCTTGATGATATTTTTTCATATCGGTGAATTTTAATTTTATACAGAATTACACTCAAAATCGGCCTGAGTTCGTGCTGAACTCAATGCTGAGGGCAACAAGCTCCCGCTAAAAGCCATTACAACCGAAATGTCATAATTATATGTTCGAAAATTAATAAATGCAAAGTAAGCTAGTGCTTTACTGAAGAAGGAATATATTCGTGAATTATTTTCTAAGGGAAAAGATTTTTTATTTTAACTCTTCATTGAAACATATCCATTTAACTTCTCCAGTCTTTAGGAATCTGAAGTGTAAACCCAAGTTTGTAAATTCATTAGGTGTTTTAAAGCCGGAAACAGGAAAAATCATCTGTACTGTCCCTGGGACTCTTCTTCAGACTCCATACCTTCCAGTTGCTCGTCGGACGTCCTTTCCATTTACACCACGAAGGCACGCAGTAAGGAGCCAGAAAACCCTTACAGATTTATAACTTTTCCCTTATGGGCTACATGGCTGATTTGGGAATTAAAAAGAGAATTATGTGGTACAAAAAATACTTTAACATGTATTCGCTCGAACCATTTTAATCATATCCGCAAACTATTCCATCATAGTTTTTACCAACTGTCTTTATTATCAATTTAATTTAAATTTTACTGGCATAATTCCTTCCCAGACTGCTTAACATCTATCTCTAAACAAAATTTAAATTATCTCAGATATTAGTGTTTTAATGTTTTTCTTTATTTGTATCTTCAACACGAATAAATATTTCTGAAAAAATTCTTTACAAACGCATTCCTTTCAAGGCAGCTGTGTCTTGCGCCTTCTGTTGTACGAAATATGCCTACATAGAAAACATAACCCAGAATTCAGAATATTAGGTCTCTTTCTTCTAGCACAGAAAGTTTATTTTATTAATTTCACTTTGCTTTAATTTGTCAAATTTAAATTTTTTGTCCTTGTTTTGTTTTCGGAATTTGATTAAATTCTTGTAATTTTTTCATCAGAATCAAAGTAACATGTTGTATTTCTCTTCATTTCTTTTAGAGATTAATGCCAGCAAGATTAATGTTAGATTTCTAGGATACAGTTTATTCCTACGTCTTACGATATCCAATAAAATACCTGAACTCTTCCCTTTTTTCGTTCCTGAAGTCATTTATATCCATAAAAAGATCCTTTTGTTCTTCATATCTAATCCTGCAGAAGCCATTTGCGTTTCCGAATAATAACTTTAAATCGACTTTAAACCGACTTTAAATCGCAAATCATTTTTATTGTATTCTACTCTTTTAACTCATTCATATCTCATTGCCTTCACATTCTTATGCATTTTGTTTTAAAAATAAGTAATATGTTTTATATCATGAACAGAAGTCACATTTATATCCATTTTGCACTTGTAAAGCTTTTTTGTTCAATTTCATAGCACAACATATAGAATAAATTTGCATTCTCAATCCCTGTCAAAGACTATACATGTAAGTCGATTCAACCACTGTTTAACCTAAAAAAAATTAAAATTATTGCACAATTCAAATGTATTAAATTCAAATGCAATTTAAATTAGTGCACAATACGAACGAATAGGAATCCTTAAGAATGCTGCTTTCGTTTGAGATTTCTGATTTTATTTAACTTGCGATAAATTTCTTCAAAAGGAGACACATTTTTACTAATATCCGCTCATTTTTATTCTGATAATTTTAGTGTAGCTATTGTTTAAACTAACAGAAATAAAAACAATATTTTCAATTATATATATTTCTTTAACGTTAGGCAATTTAAAAGACAATTGGGTATAATAATAAAAATACAATATAGGAATCATTATTTTACAGTGATTTATTTTAATCATTAATCTCAATTTAAACTCGATGTTTATTCATTAATTTATAAACACTGTTTAACACATCAGTTTCCCAGATTCTAACGCTTTCATTGATAATAAGCCATTTGTTCTCTACATGGTATTACCTCTTTCATTAATGATGAGCCTGTTCTCTACATAGTATTTCCAGAGTTTTAAGAGAAACGAATACTTGTACGCGCGTATACGAAGCCTGTGTACATGAAAACTGACTTCTGGCTCCGAATAGAAAATCAAACGATTTATCGCCTCACCCTAGGTTTTTAGAGAATAACTACGAACTCAGAAGAAGGTTTAAAATAAACCTTTTTATTAAAATTTCAACTTAACATAAAGCACCGTTCTTGCGGAATTTAACAAACTATACTTCAAACTTAAGTAATTAAAGTTAAATTTAAATTAATTTTTTCATCAGAATCAAAGCAACATTTTCTAATAAATATGTAAATTAAAATATGCAATTCATAAGGGAGAGTCCTATTCCTGGGGAAAGCCAATGAAAATAGAAATGACAGTAAGGATAAAAACAATAAGATAATGCATTAATAAACATAGAACGTTAAATGCTAAGGAATATATCTCACAGGTATATGTCAATTGGTTCCAAATTTTCTTCTGCATTATCGCCATACTACATTATAACATTTCACAGACTAAGCGAGGCAGATAACATATTGAAACTTCAAATTTCCTTTCACTCCATTCTGAAATTGCTATTTTTAATTTCTAAATTTCATCTTAATACATAAGGAAGAAATTGGAAGAAACTGAGAATAGTAGTTTCGTTAAATTTAATTGTTATAGTCTTAGTAATTTACAAATCCAAAATTTTCCTACGCGAGTAATAGTGAAAGAATAGTTTGTATAATTCTGTCAATAAATAAATATGCCATTTAAAAAAGCTGATGTGCAAATGCTGTAATTTATAGATTCATGTGTTTGCACAAATAAATTACTTCAAGAGATGACAGAGTCATTAAAAGCGTGGGATAGATAGATGAATTGCTACAGAGGTAACGATGAACATATTTAAAAATATGAATCATTCTACACGAACCAACAATATCGTACAATTTTGAGGTTGATAATGAGTAGGAAGTTTAGTTATTAGTTACTTTTTTACCAAAAGTAGCATGGCTAAATAAACTCCATCATTTTAATCACCAAATTGCACTTCAAAACACTGAACAAAAACTGAATCAATAATAAAGATCTTTATTTGCCGTTCAAGAAAAAATATTAAATTTAATTGTCATCTTTCCTGTCAAATGTATGTTAAATTCATTCAATGCCAGTATTCAAATCTCATCGGTAAGATACACCCTTCAATGTACTTTCCTTCAAATGCATTCCTGTGTATTGATCCTCAAGTTCGGGTTTATTGACTGAAATGAATGTAGGCTCCTTAGTGATGGAAACTGCATAGTCCCCTAAGTCACTGTTTAGAATAAATTGCAATCAATATAAGGAAGGTACGAAGCTACCGTCTTCGACCGAAACTATCATCCAAGTAGAATTACTGATTGTTCTTCTGGGATACCTGCAATAGAACAGATAGTCCTAAGCATGGTCCTTTCCCTTGGGGAAGAATAAGGTCGAAAAATCGATATTCCTTGCAAATCTGAAGCTAATCTTTAATCAGGCTTCAAATAAAAGACTTTTCAAAGCATAGTATGCCAATAACGCCAGCAGCTTTATTTCATATCGTATGAGCTTAATTTAAGCTGCTAATGTTCTTGAAATATTTTAAATTAATAAACTTCTCTCTTAAACTGATTGCGCGAAACGAAATAAACTATTTTTAAAAATTAATGAAGGTCTTAGGTTTGTTTAATTCCAGTGGCGGATAAATATCGATGAAGCAAGACCGCGCAGATTTCACTTTACACGTCTCTGTAAAATTATTAATCAAAATCTAAAGCTGATTTCAAACACGAAAGTAATAAATAATGCCAATATTAGATACTTATGCCTCAGCGTTACAGCGATGGTGATGAGTATAACGTAATACTTCCAAAGAAGATTGTAATAAATTAATATTTTGAGTTGCCGTCTTCTTATAAAAAATGAAGTGGGTGGTTTTAATTTTAAATGGAGCTTTAATATACTATGTTAAAAAAACTTTAAAGAAACAAATAGTTTCAAGGAAAATTGTTATAAGATTGTTAAGCATAATAAGAGGGATATAATTAAATGAACAAGAAAATTTTAGGTAGTTCGTAGTTGAATTAAAGTATAATAATTTGCTTTACCACTTTATGTTAAAATGCCTCCAAGAAGACAGAAAATAATATATTCCTAAGTTCATAGAGTAACATTTTATTAAATTCAGGGTACGGTAAAATGTCTTGCCTTTTTTTTTCGTATGAAATCCTCTTAATATTTTTAAATGAAGTCATTAAAATTACTCATGTTAAGTTGCTTTCTAAAAGAATTGCTTCTGAGTAAGCGCTGTGTTCTAATTTTTATCTGCATATTAATAATGAAATAGGAAGCTTTTATTGTTTCTGCTGGTATTCTCTCTAATTAGATTTATTTATTTATTTATATTTATATTAATATGCATTTTACTTTATGTTTTATCATTTTCGTAGGGAAAAGAATGAAAAAATGCTTCTGTCAATTCCATAACAAACAACCTACAATAATTAATTTCATTTTGCCGAGAAAATTGTGTAAAATAAATAGATGCCATTTTCCCTTAGAATATTCCGTACAAAAGCATCTCTCCTCTTTACTATATGGGCCCACCATCGGCCGAGCGGTAAAGTCGCTGAACACTGGTAGTTCGGTCCGAGGTTCTAATCCCGCGAACGGGCTGGCTGCATGGGCGTTTTCGTGGTTTTCCCCATTTGTAACGTGTATACGAGCTAGTTTCCCTTAGAAAGTCCTCCACGAAGGCATCCTTCCCCTTTGGCAGATAGCCCTCGAGGCTTTGCCATAATCACACAAACACACACCTCTTTACTATATATCTTTCTATGCTTCCCATAATAAATAAATAAACAGTCTGTGAATACATTTGTGTGTTTTCAATAAATCATTTGCTAAGTTGTAACATTTTCTCTTAATGTCTTTGCAATTTATGTAATAAGTCGAACTTCTTTTCTTTTATAATTTATGAATCTTTTATAATAATTATTTTCTTCTTTATACGTACTCATTACGAGATCTGAAAATGAATTCCACACTAGTGTTTTTTAAACCGTTTTCTGTCTTCTTGTCTCCTTATGCTCGCCAAAAAAAACTCATAGAGTTTGACCTTCTTTGGTTGCATAAACTGGCATCAAACTACTAACAGACTTGAAACGAATTAGTATTTTACATTTTAGTAAACAGAACTTGAACATAAACTCTCTTTTTGTGCTTGATGTTATAAACCACCATAAAAACCGTTGTAAACTACCATGTGGTGAAATTCTAAGCTGATTAAGAACTTCTCACTGGCGTAACAATTAAATGTCGGCAGCAATAACTCAAGCCGAAGAATAACAATCTTACCAAAGCTGACGATATCCAGTTATGTGGCCTCGAGAGGCAGAAACACGCTCTGTATTAGGGTCCTAAACACTCGACTTATATACTCTCTAACTTATTTGCATTCTGGTGAGGAAATGGAAAAGAGAAGTAATAGTAAATGTCTAAGCCACAATAACTGGTTACTTAAAATGATAGTAGCCCTACAAACTTAACATCCTGAAAGGTATGGCTGCTTCCTGTGGGTATACTTCTACCATCCTTGACACCGCATTTAAAAATCTTTCAAGACCTCCTTTCCTTCAGCTTTTATTCTTCAAATTAAGGATACTATACTTTTATTCAGTGTCTGTTATTCATAGTTAACTTAGCATTTTCCTTTCTAACTGCTTCAAATAGTACAGTTTCACAATTTCCTTTAAACCTATCCATAAAGCCAAGTACTCATTTATACAAAAAGAAATACCAGACAATCATTCATACAGAATTTATAAATTCTTTGTTGGTGGGGTCTTCCGTTTATAGAACAGATCTACAGATCTTTAAAATTCAGGGTGAAGGAATACAAAACGAAAGAAGTCGAAAAAGCCTTCAGTTGCTTCGCATTACTGAGGCGGGAAAAACACAGTTTTCTGTTTTCGAAAGCGAAAATTACTGTTCCCACTTATTCGCCTTTCAGTTTCCATCTCCTAGAAGCTTCAGAAGTCTTTTGGAAACAAAAATGTAGTTAATAACATAGCTCCTACTGGCTCCTATCGGAAGCATGGAAAATCTGTCCCAAGCCCCACATTTCCCTTTACTCAATCCCATTTTGTAATTTGTGCTGTAGTGTTTCACGTGCATGTCAAGATACAGCAACTCTTGGATGTTGTTGTATCATAACAACAGCGCTTGGACGAAGTTAGACTAGTTCGAACGAACTGGAGTCAGCGAAATTTTCATGTCAATTTATTTGAGTTAATGTTTAAGGTAAACAACTTTTTAAAATTATTATTTTAGGCCTTTAAGCCTTTTTTTTATTTAGGTTATTTCCCTTTTATATCCTAAAATATGTAAAATGCTTGTAATAAATCTGCCTAAAGTATGTCGTTTCAAAATTAATCTCTATCATGTAATTCCTATATAACGCAGGTGATGCAGTAAGGTAATGATACTATAAGGTATTTCTTCCACTTTCCTAGCGTGCCTTTTGTGGTGTAGTGGTTCTGCACGCTGGGCCGGTATTCCAGAGGTTCGTGGTTCGATTCCCGGCGATGGCGGTTGCTAATGTTTCATCTTTCCTGTTTCCAAAAATATACTTAATGTCTCTACAATACTATGTGCTTTTCCTGAGAATTAAAATTCTAGCTTCAAGCTTCACTTACTCTGACAGTAGTAATATCCCACACACGTTCCATCGTTTAAATTAGACGTAATCCGTCATGGGTCTTTCTTCTTCTGCCAACTGTACTGACGTAAAATATATAATAAAAAAATTCAAACAACGTACTCAATGCTGTGATTCCTTCACTGATTTATTGTACTTATGATTCTGCTTTATTATGATTATGCAGGCCCACCAAAGATGCGCTTTTCGTTTGCGAACTGATTCTAAGAGCCAATGCATTTTTCTGAACGAGCGAACACTGATTCATCAAAAATGAGTGTTAGCTCTTTTAGAGTTCACTTTCAGAGAGCCCTTGTTGGAAGCATGTCAAGAATGCTCAATTCCTTCTTTAGGGAAGAAAAGAATGGTTATTTTCCCATGTTAGAAGTGAGTTGAATTTTTATCATTTTCCACCTTTTGAACAAGCTTTCATTCTAAATTTGTATTCTCAGTTCTATATAGAAAGAAGATTTTAGAGAATCTTAAAACTACATTTGAAAGAAATTAGTTCAGTAAATTAGTGGTTCGCTGAGTCGATTCTTCTGATCCTTACTACTTGTTTGATTCTTTCCGCTGTTCGCTCCATTCTCGCGCACCGATCTTGATTTACTCTACGATCTTTTTCATCAAGATTATTTTTACTGAGGGATAAGTCACAAAAAAGAGCCCATTCATTTTAGTGAGAGAACGGTTTAGATTGTTTCTCGTAAAAGAGCGGTTCTTGCTCACTTCAAAGGCCCACAAGTGGCCACAAGCCTTAATACTGCTGAAAACTGAAAAAACTGAGATTTTGACCCAAGCTTAGATGCTAATAAACGAGGTAGCTGCATTGTGAGGTTTTGCGAGCAATTTCTCCTTGGAACGTCCTTCACGAAGATATTCCTCCTATTAGGCAGATATCCGTCGCTTGCTTTGCCAGAATTCAAGTAATCCAATGCAACAGATGGTCTGCAAAAAAGCCCATGATTGCCGACTATTGAAAAGAAAAGTGCATTCTTTATTAGTGTATTATTCTTAAGGTAATTTCAAAACATTTCTTGCCTGTTAACAGCTTTCTACAAACTTTGTTTTTATGTTTAGTGCCGCTAATGTGTCATATTTTTATTTAATATAAATCATCAAGTTCAAGCAATCTTTCTTTGGTTTAAAAATTACTCTTCAGATGTTGAAATTTTCATCAATAATATCAGCAAAGCTTCCTATATCTTATTGGTGTTCATAATACCAAGTTAGAATCCATGCCGAAAATTCATGTAAATTCCATTCATTCTGTTCTGGCACACGTTCTTAATTTAGTCTGGATGTTATGATCTCCGTTTAACATTGAGTTAATTCTTGTGAATTACCCTTGACATGTCAGGATCTGATTCCTCGGAACCTCGGATATCAGTTCGGATGCTCAGATGATAGTTTGTATGACAATTCCGGTGGTAATTCAGATGAGTGTTCGTCAGAAGCTCGGATGATAGTTCGGATGTCAGAAGCTCGAGTTAGATTTTTTGACGAACTCCTGCTGCAAGTCGCAAACCTTCCAGGATTTAACACCAGCTTCTTAAATCCTTTAATGCATTTGACTTTGCCCTCTTGTTTATTGCGTTTTCGATTTGCTGGAATCTTTTTTTGTTACTTTACAAAGTATTTTACAGCTCAGAAAAGTTTCAAATAAATAGAATTGTTAATGCTTTCGTAACTTCTTTGCATCTTAAGAATCTCATTTGAACGATTAAAAACCCAAAATTGTTATAATTCATGGCTCAGAATTTTATCGCTTCATCCCATCCAGAACTTGTTACGAAACTATTCATTTCAAATTTATTTCTTTCAGAAGAAGTAAATCGATACAACATAACATGAGCGCGCGGAGCGGCGAAACAAATTTTAGCAGTCTTTCAGCTGAGTCGGAAATTAATTTCGGAAAAACATTATGCTTGTGTTTCATTTTAATATAGAGGATGCATCAGCTGTAATTTACGAGAAATAAAGGCCAAAAACTATTAAAAATATAAACGCGATTCTCATAGAGAAATGACAAGTAAAAATTTATTTCTAGGTATATTCGAGTTAAGATTCTTATTATAAGTTATGCAACAGTGATAAAATATTTATGTATTTAATTATTTCCTATATTTTGAAATTCCTTCGAGAATGTCTAAAATGTTTCATCAAAACTTATACCTTAAACTATATTTACTAGAAACAGAGGCTTACTATAAATTCACCAACTGGAAATTTAAGAGCATTTATACAGAAGATTCTCAGATTAAAAGCAGGCTTTCAGCTCGGACTAATGCGCCATTTCTCTACGCAATGCCCATTGCACGCTATTGTCCGCTTACTTAATGTATTCTCCGCTTGTTACTAGATGCAATCTATTATAATTCGTGTGATGTACCTAATACGTTTATTCGCTTTAAGGCTTCAGCTTGTCTGGTTTCTCGGTACAACTAATGCGTCTGTTTACATTTTTCGATCTCAGTTCGATGGATTTGCCGCATTTACATCAAAGTCTCCAGTAGCAATCTCAAACGAGCTCGTAGAAATACGTCAACATTGTACTGTTTTAAACCATGATTTTAAACTATATACATTTAAGTACATTTGGATTTTAGCAATAATTGTCGTACATATTGTCCTGAACTATTTAAGTTTTGTAAACATAAAACTTTCTATTCACTTTTTTCCCTATGCTGCACACAATAATTTTATGCTGCAACTTAAATGTACAGGCAAGACCGTTGAGTAGAAAGCCAAACATCCGAATTAATTGGGAAGAGACTCATTCTAGTATCTGGAAAATCAAGTTATGGAAATTGTTTTATTTATGTAAGCTAAATACAGAAATAAAACAATTTCCATAACTTGTAATTGCTTTGAAAAGAAATCATTTACATTTCTCTGGGTATGCTTATATACAGACAAAATAGAGTATTTAGAGAATGGAATATGTATATTGATTACGACTAATCAAAGAGGCGAAGCGGAAAAGAATTTTTAAAATTAATAATATATTTCTAGCATATGACGGAATAGTTTTTATTTCAAAACCCTCTTGTATGTTACTAATAGTTTATCGTATTTACCTCACCGAAGATACTTTAATTTTTATTTCAATAAACAGTAGGAAAAAAGCCGACAAAGTTAAGCTATGAAATTATGATTGTCTAACAAAAGACTAATCTATTTCTGTTTCAAATAAAATAAAAGAACTAATTTAAATAAAGAACTTATTTAAATTTAAACAAGATCTTCTACACTAAAGTAACGAAGCAATAATTTTATTTGAGTAAAACAAGATGCATTATCTATTCATATTCGATGAAAGTTAAATTAAGGCTTTATTTTATATGCTAACGTAAATAGTAAGCTACATATAAATAACGTAAACTAACGTGAAAAAATATATTATTTTACAGTCAAAGCTAAAACTGAAAACACGTAATTAAGTTAATAATTAGCTTAATTTAATTTGATTACTTTTACTAGAAAGAACTCCAAGAGGGCAATAAACCCGTTTCGGATAATTTCCTTTTCGAATATCTTGATTCCGATGATTTGAATTTTATTTCTCTTCCAATAAGAAGAAAACACTAAAATGAAGAAATAGAATGAAACTACTTAATTTTTTAGAAAATCTCTTCCATTTATTATAACTTTTCCGAGTGTTTGTGAACAGGTATCATCCTGTTGAGTCCAAACATAACATTTGTTTTCCATTATTGTCCTCTAATATAAAGGTTACCAAGACACTGTACGAAACTGAAACATTTGAAACTAACGTTTATCATTCTAATGGTAGAAAACATTTCAAATGTTAAAAAAATTATGATCCACTCTACCTGCATTTTATTTTAAGATTTTCTTCCTGTGGAAAGAGACTGCTCAATAAGAATTTCCTCTTTTTAATTTTCAAATCTGCTGTGATGGGTTATAAAACATAGCTACGCCCAGTATCAAAACAAATGAAGTCTAAATTTCACGGAATAACTAGCAATTTTATAAGGAGGATTCTACTGCAGGCAATTTTATTTTATGCAGAAAACATTTTATTTATCACTGGAATTTTTTATTGATCATCAATGTTATTGATAGCGTTCTTTGGATGGTTAATAAATTAAACTAAAATGAAACCTTCTTCTTTGGGGGTATATATTGCCTATTTTATTCATAAAACATAGAAATCAAAGGAAATAATGATTATTTTACTAAAAATTTAGTTGTGTGTCTGCCATATGTTGTTTTCGAATTTAAGTTGCTTTGAAAAGAAATCATTTACATTTATCTGGGTATGCTTATATACAGACAAAATAGAGTATTTCGAGAATGGAATATGTATATTGATTACAACTAATCAAAGAGGCGAAGCGGAAAAGAATTTTTAAAATTAATAATATTTTTCTAGCATATGACGCAATAGTTTTTATTTCAAAACCCTCTTGTGTGATTACGTTTGTACTCGGAATAGCTTTAACGTATATGCCTCTAAATGAAGTCCGTCGTCAGATTTTCATTACTTGTTTTTGATAGTTATAAGGTATTTTCTCCCTCCTTTTCGCATGCCTTCGTCGTGTAATTGGGAGCATACTGGAAGCGTGTTCGAGAGATCCAGGGTCCGAGTCCCGGTAAAGGTATTGCTTAATTTACATGTCTTCTGCTTCGAAATAACCTAATGGCTCAAAAAGATATTTACGAGAATTGCTAAGTAACTACGCAATAGAAAAAATCAATAGTCACTGAAGAATTAATAAGATATATCGCTGTGTAAACCATAGCTTGCTGTCAAAGGAATTAAAATAATCAATTCTAAGCAAACTGCATCTTCTTCACGAAACGTTCATAAGCACTCATTTAGGGATTACTCCTTATGAACTAAATTAGTTAGATGGTTACGTGATGAGCATGCGCAGTAGATTATAATGGCTCTTGATCACGCTTTTGTTTTTTTTCTCCGTTCTAGTAAGGTTACTGAATATTTATTTTAAGTGTTGATATCGCAAGAAACCTAGGCTAACGAGGTGTTCAGAAATGCGAATTTAAAAGCAAAATTGTTGATTTATCTATTTTTAAGCTTATAAGCTACTAAAAAATTATATTTAATTCCTAAAAACAGCAATCCTCTCATGTAGAATATCTAGGATCAAGAAAAAGACGCAAACAAAAAGAAGAAAGGGAAATATAAAATTTGAATATACATTCATAGTGGTCTGAAATGATTTAATATAATCATATTAGAGAATAATTAAAAATAACCAAATTAAAATACAAGCCCCCCCCCAAAATCTGAAAGGTTTCAGATTTTAAATTACGTCCAAAGGGGCGTTTTTTTTAACGTTTTCTGTGTTACCTTTATTTATTAAATATCATGTTATTTGCCCTTAAACCATAAAATTCAGTTCAGTAGCAATGTCGCAAAATAATTTTTAAATGAGCATATCTTTAGAATTTCCGATACACAGTTCCACGCCCGCTGGAAATAAAAAGTTTTTTTTTCCACCGTAGACTGTTGCCATTGCTCGCTTTTAAATCGTTGAGTTTGTTACTCAAAAAGTTGTTAAAGTTTGACAAAATATCAAATCAATAATAAAACAAATTCCAAATTTCAAATTTGGTCTTCCTCATGCCCGTATTCGTAGGAGGATTACGTCATTCAAAATTAGATGGTTCTATGTACCATTGTTTTATCACAATGCGAGAAATAGACATACATTTATGCAGATTTTTCATTATTTAATTTCTTCAAATATAATGCAAGACTCTACCATTTGGTGACAACAGTTTCAAAAGTAAAACGGACATTTATAGTGATTCAACGCAAAATTGCAAAACGAAAACAATAATCCTTCATGGACAAAGCCCCTTTAGACTAATAAGATATTATCAATTTAAAAGAATGTTTTTTTTAGATATGACATGTTTATTTTCGAGTATTTAGAAGTAAGTAATTATTGCTCAGTTTGAAAATTATTTGGCATTGGAAGCTTAATTAAACCTTTTACATTCCGATGCTCCCAATTGGAAACGTTTAAAAAATTACGTAAAATAATTAATTTTTATCATTTATCAAACTGCAATTTTACATCAATTTTTGTTTCACGGAAAATAAAATATTTTTAAAATGCTTCCTTTTCAGCGTATTAGTATTTATTGTGAAAAGAGACATTATGGGTACTTTCGAAAAGATCTCTCTACTACCTGAATTTGCGGATAGACGGTTGTGAAAAATGCTTTGCATTTTTAAGAAATGTTCACCTATCTCAATGCATACTTTCGTAGCTTTTAGTGGTAGCATGTCCTTCTGGTATGGGAGCATCAGAAGCTCGAATCGAGGTGAAGGCATCTCTGATTTTCCGTGCGTTCTGCTTAAAAAGCCTATTCACTCTACAAGTAGCACCCGAATTAAGACAAGGGAAAAAATAATTTGTTATAACCTAGATTTGGCAACTGGATCTCCTCCCTCGCTCCTTAGTCATCCTTTAAGTGAGGAAGATGGTAAGAACATTTAGCCTTGATCACTGTATGCCTTCGTGATGTAATAGGTAGCAAGTCCGGCTTGAATTTAGAATCTCCGCAGTTCGAATCCAGAGGAAAGACATCGCTGATATTCCGTTTTTCTGGATTAAAAGGCCTAATAGACGATAACATAAAAAGTGACTGAAAAAAAACTCAGTTGTTTAACATATGGCAACTATTACCACTGTTGTTGTTTGTTGGGTTCTAAACACGCTGCGTAAAGAAATCCAAGAAAAATCTTAAAATATATATCTGGAAATATATAAAAAGATTTTGTGAAAAATAAGTGAGCACTGCATTGTTGAGATATGACAGACGGAATGAGTAAAATTTTATTATTAAAAAAGTATTTGAGATTAATTGAAAATAAAGGCCGAATTGATTGTCTACTTGTCAAACTCAAGTTTTTAATATACCTTCTGTTTCCAAATAATGGCGCGCCTTTTCAGCAGTTACGGGTTCCCTCTTGAGGAAATGGACCACTGGGTGCCTTATAAAGATTAGAGACGACGACATACGAACAGCTGGACGACACAACTGTCTTCGAATAAGAAAAGGAAATCCAAGTGCAATCCTCTTTTCCTGGATGCGATTACAAAAGGCGACAGTTTGCGTCAGCGTCAACTGTCAGAACTTTCAGGCGATTTGAAGGCTGGGACATTTTTCTTTTTCTTCCACATTTTCTCGGTCGTAGGAAAGGTGAATGGTGAAAGTCCACTTTTCCAACAAGACTATTTGCTGCCAAAGAAAGAGTTCTTTGGAATTCTTTTCAGACTTATTCGCAACGAGAAAAATTAAGAAAGAGTAATGCGAGTTTATATGAGAAACGCTCTACTTAATTGCAAACCGAGAAGAAGAATTAAAGAGAATGTAAAAACACATCAATGAGTTCATAAAATTTAATTAAATATTAAAACACTTATCTATTAAAATGCATTGTCAGAGGGCATAGTTGCTTTTATAACAAATCTTGAGTGTTGAGAATGAGCAGATCCGTGTCTCAAATTAGAGTTCTCGCATGTACGCTTCGCAATTAAATTTCACCCATCGAATTCAACTGCAATCTCAATTTCATTATTTTTCTATATTCACCAGATAAGTTCTGGCATTTAACGGACAAGTGTTATTGTTAAAAGAGCGAAAATATCTACATAACCTTTAAGTATGTTCTCATTTGGAAATCTGGAGCACTCACACTGTTTTATATTTAATTTATTTGTAACTCACTTTCATTAATTTAATCTCTAGAGCAGCAGTTCTCAACCGGTTGTACGCAAGAGAAAAATAGGTAATACGCAAAGAAACAAAGTATTTGTAACTATTAAATTCAAAAATCTCTTAAAGAAAAAGAACAATTGATAGGAATTTCCTGTGATCGAACTCTAACTGAAGATTTCGAAAATGACACACTTGTTAACTTTTTGCTGAACCGAAAAAACGAATTTAAAGGCATTTCAAATAAAGCTATCAAATTTGTATTGCCTCTTTGCACAACCTGTTTGTGTGAACAAGGATTTTTTCCATGTGATATTTGAAATATAAATATAGACCAAATTTAAAAGTGGATCCTAATTTATCGTTTAAGCTAAATGAAATAAGACCAGACATGAAGAAATTGATGTCTCTTAAACAGCCCCAAATCTCACACTAAATTTTAGAATTGAAGTATTATAACTGAAACTTTGATAATTAAAATGGTAACCAATTTTTAATCTAATAGCTTTTATGTGTGCATATTTAATACAAAGAACCAATAGGTTATGCAAATGGCAATATATATATATTCAAATATTTCTATTGAGAAATTGAAAAATAATCATTGTAAAATGTAGTGATGGTACTAATGTTTTTCTGTTTTCGTTTAGATTGTACGCGGTAGTCAAAAGGTTGAGAACCGCTGCTCTAGAGTGTTATTAATTAAACCATCAAATAAATTACCTGATCTTTTTTATTTAGTAACTTTTTCTGTCGTTTTCAGATCAAATCAGAAGAAATCAGCAATGCCACAAAGTAACGCATTTATAATGAACAGTAAATAATAATATATTGAACACTTTAAGATTAGGCAAAAGTTTAAGGGTTTTTTTTAATGTATTATTAAGTAAATTTTTTATTCGTCAGTTAATGATATTAATTCCATCCAGATGCTTTACAAATGCTTTCAAAATTTTATTACCTTAGTTTTTTTTCACGTTTTATTACTGTTTTTTACTGTTTTTTTCGCCCATAAATTTCCATATCTACAACTTGTAGTTTCTCCTCCTTTTTCAAACGATTTTTATGCTCATGAGGAAGTGGAATTTATATCTAACCGTCCTCGAGCCAACCTGAGCTTCTTTTTCGCCTAATTTGAAATTTCGATGCATTTTAAACTGTTTTGTAAATTTTAAACTAGCATGTTTCAGCGTGTTTTAAATTGCTCTGTAAATTTTAAACAGCCGTGTTTCACTTTCTATTAGAATAATGTATTATTTGTGTACTGAAACAAAGATTTAGTTTTTTTCACTAGTAGAAAGATTAAGCTTTTTTCAGTAGTAGTGGATATATATCAGCTACTATGTGGAACTTTTGTAAATAATTATACTAAACAAATTTTTCAAGTAAGTTCTCAAATTTAGAATTTTTGCAGGTAGTATACCATTGCTGAGCTAAAAATTAATATAAATTTCACTGAAAAAAAATTTAAGATTTCAAATGCGTGAATCTCATAGTTAGCTAGTTGGACGATTCCTTGGACTGCTTAAATATCATTGGGAAAATAAATCACATATTAATTTACTACTATTATTAATTATTAGCCACATATTAATTTTTGACACACACACATACATTACACAATATATATACGAGTAGTTGGATTGTTATGGTCTATTAAAGGACATCTGTAGGAAAAGCATATCTTATATTGTCCAAAATAGTAATTAGTTGCTAGGTAACATTTTTAGGGTCAAATCTGTGATTAATTATAGGATATTGTATTATTCGGTCTGAAATAGTAATTAGTTGCAATATTATTCATATATGCTCTTTTAGGGATAACTCATTTTTAATAAAATCTCGTTTCAACAGACAAGTTCTTTGTCTCCTGATATTCAATGAAAGAGTTGCATGAAGCACCAGGCAGTTTAAAATTCAACCATGCTGTTAGATTTTTACAGTATTTTCACACTCGATGGATTTTAGAATGTTTAAATCATTTTTACATTTCCTTTCCAAAAATTAAATATTCATGATTTTGGGAGATAACACAGAATTCAAGAATAACTAACTAAAGCAATAATCTTTAATTTGAATACTAAATGTTTTAAGGCTTTACTGCCTGAGTTTTGTATTTTTATTTCTAAAATAAAAACGCAGTTAAAGCGCTAGCATTAAGTAAGTATTAAATGAAACCTGTGTAAAGAGTATTATCATCGTTATCTATCAATCACATATATTACTAGATGGAGAGTAAAAGTCTTAACAGCCAATAAATCACGAGCTGCACAGTGCCTATGTTTGCGGAAGAGTTGAGAGGCCATTAGCTTTGATTAATGATTAGCCCGTCACTTTGATATTGCAGTCCTTTGTTTAGATAGAGCTAAATCATGATTTAATGAGCTTTTAGGATGGCAAAATATGTTTGCCGAGGTATTCTCTCTGGCAAAGTAATCCTAGATTGCAACTGGAATGTTTGATGACAAACCTCTTAGCGCATTTTAATTTTATGCCGTTTTTATATGGCGTAAAATATTTAGTATCTTTCACGCAACAGCAAAACGTTCAGAAACGATTTCCGATAGTAGCGAGATTATCGCAATAAAACTGTGCTTCTCGTCTTTTCTACAAACTCGAAAAATTACTTTTGATCAGTAAAGTGCATAGTACATTTTTTTCTAGTTTAAAATGTAAAATAATTTTGGAAAAAATTACTGTTGCTTAACTCGTCCTATGCTTGACGTGAGGATCGTGACATCCTTTCTGAAAAGTTAACCCCTTTTACAATAAAATAATGGTAATAAGGACAATCAATTCTTATTGTTATATTTTTATTAGAATTAATTGCAGACTTTGTGGCAGGTGTATATTTTTACATTTTATTTACCTTCAGGGAATGCTAAAAATATTAAACCCACTGATGTTGATGAACTTATTGCACCACACGGGCACCCAATGTGTTCTTACGGTTGTTACATATTTAATCTTTCTTTTTAATCTTCTGAGGAAAACTGACTGTTTTATCGTCTTTCCGTCTTTTCAGCAACCCTTATTCATGATTCCCAAATTTTTATTTCTTGGTCAATGTGCAGCAAAGTCAGGGTTTAGTACTAGCAAAGGTAGCCATTGATAAGCGATTTCATAAAACAGTATGCTCATGAAACAGCGCCCATGTAGTATATAATATCAGATTTGTTATCCAGCATAATAATTAATTAATCTATGAATATTTGATTTCAAATTAAAATTGAAGCAACCGCGCAAAATTTAACTTGATAAACTGCCTATGCCAATTAGTTTTATTACATGCTTTAAATGTAAAATAATCAAACTTTAAATTCATTATATTATCGAAAAAAGGGAGGTATATGATTGAAAAGAATATACACCTTTTGATGCAACTGATAAAATTTGTCATCTTCTGACACCATATTATTTTGGTATCATTTGCATATGAACAAGCAATGTGTATAAACTATTTCAATGAAATTTGCATATGAACAATTTGAGTGAAAAAAGACTGAATCATTCTTATAAAGAATTAAAGTACTTTCATTTTTGATGAATTTCAAATGAAAGAAAGAACGAAGTAACATTAACCTCTGATTCTTTCAGACTTAGCATATCATTGGAACTAGATATGATAAATTTAATTAATGCATAAATAAATGACAAGCAATATTTGTGATTATCAAGCGGAAAAAAGGGAAAAACTTGCACGCAGAAGGAAAATATTCTATTTATCAGCTTAATTGAGTCAAAGTGATGGCATAAAGTTCGCTAAATTTAAATTCGTGGATTTTTTCTATATTGCATTGCATTTTATAAATCATGCCATTGTTGTAGCAAAATCTTCACGGTTAGTTACTGTTGTTCTATAAATAAGGAAATGTCTGACAATATTTGAATGCACGATTCAGAAAAAGAAAAACGTTTCCAAGAACGTTTTCGCCAAAAGGGAAACTAGTGTCTTATTAACCTGTGTTTTATCTTAAAGAAACCTACAAAACATATCATTATTCTACAACAGCCTTATTGCACTGAACGTAAGTATGTAGATTGCCTCTCTCATGGAACATCTTTCAGTACTCAACAGCGGATGGAGAGCAGCTGTATGCATGAACAATAATTTTACAACTATTCTAATAAAAGCCAGTAGAGATATAGTAACTATCTCATTGAATTACATGGATTTTTTTACTAAGCACAAGTATCTACACACCTTCAACTGAAGAAATCTCCTCAATAACTTCATCAAATAATGATTAAATTCTCCACTCCACATATTATCTGCAGAGACTTTAACTGTTAAAATAAATTACGAGAGTACGTACCTCCCTAAGAGGCCGGCAACTTGAAGACTTCATCAACGAACATAACTTCACAATATTCCTGCAGACGAACTTTCATCCGAGACAAGTCAAAGATGTGGCTGCTCTCTTATCGACGACAATTACCTCTTATCACCTAGCAATAATAAAAGGAATAAAAGAATATTCTTGGCATTATTCATTTTTGCAGTGATAAGAAAGACATAGGAAAAGCAGCAGACGCTCTGACGTTTAAATCCAATCCACATGATCAACAACTTTCAAACTCAAAACAAAAATTTAGCCAACAAAAATTAATTGCTGGACCAAATAACTGAGAGTCTAAAAAACATGCAATAAGAATAAGAAGCAAAAGCAATAAGAAGGAAATTAAAATCTGCCCAAGAAGAAATTATAAGGAAACCAATATGGAAAAAGTATAACAGGGGAAAGGCAATCTAATCAACTGACTACTGCAGCAGAATTGAGATGCTGGCATAACTAATGAACTAAAACAAAGGATACATATGGCTCTTCTACAGAATCACAGCGAATATAGTATTGAAGTCTTGCCAAATAAATATCCGTTCTCCCTGCAATCAACAAATCTGACGAATGCCACATCTACGGCAATTAATGTAATACTTGACCTAGTTTTTGTATCAAATTCTTCTAACGAAGGCATTGAAGAACAGAAGATAGCAAGAAACTGCCCATAAATTCCCTCTATACCAGATTAACAGTCATATTCTTCTATCGAAATCACCCAGGTAATCAAGAAAGCACCAGGACCAGACGCAATAGACAAGGAAATCATGAAATTAATACATGCGGCAGACAATAGAAAATATGAAGCATATTTTAACAAATACCTACAACAACATGCCTTTTCTTCCTGCCTCAAAATTGGACAGATTGTTCTATTCCCCAAGAAAAATAAAAATCCAGATGATCCCGTATCTTACCAGCTCATCAATCTTCTCCCAGCTCTGGGTAAAATTTTCGAAAAATGCTTCACCGGAAGACTTTTCCTTCTTCAAGGAGCAATTATGTAAGCATTCATCAATATGGATTCTGCAGTCAATGCGCCACTGTTAGCGCCATTGATTCCCTAATCAAATAGGGATAGGGAAACTTGGACAGAGCACCAAAATTTCGCCTATTGGATTTACATCTTTTTCTCCGTTGCACTACTATTTTAACACAACATTCATCACGGGACGTACAGCATCCCGCCTTGGGAACCAGCGCAGCAAGAAATCCACAGAACAATGTGCAGCGTTCTCCCCTTTCTCCTACTGGGATGCCCCTTCATGCTGCCAGTATCCAATATTTTGCGTTTCCTGATACACAATTCTAATTAATTTATTTTGAAGTACCAGCTGGTATTTTGATAACGCTTTGTTTCTCGGTGTTCATAGGTACATTCTTTATTCGTTTCATACAGAATCCTGCTTGATACGAGTATAGATATTTCATTTCATTAATTTTGGCATATTTTTCGTCTGTTATATGTCATGAGCTGCATCTTAGTTTTCATGATTTTTTATCTTGATTGCTTTACACTCAAGATATATCTGATATATTCTGTTGACTGTTTACTTGGTTTTGCAGTGGTTTTCTTTTGTGACTTTTCAGCTAAATACACTCATTGCCATAAAAATTTGCGTACCAAGAAAGAGTTGTCAGAATGAAATGGAATTTTACATATCTAAGTACTACTTTGGTATAAGTTGGTGATTAGAAAATCAAAGAAAAAAGGATCATTTATTGCAGAATAAAGTACACATGAACGGAAGTTTTAGTACTCTGTTTGGACCATCTCTAGCGCAAATGCACGATGCAATACGAGAGGGCATTGAGGCGTAGAAGCTCCGTATGGTGTTCTGAGAAATCTCGTTCCTCAGTTGCTGTAAACGCGCCTCTAGTTCGGCCAATCTCGTAGGCTGTCCAACTTGCCTTCCCAAATGATCCCAGATATGCTAGATTGGTGACAAATCTGGGATCAAGCAGGCCAGTTAAGGGTGTTAATGTCAGTCTTCTGAGATCCGTGCTGTGTGTGGACGAGCATTGTCTTGTTGAAAACAGGCTCCTGGGAGCCCTGCCATGAGTGGCAACGCATGTGACTGAAGGATGTCATGGACGTACCGCTGGCCTCTCATTGTGCCATGGATAAATATTAGGGGTGACCGTGCATCGTAAGCAAGGGCATCCGATACCATCACACCAACTGTGAGAACGGTGTATCGCTGTAAAGCGAAGGCAGGATTGAGGCGTTCACCACGGGGCTTCCACACACGAACACGATTGTCATCACTGGTCAAATCGAATCTAGATTCGTCGCTGAAGACGACCTGGTTCCATTCAGTCCAATCCTGTTGGGCGCGACACCACTTCAAACGGAGGCGTCGGTGGGTGGATATCATTGGCAGCACACGTAATTGGCGCCGGTATACCAGATGTCCTTCAACAAGGCGCCTTGTGATTGTTCGGGAATACACTGGGCCCGTAATGAAGCTGCTGCCTGTGTCTGTATAGCGGCCAATGAAGTAGTTTGTTCTACGCGTGCTTGTCGTATGATGTGACGGTCTTCTCGACGACTGGTCTGTCGAGGGCGTCCTGAGCCTGGTCGCCGTGTAAATGACGTCTCTTCTGTCCACTGATTCCAACACCTTCTCACAGTAAAATCAGAATGGCCTACCTGATCAGCTACTGATCACCCAGCTTCTATCATCCCGATCATTCATCCCCTCTCAAACTCTGGCAGCTGCTGATATTGGCTTCGATAGAAGCGTGACGGCATGTCTACCTTAGCGTTTCCTTAGCAAAAGATTAAGTACACTCAAACAAGCTCTGCTTACCTGTTTTATACTCCAAGAAGAACGACATTCAACGCCCTCTAGTGGCATTACGCAATGCGAAATCACACAGAATAGGTATTGTCTAGAGTCAGGAATTTTGTACCATACGGGAAGTGTCAATGGGCAGCGATGTAGTCAGTTAGTTGTTCCTCAAAGACGCAGGAAAGAAATTGTGAAGTTGGCTCACGAAAGTTTACAAGGGGGGCACTTAGCAGCAAAGAAGACGGCGGAAAGGATTAAAATGTCGTTTTGGTGGGAAGGATTGTCAAAGGAGGTGCGAAAGTGGTGTGAAGCTTGCAAGGAATGCCAGCTACGAAGGAAAGTTAAAGTGAAGGATAGGGCTCCAATTACAGCAGTAGGGAGGCCAGAACTTCCATTTCAAGTGGTTAATGCGGACGTTTTAGGGCCGATTGAGCCGAAATCTTCAAGAGGGCACCAGTATGTGTTATGTGTTGTTGATCAACGTAGCAGATGGCCGGAGGCAATTCCACTAAAGGCGATAACAGCGAAGGCTACATGTGACGCTTTCATTGATATTTTCATGCGAACAGGAGTTCCGAGAATGATAGCCATGGATAACGGAACGAACTTTAAGGCTAAGCTAACACAAGAGTTTTTAACTAAGTTAGGGGCCTCGCCAAAATTTTCTACGCCAGGATATCCGCAGTCAAACGGGCTAGTGGAGAGGTGGATAGGAACAATGAAGTCAATTTTGCATCACGCGATAGATACTCAAGGAAGAAACTGGGATAAGCAGTTACCATATTTGTTATGGGCTTATAGGGAGATACCGAATTCAACTACCGGAGTCTCACCATTTTTGCTGATGGCGGCCACTGGCGATACTTAAATCAAGTTGGGTAGATGAGACGGTATTACCACAAGGAGTTGGGGAATCAGTTACTGAATATTTAATTTCTCTTCGAAATAGGTTACAGGAGGTAGAGAAATTCGCTAAAGAAAATTCGGAAGCTAAACAGCAGAAATATGTTCATCATCATAATTTGAGGTCTAAGGAAAATGAATTCGAGATAGGAGATGAGGTAGTAGTACTGATACCAACGTCAACAAATAAACTTTGCTCGAAATGGACAGGACCTGGAGAAATAGTTGCGAAAAAGTCTCCACATTCATATTTGGTATATTTGGTAAAATTGCCAGATGAATCTGTTAGACATTTGCATCAAAATAAGTTACGGAAATCTATACAGCCTATAAATGCAGTAGGGATAATCTATGAGGCTGACACAGAATTTGGGGAGGTGCAGCACGCGCCTATTCAAAGAAACCCTAAAGTAGACAAACGTTTAGATAGGATCTGTGTTTCAGAGGAATGGAAACATTTAGATAGGTCACAAAGGGATCAGTTGAGCAGATTAATCAAATCTTTCCATGTAGTGTTTGACGGGGAGATTAAATGTGCGAAGGTAGGATCCCACAGTATCAGGTTAAAAACGGGAGTTGAAAGAAAGCAACTTCGTGTTTATAAGGTACCTGAGGCGTTGAAGCCACAGGTGGAAAAGCAAATTGCTGATTTGTTAGAAAGAGGTTTAATTGAACTTCCACAGCAGAGATTGCTTACCCTATTGTGTGTGTAGCGAAACGGGACGGAAGCGTACGTTTATGTTGTGATTATCGAGGGCTTAATGCGGAAAGTCAGATTGTCCCATTTCCTATGCAAAACGCAGAAGAGCTTCGATATAAGGCAGGGGCAGCAGTATTTGTCTACGCTAGATATTCTTAAGGGGTATTGGGAAATCCCTATGGAGAAGGAAAGTAGACATCTGACGAGTTTTGTTTCTCCGAAGGGTCAGTATCAGTGGAAAGTGATGCCGTTCGGTTTGTCAGGTGCTGCCGCAACTTTCCAAAGAGTTATGAATCAAGCTCTTAGACCACATAGTGATTATGCTGAAAGTTTCATCGATGATATAATTGTCTATTCGTCAACGTGGGAAGAACATCTTAAACATTTAAGAGCCGTACTCAGTACTTTACAGACATTGAACTTTACGGCTAATTTAGAGAAATGCTCTTTTGGCAAGTCGGAGGTAAAGTATTTAGGTCACATAGTAGGCTCGGGCAGACATGGCCCAGATCCAGAGAAATTGCAGGTCATTAAAAATTTGAAGCCACCTAGAACCAAAAAGGCATTAAGATCAGTTTTGGGGTTATATAATTACTATCGAGAGTATGTTCCGAATTATGCAAAAATAGCTAGGCCGTTAACTGATCTCACGAAAAAATCTATACCTAATGATATACCTTGGAGGTCTGAAGCCGAGAAGGCATTCAAAGAATTAAAGGATGCATTGTGCACGGCATCGTCTTTATATACGCCGGATATACGGAAACCTTTTGAAATTAACACAGACGCCTCACTAATAGGTATTGGAGCGTGTTTACTTCAACGAGATGAGTATGGGAAAGCTAGACTGATAACATTTGCTAGCCAGAAATTAACTAGCGCTCAGTCTAAATGGAGCACTATAGAAAGAGAAGCGTATGCAATTATTTGGGCTCTCGACAAGTTCGAAACTTGGACATACGGAAATAAAATTTTGTTGCATACAGACCATAACCCATTAAAGTACTTAACCGAAGGGATACCCCGGAATGCTAGATTACAGAGATGGGCATTAGCTCTATCTCGCTTCCAAGTCACTGTATTGCATAAACCAGGAGCTAAAAACTCCGATGGAGACGCATTGTCGAGGATCCCTCACGAATGTATAAGTGACCAATAATCTGAACTAAATTGAAAAAAAAAAAAAGAAACTAATGTTGGTATCATATTTTTTTTTTTGTGTGTTTGTTTATTATTGTAACACTAGAAAGGATAATGTTCAATGCTGGTATGGCAAAAAGTATATGGATATTGTAATTTTCATTTATTATTTTTTTTTGTATTATTGTGGTTACTCTAGAAAAGATTGTGTTATTAGGGTATATTAGTAAAAGAATTATTCATTACAGAAGTGTCAGTGAGTTGATATTGCAATGTTTTGTTTGTATTGCTATAGAAATTTGGACATGTGCAGTTTTTATGTTTATGTGTTTTAAGTGTTCTTTTTTGTGTTAGTGTTTATAACTGTAGCATGACCCTTTTTTTTCTCTGATTTTACTGTGATTACTTGTGCTGTGTCCCGGAAAAGAGGGACTACCTGGTAAGTGCCAAAATAATATGGGTTTCAAATTTTTCGACTCAGTCGTAAATATTTACAAACCAGAGGGGAGGTGTGAAGTTCCTTCCCCTGATGAAAGACGAAGAACGGAAGTGAGCTACCCCGGAAAAACCGGTCGAGGCAGGCCGGTGGGGGGGAAGAAAGACTGGACTGAGTGGGCACTTGGAGTTGGACCGGCGAGGATGCCGTGTGAGAATGTAGAGAAATGAAATATGTTTTAATTTCTTTTGCGCACCTTCTATATATATATTGTATATAGTTTAGTTTACAGTGTATTCGTTGTATGGTGTATCAATAGTGCAGTTTGTGTAATAAATTAGTGAAGAAAATGTCAAAGCGGACAAGTGTTATTTCCCCACTATGGTAAGTTCACACAGAAGAACCCACCTCGTGTTTGAACGAGCGCGAGGCATGACAAACGTATAAAGCAAGCAGCTCAAATGCAAATAGGTTCATTTGTCAACATACCCTGGCTGCGCTCTCCTCTAAAGTACAAATTGAAGAAAATAGCTCTGGAGAGCTAGCAACAAAAGTAGGGCTCCGCGCCAGAAAACGAAGAAAACACACTATTTCTTCCAAAGAGTTACAGAGAGACCAGTTCCAACCCGTTTCTTACCCAGTATGTAACAGGTCAAGATCCCTTCCTCTCATATTTCTTCGATAGAAATATTTCTTCTTCTAACATAAGCATAGGTGATGAATAGGACGAAACAGAACACTACCTCTTCCAGTGCTCAATGACTAAGAAATTTCATTTGAAACATCCTCAGAATACTGACTGAATATTCAGAAGACTTAATTTAAAACTTCAGCCATTATCAACAAAATGAACAGTGAAGCAACAAACTAGCAAGTGAAGGCATGAACATAGAAGAAGTAATGAAATAACATAAAAGAAGATTAAATTTCTATTACTAATAGCATAGTTCATATGTTACAAGAGTTTTTAAATAAAATATGGTTTTACGGCCGTATTTATTACTATATTTCATTTTATATATTATTAATTACACAAGTTCGCATTATTTATTCAAACTATTTATATTAGGACAATGTTTAGAACTATAATTAAAAATGCATTTCAGACTATATTGTTCTCGAACTAAGCTTTTTGAATTTCTGTAAAAGTAAGAAAGAATTAACTTTCACAATATTAAGTAGTATTGTAGAAGAACAAATAAAGGCGTCTGGTCGAGAGTTCAATGCGGATGCTCACAGCAACCGTTGTTGCTCAAGACCGTTAGTGGATAGAAGCATTATCTCGTGTCCAATGGGAGACGGACTGGTGCTTCTTCCACTTCTGCCTCTACCTTTCGAAAACGAAATTTGGATATGGGTACACCTGTGACTTAGTAACTAATACTTTTTGATATTTTTATGGACTTTTATGGACTTTTTATGAATTTTTATGGACTTATCGAAACTTTTTAACACATCATACTTCGATAACTAGACTAGAAAATCTGTTTTCGAAATTTAATGATGCGGTCGTTACTACTGACTGCAGTTTAATGCGAGAAATACAGCATTGTATCAACATATGAGTATTATTCTGTCAATATCGTGGGTTATCGTGTCAATATCGAGTAGTTTCTTTGATTCATTGAAATTTAATATTTTCGGGAGAATAGTTAATTTTTTCCTTGGATAAAAATTGTACCATGTGTTTTTCCTTTCTCTTTAACTTTACAAAATAAAATTAATTCAAGACGCTAATTAAGTTTATCTCTTGCAAACAAGTTGTAAATTTTTATGCGTACATTAGGATAGGCAGGTTAAGATAGACATTTGTGCATGATATTCTGCATCAAGTTAAAATAAATTGGGAGATCACTTTACGTTATATTAACTGATTGAGGTAAAGAATGCGAGAACTAATTATCTTAGAAAAAATGTTTTCGTGGGAATAATCGGGAATGTTACTAAGTCCAGCAAATACAGTGTTAAACGGGGTCGTCACCAATATATAGTTTATTATTCTTTGTTTACGATGAAAGCTTTTGCTTAGCCATAACTAAGGGTTCTTTCATAAAAACGAACTTAGAAAACGTAAGCAAGAAGCTCAAATGCAAAATTGTACATATGAATTCTCTCTCAAAGTAAAACAGCATTCATCTTAATAATATGTAATGTAACGTAAATTACTTACAGTCTATAATAAAAGTTAAAACAAGATTATGCGCTTATATGCTTACGTTAACTCGCTACTTACGTTAATGCGCTTAGATGCTTACGTACGTGTGATGCTTACGATCATGCGATTAGATTAAAGCTTACGTTAAAAAAAAATCTCTGTTTTGTTTTAGTTGAAATAGGTTTTAGAAATCAATTTAGAATCAGTTTCGTTACTTTATTTGTTGAGTAAAGTATATTTTAACTTACGTTTTCTGAAAATAGGAATATATAATTTTTTAACTATGTAGGATTCCCAACTGTGTAATTCTAAGTTACAGTTAAAAGTGAAGAATCTTAAGAACTAGTAAGCGAATAATGGCTTGAGTTTGTGAGACAGTGAATAAACTTGGAAAGGGTTAAAAGACCCTTTAATATTCAAATAAGATTTAGCAGAACTCCGTCTTGGAGTTGTACAATAAAGCCGACACTCGGGCTTCAACTTAAGAGAGTAAGAATTAAACTAATCTTAACTAAAGAGATATAGCCGAAGCTATCAAAATTATAACAGAGTTGGCCTCTTAACGCTAATTGACTGCGAAGCTTATCAAGGGCCTGAGTACGGCCGAGCGTAATAATAGCTTACGAGAGAGTAGCCTAAAAAGGCGGACGCGTGGCAGAATGTCTGTATCTCTCTCACTAAGACAGTAGAACTTCGCGGTTAAATACCGCTCTTCCGCATTAGCATTCAGACGTGATTTTAAAACTACATTCTGGCCGGCAGTGGTAAGCTGAAATTAAGAAGCGATAGGAAAGGAAGTTTCACTCAAAATTTAACTGTTAATAAAATTAACGTAATCCTTACGACTGTAGTTAAAATAAAATGCTATAAAAGGATAAACAAAATTCCTTTTTTTTACATTTATTTGTCCTATGGAGAAACAAAAGCAATCCAACTATTCGGATTTTTCAGATATCCATGTGAAATTTCTTTCAGTTAAAATGAATAGTTTGAATTCCATTGCATAAAAATAAAGTTACATCAGAAAGAAAATAAGGAACTCAATTGCAATGTGACACTCAAAGCACATTTTTTGCAATTATTTCGACTTTTCTAAAGCATCTCAGTAAGCATAGTGAAGGTGAAAACAAAGTTTTTCTCTCATAAGGCAAGAGGAAAGAAATGAAGTTTTTAAGAAGGCTCGAATGTGGCCATATTTTCGGGTAAATGTTGATATGTAAAGAGAGGCTGAACAGCGTTTATGAACATAATGAAAGCGTTAATTCTAATGTTAAATATATATATGTATAATATACGAGTTCGGAATTAAAGAAATGTCAATAGTTCAGAAAATCAGTATATGTATTATCTTTTAAAATGTCTCTCAAAGAAATTCCTATTACCTAAGGTAGAAAATGGTAAATATAAATTTGCTTATTCATTTATGAATAAAAAACAGTAAAAAATTGTGAAAATGTGTTTATTTGTTCCAGCAAACTGTACAAATTCCAGTAAAACGTACAAATCAATTAAAATGTACAGTTGCACCTTAATTATGTCTCTCAGTTATACTTTACGTTCCTGCTGCTATGCAGTTCCCTTCATTTGCTGATGATAATTATCATGTTGTTTAAAGGAGCACGGTAGCCCTCGCAGTTGAATAGATACACGTCTTTTCAGACGCTTCCAATGATCACGTCACGTGATAAAGGTGCATTAACCGGTCGTCCATAAATCGCCCGCATATGAAGCTACCTCAGAAATTAACATGTGCTTGGATCAAATTATGCATATAAGCAGCTAATAAGTTCAGTAAGTTAATATAAGAATGAGAATGTGATAATTCTTTGCCCGATCAAGAAAAATAATGAATGATGATTCCGAATAATTTTAGGCTGTTGCAAAAGAGATGAACAAATGAATGTGATATTTGATTTAAAAGATGAAAGAACAATTTTCCCAAAACTTGGTTGCCCTCTACTCCAAGCTCATTGCAGTCTCAAAAGTTTTCTATAAATGTTACATCCATTTTAGATATCTAAATCTATGCCAGATCCAGAAATGTTTCTTAAGTTTTCCAATAAATTCTTGCTAATTATCTCAGTACCGAAACAGGAAAATGCTTGAAATGGGAAAGTAACTATCTTTAAAGTTCACTTATTTCGGTTAATCAATTCCCACTTTGAGTTAAGTCAGAAGTACAATGTCATGCAGCAAGCAAAAGTGATTCCTCCAAGTCCCACATGCATCAAGTCTTAATGACCTAGAGAAATTGAACAGCTTTCTCTGGAATGGGCGATTCGCCACGCGGGACTTATCTGGAGCGCGTGATAACAATTTAGAGGAGGCTATTAGCAATTAACTGCCTCGTGGTGGCAACAACAACGGTAGAAATAGAGGAGACAAAATTACAAATTTAATGGCCGTGTCTGGAGAAACTTCACAATTTACAGTAAAGCAGAAGTATATAATTTTTTTAATATTACTTTCTTTATTCTAATACTAAATCTACAATATAATAATGTCCCATTTTTCTAATAACAATCATCCTAATAATCTCTATCTTTTTCTAACAACAATCATCCTAATAATCTCTTTTTCTAACAACAATCATCCTAATAATCTCTTTTTCTAATCACAATCATCCTTTTTCATCCTAATAAGTGGTTAAAGAAGTATAATCAGATTAATCAGGTTAAAGATTATAGGCCTTTAAGATATCCAGAAAGAAAATCCGACGAAATCATTTCTTTCTTTCGACGAATTTGAACATAACGTCTAAATAACTGAGTAAAGTGCTAATGGAAAAATAATAATGAGCTATTTTAATCAAATTTATTTTGGGGAAATCTGCTAAATAAAGACTAGTGTCAGTATAAAATTTCTGAAGCAATATATTACTTAATTGTAAATTTATAATTTACAGCACTTTTTATTCGATATTTTTTCTTAAAATTGTATAGTTAAACCAAATTAACACTTACCTTGTAGATACATTCGGTATTTTTGTGGAAGTAGGAGAGATGAAAAATATGCAACGTGCCTTCGCCGGGAATCGAACTGCAGACTTCTCAATAACGCGCTGAGCGTACAGTCCACTAAATCACGAAGGCTCGGTAAGAAGGCGGGAGAAATACCTTACATACTCCCCCTTTTAAAGGGCGACTGGGGTTTTTAGGGGACTCAATCGCCAAATCCTGGGTGAGGAGAATCATCATCCAACAACCCTTTTAGTTCGGGCGCCACTGTAGAGACATTAGGTATTTTTTTTGAAGCAGGAGATATAAAAAATATGCAACGCCTTCGGCGGTAATCGAACCGAGGGTCTCTCAATAACGCGCTGAGTGTGCAGACTACTACACCACGAAGGCTCGGTAAAAAGGCGGGAGAAATACCTTACAGCCTTAAAGAGCTTAATACAGATTGCAAAGTAATAATTGGTCAGACTTAGAATCCAAGAATAACATTTCAATATAACCGTAGTAAAATAAAATTGAAAGCTTTCTTATATTACTGAGTTACAACTAATTAAAGTTACAACTAAATGGAAGTTAGAACTAAACCTTAACATGCGTTACCTTGTTATGGTGTTTGGAATGCAACAACCCATGCAGGATGCTCGGAATGCAACAAAGTAACTTTGTACTAGTGTTAAATAGTAAACTAAATGTCTAGTAACTCGGCTGTTAATTGATCTCACTTCGTAACATAATTGTTAACAGAAGCCAAAACTCAAAAAAAACCAGCATAACTATCCAGGTAAGTGAATTATGAGAGCTGAAATATCACTACCTGCGTTTAAAACATTGTCTGCGTAGTTCAAATATTTGCTCACTATTCAAAAACATCTTAACTTGCATTTCTAAGAGAGTTAAAAGAAGTAGGAATAAAGGAAAGGTTTAACCCTAAACGTATTGTGCTAATTAAAAAAAAAACTTACAAAATAACAAAGGAGATGTACGAAAGCGGTGAATTTAAACCTTAGATATTATTCAATTTTTTTTTACCTCAAGCAGCACAAATATATAATGTTAGATATGGACTGTATAGCATAAAAGCAGACAGTGATCTATCTTATCTTGAGAAAAAAGGTCTTGGCAGAGAACTTTCTCTCGAAATCTGATCATATTCTTGTATTGACACGAAAGCTCCGCAGTTCTGTTGACATGGTGGTAGGAAAGCTGGCTAAAATACCACTATGTCAGCATAAATCCGGATTTGATTGGATTTGATTCGATTATTTGGGTTACGGCAAAGCGCACTAGAGCTATCTTACTAAGGAAAGGGCTGCCTTCAGGCGGGACTTTCTAGGGAAAATTGCCTCTTATCCACGTTAGGAAAAAGGTTAAAGAACTCCCATGCAGCGAGCCCATTCTCTTGGATTTGAATGCAGATCGAACTAAGAGTGTTCAAGCGATTACGATCTTAGAACTCAGTTGCTGTTGGATGGACGAGGATCGAACCTTGAAAACGGCATACATGTTTGTAAGTGTATAATGTCTTTGCTGTATGGGGCTACTTAAAAAACTGTGAAGACAAATATTCTCTTGAAAATTTGTTGGAATGAGCAGAGGTGACACTAGAGGGGTGGGAGACACTTGCATCTGTTGCCCAGAGGGATTCTCCTTTAAAACTGCCCGAAACTGATTAAATTTGCACTGTCACCTAGAGGATGTGCAAAGCAGCAAACGACAGGCAGAACCCTTGTCTCTTGGCCACGATAAAATTGTTTAACTTGATTTTATACTGCTGTCAGACATAAATCACAAAACAAGAATGAAAGCTACAAATATTAGTTTGAGAATCGAACACACGATGATGTGATCACAATAAGGGCTTTTACACACATTTCTGTTGAAACACGACGACAAGGAGCAAGGTATAAGGATTTTATTACAAGATTTCTGGTCTGAATTATTTGATTTAAGACACACTCGAGATATGTGTCGTAAATCAATTAATTCAAATCGATATCTTTGTAAATAAATCACTCGAGGCAGTGGTATCATTTGAGGGATATTTTCTACCAAAAAGCACTGTAGAGCTAAGTGCCACAGAGGAAAGATGACGCTTTCGTGAAGGACTGGTCAAGAAAATGGCACTTCGTCACGTTACATATCGCGAAACTCATAAAAACTTTCATGCAGTTGGTTTATCCTATGAGTTTCGAACCTGCGTCCAATTACTAGTTTGTAGTGAGGTTACCGCTGTACTATGTAAGAATTAAATATGTGAGAAAAAGTACTTATCTGTGTTTCACTTTTTAAATAAGACAATAGAATGTTAAAAAATATCGTACATTATTGCGAACAATAAATTAACCATATAAATACCATGCCAAACTTTAACCATTAGATAAAAGAATTCCTCTTTCCGCATATACAACGTAATTGATTAAAATGATTGAACACGGCAACTGAAAGCTTTCAATGAATTTAACTAAAGGAGAATGTTAAATGCATGTTGTCAAAGGATTTAAAATTGCAGTACTGAAAATGATATGACTATAAATAGAATAACAAAACAGAGACAGAAAGATGGAACAAAAGAAATTCATTTTTTGAAAGCTTTAAAATTATCGAACAAATTGAAAGTAGAACACCTTTTTTTAATCGGAGGAAAGACTTCAAATGGTACAATTGTTTGGATGAATCATGTAATTTTTTTCCAATACTGCATTAAGAACTAGTCGTTGTTACACAAGTTAAATTAAGTGAAGAACAAAAAATTTAAAAATTTGTCCAAATGAGACAATAATCGATTATATAATTTATTAGTTTCAATTAATATTCATTTCCAAACGTCGAAAAACAAAGAAGAATTGAATAAATGTGAGAGAATGTCACCAGCAGCTGATGCCTTTGTTCCTTTTTAACTCCCACATTTATATTGATTGAAAAAAAAAAAAAAAAAAAAAAAAAAAAAACGAACTAAAGAAACGACTTCATTTCTTGATTTAAAAGGAAGATTAAGCTGGTTTTTATTGCTCTTTTTTACTTAAAGAAATTTAGTTAGAAAAGACCAAATCAGAATTGGAATTAATTAGAAGAATTAATTTTATCCTCTAATATACAAAGGTAACTGTCAATAGCATTTCTAAAGCACATCATTCAAAGCAGTTAATGGAGGCACATAAATGATTCCATTTCATTTCAGTTTGTAAGATTTTCACTAGTGTAATTCTCAGTTACTGTAGAAAGTGACGAATCTCAAGAACTAGTTAGCGAATAATCGCTTAAGTTCGTGTGACAAGAAACAACAAGATGGAAGGGTAACTAATCTTTTATTAATCCAATAAGATTTAACAAAACTCCGTCTTGGAGTGTACAATCAAAGCCGACACTTGCGCTTGCACTTAAGAGACTAAGAATCAAACTAAAACTAAGATTAACTAAAGAAATATAGCGGAAGCTATCAGGATTTTGGACTAGTTGGCCCCTTAACTCTATTTAACTACGAAGCTTATCAAGGGCCTGAGTACGGCCGAGCGTAATAACAGCTTTGAGAGAGAGAGTGGCCAAAAGGCAGACGCGCGTAAATCAGAAACGCTGATTCTCTCTCGCTAAGACCAAAGAACTTCGCGGTTAAATACCGCTCTTCCTCATTATGTATTCAGACGTGATTCTAAAACTACGTTTTGGCCGGAAGTAGTAAGTTGAAGTTAAGAATATGGCAGGAAAGGAACTTTAACTTAAAATTTAACTGGTCATAAAATTAACATAATCCTTACAAGTTTTTAAGAAATATTATAAATAACCAATCACTTACCAATCTAAGTTTAAATTTCTCGTGAGACTGCCAGGCGTATTATTGCCCCGTGCCAGGCGTGTTATTCATTTCCCCGTGCCGGGAGTGTTATTCCAACTCAGAAGCAAGTTTAAACAGCCTTTTTATTAAAACTTCAAACTTAATAATTTGCATATTTGGTGCTTTGGTGTTTTGCATATTTTTCCTATACCTGGAAATTTGTCTTCCATAGCTTCGTTTGTGGAACTAGAAAAGAGGGTACACAGACAAAAACTCTTTGAAAGGCTTAAGGACCCCTGTAGGACTTCCATTTCAGGAAATTTTGAATGTAATGCTGTAACAGATGCTTATAATCCTAACTTACAAATTGTGTTTAATCTGCTTAAAACTGCTACATAGCCCTACTTTCGCTTGTTAAGGTTAAACGTTTACTTACCACTGCAGTGCTTTCTATGGTTCTCTATCAGTGTCCCATTGTAAGAGTAATGTTAAAAGCGTCTCTATTAATGTCATATTGTTATAGAAAATGTCTGTGCTGCTGGATGAAAATAAATGTGAGATAGAGCATGTTGGAAATTATTCCTTTAAACATTGCACTTATCTCTTAACTTACACATAGATTCCTAACTTCACACGTTCATGTTTGTTTCTAGAACTTCCTTAGTTCTCCGATTAATCCTTTAATCCATGAACACAATCTCTACTAAGTTCCCTTACAGAAGAAAGAAAAAAGACAGGACACGAAAAAGATAAAAAAGCAGCTAATCCTTACGTACTAAAGGCAATTGAGACATTTGGATGGTACTGTAGCTTCAAAATGATACGATCGTCTATTTTACTGCCGATTCAGCATTAGAACATTGAAAAAAATCATGTGATTTCTACGTATGATGTAAATACTTCCTTTTCTTAATTAAAGGGTTTTTCTTTATATGAACACACTATATTACTAAAAAAACTAATTAAATTTTCCTCATTATCTAATACAATGTGCTAATTAGTTCAAATTTAAAAATTCAAGAACAATTTGCTAGGAGCTAATTTTTATCATTCTGCACTTCATAAAACGTTTATTTCCTAGGCTCATCTTTTATTTTATCTAGTTTGTGTTGAAATTAGTGAGTTAAATTCATTTCACATACATTCATATTTGTGCGTATATATTCTTATTGGTGTGTATGTAGCATCAAAATTTGTATTTGATAATGTTCATCCGCACTGAGTTTTAATTTGCAACACAACTCCGAATCCAGGAAATAATTTTCTTTTCTTTTTCTAAGCGAATTATTGCGCAGGATATCTGTAACTGCGCTTTCTAATTTAAGAAGAAATATGGAAATATAAAATTAAGAATATATTTCTCAGCAAAATTTAAGAATTGTTAAATTAAAACCACCAATTAAGCACTTCAAAAGACAAACCAAAAATAACGTCATTTAACTGCTGAATAACTCTAAATGTGTATTCCAGTAACACGTATTTAATGAAAACATAAATATTTAGCATTTCAAGTGGTTATTGAAATATTTGCATTTTAGTACAGCTTCAGTTATTTTTGCTGACATACAAATTTTTCTTTATGAATCAGCATAAATATACTAAGTGATCAAGAAACTTAACTAACTTAGGAAACTAAGACTTAGGAAGTGATCAAGAAACTGGTCTTTAAGAATACTTCTGACGAAATTTACCTAAAAATAGCATTTAACGCTGATGTGAATCAGAGTGCATGCGTTTGTTCAGGACAAAATTTCAAAGATGTCACATAGTCCTTTGGTGTTAAGTTACGGTAAATTTTTACAAACATTAAGTTTGTCGAAGGAGAAGACATGAAAAATGTGCACTGCCTTATTTCAAAATTAAGAGACTATGGACTTTCTTCTCATAAAGAGGCCAAGCGAATAAAAGTAATGATAACTACGGAAAATCATGCTAAATAACAAATTTTTGAACCCGGAAAAGAAAGTATTAACTAGTAATAAACTTGAAATCTGTTATATTCCATATACTAAAAGAAGCTGGTACATAATAATAGCTGCACTCTTTACAAAAACAAAACAAAGCAAAATAAAAATGATAAAAGAGACAGAAAGAAGAAAATTTAGAAATAAAGTAAGCTATTGCACTGTTAAGCAGTTGCTTTATTCTCTACATTGGGAATCCTTCCAAAATTTGGGAAAATGATTGAAATGGTAGTTTGGAGAAGCCAACGAAATTCGCGTACGTGACATAACAATGGAATATATGTAAAGGCACTTTCAGCATTCAGAATTCCGAAGAAAACTTTATAAATTGCAATAGGAAAGTCTAGAATGTTTTTGTCAGCAATAGTGTAATTGTGTTATTGTTTCTCTAGACTCTCTGAATTAATCATTATTTTATGTGTTTTTAAAAACTTCTTGGCTTTGCGCCCTTTTAATTATATATATTTATTCCTGTATGATTAATTCAAATGTTATACATTTTATCATTATTTTTTAATGTATAGTCACAGTAAGCTAATGTCATAAGCGAAATACGTAAGATCGTTCCTGCCATGGTTATTTTCAGTAATGATGATGCTTTCTATCTTTTTGGCGGGTGTGCATGCCAAGAAATCAATGAAGATTTTGAACATTTAAAATAAAATTACACAACGGGAATAAAATCAGACCTCGTATTTTTAAGAAATTAATTGTTCATGGAATTTTAAAATAAATAAAAAATACTGGTAACGTGAACGATGTGCAAATTTTGAGCTTGAAGTTTGTGTTAACATTTTCTGAGAACCTCCCTTCACCCCCATAGAAAAGAGAAGAGAAAATTAATTACTGGGAATCAGTTACAATCAAAATCTGAGACGAGTAAAGTTTAGAGCTCATTTCTCTGAGACACTTCAAATTATATTAATCACTTGCTTGTGCCTGACAGAAAAGACAACTTATATCACAATTGTTAATTGAGCAAAAGACAGATTGACAGGAAAAAAGGCAATTCTGACAGACCAGAAACCATTTAATGATGAAATCCTAAATGATCGTGAAAAAGGTTCTGGAAATTCAGTGACAAAAAGATTAATTAACGTGTCAGCAGCTCTTTTAAACAATTTTCAAATGTATGCTAATGTGAAGGGATTATTCACTAAATTTTAAAGAAATTTTGTTCATTTATTTTCTGATACTTTTCTGCAAAACCCGAAAAAGGGAAGTATCAAAATATTTCAAAGTTTCGAAAATATTTTTTAAATATTTATTGAAAATCAGTTGAATTCTAGGTGGACAGATTCGGTCTTGTTTATTTCTTTTTCTGAAGAGCTTTTATAATGCTTATTCTCGTTTTTCTTCATCAATTCATGCATGATTATTTTTTCCTAAACAGCTCAGACTGACTTTTCTGAATTTTCTCCTAAACAATAGTAAATGAATTCGTAAATAAAAGTGTGGGAATAAATTTAAATTAACATTTTTTATTGCGGGATTCAGCCCATTCCCTAATTTTATATTAGTTGTGCTAGGAACTTTTTAAAAACTACAAATGTTGTGCGTTCTAAGAACACGGTTGTTACATGCGCAGCTTTAGCACTTTATGTAGAACGTACTTTGTAGCACAAGCTGAAAACATTTCGAAAAGTACTAATGTTGTACGTCGAAATGTACTTGCTCAAAACACAGTTATAAAACGACCCTTTTAGCGCGTCTTAAATGCATGTTTTAAACATGTAACGCGTCTTAAGCGCACGTAACACCGTTATAAAATGAATGACATGCTCTCTGGACGTTCCGATACCTCTTGGGTAATAGAAACTATTGAATGACAGTACACTGTTGGCAAATTAACATTCCCAAAGTTGAAATTATTGCTTAAATTTTATAAACCTTTACTGTGTAACAGAATCTAAATTTGTAAGGCTTAATTTAGAAGTCAAACAACAAAAATCAGCGTAATATTTTCAAATTTTCACAGAACTAGTTTCGATGGTTTTACCGTTCCATCATCCTCAGCTAAAAAAACGCAAATGAACGAGATAAGATATAGTGATTGGACAAGAGTCAAGCTACTGGCGCTATCTGTTAATCAAATAAGAACTAAAACATAATTTTTTTGAAGGCTGAAGGCAAAGATGGATTGGAATTAGGATCGTTAAGTAGAAGAGAAAGATATTTTTTGAATGTGAAATGCCTCTAGAAAATCCAGTTCACCAATGGAAAAATGTTTTTTGAATAATTTTGGCTGCAGAAAAATTGAAAGTGTGATTTTCGGACCAACAATGCTAGGCAACAGAAAACTTCTGTGTTTCCTTTTTCCTAACATATGTCTCATGTTCCTTAACGCGAAATTTTAAGGCTCTCTTAGTTTGACCAATGTAAATTAAACCACACTGGCAAGGAATCCTGTAAATACACCAGGAATTCATATCCGGAATGGGGTCCTTGAGTATGGAACTCGGAATTTTATTGATTGGAGAATAAACGACCCAAAAGTTAAATTTCTGTAAAATACGTACAGCTTTACAGCTAAATGATGGAAAGAAGGGAATGAAAACATAATTTTTATAATCTCCTAAAACAAGAGTTTCCTTTTTGGTGTGTTGAGATGAGAATTTTTAAATTGCTTGATTAATAATGTTGGATGAAAAGCCCCTGTCAATAGCTACTGCTTTTAAATAATTTAGTTCTTCATCAAGAGATAGTTTGGAGGAGCAAACTTGAAGAGCACGAAAAACATAGCAATAAAATGAAGCTAACTTTTGTTTAGCCGGATGGCATGATTTGAAGTATGGTGGAAGGCGAACCGATGAAGTTTTACGGTAAACCGTAGTACTGAAGTTGGATGTGTTATGTGTGACCAGAATGTCGAGAAACGGAAGAGAGTTACAAGTCTCAAGTTCAAAAGTGAACTGGATAGCAAGATCAGTGGAATTCATTGTTGAAAGAACTTTATTTAAATCATCTTTATTACCTTCAAACAGGGTAAAAGTATCGTCTACGCAGCGGAACCATACCGGGAAGTTTAAAGTTTCACACAATTTTGATTCATAATAATGCATGTAGATATCAGCCAGGATGGGACTGAGGGGGCTTCCCATGGCTAATCCCTCAGTTTGCTTGTAATATTTATTTTGGAAAACAAAATGTGTTGTTTCAAACAGAGTCCATTGAGGGAAATTAGTTCATCAATCTCGATGCAAGAGAAATGAAATTCGCGAAGTCTGTTTCCTATCCAGAATTTAGTAGAAAATCATGACATTTGCTGGAGACGAATCTCACCATCTTCCGTAATACCGCATTGTGTCATAATGCGGACGCTGTCACGGATATTCTAGGACCGTAAAGATGGGAGGTTAGGTTATTTCAATATGGCACAGCACATGAAGGCTATCTCGATAGAGGGAAAGATGCTTTCGTAAATGATTTTCTAAGTGAAATCAGCTCGTTTTCACGTTAAACATACGTAAAATTGCGAAAACCAACTATGCAGGCAGCCCATTCACCTGGGTTCCAGATCGCGTCAATTCAGCGATTTTTAACTCCTCAGCTACTTATTGGGTGACACTGAGAGACACTGGAACTCCAATCATATCGTTTCCATATAAATTTAGGTGGCTATAATATCTTCGCCAACGTGAAAGAACCAGTGCGAGAAATCCATTATAGCAGTAGAGAGGAAATATTCGTACAGGTGGAAATAGTTGTAAAAGGTGACTGTTGCGAGACATAAATGGAAATAAACGTGCTGTTGAAAGGAAGTGAACGAGGCTTTCCTGTAACTTGAAATTATGTGGCAGACAGAGCAGGCAATTATATTGAGGAATTGTAAATGTTTGTATCTACAGCACAGAAGCATTTTAGGAAATATCGACGCGTGCCTCTGTATTTTTGCCTAAACTTAGTGCAACTATTCCTCAATAATGACATTTACCTGAATTAATTTATCAGATTAACGCTGCATACTAAAAAGTAATAAGCTACGAGGGAAAATTAATGTAAATTCTAGATCTACGAATACTTAAGGAAAGAAATTATCATCACGGTGTTCCTCTCCAAAACGTGTTTTCACAGCATTGGGTGATTATTTTTAATTCCAGTAAAATTATAATAGCGCTTAGAAGTATTCATCTGTGACTCAGAATAAAATGAATATCTTCATTATTTTAATTACTGTTTTATTTTTATAAGCGTGCTTCAACTATAGCACTGTCAAGAAAAATTGTATTGATTTTTTATTTACTTAATTTTGCTAGGAATTGCATCCATTTTAAGAGAGTTTGAGATCGTCAGTATGTTAAAATATAAATTAAGTTACATCTGACAAAAATAATATTAATTTAAGCTGAATTTAGAAAAAACGTTTTACGAATTTTGTTTGAGAAAAAACGTTGCGTAATTGAACTATGCACATTTTTATGCCTCATGAAAGTCCTCTAAACAATTTCATTCTCACATAGCATATTGTAAGATTTGCATCTAAACTTAGTCTTGTTATTACAGCGGTTACTTTTTAATGCTGCTCTAGTCTTACAACACTGATGTGAATGTTTATAATTTAACTGATAGAAGCATGATTGTCACTAATTGCATGTAGTTATCCTTCTCCTCCTTACCTACTGTCTTAGTGCAAGTGCTCAACATATTCACCTAACAAGTGGAAGATTCGTGATTCGAACTTTGACGAGAAAAGTTGACTTTTCATATTTCCTGCTCCGAAAAATCTACTATTGTTTGTACATCATAAGAATTACTTGGCGAGAGTACTTCTCATGGCTAACTGGAGGTAGTAACTGTAGTAGTAATAGGCTTTACTCATTTAAAGTAGGGGTGAATCAGGTAAAAGTTTTATTGCTATTTCGTTTGACGAATAATGGCCGAGCGAAACCAAAAGAATGCTATAAAAAGTATTTAAAGCTGAAATAAAAAAGCATACATCGTCCATTCTTCATTAAATGCATCAAGATGGCGAACTTTAATGCATGTTTTCAACACACCACTAGGTAAAGTTGGGTAGTTCTAGTTCCTACGACAACAGGTATCTGTAGAGATTCTAACGGAAAGTTTTTTTAAGTAGACAGTAGACGTCTCTACAGTGGAGCCTGAAGTAAAGTGTAGTGTACGATAATGCTTCATCACTAGGATTTAGTCCATTGGTTTTTGGCTCCTCATCCCAGACCTCTCATAAGCAAGGGAGAATACGAAAAATTATCGCCTTTACCGGTGTGTTCTCTGGTTGTGTAAGTGATTATTCGGTCTAGATAAGCAAGTGGAATATCTTGTTCTTCAAACATCGGCTAGACTTTCCCAACAAAAACTTATTGTTTCAACACAGAATATGAAATCTGATCTTTAAAAACATTTGTATATGTGAGTAAACCAACTTTCTTGTAAATATTAAAGTTATTTGAAATCCTTTTTTATGTTTAATGAGTAATATCACATGATTTATCAGTCTTTAAAATACTACCTGCTTAGTGGGCAGTGTTGAATACGTTCCATGAATACTGTTGTTGTAAAATATTAATGTGTCTTGTAATATGGTACAACAGTGATTCCATTTCTAGCTCTGGAGTAAATTTATATGGGTACCTGATGAAACCTAAAACAAAGAAATGAATATGCGCAGTTACTTCGAAAATTAATTAGGAAAAATATTTTATTCTGTCTTTTAATTATATCTTCCCTACGATAAATTTCTTATTTTGAACTTTTTTAAAGATCTTCAATAATAAATATTATTCTTTTGAAACTGCTTTAAGGACCTTTGCCAGGTCAATATCTATTTTAATACATTGGTATCTCAGTTAATTTCATATAATAATATTATATAATATTAGATCAGTTTTATCTACTGATTCACCTATACCATTTAAAGTCCGCATCAGTAAGCTATTGATTAATTGTAGAAGCAGATGCATCACCTGCTAATAAATCAATGGCAGACATATAGCCATTGGTTATCATCTGTAATATTTCGAATGCCACCTTGCAATTACCTGACTACTGTAAAATGTAAGAATATGCATGGTATATATTATTTTCTTTATTACAAATAATAAAACGAAAGTGGAGAACTACGACGTGTTCTTTTAAAACGCTGTACATTCTTATAAGCCTAACAAGAGCTAAACCGTATTACTGTTCACATAAAAAGAACCTGTGATCCATTTTAATGAATGTTTTCGAAATTAAGTATTAACAGATAATTATAACACGATTGCAGTCCAAATCTAGTCATCGTTGTAAGACTTACATGAAAAGATTTTTATGGTTTGAAGTAGTATTTAAAAAGGAAAATAAGTAGCTAAAAACCGCTATTTAGAGCTCGTAAGTAACAGAGTGTTTACCGCTGAATACTGATATTTCGATCTGGATTTGAACCCATGTGAACGAGCTGACTGCTTGAATGGTTTTCGTGGATTTCCCCAAGTATAACATAAATACAAGCAAGCTTCCCTTAGTCCTTAACGAAGACAACCTTCTTCTTCGGCAGATAGCCTTCATGTGCTTTCCATATTCAAATAAACCAAGCAATATTTAAAAAATGTCATTCGAATACCGACTTGACCAAATGTTTTACATTTTGTAAACAAACAAAATGTTATTGCCAGACTCAGAAAGTACATCCGTGATGTACAAACATTCTTTAAAACGTAAGGCCTGGAAGCATGAAGAAAAATACCTAAGGTTGCAATGAGAATAAATCAGGATCAATAAATTTTAACTGATGTGAATTTTTATTGTATTTTATTCCTCGAGTCATTAAGGATCACATTACAAAGTGCAATAAGATTAACGAGTTATATTATTATTTTGATTCTTCTATAACTTCTGTTTTCCTCGACTTGCAGTAGAATGCACATTAGTTTACGGTATAAATAAACTTCTAGTTTTGATGTTTATCAGACAGCGTTTGACAACATAGTCTATTTTTTTATTCTACTCCAGATATTTTTCTTTTTGTGATTTTCTTCGCGAGTATTTGGTCATGGGGAGTCAATGTTTAAGCTAGATCAGGCCGCCTCGGCAACCCATGAACCACATGTCGCAGAGTGACTCGTTTCATAATTTCAAATGACGCGCATGAGTTCCAAAAAAGGTAGAATACAGAAAAATAAATTATAAACATAAATATGAAACAAGCACTTGGAAAAATACATACAAAAGTAGACCAAAAATAGATAATAACCGTAGCAATTTTGTTTGATTACGAAATTCCAGTAACGAATATGATTTTTATTTTTAAGGAATAAAATTATAACATAATTTCAAGAAGAAATCGGTAAATTTGGCAACGCCTATTCGTAATCCATAATTCAAGAAAAATTGGCTTTGCCATTTTGTCCGTAATCAGTTCAACTTATAAATGCGAGCAAATATTTTGACACGTGAAATTTATTTTAGGTCTAAACAGGAGCAGCTTAAGTACCGAAAATTCAGATGATTGAATTATTTTTAAGACGACTAACTATAAGCCAGATTTGACTAAATTGACGTCACAAATTCAGCATCGGGGAAGCTATTGATATCGGGAGCGGGGAAATAAAGTTTTTCAGTTATGTTTCTTTTTATAATAATTAGAATTATAATTTTAATTTGTATGATTAAAGTTTAAAGCGTATTGCAATTATTTTCTCGATAAAACATATCTCATTATTCACCAAGGAATACTGTTCTAAAATTAAAATACCACAGACCCGAAGCGTTCTCTTATACATACATTTTGGTTGATTTTGACCCGCAGCCAAAAAGGTTGCAGACGCCTGGGCTAGACTTTGTTAATATTATGTCTTATATTCAACTAACTTGAATGTGCGTTAAGACCTTTTATCTAGCCGCAAGTTAACGGAGGTTTTGTCTTCACAACAGTTTTTTATCTCCACGTTATTTGAGACTGCAGCTTAAGTTAACATTCATTCGCGAGCTTTCCATGAACTAAACACGCTAAACGGAAATGAAGTGGATTGCAAAATTAAGCAAGTCGTCTTTTTTCCGCAGCTGTTGTTTCCATTGTTGCAAGAAAAATCGGGATGAGAGCGGGAAATAACCTTCAAGTTCCTGTTTTAAAGTAAAACTATTAGATTTTAAACAGTAGCTTAACTTAATAGCGTAACCATATGAAGTCGCCGTAGAACATCATAGCAAATGGGAAATGAAATAAATACGCATGCGCATGCATGCATTTACGATGACACTGCATATGGGCTGCAAACTTTTCGTTCCCTTTCAAAGGAAACGGATAAGATTCGTGCAGCTGGTCATGAACTTTAGAAAGCGAACCCACAGCAAGATAAATAACTTTAGCATGCAATTAACGTTGTCTGGAGAGGAATAAGATCTATATTAGATTGCTCTCATTTCACTAAATATCCGTGACGCAGTGTCACGCTGCCTTCTATGTTTGTGACTGTTTGAGTTAAAATTTATCAATAATTTACATTACGTAGGAGCTTTAATATTCATGTAAGTAGCTTTGAGCTGTTAAACAGAAGCATTAATATTCATTAAGATGTCTTACCGCATTGAGCTATTGAAATTTATATAAAGCAGTACTCCAATTCATTTTCTCAAGCATAAATGTGTGAGAATATTATGGTGTTATTTGGGAATTTCATAATTTACGCTTCAAAACTAGGAAAACTGCAGTAACATATATTTCGTCAGAAAGTCGTTGGATTTCCTTTCAAAAGATCACAAAATTTTACTTATAACTATTCAATCCTGAAAAGAGAATATGCATTTGTTTCTACTTTTTGCTGTCAAAAAATTGAAATTAATAACATTTTGTATATACATAGGTAAATACAGGTACATAGGTAAATACAGGCTTACCGAATGAAGAATGAATCTTAAATTTATTTGCTATAAATGAATTAAAATACAAAACAAAAATTAACAGAACAAATCATATAAATCAGAAACACGCCATTTTAATTTTATGTAATCTTACTCAGGAATAAGATTTGTTATAGACGAAATAACTTTGAGAGGTTTTAGAATATTTCAGCTTTAGTTGGTATGCTCATCTTATACCGCTTCGATTATTTAATAATAAGCTATTTTAAGGTTTAAATTGAATTCCGTTGAAATATTTAAAAATAATAATAATTTTTATTGACATTCATAGGATCAGTAATTGTTACTATTTTACTATATTTGTCTCTTGAGATTACAAATAATATTTACTCGATGGCTAATTAAAATTATCAAATCTAAGTACTTAAAACAATCCATGTTTCCAAACAAACAAGAAATAAAAAAAACAAGCAAAAATATTGTATACAATATTATACAAAAAGACGGATGTCGCAAAAGGCTCTCAGTTTTATTAAGAATGTAAATAAATACATTATAAGGTGTTTCTCCCACTTTCCTAGCGTGCCTTTGTGGTGTAGTGATTCTGCACCCTGGGCTTGTATCCAGAGGTCTGTGGTTCGATTCCCGGCGAAGGCGTTTGCTATTTTTTTATCTTTCCTGCTTCCAACATAACCTAATGTCTCTACAGTGGCGCCCGAACTAACAGGGTGGTGGATGATGATTTCTCCCTCCCCCAGAATTTGGCGATTGGGTGCCCTAAAAACCCCAGTCGCGAAGAAAACAATCAACTTTAAGTTGATGTTTGAACGAATTTGACGTGGACGTTCCTACCTTGCTTTAACATTCAAGTGCTAGTCACTTAATTGTTGAACTGTTTTTATGCCAAAAGGGTACATTTAAACCACAGGCAGCAATAAATTTTAAAGCCTCGCTTCAGAAAACAACTCTTGGGTCACTTAAATACGCTTAGTCTTTTTGGAATAACGTGAAAGCGAGAAACCGAAAGCCCGCGTGCTCTATCAAAATTGCTTGACAAAATCCATATTTTTCAGGAACTTGTTTAGTAAAATCTCTAATCTTTCAGTGAAGATCGATAAGCACCAAATTTCTGATTAGTTTGATATGTCACTCAATAATTGAAATGAATGATTTACCAGAAATCGATTCAAGACATTCTCTGCTTTCCTTAAGCATCTTATACCACTTAAAGCTCTTGTTTCTGAGTTGATACAACTCTTTTTAAGCTTCGAATAAGTGTTGTTCGTCCGAAGATGTTTCACAGCATTCCAAATATTTTTATTGCAAAAATTCCATTGAAAACGTTAAATTTAAAGCATGTTCTTTCCTCATTTTAAGAAGTCATAAAAACAAAAGTTCTTTATTCATTAAAATCGAATTTGCTTGCTAACGATAAAGGTAAATGTAATACGGGTTTTTACAAGGTGTTGATGAATGACAGAACCACTTCTGGGAAACCCTTTCATGCAAATTCTTGCATGTGTGCATTTTAAATGAATCATTACTGATGCGTTTTGATCACAGCCTTATATATAGATTAAACTATAAAATTCTAGTCCTTATGCAAAAGCGTTTTCTGAAAACGTAGCCTTTAGTAACTTGCGTAAATTTTGTTAAATACAGAATACTTTACAATTTTATTACCAGTAGCTAAAAAAGAAACTTCTATATCCAACCTATAATTATGGCAATGACTGCCCAAAGCGATGCTTTCATAACAGTCAATTACGCAATAACATCAAACTCTATTATAGGAAGGTAATTGGATAATTATTTGCACAAACAATCTTGCTTTATTCCGTTTGCTAGAATGACACTAAGAATTCTCACGAAGCCCTTAAAGCGAATTTCGGCGAGAAATCATGAGCGTAGAATTTTGAGCGAAACCCTCACATTCGATTAAACTTTGACGCACCCGGAAAATTTTGCGCAAATCAAATCACGTTTCCACTCATTCATGTTAGCTAATTAAGGGCCCAGTTTAATTGAGGTTTATCTATCTATCATTTGGGCATCAACCAGTTCTTATATTCCGTAAAGAAAACATTAAACTAGTTTTACAATTCATAAGAGGTTTTTCACAAACGGTGTTTAACCATCGGCAATATAACAAATTGTATAAATGTAAAATATAAAAACTAGCCATATTGCAAAGTTCAAAAATCGTTCGAGAATACTCTGGCATTATTTGCAGAAAATTCATGACATAAGCTTGAATTTACGTCATAATAATCCATTTTAATTAATTCCTAAGGAAGTAATGATGTTTGCTGATTTCTGACAAAGAACGTTATTCATATGTATAAATTAATTATACTGAGCGTTCTCAATTCTGTCTGAGTGAGCAAGTCTAAGTAGTTGCTTCAATAAAACGTATAAGAAATTTTATGGTAATTAACCAATCATTATAATTTAAAGCTTTACTATAACTTCCCATTTCCATAGTCCTCACCAGAATGCAAATTATGTTTTTGTATATTTAAGCTGAGGGATTGTGTATGTTAGATTAGAGCTTCTGGCAGCCGCATCTTGTTGTTACTCACTATCGCCAGCTGTGCCTAATTTGTCTTCCGGCTTTTGCATTTTGCTAGCCAACGTTTAAAATACGTTCGTTCTGACTGGCGCGTCGATGTCTCGACAGCGACAGTTTTGAGACAGTGAGGCTTGAGTAGGCGCGTATTCCAAAGGTCCGCGGTTCGATTCCCGGCGAAGGAGTTGCTCATTTTTCATCCCTCCTGCTTTAAAAATAATCTAATGGCTCTACAATATATCTGAAAGGAGGAAGTTAGGCACATGTTTGTGACTGAAACACGGAGACTACTTGCAACCAATCAAACTATATATTGAGCACTAAATTCGGGACTGACCACCCATACTTCGGCAATTTTAGTCTCCCATTTGAGGCTAATATAGAGGAGTGTTGGGTAAGATCTTTCTGTAGAACACTATATTTATGAAACATAGAAAAAACTGTAAAGGGTAATAGCGAAGTACTACATTGCTTATTTAGAGCCTGTATTCTCATTCTTTCTCTCATGCATATAAAAATCAACCATTTCTGACCTTTTTAACCTAACCTCGAAAAAACAACATAGGAAAGAAAACGGTAGTGTGCCTATAATATTGTACGGTATGATGTACACATTTAATAGATGACAGAGCAATAAAAATCAGGTTTTTAAGCAAAGCACTGCTTAGAAAATAACTCATCCAATATACCCATGCGTACTTCTGTACTTGTTCGAAATTGTCAAGAAGTACAGTATTAAGCTACAACAGCGTTTTATTATCTTTTGAGCAGTTATTTCGGTAAATTTCAAAAAAAGAAAACTTTGGGCGAGATAAACCTCAGATAATGCTTCAGCAAATACTAGGATATAAGAGTATTTTATTTTGACGTGAGGGCTGAGTAACATCAAAAGCATTATTATATCAGGCTTAGTTTTAACTACGGGTCAGTTAGAACTGGATGAGGTCCTTATGTTTTGGTAATAACCTTTTTTTCTTATTATAGCTCACTGAAACACACATAAATATAAGGCGTTATATATAATGAATTAACATTATTCATCGTTATCAATGTTCGTAATTGTTATCACTGTTCACAGTTTTGTTGTGTCACTTAAGTTTTGCTAACAAAATGTTATTTAACTTACTTCTTTGCTTTCTGCCTGTTTTCTCAGAGAGGTTCGCGCCGATTGCATAATTTATATAGACTTGAGTAGTAAGGAGTTTTATTGTAAAAGGAATAGAGGAGTATAAGTGTTTTTGGCCTGCCGGCCACTGCTGCCTTACCGATCAAAGTAAAATCTGTTGACTAATCCAACACTAACTTGATGTCTATATTGAAGACTGAGCTAAGATGCAGTTTTAGTAAGTCGTGCGTTTGAATTTCTGTCATGGTTTAGGCGAAACTTGTAGTCTCTAGTTAAGTTAGATTAAAATTGTTGAACTGAGATAAATTCTGAAAATAGATTGTGTTTACACCAGCTCCAACTGACGGGTAACATTATGTTTGCATATTTCAATTTAACTCCTCACAAGTGGTGAGGTAGATTAAACTTCATATGATTTTATTACTGTGTCTGTCTGCATATAGTTAGAAATTCTTGTAGTGATAACTCACTGTAAAATTTAGGTAACACCTGATTTTTATTGAAATTTTAGCTAGCTTAGTTATTTGTACCCACAGCAGGTGTTATACTGTTACTGATCAGAAAACGACATATTGTTAAAAACGACAGGCTCGATACCTAAACTAAACAAAGTATCATTAACAGGAAAATGATAATAAAATGCATCAGAAACTGTTGATTTGTGAAAGTTAATGATGTCAGAGCTAGAGCTCATTTCATTAATCGTGAGAGAGTCTTTAAGTTACCGTTGGTAAACTTATGGATATGGAGAAATGGGGTGGACACCCATTGTTTAACCACTGGCAATGTGGATACTGTCCAGCCAGCTACATTTGTCAAACTGAAGAAAAATATCTGGTTCGTTTAAACCATAAATTGTTTTGGCCTTCCTTTCTTACTTAACACGTACAACAAATTTTCATTTTCGCTTCCTGATTATTTTACAATTTTTTATTCAAATAAAGCCTTGAAACTGGATAAAAATTTCATGTGCATAAAGTTGATAGTCTTTAAACACTGAAAAAATAATTATGAGGTAACATTTAATTCGATAGCACTGAACAAAATGTTTAGCTAATCATTTTAATATGAGATGCAGATGAAAAATCTTTCTATCTAGCTTAAAAATGCTCCTAATATTAGGTTCAAGTTACAACCAAACATTCAAATCGGAAATTATCTAACTGGCATCAGAATATAGTTTTCATTATTTCTTAATTTCTAACATTCATTTGGATTTTGAGCTTTACAGAGAATGATTATAGTTAATTCTCAATAAATCCAATTTATGTACTTATACCGAGAGTAGTTGTTGTTTTTAAGAATAAACAAAACTTAAATAAAAGTTAGAAAAAGGGATAAAAAATACAAATGAACAAACACATGAATGATATTATTCTAGATATTTTTAAATGCACCAACCTTCTGGAAGAAAGATAAACGGTAACTGATACGCATTTGCTAAGAAAGTTTTCTATATCGATGCATTTTGATATGTTATTATCGATTTTTAACTTTACCGATATTTTGTTCGGGCAACAATACTTTGATGCAGCTTCGTTTTGTATTGAGATCGTACACTTTTGCGTTCTTTTAGCATTCTTTTCCCCAAAATCAATGCAATTGAAAAATGCTTTCAATTTCCGGTAAACGGATGTATATGACTGCTCTAGATATACAGGAAATGACGAGAAGGAAACCGGTATTCCAACTATTGAAAAACTGGTGAAAAATCCATGCAAAGAGGTATAAAATAATTGGTGTGCGTTTTGAATTTCTAAAATAAAAATTAAATATTTTATGCGTTAGTCATTTTTTACCATAAAATTGCTTCATTTTCAGAGTTAGACAAACTACACCAAAAATCTATCAATTTTAGATCTGAAAATCATCCTACCCCCTCCCCTCCAAAAAATTACTGAAAAGATTTTTATGTCATCTAATACTAATTTGATTCCACTGAATGGTACTTTGATTGCTGCCTCCTGTTTTATTACTAATTTTTTTTATTTCTTGCGTTTAAGAGAAATAATTCCTATCTATTAATGGCGCAAAACATATTGATTTCTTGAAGAAGAATGATCAGTCTCAGCCTTCTTTGGAATGTACAAAGATTTCTATAACAACAATGTCAACTTGAAATTTGTTTTAATTTGATACTGGTGAGCTTTTTGTCCTGTTACTGAAATGGCTTATAATTTATTTGTGTTTATAAATGGGAAGAATGTAAAAAATAAAGCTTAATAAGTACAAATCAAGTGACTGAAATTTTATTTTTATCAAAATATACATAGACAAACCATCAACCACAGTTTTAAGTCCGGAATTTTATTCTCCTCATTAGAAACTTCGAAACATTTTTAAAGACAAGACAGCGTAGCAATGAACAAATTTTTTCATCTTAAAAAAATAATTCTAAATAATGCAACGTAAAAAATACATATTTTATACACAAATTGTTTAAATTATTTTTGAAATAATGAAACCACTGCAATTTAAGGCAACAATTCTAAAACAAGGTTTTTCAAGAACAAATGTCAAATATAAGAGTATCGGTTCTTCATGTAATGCAGATAAAGAAACAACAATGTGTGACGTATAAATATAGATAGAAATAGTAATGAATAAGTTGCGCATTTTGAAAATTTCGAGATTGTTTGTTATTAGACAAGCTACACTACGTAAGTTATCCGACAGATACGAAACCCAACTAATTTAATGATAAATTCTACCTTGGTGAAGACAATCAGACGACTTATCTCATTTTCTTAATCTTCCAGTAAAGTAACTACAAGTCAGGAGAAGGTTTGGATAAACTAGTCTTTTAATTCTATATTGTCACAAATTTACGCAGCTTGTGTAATAACAGAAGTCCTTCGCTACTTTTGGGATTAACAGAACGCAACCTTTAGAGTCCAAGTTAATATAATGTTCACAAGACAATTAGCGCTTTTAAATTTTAGCTTAGGCACTAGACTTCCGCTAGAACAACATGGCTAACAAGGGCTAAATCCAGTACAAATAAATCTAGCATCTAAGCGAGAATAGTATTATGACGATAAAAGTTCGTTACCAAAAGTTCTCTCCTAATTTCAAAAATTTCAAAAACTGCATTCTTATAATTTAACTAATTTGCATCCTGGGGAGAGCCGACGAAAGTAAAAGTGATAATATATGCGAATTGGTGTGTGTGTGATTATGGAAAAGCCTCGAGGGCTATCTGCCTAAGGGAAGGGATGCCTTCGTGGAGAACTTTCTAAGGGAAACGGGCTCGTATACACGTTACACATGCGGAAAACCACGAAAACGCCCATGTAGCCAGCCCGTTCGCAGGATTCGAACCTCGGACCAAACTACCAGTGTTCAGCGACTTTACCGCTCGGCCGCTGGTGAGCCATTATATGCAAATTGGATAGGTTAATAAACATAAATCTCTACAAGTGTTTAAGCCAAAGATAACTACATGGAAATATTATCCATTGTCTTTATTTATATATGATAGGTAATACTTATGTGCATATACACAGACCGGCTGTATAATTTTTAAACTGAATTCATAGAAGTCGATTTATGAAGAAAGCAGTTTTTCCCTACATGTTTTCCTTCGGCTGCTGCACAAGTCTTGGTGTGTTAATGATTATTTGGATTTAATCAATAATCACAGAGCAAGCAAGAGCTATTCTTTCAACACATGTTTTCATGGACAACTTCCTGAAGTAAACCTTACAGAGGGAGAAACAACGAAAATATCATGTAGCCTATACCTTCGTCAGGATAAAGCTCGAAACGAATTACTAGTACGCAGCAGTTTAAACCACTCGACCACAGGAGGGAAGGAAAGTTTTATAAAAGCACTGGATTACATTTTAGAAGTATATTCTTTAAACACGCTTTCTTCTCGTCATCATTTTTATATTATTTTTGGGATGCGTTTAAACGGATGCTCTCTGAAGTGAGATTTTCCCTTTAGGAAAGAGAATGTAATCCTGAGGTGCCAAGTCTGCCGAGTAAGTGATGTTAAAAACAGTTAAACTTTTGTTTGCAATGAACTGCTTGTTTACAGTCGTATTGTGAGAAGAAATATTTCTTGGTTCTCGCTCTTAAAACACTGAATCCATAGAGTCAAGTATTGCTTGCATAAAATCAGACAACACATTTTGTCAAATTTCTTTTGATAGAAGGCGGTATTCTAATGATAGCAATCATTGCCTCTGGTTAATTCTTGGCTTCCCAAAGATTACTAAAAAAAATTAAACTCTAAAACTTTGTAGTTTCAGTGCGTTATAATCATATTATCCAGTAACCCAAAATGGGGATTATAGACTAAAGTAAAAGTGGGAAAGTGGGAAAGAATAATAACAGTAACATTTCCAAAAAATACCTGATTTAATGATTCTCCTTCATGCAGAGAACAACTGAGAAATCAATCGAGAGTAAATCTGAAATAAATAATAGTGAAACTAATACTGTAGAGTCAGTGGGTTATTTTGAAGCAGGAGACATGAAAAATGTGTAATGCCCTCGCCGGGACTCGAACCTAGACATCTCGAAGACGCATCGAGTATGGTTCCAATTGGACCACAAAGACATGCGAAAAAGGAGGGAGAAAATACCTTATATACTGTCCATTTAGGGCGACAGGGGATTAAGGACCCAAGCATCAAATCATGGTGGTAATCAATTATCGTCCACCACTTTTTAGTTCACTCAGAACACGAGTCAAGTATGTTTCCAATAACACCACGAAGGCACTCAGAAAGGAAAGAGGAAATACTTTATAATACGACACTAAGTACCACAGGTTTTAGATTATATTATGAACCATCTTTTATACCAAGAACCCAGAATTGAAAATTCATTATAAAAGAGAGAGAGAAGATTATGATTTTAGGTGTTGTGACGGAAAATGGATCGACTGGTACGGACGTCTTGTCGCATGATACCACCTCTTCGAACAATGAAATTATTAAACCACTGGCGGAAACTCACAGCAAAAACTATCCTAACTAAACTTAAATAGCCATTTACTTTCCAGATTTAGGACTTATGGACTAGTTTCCTTACTAAAATGAAATGTCAACTGAAAGGGCATCCAGATTAACAGCTCTTCAGAAAATAACAGAAACATTACAAGAGTGTTAAAAAGCACTTAAAAAGCAGAATTCTAGGCAGGCATATTATATTTGTTTAATTTATTAATTTTGGTCCACTAGTAACCTATCACTGGACGACTGGCTGAAACCATTACAGATCTACACACACTGATTACCCAATGAATTAGAAACGTTTAAGATTTTCATTTGAGTGCATGCTAGGAATGAAGTATGCAATTTTTTATGACATGGGTTACTCGTTGTTATAATGCTAGTATAAGTAATGTGTAAGAGTGCTTTTCACGATGAATGGAGTAAAATGGGAAAAACGACAGATCTTTCACCATTTGAAAAAAGGCTTATTGTTGGTTCCCGTTTAGCAAGGACCTCGATTTCGAAGACAGCAAATCTCTAGTCCTTCTCTAGAAGACTTAATTGCGGTTTGAGGACAGTTTTCTAAGAGAGTGATCTGCGTCGTCTTTGACGAATTGTACGGTGAAACATAGACTCAACTGTGCTTCAACTGACACAGATCGTCAACCAAAGCTCTTCCCAACAGATTTCAACTCGAAACATGCGCAGAGAATTCCAGAGGAGAGGAGTGAATAGTCGTGCGAGAACACCACTCATTCTACCCGACATGCAAGAATTCGTTTGCAGTGGTGTTAAGAAAGACGACACTTCACATCTGAGGATTGAAAACGGGTAATGTGGTCGGATGAATCATAGTACATCTTATTTTGCATTAATGGAAGACGTCGAATTTGGCGAAAGCCCCATCAAGCCATGAATCCATCTAGCCTTACTCACACTGCGCAAGGGCTTGGTGGGAGTATCATGATATGGGGCATGTTCTGCTGGCATGGAAGTGGTGCCCTGGTGTTCCTCGAGGTTAAAAAAACAGCCACGAGATGCTTAGATATACAGGCAGATCAAGTGCACCCTGCAATGTGGCATTTTTACTCTGATGGCGACGGATACTTCATGGACGATAATGCAACTATACCTCGGGCCAGAAGTGTTCAAAAATTGATTCGATAATCATCAGTCTGACTTCCCACACCTTCCCTGGCCACCGCATAGCCCGGATCTTAACCCCATAGAAAATGTGGGGGATGTGGGGAAAAGACTCATCCGACAGCACACTTCTCTTCCGTCTAATTTACAACATCTAAAAAGATGCACAGCCAATGCATGATTATTTTCTGGACGTAAAAGCACTTCAGAAGCATGTAGACTCGATACTCAAAAGAATCAGCGCAGTTATCCGTGCAAAAGGTATTCCAATAAAATATAGATCTTGGGTTTCTAATTCATTAGCCAGTGTGTGTATTGTTTATTCCGCGGATCCCTTTTAAATTGCACTAATGGAATTCTGGTATTGTCCATGACTAAATAAAAATCAATTTCCATTAGAAAAATCTATCCACGAAGGTAGGTGAGTAAAATCCACTCTTAAGTAAACATCTTTTACCATAATTAAAAACCAGTCTAATGCACTTTATTCTTACATTTCACCCATTTCAGATTTAGAGTAAAATTACCAAACGGAGACAACGCCGCTGCCAGTTTTTGAAAGGCTGGCCACCAGGCACAATGAGCGCTGTTCACATTTTCTCAAAAGAATCGATGGAGACAGTTTGTAGTTTTCTCTAATACCATCTAATTTATCAAGACTAATTTAATGTATCAAGATAGCCCAGAAGAATGCAGATCTAAAGATCGCATACCCACACTACCTTGCCAGCAGTTTTCCGAGTGAGCGTTTATACCGACTTGTTTTACATACCCTTTCTCCCATCAAGTACAACAAGCACAAACATTTCTGCTTTACATTGGATAATTCTGGCCTAGACTATAAGCCTGTAATCAGTGACAATATGCGGCCATTGTTCAAGACGACATTTGTCCTAGTCTCCTGGGATTCGATAACAACGATTCAAGAAACCTAATAAGCAGAATGTGATCTTTGGTGTAAATATTGTCCTAAAGAAAAGTATGACATGATTATCTAAAAGTTAATAAAGGGATTTATTCGCGAAATACTTTCAACTCTTCAAATAATTAAAATTAGAAAAAAAATCTCTTCTAACTGGCCTTTTACATTTATTAAACAAAACACGAAATTAATTTTACTTTCTTATTTCTTTTTTGCTCAGACAATAATTAATCCTTTCATTGCGATCAAAAATAAACAATATATAATAAAAGTTCCTTAAATTTGTGTTTAAAGTACTTTTATCGTTTACTTTCCTTAAAAAAAAAAAAGAGTTAAAAAATGGAGTAATTTGCTTTCGGCAATCTTCTCTAAGTCGTGAGATAAATATCGTGCAGATCCGAAATATTACTATAGCTTAAATTCCTTTTTTATAGACTCTTTGTATTTATACAATCACGCGTTATTTAAAAGCTTCTAAAACAGTTAAGGTATACTTTTCGCCTTTTTTTATCACTTCCCTTATGTCATTTTTAATTTAAATACACAATTTTAAACTAAATGGAGTGCCTTTCAATGAAAGAAAAAATAATAATTGGCAGATAATAATAAATATCTCTGCAAATAAAAAGCGATAATGGAAAGAATACTTTTCAATAAAGCGCTTCTAAATTTTCATCTTTTCTTTAACTCATCGTTATTCTGTTGCTGGGATAATAGCTTTTCATTGTATTTTCCCAGCTCCAAAGGAGGGAAAAAAACGATTAAATTTGCTTGTCGTGAACGACATAGTCGGGGCGTAATATTAATCATTCTTTAAAATAAAAAAGCACGAAAACCCGACTAAAATCAATAACAAAAAAGGACAAAACTCCCCTTTGCATTAGTAGTCATTTTTTTTCTTTCTTTTAATCAAATTCAAGTAAATTCGAGTTTCCATTTTTTTGAGGCATTTGCATTTTCAGGATTATAAATTATAAATTATTGTAAAACTCTAATTATTGCCTCTGAGGAAAACATTTACTAGAAAATCAAGTCTCTTTTTATAAATTTAACATAGTGTTCTCCCTTTAGATTTCGCTCTGAGAAAAATATTTTAGTAATTACTGAAACCATGCCTACGTCCCATACGGACGACATATAAATAATTATAAAATTGCATAGAGTTTTAACAGTCTTTGCCTATCAGCCAGAAGCATCTACCCCGGTTTTCACAAAAAAACCATGAGACAGTATGCGAAGTTAACACCTCTTCGCCCTTCATCAACCTCTCGAGAGGACTTTCTGTGGGACGGATTTTAAGGGTCCTTTTCCGCAAAATAGCTACAGAAGACCATGTCTTATCTGGTATTTTAACCCAGGCTTATCGTAACGGCATTCAGCCTCAACTAACCACTCTGCTGTCTCAAGCGCTGATTGAAGCAAAATATGGCAAATCCTGACTGTAAGATATTTTCTCCCTCTTTTCAGCATGCCTCCGCGGTGTATAGAAGCACCCTCGAGGTGTATTCGGAAAGCCTGGAGTTCGAATCCCGGCGAGGGCATTGGAGATTTCTTCAGCTTTCTGACTTTGAAAATTTTCTAAATGGCTACAAATTACGCCCGAAGTAAAAAAGGGGTTGTGGACGGTAATTCGTCACCATCAGGATTGGTGACTGGGGTCCTTAATACGTAGTCGCCTTTATACACCTGGGAGTATATAAGGTATTTTGTCACTTTTGCGTATGCTTTCGTAGTGTACCTGGAAGCACGCTCGGCGGATTTTCCAGAGATCGGGAGTTCGAATTCCGGCGAGGGCGATGCGGATTTCTTGAGTTTTCCTAGATCGAAAACAAACTTAGTGACTAAGTATGCTAAAATTTATTTTATTTCACTTTGTGCTCAGCAAAACAACAGCTTATCTGAAATCGGATTTAGGTGATTTTCGATTTTGTTCGAAAATGCATTGTTGAGAAAGGAAAGTAAGAATCACGACAGTTTTGAATCCCCAAAAATGTGTTTAACAATAGTTATAGATTTCGGGTGTTGTCAAATGTTTTACCAATGTATATATTTCATTAACCAAAGTCAATCACGATACGTTTTTATTAATTAAATGCTACAAATGAGTTGATTTATTTTTTGTTACAAAAGGCGCATGCATATTTTGATTAAGGTTGCATTTATAGGGAGCAGTTTCTGTATAAAACCTCCATATAAGCTGTGAATATCTTTAACTCTGTTTACACATGAACACAGTGCTTCACAAATAATTATGGATATAATAGCCACCTAAGTAATAGATGTATTCTGGATTCACGTACAGACATAATTCAATAGCAAAGGGATAAAAATGACATTTCAAAGTAATTCTTTACTTTTCGCTTTGACAAGAAAGATATTTGACAGTATACAGTTTAATTTTACCTGCTGTATAAATAATGGGTAAAATTAACTGTTGCACTTAACTACTGAAAAATAAATCGTAATAATCTCCAATATAAAGCAGAACTCATAGCAAACGCAATTACAAACATTATATCATCTAGAGTCTGCTTATTTCAGATTTTCTGTACTCAAAATTTCCAGTATTTTTTCATTTAAGGTGCAGAAGCACACCACGCAATTTTCAGATTTGTATTCGTTGTTATGAACGGAGACAAGCTGTTTTTTACAACAGGCAAAACTCAGCAACCCTTACAGTTTCGAGTGAAACGAATCGCACGTCTCACCCAGAAATTATTCTCAACCACCTAAATACATAATCCGATTCGACGTGCTTTTTTGCATAATATATGTAACAGGCTCTGAATTATTTAAATAATAAAAAAAATCTTTCCGTGTCTCAGAGATGATAATAAAACTCAATGATCATTTCTGGTCACCTAAAAGCTGCAAAGTCTCAGATTAATTATGCATTTTATTTACTGTCTTCCAGCTATTGAAAATTAATTTTTGTTTACTGATATGTTGAAAGAACTGAGTTAAGTGTTTTGAAATTACGTTAGTTGTTATAATAACATTGAACTAGACGGCCCTTTTTCTTCGATAGATGATTAACATTTTGAGTATTTTTATGTTAAGTCCACCTGTCATTGATAAGAATATCTACCAGATTCACAAAAATTGCCACAAAGCCTAGTGAGATAGAACATTTCCCAGAATTCCTCCTACGCAGCAAAGTTGCTATTTTCACTTTTTATCTTAAAATGAACGCCAAGTAGAAATTCGTTATCGTTCACATTCACGAGAAAAAATTGGGTCATCCACTACTTTCCTTCTGACTAGTTGAATTACCCTGTAGAGACATTAGGTATGTTTGTTGGAAGCAGGAGAAGTGAAAAATGAGCAATGCTTTCGCAGGGAATCGAACCACGGACCTCTGAAATACGCACCCAGGGTGCTGACCACTACACTACGAAGGCATGCTAAGAAGGCGGGAGAAATACCTGATATACTTCCCCTTTTAAAGGGCGACTGGGGTTTTTAGGGGACCTAATCGCCAAATCCTGGGTGTGGAGAACCCTCATCCACCGCGCTTTTAGTTCGGGAGTCACTGAGACATTATGTATTTTTTTTGAAGCAGAAGAAGTGAAAAATCAGCAACGGCTTGGCTGGGAATCGAACCACGGTCCTCTGGAATACGCGCCTAGCGTGCTGACCACTACACTACGAAGGCATGATAAGAAGGCGGGAGAAATACCTTATAACCAATATCACAAAGCTGAAATAAATAATATAAGTCTCCGAAAAAAACATTGCATACTGGAATCTTACCTACGCACGAGCTCTACAAAAGCGCTTGTTTTAGAAAATGCAGTATTTCCTATGACAGTTATAAAATCACTTTAGTGGAAAACTACCCTTCACATATTTGGATTTATTCATTAAGAAAAACACTCTTAAGGAAACCGGAATTTTTTACCACCTTACACATGGAGAAAGCAACGAAACCCCCTGAAGATATCCTGTTCAGTTAACAGGAAAAAATCCTGGAATTAATCCTCAAAGCTATGTGATATCATTACTTGGCCAGTGGTGGATCATACTATTATGCATTTGATATCCTTAAGCACCAAATAAGAACAAGCTTTTAGTATTAATTTAAGAGCCCAATGGTTTAAGAGCACAAAAAACATTCTGGTGCTCAATTAAAAAGAGTTCGTGTAATTTTTTCATTAGATCTAACGATAAATCAATTACACCTTCTGATAAAAATGACTAAAACTGGTGAATAGTAAGAACGTGGAATTCTGCTTTTGGAACATAAAAACAGCAAAAATCATGAATGAATAAAGCCAAAGTTCTGTAACATCTACCGTATTTTTCGCCGTTTAAGACGCACCGGCATATAAGACGCACCCAATTTTAAAGGAGGCAAATCTAGAAAAAAAAGATTATGAACAAAATTCTGTAGTAAAATATTTTATATCAACTGTATAAAGTTAAAAGCAGTTTAAGAAAAATTTTATGTCAACCATGTAACATACTAAGAGCTATCTTTACTCTCATAAACAGTCAGCAAACAGTGAAAGTAACAAAAATAAGGCTGTCATGTTTTTATTCTAACCCCAAGAATTCCTCTTCTTCGCTGCTATCAGAAATGAGGAAGGACAGATCCACGCAGTCATTGTCATCACTTTCTTCCTCACTGGTGTCAAATAAGACGTCGTCTTCTGTTCCATCCAAGGCATTACTAATGCCACACTTCTTGAATGATTTTACAACAATGTCTTTCTTTACGTCTTTTCTTACGGGCTTTTGTATTTGCCGTATAAGACGCAGGCACTTTTTCCCCCCTGATTTTGGGGAGAAAAAGTGCGTCTTATACGGCGAAAAATACGGTACTTCTACTGCAGGTACGATTTGGATAATTCGAGTAACATTTCGCTAAAATCTCCTATTCTGGCTAAACTTCTTCCATAATTGATAAAACAATGAATTGAAGAATTAAGAAAATTAGGATATTTTATGTTACGACAAAGTTCTCAGAAGTTTAGAAGGATTGCCATAAATTTATACGACTATCTTAACAGCCATGATAAAACAAAGGATAAGTGACTCAGAAAAAGTGAGCTTGAGATCAAAATAGTTTTAAAACATTCCTATGTCATTAAATAATACCGACGTTAACAATGCTTGTTGTGTTATCAATATTTCTTAAATTCTTCTCTAAGGCATTTCCTATTTAAGAAGCTTAAAAGCTTTTACGCCGGATATCACTTACATCATCTGTTTTTACTCCGTAAAACAGATATTAATCACAGAGCACAATAGTATGTTAGATCATTTATAACAGCATGGACACATAGGCGACGACAAGGCGCTCACTCTGCATACGTCTGCGTTGTTGTGAGTTGGCAAAAAATACTAACGCTTAAATTAAAGTTCCTGCGTACTAACAGATTATCCTGGAAATTAAATATTGATTATTGTTCTCCCATTATGAAATATTTCCGTATAATAAAGCGGATTATGCAGCGTGAACTACAATCTTATTTCCGAAGAAAATGCCTCAATAGACAGCATCCTTAGGTCAGAAAATATTCAAGCACAACCACACATATGCATATATATATATATCGAAGATAATTTAATCGAACTGGGGCGCAATTCCAAAAACCTGAATGATCATCATTTGCATCATTTGGTGTATATAATTAATATACGCCAGGATACTTATAAGGATATATACAGTTATACATAAAAGTTAGACCGTTATACATGAAATACCACAATACAGCTATACATGAATATACAGCTATACAGCTATACATGAATAGACCGTTATACATGAAATACCACAATACAGCTATACAGAACGGTTAAATAGTTGTATATTAAATACACACAGGGATACACATGAAATGTTTATGCTAAGTAATGTATTCTGATAATTATGTTCATGGATCTCCTTATATGCTTCTAATTCCCTTTATTACCCTTGTACCACTGATAAAGAATGAATTAATTTTCACTTTTCGAAATTAACAAAACATGGAATATTGAATAAAGATTCTAAATTTTTTAATGGGAGGTGATAAAATTAGATAATTTATAATAGGTAAGAAAACAGAAATAGATTAAAATTTTGTAAGAGCTCGAATTGTAATTGGCCAAAATGTTCTTATTTCGAAACCATCTAAAGATAAATCGATTTTTACGCATGTTAATAGAGGAGATGTGTTAGAGTTAAATCTTCTAGCAAAGGATGATATTAATATTCAACCTTATTTAAAAATTGAAGTGTTAGATTGAAAACCCTTTTTAAAAATAATTTTAAATAAATGGATGTCAAGTTGAGTGAGATTTCTAAAAATAGTGTTTTAAGCGAAGATTCAAATAGAAACTTTGCAAATGATGTTCTCTTTGATTTGATTTCCAGATATAAAAAATTATCGGAATCTTTCATTAGTGAATGTAAAAAAAGAGTGCATTATGATAATATTTCAGCTGATAAAATATTATCTGAATTTCTTGTCATAAAATTTTATCCGAATCTCATTATTTCGGGAAGCGTATCTAGATATAAAAAAATTATCTGAAAAATTCATTTTAAATAACCTTGAAAAAACTGATTGGGATAAAATTTCAGAATATCAAACTTTAAGTGATAAATTCATTTTACAAAATTAAAAAAAAATTAAATATGAAATTAATTTCTAGGTATCCGACATTATCGGAAAATACTATTAAAGAATTAAAAGATGTAATAGATTAAGATGAAATAACTAAATATAAGGATTTGAGTGAAAAACATTTTGAATAAATATGAAGATAAACTTTATTAGTGTAATCCAGATATGCATAGATAAGTAGCGAATAATTTCATTAAAAAACGACAGAATTACTATTAAAGTATTAAATCTCATATGTGCATATCTTAAAAGTATAATTACTAATAAATGGTATGTTGTCAAGCTAAGATAATGATTACTAATTGTAAAACTAATGAAATCGAAGTTAGCGTTGGTGAATCATTTAGGAATAAGCTTTGATATAGTGTTTCAGCTTATAAAAATTATCCGAATCTCATTAATTGGTATATTGTATCTAGATATAAAAAATTACTCGAAATATTCATTTTAGACAACATCAAAAAATTGATCGGAATAAAATTTCAGAATATCAAATTTTAAGTTAATACCAAACTTATAGTAACACTTATAAAGTATTTCTCCCACCTTCTTGACATGCCTTCGAGGTGTGGTAGTCTGCACGCTAGGCGCGTTTTTCAGAGATCCGTGGCGATTCCTAGCGAAGGCGTTGTTCATGTTTCACATCTCCTGCTTCCAAAAAATACCTAATGTCTCTACAGTGGCGCCCGAACTAAAAGAGTGGTGGATGATGATTCTCCACACCCAGGATTTGGCGATTGGGTCCCCTAAAACCCCAGTCGCCCTTTAAAAGGGGGAGTATATAACGTATTTCTCCCACCTTCTTGGCATGCCTTCGCAGTGTGGTGGTCTGCATGCTGGGCGCGTATTCCAGAGGTCCGGGGTTCGATTCACGGCGAAGACCTTGCTCTTTTTTCATTTTGCCTGCTTCCAAAAAATACCTAATGTCTCTACACACGTATTTGTAAATATGGAAATCCGTTTGTAGTTAAAATCGCAGAAGTAAATAAGTCTGGTTTTAGATTTCGGTGTTTGAAATTAAATGCTGAAGCTTTGGAAATTCATCAAGATTACTTTCAGGGGAGTGCATTTAGTCCCTATGCATAAGTTTTTGCTTATAAAAATAATTGTCCAATAATTGGAGCTAATAGACACAGTCAATAACATATATGCCTATAAAAAGAATGCAATTAAAATACGAGATACAATTCTACTATAAAAAAGGGACAAGAAAATCGCTTGCTTTCTAGTAATAGGGTAAGGAAGCATAAAAGATTTGTTACATCCATAGTCATAGCGCTCTGCTGATGCATTGCAGTTATATAAAGTTATCACATTACGTAGCTGCTAAAAGTGAATATATCTTTCTAAGTATTACTTGCTAAATAATGAAGTCTCTAATTAAATGAAAGAATAATAAAACGAAGTTAAATAAGCCTTCATCTTGCACTTAAATAATGGTTTCCTCTTCTCCACTTCTTTCAGGGGGAAGTAAAGGTGTTTTTCCTTAAATACTCTAAAATATACTTCGTCTCGGAGATCAGAATTATGTTATTTTCTTAGCAGTTTTCTTATGTTAGCTATCCAATGTTCAAGTGTTTGAAGTAAAAAAACTATTTTTGGTCTCTTCTTACTGTCAAATCCATCAGCTACGGAGCAGTAAGAGCGCTGAACACTAGCGGTTCGACCCGGGTTGAAATCCTGACGGTTGGGCTGGCTGCATGACAGCTTTCGCGTTTTTCCTTATGTATAACATTTGCAAGGATCCTAAGCTATACTAACATTTATTTTATTTTAAATCTTTACTATCACTTCTTATTTTCTACTTCCGACCAGAATTAAAAGCTTTAACTTATTTATGCAAATTGTCTTGCTAACGCCAAGTACTTAAGTTTTGGCTTTTTGCCAAGCAAAAGAGAGGAAGGAGTTATGAGTTATTGGAAGCAAGCCGCTTGCCATTGTAGTTTCACGAGTTTTCACTCAGTTGCTGGTTGCCTTCAATGCCAGAGGTTTAGTCCTCTTGATAATTGCAAACGTATCGTAGTTTTAGCAGCTCGGCGTACTACATACGGACCTTTGTTAAAATAAAGGCTAATCTTAATGCTAGGCACTTGTATACTAATTCAAAGTTAGTTTTAATTAGAGTTTTAGTTCGTAGTTTTTATATTCTTACGTTCAGACCACAAGTGGTTGGTCTCTGTATTCCGAAGTTCCGAAATTCCTGTAAAGATTGAAAATAAAGGGTTTCGTACACCCTTCCTGCTTGTATTGTCTACTTCACACGTTCTTGAACATAGCTTGAGTAAGCTCCCTGTTCCGAGTCAGGATCATTCATGTTTCCAAAGCAAGGCAAGAGGAACACAAGTCCTGATACATTAATAAAAGTCAGTTTCTCTTTAAAAGTCCTCTACAGAAGCATTTCTATACTTAGGCAGACAGCCCTTGTGTGCTTTGTCTTAATCAATTATCCCATTAAAACTTGCGTCATTATTATATTTTCATAAATTTCTTCATGTGTAATACAAGCACGTGATAGTTTCCTTTGAAAATCCTCTAAAATATAAAGGCATACAAAACTCATAGGCAGTCAGTTTTTTGTCATTACTTAATCCAAACCTATTATATTGTATAAAAGATTTTACTGTTTTGAGAAAATGGCATTGATTGCTGCTTAGAAAAAAATAGTTAACAATAAACTATCCAAACATGAATGTACCAATCAAGATCTTCCCATATCATAATAACGGCCAACTGGTTGCTAGAGGGCCACATATGGCACGTGAAGATGTTTTTTTAATTTAGTTTTAATAGAATTTATTATTGACCGAATTTCCGAGTTTGGGTGTACTTTAATACTTCTGATCGTCTTAGGACTATCTTCATACAGAGATTATTTGAAATTAATATCGCCAGTGTCTTAGAACAAACGGTGTTTAATATTCCAGGATATGTTTCTAATATTTTATTAACATATTGCGCAGCCTGTGGTCTCAAAACACAAAGTGGCTTTTGAAAGTAAAAAACTGGCTCTGCCCCTTTCATATAATATAAAGATGATTTTAAGTGAGAAAAAAGAATTGAGCAACTTGAATATCGGAAACTCACGTTTTGTTTCTTTAATAAGAAGACCAACAGAACTGAGATTTGCGGCTTAAAACTCTATACATAAATCAATACTTATATATGAAAATACAGTACATCGAAATTCTATAAACACATATTACAGCTAATAACAGCTGTAACTAGTCATATATTTTGCTTTAGGTTTTCAATGTGTATCAGAGACATTTAGGTTTCAGAGTTTCAGTGACAGTTAGATGTTTACATTTTCTGTTGGATAGTGCGCAAATACCAGATAAAGCGGTATTTTTTAGTTGCGTAAAAAATTTAACATCCATATCGCTAAGTGTAGCTTGAATCTTGTATGAAAGGAGGGGATATTTCTGTTCTCGAGACACAAACATGTCTTATGTTTTCCCAAAGGATATGGACAGAGTTACGCATGCGTAAGACGTTCAGTTCTTTGCTCTAGATGACTTAAAGGCATAAGAAAAAAAAGAAAGAAAATATGTGTGCAAACTTGAGTGTTTAAAGATTTATCGTAGATTTCATCTTTCGATGTTTTAAAGTGTTATCGGAGTGAGAAGAAAATTGGAGACTTAAAGCGGAGACATGAAGTTCGTTTCTAGTGCTTTCTAGGCAGAAATTGCTCAGAAAGTTTAAGGATAAATAACATTTTAAGAAAAACAATTCTCCGTTTTTCTCTCTAAAATAACGCAAAGATGATTATAGGAAGATCTCTTATCCTGATTTTCAGAGAAAACCAGGATAAGAGAGGATAATAATAAGAAAGAAGTTTTGTATTTTTATATTTTAAGTGTCCTTGTTTTTATCTAGATGCGATTGTCCTGAATGTGCAGGCTGTGTTGTATCCAGATGCGGCACTACATATTTTGCAAAACTATAAAGTAATAAATAGTTAATTAACTTAGGGCAAAGTATCAGAGATCGGTTGACTTTGACTAAGTTGCCCTTCTGTGGGATTTGGTAAGGCAGTTTCTCCCAAGCTATTTATAATCTTGATCCAAGTATATACAATTGATATTCGTCGAAATCTACATACATATAATTAATCTATTAATAAATAAATGTATATACGCATAACATACGTACGTATATATACACATATATGCACAAAATGAGAAATTTCCTTTTAGTGAGGACGTAGATGCTGCATGAAGAAGTAAATTCACGATGACTTTCTTTCACAGATCATGTTTATTGAAGAATATTTGATTGAATGAAACCCAGTAAAACAACTGACAGCCACATATAAATCTGCCGTTCCCCTGCTAATTTTACAGATATATATATAGTATATATACGGCCGACATAGTTACATTAAAACTGACGGCAAAGGAGAGAAGAAAACGACGATATTTCAGCAGTAAACAGAAGCCTAGGAATATATAAACTACAAATGGATGCTAGATTAAGAATAGTGAAGATCTTTATTTCTATTGGCTATTAAGATTTAGTTTTTAGAATTTTAACATTATTACTGGCTAATGATATAAATTTCACTTTTGCTTTCATTTAAGAACATGTATCATGAGTGTTATATAAGAATCATATGACAGCGATTAATTTTGAAAGGACATAATGACACATTAGAGAGAGAGCTATTGATCGCATGTTACTACTTGTAGGATAGACAGAGGCTATTTCAAATTAAAGTTAGAATTTATCTTTCCAATTCCTTATCTCATCTCATATGTATATATCTATATAAATTCATAATTAACATTTATTATTAATAAGTATATAATTTCAACAGGTTTCGCACCTGGAAGCCGGTAAGAGACTTTCTCATCTTCCGAGTTATTTCGTTTTTCTCCTTTATTTTTAAACGTAGCCATTTGGAGAAGAAAGTAATGCAATATTTGAATAATTACAATGTTTTGTAAGTTTCTCACTAGTGTATTTCTCAGTTACTGTAGAAAGTGACGAATCTTAAGAACTGGTTAGCGAATAATCGCTTACGTTCGTGTGACAAGAAACAACAAGTTGGAAGGATAACTAACCCTTTATTATTAAAATAAGATTTAATAAAACTCCGACTTGGAGTGTACAATAAAAGCCGACACTTGGGCTTGAACTTAAGAGACTAAGAAATAAACTAAAACTAAGATTCACTAAAAGAGATATAGCCGAAGCTATCAAGATTCTAATCGAGTTGGCCCCTTAACTCTATTTGACTGCGAAACTTATCAAGGGCCTGTACGGCCGAGCGTACTAACAGCTTTGAGAGAGAGATTAGCCAAAAGACAGACGTGCGGAAATCAGAAACTCTGATTCTCTGCAACTCTGCAAGTATACTTCGAGGTTTAAATATCGCTCCTTCTCATTAAGTATTCAGAGTGATTCCAAAACTACGTTCTGGCCTGAAGTAGTAAGTTGAAGTTAAGAATTTGACAGGAAAGGAACTTAAAATTTAACTGTTAATAAAATTAACATAACCCTTACAGTTTAAATAACTATAATATATATTTTTATAAATAGCACTACAATCACTGCATGGAAACCGTCTTTCTAGTGGCAAACATTTTACTAACAAATATAATGCGATTCAGAACCATCAAAATCATTAAGAAGTATGTTGACACATTCATGTTGCTCTGATAAACAACATATTGTTCCTATGATTTCTTATAATTTGAAAGATGTGTAAGCGACTTTATCGGGATGACAACGAGTCAGTGATTTCCTTTGACACAGGTTGATTTGATTCCTTTCTTTCTTCGTGTCTTGACGATTTTGAGCTATATGTTTTACATGTAGAGGATAAATAATGCAAAACAAGAAACACTTCCAAGCTTTTCGTGAGGCACAAAGATTTGTCTCCCAAGCCATTGCTGAGCTCCAATTCGAACATTAAGAAACATTATTCCAACGAAAATTGATTTTTATCTCTGCTACACATGGATTATTGTGTAAGGTACTTTCTCCTCCTAACCGCATGTGCCTTCGTTTTGTAGCTGGAAGCACGTCAAGCTGGCAATCGGAAGCTTCAGAGCTCGAATCTTTGAAAAGGCATTCATCATATTTCGCGTTTCCTGCTGTGAAATACCTAAATGTGGGTAACAATAATTCATCATTGTCAGAATTTGGCGACTGGGTTTAATCCTTACCTGTCGCCCTTGAAGTGGAAAGGACTATAAGGTATTTTCTCTTTCCTTGTCTAATACCTTCGCTGATGTAATTCAAAGCATGTCCGGTTGGCAGTTGGGAAGTCCGGAGTTCGAATCCCGAAGAGGGACCTTCATGACTCTACAACTGCGCGTGCGTATTCCGGTACTAGTAATTTAACTTGATTTGAAACTACTAACATTTAGCAGTTTTTTTCACGCTGCCACTGCAGAATCTGTAAAAGTTTGTTGCGTACCTTTTATTAATCTCACCATTCAAAGATGTTATGCTACTAAATTTTTAAAATGTAATAAATCTGGTTTCAAGAAGTTTGTATCATTACCCTTTTTACTTAAACAGCTGAGTATATGTTAATAACATGGAAAGCATGATTTGCGCTAACAGACCTTACGAACGAACCTAGAAATGATGCATAAATAATGAAATATTGCAACACTGAATAACTGTGCACATATTCGAGCATCCCCCAGGCATGTTCCTGCTAAACTAGCTGGTTAACCAAGTTCTTTTTTAATATATGTATATGCCTGAAATATTAACTTCTTCGATTAGAAGTCAAAGAAAGAAGAGATTAATGGGCCGCAATCGTGATTTAGTGGAAAGGAAACTAAAGGTAGGGACCAGATAAATATTTTCTAAATTTTTCTTATCTTTTTTTACCCTGAAGAAATATTTTATGGAAAATAATCTCATTAATATTTTAGAAGGATCGCGAAATGTGATGTAAAGTAATTATTAGCTTTTTAATAACATTTGTTTCGTAAAATAATCTATCTGCTAAATAAAAAAAAAATTATAAATGAGGTCTAGGACAGAACTTCGCATACTGTAGCCTCTCTGATTCCCAAGCCCTGATCATCTGGGCTTCCAAAGGTAAGGTCTAGAGTATTTAGGTTTTCTCAAAATCAAATTACAGCTATTCACTTATAATTCATTTCGCTTGGTTTTCTCTCATACAAAAAAGAAATATTGTAGTACATGAACTGCTACTGTTGAAGAAAGAAAGGCTGTGTTTCAGGTCCCGCACCATTTTAATCGACTCCATGTGATCCCTTGCGATCAGATGAAATTTTTTGTTATCCCTCCCACTCTGTTAAAAAAGCAGTAGATATACATTTTCCTCTTATATACAATTTTTACTTACGTATGTACTGTTCTACACTAGTTTAGGTACCAACTCTTACAACAAGACAAACATCTGACAAAACTTGATGTAATGCTTTGGTTCAGATCGTGAATATAATTATCAACCAGATTTTCACTTTCATTCCCTTGATATGGCTTGCCTAATCCATGGTGTCAGTAAGAAGAGTAGCGTCTTAGTGCTATTTTACCTGATGTGAGTCGATTGGGTTTAAATGGTTACTTTAACAATTTCAAGCAGCTTTTCCTACTTTCAGTCCTCTGTGAAGTCCTACTTTCAGTCCTTTCAGTCATGAATATATCAACCAGATTTTTCACTGTTTCATTCCCTTGATATTACTTGACTAATCCATAGTGTCAGTCATAACAGTAGCGTCTTAGTGTTATTTTACTTGATGCGAGTCGATTGGGTTTAAATAGATACTTTAACAATTTCAAGCAGCTTTTCCTACTTTCAGTCTTTTGTGAACCTGGATTTGATTATTCCATTAAGAAACCTGACAAAATCACTGATATAGTTTATCTATTTTACAAAGAGTATGAAGCTGCACTAGGTATCATTTACATCGCAAGAGCTACTTCCTCAATAGCTGTCCTCAGAGTCTTACTGCAATGTATCAGAGGCCTTGCTTTAGGATGTTGACAATGGCAAAATGCAGCGAATAAATTCCACTACACTTTGCATTTAAGCTAATGCATGACAAACAGAAGAGAACCTAACTACAAAACTGGTTAATACAGAAAAACTAAGTACAAAAAGCCAATCAAAACAATAATTTCTTTAGTATAACTAAGTTATTTAAAAGTAAACGCTCTTTTTCTTTTCATATTCTGATTACGAGCATATAGACTGTGTTCCAAAACATCCACTCAAAATACCAGTTAAGCGCTTTGAATTTAGATTAATTGAATCTACCTTTTAGAGGCCTTCTCTTTCCAGAAGAAATGTATGAAGGGATAGTATCTGTGATAGCATTTTGTAATATTAACTCAGTTTAATGCGTTTTTCAATCACAGGGGCACATTGTCGCATTTCAAGAAAGGAAGTTTGGGTACCTTTAATCAGAAGCACGTCCCTCTTATGCTACAACCATCTTAGTTATCCTCTCTTCTCAAAACGTTTTTAGAATTCAACGTTTTTAAAGAATTCAAGCAATTCGAAATGACTCGAAGGCCCATTCAAGACAAATACCAAAACAGACACTCCAAATAATGGTTCCAGAAAACCTCAATTTACAATGGATGTTATTTTCAAAATGATTAGATAATAATTACTTACATTTTAAGCAGAATCGTTATAAGCACTTTCCTCGAAATTTTACTTATAGAAGTATTAAGGATTGGATTATTCAGTTATGGCAAAGCACACGAGGGCTATCTGCCTAAAGGGAGGGATGCCTTTCGTGGAGGACTCTCTAAGGGAAACTGGCTCGTATACACGTACATGGGGAAAACCACGAAAACGCCCATGCAGCCAGCCCGTTCGCGGGATTCGAACCTCAGACCGAACTACCAGTGTTCAGCGTCTTTACCGCTCGGCCGCTGGTGGGCCAGAAGTATTAAGTATGCGAATGAAGAATATATATAACTTGCTTCCCTTCGAAGGAAAACAATTTTGTGTGTTAGTAAACTGATTGCTACTATTTTCTTCAAGCCGCCTAGACGGGAAAGTATTTAATGACCTTGACTGCTACAGAAGGGTCTGGATTCGAATCTCAGAGAAGGCATGGATGTAAATTTTTGTCCCTTCATAGGCGGTAATGGCGGCACCCTATTAGGTGCCTCCATAATAAAATGACCACTGCTTCTGGCTAGTGGCCAAAGCCAAAATGGCGAGTGCCCCACCATTAAAGAAAAAATATTTTGTTCAAACACTACTACAGTTTTAAACTTTCATAAAATATCTTAATGGAAATTTATACAAAGAATAGATTGGATAAGTTTATAATATCCTAGCTAAATTAGGGTCCTTGAAGCTAGAATACTAAAGAATTGCGTAGCGACTATTTGCGGAGTTCTTGTAAGTGACAAGTCCATGGAAGGGTTAAATTACCCTTTATTTCAACTCAAAATAAATGAGGAGATGGCGCTTTTTCGGATGTACAATAAGCCTCCACATGGGCTTTAACTCAAAATGGAAAATATAAAACCAATTCTAATGCTAAATAAAATTAACTAGCAGATGCAGCACAGAATCAACTAACCGAGTTAGCCCTTACTTAATGATCACCGGCGTATAATAGCAGGCACGTAGAAGTAAACAGCAACAACGTGGCCGAAAGGCAGAACACGCTATCTTACTTAAGTAACCCAGACTTCAGCTTAAATACTCGTTTCTACCTCATTTGAATGAATCATAATCTCGAAAAACCCATTCTAGCACGGAGACATAAGTGTAAATTTAGAATATATTGGAAAAGTTTCAGAAGTTTCAGAAAAAAAATAATTTCCCACAAGTTTCAAAAGAAAAATAACTTGATGGAAATTTATATAAAGAATAGATTCAACAACTTTTCAGTGATAGATATAAGTAAAAGAAACATGATCAGTTCATATAATAAACGCCTTTAAGCTAAAAAAGAATTTTATCGTAAACAATCCAGCTAGGTTAAAAATTAGTATCTAATTTTCAACCTTTAATTACAGTTAAAGCTATCCACCCTTTAAAAATGAATGTTCAGAGATTTATTATTTACGACATGAGACTTATAATCCCTTCCAAGAATTTGGAATTCCAATTTCATAGTCATTAAATACAGGGAATGTTGCCCATTTGCATATCTTATGAGTAGGAATTGATCTAGGTAACTAATTATTTTTTCCTGTCTCCGAAATATTTCCGTAAGCTTTTGTTCGCCGCGAAAACGGTTCTGTCCTTATCGCCTCCCTCCTTCTTAATGCGTTATCAAGAACTATGCTTGAAAGAAACAAAAGTTTAATGAGCTCTTCAGCAATAACAAAATGATGAACGTCCCCTTAATATGCCCGCATAAGATCAAAATCGATATCAACTTCATTTTATGAGCTATCAGCTATACCTTTACTGTATTTGTAACTTCTTCAAACTGCAAAATGCAATTAAAAGCCTTTCTAATACAGTAGACTGCATTATTTACCACCACACTTCATTCTAATTTGTTAATTTATGTCTTTACCCGATTTGCTTTTTGTTTAAAGTAGGCGCGTTTTAATGAATTGGTCTTTTGCTAAAATAATTGGTATGTATTACATTTTTATTGTCTATCTTCGTTAAAATTTGCACGTATAGAATCTAACATCTGGAAGATCCAAAACAATAATACATATTGATCGGCATATATTTAACTCTCTAAGAGTGATTTTACCAGCAGTTCAAATGTTTTTCTCTCTTTCTACAGTACAGTATGAAAAGTATTTGATATAATACTTAATTGATTAATTGTATTTCATATTGTATTGTATGAGTATTACCTGTACATGACATAACCTTCGAAGTAACATCCCTCAAAACACATATCGTATTAAGATTTTGTTGTAATCGCAAGAGAAATCTTGAAGGTAATCCATAAAAAGAAAGATATTACTGGAGTGGTTTCTTGAATTCCTGAAGATTCGATCTTTCAAAGGGTTGCCACCAAATATTAGCGCCCTGAAGAAAAAAAGGTATTTAAAGAAATTAAATAATGAAGAATCTGCATGAATGTATGTATGTTTCTCGCATTGTGATAAAACTACGGTACTTAGAGTCATCCAATTTTGAATAACGTACGTTTCCACCCGAATATGGGCATCTGGAAGCCCAAATTTGGAATTTGAAATTTGTTTTATTATCTATTTCATATTTTGTAGAATTTTAACTGATTTTTGATTAACAAACTCAACGATTTAAAAGAGAGCAATGGCAACCTTTTTATCTCCAGCGCGCGGAACTGTGTATCGGAAATTCTAAAGATATATTCATTTTAAAATTATTTTGCGATATTGCTGTTGAACGGAATTTTATGGTTTAAGTGCGAAGAACATGGCATTTAATAAATAAAGGTAACACATAAAACGTTAATAAAGGTAACACACAAAACGTTAAAAAAAAGGCCCTTTTGGACGTAATTTAAAATCTGAAACCTTTCAGATTTTTTTTTCTTATTCCTTGGTTTTTTATTATTATTAACTCGCATTTTGTTTAGTTAGTTCTTTTAAGTTCCTTCTTTCCATCCGTCTGTAGCGTTTAATTTCAGCCAGTGTTTAATAAAATTATGTATTGGCATACATTAGGCTGAATGCATTATTTTGATTTCTTTTAGTTATTTGTGATAACTCTTTAGTTACTTGGAATTTCGGCTTTGATTTTCCGGTTGTTAGTTTAATTTGACTTATTTTTAGAGATGCTTTGGGATACAGCTGGGTTGCTGTCGCCTTCTTTTATGGTTGGACTTAGCGAAGCCTGTTAAAATCATAAAAACCGGCTCATGCTGGTTAGATGAGCAGGGCTTCGCCCAAGATTATTACCGTGTATCTCCGCCCTTTTTTAACTAATTTTATCGTCCGAAGTTGAAGAAGTGAAAATTATGTGAAATATTTATTTTCCGAAGAACTCGCTTACAATAAGAACGAACTTTTTATATTCGCTTACAATAAGAACATAAAAAATTAAAGGTAGTCATAGATAAACTACAGATAATTATCACAATATTATTTTTTAAAGAAAACTGGATTCCAATAAAAATACATAGTAATATTATCATTAAACTATAAAATAAATTATCTTCATTTCTAGTTCCTTGTAATGTGAATCTCGCTCGTTTTTATTATTGTCTCTGCTACGCCTTAGGTTTTAAATCATCTGTAAATAATTAGTGAAGTTGAATGTGCAACCGATTCAGAGATATCGTGGACTGAATGTCAGTTAGTATGTGCTTCGCTGTGATGGGTCGTTTTTAGCATCAGGCTGGCATAAAGTTAAACAGTTAGAAAGGAAAGGTTGGGTTTGCCATTCGCAAGTTTGCGAAGAAAGAAAACTATAACTTCGTTCATGAATCCGTTTCAAAATCTATGGAAGCTTATTCTTTGAACTCATTGAGATTGATTTTATGAACTTATTTTTACTACCATTTTCCTAAAAGCGTATCTGTATGCCCAAAGAATGCATTCATATGACAAGGTATTTGATTTATTTATTTGATTCTCCTTCAAAATTCGGTATGCTTGAACTATCCGACACATTCTATCTAATACTAAGATTTGAATTAAATAAATTAATGTTTAGAAACTCTTAAAAACCAGCTGGCGCGGAACATGAGTGATATTCTTTTTAATTAAGATTTCCTTTTCTGAACAGCATAATATAATTCTTAATCAAGATGAAAAAGCTTGCTCTTAATTTTTTCCCTTTTCATATTTATGGCACGTAAGAAATATAACGTAAGCCAGTAAATGAATTTTTTATTGGTATCATCTAAATACACTGCAGAGAGTAGAGAAACATAATAAATGTTTTTGTTTTTAGTTTACTGAAGCATAATAAATGTCGAATTCAGATAGTGCAAGTTTCCTTGGAGATTGTGTGTTTTGTTAGAAATATTTTCATAATATAAAAACATAAATCCAATTTTTTTAAAAAATAAAGTGACTAGGTTTATAAACGGATAAACAGGTTATCCTAAAGCTATTAACTATTTCTAAAAGGTATATTTTAGTGAATTTACAGGGTAGGGCAAAGTAATTAGAATAGAAATACATAAAATCTCAAATGGATTAAAATAAATTTTAGGTAAATCTGTAATTCCACTCGTGCTCAAAAAATAAGCAACAAACGCTAAAAGAAAATGTACTAATGTAGAAAGGGTAATGAAAGCGTACAATTTTATATATGAGGTAAAGGTTGCACCGCCGAATGCAAATAAGCAACCAAAATGATCGCAGTCTCACCACAACACCTTGGAAAGGGGCATGAAGGACCTATGCGTCAGTTGGCGAGCAAAGATAGTTCCGTGTAATCCTTGGTATCCAAAGCGGAAGACACCATTTGTACGATGAAAATGCTTTGGTGGGCTGTCGGGATGCTGCAAGCTGGTGCAAGAAAATCCGCTGTTGCGAGTGAGCTGAATGAGCATCGCAGTGTCATCAGTAGGCTGTGGAATCATTACCAAAGGGATCAAAACTCCTGTAACAGCCGTGAGTCTGGACGCCAGAGGATTACCACAACGGCAGATCATTGCTTCCTTTTGCTATGTGTAAGACGCTGTAGATCAGTAACAGCACGACAGCTGGTGTCGCATCTCTCTGATGCTGCAGGACAGCCCATATCCCGCCAAACCGTGTCGCCTCGACTGCATGAAGGTGAACTGCACGCCCCACTACTTGTGGTTTGTTTTCCTTTGTCCCCATTGCATGTCAGAGCTGAGTTGAATTGGGCCCGTGAACATGGCAGTCGGACACCAGAGCACTGGGGCCACGTACTCTTTACTGATGAGTCTCGATTTAATATCCAGAACGATTCCCGAAGCGATATGTCGAGAGCCATGGACACACTATAGAGCGCCAAATACCGTCGAAAAAGAACATTAGAGAGGAAGGGGCATACTTGTATGGGCTAGGATAGCAACCGCCCCGACCTCTAAGTGATTCCTTGTGGCTCCATCAAAGCCATCTGATATTGCGACGAAATTCGTCACCTTCTTGTGCATCCTTTCATCATTGCAATGGGCACCGACGGGATATTTATGAACATTAACATCCACCCGCATAGAGCTCGAGGGGTGCGTAATTATCTGAATAGTGATATAATTCCATATCTGCCGTGGCCTGCTAAGTCACCGACATAAATCCCATACAGCTTATGTGGGACACGTTGGAACGACGAATAAGAGGTAGCAGTGTGCCATCAGGCACCCTCCTCGAGGTCCGACATGCACTACTACAGGAATGGGCGCTAGTGTGACAACAAGCAATAAACGACACTATTGTCAGTTTGCCTCGTCGTTTCAAGCAAGCATTTAAGCTAGAGGGTATCACACCCGTTACTAGTGTGATGTTTCCATTGCACTTTCTTCCGACCCATTTGGTCTTTCGCGATGTGATGGTAGTAATACATGTGTCTTTTTATGTCTTTGCTTTATTGTTTGTTATGTGGTATAGTAATGTCTCACCAACCACTTGAATCAATTTCGCTCATCTTCGTTAAATAGTTTTTCGTTTTATAAAGTATTTTGCCTTTGTTGCTTATTTTTTGAACAAGTGCTTATGCTCGCCAGATGGTTGTTGCTCATTTGAAACCCGGGTATATATCTCTCTCCTTTTGAACTATGATTGTTCAAAGTAAACTTTATATCGAGCTGTTATGAAGCACATTATTTCCAACCTGGATTATAAAGTCCTTCTTCAAGGCATAAATAGGGAAAGTAACATTGATCGACGCAGATTTAATCTTAGCAGAAGCGCTCTCAGGTATTCAACAGAATCACTATCTTCACTGATCACTTTCTTCAGCTCAGCGCTATTACTTTCTTTGGCTGCAGCAGTATCTCCCTCTTCAGCTGCAACCTTCTTCAACCACAACACTATAGCCCTCCTCAGCTGTAACACTATTACCTTTTTAGCTGCAATACTATTGTTCTCTTCAGCTGTAACACTACTGCCTTTTCAAATAGCAACACTGTTGCCTTATTATTTGCAGCTGAAGAAAGCAACAGTATCGACTCAATGAAGGCCCTTCTGCTAAATTAAAATTTACCTCAATCGACTGTGTTTTTCTTACACTCAGTCAAATATTGGATTTTTTAATATTTATGCAGGACAAGAGCAATAATTCGAATTACTTCTGTTCTACGAAATGCTGTTGACGAAAAATGAATAATAAGCAAACACTTTTCGGCATCAATAGTCGTCCAGATTTTCATACATGAAAACTCCTGATTTTTATCATGTGGCTTCCCGAAATCGATGGTATTTAAGCATCTCGAAGCCTCACTAGCGTCTTATGACGTCATATATCAAAGATAACAAAACTGCTGTTTCCGCCCTGGGTATTTTAGCTCGTCTTCAGGCAGTTCCCAATTATTGCCACATTAAACACTTATTATGAGGTACTTTGTTTTGTTATAGATGAATAGCCACTTGACAAACATAAATGTAACTAAGCGATTTGCGTTATAATATGCTTAGCAGTAAAAACCTATGATTTTCATTTCTCCTGTACTTATCTCTGAGTTACAGGTTGAAAACATACTTAAATGTAAAATTTCCTAAAGCTTTCTGACTGTCATTTCACTCTGAAGGTTATTCTTACTAACCAAAACTACGAAGGCTCAGTATTTGCTTCGCCATATTAAGTATCTGTTATAAGGTATTTTGTGTTCTGTTACTGAAAAAAGCCACCTGACGAGCATAACTGTAACTAAACGATTTGAGCTGGAAAATTCTTAGAAGAAAAATCTGTGTTTTCTAATATATTCTAAGCTTATTCTTCTCTTATGCATTGAAAGTGTACTTAAACATAATATTTCTGAAAGTTTGTTGATTTTCATTTCGCTCTAAATATTTTTCTTACTAGGCAAAATGCGAAAATCATAAAAACAGAATGCAACGCAAAATTTCATTTCTTTGCATAAACTATCACATTTACTTAATTATCTCATTTACCCTGTATTCCATGGTTTTGAGTAATAGAGCGTTTAAATTCGAGATACTTTTAAGAAAATATACTTTCAACTGAAGTTTGAATGTTTGTTCTTTTCTAGTATTTCACTCGATATAACATTTGATAGTAAGGATTACAATGTTCTGGTTAGTTTGAATAAAAGCCATATTCGCAGAATTTTTAAAATTAGTTTAAGCAACGTAAATTAAAAACTCTAAAATTAGGCCAAAAAAAAGCAACCTTAGCTTATCGTAGATATGGGAGGAAATTCCATCTATTTTCTTTCTTTCCTTCTCCCGCTCCTGAACAAGAGTGACTTGAATCTTTTTGCCTTCAAATCGCCTGAGGTTTATTGAAAATAAAGTTGCTTTTTTTGCTTAATTTTAAATTTTACATTGGCTGTTTTTCTTCCACTTTGAGAGAAAATATGCTGTCTTCTACTTGTGTCACTTTTCTTAACTATTACTGAAACTTTTATGTTATTTTTGTATTTATGTGTTTGTCTTATATTTTTATTTTTAAGCTTTAAAGATACTTTGGCCATGTTGATTATTGGAAATAATTTTTAAGACATTTTTTATTGCATTATTTAAAATTTTTTAGTCCCTTTTCAACATTTAGCTTCAAAAATCAAAATTTATCAAAAACATATTACAGCTTTAAAGACTAAACGCATAGATATTATTACAACCTATATGCAGCTAAGAATATTTTTACTATCATTAAATTTCTGTTTTTGATGCAAACAATAGTCCCTAATTAAGACATGTGGAACGAAAATCTCTGGCAGAAGTACGTAACGAAAAAAACTTATTCATTGAACATACTTTTATAAATCTTATTCCGAAATATTATTTGCATTAAAACGGGTAGGTTTTCTATGTTGGTAAACAACTTGTTTTTTGTAACATTCACAGTATATGAAAAACAACAGTTTAGTTTTTGTCAGGAATCTAATTTATTTAGTAGGACGTTGGATTTTGTTTAGGCATGAATTGAGAGGGAAGCAGCATCACTTCAGATAATTCTTTCAAATGCTAATAAAATAATTTAGCTTTTTTCCAAGAATTCTAGATAGGTTAAGTATTAAAACATAAGCTACGTAATACAAGCAAAAAGACACGTGAAAATTTAAGAATAATAAGCAATGAACGAACACCTAAACTGTCAAAAGACAAAGAGAACGCTTTTATACATCGCTGCTCAATTTAACTTACAGAATTAAAATTTCGATTCTTTTTATTCCCATAATAACAAAATCACAAAATTTTGCAATAATGCAGTTTAATTTCCAGTCAGTTTCTAGAGACAAAAGACAACTTTCAGCCAAAAATGGTATTTCCTTGAGAATCGTTCCCTTTTCTTTGTATAAATTTTATCGTTCGAAAATCAAGAGGCGGAAAATTAGGCGATTAATTTAATTTCCGAAGAATACGGTTACAGTAAGAACAGAACAAGGAAAAGTAATAATGTATAAATTGCATGTAATTATTACAGTGTTATTTCTTTACAAGAAACCTATATTCAACAAAGAATGCATAGCAACATTAACATCATAATATCTAGTAAGATATCTTCATTTCTACTGTAACTTGAATCTCCCTTGTTCTTATTGTTGTCTCTGCTGCTCCTTAGGCCTCAAATCATACAAAAATAATCAGAAATGGTAAATGTGCATCTGACTTGTAGATATCGTAGACTGAATGTCAGATCGATTTTGATTCGCTGTATTTTTTGTATTAAGCTAGCATTAAGTTCAACAGTTAGTTGGATTGCACTGAGGAAGAATAAAATTACGTTAACATTTTTAAGATTTTCAGAAACTGGAGCTAAGAAGCTAGGGAGGGAATATGCGATAGCAAAAACTGTGGTAATTAAAACTTGTTCAGTTTTTTTTTTTTTTTTTTTTCATGAGAGTTAAATTTAAAGCGAAGACATCTGAGTAGCAAACTGTTTTTGGATAGAAAGTTTTAACTTCAATTCCTATTTATCTTTATCTAAATTCAAAACTTTTTTTATTTTCATTATTATCCTATTCAGAATTTCCTTTATCTGAATTAATTTATTCGATTCACTAATAAGTAATTAATAAAGGATAATAAAATGCATTACCGAACACATAGTATCGTTGGTCTATGGACTACAAACGAATTTTTAGAACGCAATAATGGTTTAGGATATGCTACTCCAATGGGCTTGAACACTTTATTAGTTTGTATGAATTGATTACTATTTAATGAATTCCGCAGCTATCATAAAGGCTGATATACCATTTAATTTACTATCAATATGCGTCTGAAGAGAGTTCTGTCTTCATTTCGTTTTAATATCATTAATTACGGATGCAGTCAACGTCTTTCACTATCTTTGACAGAAGATGCTTTCAATAATCCTCTCAGAATCTGACCGAAATGATCTCCTTGATCTTTCCTGAAAACATTTGAACTTCCTTCTGCATTCGCAAAATAGGATTAGTTACAAAATTATTATGTTTTTTGTTATTTCAATACTTTCATATAACTCGATTAGAATTTTGAGTGCTCATTGTAAATTTCGTTCAACCAATGAGAGCAGATATTGATTTAGAGAAGGGCATTCTCTGTGAAAATTTCAAGTCCTTTAAAGTAAAATAGGTTTTTAATTTCCGTAACTTAAATATAATTTTTTGTGCATCTATTTGCAACAATTTTTTCCTTGTTTGTTTCCAGTATTATGATAAATGATAGACAAAGATAAAATACCTACCCACCTTTGTACCAGCGAAATTCAATTTAGAAATTAGAGAATAGATTTGTTCCTAATTCAAAATGCTACGACGAACTAAAAATTTCCAGTCTGCATACACTATCTTCAATAAAAAAGTTCTTTCAATTTTTATTACAAAATTGGCCATTTAAATTGTTGCGCCATGAAAGTCGTGGTATGCTGTGACATGAAAATCTTGATCAGATATTTCTGAAAATGGTTGTTCAGGCACGTAGTCGATCCAAAAATGTCGAGATGTAGCATCGCTTACGTTACCACCACGTATAACAGATGAAGAAAACCTGAGAAAGCCGTCAATCATCTTGCATCAAGGTAACTCTTTTAACGAAAAAAAAAAAAAAAAAACGCTTCGAGTTCCTATCTTCCCGGTTTTGTTTTTTGCTAACAGATCACTTCGCAGGTACAAGTTTTGAGCAATGACAAAATTCTAGAGTGCATGGAAAGCACAGAGCTCCTAGGTTACGAAATTGCTCGATTACATTTCCTACAGAAAAAATGAGTTGACAGGAAAACCTATGAACAAAAGAATCTGATGCCATCTAAACTGCTTGCATATCAGCTGATGAACACATATCTAATTCACGATTTAAATTAATATGATGATCGTCAGCCAAATTATGTGCTCTGGGTCAGATAATTGATTGCGTTGCTTGGTATCATGTATACGCGTTGATGGTGCAACGAAGCTTCGGCTTCTATTGACATTTTAGCACGTTGAATGAACGCCTACAATGGTGTATTCAACTTTATTCATAGATCTATCAATGAAAAGTTTCATGACTAATCCTGCTATTGTTTAGAGCATCATGATACCAGTTTGCAAGTGTAAAGATAGAAGGAAGGAATGTTGGAAACTTGCCTTCTCCACTGTTTTACAGACTCACCACCTGCATTGATGATAGGGGTCACATCGGATGGATGTCCCACTTGAAGTGGTAAAAAGTATCCTATTGAATACTCAGAAGTCAAACAACAAAAATCAGCGTTATACCTACAAAAACGCTGATTTTTGTTGTTTGACTTCTGAGTATTTATTCGGCGTGTTATTGTGTCTTAATCCTATTGAATATTAGTATCCCATTCACCAAAGTATTCACTAAAGTATTCACCAAAGTATCTCATTCACCTTCAATGCTTATATCCTATCCTTTGAGCAACCGCCATTATTTTACCAAGGTTTTAATGCTCTTTGTTGCAGTTTTAGTGTAGAAACATACCTTCAGAGCCTTTGTTGCGGTTTTAGTGTAGAAACATACCTTCAGAGCCTTTGTTGCTTCACTTTTCATCAAGACAACGTGAGGCTACGCTTTGTCTATGCTGTTTTCATAATATAGGGGGAATTCGTTTCCTGTTTTGGTCGACGCATTCTGCACATGAGTCACAAACTGGGAACGTGTGATCAATTGTTGCCAAGATATTGGATCGACAAGTCAGTACGCAGATGAATTCTGTAATAAAATCAATATCACACGAACTGCAATACTAGTAACTATCATCCGCGAGAGGTGCTATTGTTGCTATTGTTGCCAGAAGCAGATAGCACCTCTCGCGGATGCCAGAAGCAGATGCTTCTGGCAATTACATGAGACTTTAATCATTTCGTCCATCCATGGTGGTATATTTGTAAAACAAATAACATTCTGCTAACTGCTTTTATTCTTCTTGTAGCATAGCAATTTCAATGGTCAGCAGTTTATATAGATAAAAACTTATATGCAAAGAAAACCATGATATTCACATCGTAAAGGATTAAAGTCTTTTCTCTGGTGCGCTTTTGTGGTATTAACGTAGCTCAAAAGCCCTGAATCAGTTTTCAAATAGCTAATTTTTCAACATATCGTCACTCCCATTTTCTGCAGTCTCCGCAACGTTCCCCCGCATTAAAACTAGTTGGATAATTTGTCACCAATTTTGAATTGGTTGACTTAGGTTGTCACCATGCAGACAGTTGTAGGAATGCAGGATATAGCAAATCAACCAATTTCTTCTGTGGATCGTTTTAACTCATATTTTCAGTGATTCCAAGTTCTTTTCCGTCTTTACAAAATCACATTCGATTTCCTATTTAAATATGTTTCATTTATTCTAAGCTTCTTTTCATGGTAATTTAAGAAATAATAAATATATAATTAAATAAATAATTTTCATGGTAATTTCAAACCACAAATTTTAATCCTATGTTTTCTATCTGACCATCAAAAGAAATATTCATTCTAGTATAACGTAAGAGTTTTACTTTCATTTTTTTTTAAATTTCAATTTGAAATTTCAAAATATGAATTTTGAAGTAACTAAATAGAGTTTTCTCTCTTTCCTCAGGAATAAATGATTCTGCTAGTATTATTAATTCTTCTAAAGCCAATTTGTACTTAGGAAAGAGCTATGTTTTAGATTCCTTCGAAATGCTTAAGAAATTTACAGTAAAAGTAGCATTAGTCTAAATTTTAAATCCGCATTACTTTAATACCTATATCTTGAGCCCAACTTTTTTATTATTATTCGATTTCCTATTTAAATATGCTCGATAAAATTAAATGCGCAGTGTATTTTTATCGTCAATTTTTTGATTCAATAATCAGCTTTTAAAATACGCTATCAGTAATGTTTTATTTCAGTGATAAATAATAATTAAATGTTTATATCTTATCAAAACAGAAAAGAAACACGATAAAGTGAAATATGCAATTACCACTAGCAGTTAGCAATCCTAACCTTGTAGATTTCTTTGCTCCTGATAAAGAGGGACCTCTACCTGTTTGCTCTCGGAATCGATCAATTAAATCTACGCCCAACACAAGGTTGTTGCTTTGGTAATTTTATATATATCGTATATTTCATTAATATGCTTAACTTTTATGATATAGTTATTACAAATATCATTATACATTCAGAAACTTTTTTTTAACGCGCTTATTCTCCAGTTAGCTCTTGAATAACAGAAAACATGCATATTGTTTTTTATATACTGCTTTCCGATAAATCTTACGCTTTAAGATTAAAATATCATAAAATGAAAATATAATATCTAAAAAACATTTCAAACAAATCACAGGCAAGAAGGCTTTACTGATATATGTTAAGTACTGGCACACTAGTTTAATATAAAATAAAATATTTCTCAAATATTAACTGCTGCTTTCTCTTCTTTATATGCAACTTCAATGTTCGTTTCCTGTAGTATAAATAGTTCTAAGAACTACAAAATTATGTTTTAAAGAAAGTTTTCTCTTCTAATAGAATATTTATGAAAATTAAAATTTTTGCGTTCTTATATAATATAGAGTTATTATCCGAATGTAAAATTTTCAGTATATATCTCTCTTCTGCATTATACATTTTGAAGTTAGCGAGATAAATTTTAGGATTCTAGGTATGCAGAACAGTTTATTTTCATTATTAAAACAACAAAATAGCTTATATCGCTTATCTAATCAATAGATTTATGAGCTCTTGTTGCGAATCGTATAATTCTAGGCTTACAGTTTTATAGAAATAACTAAATCTTGTCTGATAAATTTCAGATAATTTCATTTTATCGTACAGGTGAGCACCTGCTTTTGTTCGTTTTTATTTAAATTACTCTCTCTATTTAAAAGCAGGTGCGCTTTATTACATACTTCTAGCACACAAAACATTATTCTTTACATGCTCCTTCTCATTTTTCGTAACATAAACTTTTCAGACTTATATGAGCGATAAATTTTTATAAACCTGAATATGTAAATGCATCGCCCTATAGGAATGTACCATTTATTTGTGTACCATTAAAAGTCTCTCGGATCTTTACACTATTCTTTCTTTTCGAAACTTTATAAGGTAATGCCTCCAAATTAAGATCACGCTTCGTATTTATTAGCTCTGAAAGACGCTATTAAAAAATAGAATGCAAAACGATTAAGGGTCTGATGCTTTCTTCTTGCATAAAGCGTCTTCATTTTCTAAAATATACGACTGTAAAATGAAGAATAGCACTTTTTCTGGTACCTTTAAGTGATTCATTAAATTTATTAAAATGTATGTAATTTTTATCAATTATTGTATATTTTCTCTTTTACTTTGTCTTGCAATATTTTTCTATTACACTTCTCACAATTTGTATGTTAAATGAAACATTTTGTGATATAAAATATATACAATTAATCATCTTTCTAGCTTCTGCTTCTTCGAGTAGTGCTTCATTATTTTATTATGAATTGAGTTTAAGCCATAATATAAGTTTCCCTTCTCATCATTTGATAATAAAATGTCGGGAATTATTGTCTGACTCAGACAAACTCAACAACTTTTGTTATGCACTTTCTGTTTATTCAAATGGTAAATTATTCTAATGCAGATCGTGTTTCAAAGTTTCAACATTTATCACATTCCAACCGGCCGACCAAAGTGCTCTGCCAATTAAGCAAGCAAAGCCAGCTCCTTTAATTTCTTACTAATCAAAACTGGTCTAACAAGGTAAAAGTGATACCAAATTAACTGTATGGACTGTTGCGCAATTATTTGATGTCACGTTTTATTACTACAGAATATTTCACTTCTTATTTTTGTGAATTACATCAACTGTTAATTAAATCTCAAGCGACGCTACTTTGTGTCACATAAAGGGCCGCATTAACCAACTTTGAATAACAACAGAACGAAGGTTAATACTTGTAAGTAATTTTATGTGACTGTGAAATAACAGTGTAGACATACGCATTTACTGCAGTAGGACAATGCAGTGAATGCAGTAGGGCAATACAGAGATCAGCGATCCTTGAAAATAATGACCTATGAATGTCTACTTCTTCTTGCATTCATTGTCTAAGGCGATGAGGAAGGGCTGGACTTCCATGACGTATCTCATAATGCCCTGTGAAGTAATGTCGGAGTAAAGCTATGCTTGTGCTAGCTGTTACACCGTCGCAGGACGGTGAATGGAGTTGGAGGATGGAGTCTGATTCCAGACTCCATCCTCCAACATTTTTTTCCAACAGTTAAGCTGCTTTCACTATTCCACCTCGATATCCTTTGAGTGTTCGTGCCATAGCTTGTTCTAATGTAGGTTTGTACTACCGCAATTAGCACCTGCTCCGGCCAGCGGTCTACAATATACCAATTACCTGACTCTTAGCTCTTTACGAATGTAGATATGTCAAGCATACCATGAGCATGTTTGTAACGCTGATTGGCGTATCGATTGGCCTAGGTTCGAATCACGAAGAAGACATGGATGTTTTTTAGTGTACAATGTCTCTTCAGCTAAAGAGTACTCAAAATAAAGTGAGCCGAGAGTCTTCTAGGAAGGTTGGTGGTAGGGAAGAGGGGTGAGAACTCTTGAACCGCCCCCTGGGATGTTGTCCCACAAAATTGGAGCGGAGCTGCAAGGTTAGTGACGTGGGACTACATCTGTACAACCTATTATGAAATTCTGGTGTCTCTCTTACTTATACCATGAGCGTGTGCATTCCTGGAAAATCTGCCGACTCTATAAGGTATTTCTTCCGCCTTCTTAGCATGCCTTCGTGGTGTAATGGTAAACCGGAAGATTCCGCTGTGTTATGAAATTTTTAAGAGCAACTACACGTCAGTTAGGACCTGACTATAAGAGCAAACGTTTTCAATGTTTTCCTTTGGTTTGTGATAGTTAAAAGCAACGAATTCTCATGAATGAACTTGGGAATTAAATACCCAAAATCATTATCTTGCTGGCCTTATAATGCTTTTCCTTGCGACGTACCGACGTTCTCTTTGGAAAAAGAGGGATCTTCAACGCGTTTTACTCTTATTGAGTGCGTTGTTTCCAAGACAGGCAATATAATAATGAGCAAGTTTTTATAAACGCTTTTGCCTCATTCCAAGCTCATTGCAAATTGCTCATTGCTCATCCCTCATTGAAAAAATCGGGTTATAAAACAAGAGAAAGTTTGGCCGTTGATGGGAAAGCACTAGTAGACCGCAGAGGAAAATATGCAATGTCTGTTAAAACTATTTCTAGAATAATTGAGTTTATCAACTCCCTCAAGTACAGAAATTCTCATTATTAAAAAAAGAGTATGAAAATATACTGCTGGAAAAGTGAACATCACAAAATTACACGACATATGCAAAACTAATGATGCGAAAAATCCATCGTTGAATGATAAATACAGAGTTATATTTGATTGTACGTTGAACATCGATTCGATACCCAAAAAACGACACATGGGTAAAAGAATTTTATCACCTAAAGAAAACTGAAAATCCGTTTCTCTCCTATTTTTGTATATTTTCTTTTTTATTTATAATACATGTTTCGTTAAATAAAGGTGGAAAGTTTATTTCGAATTTCTTGAATGATTTTATAATAATATTTTCTTTATCACTGAAGTGTCACAAAACTATTATGTGATTTTCCTCAAAATTCCTGACAAGATTGTAGAGACATTAGGATTTTTTTGGAAGCAGGAATGATGAAAAATATGCAACGCCTTCGCCGGGAATCGAACCGCGGACTTCTGGAATGCGCGACCACCACACCACGAAGGCATGCCAAGAAGGCAGAAGAAAATACCTTATAAGATACATAAATGATATTGTTGCGTGCGTACGAGTTCGTAATAGATTTCATGCCCACAGAGCCGATGTAAACTTGATAATTTTATATTTACCAAAAGAAGCAATCTACAGTTCTAGAACTTTCTACAAAAATACACAATCAGTATCAGACAGTGCAGTCAGTAATTATACTTCAAACTACTAAGAACGTTAAACGCAACGCATTGCAAAGCCCAACTAAACAGCGAAGCTCTCACAAAGATCTCAATGTACCGAAGTCTACTCTGAACTGAAAAGCTGAGAGCTGATGATCTCTCTGGTCTTATATTGTTTTTCCCTAGCTGCTGAGAAATCTCCAGTATCTTCCGTTTCTGAAAATTACTCGAAGGCATGTACGGTTAAAGTTACAAGTAAGGGTCAGACAGCTTAAAATACAAATCCCGCAGCATAATGTTAAAAGAAATTTTTGAAGGTTATTTTAAGTCTCTATGAAGCCCTTTTCAGGGATGCAATATTCCATTAATATATTAGCCATTAGCCCACAGAGATAAACCTTTCACAAAAAAGGATTATTTTTGTCAGTTCTCTATCTCCCGTCCTACTGGGTGTAATGGCAAAATTTTGACAAAATTTTATTTCCGTTTTTCATGTCTCAAAAGCACGACTTAGGATATGATGAGATTTATGTACAGCAATGCTCTAACATAGGTATTTAGACACAAAATCGGACTTCTTCTAAAATGGCATAACTATTTTTTCCATATTTCGATTCTACATCTCAAATTATGCCTAAGTATTAAATTTTTTTAATTTGATGAGAAACTTACCGATAAATTTTAAAATTTGTCTTGGTGCACTTTTTTCAGATTGCGCCAAAAATAATTTATTGGCAAAATTCTTAATTGATGGTAACCAGTTTTCCTTTCCCTTTCACTGTGCACGAACGGAATAAAATATGAATTGTGTATTCTTTCAAATAATTTTAACAAAGTGCGTAAACCATATTTAGCGTTATTATCTCTTATAACAAATATGCCAAATTTTAAAACGTGCAATGTATAAATTCGAGTATATCTTCGGAAATTTTAAATAAAAAATTCTAATTTTTTGCACGCATCCCTAGAAATACATCTACTTTAAGTCAGTGGTAAAAATTTTATAGCTTATTAATACAGCTTTTTTTAATTTATAAAACTTACTAAAAAATACAAATTTTTAAAAAGCTAAACAAAAAATAGTTGCTAATTTTATTTGGATTGAACCTAAATTCTGAATAGTGAAAGAAGGAATCCAGAAAGTTTAATAAAAAATACATATATACCATATTCAATTAACATTGAGAAGCTAAAACTTTGAGAGCTAATTTTTTAAACAATACTCGTGAAATTTTTATAAAACTTCACACTTTGGCATAATTTGAGTCATAGAGTCAAAATATTGAAAAAGTAGGTATGTCATTTCAGAAAAGTTCAGTTTTGTGTCAAAATACCTACGTTAGAAACTTACAATATACAAATCTAATATATATATATATATATTCTAAGTTGCACTTTCGAGACACGAAAATTGCAAGTTAAATTTCGTCAAGTATGGCCGGAGGTATAGAACTGCTCTCCTTTTTTTCTGTAAGGTGCATTTCCAGGCTATTCTGTGAAAAGATAATTACGTTTGCATTGCTCAGTTAGTGAGCACTCTAAACATAGAATTTCATGAATCTCGCATCAATAATGCGAGATTACTTTTCCTAAAGCGATGCATGAAATTCTGATACTGACATACTGACAACTGAGACAGATTGTGACAACTTTTCAGAAAACCCATTTGGAGCACTAAACAGAGAATGATATGAAAAGCTGCATTGTATAGTGTCTCCATACTTGTTTGTGTTCGTTTTATGCAATCTTATCGGGGAAGGCAATGTAGCAAAGTAAATGAAGGCAATGTAATGTACTTAAAGGGGAACAAAATTTTATCTATTCGTTCTGCACATAAGATAAAGCTATTAAATACAAACAGGCGACAATGTATCTAAAATGAGATTCCCTTAAGTCAATAAAGTGAAGGTAAAATAAAACTGCTTTTGATAGTAGTGCATACCATTGGTATACGAAAAGGTCTAAATTAAATATCCAACTGAAGTGAAAGTTTTCGAAAATGTAGTTTGAACTGCTGACAAATAATTTATAACTAAATTATTTAGCTTATTTACATGAAAAATAATATTCATATAGTGACAAGTTTTTGCGCGAAGTTTCATTAAGCTTCATTATCAATATGAAATGAAAACGAAACTTATAATGGTGACAGGCTTAAAAACTTAATACTATAGAGTATTATACAATTTATTATATATATACATGTATGTATATAATGTGTAAGTCAAACTTCTAATTCTAACTTTGCAATAATCCCTTAGCATTCTAATTTAATTTGGATATTTTCCTTTTCCATCGTTTATATAACGCTGAATGACGTTGCTAATTTGGAATTTAAAGCCAAAATTTGCAAACTAAAACCTTTCTCTTTTTGAACTAAGTCTCTATATTGGATGACATGTTTGCTTCCTGCTTCTCGACCTTTCTCGACTGTTGCTGCGCTGCTATCTTCTTACCGCAGCGATGTCGAAAATGTAAATGTGTTGGAACAGGCACGATTAGTGTGTCAATTTATTTGTGGCCGCAGATGCCAGCTAAATAACTATGAATATTCAATTCTGCCAAGGCTTAGGCACAACTTCTTTGTGAATCATCATTTACGCAATCAGCCTTTCTAAATCTTTACATATACGTATAGATACATAGATATTATAATACATTATATATATGTATATATATATGATGATGAAAGATTTTGTAAACACATGTTAGGAGATCTCTATTATGTGTGAATTTATTTATAACTTAGCTGTTGTTTTCTGAGTCTTGCGCTGTTCATTTCACTAGATTTCCTCAGTTGCTTGATATTCTGATGGTTATTTTATTATCGTCCTATTTAATTACGTTTTCAGCAACAAAAAATTCTTACGAATTTTAACTACCTTATCCACTTCTTTTACGTCATTCTGATTTAAGGTGAACTTTTTCTATCTATTTCTATATACATATATATAAGAAAGAGATAAAACAAGTGGAATGTTTCCAAAGTTCTAGGATTTCAGGTGTATTTTTTTTATTTCGTCAGTTTTCATCAATATTAATATGTAGTTTTCAACATAATCCCATTTAATTTAATACACTTATGTCAATGGAAAGCTGTTAAACCATTCTCAGAGAACTTTTCCAGTGTCATCCCTCTTTCTCGTTCTCCTAACAGCACGGTTAAAAACTTTTCAGTTATGCATACTGTAAAGGTTTTTAAAATGTGAGAGCAGAAATGTGGGAACAGAATGCTCCTCACTGACGTTGAGGAATTTTTAAAGTTATCATGCCCTCTTTCCACAAAACGAAAAATAATTGCTCATGGTATCTTCCATAGTTTCAAAATTAATGTTACAAAATTAAGTATGTATGAAACAAACAACTGAATCAGACTGAACACTATTGCACGGGATAGCTGCATAAACATGTCAAGACAGGTTTTCTGGTCGATAACGTTGCCGGTAAGTTCTAGAAATTGAACTAGAGCTTAATTCATAGAACTTAAGAAACATCCTACCTGGAGAATTAATGTAACATCCTACCTATAGAATTAATGTAATATCCTACCTATAGAATTAATGTCAAAGAAAAATGGCAAATTTTCTATCGGGAAGGCACAACTGAATCTATTACTTGGAAAATGAAACTAAAATCTAAATACATTAATACAAAAAAATTCATATAAAATTAAATATTAATTGATAACTCTTTCATCATTTTCAAGAAAGAATTAACAACAGAGTCACGTTTCTTTATTATGAGCTGCATAAAGTTAATCAAAGAAACTCCTTAAATTAAAAATAATTAAATGAGAACATATTAATAAAAATTTGAAACATTTAAAAAATTTTTAATTTTTTTAATTACATATTGATATAATTTGCTTTTATCTGTTTTCAATCATAATGATATAACCTACCCCGACGAAACTAGAGAAATAAAAATGCTTAATTTTAAATTAAAAAAATTAGCAACATCATCAAAAAACTATTGCTCCGTCGAAGCGAGCGCATTTTCGTCCAAGCGAATACAAAAATAAAATTAAAAACTATGCCTTATTGATAAGGTAAAAAAGCTTTTTGTCTCAAAATACCGGTAATAATCCAAGAAAAGTAATAATAATCCGAGAAAAATAATTATTTGATTAAATTAATAAACCAATTAAATGACTTAAGCTTGTACCTCAAATGAATGTATTTTAGTAATGTTAATAAGCATAAAAATATTTTTATTAAAACGCAAGTTTATTTTATTCAAAATCAAATGTACTTTAAAAAAATGAATAAACTGGATTTTTACACAGATATACACTTAAAGCAAAAAACTAAAGAAAAACTGAGAAAAACATTTAACACTTAGAGCTTCCACGCCTTAAGATGGCGGATGTTGGGAAGTGAAAGATCATTGTCAATTGAACTAAGCACTACAAAAGAAAGATATTTTAGCTGCTGATGATTTTGTCTCTCCAGATGGAGGAGAATGGAGTAGTAGGAGTTCGCTAGATTCGCGTGAGAACTGTATGATAAACTGTTAACTCTAATACCCATATTCGAAATAAAACTGATTGGCTCCACTAGTAAACATCCGAATTCTTTGGGGAGATTTTTTTAATTAAATTATCTCCCCAAAGAATTATTGAATTTTTGAATCCTTTTGAAAGAGGCTCTTTTAAAGAGGTCTTTTTAAAGAGGTTTTTTTAAGTTTTTTAAGTTTTATGAAGGCAATTAGTTAAAAGTTGAAAAAAATCATTTTAATTAAATTATAAATTTTAAACGTATTCGAATGCTAGATGCAAGTTTATCTTTTTTATTTTTTTATATCAGAGGTATACTAAATTTAATGCGCCCTAAGGAATGATACGGTAGTCTTCATCTTACAGGGCCACATGAGGACTGGAACGTAAATCGGATTGATCACTTTGATTTTACTCAGTAGTAAGTGCTCTGTCCTCGCTGCTGATGCTTGCAATGGGATCGTCTTATCTGGACAGGTCTGGGTGAGTATTACATACCCTAATAGGACATCCTTTAATCTTGGGATTGGTAATTCGATTTGGTACTAACTTTGGCTAATTTATGTTGTTAACAAATGTGATCCAGAAATACATTAATTTCTCGATATTTTATTATACAGACAAGTAAAATTGACTACCGGAATTATGTGATTAACCAATTTGAATCTTAGGTAAATATTTCGGCCCATGTTCAATACAGTATCCTGCATTGACTTTCACATCAATTAACTAGCTCTGTTATACTGTAAAGTAATTAAAGTTGTAAAACTTAAATTCTATCTGGGATAAGGCATGGATGTTTTTGCTTTAGCGTGTTGGTGGAATGGGAGTTCATTGGATTCAAAAGTCCTTTAGAGAGGCTCATGGTAATGTGAGAAGGGTACAACATTCTCATATTCTATTCACCGATATTTTCTTGATCAGTATGGGATGGAGATGGCTATCGTTGAGGACAAGGTGATCCGGACCCCCATCGCCCTTGATGATTTTGGATTGATTATAATCCTATGTATCTAGTAATGTAATTCCAAACAAAGGTAACAATAATTTCAGTTCTGATAAACGAAAGATAAAATTTCTTTTCTCTTTTTCTTCCCCTTCAAAACCGAACTATATGCGACCATAAAACACAGCGTGTGACTATTTGCAAGCCTATAGAAGCATACTGATGACTGTAAATGAAAACGCTGTAATCACCATATTTTAGTTTTGTAATTAACAGATTAATCGAGATTTTTCTTCTTCTTTGACTATATAGTATACTTCTATAACCATGAATTTGCTTTGCTGTTTTTATTTTTGAATTATGAGAAAAGTAAATGCATAAATTTTTGTGTTGCCTGCTAATTTAATTAGGTATTTGTTATTAATATTTTGTTTTATTAGTTAATGCAAATATTAATTCAATAATTTATTTTTTACTGTTTTTGTTCCCGACAATCGATAAAATTAAAAGAATATGTTTGGCAGCGTATTGAGGTATCATACGAGAATGGTGGACTTTCGACCCTCGACCCCCCTCCCTTGAAAAATTCCTGTATGCGCCACCACATGTGTCTCATGAAAACAAGAACAGAAGACCTTATGTGAGGAATAACTGTACATATTCAGTGAAATATTTATCGATACACCTTTTTTATTTTATATATATCAATATTGTTTGGAGACGAAAGTGTGTTTTTAACGTATAGCACACCTCTGAGTTAACATAACTATAAGTTTTGATAAGAACTTACCATTAATTTGTAATTTACTGGCAAGTAGCAGATTTTCAAACTAAACTATAGCTTTATTTTATAAGCAGTTGGTGACGAAGACCATTTTAATACATAGCATTGAACATAAGCTTAAGTTTTAATATGGCAAACATGACATAACCTAGCTCTGTCAACAGATCAATTAAAGCTACTCTTGTGAAGACTATATTTGTCAGAAATATATCAGATTCAACTTCACAGAATCGTGAACGATAGAAATAAATCCTGAAATAAATATGACTAGTGGGTTAATAAGAAAATAAGAAATTTCTGTATGAAGTTATAAAAACGTAATTCAGTCTAAGCTGCTAGTCTAGCCATAAAGCTTTAACATTTCGAATAACAGCTTCTTTTCAAAATCCAATAACTGTTCTCAGAATGCATTTATTATGCTTTATATGCATTTGACTCTACTTAAAAGCTTCCATTTTAAAATTAACCTTCTTGCAGCAATTGCTTTCGCAAGTACATAAATCAAAATTATGCTTTGCTGCTTTCTTTGAAAGAAAGATATTTAATTTGGCAACGTTTGTTTTCTAAATACACCACGCAGCAAGAAAGCTCTTTCCGTGTTATATTGTTTACTCATACTCACTTCCTAAAAATTAAAAGGATATTTCTCGGGGAAAAAAAGGCTTAGACTCTTAATTGTTAGGTGTTACTTTTTTTAGATAATCGTTAAACAAACAGCGTGGAATTGAAAAGCAAATTACTTCCAAAGAAAACACTTCACTGAAGAATAGATTTATCAAAGAAGCACCGTATTTGTGTATCGTTTATGGAATTTGTCGTACAAAACATTTCTAATCAAAGTTTCAGCCTTCGCATTTGCAACAGTAAACGTAGCCACTATCTAATTGAAAATATTGGACTGCTTCGTACAACCTATGTAATTAACTGTGAGAATAATTGTGTTGTGTTCCATTAAGGCTTTGTGTGCGATAAGAACTAAACTCGTTTTTCTGCATGAACGCGAATTAGTTTGTATCTAGTTTTACGTTAATTATGCCCGTTCAATTATGCATTATTCCTTCCTTTTAGGCGACAAGAACCCTTTGTCCCTCTTTTCCAGAATAGAACAGTTCGAATGGAATTAAAAAAAAAAAAAAAAGCATGCTGATCCAGTACTTCTGCGCCTGCTGAGCAGCCACATTCTTCCGCGGCCATCTGTCGTTCCACTATTGTTTCGAATTCACTGCAACCGTAATTACGAATACAGAGAAGCAGAGAAAGCTTTGTAGTTTTTTCAACCTATAATCAAAATGGTTTTGTGTTTCCTATTATGAAATGTTATTACTTGCCAGTCCCAATTATTGTTCGTCAAAACAATTTTGAATTGCTTGTTTTCCTCCAAAAGCGATTTTCCGAATTGTTAAAATTTTTGCATTTTAGTCTTTTTCTTTTCTTTCTGAAGTATATGTTAGTGAAGTAAAATTATCCTAATTTCAATGATGTAAGAAAAGGTCGGTAAAACTTATGGTAACACGTATATTTTATGTTAATTATTTCAGTACATATGAAGGTTCGAATTCTTATGAAAAATCTCTTTAATTAATTTTTAAGTCAAAATAATAGACTTTAACTGGATTAAAACATTTATTTTTAACTTTTGAATTTATTTTTAAAATACCTATAAAACTCTTCTGTTGAACTGCTGATTAAAAGGCAAGAACATTTAGAAGACATATCAGTCAAGTTTCAACTCTTAAATAAGCTATTAAGTTGATCATAAAAGAAATCAGGTAAGGACAACTAAGTTAGGAAAATTTACTTGAATGAAAACTTGGTGCCTATTTCTTTCCAGTATTATCCCTCCTGCAATTAACTAAGGATCCCACTGCTTACGTTATGACTAGAATGTTACCTGGAAGTAAAGCAACACAGAAGTACATACATGAATGTATATAAGTGTTAGAGATTATAAAACATGACAGAAAAATAAAATAAAAAATTAGAACTGAAAATGGGATGAATTATAAATTATATTCAAATTTTTTAATTAAAGCCAAATTTTAAATTTGTTTCTAATGCAAAAAAAATTAAAATACTGTTTTCAAAAATACAGCTTTGTTTATTTAAACGATTAGATATTGGTAAATGAACCATATTATTAAAATTCTTGAAACAGCTTTATTTTCTCAACATAATTTGACAAAAAAGTATTTGAGAAATAATTCAAATTTCAGTCATTTTGAGAATCTTCTCAATTGATGAACTGTAATGTGAGAAAATTATTTTAAAACTTAACGTATACAAATATTAAGCATCGAAAGCTAAGTTCTATCTGGAAAACTAAGAATTTAGAGCTCAGGATCGCCATTAGATAATACTGGTGAAATAGATCTGTCGAAATTCCAATAACCACTTTTTTTAATGAACATTTAAATATGATATCAGTAAAACTAATCTTTCCAAAGTTTTTAATTAAAATATTTAGTAGATTTTAGGCTAGCACTTAAAATGTTCAAATGATATAAAGAACGATGGATCGAGCTTTCTGATGTCGAATCTTTCGCAAGAATCCCGAGATTTGAGAATTCGAATCCCTCAATATAACCTTTTCTTAATATAAAAGTTACGTCAAAAATCGAATAATATTTTCATTTTCTTTCAAAAAAATAGTTTTAAAAATCAGTGCAAAAGAAAGTAAAACTTAAAACTCTCATAGCGTTGATACCATATTGAATAATTCACGTATTTATTACAGTTACAAATCAATCAGATTACAAATCAGGTTACAACAAATACAATAATCAGGTTACAAACATTTAACAAAATTCATAAATCTCTGTGCATCGAATATTCTTAGCACCTGTTTCTCAAATTGTTGAACAATTATTTGCATGATGAATTACAAATTATTCAGTGCATATATTGTAACGCCCAATAATTTACTAACTAAACTACTGTTTCAAACTAGTTGCAATATGAAAAGTACCTAGACTCAAACAGTTGAGGAAGAACTAGAAATATTCTGATCAACAACAAATTCTAATCCGATGGTACCAATCTTATCATACCGAATCTAAAAATATCTCTCAGATGTATGCATTAAGCTTTGTTTGTTGTAGTGTTATAGCATTAAGAATGCGCGAAATAATGTTTAAATTGAAATATGTTTGAACATCACACACAAAGCTCTGAAATAATATATTTCGTCTACTTAAATATTCTTACTCAAATATTAGTCTTTAAGCATCTAATATAAACATGCAAACTTTCCTCTCAGTGTGTTAAATAAATTAAAACTTATTATCTTATCAAATTGAGTTAGTTTCCCTCACGCAAACCTTAGACCGTCAGCTTTGTTAGGAATTCCCCCTTCCTTTTATTTATCGTTATTCATTTCTGCCAAAGCGCAGAATTAGCTTTTAATATTAATTGAATAAAATTTTACTTCTCATTCGTTGAGTTTTAGTGAATTAAACCCGGTTGTTGCAAACTGATGTCAGTAGAGAAATGCGACCTAATTTGATTTTATACTTTGTGAGCTCCACCGTGCTATATTTTATTGAAGTACATCATAAGCATAAACATGCACAGTTGTTATAAACATGCACATAATAAAATACCTAAATATTTCTGTTAAATCAATTAATAAACTTTACGAAAATTTGTCAATATTCTTCAGATTGAACTCAGTCGTATTTTATAATCTATATCTTAATGCATTTTCTTTCCACCCACGATGAATAAATGCAAATAATAAGCTTTTGTTTTATATTCTATTGCTTTATCTTATATCATACATTTTGCTTCAATTAGTATTTTATATTTTATGTTACATATATCCTCTACTTCTACATTAGATCCACAGGAATTGAGAATTAAGAGAAACAACGAACTATTAGAAAGACTTTTGAAAATACAATCCATAGTCCTATAACTTCGTAATTCACCTGCCTGTGTAGTTGTACTGGGTTTGAGGAGTTCTGGAATTTGCTAACATTTAGGTTAGAAACTGAGTTTAATTAAAAAGCAAGTTAGTGGGTTTTTAATTTACCATGTGATTTTTGTACATATGTACTTTGTCGTATTCCCACCCACAAAAATCCAACTATTTCTGAGAAGTTTCGGTTGAACTACAAGCTCATAGTACATATAAACCTTACTTTAGATTGCAATATTTTAGTATTTAAATGGTGTTAATTAGATTTAACCTTGTAACATATCTAGCTAATTTTGCATTTGAGATTTAGTGGCTTTAGTTGATCACGGTATCAAGTGGGATGTCTTCGTGGAGAACTATCTATAAGAGTCTAACCTGGAGTTTACGTTATAAATAGTATAACGCTATTAAACCTTGCTTCTTCTACAAAGAATCGATCCAGCGTTCAGGTGTTCTGAAAGCTGGACAGATCCTGGAAGATATAACCACAAAGCCTTTACCAGGTATACAGTTTAAGAGGTACCAGAACTTGAATTACATACCGATGGGCTCCAAGAGTAAGGAGAGCATTCATGTACTTTGTCTGCCTTTTAATCATAATTATTTCGAATTCTGAAACCAATGACGTGGTAGCTCAGTAGTAACTTTAAAACTGTTAAACAGAGAGCCAACATGTCTATAAAAATAACTATAGTATTTAAGGTATTAGTGATGGCGTCTCTAAAAACACCTTAGAATAGACTATCAGGAAGCTTCTCCGCACTAGCGATAGTCTCATCACCTTGCAATTGATCAAAGCCCATGTAAGCAGCAATGGAAATGAAAGGCCTACATGTTGGTAAAGGAGGCAAATAGACAACGGGCATATTTCCCATGACTATTTTCCCCTAGAATGCTTATAAAGCACTGAAATGCTTATAAAGCGCCTGTGAACAATTTTACTTCTTTGCCTGTATTCCTTATATATCACTCTCTTACACTCTCGTCATTGTGACGTACCATCGGTGTCATCTGGTTACTTCCTGAAATTTGCATATGATTCTTGAAGATGTGTGTAGTGATTTTACAGGTGATATATTTATTTTAGAGTTCGATTTCCGCGTGACTCCGAATTATCCTTAATTTATGGACATGAATGTATTTTTGTAAATTATTAATCTGATATTTGTCTAAATTCTGTAAAAAGTTCCTGTGGTATCTGACACAGTATGTGTTTCTATGAAATGAATGTATATATTTTAATAATTTCTGCAGTATAACTTCTATATTTATGATCTATTACTCACTTGTAGCAATATAAGATGCCAGGGCATTAGCGGATGTGCTCATTAACACAGCAACATATGTTTAAATAATGTTGCCTGTCCAGCTCTCCCACCATTCGCCACGGCGTACAGCTAGTCGATTTCCTCCTCCGGAGTACACAGAACAACAGGTCTGCTTTCATTATGGGAATGAAGATAGCCCTAGTGTGCTTTGCTGTATTCTCAATACACCGCGTCCTTATGGGAATACAGACTGCGGAGTTGCTCTTACGGTTGGCTCACGAAACGCCACTGAACCGAGTCCACTTACTAAAAACGAGCCAACATTCCAGAGTTCTGATGGCTGGACCTTCGTTTTGACGGCTAGATAATAAAACGCCATTAAACTTAGTCCATACTATTAAGAACTAATCCAGTAATTCGGTATTCTGACGGTTGACCAGTTTTTGTGACGTTGGACAGTAAAACGTCATTAAATCTAGCCCATTTCATTACGATTTGAGTAAACATTCCAGTTTTATGATGGTTAGACAGTTGATCGATTAATATAGAGAAAGTAAAAGTTATCTGTCTAAGATAACGTTTCGTAGAGGCGTTTTTGAGGGGGGATATTTAATATTTATATTCTTCGTAGAGGCGTTTTTGAGGGGGGATAATTAATATTTACGTTATATATGAGAAAAACCGTGAAACGTTTATGCAGTCCTACATTAGCCCGGATTTGAAGCCGGGTCAAGTTACCAATGTTCAGTGACCTTATCTATTCGGCCGCTAGTGGATTCTAGTAATCTAAAATTTCTACTAGTTGTTTTAAAGACTCGTTAATTGATAGGCAATTTTTTGGAACAAGCTTTTAGTAAAGTTTTGAAAGAAGTATTTTAAGAATAAAATTTCTTCATCTTGGTAAGTCAAACATGTACGGTAGATTAAGCAATTAAAGTAGCATGTATCCGATTTGTAATCAGCGGAAAGGAAACGGAAAATATTTTTACTTATAAATAAAAAGCAACAGTTGTTGGAAAATTGTAGTACGAACAAATTTGAGCTGGGGTTTAGAATACTGGACATAAGCACAAGTTTGGACTTAAATATGTGCTACAGTAGAGAAGAAATTGCTAAAATTTGCAGTCTACATTTTATTGTAAATATTTACATCAAATACTTCCAAACAAATTAAAGTGAAATGGTTTGTATGTAATAGACAAAATAAGAAATGCTTACTGATGACGCCAGGGGCAACAAGGCAAAGCCACTGATTTAGAAAAGATTTACCCTCGTTAAAACTCGGCGAAGTGTGAAACATGGAAGACAGTTCACGCTTCGCAAGATTCTCCTCTCCAGGAGCGGCCAACTGATTGCTAATTGTTTAATGTCATGTGTTTGGAGGTGATTCTGGACTTCCTATAAACTAATAACTGCATATCTCACGAGAAGCGTTGTCAGAAGAAGAGCAACTTACTAAGTCCCTGAAGACGACTTCTCCCGAAACATTCTTTGTCAGATTTTTTTTTCTTCTTTTCCAGTCATGTTATTTAAGGGCTTTATTAAATAGAAGCCAGATTGCTTCTTACTTAAACGGTAGTGCGCCTAGAGGAAGGAATGGCTTCACTCAGTGCGCCGTTCAATAAAAGACTCGCTTTTCATGAAACGTTTCTCTTGGAAAAAAGAGAAAGAAACAGCCACAAAACAAATCTAATAAATTGCACAAACCTTTTATTAGTTCCTTTCTGTTATTGATTAGATTTCAATTCCTTTGCATATTATTCTTTATCTTCTGGAAATTTCAAAATCCTTTAGAAAATTGTATAGAAAAAGTAATAGCTTAGTCTCATACCATGTAGACTAAATTTCTGATGGATAATCTAAATATTTTTTGACTTAAGGTAAATGCTAAGCAAAAGAATAAAAAGCTATGACAAGCGAAGAGTTTTTAGATCTCACTCTTCGTATCTTCTTCTGAATAAAGCGAATAAAATGAATATAAAATCCTAATCATTTAAGAGAAAAGATTAAGAAGAAGCTTTTTAACTAGGAAGGAAAAGAATTTCGTTTACAGTTGTACCATCTTATTATTTAAAGTAAATTCTCTAAATTGGTACGGTATTAATAGCAAGCATGACTTAGACTCAAATTAAAAAATCATTTGCTTTCAAACATTATGCATTTTGCGGCATGACATAAAATGAGGTTTCATTAATATGTTTCCTCAAGTAAACCATTTTATCACATGATATGCGGAAGATAAGAATAAATAAGTACACTTAAAAGAAGTGTCACTCAACGTGGAGTTTCCTTGGACAATGAAAATCTCCCAACAGGTCAGAAAATATTTATTTTCATTAGAAATGGAGTTACTGTCGTTACATTCAAGCGTAATATCGAGTTTCTTAACAATTAACTAGTTTTAAAAAGTGAAATTATTGTACATCTAACTTTTTTAAACACCTTGAATTGATGTATATTGCTATTCAGTATTTTTGTCTCTTGGTAACATGAAAAGTATTGTCATTTCGGGGAAACATTCAGTGCAAGCCACGTGTATAAGCGATAAAGCGAAATAAATGCACAGCTCTTTCTTGAATAATTAAGTATTTTCTATATTATATATGTGCACGAGTCTCCACGTGAGATTAGTTTGCATTGAAATAATGTCATTGCGCATTTTTTTTCCTGCCATTTGGCATAGCTAATTTTAACTTCTCGTTTCAAATATTTGATTTTATATTCTACACCTTAAATGTCTGGACAATTAATTCTTCATGTAGTAATTTAATCGTAAATATTTGGATTAAAATTCTCTTAGTTTAAATTAGAATTACATGGGAAGTTTTGAATGCAAATTTAGAAAGAATAAAAATCCTAAACTTTTGAAAATTGTGAGAAACACAATGTTTTTTAAGTTCATGGTTTTTACATGCATACATTGTAAGGATCCTAAGTTTTACTAACGTTTATTTTATTTTAAATCTTTACTATCACTTCTTATTTTCTACTTCCGGCCAGAATTAAACGCTTTAACTTATTTATGTAAATTGTCTTGCTAACGCCAAGTACTTAAGTTTTGGCTTTTTGCCAAGCAAAACAGAGAGGAAGGAGTTATGAGCTATTGGAAGCAAGCCGCTTGCCATTGTAGTTTCACGAGTTTTCACTCAGTTGCTGGTTGCCTTCAATGCCAGAGGTTTAGTCCTCTTGATAATTGCAAACGTATCGTAGTTTTAGCAGCTCGGCGTACTACATACGGACCTTTGTTAAAATAAAGGCTAATCTTAATGCTAGGCACTTGTATACTAATTCAAAGTTAGTTTTAATTAGAGTTTTAGTTAGTAGTTTTTATATTCTTATGTTAAGACCACAAGGGGTTGGTCTCTGTATTCCGAAGTTCCGGAAACACCTGTAAAGATAGAAAAATAAAGGGTTTCGTATACCCTTCCTGCTTGTGTTGTCTATTTCACACCTTCCTGAACATAGCTTGAGTAAGCTCCCTGTTCTTATTCAGGACCAGTCATGTTTCCAAAGCAAGTCAAGAGGAATACAAATCCTGATAACAATCGCTACACTAGAGCAAGTTAAATTTTCATAGGCAGGCTTTGTATTTAGGCACGTTTCATGGGTAGGCTTTAAGTAAGTGAAAGAATGATTAGTTTCTATTTTTGTAATCTGATGCAGGAATTCAGAATCAATATTAGTTTGAACAGTGCATGTATATTAAACCGAATGGCTCTATTAGTAAACACGCTTATCAGATTTAAAAGTGTGGAAAATATAGAGCACACTTGACTAATTTGATTTGGCATTATCGACCAACTTATTGGAAAGACTTTCTACTTTTCCATGAATTCTACTTTTGTCCTGGCCATTATTACTAAGACGTGATTTGCCATTATCGACCAACTTATTGGAAAGGCTTTTCCATGAATTCTACTATAAGGTATTTATCCCGCCTTCGTAGCATGTCTTCGTGGTGTGGTGGTCTGCACGCTGGGCGCGTATTCCAAATGTCCGTAGTTCGATTCTTGGCGAAGGCGTTGCTCATTTTTCATCTCTCCTGCTTTCACAAAAATATCTTATGTCTCAACATTACTTTTGTCCTGATCATCGTGTTAAGACGTGGGCTTAAGTTGGAGTTTCAATTCAAAATCTACAGTTTCGCATTCAATTTGTTATAAAATAACTATAGCTACTAAGTTTTAAACTCAGTTTCAATATTTTCTACTTAATCTCGGATGATCTGATTTTGCTCTGTTAATAACTATTTCAGTTTGAATAAGCGTTTTGTAATAACTTTGCTTCTTAAATAGTAGTGTTGGACTCTAAGGGCTCGTGGATTTGGAGTAATTGATGACAACACTTAAAGAAGAAACAAAAGAAAACTTATTTAGCCATTATTACTCAGGATAGTTCTAAAATCACGTTTACAGTCGTCGAAAATCTTCGACAAAGATGCTGAAACAATCAGCAACACAGCCTTCAGGCTACCAGTCTATAACGGTGCAGACAGCTTCACGGCAATATACTAAAGTACAGCTCCAGACTCGGTCGATCGCTCTCAGCGCTCAACACACTCAAGATAAAACTCGACGATACACTAATATTCCGCGTAAAGCAGGGTGTGTATAGCTTTTGACATGCCTTCGAGAACATTCTGGGGTACACCGGTAAGAATTCGTTCTAGAATGTTCTCTCTCTCCGTCCGTTTCATATCGCCAATTTTATCGCCAAACGGGCAATTTCACGCCAAATATGGCAATCGTGCCTTCCCTTGCCCGTTTTCTGGCAACCCTAAACATGCCTTGAGGGGAAGCTGTCTTACTGCGGCTGGGCACTTCGTAACACTAGTAATTATCAAATTTTCAAGTACTCTTTAACTCGGTTATCAGGTGCCGCACTACAAGTTCAGGAAACTAAACAAAGAGTTATCGAAGGAAACCTGGAATTTTTACTTGTATTTTAATTCTTATTAGCAATAACACAGTTTAAAAAGAGCAAACAACGCAAAAAATAAAGAGCTTAATACAACACAATAAAGGTAAAGATAAATAGCTGAAGCAGAAGCTAACCTTTTTTCCACAACATCTTTCTAGGGCTTCTTACCTGCAAATTACTACCCAACGTTTATTCATGTACTCAAAAATTGACACTTGATCTTTCACTAGAGCAACATTCAGCTTTAAATCAATATTTTACTCATCCAAGTTTTAAATATGATCATGAAATATAAATACAATCAAAATTCTATTCATACAGCTACTTCACTGCTTGTGATCTGTAATAATACGTAGCATAAAATTTAATTACATACTCATAATTGATTAAATCCATAATGATAATTACTCACCGATAATACACTAAATGCATATATTCATTATTTTTCATATCTTGAAACATTTACATTTTCCCCTTTTTTATGCTTTTCTTTGAATTAATATTCAGAATCTATATTTGCTTCCGTCTTTAGTTAATTTGTTCTTATCATTCTAGCAAAATGAATTTAATCAACTTTATAACCAAAATGATTTCTTTTATTACAAAAAAATGCAATATCCGAGTTCCACTTTAATTCAAGAAATCTTGAGATATCTGCTTACAAGCAGGATAAAAAAAGAAAATTTCCAGTATTCAGCATCAAATGCATTGTTTCACAATTTTCTTGAATTCTATTAATCATTTCACAACGGGTAACAAAATTTTAATCAACGAAATTCAATTACATCATTCTTTTGTGACTGGGAAGTTTGTTAACTGAAGCGAGTAATTGAAAACCAAGGAGTGGTAACGGTATTAATGGTTTCTTTCTGTGAATAAATAAGAGTCACTCCAAAAAAAAGAAGAATTCATGTATGAGTTTTTTAAGACTGATATCGGTAATGGAATTCGCTAGGTGTAAAAAATAATTCACTGGGGACTAAATTTAACAAAATTTGTTTTTCGCTCGAAATTAGATAAAACTTGTTTCCGGCGCTCAGTTTCTAAACAATTTTACACGGGTATGATACATTTCATAATTTAACTGACAAATCAGGTATGCAGAACTTAAAATTTAAGATGTTGTAAAAATGTTTATCTGAAGAAATCTTTTTCCTAGAAATATTCCAGTGCATTTTCGTTAAAAGTCTTCTTATGCAGTACTTTACAAATTGATATTTTAAAGACAGATGTTGGTAATGGAATTCAAATTTTGAACCTAGGTGCTCATGCACATTAGTTTTAAAACTGATTTAAAAACTTATTTAGAAATATTAATTTTGAAGCTAGATGAACATTAGTTTTAAAACATGGCAAAGTGAATTAGAAAAAACTAAACAACATTTTACCACTGAAAAATATTTTATTGTTACTTCATTTGTTTGCATTACTATGCATTTGATAATTTTATTCTGATTGCATTACTATGTATCTGATAATTTTATTCTGATTTCGTCAAAGGACCCATCCCAGGCAGCACGTCTCCAAAAATATACGTATAATAAATTTTGGTGAAATAAGGGTATGGTAGTTTTTGCACGTTACTTTTACGAAATTTATATGAATAAAAATGGCTGAAGATACTGTTGACTCTTTATCTTTATTTTTCCCACTTTATTTTTACGAATCCGAATGTACTGAAAAAAACTACTGCTTTTATTGTACATTGCATTCATCACTTTTACGGATATTATACAAATTCAAAAAAGATTGAAAATGAAGTTTATTAATTCGAAATATTTAGTGTATTTCTGGCATTTTACTTTGTTCTCCTTTTCCCACGAACACGAAAAAAAGGGTATGCAAATATTTATTTTTACAACAGCATTTTATTGTGCTATCAAAATTATGTTTGCGTTTTAATCTTCTGTACGTTTAAAATTAATTTTACTCTGGTTAAAAACTCTACCGAATTTGAAAAAAATCTTGATATTTTATATAAATTTTAATTACTTAAAATATTGTATCAAATGCAATAAGTACACAAACTTAATATACAGCTTATTCCAGTTAAATGGGTAATGGGATTTTCATAAAAAATTAATGTGTAAGTTAATGTAAATGTTGATATGAACAAAAATAACGAATTTGATGTAAGAAAATAAATAAGTTACTTTGAAGATCATTATTCTAACATTCATATATGAGGCTAAAATTTTTCAATGAATTTTAACATGTGAGCTAAATTTTTATATGCATTTGCAAAAAAATATATTTTCTTGATTTAAAGATCTTCAAAGTAACTTATTTATTTTCTTACATCAAATTCGTTGTTTTTGTTCATATCAACATTTACATTAACTTACACATTAATTTTTTTATGAAAATCCCATTACCCATTTAACTGGAATAAGCTGTATATTAAGTTTGTGTACTTATTGCATTTGGTACAATAATCGCCTTATTTTATTAAGCAAATGTTTGCAATTAAATTGGAACAAGACTTCAGCGAATCTTTCATATCGAGGAATAAAATAAAACATAGAACAGAAGATGCTCGTAAATGCTTAACTTCTTGAACAATAGTTTAATGCACACCAAAGAGATAGGCATCGGATCGTTAATTATAATCAAAGTTTATGCCCTTTAGGTACGCATAAAAGTAATCTTTTAATTTATTTTCCGAAGTTTCTTTTCGAAGCGCTCTGAGAGTAAATTTTTTTCTATTCACAAAATTTTACTTTTCAGAAGGCAGATCACTCATTTTCGGTAATTCTACGTTTTACTCTACAGCTTGCTTGCGAATCCAAATGCTGGAAGTTCCCGCGTATTGTGACCTTGTTCAAAATAGCTTTTATCAAAGAACCCGGATCTTTGGGTTTTAGAGACACTATGGGGGCAAATGCTCGCCTGCGGTCACTTTGTTTATAACAAAACAAATTTTTCAATACGGATATTTCTCTTTCACTGGGTTCCTGGAACCAGGAGCATTTTTATCCACTGCTAGCAATTAGGTCGTCCATAGAACATATTTTTTTTATTTTAACAACAGATTTCATCGGTGCAAGATTTCTGCTGCGTTTCAGTTGATCAGAAGTAAATGCACTTTCATACTCTTCTCTAATTATACTTATTTAGGCTCTTTATTATTATAATTTTTACTATTACATTAGAACTCCAGTTATCTGGATTTTATAAAACTTCACCATTTTCGTCTAAACCAACATGTTTGGCATTCGGTTTTAAAAAAATCTGATGTGTACACCACATGACTTCCTTGTACGGAATATTAAATTATACGCATTTTTCTTGCATTTCATTTAAACTTATTGAATTGAATTAAATCTACTTCGCTGACAGCGCATAAACCACAATAGAATAAATGCATTCTTTAAAATTCACTCTAGTATTTGTTTACCATAGCGACACTCTGGCGCTAGATTCACTTAAAAATTATTACTGTAACTCAATTTGTATTACTGTCAGTTTGCGCGTAGTGCTTCAGTACAAATTTTAAATTTTCGGAAAATACTGTTAGTTTTTTCTTTATAAAACTAATTTTTATACACTATTAAGTAAAATAAATAAAGAAAGATAATCATCTATGTATAAAGATGACACACTGAAAATTTCATATATGTATGACAAAAACAATTTGACTTATTAAAACTCGAAAATCAGCTAAAATTCTCACTTTTTGTGTTGCGCAAAAGTGATGACTCCACTTCAGTATTATATTTCGTTCATATTATAACTCATAATGCACAAAATTTATATCATTTAAAGAACAGAATTATCTAATCGTTGCCACATGTTCTATTCAAATACTATAATAAAGCTAGAACGATGTATAAAAGAAATTAAGTAAACAAAACAAAAAAGAAACAGTTTTTCACAGACGATTGAGTATTTCTCATTTAATTAATTCAGTTCTCACTTCGCGAGAAGGCAAAAATATATAAAAACTCAAAATATCTATATTAAAAATTACGAAGTAAATCTTAAACGCTTATTTCCTCGAAAAAATTCCAGAAAGGATTAAGCATGATTTAAATAATAAATGAAGGCGTTATCTTTGTTGTTGCGAAGCTAAGTTTCTCTAGATTGGCAACAAATCCATTAGTCTCCTGTTTCAAATGTAAACATCAAAGGCCGCCATTAAAAAAGGCTTAGCGGCAATTAAACAACTTTAAAATTGCTGATAATTCTAAAAATATTGCACACAGATTTACTAAATGTATAAAATCCTTAACCGGAAGATAAAAACAACATAATTCAATCATTTTTAAAGCAAAAAATGTACAATTTACCAACATATAAGGGTAAAGAAACTGAGATCACTGAGCCCGGTAACAGAGTGGATATATATATAAATATATTTCTGTACGTTTGGTGCGGCTGATTGCAACCAAAATACCAGGTGCACATCTACATGTTATAGCAGTCCTATATACAAAATTTCAACGTTCTTGAGGCTACTCGTTTTTGAGTTATGCGAGATACGTACGTACGCACGAACGAACGTACGTACGTACGTACATACGTTCGTACAGACGCCACGAAAAATTCTCTTAAGAATTAATTTTAAAGCAGTTTTATAATTTTTTTGAAGGAAAAGAGTATTTTATTCTATCCTTACGTACAGATATCACGCAAAAACATCGTTAAATTGTATTCGATAGCGGTCAAAATGGATATTTTCGTTGAAATATGCTGCCTGAAACTTTTCGCGATTACAATACTTCCTTTTTACTTCGTACAAGGAAGTAAAAAGCAAACTTTACGTTTAAACTTTATGATCTTTTATGAAATATAATAGAGATAAGTAAAAAATTTCTTCACTTACTGAATAGTAAATGAATTTAGACAACACGAAAATGATTAAAAGAATTATTAGGATTTTATTATAGTAAGGTTTTGGCTTTAGTCCGAATGCTTGGTCCAGTCTGTCCGAATATTTGGAATTCTAATACAGTTTCGTTTGTTTAGTTAGTTTTTATTATTTAACAGTAATTGCAGTTTCCGAATACCTGTAAAATAAACCTAATTTTTAAATTAATTTCATGTGTATTTCTTCTGCAAGTATTACAGTTCATAATACTTAAAAATACTTTGAAATTTGATACGTGTTAATTTATGTGGGATATGTTCATATTAATTTTATAATTTAAATAACTCATTGTCATCATATGAGCATAATCCAAAATGCACAGCATTTGACAAGAAATTAATAAAAAATGAGCCAACTTCTAATTGCTTTTCTTTATCCAACTGCATCCTTTTAAATCATTTAATACCATAAAGCTATGACAGAAAAGTCACATGATATAAATATTTAAAAATTTCAAATTATTCCTAATCAAATTAACTTTTTAAAGTTCCGTGTTCTTATATAAGATAAAATAAAGAAAATATTTAGATAATTTTGAATTTGCATAATTTTATGAAACTATTATTTTTTTATGAAATTTTCAGTTACATTGTAAAAAAGTACTTTTTAAAAATGTCTTGATAAAGCATTTCTTTTGTAGAGGTGAACTTTTAGCACTTATCTAATATAGTTATAAGATTTAAAACTGATATAACAATAACAGTTTACAATGCATTGCAAGATTGACTGATAAATGTAAAATCTTTACATATCATAATTAAATCTGTAACTATATGCCGAAAATTTTTAAAACAGAAGTTACGCGATTAACTTGCAGATGCTAATTAATAATATTTTCTTTCACATGTTTTTGATAGATTTAATTTTAAAAAATGGAAATATATATATATATATATTTGCGTATTATCTGGAGATATGAATGCAATATTTGGGACATTAAACATTAATCTTCAAAGAACGTAAGCAAAAAAATTAAATTCGTAATTATTGGAAAAGGTAAGTTTTCTAATATCCTTCCTGGTTTATATTTAACAATTTTAAAATTTAGCATACTCATTAAAATAATCTAAATGTATGATGTTTCGTTTTGCGCTACAGTCGTTTACTAAATTCGGTAATTAATTGTATTGTAGTTTAGTAAATAACTGTTTGCTACAGTTATTTACTAAATTCACTTTTACAAAATAATACTTTAAGTAAATTATTTCTTTTTCCGAAAGACATTTTCTTATGCCATGTAAATGAGCGGTAGCATTAATTAATTTAAAATATAGAATTCAAGTTTACGAAATTTATTGCATATTTTGTAGTCACTTTGAAATTAAATATGAAATATTGAAAGTGATTTTCAGCCTTTAAGTGTAACGTAGTTTTTCAATAGAAATTAATTTTTTTGCATTTATTAGTGCATTTAAATTTTCTATTCATATTTATGTACTAATATTCGCCTTATTTTATTAAGCAAATGTTTGCAATTAAATTGGAACAAGACTTCAGCGAATCTTTCATATCGAGGAATAAAATAAAACATCTTATTCCATTAATATTCCATTTTGCTGTACATACCTAAAAGGCGGATATGTAAAAATTTGATATAAAAAGGACATTTTCACTTTTAGTCATAACATGCAGAAAATTTTGCATAGATTTATATAAAAAATGTGAGATTAAAATATGTACGTTTTACGAAAAATGCAGTGAAAGAGTAATTGAAGATTTATGCAATTTTTTTTGCCAAAAATGTCTATTTATACACAGTAAAGCGGAGAGGATGGTTTTACTGTGTATCGAACTAAATTTTTACCAAATCATTCGCATATGCAAAGAAAACACAGGGAAGATTTAGGTAAATTACTATCAAATATATACGTTCTTGTGTAACGTTGCGCGCTTCCAACCTGCACGCAACAATAGTGGTGACTGCTAAGAACTGGAAGTAGACCAAAGTCTTGAGAAGGGTTTAAATCCCTTTTTATTCAACTTTAGAAATTACAAATGCGTGCTCTTGACGCTCACAAACTACACCGACCCGGCGGTAAAATAAAAATAAGAAACTGAAAAGAGATAATAACAAGTGACTAACTACGAGGCTCTCTAAACGTAACTAACCTCACCGCGTTCTAAGATACCGCTGGTAATTCAGCAAACTTCTGAATATTACGTTGAAAGATTAACAATCTTGGTAAGATTATTTCAATAATCTCCGCGTCGGGTTTCTTCCCATACAGCATATCCGTCAGCTTAATTTTTCGCAGAATAAAGTCCGTCAACTCTTCTATATTCCGTTGATAAAAACTATATAGTTTGGCTTCTAGCCTTGCTCGATTTTCACTATAGGGAGGGCCTTTAATAACGATTTTTTGAAATTTTCAAATGTATATGTCTGGCCTCCGAATTCCCCTAATAAAAATTTGCCTATATTCTTCCACCATAGCGCGGCCTGTCCTCTTAGTGCAGATGTGGCGATGGCAACTTTTTGTCTTTCAGGCACAGGGTAGAGCTGGAAGTGATTGTCAAGGCTTTCTAGAAATATCGCCACCGAATTTTTTCCGTCGAAATTGATGTTTGGCTTAATTGACGCTCTCATCGTCTGGACCAGGTATCCAAATCCTTCCAATTGGCTTGCCATTTCTTGTTGTTGTCCAGCAACTTCCATTCAATTTTCGGCCATTTCAGTTCGACAAGTGTTCGGGCGCCAATGTAACGTTGCGCGCTTCCAACCTGCACGCAACAATAGTGGTGACTGCTAAGAACTGGAAGTAGACCAAAGTCTTGAGAAGGGTTTAAATCCCTTTTTATTCAACTTTAGAAATTACAAATGCGTGCTCTTGACGCTCACAAACTACACCGACCCGGCGGTAAAATAAAAATAAGAAACTGAAAAGAGATAATAACAAGTGACTAACTACGAGGCTCTCTAAACGTAACTAACCTCACCGCGTTCTAAGATACCGCTGGTAATTCAGCAAACTTCTGAATATTACGTTGAAAGATTAACAAACTGCCGAGGCAAGCACACAGGCCGAAACGCGTGGTTCTTCAATTTCTAACTAGCCACCTCCACGCTCGTGAAGTAAGAAAGCACACCTTCGAACTCGTTTCCCTTCTATTTAACTCAGAATACTTCCGCTGACAATTTGAATCCTTGCGCGTTCTACTAAAATTTACATACTCTGGCATTGGCAATTCCAGGGGAAAGTAAGGCTTGACAGGAAAGATAGTTTAAACTTAAAATAAATGTTAGTTAAAATAAATATAAAGCCTACATTTGCCGCTGCCAGAATTTGGTAAACTTGGAAGCAGGTCCTAGAAACGACCTGTTGTAAAGTTTCTACAATTCTGAACTAAATTTTAAGAGCCTCGTTTACATAAAAAAATCTTATCTCACAAAAGGTATAATAAATTTCTGTGTATACTTATTTCAATCTCTCTTCTTACAGCAACTTTTCCTGGACTTCAGCAATCAATCTTGTTCTTTTCCTTCCAGCATCTGGAAAGAATAAGTATCAGTATCTTTCTAAATACATTATAATTTACACTTTCTTGACACTGAATAAATTTTTGCTTTTAAACGATTTATTTTCCTTAGTTACTGCTTAATTCACATTCATTCAAGTATTCAAACATGAATTTAACTTTACCCTGGCTTTCCACCATGTGTGGTGTCAAACGGGAATATTCGTGTTTTAGTATTGCAACACTTCCCCTAACCACAATGATTTGTTAGAATTCAACGACCAAATAGACACACCTTACTCGACATTCTACAACTCGATGAGCTACTTTAACATTCTTAAAATTCAAGTGTAGGTGGAGAACCCTACAAAACACATTCATTCAAACTTCCCCTCATTCATCTTTAGACATTCAGGCTTTCGCTCTAAAGCATGATTTTATCTACAGTTTAATACTTAAATTTGAATTCATTTCTTATGAACATTTACTTTTAGCATCTAAAATTTTATGCTTCTAGACTAAATTCTACTTTTACATAACTTTCAAGTATTTACGTATATTTACAAAATTCTAATACATATGATTTTTACAATTTACCATAAAATGAATAAGAGAAAAATAAATTTTTACTTCACTCATTCTTCGCCAAGCTGGCGGCACTGAAACTAAAGTTCTTATTAATACAAGAATACGAAGTTATTTTTATCTTCGGCCAACTTTTGGCTTTAACATAACAAAATTAGTCTTTCGACCAACAGAAACTGCTTGTTCTTAGATTTTATACTTAAAGAAAATAATACTTTTGCCTTAGCTAAATAAAGTAAAACAAAACTAAGTCTCAACCGAGACACATTGACTTCCGTCAAAACATAGAACTTCGTATTTACGCATAACAATTCGGAACAAAAGAAAAAAATTTTATAGAAGATTTTAACTTATCTTTGAGTTTTCGATGATTGGAACTCCGAAATCATTTTCTGGCAGAACTGCTCCCACGTTATAGGTTTTATCGACGTCAGTCTTCTCCTTAGTGTCCTCCGAGTGTCGTCCACGTTACTTTTTCTTTTTCGCCCTCTGCATGCTGGATTCTTAGAGTGGTAGTCGTCGGGTTGCTGTCTTTTCCGTTTTTCCCCTGGACGGCTGGTCTTGGCGTTCTCCGGTCTGGAGTCATGCTTGAATTTCTTCTGTTGGTGGTGGTCTTTTCGTTCCTCCTGCTGTCTTTTCGTTTTCGGGAACGGCGGCCTTGTTTGCACCTGACTCTCTGGCCCTGGAAGCGTTCTCCTCGATGTAGAATTTCTACTGCGATACGTTGTAAGTGGTGTTTTCCTCTTTACCAATGTTTCTTTACGCGGCGGCTTTACTTTCTTGTTTTTCTTAAATGCTGGAGTCTGAAAGTTTTCATTTCTTCTTTTCGATACCGTCGCATGGGTTGTAGAAGGGTTAGGTTTCTCTTCAGTTCTCTGCTTCTTGGGTGGTGGAACGGGTGACGTTACTTCTGGACCTTCTACTTCTTTTACGCTTGAGTCCTGCAAGAAACTTTTAAGGATTTCAAAATTATTTTGATTATAATATTTTTTCACCTGGTCGGGACTTGCTTTACAGATTTCCCCTCTCTCGTTCTTAAGGTACAATACGACTCCCTTGATTTCCTGAATTACATAGGGGCCTTCAAATTTTGGAGCTAACTTTGCAGTAAAATTGTCTGGGGCACTTGATAAAGAAAACTTCCGCTTCGACACTTTATCCCCAACTTTAAAATCTGCTTCACGGCTTTTTCTATCATAATATAATTTTTGCCTATTTCTTGCCGTATCCGAGCTTTTAACCGCCTGGTCAATAAGTGTTTGCACGTCTTTCTGTTTAAATTCTTGCTCTCTTTGTTGCACAAAGAATAATTTATCTAATGGTGTAATTAACTTTCGTCCTAAAAATAATTCTGCTGGGGTTTTTCCCGTAGTATCGTGATTTGCCGTTCTTAAAGCATAAGCTAACTCATTTATGTAGCCATCCCAGCGCTTGTGATGTGTGCTAACATAACTTCGAATTATTTTTACAATGTTTTTATTAACTCTTTCTGCTATGTTTGCCTGTGGTCTATACGGAACCATTTTGATATGGCGTATGCCAAGTCCAGTGCATATGTTTTCAAATATTTGACTAATGAATTGTTTACCGTTATTGCTAATGACTTTTATCGGTGCACCGTATTTTAAAATGTATCTGTGTAAGAATGCATCTACGACTGTTTTGGCTGACGCGCGTTTAAGTGGAACAATTTCTGTCCATTTTGAAAAATGATCTACAATTACTAAAAGAAAACGATTTTTATTTAACTCACTCTGGGGGAAAGGACCAAGAAGATCTATGCCTAAAATTTCATTCGGAAATGTAGCGCGAATGCTATTTAAGTACCCGGCCGGGCTGTAATTAATATCATTTATTAACTGACATTGATTGCAGGACTTGACATACGCAGTTACTATTTTGTATAATTGCGGGAAATATACCGCCTCGTGTACAATTTTTAAAGTCTTTCTGACCCCTAAATGACCTGCTGTTTTGGCGTCATGTAATTCCTTCAAAATGCTTAATAGAAGCGAGGCTGGGATGACTGGCTTATACTAGAGATTTTCGTTTGTTGTTTTCGTATAAAATAATAAATTATCTATTATTTCATAGTTTTCTGCTCTATTTCTTATCGCATCGATATCTGTGTGCTCAAAGCTTTCGGGGTCTTTCAAATATGCATAGATACTTCCAAATTCAGGATCAGCTTTCAATTCAGCAATAATTGTATTTCTAGAATCTAAAATTTTTGAAGTCAACACAGCGCATTTAAGTTCATTGCCTTCATCGTCCAGTTTTATACGAGAAAGTGCGTCAGCTACATTGTTTTCCTTACCCGGTTTATATTTGATTATTAGATTATATTCTTGGAGTTTTAAAGCCCATCTTATTAACCTGGGCGTTAGGTTTTTTCCCGAGTAAAGTCTACCAACAGCCGCATGATCCGAAAAGACTGTTACTGGCGCTTTGCCGAAATAAACTCGAAATTTGTGTACAGCCATTAATACGGCTAATGTTTCTCTTTCTGTAGCTGTATAATTCCTTTGTGTCTGATTCAACGTTTTACTAAAAAATGCCAAAGGATGGCCATTTTGCATAAGAACCGCACCCACAGCATTGTCCGACGCATCTGCTGCAATTTCCAGGTTTTCGTCCCCCTCGGGGAATTTCAAAACAGGGGCATTGATGAGCGCTTCTTTTAACCTTTCAAAAGCAGTATTTGCTTCTGCTGTCCACGTGAATTTACTTTTCTTTCTTTTAATTACTAACAAGGGTTCAACAATATTAGCAAAATCTTTTACGAATGACCGAAATTAAGAACATAACCCAAGGAAAGAACAAAGTTTCTTGGCGGTGTTTGGAGGTGGGAAATTCTTGATTGCTTTTATTTTTGAATCTTGAGTTTCTATACCCTTTTGCGAAATTTTATAACCCAGATATTTAAGTTCTTTAGTTGCGAACTTGCATTATGGGGCGTTAATTGTAAGACCGCCCTCTTTTAATAATTTAAAAACTTCTTCTAGAACTTTAATATGTTGTTCCAACGTACTACTCGTTATAATTATATCATCTAGATAGATTAAAGTCGATTTTCCTAGGACAGGCTTTATAACAATGTCCATAGCTCTCTGGAATGTTGATGGGGCTCCACACAACCCAAAGGGCATGCGTAAAAATGCATAAGTGCCCGATTTTGTTATAAACGCGGTTTTGTGTATGTCTTCGGGTCTCATAGCTGTTTGATAGTAGCCAGATATTAAGTCCAAAGTAGTCATGTATCTAGTAGATTTAATCTTTCTAATAATTTCCTCTATAACCGGCAAAGGGTAAACTGGGAATTTAGTAATACTATTCAGTTTTCTGTAATCGATAGCAAACCTCCAAGCCCTTTTATCCGAAGGAGGAAACTCGTTCTTTTTCCTACATAGTACGACTGGACTCGCGTACTCACTATTTATGGGCGTTATTATTTGGTTCTTTAACATTTCCTGAATATGTTCTTCTATGATTAGCTCTTTCTGTTTATCATAGCGATAAGGTTTAGTCCTACAGGGTTTGTCGGCAGTTAACTGTATCTCATGCGTAACTATTTGACAGCTACCAGGCCGTTCTGAAAACAAGTTTGAAAAAGTACTCACCACTTGCTGGATGGCTTGACTTTCATGGTCATTCAAATGGATAAGGTCAACTTGCGGTTGTTCCATTGGTTCCACCACCCTCCGGTCCATCTCCAGCACAATAGAACTGTCCTGAAAATTCAGTTTGGCCTTCGCGGCTTTTAAAAACTCCATACCTAAAATAAGTGGACTTTGCAAATGTTTTACTACAAAAATTAAAACTTTAAGGCTTTCATTCTGAACTTGTATCCTTAAAGATATTTTTCCGATACATTGACAAGTTTGTCCTTGTGCTGCTATGATTTCTGTGTTTTTATTTTTAAATAATCGAAACCTATTAAAGTTCTTAAAAAAAATATCGCTCATAAAATTACCTTCTGCTTCTGTATCGATGAGGGCTTCTACTGGTACATCGCCAACCAGGACTTGTATAATTGGTAACTGGGAGTTCTTTACGATGACCGTATTTAAGTGTCTTCTTGAGGGTTTTTTTAAACCTTCCGGGGGCTGGACCCTCGCTTTCACAGGCCCCTCTACTCGTTTAAAGCTTTCCTTTCAACTTCTGCCTTCTGGGTACGCGGACGGTTGTTTTCGAATTTCCTTTTTGGGCCTTGACCTTCGAGTTTCGATGAGTTAGCTTGATAGCTCTTTCCCCCATAAGAGCGGTTTGCATTTCTGGTCTGCTCATTTGAAGATTGCCTTCGGATACTTTGAGAATACGATGCCCCTCTATGTTTTTCCGCTATTCTGCGATTTTAAAACTTGACCGCCAATTCGAAGAGCTCCTGCAATGTGCTTGGGTTTCTAATTTCGAAGTAGTCTTGAACAGCAGGTAACAATCTTGGTAAGATTATTTCAATAATCTCCGCGTCGGGTTTCTTCCCATACAGCATATCCGTCAGCTTAATTTTTCGCAGAATAAAGTCCGTCAACTCTTCTATATTCCGTTGATAAAAACTATATAGTTTGGCTTCTAGCCTTGCTCGATTTTCACTATAGGGAGGGCCTTTAATAACGATTTTTTGAAATTTTCAAATGTATATGTCTGGCCTCCGAATTCCCCTAATAAAAATTTGCCTATATTCTTCCACCATAGCGCGGCCTGTCCTCTTAGTGCAGATGTGGCGATGGCAACTTTTTGTCTTTCAGGCACAGGGTAGAGCTGGAAGTGATTGTCAAGGCTTTCTAGAAATATCGCCACCGAATTTTTTCCGTCGAAATTGATGTTTGGCTTAATTGACGCTCTCATCGTCTGGACCAGGTATCCAAATCCTTCCAATTGGCTTGCCATTTCTTGTTGTTGTCCAGCAACTTCCATCCAATTTTCGGCCATTTCAGTTCGACAAGTGTTCGGGCGCCAATGTAACGTTGCGCGCTTCCAACCTGCACGCAACAATAGTGGTGACTGCTAAGAACTGGAAGTAGACCAAAGTCTTGAGAAGGGTTTAAATCCCTTTTTATTCAACTTTAGAAATTACAAATGCGTGCTCTTGACGCTCACAAACTACACCGACCCGGCGGTAAAATAAAAATAAGAAACTGAAAAGAGATAATAACAAGTGACTAACTACGAGGCTCTCTAAACGTAACTAACTTCACCGCGTTCTAAGATACCGCTGGTAATTCAGCAAACTTCTGAATATTACGTTGAAAGATTAACAAACTGCCGAGGCAAGCACACAGGCCGAAACGCGTGGTTCTTCAATTTCTAACTAGCCACCTCCACGCTCGTGAAGTAAGAAAGCACACCTTCGAACTCGTTTCCCTTCTATTTAACTCAGAATACTTCCGCTGACAATTTGAATCCTTGCGCGTTCTACTAAAATTTACATACTCTGGCATTGGCAATTCCAGGGGAAAGTAAGGCTTGACAGGAAAGATAGTTTAAACTTAAAATAAATGTTAGTTAAAATAAATATAAACCCTACACTTGTACCAAAAAATAAGGGTAATATCTACGTAAATTTCTATCAAATATATACGTTTATACACAGTTAAAAAATCGGGAAGGTTTACGTAAATGTTTATTACATATACGCATATGTGGAAGAAAAAATTGGAGAAATTTAGGTATATGCGATAAATATACGTAGATTTTTACTAAAAATATAAGTAAATCCCTGAATACCTAATACCTAAATTTTACCTATATACCTAAATTTTTGCGTAAAACCTAAAAATATACATAAATATTTACTATTTTTTCCTGCACACTTTTTATGCTATTTTACGTTAAACTTTAACGTTTTTTTATACGAAATGACATTCGTAAATTGCACGTATTTTTCTCGTGCAATTTACGAATGTATGCTGCCTGGGATGTAGATATAAATACTAAAGAACAAGATATTTTTGCAAGCTACGGGTTTCTAGAAATCTTATTAACTGATCCAGGTTAACATAGCGAAATTGATAATTTATCGAAAGGAACTACGAGTCTACAGCAAGGTAAACAGCTATTAATTGTGCAAGGAGGAAAATATGGCCATAATGCAAATTCTTCTTAAGCAAAAAATATCGCAGATCAGCAAAATCCTCTACCGAACAAAATCTGAAGCTCAATATTGTTACACTGCCAATTAAATTATTCAGCTAAACTGTCTCTCGATTTCTACGCAGCTGTATTGATAGCGCTGCCCAAGCACTTCGGGGAGCTGTAACAAAAACTGATTCTAGACTCGAAAATACGATTTCCGGATATTTCTAAAATGTTACCAAGCTGGTGAGATAAGGCCAAATGTAGGCAACTTGGCGATGAAAATTGAGAATTTTTATCGCCAAGTTGTCCATTTTGTCCATATCTTTGTTTTTCATAATTAATATCACTGGCACAATTAGTCTTTACAACATAAAAGTCATTCGAATCAGAACAACAAGATGTGTAAGGTTTATGTTTATTAACACATTATCTTATTACTTTTATCTTTATTGGCAATTCTACTTTCTCTGGCTTTTACCAGGATGAAAATTAGTTAATGCATATAAGAACGGAATTCTTGAAGTTAGGACAGGGTTTTTCGTAGCGACCTCTGTCGTCCATACTATTTCCATTCAGCTCTTAAGAGTTACCTGAAGCGCCTTCTAACTGTCATTTGCTGGCGAGATTAGAGGGAATAAGCCAAAGTTTAAACAAAACTTTGCTTTGTAAATTCTCAATATAAATACATAAATAAATAATTAAAATAATAAGTCTGTAAAAATACATACAAACCAAAATATAATCAAATAAACACAAATATCTGCATTAATTTAGAGCTTTATCGATCTTTTTTCTCAGTCAATGTTACTTATAAGGCATAAAGGTAATATTAGAAAAGTTGCTATCTAAGCAGCAGGTTTTCCCATACTTGGAAAGTATGCCAAAGTGTTCGGAAGTTTGTAACTCTAACACATTTCTGTTACTTTTCATATTGCATATTCATATTACTTTAAATGCATGAATAATTTGAATATTCTAAGAATTAAAAATGCAAATTAAAGTCACTGAGTACTTTTTAAAAATGTTTATGTAATTAAGTGTAAAACAATTTTTAACAAATTTGAAAGAAACTGCAGAAATATACGAAGTTCTTAACGAAACGGTTTACCAAAGTATGACTGGGTAAAATATAACACTGTAGAACACTACTTAGACCTGGACTTAAATCTCGCGATGGTTTGGCTGCTTTGAAGGTTTCGTGATTTTCGCTATGTTACATGTGAATACGAGTCAGTTTCTCTTGTCTTCTAAGGATGCGTCCTTCCTCCTCAGCAGAGAGTTCTAGTGTGGTGGCTGTCTGCGCGTTTTCGGGGCTTTCGCTCTTTACGTGAATACAACCCTGGTACTCTCAGATTGTACCCCAATGAAACAATCTTTCCTCTGCCAGATAACACTCTAGTGCTTAGCCATTACTTATTAAACAAGCAATGAAACAAACCTTAAAAGAGCTATAAAGTATTTTCTCCCGCCTATTCTTATGCCTTTGCGATGTAACTGAAAGCATATTCGAGAGGTGCGGGATTCGAGTCATGGCAAAAGCATTGCAAATTTCTTCAGTATTTTTGACATCAAAAAAATTCTAAATGATTCTATAGTGGCGCCTGATCTAAAAGGGAATGGACGATAATTCGTCACCACCAGGATTTGCCGATTAGGCTCCCTAATCTCCAGTCGCCCTTTAAAAGAGCGAGTTTAAAAGGTGAGTGAGTGAGCGTCACCAAGGAAGACCACCCCACCTTGGCCAATCTTGGCAGAAACCACCTACTTTCTGCTCAACCCAGCCCGGGAACACAGCCAAATGGACGGTTAAGAGCTTATATTTAAGCAAAGAAGCAATCAAAATATTGTAGTGAATCGCTGTTAGAATAAAACAGAATCTTGTGTTAGCTAAAGTAAGGAAAGAAGGACTCTGCCTGAAAGAAATATCTACCGTGGACTATCTGGAGTTGCCAAATGTCTACATGCGTGTGCTAATCCTGACATAACTGTTATATCGTTATTGTGTTGTTTGTAATATCGTTGGTCTTACATGAAAGAAAGACGTAAAGTATTAAATTATTACACATAGTAAACATTTTTAAAAAGGAATTAATATTTAAAAAAATCCTGGTGCATAAAAATAATTTAACTTTCTATGCCTGACTCTTATGTAAAACATTTATAAGATTGTATACCTGTTATCACTAAGATAAAAAATTCGTGCATAATTTAGTTCTTTGCGCAAACTTAAACTGGAGCTATTTGACAAATTGAACCATGCAACTACGTTTTTCTCCCTCCTTTCCGCATATTTTCGTGGAGTAACTGGAAGCATACTCAATGCGTATACGAGCGGTCCCGGCGAGGGCGTTGCACATTTTTAACATTTTCTGCTTCAATAAACCTAATGACTCTTCAAAGTAGAATAAAAAGGGAACGATGCACATATTACCTGTTGCCTGATTTATCACATAAATAACGCTGAATTGTTATATCACCTATTAAACGTAGTGAGAAAGTAACCCTTTAACAATTTTTTTTATTTTTTGAGAATTTTCTATGGAAGCAAAATTTAGTGTAAAAATAAGTTCAAAACAATAACTAACATTGCTTTATTTAACAGTTCTTGAATACAGCCAAACAATTAATATCACTGGAGTTTAGGGGACCTGCATAAAGCTCTTATTAACAGCAAAAAATTTAGACGTACATAGTTAACAGTACCCAAAGTATGAGCCCAAGTGGATTATGAGACATTGTTTGGTGAGTTGTGAACCGCGAAATATTTTGAAGCTTTTCTTTTTTTATATAACTATAAATAGATATTATATATATATAGGTTTTTTATCGTTTATTCTTTTTACTTTACTTTAAATTATATATATATATATATATATAAAGTAAAAAGATATATATATACAATTTAAAGTAAAGTAAAAAGAACAAACGATAAAAAACCTATACTTGGTCACTTGGTCTATATATATATATGACCAAGTGACCCAGAAGTCAGCTGAAATTTGAAAATTAAATAATTCACTGAATAATGTAGATAGAGAGTTAAAAACTGACACACATACTTGAAATGTCATGGGATTTTATTGAAAGGGAAAAAGTGCTTAAAACGGCCAACAGATTGCGCTTCATATGATAACAAAAGCAATAGTTAGCATAACAATTACATTTTTCCAAAGTCTATGGACTTTATAACGAATTTCCAGCATGTCGGTCCTCATTCATCAACAATACCTCTAGTCAAGGGACAAAGAGCAGCACTGTACAGCGTATCTATGGGTATGGTAAGAAATTGCCGTCTGGATATTGTCTTTTAACATCCATAATGAGGTAAAGGTAAAGGTAAAGGTAAAAGTATGGGGGACACCAGCGATGTACCATAGGTCAACTGGTAATGCTTTCCCATACTAACTCTTTGAGAAAAAAAAAAAAAAAAAAGGAGGGGGGTAATTGCAAGTTTTATAAGAATTTGCATAAACTGAAGCTTTTCAAAAGGTCTAAAGTTTGCCTATTATGGTACATCGTGCAATTCCACAGTACGCCCCGCATCCAGTATTTATTAAAAATAATGGTGTAGGGCATAAGTAGATTACAAAATAGTAGGAATACAATTTGAGATTCACAAGATAAATTGAACATCTGATTTGGTGCAACAAAAATAGGAGATAAACATAATTAATAAACAAATAAACATAATGAGATAATTATAATTAGTACTGGCAACACAATGTTAAATGAATTGTTATAATAATGCTAAAGAGGTAGGTGTCCATGGGTTATTTCAGATATATTGGTTTATTGCAGTTTATAAAGTTCAGTTCACGAGCGGATCCATTTTGTCCATAATTACAGCATGTAAAAGTTCACTAAGTTTAAACTGTATGTGGATTTACACTTGACAGAGATCTACGCCGTAGGAAGAGAGTCGTTGCATAATTTTCTGAAACTTTGGATATTGATGTTTATCTTTAATTAAAAATCTTTGGAATGCCAGGAGGTCAGTTCTTGGGAATTTTATGTGAATATCCTCAGTTAAGGGGCATGAGAAAGCGTAGTGATCAGGAGTTCCCTGTTCCCCACATATGCAGATGTCAGAGTTTGCCAAATTTCTTGCGTAGAAATATGTGGGGAAGGGTCCATGTCCTGTTATAAAGTAATTTAGGGAAGAATTCGAGTTCAGAGATGCTAAGCTTACATTGGGCATCAAGTTATATGTGCGTCTTCCCTGTGGAGCATTGTTCCACAAATCTTGCCAAGATTTTGAAGCAAGTTGTTTTAGTTGTTAGCATCCATAATGAGGTCGGACGATCGCGGTAACCCCACAACCAATAATCACACGGATTGAGATCTTAGGACCTAAGAAGCCAAGCATGACAGAAGTGGCGGCTCAGCACACATTCCTCACCGAACGATGTGTGCAAGATATCTTCCACACGCAAAGCAATATGGAGTGGAGCGCCATCCTGCATAAAAGGCATACCTTCCAACAGGCGTTTACCAGCCGGACAGGAACGATGCAATTTTGTAACATATCAATCTATCTCACACTCACAGAGAAGAGCCATGCATTTTCTTGAAGTAAAAGGGTTTGATCGCGATTGATGTGATAAATGCCGCATCACACCGTGACCAACACCCGGAGGTGAGGATAGAAAAGTGGCAAAGTCATGAACGGACTGCTTTCTTTTCTCGCTACTGCTCCTTTCATAAACGATTCTCACGCGGTGTTATTGACATTTTGATGCCCAGTGCCATATGTTGGCCTTTTTTGCATTTTTATTTTTATGTTTTTAAGCGTGTGTGTGTGTGCTTTCAATAAAACTCCATGTCATTTCAAGCAAGTATACCAATTTGTTTCCTTTCTACATTCATTATTCCGTGAATTACTGAATTTTCAAATGTTAACGAACTTTTGAGTCACCCTGTATACATATATTATATTATTTCCTTATTATTTTTTAAGAATTTTCTCTCCGTCTTTTTTCTCTTTCCTTCTTCTTTTCAGAACAACTATACACAGAAGAGTCGCTAAATTTCACAGCTATATGTATGTAACTTGTATGAACAGAATATATCTTAAAGTGGCTGTTATATCTAGAACAAATTCTAAACATTAATTACATTAAATTATGTTCAGCACTTACTAGAGACAAACGAGTTGTTACGGGGAGCTGTTTAATCTCAGCACCAAGTGTTCTAACCAGTCCATGTTTGCAAAATAAGATGCTTAATAACTCACAAGTTAATCGCGAAGTGGCAAACAACGCATGCGTTCATTCAGCAATACTTTGTGTAGCTGATGTTTTTTGATTGCGAAATGTAAGTAATTATTTACTTAGCTGCATATTCTTGGAGACCAATGTACGGAATTTCCGAGAAACAGGAAAGTTCGTACTCGAAACAAAATCTGATTACCATAACTGTAATAAACTATGGATACATATTTGTGGTATATGACTGAAAAACGTCAGTGCTTTGTATGCCTATATTAACAATAGACACAATTATCGGAATCATTGACCTGGCAAGAACAGCTTTGTTGCTTTTGTCAAACATTGAAAGTATCTAACTAATAAATATAAAAAAATTTGGTCCTCTAACAATAACGCTTTCCAATTGTTACTTTTGCGCAGTATCGGACAAAAATTGTTTGTTATAGTCTGCACGTATGCATATGTCTGCACGCATGAAAAATGCATGCCTGTATATCATGAAATCTTAATCCCACCATACAACTTATGAATAAAACTAATATCTCATCTTTTTATCCGTTATAAATCTACAGTTATGTTAATATTGTAACGAATTTTGTATTTTGATAGCTAATTTTAGTAGAATTATAATTAAAATTGTTTCATTTCCCCGTGCAATGCAGCACGAGACAAATGTTAAGAGAAAGTTATGACGGAAAAGTAAAAATACAGGAGCACATGCATTTAACATTGAACACTTGGATATCTCAGTAATTTGTATCGAAATTGAATAAATGTAATCGACCACTATGTTGGCCGTAACCATCCTTTTATTGCTTTCTAGAAATCTCGAGAAGCAGAAATTACTAGAAAGATCTCACGCGACCGGTTAAAAATTATAAAAGGCCGAAGAAAGAGCGTAGTTCAGCTGCTTAGTTACTGTTGTTGCGATTTGTAGTTCCGCGTGAACTGCGATAAATCAGATTTATTTATAGTATATATGTTACGGTGAAACACCGACATCTGGAGAATGTCGACTTTCACCGGTGAATGTCAACATTCACATAGTCTCTTGGTGTATGTCCGAAATATTTTCCAAATATTCTTATTTCTGACTTACACTGGTCAATGTCGACATTCACCATTTACTAATGGTGAATGTTGAACATATAACAATATTATATTTTTCCTCCGTAATTTAGTCGCGTATAAACGCACTTGAAACTTGAAATAAGAACTTGAGAACATGAGAACCTAAAACACAGAATACATTCAAAATGAGAAAGGAAAGTAATAGAAGTTAAAAACTTACTTAATTATACAGTACGTTCTGTAATAACTTACTTACATCTTCTTTTGTAGGTGGTTCTTGTGTTCTGTTGGCCAAAGAAAGACACTTTCCTTTAACTAAATCTATTTAATGAAGAGAAGACTATGTACAAATATTATATAGTACAGATTACAGAGTATCTAGTTTATGCCACTCTCAGCCACTCTCATCAACCTCTCAACCCTCTCTGCCGAAACTCTTAATTAGCTAAACATACGGGCGGCGCAGCGCCTTCTATCTCTTTCTTCTACATCACTCCCCACCTGTACTCTTTAATAAGAGTACACAAACTTACTTACATAACAATATCAACATTAATTAATAATGGATTAATACTAAATGGTATGACATATTAAATGAATAATATAAAAGAATAATCTATACTAGTATTATCAAAGCCACAAATGAACATAATAATTAATAATATAATAAAAACTTAATAATATCAAAAGTTCTAAATTAAATCTCGAAAGGATATAACATCTGGATCGATCTTCTGAATTGTCCTTTGGGCGTGCGAACGAGACACGCTCGAACATGTCCATCTCTTCCTCTAATCACGTTTTCAATTACACCCATGTCCCAAAGTAGTTTGGATTGTTTTGGTCCTTCTACCAACACAATGTCTCCAGTCTTAAGGTTCCTCTCAGTTTTAGGATTATCAAAGTTATGCGCATTTCTAAGATGGAGTAAATATTGCTCTTTCCACTTGATCCATGTTAATTTTAACAGCTTAGATTGGTAAAGCTTCCTTCTGGTTAAAGTCTCTTTGTCGGATACCTTATTAAAAATTTCCAAGAAATGCTCGGGAAAGTTAAATGTACCACGTCCTGGCAATAAAAACTGTGAAGGTGTGAGCGGGCGAGGTTCACCCAGCTCGTTGCTCTCGTATGTTAGAGGTCTATTATTTAGCACACACTCGAGTTCAGTTAATATTGTAGAGAGCTCTTCGAAAGTCAGTAATGCTCTCCCTAAGATTTTCTTCAGAGGTTCCTTGATGCTTCTCATCAAACGCTCCCAGAACCCTCCCCACCATGGGGAAAGCTCAGGTATAAATTTCCATGTTACCTCTTTGGATGTCAAGAAATCTCTCACACTTGGCTCTGCTTTGATTCTTTTAAATCCTTTAATTATTTCACATGTGCTGCGGAAATTCTTGGCATTATCTGAATAAATCACTTTGCAGCTCCCTCTTCTTGCTAAAAAACGTCGTAATGAAAAAATGAAACTTTTTGCTGACATATCTGAAACCACTTCAATGTGTACAGCACGAGTGACGGCGCATGTAAATAAGGCTATGTACACCTTTTCGTGGTTATCCGCTTTTTCTCTAATAGTAACTGCTCCCGTTAAGTCGATGCCTACAACTGTGAAAGGATTACTTTGGACTACACGATCTCTGGGTAACTGACCCGTTAACTGTTTGGCGGGCTTCACTGAGAACATTTTACACACCAGGCAAGCGTTAATAACTTTCTTTACTACTTGTCCTCCTTTAGGTATCCAAAATTTATTCCTGACTTTGGACAATGTTGCCATGACTCCTGAATGGAATAATTTTATGTGTTCACTAAATATCACTAGTTCGGTGAACTTCGTTTTGGGTAGAATAATGGGATGTTTTTCGTCATCTATTAATTCTGCTTGTTCCAAACGACCTCTGACACGCAAAATACCTCTACTGTCCAGATATGGTGTTAAACTGTAAAGCTTAGAATCTGGTGTTATTAGATTATTCCTCCCTAGTTGTCGAATATCCGAAAAGTAATTCGCTCTCTTTACTTGTTTTATCCAGTACTCCTCAGCTTCTTGGATCTCCAATACAGTAAGAGGACCTTCTTCACAGACACGTTTTCTTAGCTTGGCGACAAACCGTTTTACCCAAGCTGTAACTCTCAACAATTTTTCGAGACTGCTGAATTTGGTAATGTCTAACGCATTTTCTTCTTCTGGAATAGTCATCTGAACGTAAGTGCTTAAACGCTCCAAATTTTGAGTATCAGTTTCTACTTTAAACTTCTGCTCAGGCCATTGATCTTCAGAATCTTTCAACCATGATGGACCATGCCACCAGTTATTATCTTTCACCAATGCATTTGCTGTTTCACCACGAGTTAATTTATCTGCTGGGTTTTCCGACCCTGGACAATATTTCCACTTATCAGGCGAGGTACAGTCTTGTATTTCTGCAACTCTATTCGACACGAACTGCTTCCACTCACGCGCTGACCCCTTTATCCACCACAAGCAAATTTCGGAGTCCGTCCACAGAACTAACCTACCTACCAAATCCTGAAACATTTTCAATAAATATTTCCCTAACCTAGCTGCAACTACAGCCCCCATCAATTCGAACCTAGGGAGGGACAACTTTTTTAACGGAGCTATCCTACCCTTCGACATTATAAACGACGTACATACCTCTCCTCTCTCATTCTTATATCTAAAATATGCCACCGCTTCATATGCCACTACTGACGCATCACTGAAAATATGAATTTCAACCGACTGACCTATACTTAGAACTTCTGTAAAGTAGTACCTCTCTATTTTCAACGCGTTTAATTCCTCAATTTCAGCGCACCACTTTATCCATTTGCACCGTAACTTCTTTGGCAACTCTGCATCCCACTCCAAACCTCTCTCCCATATTTCCTGCATCAGCCTCTTAACTCGCACCACAAATGGAGAAATAAATCCGACTGGGTCAAACACCTTAACTGCTGTGCTTAACACCGATCTTTTACTATTTCTCAACGATTCTAAACTACTCAACAATGATGTAACGTCTACTCTCAAACCATCCTCTTCTAAGTTCCACACCAAGCCTAACACTTTCAACTTACTATCTCTCTCAGACCTACTTTCTTCACACAACCCTTCATGAACCCACAAGTCATACAGCTCTTTAGAATTAGTGTTTAGCTTTCTCAAATTAAAACTCGCGTCTCTCAAAATAGATACCGCCTCTGATGAAAGACCGAAAGCTGATTTTACACTTTCCCCTCCATAACACAAATCGTCTGCATACAGTGAGCTATTTAGCATCTCGACACAGTTTTTGTTTGTTTCAGCATATTTCTTTAAATGATGTTTGATCGTTGCACTCAATAAAAACGGTGAACAATTACATCCAAATAATACTCTGTTCATTTGCATAATTTTAAAGTCCTCACTGTCATTATCAGGATACCAGAGAAATTTTAAATATTGCCTATCTTCCCTTGTTATCCCAATCATCAAAAACGCCTTTTCTATGTCACCGCAGAATCCAATTTTAAATTTTCGAAAGGCAAGAATGATATCCAAAATATTCGGATTTAGGTTCGGGCCCTTTTCTAAGCAATCGTTTAACGATAGCTTTCCTCTTTCGCAACTGCTGCAATTAATTACCATTCGAACTTGAGTGCCTTTTTTATCTTTACGGACCACTGCTCGGAATGGCATAAAGTACCCCTCTCTCGTATCCTCACACTCTTGAATAATGTTGTTTTGTGTCTGAAATTTAATTATTTCCATAAACTGTTCCCTCACAAAGCTGCTACCTTTTAACTCTCGCTGCACCCTTTCGAACTGCCTTTTCGCTAAACCAAAATTATTTTCCAAATGCTCTGGACTCCTATTCCACAACAAGCGAGACTCATACCTTCCGTCTACATATTTCAAATCCTCTTCAAATTGTTTAATTATTCGCTCATCGCCAGAACTCCTTTCCGACACGCACTCAGAGATTCCTAGACTTTCAATCTCCCAAAGCTGACGAATCTGTTCCGATATTTTTAATTCCTCTTCCGAATCGATGTGTATAAACAAGCCGGTGGAGTCTGACCCTGAACTTAGCTTCTTACTCTCTCCCCCCACTCTATCACTCAACGTCCAACCGAATATGCTTTCATGGTACTAAATAGTCTGTTAACCGATGTGTTTTCCCCGTTAAGATGCAGTTCAAGTAATCATTCCCAATTAAAATCTGTACCTCTGCCACTTCACTATCGCAGCTGTCAGATAAGTGAAATCCTTGTTGGCGAAGATTGTTTATAATTTCTGCAGATGGCCTGGGTAATGCATTGGAACATATGGTTTTTACTTCGAGTGCTTCGATGATTAGAGTGAACCCTGTCTTATTTTTTAGAGAGTCTTTTTCATTTAAATTCTCGCACTGGCGGATTCGAAGATGCAAATGTATGAATTCTTAATCTTTCTGTACCAATAGTTGGTAAACTTGCTTTTCTGGAAATAGACTGACAAAAATAAGATCTTTCGGAAGCAGAATCGCATAACAACCTAACGTTAAATGTGGAATTATTTCCTACCAGTTGACCTCTCAATGTTTGATAATAAATCACGTCATTAGGAATTTGCTTGCTCAGTGTTTCGAGGAATAGTGAGCTAACGTTTGTCTCTTTTGCTGCGCTCGCAGTATTTTTAATGGATTTATTTTCTTGCCCATCTGCATCACAGGCTCTCTAAATGCGACAAAGATTTGCAAATATTACATTTAACCCACTTTGCCTTACAAAATGGTTTTTTGTAACCCTTTTTTAAACAGCGCTTGCACTTAAATTGATCGTATAGTGCTTTGCGTTTCTCTGAAATACTTAAGTCGCAGTCTTTTGAGAGGTGAGATTTAAGACAAAAGTCGCACATATAATTTTCGACTGATATATTAAGCGTCGCCGCTGATACCATTTTCTTTTTAATTGGAGCAACACTCTTACGATAGTTGTCGGTATTTCTTTCACTGGTTATCGAAAGTGTTTGTTGTTTAAGACCCAGAGTTAATGACTTTTCGCGCGCTTCTACTTCTCTCTTTAGAAACAACAATAAATCTGACACTGTTGACTCTGTGTCGACCTTTTGCTCCCTACTAAACTGTAACACTAAACCTTGCGGTATAATAGATTGCCGTAAGAATTAAAATTAATATCTAATGTCTCTAAACTTCTTGTTTGAACTGTTATTTCATCATATAGTTTTCTTAAACTGGATACATCACTTGAACGGCGTACTGGCTCTAAAGCTAGGAGAACGTTCATATGCGCGCTAGCTAATATTTCTTTTTTCCCAAATCTGTCAGTTAAAATTTCGATGGCCTTTACATAGTTTTCTCCTATTAATGGCAATCCGCTTATAGCTTTTGCAGCTGAACCGGTGAGTAAAGATCTTAAATAGTTAAACTTCTCAACATCTTGAAGCGCATTGTTTTCGTGAATGGCAGCTTTATACTGAGCCCAAAATTCAGTAAATTTACATAAATCGCCGCTGAAAGTTTCTAAGGTAATGCGAGGCAATTTAGTATTATAATTAGTTTTTATTTCCGAAACTTGTGAAGTTGTTCCGGTTTTACCCACATTTTGAATATATCTATTGACTTTCGATTTACATCTAATGATGGATTCGCTGTATTCTAAACAATGTTATACTTCTGTCTCTAATTCCTGAGCAGTGCTTTGAGCATTAATAACTTCATCATATTTTAACAAGCTAGTTTCTCTCTCGATTAACACTGAAAGCGATTCCTGCAACACTTCTAGGTTCGGATTCTCGCTTTGCAATTCCTCATCCAATTTCCTTATTAATTTTGTTACACTGGTACGAACCGAACCTCTAATTTTTCTATTTCTCTCGACGGTTTCTTCAAAACTCATTTTCATAGATAAATTGCATGCAGATAAATGAAATGACTCACCTTCTGGCCTGATGCTACCAAAAACTTGTAGTATGTAATAACTTACTTACATCTTCTTTTATAGGTGGTTCTTGTGTTCTATTGGCCAAACAAAGACACTTTCCTTTAACTAAATCTATTTAATGAAGAGAAGACTATGTACGAATATTATATAGTACAGATTACAGAGTATCTAGTTTATGCCACTCTCAACCACTCTCATCAACCTCTCAACCCTCTCTGCCGAAACTCTTAATTAGCTAAACATACGGACGGCGCAGCGCCCTCTATCTCTTTTTTCTACACGTTCTAAATGAGAAAATAAAATAACAGTAATAAAAACTTACTAAATTATGTGATTCAAATCTTATTTATTGCAACAATTTAAACTATTATGGCACTTTATGACATCTCTTTTCAACTTTCATCAGAGCATATCTGTGATTGTCGATATACACAGGTGAGGGTCCGAATATACAAGAATGTAGTGAAATATTCGGTCTTTCACCGACGCATTTGGTGAATGTTGGTATTCTCCGGTAAAAGTCGACATTCTCCAATTTCGGTCTTTCACGGTTACATATATATCCTTTACATTGCGTTGTATTTGAAAGTTTTTAGTAGTTTCAAGTGTAACTACTGATTATTATTGAGTGATATTGTGAACACTTGTACGAATATCTCTCCGGAGAATGCCAGCGTTCTGTTATATTTCTTTGGATAAGAATAAAGTTAATTACCCAATTATCGGACGTCATTCAATCTATTATGAACCCGTACGCACGCAACAATATTGTTGTTTGAAACTAAACTTTGCAACAGTAGAAGTTTGCCAAGCTGTTTTCTAACTTTCGGAGAAATATTATTTATTACAGTGTTCTGAAAAATGCTCGCATGTACATTATAAAAATGATCCTTTCTTGTAAATATCTATAAAATTAATATGTACTCTTTCCCTGTGTTATGAATCTCTAATAAGGTTAATAATGCTGTGAGAAACTGAATATTATGGTCGTGGTAGTTTTACAAAGTGTTTTCTAATCTCCCTCTCGATATATTAACTATTTAAAAAAATTTTCTTAGGAATAATTTTAAATCGGTAAACGAAAAAACTTCAGAAAGCTTTCTTGTGGTATCTTCAAGTACAACAAATGAAAGAAATAGAACTTGCATCTTCTACGTAAAGCACTCAAGAATATTTAGCTCATTTTATCATATTTTCATACTGCACATTTTCAAACAGCAACTTCGATAAACTTTAAAGAATTTTCTGACTCATGTTTTTTTTTTCTAATTTTCGGGACATCAGAAACAGGAAACACGAATACACATTTTTAGCGAAAACTTCGCTTAAAAATCTGCATTTATTTACCAAAGGAAAAATCCATTAAGCATCAGTCTTTTCTAATTCAGATGCAGTGTTCTTATTAGGAAGTTTTAAGAAAAGTTAAATATTAAACAAAGGCTAAAAACTGAGAAGTAATAGGATTTAAGCTGACTCAGTAGCATTTTAAAGCTGGCCTCTAATGCTCGTATCATAACAGTTCAATTCTGGGATTTTAATTCTTAGTGATATACATATTCTTTCAGTTTATTAAACAAATTTATGCCGAGTCATACCCGATGAGAAAGTTTTAAGAAATTAATGCTATGATCTTTTAACAAATCAATAAATGTAACGGGATTCTTTCTTTGTGGCATAAGGAATTTTAAATAAAAATCCTTGTTCGTATAGCATACTATACACGATCAGAGTATCAGTATTTCCTTTCATACTTAATTATAAATTATAATAAAAGTTTTAAAATAAATAAAGGTTCTAAGCTATCAAAGGAGAAATGTCAAAGATGTAAGGAGATTTAAAACTAATCTGCCAAACAAAATGTAATACAAATATACATAAAAAGGAATGTTTTTAACAGTGATACAAATAGTAATAAAAATACGTGAGGAAGCTTAAAAGGAAAAACGTTCAAAAAGCTTTCACTTTTGTCCTTTTTGCTAAAGAAATGCAGGGATTGCTTCTTAGACTAAATACGTCTTAAAATATTAGAAAGAATTAAGGTCTGGGAAGTTTTTTTTTTCTTTCTGCTTGCATAGGTTATTTATTTGTGATGAGTAAGAATACCAAAGAAAGTTGCTTTCACGATTTTAAATCTAGCTTAGTTTTGGTTTTGGTTTTAAGTGACAATGTGCATTACGTCACAATCGGGTAAGGGTATTTTCGCTGATTTTTTTCAATAAAAGACATTTTGATTTTCTTACACAGTGACTCACATTTCTTTTCGGACGCGTGTGTTTTTCAATTTTATTTACATATGTAAGTTTCTAAATGTTAGTGAAATGATTTCATTTTTCTTTCAATTTCATATACTGTTGATCATCTTTTTTGAAATAAGATTGTTTTGAAAAAAGTTATTAAAAATGTTTTGGGTTAAAAGATTATTTATCAAAAACTTCTGAAAATTAACTAACATAAGTCTTCTGATACTTGGAACAAGCAGTTTATATTTTAAAAACATCAAAACAACGGAGCATTCAATATTTCGTTAGATATCATTTAGATAAAATTACATTTTTGATACAGTTTGGCATGAGTAGTATGAAAAGATGGATTCTGAGACAGGTTCTCAAATTCACAGTAGGACTGCGCATGAGTCCAGACGTGGATGCGTGGAGCCAGTTCATTGATAACGCGGAAAGAAAGAGACTTGATGTCACAATTTGGTAAGAGATTATCTTTTGCTTATCATCCGACGATAATTTTCTTTGGCTTAAATTTTAGGATTTTTAATCTTTGCATTTTTCTTCATAAATATTATTTTATAATTTTTTATTCATATGTATCCTGAATAATTTCCGCTTTTTATTTTTGACAGTCATTGTTTATTCATACAAACTTTACTTTTACTTAATTTTAGATGTAAATTTTTAATTATTATCACACATTTTAACCAACAACACACTTTGAACTTACATTTTCTGTTCATATGCTACATTTTTTTTTCGTAATCTTAATTACATTACTAATTTTTATTGCTTATTTCATTTTACTCAGAATTTTTTTCATACTTTTAACCAACATACTCGTCATTTTATTTTATTTCTTATATTTTCTATCATATATCTATCTATTTCTATAATCTTTCTATCTATTTTTTTTATCATATACATGATTTTATTTAATTTTAGATGCAATTTTAATTTCTTTCTTAGTTTTAAAAGTTTTGAAATTTCTAACATATACTAAATTTTAATTAATTTGTTATATTTTCTAACCATATACAGGACATTTTTAAACCTAATTTTTAACTCTCGTACTTTTTAATCTTCCTAATTTCCAACGTATTCTATTATTTAACTTATTTATTACATTTTATCACTATAATTATTCAAATACATGGTTTCTATTTATTACATTATTTAATTTTATTCTTCAATATAGCTTATATTCTTCCCTTTATATTTTATTATATACTCTGATTTTTAACTTATTAATTATATTTTCTGTTCACAGTATCACATTTATTTTCCATAATCGTAATACATAATGTTACTATTATTAATACATAATGTATTTTACTCAGTTTTTCGTGATTTTTTTCACATAATAAACTTAACATATTGATGTTATAAGCATATTGATCACTTAAACATATTGATGTTTTTTAATCAATAGTTTTATTTTATAACCATTAATTACTATTCTTATGCTATTAATTTGAATTCTTACCTGTACTACATTTTATAATTCTTTTTAATTTACTTGTTTAAAATTTTTGATTTTGTATTAGTCTTTACCGTTACTAATTCTATCATTTCACTTTAGACACTATCATTACCTTTACTTGCATCCCAACATTTATAATATCCTACGTGTACAAATATTTTCTTACAATCTTTAATTTACCCGTCTTTTAATTGAGCATCTACATAATTTTATTGATTTTATGCAGAAGTTTTTTTCTGTAATTTTAACGATATAATTTAACGTCACTTATATTCGAATGCTTATTTTTAATGTCTTTCTATGCTACCAATGTTTAGTTTCGAACCACGATTATCTTTACTGCAGCTTGATATATTCTGAAATTTTAGAATGAAGTTTCAAATTTCAGCCGTAATTTTAGAGCCATATTAACAATTTCTCTCATGCAATTGAGTACTTTTTATTACTTTATTGCATTCATACCATTAATTTCACATTTTAGGGGCAACAGCTATGCTAATTTTATCTCACTGCCCTTTCCTGTGCTAATTCCGGCTATTTCTACCTTAATGGACAACTTTCTGAGACAAAAAGGATTTATATATTTATAAAGAAATAACTAAAAACTAGTGCTTTCAGAATTACCCTTTTACTACGGATAAACTACTAGATACTGTTAAGTTCGTAAATACATCATACAAAGTCAGTTTAAGGTCTTATGAAAGATATTTTTAATAATGCATAACACTTTACAAAAATCAGCATTCACTATATGAACACGTGCATTACCAGTTATTTACAGTAATCAGTGTAATATCGTCATTCAATAGATGCATATATTTGCTTTTTCTTTTATTTGTAATTATTTAATTTTTAAATTAAGTTAATATTCTTATTTTTACTACACCCGAATAATTAACTGTGAGAAAGAACACCGTATCTAATAATAATTAATTCACATTTGATAACTTTTCCCAGACCTCACTCTCAGTCATGTTCAATAAACTCGTCATAGCTCTTACTTCTTTTTTATTTTTTCGAAAGCTTCATCAGTTTCTCTTTCTGTATCCTACTCTTTATGTAATTGCTACGAAAATGTGCGTAAACGTGTCCAGTTTCCCCATTTTCACATTCACGACTCATATTAACGGTAATAGTGCGCACCATTTCAGATACCGATACGTAGCTACATTATCACTCATTTTTTCTGCAGTTGTAATTTTAAGTATTCAAGAAGCACATCTAAGTCTTTATCATTCTCTGCATTAGAGATTCAGTAGAGAATATTTCCTTGAGACTTGTGATTTTAGCAGGCGTATATTACATTGACAGGGTCAGCATTTCTTTATTTTTCCAAAGTTCGTATCAGACTATACGCAACTCAAATATGATTTAAAAGATCAATTTTAATTTTACGCACTTGTGAACATTGGATGCAGTTTTTAAAATGAGAATCTTCACGATGTTTCAAAGCATGGTTACTTTATGGTTGTACGTTTAGAATCATTATCCTTACAGAACATGTCGCAGTCCACGTTTCCTTGCAGATGCTTTCAGGTTTTCGTTAAGAATACTTATATAATTATACTGTTCCATATTATTCCACAGAAGCGAAATTTCCCATCCCAGAGCAGCAAAACATCTCCAGGTCATTATGCCTCCACCACCTTGCTTAGCAGTAGGAAATAGGTTTTTTCGGATTTAGTTCTTCATTCGGATTTTGCCACTTAGTAATTCGTTTATCGGATTAAAATATTGTTACGGATTTGGTATTTAAATAACTAATGTTATTAGAATTATAAATGGAATTGTTTTATTACCCGTGCAGTGCAGCGTGTGACGAATATTAAAGGAAGGCTAAGCCGGAAAATTAAAACTACAAGAGCACGTGCATTTAACATTTAATAAATAAATATCTCTTCTTGGTTTCGAGAAATTGCTAGAACAATCTTGCACGCGATTTAAAATCTTATAAAAAGGAGGAAAACCTCTCAATTCTGTCAGTTAGTTGTTGTTTTAGGAGTTTGTTTAGAAAACTGCTCTTGTTGACTGTAGCGAATTCGAGGATTAGCTTTCTCTAGCTGTTTTGAATTAAGTTGTCTTGAACGTTTGAGTAGTTAAAAGATAACTGCTGTGAGATATTGTAATTATGTAAGAAAATCTGAGACAATTTAGGCATTTTGTTTTATTTGTTGTGATAATAATAAATTTTGTTCATTTTTCATCAGACTTGTGCATTCAATTCATAACGAACCCGTACAATATATTAAAATTTGACTGATCTACAAATATAACATTGTTACAATATGATAAAACTTTGTTTACCATGGATTTTGAAAAGAAACAGGCGTATTTTCCTCTTTTTTTCTGACTTCTTTTTTTTCCTTCTTTCTTTTTTCTTCTTTTCTTCTTGTTCATCGACCATAGTATCTATGTGCCCTAATCTACAAAGAATTTCATAGTGAATTTTTATTTTAAACCGTTCTTTTAAATTCTCTGCAAACCGTACTTTTAAATTCTCCTCAAGTTTTACAACACTAATGTTTGGATCTTGTTTGATTTTTTTGTGTAATAAATCTTTCATGTCAGGTTGGAATGTGGCTCAAGTAGTTCCACTCATTTTCCACCGTTTTATAATCCGGAAGATAGGATAAGGGATTGCTTGGACATTTCAAACACAATACAACTCCAATTATCCGAACTCCGACTATCCGAATCGCTGATTATCCGAACCACCTTCAGGATTTCATAATTTTTCAGACTCAACTGAAGAAGAGAAAAAAAAGGAGGAAAATGAAAAAAACTCAAGAAAAGGAAAGGGAAGAGACTGTAGAAGATGAGGATGGCGTGTCACTTGAGGAATTAAGAAACATTTTTGAAAATTCCTGGATGATGAGAAGTTAGTGCTGAGGATACAGCAGAATGGATGGTGTGTGATTCATCAGAACTTAAATTTTAAATTCTAAAATGATGATGAACTTATTGAAAGCGGGAGAGAAGAAAGTGTCTAGAAAGAAGATAACTTTAATGTCGAAGCTGAAGCAGACACGAGACCGGCCTCTTGAAACTGCGTTGAAGTGGATGGAGCGTCAGCCCGAGTGTGACAGCATCCAACTTCTCATTGTCAAACGGACGCGTCATTATTATATATCTTTATTTATCATCATTATGTTATTATTTGTCATCATTATATATCTTTATTTATTTTATTGAAATTATTTATCTATTACTGGATCATTATAAAATGCACTTTCCGTACTTGTAATCTTTACTAATTGTTTTTGAGGAATTACAATCTGATACTGTGTGTTACCATGAAAAGTGGCAACAATCTGATAACCCGGAATAACTCTGGTGTTAAAAGAACATATTTTTATATTTAAAATTACATATTATATTTTAAGCATAAATTGCGATATTGCATAAAAGCAGGCAAATAACCAAAAATAAAAATATTACTAGTCGAACTAAAACAGGTCATCCTTATAGCATATTAATAAACAAATTTTATTAAGAACTTTCTGCTTTAACTCTGCATCCTGTTTATGATTATTATTACCTGCCGATTAAGCTTTGTTATCTATTAAAAAAGTAATGAACTTAGAAAATGCCATTAACATGACCAAAAGAAATAGAGTATTATTTACTGTTTTAATGTCTTTAAATACTTATCAATCGTACATAGCCATTTTTCTCTGCGCATATAATTACTTAATTTACTACAAAGCCATTTCTTAGTAAAACATGACATACCTCAGAAGCTACCAAATAATAAAGTCGCATGATGTGAGGTTAGCAAAATTGCTCTCGAAAAATGATTAATTTTTTGGCCTTTCCCATAAATAAGTACATGTTTAAAGATTGCCTTAGTCTAGCAGACATCTATAATTATTCTATTCGTTTTGAACTTTAATTATTGTTTCGGACTTGTCTTTAGGGAAGGGGAAGAGGATGCTGTAAAGATGGGGGGGGGTTGCTGTTTTAGGAGTTTTGTAACAAATTTTCTCTTTGGTGATAAGTCATTCCGCGAACATTCGCCGCTGTTCTTTTATTCTCTAAATGACAAAAGTTGATCACATGTTTAATCAAAGTTTTTCACTGAAGCAAAATTGCTGTTTTTAAATTCTAGAGACCTGAAGGAAATTTAGAGATTTCTCATTACTTTCCCGCAAAAGTATTACATACGTAATTGATGCTTTCGCAAAGTAGTCGCGGTGCTTAAAGGAATATCGTTAACACCTTTATTTTTTCCAGATTTATATCATCAGAAAACATGTCTTTACATCAGTAAGGATCATGTTAAATAAAATACTTCTCCTGTTTCCTGCTGCTGCCTGTAAATGCAAATGCGGCATTTAAATATTCCTCCCTTCTCGTGTACTTCCAAACAATGCAAATGTTTTATCGTGAGAGGCTTTTCAGATATACATTCTCTCCACGTAAAGATGGCAAGATGAATCATAATTCTGGTAGAAATACTTCACGTTGAGAAATCCTCACTATCGCTGTTAAAGGTGTTTCAGAAATCATTGATTTCCAATGTCTTCTGCGGATGTTACAGCTATCTATTTTTTGCTAAAAAAATTCTTTTGTACCGGGGAATAAAAATATTATTTACTATTATTACGAATTCTTGTTTCCTACCTGATGACGACAGCAGTTTTGAATAATGGTTCCATTTCACTAAATTAAGAAACGTAATTGAGAGGAAGAAGAGTTCTGTAATGCATCAAGAAAATTAGGTTGTTCACTTTGGCATTTTAGTGGAAAGTGGGACATTTTAGGAATTTAATTAACTGCAGGAGTAAATTAAATTTATGTCCTTTGTCAGTTGGTGTAGGCTGAAGAGCTAGCTCCATTCACAGAAAATATTTAGCGCTGCTTTGATGAAACACAGAAAAAAAAATGTACATTTGTTCGTTTGTAGGTGCTGCTCTTGTTTATGATATCGTTTAAAATTGTTACGTTAGAATTTCTGACCACAAGGTAAACTTTATATAATGGAAAATAAATGTATGAAAATTAAAATTGTGAAAGTTATCCCAAGTTTTAAAGTAGCTAAAATAATAATCACGTTTTCTTGTCATCGTTGATTTATTACTCATAAATTTGAAATTAAAAGGAAAAGTAGTAATATTTATAATAATGCTTGTTTGCTTGTTGTTAAGGTGTTACGAAAATTGCAAGTAGTATATATATATATATATATATCTTATTATCTTATATATATATATATATATATATATATATATAAGATAACAAATATGTAAATATATATATATATATATATATAAGATAACAAATATGTAAATATATATATATATATATATATATAAGATAACAAATATGTAAATATATAGCTCCATAACTCCTCATTTTAATTTGTACATTACCCCTCTCTATTGTAAAATAGCGATAGCTTTTTCTGGATATTGAGTAGATCAAGAGCGATGTTTCATATGTATGCAAATAAAATAAAATTAGTTGTCACATCGAAATTTCAAGCTTTGTCGTTCACACGCTTATTTGAATTTTGTACATAACTGCACTTCAAGAAAGGGCTCATTCTGCACAGATAAACCTAATTTTCCGTCCGGGATTTCCGAGGCAGATGATATTCTTGTCGACAAGCTGTAATGCTGCAGACTTATATGAAATGATGTAAGCGTAGGAATGATGCCGTTAGACGTAGAAAAATTGCCTTTCGTAGATATTGATCCGTAATGGACAGCAAACGTTTAGTCCGAGGCAGATTAAATATTTATTTATATTTCAATAAACACTATGTGGCCGCAAACAAACTGAAACACAAATCGTGCCTTTTCAAGAACATTTACATTTTCCATATTGTTGCGATAGGAAGAAAGCAGTGAAACAGCGTCTTAGCGAGAACAGAGGTAGAAGGAAAATGCGTTGTGCAACAAAGTATCCAATATGGCTGCTTATTAAGAGAAAGATTTCGGTTAGCAGAATTTTGAGTTAGGTTCCGAATTAGCTACGTCGTCATCATTATGTAAATGCTGTATGATAGCATTAATCTAAAAATGACACAGTGCGGAAAAAATTATTTCTGTTTTCAAAATAGAGAGGGAAGGTGCCCAAATTAAAATGAAGAATTAAGGGCCTACTGCTAACCTAAATTGTAATTTATACTTACATATTTTTTATCTCACATGTGTACAGGGTGGTCATAAGAAAACTACCCCGATATATGAAACCTAGCGACCTATCCGACCAACCAATTGAAATTAAATTTCAGATATTGTTATTTGAAGGTAATGCGCTCAAGATTATGATGATTTAAAGCATTAGACGGTTAGGGTTACAGTGAAAAAAATTTCGCAATATTCAGATGGCAACACCCACTTTTTTTCTTGCGCAAATTGATCAGCTCATTGAAAAATTGTAAAGGGAGTGGATAGATACATGGATGACAAAAACTGCCAGCATGAAATATTTTCAAAGTGCATTGTAAAGTGACAACACAAGAAAGGAGAGGGGGAGGAAAAACTTTTATTGAAATTAAAAATTTTCAACGTGCCCACCTTCGTAGATCATCACGCACTGCACGCGGGGAATTGTTGACAACGATGACAAACGTAACATCACAGGAGGAACCTGTACGACTTCACGTTTTATGGTATCTTTCAATTCTGACAAATCTCGTGGGTAAGCTCAGACCAGAATTCTATGGGAATGGGGTCGGGGGATCGCGGTGGCCACGAAACTGTAATGTTACGGGAGAGATGAATCTATCTTGAAGCGTTGTACACGTTGAAAACTTGTAATTCCAATGAAAGTTTTTTCACCTTCTTCTCTTGTGTTGTCACTGGTACATTACAATGCTCTTTTTTGCAAATGGTTTCCGCCCGCAATTTTCGTCATACATGTATGGTTTCAAGGCCATTTATGTTTTTTCAATGCGCTGATCAATTTGCACAGGAAAAAAGTAGGTGTTGCCATTCGAAAATGGCGACATGTTTTCATTGTAACTGTAACCGTGAGAGCTCAATTGTTTTAAATCAGTGCATACCTTCAAATAACAATAGCTGAAATTTAATTTCTTTTATGACCACATTGTATATGCATGTGAGATTATGTATATTACACACGAAAACTGAAAGTTTCACTAAAAGCCTGTTTAAACTCAGTACTTCTACACTGTTTTCCAGTTTAAAAGTTGGACATGTATTATGTTTTTACTCTATTGATTCCATATTTTTACGGTTTTAGATTGGTTTGTAATTACAACAACTTTTGTTTTTGTTGATTTTCAAGTACAAAACAGAGTCTTAGCGTGTTTAGGTTCTGTACGTTTTCACTTTTTCCCAATTTAAGATCGAATTTGTTTCCTGTTTTTACTTTTAGGATTCTATATTTTACAATTATCTTCTAAATCAGGGTGTCCAAGCAAGTTTCAGTGCGGCCCAAGAAGCAAACTCGAATCGCAAAATAAATATCAAGACTCCACCCGATGATCTTGATTTCAACATGGACAGACCGATTACTCGACACTCCGAGTTGGAGCGAAATAAAATGCATTTTGAGTAGAGTGGAAATTCCAAATCTTCTTTAGATTTGTGCACGAAGTGATTACTTTCATTTTGGTACATTTTTTTTCGTATTTGTACGCATTACCCCAAGGTGAGGATATCGAGATTAGTATTTCCAGTCTTTCTCGTTTTCAAGCTATAATGGATACGAACGATGTTATATTTTTAAAAGCTCCAAGGTATGTTTAAATTGTTGTGATGTTTCTCTCCTATTTCCAGCTGTGTGGAGAATTGTTTCCTACAATTTTTTACATCGTTTGTGCAATCACGACCTGTTTGAGTGAATATGTAAAAAATCATTTTGGTGTTTCAACATTGTGTTCATATTGATGCCATAATGAATCATAGTGTTTGAATTACGATTTTAATTTTTTACACTGTACATCTTATACGTTTTTGTTGCTCTTTTGTAAATCGTACCGAACCAGAGAAAAACATGTCTTGCTGCGCAGTCATGCAGTATTTGTGGCGTCATTATTTGACAGCATATGCATTTGTGAACAACTGTTTTGAAGTGTGAAGCACACTAAGAGTAAAATTAGAGCCAAGGTACCGGATGAATACTTTCAGAACTCCCTTTGAGGGTTGCAATCACTTCAATCGAACCCACTTATTGGTGCATTATTTTCTCAAATGCAAGACCAAATATCACATTAATTTTATGATTTCTTCTTATCATTATAATTATAGATACAATTCATAATGATAATGCTATGTATAAAATGTCAGATGTCAAATACATGTTGCTATCATTATCTTGTAAAACGCATAAATCGATAAAGCTTAAAATTGCTTAAATAAGTCTTTACTTATCTTTTCTCATCAGCTGCCGTTAGTGTTAGGCGGCTCGCGTATGAATCAAGTGAATCACTGATTCATTTGAAATTTTTCTGTACACGTCGTTTTCTTATACGACAGCATATGCATTTGTGAACAACTGTTTCACAACTGTTGTTATTGTGAACAACATAATGGCAGGTACACACTAAGCAAATTTGAGTTAATGCGGTTAAACCCGCACAATTCTCTTCTAGAGGGGAAATTCAAAAATTTCTTTAAGTAGTCAAACCTGAGAAAACCTAAAAGTTTTTAATGAAGCCTAGGCAATTGTGCGTTTCCTTTACTTTGGAGGCCACAAGCTGCCACAGTTGTTAGATATAATTTTTAAGGTCTAGAATATATCGGCTTCTTCCAGTGTGGCCCAGAGAAGCTACACACTAGAGGTTTAACACCTCTGGTGTAAAATGGTGCATTCTGAAATTTTTGCTTTGTGTTGTTTCTGAAGTCCATTACCACGTCGGGGTGAACTATAGGATGACAAAATTATTTATTTAATTCTAATTAATATGAAAATTATTAGACATCTTAGAACCTGCAGAAGCGTTTTATTGGATTTACTATATTGGAACATGATTATTGTGTTGAATTCGACCATCTGTATGATTACGAACGGCAGTAGCATTCTGTTTCACGTTTTAGCTTTATTAGATTAAATCCTTTTGTAGTTATTATACCTGCCTTAAATTTATTAGTATTGCTTTTGTTTTTGTATATTTTTCAGTTCTTGTTTATGATTACTATATGTATTTCTGCTAATGGAAAGTCTGAAAAATTTCAAAGGACTCTTAAAGAAATTACTACCTTATTAGCTAATGCTTCATTGTTCTTAATTTTATATTTTTGGAATGTCTCAATTACATTTTTCTTGGTTATTAAAGTAAGTTTCTTTCTACGAGTATATATATATGTTTCCGAATGTATTTGTGCACAGTTTTTCTAGGTTTTCTTTATATATATTATGTTTTTATATTTTTGTCTTTCAATTTACTTATACTTTTATTCTTTGCTTGTAACTAATAGCGTCCCGAAAAACAACGCTGGAGTAGTTTTCGTAATTATGAGTCTCTTAGAAGTATTATTTTGCATTTGAGAACCATTAATTAATAGCGGTTTGAGTCGCATAATGGCAGGAAGAACGGAACGTGTGTTCGGCACTCATTAATCGGCCTAGTTTAATGCTTCAAATACCAACACCTCGAAAAGTTATATTTGAAGCTTTAAACATAGGGTGATTAATATTTTTTATTAATACTTTTTTTAACTTCAATTACCAACCTAATAACTATCGGGTACTTCAATTTTCTTAATATTTTCTTAAATAATTAAGCATTTTTCTCTAACCAGTAAGAACACACTTGATTTACAAATTATAGCAAAACACGAACCAGTTGTCAATTTACATTGAAAATACCTTTCGTGAAAAATTTTCTGAGGAAATTGTGTATATTTTTGTGTTTTAAAGTATTGTAACAAAGCTGGCGAAAGCTCTCTGCCTTATGAGATGAATGCCTATTATTTACAACACGGCTTTCTAAAGCAAATTGTTATTCATTGTATTTATGCGAAAAACCATGAAAACACTATGCAACTAGCTTATTCCTGTGATTCGATTCCAAGTCGAAATATGCATGTTCAGTAATTTCGTCCTCGTGATCACTTTTGGACCTCATATTTACGTTAAACATGGGAGAAATGTCATTTAATCTGCATACAACCAGTCGGTTTACCTACCAGAAAAGTCTGTAATGCCTCCCAACCGAGAAGGTGGCCAGGATGGTGGTTAGCAACACTGACTGCTGTAACGAAAGGCCCAGGTTTGTATCTCGGAGAAGGAATGGATATTTGTAAATGTATAGTGTCTGTGCGGCATGGGGACACTCTAAATATGCGGCGAACCGAAAGTCCTCTCGAGAGCTAGGTGGTAAGGAAAGAGGCATGGGAGACCCTCGGATCCGTCCCCCCGGGGTTATCTCCTTCAAAATTGGGGGGGGGCGACTGAGCAATGTCGTAGTCACCTCTATGGGGCTCAAGGCGCTAGCCAACGACAGGCACAATCTTGACCCATTGCCACAATAAATTTCGTGGGCTAGCTATGATATCAGAGACCTGATCTGATGTTATTGTCGATCAGGTGGGTATAAGCGACAAACAAACAAAACAGAGCCTGTAGTGGACTACCAGCTTTTTGCTTGTTTGCTCGCTTGCCCATTGGTGGGCTCAGCTACCAGTTTGAATTATCTGACAACCAGCTGCAGTGTGAAATAGCTGACTTTAAGTATACTTTTGCTGCATAACAATTGTTTCATAATGAACGAAATTTATGAAGTGTTCTGCTTTAACGATACAAGCGGTAATAAGTTACAGTTGCAGCTGATCTTAGACTTTCAATTCAGAGCTGAATCATAGTTTAAAATATTTTCGGAAACAATGGTAGGATTCTGAGAATATATGAACGTAAATTTTATCTTTTGGCAATACATGTGGTAATGAAGTTACATTACCAGCCGATCTCACACACTCACAATTCAGTGTTGAATCACAATTTAAAGTACTACTGAAAAGGTTGTGAGGATCTGGGATTTTTCCTTCTTAAATCTGATGTCTCTTCAACCTGTCATTATGCAAGCTTTTTGAAGCTGATCTTCAATCGCAAATATTTTGAATTTATGAACTAAAGCTGATTGGTTAAATGGAAGAGATAAAGGAACGAAATTCCCCTCCTACCTCCTAAATTTAAATTTAATCCTACCTCCATATAGAAGTACTATCTCACTTGTACTGCTCTAAAAATGCAATTACTCTGATTTAAGGGCTTATTAAAACAACAATTTAGAACAGCAATATAAAAACGAAAAGCGCTAGACCAGGTGTTCTGAACCTTTCTAACTTCATGCCTCCCTTTCATCACTGCTAAACGATCATTCTTCCCCTTCCCTCGATTCCCAAACTCGAAAAACACATATAAATTTATTTAAAATTCTATTACTTTTTAACGTGTCTTATAAATTAGACAAGATTATCTATGGAAAATATTTATAAGTACCAATGCTTGAACTAAACTAGATTTATATTCATAAACTAAAAGTAAATAATTGACAGATGAATAAAAGGCTGACCTCATTCACCCCCCCTGAAACTGTGAAATTTTTCCCTAGTCAGGAATACCCTCGGTTGGGAGCCTCTGCACTGGACCCAGTACTGATGTATAATAATGGATTTTATAAGTATTAAATAAAGCTTGTATTTCTTGGGCAATCACAATAATGAAAAGAACCTATTAAGCAATTCTATTGACTTACTCCTATTTTTCCGTCTTAAGTGTTTAGCTAATTTGTAACGTATGGTAATTTTATTACCAAATCATGGACTTTAACCAAACTGTAGAAAGGTCTTTCTGAACTGTAGAAAGGCCTTCCCAAGAAAACGCCAGAGAATTATTGCTAAGCATAAAAGTTAACGACACAGATTTAAAATGGTTTAAACAACCTTTATATAAATGCAGAACTTTACAAATCAACCAACAACTTGTGGCTTAAAGAAGCAGTAAGATCAAATGTAAAATTTAAAATTAAGTAAGTTAGTAGCCAAAAGCTACATATATCAATTTAACTCGAAGCTGGCTCACAAATCTAACCAATGTAGATATTCAACTATCGGCAATCATAATGCAAGGACGAAGATTATAAATCTTATCTGAGCTAGCAGCAACTTAGTAACGTGGCTTCGAGAGGCAGAACACGCTCTGTCTTACAATCCAAAGAACCTCATCTTAAATATACGCTAGCTAATTTACATTCGGGCTCGGAAGCGGAAAGACGAAGTGACAGTACAGGCCTAAATCATAATAACTGGTTAGTTAAGATAATAAAAACACTACAGATTTAAGCAAGGACGCTTGAAAAAGGTCGCAGTTAAGAAAATTTTGCTTTTTATTGCCTTAAACCGCTTATAAGCAGGAAAAATAAAAATGTGAGGGGGAGGGGGGAGATTCAAAGCTAGGTACTTTTTCTTCAAAAAGTTGAAAATATAATAATAGTAATAATAAGGATTCTTGTATGCGGTATCTCATCTTTTGCGGCGAATAGAGATTAAAGAATATTTTATTCCTCGTGCCTAATATTCATAGCTGTAGTTCTGCTGAACATTTTCCTCCTAGAAAGCTATAAAACTAATTATTTTGACTAAATACTGTAATTTTCTGCTATAAATTTTGATTTAACTACAAAGTTTGGAACACGTATATAATTATGATACATTAATTTTTAAAACTAAAATCAAGACAACTGTTTTATTAACTTCGATACATTTATTCACAGTTCATTTAATTAGAATCTTTGAGCAATTATTTTTATTATACAATAGCAAACTTTTAATATAATTTGCCTCTATTTTCGGCTAGTCCAACGTATTCATTAGTGCACAGCCTACGAATAGTTTAAGTAAGGCACAATATAACTGATATGCCTTGTTTTGTTGTAAACAGTGTACACAATATAATTAAATAATTAGGTTTTAGGAGAATTTTCTATTAATAAACTATCAATATTTAGAGTCAAATGTTCTTGTAATGTTATTCAACTTTTCACTCTTTGCTTGACAGTACCTTCACCAAAACCCTGCGAAGAAAAATTGCAGAAATAAAATCAGGTTAATATAGGATTAAATTTTCATTCTGGGTTAATTCGGATCATTACAAGCGATGATATTTACTTCAAACTGACTGTTGGTACAGATCGTCTTTGGCTCTAGTATAGTGGGTGCCCCTTCGATTAGCGACAAATTTTGTTCAGTTTTGGCGATGAAACCCCATTTCTGGTTACCATAATAGTTTTTAACTCTGTTTAGCTTCCTGATTTTTTAAATGAAAATAGATCGATGTTTACATGGACAAAGTTAAGGCAGTGCGATGTGCCTAGTTTATGCGATTCTCTGATGTTAAGTGAAAATAGATCGATGTGTACATGGACACCGAGTTTGTAAAATTCTTTGACTTCTTATTTGTGTAGCGGCCATCTTGAAATTGTGCCTTCCAAGCGTCAAAAAAGAATCGCCAAAAAACAAGGGGTGTCCAATTGTAATCCTTTACCTCGTACAGATTAATACTAGTGATGTAAGTGAACTACAAACTGGTAGACCGAACATTTCTTTTCAACTGCTAGAGAAGAGAATCTTTGTTTCGAATTTGCTTATAAAGCTGATTAATATTTCCATATTATGCTGTTTAGAGACAATTGTGACCATTTCGAAGCGTTCCCACTTGGATTAGCAGCAAGAATGATATGTTTCAATTAAATACACTCGGATTATCCCCAAAATCATTTTTTTTTTCAACCCAAAAATAACTATTTTTTTAGGAAATAGAAACTGACAGTTGCCGCGCCGCCAGTTTATTTTTTCAGGCTTTGGAATGCTGCAGCAACATTTAATCCTATTTATTCATATATTCTTTAGTTATTTATATTTCAAGTTGATTACACATTAATGAGAGACCTGTAAATGTGAAACATTTCGATATGCTTGCAGATGTCATGTTCAATAGTCAGAGCAAAGAATTCACCGTAAAATGTAGGTAAGTTCCACAGAAGTGTCTGTATATGGTGCGTTCTATCATAATGAAGCATAAGCAACCTGTTCGCTAAAGGTCTTTACAAATTAGAATAAACTGTCTCCTCCGTAATTTAAATAAATACAGAGTAGAGAAAATCTGCACTATATTAGCTAAAAAGTTTCAAAGGACTGATTGCAATAAGCTTATATTTGTTTTAGCGTTTCACTATGTGATGCTTCGGTTTTATTTTTAACTTTACTGAAATTAATTTTTTTTCTCCTTTTTAAAATTTAATTTTTAACTTATTTCGCCCTTTTTTATTCTAGATATATGTCTGACAACCGTGGTCTTTGGATATCTCTGATATTATACTTCCTTCAAACAAACCAATATTTGGTCATTAAACAGAAGTGCTCTGGTTAAATAAATGAGTTGAAATAAAAGCAGCTGCTCTAAGTTATACATTATTGAAGAAAGGTACTTTTGAATAAAAAAAAGCAATTCCTCATTTCCTTAAAAATAAATGATGTATTATGATGAAATTTTAATTTTCTTTTTTTATAAGAATTTAAATGTATTCTACGATGTCTCCTCAGATGACTAATTCTCACTATGTAAGAATCAATAACAATAATGATGATGATAATAATAAATTGAATGTGACCTAGAAAATGATCACCACAAGCACAACAAGTCATATCCATTTCAATAATAAAAAACTTATAAGATTTTCCAAGTTGTGCAAACATACTATCTTATCTAAATATATTATCTAATAAATATTCCGTGTGGTTCTGTAATAAAAAAAATGAAACTTTAAGCCAATCTTTTATATTCATTTTTATGAGAACTGGAAGACTAGTTCTTTTTGCTCGGTACCCTGTAGTCTTCTGTTGGCGGTCTTTGGAACATTTACCCCCTCCCATAAATGCCCCCATGCTCTAATTAGTACAACGCAAGTTTGGTGAAAATCTGCCACTTAGACAAAGCCATAAAATGCTTCGGATAAAATTTTCTTGAAGTTGTTTTATTTTCGAATTTATCCCATATCGAATTTTACTGACTTGATAATCACGTCTTAGTAGCCTTATTTAATTTAATGATAGCAGATGTAATTAGTATGTATGAAAATTCTGTGAAAAATGTGCTTTGAACTTAATTAATGCAATATATTTTACTCAGAACATTTAGTACACGGAGTTTACAACAGATGGCGCCAGTGCCTATCACTCAAAGTATTTCAAAAAGCAATTTTGCTGTCGCTAATGTGTGATGCACTTAAGTAACTCCACACATATGTTCAGGTAAGTCAGACCAAATGACACATGTAATTATAAATTACATGTAATTATAAATTTATTCTGCATCTAATCGTAATACATTTGACAGTGTTTGCGATTTTCATTCATTTGTCATGCCTTAGAGACATTTTCTATGCATTTTATTATTCTGAATTTTTAATTTGGCCAAATTTTTTTCGGAAATTTTTAATGTAGCAAAACTGATAATGAGACTTTGCTGCACAGCGTTGTCCCAAGCTTGATTATGAAGTTTATTCTTACTTGTGAAACAGCAAGGAAAAGACCTAGTTGAAGCTCTTTTCTAATACATTTTTTTAGGTAAGTTTATCCAACAGCAAAGCGTTATTCTGAGTTGTTATACTATTATCTGAATGTGCAAGTATGCTAGAAGATCAGGCAAGCTTCATTTTCATATTTTAAAGAAATTTTAATACTAATGACTGCTGCAGAAATTAGTGTACATTATAAAATTATGAAAATGCGTAAGTGTTCCTAAATGTTGTGCTACTGCATTTGAACAAAATATTATGATAAAAATCACATTAAATTAGCAAAATTTAGAAAGAGTTAAAAATACTGGTAGAGCTTTTATCAAACTGTAAAAAATAATAATAACAACAATAAAAGATCAAAGCAATAAAAATGGCTCATGAAAACTTCAGTTGAATTTTACTGTTATTATCTGTAACTGCATAAAATGAATTTTGCAAAAATCAAACAAAATCTTTTAATGAGCATAATCGTTTTAAATACATGAATTACTCTGATGAGTTAAATTCTTAAATTAGTTCGTATATGAGAATTGTAAAACTAATATTTGCTCAGTGTTGACACTCATGTCGCTTTACTTTTAGAAAGAGGTGAAGAAATAAAATTTAGATCACTTGTGGATAGTAAAAAACAGACAAAATTTGCAAAATATAACTGACAAACTTAACATAATTCTTAGCAACATGCATTTATTTACTTTTGGATCATTATATTTCATTTAGCAAAACGCGAGAGATACAATTCTAGTGTAACTTAAAAAAGTGTTATGGACAATTTCGTATTCGCAGCTGTACATTTCGTTGGAAGTCAGATAAAAAAAAAGTTAATATCCTTTAATACTTTTAATGCTTTGCTTCCCCTGTTGCAAGTTGTACGCATATCCCTTATGGTCAAAGCCTGGTTTCCACAAGGACAAACGGGGCATCTGTCCCGGGCCTCCAAGTTGCCTTTTAAAAACTTCCTATAATATTTGAAACATGTAAATTTATGCATGTATAAAATAGCCTCAAATTTAGTGGATGAAATAAAAATAATTCGCAAACTTTTCACTGATATCTGAATGAACATTAATTTTGTAAATTTTAAATCTAAATTAAATTCAGAAACCATAAAGTACATGGGGAAAAAATGAAAAAAATTAGAAGGTTGTTTCATCATTGTCAGATCGAAACATCTTCAGGAGGTGGGTAAATCCGGCACTGATAGAATTAGCATGTCCGATCCACTAAACATGTCTCTGTTCATCCCAACTTACTAGAAGCATCAAAATTTATTTTGAAATCATTTCTACCGCTGAAAATTTAAGGACGCCCCCCCCTACATATCCAGCTTGCCTAAACTAGTGTAAATGCAGTGGTATAAACAACATTTAAAATGAAATTAAATGCGTCAGAAAATGTTCTCTGCGTTATATGCATAAAACGAACAAAAACAAAAATTTACAAGAAGGTTTTAAAACTTGTGAGCAGTAAATGTTTACTGGAATATTAATCTGGAATTAAGCAACATTAATAGATGTTTCAAAACTCGCGTCTAAATACAAATATATAATTATAAAATACAATACAAAAGTAAAAGTTCTAAACGTAACCCAATTATGAGCTCAGAGTTGCAGCAACTGGCAGTAATATGGGAAATAAAAAAACACTGAAATCCATTACATATTCAACCTGCATCAAGCTATTATAAAAATAAAAATTCTTTGTATAAATTATAAACACTGGGAACAAATAAATTAAAATGGCATTGAGATCAATGATGAACAAAGTCTCAAAAATTGCAAATATTCAAATCAAAAATAGTGCAAATAATAATGCAAAATGACTTATAAAGAGTTTATATTTCTCTTCACATTGCTATCAGGAGGTTGGTGTGTCGAGAGAGTGATTTTTAATTTTTATTAGCGATCTGAGTATAAGATAAAATAGTAAGAAATAGTGAGTGCTTTTAAATAAACTGACTTAATATGAAACATAAACGAAGTGCTGAAGAGTAAAAAGAAACTTAATGTACTGAAACATTTTTTTATTTGAATTAGTGTTTATTTAATTGCTGCGTTTGGTTTAGTTTAATTGATTACGCCAAAGCACACTAGGGCTATCTGCCTTCGTGAAGGAAAGCTGGCTCGTATACAAGTTACAAGTAGGATAAACCACGGAAACGCTCATGCAATTAGCCCATTTACCAGGAATTGAATCCAGGTCAGAACTACCAGCGTTCAGCGACTTTACCTCTCGGCCGCTGGTGAGCTTAAATAACTGAGAAACAGAAATAAAGCAAAAATACTGGCATTTTCCTTGAAAATTATAAATGAATAAATTATCATTTATACCTAGCAAGATTAATTAATTTAATTGTAATTAATTTGAGAGCTGGATAGGACATAAATACCACAGTATGACCCTCAAAAGGAGCATTTCTTTATAGATTTGAAAGAAATTAAATTTTTTTAACTCTAGATTTTAATTATGCATTTGATAATTGAATTCATAAACAATTTAGCATTTCAATAATTTAATCACTTTGATTATATCTATTTAACTTAATTAAGATTAGCAGTAAAAAAAATCAAAATTCTTCAGACTCTTATATTTTTCTACGCTCCTTTCAAGGGAAAAAAGGGAAAATCCTGGTTTAAAATGTGCAAGTTCATATTTTATACAACACATGCTCAACTGAAACCATAAAAATAAATCGTAGAATAAAATGAAATACACTTTTTTTTAAGGAAAAATAGAATTAAAAGAAATTAAAAGAAAAAGTAGAATTCATTGTATTTATGATATACAGTGTGATGTTATATGATACACAGTGTTTATATGATGTACAAATTCCATTTTTTGTGAGTTGAAAAAATTAGATGTTGGGTTCAATTACAGGCTTTGCCAACCCCCCCCCCGGACTCCAGCTTGATAAATTGGGCCTTGCCTTATGGACATATACAGGAAGACTCAAAATATACCCAAACAAAGCCGAAAAACACGCTAATTTGATTTGCGTTGATACTTCTAGGGACGTACTATTTTTTGCAGCTGGGTTACACGTGCGTGTCACAGTACAGCAAAAAATTCTGTACTGAAATTTAATCTGAATATACTTTTACTTGGAACATTCTGTGCTATTCTGTAACATTCAACACGAGCTGAGAAATATTATCGATCATACGGAACTTTAAATGCATTTAAAAACATTTCAGTGATAAAGTTGGTATTATCTCTCATATTTTAGAAAAATTTCTGGAGCGCTTTACAACATTTTAAAATTGATCAGATTTATTTCGCAAGACTTAAGCCGCTTTTCCTTTTGCATTCCTGTTTACGTTCCTATGTGTCAGCTCTCAGCACGTTCCTTTATAGAACTGCTGTACACTTCAGTTAATTAGAATGTAAGTTAATTAAGAGATAGCATGAAAAGCACCAGCGAGGCATCTAGAGATTGGCGACCGAAGCGCAGACACGCATAATGAAAAATAATGCTACTCTGGACTTGTAAAGGCACTCATTTCGGTATCTCACCAACCATATTTGATCTCACAGAGCTCATTATAATTAAGAAATATCCTTTCATTAACCTTAAGTTATTAAACTGGGGAATAGGTAATCTGGTACATATTTTCTACGTTTAGAGAAGTAGAGGGTTTATCCTTTCTATATAATCAAACCGGCAGTACCTAATTTCAAAAGGCAGGTCCTCATTGCAAATAAGCGGAAAGTGTTGTTAATTTTTGCTTCCTTGGCTGCTCAGTTGTCTTATCTCTTACTCACTCCTGAACTTCTTTTAATAGATGAAAGTGTTTTCCTGTTTACACTTTGCCAATAAAATCCCATTCTGGAAAAATGGAAAATTGTTGCCTCAAGAATTCATGTCGCAAGAATTGCGGCATGAAATCAGTCATTTATCTTTAAAATTGTAACAGTATATTCTTTTCAAAGTAGCAAAATAAGTTTTTAAAATAACAAGTGGTTTTAATGGTGTCCTGATATCTTCAATAGCAGCAACTTTTAATGCTGTTTACATAATTAAAATTCATTACATAAAAGTACAAAGAATCTAAAATAGCAGAATCTTACAAATATTTCTTATCGCTTTAGGCATAAATAGTACCGGCTTCTAACTTTAAATACAAAGCATGTCAAGCAGACTTATTCTATAATCAAATATACAAATAACACATAAAACAGTAAACATAATAGATTCAAATGTATAATATAGAGTATAACAATATAATTAAATATAATGTACTGCGTAATTGTATATTGTGTATTTGGTTATAGAATTAGTATGCTCGACATGTTTTGTACTTAAATTAAAAGCTTTATTGCTGTTTTATGCAATTACTTGGATATCAAAGGATTTTTTATCTGTGGAAAATTGGGCGAAATGCTCTTCTTATTGCAGCCTGTAAATATTGAACTGATAAAGCCAAAAACTGTTTTGTAGCTATGAAGTTTTAAATTTAAATTCGTAAATTAATGTAAATCCGTGTTATTGTAAACTCATAAACAGGCTGTTTCATTTGCTTCTGTCGTTATACCAAACTCCTCACGACGATGTGCGCCGAGAAATGTAAATTGTGTATGTGTATTTTATTCTTCATTATTTATACTGCATTTTGTTTGTAATATTTGTTTCAGTGGTTTATTGCTCATACAAAAAAAATTTATTTTTATTTATTATATTAGCTTGCCCCAGATGGAATATGTATTTGATTTTTCCTTAAAATAGTAACTGCTTATAATACGTCAGTCTAAACTGCGTCATTTCAAATTAATCCGTATCACACGATCTTACATAACGCTGCAATGCAGGTACATTTTAGGCAACCAGCAAATAGGATTTCAGTTGAAATAAAAACTTTTTGAAAACCAAAATCTTTTGACACTCTCCCAGACTTTCTTCTGAATGCGTTGCACTTTTGTCTTTAAGTTCCATTTTTCTAGTATGCAATTACTTACTCTGTATTCTAGCATCATCCACAACCACCAGCCACGATTAAAATTATTTGTGTTTTCTCTCAAATCCTAAATTATTTACAAGTATAATAATAACTAAATGCTAAGCTCTATATAATACAACGTACAGTAATGCTTAACTCGTTAAAATGAAATAAAGTCAAAAGAATCGATGAACTTATACCAATGAGTTAAAATCTGTAGTCGGTACTTTAGAGTAATATTGTAACACCTGTCTTCAACTAACTTAGCTAGCCCACGTACGATCTAATTGAGATGTTACGTAGATTTTGTGTATCAATTATATTATTATTAATTTCTAAACTCTTAAAGCAAATAGATACAAATGTACGTTAACTTTAAATTTACTCTACCTCAGCACTTCCGGCAGTAGCTTGTAAGGGTAACAGAGTTCGTAGGCGCAGCCCTGCACTCCAAAATGAATGTTGCTATGCTCAAATGCTGGACGTGGCGAAAGCCTTCGACTGCTTTTTGTCAAGCTAATTAATCTCCAATTAGATCGAGAACTTATCTTACTCATCCTTTCATTCATCTCGAATAGAACCTACAGGACTTCCGTCGGAGATGCTTTATCTTCTTCCAGAAAAATCCTAAGTGAAGTGCCCCGGGTTTCGGTAATTGGCCCTGTACTCTATATGTTTTATGTAGCAGACTTTCCCTAAGGTGCAACTTAACAATGCAGTCCTAGACTGTTATGCTGATGATACCGTCTTGGCGGTAAAATCAGCCAGTGCCAACCACGCCATTAAAATGCTGCAAACCATAACTCCAAGTATTGAATAGTGGTGTAGCTATTGGAAAATATGTATTAACACCCAAAAGTCACAGCTCCTGCTTGTTAAACGGAAAAAAGCGGAATTTAAAGCCAAATAAAAATATCTTCCTCTTCAACGAGCTGGTACCTATTGTTCCAAAGTTTAATTACCTAGGAATCATCATTAATGGCAAACTCACTTGGTCACATCACACTGATCACGTGATTAGCAAAGCAATCAAAGTCATGAAGTGCCTACTTCTCATCATAGGGAAATACTCAAAGCTTGACCTTTCAAAGAAAAAACTCCTCTACATTTCAAGTATTAGACCCTTGAAGATTTATGTTTCGCCAGCTTAGTGTACTGCTACTCCTTCGGATATACACAAGCTTCAAGTAGTGCAAAACATATTTTTAAGGATCAGCGCTAAAGCGCACTATTTTGTTCGAAATAAACTTTTATATGCTGACTTCAAATTGGATACATTGGATATCTTTCTCAGGAAAACTAACAAAAAATTCTTCGAGAGTGCTCAATGTTGTGACCAAATGAACTCCTACGAAGTGCTCAACGAAGATACATATCTTGGCCCCCATGCAGCCTTCATTCTCAGTGAAAACCAGGACTTTCCCACTTATGAAAAGTTCTTGTACAGTTATGTCACTACTTTATACAGATGTATTTTATTTTCATAGTTTAATTCCTGCAGATTCCAACAGCATTCTTCAGTTACAGCACCTATGTAACCCCCAACCTCTGCTTGTTGGGGATATATAGCTTCTGTTACTGAGCTTTAGCACCTATGATTTGCATATAGACTCCTGGACTGCCTTCTGCAACTAATTATATTGTATTTTAAATCTTCATTTATTATTTATTCCACTATAATACATTTTGTTTATTTCACTTTTGGATGAATTCAATCCAAATCACGTGATACACGCGATCGTTAACTCTCATTTGATATGCTCTCATCAGTATTGTGTTATCTAAGTTAATCTCCATAGCGATTTAGGACCGTCAATAAAACTATTTTATATATCAATTGCTCATCCTCCATCTATCCTAGCTGTTCTCCTGGACTCATTGGACAAGTAATCATTCTACTTCAAGCCCCCCACTGAGGCAAACACATCAAGACAGCAAAACGACATGCATTTAGCATGTTAATTCGCGGCGACTAGCGATACCTGGAACTGGGAACAGTTAGACTAGCAATTATACAACACTAAAGTACCATTAACTTGGATCTGGTTGAAACACAACTTCTTTAAACCATTTTAATATTTATAAACAATCTAATTTATTCTTATTAAAGATTTATCCAAGACCGCAACTATGATTCAGAATTTTAACTTACCGAACGAAATCGATTTTTGCGCTTTTCTGTCTAGTTAGAGACCAGCGGTGAATTTGCCAAGAGAGAGAAGTTCCGCGGCATATAGCATCTGTGTAAATATCAAAATTTCACATAGGCTATCCGAAATTCTTTGATTTCATAGAAAAATTGCTTATAACTCAAATCTTCTTGAATATTACTTAATCCACCTAAATCTTGCTTAATAATCGTGGTGAAATGAAGCAAATAGAAAAGATGTAAATTAAATAACGTCTGTTAATGAAACTCAAACGTAATACCACAATTAACAGTAGCAAAAATTTTTTTTTTTTATAAAATTGCAAGATGAGACAATATTCTATATACTGTATTTTCTCGCGTATTTTCCACCACCTTTTTCCGTTCTGAGACTTTTTAAAACACAATAATAAAATATTAATATAATAATTTTAAGTTTATAATTAAATAAATTAGCCCCTTCCTCTGTTGTAAGTAGCTTTCCCTCTGAGGTCTAGTTTATTGACAAATTGTATTCCCTTGATTATTTTTATTTTTATTCAGTGTTCAATATGTGTTTGCATTTATTTAGCATGTAATCCATATTTCTTCACCTTGTATTAATTATTTGAAAAGCATTTTTTGCAGCTTCTTCATTAAGTTGCCTGGTCATGGCAGTTACATATGGCCAAGGTGTCCAAAGTGTGTCCAAGTGTCCAAGGTGTGTAACACTTCCTCGCGGGGGCAGGGGTGGATGGAATGATGCTGTCCTCCTCACTTTCCTCTGGTGATATTTCTTGCACGTCGGACACACCTAATTTTACTGGAGCACACATGATTTCATCATCCCCTGCTCTAACAAACTCTTCAAAGTTAACACCTAAAACAACCTCACAACTAATCTAATCCAGGATTAGTCAAGGTTTAACATTAGTCGTATTAGCTAACTTATCAAAAAGCACATCTCAACACAGAATTGTATTTGTTGATTGAAACTCCTCATTGACGCGATGATCGCGATTGTCAAGCAGTGTTACTCGTGCCGGCTGTTTTTAAGAATATACTCTGTGAGCTTTTCAATTAAGCGTGATAAAACATTTCTGAATGCATCCCTAGTAGAGAAACAACAGAATGATATAAATAACTTTGAAAGTTCGTGTTAAATAAAAAAAAAACCCTAATAACGCAAGGGATAAAAAAAAACAGTTCGTAACTCATGATAACCGAAATTCACGTTAGTCGATAAAACTTCTTTTATACGATCATGTATTTTGCTGCCAGGACTAAATTTTTTCATATTAACCGTGTGTTCGCCTTAAGCGAGTTCGTGTTAGGGAGGCTTACTGTCGTTTTGTTAGGTTTTCTTTGGATTTTACTGTATATCTGCAACGGCATGTATTTGAGCATTGTGCCGTTCTTTCTTATCAAATTTGTATTCGCTTCTTTTCAAACTTCCAATCCTGTATTTTACTGTTTTTCAATCTATTTCTAGTGTACAAAAGGTAGACACTGTGGTTTGAAAAAAATTGTAGGTATCATCGGTAGCAACAGAATGAAGTGTCAAGGATATGACCTTTGGCTGGCTGTCAGAATCATCTGCCTCGTCGTTATAGATAAGCCGCTTACAAAACTTACCTCATGATAAATGGGCCGTCACGGTATAGAAGACGCACCCTAATTTTTAGCTTTCGAAATCTGTGACGGAAGATGGCGCTCCTTAAATTTCGCATCTAACGAGCTGCGAAAATTGCGATAAGTCTGAATTGAAAGCGTCTGGTGCATCATCGAAAATTAAATCATCTTACTTCCAATATCTCAACTCGAGTGTATAAATATGTGTACGGGAGCTGTAATGTCATCAGGAAACCGAAATATGCTGAAATAAAATATCTTCCCCCTCATTATTCCACTACGACTACCACGATTTTAGTCGGCATTTCGCTAAAATCTTCTAAAAGAGATTCTCAAGTAGCAAAACATGAATCTGAGGGGATTTAAGTTTATACTAAGTGAATTTTAATCAGGTGAAAATTAATACTGTTACTGCAATTTTCTTTTTACTTTATTAGCAATAAAAGAATCCCTTTCTGTTCCGAAGCTCGCTGACTGCCGTGCCGAAGGGCCTGGGTTCGAATTCCGGAGAAGGCATGGTTGTTTGTAAATGTATAGTGTCGGTGCGGCATGGCGACACTCTAAATTTGCTGCAAGCCGAAAGTCCTCTCGTGTGGTTTGGTGGAAGGGGAGAGGGATAGGAGACCCTCGGAGCCGACCCTCCCCCGGGGTGCTCTCCATCAAAATTGGGGGCGAAACTGAGCTAAATCGCCCCCCCCACCTGTAAGGTGCCAACGATAGGCGTAATCTTGCTCTCCTTGCCACGATGAATTTCGTGGGCTTGGGCTGATGTTATTGTCAGACAAGTGAGCATAAGTAACAACCACGATTGAACGAAACCCGAAGCAAACTACAGGTGTTAAACAGTTGTTACAACCACTTCTCAGCTCAACATTCATATGTCAAAAATAAAGTAAATATGTAGACATTACAATTACTCTATGATTTTGGTTATTTGCACATACGTGAATATGAGTAGTGAGTATATTTCATATAAAACAGCCCTGTAATGTTACCTATGCAACTAGTAATAAACATCTTACACATCGTATTTATTCCACATCTGGAAATTTTAGCTAGAGCTTAATATTTCATCTCAGTATGATCATCTATTTTAAAGCAACAAAATGCGCAGGAAGCATATTTTTAATTTAAAAACAAGAAACGAACAAAAGTTAAAACATACTACAAATTACCACCGTATAATTTAAAAGCTTTTTATATACTTTGAATAATAAGACTATATTTAAAATTTATTAAGTGGACTTTACTAAGTGGAGCCTTCGGCAAATGCAACACAATGTATCTATATGAAAGCAGGTATTTCACATCGAATTCAATAGCATAAAGAAAAAAAAGAAAACGTACAGATTTGTTCTTACGGTCATGTAACACTATCTAGAAACAGAAAAAGTGAACTAAAATACTTATGAAACGTTATAGTAAAAATCTTTGGAAATGGACCAGTACCACATCAAAGCAAATCATGTTGCGCAAGAGAGGGTTGCCCGTAGGACGTACGGCAAAGCCGTTAAGCCCGGTTAGGATAGTACTTTCTGTTCTGTCGTTTCTGTTTTGTACAAATGCCATAGTTCTCTGTGTATGTTCCACTCATGACATACTGGATAAGAACGTTAACACTGGCAACTCGACTCGGGTTTCGTTCAATCGCTTTAGTAGCAAATGGTGTGAACATGGTTTCTGAAATTTCCACCATGGATAATGTAAGTAAGAAACAAGTTTTCCCTAGAAACTCTTCCAGGACGACATTTTTCTTAAAGCAGGAACTCTTGCTTGCTTTAAGAGAGCTCAATCAATTATCCAATCATCTATCTTTGTAAGAAAGAGATACTAAACCCCGGGTTTTAGTTACATCAAAGAAATCTTCGTATAACGATTGGAATAAAATATATTTTGAAACAGCATTGTGTCTTTTTCGAAACGAATGGTTTAAATTTCAAACTCAATTCATTCAACTGTTTTAGAATTTACTTACCATTGAACCGAAATTGGTTTAACCAAAATTATTTTAAAAAAATAACATGGAACCAGTGACTTAAACAATAATTAATTTGTATACCGTCTCTCCTATTGTTTTGTTATTTAGAGGTAAGTACATATTTTAGAAAGTAAATTAATTATCGCTGGACGTGTATAACAATAGTGAGCTGCAAAACTTTTGTTCAGGCGGTGACTTCATTGATGGATTATCCTGATTAAATTTTGATTTTCACCAAAAGAATTCTTTGAAAATGAATATGTTACCAAAAATTTAAAGCACTAAAAACTTAATAAATTTTACAAACCTTTGCAATTAATCCTAACTGAATTTTTGCCGTTTTACGAGGAAATTTTTCAGTAAACCTCATATAACGTCGATAGTACTTTAGGAAAAGGAAACTTGAGTTTTGTTTATTTATTATGCTTTTATTTTTTATTTTTCATGAATGTATAATAGATATAACAAATAAAAAATATATAAATCAAAAACCTAACTTAAGCTTGCAATAGCTTCTCAAATGTTCACTTTAATTTGGGTACTTTCGATTCCCATTGCTTAAAATAAACGTCTCTGGACTTCGTCATTTCCACATTAATCGGTGTTATATGACTCTTACATAACGCTGATAACTTTTTGTGAACTGAAACTGAACCAGCCAATAATAACTTTAGACCCTATTAATTAGCCAATCGAACGATATCGAAATCGAGACTAATTCACTCCGAATAAGATTTCGTCTCGATCACTGCTCTCCGTTTTCTTGCTAGTTTACCACAACGATATTAAAATGTAAATTGTCTGGAACAGGCGCGATTAGTGCGCCAAGTTATTTTTGGCCGCAATTGTCGATTACAATTAAAAATAATATTCAAATCTGCCACAACTGCGAAATTTCATTCTGCATCTGCATATCATCATGATATCAAGTATTTCAACAGTATGCTTCCACACCTGCGCCATTAATGTCATTTTAAAATTTGTTACATGTAGTATATATATATATATATATATATATATATGATGTATCAGCTTTAGTCGTAGCTTAAATAATCAGAAGATAAGTTTAAAAAACAGGATCCATTTATTATTATTCAGGAGAAATAGCAGTTACAAAATTCCTATCTCCTGAGTAAAATAAAAAGGAATTACTAATAACTTTTTGTATGAAGTTTACTGCATTGTTACATTAAAGAAAAAGCCTCGATATTCCTTTTACGAGTCCTTTTATAGCCTCTGGAAAAGAATGACGTCAGCCTCGTCAGCCAATCCAGTTCGCTTTAAATATTTCCAGAACATTCTGTAACTGTACGTGTAGGAAAGGCGGGAAAAACAACTTGACTACGGGGCTGTGGATTTAATTCCACGTACTTTCAAATAAGAGAACGTCGCCATTAAAAATGAAAAGAACATACAGTTAGAATTTTAAGTGTATTCTTGATTATAGAATTTTATTATTACATATATATATTACACTTTATTCTTTTAAATATTCCTGCAATTAAAGCAGAGCAATAGCATCAGTTTTGATATTTCTTTAACTTATTAAAATAATTTTACAATTACTAAATATTTTTACACAATATATCAGAAAATAGATAAAGATAAGAAAATACAAAGAAAAAAACAAAAACGTTTCGAAGCATTCTTTTTATATTATAAGCATTCATTTTCTTTGCTTTGCACGTGACGCTATCATTTCATCTGTTACTTAATTAAAATTTTCACATTGTTCTATGTATTAAAATTAGAAATTAAAGTTATTGACATTAAACTACAATAGTATACTACAGGACAAGCGAAAAAATTGACAGTTTCACTCACGCGTGTGTCGGATTTGCGCACCACTTATGGAGTCCGAAAAAACTTTTGTAAATATTATGGGATCCTGAGGGTCGCGAAAAAATCTCAGTGATAAAAAGGAGTCGCGACTGAAAAAAGTTTAAGAAACCCTGATTTACATGAAAATGATAAATATCAAAGCGATATCTTGCAGCTTATTTTATGTGAAATATATTTAAAACCAGTCAAAATTGAAAATGATGTATAGAAAAAAAAGCATTTCCTTTTTTAATGAAAACAACCCATGGGTTATCTAAAAAAATTGCTTTACGAAAGGTGTTCACTCTCCAGTTATTTTGGATAAATGTGGGTTGGATTATAATTGAATGATATTTATAATGTTATCATAGTAGTAAGGTAAAAGTTTATTTAGAAGTACGCAGCTATTTGACTGAAATGTCAAAAAGCAGCCTTTCCCGAGCCAAAGACCTACAGCGTATTTTTATGTTTTAGATGCACGATCTCGAGTCAGTAGAATAGTTTATTTACTTAGGAGAAAAAAGACGGGGGAAAAAAAAATAAATAAGAGGGAACGGAAATGAGCTATAAATAGTGATACTCTTCGAAAATTTTTATTTCCCAGTTCTCTACACGATTTTTATTATTTTACCCTTCATGACAGTAAGTGTTGGATGTATATTCCCATGGAAATAATTTGTTTACTAATCAAGTTACTAAATTAGGGTTCACCACACTTACTAGCTTTCTTTAACATCAGTGCTGCCATCTATCGGTAGAATTTGCACACGTTAACTGCATTTTTATACAGTAAATAAAATTGTATGTTATAGTTGCACTTTTAATGGGTAAGTATTATTTTGTTCTTCGAAAAAAATCTTATTTAAGTCTCTAAATATATCAGTTCGGTCTCTTTAAATCAGCGCACTTTAAAACTGAGCAGTCATGTGCATAGTTATATTATTTAGTTCCTAAATGAATGAAACATAAAAAGCAATAATAAATAAATAAATAAAATTGCAGACAACTTCGATACTATGAAATCAGAGGGCAAGTTTAAAAAAATTGATGTTTAATAGAGTGTGTCTTTTACCTTTACTCTCATTCAAATTGTTGTGGATGAAATTATTTTAATTCAGACCCACACTCAAGTTTGAAACGAAACTGCGATAAATTAAAAGCCTTTTATATCTTAAAAATTACAGCATAGTTCAAACTTCAACAATATTTGCAGCCTCTTAAAATGATCATGAGTCGTTCTTTTTATCACAATTTTTATAGTTCTGTTCCTCTTTTTAATCCATGAAGTATTTCTCAGTTTCTTAAATCCATGAAATAATCTCGCAGTTTCTTATCTTTTCTAATATACTTTTAAAGAAATTTAGAAATACATTTAAGTAATACATTTTTAAAAACATACACTATACATTTAAGTAATACATTTTTAAAAACATACATTATACATTTAAGTAATACATTTTTAAAAAAACAAATAACTGACATTCTTCACATAAGACATCAGTATCTCAAAATAGGCATATACATGAGAACATCTGCACTTTAAAATGATACATCAATGTAGTATTTTAAAAACTGCTGAAGTTTTGAATTTTATATAATTTACAAAATAACGCATTTCGTAATAAATAGAAGATTCCTGTTTCTGTGCTATTTAGTCGTATTATGGAACCGACATTGTTTTTTAAATGGATTCATACTCAAAATACAGGTAAAGGTTGCACAATTTTTACATCAAGTTATTACTCCAATAACTGAGACAATGCTTGAATATATTTTTAAAACTTCAAAATTGAATTCGAATTTTTTAACTAAAATTGTTGTGGATAAAATTATTTTAAAATTATTAATTTAAATTTGAATTTTGAATCTGAATTTTCGCTTGAATTTAGTATTAAAATTATTATTTGTTTTTCTTAATTTATTATAGTTGTTACCATACCAGTAACTCGAGGGGGGTTATTCCAAAGAAATATGTACGCTACTGCATATTTGATTACAGTTTACTAAAGTTAGTAAAATATACATTAAAATAGATTAATTAAAGTTAATGCAGTGGATTCCCTATCAATCGAAGCAATCCCCGGTTATCAAATCCAGCGGCAATGCGACACAGAGCCGACCCGGCATAAAACCGACAGTCTTTCTGTCGGGAAACATCCAATATTCAATTCTTCTGCAGGAAAATATAAGTATTCTATAGGTAAAGAGTTAAAATATTGTAAAAAATAACGAGATTAACATCCAGAATTTTCAAAACTGAATTTGTAGAACTGCAAAAATGATCGAGTCTTCCAGCAACACTATAAAATAATGAATGAAGAGATAAAAAGAGAAACATTCGGCTGTCAAAACAAGGTAATTTAAAATAGAAAGGGTACTTACGTAGTAACGTAGCTACCTTGGCGTGATCCGGCGACCTTTTATAGATGAAAAGGTTTTTGGTTTTATTAGATTGCGGCAAAGCACTCGAGGGCTATCTGCCTTAAGAGAGGAATGCCATCGTGGAGGACTTTCTAAGGGAAACTGGCGCGCATACACGTTACACATGGGGAAAACCACGAAAACGCCCATGCAGCCAGCCCATTCGCGGGATTCGAACCTCGGACCGAACTACTAGCGTTCAGCGATGTAACCGCTGGGCCGCTGGTAGGCTCACAGATGAAAAGGTAAAAGTTACTTATCGGGTGCAAGTTGGTGGTTTTCGTGCTTTTTTTTAGAATGACTCCTAAACTATCGACATTAATCGTAAGTCGATAAACGTTATCGACATAAAGAAAACATACTTCAGTAATTTAAAATGTAAATAATACATCACATAGAATTCATCAATAAAATCTCAAAACTTTTAAAAGCAGCATATTTTAGAATTCCCGATAATATGTCAAGTGTTGCCATACATTCCTCCCTTTTTCTTTCTTAGTCTTTTCTCAGTTCATCGTATCAGTGTTCAATTTTCTTAGTAAGATGACTTACAGAACCTTCTTTGTCTTTTTGTTATTAACGTTTTGTCGATTTAACCTCATTAAAAATCACTTTCTTCGCGCTAATGCCACATAAGATTCAACAGCCAAATCACAAAATATTTAAAAACAGCATTTCTTTATTATTAACGGGCTCACCAGCGGCCGAGCGGTAAAGTCGCTAAACATTGGTAGTTCGGTCCGAGGTGTTCGAATCCCGCGAACGGGCTGGCTGCATGCGCGTTTTCGTGATTTTCCCCATGTGTAACGTGTATACGAGTCAGTTTCCCTTAGAAAGTCCTCCACGAAGGCATCCCTCCCCTTAGGCAGATAGCCCTCGTGTGCTTTGCCATAACTCAACACACACACTTTATTATTAACGATAGAATGCTAAGTGTTGTCATACATTCTTTTATACTCGCTGTATCATTTTATCAAAAATAATACATAACGGTAATATTTGATGACAGCATCCGATAACATTTACTAGCAATATCCTTTTATTTGAAAAGTGATATGGGCAAAAAACGAGGATCGAGACTAAAGCATATATGGTTTTTAAAATAATAATTATTATTATTACTATTATTATTATAAAATATTGCCAGAGGTGTACATTTAATGAAGAATAGATATATATGATGCAACATAAATAAAACGTAAGAATTTGATTATTTAGTTTTGATTTGATTATAAAGACTTTAATTCAAAGGACAGATTGCAAAGGACACAAGGCGAAATTTCCCCTCGAATGTTTTCTTGATTCAAGGCCATCGCATGAAAAGAATCTTTAGAGTCTAACAAATGTCTAGTGAAGGTTTGCCGTTGGTAACTAAAGATGTTTTCTTTATTCCTTTTATTTCATCTTCAGGAATTTAACTGCTAAAGTTAACTATATAACTTTCTTTTTAAAGCCATGAAATCCATCGTATTCTTTTTCACTGTTCGCCTTAAAATTCCCGTACGAGTAGATTACAATTATTTTAAAATGCTAAGGAAGAATTTTCTATAAAAACAATTGATTTTACTGCAAATAAAGTAATGCACAAAATAGCTACAAATACTTTTTTTTCTCGTTTAGAAGCAAAATAATGATAAAAAATTTGACTGCTAAATCAGTCCGAATGGGAAATTGAAAAATGGGCAAGTACAGTACTATTTTGGAAATTTTATGAAATTTTCTACTTTCGGGGCATAGTAAACAGCTATTGGTGATCAAATTCCTCAGAAAGTTCGCCATTGGCGATCAAAAATCCCATATTAGCCAATTAGCTTACGATTTTCTGTAGAATATTAGCAGATAATTCTTTTACTAGTATGTATTTCTTGATAGGTACTAGATTCATTTACGTGTTTTTGAGTAAAAATGAGAGTTCAAGGTTAAAGGTTAAAAGATCTTCCTTGTGACACCTAAATAATTTAAGTGACTTAAATATCAAAGCAACACAGATTTCTAAGTAGCAACACGAACAAATTTAAAAGTGAAACAATTATTGTTACTAAAGAGTGAACATTGAAACAGCGCATAGGGAACAGCTTTTTATCAGCGAAAATTAGGAGTGAACTGCTATTTAAGAGTGGGAGGATTATTATTATTACTAGAAAGCTTTTATTAGCAATCAGAATCTCATTAAGTGAAATGAGCTCAACAGGCAGAGCGAAATAATAGCTGAAAAGCATTAATAATTAAAGAATGTGTAGAAACATTAGGTATTTTTTGAAAGCAACAGAATTGAAAAATTAGCAAATCGCCAAATCATGGGTGTGGAGAAGCCTCATCCAACACCATTTTAGTTCGGGGGCCACTGTAGAGACATTAGGTATTTTTTGGAAGCAGGCGAATTGAAAAACTAGCAAACGCCTACGCCGGGAATCGAACCACGGACCTCTGGAATTCCGGCCCAGCGTGCAGAACCCTGCACCACGAAGGCACGCTAGGAAGGCGGGAGAAATACTTTATAAATGAAGATTTAAAAAAATCGAACTCAAAAAGTATTAGTAGAATAATGTTAACAATCCAAAAGCATCTAACTACGGATATGAACAAATTAACTGAAAATAATGACCTAAATTAACTAAAAATTAATTAAAAGAAGAAATGGAGATTTAAGGAATGGATAATTAGTACTCTGTTTTTTAAAATTTTCGACAAAACTGATATGAGAAGTAAAACGACCAATTATCGACTGACAGACCGAAATTTACGAAGACCACGGATATTTAATTTTATGGACCTTGTAAGTCCATGCTGAGTTTGTAATGACTTCAGAGGTCATGTGCGCTCATGAACATACTACGTTATCAAAAAAATCAAGTGATCTGTAATGTTACATGCTGCTTTTTGCTATTTTTTGATTCTTGTCTTGCTAATTTAGCTCAAAAATTTTTGTCAACACTACTCAAAAACCGGGTTCGGTTCTATGCTGGTAGTAATCCTGTGCAGGTACCCTAAGAAGTAACAGCAATGTAATTAAATACTCTCCCTCTTAATTATGTGCTGTTCTAATTGTAATCCTTGGTTACATTATGCAGTGGCTTCTGAACACAGTGTCTTTTCTATGTCAATGTTAAGCCGATGTCGATTCTATGAAGTGTCGACCGTACGCGTGTGAAAAGACTGTGAAGGTGACAAATGTACATCAATTCTCTTATTCATTATTACATTATTAAAAAAATGTCTATTTTATTGTGTCGATCGTATGTCGCCTATTATTTTAGAATAGGCACTTCAAGGCCTTTCCGACCATTTCTCATTTGTGATCGTAACATATGTCGTCATTACACAACACTTATATCCTCAACCTCATTTGAGACTGTGATTAAAAGCAGTTTGCATTCGGAAATGAAGCGGGAAAATGCAATTAAGGGATTCGAACATCTTCCACAGGTGTCGTTACCATGGTAACCAGGGAGAACGAAGTGACTCTGAAGTGCTCATTATAAAGTAACAGACTGCAGTATCTGTTGTACGGCGGTATTTATCCATATTAAACCTACGCAATGTCGATCCTTTCTATGCATTTCCTCCCCCCCCCTTGTCTGTCCTATAAATGTAACCTAATCCAAAAGCAGGTAAAACAAACAGAGGAAGGGGAATAAATCATATTATAATTAACAGAAAAATACTATTGATAATACATCTTTAATTTCAAACAGTTTAATCTGAAGACTTAAGTTCATTGCATTACAGAAATTAAATCGGTATTGCAAGCAAAAAGGCCATCGTAAATAACCGAAGAATATCTTCATTAGTAATGAAGTAATTAATTGCATTAACTATACTTACGAGAGAATTTTAAAAATCTCTCGCCGGACTCGAACCACGGACCTCTTGAATACGCGCCGAGCGTGCTGACTACTACACCACGGAAGCATGCTAAGAAAGTGGGAGAAATACCTTATACAGCTACCAAGAAAACTGTTTCATAGTTTTATAAAGCTTCTTAATAATTAAGCAGATAATGAAAGTAGTTTTTATACTTAAAGAATAATTAAGAGTGTTGTGTCATAAAAATTAAGGAAATAATGTGGAGTAAATTCTGTATTTAAATAGTTCTCAAATAGTTAATTACCTTTATGAAGATAATAATAATTGTATGTTGGAAATCTTTTATAGAATCCTCATTAAAAGTAGCTTATATATAGGAAGTTCTAACTTCGAAAATTATCTTTTTATATCCCGTTTCTCAGTACTACATGTCTTGTACTACTATAAACTAGGTATCAAAATTTGCTTACCATACTATTTCCTACAACTGTCTATTAGTGCCCCGATATTGCAAAATATGCTGCAAATATTGCTCCTGTTGGAGACAGAGAAAAGTGGGCGGGCCAAAGTGGCTCTTATACCTAGTATATATTGCTCGTCTAATCTCCTTATCGGCTTTTATTGCCAAGTTAATATTCTAGGCCATCTACTGAAGAAAAAAACTTATCCGTTTTCGATATTTTACTCAAGTAATTCATATTTGAAGTTAAAGGCTCGTGACACATTTCGACAGCCTGATAAAAGAAGCAATTTTAGTTCCAGATTTAATGCTTTATATTAGTTTAAGGGTAGAGCGGAGATTAAGGAATTTATTGCTCCGAAACTAAGAGCATCATAGCTCGTATATAAAATGAAATATAAGGATTAGTTTCAAAATTTATTTCTATCTTGTAAAAAAAAATTATAGTGAGGCATAATTTTCTGAAATAACATCGAATCTATATATACCAGATTTGTAGTTTGGAAGAACATAGGTCATTGAACAGTCTTTAAGAAGCTTTTCACCCTTTACGCGAAAGCATATAAAAATAAAATGTTTCAGTGAAAAATCTGAAACTCATAAAAATTTCAACACTTTTTTTTGTCGTTCGTTGGATTTTTGAACTAATAAAGATTTAAAACTATAGTATAATTTTGCACATTATCAAGGAAAAGACGGGTTTGTAAAAAAGATAAAAATTTGAAATACTTGTTGTTAAAGTATACCAAAATATAGAAAAAAGCACAATTTCTGTAAAATGGAAAAACACTCAACTAAGCATTTCACTTTTAGTGTTTTTTTTTTTTTTTAATTTTATTGTTGCTTATGTAAATAATGTTTTTCGTAATTTTTAAGACAGCTTTGGAAATAAACCACAATTGCTCATCCTCAAAAAATGCTTAATTTAATGACCTGATTTAGTTACTAAATCTTTAAAAACATTAATACTACTTTTAGCACCATCATGCAAAGAGATTGTTGTATTTGACACCTCCTATCTACGAAACAGTTAAAGTGAAAGAAAAAAAAAACATTTAAGCATTTTTGATATTAAGAATTTAATTTGCCCATAATTAAAACTCTTATCTGAATTTTGAATTCTATCATGAAGTAATTTTACAAGAAGGTTTCCGTTAGATAAGCTACTTCTCTTATAGATGTATATATAACTTCAGATAAGGAAAGTATATGACTGTGTTTTAATTTAATTTTTAAAGCTAAATTTAGCTTTATATTTTAAAACTAATCCCACTAAGTTTTAAAACGTATACGGCACAAACTATGTTGCAGATTGTCATCTCTTGATAGTTTCTTGGAATAAACTGCACATAATGGATTAGACATATCATCTACTGATGTGCAGACAGTTATGACGAGCAGCTTAACTTAATAAGTTTGAGTTCATATAATTTTAATACCGGTCAAGATGCCTCATCGAGATATCCGTTAGATATATTCGAATAGACTGGAAAAACGTTGATAATTAAACTGTTGGTTAGACACTTACATGGAGGCAAACATGGAAGTAAAAATTCAGTACAAACTTTTGCAGCGATACTAAATTCCGCTAAAGAAGTGTCTTTTTAAATGAGGAAGCATGTCATAGCCTGTTTACATGTCATTTGAATGCCATATTTCTGCGTTTAGTTTTTCAGATCCGTGTTGATAATATAAATTCAATATATTCAAATATTAAAAAATGTAAGCTCTGAACTTATATTTTTGAAACTGATTAAATTTAAGGTACATTTTAATCTCAAAATGAAGTAAAAAATATCTCAAAATTAGTTTTTTTAACTTTATAAGCACATTATATGTGCCTCACCACGAAGAAGATTAGATATCACGCCACAAACTAAGTGTTCGTTAATTTTATCCCTTTAGCAACTTTTGGCATAGCTATTCCTCAAATGAAATTGAAAACCAAAGCACTAACATTATTTTTTGATTAATGCACATTTTCTCATCAGCAGCTATAAAAGATACTGTTAAACCTTTTGAATTCTCGTTAGTGATACTTTCTTACAAGCTCCAAACATCGTGCTTTTCTCTCTTCTTATCAGATAACGATATCAGCATACGTTTATCACTAACACTAGAGAGTCAGAATAATGATCTCTATGACTTCCGTATGTGCCAATAAACTGGCTATAAAAAAGAAATTAAATTAAAACTTTTTACAGTACTAATGGCTAACTGATTGCTTTCAAATTCCTTTTCTAATATTTTATGCGCTTAACTGAATCGATTAACTTCATGGGAACTTTGTTAATTTCTTATATAGTCTTAAAAGACATACACACACAATAAAAAATGTTTTTATTTCTGGAATTACCAACATAAAATCGGAGTACACGAGTTAAATCCTTCTAAATCCTTTTATACCACAGTAATAAAATGTTTTACTTTTATTGTATTTCTTTATGGTGGGGGGCAAATTAGAAATTCTGTTTGCATTACTGTATAAATAAGGAAGCAATAGTGTTTTAGAAATGATATCTTGTCATTTCAGTAGTTGCAGATTGTCACAGTCTGGCAAAGAATGTAAATTGCGATTAAAAAAGGCTCAAAATAATCTCTATTAAATACATGTATCACATACTTTCTTATGACATAACATCATAAACAGAAATTTTAGGAGATAATGCTTTTTACATTATTGCTTGCTGAAAGTGGCATTATTGTTACAATAAACATCAAGCTATAAACTCACTATTCACAAACACGATAAACTCACATTGACAAACACGGGACTTCTAGAAGTGATATTTTCTACTTAAGGGATGAAGCTCAGTTATAACGATTAGAAAACATATGCATTTAGGATGTTAGGGCAGTTTGATATGATGAGAATTCCCAAATTTTATTTTAAATATATTACACTGACGGAAAAAAATCCCAACACCAAGAAAAACTTACTGTAGAGTAACGAATATAAAGAATTTTCGGCAATACATTTGTCTAAGTAACATATTTAACTGATTAAATTTTTAAGATCACAGGTTAATCCAAGCGCAAGAGCAGCCCTTTTAAATATGAAATGCTGGTACATTAATAATTGGTATAACTGCTAGAATTTTGAATGCAAACATGCAGACGTGCCTGCATTGTGTCGTACAGGTGCCGGATGTGAGTTTGTGGGATGGAGTTCCACGCTTATTGAATTTCGTCGGTCAATACAGGGACGGGTAATGTTGGTTGTGGATGAGGCTGGAGTTATCGTCCAATGATGTCCCAAACATTGTCGATTGGAGAAATATCTGGTGATATAGCAGGTCGAGGCAACATGCTAACACTTTGTAGAGAACGCTTGGGTACAACAGCGGTATGAGGGCGAGCTTCAAATGAAAAGCCATTCATTTATCCAAAGAAAATGGAAATCGTGCTGCAGCAAGAGTATTTGGTGTTCGTGAAATTTGGAACGGGTGTTGATAATTATTATTTTTGGATCAGAGTAATAATGATTGTGAAGATGAAACAAAATTCGATGATGTGCCTGAAGATATAACGGAAGACGAAGGTTTTGAACTATTCATGTCATCCAACAATGAAAATTTTCAAGTCCATAAGTTATGTCATTTCGTTTAAATAAACAGCATTTAGGTACATATAGAAATCTAATTTTTTACCTAATCTAATTTAATTTAATACCTGAACTATAACGTGCACCCATGAATTTCGATCTTATTTTTTTTAGAGCGTTATACGCCGGAATATACGTTATGTCGTTTAAGGAATCTTAATAATGAGTTGTTGATCAAGTGATGGTAACAATTAATAATTCTATGTACGGTAATATGAGATCAATTAATTAGCTGAAATAGTAATACACTTACTTTAAAGAAATAAAATGTCCCGTTAAATTAAAAGAGATATAAAAATCTTATTACTTTATTAGTTAATTTTACAATAATTAGACATGCTAATATGCTAATAATATTACAAATAAATTAGATAATAATGTGTACTTTTGCCTGTTTAAGTATCAGTCTATATTCATAAATTATTAAATGTCTTATTAAATTAATCTTTTTGTTCATGTATGTAATCCTTTCTGATGCAGCGTAAATGATATAATCATATCCAATTATTTAAAATAATAATACTTAGTTTTCCTATCTTATTATTCTAAATTCTTCAAATGTGATCACATATCCTTGGTAAAAACTTAATCTTTACGCAGATGTCTAATTAATGTTATACTAATGAAATAAATTATTAGCCAAGCTATTTCCCAATTTTATATTTTTACAGCCTTTCCTCTTTGCAGTTTTACGGTTGTAATTATGTGTTTTTATTTTGGATGAAGTTCTACTTGTGTTCAGCCTTTCCGCTTTGCAGTTTTACGGTTGTAATTATGTGTTTTTATTTTGGATAAAGTTCTACTTGTGTTCAGCCTTTCCGCTTTGCAGTTTTACGGTTGTAATTATGTGTTTTTATTTTGGATGAAGTTCTACTTGTGTTCAGCCTTTCCGCTTTGCAGTTTTACGGTTGTAATTATGTGTTTTTATTTTGGATGAAGTTCTACTTGTGTTCAGCCTTTCCGCTTTGCAGTTTTACGGTTGTAATTATGTGTTTTTATTTTGGATAAAGTTCTACTTGTGTTCAGCCTTTCCGCTTTGCAGTTTTACGGTTGTAATTGTGTGTTTTATTTTGGATGAAGTTCTACTTGTGTTCAGCCTTCTCCTACTTGGAGGCACTGTTTTGGCTGTTTAGATCTTTCTGCAGGTTTATTTTCCATTGTTTCATCTAAAGATTAATGGTCTTATTGACGCATATTATTGTCACAGTTTGCTGACACGTTATTTTTTTGTCGATAATAATAATTAGTTCAGTCGTAGGTACTTAGTCTGAGACTGAATTTAGTGAAATAAATGTAATATTTTGATTGCAAATGATTTTATAACAAAACAAAACGAACTTTAATGTCTAATTAGGTTTTAGATTTGCTATATTAAAAAATAATAAAGGTCAATAACTAATCAAAGCCGTAGATTAATTAGCAGGCTCTAAGTTTTTATTATATAAAGTTTGAAGCCATATAAATATAAGTAAGTTTCTGGACCTCTTTATATTGTCAGCTTCAGTGTTTTTCGATGTTATGCATAATACTGAAATAATTAAGACACCAGATTTTTTACTACTTGTACCCTTATTGTGTGTGCTTATTCTTTAAATAAATATACGGTATTTAACGAAAAGTATTTTAAAAATAAATTTAAAATTGCATAAAAGTACAATAAGAAACTTATTTTAAGGGTAAAAAAAGTTTAATAAATATGTTTAATAAGTGTAAGAAACTTATTTTAAAATCCGCTTACAACAAACTCCCATTGAATTTAGTCGTTTATAATAATATCAAAAACTTTTTCAGGGAATTCTTTAGACCTTTAGGCTCCAAATTTCTTTCTAGGAAAACTAAAAGAGAGAAATTTTAAAGTTTAGTTATAATTTAAATTACAAGTGTACACTATTTTACAAAAAAGAAATAGTGTAAATTCTACGACCCTTGTATAATATCCTTTACTGTTTCTCTAGCTAATTTCTTCTAAAAATTTAATCCGTTAAAATAATGTGCATGGGATCCCCAAAAATAGACTTAAAATTGCAGCATGAAGATCTCATCAATGTTTTTTAAAAGAACGGAAATGGCAAAGTTAGCATATTTCATAGACTAACGAGGTTCTATCTCCTTTCATAAGCATCTCATCTATCATTTTCCTAAAAAAAGAACGCTAACAAAAATGGAACAGTGCTGTGTTTGCTCATCCCGGTGAGTTATGATAACCAGAAAGATGATAATCAGGGAAGTGCGTGTTTGTATGACTAAGAGTTTATAATGAATAAATTATTCTTCCAAGTGTGAAAATGTTAACTCTTTGAGACTGGATTCACAGATGACCGTTGTTGATGCAAACATTCTCTTGAATTATTATATAATATCTATTGCATACAAAGTGTCTAAAACTAAATCTGTGTTTCTATTTTGAAATGACAAGAATTTAGAGACACGACTGAGAAACAAAAACGAAGACAAGATGTTTTTTGATCTGCCAGCTTCAAATGTTGCTGTCTCTCATTTTCAAGTACACTTTTGCTGAGAGGAAGGAGTAAAAAATGTCCGCTTTACAGAGATGCTATTCATCTTAAGACTGCAATCTCAGCTGGTAGATTAGCCTATAGCTATGTGCCTTGGGAAGACTACCTAGCGGACACTAAATCATATTCTCGTTAAGTCACAAAAACGCCATGTAGATACTCTTTTCGTCTTGAATCGAACCCGGGACCGAAGTTCAGTATTCATATCACTTGCTCATATGGGAGTCTGTAAATTCCGTAAGTTTGTCCTCCTAATCCAGCATTCAATCCAGAGATACATCTGTTATTTTATTCTTATGATCCATTTAGCGATGAGCCTGAATAATAATCTTCCATGATCCTTTTCGAGCTAATAGAGTCAGCCTGTCCTTATTTCTATAATGAGGCGTACATGTCCTTATCAACCGAACAAACTAATTTGAAATATATAAAGAAAATATGTTACATGTAAGAGAGTTTCATGTTTTGATCTTTTAAGGAAACTTTTCCACTTTATCGAAGTCTCCGAAACGGGACAACGATAATTTCGTTGCAGACAATCGCACTGTGTTAAACTACTACTTGATCATAAAGCCCGTAACATTTTAAACTGTTCCATTTTAAGTTACATATGTCAAAATCTTCCATAATTTGAGGCAAGTCATGTAATCACAGTGGAAGACGTGACGTTATTTTCGAATAATGCAAAATGTTCTCGTTGTCGGCCACATTAGGCTTTACTCATCACGCCACTGTTAACAAAGAAACTTTAAAAGTTATATTTTTTCCTTATTATTTTGTAACTGCAACAACGAATTTTGTTCGCTTTCAGAAACTCCCATTAAAAATGAGCAATGAAAATTTAAGAAGCGAAGTAATTACATAACAGATTTGTGCGAATTTCAAATACGAACTAAGTTGTCTTTCCATTATTGATTAAAAGCAGCGACATTCTTCTGCATATAGGAGGGATAACCTGAAATAACTTCTAAAGCCGATAAACCCCAATATATTTTACTTGGGTAATATTTTTAGAATGCATCTTCCAATATATTCAGTGCTGAAGTATTCTTTATAAGTAGTACTGCAGATGCAGTAAGCACCATGACTAAATGTAAAAGTCAATCAGAATACCGTACATTCTCATGGGAAGCAACATGTTCATCACAATCAACTGGATACGCTATCAGAAATTTTCATGAGCGTTAAATGTGTTTACAGAAAAAGTAAAATATATTCGCATAGGGAAATCCAGTGTTAATAGTAACTGTTTTTAACCATACTGTAGGCTGCAATAAAGGATGGGCCCCGTGTAACTCAAGGGCATTGGATTGGTCAACTCTAAATTAGAATTTAATAACGGAATTTTTTTCTGGTACGAATGAGTCAGATGACGAACTTTTATCAATGACTGTGACACTTCGAACTTACGTCAGTTGAGGTATTTCCCATATATATATACACATGCAACGGAAGCGACACAAGAGTTTTTGGGGTTCTTGTGCGTAGAAGTTAAATGTTCATTATATATTAGATATGATATAATATCATTTTTTGATATTAAACAATCTTTTCTCTTTTTATTTATTATCTATATATGATGCACGAATGTACCAATATATATGTGAGTTTAAATTATCAAAACTACACGTAATAGGCGCCATCCTGTTGTATCTCGCTTTGTTAAAGAAAATTTGAATTTATACCAATAATTTTTTATTACTGTTTTCACATTGACAGCCAGAATTATCAATACAAGCCTTTACGCGAGTTTTCCTTTTCTGTTCCGCATAAGCAAGAAGCTAAACAAACCATGGAAGCAATATTTTAAATAATTTATTTGTGTTTTGTACCGAATAAGGTGACTAAATTTAAAAAAAATAAGTTAAAATAAAGATATTTCAAAGAGAACTTTATAACCTGCAAAGAGTATTTCATATGCATAAGCTGCAGTGCTTTTATGTTAAATGTAAAATTAAGCCTATAAAATTGCACAACTATTATAGGCATTCAAAAACAAAGTCCAACATTAAGAATCAGCGTAAATTTAAAAAAAATTGTAAGAACTTTTAAAAACTTACGCTGATTCTTAATGCTGGACTTTGTTTTTGATTTTTATTCAGCGTGATACTTAAACTACATTATAGGCATGTTTAAGATCGAAATGAAATTAAAGGCGTTTTTACTAATGCAATGTAAAATAGTCAGGTGAACGCTTAAGATACCTTGGGAGGAACCAACAGAAATTTTAATCACTTTTGAAATCAAAATAGCTATTATCTGTTGATTGTTTTTTCCGGCACTTCGTGTCGCTACAAATAGATGACTATTCCTAATACACAATTAAATAAGAATATATAAGCATAATATGTATGACCTCATATGGAAATATTATAAAACTATTAGATAAGTATTCAAGAAAACTTAGGAAGCAAAGAAGAAATTTGGATTTTTTCTGTTAATGATACAATACATACAGGGTAGTTCGAATCTCTCTGTGCAGACGTTAGGAAATGTAATAGAGAGTTATAGATTTAAAAATAGTTATAGCGAAACTAAAATAAATTGCTTTCTTTAATAAATCAAATTTCCTCCGAGATGAATTCAAGTTCTGTAATTACTCGAATACCCGCAGAGGCACGTTCGAGTATTTTCATTGAATGGTTTATTCATTAGGCAATTATTTTTTTACTAACTCCTTTCAATCTTCACCAGAATGTAAATTACGTCAAATATAAATAGCGAGTACAGACACTATTCAGGGAGCATGGACTGGCATGCTAGAGCTGTATTGTGATTCAACACTTTCATCAAGCCTAGCTGTCTTGTAAGAGTTCGGGAGTGATTTGCCTTGTTGTCAAAAGCTAGTGTTAAGCAGAGGAAAGCGAGTTGGAGTTGAAGTCTGCAGACATGAATCTGGCTGTGTTCTGATAATGTAAATACTTCGTATTAATAAAAGCTTTGCGATTAGCAATGGACAGATTTTGATAGATTTGAGTTTTATTTCAAAGTTTACGAGTAGCAGTAAACAATATTTTCCTTGAGTTTTATACCCGTGAGTTACTAAGTTCAGCGTTTACCTTTAATTAGCTAGTGAAGAAGAAAATTATCAAAGCAAGTGAGGCTAGGCCATGTAAAGGAAGATAAATTAGTATCTGACGTGTCGAAATTGCTGCTGTCTAACCACGTAGCTGCAGCTCGTGACCGGTATGTGGCCCTTTGTCCCTTAATTGCAATTCCCTTCAGAAACCAATTTTATTTTCGAAATAGAATTACATATTAAAACAGAAATTGGCCGAGATATGCTCTTTAATAATTAATAATTGTAAATTCTTACATAACGTTTGTGTATAATAATTTAATCCGTCCGATGTCAAATAAGCTTATACCTGAAGATGTGACATACCTTATGAATGCTGCAAAAAAGAAATAGAAATACAAACATATATATATATATATATATATATATATATATTAAAAACTTAAACTACTAATATAGTAGAATTAGATTAAACTATCCCAAGAAGATGCTAAAATTGTATAAAGCTACCTTTTACATTTAAAATATGAATAAAAATTCAAGACAATCCCTTACTATTTTTGAAATATTTTTATAATTTATTTAAAGTGCAAATACTAATCATGTAAAAATTTATAATACATTATAGATTGTTCCTGTTTCTATGTTCCAGACCGACTTTTCAAGAGCTAATAATCTGAAACATCAAAAACTGAATAATCCAAGAGAACGATATCACGTTTTGATCCGTATGACCTTTTGAGTATTTAAGGATGAAAATAAAATACAGAATAAAATGAAATGGAAATTGAAATAAGAAAATGAAAACTATATACGTTATTTACTTCCCATTCTTAAATAAATCGTGCGGTTACCTCGACGTGATAAAATCTCGCGCATGTAAATAAAGCATGTACATAGTTTTAAAAGCAAAATTAGTATAAAATGGTACCATAAAAGTATAAATGTGATTAAAAGGAAAATCTAGTAAAAGCATGTCAATTTACATTGAAAATACAGCGGACAATTTAACTGTGGAATTTAAACTTACTAAATATTTAACTCATAAAAAATTTGCCAACAAAATGTTGTAAAAAGTATTATTGTAGAAGATTATTAAAACAAAATCGTTCAAACTCATTGCAAACTATTAAAGCGCAAATTAACGCTAAACAATCTTGTACTACTCAAACAATAAAAGATATTAAGAACAAATTCCATAAGTCAACATTCAAACAACCTGTTGTAGAGTTGCGCGCCTCCAACTTGCACGCAACCAAGAGGTGACTGGAAAAATGACAGAGTCTTGCTAAGGGTTTAAAAGTCCCTTTTTATTCAACTTAAGAAGTTACAATTTCGTGCTCTTGACGCTCACAAACTACGCCGACTCGGCGGTAAAATAAAAATAAGAACCTGAAAAGAAACTAATAACAAGACTCTAACTACGAGGCTCTCTAAAAGTAACTAACCTCACCGCGTTTTACAATACCGCTGCTAATACAGCAAACGTTGAACAATTAACAATTCTCCTAGGCAAGCACACAGGCCGAAACGCGGGGTTCTTCAATTTCTGTCCAACTACCTCCGCGCTCGTGAAGTAAGAACAGCACACCTCGAACTCGTTTCCTTTCTATTTAACTCAGAATACTTCCGCTGATAATTTGAATCCTTGCGCGTTCTACTAAAATTTACATACTCTGGCATTGGCAGTTCCAGGGGAAAGTAAGGCTTGACAGGAAAGATAGTTTAAACTTAAAATAAATGTTAGTTAAAATAAATATAAACCCTACACTGTAATAAATCAAAATGGCGCTATTCCTCTTTGTTAAGAACGTGTGGAAACTAAGTAACAAGGTTGCAATTTCCTGTGAACTTCAGCCAGATGCAGTAGTGGTCAAACCTGACAATGCAATTTTGCATTATCAGACCCCCGCCAAAGTGTCCTATAACGGCGTAGCTTAGAAATTGGACGTTACAAAGGTAAAAACTGGTATGTTTATGGAAGATTCTAGAATTTCTAATTTCATTTACCATATATTACTCTCTTCACGGTTTAATATAATCCAATCATTTTGTAACAAAAATTAGAGTTTAAATTTGGTAGTTAATGCCTGCTATTTTTAGAGAAAGGTTATATAATACTTTCGAACGTTATTATTTAATAAAATGTTAATTAAAAGTTTGATCTCTTCTTGACGATAATTCACTTCAGGACAAATTTTTTAAATCTATGAATTTGATTTGTAATAGTGTTCGAAACAAATTTTCCGAAATATTAGATTCCTAGTGAATTAACTGAATAGTTTTAGAATCGAAATCTCTTCTATTATCATCAAGAATAACATTTTTAAAATAAAAAAAATATGTAAATCTAAATAGCTAATTTATTTTTGAGTAAGTAGTAGTATTAGTTTTTTTTTTTAAGGATTAAACTATTTGGGTAAATATTGTGTTTTTAAATTTCCCGAAATTAATAATTACAATGATATTATCAATATAGCTAAAAATGTTATTGACGTAAAATTTATCTCTTTACTTCACAGATTTTTGGAAGTTATATTCTTTCTTGAAAAGGTAAAAATTGCAAACAAAATTGTGGGATAATGTTCCTTAGATATCCCTTTTATTTGCTGGGAAACAGAGTCCTTATACTCTATGTAATTGTTAAAAGTGCACATTTAATGTGATTTTTCTAATTTTGTTCAGAAATAATTGAAAGTATTTCAGGAAAAAGTTTTGTGAGTGGAACTAGACTGTTATAAATTTCTGCAAGCTGAAGAGAGGCGTAAATATTTTCAAAATCGTAATAATTTATTTCCTTTGTTATTTATTTAAATTTTAAGTGTGGCAAGAACTGGAATGTTATTATTTATAATCCAGTTGTGACTATGTCCTTTACTGATTGATTCAAAAATACCAGCATAGACGTTTTTTTAAGATGCAGAGCAAAAACATTGTCTACGGCTTTTAACGTTAGTGATAAAACGGAAAATAATTGGATTTTTATGAACTTTCGGCAAGACATAAAAGTTAGCAAAGTTGTTGCAATCGGATTTGACTGAAATTTTAAGTTTCTTGTGAAAAGCTTTAATTGTATTCATAATAGAGATAATATTAATATTTTTGGTAAATAATTGTCTGTTGAAGTCTGTTGATATATACGACAGACGTATATACATTCGGCAGAATCAGCAGGCTTCGTAATTCTTCAGCTGTTATGTAACATTTGTAAACGTTCTGGTATTGAACTATACTAAACACACTTCTTCTGTAGTCCATAATTAAAAGTTTCTTAGGATCGTTAATTGATATTTGCTCGGGAAGTTAATTTCTCCAGAAGGTTTTTGAAGCGGAGTAGATTTTAGAAAAACATTAGCAGCAGCGGCATCAGACCTACAATAGAGACATACAGACCTTTCCGATACGGGCATGAATCATCCTTTTCATGATTAATCAAGCCTTTATAAATTTTAGATTTCGTTGTTCTAACTGGAGTTTTTCATGACGGAATCGATACTTGGAGATGTTAATTTCATTCCGATTGTCTCACCCACTTTGCAGCCTGCTTCTTATCTGCTTCTTTTTTAAACCGCATAGGTGTACTTTAAATTGACCTTACGATATGTTGATAATGTGCTCTCTCAAGTGTTGCTGAATAGTACAATGAATGCAATAGTTTTAAATTGCATTGAAAAGACAATAAAAATAATATGAATTCTAAATTTCTTCGAAACCGAACGCTAAAAATTCTCGAATCTCATATCTCCCGAATCTTCAAGTAATACTAATAGCTGTAACTTTTACTTAATATTCCAAGCTCTTGAATAAGGAAAACGTTTTAATCTGCGCTTAAAGACAAATAATATTCCTTTCGTTCTAGAGGTTCGTGGGTTCGCAGTTATTGATGGTAACACTTGATGAAGAATCAAAATAACTTATTTGCCAGTATTACACAGGAAAATTCCAAAGACACGTTTACAGTCGTCAGAAAACTACGATAAATACGCTGCAACAATCAGCAACACAGCTTTCAGGCTATAAAGGTGAAGACAGCTTCACGGCAAAGCACTAAATACAGCTCCCGACTCGGTCGATTGCTTTCAAGCTAAACACAAGTCACTACTACCCTACTGAATTCAAGATACTCCTCTCTCCGCGTACAGACAGGGTATTCATAGCTTTATATCTTCGAGATATAAAGATATTCATATCTTCGAGAACATTCCCGAGGAAAGCTGTAAGAATGCATTCCAGAATGTTCTCGCTCCGTCTATGGCATAGCGCCAATTTTGTCTCCAAATCGGAGATTTCGCTTAAAATCTGGCAACCCTGTCTTTCCCTGCCATTTTCTGGCGACCCTAAACTGGTTTTGCGGGGAAACTATCTTACCGCAGCCGGGCATTTCGCAACAATATACACTCATGTCCATAAATTAAGGATAATTCGGAGTCACGCGGAAATCGAACTCTAAAATAAATATATCACCTGTAAAATCACTACACACATCTTCAAGAATCATATGCAAATTTCAGGAAGTAACCAGATGACACCGATGGTACGTCACAATGACGAGAGTGTAAGAGAGTGATATATAAGGAATACAGGCAAAGATGTAAAATTTTTCGCAGGCGCTTTATAAGCATTTCAGTGCAATAACCGAATAGTTATGACCGTATAGTTATTAATAATATAGAATTCTCGGCCGTCTGGAATGTGGGCGTACCCAACTGGAAATATCAGACGAACTTGGAATTGCCCAGAGTGTCATCTCCAGGCTTTGGCAACGATTCCAAGATGATGGTAATGTGAATAGACGTTACAGCACAGGTCGCCCCAGAGTTACAACGCCGAACGAGGACCGGTATTTAGCAGTTACTGCCAAAAGAAACAGGCGGAGCACAGCCTCAGACCTGTCTCGTCAGCTCTCTTCAGCCACTGGTACGACAATTTCAAGGCAGACCGTGTACAGACGCTTAGGGCAGATTGGTCTATATGCTCGTAGACCTGTCAGATGCGTTCCACTTACTGCAACTCACTGTCGCCTGCGGTTAGCCTGGAGTAGAGAGCATGCATTGTGGACACCGCAACAGTGGGCTTACGTGATGTTTTCCGACGAGTCCAGGTTTAGCTTGCAGTCTGATTCTTGCCGGACTTTCGTATGGGGAGCTCCATGTACCCGTTACCACCAAGAAAACATCATTGAACGATATCGTTACGGTGGTGCAGGAGTGCTCGTTTGGGGTGGAATTATTCTGGGTTCCAGAACTGACCTGCATGTTCAAGTTGGAACTATGACAAACCAAATCTATCGGGACGTAATTCTGGAACAACATGTACGTTTGGTTCGGGGCGCCATGGGCACACAATTTCTGTTTATGGATGACAACGCCCGTCCTCACCGTGCAAACATCGTAAGCGAATGCCTTCAATTGGAGGATATCACCCGTATGGACTGGCCAGCATTCTCACCGGACTTGAATCCAGTAGAGCACGTGTGGGACATGCTTGGCCGACGAGTTGCAGCCCGTCAATCTCCTCCTACATGTCTACCGGAACTTCGGAGAGCATTGCTTTTTGAGTGGTGTAATATCCCCCAAGATCAGATCGATAATTTGATACTCAGCATGCCTAGGCGTTGTTCGGACTGTATTGTATCGTCTGGGAGACATACAATGTATTAACAATCATACCAACCACGTACTATTGGTTTTTTGTAAATAGGTTTTTTTTTTTTGTAATTTGCTCCAGGGAGAAAAAATCGCTAATTTTTTTAATTATATCAAACATATAGCATATTTTTTGGCTTTTTACCTTTTGTTTAATAAATAAGCTTTACAAATAAGTCAAATTTGTTTTACTTTTAATTCTTTCTTTGCCTGATTTTGCATTATCCTTAATTTATGGACATGATTGTAGTTTTAAGAAAAACACGTGTAGTTATAAGGAGCTACAAATGAAACTTAATGAATTAAGTGCATAATTAGACTCTTGAATTTTGATGTTAATTTTCTCAACATAATTTAGCAAACATATTTTAGTAGCTTTTTCAGTTTTAACAACCAATTCAAAACTGAACAGCCACGACTGATAGTTCAACTGTTATATAACTGGAGTCACGTGAGCAACGCAGCTATTTATATATCACGATATGGAAGTCTGGAAACATTCAGGATCTAATAGCAGTATATTAGCTATGTCGAGAGTTATCGATACGATTCGAAAGTCAGTTTTGAGAATTATTGAGAAAGTACAAAGAACCGATTTCTGAAAACCTTTAGCAGATTTCTCTAAATGTTATACTGAAATACTTGGGTTCATGCGATTCCACTAAAGATGAGTATCATGAGATTAGATATCATGAGATCCACTAAAGATTAGTATCATGAGATGATACTAATGATTCAGATTCCACTAAAATTGATACGTTCATGCTCTTTCCTTAATAAATACTGCCAAAGAATGCCAGTCAAACTAATCTCTCTAAAGTTTTGAGCCGAAACGTTCAAGAGTTTATTAGGTTAAGATTCAAAACTAAGGTAAATCACTAAGATAGTGGAATTTAGAGTTTTTTGAAGATTAACTACATTTGAGGATACAAATGTCCCATCTTAGAAAAAACAAAATTAATTGATAATTAAAATCGTATCTGATGAATTAATTCAATTACTTAATGCTAGATCTGATCTCAGTATGTTTGATTCTCGTATTAAATGTGTGGGTAAAACTAAATTTTTAATTCGTATAAAAAAGGCCTATAAAAATTGACATTTAAATTTTTTTTTCTAGTCGGAATTTTTGTGCAGCATGTGCTTTTCTGTATCTCTTATTTTATTCTTTCCAAAACAGTACATAAGTGCATATGAGTAAAAGCAAAAAAAAAAAAAAAAAGTCATTGGAACTATTTTTCGAATCAGTGCACCATTCTACTCTAAAAAAGAAGCTTTTTTTTACATTATCAACTCGTAAATTTTATTTCAGCTTACTTCTGCTAAAACCAATCAACAGTGAACCTCCCCCTCAAAAACAAAGTGTGGAAACCAGAAGAAAATGCTCATTTATCTAACTGAAGTAAAAGAGTGTTGCATCGTGCAACAACAGCTTAAAATTTCTAAATTACAAGAATTTTTTTCCTGTAAATTTTTGTAATCAGGGAAAGCATTTTCGTACACTCTGTAGAATAACTTATATTTCTTCGCAATGTTTTCTTTCCTAACCTGTCAATCTCGCATGCTTCACGCGTTGATAGTAGGCGATTTAGCGTAAATTTGCTAAATAAATAGTTATATGAAATTTATTATTGCTTAGTTAAGATAATGCTGTGAAAATGGTAAATGAATAATCTTTGCTTAATTAATAAAACCAAATCTAAAGAATTAATTAATAATAATTAAACGGTGAGCTCTAGAATTATAGAGAAATGTAAAGAGCTGAATAACTTCTTTGAGTACAACGCGATAACTCCTTTAAGCGCCACTCGATATTTGAAGGAAAAACTTTCAGAGCACAGATCAGCCCTTTTTTGCATATTGGACGCTGATCAGATATAGTAATCCGAAGACATGAGCCTTTGAATGCTAAAGGGCGCTCTATAGATCGTCGTTCGTAAAGCACATTTTACACGTGCAATAAGGAAGTTACGAAGAATACTGAGATGGCCGATATGCCGTTAATGAATGGGGCTGCCAACATAAATGGGAAGCTGCTACAAGATTATATCTTGAAACATGAAACGAATCACAAAACATCTATGCGTTTGCTCCGGCAGCTATATGAAACTGGAGCATTCTGTATAAATATGCAACTGTAAATTTTCTTCTTATAAAAATGTTGCTCACATTTTATGCCTTTCATTTATATGCCAAGAATACTTTCTAGCACCAAGGACTGATAATGCCTGTAGTCATACATTCATTAACTGAACGTGTTTGCATTTATGGGTTCGTATAGTCTATATCCCAGGTTTCTCCAGAAAGTTCTCCATAACGTATGGTATTTTTCTCTCTTTTAAGTCAAAGGCTTTGTGGTTCCTACCATCGGTTTTTAATCCATGTAAACTTGGAAAAGTATATAAATTTATTTAATCTTTCTAATAAAGTGATCTATATTTTCTCATTTCCTTTTCTCATACAGTTTCATTATTTTCAATGAGATCATTTGATAATTACTGTTTTGGAAGATTCGATCACTCTTAAAATTGTTTGAATTTGACAAGTAATTTTTCCCATGGTTCCTCAAGGTTAGCGAAAGGCTGTTATCCAAAAGTGTTGGTTAAAAAAAACTATGATAACATACCCCCACTAAGACTTAAAATAAACACAAATTAGCAAATATTTACTTAATGCAGCTAAAAATTATTAAAAAGAGCGTCGGTTGTTTTACGTATGAAATTTCAAACTAGTTCTGAAAGTGAATTTTTTGCTTGCTATCAAACGAAAGTGAAATTGACGAGCTCCGAAAAAACAAGTAGCGTATGACCCTTAGGGAGCGATAAAAGACACTGCCATCGTAAAGATCAGAGTGTTACGATCTTTTCCAAGAACTGAGATAAATGTTACCCCAACTGACTCGTTTAGTTGATAACTTGATTCATTTTTACGTTCTCAGGCCAGTGAAAGACTAACTGGTTATTAAAGATTTCAGACTGTAAGGAATGCTAAAGCATGCCATTCAATGAGCGTTTTACAAAGTAGAAACAGACCTTTTGAAGTGAATTCAAACAAATACATGAATAGTCTCATTATGGCTACTAGCGCGTACAATACGTAAGTGTAGTGTTTTTAAAGCTACAGGGTATACTTAAAGAGATAAGAATAGAAATACAAAGTTACTGTTCTTATTAGCTCTTGCTACATGAATGTTCCTTATTAGCTCTTTCTAATGGGAATTCACAGAAATGTGAATATTTCTATGCCAAATATTAAAATGAAATTTAATTCGTTGGCTTAGAAATGAGAGCAAGTTGCCATCACTAGCAAATGAAAGTATTTAGTCCAAAGAAGCAATTTGCCCTGAAGGACTATTAATCTCGTTTTGGCATTTTGAGTTGAAAACTTTAAAAGGCTGTATGACTTTTCAAATCATTGCCACCATATATTATCGCCCTGTCTTATATTTAAAGAAATTAAATAATGAAGTATCTGCATAAATGAATGTATGATTCTCGCATTGTGGCGCCCACCAGCGGCCGAGCGGTAAAGTCGCTGAACACTGGTAGTTCGGTCCGAGGTTCGAATCCCGCGAACGGGCTGGCTGCATGGGTGTTTTCGTGGTTTTCCCCATGTGTAACGTGTATACGAGCCAGTTTCCCTTAGAAAGTCCTCCACGAAGGCATCCCTCCCCTTAGGCAGATATCCCTAGTGAGCTTTGCCATAATTAAATACACACACGCACAGTTTCTCGCATTGTGATAAACCAACGGTACCTACAGCCATCATAATCTGAATAACGTAATCTTCCATAGAATAGGGGCATGTGGAAGCCCTAATTTGAATTTGAAATTTGTTTTACTATTCAGATTTTGTAACACTTCAATGAATTTTTGATTTAAAACCAAACGATTTCAAAGCGAACAATGTCAACACTGTACGAAAAAAAAAACATTTTTATCTCCAGCCCGCGAGACTCAGTATCGGAAACTCTAAAGATATATTCATTTTAAAATTAATTAGCGATATTGCTGTTGAACTAAATATTATAGTTTGAGAACGTAGAACATGATATTTAATAAATAAAGGTAACAGACAAAGCGTTAAAAAAAGCACCCTTTTAAAACCTGAAACATTTCAGATTTTTTTTTTTTCTTTTAAGAATTTATTTTTGAAATTATCAGTAACTCACTAAACCCTGCACCGATAAAATAACTCCAAAATGAAATGTCAAGCTGCAATATTTGCACACGTTATTTAAGCAAAAAATGAAGGAATTAATTAATTGCTTTTTATGGTATTATTAATATAATCTTAAATATTTTCCTTTTAAATATTTGCTGCTCCTATCACATTTGCAACGCGTTTAACTATGTGTTAAATTTAAGGAAACATAATATTTTTATTTAGCATTAGGATTAGTTTTTAGACACGTGCTAATAATGTTCTGAGTATTAATTTAGAAGTCAAACAACAAAGTTCAGCGTTATATTTTCTAATTTTCGCAGTGAACTGCGAAAATTGGAAAATATAACGCTGATTTTTGTTGTTTGACTTCTAAATTAATATTTCTTCGGCGTGTTATTGTATCTTAATGTTCTTATTGTCAAATTTTGGTCTTATTCAAATTCTTTATTTTGCAATATTTGAACATTTTTACACATATGGCGTCTGCAGTCAGGCTAAAAATATCTGAAGCCAATATTCTATGATAAGAAGTAATTGAATTTTAAATAGGAAACGCTATATAAATGCTGAAAAGATTTTAAATTTTCTTGTTAGTTCGAACTTCATTTATCTTGCTAATGAGAGACAAAAAGTTGAATATTCAAAGTGGTTCTTCTGTGTCCTTGTTATAGCACCTCTATAACAATACAACTACTTTCACAAACTAACTTCCAGCTTCCATTGTACCTCTTTTAATATCAATTATCGCTTGAAAAGTAATAATTAGCTCAACAGAAAATTAAAAATAATCGTGTTTAAAAGAAGTAATTGAATTTTTTAACAGACTCAGTGTATGTGGAACGGTTTCCCACATTTAAAATAAATGCAATAAATTACTGCAACTAGCAATCTGATACTCGAAAACCGGTTCACAACACGTAATTACTTACTTAGAGTAAAAGAGTCTTGCCTCTAAACTCTCAGCTTAACAACTCTGTTCAAAAACAGCTTAATTAAGCTGCTTTTATGTAATTCAACTACTAGGTGACATATATCCTCTGCAGTAATTACTGTTTAAATTAACATTGCTCATTTACAGCAAGTAGGCCTTCCAAGCCAATAGCTAGTTCTACATATGTCGTGACGCCCAACCTGAATAGTGGTTAGAAATGTTTATTGGCGTACCGAAGGGCCTGGATTTGAATCCCAGACAAGGCATGGATGTTTGTATATGTATAGTGTCTGTGCGGCATGGGGGCCCTCTACATATGCGGCTGAATGGTGATCAAGGTTCTTGCCAACGACAGGCGCAGTCTTGCACTCCTTGCCACGATGAATTTTATGGGCTTTTCTGATGTTACAGTGAGACAAGTGACAACAACAACATACGCAGCGGTTAAACTCAAGCTAATCAACCAATACGCATTCTTCTTTACTTTTTGTGTTGTCCTTCATTTATATACCATTAGAGGGCGAGAATGAGTAAAGATGCATAGAAAAGCAAACTAATAGCAAAACAGCAAAAATACTTTTTTCCTTATATTCATACTAACTAAAATGCAAAAATTCCCTTGAAAAATCTAAAATGCGTTTTGTCGAACAAAATCGATGAAAGAAGGAATTAGCAGCAAAACATTCGAAACACGTTAACTTCCGTGATGCTTTTCTCGGGAGCTTTGCATGACACAATGTTTTTCGCAATGTTAAATGCAGAAATTCCTTTAAAAACAGTTGAAATTAATTTTTTCGATTAAAACAGATGAAAGAAGATATCAACAGCAAACCATTCGAAACGTGTTAACTTCCGCAATTTTTACCTCAGGAGCAATACATGATGCAATTGTTATCGCAATTCTCGGAGCAGCTTGTGGGATGGAAATATACATAAAGTTTGAATTTAAATATACAGCTGAAGATGTTTATGAAATAATGAAAACTTAAAAAAAGGTTATATATCTATCTATATATATATATATAATTATTTATTTACTAAATAATATTGATTATATTACCTCCTAAGTTTAATTATAGTAGAATTATCTTAAAAGAGTGAATCCATGCTTAGTAAGTTCTATTTTGAAAGATGTTTTGAAGTAACTTGAATGTAAATTGTTAAAAATGTTTAACGGGGACTGTAATTAAATCATGAATAACAAAATTTCAATTGTAAAAGGAATAAATTAAAGGCAAGAATTAAATTAAATGTATGTAATTATTGTCATTGATCGGAAATTAGTTGACCTTTCAAGGGGAACAAACCAACTCCCGTTCAATGAACAATAATTAATAAATAAATACGAAGGTGTTTCGTCCTTTACTCGAGCAATAAGGCGAAGCCAAACCGGCAATTCAAGTCAGGCCAAATATTTCCGTGAATAGAAGGGATTGAGAACCAATGCTGATATCCAAAGAACTCATTCCTATTAAGCATTTTAGCTAATTCCATTTTGAGTGAAAAGCAATTTCTGCAGTAAAATTTGATAATGCTCGAGTAACCGTCCCCCGACACCCTCGTGTTTATGCATTTGAGTTCAATATTATTTGTAAAAATTAAACATTGGAAATTGTCATTATGAAATAGAATTCAAAGTAGTTGAAATAAACATTAGAAAATTACAAAATATAAGGTAGGTTGATCTTTGGATTATGGTACCTTGGCGATTTTTTGGCGAAAATTTGGCGACCAACTCTGCTACAGCAACCGTCTATTTTTTTTTTTTTTTTCTTTTTTTTTCGCCGTCATTTTGTCTTCACGAAGTAAAGACATGTTTCTTTTCTTTTTATTTACTGAACACTTTTTCCAACAATCTACTAGCCGAATTACACTTATGCTAGAAATTTTATGTAACAAAACTGCTTAATCATGACAAATATTAACTGCAAAATTGGGAAAAAGTGCACAATCGCAAACTCCTTGCGCGTTTTTCATAATAGCACATACACATAAACCATTTACACGTCGACTTATTTTTACTTAAAAAAACATCCCAGAATTGCACAAAAATGGCATTGCACACACTCTTAACTTTATCCATCTACAGTGCTATTTTCTCATAAATTACAAAAATTTGCACGAAAATGCAAAAAAATTCTGTGAATCTTTAAACTCGGTAAAAAGCACATATATGAAATTACCTGATCGCGAAAAAGTATATACCCTTTCCAAGGACGAACATTTCCACGTATAAAATAAATAAAATATCCAAAAACTTTTACCTCTAAATTATCTATTATATTATAAACGTCACCAACGAATTCATACCGCAAACATTACAAATGGTTACAAATACTTAGTGTCAAATATTTAAATTACTTCCATGCACGTTTACTTCAACTGAAACGTATATCAAATTCCTACAAACATAAAATTCACAAAATAACTATCATTTAATTAAAATATCACTAAACCATGTACACGTCGACTTATTTTTACTTAAAAAACATCCCAGAATTGCACAAAAATGGCATTGCGCACACTCTTCACTATATCCATGTACACTGCTTTTTTCTCATAAATTAGAAAAATTTCACGAAAATGCATGAAAATACTCAACGTATTCTATTCAAACGTATTCCAAAATACTACAAACATATAACTCAAATCACGATCATTAAATTAAAATATAATTAAATTAAAAAACACTACTTAAAATATAAATAAGCACATACATTAAATTAATAAAAATTAGATTACAATCCTAATTACTTTAAACTAAATCATTGCTAATAACAATTTTCCAATAATACCATATTTATTTACTTCTTACATTTAGAACAATGCATAAAAATAATATCCTCAAATGATTAAAAATACTAACTTACCTAATCTTCAGAATCTTCATTACGTGGCACGCACACTTCCACTATTTCACACAACACACAATGAAGCTTAATACAAAATAATATAGCACTACAGTATTCCAAATTCCCCCCCCTTTTCCGATTAAAGAACTGTAATTCGTCCATTATGTCACATGACATATCTCATGATCTCTCATTTCCCTCACACAAAATAATGCGTAATCGGAAGAGTACTTCTCACATTGGTAATAATGTGAGAAGTACAAGTCCTAGGTAGTAACCTTTATCGCCTCCAAAATGTCGCCAAACTACCAGTTACCATATTCCAAAGATCAGCCATAAGAAAAATAATGCAAACTTTGTAAAAACAAATCAAAAAATAAAAAATAAAAATATATAATAAGAAAAGTGAATGTACATGAAGATATAAAGGCCAGAGAAAGTATTAATTAACTTACGTTCTTTCTAGTTGGGAGTGGGCAAAGTGTTCTCTTCGCGTCTGACTCAGAAGGGTAGTGTTTCCAAAAATTCTTTAGCGGCAGCGGGGGCTTTAAATAATATCAGTCGGTAAGACTTGTGTGAAGTAATTTATGGTAGTGAGTGGGACTAGGAATTCTTGAGGGATGTATTCTGTGGAGTTCTTATTTGAGTGAAATCGTCTGTTAAAATTTTTTGAAAATACTAGTGAAAGGAAATTAATTAATTTCTGGCTAATTGTCGTGTCGAAACGATTACGAATTTAAGAAAGGAAAAAAGGAATTTTCACTGTCAAAGAACTATTTGACAGACTAAAGATTATGAAATAGGCCCATTTTTTTACTAACAGCATAAGTCGGAAGACAATTAGCTTTTTACATTATATACAGCTGAGTAATTACACTATATACAAATCCTTCAACTGATAGTCATCCAACTTATACCGCCGTCTCAGGTTTAGGAACAAATTATCATATCCCTTTCAGTTATATGATTTAGAGTGAGTATTTAACGCCTGCTCTTTTAAGGCAATGGTTAATAAATTGATTGGGTATTAGATTATTTTTGAGAATTTTAATAAGGAGAAAAATTTCGCGTTGTAGATCTATTGTATCTGTGCAGATATTTATAATTCGTTGTATTTGATTTATTATTGTATTGTTAATTAATTTTTTGGATATGTTGAAATTCCAATTTATTAATTTGTTAGTATTGAAATTGAAGTTTCTTGTTTTGTCAAAAAGTAAAATGTTTTTGTAGTTAATGATTTGAAGATCTAGATAGTGTATGCTATTTTGTGAATTATTAGTTTTATTAAGTGTAAGACAATTTGGATAAATTTCGGAGAGTTCAATTTTATTAAAATTATTAATTGTAATAAGGTCATCAATATATCTGTAAGTGTGCTTGTAGTAAAATATAAATCGCAGAGCAAAATGAGATATTCTTGGGTACGAGAACAGGCGGAGCAAACGTGATCCTTGAGTGTAATGGCTTAGGGAAAACATTCTGGTAGTAATGAAACTCTCGGCTCAGCTTTGTTCTTATCTATTCTATTCATGTTGTAGTTAAATTATTTTATTCTGAGCGAACATTTATTGAAATTGCTTTTAAAAAAAGTAATGCGGAAAATGAAATTAACTTTCTACACCTTTTCCTTTCTTTATAATACTAGTTTTTTTTTACATTTAATTTTAAGGCGATAAGAAAAGCTTTTATTAAAAATTAACTGGCAGGACTGTAGTTTTTATTACTCAAAATCGTTAAATTTCCCATCAAAAGATGCCGCCATCAGCATTTATTTTTACGTCCATGAAAAACTTCTGTTCATGAATAATGTGAAAAAAAAAATCTGTAACTTTTGTTTTGAGCATATGTTCAAAATGAGCTTGATTTGCATGAGTAAAATAGGATATATATGAAGGGACATTTAAGCATTCTAAAGGAAAGTCTTTTCGCACTTAAAATTTTAAAGTAAGTAGTTTCCGCTTAAAATTTAAATTATGGTAAACCATTACTTGTTCTGTGTTAGAATACTACAAGATATATACATCTGATATATATTGTAATAAGATTATTTTCAAGATAATTTATAAGGTATTACTCCCGCTTTCCTAGCGTGCCTTCGTGGTGTAGTGGTTCTGCACGCTGGGCTGGTATTCCAGAGGTCTGTGGCTCCATTCTGGCGAAGGCGGTTTCTAATTTTTCATCTTGCCTGCTTCCATAAAAATCCTATTGTCTCTACAAATTAGATCTAGTTACCGGTAAAATACGTTTCGATATAAAAGCATATTAAATCAGGAGAAAACATGACTTTCACCGGTTTTGAAATTTCTGTGTGCCAAGGGTTTTCGAATTACTTTTTTAAAAGTAAATTTAGATACTTAAATTTGGCTCTAAATAGAAATTTTTATATGAATCTCTTCAAGTAGCCAAAAAACCCTTATTTTGCACATGGGTTCAGAAACACCTTTTATTAATAAGAATTATGTCGAAAATATTTATCAATTTATTAGTTAGATATGCTGTAAATGATATGAATCAGATGTTTTCTGAATTATATCTAATTCATATAATTTGCCGCATATCAGCTACAACTATTTAAAAACAAAATTAAGATTTAATAAACTCATACATTGCTTTCAAATTACTGTTTGTTATAACTTTGTTGTTGTTGCGTGTAACTTTAATTTGAAAGTTTAATTAAAGATCTTATATAACGGGAAACAGAATACTTGCCAGGCTGTGTGGCGGATAAATGCATAAAGGGGCCCCCTTGCAAATGCAATGCTTTTAAGTTCCCCTGTAATTGTAAAGAGTTTAGGTGAAATTGATACACCCAAAAATGCATGATCATTCAATAAGTTTTAGTTATTTTCTTACAACAAAGATTTTCTATAGTTTTCCTGCTTGTTTTTACTATATATAGAAGGCAAACTGATAAGAGAAAAAAGTTATGTTACTGTAACTCTTATAAATGCAGCATGCTGTAATATAATTAATATCACGACGCACATTTTTAAATGTCATATCTTTTTTAGTAATTTATTCTCATACTGCCAAAGAATAATCAAACTTCACTTATTTCATAATTTATTTATTAGTCAAGCATCTTCAGTTTAACATTGTGCGAATATTTTAATTGAAGAATTATAATTTTAAGGGGGGATTTCTGATTAGTTAAAAAGAGCCTTCAAAGGAATTATTTATTATGCATATATTATATAGAGTAGACTAGTTGCGTCTTTAAAACGCGTTAACTGAACTCTGTGCTTTTGAAACACATGTTACAGCCTGTTTGAGAACTACAGTTTAGACTTAATTGTACATTATATAACAGGCAGAGAGAGTTCATTCCATCTTTGTAATTGTTTAGTGTTAATATTTTAACTGATATTAAAAGCAAGGTATTTATTTAAAGTTTTAGTACTGTTGCAAACTACATTCAAAACTTAAGAACTGAAATGCAAACAAGAATAAAAAATAAAAATGGCATTTCATTTGCATTTTTATCATATGTTAAATTAAGGGTGAAACAAAAAACTTCTACTAACAGCTTAAAACATTACTACGAATTTTACATCATAATATCGAATATTAGTACCCCTATCGCATTTAAACTGAATCTCGGTACTGTTAGATGATGAAATTAAATTACGTTAATATTCAAACAACTTTCAATAAGTACAATTCTAATACTAATTCGAAAAAAAAACAGTAAATATCTTCACTTCTGTATCGAAATATCCATTGCATATATGCATAAATATTTTCTTCAGCTTCTGTGATAAAACTGTAAACGTACTAAATGGTACATGTTGTACTATAAGACGAGATAGATTATACATAGCTTTTCCGGAAGAGGACTGTTTTAAAAACATTTTATATATTTTTAGACAAGAAATTGCCCCTATCAGAGACCAAGACAAAAAAATATTGATAGTTCGATACGGAGACGAATTAAAGCAAACGGCCTGAGTGTGTAAACCTTAGTAAGGCAGCCTTCTCTTCAGATAGATAATCCTCGTGTGCTTATCAAAACAAATAAGCTTTAGTATGTGCATTTGTTTATCCCACAAATGATAACAAAATGCATCTACCAATTATTTTATATATTGCTAAATCTGAGAGATTTCTTGTATATCGGCAATTACATAGGTCTTATTAAAGAGGAAAGTACATTATTTTTTATGCAGCCATTTCATAAAGACACCTAAAAATAACCCTTATTCTATCCATGCTTAAATAAATATGGTTTTTATATGTAAATGATGTGTCTTAAATGATATTTGGTGATTTTGCCGTTCCCCAAATGCAGCAAAGTTCACTTTAAATAGAAATATTATAATTGACTTTCCTTTAAGTTTTAAATTTATTTGATATTTTATGACTTTTAACATCATAATTATTCTTTAAGGAAAGGATTTATTTTCTGTAAACTGAAATGGAAAATTAAATCTATAGAAATAAAGTCCAGAGAATTTATTTGCATTCATACAATGGCACAAATCATAGTCTCTTTCGAATCCTTAAACAGTTATTGTTCTTTATTTTCTATTCTTCTTATATAGCAGAAGTTCAAGAGGACATAGCTGTAGTCGTTTTAACAAGGATTTGCTGGTATTCCAACACCATTTCTTTCGAAAACTATGCATTTAATTAATGTTCTACCATCCTAAGAATGCACCATTCAACTGCGATTCATAGAAAAGAAATTCTTTTGCTTAAAAATGCGTTTTAGAATTTTCTGGTCTTGTAAACACCCGCATACATGTCCGTAAAATATCCTTTGACCTCATAGTGTTTCACAAAAGTGTGCAAAAGTGATTTGGCAGCTTTTTGTAGTCTTCATGATAGCTCTTGTGAAAAACTCGTTTAGGTTATTCATATTTTCCTTTTCATTACTTTACATTGAAATTCTTGTTTTTTCAGCTGGAATAAAAATCTTTTTCCGGTTTCTACTTTTTCTCATTTACTCATAATTTTAAGCTCTCGCTTTCGGCTCTTTTAAAACATTCGCTAGTATTACGTCAAATGACTCTGAGTACCTTTCTTGCTTCAATAAAATTTGCTCTTGTATTTATTCATTCCTTTTCAATTATTTTTATAACTATGTTCATACACATGTTATTTGGTCATCCGGAAATTTCTGAGGTTTTTCAAATCGAAATGCGTTTTCTTCTAATTATTTTGTTACTGCTCATGAGGAGTGACTTGATCGAAGCAAATGTTTAAATACGATCTTTTCTGGCACGTGTTGTAGTATAATTTTTGCTTCAAAGCAGTGCTAGGTATGGAAAACTCAAAAGCCCATTTTCGACGCTCTTTTATTTTAAAACCTAAAAATGCTACTCAGACTGCTAATAAAATTTGTGTTGTGTGAGGGAAGATGACCCAGTTGAAAGGTGATTTGAGAAATTTATGAGGGGAAATTTCAACCTCGAAGCTTATGCCAGCTCTGGAGGAGCCTGTTCTGTAAACAAGGCCCCATTAAAAGAAGTATTGTTGAAAATCCAAGTTATACAGCTCAAGAAATATCAGACAAAATAAACATTCCAAAAACCACAATACATCATCATTTGAAGAAGCTCGGGTTATGTAAGCTGCTATGATGTATAGGTTTTAACAGGGTAGAATATGTTTGCTTGAGTTTCGGCATGTAAAAAAAAGTACACTTTCTTAAAGGGGCTGCATTTTCCCCTAGTGATTATTTATATATATGTGTGTGTGTGTGTGTGTGTGATGTATCAGATTTAGTCGTAGCTTAAATAATCAGACGATAAGTTTAAAAAACAGGATCCATTTATTATTATTCAGGAGAAATAGCAGTTACAAAATCATATTTCTGGAGTAAATAAAAAAGAATTACTAATAACTTTTTGTATGAAGTTTACTGCATCGTTACATTAAAGAAAAGCCCCAATATTCTTTTGCGAGTCCTTTTATAGCCTTTGGAAAGGCGGAGCTTCCAAGAAATGACGTCAGCCTCGTCAGCCAATCCAGTTCGCTTTAAATATCTCCAGAACATTCTATAACTGTACGTGTAGAAAAGGCGGGAAAAACAACTTGACTACGGGGCTGTGCATTTAAGTCCACGTACTTTCAAATAAGAGAACGTCGCCATTAAAAATGAAAAGAACATACAGTTAGAATTTTAAGTGTATTCTTGACTATGGAATTTTATTATTACATATACATACACATCTAATAAGTGATATATTTACATACAGATAGAGAGATGCGATGGTTTAGAAGTTGTTAATATATATTTATTAGTATTAATGTAATGAATAAGATTTATATTAATGAATGTAGTATATACAGACATGAAGAAAGAAGAACATGAAGAAATGTTTTTCATCATGTATAATAATAAATCCATAAATTTCCAATGTTTCAATGGGCCCACGAGCGGCCGAGCGGTAACGTCGCTGAACACTGGTAGTTCGGTACGAGTTTCGAATCCCGCGAACGGGCTGGCTGCATGGGTGTTTTCGTGGTTTTCCCCATGTATAACGTGTATACGAGCCAGTTTCCCTTAAAAAGTCCTCCACGAAGGCATCCCTCCCTTAAGGCAGATGGCCCTCGAGTGCTTTGCCGTAATCTGATAAACCAAACCAAACCAATGTTTCAATATGTAGCATTTACAATAAAAGTATAGTTTCTAATGTATTTATAATCCAAAAAGTATTTCATTAATAACATGAAAATAATAGACAAATTTAATGAGTATTCTCATTATTACATAAGCTATGCTTTTCTTTTTTATGCATCTTTTATGCTGTTTAAAATGTGTCACTGATTATGCAATTAACAATTTGAAAGTTAAGTAATTAGGAGAAAAGCCGCGCATATACAAACGGATTTAAAAAAATTATTCAACTTAAATTAAGAAATAAAATTCTATTATATAAACAGTGATAATACACGATCAGCACGAAATACGACTAATTTGGCGAACTTTTGGCGACGAATAATTTGTAAACAAATCCGAACTGCAAGAACGTCGTAAAATACTGTCAACTCTGAAATCTCCACGATTATATATTTAATGAATATATACACATTTAAAAAATGACTCCGGCAGTTGTATTACAACAAAACAGCAATAATTAAATCGGCCTCTATTTCCACCGTCCATGACTTCACAGTGAGAGCCATCGCCATATTGAAAGTTACCCGTGATCCTTCAGAAGCAGAACTTTCGTCTGATTGGTTGAACGTTGAAGGAACACGTCTCCAGCCGGAACATTTTCGGACAAGTTTTAAAATGTTGCTCGTAGCCGGAACACGTTCCTCCTAGCTAGACGAAACATTTCTCGGAAGCCTGCCGCTTAAAGCCGTGCTTCTAGAATCTCGTTTCTCGGAATTGTCCCGGGTAAGCGCGCACGTCCATAGAAGTGATAGGACCATTATGGTGTATACTCCCTAAGAGGACTGGACTTTATATGATACTGTTTCCAAATAGCAGTTTTACAAGCGGATTAAGCAAAATTCCCAGAACTGTCCAATTGTTGAGGTGTTGTCTTTCATCATGACAATGTTTGACTCCGCGTTTCGATCAATATCAGACAAAGACTTTTTTTTAATATGGCTGGGATCCACCTGGTATAGTATTTAGTGACCCTGACTGCCGTAGCAATGGGCCCGGGTTCGAATCCCGGAAAAGACATGGGTGTAACTGTGGCAAAAGTGGCCTCCTAGTAGGTGCTTCCATAATGAAATGGCCACCACTTCCAACCCTTATAGTGGTGCAAGGTTAATGGCTATTAAAGAAGGCGCTCGGTCATTAAAAAAAGTGTTTTGTGTCACCCCTGAAAATTTACTAGACCTTGCCTCCTTGTACTTTAATTTCTTCAGGTCACTTCAAAGAAGTTCATTTCTTTGGAGACTGCCAAACAGCACCTCAATAACTGTTTATGCATAAATATAATGATATTTTTTTAAAAGGGATTTTTCAGCTGCTTGAGAAATGGAAGAAAATCATGAACAAAATTGTTCTTATGTAATTCATGAACTTTTTTTCATGTTTTTGCATTGATTCATTTGTATTTATCACAAAATAACCGCAGAAGTTTTCGGGCGACCGAATATGTATTTAACAATTTCACAAAGTAGGGATTGATTTCCTGATACAAATTATCAGGAGCATCATGTTGCTACGTTTTACCTATTGTTTTGTTCCCTAATTTTGTATACATTTTTACTACACAATGAAATTATATAACAGGCTCATATTTTGATACTGAAATTTTACTTGGCAAACCGACAATAAATGCAGCAGCATTAAAACTCAAATACAGACCTTCATTTTTTCACGAATCAAGACCATTGAAAATATTATTTACAAGAAATGAGATGATTACCCTATAGAAATTTTTATTTATAGTTAAATGAATTTTTTATTTTCAAATACTATACAAAATTTTTGTTTGTAAATGTTTCAGTTTTTTATTATTATTCTTGACCAAAAAAATTAAAATTGAAAGTTTCTGATAATAAGTAAATATTGATAAAATCTGCCATAAAAAATTTGAATACTTTTTTTGGTCCTTCTTAAGCTTTTATTTCAGTTTTTGCCTTTCCTCCCTTTTATCGCATGCCTTCGTAGTGTAATTTGAAAGAACGTCCGGCTAGCATCGGAAGGTCCGGAGTTTGATTCCTGCGCGAGGGCACTTTACATTTTTTATGTCTTCCATTCTTCTGCTCAAAATAAAATATCTAATGATGTCTATACTTTCAGTAACTTTCTGAGCGAAAGTTACCTTAAATTTTGAACTGTATACTAAGGTCTTACCGTTTTCTCAGGCGTTTGTTCACGACACGTATCTGTGACATCTAGAACCTATTACGTTGATTGTGAAGATGTATTTTATTACTATTATCTTCAAAAAAAATTACACTGTTCGAAAATTGCAGATTTCAGTCTTATTCAGCAAGGACTGATATTCAGTATCATCGCTTTTTAGTGGTGATGGTGTTAAGCAATGTGATTTATGCAGTCATTAGTAACGAAAATTCCCACGTCATAATTTAAGATAAGCTTATTTTATAATTTAAGATAAACTTATTTTCTAAGCATTAAATTATACAGGCAAGTCTTGTAAAACAGCAGGAACGTCCACAGAGCTAAAACTACAGTCACAGTAAAAAGAGTAATATGTATATTTCCAGTTTCCAGTGCCTGTGTAAATAATTTTTACACGATAATCTATAAATCAAATCTATAAATCTTTCAGCTTTCTTAGGACCAAATGTTTGATGATAAATAAAAAGTTTTTGAGTTTTTATAGGCCTCTAAAATTAATTATAGTTTTGGTTTTACTCCAAAATGAGGTTCTTCCATTTATCAGAATATTTAAAAGCAATTTTACTGTTATTAATAACCTTAATTTTATTTGAATATTTATAAAAATATTCGAAATTTTCCAAGATTTAACAGTCTATGTATTAAATGCATAAAATTTTCAGAAATACTATAATACTATAAATACTAGAAAACAAGCAATTTTTAATAACAGAAAGAAGTTTAAAAAGTCTTTGATAATTAAAAAAATAAATGCAATATTAGTCAATTAATAATAGTATAAGGATAGTTCAGAATTGTCATGATACGAGCAAATATTATTCCCAAAATGACGCTAATCAATTGGTCGATACAGAAATGACACAAAGCTTCAACTTGTTAAAATAAAGTAATATTTTTTTAAAAACACGATAAAACGAGGTATTCCTGCTAGTTTGGCTTGGTCTATTTGTTTATGGCAAAGCACGCGAACGAGGTATTTTTGTATAAGGAGTTGAGAGATTTCACCTTTGAGTTTTGACTATAAAATGTAAAAGAAAATAAGGCTATTTTAGATGTAAATTTCCGGAGTCTCCCAAATGAAAGAAATTGGAATATTATGGCTAGAAAATTAGTGCTAGGAATAATTTGCAAAAACGAAAATAAAAAACGAATAACATTTAATTGCTTGCTGATATAACTTTTTCAAGTGTTACTAAAGAAGCATTTTATTTTTACAGCAAATTTACCGTATTTGTAATATTAAGACATTTGTAATACGAAGATTGTGTTGACAAGTAAAATTAATTTAACATTTTGCGAACATATTTAAAGATACAATTCGGCGCGTAACATACAGATTTGACCTTACGTCGTGACGGTATTACTTCAAACTGATACCAAATAAATGGTTAACGACTTGACTAAGTTTTGTGCAATCTCATCTAGTATCGAGTTTAAGATAAATTTGGGAGAATGTAATCTCAGAAATATCAGATTTGAAAAAAAAAATAATGATAAATAAATCATTCAGATCTGATAACGTTATACTAGGAGTGTACCCTAATTTACTCTGCATTATCGACTCGAGAAGCGAATCTAATATACCTAAGAAATTTACTCAGTCTTTCAAAACTATCCTACCTTTAATTATAGATCGATTTCGATTTGAAATATTCTGCGCTATTCGATAAGTACATGGCATTGCGGTTCAAAATTTAATGATTATGTTTAATTTGTAATCAACGCTACACAGAATTTGCATTGTGTATCTAAGCCGAATTTTATGCATAATGTCAGCTTCTCAGCAGCTCGAAACGAAACAAATTTAGAGTATATATTATAAGTAACAAACCAGTAATGCAAAAACTGCGACTTACGTCATTACCGCATATAGTACAAATCTTTAAGCCGAATTTCATGTGTAGTGTCAGCTTCTCAATCTTCTTTCTTTATTGTCAGTAGCAAATCAGAAATGCAAGAAATGAGATCTGCATAATTCAGTAATAAAAACTAAGCCTTGCGTCACAAATTCAGACGCTATTCAGGCCAGCCGTACCTCACCAGCTTTCATTACAGTACTTCAATGGGTTAAATTAAATATTCAGACCTTACTACATTTAAACACTGATTTAAAATGCAAACAAAATACTACATTAGACAATCTAAATATTACTAATGTTACAAAAATTTTATGAGCCCACCAGCGGCCGAGCGGTAAAATCGCTAAACACTGGTAGTTCGGTCCGAGGTTCGAATCCCGCGAATGGGCTGGCTGCATGGGCGTTTTCGTGGTTTTCCCCATGTGTAACGTGTATACGAGCCAGTTTCCCTTAGAAAGTCCTCCACGAAGGCATCCCTCCCCTTAGGCAGATAGCCCTAGTGAGCTTTTCCATAATTAAATACACACACACAGTTTCTTGCATTGTGATAAACCGACGGTACCTACAGCCATCATAATCTGAATAACGTAATCTTCCATAGAATAGGGGCATGCAGATAGCCCTAGTGTGCTTTGCCGTATTCTCAATACACCAACACACCAAAAGTTTTATGCATACAGAAGTATAAGAAAACATGAGAAATTTATTTTTGGCAGTGGATTCATATGAAGAACTGCTATCGACGAATACAAGACAAACTATTAGTATGTTACCAAACGATCTGAAGATTTTTTTCATACATATTCCTTTCATTTTCATAGGTAATTGTAAGGACTTCAAATATTTTAAACCAATCAAATATACCAAAGTAACGATTCTTAAACTGAGCACCATCGGCCGAGCTGTAAAGCCACTGAGCACTGGTAGCACGGTCCGGTGTTCGATTCCCGGCGATCGAGCTGACTGCGTGGGAGTTTCTATGATTTTTCCCATGTGTAACGTGTATACGAAACAGTTTCCCTTAGAAAGGTCCTCCACGAAGGCATCTTTGTCTTTAGGTAGATAGCCCCGCCGGGAGACGACAGAGAACTTTGCGATGCTACCGGCTGGGATCTATACCTAAGCAGTCTCGTCCACGGGGATATACAAATCATGAACTTAGTGGTTCTAAAGGCCCCGCAAAGATCACTTATTGGTCGGCGCGGGGGTCTGGCATGTTCTAGAGCTCAAGGCTCTAGTAGCCCGAGGCAGCGTCCCGGATACTGCCTGGAGGTGGTGCCTCGGTTATTCTAGGTAATGACCTTGGGCGACGGGCAACCAGTGTGACTGGCAGGTAGCGAATCATAGGTAGGAAATCAATGTCGAGAAAGCGATGCATCTCTGTCTGCAAGGTACGAAGGTAGGAGTTGAACCCCTGTGCCTGGAGGAATGCCCAGAGTTGCTTAATTTAGGTAGATAGCCTCGAGTGCTTTGCCATAATCAAATAAACCAAAGCCTTAAACTATCATTTTCGAACCGCTAGGTTTTCGTGAGTTAATATTAATGACTGATTTCCTAGAGTTATTAGATTTTTATCTCGGACTCGGAAACATGAATAATCAGCATTCCGGGATTCCAACCCCGTACCTTCCTATTGCTAGCCGGATTTCCTTCTAATTGCACTCCGAAGGCACGCGGCAACGTAGAAGAACATTCCTTACAGTCTTCCCCTTTTAAAGAGTGACTGGAAAGGAGTCAGTCATCAAATCCAGGTGGTGACGAATTATCGTCCACTAATTTTAGTTCAGGCGCCACGTCTAGAATAACTCGTTTATTTTTTAACAGAAAACATGAAAAGTCAGCAGCGCACTTGTGAGGATTACAGATGCACTACAGATCTCCCGATTGCTAGACGGGCATGCTTCCAATTACATCACGAAAGCACGAGGTAAGAAAGAAAATCACTACAATTTTTTTAATTGAAACGTGATTCATTACTTAATTTCATTTTGTGAAATGCAATTAAAATACCTCAAAATTAATCCTCTGGCTAAATGCGCATCGTATAAAAGGAGTCCTTTAACTCCTTCAAGAACCAATCACCTTCAACTTGTATTAGAACATAATATTTGCTAAACAAAGGGATTTCATCGCTTTAGATGTTTTCCAGATACCAAATATTATATATACATATGTTCCTCTAATCAGAGAAAACAGCGGCCGAGCGGTAAAGTCGCTGAACACTGGTAGTTCGGTCTGAGGTTCGAATCCCACGAACGGGCTGGCTGCATGGGTGTGTTCGTGGTTTTCTCCATGTGTAACGTGTATACGAGTCAGTTTCTCTTAGAAAGTCCTCCACGAAGGCATCCCTCCCCTTAGGCAGATAGCCCTAGTGTGCTTTGCCATAATTAAATACACACACTCCATCTAATCAGAGAAAAGAAAAGCTACGAATCTTATTTTTATTCAGTGTCGGTAAACATCAGACCACTGTTTCAATAATGTTTCCTTAATCTGCTAATAAGCCCTCAATCTTTTAGTAATGTAAATTATTTACAAATATTTACGTATATTTTACCCAAGTTATCAGACAAAAGAGTTAAAGTTAGCATGTCCAAAAAAAATGGAGAAATTAAAGATTATTCTGTTATGCTACCACTGGCAAACAAACATTTAAATCATGCAAAGTTTTTATAGTTTCTGACACTAAGATGTGTGAGAAAAATGTATGGCGTCTTATCTTCCAAAGGTAACTCTTAAATTCAGGGCAGATCCTTATTTACTGAGTGATTAGGTGACAAAAGCCTCAGTGTTCAGCAACTAAAGTATGGCTTCTACTATTGCAGATTTTCGAAGAAATGTGATAGAAGTGTTTTGGAAAATCCCTGCTTGGAGAGGATTATGTGTAATCGGAAGCGTTGAATTGAAATCTCCTTTCAGCAGTGCAATCTTCGGATGTTTTCTACAGTTACAACAGACTTCTTTATTCTGTATCTCATTTTTGATTTCAGAACGACTTTCATAGCCTTTTTTTTCTATATACGTACCTCATTAGTATGAAAATACTGAGAATGCATGAAAAAAAAATATTTAATGCAATTTCATTGGAACTAAGTGTGCTGGGTTCTTTAGTGTAAATGACTTCATCGATTTTGAATATCTTTAATTATCAATCAGCCTTTAATCTAATGTCTGAAAAATTGCATTAATTTCTTGAAACATGGACATAAACCATCTTTGTTCAATAATATGATAACTAGGTTATCTTTCTAAATTATCTGAGTTGCTTTTCTCTAAAGTTAGTTGGCTGGTAAACTGATTATGGCATAGCATGCGAGGGTTATCTGCATAAGAGGCATGTCTTCATGGAAAACTTTATATTGCGCAGGATGGAAATTTTATTTTAAATTTATTTGAAAGCTCTATTCATATAATTTTTTAGTCCAAAGGACGTTAGCACAGAAGGGCTATTAATTTCGCTTTGGCATTTTGCGTTGAAAACTTTAAAAGGTGCATCATTTTTCGAATGGTTGCGACCATATATTATCGTTCTGTCTTACATTTAAAGAAATTAAATAATGAAGAATTAGCATAAATGTATGTATGTTTTTCGCACTGTGATAAAACAACGGTACCTAGAGCCATCATAATTTGAATAACGTAATCTTTCATAGAATATGAGCATGTGGAAGCCCTAATTTGAATTTTAAATTTGTTTTATTATCGATTTCAGATTTTGTAACACTTCAACGAATTTTTGATTAAAAAACTAAGCAATTTCAAAGCAAGCAATGGCAACACTGTACAAAAAAAAACATCTTTATCTCCAGCACGTAAGACTGTATATCTGAAATTCTAAAGATATATATTGTTGTTGAAACGGATTTTAGGGTTTAAGTGCGAAGAACATTATATTTAATAAATACGGGTAACACACAAAACGTTAAATAAAGCGCTCCTTTGGGCGTAATGCAAAATATGAAAGTTTTCAGATTTTTTTTCCAATTTTAATTTCAGAGGCTGCATTTTAAGACTGTATTCCATGTTCTTCAATAAACGGTCTAATAAAAGCTTAGTACATAAGAATACTAAACAGTGACTGCTATCTGGTATTCAATTTCGGCCGAGCACACTGGCTGAGTAGAGTTTTGGGGTATTCGCCCCGTGTGTGATGTAAACACGAGCCACTTTTCCTTATAAAGCCCTCAATGAAAGGCTTCCTCTCTTAGGCAGACAGTTGTCGCATGCTTTGATATAATCAATTAAGCAAAGACAATAACCTTCAATAAATGCTTCAAGCTTTATATTTATCTATTCTCTACATACGCTAAATAGTATTAACCTAAGTTTCATTGTATAATAAACCGCACCACAATTCAATTCTTGCAGGATTTACTTGCTACTTAGCTGATATTTCAAACTTTATTTTGATCTTTTGTCCAAGAGAGACTGAAGCCGTGGAACACTGGTAGTTCACGGGATTTCACTTGTTGTAACTGAATGGGTTAGTTGCATGAAGCTTTATTCTCAAATATAATATAAACACTAGCCAAATTTCCTTTTCACAAGGATTAGATTTCTGGATTATTTTCCAGGCCTAGTAAATCGAAAATCTTACCAGTGCAGATTTTAGTTGAAGTTTGAACTAAACATTTTTCTTCGAAAAACATCCTTTATTATAAATGATTTTTATGAAAGAAAACAACAGTAATAAAAATCATATTCATGTTTAAACATTTGAAAAGATACCAGCAGATTTTTTTATCCCCCTTCCATGTCTTTTAGCAAATACAATCTAACCTCCCTTTTTATTGACTGAGCAAATCAATAAGACTTGTTTGCTAGTAGTACTTGGTCTAATTTCAAAGCTAGAGAAAGAGATAAAAGCTGAGTATATCTCTTAGCAAAACGCTGTCAACAGTTATATCTCTTTTCCTGTCTTTTCTCAATCATTCTATTAAAGCTCACAAACACAGTCGTCCGATTTTTCTATCATCCTGCTTGTGTTTATGTAATATTAATTGGTTTTCCGTTAGCTCCTCGAAATTACTTGGATAGCCGTATTTGTGCTTTAAAGTAGCTGATAATTCTTATTTCTATAAAAATAGCGAATGATCCGTCACAGATTATTTTTATTACTGCAGTATATTTCTGAAATGGCACTCAATTACTCTTTTCCGCAAACACGTTCTGGGATTAAGGTAAAAGCTTTACTAGTCGCATGATTTACGAAGATAATAACATAGAGGAATTCCAGGATAACTTCTGAAAAGCTTTAAATTGCATTCTTAACAGATCACGATTTCTCTTAAATTCTTCGATAATTCTTTATGGGGTTTGGAACTTCTATATTTTGTTGCTTTTGATTTTTAATAAAATGCTGTTATGTGGCAATTAAATAAAGATATTACTATAAACTTTTGTGCTATTCTTGAGAGATATTATCGTCAGTTTAACCTTTGGGAGGAGGGAGGCATAAACTCCGGATTAAAAAATGTAACTTAAATTATCAGTATCTGGAGTTGAAAAAAGATATTTATATTAATTTGTATCATAACTTAAATTATTAATTTATATTTATTTGTATCACAACTTAAATTATTCTTCCTCCTAAGATAAATGTTATGAAATATTCTTAATTTATATGATATCTTTAATTTACATAAAATTACAATCATGTATAACTACGCCATAGCTTACAGTAATAGTACTGTAATAAGCATCGTTTAGAGTCTCACTTTCTTTGGTAGAAATAAACTCATGAGCTCTAGGAAGACTGTAGAGGAGTAATCCTCTTGTCTTAAACTGTAGACAAACAAAGAAGAGTGTAAATAGCTCTTTTATTTAATTCACAAATGACCAACTTGGGCTTACACAATCCAACACTTCTGGCTTAACTTAAATAAGTAGTGTTGAAGTAAAATCAAATGTAGTTGATTAGCCTACCGACTCCACAGGATAAAATAACGTGGAGGAAACCAGGAAGGCTCTGGTTTGTAGAAAATCGGCAAGACCACCTTAATGGCTAGAAACACTCAACGCCACAGAATCAAATCGCTATTTATTCACGGTAACAAAGTGGCCTCAAATAGGCAGAGCACGCTCTAAAATCAACTTGCAAAATTTTCGCTTCAAAAGCACTTCTTTCTCCCTCAAACTGAATAAGCACGCGCTATCACATTTACATTCTCGCATGAAAAGCGTGGTTGAAAAGGAGAGCGACAGCGGAGTTACTTAAAATTAAAATATTAGTCAAAAATAAATTTTCTCTGTACATATATTTCTTTTTAAAATCATTTCTAAATTTCTTTTTTGCTCTGTATATTACTGACGTTAGGAAACGTTTATTTAGTCTTAGTTTTCAGGGTTTCCATTTTTCACCAAAAATTTACTCTTTCCGTTTTTACGTTTTAAACGTTAGTTAGAATAGCAGTGCACTTATCGTTCGCATAACCTGGTAAACGTTGCCATTCCTCGAAATGCAGTTTTTTATCATTTACCTTGCCGTGCAGGCTGCTGGTTTTCAAAGATGTTGCCATTCGGTGCGGTATACGTTCTTTAATCTTACCTTAAAATTATTTATTGCTTAACTAATTGGGCAATTAAAAAGCTATGGGCATATATCTTGCAATCTATGTATTTAATTTTCAATTAATATTCTTAACAATGAGATTTATAATACATTTAAGTGATATACACTATGATTTAGAACTCATAAGCCAAATTTTAACTGTGATACTGCATTACAGCATTACATGATACAGCAACATGTTATGCATGCGAATGTATGGGCGCGATTGATACATTAAGGTACGCATGAAAGGAAACGTACGTTTAAGTGTACACACAACAATTCAGATTATAGTAATTTTATTTGCAACTTAACATTGTTGCTGAGTCTAATAATATCTACAATTGATGCAATTTATATTACATCTAATACGTGTAAACATTAATTATTGTAAACATAATTAATAATCTTCTATAAAAATTTGCAACATTATCGTAACTCATAAAAGATGCTTCAAATCAAAATTTTTTTGTTCCAAAAATTTATATTGCAGTTTGCACTTCGTTTATTGTTTTTACTTGTGTTTTTGTAACACAATCATTTTTCATATTATTACAGAGATAAATTTTTCTTATCTGAATAGTAAACATCTAAAACTATATTTCTACGAGCTTTGTGTGTGCACCAGTACTTTAGAGACTATTAAAGCTTATATAAAGATTTTCGAAGCAAGAAAAGTCAACTGTGATGTCGCCAAGAATCAAGCCACTTATACGACAAGAACGCATGGGATACAGTAATTCCTCGCAGTATTACTGTTTTCATTTAAAATATTAATTTCTAACATATAGCTTACGATTGCGCTATTAGTAGTTAAATTAATTTTAAGCAGATTTTTCAGATTTTCTGTCTGGTATTAATATTAAAATTTCTTTTATTACATTTGTAAAAACATGGATATTAACACATATATGTATTTCTAAATTTGTAAAATTTTATAAATTTATAAACTATTAAATGTTGCCATAATTGGAACAGTTTAGTCATTCTATCAGTTTATCCCTTTGACGCGCGCTATATTATTTTTAAAATTTTTTTAACTAAAAACGCTAGAAATCGAATATTATGATCCTAGAGACAAATAATATACGAATTAAAAAAAAAATCTACTCCCGCCCATTAATCTGTGGGTGGTGGTTTCGCTGCGAACCAGCGCGCGTCTAGGACTTTGAAACTTACTGAGTTAGTAGGAAAAAACAACTTACCTTTTTCCAATGAATGACGAAATTTGCGAATAAAAAAAAAACTGCATTTAAAAATTGCATCAAATATAAAGTTTTACTTTATTTTACAAAGTATATCATTAGAAAAAAATTATGATTTATGTAATTTTTCTGCAGCAGTGAAGACATAAGAACGTACAGAATAAGGAAATTGGAATAAATAGATGGATAAAAGCCATAAATATATCCATAGAGGATCCATCTTCCATAGATGTAATTTCGTCAGTTGGGCCATAATCCTCAGAAAATTCGGGAATGGATTTCACTACATTCTGCATTTTATTCCATGTTACATCTGCAATTCTGGAAGGACCTGGTAAATTTATATCATCATTTTCTGACTGATCATCACTTTCATCTTCTATACTTCCATAAGCAGGAAGGAAGGGGGGTAAAGCAGTATTTCCTTCTCCTTCACTTTCATCCTCAGAGACCACTGATTCTGGATCTGAAGGTAATTCTTTAAGTAACGCTAATGCATCAGCTATTTCTAACCCTTTGCGAGGCATTTTGAATCTCAACAGTAAAAAATAAAATATTGACAAAATATTTTAAATTTAATTAAATTTTAGCTCGATTTCTATTTTTAATTATTCAAAAATATATTTGCAATTTTTTGGAACCACACAAAATAATTTAGAAAATCACATTTAGCATAGAGAGCAAGCATGTTGAAAGCAGAGAAAAATCTCTGGAACGAAAAATATTTTATGGGGGCAGGTGCATGTATTGTTTGGTAATACAATAACTCTGTGATTTCAAAACCCCTTATCTATATCTGGGTGAAAATAAACACTTCTATTTCAAAGCAGCAAACATTACTATAAAGAGCAGTGGTTTCAGGGCGCGACCACCGAACCTCTAGGGAAATGTGAGCATTGTAACGCAATGCTCTAGTGGGGCAGTGGTCGCGCCCTGAAACCGCAAAGGAAATATCATAAATATACACAGGTTGTTTATATATGCAGTTTAATTATTGCTGTATTTTTATTGTTTATGATGGAAATAATGATGTGCGATAAAAAAAATGTTAAATTTTAAGTTATTAATATAAAAAAAGGAAGTTATTTTGTCTCACTGAAAATGAATTTTAAAAGGCATCCGATTTAAAATACTAAGACCTAAAAAAATGTGTAGTTCTGCAGTAATTTTGCGTTATATAGAGGTAAAAGATAAGTAATCAATCGGTTTTCACTCAAACAGTTTGGAAACAAAAGCGGAAAAAATTTCGAAAATTGGTGGTTTCAGGGCGCGACCACCGCCCCTCAGAGGGTTATATAAGTTCTCGCTTAATGCACGAAAACGAATCAGGAAAAGTTTATCGTCCTTGAAAAATCTCCTTACGCCTATGCAAATCTTAAGGATTTTTTAAATAATCTGAAAGTCTTAAGTAGTTATGTAATATAAAAGTTTGGACTTTTATAAGAACTGAAATAACAATTTTTATGAATGTTTAATATTTGCTATAATTGATTAACTAACTGCTGGTATTTCAGAAATTTTTTTTCTGTTTTAGTCACAAAAGAAATATCGTATTGATTTTCTCCAATATATATAGAAATAAGGATCATGAAAAGTATTTTACAATTTAAAAGAAGCAATTTCGTTTTTTAAATATATTTCTTTCGAGAATTTGTTTTCAAAATTGTTTTCTTGAAACTCAAAGTTCTGATTAATTTATTTAAAATAGAATGAATCAACTTTGAAAAAACTTTCATATGCGCGCGTTTTAAGAAATTTTAGATGAATCCTTTAAAAGCTGGCAAATTATGAACAAAAAACTGCCATTTAAAAATAAATGCAGTTAGAGATTAACTGAGAGCCTGATGCTCTAGTGTAGGGAAGCACCAAATAATCTTGTAGCTGTTGATGGAATTATCATAGAAGCATGCGGTTTTGTTATTTTGCTCTACGTCTCTGTAGTTTCTTGTAAGCTCTCCCAAAAAAATCTTTTTTGAGATTTTTATGCTTCTGATCTCCTTAATAATTAACTAGTGTTACGAAAACTTTTATGCACATAATATTTATTTGCTACTTAAATGTGTGAACTTTGACTAGAATTTGTCTTCGAAGAGTAGAAATTTGTAATAACCTTTCAATTTTTTAAAAGGGAGACGTCTGTCAGATGCCTTCTTCTGAGAGTATCAAAACCCTGTGATTTCTGAGAGGTATCGTACAAGTTGTTTTACGGAAGAAATTATACAGAGTGTAATGGAACTGAAGATTACAACTTTAAGAGTTGATAGAACATGACAAAATTAACAATTTTTCTTCGTAATACAATGATGCATGGTGAAATGTGAATGCGGAAGCAAGTACGAACGCAGAACATGGAAAAGTCGTTTAAATCATAGATATTTGCAAAACATAATGCTCAACATTTACAAGAATTATAAAAATGAACGATCCGAAACTGCAATATATTCATGGCAACAACGATGGATGTCATTTATGAGATGTAGATTGATTCTCCTGGAGGCCTTGGATCCAGAATTAGAGTCGCTTCTACAGAATTAGGTGACAGGTCGAGAATCTCTCAGAGTATACGCCAATCAGTTCCTCATCGTTGTATTGCATGTACTACAGTTGATGGTCGTTCATTTGAACCATTCTTGTAAATGTAACCCACTTACAAAAATTAGTCATTAAAACGACTTTTCGTTCTCCATGTTTTTCGCCCATTATTTTCGCTTTCATATTTCACCACACATTATATTAATAAAATTGTTACTTTTGGCATAATCTATCATCCCTTAAAGTGACTTCAATTCTACATTGCATATATTTGCTTCTCAGTTTCTTTTCTCAGCCGTGCAACTGACTCTACCTGAATCCCCTTTACCAGAATATATTAGGAGGGATATCTTAAGCCACAGTGCATGTATACTAATTTTTGAAACTTAATTTATTGTTTAAGGGTTCGTAGGAACATAGTGTTCCCTGAGATTGCGCTTTTGTGAGTCCTCATAAACCCTCTTCTGGGCTGCATTAATATATTATTCTGAGCTGACACACAACACTAACACATACTAACATATGCATCAAAACTGAAGTTTTGCGGATAAATGTATGCATATCTTATCGAAGTAAATTATAGAGAAGATTAGCACCTTTATGTATTTTATACATTCGAAAACATCCAACGTTTTTCAAAACCTTTGATTTATCTAAGTTGCATGGTTTCTCTTCGAGTTTTGAAAACTGCCACCAGTATAAAAAAGTCTTTTAGTATATACTTTTCCCTTCAAAAAATTCTTCACAGATGAGAAAACCTTTGGCCCAAACATATAGTAGTACTAACTAAGGGCGATTAATTTCAAAAGTTATATCTCCTGGGTACTGGAACTGTTTGTTCAAAACTTGAATGGAAATTAGGTAGCGTTCTTGTGTGCTTAGCTAAATAAAACAACATAAAAGTTTTCACGTTCAGTATTGAATATGCAGGTTGTTTAGCAAGGAATGCAGCTATCAGTTCGCATAATGAAATCGTTGACGCATCGGGGCACTGATTAAGTAAGTGGTCGTATTCTTTTTGGGGGTACTCTATAGTCTGTTTTATAAGTTAAAACAAGTTTCAAGTTTAAAAATGTAATAAATCAGTGAACAGCTGCACAAAACATCAAAACCTTTCTTTTATTTCCTTCTATATGCTCTCCGGTTTATTAATGAAGAACGATATTTGTCATATGTCCACCTTCACTTTCCGGGCAGGCAATTTTCCGGGCAGTAGGCTGTGGTGAAGCCCGCGATGTTTCTTTCTGTTGATTTTGCAAACGATTCGTTGAATTTCTCTCTTTAATTCGGTAACCATTTGTTGTTTGTTCAAGTAAACTTTGTTTGTGGCTTTATATTTTCTTTTTATTGTACTAAGTAAACTACCGACTTAGCAACATAAAAAGAAAATATGAAGCCACAAGCTTTCTCGGGCCATTCCTGGCCTCTGCCACGAAGTGAGATCGCGGACGCAAGGAATTTTTCATAAAAATTTAGTGTCTTTCCGGATGCGTGGTAAGTCGCTTCATTCTGCTGAAATCACATATTAAAAATATCCAGTTCATTCAGAGCAGGCCAAAAAAATCTTTTGTAACCAAATGTGACAATAACGGTCATCGTTTACCATAACTATACGACATCTTCAGAAAATTAGAAACGATCACGCTTCCTCACTAAATTTCCCACCACAAAATGATTCGTAGGTGAGGAAATTCGATGCTTCTGGATTATCCTAGATTTTTTTTTACCCCCAAATGCGGCAATTTTATCTGTTGAGAAAACCAAACAGATTAAAACTGACCTTGTCACTGAATATTATTCTTTTTTGAAAAACTGTGGTCTTGTTTAGTCAAAATCCATTTGGCAAATCTTCTTCTTTTTTGATGGTTTGTTGTTTTAAGCTGCTGCGTCAACTGAGACTTATACAGATGCATATAAAGATTATCAGGTTCAGTGTTTCTCCTTACTTGCTTGGGGAACATTCCAGAACCTGACTCAGAACAGGGAGCTTACTAAAGCTATGTTCAATAAATGTGGGAAGTAGACAAGATACACAGGAAGGGTATACGAAACCCTTTATTTTTCACTCTTTACAATAATTTCCGTACTTCGGAATACAGAGACAAACTACTTGTGGTCTGAACGTAAGAATATAAAAATATTAACTAAACTCTAACTTAACTTTGGAATAATAAACAAGGGCCTACGTGGAAGATTAGCCGTATATTAACAGGAAGCCGTATGTAGTACAAAGAACTGTTAACACTACAATACGTTTAAAATTATTAAGAGGATTAAACCTCTGGCCTGGAAGGCAACCAGCAACCGAGTAAAACTGCTAAGGCAAGCGGCCTGCTTCGACTAACTCCTTCCTCTCTCTCGCTTGGCAAAAAGCCACAACTTAAGTACTTGGCGTTCGCCAGACAAATTTGCATAAATAAGTTAAAGCTTTTAATTCTGGCCGGAAGTAGAAAATAAGAAGTGATAGTAAAGATTTAAAATAAAATAAACGTTAGTAAAACTTAAGATCCTTACAAGATCATTTGCTAGTATTTGTCGTATTGAAGATATCGACATCTCTATTTGTTGCTAACGACGATGAAGCAACTTCTTGATGACTGCAATCAACGTCTTGCTTCACTGCAATGTTTTCCGCAGCTCGACACGTACAGCTTCATCTAAGCGGTTTTATAATAGCAACTGAGATTTATTTAGCGAATTTTATTATAAGCTGCCTAACTTTTATACCAATGTGATCAGTGCTAAGTCTGAAGATAGATAGAAGCTGTAGTACTCCCCGCCTTTGCAGTTAGGTTTCACAGTTACGCGATTTGCTCCTTAGTGAGCTCCACTATAGCACCTAAACAACAACAATAAAAAAGTCAATAATCAGAGTGATAACGTATAAGTAAACTGTTAAGAAGAGTGTTGGCTCCCTTCAACAATAAATGTCGCCTAATTTGAAACTTGCGTACTTTATGAAACACCTGTAGATCACAGATGACGATATTCAGGCTCTTAAACCATATGCGGACCGCGAAGACTATAAAAATATTCACAAAATTTATTTTTATTATTTTTACCGTGTATTTTCTAAAATTATTATATTCTGTTACTTTTATTTTCAAAATATATAGTGCACACGTACCTTTTGGACCAGTATACAATGCTTATAAGAGATCTTAAGATTTTGTTTCTCGTAAAACTGTAATATTCCTTGCATGCTTTAAACACTTCATTGAGTATTTAAATTGTATACATCATTCTGTACCGAAAAAGAAAATAAAAAAATATTATTAACTGGCTTATGGGTGTAAAGTTTTCATTGATAGAAATATTTTGTTTGAGATAAAAAATGTCTTTTAATTTATTTTTTTATTTGCGTAATGAATTTATTAATATCTGTCTCGTAGAAGGCAATGACTTTGCATTTCTACTACTATAACTAGAATTAAATTATTTATAATGTCAGAACACTCTAGGATTTTGCCATAATAAATTACCTTTCGTTAAAGAAATGACTACGTAAGTCTAAAGAGAAAACCCTGGCTCGTAGTAACTAAGTTTTTGTCATGTAGTAAGATTCTGACTTAGAGAGAGAAAGATGCGCTTGATAATTCTTTATATATACAATATAAGAGAAAAAAAGCATGACAATCTTCCTAATGCTAGCTAAAGTGTGGTCACATAGAACTTCACAAACATGCGCTTTGAAAACTCTTCATAAATATGCAAGTAACCCAACGTAAATACTCTTATTAACATCAAGCATTCATCTGTCAACCAAAAGTTTCTACTCCACCTTTAATACAAAAACCTACACCAACGCAGAGAACCGCTAAAAGATAGTACAATGGAACAAGCTATAAATGAGAAATTTGAGCTTTCAGTAGTTATCTCTACCTACTAGTTGTAATAACTTATCGTAATAAACGATGTTGTGACTGCATCAGTTATAGCAATTGACACTTCAAAAATGTTTGGAAAGTTTTCCATGAAGGCAAGTAGCATTCCGTTGGTTTTCTTATAAGTAATTAATCCCATCATGCTTTGAGCTTGTATGCTTTCTTGAAACTTCTTCAAAGTATAAATTTAATTCTAAATTGAATTCGCAATTAAAAAATTAATTTAATTTAATTCTAAAAATTAAGCATTTTTCTGCGGGGACCTGAAATAATTCCAGGACTTGAAAAATTCCCTGCATAAAATTTATAACCTGATCTCAAATTACTTTACGGTGATCAATTAGATTTAAACATAATAACCATCCTTAAGTTTTTGAATATGCAAAGAATGATACTTTTCATTGGGTGAGTTTATTTTGATCGCTTTATTGGCTAACGCATTTTAGATGGTTTTTCCTCCTCAGTTATTTTCTACTAAAAGCACTAAACTCCGAAATGTGATATTAATGACGTAACTATTTGACGTAATAGATTTTATTCTGTAAAATATGGCCTGCTAAGCATTCATCAGTTCTTAAGGAGGGAGACATCTAGCCAAATCCAAACTCAACGAAGAGGCTGCTTACCATTCCAAGGGTTCTACTTTTACCGGGAGTTGTGCAAGATCCCGGGTTTCTGGGCCTTAGCAGTAGAGAAGTTTCGGAGGTAGAATTCCAGTATGAAGCAAAAGATTTTACAAGGTATGGAAAGAAACATCTCATTAATTTTATCGAAAATTACGTCAAAAGACATCAAAAGCTCTGTCACAAATCTTTACCACCTAAGATTCTGATGAAGTTAACTGAAAACTTTTTTAACCCGTTAGAAACTGAAATTAACTTTTTAATGTAACCTTTAAAAATAAGTTAAGTTAACCTCTACTTTCCAGAATTTAATCGTTTTCCTTTCACATAATTTTTGTAAACATTGTTTAATAAAAATTAGTTTAACCCAAAACAGAATTTGACTTTTCTAAAAGTGAGCTCGTAAATATAACTCAAATAAGGATTTGGGGAGTAATATAAAAAATAGCTCTACTAAAAGTCGTAAATCCAAAGAAATGTGAAGGGAAGTGTTGTTTCAGATTATCTGTGTACAGTGCTTTGATATTTTTGTTATCTAAGCTATATTCTCAATTTCAGATATACGTCTAGTGCTTGCAAAATTATAATGATTGTTATACATTTGACATAGTGAACGCCCTAACTGAAGTAATAACCCGGAGCCGTAAGTTAAAAAAATGATGTTCATGATTTCTCCATCCACAATTTTTCATTGAAATCAATAGCTTTTCGCAGTATCCTAGGGTTCTAAAAACCCATAGCCGAAAAACACCGCTTTAAATTATTAGAATCGCTACATCATGCTATTCCTACAGACACATATTTGAACTTTGACCTTTTTTTTTTTTTTTTTTTTTTTTTTTTTTTTGCCAGAACTACTAACCATTTGCCCACAGGAGATTTTATTTACATTTCAAATTTTCTAATTACTCTTGCGCCAAATCTGACCTTTGAAACCATTCCCATAAATATGAGTTTTTGTTAAAAATAATTAATGAATCATTTATAAGTTAATCATTGGCCTAGAATTAATTATCCTTAAAAATAAGGAATGGCCTACTGTGCCTACAGCCTATTACTTTTGTGCGAAAGAAGTGTATTGTAAAGTAATCATAAAATCGTCTTTAAGAAGTTTTTTCAAAAGTTATACATGGGTCAAAATTGCATGTAGAAAAGTGTGTAGTTAAGACTTTATAAGCAAGAAAATATAATGCGTAATAAATTATACTAAATTATATAGTAATAAAGTATAAGAGAAAAAATTAATTTTCCTATTTTGGCACTGCACTAAATTTCCAAGAGCCTTCTGATTACATCTAGAAAAATGCGTACTCAAAAATCTGACCTGTAGCTATAAATGTTAATTAATCTCCTGTATTCTTGATGCTAAATACTGTGTATAATTCAATGAGTTTATGATAAAAACAACAATGAGATTTAAAAATCACTTACATTTCTCAAGTTGATTGACATGGAAAGGAATAAAATGATAATAACTACTTTCAAATACTCAACATTCTGATTTTCCGGAAAAACTGTTTCGCAAAAAATTAGTCATTAAGTAGGAAGAAATGAGTATATACGATGCATTTACATTATTTATTTGAAAAATTATCATGAAACTAATACTTAAAGTCTAATCAAATCATTTGCATTCCGTCAGCTTAACATTAATCTCTTATATTAATAATATTATGATGGATCTTGAAAACAAGAACTAATAAACAGTTTTAACTAAATAACAAAGACATTCGCGTTTCGTGCACCAAAATTATTACAAACTAGTATTTTTATGATACCATATTCCTGTTTTTCAGGGTAATTAAAGCATTACCAGTATGCTTTATCTTCCATAAGGGAGCCCACCACGGCAGAGCGGTAAAGTCGCTGAACATTGGTAATTCGACCTGGGTTCGATTACAGACGAATAGATTGGCTGCTTTTGTAGTTTTCACCATGTGTAAGGCGTATGTGAGCGAGTTTCCTTAGAAAGTCCTCCACGAAGACATATCTTCCTTTAGGCAAATAGCCGTAATGTATTTTGCCATAATCAAATTAAAAAAACTTCTAAAAGTTTTATTAAAATTTTAGAAAGAAAATCAGTGTTTTCAAGTTTTGTGAATTTCATTAGTGAAAATGAACTATATTGAATGTGATTATGACTTAAATGAATAGTGATTTTAAACTCCTAATGGCTTTAGAGAAAATATCTCATACGCTATGGAGCATAAATATTTCTGTTTAACACAAAATTTATCTTTGTTGGGAAAGTGATGCGATACTTCTGCACAACTAGCATTTCCTCACGTGAAATCTTTCAACATGTGTAGACAGTCAGGAAATATAAGGGTCATTCCGCACACCAGCGAAGAAACGATTAATCAGCCTTTGATCATTCATATGATTTTTTTTTTCAATAAGTGTCCATTTCTGCTTCGATAGCAGACGAGCATTGCTCGTGTATTATTAGTTTTTCTCGCTTCCTTTTTAGAAAATTTGCGTAAAATGAATTCTCCCTTATTAGCACTTAAAGAGGAACCTTATCAGTCAATAACCAGTATCGGTATGGGCAGTTTTGTGGTTTTGCAAATTGTATTGCGACGTATGGAAATATATTAAAAACAAACCTGAAAGATGCAAAGGATGGATGACTACGTAAAATGAAGTAGTTTTGCAAGTTTCCGAACATATCTGTAAGTCTGACGTAAGCAGGAATTAAATTTCAGATTTCGAATATAAACAAGCAAGAGAAGAAGGTTGCTCAATACCAAACAATTTTAATGAAATAATTGGATTGTTTATTAAAGGTTATTAGACTGTATTCAATACACCATTACCTCAAAGTTTCAAGTCATCTCTTAGTTGAATGTTGAACATACAAAATACCATGGTTCGCAAAACAAATATTTATTACTGAGATACGCAGAGTTACATGCAAAGAAATACAAGCAAGCAGACAGTGAAAACGGTTACAGAGGTCATATATATAACTTTACAACAGATCATGGTTTAACAAATCATAAACAAGACACAATAAATAACCAATCAAAAGTAACATAAAGAGTGGATTAAGTTTCAGAATAATTCGGACCTGACCAATGAATGTATCGGACGTGACAGAAAGCTATACTTACTTTTAACCAATAAGAATGCGATTACAAATATCTCAACACTGAATAAGGAAAAAAGTTCAAAGTTCCACGGAACGAGATGTTGCTAATAATATAATAACTACTTTACCAGCTTTCTTTTGTATGATAGCAAAGACATAGACAGACTTTCCTTCTTAAGCACTGAAAAGGGTTAAGATTCTAGTTGAATTTACTTTACTTTGATGGCTAGATCCTTACTTGCATTTTGAAGAGACTATTCTCTAAGTTCAAACTGGAGCCCACCAGCGGCCGAGCGGTAAAGACGCTGAACACTGGTAGTTCGGTCCGAGGTTCGAATCCCGCGAACGGGCTGGCTGCATGGGCGTTTTCGTGGTTTTCCCCATGTGTAACGTGTATACGAGCCAGTTTCCCTTAGAAAGTCCTCCACGAAAAGCATCCCTCCCCTTAGGCAGATAGCCCTAGTGTGCTTTGCCATAATTAAAATACAAAAATACTAAGTTCAAACTGTATCAATGACAACATGTGAGAAGGGTGAAAGACCCTTTTATTAAACTCAAGAAGTAATTTACAGAGGGCGATCCTGGTACTTACAAACTTAGCCAATATTTTTGGTTGAAACTCAAAAACGAAATACGAAATTAAAATTAAGTTTAATTAAAATTATCAGCCGAAGCTGCACAGAGAAAATTAAAGCGAGTTGGCTCTTAACTTTACAACTGACGTACACAAACCGGCAATTAAAATCCACGGCCGTGAAGTAGCAAGCTTAAATCAGTAAAACAACGTGACCGAACGGCAAAAAAACCCTGTGTCTGAAGTAACTCAGACACTAGCTTAAATAGTATCTTTCTACCCTACTTTGCATAACACGCGAAACTGAAATATCATTCTGGCAGGAAATGGAAATGAGGGAAGATAGAAGATCTAAGTAACTGAACAAAATTGTTTATTTTAAAGCTAAAATAACATTCCTTACAAGTGATGACAGAATTTTGAAACACAGAACAAATGTTTTCATGAATGGAGCATTCAAAAGTATTGCAAATAGTTTTCTCAATTGTATTCCTTGCATCCATATTTAGGTAGCTCATTAAATAAGCAAATGTGATGACTAGCATATGCCCGGATGCCCGTAGAAAGAAGGAGCTTTATTACAAAATCTTTCAATTATTAACGAGAAAAGTTGAGCTTAATCCGTAGCACGTTATAATGGATTTAAAACAGAAAGCAATTAATGCCATAAGATGCTTATTTCCCAGTAGAACCATCAAAGGATTTATCATCCTTTTACATAAGCACTTTGACGACGCGTCCAAGACATTGTTATGGTAAATCTATATCGGGAAAATGAATAAATCCGATTAAGTGTCAGCATTACCGCCCTTTTCCCGGAAACTCGTCGATTAAGGCTCGTTAATGGAAGACAGTTGCTCAAAGGAAATTCAGAGAATTCTTTAACTGCTTTCTCTATCAATGACTGAATAACGAAAATGTTCCAATGGAAATGTGGAACTATTATAAGAAGAAGCGAAAAATAAACAATATTGTAGATACGTAAAATCAATAAACTGAATAAACTTATTTAAAGATCTAATTCAAAGTTCCCTTGACTATAAAAATACCCAAAATGATTCAAAATACGACGACTACCAAATCAATTGTGACCGATAATATCTGAAACTTAGAAGCAACCTATGACGTCAAGTTAAGTTAAAATAAAGTTCTAGTACTCAACTAGAAACTGGTGCAGTGCTGAAAATATGTAAGAGCGTCTTTTCCCCTCCTCCTGGAAGAACCTAAAAAAGTTTGGGTTACAATCTAAAGAGCACTTCACTTAATTGCAACCTTAAATTAAATTGTAGAGCTATAATTACAGTGTTTATTAATTTTTAGAGACATTAGGTATTTTTTGGAAGCAGGCAAGATGAAGAATGTGCGAGGACTTCTCCGGGAATCGAACCGCAGACCACTACACCACGAAAGCACGCTAAGAAGGCGGGAGAAACACCTTATAAATTCAGTAATCAAGCACATATGCGTGAAATGTAGAATGTATGTTTGCCTATGAGCATAAATGTAAAATTAAAAAATATAGTTTATTTCAAATATGGAACAATTTTTTCTTTTGAATGAAGATTCAGCGGTACTTGCATGGCCCGACCATTTTAATTAATTTTGGAATGATTTAAAAAGTCATTATAAATCATAATTTAATAATGCATAACTTCAAATAAAAAAGAATGCAGTCTTTTTTTAGTCTGTATTTTTCAGTAATTTCAAAGGCCTGGTGCCCGAATTTTAAAGAAAGACATAAAAACTGAAATTCAAATTATTAAGCAGGAATATTTTATTCCTGCTTAATTGAAAAAAAAATATATATTATTTTTCGCATTTTAAATATTATAGGAGGATATATAAGTTCCGAGTAGGTGCCTTCTTTGCCCTTATAGGAGTCATACTCAAGATTTTAAAAAAAATAAATTTTTATTTCACCAACGAAGGAAATTCCTTAATAAGTTTAAGGCATGCCAGCATTTCGCTGCCAGTCCGAGGCTTTAACCTGCCAGTCCGAGGCTTTAACCGAACAATGGGAGAGCGGTTAGTGACAGTGACTGCCATACCGAAAGGCCCAGGTTCGAAATCCGGAAAAGGCATGGATGTTTTGTAAGCGTATAGTTTCTGTGTGACAAGAAGGCACTCAAAATATACGGCCAGCCAAAATCCTCTGGAGAGATTTATGGTAGGAGGATAAGGGTGGGAGATCCTTAACTGCCCCTTGGTGTTCTTCCAAATGGGGCGGAAGCCTGGCAGTTTGGCAAGGCCCGGCGATACCTAGATTATGCCTGCGTATATGCATAGGTGCCAGCCATGTTTCAACCTGATCCTGAACCTGCCAATATGAAGCTTAGATAAAGTGCAAAAGGAAATTTCCATTGCTTGCAAGGCAGGTTTAACGAATTTATCGTTCTCTTTAGAAACACACTTTAACGCATACATTATTTAAATATTTTGTTAAAAATCTACATTTATTTTCACAATTAGCTCAGAAATTTGTAAAGTAAATTAATAATCGAGTTCACAGCCCGAAGTTTACGAAATATAATTGAGGAAAAATTATTTTGTATGGAAGAGCCACTAAATTATACAAACTACTATCATTACTCCTACAGTGAATATTTCTTTTTGCAGAAATGTCCCTGCTTTTCGATTTAGGAGGAAATATCGTGCGCAGATGTGGCACCAAACCGTTCAGAACACCGCTGTTTTCTGTAATGTTTTCTTAATCTCCCTCGAACTCAGAAGCTCCGATAGAGGCCTAAAGGGACAGAAATCTGAATCTCAGGTTTCTGGGGCCTTATTTGAGGCGCGGGCCTCACAGATTATTTTTCAGCTTTATAAAAAAGGATTCGATTTAGCTAGAAGATGAAGCTGTAATATTCTGGTTTGATTAAAAAAAAAAGCTTATGAGAAGTGAAAAATTTGATAATTTTATATTTGTCCTTGCAGCGATTTATTTACAACACATTCAAATGTGCTTTTAATTCCACGTTCTATAAACAAAGATCAATCGCGATAGGTTAAATAAAGAACATTTATTTAATGTAGAACACTAAATAAATATTTATTTATAACCAAGTATTGTCGAACAAAGCATTTACACTGTAACCATACATCTCAGCTCTGAATAATTACTTACCACCGAATGACTATTTAATAAAGAAACGAAAGCAAATCCATTTCCTTTTTTAAAAACCAATATATACGGATCGTAGAAAAAAAGTCATAATGCAGCTAGTCTTAGGACAAAGTATGTAATTATTTTCCAGGATTTCTATGATTTAAAAAGGAAATTGAACTTACAACAAATTCGAAATCTCGAATTAAGATTAAATTCTGTTCAACGAGTCGAATCAAATCCAGAAAGTTCTGATGAATAAATAGTTTTTCCGTTAACTCTTTTTTTTTTTGGTAAGAATTAGAACAATTTAGGATTCTAGAATAAGGTTTGATTTGTTTCATTTGATTCTGGCAAAGTATTCGATGGCTATCTGCTTAAGGGGAGAGATGACTTCTGACTTCTTGGAGGACTTTCTAAGAAGAACAGGCTCGTTCACATGTTGCACATGGGAAAACCACGAAAGCGCCTATGCAGCCAGCAGCCCGTTCGCTGAGAACCGAACCCCAGACCGAACTACCTGTATTCAGCGACTTTACCGCTCGGCCTCTGGGGGGGCTTTTAGAATAAGGAAGTAAAATCATAGAAAAATCAAGATATCAAATTTGAGCTGGATTGTGTGATATGATTCAGATCATTGGTTCTGAACGGGGGCAGTGGAAGGATGGTGAGGGACGATGAATTTGTTTTGGCCGGCAGGGGGACGACGAGCGTATTTTGGGCGATAGGGAGCGATAAGAATGTTTTGGCATTGGAACGTAATTTAAAAGCTCCCCAAAAATTATTAAATCGATTATTCGATTTACACCATTTGTAGCAGCAATAAAACGAACTTACGCGACGGCTCAGCTTACGCAATGTTAGGAATGGTGAAATGAATCTGCAAAAAAATCATTCTGACAAACAAAATAAAGATTTGTCGTTTTTCCCGAACATCAAAGCCAAGTTTCTGAAGGCACCGTCTGTCTCAGGGTTACTAGCAACCTCAACAAAAAAGTGCGACGAAAGATTGATAGCCTCTGATATCAAAAGTAATTGCTAAATTGGGGAAAGCTCATACCATGCGCGAATAGTTGGTACTGCCGGCTGTCAAGGAAGTTTTAGAAACGGTTTTACACCATTCCGCCGCTTCCAATGTTTTAAAAAATGACCAATATTATACAAAATGTTATAAAAACTGCTTAATAAAGCAATGATACAGTGCGACGATGAATTGATGGCATGGCGGAAGATGTTGAAGCATTGTTATGCAAACTTTTGATACCCACCGAATTTTCTCTTCAGGTTGATGAATCAACCTTGCCAGGTACTAATGAGGCTTTAAAATATTCCTATTGCAAACATTATGTCTGTTGCCACCGATGGAGATCTTGAAATGGTAGGTCATCATTGTGGGTTCATTGCCCTTTTGAAGAAAGAGGTACCAAGTATTTTAACTGTTCACTGCATGATTCAGTTGCTGCAAAAATCCTCAGCAACCGTTTGTATTAGTCATTATAATATGCTATCTGCACTGTGAATAAAATTCGCAGTAATGCTCTCAGCGATCGGGCAGCTGTGTAAGGATAACGATGAAGAATTCAGTCGCGTGCTTATACGCACCGAGGTTCGCTGGCTTTCGAAAGGCGCCTGCCTCAGAGTGGTAGGTTTTGGAATCACTTTGACTCTGGTACTTGAGTTCCTCGAAGAGAAAAATGTAGCTCTGAAAGACAAACTGCCGCAATTTAAGATTGATGTTGCTTACATGACCGATTTATTCTAAAAATGCATTGAAATTACTTTGCAGTTTCAAGGCGAAGAGCTCAATTTGATCACAACAGAATCTACTACTTCTGCTTCCTAAAAACACTCACTTTTTGAAAGCAGAGTTTCGGTTACAACGAGTTCAGCCAGTTTCCGGTCTTATCTGTTAAGAGTCCAATCTTGTCTGCATAAGAGCAGATAATCCCGTTCGATGAAATACATATTTACAGTCAACACCTTTAGTCTTTGCACAAGGAGAGCGTTTTGAGGATATTTTGTGCCTGAAAGGTCCCTCAGTGGGTTATGAACCTTTTTATGAATATTGTGTCAGCAGAGGTTCAGCTTCAGGAGAGACTGGTCAAATTTTCAATTAATGAAGCTTTGAAAGCTAGCTTCCAGAATGGTGATCTTCTCACAGAATTTGGGCTTCAAAGTAGCATCAATCGCCTCTACCCAAGATTGTAGACTATCGTCAAAAACGTTTTAATTGCTTTCCCTTCCTCCTACCTTGCCGAGCGAGGAATCAGCGCCGCGACTGTTCTAATTACGAAAAAGGAGAAGTCGAATCCAAATCGTGGAAAGAGGGGACTTACGCCTTCATCTTTCCAAAAATTTTGAATTGAACGTTCAGAAATTAACTCTGAACCATTAAGCACAGACATCCCACTGATCATACTTGATTTTTTTCATTGATGTTACTCTTTTATTGTATTTTTGCTTTTCCATTTTAATTATTTAATTAAGAATAAAGAATTGTTAAGTATAAAACATCGCTTAATTACTCCTTTAGTGCACTTTTGTTTGCTTTTCTTTGTAGGGTTCTAAGCTTTTATTTAACAGCTAAGTGTGTAAGAACTTCGTGAACAGATTTATAGGTGTGTAGGAACCTTGTGAACAGGAATATTCGGTTTAGTTCAGAAACAGATTGATAAAACTCAAGAAAGGTTATTTCCCAAAATAAGAATTTCATAGACGGTCCTTTTCTCAGGACATACAGCAAAGCCTCCACTTGGGCTTGAACTCAAAGTAATAAGAAAAAAAAAACTTAACTAAATCTTAACTAAAAGATGTAGCGGAAGCCATAACCATTTCTAAGTAGTTGGCCACTAAATATCAACTAAACTGGCGAAGCTATCAAGGGCCTGAGACACGGCCGGGCGTAATAATAGCTTAGAGAGAGTGTAGCCAAAAAGCACACGCGCACTAGTCAGAATCTCTGGTTCTCTAACGAAGTCAGTGGAACTTCGACTTTACTACCGTTCTTACTTATTTGCATTAACGAGGATTCTAAAAACAGATTACGGTAGGAAATCGTAAGCTGAAATTAAGAAAAGGCAGGAAAGTAGCTTTAACTAAAGATAACTGTTGAAAACTTAGGATAAACCTGACATCTTTTCTGATTATTTAATTAGGAATAAGAATTTTTAAACATTAAACATCGCTTAAGCAATATCTTCTGGCGTTAGTCTTTTCAGTTTTAACAAAAGGAATGTAATTATCTTCCAGGCAAAACTGTCGAGTTAAATCAAATAAATTTGGTGTGTAAGTCTACTGAAAAAAATTACTTAGAATTTTTGCCTTTTATAATTCAGGAACCCACTTTCTTATACTCAAATTACAGGATTTTTACAAAGGGGGCGCTGAAAAATATTTCGCTCCTTAGGGGGGCGGCAGCTTTGAATAGGTTGAGAATCACTGATTTAGATAAAATCGAAATCTTTCGATTAGTAAAAACACCCTCTTTTGATTGTATGGCTCTAATTTTCTAATTTCTCTAAGCCAATTTTTTTACCATATTTTCATTTTGATATTTAACCCCTTAACCTACGATTTAGATTCGAAGATGTTGGGCCGAAATTGTATACATGCTTCGAGACATTTGCACGACGGGCAATCGTAAACATGGCGAATTATGTAATTTTCGAAGAAAGTATAGGCGAATAATTATTGATGATACATCCGATGACGATCAACTACCAGAGTCCTGGCTTTGGAAACAAATAAGAAATAGTCCAAAAATCTAAGACTATACGATGACTCCTGGCATAAGAGAGGAAGCCTTATGTCAATTAGGAGGAAATAGAGGAGAATTTGATATATTTAATCTAATATTTGATGGCATATTTTGGAACAATATTGTAACCGAAACGAATCAGTATGCAGATCAAGTACGAGAAAATCCACATAGAACACGAGTGTAAAAACTATAAAGTTGCGTTACATGTACCAGAAGGCTTTGAAATATATCATATCGTTACAGATTACTAATTTTGTATTTTGGAGTTTTGTATAAATAATCAATATTTTGTAATACTTGTGTCTACCACAATTATTGCATCAGATTGTAATTGCGTATCAAATATTCCACGTAATATTCACTTCTGGCCCGATCACCGTACGCCGGCTATGCCCGTCATTGTAGATTAAGGGGTTAATTCGAAAACATACTTCTCCAATGAAATCTGAAAGAAAATTTTAGGAAAATAACTTTTTTTTTTTTTTTTTTTTTTTTTGCGAATAAATTATTTTTTTGGCCTTCATTTTTTGTAAAGTGTCTTAGATATTGGTTAAACTGTCAACAAAACAATGTTCACAGTAACTTTAATTAATTTTTGCTATACTAAAAGGCCATTTTCTAAAATCTCATCCTAAATTTTCCAGGACATCTTCCAAATAACAGCATTTTATATTTTAGAATAACTAGGTATAAAAAATACGTCCATTGCTTATCATTTTTGAAATTAACGTGATGCTGAAATCCAATGAGTTTACTAGGTACGTTAAAAATGAATTACATAGTAAAAACAGTTATATAGCGTTTTAGGTTATCAGAGAGTTTTACTGAATGCTATTTCAAGGTATACAGATTCCTAGTTTATTGAAAAAAAGTACTATTTACTAAAATTAGGCTTTAGATTATACGGAAAACGAATGGATAAAACAACTATCATTCTAGCAAGTTATGGTATTTTTCGAGCTGAAAGCTATGATTAATTAATTTCCTCACTGGATATTAACTAGCATATATATTATGTAATCTAAAGCACCTGCTCTCATATACAGAGTACGGCAGATTGCATTGCAAAGTTATTAGTCACCTGATCTGTCCTAAGGCTAAAGAGGCTATAAAAAGCCCTCACTTAAAGCTATAAAATAAACAACATTAACAGTCATAAAACTTTCACCAAGTAAAATCTAAAATGGATTAAAACTTCAAAGTAAATAAATAAATGTCTTCCAAATCCTTTTAAAAATTTTTGATTTATTGAAGAAGCGTATCTGTAATTAAAAATAATTGAAATACAAGAAGGTTAGCTAACGAATCCCACTTTTATTTTAATCTCACTTATTTTATTAATTCCTCTTTTACTTAAATTTCACTTTTGCAACTTAGCATTTTCTCTTAATGTAATAAAAGAAAAAAGAATTGGAATAAAAAATATAATTTTATTGGAAAATAATTTGTGAAAATTTTCAGCTGAATTTTGCCGGGTCGCAGGCCATTGTTGCGTTACTGAGTTCGTAGTCAGTGGTAATGAATTTTTACCACAGAGATGTATCTTTATTCTGCCTAAATGTGCGGACTATGTTATTTTTTCTTCGTACAATGAGCAATAAGAATAGTAAGGTTGGTGGACTGTATTGAGACAACTGGCTAGCCAAGTGATGCAGTCTAATGCTGCAGTTACTAGGAAGTTATCTACAGGAGCACCCCAAACAGCATTGGCCGCATTGAAAATCCACCGCTATAATATTGTATTTAGTTTTACACGTAGGGTAGTGATGGACAACTTCGGTACTTTCTTGTACCCGGTACGAGAGTAACGGGTACAGACAAGTACCCGGTACAAAATACCCGTTACTCAAGTAACCGCTACTTTGAAAAGTACTGAAAACCGATTTCAAGTACCGAGTACCCAAGTAACGATTTGGAGTACCGGAGTAACGGTTTGCTGTACCGGAGTACCCTAGTAACGATTTGCTGTACCGGAGTACCCTAGTAACGGTTTGCTGTACCGGAGTACCCTGGTAACGATTTGGAGTACAGAAGTACCGCAGTAACGATTTGGAGTACCAAAGTACCCTAGTAACGATTTGGAGTACCGAAGTGCCCTAGTAACGATTTGGAGTACCGAAGTGCCCTAGTAACGATTTGGAGTACCGAAATACGCAGCTAACGATTTTGCGCAATGAAGGAACTCTGCCACGTCACCACGTGTTTGATTTTATCTGTACGGAGTAAGATTTTGAATATCAGAAAACATGTCAACTACGGAAGTGTCTGAGGAGCAGGCCATTCATGAACACAAGGAGCGCATATGACCATTTCGCAAATACAACCAGATACTACTGTCTTCGTACCAAAACCGAAGTGAGCTGAACCCTCATCGATCCTCCAGTAACGAATACCGAAATACCGAGAAGAGACGCATATTTTCGTTACAAAGTTCGGAATACCGGAAAGACCCGTTTCGGTACAGAAGTAACGAATACCGAAAATTGCCCGTTTCGGTACAGAAGTAACGAATACCGAAAAGTACCGATTTTGGTACAGAAGTAACGAATACCAAAAAGTACCGATTTCGGTACAGAAGTGACGAATACCAAAAAGTACCGATTTCGGTACTGAAGTAACGGGTACTTGGATGTACCGATTTTCAATACCCGTTACAAAATACCCGGTTCGGTAGTACCGACTCATCACTAACGTAGGGGCTTGCTCCTGTTCTGTAAGAGCTGCCGAGAAGTTACTTGACGGGGATAAATATAAGCTGACAAAGGCCAATGCTTCCATTTACAGCATCCAGTTGTAATGATACAATGAATTCCCATTTGTAAAGTTTTAATGGCGTAAGCAGGCTGATGTAAACATTGGCCACTAGATTGCTCATAGACGAAAAACTTTTCATGGGTTTAATTCCAGGAAGTTTTCCATTGTTCGTGTAGCCCTCCTGAATGAGAGCTATGAAAATATTGTTTTCCAAAAGCGTTGAAAATGAAAATGACCTTGAAGTATATTGTAATAATAAATACATCTTGGGTTGACATTGCATGGATGGCTATCTAATTCTGAGCTTTCTTAAAGTTTCAGCAACTTGGCTTTGTGAGCCTGAAATACTTTGGCACTTATTAGAGGCTTAGTCTCAAGTGTTGTGCCTAACGATTTATTGGATGTATCGCAGTTAAAGCAGTACGAAATCTCCCCCCCCCGCTTGGTGTTTGTTGCCACAGGTTATACCATCGCTCCGATTGTAAGTTCGTAACAAGCTTCTTCTAAACTATAAAGCTTTTACATATTGGAATTGGAATCTTGGCTTTCATGCCGCGCTATTTGAAAAAGTATGAGCTTTATGGAACACGCGAAATGTAAGTCCAGAATGTTGTCACGAATCCCAATTTTCTTTTATTCTTTGATTGTTTCCCTTACCTATTAGACAACTGCTAAATTTTTCCCCTAATTCATTTTATTTGTATTTTAAATAATGCTTTAAATAATTAAATATTTGATATTAATTTAGTAATTTAGTTCTTGCTTCTAATAAAGAATTTGATCACGTTTAACTGGACATTGGTTTAAAGTTTTAATTTAAAAAAGAACAAAATCCCTTGAGGACAGCCTGTATCAAACAGTTGACCAATTATTTTTTAGTTATTACTATTTATTAAATCTTTATAATTTCATTTTAACATAGTTTTCTACGCCTTTTTTCACTGTTTGATGAAGTTAGAAAAATGTTTAATGTTCACTTTTTTGTACGGAGGGGAATGGAAATTAAGCTCTATACAATAAAAACTAACATAATTATTTCATTTTGTTCAAACATACAAAATGCAAACATAACATTGCATCTTTAGAACATAGTTGTAATAAAAATAATCGTGTGTTGCCACATCGCTGAAACAAAATCATAGAAAACTTCATTTATTTAAAAGTAAAAATTAAATTATTTTTAGTATTTTATGAATAATGGCAGAGACCTCCTTCGGCGGGCAGCAACACAATGAATGTCGTAGCAGTTAAAATGTTGTATTTACTCTGGTCTGTTTTCCTGATAAAGAACCAGGATGAATCAAATTTTATTTATTCTTAATACAATCATCAATTTAACTTTTAATTTTTGCATCATTTAAAAATTACTTTGAACTTTACTTTGAAAATTACTTTGATTCGTTTTCGATTTTATCAAGTTTTGATTCGGTTTTAATTTTTATTCTTTTCATGCAAATGATATGTGATTATTATATTTTTATTTTTTTATAAGAAATATTAGAATCTAATTTTTTTTATTCTAAAGGTACTTCATTAGACATCCCTGCCCCCATGCATAAAAGATTCTTGAGATTGGAGGGTGAAAAAAATAGGATTTCAAAAAGATAAAACAGTAATTAATCTCATTACAGTAACAGTAACTATATCGAAACTGAAAACGGGGGGGGGGTGGATTCAGTCCCTGGATATCAACTCTCTAACCTGACAACATAGACTGTACAAGTTTTCTTCCTTAAAAGAGGAACATTTCAGCAAATGACCTCTATCCGTCTCAAAACTCCACGTGCACGAAGTGCACAAGGGACTATCATATGTACCAGTGAGGTGCAGATGCTTAGCGAGACAATCATGTCCACTCTCCAAATGGAACGCCGCAAGAGCGATGAATCTAGAGCAATGCAGGATATCACAAATCTAATCCCTACACTTTTTATTCTTAAGTTCTTCAAGTAATTTAACATCAAAATTTTTCCTAATAACACTTTTTACTATTCTTTTCATTGATGTAAATGGTACCCCACTAATATTTGTCTGCAAAATTTCAATTCCCTTTTTTTTTGCTAGTTTATCAGCCCATTCCTTGCCAGTTATTTCAACATAAGCCAGGATCCACTGTAACATAACAATCATTCCTTTTGAGGCTGAAAGGAAAAGAGGTCTCCTGAAAGATTCAATATTCTTTATTACGCGATATTGTGTGCAGAATTCGCTTGAATGCCTAAAAAGAAGATTTGACATGAATGTATGAATTTTTTAGTATCATTTTTGTAGTGAATAGTCGAAATAAAATCACTTCATGCAGTTTCCTTGGACTCGTTGGTCTTTAATTTAAAGATTTAATTAGTAATTGCATTCTTTAATTAGTAACTACATTCTTTAATTTCAATTAAATTAGACTTTCCAAATCCTAATATCTTCCATTCTTCCAATTGTTTCAGCAAGAATTATGCTTCTTCATCCCGCGTCTTTATCAAAGTCCCAATCTGTACGTTTCAAAACGGTTTGTACATTTTAGGCTTGATGCGTGGAATAGTTTTGCGTGCTGTCTCTATAATTAGATTGAAACGTTTTTGGTTTGCCTTATCCAGAGAAATTTCGTCTCCCAAGATATTGTCCTTCTTAAGCTTGTTTACTAATATGCCTTGGAACTCCGACCAATCAATTTTAAAATTCCAAGAGAATCTTGTCTTTACTCGTTTATGAAAGCTTCTGTTTTGATGGATATGAATAGTAGTCGGAATGATTCGATGTCCGAAACCAAGATCATCTAAAATATCTCTTTGAACACGTTGGTTAATTTGAGAGGACGCCAGAACTACATCGGGATTTGATAATGTTTTATTATAATGCCTATATGAAAGACACTCGGAGTTCTGATACACAAGTTTAACTTGGTGAGTATGCATAAGACTCTCCAATTCTCTAACAGCGAAATTTTTATCTTATTAGTATATATGGGCATTAAAACCACCCATAATTATCGTAATTTTTAAAATATTTATAACATCAAAATTTGGCTTTCTACCTAGTGGTCTATATAATGAATAAATCTTAGGATTATTATCAATTTTTTCAAAAAAATCTATTTTTACAATTTGTCTTATAGTCTATATTTTCCATTTTTTAAGACAGGGAATAGATCTCTGTTTACATGGTTAATACACAAAGGAGGTCTTCAGAGCCACAAGCACAGAAATTTCTCGAAAGCTCTCAGTATTTTTGAAAAATTTTAGAGGAGTATTCACTTTTCCATTGGTTAGCCTGATGTTTGCTTTAGAAAACCAAATTTGAAGGAATTTCTTTATGTTTTTGAAAGAAAATTTCCTTCTTTAAGCAACAAATTTTTATTTTCTGTTTTCTTTTACTATCATTGGAGAGCGGCAATGTCACAAAAATATTAATGGCTTTGAAATTTAAAGGAGACACGGAAATAACTTTCGTATGTCGACGTTTATAACAGGAATATAAAATTAAGATTTATAGTGTGTGTATATATATAACGTGTGGCCATAATTAAACTGACAGTGCTCACAGTGTTCTGTAGCGAGATCTATTTGCGAGAATGACGCCATATTTTGTAAAAAGATTAAACAAGACGGGGGACGAAGGATTCCGCAAAAAAAAAATTAGTTCCAAATGTCACCGCTAGGGGAATATTTGGCGCTGTGTAATAGAAAATAAAGTGTTAACAAATGCAAATCAATACGGAAATTACCTTTTACTTTGCATTCAAATGAGGTTCAATGCGGCTGCCGTTGTGATGGACGACATATTGCATTCTGTGCATTGTATGCACAACAGCAGAAAGTAAACATGTCTGCAGGAATCTCCCGTACAGTCCGTGATATGTTATCCTTCAACGTAGCCAGGTCCTGGACCACTCCTTGATAGACATTGGACTTAAGGTAACCCCATAGCCAGAAGTCGCATGGGGTAAGATCAGGCGACCGAGGTGGCCATGCAGTTGGATGGTAGCGGCTAATGACTCTTTCTGTTGTGAATTTCTGTTGTAGCATCTGTTGCACCCGTACAGCAACGTGTGGAGGGGCTCCATCTTGCATGAAAAGGATTTCCCCAGGCATTGTCTTTGCTGAAGTGCCGGAATGGCAAAGCTGTTCAACATGTGGTGATATTTCTCTCCGGTAACAGAACAGGTTTCCGGTCCTGTCGGGGTAATGTTCTCATAGAAGAATGGACCTACGATAAATTTTATTCCGTATTAATTTGCATTTGTTAACACTCTATTTTCTATTACACAGCGCCAAATATTCCCCTAGCGATGACTTTTGGAACTAATATTTTTTCGCGGAATCCTTCGTCCCCCCGTCTTGTTTAACCTTCCTACAAAATGTGGCGTCATTCTCGCAAATAGATCGCGCTACAGAACACTGAGCACTGTCAGATTAATTATGGCCATCTGGTATATATATATATATATATATATATATATATATATATATATAACAGAAAAATTCGTAGCAAATGAGGAAATTTCACTGGTTAGAATGAATGAGAGAATTTTAAAATCAATAAAAGCATACGCAATGAATATCAGAATATCATATAAAACGACAAGCAGTGAAAATTATTTTTTCCAGAGTTTAAGCATAAAGGAAACTAACAAGTATACGAACAAATACAAAATGGGAGTTCCAGGTGGTAAATATAACAAATGAAAAATACGGTGAAATATGAATATTAAATAAAACAGTACTATCATCTGAAACTGTGAAAAGAACTATTATGAATATAATATCAATACATAATTGCACAATTTTGCAACTTTTAAAAATAGAAAATAGAAATAGCGAAAGTTTTATCTTATTATTATGTAAGGGCATTAAAATCACCCATAATTATCGTATATTTTAAAATAGTTATAACATCAGAATTTAGCTTTTTACCTAGAGGGCAACATAATGAATAAATCTTAAAACCATTATCAATTTTTTAAAAAATTTATTTTTACAGTTTCAGTCTTGTATTCTATATTTCCCATTTCTTAAGACTTGGAAGGAAAGAAATATATAAATATATATATACTTTAAATCTTATTTATCTATTCCTGCTATAAATGCCGACAGACGGAAGCTATTTCCGTGTCTCTTTTAAATTTCAAATGCATTAATATTTTAACGACATTGCCGCTCTCCATTGATAGCAAAAGAAAACAGAAAATAAAAATCTGTTGCTTAAAGAAGAAAATTTTCTTTCAAAAACATTAAGAAATTCCTTCAAATCTGCTTTTCTACAGCAAACACCAGTCTAACCAATGGAAACGTGAATACTCTTCTAAAGTTTTCAAACATACTGAGAGCTTTCGAGAAATTTTTCTACTTGTAGCTCTGAAGACCTCCTTTTGTGTATTCACCGTGTAAACAGAGATAGATTTACAAAAACGACAGAGCGAAATGGATTTGCCATGCGACCAAATAAAGCTCTTTATAATTCAAAAGTCCAAGGTAAATAACTCCATAAACCTACAAAGGGATATTTATTCAAATTGGTAGCTCAAAAACGGCTTCTTATATAAAGTGAAGCTTAAAATTAAGGCCTCCAAAGTTAAAGAATTACTGGAATTTCAAGAATTATATTGTTTTTAAAGAAAAAAAGAATGGCGAAATGAAGAAGAAAATAAAAGCAAAATATATATTGCAAAAATTAAGTGCTATTACAATGCTTTATTCGTAAAGTTTTCTCAGTCATTTTGACATTCGAATGCTGCATTTCTATGAGATACTCCCGAATGGCTGGTTTAAAGAACTTTCTGTTAAAACGCTATCTCAAGCTAAAGAAAATGTGGATTTCTGTACCTCAGCATGTTCTACATCCTGCTTCAAAACAAGGAGATGGAATACATTACATAGTTCAGGGATAAATATTCTGAAATTCTTCATTTATTTTTATATATCTATTTAGTTATTTTATTTGAGTTCATTTATATTTTCTAATATTTTTATACGTTGCAGAAATAAAACACATTTCACCTCCCCTCGCCGATTTTAAAATGTTGACATATACAATTGTATAAATACTGTAAGGCGCCAGATGTTTCAGAATTACAAAGGAAACGCGGAAACGTACAACTGCAAACTCTTAAGTATTAAATAACATTCCTACTTCATTTTGCTGAAACTATATATTCAAGAGTAAAAATTCTTTATATAATACACAGAAATATTTTATATAATACATATAAATGTCTAAAAAATAGTATGTAATGTAAATATTAATTCTAAGACTGCAAATTTATAACTAATGCTGCATATAAGGAAATTAAAGAAAATAAAAAGCCAGGACAGCCAGTCTCGATTAAAGGGATGCTGTAGTACCCCGAAGATAAAGACACTAAAAGTGATGCAAAGAAATGTCAATTAACTTCCTAATTCCTAATTCCAAGAAATTCTTGATGCCCCTTTCTGATGCTCTGATAAACACTTTGGCACAGATCATGACCTCATGCATTATAATCACATTTAAATGCTTGAGGACAGGATCTCCACAAAGTATTTAATCCAAGGGCTGCAGTCTTCTTCTGTTCTTTCTGGATGATTTTTAAAAATACCTTTAAACAAGTCTTAACTGAGAGTTTTAGCGTAATCAAAGTCTCAGAAAAGGCCCGACTAAAAGGTACGTCTGACTACACAATTCATACATAAAAAATAATACACAAAATAAAGATTTACCTTTAGTACTTTTAAGGAATTAGTAAGTAAATTTCCTTTCCATGAAGGTTTTGAAAAGAGAGAAAGAAAAAAAACGACAAAGAGAACTTTTCAGCAGCCGCTAAACTCTCACGTCTAATCTTCAGCTAAAAGAAAGTCAACTTACCATTTTAAACGAATAATCTGAAGTTCGTTGCATGCATCCGGTGATCTGCTATTTATACACCACTCGATGTGCAGATTCAAGTCGTATATCCGGATAAATCATCTGTATTTCCCTCGAAACGTTATTAGAGTACACCAGATATTTCTAAACGCTCACAGTAATTTACAAAATACCATAGAATTTATAAAATATTTTATATAAAGTAAGTTTTTTCTAGTAATAGTTCCTACAGAAATATTTGGCTTTGCTTTATAAAACTGTATTGATATGTGTGCTCCTAATTATCATGCTAATTATCTAAATTCGGTATCTGGACGTTTAGGACATCTTATGAGCCTGCCTAATTTTCGATAATGGAAAAGAACAGTCCTTGGTGTAATGGCTGAAATTAGATAAGGCGTTATAGGGCATTTATTGATATTTAAAAGTATTTTTGCACCACTCAATTACGAAGACGTCTTTTCGCAAAATATACTTTATGACTGTGCACTTGGACTGTAATTAACCTTAACGCATTTTACTTTCATTAGCTAAACAAAGTTCATGACCACTTGCAGCCATGAATTCTCTCAAACCTTTTAGCACATACACTCTTTCCAATAATGTCTTAACGTGTACGCAGATTCAAGTATTCGGATGGGCGTGCAGATGGAACATACCGCCTGCCTTGATATGATATTACCATTCAACATTGTGAACTTCACAATGAAACATTTTACACACTGTCACAATATCAGATATAAGTAAATAACTAAAAACATCAGCATGATAAAACATTGTAACTATGCGGATTAACTATAAGAAAAGAACACAATAATTATTTACAAACATACTTTTTTGTTGTTTTAATTTGTCATAGGTAAGCTACAAGCTTTATTAATGGACCTCTTTAAGATACCGCTTTGCGTTTTCACTGACACTACTCTCACCTTTGCCTAGAAATACATCTGCAAATCTGCCAAGAGACCAGTTACATATGGGAATTTTATCACTCTTTAAAATTCCCTTGGCAACGATCCTCAATGAAAGGATTAGCTTTCACATTAAAAGAAATAAATATCAGAGTCATTAGGAATCGTCTGGAAAGTCTTTCATTAATGACTTTCACCGGAATCTCTTTTTTGGTATTCGTTGTTTCTCAGGAACATAGGCCTTTCCACCATACATCATATTCTAAAAGTTTACTTGGGTTCAGACCTCGGGATATAAAATTACTTTGTTTCTAATTTGATGACACAGGACGACAAGGATGACCATTAGTCAAGTCTTGAATTATTGCCAATAGATTTGCAACAAAAGTCTCCAAAAGGTAAGGCTCCTTTTGCAACCATTAACGTGCAATCATGAAGTCACTCATACACACCTTGTTAATAGAGATCTCTAATGCAGATATAATTCCAATGATTAACCTTGCAAGTAAAACTGCCGCACACAGCTCCAGTCTCGGAATAGTGACTCGTTTCATGAGTGGATTTACTAGTCACTAGCTTTGACTTCACTTCTCCGTCTATCGAACGGAGACAGTATACGACTGCTCCGTATGCTGCCTCAGATGCATCGAACAAAGCCATGACATTCCATCTGATCCATTTCTGAGTAAGAATAAATTTTTCAACTTCTATTTTTTATCACTTCGTTTCGGTAGAGAATTGTTTTCCATACACCAGGTTCCTTTGCCATTTTTTTGGGGGAGGAAGCAAATTTCAGCTTGCTTTACAGAAATATGGACTTACGTTTCTCTTTCTAATGTGTCGAACAGTTTTTCTGATATTATTAACTGTCCGATATTATTACAGTTTTTCATATTTTCGAGTAATTTGTATTTTTAGTTATATTAATTTTTTATATTCAAAACTTCGATATATATTAAAAGGTGTTTGAGGAGGAAAACGAATCTTCAATGTGCCTGAATTTTTTTCAAATAAATGAGTGCAAAAGAAAACAAAATTAAAGCAAAATTACAATAGCAGTTAACTGTAGGTAGGATGGGTTCTCTGAGCCGAATAAAAGAAAATAAACACAGAAATTCGAAGCAATAACTGAACTTTCACTGGTTAGAATAGATGAGAGAACTTTAAAATCCAATAAAAGCATACGAAATGAATATCACATAAAACGACAAGGTGTGAATTTTTTTTGCTCGAGTTTATGCATAAAGGAAACTAAGAAATATACGAACAAATACAAAAATATTCGAATGCTTTATCCGTAACGTTTTCTCAGTCATTTTGGCATTCGAATACTGGATTTCTATAAGATACTCCCGAATGGATGGTTTAGATAACTTTCTTTTAAAACGCTATCTCAAGCAAAAGAAAATGTGGATTTCTGTACCTTAGCATGTTCTACCTCCTGCTCCGAAGCAAGCAGATGGAATACATTACGTAGTTCAGGGGTAAATATTCTGAAATTCTAGTTTTATTTTTATATATCTATTTAGTTATTTTATTTGAGTTCATTTATTTTTTTTCAATATTTTTATACGTTGCAGATGGAACATACCGCCTGCCTTGATATGATATTACCATTCAACATTGTGAACTTCACAATGAAACATTTTACACACTGTCACAATATCAGATATAAGTAAATAACTAAAAACATCAGCATGATAAAACATTGTAACTATGCGGATTAACTATAAGAAAAGAACACAATAATTATTTACAAACATACTTTTTTGTTGTTTTAATTTGTCATAGGTAAGCTACAAGCTTTATTAATGGACCTCTTTAAGATACCACTTTGCGTTTTCACTGACACTACTCTCACCTTTGCCTAGAAATACATCTGCAAATCTGCCAAGAGACCAGTTACATATGGGACTTTTATCACTCTTTAAAATTCCCTTGGCTACGATCCTCAATGAAAGGATTAGCTTTCACATTAAAAGAAATAAATATCAGAGTCATTAGGAATCGTCTGGAAAGTCTTTCATTAATGACTTTCACCGGAATCTCTTCTTTGGTATTCGTTGTTTCTCAGGAACAGAGGCCTTTCCACCACACATCATATTCTAAAAGTTTACTTGGGTCCAGACCTCGGGATATAAAATTACTTTGTTTCTAATTTGATGACACAGGACGACAAGGATGACCATTAGTCAAGTCTTGAATTATTGCCAATAGATTTGCAACAAAAGTCTCCAAATGGTAAGGCTCCTTTTGCAACCATTAACGTGCAATCATGAAGTCACTCATACACACCTTGTTAATAGAGATCTCTAATGCAGATATAATTCCAATGATTAACCTTGCAAGTAAAACTGCCGCACACAGCTCCAGTCTCGGAATAGTAACTCGTTTCATGAGTGGATTTACTAGTCACTAGCTTTGACTTCACTTCTCCGTCTATCGAACGGAGACAGTATACGACTGCTCCGTATGCTGCCTCAGATGCATCGAACAAAGCCATGACATTCCATCTGATCCATTTCTGAGTAAGAATAAATTTTTCAACTTCTATTTTTTATCACTTCGTTTCGGTAGAGAATTGTTTTCCATACACCAGGTTCCTTTGCCATTTTTTTGGGGGAGGAAGCAAATTTCAGCTTGCTTTACAGAAATATGGACTTACGTTTCTCTTTCTAATGTGTCGAACAGTTTTTCTGATATTATTAACTGTCCGATATTATTACAGTTTTTCATATTTTCGAGTAATTTGTATTTTTAGTTATATTAATTTTTATATTCAAAACTTCGATATATATTAAAAGGTGTTTGAGGAGGAAAACGAATCTTCAATGTGCCTGAATTTTTTTCAAATAAATGAGTGCAAAAGAAAACAAAATTAAAGCAAAATTACAATAGCAGTTAACTGTAGGTAGGATGGGTTCTCTGAGCCGAATAAAAGAAAATAAACACAGAAATTCGAAGCAATAACTAAACTTTCACTGGTTAGAATAGATGAGAGAACTTTAAAATCCAATAAAAGCATACGCAATGAATATCACATAAAACGACAAGGTGTGAATTTTTTTTGCTCGCGTTTATGCATAAAGGAAACTAAGAAATATACGAACAAATACAAAAATATTCGAATGCTTTATCCGTAACGTTTTCTCAGTCATTTTGGCATTCGAATACTGGATTTCTATAAGATACTCCCGAATGGATGGTTTAGATAACTTTCTTTTAAAACGCTATCTCAAGCAAAAGAAAATGTGGATTTCTGTACCTTAGCATGTTCTACCTCCTGCTCCGAAGCAAGCAGATGGAATACATTACGTAGTTCAGGGGTAAATATTCTGAAATTCTAGTTTTATTTTTATATATCTATTTAGTTATTTTATTTGAGTTCATTTATTTTTTTTCAATATTTTTATATGTTGCAGATGGAACATACCGCCTGCCTTGATATGATATTACCATTCAACATTGTGAACTTCACAATGAAACATTTTACACACTGTCACAATATCAGATATAAGTAAATAACTAAAAACATCAGCATGATAAAACATTGTAACTATGCGGATTAACTATAAGAAAAGAACACAATAATTATTTACAAACATACTTTTTTGTTGTTTTAATTTGTCATAGGTAAGCTACAAGCTTTATTAATGGACCTCTTTAAGATACCGCTTTGCGTTTTCACTGACACTACTCTCACCTTTGCCTAGAAATACATCTGCAAATCTGCCAAGAGACCAGTTACATATGGGAATTTTATCACTCTTTAAAATTCCCTTGGCTACGATCCTCAATGAAAGGATTAGCTTTCACATTAAAAGAAATAAATATCAGAGTCATTAGGAATCGTCTGGAAAGTCTTTCATTAATGACTTTCACCGGAATCTCTTTTTTGGTATTCGTTGTTTCTCAGGAACAGAGGCCTTTCCACCACACATCATATTCTAAAAGTTTACTTGGGTCCAGACCTCGGGATATAAAATTACTTTGTTTCTAATTTGATGACACAGGACGACAAGGATGACCATTAGTCAAGTCTTGAATTATTGCCAATAGATTTGCAACAAAAGTCTCCAAATGGTAAGGCTCCTTTTGCAACCATTAACGTGCAATCATGAAGTCACTCATACACACCTTGTTAATAGAGATCTCTAATGCAGATATAATTCCAATGATTAACCTTGCAAGTAAAACTGCCGCACACAGCTCCAGTCTCGGAATAGTAACTCGTTTCATGAGTGGATTTACTAGTCACTAGCTTTGACTTCACTTCTCCGTCTATCGAACGGAGACAGTATACGACTGCTCCGTATGCTGCCTCAGATGCATCGAACAAAGCCATGACATTCCATCTGATCCATTTCTGAGTAAGAATAAATTTTTCAACTTCTATTTTTTATCACTTCGTTTCGGTAGAGAATTGTTTTCCATACACCAGGTTCCTTTGCCATTTTTTTGGGGGAGGAAGCAAATTTCAGCTTGCTTTACAGAAATATGGACTTACGTTTCTCTTTCTAATGTGTCGAACAGTTTTTCTGATATTATTAACTGTCCGATATTATTACAGTTTTTCATATTTTCGAGTAATTTGTATTTTTAGTTATATTAATTTTTATATTCAAAACTTCGATATATATTAAAAGGTGTTTGAGGAGGAAAACGAATCTTCAATGTGCCTGAATTTTTTTCAAATAAATGAGTGCAAAAGAAAACAAAATTAAAGCAAAATTACAATAGCAGTTAACTGTAGGTAGGATGGGTTCTCTGAGCCGAATAAAAGAAAATAAACACAGAAATTCGAAGCAATAACTAAACTTTCACTGGTTAGAATAGATGAGAGAACTTTAAAATCCAATAAAAGCATACGCAATGAATATCACATAAAACGACAAGGTGTGAATTTTTTTTGCTCGCGTTTATGCATAAAGGAAACTAAGAAATATACGAACAAATACAAAAATATTCGAATGCTTTATCCGTAACGTTTTCTCAGTCATTTTGGCATTCGAATACTGGATTTCTATAAGATACTCCCGAATGGATGGTTTAGATAACTTTCTTTTAAAACGCTATCTCAAGCAAAAGAAAATGTGGATTTCTGTACCTTAGCATGTTCTACCTCCTGCTCCGAAGCAAGCAGATGGAATACATTACGTAGTTCAGGGGTAAATATTCTGAAATTCTAGTTTTATTTTTATATATCTATTTAGTTATTTTATTTGAGTTCATTTATTTTTTTTCAATATTTTTATATGTTGCAGATGGAACATACCGCCTGCCTTGATATGATATTACCATTCAACATTGTGAACTTCACAATGAAACATTTTACACACTGTCACAATATCAGATATAAGTAAATAACTAAAAACATCAGCATGATAAAACATTGTAACTATGCGGATTAACTATAAGAAAAGAACACAATAATTATTTACAAACATACTTTTTTGTTGTTTTAATTTGTCATAGGTAAGCTACAAGCTTTATTAATGGACCTCTTTAAGATACCGCTTTGCGTTTTCACTGACACTACTCTCACCTTTGCCTAGAAATACATCTGCAAATCTGCCAAGAGACCAGTTACATATGGGAATTTTATCACTCTTTAAAATTCCCTTGGCTACGATCCTCAATGAAAGGATTAGCTTTCACATTAAAAGAAATAAATATCAGAGTCATTAGGAATCGTCTGGAAAGTCTTTCATTAATGACTTTCACCGGAATCTCTTTTTTGGTATTCGTTGTTTCTCAGGAACAGAGGCCTTTCCACCACACATCATATTCTAAAAGTTTACTTGGGTCCAGACCTCGGGATATAAAATTACTTTGTTTCTAATTTGATGACACAGGACGACAAGGATGACCATTAGTCAAGTCTTGAATTATTGCCAATAGATTTGCAACAAAAGTCTCCAAATGGTAAGGCTCCTTTTGCAACCATTAACGTGCAATCATGAAGTCACTCATACACACCTTGTTAATAGAGATCTCTAATGCAGATATAATTCCAATGATTAACCTTGCAAGTAAAACTGCCGCACACAGCTCCAGTCTCGGAATAGTAACTCGTTTCATGAGTGGATTTACTAGTCACTAGCTTTGACTTCACTTCTCCGTCTATCGAACGGAGACAGTATACGACTGCTCCGTATGCTGCCTCAGATGCATCGAACAAAGCCATGACATTCCATCTGATCCATTTCTGAGTAAGAATAAATTTTTCAACTTCTATTTTTTATCACTTCGTTTCGGTAGAGAATTGTTTTCCATACACCAGGTTCCTTTGCCATTTTTTTGGGGGAGGAAGCAAATTTCAGCTTGCTTTACAGAAATATGGACTTACGTTTCTCTTTCTAATGTGTCGAACAGTTTTTCTGATATTATTAACTGTCCGATATTATTACAGTTTTTCATATTTTCGAGTAATTTGTATTTTTAGTTATATTAATTTTTATATTCAAAACTTCGATATATATTAAAAGGTGTTCGATATATATTAAAAGGTGTTTGAGGAGGAAAACGAATCTTCAATGTGCCTGAATTTTTTTCAAATAAATGAGTGCAAAAGAAAACAAAATTAAAGCAAAATTACAATAGCAGTTAACTGTAGGTAGGATGGGTTCTCTGAGCCGAATAAAAGAAAATAAACACAGAAATTCGAAGCAATAACTAAACTTTCACTGGTTAGAATAGATGAGAGAACTTTAAAATCCAATAAAAGCATACGCAATGAATATCACATAAAACGACAAGGTGTGAATTTTTTTTGCTCGCGTTTATGCATAAAGGAAACTAAGAAATATACGAACAAATACAAAAATATTCGAATGCTTTATCCGTAACGTTTTCTCAGTCATTTTGGCATTCGAATACTGGATTTCTATAAGATACTCCCGAATGGATGGTTTAGATAACTTTCTTTTAAAACGCTATCTCAAGCAAAAGAAAATGTGGATTTCTGTACCTTAGCATGTTCTACCTCCTGCTCCGAAGCAAGCAGATGGAATACATTACGTAGTTCAGGGGTAAATATTCTGAAATTCTAGTTTTATTTTTATATATCTATTTAGTTATTTTATTTGAGTTCATTTATTTTTTTTCAATATTTTTATATGTTGCAGATGGAACATACCGCCTGCCTTGATATGATATTACCATTCAACATTGTGAACTTCACAATGAAACATTTTACACACTGTCACAATATCAGATATAAGTAAATAACTAAAAACATCAGCATGATAAAACATTGTAACTATGCGGATTAACTATAAGAAAAGAACACAATAATTATTTACAAACATACTTTTTTGTTGTTTTAATTTGTCATAGGTAAGCTACAAGCTTTATTAATGGACCTCTTTAAGATACCGCTTTGCGTTTTCACTGACACTACTCTCACCTTTGCCTAGAAATACATCTGCAAATCTGCCAAGAGACCAGTTACATATGGGAATTTTATCACTCTTTAAAATTCCCTTGGCAACGATCCTCAATGAAAGGATTAGCTTTCACATTAAAAGAAATAAATATCAGAGTCATTAGGAATCGTCTGGAAAGTCTTTCATTAATGACTTTCACCGGAATCTCTTTTTTGGTATTCGTTGTTTCTCAGGAACATAGGCCTTTCCACCATACATCATATTCTAAAGGTTTACTTGGGTCCAGACCTCGGGATATAAAATTACTTTGTTTCTAATTTGATGACACAGGACGACAAGGATGACCATTAGTCAAGTCTTGAATTATTGCCAATAGATTTGCAACAAAAGTCTCCAAAAGGTAAGGCTCCTTTTGCAACCATTAACGTGCAATCATGAAGTCACTCATACACACCTTGTTAATAGAGATCTCTAATGCAGATATAATTCCAATGATTAACCTTGCAAGTAAAACTGCCGCACACAGCTCCAGTCTCGGAATAGTGACTCGTTTCATGAGTGGATTTACTAGTCACTAGCTTTGACTTCACTTCTCCGTCTATCGAACGGAGACAGTATACGACTGCTCCGTATGCTGCCCCAGATGCATCGAACAAAGCCATGACATTCCATCTGATCCATTTCTGAGTAAGAATAAATTTTTCAACTTCTATTTTTTATCACTTCGTTTCGGTAGAGAATTGTTTTCCATACACCAGGTTCCTTTGCCATTTTTTGGGGGGAGGAAGCAAATTTCAGCTTGCTTTACAGAAATATGGACTTACGTTTCTCTTTCTAATGTGTCGAACAGTTTTTCTGATATTATTAACTGTCCGATATTATTACAGTTTTTCATATTTTCGAGTAATTTGTATTTTTAGTTATATTAATTTTTTATATTCAAAACTTCGATATATATTAAAAGGTGTTTGAGGAGGAAAACGAATCTTCAATGTGCCTGAATTTTTTTCAAATAAATGAGTGCAAAAGAAAACAAAATTAAAGCAAAATTACAATAGCAGTTAACTGTAGGTAGGATGGGTTCTCTGAGCCGAATAAAAGAAAATAAACACAGAAATTCGAAGCAATAACTGAACTTTCACTGGTTAGAATAGATGAGAGAACTTTAAAATCCAATAAAAGCATACGCAATGAATATCACATAAAACGACAAGGTGTGAATTTTTTTTGCTCGCGTTTATGCATAAAGGAAACTAAGAAATATACGAACAAATACAAAAATATTCGAATGCTTTATCCGTAACGTTTTCTCAGTCATTTTGGCATTCGAATACTGGATTTCTATAAGATACTCCCGAATGGATGGTTTAGATAACTTTCTTTTAAAACGCTATCTCAAGCAAAAGAAAATGTGGATTTCTGTACCTTAGCATGTTCTACCTCCTGCTCCGAAGCAAGCAGATGGAATACATTACGTAGTTCAGGGGTAAATATTCTGAAATTCTAGTTTTATTTTTATATATCTATTTAGTTATTTTATTTGAGTTCATTTATTTTTTTTCAATATTTTTATACGTTGCAGGAATAACACACATTCACCTAGCCTCGCCGGTTTTAAAATGTTGACATATACAATTGTATAAATAATGTAAGGCGCCAGATGTTTCAGAATTACAAAGGAAACAAGGAAACGTAGAACTGCAAAATTAAGTATTAATTAACAATCTAACTTCATTTTACCGAAAGTATACATTCTAGAGGCAAAAATCTTTATATAATACACATAATTATTTTATATAATACAGATAAATGTCTAAAAACGCTTATTTAGTGTAAATACTATTTCTAAGACTGCAAATTCATAACTAATAGTGCATATAAGGAAATTAAAGAAAATAAAGAGCCATAAAAAAGTAAGGACAGCCAGTCTCGATTAAAGGGATGCTGTAGTACCTGGAAGACAAAGTCTATAAAAGCGAAAGCAAAGAAATGCCAGTTAACTTCCTAATTCCAAGAAACTCTTGATGCCCCTTTCTGATGCTCTGATAAACACTTTCGCAAAATTCATGCCATCATGCATTATAATCAAATTTAAATACTTGAGGACAGGAACTGCACAAAGTATTTTATCCCAGGGCTGCAGTGTTGTTCTGTTCTTTCTGGATGATTTTTAAAAATATCTTTAAACGAGTCTTAACTGAGAGTCTTAACTTTACTTTTAACTGTACACATCATACATAAATAATACACAAAAAAAAAGATTTACCTTTAGAAAATTTAAGTAAATATTAAGTAAATGTCCTTTCCATCAAGTTTTTGAAAAGAGAGATAGAAAAAAAAAGACAGACAGAACTTTCCAACAGCCGCTTAACTCTCACGTCTAATCTTCAGCTAAGAGAATGTCAACTTGCCATTATACAGGAATAATCTGAAGTGCGTTGCTTGCATCAGGTTAGCTGCTACTCATTATACCAGCTGGAATTGCAGCTTCAAGTGGGAAATCCGAAGACATAATTTTCATTTCTCTCAAACGGTTAGTAGATTACACCAGATATTTCTAAAAGCTTATTGTAATTTAAAAAATACCTTATAATTTATAAAATACTTTATATGACGTAAGCTTTCCCTAGTAATAGTTACAACAGGAATATTTCGCTTTGCTTTATCTAACTGCATTTATATGTGTGATTCCTAATTTTCATGCTAATTATCTAAATTCCGTACCTAGACGTATAGGTCATCTCATGAGCCTGCCTAATTTTCGATAATGGAAAACAAAAGTTCTTGTTGTAACAGCTGAAATCCAATAAAGCGGTAAAGGTATTTTATTGATATTTAAAAGTATTTTTGCACCACTAAATTACGAAGACGGCTTTTCGCAAAATATGTTTTGTAACTGTACACTTGGACTGTAATTAAACTTAACAAATTTTATTTTCATTACCTAAACACCGTTCAAGAACACTTGCAGCCATGAATTCTCTCAAAGCATTTAGTACTTACATTCTTTCGAATAAGGTCTTAACCTGCACGCAGACTCAAGTATTGGAATGCGCGTGCAGATGGAATATACCGCCTGCCTTGATATGATATTACCATTCAAAATTGTAAACTTCACAATGAAACATTTTACACATTGTTACAATATCAGATATAGGTAAATAACTAAAAACTTCAGCATGGTAAAACATTGTAACTGTGGGGTTTAACTATAATAAAAGAACACAATAATTATTTACAAATATACATTTTTTTTTTTGGTTGTTTTAAGTTGTCATGGGTAAGCTACAAGCTTTATTAATGGACTTCTTGAAAATACCGCTTTGCGTTTTCACTGAAACTACTCTCAAATTATGGTCTTTGCCCAGCAATATCTCTGCTGTTCATGCAAGAGGCCAGTTACATAGGGAAAGTTATAACTCTTTAAAATTACCCTGGTTGTTCACCTCAATGAAAGGATTAGCTTCCCGATTAAGAGAAATAAATATCAGAGTCATTAGGACTCGTCTGGAGAGTCTTTCACCAATGGCTTTAGCCAGAATCTCTTTATTGGGATAGTCGTTGTTTCTCAGAAAGAGAGGGCTTTCTACCACACATCATTTTGTAAACATTTACATGGGTCCAGTCCTCGGGATATAAGATTACTCTGATTCTTATTTGATGACACAAGACGACACTGATAACAGTTAGTCAACTCTTGAATCATTGCCACTAGATTTGCAACAAAAGACTCCAAATCGTAACTCTCCCTTTGCAACCATTAACGTGCAATCATGAAGTCACTCCAGGTATACACCTTCTTCATAGAGATCTCTAATGTAGATATAATTGCAATGATTAACCTTGTAAGTAAAACTGCCGCACACAGCTCCAGTCTCGGAATAGTGACTCGTTTCATGAGTGGATTTACTAGTCACTAGCGTTGACTTCACTTCTCCGTCTATCGAACGGAGACAGTATATGTCTGCTCCGTATGCTGCCTCAGAGTCATCGAACAAATCCATGACATTCCATCTGATCTATTTCTAAATAAGAATAAATTTTTCAACTTTTATTTTTTATCACTTCGTTTCGGTAGAGAATTGTTTTCCATACACCAGGTTCCTTTGCCATTTTTTTGGGGGAGGAAGCAAATTTCAGCTTGCTTTACAGAAATATGGACTTACGTTTCTCTTTCTAATGTGTCGAACAGTTTTTCTGATATTATTAACTGTCCGATATTATTACAGTTTTTCATATTTTCGAGTAATTTGTATTTTTAGTTATATTAATTTTTATATTCAAAACTTCGATATATATTAAAAGGTGTTCGATATATATTAAAAGGTGTTTGAGGAGTAAAACGAATCTTCAATGTGCCTGAATTTTTTTCAAATAAATGAGTGCAAAAGAAAACAAAATTAAAGCAAAATTACAATAGCAGTTAACTGTAGGTAGGATGGGTTCTCTGAGCCGAATAAAAGAAAATAAACACAGAAATTCGAAGCAATAACTGAACTTTCACTGGTTAGAATAGATGAGAGAACTTTAAAATCCAATAAAAGCATACGCAATGAATATCACATAAAACGACAAGGTGTGAATTTTTTTTGCTCGCGTTTATGCATAAAGGAAACTAAGAAATATACGAACAAATACAAAAATATTCGAATGCTTTATCCGTAACGTTTTCTCAGTCATTTTGGCATTCGAATACTGGATTTCTATAAGATACTCCCGAATGGATGGTTTAGATAACTTTCTTTTAAAACGCTATCTCAAGCAAAAGAAAATGTGGATTTCTGTACCTTAGCATGTTCTACCTCCTGCTCCGAAGCAAGCAGATGGAATACATTACGTAGTTCAGGGGTAAATATTCTGAAATTCTAGTTTTATTTTTATATATCTATTTAGTTATTTTATTTGAGTTCATTTATTTTTTTTCAATATTTTTATATGTTGCAGATGGAACATACCGCCTGCCTTGATATGATATTACCATTCAACATTGTGAACTTCACAATGAAACATTTTACACACTGTCACAATATCAGATATAAGTAAATAACTAAAAACATCAGCATGATAAAACATTGTAACTATGCGGATTAACTATAAGAAAAGAACACAATAATTATTTACAAACATACTTTTTTGTTGTTTTAATTTGTCATAGGTAAGCTACAAGCTTTATTAATGGACCTCTTTAAGATACCACTTTGCGTTTTCACTGACACTACTCTCACCTTTGCCTAGAAATACATCTGCAAATCTGCCAAGAGACCAGTTACATATGGGAATTTTATCACTCTTTAAAATTCCCTTGGCAACGATCCTCAATGAAAGGATTAGCTTTCACATTAAAAGAAATAAATATCAGAGTCATTAGGAATCGTCTGGAAAGTCTTTCATTAATGACTTTCACCGGAATCTCTTTTTTGGTATTCGTTGTTTCTCAGGAACATAGGCCTTTCCACCATACATCATATTCTAAAGGTTTACTTGGGTCCAGACCTCGGGATATAAAATTACTTTGTTTCTAATTTGATGACACAGGACGACAAGGATGACCATTAGTCAAGTCTTGAATTATTGCCAATAGATTTGCAACAAAAGTCTCCAAAAGGTAAGGCTCCTTTTGCAACCATTAACGTGCAATCATGAAGTCACTCATACACACCTTGTTAATAGAGATCTCTAATGCAGATATAATTCCAATGATTAACCTTGCAAGTAAAACTGCCGCACACAGCTCCAGTCTCGGAATAGTGACTCGTTTCATGAGTGGATTTACTAGTCACTAGCTTTGACTTCACTTCTCCGTCTATCGAACGGAGACAGTATACGACTGCTCCGTATGCTGCCCCAGATGCATCGAACAAAGCCATGACATTCCATCTGATCCATTTCTGAGTAAGAATAAATTTTTCAACTTCTATTTTTTATCACTTCGTTTCGGTAGAGAATTGTTTTCCATACACCAGGTTCCTTTGCCATTTTTTGGGGGGAGGAAGCAAATTTCAGCTTGCTTTACAGAAATATGGACTTACGTTTCTCTTTCTAATGTGTCGAACAGTTTTTCTGATATTATTAACTGTCCGATATTATTACAGTTTTTCATATTTTCGAGTAATTTGTATTTTTAGTTATATTAATTTTTTATATTCAAAACTTCGATATATATTAAAAGGTGTTTGAGGAGGAAAACGAATCTTCAATGTGCCTGAATTTTTTTCAAATAAATGAGTGCAAAAGAAAACAAAATTAAAGCAAAATTACAATAGCAGTTAACTGTAGGTAGGATGGGTTCTCTGAGCCGAATAAAAGAAAATAAACACAGAAATTCGAAGCAATAACTGAACTTTCACTGGTTAGAATAGATGAGAGAACTTTAAAATCCAATAAAAGCATACGCAATGAATATCACATAAAACGACAAGGTGTGAATTTTTTTTGCTCGCGTTTATGCATAAAGGAAACTAAGAAATATACGAACAAATACAAAAATATTCGAATGCTTTATCCGTAACGTTTTCTCAGTCATTTTGGCATTCGAATACTGGATTTCTATAAGATACTCCCGAATGGATGGTTTAGATAACTTTCTTTTAAAACGCTATCTCAAGCAAAAGAAAATGTGGATTTCTGTACCTTAGCATGTTCTACCTCCTGCTCCGAAGCAAGCAGATGGAATACATTACGTAGTTCAGGGGTAAATATTCTGAAATTCTAGTTTTATTTTTATATATCTATTTAGTTATTTTATTTGAGTTCATTTATTTTTTTTCAATATTTTTATATGTTGCAGATGGAACATACCGCCTGCCTTGATATGATATTACCATTCAACATTGTGAACTTCACAATGAAACATTTTACACACTGTCACAATATCAGATATAAGTAAATAACTAAAAACATCAGCATGATAAAACATTGTAACTATGCGGATTAACTATAAGAAAAGAACACAATAATTATTTACAAACATACTTTTTTGTTGTTTTAATTTGTCATAGGTAAGCTACAAGCTTTATTAATGGACCTCTTTAAGATACCGCTTTGCGTTTTCACTGACACTACTCTCACCTTTGCCTAGAAATACATCTGCAAATCTGCCAAGAGACCAGTTACATATGGGAATTTTATCACTCTTTAAAATTCCCTTGGCTACGATCCTCAATGAAAGGATTAGCTTTCACATTAAAAGAAATAAATATCAGAGTCATTAGGAATCGTCTGGAAAGTCTTTCATTAATGACTTTCACCGGAATCTCTTTTTTGGTATTCGTTGTTTCTCAGGAACAGAGGCCTTTCCACCACACATCATATTCTAAAAGTTTACTTGGGTCCAGACCTCGGGATATAAAATTACTTTGTTTCTAATTTGATGACACAGGACGACAAGGATGACCATTAGTCAAGTCTTGAATTATTGCCAATAGATTTGCAACAAAAGTCTCCAAATGGTAAGGCTCCTTTTGCAACCATTAACGTGCAATCATGAAGTCACTCATACACACCTTGTTAATAGAGATCTCTAATGCAGATATAATTCCAATGATTAACCTTGCAAGTAAAACTGCCGCACACAGCTCCAGTCTCGGAATAGTGACTCGTTTCATGAGTGGATTTACTAGTCACTAGCTTTAACTTCACTTCTCCGTCTATCGAACGGAGACAGTATACGACTGCTCCGTATGCTGCCTCAGATGCATCGAACAAAGCCATGACATTCCATCTGATCCATTTCTGAGTAAGAATAAATTTTTCAACTTCTATTTTTTATCACTTCGTTTCGGTAGAGAATTGTTTTCCATACACCAGGTTCCTTTGCCATTTTTTTGGGGGAGGAAGCAAATTTCAGCTTGCTTTACAGAAATATGGACTTACGTTTCTCTTTCTAATGTGTCGAACAGTTTCTCTGATATTATTAACTGTCCGATATTATTACAGTTTTTCATATTTTCGAGTAATTTGTATTTTTAGTTATATTAATTTTTATATTCAAAACTTCGATATATATTAAAAGGTGTTCGATATATATTAAAAGGTGTTTGAGGAGGAAAACGAATCTTCAATGTGCCTGAATTTTTTTCAAATAAATGAGTGCAAAAGAAAACAAAATTAAAGCAAAATTACAATAGCAGTTAACTGTAGGTAGGATGGGTTCTCTGAGCCGAATAAAAGAAAATAAACACAGAAATTCGAAGCAATAACTGAACTTTCACTGGTTAGAATAGATGAGAGAACTTTAAAATCCAATAAAAGCATACGCAATGAATATCACATAAAACGACAAGGTGTGAATTTTTTTTGCTCGAGTTTATGCATAAAGGAAACTAAGAAATATACGAACAAATACAAAAATATTCGAATGCTTTATCCGTAACGTTTCCTCAGTCATTTTGGCATTCGAATACTGGATTTCTATAAGATACTCCCGAATGGATGGTTTAGATAACTTTCTTTTAAAACGCTATCTCAAGCAAAAGAAAATGTGGATTTCTGTACCTTAGCATGTTCTACCTCCTGCTCCGAAGCAAGCAGATGGAATACATTACGTAGTTCAGGGGTAAATATTCTGAAATTCTAGTTTTATTTTTATATATCTATTTAGTTATTTTATTTGAGTTCATTTATTTTTTTTCAATATTTTTATACGTTGCAGGAATAACACACATTCACCTAGCCTCGCCGGTTTTAAAATGTTGACATATACAATTGTATAAATAATGTAAGGCGCCAGATGTTTCAGAATTACAAAGGAAACAAGGAAACGTAGAACTGCAAACTTAAGTATTAATTAACAATCTAACTTCATTTTACCGAAAGTATACATTCAAGAGGCAAAAATCTTTATATAATACACATAATTATTTTATATATTACAGATAAATGTCTAAAAACGCTTATTTAGTGTAAATACTATTTCTAAGACTGCAAATTCATAACTAATAGTGCATATAAGGAAATTAAAGAAAATAAAGAGCCATAAAAAAGTAAGGACAGCCAGTCTCGATTAAAGGGATGCTGTAGTACCTGGAAGACAAAGTCTATAAAAGCGAAAGCAAAGAAATGCCAGTTAACTTCCTAATTCCAAGAAACTCTTGATGCCCCTTTCTGATGCTCTGATAAACACTTTCGCAAATTCATGCCATCATGCATTATAATCAAATTTAAATACTTGAGGACAGGAACTGCACAAAGTATTTTATCCCAGGGCTGCAGTGTTGTTCTGTTCTTTCTGGATGATTTTTAAAAATATCTTTAAACGAGTCTTAACTGAGAGTCTTAACTTTACTTTTAACTGTACACATCATACATAAATAATACACAAAAAAAAAAGATTTACCTTTAGAAACTTTAAGTAAATATTAAGTAAATGTCCTTTCCATCAAGTTTTTGAAAAGAGAGATAGAAAAAAAAAAGACAGACAGAACTTTCCAACAGCCGCTTAACTCTCACGTCTAATCTTCAGCTAAGAGAATGTCAACTTGCCATTATACAGGAATAATCTGAAGTGCGTTGCTTGCATCAGGTTAGCTGCTACTCATTATACCAGCTGGAATTGCAGCTTCAAGTGGGAAATCCGAAGACATAATTTTCATTTCTCTCAAACGGTTAGTAGATTACACCAGATATTTCTAAAAGCTTATTGTAATTTAAAAAATACCTTATAATTTATAAAATACTTTATATGACGTAAGCTTTCCCTAGTAATAGTTACAACAGGAATATTTGGCTTTGCTTTATCTAACTGCATTTATATGTGTGATTCCTAATTTTCATGCTAATTATCTAAATTCCGTACCTAGACGTATAGGTCATCTCATGAGCCTGCCTAATTTTCGATAATGGAAAACAAAAGTTCTTGTTGTAACAGCTGAAATCCAATAAAGCGGTAAAGGTATTTTATTGATATTTAAAAGTATTTTTGCACCACTAAATTACGAAGACGGCTTTTCGCAAAATATGTTTTGTAACTGTACACTTGGACTGTAATTAAACTTAACAAATTTTATTTTCATTACCTAAACACCGTTCAAGAACACTTGCAGCCATGAATTCTCTCAAAGCATTTAGTACTTACATTCTTTCGAATAAGGTCTTAACGTGCACGCAGACTCAAGTATTGGAATGCGCGTGCAGATGGAATATACCGCCTGCCTTGATATGATATTACCATTCAAAATTGTAAACTTCACAATGAAACATTTTACACATTGTTACAATATCAGATATAGGTAAATAACTAAAAACTTCAGCATGGTAAAACATTGTAACTGTGGGGTTTAACTATAATAAAAGAACACAATAATTATTTACAAATATACATTTTTTTTTTGGTTGTTTTAAGTTGTCATGGGTAAGCTACAAGCTTTATTAATGGACTTCTTGAAAATACCGCTTTGCGTTTTCACTGAAACTACTCTCAAATTATGGTCTTTGCCCAGCAATATCTCTGCTGTTCATGCAAGAGGCCAGTTACATAGGGAAAGTTATAACTCTTTAAAATTACCCTGGTTGTTCACCTCAATGAAAGGATTAGCTTCCCGATTAAGAGAAATAAATATCAGAGTCATTAGGACTCGTCTGGAGAGTCTTTCACCAATGGCTTTAGCCAGAATCTCTTTATTGGGATAGTCGTTGTTTCTCAGAAAGAGAGGGCTTTCTACCACACATCATTTTGTAAACATTTACATGGGTCCAGTCCTCGGGATATAAGATTACTCTGATTCTTATTTGATGACACAAGACGACACTGATAAAAGTTAGTCAACTCTTGAATCATTGCCACTAGATTTGCAACAAAAGACTCCAAATCGTAACTCTCCCTTTGCAACCATTAACGTGCAATCATGAAGTCACTCCAGGTATACACCTTCTTCATAGAGATCTCTAATGTAGATATAATTGCAATGATTAACCTTGTAAGTAAAACTGCCGCACACAGCTCCAGTCTCGGAATAGTGACTCGTTTCATGAGTGGATTTACTAGTCACTAGCGTTGACTTCACTTCTCCGTCTATCGAACGGAGACAGTATATGTCTGCTCCGTATGCTGCCTCAGAGTCATCGAACAAATCCATGACATTCCATCTGATCTATTTCTAAATAAGAATAAATTTTTCAACTTTTATTTTTTATCACTTCGTTTCGGTAGAGAATTGTTTTCCATACACCAGGTTCCCTTGCCATTTTTTTGGGGGAGGAAGCAAATTTCAGCTTGCTTTACAGAAATATGGACTTACGTTTCTCTTTCTAATGTGTCGAACAGTTTTTCTGATATTATTAACTGTCCGATATTATTACAGTTTTTCATATTTTCGAGTAATTTGTATTTTTAGTTATATTAATTTTTATATTCAAAACTTCGATATATATTAAAAGGTGTTCGATATATATTAAAAGGTGTTTGAGGAGTAAAACGAATCTTCAATGTGCCTGAATTTTTTTCAAATAAATGAGTGCAAAAGAAAACAAAATTAAAGCAAAATTACAATAGCAGTTAACTGTAGGTAGGATGGGTTCTCTGAGCCGAATAAAAGAAAATAAACACAGAAATTCGAAGCAATAACTGAACTTTCACTGGTTAGAATAGATGAGAGAACTTTAAAATCCAATAAAAGCATACGCAATGAATATCACATAAAACGACAAGGTGTGAATTTTTTTTGCTCGAGTTTATGCATAAAGGAAACTAAGAAATATACGAACAAATACAAAAATATTCGAATGCTTTATCCGTAACGTTTTCTCAGTCATTTTGGCATTCGAATACTGGATTTCTATAAGATACTCCCGAATGGATGGTTTAGATAACTTTCTTTTAAAACGCTATCTCAAGCAAAAGAAAATGTGGATTTCTGTACCTTAGCATGTTCTACCTCCTGCTCCGAAGCAAGCAGATGGAATACATTACGTAGTTCAGGGGTAAATATTCTGAAATTCTAGTTTTATTTTTATATATCTATTTAGTTATTTTATTTGAGTTCATTTATTTTTTTTCAATATTTTTATACGTTGCAGATGGAACATACCGCCTGCCTTGATATGATATTACCATTCAACATTGTGAACTTCACAATGAAACATTTTACACACTGTCACAATATCAGATATAAGTAAATAACTAAAAACATCAGCATGATAAAACATTGTAACTATGCGGATTAACTATAAGAAAAGAACACAATAATTATTTACAAACATACTTTTTTGTTGTTTTAATTTGTCATAGGTAAGCTACAAGCTTTATTAATGGACCTCTTTAAGATACCGCTTTGCGTTTTCACTGACACTACTCTCACCTTTGCCTAGAAATACATCTGCAAATCTGCCAAGAGACCAGTTACATATGGGACTTTTATCACTCTTTAAAATTCCCTTGGCTACGATCCTCAATGAAAGGATTAGCTTTCACATTAAAAGAAATAAATATCAGAGTCATTAGGAATCGTCTGGAAAGTCTTTCATTAATGACTTTCACCGGAATCTCTTCTTTGGTATTCGTTGTTTCTCAGGAACAGAGGCCTTTCCACCACACATCATATTCTAAAAGTTTACTTGGGTCCAGACCTCGGGATATAAAATTACTTTGTTTCTAATTTGATGACACAGGACGACAAGGATGACCATTAGTCAAGTCTTGAATTATTGCCAATAGATTTGCAACAAAAGTCTCCAAATGGTAAGGCTCCTTTTGCAACCATTAACGTGCAATCATGAAGTCACTCATACACACCTTGTTAATAGAGATCTCTAATGCAGATATAATTCCAATGATTAACCTTGCAAGTAAAACTGCCGCACACAGCTCCAGTCTCGGAATAGTAACTCGTTTCATGAGTGGATTTACTAGTCACTAGCTTTGACTTCACTTCTCCGTCTATCGAACGGAGACAGTATACGACTGCTCCGTATGCTGCCTCAGATGCATCGAACAAAGCCATGACATTCCATCTGATCCATTTCTGAGTAAGAATAAATTTTTCAACTTCTATTTTTTATCACTTCGTTTCGGTAGAGAATTATTTTCCATACACCAGGTTCCTTTGCCATTTTTTTGGGGGAGGAAGCAAATTTCAGCTTGCTTTACAGAAATATGGACTTACGTTTCTCTTTCTAATGTGTCGAACAGTTTTTCTGATATTATTAACTGTCCGATATTATTACAGTTTTTCATATTTTCGAGTAATTTGTATTTTTAGTTATATTAATTTTTATATTCAAAACTTCGATATATATTAAAAGGTGTTCGATATATATTAAAAGGTGTTTGAGGAGGAAAACGAATCTTCAATGTGCCTGAATTTTTTTCAAATAAATGAGTGCAAAAGAAAACAAAATTAAAGCAAAATTACAATAGCAGTTAACTGTAGGTAGGATGGGTTCTCTGAGCCGAATAAAAGAAAATAAACACAGAAATTCGAAGCAATAACTAAACTTTCACTGGTTAGAATAGATGAGAGAACTTTAAAATCCAATAAAAGCATACGCAATGAATATCACATAAAACGACAAGGTGTGAATTTTTTTTGCTCGCGTTTATGCATAAAGGAAACTAAGAAATATACGAACAAATACAAAAATATTCGAATGCTTTATCCGTAACGTTTTCTCAGTCATTTTGGCATTCGAATACTGGATTTCTATAAGATACTCCCGAATGGATGGTTTAGATAACTTTCTTTTAAAACGCTATCTCAAGCAAAAGAAAATGTGGATTTCTGTACCTTAGCATGTTCTACCTCCTGCTCCGAAGCAAGCAGATGGAATACATTACGTAGTTCAGGGGTAAATATTCTGAAATTCTAGTTTTATTTTTATATATCTATTTAGTTATTTTATTTGAGTTCATTTATTTTTTTTCAATATTTTTATATGTTGCAGATGGAACATACCGCCTGCCTTGATATGATATTACCATTCAACATTGTGAACTTCACAATGAAACATTTTACACACTGTCACAATATCAGATATAAGTAAATAACTAAAAACATCAGCATGATAAAACATTGTAACTATGCGGATTAACTATAAGAAAAGAACACAATAATTATTTACAAACATACTTTTTTGTTGTTTTAATTTGTCATAGGTAAGCTACAAGCTTTATTAATGGACCTCTTTAAGATACCGCTTTGCGTTTTCACTGACACTACTCTCACCTTTGCCTAGAAATACATCTGCAAATCTGCCAAGAGACCAGTTACATATGGGAATTTTATCACTCTTTAAAATTCCCTTGGCTACGATCCTCAATGAAAGGATTAGCTTTCACATTAAAAGAAATAAATATCAGAGTCATTAGGAATCGTCTGGAAAGTCTTTCATTAATGACTTTCACCGGAATCTCTTTTTTGGTATTCGTTGTTTCTCAGGAACAGAGGCCTTTCCACCACACATCATATTCTAAAAGTTTACTTGGGTCCAGACCTCGGGATATAAAATTACTTTGTTTCTAATTTGATGACACAGGACGACAAGGATGACCATTAGTCAAGTCTTGAATTATTGCCAATAGATTTGCAACAAAAGTCTCCAAATGGTAAGGCTCCTTTTGCAACCATTAACGTGCAATCATGAAGTCACTCATACACACCTTGTTAATAGAGATCTCTAATGCAGATATAATTCCAGTGATTAACCTTGCAAGTAAAACTGCCGCACACAGCTCCAGTCTCGGAATAGTGACTCGTTTCATGAGTGGATTTACTAGTCACTAGCTTTAACTTCACTTCTCCGTCTATCGAACGGAGACAGTATACGACTGCTCCGTATGCTGCCTCAGATGCATCGAACAAAGCCATGACATTCCATCTGATCCATTTCTGAGTAAGAATAAATTTTTCAACTTCTATTTTTTATCACTTCGTTTCGGTAGAGAATTGTTTTCCATACACCAGGTTCCTTTGCCATTTTTTTGGGGGAGGAAGCAAATTTCAGCTTGCTTTACAGAAATATGGACTTACGTTTCTCTTTCTAATGTGTCGAACAGTTTTTCTGATATTATTAACTGTCCGATATTATTACAGTTTTTCATATTTTCGAGTAATTTGTATTTTTAGTTATATTAATTTTTATATTCAAAACTTCGATATATATTAAAAGGTGTTCGATATATATTAAAAGGTGTTTGAGGAGGAAAACGAATCTTCAATGTGCCTGAATTTTTTTCAAATAAATGAGTGCAAAAGAAAACAAAATTAAAGCTAAATTACAATAGCAGTTAACTGTAGGTAGGATGGGTTCTCTGAGCCGAATAAAAGAAAATAAACACAGAAATTCGAAGCAATAACTGAACTTTCACTGGTTAGAATAGATGAGAGAACTTTAAAATCCAATAAAAGCATACGCAATGAATATCACATAAAACGACAAGGTGTGAATTTTTTTGCTCGAGTTTATGCATAAAGGAAACTAAGAAATATACGAACAAATACAAAAATATTCGAATGCTTTATCCGTAACGTTTTCTCAGTCATTTTGGCATTCGAATACTGGATTTCTATATGATACTCCCGAATGGATGGTTTAGATAACTTTCTTTTAAAACGCTATCTCAAGCAAAAGAAAATGTGGATTTCTGTACCTTAGCATGTTCTACCTCCTGCTCCGAAGCAAGCAGATGGAATACATTACGTAGTTCAGGGGTAAATATTCTGAAATTCTAGTTTTATTTTTATATATCTATTTAGTTATTTTATTTGAGTTCATTTATTTTTTTTCAATATTTTTATACGTTGCAGGAATAACACACATTCACCTAGCCTCGCCGGTTTTAAAATGTTGACATATACAATTGTATAAATAATGTAAGGCGCCAGATGTTTCAGAATTACAAAGGAAACAAGGAAACGTAGAACTGCAAACTTAAGTATTAAATAACAATCTTACTTCATTTTACCGAAAGTATACATTCAAGAGGCAAAAATCTTTATATAATACACATAATTATTTTATATAATACAGATAAATGTCTAAAAACGCTTATTTAGTGTAAATACTATTTCTAAGACTGCAAATTCATAACTAATAGTGCATATAAGGAAATTAAAGAAAATAAAGAGCCATAAAAATGTAAGGACAGCCAGTCTCGATTAAAGGGATGCTGTAGTACCTGGAAGACAAAGTCTATAAAAGCGAAAGCAAAGAAATGCCAGTTAACTTCCTAATTCCAAGAAACTCTTGATGCCCCTTTCTGATGCTCTGATAAACACTTTCGCAAAATTCATGCCATCATGCATTATAATCAAATTTAAATACTTGAGGACAGGAACTGCACAAAGTATTTTATCCCAGGGCTGCAGTGTTGTTCTGTTCTTTCTGGATGATTTTTAAAAATATCTTTAAACGAGTCTTAACTGAGAGTCTTAACTTTACTTTTAACTGTACACATCATACATAAATAATACACAAAAAAAAAAAGATTTACCTTTAGAAAATTTAAGTAAATATTAAGTAAATGTCCTTTCCATCAAGTTTTTGAAAAGAGAGATAGAAAAAAAAAGACAGACAGAACTTTCCAACAGCCGCTTAACTCTCACGTCTAATCTTCAGCTAAGAGAATGTCAACTTGCCATTATACAGGAATAATCTGAAGTGCGTTGCTTGCATCAGGTTAGCTGCTACTCATTATACCAGCTGGAATTGCAGCTTCAAGTGGGAAATCCGAAGACATAATTTTCATTTCTCTCAAACGGTTAGTAGATTACACCAGATATTTCTAAAAGCTTATTGTAATTTAAAAAATACCTTATAATTTATAAAATACTTTATATGACGTAAGCTTTCCCTAGTAATAGTTACAACAGGAATATTTGGCTTTGCTTTATCTAACTGCATTTATATGTGTGATTCCTAATTTTCATGCTAATTATCTAAATTCCGTACCTAGACGTATAGGTCATCTCATGAGCCTGCCTAATTTTCGATAATGGAAAACAAAAGTTCTTGTTGTAACAGCTGAAATCCAATAAAGCGGTAAAGGTATTTTATTGATATTTAAAAGTATTTTTGCACCACTAAATTACGAAGACGGCTTTTCGCAAAATATGTTTTGTAACTGTACACTTGGACTGTAATTAAACTTAACAAATTTTATTTTCATTACCTAAACACCGTTCAAGAACACTTGCAGCCATGAATTCTCTCAAAGCATTTAGTACTTACATTCTTTCGAATAAGGTCTTAACCTGCACGCAGACTCAAGTATTGGAATGCGCGTGCAGATGGAATATACCGCCTGCCTTGATATGATATTACCATTCAAAATTGTAAACTTCACAATGAAACATTTTACACATTGTTACAATATCAGATATAGGTAAATAACTAAAAACTTCAGCATGGTAAAACATTGTAACTGTGGGGTTTAACTATAATAAAAGAACACTATAATTATTTACAAATATACATTTTTTTTTTGGTTGTTTTAAGTTGTCATGGGTAAGCTACAAGCTTTATTAATGGACTTCTTGAAAATACCGCTTTGCGTTTTCACTGAAACTACTCTCAAATTATGGTCTTTGCCCAGCAATATCTCTGCTGTTCATGCAAGAGGCCTGTTACATAGGGAAAGTTATAACTCTTTAAAATTACCCTGGTTGTTCACCTCAATGAAAGGATTAGCTTCCCGATTAAGAGAAATAAATATCAGAGTCATTAGGACTCGTCTGGAGAGTCTTTCACCAATGGCTTTAGCCAGAATCTCTTTATTGGGATAGTCGTTGTTTCTCAGAAAGAGAGGGCTTTCTACCACACATCATTTTGTAAACATTTACATGGGTCCAGTCCTCGGGATATAAGATTACTCTGATTCTTATTTGATGACACAAGACGACACTGATAACAGTTAGTCAACTCTTGAATCATTGCCACTAGATTTGCAACAAAAGACTCCAAATCGTAACTCTCCCTTTGCAACCATTAACGTGCAATCATGAAGTCACTCCAGGTATACACCTTCTTCATAGAGATCTCTAATGTAGATATAATTGCAATGATTAACCTTGTAAGTAAAACTGCCGCACACAGCTCCAGTCTCGGAATAGTGACTCGTTTCATGAGTGGATTTACTAGTCACTAGCGTTGACTTCACTTCTCCGTCTATCGAACGGAGACAGTATATGTCTGCTCCGTATGCTGCCTCAGAGTCATCGAACAAATCCATGACATTCCATCTGATCTATTTCTAAATAAGAATAAATTTTTCAACTTTTATTTTTTATCACTTCGTTTCGGTAGAGAATTGTTTTCCATACACCAGGTTCCCTTGCCATTTTTTTGGGGGAGGAAGCAAATTTCAGCTTGCTTTACAGAAATATGGACTTACGTTTCTCTTTCTAATGTGTCGAACAGTTTTTCTGATATTATTAACTGTCCGATATTATTACAGTTTTTCATATTTTCGAGTAATTTGTATTTTTAGTTATATTAATTTTTATATTCAAAACTTCGATATATATTAAAAGGTGTTCGATATATATTAAAAGGTGTTTGAGGAGTAAAACGAATCTTCAATGTGCCTGAATTTTTTTCAAATAAATGAGTGCAAAAGAAAACAAAATTAAAGCAAAATTACAATAGCAGTTAACTGTAGGTAGGATGGGTTCTCTGAGCCGAATAAAAGAAAATAAACACAGAAATTCGAAGCAATAACTGAACTTTCACTGGTTAGAATAGATGAGAGAACTTTAAAATCCAATAAAAGCATACGCAATGAATATCCCATAAAACGACAAGGTGTGAATTTTTTTTGCTCGAGTTTATGCATAAAGGAAACTAAGAAATATACGAACAAATACAAAAATATTCGAATGCTTTATCCGTAACGTTTTCTCAGTCATTTTGGCATTCGAATACTGGATTTCTATAAGATACTCCCGAATGGATGGTTTAGATAACTTTCTTTTAAAACGCTATCTCAAGCAAAAGAAAATGTGGATTTCTGTACCTTAGCATGTTCTACCTCCTGCTCCGAAGCAAGCAGATGGAATACATTACGTAGTTCAGGGGTAAATATTCTGAAATTCTAGTTTTATTTTTATATATCTATTTAGTTATTTTATTTGAGTTCATTTATTTTTTTTCAATATTTTTATACGTTGCAGGAATAACACACATTCACCTAGCCTCGCCGGTTTTAAAATGTTGACATATACAATTGTATAAATAATGTAAGGCGCCAGATGTTTCAGAATTACAAAGGAAACAAGGAAACGTAGAACTGCAAACTTAAGTATTAAATAACAATCTTACTTCATTTTACCGAAAGTATACATTCAAGAGGCAAAAATCTTTATATAATACACATAATTATTTTATATAATACAGATAAATGTCTAAAAACGCTTATTTAGTGTAAATACTATTTCTAAGACTGCAAATTCATAACTAATAGTGCATATAAGGAAATTAAAGAAAATAAAGAGCCATAAAAATGTAAGGACAGCCAGTCTCGATTAAAGGGATGCTGTAGTACCTGGAAGACAAAGTCTATAAAAGCGAAAGCAAAGAAATGCCAGTTAACTTCCTAATTCCAAGAAACTCTTGATGCCCCTTTCTGATGCTCTGATAAACACTTTCGCAAAATTCATGCCATCATGCATTATAATCAAATTTAAATACTTGAGGACAGGAACTGCACAAAGTATTTTATCCCAGGGCTGCAGTGTTGTTCTGTTCTTTCTGGATGATTTTTAAAAATATCTTTAAACGAGTCTTAACTGAGAGTCTTAACTTTACTTTTAACTGTACACATCATACATAAATAATACACAAAAAAAAAGATTTACCTTTAGAAAATTTAAGTAAATATTAAGTAAATGTCCTTTCCATCAAGTTTTTGAAAAGAGAGATAGAAAAAAAAAGACAGACAGAACTTTCCAACAGCCGCTTAACTCTCACGTCTAATCTTCAGCTAAGAGAATGTCAACTTGCCATTATACAGGAATAATCTGAAGTGCGTTGCTTGCATCAGGTTAGCTGCTACTCATTATACCAGCTGGAATTGCAGCTTCAAGTGGGAAATCCGAAGACATAATTTTCATTTCTCTCAAACGGTTAGTAGATTACACCAGATATTTCTAAAAGCTTATTGTAATTTAAAAAATACCTTATAATTTATAAAATACTTTATATGACGTAAGCTTTCCCTAGTAATAGTTACAACAGGAATATTTGGCTTTGCTTTATCTAACTGCATTTATATGTGTGATTCCTAATTTTCATGCTAATTATCTAAATTCCCTACCTAGACGTATAGGTCATCTCATGAGCCTGCCTAATTTTCGATAATGGAAAACAAAAGTTCTTGTTGTAACAGCTGAAATCCAATAAAGCGGTAAAGGTATTTTATTGATATTTAAAAGTATTTTTGCACCACTAAATTACGAAGACGGCTTTTCGCAAAATATGTTTTGTAACTGTACACTTGGACTGTAATTAAACTTAACAAATTTTATTTTCATTACCTAAACACCGTTCAAGAACACTTGCAGCCATGAATTCTCTCAAAGCATTTAGTACTTACATTCTTTCGAATAAGGTCTTAACCTGCACGCAGACTCAAGTATTGGAATGCGCGTGCAGATGGAATATACCGCCTGCCTTGATATGATATTACCATTCAAAATTGTAAACTTCACAATGAAACATTTTACACATTGTTACAATATCAGATATAGGTAAATAACTAAAAACTTCAGCATGGTAAAACATTGTAACTGTGGGGTTTAACTATAATAAAAGAACACTATAATTATTTACAAATATACATTTTTTTTTTGGTTGTTTTAAGTTGTCATGGGTAAGCTACAAGCTTTATTAATGGACTTCTTGAAAATACCGCTTTGCGTTTTCACTGAAACTACTCTCAAATTATGGTCTTTGCCCAGCAATATCTCTGCTGTTCATGCAAGAGGCCTGTTACATAGGGAAAGTTATAACTCTTTAAAATTACCCTGGTTGTTCACCTCAATGAAAGGATTAGCTTCCCGATTAAGAGAAATAAATATCAGAGTCATTAGGACTCGTCTGGAGAGTCTTTCACCAATGGCTTTAGCCAGAATCTCTTTATTGGGATAGTCGTTGTTTCTCAGAAAGAGAGGGCTTTCTACCACACATCATTTTGTAAACATTTACATGGGTCCAGTCCTCGGGATATAAGATTACTCTGATTCTTATTTGATGACACAAGACGACACTGATAACAGTTAGTCAACTCTTGAATCATTGCCACTAGATTTGCAACAAAAGACTCCAAATCGTAACTCTCCCTTTGCAACCATTAACGTGCAATCATGAAGTCACTCCAGGTATACACCTTCTTCATAGAGATCTCTAATGTAGATATAATTGCAATGATTAACCTTGTAAGTAAAACTGCCGCACACAGCTCCAGTCTCGGAATAGTGACTCGTTTCATGAGTGGATTTACTAGTCACTAGCGTTGACTTCACTTCTCCGTCTATCGAACGGAGACAGTATATGTCTGCTCCGTATGCTGCCTCAGAGTCATCGAACAAATCCATGACATTCCATCTGATCTATTTCTAAATAAGAATAAATTTTTCAACTTTTATTTTTTATCACTTCGTTTCGGTAGAGAATTGTTTTCCATACACCAGGTTCCCTTGCCATTTTTTTGGGGGAGGAAGCAAATTTCAGCTTGCTTTACAGAAATATGGACTTACGTTTCTCTTTCTAATGTGTCGAACAGTTTTTCTGATATTATTAACTGTCCGATATTATTACAGTTTTTCATATTTTCGAGTAATTTGTATTTTTAGTTATATTAATTTTTATATTCAAAACTTCGATATATATTAAAAGGTGTTCGATATATATTAAAAGGTGTTTGAGGAGTAAAACGAATCTTCAATGTGCCTGAATTTTTTTCAAATAAATGAGTGCAAAAGAAAACAAAATTAAAGCAAAATTACAATAGCAGTTAACTGTAGGTAGGATGGGTTCTCTGAGCCGAATAAAAGAAAATAAACACAGAAATTCGAAGCAATAACTGAACTTTCACTGGTTAGAATAGATGAGAGAACTTTAAAATCCAATAAAAGCATACGCAATGAATATCCCATAAAACGACAAGGTGTGAATTTTTTTTGCTCGAGTTTATGCATAAAGGAAACTAAGAAATATACGAACAAATACAAAAATATTCGAATGCTTTATCCGTAACGTTTTCTCAGTCATTTTGGCATTCGAATACTGGATTTCTATAAGATACTCCCGAATGGATGGTTTAGATAACTTTCTTTTAAAACGCTATCTCAAGCAAAAGAAAATGTGGATTTCTGTACCTTAGCATGTTCTACCTCCTGCTCCGAAGCAAGCAGATGGAATACATTACGTAGTTCAGGGGTAAATATTCTGAAATTCTAGTTTTATTTTTATATATCTATTTAGTTATTTTATTTGAGTTCATTTATTTTTTTTCAATATTTTTATACGTTGCAGGAATAACACACATTCACCTAGCCTCGCCGGTTTTAAAATGTTGACATATACAATTGTATAAATAATGTAAGGCGCCAGATGTTTCAGAATTACAAAGGAAACAAGGAAACGTAGAACTGCAAACTTAAGTATTAAATAACAATCTTACTTCATTTTACCGAAAGTATACATTCAAGAGGCAAAAATCTTTATATAATACACATAATTATTTTATATAATACAGATAAATGTCTAAAAACGCTTATTTAGTGTAAATACTATTTCTAAGACTGCAAATTCATAACTAATAGTGCATATAAGGAAATTAAAGAAAATAAAGAGCCATAAAAATGTAAGGACAGCCAGTCTCGATTAAAGGGATGCTGTAGTACCTGGAAGACAAAGTCTATAAAAGCGAAAGCAAAGAAATGCCAGTTAACTTCCTAATTCCAAGAAACTCTTGATGCCCCTTTCTGATGCTCTGATAAACACTTTCGCAAAATTCATGCCATCATGCATTATAATCAAATTTAAATACTTGAGGACAGGAACTGCACAAAGTATTTTATCCCAGGGCTGCAGTGTTGTTCTGTTCTTTCTGGATGATTTTTAAAAATATCTTTAAACGAGTCTTAACTGAGAGTCTTAACTTTACTTTTAACTGTACACATCATACATAAATAATACACAAAAAAAAAAGATTTACCTTTAGAAAATTTAAGTAAATATTAAGTAAATGTCCTTTCCATCAAGTTTTTGAAAAGAGAGATAGAAAAAAAAAGACAGACAGAACTTTCCAACAGCCGCTTAACTCTCACGTCTAATCTTCAGCTAAGAGAATGTCAACTTGCCATTATACAGGAATAATCTGAAGTGCGTTGCTTGCATCAGGTTAGCTGCTACTCATTATACCAGCTGGAATTGCAGCTTCAAGTGGGAAATCCGAAGACATAATTTTCATTTCTCTCAAACGGTTAGTAGATTACACCAGATATTTCTAAAAGCTTATTGTAATTTAAAAAATACCTTATAATTTATAAAATACTTTATATGACGTAAGCTTTCCCTAGTAATAGTTACAACAGGAATATTTCGCTTTGCTTTATCTAACTGCATTTATATGTGTGATTCCTAATTTTCATGCTAATTATCTAAATTCCGTACCTAGACGTATAGGTCATCTCATGAGCCTGCCTAATTTTCGATAATGGAAAACAAATGTTCTTGTTGTAACAGCTGAAATCCAATAAAGCGGTAAAGGTATTTTATTGATATTTAAAAGTATTTTTGCACCACTAAATTACGAAGACGGCTTTTCGCAAAATATGTTTTGTAACTGTACACTTGGACTGTAATTAAACTTAACAAATTTTATTTTCATTACCTAAACACCGTTCAAGAACACTTGCAGCCATGAATTCTCTCAAAGCATTTAGTACTTACATTCTTTCGAATAAGGTCTTAACCTGCACGCAGACTCAAGTATTGGAATGCGCGTGCAGATGGAATATACCGCCTGCCTTGATATGATATTACCATTCAAAATTGTAAACTTCACAATGAAACATTTTACACATTGTTACAATATCAGATATAGGTAAATAACTAAAAACTTCAGCATGGTAAAACATTGTAACTGTGGGGTTTAACTATAATAAAAGAACACAATAATTATTTACAAATATACATTTTTTTTTTTTGGTTGTTTTAAGTTGTCATGGGTAAGCTACAAGCTTTATTAATGGACTTCTTGAAAATACCGCTTTGCGTTTTCACTGAAACTACTCTCAAATTATGGTCTTTGCCCAGCAATATCTCTGCTGTTCATGCAAGAGGCCAGTTACATAGGGAAAGTTATAACTCTTTAAAATTACCCTGGTTGTTCACCTCAATGAAAGGATTAGCTACCCGATTAAGAGAAATAAATATTAGAGTCATTAGGACTCGTCTGGAGAGTCTTTCACCAATGGCTTTAGCCAGAATCTCTTTATTGGGATAGTCGTTGTTTCTCAGAAAGAGAGGGCTTTCTACCACACATCATTTTGTAAACATTTACATGGGTCCAGTCCTCGGGATATAAGATTACTCTGATTCTTATTTGATGACACAAGACGACACTGATAACAGTTAGTCAACTCTTGAATCATTGCCACTAGATTTGCAACAAAAGACTGCAAATCGTAACTCTCCCTTTGCAACCATTAACGTGCAATCATGAAGTCACTCCAGGTATACACCTTCTTCATAGAGATCTCTAATGTAGATATAATTGCAATGATTAACCTTGTAAGTAAAACTGCCGCACACAGCTCCAGTCTCGGAATAGCGACTCGTTTCATGAGTGGATTTACTAGTCACTAGCGTTGACTTCACTTCTCCGTCTATCGAACGGAGACAGTATATGTCTGCTCCGTATGCTGCCTCAGAGTCATCGAACAAATCCATGACATTCCATCTGATCTATTTCTAAATAAGAATAAATTTTTCAACTTTTATTTTTTTATCACTTCGAGTTTGGTAGAGAATTGTTTTCCATACCCCAGGTTAATTTGGCATTTATTTTTTTTGGGGGGGACCAAATTTCAGCTTGCTTTACAGAAATATGGACTTACGTTTCTCTTTCTAATGTGTCGAACAGTTTGTCTGATATTTTTAACTGTCTAATATAATTTTTCATCTTTTCGAGTAATTTGTATTTTTAGTTATATTAATTTTTATATTCAAAGCTTCGGTATATATTAAAAGATGGTTTGGGGAGGAAAACAAATCTTCAAATTGCCTGAATATTTTTCAAAACAATGAGTGCAAAAGAAAAAAAGTTAAAGCAAAATTACAATAGCAGTTAACTGTAGGTAGGATGGGTTCCTTGAGCTGAAGAAAAGAAAAAACACAGAAATTCGAAGGAATAGCTGAACTGTCACTGCTTAGAACAGATGAGAGAATTTTAAAACCCAATAAAAGCATACGCAATGAATATCACATAAAACGACAAGTAGTGAATTCTTTTTGCTCGAGTTTATGCATAAAGGAAACTAAGAAATATACGAACAAATACAAAATATTCGAATACTTTATCCGTAACGTTTTCTCATTCATTATGGTAATCGAATACTGCATTTCTATGAGATACTCCCGAATGCTGGTTTAGAGAACTTAACGTTAAAACGTCATTGTTGTAATGGTAAGAATTAATATGGTTTTAATTTCTTTTGCTTGAGAAACCGTTAAAACGCTATCTCAAGCAAAAGAAAATGTGGATTTCTGTACCTCAGCATGTTCTACCTCCTGCTCTGAAGCAAGGAGATGGAATACATTACGTAGTTCAGGGGTAAACATTCTGAAATTCTTGTTTTATTTTTATGTATCTATTTAGTTATTTTATTTGAGTTCATTTATTTCTTTTAATATTTTTATACGTTGCAGGAATAACACACATTCACCTAGCCTCGCCGGTTTTAAAATGTTGACATATACAATTGTATAAATAATATAAGGCGCCAGATGTTTCAGAATTACAAAGGAAACAAGGAAACGTAAAACTGCAAACTTAAGTATAAAATAACATTCTTACTTCATTTTACCAAAAGTATACATTAGAGAGGCAAAACTCTTTATATAATACACAAAAATATTTTATATAATACAGATAAATGTCTAAAAACCCTTATGTAGTGTAAATACTATTTCTAAGGCTGCAAATTAATAACTAATACTACATATAAGGAAATTAAAGAAAATAGAAAGCCATATAAAGTAAGGACAGCCAGTCTCGATTAAAGGGATGCTGTAGTACCTGGAAGACAAAGTCACTAAAAGCGAATGCAAAGAAATGCCAGTTAACTTTTTAATTCCACGAAACTCTTGATGCCCCTTTCTGATTCTCTGATAAACACTTTCGCACAGTTCATGCCATCATGCATTATAATCAAATTTAAATGTTTGAGGACAGGAACTGCACAAAGTATTTTATCCAAGGGCTGCAGTCTTGTTCTGTTGTTTCTGAATGATTTTTAAAACTATCTTTAAACAAGTCCTAACTGAGAGTTTTAGCATAATCAAAGTCTCAGAAAAAACATGAATAAAAGGTACATTTAACTGTACACATCATACATAAATAATACACAAAAAAAAAGATTTACCTTTAGAAAATCTAAGCAAATATTAAGTAAATTTCCTTTCCATAAAGTTTTTGAAAAGAGAGAAAGAAAAAAAAGACAGAGAACTTTTTAGCCGCCGCTCAACTCTCACGTTTAATCTTCAGCTAAGAGAAAGTCAACTTACCATTTTACAGGAATAGTCTGAAGTGCGTTGCATGCATCAGATTAGCTGCTATTTATTATACCAACCCGAATTGCAGCTTCAAGTGGTAAATCCGAAGAAATAATCTTTATTTCTCTCAAACGGTTATTAGAGTACATGAGATATTTCTAAATGCTTATAGTAATTTAAAAATACCACAGAATTTATAAAATACTTTATATGACGTAAGCTTTTCCTAGTAACAGTTCCTACAGGAATATTTGGCTTTGCTTTATCTAACTGCATTGATATGTGTGCATCCTAATTATCATGCTAATTATCTAAATTCCGTATCTAAACGTTTAGGGCATCTCATGAGCCTGCCTAGTTTTCATAATGGAAAACAAAAGTCCTTGGTGTAACGGCAGAAATCAGATAAAACGCTAAAGGTCATTTATTGATATTTAAAAGTATTTTTGCACCACTAAATTACGAAGACGGCTTTTCGCAAAATATATTTTGCAACTGTACCCTTGGACTGTAACTAACCTTAACGAATTTTACTTTCATTAGCTAAACAATGTTCATGACCACTTGCAGCCATGAATTCTCTGAAACCATTTAGCACATACATTCTTTCCAATAAGTTCTTAACGTGTACGCAGACTCAATTAGTGGAATCCGCGTGCAAATGGAACATACCGCCTGCCTTGATATGATATTACCATTCAAAATTGTAAACTTCACAAAGAAACATTTTACACACTTTGACAATATCAGATGTAAGTAAGTAACTAAAAACATCAGCATGGTAAAACATCGTAACTATGAGGTTTAACTATAATAAAAGAATACAATAATTATTTACAAAGATACTTTTTTTTCGTTGTTTTAATTTGTCGTAGGTAAGCTACAAACTTTATTAATGGACCTCTTTATTATACCGCTTTACGTTTTCACTGAAACTACTCTCACATTATGGTCGTTGCCTAGAAATATCTCTGCAGTTCTGCCCAGAGATAATTTACATATGGGAATTTTATCATTGTTTAAAATTCCCTTGGTTACGATCCTCAGTGAAAGGATCAGCTTTCAGATTAAGAGAAATAAATATCAGAGTCATTAGCACTCGTCTGGAAAGTCTCTTTAATGACTTTCCCCGGAATCTCTTTTGGGGGGCACTCGTTGTTTCTTAGAAAGAGAGGGCTTTCCACCACACATCATTTTGTAAAAGTTTGCTTGCGTCCAGACCTCGGGATATAAGATTACTCTGATTCTTATTTGATGACACATGACGTCAATGATGACCATCAGTCAACTCTTGAATTATTGCCACTAGATTTGCAAGAAAAGTCTTCAAATGGTAATGCTCCATTTGCAACAATTAATGTGCAATCATGATGTCACTCCAGAGACACACCTTGTTCATAGGGATCTCTAATGCAGATATAACTCCAATGATTAACATTGCAAGTAAAACTGTCTCACTACTCCAGTCTCGGAATAGTGTCTCGTTTAATAGGTAGATTTACTAATCACTAAACTTGACTTCATTTCTCCGTCCTTTAAACGGGAACTTGCAGTATATGGCTGCTCCGTGTGCTGCCGCAGTGGCATCGTACAACTCCCTGACGTTCTAGATCTATTACTGACATAAGAGTAAAATTTTCAAATTCTATTTATTTATCATTTCGAGTTCGGTAAAGAATTGTTTTTCATAACCCAGCTTCCTTTGCTTTTTTGGGGGGTGGAGGGGGTAGCAAATTTCGGCTTGTCGTACAGAAATATGGGCTGCCGTTTGTCTTTCTAACGTCTGGAACATTTCGTCTGATATTATTAACTGTCCGATATTATTATATTATTTCATTTTTTCGAGTACTTTCTATTTTTTAGTTATATTAATTTTTATATTCAAAGTTAGAGATATAATAAAATGTGTTTGGGGAGGAAAACGAATGCTTAAATTGCCTGAATGTTTTTCAAATCAATGAATGTGAACGTTAAAAAACATTTAAAGCAAAACTGCAGAAGCAGTTAACGGTAGCTAGTTGGGTTGTCTGAGGTGAAAACAAACAGGGAAATTCGAAGCAATAGCTGAACTTTCACTGGTTAGAATAACTGAAAAAAAGAAACAAAAAAAAAAAAAAAACGGAGAATTTCGAAGCAATAGCTGAACTGTCATTTGTTAGAATTGATGAGAGAATTTTAAAATCCAATAAAAGCATACGCAATGAATATAACATAAAATGACAAGCAGTGAATTTTTCCCCCTCGAATTTAAGCATAAAAGAAACTAAGAAATATACGAACAAATACAAAATAACCTAATACTTGTCCTGAATAGGAACAGGGGGCTTACTCAATCTATGTTCAAGATTTGTGTGTAACAGACGACACAAGCAGGAAGGGTATACGGGAACCTTTATTTTCTGTACTTTTACAAGTACTCCCGAACTTAGAGATACAAAGACCAACCACTTGTGGTCTGAACGTAAGAATATAAAACTACTAACTAAATCTCTAACTAAAAGCTAACTTTGAATTAGTATACAAATGCCTAGCACTAGGACTGGCCATTATTGGAAAGAGTACGTATGTAGTACGCCGAGCTGCTAAAACTACAATACGTTCTCAAATATCAAGAGGACTAAACCTCTGGCCTAAAAGGCAACCAGCAACTAAATGAAAACTCGTAAAACTGCAGTGGCAAGCGTCTTGCTTCCAAAAACTCCTTCTCTCTCCCTCTTGGCAAAACGCCACAACTTAAATACGTACTTGGGCATTAGCAAGGCAATTTACATAAACAAGTTAAAGCATATAATTCTGGCCGGAAGTAGAAAATAAGAAGTAATAGTACAGTTTTAAAATAAAATAAATGTTAGTAAAACTTAGGATCTTTACACAGTTTTAAAATGTTGACATATACAATTGTATAAATACTGTAAGGCGCCAGAAGTTTCAGAATTACAAAGGAAACGCGGAAACGTACAACTGCAAACTTAAGTATTAAATAACATTCCTACTTCATTTTGCTGAAACTATACATTCAAAACGCAAAAATCTTTATATAATACACAGAAATATTTTACAGAATACATATAAATGTCTAAGAAATCTTATGTAGTGTAAATACTATTTTTAAGACTGCAAATTAATTACTAATGCTGCATATAAGGAAATTAAAGAAAAGAAAAGCCATATAAAATACGGACAGCCAGTCACGATTAAAGGGATGCTGTAGTATCTGGAAGGCAAAGTCACTAAAAGCGATGCAAAGAAATGTCAATTAACTTCCTAATTCCAAGAAACTCTTGATGCCCTTTTCAGTTGCTCTGAAAAACACTTTGGCACAGTTCATGACCTCATGTATTATAATCACATTTAAATGCCTGAGGAAAGGAACTCCGCAAAGTATTTAACACAAGGCCTGCAGTCTTGTTCTGTTCTTTCTGGATGTTTTATAAAAATACCTTTGATCGTGGCTTAATTGAGCGTTTTAGCGTAATCAAAGTCTCAGAAAAAACATGAATAAAAGGTACTTTTCACTGCACAATTCGTACATAAAAAATAAAAAAATAAAGACTTACCTTTAGTAAATTTAAGGAATTATTAAGTAAATTTCCTTTCCATGAAGGTTTTGAAAAGAGTGAAATTAGAAAAGGCAAAGAGAACTTTCCAGCAGCAGCTTAACTCTCACGTCTAATCTTCAGCTAAGAGAATGTCAACTTACCATTTTACGGGAATAATCTGAAGTGCGTTGCATGCATCAGGATAGCTGCTATTCATTATACCAGCCCGAATTTCAGCTTCAAGTGGTATATCCAGAGAAATAATTTTTAATTCTCTCAAACGGTTATTAGAGTACACCAGATATTTCTAAAAGCTTATAGTAATTTATAAAATACCGTAGAATTTATAAAATACTTTATATGACGTAAACTTTCACTAGTAATAGTTTCTACAGAAATATTTGGCTTTGCTTTATCTAACTGCATTGATATGTGTGCATCCTAATTATCATGCTAATTATCTAAATTCCGTATCTAGACGCTTAGGGCATCTCATGAGCTTGCCTAAGTTTCGATAATGGAAAAGAAAAGTCCTTGGTGTAACAGCTGAAATTCGATAAAGCAGTAAATGTCATTTATTGATATTTAAATGTATTTTTCACCGCTAAATTAGGAAGACGGCTTTTCGCAAAACATCTTTTGTGGCTGTACACTTGGACTGTAATTAGCTTTAACGAATTTTATTTTCATTACCTAAACACCGTTCATGAACACTTCTAGCCATGAGTTCTCTCAAAACATTTAGCACATACATTCTTTCCAAAAAGGTCTTAACGTGTACGCAGACTCAAGTATTGGGACGCGCGTGCAGATGGAATATACCGCCAGCCCTGATATGATATTACCATTTAAAATTGTAAACTTCACAATGAAACATTTTACACGCTGTGACAATATCAGATATAAGTAAATAACTAAAAACATCAGCATGGTAAAACATTGTAACTATGGGGGATAACTGTAATAATAGAACACATTAATTATTTACAAACATACTTTTTTTGGTTGTTTTAATTTGTCATGGGTAATCTACAAGCTTTTTTAATGGACCGTTTCATGATACCGCTTTGCGTTTTCACTGAAACTACTCTGACCTTATTGTCTTTGAATAGAAATATCTCTGCAAATCTTCCAAGAAACCAGTTACATATGCGTATATTATCATTCTTTAAAATTCCCTTGCTTACGGTCCTCAATGAAAGGATCAGCTTTCAGATTAAGAAAAATAAATATCAGAGTCACTAGGACTCGTCTGGAAAGTCTTCGATGAATGACCTTCACCGCAATCTTTTTTTTTCGGGGGGGGGGGTACTCGTTGTTTCTTAGAAACAGAGGGCTTTCCACCAAACATCATTTTGTAAAAGTTTACTTGGGTCCAGACCTCGGGATATACGATTACTCCGATTCTTATTAGATGACACATGACGTCAATGATGACCATCAGTCAACTCTTGAATTATTGCCACAATATTTGCAGCAAATGTCTTCAAGTGGTAAGGCTCCTTTTGCACCCATTAATGTGCAATCATGAAGTCACTCTAGAGATACACCTTCATCGTAGAGATCTCTAATGCAGATATAATTCCAATGATTAACTTTGTAAGTAAAACTGCCGCACACTACTCCAGTCTTAGAATTGTGACTCTTTTCATAGGTGGATTTACTAGTCAATAGACTTGACTTCACTTCTCCGTCTATCGAACGGGGACTTGCAGTATATGGCTGCTCCATACGCTACATCAGTGGCATCGAACAAATCCCTGACGTTGCAGCCCTATTTCTGGCATAACAATAAATTTTTTAATGTCTATTTATTTATCACTTCGAGTTCGGTAAAGAATTGTTTTCCATACCCCAGCTTCCTTTGCTATTTTTTTTGGGGGGGTGGATGGGGTACCAAATTTCGGCTTGCCGTACACAAATATGAGCCGAAGTTTGTCTTTCTAACGTCTCGGACATTTTGTCTGATATTATTAACTGTCCGATATTATTATTATTTTTCACTTTTTCAAGTAATTTGTATTTATTAGTTATATTAATTTTTATATTCAAAACTCGGAGATATATTAAAAGGTGTTTGGGGGAGGAAAACGAATCTTTAAAGTGCCTGAATTGTTTTCAAGTCAATGAATGCAAACGTTAAGAAAAATGTAATACGAAAGTACAATAGCAGTTAACTGTAGTTAGGCGGGATGTCTGAGGTAGAAGAAGACAGGGAAATTCGAAGCAATAGCTGAACTTTCACTGGTTAGAATAGCTGAAAAAAAGAAAAAAAACAGAGAAATTCAAAGCAACAGCCGAACTTTCACTGGTTAGAATAGATGAGAGAATTTTAAAATCCAATAAAAGCATACGCAATGGATATGACATAAAGCGACAAGCAGTGAATTTTTCCCCTCGAGTTTAAGCATAAAGGAAACTAAGAAATATACGAACAAATACAAAATAACCTAATACTTTTTCCGTTAACGTTTTCTCAGTCATTTTGGCATTCAAATACTGTATTTCTATGACATACTCCCGAATGGCTGGTTTAGAGAACTTTCTGTTAAAACGCTAACTCAAGCAAACTAAATGGTGGATTTCTGTACCTCAGCATGTTCTACGTCCTGCTCCGAAGCAATGAGATAGAATACATTACATTGCTCATGGTAAATATTCTGAATTTCTTGTTTTATTTTTATACAACTATTTAGTTATTTTACCTGAGTTCCTTTATATTTTTTTATTATTTTTATACGTAGCAGCAACAAAACACATTCACCACGTTTGCCGGTTTTGAAATGCTGACATATACCATTGTATAAATACAGTAAGGAGCCAGATATTTCAAAATTACAAAGGAAACGCGGAAACATACAACTGCAAACATAAGTATTAAATAACATTCCTACTTCGTTTTACTGAAACTATACATTTAAGAGGCACAAATTGTTATATAATACACAGAAATATTTGATATAATACAGATAAATGTCTAAAACGTCTTATGTAGTCTAAATACTATTTCTAAGACTGCAAATTAATAACTAATACTGCATATAAGGAAATTAAAGAAAATAAAAAGCCGTATAAAGTAAAGACAGCCAGTCTCGATTAAAGGGATGCTGTAGTATGTGGAAGGCGAAGTCACAAAAAGCGATGCAAAGAAATGTAAATTAACTTCCTAATTCCAAGAAACTCTTGATGCCCCGTTCTGATGCTCTGATAAACACTTTAGCACAGTTCATGACCTCATGTATTATAATTACATTTAAATGCCTGAGGACAGGACCTGCACAAAGTATTTAATTCAAGAGCTGCAGTCTTGTTCTCATCTTTCTGGTTGTTTTATAAAAATACCTTTGATCGTGTCTTAATAGAGCGATTTAGCGGAATCAATGTCTCAGAAAAAACATTAATAAAAGACACTTTTGACTGCACAATTCATACATAAATAATGCACAAAATAAAGATTTACCTTTAGTACATTTAAGGAATTATTAAGCAAATTTCCTTTCCATGAAGGTTTTGAAAACAGAGAAATTAAAAGAGGCAAAGAGAACTTTTCAGCAGCCGTTAAACTCTCACGTTTAATCTTCAGCTAAGAGAACCCTACTTACAATTTTACAGGAATTACTTGAAGGGCGTTGCATGCGTCAGGTTAACTGGTATTCTATTATAGCAGCTCGAATTGCACATTCAAGTGGTATATCCGGAGAAATAATCTTTATTTCCCTGGAAACGTTATTAGAGTACACCACATATTTCTAAAAGCTCATAGTAATTTTACAAAATGCCATAGAATTTATAAAATATTTATATGACGTAAGCTTTTAAGGAACATAATCCCTATAGAAATATTTGGCGTGTCTTTATCTAACTGTATTGATGTGTGTGCATCCTAAATAACAAGTTAATTATCTAAATTCCATATCTAGACGTTTATTGCATCTCATGACCCTGCCTTGTTTTCGATAATGGAAAAGAACAGTACTTCGTATAACGGCTCATACAACGTAAAGCGGTAGTGGTCATTTATTGATATTTAAAAGTATTTTTGCACCACTAAATTACGAAGCGGCTTTTTTAAAAATATATATTTTATATTTACTTATTACTATATTTACTTACTGTTATATTACTGTTATATTTACTTATTTTGTATACATACTGTGCACTTGGACTGTAATTAACCTTAAAGAATTCTATTTTCATTAGCTAAACAATGTTCACGACCACTTGCAGCCATGAATTCTCTGAAACCATTTAGCACATACATTCTTTCCAATAAGGTCTTAACATGTACGCAAACTCAAGTATTGGGATGCGCGTGCAGATGGAACATACCGCCCGCCTTGATATGATATTACCATTCAAAATTGTACACTTCACAATGAAACATTCTACGCACTGTCACAATATAAGATATAAGTAAATAACTAAAAATCAGCATGGTAAAAAATTGTAACTATGGGGTTATTTATAATAAAAAAACACAATAATTATTTACAAACGTACTTTTTTGTTGTTTCAATTTGTCATGGGTAAACTACAAGCTATATTAATGGACTTCTTGAAAATACCGCTTTGCGTTTTCACTGAAACTACTCTCACCTTATGGACTTTGCCTAGCAATATCTCTGCAGTTCTTCCAAGAGGCCAGTTACATAGGGAAAGTTATCACACTTTAAAATTACCCTAGTTCCAAACCTCAATGAAAGGATTAGCTTCCAGATTAAGAGAAATAAGTATCAGAGTCATTAGGACTCGTCTGGAGAGTCTTTCACCAATGACTTTCACCGGAATCTCTTTATTGGGATACTCGTTGTTTCTCAGAAGTAGATGGCTTTCCACCACATATCATTCTGTAAACGTTTACATGGGGCCAGACCGCGGGATATAAGATTAATCTGATTCTTATTTGATGACACAAGACGACACTGATGACAGTTAGTCAACTTGTGAATTATTGCCACTAGATTTGAAACAAAAGTCTCCAAATGGTAAGACTCCTTTTGCAAGCATTAAAGTGCAATCATGAGGTCACTACAGAGATACAACTTGTTCATATAGATCTCTAATGCAGATATAACTCCAATGATTAACCCTGCAAATAAAACTGCCGCACTTTACTCCAGTCTCGGAATATTGACTCGTTTCATAGGTTACTAGTCATTAGACTTGACTTCACTTCTCCGCCTATTAAAAGGTGTTTGGGGGAAGAACACGAATCTTGAAAGTACCTGAATTATTTTCAAATCAATGAACGCAAACGTTAAGAAAAATGTAAAGCGTAATTACAATAGCAGTTAACTGTATGTAGGCGGGGTGTCTGATTTAGAAAAAGACAGGGATATTCGAAGCAATAGCTGAACTTTCACTGGTTAGAATAGCTGAAAAAAAGAAAAAAAAAACAGAGAAATTTAAAGCAACAGCTGAACTTTCACTGGTTAGAATTGATGAGAGAATTTAAAAATCCAATAAAAGCATACGCAAATAATATCACACAAAACGACAAGCAGTGAATTTTTTCCTCTCCAGTGTAAGCATAAAGGAAACTAAGAAATATACGAACAAATACAAAATATTCCAAAGCTTAATTCGTAATGTTTTCTCAGTCATTTTGGCATTCGAATATTGCATTTCTATGAGATACTCCCGGATGGCTGGTTTAGAGAACTTTCTGTTAAAACGCTATCTTAAGCAAAAGAAAATTTGGATTTTTGTATCTCAGCATGTTCTACCTCCTGCTCCAAACCAAGGAGATGGAATACATTATATAGTTCAGGGGTACATAATCTGAAATTCTTGTTTTATTTTGTATATCTATTTTGTTGAGTTCATTTATATTTTTTAATATTTTTATACGTGGCAGCAGTAAAACACATTTCACCTCGCCTCACCGGTTTTAAAATGTTGACATACACAATTGTATAAATACTCTAAGGCGCCAGATGTTTCAGAATTACAAAGGAAACGCGGAAACACACAACTGAAAACATAAGTATTAAATAACATACCTACTTCCTTTTGCTAAAACTATACATTCAAAAGTCAAAACAATTATAAAATACACAGAAATACATTATACAATACATATAAATGTCTAGAAAATCTTATGTAGTCTAAGTACTATTTCTAAGACTGCAAATTAATAACTAATGCTGCATATAAGGAAATTAAAGAAAAGAAAAGCCATATAAAATATGGACAGCCAGTCACGATTAAAGGGATGCTGTAGTATCTGGAAGGCAAAGTCACTAAAAGCGATGCAAAGAAATGTCACTTAACTTCCTAATTCCAAGAAACTCTTGATGCCCCTTTCAGGTGCTCTGAAAAACACTTTGGCACAGATCATGACCTCATACATTATAATCACATTTAAATGCTTGAGGACAGGATCTGCACAAAGTATTTAATCGAAGGGCTGCAGTCTTGTTCTGTTCTTTCTGGAGGATTTTTAAAAATACCTTTAAACGAGTCTTAACTGAGAGTTTTAGCTTAATCAAAGTCTCAGAAATGGCCCGACTAAAAGGTACTTCTGACTACACAATTCACACATAAAAAATTACACACAAAATAAAGATTTACCTTACATTTAAGGAATTACTAAGTAAATTTCCTTTCCATGTAGGTTTTGAAAAGAGAGAAAGAAAAAAAACGACAAAGAGAACTTTTCAGCGGCAGCTAAACTCTCACGTCTAATCTTCAGCTAAAAGAAAGTCAACTTACCATTTTAAACGAATAATCTGAAGTTCGTTGCATGCATCCGGTGATCTGCTATTTATATACCACTCGATGTGCAGATTCAAGTCGTATATCCGGATAAATCATCTGTATTTCCCTCGAAACGTTATTAGAGTACACCAGATATTTCTAAACGCTCACAGTAATTTACAAAATACCATAGAATTTATAAAATATTTTATATAACGTAAGTTTTTCGTAGTAATAGTCCCTACAGAAATATTTGGCTTTGCTTTATCAAACTGTATTGATATGTGTGCTCCCTAATCATCATGCTAATTATCTAAATTCGGTATCTGGACGTTTAGGACATCTTATGAGCCTGCCTAATTTTCGATAATGGAAAAGAACAGTCCTTGGTGTAATGGCTGGAAATAGATAAGGCGGTAGAGGTCATTTATTGATATTTAAAACTATTTTTGCACCACTAAATTACGAAGACGTCTTTTCGCAAAATATACTTTGTGAGTGTGCACTTGGACTGTAATTAACCTTAACGAATTTTACTTTCATTAGCTAAACAATGTTCATGACCACTTGCAGCCATGAATTCTCTCAAAACTTTTAGCACATACACTCTTTCCAATAAGGTGTTAACGTGTACGCAGATTCAAGTATTCGGATGGGCGTGCAGATGGAACATACCGCCAGCCTTGATATGATATTACCATTCAACATTGTAAACTTCACAATCAAACATTTTACACACTGTCACAATATCAGATATAAGTAAATAACTAAAAACATCAGCATGATAAAACATTGTAACTATGGGGATTAACTATAATAAAAGAACACAATAATTATTTACAAACATACTTTTTTGTTGTTTTAATTTGTCATAGGTAAGCTACAAGCTTTATTAATGGACCTCTTTAAGATACCGCTTTGCGTTTTCACTGACACTTCTCTCACCTTTGCCTAGAAATACCTCTGCAAATCTGCCAAGAGACCAGTTACATATGGGAATTTTATCACTCTTTAAAATTCCCTTGGCTACGATTCTCAATGAAAGGATTAGCGTTCACATTAAAAGAAATAAATATCAGAGTCATTAGGAATCGTCTGGAAAGTCTTCCATTAATGACTTTCACCGGAATCTCTTTTTTGGTACTCGTTGTTTCTCAGGAACAGAGGCCTTTCTACCACACATCATATTCTAAAAGTTTACTTGGGTCCAGACCTCGGGATATAAGATTACTCTGATTCTTATTTGATGACACAGGACGACAAGGAATTAGTCAAGTCTTGAATTATTGCCAATAGATTTGCAACAAAAATCTCCAAATGGTAAGGCTCCCTTTGCAACCATTAACGTGCAATCATGAAGTTACTCATATACACCTTGTTAATAGAGAACTCTAATGCAGATATAATTCCAATGATTAACCTTGCAAGTAAAACTCCCGCACACAGCTCCAGTCTCGGAATAGTGACTCGTTTCATGAGTGGATTTACTAGTCACTAGCGTTGACATCACTTCTCCGTTTATCGAACGGAGACAGTATACGGCTGCTCCCTATGCTGCCTCAGATGCATCGAACAAAGCCATGACATTCCATCTGATCTATTTCTGAGTAAGAATAAATTTTTCAACTTCTATTTTTTATCACTTCGTTTCGGTAGAGAATTGTTTTCCATACACCAGGTTCCTTTGCCATTTTTTTTCGGGGGAAAGCAAATTTCAGCTTGCTTTACAGAAATATGGACTTACGTTTCTCTTTCTAATGTGTCGAACAGTTTGTCTAATATTATTAACTGTCCGATATTATTATAGTTTTTCATATTTTCGAGTAATTTGTATTTTTAGTTATATTAATTTTTATATTCAAAGCTTCGATATATATTAAAAGGTGTTTGAGGAGGAAAACGAATCTTCAATGTGCCTGAATTTTTTTCAAATCAATGAGTGCAAAAGGAAAAAAATTAAAGCAAAATTACAATAGCAGTTAACTGTAGGTAGGATGGGTTCTCTGAGCCGAAGAAAAGAAAATAAAGACAGAAATTCGAAGCAATAACTGAACTTTCACAGGTTAGAATAGATGAGAGAACTTTAAAATCCAATAAAAGCATACGCAATGAATATCACATAAAACGACAAGGTGTGAATTTTATTTTGCTCGAGTTTATGCATAAAGGAAACTAAGAAATATACGAACAAATACAAAAATATTCGAATGCTTTATCCGTAATGTTTTCTCAGTCATTTTGGAATTCGAATACTGGATTTCTATGAGATACTCCCGAATGGATGGTTTAGAGAACTTTCTTTTAAAACGCTACCTCAAAAAAAAGAAAATGTGGATTTCTGTACCTCAGCATGTTCTACCTCCTGCTCCGAAGCAAGGAGATGGAATACATTACGTAGTTCAGGGTAAATATTCTGAAATTCTTGTTTTATTTTTATATATCTATTTAGTTATTTTATTTGAGTTCATTTATTTTTTTTCAATATTTTTATACGTTGCAGGTATAACACACATTTCACCTCGGCTCGCCGGTTTTAAAATGTTAAAATATACAATTGTATAAATACTGTAAGGCGCCAGATGTTTCAGAATTACAAAGGAAACGCGGAAACGTACAACAGCAAACTTAAGTATTAAATAACATTCTTACTTCATTTTACAGAAAGTATACATTTTAGAGTCAAAATTCTTTATATAATACAGATAAATGTCTAAAAACCCTTATGTAGTGTAAATACTATTTCTAAGACTGCAAATTCATAATAATTACTGTATATAAGGAAATTAAAGAAAATAAAAAGCCATAAAAAAGTAACGACAACCAGTCTAGATTAAAGGTATGCTGTAGTACCTGGAAGACAAAGTCTATAAAAGCGAAAGCAAAGAAATGCCAGTTAACTTCCTAATTCCAAGAAACTCTTGATGCCCCTTTCTGATGCTCTGATAAACACTTTCGCACAATTCATGCCATCATGCATTATAATCAAATTTAAATACTTGAGGACAGGAACTGCACAATGTATTTTATCCCAGGGCTGCAGTGTTGTTCTGTTCTTTCTGGATGATTTTTAAAAATATCTTTAAACGAGTCTTAACTTAGAGTCTAAATTTTACTTTTAACTGCACACATCATACATAAATAATACACACAAAGAAAAAAGATTTACCTTTAGAAAATTTAAGTAAATATTAAGTAAATGTCCTTTCCATCAAGTTTTTGAAAAGAGAGATAGAAAAAAAAAAAAAAAAAAAAAAAAAAACAGAGAGAACTTTCCAACAGCCGCTTAACTCTCACGTCTAATCTTCAGCTAAGAGAATGTCAACTTACCATTATACAGGAATAATCTGAAGTGCGTTGCTTGCATCAGGTTAGCTGCTACTCATTATACCAGCTCGAATTGCAGCTTCAAGTGGTAAATCCGAAGACATAATTTTCGTTTCTCTCAAACGGTTAGTGGAGTACACCAGATATTTCTAAAAGCTTATTGTAATTTAAAAAATACCATAAAATTTTTAAAATACTTTATATGACGTAAGCTTTCCCTAGCAATAGTTACAGCAGGAATATTTGGCTTTGCTTTATCTAACTGCATTTATATGTGTGATTCCTAATTATCATGCTAATTATCTAAATTCCGTATCTAAACGTTTAGGGCATCTCATGAGCCTGCCTAGTTTTCATAATAAAAAACAAAAGTCCTTGGTGTAACGGCTGAAATCAAATAAAGCGCTAAAGGTCATTTATTGATATTTAAAAGTATTTTTGCACCACTAAATTACGAAGACGGCTTTTCGCAAAGTATATTTTGCAACTGTACACTTGGACTGTAATTAACCTTAACGAATTTTAATTTCATTAGCTAAACTATGTTCATGACCACTTGCAGCCATGAATTCTCTGAAACCACTTAGCACATACATTCTTTCCAATAAATTCTTAACGTGTACGCAGACTCAAGTATTGGAATCCGCGTGCAAATGGAACATACCGCCTGCCTTGATATGATATTACCATTCAAAATTGTAAACTTCACAATGAAACATTTTACACACTGTTACAATATCAGATATAGGTAAATATCTAAAAACTTCAGCATGGTAAAACATTGTAACTGTGGGGTTTAACTATAATAAAAGAACACAATAATTATTTACAAATATACATTTTTTTGGGGTTGTTTTAAGTTGTCATGGGTAAGCTACAAGCTTTATTAATGGACTTCTTGAAAATACCGCTTTGCGTTTTCACTGAAACTACTCTCAAATTATGGTCTTTGCCCAGCAATATCTCTGCTGTTCATGCAAGAGGCCTGTTACATAGGGAAAGTTGTAACTCTTTAAAATTACCCTGGTTGCTAACCTCAATGAGAGGAGTAGCTTCCCGATTAAGAGAAATAAATATCAGAGTCATTAGGACTCGTCTGGAGAGTCTTTCACCAATGGCTTTCACCAGAATCTCTTTATTGGGATAGTTGTTGTTTCTCAGAAAGAGAGGGCTTTCTACCACACATCATTTTGTAAACATTTACATGGGTCCAGTCCTCGGGATATAAGATTACTCTGATTCTTATTTGATGACACAAGACGACACTGATAACAGTTAGTCAACTCTTGAATTATTGCCACTAGATTTGCAACAAAAGACTCCAAATCGTAACTCTCCCTTTGCAACCATTCACGTGCAATCATGAAGTCACTCCAGGTATACACCTTCTTCATAGAGATCTCTAATGTAGATATAATTGCAATGATTAACCTTGTAAGTAAAACTGCCGCACACAGCTCCAGTCTCGGAATAGTGACTCGTTTCATGAGTGGATTTACTAGTCACTAGCGTTGACTTCACTTCTCCGTCTATCGAACGGAGACAGTATATGTCTGCTCCGTATGCTGCCTCAGAGTCATCGAACAAATCCATGACATTCTATCTGATCTATTTCTAAATAAGAATAAATTTTTCAACTTTTATTTTTTTATCACTTCGAGTTTGGTAGAGAATTGTTTAACATCCCCAGGTTAATTTGGCATTTGTTTTGGGGTAAAACCAAATTTCAGCTTGCTTTACAGAAATATGGACTGACGTTTCTCTTTCTAATGTGTCGAACAGTTTGTCTGATATTATTAACTGTCTAATATAATTTTTCATCTTTTCGAGTAATTTGTATTTTTAGTTATATTAATTTTTATATTCAAAGCTTCGATATATATTAAAAGGTGTTTGAGGAGGAAAACTAATCTTCAATGTGCCTGAATTTTTTTCAAATCAATGAGTGCAAAAGAAAAAAAGTTAAAGCAAAACTACAATAGCAGTTAACTGTAGGTAAGATTGGTTCCTTGAGCTGAAGAAAAGAAAAAACACAGAAATTCGAAGCAATAGCAGAACTGTCACTGGTTAGAGCAGATGAGAGAATTTTAAAATCCAATAAAAGCATACGCAATGAATATCACATAAAACGACAAGTAGTGAATTCTTTTGCTCGAGTTTATGCATAAAGGAAACTGAGAAATATACGAACAAATACAAAATATTCGAATGCTTTATCCGTAATGTTTTCTCATTCATTTTGGCAATCGAATACTGTATTTCTATGAGATACTCCAGAATGCTGGTTTAGAAAATTTAACGTTAAAACGTCCTTGTTGTAATGGTGACAATTAATATGGTTTTAATTTCTTTTGCTTGAGAAACCGTTAAAACGCTATCTCAAGCAAAAGAAAATGTGGATTTCTGTACCTCAGCATATTCTACCTCCTGCTCTGAAGCAAGGAGATGGAATACATTACGTAGTTCAGGGGTAAATATTCTGAAATTCTTGTTTTGTTTTTATGTATCTATTTAGTTATTTTATTTGAGTTCATTTATTTTTTTAATATTTTTATACGTTGCAGGAATAACACACATTTACCTCGCCTCGCCGGTTTTAAAATGTTGACATATACAATTGTATAAATAATGTAAGGCGCCAGATGTTTCAGAATTACAAAGAAACAAGGAAACGTAAAACTGCAAACTTAAGTATTAAATAACATTCTTACTTCAGTTTACCGAAAGTATACATTCAAGAGGCAAAAATCTTTATATAATACACAGAAATATTTTATATAATACAGATAAATGTCTAAAAACCCTTATGTAGTGTAAATACTGTTTCTAAGACTGCAAATTAATAATTAATACTACATAAGGAAATTAAAGAAAATAAAAAGCCATATAAAGTAAGGACAGCCAGTCTCGATTAAAATGATGCTGTAGTACCTGGAAGCCAAAGTCACTAAAAACGAATGCAAAGAAATGCCAGTTAACTTCTTAATTCCACGAAAGTCTTGATGCCCCTTTCTGATGCTCTGATAAACACTTTCGCACAGTTCATGCCATCATGCACTCTAATCAAATTTAAATGTTTGAGGACAGGAACTGCACAAAGTATTTTATCGAAGGGCTGCAGTCTTGTTCTGTAGTTTCTGAATGATTTTTAAAACTATCTTTAAACAAGTCTTAACTGAGAGTTTTAGCGTAATCAAAATCTCAAAAAAAAACATGAATAAAAGGTACTTTTAACTGTACACATCATACATAAATAAGAAACACAAAAAAAGATTTACCTTTAGAAAATCTAAGCAAATATTAAGTAAATTTCCTTTCCGTAAAGTTTTTGAAAAGAGAGAAAGAAAATAAAGACAGAGAGAACTTTTTAGCAGCCGCTTAACTCTCACGTCTAATCTTCAGCTAAGAGAAAGTCAACTTACCATTTTACAGGAATAATCTGAAAAGCGTTGCATGCATCAGATTAGCAGCTATTCATTATACCAACCCGAATTGCAGCTTCAAGTAGTAAATCCGAAGAAATTATCTTTACTTCTTTCAAACGGTTATTAGAGTACACCAGATATTTCTAAACGCTTATAGTAATTTAAAAATACCACAGAATTTATAAAATACTTTATATGACGTAAGCTTTCCCTAGTAACAGTTCCTACAGGAATATTTGGCTTTGCTTTATCTAACTGCATTGATATGTGTGCATCCTAATTATCATGCTAATTATTTAAATTCCGTATCTAAACGTTTAGGGCATCTCATGAGCCTGCCTAGTTTTCATAATGGAAAACAAAAGTCCTTGGTGTAACGGCTGAAATCAGATAAAGCGCTAAAGGTCATTTATTGATATTTAAAAGTATTTTTGCACCACTAAATTACGAAGACGGCTTTTCGCAAAGTATATTTTGCAACTGTACACTTGGACTGTAATTAACCTTAACGAATTTTAATTTCATTAGCTAAACAATGTTCATGACCACTTGCAGCCATGAATTCTCTGAAACCATTTAGCACATACATTCTTTCCAATAAGTTCTTAACGTGTACGCAGACTCAAGAAGTGGAATCCGCGTGCAAATGGAACATACCGCCTGCCTTGATATGATATTACCATTCAAAATTGTAAACTTCACAATGAAACATTTTACACACTTTGACAATATCAGATATAAATAAGTAACTAAAAACATCAGCTTGGTAAAACTTTGTAACTATGGGGTTTAACTATAATAAAAGAATGCAATAATTATTTACAAAGATACTTTTTTTTCGTTTTTTTAATTTATCGTAGGTAAGCTACAAACTTTATTAATGAAACTCTTCATGATACCGCTTTACGTTTTCACTGAAACTACTCTCACCTTATGGTCGTTGCCTAGAATTATCTCTGCAGTTCTGCCCAGAGATAATTTACATATGGGAATTTTATCATTCTTTAAAATTCCCTTGGTTACGATCCTCAGTGAAAGGATCAGCTTTCAGATTAAGAGAAATAAATATCAGAGTCATTAGCACTCGTCTGGAAAGTCTCTTTAATGACTTTCACCGGAATCTCTTTTGGGGGTACTCGTTGTTTCTTAGAAAGAGAGGGCTTTCCACCACACATCATTTTGTAAAAGTTTGCTTGAATCCAGACCTCGGGATATAAGATTACTATGATTCTTATTTGATGACATATGACGTCAATGATGACCATCAGTCAACTCTTGAATTATTGCCACTAGATTTGCAACAAAAGTCTTCAAATGGTAATGCTCCATTTGCAACCATTAATGTGCAATCATGAAGTCACTCCAGAGACACACCTTGTTCATAGGTATCTCTAATGCAGATATAACTCCAATTATTAACATTACAAGTAAAACTGTCTCACTACTCCAATCTCGGAATAGTGTCTCGTTTAATAGGTAGATTTACTAGTCACTAGACTTGACTTCACATCTCCGTCTATCAAACGAGAACTTGCAGTATATGGCTGCTCCGTGTGCTGCCGCAGTGGCAACGTACAACTCCCTGACGTTCCAGACCTACAGGGTGATTATAATTAAAGTTTAAGTCTCAAAACGCTATAAAAAAGAACCACTGATGAAAATGATGTGAAATTTGAAAGGAATGTTATTGAAGAAGGCGGAACGAGTATGGCAGAAGAAAAAATTTAGTTTCAAAAGTTAGCAACAGATGGCGTTGTAAGCGGCAGAATCACGACGAGAAATGATTCGTAAAACAACGGCTAAGGTGGAAGTTACACATTAAAATGTATTGACAAATTAGAATTGTTGAATTATTTTATTTGCATGACTGTACATATCACATCGAAAGGGACAAATCGGTTTCAAGAGTTTTGCGGCGACGTACCGCATAAGAACCATTCATCAAAGAAGTTCGGAACTGTCGCGAGACTGGCGCAAAACATGTTCAATATGATGTCCACCATTGTGTGCAACAAGTTGAAAGCGACAAACAGCATGTTCCACAACGGATCGCAGTGTCTCCGGGGTGATGTTCAGAATGTTTTGCGAAATGCGTGCCTTTAATTCCGCTAAATTTGCAATTGGAGCATGGAACACAACATCTTTCAGATATTCCCACAACCAGAAATCACACGGAGTAAGATCAGGCGATCGGGACGGCCAGGCTGTAGGGAAATGACGGCTGATAATTCGAGCATTTCCGAAATGGCGCCTCAGCAGCTGCTTCACGGGATATGCAATGTGCGGAGGAGCGCCATCTTGCATAAAAATGATTTCATTCACACATCCACGCTGTTGCAGAGCTGGAATCACGTGGTTGCGCAAAAGAGACGCATACCTCTGACCAGTGACGATTGCGGTAACAGGACCGGAAGCACCCGTCTGCTCGAAAAAATATGGTTGTAGGATGACTAATGCCGTAAAGCCACACCATACCGTGACCTTTTCAGGATGAAGTGGTACGGGGTGCGTTGCCAGTGGATTTTCTGTTGCCCATATTCGACAATTCTGGGTATTCACGTATCCTGTCATATGGAAATGGGCTTATGGTCATATGGTCATATGGAAAGTGGATAATGAATGGCCGTGGAAAATTTCCAACGTCTCCCTAGCTGTCAGGTCAGAAGGAAGCAACTCCTGCACATGGCCAATTTTGTACGGATAGCATTGCAGGATGTTTCGTACCTGTCGTTTCGAATTTTTGCATCATTTTCTTTAGACCTACGACACTCATTGGACCAACGCCTTCTTTTATACCCTTCAGTGTCCTGAATTTTTGCAGAGCTACTCTTGCACAATCATCATTCTTGTAATACAGCTTTACCAGCAGAGCGCGGTCCTGCAGTGAAACACCCATGGCGAATGCCTGAGTCGCGAAATGAGGAACAGCCTGGTACCTGGCGGCTTTATAACACTGAAATTTAACTAACATTTTAATTTACGTCTTCTTCCGCTTGCAGCGCCATCTGTTGGTAACTTTTGAAACTAAATTTTTTCTTCTGCCATACGCTTTCCGCCTTCTTCAATAACATTCCTTTCAAATTTGACGTCATTTTCATGAGTGGTTCTTTTTTTATAGCGTTTTGAAACTTAAACTTTAATTATAATCACCCTGTATTACTGACATAAGAATAAAATTTTCAAATTCTATTTATTTATCATTTCGAGTTCGGTAAAGAATTGTTTTTCATAACCCAGTTTCCTTTGCTTTTTTTGGGGGGTGAAGGGGGTAGCAAATTTCGGCTTGACGTACAGAAATATGGGCTGCCGTTTGTCTTTCTAACGTCTCGAACATTTTGTCTGATATTATTAACTGTCCGATATTATTATATTGTTTCATTTTTTTCGAGTACTTTCTATTTTTTAGTTATATTAATTTTTATATTCAAAGTTCGAGATATAATAAAAGGTGTTTGGGGAGGAAAACGAATCTTTAAAGTGCCTGAATGTTTTTCAAATCAATGAATGTAAACGTTAAAAAACATTTAAAGCAAAACTGCAAAAGCAGTTAACGGTAGGTAGGTGAGTTGTCTGAGGTGAAAACAAACAGGGAAATTCGAAGCAATAGCTGAAATTTCACTGGTTAGAATAACTGAAAAAAAGAAACAAAAAAAAAAAAAAAAAAAAGGAGAAATTCGAAGCAATAGCTGAACTGTCATTGGTTAGAATTTATGAGAGAATTTTAAAATCCAATAAAAGCATACGCAATGAATATCACATAAAATGAAAAGCAGTGAATTTTTCCCCCTCGAATTTAAGCATAAAAGAAACTAAGAAATATACGAACAAATAGAAAGCATTCGAATGTTTTATTCGTAAGGTTTACTCAGTCATTTTTGCATTAGAACACTACATTTGTATGAAATACTTCCGAATGGCTGGTTTAGAGAACTATCTTTTAAAACGCTATCTCAAGCAAAAGAAAATGTGGATTTCTGTACCTCAGCATGTTCTACCTCCTGCTCCGAAGCAAGGAAATGGAATACTTTACATAGTTCATGGGTAAATAATCTGAAATTCTTTATTTAGTTTTATATATCTATTTAGTTATTTTATTTGAGTTCATTTATATTTTTTTTATACGTAGCACAAATAAAACACATTTCACCTTGACTCGCCGGTTATAAGAACTTGTGTTTCTCTTCATTTCCTGTGGAAACAAGATGTGTCCTGAATAGGAACAGGGAGCTTACTCAATCTATGTTCAAGATTTGTGTGTAACAGACGACACAAGCAGGAAGGGTATACGAAACCCTTTATTTTCTGTACTTTTACAAGTACTCCCGAACTTAGAGATACAAAGACCAACCACTTGTGGTCTGAACGTAAGAATATAAAACTACTAACTAAATCTCTAACTAAAAGCTAACTTTGAATTAGTATACAAATGCCTAGCACTAGGACTGGCCATTATTGGAAAGAGTACGTATGTAGTACGCCGAGCTGCTAAAACTACAATACGTTCTCAAATATCAAGAGGACTAAACCTCTGGCCTAAAAGGCAACCAGCAACTAAATGAAAACTCGTAAAACTGCAGTGGCAAGCGTCTTGCTTCCTAAAACTCCTTCTCTCTCCCTCTTGGCAAAACGCCACAACTTAAATACGTACTTGGGCATTAGCAACGCAATTTACATAAAGAAGTTAAAGCATATAATTCTGGCCGGAAGTAGAAAATAAGAAATAATAGTACAGTTTTAAAATAAAATAAATGTTAGTAAAACTTAGGATCTTTACACAGTTTTAAAATGTTGACATATACAATTGTATAAATACTGTAAGGCGCCAGAAGTTTCAGAATTACAAAGGAAACGCGGAAACGTACAACTGCAAACTTAAGTATTAAATAACATTCCTACTTCATTTTGCTGAAACTATACATTCAAAACGCAAAAATCTTTATATAATACACAGAAATATTTTACAGAATACATATAAATGTCTAAGAAATCTTATGTAGTGTAAATACTATTTTTAAGACTGCAAATTAATTACTAATGCTGCATATAAGGAAATTAAAGAAAAGAAAAGCCATATAAAATACGGACAGCCAGTCACGATTAAAGGGATGCTGTAGTATCTGGAAGGCAAAGTCACTAAAAGCGATGCAAAGAAATGTCAATTAACTTCCTAATTCCAAGAAACTCTTGATGCCCTTTTCAGTTGCTCTGAAAAACACTTTGGCACAGTTCATGACCTCATGTATTATAATCACATTTAAATGCCTGAGGAAAGGAACTCCGCAAAGTATTTAACACAAGGCCTGCAGTCTTGTTCTGTTCTTTCTGGATGTTTTATAAAAATACCTTTGATCGTGGCTTAATTGAGCGTTTTAGCGTAATCAAAGTCTCAGAAAAAACATGAATAAAAGGTACTTTTCACTGCACAATTCGTACATAAAAAATAAAAAAATAAAGACTTACCTTTAGTAAATTTACGGAATTATTAAGTAAATTTCCTTTCCATGAAGGTTTTGAAAAGAGTGAAATTAGAAAAGGCAAAGAGAACTTTCCAGCAGCAGCTTAACTCTCACGTCTAATCTTCAGCTAAGAGAATGTCAACTTACCATTTTACGGGAATAATCTGAAGTGCGTTGCATGCATCAGGATAGCTGCTATTCATTATACCAGCCCGAATTTCAGCTTCAAGTGGTATATCCAGAGAAATAATTTTTAATTCTCTCAAACGGTTATTAGAGTACACCAGATATTTCTAAAAGCTTATAGTAATTTATAAAATACCGTAGAATTTATAAAATACTTTATATGACGTAAACTTTCACTAGTAATAGTTTCTACAGAAATATTTGGCTTTGCTTTATCTAACTGCATTGATATGTGTGCATCCTAATTATCATGCTAATTATCTAAATTCCGTATCTAGACGTTTAGGGCATCTCATGAGCTTGCCTAAGTTTCGATAATGGAAAAGAAAAGTCCTTGGTGTAACAGCTGAAATTCGATAAAGCAGTAAATGTCATTTATTGATATTTAAATGTATTTTTCACCGCTAAATTAGGAAGACGGCTTTTCGCAAAACATCTTTTGTGGCTGTACACTTGGACTGTAATTAGCTTTAACGAATTTTATTTTCATTACCTAAACACCGTTCATGAACACTTCTAGCCATGAATTCTCTCAAAACATTTAGCACATACATTCTTTCCAAAAAGGTCTTAACGTGTACGCAGACTCAAGTATTGGGACGCGCGTGCAGATGGAATATACCGCCAGCCCTGATATGATATTACCATTTAAAATTGTAAACTTCACAATGAAACATTTTACACGCTGTGACAATATCAGATATAAGTAAATAACTAAAAACATCAGCATGGTAAAACATTGTAACTATGGGGGATAACTGTAATAATAGAACACATTAATTATTTACAAACATACTTTTTTTGGTTGTTTTAATTTGTCATGGGTAATCTACAAGCTTTTTTAATGGACCGTTTCATGATACCGCTTTGCGTTTTCACTGAAACTACTCTGACCTTATTGTCTTTGAATAGAAATATCTCTGCAAATATTCCAAGAAACCAGTTACATATGCGTATATTATCATTCTTTAAAATTCCCTTGCTTACGGTCCTCAATGAAAGGATCAGCTTTCAGATTAAGAAAAATAAATATCAGAGTCACTAGGACTCGTCTGGAAAGTCTTCGATGAATGACCTTCACCGCAATCTTTTTTTTTTCGGGGGGGGGTACTCGTTGTTTCTTAGAAACAGAGGGCTTTCCACCAAACATCATTTTGTAAAAGTTTACTTGGGTCCAGACCTCGGGATATACGATTACTCCGATTCTTATTAGATGACACATGACGTCAATGATGACCATCAGTCAACTCTTGAATTATTGCCACAATATTTGCAACAAATGTCTTCAAGTGGTAAGGCTCCTTTTGCACCCATTAATGTGCAATCATGAAGTCACTCTAGAGATACACCTTCATCGTAGAGATCTCTAATGCAGATATAATTCCAATGATTAACTTTGTAAGTAAAACTGCCGCACACTACTCCAGTCTTAGAATTGTGACTCTTTTCATAGGTGGATTTACTAGTCAATAGACTTGACTTCACTTCTCCGTCTATCGAACGGGGACTTGCAGTATATGGCTGCTCCATACGCTGCATCAGTGGCATCGAACAAATCCCCTGACGTTGCAGCCCTATTTCTGGCATAACAATAAATTTTTTAATGTCTATTTATTTATCACTTCGAGTTCGGTAAAGAATTGTTTTCCATACCCCAGCTTCCTTTGCTATTTTTGGGGGGGGGTGGATGGGGTACCAAATTTCGGCTTGCCGTACACAAATATGAGCCGAAGTTTGTCTTTCTAACATCTCGGACATTTTGTCTGATATTATTAACTGTCCGATATTATTATTATTTTTCACTTTTTCAAGTAATTTGTATTTATTAGTTATATTAATTTTTATATTCAAAGCTCGGAGATATATTAAAAGGTGTTTGGGGAAGGAAAACGAATCTTTAAAGTGCCTGAATTGTTTTCAAGTCAATGAATGCAAACGTTAAGAAAAATGTAATACGAAAGTACAATAGCAGTTAACTGTAGTTAGGCGGGATGTCTGAGGTAGAAGAAGACAGGGAAATTCGAAGCAATAGCTGAACTTTCACTGGTTAGAATAGCTGAAAAAAAGAAAAAAAACAGAGAAATTCAAAGCAACAGCCGAACTTTCACTGGTTAGAATAGATGAGAGAATTTTAAAATCCAATAAAAGCATACGCAATGGATATGACATAAAGCGACAAGCAGTGAATTTTTCCCCTCGAGTTTAAGCATAAAGGAAACTAAGAAATATACGAACAAATCCAAAATAACCTAATACTTTTTCCGTTAACGTTTTCTCAGTCATTTTGGCATTCAAATACTGTATTTCTATGACATACTCCCGAATGGCTGGTTTAGAGAACTTTCTGTTAAAACGCTAACTCAAGCAAACTAAATGGTGGATTTCTGTACCTCAGCATGTTCTACGTCCTGCTCCGAAGCAATGAGATAGAATACATTACATTGTTCATGGTAAATATTCTGAAATTCTTGTTTTATTTTTATACAACTATTTAGTTATTTTATCTGAGTTCCTTTATATTTTTTTATTATTTTTATACGTAGCAGCAACAAAACACATTCACCACGTTTGCCGGTTTTGAAATGCTGACATATACAATTGTATAAATACAGTAAGGAGCCAGATATTTCAAAATTACAAAGGAAACGCGGAAACATACAACTGCAAACATAAGTATTAAATAACATTCCTACTTCGTTTTACTGAAACTATACATTTAAGAGGCACAAATTGTTATATAATACACAGAAATATTTGATATAATATAGATAAATGTCTAAAACGTCTTATGTAGTCTAAATACTATTTCTAAGACTGCAAATTAATAACTAATACTGCATATAAGGAAATTAAAGAAAATAAAAAGCCGTATAAAGTAAAGACAGCCAGTCTCGATTAAAGGGATGCTGTAGTATGTGGAAGGCGAAGTCACAAAAAGCGATGCAAAGAAATGTAAATTAACGTCCTAATTCCAAGAAACTCTTGATGCCCCGTTCTGATGCTCTGATAAACACTTTAGCACAGTTCATGACCTCATGTATTATAATTACAGTTAAATGCCTGAGGACAGGACCTGCACAAAGTATTTAATTCAAGAGCTGCAGTCTTGTTCTCATCTTTCTGGTTGTTTTATAAAAATACCTTTGATCGTGTCTTAATAGAGCGATTTAGCGGAATCAATGTCTCAGAAAAAACATTAATAAAAGACACTTTTGACTGCACAATTCATACATAAATAATGCACAAAATAAAGATTTACCTTTAGTACATTTAAGGAATTATTAAGCAAATTTCCTTTCCATGAAGGTTTTGAAAACAGAGAAATTAAAAAAGGCAAAGAGAACTTTTCAGCAGCCGTTAAACTCTCACGTTTAATCTTCAGCTAAGAGAACCCTACTTACAATTTTACAGGAACTACTTGAAGGGCGTTGCATGCGTCAGGTTAACTGGTATTCTATTATAGCAGCTCGAATTGCACATTCAAGTGGTATATCCGGAGAAATAATCTTTATTTCCCTGGAAACGTTATTAGAGTACACCACATATTTCTAAAAGCTCATAGTAATTTTACAAAATACCATAGAATTTATAAAATATTTATATGACGTAAGCTTTCCCTAGTAATAATCCCTATAGAAATATTTGGCGTGTCTTTATCTAACTGTATTGATGTGTGTGCATCCTAAATAACAAGTTAATTATCTAAATTCCATATCTAGACGTTTATTGCATCTCATGACCCTGCCTTGTTTTCGATAATGGAAAAGAACAGTACTTCGTATAACGGCTCATACAACGTAAAGCGGTAGTGGTCATTTATTGATATTTAAAAGTATTTTTGCACCACTAAATTACGAAGCGGCTTTTTTCAAAATATATATTTTATATTTACTTATTACTATATTTACTTACTGTTATATTACTGTTATATTTACTTATTTTGTATATATACTGTGCACTTGGACTGTAATTAACCTTAAAGAATTCTATTTTCATTAGCTAAACAATGTTCACGACCACTTGCAGCCATGAATTCTCTGAAACCATTTAGCACATACATTCTTTCCAATAAGGTCTTAACATGTACGCAGACTCAAGTATTGGGATGCGCGTGCAGATGGAACATACCGCCCGCCTTGATATGATATTACCATTCAAAATTGTAAACTTCACAATGAAACATTCTACGCACTGTCACAATATAAGATATAAGTAAATAACTAAAAATCAGCATGGTAAAAAATTGTAACTATGGGGTTATTTATAATAAAAAAACACAATAATTATTTACAAACGTACTTTTTTGTTGTTTCAATTTGTCATGGGTAAACTACAAGCTATATTAATGGACTTCTTGAAAATACCGCTTTGCGTTTTCACTGAAACTACTCTCACCTTATGGACTTTGCCTAGCAATATCTCTGCAGTTCTTCCAAGAGGCCAGTTACATAGGGAAAGTTATCACACTTTAAAATTACCCTAGTTCCAAACCTCAATGAAAGGATTAGCTTCCAGATTAAGAGAAATAAGTATCAGAGTCATTAGGACTCGTCTGGAGAGTCTTTCACCAATGACTTTCACCGGAATCTCTTTATTGGGATACTCGTTGTTTCTCAGAAGTAGATGGCTTTCCACCACATATCATTCTGTAAACGTTTACATGGGGCCAGACCGCGGGATATAAGATTAATCTGATTCTTATTTGATGACACAAGACGACACTGATGACAGTTAGTCAACTTGTGAATTATTGCCACTAGATTTGAAACAAAAGTCTCCAAATGGTAAGACTCCTTTTGCAAGCATTAAAGTGCAATCATGAGGTCACTACAGAGATACAACTTGTTCATATAGATCTCTAATGCAGATATAACTCCAATGATTAACCCTGCAAATAAAACTGCCGCACTTTACTCCAGTCTCGGAATATTGACTCGTTTCATAGGTTACTAGTCATTAGACTTGACTTCACTTCTCCGCCTATTAAAAGGTGTTTGGGGGAAGAACACGAATCTTGAAAGTACCTGAATTATTTTCAAATCAATGAACGCAAACGTTAAGAAAAATGTAAAGCGTAATTACAATAGCAGTTAACTGTATGTAGGCGGGGTGTCTGATTTAGAAAAAGACAGGGATATTCGAAGCAATAGCTGAACTTTCACTGGTTAGAATAGCTGAAAAAAAGAAAAAAAAACAGAGAAATTTAAAGCAACAGCTGAACTTTCACTGGTTAGAATTGATGAGAGAATTTAAAAATCCAATAAAAGCATACGCAAATAATATCACACAAAACGACAAGCAGTGAATTTTTTCCTCTCCAGTGTAAACATAAAGGAAACTAAGAAATATACGAACAAATACAAAATATTCCAAAGCTTAATTCGTAATGTTTTCTCAGTCATTTTGGCATTCGAATATTGCATTTCTATGAGATACTCCCGGATGGCTGGTTTAGAGAACTTTCTGTTAAAACGCTATCTTAAGCAAAAGAAAATTTGGATTTTTGTATCTCAGCATGTTCTACCTCCTGCTCCAAACCAAGGAGATGGAATACATTATATAGTTCAGGGGTACATAATCTGAAATTCTTGTTTTATTTTGTATATCTATTTTGTTGAGTTCATTTATATTTTTTAATATTTTTATACGTGGCAGCAGTAAAACACATTTCACCTCGCCTCACCGGTTTTAAAATGTTGACATACACAATTGTATAAATACTCTAAGGCGCCAGATGTTTCAGAATTACAAAGGAAACGCGGAAACACACAACTGAAAACATAAGTATTAAATAACATACCTACTTCGTTTTGCTAAAACTATACATTCAAAAGTCAAAACAATTATAAAATACACAGAAATACATTATACAATACATATAAATGTCTAGAAAATCTTATGTAGTCTAAGTACTATTTCTAAGACTGCAAATTAATAACTAATGCTGCATATAAGGAAATTAAAGAAAAGAAAAGCCATATAAAATATGGACAGCCAGTCACGATTAAAGGGATGCTGTAGTATCTGGAAGGCAAAGTCACTAAAAGCGATGCAAAGAAATGTCACTTAACTTCCTAATTCCAAGAAACTCTTGATGCCCCTTTCAGGTGCTCTGAAAAACACTTTGGCACAGATCATGACCTCATACATTATAATCACATTTAAATGCTTGAGGACAGGATCTGCACAAAGTATTTAATCGAAGGGCTGCAGTCTTGTTCTGTTCTTTCTGGAGGATTTTTAAAAATACCTTTAAACGAGTCTTAACTGAGAGTTTTAGCTTAATCAAAGTCTCAGAAATGGCCCGACTAAAAGGTACTTCTGACTACACAATTCACACATAAAAAATTACACACAAAATAAAGATTTACCTTACATTTAAGGAATTACTAAGTAAATTTCCTTTCCATGTAGGTTTTGAAAAGAGAGAAAGAAAAAAAACGACAAAGAGAACTTTTCAGCGGCAGCTAAACTCTCACGTCTAATCTTCAGCTAAAAGAAAGTCAACTTACCATTTTAAACGAATAATCTGAAGTTCGTTGCATGCATCCGGTGATCTGCTATTTATATACCACTCGATGTGCAGATTCAAGTCGTATATCCGGATAAATCATCTGTATTTCCCTCGAAACGTTATTAGAGTACACCAGATATTTCTAAACGCTCACAGTAATTTACAAAATACCATAGAATTTATAAAATATTTTATATAACGTAAGTTTTTCGTAGTAATAGTCCCTACAGAAATATTTGGCTTTGCTTTATCAAACTGTATTGATATGTGTGCTCCCTAATCATCATGCTAATTATCTAAATTCGGTATCTGGACGTTTAGGACATCTTATGAGCCTGCCTAATTTTCGATAATGGAAAAGAACAGTCCTTGGTGTAATGGCTGGAAATAGATAAGGCGGTAGAGGTCATTTATTGATATTTAAAACTATTTTTGCACCACTAAATTACGAAGACGTCTTTTCGCAAAATATACTTTGTGACTGTGCACTTGGACTGTAATTAACCTTAAGGAATTTTACTTTCATTAGCTAAACAATGTTCATGACCACTTGCAACCATGAATTCTCTCAAAACTTTTAGCACATACACTCTTTCCAATAAGTTGTTAACGTGTACGCAGATTCAAGTATTCGGATGGGCGTGCAGATGGAACATACCGCCAGCTTTGATATGATATTACCATTCAACATTGTAAACTTCACAATCAAACATTTTACACACTGTCACAATATCAGATATAAGTAAATAAATAAAAACATCAGCATGATAAAACATTGTAACTATGGGGATTAACTATAATAAAAGAACACAATAATTATTTACAAACATACTTTTTTGTTGTTTTAATTTGTCATAGGTAAGCTACAAGCTTTATTAATGGACCTCTTTAAGATACCGCTTTGCGTTTTCACTGACACTTCTCTCACCTTTGCCTAGAAATACCTCTGCAAATCTGCCAAGAGACCAGTTACATATGGGAATTTTATCACTCTTTAAAATTCCCTTGGCTACGATTCTCAATGAAAGGATTAGCGTTCACATTAAAAGAAATAAATATCAGAGTCATTAGGAATCGTCTGGAAAGTCTTCCATTAATGACTTTCACCGGAATCTCTTTTTTGGTACTCGTTGTTTCTCAGGAACAGAGGCCTTTCTACCACACATCATATTCTAAAAGTTTACTTGGGTCCAGACCTCGGGATATAAGATTACTCTGATTCTTATTTGATGACACAGGACGACAAGGAATTAGTCAAGTCTTGAATTATTGCCAATACATTTGCAACAAAAATCTCCAAATGGTAAGGCTCCCTTTGCAACCATTAACGTGCAATCATGAAGTTACTCATATACACCTTGTTAATAGAGAACTCTAATGCAGATATAATTCCAATGATTAACCTTGCAAGTAAAACTCCCGCACACAGCTCCAGTCTCGGAATAGTGACTCGTTTCATGAGTGGATTTACTAGTCACTAGCGTTGACATCACTTCTCCGTTTATCGAACGGAGACAGTATACGGCTGCTCCCTATGCTGCCTCAGATGCATCGAACAAAGCCATGACATTCCATCTGATCCATTTCTGAGTAAGAATAAATTTTTCAACTTCTATTTTTTATCACTTCGTTTCGGTAGAGAATTGTTTTCCATACACCAGGTTCCTTTGCCATTTTTTTTCGGGGGAAAGCAAATTTCAGCTTGCTTTACAGAAATATGGACTTACGTTTCTCTTTCTAATGTGTCGAACAGTTTGTCTAATATTATTAACTGTCCGATATTATTATAGTTTTTCATATTTTCGAGTAATTTGTATTTTTAGTTATATTAATTTTTATATTCAAAGCTTCGATATATATTAAAAGGTGTTTGAGGAGGAAAACGAATCTTCAATGTGCCTGAATTTTTTTCAAATCAATGAGTGCAAAAGGAAAAAATTAAAGCAAAATTACAATAGCAGTTAACTGTAGGTAGGATGGGTTCTCTGAGCCGAAGAAAAGAAAATAAAGACAGAAATTCGAAGCAATAACTGAACTTTCACAGGTTAGAATAGATGAGAGAACTTTAAAATCCAATAAAAGCATACGCAATGAATATCACATAAAACGAAAAGGTGTGAATTTTATTTTGCTCGAGTTTATGCATAAAGGAAACTAAGAAATATACGAACAAATACAAAAATATTCGAATGCTTTATCCGTAATGTTTTCTCAGTCATTTTGGAATTCGAATACTGGATTTCTATGAGATACTCCCGAATGGATGGTTTAGAGAACTTTCTTTTAAAACGCTACCTCAAAAAAAAGAAAATGTGGATTTCTGTACCTCAGCATGTTCTACCTCCTGCTCCGAAGCAAGGAGATGGAATACATTACGTAGTTCAGGGTAAATATTCTGAAATTCTTGTTTTATTTTTATATATCTATTTAGTTATTTTATTTGAGTTCATTTATTTTTTTTCAATATTTTTATACGTTGCAGGTATAACACACATTTCACCTCGGCTCGCCGGTTTTAAAATGTTAAAATATACAATTGTATAAATACTGTAAGGCGCCAGATGTTTCAGAATTACAAAGGAAACGCGGAAACGTACAACAGCAAACTTAAGTATTAAATAACATTCTTACTTCATTTTACAGAAAGTATACATTTTAGAGTCAAAATTCTTTATATAATACAGATAAATGTCTAAAAACCCTTATGTAGTGTAAATACTATTTCTAAGACTGCAAATTCATAATAATTACTGTATATAAGGAAATTAAAGAAAATAAAAAGCCATAAAAAAGTAACGACAACCAGTCTAGATTAAAGGTATGCTGTAGTACCTGGAAGACAAAGTCTATAAAAGCGAAAGCAAAGAAATGCCAGTTAACTTCCTAATTCCAAGAAACTCTTGATGCCCCTTTCTGATGCTCTGATAAACACTTTCGCACAATTCATGCCATCATGCATTATAATCAAATTTAAATACTTGAGGACAGGAACTGCACAATGTATTTTATCCCAGGGCTGCAGTGTTGTTCTGTTCTTTCTGGATGATTTTTAAAAATATCTTTAAACGAGTCTTAACTTAGAGTCTAAATTTTACTTTTAACTGCACACATCATACATAAATAATACACACAAAGAAAAAAGATTTACCTTTAGAAAATTTAAGTAAATATTAAGTAAATGTCCTTTCCATCAAGTTTTTGAAAAGAGAGATAGAAAAAAAAAAAAAAAAAAAAAAAAAAAAAACAGAGAGAACTTTCCAACAGCCGCTTAACTCTCACGTCTAATCTTCAGCTAAGAGAATGTCAACTTACCATTATACAGGAATAATCTGAAGTGCGTTGCTTGCATCAGGTTAGCTGCTACTCATTATACCAGCTCGAATTGCAGCTTCAAGTGGTAAATCCGAAGACATAATTTTCGTTTCTCTCAAACGGTTAGTGGAGTACACCAGATATTTCTAAAAGCTTATTGTAATTTAAAAAATACCATAAAATTTTTAAAATACTTTATATGACGTAAGCTTTCCCTAGCAATAGTTACAGCAGGAATATTTGGCTTTGCTTTATCTAACTGCATTTATATGTGTGATTCCTAATTATCATGCTAATTATCTAAATTCCGTATCTAAACGTTTAGGGCATCTCATGAGCCTGCCTAGTTTTCATAATAAAAAACAAAAGTCCTTGGTGTAACGGCTGAAATCAAATAAAGCGCTAAAGGTCATTTATTGATATTTAAAAGTATTTTTGCACCACTAAATTACGAAGACGGCTTTTCGCAAAGTATATTTTGCAACTGTACACTTGGACTGTAATTAACCTTAACGAATTTTAATTTCATTAGCTAAACTATGTTCATGACCACTTGCAGCCATGAATTCTCTGAAACCACTTAGCACATACATTCTTTACAATAAATTCTTAACGTGTACGCAGACTCAAGTATTGGAATCCGCGTGCAAATGGAACATACCGCCTGCCTTGATATGATATTACCATTCAAAATTGTAAACTTCACAATGAAATATTTTACACACTGTTACAATATCAGATATAGGTAAATATCTAAAAACTTCAGCATGGTAAAACATTGTAACTGTGGGGTTTAACTATAATAAAAGAACACAATAATTATTTACAAATATACATTTTTTTGGGGTTGTTTTAAGTTGTCATGGGTAAGCTACAAGCTTTATTAATGGACTTCTTGAAAATACCGCTTTGCGTTTTCACTGAAACTACTCTCAAATTATGGTCTTTGCCCAGCAATATCTCTGCTGTTCATGCAAGAGGCCTGTTACATAGGGAAAGTTGTAACTCTTTAAAATTACCCTGGTTGCTAACCTCAATGAGAGGAGTAGCTTCCCGATTAAGAGAAATAAATATCAGAGTCATTAGGACTCGTCTGGAGAGTCTTTCACCAATGGCTTTCACCAGAATCTCTTTATTGGGATAGTCGTTGTTTCTCAGAAAGAGAGGGCTTTCTACCACACATCATTTTGTAAACATTTACATGGGTCCAGTCCTCGGGATATAAGATTACTCTGATTCTTATTTGATGACACAAGACGACACTGATAACAGTTAGTCAACTCTTGAATTATTGCCACTAGATTTGCAACAAAAGACTCCAAATCGTAACTCTCCCTTTGCAACCATTCACGTGCAATCATGAAGTCACTCCAGGTATACACCTTCTTCATAGAGATCTCTAATGTAGATATAATTGCAATGATTAACCTTGTAAGTAAAACTGCCGCACACAGCTCCAGTCTCGGAATAGTGACTCGTTTCATGAGTGGATTTACTAGTCACTAGCGTTGACTTCACTTCTCCGTCTATCGAACGGAGACAGTATATGTCTGCTCCGTATGCTGCCTCAGAGTCATCGAACAAATCCATGACATTCTATCTGATCTATTTCTAAATAAGAATAAATTTTTCAACTTTTACTTTTTTATCACTTCGAGTTTGGTAGAGAATTGTTTAACATCCCCAGGTTAATTTGGCATTTGTTTTGGGGTAAAACCAAATTTCAGCTTGCTTTACAGAAATATGGACTGACGTTTCTCTTTCTAATGTGTCGAACAGTTTGTCTGATATTATTAACTGTCTAATATAATTTTTCATCTTTTCGAGTAATTTGTATTTTTAGTTATATTAATTTTTATATTCAAAGCTTCGATATATATTAAAAGGTGTTTGAGGAGGAAAACTAATCTTCAATGTGCCTGAATTTTTTTCAAATCAATGAGTGCAAAAGAAAAAAAGTTAAAGCAAAACTACAATAGCAGTTAACTGTAGGTAGGATGGGTTCCTTGAGCTGAAGAAAAGAAAAAAACACAGAAATTCGAAGCAATAGCAGAACTGTGACTGGTTAGAGCAGATGAGAGAATTTTAAAATCCAATAAAAGCATACGCAATGAATATCACATAAAACGACAAGTAGTGAATTCTTTTGCTCGAGTTTATGCATAAAGGAAACTGAGAAATATACGAACAAATACAAAATATTCGAATGCTTTATCCGTAATGTTTTCTCATTCATTTTGGCAATCGAATACTGCATTTCTATGAGATACTCCAGAATGCTGGTTTAGAAAATTTAACGTTAAAACGTCCTTGTTGTAATGGTGACAATTAATATGGTTTTAATTTCTTTTGCTTGAGAAACCGTTAAAACGCTATCTCAAGCAAAAGAAAATGTGGATTTCTGTACCTCAGCATGTTCTACCTCCTGCTCTGAAGCAAGGAGATGGAATACATTACGTAGTTCAGGGGTAAATATTCTGAAATTCTTGTTTTGTTTTTATGTATCTATTTAGTTATTTTATTTGAGTTCATTTATTTTTTTAATATTTTTATACGTTGCAGGAATAACACACATTTACCTCGCCTCGCCGGTTTTAAAATGTTGACATATACAATTGTATAAATAATGTAAGGCGCCAGATGTTTCAGAATTACAAAGAAACAAGGAAACGTAAAACTGCAAACTTAAGTATTAAATAACATTCTTACTTCATTTTACCGAAAGTATACATTCAAGAGACAAAAATCTTTATATAATACACAGAAATATTTTATATAATACAGATAAATGTCTAAAAACCCTTATGTAGTGTAAATACTATTTCTAAGACTGCAAATTAATAATTAATACTACATAAGGAAATTAAAGAAAATAAAAAGCCATATAAAGTAAGGACAGCCAGTCTCGATTAAGGGGATGCTGTAGTACCTGGAAGCCAAAGTCACTAAAAACGAATGCAAAGAAATGCCAGTTAACTTCTTAATTCCACGAAAGTCTTGATGCCCCTTTCTGATGCTCTGATAAACACTTTCGCACAGTTCATGCCATCATGCACTCTAATCAAATTTAAATGTTTGAGGACAGGAACTGCACAAAGTATTTTATCCAAGGGCTGCAGTCTTGTTCTGTAGTTTCTGAATGATTTTTAAAACTATCTTTAAACAAGTCTTAACTGAGAGTTTTAGCGTAATCAAAATCTCAAAAAAAAAAAAAACATGAATAAAAGGTACTTTTAACTGTACACATCATACATAAATAATAAACACAAAAAAAGATTTACCTTTAGAAAATCTAAGCAAATATTAAGTAAATTTCCTTTCCGTAAAGTTTTTGAAAAGAGAGAAAGAAAATAAAGACAGAGAGAACTTTTTAGCAGCCGCTTAACTCTCACGTCTAATCTTCAGCTAAGAGAAAGTCAACTTACCATTTTACAGGAATAATCTGAAAAGCGTTGCATGCATCAGATTAGCAGCTATTCATTATACCAACCCGAATTGCAGCTTCAAGTAGTAAATCCGAAGAAATTATCTTTATTTCTTTCAAACGGTTATTAGAGTACACCAGATATTTCTAAACGCTTATAGTAATTTAAAAATACCACAGAATTTATAAAATACTTTATATGACGTAAGCTTTCCCTAGTAACAGTTCCTACAGGAATATTTGGCTTTGCTTTATCTAACTGCATTGATATGTGTGCATCCTAATTATCATGCTAATTATTTAAATTCCGTATCTAAACGTTTAGGGCATCTCATGAGCCTGCCTAGTTTTCATAATGGAAAACAAAAGTCCTTGGTGTAACGGCTGAAATCAGATAAAGCGCTAAAGGTCATTTATTGATATTTAAAAGTATTTTTGCACCACTAAATTACGAAGACGGCTTTTCGCAAAGTATATTTTGCAACTGTACACTTGGACTGTAATTAACCTTAACGAATTTTAAATTCATTAGCTAAACAATGTTCATGACCACTTGCAGCCATGAATTCTCTGAAACCATTTAGCACATACATTCTTTCCAATTAGTTCTTAACGTGTACGCAGACTCAAGTAGTGGAATCCGCGTGCAAATGGAACATACCGCCTGCCTTGATATGATATTACCATTCAAAATTGTAAACTTCACAATGAAACATTTTACACACTTTGACAATATCAGATATAAATAAGTAACTAAAAACATCAGCTTGGTAAAACATTGTAACTATGGGGTTTAACTATAATAAAAGAATGCAATAATTATTTACAAAGATACTTTTTTTTCGTTTTTTTAATTTATCGTAGGTAAGCTACAAACTTTATTAATGAAACTCTTCATGATACCGCTTTACGTTTTCACTGAAACTACTCTCACCTTATGGTCGTTGCCTAGAATTATCTCTGCAGTTCTGCCCAGAGATAATTTACATATGGGAATTTTATCATTCTTTAAAATTCCCTTGGTTACGATCCTCAGTGAAAGGATCAGCTTTCAGATTAAGAGAAATAAATATCAGAGTCATTAGCACTCGTCTGGAAAGTCTCTTTAATGACTTTCACCGGAATCTCTTTTGGGGGTACTCGTTGTTTCTTAGAAAGAGAGGGCTTTCCACCACACATCATTTTGTAAAAGTTTGCTTGAATCCAGACCTCGGGATATAAGATTACTATGATTCTTATTTGATGACATATGACGTCAATGATGACCATCAGTCAACTCTTGAATTATTGCCACTAGATTTGCAACAAAAGTCTTCAAATGGTAATGCTCCATTTGCAACCATTAATGTGCAATCATGAAGTCACTCCAGAGACACACCTTGTTCATAGGTATCTCTAATGCAGATATAACTCCAATGATTAACATTACAAGTAAAACTGTCTCACTACTCCAGTCTCGGAATAGTGTCTCGTTTAATAGGTAGATTTACTAGTCACTAGACTTGACTTCACATCTCCGTCTATCAAACGAGAACTTGCAGTATATGGCTGCTCCGTGTGCTGCCGCAGTGGCAACGTACAACTCCCTGACGTTCCAGATCTACAGGGTGATTATAATTAAAGTTTAAGTTTCAAAACGCTATAAAAAAAGAACCACTGATGAAAGTGATGTGAAATTTGAAAGGAATGTTATTGAAGAAGGCGGAACGAGTATGGCAGAAGAAAAAATTTAGTTTCAAAAGTTAGCAACAGATGGCGTTGTAAGCGGCAGAATCACGACGAGAAATGATTCGTAAAACAACGGCTAAGGTGGAAGTTACACATTAAAATGTATTGATAAATTAGAATTGTTGAATTATTTTATTTGCATGACTGTACATATCACATCGAAAGGGACAAATCGGTTTCAAGAGTTTTGCGGCGACGTACCGCATAAGAACCATTCATCAAAGAAGTTCGGAACTGTCGCGAGACTGGCGCAAAACATGTTCAATATGGTGTCCACCATTGTGTGCAACAAGTTGAAAGCGACAAACAGCATGTTCCACAACGGATCGCAGTGTCTCCGGGGTGATGTTCAGAATGTTTTGCGAAATGCGTGCCTTTAATTCCGCTAAATTTGCAATTGGAGCATGGAACACAACATCTTTCAGATATTCCCACAACCAGAAATCACACGGAGTAAGATCAGGCGATCGGGACGGCCAGGCTGTAGGGAAATGACGGCTGATAATTCGAGCATTTCCGAAATGGCGCCTCAGCAGCTGCTTCACGGGATATGCAATGTGCGGAGGAGCGCCATCTTGCATAAAAATGATTTCATTCACACATCCACGCTGTTGCAGAGCTGGAATCACGTGGTTGCGCAAAAGAGACGCATACCTCTGACCAGTGACGATTGCGGTAACAGGACCGGAAGCACCCGTCTGCTCGAAAAAATATGGTTGTAGGATGACTAATGCCGTAAAGCCACACCATACCGTGACCTTTTCAGGATGAAGTGGTACGGGGTGCGTTGCCAGTGGATTTTCTGTTGCCCATATTCGACAATTCTGGGTATTCACGTATCCTGTCATATGGAAATGGGCTTATGGTCATATGGTCATATGGAAAGTGGATAATGAATGGCCGTGGAAAATTTCCAACGTCTCCCTAGCTGTCAGGTCAGAAGGAAGCAACTCCTGCACATGGCCAATTTTGTACGGATAGCATTGCAGGATGTTTCGTACCTGTCGTTTCGAATTTTTGCATCATTTTCTTTAGACCTACGACACTCATTGGACCAACGCCTTCTTTTATACCCTTCAGTGTCCTGAATTTTTGCAGAGCTACTCTTGCACAATCATCATTCTTGTAATACAGCTTTACCAGCAGAGCGCGGTCCTGCAGTGAAACACCCATGGCGAATGCCTGAGTCGCGAAATGAGGAACAGCCTGGTACCTGGCGGCTTTATAACACTGAAATTTAACTAACATTTTAATTTACGTCTTCTTCCGCTTGCAGCGCCATCTGTTGGTAACTTTTGAAACTAAATTTTTTCTTCTGCCATACGCTTTCCGCCTTCTTCAATAACATTCCTTTCAAATTTGACGTCATTTTCATGAGTGGTTCTTTTTTTATAGCGTTTTGAAACTTAAACTTTAATTATAATCACCCTGTATTACTGACATAAGAATAAAATTTTCAAATTCTATTTATTTATCATTTCGAGTTCGGTAAAGAATTATTTTTCATAACCCAGTTTCCTTTGCTTTTTTTGGGGGGTGAAGGGGGTAGCAAATTTCGGCTTGACGTACAGAAATATGGGCTGCCGTTTGTCTTTCTAACGTCTCGAACATTTTGTCTGATATTATTAACTGTCCGATATTATTATATTGTTTCATTTTTTTCGAGTACTTTCTATTTTTTAGTTATATTAATTTTTATATTCAAAGTTCGAGATATAATAAAAGGTGTTTGGGGAGGAAAACGAATCTTTAAAGTGCCTGAATGTTTTTCAAATCAATGAATGTAAACGTTAAAAAACATTTAAAGCAAAACTGCAAAAGCAGTTAACGGTAGGTAGGTGAGTTGTCTGAGGTGAAAACAAACAGGGAAATTCGAAGCAATAGCTGAAATTTCACTGGTTAGAATAACTGAAAAAAAGAAACAAAAAAAAAAAGAAAAGGAGAAATTCGAAGCAATAGCTGAACTGTCATTGGTTAGAATTTATGAGAGAATTTTAAAATCCAATAAAAGCATACGCAATGAATATCACATAAAATGAAAAGCAGTGAATTTTTCCCCCTCGAATTTAAGCATAAAAGAAACTAAGAAATATACGAACAAATAGAAAGCATTCGAATGTTTTATTCGTAAGGTTTCAGTCATTTTTGCATTAGAACACTACATTTGTATGAAATACTTCCGAATGGCTGGTTTAGAGAACTATCTTTTAAAACGCTATCTCAAGCAAAAGAAAATGTGGATTTCTGTACCTCAGCATGTTCTACCTCCTGCTCCGAAGCAAGGAAATGCGATACTTTACATAGTTCATGGGTAAATAATCTGAAATTCTTTATTTATTTTTATATATCTATTTAGTTATTTTATTTGAGTTCATTTATATTTTTTTTATACGTGGCAGCAATAAAACACATTTCACCTTGACTCGCCGGTTATAAGAACTTGAGTTTCTCTTCATTTCCTGTGGAAACAAGATGTGTCCTGAATAGGAACAGGGAGCTTACTCAATCTATGTTCAAGATTTGTGTGTAACAGACGACACAAGCAGGAAGGTTATACGAAACCCTTTATTTTCTGTACTTTTACAAGTACTCCCGAACTTAGAGATACAAAGACCAACCACTTGTGGTCTGAACGTAAGAATATAAAACTACTAACTAAATCTCTAACTAAAAGCTAACTTTGAATTAGTATACAAATGCCTAGCACTAGGACTGGCCATTATTGGAAAGAGTACGTATGTAGTACGCCGAGCTGCTAAAACTACAATACGTTCTCAAATATCAAGAGGACTAAACCTCTGGCCTAAAAGGCAACCAGCAACTAAATGAAAACTCGTAAAACTGCAGTGGCAAGCGTCTTGCTTCCTAAAACTCCTTCTCTCTCCCTCTTGGCAAAACGCCACAACTTAAATACGTACTTGGGCATTAGCAACGCAATTTACATAAAGAAGTTAAAGCATATAATTCTGGCCGGAAGTAGAAAATAAGAAATAATAGTACAGTTTTAAAATAAAATAAATGTTAGTAAAACTTAGGATCTTTACACAGTTTTAAAATGTTGACATATACAATTGTATAAATACTGTAAGGCGCCAGAAGTTTCAGAATTACAAAGGAAACGCGGAAACGTACAACTGCAAACTTAAGTATTAAATAACATTCCTACTTCATTTTGCTGAAACTATACATTCAAAACGCAAAAATCTTTATATAATACACAGAAATATTTTACAGAATACATATAAATGTCTAAGAAATCTTATGTAGTGTAAATACTATTTTTAAGACTGCAAATTAATAACTAATGCTGCATATAAGGAAATTAAAGAAAGGAAAAGCCATATAAAATAAAGACAGCCAGTCACGATTAAGGGGATGCTGTAGTATCTGGAAGGCAAAGTCACTAAAAGCGATGCAAAGAAATGTCAATTAACTTCCTAATTCCAAGAAACTCTTGATGCCCCTTTCAGTTGCTCTGAAAAACACTTTGGCACAGTTCATGACCTCATGTATTATAATCACATTTAAATGCTTGAGGACAGGAACTCCACAAAGTATTTAACACAAGGCCTGCAGTCTTGTTCTGTTCTTTCTGGATGTTTTATAAAAATACCTTTGATCGTGTCTTAATTGAGCGTTTTAGCGTAATCAAAGTCTCAGGAAAAACATGAATAAGAGGTACATTTCACTGCACAATTCGTACATAAATAATAAAAAATAAAGACTTACCTTTAGTACATTTAAGGAATTATTAAGTAAATTTCCTTTCCATGAAGGTTTTGAAAAGACTGAAATTAAAAAAGGCAAAGAGAACTTTCCAGCAGCAGCTTAACTCTCACGTCTAATCTTCAGCTGAGAGAAAGTCAACTTACCATTTTACAGGAATAATCTGAAGTGCGTTGCATGCATCAGGATAGCTGCTATTCATCATACCAGCTCGAATTGCAGCTTCAGGTGGTTTATCCGGAGAAATAACCTTTATTTCTCTCAAACCGTTATTAGAGTACGCCAGATATTTCAAAAAGCTTATAGTAATTTAAAAAATACCGTAGAATTTATAAAATAATTTATATGACGTAAGCTTTCCCCAGTAATAGTTCCTTCAGAAATATTTGGCTTTGCTTTATCTAACTGCATTGATACGTGTACATCCTAATTATCATGCTAAATATCTAAATTCCATATCTAGACGTTTAGGACATCTCACGAGCTTGCCTAATTTTCGATAATGGAAAACAAAAGTCCTTGGTGTAATGGCTGGAGTTAGATAAAGCGGTAGAGGTCATTTCTTGATATTTAAAAGTATTTTTTCACCAATAAATTACGATAACGCCTTTTCGCAAAATATATTTTGTGACTGTACACTTGTACTGTAATTACACTTAACGAATTTTATTTTCATTACCTAAACACCGTTTATGACCAATTGCAGCAATGAATTCTCTCAAACCATTTAGCACATACATTCTTTCCAATAAGGTCTAAACGTGCAAGCAGACTCAAGTATTGGAATGTGGGTGCAGATGGAATATACCGCCTGCCTTGATATGATATTACCATTCAAAATTGTATACTTCACAATGAAACATTTTACACACTGTGACAATATCAGATATAAGTAAATAACTAAAAAAATCAGCATGGTAAAACATTGTAACTATGGGGTCAACTATAATAAAAGAACACAATAATTATTTACAAATATACATTTTTTTTGGTTGTTTTAAGTTGTCATGGGTAAGCTACAAGCTTTAATTATGGACTTCTTGAAAATATCGCTTTGCGTTTTCACTGAAACTACTCTCAAATTATGGTCTTTGCCCAGCAATATATCTGCTGTTCATGCAAGAGGCCAGTTACATAGGGAAAGTTATAACTCTTTAAAATTACCCTGGCTGTTAACCTCAATGAAAGGATTAGTTTCCCGATTAAGAGAAATAAATATCAGAGTCATTAGGACTCGTCTGGAGAGTCTTTTACCAATGGCTTTCACCAGAATCTCTTTATTGGGATAGTCGTTCTTTCTCAGAAAGAGAGGGCTTTCCACCACACACCATTTTGTAAACATTTACATGGGTCCAGTCCTCGGGATGTAAGATTACTCTGATTCTTATTTGATGACACATGACGACACTGACGACAGTTAGTCAACTCTTGAATTATTGTCACTAGATTTGCAACAAAAGGCTCCAAATGGTAACTCTCCCTTTGCAACCATTAACGTGCAATCATGAAATCACTCCAGGTATACACCTTGTTCATAGAGATCTCTAACGCACATATAAATCCAATGATTAACCTTTCAAGTAAAACTGCCGCACACAGCTCCAGTTTCGGAATAGTGACTCGTTTCATGAGTGGATTTACTAGTCACTAGTGTTGACTTCACTTCTCCATCTATCGAACGGAGACAGTATATGTCTGCTCCGTATGCTGCCTCAGTGTCATCGAACAAATCCATGACATTCCATCTGATCTATTTCTAAATAAGAATAAATTTTTCAACTTTTATTTTTTTTATCACTTCGAGTTTGGTAGAGAATTTTTTTCCATACCCCAGGTTCATTTGGCATTTTTTTTTGGGGGGGGGGAACCAAATTTTAGCTTGCTTTACAGATATATGGACTGACGTTTCTCTTTCTAATGTGTCGAACAGTTTGTCTGATATTATTAACTGTCTAATATAATTTTCCATCTATTCGAGTAATTTGTATTTTTAGTTATATAAATTTTTATATTCAAAGCTTCGGTATATATTATAAGGTGGATGAAGAGGAAAACGAATCTTCAAATTGCCTGAATTTTTTTCAAATCAATGAGTGCAAAAGAAAAAAAGTTAAAGCAAAATTACAATAGCAGTTAACTGTAGGATGGGTTCCTTGAGCTGAAGAAAAGAAAAAACACAGAAATTCGAAGCAATATCTGAACTGTCACTGGTTAGAACAGATGAGAGAATTTTAAAATCCAATAAAAGCATACGCAATGAATATCACATAAAACGACAAGTAGTGAATTCTTTTTGCTCGAGTTTATGTATAAAAGAAACTAAGAAATATACGAACAAATACAAAATATTCGAATGCTTTATCCGTAACGTTTTCTCATTCATTTTGGCAATCGAATGCTGCATTTCTATGAGATACTCCCGAATGCTGGTTTAGAGAACTTAACGTTAAAACGTCCTTGGTGTAATGGTGAGAATTAATATGGTTTTAATTTCTTTTGCTTGAGAAACCGTTAAAACGCTATCTCAAGCAAACGAAAATGTGGATTTCTGTACCTCAGCATGTTCTACCTCCTGCTCTGAAGCAAGGAGATGGAATACATTACGTAGTTCAGGGCTAAATATTCTGAAATTGTTGTTTTATTTATTTATTTTTAATATTTTTATACGTTGCAGGAATAACACACATTCACCTCGCCTCGCCGGTTTTAAAATGTTGACATATACAATTGTATAAATAATGTAAGGCGCCAGATGTCTCAGAATTACAAAGGAAACAAGGAAACGTAAAACTGCAAACTTAAGTATTAAATAACATTCTTACTTCATTTTACCGAAAGTATACATTCAAGAGGCAAAAATCTTTACATAATACACAGAAATATTTTATATAATACAGATAAATGTCTAAAAATCCTTATGTAGTGTAAATACTGTTTCTAAGACTGCAAATTATTAACTAATACTACATATAAGGAAATTAAAGAAAATAAAAAGCCATATAAATTAAGGACAGCCAGTCTCGATTAAAGGTATGCTGTAGTACCTGGAAGACAAAGTCACTAAAAGCTTATGCAAAGAAATGCCAGTTAATTTTTTAATTCCACGAAACTCTTGATGCCCCTTTTTGATGCTCTTATAAACACTTTCTCACAGTTCATGCTATCATGCATTATAATTAAATTTAAATGTTTGAGGACAGGAACTGCACAAAGTATTTTATCCAAGGGCTGCAGTCTTGTTCTGTTGTTTCTGAATGATTTTTAAAACGATCTTTAAACAAGTCTTAACTGAGAGTTTTAGCGTAATCAAAGTCTCAGAAAAAACATGAATAAAAGGTACTTTTAACTGTACACATCATACATAAATAATACACACAAAAAAGATTTACCTTTAGAAAATCTAAGCAAATATTAAGTAAATTTCCTTTCCATAAAGTTTTTGAAAAGAGAGAAAGAAAAAAAAGACAGAGAGAACTTTTTAGCTGCCGCTTAACTCTCACGTCTAATCTTCAGTTAAGAGAAAGTAAACTTACCATTTTACATGAATAATCTGAAGTTCGTTGCATGCATAAGGTTAGCTGCTATTCATTATACCAACCCGAATTTCAGGTTCAAGTGGTATATCCAGAGAAATAGTCTTTAATTCTCTCAAACGGTTATTAGAGTACATCAGATATTTCTAAAAGCTTATAATAATTTTAAAAATACCATAGAATTTATAAAATACTTTATATGACGTAAGCTTTCTCTAGTAAAAGTTTCTACAGAAATATTTGGCTTTGCTTTATCTAACTGCACTGATATGTGTGCATCCTAATTATCATGCTAATTATCTAAATTCCGTATCTAGACGCTTAGGGCATCTCTTGAGCCTGCCTAAGTTTCGATAATAGAAAAGAAAAGTCCTTGGTGTAACAGCTGAAATTCGGTAAAGCGGTAAATGTCATTTATTAATATTTAAATGCATTTTTCACCGCTAAATTAGGAAGACGGCTTTTCGCAAAATATCTTTTGTGGCTGTACACTTAAAGTGTATATAGCCTTAACGAATTTTACTTTCATTACCTAAACACCGTTCATGATCACTTGCAGCCAAGAATTCTCTCAAAACATTTAGCACATACATTCTTGCCAAAAAGGTCTTAACGTGTACGCAGACTCAAGTATTGGGATGCGCGTGCAGGTGGAACATACCGCCTGCCCTGATATGATATTAAGATTCAAAATTGTAAACTTCACAATGAAACATTTTACACACTTTGACAATATCAGATATAAGTAAATAACTAAAAACATCAGCATGGTAAAACATTGTAACTATGGGGGTTAACTGTAATTATTTAAAAACATCCTTTTTTTTTTGTAGTTTTAATTTGTCATGGGTAAGCTACAAGCTTTATTAATGGACCTTTTCATGATACCGCTTTGCGTTTTCACTGAAACTACTCTCACCTTATGGTCTTTGAATATAAATATCTCTGCTGATCTTCCAAGAAACCAGTTACATATGCGTATATTATCATTCTTTAAAATTCCCTTACTTACGATCCTCAATGAAAGATCAGCTTTCAGATTAAAAAAAATAAATATCAGTCATTAGGACTCGTCTGGAAAGTCTTCCATGAATGACTTTCACCGGAATCATTTTTGGGGGGGGGACTCGTTGTTTCTTAGAAACAGAGGGCTTACCACCAATCATCATTTTGTAAAAGTTTACTTGGGTCCAGACCTCGGGATATAAGATTACTCTGATTCTTATTAGATGACACATGACGTCAATGATGACCATCAGTCAACTCTTGAATTATTGCCACAAGATTTGCAACAAATGTCTACAAATGATAAGGCTCCTTTTGCACCCATTAATGTGCAATCATGAAGTCACTCTAGAGATACACCTTCATCGTAGAGATCTCTAATGCAGATATAATTCCAATGATTAACTTTGTAAGTAAAACTGCCGCACACAACACCAGTCTTAGAATAGTGACTCTTTTCATAGGTGGATTTACTAGTCACTACACTTGACTTCACTTTTCCGTCTATCGAACGGGGACTTGCAGTATATGGCTGCTCCGTATGCTGCATCAGTGGAAACGAACAAATCCCTGACGTTACAGCCCTATTTCTGGCATAAGAGTAAATTTTTTAATGTCTATTTATTTATCACTTCGAGTTCGGTAAAGAATTGTTTTCCATACCCCAGCATTCTTTGCTATTTTGGGGGGGGTGGAGGGGGTACCAAATTTCGGCTTGCCGTACAGAAATATGGGCCGAAGTTTGCCTTTCTAACGTCTCGAACATTTTGTCTGATATTATTAACTGTCCGATATTATTATAATTTTTCATTTTTTCGAGTAATTTGTATTTATTAGTTATATTAATTTTTATATTCAAAGCTCGGAGATATATTAAAAGGTGTTTGAGGGAGGAAAACGAATCTTTAAAGTGCCTGAATTGTTTTCAAATCAATGAATGCAAACGTTAAGAAAAATGTAATACGAAAGTACAATAGCAGTTAACTGTACGTAAGCGGGTTGTCTGAGGTAGAAAAAGACGGGGAATTTCGAAGCAATAGCTGAACTTTCACTGGCTAGCATAGATGACAGAATTTTAAAATCCAATAAAATCATACGCAATGAATATGACATAAAGCGACAAGCAGTGAATTTTTCCCCTCGAGTTTAAGCATAAAGGAAACTAAGAAATATACGAACAAATACAAAATATCCCAATACTTTATCCGTTAACGTTTTCTCAGTCATTTTGGCATTCAAATACTGTATCTCTATGAGATACTCCCGAATGGCTGATTTAGAGAACTTTCTGTTAAAACGCTAAATCAAGCAAAATAAAGTGTGGATTTCTGTACCTCAGCATGTTCTACGTCCTGCTCCGAAGCAAGGAGATAGAATAAATTACATAGTTCAGGTTAAATATTCTGAATTTCTTGTTTTATTTTTATACAACTATTTAGTTATTTTATCTGAGTTCATTTATATTTTTTTATTATTTTTATACGTAGCAGCAATAAAACACATTCACCACGTTTGCCGGTTTTAAAATGTTGACATATACAATTGTATAAATACTCTAAGGCGCCAGATGTTTCAGTATTACAAAGGAAACGCGGAAACATACAACTGCAAACATAAATATTAAATAACATTCCCACTTCGTTTTACTGAAACTATACATTTAAGAGGCAAAAATCTTTATATAATACACAGAAATATTTTATATAATACAGATAAATGTCTAAAAGGTCTTATGTAGTGTAAATACTATTTCTAAGACTGCAAATTAATAACTAATACTGCATATAAGGAAATTAAAGAAAATAAAAAGCCGTATAAAGTAAAGACAGCCAGTCTCGATTAAAGGGATGCTGTAGTATCCGGAAGGCAAAGTCACTAAAAGAGATGCAACGAAATGTCAATTAACTTCCTAATTCCAAGAAACTCTTGATGCCCCTTTCTGATGCTCTGATAAACACTTTATCACAGTTCATGACCTCATGTATTATAATCACATTTAAATGCCTGAGGACAGGACCTGCACAAAGTATTTAATTCAAGAGCTGCAGTCTTGTTCTCATCTTTCTGGTTGTTTTATAAAAATACCTTTGATCGTGTCTTAATTGAGCGTTTTAGCGTAATCAAAGTCTAAAAAAAAATACATGAATAAAAGGCACTTTTGACTGCAAAATTCATACATAAATAATACACAAAATAAAAATTTACCTTTAGTACATTTAAGGAATTATTAAGCAAATTTCCTTTCCATAAAGGTTTTGAAACCAGAGAAATTAAAAAAGGCAAGGAGCACTTTTCAGCAGCCGCTAAACTCTCACGTCTAATTTTCAGCTAAGAGAACCCTACTTACAATTTTACAGGATTAACTTGAAGGGCATTGCGTGCATCAGGTTAGCTGGTATACTTTTATAGCAGCTCGAATTGCAGATTCAAGTGGTATATCCAGAGAAATAGTCTTTAATTCTCTCAAACGGTTATTACAGTACACCACATATTTCTAAAAGCTCATAGTAATTTTACAAAATACCATAGAATTTATAAAATATTTATATGACGTAAGCTTTCCCTAGTAATTGTCCCTATAGAACTATTTGGCTTTGCTTTATCTAACTGCATTGATGTGTCTGCATCCTAAATAACAAGCTAATTATCTAAATTCCATATCTAGACGTTTAGGGTATCTCATGAGCCTGCCTAATTTTCGTTAATGGAAAAGAACAGTACTTCGTATAACGGCTCACACCAGGTAAAGCGGTAGTGGTCATTTATTGATATTTAAAAGTATTTTTGCACCACTAAATTACGAAGCGGCTTTTTTCAAAATATATTTTGTATATTTACTTATTACTATATTTACTTACTGTTATATTTGCTTTCTGTTATATTACTGTTATATTTACTTATTTTGTATATATACCGTGCACTTGGACTGTAATTAACCTTAAAGAATTCTATTTTCATTAGCTAAACAATGTTCACGACCACTTGCAGCCATGAATTCTCTGAAACCATTTAGCACATACATTCTTTCCAATAAGGTCTTAACATGTACGCAGACTCAAGTATTGGGATGCGCGTGCAGATGGAACATACCGCCCGCCTTGATATGATATTACCATTCAAAATTGTAAACTTTACAATGAAACATTCTACACACTGTCACAATATCAGATATAAGTAAATAACTAAACATCAGCATGGTAAAAAATTGTAATTATGGGGTTATCTATAATAAAAAAACACAATAATTATTTACAAACGTACGTTTTTGTTGTTTCAATTTGTCATGGGTAAGCTACAGGCTTTATTAATGGACTTCTTGAAAATACCGCTTTGCGTTTTCACTGCAACTACTCTCACCTCATGGACTTTGCCTAGCAATATCTCTGCAGTTCTTCCAAGAGGCCAGTTACATAGGGAAAGTTATCACTCTTTCAAAATACCCTAGTTCCAAACCTCAATGAAAGGATTAGCTTCCAGATTAAGAGAAATAAGTATCAGAGTCATTAGGACTCGTCTGGAGAGTCTTTCACCAATGACTTTCACCCGAATCTCTTTATTGGGATACTCGTTGTTTCTCAGAAATAGAGGGCTTTCCACCACATATCATTTTGTAAACGTTTACATGGGTCCAGACCTCGGGATATAAGATTACTCTGATTTTTATTTGATGACACAAGACGACACTGATGATAGTTAGACAACTTGTGAATTATTACCACTAGATTTGCAACAAAACTCTCCAAATGGTAAGACTCCTTTTGCAACCATTAAAGTGTAATCATGAAGTCACTACAGAGATACAACTTGTTCATAGAGATGTCTAATGCAGATATAACTCCAATGATTAACCCTGCAAATAAAACTGCCGCACTTAACTCCAGTCTCGGTATATTGACTCGTTTCATAGGTTACTAGTCATTAGACTTGACTTCACTTCTCCGCCTATTAAAAGGTGTTTGGGGGAAGAACACGAATCTTGAAAGTGCCTAAATTATCTTCAAATCAATGAATGCAAACGTTAAGAAAAATGTAAAGCGTAATTACAATAGCAGTTAACTGTAGGTAGGCGGGTTCTCTGATTTAGAAAAAGACAGGGAGATTCGAAGCAATAGCTGAACTTTCACTGGTTAGAATAGCTGAAAAAAAAAAAAAAAAAAAAAAAACAGAGAAATTTAAAGCAACAGCTGAACTTTCACTAGTTAAAATTGATGAGAGAATTTTAAAATCCAATAAAAGCATACGCAAATAATATCACACAAAACGACAAGCAGTGAATTTTTTCCCCTCGAGTGTAAGAATAAAGGAAACTAAGAAATATACGAACAAATACAAAATATTCCAAAGCTTAATTCGTAATGTTTTCTCAGTCATTTTGGCATTCGAATATTGCATTTCTATGAGATACTCCCGAATGGCTGGTTTAGAGAACTTTCTGTTAAAACACTATCTTAAGCAAAAGAAAATTTGGATTTTTGTATCTCAGCATGTTCTACCTCCTGCTCCAAACCAAGGAGATGGAATATATTATATAGTTCAGGGGTACATAATCTGAAATTATTGTTTTATTTTGTATATCTATTTTGTTGTGTTCATTTATATTTTTTAATATTTTTATACGTGGCAGCAGTAAAGCACATTTCACGTCGCCTCACCGGTTTTAAAATGTTGACAAACACAATTGTATAAATACTCTAAGGTTCCAGATGTTTCAGAATTACAAAGGAAACGCAGAAACACACAACTGCAAACATAAGTATTAAATAACATACCTACTTCGATTTGCTAAAACTATACATTTAAGAGGCAAAAATCTTTATAAAATACACAGAAATACTTTATACAATACATATAAATGTCTAAAAAATCTTATGTAGTCTAAATACTATTTCTAAGACTGCAAATTAATAACTAATGCTGCATATAAGGAAATTAAAGAAAATAAAAAGCCATATAAAGTAAGGACAGCCAGTCTCGATTAAAGGGATGCTGTAGTACCTGAAAGGCAAAATCACTAAAAGCGATGCAAAGAAATGTCAATTAACTTCCTAATTCCAAGAAACTCTTGATGCTTCTTTCTGATGCTCTGATTAAACACTTTGGCACAGTTCATGACCTCGTGCATTATAATCACATTCAAATGCCTGAGGACACGAAGTGCACAAAGTATTTAATCCGAGGGCTGCAGTCTTGTTCTCTTCTTTCTCGATGTTTTATAAAAATACCTTTGATCGTGTCTCAATTGAGAGTTTTAGCGTAATCAAAGTCTCAGAAAAGACTAGAATAAAAGGTACTTTAAACTGCACATTTCATGCATGAACAATACACAAAATAAAGAATTACCTTTAGAAAATTTAAGGAATTATTATGTAAATTTCCTTTCCATGAAAGTTTTGAAAAGAGAGAAAGAAAAAAAGACAGAGGGAAATTTTTAGCAGCCGCTTAACTCTCACGTCTAATCTTCAGCTGATAGAAACCAACTTTCCATTTTACAGGAATAATCTGAAGTGCGTTGCATGCATCAGTTTCGCCAGAATCTCTTTATTGGGATAGTCGTTGTTTCTCAGAGACAGAGGGCTTTCAACCACACATTATTTTGTAAACATTTACATGGGTCAAGTCCTCGGGATATAAGATTACTCTGATTCTTATTTGATGACACAAGACGCCTCTGATGACCATTAGTCGACTCTTGAATTATTGCCACTAGATTTGCAACAAAAGTCTTCAAATAGTAATGCTCACTTTGCAACCATTAACGTGAAATCATGAAGTCACTCCAGATATACACCTTCTTCATAGAGATCTCTAATGCAGATATAATTCCAATGATTAACCTTGCAAGTAAAACTGCCGCAAAGAGCTCCAGTCTCGAAATAATGAATCGTTTCATAGGTGGACTTACTAGTCACTAGTGTTGACTTCTTTTCTGTGTCTATCAGACGGGGAGTTGCAGTATAAGGCTGCTCCGTATTCTGCCTCAGAGGCATCGAACAAATCCTTGACGTACCAGCTGATCTGTTTCTGCAATAAGACTACATTTTCAACTTCTATTTTTTTATCATTTCGAGTTCATTTCCGTACCCCAGCTTTCTTTGGCATTTTTTTTTGGGGGGGGGGTCCAAATTTCAGCTTGCCTTACAGAAATATGGATATTGATAATATATATTAATAAGATATTAATAATATAAATATTAATTTTTATATTCAAAGTTTTGGGATATATTAAAATTTGAAAAGAAAGGTTTGAGTTTAAAAGCAACACATGGTGAATATAATTTGGGGAGGGAAATGAATCTTCAAAGTGCCTGAATATTTTTCAAATCAATGAATGCAAAATTTAAAAACAAATTTAAAGCAAAATTGCAATAGCAGTTAACGGTTGGTGAGTGTTTTGTCTGAGCTGAAAAAAAGCAAAAAAAAAAAAAAAAAAAAAAAAAAGCAGAGAAATTAGAAGCAATAGCTGAACATTCATTGGTTAGAATCAGTGAGAAAATTTTTAAATCCAATAAAAGTATACGCAATGAATATCACATAAAACGAAAAGCAATGAAAATTATTTTTTCTTGAGTTTAAGAATGAAGCAAGCTAAGAAGTATACGAACAAATACAAAATGTGAGTTCCAGGGGTTAAATATAACAAATGAAAAATACAATGAAATATGAATATTGATAAAACAGTATTATTATCTGAAACTCTGAAAAGAATTATCATCAACAAAACATCAATAAATAATTGCATAATTTTGCAGCTTTTAAAAATATAAAATGTATGGAAATACCCAAAGAAAGGTTTGAGTTTAAAAGGAACACATGGGTAATATAATTAATATCAGAACAGTCTATTAGACTGTGTTTCATAATTAAAACTACATGACATATGGTACAAATCAAATCAGTGTATTTATTCATTAGATGTCGATGAGTTAGCCTACAGCGACCGATTCGAATGTAAATCAAAAGAACTTCTTTTTTGAGGTGTTTTCCCAATTCTCAGTTCTCTGCTCGCGGTTTGACTTTTCTTAGTTTGTTTCCAATATTTATATCCCGTACGCTGAGTTATCCTTTGGGATTCTTAAATTTGAGAAATATCTTAAAAGAGAATGGTTTGGTTGGACAATTCAACCTCAGATTTCGCTGCGAGGCCGGTAACTTTGTTACATTTTCATGCCTACGTGACTTGGAATCTGCTAATAAACCTCTCTTTCAAAAATGATGATTCAGTTTTAGTATTGAGGTAAGTGATGGATAATCATGACCAAATAATCATTCCAGTGCCTTAAAGGAAAAAGTAAATAAAGGAATTTCAGTATATAAAACCATTCGTTGTTGGTCTACACGAATGATATATCTAAAAATCTGAAGACAAGATCCTGCACAAAAAATTTTTAATCCACATACGCTTGCTTTCTTTTGTCCTTTTCGTATATTCGATAAAAGCATCGATGAGGATTATAGTGTAAGCCCGTGTTTGAATCTTTTGTGTCCATAGTAACAAAAAGAACATACTGAATACAATTTCTCTGCAAAATTGTTTTAATTCATATGCTCTTGCCTTCCTCTGTCCTTTCAAGATATTTGATAAAGATACCGATGTCCATGTCCTAAATGAGCATTATAACGTAATGCCACAAATAAGATATAGTTTCCTCCCTAATGAGTATTTTTATTTATATAATTTGGTGTTTTTGTTTGTGCCATTCGGTATTGTTATTCATCGTGGCAAAGCCGCTACACAGATCTAACAAATTCATCGTGACAAAGCCGCTACACAGATCTAACAAATGGTAAAAAGCCGTATAAGGTATAATCAATGTCATTCGATTTACGAGTAGTGCTGGAGTATATAAAAGCGAAAGACACACACACAAGAAAAAAAATTCTCGTAAATTTAAGATCAGTATACTGACTAAATCCACTCTGATACTGCCCTTTGTTGATGCTAAACACACATTTTGCAAGCGTTGACGGAATACATAATGTATTCAAATGCTTAAGTACAAAGCCCACTGAATGTGTTTCATCCTTGGATTCCTGTCCTCTTCCTGTGCTTTCTGGATGCTTGATAAAAACATCTATTGCCAGCGTTTAAAATGCAATTTTATCTTAATAAAATGCCACGTAAAAGACATGGCTGAAAGATAATTTTTTTCATACAATGCATGTATAAAATGTTTTTTCCAAAAACAAAAGTCATAATTCAGTTCGTTACTTAAATTGCAGGCTGAAATTCATTTTCATGGACCTCTTAAAAATACAAGCAGTAGCACTCTTAAAACTTTCGAGTGAGAATTTCACACTTTTGCTGCGTAATCACCTTTATCATCCCTCTTAGAGTCAAAAACAATGTTTTCCTTCTTGTCGTAGCGACTTTTTAAATTAAACTATTATTCAGGCTCAGCTAGTTAAAATATTTCATAGAGTATCAAGTAAACATGCACATTTTTGGATCTTAGGCACTTAGCCCGCGTGCTTTGCTATATTCAAATAATTTAATGTGATCCTTCGCCGGTTACCGCATTGAAGATACTAAACTACTAAAGTACTGAAGCACAGCCAAATGTTCCATCATCACACATTTACATATTTCAAAAGTTTAACACAGAATTCAATCAAATCTTTACTATGTAGTCATACAGACATCTTCCTCACCCGGCACGACAAAACGTACTAGGCGTTTTTAGTCTCAGCAATCAAATACTGAAGACCATGTTTGTCAGACTACAATTTCAAACAAGTTGAAATCATATCCAGGAAGAGGTTGCCACATGTAAAATTGGGAATGACAAATAATATCAGTCTTAAAATTTTCCAATCTTCCGTTGTATATAACTTTTGGACTGCTTATGAGCATGTCCTATCAACGCAATTTTAATTCGCAAATACAAATAAATCCAATTACAATCAGCACCACCATTTTCTCTTAACAGTTACCGCTAGAGATGTCCTTACTTGTAAGTAAATGGAAGTAAGCACGATTAAAGTGAAATTCTTACCACCTACCGTTAATTTCAACCATGTCGACCCATTAATTGCCCAAATAACATTTAACTCCAAGTTTAAGTATTTACAAGCGTTTACATCTGCAAAATTTGGTTACAGAAGAAAACATTGCGGCAAAAACATCGCGGACGAAAACGTCGCGAAGAAAACAACGCAAGGCGAAAGCGTTGTGGTACAAAACATCGTGGGAAAAAAGAAAGCAAAGAGAAAGTATTGTGGTACAAAATATCGTCGACAAAAAATAAAGCGGTTCAATAACTTCGCAGTTTAAAAACATTGGCGTCGAAAATATCGTGATAAAAAATAGAGCACAGACAAATCATCGCATGACGATAACATCGCACATATGCGTTTTTCAGGTTTTAAAAGTTGTAAATGCATGTTTGTCCACGATGTTTTTGCCGCGATGTTTTCAGCAGACACCGCAAACTTTTGATACTATTAGCATCATTCAGTTGGTGCAAAAAAATATTAAGAATTATATAAAAATCTTGTAGTCTCCTTTTTGATTTTGTAAAGGAGGGGTGATGTGTTACGTTCAAAAATTTCTTCATGTATTGATGTTAATTTCAAGTTTCGTTTCTATAAATTTTAATTACTTTTGTAACTTATTTTATTTTATATTAATCTATATAAGTCTCAGAATACGAAGAATAAGTGTATTAAGAGCTCTTAACGCTAAATGCGAATTAAAAAACTCACTATATGAAAACTTCTAAAACTTGTTATGTTTTCCCATATTCCTGTCTGTAGAAGGAACAAATAAATAATAAAAATGAGAAAGCAAAGTCTATAATTATTGACTATCCAGATAAGTAGAATCCATGATCACAGAGAATCAGAACTGTATGGTAAAATGAACATACTGGTCACGCTCTTTTTACTGTCAAGGGTTAATTGTCGATATTGGTCCTTGGGGTAGACCGCTGGCCATTTTTCTTGTAGCTCTTGTGAGTGTCTTCAGTCTTCATTTAGTAAATTTTGCCCTGAGAGAAACCATGATCTTTTTGCAGTCTTTGCCGATGACAACCGCTGTACCTCCTCGGGAAACGTAGGACACAGAAACGTCATAGATTCTTTATGAAACCGTAGCTGGCAGTGAAGACGTGACTACAACAAGGCAAGTCAGGATGCTCACATGTAGAACCTAGGTTGTCATCTTGATACGTATAGAGTTATCTATGTTGCTCGCATTTATAACTAGGTTTTCATGATATCATTTTTCAGCTCCTTAGTAAAGGAGAATGAATATAAATTCCTAGCTTCATTATAAATACTGTGAGATGAAAGTTCTTTTATCTCCGAGTACTTTATCTTTCAGTGCAAAATTAAAGACTTAGGTGCGCGGCAGCACTGAAATCCAGTTTCTGAACGTAAGCCCCATGCTGCATAGAACATGTTGATGAAATTGTCCATGGCATTTTTTGACTAATATAAAGTTTGGAAGAACTAAGATTAGGCTAGGTCTAACCTCAAGATAATTGATAAGTCTTCCAAATACTAAGGTATCCGTATAGAGCCATGGTGATGTAACGAAAAAAATAAGCAAGGTTACAAGGTTATAATGGGGATTCAAACTCTCAATTTACCCATCTATAAGCCCGCGCACTAGCATTTGAGCTGTTTCCTCCAAAAACTGAAAGACCATCAACTCATGCACGAAACTGCTGCTAGCTACTCATACTAAAAGAAAATTAAAAAGAGAAACTTATCGATTGAGAAAGCAAACTTCCTTTAAAACAAGAATTATCCTTAATAATTATGCGGAACTCCTATTACCTTTTCCTGATATAACAACACTTGCGTGCGAACTCTAAAGAAATTCTGAATTGAAATACTGCTTATTCAAATATCTAAGTATGAGATTTGCACAAAGTACGAGTATTTTATTTGCTCCTGTCAGCTCAACACCTGTGATCATGTCTTAGAGTGACATTATAACGGAATCATATGCCACGAAAAAGTAATCTAATTAAAAAAAATAATTAAAAATGCAATTACAAAACTGTAATCAACAGATAACTCTGAAACTGTATCAGTGCATTTCTGTTTTACTGCTGATTTGCCCAATATAGTGTCTGCGCTTTAGAAATTAATTGATTGACTGATTAGTTAGCATATAGGCCAGGAGATTTATCACTTTACGTAGGAATGCCTTTCATCTACGACTTCCTAAAGAGAACCGGTCCACATTTACGAGAATATGCAAATGAAGACAACAAAATACGTAGACGGAGGCTGAATAGATCCAGTTCAGTATATCTTCCGTTTTTATGTTCGAAAATTTTTATATTTGCTGATTAACGAAGGTACATAGCATGTAAGGACATTTTCATATGCAATGCTGGCTTTCAAAGTTATGCGGCAATGTAAAAACATACTTTTCAGGTGTCTTTCTAGCTAAGATATAATTAAAGCCAGAAGAAAGAGACGAAAGCGCTTTTGAAAAAAAAAAAAAAAAAAAAAAGAAAATTCATTTTCCCTGTAGACACTTTGATGGTGACCAAAACTGCAGAAATGTTCCACTAAACCGACACCCAAACTACATGCGGGCAAATACATAACTTGCTCAGGGAAAATTTATAGTAAAATCAATGACTTGTAACAAATCAGCTAACATGCTCATTTGGACGATTTTCTATGGAAGTGATAAAATTAACAAAACCTAAAAATTTTGACGATTTTAATGTTTAAAAAAATCGATTTGACAACAAGAATAGTTTCCTGAGACTAAATAGGGCCACTATGTCACATGCAGATGAAAATAAAGTTATTCATATAGTGAGAATTTCTGCACATAATTCATTTTACTCATTATTCACGGGAAAAAAGAAGTGCCTTTGAAACGTCAACTTGATTTCAGCATCACCAGCTAGAAATTGCGCAACATATCTCTTGAAAACAAAAATTATCTCGGATGTCCTAAATTTTCACAAGCCGCTTAAATTCAGTCCAGGATTTTAGGTTTTAAGAGGAATTATTACTCGAGCCAAAGCACCAAATGAAAATAACATCTGTCCAATTTTCTATAATTGATTAACAGCATTAGAAGAAACGTCTTTTATTTATGCAACATTTTTTAGTAGTTAATAAAACTGATATTCATATTAGATATTATATTTATAAAGAAAATATGCAGGAAACCTTGAGCTACTCGGAAAAAGTATCTCATGTCGAAATGTGTTCCCTTCAGGAAAAGGAATATTTATGGGCTGAATTCAACATATTATGAAGGCTTTGAATGGGTTAGGCCCATATCACACGGCGTTTGTTTCACTCGAACAACTGTTTCGGACAATATTTTTCACTGGTTTACTATTGAAAAAAAGACGTGCGACTTTTTCCTTCCTTTCCAAAAAAATTGCAAGTTGTTCGTTTTCAACCAATTAGCTATCATCTTCGAATGCTATCAGCTTGTTTGTAATGGGGAACCAGTTTTCCCTGTGTTAACCCCAAAGCGATCTATGGTGATTGTCCAACTCTCCGGATTGCTTGTCCTAAGGAATTTATTTTGCTGTTGATATCAAGAATCAAGGAAATGTATTGCACCTTTTTATTCTTTTCAAAAGTTTTGAATGTTGACTCCTCTCTCAAAATTTATTCCTGGCCCCTTTTAGACACGAAATTTAATTTAAAGGCTTTCTAAGAGTTTTCCTTTTTTCTCATGCGGAAGGCATTATATGAAAAGTTTTTATTTTTATAATTAGGCTTCAAAATTTTCCCTTATTAGATGAACCCCTCTTTTGATGTATTTACTTTATCTCTGATGATGTGGAGTTAAAGGCCTAGCCTAGCGCACTCCGTAAATTAACTTCCTTGATCCTTGATCCTTGTATGGTGATTGGCTGTTGTGACAAAGCAGAAAAATTGTTCCAAACAGTCGTTCTTCCGAAACAAACCGCCGTGTGATAGCAGCCTTAGAAGTCAAAAAACGCGCAATTTTAGCTGACCGCGGAGAGTACTCAAAGAAATAATTACATAAATTTAATTTTAGTCAGCTATTATTTATTATTTTATTGATACAATTTTCCACACTTCTCAATGTAATTTTAGAGCACTTCTAATTTTAAAAATTACGCCCTGGTAATTATGTAGTTTTTTTCTTGACATTGTAGTACAATTATGTAAAAGTTTACTTCATCACCTCATCAATCAGAGTTGGATATAAGAATGATTTCTGCCTGATGTGTTGTGGCGGCTCGCTTAACAGACAAGCGGTAACGTCGCTAAACATTGTAATTCACCCGAGTTCAAATCTCGGCTTCACGAATGTATCCCTCCCTCAGATGAATAACCTTCGAGTGCTTTGACATAATCAATCAAACCAATATATCGTTTGTTGGCAGAGGTTTGCGAGAACATAATTTTTTATGCTTTTCTTGACAGCTAGCCTTTATCTATAATTATGGCTTGAGATGTTATTATCATGCTGAATTAATGCTTAGTAGCACCAAATATTTACCTAATAGAAATATCTTAAGTATATTTCTTGAGACCGCACCGAAATTTATATGCATCTATATGGGGTTCAAGGCTCATGCCAACAAGACTTGTACTATCTGCCACGATAAAATTCGTGGACGTGTACTGATTAGGTCAGATAAATCAGATTAGCTGCAACAACAGAAACTTCTGAGTTGCAGTCAGAGCTGCGCCTAGATATTCCTCCCCCCTTGAGCTGAAGATGTAAATATGCACCCTGTATACAGTAAAATTAATTACATTGAAACTTTTGTGGCTACCACGACCCTTAGATGTGCTTCTGTGAAAGCGATCAGCATTTCTGACAGCGTAAATAAACATCAATATTGATTATCGCTTTTATAAAGTAATAGCCTCTAGAGACGACTAGAATCATCTAAAACCATTTATGATCATCTTAGAAGGGATCCATGGCATATCAGTGTATTTTATATTACACAAAGGTAGCTACTGAAAAATTACCGTATTTCCTGGCATATTCCCCCCCCCCTAGATTTTTAACAGTTGGTTCGATCCTTCTCTACATAGTTTAAATCTCTCTGAGGTCTAGTTTAGTGGTAAATAATATTTCCTTGATTAGTTTTATTTTTATTCAGTGTATTCAGTTTGTATTCGCAATTTTGTATTAACATTTTATCAATTGTACTTTTTCTCGCATTTATTATTTTGTTTAGATTTTTCGTCAAGCTTTCCGGACGTGGCAGGTATTTTTACACTTTCGTAACTTTCCAAACATGTGATTTCACCTTACTTCTGTTATTTACGTTCCCAATCATTGCAACCTTATCCAGTGCTGATTTGTTCTATCTTTCAAAATCCGGGTCTTTTGTTCTTCTCCCTTCTCCTTCCTTCCTCCGAAGTTCATCTTGGGAATTGCGGTTAAAACTCCATCATCTGAAGTGCCCTTGGGGAGCTTGGCTTGCGTTCGGCTAAGTTACCTTCAGATATTCGTCGAATAGTGTGATGATAATATTAATGCGTATTCTTACTGGAATGTCATCTAAAGAAATAATATTATGATTGTTACCAGTAATTTATCCATGACTATTTTTCATTTGTTATGTTCTTACTGTAACCGCGTTCTTTAGAAATTAAATTGCTCCTATAATATTTTCCTCTCGATTTCTGGCTGATAAAGTTAGTTAGAAAAAAGGGAGGAATCCGGTAATTGTTTTACCAGTTGATTCTTGACTATCTAATTTTTTAATCTTCCTTATTCATTTAGGTTCAAATTCCATTGGTATATTTATCTAGAATATTTTCAGAAATATTTGCTCTCATCTGCTCTGCAGAAAGAGATATCTCCTCTCTAATACACTGTCTGGCAGAAATAAATGCAACACCATGAAAGAGTGGGTAAATTGTGTTGAAAATTCTCAGACAGACAGAGAATACGTGCATAAATAAAAGTGATTAATATTTCCCAAGTTAATGCAATACAGCGATCGAATGCACAGGGTTATTAGCACGAAGTAGGACCACCTTTAACGGTGATAGAAGAAGCAGCCCTTCGAGGTACAGATAAAATTAGCATGTGGATAGTGTCCTAACGGATGCTTTCACGGTCATAAAATTTCAACTATCCTCTACAGTTCATTTCCCGATTGAAGCTAAAGGCAGATCAAGTAAAGTACGACCAGGCAGGTCCTACATTTTCTGGTTCACTGTGAGATCTGGAAACCTCTGTGGTCAAGGAAGCATTTGGGTACTTTGCAGGGATTGTCTGGTGGTAGTTGCAGTTGGACGTTATCTTGCAGAAAAACAATATTTTGCAATCGCTGATGGTAGAAGTGGAAGAGGCACCAAACTGTCTTCAGTTAGCCACCAGATAACGCCTTCATCCACTAACCATCTTGAGCACAGCCACTCAGCGGCTACTGGCTACTTGTAAGCATCCGCATTGAGCACTCAACTACGCGCTTTGGTATAATATTATTTCCCTTGCTACAATATTACTTGGTACATTGATCACACTAATTCGTTCTTACTTATACAATAATACACCAACTTTAGTCCTAAAACAATACAGTTTTAAATGCAGTCGTAATTATAGTCCTAAATACTGCCTTAATAGCTTTGAATAAATAATATGATTAGAACAAAAGAGAAACAATTCAAATTGAAACATAAAATTATCACAGCAACAACCTTGTCTTTGAGTTAAATCTACGGCAAACACAAGGCTGTTGCTTTGCTAGTTTATAAATAATGTGATCATAAAGTAATTAATAATAAATAATAAAATACAGTCCTAAAACCACATTTCATTTAGGAGGTCAACGATGCTATTAGTAATATCAGCTTCATGTTCTTTTATGTCACTTGACACAAGTCCGTGCCTTTCATTTGTTATTTTATTCATGATTGTTGATTAAGTATGGAGTTTTAAAGTCTTTTAAATACCCAATCAGTATTTTAAGGATCGCTGAAGGTATGGATATGTAAATATGGTTATGGTGAAGTAAGGCGAACAGCCATTGTTTAACCATAGGTAATGTGGATATTGTCTTGCCGCGCTAATTATCCAGATAACTATACTTCACAGGGCCCACAAGGGGCCCCGCCAGGCATTGCTGTGTTGCATAGCTCCGTGCCTCTTGTGGACAGAAAGTTCATTATGTTTATGATTTCCTTTCTTAGATGTTTTTTCGTGATAGTATATTTTATAAAAGGATTTATTTCACTTTCTGAACTCGGAAGCTTTAGATGACGTTCAACTGTAAGGCAGCATTTAAATAAGTAGTGTTCAAGCTGCCTTTTTCTCCACACACTGATCTGATGAAACTAAGTTTCTTGCATAAATTACGTGCGAGAGGGCCCATGCCCTGATATTTCTCTTCTCTTGTTATTGAACTGGGTGCAGTGCCTACTTTTGGAAACAGTTGATACGTCCTTCCCCCTTGTTCGGCTTTGTACCACCAGCTCTGTCACTCAGCTTTATAATCGTTGGTCATGAATTTTTTGAAGTGTGAGCCAGGCCATGGCACTGATAAGTTTTGTACATTTTGTCCCTTAGCTGCTTCTTTGGCTAGGATTCCTGAAAGTAGGAAGCCGGCTACAGCATATAACCTTGTATCAACAAGCCATCATTGGGCCTTTGATACGAACAGACTATTCATGGCGATGGCTTCCAAACAATGATGCTGCGTTGTCGAGCAGTAAGTCACAGAAAGACTGGACCTATCTCCACGTCGTCTCCAGACTCTTACTTGGGGATTGTTCATTGGGGAAACAGAAGTGATACTCATCGCTGTACACTTACTTCCCTGTGTCATTCAGTCTTCCAATTGCCTCTGTCCGACACCATTGCAATGTGCAATAATTGCCAGTGGTGGCTTTGTTTCAATAGGAGTCTTCGTAAAAGGTGCCAGACCTTTACTTGGCGATTGTCATTGGGGAAACAGTAGTGATACTCATCCCTGTACTCTTATTTCCCTGTGTCATTCAGTCTTCTAGGTGGCTCTGTCCGACAGAGCCACCTGGAAGTCGGGATTTGTGGGACCGCCATCGCATGCTTTCAGAAGTCTCTAGTCATGTGTACTAAGATCCGTCTAGGTATTCCCGTACCCCTGGCACGATTCACTTTCCCTTCTGCAAGACAGCTTATTGAAATGTTTTTGCACAATGGACTTATGCAGGTATGTTTCAGCTACGATGCGACGGAAGGACCAACTAACCATTCGAAGGTCTAACTCGAAAACCCTGGTGAAAACACGGATTGCAGAGAGACTGACTTTGGCATAGGTTTCCAGGCTACCTGTGTCTTCTGAGAAAAAATACGGGTTTCCGACAACGACAGATACTACCAACTATTGGCTTATTTCCTTCTCAATTTTCTTTAGCATTTTTGTTTGTTAAATTCAGTACAACAAAGAGTACGAGGGCTATCTGGCCTGAAGTAATGGCTTTTGTAGCGAAATTTCTAAGGGAAACAAGCTCCTATTTAAACTGCGCACGGAGAAAAGCACGAAGACATCCATGCAATTACTCCATTCAGCGGAATTCGAACCGAGGTTAATCCTTCTATTAAATCGTCTAGTCAGAGTTTTTGATTGAAAAACTTTATATACATCTTTAGTGTCTTGCAGGATTAAATTTCGCATAGATAACATACGTAAAAGCTTAAAACCGATTTGCTTTATGATACTTTTTTTCCAACCCGTTATAATAATTTTTCATTTGGTACTTTTTTAAAATTCGATGCATGTATTAATCAGGAATAATCGTCAATGAAACAACTGTGTAGTTCTGAGAAAAATTAAGTATGAAAACAACAGGATAAAAACTCCAAGAATACTTCTGGTTCAATGGGAAACTTCACACCGAAATATAGATCGAGAAATTGATACTGAAGCGTATTTTATTTTCAGAAAACCTCATACATTCTCCTGATGCAATTCCAGTGGATTTTAATGCTCTTGCTGAAATAAACTCTAAGACAGCGTCACATCATTCCAACTTTGGACTTTGGAAAGCATATTATGGCGAAATCGTGGACTTTAAAAAGCATATTGCACTCCAGTTTCTGCTTAATGGAATTTCTTATAGTGAAAATGCAGTAAAAGCTACAATAAAGAAGCACTGGTATCAGCGACGTAGATTTTCTCAAGCAAGTTCACATTATGCAGCTCCTTAAACATAAACGAGTATATCAATACCTTAGCTCCTATCATAAATTTTAATGTTAGAAAATAGGATTTACATTTTCATAAAACCGCAGGACGTTTGAGAATAAATTCATGCCATTAAATATTTTCTAAAACTTCAGCTCAGCTATTTATAATATAAAATTTGTTCTGAACTAATAGAATACCGTGCAGTAAAAAAAAAGCGTATCCGAGATACCCGCTAATAAAGTAAACAAGGTACCGTATATTATTCCGGCGTAAAACGCGCAACTTCAAACTTCATTTTTCAATTTTTAGGTATTATCACCATATAACGTGCATTCTTTTCTTTACGAGGAAACTCGAAAAATACATGTGCGATGCTCTTAACTTTTGAAGTTATTTAATCGAAGAATTTCCCCAGACTTTCAAACAATGGTATACTGAATCGACAAAGTTATCAGGAAATAATATGTGTATAGAGGGAAATGCTTGAGGGATAAATAATTCTGCGTTGAGAATAAGAGATAAGAGGCTGCGTTGTATTCAATTTAGGTGTGCACAAGAATGTTATTCTAGTGTTTCGAGAAAAGGGAGACATTATTTGAGATAAAAATGCACTTCCGACCCGAATGAATTCTCGGTATCGTTCTGTAGTCACTTGAAGCGGTGATTTTGGGGTGAACAAGGTAAGGAAAGAAGGAAGGAAACAAGGTACGGAAAGGAGGCCAAATGCGTCATGCCAGTCTAGAAATAGTGTGAGAGTGGATAATAAAAGCATGGAATGAAATTAAGGCTGGCAGAATTCAGAAGATATTTAAAAGTGTAGCATATTTAACAATCTAGAATTAACGGAAAATAATTGTTTATTCATGAATAACAATGATGGTGAAGATGAAACAGAATTCGATGATGTGCCTGATGATATACCGGAAGACGAATATGACGAACTTTTCATGTTATAAGAAAATATTTTAAGTTCTGAAGAAATGTCATTTCTGTTAAACATGTACAGACATTAGGTATTTTTTGGAAACAGGAGTGATGAAAAATGAGCAACGCCTTCGTCAGGAATCGAACCACGGACCTCTGGAATACGCGCCCAGCGTGCAGACCACCACACTACTATGGCATGATAAGAAGGCGGATGAAATATCATATAAACGTACAGGCATTTTTAAATCTATCATTTTCATATCCACCGTATAAAGCGCACCCGTAAATTTCGGTGTCTTATATTTTGTATTAAAAGTGAGCATTATATTCCGGAATATACAGTAATTCATATTTAAAGAGATTCGTTGCTTACTACATTGACGTTACGATATGACAAATAAACTGAAAGGCTCTTTCTGACCGAGAAGATTGTTACGCAAAATTAATGCAGGACATCAGATATTCGACAGCTCAGCATCAACAGTAAATTTACTATCAAGGATAGATTAGGTTATTTGAATGCGGCAAAGCACTCTAGGTCTATCTGCCTAAAAAGAGGAGTGCCTTCATAAAGAACTTTCTAAGAGAAACTGGCCTGTATTCACTTACACATACGGGCAGACGGGAGACATTCTCCTAACTTATTTGAGTCACATGGTCTGGTATGCACAAAGCCCCTACCTGTCACAAAGCCCCTACCTATTCATTCTGTCATTTTTCCTTCAACAACAGTAGCGTTCATAAGCTCGGTCCGTGTCTCTAAACCTATAAGCGCCTTATATACAGCAAACTATATAATAGAAATAGTATACTCGGCGAATCATAAAATTGCTTCGGAGGCAAGCTGAGGCCCGATGGTCACCAATTTAAGACCACTGTTTTGATGAATTCCTAACATTTTGTAATTAGTTTGGGTCCTTTTTAGTAATTCACCTGAAGCTCACCCTTGATTCGGCTGTGCTGGTGATACATAAAATTTGAAGCTGTAATTATCTCATTGCAGTTGTGACAGAATATATAATAGTAAATTTTCTTACTGGAGATACTAAGGCTACAAGAATCAGCGTAATTTTTGAAACTTGCAGCACTTATTTCAAAGGTTTGAATCTTTCTTCTTCATTTACAGGAACGAAAATGCCGAAAAAGCCTGTGCTTACGAGAAAAATTCCATTTATTCGAGAAAAAAAGCAAAGCTGCTGCTTTTAAGTGGCTTTGCTTCTTTCCTTAATGGACTTCCTCGAATTCCTGGTCTGTTGTTATCGCGTGAGTATAAACTTCAACTTCTTCATTGTCACTTCTTCAACTGAAGAAGTTTCGATTCCTACCTTTGAAATTAGTCCAATTTTTTTTTCTTAATTACGTTCATTCTTATTGACTTAGTATCACCAATAATTATTATTCGACGTGTTATTTTGATCTACATTAGTTCATAGTAGAACTTCTGTTTCAGAGATAGCGTACAAGAATCCTATTCTTATAGGAATTATTCCGGAACTTATGAAAACCTGAAGCTAATTTTAGCAAGTTTGTCATTCAGAAAAATTGTAAAATAATTTCATCTTACCCGCATTTGTATAGACATAGGGAGAAAAAAAGTGCAGTACAGAAATTTATAATTACATAAGGAAAAACGGAAAATTTGTAAATGTTGTTTACTCTTCTTGCAAACAAAATGAAAATTCATTAGGCTTGAAAGAAGGCGCTGTTGTTCAAGTTAATAGAAAACATGTAAGTTTATTCATACTAAATGTTATCAAGCTGATTTGAGAACATTGCAAATGACTTTCGGTTTTTTTTTTTCTTTTGCATAATCGAGTCATTATTTTCAAACTGTAACCTAAACTAAGAAAGAATAAATTTTTCTTTTCTTTTACTTGATACATAATTAGTTACTCTTTTAATCGAAACCCTTGCTTTTATTTCTGCCGTTCTCTTTTTATCTCGATATTTTTATCTCAGGTACTCTCTCTTTCCCCACTCCAATTCCTTCTCTCACAGATTTTCCTTTTTCAGCCTTCTCCTCTAATGGGCAACTTCATTTTATTGTTCAAGACCTTTAGTGCACATTTCAATGGATTCTCATTACTTTCTCACCAAAGAGGTTTCAATCTGTTCATTATACAGATTAGAGACGAACTTTTCTATGAGGCACTGAATGAACTGGTGACTTGTAAGAAATCTGATAAGATTTAGAGAAGGCAATAGATTTTAGTTTTCCCCTCCCGTCGCTTGATACTTCTTCTGGACAATTTTTTTTCTGTTGTTGAAGGCTGCTTTTATATAACTTTTTATTATCAAAAGCTAAATCAAATCATTTAACAGATGAATCTATCCTTTTTTAGCAGCAGTAGTTAAATATTAATGATAGTTTTCTCAAACTGAAGTTCTTAAAATCCTTTTATTTTCTTATTTTCCCTGAATTAACTTTAGTAATTCTGGTATCGCACTGTAATATCGTGGTTAATATGTCAGCAAGGCGAAATAGATGCAATAAATATATTATTTGAGGTCTGTAAATACGCATTTAGTGTATTATAGGACTTTTCACGTATTGCATCATGTACTCGTACTTTATGCACAGCTCTGTTATGTCTTTATGCACAGCTCTGTTATGTCTTTATGCACAGCTCTGTTACGCACAGCTCTGTTATACCTTTCGTCAATCTGAGAAGGTCAAGATAGGCTCCCCGTTCGGTATAGTGTTTAGCAGTGTTGGTTGTGGTATCATTGCGTCAGCGTTCGAATCCAGAAGAAGGCTTGGATGTTTAAATGTATAATATTGTGTGGCATAGGGGTACATAAATTACTGCTGAATGGAAAGTCCTCTCGAGAAGTAGTGGGATATCCTCGGATCTTAGGCAACGCTCTCGATGACAAGACGGCTAGATAACTGATGGGTTTTGACCCTCCTGACGGATGCATTTAAGTGCAAGCGTCCGGCCACTTGGAGTAACAGCGACAAAAACATGCTTGAAGATATCGGCTAATTTAGCCATATACCATTAAAGTAAGTATTACCAAACTAAGTGTTTTCCCCCACGATTCTAAGAATTTCGCCAGCTTTTCAATATGTAAGTCTTGATTATAAATCAAATTCTTAAATTTTTAGAATAGCTCATGAGAGAAATGCGTCTCTCGTAAGAGATCTTGGATGGTGAAGTAAGCAGTAGTTAATAATAGGGTAACTTACAGTGCTTAGTGAGTCTTAAAAAAACAGCTACTAAAACAATAGTGCTTATTTTATCTCAAATTTAGCGAGAAGTTTGGATCTTATTCTAACTTCAGTGTTCCTCCACCAGTTGATGAGGGCCCACCCGCGGCCGAGCGGTAAAGTCGCTGAACACTGGTAATTCGGTCCGAGGTTCGAATCCCGCGAACGGGCTGGCTGCATGGGCATTTTCGTGGTTTTCCCCATGTGTAACGTGTATACGAGCCAGTTTCCCTTAGAAAGTCCTCCACGAAGGCAGCCCTCCCCTTAGGCAGATAGCCCTCGAGGCTTTGCCATAATCACACACACACACCACCAGTTGATGAACTATAGATCAAGATAATTCTGTAAATATTTCCAAGGAGTTTTAGTACCTTCGGCAGCATGAAATGTTTTTCATTGTGCTGCCCGACGTAATCCTGATCCATATCGTAGCTTGGTTGACTGAAAAAATACAGTTTTTGCCGTTGGTCTGAATTCAATACATGATCTGCAGAAATCTCTACACACATACAGACAAAAATTTATTTTGCTTTAAGCTAAACCAGGGATTCTCAAACCTTTTCTTGTTTCTACCCCAATTAAAGGAATGGCTTTCTTCATCTACACCCTTACATTTTTTTTTTTTTTTTTTCTGTAATATATATAGTATACAACAACGGTTCTCAAACATTTTTGTCCCGTGCATCCCCTTTACCATTTCTAAACGGTCATTCCCCACCTCTCTGATTTCTAAAACTAAAAAAATGTATGTATATTTATTTAAATTTAGACTTTTTTAATGCATTTTATAAATTAAACAAGAAAAAGTGTAGAAAATGTTGATAAATACCAAAACTTGAATAAAAGTAGATTTTTGTATTCATTAACTAAAACTAAACACTTAAAGGTAAGCAAAAGGCTGACCGCATTTCTCTCCCTCCCGGAAAATATGAAATTCTTCCCTACGGGTGAATTCCCCCTTATTGAAAATACCTGGTATACAGTTTAATCGTAATACATATAATTGCCCGTAAATAAAGTAAAGATAGAAATCACACTAAAAATATGAATAAAAGTTTTGGAACAAATGATTTATTAGATTTATGTTTAGTTATTTTTTGTATTATTATTATTTTTAATTTTACAAATTTAAACAGGTTTAAAGGTTTTCAGAAACAAAATTAGAAGTTCTAATTGCACACAGGTTCAATTTTAATTAATTTGGTATCTGCGCTTGATGTATTAATACAATCTTTTTCATATTTAGCATAAAATCCCTCAATTAATTACTTAAATTACCTCGTTCAAAAATATCCAAACTGTTTCTTGTTTTCCTTCCCAGTTTTGGGTATCGCATAAAAAATCTTATGTATTTAAAAAAATGATTGATTTTTTAAATATATTAAATAATTTAGTGCATTTTTCTCTCATATTTGTTTCATATGATTTCGTCCTTACTCAATAGTGTAGATTTTATATCGATAAATAATTAATTATAAATTTTATTAATAAGCGTTTTTTGTAATCAATGTAATCTTGATTATGCTGATGAACTGCTGATGCATATTCGGCAGTTGGCTCCTAATCGATAGCGGAATTCATCAGTCCTTGATTATTACTAACCCCCTTTAAAATTTCGTCAATCTGAGAAGATCAATACTGATCCCGCTAATAGACCCCTGAGCTAAATTAATAAAGTTTTATTAGGTTAAATCAGGGATCTCAATTTCCTTTCTTCCAAAGCGTATTGGTTTAGAGAGTACCTTTGTAAACAATTACAATAACCTACAGATCATCGAAATAAAATTGAAATAAATAAGGTTTTGTTTGGTTTGGTTTATTAATTATGGCAAAGCAGACTAGGGCTACCTGCCTAAGGGAAGGGGTGTCTTCGTAGCGGACATTCTAAGGAAAACTGGCTCGTATACACGTTACACATGGGGAAAACCACAAAAACGCCCATGCAGCCAGCTCGTTCGCGAAAATTCAAACCTCCGAAACAAATAAGAGGTAAGCATTAGCTAAGAAGCGAGAATAAACACCGTTAAGGGTTAGAGAAAGAGTTGAATTAGGTGTCCCCAAGAGACAAGAGTAGTGACGCATCAACAATTTTTAAACGAAAGTTTTCTTCATCGACCTTCTTAAAATTTTCTTTACAATATACAACGTACAACACAATCATAATTAAAAAAATTGCACGTAAATAACTTAATAAAAACAATTAGACTAAGAATAAGATCAAATGTTTCGGAAAAAAAAGATTTATTACATTTATGTTTTTAAAATTTTTGTATCGTTATTTTAAATAATGCAAATATAAACAAGTCTTCTGAAACAAAATCATAGATTCTAATTGTACGAAAGTTCGATTTTAATTAATGCGATGTGTTTGCGCTTCATGCATTTAAGCAGTTTTTTTTTAATATTCTGCATAAAATTACCTAATTAATTTTTAAATCAGCTCGTTCAAAAATATTCGACCTGTTTCTTGTTTTACATAGTAAATTATTGATTTAACTGAAGTCTGCTTTTTCTTGGAAAGAATAGGGAAAAGGCAATAATGTTCGTTTGATAATAACTTTCATTTTGGGAAAAATATTGATTTTTTATAGATTATTGATTGATTATTATTGATTTTACAATAATATCAGTGTATTTCCCCTTTATGTTATATGATTTCTTCCTCACTATTTGATATAGTTTTATAAACAAATTTAAAACTAAACAATTAATTATCAATTTTATTAATATATTTTTGTAATCGATGTTATTTTAATTATTCCGATCAATTACCGACGCATATTCGGCTATCGATCTCTTGATCAACATTGAGCCGCTTTACAATTTCATCGACTTCCCTTACAGGGTCGATACCGACCCTGTAACCTCCGGTAACCTCTGCATTAAATAAATGGTCAGTAAAATGTGTTGACTAATGATGGAGAACCCTGATCCTAAAAATGAAGAAGCCTGTTATTAAAGAAACAAGTAAAATCTCTCACCAAAATATTTTATTAGAATAACGTCAGTAGATTATTTTGTTGGAATAACTTGAGTATAAAAATTCAAGATTTGGTAAATTGTAGATGCAAAACTTAATGATGGACTGTAAACTACGCTTCCATAAGCAGTAATGAAAAATAAGAAATAGCCTGTTACCGTACGTAGCTTCCTAGATTAATTTCTGTGATAAAGGCAAATCCTAAACTTCACCCTCGTCACCAGGCGGTAAGAGTAAAAACAGAGCAAAAACGAGTGTACTGATAAAGCAATGCAGAATTAAGCTAGCGGTGATAGGAGTCGTCCGCAAGTTGACGAACTTGCGCACGTGCACCCTAGATTCATTTTTGGATGGATGAGGACTTGGTATTTATAAGCAGGAAAAGGAAATCCACATAGAAATTATGAGTTTACTTAATTTCATTAAGGGTTATTTTTTGCATCTAGAGGGATGCTTCGCGTGTGGAAGACTTTCTAAGGGATTAAGGCTACGCTTTTTTATTACACTTAAGGAGAATAAATTTACGGTGTACATAGAGATTCACAAATCCAGAAGTTTCTTGTTATTTTTTGCATGCTTGATGAGTAATGAGCATTTCGAGTAGAATAAGAGCTAACCCCTTAATAAACATATTTCATGCAAATAAGCTCAAGGCAAGGGATTCTAGCACAGGCTGAACTGAAGTAATTATCGATTACTATAAACTTCGTTGATACAAATGCAATAGTTATTGATGATTGCAGACCTCTTCAATCGACTTAAAACTTACCAATGGCAGAGCAGTAAAATCGCTGAACAATGCTAATTGGACTCGGGCTCAAATCCCAGGGTGTGTGGTGTATTTAATTATGGCAAAGCACACTAGAGCTATCTGCCTAAGGGGAGGGATGCCTTCGTGGAGGACTTTCTAAGGGAAACTGGCTCGTATACACGTTACACATGGGGAAAACCACGAAAACGCCCATGCAGCCAGCCCGTTCGCGGGATTCGAACCTCGGACCGAACTACCAGTGTTCAACGACTTTACCGCTCGGCCGCTGGTGGGCACTCAAATCCCAGGGAAAGCGCCAACTGTTTGGATGTTTTCGTGTTTTTCTCCGTGTGTAACGTAGATACGAGCCAGTTTCTTGTAGAAAGTCCTCCAAGAAGACATCCCTCCTCTTAGGCGTGCTTTTTCGTAATCAAGCAAAACAAACCATGCCATTCGGGATAGACAACAACATGCAGCACAAAGCAAAAGACCAGGACACAAAGTGGTTTGAGAATGCAAGCTGATTCAAAGCAACGAAGGCCGGATATTACATTACTGAACAAACAGATTACTGCAAAATCTAATGCAAACAGATTGCAAAATCTAATGATTGTAGATCTGAATCTAATTTAATGCTTGTAAATACTTTCCTTGAAGCCGTTTCTTTGAAAGTGGTGTAAATCCCTTTTTTTGTATTATATGGCGATAATTTAAACGGTCTGAAAGATATTGACATACGATAATACGTTCATTTTATGTTTTTTAATATAAACACTGAAGAGATTTAAAATTACAATGTGATCATTAAAGTTAAAATAAATTTATACTTTTGATGGCTTCAAATGAATTGACATCGCTTTGAAAGTTAAAATATATGAAACACCATACATTTATGAAGTATTAAATATGGGATTTCAAGTGAATCAAACCAATTTTTTTATGAAATTTTTATTAAATATGTATAGTTTTCATCAGAATCTGATTCCAAGATTAATTTTTTTTGTTTCTATTTATTGGGAGGATTTCTATAAAATAATAATAATAAAATATTGAAATTAATTAAAATATATCAAGATAAGAGTTTATTTTTTACCTAAATCACTGCCCGATTCTAAGGATATTTATATTATATAATATCCATTCCGAATATTATATAATGTAAAATGCTCACTTGTTATAAAATTAACAGTTAGTAACAAAATTACTAACCGCACTTATTTACTTTAAGTTAAGATAACAAATAGAAGGCATTTTTAAGTTTTATACCCTACAATAAACGGGTGACGTAATAAAATTCCTATGAACGAACGATAACAATATTCCCCCGCACACGTTTAAAAACAAAGTAGAGAAATTGTGTAGTGCAGTGTTTGAACTAAATATTATGTGTTTGCCGAAAGTGGACTTACACCACTTTCAAAGTAATCATATTTGTAATTTCATTAACTACGTAAATTTATATTAACGAAAATGAAAATTTTCAAGGATTTGTTTTGTTGGGGGGGGGCACTGTTCATAGATAAAACCTCATAGCAGATTGCATTCATTATTAACACTAATTAACTTTTGATCAAACCTGGACTTGCACCACTTTCAAAGAAAACAGCTCATTTAATGCTTGCACACAATTAAGATTTAATGGTGGTGTGTATTTAATTATGGCAAACCACACGAGGGATATCTGCCTAAGAGGTGTGTGTATTTAATTATGGCAAAGCACGCTAGGGCTATCTGCCTGAGGGGAGGGATGCCTTTCGTGGAGGACTTTCTAAGGGAAACTGGCTCGTATACACGTTACACATGGGGAAAACCACGAAAACGCCCATGCAGCCAGCCCGTTCGCGGGATTCGAACCTCGGACCGAACTACCAGTGTTCAGCGTCTTTACCGCTCGGCCGCTGGTGGGCCCATCTGCCTAAGAGGAGGGATGCCTTCGTGGAGGACTATCTAAGGGAAACTGGCTCGTATACACCACGATATAATGAGTTTAAATCTAATGCCTATAAATTTAAATAAAATGGAGATTCAAGTATAAAATTGTTTTCATGCCATATTCGTAAGAATGAGTATAAAGAAGCATGCGCGTTTCGAGTCGATACATTTATCAAATAAAATAGATAGGCATGGTTGTTTCGAAAGTTTTGTTTAATGTTTCTCCTTTTATTAAATTTTATCCAATTTTTTTTGTAGCAGGCAATATCTGGAAGAAATAAACTATTGCGGATTTAGAGCTTAGAAAAATAGCAAAGCTTTACAGTCCCTCTAAATGAACTAGCAGAAGCTGGTTCTTGATTTTTCACAAATGTTCTTTTTATCTGAGCCTCTCCCGCCTGCAGTGTACAAGTTTCGACCTGATGCCAGTTAGGGTCGTGCGTCTAGTCATCTTTCAGTATAAAGAATGAAGGCACCTATGAAATAAAAACATGCAAAGTTTGGTGCATAAGAAATACAGCCTGTTTATATATCTCTGTTTCCTAAGAAGTGAGGCCCACCAGTGGCCGAGCGGTAAAGACGCTGAACACTGGTAGTTCGGTCCGAGTTTCGAATCCCGCGAACGAGTTGGCTGCATGGGAGTTTTCTTGGTTTTCCCCATGTGTAACGTGTATATGAGCCAGTTTCCCTTAGAAAGTCCTCCACGAAGGCATCCCTCCCTTTAGGCAGATAGCCCTCGTGTGCTTTGCCATAATTTAATAATCCAATCCAATCCTAAGAAGTGAGTGTCAAAGTTAGCTTCTTTGAAGAAATAAATAGAAAAAGAAATGTTTCAAGGCTTACTACTGAATGGAGAATAAATACTCACGCATGAAAAGACTGGTTTGATTTCAGAAAGCAGTTGTAAACATAGAAATTCAATTAAGTTTCAGCCTCCATTCATTCCTTCTGTAAACCATTTTTAACTCCTGTAATTCTTTTTAATTCTTTTTAATCCGTATGTAAGAAAAACATTCAAGATGATAATAAATGCATTTATTCCATCTCTATCTTTAAAGAGTAAAAACAAAAATAAATGCAAAACGAACCAGAACATGAATGCTTAAAACACAGAGACATTAGTTCAGTCAGTTCCCTACTTTGCGTATTAATTCATTCTTAAAACGCACGAGAAAAGTAAAATTTCGAGCTTCATTTCTGCGTGAAATTAGTTTTTTTTTTTTTTTTTTCCTCTCCTCCCACCACGGCACAGGTATTCAGCATCTTCTATGAATTCACCTTCCATGAAAAAGAATTCAATTTAAATATATGCTTCTCTCGTCAGATTTAAATCTAATCGCCAGAGGAAAATCCATTACAATGACACGCTGCCAAAACGCGGCGCTTAACAACTTGATTTTATGAATTGCTGCCCTGTCCGGTTCATACACAAGCGCACAAAAAGGGAAAGCCAAGGAACTTGGCAACAGAAGTAGCCGCAATTGGCGATAAAGAGTGCAAAACTTTACAGTAACCCTTGGCGCAGAAGTTTGGGTCAAGAGACCGAAGCCCGCCAGACATTCCGAATTCGACCATCCGTAGCGTCGTATGTCTTATCAGCTACATGAAGATTATAAACTAATCAAGATAATGTTGAAGTGTGATTGGTCATAGGATAAGTTCGACCGTAATCTGCGACTGTGCAAAAGAAGAGGTGCATTGTGATCGGCTGGCGGGAAACAACCTGTTGATCATCTTTCGAAGAAGCTTTTCCCGCGTGCTTTTTATTTATTTTTATCTTCTTTCGCGGGTGAGAAAGCCCGACGCTTGTCGAAGAAAGTTCTTTTACAAACTTTTTTCGTAACATCTGCTGGCACGGTAAGTGAAACCGTTATTCTGTTTCCAAAAATGCATAGAAAACATTGGTCTCTGTTCTCTGATAGCTTTATTAGAGATAACAGAGCACTAATGTGTTAAAATGTCTTATAAGACTTTACATAATTTTTATTTTTTCGCTGAACATATTTATTTTTTCGCTGGTCATATCTGCACTTAAATTACATATGGGGGACATTTTAGACACAGCATTTCAAAGATGCAAATGCTCAACCTAATTTATCAACAAAAGTGGAGAATTTCAAAATAAAATGCTTACAGCACACTTTTTTATTTTAACTTCTATTCCAATATATTTAGATTAAGCTACACTAATTGCTTTTTACAAGCATTTTATTCTGATAGTTAAATGAGATAGCAAACGCACGACTGGGATATATTTTTAAAGGAAGAGATGTTTTCGTGGAGGACCAGAAAAATTTGCTTGTATTTAAACATAGCAAAGCACCAAAGGAATTTATTTATTTATATACTCCAATACAACAAAGCACAAGAGGGAGCTAAGAGGAAGGTTGTCTTTGTGGAAGACTTCTGGGACACCGGCTCGCATTTACGTTGCACAATTGGAGGGGGGGCACGAGAAACCCACGCAGTTAGCTTGTTCGCTGGGATTTGTACCAGAGTCGAACTACTAAAGTTTAACAGTTTTATCCATTCGCCACTAGTGGGCCGTTTTGCTTTGAATTTTAGTTTTAAAAGTATATTGATCCAATGAATTTTATCAAAGGAATTTCGTTTTTATTTTCCGTTTAAAAATTAAGAGGTAATAATTATTTTGTATTATTAAGGAATTCTGCAGCTGAATTTATATTTTATGCTAAATTAATAATGAATTTAACGGTGTGTTAGTTAATTACTGATACGCAAAATATGTTACACGTTTTGAAATCTGTCACTAGCAGAAAATTACACTTTCCAAACAGGAAAAGGGATCAGAAATTAATTGTGTTATGTCTTCTGTAATGGCATATAAAATTTTGCTGTTTCATTTTTATTCTTTTTAAACACACATTTTTTTAAACGAATGCTAATAATTAGAATGTCATTGCTTATGTATGCAGAACCAAATGGAATTAAGAAAAGTATTTAATGAATGAATGTATCGATATTTTTACGCTAAATAGCTATTAAAACACGGAAAGCAGTTTTATATGAAAATATATTTTAATTATAAGTCTTGTTTGGAAGTCCGTAAATGTTTGGTAGCGCTTCATTTTTTTAATATATGTATAAACTAGGAATCCATTTTACTTCGCTGCGATGCTAAATGTAATGAAACTGTGGCGTCGATTATCAGACGAATAATATATTTAAAATAAGGAATTCTTGCGATAATTTTTTTAAACCGAAAACTGTAATAAGCCTTTGTTCAAATAGCATTGAACAAGAAACTCTGCTTTTTAGGTAATATGATACCGCTCGAATTAGACATACATATTCAATTTAATATTACGAATCTTCTTCAATTTATCATCTTCTGTTATATAGAATAAAAGGTACTGTGCTTAAACAGTCAGTCGGTTAGTTTTTCAATCGAAGAAAATTATGGGACATTTTAGATCAATAACGTTCATTATTTCTGTTAAATCCCTATTGAACAGTAAATATTACGAAGCATTATGCAAAACTTTAGCTAATAAATTCACAGATCAATAAATTTAACTTTTACATTATATCTCTCAACTTCGTTCAAACAACAATCTGGACACCTCCTTAGATATAATGGGCTGAATGATTCTTTTCAAATAGCTTCATTGCATTTGTTAGCGTAGACGCAGATATTTCAGATATGTGAGGTTTTTGGTTAATCTTCGGATTATGGTAACTTGGCGATTTTTTGGCGAAAATTTGGCGACCAACCCTGCTACAGCAACCTGCTAGTTTTGGACGCCATTTTTTTTTTACTCAACATTTTTTCCAACAATCTGCTAGCCAAATTACGCTTATACTAGAACTTTTATGGAACAAAAATGCTTAATCATGACGAAGATTAGGTGCGAAATTGGGAGAAAGTGCAGAATCGCAAACTGCTTCACGCGTTTTTAAGAATTGCACATACACGGTATCCATGTACACGTCGATCTATTTTCACTTAAAAAAAACATCCCAGAATTGCACAAAAATGGCATTTCGCACACTCTTGACTTGTACACTACTAAAGTCCTAGCTAGTAACCTTTATTGCCTTACCAAAATGTCGCCAAACTACCTGTTACCATATTCCAAAGATTAGCCAGGTTTTTCTTTTTTTTTTTTTTTCCCTTCAAAAGAGCCGAATAGCTATGTGAAATTTTTCTCTAACCTGTTACGTAAAGTTTGCCTCTAGTGCAAGCATTTTCTAATGCTTTCAGTTAGAATAAGAAATTCAGTAATAAGGTTAGTATTTGAAAGATGCGTAAAAGGTTTATTTCTAAAAAGCTGTCAAACGTTTAAAAAAAATTGAGTGAGGAAAAGGGAGGGAGTGAGAGAGAAAGTGCTTGCAGTGTAATTTGGTTTTAGATTCGAGTTTTGCAGCTTTTCCGACTAAAACTTGCAAGTCAGGAAAAATGGTATTCGTTAATGAGGAGAAATATTTATTAATGCATGCATATTTTTATAATTAAATTTATGTTATTAACGGAAAAATACACATAAGTATCGCAATATTTCTCTTGCACTTTCAGGAGTATTTCTGGCGAAATTAAAATTTTCAGAAATATTTCTGTATTATTTTCAGGAATATTTTCTGAAACTTTCAGAAATATTTATGACATGTAAATTAGACAAAAACTGAAAGGATTCTGAATACTAAGAAGCGAACTTTGCAGGCGAAATCATAGAAATATTTCGCTTCTGAACTAGAACAAAAATAACGCTTTTTATTATTATGTGATAAAACCAAATTGTTACCCTTAAATTAAATTAAAACTCTGCTCAGTATTTCAATACTGAATGATAAAGTTTACATTTCTGGCTTCCGTTTTTAATGTAAGAATTTATAAAGCTAAAAATAAACGAATAAAATTGGAATGTATATCTGTGTGCAGGTATGCAAAGTATCGCAGTTTATATTTTACCAGTGAATTTCATAGTGATTTTATATAAAGTATTTATCCCGCCTTCTTGGCATGCCTTCGTGGTGTGGTGGTCTGCACGCTCAGCGCGTAATTGAGAGATCCGTGGTTCGATTCCCGCCGAAGGCGTTGCTAATTTTTCATCTTGCCCGCTTCCAGAAATACCTAATGTCTCTACAACTTAAATTTTAGTTTAAATTCACACCAATTTGAACGTAAAAATTAGACTACGGTTGGGTTACGTAATAAATCGTTTTAGAAATAGCGCTGATTAATTATGCTCATAATATATATGCGAATAACACTTGTTGCAAAGTGCAAAGAAGGAGGGAGTAGATTGTTTTTTAATGGTTCACTTTCTTGCTCTGATGTTTAACGCTCTTTTAGAAGACAGAGATAAATGACAGATTTTTGTGCTCAGGCAGCAATCTCTTATTCTGAGAAATTTTTAGCTTTTCGTAGTAAAGGTTATAACACATGATTTCAGGTGTTTAAAAAATTAAACTTCTTTAAATTAAAAAAAATGGTATTCAGAGCTGTGGAATATTTTATTAGACCTAAGAAAGCTATGATTCTCCTCTGTGTTAAGTATATTGTATTTGGGTACTTTTCCGTTTCGCCGGCCAAGCAGACTTTCTTGGCGACAGCATACCGTATACACATAAAAAATGTTAACAAATGTTAGTTCTAAGAATTTTTTCTTTTGAAGGCATAAACATTTTAATATGGTTTAAAATTTAGTAAAAAGCCAGTAAATAAAGACAATAAAGTTGTAAAAATTAATTCATTTAAAATTTACTATGCTTTTATGGTTCAACATCCTGATTCGCCGGTTCGTATCACGTGATCCCAAGTGAAATCACCTCACGTAAACTATGCTACAAAAAACTAATTCTCTCAGTGAGTATCTACATTAATTTCAAGTTAAAACTTAATTTGGAATACAAGTTTTGGTTGATCTTTACAATATGGTAACTGGTAGTTTGGCGACATTTTGGAGGCGATAAAGGTTACTACCTGGGACTTTGGTAATAATGTGAGCAGTACTCAGTTCCGATTACGCATTATTTTGTGTGAGGGAAATGAGAGATCATGGGATATGTCATGTGATATTAATGGACGAATTACGGTTCTTTAATCGGAAAAGGGGAGAAATCGGGAAAAAATCTGGAAATTTTGTATTTGGCTTTATTCTGTGTTGTGTGAAACAGTGTTCGTGAATTTTTGGATCTCATGGCCGTAACTAAAGTGAATACAAAATGGGTATTGAAAAGGGTAGTAATAAATGTTTCTTTAAGGTTGTGCGAGATAGAAATAAAGATGTTTTATTAAGTTATTTATTTTACCTGGTACCTTGCTGTGAAATATAAGTATGATTTTAAAGATCCTGAAACAGAAAGAAGAAACGTTTATCGGACACGTAATCAAGATTCTGAAGAAGATTAGGTAAGTTAGTATTTTTAATTATTTGAGGATATTATTTTTATGCATTGTTCTAAATGTAAGGTGGAAGTAAAGTAATTTGGTATTATTGGGAAAATTGTTATTAGCAATGATTTAGTTTAAAGTAATTAGGATTGTAAGGTAATTTTTATTAATTTAATGTATGTGCTCATTTATATTTTAAGTAGTGTTTTTGAATTTAATTATATTTTAATTAAATGATAGTTATTTTGTGAATTTTATGTTTGTAGGAATTTGGTATACGTTTTAGTTGAAGTAAACGTGCATGGAAATAATTTAAATATCTGACACTAAGTATTTGTAATGGTTGCGGTATGAATTCGTTGGTGACGTTTATAATATAATAGATGATTTAGAGGTAAAAGTTTTTGGATATTTTATTTATTTTATATGTGGAAATGTTCATGTTTGGAAAGGGTAAATAATTTTTCGCGATCAGGTAATTTCATATATGTTCTTTTTACCGGGTTTAAAGATTGAGAAAATTGTCATGTATTTTCGTGAAATTTTTCTAATTTATGAGAAAAAAGCAGTGTACATGGATATAGTGAAGAGTGTGCGCAATGCCATTTTTGTGCAATTCTGGGATGTTTTTTTAAGTAAAAATAAGTCGACGTGTACATGGTTTAGTATTATTTTAATTAAATGATAGTTATTTTGTGAATTTTATGTTTGTAGGAATTTGGTATACGTTTAAGTTGAAGTAAACGTGCATGGAAATAATTTAAATATCTGATACTAAGTATTTGTAATGCTTGCGGTATGAATTCGTTGGTGACGTGTATAATGTAATAGATGATTTAGAGGTAAAAGTTTTTGGATATTTTATTTATTTTATATGTGGAAACGTTCATATTTGGAAAGGGTAAATACTTTTTCGCGATCAGGTAATTTCATATATGTTCTTTTTACCGGGTTTAAAGATTGAGAAAATTGTCATGTATTTTCGTGAAATTTTTCTAATTTATGAGAAAAAAAGCAGTGTACATGGATATAGTGAAGAGTGTGCGCAATGCCATTTTTGTGCAATTCTGGGATGTTTTTTTAAGTAAAAATAAGTCGGCGTGTACATGGTTTATGTGTATGTGTTATTTTGAAAAACGCGTAAGGAGTATGGTATTGTGCACTTTTTCCCAATTTTGCAGTGAATATTTGTTATGATTAAGCAGTTTTGTTTGATAAAATTTCTAGCATAAGTGTAATTCGGCTAGTAGATTGTTGGAAGAAGTGTTCAGTAGATAAAAAGAAAAGAAACGTGTCTTTACTTCGTGAAGACAAAATGGCGGCGGGGGAAAAAAAAATAGAGGGTTGCTGTAGGAGAGTTGGTCGCCAAATTTTCGCCAAAAAACGCCAAGTTACCATAATGTAAAGATCAACCCGAGTTTTAAATGCAAGAATTATTTCAATTCGTACGGATAGCTTACTCAGAATTTATGTAAAACTGCATTGCTTTACTTCGCTAGTGCATTCTCATTAGAATTGATGAATTTAACCCTTGATTTTGCCTTTTCTATATTTTCGCCTTCCGATGAGCCGTGTGATTGCATCCTAATTGACTTAATTACCGCGAATGGTCTTAGGGCATAAAATTTAACTATTTAGGTAAAATTCCTATGTAATTGTATGCCAGTATTGAAAGACACAATCAATCTGATAAGAAATGGCTGCGATTTGTTTTGAAAATGAAGCCTAAAAGGTTACCAGCGAAGTTATTCCGTTTGGCATTAGTTGTACATACCATTGGCGACTTTATCGCTTGCGCCGGCGAAACAGAAAAGTACCTGTATTTGTTATTTCTTTTTTTATTAACGAATGCAAGTTTTTGTGAAGCTGTGCCTGATAATACTGATTATTTAGTTGTTTTGTTTGTGCCAAGTAACGGTGCATAACGAAAACGTAAACTAAAATAATTATAAATCAAGACCCAAAAATCATAAAAAAAAAAAAATAAGAATTGCATTACAATAGTTTCTAAGAAAATATGAAATATGTGTATTATTAGTCTGAGTAAAATATAGATTTTGATTGTGTAATAATTCGCACTTGATAGAAATAAAAGGAAGCATTCAAGCTGAGAAAAATATTAAGTATTAAATCCGAGAAAAAAAAGGGGCGATTAAAAATGAAAATAAAAAGTGTAAAATTTCTATTAACATGCATAAAATGAAAATAGAATTCAGCATTATTATTTCTTCATAAATTTCTTCATTATGCATTTAACGAAAGAAATGTTGCAAACTCGTTGTAGGGCCAAACGGTTTTTCTGTGTTTGAGGTACCGTAATTCCTTGCGTATTTTTCCATCTTAGCGCCAGGTTCTCAAAATTTTAAAATTATTCGCGTAATTTTCTCCTTTCTCAATGAGTTCAGAGGACGAACTCCTCTAGATTTTAAAATGGACATGCAGTCATTGTTTTCGTCTTACTAACAAAGAGAAGCCCTCGTAAACTACCTGCGAAGGTCACGTCGAACCTTTCCCTTCTGACTGTTGACCTTTGTGCCAGCCTAATACCAGAACCGATTCATTACAGCGAAGCGATGAGTTTTTTAAATTTCATGGGTACTGACAGTATTTTATAATTAATTCAATGCCTCGGATACTTTTAAGCTTCCAGAAAAAGAGTAATTATGCCCGGAAAAACTGCATTGTGATAAGGCTTTATTTCATCTTGATAATGTAAGAGTTTGAAGATAATGATGCAGATATTTCTATTTTTTAGTGATTTATACAGCTATATTTTAATTTATATGATATGGCAAAAATTGTTTTGACACCACTTTTAGTTTTTAATTAAAAAAAAATCACTATACTCAGTTTATAATTTGTTCAGTTAAAATTTTATTGTTTATTCTCTTACTTGCTTTTCCTTTGCTTGTCAAGCTTTGACTCAATATATTTGGTGTTGCCAACTGCAACAAAGAAAGGGAGGTATACAGCTAGACGTTATAGCAGTTCCATGAACAAAATTTCAACGTTCTACGGCTAATCGTGTTTGAGTTATGCGACATACGTACATACATACGTACGTCTGTACGTCCCGCAAAAAGATCGTCCGAATGGATTCGGGAACGGTCGAAACAGGCAAAATGAATAAGTCCATTTTGCCCGTTTGCCGTGTAAGGAAATGTGATAGACGAAATTTTTTGAGGTTAAAATACTTGCTTTACTTCGAACAAGGAAGTAAAAATGATGTTAGAAAAGTTGCAAACTGATCTTGAGATTCCAATTTAACACCTAAAATAGATTTTAGCCAAAAGGTTATGTTACGCCTGCTAGGTTAAGAATTAATTCCAAAAAATATTAAATACAGAATGCAAAATCAGATTTAAAACGAGTGTTTAAAATATGGTAATTGTAGGATAATAAATGCTAAAGAAAAACAATGTTACGATATTATTTTACAATAATTTAATGCGAAATGAAGACATCCGTTTTCACTTTTATTAAATACTGAAAAATCTATATGTATGTATGGTTGTGCTTTGCATTCTGGACAAAGAGCGGCACATAGAGGCCCCGAATTTTTAATACAAATAGTCCTCCACTCGAACATGTGCACTTTAAAGCCCAAATTTTGAATTTTTCAAAAGTTATTTTATGTTTTGTATGAAGTCAATGAAATTTTAAATAACAAACTCGGTGATTTAAAAGCGACGTCTTGCTTCAATTGCACTCAATTGCATTTTCATAAGAAATTTATATTTCAAATTTAAGCATCAAATTCAGCGAGGTATGTTACCACTGCCCGACATTAAGTATTTAAATCCTCCGCGCGCTAGTTTGTTTGCATTCGACAAAGTCTAAGATGCTTAATTTTTCTTTTAAATTTAATCTATCTTTTATCGATTAAAAATTAGTTGATTTAAAAGCAATAATGCAGTTGTTCATCACGGTTATCATTAATTACTCGTTAGATTTTGAAATTACACCGACTGGACTCATTAAAATCATCATATTGTAGAGTACCTCACTTTGGAATTCTAAGTTAATGTTGGAAGTGAGGAATCTAAGAACTGATAAGCGAATAATCGCTTGCGTTCGGTGATAAGAAGCAACAAGATAGAAGGGTAACTAACCCTTTACTATTCTAATAAGATTTAACAAACTCCGCCTGGGAGTGTAGAAACAAAGCCCGCACTTGGACTTGAACTAAAAAGACTAAGAATTAAACTAAAACTAAGAGTAACTAAAAAAGAAGTATAGCCGAAGCTATCAAGGTTCAATTTGAGTTGACCCCTTATTTTACTACGAAGCTTAGCAAGGGCCTGAGTACGACCGAGCGAAATAAGAGCTTTGAGAGAGAGAGTGGCCAAAAAGGCAGATGCTCTGATTCTCTCTGACTCAGTAAGTAACTTCGTGGTTTAAATACCGCTCCTTCTCATTAAATATTCAGCAAATTCCAAAACTACGTTCTGGCCGGAAGTAGTAAGTTGAAGTTAAGAATTTGACAGGAAAGGAACTTTAACTTAAAATTTAACTGTTAATAAAATTAACATAATCCTTACAATATATTTTTTTCTTTTTTTTAATAATAACTGTCTTAGGCGTCTGAACGCAGAAGTGGCTTAATCTAAATAAAAGAACGACTAATTATTCAATAGGTAGCTGTGCATTTTACACCGAACTGTTGCGCAAAAGGCTTGTAGCAAGATTTCGCACAAGAGCTGTGGCAACAATTTTTATTTTTCGATGACACGAAATTCGTGGTAATTTTAAGCCATAACGTCTGACTTAAGGGCTTAAAACTAATGCTGTGTTGCCGAGTTTAGTTAAAAATATGGCTATTTGACATGTAAAAAAGCGTATTTTTAAATAACAGCAATTCTATTTTTATTACCTTTTATAGCTCTTAAGGATTTGCAATAAATAAAAAAGTATGCATTTTTACAGACCTACGCATCTGAATGTATTTTATAGCTTTTAGTATTTTCCCCTCTTTCTTTGCATTAATAATATGCTTGTAACTCTGATTGGCGTCTGCTTTTTTCTGATATGTCAACTGTTTCAAGTCTGGAATAAGCTTCTCTTCCGATGAGACAACGTTGTTTTCCCAATCCAATAGGTGTTTCCAATCGTGTCATTCAAAATATTTAACAACCGGTTTATAAACCCAGTAAGTCGTGCACGAATTATTTGGCAGTTTAATTCTGGGATTCTTTGGAACCCGTAATGAAGGGAAAATAATTTATATATTTTTCTAACGGAGACTTGCAAATTTGTAAATACATTTTATAAATTTGATGCAACTAATGATTGCATTTATCTGTATATCGTTTTGAGGTTTAATAGCATTATATTAACTATCCCAAGATTTCGTATGTAATAGTGTATATTGGTCTTTAGCATCTTTTAGTTACCTAATGACGTTTGCAAATATGCTTCTTTTTAATTACGTCGCCTTGTGGGGTATGGTGGTTACGAAGGTAGGCTGGTAGTCCTAGGGTCCGGGACTCGACTAGCGCATAAGGCTTGGCTGTTGTATGTATCCTTCTTTTGTTCACGGGCTCATCAGCGACCGAGCGGTAAAATCGCTGAATACTGGTATTTCGACAGAGTTCAGATCCTCATTGACGGGCTGGCCGAATGGGTTTTACGTGGTTTTCTCCATGTGTAATGTAGGTACGAGGCTTTTTTTCTTAGAAAATCCTTCATAGAGTTATCCCTTCCCTTCCTTTAGGCAGATAGCGCTGGTGTGCTTTGCCGTAATCAACCAAACCAAAAAGTCCCCTATTATCTTGGGTGTCATATCGGTCTACTCAAAGTGGTGCGCCTGAGATGTCAATATATTCCACTGGTTAGGCCATTTGCAATAAATGCTTAAGAATAAAGTATCTTGGGTTAGGATTTTTTTTTTTTTTTAATTATTGGAGGAGGAAAAAGAATGGAGAATACGGGATATACTCTTAAGTTTTTTCAAGAAAATAAAAACAAAAGTATATTTCTTCAATAAAACAAACGCAAAACTGAATCCACTTTTATTACGATATTTACTGATACAAACTATGACCATGGTTAACTTAACATCACTTTCAATTTTTCATGCAATTTAATTTGTTTTATGCAGCTTAATTTGACAGGTAGACTCAGGATTACCACCTTTACGGTTTCGAACTAGAATGATAGACTGAGGGTCACCCCCTCTACGGTTTCGAACCGGACTGATAGACCCAGGGTTACCACCTCTATGGTTTCGAACCGGACTGAGGGTTTTAAGGCAAATCTCCGGGTTCCAATTTTTTTAATCGAGTCTAGAGGTTGAATGATAATTTTTTCGCGCATGAATTATGCTGTAATTTGATAAGCGGCCACCACCTTTTACGACGAGAGAAATGATAATGGCAGCCATACAATATTTTTTGCCTCAGCCGTAATCGGAATTCAACTCGTTTATCCTCTATGCCCAAGCTCTTAGACTGTATGCGGGCCGAATGCACGCTGTGAAAGCTGTTGACGGATAGAAATTCGTTTTGTGACAAACAGTTTTCTAACGAAATAAAATTTGTAACTAAATTATTTATTTTATTTACTAAATATTCTTCAAAACATACGTAAACAATAATAATAATGATGCAAAACGGGAAAAAAATCAAATTTATATTATTTTCTGTATGAAAACGGAAGTTAGGTATCTGCAAGAAAATTCAAAATATTGATTATTCAATACTAAATTTTTCAGACTGAACTTTATTTTAGATAATTCTAGTACGCTGAATTAACTAAACATAAATAACCACTAAATTTACTTTTAACTTAAGTTAAAAATGAACAAATTATGAAATATTTTGAAGTAGGATAAAACTTGAGAATAAATAATGGCAACCTATTTATTCTCTTTCATTTTTATTTATTAAAATTTTCTGCGTCAAGCACTGAAAAGATACTTATATGTGTATGTAAATAAATATAAACTTCTTTACTTCTTACTGTAACTTTCAGATACAACGCCTGATGTTTTGATTTTGACAAAGTTTGTTATCTTGGAGAAAAATTATTAGTTTGTTCAAATGCAATTTACAACGAAACAGAAGTCATCAGTGAAATGCGTCTTCTTGTATTGTTTTGAATTGCCTCCAAAAAAAAGCAAGCTAGTCTTTGATTCCCCCCCCTTCAAAATTCAAAAGTTCAGTCTTCGTTAAACTTTAACTTTTGTTTTTGAACGGGTGAAGAATTAACCGAACTTACGGCTTTAAAAATACTGTTAAAATACATTTCTACGTTTACTTCTACTTTTAAAGAAATTTTCGTTACATTCTTCTACTATCGCATACTTATTTCGGTATTTTTTATCATCTTCTAGTACTAAAAACCTTATTTCATGATCTACTGCAGTTATCTGAGACTAAATTCTATAAATTAGCGAAATTAGACCTAATGCTCTCTTCCTTAACTTTATCTCCTTTTAATAAGTCCTTCAAACCATTAAAGCACTTTGTAAAATTAGCTCTTATAAGTGAGTGTTATTTAACAAGCAAATTCCATTTTCAGAATAATACGTAATTCAATATACGTACCTTTAAAAATCATGTCCAGATCATCATGCTGCGAAGTTCTATCTGAATTTCATTCATACAGTCGAATCTCCAATAAAAAACGTAAAAAAAGAAGTAATGAATACAGCCTGCAATCCACTTAAGTAATTAAAATGAACAGGTAAACCACCTTAGTGCAAAAACATGGCTCATTTTCGCCTTTCTTTTTAATATTCTAAACATAAACTAAAAAATACAGTGTTGCCAAACCGTGAAAAGAAACGTTAAGGAAAATTGCGTTTACACAACGTTGAGTTCTCGCGACATGTTTTTCAGTCCCAAGGGGCAATTTACCCTGAAGAAATATTATTTTCGTTTTCGTATTTTGCGTTGGCTCACTATAAATGTCCGATTAACATTTCAAACTGTTGCCACCAAATATTATGGCCCTGTATTATATTTAAAGAAATTAAATAATGAAGAATCTGCATAAATGTATTTGTGTTTCTCGCATGTGATGAAACAACGGTACCTAGAGCCATCAACTTTTGAATAACGTAATCTTCCTGCGAATATAAGCATCTGGAGGCCCAAATTTGGAATTTGTTTTATTATCGATTTCATATTTTGTAAAACTTAACGAATTTTTAATGAACAAACTCAAGGATTTCAAAGCGAGCAATGGCAACGTTGTACAGAAAAAACGTTATTATCTTCAGCGCGCGATAATGTGTATCGGAAATTCTAAAGATATGCTAATTTAAAAATTATTTTGCGATATTGGCTGTTGAACTGAATTTTATGGTCTAAATGCGAAGAACTTGATATTTAATAAATAAAGGTAACACACAAAATGTTAAAAAACGCCCCTTTGGACGTAACTTAAAATCTGAAACCTTCCAGATTTTTAGTCCAAAGGTGCAATTTGCCCTGAAGGACTATTGCGCTGTTTAATTATTATTTTATATATCTCTGGGGTGACAATATACTATTTCCAAAGCAACACTCGCCCACCAGCGGCCGAGCGGTAAAGTCGCTGAACTCTGGTAGTTCGGTCCGAGGTTCGAATCCCGCGAACGGGCTGGCTGCATGGGTGTTTTCGTGGTTTTCCCCATGTGTAACGTGTATACGAGCCGGTTTCCTTTAGAAAGTCCTCCACGAAGGCATCCCTTCCCTTAGGCAGATAGTTGCCATAATTAAAGTACACCAAAAATACACCAAAGCAACACTCACTGAAAGGTAGCAACCGAGGCTAGATGCAGTCTGTTTTAACATGATTGACTGTAACTGGTTCATTTGCTTATTATTTTCACTCATTATTTCCCATTTTATATCACAGATTATCAATGTGTTGTATATAAAAAATGTATTCTTTGATTAATGCTGTATAAGGTTTTTTTCGAAAGATGGCTTCTAGGTTTCAAATTCTGAAATTTTAGAAATATGGTTCAAGGCTCAGGACGGAAAGAACAATACGAATGATTTTTTCCCGGACAATAATGATTTTTATAAAAATCAGAATAATAAATTAAATAAATAAACAAAAAACTTTCAACGACTCCCCACTACGTCAGCTACTGATATCCACTCACGTAAAACTGTACACTTTTCTTTTAATAGCCCTAAGCTTGGGAAAAAATGAATAGATTTTCAGTCACATTTTAAACAAATCGTATTTTTGATTCTAGAAATTTGTCCACCCGTAATTATAGTTTTGAAGCGAAATTAATTTCCTAGTCGTTTTCTAATAGCATATATTTTCAACGCAATTATGGTGGTACACTTTTTTTCAAAAAAACTACCGATACCATCCCACGAAATAACTTCATTGTCCTTTTTTGTTTTTGCCCTCATTTTTTTTTTCATTGTTTCGAAATCTATAGAAACTTTAATTGTATTTTACGTTTTTATGCTTGATTTCTGGCAACATGTATCTGTACATTTTCCCTCTCTGTCTGTCTTTATACACAATGTACGTTAAAATGCGTTATATGTAATAATAATGCTGCCTATACAAATCTAATGGATAAATGCCTTCAGCTTGAGGCTATTTTCATGGCATTGAAAAAGAAATAATTTGAAGATTATTAACCGTAAAGACGACAAAACCCCCTTTTTTTTTAAGTTTATAATAATTACATTACTTCATTTTAAATGTATACTAAATTAAAAAAATTGTAATAGAATGGTAAGTAATTGGAATCTAGCGGCAATTATTATAGATGAAATTAAAAATTTCTTTATGAAAGACACAAATTTTGTTAATATGCGTAGCGGTCTATACCAATATGAAATTTGTAAGTGCTTTAAATATTTAAATATTCAATCAAACGAATTAAAGTTTCCCATTTTACAATAAGGCGTTACGAAATTTAGAAAAGTTCCGATTTTTATCGAAAATTTAAGCTATTTCTATTATTTTTCTGTATATGTACATAAATATTTGTATATAGATATCAAATCTTACTAACAATAATTTATTTCTAACAATCAACAAGGAAAGAGAAATTTCCAGAAACTATCAATTTGGTTTTACTTAATTCTGGCAAAGAACTCGAAGGCTATCGGCCTAAGAGGAGGGATATCATCGTGGAGGACTTTCTAAGGAAAACTGGCTTGTATACACATTACACATGGGAAAACCACGAAAACGTCCATGCAGCCAGCCCGTTCTCCGGTATTCGAGCCCCGCACTGAACTACCAGTGTTCAGCGACTTTACCGCTCGGCCGCTGGTGGGCCTGCGGAAACTACCAGAAAGGAAACTGATTGTTTATGCTAGTTTCTTTATCAGGCGGTCAGAGCATACATTAATCAAGTATGTATTAAATAGTTGCAGTTCTGGTACTGGAAGTAAAGAGAATAAAAAATGCTATTTTAAACAATAAAATGAGAATAAATTAAAAAAAAAATCAGAGTAAAACTAAATCAGAATAAGGTGTGTGTTCTGAAAGCTAACTCAGCTTAACTGGTTTGGTTTGGTTTATTTAATTATGGCAAAGCACACTAGGGCTATCTGCCTGAGGGGAGGGATGCCTTCGTGGAGGACTTTCTAAGGGAAACTGGCTCGTATACACGTTACACATGGGAAAAACCACGAAAACACCCATGCAGCCAGCCCGTTCGCGAGATTCGAACCTCAGACAGAACTACCAGTGTTCAGTGACTTTACCGCTCAGGCGCTGGTGGCCCTCTCAGCTTAACTGAAGTATAATAATGCGTTCCGAAAAATATCGAAAGGGATATGCGATAAAATCCTTATAAATTAATTAAATTGCGCAGCCTTTAAATTTTAATTTTCTTTATTATTTTATTTATTTTATTACGTGCCTCGCCGTTAGGCGCTACTCGGAAAGCAAGGGATGCCCCGTGGAGGACTTTTTAAGGGAAACTGTCTCATACCTTCGTTACACACGGGGAAAACCACGAAAGCGCCTATGTAACCAGCCCGTTCGCCGGGACCGGAATCCCGAACCGAACTACCAGTGTTCAGAGGCTTTTATTACTTGGTCACTGATGAGCTATGTTACTTATTAACGCATGCAGTCAGATGTTACTGTTTACACTGCACAAATTTTATGTAGCGGTAAGAGTAGAAAATTAGACTGATTTGTTGAAAAGTACGATATTGGTTATCTTGGATGCATTAAAATTTCGCTAATCTACTGGTTAATGCAACTAACTGTAAAGACAATTTTGGAAGGTGAAATCGCGAAAGATTGCAAGGCGGACAGCCCTTGCATACAGGCATGACTATGTCTTAAGGTTAAATGCGAAAGCATAGTTTTAATTATATTTGGTTGAGCGAAACATTAAAACGGTGAGAGAATAAGGGAACCTATGTGATGTCCTCATTTGTTATGCAAAATATATAAGGAATTAAGGTGATCTTTTTACATACTGATGTGTGAAACTATCACTTTATCGAGATAGTTACTAAATGGTCCTGTTAAGTACTGTTAATTACTACCCCAAGTTAAGTCCTCCGACAAAGAGCATTATTTATATCCAACCATTTCTGAATACTGTTTTCTCCATATCTGGCACCCGTATTAAAAATAATGATGGTAATTTGTGTCGTATATGGTTTCTTGGTTTGAATATCGTCTTTTGTTCCTTGGTAATTTGGTTGGAAGCCATTTCTTGTTCTCATATCCTTCACTTCAACGTAAGCAGAGTGAATTGGGTTATTTGATTGTGACGGAGCATATTACGTCTATATGCTACAGGAAAGGGATTCCTTCGCGGAAGACTTTCTAAGGGAAACTTGCTCGTATTTACGTTACACATGGGGAAGGCCATGAAAACACCCATGCAATCGGCCTGTTTGCCAGAATTTGAACTGAGGTCAAACTGCAAGCGTTCAAGGTCTTATCCATTTGACCGCTGGTGAGCCTACCCGAAAGCGAGTTTCAGTTTGCTTCCCATTTAAAGTCCTCGGAACGCCAGTAATTCATAAAGCCATATCATTTTCAGGAATTGATTCAGAAATGTAAAAATTCAACATAGCTGTGTATGCTACAGCTCCATTGTATTTAACATTACTGATTACTCCGGAAAAATATCCCATCATTCAAATATTGGGCTTTTTATGCTTTGCTTCTTTGCTTTAAATTTGACAGAAAATTAAATTTTCCTTTGATACCAAGCACAGGGAAAGGTTCTGTACGAAAGAAATTTCGAGAATAAATTCTGTCATCAGAATTCGGAAACAATTCCAACTGTTCTTCAGATATACAAAACGCCACTTGAGAGGCCGTTATTAGAGACCTAGGCTATTGTCAGTCAGTCCTTCATTTTTATGTGATTTTTTTTCTTTTTTAATGAACCTATAAATGAAAGCAGAGTCTCTTTTAACTCGACGAAAAACGTCTCCAAGGAGAGAAGCGGTTATTATGCTCAGTGACTGTCATCCGCTTTTTGATGAGTTTCTTTTTCACTACAAAGCTAAGGAAAGCTGCATGAGCTTTTTTCCTAAATGCACCGCTTCTTCGAGAAGGGTTACTCCTTAAGTGGGTGGAATGGGCGAAATTGTGACGAAAAGGATGCGCCCCCGACGGAAATAATTAAGATGATCACGAAGTTTGAAAAGGGTCTAGTGAAAAAATTATAAAGGGATAGTGTTCTTTGAGAAGGGCGTATGAATTCGGGACATTTCTTCCCAGCTGCCTGTTTTTCTTACCCATGCGTTGTTGTTTCGTTTGAGGAACCCATTTTTATATTTAAAGTTTTGCATTCTGGTAATTTCTTTCTCTAAATTGTGTTCGAAATGTGGATTCTTAATCTTCAGTGACGAAAAATGAGCAGCTTCTTAACGTTAGTATAAAATATTAATTCCTGAAAGAAAATTTTCGGGCATACTCTGTTCATTTTATTGAGTATAATTTATTGATATTTTTATTGAATGTTTATGAGTATATTCAATTCCCGATTAACCAGGGGCGAATGAATAGGGTTGCGTATTAACCGAATTGTCTATTAACCGGGCTGTGTATTAACTGGGTCCTTTCTAAAAATAGTATTTACTGCGAAACGATGGAAAAGTTATTATCACAAACCATAAGCGTAAAACAAAACTGTCTACTGAAAATGCAAAATGAGAAAAAATTAGAGGAAACAACAGCAGTAATAGCTGATTATAGTATTTGAGAGCTATTTTTAATCCGCAGCAGTAAGCAATTTGATTACACGCAACCCAGAATTTTTAAGCGTTGTACAATAAAAAATAAAACGCTCTGACTCTTTTTATGTTAGAGAGCTCAATGGCAAGTACACTGACTACCAATAAGTATTTAGACACCTGTGATAGAAAGGAAAAACTAACTTTATTCAAATTTAATAGTTGGTAGAGCCTCCACGAGAGGTAATTACAGCGTGGACCTTCCGGGGCATACTTTCCACAAGTCTTTGTATGACAGCTAGTGGTATTTTCTTCCACTCGGCTTGGAGAAGACATAGAAGTTCCTTCACGATTTTGCACAGGTAGTGCACCCCTGAATTCGGCGATGCAACTCGTCCCAGAGGTTCTCGATAGGGTTCAGGTCTGGACTCTGGGCAGGCCAGTCCTCTCGATGAACTCCATTGGCACCATACCAAGCCTTGGTTAACGTCGAAACATGACAACTGGCATTGTCGTCCTGAAAGTAACAGGGGTCCAACCCGTAAAACTGCCACAACGTAGGAAGCACATTGTCATCCAAAATAGTGCAGTAGGCATCGGAGTTGAGCTTACCATGAATGGGACCAAGGGTCCCAGCCTATTACCAGGAGAAACACCCCCAGACCATAATTCCACCTCCGCCGAACTTGACTGTTGGCACAATACATTCTGGCAGGAGACGTTCTCCAGGTATACGCCAGACCCAGACCCTGCCATCCGAACGGTAAAGGGTGAACTTTGATTCGTCACTCCAAAGAACCCGTTTCCACTGATCTACGGTCCAATTTTGATGTGCTTTGCACCACATTAACCGAGCAGCGCGGTTGGACTTTATGATCAAAGGCTCATGGGCAGCAGCACGACCATGAAAACCAAGCAGATGTGCTTCCTTACGGATGGTATTCATTGAAACAATACTCCCGGATGCCTGTTGAAACTCCTCGCGGATAAGGGCCATCGGTTGGGTGCGGTTCTTCCGAATTTCTCTGAACAGCACTCATCGGTTTCTATCTCCCAGTTTCGTTGGTCTGCCGACTCGGAACACATTCTGACAATCACCACTCTCATTTCCACTTCTTAATCACATAGGCCACTGTCGATTTTGGGTACTTCAGATCGCTAGATATGTCCCTTAAGGATCGGCCACATTTGTGATACCCGATAATTATACCTTTCTCGAAATCAGAGAGCTCCGAACTGCGAGGCACATTGCATGTGACTAAAGCCGATGCTGTTTCCTACACGATATGTACCGGCGGAGTCCGTGACGTACCTTAGGACCGCAGATATCGTCATATGCATAGGTGTCCAAATACTTATTGGTAGTCAGTGTATTTTAAGTTCTGTTTTGATGTTGTTGTGGTTGTCTTATCCATATTACATGGAACGATGGTTGCCAAAGCCTACTCCTAAGATAGGTTGGATTTTTATTTTGCACCCCCAGTTTTGAGGGAGAGCACTCTGAGCGGATCCGGGGTCTCCCACCCCTCTCTTTTTCCACCAATCCACACGAGAAGACTTTCGGCTCGCCGTATATTTGGAGTGCCACCATGCTGCATCGACACTATACATTTACAAAGGTCTTCTTCAAGATTCGAACCCGGGCTCTTCGGTACTATAGTAGGTTCCCCTAACCACTATACCGTCTGGGCTACTCTGTTTTGGTGTATTGTTCTTTAATGCTATTTAGAACTTTGTTTCTTCATTTTTAAAGATGTTTCACTTCTAAGGATGACAAGCATTATTTGCGACGTGTTATTCTTATTTTTCTCATTGATTTGATTTATGTAACCAAATGAATTTATTCTCCTAATTAAACCACACGAAAATATAGGCAAATTGTTTATAGTGTTTTCTGCTAATTATAATACCAATTAAATATTTTTCACAATGCATGTTTCTGCATACAGGTAAATTGTTAATAGCATTTTCAGTTAATTATAATGTGAGTTTTACCACGGTTACAGTGATTTATTTTAGCTGCCTTTGAGTCCCCCCCCCCAGTCCTGATTTTGAGTTAACCGTCGATGTTGTCCTCGTTATTGCGCCGGTGAGTTGGAAGTTGATTGTATAGGTTTATTTGAATATGGCAAAACACCCAAGGGATATTAGTTGACTGTGTAAAGTTCAGTTCAATCTGAAAAACCATCCATTAATAACTATTTGTGATTATTTACAAAATGTGGAATTTTTTAAATGGAGCTAGCAGCTCCGTCTATCATTGAAATTATTCTGCGGCTATTTTTTTTTTTTATTTAAACACAGCTCCAGTAAAAGTAAAAAAAAAAAAAAAATCTGAAAGTTTTCAGATTTTAAATTTACTTCCAAAGGGGCGTTTTTTAAACATTTTGTTTGTTACCTTTATTTATTAAATATCATGTTCTTCACATTTAAATCATAAAATTCAGTTCAACAGCCAATATCGCAAAATAATTTTAAAATGAACATATCCTTAGAATTTCCGATACACAGTGCCGCGCGCTGGAAATAAAAAGGTTTCTTTCTTTTTTTCCTCCATAGAGTGTTGCTCGCTTTTAAATCGTTGAGTTTGTTAATCAAAAATTCGTAAAAGTTTTACGAAATATGAAATAGATAATAAAACATATTCCAAATTTCATTTTCAGATGCCCATATTCTGGTGGAAACGTACGTTATTCAAAATCGGATGGTTTTAATTACCGTTGTTTTATCACAATGCGAGAAACATAGATACAGTTATGCAGATGCTTCATTATTTAATTTCTTGACTTGGGCTGACTATAGGTCAGACAAGTGAGTATTAGTCAGCAACAACAACTTTTTTCTTTTTTACATTTTTATTTAACTATAACTATTCGTCATTTGTGTACTTTTATTCATTTAAGTTCACCTACCTGACGGCCTTCCGATAGGAGTGGTGTTTTTTTTTAATTTATTTTAAAAACTAATGCTAAAAACCATGCTTACAAAATTCGAGTATGTCGCTTATGTAAGTATTTTCATTGGGTTAGTTACAAATTTAACATCGGATGTTGTTTTGTAAAAGACGAAACTGTTATTCGCTCGTTCTAACAACTTCTGTTTTTGCATTTGCTTCCAGGATTTGTCCTAAAGAATTGTCATTTAGTAACTTGAGTTAATGAGCATGGAAAAATGTCTGAAGTCAGTAAATTCGTTCATGGGTTCCTAAGACTTTCGCACGCAAATATATATAATTTCTGAAAGCATTATAAGTATTTCAATAGCTGAAATTTTTTCTGTCCTTGCCATACAAAAATTTAAATTAAAATTTTGCAAAACTCTCATTCACAGTTTTGATCTTATTCTCTATTTTTTTTATTTGCATTCAGAAAAGCATAAGGATCAGTATTAAAAAATAACAGTAATATTTTTCTACTAACTTTTTTGTAACATTTTGTTGCATTTACGCATATTAAATGATAAAGGTTCTTCTATAAGATTATCGCAATAAAAATCAAACAATCTAACATTTACAATAAGTAGGATACACATTGGTATCTTAATTTTTTTTTGTGTTTCACCAAGTGCTGTGTTAAGAATTTTAAATGATGTGAAAAAAAGAAGGAAATAGCTCTTGGCCAGGTTATGTTCTTTCCAGAGCCATTACTTTCAAGAGATAACTAACTGTCTTTAAATGGAATGATAGACAATTAATAGACAAAAAATGGAATAATAGAATGATAGATTTAGTCATTATTCTTACTTCCATTATTTGTGAACTATTTGATCATTAATGGTAAAAGGTTCATTGTTAATTTACCTTGATGAAAATGTATTATGGAAACCATGTCAACTGACTATTATAGCAGGCCGACGGTACACTATTAGATTTTGCTATGACATGCTCCGAGAGAGGATATAAATAAATAGATAAAAATAAGGTCACAATAAAAATTATGAAAGGTTTATATAAAGAAGAGCAACAGGCGAAACGGTGTACCCGACAGCAAAGTGTCTGTACACGTGTTTCATGATTGAATGAAATTAAATTTTCAAAACTTTTACTAACACAGTTAACATAATCTTTAAGGGTAAGCATATTTACTATAATGGAAGATTTCAATGGAGTCTGTACAACAGCCATTAATCCTTTCTTTGGCACTGTTGCTCATAAGCAGCATGTGTTTTTCATTTTCTTTTATAGGAGACCTACAACTCCAAATCTCTGTTATTTAGTATAGTTGCTGTCATTCAGCATCAAGTTATAATGAAGCCAACAGACATAAATATATTATACATATCCTACTTAAGTGCACCCACAAACTAGTTACGTGCACCCACAAATTTTCTTATTACGGCTTTCCACCATTTGCTAATTAACTATTGCCAATTAATAAGGGTTAACTACTTTACTGCAATCGATCGAACTAGATAACGTGCTAAGCATATCTTCTTTAAAACCTTATAATAAGCTTCTTTATGACCTGTATACTAAAAATGCCCGTTACAGTCTATTTCTGAGTAATAGTAAAGTTAAAATAATATATTTCAGAAAGAGATTGGGAGTTGCCCTTTGATTGGATATAGAAATGCTTGTTTCAGCATATGAATAGTTCTTATTTTCTAATACTTCATAATTCGAGTAAAAATTGGCAGAATTATTTAGCTGATGTAAACTTAGATAAACAATATGTATCAGGGAAAGGAACGTAAATGTTGGTTAGCATTATTTTTTTTTTATTCTAATATCTTGGCTACGATTAGTTTTACAAGAAATAAAATCATCCAGGTTAATCTGCCGAGGGCTTGGCTAACATCTTGTCAGCATTCAGTAAGAGTACATCTTTGCAACGAACATGAGCCCACCAGTGACCGAGTGGTAAATTCGCTGAACACTGGTAGTTCCAACTTGGATTCGATTACAGGCGAACGGGCTTGCTGCATGGCCGTTTTCATGATTCTCCCCATGTGTAACGTGTGTACGAACCAGTTTCCCTTAGAAAGTCCTTCTCGAAGGCATCCCGTCCCTTGGGCAGATAACCCTAGTGTACTTTGCCGTAATCTCAATATGCCTTGTAACGAACATGCTCATGAATTAGTTAAACAAAAAATTCTTGCTGCTACCATTAAAATTCCGCGACGCTTATCATAGTATGATGCCTGTAGTATCATGATATATATTTCCGCGGTATTTGTTGGAAAATTTAACAGGATTTTCTGACATTTCTCGAAAGCTAAATCTAGATCCATGAAATTTAGATGTTTTCCTCCTACTGATTGTTAATTTCTATTACTACTCTTAGTTTATTGTCAAAGTTACAATAATTACAATGTTAACTTCATTATAGTTTATGTGCAAAATATTCTGCGATACTAGCCCATAATGCACCTTTCAATCTTTAAACTGCCTTTTAGAAGTTTTAATCTTGAACAGCTGTCTGGATACCAGGACGCTCAGCCTGTAGAATGGTTAATAACGTTAGTTGCAGTACGGATGGTCTCGGTCTGGAATCCTGGAGAAAGTATGGGTGTTTGTGGAACAATGGGTAACTCAAAATATACGGTTAGCTGAAATTTGTTATATTTGTTAGTTTAGATTGGCCAGAAGTAGGGAAAGAGGATGGGACTCCTTCGGACTGTCTCTCGGGTTGTTCTCCCTCCTAACCTGGGACAACTGGCAAGGCCCGGCTGTAGCTAATGTACTTTCTGAATTACACAAGTGCCAGACTTTCTTCAACCTGTACCTGCCAAATATCAGGTAAAATATATAATATTATTTCAAATCAGTGCTCTTAAATGGAAGAGTTCCTGTAATGTTGTTTATAACATGGACAGCATAAGAATGGTTTATAAATGTCAGTATCTTTAAAAAAGGAGTAATCGCATATTTGTTAGTTATTATTTAGTTATTATTTCTGTGTCATGCCGTAGGGATGTCCAGTGAAGGATATTTTAAGGGAAGCTGGCTCGTATCCCTGTTATATATGGGGGGAAATCACGAAAACACCCATGCGGCCAACACTTCCCCGGGACTCGAATCCCAGACCGAATTGCCAGTGTTAGCGAATTTTACCGCTCGGCCGCTGGTGAGCCTTAGGTATTATCAATGCAATATTATTTATTCGAAGGGTATTTCAAAAATTTTACTCTACTGAGTATCGGACAACTGATGACACCGCCAGCGGTGGCGTACTTGCGATGTCGATTGCACCAAACAATAGTAACACGTCGGCACCAGAACGGCACAGTGGGCCCCAGGAAGGCGATGTTAATCTGAATAAATAATGGAAGAGGCCTTTACCTACTTACTCAGCGTAAATAATAGGTGACCCCTGTACTTATACATAACGTAATCTATAGTTAAACTCACTGTAACCCAATGCCCTTTAAGGAATGTATCAAATCAAGCAGATCTTCAATGTAGGGTAATTTTGGTTACGTGATACCTTTTAGTTGATATATATGAAATTTAAAGTGTTATATGAGCTTCGCTGTTAATATAAAAATGTTTTCCCTAACATAAGTTTTCAAATAAAAGTTCATGAAATCAAATTATCTGAGCCATTTTCAAAATTCTGAGGGCCCGTAAATATAAGTTTCCGAATACGAGTTTTAAAAGATCTTTAGTTTAGAAGAATTAATTTGAAACTGCTATTAATAGAAGTGTTAAATATGCAAATTTCTATGTTTCATGGAATTCAGTTTCGTAATGACGTCTAAAATCCATACATTTTTATTGAATTGAAGTGCTCAAATAATTGCTACATTATTTTCAAATTAGGTTTTTGCGCATTACTGAATGGCGTTTTTGTTTTCCTTTAAAAGATCTTTTATCAGAAAACGAAAAATGTACTCAGTTGAACCTTCTTTGTTTTGTACAAAAATTAAAATTTTTTACAGTTTTTTTTTTAAAGATGGGTCACGTGACTAAAATATTCGTTTCTTAAACTAGAACCGTAAATCTAAGCCCAACCGTTCAGGATATTTTTAACCGTACAATCTTACTGAAACGCTTTGTATTTATACCTAATTATTTAACCGCTAGTTATTTATATTGTTGCTTTATTTGTTAACCTTTCTTCTGGAAATGTCCTTGTACATCTTTGGTCGCGAAATTCTTAGCGTAAAAAAATGGTGCACGAAATTTTACGGTATACTCTAGAATCGGCCCACGAATTTTGCTTTACTTTCTTTCTCCTACCCTATTTTTTTCCTTCGCGAAAAAACTAGTACTGCACTAGTTATATACTATATAACATTGCTCATCAGTATGTTATCCTTGACAGACGCTGAAATTCTTTTCAGCTGCGTAGATGGTCACAATATGCCAGTGTATGTTTTCGTGGTTTGAAAAACCTATTACACTTATTTACTAAATATAATGTTTTCAGTTTTTGACCTCAAACTATGTTTTCAATTGAAGTTCCTGAATTATATGTGATCGTAACAACTTTACGCGATATTAATGTGCCACTATATAACTGCAACGAAAATTTTAAGCTTTTCTACTCTAAATGATAAAAATGAAGCCCCTACTTCTAATTTTATATAGAGAGTATTAAAACAGTAATTTTTGTTATCAAGATTTCTGAAACAATTTATTATAATAATCTATAATCTAAGTTTTACTCGTATTATTCAGATTTATCCCAAACTCCACAGAATTCAAGCAGAATTGATTTTTCAAGGGCGGTGAATGTCCAAAGATTGTTTGCAGAAATACATTTTTGACACAGTATGGTCCAGAAGTGGTGGTGTTTCGTAGGACACTACGATGTTTTTTATTTTTATTTTTATTTTGTGTGTGTGTTGATGGGAATTTTTTTAAAATTCAGCCAATTCAGTAGTGCGTGGTAATGAATAGCTTTCTTTCAGTTGCTTTGTTTGCCCTAAGCTAAAATATTTTTCTCATCCCGGATAATACTTTTACAGTATAGAAGATTTTTCGTGGTCTTGACATAGTACGTATTTTACTGACAAGTGGATAGAAAACTCTAGGAATAAACTGTGACGAAGTTTTTAATCATAATAATAATTGTTGGCATATTACAAATACTTAATTTAATACCAGCAAAATTAGTCGTCTATAGATTTAAAAACATCGCATGCCTATAACATTATTCTTTTTTTTTGCTTTAAAAATGTTGCATACGTGTAATATGTTTCCTTTTATACTTTGAAAGAAAAAAAAATGCCGCCAACCTATAATATTGTTCTTTCATATTTAAAGAGGTAACTAATCGAAAACATATTTCCTTTCTTGAACATTTCCTTTAATTTCTTTTGCAACTAAATATATGACACATCACAGAGTACATCTGATAAACAATCTGTCAACACTTCATATTTAATTCAGAGTCTTTAATTTACAATTTGACGGGTTTATAATTACCTCGACAATCATAATTACAAAGTCATGAAAATGCAATTTAGTGTGATGGGGGAGTATACCATTTTCTCTCTTCTTAACTTGTAACATCTCATTACGGAGGCGATCGGGGCTGCACGAGTTATAAAACAAAACACGAGTTATAAAACAAGACACGAGTTATAAAACAAAAAACTATGATCAGAATGCAAAACTGTAGAGATTTAATGCGCATTTCCGTTGAGCACATGAAAAAAATATTCTGGGGACGAAATAGAAAACTGAGCAGTATTATCTAATTAAAATCTGCGACTAATTATGTACTTCGAATTTTGCATTGCAGATTCATTCGTTTTAAGTCGATGTTTTTTGCGGTGATCTGGCACTGATTTTCTAATCAGTATAGTTGATTATTTAATAATCTAGTAGAATTAGCTAATTGCTTCTTATTTTATCCCGTTTTTATGCATTCAGCGTACGCCGGTGTACAAAAAATCGATTTACTCGCTACAAGGAAGTGCTGTCAAAGTGTGTTCAGTAGTATCGGAACATCGGCAAATGATTAACTGAAATAACAAGCAAGAATAAGCATATCTACAATCTACGATTTGAATCTTCAAATCGACATTATTGAGCTTAAAATTTCATGAATAACTAGTAAATTTAAGCTTTCCTAAAAACATCATTAAAGAGATACACGAAATAGTTTCAGTGACAAGCACAAATTAAATACAGGATATAACATACTTAACAGTCACAACTTGGAAAGGGAGACAGAACACCGCAAAAATAACAGTTTGCGTAGCATAGTATGGGATGAAATATGAACGCGGAAACAAAGCAGAGATTACTTTATTAAACAAGATTAACTAATAAAAAACAGCATTTTGATCGCAAGCAATCCTGGTCATTGCGTGTCATCTTAATTACGATACTTTTCTAGGTTATAATATTGATTTATATTATATATCGAGTTATAATAGCATCAGAAGCAAGAAAACTTTTAAACTCCTTATAGATGTATATATCCGGTAAGATAATTAACAATAGAAACTTGGTTATTTAACCACAAATACATATTTACTATTTACTACTACTAATTGTTTACAATATACCGATGAAAACAGTGCTGCAATTGTATGTAAAGTGTGAGTAGTACAAAAAGCTACAGTGCTGTGCAGAAATGGAAGAACGAAAGAATGGTTGCCAACGCAGGGCTGTGAAAAGTAAATTAATAACATGCTCTTGCGCGAGAGTGAATTCACTCTATTTAATTGAAAAAGACATCTCGCTGTAAAGACGGATCTTTATCATTTACACGCCCTTACTTAGGTTAGTTTTAGCAGTATGCCAGCCACGCGATATTGAGTAACAATACCAAATTTTTCTGCCCCCTTGTGTTGATACACTGTGGCTGTCAGAGGAGCAAAAATATTTACAAATGCATCCAATTGCCCAACTTTGTGTTTTCCTCCTCCGTCTTCCGAAATGTTTAAATTTCCAGACACGAAGTTGGCTGCCACAAAACATCATTTATCGCTCAAAATGGGACATTCAGCTGAGGCTAAGATCGCTATTTTTCTTTTACGTGCTGTGAAAAGTTTGCGCACAAAATACGTTAAGAAAATAAGAGATGCACTAAAATAATTAAAATTAATGATGTTGCAGCTTTTATATTATGCTTCTATAATATTTATGTAAGTCATTAATCAAAACGGGCTGTTAATGCCATCCAGTTCGTATAAAAATTGGCTCTAATATACGTATCTCTAATTGTGTATAATTATTTTTGTATTTATTATTTGATTTTTTATCTCCTTTATAAGTTTCAGTTTTTACTGAGTCCATGTTTTCAAGAGAATTTTCCAATATTCTCTGTTTTATCATTATTGATCTAATAATTATATCGTTATTTATTTAAGGAAAATGGATTGCACTACTCATTGTGCTTTTTTTTTTTAATGTTACGAAACGCATTTTAAATTTTGTTAACTTAAACTAATTAAGATCTCTCTCATTAATATTAAGGAACATTTCAAATAATCTTTTTATCTCTTAAAAGTGAATAATTATATTACTGTTCTCTTAAGAATTTCATTTTGAAATTTCTCTAATTTCTGCTTCAAACATTTAAATGTGGGTAAACATGCATTTTCTCAATTTCTTGAAATCATTAAAATAAATAAGAATGCGAAACAATAGTTCATCTGCTTCATTGCATTTTTGTATTCTGTAACATTAACCTACTAGTCGCTAAATGGTTAAAGCTGTGAAACAATGACTGCATCCTGGTTTCAGTTCTCAGTTGACTGCGTTGCATGCTAACTTTTTTCCCATGAAAACAAACCAATTTCTCTTGGAGAATCTTTCAGAAGTGGATCTTTTCTAAGACAGGTAGTTCTCGAATCTTTAGTCATAATTAGTTAAGTTAAAGAGCAAAAAGATTATGTTAAACATGCCCAAGAATTTATACTTCCGATTATTTGTTCAATTAATATTTGTATATTTTCTTAGATAACCAGAATTTATGGATACATTCTTGTAGTTTGTTCATTCCGGAATATAGAAACACCTAAATTAAAAGCATTGTGCTTTTGATCTCAGCTCAACTACTAGTAGCCTACTACCGCCCTCAAATTTTCTATTCGTTGTTTCGCGTGCAAAATTCACCGTTTAATCTTCACACCCGTATACAAATTATGTACGTGCGCTTGGGTTTTTGAATATATGTTCATTAATTAAATAACGGCTGCATGTTCCTTGTGTAGTGCTTTCAAGCCGCTGAAAAATAGCCAACAGGCTATATAAAAAATTACGATAATATCTGCCAGGTTGAGTGAAAAATGCAGTTACCAAACTAAATTATAAAGTACTTAACAATAGCCAACTGATCGGTTCAGAAAAGCAATACAAATATACTAAACATAGAACGTTTAAAAATTTTTTAATCATATCGATGTTTTCTAAAAGTTATTATCAGTCAGTAACTGTAGAAAACGTACGTTCTTACTATCTCATGTTGTTTTTCTTAAAGTAAATTAAACAGTTCTAAACTACTTATCAAAAGCAAGTTTTCAGATGAGTAAGGAAACTGAAAGGCAAATATTCGTATTATACTTATAAATTTTCACATTCTCGAATAATGATTTGGAATTCTTTTTTGGAAGTTATGAATGTCTAAGAATATCTGAAAACATGAATATAATAGTGCCAATAAAAGTAGAACTGCAGAAAGAAAATCAAAATACACTTTGGAATTACATATAATTTTGCGCCTGCCATCACCACTCTTAAATTTTTAGGCATTCTTTCTAGTTTTTGTGACTGCCAGATATTTTTCAAATTCTCCACAGTAAAGCTGCTACTAAATTAGAGAATCCAATAAAAACAATCCGTATTTCAGATTTTGTTGTTTAACTGTTTCTATTGTTTAAATACTATTTATATTGCTCGTGTTTCAAACCATCCCTCTGTACAATAAATGTCAATAAAATGCAGCATTTGATGTCATTGTTAAAATTCGTGGATGTTTCTAGTAACAGTTCTTATATAATTTTCCGATCGTCCGTCATATGTAGCAGTAGTTTAGAGACAAAATTCTTCACAGTAGTTTTCTTTAGATGTCGAAACATTTTCATGACAGATGTAGTGCTGATACGTTGAGATACTTTCTCTATGCATCCATTTTCACTTTCATATAAAAAAGGTAAAAACCTGGGCGCAGTCACATAGATATACTGTGACATCAAAGCACCTGACATTTATGCCTCAAAGCACATGAAACATTTTAAAAGAAAAGACAAAACTGACCTTTAGTGATTTACTGACCTTTAGTTCAATCATCTTTTTGATTAGTTATATTTGCTTTTCTTGCACGATACCGCTGAAAATTTTGCTGTAACGCTCTGCAGTATGCAGGATGCACTTGAATAAATGTCTTATGTAAAGTATTGTAGTTTCAAATCAATCACACGTCAGAAAGCAAGATAAAGAAACGTAATTATTATGCTAAGCTATCTTTGCGATGGCCCCCCAAAACGAATTCTTTGTAATCATAACAAAAATTGGCTTCTTGTTTCTCTCTCTTTCTGTTCTTTTTAGAGGAAGGTTGTTACAGATTAAAGTTTCTTGAAGAAGTAAAAATGTTTTTATGAAAACATTTAATCAAACCAATACGTTTAACAAAACTTTATTTGGAGGCTACGCTTTTATTTGGGCAGGATGTTCTCTGCATCGTTACGCTCAAAGATGCATCGGGAAACAAAAACTATTGATTAAATTTAGAAATCGAATGATGTTTAGACGGAATATATAATAACTCAAAACATTAAAAGCAGATATAAATTACTTAAGAATGACTGGCCATGCAAACGAATATGAGAATACACTGATTTTCATAGTCCATTTGAAGCTCTAAAAAATCCTCGTTATCCTTAGATATCAGTGTTCAAAGAAGTCTAAAACGAAGCTTGTACAGTCATTAGAGTTTCTGAAGCTGATGACTTGAAAACCTTTCGTCAGATTCTTGCATTCTGTCGAGGAAATGGAAAGAGGGAAGTGACAGTAAAGATTCCAAACATAAAATGACTGGTGTATAAATTAAATAAACCTCACAAAGTTTATGATTAATTTTGTGAGTTGATGTATTTTGTTAACGTTATTGTGCATTATTGAGCAAAGTTTGAATTATGTTGTAAAGTAAAACAATAAAATAATGGATCCACTTTCGTTTAATCTTTATTCAATGTTATTTGATTTATTTGTTAACTTTACTGTTCATTATTGAGCAGAGTTTGAATTATGTTGTAAATTTAAACAATAAAATAATGGATCCACATCCGTTTAATCTTTATTTAATATTATTTGATTTATTTGTTAACTTTATTGTTCATTATTGAGCAGAGTTTGAATTATGTTGTAAAATAAAACAGTGAAATAATGGATTCACTTTCGTTTAATCTTTGTTTACTATTATTTATTTGTTATTTAAATGTCGTTCAATCTTATCACCGAGTCTCAAAATGTATATAAGTTTTAAAGTTGGATTTATTCTCTACATTTTAATTCTCCCATTTCATTCCCATGAAATTTATACCTTAACGAGTTTCAGGCGTTCGCTTATTTGAATCGTTAGAGAATCAGGAACTTACTAGTTGAATACTAACACATCTCAACTTAGTTTGCTTATAGAAAGAAGTGAGACATTTTGATTTTTTTTTCGAGCTGATTGATATCTGCGTTTATAGATTCTGAGGCTGAACAACTGGAAGCAATAAAGTTTTTTTTTTTTTGTTTTGTTTTGTTTTTTGCGTGTGTGCGCAACTTCGATTACTTTCAAGAAGTTTATTGCAAGTAACAGTGAAATTGACATAAAACACTCTCCTTGTTCATATTTGGTACGGGGGAAATGTTTACTGTTTCCACAAGTGAAACCACTTTTTCTTTATGAATAGGCCTTTTAAAGCATATAGAATTTCAAAAAAAAAAAAAAATGTAATGAGGAAATTCCGCAACATTTAACTTTCACAAAGTTATGCGGAAACCATGAAAATGCATTATAATGTTAGAAGAAATATATGTTTAAAGTAATTTTCTTTAAATTGTGATTTTTGTAACCCTTTTTTTGTGTGTGTTATGGTCGGGATGTCATCAGTTTTTAATCAACTTCCTGAGAAGTTATTGAGTTCAAATTTTATACACCCACTGCTTGTCGATGACAATGCATTGTGGCGAAACGAGTATTTCAAAACTCGATTTGGATTTTTTATTCGGTTATAACACTTTGTAGGCGTACAGTATGTATCACTTCTCTTTTTTCTCTTCATTACATTTTTCATTTTTCTCTCATTTTTTCTCTTCTCTTTTCTCTCTTCATAACAGATGTTGCCTTAGTGATTTTTTATTTCACTTATTTTGCGAGATTTTTTATTTCACTTATTTTGCGAAAGCTTAGTGACTGGGTAGAATTAAGAACTTAATTTTAAGCATTTCAAAGCGCTTTAATTTATGGAATTTCTCACTATTCTATGTAGAAGCATTCCAGTTTTCACTAATAATTAGGTTTATACACGTAATAAAAATAAAACGATTAACTTCTGTTTCCTTAAATAAAAGTTAGTCGAAGCTTTTTGAATTTTTCATGTATTGTTGAGAGTAAAATAGTGAAACTTTCAAGAAATGCAAGCTGAGATTTTCCTGTCAGGTATTAAGTAGGGATCAAAATCATAACATAAAAGCATCAACATTTTTACTTGCTATTCGTTTATAATCCTGTTACTGTCATGTAAAGATTGCAAAGAACAGAAATATGTTTTGTACCTTACTGATGTAGTGGCTTCAGTTTTGAAAATAAACAGAAACACTCTATACTGCATTTCTTCCTAAAACTGCCATATGACTAGAAATATATTTATTTATCTATTACGCCATTCTTTCAGTTTATAGGTACGTTATAAAAATAGCTGAGAAGTCAATATTAATCAGTAATATTGACGTCTCAGATAAGCTTAGCTATCTGTGGAGATTAGTTCACATTTGATGTATTTATAGAAGAAAAAACTTCCTTAGATGTAACGTACAAAACTTGTTCTGCTCTGTATATGCTTTGTAAGAAAAGTTTCATCTACTCAACAAACTAATTTTTTTTCGCTCGAATCAGATTTCTTAGGCGATTAATATATCAATGTTTTCTTTGAATTTGTCTTTTCAGCTTCTTTATAAGTATTTCAAGTTTCATTTCCTCATATAATAAGTATGTAGAGTTATTAGGCTATTTTTAAAGCAGGAAAGATGAAAAATGAGCATTGCCCTCGCCGGGAATCGAACCACAGACCTCTCGAATACGCGTCGAGCGTGCTGACCACTACACCACGAACGCATGCTAAGAAGGCGGGAGAAATACCTTATATACTCCCCCCTTTTAAAGGGCGACTGGGGATTAAGGGACCCAACCGCAAAATCCTGGTAGTGAAGAATCATCATTCACCACCTTTTAGTTCGGGCGCCACTACAGAGTCATTAGGCTATTTTTAAAGCAAGAGAGATGAAGAATGAACAATATCCTCGCCAGGACTCGGAACCACGGATCTCTCGAATACGCGTCGAGCGTGCTGACAACTACACCACGAAAGCATGCTAAGAAGGCGGGAGAAATACCTTATAAGTATAGCAAAAATGTTTTGTGCACACTGCTCGTCAAAATTAAAGGATGAAGACAGAAATAAAATTAAAATATTATTTATTAAAGAATGAGTAAAACCAGTCCATACAAAAGTATTAATTAACATGAATTACCATATTTACCGATTCATTAATCTCAAAATAATGAATTTCACATCAAATTTATGAAAATCTAAAAATGATCGAAAAATTGTCTTCGGTGTTTTGGAACAAATAATTCTTTTATAAGGTTTATGATTACCTTTGAGAAATACAAATATGAACATATTAATTTCGTAGAATTTAGCAAACTGTTGATTAAGTCTTGTGGAAGAACACGTCGTTCTTCTGAAAGTGCGCTTTTCAAATCATGGAGGGTCCAGGAGGCACAGGCATTTGATTCGCTGCATTTCGGCCCCCAAAGGCAATCTACACATGCTCAGGCAAGTTCAAGTCTGGTGAGTATTGTGACCAATTCATTCGTGCACTAGCTTCTGTTTCCAAATATTCTGACACCAAAGATATTCGACGCGGGCGAGCATTGACATCCAACAACAAAATTTCTGGGACCCTAAACAGCTAAACATAGGATTTCAAGATTTCGTCCATATATGTGTGACCGATTATACAACCTCTATCAGAGATATGTAGTTCCGTGCTTCCGTTTTGTATCATTCGACCCCCAAAACGAGAAACAGTTTATGTAGAAACGTCATTTTCCTAAACAAAAGACATCTTGCGTGTTCGCAACTTGTCTTGCCTTGTTCCCTCAACTTTTTTCTTGTGCCCAACTTTTCTCAATGTACCTTTGTCCCCAACTTGTCTTCTCTGGCGCCCTGCAAGTTAAACCTCATCTAGCGTCATAGTTCAGGCTATATCTGGAGTCATCAATAAGCAGCCCCCTTCTTCTTAGCTCCATTTAATATGACAGCAACGTGACCTTAAATGGGCCCCTTTGGAAGATGAAGTGAGACACAAACCATCGGTTACCTCAACGTCGTGAAGTCCAACTTCATGAATGCCTTCAAATGCAGCTGAGTAAGAATGGCTGATTCTTGTTGCTGTGGCAGCACAAGGGTATAAAATTTAACTCTCTTGGTAGTCGCTTCATAGTTTCTTAGAGCCGAAAATGACCCCCCCCCTAAAAAAAATTCAACGCAATTTCTTGCTTTTGTCCGTCTTTGACCAGACTATTAACTGCGTAAAAAGCAGTTCCAAGTTACTGATATGATAATTTGAGGAATATTCAGATCTTGGTTGACCTCCAGCTGTGCATGCCTTCGAGTCTACCAATTAACCACCCATTTTCCCTTTATGATGGCTTTGATACATAACTAATGAATACTGACCACTTTCAAAAACCACATTAAGCAACACTTCACATCCGAATTCCAGTATGCATCCACTACGCAAGATGTTGTCAGTTGCATAATTTTCATATTTCATGCAATAACTTATGTCGCATTCAGTCGCAGATAACTAACCACTGGACAATGCTTCAAATTTTAAATAAGTAAGCACATTCCCTTAATTTTGACGATCATAATTTATTTTCACCTTTTTTTTTTACTTGAAATTGTTTATTTATTAGCTCAAAATTTTAAAATAACTTTGAAAAAATGTAAACACAACTTTCAAACGATTCCAAGTAGTTCATTTGAATCATAAAATGAGAAACATTGGCGGCTTTTAGTTTTTAACTTTGTTTCAAGCTACGCCTAAAAAGTGCATTACTCTTTTTTCATGTTTGTTATGTAGAAACAATTGGATATGGAGTGCAAAATGCGATCTTACATTATGCATAAAAAATACCATAGCTTCAATATTTAAGCTCTTGTAATAAATCCTGTTACGCGATGCCGTGCCATGTGATGCGCTTAAAAGCTTTTGTTTCAGCTTTCTAATATTTCATTGTTTGAGCTTGCTGTTGAATCAAGATCTTCTTGTTGTGTTATTGTTCTTTGTTGATTCAGTGCAAACCACGATTTGATTATTACGCAATGAAAGGATATAAAGCTGATTTCTCTGATTTCCATTAAAACTGATGGCTTTTTATCAAATCTGTACGGATCCCTGGCACAAAAGTTGACGAATTTGTAGCATGGGTTCAGTGCTTAAATGCCACTGAGCAGGATCCAAAACAAACTTAAAAGATAATAAAATAAAATAAAAATAAAGCATAAGTTTTCAGTTTCGTATCCGATTGTTCTTGGAGCGCAAGATATTGAAAGCAAGCTTATTAAAAGCAAAAATAGATATCTTTGAATCTGGTTAGAAATTTTAAGTTGAATAAATGTCATAAACGTCATCAAGTTTAGCGCCTAAAATTAAATTAATTAGTATAAATGTTTAGTTAAAATTATTTAATTTATATTGTTAATTATATTAATAACAATTAATTTATATTATTAATTATATCATGCATTATTTAATTAGTTAATACTCATATTTCATTGAAATCAATCATTTAATATTAGTGACATTAATTTGCCGCCTAGACCATATAGTGGTTAGGGGAGTCTGAGTGCGATACCAAAGGGCCCGCTTTCGAATCCCGGAGAAGGCATGGATATAGTTGTCTGTTTCTTCATAGAAGGCAAAGGTGGTCCACCTATTAGATGCCTCCATAATAGACCACCACATCGGGCCTTAGGAGTCGCCGATGTCGACATAGGCAAGTGCCCGCCATTGAAAAAAATAATAATAATAATAATTAATTTTAAAAAGTCAAAATAAAATTGATAAAATATATAAAAATAAATATTTAAAATAAAATTAATTTGTGCAATAAATAAACATGATCTGGGTTCGCGTCTAAAATAAAATTTAGGTCTTTGAGCCTAATGCAATGAAGAAATGAATTACTGTATAATATTATGCAATAAAAGACTTATATAAAGTTCATGCAGATATCTTTCAGTTATTTTATTTATAATATTTTTTTATATATAGTATAAATTTAAATCTTTAGGGAGTAAAAATAAGATTAAAAAAATTCGGGTATAATAAATTTAGGATTGTATTGGAAGTACACGATTTATCAATGAATTCTGCTACGAAGTACTGTGTTTTTATTGCAGTGCATTTCATGAAGATGTAATACTCCAGTTAAATCTATTACGTTTAAATAAAAATAAAGAACATAAAGACGTCTGCTTTTGACAACAGGAGAACATTTTTCTTTCCGCTTTACTATCTGTCAAATTGTCATTTCATTTGCTGCAAGCGTCTCCTATTTGGAACGCACTTTTTTGTTATTTTCCTCCCAACAAGTGCTTTGTCAAGTCATTTTTAATTTTCCTCTTTCATCTGCCATTACTAGTGTTGTCACAGACGCTTTTCTTTATATGAATTGCTAAAGGATCTTTGCGAAATGGTATTATTTTAACTTAATGATCCCTTTATTTTGCTATTATGAAAGAATGCAGCTGGGTGTTGTTTTTATATCCGTGAAGTCATAAATTCCCTATAACATTTCTACTGTAATATGTAAAATTCATGTCTGAGCTCAGAATAAAACACAAACTATTATACCCGCATTTACTAAGCGTTCCTGTATAGTGAATCTGTATGTAGTTAAATTACGTTTTAAGAAAAAGAGTTGACAAATCTTAATTTGACGGCTGTTTAGGACACGTAACAAACGCAAATAATAGATCCACAATAATAGATAGCAATATAAAGTCACAAATAATAGTGCACAGTTAAATTTCGTTCCTTATTATTTTTACAAGTCTTAAAAAAGTTTATTATAGAACGCCACGCAATGGGGGGAGAAAACGCCATTGGACAGTTTGGGGACATAATCTTAAAAAGAAATGGTGAAATACGATTTTGCGGTAGAGGTTTGAAATAAAATTAAGTACTGATACGTCTTATAGTTCCGACAAGCTACGTCTGCAAAGTACACAAGATCCTAAAATTGTGAAACAGCTAAAAATGCGGGTAGAAAATGACATAACTTGCTGAACTTGACGCACCTAAAAAGTCAACAAAGTGTTTCAAAAAAATAAATAAATAAATAAATAAATAAATAAATAAACGCATCTACAATAAAGTATGGGGTCTACTTACTACCTTTTCTGGCGTTTGTTGCAAACAGTCCTGATTGCGCTGTATGCAGATTCGACAAAACGTTCGCAGGCTGCTAAACAAAATTTGCGGATTTAGTTTAGTTAGACCGTCAGTAATTTTAGAAGTTAAACCGTCAGTAGTGTCAACTGCAAGCACAATCTAGAAGAGAAATAGCGGAAAATTTTGTTACATTTTATCATATTTAGATTTTAATTGACACTGGCTATCAATGACGCATGTAGTTAAGAAATCATTTGTTAGAAGTTATATGCTCAAAGTTTCTTTTCATTACTCCTGCATCCTCTAAAATAACTGAGTTGATTAAGAACGCTCAGTACTGGTAGTTCAATCCGGGCTGGATGAACTAACTACTTCATGGATCGCGTTTTTCTTATTGGTAATATGAGTCCGACCTAATTTCTCCTAGAGTTCCCCTCCCCTCCCAAGGAAGGTATCTGTGCTTTGACTGCTTTGCAATAAACTAAACAAACAAACTCTATTTCTAGATCCAATTTGCTATTGCGATGCGCACAACGGATTTTTCAGCTAAATGTTTCTGCTTACAGTTTACAAATAATTAGTTTTCGTTAAGTTATTTGAGTATGACAAAGCACATTAGGGTTATCTGCCTGAGGGAAAAGGTGCTTTCATGGAGGAATTTCTATGGAAAACTGGTTCGTATTTAACGTACGCATAGAAAATCAACCATGCAGCCAGCCCGTTCTTCTGGGATCGAACCCAGATCAAACTCCTAGCATTCGCTTTTAAACACCCGGCCACTAGTAGGGCAAAATTTGTTTCCATGTCCATATGTACAGTTTCTTATAAAGAGCTGAAAGAAAAGCTGATTTCAAGGAAAGAAAAAAGGGATGTTTAATGAAAACTCTTCAAACTTTCTGACTTAATTACAAAATGCTCTAAATTACAAACAATTAATTTAGACTTTCATGTCAATGAAACTGTTTATTACATAATATTATAAGGTATTTCTCCCGCTTTCCTAGCGTGCCTTCGGTGTGTAGTGGTTCTGCACGCTGCACCGGTATCCAGAGGTCCGTGGTTCGATTCCCGGTGAAGGCGTTGCTTATTTTTCATCTCTTCTGCTTCCAAAAAATACCTAATGTCTCTACAATGGCGCCCGAACTAAAAGGCTGTTGGATGAGGATTCTCCACACCCAGGATTTGGCGATTGGGTACCCTTAAAACCTCAGTCGCTTCTGTTGGAAAAGTCGAAATGAATTATCTCAGACTACAGAGGCCTTATAGTACAATGAGGCAACCAATGTTTTAGTGGAATTTTCTGCTCTTGTCGCATAATAAAATACGGACATAGTAAGTAAGATACTGATCATGTTGCGTGGATTCGGAACTCTAGTTTATTCATAATAAAAATTCAAAATTAGATACATACATAAACAAGTTTGATTTTCTACCTGGTCTAGCTTCTGAAATCGTTCTGAAAATAGAATTTGTAATGCAAGAATGTTTATTATAATTTCATAAAGCATGACAGGAAAGTTAAATTTTGGTAGAACAACATAATACAGTCTTAAAAATAGCTAAATCTCGCCTTTCAAATTTATATTAGTTTCTGCCAGAAGTGTTCTACTAGGCTGGTTTCCCATAGAAAATTCTCCCCAAATGCATTTCTTCCTTTAAGTAGATAGCTGCCGTGTGCTTTGCCTCATTTAAACAGCCTACCCTAATTTTTATCAAAAGTACGTTACCTCTTTTTTTAGATTTTTTTTTAATTCCATCGCATAAATGTTTTGCATGTGTAATTTTTGTTGTAATTAATGCCATTTGCCAGAAGAAGTAAGTGCGCTGTAACTCGCAGAACAATTCCAAACCTTTGTCTTACTGATTGCGTCATCGCTTCTTGCTGATTTATTTACCTTAATTTTATTACTGTAATTAAGTTGAAATTTCTGTATGTCTTCTTTAACTCATGGGCATAACTGACCTGCTGGCTACAAGTGTATTTTCACTATTTTTCCTATGCGTAACGTAAATGCGGGAGAGTTTCTTTAGAAAGCCGACCGCGAAGGCATGCCACCCTCTAGGAAGGTGGACTTTGAGTGTTTTTGCATATTCGAACAAACAAAACATGACCATCACCTTACCTAGTTGCTTTGTTATAGGCTGTTGATAATAACTCAAAAATGTTAGTTCATGTTCGCAATATTTTTTTTTTTTTTACTTTTATAAATTATTATGTGGATTGTTTGACTTGTTTAGCCTATTTATAGATACAGTGCAGAGGTATTTTTTGCAAAATGTTTACCGGAGTATATGCAAAATATTACTTAACGTAATTTCTAATTTCGACTGTATTTGCTAATTTTTGATTTATTACATTTACATATCAATTTATGGCATTTTCATCTACGACGTCGTGTCTGTGTTCCAAAGTAATTGCAACTGTCTAAAATTTATATTTCTGCGAGCAAATATTTATACTGTTATGTAAAAGTTTCTTTGTGTTGTGAAGTGCATGCTTTTTTCCCCTTTTGCCAGGATTTTTTTCGAAAACTCTCTTAACTCGACGAATAGATCATCTGAAGAAGTCTGCCACATGACTCTGTGACGTCATCCATGTTGGGGGGATGACGTCAGAGGCAAATCGCCTGGATTCTCCGCCGCCCGCCATCTCCGTGAAAGCGCGCGCCAAGGAGATCGAGGCCCGGTCAGGAGCAGCTGGAAAAGAATTCCTTGCACGACCATCACCACCTGTGGCTCCTCAAGATGTTTCTGTGAGACGATATCAGGTATGACATTTGCTGTGGCTGTCACTGCCTTTATCTTTCACTTTCACAGAATATTCCATGCTCGTCGAAAAGAAACAGAAAAGTTCCTCAACTAGCGTTTCGGGGCATCGAAATTGTGTTTACTTGGTATCATTTTGTATACGTTCCATGCAGTGGGTTTTCGCTTAAACGAGTCCTTACAAAAATATCATTAAAACTTGGCAACCTTACAATAACTGCTGTTTATTGAGTCATCTTTAGCAGTTAGACGAACAAAACCATTCTGTTGCGAGTTTTGTATAATTTGCGTTAACTATGTACTTTAACGTAATTATACAGTCACTTGACAAAGTAACTAAACATTTGTTTAAACTGTTTCCTGATTATGTAGCTGCGTATATTGAAGCTTTTAGGTCTGTTGTTAGTGCCTGTAATTTCTTGTACTAAATTCATTCTTTGTTTTTCATGTCACAGAGACATCTAGTTTCCATTTAGACATTTATTTATTTTTGTCGCTTATATATCCTGCTGGCCACGTGGTATGCTTGCGGAATATTACGTAGAGCACGATTGTCTTGTGCTGAAATTCTGTGATCTGAATGCATTCAATTGCATTTAGTCGAATATACTTTATCGAAATGGGAATATTCTTACTTTCTAGAGAAACTCTTTGTTTCAGTTTTAAGGATATAGAAGCATCTCAAAATTTTTTAAGCTTTATTCTTGCACATATATTAGTTTTCAAAAAGTGACCGTCATCAAGTATTAAATGAACGTCATGTCTGTCCCTCAAAAATTATTGCCTTTCTTCGAAATACGTATATCATATAATGATGCTAAAAAGTGAAAGAAGGGGTAAAGCGTTGTGTTGGCATTGGCTCTGTTGTATTGCGATTTGTTGTAATTTAATGTTTCATTGATATGTGTGGTGTAAGAAGCAAAAGATTTAAATCTCGTGAGAGAAAAAGCTAAGAATTACAAAATTATTTCCTGTTTATTTATTTTCCCCTTTCTTTATGCATTCTGTATCTACATTTTTAAAACCGTTTAATTTCATATCCGAGATACAAGAAACACATTTTATTCAAAAGCTTAATGTCTGCATGTCAGTAATTTTCATATTGCATATTTTTATACATTCGGATTTTGTTTAATAAAAGTGAATTAGTAGAAAAAATAATATTCAAAATATTCAAATTATATTTCTATTCTTCTGCGTAAAGGCGTTGTCATTATATATATGTTGCAATGTTTGGGAAATAAAAGACAATACGTTATAATAATTAAATAAGTTCTAAATAAATTAATATATAATTAATAACCAATAATAGTAATTAATAACAATGCAATTAATAATACTAATTATAATAATAATCAATAATAACAATAAATTAAATATAAATAACAATATTAACTATAATTAATAATAATAATAATAAATTAATGTATAACTATAATAGTTCTAAATAAATAATTAAATTTAATGTATAGTATGTACTAATTAAATTTAATATATAGCTCAGTTCGAAGGTTAATTATTATTTCTAAAACTTTTATTCATCTTAAAGATCAAAATCAGTTATTTTAAACCATTTTCTGTCAATTTTTTTATGAATTTTTATTGCATCAGAAATGTGTTTCATAAAAAACATAAAACTCCACTGTTAATATTGAAATTCCTTTTTGTGTATTAGGGCTTCATTAGACTAGATAACTTTTTGAGCAACACTCTACTAGAAGCAACATTTCATTTCCGGAGTTCAGAAGCTGCCATCCCAATTAATAGCAGCACTACTGAGGGCAGGAAGGGGCTCAGAGAAACTGGATGTATATAATTCAGGGGTCAACAGATGTTTGCAGTACCTATTTCATAGCAAATGAATATGCAAATGAAATGTTATGTTCTGTGAGGAGTGTTCTTTCATTGGATAATGCCGGACGAATGGCAAAACCGATTAATCTGCGGTAAATAGACAGTTCTCCATTAGCAGCAATTAGGTTGTATTGACAGGAAACAACCCACTGTTGACTGGCAACATTTACATGCAAAAAATCTCTGTCAGTTTCTAACAGCATATTTTTGCCCCGTTGATCCAGTCTACTTGCTTTAACGAAAATCTACAAACTGGTCATTTCTTACGGCATAATTATGTCCTACCTTGTGCTTTTTAGTATTTGAAGTCCCTGATGCTTAGATATCTGAAGTCAAGTTTTATATATATATATATATATATATATATCGGTTAAATAAGCATACTTATTGTTCTACTTACTTACACTGGATCTAGCCTATTAGTCATGCAGTAAATGTCATATGAATTCAAATAGTTGTATGTTCTTGTGTTTGGGCATACTTTATGTATGGCATTGAAGTAGAAAGTAGAAAAACATGGCAAATATCTCCAATAAGTAAATAACAAATGACTCAGGTTCGATTCCTTAGACGAGCCAGTTCTTTTTAACTTCTTTAGAGGGAAAACTAATTACGATTAGCTTCTCATTATTTTTAAATCGTTCATATTACTGATAAAATTACATTTTGCATTCATTTAAAATTTTCTTCATTCGAATGAATCTGACAAAGCTTTGCGATCATTACTTTTTGGTTTAAAATGAAACTCTAATATAAAACTTAATTCATGTATAACACAGCAGTATACGATCAGGAAAAGGAATTAAAGGGATCAGCTCAAGCAAAGTAATTGTAGAAGTAATTGTAGAAGCAGTTGGCAATGGATTTCATAAGTATAAAGAACTTTCTGTATTAATTAGAATCTGCCTGATCGACTTTATATATGTATTAGTAACGAACCATGAATGAATGTTTTCAACCTTATGAAAGCCGAAATAATTAGAAATGGTACCGACATAATTGGAATTAAAAGTGCTGATCCATGTTAAGAAAGCCCCTTTTAATCTTAATAATTATCTATTTATCAACACTTGAAAGCAATTCTTATTGTTTCCACCACGCCAAGAATTGGTTTATCATACAGAAATAAGATGTTTCCAACCCATGCGTCATAATAATTTATTCCCCCCTTTTTTTTAAAGTTTACTTGTTATATGTGTGTTTGCATAAATGTTTCTTGTTTTCATAAAATGAATTTCAGTTTTTTGAATGCACATTTTACTATGTAGAAATTAAAATATCGGCTTTCTAATTTAGAGGCTGAAAAATCCGATTACAAGATTTTAACTCATTTGCAATGCAAATATCGTTTTTAAATTTAGTCCTTGACTACGCAAACAATATTATTCAGCTATTCTAAAAACGTATTTAAATTTTAGAAGACTGTATATTGTGTGCTAATGAATAATTGCACTCATTGCACGACTTGGAAAATATACAGCCAAATTAGAAGATAGAGAATTTTTAATTTCAATAAAAAAGGTAGCCATAGCTATTGCAATGCATCTGTTTTTAACAATAAAATATAAAAAATACTCATTTTACTCTTTGATTTCATGTTGTGTTTCTTTCATATGTGTAATAAAAAGTGCTATTACTGTATTTGTTCCATAGGTTATAAGTTCCGCGGATGAACCACAAGTAACTTCGGGTGGATGTTTGTCACCTCCACCTACTCGCCGTTGTAGTGAAGGAGATATTTTCCTGCATTGCAACGTCTACCACTCATCACTTCCTACAACTCCTAAACAACGGAGAATCAGTTTAGAAAATGCATCTCCTCCCGTTGTTCCCGAGCGTCGAACGACTCTTGCCAGAGTACTAGAGAGCAAAGAAGGTAGTTGTAGCGGAGGAGCTCCAACTTCTACAGTGTGCCAAACGAAAACCACTTCTAATTTTGCTCCATTCACGGACGGTGGGAAAAGTGGCGTCACGTGCCACGAGGAAGCAACAGCCGATTTTAGGCCCTCTATCTTTAGCACGAACCGCTTCCACCCAGCCAGCTCTACAACGTCGAAGCAATCTCCCCTGGATGACATTATAACTGCCCTCGAGAAGATATGCGATGAGTTTGCGTCGCCCGAAACTGTGACCAGGCGACCGTCTGACCAGCGCAATTCTGCGGTTGATCAAACGTCGAGCACTGCCTCACACCGTGACAATGATGATGTTTTCCAAAAATCTATTCGGAGAAAACAAGCCCCTAGTCTACCGTTTCTTAACGTCAGCAACCATGATGTAAGTGACAAGACGCAATGGCTGAATGAGCGTGGTCTTTCTTCGGTGGCTCAGCGCCAAGACATCAAAACAGAATCGACTAGAAAGCCTCTTGAAACTAAACATGTACTAGATAATTCAGAAAGGATAAAATATACTCTGGTGTCGTCTGAGACATCCATCGAATCTGAACCTGCTACATATCGTTCGACTTTGCAGTTCTCTCCAAAAACACAAGAACGTCACTTTGTAAATGCCAGCCTACAAGTGTCACCTCCAGAGCTCGCTCATAAATGCAATTCACAGAGCTCGTCACGATTGTGCTCGGGCTCTGCTTCTGTGGATCAGACACAAAGTCGATTGAACTTAAATGAATTCGGTATTTACATCTCTGGAGAATTAAAAGAAAATTCTGTCGGTACAGAACCGACAGCAACTGGTTATCAACCAGTTTTAAGTGAAAATATTTCTACGATAAGAGAATCAACGGAAAAAAAGCGCGAATATCCTGTCAATTATTTTACATCTGGTTACAAAAATAGTTTAAATAATGAAACTCCATCTCGAAGCTCATTAAAGCAGTCCAGTCTTGTAAAAATCGATGCTGCTGAAGCTGAAGTAAAATTAAAAACTTATAAGAACGATGTTTCCGTTCAACCTGTAGAAAAGGATGTTCAATCTAAAATCGATCATAAAATAAAAAAGCCTGCTGTCACAATTAAACCAAATTTACCTAAAATTTTATCTTCTAACCTTCCATCATGTCCAGATACTGATAGATTACAGCTAAATAAAGAACGTGCTCTTAAAAATGAAGCGAAATGTGACAGTAGTCCTTCAGAAGAACTTGAAATTGTAAAAAATATTTTGGCTAATTTAGATTTTGATAAATATAAACGAAGATTTTCTTTGGAAACTGATAGAAGAGTGCTAAATATGGAAGAAAAATCTCCGAAACCGCCGAGAGCCCAGAAAACTAGCAGCGTAAAACTCAAAGAATTTTTTGATTTGTTAAAACCGAATTCTGACAGTTCCTCCAATTCCAGCAAACGTCCATTTGGTTTATGCCGAAGTTCATCTTTTACAAACGCAGAGTCGATTGGTGGAGAAAATCTTACGCCAAAGTTTTTCTTGCAGAATGAGGATAATGAAGTTGCAATCCCTGTACAAGATACTAAAAAACTGGCTACTCTTCCCAGAAGGAAACCTTCGACGCTACAGCCTCTCATGGTAAGATCAGTTTTATTATGTATTTGCAGTGTTAAATATAATCTATGATTATAGAAATATGTTTTTAGTAATACGCATAAAACAGAGCTTGGAATGTTTTTATTCGATACAAGTTAGTGTAAATAAAATGTTATGAATTAGGATACAGCGTGTATTGTAAACATCAAATGAATAAGTTTAATGAATTTTTATGCTTTTAAGAATACAGTGTTTTAATGCAGCTCAAACATATACGACTATGTCTTATCATAAAGATTTATAATAAGTAAATGAAATTATTCTTAATATTTATTTTAATTTCTTTAATGAATTACTTAAGTGTTTGTTCAAAAGCTAACTTTTGAAGGTTGTTTTATTAAATAATATCCCTTAACACTAATAATGCAACAATCTTGAATGTTGTTTTATTTAATAAAATAATATCCCTTAACACTCATGATGCAACAATCTTGGATGTTGTTTTATTTAATACTATCCCTTATTACTAATAATGCAACAATCTTGAATGTTGTTTTATATAATAATATTCCTTAATACTAATAATGAAACAATCTTGAATGTTGTTTCATTTAATAATATCCTTTAACACTAATAATGCAAAAATATATTCATTTTTAGTATTTAAGTTGTTCCGTTTTTATTTTGATAATGATCTAAATCAAAGCTAGTCTCGTTTTATATTTTTCTAATTTAATTTTTTAATTTAATTTTTAATTACAATTTTGAAGCATGTAAATAGAATTTCTAAGACTTGGGAATCTACTGCGAATTAAAAAAAATCTGAATGGTAATTTTTCCCTATAGTAGCCTAAGTTGCTCATCAGTTACAGTTGCTTTTTCTAAAGTAACTGTAACTGATGAGCCTCTTGAGAAAGCTATTTCTTTCTCAAGTTATCAGTGAGTAATTATTAATTGACCTGCATAATTTTTAATTAGATTGATAATTTGAGCTACTTAACTGAAATGTCTTTTTTTATTCAAAATCTTAATTCTGCATAAAAATGATTTATGTTATAGAATGTCATTTAGTTGCCTCTTCTCTGAAACTAAGGTAAACCGTAACTAGAGCTTCAGCTAATACATTAGAATACCCATTAAGTATTCACTACTGTCCCGCATAATTCTCGTCAATATTGATTTTTGTGCGTAATTCCCCTTTGGCCGCGTATGGCGGAGAAATTTCATTCATCTGTCTCGATGTGACTGAGATATTTCATTCATCAATCTCGCACTGAACTTCTCCTTTAAAAATCTATCCCTTGCATGAGTATGCTGTTTTTTTCGTATTGAATCTCAGTTGTTTGTAAATATGAAAACTGAACTTACTATGTCATGAATTTGGATCTGTGTTTTACGACATGATAAAAGATGCTTTAAATGTTGGGTTTCTGCATTGTCTACAGCATGCAATTCATTGCATATGCTATTTTCGTTTTATTATTCGCATGTTTTCAAAAAACATTATAATGTCACTAAGTTATTTATTTATTGATTGATTTGCTTATTTTTTTAATTAAAAGTTATAAAATGTCGAAATAAAATTAAATGATTATGAATATTCGAACAGAATTGTACTTTACCTTATAAGCTTTTTTAAATAATATTTTATAGTACTAATAAACATTCCAAGCTTTGTTTAATCTTAGTGCATGCACATTCGATGTCTTGTACTATTTCTTTTTACAATATTTTTGCTGCTATTAATTAGTTCTAAAGTAACTTTTCATTGAATTCTTTATTACAATGATTAGCAAATTATCTTCAAATTTCAGTTTTCTGGTTTTCGTAAATCAAAGAAAATGAAGAATTAAAGCAAAACTGCTTATTGTTCTGAAATAACTTCTTTTAGTTTTCGTCGATCAAAATATTGGTTGATTCTTTGGCATGTCCTATTTATTTGAACTTTTACCCGTAAAGAAAAACATATTTAAATTGTCTATTAAAGTATATGGAAAATTTAAGTTGTTGATGAAGGAGTTATTAGTTTAAAGGACACTGAAGTTCATTGTATTAAATTTACTTTGCTACATTTCGCTGTTAAGTCGTTGATTGTTTTTAAATGGTGGTTTAGCATTCAGAGGTTTTATTATGGCTTCATCTCATTTTGAATTCACGTTAGGAGTCAGCTAAAAATTCTCGAATGCTTTCGTTTTAATTATTTGTGAAAGAATACTTAACTGTTACATAATTTTTAACATCTAGAAGATATGTTATTGTTTTCACATTGGTAGAAAACAGTATCGTGACTAAATAATAAGACCCTACGAAATGCATACAGCTTTTTCCGAAAACAAGCTTCAATTTAACTTGAATTTTATATGCTTTTAAACATGTTATTCTGGTTCTAACTCTTATTGGGTTTCGTTTATTTCGTCGTAAAGTTTCGTGTTTTAATTTCCTTTTTGGCTTTATAACTTTTTTCTTGGTTTCCTCGTAAAGACAATTTCAGATTCTTTCATTTAATTTTAGCCTATGTGTATAATTACTTCCGTTAAGTTTAACTTTTGGACTGATTAAGATGATATTTTGCGCCCGAAAATTCGACCGAATGCTTTCCTGTTTTTACAGCCATAGTTTAAAACTTTTTTGCAGCGTAGTATAAGTAGTAGTTTGTTTTATATGATTTTTGTGACCGTCAGTTTCATAATATCAGTCCCTCAGGAACTGATTTTTAAATTCAAATTTTTCTTCTGCTTTAGGAAATGCCAACGAAAAAAAAAAAATAATAATAATATTGTTGCCTTATTTGAAATTCGCTGTGAATTTAATGGGAATATTCGCTTAGGTCATTTTGGTACATTCTAAATAATGTGGAAGGCTATCGTTTGAAAACAATAAAAGATTCTCAATGAAACTGCGATGTGATCAGTTATCATATTTAATTTGTTTCAGTAGAGGGTTACATTAAAGAACGGTGTGTGGAAATCAAGATGATGATATGGAATTATTCCATGCTACGGAAATAAATTTTCTTAGTAAAAAAAAAGTATACAGAATGTTATTTAAATTTAATTTACTCCTTTCATACTTACATGCTCTACGTAAAAATAGCTTTCATGTACTTATGTGTAACATTCATGCATGCAGATAAAGTCTTGAATATAAAATTATAATGTGAAACGATACAGAGGTATGTAAATGTAAAAAAAAAAATATTACGCTTTTCATAGTTTTAAATTAATTATTTTCAAAAGACAGAAATTTAAACACCCAGTATAATACAAAACAATCTGATTGCTAGCAAATGAAACAGAGGATCAATTAGACTTGTCAAAATAAATAAACAAGCTACCCTGAACAGTGAAATGCTTAGTAGACGCTGACATCAATCCCAAAATCATATGTGTGGGTTCGAATCTCGCATTTAGTTGTATATGCATATCTTCACATATCCGCACCCACCAGCGGTCGAGCGATAAAATCGCTAACATTGGTAGTTCGACTCGTGTTCAGATCCCAGCAAAAGGGTGTGTGAGCTCTGTGAAAGTTTTCATATGTTTTCAAAGTGTGACGTGAATACGAGCCATTTTCTCTTAAATGGGCTGCACGAAGGTATCTCCTTTATTAAATAGGTAGGAAGTCCACTTGTGTAATTTAATCCTATCTCAGCTTCCCACTCGTCCAGTATCGGTTCAGTTCCTATGAGAGTTATCGCGGATGAAATATCTAAATAACCGATCAATTCTAAAATTCCCGACGAATGTTTCCTAACATGCATCAAACGCCCACCAGCGGCCGAGCGGTAAAAGCCGCTGAACACTGGTAGTTCGGTCCGGGGTTCGAGTCCCGACGAAAAGGTTGACTGCATGGGCTAGTTTTCCACATGTGTAACGTGGATACAAGCCAGTTTCCCTTAATAAGACCGCCCACCAGCGGCCGAGCGGTAAAATCGCTGAACACTGGTAGTTCGGTCTGAGGTTCGAATCCCGCGAAAGGGCTGGCTGCATGGGCGTTTTCGTAGTTTTCCCCATGTGTAACGTGTATACGAGCCAGTTTCCCTTAGAAAGTCCTCCACGAAGGCATCCCTCCTCTTAGACAGATAGCCCTCGAGGCTTTGCCATAATCACACACACACACACACACCCTTAATAAGACCTCCACGGGGCATGCCTTCCTTTCCGTGTAGTGCCTAAAGACAGAGCACGTAATAAGTTTAAAAAAAATGCATTCAACCATTCCAAAAAAAATTAAAATATGTGTTTTCTGAAAAATGAGAAACACAGCACTTTTTCTGGCACCAAATGGAAGAAAAATATGCCAAGGTAAAATTCAAAACTATCCAGAGCTGCCTTAGTATGGCATATATTTCGAATACAATTCGAAAGATGGAAAAATATTGTTGCTCCTGTCGAAGACGGATCGTCCTCGAAATCGACAGAGTTTTATTCAAAATCTTCGCCAATCTAAAGCTGCTTTTTATTATCTAATTTTAAACTTTATGGCATTTCATCGTGAAACCTTGAAAAACTAAAAAAACGTTACCTGTTCTGCAAAAGTTATCCAAGAAAAATTCATCTTAAGCAGATCTCACTTAAACGAAGTTTTTGTAAAATGATGATCCGATTTCAAATAATCATAATTCCCCACTTAATAAGAATACGCTAATTTACTGCATCACTTGAAGAAGAATCCCCGATGTAATCAAAGTATTAATGTTGATATTTTCAGAATATTACTATAATGAGAAGAAGAACATCATGTTTCCCTAATATGTGCTTAAGTGCTTCTTTTCGCCCCTAAGCACTCGCAGTGGATATGATGATTTGGTGTTCCATAGCTGACCTTCTAAGACACTGACTCTTAAAATATGTTTTCATTCGCTTTGGGCGGCCCACCAGCGGCCGAGCGGTAAAGACGCTGAACACTGGTAGTTCGGTCCGAGGTTCGAATCCCGCGAACGGGCTGGCTGCATGGGCGTTTCCATGGTTTTTCCCATGTGTAACGTATATACGAGCAAGTTTCCCTTAGAAAGTCCTCCACGAAGGCACCCCTTCCTTTAGGCAGATAGCCCTCGTGTGCTTTGCCAAAATTGAATAATCACAATCACAATCACAATAATCATAATCACATTCGCTTTGGGGCCCACCAGCGGCCGAGCGGTAACGTAGCTGAACACTGGTAGTTCGGTCCGAGGTTCGAATCCCGCGAACGGGCTGGCTGCATGGGTGTTTTCGTGGTTTTCCCCATGTGTAACGTGTATACGAGCCAGTTCCCTTTAAAAAGTCCTCCACGAAGGCATCCCTCCCTTAAGGCAGATAGCCCTCGAGTGCTTTGCCGTAACCTAATAAACCAAACCATTCGCTTTGGAGGTATTTTAAATGTACTGCAGGATTTTCCCAAAAATTTAATAATTACAAAAAATAAGGCCTTTTTAAAATAACTACGGAAGTAATAACAAAAGACTCATTCGTTTCCTTAAAGCACACCAGGAGAACGCACTAAATAAAACTTGAGCCGGTTTCCTTTCATTTTGTGCATTACTTATTAATTTATATTTATACATCTACAAAATTAAGACGTCTGAAATTAGGTGAATTATTTTTAATAACCTTTTGTGGCGTTATTCCATATGGTGTAATTCAAAGCTAGTATAATATCTGCTTATTTAAATACTTATATTTTCAAATTTGATTTTCGTATTTTATTGGCAAATGCTTTTCAAGAATACTATAATACTCTCATTCAGATTTTGAATGCTCTTTTAAAATGAGCTATAGATTTAAGGAATGAAATTTTTGTTATTTCTCAGAACACATTTTGACGCTAATAAGCAGTGTAACAATGCTACTTTCGTAAAAGAATAATTCACTTAAATTTAGGGCTAGAAGCATTTTTGTTCAAAATCTGAATTTTTTTTTTTGTAATTATTATCCATTGATTTTAATTGGAAAAGAAAAATTCCAACAGTTCACACGAAAGGTTTACGCTTTAATTTTATAGTTTTCTTTTCTCCCCCTCCCTCCTCAGTATTCTCGTTTCTTGCATTACTGTTCTCCTGTCACTACTCTGTTGCATTTCCGGCATAATTTTGTCATATGATGTTTGTATAAAAGACTATGAGTTTATTGGTTAAAAAATCAAATTAATTCTTTAAGCAAAAGATTGATTGCATTGTGAAGAGACTACTTTAAAGGAATAAGTCATAATTATGCATCTAAACTAAAGGCCTCCATATCACTATACTATTTGTCTAGACTATGTGTCTCTAGAATGACGGTTATCAGCACTCAAAGATACATGAGATAATCCAGAGAGGAAAGTTCGCCAGGAGTGGTTTAAGTTTTTTTTTTTTTTTTTTTTTTTTTTTTTTTTTTTTTTTTTAATATCGAGAATCGAAACTAAGCAAAAAATCCTTTTTTTGGTCATCTATCAAACAATCACTTATTTGTCCTCTACAAAATAATGAAACAGTATATACTACAGGGGTTTCAATTAATGGACCATAAGCTCTACGCTTATGGGGAAGGACAAAAAATATTCAAATATTTCCTCTGAAATGACGTTCAGTCCACGGGGTTTCAGAATCGGGTTGTTGATATTGCAATGGGAAGAACAGTCAACGAGCTTTGTACAAGACACTAACTGTTTTTGAAAAGCACTTATTAACTTATCAGTCGCTTTGAAAAATATTTTGAAGAAGATGATGTCGATTAGTTTCTTAGACTCAATACCTGTACAATGCCAAAGTTACGTTAGAAATTATTTTCTGTAAGAAAAAAAAAATTAGTGTTTAACAACAAAGCACTGAAGATAAACTATCATCAGCATAGAATGAATATGTGCTGTTGTATGGAAAATTTTAGAGAATGTTAATTCCATTTGGATTCCACTAAATAAAACCTGGGTAGTTTTCCTTTCATTTTGTGCATTACTATTAATTTGTATTTATACATCTCAAAAATAAAGACGTCTGAAATTAGGCCAATTACTTTTAAAAACCGCAAATTTTTTATCTGCCCAACAAAGCAAGTATCCTGAGAAGTTTAGCGTGGAATAAGACATGAGGGCAGCATTGTCATGTTTAATTCAAAATTTCAGAAAATATTAATATTACTTAATATTCAAACATACGATTTTTCAAACCGTGTTCTTGTTTAATATTATTAGGTAAATTGTTTGTGAATCTAAAATCCGAGTTTCATTTATTTATTTATCTTAAATTAACTAATCTTATAAGGTATTTCTCCCGCCTTCCTAGCGTGCCTTCGTGGTGTAGTGGTTCTGCACGCTGGGCCGGTATTCCAGAGGTCCGTGGTTCGATTCCCGGCGAAGGCGGTTGTCACTACAACCTAACCTCACCATCTGTGCATGGTAACTGTTACAAGAACCTTTATTCTCACTTGAGGCGCCATGAACCGAAAATGCTTTGGAGATACTGGTTTAATTCATTTAAGACTCTCTTCAGAAATTACTCCAACAATTAATGTGAGCTTATTCACGTCATCTTTATAGGTTTCTTGTGTGTGGAATACAATTCCTTTCAAATATGGATACTTACCGTAAATATGGATACGTACCATTACTCTACAAAATTTTTCATAACGACATATTATGATTCCTAGAAAGATAATGTTGTGTTTAGCGATAATTAATTAACTTTATGTAATTTATCCTTTGGCCATCTAAAGACAGAGCTTTTTGATGAGATAATTTTCTATGATTCTGAAATAAACTTATTTATATTGAATTACATCATTAATTTTTCATATATTGTCTTCATACTCTTCACTATTTTCTTGGAGAATTGAAGATGATAAATTATATGAAGGTGTCCCTTTTTAAAATACACTAACGTTCAATGAAATTTAGCGCACTAAGAAGAAATCATTGAACACAAATGAAATTTCGTAGACATAAAAAGGATACATGTGAAAGTAACACATGATCTCCGAAACATAGCAGTAGAGCAATTATTGAAGAAGTTTGAAACCTTAAAATAATTTTCTTCAATCCACGGTTTGGCACGGCCCCTTAGAAATAGGCGATCCAGCATTGAGTCCTTTGGTCGCAGATGAACCACCCACGCCTGATGCACGGTGCGTTGTAAGTCTGGCATATGCTCGAGGGGGGGACAGGGGTCGAAGAAGCGAGCAGGCCATGGAAGTATCTACACATGACGTAGGCAAATAAGGACAACCAATACTGAATGCAGTCAGAATTATCCTAGAGGAGTGACATTCCAGGATTTCTGTGATGAGTGGAGCGCATATAGCTGTACGTTCCCATTCATATATCTAGTCGGCTGTTCAAGCGCCAGAACTACTATTAGAGCGATTCAGATGTTTTAGGATGGTGTCCGCCGAAAACATCGCAGAGAAAAACGTGACTGGGAAAAAACGCAAGGGGAAAACATCGGGGTATAAATCATCGTGCGAGAAAAGAAAGCAAAAAGAAAACATCGTAGTTCTAAAACATATTGGTATCGTGGTCGAAAATAAAGCGGTTAAAAAACTTCGCAGTTTAAAAACATCGTCGTCGAAAATATAGTGGTAAAAAATAAAGTACCTACAAATCATCGCATGACGATAACATCGCCCGTATGCTTTCTCAGGTTTTTAAAAAAGTTGTAAATAAATGTTCGCATAACGATTTGGGAGCGCAAGAAGGAAAGATGGATTTGTTTACTTCTATATTTCATATTTTTGAACGAAAATAAATTTTTGCTGAAAAATGAGAAGGAAACTTAAGCAGTTAAAAATTGAATATGAGTAGAAAATAAATACAACTTATAGAACTTAATAGGATTTTAAATTTACGTAGTTAATTAACAAAAGTCATTAACAAATTAACCTTTTTATAAAGTTTTGCTGATAACTTTTTTTGAAAAGTGCAGTCTAAAAATGCTTAGAAAAAGGAAAATAAATAATTGCGTGAGGTTACATCTATAAAAATTACTTAGTTAATGATCAAAATATTTTCTTTCATATTGTTAATCTGACATTGTCTTAGTGAATATTATATATTGTTTCCGTTTATTTTTAAAGTTCGTTTAGATTCTTAAAGTTCAAAATATTTTTTCGTTAACATGCTTGCAATCGATTTTTTGGATGCCAGTTTGTTAATTCTGACGAAAGTCAGTTACATAATATGTCAGTATGGGATTTCAGAAACGCATGTGTTCGATGTTATCGTCCATACGATGATTTGTAGGTACTTTATTTTTTACCACGATATATTCGACGACGATGTTTTAAACTGCGAAATTTTTGGCTTTATTTTCGACTACGATATTTTGTACCACGATGTTTTGTATCGCCTTGCATTGTTTCCCCCGCGAGGTTTTCATCTGCTATGTTTTTACCGTGATGTTTTCGGCTGTAAACCTTAGGGTATGGTATCACGGCCGTAATGTTGGGTGATCAGGACTTGGGTTCCTCTATGGCGAGTTTGGCATTGTACTGCTGGCCAAGAGATCTCGACATCCCCGGGCACAATGATCATCTAACATCAGAATGAAGACTGATTATTGAATGTGATGATGTCCTGGAATGACAAATTTGCTTCTTGGAATGACAAATCTCGCAGTGGATTTCTTGACAAGTTGTGACATTACGGCTGACAATATAAATGATAGGGTCGCTGTTGTTTATCTGTACATGCCTGGTGAACAAGACTTCTGTCTTCTGTACAGATGGTCTAGGGCCTCCCTGAGGTGGTCCGCTGTGTGTGGCTTCCTTCACGCGTCCGCAGTTGCCAGCTGTATTCATATAGAATTGTCCGAACGATCTTTGTGGTGGGCTATACGCCGCGCCAATCATCCTGCGGTCTTCTCTCATCTAGAAAGGTTTGATGATAAGGTCTCTCTGGAAGTCTGTCCAGTACACAGATCTTCGTCTCTTTCATGTAAATGGCATGTTTCTTCATCCATACACGTGACTGCATCTGTCGGTGTTTTTCTATAGCATCAACGGTATGCCGCTATTTTCGCTACTGGCTCGCGATTTAGGTACTACTGTTGGGTGTGTTTATTGAACCTAATCATACCAAATTTAGATCATGTACCTATAAGCACGCAGCCTAGCCATTTGCGTAGCTTCGTGGTCGTGGCACAGTTTCTGCAGTTCGCGCTAATTTCATTGTCCGTGAGTATAGAAGAAACCTTTAACCAAAACACAGCAATTATATTTTATTTGAGTAATGGAATTATGAACTTTTGCTGAGATGGTTAACAAATAATCGTGGGTCATAGTCATGATGAATCTGATGATTTCGAGAAAAAGACCAAATCCAAATTTTAGGTTTATTATTTTGAAGTCTTTTTAACTTTGAAAATAATAGTAAAACAATTTTTCACATTAATTCTTAATATTAATGTAAGAAAAATGAAAGAAGGAAACCAATCACGAACTTCCAGCATTCAAAAATTATTCTTCAACCCTCACAGACAAAATCTGAAACAGATTTAATGTGATCACGTTTCATATTCCTGTTTTTCTGGGCTCTATCGATAGATTCATGAAAGATATGATGAACTTAACGTTGTTAACTATATATAAAAATGAACTGCCATACTCCCCTTCCACCTTGCATGCATTTTCTAGGTTGAGTTAGTTTTTGATTAAACAAAATTTTAAAATCATTTCTCAGATCCTGAACTGTTTCTAAATCGGAACGTTATTATAGAATAACCACGTCCGAAATTCTTAATGAATGTAGATGCAATTAAATGCGCGAAATAAGACGCTTTTTGCTCAGAGATATGTTTAGTTATTATAAAATTTTAATTAATTATCCTTAAATGTGAGCTTTAGGAAATGTAATTCGCTGTAATGTCTTTACCTCTGTTAAACGATGCGATGTGTTCCTAACAATACCCTAAATTAGATTCTTTTCTTTTTTCGTTTCTCTGCCTTGGAAATCCATCAGCATCCTTAAGTATGAGGCATAAAGATGTGTTTTAAAAAATGCGACATTTCTTCTTAAAAAGGGAAATGGAATCTATTTCGTAACATGTTCATTCTCATGCACTTGACAGCATTTTGTTAAGCTGATGGAATCTGAGTTAATGAACCCACGCTCCTAACAAGAATAAGATTTTCCTTAAGCTGATGACGAAAGGCTTCCCCCTCTACTTGTCTTTTTTTTTCCCCTCCATCTCCTTATTTATTTTTTTTTTAAACCCTACGTTGCGAGTCTTTTTGTAGCTTCAAGTCATACCTTTTCTCCTCTGACAATGAATGGGGCCCTTATTTTAACTGCGAATTACTGAAAACGCATTTACCAGCTGAGCCAGTATTGCTTTCTTTGCATGCATTACGTAAAATGTGATTTCCTTTTCCTCTCTCTAGGGTATGAGGCATGTTTAAAATTTGCATTTTAAACACATAAAAAGATATCCGAATTCGCAGACGCTTTGAAAGCGGTAAAAATATTTTATTTTTCAATCAGTAAAGCTCTTGATATTTAAGAGTAAAATAATTGAATATCGGAAACATATTTGCGGACCTTAAAATATATATATTGCGGTGAAGGAGCTTTAAAAAATGTTTGAAAATTGAATTGATTGTGTTAAAATAGTCATATTTACGCTGTATGCATACATAAACTGAAGTGTCAAAACATTAAAAAACTTAAATTTCTGCATGTTTCTCCCACCGCGGAAACGGTTTCAGTCATTTGGTGGATCTGTGACATAACAGTTATGGGCTCTAAAGATTTTGCTTTAGAGGGGGTTCAATAAACTGGCTGGTGTACAGGATTTGGCATCGTTTGATAGTGGGCTTGCTGTATATACCAGAACGGTGGGATAACCCGAGGTGGCTAATGTTCTTGTGTTTCCATGTTCATAAAAATAGAGTATGCTAAAAATACATCAGCTGTTTAAAATCTTAAGTGAATATTAAATTTGGGAAACTTCAGCGACAAGAGAAAATGGTGAGTGTCACCATATTGTAAAAGAACAAAATCACTAACTGCTGTGAATTTTGGTAATCACTCAAAGAAGGGGAATATTGTATCACACTTCTGGACTGATGCAGTCAAGACCTAAGTTAATGATTGCGCAGTGTGACTACTTTCTTTAGAATTTGGAAGCTTTTGACCGATATAGGCACTGTTGTTGATAACAACGATGTGTTTCACCGAGGGCAGAAAAGAAAGAAAAAAATGTCGTCATTGAATTTGTATAGCTGTTGGCTTGTGACCTCTACGATCAGACCATGATTCCATTACATTTCGAACAGATATATTTGCAGGAGACACGTGAAGCTACCAAGCAACCTACCAGGCAAAATATTAAGCAAGTTTGTTCTGATTATCGAACAGCATAAAGCAGGCATGTCCAAACTGTTGCTACGTTGTAACAATACCTTTATTTTTTAAGCGAAGATCTTGTTATGGCAAGTTGGTTTAACAGTCAGTAATTTGAATTTCTAAATTACATCGTACGTACATTTTTTTTAATAATTTCAAAATATTCTTTACAAAGTAACAAGCAAAACATAAATATTCCCTTTACTGACTTACAACTATGATTATTCTAATTTTAGAAGAGGGGAAAACGAATACATTAGGAGTAAATTGTTTTAACATCTCTCATATTTTATCGATGGGGAACTACAAATACATATAGTTGCACTGGAAAAAGCATAACTGATGTGATGATCGCATTTAATATTGAGTTAATAAATACATCTTCATATGTTTGCACTCATGTCAACTATGTGTTAGAAACTAAACTATTATTTTTTATGTAAAAACACTGGTATGTTGAGAGTTTAATTTTCGTACATTGAATTAAAAATTCGCTCCTTGAGTCACTGCGCTAAAAGGGCTATATGTAAAAAGTTTTTTTTTTTTTTTTATTTGAGGGAGCTTTACACTTCAGACGAATGAAAACGTTTTATAGTATTGTAAAAATCACTACGTCTCTTTTCCTTTCCATTGCATTGCTCTTATAAACAGCTGACAATTTTTGGTTTGTTTCACAAATTATGCTAATTCTGATAAGGCTAACTTGCCCAGCCAATTACAACGATGCATTATATATTATGAACTACTAAACACCTCTTCAAAATGAACGAGTTCATTCCACTTGTTGGATAAGTTATTTCAGTTAGATCAAAGCAATTTTTGATGTGACGAAGAAACACGGCGTGAGATTCATGATTTTGTGTGAATTCAAATCTCGACGTAATACCACCGAAACAGTTGCCACTGTCAATAAAGCGTGAGTTGTCGGCAAGACGCGCACTGTTTTCAACTATCCGTAGATTGTTTTCAAAGTTTTATGCCAGAGATGCTGTCATCGACCATAAGCCAGGAGCCAGTCGTTCGGTTGTGCGTGACTTGGCACAGTTAAGATAGAAAGTAGAAGGAAAACCATCGCCCATAATACATTAGTAGTGCTGATTTTATCGTATTTTCAACGAAAGTTGCCAGACACCTGTCAACTATGGGCAAGTTTAAAAGACCGGATATCTGGGTTCCGTATAAACTTAACGCTCAGCAGTAGATATGAAATCTGGAAACGTGCATTGTCCTTGAAAAACAAACAAGCAAATAAAAACAAACAACAAAAAAAAAAAAAAAAAAAAAAAAGAAAGAAACACTAGTGCTACTTTTCTACATTGGATCCTTACGGCTGATAAAAAAAAATGGTTGCTTTATGACAGCAGAAAGCTAACACGCAGTGGTTTAGTAAAAAACCCATGCAACGAATCTCCAGATCCGATTTGTCGACAACCTGCAGAATGTTTTGAACTTTAGGTGATGGATTGCCAAGATGGTGATGTATTATGAGTTTTCCCCTAAAGGCCAAGTAACAACAACGCCTGAAAATACGAGGCCTTTCCTCGCCCTGAATATTCATTAGACTTGGCCTAATCAATCTTTCATACGCTCGCTATTCAGCCAACTTCTTGAGGGACAAATGGTTTGTTAGCCAGGATGTTGTGATTCATACCGTAAAAATTTCTTAGACCAGTGTGATGGTAGGTTTTATTGCATTCTTTTACTGAAAACAGGTTGGGCACGGTGTATTGCTTCCCGACGGAAGTTATTTTTTCTGAAGAAAATGTAATTCTTAATCTGATGTTGTTGTTTTTTTTAGTAGTGCTAATATTTATAAAATAACCTAATTCATTATGTGGCAATTCAAAGAAAATATTCTGTCTTTTATCTGAGAGAAGAAGGTCCTTATGATATGCAACATGGTACAAAATGTTGCATATCATAAGGACGCACTGAGCAAAATTAAAGCGGTTAATTTATTTTTGTTTGTGAATATCCATCTTAATTAAAAAAATAAAAGTTCCTTCATGATTTCTTAAATTTTTCTTTCTATTCAAACACTGGTTAATTACTCTTAAAAGATATTCGAAACAGGCAAATAGATATTTATATTTCTACGTTTCAGTATACGGCTGTTACAGATAATGAAGTTTGGCCACTCCTGTTTATACTGTGTGTATCTTAAGGGACACTAAGGTAAATTAAATTTTCTTCGAATGAAGCAGTGTGTGTAGAATTCACTCCAAATCTTTGCATTTCCATATACACTGGCAAGAAAAATTAAAGGAGCAAGTATAAAAACTCATGTAACATGAATGATTTGGAAGCTAAGAACATGGAACTTGCATAAGATCTTTATTTTGTCATGCCTGACGTATCTTTAAAATGAAGAATTGCCTATTTCTACAAAACATTTTATTTAAATAAAAATATAGGAAATTATATAGAGTGATGAAAAAATGGTGTTTCAATTTTTAAAGATGCATATAAAAATCAAATAAGGTATGTGGGCAACTTTGACCGAAATGCAAGCTTTACAGCAATTTTCCATACTGGAATTCCTAGAGAATGGTGTCTACAGTGATGCAGTTCGACATCCTAGTGTGTTTTACAAACGTTCTTTTGTATATAAGTTCTGTATATTTTTCCTTTTGTATACTAGTTCGGTGAATATGCGGGAATTCCACCCGCTGAATTCTTTTTTCCTCAAGATAATCGGTCACTAGTGCAGCTCGGTAGGACAAGCATTATCATCCATTAGGAGGAAATTATTACCTGTTGCGCCGCTAAACAACTTGACATAAGGATAAAATTTATCAATTTTGTATATTTCAACATTCATAGCGGCACTGATAAAAGTGCATTGATCAGTGCGGTCATTCAAAATTATGCCTACTCTATTATAATTTCACTAGCTTTGTACCAATGCCTTTCATGGATGTGTTTAGGCATGTCGCGCGTATTTGCTCCGCACAGATCGTAACACGTCTAGAATTCCCCATCCAAACAAAACCGGGTTCATCAGTAAAGGGAACCCGGCTCCAGTTTGTGATACTTCACTCACGATGATTTTTGCACCATTGCAACCAGACGCATTTTACTGCCTGAATTAGTAGGACACATATCATATATTTTTTTTTTTGTATGTGTGTACATCCCTGTTTTATGCAGCCTGGTCACTCACTGCATGTTTGTGTAGTCGAGTTCCTGTAACTGCAACGAACTCCTATGCAATCTAGGCTGTTATTAGTTGCCTATTTCTTTTAACAATCGTTGCCAATGTTCCAGAGAGTCTGTAGTGGCACAGTTTCGCCCTTGACTTGGTTATTTGCATAAATCATCAGTGTCTTTTAAACCATTTCCAGATTTCTAGATTTGACATCATGGTTTTGGTTCCCTCTAGATCTTTACAGTCAGACGCCTGTCAGTTTCTGTCTTGCTTTCATTCACCCAGTCTCAAGATCCACTCTCCCAATCGCACACCATTTTTTATAATCAATCTAATGCATTCTCAATGATGTGTTCCACCTTCCACACACTTAAATGTTATCCAACTACTCGTATACTCCTTGAAATTAAAATCATTTTAAGCATCCTTTTCACTCGTACCGAAAGAACAGACGAAAAAAACCCTGCATATTTCTATGTAGCCAAAGGTGAAACCCATTGGACTGGGTGACAACGTTGACCTTGAGCTGCCAACCACGTTATCATTGCACTTTACTTAATATAATTGACATAAAGCACATTTTTATAGCTGTTTCTTTAATTTTTCCAACAAGTTTGTAAGGTATCTTCATTCTGTATCGTGCTTGGGCCACACAAAGTTTGTTGAATGAAAACTACCGATCTGATATACTACTTCCCCGCTAGCCTCGCGAAGATCCAAATAAACAGTTACAGGACTCTGTGGGCAGACTACAATAAAGCCTTGCAGTGACTTCCAACGAACAATAATGAAATTCCAATCTTACTTCATATCTTGTGTAACTTGATGGGCTATTGTAACATTTCTATTTTGCTTATGATTCGAATTTAATTTCTTAATGCAAGTATTTTTATCGCAGGCTACGATATCGTGATCTTAACCCCCCCCCTTCTGTACAATAGCTGTTCTTCTTTACTCGGTACTCAACTTATTACGTTGCTTTTCCGCCTATTCTTGTCAGTGTATCAATCATTTAATTCATGAATTATATTCATTAAAGTAAGAGAATTCCATACTTTACTTACATTTTTGAAGTTTTGTGTTTCAACATTTCTATTTCGACTGCATTTAAAACAGAAACCGAATATTTTTCACGAAGGCAAAAAAGTGCATATTTTTTACAGTGACGTTATAACATCATCCTTTGATAATAGCATTTCAAATAATTCACAATTTCTCTTACTTTACGAGACAAAAAAAAGTATGAAAATTACTCTATAAATGCCGATCTTTCAACAGCATCTTCCTTAGTTGAAACTCATTGCATAATACAATGGTAAATACCATTTCAAGGCTCACTTCTTTATTAAGTAGTGTCCTGTTTGCTAAAGAAGTGCTTTTAACCTCTGAATAAGATTTGATGCGCACTTTCAAATTACTCTAGCTAGAGATCTAGGGCAGTGATATTACCATTTTTTTAACTTGGTAGCAAGAAATGAAATACGAGTCATGTATCCACATCAAAGCAATGCAGTTTATTAAATAAGTAAGGAACAATATTTATTTATTGCTTCTTGCTTATTTTATAAATGCAGTCCTTCGGCATAAACATAAAGAATGAATACTGCTCGTAATTTAAACGATAAAGTCTTCTCAAATATAATTCGAAATAAAGCCTACTAGATTTCTGGTAATGGGTTAAATCAAATATCGAGTCACTTTAAACAGCGAAAGATGTAGACTTATTCAAATCTTAATTTTTGAAATAACTTCATGAAATCATTTTAGTATATGAAAAAAGCGTCATGATGAAGTCATAATCCTCAGTTGAAACTTCCAACTGATAACCGCCTTTTAAAATCAGTGAAATAATCGGACATATCTGACCTTTCTTTGCTAATGCCTTCTTGTAAATTGTGATCGAACCTTCCGATACTTGAACTGTAGCACGAAATATTAAATCATGTCTACTTTCTTTATTTCTTATATTTTATTACAATTAAAAAGATGACCGCTTCACTGTTGTATTATAATCTAAGCAATTATAAAGGCTGCAATTCTGAGGTCCTATGCACTGGGATATATTATCGCATTTTCTTAAACCGTCAATAGAAGGATTTGCTTTTAATGCCGTACAAACAAACAGAAACCTCTGAGATTTTAATCTTATCTTATTGCTAGCTCATTATCGGCCTTCACTGGGTAGTTATCGTATTATCAGCGAATGTAAAAAAGCAGTTCCTTAGTTAGACAGACAACATATAAGAAATAAAAGTGGTATTGTTTTTTTTATGGCGGACTATAAAACTTAGATTCTGTATTTCAGATTTTCGGGTAGGTAAACTAAAGGCGTTAAAACTATTTGGTGTCCGGATACTTCGAAAATAATTATATACTTCTAATTATGATAACTCTTGGCTGCCCTACCCCGTGAACACTTAAGCACATTACAGGTCCACTCTTCCCTTTGCGCACATTGGGGAGGTTCACCCGTCGCAGAAGGCCATTACCCAGCAAACCGGGGAATGACCCCCCGGCTACGGATCCAACCGCTCAGAACATGGCAGACCCCCGAAGCCGGCCAATAAGTGACCGTTCCCGGAGCCTTCAGAACCACCAAGTTCATAAATTTTATACCCCCGTGGCCGAGACTGCCTAGGTACAGATCCTAGCCAGTAGCTTCGCAGAGTTCTCTACGTCGACCCCCGGGGGATGAACTTCTAATTATGATAATAGTTATAATGTATTTCTCCCGCCTTCCTAGCGTGCCTTCGTGGTGTAGTAGTTCTGCACGCTGGGACCGGTATTCCAGAGGTCCGCGGTTCGATTCCCGGCGAAGACTTTTTTCACCTTTCCTGCTTCCAAAAATTACTTAATGTCTCTAAAGTGGCGTCCGAACTAAAAGGGTGTTGGATGATGATTCTCCTCAGCTAGGAGTTGGCGATTGGGTCCCCTAAAAACCCTAGTCGCCCATTAAAAGGGGGAATATATAAGGTATTTCTCCCGACTTCGTGGTGTAGTGGTCCTGCACGCTGGGCCGGTATTATTATAGAAGTCCGTAATTCGATTCCCGGCGAAGGCGATTGCTAATTTTTCATCTCTCCGGCTTCTAAAAAATCCTAATGTCTCTACATAGTAATAATAATCTTCTAAAGCATGCTAAATGCTGCTGCATTCCCCAAAACCAGGCTTCAACATTTGCAAACAAACTTGGAAGAATGACGGGCCAAGTAAAATTAAGTGCAACAAGTAAAAGGTTAAGATTTTTTACACGTAGATTGCAGACAAAATTAAAATATCCATTTTCTTTTTAAGGCATGCAACTGACACTCATTGGTAACTTAATGATTGGTATTATATGCTTCGATCTATAGGAACTTCACATCATTTGATTCTTGTACACTGTACCTTTTGCTTCATCTGAGCCTCGCACGGATGTAAATGTGAAACAGATGTGGCAATTGTCACATTTGTTTCGATGGCTTATTAAAAAATTACCGATGTTTGAAGTACAGTTATATGTGCTCAGTTTTTTGCACTTAGCTAAAACTGGAAGTACAAAAATACTTCGTTCAGTTTTCTAGACTTCTAGTTTTCCCAGCATGAAAAAAATGTTTGATAACCTATATTCTAATCTAACTCTTTACCTATCGGATATGCACAACTTGGTATTACAGCAAGCATTACATACTAACCAAAATGGACATAACATCTGTTGGTTTTCCAAATAGAAACATGAAATTCATATCCTTATTTTTCTGTAACTGTAAGAGTAAATATATTCTCATTAGTATAAAAGTATGCTTAACATTTTGAACATAGCAACGAAGAGAGTGGAAGCAGAAGAAATATTAAACAATGATGTAGCCCAAAATATACTAACTCAAGGAAAAAATTTAACAAGTGATGTGATTTTCTGTTAAGGAAGCATAAAGCTGACAACGATTGCTTTCTTTAAAAGAGTTTTAAAACCTAAGCGTATTTGTAATGTACCTTTCTAAGCGTATTAGTTACAAAAAATCGAGATCCTAAAGCTTTCAGATATGTTCAATGGATTTAAAATCGGAAGAATCTGCAAAACGAGTATTGCTGAATAAAAATAGCACAGTATCATCTATTAAGAGAAATCCATCTCTTATGACCTAGTGGTAGAATAATTAAAACTGTGCAGTAGTAATTGAGCTTAACTTCGAAAGAGCTGTATGAGCATTTTAATGGTTTTTCTTATGCGTAAAGTGAATACGAGCGAATTACACCGAGGCATCCCTCCCCTTAGAAAATAGCTTTCGCATACTGCGCCATGACTAATCAAACAAAATTCCCTTACAACTTTTCAAAAATGTTGCGTACTTATGGCGAGTGATTCAGGTTCTCATACTTTAAGTCTTTGAGCGTTTAAAGGAACACCATGATGGACATCGAAGTCTTCGAGGCCATACAACATTATTCCATACCCAATCACGAATACAACACTTTAAAATTTATGTCTTTCTAAGATTTTGATGGAAATATTTCTTATGTTGGACCCTTTTCAGATAAGTATAGATCTAGTTTCTCTTAAAGCAAAATCGAAATTCATCCGTTCAGAAGATTTGAATTTCAGTGCAAAGCATGCCAATTTGGATGCTGCTTACGCTGTTTGAAACGCGCACCCTTTGTGTTTGAAATGAGAGGAACGTAAACCATGGTTTAGTTTCATAGATGGTTCTTTTTTCAAGTTTAGTACACGCAGTAAATCTCATACGTGTCCCTGTAAAATACAACAAGCCTACAACTATTTGTTTTTCCCACACCTTTTTCTGCCTTCTGTCAACGTTCCGTTATTATAAGCAATAAGATTTCTCTCTTGTCTCTCTAAACTCTTCTTATATTCAAGAAAGGATATACCTAGCGATGTGTGTAATTCTGATGACGCTAGTTAAAATTTTTCTAGTAGACTTTGCCTGAAATCTGTCGAGCAGCCGCCCAAACGAAATAATGGTTAGGGGACCCTGACTGCGATACCGAAGGGCCCGGGTTCGAATCCCGGAGAAGGCATGGCTGTAAAATTGTATGTCCCTTCATAGGAAGTAACGATTACCACCAATTATGTGCCTCCACAATAAAATGGCCACCACTTCTGACCTTAGTAGTAGTGGCCAGTGCCGTTATAGGCAAGTGCCCGCCATTGGGAAAAAAAATCTGTCGGGCTCAAAAGCATCTCCAAAGGTTGGTGATAAGATACGAGACCTTCAGATTCCATCCCGTGGGATTCTTTTGGTCATGAAATGAAGCACAGAAAGATAGTTTCCAGACCTTTTGTTTTTTTGTTTAAATTAGGTACTCTAACCCAGTAATTTTTCAGGCAGGCAGTTTTCATTTTAAATATAGTCTGTGTGCTTTGCCTAAATTAATTAATCTCATCCATACGTATTTCAAGGCATTTAACAGTAAACTACCGAAGATCAACTTACACTTATTTTTACCGAGGGGGAAAATTCCTCCTTTTGACGGATCTATACTTATAGCATGAAACTCTGAATAGATAAAGTATTTTACACTCGGTGATTTAGTCAAAATTTTATGCAAAACTGATCCTTTCCTTGATTCTTTCCTTGATTTTCCTTTGACTCTCTCCATCGCTTAAATAAGCTGTTATTAGCAATTAATCAAGGAAGGAGTAAAGTACCAGAAAATGACTTCTTCTGAATTAAAAAAAGGATAATCACCTAACCCTCTGAGCGTTATGAGCGGCTTTATCCGGTCATCAGAAGTTTTGCTACTTGGCATATATTAGCTTATAATTTAAGATATTTTGCTTTCTTACTTTCTTTAATAATGTAAATCATCTTAATGAATGTACGTTTATGAAAATACAGACTAAAATAAGTAATTTAGAAACTCACATAATAAATGCTGTTTAATTACCGGTTTTCCTGACGGATCTAAAATCTTGCGTCGCTCAGAGGGTGACTTTGAGGGGGTTTACGATTTATCAAAAACTGTATTTTGTGCAAAAGCGTATGGGAATTTTTTTATTTTGATTTGCTTAATGCTTTTTTTGCGCGAATGAAATAATGCGAAATCCATTAGAATGTAGACCTTACATTGGTATCCTTTGCCAGACACAGCTTAAGAATTCGTATTTTAAAGGCCTTCCTTCAGTTAGCGGCAGATGAGGCTGAACTGCTCTTGAAAATGTCAACTTATCACTCACTCACTTTCTTTGAGATCTGAAGCTACTAGGCTTGCTTATCTATGACCTTTCACACTTCTTCGGTAATTTACTGATGCGAGTCCTTCTTCCCCCCCCCCCTTTGAGTAAGGAAGTGACATTTCGTGTTTCATCGTCGTTTATTCAGAAGTGTTTTGGTGGAGCTGTGAGTTGCCCTTAAAAATGTTTTTTGAAATATTCTGGTTTAAAAATTCAATATGCCTGTATCTAAGTAAATAGATTTAATATTCTGAAATTGCAGCATATGTGCTGATAATTAGTATCCTACCCGAAGGCAGTTAACGTCATTGCTGTGTCATGATTCAAATATTAAACTCCATATTCATGCTCCTATTGGATTTTAACTGCATGGAAAAGATGTAATACATTTTTTTAACCTCTTCCAAATTACTTTGTTAATGTATTTAATGACGTAAATGAATTTAAATTTCTCAATCTTTTATTTTATAATGGTAGTTGTATCGCAATATTGTATTTTTTTTTTTTTTTTCAGTTGCTTTTATAAAGAGCAGCTAATTTCATGGTATTTATCGCACCATTTATTTTTTCCCAGTTTCAAGAATAGTAACTGCTTTCAGATCTTGAACTCGGAAATTAGATTTTATTCACTTTTACTCAACGTTTCAATTTACTGAAACAGAAGAATAGTTATTTGTTTCTTTCTTGATAATTAATCATTATGGCTGATGTCAATATAAAATCTTCTTTCTGAAAAAGTGTATTTCCTTAGAAAGTAATATCTAAATAAATTAAATGTTCATCATAAAGACGATGATAATTTCATATCAATTTTTAATCTCATATTGGTGGGCAAGTAAAGCCACTTTTGCACACAGTCGAATATTGCAGTTGGAATTCATCCCATAACTTCCACTATGAGGATGCCTAACTGGCATTATAAAAAATGGCTTAAACAAACTCTGTAATAATGCTTTGTGAAAAGTATTTTCGTGATAATAATAATGCAGTATAATAATAATAATACATTGTAATTAATACAATTAATAATGCAGTGTAATAATAATAATAATAATACATTGTAATTAATACAAATAATAATACAGTGTTACCTGTATACAACATTGTATTATTATTATTGTCTCATCCATATTTTTGTGAACTGAATTTCAATCTAAGAGGTACCTTGTGCCTGACAGAAATTAAAATAAATTTTTAAATAATAATGTTAAGAATCTAAAAGATATTTGCTCTTCAATTAAGCGCTATAAATAAGTATATCGTTTTGTGTAATTTAAAATATAAGTATATCGTTCTGTGAAATTCGATATATTTCTTTATAGTGTTTAATTAAGCTACGGAATTATATTATAACAATTAATAGCACATTACTGTCATCATATATATATATATAGCCACATATCAATATACAATCATGCAAATTTAATCACCTAAAAGTGTTATTTTTAAGAATTTCAGTTATAGAAACATTCGGTGCTATATTTTGCGAAAAGGAAATATTGTAATTGTTCTGAAGTGCAGTCTGTAGATTTTCTATCTATAAAATAATTCGATTCTATAGTACAAGGTATAAAATTATCTTACCTGTTTGTTGTTTTCAAATACGAGAATGTCATACTTAAGGATAGGAAGCCGTTTCCCAGGAAGATAAGGCGCCGATCTTCAGGAAATTCTTTTAGCTTGTTAGGCTTTTTGGTGCGAGGAACCTGAAAAAATGAATTGGCTTTCCGCCGGGGTTTCAAGCCGTGGATCTTTCACTTATAGTACAAAAGCGCACGCGGAGGGTATGTGATAAATCTTTATATTCTTCTTCATTTCAAGGGAGATGGGAAGAGGCATGACAGCCAGTCAGGCAATTTAAGTGGCATAAATAATATACGCCATTCGACAAGAATTTTAAATCTGTGCACGATGAAATCATAAAAAAGTGCATTTGAATATTTATTGTTTCTCTACAACGGAATATTTAGATCATGACTGTTAAAAAGCTGAATTTTGTACTTCTAATTTAAAGATAAGATTAATTTATCTTACGCGAAGGATTTCCCAAAATCAATGGTTTGAATTTTCCAACCTAAGAATATAATAGTTAAAAAAAATAGCCTGAATATTATAAGGCAAGAATAAAGCTCTAAACGTTAATTTACAGAATATACGTTAACACTGTTTATTACAAGATCCTAATCAGTTACTTTATTGCGTTCAGTCTCACTCTGATTTCGCATACATGAAAATCCAGAAGAATTTAGTTCAATATCTAAAACATATTCAGTACTCCATTTTCTTCAGCCCTCGAGAAGAAATAAATTAGCTGACGCGAAGAAGCTATTAGAAGAATACAAGCAGGGTGAATTCATTGTAATTAAGAACTGCGTGATAAGGGCGCGTTAATTGTTACTCAAAATTGTGTGATATAATTTGCTGTGGAGCGAAATATTTCGTTAATTACTTTCTCCCACGCCTTCGCTATCAATCTTAGCTTGGTAGATGTCTTTATAGGGCAAATGTTACCTTCTGATTTATTGCAATTGTTATTTGATAGTCAGATGTCGAAGAATTCAGGGGATCATACCCAAATCAAGCTAAATTGTAGTGTTATAACTTTGCTCAAACTAAGCATTAGATTTATAATATGACCTTTAATATTTGCTTGTTATATTGAATTTAAGTTACAGGCAATTTACTAAAGTACTTAGAAAGTAATTTAAATTAAGTCGGATGATACAAACTTTCTCAAATACTTTATTTCCCTTACAAATATTTGTGGAATTTTAATTCTCATATTTGAATTTCTTTAATGTAATTCATATACATATAAAGCTAGCTTGAAATCGAATCGATACTTTTTATGTCCCAAGGAAAATGGAACTAGAAGTCGGTAAATTATTGTCAATACTGCGCAACTTAATGTAGCTTCGAAACTCACACACCATGTTGTTTATCGGTTTCTAACAAAAATATATTATAGGCCATGCAGAATGACCAGTGTAGTTCTTAAAAATACATTGAAACACATTGTGTTTCCAGTAACACAAAACAAAGGCAGCTAGTATATTGCTTAATAACATGTTTGATACTACCCAGTGCCAACAAATTATGTACCGCCTAAACTAAGTACTCTGTATAATAGTTTAAGGTCATTTATAAATACCAGGAAAATAAATCATAGTTCATAGTCCGTGCAATGAAAAAGGTCTCATAATCGGACAGGGAAATAATAATCCCATAGTATATAATTAATACTTCCATTTTGCAACATGAATAAAGCACATTTAACTTGTAGGGCTTCACTATGTAATTAACTTCTTAATCCGTAATTAGACTGGCGGGTAATTTATCCCTCTTTCTGTGAAATAACAACTGAGTCAGAAAAAGGTTATTTTCATTTATAAAGGTTATACCATATTTTTATTTAAAATTTTAAATTGAACACATGCATGGCTTGGGCTTATAATCTAAATCTCTGCAGCTTGCGGGATGTCAGTTAAAAGAAATGTGAACTTAAAATACGAAGTAATTAGGAGCTGGAGATCACAATGCAAAAAGCTCACTTGAATTTACTAAATGGGCAGTTGACTTCCGCTTGCAAAATGGCTAACGCCGGATAACTTAAGTCGCAGAGCTGGGCCAGAGAAGAGTATTACTGTCAGAGCCGTTGTCCAAAAGCTTTTTGCCTAAACTTTCAAGAACTCTGTCTTAAATATATGTATCTCATTTACGTCCTGGTGGGAGCTAACGAGAAGAAATGACAGCACTGTTTAAAATAAGCTAATTAATTATTTAACTTAAATACCTTACAAATCCCTTAAGATAATTGATAAAAATAAGATAATTGATTATTTAACTTAAACACCTTACAAATTCTTTAAACATTTTCATGTGTGGAATTGCTATACTCACACGGCAGTTCCTGCTTCTTGGTCCAAACAACAACAGTGGTGAATTTCGCAGACCTAAAAGTAGAGACGCTAAGATTAATTGTTTCTCGCCACAATTACCCCAGCATCTCTACCTCCACATCTGCGGAAGTAACAGCATTCGATGTCTTGATTTCCTTATGCCTCTCTGGAAAAGTAGTAGCAGGGAATTTGGCAGTAATACCTTTTTACTTGTCAAATTTAGCGTTGGCTGCGATATGGAAATCAAAAATTCCCCGCAGTGGGGCACGGATATGAATCCTTATTTTACAAAATTAATACTTCTATTATATAACAATAAAGAATAACAAATTTTTAGAGTATAAGAACAAGAACGTATTTCCTTTTTTCCAATAAAACTCATCTTTGCGCCCTTCCATTTCGTCACTGTCATCGCGATTTAGATTTCCTTTATTCAAACAGCAACAGATGTAAATTTCCTAAACATACAGGTTCCCTGCACAAGAAAAAAAAAGTGGGACCTTGGTAGTTCTTCTAGATCTCCCATTTCTACTAGATCGGTTGACGTAATTTAACTAGCGTTTTTCATGTGTGGAAAGCGCGATTTAGGATGTATATAATATTTATATCTAGGATTGTCCTAACATAGCCATTTTGACACAAAATCGATCTTTTTCTGAAATGGCATACCAATTTTTTCCATATTTCGATTCTGCTACTAAAATTATGCCTAAATATTAAATTTTGTATAATTTGGGGAGAAATTTACCGAGAAATTCAAAAAAATTATCTTTTCGCACTTTTTCAGTTTGCATCAAGAATACTTCACTTGGCAAAATTCTTAATTTATGATAATCTATTTTCCTTACCATTTTATCGTGCACGAGCAGAAAAAAGGTACATCTTTCATTCTTTCGAATAATTTTAACAAAGTGCGTAAACCGCTATTTTGGGTTATTATAACTAATGCCAAATTTCAGAAAGCGCCAATATATAAATTCACGTATATCTTGAGAAAGTTTGAATAAAAAATTCTATTTCTTGCAGGCATTTCTAGAAATACATTTACTTTAAGATAATGGTAAAAATTTTATTGTTTATTATTCAATTTTTTTCTGAAAAATATATAAAAATTACCAAAAAAAATAAAAATTTTAAAAACAAATCAGAAGTAGCTGCGAATTTTATTTGGATTGAAATTTAGTTTCGAACTCTGAAAGAACGAATCAAGTAAGTTTAATTTAAAAAAGGTGAGTTACGTACAAAATTCAATTCACATTGAGAAACTAAAATTGAAAGAGCAAATTTTTTTAAAATCTTCTCGTGCGATTTTTAAAATACTTGACACTTTGGCATAATTTGAATCCTAAAATCGAGATATGGGAAGAAATAGGTATGTCATTTCAGAAAAAGTCTGATTTTTGTGTCAGAATTGATGTATTTAAATCAAATATATAGCCTAGGCGTGCGTGCGTGTGCGTGTGTGTGTGTGGGTTGTGCAAGGTATACAGGTGCTAATGTTGCAATTTCTCGTAACAATTACCCCAACATATCTACTATCAGATCTATGGAAGTAGCAAAATTCAAGATTTCGTCTTACCTTCTGCCTCTGGAAAAGTAGCAGCAATTTATTCGGCAGTAACATCTCCTTTCCTTTTTATTTCAGCGATGGCTGCGGTACTGGGCTCAAAAAGTGCCTATAGTCCGACAAGAAGATAAAACTCCCATAAATATACAGTTAATGATTCCATTGCATAACATGATAAACATACATTTCATAAAAGAATTTCCAGTCCTAAAGAATCCAAAATATAGGGACAGAAACTTACTTAAATGTTTTCTTCTCGAATACATGTTTACTGCCCTCAGTTTCCTTATTTAAGTGTCGATATCGGTTTTCTTCAGTTAAACAGCAACAATGATGAATTTGTAACTAATGTAATGTAACTTGTCCGATTGGATTGTCTTGCTCCTTTTGGTACTTCTCTTCTTCCCCTTATCTCCGTTTTTCTCATCTGATATTTTCTCCACGTCCGGGTTTATTTATGTCAAGTGCCCTTGGGCTTTAATTCTGGAACCGGCAATATTGCTCCTCGCAATAGCTCGGTCAATTATAGAGTCTAAGTCTGAAGAATCATTGTCACACCTCAAGTCACACTTGAGGTCACACCTCAAGTCACACTTGAGGTTCGAATCCCGCGAACGGGCTGGCTGCATGGGTGTTTTCGTGGTTTTCCCCATGTGTAACGTGTATACGAGCCAGTTTCCCTTAGAAAGTCCTCCACGAAGGCATCCCTCCCCTTAGGCAGATAGCCCTAGTGTGCTTTGCCGTAATTAAATACACGCCACCATTCTTTCACTTATTTCTGTGTGTGATGGGAAAGGCTGCGGATCTAAGCGACTTTGATAGAGGGCAGATTGTGATGGCTCGAAGGCTCAGAGCAAGTATTTCCGAAACCGCACGACTCGTGGGTTGTTCGCGATCTACAGTTGTTAGTACATATGAAAAGTGGATGAATGACGATGAAACCAGCTGTAGACGACATGGTGTTGGACGTCCACACGCTATTAAAGAAAAGGTCGTCGGAGACTCTCTCGCATGGTGAAGCAAAACCAGAGCCAGACAGTGGCTCAGCTGAGAGCCGAATACAGTGCAGGGCCAAGTAGAAAACTATCGCAGCACACTGTTCAGCGGACACTGTTGGATATAGGGCTACGCAGCAAATGTCCCACTCGTGTGCCTTTGCTGACCAAGCGTCATCGCCAACTGCGCCTGCGCTGGGCGCAGAAATATCGCGACTGGTCCATGGATCAGTGAGAGTAAGGATACGCCGTCTTCCAGGCGAACAGTTGCTCCCTTAATGCACAGTAGGTCAAACACAGGCCGGTGGTGGCGGTGTTATGCTCTGGGGGACGTTCTCTTGGGCGTCTCTGGGACCCGTGGTTGTAGTAGAGCAGACCATGAATGCTACAGGGTATCTGAACATCATTGCGGTCCAGTTGCACCCTTACATGGCCTCTGTTTTCCCAGCTGGAAATTGAATGTTCCAACAAGACAACGCCCCGTGTCACAAGGCTACATTTGTGTTGGAGGGGTTCCAGGAACATGATGCTGATTTCCAGTTAATGTCCTGGCCGCCTAACTCACCGGATCTCAATCCTATAGAACACATTTGAGATGTCATGGGACGGCAGCTCAGAGGTCAAAGAGCACCAATTCGCAATATCTCGGATTTGCGTGACCGTTGCTACAACATCTGGTACAATCTGTCTCCGGCCATCTATCAAGAACTTGTGGCATCCATGCTAAGGCGGGTTGAAGCTGTGTTGCGCGCCAAAGGTGGCCCAACTCGTTATTGACAAGTGGTCATAATGTTTTGGCTCTTGAGTGTATTTCTTTAAGAACTAGTCGCCTGAATTAGTTATCATACAATTACCCCAACATCTCTACTATCGGATCTATGGAAGTAGCAACATTCAAGATTTCGTCTTACCTTCTGCCTCTCTGGAAAAGTAGCAGCAATGAATTCGGCAGTAACATCTCCTTCCTTTTTTATTTCAGCGATGGTTGCGGTACTGGGCTCAAAAAGTGCCTATAGTCCGACAAGAAGATGAAACTCCCATAAATATACAATTAATGATTCCATTGCATAACATGATAAAAATACATGTCATAAAAGAATTTCCAGTCCTAAAGAATCCAAAATATAGGGACAGAAACTTACTTCAATGTTTTCTTCTCGAATACATGTTAACTGCCCTCAGTTTCCTTATTTAAGTGTCGATATCGGTTTTCTTCAGTTAAACAGCAACAATGATGAATTTCGCAGACATAAAGGTAGAGATGGTAGGATTGAATAGTTTCTGTCTACAATTACCCTAACATCTCTACCTCCAGATCTGCGGAAAGAACATTATTCAATGTTTTGACTTCGTTGTGCCTGTCTGCAAAGATACCAGCAGTGAAATACAATTGTAACAACTTCTCCCTTTTACATTACAGATCTTTTTATCATTAAATATGACATTCTTCACGGTTACGCCACATAAAATTCATTTCAACAACAAAATCACAAAGTATTTAAAGACAACATCTCTTTAGAGTTTACGATGCAGGGTGAGAAGTTCTTATACATATTTTTATATTCGCCATATTATTTCTTTAAGAACTAGTCGCCTGAATTAGTTATCATACAATTACCCCAACATCTCTACTATCGGATCTATGGAAGTAGCAACATTCAAGATTTCGCCTTACCTCTGCCTCTGAAAAAGTAGCAGCAATGAATTCGGCAGTAACATCTCCTTCCTTTTTCATTTCAGCGATGGCTGCGGTACTGGGCTCAAAAAGTGCCTATAGTCCGACAAGAAGATGAAACTCCCATAAATATACAATTAATGATTCCATTGCATAACATGATAAAAATACATTTCATAAAAGAATTTTCAGTCCTAAAGAATCCAAAATATAGGGACAGAAACTTACTTCAATGTTTTCTTCTCGAATACATGTTAACTGCCCTCAGTTTCCTTATTTCAGTGTCGATATCGGTTTTCTTCAGTTAAAAAGCAACAATGATGAATTTCGCAGACATAAAGGTAGAGATGGTAGGATTGAATAGTTTCTGTCTACTATTACCCTAACATCTCTACCTCCAGATCTGCGGAAAAACAATATTCAATGTTTTGACTTCGTTGTGTCTGTCTGCAAAGATACCAGCAGTGAAATACGGTTGTAACAACTTCCTTTTACATTACAGATCTTTTTATTATTAAATATGACATTCTTCACGCTTACGCCACATAGAATTTATTTCAACAACAAAATCACAAAGTATTTAACGACAACATATCTTTAGAGTTTACGATGCAGGGTGAGAAGTTCCTATACATATTTTTATACTCGCCATATTATTTCTTTAAGAACTAGTCGCCTGAATTAGTTATCATAAAGAAATAGTGAGTAAAGATTTCAATGAGTCCAGTTTGTGTCATTTCATAAAAACGTTGTATATTTCTAATTAGACATTTCATGATTTTTAATACGACTGTATTTAAATCAATCACATTAAAAAGCAGAAAAAGATGTTTTTAAGAAACGTGTTTATTGCTTTGAAATCTCTTAACTTAACGCGACTTATATCGCTTAGTTCGCTGGAAGGTTATGAGGTTGCTCAATAACCTTCCAGATTAAATTTAAAACAAGCTTTGACTTTACTGAATGAAAACACGCTGGCATGGGGAAGATAAAAGTGTTTTATCTCCGGCCACGGCAACATATTGTTTTCATAGAGCCGAGTTTGTTAATTAAAATTGAAAGTTGAGTGTCTTTTATTTTCTCTAATAGAAATACACTTGCTCGCTGGAGGTAAGACTGTTTTGTTTAGAACAATGTTTCCACTGCTCGCTTTCAGATAGCTGAGTTTGTTAATAAAAATTTCATTAAGTTTTAGTAAATATGAAGTGAAAAAGATAAAACAAATTCGAAATTCGCGTTTCCAGGTCCACATGCTCGGGTGGAGGATTGCGTTATTCAAATCTTCATGGCTCTAGGATTGGTCGTTTATACACAATGCGAGGAACGTGCATACTACATACCTGCAGACTTTTCATTATTTAAGTTTTTATTTTCTTTAAAAATAATACAGGACTATAATATTTGGTGGCAATAATTTGAAAATTGATATGTGGTTTATGGTGAACCGTCGCAAAATCCAATTTCGAGATTAATAGCCCCTTCTGAGCTTCAAAGGAGAAAAAATAAAGCAGTTATGTTTTAGATAACAACAATGGATGCCCCCCCCAACGGAACAGTGGTTAGTGGGGGCATTTTAAATATGGCTAGCCGAAAGTCTTCTCTTGTGGTTTGGTGGTAGGGGAAGAGGGGTGGGAGACCCTCGAATCACACCCCCCGAGATCTTCCTCATAATTGGAGGGTGGAACTAAGCAAAATCGTGCTGTCACTTATTTATGGTGTTCACAGCTTTTTCCGACACGAACTGGTACTCCTTACCATCTCGTGGGTTTGTTCTGATTCGATCGGCCAAGTGAGTAGTCACAACAATAATACTGTAAGAACATTATAGAAATACTAAAAATACTGTAAAAACATTATAGAAATACTAAAAATACTGTAAGAATCAAATTGATTTATCAAATCAAATTGTTTTATCAAATTGAATCAAATTGTTTTATCAGATTTATTGATAAAACTTCAAAGAAACAGACAATACAAAAGTAATAAAAATAAACATATTTGCAGAATATGGACAAAGTGGTAGTATATGCAAAGTCCTTATTCTGCTTTGACAGAATTTATAATCTTTAACTTTATCTTTGAAAAACTTAGAACAGTAAATTCATTGGATTAAGACTACTAAGCTGGATTATGAAAAATTGTGCGAGGTCTCTTGAATAGCTGTTCAACTGTGGGATCATAATTTGCTTATTTGGGAATATAAGAGTAATTTTATAATGTATTTCTCCCGCCTTCTTGGCATGCCTTCGTGGTGTGGTAGTCTGCACGCTGGGTGCGTATTCCAGAGGTCTGTGGTTCGATTCCCGGAGAAGGCGTTGCTCATGTTTCATCTCTCCTGCTTCCAAAATATCTAATGTATCTACAATTTAGAGTTCATCAATAAGATGATTTAAAAAATTTTTTGCTTAGCTCAGCTCGAAAGTGAAGTGCCTTATAGCATGAAAACATTTACAACATTTGTCTTCAAATTATTTACCCAAATTACAAAATATGGTATTTCCAATTATACCCACACACATAAAAAACTATATATATATATATATATATATATTTGTAATAATAAAATTCCATAATCAAGAATACACTTAAAATTCTAACTGTATGTTCTTTTCATTTTGAATGCCGACGTTCTCTATTTTGAAAGTACGTGGAATTAAATCTACAGCCCCTTAGTCAAGTTGTTTTTCCCGCCTTTTCTACAAGTACAGTTTTAGAATGTGCTGGAAATATTTAAAGCGAACTGGAATGGCTGACGTCATTTCTTGGAAGCTCCGCCTTTCCAGAGGCTATAAAAAGATTCGCAAAAGAATATCAGGGCTTTTCTTAAATGTCACGATGCAGTAAACTTCATACCAAAAGTTATTAGTAATTCTTTTTATTTACTCCGGATATCTGATTTTTGTAACTGCTATTTCTCCTGAATAATAATAAATGGATCCTGTTTTTCAAACTTATCGTCTGATTATTTAAACTACGACTAAAGCTGATACATCACATATATATATTTATAATCACTAGGGGAAAATGCAGCCCCTTTAAGAAAGTGTACTTTTTTTAAATAAAAGTAGTTTGAGATGTTTATGTCAGGTTATCAAATTAAAACAAACTAAAGGTACTTTATTTTTCACCTGTTCTCCTCCGTTTTATGAAGAGAGCACCTTTTCTTTTCTATTTGATTACTCAGCACCATTTGCATTTTTCTCTTTCTCAGTCATAAGACTACGGTTGTAGCTTCAATAGTTCCCAGTATAATGTAAATAAGCCTCACGAGAGGAAACACAAACTTCATTTTGCCGCCCAAACCATAACGCTGTATTCGATCCGCATAGTGTGTGTATGTATGTGATTATGGCAAAGCCTCGAGGGCTATCTGCCTAAAGGGATGGATGCCTTCGTGGATGACTTTCTAAGGGAAACTGGCTCGTATACACGTTACACATGAGGAAAACCACGAAAACGCCAATGCAGCCATCCCGTTCGCGGGATTCGAACCTCGGACCGAACTACCAGTGTTCATCGACTTTACCGCTCGGCCGCTGGTGGGCCGATCCACACAGAATCCACTCTTCATTCTCTCTACAGTTCACCTGCTTCCATAGAATCTAAGACGGGCTCAAAAGACAAGACTTCATTCTCGGGCTTGGTGGTGCTAGTTGCGGTTAGTGGCTGTTTAAAGTGCTGTTGGTGGTTAGTGGCTGTTGGTGGTGCTAGTTGCAGTTAGTGGCTGTTTAAAGTAAGGCGTTTTACCTCAAAAAGACTTTTCTGAAACAATATCCTACAATAAACCAATCAAAATACTGCTGCAATGTTCGTCAGACCTATTATTGCTATTTCTATTATCTGCTATGCTATACTGGTCCAAGAGGTTGCAAAGTGGTCGTAGTAACGTCTTTGCTACGTCATGTCCTACTTGGGTAGTTAAGTTATATGCTGTTTCACAAGAATTCAATCGTACAATAAACCAATCATAATACTGCTGCAATGTTCGTCAGACCTATTATTGCTATTTCTATTATCTGCTATGCTATACTGGTCCAAGAGGTTGCAAAGTGGTCGTAGTAACGTCTTTGCTACGTCATGTCCTACTTGGGTAGTTAAGTTATATGCTCTTTCACAAGAATTCAAAGGCCAATTTATGGGAACGACGATGGACGATCGAATTAGGATGATCTAGTCCATCGATATGCTGTCTGCGAAACATTTCTGAAAAACGCAAAAGAAGTAGAAAAATGGCACATCCCTTATACAACTAGCATGAAGAGGATGAATTATATAAGTCACAACCTAAGTAATTTATTTTAGTATGTGCCTTCATATCTTTAGTTGAAAAGCAACAGTCATCCAGTAATTGCAGTGCCACGTTACCATGCCGATAATCCGGTCAAGAATTCCAGTTGAAAAAGTAAAAATAAAAAAATAAAATCTGAAAGGCTTCAGATTTTAAATTACGTCCAAAGGAGCGATTTTTTTAACATTTGTGTGTTACCTTTATTTATTAGATATTGTTCTCTTTGCACTTAAACCATCAAATTCAGTTCAACAGCAATATATCGCAAAATAATTTTAAACTGAGCACATCTTTAGAATTTCCGATACACAGTTTCACGCGCTGGAGATAAGAATTCTTTTTCTGTACAACGTTGAGTGTGTGTGTGTGTGTGATTATGGCAAAGCCTCGAGGGCTATCTGCCTAAGAGGAGGGATGCCTTCGTGGAGGACTTTCTAAGGGAAACTGGCTCGTATACACGTTACACATGGGGAAAACCACGAAAACACCCATGCAGCCAGCCCGTTCGCGGGATTCGAACCTCGGACCGAACTACCAGTGTTCAGCGACTTTACCGCTCGGCCGCTGGTGGGCTACGTACAACGTTGAAATTGCTTGCCTTGAAATACTTGAGTTTGTTAATAAAAAATTAGGTTAAAGTTTCACAAAATATGAAATCTATAATAAAACAAATTCCAAATTTCAAATTTGGGCTTCCAGATGCCCATATTCGCAGTAGGATTACGTCATTCAAAATTTGATGGCTCTAGGTACCGTTGTTTTATCACAATGCGAGAAACATATATATATTTATGCAGATTCTGCATTATTTAATTTCTTCAAATATGAGAGTAAATAATTAATTTCTTCAATATATTCAGAACGAAAATATTTGGTGGCGGCAATTTGAAAATTGAAACGGACATTCAGAGTAATTCGACGCAAAATCGCAAAACGAAAACAAAAGGTTTTATCCTCCAAAGGGCCTTTTGTCCCTTTGGAAGAAAAACCTGCATTCTAAACGTCCGTCGTGAAATATTTTCCACAAATTTTGCAAAATTTGATTGTTTAAATTTAAACAATGCCAAACCATGAATGTTTCCGTCATTTAAATTCTTTTATCACTGGAAGTATGTGTCTTCGATCAACGGTTATGAAAATAAAGGCCACATATGAACTCTCGTGGACATGATGTATAATAAACTTAAGCGAGTAATGAAATGTAACGAATAAAGCTGCGACGTTTAGGCCTTCCGAATATATTAAGATCCTGAAATCCGTAGAAACAAGGAGTGAAGTGTCGATAATAGCTAGATTGTATTTTTGACTTCTAATGGATTTCCATTATCTTCAGTTATTCATATATGTTTTTATAGACATGAACACAAATGTGTTTATACTAATTCATTCAGTATTTTCAATAGCATTCATATCTAACTGATAGAAACTATCATTGTTGTCAAGGCATTCTCTTTCGGGTATGTCAATCAAATTCTAGCTATTTTTTATTATTTAACTTTGTATTGACACATTAAAAAATTCTTTCTCACTTATAATTTTGTGTCGTGCTTTCCATAGGTAGAACGAACGTTTATTTTCACATCAATTCTGAAGCATGTTGCATCAGAGAGTCATTTTCCTGTCACATAAAATTGATTTATTCAAATTTATGAACAGTTACTTATGTCGACAACTGTGTAATCTTATTAGACCTGACAAGCAGGTATTTAAGTAACTGTTGGATGGAAGTGATGCATAATTTCGTAACATATTGTATTAATAAGCTATGTAAATGTGTAGAGTATATTAAGTTTTCAAAGAACAAAACATGAAAAATGTGCAATGTCCTCACTGGGATTCGAACCTCATATTGCTTCTAAATACACTCAGGGCCCGCGCTAGACAGTTTGCCAATCTCTGAAGGTCCTAAATTCCGCTGCCTGGTGCCTCACTAAATTCTAAAAATTTTGCCGCCTCTAAATTCTGCCCTGAGCCTCGCCTAAATTTTAAAAATTTACCACACTTAAATTTTGTCTCTCGGTGCGCCTAAATTCTGCTTCTCGGTGCTACCGTACTGGTTGCTCCAGCTCTCGCGCCGACCCTGATTACACCACGAAGGCAACTCGGTAAGAAGGAAGAAAATATCATTCTTCCCCCCAAATAAATAACGACTGGGGAGGCGGGAACCCAGTCGTTAAACCCTGGTGGTGACGAATTATCGTCGACTACATTTTAGTTTGGGCCTCACTTGTAGAGTCATTAGGATTTTTTTGAAAAAGAAGCACGGATAATGAGTATTGCCCTAGCCAGGATCCGACCTCCTGACCTCCAGATTACCAACCGGACGTGCTTCCAATTACACCAAGAAGGCACGCTCTAAGGACAAAATACCTTACAAATGTAGGAATGTAAATTCAATTAAAAAAAAAAAAACGGAACAGATAATGTAGAGAAGTACGTTGGCATATGAACTAGAAAACATCATTTTTAAATCAAAAAAGATTGCAACATTACTAAAAGGATATTCAGAATTACGTACAGTTTAATAGCACTGGAAGCTTTAATATTTTTTTTTAGTTTAAATCTCTATTTGTAACATGATTATTAGCATTTGAGTTTAAAGATTTGCAGCAACTGGTAATTCAATCCCGCACACACGTATAGGATATAGTATCAGTATATTAAGGTATTTCTAGTTCCTGTGTTCACTATATTACTAAAGAGCAGTATGATGTTTACTATACTTAACAGCTTGATATTCAGGAAGAGATGACAGAATTTCCATTAACTCACGTTTTAGTCATTAGTCGATAAATTATCCCAAGCCACTCAACATCTTAAAATGTAACCTTCAAAATGAAGTAACATATTGTTTATCGAATCGTAATTAACAGCATATTATCTGTATATTATAATATCACAATTTGCAGTCACTAATGTGCTTCTTAATAACATTGTCATATGGCCTCAGAGACAAGAACAGTGGTAGCCATCTGCTTCTAAAGGAATACATTTGATAATTCTCGATGGCAGCAATATTGTAAGTACAGTGTTTGTCATTTATAAACTGCAACATTTTATATGTATTAAATAGTTTAGATATTGGTGGCGTTTTGCTGAAATAATTTGGCTGTTTGGGGCGTAAAGACGTAGTTGCAGTTGTTGACCATTTTAAAATTTTATTTTCTTTGACAAACATTCTGTAGCCAATACACAGAACTACATTGAAACCGTAAATAATTTAGAAATACATTGGAAGCAGCAGGCTTTTATAAGAGAAGCGACGTGTGCGACATGTTAGAGAGAAAAGTTCAATTTAGAATGATTTAGTTTTGGGTTAGTTGTAATTTGATTGGCAAATTATTATTGGCTGAAGTATAAAATCGTTGTTGGCTTTATATAAGTGCTGTTCCTCATGAACACTACGCAAGAATCATTTGGCACCGATTAATCCTTTGCACTCGAGAGGTGACTCTCACTCACCATGCGATTTTATGCCCCTTTGGAGTTACCTCTCGCAGCTCGAGAGGTGACTCTAACTCATCATATGATTTGATGACGCAACTCGAGAGGTGACTCTCGCTCACCACTTGGTGTGATGCGGAAACTCGATGCGCGGCAATAACTGTTTACGTTTAGTTTCTTGGAAGCGGGTTCCTACGCTCTTTATGTATAAACTTATGAAGTGTAAAATTTTACCCTTTAACTGGAGATAAGATTTTCTTATCTGAAATCTTACCTTTTCTTATCTATCACGAAGTCTGTTTTCAGAGAAATTAACCAGGAAAAAGACATCAAACGACATATTATTGTAATACTTACCCCGACAAGCCGGGCATGCATCTTGGTAATTGTTACTTGAAATATCATACACAGAAAAATTACAGAGGCCAATATTTAAGAAATTATGTTTATAAAGGTGTAAATATATATAAAATATTAAAATATAAAAATTTTATACATTAATTTGTGTGTGTCATGATTTTAAGTTTCTGGTTAGAAATGTGTCAAAAAGGCTGCGAAACGTCTCGAGTTGCTGGTGCCTTTCGCGAAAAAGGCCCTGAGTGCAAAGGGTTAGTTTTGAAGTAATGCAAGTTTTATCTTACATCATATTCTTCCCTATCCCTTCAAAGAGAGGCTTAGAATCAGAACAGACTTTTCAGAGAAAAGCGTTAAAGCAATAAAAATGACGAGAAATATAACATGAAAAACAAAAGCATAAAACATTGAAGTAATTAATTGTTAAATAATGTAAAATAAAATTTGTTCATTGTATTTCCCCCAGAATATAAGTTTTAGAGTCGTATAACCCTTTCAATCCAATTTGTAGAAGGTTCTTATTTTTCAGAGTCCGGACTGTTATGATTATTAAGGGAAAGCTTCTGTTTCTCACAGAACACCACAAGTAAAACACTTTTATATAACCATTTACTTATGTTGATACATTATAACAAACCACAAATAATTATAACATTTTAGTGCTTCATTTCATAACCAAGTTTTTAAAATATAAACACCAAATAACTTCAAACAATATCTAAAATAAATAAAATAAAAATAATCTAAAATAATATTTTAGATTGAAATTTTTCTTTATTGCTGTGCGTTTCTTTATTCATGTGAGGATTTCTTGTTTCTTTACTCAAAAGAGCTGGAGTGGCGAATTTCAGAGACAAAAAGGTAGAGAAGCCGATGTGTTTTAGTTTCTAACTACAACTTTATAAGCGTCTCAACTTTTGCATCCCAAAATAACCAATATGGTGCTGCCATGATATAGTGCGCTTCTTTCTAGAAATTACTGATAGACTGGAGGTTATAAATACGGAAATTTATAAATAAACATTTCCGTACCTCTGATCGATTTAGTTTTATGCTCTCCAGAAATCAAATCTGCTGTAACCTGGAAATAAATGTACTTAAATTTTTGACTGACCTGTTTACGAAAGTAGCCAGTAGTGAATTTAGTAGCAATAGTCGCTTCTTTTCTCATTTCAGCGATAGCTTCGGCTCTGCTGTTGTAAATCCAGTAAAGCCGGCCAGGACTCCACGGCACATAATTAATATTAATAGTATATAACATTTCATTAGTAATCATTCGCGAGCATCTCCTCAGGTTTCCAAAATACAAATACGACAACTTATTTCAATTCTTTATTAAAATTCGTACTTACTACTATCATTTTCGCTATTCATATGGCGATTTCTTGGCTCAAACAACGATGAGCTTCAACCCCGACGAATTTCAGAGACATAAAGGTAGAGATGCCATGATTTTACAGTTTCTGGCTGTAACAATCTTAGCATCTCTACCTTCAGATCCCAAAACAGGTATTATGGTACTGTCGTGGTGCGGTGTCTTCTGAAAATTATTGCAGGATATGATGAGAGTATATAGAAATTTACTGTATATCTAGTCGATTTAATATTATGCGCTACAGAAACGAAGTTTACGGTATCTTGTAAATAAATACCTTTGAATATTTGACTGTCCTATTTGCGAAAGTAGTAACAGAATATTTAGCAAAAATAGCCAATTTTTTTGGGGGAGGGGGTCATTTCAGCTATAGTTGCCTTACTGGCCTCGAAACAGTCAGCCTAATCAAATAGGAAAATCATCCATAGTACATAATTAATACCAATATTGTATAATCTAATATAAAGAAATTTAGTAAACAAGTTTCTAATAGTGAAGACAATAAAAGTTTTTTCTTATTAAAATTCGTATTTGCTACTATTATTTACCTTAATCTGCGGCTGTATTTCTTTATCCAACTAGCAAGGGTGGCGAATTTCGGAGACATGAATGGAAGAGATGATAATGGTGCTTTAGTATCTTCAATAACTACAGCAACATTAGCATCTTCTCCTTCACATCCCAAGCACTTTCTTCTGGAAATTACTGCAGGTGATTAAATGTAGAAATTTACGTACCTGTGGTCAGTTTAGCTGTATGTGATCCAAAAGCTAAGTCTGCTGTAACTTAGACATAGCTGCACTCGAATTTTTGATTTCCCTATCTGTGAAAGTTGCATCAGTGAATTTGCCAGCAGCAGCCTTTTTGTTTCCGATTTCTAACATAGCTTCTTTACTGGACTTCTGGAAAAAGTTGTCGTAATTGTACAGGACAGTCCTCCATAGTATATGACAAATACTAATATTATAAAACACGAGAACAGGAAGTTTAATCGAGAAACTTCTAAAGTAAAAAAATTCAATTTTTGTTAACATTCATACTTATTTCCATAACTTTTTTTTATTCAAATTGCAATTTCTTGCTTCTTGACCCAAATATCAAAAGTGAATTTCAGGGACATAAAGTTAAAGAAACTTACGTGTTGTAGTTTCTGACTACAGCAACCTTTCGCTACTGTATCTTCGAGTCCTAAACAGGCAAGCTGGTACTGCCATGGTGCGGTCAGTTTTCTTTTGTACTGAAGAAGATGTAGAAATTCCCGTATCTCGGTTTGATTTAGTTTCATGTACTCCGAAAACGAAATCTGCTGTAACTTGCACTTGGGCAGATAGCATCTGTGAGCTAGGCATAATCAAACATGTAAGCAATAGTAAAATATTAATAACAGAGTAATTACGGTAGTGAATGTGAATAAGAAAGTGATTAAGTAAATGCATATAAATTATTGCGAGCAAGCAGAACGGACAGATAAACAGAACGGACGTTTTCATCGGTTTTGATGCTTGGAAACAAATCAACTTTCAGTGTAAATAAAATGTGTATAAATAAAATTGCATTTAAAGTCAGAACTTATTGATTTCTTTTTGATTAACATGGATGTCGTGCTCTCCCATTTCACTTCTTATGTGGAAATTTAGAGATCCCTCGACTCGACATTAATAATAAAATGCAAGGAATTTGGATTGTGAGTTTTTTTTTTTTTTTTCTTAACTGCAAAGTCATTAGGTTATTTTCAAGCAGGAGACATGAAAAATGTTCAGTGCCCTCGCCAAGACTCAAATACGCGCCGAGTGTGCTACCGTTACACCACGAAGGCAAACTGGAAGGAGGGAGAAAACACCTTATATGCTCCCCCCCTTTTACAGGGGCGACTGGAGATTAAGGGATCCAATCGCCAAATTCTGGTGGTGACGAATCCACCACCTTTTAGTTCGGGTGCCACTGTAGAGTTATTAGGTTATTTTGAAGCAGGAGACTTGAAAAATGTGCAATGCTCTTGCCGAGTCTCGAACCTTGACAACTCGAATACGTGCCGAGTGTGCTACCGTTACAACATGAAGGCATGCTGGAGGGAGGAAATACCTTATAAAACTCTTTGATATGTTGAAGTAATTACCACCTTAGATTTCAACCTTCTAACGGAGTTTCGCATTTTTGAATCATCCAGAGATTTGCTAGTACGCTTAATGTGCTGAATTTTCTCAATGAAATTAAAAACCACTGACAGAAATTATCACTTTTATCATCACGTTCTCTTTTGCAGAGGCCAATCGTAATCCTAGATGTTTTAGCATTAAAATGACATATTAAAAGCACAGCATAAATTTCTATTGATTTATTTGTTACTTACAGTTATGCTTTAAGTTATGCAGTTTTCTTAAGCTTTTGATAGGCAGGACGCATGGCTATTTCATCCTCAAATTTGGAGCACCTTGCATTCAATATATTTTTTACGTCTTATAAATCCGGTTTATGCCTCGAGATTAATGAGCGATCGGTCTTAAAGTGGCCCTCTTATCTTAATAAACCTGGTGGAACAGGTATTTGAGCAACTGCTGGGTGTAACTGATGTTTAAATGGGTGAGTCATTAGTAAACTCCGTAAATGTATTGAAGGATGATAATCGAATACTTTTTAAAGGAAATTGATAACGCATTATTGCATGGCGGCCTTTCAAATGAAAAATTGCTGTTATGAAATTGGAAAGCTATAATGTTAATTTAAAAAGTAAGCTGAAGTACACTTGAATAGCGTTGCAAATTAGTATGATAAGTACCATATTACTCAACTAACTGTTTGAGCTGATTAACAGATAAATTTTTGAGGTACTGTACTGATAAGTACCGCATTTCCCAACTAACTTTTTCTTTATTTACTGTGCTCTCGGCACTTCAGTTTAAAATACAGGGATGATCAATGATGAAAAATATAGAGGATTAGATCAATGATGAATAACTTCTACATATTCAACGACCAGATTGTATCTGTTAGTGTCCTGGCACCATACAGTAATATGTTTTATTTCAAATTATGTTCGTAAACAATTTCGCAGATAAAACAAATTGAAACCAGGTGTGAGATTACACGCATAAGAAAATCGAAATGTCGCTTTGAGTACGATTTTCGAGTTGGAAATGTAGTCAATGAAAGCATTTTGGGCATTCATGAGAAGCAATAAGTTTACTAAAGTCAGTTTGCAGTTGCGTGTTATAAGGAACTGACCGTTTGTACGCCCGATGACTGTAAATCAGACATCATTTGAAATAAGGAGACTATTTCCATCAGGAAGTTTGTTGTTGATTAGAACAGTAATAAATTGTGAAAGCGCCATTGCGTCAAAGAGAAAAACATAGGTTGGATCATAGTGTATCTACCAATTTGAACTAGCAATCCTGCCGGAATGCGCGTGCGCATGAGTGGTGTACCTACATCCGTGGGGAGCTAGAAATTAGGAATTAGTGTGCTATAGACCGTTAGTCGGTGCAGTTGCGGATTGCGGCTGCTGAAGCTTTCATTAGAACAGGCTCTGTTATAAATGCTCAGAGGGTATTACGGCGGAACATTGGAGACTGGTAGAACTGTAGGCAGGAGATTTAGAAGCTACAGTTTGGTTTCTAAAGAACGGCACAATGGCCAAGCAGAAATGTGGTTGTATTCCGATACTATTTCACAGAACATGGACGCCTCAGGAAAACCTTTCATCTTCGCCTTGAATAGTGCAAGCAAGCAGAAAGAGAACATGAGGACATTATTTTCAATGTTCCCTGGTGTCTGTATTATCTGTTTTATACACTGCAGTAAATGTGTATTCGTATACTATTATTATCTAATCAAAACACTCACATTCTTACTATTATTACTGAAAGATGATGGATACAATATGCGCCGTTCTATACTTAGCCAACGGCAGACTGTCTGTTGTCCACTTCCGATTCATAGTAAAGATCACACTTAATATGTTTAATCCTAACAGGCAGTAGGCTACACATGTGGAGTTCAGTCTAATAATTAATTTCCTGTAATAAAATGATTAAAGCTTACTTTAAAAGTTTTTCTTCGATCAAATTTTCAAATTTATTTTGAATGATTTCTTGTTTCATCTCGTGAATAGCAATAGCAGCGAGTTCCAAAGACATAAGAGCGAAAGCGACAAACATAATTTGGTATTCGCTACAATTACGCAGTCGCGCCCGCTCATTATGTCTGTGAAAGTATTTATCAACATTCATTTTTTTTCTTACATCCTTGTCCTCTCTGTGAAAGCAACAGCTGTGAATTCGTCAGTAACAGCAGATTTCCTCTCCGTATTAGACATAGCTGCAGTCTCTCTTAACTTGATAAAATTCTTATAAATATTGCCCAGTTATCCGTTCATATTCTTAATTGCGTTACCTCCAGTTATGCCTGCACTGAAAACATGTGCATGGACGTTCTTACACTGAAGCACGACGTAAAATTTATAAACATTGCAACTAAATAGTCGCAACTACTTACATAATTTTGTAACCATTTACATATATATATATATTGTTTAGTACATATATATGTTAATAATCTGTTGTATGAGTTGTAGGAATAGGAATTTAACACATTAAACACCGGATATTATCAATCTGCTTTTCTGTATATAGAAGGGAATTAAAATGTGTAATTTAATTTCGTTCTCCATATTTAGAACTAATGTACAAATGAGAATTAGTTAATGTAGAAAATTAGAGATAGAATGTTTCGTATAATTTATCAAAATAGGCAATGCGAAAATTTTCAGAGGCTTGCATTTTTTGTGGTACTATCTTCTATGACTTTTCTTTTTCTGTTTTTATCTTCACATTTAGATACGAACTGTGTGTCAGTCAAAGGGAACGTAAAAAGGAAATAGTACCGTGATATGTAAGTAAAATTGAACTCGTAATTTCTAGATATATGCATCGATGACAATTGTGATATCCAAGCTTTGTCACTATAATGAAAGCGTTACTTTACCAAAAATTCGTTCATTTACTTAAGCGATATGAAATAAGAAAGAAGAATGATCACGCTAATATCAGCTGTCATTATCCACACTGTAACGGTAACTATAAAATAAATGTAAGTGTAATAAATATATGCACTGAATTCAAACCATAACTTCATCTGATTCCATTTTAGTGCACTATTTTAGTACAGTACTTTTTTCCGTGATGTACCACTTGCAAATTAAGCTATTTCTCAAGTAGGCAACACATTATATATCTCATATGTATATTTAATATACTCTTTAATTGCAGCGTTATTCTCATATGATGTGCTCTTATGAATATAATTATAACTGTCATTTTCTGAAAAGAAATAAATATAGTTGCAATTTAATAGTAAATGGAATAATTAACTGCTATGTTGAACTTTCATACCGTAAAAGGCATAAGTACAGAACATGAATATGGAAATTCATTTGTATTTTGGACTTTTCTTTTTTTAACTGATTTATCATTTAGAAGGTGGCGCCCCCTGCACCTGTCCCAGCCGTAGCCTCTTGCCCAAGCATTGTAAAATTGGAATCAAATGCTGCCACCAGTGATTCTCAAGATGCAGATCTTGCTTATGATGAAGGTCTCGTCTCGGACTCTGAGGTTGGGCCTGGAGCTTACGTAACGGCCTACGTCAGTTGTGTAACCTCTTCTTCGCCTTCTGCTAGCATTTCCGGAAGGCGTGGGCACTTTCGTTCCGCAAGCGACAACGTCACTTCCGTTTCTTCCATGCTCCTTCCTGAAGTTCGCATAAAGAAAACAAGTAGCGCCGAGAAATTGTGGACTTCTGTTTCTAATCGTTTGAGTGGCACTGAAAAACGCAAGAGAAGGAAAGGCATTAATTGTAAACAGTTCGGAGGGGCCATGATCCAAGAGCCTGCTAAGTCAGGGACTGGACGTTCCTTGACGTACCCTCCACAGAGGAAGAGTTCCACTTCCGAAGACGAACAGGAGTTTACATCTGTAGATAGTAATGGTTTGAAATCACTGAAACTACTGACAGCTGGTCTGATGGGTTCTGGACAAGATGCTGTACGTTTACTAAGTGATTTGTCGTTGGCCGACAGTCATTTATGCCCCAGCGAAGGAACAATGGATGAAACTTACCAAGATGTTGTTGACAGGTGAGTTACAAGTGCTTTCTTTATTCTGTATTTAGTATTTAAACCACTTTAAATTTTATGTATGATTCATTTTGTGAGGTCAAACCTAATTGACTCTTTAAACTATTCCTTATTTAATCTTTCTGCGCTTTGAACGGCTCCAAGTCTTCGCATTTAATCTAGAACTCAGAAAGAAGTAACATTTGAAAGCTTTTTAACACTAGGTCCTGAAGGTTACAATTAAAAATAAAAGAAACGTATCCACCACTACTCACATGGTCTTAAAATACAAATAAATTTAACGTGTAATAACCCGGCTGCAGTTATCCGCATGCCTAAGAGCTTATAAGTACAGGAAAACCTTGAAAAATAAACACTTTCAGTGCCAAAATTCAACATGTTATCTAAAACAGACCTTACAGCTTAAATTAATCTTTCATTTCCTAAGAAATTTTCTTCTTCTTTGCCACATGCGTTTGTGGCGTAATTGGAAGAACGTACGGCTAGCAATCACGAGTTCTGGAGTTCGAATCTCGACGAGGGCAATGCTAATTTTTCATGTTTTCTGCTCTGAAATGAATCTAACTACTCTACAAGTGGCGCTTGAAGTAAGATATGATGAACGGTAATTCGTCACCTCCTAGATTTAGCGAATGGTTTACTCTTGTTCAGTCGCTATCTAAGTGGGAAAGACTGTAAGGAATTTTCTCCATTCTCGCCGAGTGCTTTCGTGATGATATTAGAAGCACTTCCGGCTGGTAGTCGGGAGTTCTGTAGTTTAAATTCTCCTGGGGGCGACGTTAATTTTTCATTTTTGCTCCAAAATAAATCTAATGGCTCTACTTGCTTATATTTAAAGCATGTACCTTAGGCATGAAGCTCTTTTTGTGGTAGACGAAAATATATTAGAAATTCCAGACGTAATTTAAAAGTTCAAAGGGCCATAAATGAAATCTTATAGTTAATCCATCGATGATACGAGCTTTCATTTCGTAATTAAATATAGTCCACATAATTTGTTATATTAAAATCCAATAGAAAACGTTATAACGATAAGTTAATTATTTAATATATAGCGCAATAACTAAATCCAAAGAAGTATTAAGACTCTTATATTTCTCACTTCCAGATCAGAAATAAAAATAAAAATGTCTTCAAACTTTTCTTAATCTTTATTTACAGTGCTAATGACCTATATAACGTGCAAATTGCCGATGCCCTTCGCAACTTTAATTAGTAAAAATTTGATAAATAAGAAAAAACTCACGGTGTTTGTTAACATGTCGAAATCTTTCTCATATTATCCTTTATATGTGTTATTAGTAATTTTTTGCGTATTTCCGTTAAAACATATAATCTTTATGAGCATTTCTTACAGCATAAGAACAATAGGTTTCCCTTCTTTCTTCTTTTAAAAACACGGAATTTAGTAAATCCTAGCATGATATTTCTATTTTACGATTTTACGATTCATCCCTGAAAATCTCCTGCACTTATTATCCTAAACACTTATAATGTAATTTATAATATGGACTCACCTGTGCAGCTATCCAGTGGATTTCTGTTTAATCTCTCGTGAAGGACAGTCAAGTCTGAGTCTACTATTTGACATTATTTCCAAGATTTCAAGTATGACCGAACCTATGGCCTCCACACGGCATTTTTCAGTTGACTTTTGCTTGTATTTTCAAACTTGCATCATTTGCGTCAAGTGCTTTATTACGTGAGACAATTTAATTCCGTTTCATTCTTTTAAAACATCTGTAAAGAAAATGTAAGGATACAGAAACTTCGCAGATGCACTGTAGATATGTGTTTTTCAGTCGATATTATTGCCTATAAGCATACGAACATTTATGTGTACAATAGTGTTAAAATTTTGAATTTTGCCTTCTCTACTATTACTGATATCTTCTAGAAAATTTCAAAAATTAGTCACCTTCATAAGATTTCATTTACGATGAAAAGTATTGCTTATATCAATGCTAATTTTCTTAGAACACAAATTAGCTCGACAGATTCCACTTATTAACGAAATGTTTTCTATAATATTATAAAATATTTGGAGACTTACTGCTATTTGAAAGAACTAGCAAATAACCTACAAAGCCTAAAAAGTAAAAATAAAAATATTAGTATCTCGTGAATGCATAATTGAATATGATTATCAGTCTTTTTACTTCCTTGTATAAAGTAAAGGAAGTATTATGACGCCGAAAACTTTCAGGTATCATTATTTCAAAGAACGAGTTATTTGCGTAACGTCTGTACATACGCACATGATAAAGGACTCTTTTCCAGAATGGATTGTAAAAAGGATTTACTATGGATTTCAAAAGAGACTTTTTCGTGACGAATGTACCCCCCCCCGTACGAAAGTATTTAGGTTTGTGTGTATCTCGCATAACTCGAAACCGATTAGCCATAGAACGTTGAAGTTTTGTATATGGGCCTGCTATAACATATACTATATACTCATTTCCTTACCCGGCGTTTGTTTTCGCATTAGTTAGTCGGATTCACATACTTCCTATTACAGAAATTTTTTAAATGACGAAAATATTCCTGTTTTGACACTGTCAAATTTTAAAAATAATTTACTGACGACAAAAAGCTAAACCTAACTTTTAATGCGCTCCCCCCGCTTCTTATATTTATAATTGCAAACGTTTTATTCTCGTTATGAGAAAAAAAAAAGTTATAAGAAGTTTGATTTCCGTACGACAAAATTTGAGCGGGATATTTAATTTCCAAAATCTGTAGTTTTAATGTCGTTTTCAGATCGCCTTGAGGGATCGGTAAATTACGTCAGAATAATTTAAGGAAATACTAAGTTTAACTGAAGTCCAGCAAAAAGTGTGTGTAATTTAATAGACCGTACGAAAAAGTCATGGAGTGTTCACATCAGATTCATTATTATTTATTACCATAAAATAAACATCTATTTTCAGAAGCCAAAATTTGCTAAGATGGTAGAACGCAAACACTTACATTTGCACATAGTGCCCTTTGCAGGAAAACAAAATGTGCACAAACATGAAAATGCAGCATTAAACCACATCTGTTTAAATTTAACTGTAGAATATACCGTGATACTGTAGAAATTTAAATCCACCTCCAGTTGCAACATTATGGTGAGTTCAAGTTTAGCGAGTATCTCTCTGCTGAATATGGTGTAAGATGTTGAGCATTTCTGTAAACTTTGAAGAACGCCATAGCTCCTGTATGAAATGCCTGCAGTTACTCTGGGATTGACCAAAAAAGCAGAAAGATCATGTTTCGAGAAAAAGGCCGATTTGCTCTACACTGGTGTGCAAAAATTAAGGACGAGACGATTTTTTCAATATAACTTTGTACAAAAGCTTTCCAAATCAACACATTTAATACCGTAAGATCCCCAATACGTAAGGACATGAGTAATGTAAGCAACACTTACTAAAAGAGAAATCAGAGGGATAAAAAGAAGCTTTATTGACAAAGTAGCATGGAGCGCAATGCGACTGAAGGCCGAAACATCTCTGTGATGGGTGTCCAGCAAGAAACATCCGGTCTTTAATAGGACATTTCAATTAATGATCTCCCTGACTGCTAGGCAGGTTTCTCAGCGTCTGCCCATGCTGAGAATGAGGGTATCAATGAGTTGTTGAGGCATTGCTGCCCATTCGTCTTGCAGCGCCAATCGAAGCTCCGGAATCGTTACTGGTGGTAAGGTACGAGCTGCCAAGCGTCTGCCTAAAAAATCCCATACATGCTCGATGGGATTGAGATCCGGAGATCGTGCGGGCCAATCCATAGGTTCAATATCCTCGCTCTCTAAGAGCTGTTCGGCAGCTACTGTGCGATGACATGGTGCATTGTCGTCCATGAAAAGGAACTGCGGACACATAGCGCCTCTAAAAAGACGCACATATGGAAGAAGTATCTCGTTACAATAACGGGTCCCGTTGACTGAACCTGCGTCGAAGATGTGAAGGTCTGTACGACTACCAAGCATGATGCCTCCCCAAACGAGAACACCGCCACCTCCAAACCTGTCCCTTTCAGTGATGTTCAAAGGAAGATTGCGGCTTCCCCGCTCTCTCCAGATGAGTATGCGATGAGAATCGCTACTCAGACTGAATCTGCTCTCATCTGTAAAGAGTACTCGTCCCCATTCATTGTCTCTCCAATTCCGGTGTTCCCGGCACCACAGAGAACGCCTTCTCCGGTGGGCAGGCGTTAGAGGTACACACCGTACAGGGCGTCGTGCAAACAGACCACCACCGTGCAGTCTTCTGGCCACGGTAAAACGCGATATCGGTCGTCCAGTCGCCTGTGTCGTGTGTCTAGCGATTTCTCCCACTGTCTGCCGCCTGTTTCTTCTGGCCTGTAAGGCAGTATACCGGTCATCTGCGGGTGTGGTTCCTCGTCGACGACCACAACTAAACCCCCGGATAGCTGGTCCTGTAGTTTGAAATTGTCTCCAAAGTCGTGAAACGATGCTGTGAGCAATTCCGAACTCTGCAGCCACACTTGTCACACTGCGCCCTTCCTCCAACTTCCCAATGATTCGACCTCGGGTAAAAGCATCCAGATGTCGTCTAACAGATTGATTATTCGCCATTTCTCGCTGAGGCAGCAACTCGGTGTGATTTTAACTGCCATACGGCGTGCAATCTCTTTGCCAGAAATACTGATCTTACACCGAGAACATGCTTTATATTACTCAGACACTCCCCCATTACGTCTACCTGCATATCTGCGCATGTGCTACCGTACATCACCTTACTTAATCTCCTGATTGGTCTTTCTGTCCACTCTACCTCTTCGTTCAGCTGATATGCTAATTTTTCGACTTCGTCCTTAATTTTTGCACACCAGTGTATATACGTATTCCTTTTGTATATGTAAGTAACATATTTTTATGCATGTAAGTAAAGTGTTATGTTTTACAAAGTATGTAATAATGTGCTTTGTTGGTGTAGCTGGTAAATCTCACCAGCTCCTAGACTTTATATTTTAGTGGTTTATTTTATTTAAAGTTATTTCAGGTAGTATGGTGGTAGTTCTACTGCTTAATGGGCCAGATTTAGACCTTGTTTTAGATCTCAATGTTTCTTTAATTAAATAGCTCCACTAAGCCCTGTTAAGCCTATAATGGCGGTGCAGGAAGTTCGACCAGTCATACGTAATCCTTTGCTCTTATTCTGGACATTATGACTGATCTGATCGCCACCATGAGAGCTCCCGACCTAAGGAGTTAACCAAGCAGAAGAATGCTCTCATGGCGAGCATTTATTGAACAAAAATATACAGTAATAGTTACAGTAATAGTTTGATATATACAGTAATAGTTACAGATGCACATAACACGTTAACACTAGGTGCTACGTTTACATTCAGCTTTAGGTACGTAAGCTTGTAAAGATATCAATGTCATCACAGTGCAGTGATAATACAATCAACATGGACATACAACACAAAAGATAAAGAATACTATGCAGAGTATATACAGTCAGAGACTTGTACAGAATCATTTGTCATCATGACATAATCGTTGTCGCTGTCAGTTGAATCATATCATAGTCGTTGTCATAGTTATTTTTGAGAGAGTTATAATAGTCATTTCTCGTAGTCATTTTTGTCAGAGTTGTAATATCATTTGTCATAGTCATTTTTGCCATAATCATATTATAGTCATTTTTGATTCATATCGTAGTAGATGGTAGATAGTAAATAATAATCAGTGTGTCAGTCAACACGTTTTACAGGCAGTTCTAACATTATACAACAAATCATTACATTATATAACATTATACAATAAATCATACCAGTAAATATAAAGACAATAAAACATATAAATGGTACTACTAAAAACAGTATAATTTACATATAATAGTATTACAACAGCACTCATGGCAGAATATAATAACATTATGCTCAGACGCACAAGTTAAGAGAAGTATTACATCATATTGTGTCACTTTTAAAATACTTCCAATTGAAAATGCATACATTGTAATGTCTGAGAGACAGAAGATAGGATTTTAATAGCACGGTATAATTTAACTATGTCATTCAAAGTTTGAATTATGATAAACATTTAGAACATTATGCATGATCTAGTGATACATGATATGCATGCTGATATACATTATACATTAGACATTATATCAGACATGATATGCTACTAATAATGAAACACTTACAATGTTAATGTTCAATCACTATCCACACATATTATATAACGAGCCATGCATGTATTTACATTTATATGTGGTATACATGTCGCAGAAAGTGTTGTGTACGGTGCAAAAACCATATACACAGATAATAATACACAGATACAATATATAATTTAAATACCCAATACTATACATTTGCTATTACAATATCATGTAAACATATATGTTACAGTTCATATTATTACAATCAAGTTAAGCTATACTGGAGGGTAGAATGGGACTAAAAAGCAATGTAGGAGTTAAGTTTCAATTATTGATTGGCAGCGAAGGCGTAATGGCTATTGTGGATCTCAATAATTCCAATAATTCGTAATAATTTATTGACAGAAATTTGATTTATCAATAGTTGTTGTGCCCATTTCGTCCAATAGACTATTAGAGGCTTTGTTAGGTGAAACTGGCTAGTATAAGTACAGTCAAATGCAAAATAATCGGGGTATCCTTGTTCCTTACAGTCACAAAGATCTGATTTAAATCATAAATAGTAAATAGTATTATTTATTAACATAATGACTATGATATTGTACGCCATTAAAATTCTGAGGTTATTCATTCTTTGGTGTGCACAGGCTAGACCAGTGATCTCAAATTCCTTGCGGGCCGAATTCCCCCCCTCCTATGAAAAGGTCTTTTTAATAAAGCAAATTTTTTAATTTTATTTTTTTAATATTTATCAAAACATATATAAGCTGTAATAATAATGGCACAAATGAAAAAACTACAATTTATATTTATTTGCTGTTTGAATTTAAAGGTTTGTAACTGCGAGAAATTCTGTTGGTTAAACTTTGTACATCATTTATTTGTTAAGATGGATAAATATTAAATTTTCAGACTTACATTTATTTCAAAATAATTCTATGTCGAATTAACCATTATAAATAATTTACTTTTGACTTAAACTAAGGTTAAAAAAATGGAGAAATCTTTCCAAGTGAGACAAAATTTGAGGGTAAATGATGACAACCTATTATTTTTCTTTTATTTATTGCATTTTTCTTTGATGCGTATAGAAAAATACGTATATTTTTATGTAAATAATTATGAACTTTTTTATGTTTTACTATAATTTTCAGAGTAGGGTCTCGCCGTAGCAGAGCAAAATGTCTACTGAGCTTTACGCATGCTCAGTAGATATTTTTTCAGCTTGGTAACTTTCGTTTCTTGGCGATGAAATGTTCCCAAATTTACGCATAGTCGACTGCTGAGGAATGTGTGCATTATATTGACGACGAGCAATTTAACAGAATTTTTTTTTTTCATATGCAAAAAATAAATTATTAAACAGCATTCACAGGTCAAAAGAAAAATAGTCAGTACTGTTTGGATGAAGAATTACCGATTTGTCATTCAGATAAGCCTAACTATGAGAGATGCAAAAGCAAATTTTATTGTTTTTTTAAATCGTTTTCATGATTTTGAATTTCCTTAAATTAATGCTGTAGGTTTCTGTAACGTGAAATAATCTATTAACTTCACCTTATTTCATATTTATTGCCTAATGTATTTTTGTTTGATACCTCATCCTATATTTACTGTTATCATAAATGTTCCTCTTTTTAAATTTGTTTCATGTTTTGTATATTGTATTTCAGTTAGAGTTGATAATACAAGAACTTGTCCTACACCTCACGGTGTGGAGCATAAAGACTGTTGCAAAATAGTAAAAAAAAGTATTAATTTGAGAAAATAAAGTAAGGTACTTCTAAAATACAATTACGTACATGATCAGGAATAAACCTTAGATCCACAGGAAGTGGGAGAAAAGTTCAGAGACCTGAATCAGTATGCTGAATGAAGCTCGTCTTTTGAGTCAAGAACTTCACAGACTTTGACTCTTTAAATGTTAATTGTATAGACACAGATGTAGAAAAAAACATAATTATTGTTGAATGATACAGAATAGAAGTTGAATTTTAAAAAAATGGTCTATCAATGGTCTGAACCTGTACCGAACGCTATCCACTGCGTTAAAATTTACGCGGAAAAATGTGAGACAATATTGAAGACACATAAAATGAAGAAAGAAGTATTCCTACAATTTAAAAATTGTGCAGCAGAGGTGATGATGCAAACAAATATTAGGGTTTGGAAAACAGTCTTCTGGAATAATTTCATGATTTAAGACTTCAGCAAAACTTGCAGCATTATTTCTTTCGACATTATGGTAGAATTTTTCATTTAGCTTGCAGAGGTAGTCCTCAACGTAATCAATCTATAAGGTATTTCTCCCGCCGCCTTGGCATGCCTTCGTGGTGTGGTGGTCTGCACTCTGAGCGCGTATTCCAGAGGTCCGTGTTTCGATTTCCGGCGAAGGCGGTTGCTCATTTTTCATCTTTCCTGTTTCCATATTACCTAATGTCTCTACAAATCTTTATGCTGATTTTTGTTTTTGAAAAACCAAAGGGCTCTGGCAATAAGACGGGAAAAAAAAATTATTTTGCAAAAAAATGTGGCTTGTTATTTTCTGTCTCCTCCTCCGTAGTGTCATAGTCAGACTCATGATATATCGCCAGTTGTTTACAACAAACGCCAGACAGTTACGCCAGCGAAGCATAGCGGCGAGACGCTACTCAACTTCCAGCTACTACATCTCATGGCGTTTCGATTTTCATAAAGCTTGTAGCTTTCGAGTAAAACAAGTAGAAGCTATCTGCATCGCGAATTGTAGATGCTCATCAGTAAGTATAGCTCTTTTTGTTTAGACTTAGTATATTTCAACTGCTAAAAAAAAAAGCTGTTCACATATAAATGCATTCTGAAATAAAAAGATTATTCGTATCGCTAAAATTTCGTAACTGAAGGTATTTATCTTTTGGCTAAAGTCTGTGTCTTCAGATCTTTGAATAATATTTATATCATAGCGTAAATTAATTAGCTCCATTTGTAGATTTTCTGGAGCGTTTATCATGTTAATTTTTAACGGCACTGAAAATGTAAAATTGGATTCAAAATCATAATTCTTAAATCTCTCTTTACTCTTGGAGTAATAATTAATCTCATAATAATGCTAATTAAAAGAAACGTATTCGCGGGCCACGTAACATGGTTTCGGAGGCCGGATGTGGACAGTGACAGCCAGAGTGAGACCACTGGGCTAGACTATCAGGAAGACTGCATTTACTTTACTGTTGTAAAGCAAACGTATTTCCATTGTTTTGTTATCAATATAAGAATACTTTGTACAATCATTAGGTTTTTTTTATTTTTTTAAATTTTTTTTAAAGCAGGAGGCATGGTCGCCGGGACTCAAATCTGGACCTCTTGAATACGCGCCGAGTGTGCGTAGTACACCACAAAGGTATACTAGAAAGAGAGAGAAAATACCTTAAATTTATACTCGTAAATAGAAACTAGTCTCTCCGCCCCCGCATTATCGTTTCATTTTAATCCTCTTCTTTTAGTAGTAAGTTAATAATTTCTGCTTTTAGTAATAATAATCATGCAACCGTTGATAGACACACGATTCACCTTAAAAAATGAAAACCTAATTAATACAGTACAATTTTGATATATTTTTTATTTCTTATGACTTCTTCTTTCAATTTTTTCTCTAAATTCTTTATTATATGAATGCAGCACAAATACGCAAAATATATGTTAATCGACAGGTTGTGTTATCCGTAAGGCATTTTATGAATAACCGACAATGAATAATTAACGTTGCTATACTTAACTTTAAAAAAAACAGAGAGAGAGAAAGAAAATTGGGGGGGGGATTCCATATTGATGAGTTTTAATATTATCAGCTCTCATCAATATGCAATCAATATGCGAGGGCTTCCTTGTTGATGAGGGCTATTAAATAGCTATTCAAATGTATCATTTCATTGGATTACGTGTGTTCTGTGTGTGTTTTTCATCTTCTCCCCAAGCTTATTTTTCTGTTCATTTTTGATTTATAATGACTTTACATATGAAGGGTGCGTCCGATCAAGCGTGGAAGGTATGAATCACTCGGACACCAGTCACCGCTGCAAGTTGAAATTGCCCAGAACTCATACTTGCTTCGATAACTGTGTTGTAAAATCTATATTTATGTGGCTAGTTAATTCTGCGCGTTAATCCTTTGCCAAGCTCAGGCCTCAAATACTCCGATTTCGTGTATTATATGTATGAGATGCCAATGCGCAAATATGACTAATTTTTTTTAAGCTAGGAAGTAAACTTCTAGCTGCATCGATTATTATTATTACCGGTTTAGAAATTACTCCATAAAACCACCTTTAAACGTAAGAAAGTATATAGCGCAAAACATGTCTAAAATCTTTTATCAATGGATGCTAGCCTAAGTTAAGACTGTTTTTAATTAAATGAAAGTTTACTTAACAATGTGGTTTCAGTATTTTCTCTTACAATAACAAAGGCAGCAAATGAAAGTAAATTCTGAAAATAAAGTTAATAACTGACAAAAATTTTCCAAAAAGCTCTAATATGTTTCTGAAGGAGGAATAATCATATTTCTTATTAAAAATAAAAATATTCATTTTTTAATTCATGAGATCGGGATTTTGGAGTTTACTTATATATTTTCTATTTATTGTAAATAATCGTAAGATTCTCGAACTCGACGCTACTTCCTACTCCGAATAAATTAAGCTGTGAAATTTCAGCTATGGCAGTCAACTAGAAATATTTTTCCAATACTTAGTCTATCTTCTAAACTAGAACGAAAAGCCTCTTTATCTCTTTTAAATTATAGTTAAGTTTCCCTACACTCAAGTTGTCCCTATAGTTTCCCTACTCCATTAAGATCTGAAAAACTTAGTAACAAGACCGGAAATTCAAGCTGCTAGATGAAATTATAAGAAGAATAATCCTCATAGGTGTTTTCTTTTGTGGTGTGGCTTTCAATTTATTTTTAACAGATCTGTCATCTTTATTAATAGCTTTCGTTATTCATGTCATTATTCATATCATTGGATTCCATAATTGCATGTTTTCATTCCCGTTCCAATACAGCGTGATGCACTCGCCCAGCGCCTCCAAACATTTATCAGTCGAAGATCATGGATCGTCTGGTGCAAATGGCAAACCACATAAAAAGAAACACCACAGCGATCCTGGAGGGGAAGCTTGTTCATCAGGTCCTGGTGACGGATTTATTGCCGATGCAATCGGTTCTTCTCGCAGCGAACCTGATTTGGGTGGGAACGAGATCATAACGCCCCCGTCATCTTCATGCTCATCAGCTTCTTCAGAAACATCTTCTCGGGCTACCCAAACTTCACACCAAGACCCAGATGACAGACACCTCCAGCTGAAGCTGGTCATCGATGGGCAAGTGCCAAGGAGTGGTCAAGGGACATGGCATGTTCGTGTGGGATCAGGAGGGTCCTTGACATCAGGAGCTACACCAAACAGGTAATCATTCTATTCCCTTAAATTTTGCTGATTTAAGAGCTACTATAAAAAATAAAACTATCAGACTTATATATGAAGCTTTTATTTCCCGAAGGTCGAAGCCTTTTATCTATCATTTCAGATTTTGATTTCGTTATAAAGTTTTTATTTTAGATAGCTTTAGAATTTATGTATCTTGGCCACTATAAGAAAAGGAAAATGGACTCAGAAATTACATTACGTTACCTTTGGAAGTGAAGTTTTTATTTTATTCTCAAGTCTCGTGTCATAAAAGCACGTTTAGAAATATTAAAATATGTTTGCTTAGATGCGTATAGAGAGACCAGTTTTAAAGGAAATTGGGTGATTTCGTATATTCGCAGAAAAACAGAGTATATATATATATATATATATATATATATATATATTTCCTAAACATTATTGATGAATTGATTATATTATCTCCTAAGTTTAATTAAAGTAGAATTATTTTAAAAGTGTGCATCTATACTGGTAAGTTATATTTTGAAAGATGTTTTGAAGTAATTTGAAAGCAAAATGTTAATAATGTTTTAACGGGGACTGGAGTTAAATCATCACGAAGAATAATATATCAATTGTAAAAGGAAAAATTAAAACATGTAATTATTGTCATTGATCGGAAATTAGTTGACTTTTCAAGGGGAACAAACCAACTCCCGTTCAATGAACAATAATTGATAAAAATACGTAAATATGAAAGTGTTTCGTCTTTACTCGAGTTATAAGTTAAAGCCAAACCGGCAATTCTAGTCAGGCCAAAAATTTCCGCGAATAGTTGCTACTCAAAGAACTTATACTCATGAAGCATTTTAGTCAATTCAATTTGGAGTAAAAATCAATTACTGTAGAGAAATCCTGTAAAACTCGAGTAACCGTCCCCGACACTATCATCTTTATGTATTTGAGTACTATATTATTTGTAGAAATTAAACATTGGAAATTGTCATTATGAAATCGAATTCAAAGTAAAGTTGAAATAAACTTAGAAGATTATAAAAAAGATAAATAATGCAAACTTTGTGAAAACAAATCAAAGAAAACATAAAAATAATATAAAAATAATATAGAAAATAATATAAATAAGATCAGTGAATGTACATGAAGATATAAAGGCCAGAAAGGTATTAAGTAACTTACATTCTTTCTAGTGGGGGAGTTGGCAAAGTGTTCTCTTCGTGTCTGACTCAGAAGTGTAGGGTGTCCGAAAATTCTTAGCGGCAGTAGGGGCTTTGAATAATATCAGTCGGTAAGACTTGGGTGAAGTAATTTATGGTAGTGGGTGGGACTTGGAATTCTGGAGGGATGTATTTTGTGGAGTCCTTATCTGAGAGAGACCGTCTGTTAAGATTTTTTTGAAAATACTAGTGAATGGAAATTAATTAATTTCTGGCTAATTGTCGTGTCGTAATGATTAAGAATTTAAGAAAGGAAAAAGGCATTTTCGCTGTCCAAGAGCTAATAGACAGTCTAATAAAGGCAGGAAATAGGCCCATTTTTTTAGTAACAGTATAATAACAGTATATGTCTGAAGACAATTAGCTTTTTACAATATATACAATTGAGTAATTACACTATATACAAATCTTTCAACTGACAGTCATCCAACTTATACCGCCTTCTCAGGTTTAGGAATAAATTATCATATCCCTATCAGTTAAATGATTTAGAGTGAGTATTTAACGCCTGCTCTTTTAAGGCAATGGTTGATAAATTGAAAGGGAATTAGATTATTTTTGAGAATTTTGATAAGGATCAAAATTTCGCGTTGTAAATCTATTGTATCTGTGCATATAGTTTTAATTCGTTGTATTTGATTAATTATAGTATTGTTAATTACTTTTTTTGGATATGTTGGAGTTCCAATTTAGGCTTCAGTCATAATATTGCCTGAAAAGAATCGATACATATTTTTGAAATTTCGCGTTTAATAATAAAACAAAATTATACTGGCCGACTGTTTCGTGCACTACTTTAAATAAAACTGAAATATTCAAACTGTCATACATATTTAGTTTGGAATAAAGCTGAAAGGTACTTTTGTAACGATGAGATGCAAATGGTTATGCAATGATACACATTCATTCATGATTACATATTCATTTATAATATATTAGATAATTTATACAATCATCATTTTCAGAATTTCGATTAGAAAACATCCGCAGAAATTCAATCAGGAAATAATCTGTTGCATTTGATTGGAATGGAGCTGCTTCTAAGAATATTTCTTTCTCTTTCTCATTTTTCTAGTTAGGAATTATGGTAAGTTTCGTATGAGGTTTGACAGGAATTGCGAACATCTTGTTTAGCTTCGAAGCTTTTTATAACTGCCAAATTATTCTGTAAATTACTGTATGATTTATTAGCACAAAAAAGTGCTTTTTCGAGCAATGCAGTTCTATTTCTGAGTGAGTGTTTAAGTACTTTATTCACTGAAGCTTCATTGTTTCATCCTAACAGCCGATTCCAGTTTCCTGACTCAGATGGCAGCAGCCATCGCCTAGCTATAGAACAAAGCCAATCATCCAAAAGTCCTCAAGAACAGAGGCGGTACTCCAAGCGGCGACTGAGAGGGCCATATGGGGAAATGCTGGAAGAAGAAATGCGGAAATCTGGTGAGAAGCAGAAACCAGCCTATAGCGATCTCAGTTTTCTGCAAGACTTATGTGAAACCAGGAATAAAAATCAAGAATCCTCAACAAGTTCCGATAATGTTTCTTCTCAAAACAGACCTGCCATGTTTTTGAGCAGTCAGTCACTAGACGACGCGAGTTCGGTTTCGTCCAAGAATGAATTAGCTATGTGTGTAACACCAAAGCGAAAAATTAGTGCTAACTATCCTTTGTTATCGGATGGTGAAACTGTAGCAATTGCTAGTGATGAGGATATTTCTCCTACGAAACCTGTCAATGACTTATCAGTGGATTGTGCTGGTAGCGCGGAGAATAAAAATGAGGATAAAAGTGCATCTCAGCAGAATAATAAAGAAGGTTCCAAAGGATTAACGGATTTTTCTAAGATTCAAGAACGTCATTCGGTAAGTAAAAAAAGTATTTTTTGTACCGTTTACTGTGGTATATAATCAATAATTATTGCATTTAAATGCTTAGCTTTGCTATCAGTTTTTTACAAAACGCTTGCAGTTGTGTTAACAGACTGAAAATATTTTGAAATGGATGTATTTTTAAAGGTGTAAGTCCTAAAAATAGAACTATAACTGAAGCGATTTCAAGCCGAGATTTTAATGAAGGGATGAAGTGGTCACGTTATGAAAGTACATCGTACTTCGATATTTTAGAATATTTTCCTCGCATTTTTAATGCGTAAATTTTTCAAATTTACTTAGTATGAGCTAAAGTGTTTCCAATTTATATTAATTTCTTGAAATGCATTTAACAGTTTCAATTCAATCTATTACTGCTTTGAGTTTAAATTTTCAGATATACATATTTAAGAATAAATTTCGTTTTTCTTAACTTCACCTTAATAGCAGTTGAACTGTTAAATAATGGATTCGCAATCAATAAAATAATACCAATAAAATAATGGATTTGCAATCAATATTTTGGAGCTTACTTATTTCATTTGTTTATCCACCTCCCCTCCCCGTTTCGTGAGTATTTTGTACATTTTGAGCTTTCCTAAAAATTAAACAAAAACATATTGCTTAAAAGTCAGTCTTTATGAATGGCATTATATATTCTCAAAAAGCAAAACAAACAGGCACATTACATCCCTCTGTCGTATATCTTTTTTAACTAATTGGGCTGCATCAGTCATAAATTTATTTTAATTGCAATTTGAAACTATCCGTGTGTTTCCTGTTAAGGTAGCAGCAAGTGAACCGGATATAACAATGCGACTAACGGAAGAACCTCTTCTTACGTTCAAAGGCATAAATTCTTCCCCATTCGCGAAATATTAATTAGGTAACTACGAGACTATTAGCACGACTAGTATTTTATTTGATTCGTTAGAATTTGAAAATTTTTCATTAGATCTGCGTTAATTATATGTGCTTTGTCAGTTCTGTTTCTTGAGTAAAATCTTAAAAACTTTAAAAAAATTAAATTCAAATTATCGTTTTCTTTCAAAGTGTACAAATTATTTTTAATAGAAACACCTTCAGGTAAATTTGTAGTATTTTTATTTAATTTACTAATCGCTTAATTCGCTCAACTAAATTTGGCAAATTTTTTGAAAAAAATTGTCTTATTACTAATCTGTAGGGCTATCGTTTATAGCCAAAATTTGTAGTCATTGTCTTTAATAATCAGGTAATAATGGAAAATACAGAAAAGTATTGACAGAGCAATTCAAAAACCGGTTTCGACCCAGTGCTGGTATCGATCTTAACAAAGTATCTGAAAACAATAATTGAATCCAGTTCCTTCCCTCCTGATTTCTAACTGTAAGCCTTTCTACATTGACAATGTAGACAAAACGTGATATTAATCGTATGCTTGTATAGGTAGGAGCAGTGAATTAATCCTTTTACTCATTTATTCATTATTATCAAAAATTTTATTGACTGTATGCCGGTAGTTAGTGTTGATACTACGCCGTTTCATCGCTACGCAGTGTTGATCCTAGACAGAGTAGATCCTGTGCAGTGTCGATCCTGTGAATGTAAGCGTTAATAAAATGTGTCCTGTGAATTATTGATACTTCCAGATTTATACGAAGTAATACGTTTTTAAAAAATCTTCTTTTAAATCACTTATTTATTTATTTATTAGACGAATGATTATTAAATTTGCTTTCTAGAAACTGGTTAATTTAAAGTTTTTATGAATATGTTTCTTCGACTCTGCAGTTTCTGTTATTTTAAAGGGACTTCCATAATTAAAATTTTCTTGCTTCATCTCATGCTAGAAAACCGGAAGAGCTGCCTTCCGGTTATTATTACTATTTATTGTTATTATTTAGTTAATTATTATTTTTTTTTCTGTTTTCGTTTTCGCTCATTCCATTTTTATAATCTAAAATTATGCAGAAACGTGTTAATTTGCTGAAAAATATTGGAGGAAGATGAATTTAAAATTTTCATTGATCTTTTTGATTCTCAATTCAAACAACAGTTTCCATGGGTTCCAAGTTACGTGAAATTCTGAAATCTGCTTAAGATGAATTTATGTGCAATATGAAAATCTCATGGGGTTTTTCAAGGGTAGTTTAAGATGGTTTTGAAGATTTTTGATTCAAAACATTATCAATTCGAGTGAAGCAGTTCGAAGATCAATTTTTCTAGAAGTCTTTCACAGCCTCACTAAAACACTTAAAGGGACTGTCTGTGAGGGCCTTTCATAAACGTTGCTTACGAATGTTAGCTACTGTGTTCAGAAATTCACTAATTCATCTTTGTATTACCACTTCACTGGTTGGCTTAGGCTCATTGGTCAAGGGATCGAAGGTAACGAGTATCTAAATGGCTCGAAAAGCTTAATCTATCTTGAAATAATTTTAACTCAATCAGTTGAAGCTTTGTTCAAGGAAGTGTTGCATGTAACCAGTACCACGTGAATTCCAACGTTTATAAAGTTATAACCCTGCTAGCATAGCTGTGTTTGCATTGACTTTTTTTATTTGAATAATTTAGTGACACTTCGTTTGCTTCCTCTTAGTCTATTTCTATAACTAACATACTCATCTGAAAACACTTGTCTTCATTGAATTTCTTTTATTTCTTTGACGTTAGAAATATCTATATATATATATATATATATATATTTTTTTTTTTTTCCCGATGGTGCCATCGAATGTGGCCTAAAAACTTTAATTTATTTTTGAAATTTCGAATGAACATTGCTTAAAAAAGAAAGCATTTATACATTCTTCTTATTACATTTTAATTTTTTAATACTGTTTGATATATAAGAAACCGACGCAATTCATAACACATCTAATTCTTGTAATGTGTAGTATAGCTAACTGTTGACTTTTTAAATCTTTGTGCCATTATTACTATAAATGAAAGACTTTGCTGGCGCCACAGGTTTCGATTTTAACGTTCCCATGCCCTAAAAAAAAAAAAAGCTCTTTTTTTTTTAATAATGAAAGTAAATATCTCTCCTCTCCCCTTCTCATAGTGTTTTCGTTGACTGCTCACAGAATTACGCCAAGAGCTTGTCTTTACTTTACCAGTTTTTTGTTTTCCTTTTGAATAGTCTAAGTTTATGCCATTAAACTGTATTGTTCTCTTCACTGAATTCGTGAGAAGATTTTAGAGGTTCAAGGTGAGGAAAAAAAAAAGAAGAAGAAAGAAGATGATAAACTATTGTATTTAAGGTAGTGGTTCTCAAAATATTTTGCCTCGTGCCTCGTGCTCATAAAGCTTTTTATGGGTGATAACAATTCTTCAGTCAAAAATAGATCACCGTACTTATTTGATGCAGCTAAACATTTGCATGCTTTCAAATAAAAATTACGCAAAACATTAAAAATGTCAAAATTTTAATTGAACTTTGACAACAGAAAGTAAAAACAAAATGAAAAAGCTTTAAGTTCACATTATTTTGAGTTATGGTACTAGGCATATTAAATATTTAAACGTATTTGTTGTTTGTTTATTTCAAAGGAAACTTTTCACATATCGTTCCATCTTTATTAAATTTTCTGACTAAAATCCATTAACAAATGACCTAAAAGTTCTTTTTTAAACATATTCAGTGTCTGCTATTAAATAAAAGTTTTATTGTTAAACAAACTAATAAAAAAGCAACTAGAATCGGAGTAACATGAATAAATTTGAAGCAAATGAATAATTTGCTGCAACGCATAAGTAAATTAGCTAGGTAACGTGAGCAAATTTTCAGCAAATTTACTCAAGTTACGCCGATTCCTGTTGCCTTAGTTTCTTTAACATTCAGCTCTTCGTTGTGTTCTTTTTATCGTATTTTCGTTACAAGATATTAATTATTCATAGTTAACTTTCGTGTATGAGGAATAAATTTTTTTATCAGTTTTGGAACAAAGTTTGCATTTAAGTAATGTAACTGCATATATTATTCTTTTAATTGCTGCATTTAATAATACACGGTACTTATTTTCCTCACAGAACTTTTAAGTATTCGGCATTTTCGTGGATGTTAGAAAATAAATCGTCAGCGTGTCAGACCATTTTCTAGCCTCATAAAAGCAATGAATGTAATAGTATTTGGTAGCGATTAATATTTGTGAAAGAAAATGTCTGACTAAGTAGTAAATGCGTATTAAAAGAAATCGGGTATTAAACCAAAGGCCACTTATTTTTCTTAAATTACCTGTAATAAAATTTTCCGAAGTTTAATCTGTAACCGACATCTTTTTATGCAAAATTTATGGGGAAATGGAAATTGTTTCATACTATACAGAATTTGCTGACTTAAAAAATAAAAAGTCTTTCTATTTTAATTCATTCTTAATATAAATAAGAGATAAGTATAACATCATATTTCACTTTTATAACTACTGCTGCAATGGAAAAGGGATACAAAATTATGATAGAAATTTAAGTAGGGAGCTTAAGGTTTAATTGGGAATTATTTCTTACCTTTCCTATATTTCCAGATTTTGATTATCAAACGATACAGTTGCTAAACACTGGTAGTTCGTTCCTTGTTCAAATCTCGGTGAATGGGCATGGATTCACGAGCGGTTTCGCAGTTTTGACCATGTGCAGCTTGGATACGAGCCAATTTTCCTAAGAAAATTCTCCACGAAGGTATCTATGCCCTTAGGCAGATAGTTCTCCTGTGCTTTGCCATAATAAAACAAACTGCTTTCAAAGCTATCGTGTAGGTGTAAAAAACTGCTTTCTAAATACTTCTTTTACATCATTTGCTTGCATTTTGCAAATAATTTTCTTCTTCCTTGTTCTTCATCATCTTCTGGATGATCAAATGATTTAATTTTATGCAAAAATACTAAAGCATTTACATTAATTACATTTTTCTGCAGTAGTGATATGTCATTTCAAATCAATAGTCAAAATCTATGACTTTTATAATGCTGTGATTTAAACTCATCGCCTTAAAGTTTAGGTAACAAAGAGTCCACATGTATAGTTAAATTTGTATTGCTGATACGTGCACATTGATCTTATTACCTAAAGTGAAGAAATACCCAGGCGCGGTTGTATAAACAGTTCCATTGTCTGAAGATGTCATGATTGCAGAAGTATCTTTAAATTGCTATTGATGAGTATATATTAAGAACAGGGCGGGCGCTAAATATAACCAACATGCGTATAGCTATAAATTTTCGCTACTTACTTCCATGCTGTTGCTTTCGGGCAAAAGAGCGTGAGGAAAAGGAAAATAATGTAGTAATGAAATTATAATAAATAGATGTTAGTATTAGCTATTAATTAATACTCTAAATTAATTACCATTTGTAAATACATGTTCATGATAATATAAAAAATAAAATCTTCCCAAAATTTTGTGATCCGCAAAACATTGTCTCGGAACCACATTTTAGGAACCACTATAAGTCTGTTACTTTATTTACTTCTAATACTTAAAATACGCACTTCAAGGTCATACTGGCTTTCCTAAATTACAGATTATTTTAATGCTGATTTTAACTTGGTTTAATATAGACACTGGTCTTTTTTTGATTGTTTGGTCTGGTTTTAAACAAGAAAGGAATTTTTATAATTTCTACACAAAAACCTTCCGTAGTTGTTCGTTCAGAATATCAGTGGTTAACGTCCTATTATAAACATTTGTCCTTTTTGCAGACAAGGGAAGGCTTTCAGTGTGTTAAAATTCACTTGTTGCTGTCAATGGGCTGTGAGCGAAATTTCTCCCAAATTTGCATTTTATCACACTTTCTTTTTTTTTTTTTTTTTTTTTTTGCCTGATGGTTGCACTCATCAAACCGTGAAAGCTTTTCAGAATCCATCGCTCGCATTTTAGCCTCACCTGGCCTGTAATGGAATTAAGGATTAGAAAAGGCTTTTGAAAAACCGTTTATTGCTTTATACATGATGGCAGCAGCAAAACACGCAGCACTTCTCGAGTGCTTTAGCATCCGACATTAATGAGATTTCCGAACAGTCGGTGGAAATTACAGGGGCCAAAACTTGTGCCTTTCGGTGGGTAATGGTGGGAGGGATTGGTAGTTCTTGCCCCCGAGCCAAGGTGACCCCAGAGCCGCCAAGCGGCGAAGTTTGGCACGTGGCCAGCAGTGTGACGGAATCTATATTTAGTTACACCTGATGACTGTCTCGACCGCTTCTGCTAGCTGTGAAAGAAAGAGAAAGCGACACAGATGCCTTTTTTAATAGTAATTAGTCTAGCGCAGCTATTGGCATAAGACTATTCATGTTGGCTACGCCCGCCAGTCAAGCAGATGAATTAAGGAAGCGTGCGTTAGCACACTGACAGTGCGTATACTGATTTACGCGTTTGAAACAATTCATTATCCCGTATTCAGTATCGAGAGCGTTGCAAAAATATGACATCACATTGTTTTGTAAATTGCTATCATTTACATGCCAATTAATACTCACGTTCTGAATCGAAGAGAAAGAGTATCCTTAATACTATTAGAACAATTAGTATTTTCTTAATTTCGTAAAATAATTTGAGCCATTATTTAGTTAAGATAGCATGCGTGGAATTTCATAACTAAGTTATTAATCAGTTAAGAGATGGGTTAAGGATCTAGCTGTAGAGCAATTAATTAGTTAAAATGAGAAGCAGGGATGACATTCATTTCTACATTTCGGTCAGCAGAAGTTACAGAATATGGCAAAGATTGCGAGGAATGGATAGGAGGGATGCCTTCGTGAAGGACTTTCTATGGGAAACTGACTCGTATTCACGTTACAAATGGGAAACTGCGAAAATCAAACATGGAACCAGTCTAATCTGGAATCGAGCCTGAGTCGAATTTCTTGTATTCAATGGTCTTCACCACTTGGCTTCTGGTGGGGCCAATTTTTTTTAAAAATTTAATTCCGAGTTTTCAAATTTTCTGATGAGATTACGCGCATGAGTTTAAGTGTCCGTCTATAACATGCTGGTAACTAATTAATAAAAGTATTTATAACGGGCAAACGCCCTCTGTCGGTGATCTAAGAACTCCAATGCTATATGTGTCGATGTTTCCCGAAATATGTTTGTTTTGTAGTTGATATAATTAGAGTAAATATTTTTACTTTATTAAAAGAAATATTTGTCGGAAACATGAAAAGTGAAAGAATATTGCATTACGATCAAGAAGGAAATCCCAACTAGAAGTTAAATCTTCGGAAAACTGAAACAGCACGAATAACGAGATATCTTAGAAATGTAAAAGATTTAGTTTGGCTATAGAAAAGTACTCGGGGGCTATCTGCCTAAGAGAAGGGATGCCTTCGTGGGGACCTTTCTAAGGGAAATTGGCTCGTACACGTGTTACACATGGGAAAATCCCCGAAAACGCTCATGCAGCCCAGCCTCTTCGGTGGGATTCGAACCTCAGAAACGAAAAAAAAGAAAGGCCTGTTAGACGATAATTTCCCGACAAATGCATCTGTGATAAAGGACCCTGTGAAATGAAAGGGTATGGTAAATATCAAGAGATCATATGCATGCATTTAAACGTTTACTGTGGAATTTAGTAATATGACTTGGGGTATAGAAGAAGACTCTATTTTTATTTGGCACGTGGCCCACGATTAACAGAAAGAAAATTAGGTCACATCTGTTACTTTAAAATAGGCAGTTCAAGGTCTTAATAACTCCTTTCATTTATGACTGTAACGTATATTGGTATCGTCACACAGAGTGTATTAGTGGATTTTAACAAGTTAAGCTTAGTTCACAGGATGGTTTTAAAATCATAAGAGGACCAAGCCGAGCTAAGCATCCAGACATTGCTACAGTGATTGCTACAGTGCTACAGTGATTACTACATTGCTACAGTGCTACAGTGAATGCTAAGCATCCAGACATTGCTACATCACATAAACTAGTTTAAGGATTTTGCCTGAAAGTTCTAACTTTTCAACTTTATGCCTGGTGTAAAAGCCGACGAGTCACAACGAAGCAAACGGTTGACGTCGGTCGACAGTTCCGATAATTCAGCTACATATATACGTATACGCAGCTTTCCCTTCCCTGATTCGCTACTGCTTAGACGCTCTTAAACAGGTACGAATTCACTCGATGCCTTCGTCTAAAACCATCACGTGAACGAAGATCAAGCTTTGTTCTTCCGGTGGTTTTAATGTCATAGCAGGTTTAAGCCAAGTTTCGTTGCTAAGCAACTAAACCTTTCTACATCCCCAAAAGTGGTTTAAGGATTTTGCATAAAAGTTTTAACTTTTCAGTTTTGTACCAAGTTGGTCTAAGAATCATCAATCACAGCGCAACATCGATTGATTATTTCTGAGTCTCTGAGTCTCTGAAACATGTGCAACTTTCCCTTCCTTTGTTGGCTATGGCTCTGCTCATCAATTGTGAATGAACTTATTGGCTTTTATGCCTTAAACCACAAAGCTTTATGACGACAAAACCGTCGTCTGAATGAAACCTTAGAGAATTCGACCTTTTTGTTTAGCTGTCGTTATCATAGTTACGGGGGAAATTAGGAGGGAAAATGACCCTGAAGGGCCAGTTTTAAAGTAATTTTAGATCTCGGTGAATGGGTTGGTTGCCTTTTCGTAGTTTAAACTAATGAGTAATGTGACTATGAGCTAGTTTTCCTTAGAATGTGCTTCATGAAAGCGTCCCTTTCGTTAGGCAATTATCTCTCGCATGTGTCGATATAATCTGTTTTGGCTTGATGTGATGCAAATGTAGCGCAAGAGTAGGTCTTCTGCAAGAGATGGAATGGTAGCGACTGCAAAATGATTTCTTAGAACTTCACGAAACAGCTGGTAACTGTCATTGTGGACCACTGTGGGATCAACGTTCAGCAAGCATTCTGTTTTTGAAATGGTATGTGAAGTCATAGAGAGATGTTGTCAAACTAATGCGTTGAAAATTTCTCTGGGGTATATAATTTCTACATTCTGAGCTGCATTGCTGATGAGAACATTTCTTATTTTGGCAAAAATATAATAGCTTTTCCTATGATGATTACTTTAAGTAGTCAGCAAGTAATTAATTCACTTGAAAATGTCTAGAATGGTTAGTTGAAAACAATCTAAATTTTAAAATTTTTTCACACCTTTATTATTTTTAGAGAACAAAAAAAAAAAAAAAAATCTAAACTATAGCCACTAAGAGATGTTGAATTTTTCGGTTTGACTTTCGTTTTATATGATTCCTTCGACTTGTCTTTTGTTTATATCTGTCCTTTGGTTTGTCTGATTGGGCCCTATTATGCACTACTGAGTTATGCATCTTCCTCAGTAACGCGTAATCTAGTAACAGTGCCGCGAATGATGATGAATTTAATTGCGTCGGAACTATGCATATAAGTTTATTTGGATTTCTCAGTTAATCTGTTGCTACCTCGGACGGAACTACCAGCGTTCAGGGACTTTACCGCTCGGCTGATGGTGGGCCTTTTTGAATAGGATTTGAATAAGATATTTTCCTCATTTTCGAGATAATCATGTACTGCAGACTGCAGAATATGAGTAGCTTGTAGTAAAAAGCAGAATTACTCTAAATGAGAGTTGCATGCTCGAAAATCTGATTTTCTATAATATACTGTATGCATTTTGCTGTGTATTATAGTATTTTATAACACTGAGAGGAAGCATATTCAAGATCATATGCGCAGCCACGCATCGAAAAGTTCCGAAATTTTCTGACAAACCAATTCGGCGAATTAACCCAGAAGGTCATTTTTGACATAAAACTCGAGCAGTTAAATTCTCCTATACCTTATGATTAATTTTTATGCATGAAGTTGGCAGATTTCCAGATCTAGGTTTGGTTTCATGTCTTTTGTACTCACTCGGTTTTTTAATTGTATTTAATTTCTGGAACAGTCGAAAAATATTTTCTGGTGGTGTTCTATCCACTTTCAGACTCTGGAAAACTGTACACAGATCACTGGCAGACCGACAGCTGTGGAGGCCCGGGCGGAAATTTCTCTGGGGGCCTCTTTTTAGAATGATCACCATACAAAATGTCAACACAAATATATAATAAACATTTATCTAATTAAAATTTAAGTATTTTAAATGATTTGTGAAATAAAATATCTTAAGACTAAAGAAGAAACAACTTATACCTAGCAGACAAATATGTACTTAAAAAACTTATTGTTCTGCTGTTTTTGATGATTTAAAAAAAACCTGTTTTTTAATTCTTCAGTCAATAAAGAAAAGTTAAAAAATTTTGCGAGCTGCGACTTCAAAATTTTTTTTTATATATAGCTTCATCAAAATTAAGATTTTAGCTACTGCATTTTCAATGGAAAGGATAGCAGAACGCTAAATCTTACTTGGCTCATTGATGATCTAAGACGTATTTTAATTAACTTGAAGTGCGAAAAGCTTCTTCCGCAAGAAGCAACTGAAACAAACTGTCAAAAATGTCTTTAGTACCAAATTTAAGTTAGGGAATGATTCTTGGAAGTCTACTTCCAAAAAACTAATATTTTCTACGCAGACCCTTTTTTAACTTCGTCTTTTTTATATTCCTATATACAGGTATACAGATACGCACAGGGTACTAAAAAAGTTAAGGTTCTTCGGAGGTTCAAGTGAAGGATGATGTTTAAGTTATAGCAAATGTTGCAAAACGTATTTAAGCGTAGTATATAAACGTTTAATGTTTAATACAGCTTCTTTCGCAATGTCTTCCCATTTTGTGTGCGCATTTAGATCAGATGTAATAGGGATAATGGATTGTAGTAAGAATTTTTCAAGGCCTTAAAATCTTTAAGACTGTTGTTACTTCAGTAAGAAACATATAACAGTGTTATAAAAGAAAGCTTTTACTTAAAAAACTAGACTATATTCTTATTGTAAATGTCAGTGGTTGAACGACTTTCTGGTTAAGTGTATGCTTAATAAACAAAACCCACATCTGCATCCCAAGCACTGCTAATTTTTGGGGGGCTGGTTTATTTGATTACGGCACAGAATCGAGGACTATCTGTCTAAAGGAAGGGATGCCTTTTTGGAGAACTTTCTAAGGGGAACTGGCTCGTATACATGTTACACATGGGGAAAACCACGTAAACACATATGTAACCAGGGACAGGGAAAAGTGAACAGAGCACCAGAACTTCGTCAGTGAATTTTACAGGTATTGCTCCGCCGCACTACTGTACCCAGCTGGGCTTTCGGTTGGCTCGAATTTCGGACTGAACTAACAGTGTTCAGCTGGTGGGATACTTTGGTTTGCGGTATGAACTAAACGAAATGATAATAGAGGGACACTTTCAAATGTTTCAGTTAGCATCATTAGTATTTTAGAAATGCATTAATAAATTAAAATTGATAAAATTGAGCCTTTGTTTATGCATTGCATTATAACCTTTTCACTAGATTCAGTACTAAACGTACTTTAAAAACATAGAGGCAAATTCCCTTAGAGCAGACTTAAGGTAGTTTAACATTTCAGTGAAAATTAGTTCAACCGTGTGTGCTCTTTTTTTTAACCACATATTGTACATTGAACCAATGGTAACTGATATAACTGCTTCCTTAGCTAATATAAAGGTATTGCATATTTTAACATTAAACGCGTTGAAATGAAACATTTAGCTTGTCTGCCACTGTTATGATTTCATGGCAAATACACATCACGATTGAAATGAAGAGGGTTACAGCATAATGAAGAGGCCTTTTTTGCAGAAAAATCATAAAATTTAGGTTCTGTATCATAAAAAAGAGTATGCTTTTTCTTCATAAGGCATTTCTCATTAGTTGTCGTAAAAATATAGCTCTCCGACGTATTAATTTCTGACTGGTTGCCGGAAATGCAATGTCTAAAATAATTTGTTTCCGGGAAGCAATTAACTTCTGCAGCGTGAAGGTATAAGACAGTAGTTCTATCAAATCAAAGGTACAAAAGATTTTCTGCTAAACGTAGGCAGTCTCTCTCTTTTGGAAGGAAGGAGGTGCACTATTATTAGAAAATTATTAGAAAGTATTCTTAATTATTTCTGTGTTTATAGATATTAACGTAGCAGCATTCGTGGCCGATTGAACACACAATATATTTATAAACAAAACAGTTCTTGAGAAGTACAGCCTTATTGATCCATCAGCCGCCTAGCGGTAAAGTCGTTGAACACTGGTAGCTGGGTCCGGGGTTCGAAGAACAGGCTGGCTGCCGAAGAACCGAAGGAACAGGCTGGCTGCATGGGCGTTTTCGTAGTTTTCCCCCCATGTGTAATTTGTATACGAGCCAGTTTTCCTTAGAAACTGCTCCACGAAGGCATCCCACTCCTCAGGCAAATAGCTCTGGATTGCTTTGCCGTAATCACATAAAACAAACCAAACACAGCGCAAGAGGGCTCAATCTACGCTCGCGTTTTCAACGACATTTGTATCTTTTAACATTCTTGTGATTATATAATTGACGAAAAAGAGGTAACAAGTTGGTTCTACCGAAGCGACAGAGAGAATGCGGACATAAGATAAAAATCCGAAAGAAAAGGATTTGGTTTTGGTTTAGTTGTATTTTGATTGGTTAATTTTAAGTTTCTTTATAAGCCGAAGTGTTATATAGGATTTGATTTTGGTTTAGTTGTATTTTGATTGGTTAATTTTAAGTTTCTTATATTATTATAAGCCGAAGTGTTATATAAGTACCTGCGTCATATGACTTTGAATTGTTACATTATCTTTGAATTGTTACATTATTGCAAGTTGAATTCCTGTTAGTCCTTCATTTCCAGTGGGCAGTACTGATTTACCAAAAGTAAGTAAACAAATAAATGACATGAAAAGTAGAAAGCTTTAGTTTGTAAAACATTTCGAATAAAAGTTTACCATAATTTTTTTAAATGATTTAAAATTAAAAAATTTAAAAAATGATGAATGCATTTTCCTATTCTTCTTTTATAAAAAATAATATCTTTCGTTCTGTAGTCATAAAACGAAATCTCTACTGTTAAAAAAATTAAAAAAACTCGACGAAAAAGAAATTTCGAATTTAAAATCTAAAAAAATTTTAATTCCGCGTTTCGTTTCTGAACGTAGAATGATATAAATGAAAAATATCGAACTATTAGAAAATCATTTCAGTGTTTGAATAAAAATTTAAAAGAAAAGTATATAGACAGGATTGCAGTCTGTGCGTTACTATTTCTAGTCTTTATTTCTAATTGACGTGTCACCAACTGAAAAAAAATCATTTTTCGAGGTTTTTCGTTTCTTTCTGGTTTCCCCCTACTTTTCTTTCTTTTTTTTATATTATCATTAAATAGATGTAAAAGAAACACATCAAACTGAAACTTAAATCTAGATGAATTTAAAGTAGTTTTAATTTTAAGACAATTATATATGTATTTCAGTGCTCCTTGTAAAGAAACAAATGCCGAGTTCTATTTAGGTGCATGGATTATTACTGTATTACTTATTATTTAGGTGCATGGATTATACAAGTGGGGAGGGGGACACCAGAATTTCACAGTACGGGGTATGGGCCTGTCTTGCTAACTGTGCAGCTCTGCGCAAATTTTGATGGTGAACATCCTGGGGAACGATAGGAGAGTCTCCTACTCCTCTTCACTTACAACCAAACCACTCGAAAGGACTTTTAGTTCTAGAATTAATAGCATAAATTTGGATTTTAGAGATCAATGTACTTTTCATAAATATAATTGTTATATTCATGTGTTGTCCGTTGCGTGTAATATGTAGACATTCATATTCATGTCCAAATATATGGACATTCATTTTCATGTCCAATTCATATTAGTGTCCACATATTACATAGGAACCGACATATGGTAAAACTGATGCTAAAAAGATCTTGTTTTAAGAAAAATTATTCGAAAATTTAATAGTTTTCTTGAGCTTCATTATTAGTTACTAAAATGAGTTTAATGCATTAAGCTACGTGAATAATCGTTTAGATAGCTTTAAGATTTTGTTCCAACAGGAGGAATTTTAAACTAATGTTCGAATTCCAAAAAAACATCTTCAGTCTCAGGTTCTTTTTGCTTGCGTGTGTACATACCTTGTTTCTGTTTTAGTTTAATATAACAAAGCGTACCAGGGCTATTTTCTTTACACATTATCTCACTCATATTTATGGAAAGAACAAATGTACTTAAGATGAACTTGTAAGAAATGAAAGAAAATAGCCTCCAGCTGCTACTTTAATATGATAATCAGCACATCCAGCTATTAGAAAGTCTTCCATGAAATTATCGTCCGCTATTGGCCGAGCGGTAAAAGTGCTGAACATCGGTAATTTGTCCCGGGTCTTAAATCTGGTGAATGGGCTGGCTGCATAGGCGTTTTCGTGCTTTCTCCCCATGTGTAATGTCGATACGAGTCAGTTTCCCTTACAGATTCCTCCACGAAAACATCCCTCCCCTACGCAGATAGCCCACGCTTGCTTTGCCATAATCATGTAAACAAAACCATGAAATTATACCTCAAGATAGCCTTTGTCTATTTTGTCTTGATTAAAATTAACCAGCCACCAGTTATCAGCTGGAAGACTCAAGTTCATTCCTCGGAGAGGTTACCTATATACGAACTAGGCCTGAATACACTTGAATTTTTAAGACTTCTAGCTCTCTTCCCAAAAATATGGCTTTATAAACTGTATTATTAATTAGTATTCCTAATTTTATGATTAATTCGGTTATTAATTATGCATCTGAAATTTTTAAAATAATGTTGAAAATAGAAAACTAAGCTTTTTTTAATTATTTTTCAGATTATTTTTAATAGTTATTCAAAACTGAAATATTGTGCATACGTAAGTATTACACAGTATTTAAATATATGCAGTATAGATTTACTCCCACGAAGGACTTCTTTTAAGGTCTAAATAAAAAGGGAAACTAGCGGCTCCTTTCACTTATAATTATTTTTTTTTTTATTTTTTATTTTTTTAATTTTTTTTCCCCCTTAATGGTTGACGGAACAAACGTGGTTGTCCTTGGTCAAGCTTTGCGCTGATGAAAATAAGAGAAAGAGAAAAAAGTAAATCCATTCCGAATGTTCTGCGTGTAGAAAGAAAGAAACAAGACTCTGTTGAATCACCAGTGACAGAAAATACTACAATTGAAAGGGGGGGGAGATGTAATGGAACCTCTTGAAAATTCTTTTTCCTGTTGCATTTAAAAAGAGAGGATAGAGAAAATGCGGCAAGAAGTTGGGTCATGCTACGTAAACTTCATTTTAGAAAAACCTGTTCCAACTTTGAGCTTCGTGGTACTTTAATGCAGCCTATTTGCTCCATCGAGTAAGTATGTTCATAACATCTACTTAATTTTTTTGGACAACTCATGTTCACCTAAAGGGCCTTATGCAATGCATGTCTGTTCTTCCTACCGAAGTTATGTCGTGCTCATTCTTGAATCATTCATTCCACTAATGGAATAGAACTCATTAAACAGCATTTTGCTTACATTGTAGCACTCTACTCACATTGCTGCTCTCTTAACACTCTGCATCTTAATTTCCCAAACTTTCCTTGGCTTCACTGGCCCTCTTTTTTGAAGTCCCCCCCCTCAGCGTCTCCTGCAATACGGAAACGAAATAGTAACAATTAATGGTTTCTTGGTGCCTAAATAGTATAATGGTTAGCGACGCTGTTTGCCGTACCAAAGGCTCCGAGTTCGAATCCCGGACATTTGGCATGCTTGATTCAGTATCCATAGCTGGGCATTTCTTTCTCCTTTTCTAGCTGTTTCATTTAACAGGTACAGATACTATATTAATGCCTCCCGAATTAACTAACTGGGCTACGATATAAAATGGAGAGTGATAGTTTCCATATAGCTTTATAACGAGCTTTGAAGCATTTGGGATTCATTTGAATAATTTAACTGCAAATAGAATCGGAAATAATTAAATTAAGTGAAAATCCTAAGATAGTCTCAAAAATATTATCCAAGTGTAAAATGACACGCGCATTTGCTTATATTTCACTGTATATCCAAAATATTCTTCTAAAATTAATTTTTCTGTGTGAGTCATGAATATTCAGATGTCACTGAAAATAGATGGCTGTTAGCGAAGCCATTAGTTAGGCGACTGACTGACTCAGCGCTAGTTAGTCCATCATATCTGCCCTGATTTGGGCGAGCTGTGTGTACTTCCGCCTTGTTAACTATGTGCTATAAGAATCACACTTTTGTTTTTGTAAGTGGCCCTCAAGGTTCTTATTGAGCCATATTTTACCGTTGAGTAAAAGTGTGCTAGTTTTTATACTGAGAAATGTTTGCACAGAAATTGCACTCCGTACAAATCAGGTCGACCATACATTAATCTCTCCGTCTTATGTAAGTGGTATAAGTCTTGCGCTTGTGAAACTGTTGGCTATTTTTTTAGTTATATTACAAAGTCGGAATATGCAACTAAGCTGTTTTGTAATTGATAACTCATTTGCATTTGATAATAGCGAGAAAAGTTATTCAACTTTGTTACACTACCAAAGCATTGGTAATTTTGTTTTTTCAGTTTGAATTTTATTTGGTAAAGTTTTCAGTTTGTGTTTTATTAAGTCATTCCATGAATTTATGATAGGAAATCGTGTCTAGCGCATGTGTTTTATCCGGCTTGTGCAGTTTGATACTCACAGAATTTTCAATCAATTCTCACTATTTTCAAATGCTTGCTTACACTCCTTCTTTAAACTGATGTGCAAAAAATGATAGTAACCTCAAAAATTATTTTATTTTTAGTACGTATGATTAAACCTCCTTCTATAAGCATATACGAGACTCCCAGACGGGAAAATGGTTAGTAACACTGACTGCCATACCGAAAGTCCCAGGTTCGAATTTCGTAGAAGGCATGGGTGTAAATTTTCTGTTTCTTCATAGGAGTTAACGGTAGTTGCCTGTCAGGTGTCTCCATAATAAAATGACCACCGCCTCTGGCCTTAGTAGCGGTCAAAGCCTAAAATGGCTGGTGCCCGCCATTACGATGGAGGTGGGGGATAAGCATTTGCAATATAACCCCCCCCCAAAAAAAGTTGCAGACCTTTTACATTTTTATATTTATTTTGTTTCTCTTAGTATGAAAACCTATGCAAACAATATTCTGCTTCTAAAAATACCTTCATTAGTATTTCAGCAGACTGACATCGAGGCACACGTTGATCGTGACTTCTATTCGACTCGGAAGTCGAGTAGACTGACATCATAACAAACATAAGATTTTGCAAACTAACGAAATTTTTTTAACGTAATCTGTTAAGACATACTACCTCGCAGTGAAAAAAATACACTGTGGGGGAAAATTAGGCGAAAGTCATTTCTTGTTCTTAGAAGCGCAGGCATTCCTCTGATCGGCTAGAGGCAAAAAAAGGGGGGAATTCTAAAAGGGAGGAGGTTGGAAAAGAAAGAAAAAGTGTTGCTTTTATTCTATATAACACTTAGCAAAACCGCAACTATGCTTAGATTTCTTCCTTCAGAAGTAGGGTTGTTTTTAATAATATTAGAGATGATATAGATCCAGTTATTGGACAAAAAATACAAAATGCGCTGCAAAAATAAAATTTAATTGGTTTGCTCGTAGATCTGAATTGCTTCTTAATGAAATGTTTCTTACTTCATTAATCGAAGTCGTCGCCCATATATGGAGAACAGAACCTCTGCTAAAACATGCGTCATTATTGTGGACTTAATAGAGGATAATATGCATTTTATCCTCCATCAAGACCACGAATCTTTGCCCACATACCGAGAACAAAGCCCCTACTAAAACTTTTGTCATCTTTGTGGATTTAAAGGAGAATAACAGTCAGTTTTAAGTTTTAATTCTTCAAGTTAAATTGGTCATACACTAATTAAACGTTACTGTAAGCATTAAAATAATTTTCCTGAAACGGTTTTATTATTGAAAACTTTTCGCTGCTGTTGCTATAGACATTATAGGATTTTAAAGATATTAAAACGAGATAAACAACAATAATTATCAAATGTTTAATCTTTTTATCATTAATCCTCGAACGTTTTCATCGAACCTACAACTATTTCAATGAAAAGTTGGCGGAAGTAAAATAGACATGATATGTATCGAAAGAATTAGAAGGAAAAGAAACTGACAGTGGTATTTTATGGTTCAAAATATTTATTTTTTAAAAGAATAAATTGTCTTCTAAAAGAATTAACGAAATGTATAATTTTGAATAATTTTTTGATAATTTATGGATTACAGCAAAGTCAAGTTTTTACTTACTGTTATTTGAAAGACTGTTTCTTCGAAATACTTGCAACTGTTAAGGAGTTTAGAACGGGAGAGTTTACGAGTTTGACTTGGAGTTAATCGGAAAGCATTTTGTCTGTGCTTGAACATGAAGCGTGCAGCATTCCGTTTGCGTAATTGCCTGCCTAAATGGTTGAGTATTTTAGAAATAGAGCTCCAACACATACGCAAATAATAGCTCATTTTCTTAACAAAAGACTTTAAATAACCTATGTTTATGTACAAAAACTTTAGAAAGAGCTTGATATTTCGTCATTGTTGCTCGTATGATTATATCCGCAAATTACTGTAGAGTAAATAAGCGGGCTAAGAAAATCACCATTCTTACTGCCCATAAAGAAATCATTATCCATTTCATGCATTAACTCTTAAGCAAAGGTTAATGACTTTGGGGGGGGGGGGGAGAGGGAATAGATGGCTCCGATGAGGATTTTTTTATTTTTTTAAATTTACTTTTGTGAACGATTATGCTGCTGTTGTGCGATTCAAGAGTACTTTATCAGTTGGGTGTGATGTTATCTCCTCGAGTTGAGTTTAGAAATCACCAAATGAAAAGAAAACATTTCTGCGTTTGGGCTAAAGTCGTATCTGTTTAACCTACATTGAAATTAATTAACTAAACATTAAGAGATTGCAGTGAATTGAGAAAAGAGTGAACAGTTTCAAGTAATATTCAAATAACCTTAAAACGCAGGTACCTGATCTTGTTTTTATTTTAATGAAGAGTAAAAAGGAGTATGATTATTTATATTCGCGTTTCTTAACCACGAATGTAAAAAAAAAAAAAAAAAAAAAAAACTCGCTGATGTTGATGTCACGCATTTCAGAGTAAACCATGAACGGAATATACGAGAATAGCTTAACAAAACGTCACAAATAACTTTATTTGACTTCATTCAATTCATTAATGATTCATTCAATTTGACTTCATTTGGCCAAACAACATGAACAAACTCAATTTTGTATAGCATTTAAAGCAGAAAATAATTCTTAATATTCTTTTGACTCGATGGCATACGATGAAGCTCTTCGACACAGAAATTCCGTGCTATTAAATGATGCCTTTGTAGAACTTTGAAGTTAGGAATGTATAGGCTTATCTTTTGTGTGGTATCTGGATATAATGTGTAACAGCTCGCTTGTGAAATATATAGTAGATAGCCAATAGGTACAACAGTTTGATTCTAAAATCTGCAGCAGACTGTTATTCTTCTGTCTGATTAACAGCTTTTACGAGTATTCTGGTATATCTAATCTTGTCGTAAGTATAATGTGCTTGAATGTAGCTGGATGATACTATTAGAATTACTGAATCTTTCGAGACGACAAATTTGGTATTTCTTGTTTTGTAAATATCGAAATCACAAAAATACTTCAGCCCGAATTTTTGGGTTTTGGTTGTTATGATTTGTATACAAATTCATACTCCACTTACCATTGTAATTTCGAAGATTTGCGTATATAGCCATGTCTGTAGACGTCAAAAGAATAAATAACCTTAATTAATTTCGTGCTTTATCACAATTCATAGCCTATAGCGAAAAACGTAATGTACAAAATTCCCATTCATTTTCAAGAATTTTTTTGTCCAAACTATTCTGATTTATGTCCGATATATTCCTAAATATTTAGACTGAATTTTAAATCTGTTATTTGCATTTAGCAATTTTACGAGTCTGAAGAAGTCTTGCCCAATTTACCACTTCATTTAGAGTGATTGCTACTGCTGGTTTGCTTCTGACTTAACTAAAATTGCTGTAAAATAATTGTACGATATGAAGCAAAAGCCAAAATGCATTTCCATACTGCAATATAATACCCATTTGTAGTAACATATGAAGGGTATATTCGTAAAAACATTTGTTATTTTATTCATTGTTCTCAATTTTACAACAGCCATCGTTTTTCCTATAAATCAGTAATCGCCAGCTGGTGGCCAGCGAGCTGCATGCGACCCTTGAATTACTTTTCTACGGCTCACGAGTATGTTAACAGATTTTATATCGTTGACAGCGGGTTTTCTTTCGTGCGTTTCCATACAAGTAACCATCTTAAAAATATCTACTGTTTAATTCCAGAGAAGAAAACGATTTAGACTCTTGTTAGGCTTTTCAAAGCAGGAAACACGAAAAATCAGCTGTATTTTATAAGGTGTTTCTTTCTCCTTCTTAGCATGCCTTCGTGGTGTAGTGGTCAACATGCTCGACGCGAATTCTAGAGGTCCGTGGTTCGAGTCCCGGCGAGGGCATTGCTCATTTTTCGTATCTCCTGCTTCCAAAATATCTAATGTCTCTGCAGTCTTTGCTAGGATTCGAACTCTGAATCTTTCATGACTAGCTGGACGTGGTGCCAATCACAATACGAAGGCACGTAGGTGAAAAGTTCCTTGCAAAAGTGAAGATATCTTTGCTGACATAATATTTAATTCAAATTTTATTTTAAGATTGTAACTGCTAGAATATGACCATAATTGAAAAACATTTTCATAATGAAATATTATATTTCCTCCTTTTCATTTCTTGTATTCGTGGATTTTAGTCATTTAATTTATAATCTACTCCCACGTTATTTAAAGATGAAATGCTCTAGAAGTTAGAAGTTACATACCTATACAATATACTTGATAACAAACTCACTTCTAGACCTCAATTATGAACCACGATTACATGAAAAGCACGCATACCCTGTAGGGTTTATATTTATTTTAACTAACATTTATTTTAAGCTATCTTTCCTGTCAAGCCTTTACTTTCCCCTAGAATTGCCAATGCCATAGTATGTAAATCGTAGTAGAACGCGCAGAGTATTCAGATTTTAGCAGAAGTAAATTGAGTTTAAATAGAAGGGAAACAAGATTGTAAGTGTGCTTCTTGAACCGCGAGCATGAAGGTTGCAAGGTAGAAATTTTAAGAACCGCGCGTTTCAGCCTGTGTGCCTATTTCGGCAGTTAGTTGAATCTTTCAACTTCTTAATCAGTAAGTTTGCTGAATGTCAGCTGTATCTTAGAACGCGGTTAAGTTATTTACGATTAAGTTAGTAACCGCCGGGTCGGCGTAGTTTGTGAGCGTCAAGTGAACGCAGCTGTGATTTCTAAAGTGGAATAAAAAGGGATTTAAACCCTTCTTACGAGTTTGTGTACTTTACAGTTCATAGCAGTCACTACTACTATTGCTGACAAGTTGGGGCCACGCAACATCATAACCCAGCTAATACTCTTCTTTTGTAAAAATTAGCATCATTTTAAGGTGGCAGAAAATTTAAATCAGACATCCAGTTGCTAAATATTACACCTGACTTTTGCTATCTGCAATGGAGTAGGGAAGACTACTTCCCAGAACTTCAAACTAGTATTACCTTTCTCGTTACTAGAAGTAAACACATGATGAAAAGGGCTTTGGGGAAACATTCAATTATTAGAAAAAGTAACTAACATGAATGAAGAATACTCTGATACGAATTAAAAAGAGAATTTCTTTCAGGTCTCGAGAAAATGAAATTAAAACATCTGGAAGTGAAACTGAAATCATTCACTAAATATAATAAACCCAACAAAACCTCTGATAAACGCAAATCTTGCCAAATCAATACTATGGAAAAATAATAGAAAGGCTCTTTATGTTGCATGTATTCAAATGGGAAACGCTAACTCGGAATGCAATCTGTAATGCAAGAGATATTTTTCATATGAAAACGAAATGATACTGAGAAAATTATTAAAACAATGAAATACTAAAAAAATATATATTTATTTATAACTCTTACATTAAATAAATTTAAAACACGTAAAACACTGTTATTTCCTAGAACCCTTCAGGGTTACGGGTGTGATAAAACTAAATACATGTCATAACCACTAGTTTTGAATCCATTGTGTATATCTTAAATTTTGGAGATTTTTATCTTGAATACACCTAATTATGAATACAATATATACCTGGTTGTATTCAATTAATTCACTCGTTTAACAGAGTGAGAATACGAGTAACAACACTTTCAATAACATACTAAAAATGCTTTAAAATGTTTCTTTGCGTATATCTAGCGTAAATTCCATTTTTGCTATTTATTACGCAAATGGGAATTATATGTCTAAAAGTAACATTTTTATACATGCAATTGATAATTTTGCGTATTAAATATCAAAATTATATCCAAAAATGTATTCAGGCTGTAACATCACACTCGAGTGAATATACTAGTATTGGAAACCGGTTTTACTTTGCTAGTAATGCCCAGAGACATATGAATAAGTATGTCATTTGGCCATTTTATGGTTTGATTTTATTACGGTAGCTATATGACGTTTCAAGTCTAGTTAATTGGACATTCTGATATGAATACAAAAAGGTGCTTGAAATTCTTCTTTAGATACTTATTGACCTGAAATTCGATGGAATACTATTTTTATCGCATGAAGTATGAACTGCCGCATAAAGAAAGCTGAATTATTATTTTAATATGCAGTTTACTATTCAGAAATCCAGTAGTTTAAATTTCAAAACCTATAAATGCCACATTAAAAACATGATATAAATTTCGTTTCACCTACGAAAGAATTTCTTTTTCTGATGGCGATTTATAATATTATTTTTAGGCATTCAGAATTACTTCCTTGAATTCTGAGAATTTTTTATTCTGTTTAACGTTCAGACTGCAACTTGGGAACTTTTTCCTTGCATTTTTCTTTCTTCGTTAAATGTAGGAATACGTTTTATCAGATATATTAGATTTATACAGTTGATGAAAATCGGGATAAAAGTGTATCCATGCATGCTTATGTTACTTTTATTTTTATGTTGCCTATTATCTCATGCCGCGATAAAATTCGTGGCCTTATCAGAACAAGACCACGAATTTTATCGCGGCAATGATCGCAAGATTCTGTCGTTGGTCTGGGCCTTGAGCCCCATACAGGTAACAATACGACTTTGCCCAGTTCGGTCCCAGTTTTGAAGATGAATCTGCTGGGAACACGTCCAAGCATCACCTACCTTTCTTCCCTTATCACCAAACTACTCGAGGGGACCACATCTAAAGGGCCTCCATGCTACAAACACTATAACGCTTATAATAACAAAGCTTTCGCTGAAATTCTAATCCGGGCCCAACGTTACGGCAGCGAGGAACGCTAATCGTTATACCTATCAAGGTGGCCAAGAAATAATTAAAATCACAGTGAAGCCTTGCATTTCACATTTTATGCAAGCCAAAGAAAATAACTTGTTTAGTGCAGTGATATAATACAGGAGCTGTCATTTAACGGAAGATAATTTACGTTTCTTACGTTTATTGTCATTTAACGGAAGAAACTTTTTTTACGACTAAAATATGGAATACATATAAATTCAGTTTTCTTTTTAAAAAGCAGAAAGTTAAATAACACACATACATTCATCGTTTTAGCTTAATTTTTTTAGTGTTAAGAAACCGAGAGATAAAGAGGAACAAAAAATACAACCATTAAAAACTTTCTGTTTACGTTTCCAAGATAAACGCTACTCCAATTTAATTCAGCAAAAATAATATTAAAATACTGGTTTACTTTCAGCGGTACCATTTTCAAAGAATGGCCTTGAATCACTTTCCTTTGGATCGCTAATAGTCACACAGACAGGCAAGCTGTAATAATAGCTAGAACCTGTTTAAACATACGCCGCAAGATACCGTCGACAACAGTTTTGTAAATAGTACTATTTTTTTTTTAATGTGTAATACCAGGGATTCTACTGATATGCAATCTTTTTTATTTTTCTAAAATCTCGTGCAATTAATTCAACTAAAAACTAGTCTATGAAACTGTTTATTATTTTAAGAAAACCACCATCTTATTCATTATTTTCATTTCATCTTATCATCATTATTTTCATATTCAACTTTCTCCTTTTGGGGGTAATAATATTTGTTCTGGTAACTAAATATTCATCTATAACGGAAGATTATAAATATTTATTTTTTCATCTGTATCCGCCGCTCTTCTTTGGTAATGGTAATAATAGCTAGAACCTGTTTAAACATACGCCGCAAGATACCGTCGACAACAGTTTTGTTGCAATAAATAGCAACAAAACTAGCAAAAAAAGCAAAAAAAGTGTTTATCCGAAACGTGGAAGGTAATCTGATTGGTAACCAGATTTCAGTTATTTGGCTTCTAGTTTTCAATGTTTACTAAAACTGCCAACATATATCTTTGTAACGCTAAAAATGATTTAATTACATGACGCTTTTAAAATTAATACGTATTTTACCGTTGCCGACCAAACGGGATAGTGGTTAGCGACGCTGACTGCCATACAGAAGGGCCCGGGTTCGAATCTTGGAGAAGGCATGGATGTTTGTAAATGTATAGTGTCTGTGCGGTATGGGAGCACTTTTAATATGTGACAAGCCGAAAGTATTTTCGGGAGGTTGGTGGTAGGGAAAGAGCGGTGGGAGACCTCGGACCCGTCCCCCGGGGTGCTGTTTATCTAAATTGGGGGCGGAGCTGAGCAATCAGCTGTCAGCTGTATGGTGCTCAAAGCTGTTGCCAACGGCAGGCGCAGTCTTGCACTCCTTGGTGCTGTCAGATAAATGAGATACAGTAAGTACTTGTCCTAATCAGAATTTATTTCTATGCAATGCGTATTCTTTATCATTGAATCCCAGTATTCCTTTAAATCATTATCCGTGGTAAACTGCTACCCCCCCTCTCCAATTGCCCATGCAGTGTTTTGGTTCCACGAGCGGCCGAGAGTAAGTTCGCAGAAGAACGGCTGTTCGGATTTCGGCGAATTTGCTGGCTTCGTGGGAGTTTTCGCCGTTTTTCACCATGTGTATCGTAAATACGAGCTATTTTTCCTTAAAATACTCTCCACGAAGTCGCCTGTCACCTTAGGCAGATAACTCTGGCATGCTTTTTCATAATTCAAATACCAGTACAGCTTTTGAAACTCATGATAAAATTTACTTACAGTATATTTTCATTGCGGTAACATGACTTTAGGATTAGGCCAAATCTTTGGAATCCTCTATGTACTATATACCTCTATGTGCTATAATGAATTTTTACACATTTTATGCATTATATATCAATGTGCAATTCAACCTACTATACATCATATTATTAGATTAGTTCACAATAATAATGCCTTACTCTGCATAACTTACCAGTTTAACTTTGTCATATTAATGTCTATTTATGTGCACCCATTCTACAGTATGCCTTATTCAGGATTTGAACCCAAGCATATCGGCATGGTAAACCTTACGTAAATCATCATCAAAATCGTCATGTAATTTATGATATTTGTAATAAAATTCATCACAGAAGGTACATCGTGAAAAAATTATTTTCTGAAACTAAGAGTTTTTCAGTGCCTTCCGGTTAAACAAAACAGTTTATACATCCTGGGAGATGTATAGACAGTCATTTTGTTTTCGAATTTGACGTATTTTAACTCTTGCAGTGCATAGGTGATGTGGTGGTGGTGTATTTAGTTATGGCAAAGCACACTAGGGATATCTGCCTAAGGGGAGGGATGCCTTCGTGGAGGACTTTCTAAGGGGGAACTGACTCGTATACACGTTACACTTGGGAAAACCACGAAAACACCCATGCAGCCAGCCCGTTCGCGCCGAACTACCAGTGTTCAGCGACTTTACCGCTCGGCCGCTGGTGAGCACTGCAGTGCATAGGAGAACGAAACATATTAATCGAGTTCTGAATTGGAGTTTCAATAAAAGGAGATTAATTTTTATATTTTTCTCTTGTGTATTTCTTCCTTTTTCATTTTTACTTTTGAGTTTGTACTACTATGAATTCTTATTTTAATTTTTATTTGTTTAGATATTGTGTTAAACCTCTTATACACGGTGGCAATTATTAGTATTGTTGAGGAATTGCCTTGCTTTGACTCCAATTTACATTACTTTGTCATATTAATGTCTATTTATGTGCACCCATTCTACAGTATGCCTTATTCAGGATTTGAACCCAAGCATATCGGCATGGTAAACCTTACGTAAATCATCATCAAAATCGTCATGTAATTTATGATATTTGTAATAAAATTCATCACAGAAGGTACATCGTGAAAAAATTATTTTCTGAAACTAAGAGTTTTTCAGTGCCTTCCGGTTAAACAAAACAGTTTATACATCCTGGGAGATGTATAGACAGTCATTTTGTTTTCGAATTTGACGTATTTTAACTCTTGCAGTGCATAGGTGATGTGGTGGTGGTGTATTTAGTTATGGCAAAGCACACTAGGGATATCTGCCTAAGGGGAGGGATGCCTTCGTGGAGGACTTTCTAAGGGGGAACTGACTCGTATACACGTTACACTTGGGAAAACCACGAAAACACCCATGCAGCCAGCCCGTTCGCGCCGAACTACCAGTGTTCAGCGACTTTACCGCTCGGCCGCTGGTGAGCACTGCAGTGCATAGGAGAACGAAACATATTAATCGAGTTCTGAATTGGAGTTTCAATAAAAGGAGATTAATTTTTATATTTTTCTCTTGTGTATTTCTTCCTTTTTCATTTTTACTTTTGAGTTTGTACTACTATGAATTCTTATTTTAATTTTTATTTGTTTAGATATTGTGTTAAACCTCTTATACACGGTGGCAATTATTAGTATTGTTGAGGAATTGCCTTGCTTTGACTCCAATTTACATTTAGATACTTTATTTTAATTCAACCCTGCAGCTATAGCGAAGGACGGGTATAAAAACTTGTTTTTAATTTTGTGGCCTCTTATGTTTCTTTATGCATTTACATATGTATATATATATGTTACGGTGAAACACCGAAATCTGGAGAATGTCGACACCGGTGAATGTCAACATTCACATAGTCTCTTGGTGTATGTCCGAAATATTTTCCAAATACTCTTATTTCTGACTTACACCGGTCAATGTCGACATTCACCATGTACTAATGGTGAATGTTGAACATATAACAATATTATATTTTCTTCTTCGTAATTCAGTCGCGAATAAACGCACTTGAGACTTGAAATAAGAACTTCAGAACATGAGAACCTAAAACACACAATACATTCAAAATGAGAAAGGAAAATAATAGAAGTTAAAAACTTACTTAATTACACAGTACGTTCTAAATGAGAAAATAAAATAACAGTAATAAAAAAACTTGCTAAATTATGTGATTCAAATCTTATTTATTGCGACAACTTAAACTATTATGGCACTTTATGACCTCTCTATTCGACTTTCACCAGAGCATATCTGTGATTGTCGACATAACCGGTGAGGGTTCGAATATACAAGAATGTAGTGAAATATTCGGTCTTTCACCGACATATTTGGTGAATGTTGATATTCTCCAATTTCGGTCTTTCACGGTAACATATATATATAAGCGAAAATCAAAATTGAAAATTATTTGAAGCGTCATTCTTTATGCATATGTAAATTTCCTGCAACTTACCCGCGAAAGTAATTGCTATACGTCTCCAATTTCTTGTTATATGTTGTTTTAAAATTGGGACGCAATAAAAGAAAACTGCAGTTGGATATCAACAGGATAAAAATAATTTCTGTATTAAATTTGATAGATTGTATAGTGATCCGTTTACACTTTGACATGAAAATAAAAATGAAAACGCAGTATTAAACAGGAACTGGTAAAGATTTCTTGAAAATATAACATTTGCAATTTAAAGTAGTCCATGTAGCAGTAAACGGATTAAACAGATAGCGTTTTGTCTTATTTACAGTTTGAAAATACTTCAGAAATTTGTAAAAGATTTATTTTCTTTTCAATTTTTTCTTAATTCGAATTATTTTCAAATGCCTTCCGAGTTCCAGCGCGCTCTAATTTCGCAGATTTCCTTCCGCAATCAAAAATAATAAAATGCTTTCAAACCTATGAATCATTTTTGTTCCTGCAATTACCCAGCATGGAGAGCACTCATAAAAAGTATTACAGCTCTTTCGAAAATGGGTGGGACGTCTCTTCGAAAAATGCTATTTATTTTCTTGCATCTTTCAGGCAATATGTCGATTGAGATTGGAACGCACTATTGGTAAGAAACAAAATAGATGAATGATGAGAAACTTTTCTTATTCCGAGCATTTACTTGATCTTGAAACGAAGATAAGAGACGCGTGTGCAATATAAATTTTATAGCGCTATTAAAAGGCTTTATGCTTTATTTTGCATTCTTTATCCCAGCAATGCTTTTTAAATGTATGAAAAAGGAAAACTTTTCTAAGTTACGCCGTTTTAGTTAACTCTGCTAAAACGTAAAAAATCATTTTTATTATGAATAAGTTCTTGGTTCTCATGCGTCTAAAAATAAGATTGCTTGGCTGCTCGTAGGGGATTTTAAATCTAAATTATAAAAGAGAAAGTTACTCGAATTGAATGTAATCATTCCTTATATCCATCATTTTATATGATGGTTCTTTTTGTGTCTTAAAATTCTCTTAATGTCCTAAATCAATTCGTATTCGGGAGCCCGATGGTTTTATTTTTAATCATGTACGACCAAAATATTTTGAGAACTGATTCATTTTTTGCCTTTTTAATTTATTTAGCTAAAATCGTGCAACTTAAAAAGGCTTTATAAATATTTTATTTCATACTTTCTAAATCTGCTTACATAATGCCAATTCCTCTGGATAATTAGTTTAATAGCTAACTTGCCTAGGTTTTATTTTGATTATGGTAAAGCGCGCGAGAACTATCTGCCTAGCAGGAGAGAGGCTTTCTTGGAGAACTTGCTAAGGGAAACTGGTTCGTATCCACGTTACACATAAGGAAAAAAGACGAAAACCAGCCGCCGTGCAGCCAGCCCTTTCGCCTGGAAATGAACCCAGGTCAAACTACTAGTATTCAGCGACTTCACCACTTTGTCATTGGTGAGTTTAATCTATCCAGAGAAAGGTCGTGGTTATATGTGATTGGGAAGATATAAGAATCTATAGAAAGTTTATTCGAAAAAATAACACAGACAAAAATTATTACCTGCGATCGTATAAAAATTATTCTCTTTCTAATTTGGAGTAAAATTGATTTAGAAATTCGATCTCATTACCTAATAAAATTCATGTGGTTGCTAACAATGAAAGATTAAATCTTTTGATTTAAATAATCATCATTGTTAACTATTGGACGATAGGTAAAAAAACGAATGGTAATTTTTGAAATACTACCAAAATTTGAAATATCGTGTAAGAAATTCCAAAAATTTTCATTCTGAAAACTATTTTTCGATCTATTCGTTGGTGAACGTATCAAAGCTCTGCAATGATTAGTTTGATCGTTAAATAAGGGTTTATGAGGCAAATTTAGCACTAATTAAAGATATTATCTTTTGCGCCTTTTGAAAATTTTTGGAAAATATTGCATTGCCACCGCAAGTAGTCAAATGAGAAAAAATTTCAAAATGTGGTCCGTGGAAGGAGGCCAAAAATTTATTTCGAGATTTGATTTAAACAAAGAGGTCAAGTTAAATATAATGTGTAAAACGTAGAGTTTCGGAAGATTTCCTAAAGGATTTTCACATCGGAAAGTTTCTGACAAAGTTATGGTTGTGTGTAGGATTGTAATATGCATAACCTTTGCGTAGGACTATAATTGTCCATTAACATTCCTCGGAATTAAGAAGTTCATGATCAAAGATTAAAACTTTCCTATCATTCCTGATCTAACTACAAAACATTCGTAATTAATGAAAACGCATTCTTCTTTGCGGTTTCATTTAACTGCACCACAGAAAACAAAGAAATATAACGAACGCGCCTGTTGAAGTGAAATTATTCAAAGTATCTCCGCTATGTAAAAATTATATGTAATGTAACATCTCTGGACAACTCGTTTGAAAAATAACCTATCCAAAAAACGTGATTCTATCTGATTTTGAAGATCTGGCCCTTGGCTGGGAATCAGATACAGAAGTTTTTACAAGATAAATACTGTAGCAGCTCCGAAGATCTACGCGGGCTAAGAATTAAACTTGGGTCTTTCACTCTTCGGAACAACGGCTGTTAAGATCTGGGGCTTGGCTATCTATCAATTTGGTTTATTTGATTGCGGCAAAGTACGCAATGGCTACCTGCTTAAGAGTAGGGATGGGAAAACTGGATTATATCCACGTTCCAGTTCAGTAAAAAAACACGAAAACGCCCATTTAGCCTATCCATTTGCCTGGAATCGAACTCAGGTCAATATACCAGTTTTCAGTGACTTCACTGTTCGGTCAATCAATCTCCAGGCATTCTGTCCACGGGCAAGTTGGTTTGTTAACTGATACTGGCGAAGCAAAGATCAGCTATCTATCTTAGGACGAATGCCTTTATGGAGGGCTATGTAGGAGAAGCCGGCTCGTATTCTAGTTGTGCATAAGGAAAATCACAAAAATTGCATGCAACCACCCTGTTCGCCAGGAAACGATCCTGGGAAGAATTACCGTTGTTTAATGGTCATATCCATTCAGCCCTTGGCGGACCTTTCGCGGGCAGATATTTTACCACTTTAGCTGGCTGGAATTTTTAATTTGTTACAGAAAATTTTTATTTAAGGATGATATTTTGAGTGAATTGATTTTGATTTTGACGTGAGTACGCGTGCGTCTCAAAAGTCGCGAAATTATCTAAATGGGAAAGTAAAGCACTCTAGCTCAGGAAAATGTTTCCTAAATCTCATCTTTAGCTAAAGTTAGTAGTTTTAGAAAGAAGGAACTTATAAGGAAAACTTTTGCAATAAAACGTTAGAGAAATAAATCACATAAAAGCTTTCACACTAGCTGTAAGAACTTTTACGTGAATTTGTATTAGAGAGAAATAAATTTAAAAAGGAAACTGTTAATTATCGAAGCTCAGTTAATCTATCTAGAAGTTTCATTTATTTCTGAAGCAACAGTTCAGTAATTATCTCTGATTGCAATAAATAAGTAAATAAATAAAGCTTTAGCGCAGGAAGTGACACTTTTTAAAGCTATAAAGCTTTAGCTTCAGTGGCAGGCTGAATTTGGAAGTTCCAGGAAGAATGGAATTTGTAAATATCGCAGATGCTCTTTATTGTAACATTTTTTATGAGAGTTTTCTGTTAGATGAAGCAATACAAACGGGAGAAGTTGTTTACTGAAGAAGCTTATCAAAACCCAGTCAAATTGCATAGTAGTTTCTCATCCACTTAAAGCAACAGGTCTCTAATTATCCCTTTATCGGGGAGATGGCGTACAGGTAATCAAAGAGTTCAAGATTACTCTTGCAAACCTTTCCTGGGAGTTGAGTGGAAAGGGAAAAATGACAATGCTTGTGAAAATACGATCCTATAATTAAAATGGTAAAATTAATAATTATGTGGATAATTAGCGTAGCAAAAATATTATTTGTTGTTATCTGCTAGATGTTTTTTTTTTTTTTTCCTTTCCTGGTTGTTTGATATTTATATCAGTTGATGATAACTGCATTCAAAAATTCTTAATTATTTGTATAAGGATGTGTGGATGAATTTCAAATGCGAGATGTTAGTCAAACTTTGATTATTGAGAACAGTTATAAAAGCAATGACTTTTTAGCATAATTCCGTTTGATCATTTCTTACCTCAAGGCAAAATTTTTATATTATATATATATATAATTTATTTCCTAAACCATATTGATTAATTGATTATATTATCTCCTAAGTTTAATTAAAGTAGAATTATTTTAAAAGAGTGAATCCATACTGGTACGTTATATTTTTCATGATGACAATTTCCAATGTTTAATTTTTACAAATAATATAGAACTCAAATGCATAAACAGGAGGGTGTCGGGGACGGTTACTCGAGTTTTTTCGGATTGCTCTACAGAAATTGCTTTTCACTCAAAATTGAATTGGCTAAAATGCTTCATAAGAATAAGTTCTTCGAGTATCAGCATTGGTTCATAATCCCTTTTATTCGCGGAAATATTTGGCCTGATTAGAATTGCTGGTTGGGCTTAACCTTATAACTCGAGTAAAGACGAAACACCTTAGTATTTACGCATTTATTTATTGATTATTGTTCATTGAACGGGAGTTGGTTTGTTCCCCTTGAAAAGTCAACTAATTTCCGATCAATGACAATGATTACATGCTTCTAATTTAATTTTTCCTTTTACAATTGAAATTTTGTTCTTCATAATTATTTAATTCCAGTCCCCGTTAAAACATTATTAACATATTACTTTCAAGTTACTTCAAAACATATTTCAAAATATAACTTACCAGTATGGATTCACTCTTTTAAAATAATTCTACTTTAATTAAACTTAGGAGATAATATAATCAATTAATCAATATGGTTTAGGAAATACTAAATTATTATTAACTTACGGCCCACCAGCGGCCGAGCGGTAAAGACGCTGAACACTGGTAGTTCGGTCCGAGGTTCGAATCCCGCGAACGGGCTGGCTGCATGGGCGTTTTCGTGGTTTTCCCCATGTGTAACGTGTATACGAGCCAGTTTCCCTTAGAAAGCCCTCCACGAAAGGCATCCCTCCCCTTAGGCAGATAGCTCTAGTGTGCTTTGCCATAATTAAATACACCACACCACTATTATTAACTTACTTTGCAGTAATTGCGCAAGTAGTAGTAACTTGTTTTTACACTAAATGAATTTAAGATCATATAACATTATATATATATATAAATATACATATAAGTAATTATTTACTTAAATATTTTTTTAAGGTACAGAATCGAATAGCAAGAGTAATTTTCACTTATCTAAACAATAAGTGTTTATATTTAACTGATAAAAAAGAATTAACTAGCAGACTAGAAGGACCCATGAAAAAATAGGTAGAAACTTGTTTTTATTTCTCAAAGATAAGATTTGTGTAATACTATATTATTTTTCCTCCTGACTTAACATTTTTTAAAAGAATATGTTGAACTTAATTTTATATTTTTAATACTAACTTTAGCGATAAAATTACTTTATAAAAGTGATTAGTTCTATTTAAGAAGTAGAAATACAACTGTTTAATTGATAATTTTATTAGTATTCGGTGATGAGACGCTTCCACATTTCTGCACAGCATGCACTGAGAGTGCTTACTCTCCTGGTATCAAGTTTAAGACTAGTCGTAAATAATCAAAAACAACTAGTGACACGAAACAATCAATCAGTCTCTAATTACTCGTATTATTATTATTAGTCCAAAGGATCAATTTACCCAGAAAGACCATTAATTTCGTTTTGGCATTTTGCGTCGATTCACGATAAGCGTTGTTTCACTTTTCAGATTGTTGCCACCAAATATTCTGGCCCTGTATTATATTTAAAGAAATTAAATAATGAAGAATATGCATGAATGTATGTATATTTCTTGCACTGTGGTAAAACAACGGCACTTAAAACCAGCAAAATTTGAATGACGTAATCTTCCACAGAATATGGGCATGTGGAAGCACTAATTTGAATTTGAAATTTGTTTTATTATCGACTTCATATTTTGTAACTCTTCAACGAAGTTTTAATTAACAATTTAAAGGATTTCAAAGTGAGCAATGGCAACGCTGTACGGGGGGGAAAATATTATCTCCAGCTCGCGAGACTGTGTATCGGAAATTCTAAAGATATGCTCAGTTAAAAATTATTTTGCGATATTGCTGTTGAACTGAATTTTATGGTTTGAGAGCGAAGAACATGATGTTAATTAAGTAAAGATAACACACAAAATGTTAAAAAAAACGCCCCTTTGGACTTAATTTAAAATCTGAAACCTTTCAGCCTTTTTTTAATTATGTCCATTTGGCTCTCACAGCTGTTCTTAATAATGTGCATGTGTTTTAAGTTTTTTCCATGCTCCTTTTTGGATATTTGAGTAAAAACCGTATCTCAGCATCTAAAATGGCAAAACCATGTGCGGTCTCCAACTATCATCGATATCGGCCATTTCGTGTTAATTCAAACTCTAAAGTGTTACTTGGAGATGCAATAAAAGCCAAACTAAAAGATGCGAAGGGTGGAAGACGACGCAAAATGAAACAAATTTGGAAGTTACATAAAGTCATATAAAGAGCATATCTGATTTTTATGTAATTGTTTAGATGAGTCTAATTAAGCGCACATGATAGATTCGGTTCACAAAAGTGGATCCTTATAGTTTTGGGAATTAGGAAAATTGCGCTGAGTCGCCAAATCTTGCAACTGCTGCCAAGTATCGTCTTTCAAATCCGAAGGAATAAAAAATAACAACAAAAACTAGGGACTTGTTGTTGGTTACAATAGACCTTTTATTCTGAGGCGCTTTCAACCCACGCCCACAATGTATTTATTCTGCTCCGTTCCTCAACTGGCAAAGGCTGGGCCCAGTACGTTCAACTTTGTCCACTTGATACCAGGAGAGGCCCAGCAATTCTCTCCGCCTGTAGGAGATATGGCAGTTTTCTAGGTCTATTCATTAGTTAAAATGCATTGAACCAAATATGCAAGATTTTTGCCTACGCTTTTACTGTATCATGCTGGATAGCCTGAAAGCAGTGTTTTCACGCTTCATAAAGTACCTGAGTCAGCGTCCATTAATTTCTTTCCAGAATGTTTCGTTAAACATTCGTAGCCTCCTTTTCCCGCTTCGTTTCAAGTTTGTTTCAATGAAGATTTGTCCGGAAACTTTGCATTTTTTAAACCCGTTACCTTTCAAATATTCTTCCTTATATTTTATTTTCTAGCACCAAACCCTTTGAAGCAAGAGTTGAAGAAGAATATTTCTGCGCTAAAGATATTTACATAACTCTCATTTATTTATGGCATATTGTTTATGACATTATTTGCGGCATGCTCTTCTAGTCAGTCCGATGGAATTTCAATTACCGAAACACCAGTTATCCAGGTTATTCGCTCTTGTTTCAAAGCTAAATCTAATCGCGCATGTTTTTAATTTCTCATTATTGATTGAAATCATGTAAAAAAAGATAATTCAGTGCATAACGTAGGCTGTAAGACTTTAACAAACACGGAGATGTTTACTGTCCATGCAAGGAACCTTTCTCTTACTATGTAACGTTATTGCGATCAGTTACTAACCTTTCTGGTGTGTGTCACATTGTTGTTTGTATGCAAACTTTCATTCTTGGACGAAGTCTTAATATCGCTTACATTACGCCATTAACATTTTCATTGCATTAATGATTTACATTATAGTAAATATATATTGGGTTTAGCAAATAAATAAACATGAAGTCAGTTATCTTCATATCCTGATTATCCGAATGGTTTTGGTGTAAATTAATTGAACAAATAGCTCAAGAGCTAGCGCATTTTGTTGTTAAATTCAGAAGTTACGAGACAATTTTTTCTCGTAAATAAATGTTTGTGCTTTGTGTAAATAAATGTTTGTGCTTTGTTAGGTTCATGCTAAAATTTTAATTTCTGTTCAAGGAGTTTCAACTTTATGTGATTATAAAAGCAATTCTTTTAAATGCTATTCTTTTATTTTATTGAGATAAAAGCCAATCTACCTACTTCCTTCCCAGTTTTGACCAAGAGTACCTGAGAAATAATTTTTAAAAATTATTACAGTAGCTTTTTTCCCTAGGTCGGTCGAACTACCGCTATTCAGGTTACCGGTCGGCCATTGACGTGCTCTCAACAGGTTTCAATCAAAAATTCAAAGGTTGATGAGAATCTTCCACTTAAAATGTCTCTGTTTCAGCAGCGTCATATAAGGTCTACTGTTGATTTGAATAATAAATTTGCGCATAATGTTCTTCATATTAAAATCACCTTTATTTGTTGAATTTCAAATAACTTCCTGTCTAATAAATCCTAAAATTCTGAACAGAAATTATCTCAAAATTCTGAATAGAATGTTATCTAATACGTATGTAAGGTATCTTTATTATTTCAATATTTAATTCTATTTGATAGCATTCCGCTGAAAACACTACAGTTGTGACAAAAATTAATTCATGCCCACCAAATGTAATGATTTCGATTTCTACCATTTATTTTCTTAGTAACTTACGCAAGCATTTATTTGCAATATTTTTTTCTTTCCCGAAACATGGTAAGTACTACAAATGGATTTATTTAATCGATTGTGACTGCCGCTCAAAAGGAAGGTACCTAAATCTGAATCAGTCCTTTGAAGAATGGATTCGTTGCCCACCTGGCCTTCGGAAGACGAGGAGGCCGTCCTAGGAAAGCTAGAAAAGCAGCTTTGTCCCTACGTCCCCTAAAACTGAGTTCAGGGGGTGCTGCTTGTTCACACCGGTTTCTTTGTTAGATTCTAAGAGCAGGTGAAGCCGTAAGAAGTACTATGCTAATATCTAAGCGTTGCTCTTGCTTATGGAGGTTCAAGTAATATGCTGTTTGATGGCTTAGAAAATGTGTGCTTTTGGTATTTTCTTTAATTTTTAGCATGCATAGTAGCAGTGACATAGCTCGAACTTCATGACGGTTCACGAATTTACCGTCCCTCTTAATATGCAAACAAATAGCTACCCCCCCCCCAAAAAAAATTGCTGTAACGACATGTAGGAAAATAAATTAAAATTCTGAGACTTTTTTTTTTTTTCTTTGAAGTAAAACTTTATTTCTAGCATTTTAAAAATTATTTTGCTTGTTTTCTTGTTCGCAAAATCCTTGTTGCTGTTGTGCAGACAGTAGAGAAATATTTCTTCAATACAAAAATATGCAATTGTATTTCTTAAATACTTCTTAAATGTTTATTAATTAGAAAACACTTCCGAAAAGTGGCAACACTTACAGTAATAGCGAGGAAAGTTCACACTAGTATTACAATATTTAGAACATTATTTTGGAGATTGCATTTTAGGATAAATTGAAAAAATTCGAAAGAACTGCCCTTCCACGTTCCTGTTTCAATTTCTCTAGAAGTAACGGAAGAAAAACTGTTAAATACTTCTTTTTAAGCGAAGAATTTTTTCCTAATTAATTTCACCATGATCATGCATTTCAACAGAATAAAAAAGGTATAACAGAAGTATGTACCTGAAGCTTTTTTTTAAATTCAGGATAACTATTTCTAATCTAGTAATAGTCTAATAAGTATTCTACATTAGTGCTTCTCAACCAGTTTTGTTCCATCCTCTTTCACAATTACTGGGAAATCATTCTCTTCCCCCCAAAAGCCCACCAGCGGCCGAGCAGTAAAGTAGCTGAACACTGGTAGTTCGGTCCGAAGTTCGAATCCCGCGAACGGGCTGGCTGCATGGGTGTTTTCGTGGTTTTCTCCATGTGTAACGTGTATACGAGGCAGTTTCCCTTAGAAAACCCTCCACGGAGGCATCCCTCCCCTTAGGCAGATAGCCCTAGTGTGCTTTGCCATAATTAAATAAACCAAAGCAATCCCCCCCCAAAAAACACTTAAAACTACATATAGTACATTTGTTTAGACTTAGAGTACCTTTTAACGTTCTTTTATAAATTAAACAACAGAAAACATAGAAAATGTTGATAAATACCAAAATTTGAATAAAAGTAGTTTTTCATTTTTTTAAATTATTTTTTGTATTCAAAAACTTGTATAATTATTAAGTTATTTTGAAGCAGGAGACGTGAAAAAATGGGCAATGCCCTCGTCGGGACTCGAACCTGGACCTCTCGAATATGCGCCGAGTGTGTTGCCGTTACACCACGAAGGCACGATGGGGAGAAGGGAGAAAAATACCTTATAGGCTCTTCCCTTTAAAGGGCGACTGGGGATTAGACGACCCAAATGCCAAATCCTGGTAGTGACGAATTTGTCCATTACCTTTTGGTTTAATCGCCACTGTAGAGTCATTAAGTTATTTTGGAAGCAGGAAACATGAAAAATGAGCAGTGCCCTCACCAGGACTCGAACCTGGACCTCTCGAGTATGCTACCGTTACACCATGAAGACATGATGGAAGGAGGGAGAAAATACCTTATAAGCTAAAATTAAATTTTTAACTGATAAACAAAAAGCTGATCGCATCCCCCCCTGAAACTATGAAATTCACCCCTAGGTGAGATCCCTGTCCTGCATTCTAGTAAGTTACCTTGCTTTAGTAGTAAGCACATTTTTTTTCAAGTCATCATTCAAGAATCTTGCCCTCTTATTTGCGCTGTCTGGCCTTTTTATTTATTTATATATATTTATTTATATGTTTATTTATTCTAGCGTAACACGCGAAAATGTTCAGGAAATGCTTTCATAAAAAGTACGAGTTCTTCAAAAATCCTCTACTCCTTGGGTATTGAGACGTGTGTACTCGGGTATGCGTATGCTGCGTAAACTAAACAGAAATCGCAGACACTGAAAAGCATTTAGCCAAGGAAATAGCAAATTTCTTTCTTTCTGTCCTTCTCCCTTCTCTCTTTTTTAATAATAATAATAATAATAGCCACAACGAAGTATTGAACTGTTAACGTCTAATCAGTCAAAATCTATTTTATCCTGAGTGTTTTTTATCATAACACTAGAAAATAATTTTAAGACGTCTCAGAAGGACCTAAATCTCTATCGTAAACTGAGAAACTCTCATAGCAAAAATGGCTATGAAAAAACTAAAAAAGAGCATATAAAATGACATGGCTAATGACATGCAAACTTGCAAACAACTGTGTGGTTGCTTAATTATTTCAACTGTTTTTACTAAGTTTTAGTTTTCGTAGCAGCCCTTTGTGTATAGATAGGAAATAGTCGAGCTGCAAAATATTTGTCATTAAAAATTTACCTCATTATATATACTAATGCTAGAAATGTTATAATAAAATTTATTATATCGAAATAATAGTAAAGGATACATATTTTTGAAAAAATGCTTTTGTTATACGCATCTGTATGGTTATGGCGAATGGGCGCCGCTGACTTTTAATTAAGATAAAATTTAATTAAGATAAAATTCAGCTTTAGATTGACATAAATTTTAATAAGAGGTTCTGGAGAATATATTTGCTTCTTGAACAGGAAGGACCTAGAATGCACAGAGTGTGTCTTTAAAACCAACATCAATCTAAAATTCAACTTTCCATAAAGGCTGCCACTGTTATAATTCGCAAGATAAATTAAGGACTTCATACAGCGTTAAATGGTTAGAACTTCCCGTTTTTCCACTACAGGATTTTATTCGCAAAATAAAAACAAAAGCTGTTTTAGGTTTTAAAAATAAGATACTTACTTGACTATGAGAGTTATTAACACATACATGGCAATTAATAACAAAATTTTGTAAAATAAAAATAAGGTGCTTACTTGTCTATGAGAATGATTAAAACATACATGGCTATGATTAATACAATTTTTAATTATTTCTACTTCATTATATTATTTATGAAAAGCAATTAATGTTAATTAATTAATGAACGAAAATTAAAACAAGCAAGAGAAAAACAAAAACCAAAATAATAATAATAATAAATTTAAAGAAAAATCTGGATGGTTTCAGATTTTAAATTACGTCCAAAGGGACGTTTTTTAACATGTGTGTTATATTTATTTATTAAATATCACGTTCTTCGCACTTAAATCGTAAAATTCAGTTCAACAGCAATAGCGCAAAATATTTTAAAATGAGCATATCTTTAGAATTTCCGATACAGAGACTCGCGCGGTGGAGATAAAAATGTTTTATCTCTACATTGCTCGCTTTGAAATCTTTGAGTTTGTTAATCAAAAATTCGTTAAAGGTTTACAAAATATGAAATCGATCATAAAACAAATTCCAAATTTCAAATTTGGGCTTCCACATGCCCATATTCGCAGTAGGATTATGTCATTCAAAATTCGATGGCTCTATGTACCGTCGTTTTATCACAATGCGAGAAATATGCATGCATTTATGCAGATTTTTCATTATTTAATTTCTTCAAATATAATGCAGGATTCTAACATTTGGTGGCAAAAGTTTGAAAAGTGAAACGGACTTATAGTGAACCAACGCAAAATCGCAAAACGAAAACAACAGTCCTTCACGGACAAAGCCTGAAGAAGATAAATAATATATCATAAATAAAGAAAATTTTAGAAAAATTAAAACTAAACATGGAGTCAAAATAATATTTGCTACATCCGGTATAAATGACAAAAAAAAGTGGAAAGAGCTGTATTTATTATCTTCTCAGACTCTTACTTGCCAAGAGAAGGTGAAGCCTTCTTGTGACAATATTCCGGGCAGATTTATTCTATTTCTATACAGCTTTTTCCACTTTTTTTATCATCTATAGCACTAAAGTTCATTTATATGATATAGAGAATATTATTTTGTTTCGATTTTTAGTTTTAATATTTTTAAAGAACTTTTAAATTTGCTCAATTTATGATGCAATTTTTATTTATTTACTTGTTTTTCCTTTTGCTTTTTTAGTTTTAAATTTAACTTAATATATATTTACAAACTATATCTTAACAACATTATGTGCACGAAATGTTTTCAAGTCCTTATTACATATATATATCTTTTAAACTTTTTCTTTTTTGAAATAAAAATAAATTGTAAAAAATAACGTAGGATGACTGATGCAAAGTAACAGCGAACCACGTAAGACTCTATAACAGTAAGAATAATTAAACTTGGCATACTGGGTTGTTCCTTAATAAATATTTAAGTGACTCTTAATCGTGTAAACCGTATCCGCAACTCCTAAGACAGTCCATGCCTAGCTCAGTAATCATCCTTGGGAAAAAATACGATGATTAGGATTCAGTACAGAACTCTCCTTTTATAATTTGTAATTATGGTCCTAATTTTACCACTGATGTCATCCTATTTCATCTACGCAAATCTTAGCCATCTAAAATACCTGTATTCATTTCCGTCTGGCACGCCTCTTTTTGAGTGAAGGGTCTAAAGTTAATCTATCATCACACTCACAACTTCTAAAAGCTTAAGAGTTTTCTTTTTTTTTTTTTCAGCCTTTCTCTTACGTCTTTAAGTAGATTGATAAGTAAGAGGTCAAAAATTGCAGAGCGGAAACAATTGACTTAACATTGAACTGAAGTAATTGAAAGTAACGTTATCCATACAATCACTGATTATTATTCGCATGATCATTTACGTTACTGTAAATAATAATAATAAAATATATATATCTTCTACACTTTCTGGCGCCATCGGATCTCTCGTTAACTTCTGGTAGTTAACGTCCCTCCTCTGAGTGTGAAATAAAGAACGTGATTACAAACTTGATTACCACACAATTTGATTCCATCGGTGATACTGCGGAGGCGGGATGCTTATTCACAATGAAGATGGATATTATTTTTAACAATTTTAGTGTATGTTATTAAACAGTGGTGAGAAAGATAATTTTATTGCCGGCCACTCCTATAAAGGTTTGCCTAAGTTTTACTACGTCTTCTCTGTACTATCATAGTTAGCAGTGCACTAGCTCAAATATTTACATGGAAACATGCAAAAATGCAAACATGCAAAAATGCAAACATGCAAAAATGCAAACAGAAACTAGCACGATGTGGCTTGTGTGCAATTAAAAAAAAATGGGAATTTAAATCCTCATAGATTTACATTCAGTCTTACTTATGTCACAAAAGATTAAAAGATTAAAGTGTTTTTGGAGAATATCACTACATAAGAAAAATTATTATATTTTAGTAATGTATTTGCAAACAAACATCATATGTCTTAGCCAAAAACCGTGATGTTCATGAGTAATTTCTGGTAGAGACTACTGGCTCGGTCTGCATGCAAATACACTAGCAGCTTTATAGCTTTGTTTATCTGTACCTGGAACCGGCTGGATTGCATTACGTAATTATGGCAAAACACACGATGATTATTTGCGTAGATCGTGAATATCATGTAGAGCGACCTCGAGGATCGAATCCGATGACCTTTTCTTAACCTGCTTCCAGTCTCGAAGAATCTTTCGTACAAGCAAAGACAACATACAGACTTTAAACGTTCACTTCTTATCTCGGATTCGAGCTCATGGCAGCACAGTCAGCTTCCTCTAACCTTTCTACCGACCGTATGTATCCAGTAGTATATGGTGATGTGGCATTTGCATGCATGGCAGTTCCGCACAAGTGGCATTTGCGCACATCATTCATTCAGGAGCTTGAAATTTTCTAACTGATGTAACCAGTAACGGGCAACAAGTGACACTACCTGTCAGAAACAACCAGTCAGCCTTATAATTTTTCAGTAATATCCGTGCCTGTTCCGACGGTAGTTTACTAGTTCCCCCCCCCCCTTTATTTTTCCCGAGTTATTTTTGGATCCTTTACATTGCCAGTCCGAAACTTAGATAAAATATGAAAAGAAACTACAAGTGCTTGTAAGACATATTTAAAGGAATCATAAAATCGAAATTTGTTTTTATATTAAAATTTTATTTCCTGTAAGCAGAACATATGTAAAAATGTCCCTTGTGAAAATTTGTTAATAAACGACAACCAAAGTTATCATAAAATAATAGTTCTAAGCTTTTTGATTTAAAAGAGTCAGACGGTTTTATTTATAGTATTTGTAGTACTGCTTAATGGATAATCCAGCTTTGGGTAAAGCCGACTACTTAGCTCGCTTAATAACAATCTTATTTTACTGATCTTAATATCTGAAATTCATATGCAAATGACTTGAGCAGCGAGAATATGCAAATCCTATGTCTTTACATAAACAAAACAAATGCTTCTTTACTCGAAATGCAGAGTTCAGGAGCTAGATTAAAATATGTTTTAACTAAAATTTAAAATATTTAGTGAATATGATTAGAATCTTACAGTGTCTATGCATATTAATTAGTATGAGCTGCTTTAAAATTTTAGGTACTTACCTGTACAGATAGATCGAGTTTCTCTCTACAGGCAAGTACCTAACATTTTGTGTAGAGAGAGTGTATTTTTCTGTCTGTGGAAAAACAAAATCGCACTTCAGGATTTACATTTTGACTTAACTGCGAATCATGCAATGGAATGAAACTCCGTGACAAATATTATACGAAATTTTTTTTATCCATTTATTATGTTGTTAGTGAGTATTTTAAATATTAATTTAGCACGCAAATTCGTCTTCAGCTGCTTAGCTCACCGCATTAGTTGCAAGTGAATATAGATTTATAGTCTATTTTTAGTGAGGTAATTTGTTTCAAATTCTCAGACTGGATAGGTTAGGTTATTTGACCGTGACAAAGCACACATGAACTGTTTACCTAAGGGAGTGCTTTTGTGGAGGACTTTCTTAGGAAAACTTGCCAGTATTAATGTTACACGTGGAGAAAGCCAACGCAGCAGATAGCCCATTCGCATGAACCAAACGCAGGTCGAACTCCTAGTATTCAGGGGTCTTAACCATTCGGTCACTGGCGGAGCTAAAATTCTCAAACTGGAATTTAAGCTTGTTTTATTACGTGTTAGATAATTCCGTTGTTTGCTCTTCTGATTAATTCACATTTTATTCATTTTCTTAATTATGCCGCAGTGAAGTAAATAAAGGCCACCGTAACATCAGTTCGCTTTTTTATAAATAATCGAAAGACATGCAATATTATTTTTATTACCCAGGGTCGTGTTTCTTGAATACTTGTATTCTGTCTCATATGTAGTGAGATTGTACGAAACGTTACACAATAAATATCCAATTAACGCAAATTGAATTTTCACGCATCTGCCACTAAATTAAATTCTTGCCAAGCGAGTAAAAGAAAGGAAAAAAGGAAAAGGGAAGAAAAACAAGTTAAAATTCCTGCTTTTCATGCTGGAACATACTTACTTATTTATGAGAGGATATATTTCTTTGCAATTTGTCTCGCAAATCCTCAAATGCTGTAAATTAAAATATTTTTTTCACCACCCAAGTGCAAATACTAATTGAAAACTTATTGCTTTCTGAGGTTCAACTCTGGCTTATTCGTTTGATCTTTTGAGGGGATCTTGTTCTGAGCTTGTTGGCTGCCAACAAAAATGAGGTGGGGGGAAGAGAAGAAAATGACTAAAAAAAAAAATGGAGGTCATCTTCAGTGGTAAGTCAAGGCCACATGGAGGGGGTAGATGATGCCATACGGACTTGCAGAAATTTGGGGCTTCATTCTTTTCCCTGCTTTTAACCTGTTCATGTTATTCTGCGGACGCATAATTTTACAAAGCGGGAGGAAAAGAAACGTATTTTCAATATACTGTCAGCAGTTAGTTCCGCTAATTGGTTCCCCCCCCTCTTCTTCTGACCTTCCTTTACCCACTGTCTTCCTCCGTTCTAGGATTTAAAAAGAAATGGGGTTTAAGCTCATTTTTATACAGCACTTCCTCAACTTTGCGTAATTTATTTATTCACATTTTTTTTAAAAGATGCAAGTTTAACATTCCATTTTCGGAGGTTAATAGGTTTTTGCATTATTAGTAGAGTAATATCTGGCATCTGTGCAATTTTAATTGCTTGGTATTCTTCACATCAATTAAATTTTATGTTTAGTGATGTTAAAGACAGTATTTCTCTATTCATACCTCAGTATACTTCTCAATGGATGGCCACGATAAATAATTACTTACTTCTTGATTGCTTAAAAATAAAATTCTGATGTGGACACAACTTTCTTGCATGGCCTATTAAATTATAAACATTTTTGCAGCTCTTCGTTTAAACTTATTTCCTCGAATCTCATTAGAGATATATTTCTCACTCGATTCGTTCAGTTCTCACTTCGCGTCAAGGCAAAAATACATAAAACTCAATATCTTTATTAAAAATTGTAAAATGTAGAAAAACTTAAAACACCAAAACAGTTAAAAAGGACTTAAAAAAATAATTCTGCAATTAGAGTTTCTACGCAAAAAACAGCAATTCGACCATAAGGCAGAAAGACAAAATTTCATGTGCACACAAATTTAAAATGAACTTTTGGTCCCACTGGGTAAAAAGTCACTAAAATTCGTGCACCAACTCACTTAATATTCAATACTACTAAAAATTTCAAATATAAACGAATAGCGGCCATGTTAGGCCTAGCGTCACTTACACTTTTAAATTGTTAAAGGTTCAAAACCCTTAACCTGAACATTAAAAAAAAAAAAAAAAAAAAAAAGGTTCAATCACTTTTAAAGCAAAAGATGCGCAATTTACTAAAACATAAGAATTAAAAAAAAAAAAAAAATCAGAACTCAGTGCCTCGGGTAAGAGAGTGGCTATATATACAGTATATAATATACGTTTGGTGCAACCGGTTGCAACAAAAAAGAGAGGTGCGCAACTAGATGTTATAGCAATTCCATATACAAAATTTCAACGTTCTGCGGGCCCACCAGCGACCGAGCGGTAAAGTCGCTGAACACTGGTAGTTCGGTTCGAGGTTCGAATCCCGCGAACGTGCTGGCTGCATGGGTGTTTTCGTGGTTTTCCCCATGTGTAACGTGTATACGAGCCAGTTTCCCTTAGAAAGTCCTCCACGAAGGCATCCCTCTCCTTAGGCAGATAGCCTCGAGGCTTTGCCGTAATTAAATAACCTATCCTAACCTAACCTAACCAACGTTCTGCGGCTAATCGTTTTTGAGTTTTAAGCGAGATATACGTATACATACGTACGTACGTACGTACAGACGTCATGTAAAATAGTTTCTAAATCCATTTTAAATCCATTTTGGAAAAAAGAGTTGTGCATCCTGTCCGTACATAGAAATGTCAAGCAAAAAATCTTTCAAATGGATTCGAGAGCAACCGATTCGAGAGCAAGTGGATATTTTCGTTGAAATATAATACCCAAAATTTTCACAATTACTGTACTTCCTTTATTTCATTCAAGGAAGCAATAAAGATAATTTTGAAAAAACAGTGACATTATTCCCGATCAAATTCTGCGTAGCTTTTGACTAATGATATATCAATGATTATTGATGAACGGATTTTTAATTACTGACATACCAGGGAATTTTTATTGTTGACAAATAATGAATCTGTCTATTAATAAAGAAATGGTAAATTCGGCTTGTTGTTGTTGTTGCTGTGACTTATCTCATTTGTCCGACAGTAACATGACACGAAGTTCATCATTCATTTATTTCGACAGTAACATGACACGACAGTAACATGACACGACAGTAACGTGTCATGTTACTGTCATTCCGACAATAACATGACACGAAATCAGTGACAGTAACAAGCCACGAAATTCATCGTGGCAAGGAGTGCAAGACTGCGCCTGTCGCTGGCAAAAGCTGTGAGCACTGTACAGGTCGGACAGTTCCGAGGGTCTCCCACCCCTACCATCAATTCTCGAGAGGACTTTAGGCTCGCCGTGTATTCAGAATGCCCCTGTGCAGCACAGACACTTTACATTCCATCCATGGTATTATGGAATGAATAAGAAGCATGGATCCATGCCTTCTCCGGGATTCGAACCGAGGTCCTTCTGTACGGCGGTCAGCGTCGCTAATTACTATCTTGTTTCCGCAGCACTTATCACCTTAGATAATTATACTTGGGTAACGAAAGCAAATGCAATTACGAAACATCCTTCTTAACATAGAAAATTCGCATGCGTGCGTTTTCTGAAGTTGGGCGTTATAGGAAGGGATTTATGTACGTCTAAACTTTCTATTTATTAAACTCGTTATTTCATTTACGCAGTGATTTAACATTAAACATTTTCATTTACACAGTGATTTAACATTAAACATTTTCATTTACACAGTGATTTAACATTAAACATTTTCATTTACACAGTGATTTAACATTAAACATTTTCATTTACACAGTGATTTAACATTAAACATTTTCTTTACACAGTGATTTAACATTAAACATTTTCATTTGCACAGTGATTTAACATTAAACATTTTCATTTACACAGTGATTTAACATTAAACATTTTCATTTACACAGTGATTTAACATTAAACATTTTCATTTACACAGTAATTTAACATTAAACGTTTTCATTTACACAGTGATTTAACATTAAACATTTTCATTTACACAGTGATTTAACATTAAACATTTTCATTTACACAGTGATTTAACATTAAACATTTTCCTTTACACAGAAATTTAACATTAAACATTTTCATTTACACAGTGATTTAACATTAAACATTTTCATTTACACAGTGAACCCAACGAAATGGAAAATTTTTGACAAATTCCTATGCTGTTCAGCATCAGTTATGCATTTCAGTCAATATTTTAATCAAGCTCAAAACATCACATTCATTTAGCAATTTTCTTTAATTATTGAGAGTACCTAAACATTTAATATTAATTTGTGTAACCTTTTGTATTGCTCAAGTTTTTATATAATTATCTTCATCATTTAAAAAAAAACAACGCTAGTTTATTATCGGACAAGGAAAGATTGATAAACTAATTGGTTTATCAGATATAATGTATATTTATTCCAGGAGACGAGCTTAGCGTCGATGTTTCGATTAATGGAATAATGGTTATCTGTTAGCCAAATGAACAGGATTAATTGCTGCGTCGTCAGTGGAATACTTGATTAGTGAAGTAAAATAAATGAAGCTTTTTCCCTCTTTTTATCCGGAGAATCTGTCACTGCTATCTTATAACAACACCTTTAGTCCCAAAGCCTGCGATGAATACTGCTATTTTATCTTCACAAGTGCAGCGTTTTTCCTGGAATATTTTTCAATGCTTAGAAATAAAACTCAGTATGAAAAGAAAGATGCAAATGGAGAAATGACTTTTATACAGCTATAAAGTACCTTATCGCTCTTAAGATTTAGATTTTGTTGCCATTCAGGTGCATTGCAATATTTAGTAGGATACTGAGATAGTTTTTTAATTGGGATAATGAACAGAATTTACTGAATATAAATCTGGCTAAATGTCTCGGATATCATCTTGAGCTAATGGAATAAGATCAAGCTGATATCTGTCTGTTAATCTGTCTGCGCTTTTTCCCTCCGTTATTATTTTCATTTCCGTTTTCCTTCCTTAGCTTTCTTATAAATTATGCTAATATTGCTGTAAGCCGCATACAAATATACTTTTCGCGCGATACATGATTCTCCTGGCATGCATAATAATTAATATATATACATAAACTAAAAAAAAGTACAGGTTTAGTATTATGATTCATTGAGAGTCCTATTCATCCATGATGCAGTGAGTAAAACCTGTATGACGTAACCTTACGTAACAACTGAGTTTTAAGGTTTTCGTGAACTAATCAGTCACGTATTTAGATCCAAATAAACTGCTCAAGTATACACAATTCAAAGGCAAAAAAGTGTACAAAATCTGTTTTCGGGGAATAACTTTTTTCAGCAGAAAAACATAATGCAGGATTGGATTATTGGATTATTTAATTATGGCAAAGCACACGAGGGCTATCTGCCTAAAGGAAGGGATGCCTTCGTGGAGGACTTTCTAAGGGAAACTGGCTCGTATGCACGTTACACATGGGGAAAGCCACGAAAACGCCCATGCAGCCAGCCCGTTCGCGAGATTCGAACCTCGGACCGAACTACCAGTGTTCAGCGTCTTTACCGCTCGGCCGCTGGTGAGTCCAACATAATGCGGGAAAAGCTCGTATTTTATCTTTGTTTATTATATAGGTATCTATTCTGTCTTTATAGTTTACGCAAAGGTGTATTTGGATACTTACCACATTTGGTGATAAATAATTTTGTTAAAAAGAAATCAATTGTTATTCCGCCCTGCTTGTTAAAAGTATTGACCTAGACAATGGTCGAGTGGTTAAGTATGCTAAATGCTGGTAATTTGATCTGGACTCGAACTCAAGCGGCACAGCTCACTGAATGGTTAATTTTTGTAGTTTTCTCCATGCGTAACGTGAATAAGAGCCAGTTTCCTGTAGAAATTCATCCACGTAAGCATCCCTTTCCTTAGGCAAAAACCCCTGGTGGACTTTGTGTATTCAAATAACGTAACCCGTTAAAAATATTCTTTAATTTTTTTTTCATAATACCATTAGTTAAGTAAATGAATAAAGAAAATGCAAACATATCCACAAATAATTAAGTCGCATAAAAGACGAATAAAGACGTACTTAAAGATACGTAAATTCAACGCACTAAGCACTGAGCTATGATTTATCGGTTAAAACTGGCCAGTCGATGTTAGTGAAGCTGCATAGTTTCAAGAAAGAAATTAGCCTACAACTATCATATTAAATAATAAAATGCATCCTTTCAGATAATAACTATTTTCGAGATTTTGCTTTTGTTAGAGGTGTAGTTTGGTAAAAAGATTCCACTCAACATTTGAGAGACGGAAGGATTTTGAATGTGATTGCTGTTAATGCGGCCAAACCTTCAATACAATTATATTATAGGCTCGCCGTTAGCCGAGCGGTGAATGTCGCTGAACACTGGTAGTTCCGTCCTAGGTTCAATTCATGGAGAACGAGCTGGCCGCATTTGTACTTTCATGGTTTTCCCCATGTGTAACGTGTATACGAGCTAGTTTCCGTTAGAAAGGCCTCCACGAAGGCATCCCTCAGGCGGATAGCCTTCGAGTGCTTTATCGTAATTTAAATAAACCAAACCAATTATTTTATTACTGATGTTAAAATAAATTCCCTGCTAATAAAGGTAATTAATAACAGCTTTATTCTAAAAATTATGGAATACTTTGATGCTTTTCTGCATGATAAATCATGGTTGAGATTAAGCTACCATTTTTCAATTGCTGAAAAAGTAAAAGAAAGTATTCCCACTACACTTTGTAAAGTGAGTCTTAGATTTTACAAAACTGGAAACACGAAAAACCAGATATGCCCTCATCAGTCTGCTTGTGTGGAACGCACTAGCACTCCGATTTGCATCCTTACAGATATATTATCCATATAGCACTATCCAGGAGCTTCAAGCCACTATTTACCTTGAATAGACTTTGTTACCTCAGAAACCTTTTGACAATTTAAATAAATAGTACGGAAAATTGCTGTAAAGCTTGCATTTCTATTGGGTGCCTATACACCTTATTAATGCTTTCTATGTTATCTTTAAAATGATGTAACACAAAATTTCCCTACTCCGCTTTATATCACATTCTTTACGTTCTTATTTAAATATATTTTTTGAAGAAATAGGTAATCCTGCGTTTTGAAGATATAGCAGGCATGACAAAATATAGATCTTGTGTAAATTCTGGGTTCCTAGCTTGAATACCATTGAATTGCATGAGCTTTACAGTTGTTCGCCTAATTTTTCCCCTTCAGTGTATCATATTTTTCTCAAAATATATCACGAAAATAGTTTCTTAATTCAAAGAAATTTAAAGTTTTCCTTCCCGGTTGATAAAAGTATTATTTATTTTTACCATAGTCATTACTTAGGTAAATGAATAGGAAAGAAAAATACGAGTCGTACGAAAACGTCAATGCTCCTGTTCCGCAAGACACTATAAATCCATAAGCAGTTATGTCTAATGCGTGATCCGAATCCAATCCAGACGATGTGGCAATTAATCTTTGCTGACTTTTGCAATGTTCATTGCATCAAACGCTTAATTAAGGTTAATAGTAATTTAAATCTGTGTTATTTTAATCAATTGACATTTTTTCATTAATCCTTTCAGAGGTATGTGTATTTCTGTTATTTAATTAATGTGTGTTGTGTTAGAATTGTTGTGTAACTTCACATAACTTACTCTATTCACATATTTTGCTTCGTTTTTGTGCGTTAATTTAACTTAAAAAATTAAGTTTACGAGCCTTTTCATGGATTTTTAATGGTTGTAAATAAAGAAGATGGCGTTTATGCGTGCAGAGGCGGCGAGAAGAATAAAAATGAAAATTAAAAATTAAAACTGAAATCATTATGGACAGCTCACAAAAGCTAGAAGCAATTATTTCGAGTTGTGAATGGTGTAAGTGATATAATTTATACTAACACTTTTCATTTCTAGCATTAAAAAAAAAAAAAACGAGCAGCGAAAAGCCACTTATAATATAGTATCGATAAATCGAAAATCCTTTATGTACATTTTTATTGAGAGAGCGAAAAAAATTAATTATCTGGCGAATTTCTGCGAAACCATTCTTGTTTTCACCTTGCATGGTAATTTACTCGGTCTATTAAAATGTCCCTTTCTTTTTTTTTTACTTTGTATTAAGATTCAGTGTTAACATAAATTATATCACTTACGCCATTCATAGCTGAAAATCATTGTATTTTAATTGTACTTTCTGTGTATTCATTAAGAAAGAATAAATATTATGAGGGGAACTCATTTCGTAATGCTATTCAAATGCATCAATATTCATTAACACCGGCAATTGGCTTCTGGACTTGCGCGAGTAATTTCTGAAAGAAGAGAGTGTAATTAAACTGTCATTAACCTAGCGTCCGTTCCATATTTATGAAATGTGGGGTTAAAACTGCGGGGCTGGGCGCGAACTGGACGTGAGGTTAGCTAAAAGGTGAAGATCTAAATCCTTTTTTTTATATCATGTACCATTAGTCAATCGCGGAATCATGCATTCATGACGTGCATTTGACCCGTAAGGTCGGCAAGCCGATCTGTATCTTCGACTCCCAGATTAAGCGCTTATTTGGCTGAGAGAAGGTAAAATGTGCCAATTTGTCCTTCAGTTGTATGTGATGGACTCGCAAAAAATGTAGCAACTCTTCCCGCATTGAGGGGAGTGAATCTATGTGGCGCCAAGAATTTTTCAGGAATTTTAAAAAAGATGTTATTCTCTAACACTCTTATCTGAGCATCACTTAGTATTCTACAAGCATTTCTCAATTCCCTACTTTCAGGCAACAAGAAGCTGGTCTAATGGTCTTGCTGGCCGTCGTACTTTGACACGTCCAAATTGGATATTCATGGTATTAATTTCTAGACCGCAATGAAGGCGGTACGTGCTGCAATCGGTTGAGTTATCTAACATGAAACCTGTCCGGGTTAATCAAAAGTGCAATGAACAACATACCTTTTTGTATTATGCGGAAGATACGTATAGGATTTGTTTTCCCCGAAAGAACCAGATACTAAGCATCTGATAACGGAAGCTGTGCAGGTATTTATAGCGTAAGTCATCAGAAATAACTATTCCTTATTTAAAAAAAATACTTAAAGCTAATTGTGTGCTACGCTTTTTTATTACATTTCATCTCGTTCGCTTATCTGCTATGGTAGTATCTACTGTGCTACGATTTCTAGACGCGTGGGTGTGTTTCGTGAGCCCTGCAGGTTTGTCTAACTTTGACGTGTCCCGAAGAGATTTTGAACTGTGATAATATTAATCATCCGCGAGTTTATTAACTTCGGTAAGCGTTTGAACCTCGGTCACAAATTAATTTATCAAGTTTTTATAGTCAAAGGGGTAGGAGAAAGGTTGTTAGTCGGATTCTTCCTTGTTTTAACGCGTTTCTGTAAAATTGCTGATTCTGCAAGATAAAAATAAAAAATTAATCAAACAATGACGATTAATCAAACAGTGATGAAGTAATTTAAGAGAATCGTTCAAGGAAGTCTACTAAAATTTTGAAATGACATATATTTTTGCTATATACGTATACATGTACGTAAATACAAAGAAATATAAAAGTGGTAGTAATTAACAATATTTTGGTTTCTAACCACTATTTAAAATAAAACCAAAAATTTCAAATATTTACTTTAACTTCTGTACATGTAAAATAATTAACAAAAATTTGCTTGGTTAAATGCTAATTAATTTTTTTAAATAGGTCTAAAAGTGTGTAATATTTGGCTAATCTTTTGAATATGGTAACAGGTAGTTTGGCGACATTTTGGTAAGGCGATAAAGGTTACTAGCTGGGACTTTAGCAGTGTACATGGATAAAGTTAAGAGTGTGCGCAATGCCATTATTGTGCAATTCTGGGATTTTTTTTTAAGTGAAAATAGGTCGACGTGTACATGGATGATACCGTGTATGTGCAATTCTTAAAAACGCGGCAAGCAGTGGGCGATTCTGCACTTTCTCCCAATTTCGCACTTAATCTTCGTCATGATTAAGCACTTTTGTTTCATAAAAGTTCTAGCAAAAGCGTAATTCGGCTAGCAGATTGTTGGAAAAAAAAGGTTTAGTAAAAAAAAAAAAAAAAAAAAAAAAAAAAAATTGCCTTTACTTCGTGAAAACAAAATGGCGTCCAAAAAAAAAACTAGCAGGTTGCTGTAGCAGGGTTGGTCGCCAAAAAGTCGCCAAGTTACCATAATCCAAAGATTAACCTAATATTTTTAAGTGACGCGTTTATACCAAAGCACGAGAATGTTGTCTTCTATGACGACTACATCCGTGGAAGATTTTGTAGGTAAACTGATTAGTATACGAGTTGCTGGAAAACCCACGATGGCATATATTTGTATTGGTAACACGTTTCATTGGCGGCCCAAACGAGAAGAAGCTGTATGTACGGTACGTTAGTTAAACTTTAAAATAATATGTTTTTAATAAAGCTGCCCAGATGGGAAAGTGGTTTGTGACTCTGACTGCCTTACCGAAGGGCTCGGATTTGAATCCCGGTGGAGGCGTGAATGTAATTTGTCCATCCTCTCATAGGAGGCAACGGCGGCCCAACGGTTTACTGTAGAGGCCCTGTTAGATGCCTCCATAGTAAAGAGACCACCGCTTTCGGTCTTAGTAGCAGCCTACGCCTATAAACGGCTAGAGCCCGAAATTGGAGGGGGGGATGTTTTCAATAAAAGTTATTTAAAATATGTCCGGAAAATTATTAGTTAAAAAAACATCGTGAATTGTAAGACGCGGGTTCAAAGCAAATATCTCATATTTAATCTGTGTAAAATATGTTGTCAGACAGAATAACGCAGAAGTAGCGAAATTTCTGGCATCGAATATAACAGCTTTTCTTAACTTAATTTTTAAATTTTATTGCGTGTACATGCTGTCATAAAAATTTATCAAGTAAATGGAGAATGAATGATAAGAAAATCATGAATAGATCACAAGGAAATCATAGACAGTATCATAAGCGAAAGCTTTTAAAGGGCTCTCTTTTTAACATCTAGATATTGTTTGCCACAAACAAAACTACTGGTTGTAAGGTTCCTTTGTGTTAATTAACCAGTTACTTTTTGTTTTGGTTATTTACTGTCATTTCTCCTTTCCGTTTTGCCGACGTAATGCAAATTTAGTTCGCGTGTATTTAAGGTGAGGATTTAAGATTGTAGGACAGAATGTGTTCTGCCTCTCGAGGACACCTTACTAGGTTACTAGCTAAGATAGGATCTGTAATCTCAGTCTTGCATTAGAATTGTCGATAGCTGAATATCCACGCCAAATGAGCTTAACCAACGATAATTGATCTCTGTAATCATAGCTTATTTAAATTAAATTTTGCATTTGACTTACTTTTAGTTTAAGTTATCTCGCCGCAAGTGGTTGGCTGAGTTGTAAGCACCAAGTAGGCCTTCTGTTCTTGTTTAGTTTTAAATAAAGGGTCTTTTACGTCCTTCTCAGGTTTCAGTTGTTGCTTGGCAGTAATTTGCATAACGTCTACCAAGAGTTTGGTCATTTCTGAATGACTGCAAAACAGGCCAAGCACTATAAAGTAACTTTTATCTTTATTTTGAATGTTTAATTACAATATAGCTCAGTTTATAGTTTTACTGATGGCCCCACCAGTATTCGAGTGGTTAAAACCGCTCAATACTGGGCCCTCGACGTGGTTTCGATCGCAGGCGAACAGCCTGGCTGCATGGTTTATTTTTGCGGTTTTCTCCATTTGTAACAAGAATACGAGTCACTTTCCTTGAGAAGATCATTTACGAAGACATCCCTTCCCCAAAGGCAAATAGCTCTGATAGCTCTTGCCATATTCAGATAACCTAACCTTATTCACTGCTGTAGAGTATCTTCGTCTTTGCTATACTGCTCAATTTTTAAAAGTAACGCAATAATCTTATGATATTTATGACTTGAATTTTACTAAGAGAAAGTTTTATGTTAATATCTTTCCGGTATGCCTTGTATCGTCACTTTCCTAGTTCAGACTAGAAATTAATGCAAAGTTTACGCCAAGCAGCATAGTTTAAAACTACGACATGATCTTAACCGGAGCTCAGTAAAATTCGTTCCGGAGTACTGCCGTTTTGCTGACGGAAGCCGCTCTCCGAGTTGAAATTTAGAACTAACGAAATGTTTTGCGGAATTTTAAGTATCAGAAAGTTAGCTAATTTGCATCCGACCCAAAAGGTGCTGTAAATCGGATTATGTTGTTGTAATCTCATCATAACTTTGGCTTACCAGAAAGTCATCGTTGTTGACAGCGGACGAGAATTCGCATAATTTAATTTTTTTTATTATTTTTAGTTGCATATCGCAAGTCCTGTCTTATAAAGTTGGTTTAGTACCACAGACTTTATGTATAACCTAAAGGTGCTAAAATAAAGATTCAGCTAATTATTACCGGTATTTATTTTATCATTACTGCAGTTAATTAGTGAAAAACATTTTGCCCCGTTGCCCCATTTTAGCCTCTGAGGAATTTTATGCAAATGTAAACCATATTATTCGTGTGTGTATTTCACCATCGTAATTTTAAAACTTAATCAGTTTGTTAGATAAGAGTGAAAATAACAAATAACTGATGCGATTATCATATTATAAATTCAAAGGCACGATTTATATTTAATTTCTTTATTACATCTTAAATATTTAACCCCAAGATTTGAAATGCTTGTGATGCACTGGTTACTACAATATTTACTCGGTTGAAAATAGTTGATTTCATTCTTACAAAAGTATTCTAAGCGTATCGATATAATTGTAAGAAACGTAGGGGTTAACTACGGGGGGGGAATACTGTAATTCACTCAAGAATCTGTTTTGCTATGCGAAGCACAGAGGCTTTAAATATGTCGTAAATGCCTTCAAAGCGGTGAAACCACATCATTTGTCTTTCTGGCGCGGTCTTAATCCCAATCATTTGCAAAAGCTTACATACAAAGTGCAAACATCGCGGAAAATAAGCTTACAGGTGTAAACATTGCGAAGGCATCGCGGAAAAACTAACATAAAGGGGAAACATCTTCGTGCAAAAAAATATAGTGGTCAAAAACTGAGAAAACTTTTCAGTTATTAAAACACAGTCACATAAAAACAACGTAGGAGGAAAACTTCACAATTCAAAGCATTGTTGTTAGACACATCATGTAAAAAAAAATCACAGCTCTGAATTATCGCATGTTAAAAACATTTCTGTAATGTGCTCTTTTCGCATAAAACAAGTTAAATTATGTAGTACTGTTAGTTAGGTATAAATTATTGTTATCTTTTTAATGAGTTCCAAAAGAGCTTCGAGGTTTTAAATTTTAAAGAAGAACTTAAATTCTTCTGACACAAATAATCATTAATTACTCATAAAATCAATTCAGTAATTTTCATCAACACTAAGCTAACTTGCTTATGAATGTGACAATCATGTAGTGAAATTTAAAATATACATTAACATTTGTATAATTGTATGTTTAAGCTTTCGATATACACATTAAATTTACATGTGGGTCAAAAGTAGGTAAAAATTATTCCGAATCGCCAGTTAAATAATACTTAAAATTAGGAGCATTTTTAATTAATTTTTTACGTATCAATTTAATCTTCATTACAATACTGGAATCACAAAAGGATATTAATTAGACTTTAGCTTGCCACAGATGATGAAATGTATTATTTTGCCATTTTATTTCATCATGGTATTGTTTTACAGTTACTCTTCTTTTTTGCCACAATGTTTCGAGACTGATTTATTTATTTTTTTTATCTTGCCACAAAATTCTATGGGACAAAGTTTCATATTTGCGAAGTTCATTCTCTACTTTATAAAAACTATTGTTACGAAATGTCCAGGCGCGGTAAATAAGATAGCTTCTCCGCAAAGCAAGTTTAGGGTTGCCATAAAATGACAAGGGAAGGCCGGGTTGCCACATTTGGCAAGAAATCGCCCATTTGGCGACAAAATTGGCGATATACCATGGACGGATGGAGAACCTTCTGGAACGAATTCTTACCGGTTTAGCCCAGAATGTTCTCGAAGACCAGTCAAAAGCTATACAAACTCTGCTTGTCCGCAGTCAGTTAGTGTGCGCGTCGTCTGGAGAGCTGATAGTCAGTTAGTATCGAGTGTGTACATCGTCTAGAGTGCGAGGTAGTCTCGAGTAAGGAGTATATAATGAGTCAGTCCCTGCGGAGTCGATCGAGTTAACAGCCGGGCAGCGAGCGCCGAGTGGGTAGTCGAGTGCACCGAAAGCGTCTCGTAGTGTATCGCGGTTAGTGCATCGTCGAGAGAGCGTGTTGAGCTCCGTGAACGACTGAACTGAAGAGTCGGGAGCTGTGCTCTGTGTGTCGTCGAGTGCATCGCGAGTTGTAGCGTGGGGAGTCTCGAGAGTACGTGGAGTTCCGAGAACGATCGAGCAGAGTCGGAAGCTGTACTCACGAAACCCGTACGAACGTGACGGAAGAACATAACGTAACACTATGTTGCTCTCCTCTGCGATATTGCGTAACTCTCCTCTGCGTAAACACTGGAATTGACACCAGAGGTTGAAATTTACAAATATGGAAGCTTTCTTTTCTTAAAAAAGGGGGGGGGATTTTCTCTTGCATCTGTTTATCTGAAGAAGAAACAATACACATTTTACTTTCAATTTTCTGAAACTAATCTTAGCAAATTAATAAATCTGCAAGCTTTTGATACTATCTTTTGAGGCAGCTAGGATAAAAGAGATTTAATTGCGTCATCCCATAAATATTGAGGTTTTTGAATTGAACTGAAAGTCGTACGTGGACAGAATGCCTGTATCAACTTGTTATTAAAGCAAGTAATAATTTTACCTAGCTCTTATTCTTTGCGGAAGTGTTATAGAGTGTAATATTTTTAACAGATATTTTGTAAAGCTAAATAAAGATGACGACGACGTGTTTTATTTGAGTTCAATTACATAATTATGAACAAGAAATATTAATGCAATATACGGCGATCGGACAATAAGAGTAAGACGGTGTCAACGATGGTTTCAGAAATTCCGAGTCGGGGAAACTCATGACGGAACTTTTCCTAAAACTGTGGTCTCAGCCCAGAATGTCTAACCCAGAACAGTGGTCTCAAACTCGCGGTTCGCGGGTTGCATACGGCACTCGAAGTAATTTTATGCGTCCATCGAATGCGTTTCAAATATGTACCTGTTGCAAGCACGTTCTTCCAAAGATTTAAAGATTTTATTTATTTGAAGTCAGAGTTTATATTTTCATTACAATTAAAAAAAGGACGTCAATAACGCACCAAAAAATCTCATTCAAAGATATGATGATGCAGATATGATTTAATTTTATTCGTAATTTTCAAAAGATAAATACTTTTAGTTAGGAATTTTCACATTAAGAATAATCGCTTTCTGTGGGAATAAAATGTTTGGGAATAATTATACGTAAACAGCATTTTTTTTCACAATTGATAATTATTAAGAAAAGAACCCTGTTTGCCGATGAGCATCTACCATGCCCATTTACCATGCCATAATTTTTTCTCAAGGTTGCAAATTTTATCAGAATGAAAAGCCGTCGAGAGTCAAGCTATTGTAAGAAATTTAAGGATTTTGTAATTGTTTACATAGAAGCATATATATTTTTATTTATGTGAGTTTTACGAGAAATGTTTAATGAATAAGAGAAAAAGAAAAGTCTGTCGTTATTCATTGTCAAATTTTGTGCCACTTAAATAGTTTCCCCGGAAAACTTAAAAGGTTTTCATAATTTATTTATTTCGAATTTATCTTAAATGGAGTTGCATTTAATAAGCGAAATTTAAAGTTGATTAAAGTTATTTTGATAAAAAATTTTTATATTATTAAAAAAAAAAGAAACAAAGGTCTGGCCCCTTAGCTGTTTTCATATCGAACCTTTGGTCCACGTGCAATTTAAGTTTGAGACCACTCGCCTAAAAGAGGATCCTCCCCCTGGAAGATCTGTAAAGTTTGGCGAGAGCTTTTTCTTTATTTTAATTTTGAAAAACATAATAAGTATAAAAATATTAAAAATATCCGGTACCCAGTACTTTGCATTGTAACGAACACATAGGGAAAATCCATGCAGTCAGCCCCTTCGTGTGGGGTCGAACTACCAGTGTTCAGCGATTTTACCGCTTGGCCGCTGGGGGACCTAGTAAATCGAAGTAGAGACTATTTTCACTTCAGATCTTGAGAGAGCAGTTTTGTGGTTGTTATCCAGCACTTATTATTTAATGTTTCAGGGAGTTAAAGAAGGAGATATAGCGTTAAATGACTCAAGCAATTGCGTTTCGTACCTGTAGACAACTTGGTAGGCAGGCTTTTTATAGAGTTGGTCCTAACAACGAATTGTTGTCTTTAACTTTCACTTAAATGTGTTAGCTTGCTTTTTAAAGAAAGAGTATAATTTCAAAGTTTTTATTTAATAGAAATTCCGTCACTCATTGTATTCATTTTATTGTATTTTGTTTCGTTTTTATGTTTCCGCTGAAGTGCACACTGAGTTAATGGTATGGAACAGGTTATGTAAATGCAATCAATCTGAGTTTTCTTCGCATACACGTCTCACTGTTTGGAGGAGAGGTGATAGGTTTTAGGGAAGGTTGTAAAACTATATAAATAAAAGTATATACATGTCAGTTTTTTTAAATGCATCTGCCTTTCCTTATTAATCTGTATCAATAGTTGTCAATCAAGCATTCTCTCTCTCTTGCTAAGACTGCAAAGTGGGTTTCTACATTTTACTGCTACTGATATATGTATGTATATAAAATATAGATTGCAGTTAAATAAAACTGAAGGAAGGTCATTACTCTAAGTGCCTGAAGCTGTTCTCTGCAGCAAAAGAATTTTAAAAAGTAATAAATAACGCACGTCACAGAGTAACAAGGGTTATATTATTGTTTTTAATTCAATGTCATATTTTTAAACTGTATTATATCTTAAATCCATTGTTATTATATTTCGTTTTTCCTTTACACCTATTGATTTTTTTTTCTTTGATATGGAATGTCTTATTGGCGGCGGAGTGCACGAATTGGATATTTTATCTGATCTAGTGATGGGCAGAATAACCTTTCATCAATACTACTAATTCCTGTATTCAAATTTTGTATAGTTTTTAATAAATGTCCCTTCTACTGTTCATGCCATCTTTTTGGGAATTCAGATTTTCTGACTAGTTTTAAATTGTCTAATTTTGTATTAGTTTTCCTCTTGGTAATGAATGGAATGGAGGATTTTCCAGCCTCATTTAACGATTTCACTAGGATCATTTCTCTGTTATATTTATAGTTTATGAGAATTTATTAACTTTCTTTCATGTTGTATGCATTTTTCTTTTATTGCTTTTGGGCATTCTTTGTGTACTCGAGATTTGCACTTTTCCAAAACATTTCTGTTAGTGACATTTTCTTCCCGGGGGGGGGTGATATCGGCGATTATGGTTACTTGTTATTATGTTGTGATTTGTTTTTAATTACTAGCAATTTTTGTTAATTCTTTTAATCTTTGTTAATTTGTAAACAATAGTATAAGATCAATTTTATAATATTCCGTTTTCTTTCTTTGATAAGAGACATAACAAGGGAAGTTATTGTAACGTTAGCAACTTATTGTTCATGATGTTGGTAAGAAATCCTAGAAAAAGCAAACATTTTTCGCAATTACAATCTTAAAATATTGGTGTTTAATGCAGAAACAAAATTGTGTTCTGTATTTCATCTGTATTTCAATAGGTCTCTGTACGTATGTATCAGAGAAATTTGAGTGAGCCTTTTCAAGAGAAGACAGGAGAAACCAGATAAACTGATAAGAAAGTTTCTGTAATCCGCATACGTAAACTGGCAGTAATTAAAGTTGAAATTTTATAAAAATTAAAGCATGTTAACCAATTCTAAACAAAAGAAGGATTTTAATTACTTTGTTGTTTGTTATTTTGAAAGCAGTAGATGTGAAAATGTGCAGTGCCCTGGACGGGACTCGAACCTAGACCTCTGGAATACGCGTCGAGTATGTTTCCAATTATGCCACGAAGGCATGCGGAAAGACGGGAGAAAATACCTTATATACCTATTTTATAGGGCAAATAGAGATTAGGGGATCCAATCGCCAAATCCTGGTGGTGACGAATTAGCGTTCTCTGTCTTTTAGTTCGGGCGCCACTGTAGATTTCTCATTAGGTTAGTTTAAAGCAGGAGACGTGAAAATGTGCATTGCCCTTGTCGGGACTCGGACTTGGACCTCTCGAATACGCGCCGATTGTGCTACCGCTACACCATGCATGAAGGCATGCCGGAAGCAGAGAGAAAATATTTTATATACTCTCCCTTTAAAGGGCAACTGGGGATTAGGGGACCCAGTCGCCAATCCTGGTGGTGACGATTTATTATCCCCCACTTTTTAGTTCGGGCACCATTTGTAGAGTCTTAGGGGATCATATTCCTTGAAGCAGGATAGGTGAAAAATATGCAGTGCCTTCGCCGGGACTCGAACCATTGACCTCTCGATATGCGTCGAGTATGCCTCCAATTACACCAGGAAGGTATGCGGAAAAAAGGAGAAAATATTTACAACTTACATATATTTTTCCTAATAATTATTTTAAAAAATACTAAGGATATTTGAAGAAAATTTGAACAAAATACTTCCTGACTTTTATTTATCGATGAAATATATTATGTTTCCTTGACTGTCAAATACATATCCGTAACTATTTATGGCTGTCTGGCAAAAGCAAGCATGAAATTGTGTTACGTTATTTCCGTGTACAATCAGTGTAAAATGAGAAAAATTACATAAAAGTATTAATCAGAATTAGGCTTATAAATTTAATAACACACATATGAAAGATTTATACGTGAAAATCTTAACGCATTTTACTCGTGAAAGCCACATTAAAAAGTGATACTGGCTGTCAAATCCCTAAATTACTTTATTTGAGAACTTGTTGCGAAGCGTGTTCATTGCAATTATGCTGTCATATCAAGTAAGGAATAGATTTGAAAACACAGCCAAACAAATGTTTGCTTTAGAAGAAAAGTTACATATTCATATGATATTTGCTTTCCAACAGGTAAAAACATATTGTAATAAAAGTGCAAAGTATCTGAAAGCTTGTTAGGAATAGAATGATCGAATCTCCGAATCCTCGAAGTCACGAAACTTGAAAAAGGATTAAAATTCGAAAACGTGGATTTTTCCTTCTTTTTTAGTTATTCGAAGCTCACGATTTCTTTTTAATCTAAAAAAATGTACCTGAAAACCGTTAAACAATTTAACTCAAAACTTTAAAAAATTAGTTTCATTGACATCTAGCTGAAAATTTCATTAAAAGGAGAGTTTTATTTTTGAAGCTTCCATGCACCTAAATTCCTAATATTATTTCGGCCCACCAGCGCCCGAGCGGTAAAGTCGATGAACACTGGTACTTCGGTCCGAGGTTCGAATCCCGCGAACGGGCTGGCTGCATGGGCGTTTTCGTGGTTTTCCCCATGTGTAACATGTATACGAGCCAGTTACCCTTAGAAAGTGCTCCACGAAGGCATCCCTCCCCTTAGGCAGATAGCCCTAGTGTGCTTTGCCATAATTAAATAAACCAAACCAAACCAAACCTAATATTATTTCGAGGCTGCTTTACGTTCCGCATTTTGAATTTTCTGGTGAAAATCTAGTTTTTCAAGGTTAATATTTATATATGTCAACCATTAACAGAAACTTGACAATTCTATATTTTCTTCATTTAAAAAAATAAAGCTAAATGTATTTTTGTGTATGTGTGTCAAATTTCGTTAAGAAAAGGGTAAGATAGGCAAAGCACGCGAGGACTATCTGCTGAAGAAGACAGTTGCCTTCGTTTGCAGGAAAACTCGCCTCCCTCTGCCACTGGTAGGAGCACTGAGAAAAGGTTTGGTTTATTTAATTATGGTAAAGCACACTAGGGCTATCTGCCTAAGGGGAGGGATGCCTTCGTGGAGGACTTTTTAAAGAAAGCAGGCTCGTATACACGTTACACATGGGGAAAACCACGAAAACGCCCATGCAGCCAGCCCGTTCGAAGGATTCGAACCTCGGACCGAACTACCAGTGTACAGCGACTTTACCGCTCGGCCGCTGGTAGGCTGCACTGAGAAAAGGAGTTTCAAAATTAAATCGTTACGCGCCTCATTTACTAAATTTTATTTATATCTTTTCAATGAATGTATGCATATATTTAAGAACTGAATTCTTAAATTTGTTTTTTATTAAATGCAAGGTTCACATTTTTCTTTAATTAAAAGCTTTTAATGTTAAATAAAAGTTTTATTATTATTATTATTATTATTATTATTATTATTATTATCTAAAGGATTTGAGATTCGAAAAATTCGACAGTTTTAGCATTCAGATTGCGTTTCGAGCGAATTTTAGTTTCGTTTTATCGCTAAAGGAAAAGGGAAAATACTTTTCCAATTTGCCTCTTTCTTAGAGTTTTCTATCCTTACCGCATATTTCTGATTTATATGTGTATGCAACGCCGAAGCCAGAGCCAGTGCAACCGGTGTTGCTGCACAGGGTGACAAAGTTTAGAGAATTTAGGGGGCTCTGGGTGGCAGAATCTAGCAATAAGAGAGACTGCCTGCACCGAGGGACGAAAAGCCAAGTACCGGTCCTGTGTGTGTGTGTTTATGTCTAAATGTGTATATGTGTGATGATGTGGTTTTTCTGTGATGCTGAAGATGAAAATCAATTCACGCTTGAGTCATGATACAGAAAACTGTTGCTTAGATGACGACTAGTGCGAAAAGTGATGGTTAAAACATCATTTTCATTTTTCACAAAAAACAGTTATTTAGAAAATATATCTTTGCTTAAAACTGATACAGCACTAGAGGAGCTAAGCGCCCCCCCCCCAATTTTGATATACGCACCTTATATTTTAGACAATAAAGAAAGAAGGCGAAGGGAGAGACGTGGTTTACTCCAGCAGCAGCAAACGAGAAATAGCAATGCATATTAGGCTTTGGTTGTATTTAAAGTTGGAAGGTCATTGAGTTAATCCTGAACAGCTACTTCATTACATAAGTCACAGTGCATAGAAATTGCAAGGTAAGAATGACGTAATATGCGACAGAGTGACGCATAATGATGCAAAGCGTATCTCTGAAGCAGGGATGTGTATGATGATCTATTGCCAGTTGATTCTAATTTAGTTCGATAGCTTTGTTTCTTATTTTACATTTTACATTTTAATTAATAAAAAGAAAAAGTCGGAACTTAAATGAAAGATAGTAATTTCTTCCCTTTGAATTCCCTAACCATTTTTTTCTCTCACTGAAAGTCGTATCCCAAAAGGAGTACGAGTAAAATTAAAGTAAATTACGTATACAAAACTGAAAGACCCATCAGCGGCCGAGCGGTAAAGTCGCTGAACACTGGTAGTTCGGTCCGAGGTCCGAGGTCAATTTCTCTAGAGAAATCCGAAATAACTCGAGTAACCGTCCCCGACACCCTCATGCTTATGCATTTGAGTTCTATATTATTTGTAAAAATTAAACATTGGAAACTGTCATTATGAAATAGAATTCAAAGTAAAGTTGAAATAAACATAGAAGATTATAAAATAAGATAAATAATGCAAACTTTGTAAAAACAAATCAAAAATAATATAAAAATAATATAAAAAATATAATAAGAACAGTGAATGTACATGAAGAAATAAAGGCCAGAAAAGGTATTAAGTAACTTACATTCTTTCTAGTGGGGAGTTGGCAAAGTGTTCTCTTCGTGTCTGACTCATAATTGTAGGGTGTCCAAAAATTCTTAGCGGCAAGTCCCCGTTAAAACATTATTAACATTTTACTTTCAAGTTACTTCAAAACATCTTTCAAAATATAACTTACCAGTATGGATTCACTCTTTTAAAATAATTCTACTTTAATTAAACTTAGGAGATAATATAATCACTTTATCAATATTGTTTAGGAAATAAATTATATATATATATATATATATATATATATATATATATATATATATATATATATATATATATATATATATATATATATATATATATATATATATATACATATATATATACATATATATATATATATATAGAGAGAGAGAGAGAGAGAGAGAATTAATTTAAAAGTAATAAGCTAAGGTCTAAGAAACATAATTAAATATGATAAAATCAAGCGCTTAAGCTGCTTAAGGCTGAAATTTTATTTCTACCAAATATCAAGTTTTAATAAAAAGATTACATTATCTTAGAAATTTAAAGAAACCTTTGAAATGTAAATTTAGAGTAAGAAAATAGTGTGGGACTAATAAAACATTTTTTTCTAGGTATTAAGCATTTTGAATTAAATAACGATTACTTTGAAAACACTTTTTAATACTTTTTTAAACTTATGAAAATTTCCAACTGCAATCTGCATATTAATTATTCATATTTTAATACTTCTAATATACTCATCAGGGGGTAATTATTAAAACATTAAAATTGAACAGTTAAGGAGTACTGATAAACGTTTGGTCCTTCTTGACTATTTGAGCACAAAAGCAAAATAAAATTTAAAAAAATCTCAAACTACTTTACAAAAATTTTTACACGCCATCTCAAAGAGTCAGGAATGTGCTCCAACGCTAATTCAGTGCTCGAAAAAAACTTTAAAAATGCAAAAATAATTCAAAATCTGCATTACTCTAAAATAAAGTAAAGAAATAAAAAGAATACTTCTAGATTCATATATCATGTCATCATACAATAAAAATAAGAATATAGTGGTCTAAATTCTAAATACTGTATGCTAAAAGACAATTCGACGTTTCAATTTTTCAAGAAACAATGTTTGCCATTTTGGCTAAAAGTACTTTAAATCTTTGGCAAAAAAGCTCAGTAAAAAACTTTTTATTCTATACTCTAATCAAAGTAAATGACGTGCAATGATCCTAAAAAAATCAAGAAGTTAAAAAATAAAACGAAAAAGCTTAGTAAAATTTCTTAAATGGAGCAAAACTTACGTTTTACTCAAAACTCAAAGCATATAAACATATATATTAAAGGGATGAAAACATTGAAATGAAAAAAGAATATAAATAAAACTGATTTCTTGGTCAAAATAAATCTTTCCTTATACCTTGAGTTTTAAAACAAATATTACACGAAATAACGTTTTTGACCAAACTTTGAAACTGAATTTTTATTTTCGTTTTCTTATTTTGGCAGAATAAGGCTACGAATCATAAACTATATGAACAATGTGATTTTGGCGGAAACGTTTATTTCTGTTTATTTTCAACTTTATTTGACCAAGTTTAGCATGGTACTTCTCTCTGCTGATGTGTGTATTTATGACTAGTTACTCATTCTTACTGCTTAGACGATGAATCAGAAACCTAATAAAGGAAAACCGCAAGATTTTTCGCGTAACATGTAGTACAGGGTGATTATAATTAAAGTTTAAGTTTCAAAACGCTATAAAAAAAGAACCACTGATGAAAATGATGTGAAATTTGAAAGGAATGTTATTGAAAAAGGCGGAAAGCATATGGCAGAAGAAAAATTTTAGTTTCAAAAGTTAGCAACAGATGGCGCTGTAAGCGGCAAAATCACGACGAGAAACGAGAAATGATTCGTAAAACAATGGCTAAGGTGGAAGTTACACATTAAAACGCATTGAAAAATTAGAATTGTTGAATAATTTTATTTGCATGACTGTACATATCACATCGAAAGGGACAAATCGGTTTCAAGAGTTTTGCGGCGACATACCGCATAAGAACCATTCATCAAAGAAGTTCGGAACTGTCGCGAGACTGGAGCAAAACATGTTCAATATGGTGTCCACCGTTGTGTGCAACAAGTTGAAAGTGACAAACAGCATGTTCCACAACAGATCGCAGTATCTCCGGGGTGATGTTCAGAATGTGTTGCGAAATGCGTCCCTTTAATTCCGCTAAATTTGCAATTGGAGCACGGAACACAACATCCTTCAGATACTCCCACAGCCAGAAATCACACGGAGTAAGATCAGGCGATCGGGATGGCCAGGATGTAGGGAAATGACGGCTGATAATTCGAGCATTTCCGAAATGGCGCCTCAGCAGCTGTTTCACGGGATGTGCAATGTGCGGAGGAGCGCCATCTTGCATAAAAATGATTTCATCCACACATCCATGCTGTTGCAGACCTGGAATCACGTGGTTGCACAAAAAAGACGCATACCTCTGACCAGTGACGGTTGCGGGAACAGGACCGGAAGCACCCGTTTGCTCGAAAAAATATGGTTGTAGGATGAATGATGCCGTAAAGCCACACCATACCGTGACCCTTTCAGGATGAAGTGGTACGGGGTGCGTTGCCAGTGGATTTTCTGTTGCCCATATTCGACAATTCTGGGTATTCACGTATCCTGTCAGATGGAAATGGGCTTCATCTGTCCACAAAATTTTCCACGGCCATTCATTATCCACTTCCATGCGAGCCAGGAATTCTAACGCAAACGTCTTCCTAGCTGTCAGGTCAGACGGAAGCAACTCCTGCACATGGCCAATTTTGTACGGATAGCATTGCAGAATGTTTCGCACAATTTTCAGCACTGTGCTCATAGGCCTGTCCAATGTTCGGACAATTCCTCGTGCACTGCACGGTTGCACACCAACGGCCGACCCCTCCTGTAATGCTGTGGCCACTTCTTCAACTACCGTCGAATGCACTCGTTTTCTCCCTTTACCAGATTGCACATCAAACGAACTTGTCGTTTCGAATTTTTGCATCATTTTCTTTAGACCTACGACACTCATTGGACCAACGCCTTCTTTTATACCCTTCAGTGTCCTGAATTTTTGCAGAGCTACTCTTGACAATCATCATTCTTGTAATACAGCTTTACCAGCAGAGCGCGGTCGTGCAGTGAAACACCCATGGCGAACGTCTGAGACGCGAAATGAGGAACAGCCTGGTACCTGGTGGCTTTATAACACTGAAATTTAACTAACATTTTAATTTAAGTCTTCTTTCGCTTGCAGCGCCATCTGTTGCTAACTTTTGAAACTAAATTTTTTCTTCTGCCATACGCTTTCCGCCTTCTTCAATAACATTCCTTTCAAATTTGACGTCATTTTCATGAGTGGTTCTTTTTTTATAGCGGTTTGAAACTTAAACTTTAATTATAATCACCCTGTATATCATAATTTTCCACATTTATTATCTTTCGAGTCAAAGACATTTTCTCAGATTTGAAAGATTCGAAAAATGTCTTTTTAAAATTAGTAATTTTTTTTAACATCAGTAATGAAATCTCAAAAGAATTCAAGTTTCTCTTTTGCGTTTCATCACAGGCTGTTGCTTATCTACAGAATACGAGTTCTTTTTTAATTCCCATAAACCTGATATTAAATTTCTTATCTCAGTTTATAGAATCAAATTACTACCGCACAGTAATACACTTTCACAGTACAACGTAGTGTTTTTACTTTATGCTGTACTGCGAAAATATTTTTTTTATATTCCCATAAACCTGATATTAAATTTCTTAGCTCAGTTTATAGAATCAAATTCAATTAATACTTATATAGTACCTTTATTACGAAATCAAAAGGGGATTAAAATAAAAATTGAAGCGATGTGCGCTCCGATTACTATACTGTCGTAGGTTAGTCTAGCGTTTTCTTCTTTCCCTCCCCCTCACGTTTGCCACCCACTGTCATTATGATGGTCAGCTAAGACTGCTTCCCCATAAAGGGCTAAAAATTGAAACCAAAGTAAGGTATGGGCTTTTTTTGAATACAGTTGCTATATTGCGTAAAGACATTTAAAATTCGTCGGCTCAAGACTACTCTCAAGAGATAGTTGAAATGCATGGCATTGTCCTAGGTAAGAAGTAACCACGTATTTTGTTACATATTTAACGGAAAAGTTATTGAACAGTAGGATAAGGCCTAAAACGGAAACGTGAACTTTGGCGTGCAGCAATCAAATCAAGAAACAGTGAAGTGATTTAAGAAAGCAAGCATAGAGTTGTAAGGTTTATCCTAAGTTGTTAACAGTTATCTTTAGCTAAAGTTACTTTCCTATCCCTTCTAATTTCAGCTTACAAATTTCCCGCCAGAGTGTGTTTTTAGAATCGCGGTTAAATACAAATGAAGGAAGAGCAGTATTTAAAGTCGAAGTTCTACTGACTTCGTTAGAGCCAGATATTCTGACCAGCACGCGTTCGCTTTTTGGCTACACTCTCTCTAAAAGCTATTTCTACGCTCGGCCGTATTTCAGGCCCTTGATAGCTTCGCCGTTTATTTAGCGTTTAAGGGGCCAGCTCCTGTAGAATTTTGATAGCTTCGGCTATATCCTTTTAATCAAGTTTTATTTCTTAGCATTCTTGACTTCAAGCCCAAGTGGTGACTTTTATGTACGTCCTGAGAAAGGACCAATTGTGAACTTTATTTTCAGTAATAAAGGGTAATTAACCCTTCTCGAGTTTACGTTTCTGTCTCCTGAACAAAAGCAATTATTCGCTTACCAGTTCTCAAGGTTCCACACATCTAGCTGTAAATACTAGGTTGGAACATTACAGAGTTAAATCTCCCAAATTGTCTTTCTATGTTGCTATCAACGTAGATTTTTTTAGGTATTATTCTCTTTAACACTGAGCCCACCAGTGGCTGATCAGTAAAATGGCTGAACACTATTAGTTCGACCCAGGTTTAAAACCTGGAAAACGGGCATAGGGTTTTATGGTCTTCTTCACGTGTAGCATAGATACGATCCAATATTCCCTAGAATGTCCTAAGTACAGCCGTTCTCTTAGGCAGTTAGCCCTAATGTTCTTTGCCATAATCCAATAAACCCAAACGCTTCTTCCTTTTTTAAAGGATAATGCATTTCATCGCAGAGCTGAGTTGGTATTATTATTTTGACTTCTCCCTTTTGAAAATACTGTACTTATATTAGAGTGATTTCCTTTACGAATCAGTTGGAAGAAGCTGTTAAATAATCCTTTCAAATACTAATACTTTTGTCACGTGTTCTTCAAAGAATAGGGTTCTTATGATACTGAATAAAATATATTCCTTGACGTGTAGTATGATCCTTTACGCCCTTCTTATAGAAAACGTCGCCATTTTCTTCAGCGCTGTATCTCATTTCCTTAAACGCTATAGGCTGATCTCTGTCGTATCTCTTGTTCTCTTTTCAGCATGATTGAAGGGCTGAAACCAGGCATCTAAAATCGGAATTCAATTTCCGTATGGGATAGTCTTTGGCTTACTGAGTGTATCCCGTCGTTGTTATTCTAAAGTATTTTGCTTTAAAATTAGGTAAGAATCAAACTCTTGGTGTAAATGTTGAATAAGATTCTATGGATATCGAGGGCGATCAGAGAGAAGTCCTTCTTCTTCAGCAGGTTTTTTTTTTTTTTTTTTTTTTTTTTTTTTGCCTAAAATGGGTTTCAAATTCTATGCCAAGCAGAGGTTGAATTTATGTCTAATTCTAAATTTTATATAGGCGCGTTTCTCTTCGTTTTTGTCTTGCTTTTGTCTTGAATTAATATTCTATTTTATAACTTGAATTCTTTATGCTGTATAACCGACTGATTTGACTTATTTTTAAGAACTCTAGAATTGAAGTTTTGCACATGCAAGCTTTTTAAATAATAAGAAAAGGTTAGTAGTAGATAATTTTTTTATCGTTCAGTTTAATAACTAATCAGTTTTCTACTTCGAAATCATCATTATTGCCTGTACAAGAAATCTTCTGAAATGTCCATCCGTTTTTTAAATTCTGCGCTTCTCACCCCCCGCAAAAAAGTGTAACCATAAATGCTTTATGCTGTACAACCGATTTTTAAGAACTCTAGAATATAAGTTTTGCACATGCAAACTTGTTTAATGAGTAAAAGATATTAGTAGGTAATATTTTTGAGTTTAATTTAATAATTAATCAATTTTCTACTTTGAAACCATCATCATTATTACCTATACAAGAAGTCTTCTGCAATGTCCATCCGTTTTTTAAATTCTGCGCTTCTCCCCCCCTCCCCCCTAAAAACAATAATATATATTTTTTATTTTTATCGGCGAATTTCGCAAACATATTTATCACTTAATTAGGCTCACTTCAAGTGATCTTGGTTGAATTTTCTTCTAAAATATTTTAAATTAATAAAAATAAAGGAAGAACGCGATATATAGTGGGATTCAAAAATATCTGACAAAAAAGTTAAGCCATGTAGAGGGAACTGAGTAAATAGATTTTACAGTGGAACGCATGTGCGGAAACAGGGCACTGTTGAGCTGTAGGTAAAAGTGTTTTGCCGGTGTTTGTCATCATTTCCTATGAGAATTTTGAGCGGTATGCATCGTTATATGAACTCTGAACTTGCTGACATGCGTTTTATCTGTAAGTTTGCGGCTAAAATGAAGCAGTTACTCAAAGGATGCGCAGCGAATGATTCCCAAATACCACTTTTGAACCCTGCTACGTTTCTCTCCGTTACCCCTTACATAAATCGCATATCTCTGATCTCCGCGTTCGTGCAGCAATGCATACTGCTAGAAATCTGCGAAGGGAATAATTTACAGCAGAAAGCATTTATGTGCCATTCAAGAGCGCCCTATACCACGTGCCATTTTCGCACGTACGCCCCATCACAGTGTCTGCTTGTTTTTCCCCCATCTGAAAGAAAGGTGGCTTGACATATGACGATGAAATTAAATCAAAAATATTTTCTGTTTTCATTATAACTAAGAGTACTCGCTTTCTCTCTTAATGAAAAATTACTGTGTTAGTTTCTAACGCAAAGGATGTTTGATTTCATGCGTTTTAACCTCATAGTATAATAAACCGAGTTAATTCGGGTGTGCCAACGCATGAAATCAATTATTTCGATGCACCCGACTAAATACGTTCAAGATTTTTTTTTCCTCAAGATATGAATACAACAGAATATATCCGCTAAAGTTTTGAGATAAAATAAAGAAAGAGGTTAAAAGAAGTAGTTGACTTGAAACAAAGAATTAAAAAAACTGGCGGGAAAAAGAGGAATTTCTGAATTTTTAATGGTGCATTAAATGGTTAATTATTTATTGATTTATCTGAATAATAATATCCTACAAAATGTCTTTTTACATGTAAACGAAGTTTCATTTCATACATTTTAATTATTTATACATTTTCCTATCATGTTCCCAAAGATTTCAACCCTTTCGATTGTGCTTTTTGATAGGTGCAAGTTTTTTTTTTTTTTTTTTTTTGTCTTGTAAATTTATACGATTGACGTTGTTCTGAGAATCAAATGAGTTGCATAGCAATGGAGATCTATCTGTACATCTTTTTTTTATCCCGTTTCTACTTTTCCGTCTTCTTTTTCTGTTCGAATTGAAAAAGAGAACAATGACCTTCCTTTTAAAATAAGTGCATTTATTGCGCTTTCTTGACGAGCGCTCATTGTCATGACTGGTGAAAGATCAAGAAGGTTTTCAAAGCAAAACGATTCTGAAATGCTAAAAATAAATTCATACACAAGAGTGGCCTTATCTTCAGAACTTGGCAAATAATTTCGGGGGGAAGAAAAAAAGGGTTGAACAGAAACACTGTTTTAACGAAATTCTCCTTGCTCGCGTTTGCTTCTTGATTTCTCGTGTTTCTTTATTTTTGCTCATAATAACGTTTTGATTATTTGAGGATATTAAAATTACAGTGAAAGAAGTCGATAACAAAACATTATAAAATTATTTTCTTAATTGTAAAAATTCTTGAGAGTCAATAGACACCTAGATTTTTAAAATCAGATATTTGCGCTGCGCAAACAGATCGAGCTTTTGCTTGTATATTTCACCCAGTTCTTAAAGTGGCTATATAATTAGTGTTAAATATACTTCGAAATTATGCTAAGAGGCGCCTTCAGGGTTTTAAATTTTGACTTGCATCTGTGCAGACGTTAGGTTATTTTGAAGCAGAAGAGATGAAAAATAAGCAACGCAACGGAACTCGAACCATGAGCTTCTCGAATACGCGCCGAGCGTGCTGACCACTAAACTACCAAGGCATGGAGAAATACCTCATATACCCCCTTGTCTTTTTTAATATTTTATATTTTTTTTATTTTTGACAGCTGTTTGTAAAAAAAATTATGTAAGCAAGTCATGATTGTAGGCATGATCTATATACTAGAAATAAGTTGCTTCTAGCCACCTCAATGTATAATGTCATGATCAGTTTTTACATGCAAATAACAATATACTGCTAGACAATAATGTAATTTCTGGAAATCAATTAACACAAAAACGTACGTAACAGCACATAATGAATCGTCAAAATTGAACTGTTAAAGTTTCAGCACAACTTTACAACAGTACTTAAATGTAAGCTTTGTAAACAATTTTATAGTTCTTAATTAATTCTGATAGTAAACAGATCATGTTTACAAAAATGATTTGTAACGTGGGAACATCCCGCCTGTTTCTAATGCGATATATAATGTCTGGAAACATGTTGCCTGTACCCACTACAATAGATAACATCTTCAAAATATGCACCTGCACAACTATATATTTCGCAATGTATATCATGTAATTCAATCCCTTTTACTTGAGCTAATTTAACGCTGAAAGGAAGGAGAACCGTTGATGATATTTTGTAAGATACAGCGCTATTCATATTTCTGGGTTGTAACTGATTTTAAATTAGTAAACAAGCATGAGTACTGTACTATAATAAACAAGCAATAGTCACTACATCGCTTAAACCGTATTTCCTCGCGTATTTTCTTCCCCTAGCATTTTAGCGCTAAGTTCTTTAAAGAATAGTCGCATAATTTTCACCTTCTATTTTAAGTAGTTTTTTTTTTCTTTAATGGCTAGTTTATTGATAAATGATGTGGCCTTGATTATTTTGATTTTTATTCAAAGCAGTCAATTTGTATTTGTATTTTTTGTATTAGCATTTCACCCATTTTCTTTTCCCTTGCATTTATTATTTGAAATATATTTTATGCATATTCTTCGTTAAGCTACACGGACGCGGCTGGTGTTCTCACACTAAGAAATTTTCAAAACATGTGATTTCACCTTACTTCTATTAGTTTCGTTCCAGCTTATTGTATCTTTATTTACTGCTGATGGGTTCGATCTTTCGAAATCGAGTCTTTTGTTCGTCCTCTTCTCCTTCGTTGCTCCGATGTTCTGTTGGCAGCTGCTGTCAAGACTCATTCATGTGAGGTGGCCCTGGGGCTTTACGAGGTAACTGAGTCAAAGTGCGACCTGTACGGCTCAATTACCGTCAGATATCTGCTCAATATCCATAATATATTGTAATATTATTATTACTAAGCATTTATATTGGAATACAGCTTTCTTTTAAAGAAACAATATTGTCATAGTTACCAACAGCTTATCCATGACTGCTTTACATTTATTATAGTCTTACTTTAACCGTTTTAATAGGAAATTTAATTATTCTTATAGTTGTCCCCCTCTAAACTTTTGGACCATAAAATTAATTAAAAAACAGAGGAAGGACGGAGGAAAAGACAGAGGAATACGGTATAATTGCTTATAAAATTTACTTTGTCAATTACTGTCTTGTTGCTTGCTATAATGCGTCGTGTTATTGAGCTTACACTAGGCCATTAACGTTTTCGACAAATTAGGGCAATTAATTTAGAGCTCTAAACAAATTAGGGCAATTAACAAATTAGGGCAATTCTACAGTTTAGGAATTCGAGCCTTCTGGGAAACTGGAAACCGTCCAAATGCGAAATCAGATTCCTCCTTTCCTTAGTTCGCAAATATATTTTTGTCACTGAAGTACGTAAATAAAAATCTGTACTAATTATTCTTGCGAACGCTCAGCAGGCGTAAAAAAATCAAATTAAACGAAAGAATATACGATAAATGCATGAAATCGAACATTGCCGTCAAATGTGTAACATACTGCAGAGTAATGTAAAAAATAAATAAATCGCATAAAAAGAAAGCGGGGGAAAAAAAGCTTACACTAAAAATTTTCAACTCTGCTTACTTGGACGACGAGAATGTATTTCAATGATAGCAATCTATTGAAGAAAATTTTTTTAAAAACCCTGTAATCCACAATTTCAGCCAGTATTATTCTCCTAACACACACAAGACATCAAATCGCCTTGAGACCAAACACATTTGTCAATCCAAATCTGCAAGACGCCTTTGCAGCAAGATTAAGTTTTAGAAAGGGAAAGTTTAGAGAAAGGATTAAGTTTTAGATCACATTTAGGTATTGCGTAGGAGTATCAGCTGGACACTCGGAACTGCTGAACCTACATTATGCAGTTCTGATAAGCAATGGAAAGGGTTTCATCACTAATAACTTAAAGTTAATAGAAGGAAAAAAAATTCCTAACAAATGGCTACACGTACCCTATATTATCATATTTACGTACTACACGTACATAAATATAATATTTTGCACTATTCGTCTTCCTCGAATGTAGGCTTTGTTTAATTAGCTTGGCTTATTTGATTAAGGCAAAGCATTCGAGGGCTATCTTTCTAAGGGAAGGGATGCATTCGTGGAGGACTTTTTAAGGGAAACTGACTCGTATGTACGTTACGCATGGAGGAAAACCACGAAAACGCCCATGCAACCAACCCGTTCGCCTGAATTCGGACACGGACCGAACTACTCGAGTTCAGCGACTTTACCCTCGGCCGCTGGTGAGCTTTGTTTAATTGAATGGTGTTTATTTCGAATGATTTGATTAATTGAATGGTGTTTATTTCGAATGATTTGATTAATTGAATGGTGTTTATTTCGAATTATTTGATTTAGTTAGCTCTAGGATTACGAAATGAGTCGAAAGAATGGCTCGTGCCTCAAATATGTGGGTTTTTGTTGTAATCAAAAGAATCAAAAAAGAGAATCTCCAAAACCGAGGCACATCTGCATTAAATTGACAGTTTGTTAAGAGTTGTCAATAAGCGTGGTAAGATAGATATTTAATTGCAGAAGCCGTACGTGAAAAGAAATTTATAACTTTATATATGGCGTGACGCAAGCACTGGGGCCCTAAAGCGGTTGCTAATTTTTCCCCTCTCCGCCTTTTCCAACTAACCTAATGTCTCTACATCTATTCATTATAAAACATGATATGTATAATCTATTTATAATTTATAGTCTAATTATTCGTATTATAGTATTCGTTATAAGATATTATATTTATAGTCTAATGTTATCTATTAAAACTGATTATGTGCCTTTTGCGTTTCAGAGTTTGTTAAAACGTAATCTTGTGATTGATCTTTTTTCAAGCTGTACTAGGTTGTTTCGCAGTTGGCCACCACTGGCCGAATGTCTAAGACCCCTGGACAGGGAGAATCAGACCTGGGTTGAAATTTTCGACGAATAAGTTGAGTATATGGGCGTTTTTGTGGTTTCCTCATGTGTAATGTGAACTCGAACCGGTTTCCTTTAGAATGTCCTGTACGAAGTCATTCCTCTTAGTCAGGTAACCTTAGCATACTTCCCCATAATCCCGTCAGTTCAAGTTCAGTCCTGCTTCTAAGTTTAAATTTCGTTATTTTAATTGTAGAAAATTCTGTTTCTTGCAAATATGCTATTGGAAACAGAAGCAAAATTTTTTATCGAATTACCTGCAATTAAAGAATACTGACATCTATCATAAGTTCAAATGATGGTACTGAAAACTCTAAAAAATATGTTTACGTGTTAGAACCACTTGATTAAATCATCAAGAGCTATCGCTAGATCGTATGGCTACATTTATTGTAAACTAACTACTAACCATATATACTGCTGTTCTTGAGTGTTCGAAATCATCCTGATTATCAGTAAATAAAGTGGCTGAAAGCTACATTTTCTGGCAGATATTGACACTTTGATACAGCTTCTCTCAGAATGCCATGTTTTTCAGCTAAGTATCCTATCAAGTTTTGTCTAAAGCAGGGTTTCCCAACGGGGTCAATATTGACCCCCTGGGAATCAATAAAGTTTTAAAGGGGGTCAACGATGATCAAGGAGTCGATAGCCGAATGTGCACTGGCAGTTGATCAGCAGAATCAAGATCACATTGATTGCAATAAATACAATAAAATAAAATTGATAATTAATTATTTTTTGCTGCAAAGCTATATCGTACGAAGTCAAGTGTTGTTCAAAACATAACTGTAGGCAAAGGTTTGGAATATAAATGTCATCGGAGAGAAATATACCAAAACAAAAGTTGTTACTGAAACAACATTATGGATCTTTCCTTCTTCTTACCTAATAGAAGGAGCCTTTCGTGAGGTCAATAATTTATTACGAAAACCAAGACACAGGTTAAAGGTTTTTCACCGAAGTGATTTAAGAATTAAGTTAGACAATATGCCGAATATTAAAAACATTGCATCAGTACATCAGGCGCAGCCATCATATTGATTGAAATTGATCTCTTATGCAATTAGAATCTGTGATTTTGTTTATGATAATTTATTTATGTTCGCAAAATCAAAAATAATAATAATACAAAAATATTAAATCTAAAATTTAATAAACCATTTTTTTCCTAAACATTTGTTCTTATTCCTAAACAATTTGTTATAGTTAGTCATGGGCAATTATTTATATTATGATTATGTTGTGTATTGCAGAGAAAAAAGTAAGGAGGTTCGATGAAGAAAATCATTGTTTTAAAAGGGATAGATGTGAGAACAAAGTTGGGAACCCCTGGTCTAGAACCTTTCTAAGGTACACAGTGTGCTTATTAAATCCAAAAAACCTCGTGCAACACACCTGGCAGGATTCATGACACAGCAGAGCATCCGACCATGGAGTCGATGGTCGCGACGCAGAGGTTAATAAATACAGAGTAAACCACCATCAAGGAATGCAATATGAAATTTAGCATTTCTCAAACGACTGTTTCTTTGCGAAACATGTTATGTACCAAGGTGGTATACCATAAGGGTACGTGGGCCCTAGATACAACCAACTGGTTTTTTACTTCTAGGCTACTAAAAGTGTTTTAAATTTCTTAATTTAGAACTGTTATCAACCCCAAATGTCATTCGTTTAAGATCTATTGTAACTGAAACATAAAACTAGGACAAACAAATGCGTTGAAGCTTCAATCCATCTCTGCATAAAATAACTGTCTTTTCTTGCAATAAATCAGAAATTATTTCTATACAGAAAAGGTTCATTTGTACCATCATTTGACCGACAAGATTTAAAGTAGGGAAAAAAAGAAAAAAAAAAAGGCTAAAATGTTGTTGACCTCCATGTCTATGCCTCTTAAAATTCATCGCCGGATACAACTCATTCGCTCATTTCTCAACATGTCCATATTCACCTCTTTAATCGCATTCTTGACCCTATGCTGTGAGATAAACAGCTATAGCATTGTTTTTAATTCCCCTTTCTAGCATTCTTTTTATATTCCCCCCCCCATTGCCGGGAGGGAGTGGGATTAAGCAGTTTTCGTATTTTCTTATGCAAATCACGTTTGGAAAAGGGGTGTTAGAGAAAAGAATGCGCTGAAAAGGCTCCTCGGGGAAGGTGTCAGAGGTCACCCATATGATGAGTCACCGCCTGTGGTGTTTTGCCTCACTGGGCCATTTAGGAAGCAAATTCGAGTTGAGGAACTAGTCATCTGCTTTTACTCGTTTTTTCAATACTTGGAGTGTTTAATAGTTTACAGCATAGTCTATTAATGTAATTTTTCTTTCTTTTGAAGATCCAGACTTTTAGGCAAGCACTAGCCAGACGTCGCTGCTTCTGAAGAATCATGATTTCTTGAACTGTGCCAGAAAGTGCAAAGACTATTGTTTTATTACTTTTATGCTCTGTCTTGAGATTTGCCCTTGGGATGAAATATAGCGACGTTCTGAGGCTTTAAAAGCAAAAGGTATTAAAGAACTTTTAACCAGTACACATTTACTGAAAGTAATATATCACCATAAGAAGGATTATCTTTCCATACATGTGTGATCTAGACTTTCTAAGAACTGCATGAAAGAAAAATTTTTAAATCTAAAAGAACCGTGAGATGAAATGAATATAAATTTAGTTCTCTATGCTCGAATTGATATGCAGGACAGAAAGCTCATAAATTCTATAGTAATAAAAAAATTCGGATGGGATGGTCAGTACACCAAGTTAGTTCACCTAAATTTATGCAACTCTCAAATTTTACTAACTAATGCCTTAACTGATAGATTGCTTTGACTTTATTTAATTAAACTCACAAATCAAAAATTGAACGACAGTAGAAAGCGAAATGAAGTATTTTATAGTTTCCTAGAAAATAAAAAATCATTAAGTCGGACTCAGAGAAATTATTAACTGAGATAACTTCTCAGGAATGTATTCGAGTCTGCAGAGGTATTCATATGTCTTCTCAAGATCCCATTCTCTAAATAACAACACTTGAATGCATTGTTTGGAAGTCTTTCAAGTCTTACTTTCATGTCGTAGATCACGAATAATTTAACTGCTTGGCTTCTGGTGGAAATACTTTGTTTTTGCGAGGGGCAATATACAACATTAATGTAGCTGTCAAAGCTGTCAAACGAAAGTGACTATTCAAAGAGCCTGGTGTTGCTGCAGTTAGTGCTATTAAGCGTAATAACATGCTTTCGAAACATACAGTAGTCCAAAGCATGCATTCAAACCAGAATGAAGTTTAATTTTTATCTTTGTTTCACCCACGACCTCTCGATGTGCTGACAGTTGAGTACTTTGAACAGAACTGCGCAAGATATTTTTTTCCCTGTAAAATTGTTATATTCGTACAAACCAGGAATTTGATACTTTACCCCTCCATTTCGGATCAGGATATGTGTTTTTCCCGTAGGCACCTCTTAAACTTGAAGTATTTTGAAATGTACGTGTTTGCTTTTATTGCATTTGCCTTACTTCGACTGAGACTCATTCTACTAGACCCAGGTTCTATTAAGCTGCCAATGTTGTATTAACAGAACTATGGAAGTGATTTTGCTTTTCCTCTTAAACTTCCTATACCTATTGTTTCACGTTCCTTTATGAAGAAATTAATTTTTAACGAGAGTAAAGACATAGTGCTTACTTTTTTATGCGTGTCATTGCTATTGGAAGAAGTAACAGCAAAACCACTTTACGTCATATATTACAAACAAAGCGACGAAAATTATTCCTTCTGAGTCTTGGAAGGTCATGGTTGATAAGAAGAAAAATAAGTTTCTTCAGAAAAATGGGATTTATGAGTTATCAGTTTTGGCTTGATGGCATCAGGCATCAGTTCAGTAAGACTAACAAATCACTAATATGTGATTGTTCAAATGGCAAAATTTTTAAATGAAAGTAGATGCCGATAGGAAATTTTAGGTATTTTTTCTCTTTGTAATACGTTTACTTATTTCTTTCCTAAACTGGCATAAACATATCCAAAAAATCTATAGCGTATTGGAAGAGTAAGTCTTTATTAAATATTCTGGCGGTGAATTGAAACACAAATGCACAATTTCTCCAAGATGATTCTTGGTGAATTTACTCGTTTTTGAAAAACAGTTACAAATTTATATGAAAAGGAAAGTCATATTAAAGTGTCGTAAGAAATTACAGTACATTTCAGAAATTATTGCTGTATCTTCTAATTGCAACGAGATGCTTGAGCAAAACCTGATTATTCTGTTTGTACTTTACAGTATTCAATTAATAACGCTACATTTACTAGAAAATACCAACATTGCTTAGGGAATTAAAGTCAAAACTTTTCTTTGATCATGGTAAATTTCTTGGTTTAAAGAAGTACTATTTTGCTTATTCAGTGGTTTGTCTGAGGTGTACATTCTGGCAAAATACAGAAATATAAACGCTTTATGGAAACTGTTTTTCTATTATGAACTAGATAATCATAAAAACTCCCATGCAGTCAGCTTGTTTTTCGGACAGGTAGGATCATCTACTTATCATCGTAATTTCAAAGGCAAACAATAATTTCGCTATCAGTATTTCGCTTATCAGTAGTATGAAATGAGTTACATTAAATCTAAGTTGCAAAAATTTAAAATGAAGGAGATGGAGGATCTATGAAATTTGCATTATAAAATCAGGTACGCTGAAGCTGACGATTAGTGACTGAATAATCTATAAATTACTGACGAACATTACTCCTTTAAAGGAAAAATATACAGTTCCATGATTAATATTTTCTCAATTGAAATGCTGTTTTAACACTTATAAGGTATTTCTTCCACTTCCCTAGCGTGCCTTCGTGGTGTAATGGTAGCACGCTGGGCCGGTATTCCAGAGGTCCGTGGTTCGATTCGTGGCGAAGGCGGTTGCTATGTTTCCTCTTTTCTGCCTAATGACTCTACAACTTTAATTACAAATTTTTATTTGTAATGAAATCTTTATTTAATTACATATATTATTTTTTATTTATTTATAATTAAATTTAATTTATTTGTAATAAAATTAATTTTTATTTGCAATTAGAATTAATTTAGATATTGAATAGTAGGAATCCTCGGGAACTATCTCTGATTTAATTGAAGCCCGTAACTCCGAGTAATAACCAAACTAGTCGATTTTTATCATTTTTATTAATAATCGAGTTGTTTCGAGATTATACGGCTTGGAACGACATACATTTTGTAGAGTACATATCAGAATACTGCATACGGCTTGTAACGACATATCTTTTTTTGAAGTAGGAGATATGAAAAATGAGCAATGCCCTAGCCGGGACTCGAACCTGGACCTCTCGAATACGCGCCGAGTGTGCTACCGTTACACCACGAAGGCATGCTGGAAAGAGGGAGAAAATACCTTATATTGTATTAAGCGCAAACGTGTTGTAAGCATCACTATATGGGAAAAAATTCTTTAAAAACGTTGATCAGGAATATGCCTGTAGAATAAGAGAAAATGCGGTATATTTCCTACTGCCTGCGGGATGTAATTATTTCATCATCCGAAAACATGAAAGGATACTTTAGGGATATCAGTTCTATTTTCGAAATAAATTTGAGACTGTATTCAATTATTTATCTGTTACATGCAAACATTTCAGCGCTTCGATACAGTGAGAAATTGAACCTCTCATGTTTTTATATCATTAAAATTTAAGTTAAAAAATCAAAGGCTTGAATTTTTAAATCATTTCATATTGTTTCATATTTTGTAGTATTTTTAGTTTTATCTGAGAATTAATTCATATTATATTTAAGATATGCTTCCAGATTATGCTTAAAAAATTAAAAATGGTTCATTTTTTAGCCCTTTTTTAAAAATATTCTGTCATTTAGTTGTAGCATTAAAGAAAGAATATTTTTCTCATTACAGTGCTTTAAAAACTCCGGTGTTTCAGCTTTATGCGCTGCAGTGTCAGCGATTATGAAAATAAATTTCTGTACTACGCACAGGACACAGAACTGTTTAAGTCTACATATGCTTGTATTAAATGATAAAGTATTCTCTATAACGCATATCATTGTGTCAGTCCTGAACTCTTCTAGTTTCCTCAAATTATATACTACCTTAAGCAGAAAACAACTTGCAGTTCGTTAGACGTTAAACGTTGCAACGCTAATATTCAAATGTGTTTTTATTTTACTTTTTCACCCTGATTTCAACGCCTCTTGTAGAAAGCATTTCATTGCGACGCCTCGCCAATAATTGTGTTAGGTTGTTTCTTCCTTGATAAAATATAGTTTATAGAGAGGACCACAATACTTCTTAATCTCATTCAATATAAAATTTTAAATTTCGTTAGTCTTGTATTAATGTTATTAGCTCAGAAGGGCTATTAATTTCGTTTTGGCATTTTGCGTCGATTCACTATAAACGGCGAATCACTTTTCATATTGCTGCCACCAAATATTATCGCCTTCTGTTATATTTAAAGAAATTAAATAATGAAAAATCTGCATCAGTGTATGTATATTTATCGCATTGTGGTAAAACAACGGTACTTAGAGCCATCAAATTTTGAATAATGTAATCCTCCTCCGAATATGGGCATCTAGAAGCTCTAATTTGGAATTTGTTTTTTATCGATTTCATATTTGTAACACTTTAACGAATTTTCGATTAACAAACTCAACGATTTCAAAGCGAGCAATGGCAACACTGTACGGAGAAAAAGAAAAAAAAAAGCATTTTTATCTCGATTTATTACCGACGCGGATTAAATATTCAGTATGTTCTAATTGCAACACATAGTGTGCTAGACTGTGTATCGGAAATTGTAAAGATATGCACATTTTAAAATTATCTTGCGATATTGCTGTTAAATTGAATTTTATGGTTTAAATGCAAAGAATACAATATTTAATAAATAAAGGTAACACACTAAACTTTAAAAAAGACCCTTTGGTCGTAATGTAAAATCTGAAAGCTTTCAGATTTTTTTTTAACACGTCTTTTCTTTTCCACCCCACTGCATCTGTGAAGGTGAAGAATAATTTAGAAGGAATAAACCAATGAAATACTGTGCGTGGAAGTAATCGTTGAAATACTGTGTGTGTACTGTGTTCTTACTCGGTGTCGGAAACGGTGACCCAGATGATTAAATTTACTGCTGTACATCAAGAGGACATCAGAGTTACGTCACTGTTCCTTTGTGCTTGTGGTAGGACTATAAAGGCTCTGTTTATCTCTCTATACTAAGTTGCTTTTCAGAAGTTAGACATGGGATCATTTGTTTGCATTCCATATTAGCAAGTCAGAAAAATGTAATTATTTTATTTGTTTTAACTCATAATTTGCGCTCGTACTGAAATCTGGATTAATTTCCAGGATATTTTTCAAAAGTCTTTGAATATATCTTTAGTCTTTACTTTTACTGACCCCGAGTGTTTAAAGCTCATCTCTAAAACTGTTTATAATGTGCTTTAGTAACATTTCTGTTGAATATCTTAGCCTGCAGTCGTCACTTATAAATTGTTTATGAAGTGGAAACCCAGATAAATAGATTATCTATATCCGTATATTTTTAGCAGTGTTTTGACCACTGTTACCAGATTTTACCAAAAATAATTATTTTCTCTGATTTTTTTTTTGTACCAAGAATCTGTGATTGTACCCGTAAGCTTCACGTATACTAGTCCGAATGTTTAATATTTATTAAAATCTCAAAAATATTTTACAATGAACTTCTTATTTTTTAAAAACACTTTTGTTGATCGTCATAACCAGTAATTGTCACTTATAAATGGTTTCTTTTAATCAGTAAACCACAGTCATCAATATCCTTATCTTCTTAAACATTAGCGTTTTAACCATTGTTCTGAAAGAGACATTCTCATCTTTTGCGTTAACATATTTCGCAGTCTAAATCTTTTTAATAAGATTAATAAAAGAGGATTAAATATTCAGTATGTTCCAATTGCAACAGATAGCAGAAATAGTAGCAATATAAAATAAAAAGATTATAATCAGAAAGGAAATAAAACTATAAACCAGGTTACGAAAAGGAAGTTTAAAAAAATACATTCAAGAGAAATGCATGTAATACGTTTTCTTCTATTATCATTCGGATATCTTAAAGATTATGATAAAATACTATAAATAAGTATACTCTAATTACGTATTTCTAAATCCTCCAGAATTTTTCATTATTAGGTAATCTGTTTCTACGCTAAATTCATCATCGGGAAATGTCATCACGTAATTTTTAGCCATCTTATTCTACTGTTATTTATTTAACCTCCGAGAACGTTCTTGGATAGGTATTGTGGACCTCGATAAGCTGGTATGTAATTAGAGATCCCTAAAGGAAGTAATTAGTACAACTAGTTCGTTATTTAGAATTAAACTATGAGGCTATTATTTTCAAAGGCTTTAGAATTAACTGGCACGCTAATTGGGCTTCCATTTTTATTCACAAGGGAAGAAATTTTTTCATTGTATTTGCTCACTAAGCAAATGTAAATGTATTTAACTGAGATTTTCTGCATTTTGTCGACTATTTAAAATAAAGGGAACTGCTCTAGCGGTTTTTTTTTTTTTTTTTTTTTTTTTTTACTGAGGAGAAAATTTTAAATAATGTGAGCATAAAAAAAAAGGATTTTTTTTCCAAACTGTCGTATACATTCTGTATATCATTGCGATTTCGTTATGTGCCTAATTATTATATACAGGTAGTGATTTTCAAATGCTTTGAGTCACTGTTTTTATGTAAGTAAATACTAATAATATTTAAAATTTGTTAATAAAAATTAATAATGAATGTCAAAGCAATATTTATATTTAATGCGTGAATCTTTTGCTTGTAATATATTGTTTGCTTTGTAATATAGGCTAAGCTATGATTTAAATAGCACGTAATTTAACAAAAGACATTATTTTGTTCATGCAAATAATCGTCGTCACAAAACATAAGCTCAAACTCAGCTAAATATTTGTTGTTGAGGCTTGTAGACTAAAATTTAAACAAAAATATTTTACCTTTACTCGTGGTTACTGAAGTAAACAAAAATCCTTTACTGAACTAAACTAAGATAGGTACTGAACTAAACAAATTAAGATATTTATACCCACGCACGAATCTAAATACTACAGGATCTTTAACTCCCAGTTCGCATTTACGTAGCATCAACTTCTAATATATTAAGTATGGAGGCGTTCTTTAGGATTGTTTTTACAAAAAAGTAAAAGGTTTATTAAACTTTGATAAAGAAAATCGTGATATGGACAATAAATGCTATAAGAAAAAAAATGTGCAATGAAAATTCAAAATAGCCGGACTACACTTGCTCGAATCTGACTCCTTTTTCTGCGAGGAGGCCCACTAGTGGCCGAGCGGTAAAGTCGCTGAACACTGGTAGTTCGGTCCGAGGTTCGAATCCCGCGAACGGGCTGGCTGCATGGGCGTTTTCGTGGTTTTCCCCATGTGTAACGTGTATACGAGCCAGTTTCCCTTAGAAAGTCCTCCACGAAGGCATCCCTCCCTTTAGGCAGATAGTCCTCGAGGCTTTGCTATAATCACACACATATTTTCTGCGAGGTGCAGACTACAAAAGGTCATTCCGTTGTTGTTGCTGTAGTTAGTCTCACTTGCTTCATTGACCTAATCAGGAGAAGCCCACGAATTTTATCGTGGCAAGGAGTGCAAGACTGCGTCTATCGTTAGCATGAGCCTTGAGCACAATATAAGTGACAATGTGATTTGGCCCATTACCGTCCGATTTTTGAAGAAGAGCTCCTCGTAGGAGGTCTAACACCTCGTAGGTCCCTAACACCTTTTCCCCTCCAATAAGCCACACGAGAGGACTTTCGGCTCACCGTCCACTTTGAGTGCTCCCATGCCGCATAGACATTATACATTTACAAACATCTGCGTCTTCTTCAGGATTCGAACCGAGGCCCTTCGATACTGCACTCAGCGTCACAACACTATCCCGACTGCGCGAAACACACGTTATTCTAATATCTGAAGTCAAAAATCCAAAAATGTTTCGTTAAAATGTGATCTCATGTGGGTTTTGAACCTAAGTTTAAGAAAAACGTATCAAAAATTTAAAATTCAGGACACCTTAAAAAAGTGTTTTTTCCAGACATTTTATTACAAACAGTATTTATTATTGATATATAATAGCATTTTAAGTTTAAGATATGGTCATTAAGTTAAAGAACATCTGTATGAAATTTCAAGTTTATCTGTCAGTAGTTAGTTTTTGAGTTAGGTTGCACTGCGTGCGGAAGATATTTCTTGAGGAAAATGCTTTCACAGTTTTGATAGGAAAACGCAGGCCTGAAATAATGATTAAGTAGATAAACGGCTATGTAAGTTTAATTTCCGATGCCAGGGACATATAATATGCCTTCCTGCTGTGCGAAATCGTCCGCTGTGGGGGGTTGAGCCATTAATTCCTGTTCCGAGCGACCCTGGCCTTTCCCCGAGAACGTCGCTTTCAATAAGCCAATGACTTAATACAGACTCTTAGGACTCTTGTTTGGGTTTACAACATTAAAAATAGATTTTTTAGATGTTAAATGAATTTTGCAAGTAATATAAAAAGTGTCCAAAAAAGTCCATTCTACATCACCCTCCCCCTTAACAAATCACTCACCAAATAGGACAGCTGAATGATGACAGCAGAGCAGTTGACCGCGCCTTCAAGGTTAGTTTATATCACTGCAATAAACAAACTCAAGCATTGCTAATTTGGGCTGTCTGAATACTATCCACGCGTTTTATTTAAATTCATCCTAATCTTCATTGTGGGAAAAGAACCAACCCCACAGCGAAAATGACTGTATATTTAAATAAAGATATACAAGCCACTTAGTAGCAGAAATATTTTTCATTTACTTTCAACTAACTTGTTTCCTATTTTATAATACAGTATTGCGGCCGAGCTGTAAAGTCGCTGAACACTGGTAGTTCGGTCCGAGGTTCGAATCCCGCGAACGGGCTGGCTGCATGGGCGCTTTCGTGGTTTTCCCCATGTGTAACGTTTATACGAGCCAGTTTCCCTTAGAAAATCCTCCACGAAGGCATCCCTCCCCTTAGGCAGATAGCCCTAGTGTGCTTTGCCATAATTAAATACACCAATATAATACAGTATTACTGATATTTCGTTCCATTAGCAACCCACTGGTGTTGGTATTTTATTTCGCTCGAAAATCTGAATGTGATGCCGTCTGAACTAATTGCACTTTTGGAGGAAATAACATTCAGACGTTGTAGGAAAGGGGTTGTCAATCCAAATGCAGCATGAAACCTTTCATGTATCCTCAAAATTATATAGCCCATCAGCGGCCGAGCTGGTGGATTGAACACTGGTACTTCGCTCCGGGGTTCGAATTCCGGAGAACGGGCTGGCTGCAATGGGCGTTTTCGTGGTTTTCTCCGTGTGTAACCTGTATATGAGCCAGTTTCCTGTAGAAGGCTCTCCACGAAGGCATCCCTCTCCTTATGCAGATAGCCTTGGAGTGCTTTGCCGTAACTGAATAAACGAAACCTCGAAATTATAACAATGTATTTTGCTTATTTGCAAGCCTGTTAAAAACCAATATGTACGTCTTAACAAATTATATCTCACAATTTTTAGATGACAGTAAATTCTGTTAACATCTGCACTATTATTTTAATTAATAAAAGTATTTCCTGGCGCTATATGTTATATGCCGTGGCTACAGGACATCTTTCTAGCTGTCCTCCTGTCTGTCTTATATCGAAAATAAACTTTAATATAATAGTAATAAAACTTTGTAGCATCATATATATTACATTTATTACTCTATTCCTTTTCTAAAAATTTTATATAAATGCCAATTTTTTAATAAATTTTGAAAGAAAATTTCTCCTTCCTACCTTGATCCTTCGGCGAGTAATTGAAAGCACATTTGGCTAGCAACCAGGAGGATCTGAGCTTTTGTTTTACCATCTCCAATCTCAGAAACGTTTTTAGTAGAAAACGATATCGTTATTGGAAAAGAATTATGCTATGGACATAGGTTCGCATCTCCAAACTCTGAGTTCACTTTCCAAGTGGTAAATATAATGAATTTTTATGGGCTCGTTATCATTTCCATTGCGATATTGAAAATAACTCGCTATCGTTGAATGAAAGAGAACCATTTACGGAGTAGTCGAATGACGATGAACTGAAAATGAAATTCCAAGCAGAAAGTGTGGTTACTCTTGGATCTTATTACCGGTGATAACGGAATATAGTGAACTGTAGAATGATGCTTTTAAAAAATTATTATTCACTTTGTTTTACATTCACTTTCACGGACGTATACGTGTGAAAAAGGGTTTTCATCACTAACTCAAATAAAAACTACCGAAAATTGACTTGATGTAAAGCTTGCCAGCATTCAGCCAAGCACAGAACAGCTGTGAAAAAACCGGCAGGCTCATTCATCTCATTAATGTGAGTCCCAACATTCATTTAATTTTTAGGTAATAAGATAAAGTTTATGCAAACTGTAATAGCCTTGAATTATAAAAACGACTACAAATTTTCTTTTATGTTATGAACTTAATTACTTAACACCAGTATCAACTTAACTGAATTTTAATTGATTGTATTTTTAAAATATAAGTGTATTGTGCATAAATAGCATATGCTAAAAAATGTTTTCGTAGCGTAAGGTGGTCCGCAGAAAGTTCTAATTTATAAAAGTGTTCCCAACTTGAAAGAGTTTGAGAAACGCTGTCCTATAAAACAATTAAGGAAGAAAAAATTATAAACGGACACGAAGTATGAAAGAAACGAGACAACAAAATACAAAGTAGAACAAAAGAAGTATAAAACGGAATCAAAAGTAAAGTAAAGGGAAAACGCAAAAAAAGGGGGAGAAGTATTTTGATTAAATTAGCCGATAGGGTTTGTTTCTATTTTAAATCTTTAATCTTAGCTGCTAAAGAGCTTACGCATTTCTTGCAATTACTGCTGAGAAACTGATTAATCTCTTTAAGTAGATTAAGTTTCGTAAAATGCGTTTCCTCTTTAAATCCTGAACATTCTTTTTCTTCTTTTCTTTTTTTTTTTTAAACACATTGCATGTCGTACATTTATCCGTGGTTATACACACTGGTGTTCAAAATTAACAGGATTTTCACTTTCGGTCGATTATCTCCAGAACTGGAAACCAGATTTTAATTAAATCTGGTATGGATATGGGTTGATATAATAATAATAAAAGATGTTGTTGCTGTGACTTATCTCACGTGTGTGATAGTAACATCAGAATGAACCCACGTAATTCATCGTGGCAAGGAGTGCAAAATTGCGCCTGTCGTTGGCAACAGCCAGGAGCACCAGACAAGTGACAGTACACCTTTGCTCAGTTCCGTATCGAATTTTGAGGAAAAGCACCCAGGGGGCACGGGTCCGAGGGCCTCCCAACCTTCCTCCTCTACCACTAACCTCTCTAGAGGACTTTCGACTCGCCTCATATTTAGAGTGCCCTCATGCCCTACAAATACTATACATTTACAAACATCAGTGCTTTCTCCGCGATTTGACCCCGGGCCTTTTGGTACAGTAGTGATGGTCGCTAACCACGATTCCGGTTGGGTCGCTAGAAAAGTACAATGTACAATAGTCTTGAAAAGCCCCTACCGTTAGTCGAACAGTTAAAAACTGCTAAATACTGTTAGTTCCTTCCGGGTCGAAGCCAGGCGAGCGAACTGGCTAAAGGGTTGTTTTCGTGGTTTTTCCCCATATGTAACATGAATACTAGTCAGTTTGCCTAAGAAACTTTGCCACAAAGCATCCATCCCCTTAGGCAGATAGCTGTCAAATACCATTGCGATATTCAAATAACTAAACCAACAGTCATGGTACACATGCATGATCGTGCTTGATGCTTGTCGAAACATAAAGGTTCTAAAACAGTGGTTGCAAGATGGAAGAAAAATGAAGGCTAAAAAGGGGTATAATCTGCTCTAACAGATTTACAACTCTAAAAAAATATGACTTTATAATGGGAAGAAGGCAGTCTGGGAGTCCTTGTAGCAGTCTCTGTCACTCCTGCAACAACTCCGGTCCTGGAGGGTTCTGGGAGGGGTAAATTGCCCTTGTCCTCCCAAGAACGTCTCAGATATGTCCTATAGAGTTTAGATATGGATATTTGGCTGAATCCATTCAGTTAATATTCTCACTTTTCGTCCATGAAAAAGAACCGAGGACCAACTGAATGACGAATGAAAAGACGAAATACTGATCTGAAATATTTTAACTACTGAACTAAAATGATCATTGTCTTTTACTAAAATGATGATATCTTGAGCAAAAATATGTCATATACTAAGTATAATTTATATAAAATATACGATGACCAGTATCTAATTAATTGAATACTTTCCTTTTCTTGGCTTGCATGCAAAGCAAGATACCAATGCAGAGTTTTGTACGAGACATTATATATGTGTGCATAATACCTTTTTTTTTTTAAGTGAGACGTTTATATGCTGGTATACATGTCTTCCAGAAATTTCATAAAATAGCTATCAGCGTCATACATTGTCTTGGAATATGTTACATTACTATAACTATTTAAAAAAACATGACTTCCTGAGTTTATTAAAATAGCATACATTTTTGTCATTTTAAAGAAGAATATCTTTGTGTTAAAATTGCTAAAAATGTTTTCTTCAATGCAATTAATTTGGTTATTATTGTTATTTAAATAAATCTAGTTAATAGTGAATGTGGGACAATAATATCTGTTAACCACTGGTAAAGACCAGACGTCCCTATTTAACGTCAACTGAACTGAATTGCTACTAGTTCATTTTCCGCCTCTACACTGCCGTAGTTGCAAATTTGTAAAGATCTTGTAAACTGTTCTTTTGCATTTCTGAAAATGTTACCCACTTCTTTCAGCTGATTTTGATGAACACTTTTTCAATGTGTATCATACGCATAGCGATGCTTTATTATCTGTAAAATCTTCTACAGTTTTATAGAACTCGGTGAAAAATTCTCATTAAATTTCTTCCAAGAGCACGAATTTGAAAGATTTTATCGTATCTTTTATAATGTTTATGCAAAGTATAACGTTTAGATCTCAGAACAGTGCGTTTTAGTATTGTGTCCCTAATCACGGCGTTGAAGATCTGAGTTAACTTGAGGTGAACGTAATAACTGTTTTCGATGTTGTTGTAGTTTAATCAATATCCTAAAGAAGATGTCGTGTTTCGAGGTAAAAACGTGATCTCTTGGAAATAAACACAATCACTTCCTTTTTGCTAGGGAAGTAAGTAATAGCTACTGTTCTATTCTGAGTTCAAAAGGAATTCTTGTTTACAAAGTAACGGTGTAGAATTAAAAATTTGTGACACAAGTGAACATATTTTGTTACTTTAATATCACCAATCGGAAAATGAATTTGCGAGGACTCTGGTATAACTTCTGATTTTTTTCGCTTGTTTAATTTTAGTTCGCTGGACAGAAGCTTCTAATTTTAATTCGTTTGATGGCCTGTTTGTTGAAATATAAATTCAAACAGACTAGGTGAACATAAGCCCATGCATGAAACAAACACAAGTCTATTTATACTGCAGTTATGATAATTGTAGTATACATTGTTAGGACTTATGTTTCTCTTGATTTGCTTTGGAAACATGAATGGTCCTGAATAGGAACAGGGAGCTTACTCAAGCTATGTTCAGGAAGGTGTGAAGTAGACAACACAAGCAGGAAGGGTATACGAAACCCTTTATTTTCAATACTTTACAGGTATTTCCGAACTTCGGAATACAGAGACCAACCACTTGTGGTCTGAACGTAAAAATATAAAAACTACTAACTAAAACTCTAACTAAAAGCTAACTTTGAATTAGTCTACAAATGCCTAGCACTAAGACTGGCCGTTATTTAAAAAAGGTACGTATGTAGTACGCCGAGCTGCTAAAACTACGATACGTCTGCAAATATGAAGAGGGCTAAACCTCTGGCCTTAAAGGCAACCAGCAACAGAGTGAAAACTCGTAAAACTACAGTGGCAAGCGGCTTGCTTCCTAAAACTCCTTCTCTCTCTCTCTCTTGGCAAAAAGCCACAACTTAAGTACTTGACAATTTGCATAAACGAGTTAAAACATTTAATTCTGGCCGGAAGTTGAAAATAAGAAGTGATAGTACAGTTTTAAAATAAAATAAACGTTAGTAAAACTTAGGATCCTTACAACATTACTCGTAATAATTGCGTACAAACAATGTATATTTCCTCAGTTCAAGATAACTAGTTCAGGTTAAATTTGACAATAAATGAAAGAATGATAAAGGTTGAAAGGAATTTGATAAGAAAATATAAATGAAACGTTAATTATGTTTGCCTATTTCTATGTTTCGATTTTTCCTCACTGTTTAATATATAAATTTATTGGATCAATTCTTCAGTAATCCGTTCTTCGTATTTTATTATCTTTTTGCTATTGAGAAGTTGTTTATTTGAAACTGCTGAATGAAGTTGAGTGATTACTTTTTAGTAGTACTCAACAGTAATTTTTCGAATAACATTTTTAAACTGTATTCTTTCGTGAATAATGGATAAATCATCGTCTACCCCAGTATTAATAAATCGAGATTAAAGTCTGAGGTAAAGTTATACGTTTGTTTATCTGAACAAAACTCACAAGAGCTATTTGCTTAAGGGAAAGGCGGCCTTCGTTCACTTTCCTTTCTAAGTAAAACTCGCTCGTATTCATATTGCGGATATGTGATTGTTTTAGCCTGGCGTACTATAGCTCCTATTTCAGAAGTAGTTGGAGAGTAATCTAAGCCGAAAATTTGAAGATAAATATAACTCATTTGAGATTCTTCGATGTGGTAACTTTAAAAGCCTTTACGATAATGAGAACTATGTAGTATCAAAGATGCTTTCTGAGATAATTAATATTCAAACTTTTATATCATGAGAGGAAAAAAAATCCTTCTCATTTAAGCTTCATAGACCAACCATTCCAAGAACCTGATCCTTGCATTAGCTTAAGTGTTTACGTGCTTCCAGCTTCTAAGAATTGTAAATAAAAGCAAATTCTAACTTTAGTAATATAACTATTATTCGTTATTTCGGGTTTCCAGCTTCTAAGAATCGTGAACAAAAGTAAGTTTTAACTTTACCAGTATAGCTATCCTTAAGTTATGTCGGATGAATCTTCATTAATTAGTAGAGCTTTTAATACCATAATATTTTTTTTTATTCTTGAAATAGAGTTCCCAACAAAAGAATAAGAACTTGCGCAATTATCTTGGAAATCATCAACTATTTCTGTATTAATGTTCTGGATGCCTAAAACTGAACTTTCTGTAAAGTAAAGTTATCAGATTTCACCATAGCGTTTAGTATGTGATTTCTGTTTTCTGTCGCCAAAGCAGCAAAAATTAGTGAACTTGACAAAAGTGATGTGTATATTGCAATAAAGGGGACGCTGTTATAGTCAATGCATTCCGCTTAATTAAATGTTTTTCTGTTTTACAGTTTCCGAAGTAATTTAAATTGTTCTTGGGAATTATCTTGAAATATTAATAATGATTATTACCTGTTTCATTAGCTCGGTTTTATTTATTTATTTTTAATTTGTAAGATGTATAATATGAATCCCAATATAAAGTTGTTCAATTTGATATCTGAGATTCTTGGTAGAAGAATTGAGTATGTTTTTTTGCGTGATGATTCGTGGAAATCTCGATCAAACATGCGCCGACAAGAGGTATAAAATTGACGAGAGAAGCCAAAGCCTTAGCAATTTAGCTGTTTCAGCTTTGCTACCAGCCGTCTTTGGAAAACGATCCTGCAGCAGTAGCATTACCTAAAAACGCTGTTACCTTCTCAGAGAACTGAGTTAACTTGTGTAAGTCTTTTTTTCAACGTTTGAATTATTTTTTTAATTTTAAATGCTTCTGAGGTTATCTGTTTATTTTGTTCTGCTCAAAGCCGAGAAATATATTTTTTTCCTTAAACTCTTCGCTCCCAGCGTATCATATATGGTACGCTTAAATATCCTTCTGTGGACCAGTGTCGCAGCTGTCCCAGCGTGTCCTAATTAATAAGTTGAAACGGAACGTTTTATTTCAAATTTGAAATGCATATGAATTATGTCGGAATTTTACGAACCTTAGTGAATGGAATCTCTTGAGTGTTAGCTTTGTCGTTATGCATGTTATTTAACATTTTGTTCTACAAATATAGAACGCGCTTTTACATCGTGCGCTCTGAATTTAGAAATATTTCATTCAGTGCAAACTCCATACAATTTTGTATGTACATATGATAAAAGGATGTAACAAACACTGGTATTTAAATTGTTATGTTTTTTACTTCATTAGTGTGCAGAAGTAATTTAAATATATAAATATAATCGTTACTACTATTGTTGCATATTACCTTATTTTGAATTTTTGTTTTAATTGTAAGTATGAGTATTATAATTGTAAGTTTATCAGTGATTATGGGACTGAAGTTAGGTCAGATGTTTGAGAAATATGCTTTTGAAAATGCTTCTAAAAATTTGAAATTCTGAAATAGGTTGTGATTTAGTAGAATTCCAGGAGCATAAAGCATTAAAAATTTTTTTGTTGCTCAAAATACTAGTTATTAACATTCAAGATAATTGTTATGAGTGATTATGCATACTCAGAAACAACCGGTTTGCACTGAAAAATTAACAGACAAAAATTACTCGTTTGGAAATTTAAAATAGAAATTTCTATTTAAAGTAATTTCTATTGTTTGAAGAAAAACCTCAAAGAGATTGCGATACTTGTTTAAAAAAATGATCGAAATGTTGTGGTTGGTTTATTCGTATAGGCAAATCATGAGATGGCCTAAGGAGAGGGATGCCTTCGTGGAGGACTTTTTAAGGAGAACTGGCTAGTACCAGCTTTACACATGGGGACATCTACGAAAATGCCCATGCAGCCATCCCGTTAGCATGTAATCAAATCCAGGTCTAACTACCAGTGTTCAGCGACTTTACCGCTCGGCTGCTGGTGTGCTAACCGAAAAGGTTATAGGATTCCCCACTGTGTAATTCGAAGTTACAGTTGAAAGGGAAGAACCTTAAGAACTAGTAAGCGAATAATCGCTTGAATTCGTGTACAGGAAACAACAAGTAAGAAGGGTGTAATAACCCTTTATTATTCCAAATAAAGTTTAACAAAACTCCGTCTTGGAGTTGTACAATAAAGCCGACACTTGGGATTGAATTTAAGAGTCTAAGAATTAAACTAAACTAATCTTAACTAAAGAGATATAGCCGAAGCTATCAAGATTCTAACAGAGTTGGCTCCTTAACGCTAATTGACTGCAAAGCTATCAAGGGTCTAAAGTACGGCCGAGTGTAATAATAGCTTACGAGAGAGTAGCCTAAAAAAGGCGGACGCATGCAGCCAGAATATCTGGTTCTCTCTCGCTAAGACTGTAGAACTTCGCGGTTATATACTGCTCTTCCTCATTAGCATTCAGACGTGATTCTAAAACTACGTTCTAGGCGGAAGTGGTAAATCGATAGGAAGAAAAGTTTGACTCAAAGTTTAACAGTTAATAAAATTAACATAATCCTTACATAGTAAAGCTTTAATTTTTGTTTCAATATTTCAGATTCGCAAATTATCCATGTTTTACAGAAAGTCTGCCAAAGGAGCATGGCAAATGAGCAAAATTCATAAATAGGGAAGAAACGGTACTTACGTATTAACGCAACCACCTTGGCGCAATCTGGCAACATTTAAAGAATATCACCAGGTAAGGGAAGAAGTGTACGAGATCCTCGGTTTGAATCTCGCGGATATGCTCGAGACAAACGTATCTGCAGCTAACTAACGTCGTACTGGCATGTTTGGTACTTACGGTCTATGACTAGCTACAGGCGCAATCCTCTGACCCCCATATGACTGTTTAATGAGGCCTTTTAGAGTTGCATATCAAATTAGTAACAATAAAAATTTAGAAGTATTAAAATCGTATTCAAACTTTATGCAGTAAGAATAGAGACATTCCTAACACTTAAGTAGCTAAATTATTTTTGGTAAATAAAACAATCTTCTAAAAGTCCTCCGACAGAAATTTTTTTGTTAAAAAAATTTAACTCAGAAAATATATATTTGAAATAAACATAAATATTATTTTTATACATATAGATAAACATAAATATTTCTAAATTAAATATTTAACTGAAAAAGTTGGATAAAAACAAGCCCAGCTCCCTGCAAACGCTGAATTAAGCGGCAAAACTGAGGGTTAACTCAGTAGCGAGTTTCAGTTTTCATTTGTTCTGTTCTCACTTTGGAGTAAAAACTTGGGTATCATCATTTCTCGGGGAATAGCTCAATGTTCATTGGCTTTGTTTCGCACTAGATCAGAAAACAAAGTGAAGCCATTATGTCTTCCCTTTGGAACCATCAATTACATTGCGACATTTCACATGTCGGTGAAAACAACTTCCGCTCTGTAATTTAATCCTCCATCAAGTGAATGATTCATAAGGAAGTGAGAATGACGGTAAAGCGAACCTGAACATTGAGGTATTAGCTCGAAAAATAAAAGGTAAGTCTTTACCCTAATACAAACCGTTAAATGCCACAATGATAGAACAGAAAAGAAGTAGCCAATTATTGTTCTAGAAATCGTTTAATGAGCGTTTTTAGTGATAATCCATATTCCTTTTTTTATGTAGATTCTTCTAGAAAGACTATTGTTTTCGCCCCCATTCTAAAATCCGAGTAATTAGGAAAACTATCATGAGCTCGCATTTTTATCGCAAACAGGAAGTGCCCCAGACTCGGCGTGCTTGTTGACTTGCGCTTTGTCAGTAAATAAACGGTTGTAGCGATTTCATCTCGTACAGTCATGAAGAGAGGCGACCGCATAGGAGGAGTCGATTCCCCTCGCTTTAAGCAAAGGCAAACATCTCTCGGAGTGAGATGAGGATCTCCTAATGGTAGGGCAAGATCTCGAGGAGTGAAAGTGTTTGGGCAACAAATGGATCGGAAAGGTTGACGCCTCTCAGTTCGCTTCCCAACCGTGACCTTGTTAACAAAAATTACAGTCACCCTGTGTTTTCTTTCTTTCTTTTTTTTTTCGAAAACATTTTAGGATTATTCAGGTTGGAAGGGGGAGAAAACTCTCACCGTGTATTCTGCTCTTTTCCGTTCCTCTGCTTGCTATGGAATTCACATATAAATATAAACGGGCAATTTATTTGGGGAAGGCAAAAAATAATAATTTACTAAGATTTTGATGCTTAGTTAATTGCTATATTGCGGGGAGCAAGCTTTGCTATAGTTATAGGAGTGTAATTTCATTGTTTCTATTTCGATTTCTATCCCTCCACTTGAATTTAGCTACTTGTTTTCTTGTTGTAATTTAGAAAACTCGTCATTGTGTTGTTGCTGCTGATAGCATATTATAAAACGTCACTTGAATAGTCATGTATGCATCTATGGTAGACCATGGGCTTGGAGCAGCAGTCATGACAGTATGACTTATTTCAACTCCATCCTTACTTGATTGGAAACAGCCTCAAACATAGAATCCGAAAGTACACCTTCCTCTCTACCACCAGCCTATCGAGAGCGCTGTCAGATAGATGGATTTTAAGCATATGTATTATGCAAAAGCACAACAAGCCACAAGCATCCGAAATTTGAACCCGGGCCCATCAGCCTGTAGTCAGTCTCCTCCAGCAACCATACCGACTTGGAAGGGGCTGAAACTGTAAGAGTTGTATTTACTTAAAAGACCATTTCTGTTCCAGTGTGAGTCCACGAATGTCTGAGCAGTATTTTTCTTTCCTTATTATTATTACGTACTCCGCTATTAGACAGGGTACGGAAAGGGTGGGATGCCGCGTGGAGGAATTTTTAAGGAAAACGGGCTCGCATCCACGTTACGCATGGGAGGGAAACCAGGAATATGACTATTCATACAGGTCGTTTGGCGGGACTCGAACTTCCAGCCAAACTACCAGTGAGAGTGAATAATAAGAGTACACTTGTAATTCAAACTGAGTTCAAATCCCGGGTGAGGTTTTTCCTGCGTACAGCGCAAATATGAGCCACTTTCTCTTACGAAGCCCGCAAAGGCAGATAGCCTTCGCGTGTTTTGCCGGAATCCAATCTTTAAAAATGCGAAAGCTAATAATAACTTTATTCTAATAAGCGGTTCTATTTTGTTACATCAGTAAAATCCGATAAGTTCTGATTCAGAAGTCAAACAACAAAAATCAGCGTTAATTCACAAAATTTTCACAGGACTAGTTTCGATGGTTTTACCGAACCATCATCTTCAGCTGCAAAACCGCAAATGAACAAGATAGGAAATAATGTTTAGATAAGATAAGAAAGCCTGGACAAGAATAAGCAAGTGGCGCCATCTGTTGGCGAAACCAGAACTAAAACATAATTTCTCTAAAAGCCGAAGGCAAATTTGGATTGGAATTAGGATCGTTAACTAGAACAGAAAGATTTTTATGAATGTGAAATGCCTCTAGAAAATCCAGTTCTCCAATGGAAGATGTTTTTTGAATAATTTTGGCAGCAGAAAAATTGAAAGTGTGATTTTCGGACCAACAATGTTGAGCAACAGAAGACTTCTGTGTTTCCTTTTTTCTAACATATGCCTCATGTTCTTTGACGCGAAATTTTAAGGCTCTCTTAGTTTGGCCAATGTAAATTAAACCGCACTGGCAAGGAATCCTATAAATACCCCTATAATAAATAAAATATATAAATCCTATAAATATCCTATAAAATATCCTATAAATAAATAAAATATATGATGGTTCGGTAAAACCATCGAAACTAGTCCTGTGAAAATTTTGTGAATTAACGCTGATTTTTGTTGTTTGACTTCTGAATCAGTATTTATTCGGCGTGTTATTGTGTCTTAATCCGATAAGTTATTTTCAGTAAAAGAAGTAATAATCACTGTCCTAGATTTGCGCCATCTTTAACTGTCTTATTTCATAATCTCAGTTTTCCTGAAAGACAATCATTTCGACGTATCAGTTTCCTTATTAGCATGGATATGGACTTCGATAAGTTATAATACCTTTTCTGCATTTTTTTTATAGTAGCTTCATTGCAGTTTGTAAAATAGTTTCCGGTAAATTATATTTCCTGATTCTTTTACAACGTCTTCATTTAATGTGTATATAGTATATATATATATATATATATATATATATTGCTTCAAAAGAATAAAGGGCTAACTCTAACTAATGAAGGGCCAACTCTTTTCAAAACTCTCAATTATAGCCCGAATTGAGTGAAGATTTTGATCTTTTTCTAATTTTCCTTACTTTTGGCCAGTATTTAGTAAAGTTTTGATTAAACCAGTTGAAATCCCAGTTTTAATAAATTTGGAATATTACAATAAATTTCTTTCTTTAAAGATAACATTTAAAAAATTTTTCAAAATCTAAATTAAAATTAAATTTTACTTCAAAATAATTTTATTCCTATTTTTTTTTCAAAAAATTTTCAGTTTTTACATCCTTAATATTTTACATTCCTTTATAGTTTGCAACATTTTTTCACATAACGTTGCACTTTGCATTTTACAATTTTTTTACACATTTTTACAACAGAACACACATTTTACATTACTTAAAAGTTTACAGAATAGGTTTTTTTTTAATTGATCTCAGATATGCTTTACACTCAACCTTACATTAGCGCCCTCTGTTTAAAGTTTGCAGAAACACTAATTAACATCACTTGGTTTGGCAATGCTTTTCCACTCCCCCAAAACAAATATAGTTGATAAGTTAAATTACAACTTACTTTACTTGCCTTTTTAGTATTATTTAAGTATAATTTTATTATTTTTTATAGATAATGGTCTAGTTTCTTTTTTATTTATATGCATAATTCGTGTCAGGGAAGTTTCCGTAGGCAAGAGTTTCTAAATTACTTTGGTTTTCTGAAAACTTGGTATTTTACTCTTATTTTTTAAATTTTAATTCTGGTCTTTTAATTGCTAATTTATCAAAATTCCACTTGTTGAAATTTCTTTTTAGTAATTCACCACATTTGGTATTACTCTTGGTTTTGACTTTTACCCTTGTCTACATGGTTGACGAAACACGAATTGAATGACTGAAGAGTTAGGTTTGGAGGCAACTTGATAAGTCTGTCTCCTGTCTGCTCAACAATCATTCACTTATGCATTTTTATTAATAAATTTTTAGGATTAAATAATTTTTGGAATTTTATATTTATTAATGGATTTTGATACTTGCACTTGATTTACATATGCTCTCAGAATTTAAATGATATTGTAGATTAGTTCGCAACAATATTAATCATTTATTTGTTTGCATTAAATTTCATTTAAATTTATTAACTTTAATTTTCTTTTTACGAATAGAGAATATTTGTTAAGTATATATACTGCTCAAAAAGCAATTTTATTCCTTTAAGTGGTATAGTAAAATCCATTTTAAACGACAGCAACAAGATAACGCCGATTCCGGTTAAGAGGGTTTTCGGAATAATTGAATATGTATTTCTACAACTGATTTGCCCGTATTATGTGATATCATCTGTACAAATTGCAGCATACGAATATATCGGTAGCATATTTGATCTATCGGCCAAAATTAAATAAGTAATATTGAAAACGATTATTTAAAATTAATACACATAACATGATTTTACATTTCAGAAAATCAAAATTAAATAACATTCCAAAATCACCATATTTATTATCACATGAAATTTACGTATTTCTTAGAATGATCGGAATCGAATGTTCGACTTCGAATGTTTGACTTCGAATGTTTGCTTGCTTTCAAGATTGTTACTGGAGTTTAAAAAATTCACTGTGTACGCGATAACAGTGACAAGAAAATATTCGTCTATGTCCGTACCTCAAAACTTCAGGTACGGACATAGACGAATATTTCTAGGGAAATATTATGAAAATCAACAATATCTCGTCAGCTTTCTTCCACGTAACATTCTCTCTCTGCATATCATCTTCGTCTTCATCCCCTCATCCTTCTCATCCCCTTTCTCCTTTCCCAATACATGTCCGATTATTTCGTCATCGTCCTGAGTGAGTGCGACGGGAGCAGAATTGTTTACATTCATCCAAGCCTACACCTCCTCTTCACGGATACTAATTTACGAATATGTAAGTAAATCTAAGATAAACACGGGCATCGAACGTGTTTTAAAACCTAAAGTAACTGAGAAATTGTGTCATTCAATTCTTCATCCGCGAACATAGTCATAGACCACAGTTTGCTCCTATAACCAACAGGAGCCCACCAGCCGCCGAGCGGTAAAGTCGCTGAACACTGGTAGTTCGGTCCGAGGTTCGAATCCCGTGAACGGGCTGGCTGCATGGGTGTTTTCGTGGTTTTCCCCATGTTTAACGTGTATACGAGCCAGTTTCCCTTAGAAAGTCTTCCAGGAAGGCATCCCTCCCCTTAGGCAGATAGCCCTAGTGTGCTTTGTCATAATTAAATACACACACACCACACCACCACCTATACTAACAGTGACGTAATGTAATGCTCTTCATATATTATCAAGAAAGGAGACAAAATAAGTATGGCTTCCTTCAATGTGAATTGTTTCTGGAAATGGTGTACACTTCTTTCAAATGTCACCCATGAACGCATATAAAGGAAATGGTAGTTCATCTTTATATTCTGGTTAATTTCTTGGGTCATTAATTGGATAAGACTTTACACTGGGCGGCAGAAACATAATACAAATGTTTTTCACATTTAAATCTTCAGATTGTTATGTTAGTCCATTACATGTTTTTATATCTCAACCGCCTAAATTTCAGATTTTAGTCTAGACTTTCAAAAGTGCCTTTATTTTGACATTGCTAGTTGAGAGGGATTTTACTGTATATCGGAATTAATTGGCAAAGTAATTAAGGCAAATTTGCGAGCCACTTAATATACGTAAAATGGATACACAGTATACACATTAACTAGATTATCAAGAAAAGTTAGCCTTTTTTTTTTTAAAATTATAACCTTCAAAATTAAAGCATATATTTCATTAATGAAAATAATTTGTTCTTTTAATGAAGTATAATATTTTTGAAAAGATCCTGTAACTGATTTACATATTGAACGGGTAGAATATTACATATGATTCAAGAAAGGGATTAACGGTTGGCTGTTTTACTACGGTTACGTGACACCTTTTAATAGAAATTAATACTTATTTAATCAATTATAGCAAAACACTTGAGAACTAACTGCCTAAAGAGAGAAATGACTTTGCGGAAGACTTTTCTAAGGGGAAACTAGTTTATTTCACGTCACCACACGGAGAAAATTACGAAAACGCCTATATGCCGGCTTTGGATGTGCGCCGAACCACCAGTATTCGCCGTCTTATCAACTCAGCTGCAGTTTGGCCTAAACATGTACGAGACTGAAATTTTTATGCAAACAGTCCTTGAAGAAAGTTCCAATTAGTGAGTGGTTCTTGTGTGTTGCATGGAAAATAACCATAATATGCGAAATTGGTCTAGGGAAAAAAATGTCAAAGATATTTGACTTAAGTCAGTTTCACTCGATTAGTTGATTCAAAGTGACGTAAAAATCTGTACAAAAAATTAATTTGAAAGCAGTACTTCTCAATCATTATTTTCGTAACTTAAAAGATACTTCATAGCAGTCTGCATTCGGGAACTTAATATGCGTAGCTATCTTTACGAGTATTTATATGTAGACCTTATTCCAAATTTTAATATTTCGGTTAACTTTGATCTTCTGAGGCATTTTTTTCCTCTCTAACTTGATTATGGAAAGTTTCTCGCCCCCCTCCATTAATGATTTTTCATGTGTAGGAACATGAAAATTTGTAATTTTTAAACATCGCTTAAAACCAAATACGAAACTTAAAACTAAATTTGCGTTAAATATAAAATAGCAAATTAGAAACTAAATATATACAGTTAGTTAGTGATTTATATAATAGTACTCTGACTTTAAAATACATTAAATTAATAACTACATTAAATACATTAAACAAGTAAATTTATTAAATTAATAATTAAAGTAAATACATTAAATTAATAACTCTAAGACTTTGTTAGTCTTTCAAATGAATACATGCTAATTTTTTCGTGGTAAGCGTTGTGAATTTTAATATGTGTTCAATTGTGCAACTTTTCGCAATTAAATCTTTTATAAATTCTTCATTAGCATACTCCGTAATATAAAAATGAAAGAAAAGTGGTTAAGGAAAAATAAGTAAGTAAACAAATGATAGCTGAATTTTTAGTGCCTTTTTCACTCTGTATTAGATATTCCTTGTAGTTACCAGTAAATTAGCTCAACATTGAAATATTTTGTTAACCGTTAACGAGAGGAAGCGCTAAATGTTATAAAAGTAAAGGTAGCGGGTTACATTTTTTTTTAATGCAAAACAAGGAAAATAGGAAAAATAAGTAAATAAACAAATGATAGCTGAATTTTTTAGTGCCGTTTTCACTCTGTATTAAATATTCCTTTTAGTTACCAGTAAATTAGTTCAATATTGAAATATTTTGTTAACCGTTAACGAGAGAAAGCACTAAATGTTATAAAAGCAAGGGTAGCGGTTACATTTTTTTTAATTCAAAACAAGGAAAATAGGAAAAAATATAGGAAAAATAAGTAAATAAACAAATGATAGCTGAAGTTTTAGTGCCCTTTTTTACTCTGTATTATATATTCCTTTTAGTTACCAGTAAATTAGTTCAACATTGAAATATTTTGTTAACCGTTAACGAGAGGAAGCGCTAAATGTTAGAAAAGTAAAGGTAGCGGTTACATTTTTTTTTAATGCAAAACAAGTTTGACTAGTAAGATATTTACATTTTTATGCACTTCAGCGCGAAAACTTAATTACATCAAGCCGAACTCCTTGTCGAAATACTGGTTTTCGGACTAGAAAATTTCAGCACGAAGGACTAAATTTCCATTATATTACTTTTTATGATATTATGTGCTTGACTAGATAAGAAAAAAATTAATTTCTACTGTTGAGGAAACTTGAGGTAATGAGGTAAAATTTCTTCTGTGAAAATCAAGATTCAAACTGCTACTTTTTGTTAAAAGATTAACCTCATGCATCCGAATCTATTTGCATTATGTACCTCGGTACTTTCATGATTTTCAATGAAATGTTAAACATATTTATTTTAAAATAAAATTATCCATCATTTGAATGAATTACCGGCACTTTTCTGATTTTCAGTGAAACATTAAGAGTCTTAAAATAAAATTTTCAGTTATTTGTATGAATTATTGTTTAAGTATTTTTAAAACATTCGCGAAATTTGTAATTTTATTCAAGATATTTAGAACTTGACCACACTGATTATGCATAAATGTTTCACCATACGAATTAGAGATTAATTGTTCATTCATCTTTGCTGCATATTTCATACGGACAAAAGATCTTGTTAAAATCCCCAAATAATAAAATTATCCAAAGTGGCTTAACTGTGAATCTCATTTACGCTGAAATTCGATCGACAGAACGTATTGGTGCATATTTAAACCACTAAACGCGCTGAAATATTTGAAATTATACCAATGATTTTATTTTTTAATTTATTTATAATAATAATAATAATTTTTAGATATTTGCAGTAACCATTAAAAGAGGCTTAAAAATTCTCGAATTGAAAGTGATTCTTAATTTTAAAAACACAAAAATGTGATTTTTAATTTGAACGAGGCTAAAAAGCTAAGGAAACTTTGAACTAGAGCTTTGAAACGTGGCAAGCTCTGTAGCAAAGTTCCTCAATTCAACTTCATCAATTTGCTTTGCTTTTCTGCTGTGTATCTGTTTTCTAGCGCGATTATCTTCCCTAAACTGCAGTGTAGCTCTAGGCAGAACAGAAACACGCCAGAGTAAAGCACAAAATTAGCGAAGCAGCAGCCTTGTGTTTGGCGTAGATTTTAATCAAATCTGTATCGATTTTGAAGGTACAGGTTCCTCTTCATTAGGAGCAAAGAAAATGCAACGAAGGGAAAGTCACTGTCGTATTTATACCCAAAAGGATTAAAGCAAGGTGGTGCCATCTGCCGGCAGAAATAGTGACGAAAGTTGGAAAGTTAAGTTAGTATGCATTATAGCTTTTGAATAGGAAACCACAACTTTAAATTAAAGCAAGCTTGGATGTTTGTAAGCGCGTAGTGTCTCTTCTACATGAGGACACTTTAAATACCTTGCGAGCCGAATGTCCTCTCGAATAGTTTGGTGGTAAGGGAAGGAGGTGGTGGGAGACCCTTGGACCAGTCCCAGTGGGGGATTCTCCTTCAAAATTGTGACGGAACTGGGCAAAATCTTACTGTCATTTATAAAGTTTCCAAGGCCCATGCCAACGACAAATACAATGCTTTGCTCCTCGCTGCGATAAAATTGATGAGCATGTTACTGTCAGACAATTAAATAAGTGAATAAACTAAAGTGAATTCTGTATATGTCAAATGTCTATGACATTTATTTAGGATTATAAAATATGATAACTTGTTTAAAGAGCCGAACATACGAAACTTAATAAAACTGAATTTTCTTAACAAAAACGCTTATACACCTAATTTACTAAATAGTGTGTATATTGAATTTAATTTTGAATCAGATTTATTAGAAAATATAATGAATGAATGACAAATTTATGAGAGTTAGATTAATGGAAAGTTGCTAGCAGTTTCAAATAACGATGATCAAATTCATTAATTAATTATTATCATTGCTTTTCGTTATATAACGCGATTACGGATGGGGTGAGGAGTAAAAAAACGATAATTTTTAATAAATGTATTTAAAGTATTTTTATATAAATATTTTAAATACACTCTTTTGCAAAAATATTGGAGCACCATGAAATAAGTGGTTGTTTTTGATGAAACTGAATATGTGTAGAGCTCATACACAGATAATAAAATTAAAGGTCATAAGCTCACAATCACCCATTGGGTGTTCAAATTATTAGTTGGTCGAACCGCCCCTGGCGGCAATGCATGCTTGAATTCGTCGAGGCAAGGAGTGGCAGAGGTTCCTAATGTCATCCTGTGACACATTCTGCCAGGCATTCATCAGTTGACGCTCCAAATCTGCGATATTTTGTGATGCCCTAATCTGGCGGCCTACCATGCCACAGACATGCTCGACTGGTGAAAGGTCTGGTGACCTTGCTGGCCAAAGAAAAGTATCAACCGCACGGAGACAGTCCAGAGATATGCGAACGGTATGTGGGCTGAGATTATCTTGTTGGAAAATGGCCCCAGGATGACGTGCCATGACTGGTAATGCAACCGGCCGCAAGATGGTATCAACATATCGTTGAGCTATAAAAAATGTACGGAGGATGACTCAAGATGACCTGCTGTCATAAGAAATAACGCCCCACACCATCACACTAGGGGTTTTGGCTGTATGCCTTTGTAAAACAAAGGTTGAATGGGACCGCTGGCCCCGTCCTCTCCAGACACGAACACGGTAGTCATCTGCTTCAAGAGTGAAGCGGGTTTCATCCCTGAACACTATACGATGCCAGTCTGATGGCAGCCATGGTGATCGGCTGCGACACCACTCCAGACGGCTGCGCCGATGTTGTGGCGTCAAAGGCAAACGTCTTAAAAACCTCTGTGACCGTAACCTCGCCTCAGACAAGCGCTTTGAGATGGTGGATGGTGCCACGAGAGGTATATACGTGGCTGTAGTGCGTTGAATAGTCGGCAATGATACCGTTGGGGCAGTTCGGGCCTGGCGAACGATTATTCTATCTTGCCTCGGATTTGAGCTCTTTGGCCTTCCAGAGCCTTCATTTCATCGGCAGTTTCCTTGTAGCAACCATTGCTGCCAACATCTTTGTACAGCAGTGTCTGTACACTGCAGGTGGCGGCCTGTTGCTCGGTATGATCACCCAGCTTCACGCAAACCTACAAGGCGAACACGTTCGAAGTCGTTTAGTTGTCTGTAAGGTCTTCGATATCGTCGTAATGGCATTTTTAGTTTCTTCTTTACGGAATTACAATGGCAGCAAAAAAAAAAAAAAAAAAAAAAAAAAAAAAAAAGATAAATTTTCCGCCTCTGTTACTGGTTTCATACTCTGTGAATTGCACACTAAAAATGCGCGCTATGATCTCAATTCCTGTTCATTTGCCTGGAAACTTTGAAATCATGTTCGATCATGATGTTTTTGCATACCAAATTTCGTCACGATCGCAAAAGGCCTTCTTGGTGCTTCGACTTTTTTTTGCAAAAGAGTGTATATTATATTTTATATATTATTTATATAGTATATACAAAATATTATTGTATGTTATTTAAATATATTAAAAAAAATATATTATAATATGAAAAAAAGATTCTTTTTCCAGGGGAAGGGGGTTCTCAGATGTTTATAATAATAAAGTCTATTACATACATCCTGTTAAATGAAAGCGTGAGTGAATCTCTAACTTCGTGTGAATTCCAGTTTCTTGGCTTTTGAAGGTGATAAATTAGTTTTTCATCTCATTTCGATTTAATTTTGATTGTATACGAAGTAGGTTGATTAATCGATTATGGTAAATACCACGAGGACCATCTGCTTTAGAAGGGATAGCTTCATAAACGGGTTTCTAAGGAAGTTCTGATATTCACGTTACGCAAGGAGAACACGTCAAAACAACTAAATATATAACCAGCCCGTAACGCAAAGAACCGAACCGGGGATGAACTGTTTGTTTGCAGCAGTTTCATTCATTCGGTCTTTGATGAGCCTAAACAAAGCATGAAGGAAAAAGTTGACTCAAAAGCTTTTTTAAACAGTACATAAATCGTTACACCTGGTTATTGCCTGTAAAATGTGCATGAGTTGGGCTCTTTGTTACCGTTAAGCTACACTACACTGTACATTATGAATAACGTTAGAGTTATTAAACTGTTATTTTTAAGGATTTTTTGTCGATGTTTGACTCCTACGTTGGTTAGGTTAGGTTGTTTGAATACGGCAAAGCACACGTGGCATATCTACTTGAGAGGACGGATGACTTCATGGAAGAATTTCTAAGGAAAACTGGCTCCTGTTCACGTTACACATGAAAAAAGCACGAAAAACAACTGTACAGCCAACCCGTTCGCCTGCGCTCGAACCCAGGCCAAAGTACCAGTATTCAACGTTCTTAACCTCTCGACCACTGATGGCACCGACATTTGACACCTAACGAGCGCTCAAAAAAAATTTGAATCCTAATGTGGTCCTAAGCTATCGGTTTAGCGTTAAGCGAGATACACACGTACGTAAGTATGTGCATTCATCAGAGAAAAATCCATTTTACAATCCGTTTTGGAGTAAAGATTCCTTTATTCTGCCCCTATGTGTAGGCATCAGCACAAAAAGTAGTCAAAAGGGATTCGGGAACGATCGGAATGGATATTTCCGTTTAAATCTGAGATCCGAAATCTTTCGTGATTGTTTCGTGAATATTTTCTTTACTTCCTTACAAGGAAGAAAAATATGTAATGTAACCTAATCTACTATAAAGCATGGAAAGAACATTTCAGGGCACTGCTATAAATTCTTCTCCATTTATTTCTATTGTTCACTTTGATCCCTTATTGGTTATCGGAAAAGAAGTTTGTGGTGGTATTGATGTAACTGTTATATTTGTTCAACCTAAAATTCTAATTCAAAGTTAACCTTTACTTTAAAGCACTTTTTAATTCGTTATTACTTTATTATTGGGTTATTTAAACTTCTACTGGAAAAAGGAAAGGCTTTAAAAATAGTTGGTGATTTTAAGAATGTGGTCGTTAAGGGGTACTGTATACGATTACAGCGGGTAATGTTATTTTATTAGTTCTTCTAGGCTACTGACCGATTAGTTCCGCTGTCTTATGATCAAATTAGATCCAATTGAAGAAAATCCTTTTGCCCTTTTTGACACAAAACTCTTAAAAGTAGAGATTTACAGGCTAGATTACTATGATAGGAATTTTGCCGGTTTCATTTTATTATTTATAGCTTTTTGATTGCGCGGAGAATAATATATTCTGAGAGTGCCTGAAAAGATTTGTTTCTTTATATGTAAACTAGGAAGAAAAATTATGTGTCCATAAATATGTTTGTTACGTACTTCCTTCCCTCTAAACTATAAATAAATTAATTTTTTTGCGTAACTTAATAAACCTATTTTTCTTTTAAATGCATTAATTTTTAATTAATATTTTTATTTATATTTTATCAGTTTAATTTATAAGTTATTTAATCTTTGTTATGCATTCCCTCTGAAAAAGGAATCTGAAATGAATCATAAACTGTGAATATATTTTGATCATAGTATGTATTTTGTAAAGTTCAAGACTTTATTGTATTTATAAGGTTCAAGACTTTATTCAGGTTTACAAAACTGGAAGCTTTAAGCAGAACTTGTTACGCAGCCCCCTCCGTCTATTATCTTCCACGTAGTAGCTGACACCAATGCTAACTATATTTCCTGTAAAGTATATTTCATATAAAGTATTTCGAGAAAAAAGCATTATGATTCAATATCTTCATTAAAATGTATTTAAATTTTAAAAAATATATTCTACCTTTTTGTGTATTTTTTCCCTTAGGATTTTAATTAATTAGGTGTTGTAAAAATATACACTTACGCATTTTAAAATAGGATCTTGTTTTATAGTCCAAAGGAGTTTTGTCCCTGAAGGACTGTTCTTTCGTTTTGCGATTTTGCTTTGAATCACTTTAAATGTTCGTTTCACTTTTGAAACTGTTGCCACCAAATGTTAGAGTCTTGCATTATATTTGAAGAAATTAAATAATGAAAAATCTGCATAAATATATGTCTATTTCTCGCATTGTGATAAAGCAACGGTACATAGAGCCATCGAATTTTGAATGACGTAATCCTCCTTCGAATATGGGCATGTGGAAGACCAAATTGAAATTTGGAATTTGTTTTATGATCGATTTCAGATTTTGTAGAACTTCAACGAATTTTTGAGTAACAAACTCAACAATTTAAAAGCAAGCAATGGCAACATTCTACGGCGGGAAAAAAAAAAAACCCATTTTATCTCCAGCGGGGCCCGGAACTGTGTATCGGAAATTCTAAAGATATGCTCATTTTAAAATTATTTTGCGACATTGCTACTGAACTGAATTTTATGGTTTAAGTGCAAATAACATGATATTTAATAAGTCAAGTTAACACAAAACGTTAAAAAAAACGCCCCAAAATCTGAAACCTTTCAGATTTTTGTTGGGGGGGGGGCTTGTTATTTTATTTCTTTAATTTTTATTTTTGGGTTTTTTATTTAAATTAAGGAATTCAGTTTCTTTCATACTTGGAAATTTTTTTGATGTATTATTACGTTATTTATTTATGTCATCACCATCTTTTTTTTTTTTTCTTCCCCAATGGCAGATTGTGAACAATTACTAATGTAACCCAGTCCATTAATCTATGCAAGGCCGAATGTGGTGGTCTTTTTATTATGGAGGCACCTAATAGGTGGGCCACCATCGCCCTTCCTATGAAAGAGACTGACAGTTACAACCATGCCTTTTCGGGGATTCGAACCCAGGCCCTTCGGCATCGTAGTCAGCTTCCCTGACCACTATACCGACTGGACGGGGTCATCCCCATATTAGAAATTACTTTTTCAATTGTTTAAAAAATTCTGTCGTCTCGCTCGTTAGAAACCGTAATCGAATAAAATACAATTTTAAATGAAAAATACTGTAGTTCTCTTCAGTAATTTTAGCCGTTTCACCCATTATCTAATTTTTAAAGGAAGAAATAAAAAACTAAAATACGAAGTTTGACATTGTTACTAAAGAACTTTAAAAACAATACATAATATCTGACATATTTGAAATACTATTAGACGATTTGGAAGTCTCCCTGAACGTGATGGTCTGGCGCATGTACCCCTGTGGAAATGAAGCACTGACTTCGTTCAGCTGATTACTAACTTTACCGAGTTAAATCAGACTTACGGTAATGTAATATACGAGTGAGCTGGCCTACTCAGGTAATAATTGCCGAGAAAAGAGCAAGTAGATAAAATGAAGTTAAAATGCTTATTAAAATCTCTTAACTGATGGACAAGGAACATTAAATTACACCTAAAAAGGAATTATAGCTTTTCCCAGCGCGTGTTCTTATGATGCAAGCGCTAGCATATCCAGCTAGCCATTGGAAGGTCCGTGGTTCGAGGCCTAGAATGGGCATAGTTGCTTTCCCCCATTTCTCGCCCAGGGTAATTAGGAAATTTAATGATTCTCTAAATTGATTTTGGTTCAGCTTACTGCTAATCACGTTATGAAGAGAAGACTCAACTAAAAGAAGATGTTTTAATAATTGATAAAAATGATGCGAATTTATTTCCTTAAATTATGACTAAAATTTTAAAAAAATCTGTGAGGGAGGTACGCACCTTACTTAATGCAATTTCACCTTATGAATTTTAATACTTTCTATATGAATTTATTTATCGTAAGGATAACTTAATGCATTCATACCCGTTATTATTGTGTATTAACGTCATAGTTTTCATTAGAAAAATGCTGTTAATTATTTAAAGTAGTAACTAAAACTTTCAAAGAAAGTTTCATAGCTTCAGATGTAGAAAGTTGCGAGTTTAATATTAATTTATTCAGTTTCTCAACTCGGAAAGGTTAGGCATATTTCTTTAGTAAAAAACTTTGATGTGGTATTTTGAAACAACGAAAGCAGATCAGTTAAGAATTGTCAGGCTTGCACCAGTTATTTCGATTCTTATTTTACTCCTGTCTCTCTCTTTTCTGCCATATATATAAATTAGAAAATATTTATTAGAATAAAAAATAATCATGCTATATATTTATGTGTAAATAAGTATGATAAATTTAAAATTATACATGTGTAATGAATTATATATATGTATTTATTTAAAATTATATATATATGTGTGTGTATTTATTTAAAATTATATATATTCTTTTAAAAAATAGTAGGCGTGAAAGGACTGGCTTAAATTTAGCAAGCAACAGTAGACATGAAAAGACTGGCTTAAATTTTGATTACTTTCTTACTTAAATGTGCATGTAAATGTTTTAGTATTAAAAGAAAAATTGCATGTAATAAATACGACGTGCTATGGATGCACAGTAGTCAGGATAAGAAAAAAATATTAATTTGAATTGTAATAATATAATATTGATCTTTTATTACAGTCTACAGTGCCTAGCTTTTTTTTTTTTTTTTTTCCTAAAAAAAAAATTCGAGGAATCTGAAAAACCCTGAGATTTTTTTCTTTCGTTCAGAAATCAACGTGTATAGACAGTTTTTACATAATAATCACTTTAAAAAAAGTTAGCTTTATCAATCAAATGTGCATCATGGAGCCTCCCCCCCCCCGAAAAAAAAAATGAAGGGAATAAGTGGGACAACACGTCGAAATTTTTAGAAAAAAAAAATTAAAAATTCTTACTTATTAGGCATTTTTATAATTATTAAGCATGTGTCAGTAATTTAGCTAAATGTTGTTCCTCTTATAATTGTATAATAAAAAAAGTAATTTTAAAAGGAGCAGAATAATGAAAATGTTTCTGTGTCATATATTTTGATGGTCGGTTTGTATTTTTATTGAAAAGGGGAAGCGGAAAGGATATGCAGATGTTTTTATAGGAATTTATTATATTTATTTAGTGTTCACGTATTTAACATAAAATTTTAAAAGTTCTGTGTTTTTGTAATAGGATTTAAGGAAGTATGCTTATCAGTTTATTTTTAAGCCAATTATTGGATGAAATCCCATTAATGCTTTCATTTTCATTTTCGTAGTCGAAATAATCATCAATCTCAAAAATAGAATCCTAAAAATATATTTATAGGATTTCACTTGGAACTGTAATGTTTGGTTGCTTAGATATAAAAGAGCAACTTTTTTTTTATTAGCTTACTTTTAAACTAAGAGAATTTATTTTTTCATTTCTTTTAGTTTACTTAAAAATGGAACACTGCAACCTTTTGAAACATCAACGCCTCTCGAGAATTTTCTTAATAACAATATCGACAGTGCTTATTTTTAGCTGTTCTGAGAAGCTAAAAGCGCGTCTTTTTTTCGCCGCGACCTCCTTTGGTTTTGTGAGTGTGCTTTTCCGGCAATAGATGGCACCACAAGGTCTGCGTCCTTTAAAGCAACTGCAGTAAGGTTACTAGTTTGGCGCTTTATCTTTTAGCGTATAACATAACTATGTAATTTTAACATTTTTTTACTAGCAATTAAGAAGATTCTAAATTCTCTTCCATACCAAGAAAAATAAAACAATTAATTGTAAATTTTAACATACAGCATATTATTACATAAATACAGAGATTTAAATTTACTGTGTGTTTAAAATATATAATTTATATAAGAATTTATTTGTACTCATTAGAGTACTGTCAATCATCCAACAATAAAAAAACAATTAAGTATAAATTTTAACATACAGCATATTATTACATAAATACATAAATTTAAATTTACTGTTTGTGTAAAATATTATATAATTTACATGTCAATTTTAATTGTATTTATTAGTTATTTATCTGACTATCTTCTAAGATTAAAAAGGAATTCTGGATAAATTTTAACATACATCTTATTCACAGAAATGCAGAGATTTCAATTTACTGCGTGTTTAAAGTATTATATAATTTACATACGAATTTTAAATATACTCATTTGTTATTTATCTGTCAGTGATCTGAGATTAAAAATACTATTTCAGTATAAATTTTAACGTACAGAATATTATTATATAAATACACATATTTTAATTTTCTGTTTGTTTAAAATATTTTTTAATTTATATATGAATTTTAATTGTTTTTATTAGTTATCTGTCAATCATCTACGATTAAAAAATAATTCAATATCAATTTTAGTACAAATCTTATTACATAAATACAGAGGTTTAAATTTACTACGTGTTTAAAGCATTAAATAATTTACATACGAATTTTAAATGTATTCATTAGTTATTTATTTGTCAGTCATCTAAGATTAAAAACATTTCAGTGTAAATTTTAACATACAGCATAATATTATATAAATACAGAGTTTTTAATTCATTTTACGTTTAAAATATTATATAATTTACATGTAAATTTTAATTGAACTCATTAGTTATTTATCCGTCAGTCATCTAAGATTCAAAGACAGAATTCAGTATACATGTTAGCATAAATCTTATTACATAAATTTAAGGATTTTAATTTATTGCGTGTTTAAATTATTATATAATTTACGTATTTACATATTTATAATATTTATAATTTACATATTTATAATATTTATAATATTTTAAACAACATTTTTAATATTGTATAATTTACGAGACTTTTATATGGTTTTTAATTACACTCATTAGTTATTTATCTATCAATCGTCTAAGATTAAATTACGCAGACGAATTTTTATTTGCAGCTGGTTATACAGCGGAAATGAAAGTAGGCATCTCAAGCACGGATGATTTTTAGGTTAAGTGCGAGAAATATACTTCTTTCCTTGGAGAACTTTATTGTTCGTCGTGTATTCATACAATGGAAATGCTGTTTTATTTGGAGAAGCAATCACGTTAGTTATGCTTCTAGAAGTGAAATGGGAAACAGGTCGAAATGTCTCAAGTACCGCTGCAGTGATTGAGTATGAGGAAGAGAATTCGTCAGTTTTCAACTCACTGAATGCCCCGAGTTCGGTTTCCGGCAAACTGTTTTCCTTCCACTATCCATGTGCTGTCTGTAAAGAAAACTTGAATAGAGGGAAAGGTCATTTTTTTAATTATTATTATTCTTTACCTGGAATGGTATCGTAAGCGAGCGTAAGTATCTTCGGAATGACACCTCACGAATATTAATAACTTTAAAATGACAGTAAACACAAATATTAATTCCCTTAGAAACGACACTGCTCACGCATTCAAATGTTAAAAACATTTTTAGCTGTAAAAAAAGAATTATTTATTTCTGACGCTACGTATATTTAGCTGGTACGATAAATCGCAACGCGGATTTCTCTTTCCTGAATTTTTCAGTCACAAGCTGTAGTGATTTATTTTCAAATTTCCCTAAAAGTGTGTAATCCATAAATCAACTTACTGCGGACTCTTAGAATTTGCTTAAAATGTGTGTTAATGATAAATGTAAGATATAATTCATGTACATATGTAGGATGAACGTACGTGTGTTCCATTTTTATGACACAATTTACTAAACAAATGCCGTACTTAATCACATAATTCACGCATGTGAATTTTTTTGCCATGAACTAAAAAAATATGCAAATCTTTGAATGTTTCAAGCCTTTTTAAGGTTTGTTCCATGAAATATCGTTATATTTGTACATGAGTAGCCTTATTGCCGCGTTTATCTGGAATAATGCTGAAATTTTCTTAAGAGAAATATACCTCTATGCCTTTCATGAAATACATCGCAGGCTTTTGGTCTGTTAAACCATATACTTTTTTTTTAAGGTTGCAAATGAATTATGCGAATAAATAAAGTTTTTAATTAAGAACTACAGTTTATTTCCACTTTTTAAAAAAAATTAGTTAATAATTTAATCGCATAATAATTCAGCAATATCTTAGCAAAATAATTTTAACAGTCGAAATAGATATCAGAGTAATTAATATCGAATTTTCAGATATTGAGGTATAATTTTCGTACAATTTTGTTGCACATAATTTTATTCACCGGAATACATATTTATATTCAGTAATTACTTGCTGTTCATTTTAATACATATGTAACGCTTATTTGTAGAAAAACCCGGCTTAGCGTGATTAACCAATCAGTGCTCGTTAAGAAGATTCACATCAAGTGGATTCGCTTTAAGTGGATTCACATTAAGCGAATATAGTAAACAATGGAGATAAGAATAAATAATATATCCATTAGGTCAGGGTTTCTCAACGAGGGGGGAAATTCCCCTGGGAAGAAATTTAATAGTTTCAAGGGGGATGTGGTTAGCCTTTTATTTAACTGTTATAAGTATTTAGTTTTAATTTATGAATATAAAACATCTAAGGTGCATACCACATTACTTCCTTCATTTTTTTTTTTTGCTGCGCTTCATTTAAACTTATATCCTAAAATTATTAAACTTAATTAACTGATCCCTCAAGTGAAGGCTAGTCGAAAATGACATTAAAAATTGCAAATTTTTAAATTAAATACCCCTGGTGATTTTTGTTGTACGGGAGTCAAACATCTTATAATTCTATTTTTTAATAACGAGTATGAAACTTTCACAAATATAAGTATAGGAAGCGGGAGTCCGCATTAAAAGTTAGATTTCGCTATTTGTCGAGAATTATTATTTTTTTTTAAATTTGATATTCCCACCATATGAATATTTTCGTCATTTAAAACACTTCTGTAATTGGAAGTGTATTGCAACGACGAACGATCTCGAAACTAAAGGCCGCGTAAGGAATTTCAAGCCGGGTAACGAAGTGATATATATGTACGTTTGGTACATATATACCACTCGCAGTAAAGAGCGTGGTGCACAACTAGATGTTATAGCAGTCACATGTACAAAATTTCAGCGTTTCACTGCTAATCATTTTTAAGTTATGCGAGATTACATACATACATACGTACGTACGGACGTACGTCATGAAAAAACTCTTTTGAATCCATTTTAAATACACTTCATAATCCATTCTGGGGGTGGGAGTTCTTTATTCTGTCCAGACTTCGTGGAGAAAAAAAAAAGTCAAGTGAATTCGGGATCGGTCAAAATGGATATTTCCGTTGAAATCTTATAAACAAAATATTTCGCGATTACAATACTTCCTGACAAATATTCAAGTTTTGACACTTATCAACATTTTCTATGCTTTTCCTTGTTTAATTTATAAAACACATTACAATTAATCTAAATTATAATTAAATGTATTTGTATTTTTCGATCTTTGGGAAGGAGGCGAATGATTGTCTAGCAGTGGTGAAAGAAGTGCATTAGGCAAAAAAAGTTTAAAAAACCATTGCTGTAGTCGAAAGTGTGAATAATTTCATCATTATATATGCACTAAAGGATGAAATAACCAAATTTATAAAACATTTCAGTTGATTAAATTTTAAATAATTCACTGATTAAACTATTTTTCCAAAAAAAAATATTCTTTTGTAATTACCTTCTAAGGCTGTGATTTAACTTCATGTTTCAAATAAGTTTGGAGAATCGTAAACACTTACGCTAAAAAGACGTGCCACGCACGTCGAGATACTTTTGTCCCAAACCGCGCGCAAAAATGAAAATTACGTCGTGCACACGGCGCTTAACAACGAGATTGTTTATTTCTCGAGTTACAGCTCTGGATTGCACTCGCAGACGCGGGCCCACTAGCAGTCGAGCGGTAAAGTCGCTGAACACTGGTAGTTCGGTCCGAGGTTAGAATCCTGGCTCCATGGGCGTTTTCGTGGTTTTCCCCATGTGTAACGTGTATACGAACCAGTTTCCCTTAGAAAGTCCTCCCTGAAGGCATCCCACTCCCTTAGGCAGATGGCCCTCGAGGCTTTGCCATAATCACACACATGCACTCGCAGACGCGGAGCGGCGTAAATGAGACGCTTCACCGCTTGTTATATGGTAGCGCACGGCACTGAAACCGTGAAATTTAGTCGTAGCGCAAGTGGTTAATAAGAATAAGTTTTACTCACATTGAGTCCGTGCTCTCATTTTACTTGAATCCGAGGAAAATTAAAAAGAGTTACAACATTTAATATACTTTATAATAAAGTATAAAATAAAATAAAGTATAATAATCCGTAAAACTTAACTATATAAAAGGAGCAGTGTTCAAATATTTTAATGAATTTCAATTATAATAATGGATGTTGACGCCTGTGCTATGATTCTTTAGTGCAGCAGTCCTTTCTTTTTCCCCTCATCTCTTCCCATTTGAACAATATTACAAAATTTAACTTACCGTGACAGAATGACAAAAAATATATCGCGTAACATAAAAAATAAATCACGTTAATTATATAATCATGCCCAAACCTTTTCACGTATTCATGCTAGTTCCACCAGTGGCCGAGAGGTTAAGATTGCTGAATACGGGGAGTTCGATCCGGCTTCGATCACAGGTATACGAGTTGATGCATGGTTTGTTTTCGTTGTTTTCCAATGTGTAACGTGAATATGAGCAGGTTCCCTAAGAAAATCCTCCACGAAGGTATTCCTCCCTTTTGGTAGATATAGCTGTTGTATGTTTTGCCATATTTAAATAACGTACCTTAATCACTCCGATTATCGACTATATCGAATTAGCGTTAAGAGGGTCCAGTAATAATATACAAGTTTAATAAATTGAAAAAATTCAGCCTTAGTTTAGCGTTAAAATTATTATTATTAATACGTGATCTGAAGCAGATCTTTGTTTATTCGGACAAATGATTTTTCCTGAGTTTTCAAAATACTTTCAATTAAATATAAAAATATAAACTCCTTTTAAAGTTTCGAAATATTCCCATCATCCAGTAAATAAGGTTAATTTTTTAAAAAATAAATTGAGTATCTGCAAGAAATTTTGGCTTAGTTTCTACACTTATTTTATTTATATTTTCCTTTATAAAGCTTCGGCATTTCAATTCTATGGTAATTAGATCTTTACTCGACAAATCTTATTTGGGGACAGAAAGCTGCAAGAAAGAAAGTTAATATTGAATTATATTATTAACTATTATAACTAGTAAAACGAAACTAAAAGTCCTTTTGAATTAAATTAAGGCAAATTCTCTTCTTATACTTGAATGAAGTAATAATATACTGCATAAATATTCTGCTAAATGAGGGTAAACGAGTAACTTAATTACAAAACATCCTGTTGCATTAAGATTGAAAGAAGAATAGAAGTTTACTTTTTTTTTTTTTTTTTTTGGATTCGCCAGAATTTTACCAATTCGCAAAATCCATCATATATTTGGCTTATTTTATTTTATTATTGCTTTTTATAATAATAGTTACTCGTTATTATTATCCAATGGTCGGATGCATGCTCAGAAAAAATCCGCTTGGAATAACCGAATCTATCAGTCTCATCACAGAGAAAGTGTTCCAGGAGGTAGGGCGATATTACACCCACGAAAAGAAGAGAAGGCAACTAAGAGCAACCCAGTCTTACACGAGAGTCGAACGCTCAATTCGGACTAGCAGTCAGCCTCCGTTAATCACTACAGAATCAAATGGACTTACCTGTTAACACCGACATAAAGGTGCCTGAATAGATTTGTTCCTGCGGAAGGTGGATACATTTTCTTGACTCTCGAAATGCACTGAGGCTGTTTTTTAGCATTAAAGAAAGGATATATTTTCCTTAGTTATCGTATTTCCTCGATTCTAAGCCCCACGCCTTGATATCAGTATCAATAGGTTTTTCATTCTAAGAAAATAAAGCAAAAAAAAAAAAAAAAAAAAAGCTAAAACGCTAAAATATATTCCGCATTTTTTTTAATAATCAACTTCGATTTATTACGAACGACAGTATTACAACTTAAATTACAAAATTTGGTAAAATTATTATGGCATTTATTTTTATAGCGTTGGTTGTAGTCACAAAAAGTCACTTACAGTCACAATATTTTAAATGACTCACAACATACTCACAATATTTTAAATATTCATGTTTCGGCGCTTTTAAATTTAAAGGGATCAGTTTTATAAAAACTATAAAGTCTAAATGTTTATATCTCTCTCTTTACTCAAATTGAAGGCCCACCAGCGGCCGAGCGGTAAAATCGCTGAACACTGGTAGTTCGGTCCGAGGTTCGAATCCCGCGAACGGGCTGGCTGCATGGGCGTTTTCGTGGTTTTCCCCATGTGTAACGTGTATACGAGCCAGTTTTCCTTAAAAAGTCCTCCACGAAGGCATCCCTCCCTTAAGGCAGATAGCCCTCGAGTGCTTTGCCGTAATCTAATAAACCAAAACCAAACTCTTTACTCAAATTTAGGAAAATTTTGTTATAAAAAAAATCATGCACAGGAAGTTTGAATCCCGTACAACAAAAATTTACCCAAATATTTGGTATTAAAATCGTGGACTATATTTAGAGGCGTAAACAAATTGAGGAGAGAAATGTTTGCATGTGTACGTAATTAAAAATAAAATGTCACTTTAGAAAGAGGTTTTTGATGTTTAAGAGTAAGATGTTAAATTACGATTCTAAGGAGATCATTGTAAAAAGTATTAATCAATATAATTTTCTTGCAGCAGGAGAACAGATTTTCAACACATTCACAAAATCATGTATACTTTGGTTTTATTTGATTATGGCAAAGCACTCGAGGGCTACCTGCCTAAGGGGAGGGATGCCTTCGTGAAGGACTTACTAAGAGAAACTGGCTCGTATACACGTTACACATGATGAAAACGCAACCAGGCAGTTCGTCGGAATTCGAATTACCAGTGTTGAGTGACTTTACCATTGAGCCGTTGGTGGGCGGACGTCTCGTACAATTCGTGTTCTAGCTCATACAATTCGTGCTCATACAATTCGTGTTCTAGCTCTAACACTCACGAGGTTTAGTGCTGGAAGACACAAATTCCTAATATTATGTGCAATAATTGAAAATGAAAAAATATTTAGTTTAATTTTTTGTACGATTACCAAATTATTATTCTAAAGTAATAAAACTTCAACGAAATATAAACGTATTTTTAGAGTTTGAAAACTTGTAAATTACTTGTGGGAAAATTCTTTCGGTATGCTAATTGTAACAAAATTATAAATTAAAAACACTAGTAAATCAGAAAAGAGTATCATTGAGAGGCATTTGGGAGAGGGAGGAAATTAACTTCAAATTTCTCTAGTTAACTAACCAGGTTTTCCAATGCAAATTAAATATGACGTCAAACATGTCTGCCAAATTTTGTTGCACGGGAATCAAACTTTCTTTGTTTTATTTTACATAAAGAATATAAAATTTCCCTAAATATAAGTCTAGGGACCAGAGAAACGTATAAAAAATTAGATTTCGTAATTTTTACAAATTCCATTCCTTTAAATTTAATAGAAGTATTTTTGACATTTAAAACATTTCTCTAAGTATACGTCTACGACCAACGGTTGCGAAAATAAAAGTCGGGTAAGATAAATAAAACTGTTCATTATTCTTGAACACGAATAAAATGTAAAGGTAATTTAACTTTTATGATACCTAACCCTAAAATTCAATGATGCTTATTAAAACATTTAGATTAGCTGGATTGTTGCAAATGAAATGCTTGAATTAATAGAAGACTGAAAAAGGGAACGAGAAAAGAGATCAACATACCCATTTAAAAAATCGTCACCTGCTGCATCAATGAATTATGGAAAAGGGCGACACAAGTTATTTTGCTCACGTCTGAAAAATACAGTTTTCGGAAGCAATAAAGCTCTGAGATGCCTGATAAATAACACATTGCTAGTAAAAGGTTTCTCTGTGGAAACCTTTATCCAATTGCCTACATGATTAATCGTTGGGAAAAGTTCCGAAGAATAAAGTGTTGTTTCGTATCCCGAGTTGTTCAATTACTGCATGGATATTTCTGTGAGATGGAGGGTATATTATCTTAATGGAGAAATCTGTTGACTTGTCTGATGGCCAGTCTTCATCGCTTAATATGCACCTGCTGCAAGTCTTCAAAATATACATCTGCTATTATTAGTGCACCTTCGCGGCAGGAAAGAATAATAGAAGACCACCATACAATAAGCATTATCTTTCAGAGTAAGATGTTAAATTACGATTCTAAGGAGATCATTGTAAAAAGTATTAATCAATATAACTTTCTTGCAGCAGGAGAACAGATTTTCAACACATTCACAAAATCATGTATACTTTGGTTTTATTTGATTATAGCAAAGCACTCGAGGGCTACCTGCCTAAGGGGAGGGATGCCTTCGTGAAGGACTTACTAAGAGAAACTGGCTCGTATACACGTTACACATGATGAAAACGCAACCAGGCAGTTCGTCGGAATTCGAATTACCAGTGTTGAGTGACTTTACCATTGAGCCGTTGGTGGGCGGACGTCTCGTACAATTCGTGTTCTAGCTCATACAATTCGTGCTCATACAATTCGTGTTCTAGCTCTAACACTCACGAGGTTTAGTGCTGGAAGACACAAATTCCTAATATTATGTGCAATAATTGAAAATGAAAAAATATTTAGTTTAATTTTTTGTACGATTACCAAATTATTATTCTAAAGTAATAAAACTTCAACGAAATATAAACGTATTTTTAGAGTTTGAAAACTTGTAAATTACTTGTGGGAAAATTCTTTCGGTATGCTAATTGTAACAAAATTATAAATTAAAGCACTAGTAAATCAGAAAAGAGTATCATTGAGAGGCATTTGGGAGGGGGAGGAAATTAACTTCAAATTTCTCTAGTTAACTAACCGGGTTTACAATGCAAATTAAATATGACGTCAAACATGTCTGCCAAATTTTGTTGCACTCGAGTCAAACTTTCTTTGTTTTATTTTACATAAAGAATATAAAATTTCCCTAAATATAAGTGTAACCTTTGAAGTTCTTTCTGGAACTTCTTTTGCCTGCCTTCAGGTGAACCCCTTCGATTAGCATATAAGATCAACTTTTCATCAAATTTTAAAAATATCTTTGCAAATGTTTTTCAGTTTGTGGCTGTTGAAGAAGAATATTCCTCGAATCGTTTTGCCTTTTTGATCGGCGAATTCATGTAGAGTCTACTGAGCTAACTTTCTTACCTTATTAATGACTGACAAGCAGCGAAATACAGTTTCAATTCTTGCATTTAACTATTGCAAGACTACCTATCGTCATGTTTGACGACGTATCTGCTTCAGTTAGTGTCACGTATCAACAGGACTAAAAGAGAACTTGAAGATAGCCATGGAGTTCAATTTACAGTCTCGTATCTATTGCTCTTATTCTTGCAAATTAACACTGAATGGTTCATTTGGAAGTAAATCCAAATGATTTACTAATACTTTCAGCCACAGTCAAACTTGTCAAGAAAGGTGGTGTTCAGTTGTCTTGAGTCGGTGACTGAATAACTTTCTTTGGTTGGCGTTCGCTCAAGTAGCAACTTATAAAGCTGCAACTCCAGCGCTTGCATCTATCACGAGACACCAAAAATTAACATAATTTTCGGCTGTTTCTTTGATTTCAGGGAATCGAATTCGCCATATCATTCGGCTTTCATTTTACTCGCAACAACGATAATTAAAAACTGCTCCGAAATTTGAGCCTTATAGATTAATTCAGCATTAATTAAGCAAAGAACACTTTTAATTAACACTTCTGTGACAAAACGATTAACTCTGCAACTGTTTTTATTACCTTCTAACATTCCACTTCTTAACATCAACTATCAGATACACCGGCTTTTAATGTTGTTTAAGCGTATACCAGCCATAAGTGACATGTGAAGGGGGTTAGAGACAACACGTCACGAAGTTGTAAAAACATGCTAATGTTTAGTGACATCTGACATCAACTTTCTCGCTTTGAGTTCGATTCATCTTTTACATTCGTATGAACAAGCCTGCATGGGATTATTTTAATTTGATCATTCTTTTGTGTTAGGTCAAAAATTCCGCTACGGAAGTGAGAAAGCAATTATTATACATAAGGAAAGGAAACTAATTAATGGAATACAAAAAGAATTTTTTAACAGAAAGAGATATATCAACAGAACTAGGTTAGATGTTCTTCAAGATTTTGGAAAATACAGCCTAAGACTTTCGCCATCGAAGTTGATCTATATAGAAGCCGAAGCGGACTGAAAATATCGTTCACTTAAGATGATTAATGAAAGCTGAAAATGAAAGCTGAAAACCGTGACATCTGAGAAATGGAAACAGTTTTCGTACACACTTCGAATGCCGGAATGAACTAGCAGGCAACTCCTCCCGCCCCCCCCCCCCGAGTGGTAAATCGAAATATAAGAATCTTAAGGTTTAAAGAAGAAATACTGGCAGTATTCTTTTAAAACCGATAGAAAAAAAAGGATCAAGAAGGAAAATACAATACACATCAAATATATAATTAAATAAAACTACAAAAATCTTTTATTGAAAATTAATAAAAGGGAAAGTGCTATCAAAGGATTTAATTATATCGCTTTCTTCGGCAGGGTAACACTCGCGTGATTCCTTTGTTGTTTAGAAATATTTCTTTGCTTATGAGTAGCTTTCTTTGCTTCTCAGCACATTAGGTAATACAGTTAAAACTGTACAAAGCACTCTTGCAGAAATAAATTCCGAACACATATTTTGATTGTATTATTTCTTCATTTCTTTTTATCTTGTTTTCTTCTTATTTCTTTTTATCTTGTTTTCTTCTTATTTCTTTTTATCTTGTTTTCTTCTTATTTCTTTTTATCTCTTTGTTTTTATCTTTTTATCTTGTTTGGCTCGTCATTTTCAACAATTCTACCAGTGAAGTGTTCTTGTGTTAAGTGTGACTGGCCTAATGACAACTTAGAAGCGCACCTTTCAGAACAGTCACAAAAGTCGGGAGATATGATTGTCATTTACTGTTATAATTGGCTATTTCAGACATGTTTAATGGTCATAGTGTGTTTCAAATTTTTGATTTGAGATTATTAAGTTATTTAAAAATAATAAGGTTAATGTATATAGTTTTATAACTAACCGAGTAGTGTTCTTCCGAGTAACTTCCGAGTAGTGTTTGGGACAAATATGCAGGCATCCTGCGCTTCTTCGACAGATTAGGGAAATCTATTCTGTCATTATATCTTCTGTCATCGTTAAAGCACTGTCAGAGATCAGAAACTGTTAAATGATACCTCATTACCTTCACTTATAGTGTAGGTTCTGCATTGCTGCAAAACATATATGATGCTATATGCGTCTTCGCAAATGCATCTGAGAGCATAATAATATATAGAGTGTTCCTAAAGTTAGGAAACTCAAAGAATTACTTTCATAATACTTAAAAACCCAAATAAGTTTCATAATTAGTAAACAGCTTCGAATATTTAGTCGACAATAAAAGCCGCAAGGAAAATAAAACTGGCTATATTCGCTCGATAGTATCTCCAATCTGTTATTCTGACCTTTAACATGTGTCGCTCTGCATTTTTTCGCATTAAACATCATGGGCAGTATACATTCATTTCCTAAAGTGAGCTCAGCAAAGATTTGGGAAACACCGTGATGGTAACTATCGTTCGTAACGTACGGAAGATATGCACTAGAAAATACGAGGACGTAGCTAGAGGGTTTAAACTTTGGTTTATTTAAGTATTTCAAAGCACCCGAGGGTTATCTGCCTAATGGGAGGGAGGCCTTCCGGGAGGCCTTTTCAAGGAAAACTGGCTGATATCTACATTACATTTGCGGAAAACCACGAAACCGCCCATACAGCCAGCCCCAGCGTGGAATCCAACCCAGGACTCGGCCGCTGATGAGCAGAAGATATTTAATGAGTTAGGTTTTTCTGACCTTACAAACACATTGTATTTTATACATATGACAAACTGCAATATACTAGACAAGGCTGACACTTAAATTCACAAAATAAGACGTATTAATAAAATAGAGAAAGAAATACACCAATGTAAAATTTATTGTTAGGAAAAGCAGCAACTTTACTTTAACGTAAATTTTGAATAAAACCTTATTAGATTTAGATGGAGATTAGACACAGGTCCCTCTTCTTCAGGAGAAAATTAAAGCCTGAAAAAAGAGGACCTGTGTCTGATCGCTATCAAAATCGATAGCGTATTTTGTGTAATTTTAAAAAACAAATTAAGCTGAAGCAGTATCTCACTTGTTGTATCCGGGTTTTCGGATAAAACGGAAAGGAAAAATGGCGAAAGAGCGGATCGTTGAAAAGTGAATCTTTTCACCTGTAAAATTATTCCTCCACATTTACAGCGGCTAGATCTTTATTAATTGATATATGTTGTAGAGATATTAGGTATTTTTTTGGAAGCAGACAAGTTGAAAAATTAGCAAACGTCTTTGCCGGTATTCGAACACGGACCTCTGGAATACCGACGCAGCGTGCAGAACCACTACACTACGAAGGCACGCTAGGAAAGCAGGAGATTCACTTTATAATGTAAATAGAATTTTCTTTAGCATTTTGTTTCTTCAACCACAATAAAGGACCTAAAGGGTTCTTTTAGTGTTACGCAAAAAATTATTTTGATTTAATATTATTTCTAAAAAAATTAAATACTTTAATTAGGATCCTTTTTTATTAAAAAATTAAGAAATTCATCATAGATTTGCTATTAAAAAAACTCTCCCTTCTTTCATTATTTTTTCTGTCATCGCTGAGAATATTTATAGCGAGAAAGATTTAAAAATCCCGTATTTAAAAACAAGCTATAATGCATTTTCTACCACCCGGTAAGGAGGTTTTGTGTAATAATCCTCAAAAGCCATTGGTCACGAATTCTCCATCTTGATCTTTCGACTTCCGAGATCAATCGGCAAATGTCAGCTTACAATTTATTTTATTCTTCCGTTTATAAACTGAACTAGTAGTTAAAAGTGACTTGAATATTTTCTGTAGGATTCTTTTCCCATTGGTCACATCCTGTTGTATGAAAAGTTTCTTCAATCGCTTTTCTTCGTAAACTTTGATCTTTATTTTACTTACATGAATAAGATCTATAATGCAGCATTTTTATGTCTGGAGAATTTACGCATCCTATTTAGCGACGGAACTTCTGTGGGAGGAAATATAGCTACGACTTCTTGCCATATTTCTAGTAAACAACATTTTTTGGTTTGATATGCAGCTATGAAGAGACGCAAAAACAGGAAACTGTATCTTTTTTACTCATGTTTTCCTCTTAATTTTTCTTTCTTATCCTATGGCATACATAAACAGCTAAGATAACCAGACTCTCTTCAGCTCTAGGTATTTCTTTTTTCATTTTCTCTTGTCATTATGATGTTCTGTGGAGTTAAGTTTATAACTTTGTGGTGCTAAGCTAATTTAAAATGAACATTCAACTTAACGCCTAACACTCAAATTTATCTTAACCTCTCCGCGAATTATCACCTTTGATAATTGTTGAACTGTTGGCACAAAACACAAGTTGAACTAAAATCTGAATAAAATTTATTAAACCACTTTTAGCAGCTTATAACTGAAATTAGAGCAAAAACCAAAACGATGAGTTGTCGCATAAAACTCTCATAAAGATGTGGATAAAAGCACAAGTCAGGTAAAAATTTTAATAAAATTTACTAAGCCACTTTTGGTAGCTTACAATTGAAATTACAACAAAATGATAGCTAGTACAAAACACTTATAAAAAAGTGGCTGAAAGCACAATCAAATTTCAAATTAAATTTATTACTAGTAACTTAAATTCAAATTACAGCAAAACTAAAATGTGATTTATCGCATAAATTTACTACAAAGATGAGCTTGAAAACAATATCCAAATAAAATTTATTAAGCACTTCTGGTAGCGTACAAGTGAAATACACTAGTGTGCAAAAATTAAGGACGAGACGGTTTTTTCAATATAACTTTGTACAAAAGCTTTCCAAATCAACACATTTAATACCGTAAGATCCCCAATACGTAAGGACATGAGTAATGTAAGCAACACTTACTAAAAGAGAAACCAGAGGTATAAAAAGAAGCTTTATTGAAAAAGTAGCATGAAGCGCAATGCGACTGAAGGCCGAAACATCTCTGTGATGGGTGTCCAGCAAGAAACATCCGGTCTTTAATAGGACATTTCAATTAATGATCTCCCCTGACTGCTAGGCAGGTTTCACAGCGTTTGCCCATGCTGAGAATGAGAGTGTCAATGAGTTGTTGAGGCATTGCTGCCCATTCGTCTTGCAGCGCCAATCGAAGCTCCGGAATCGTTACTGGTGGTAAGGTACGAGCTGCCAAGCGTCTGCCTAGAAACTCCCATACATGCTCGATGGGATTGAGATCCGGAGATCGTGCCGGCCAATCGATACGTTCAATATCCTCACTCTCTAAGAGCTGTTCGGCAGCTACTGTGCGATGACATGGTGCATTGTCGTCCATGAAAAGGAACTGCGGACCCATAGCGCCTCTAAAAAGACGCACATATGGAAGAAGAATCTCGTTACAATAACGGGTCCCGTTGACTGAACCTGCGTCGAAGATGTGAAGGTCTGTACGACTATCAAGCATGATGCCTCCCCAAACGAGAACACCGCCACCTCCATACCTGTCCCTTTCAATGATGTTCGAGGGATGATTGCGGCTTCCCCGCTCTCTCCAGATTAGTATGCGATGAGAATCGCTACTCAGACTGAATCTGCTCTCATCTGTAAAGAGTACTCGTCCCCATTCATTGTCTCTCCAATTCCGGTGTTCCCGGCACCACAGAGAACGCTTTCTCCAATGGGCAGGCGTTAGAGGTACACACCGTACAAGGCGTCGTGCAAACAGACCACCACCGTGCAGGCTTCTGGCCACGGTAAAACGCGATATCGGTCGTCCAGTCGCCTGTGTCGTGTGTCTAGCGATTTCTCCCGCTGTCTGCCGCCTGTTTCTTCTGGCCTGTAAGGCAATATACCGGTCATCTGCGGGTGTGGTTCCTCGTGGACGACCACTACTAAACTCCCGGATAGCTGTTCTTGTAGTTTGAAATTGTCTCCAAAGTCGTGAAACGATACTGTGAGCAATTCCGAACTCTGCAGCCACACTTGGCACACTGCGGCCCTCGTCCAACTTCCCAATGATTCGACCTCGGGTAAAAGCATCCAGATGTCGTCTAACAGATTGATTATTCGCCATTTCTCGCTGAGGCAGCAACTCGATGTGATTTTAACTGCTATACGGCGGGCAATCTCTTTGCCAGAAATACTGATCTTACACCGACAACATGCTTTATACTATTGAGACACTCCCCCATTACGTCTACCTGCATATCTGCGCATGTGCTGTCGTACATCACCTTACTTAATCTCCTGATTGGTCTTTCTCTTCGCTCTGCCTCTTCGTTCAGCTGATATGCTAATTTTTCGACTTCGTCCTTAATTTTTGCACACTAGTGTATAGCTTAAACTAAATAGATGGCTTGTCGCATAAAACGTTTACTAAGATGAAGTTGTTTTTCCTGGAGCTGAAGTTTTAAAAACACAGTTTTAATTCAAAGCTAAAAATCTGGTTGATATTTATTACTATCTCTAAATTTTTAATCGTTATGAACAGCATAGCTATATATCTGCGTTAAGTCTTCAACTGATGCAGCTCAGTGACATGATGGTGAACGTTCCAATAGATCGCAATTAAGAATAAATTTCCGCTTTTAAACATGCCACATGCCTTTAAATTTGACTAACTTTCTGATCTGAACAAAAATTGCTACATGAGCCTAGAAAGATAGAATAGGGTTTAATTTAAATCCAACTCTTAATAAAACTTAAAACAATTATAATAAATTGAGGTACAGCGTTAAGATTGCAGTGAATATACATTCGATTGTAGCTTGTTACCTATATCCAATCTTCAGCTTTATTTGTTTTATAGTTTGCGCTTTGAACTATTATTTAAAACATTATAAAACTTTTCTTTGATGTTGGGTGATTGCCTGATAAAGTTGGCAAAAAGTGGAAAAACTAGATATCAGGCTTCAGAGAATTCTTTTCTGCTCGTGAAACACTGTCATCGTAATTTTTAATTTAGTTGAATCTTGTAGCTTGAATTCCGACAGTGCTAATTAGCAGAGAATTAAAGCTACTGTTCTTTTTAAAATGTTTTCATACTTTATGCTATGTTTATTTTCCTTGCAGAATTTAATTATCTGTAGTTTCGTTCGATATCCCTCAACGCCCACTTTCATTGTCTGTATGAAGGAAATGCTTAAGCTATAATCAAAGATCTGGGAATTCTACTCTATTGTTGCCTTTGATCTGCATCAATAACCGCAGTTTTAATATAAAACAAACTGCTGAAAAATTTCATTGTAATATTCACATGCGTCTGCCTTTTGAGAAACAAAAATGGGCTAAGTAATTGTTCGAATGTGATAAGTGACCCATGATGTTACAAAAAGGCTATTATATTATTATTCAGGTACTATTAAGTAAGATTAAAATTACCGCATTACTCAGACCACATGTACTACAATATATTGTCATTAGATATTACTATTTGTCACTTAATATTCGATATATGGCTAATAACATCCGTAACAGACCACAGAGATGTTTTAAATGATATTCAACTACTTTAAATTTCCGTTGAGGACCTTGGATGCCTTTTAGTATACGGATATAGGGTTATTTCTGAGATATTTGTTGTCCAAAGGGATATAGCTGCACGCGGATCTTAAGGATCCAGATCAAAGATCCTGTTTGGTCAATTAGTTTTGTGGGGTTCCAACCTTTTCTCTTACAGCTAAGTGTGCGGAAACTCGAGAACCGGTAAGCGAATAATCGCTTTAGCTCAGGAAACAGAAATGTAAACTCAAGAAGGGTTAATAACCTTTTATTTCTTAAAATAAGAATTTACAGACGGCTCCTGTCTTAGAATATACAGAAAAGCCTCCGCTTGGGCTGGAACTCAAGAGTACTAAGAAATCAAACTTAACTAATGCTTAGTTTAAAAGATATAGCAGAAGCTATTAAAATTCTAAGGAGTTGGCCCCTAAATGTTAACTAACTGGCGAAGCTATCAATGCCTGAAATGCGGCCGAGCGTAGTAATAGCGTAGAGAGAGTGTAGTCAAATGGCAAACGCGCGCTAGTCAGAATTTCTGGCTCTCTAACGAAGTCAGTAGAACTTCGACTTAAGTACCGCTCTTCCTCATTTGCATTAACCGCGATTCTAAAACCATACTCTGGCAGGAAATTGTAAGCTGAAATTAGGAGAGACAGGAAAGTAGCTTTAACTAGAGATAACTGTTAAAAACTTAGGATAAACCTTACAGTATCATCAAAGAAAACATTATATTCTAAAATGAATACTGTGTAGCTGTTGGGCATTCGTTTCCCAGAATTGAAAAAAGTAGGATTCAGTCAACATTACTGTGTGACTTCAGGTACTAGGCACCCACTTTCCTTCATTTTTACATGAAATGAAAATGTGTTGTTCTAATGTGAATGTTCTGTTTCTTGTACCGTTCGTTTTTTCAGATTAAAAAAAGCATGATTTAATCGTATTATCGTATTTTGAGTGGCCAGACATATTCTTTCATTAATTTTTATTTCAAATAAAATTGATATTCTCAAGTGAGTGTTCTGAAGCTTTTGGCCATACGTTTCCTGAAATAGAAAAAAGTGTGTTTTAGTCATACTGCCACCATTTAAGGCATTAATTTTAAATCTCTCCTTAACACACATAGTAAAGCTGTTGTACATAAGACTTAAATTTGTGAAGACCGATTTTCTGAAGTAGGAAACATGAAAAATAAATTATGCACTCTCCGAGATTCGAGCTACGGATATTTTTTTTCAATGACGGACACTATCCGTTGGGCACTACTAAAGCGGAAGCGGTGGTCACTTTATTATGGAAGCACCTAATAGGTGGGCTACAGTTGGCTCTTATGAATGGCCAGACAATTTATATTGATGCATTTTCTGGGACTCGAACCCGGGCACTTCGCTACGGCAGTCAGAGAGTCACTAATCAACCACTTTCCCGTCTGGGCGGCACTTAGGCACGGATACTCTAGTAGTCAAATGGATGTGTTAACCACTTAGATCACGCGAACACTCATGGGAGAATGCGATAATTCTTTTTATTCTTTCCCATTTAAAGGGTGACTACGGCAAGATACGAAAGTCATTTGACAAATCCACAAGAAATTATACGGGGAAATATGCTAACTCCTTATAAATAGGCTTTTCTCTTGAAGGATTTGGATACCAGCAAATTGATAGCATCTTTGGAGATTGTATTATAATCTAACAGATGGTGTGCTTTTACAGCTTTACAGTATAAAGTAATTTATGTTTGCAGCATCTCTCACTGTTCAGTATTAAGTAATTTATATTTACAACATTTCTCGCTTTCCAATAATCAGTAATTTATGTTGTTTTCTCATTTTACAGTTACGTATAACGTACTTCCTTCCGTATGTTACGCAGTTCCAAAAATTCGATAATCTGTTCAATCCACGTTTACGCACAGTGAATAAGCCAACCACGTCTGAAAAATCATCGTTACTTATAATAATTATTAAATTGTTTCTGTTATGAAAAAAATCGAAAGATAATGCTGTTATATATCCTCCAACTGTGTTTCAAAATTAACTCATTTATCAGAAAATTAACTGCCTCAAATTAACCTTGGTTTAAAGTTAAATTTAATCGTTTTTAAACTTAATTTGAAAGTTTCACATATTTCTTGAAATTTTATTAGCTTTAATTCTGAAAAATACATTGAAGAATTATCTTAGTGAGTGACAATCGTATGTATATATTTAGAATGGAACTGTTACTAAGCTAAGGCTAGTTGATTAAGCTCTAAGAACTATTCGTTTAAGAGATGCCTTCGTGGAGAGCGTTTGAAAGAAAACCGGCTGATATCACTTTATATATGTGGCAAACTCCCATGCAGTCAGCTCATCCGCTATGATTTGAACTAGCAATACTCAGCGATCTTATCTGCATGGCTTCTGCAGTTTAATTAAGCTCTCGCCTGATCATCCTATTTTTCGACTATTTATTATTTCCGAGAGAGGATGCGTGCTAACCACTACACCATAAAGAATACGTAAAAGAATGCCGCAGTTCCTTACAGTGTTACTATTTTTAGAACAACAAAATAAAATTAACAAATAAAAAGGAAGGTATGTTATTTTGAGCGTTTAACTAGTATATATATTAATTCATGGTATTCATTTATAAATATCTTTGGCTGTTATTAAAATTTCACCCTTTATTTATTGATGTATTAACTGAACCACCGATATTATTACTCGAATGTGTCGTAATTTTATTAAACAGCATCTAGATTATAGCATAAGTTGTCAATGACATTAGCTAATAAACTTCCGCTCATCCAGTTAGGGGATCTTAATTATCTCATTAGTTAGGTGAATTTGTTTGACAGAGACGCTGTCTGTTTTGCTTTTAAGCATCATCATATTGATTATAATCTACTCAATTTACGCAGACTTTCCAAAAATGTTTTCTTTGTGTTCCACCGAACTCTTAGATCATGTCTGATAAAAGGAACTACAAGCCGGAAATTATGTCGTTGGGCTATAGCTGAGGAATGTTAAATTTCTATCGAAAGTTGTAGGGTTAGGTAAGTTATGGCAAAGGTATAATTTTCTTCTTTACAGAAAACCCCAAAATATTCGGGACGATCTACTTGTTTAATCTTATTTTTTACGCATAAGAAGTACTTGTATTGTGGTGTTACATTTTTGCACTTTTATCTTTGCAATAACATTGATTTTGTCCGTTGAATAATATGGGTTTCAAGTGCGTGGTTACACCTTTATTTCAGTATATTGTTTTTCTTCTCATTATTATTAAATATTATTCTGCTATCATATATCAAGAAATATCCATTTTTATTACGGCGCTATTGAGTAGAAACTAACACTATTTAACATCTTGTAAATAGTCATATTACAGAGTCATTAGGTTTATTTTGAATCAGAAATAAAGAAACAATACGAGTTGCCCTCTCCGGGATTCAAACTCCTGACGTTCTGTCAGCCGGCGTGCTTTCCAGTTACACTACGAAGGCACAATTGCACTTTTACACTACGAAAGAAAGAAATAACTTGCAATATTGTATGAGTGCAATCATGTGCAGGTGATGTTTCCAGTCTAGCTGAAGCCCTTATGAAAATGCTAATATTTGTATTTATATATTTTTTAACCGTACGGTTAAATTTTAGGTTTGGCTTGGTTTGGTTTATTTGGTTATGCCAAAGCATGCGAAGGCTATCTGCCTAAGAAGAGGGGTGCCTTCGTGCGGAACTTTTTGAGAGAAACTAGTTTGTATACAAGTTACACATGGAGAAAACTACGAAAACGCGCATGCAGCCAGCCCATTCGCCAGTACTTGAACCATAGACCGAACTACCAGTGTTCAGAGAATTTACTACTCAGCCGCTGATGGGCCTCGTTTTATTTCAGTAACAACAACGCGATATACTGGATCTTCGGAGATTCGAGACAGTTCAAAATATTTGCAGATAGCCGCATAACCACACATATATTATTATAAAGGTCCAGAAAATAGAGCAATGTAAACAATGCGTAAAATTTGCGTATATAGTAACCTGTTTCGTCATATACTACTGTAAAATATTTGAAAACCTGTTTGCATTTTCCATATCTAGATTTAGTAATAAATTCGATAAATACATTTTTTGCTTTCTTATCATATTTTAATAATATCCCTTTGTAGCTTGGTGTATTGTAAGAATACTGTACATGACGCAAGCAGCACTCAAGTACATGTTATTATCGATAAAAATTCTGTTCAATAGTTTTTTGTAAATAGTTAAATATTTGAGAGAAATGGGAGCTCAAACCGGGTTCGATACCCGTAAATGAGCTGTCTGCATAGTTGGCTTTTGAGATTTTCTCCATATGTGACATGAATACGAACTAGTTTCCTTTAGAAAGTTCTCCATGAAGACATCCCTCCCCTTAGGCAGATACCATATTGTTTGCCATATGCAATAACCAAAAACCTAACCGGTTTTAGATTTCAAGGTAGTGCAATTATCCTCTTATCCATCGTAGGATTTGGCACTTGAGTTTATAATGAATTTAGCCGTTCGTCCATTGTGCTATTTTGTTGCAACAAGCAGCACGTCAGTGCTATAATTCGAAGATCCTGAGTTCGATTCCAAGGAAGAGCAAGATACTTCGTTCAAAGATATCCTATTCCTAATTTTTCAAAAAATTCATCCTGTCTCCATATGTATACCAAAGCAGAAATGTTGGGTCGAACTAAGACTGGTCGGTGGAGATTAGATTTGAAAAGTGGAAATGGGCGGAATAAATGGGCTATTCTGATGTAACATTCAGCGCATCTGTCTGGTAATTCCAAGACACCGAATTCGACAATGGAAGACGGTACAGACGACTGGATAACATTTTTTAGTTCCAACTGTTCTGTTCGGTAGTTTTACGATATCACAGCATGTTTTTACAGTTGCTAATTTGTTAGGTTCGAATAGCATATTGTGCTGCCATTGCTGTTCATAATTGCTCGTATGCTCTATTTAAGTTATAAGTCTTTTTAAGCCTATTATCTTGATTCAGTATGCTTACTGTCTAAGGTATTTTATGAAGAGAGAAGAGAAACATGCCAGAGTAAAAATAAAATTATCAAAGCAACAGCCTTGTGTTTGATGAAGATTTTAATCAAGACTATCAATTTCTAGAGCAAACAGATACGGGTCCCTGTTCATCAAGAACAAAGAAATCTGGAGTGAAGATGCTTTGGTTGCATATTCTGGTTTACAGCGGGAATTAATTCCGCTCTTACCAGAGTTTATCACGGAATCCCACTAGGGGCCTTACACATAAGGGCTCGTCAAATTAGTCCACCATAAAGGTGTGTCCCTTTTAAGATAAAATACAGAAAAAATAAGAAAATTGCAGTGAAGGAAAAGCCACGGTTATATTTATTCCCAAACGGAGTGAAAGAACGAGAATGTAGCGCCATCTATCGGCGGAAACTGGCGTTAGGAAGGCGTTAACTTCTCGTTCGTTTTACTCCTTTTGCGTATAAATGCAGTCGTGGCTTTCCCTTCCCTTCAGGTTTCTTCGCTCCTGGCGAAGAGAAACCTGTACCTATTTGCCCTCGAAATCGCAGTCTTGACTAAGCCAAATGCAATATTACTGCTTAGCCTATTTTTATGAAGGTATTTTATGTTAATTAACTAATTTTTATAATTAGCTTCTTTATTATAACTTCTCCTTTCCGTTCGGCAAGACGCAAATGATATTAGAATTTGAGATGTTTATAAAGTGAGTGTTTTGAATGTTTGAAATATAGAGCTTGTGGGAGCGATGCTTGCAGCTTTTCATTAGACATTTGCTAGTTGACGTTAAATCGTGCCATTAAAATTGAGCTAGCTTATTTAAGCCTGAACTCTATGGTCTCCACCTACGATATTTTTAATTTGTAAATTGAACTTGAGTTAATAGTACACACTTAGAACCCTATAGCCGCCCAGAAGGTATAGTGGTTAGGGTAGCCTGCTGCAGTACCGAAGGGCTCGAGTTCGAATCCTGGAGAAGGCATGGATGTTTGTAAATGTATAGTGTATTTTGCGGCATGGGAACACTCTAAATATATGGCGAGCCGAAAATCCTCTCGAGAGTTTCGTGGTAGGGGGAAAAGGGGAAGACCCTCGGACCCCCCCCCGGGGAGTGCTCTTCTTCAAAGTAGGGGCAGAACTGAGCAAAGCAGTACTGTCCCCTGTACGGTGCTCAAGGCTGTTACCAACCATAGGAGCAGTCTTGCACTCCTTGCTAAGATGAATTTCGTGAGCTTATTCTGATGTTACTGTCAGACAAGTGAGATAAGTAACAACACAACAGAATCCTATAACTGTATCTCAGCCGCTGATGGAATTGACAATTTCATATGCAGTTTTAAACCATGCTTAATTGAAGAATCATATTTTCAAGTTTCAAGATGTCACAGTATTTTAGAAGTCTCATCTCTTTTATTCAAGAGATTTTTGAATAATGGAAAAACATATTCATCTCATATGATGGATGGCAACCGGAAAAAAAAAAAAAAATCTGGACGGGTATGGAATGGATTATTGGTGCGCTCAGCATAATCCGAATGAATTTTCCATGATGTATGGCATTTCCAATGCATAAATTCTTTGCCCACATAACTAGATTTACTTTCTGAGACTACATACATTTTCAAGATTTCTGTTTATTAATTAAATTTCAGTGTTACTGTAGCTCTATTTTGTGGTTATAAGCGTTGTATATTCCCAAAATGCTGACATCCTAATGAGGCAGAGTTTTGTAACTTAGAATATTATTGTTATGTTTTTACTGATGTCGCAGTGACTCATTAAGCTACTCTTAAGGGATTCTTAAGTTTCGGCAAAAAAATCCAATTTTAATAACTAATTTGAAGTCGGATGTCAGTATTTATTTTCGATGTAGCTTAAAAGGTTACTACGACGTCCGGAAAATTCCATAAAAAAAGCATATTGTGAGATTAAACGAAGTATAAGCGATAATTAATTAATTAATTGCTTTCTTTTTAGTGTAATTTGCTTTTAAATATTACTGAAATTATTAGGTCTCATTTTCGTAATCGAATCCTAAGTGTTTACTAATTCAAAAAAACTGTTTATTCTCCACCTTCTTCTAGTAATTAATCTGGATAAAGTTCTCACATATTTTTCGTTATGAAAATTATACTATTCTCTTTCATTGTAATACATTGTAATACTGTTCTCTTTCAATTTAATGCAGTGTTATTTCATTTTAATACAGCGTTATTATTTCGGTACAAGAACATCCATTTTTTGTCATGCACCAGCGGCCGAGTGGTAAAGTCGCTAAAACAGTGATAGTTCAGTCCGAGATTCGAATGCCGGTGAACGGGTTTCATGGTTTTCCCCATGTGTAACGTCTATACGAGCCTGCTCCACTCAGAAAGTCCTCCACGAAGGCATTTTTTCCCTCAGGCACATATCTCTGTGTGCTTTGCCATAATCATCTAAAGCAAACCAAGGCAAGGAACATCCATTTTACTGGGATTTTCTCGAAAACGATTCTTTAACAGAATTAAAGAGACGCAATTTGTGAAAAAAATGTAATTTTTTCATGAAATTAAAATAATTTCAACCAGTGATATTTGTGTAGTATGCTTTGATTAGCATTCTGTATTTTTGATTCCATGCCAAAAAAATTCTACGTGTGATATTTCGTTTTTTCAAGTACGCAGGGTATTCTGAACAGTGTCTGTGTTCATTTGAGTTTTCCGTGCGTAAATACAGTTTTCCCCGATTTGATGCATAGGAACTTTTTAAAAAATCTAGCAGTGATTTTTGAATTATTCAACGATTGTAGGTGAAGTTCGTAATCCAGAAATGTTAAAGTTCTCAGTGAGGATTCAGCAGCAGCCGAGCGAATAGAACCGTTGAATACTGGTAGTTCATCCCGAGATCAAATCCCATAGAGCGTAGTTGGCTGCATGCGTGATTTTGTGGCTTTTCACATGCATAATGTATATACAAGCCAATTTTCCTTAGAAAATCTATCATAAAGTCATCTCTCCCCTTAGGCAGATAGCCTAGTATGCTTTGTCATAACTGAATGAGTGCAAACAACATGCGTAACATACAGGCACATAACTATAATATCGTATTGCACTTAAGAGATGAACTGCATATTCACTGTGAAAGTAAATTTAATACATTATTTCCATATCATTACTGCATTATTTCCATATAATTCCTTGTGGAAGCTTTTGATGGTTCTGCGGAATCACTTCAAAGTGTTATCAGAATTAGCTTTAACAAATTAAACGCCGCATCGGTTCCTAAGAACAGGCCTTAATCCATGCAAAATTAATTTGACGTTTAACGTGTTAAAGTGATTATTCTATTTCTGAAATCTTATGAGATTTCAGAAGAAGAAGAGAAGGAGGTCTTCTAGTTGTCCTACTACTTACCGATAATATGATTCAACACTGGTGATTTAACCCGAATTCAAATCCCTGAGAGCAACCTAGCTCCGTGACGGTTTCGTGATTTTCTCGATATGTAACCTGTAAAATGTCCTGTAAAATTTCCTGTAAAACCTGTAAAATTTCCTATAAAATGTCCTCTACGAAGACATTCTTTTTCCTAGGGAGCTCACCAGCGTCCGAGAAGTCCCTAAACATTGGTAATTCAGTCCTAAGTTCAAATCTCGGCAACGGCTTTGATGCATGGGCATTTTCATGGATTTCCCCGCGCGTAACTTGTATACGAACCAGTTTCCCATTGTCCTCCACGAAGGCATCTCTCCCCTTAGGCAGATAGACCTCGAATGCTTTGCCATAATCAGATAAATTACACCAACCCATATATTAGGTTAGTTGTGCTTTGCCACGATACAATTAAACCCAAATGTCGTTTAGTTAGTTGGTCGATTTTAATTAAGGAAAACCATGCGAAGGCTATGAGGAAGACTAGTGGGCAGTGGTGCGCAACCTATTTTGTCCGCATGCACCCCTTTCACCATCGCTAGACGATCATTCCCACCTTCCTTTTCAAAACTCGAAAATACTTATGTGTATTTGTTTAGATATATATTATTTTTAAGTGTTTTATAAATTAAACGAGAAAAATTTCTAGAAAGTGTTGATAAATACCAAAACTGGAATAAATGTAGCTTTTAATATTCATAAAATAAAACTAAATGCTTAACAGCTAATAAAAGTCTAAAATACATTTATTTAGATGTAGATTATTTTTCAATGTGTTTTATAAATTAAACAACAAAAAGTGTAGAAAATGGTGACAATTTTTTTTAATTCAAAAACTAAAATTAAATACTTAACAGCTAAATAAAAGCCTGACCGCATTCCCTCCTGAAACTAGGAAACTCTTCCCTGGAGAGAATTCCCCTTTCCGGTTGAGAAGCCTAGGGTTAAATGCTTTCGTTAAAACTTTCTTAGGGGAACTGGAGATTCGAGCTAGTTTTATACTGACGTATGATTCGTCTATTAACATCCCCAATTAACAGTGGTGATGTTGGTCGAGGTTGACTGCCATTAAATTTAGTACTTGAGAGCATTTGTCATCGATCCGGAACTTATCTGCGTTAAAATACGTATATTGGCAAATAGTGTTTGGTATGCAAGCAACTGGAAATTTCCGTCATATTCACTTTGGATGTGGTGATTAGCAGTATGAGCGCCAATTCTCGTCACCTGGAAGTGGAGCCTAGTATCTCGAGACGTCTAGACGATGTCTGCATTTTGGTGAGCCTAGAATCTTCTTTCTGAATTCTTTTTATTTTACAACTATTACTTTTTTATTACTTAAAGCTAATAAGTTTAATAAATCTCGTTTGCGTGCTTAAGGATATTACCATTTAAACGAAAGAAATCTGAAACAAGCTGCCTTATATTATCGGATCCACTTCTAAAGTGATGAATTCCAGATCGCGATAAGGTAAATTGTTTTCTTGATGGATAAAAAAAATATGCTGTTTAAAGAAATAGTTCAACGGATTAGTTTTTAAATTTTAATAGACTTTTAATTGCCGACCTTAAGATTTACTTATAGACTGTTATCCACTTTCATTTATATTTCTAAAATTTATTTTATGCTGTATGGTGTCATTAGAGTATTAAACACACGTATTGAGATTATATCTTCCATGCAGAATCTCGACTAGGATAAAAAGTTTGGCAAATGATTATACAATCTGCGTAATAAATCCCACGGCTAACTTCAAATTTAGCAGTGTTCTATAATATTGTGAAAGGTGATGCCGCTCCGATTATGTAACTATGTCAATATCATCCGTCAGATCACGTCATCAAGATCAAATAACTTTAGTTTATCTCTGCTTTTAAATAATCTGCTTGTATGTATGTATGTATGTTTGTATGTTTCTTGCATTCGAGGGGAAAAAGAAACACTAACACCTAAGAGCCACCAAATTTTGAACAAACGTAATCTTCCATCCGAACATGTGCACCTTGAAGCCTAAAGTGTGGATTCCGAATTTGTTTTTAATTTATTGCATTTTTTGTGAGAATTTAATAAATTTTTTATTAACAAACTCAGTGATTTGGAAATGAGCAGCGGAAACACTGCTTGAAATAAGATATTTTTATCTTCAGGGTTCCAGACTCTTGCCGAGGCCCACCAGCGGCCGAGCGGTAAAATCGCTGAACACTGGTAGTTCGGTCAGAGGTTCGAATCCCGCGAACGGGCTGGCTGCATGGGCGTTTTCGTGGTTTTCCCCATATGTAACGTGTATACGAGCCAGTTTTCCTTAAAAAGTCTTCCACGAAGGCATCCCTCCCCTTAGGCAGATAGCCCTAGTGTGCTTTGTAATATTCTCAATACACCACCATTCTCAATACACCACACTCTTGCCGTTCGGCAAAATGAAAAATATTTATCTTTCAATTTTAATCAGTAAACTCAACTGTTTAAATGCAATGTGTAGCCACTGCCTGAAATGAAAGATTTTTGATTTTCACGCGTCAGCGCCAAGGCGTTATAGTCGATGAACACTGGTAGTTCGACCTGCGTTTGATACCAGGCGAGCTGGCTGGCTGCATGGACTTTTTCATGGGTTTCCTCGTGTGTAATACGGGCCAAGAAAGTAATGTGTCATGGATAATACAAGTCAGTGCATACGAGCGAAGAAAGCCGGTTGTCGTTCAGTAAATCGTAAGATATTTAACGTTCAAATTGAATCTGTTAATGAAACGCACTTCTTAAGAATATTTTTTTCTATTTTTTTAATCTGATTGATTTCAATAGAAATGCACTAAATCACGAGATGTGTAATTAGAAATTAAATATTTTTGTGAATTTCACTAACTTGGCTCATTAAAATCATTGCATTTCCCCCCGCTTTATGATAAACTGAAAGGTGGCCGCTCAAGCAGCTGTTTATATTAACTAGAATATGAAATTATCTGATGTCGGTTATATGAGGTTCTTAGTTAAAATTGCACCTGAAGCTTAGGTTACTAATTTGACCTCGAAAGTTCAACCCTTGGGAGAATATGGGTTCTCCTACACCTTCGCTGCACTTTGCTCAGGTACGTCCTGTTCCGTATAAAAGGGAAGTATGATAGACTCACTGATATTCATTTAGTCACATCGTTAAGGTCGAATGATCCAAGTCTCAAATATAAACTGTACGATTCTATTGAATAATAGCAGCCTAGTCACGCAGAGGTAGAATGTCCTAATAAGGTAGAAATACCCTGTGGATATTGCAATCAGCTGGTATATGTCCCAACCCAAAATATAAGGAAAAGAACGAGAAGGAATTTCCTGGAAAATTATATTTCTAGTAGAAGTTATGCGAATGAGGAGGTCCTGGATTCGAAACCCAAATTTTGAATATTTGCATTAAAATATGATTTATCATTGTTAATGCTTAGGAGACTGAATGAGTAATTTTTTTTCTGTAATGTGTTATTTAGGAAACATTTCTTCGTATAAATTGATGTGTATATGTTACCGTGAAAGACCGAAATTGGAGAATGTCGACTTTCACCGGAGAATATCAACATTCACCAAATACGTCGGTGAAAGACCGAATATTTCACTACATTCTTGTATATTCGGACCCTCATCGGTGTATGTCGACAATCACAGATATGCTCTGGTGAAAGTCGAAAAGAGAGGTCATAAAGTGCCATAATAGTTTAAGTTGTTGCAATAAATAAGATTTGAATCACATAATTTAGTAAGTTTTTTATTGCTGTTATTTTATTTTCTCATTTAGAACGTACTGTATAATTAAGTAAATTTTTAACTTTTATTATTTTCCTTTCTCATTTTGAATGTATTTTGTGTTTTAGGTTCTCGTGTTCTTAAGTTCTTATTTCAAGTCTCAAGTGCGTTTATTCGCGACTGAATTACGGAGAAGAAAATATAATATTGTTATATATTTAACATTCACCATTAGTACATGGTGAATGTCGACATTGACCGGTGTAAGTCAGAAATAAGAGTATTTGGAAAATATTTCGGACATACACCAAGAGACTATGTGAATGTTGACATTTACCGGTGAAAGTCGACATTCTCCAGATTTCGGTGTTTCACCGTAACATAAATTTAATATAGGGTAAACTAAATTTGCATTAAAATATGATTTATCATTGTTAATGCTTAGGAGACTGAATGAGTAATTTTTTTCTGTAATGTGTCATTTAGGAAACATTTCATCGTATAAATTGATGTGTATATTTAATATAGGGTAAACTTTTAAACAGTGAAATCTCAGTAAGACGAGCATTCGTGTTTGCAGGTGATTTTGATCTTTCTGAGGAGATACATAGACTATAATCTTCTATGGTTTTAGAATCGGAACTTCAGTATGTTGATCCTGTAATGCGAAGAATACGTAGCAGACACTGGGCAAATCATTGTTTTTAAAATTCCCCCATCAACCTATCAAGTAGACTATTAAGTAGATAATATTTACTTTTAAGTAGATAATTTTGGCAAAACCGCAAGGATTCAAATTCCTTTCAGCCCGAAATACCTATATCGTTAATTCTTTAAGTCCTAACTTTTTAAGTTTGACATATTTTTGGCTTTATTATTAACGCCAAGTTTACATTTTAATTTCTTCCCAATAATGTGTTTCTGTGAAACAATTAAAAATCCTGGTCGTGGAGATTCATCATCCACCACCCTTTTAGTTCGGGCGCCAGTGTAGAGACATTAGATATTTTTGGAAGCAGGCAAGATAAAAAATGAGCAACCGCCTTCGCCGGGAATCGAACCACGGACCTCTGGAATACCAGCCCAGTGTGCAGACCACCACACCACGAAGGCACGCGAGAAAGGCGGGAGAAATACCTTGTAAAGTAGTTGGTCCGTAATCTTAAATTAGCCAGCGAACTATCAAAAGACACGTAATACGACTGAGTGTAACAACAGTTTAGAGAGACATAGCCCAAAGGCAAGCGCGCGCTACTCGGGAATACTCACTCTCTGTGCGGAAGTCAGTTGAACTTGACTTAAATACTGTTCCTCCTCATTTGCATATAACGCGATTCTACGGATTAGTTTTTAACAGTTACATTCTGCGGATTAGTTTTTAACAGTTAACATCCTGTTAGGGAATTGTAAGTTGAAGCTTGGAAAAACGCATTAATTTAAAATAACTGTTATAAAATTAAAATATACCTTAAAAGCTCTAGAAAGAATCCCAGTTAAAAACTAATATATTGACATAGAATGAAAAGTTTATATTGCCATGAATTTAATATTTAACTTCAGAAATTCTTTTTTTTCAATTGACAAATTTTGTAAAAATAAATATTGGAAGAAAAAGCAATATAAAAAGTAAAATATAGCAAACAAAATGGAAGATATAAAAATATGCAGAACATAAAAAGTAAATACATATAGTGATGATAGTGATATATATATATACCTATGTAAATCATAATAATTAGGTATGCTTTATGAAACATATTTTAAGATACTGCGGAAGTTTCAACTAATTATATTTTTTCGAAACTTTAAATTTCAACATAGATAATTGCGCAGATTCAATATAACTCATATTTTTAACGTTTAGCCGCAAACTCAAGGTATTAAAAATTTCTGTTAATGCTTTTAAATTGGTCTATTGGTAGTTCTGAATTTTTTTATTTATAAAAGACTTTCTGAAAACACCGTGTATTAACCGAAACCGAAGTATATTCAGAAACCTTAAAAAAATATATAATTGAATTAAAAATTTCCAATTTCCGTGTTTTGATTCATTGGACAGTTTTTTAAATTTGGTATGTTTATTCAAGTACAAAAATGATAACTTATCATAAAGGACTCTTAGATCCTTAGGTGAAATATTGCCTTGACTTACCCATAGATGGCAGAATCCGTGTAGGATTCAAGTTAATTGTGTTCCATTATACTTTGGACAGAAATGAATGATGTGGGCTCGTAAACGGAATGTGATGACAGATTCATCTTCATCTGCAGACCGTAGGTTATTTATTCTGTAAAGAAAGAGAAAGCATATACATTCGTGTAGCTGAAAAAATACTTTCCCAATTACTTTGCCAAAATTTTTATATACATTTAAGAGATCTTCAGAAAATGCATTTAGTTTATTTTGTTTTCTGTAAAAACTAAACTTTTGTGTTTTTCGATGTACATTTGTATTGCATTAAGTGGCCTGTTTGCTTCACTGTGTCTTGTGGAATCAGAAAATCGTCGTTATTGAGAAGGATATTATCTTATATATATATATATATATAGTACCAGCTTTAGTCGTAGCTTAAATTATCAGACGATAAGTTTAAAAAAAAAACAGGATCCATTTATTATTATTCAGGAGAAATAGCAGTTACAAAATCAGATATCCAGAGTAAATAAAAAAAATTACTAATAACTTTTTGTATGAAGTTTACTGCATCGTGACATTTAAGAAAAAGCCCCGATATTCCTTTTGCGAGTCTTTTTATAGCCTCTGGAAAGGCGAAGCTTAAAAGAAATGACGTCAGTCTCGTCAGCCAATCCAGTTCTCTTTAAATATCTCCAGAACATTCTAAAACTGTACGTGTAGAAAAGGCGGGAAAAACAACTTGACTACGGGGCTGTGAATTTAACTCCACTTACTTTCAAATAAGAGAACGTCGCCATTAAAATGAAGATAACATACAGTTAGAAATTTAAGTGTAATCTTGACTATGGAATTTTATTATTACATATATATATAATTTGTCACTATTTTTCAAGTTAAAATTAAAACTAAACAGGCAAAAGGAAAACAAGTAAGAATGTAAACAATTTATCATAAATTAAACGAATTAAGGGTATTGCAAATTTAAAAAAAACTTTTAAATTAATACTAAAAGTGGAGTTAAAATAAATATCATATAAATTAAATTAAATATAGTAGTATCATATAAATTAAATATAGCGGTGTTGGGTTTATCCTAAGTACCTAACAGTTAATTTTTAGTTAAAGTTACTTTCCTGTCTTTTCTTAATTTCAGCTTACAACTTCCGGCCAGAACGTATTTTCAGAATCGCGATCAAATGCAAAGAGGAGAAGAAGTATTTAACTTGGAAGCTCTACTGACTTCGTTAGAGAGCCAGATATTCTGAGCAGCGCGCGTTCGCCTTTTAGGCTACTCTCTCTCTTAAGCTATTATTACGCACGGCCGTACTTTAGGCCCTTGATAGCTTCGCTGTTAGTTAACGTTAAGGAGCCAACTCTGTTAGAATCTTGGTAACTTCGGCTATATCTTTTTAGTTAAGTTTTAATTCTTAGTATTCCTGAGTTCAAACTCAAGTGGAGGCTTTATTCTAAACTCCAAGAAAGGAGTAGTCTGTTAAATTTATTTTGTATAATAAAAAGTATTCAACCCTTCGTAAGTTTACGCTTCTATCATTTTGAACTAAGCGATTATTCGCTTACCAGTTCTCAACGTTCCAGACACATTGCAGTAACTTCTAGGTTTGGAATCTTACAGCGGTATAAATGTATTATTAAAGCTGTGTTATTATTTTCGGACTCTTACGTTGTCAAGACGATGTACAGCCTAATTACACTTTATATCATAATACACTTTTCTTATGATAATACACTGCTTTAATTTGCAATACCATTAATTTTTCTCAGTTTATGACATATTGGTTCATTTTCTTGTTTTTCTTTTGCCTGTTTAGTTTTAATTTCAACTTGATAGATATTTACAAATTATGTCTTAGCATTATGCGCAGGAAGTGTTTTTTTAAGTCCTTATTACATATACTTTTTCCAATTTAAGTATATATATACTTCAGGATTTAAAGTTTCATTTACGGGAAAAAAAGTGTCCACATGCATGTTAGATAATATTTATCAGGATATGATGCCTGTATATTGTGTTTGGGGAGCTTGCTTACTGCTTGGAAAGCCCACTTAAGTGTATTTCAACCATAGATAATCCTGTAGTTAGAATCTCCAGTCCGCCAACACATGAACAAAAATAAATTTTTTCTCATTCTGAGTTTCCAGACACCTACTATTTAAAGGGGGAATAATACTTTTTTGCTCAGGGAGGCCGTATGTGGGTCTTGCTGTCTCAACGTACCACTCAAATTCACCTGAATGAAGAGTGAACCATTTAAGGTAGGAAGTAATTTCGGACATAAACTAGAATTCAGAGAAGAGAACATTTTAAAGATTATGGAAGTAAAAAAGTTAAATGCCAAACTTTTTTTAAGTCCCCAGCAGTTTATCACTTACTGTTAACTCCATATTCCTTTTATCATTCGCCATTAGTTCCTTTTTGTTTATCCGAATTTAAAAAATAATCTACGGCTTGAAAACTATTCTTTCAAATACGGAGGGATGCCATGCATAAAAGCATTTTAACCCAAAAAATAAATGCATATGAATTTGTTTTTAACTTGCATAATTAATCTTTGGCTTAATGAAAATCATTTTTTATATAAGCTTATGCATTTCCTCATGAATTTTCTTGTATGTTTTTATAGAGTAAAACAACTAGCCGTTTTAATTCTTTCCTCAAACCTGCATTCAGGAGTTCGTGCACATCGTAGGGGCAAGAACAGCGAGGCATTTATTATTGAGTTAAAAAATAGCACACATATCATGCTAATGGTTTGTAATCATACCTTCAGGCAAGTGGCTTAAGTCATTGAATACTAGACATTCCGTTTCTGGATGTGACTCTTGGTGGCTGAACGAGCTAGTTGATTGGAGTTTACGTGTTTTTCCATGTTTAATATATGGCAGATACGAGCCATTTTCCTTTTTACATTCATTACTATAGGCCTGGTTTATAAGCAGATAAATTCCAACAGTGGCCGCATGAGTAAGACCAATGAATACAGGCAATTGGGACCCAGTTCCGTTGCCTGCAACCAAAAGAGCCTACATGAAATTTTCGTGGATTTGTTTTTCCATTTCTTTTTTAATTTTTTAATCTCTTCTTCTGGCTTATGGACTCGTATATGCTTCCGAGAAATGTTCATAATTGAGACCTATACGCTTCAATAGCATACGTATTATCAGTTAATACGTTATTTTTATGCCTTAAGGTAGAGCATATGAACTATTAGCAAGACGAAGAAGAAACAAAAGCGTGCAAATTTCGTTTTCAAAGGAAGCAAGTGTAGCAAGCTCTTCTCCAAAATGCATGCAGAGAATATTCAGAAGCTTAAAAATATCGGTACCTATATTGTAAAAAGTACGCATTTTAACAAATATGTCCACTTATATCTTGCTTCTCTTATATCACTTTAAAGAAAAGATTGTTTTGTCGATAGACATAACTTTAGACTAGCATTTGTGTTCATGCACTGTATAGAATCTTCTGCTTTTCACTGATCCGTGGTAAAAATATTGGATAGAACGATAATAGGTAAGTGTTTAGACGGTATAACATTAATATATACAGGTATCCCTCTTATAATGCGGTTTCGCTCTTACATTATAAGAAAACTGCGGAAACCCACGGCAACACGGCTTCATTCTAGCACGTTAATGAATATGCGTAGAGACTCTTATAACACTTTATATATGTCCATATTTCGATAACACGATTTTCTAAACAGTTGCACAAGTACTATATCATCTTGTGTAGTACATAATAAAAAGCCATTTGTTTATGCAATCAAAAATAAAATAAATTCCGGGAATTTCTGTATTCTCTCTTATCGAAATTCTTTTAAAATTGAGTCGTGCCCATCATTTACACAGCAGTATGTATCATGTGTTTCACTTGGTAGATTGCATAAATTACATAATCATAATTTTGGAAGAAACGTTTTAAAAAACTTTTTGGTATGTGTTTTTGGGTATGGTACTAATTTGCTTTGTCGGTTCTAGGAGTAATTATTGCGAAATTATATTCAAGTCCCAATCTATGTATGAAAGTAAAAAAACAACTTTTAAAAGACAATTTATTTCTTTGGAGATGAAAGTAAAATTTTCAATCATCTGTGTAAAGGAGAGAAAGCACGTTGCAAAAATTCTAAATTTAAATGAGAGAACAGTGAAAATCATTAAAAACATTTTGTTTTTAAAAGTTTTTAGAAAGCATCGCTCTATTTTATATTGGTTATTAGTGTTGTGTAATACGGTTTCACACAATATGGTGTTTTCTAGGAACCTACCAACTGTATTGTAGGAGACATACCTGTATTCTTGTTTAAGGGGCAAGCTAATAACTGATAGCGGGAGAAAAAAAGCATTGGGATTGCGGGGAACATGAATAGACATTTTAAGAAAGCAAATTTTGTTTCTTTCTACTTCTAATTAGAAGCGGGATACTCTAGTGTCAATTTACTGAAATTCGAGAAAGCAAAGAAAATTTTTTATTATACAGTAAGACCCCGCTTAACGCGGGGGATACGTTCCATCAAAGTAGAGCGTAATGCGAAACAGCGCTAAACGAGGCTATCTTTACATGTAAATGTTGGGGTTAGGGGAAGATGGCTAGGAAATTGGTTAGGTATTAAATTTAAAAAGTATGTTTTTTTAATAAAAATAAAACTAAACATTTATTTCTTAAAGCCCAAATTAATACCACATTATTATTTCTTGCAAAAATAAAAACAAAATATAAATAACAAAACGAATATTCTTAAAAAAAAACAAATAAAATTCTAAGCCAGTCATATTTAGTTAGCCTTCCGCGTTTTCAGTGTTCTGCCTTTTTGTGACAAAAGCATCTAATGTTGTTTGCCTTTTTCTTTTGCGTTGTTCTCTTAAAAGTTCTTCATAAACGGATAGAGCATCTCTAACACCACGCCTTACTTTTGAGCTCCTGTCAAAATTCGGATCATTTTCAATGAATTGATCCATTATTTCAGTTATGGTAGACAAACTCCTTTTTACAAACGCCATCGAAAGTTCTTTTTGCTCTTCTTCTGAATCACTGCTGTCAACATTTTTGTTTTCTTCTTGTTCAGTTAATTCCTTGAGCTCATCATTAGAAAGACTAGCCGCTGCTTCTTGAATTATTTCTTCGACATCTTCCACATTTACCCCTTCAAAATATGTCTGTACAATACCGCACCAAACAAGAAATACAAGTACACTCTTTCGGATATGTATTTGAAACCTATCGCTGCATAATATTTCGGGGAATCCCCGTATGCTGCGAGCGATTTCGTGGAATCCCCGGGTTGAAATAAAAGAGCGCTAAACCGAAACAGCGCTAAACGAAACAGCGTTAAGCGGGGTCTTACTGTATTTAAATTTAGTATATATTTATATTTAGAGGGGCAGCCACCTAGCCAGATTTACTGAGGACATATGATTCATTGCCCATGCAGTAATGACAGAGGGCAACCAGTGACCCGGCTATATCTCATTTCTACCAACGCCGCGTTTATAAAAAAGAAAGGGTGGTGTAGCTTTCTTTCTCAGTCGGGGTTCTACAGCAGGGTCAGCGTGGATGATCGGATTTGGGCAGTGAAGAGACCAGATTGGAGAAAGAGTTCTTCATTACTAATCCGTAGGAAAATTAAATCCTAGCACAATGGCATAAGTAGACAGCGGCAGTTCGCCCTGGGCGGCACATTTTTGAGGGCGGCCGAAGAGAAATATTTCAGACTTTTCTTCTGTTATTGCTAGGAAAAATGAAACAGGAACATAGAAAGGCGGACTTTTTTAAATTTTGCATTTTATCAGTAATACAGTCTCCAGAACAATGTTAATACAATCAAAGTAAATACCTTCTACAGAACAATCTACAAATATTGTAATACCATTGCGAACTGTCATCACAACTAATGCAAATGTTGCTCTTTTCACAAGATTTTTCTAAATAAAAATTGTTAAACAAGTATTAAAATTTACAAATATTAAATCTGCGTTTAAGAAGCTATTATTTACGGAACAGCAGATGGAGCAAATAAGTAGATCTCTATAATGTCGTTGAGGGTTTTGCTGACTAAAAGCAAGTAAAATAATAATATAATTTTTAAATGTTGGAATTAAAGTTTTTCTTCAATATTAAATGTAGAGTTTTAATTAAATTCCCCATTTGTCATTTTGACTTATTTGTACATCAAGAGAGACGCAAAATTCAGAGACCGCCCCTGGCGGCAAAAGCTATACGTTCTCCGCTGTCCTTACACCGCTGTGTTACTGATAAACTTATTAATGAATAATTGTCTTATTTATTGGATATTTGTTTAATGGATAATTATCTTATTTAGTGGATATTTATTTAATGGATAATTTTCTTATTTAATAGATAATTATCTTATTTAGCGGATAATTTTCTTATTTAATAGATAATTATCTTATTTAGCGGATATTTATTTAATGGATAATTATCTTATTTAGCGGATATTTATTTAATGGATAATTTTCTTATGTAGCGAATATTTATGTAATGGATAATTGTCTTTTTTATTTAACTTTATATTTTAATTATCTTAAATTTTAAAAATCTCTGCAAGAGAAGGAAAGATTTTTTTTTTTTTCCTAAAAAAAAAGGGCTAAACAATTTTTCTAAATTTCCCCATTTGAATAAAACAAAAAAGATAGAATAAGTGTCATATTTTGTTTTAAATCTGAAGGAAAAAAGTACAGAAAAGTTTACGTTTGGTTTCTTCATGAATGGTCAGAATCTGCGATAAGATATAGATAACTTAGATATGATAGAAAGATCGAGTAAGATACTTAAGAAATGCAAACACTGACATTTCATCTACAAAATACAGACCTGGATTAGCGTTGGTATCTTTAATAAAGGGAAAGTTTGTTAGTTTCTTGGATTATGGCAAACCATTGGAAGACTATCTGATCAAAGGTAAGATATTTTCATAGAAGACTTTCTATTGGAAACTGACTCGTATTGGTGTTACGTGTGGGGAAGACTACGACAAGCCCATGCAGCTAGCTCTATAAGGTATTTCTCCCACTTCCCTAGCGTGCCTTCGTGGTGTAACGGTAGCATGCTGGGCCGGTATTCCAGAGGTCCGTGGTTCGATTCCCGGCGAAGGCGGTTGCTAATTTTTCATCTCTACAGCTTCCAAAAACCCTAATGATTCTACAGCTCATCCTTCCGAATTAGAACCCGAATCAAACTACCTATATTCAGTGGTCTGTGGACCGTAAAAAGGAGAATCTACTTTAGAAATTCTGGGTTGATTATCCAAATGCATTAAAGCAATCTACCAAAGTGTTCCTTGGCCAACATTGATCTATAGCTACAATAATTTTAATGCAAAAGATGGTTTCGAATAGCAAATGTACTTGACGTCTATTCCCGAAAATTAACGTAACTTGGCAAAGAGAAGTTTTACCTTTCAGGATGCTCAAAATAATGAACATTTCTTTAAAAAGTACATAAATACTGATTATTATCTAGGAATACCGAAGGTGCTTGATATAACAAAACTTTACACTCTAAAAAGCAGGTTACGTTTTAAAAATGGATTATGAATGGAAAATTGCTTCAAAATTTTAAGTAAATTAAATGGGTAGGATAGCGTAGAGCGTTTTCTATGTACCCGCTCTAAGCAACGTCCTGCAGTTCGTCTTTTCGATTTCATACAACTCCAACTACTCAGATAGGAATTAAGGCAAATTCTGCAGTTCGAACCATGATGAGTATTAAAGATTTTCCATTCCAGCTACGGTAATAAATTCTCCAGCTCTAAACTTTTATATGATTTCCGAAATATAAATGTACAGTTTCAGTTGGAAGTTTTCTTTGAACTGGTTAGAATAATGTTCTTTTTTATCGTTAAAAAAAAACTTTTTAACGCATTTTAACTAAAATTATGGAACATGTATGTTTTTTTATTTAATGAATAATGTAAAGCACGTAAGATACTTCCGTAGAGAATTTTACGTTACACGTAGAGAAAATATCCATACGTGCAGCCTCGTTGCTGAATTTCGAACCCAGAGTGGAATTACCAGAGTTCAGCATGCTGAGATTGCATTAACTAAATCGCGCAAGCGAACCCTCGTATATTACCCGATGAAGTGGTAAAATAAAGCTGAAAGTCTATCAAAACTTTTTATTGGCTAGACATTTTTCAAATTTTCAATGTTGCTATTAAATTCAATAGGAGACCTAAAACAAAATTTGATTTTCTCATTTTTAATTTTTTTAATCCTTCCGACCACATTTTAAAAATATTTTTGTATTACTGTGCACGTAAACAATAATGCTTCCAATGTAATAATTATTCCAAACAATAATGCTCTCATTTTCCCGCGATACCTTTTCTTACGCCAAATATATGACTCTTTGGCGCCGCCTCACGGAAGCGAATTAGCAACCCTGTACGTTGCGGTGTTGCGGCGCGAAGTGGATAGTAAGGAATTGTACAAGATGGCGGCCGTTCCGTTGTAAGGGGGGCACGTGGCCTGAACATCTGAAGCATCTGAGAAAGGGATGCGATCATCATTGTCTTCATCACCGCTGAGCTCTCTGCAGAATTCCCCCTCCAAATTGTTGCGGGCTGACAAGTCACCAAGCAAGTCCTACAATGGAGGGGATTCCCTTACACCTGCCCAGGATGTTTCGTTTCCAAGGAACGAAAGCGAAAGCGCACTTTTGCTCTGTGGATTCTGTGTTATCTGGGTAAGCTAAGTTACTTTAGCGCTATCTCTCTTGTTCCAGAAATATTTAAAAAACCCCGATCTTAGTAATATTCAGTACCAAAATCCAGTGCTTCTGTAAAATAAAAGCCTCAATATAAATATCGAATAGCTTGGGCCATGCTGTAATTTAACGGCCGGAAAATTCTTTGTAACGTTTTAGCTTGTATCTAAAGCCTATATATATTCGTGTATTGTGGATTTCTTTACTTTTCTTATACGATTCAGTTTGCTATATCAAGATGGGATGAGAAATACCAACAAAACGAACCAGATTTGTGGTTCACACGAATTGTGTTCGCAAAGATTTTTTCTAAGATTGAAAGCTCTTTTATCTTTTTCCAATCCAAAACTTCCGTCCACAAACAAGCTATTCATCCACAACAGCAAAATGCTTTCCCTTCCATCTTAAATGTGATTTACGGCCTGTGGTATGAGCATCATACATTTTCGTGTTTGATCAATGGAAACCACGTTTCCGAGCACCGAACAGTAACCGCGTTGTTCGTAGTTTCCTGGAGTAGCCGGTACTCGGGGAGGAATGGAGGTTAGGGTGGCGGCAGCCATTGATCCATAAAAATAGAACACCTCAAAGGTAAATCAATACTCCATCGTCGATGTCGTTTTTAATCTAAAAATCATCGATTGGGCCCATAATCGATAATTACATTTATTAAGGGGTAATATTTATACAATGAGTCTTACAAATGAATTCTTTCTTATTTTGATATGTAGCAGGTTATTGATTTCTAGCACCTTTTTCTGCAGGTTGCATTGCCTTATTCATTTCTCTGAGCACCTTGGAAAAAAAAATTATGTTTACTTGAAATGCACGCTTTAAACTTAATTCTCCATCTTCATAAGAGCTTTTGATGCAAGTATAGTGTGCAAAAAATGAGAGCATTAAAAAATGGGCTTTATTTTAAAAGAGCATGGCATCATAGCTTCGTTGTATTTCACTTCTTTTTCCTGACTGATAAATATTTTTAACGGAAATCTGAAAATCTTTTAAAACGGCATAAAAATATGATATGTGTTCCATTATGCACATCTTACAGTAAAAAAATAATGAAATTAATAAAAAAAATAATATATTTCCCTGAAAAATAATGTATTTCCCTAATCACGTGCGAATTGTGTATGTAATATAGTCTGTTGTTTGTTTAACAAAAAGAGCGGAGAGCAGAATTTTATTTTTCCTACTTTTAAATTTTTGCATTGTGTAGTAATTAGAATATATGCGAATTTTGATTTTTTAAGTGTATCTTCAATTGAAATCCTTTAGGTTTGATATTGTTATAATTGTAAAATATACTTCTTCTTAATCTAATGTTTTCAATCCTATAAAGCGGGGCCCACTAGTCGCCGAGCGGTAAAGTTGCTGAACACTAGTAGTTCGGTCCGAGGTGCGAATCCCGCGGACGGGCTGGCTGCATGAGCGTTTTTGCCCAAGTGCAACGTGTATACGAGTCAGTTTCCCTTAGAAAGCCCTCTACGAAGGCATTAAGGCCTCTACGAAGGATTACTACGTTAAAGCTCGAGTGCTTTAACGTAGTAATCAATCACTTATTTGTGCTAGAAATTGCAATACAAACAAACAATAGAAGTTTGGGTTTGGCTCCTTGTGGCTCGCCATGTGTAATGCGAATTTGAACCAGGTTGTGTTAGAACTTTCTCCACGAAGACTTCCCTTAGACAAATAGCTGTAGCATGCCGTTTTCAAATAACCTAACCTTTTCTGAGAGCAGCTTAAAATGAAATAATTAATCAAAATGTTTTTCCTTAGTGCCGTGACATGTATCGGATTTCTCTGCTAATTTTTGGTTGCAAGTAAATTATAAAAGTGTCTCATCACATCTGCATTACAAACGCTTTTCAATTCATAATCATTTATTAAGAATGGTAAGTTTCAGTTTAATAGCATAAAATTGTTCCCGTGTTTGCAGTTTTAGATTATCTATTTAGAACCTCGTTATGCCATTTCTCTTCTTAAATTTATGAAGCCATTCTGTCAAGAATGACATAATTTACATCCAAAGTGTCTGCAATTTCTACTGCTTCTCCAATCATTCTGCTAAACTGTAAATTTGTAGCTTGACAACTATTAAACCACTGTTAACTAAAATTGCTCAGAATGCTCATTAAGCCGACGTTCATCCTCTTAAGAGAAATGTGTCTTTAATACGTTTATAAATAATAAAGTACTGGAAAAATGCAACGTTTTGTCTTATTTTACTTGTTTATTTATATATTTTTATGTCTTTTATTTTCGAAATAGACCCTTTTTTCTTCATCCTAGAACGGAGCTCTTATCCGCCTATCTTAAAAATCTGCATTTATCTCTTAAGGATAAAGACTTAGTCTGCGTGAAGACATTTTGGTGAGCAAAGAAAGATATGTGTGAAACTGTACACAGATACAAATTGATCTCAAATTATAGAATATCCAGAAATTGATCGTAGGATTCACTACGCGAAAGACGAAATGAACATGCTGTATGTGGCCCCCAAACAGCCTTTGTTTGATAAATTTACCTATTCAAGACTCCACAGCGTCCCTCTAGTAAAATGACTAAATTTCAGGAAAGATAACATTTTTGCTTTCTTTTCAGCTAGAAACGTATGTATAGGTGAAATTTAGGTTGACTTCCATTAATTAGCATTTTCAAGCGAATCACTTCAGGGACTTTGCATATAATTATAAAAAACATATAATAGAAAAATAAATAAATGGTGTTCTGCTACATTTCTTTCAAACAGGAGCAGCTAATGACTCGTTTTTAGTTTATATTACTAGAATAAAAAAGGAGCGCATTGAGTAAGTTTTGTTAATTTATCTTTCAAAACAGAAATTATAATGATTTTTTATTTTTGTTTCTATTAAAATCAAAATTTATGCATAAGGTATAGACCCTTACCTTTATATATTAGACATAAAACGACATATATTTTGATACGCGTTTAAGTTTCCGCTCGATATAAATGCTCGTAAAAATATACCTATTTTGAGGCAAATAAAAGCTAGAATTAATAAAAGTGTTTTCTTGACCATATATGAAAATCTGGAAAGACCGAAAAATTATACCTTTACAAATTGCATATAAAACGACATATATTTTAATATGTTTTAAGTTTTCACACGATATAAATGCTCTTAAAAATATACCTATTTTGAAAGAAAATTAAAGCTATAATTAATATGGGTGTTTTCTTGACCATATTATGAAAATCTAGAAAGCCGAAAAATTACCGGCAAAGCTTGATTCTAAAAGCAATTAGATGCGCTCCCTTCTAAGCGAAATTAGAATGATGTTTATCTGTGTAATTTTGCTTTTATTTAATTTTTAGATCCTTCTTTGTAGGGAAAGCGTTTTCTTAGCTGTTTTGGAGCAATGGGTGTTGGGTGTATTCATAGCTGTCAAATTAGACTTGAAAAATGAGGCATTCTTCAGAGCTCACATATGAATGTAATAAAGCGATTTTGAAGATTTGAGTTAGCTAGCTGTAGAGAGAGTACCTTTCGTATGAAATTTAAACAAGGACTGAGGGTGAATTTTTTGCTCATACAGCAAATTCTTTCTTTCATATTTTTCATTGTAGTACTTGAGCAATAACTATATCCTGAAAATACATGAGATTCAGGGCCAGAAAATTGGCTAATCCATCTTCGTTTGTCTGGGATGAAAAATCGTTGACATAAACTGGCGAAGGCTTACTCAAAAATTTCATATTCCCTGTTTTCTATGAAGTTCTATATGAGGTGATTTACGGATATATGCCCGACAAAATCCTAAATATTCGTAAACGTCTAAAAAGGTTTCTAAGCAATTATGTAATTACATGCTGAGAGAAAGAATATCTTTTAGCCTAATTGCTAAAATTGATAAAGTAGCAAAAGCATCAAATGACGGAATTGTACACTATCATATATAATGCCGACTGGCCAGCATGAATGTATACAGATACTCACACCCATAAAAGACTGAAATACCAAAAATAAAAAAATTGCTACAGTAAATTGAATAAAAATAAATTTTCCTCGTAGTGTTGAACAGATTTTAAATGCCTTTGAAAGTCGGAGAAGAAAATAGCTTAAAAAGTGTTTTTTAAATACAGAACGAATTTCATTTGTTAACTTTTATGAAAGTTTCGCTAATTAAAATGTCAAAGGAATCTTTTATTATTATTTGGATAATTTTTCAAAATGTGATACATAGGTTCAAGTAGTTTCATTGGATGAACAGCTTCAGAAATGTAGTGTGTGCTGCTTCAAAAAAACATACTTTTCTATTTTTCTTGAAAAAAAAATTTTTAACACTGGCAGCTTTTCTGTGCTCATAAATTAACTCTAAAAATCACTTGCCTTTCTTATTTGTTGTTGAATTACTCTGATTCAATATTTCTCAGTTTTAGCCATGGAATCATTTCATATTTTGGACAAGGATACAGAATGCCTTAAATATTCATGATTTGACACATTAAAAAAGGAAAGCTTAGCTGGTGTGTCGTCTTCTTCTTCTCTGTCTCTTTTTTAAGTCTTCTTTAGAATTCTCCAGATCCCTTTAAGTTTTTAAAAAGGGGGAAAAATTCCCTTCACAAAGAGTAGAACAGGTGTAAATTTTGTCTTCTTTCATGTCCCATAAATTATGCAGCCGACAAGAAAATGGAAATACAATTTTATTCCTAACATTAATTTGTGATGGTAGATATTTTAATCCTGTACGCAGTTCATCGTAAATTTAAATACCGTTTAAAATTAAAAGCCTCTTCGTGAAAAGAAAAATTACTGTCTTATTTCTATAAAATAATTAGGCCGCCACAGAAGATTCGAGAGCCAAGTAGAAATCCTTTATCTCTTGTAATGTTTCTAGAAATCCTTTTAGTTCGGTTAGGAGCAACCGGGCTCTGAAAGCAACATTTTAAGTAAGGAAAAATCTTCCACTGTAAATTAATACTTCCAATTTCATCCACAACAAGTGCATTTATATGAAACGTTGAGGATGGTGCGACGTTGCCCAAAATGTTAACCACTGTGATAAAGGCCCTAGGTAATCATGATCGTTTATTCGCGATTCATTCCTAGTTTTCATGTAGGCATGTGTACAGTCAATTCATTGCGTACGTACTGAATTAAAACCACGAATGAAGTTCAGAACTTAACCACCCTATCAAGGTGTTGTCCTGCCCGACAGATGTAAAAGCATTTACAAGATTTTAAACTTTATATGAAATTTATATGATTTCACAAATTAAATATTTCATGGGAGTCATATTTTTCTTCAAGGTGTTAGAGGTTTCCTCTCTGAGTACTATTTAGTCAAAGCTTTCCTGAAGCAATTATCAAATGTCTTTGAAATTGTTTAGCATCTGTATCTCAGTATGTGTCCTAAAAATGTTGCGAGGATCATAAAACTGCATATTTAGTACAGTGTTTTTATGTGATTTTCCCTTCAGACTCTTTTCTTTTTCAGGAGCTCAATAATCTGAAATTGCTTGTCATTGTCAGATGATTTTTCTCCGAAGTCTCTGATAAAGCTTTTACGATATTTTCCTCTTGTAATCATTTACAGACATTAGGTTATTTAGCAGGATACATGAAAAACGAGCAGTGCGCTCGCCGGAACTCGAACCCCAGACCTTTCGAATACGCGCCGAGTGTCCTGACCACTACACCACGAAGGCATGCTAAGAGGGCAGGAGAAATACCTTATAATCTTAGATGATATTGCCACTACCACAAATAGCCATTATAACTTTTTCTTTATCCTATTTCACCCATGTATCAGCTACAAAATTTCTCGGCTTCCCCACAAGTTCAACTCGCAAGCCATTTTCTCTCCCAGTAGTAAAATTTGCTGCTCGTTTCTTAAAAATCCTTTCTGTGATTTAAATTTTTGCGGAATACCTAGCATATGTTGTGAGTGGGGTTTGTTATATTTTGAGTAAATTAAAAGAATGTTAAAATTTTGCGAAAAGAGGACGAAACCTGCGGTCGAAAACGGAAAATAAAGAAATCTTTAAGAGCTAATCATAGTTGGACGTTCAATAGCAATTTTGACTTATTACTATTTATGAAGCTTCTTCAGTTGGTGAACTGGAATTTCTTGAAAACTTTCATATTCACAAAAATTTACCTTCTTCACTTAATGATGTTATTTCCTATCCAGCTCCTTCAAAGTTCTATTATCTTAGACTTTTCTCTTTTTATTAATATTGTCATCAATAGTTGTCTATATATATCTTTGTTCTGGTAAATGATGTCCATATAAGAGATTTTTCGCATCTCCTTCCTTTGCAGTTTTTTTTTTCTTTTGAAGATGAGGTTCATATATCCGATCGCCCTCGAAATCGATAAGATTTATTTCAAAATCTACACCAGTCTAAAAGTTGCTTTTTCTGCCTAAATTTATATGTTAAACTGGCTTGTTTCTCTTCCAGTTACATCTTTAACACGTTATTAGCAATAAATATGACATTGTGGAATTTATTCCACCCAACGTTGCCTCTGGAGTATTCCAAAAATACAGGTTAGGTTAGGTTAGGTTATTTAATTACGGCAAAGCCTGGAGGGCTATCTGACTAATGGAAGGAATGTCTTCGTGGAGGACTGTCTAAGGGAAACTGGCTCGTATAAACGTTACACATGGGGAAAACCACGAAAACGCCCATACAGCCACCCGTTCGCCGAGATGTGAACCCCGGACCTAACTACCAGTGTTCAGAGAATTTACTACTCAGCCGCTGATGGGCCTAGTTTTACTTCAGTAACAACAACGCCATATACTGGATGTTTGGAGATTCAAGACAGTTCAAAATATTTGCATAATAATATATTATTATTCGTAATGGATAACCATCCGAAATCTTTTCCCTCCCAAAAGGGACTTTCTACGTCCATGCTTTCTTGCGTAAATCACGTGACTTAATACAACGTACAGCTTTGGCCTTCATGACGAATACTTACCTGTTTCAGAAGGAATTTCAAAATCTTCACGATTTATTTCTGTTCAGTTTCAGTTGTATTCTTTTTCAGGTTATGTATGTGTACAAAATTATTTTAATTTCCTAAAACTTAAATAAAGCTTTAAATAAATAGGTTTGAATAAAATATGTAAAATTTTATACAAAGATGAAACGAAAATTATACATAGGAAAGGAAAATATCATATTATTAATAATATGATGAATAATAATGTGAAAATATTTTTAATTTAATTTGATGGCTCTGCATAAGGAAAACTGAGAAGTTTTTGTAAAATTATGTGAACTAAAATCGGAAATATTATAAAATAACTTAATATTATGTTTTAGATGTTATTGTTATCTAACTGCTGCCAGTTTTACATACAATGGGTTAGCTGGTGAATGGTTATGCAGAGATGCTATATTAATTATTTAAGTATAGCTTTACATTAAAGATAAAAATATTTAATAAAATATTAGATATTTGTCAAACGTATCACAAGATGGCTTCGAAATAAAGATAAAAAAATTAACTAATCAATTTTTATTAAGTATTAACTTTAAGGTAACTGTTTTAAAAGAGAGAATTCTAACGTCTTTATTATTTCTAATACGATTCGTGTGAAAATGCAATGATCATTAAATAAATATAAACAAGTTAAATACAAGTTGGAAGAAAGCAGGGTTTTAAGATTCTGAATTTTCTTAGCCCAAATGAGCGTTAGCCCAGAATGTCTGTTAGTCTTGAAACAGCATTTTGCGTCGAATCACTTCAAATGTCCGAATCATTTTTCAAATTTTTGTCACCAAATATCATCGCCCTGTATTATATTAAAAAAAATAAATAATGGAGAATCTATATGAATATATGTATGTTTCTCGCATTGTGAATAAACAACGGTACCTTGAGTCATCAAATTTTGAATAATATAGTCCTCCACTCGAGCATAGGCATCAAAGAAGCCCGAATTTGCAAGTTGTCTTTTTCATATTTTGTAAAACTAACGAATTATTGAATAAAACACTCAACAATTTCAGTAATTTAACAAGTTGTAAGGATCTTAAGTTTTACTAACGTTTATTTTATTTTAAATCTTTACTATCACTTCTTATTTTCTACTTCCGGCCAGAATTAAAAGCGTTAACTTATTTATGCAAAATTTGTCTGGCGAACGCCAAGTACTTAAGTTGTGGCTTTTTGCCAAGCGAGAGAGAGGAAGGAGTTAGTCGAAGCAGGCCGCTTGCCTTAGAAGTTTTACTCGGTTGCTGTTTGCCTTCCAGGCCAGAGGTTTAATCCTCGTGATAATTTTAAACGTATTGTAGTGTTAACAGTTCTCTGTACTACATACGGCTTCCTGTTAATATCCGGCCAATCTTACACGTAGGCCCTTGTTGATTATTCCAAATTTAAGTTAGAGTTTAGTTATATTTTTATATTCTTACGTTCAGACCACAAGTAGTTGGTCTCTGTATTCCGAAGTACGGAAATTATTGTAAAGAGTGAAAAATAAAGGGTTTCGTATACCCTTCCTGTGTATCTTGTCTACTTCCCACAGTTATTGAACATAGCTTTAGTAAACTCCCTGTTCCGAGTCAGGTCTTTGCATGTTCCCAAAGAAAGTAAGACGGAACATTGAACCTGATAGTGGCGCCCAACGAAGAAGAATAACCATGGCCGAGTTTCAAGAAGAACCTGTGCTGCCTGCAGAAGCGGCTCAGAATCCAGAAATGCCAGCTGCCGCCCTGGAAGGATTTGGTTACATCGTCCAGACCATGCGCGCTTCGATGAAACCAGAAGCAACATTTAATGGAAACTCACCAGTAACCAGTTTTTTGGAAAAATTGGATGACCCCTTCATGCTCTACCCCGTGCACGAGTTTCAAAAAGTTACCTTAGCTACCAGCGCTTTGAGGGGCCAAGCGCTTAACTGGTTCAAATGTATAGGCAGAAGTCTCTTGGGTCAAGCAGGAAGTCCCACCTATACTTACGAGAATTTCAAGACTGCCCTAGTAAAAGCCTTCCCTGTCGTAAGGGATCGTGCGAAATTAGAAACGGAACTTTTCAGCATATATCAGCAAAGAATCGAAAATCTCTCAAGCTTTATTTTAAGAAAAATTCACGTCTTCAAACTCTTGTATGGAAACCGTCCGGATCCTGAGATAATTCAAGTGATTTTGCCGAGGTTACTTCCACAAGTGCAAGACTTTATTGAATTAAGGAATCCGACTACACTGGAAAAATTATTTGAGCTAGCAATCCAGTTTGAAAGTAGAAGAACGGCGGACGTCGAAAGAAGACGCCAATATCAACAACGAAACCAAATTGGTGCGCCAAGACCACAGCAAAGTCAAGCACACGGCTACGGAAGCAAAGCGAATCAGTGGGCAAGGAAACCCGAGCATTCAAAAACAGCCGGCGAACGTCGACAGTTCAATAGCAATCCAGGAAAAAGTCTCAAGGCCAGTGGGAAAAGAAGGAAAGCATGGAAATGAAAAATGATTTAAACTAAAACGGATTTCTGCTGACGGGAGGGTGCGGAAATCCGAAGGCCAAGAAAACCCCTCTTCCTTCAAGTTAAATACAGTAATGGTGAAAAATTTGACTCTTCCGAAGATTGAAGTGTTGGTGAATAATATCCCAGCCACCGCACTCCTGGATACAGGCGCGCAGTGTTCCTGTGTGGCAGAAGATTTTTTAGGAAGTATTTTCGTAAATATCGCATATATAATCCGGATAATACGACAGTGTTAGCTGCGCAAGGAGAAAGATGTAAGTGCATAGGTAAATTACCACTATACATCCGTATCAAGGACGAACAAGTAAAGGTTATGTTTTTCATAGTAAAGAATCTGCAAGCACATATTATCTTAGGAATAGATTTTCTTTCAGAGGCACAAGCAACGCTGGATTTTAATGAAGCGTCCCTTAAGCTGACGATGAAACCAGTTCGAGAAGAAAAGGCTGAACCGCCGATGTTAAACCTTGACCACCTGCCTAATGAAGAGCAACGAAGAATCCTACAAGTGGTAAGTGAATTTGCTTCGTTATTTAGTGATATTCCAGGATTTACTCAGGTTACTAACCATAGTATTGACACCGGAGATTCAATGCCAGTTCGCCACAAAGCATACCGGTATGATAAGAATAAGGAAAAAATTATAGAATGGCATATCACCGATATGCTACGTAAAAAGATCATAACGCGCATCTCAAGTAGCTATGCTAGCCCGGTGGTTTTATGTAAGAAAAATAATGACTATCCATTGACACATCCAAAAAGGTGGCAATTCGCGATTGACTACCGTAAATTAAACTCCATAACTAAATATCCGGTATATCCGTTACCTATTATTGAAGAAATTCTAAGAAACATAACATCCACCAAATATATGACGACTTTAGACTTAACGACTGGTTATTTTCAAATAGGGGTTAGGCCTGAGGACGTGCCTAAGACTGCTTTTATAACCAAGTCTGGCAATTATGCATTTCTGCGTATGCCGTTTGGCCTTTCAGGGGCACCGGCAACATTTCAGCGATGTATGGACATTGTGTTAAGGCCTGTTCTTGGAAAGTCCACATTTATCTATGTAGACGATATCATTATTACTAGTGATAATCTCGACCAACATGTACAGGATTTAAGACATGTGTTTTCTTTATTAAATGAGGCCGGTCTAAAAGTTAATGTCGAAAAGTGCAAATTTGCAGCCCCTGAATTAAAATATTTAGGTTACAAAATATCTCAGAAAGGAATCGAGACAGACGAATCAAAAATAATTGCTGTACAAAAGTATCCGACTCCAAACACGGCGAAGAAGCTCTCCTCTTCTTTTCTAGGACTTTGTTCATATTATAGGTTCTTTATAAAAGATTTTGCAGCTATTGCTGAACCATTGTTAAAATTAAAAAGGAAAAAGGCAAGATTCTCGTGGACGGCCGAAGCCAATAGTGCGTTCGAAAAATTAAAGCAAGCATTAACGCAAGCCCCTGTGTTGAAATTTCCTGAAAAGGATGAGAATGTAGAAATTTCAGCGGATGCTTCGGATTATGCGGTAGGAGCGGTACTTTCGCAAAATCAGCAGCCCGTGGCATTTTTTAGCCGAACTTTAAATCAAACACAAAGAAACTATTCCGCGACCGAGAGAGAGGCACTTGCAGTTGTGTTAGCAGTGCAAAAGTTCCGAGTCTATTTTGGAAAGGCACCAATAACAGTGTACTCTGATCATGTGGCGGTAACTAGATTGTACTCAGGGAAAAACTTATCCCCAACGTTAATAAGATGGGCACTCAAGCTACAAGAATATAATCTGGTAATGAAGCATACCCCCGGAAAGGAAAATATCGTAGCAGATGCCCTATCCAGAATAAAAATAGATGAAGAAGGTAATACTGTAAAGGTGGCAATGCTCACAACATGTATAATAAATTCCCGAGAAACTGTAATAACCGAACTGGGTAAGGATCCTGAGTTTGGAAACATTTATGAGTATTTAAAGGATCCTGAAAATTTTAGCCACCAAGATATTGTGGCGATAAAAAATAGGGCGGCCCATTACGAACTAATAGATGGTCTATTATTTTATACAAAAACTACAAATTCCAACAACGAATTTCGACCTGTTATCCCAGCTAGTCTTAGATTAAATATCCTGCAGGAGTTGCATGACAGCCCTTTAGCTTCTCATGCTGGTATTCGAAAAACTATACAACTTGTACGCGAGGCAGTCTATTTTCCTGAACTGCAAAAGTTAACAAGGGCGTATGTCCAGTCCTGCCCAACATGTCATGCAGTTAATTATATTAATTTCCGTCCGGCCGGATTTCTAAATAGTATTAAATCCGAATTTCCAAATGAAATAATTGGCATCGCTTTATTGGGCCCTTTCCCAAAAAGTCAGTTAAATAAAAGTCGCTATCTCCTTATTATGGTTGATCATTTTAGTAAGTGGACAGAAATTGTTCCCTTAAAACGAGCCTCCGCGAAATTAGTTACTGATTCTATTTTAAATAAATATATTTTAAAATACGGGGCGCCCCTAAAAGTTATATCGGATAATGGTCCTCAATTTGTAAGTAATGTATTTGAAGACATGTGCCAAAAACTGGGCATACGTCATTTAAAAATGGTCCCGTATCGGCCGCAATCAAATATAGCGGAACGGGTCAATAGAAATATAGTGAAAATTATCCGTTGTTATGTTAAAAATTTTCATAAAAGCTGGGATAACTATGTCAATGAATTTGCTTTCGCCCTTAGGACCGCAAAACATGATACAACGGGCAAAACTCCTGCTGAGTTATTTTTAGGCAGAAAGATTATAACGCCGTTAGATAAATTATTTTATGTGCAACAAAGAGCCCCAGAATTTAAAATGGGTGATATAGAAAAATTAATTAAAGAAGCAAAAAAGAATACTGAAGTAGCACAGAGAAAACAGAAGCTTTATTATGATATGAAACGACGGGGAGTAACTTAGAAAGTAGGGGATGAAGTGTTAAAAATTAAGCATTCACTTTCTTCAGCACCAGAAGATAAAACTGCCAAATTTTTTCCACGATTTGAAGGACCATATGTCATAGAAAAAATAACTCACGCTGTAGTGGTGTTAAAAGACAGGAATGGTGAAACATGCTCCGCAAACATTGATCAAATAAAACCCTACTATGATCGTAATAAAATGCAAATTTTCAAAGATCTTTTGAAGGATCCGTCACGGCAGACACGGCAGGCACAAGCTCCAGAGGTGGAACAACGTCAAGCACAAGGACAAGCCATTAGGAGGCAGGAGCAATTGAAAAGAAAGTTTCCCCGCTGGAAAATTGAAGGTAACAAGAAAAAGAAGCCATTCCACCGTCCAGAAAAGAGAGCTCACGAACACCCCCAGAATGAAGAAGGGAGAAGTACGACGAATGCAAAGAAAGCCAGGAGAAATAACGGCAACTATAACCCGGCTCCCAAACGGAAGATCAACTCATCGGACAGGACTCTCCGCAGCAAATGTCGCCGAACTGCGGAAGGGCCACCAGCGGCGGAGGAAAAGTTACAAGGAAAATTTTAACGGCCAGCAACGAGGTCCAAGCAGGAACGCGAAAGAAGTGTCCCGGTTCCGCCAAGACCAGCTGCCATCAAACGGCCAAGACCACAGGCAGAGGCGAAAAAGAAGGAATTCAAGGGTGACCGAACTGGAGGAAAAAGAAAGCTTCTAGAGGAAGGCACTGAAGGGCGAGCCCGCACAAAAAGGAAGATAAATCAAACCAGAATCTGCGCTACCTTCCAGGACTGGGTTCAGAAAAGAATGTCCGAATATCACAAAGGTAAGTAAAATTTTATGTTACTTTGCAAACTTAAGTTAATCTTTCATTCTTACTGCAAGTGGCAGATTTCAAGAAGTTTTACCTCATGTGAGGTCTACCTTTATCTCCAAAAAGGCGAGAAATGAGTTGTTACCGATTTTGGTATTATGTTTTTCAATTACTCGCGCGTAAAACTAAAGTTGATGTAGAATAGGAATGTGTAAATACTTAAATATTGTAAAAGTTATTGTATAAATTTTATTTAAAACATTCTGGCAAGAAAGAAGTTTTAGTCTGAAAGACTTTTTGAAATGTAGTATTTCAATGTAGAAGAATTGGCACTTGCTTGGAAAAGAATAGAAATTAACAATGTACTACTAATGTATGTTTTAAATTGCGTAAAATTAACGGCATGTTAATATGTTCTTATATACAATGTGAACTGTTATTTTAAATGTTAAGAAATACTGTGATATGGTAAAAGTGAAAGTAATGCCAAAAAAATTTTTTTTTATTCGTGTGACTGTAAAAAGACCAAATTATGGTGAATATGTGTTAAAGGTTGAATGAATGTAGTTAGGCTCTCTGATGCTACACTTGAAAGTTAGCCACTTTCAGAATAGTACCTCAGGGTTTAGAGTTGAAGATAGGGTGTGTTACGAGGTCTTGTCATGTTGAATTTTAACACGTTAGTGTTTTGATTGTAGGAGGCAGTGTTGAACACGTATACATAAACACATTCGTGTTTGGTGTTCTTTTACAACACATGTCAGAGAGCACGGGGAGAGATAATTAAAATAGTCATGAATGAAATAGGAATGTTAAGAGAAATATAAATATGCATGTTACTTGCCATTTCATTGTGTAACATTTCATTAAACTAGTTTTCCTTCCAGATCTCTGGAAGGAACCAGATTTGAATAAAAGCTCCTGTTTAGATGCAGTACAGATGAGAAATTGGGTGTCCATGGAGCTGCTATTGTAAAAACATTTTTTTTTTAAATTTCTAGTTTCTAGTGAGAAATGTTTGTAAAAGATTGGCCTCGCGTTAGATTCTAGAGCTAAAAGTTTTCAACAAGGTCGTTTTAGACCTCAGTTTCAAACTAATTAACTCTGGCGGGAAGTATGTAACGATCTTAAGTTTTACTAACGTTTATTTTATTTTAAATCTTTACTATTACTTCTTATTTTCTACTTCCGGCCAGAATTAAAAGCGTTAACTTATTTATGCAAAATTTGTCTGGCGAACGCCAAGTACTTAAGTTGTGGCTTTTTGCCAAGCGAGAGAGAGGAAGGAGTTAGTCGAAGCAGGCCGCTTGCCTTAGAAGTTTTACTCGGTTGCTGTTTGCCTTCCAGGCCAGAGGTTTAATCCTCGTGATAATTTTAAACGTATTGTAGTGTTAACAGTTCTCTGTACTACATACGGCTTCCTGTTAATATCCGGCCAATCTTACACGTAGGCCCTTGTTGATTATTCCAAAGATAAGTTAGAGTTATATTTATTATATATTAGTTATATATTAGTTATATTTTTATATTCTTACGTTCAGACCACAAGTAGTTGGTCTCTGTATTCCGAAGTACGGAAATTATTGTAAAGAGTGAAAAATAAAGGGTTTCGTATACCCTTCCTGTGTATCTTGTCTACTTCCCACAGTTATTGAACATAGCTTTAGTAAGCTCCCTGTTCCGAGTCAGGTCTGTGCATGTTCCCAAAGAAAGTAAGACGGAACATTGAACCTGATAAAGTAAGTATTACTTCAACAAGTAAGCAGTGGCAACACTGTAATGAAGAGAACATTTTTATCTCCAGCACGCGAGACTGCCTATTGGAAATTCTAAAGATATGTTATTTTTAAATAGTTTTAGTCCAATGTGGCGTTAATCCAAATGCTCTCGAGATGTTTATGTGCCTGTAAATGGAAACAAGCACCCGTTTGGGCGTAATATAAAATCTATTTATTTGTTTTTACAGTATTTCATGCAGGAACGACAGCCATAGTATCGCTGTACTATAACTTACATAGTAAAGCATAAAGAATGCCAGTATTTCTTAGCAAATGCAGAAAATTATCTAAAAAATTATTTGAATTGAAAAAGTTATGTACTAATAAAATAGAAATATCGCAAAAATTATTAAGATTGCTTTGTTTATTATAAAAATGAATGTGATAACAGAAACACATAAAGTACTAGAAATGCTTGTTCGGAATTAAATTGATGGCAACTCTTAGAATTATGTTTTTAAATATTTATATTTACGATTCACTAACAATTTTATTGGTGTATAACGGGCCTGGCTTCGAATTTTTGTTCGACTAATCGAAAGTTCAGGCTGTTATTATCATAGCAATAACGCAAGTGTTATGATGTCAATACGCAATACTGTTGGTAGTTATAAACAATTTTAATGAGAAACCCGCCTCTGACTTTAAAACAAATATCGTGAGCCTGATATTTGTAAACAGCGGCATTATATTATTGCATATCTACGACGAGAAAGTTGGGTAAAATAAACTCAAGCGAATGCTTTGGATACCAGGAATGAAAAAAAAAAAAAAAAAGTGGAATAGAATGGTCAGTCAGATGGACTGTAATGTGATGTGTCTAGACAGAAAAGGTCAGAATAGCCTCATTCAAAGACATTTCTGATGTAGAAAAAATGGTATATCTTGCCATCTGATCAAGTTATAATCTGACTATTAATGTGATTTGTGTCGCCGAAAAAACTTTCTGGTAATTTATGTGCAATTTATTTTTGCGCGACAGGAAAATTTCCTTTTCAGTTTAAAAATGTCTCTAAAACTTATGAGTTTCAACACGTTATTAAAATGTACAATCAAAAACTTGTTTTCGTCGAGGACTTTCTTAGATCAGCTCTCTCGCATTTACCCAATGCATGGAAAAAACCGTCAGAACGCCCATGCAGGCACTCGTTTCTTTAGGATTTAAACCCGGGTCGAACTACCAGTGTTCAGAGGCTTGAGATGGTTACATTTATTCAAGAATTTCTTTTTAAATGCAAAAAGTATTTTAAAACTATTCAGTCCCCGCCGTCGTTCCATGTAATTTCTAGTTTTCTGCAATACATAATCAAGAATTTGTTTCTTGAATGCATTTGTAGAATTTTAATTGATATAATATCTGACCAACGGTATCCAGTGTTGTCTTTTGTGTAGTATATTAACCCATTCGTGCCATAGTCCTGGTCCTGAAAGGCATAAAAAGACGTAAATATAACGTTCAAAGAAAGTAAATATAATGAAACGAAGGCAACTTTCAACGTTGGTAGTTCATAGGTCGCTGCAATCCGTAATCAAGAATTTGTTTCTTGAATTCATTTGTAGAATTTTAGTTGACATAATATCTGACCAACGGTATCCAGTGTTGTCTTGTGTAGTATGTTGACCTGTTCCTGCCATAGCCCTGGTCTTGAAAGGTATAAAAAGACGTAAATATAATGTTCAAAGAAGGTAAATATAATAAAACGAAGGCAACTTTCAACGTTGGTAGTTCATAGGATATCGACTTAGCAAATTGTCTTCTTACTAGCAGATTTTACGCCTTAATGCAACTGCCCACACAATTCTGAGTAATGACATTATCATGTAAATTGGCACCGTAGTTATCTAACCTTGATTGCAATCCTCAGCAGGGAATTCTGTTGTAAATGCCTCAGGAAGCAGTGACTTACTGTTTATCGAAAACTGCTGAAAGTTGATTTCCATGTCCCGCAGCCGTTGCAGGCTTAATATTAACCTGTGGCATATAAATGAACTGTGCATAAACAGAGCAAGTTAACTCGAATAGGTCAGTGGGCGTTAAAATTATTATCCACTGGAATTCCGCCCACTTTCATTTGACTGGAAGTTTGTGTTTTGCACCTCTGTCATAATGATAGCTCTTCCCAGTTAATGGAGCGTTTATTAATGAATTTTAGCTAAAAGCTATATTTAGCTATTTAGTGATTTATCACATTTTTATTTCTTATTTATTTCAAGTTTTAATCATAAAAATATTATACTTAGAAATGTAGCTAGTTACACGCACGACTGGAATGCAACTAAATAAACGTAAAAAGCACTTCGGATTGTTTAGCGGAGTTTATTTCAATTAATAATACTTCAAATCAAAATGCTGATAAGCAGACCCATTTTAAAACTCTGCTTTTTACTTAAACTGTACATTGCTCGCTAATTTACACAACTCTTGTGTGTGATTTACTGAGGAATGAATCACTTACTGAAGAATAAATTAACAGAAATAAGAACCTATCAAACCAAACCAAACTCAAACATTTATGAAAGTTTACTACTCGTAGTTACGCAACACTAAAATTAAAACTTAAGTGATTTCGCTGGAACTTGCTTATGACTCAACACAAATTAATCAGCTAATAAGAGAATTTCTTTACTTAGAATAAATATTAACACTTTCAGTGCTTTTTATCAAATAAAACTTTCCGCCAACTTGGTTTTGTTAGCTGGTAAACCAGTGTTGTTGCTACAACTAGTCTCACATATCTTACGTAATCAGAAAAAGTCCACGAATTTTATCGTGGCAAGGAGTGCAAGAGTGCATTTGTCGTAGGTATGATCCTTGAGCACCGTACATGTTACAACGCGGCTTTATCAAGCTCTGTCTAAATCTTGAAGGACAGCATCCTCGTGCATGGATCCGAGAGTCTTCCACCCCTCTTCCTTTACCACCAAATCACTCGAGAGAACTTTCGGCTCGTCCTGTATTTTGATTGCTCCCATGTCGCACAGACGCTATACATTAACAAACATCCATTCCTTCTCCAGGATTCGAACCATTGGTACGGCAGTCACCGCCACTAACTACTATACTAGGCGTTGGCAACCTTTTTTGGCTGCGGTTCAACATCAACCAAAATGTGTTTTTATTTTTTAAAAATAAAAATGCATGCTCGTTATTGCAACTTTGTAATCAAACATAAGTGTTATTGGTATTATTTATTTGTTTATTTATTCTTCGAGTGCTTGTTTCATATTTACGCTATATAATTTATTTTCGTATATTGTATGGTCTACCAGCTGTTTGTCATTTAACGTATTTTAGTACCTAACAGCAGAGCCTCCGCTTGATCAATCAGCGGCTACTGCTGCTGCTACACCCAAGAGAAAGCCTGAACGTTTGTGACTGGTGCCCAGAAATTTAAAATCCGTCCTCTGGAGCGACTGGAAAAAAATGAATGGGCGTGCAAGACTCCAGTTTCAACTCTCCGAGTGTTTGTGACTGGTGCCCAGAAATTTAAAATCTGTCCTCTGGAAAGACTGTAAAAAGCGCATAGGCGTGCAAGACTCCAGATTCAACTCTCTGACTGTTTGTGACTGGTTCCCAGAAATTTAAAATCCGTTCTCTGGAGAGAATGTAAAAAGCGAATAGGCGTGCAAGACTCCAGATTCAACTCTCTGAGTGTTCTGGATTTAAATCGAGATAGAACTGAGGAAATGCCATACTGTTAAAGACATAATTGTTATAGACATGCTCGGTAGATATAAAAGAAAAATAGACCGACCAGGTCGACAACTAGTGACTACTGTGTCTTTGATTATAGGTCTTAGGCACCACTGATGAGGAAATATCATACTTCTTATGAATGGTTCCCGACGCCTATAATTAAAGCATGAGCATGGCGCAGGAGTCCGTTAGCAGTCAACCTGGTCGGCCTATTTGGTTTTGACATCTACCGATGAACACTAGTAGATTCATCCGGTTTTAGTCTCGGCAAATTGCATAGCTACGTGGGCGCTTTCATAGATTTCTCCATGTTTAACATGAATGCAAGCGGGTTAATTTTTTTTAAGTTCTTCACGAAGGTATTCCTCCCCTCAAGTAAATAGCCTGAGTCTGCGTTGCCGTCATCTAAAAAAATCCAGTCAGAAGCAAATGAATTTTATAACAATCCTTTATTATTCATAGGTTTATCTTCGTTTAAGGGCTAGAGATAAACAGCAAAAACAAGAGCAGAACTCTCTGTCGAAAGCATTTATTTATATTTATCTGCATAATTTTAAAAACTGGAGTTTTTACGTAATTGTTTTGCATTGTTTCATTCCTTTTATTCAGAAAATTTCTTCAACAGCGTATATGAGACATTTCTATTATTCGCAAAGGCCCTTGAGTTCATATTTCTGAAAGTCATTCACAAAGGCCCTTGAGGGCTAATAAAGCTCTTCCTGTCTCATCTTCGATACAGAAATTGTTTGTCAGAAAGTTAGATAATATAAAAAACGAAAAAAAAAGCATCATGGTTACAGTTTTCCTAATGCATCTTTAAAAAATGAAAATAATTATTTAATTACTAACGGCTGTCTAGGGAAACATAAAAATTATTCTTATAACTTGTATTACAATTTTTATTTATTTTACTCCTTTCACAAGGAGTAAGATAAAGTTAAAAAATAAGTCTCTTATCAATGGGCATAATTTTCAGTTTTGAGTGCGGTTTATCTCTCCAAGTTTTACATCAAGAAAGAGCCCTTATCATTAAATATGTAGAAATATGCTTCAACTTTCTGTGTGAAAAAGCTTCTTTTGAGAAATTATTGAAGAAGTAGCATGCAAATATTAATAAACTTCCTAAAATGTGACAGTTACGATGTTATCTGCTACCTCTCTGAGGTATAAAAATTATGTGCCATCTCATTTAACTATCGAAACTGTTTGTCATCTTAATTTAACTGAAAGAAAGCAGCAAACATACTGTTTCTCACAATCGTATAAAAGAATATTAAATCCGTGCTTAACCGTGTTAATAAAGCATGTATCTTTAGTCTTTTGAAGACTCAACGTACAAAAGCAGCTTTTGCTCTTTAAAACATTCTGATGTGGCCACCACATAATTTTCTTCTACGGTTTGTTAATTATGCATATGTGTTGTCTCACTTCATTTAAACTATTGTTCTAACTTAATTAACCGATTCCTCAAGGCAAGTTGAAAATAACATCCAAAATTGCAAAATTTTAATTAAATTATAAGGTTTATCCTAAGTTTTTAACAGTTATCTTTAGTTAAAGCTATTTTCCTGTCCCTTCTAATTTCAGCTTACAAATTTCCTGCCAGATTGTGTTTTTAAAATCGCGGTTAATGCAAATGAAGGAAGAGCGGAACTTAATTCGAAGTTCCAGTGACTTCGTTAGACAGCCAGAGATTTTGACTAGCGCGCGTTTGCCTTTTGGCTACACTCTCTCTAAGCTAATACTACGATCGGCCGCATTTCAGGCCCTTGATAGCTTCGCCGTTTAGTTAGCATTTAGGGGCCAACTCCTTTAGAATTTTAATAGCTTCGGCTACATCCTGTTAGTTAAGCATTAGTTAAGTTTGATTTTCGTAGTACTCTTGAGTTCAAGCCCAAGTGGAGGCTTTTCTGCTTACGTTTTTGTTTCCTGAGCTAAAGTGATTATTCGCTTACCAATTCTCAAGGTTCTACACACATAGCTGTAAATTTAAGGATGGACCCTATAAAATATGTCGCTCAATTTTAGTCGTACGAGAGTCAATTTTCTTATATTTGATTTTTTTCATAGCGGGTATAAAACTTTCCCAAATATAAGTATAGGAACTGGGAGACCGCATTAGAAATTAGATTTTGCGTTTTTTGTAAGGACTTCTAAACCTGGTAAGGTATGATTATATATATATATATATATATATATATATATCTCCCATAAAATCTTGTATATTTTGACTAATAGCAAATCGCTATTTATTTTATTTTGTACATCGGCATTACCATGCCGTTATCTATTGTCTTTATTACACCTTAATGTGTTTCTTCAAGCGGACACGTAGGGAAATTGGAACAGAGAATTGAGACTAAAGATATTGACAAAGTTTATTTAAGTAATTAAAAAATGTGTCGCGTACAGTTTCAATTGTCCGTTTCGGCGAAACGCGATATGTAGTTAGCTTGACTCCAAATTCATTAAAAAATAATTTCCCCTGATGAGCCATAATGAGATTCGAATTGGGCTTATCTGACATTTACTGCTTCTTAGTTTTTATATTTTTGCTCTAATAATTTGTTTGTACTTTTACTAATGTTTTAAATATACCTTAATTAGATTAGCATATTGCTTACTATTAGTATTGATTTTTACTTGTAAATATTCAAATGTTGTATTTTTTCTTTTATAACACATTTCATTGCAACTTATTTTGCTTATATTAATCTTTTCACGGAACCACAGTATTCCAGCGGCTTTTTAATGTACGAACTAGGATTTTTCTTTTAACCTTTTTCTAAATTTTGCAGCACAGTGCGCAAAGTTTTTGACCACATAAGTCTTCGTTTGTTCGTTTTACTTTACTTTAAATTATATATATATGTATACGCGTTTGGTACTGGCGACTGGAATAAAAAAGAAGTTCATAATTGGATGTTGTAGCAGTCCCATATACAAAACAATCAACATTCTACGACCAATCGTTTTTGAGTAATGAGAGCTACATATGTACGTATGTACTTGGAAACGTGAGGGGGAAAAGTCCCTTTCGAATCCATTTTGGTCTATATTTCAAAATAAATATTTTGGAAATATGCTGAATGTCAGGATTTACTAAAACTTGTTTTGAAAGCATCCAGTGTTGATAAATGTGTATGATGATGAGAAATAATGGTAAATTTTATGGAAAATAATATGGTTAAAAAAATGCCATAGGACAGACTAACACATAATTAAAGAACACTTATGTGATAGATCATAGCAAGGGTGGAACACATTTCTTAAATTTTACACCACATCTGTTGCTTGTCGTTGAACATAGTCATTTAGTTTTGCATTAAAATGAATGAAAACTTGCTAAGTAGCCCACTGACAAAATTAAAGACAAAATTCAGCCTTAGATTGATCTTTATTTTGAGAAAATACCTGTGCATTTCAAAATAATAGGAGATAGGTTTCTTTTCCACGAACAACAAATTATTCTTCACCGTTCTGCTGAAATTTCATTTATTAAATTAACCATCAAAGTTTAAATAAACAAACAGAGAACGGAAATCGTATGGCAATGTGTTGAACAAAATAACGGAGTGGAAGGAAATAATATGAAATAATGGTTTTAAACTGTTTCAAAAGGATTTAGGTGGAGAAATTTAAAGTCATAGCTAAAAATGATAAAATGTTTCTGAGAGTTAAAACAAATTAAACTCGGCAGTTGAAAAGAATTTTCGCATAACTGTGGCAGAAAATATTTTTTAAATAGTTAATTATGATTAAAGGTTACTTTAGCTTCACCCTTTCTAAAGCTTGTGCTCTTAAATGCGAAATGTTAAATATGTTTCCTGAATTAAATTTTATATGAGAGCTGCAGTGATTTTTAACTCCAGTTTATCCTTCCAAGTGGCTGTCTTCCGCAAGTCTTTCTCCTTTCTTGTTTGTTTTCTTAAGTAGATGATGTTACAATTGTTGTTTTTCATTAATTATTTCATTTATTAAGCGGGACAGTTTCGAAAAAGACGTAGGATAATTTGTTTGGTGAAAAGAAGAGATCTGTATTAAATTCTTTTGAAAAGCATAGAGCATTTTTTTCAATTAACGCCAATCCAAGGCTGAATATTAATGCCCAAGGAACTTTTCTTTGTCACAAAGTCAGTATCCCGGATCATAAAGATAGATTGAAAGTTACTTGACTACTTAATTACAATAAGGCTTTAGAGTTATTTACCTGGAAGTTACTTTTTCGAAGAACATTGTAAGGAGAACTGGCTCATACTACTTTGCACATGAGGCAAAGCAGAAAATATGTTGCAAATGATGACTGAATACTTATATATACATGTAATAAAACTGCTCTATTATTGTGATAAGACTGCGTTATTACTGTAATAAGATGTCTTGGTAGAAGTAAGCTGCAACGGATTGGCGATGGTTATCCATCGCCAATCCGTTGCAGCTCTCTGCATCATAATTTAAAGACAACTTGATTGCGCAGTTAGAACGATGGATGCATAAACCAGGATAAAACTTTCAAACGTTGCTTAAATTCCACAAGTAATTTTATCTCTGGATACTTCACATTATCACTGTGGGTGCTATATTCACCCCCCCCAATTTTGTACAAATTACATCTTCTTAAAGGACGAAAATTAGAAAAGTAAACTCTGCGGCAAGATGACACAACCGTCTGGAAGCAGAAGTGAAGACAAAAGAGAGAGTCGCGACGCAATTACGCCTTTATACCGCATTCCATTTCAGATCCCATGGCAGTTAAACGTACAGGTGTTGGGTTTAGACTTCATCGATAAGTGCGCAGTAGAGATTAGATGACGGATCTTTTTCGTTTACTTGGAAAATTTATTACTCTGTCATTTTTAGAATGAAGACAAGAGTTAAAGGGCTATTAATTTATTATTTGAAAGGTAGATTTTATATTTTACATACATATTGCAAATTGCATATTGTAAACAGCCCGAGTCTTATGTCTGAAAAAAAGGGAACAGAGCTCTTTTTTCAGTCACCCCCCAAAACAAAACAAAAGGTTCGGTTGTGAAAGAAAAAAAAAAGAAGAGGATAAAACGAAGAACATTAATTATTTGCACTATTATAATTATTAATTAGAGAATCGTCTAAGTTAACTTGTTTGTATTATTGGCATGATTATAAAACACTGTTAATCGATGATGCGTCGAATGTAAAGAGGCATCATTTTGGAAACTATCTACTTAGTTCTCTTTCCTGAATTAGGTACTTAATCTGCAGTGAAAATAGATAATTTCTTCTGAGATGTAAATCAATGAAAACAGATATCTATTTCATATTTCACATCAATAAAATTAATTAACTGTGGAAGAAAAAAATTACTTGAAATTAATAAATTAACTGTGGAAGGAAAAAATTGCTTGAAACTAATTAAACTAATTAAACTAATTAATTGTATTTTATTTGTTAAGACACACTTTAAGGAAGAAAAATAATTAATAAAATTGGAAAATTTTATATTTACCTTTTATCTGAAGATACGCAAGAAGAGTCATGGAATTACTAGGATGCATTATTAATATTAATAACGTTATCTGCTCTTCACTAGTGTTTACTTTGATATGGATGTATAATCTTGAACCGCTTCAAAAAGCTTTGATTTAAGTTGCCATGTTTGTCGAAGGTGGAGTCTGTCATTGCTATCTGAATGCTGATTAGCTGATGCTAACCTGTTGCTCTATCTCATTCAATAAACGGATATGCTGTGCATTCCTCTGAAGTCATACACGACCTGTTTCTTCTTAATTAATTTGCCCAAAAATAAATATTTTTACTCGTAATTATTAAATATCTTATACTAAATATTTTGCGAGTCCAAAATTAAATTTTTTAGGCTTCACCCCTTTTAGGGCTTCGTATTTGACTGCTGTTCACCGTTCATACTGTGTGCGTCTTCCAAAGACAGCTCAATTATTAAGTTCTCCTTCCTCAATTTTTTGTTTTATCCTGTTCTCTTCGTTTACCTCCCTTAATTACATGCGTACTTCCTTATTTTCTGCCTTGTCAAAAATGCAGTTTTATTATTAAAATTTTAAGCATATATCTTTTGCACTTAAGAATCAATTGCTGTGGCATCTCTAATTAATTAGTTTAAATTAAATTCTTGATTGCTTCTCCCTACCTGCTGCCTTGTAAAGCAAATATTAATCTTCATTTCATGTCATTCTGGTGTATTTCTCTATTAAATTAGTTTTTGTTTGTCTATTGCCTTTGTAATTTCATTTTATTTTCCAGGCGTAAATTACTTTCTACTTTTAAGAATCAATGCGGGTGGTATGGGAAATAACGGAGGGTTCTGTCGTAACAAATGCTCATAAAATAAAAGTAAAAAGCAGATGTGGTATTAAACCTTTAATCGTGATAATAAAATTACTGAAAAAGGAAGATTTGTTTCGTGTGTAAACCTAGCTTCTTCTTGTATTAATTTTATACTTTTGAAATTCTTAATTAAATACACTATTTTTTTCCCATTTGTACTTTTCACTTTAAAATTTCTTCATTTGCTCGGTTTGATTTTCATTTCAGAATTTTTGTATTTAAATACATAAACCCAATTAAAATAGTAGTACTAGTCAATAATTTCAACTACAAAATATATTTATCAATAAGCTATTTTGATAGGAAATATAGCCTGCGTCGATTGCAGACTATGTAGTAACAATTAACCATTATGTTGATTTAAGGATTATAAATCTAAACGAAAAAGATTGCAACTGCTCGTAGGAATGAAGGTAGATGCCCCTCTTTAGGAATGAAGAATCGGTCGAGAGTGGGTAAAGGAATTTATGTACACATAGCTATCAAAATGACATTAATCTCGAAAGGTGACAGCGGTTGACGTCACTCTTCCAGGCGTTGTTTACTTTGCCCGTAATTATTTAGCCATTTTGTTAACTGACAACTCTGAAGGATATTAAATTTTAAAAATTAAACTATGAAAATTTTAGAGAGTGGGATAATTACGTTAATTTCGTAAAGAACTCTTAGGTTTTTTACTCTGTCCTATGTATCTTGGGTTCTGGCACAATCATTCGTCCAATTCAAATCTTATACACGCAAGAGTATATTTGTATACTGCGGTATCGTGATTGCAACTTTTATTAAATCTTATTGGTATTGATTCCTATTTGGAGAAGTATTTATTGCTTTCGTTGCGCTTCCTCTGCTAGCTGACCGCGATTTTGTGGGCTTTTTTGCAGTAAGTGGGCGTTTGAATTATTTTCATTCCATTATAAAATAAATGCAACTTTATTATCCTAAAACATAATTATTCTAAAAGGGCTGCTAATGACGTGAAATGAAAGCTGTTTGATGTAACCTCAAAGCTTTGAAATACTGAAGTTTTGATGAAGTATGCATCCTTACCTATATTGTGCAAAAATTATACTGAATTTCTCAAATTGTCTTGTAACGTATTCCCCGCCTTCTTAGCTTCCCTTCGTGGTGTAATGGTCAGCACACTCGGCGCGTATTCGAGAGGTCTGTGGTTCGAGTCCCGTCGAGGGCATTGCTCATTTTTCATGTCTCCTGCTTCGAAATAAACCTGATGTGTCTGTCTCCCGGTGGTGGATGATGATTCTCCAATACCAGGATTTGGCGATTGGGTCCCCTAATCCCCAGTCGCCCATTTAAAAGGGGGTGTATGTAAGGAATTTCTCCCGCCTTCTTATCATGCCGCATTTTGATGTAATGGTTAGCACCCGCGGCGCGTATTCGAGAGGTCCGTGGTTCGAGTCCCGTCGAGGGCATTGTTCATTTTTCATGTCTCGTGCTTCGAAGTGACATAATGTCTCTGCAGTCTGATTTTTAATCCAAACATGGCATGGTCGTCTATTTTGCAGCCGTTTTCGAATATAGTTAACATGTTGATAATACGCTGATGATAAATATACCATATACCTTCATCTGTGTTCTCAACTGCTCAAACTTTTTTTTAATATAATAATATAATAAAAACCGTCGAGCTTTTTTCAATAAAATTATTGATCATAGTATAATAAAATCAGATTTTAAACCACTTTGTATTTTAAACAGTTGTTAAAAAAATTTATCCAGCTGAGAGTGAAAACTATTTTAGATCATCGATTTCTTCTCAGTAAAATAGACGCATTCGGTGGCTCAATTTATGCACAAAGAAGTTGAGATTCTGCATCTGACAGTACTTATAATGAAATACGAAAGATTCTTTCATCTGCGTATGCTTCTTTATTTCTATAATAGAGTTTCAATCATCGACTGTGATTTAATTCAAAAGAAACTAGCTTTCTTTTTTAACCGATTTGAATCAACAGATTAATGATATCGGTAACGACGTTAGATATCGGTAATGATGTCATAGTTTTTAAATCTATAAATCCGCTCTTTTTTTCCCTTCTGATGATCCTTTTATTTCTCATGTATATATTGAATTAAAATCCGCATGTAACTGAAATATGCTTTTCTGTCAAAATGTTAAAATTTGTAGCCATTTTTGAGCTTTAATTTCTGCTAGAGGCAGGAAAATGTGTAGTTATAATTTGTCTACTATATTATTCTCCGACTCTTTCCAAAATATCCTACAGTTTATAAAGTGTATATTATGCATTCTTTGTTGTTTAAAGGTACCAAAATAAAAGGTCCTTCGAATTAAATACTCAAATTAAAATCGATGATTTCTGCATTCCGAGGAACCTGCATCTGATAGTGAGAACTGGAGTGGTTATTTACATGAGTATATCTTACAGACTCCCTATTAAAGGGTATATGATTCATAAACTTTTAAAGTCAGATGTACTTTACAGTATTGTTTTAGAGATTTATTAAGAACGCTTCCGACTAAACATGCATGGCTGATTGAGCATTTCAACATATCAGTGCGCTTGTGTTTTTCTCCCGTTTTGCTTCATTTTTGTTCCTTTTTATTACGTGTTGATGTCTCTTGGATACACTTTCTATGAGGCACCTTCGTGGATTTAGCTCAAGAAGAAACATCATATATTCGAGTATGAGAAGCTTGGAATTTTCTCAGTATCCAAATTGTTCCATTTTTGGGGAATCTGTTCCAAGACCCATTTTTTTAAATTCATTATGAGTCATGTGCCATGTCATAATAGGATAAATAAACAAACCATCTCCGTAGTCTTCAGCTTCATGTATTTATGATGGCCTTCACACCGAAGGAAACGGAGCACGTGAAACAAAAGATATCGGATATTTGTGAAATTTTCGGAGACTTGACTTTACATTCTCTTTAACCCTTTTTAACTACTCTAGAACCAACAGTACTTCATCGTAGACAGCAAGCTCATTTACCTTTTATTTGAGTGGAATAATGTGCTTATCTCTCTGAACTACTTTAGAACAAACATTACTTTATCCTAGGCACAACATTCTCATATACATTTTACTTGCGTAGAATAGCATGCTTACATCTCTGGTCTGCTCTAGAACAGACATTGCTTCATCGTAGATAGTGTTCTCATATATCTTTTACTTGTGTAGAATAACATGCTTATCTCTGTCGGCTACTCTATAAGAGACATTATTTCATCATAGACAGCATTATCATATATCTTTTATCATTTTAAATTATTGTTAAGCATAAGGCTAAGACACTGTCCTACGCCATAGTCGGTATTCTGGTGCCTGTGTAGAATAACATGCTTCCGAAAATGTAAGTATATATAATTCTTTTCCGGCCTTTATCATGCACTGAATGTTTTCTTAACTGCTAGTATAAACATCTTGCAAAAGCTCATTATTTTGCTCATTATTGCTTTGAATAATTAAAGAATGTATTGCTTTAAAAGATTAAAGAGAATAAATAAATTTAAGAGATTAAAGAGAATGAATGTATTGCTTTTCCATTTTCTATTCACATTTGCCTACAAATTGCTTAAAAGTAATTAAACGGGCGAGTAACTTACTGCATAAAGCACCGTTTATGCCAAGGGATCATTTGTAAACGATGTGTAAATGAAAAAGACGTATAAACGAAACTTTACGATGTGAAACATATATATATATTAGCTGCACAATTTTGATACTTCTGACCTATTACTGATATTACACAATTTTATTGCAATCAAAAGAATTAAAATCGTAAGAAATCATAGAAAATCAAGACTGTAAATTTCTATACGTAGTTACGTAAAACTGAAAAAAAAGGCATACCTTAATTTGAATTACCGTCTTGTAAAGTAGCATCTTTTTTAAGAACATTTTAAAGCAAATTTTAACTTTTTAAAGAAAAAATCTTGAATTGTCGTCTGACGTATCTTTTGATTCTGAGTCTCTGTGAATCGAATTCCGTTCTTAAAACGTTTTCTTGCTTGAAAGAGACAAAAAAATTTCTGAGGATGTCAATGCAGCAGAAAGCATTTTGAAAAGAAGGTGGGGTTATTTGTTCGTTTTTTCCTTCATCCCCGCTATGTTCATCTGGTAAAATATTTTCAATCAGTTCTTCAAATGTGCATAAGTTTGACATCATTACATTGACATGAAAGTTCTATCGTGATTCCTCTATCGTGATGTCTAATCTCAGTAGTTCACTAGTGCAATTTGCTGGGAAGAAAACAATTTTCAGATTTTGCAAAAAACCTGCTGTTTGAGGATCGGCGGTACACTCATCCATGAAAAGTAAAATTTTGCCATTTTTGTCTCCTTACAGTTTTGTTTATTTTTTGAGCCATTTTGTAAATGTGTGCTAGTCATAGCTATTAGAATATAAGGCAAGTGAGATACTTTCTCACTTGCCTTATATTCTAATAGCTAGGTTTTAACATGTTTGAAACACTTTGGTTTTTGTGACTTTCCTGTAAATAAAGAAGTCATTTTTTCCGTACAATCAGCATTTGCATAAAGTAAAAAAGTGAGATGCTCTGTATTTTGCTTAAATCTATGACACTGGTCACATTTTTCCGTGTCATAGATTACGTATGTGCCGAGTGTGCTACCATTACACTACGAAGGCAAGCTGAAAGGAGGGAGAAAATACCTTATATATACACCCCCTTTTAAAGGGCGACTGAGGATTAGGGGTGCCAATGGCCAAATCCTAGTGGTGACGAATTATCGTCCACCTTTTTGTCCTCCTAAGGTTCTTTCAGACATATGTTTGTAGAGACATTAGGGTATTTTGGAAGCAGAAGACGTGATAAAATGATCAATGGCTTCTCCAGGACTAAACTCCGGGACTAAAACCTCGGACCTCTCGAATACGTACCGAGTGTGCTGACCACTATACCACGAAGGCATGCTAAGAAGGCGAGAGAAATATCTTCTAAGTTTAAAGAGAAGAGCAGTTTTATCAACATTGAAAATGTCTTTAAATTCATATCTATTCATATCCGATATTTGTAATACAGCTAATTAATTACTTTGATAATTTCAGTGTAGTAAATAAATTGCATCATTATTATTTATGACTCAAATAAAAGCCTGGCAATGCAAACTGAAGCAAATTTTACTCGAGTATTTAACTGCAGCTGCATTTTCACATTTACAGGGCAGTACTTAAAATGTTCACAGTTCTGTACAGTTCACAGTACTGTAAATTGTAGCTGTGATGTAAAATGTTCATTTGATACATTGCGTGTATCTAAGCAAAGCACGGCAAGAAAATTATTACTTGTCTAAAATCTTGTCTACTTACGTGTCTGGAATCAGTATCAGTATGTAACCCATGTTATTTGAGGTCCGCCAAAACATGTGGTGCAGAAGAATTACCTGATACATACAGCATATGGCTGCTTATAAATATTGGTAAGTTTGTAGAGAATTTAAATATATCTTTCATGTGTTTTTGTGGTGCAACAGGTTTCACATTCATATATCCCGCTGTTCACTCTGACCAAGCGCGCAGTAAATCTTTCAAGATGTCCGGTTCGTAAATTCTTCTATAAATCTGCCCTACAAATGATGCGGCAGCATCATCCGGAATTGTGTAATTCTAAAATCTGCAACTAGTATCTTCTGCCCTACAAACGATGCGGCAGTATCACCCAGAATTGTATAATTCTAAAATCTGTAACAAGTATCTTCTGCTCTACAATTGGTGCGGCAGAATCACCCAGAATTGTGTAATTCTAAAATCTGAAACTAGTATCTTCTGCCCTATAAATTGTGCGGCAGTATCACCCAAAATTATGTAATTATAAAATCTGCAACTTCAGCACTGTTCGCTTCTTTGTGTGCAGTTTGATATTTTATTCATGTCCATAGTATGTGACAAATTTATGCGTCAGAATTATAGGAGAAAGATATGAAAATTTATGTTTCATAAATACTATTCAAATTATTAATTTACTTTATAGTGTTTTTTAAAATTAACAGGAAGAATATTTTTTATTCTCTGGAGAAATTTTAATTTTCACAAAGGTAGTTTAGATTCTCAATTTAGAGAACTAGATCGAAGCATTGTGGATGAGGAATGTGTATCACATATGTGCCTATACTGATGTCGCGTGCATTGAATATTTGAATAAATGTGGGCGGTTAATGGTAAAATATTTTCTGGTTTAACTCTTAATTGTTTAAAAATATGTTTTTAGTTAGATTTTCATGAAATATGAACTTTTAGTTTGTATATGAACAGTTTTGAAACATCCTGTGAATAACAAAATATAATTGCTATAAATTTAGACTTTCTGATCTGCGGATATCATACATGTAACTGAATGCTAATTTCTTAGCACAGCTATTTCTGTTTCCATGAAGCCTTTTAATAATCAATCTATTCAAGCATTTAAGTTTTGTCCTCATGCGATTGTCTTAAAATTAGCGAATCGATCGCATGCTAAAGCAATTGTTTTAAGACTGACTATGCCTTCTTTAGACCTTTCATAAACTAGCACTGACTTTAATAGGAATATTTCCTTTAATCAGAAGTTTAAGCTCACTAGAGTCTCGAACTAATTAGAAAATGCAGGATTAGCAGCTAGCCATCCACCAGCCGCGTTTAATCAAGTGCCGAATGAATGGCATTTGACCCCGTGAGATCTGATCGACGATTGATGTACCAGTGCTTTGAATCGAGGAAGCTTTAGTTCGTAATTAATATCCAAGTATTGTGATTAAAGATTTTATTATCTACCATTGGAAAAGACGATCGTGTAGCTCAATGCCTATGATTTCGCTTTGAAAAGGCCTCGTAATGCATGAATAATTATTTCAGTTTCTGAAAACAGTACAACAACGTTTAGTATGTTAATCTCCATTAATGCGTCTTTCAAAGGAAATCAACAGTAAGGAAAAACACATCACGTTCACCGAAAGTTCAAAGAAAAATGTGATGCTTGTGACTTAGTAAAAAGAGATAGTTTACGCTGGAAATAATTAATATTCGGAATTTAAAACTCTGGTGGGGAAAAACAGAAAGAAGAGGTAAAAAATACATTGGAGATAATAAACATAATAGCGGTAAGGTGGTTAGCAACTAATTAAATAGGGTTTGGTGTCTTAAAAGAGAATTTTATGCCTTAAGCTGTAGAGCTATTAGGGTTTTTTTATATTGGAGACGTGAAGAATGTGCAATGCCTTCGCCGAGACTCGCACCTGGACCTCTCGAATACGTGCCGAGTGTGCTACCATTACACTACAAAGGCAAGCTGAAAGGAGGGAGAAAATACCTTATATATACACCCCCTTTTAAAGGAAGACTGAGGATTAAGGGCCCCAATGGCCAAATCCTGGTGGTGATGAATTATCGACCACCTTTTTGTTCGGGCGCCACTGTTAGAGTCATTAAATTAATTTGATGCTGGAGACGTGAAAATTGTAATATGCGTTGGACCTCTCGAATACTACCGTTACATAACGTTACGAGTGTGCTACCGTTACATAACGAACGCATACTGAAAGGAGGGAGAAAATACCTTAGAAAGCTAATTACTATAGGAAATTTCTTCGCATATTAAAACAGCTGTAGAATTTATTTTTTTCTATGTTAGAAAACTGACGTTCAGATTTTCTGCTAGGATGATCTACTAACTTACCGTGCTTTAAATCGAAAGAACGTAATGTTAATGTCACAATGTAAATTTTGTGTTCTTAAAAGAGACTTCTTGTTTATTTTGATAGTCATATTTAAACTTCTTTTCATTCGAAAATTCTAAAAGACTAGTGATGTTATATTCTTACAATTTGACGTAGTTTTCCTTTTTTTTCGTATTTATAAAGATAATTATTTTTTTCTTAAGCCGTATAACTTGAACAAATTTACTTTCGCTTTTTAAGCGTACTTTATAATCTAATCCATAATCATTGCAATGCATCTTAAAATGTCTCGCCATTCACTGTGTTTTATCTTTTGTAAAAATAACAGGGCATAAATTTTTTCGTTGAAAGATAAATGAGCTCTTTGCAGTATTTAAAGATTTAAGTATTTTAAGAGATTTATTTAAGTGTTTTATAAGTTGGGAATTTTGTGTGGATTTTGCATAAAAATCAAAGAAACTGAGACGAAGAAAAGGAAAAAAAGTGAACTAACTTTCATCTGGAGAAGAGTAGTAGTAAAAATCTAGTTCGAGTAAATGGTAATTTCTTTAGTTAATTATTTTCTTAGATGACTGGATTTGCATGGCGGTGGTCTTCGTGTTAGCATCGCCCAATAAGAATTTCCAGTCAGAATGTCATTCGGCGCCCCACCAATTCAAAAATTTGATTTCTTATAGTGAGCACTCGGAAATGTAAGAAACATTTTTTATAAATACTAACTTGCTTGGAATCGCCGTTTCCTTATATTCATAGCACAAAAACTCATCAGCTTTTCTAAACTGCATAATCTTTAATGACGAGCGTAAGTCTGGTCTAGGTAGCATGTATAAAAGAAGTCATGCTGTATTTCAAGAATATGCTAATAAATCTTTAAATTTCATAGCAGAATCTTTCAATTTTTTTTTTAAATCAGATCCCACAAAGATAAAAATACAAATAAAATTCATGTAGCTCTCATTTGAATTTAAGCTTAAAAACAATGATCGTCTGCAGGCTTGTTGCTGCCCAGCAATGCATTGTTAATGCTAAAATTTTGTAGTTAAGCTATGTCATTTTAAGGCATCTGTGCTAATGATATGAAAGATTACAAAAAAATTCATTAATGTACCTATCTAATGTGTAATATTTCGTTGAAGAAAAATATTAGACAATCTTCTCTAACAAGACCGCAGTGACACGGTGTCTTTATTTTTGCCTAATTAACAAAATAGGTTTGTGGAATTCAGGTTATATACGACTAGATGCGAGGTGCTCACGCCCAGATTAAAAATTAGGACTATCAGGCGTATGCATTCTAATTCGAGAAAGGAGCAAGAAGGGTAGAATTGTAGCTACTTAACAGTTTGCAAAGATGAAAATTTTATGTACGACTAGATCCGAGGTGCTCACGCCCAGCTTAAAAATTAGGACTATCAGGCGTATGCATTCTAATTCGAGAAAGGAGCAAGAAAGGTAGAATTGTAGCTACTTAACTGTTTGCAAAGACGAAAATTCTATGTACGACTAGATGCGAGGTGCTCACGCCCAGCTTAAAAATTTGGACTATCCGGAGTATGCATTCTAATTCGAGAAAGGAGCAAGAAGGGTAGAATTGTAGCTACTTAACAGTTTGCAAAGATGAAAATTCTATGTACGACTAGATGGGAGGTGCTCACGCCCAGCTTAAAAATTAGGACTATCAAGAGTATGCATTCTAATTCGAGAAAGGAGCAAGAAGGGTAGAATTGTAGCTACTTAACAGTTTGCAAAAATGAAAATTCTCAGCCGGGAACAAAATATTTACTGCGATTTTACGAATTGAATGTTATTGGATAGTATTATTACTTTTACTTTTTGTACTTGTATCGCTTTGAAGATCATCGAGAGTTATAAAACGAGGTTCTGGACACATTGAACCAATTAATTGGAGAATAATGTACAACGAAATCTGAAATGTAAAAGAGCTCTATTTGTGATCAGGAAAAGGAAACTCATTTAACTACGAAAATCTTGCAGAGAAACATGCAGTGAAACATCCCTGAGAAGACCATATACGTTCCAAACAATTTTGGTCTTCTGTTGGATGTGCTTACCTTGCGGAACTAACTACTGATGATTTTTCATACCATTATTGAGTAATATGTTTGCAAAAATGCTGATCACTTTCAGAAACAGTCTTAGGAAGGCCAAGAGAAGTTTCATTGTGTATAAGCGGAAATATGCATAAAATGGTGTCTACGGAAAACATCGCGAAGATAACAACGGCTGGGAAAGTAAAGCAGAGTAAAAACTTCTCTGCTTTAAATCATCGCCGTGCAAAATCTCGTGGTATAAAACAAAGCGCCTTCAAATCATCGCATAATGATAACAAGGCAGACATGCGTTTTCTGACTTTAAAACGTTTAAGTTCATTTTAACGTAATGATCTGTGACCGCAAGGAGAAATAAGTAATACTTTTACTATTTGATTTTTTGTTCAAACTAAAATATTTTTACTGAAAAACTAAAAAGGAAACTTACACCTCAAAATCTGGAAATAAATAAAAATGAAAGCTACGTATAGCACTTGAAAGAAATTTAAAATAATATTGCCCGAAAAGTTATTCTTTAATTAACCTCTTTTATAAAGACCTATTTGCCGATTTTCATTGGAAAATGTAGAATAAAAAAGGATTAGAAAGTGAAAGATATATAAGTTTAAAATTCTATTAATTGCTATATGTAGCATTAATTTTTATTAATTTCCGGAATTTGAATACTTAAGTTTCCTTCTTGCTGTTTCAGTAAGCATTTATTAGGTAATATAAAAATATGAAATACAGAAATAAAAATATTATTCATTTCTTTCTATGCTTACGAACCCCTAAACGAAAATTCACCTAATTTTTTTTCAGTCAGAAAATGTATATTTGTGATGTTATCACCATGCGATAATATATATGTGTTTTATTTTTTACCACGATATTTTTCCCCGATGATGATTTAAACTGAGAAGTGTTTGCACTGCTTTATTTTCTACCACGATTGTTTTGTACGACGAAGTTTTCAATTTCCTTTGCTTTTTAAGGTTTTTTCCACGGTGTTTTCACCTGTAAACCAAACAAATGAGTAATACCTACGAATTCGTGGTTCTTTGAATACTGAATTGAGAACTGACTGTAATGAAATGCCTCAATAGACCATCTTATAGCGGCATTTGGAAAAGTATTACTTCTCGTCTATTAAAAACTAAAATTGACTTCTTATCTTTAATTTTGTATCTTTTTAATTAAATTATTTAATTCTTTAATTTTTATACATTTCTAAAATTTTATAAAATATCTTTTTTATTAAAAAAATATAGGTAATCTTATGCATTTTCCTGCTTGAAACTAATCACATTCTTTTTATAAATTTCAAACAAGTTTCTTTAAACAACAAGTTTTAGATAAAATAATATTTAATTTCAATAACTGTTCTACCCCTAAATTAATGTTATTTTCAATATAAAAATTCTTCTAAACTCTTTGTACTATAAGGTACTGAAATTCTAAATTAAGGTAAACCGTGGAACTGACAGTACCATATAAAGTTTAGGGATCTGAGTTAAAGGGATTTATTAAATGACATGATTCTTATCAAATAAAAGTCTCTTATAACTTCTCATACTCACAATTTCTTTGACAGCTCAAGGGCAGACGCTGAGAAAATCGAATGTGCGTGAAGTTTAAAAGATAATGTGATTTTTCTTCCATGATCTTTTACGAAATCCCAGACGATTGCTTTCAGAACCTTAGGCCTCCACGGAGTCTTGGTTGAGACTCCTTGTACTAGTAGATAACATATTTTCCTTTCTGAAATCTAATAATAAGGAGGTACCCTGAAATATTTCTACGTCCTTGCTCTTAATAAAATTTTCAAAACTGCCCTGAAAAAAAATGAAAAGCTCTTTTCATTTTAAAAGGTTTCACGCATTTTAAGAGAGCTTCTGGAAATGAGATTTCACTAAAAACGTGACATAAAATGAAAAGCAGTAATTTGATGTGTGCATTAAGATGTAAGTTAAGAAAAAAATATATAGGCTTCCTATCTGCTTGCAAAGACGATATAGGAATATTTATAAAGGCTAAATTTCTTACATTTGTTTTATTTTTCCAATTTTGTCGCTAATATAAGTTTTAAAACTTGAAAACACAAATCATGTTTCTGTTGTGGATTTTCTAAAACATTCCTGTTTAATTTATTATTTCGATAAGGTTTAATCACGCTTTTGAAATTTTACTGCTGTATATTTACCGAATATTTGCCCTATATTCCGCTCCTTTTCCTATAGAATTCCATTTAGGAATAAGATGTGGTGTATGTTTAGAAATCTTTCGAAAGTATTCGCTTCACAGCTTCTGGTATTTCTTAATTTATTGTATTGAACAGTCATTCAGAAATTAAAGGGTTGATGGGATGTCATTTAGAGCATGCTATGCAGTTTGGGACATAGTCTTAGGAGGAAATGCTGATTTAATAAAAGGCTGTAAAGAACTTCATCTAGTTTATTAGCAGCCTGGAATAAATTATAGGTAAAATTCTTTCACTGAAAAGGTACCAAGAAGAACTTAATTGGATTTCTAAGATGTCTGAACACCATGTCAGGTAACCTTGAAGATATATTTGAATTAAACTCGAGTGATTTTGTATTGGTGACATAGTTCATTTGCGGATGGGGAAGTCTTTAATAAGTCATAGATATTGCTGTTGCTTGGCAAATACGATTGTTAAGCTTTGCAGATGTTTATGTAGCATATAAAATTTTCTCTTCCTCCTCCTCCTGCTATTTTTATTTTTTATTTTTATTTATATTTTTTAAAGTTCGTCAGGCAATTTGATTTGTTGTACTCTGTCGTTTTTGCATTTTGCTGCACAGTGCAGCTCACAGAAACCCACTTTACTTCAAATTAATGTAAAATTGAAATTCTTAACTCTTTTTTAATTTTCTTCTTGTTATTTTATGGCTTATCTCATTTGTTTGACAGTAACATCAGAAAAAGCCCACGAAATTCATCGTGGGAAGGAGTGCAATATTGCGCCTGTCGTTGGCAAGAGCCTTAAGTACTTATATAGGTGGCAGTACGACTTCGCTCTGTCCGGCCCCTAGTTTTGATGAAGACCACCCCAGGAGGACGGGTCCAAGGATCTCCCATTCCTTTTCCCCTACCACCAACCTGTCTAGAGGACTTTCAGCACGCCGCATATTTAGTGCCCCCATGCCGCACAGACATTATAGATTCACAAACATCTATGCCTTCTCTGGGATTCAAACCCGGGTCCTTCGGTACGGCAGTCAGCGTCCGTAACCACTATCCCGGTTGGGCGGCCTTTTGTAATTTTCGACTTTTGTAGCTACTTTATATTTTTCACATATAGCTTATTAAAAAACTCAAAGCTAACAGTTAAAGAAGTTTAGCTGATGTGCACAAAATGTGTCGTCACTGCTGTCATTGTCATGCACCGAAATGCGTACTTCCCTTTACTTTTAAACTATTTTAATAGTTTGATGGTATTCATCCCTAGTATTCATTTCATAATAGGTTTGATGCTTTCCATTTATTCTTAGGTGCACTTAATCGTTGCCGTGGTGATTTAAACTATGTCTTGTGAAAAAGGCCATTATTTTTTTGCTGCTCGTTTATTCCATATCTCAATATCTTTTATTTCCGAATTGAAATAAATAAATTCGCATTTAATGGGATCATAATACTCATTAAAGTACTTATGGTATTTGCTGTTGTCTGGCAGACTATGCATTAAGATTCTCTTTGATACTGCATTATCCTGACATAGATTAGAAAATATTCAACCGCTGTAGGAAAAAAATGCAGGCGGAACAAACGATCGACTTAATTACATTGGGTGAAAGAATGGCCATAAACGGTGTAGTTCATTCACTGCATGTGTCTGCAGTAATTTTACTAGCTTCTAAAAAGAAAGTGCACTTTATCCTGAGCGATCAATGAAATGTGTAGGGAGAGAGACTTTCTTTCCAAGTCCACTAATTCGCCTTGTACTTCCATTCATATCAGCAAGTGTATAGATCCCTTCCATTACGAATAAATTGCAACGAATATAGATGCTTCTCCAATCTATTGAATTTATTTTGGAACTGGATTAGCGTAATGACATTTTACTAATACAATAAGAACAAGTTTAAGAACTTTTAATTTACACGTAAAGCCCCCTTGCTGTTATTTTAGGCATTTTCGGTTTTTTTTTTTTTTTTTTTTATTTATTTATTTTATTTTTTTATTTTTTACGGAGTTCCTATATACCATGTAAATTCTCTTTTTCATGATACTAGAATTTTAGTCCAGTTTTTCCAGTAAAATAAATTTCTCCTACAAACATTTTAGACTTGTTTCTGTGCCAGGCTTACTAAACTAGAGAATTTTCGAAACAAAAATTCTGCTGTGATATTTGAGAACATTTAGTTTTCATAATTGATGAAGTGAATTTATAGTAATGTAAAATGTATTCATTTAATAATCTGGAAATATAAATTACTATCTGAAGTAGTGTTTAAACATTTGTAGGGAACTAAAGACATGTTCATGTATTGCAGATATTCCTTCCATGTGCTGTTTATTTGTAGTGGCGGGCCATCTATCTAGCAGTTGGCAGTGTCGAATTAATTTCCCGCGAAAAGCACTTTTATCTTTTTAAGTTTTTATGCTTCATTAGAATTAAACATTGTATGAACAATTAGCCTTAATTGTACTTTGGCTAACTTCTGATGGGTATTTCAATTAATTTAATCTTTCTACTAAGCTGGTTTGGTCTAAGGTGCATTTTAAGTCGTAAATGCTTAATAACTCAAATGAAATCGGAAGAGGTTAGGTCAGGTTACGGCAAAGCCTCGAGGGCTATCTGCCTAAGGGGGGATGCCTTCGTGGAGGACTTTCTAAGGGAAACTGGCTCGTATACGTGTTACACATGGGGAAAGCCATGAAAACACCCATGCAGCCAACCCGTTCACGGGATTCGACCTCAGACCGAACTACCAGTGTTCAGCGACTTTACCGCTCAGCCGCTGGTGGGCGAAATCGGAAGAGAAACGGGCCAAAGTATAAGACTGGACAATAAAGCGACCTCAGGGGTAGATGCTGAAATAATAATCTGTCGTCGATTTCAAAGGTAATCAGACTCAGTTTTCTGTTCTTCAGGAGCTCTCCCTTTTGAAGAGCCACTTTCATTTGCATTTTGCTCTGTGTATTTCTTTCAATGTAAAATGTTTGTCCATTTTTCCATTTTTGCAAGCATTTTTTTGCTCTTGAAGAACAGGGACCTGGCAATCGGTAAAGTTTTATTCAAAATCTACGCCCAACACAGTTTCTATTTTTCTTTTTGGGGGGTGAGTTAATTTTAAAGCTTCTATAATGCATGTATTCTGCTAGAACAGCCTTTTAATACATTTTACATACATTAACACATTATGATGCATTGCATCATATTAGACTACAATCCATTTAACACACTATAACAAATTCTTAACGCATTAACATAATGTAACAATACTTAAACAACCTTTTCATACCTTCAGAATTATTATAATAATGTTCAGAACGTTTATCCTTTAAAGTATTATAATACAATACTAATTTAGGACGTACAAATTATAAGACCCTTCCAGAAAGCTGAATTTTCTATCATCAATTACTACTTTTTTCTTTTTCAGGCTAAATTAATTTTTGTTTTGTAGATTTTATTTGTTTAGCTATGTAATTCTGAAGACACGCAACAGAAATGATCAAAATGTAACTTGTAAAAGATAGGTACCGCATAATTGTACATATTTCGCTATAGCACATTTCTGAAAATCCGTTTTCACTGATTTAAGCAATTTTAGAACAAGTTTTCCAACAATGAGCCTCTTTTGTGAGCATGTGCGTTTCATAATTTGACTACTAATTTGACTACTAATATTATTTTACGAAAGATTTATGTTTGCCCTTGATTTGTGCATTAAGTATAATGCAATGAATAATATAATATAAGTATTATTAATCTATTATATTTTCTTATTTTTATTTTGATAATCCAGTGTACTGGCAAGAGCTACTCATACTTCATATCCATGACTTTAGATTAAGGAATTAAGCTAAGCATGAGGAGTTGATTATAACTGCCTGAAAAATTCAGAAATATGTGCTCGTTCTGTTTTGCAACTAATAAGCTTGCTTTCATGTGACGCTTAGTAGATAGGAAGTAAATAATCATTATTATAACTTTATTTTCGTGCAGTTTTCTAAGGGATGTATTCTTCATTCTACTTGAAACACATAGGATAAATATCTACAAAAAAATTGTTTCATCGTCATGAGATTAAAAAACAAATAAATACAATTTTAAAATATTCAGTTGAATTTAAAGCTTAAGAAATTAAGTGGTTTCTTCTGAATAAAATTAAATTAAATAAACCAATAAACTGTAATATTATTAAACCGAAAAAACGAAAATATTTCATTACAAAATGACTCAACAGCTGTAGTAAGATTACCCATATTAAATTAAAATAAATGATCAAGGAGTGTCTGAATGGAGATGACCTTTACCTCCAAACCACCATTAATTTCAAAGTGAAAATAATTAAAACGTTGCGCAAAAGGTGAAAAGGAAAGTAAATTACTATAAAAGGATAGGGAGTGTTCTGTGTTGATCCAGCTTAGTGTTTTCATTTTTCAGTTCTATTTATTACCTCGCTAATGCTTTCCAGAATTCATCTGTTGAATTTTCTTCTTCTGAAATGTTAGTTCTTGAAGATTAGTCAGAGTTGAAAATTATTGGGTTATGTTAAGTTATCTGAGTATGGCAAATCACTTTAAAGTCTGAGAGGCGCCTTTGGGATGGATTTTATAAGGAAAACATGCTCGTATTGACGTTACACACGGGACAAAACTACGGAAAAGACTTATGCAGCCGACGCGTTCGGCTGGATTCGAACCCGGGTCGAATTACCAGTATTCAGCGGTCTTAACCACTTGGCCACTTGTGGAGTCTGAAAACAGTTAGAAATTAACGAATTATTGTGTATACAATGTAAACTAACTATGTGTTTAAAACTTAACTGATATTAACATATCATTTTTTCATAATTTAGAACCGGCCCACCAGCGGCCGAGCGGTAAAGCCGCTGAACACTGGTAGTTCGGTCTGAGGTTTGAATCCCGCGAACGGGCTGGCTGCATGTTCGTTTTCGTAATTTTCCCATGTGTAACGTGTATACGAGTAAATTTCCCTTAGAAAGTCCTCCACGAAGGCATCCCTCCCCTTACGCAGATAGCCCTAGTGTGCTTTGCCATAATTAAATAAACTAAACCATAATTTAGAATCCATTCTATGCGTACCGATTCAATTTATCAGCTTTAAAAGTAATTTTTCCATCAGAATGTGTAACGTAAACGCGATCCGGTTTCCTTTAAAGTTCTAGGGTTCTGCTATGGATAGAACCTTCAATCAATGTCCATAAAACCCTACCTAGACTGATAAGGGAGTTATCTCTCTAATTTGAATTAAAATGAGAGTCTTAAAGTTAAAATAACACTTTTATTCAACTCGTAAACTTAACGGAAGACACAAGTTGTGCTATAAAGTATAACTCCGCAACTTGAATGTATTTAAAATAGCATAAGAGGAAGTTAAATTAAAGTAACGTAGTGTGAGACTATGCACAAAATAGTGTACTTAAGCTGGCTCAAGTTATTAACGACTCGCTTTTAACGTCGGCTACCAAATGGCTCAAGGCCGGGATAAACTATAGCAGAGCTGGTAATAGTACCTAACTGCTATCAACTCTGCCAGAAAATCTAACTCTGAAACATTCAAGACTCTTGGTTTAAATACGCTACAACTAATTTGCAATCTTGTGGGGACAACCGAAAGCAGAAGTTATAGTAAAGTTTTCAATCATAATAACGGTTTAATTAACATAAAATCCTACAAATTATCCGCAATAAAGGCATCCTTCCTCCCTTAGCCATAATTAAACCAACCTTTAATCTAAATAATCAGCATTCATAATCTCATTAAAAACATGTGCTTTCTGCTATGGAGAACTTTCAACTAACGAGCGCTAAACCGATCGCAAATGATTGTCTTACCTAATGTTGTTACTTCTTTAAGGGAAAGATGCCCAAGTTTCAGTCTAATCACTGATAGAGATTTACAGTTATGCGTTCTATTCCGATAAAATTCTGAATACACATTTCTGTTCAATGTTGAAATTTGTAAAAAATAGTTTTAAAATTATTTTGTTAAAAGAATCTTTGCATGATATTACTGAATTATTCTTATTATATATTTAAATATTAATAAAAATAGGCAACCTTTGTTATATCTTTGATATAACGCTCTGTGGAAAAACAGCTTGTAGAGACATTTGGTAGTTTTTGAAAGCAGGAGAATTGAAAAATTACCAATGCCTTCGCCGGGAATCGAATCGCGGACCTTTTAATTACGCGCTGAGTGTGCAAACCACTACACCACAAAGGCTCGCTAAGTAGGCGAGAAAAATACCTTATATACTTCCCCCTTTTAAAAGGCGACTGGGGTTTTTAAGGGACCCAATCGCGAAATCCTGGGTGAGGAGAATCATTATCAACACCCTTTTAGTTAGGGCGCCACTGTAGAGACATTAGGTAGTTTTTGAAAGCAGGAGAATTGAAAGATATGCAACTCCTTCGCCGGGAATCGAACCACGGACCTCTGGAATACGCGCCCAGCGTGCAGAGCACCACACCACGAAGGCATGCCAAGAAAGCGGGAGAAATGCCTTACAAGCTAAATAGTGAATTAACAGAAATGATTGAAACAGCAGTACAGGAACACTGCAATTGTTGCAGTTACATAGATTCAATCATTCTTCCTATGAATGAGATGTGTTAGTGCTGAAATGAACGGAGTAACTAAATACTTAAGATTTTAATGGATAAGTTCAGAAATTAATGAACAACAATCTACTTACCTGCATTTAATTTTCGAAGATTTTTTTTTCATTTAATGAGAAGCAAGACAATTTATTTTTAACTGTTCGTAAAAATGTGCCCCAATCAGAAAGTGATATTGCTCTAACGGAATTTTCCAGTTTTCCAGAAGTCATGTATCTCCGGAAACTAAAAGATTTTAGTTAAATCTCTCTAAAACACTGAAAGCTCGCTAAAACACTTGAATTTGAAAACATAAGCAAAATACAACTTTGGTATGGCATTAATCTCAATCTCAAACCTATTGCATTTCGAAAGATAAACTGATTGTTATCTCGGTATTATTCAGATTTTGATAATGATGCATGTTTAACTGCTTATGCATCTTTTATATTAATGCAAATTCAAATCTAGTAGAATTTAAACTGTGGATAAACATTCTTTAAATATTCTTTTCCGTTTTCAAATTTAATTTTAAAGCAAAATTAAATAATTATTATGATGGAAAAGTGTAATTCAAGCCACATGTGTAGTGGCAGTCTTCTTCGAGAATTTGGGATGAACTAAAACTGGAAAAAATTGCTCGTTTTAATTATTTTTCGTACCTGATTCTTTATAAACTCTTTATGTTTGTCAAATTAAGAAGTTTTTAATGTAGAATTTCTTTCAAAAATTATCCCAGATTGAGAAGTAAAGAGTAACATGAAACACGATTTATGCAATTAAATTAACCGGATTTATTTCGGAATTATTAAATTTTTAAACATTGTTAACATTTTCAAACAGAAGAGAAATTCTGAAAATACCAAAGTAACAAGTCTTTGATAGCTAAATTATATTTGGAAATTTAATCACAATTTTAATATTTTCTGCAAAAAATTATCCCAAAAGCTTCTTTCATTGGTAAATTGGATTTTCTTGCTTTTCACATTCATAAAATTTAACTTGTTTAGTTAATCACATTAATTCGAATCTAGTCCTTCGTAACGCTTTTAATTATTGACTTAATTTTTCAATTTTCGTTATATACTCCCGTTCCGTTATATTTCTGCCGACAAATGGGGCTAGGTTCTCGTTCGCTTTACACCTATTGGATATAAATACAACCGTGACTTTCCCTCCATTGCAGATTTGCTCCAAATGAAGGGGGACCTGTACCTATTTGTTCTCGAAATAGATAGAGTCTTGACAAAATCTACGCTAAACAAAAGTTTGTTGCTTTGCTAATTTTATTGTTAACGTCTGTTTTTAAGAATTTTTAAAATTTAAATCTAATAAAATTTAATTTTAAGAATTGAATTAGAGGGGACATTTTGTTGTTTTTCAGAAATTATGTGTAATCATATTTGAGCTCGAAAGATTTGAGCGTTAAACAGAGTCTGATTATACCTCTAAGGTTTGGATCTTGGACACCAATGCCCAACAAAAATTCCTCAAATCATGTTTCTCTTTCATAAAGTTAAAAAGAGTAACCATTGTTAGGCGTCTGAACGAACATTCTGTATAGGGTCACTCACTGAAACGGGCTTGTGCGTTGCTTTAACTCTGAGCTGGTTGTTGGATTTAGCTCCGAGTTAGAATTATTTGAACAAGCGAAGTTAAATTCTCAATTGATCCGAACGATTTATTCCGTAATATCGGTAAACATATCTATCAGTAAGTTGTATTTAACACAGTGCTGATGAAGCAAATATGCCTAACTAGCTAGTTACATCGCACCTTTTCAAAATAGCATCTTATAATGTTCTTAAAGATGGATAAGCACAAAAATCAAAAATAACTTTAAATAATATAATGATGATTCTCTCATGTTTCATGCTACTTATTCAAAGTACATGAAAGTGAAAATTATTCACATATGGCTGAATGTAAAACTATATGTTTGGATAACATTAAATGTCAAAAGTCGGTGAAAAACAATCTGAAAAATCTCCTTACCTTAGTATGGTCTCTCTTCTCTCCTGTGGTCCTCATTAGACTGAAATTGCGAAGGATACTGAGCTTGAAGGACCTTTCTTCTGCTTTCTGTCATTGGTCCACGTTGGAATCTCTGATTGGCCTTCTTCGTTCCCTGTTTACTTGGGAACTCTGAGCGGATTGTTAAAAAACATGAACAGTAAGCCGCTGTCCGCAGAGTTTGCTTGCAATCACGAAGACCGAAAACAACAATATTTTTCAGAAAAATAAAATTGGAAAATAACAAGAGTCTCCAATAGGATTTGCACTAATTTTTGTGTTTCCAAGCAAAGCATACGAACGATAACAAGAACATATATTTTTCCTTTGTATTTGAAATTTCATCTCTCAAATATATTGCTACTGTGGAAAAACAACTAATTAAAACCCGCGCAAAGACACCGTTTGTAGTGTATCATTACTGAAACTCAGAGCTCTGGGAACAGAAGTCAAATTAACATTGTGATAATCTTATCAGAATGTTAATTCATGTAAAATTGTATACTTATAAACTCATATACTCATAAAATTGTCATGTAAAATTCTCATACTTTAAATTTTCTCAAACAGTAAAAAATGCGCATTTTTCAGTTGTTTCTTAAACAGCGATATGTAACTTTTCGTTCGACGAATATTGTGACATAAGCCAAGAAGGATAGGATAGTGTTTAGCTCAGATCACCTCAATCACTTATGATTCTACACAGGTGCTGGCCTAGCTTCTACCTCACCTGTTAGTAAAGCTTAAGAATGATTGTCACGTTGTTGCAATGAAAGTTGAAAATGTGCTTAAATTTATATCTTATGTCTGCACTAAAAGAGTGCAATGTTTTCCTAAACAAAGCCATCTACCACGAATGGTAAGTATCGCGTTTAACAAAGTACAGACTGCATTTAGAAACACGTACCAGAGTAATAGTCTTAAACAGATTTAATTTAAAAGAGTTCCCCAAGTTTGCCTTATTTAAGCAATTAAAATTCCTGCAGCATTATTTAGAAACAGCAGAAAAGTGAAGGCATGATAACATTCTGGGCAACTTGTTTTTAAATTTTGTTTGAGGCACTGTAAATGCGAATAATTAATTATCTCTCTGCCTGAGTCTACTCCATCTTATCGATTCGTTATCATTAAGAAGAGGGAGAAAAAGATCCCCAGTTAATACGAATTCGCGAACAAAATATCAATAAAAGGGCGAAAACGTTTGTGTTGCATTAATTAAATTTGGGGAAGTACAGTATTTAAATAAGAATTTTAAACAAGATATTTAACTCAGTTTATTCACTTTTTCGTTATTAGAAATGTTATGAATTTTATCTTATTTGAATTAATGTTTTTCTTCAATATCTGCTGGCGTCGAGAAAGACAAGTTTTTTTTATCTCACGAGTCTTTGAAATAATAAATTAATTACTTAATAATTTTCAATAAATCTATTACTGGAATTTTTATTTTTAAGGATTTAATTACTTAATAATTTTTAATAAATATATTGATGAAAATTTTGTTTTTACATCTAACAAATGGCCAAATTATTTGTTTCAACTGTGTTAAGATAGCGAGAGAATATACTTTTGCGTTTTCTGTTGTCGGGTGTAAATATAAGGTGTTTTTCTACACCCGAAAGACACACCTCTTTAAAATAAATAAACCTTCGTGAGTTTTCCGATAATTTTAATTAACCTGGAATTCATTCTCACTTCACAAACTGCTTAATCTGTCTATTTTCGAGTCATGTTATGCTGCCATTTCGCCATGCTTTGCTGCATTAAGTTATAAGGTATTTCTGCCGCCTTCTTAGCATGCCTTCGTGGTGTAGTGGTCAGCACGCTCGGCGTGTATTCGAGACGTCCGTGGTTCGAGTCCTGGCGAGGGCATTGCTCTTTTTCTATCTCTCCTGCTTCGAAATAATGTCTCTACAAAGTATCCACAGGGCCTGGTAGTTTGTCATTTCCGAGAGTTTTTTTCCAACTCATGTCGCATAAAATCAATATTTTTCAAGTTATAGCAGTGCCTTGCTTCCAATATATCAAACGTAGCTATTTAAGAATATACGCTTAATAATATTATTAACGTTTATTAGTGCCATTAATAAAAGGCAGTTTTAAAGCCATATACAAAGTAGTTCTACTACAGAATGTTTTCTTTATATTTTGCTATTTATTATATAAACGGTTGAAAGAAATTTATTAAACATACAGAAAATATGTATGATTGATAAATTTCATTCTTTTGCGGGTGAAGGTATGAATGCTACTTCTTAGCATGCTTGAATTATAGCAAAGCACGCGAGGGCTATCTGTTTAAGAGAATGAATACCTTCCTGGAGGACTTTTTAACGGAAAATGGCTGTTATTCGTGTTTAAACATGCGAAAAGCTACGAAAACTCCCATGCAATAATCCCGTTTGTCACGATTTGAACCAGAGTCGAACTACCAGTAATCAGTGGTTTTACCGCTTGGTCGTCGTTGGTTTCAAACATAGAAAAAAGGGGGAAATTTTGGATAATTTAAACTTTTAAGAGAATATACTGTAATTCGAAAAAAACCTCTAGTAGGTAGCTTCAAACGTATATTTTTTGTTTGTGTACTGTAAGTATGACGGAATAAATATTTTATGCATTTCTTCTCAAGAATCCTTTAAGTAAAATTTACATAATTAATAAATCATGATTTAAAAATACACAATTTTCAGAAGAATATAAATATTTTTCATGAAATTTCAGGTTGCTTTTCAGTAATCAGTACAATAAGTCTGTAAACATGTGCATTTATCTTGTATACATTTTTTGATAATTTTGTAAAATTTTGTCTTGAACAGTTCCTTTCTCCTTACCTTTAAAACAAAATATTTAATTAATAAACAGTATATTGTAATATTTCTTACATTCATACTGGAAGAAAAACTCACAGGTTTAAAATTGAGCAAAAAAAAAAAAAAAAAAAAGGAGCCTTAGATTGGCATAGATTTTGAAAAAATCCCGATCGATTTCGAGTGCGATCGCGCGCAAATCCTTCTTCTTCAAGAGCAAAACAGTTTTGCCACATTTTGATACGATGACAACTTTGGTTTCGTGATAGATGCATTTTAGTAAATGTATAAGAAACTTAATTTAAACGTGCAGTCTGTTTTAACCACCTCAGATATTAATAGGTTTATTTCACTTCTTATTGCAAAATATTCAGAAGTTTGTTCCAAAAACTTTCATTTAGTAATTTTAATTTAATTTAATGGTTAATAGTAGTATAAGAAATCTAGAATATTTTGCATCAGGAAACTGAAAATAAAACAGTACTGAAGTATATTATAGTTAAACAGGCCTTTCTTAATAAGGGTTTCGTGAAACAGTATCTATCTATCTATATATATATATATATATATATATACATACAATGCAATTTTAAAGTGTATGTCTTATTACTTAGAAACATTACTTTTCGGTTATCGGTAAAGCTTTCCGACAAGAAATAGCTTTTAATACTTACGTTTTATTAGAGTCAAACATTATCTGCAAATTTGCAACAGCGCTTGAGAGGTTGACTCTTATAACCCCCCTCCCCGGTGGGTACACCAGAGACCAAGCGGTAAATTCGTTAAACAATGGTAGCTCCACCTGGGTTCCATGCCAGGCGGATGGGCTCGTTGCATAGGCGTTTTTGTGGTTTTCCCTATGGGAAACGTCGATACAAGCCGGTTTCCCTTAGAAATTCCTCCACGAAGGCGTCCGTCCCTTGAGGCAGATAGCTCTGGAGTACTTTTCCATAATCAAATAAGCCAGTCCTTCCCCGCTTTTGTCAAGAGACAATTGTAGCTTTTTTATTCTGTTACACTTGGTCTATTTTAATATCATTTATTAATTAAATTTTACTGCTTTCTGTAACTTTCACTGTTGTACTCTTTTGGGACTGGAATAAGCTTGTAAGTTCTTTTTAGCAACGCATTCTCAGTATAAAGTCAATAAATAATAGAGTTTTCGTTAATTCTGTAGAATTCTGGAAATGAGTCTGAAGAATTAAGTCCGCAGTTTACCATTCACGATTTAAAGTGATTAAAAACTATCGGAAATTTTGAAACCGTGTAAGGATATCCGAAACAAAATTCGTTAATGATCTCTAAAAGTAATTATCTTGATGGATAAAGCTTTTTCTGAAGGCCGGAAACTCACTGTCTTCTCTTTTTTTTTTTTTTTTTTTTTTTTCGGGGGAGGGGAAAAGACTTACCAGGCCTTAATAGCGTAACAATATATTTACCATTATTGCAGATCGTAGGATTACGATAACAAGAGGATACATCTTTTCTCCATTTGGCGATAGAAACGGTCATTATCTATCTGATACTATATCCCCGCATCATGTCATCAGTTCCTAAAGCTGGGCTTTTAGCGTGTTTTTCCTTTGCGCGAAGTTTAATGATGCACAGTTTGTATTCCGGTTTCGAATATCAGAATTTTGTGTCTATATTGTTAGTCTGCCTATTACTCCTCTTCACTAGAGTTGATTAAATGCCAAAGATTTTGGCATATTTTGTTCGGCATTCGTAGGTATTGCGTACAAGTAGCAGAATTGTTTTATGCCCAGGTGTTGTTTATTTGAGTGGATCTAGTGCAGTGGTCTCAGCTAGGGGAAAATTCACTTCTGGGGAAAGAGGAATTTCATAGTTTTAAGGGGGAATTCGGACATCATTTTATTTAGTTCTATGTACATCATTTACCTGTGGCATTTTATTTAGTTTTAGTTTATGAATATAAATAATTACTTTTATACAAGTTTTGATAATATGCCTTAATTTTTTATACTTTTTCTTGTATAGATTATTAAGCACATTAAGAACATATTATAAGAACATAAGATACATATTTTGTTCGGCATTCGTAGGTATTGCGTACAAGTAGCAGAATTGTTTTATGCCCAGGTATCGTTTATTTGAGTGGATCTAGTGCAGTGGTCTCAGCTAGGGAGAAATTCACTTCTGGGGGAAGAGGAATTTCATAGTTTTAAGGGGGAATTCGGACATAATTTTATTTAGTTCTATGTACATCATTTACCTGTGGCATTTTATTTAGTTTTAGTTTATGAATATAAATAATTACTTTTATACAAGTTTTGATAATATGCCTTAATTTTTTATAATTTTTCTTGTATAGATTATTAAGCACATTAAGAAAATTATCTAAATGTATGTATGTAGTTTTGGAAAAGGATGGGGGAGGATCTTCTAGCGATGGTGAAAGCGGTGCGTGGGGCAAAACTGATTGAGAACTACTGATCTACTGCAAATGGCCTTTTTTACTGTTTTAGTGTTAATGTCTAATTATTTAACTTGATTTCATTTAAAATGAATGTTTTAATAAATAATAATACCACATTTCGCGTTAAAAATTCATTTCCGGATAATATAAGGTATGTTGCTTGGATTTTGTTTAAAATCTGGGCACTCTTAAAAAGTAGAGGCCTACCTCACTCGAACGTTTAGAACCCTTCATCTTAACACAAAATGTACATTTGTTATTTTTAAAATTCGGTGGCCCCTTGGCACGGGAGGCCATTCGCAATTCCATTTTACTCAACCCGTAAATCTGTCCTTGTTTCTAAAGATAACTAAAGCGGTTTGCAAATTTTTAAATATTCTACCTAGTTGCTGTATTAGCTACTCAAAGCATATCGCAGCAGTCGTTAGATCATTAAATTAGCAAAGAAACATCCTTGTGTTTAAGGAAGATTTTGTCAAGAACTCAATCAATTTCGAGGGCGTACAGGTACAGGTCCCTCTTCATCAGAAGCAAATAAATCTGCAAGACTGAAAATTTGCGAGTGTAACGGTCGTATTTATAACCTACGGCAGTAGAAACGAGAAGGCAGTGCCATCTGTCGGCAAAAATAGAAACGAAATTAAAAAATTAAGTTAATGGAATTTTAAAAACATAAAAAGTGAATTGATTGGACTTAGGGTCATTGACTAAGCAATATAGATCTGTGTGAACATAAAAAGCTTCAAGAAAATCCGATTCACCAATTGCAGAAGCTTTTTGAATAATTTTTGCGAACCTAAAATTCATTTGTTATAGTAAATTTCTTTCAGTGGAAGAGTAGTATACAAGTTTTCAAAACCATATCAGTTAAACTTCGAGATGCTTAAATGCAGAAATAACCGGTTGGTTATTATTAATGATCTCGCAAAAATAATGATCTTTGTTAGCTGTGTTAAATATCTACCTAATCTTTTTAAGTTGGAGTGCAAATAAGTAGTCATTTCAATTTAAGCTATGGCTTATTAAATTTGGGCAAAGGCTACAGGTTAGAAAAATCTGTTCTAATCAGGCGGAACAGAAATTTAACTTTTTTGGCCGACAGATGGCGCTACCTTCACGTTCGCTTTACTGGTGTAGGGTATAAATACCACCGTTGCGCCCGTTGTTTTCCAGTCTTGCAGATTTCTTTGCTCCTGATGAAGAGGAACCTGTACATGTTTGCCCTCGAAATCGATTGAGTTCTTGACTAAATCTACCCAAACACAAGGTTGTTGCTTTGTGAATTTTATGCTTCACATTGGTGTGTTTCTCTTAGGTTTTAATTATTAGATCATTTAAAAGCGTCACGAATTTTGCCACTATTGAGAAAATTGCTTTTTTGCCTTGTATGTTCTCAAATTCACTCTAATTCGTCTTTATTCCGGGAGACCAAAAATTCTGTTAATTTATAATATTAATCCTGTGTTATTTAGTAAATTCTCATTCTGAGTAGAAATCGATTTTGAAATACACTGCGAGACAAGAATAAATCTAGAATTAATAGCCGTGGAGGTTTCTGCTGGTCTTTTCTCCCTCATGCTGTAGTCACGGATAATGAATGAAATATGAAAATATGTCTTGAAGAATGATTGCTATCCAGGAACGATCCCAACGCACATAGCCCGTATGATAGAATGATATTTTCTGTCAGTGTTTATTACCTCTGTTCGTAACGTTAAGTAATAGATCAGAAACAAGCCATTTTCATTATTGTGCTTATCTGAAAACCTATTAATAATTCAGATTGTTGATAGGTAAGTGGCTTATGAGTGCAGCGAGTTAATATTACCTATAGTTCGCATTATTGGTTTCTTAGTCCCGAGGCTATGAATGTGAATTTAATGAGAGCAGCGAGCTAATATTAGTTTTAATTCCTATCATTGATTTCTTAGTCTCGGGTTTGTGAATCTGAATTAGCTGTACAAAATCTTAAAGCGGCCTAGTGAAATCATCGGTAGTTATACAAATTTTAAATGGTCGCAATGTTCTATTACTGGCATGTGGAAACAAAACATCTGTAAGACTCTAAACTTTTCGAAATACATTAAATGTACGAAAGTAGGTATATGTTGAAGATATGCACAGTATTACGATGTGTTCTGATACAATTATGATTTAGGTGTCTCCGTGTTAAAAGATTGATCGATATTATAAGCATCAAGGACTCAGAAACAGTGAAGTTATATCTGCATGCGAAAGCCTTGTTTATATCACACTTCATCAAACGATTAGCTTTAGAAGGGTGGTGGGGCAGTCTCTCAGTAACCCATAACCTTACAATATATATTTTCTGTACATTTCCAAAAGTTACCCGACCTTTGTTTTCTCAATCGTTGGTCGTAGTCATATACTTCCAGTCATAGAATTGTAGTATATGACAAAAATATTCATGTTTTATCAATGTAAAATTGAAAAATAATTTTTTTTCTTGTTTGTTTGTTTTCGACAAGTAACGAAATCTAACTTTTAATGCGGTCTTCTCGTTCCTGCATTTATATTTGAGAAAGTTTCACACTCGCTACGAAAAAATAAAATTAGAAGTTTGACTTCCGTACGATAAAAATTGATCGGGATATTTAATTTCAAAATTTACAGTTTTTTATGTCTTTTTTAGCTTGCCTTGAGAAATCGGTTAAGTTAGTAAAATTCGAGGAAGTGAGTTTAAATGACGTTCAGCCAAAAAAGTGTGTAATTTATTAGGCTGGGGGTACAAGAAAATCATGTGATGTCCCCATCAGACCTTTTTTTTTTTTTTTTTTTATATATATATATATATATATATATATATATATATATATATTATTATTATTATTTCAGAACATCGTTGAAATTATTAAATAATATCGCTAAGATTATAAATAAAATGCATTATATTTGAGCATCTCCATTTTTTGCTTGATAAAGAAGCAAACAGTATTAAATTATGCTATTTTAGATAAATGACATAATGCTACTTGAATGACATTTTGCTACTAAATCTGTTTTCCAAATTCCCATTCCAGTCGAATATGATCCAGTCCGCCGCCTTTTCTGTTCTGTTTGGTAATAGATACACTTATCATTTCGAAATTCTTCTCAGTTGTTTATTGCACAATCGAAGTAAGCATTTGATTCAGGTTGAAATACTTCTATCCTACGTTATTAATGATCAGAGTATTTTATACTTATAGGTTGACATTCCGCAATATCTTGATTCTCTCTCTGTTTGCAGATGTCATACGGTTATCTTACAAAATTTATTGTACGTTCAACAGTAGAAAAAAATTGCTGTTCTTTTTTGCAGCCTATCTTCTTTTTATAAAATATCTGATGTGGCCACCACATGACTTCCTTGTACGACCTATTTTAGATATTTTTTGCTGCACTTCATTTAAACCTATTTCCTTGAATTTCATTAGAGATATATTTCTCATTCAGGCCGTCCAGTCGGTATAGTGGTCAGGGAAGCTGACTGCGATGCCGAAGGGTCTGGGTTCGAATCCCGGAGAAGGCATGGTTGTAAATGTCCGTCCCTTCATAGGAAAGGCGATGGTGGCCCACCTATTAGGTGCCTCCATAATAAAGAGACCACCACATTCGGCCTTGTATAGATTAATGGACTGGGTTACATTTGTAATTGTTCACAATCTGCCATTGGAAAAAAATATTTCTCATTCAATCAAGTCAGTTCTCATTACCCGGCAAGACAAAAATACATAAACACTCAAAGCACCTTCATTAAAAACTGTAAAATACAGAAAAACCTAAAACACCAGATACAATTAAAACAGTTAAAAAGAACAATTTATGCAATTAAAATTAAAGTTTTTTATGCGAAAACTACGAAGTCGGCCAACGGGTAAGAAGATCAAATTTTCGGTGCACAAAATTGAAAGTTAAATTTTGGTCCCAGTGGACAACAAGACAGTGAAGTTGTTTTACCCACTGACTTAATTCACTAATCTTTTAAGAGTTTCAAATTTAAATAAATGGCGGCTTCGTTAGGCCTAGCGCCACTTAAACTTTTAAATTGTTGATAATTCTACAACAGTTGCATGCACATTAATTTAAGGTATAAAATATAAGAATAAGATAATTCAACCACTTTTAAAGCGAAAAATGCACAATTTATCAACATATAAGACTAAAAATACTGAGCTCAGCAAACAGGGTGGGAATATATATATATATATATATATAATTATAGCTTTAGAAATAATTGGCAGCTTCAAAATTAACTATTTTAGATTTGGTGTCCCCCCCCCCAAATTCATCTGTTCTCCCAAATTCAAGATCATTCCAAATTACATAACACTGCTTGAAGAAGGTAGCTAAAATTAGCCAATCACGGCTTAGATTCATATATGCACCTACGCAGTATAAATATGCTAGGAACTTCGCCCCTTTTTTTCATAGCTTCCGCCATGTAAAAATCTCCACACTGCTTATGCTTTCTTGCTTACGTCAGTCTACATAGAAATTTATTATATTCAACGATGACTGAAAAATAATTTGTCTGCCAAAGAGATGATTTGAAATGTATAAAAGTAAAGATGGCGATCGATTGGGCGAAATTGGTTTTGTTAACGTCTTCTTCATGCCTTTACCTACGCCTTAAAATATCGCATTTCATATATGTATATATATATTTGATGTAGCCGATATCAACAAAAAAGGGAGGTGCACAACTACATGCAATAGACGTGCAGCCGTAGAACTTTAAAGTATTCTATAAACAACACTTTAACGTTCTACGGCTACTCGTTTTTGAGTTATGCGAGATACATACATACGTGTACGTACAGACGTCACGAAGAAATCTATTTCAAATCCATTTATAATCCGTTTGGGGGGGAAAAAGAGTCCTTTTTTCTGTGCTTACGCGCAAATATCATGAAAAAAAAATTCAGATGGATTCGCGAGTGGTCAAAAAACATATTTTGATTTAAATATGATACCCAAAAGTTTTCCTGATTAGAATACTTAAGGAAAATACCCATAGCTTGAGAAAAATAATTATTTTCCCAAAGAATTCCATTATTTTGCTTATAAGAAAAGATTAAATTACCAAAAAATTGTAGGATTTTTTTTTAATTTAAATTTTATTTTGATTTATATATATATATATATAAAGAAATCTATCCTATGAAATAGCAGACTTACGTTTTACATTTTGAATGATTTGATGTAATTATTCCTGGAAACGTTTATCTTTTCAAGTTTTGACGTAGAATGCGGTCACAGTCGTTGATTTCATTACATTTTACGGGAATCTGAATAATTATCTAATACAATATTTCTGTTTCGTTTTAAAACCTAAGTAACTTTTTTTTCATAGTGTTGTCTAACGTTACGCTACATGTGCTTACTTTCGTAAGGTATAAGGTAGTGATTTTGTTATATTTTAAGCTACCATTATTAACGTAAAGAGCTTACTAATAGAAACCTTACAATGTCAATAACGATATATCATGAGGTCTTTCGAAAACCGACCCCGAGCCATCATTGAAAGAAAAATAAATTGTATACACTAACGAGAAATCTGTCTATTTCCTTTGATCCAGAAAAACATCCTCAAATAAAAGAATCCAAAATAATGAAAGGAAAACCGGGATTTGCGCCAGCGATGAAGCAGGATAAAAGAAATCCGATCAACCCACTGGAAAGAAATCCGATTATTTATACAGATATAAGCGCTGTTGCAAAAATAATCAAATATTTGCTAATTAAATGCATCAAACGCTAATCTTTTTTATATATGATTTATTAACTGAATTATTTGGTAAAATTATATACAAACTTCTTAATAAAAAACTTAACTTTTAGTATTGTACCAATTATAGTGAACTCTTTTAAAGACGACCACCCATGGCTCCAGATGATTTTGGTTTTATGAAGATGGTCATCTTAGAAAGGAAATATTCAATACCAATGTTTGTTTATTTTTTCAAAAATAATGGTTACTTTCAGAAGAAAGAGTTTTTGACAGATTGTCGCCATGAAAGGATGCACTGTAATTATTTATATCATACACATTTTGTAAAGTTTTTATCATTCTGGAAGTTAAATGCTTCGAACCTTGTCAGTTGCTCGCATTGGCATGGCGGTAGGGAAGCCGACTCCAATAGGTTTTTCGCTCTTGGATTCGAATCCTGATAAAATATAGATGTTTGTTAGTATATCTCATCTTTGCATCATGATGGCACTTAAAATATTGAAGTGCTGAAAGTTCTCTTGAGAGGCTGGTGGTAGGAAAAGATGGGAAGGAGCTACTTGGAACCACACCCTGGGAAGTTGAAGATCAACAGCCCATACGCTAAAATCTCAGCTGAACGACCAACCTAATGTCGGTGCAAGAATGAAGCCTGTCATGGTGACCACTTTCCTAAGACGACCATTTTTGAAAATGACCACTACTGACACCTTTAAGGAACGTCAGTATCGAATTTCACTTCTCTAAGACGAGCATTTTTTAAAATGACCACTTCTGACAGCATTAATGAACATCAGTATTGAATGTCACCTCTCTAAGACGACCATCTCTTGAGGGAAAAAATCCAACAGAACCGTAGATGTTCGTCTCTGAGAAGGTTCATTATGTTTACTAAAAATTGCATTCAAATTAAAAACTTTCGTGGATTTTCCTTTAAGTGGAAACAGCATTCCTGCTTTATAGTGAATGTATAATATAAATTCCGAGAACAAATAACAGTTTAAAAGTTGCATTGTGCTATTTAGATTAAAGTGTTGTGTGACATAAAATTTTTCTAAAGAAAATAAAAATAACACTTGTTTTAGATACCAACAGGAAAGATCTATTTAGGAGTTTTTTAGGTACGAAAAATGTACTGACTTATTTTTCTAAAGTTGTTTAGTAATTTGAACCCGAGAATCAGCATAAGAGGTAGGGAGAGAGAGTTTCCCACCTTTCTCTCCCTACCACCAACCTCGAGAAGAGTTTCTGCTCGCCGCATATTTATAGTGCCCCCATGTCGCAGAGATACTATACATTTACAAACATCCATGCCTGCTTCGGGATTTGAACCCGAGCCTTTCGGTGCGGTGGTCAAAGTTGCTAAACACTATCGCGGTTGGGCGGCATAAGATGTACACTACATATATATTGCAGACCGGAAGATTATATCAAATTATGATAGTAATATAGATTTCATGGTCATTAACAGATTTTCTGATTTAAGTTTAAAAACTTTTCACTTTATTTCAAATAAATTTTTATTTTAAATACCTGTTTAAGGAATTAAAAGTTGCAAAGTAGCATGTACATTTATTCACAGCTTTAATATATTGTAATCTTTTTAGGCTACGGATATCAACATTTAGTGATGAGATTGTTGGCGCCGATGTTAATTCTGTCTGAGGGAGACAGACCGGCTAAGTCTGTCTGGAATTAAAAGAGCTTTGTGGGCTTTGAACGCTGTAAAATAATTGCAGATGTGTTAATGAAATTTTAGAAGTATTTTAAGCTGTTTTAAAATTCTGAGCTTCAAATTCTGCTAGATTCAGAGTGACTTGTTCAGATAAATGAATACTAAGAAATGAAATGGGAGTCAGTTTTCTTGAAATATAGTAGTAGGGGCATCATTCTTCCGATTTTTCTGGAAGATCTGCATTTTGTTAATGAATTAACTGGTTTGATTTGGTTTATTTAATTTTGGCAAAGCACACTAGAGCTATCTACCTAAGGAGACGGATGGTTTCGTGGAGGACTTTCTTAGAGAAACTGGCTTCTATGCAAGTTACATATGAGGAAAACTACGAAAACGCTCATGCAGCCAGCTCGTTCACCAAAATTCGAACCCTCGGACCGAACTATCAGTGTTCAGCGACTTTACCTCTCGACCGTTGGTGTGCTTCAACTAGTTAACTGATTATGGCAAAGTAAAGGTTATATGCCTTTCCTGGTGGTGGATTCTGAAGGAAATTAATTCCCATTTTACCATTTAAGAAAAAACAATGAAACTTGTCTATCCAACCTGTTCGAAGGTATCCGAACCAAAGACGAGTTACCAGTGCTCGGCGATCTTATCAAGCCTGTTATCCCTCTGACTGGCCCGGTTTTTCGGTAAAAAAAATCATAATTTTTCCAAAACTACAGAGAAGGAATTATTTCTTTATTTTAATATCAAAATATCCCTGGTGTTTTATACCTGGACTTTAAATATATTGCTTTAATTTCTAGGAGATATTTTAAGATGCACATATATGTACATTCTTACAAACATCTCAAAAAGTATTCTGGGCCCGTATATATGCGTTTTAAATGGAACGGCTACGTGCTTAGTGATTTCTTCTTTTTCCTGTTAATATATGCGAATGTCTGAAAGTCAGATAGTAAAAATTCATCTGAATTTCTTACTTAACGTCAACAGAATTAAAATGATAACCTGAATATAATTTATATTGAGGGTTCTCCTGAATGATTTTTGTTGGAGTCGAAAATAGACGGGATAAAAGAGAGCGTCGAACGTGGATATTGTTTTATGTCCATTCAAACTAGCCACGGTTGTGAATGGAATAGAGTAGAGCTTCGAATATCAGAAATGAATAAAATCACAGTCTATCCGGATGTTCGAGAAACCCGGGTAATTGGGTTGTGTTTTTTTTCTGTGCACCAAAACCGTATTTATTCTAATGTAAACAAGAAAATTATATTTTTATGCTATCGTATTTATTTTCGATAAAAACTGTACAATTAGAGGAAAGTATTCCGTAACTCAAAGTACAAATCATATTTTCGCCAAAATTTAGCAATGAAATTTCTTTTTTCTTTATTTTACTTCAGTATATAAAACCATTTGTATTTTAACTGAAGAAAAACAGTGGAATTATCTTTTATTTACGTCGACCCTGAACCAAGTATCTGATAGTCTTGTATCAGTTTATTTTTTCACTAAAACTAAACAAAGATTTTTTGGGCGGAGAGGCCAGAGCAAACGTATACTTAACCCTATTCACTCTTTAACAGTCGCATATTTACCGAAGAATTCTTTCAAAAATCATAATTTTTTTCTCCTTCTGTTAATTATGAATACATTTTTAATCGCTTGGATTTTATATCATTAGCATCATACTTTTTGTGAAATTTAACTTTTTAGTGATATAAAATTATCCAAACTCGTGCGATTTTTCCTTATTTGTGACTTCTTCATGCATAGAAGCTTAGCAGGAAAACTTTAAAGCAGGCATCATGAAATTGCATATATGGTTTATACCACTGACTTGTAAGATGGTATTTATTTACTTATTAAAACTGAATACTGGTTCGTTAATAATTACGTATTCAATATTTAAATGATTATTTATCTGGTGAATTTTGAAACAGGATATGCCTATTCCAAAATTGCAGTCCTGCACAACATACCTACATCAGAAAAAAAAAAAAAAAAAAAAAAGGAAGCATGTCCATAGACATCACCACAAAAATCATCGTTCATTTTTATAAATCTGCTGCTAATATTACAAAAAAAATTATCTTTTGAAATAATATTCGTACAAACTTTTGAAACAATATTTAGCGTAATATCAAATTCACTGTTTTTGTATGCCATCTGTTGATCAATTCTAAATTCAAAGTAGTTTCAGATGTAACAAAAATAAAGTGCCGTAAAACATATTTTGTAAAGAGCAGAGCTCGAATAGACGAACAGGTGCGACAAAATCAGTTCAGAATGGTCCGCCCTTTTTGAAAATTGAACTCGACTGTTAAGACTAAACTAAAAAGGTAGTATCTTTTTATTCATACAAATTTATTTCTAAATTTAGATATAACTATTAAATTAAAGGAGAAAAACAGGTAAGTAATAGCAAATTTAATTTTATTTGACCTAGAGAATAAAACAAGAGATAGAGATAACTGAGTTCTGGATATCCGGAGTCCAGATAATTTTGTATCTACTGTATATTTAATTTTTATTTAAACTTTTAACGACATAGATACTTTTAATAGCCCTAAAGGAAATAAATAAAATCATTTGTGTATCTTATGAACGATAAAGTATTTCTAAAAGTGTAATTATCTATCATAACGCTTAATTAGATTCGGCATTTTGGTGACTTCTTAATTTTTGGAATTATTAAAAAATTTCCAGCACAATCTTTTGAATGATGATGCTTATATGTCTCCAGTAATTATGCTTTTTAGAGCATCTTATGTGAAGAACTTTTATAATTCCTTCGAACCCAATTTTCTGCCGCGTACGGGAACGGAGGGAGCGGATATAAAAGAGAGATCCTTTTCTTTCCAAGGCGAATATCTATGCTGGAGAGATGATTAAACTCCGGGGGCTTCCTCATTTTTCCGTCTACTATATTATGTCCAGATTTTCCAGAGGAATTCGCCAATGTGGTGCTATAGTATTGAAATCTCCTCTAATGCCGTTGCTATGACAACCACGAAATCAGACTAACTGCACAGAGCACTGTTTTGGCGACTAATTGTCCGCCGTTTTCGTTCTCCTGTGCGTTATAACAAAGGAATCATTGTTGTATCAAAGTCCATGTTTATGTCTGTTTATATTGTATGATACAGAAGATAGCTTCTCCAAGTATAATAATTATTTTCATTTAATTTGAATTTAATTTTTATTTTTAATTTAATTTTTTATGTCCGATTTAATTTTTATTCACATTTAAATTAAGACCAGATGTACTCCAGAAACATTAGTGGCTGGTTATTTTGTTATATAACAAAGCACTCGAGAGCCGTCCGGCTACGGAGGGGTCTTTCTCATGGGTTTTCGAAGTAAACTGGCCTAGTATAGTATTTTGTCCATTGGAAAAAAAAAAAAAAAAAAAAAAAAAAAACACCCATGCATCGTCCCATTTCACCACCTATATATCAATGAGAAATTGTATTAATATTTCGTTATACTTCCATTTTTGTTTCACGGTGCGTAAAATAACGTAATATATATATATATATATATATATATATATAATATATATATATATATATATATTATATGTTTACCAAGTTCGTTTTCTTTCATATTACAACACTGTGAAAACACAAGCAATGTATATATTAAAATCTATTTTTTTTAATTAATATGTCGCATATCATTACAAATGACATCATTAAACTTTAAAAAGAACGATTTAGAATGTAATCATTATTTATTACTGAGTATTTATCCATTTTCAAGGATTTTAATCAAAGTGAAAACATTCTAAAAAAACTGAGGAATCATATTTTTAAATATAACGGAATGTTTGTAAGCTGGAGTGATCTTTTTCTGTTAAATGTAAGCCGTTTATTAGAATAACTAAGCATTTTATTATTAATATATCTATTTTTATTTTATTTATTTAGTTATTTATTGAGATAAACATGCTCATGCTTCCACATTTAGCGAAGTGTTGCTAAGGAAGGAAGAAGAATTTGTTCAATTAATTAGTAAAAGTAAATTTATTCGTAAGAAAATTGCAGAATACTCAGTTGTTCTTGTTTACAGAGTAAAACTCAAAGTTGGAATGTACTTAAATTTAGCATTATTGTATGCGACATATGGGGTATCATTTTCGCAAGTTTATTACAATTTAGTCGGCATCCGTTTTAACTTTCGTAAGGCTTACGTTTATTACAAAGTTCTATATATGTTTTAATATTATTTAAAATTCAGGTCTTCCATTCATAAATAGTTAGCATTATGTGTGAAAGTAGTTTTACAGTAGGTGTAAATGCTGTTCCTGAAAATGCGACATTTCGAATTTTCAGTTAAAAAAAAGTTATTGTGTTCAGCATTTATTTGCAAATGTTTTGTTTTATCCGCAGTTTCAAAATATTTTTTCACGCAGCCGTTCGGAAACTTGTTGGCAGTTTCTAGGCATCTTGATTGCAGTTTTGGCGACTTTTTCAAGGTGGTAACCCTTTCCAAAAAGCTTACGGATGCGATCGCTGTGCTATCATTTGATGACCGCGGTTTCAGCTGGCTCACTGAATTTTCTCATCATAAGCTTATCGGGATCACAGAGCAAACCCTGTTCAGTGTGCTGATGTGTATGAGCACGCAGTCGCGTAGCCTCGATAGATGAGTGGTGGGATTAGTTTCCCATATTCCCTCTGATGGGAAGTTCTTGTGATTTCAGCGTGGAGTGTGAATCTCGCTATCCGTAGTGGGACTTCTGTAAACTGTTGCTTTTATATTCAGTTGTCCACCAATATTTAAGGAAGCGAATATAATATGTAAAACTGCCTGTGGTTGACTAGAAGTTAATTTATTTACGGTGCTTATAGGTTGCGCAAATAGTTTTCCGCTTTCGAGACCTGTTGCTTTCGGTTTTGAAAAGGACATCATTCTTTGAGCTTTTGGGATGGTTATACATATTTTACATATTTAATCTTTTCTTGAAGTATTTCTTAAAAATAATTATTTGTGTACGAGCAACTTTTTATTGACTTTGCAGACGTTTTACAGTGTGCTTATAATTATTTAAGAAGTTTAATCTTTTAGTAATGATGCTTAATTTCTTTAACTTTTATTTCATCGTCTATATACTAATAAGGCAAAAAAGTGAAATCAGCTGTTGCAAAAGCTACTACATTCATATTATGTCATGAGTACTGTAAATTAGTATTGGTGAATTGCAAATGCATGATATTACAAATAAGAAAATAATTAGTTGTTTTAATATCAACGTATTGTAATAGTTTCCATGTTATAAAGCGGTTTGACTCGTCTTTTAAAGGTTTATTAGTAACGCAATTTAAATTATTTGGCTTTTTACATGCAAGAAAAGTTTAATATTTTTCGAATTAAATTATTAATATTTTAGATTTATTTCAAATGTGCGACAAAGTTGCTAAAAACGGCAATGCAATTCGAGTATCTGAATTTGCTAGAAAAAGGTGACTTTATGATATTAAATCATGTTGTACTTGACAAATATTCCATCAACATGCTTCTTTTGCAGAGTGAAAACATTTTCATACTAATTTTTAAATTGACTAATGTATGTTATTTAGAATTTGCGTAATTATGCGTAATTACTTAGATTATACGTAATTAGTGCCAAATTACTATCTATTTGTATTTCATTTCTCTTTTTCTACTTTTTTTTCGAATAATATGCTTTACTTCATATTTCATGAAACGATATATGTAAACATGTTTAGCACAGAATTAGCATAGAAGCTCTGATAGCAGGTTAAAAAAGCTCCTATCCAGTGTCAGAAAATTGTCTTTTTATAAAGTTTCTTGTGAAGGTTTGAGTTTAATTACTGAGTATTATCTTTTTATAAAGTTTCTTGTGAAGGTTTGAGTTTAATTACTGAATATTATCTTTTTATAAAGTTTCTTGTGAAGGTTTGAGTTTAATTACTGAGTATTATCTTTTTATAAAGTTTCTTGTGAAGGTTTGAGTTTAATTACTGAGTATTATCTTTTTATAAAGTTTCTTGTGAAGGTTTGAGTTTAATTACTGAGTATTATCTTTTTATAAAGTTTCTTGTGAAGGTTTGAGTTTAATTACTGAGTGTTATCTTTTTATAAAGTTTCTTGTGAAGGTTTGAGTTTAATTACTGAGTAAGCTTTTTTGCACGCTCTTGTTCTGGTATTTAATTTAATGTTTTTTAACGTGTGGTAACTCTGTCCTAGCTTCAACCATGAAACGCACAGTGTGTATTAATATAACTGCTTTTACAGTAACCATATTGCAATCTGTTCATTACAATTTTCAAAAACAGCGTATGTTGTTTAATTCCTTTGATATCTATATACTGTACATCTAAATACATTCTGGTTAAATATTGAAATTACTGTATATATAATTTTCAAAAACAGCGTATGTTGTTTAATTCCTTTGATATCTATATACTGTACATCTAAATACATTCTGGTTAAATATTGAAATTACTATATATTTAGAAGTAATTTGCAGCTCTTTTCGTTGGTCACACTTTGTTTCACTCAAAGCGCTTAATTTCATGCGCAGTAAGCTATATTAATGATTACCTGAGGCGAAATTCTCCAAAACAGCTCGTCAAACAGTATATCGAAATAAATCATCTGGCGAGTATATATGGGACACTGAGAAGTTAATTTCTACCCACTTGCTAATAGTCAATTTGCAGCAAACCGTCGTTCAGACATGTCGCGACATAACACTTAACATTGCAAAAGATTATATTCTGCGACGTGCATATATTCGCTCCTTCAAACGCGTTACTTACTGGAGAGCTTCTTGAAAGATCTAGTCTAGGCATATATTGCCTGATCTTGAATATCTGAGAATACTTCACTTCCTCCTGGTTAAAACAAGAATCAAAAGAGTTATTGATGAGACCGAAAAGAGAGTCCTTAGAGAGCGGAAGAAGCGAAAAAATGAGTTCTCTTCTTAATGATATCTTTCTGTAAGACTTCATGTCGTTGCTTTTTCACAAGTGAAGTTGCCTAATGATCCACCTGCGCGGAACACTTTTCTAGGAAATTAATATTTGCGCATTAACTTTCTTAACATTCCTATAAAACCAAAGATTTCAAAAAGACAACTGTTTAAAAATACTGCGCATGAATAATTTTTTATGCTCTAAATGAATTTTTGAATAAATTGAACTTTAATCAACCTAGTCCTCTGAAAAGAGATTATAGACTTTTGGAAACATTTTACTGTGACAATTTACATTTTTAAGTGTATCTATATATAAATATATACTCTTACCGAATACCGTACATTCCAATTTAGAAAGTTTGGAAAAAATTGTATAGAAGCTTCAACATGCGTTGCTTTTAACTATTTTATGTATTCTTTTCGACAGCGGGTTTATAGAATATTTACATAAAAGCGATTTTATATGTTCTTTGTCATTAAAAGCTCTTTCTTACCTTATTCTTAAACGAAGTAAATGAAAAATAATCAGCCAAGTCACCAAAACATTTATTACGATCTTTTCAACACGTCTGACGTTTCAGTAATAATTTGCGATTGACTTCTTTTGAACAGCTGAATGAACGTATTTTTGAAAAAGGCTGTGAGAGAGTTCTACCAGATAATAAAAAAGAAGCAAAATATTTCGTAAAATCTTTACAGCATGTTTATATTTCAGTAATTATTTACGACTAACATCTTTAAGAAACCGAACTGCACTCCGACTAGAAAATGTTAGACAGAAAAAGGTGAAAGGTAAATAAATTATTGCAGAACTTCCATATGGTGGTACAAACGAGAATTACATACTTCATTTAGATGTTTTACGCAAATAACTCTTTCTACTCTCCAATTCAAACTTAGACTTGAACACTGTGAGCGTACGCCTACATTGTTGTGATTCTTGTGTTTGTTGTGATCTTTGTGTTTGTGATTCTTGTGTCTTTATGTTTAAATTTTAAGCTGCGATATAATTGAACAATTTTGCAAACATGATGCCCTTCAGAAGGTTTAGTAAAAGGGCCCAAAGTGATCCGTGGATCTCGGACAGACTTCGCAGATATTTCTTCTGTAGGAGGTTCACAGTCGGAGCCAACAGTGTTGTTGTTCTAGGAGCTTCGGTAAATAAATTTAAATTCAAATATATGTAGTTAGAATACTGTAAATAATTATATGTTACTTTATTAATGTGCTTTCTTTTTCAGCACTTAATTTATGTTAATTGAAATTACTTTGCATGTGCCTGATAGTTATCTATCCTAACAAAGGAATACCTACAAGATACAAAATATATTTCTTATAGTATCTTTTTACGCAGCGGGCGGACGAGATGAAGATGTAAAGCATATCTTCTTGAGTACATTCATCATGTCTAGCCGAAGAAGATATTTTAGGCAACTTTGATGCACCTATCTTGGCCACCAGTTTTTTTTTTTTTTTTTTTTTTCCGTTTTTACATTTACGAACTAAAGAGACAATTTCTGCTTTTCGGAATTTTATTCTCAATTTAGATTATCGAGTTTTCTTTATTTTATTACTTTTTATTTTATTTTTCTTTTGCTTTTTTATTTATATTATTTTAGAATTTATTCTATTGTGCATTTGTTTGTTAATTTTGTTAGTGCTATAGCTTACTTGTGCAAACCTCATCATATACGTACTTTGTGGAACTCGAAGAGTTGAAATTAGACTTAACAAAACCAAAATGCGTTCAGTGGGATTCTGAAGCAGTCACTAAATTAAATTACTATTTTTTAAATTTTGCTGGACTTTTTTCTGATTAAAAACTGCATGAAATAGTTTTTTTTTTTTTTTTTTTTTTTTTTTTTTTCATCTTTGTTATACTGTAAAATCCTGCTTAGAGCTGAAATGAGGGATTAACGTAAAGCATTTGAGGGCTATCAGTTTAGCTGCATCCCAGTCCTAAATGAGAGCCCGCCGGGGGATTTAATCCTAGGGTCTTCTTGTATCCGTTTTACTAGTCACCAGCTTTTCAGGAGGGGGATTGCTTATCTGGACTTCGTGCACCAGAAACATTAAATTAATAAGGGAAAAAACAATTATTCTCTATATCTTAAAAATTAACCATTTTGATTATTTGAATTTAAATACAAATTTTGTTGTGAAAGCAAATGATTTCTTGCAGAAGCTGTTAATAATTAATACATGCTGATTCTTTCGTTACATGATGAAAGTATTAAATAAAATAGAAAAGCAAAATTCTTTCGTTACATGATGAAAGTATTAAATAAAATAGAAAAGCAAAATATTTGTCAGAACTAAATAACAAATGCAGAAGATAGATCTTAAGACTGAGTCAAAAAAAGAAAAAAAACACGTCGCTCATAAAGTTAAATGCAGGAATTTATCAACCGTATCATTCAGATTTTACGTGCAGTTTTTCTCCTTTAATCATTTTATTTGAATAAAAACTGTGAAATTTTCTCCGAGCTGAAATCCTAACATATTTTATCTGAGCTGAAAGAAATACTAGATGTAAACATTACTCTGAATATCAAGTACTGTTTTTAAGTGCGAACTGCATTTCTCGTTTAAATTTACTTTCATTATTTGCTCAAAATGTTTCCATGCGTGAAATAGTTCTAATATCCAAAAAAAATGAAATACGTATAGGGTTTCAAAAACTACATTTCCCGAAGATGAGAATTTTAAGCTGCTTAGTTATGCATGACAGTTTCTTTCTTAATTTATTACATTCTTTAAAGAGAATTAAAAAAAGCAAGTAGGGAAAAATTCTGCAAAAAGATGATTTCATGTCCTTACCGTTAAATGCTATTCCTTCTCCGAAAGAATCATAATTCATAAAGTTTACAATGATAATTAAGACGTACGGTAACATCTTTTCTCTTTCACTTTCTTATTCGTTTTCATTAATTTTTATTTATTTTTATTTTGGACTTTCCTTTAGAAGGAAAGGTAACTTTCTGTGGATGGTAGCAAATAAATATGGCCTCAAATTTATAAAAAGGAATTAAAGAAAGAAGGAATGTTAAAACTTTTCTGGTTGTAAAATAGGAAATTTTTTAATGATTTCTTAAATGTTTTCGAAATTATGAAAATTGCGGCAATATATAAAAATGTGAATTCTGAAATAAAAAGCAAAATTTCCATTTTGGCATCATTTTTATAGAGAAACTGGTACTTCACCATTCATTTGATTTTATCATTATCCATGGCTTTACTTAAAGTACTGTACTAAATTACTATTTGTTACATTACTCTATTCAATTAATATAAATTTCTGTACTGAATTACTGTTCAGTTGCCACTAAACATGCTTGTATTTTGCGAGACTGCTAAAATTAAATCATTTTTGCTTTATTTGAAGTCTTGGCTTCATTTTCCTTTTTCCATTAAAATGCTAGTTTTAAGTTTAGAAGATAAGAAATATCTTCAATTATAATATAAGATCTTTTTTCCTAACGTATTTTCGAAATTACGACAATTGCATTAATCCATAAAATTTTAAATCACTGAAATAAATTTCGTTTCGACATCATCAAGTCATATTGTACTAATGAAACCTGAGAATGTTTTTTCTTAATATAGAAGGCAAATATACTGTATAATGGAGCCTGGGGATATTTATTTTATCCACAGGCTTTTTTTATCACTTCAGATAAATATAAAAATTGCAACTGATTTTTAATTAAGTAAGTGCTGGATTAAGTTTAAAAAAAAATTATCATCTGCACTGTTCTACTCTAAAATGTTAATAGTTGCATGAGTATTTTTAACAGATTAAAACTTTGAAGATCTCTTCATTCTCCCAAGTTGTTGAAAGTTAAAATCGTTATTTCATAGGAAATCCATTTCTTCAACCACTGTATCGTTAAATTGTCTGATGTTTCAAATTTTAGGCTCCATTCTGAATTGCATTTTGCAATAAGTAGATAAAAATAATTTTTATAAAGAACTTGCCTAGCAATAAAATTCAAAGCACACACCCGCAAAAAAAAAAAAAAAAAAAAAAAAAAAAATGTATTGTTGGAAAAAGGAATGGAGAATGTAGCATCTGCGTTAAATTTCATGTATAAAGGACTTCAGATCAAAAAAAAATAATCCAATTGCAGTGAAAGGAGGGGGAAAATGTCCAAGAAATACTATATTTATAAAAGGACATTTGGCGGGCTTTCCATCTTTTTTTTTCCCCTCACGGGAATAGAAGCGAAGAACAGGCAAATTCCTTTCAAAAATTTATTATTTAATGTAACTTTTTTTTCATTTAACTGTCACAGATTTTTTAGGACTGTGCGCAATGCAAATAACTACATTTTTCATCTCCCCCCCCCAGCGAATTTTTTTTTTTTTTACTTAGGTTTTGTCGATGTTCAACATTAGCAATTTTTTTTTAAAAACTGTCGTCCTTTTTTTTAATTACAATTTTGTGTTTTTTAACTTTTATTTTTAACACACTCACACTTAATACTTTTTTCTTTTACATTATAAACGTGTAAAAATGCGTATATGTATATAAATTTAAATAAAAACGCAAAGTTTTTTTTTAACATTTGTAACATGAAAGCACAGTAAAATACTTCATGTATGTTTGAGTGAATAATGCAATGCATGTAAATAAATGCATGTCGGTGCAAGTTTTTAAATATATCTTTTGAAACTTCCGTGATTGAAAAAAAAAGAATAATTTTAGACGCGAAGTGAATATTTATGACGTTGAAATACGCGATAAATTTTGAGCTAGAGTATTTATTATTGCAGCAGGATTCAAAAGAAAACAGGTACCTCTGGTGAAATTGTCTAATATTGGAAAATTTAAAGAGCTTTAGGTTATATGTAATAAATATTTTAGGGTTTTCTTTCTTTTGGAAGGGGAAGTTTTAGGATTAGGGTTATTTAGAATATGGCAAAGCACTCGAGAACTGTCTATCTAGGGATGCCTTTGTGAAGATTTTACAGGAAAAGTAAGTCGTATTTTCATTCTGTTAAGGTGCAAACCGCGAAATCTCATCCTTTAACCGGAGCTTGAACTACGGCCGAACTAACAGTGTTCTGCGGATTTACCGCTCCACCGCTGATAGGCCGGAATATTTTGGATATAAGCTTGATATCTCTGATTTAGAGATCGGCTTCAGTTTAATAAAAGCTATAATTAACCTAAATGGTGTGTTGCTTCAGTTTAATAAACGCTACAATAAACCTAAATAATGTGTTATAGTTTGTATCTTTCCTACGTCTTTCTGGAATTTTAATTAAGCTTCTTTCAATAATTTATGGAAAAAGCATATTTTAAACCTAAACCTACTTTCTTGTTTACATTAACTTGCGTGAGTTAGTCGCTTGTAAACTAATATAGTTTGATGCGTCTACACGTTTATCTTCTGCGCTATAATTTCATTTATGTGTGTGCTAATCTTTTCGTCATCAATTTCTGCGTCGAAAGAAAATGCTAATCTATTATGGCATACAATTTTTATGGCAGAATTTTCGTAAGCGTGCATCCACTGAGGAAATTTTCTACTACGTTTGAGAAATAAAAGCTTTCTTGCTGCGTATATCAAAGTAAAAGAGGCAAAAATTGTTCGCTTACTTTATCAACGTACATAATATATTACATATGAGATGAAATTTTTCGCATGTATTATTAATATGCTTGTCACATCGACTTTAGTCCTGAAAGAACAGAATATGAGCTTCATTGACAACTACCTTGTACTTTGTTTCAGTTCAGTGTTTTTAAGCGATTTCAATATAGAAATATCCGGGTAATAATGTTTTTATGTGCTAAGTCATATTTCTGGTTTTTCCAAATTATGAATAATTAACAGTAGGGAATCTAAATGTGTGCGTGTGTGTGATTATGGAAAAGCCTCGAGGGCTATCTGCTTAAGGGAAGGGGTACCTTCGTGGAGGACTTTCTAAAGGAAACTGGCTCGTATACACCACGAAAACGCCCATGCAGCCAGCCCGTTCGCGAGATTCGAACCCCGGACCGAACTACCAGTGTTCAGCTACTTTACCGCTCGGCTACTGGTGAGCAAATAAGGAATCTAAAAACGCTTACTTAGAAATTTGCTTCATTGGTTACCTTTTATTACTGATGGACTTGAATCTCTTTTTCTTATAATTTCCTTCCAAATTTTATGCACATAATTCAGATAAATATTCCGAAAAATGGTCCCAGTATGTCCCAAAAATATTAAGTAGTTATGGGATATTCGAATCCTCGAAACCCATTAGTCTTGGAAAAATTCTATATTCGAAAATTCGAATCTTCGCTCTTTTCTAGCACATTTTTCGAACCCTAACCTAAAAAACTGCTAAACGTTTTAACTGAAAGCTTTCTAAAGATTAATTCGATTGACATTTAGAAGAAGTATTCATTAAAAAGAGAGAAAGAAAAAGAGAACGCGATTGTTGCAATTTCAGTGGACCTAGGTCCCCAAATCATCTCATTGTGCTTCCGAATGCCAAGCTGTTAATTTTCTAGAAAACATTCAGCGTTCCACTCTTAGTATTTGCCTTAGATAACTTTCGTCGATGCAATTCCCCTCTCTACGCATGCTTTGATTTTAAAATGTTCTGCAAAATGTAAGAATTCTGCATTCAAAGAATTTTGTCAAATTTTAAGGAAAATGAATCTCAGCATTCACAAATTTTCTTATACTTCATTTATTATCTTCTTAATAAATATAGGAATGTTTTAAAAAACTATATTCTTAACGTTATAGTTCATTGAAAGCAGGTTTTAAATTTCGCTTTACTTAGAAGCTCTTAACATTTATAAATAACTATATTCTTAACGTTATAGTTCATTGAAAGCAGGTTTTAAATTTCGCTTTACCTAGAAGCTCTTAACATTTATAAATTAATTTTTTTCCTTCCATTAATTTCCTCTTTCTCCTTTATGCTTATACAAAGGATTCCAGAGATTCCGGAATTCATGAAAATTTAGGACTGTCTCATCTTTTGTGATGAGAGTGAAATGCGATATTTTAAAATTTTGTTTCTGTTTGCAATTCAGTCTTATCCCCTTCAAAGCAGGCTTCGTAAAAAAAGCACATAGCTATAGCTTCAGAGAATGTTTTATAAGGTATTTCTTCCACTTTCCTAGCGTGCCTTCGTGGTGTAGTGGTTCTGCACGCTGGGCCGGTATTCCAGAGGTCTGTGGTTCGATTCCCGGCGAAGGCGGTTGCTAATTTTTCATCTCTTCGGCTCTTCCAATTAACGTAATGTCTCTACAGTGGTGCCCGAACTAAAAGGGTGTTGGATGAGGTTTCTCCACACCCAGGATTTGGCGATTGGATCCCCTGAAAACCCCAGTCGCCCTTTAAAAAGGGGAGTATATAAGGTATTTCCCCCACTTTCCTAGCGTGCCTTCGTGGTGTAGTGGCCAGAGGTCCGTGGTTCGATTCCCGGTGAAGGCGGTTGCTAATTTTTCATCTCTCCGCCCTTTTCCAATTAACCTAACGTCTCTACAGTTTCACTTCCCAGAAATGATTTTGAAAGTGTGGTTGTTTTAAATTTTATGCTTAATTTTTATCCAACGTTAATTTTTTCCCACGATATTTTGTGCCACCTGCTTTTCTTGCAGGAACCTTAAATATTGATTTTTATATAATCTTAATTAATTTTATATGCAGCAGCCTAGTGCGTATATAATTATTGTTTTCAATAGAATTGCTAAATTCAAAAGTATTTGTCTCGCTATTATTAACGGGAATTTTGCCTCATTTAATTTGCTGTTATGTAATGGTATATTTTCTAAGCACGGGAAGTTTTCAAATTTTGAATTTGTTTTCTTTTATTTTAATGAGACTTTTAAAGAAGGTACAGATATTCATTATCGCAGTGGTAGTTGTATAGCTTATATATACTTGTATTGTACATAATGATTTTCCTTTGCTGCTTTGATAAACTAGAGGAAGGTGGTTTGATTCGATTCATAAATTAAGGCAAAGCAACTCAAGGGCTATCTGTCTTCGGGGAGTGATGCCTTCGTGGAGAGCGTTTTAAGAGAAACTTTCTCGTATCCACGTTGCACGTACTGAAAGCTATGAGGATTCCCATGCAGGCGATCCGTTCCCTATAATGTTCAATGACTTTACCGCCCTGCTGCTGGTGAGCCTTAACTAGAGGAATAATGTGCAGGCTGCTCAAAAAATAACATGTAGAGTTCCTCATTTTGTAATTCTAAATTAATGTTGGAAGTGAAGAATCTTAAGAACTGATAAGTGATTAATCGCTTAAGTTCGGGTGATAAGAAACAACAAGATAGAAGGGTAACTAACCCTTTATTATTCCAATAAGATTTAACAAAACTCCGCCTGGGAGCGTACAAACAAAGCCCTCACTTGGGCTTGAACTTAAGAGACTAAGAATTAAACTAAAACTAAGATTAACTAAAGAAATATAGCCGAAGCTATCAAGATTCAAATCGAGTTGGCACCTTAACTTATTTGACTACGAAGCTTAGCAAGGGCCTGAGTACGGCCGAGCGTAATAACAGCTTTGAGAGAGAGAGTGGCCAAAAAGGCAGACGCGCGTATATCAGAAACTCTGATTCCCTCTGACTCTGTAAGTAACTTCGTGGTTTAAATACCGCTCCTCCTCATTAAATATTCAGCAAGATTCCAAAACTACGTTCTGGCCGGAAGTAGTAAGTTGAAGTTAAGAATTTGACAGGAAAGGAACTTTAACTTAAAATTTAACTGTTAATAAAATTAACATAATCCTTACAAACTGCAAGCTTTATTTCACTAACATTGATTCTAGGCATGTATATCTAATCACAAAATTTGTCAAAAAAAAAAAAAAAAAAAGGTAGGTAATTTTATGAAAACATTTCGAGCGTTGCGTATGAGAGGATTCTGTAGCTATGAAATCAAACTTTTTACAGGTACCAGTACAGTAAAATTTCGACTAATGAAATATTTGCTATAAGTAAAATGCAATGTGTTCTGTACTTGCACTTCCAAGAATTCGCAGAGCTGTTAAGGATTAATATTTTTATGAAGCCTGCTACAAATTTCATAACTAGTGCTGTGTTATTCAAGTCAGTAAATTTGCTCTGAAATGCCTCCTTGAATTTTAAATATATAAAGGAAAGCAACATTTGCCTTTGTATTTCTTTCCCTTCACCTCGACTTTCTTCTAATTTTATAATTTTTATGGTGAGAAATTAAACCAAGTAGTCGACGTTTCGGCTAAGCACAGAGGTATCTTAAGCTATTGGTGTGGTATATTAACCTGATGTATAATAACTGCAGTGTTAACTCAAACTAAAACATGTCTTATCGTTTAAATGCAGTATTATAAGATGAGACTGTACGTTTCCTGATCACTAAAATTCAAATTGTTCACGACAAGGTTTTAAATTCAAAATTAAACTCCTGCTAAGGTGCGTTACCTGGAATTCACAAAACACTTACCACGAGTGCAATTACTAGTTAAGCTTTAGCTTTTTACAGAATCAGTGAGAAATAATACACCGTAATACAGCGGAAACTCTAATGGACTTAGGGTTAAGGTTAAACTTCTGCTTTTAAAATTACTATGCATCTGCATCACGCCATTAAATTTACGTAATTTTTACGACTGAGTGAATATTGTGACATGAACCTAGTGACACAGAATAGGGCTTAAATCAAATGTAAGTGTTAATAAAACTTAGTGAATAGTTGTCACAAACTTATTTAAACTGTAATCAATATTTACTAACTGAAGCTTCTACTCTCATGAGTGCCAAACAAAAAGCTAGGTTTAATAATTACAGAGCCTCCATACTATCAATGCTGAAAATGTTTTCGTAAAAATCTCTATTTTATTTTGAGAAACTCTGTAATTGAAAGTACATGTCAAACTATACTTTCATTTACACTGTATCAATATTTAAAGGAATAAGCTGCTATCCATCTTTTCCGAGCACTCTGTATATTAAAAATACTGATGTCTTTCTAAAACCATCATTAGTTAACAAATTTCAACCTATTACTTAGATTGTAGCAAATTCTGTCATGTTGCTAATCTTGCAAAAGTAAGCAAGAGCGCTGTGGTAATATTTTTATAAGTACTACGAAGATTAACTCTCGAGAAATTTCTTTACCAACTTTTAGCTGCGAGCTGATAGTTTTCCAACGTGGGAAATTTAAATATGGCATTGAAGCCGTAATTTATTCGAGACTCAAAAAATGCACATTAAACAAAACGAACTTAAGAAACTGAAGTTTAAAGCCGGAAGCATTTAATATTTGCATAGAGATTTAATTTTTTTTCTTTTTTTTTTAAACTTCCCTTCCAACATGTCCTTTTGCATAAAAAATACAGATTTTCGAATTAACTTCTTTCAAACTACTTACGCATGGAAAAGAAAACTGGAAAAAAAGCACGGGTTGCAGTAAAAAAAAGTAAGATGAAAATACAGTCCGTTAGAGAGGCATAAAAATCTCATATTTCCTTTGAAAGACATGTTGGTAAATTTTTCTTCAGAATGGGATGACAGCTTATTAATCTTAGCTTCAAAACTTCTTAAGTTAGTCTTCTACATTGAGTGTAAATTAAAATAATCAAATAATTTGTTTAATATTCCTAGTTATTTAGTTTCAATGAATTTTGATTAATCTGGTTTCTATATTAAACAGAGGTACTTATATGTCTTTCTTTTTTTCCTTTTTCCAAATTTATGCATATTTAAGATTCTGTCATTTTGTTTATAGAAAAAAGTATTTTTCTTTTATTATTTTATTTATTAAGAATGATTATTAATTATTTCGGATTCGACGTCTCTAAAGAACACATTTTCTTTCGTCTTTTAATATGTAATATTATTAGATTGCCTGCATTTCTTGGTTTGTTTTGTAATTTAAAGTGTCATTGAAAAAAAATTTTTAATTATAAAAACTATTGTGTACTTTCCTTCCTTTTAAAATTTTGCCTAAGGAAATGAGATAAAACTGGAATAAGAACATTTGAAAGCAGTTCTAAACCCAGAATAAAAATTACAATTAAATATTATTAGTAACCATATAAAGTCATAGTTCTTTTCTTCTTCTTCGGGGGAGGGGATGTTTACGAAATTAACTGAATTAATTACGACCGATATGTGTATGCATGTGAAGAATACTCAGAGGTGAAGAAAACCTTGTGTCGGATGAATCATACTGGAAAAAATTGTTGTAAATTATCGTCATTATTATTATAAAAATGTTTATAATCATAATTAATCTATACTCCGCTACTTTAATTTATTTAACTTTTCATTTTTTCTAAATCTATTCATCAGTCACACTACTTAAGTTATTACTATTTTTAAGTTTATATGCATAATTTTTTATTGTAATGCACTTGTTGCGATGTATTCCTCGAAAAGCGTAATTAATTTACTAAATTTAAGGACAGCTTGTTTCCTTAATTAAAATTTGTTGTGCTAATATAACAATATTTTTAATGAAGAAAAGTTGCGAAATTAATTATTAAAGAAATTGCTTAAATGAAAAGTCTATGTTGTTTTTAATTATAAAAGACTTGCTTTATTTCAAATTTTAGAATAATTTTTTAAAGTTGAAAAAGAAATGCAGATTAAATTTTTAATGCAATATGTCTGATTTTTCCAATTTGTAAGCGTATCTCTAGATTCTGATTTTATACAGTATCGAGTATTTTTGTGATTTACGTGTAAAAGATGTAAAAGAGTATATCCGGGATTATTTTTGGTCCCAGAAATTATTTTTTGGTTAAAAGAGCTAAAAAGTACTGATACGTGTACTGTGTTTAGGTATTTATTTGGATTAGGAAACAGGAAATATGAGCTAGGCGCTCTCTGGGATTCGAGCACCGGATCTTCCGACTGGTAGCTGGGCATGCTACCAATTACACAATGAGAGCAGACACTGGAGAAGGCAGAACAATGTCTCTCCAGTGTCTGCTCTCATTGAATTCTTTTTAAATCTCTAGTTTTTCTTCAATTACTGGAAATTTTGCTTAGTAGCACGCTCCAAAAAAAAAACTATTAAGATTTTTGTTTTCATTATGTAACAAGAAAATTATTATCACTAAAGTTTTATCATTTGCTTTTCTGCATTATCCTCTACCTCCTATCAAGCATTTTGAGTTATTTTAGGAAAGCTGTTGAAAAACCTGTCTTAAGTTTCTTTGTTATCTTTATTACCTTATCTTTAAAAATAAATATATAAACTTATATTAGTAAACACATTTAGTTTACTAAAGAAAGGCTGAATTTTCAGATAAGGTTTTAGTTTTCTAAAAATCACTGTATCAAAGAACTTGCCCTTTTTTGTATTCTGTCAGACTGATTTATTTCTATAATTGCTTATTGTTCTTCAATCTTTTAAATAACTTCCTCCATCTACTTTGATATGTGCTATTCAGGTGACTTTTCTCATTTACTTCTTACGTTCAGAGTTAAAAAGGGTTTACATAGGAGATAAAAAATATGATTTATTCATTTACGTGATTTGTAAAATAAAGAGTGTGTTATAATTAAACCTGCGGATTTTAGTGTATTGTTACATCGTAACAAAAAGTTGCAATTCATCGTGATGTACTGTTAATGAAAAGAGAAAAATCCATCTTTCTTACAGGCATTATAAATTATCATTTTGCCATCTCTTCTTGATATTGCAAATATAATATATTTCAAGCTGCGATCATTCCAGTTATGCCTGGATACCGCAATAATGAAAGTTTTCAGAAGTGTAGATTATCTTATATTTCTTTCTTTAAAAGATTATGTTAATGATGGCAAACCTGAGGAAAAACGAATTTAATTTAGTGTTTCATTCTAATCTTTATAAGAACGCAAGTGTATAGTTAAAAAGTAGATTGCAACATGCAACTGCATGTTATTATGAATCATGTGAAAATGATAATTTAGGAGAGCAGAAACAAATACGAGGGGCATTTTACGAGTTTTGCAATCCCTTCTTCGAAGATCGCCAGTGATGTGAGACAAGCCTGAACGTTTTTTAAAGCTACTCATTGGTCTAAATCTTTGGCCTCCTAAACAGTTCTTTAACTCAGTGAAGAGACGAAAATCACTAGATGCTAATTCAGAGCTATACGCTGTGTCCCAAACTGGAACGAGTTTGACCACTCGGAGTATAGCCCCGACTTAGATCCGAGTGATTTTCTCCTCTTCCTTGAATTGAAGAACCGTCTAGAAGGCCGAAGATTCCAAACCAGTGAGGCCCACCTCACATCATTGGTGGCAACGTTCCTCGAAGGAAGGATCGAAAAGCTCATCCACTGATATGACAAATGTCTGAATCTTACGGCGATTTTGTCAAAAGTAACCATATTTGTACGTAACGTCTGCTAATAAATTCATGTTTTTTTTATTCTTGTCTTTATTTTACGGCCCGTTGTAGAGTGGGAAAAAAACACCCTCCAAAAAATATAATTTTCTTTTTACAAATATATCAAAATTCATTTCGTAAAACATTTCAAAACAGATGTGTTGTATTTTTAGTGAAAGTTACTACCGATATAAAATGCTTTAATTGTATCTATGCAAATACTGTTGATTGATTTTGCCTTAAAAACCCCGCCCTTGTGTAATGTAACCTTGTTAGTCATTTTTTAAATACTGCTTTTCTGTGTATGAAATTAATGATTTGAAAGCGAAGATTCCTCATTAATGATAGATGTATTTGAAATATGTGATTTATTAACGGAATACTTTAAAAAATTGCTTTCGTAAACACTGATAATATTTATACTAATTTTTAAAAATGTATCAGAATGTGTTCTCAACAAAAGCTTCAAAAATAATTTATAAAACGTATGTAATTAAAATAAACGTAGATCTCTAAAAAAATTCTCATCATACTTTCTGTATAGAACAGCCCAAATAACAGAAATTGAAATAGAAAATGGAATGCCATTTTATAAAAAATGGCATTCCTAATTATAAAATTAGTAGAACTAAAATTTTTTCTCAGAGTTAACTTCAGATGAAATATTGATTGAGTTTCGAAAAAAAAAAACTTTTTTTATGACAGCTAATTATGCTGCCTATAATTAAGGGCCCAAATTATAGGCATTATAATTTGCTTCTGGATAAAAAGAGTAATTTCTTTGATACTCGAAATACGTGAAGACCTTTTTATTTGAAATTAATGCTGAACAAACGCTGCATTTTTTTTTCGATTTTTAATATTGCCTAGTACCATATTTGTCTCATATTTCTCCCCCTCCTAAATTTCAACTCTTCTCTTTTATTTAGCATATTATTTAGAAACTTTTGATTTACGGTAACAGTTTAAAATGTATCGGCAAATAGGAAATTATTTTGTATAATTTAAATGAATATTATTGAAAATTATAAATCCTATGAAGTATATAAAATAATAGTATTAGTGTGCCTTTATGTGTACTTTTTAGAGTGCTATGTGTATAATTTAAGCTGTCTTTTCAGAAACAGTGTCTATCGCATATTTTGAAAGGGGAGGGATTCAAATTTTTAAGAATATAAAATTTTTAGAGTTATGTCATTTCTTAAGATTAAATATTTTTACTGTTTTACCAGAGTAAAGGCGTTTGTAGAAAAACAAGAATTACGCTCGAAAACGTGCACGAACTGTAGAAAAAAGTGATTATGTAAAATATATTAAATCAAACTATTACAAAGGCTGTGAATTTCATATTTCTGTAATTCATAAAACGTTTAATTTCGGGAATTGAAAACAGTTATGTGATGTAAACGCTGTAAGAATCAGTTTTTATAATTAAAATGATCGTCTTAACTTCCCCCCTCCCTCCCGAGAAGTGGGGACGGCACGCTCCACCCACTCACTTAGTCTATTCCTTACAAGATCAATACTTAGACAATATCTGTCTCAGTTGGAAGTTTCATAAAGGTAGACTTAACTGTGCACTTTTAATGATCATCCACATCCTATCTGGCCGTCTCAGTCATTCGATTTAACTTGACGGGATTTCTGCCTTTAAGGCAACTATGAGATGCGTGTATGCCGCCTTTGTTCAATGCTAAATATCCACTAAACCGGACTACAGAACGGGCATTCGCTGCGTTACGAATGTCGGTTTCATTAAGAATTTACACGGTTTGTAAAAGAAATTCATTTGCATTACTGTTGATTATATAACCCTTTTCGCTTATGCTATAAGTCATAATGATCTTCGGGATTTTATCTATCAATTATCCTTAAAAATTGGCTTAACAAAGCATACTGAACGACTTGTGGTATACATAGATTTTAAGTAGAGTCTCATATGCAAAGACGTTATTGCTTTAAGACGCATCCGACTGATTGTGAAAATTTTCACAGAAGAGAAACTGATTTAGTTTATAAGTTTGCGTGTTTTTAAAGATAATTAATAGATAAAATCGCGAAGATCATTACGATTATCTCAGTACAAATGATTTTTTAAATTAATGAGACCATTCTAAATAAGCAAATTTAAAAAAGGGTCATCTGCTTAAAATCTGTATGATAAAATTTATCTTTAAAGTTTTATTTCCTGTACTGTATATTTACAGGATTTTAGTAGCAATTGCTTTATCATTCGCTCATCTTTTAAAATGTTGTAATATTTTTCTACGTGTTATTTGTTATTTTAAAGTAATATCTTCGTGTGTCACGTTTGAAACATTTCCGTGTTTTCACATTGTGATCAATTCATCTTCATTCATCTTACATTGTGATTGATTCTTCTACTGCATATATGCAGCAGATGTATTATCATACTAATCTCCGTGTTTTCTTTGTAGGACACCAGGACACATGTTGTGGGTGAATTGTATGATACGGAGAAATCCTATGTGGAGTCACTGCAAATTCTTGCTAACGTGAGTACCCATTTCAAGTTAGAGTTGAATTACTAATATCTAATATATTATTTCTTCCATCACCACGGTGCTGCTTAGAAATATTGGCAGTTTTTCTAACAGCTTAGTTTTTTAAGAAGAAGCAACTAAAGCATTTAAGTTCAGGATGTGAGAAGCAATTTTTTTTAATTGACATCTGAACAGCATAAGTTTTCTTTTGCTTGTATAGTTTTATGTAAGTTTTCGAAAGGAATTAAAAAATTCGGGCTAAAATCAATAGTAACAATTAGGGTTTCCTTAGGAGTGGATTTAAATTAACTTGACGTTTTTAGAAATAAGGAGCTGATTTTTATCGCATTAATAAATTCATGGTAATATTCTGTCATATTTGGGTGCGATAAAAAGAAAAACGTAATAACTTTTTTTCTTTGGGAAATTAAAAAGATAAGCTAGTGTCAAAAATAGGTAACAAATAAATTTAACAAAATATAATTCAATAAAATTATGTATTTTTTATTTTTTATCTTTTAAAATTTTATTTATTAATGTATTTATTTTTTGCATTGGCTTCTTTTAATGTAATTTCGTTACGCTTGTTTTGAGTACCAGGTGTGATACGTTTTTAAAGTTTATAAATCCAGTTCTGTATTTCATTTGCATTATAGAAATGTTCGTTTCAGTAGATTATTTTAATCAGAAAACCGCCTCAAAAAAAGATCTAAAAATGTTTAGTCCAAGGAATCTGAAATCCTAAGAAATACTCAAAGACTACACAAATACGTATAAAAAATGCGAGGTGATGTATAAACATGAATTCTAAAAGAAATGTGATTAAAGTGCGGTCTTCATTGATTTTACCCCTGGCATTCAGCTCTAGCAAATAAATTACATTAGTATTTAACGTAACGTATGCGATAATACGTTACGTTAATTCTGAAACACGTTAATGTGTTTCAGAAATTGTATGGATACCCTAAGACGTTAATGAAAACGGAAAGTCATCCGCTTCATATGCTCATAACACAACTTTTATCATCTATTTATTGAAGCTGGAAAGTTATTTAATCTACATAGGTGTATAATATTACACTTCCCAAATCTCTAACACTCTGTATGTTTTGTGAATTAGACCTAATCACGCCTGTGTACCTAGTTTACAAAGACAGTTGACTTTTGAAAACAGAAATAGTAACATAGAGCATACGCCAAAGCATACGAAAGCAAAGAATCTATGTGTACTAGGAATCGCTCAATCTACAGGGAGATAAGCGAATAAGCCCTGATTTCAAAATTAAATATCTCTACAACAAAGATCGGTAGAATTATGCGGTAAACTGTACGTTTATTAGCAAAACTGTAAAAATGGTGTACAAAAGTTTATAAAATTTAGTTATGAAAATCGTTAACAGATGGCGCTCTAATCGAAATGACCTATCAATAGCCTTTAAAATGTGCTTCGAAATCGAAAGTGATCAGTACAATTGTTGGCTAGTGAAAAGAGGCTAGCGTAGAAAGTTAAATAATGTATTCCATTGAACAACGTGTATTTTGGTTCTGGAATTTCACCTACGGCAACACGTCGCAGTTTTCAAAACCGATTCAATGTTCCAGTTGGACCCGATGCGAAAACCATTCGCATGCTCTTCGCGAAATTCGAATGGACTGGCAGCGTGGCTGATGATCGAAAGGAAAATGTTGGGCCTAAGCAAACTATAGTCACCCCTGAAAATGCAGCCAAAGTTTTTGAATTTGTTCAGCAAAATCCTAGGACAAACATCCGACGAATTGCATCAGAGACAGATTTGAAGAACACGAGCACACAAAAAATATTTAATAATAGTCTACGGCTGTTTCTATACAAAATCCAAAGTCATCAGGCCATACCCTTGAAAGCTGTGCAACAAAGGGTTGACTTTGCGAATCAGATTTTAACAATGATCGACAATGACAGATTTGATGTGAGCTGCATCTGGTTCACAGATGAGGCACATTTTCTTTTACAGGGAATCGTTAATAAACAAAACTGGAGATTTTGGGGTACCGAAAATCCTCATTTGTGTGAAGAAAAAGCACTGCATTCGCCTAAAGTTATGGCATGGGCTGCGGTATGCGCCAGAGGCAATATCGGACCCTTTTTCGTACGAAAAACGATAACTACAGAATGTTACGTTACAATTTTGTCATCACTCAACTAGCGTTGGAGGATCGACTGGTTCCTGCAAGATGGGGCTCGACCACATCGAACAAATAAAGTTTTTTCCTTTCTTCATGAATAATTTGGGAATAGAGTAATTGCGTTAGATTATCCTCAATTTACTGACACAGGAATAGCTTGGCCTCCATATTCTCCCGATCTGAGTCCTTGTGACTTCTTTCTGTGGGGCGCATTGAAAGACGCTGTCTATCGAAACAATCCTGCTACTCTAGATGAGCTTGAATCGTTGATTGGTGTTGCATGTGATTCCATTTCCGTCGAGACATTGCAAGACGTGATGTCAAATTTCATTGTTCGTTTACGCCACCTCATTGTTTCGAACGGTGAACATTTTGAAAAAAATTGTATTTTGATTGCAAAGGTTGCTTCACTTTATTTTTTTAATTATTTTTTTTACTCCTTTCAGAGAGAGTTTTCAGTGCAGAGCGCCATCTGTTAACGATTTTCGTAACTAAATTTTATAAACTTTTGCACACCATTTTTACAGTTTTGATAATAAACGTACAGTTTACCGCATAATTCTATTGATCGTCGTTGTAGAGATATTTAATTTTGAAATCAGGGCTTATTCGCTGATCACCCTGTATATGTACCAGTAGTCGCTCGGTATCCTTTGTTAAGCTAATTTTTAAAGACATCAATAATGATAATAATAATGAGGCTAATTCTCTATGTTAATTATTTTTCTTTTAAAAGTCACTGAAACAGGCTACGCGGTAGGTTTCTTTTTATGACTTTTTTTAATGTGAATTTTAATTACGAGTCAATTGTCTTTAAAAATCTGTCTACGTGGATATCCATCATAAGACAGATACTCTCTGTGCGCTGCGCTGTAATGTAATCGTTGCCTTTCTGCAGTAAAAATAAATGATTAATGTTTGGTAAATGATGTGTTTAAGATATTGAAATTTGCCTAAATGCGTTTTGTGTAAGCTTACAAACGTGTGTCATTATGACTTTTTTTCTTTAAAATGACTGCTATTACATACACTCATCTCTCATTCCTATTGCATTTTGAAATCTTTAGTATTAACGTGTAAAAATAATATGAAATTTCACTTATGAAGCTGTTGCGTAATTTCGTCTGAAGTTAAATACGGTACAAAATCGCAGAAAATTTCTCATTCTTTTGCTTTCATTTACATAACCAAATTTAACCTAAACTGCTAGGTCGTTAAAGATGATTTGAAAACGGTAACTTTAACTGGGAAATGCTCAGCAATAAATTATGTGAAAGGTTTAATAAAGTTTTAGTTTTCAAGTCTGAAGATGTAAAAGGCAATAGTTCTCCCTATATCTAACTCATTTTAATTTAACAGGAGTATCTGTTTTGGCTTCATCAATTCATCCGCATACATTTTTTTTAAATCACTAGACTGTAAGCTTTTTTAAGTGAATGATGAGGCTTGGGAAATGCTCTTTCGGACAGTTTGACACCAAAAAAATTAATTCAATAAAATGGGTAAACATTATCAGCTAAATGTTCCGTTGATTGATTAAATTATTTTTGCTGCTGGAAAAACAAAGGATTTATCAATTAGATATCCATTTACGAAAGATGTGCGATTAGTTTCCGAATCATTGCTTTTTAACAACCTACACTGCATTGCCACGTATAAATGAAGTCTAGATGAGACACCTATAAAAGAAAATTTTTAAATCGATAAACCGAGCTATTGTGTGGAAAACTTAAAACTCAGAGAGCTACTGTGCGACAAAAATTAAATAATTTATAATAGTATTTTCTGTTGGGAATTGGAAATGCGTAACTGATATTATAATCGCTGATTTATTGCATAATTTATGTATTTGAGATGTCTTTAGTGATATAAGAAACTTCTTATCTTGCGGTATTTGTCGTTAATTTAACAATCAGCGAACCTACTGTATTCATATTAATTTTTTATCTTAATTTAATTCGTGGGTTTAATAGTTGGGTATGGGGTTCGAATCCCGGCGAACGGGCTGGCTGCATGGGCGTTTTCTTGTTTTTTCCCGTGTGTAACGTGTATATTAGCCAATTTCCCTTAAAACGTCCTCCACGAAGGCATCCCTCAGGCAGATATTGCTCGAGTGCTTTATTATAATTAAATAAACCAAACCAATTAATTCATGGGAATGGTTAAAAAACATCACAAAAGGCTTGGGTATGACTTTAACATATGCATTTTTGTATATTTATCGCCAATAACATTCCCACTGAATTCCGTAAAAATTGCGCACACATGACGTAAGAGGGGGGAAATGAGATATTTTTTATAAAATTCTAAATTTTGTTTCGAAACTAAAACTAGAAATTAATCGTTTTACAGCATCATAACTTTTCTGCTCATTTACCTGATAATGCAAGTAAATAAATAACATAGTATCAAATTCTTTCACACTTTAAAAAGGAAATAAACTTCATTTTTTTATTCTAGGATTGGAATCATTATGGAAGTCTATTACGTATAGCGAAGTCTGATTTAGCTTTAAGTATTATTTATGAAAAAAAGATTGTTCTTTTAAGACGTTAATTTTATCCATATGTTATTTTCATTATAAAATTATAATTATGTTAAATATTTTAAAAATTCCAAAGCACTCCTATAAAGTGGAAGAATGTAGAAGTTTGATTTTTTGGGGGGACAGGGGGCAATTAGTGTCTCATTTCATTAAATATTATTTAAAATTTGCATCCCGCATCATCAACAGTTCTCAAAGGAAACCTTAGAGAATTTCATTGAAGAGATTTTGTTCAACCGGGATTTCTGAAATTGTCATAAACCCCGCAACACTCATGCGGGATTTGAATTTCTACGAACTGAACTGCCTGCATGGAAGTTTCGTGATTTCGTTTCTTGCACGTAACGTGAATATGAAACTGTTTCCCTTAGAAGTTCTCTGCAAAGACATTAATCTCAAGATTCGTCTCCGTGTGCCTTGTCATAATAAGAGGTAACCAAATGATCGATTAGCTCTTAATTGTTTTATATTTCAATTAAAATTAAACGACAAAGAACCAGTTTCATAATCCAAATTAATTTTAAGGAGATTCAAACTCTGTTAGAGAATTCTTAGATTGCGTGTGAAAGCTGGATTTTGAACTGAGGTACACCGTATTTAGCTACAAAATCCTTTATAATTTGATTACATCCTTTAGCGCTTGTTCCTATTTATCATGTTCTGTATATAGCTCTAAACCCTGCATAATTTTATTTCATCTCTTTGCGCTTATTCTTACATGGTCCTGCGAAATTCTCAGCTCGTAAATTTTCATTTCGAATCAGTAAGCATCTCTAGAATTGCTTAAACTCCCCATTCTGGTTTTGACGTCATCTTATGTTCTACGAAATTCTCAAGAGGCATGCAAACTGTAGTGTTATTAAATAAGATTAAATATCTACCATAGTAAGTTGAAATTACTTTCGGTCCATTTTCAAGAAGGATCTCAAGATTTTCATTTATGTCATTTCTGTTAAGTTTAGATTAAATAAGGTTTATTTCTGCTAAGATGCGCTGAATTATGAACATACCTGCCTGTAGTACGAAAGCATTTTAAATCTGAATGAAAGAACTAATGCTGCATGAGAAAGCCAGCGGTGGAATTCCCAGTTAATGCAGATGCCTGGCATTGCATTTCTAGCAGTGTTTACATGCCTACACTCTGAAAATTTGCTCTTGAGAATTTCGTGTCCATCTCTCATGCAATACGAAGCAAACATCTTCACACTGGCTGATCTTAAATTTCATGCGATTATGATCTATGCATCTGATGATCATACCAGAATTGTAAAAGTGTTTGGTAACATTTTGAACATCTTAGTGAAAATGTGAAATCAATCCATAAGGTACTGCGTCATTAATTGATGAAAATCATTCATTTATGACATTACTTTATAAGGTATTTTTCCCACTTTCTTCGCGAGCCTTCGTGGTGTAGTGGTCTGCACGTTGAGCCGGTATTTCAAAGGTCCGTGGTTCGATTCCCGCCGAAGGCGATTGCTCATTTTTCATCTTGCCTGCTCTAAAAAATACCTAATGTCTCTACAACTTATTTAATCAACGAAATCATTTGAAAACTGTTTTATAGATGTTCTCTCGAGTAGCTTGAGGTACTTTAATATCTACACATAGGTATTTATAGTCAATGTGTTTGATTTATTTCTGTAAGAATTTGCTTTCACGAGAATAACATTTTAGGAATTAAACGCTATTCTCCTTACATGCCAAATAAATTGTTCGTTTTCAAAATCTTAATGGAAAACGTTTTTCATGTGATAACCTGTTTTTATATTAAATTTTTATGTTTGTTGCGTCCAATATAATTCTACTGCTTAATGCTAATATTTAACGCAGAATATCATGAAAACATTAGCATCAAATATTCCGCTAGAATTGTAAATTTATGTAAATCAGTACCTTAAACACGTAATTGTGTTAAGAATATTAAAGATTTTCACAATATTAGTTAGGAGTAAGCTTTCGCGCCCTAAATCGTAAACACTGAGCGATTAATGTCGCTAAGGCGTTTGTAGCCTTTATAGGTAGCTTAAACTCTGAAAGAAATTTAAGGACTATATTTATTAAGCTAAAATATTCAATAAATGTAATCTGAACGATATGATCGCAAATAAAACCGAATTATCATAATGGGATTTGACAGGACATATATTTACTATTCATATACCCTATTTTTATACTTGTCTTCGGAACGTCATCCGATTTTGTTGCTAACGTTATTTAATTGCCTGAACATTTCCTATCCATACTTATATTTAACTGTATTGTGTATTCATGGGCTAAACTCAAAGTATTGTGTATTCATGGGCTAAACTTAAAATTTCATGACACTAACTCTTTTTGTTCTCGTTGAATCTGGTATTTTCTTTGGATGATAAGCAGACAATTGTTAGAGCTGTATTGCCAATTAATATTAAGATGGAAAATGGATAGTAAAGCACCGTCAAATTTTTGTAGAGTAATTAGCTTGCCATAAAATATCAAATAGTACAATAAATCATTCAGTTATTTACATCGTCTATCGCGTATAGAAAGTAGTTTAATTTTGTCATCAGATTGTTCTTTTGTGGTTATAATGTATTATTGCCAACATTACTAAAACAGCAGTAGCATATTGATCAAAATAGTGTCTGTGCAGTTTTCATGAAAATTTATCTCTGACCTTTCTGCAGAATTATATATATTATCACTGTAAGTGCATACGTATTTTTTGTATATAATTTTCAAAAGCAGATGTAAAATTCAAACATTTGCATGTTTTTAATCTACTTACAAGTATAAGCAATCTGTTGTTTCATTGATGATAAGCTGCATATAATTTGTTATGCCGCACATCGGGGTTTAAGTGCGCAAAAGGGCATGAATATTAAATAAAATTGTAATGTTCGTTGTTAAACAGGTCTTAACCATTGTACTTCCACTTTTTCATGTATGAATTTTAAAAATGCGTAATTTCTTGCCTTTTTTCCCCTAGGCTGTATAAAGTGAATTCACTAATAAAATCTATATCTAGACTTTCATTTCGGAAAGTGTCACATTGTAGACAAATTTGTGTTCCGCCAACTGCGCTACAGAAGCTAAATATTTCACCTTAGTTTTTTAGTGCTTGTTGCAACTAGCTAGGAACTTTGATGTATATAATGATATTTGGGTTTTTCAAGTTAAAGTCACTAAAACTATTTTTCATAATTTTTGTTACAAAGTATTTTAAGGGGAATTTTGATTAAAATTTTAATACAATTTTTTACTGCTAATTATTTTATTTTTAAGTTTTTAATATTTTATTTTGGAATTATCTCGTTAACGATTGAATAATCTTCAAATGAAATCCATTTTAAAGCTTGAATTTCAAATGCGTTTCATATTAATTGAAACATTATTAATACATATCTTAACTTTCCTGTAAATGATAAATATCCGATTTATTAGTATTGTGAGTAATGCCGAGGAGGTTCTAACTGCGTATCAAATTTCTTTTTTTGAAATAAACTACATACAAAATTCGATATCAGAGGAGGTTTTTCTTCCAAATAAGTCTTCTCTTTTCATCTGAAAAAAACTTTGTTACAAACGAGCAAAAGTTTGCTCTTCTGTTTCATTTTCTGTTTGTTAGATGAGTCTGAAATTTTCTGCTTTTCATGGCGATGATATATGAAAGTCCGTTTATCATCAGTTACAAAGCTAAGCGTAGAATCCGAGAATCATAGCATTCTCTTCCGTTTCTGAAAACAAAATGGTGAATAAATAGCAATTAGATGTAAATCGTAAATTTTAAATGTCATTGAATCACGGCAGCGTCAAAAATATTGGTTTGCGGTGTTAGTAAATTAGCTTGATACTTCCGGTCTTGGGTGTTTGAGTCCGAAAATATCTCTGCATAAAAAATATACAATTAATTTTGACGATATGTAAAATTTGTGAAATAATTCAACGGTCATGATGATTCTAACTGGTGTAGTTTTGCTCAGTAACACATTGTGCAATTTAAATGTGCAGAAAATAGTTTCTTTGAGAAGAATATTCTTATGTATGTGAAGTGAATAATTAAAATTGCAAATTGATTTATTTTTTACGAAGTGAAATTCCTAATTCTAATTAAAACAAAAACAGGAGATAAAGAATTGATGCATTTGTTCATATCTAGTTATTTTCTCTGTAATGAAATAACCATGTTTTGACATTCTCTAAATATAAGAATGCCATTCTTTAAATGTGAAAAATTGATCTTTTTATCTAGTTTCATTGGTCTCATTTTAAGAATAAAAATTGAAGTTTCTTAATGCATTTTCACAATTACGTAGAATTATTATTTGTATTTATATATGCATATATAGTATAGAAAGAGAGAAAGACAACTTTTGCAGTATGTTTTACAGCTTTCTTTTAAAACTTACTTAAATTCCACTTGATTACTCATATTCGTTCAACTTCTTTTAACAAGTAAGTCCATTAAATTTTTAAGGTGTCTGTGACTGAAATATAGGATTTTTGACAGAACTAATGGTAGTTTACTTTTAGAGTAGAACCGGCTCTACTGGAGAGCAATTCCTTTCAAATACTTATTTTTTTCTCAAACGTTCTATGTTAAAAGTACAAAACTGAAGCATTTTTTCTGAAGCTTCAACTAGCACATTTTTAAATTTGCTTCAGCTGAGGTAATCAAGCTTGAAAGTCCTCTGGGATTCTTTAGAGTCTAGTCTTCTGAAGGAAGTATGTAGTGATCAATATTTGTTCTCGGGAACTGTTTTCTCCAAGGAGCATTTATTAAGTATCCCGGTCGATTTCTTTCTTGCCAAGTTCTTAAGTTGAGTCATTTTACTTATCCATCGTGTACATATATCAGTAAGTATTTGCAATGGTGAAAATTTGAATCTTGATTTTGTATCTTTTAGATATTTCAGTTCTTAAAGGCACCAAATATATTTTTATTTATATATTTTGTGATAAATTTCATTTCTGAAAAATAACTCAAAATGGCGTTTTCTTTCCATTGTATTCCATAAACAAAATATCTCCGACCATATTTACCTATGAGTTTTGAATTTTTAAAGGATAGGATTTATAAAACTAGTTTCTTATGACATTTAGTAAAACTGTACAGATGACTAGATTTTTTTTTATTAAAATCAAATTTCTTCTTCCCTTTACCCCTGATAACTTTGAGAGAGCTCAACTATTCTTTATTCTAAACTATTTCATTTTTAGAATGAGAACAATCTGAAACTGTCTCAAATTTTAATTATAAAATAGTCAAATTGTAATTTCGGAAACATATCTTTTTAATAAAAACACAAACCGATTATAAAATCAAATAAAGATTTATTTATACACTCTTGGTAAGTTACAACGAAAATGATAATTCAAACGAAACGATTCACTTATCGTATCGTACTGTATTCAAAATTCATAATTAAACCCTGGTCGGCTACTCTATCGCTAAATTTGTAAAATCCTTACCACGGCACAGCTTTTAACTTACTTTCGTCTTTACGAACGCAGCAAGTCATAATGCTCAGTGGGACATAGCGGCGACGTGGCGAAAGCTCCAATAGCCTTTCCGTTAAGATTAACCTTCTGCTTTTAACTTAACGCTGCATGCCATTAAATTTGCATAGCTTGCTGGTCTAAGCAAATATTGTGACATGAACCAAGAAGGATATCATAGAGTTTATTTGAAATCTAACTGCTGTTCAGCTGTTACCCAGTGGGCCAACTGTATGTTGACAGCGAAATGAAATGAAATGTTCGTAGATCTGAAGTGTAATGGTTATATCCTTATATCTGATTAGCATGTTTTCTTAACCCTTTAAGAATAGGAGTAGCTAATGGGCCATTCATTGCTTAGAACCGGGTCTCATTTCATTTTGGAGATAAAAGGACGATAAAGAAACTTTAGGAGACGCTTTTGTTCGGCCGTGTTAAATAAATCCTAGATGACTTCCCTTCCCCCAATTTAAATTGTGTTTTATCTGTTCTTATTTAAATGCAAAAATGAACTGTCAGGAATTAGATTTGTTTTTTGAAGTTGTTTTCATGAATTTTTGTAAAAGCTGAGGATCGTGAAATAAATATAGTTTCAAGAAATGCTGAATTTCACTCATTTTTATATCTAGCTCCCTAATAGTTATTCAGAATAACGCTCTTAAAAAGATTTATCATTTTCACATTCATTTCAGTAATACAAAATAAGATCCTCGGTTGTTTCCAAAAAGATAGCATAGCCCTTTCGTTATAACAGGGAAATGATTACTACCAGTTAACCATAACTAGACGTAACAGATAAATTCTATCACTTTCTACATCAACGAATTTTCAAAGCTGTCTTAACAGCTCATAAGTAGAGGGTGTCTCACTCTAAAGAGGCCCCGGGAAAAGTGTGATGAAAATCTTATTATACAAGGAAACGAAACCAAATTTTTACATGAAAAATTATTACACGATGCACTTTTATCTTTGAAAAATGAAAGTGCATTAGAAGAAGTTCTGGAAGTGATCCCCCTTTCCTGTACACACAGTTAAATCTGGCGCTGCATGTTCGCGCATGTTGCTGCCAGAGTATTGGGCGTCAATCCTTGGATTTCATGACGGATGTTCTGAAGCAAATCGTCGATGTGCATGGTTTGTGTTTGTATGCATTACCTTTAAGACGACCCTCATAGAAAAACTTCAATGGAGATCGAGTCTGGAAAAATGGGAAAACTGATTTCATCGCGTTCATATTCGCTACAGATGTGTGGCATGTTGCCACATCTTGCTGGTAAGCCAAGCGTCAGCTCCTCATCATCCATCTGGTTCCCAAATTCATGAAAAAGTGCTTGGTACAATTCACTAGTGACAATAATGTAAAAAAATTGGCCCGATAATGCCTCGCTGTGGTAATGCGCAAAACACACCCATCTTCTGTGAATGAAAAGGGTTCCTCGACGGTTGCATGCTAGTTGTCCCTATACCATGAACGTGTGTTTCGTTTAGTTCACGTATCCTGCTAGTGGAACCACGCTTCATCACTCTACCACGTATAACCTCGGAGTAACATAGACGAAAATGTAACACCGTGTTGAATTGTGTATACAGTTGCGAGGAGGTCACTTCCAGCACCTCTTCTAATGCGCTTTCCTTTCTCAATCATAAAGGCAAGTTACGTAAAAATTCGGTTTCATTTCCTTCTGTTATAAGACTTTTATCTGACTTTTCCCGGAGCCTCTTTCGAGTGGGACACCTTAGTAAAAGTTTCTTTTATTATTTCGAAAATTCTTAAAACATTTCATTCAAATTTTCATTTAGAAATTAATCTAATTTTAATCATTCCTTTGTGTGTGTGTGTGTGCGTTATGTAATATTTTGCCTCGCCGATGAAAAAACTTTTACGACCAAAACACTTTATGCTTCTGTTTTCTTTTGATGATGGGTAAGTACTCCCGACAAACAGCATTAATTTGTTTGCTTTTGATTTCGATGGAGCACATTAACAAGAATTGTCGTCTGATTAAGTTCTTGTAAACTTGTGCAAGAATTGAATTAAACTTCAGTTTTTGCAAAAGTATTCCGTCAAACTTCTAGAAACTTCTGAAATTTCTTTCTTTCGCATAAAAAGTATTTTGATTTTACATCATTGAAACGTAATTGTTTAATAGTCAACAAAATTATGTAAAATTATTTCTATATATGAAGAAGATTTTTATGCGGTGTGACGAACTCTTAAAGCAGGTAAGTGTGATAGTTTTATTTGCATGATTTTCTTCGTGATAGTGATCGCTCCTGCAGGACTTGAAATTCGGGCTTTAGATGGAGGTCATGCCAGTAACGGAGAATTACATTCTCAGGTAAGTTCATTTTCTTTTGTAATTAAAATACTATAAATAGACATATTAGTTACGTAATATTGTGAGGAAATTTTTAATTTCTTATTGAGGTGTTTTTAATTAATAAAATTTAGAATTTCATATAACAAATTATATTCAAAATTAACTATTTGCTGAAGAAGGTGAATGGATTACTTGCTTTTAACTGGAATTTTCTTCGGCAGATGTTGATGTCCCCTATCAAATGGAATGGCCGCTGCTGCCTTTCCGGGGAGCATGAGTATTCCATTCAACGAATGGCTGTGAAACTGGAGACAAACGGAATAACATCTCTGGTGTAAACGGAATAACAGTCAAGAAGTAATTACCTTGAAGCACTCAATGTACTGGAAATTCTGAATTAATCGAAATTTCCTTTTCAAAATGAAACATAACAAAATGTTTATCGAAATATTTTTTTAAATCATATGCGATGTAAAATATGTATTAAATCACTTATTATTTATTCGATATTTTTATGTTTTGTAAATAAAATACTTACTAAATTATTTTACTTTGTGCTTCATTGGGCTAGTGATTTAATTCTATGAATACATATACCTAATTTCGATACATCTATAATTTGAAAATTTAAATCAGTTTAATGATTTATTTTAAAGATTTACTTCTGTTACATACTTGACATTTATTTGCGAATAAAATGAAACAACTTGTTAGACAACATCGAACATATCTAGAACAATTGTTTGAAGGTTTATTCACTCATCTCTTCAGAATTTCTTGTCCTTTTGTTTCAGATCATTTCCTTTTCGTTTCTTTCTGTACGGAAAATTGTTTCACTTGAAGTTCTTCAGTCCGCCATGGAAATAAAAGCAATAGGAAATTCCATTTTATTCATCGATTTCCTTGAAACGCCTCTGGAGGTCTTACAATTCAGCTATTGTACGTTAGCGTGCTAAATTCTTGCTGTACACAGCTGTCTTCCTTTCAAGGTAAAAGTAATGCATGTGCAATAAGAATGTGAACGCTTTTAAAAATCAGAGTCTAAAAGTGCTCCATTCAACAGGTCTGTATTGGCTTACATTAATAATAGTAAGATTTGAAAAGTAGGATTTTTCATATTTTTGGTCATTCAAGGGACCACTTCGGAAAACAAGTAGTATTTACATTTCCTATGCTTTATAACTTTTATATCCAGTCTTGTAGTATTTGAAATAGCTGAAGTGCGCAAGTGAGTTCCTTTACAGGTTAAAACATCCGTAAGTCTCTTTAAACTTATAACATTATTTGGGTAGGTAATAATCTACAAAATGTTCCAAAATGTTTACCTAAAGACAGAAATTCAACCTTTTTAACAAAATGTAACTTCATTTTTATCGTATTCTCTAATTACCATTCCTTTGTTAATACTTCTCCTCCTCTTTTAGTCCTCTTTTCCTCATACAGTGAACTCCTGTTAACATTTCTGGTGTTTTGCATGTAGTCTCCCTTCAAATTTATTTATATTATGTATCTTTCCTGATATACCATGGTTCTTACATGCTGTACAAATAAAAATGCAAGGAAGTTAAAATGTAAGGATCTTGGAATTCACAGCACGGACCATGCTGATCAACTCTATACTTAACTTGAGACACTCTATACTTAACATTCCTATCAATCTTATATGTACTGCATATATAACGGCATCAGTGTCAATAAAATCAGCTAGTGTGTACAGTGCTAGAGTAGTAGTTGTCCTGTGGAAGTACTTTAATTTTCCCATAGCATTTTAATTTCAAATAATCTTCCTCACCATTATTCTGAAGTGAAAATTATTTTCCCATTTGATATGAAAGTCAATGAAGTCAGCCAAGTCTACATCACAAGATCAGTATTGTCCTGTGGAAGTACTTAAATAGTACCGTTTCATTTTATTTTCAAATAATCTTCCTCACCATTATTCTGAAATAGAAGTGAACATTATTTTCTCATTATCCGTACAGATCGCTATTATCGGAAACCCATGAGCAATGAAATTGCAATAGTATGATTATCGAAATTTTATAACAGCATCCAGCCTAATATAGTTAGATATTAGTAATGAAGGAAAGAAAACATTGGCCTTTTCAGTAAGGCTTATAGCACTCCTGTGCATGCACAGAGGTTCTGCTTTTATTTCCAGGCCGATGCAAAATCTTTGAAACTGATCTGGGTTCAATTAGAGCTTTTGAAGGGGTAGGCATCGGCGTTGCTTAAATACAAGACATAATCCGTTTTACATTAGGATAATGAAAAGGCTGTATGTGAGGACATTCATTCAGTTACAATCAGAAAAATATTTAGGACGGATGGCTACAACGACTTTAATTAATCTATGCCAATAAAATTCCTCTGCTGAAAAAAGACGAGTTTGAATGTACGAGTAGTTCCAACCCAAAGTAAAAACTTTCAATTTAATGCAGTTTATTATTTTTAATTATCCTTTATGTGGTCAAGCACGTTCAGTAAAGAGTAGCAAGAAAATAAAACAGCTAATAAATGTTTTTCATATTTCTGAATATAGACTACCTGAATTAATTCTATAAAAGCAGTAAATAAAACGATTTTTCATTAATGTTAACGAGAGTCAGAGTGGAAATATAAATGTTTCTTTGTATGTAAATCATTCAGAATCATTCTATGTAATGTAAATCATTCTAGGTAATGTAAATCATTCAGAAAATGAATTTGAAGGGGGACTACATGCAAAACACCAGAAATGTTGCAAATCAGCGCTTGAAAAAGAGACGAAAATTTACATTCTGGTGCAGTAATTCAAAGATTATGTGTAATGGGACGCAGTAATTGGTGGGTCTGCAACGAAAGATTTTGGAAGTTCTCTTTCTTTTACCTTATTATTATTAATGAATTTACAATAATGAATTAATTATTAATAGTTATTTGTACGTATTTATTAATATTCATTTTTAATTACTCTGATTCCACTTCTCTTCTTTTCTGTTTTTCCCGCGTAAATAAGCAATGCATAGCAATACGTACATGTGGATCGCGACGCTAAAAGTTTGGAAATCAGTATTGCTGCCAGTCTCTGTATCATGTAACCATTTTCTGTTTTCTTGTATGTAGAAAAGCATCGAATATATATGCATACATGATGATATACTAATTAACAGAGATTATCAAAATTTAATTCCAAAAAACTAAACTCAAATAACAAAAAGATTTTAAATATGCAGTGTGTAGAAAATTCAACAACATTTGTACCATTGAAAAATCTGTGAATGTAAATTTTAAAGTTTAAAAAATATACATGTAGAAAAATGAAATGAACTTATTTTTCATTAGAAAGCCTCTGATAATGTATAAGTATCTAAAATTTCATGTACGGTGATTTGTATTGCTAGCCTTTAAAAAAATGGCCAAATTATAGAAATAAATTGTTTATAAATATAATTCAGGAAGCGACTCGTCATCAGTGGAGTTAGCTAGCTTGGAGTTTATTGCGATATAAAATTCAAAGCTTCGATCAAGCGTACATTTTAATCAAAAAACATAAGACATACCATTAGATCTTAATTTTAAATAATAGGCGGTTAAGTTATAAAAATGTGCACCCTCCCACTGTGATTTAATCTTATTTTAGATATACATACATATAACAAAATACGATGGCTGCTTTAAAAATAATTGGCGACCTCAAAATTAACTATTTTAGATTTGGTGGTCTAAAAAGGAATTTAATCCGGCTGGATTGTTTCTTCTTTCAAATGAATGGACTCTGTGTGTGTGTATGTGTGTGTGTAAAATATAAAATTTTAATTTCTAATAGCCCCTTACTTCCTTCTAATTTAGTTATTTCCCCTTTCTGTCCAAAAAATATTAACATGTTTATACTAAATCGTTCACAAGTACGTCATTTCAAAATAACCTATCATACGATTCTTATATAACGCTCTCTCTCTCTTGTATTCTTATATAATGACGCTCTTCATGCAATCTTAATCGGTGTTATATATTATGTAATGATGCATGTGCTTACATAACGGCGAAAGGGAAACTGAAGTCAGCATTCAGCAGTAATTTAAAAGTTGCAAACTGAAAATTTTAATCAAGCATTGAAAACAAAGATGAAACATGACTTCGGTATTTATAATCTAATATTCAATTTATTTCATCATTCATAATATCAATCAATCAATAATTTCGATTCTTCTGACGCTTCTCTGTTCTGGAGAGATGTTGTCCAATTCTTATCTTCTACTGTTAATTACAGTTCAGGAAATGTATAAAAACTAAGCTAATAATGACGGAATACCAGAGGTGCGTCTTTCGCTAATTAGATATGTATGTGTTAAGAATATTATGCCCAAAATAAAGAAATCTTCATCCAACCATGACGACCACTTTCGAATAAATTTAACTTGTTATCGTCATCATCATCATCATCATCTGCAGCATACTCAATAGTTTCATCACACATCATGTTTAGTTCTGCTAAGTAGAAAAATGAACTAGTATAAAAAATTGTTTTGCAAAACTGTAAAAAATGTAAACAAGCACTGTGTCAATAAACAACAAGTTTTTTCATTGGTGTCAGTTTATACAGTAATTTTTTTAACTTCTTGTAATTCTTCAAATATATATATATATATAATGTAATATTTTAATGCCTAAGTGAAGGAATCCGGTACTTTTAATTTCTGGCCTCTGAAGACACTTTTATTGCATAGTTGGAAGGATGAATGCATAAACCAAAAAATTCCAGATATTGCTGTTTTGAAGCATAATTTTATTGCAGGATAATTCACATCAGATCATCTTTCTGTAGATAATATATTTTTCAATCGCATTTGAATACAATAATTTCCATGTACACGGGTTTTAAAGTAAGGCGTCATCTTAGGCAAATAAGCAGCAGCGTGTATAAGGAGCGTCTTGCCACTAGGAAAGCGTTAGCGAAAAACAATGTAGCAGTTCAGAGGGAAAAAAGGAGGGAGTCAAAAGTTTCAGTTCCGAGTTAAAATATTTTGGTTTACAATTATTTGATTGGGCAACAGGTATATGCATTAAGCGTTACATAGGATCGCATGATTAATTTTAATGACGCAGTTTAAACTTATAGCTCTATTTTTAAAATAGAGTCAGGAAATCACCAAATTAAATCAAAAAATAAAAGAGTTTATAGCTTATTATTTAAATTAGAATTAGAAGTTTCTTTCACACTTTTTTATCTTACATATATATATATATATATATCTTTTAAGATAATTCTACTAAAATTAATCTTAGGAGATAATATAATCAATATTTCTTTAGTAAATAAATTATTATTAACATACTTTGCAGCAACTGCGCAAGTAGTAGAATAACTCGATTTCGCACTTAGTGAATTTAAAATCATACAACATTATATATATTTTTTTTCTACTATGCCAAATTGAGTATGATATTTGAATTTGCTTTTATTATATTTTAATTTAATTATTACCACTTTAATTTAATTATTACTTACTTAACTTACAGCGCATGATTATTCTTCAGGTTTTTTAACTTAAATTTTTCTGATTTATGTTAACTTATATGTAAAGAAAGATAGAAATATACATTGAAAATATATATTAATCCTAGTCCTAGTTTCTACGCAATACTATTGATTTTCTAAGCTTTTTCTGTGGCTGTTGCTCGTATATATTCGCAGCAAACACTCATAATGGCAAGTGAATGCGACAGTATCGATATGGCTGCTGAAAATGAAAGTAAATGAGAAAACATATTCTCGTAACAACCTTTAGCTTCAGAAAATCGAAACATCCAAAGAGAAAATACTTTTTGCACCCCTCCCTCCGAAAAAAAAGTAAAAGGCATAGGTCTAAGTCTTGTGAAGTTCCTGGACAGAATATTGTGTTTTGCCAAGTAAAGTATAAGAAAAGTAATGAATAAAGTTCTATTCAAATTTCCTTGAAAATATTTCTCTTCTTTGTTTAATTAACATGTTGTAAATAATGATTAATTTGAAGCAAAGGAAATCGTATATATATATTGACAAGTGCACGAAGCAGAATCGATATGGCTTTTCTGAAAGTGAAGAAACATATTCTTGTAGCACCATTGGCACTAGAAAATCGAGAATTCCGACAAGAAGTCGTAAAATATGTTCTGCGTAAAACGTAAAATAAGCCTAAATCTTGTCAAGCTCCTGTGCAGAAAATTATGTTTTGCTGAGTACGCAATAGGAAAACTAATGAATAAAGTTCAACATAAATGTCCTTGAAAATAACGTTCTTCTCTGCTTCGTTAGCCTGCTAGAAATAACACTAAATTTGATGAAAAGAACCTTCTTTGTCAACGGGTTTTGTATAAGTACCAAACTTAACTGAACTGAAATTGACCGAGAAAGAAAGTGAATTAATTGCAGTTACTACGCAATCAATCTAATTGCAGTGTTTAACAGTCTCGTAGCAACCCTTGGTACTAGAACGTCGAATCTTTGAACCATAAGTGGTAAGATATGTTCTGCAAGAAAACGTATGTGAAGTCTAAATCTTGTGAAGTTCCTTGATGTAATATAAATCGTGTTTTGCTGAGTGAGGTGTAAGAAAACTAATTAATAAAGTTCTGTACAAATTTTCTTGAAAAATAATATCCTTCTCTGATTAATTAACATGCTGGGAGTAATGCTAAATTGGAAGCAAAGCCTATCGTTTGTCATGGTGTTTTATTTAAATGTAGAACTTAGGCGTTTAAATCTATCCGAAATAGAAAGAAATTGGCCTAACCGCAGTTTCTGAGATACTTGTTTAATAGATAATATTCTCATTCAGGGACATGTTTCTTTATATTTTTCTAAGAATTTGCGAAAGTAGAATAAACGCTTCTAACATATTATATAAATAAATATCAATGATGATTTTGAGATACTTATGGTTGCAATAATATTGATTTTAAAGCTTGATGTGGCGAGTTACAGTAAGGTTATTATTCCAATAATATGCTCTCGTGTAAACAGAGTAAATTTTACTGACGGAAGAATGCATAATTATATCAAACCATAATGCTGAATCATACAAGGTAAGCACTGCTGGGAAATAACATCGAAAAACGATATGGTGAGCTAATATCAATATTTTCGCAGCATACCTTTCATTTTACCGAATATATTAACGGTTTTCAAGAAAAGATTGCTCAAACAATAATATATCGATATCAGTCAAAGAATAGCATCAAAAATCAATCTGCTAAATGTGTCTAATGTTAAACTGAGACATATACATTGAAATTCGATACATAAGATTAATCATATAGATTTTATGAATGTGTCATATATTATTCATCTCTACCGGGATATCAAAGGGGATAGTTTTAATTCCACACGTTTTCCCAATGAATTGCGAAAGTAATTGTATGTATTTTTATGCCTCGGCTGGTATATAAAAAATTGTCTTCTGTTTTATTTCTTATCTTCAAAAACTTTTAACTATAATAAAATGAAAATAAATGAAAATAAAATTTATTTCCTTGATAGAGATTTAATTTCTAAAGCACCCTGTGTAATCTAAAGCAAGTGGCTAGTATCAACTATTCAACTACAAGGTTATTAGCAAGCGGCATAAATTCAGAGTTAACTCTCCTACCGCGAACTCTTAAAATTGCTGCTTAAGTACTGTTTTCAACTCACTTAGATTTGCATATACGTCATTAAATTTACATTCTGACAGGAAATTGACGTTAGAAGGCAAAGGAAAGTTTCTTAAACTAAAAATATTTGGTTAGAATAAAATAAGGTCTTTACAATATTTCCCGCCAGAATTTAAATCTTTGAAAGTGAGATCTTTAACGACCTAGGTGAACATTTTAAACTCTAACTTAAATTTGAAGAGCCAGCCTTACAATCTAATGCTACTACATACTTTAAGTTTGAAATTTAACAATACAAATTCAAGGAACACAACTTGCAAATCTTAACTAACATATTTTGCATTAAATCTTATTTCCTTCCAGCGGATTTGGAAGGAAAACAATATTAGCAACAAGTTTTAGATAATACATGCAGCTGGCTAAACAATTCATCAAACTCCGTTTTCATTTCCGACAAGTTTAATTTTCTACCCCTAGCTCTCCCGCATATGATTGTACTGAATTTTCAACCAAATTAAAGTGGGGTGTTTTAATAACAACTTCACCTCCTGAGCGACAACCTACATGTTAATAAGCTCAGACACATTAGACTTCAACAAACTCCCTACACTCATGCTCATCCTAGTGTACTTATTCAAAACGCATTAAGCTTTGTGTTCAGCCGGAGAACCTATTTACCATTTAACATACCTAAACTTATAAAGTATTTCTCCCACTTCCCTAGCGTGCTTTCGTGGTGTAACGGTAGCACGCTGGGCCGGTATTCCAGAGGTCCGTGATTCGATTCCCGGCGAAGGCGTTGTTAATTTTTCATCTCTCCGGCCTCCAAAAAATAACCTAATGACTCTACAAGCTAGCTTTTTCTTTTAGTACATTTGTAATTTCGCGAATTTTAAACTTTCAATCTCTGCACGTAGTTGCAGCTAGTTTTACAAAATTACGGCACTCTTTACATCCAGAAACACGCATTTACATTAAGCACAGTTTTAAATGCAATATATATATATATATACAAGTTTCCAGTTTTCTTATATCCAAATTAAACGAATTTGCTAGTAATAATTTTATTTCGCCAAATCGCATAAAACAATCCCTCCACGAAGGCATCCCTTCCCTTAAGCAGATAGCTCTCGAATGCTTTGCTATAGCTAAATAAACCAAGGCAAACCAACTGTAATTTAGGAAATGATAGCCTTTCTGAGATTCATCCTGAAAAGCTATAAGGTATTTCTCCTGCCTTCTTGGCATGCCTTCGTGGTGTGGTAGTCTGCACGCTGGGCGCGTATTCCAGAGGTCCGCGTTTCTATTCCCGGCGAAGGCGTTGCATATTTTTCATGACTCCTGCTTCCAAAAAATACCTAATGTCTTTCAGCACTTAGCGTATTTCTATGCAGCATATGAATTGCAAATGATCCTTCCGTGATTTCGAAGCATAAAAGGAATAACTTTGAAATTTATAAATGATTAACTTGTAGTTATTCTTATCAATTTTTTTCTTTCATTGTTTAAAACGTGATAACAGAAAAGGCAATTAATATTTTTCTCTTATATAGATTTTATAAATTAAATAAATTATACCTATTTTATCGCATTCTTTTTCGCAACGACACAACATAGCTTTGTTAAGCTCGGTCTAGTGCACAACAAGATCTAGCTATTTGATTCTTATGCCAAAAAAATACATCTTTTCATTACTTGATTTCTTTAGTGCTTGCTATTTAGAAATGAATTTCAAGATTGTTTTGTTTTTCTGGAGGAAAGTAAATATTAACAGCCCGAGTTTTGCTCTTTCCGACCGATTTATTCCAGTTTCCACTTTTAGATGAGCAAATAGTTCCTTGCATGCTTTGCCATAATTGACTAAACAGAAAAAACAAGCAGTTTTTTGGAAAATAATAATTACAAATGAATAGATTTTTCGTATGACGTGTATTATTTTCCGATTTAGACTAACAAGAAATTCGGGAATTAACCATGTAACCGGATTTAAATTGTTAATCTCACTAACTTCTTGAATTCAAATTAAAAGCTTTGTTTACAGTTTAAGATATTAAAGAAAAGATTCACTCCTTTGTCTCCGTTATTGCGTCTTGAATACGAGAAAGCTAGATGAGAATGAGAGTAACACATCTGCTGGCAAAATAGGAAATTCCAGCCAACTAGAGTAATATTAATATGAGCGGAGGAAAGGAACTTCTGCAAAGCAACCACTTTCGTATTCAAGGTTTTATTAAACTTTGAAATCCATAAAAGTTCCGAGTAAGGAGCATTTTGTAATAATGTGGGAAAGAGATAAATTTTATAAACATATATTTGACTTCAAATATTCCTTTTATTTAAATACGTAATAGGAAGGTTTCGCTTTGTTATTTCGCTCACTGAATACAATTTTGAGACCCAATTTGCGTTATCTTACGCCTCAATATATTCGCCTAAGGCAATTTGTGCATCAGATCACTTCTGCGGATTTCGTCATTTTTAAATATTTCTATGCAGTATATACTACCCTGTTAGTGAACCTCTTTTATAGGAAGATTTTTAAAATTTTGGAAAATCAAGAATGCGGAATTCGTTTAGAAGGATTGTCGCAAGTAATATAGATATGGATTTATTGCATCATTATTCAACGGAAAAACCCACAAGGTTTGTGTAAATAAAAAAAGAAACTAGTTTGTTCTTTATTTTCTGAAATGATTTCCTAATTTTCTTACCTTACTTCCTTGCTTTACTTACGGGATTTCAGATCCTGGAGACTTTCTCAAACCTTTCAATATCGCCAGTTCTGATGCTTAACCACATAGTCATTTTAACATTATTTTAATACAAGAAGCAATTTCTAGTTTGCAATTTTCTTTAAAATTACGGTTCAGTTTAGATGATTTCAGTTTTCTGTGGAGGTACTGTTTATTATCGATGTTTATTTATGTTCTTAAACACACTAGTAACTTTCCGAGATGGTTATCGTAGAAATACACTCCCTATGAGACGGTTCACTGTATTTTTAACGTGATTCTTGTTCATCACTATTTCACCATTACATGTGGCGAAATCAGTTCGAATCACTAAAAGGGGCTCTCAGCATAGTCGTAAAATATTGCCATTAACTAGGAAGAATTTCTTACCTTGTCATCCGTAGACTATCTCTTTATATGGTATTTCTCTCGCCTTCTTAGCGTGCCTTCGTGGTGTAGTGGTCTGCAAGCTGGGCGTGTATTCCAGAGGTCCGTGGTTCGATTCCCGGCGAAGGCGTTGCTCATTTTTCACATCACCTGTATAAAAAAATACCTAATGGCGCCCGAACTTAAAGGGTGGTGGATGATGTTTCTCCAACGGCAGGATTTGATGATTGGATCCCCTAAAAACCTCAGTCGCCCTTTAAAGGAGGAAGTATATAAGGTATTTCCCCCGCCTACTTAGCGTGTCTATGTGGTGTAGTGGTCTGCATGCTGGGAGCGTATTCCAGAGGTCCGTGGCTCTATTCCCTGCAAAGGCGTTGCTCATTTTTCACATCTCCTGCTTTCAAAAATTACCTAATGTCTCTACAACTTTACCAAAGACGTCTTTTATATTTCTTGTAATTCAACTTGTAGAGTTTCTTTCGGATATAAGAAAACTGAAGAAATTCTCAATGCCGTCGCCGAGATTCGAACTCCGGACCTCCCAAATACGCGTCGAGTACGCTTTCAATTACACCACGAAGGCATAAGAAAGAAAATACCTTGTAAAAGATTTTTCACTCTGTATTTAATGGATACGCTGTTTACAGAGTAAACTACTTTCTTTCGAAATGTCCAATCTTTCAAAATAGTAACTCATTGCAAGTTATAAACTGCAGGGATAATAGTGTCTTTTTGGAATTTATTTCCGTCTCGTATCTGGTTAACGTGAATAATGTATCTTCTTTTTCAATGCTTTTCATTTTCCTTCTGCCATCATTAATATTAATAATAGTAAAACTACCGAAATGATTTTTCACAAAAAGATGTAATTTTTTCTATATATCAACATAGTTTCAGACATTTAGTACTTTAGTAATTGTATTTCGTGATAGCAGCTGAAGTACAGGCTCAGTACGTAATTAACTGAGTTGTGCGTACTGTTGTACGTACTGAGTTGTACGTATAACTCAAGGTAGGTTTGATTCTATCCAAGGTAGCAGTTTTTGTCCCCTTCGCCATCTTCTATCCTGTCCTCCTAGACTTACTGTACTGCGCTCATTCTACTTGAAGCGCCCTTCTATGGGACACGAAGTTCTGACAGCCGAAACACAGCATCGCCCTTCTATGGAACACGAAGTTCTGACAGCCGGAACACAGCATGAACTTTACATTCATTCTAATCTCGGCATACAGCGGAAGTTGGCGTTAGTTGATAATATTCAGCCCTTGATTAGATAATTAACTTGTTGCGAGGTTGAGACCTTGCGAACTAAATATGTGCATTTGAGTGTTTGCCATCAAAGTCTGTGCTCGAATCAACACTCGAACGCCAAGTTTTCGGTTTTATCCGTTTTGTGCACTCTCTGTGAATTTTTCACTAAACTGATTGCGCAACTTTTGGTCTCGTTCATTCGCTCTCGCAACACTGTTTTATATTCAGGTTGGAATTTTAATATTCCTCTTTATGCCTCTCAAAGTGGAATGCTACCCTATGTTCTATGGTAATTATTGCTCATCTGGATGAGTACTATCACCCTTCTTAATTTGTAAAAACAATTTAGAATCAACCTGTATAACACGAGGATCATAATAGATTTTACATTCTAAAACATTAATAGTTTTATTTCTTATATCTGTACATATCTCTTGTCATTTTTCAATTATAAAAGTGGTCAGTTTTCCTGAAATTTTCTTTGTGATTCTGAGAAGTCATTATATATTTTACAAGACTGAAGCAAATTTTGTTACATTTCTTTAAACAAATTATTCAGCGTGAAGAAAGGCGCTTAGAAAAAACGAAAAGGTATAGTTTTAGAAAATTTGCATTCAAAAATAATCTTGACTGAACATGATTTTTTACTAAGATTTTAACTAGGTTATTTCTTTAACAGCTATAGGAAACATTATTCGATTACCTTTATTATTTTTCTGAAAGCTGGCTTTGAATTCTGACAGAACTTTGAAGACAATATAAGAAACAGTCAAATTTATTGACTCTTAATTTTCTCGTTACACCTTTCGGTATAATTATGTATGGTCAATATTACGAATATAAAACCTCTTTTCTTGTTTTTTGACTAAAAAGCTCTTTAGTTCTTTCTAATGCTCTTTTTAAGGATACTTCTGCGCAACTGTTTCGTATCATTTCTAGCCTCGTTCTCATAATCATAAATTCTTATTTAGAGTCGTCTGGTTGAAGACATAAAGGAATGGCTGTAGAGCTTATTCATGTTTAATATGATTTTTGATACAGTTACAGCGTTTTCTCGTAATAAACATAAATCACAATTTTTCCCCACGCTTCCTTTGCTAAACGAATAAAAACTAAAATGCGAATCAGAAACAATCCTTAATATATTCCGCGAAGATTGTATTAAGCAAGATTCTATAATTTGATATAAAACTAATTTCAGATTTGGCTTTCTGTGATTACTTCGCTTTATGAAGCGGATCAAATTACAAGACAACTCGCAGTTATATATCTGTGAACTTTAAAAACTAGTTCTTTTGGTGAAATTGATACTTATATGCTCCACAAGAAAATTCAGTATCATCTAAAAGTTTCCGAATGTAGAAAATGTAAAGGTTGTGTTATATTTCTGAAGTAAAAAAATGTGTATGTAAAAATTTCTTGCCTATTACAGTTCTAGTTTTTATATGTCAGACATTCCAATTTTAGTTCTTATATAGTTCTTATATGATTATTCTTGCATTTAAATAGGAAGAGTGTATAAGTATAGTTTTCTTATTAAATATAATTCCTATATCTGAAGCAATGTGATCAGTTCCTACTAGAAGCAGAAAGAAGCGTCTTTGAAAAAGGTATGGGAAATATCAGAGATTGTACAGCATGTTTTCAATCTGACTGCATAGAGAAATATCTCTTATACGGTTGGTTACAGAGCTATAGTTCCAGTTCAAGGAATCATGTAAAGTAGGCTTCTTGACCACAACAGCTCCCATAAAATGGCAATTTTTTGTAAAAATATGTGAAACGTTATGCAAGATTATATATATGTATAATTCTGCACATTTTTGTATAAATCTTTTATATCTTTATCTATGTATCTCTCTAACTATATCTATATCTATCTATCTATCTTTATATCTATCTATCTATATACCGATCAATGGCAATGATTACTTGCTTTTAATATAATTACTTGCTTTTAATTTAATTTCTTTTTACAATTGAAATTTTGTTATTCATGATTTAATTAAAGTCCCCGTTAAACATTTTTAACAATTTACATTCAAGTTGCTTTAAAACAATTTTCGGAATTAAACTTAGTAACTATGGATTCACTCTTTTTAGATAATTCTACTAAAATTAATCTTAGGAGATAATATAATCAATATTTCTTTAGTAAATAAATTATTATTAACTTACTTTGCAGCTATTGCGCAAGTAGTAGAATAACTTGATTTCGCACTAAGTGAATTTTATCATACAACATTATATATATATATATATATATATATAGTAAAGTTTTTGTATAAGAACTTTAAAACTTAAAAATTAAAATATTAAAAAATTAAAAAAGGTTGGAGATAATATATAAAGTGGGTACATTAGGAAAGAGATAAATAGCGCTAATAGCTGCTATTTAGCATAGCAAATGTTGTATGATCTTAAATTCATTTAGTGCGAAAACAAGTTACTACTACTTGCGCAATTGCTGCAAAGTTAGTAAATAATAATTTATTTCCTAAACAATAAGAAAATACTGCTTTAAAAATAATTGACTACCTCAAAATTAACGATTCTAGATTTGGTGCTCTTCCCTAAATTCATCTGTTCTCCCAAATTCGAGATCCGTCTATGTTATGTAACAACCTAAGATTAACCAATAACAGATTAGCTGTACTTACACACCAGATTTAGTATAAATACTCTTGGCACAATAAATTACATCATTCTTCCTTTCCCTAACTGCTGCTCTGGCAACCTCACGCCGACTCTCAAATGCCTGGGTGAGGGGGGGACCCCTCAAGGTGCTCTTCCTCAAAATTGGGGATGGAAAATAGCCTTTCTTCTTTGACGTGGGCTTTGACAACTATTGTTCCATGTAATATGGACAGGACAACAACAACATTAAGACAGGAAAAGGTTGCCATTGGCACAAATTTTCTTCCGTGTGGCATTTCAACAATAAAAGAAAATAGTAGCAAAAACTGTATGAAAAGAACTGTAACAATTAAGAAACTGATAAGTAAAACTGATAATTTTATAATTAATTCTAGGTAAAATTCAATGCAGAAGACTAAAAAAAAAATGTAAAAAGGATGGTTGCAAGAATATTTACGGACTACATTACGGATTAAATTACGGATTTTATTACGGATTTAATTACAAAATATACAAATCTTCAAAGGAAACGGGGCATCCTTTCTTACCTTCCTCTACGGTTTCGGATAAACTTATCATTACCTGTTAGTTTAAAGTTTCAATTTGAAGCGTTTTTAAGAAAATAATATACCGTGTGAATATGCTGTTTTCTTTAAGTACTTGTGAAAGTAAAGCAATCTCTTCTTTTAAGTCGTCAACTTCTGTACAGATTTTGTTTGTACGGATGATTTTCTTCGTTTTTTTTTTTTTTTTTTTTTTTTTTTTTTTCCCACTCTGTACTGATGATTTTCCTAGAAATATTTGATTTCCAGTTAATAAGTTTACATTTAGAAAAATAAAGATTCTTCTTTTCTCAAAAAGTTTAATTTTTTTTATAATTAATGATAGTCAAGATATTCTATATCTTGTTGATTTTTATTGATTTTGTTAATTTTTAAGCAAGAGGGATAGATCTGGAATTTTTCTATGACATCATAATTATTAAAAGTAATTATATCATCAATATACCTATTGATGTTTGCAAGAAATTTAAACTTGCTTGTTCAAGAGATTTTTGAAACTGAAATTCTTTAGTAAACAAGTGTAAGTCAGAAAGTTGTGTCGAGAAGTTTGTTCCCATAGGAATATCGTTTATTTGCTTTAAAATTGGTGTTATTAAATTTAAAATTGTTGTTAAACAATGTCAACTTGAGATAAATAATCCATTTATGTATTGTAATTATTGAAAGCATTTCTGGAGACGAGTTTGGAAGCTGCAATTAAGGATAGTACAGTATACAAATTCTCAAAATCTTAACAGTTAATTCGTTTAATTTCTAGACATTATGTAGAAATACGAGTTCAAATTCCTTTTTTTATCTAATAATTTAAAATTTTGTGCCTTAAAACTCGGTCATCTCACTGTATCTTTTCATTAGGGAAAGTTATTTAAATCATATAATTCGGGTCATTTTTCTCAGGGCCAATTTTACGTATATTTAAAACCCATTTTTGAAAAGAGCGTTGACATAAGGACCAGCATAGAATGTTATAGAGCATCTAAATGCTAAAGAATTTAATAATACCAAAGGAATCTGCGTTACTGTGAGTAAAATTATTTCGATTCCTATTGCTTATTATTAGTTACTTGAGCATTAAAAATTATTATTAGGATTATTTAGACTGTCGCAAACAACCCCAGAGCTGTCTACCCAAGAAGAAAGATGCTTTCGTGAAAGACTTTGTAAAGGAAACTGGCTCATATTTACGTTACATATGAAGAAATTTCGTTCGCCAGGATTTTATCTTTATGAATCCACTTCCTAACTGAAACTTTATTTATAGAAAAAATGGGTACAAATTTCAGTTTTGTATTCTTTTATTAAAAGAGTCATACGACCAAAATGCTTCTCGTTCAATTGATTAATTTCTTAAAATAGATCCATGAGTCTACATCCATCCATTCAAAAAGTATTTGATTTTCAATCTGTTTTCAAACATCTCTTGTTCAGACGTATAAAATGTGAATGCAGAATTTAATATTTCAAATTTTCTTTTGCAATATTCAGATCCCCAGCTCTTGAAGTTGGTATTATAAATGCTTCCTTTTTCAGAACGTTTATTCGAGGTCATGTGATCGAAAAACAATGTATAAGCACTAAGAAGGAACTATTTATTCTCTAAATTGTAAAAAGTAATTATACTGGCGTGCTAATTAACTTAACCGACTCTCGTATAGTCTTTAGTACTTTTCTTTCTGTTCTAGAGTCGTTATATAATTAGGAAGAGTGCATTCGTGAAACTATTTTTAATGAGAATTCTGCACCTATTAATTTATTAATTTCCACACTAATTTCCGAGAATAAAAGGAGAACAAGATTTGATTTACCCGCTTAAATTTCTGGAAATGTTATTTAGCTACTGAAGTCACCAAGTAAACAATGTATTTTATTTTCATTTTTATTATTTTGGGACATTTGCCATCATTTGCCATACGAAGCCGTTGTTTAAAATTTAATTAAAAAAATTTTAGGTAATTGCAAATATAGCCGTAGACTGAATTATTTAGATTACACTGCAAACACACTAGGGTTATTTGCTTAAGGGGTGGTGATGTATTCAATTATGGCAAAGCATACGAAGGCTATCTGCCTAAAGGGTGGGATGCCTTCGTGGAGGACTTTCTAAGGGAAACTGGCTCGTATACACGTTACACATGGGGAAAACCACGAAAACACCCATGCAGCCAGCCCTTTCGCGGGATTCGAACCTCGGACCGAACTACCAGTGTTCAGCGACTTTACCGCTCGGCCGCTGGTGGGCCTATTTTGCTTAAGGGGAGAGATGCGCTAGTAGAAAATTTCCTAAGAGAGCAGTTACCGATTATTGGTCTTTTGACTGTTATCTTAGACCTCTCATTTACATAATGTTAACGTGAGTAATGAAAGCGGAAAGAATTATTTATTTACAGCCAAACATTAGAGGCGCTTGTCTACCCGAAGGGAAAATCCTTTTTGGTAGACTTCCTAAGTAAAGTTGGCTTATATTCGTAGTTTGAAACCCACTAGTTCGCATGGAGCCAGCCTTTTGAGCCTCCATGGAAAGCACCACCTTGTAAGGAATTTTCTCCTTCGATACTGCGTGCCTTTGTGGTGTAACTGAAAGTAAATCCGGCCAGCATCGGGAGGTCTGAAATTTCAATCCCTCTGGGGAGTAGTTGATTTTTCCCGTTTCCTGCTCCGAAATAAACCTAATGACGTCCGAATTAAAATGTGGATTTAGCGATTGGGTCCCCTTCACCCCAATCGCCATTTCAGTGGTGGAGAATGTAAGGAATTTTCACCTTCATTACAGCGTTCCTTCGTCGTGCACATACGGTTGGTATGGGGAGGCCCGGAGTTTGAATCCCAGCGAGAGGTAGCTGATTTTTCATATTTCTTGCTCCGAAATAAACCTAATGACGTCCGAACTAAAATGTGTATTTAGCAACTGAATATCCTTCACCCCAGTCGCCAGTTCGGTGGGGGAGAATGTAAGGAATTTTATCCTTCATTACTGAGTTCTTTCATGGTGTACGTATGGTTTTCGTCAGGACGCCCGAAGATCAAATCCTGTTTGAGGGCATTGTTAATTTTTCCTGTTTCAGACGCCGATATAAACCTAATGACTCTATAATCTGAATAAATCACCTGTGTTCAATAATTCTACCACTTGACCATTGATATGTGAATAGGGTGAAAAACTGTGAATTAAAGATAAGCTGAATAATATAAATTTTATATATGTTTGAAGTTAAACAACAGGTGATAAAACCATCTCTCTGTAGTTATATAAACTGCACGTACATTTCTTTCCAATGGACATTTTATAACGAATCAAATGCATCAAAAATAAATGTTAACGACCCTATAACACTACAAGCATTTAGAATGCTAAAGCTCAACTATCGAAATCTGTAATTTCATATTTATTGCTGCCGGATTCGAAAGAAGACCTGAATTATTTTTTCTCTGTAGTAATAAACTTAGAAGGAAATATCTACTAAGATAACTATTCTGCTTTCAGCTCGTGTTTGTAGACACTGAACTTCAAATCATGCTATCCTTTATAACGCAACAAAATATAACTAGTGTTGCTCTTTTTTAACGGTAATTTATCACTTCAAAATGCTGTAGTTGTTCACAAAAGTCCTTTTCTTCCCCTACCCGTATTCCCATATGGATTAACTGGTCTTTTCTAAAGGTCACGAACAGTAAAGGCAAAGAAAATATGAATGGATGGGTCGAAAAAGATGGGATTTACAGCGAGTAGACTGCATAGTACTACTGCAAGGCAGATGAGCATCCATCACCGGAGCAATTCAGTGTATACATGTTTCTAGGAGATAAATTTCTTGACACCTAGTCTTGCGAATATATTGATCTACGTATCAAATTTGACGTCTTTTATTTACTTTCCACTAAAAGGAACTAGAAATAGCGTGACTCTATCAAAACTCCAGTTTTATAAACCTAGCGTATTCAGACGAAAAATAATAAGTTATTCCTATTATTAATGTTCTTCATTTTAGGAGAAGAAATATTGTGGAGTTCTTGCTTTGCCTTTGTTGGTAATTGTTCCGTGATGAATTAAAATATGGAGATGCATTTTTAAAAAAGAAGGGGGATTTGTACTTATTTACGAAAGACAATTTTGAGTATGTAACCATGTATACAAAACTCTGAAATAGATGATAATTATGATTTTGTGTGTTGATCTTATTTAAAATATTTCTGCCTGACGTAGCGATTTGATAATAAAGTATCGATTCGTGTTGCACAAAAAAAAAATTGTTTTTGTTTTGTGGGTGTGTGAATAATTGAATAAACTTAGCACCTAAAGGTTATTTGTGATCTTATTTAGTTGCCCTCACTTTGCATCTAGTTGGTTTTTTGCATTCGTTTCACATTTTCATTATTCTGCTGTTTTTAATTTAATAGCATAGTGTTTATTTCCAATACATTATCTGGTTCAGAGTATTAAATATAAGATGAATGATGTAAACTTAGAGCCTTTCTTAATTCCAAGATGATTACCGAGCATTATATTATGCACAACTCCTACTGAAGGGGCATTTTATTATTTTTATATAGATTTTGGTATAGTGATGTAATACGCGATCTATAGCTTTTCGTTTGTTATTTATTTTTCAGATGCCGCCCTTAAAATTAATTGTTGTTTAATAAAAAATATTTATTTTGTGCTTTTAATTATTTGTATTTATTTTCATATTTAAAAATAGCGTTTTAGTAGCGCCATCTAAGAACTAACTAAAAGTGGTAGACTGCATGCTACATCATTATCGATTTTGAAAACTCAGCTCCATGAAATAAAATTTAAGTGATCAGTTCGAACCGACCATTTGTTTTCTTCTGTAGCTTGCAAAAGTCTCTAAATCATATTGGATTTTCTTATCAGATGATCTGTATTTAGTGTAATATATTTCAAACAATACATGTTCTTTAAATAATTCGTAAATCCATATGGTTTTTCTTCTAACCTATGCTTGATTATCATAAATTATTAAAGTGGCATATATTAGAGTAAATCAGGATTCCAACAGTAAATTAAATAAAAATCCAAAATAGGTACAATCTAAATCTAATTTATCAATTACAGAATGGGATTCGATCGCTTTGATTGCGGCAAAGTATATAAGAGTTGTCTGACTAAGGGAAAAAGATGGTCTTTTAAGAAAACTATTGCATACGTGTTACACATGAGGAAAATCATTGGAACGCTCTTGAAACGGGCCCGTTCATTGAGGTTTCAAACAAGATCGAACTAACAGAGTTTCTCGGTCTTATCCATTTGGCAATTAGTTGGCCTTTATCAATTAAATATCAACCGTAATTGTTTTATGTTTTGATCTTTAAAAAAGTCTGTAGCTTGGTCTTTTAAATTTTGAGTGTTAATACTTTATGTTGCATTATGCTGCAAAGACATTTATCACTTTTCCTTGCTATCTTGCTTGTTATGTGTTGCCATTTCACGTTGCATAAAATTATGAATTTGTCTTTTCGTTGTCTGCCCACCAACGGCTGAGCCATAAAGTCGCTGTATATTGGTAGTTCGACCAGGGCTTGATTTCAGGCGAACGTGTTGGCTGCATGGGCGTTTTTGTGGTTTCATGTGTAAAGTGGATATGAACCAATTTTCCTTAGAAAGTCCTCCACGAAGGCATCCCTTTTCTTAGGCAGATAGCCCTTACGTGCTTTGCCATAACCAAATAAACTTAAACTTTTCTGCTATCTATCAAATATTCAGGTCACATAGTTCAGTGTGGCATAAGACCTTTAAATTATCTTTTAAACTAAAAAAGTACATAGCTTAACAGACTCAGCAATTTAAAAGCAATATATGTGTGTTTCTTAATAATTTATATGTGTATTTTTTTTTTGTAATATGTCTTATTAGTATAGTAGTATATGGCGCATTTAATTGATGTAATTTATAATAAATTCAACTGATAATTTTTATCGGTACTTACGTATTATCCCTTTTACTGTGTAACTGCCGCCTAGCAGGACGATCTAGAATCAGTCATGGATAAACGTGGCATAGCAACACACTCATATCATCTGCGATTTTGTCTGACATAACTATCATTGATTCCTAAAAAGTCACGTTTTGTTTTTATAAAGAAGGATATAAATTAACTGTTATTGCTGCATTTTGAAAGGAAAAGATGTGATTAAAATTTGGTACCTGTACAGAACATCAAATATTAAATTATGGGATTCTACCACTAAAAGACGTATACATTAATGGACACGATAGGCTCAGCTGAATATGGCCGAGAAAACAGTAATAGACTAAAACAATTACCTGCGTGAAGTTTATATTCGGAGCTTCTGGTAAAATCACTAGGCCTAACAAAATAGTACGAAAACCTTTTTACGAAGTGCAAACACGAAGCGGGTCAAATACTGATGAATTATTAGAGACGCCACTTCCTTCAGAAGTCCGCAGGAATGATTGGCGTAACTTTGATGGGATCTCGACAACTTTGATGATTTGATGGTAGCCAACTTTCAGGATTGCCGGGATAATACGTAAGTACCCTTTTATCATATATGCTTGCTCCGTGATTGATGTTGTTGATTAATGTTCACTTGTCTGACCTATATTCAGCCCAAGCCCACGAATTTCCTCGTGGCGAGGAGTGCAAGATACGCCTGTCGTTGGCAACAACCTTGAGCACCTTCCAGGTTTAACTCAGTTGACAGTTCGGTTTAACTCAGTATGTAAACTGATAAGTGTGTGTTTTCATTATCATGTTCAAGAAAAAACTTGCATTCTGTCATGCATCAAGTTATCTTTTGTCTCAGTTCTTTATATAATCAGATTTGATTTTAAAAAGTATTAAAGAAAACTCAATTAATCTATAAGGAAGTAAATTTGTGAGCACGTATAAGAAACACTACGGCATTTTACTTATTACAGCTCTACGTTTATATGAATGCTGATTATAACCGAGTTGGACTTGATTTCAGTTTGGAAGACTAAACCTAATTTAGACTTAAACTAAAGAGCTTGTGATAAGGTGGCATAAAGGTTTTTTTGTCTAGGATGAGTTTTCAGAGTGCAATAGTTTTCATATTCTTGGTGAAATCATGTGCCTTTGTTAACGATTCTGGTTGCAGCCTCGAAGGTCGCTCCAGTGGACAAACAGGTAAAAGAAGTATTTTCATCAGTGTCAGGAGATGGACACTTTGTTAGGTATGAGTGAAAGAATCTCCCCCCCCTCGGGAGTTCAGCGCAAGTAAACACAGGGAGATATATGAGGTGGTTTCCTGATAAGAGAGGACAATTTTTCTGTTTAGAGCTATGGGCATGTTGGCCTGCTAAGAACGATCATTCCTCGTGTATGATGCATTAGAGCATTTTTCTTGTAACAAAATTCTGAAATTACGGGACTAAATATATCCAAGTCCCATACTGTCAAGATATGCAACTGTTACGGTTATCCTCTTATTAAAATTCATGTTATTGTTGAAACTTGAGTTTGAAGTTCATTCCAACCCTGTGTCATAACTCAGGGTTTGCGTAGCGGTTTCGGCCACTACACCACAAGTTGTTTAACCAGTTGTCTTCCCAGTCTGAACATGACTAATCGTCATAGACTTGCTTAAAATCCAAGTACTAACTAGATATAACAAACTAAAAGTTTGTTGTTAGTTCTTAAGCTGCAAAAATCAGCATAAGTTGCATAAATTTGCAGAACTTGATTTGAAGGAATTATTCACATCTACAGCTGAAGGAGTTTCAATTCAAACCTTCAAAACTAGTCCTGAAAATATATGCAACTGACAAATTCTTGTTGCTTTAGTATCTCTGATATTTATTCTTCGACGTGTTATTTTAGTTAATATTAAACTGAAAGGTTATTCATATTACGATAGGTAAATATAAACGTAACCGTAACAGCTTAATCCCCTTTTCCCGCGGGGTTTAGAAATGCAACAAGTTAAAATACGTACAGAGTTTAGTGTGCTTCGCAATCATCCAAAGTGTCCAAACTCTTGGCAGACGTTAAGCGAGTTATCGCTAAAATAACAACTGGTATTTGCGTGTGTGTGTGTGTATGATTATGGCAAAGCGTCGAGAGCTATCTGCCTAAGGGGAGGGATGCCTTCGTGGAGGACTTTCTAAGGGAAACAGGCTCGTATACACGTTACACATGGAGAAAACCACGAAAACGCCCATGCAACCAACCCGTTCGCGGGATTTGAATCTCGGACCGAACTACCAGTGTTCAGCGACTTTACCGCTCGGCCGCTGGTGGGCCAACTAGTATTTGGGAAGTGATAAGACCCTTTATTTAAAACTAAATCAGAACAGAGGCACGGTTTGTGCTTACAACTCAGCCAACCATTTGTGGCGAGGTAACTTAAATACAGTAAGTCAAGGTAACTTAAATACAGTAAGTACAATAAGTCAAATGTAAAATTTAAATTCAAATAAACTAGTAGGCAAAAGCTATAGATCAGTTAACACGAAGTTAACTCAAAACTTGACAGCGTGGATACCAAATTTGGCAATTATAATGCAAGGCCGAAGATAGCAGATCTTGTCTTATGTAGCAGCCTAGTAACGTGGCCTCGAGAGGTAGAATACGCTCTATCTCACAATCTAAAAACTTCACCTAAAATGCAAGCGAACTACATTTGCATTTTGGGGGGAAAACGGAAGGGAAAAACAAAAAAGATCGAAAACATAAAATAACTAATTAGTTAACATGAAGGAAACATATGTACGTACAAAGTAAATAATAAGTTTTTGGGGAATTTTTTTTCCATCCAGCGATTGGATTGCAGATTTTTCGTTTCCTGATCCTATAACTAGTTAGCAAATTTATAATTGGTGCCCGAACTAAAATACAGTGAACAATAATTCGACATCACCTGGACCAGAGTTCGAATCCGAGCCAGGACATTGCTGAGTTTTCATGTCTCCTGTTTCTAAATTTCTAATAAACTCTACAAATGAAACACTAGTATCGGAAAACTCATTGAAACTAGTACAATTAGCCAGGCGAGTGGATTGCGAAAGATACAGACCCACTGGCTGAGTTTTCAAACACTGTCTTCCTTACTCAACGCTTTCGTTTCCTATTTAAAATCCACCCAATTGACATTTCTGGTGAAACTCATATAACAAGTAGAAACATAGGACAGACTGAACATAAAAATGATATTATTAAAAATAAGCTTTACAAATTCAGTATACCTTTAAATTAAAGAAGCAAAAGTGCTAATTCTTTGCCCTCTTCATCTAAGGTGATTTAACAAGGAGATAATTGCAAGATATTTAAGAAGTACTAAAATCCCTTTCGTAGAACATATATTCCTTCTGAAAAGTGAATAATTAGAAATCGATTGGTCATTGAATAGTTAATGTCTCACTAGTACATTTAAATGCAAGAATTACAGAAGCGAAATATATATCTCCTCCCTATCGTAAACTGTTAAGTTTAATTTTATTTGTACTGTAAGTAACTGAAAAGAATCAAACCCCACCATTCAGTCAGAAAACCATACCTTAAATATCGTTAATTTAAAAGTAAATTTGCATATGTTAGTTTAAAAGTAAACTTCTTCTAGAAATCGTATATCAATATCTTTTAATGTGACGTAATGAAAGCAAAAAATCTTATTTCACTAGACCCGAATTAAAATTCGCTTCAAATAAAATATTAAAAACAGTGAATCGCGCTAAAATAACCGATATTCCGTTACACGAAGAGCCATTTTAAATCGATGGAATCGCAGCATATGAACCTCATTTATGAATCGGAGCGAAATAATCTTTTGATACGCGAAGGCAACTTATCTTATGCAAAAGTTTAGACATACGGGGAAAATGAAAATGTTTTAGCTTCATTAAGCAAAATCATAGCTTTTCGACTAATACGAAATAAATGCACAATTTAAAGTAAACCGATTGTTTTTCCAAAAGTTGTCTGAAATATAAATTCCATCTAGTGTTTTCAGCATATGATTTAGAAACTTCTGATAGCCATATAAAATGTGTGCGCAAGTAGTTGTAAGTATTTTATGCAGTTAAAAAGAATATTATTGAAAATTTAGAAATCTTTGAAGTATATAATATAGTAATAATTATTGCGCCTTTATGTGTGCTTTTATCATTTAAGACGTCTCTTCAGAAATAGCGTACACCGAGTATCTTTCCCTTCTCAGATTTCAAGCGGTAAAATTAGTAGGAAAAGGGTGTGTGTGTGATTATGGCAAAGCCTCGAGGGCTATCTGCCTAAGAGGAGGGATGCCTTCGTGGAAGACATTCTAAGGGAAACTGGCTCGTATACTCGTTACACAATGGGAAAACCACGAAAACACCCATGCAGCCAGCCCGTTCGCGGGATTCGAACCTCGGACCGAACTACCAGTGTTCAGCGACTTTACCGCTCCACCGCGGGTGGCCTAGTAGGAAAAGGAGAGAAAACGCGAGTAACTACGGTACTTTCATACGAATACCAAAATTTAATTTTCTTCTGTGTTGCATCTATAGTATCAGCAAATCTAAATTCATTTTGAGCTGCACTGATCTTGTACCTGAGTTGAATCCAACAACAAATTAATGAAATGTGAGGTCAGGGAGACCGTATTAATCCTTAAAATTAAACAAAGCCCCTCTGAATAACGTTAAAATTTGACCCATTTCAGATTTTGTTTATAAATTTTTAAATGTTAGTCCTAAATTTTGCTTTTTCTTTTATTTGCTTTATTGCTTTCTCAGAAGAACAATTATTACATCTTAAATCACTACAAACTGGCATTTTTGAAACTTGAAACTACGCTCGAAACGAAGGTTATGTCTTTCGAATCTGATTTACTGCCTCTAGTCGAAGTCTGAATGTAGCGGAAACAAGCACCATGCGACGCAATTTGGCAAGCCTGTCTGCCCAAACTCTTATTATACTGATTCTATATTTTTCCATGAAAATCTGTTAAGCGTTGCAAGCAAAGTGTGTCTTCCGATTTATCATATGTAGTCGAAATCTAATATATTGTTTTCAATCATATGCGAATTTAAAGTACCGAATTTGCGAAGTTTCGAATTCAAGGAAATCTGTTCAGAAATTCTTGTGAAGTATCACTTCCAGTTTAGCAATTTTAATCAAAATCTAATTTCTTAATCCCGTTAAGATAAAGGGCTTAAATACTAAAATTAAAAAATTTTTGTTTATGTTTTAATATAGTTTTTCATTTAAAAACTATTCTGTGTTTCAAACAAAGTGCTGTAGAGACATTAGGTTATTCGGAAGCAGGAAAGATGAAAAATGAGCAATCGCCTTCGCCGGGAATCGAACCACGGACTTCTGGAATACGCGCCAAGCGTGCAGACCACCACACCACGAAGGCGGGAGAAATACCTTATTACTTCCGGTTGTCCAGTTTTACCCAAAATCTAATTAACTCTTTATAGGAATGCCGAAAGCTTAAATACGGAGAGCAGAAATTATTTAAAGTTTGTATAAGAGTAATCATGGACGAATAAATAGTCACGCACATTAGCACATAGAAAAAGGCACATACAGACAAACGCACACCCATACAGACATCATTGTAAAAAATAGTAGAAGCGTATTGTGGAGAACTTAATTTGTGCTTATTCACAGAAAACTCTCTGTCTTTTTTTTGGGGGGGACCGAAAACATTCCCTTCTTTACCTGTGTATATAGATTTTGCTGGAGGTAAAAAGAAGGAGAAAGAAGAGAAAATTTTACATGCTACAAAAACTTTCTAGAAAGCTCAAGTAAGAACAGTATATGCTGGACTTAGTTGACTCTTCCGTATCCCTAAATGTAATTGTGTCGCCAAAGTTCTATCACTCTAGTTTAATTCAAATATATTTTCAAGTTTATCTGACATGGCGTTGAGACATCTTAGAAATCCAATTAAGTTCTTCTTGGTAACTTTTCTGCGAAAGAATTTTATCTATTCCAAACTGCTAATAAACTACGCGAAGTTCTTTACAGCCTTTTATTAAATCAGCATTTCCGTCTATGTCCCAAAGTCTATAGGGCGCACTAAATGACAACCCATCGACACTTTAAATTTCTGTATGACTATTCAATGCAACGAATTAAGAAATGCCAGAAGCTAAGAAGCGAATACTTTCGAAAGATTTCTAAAAATACATCTCATCTCGTTCCTAAATGGAATTTTGCAGGAGAAAGAGCGGAATTTAACGCAAATAAGAAGTCAATAAGTAATAGTAGTTAAATTTCAAATGCGTGATTAAACCTTTAAATTGAATGGGAATCATTTAGAAAATCCACAGTAGAATTATTATTTGTGTTATCAAATTTAGCAATTTACACTAGTGACTAAATTTAATAGCAAATGAATGTAAGAAAGCTAGCGTTTATAAATACTGCTATATCATCTTTGCAAGAAGACTTTCTTGCATCTTTGCAGGTATTTCTTTTTCTTTATTTAACTTTTTGGTGCACACATAAAATTACTGTTTTTCATTTTATGTCACTGCTTTTAGTGAAATTTCATTTTTGAGAAGCTCTCTTAAAATGCGTGAAACCTTTGAAAATGAAAAGAGCTTTTTATTTTTTGAGGGCATTTTTGAAAATTTTATTAAGGGCAAGAACGCGGAAGTATTTTAAAATACCTTCTTATTATTAGATTCGAAAAAGAAAAAAATATACCTACTAACACAAGAAATCTCAATTCAGATTTTGTAGAAGTCTAAGGTTCTTGAAAACAAGCGTTTGGGATTCCATAACTGATCACTGAAAAAAGATTATATTATTTTTTACATAGATGAAAAGTTCTGCATAAAAATTTCATAGATTAAAAAAAATCAATTTTTTAGTTTTTAATAGACAACGAAACCTTTTTCAAATGCCGCACTTCATCTGTATCATGGAGGTAAGTATGAAAGAAGGGGCCAACACCGCACTACGAGTGAAGCACCGCTCCCAGGCTTTGGTCTCAAGATAGGGTGTTTCTTGTTTACATCCAGAAGCTCCCTTGACAGCTCGTATTTCGACACACGACAGCTCCATACAAATAGAAAAACGGGACAATTTCGCATAAAAGAAACTTTCATTGTATGAGGATTGCGATGTGATGACAATGAGGTTATGAGGTTAATGTTCAAATGTGAAATGGATAGTTATTATTTATTATATTATCAGATAATTATTAAACTGGGTACAATCGCTAAAAGAGTTATTGACTGCTCTGCCAAAATATATTTACTAGGAGATTTGAATTTGATAATGAATGTGTTCTAAAACGTGTTTTAAGTCAAAATTTTGAAACTTGATAGCTAAATGTAAATATAAAATTATGCATGTTAAAATATTTGTAATTAGGCACATAAGTCAGGTTAAGTTTTTATTAAGTAGAGTAAGTCATGCAAGGGATATCTGTCTAAAGGGCAAAATGCCATCGTGGAGGAATTTCGAAGAAAAACTTACCTTTGAGTGGGTATTAAAAATAATGCATGTAATTTTCATTCAAATTATATTTATACATGTTTTTTCTGTAAAACTTTCTGGTACATGCTAGATTATTGTAAATTGCTTTACTCGAAAAATATGAAATATGTATGGGTATTTAATGCATATGCTTGCAAAAAGCATGTATCTGCCTTTAACTAAATGCATAAATATTTATTAAATTATTTATAAGGAAAGGAAGGATTTATTCATTCATAAACTCCTGTGAAAGTTACTGTGAAGAAATCTAGTTATTAAATATATCTAAATTTATAATAATTATAAATATTATCCAAATATATAATAACCTAAACATTTAATTGTAAACATAAATTAAAATTCCGTTGGCAAATACGTTTATAATTCCGAGTTTAATAATTCCGAGTCTTTCCTCTCGTTAAATTTTAAAGTGTCTCAGTTTTTATCTGGTGACGGTAAATTTGCAAGTTATCTGTTTCGTTTTAATCTACGATCAAACAATTTATGTGAATGTTCAAAAAGAGTTCCTCAGGATGTGGAACATTTGATTTTCTCGTGCCCTACATTTGATGGCCCTATATTATGCTTACAGAACGATTTGAAAATGTTCGGAGTGACTTGGCCAGTGAACTTATCTGTTTTCGTGAAGTCCAGACTGCTGTTTTCTGCTTTTGTTCGCTTTATTTATGTATGTAATTTTTAATGTTTATTTATGCATGTAACCTTTAATGTTCTAGTTAACTTACTTCTGTAAGCCCCGTGTTGTACATATGTGGTGCACGAGGAGTCTGTATGTTCTCAAAGGAAAAAAAAATACGTTTATAAAACTATTTAAGCATTGTTCGTTCTCGAAAGCAATCTGTTAAAGGATATTGCAAAGCAAATTCTATGAAATGCGTACTTAAGGAAGTAGTAAAGAAGATTTTTAGAATATGTGTTGTTGAAAGTACGGGTAAAATAAATCTGATAAGTATTAAAAGAATTATTCCCTTGAATTTTATAATAACTGAGTTACAAGTTTTAAATAATATTTTTTTAAATGCTTTATTTTATTCCCTTTCAGAAATAGTCAGAGAAAGTTAAGTACATGGCAATCAGCACCAACATTTAACGTATTTCACTATTAAAATAAAAGGTGCTCTAATTTGAAATGTACCGAATAGAGCATTAATTATAAATTGACTAAGATTTTTATTTTAAAAAATGCTTCAGAAGCTAAAAAAAACATGCTATATTTGAGAAAGTATTTTAGGAAGAAGCCCTGTAAATAAAAAACAAATAATGTGTAATTTTAATATTAATAATACAATAAACTTTGATCTTAATTTTTGTAATCCTTAACCGAATAAAATTGAACTAATTTAATTTTTTTAATGTAATTAATGAAAACTTGTGAAAATATTTCATTCAAATTAAACTGTTCTGTGAAAAGTATAGCATTTAATTCCGTTCAGAAGGAAATATCTATTCTTTTCACATTAATAATACTTTGAAATACTGTAGTGAAATAAAATATATATATTTTTGACGTAATTAGAAAATGTTTATATCCAATCGTGTCAAAACCCATTTATCATAATGGTAAGTAACTGAATGTTTTGGTCTCCACTAAGGGATCGCCAATGCTTCAAAGCAGTGTATTGGGAAAAACCGGTTAGGACCTCTCCTCTTACTTCCTACGTCTATGATCTATATTTCAATTCGGTGAATTTATAATAATAAAGATTCGAGAGATAAAAATTTTATATTAATGTCAATAGCTTAAGTCTGGTATCACCTGAGGTAGAGTTTCTCAAATGTTTTATGTTTGTGGAATCTCTGAAATAATATTTTTGTTTCCTGGAATCTCTGCCATATAATTACTGTTATATAAATATATATGAAGTCCATTTAGCTCTAAGTCTCAAAGAAACCTTTTCATGCCTCATGGAATATTTATAGAGCTTGAGAGAACTAACCTGTTGAGAAACACTGCTTTGAAGGTAGCATAAACCATAAAAAGTGGTAGAAATGTTTTTAGTGTTGAAATTCAATTATCACGGAACGATACGTGGGATAAGATCTTCTACTGAGACTTTTCATATTCCGCTAACTTCTTACTGTCTTTCTTTGCCGACATGGATCAGGAACACAAATAAGAATAAATATGCTCTCTGCCGCCTTAGAAACTGTACTAACTTTGCTAAGAGTATTACTGAAAGCCTGGAGTGTCTTATCTGTTTTCCCCCTGACACTGGCGTCAGCAGCTCGCCCTGTATGTATGTCAATTTGCCTAATGTCTTGTTTTGTGTGTTTTACTGTATAATAATTATCTGCTTTAATAGTGTTTATTAGTATGATTAAACGAGCTTGTATTGTTCTGAATATTTACTCGCAGTTAAATTTTTTATGTATGTCTAATTATTCAATTTTGTACTAAGGATGTACCTTACATGGTTTTATTTCTACTAAAATTTTGCGTTGAGTATTTTGCATTTTATGTATGTACATACGAGTATATTCTTATTACTTTGGCCTTACCAAGGAGCATTGTACCATAAATATATACAAACAGGTATTATTTGTAATAAATTATGTTCCGGAAAATCAATCTTGCACGCATGTTTTATTGTATTTATTTAATTCGTTTAGTACCTAACATGACATTTTCTATGTTACTGCAGTTCTCCGAGTTCAACATTCATTTAAAAAATCTACGCCAAATTAAGATTTCCTCCTCTCAACTTTAAATACTTGTGTATGCAAACTTCAGTACCACTCTTAACTATCGGACACTTTCCAGTTTCATAGATAGACCATTGTTTAGAGAGTTTAAAAATATCAGTTCTAATGAAAATGTAAAAATAATAATTCTTCGTGTGGTTCAAACAAAAATTAATTTAAAAGGCAATTTCTGAAATTTATATTAAGCAAATATGCATATTATTGTCAAAAATTGTGTGGGGGGAATGTGTCGTTCCTACTGTTTTATGGAAACGAGTCTGGCAGTATGTTATTTGATATCTAGCACTGCGTTATACCGTTACTTAAATTTAGTTAGAAATAAAAATCTCCCTTAGTTTGGATTAACCGGTTTCATAACTTATCAGCTACCTGCAGGTTTAACTAATAGGGAATTGATCTGATTAATTTGTAACGAATGCCTACCATTCAGGCATGTTTGCTTTCATAAAGAAACACTGCAAATGTTTGTACTAGTTTTGACTTTATTCACCTGAATCGTTAATAATTCCATAACATATAAGTTCAACGCTTTTTCGTCCTTCAATTTTTCAATATGTTCGACCGAAAGAAATAAAAGTAAGATTCTAGTTGTACATGGAAGCCTTCCCAATTTTTTTTTTACAACATTAGTAACTAATTGACACTTTGGAAGCTTTTTCTTCCTTTTTTTAATCTGTTATTAGTTCCGGAGGACCAAATAATCCTCGTTTAATTAATTCCTCTTTTGTTTTTGGTGGACAAATCCCAACCCATTTGCAACATCAGTGTGTTAATATGAAAATATGTTTCTAATCCTTATGTGTTTAATGTTATTTCTGTCATCATTCTAACAATTGTTTCCTTCAGCCTTCATTAAGCCAAACAACTATTGCACTTTTTAGGTACTTTTTTCATCCTTAGAAATTAATGCTAATATTTAACAATTAAATCTTATATTATATCTTATTGCTTTTGTTGATGATCCCATATCGGGTCATATAGCCTCGGGAATATCCTTGTGAACTATCTTGTATAAGTGTGTACACCGCAGGGGTCATGGGTATCTGTCTGACATAACGATTTTGTCTAACTCTAATCTAGTGCTTGGAATCCTCATCACCAACCTCTTGAGAGGACTTTTGGATTGACGGATCTGAACTGTTCATTTGACATAAAGTCATTCCACATTTATAAATGTCCATAGCTACTCCGGGATTGAAACCCTAGTCCGCCGATATGACAGCCGGGTTTGTTAATCACAGGGTAACAATATTAATTTCTGTGGTGGTTCTATTATGTCTTGACTAATTTTTACTCATTAGAAAGCATAGCATCAATGTAACCTTATTAAATCATAAATTCACAGAAAGTCCGAGAATCGTTTCTACAATTTAAAAAATAAAATCCTTAATTATGTCCTTTACCAATTAGATCTTGATCTAATACCTTGCGTGGGACTGTTAAGTATTGAGTAAGTTGAGAACCTGGTCATTGTTAGTTTTCTGTAAAATGAGATTGCTAATTTCAAATTCTTTGAACAATAGTTCTTAAAAAGCTTGCAGCTGTATTAGAAGTGTGATTATGAAGGCTTCATTCAGTGATGTGAGTTGAGAAATAGGCGAAGGCAGGCACTGAAAACGTGAGAATTTTCCATGAAACATGAGATTCATAAAATTTGGTTTTCTGCGCTGTCATTTCCAAACTTGGTGCTGTTTAATTTCAGTTAATACTTGCCAAATTTACGACAGTTCTCCTTATCCTTTGTCCTTTTCCTATAACAGCAGTATAATTTCTCAATTTTCTTTCTGCAACAACAATAGATAATTTGAAAAGTGATCTAGGATAATAAGTAGTGAATGGAAATATGTGTCTAAATTAAAATCATTCTATTTGTTTTTACTTGTAACATCACAAAGAAAATGACTGAAAGAAGAATTTAGCATCTGAAATGGGTTTAAAAATTTTGTATAGGGTATATTTATGCAAAAAATATTTAATAAAAGTGATTTCTAGATTTCTGCTTTCATTAATTTAATTTTTATTACCATCATTTGAAGCGAAATTTTTCTTACAAATATGGTATTGGATTTTGATTAGCTATTTCAATTTTGTAAGCGCTTTAGGGCGTCCTTTCAAGCGTAATATATGGTTTTTCAAAATTTTTTGTCGATTTTTTAATCCTTATTAGATTTACATGTCATTGCAAAATCCTCTGCATTACCTATGCATTAATATCGGCTGCTAGTTTTGTCTTCATTTTCTGCTTTTTTCACCTTTAAAACATTTTCTCTTATTCTATCGGGTGTGTTTTGTTGTTTTGCTTTGTTATGTAAATTGTTTTCTCTTTCCCCCCTTTCATGCATTTAATTTTACCTATATTGTTTTCTACGAGGTGTATTTTTTGACGATGTTAACGGTTTTGACAGTTCATTCTACATAATTATTGTACAATACCAGTTCTTTTCATCTTTGTTATCAGAACTGGACATAGCTGTCACTTCAGAATATAACTTGCCGTTAGCACCTGTCTTCATGATAGGTTTTTATCCGATTTGCTCGCTCTTTTTTTATTTTCTTTGACACTTATCTGTGAAAAAGAGTCTCATACATTGCCCTTTTCACATATTTATTACCGTGTTTCAGTTTTTTCCCAACTGAAATCCAAGGCAGGCTGTATATATTTTCATGTGCTTTTTCCTCCCACGCAAAACTCTTGATGTCGCAATTTATGATCCAAGCTTTCTCTGCCTAATAGAAAACCAGAACAGATGTTTTTTGGTAAAGGAGAAATAAGGCACCTCTTTTCTATAGGATTATTATTGCAATATACTAAGTGATTCCATTTTATAACATAAAGCATTTAAATTTATTCCATTTTAGCATGTAAAGCATTTAAATGTGGTTATTTAATGAAAGAAGCTAGAACATAAATGCATCTGAATCTTGATCAGGAGAAGTTACTTTAAAACCAGTGCAGAGAAGGTTTGAAAATAAACTGAAACTTGTATAAATACGAGAAAAAAACTGCAAATATATCAATACGATAGTGTTTGCATATCCGCGGATAACGCGTTACAAGATAATAGCAGATACTGTGATGCTGTATAAAGTAAAATGTAATTAATTAAGCTTAAGTGTAATTGATAAATTATGCAAAGAAGGATACTACTACTAATAAATAATATAAAAATAAAGGATACCTTATACTACATTATATTATTCAAAAACATATTTACACCAAACCCGTATCTATAAAAGAACTTTAATTTAATTCGTAAAAGACGATTGGAAAACGAAGAAATGCTGTTTCTGTATTGTACAGCATAATGTGATATCTGATAGTAATATCCTAGCTCTAGTAGCATCACTATAGACTACTCTTATGAGCTGAGTATAAGGGGGGGAGTGCAAACTACTCTTGTGCTTTGGAGTCATTATTGCGATAAACGAGAACTTTATGGGAACGAAAACAGTGATAACTAATGAGACTATAGAGATACTAGAAACAGATTGAAGAAAAATGTATCGCCGAAATAATAGTGGAGGAAAGATTCTTTTCCATTATTAGAGAAGGGTACGAAAACAAGAAAACGTAACTCAAATATTCTTTGACCACTGATAGCCACGATCTCTATCAACATATTTGTATCCATCTGCTCGCCTGTCAGCGAATCTGACATGCTGGAACTTGGAACCTGAGAACACACATAAGGTTTCGCAATGGTCATTTTTATTCTGCCTTTGTACTGGTTACATCGGTCCAAAAGGAACATATATGTGCAGGATTAACTGCGGGAAGCTAGTTTTAGGACACGTACTTGAGTTGTTTTATTTCAGTATATTACCTCTCTTCTTACTTGTCGTTCATTTAGAATATATGCAGAAGATTTATTTCCTTCTTTACTTAATTAGTGGATATAGGGGCAGAATTGTACATACACTCTTTTGCAAACAAAGTCGAAGCATCATGAATTCTTCATGATGCTTCAATTTCGTAATAATGGCAGTGGTTCGTCGTAATGGCAGTGGTTGTTTTTAATGAAATTGAATATGTCTAAGGTCATACACAGATAATAAAATGATTAAAAAATCAAGGTCATAGTACCTGTTCACAGCTCACAATCACCCATTGAGTGTTCAAATTAGTAGTTGGTCGAACCGCCCCTGGCGGCGATGCATGCTTGAATTCGTCGAGGCAAGGAGTGGTAGAGGTTCCTAATGTCATCCTGCGACACATTCTGCCAGGCATTCATCAGTTATCTCTCCAGATCTGCGATATTTTGTGGTGCCCGAATCTGGCGGCCTACCATGTCCCAGACATGTTCGATTGGTGAAAGGTTTGGTGACCTTGGTGGCCAAGGAAGAGTATCAACCGCACGAAGACAGTCCAGAGATATGCGAGCGGTTTGTGGCCTGGCATTATCTTGTTGGAAAATGGCCCCAGGATGACGTGCCATGAAGGGTAATGCAACCGGCCGCAGGATGGTATCAGCATATCGTTGAGCTGTTAAAGATGTACGGAGGATGACTAAAGATGATCTGCTGTCATAAGAAATAGCACCCCACACCATCATAGCAGGGGTTATGGTGTATGTCTTTGTAAAACAAAGGCTGATTGAGGCCGCTGGCCCCGTCCTCTCCAGACACGAACATGGTGGTCCTATACAATGCCAGTCTGATGGCAGCCATGATGATCGTCTGCGACGCCACTCCAGACGACTCCGGCGATGCTGTAGGTTCAAAGGTAAACGTCTTAGGCCTCTGTGAGCGGTAACCCCGCCTCAGACGAACACCGTGAGATTGTAGACGGTACTACGGGAGGTATAAATGTGGCTGTAGTGCGTTGAATATTCGACAATGATACCGTTGGGACGGTTCGGGCCTGGCGAATAATCACCCTATCCTGCTTCCTATTTGTGCTCCTTGGCCTTCCAGAGCCTTTATTTCTTCGACAATTTCCTAGTAGCAACCATTGCTGCCAACATCTTCTCACAGCAGTGTCTGTACGCTGCGGGTGGCAGCCTATTGCTCGGTATGAATACCCAGCTTCACGCAATCCTACAAAGCGACCACGTTCGAAGTCGTTTAGTTGTGCAAGGTTTTCGATATCGTCGTAATGGCATTTTTAGTTGCTTCTTTACGGAATTACAATGGCAGCAACAAAAAAAGATAAATTTTCCGCCTCTGTTACTGGTTTTGTACTTTGCGAATTGCGCGCTATGATCGCAACTCCTGCTCATTTGCATGTTCGATCAAGATGTTTTTGCATACCAAATTTCGTCACGATCGCAAAAGTCCTTGTTGGTGCTTCGATTTTTTTGCAAAAGAGTGTATTTCTGACCAAGGGGCAGTTCTGTTTAACACTAACTTTTTTCAAGTTCCAATCTTTTGATATAGAGACCCTAATATATCAAAATCTGACTAAGGGACAGCCGCTTTCGTAACTGAAGGGCTAAGACCACAGAATACGACCTGGTTTGAGTTCGATTCCACACGAAAGGGCTGGCTGCAGGGTTGATTGTTTTCGGTTTACCAACCAGTTTCTTCGGAAAGTCCTCCACGAAGGAATCCCTCCTCTCAGGCAGATAACCCTTAGTGGTTTTGCCGTATTTGAATAATTTAGCTTGAATAAGGGGCAAATACTAGAAATTTTTAAAAATTATAATAACAAATGAAATTGCACCGTTTAAGTATAGAGGTAAGGTTAATGTCAGCTGTTTTGCACCGAAAATATATGGCAAGAGAAAAGAACACGTTTTATGATTAAAGTAACAGCCCTTTCTGCCAAACATATTGTGTAAAAATTATGATCTTTTTCAAATTATGAAATCAGTATTTTAGTCTGAAGAATGAATAATATAATTACAAGTTTCAAAAACTAACCAAAAGCTTGTCTATACTGTGTGATTTTTCTTTAAAGCTTTTCTGAAAACTGCGTACAGCCTTGTCAAATGAACCGGATAATATAAATTAAATTTACAGTTGATTACACGAATTCTTTTCAAATGCCAGTAACAATAAAATATTCACTAATGAGTGACTGCAAATGAAGAATTTACTAATTAAAAGTAATAAACTTAGTTTCCACTTTAAAAAAAAATCTTGTTAATTGAAAGCTTCAGATTAAAATACTTTTGAAGATTCTTTCAAGTGAATAAAGTTAGCTGTATTTGTTCATTTTGTCTTCCCTTGAAAAGCTATTTGCCATTAAAAATTTAAAGTTGTATTAATACGAGAAAAAAATGTAATTAAACCTGTTATGTTGAAAGTAATTGTACCTGTTTTGTCGTATTTATTGAATATGCCTTTCCTTAGGAAACTTACAATAAGAAACACCTCCGTACAAGGATCAAAACATCAAGTTCTTTTATTGTTCCTTACTGCGAATACTAATATACGCGTAAAGAAATTATGCTAAAATACTGAAAATATCATCGGCCAGATAGGAAACAAGACTTCGTTCTCCATTGGGTTTAGTTAGACTTAAAACACCCAAAAGAAAAAAAAATTAGTAACAGCTTTTAAAACATAAAAGTTATACTTAATTGTGAGCTGATATACATAGTGTCCACAGAAGTCCTTACTGGGCTTTATTTTCGCAACCGCTGGTCGTAGACATATACTTAAAAAAATGTTTTAAACGACTCAAAGATTCGCGTTTTCGTATTTTTAAATTTAAAGAAATTAATTTTGTTATAATTACGAATCTAACTTTTTGCACGTTGCTACGGTCTCTACATTTATATCCTGGAAAATTTTGTACTCCTTGTAAAAAATAAAACACAAAACATATGACCTTCCATTCGACAAAAATTCACCTTGATGTTTGATATTAAATTGAGGAATCATATTCAGGAACCGTACACAAATTGAAGGGCGGCATGTTTGCGTTTCTACGTAACTAAAAATAAAGCATTAGTTAGAAAAAGGTTTCTGATATTAAGTAATTAATTACATGACGAGCGTATCTTTGCAGATTTTTACGAAAAATATTGATCAGTATAAAAATGATGATCAATATAAAATATTTCAAAATTATGATCTTATTTACAGAATTTTACAGAATTCATGTTCTAGAAAACAGTGGCAGGCTTCTGTATTGGCACGCAGCCATCTCGTAATATTATTTAGCTTAATTACAAATAAAAAGTATGTCTACTTTAATGGTTTTTGTTACGATTACCAGATTATTAATCTAAAGCAATAAAGCTTCATGAGAATATTAAAAACCTATTTTTAGATCTCAAAAACTTATAAATTACTTTTGTGAAAATTCTTTCGGCATACCAAATGTATCAAAATTATAAATAAAGACACTAGTAAATCACAAAAGAATACCATTGAGTGGCATTTAATGAGGGAAATTCAATCTCGTATTATTCTAATTGATTTATCACCCGGCCTCTCAATGCAAATTCAAAATAATGTCAGATATAAAACAAATTTTGAATTACATATCTCAGCCAAACTTTTATAGTAGAATTTGTATGTAATGTGTCACACTTTTGTGTTTTAGTTTAGTTCTTATAACGAGCCTCCCAGTCGGGAAAGTCGTTATTGACTCTGACTGCTGTATCGAATCCTGGAGTTCCGGAGATCCGGGTTCGAATCCTGGAGAAGGCTTGATCATCATAGGAGGTAACGGTGGCCGTATATTAAGTGCCTGCATAATAAATAACCACCACTTCTGGTCACTTAGTAGTGGTCAAGCACTAAAATGGCTAGTGCCTGAATTAAAAAAAAGGAAGGGGGGGAGAAAGGAACGAACTTCTTATAAGGAGTAAAACATTTTCCTAAAAGATAAGAATGACCCGAAGGAATGTGTGAAAAGTTAAATTTCGTATTTTATGCAAAATTAATTTTTTTAATTTAGAAATACAAAAATATGAATCTTTGCATTCGTTAAAACAATTTTTAATTGGAAATATGTGTCTATACCCAATGGCTGTAAAAGTATAGGTCGGGTAAGGAATTTAGTGGATACGGTGTGTATTGAAAAGGAAAACAAACAAGTGGAATACAATCAGAAACGCCTAATTAGGATGAAATATCGTAACCAAAAGGGAATTATAAAAAATGAGTTAAAAACATATTTGTTACGAAACGAATCGTGCAGTGATGCAATGAAATCACAGCGGCTTTGTGCTTTGCATTCCTAGTCATTAAAAGAAAAACGTCTGGGGGGGAAACGTTTTTAGTTGCAAATTTTTAAGTTTTTTTATTATTTGAATTTTTTTGTCTGACAGCTAATAAAACAAGAAATCTTTTTTGAATGCCTGTAGATTCTTTCAAATGACTGTTGAATTAATTAAAATATTTTTCTCTCAATCTGATAAATTTTATTACTTTTTTTGGAACGGTATCCTATGGAAAAGTACACCACAAGAACTCCTTATGATAAATGTAATTAGGAAAGAAGAAATTGCTTTTAGCAAATCTGAAATTTTGATACTAAATTTAAAATTCTGTGCATCGTGATCATTTTTTTAATTCTTCTGTGAGAGAGTTTATATTTTGTAATTAATTACTTGGTTTTTATTACAGCCTTATTTATTGACTATCTAGTGACATTTTAGGGTATTGTGTAAATTATATTTTAACAAGTCATCTCTCAATCAGCCTTCAGATTCCAGTATTTTTAAAGATTTTCAATAGTTCTTTCACTGTGAAAATTTTCTCGACAACGTGATTTCTCAACACGTGTTTTTATTCTCTTTTAGAAATACATGAAGCCATTGAAAAGCCCAGAATACAGTGGGATTGTGGAGACAGGTCTTGTTGATGAAATTTTCTTCCAAATCCCTGAAATCCTGAATCACCATGAAGGATTTCTTGAGGTGCTCAAACAAAGGCTTGTAAACTGGGACAGCAAACAGAAAGTTGGAGACGTTTTCGTTGAAGCGGTAAGCATGGCTTCGAAATAATCCAAAAATATATACGTATTTCTTTGTTGTGTTAACCGTCTCGAAATGTCGCTATCTTAATTCCTTATAAATTGATAGGACTTGATTTTCGCAATCTAACTCGATTATATAGAGCACTTGTACAGTGCGATGAACACAAAAATCGTAAGCATTTTTAGTTTTTACTTATTGGGATGCAATTTTAACTCATTACGCTTATAACGCTTAATGGCTATAAACATAATATATTTTAACGGTCCCATGGCTTTTATATTAGCAAATTCAAATGTATTCCATTAAAAATTCACAGGGCAGAAGTCCTTATCCAGGGAGTTATATACTTGTTAAGCATTTAGTTTTCGTTTACGAATACAAAAGATATACTTTGTAGAGACATTAGGATTTTTTGAAAGCAAGAGAAGTGAAAAATTAGCAACGGGAATCGAACCGCGGATTTCTGGAATGTACACCCAGCGTGCAGACCACCACACCACGAAATCATGCCGCCAAGAAGGCGGGTGAAATACCGTACATACTCCCCCTTTCAAAGGGCAACTGGGGTTTTTAGGGAACCCAATCGCCAGATCCGGGGTGAGGAGAATCATCATCCAACACCCTTTTAGTTCGGGCGCCACTGTAGAGACATTGGGTATTTTTTTAAAGCAGGAGATGTGAAAAATGAGCAACGCCTTCACCGGGAATCGAACCAAGGGCTTCTGGTTTATGCGCCCATCGTGCAGACCACCACACCACGAAGGCATGCCAAGAAAGCGGGAAAAATACCTTATAACTTTTGGTCTTTATCAACATATTCTGTCCTTTTTCTTGTTTAATTTATAAAACACTTCAAAAAATAATCTAACTTTAAATAAGAAGTAAATGTATTTTTCGAGTTCTGTAAAGGAAGGGGGGGAATGATCGACAAGCAATGATGAAAGGGGTGCATGGAGCAAAACAGTTTGAGAACCAGTGGCATACAGACTGGGTTGGCATTACAGTATGCGTAAGTGCAGTCTGTCCACTATACTGTTTATTCTTGGTTAGTTCAAGAGGATCTTAAAAATCAAGGATACGGTCTCTCGTCATCCCCCCCCCAAAAAAAGAAAAAAATGAATCTATATTTATATATGTGGTGTATGGCGTTAAAAAACTTTTGCTTATTGCAATAATGTTGCAAATATTTACAAATACGATAAGGATGCATAGTAAATTGAATGTATTATGAAATATATCGACTACATAGTTGCTAAAAACAAAATGAAAATTTTAATTAAGAAGTAAATTTTGTGTTTTCAAATTTCTCAGTTTGTTAAACAGTGTAATTTGAAAATTGAAAAGTAAATTAATTATATTTGTCAGTCGAATGGCAACATTCTGGAAATCGACTTTTAATAGCTTTATGTTATTAAAAAATCAAACCGGCCTTCACTGCTTTTGAGGAGTACCCCTATTATTCAAGCTTGAGAGAAGAGATTTATTTTTCTTTTTTACCAATCGCATTCTTTTTCAGCCCGAGTAGTTTTATACATATTTCTTCCCTTTCCTTCAGCGTACTTTTAAAAAACACCATCTGTCCGAAACGTCCCCAGACAAGATTTTCTTCCTGGGATAAATCATAACTGGGATAAAAATGGGAATGCAGTTCCTGAGTGTCTTGGATGGGTTGGTGCAGGAGGAATCAGCAGGTTCGTCCAGAAGGATGAAAGGAGAGGAATTTCTTCTTGCTGCACGGCAAGGGCCCGCTTCCGCGGCTGGAGTTGTGGTGCAGTTTCTAGCGAAAAGGTGTATGCCAGTTCTTAACCAGCCTTCATATTTACCCGATTCGGAGACGAGTGACGTTTTTCTTATTCTCGAAAATCAAACTTCACGCGAAGGGTGAACACTATCACGACGTAACCGACATTCAAGGCACAGAGATATGCAATTTGAATGACATCTCAAACAAGGACTTTCTGATAGTTTCATACGGCAGTATGAAAGTTTTGTGGGTTGTACGCAAGCGTACTCAGGGCAGACTATGTAGAACATCTTAAGCATCAAAAATTAGTTTCCTTTTTCGTAAATCCAGTCTCGGAACCTTTTGGATAGACGGTGTATATTTTATTCACTGGATCCAGTGGGCGAACAGAAATCGTATATTGATAATGAATTCTTTAATATCTCGTAGACTCATTAGGTTATTTAGAAGTAAGAGACATGAAAAATGAGTAATGCTCTTCCCGGGACTCGAACCTCGGATCTCTCGAATACTCGCCGAGTGTGCTGACCATGAAAGCCATGATAGCATGCATGACCACCACGAAGGCATGCAAAAAGGAGGTAGAAAATACCTTATATATTCCCACTTTTAAAGGGCAACTGGGAATTTACAGAACGATTTGAAAATGTTCGGAGTGACTTGGCCAGTGAACTTATCTGTTTTCGTGAAGTCCAGACTGCTGTTCTCTGCTTTTGTTCGCTTTATTTGTGCATGTAACTTGTAATGTTTATTTATGCATGTAACTTTTAATGTTTTAGTTAACTCCGTGTTGTACATATGTGGTGCACGGGGAGTCTGTATGTTCTCAAAGAAAAAAAATGGGAATTAGGAGACCCAAACGCCAAATCCTGGTGGTGGAGCATCATCACGCACCGCATTTTAGTTCGGGCGCCACTGTAGAGTCTTTAGGTTATTTAGAAGCAGGAGACATGAAAAATGAACAATGCACTCGCCTCGGATCTCTCGAATACGCGCCGAGTGTGCTGACCATTACACCACGAAGGCATGCAGAAAGGAGGGAGAAAATACCTTATAGTCTCAACTTCAGTTGGAATTTCATTACTCATACTTTTTAATCCACCACTCCACTTTCCAGATAATGCCAGATGTTGTTTTACTTTTCTTGCACTTCATGACAAAATAAATTCACATTTGTTGTTTTATCTTCTAAAACTGCCTTGCAAATCAAATTCAGAAATATGGTTCAGAAAAAAAATTCTTTGCCTAACGGAAGAGGTACTCACTTCCTTAAATCAATGCTTCCCAAAAATTTTAGCATCGTGCTTCAGTTGCATATAGTTACAGTTTGTCGTATATGACGCACAAACAGCTACGCTGGTGAAGAAAAAAAAAAAGAAGAACGTTAAATAATTGTTATCTAACAAATGAAATAATAATAAATAAGTAAGCTAAATATTATTCGCATTTAATTAATAACTATAAATTAATTAATTATAAAGTCTCGTATTCTTTGGTGGCATAAAATATACGAAAAGTCTAAAGACTCTAAAATGAATTATCACTATGACTTGTAAAGTACCACAGACACTGTGTAAAGGACCCTTTTATTTAACTAGTTATAATTAAAATTTAACGAAAGACACCACGCGTGCTTACAGAAGCCAGCATTTACGGCTTAAATCAAAAGTATTAAATTTGACTTAACTAAGTAAAAGTAACTAACGGCTACAGAAACAATGTAACGCGCAAGTTGGCTGTGGTTTAAAGTCGGCGTGAAAAAAAGTTAGTTAAAGGAGAGAATAACGCAACGCCGCAGAATACTACTACGAAGAGAATAATTAGCAGCGTGGCCTTCAGCAGGCAGAGTACGCTCTGATTCTACCCTTTAAAACCTTTCTTTTATTACTTTCTCCTTTCTACCTCATTTGAATATCACGCGAGCTAGAAATTTGCATTCTGGCAGGAAAATGGGAAATGAGGAAAAGGACAGGACGGGAATTTAACATAAAATAACTGGGTGATAAACTAAACGAAACCTTACACAGTAATTTTTAATACCAATGCATAATTACATAAAAAATATCTTCAAAACTTTTCGTGATTCACAGTTTTGGAGCCAATTATAAACTTTTAAGAAATGAGCTAACGTTCAGTCTAAGTAAAAAATGTAATACTCCAAAGACTCATTAAAAACTATGTAAGTAATATATTGCTACCAACATTTTTTAATAAAACAGATTCATTATTTTATTAAGACTATTTTTTACTAAGATTATCTGGCAAACAGAGTGATTATCTGCTATTCAAGTACAGAACGTGTCCTATTTCCGGCTCAGATAAGTGTAACTCGTCCACCTTAAAAATCTCTCCGTTACGGTTTTCTTTCGTGTTTTTTAAAATACGTGAAACTTATTTTTAAATTTCTGATTTGAAATCAAACACTCAGAGTGTCTTCTCAATAATTAATAGTAGTTTTAAAGTATGTAGGTTTGTACTGTAACCAGAAACTCGTATCTAAGTCTTGCAGACCCTGCTAGATTGCTAGCGAGTTATCGCTTAGGCTAAAGCACAAATACAGAAGAAGGTTAAAATAACTTTTTTATAACATAATTGAGAGAAAATTTCAAATGTAGATAACGTACTCGTTTGAAACATTACGCATAAAATAAACTAATTAAGCTGTCTCAGAATTTTACTGGTGAATATTTTAAAGCAACTGCTATCAAGACGCTAAAGCCGGGATATAACTATTACTGTAAAAGCCCGAAGTCAGGTAAATCCCAAGTTTTACTGGTAAAACCTAGCTTTTACCAAAGTGGCTTGGTAAAAGTCCGAAGTATGCTTTAATACGATTCCATTTCGGTCTTTTACCAAGCCTTTGCGGTGAAACTTAGGAGTTATCAACGCCTTCCGGTAAAAGCCCGAAACGGAGGGATTAAAATCGAATAAGCCCCGCGCACGAAAATTTTGTCGCGACACTTTTCTGTTCTGACGCTCCTTATTCGTGCCATTTGCAGTCTAGCTTCGAGATAATTCAAACAAGCGGCTACAATCTGAAATAGAAGCAGTTTGTTTCCATTTTAATATATTTTGCTGAAAGGAAATAAGTGATATGCGGAAAGAGTTTTAAGACATTTTGTCTGACTCTCTAAAAAATAAGCAAGATAACAGCTTTTATTTATCAAATGAGAAATACACTTCTTTAATAAATGAAGTGAAAGAGTCAAAATGTATGAAGGAAAAACAAACAGGTCATTACAGAAGGTTGAAACATTGTGGTATTCTAAACGTCAGAGGAGAGCACAAATTTAAAGCACAACTATCTGCAGAAAAAGCAGAAATCCTGTATTGTATTACAATTAATGAAGTCTTCAACATCATACACGACGCTCATATCGCAGTTGGCCGTGATGAAAAAACTGAAACTTTAAGGAACTGAATCGCAAGTAGAAGAATGTAGCAGTAGTATCTATCTTCACATAACTGAGTCTATGAACCATGTCCGAAAAACCAAAAATTGTAAAAAAGGGGATTGCAATCAAACCAATTATGCCTAGCGAAATGAAATCTCGATGTTAAGTCGACCTAATAGCTATGCAGTCCGGTCCTGATCGTGATATGAAATTCATTTCAGTGTATCAAGATCATCTTACATAATTCGTCCTACTTCGAAGTCTACACGGTAAAAGAACTGATGAAGAAGCATATCACCTTCTGGATATTTTCACAGCTTTTGGAGCTCCGAACATTCGCCATTCCAACAATGGGAGGGTATTTTGCAACCAAATTATAAACAGTTTATGTGAAATGGGGAGTGATATAAAAAGAGTTCACGCTAAACCGAGACACAGTCAATTCCAAAGTTCTGCCGAAGACGTTGAGAGCATGTTGGCAACATAGATGGAAACAAATAAGACAGGAAATTGGTCAGGAAGATTAAAATTTGTTCAAGTAATGAAAAGCAAAGAAGATCATCACGATAGAATCAAATGTTCACCTTACGAAGCTATGTTTGGTTGTCTATGAAGCTGGGACTAACTAACTCAGTTTTGCCACGTAATTTTATTAGGACTTAGAAAGACTTAGAAGGGAGGACTTAGAAAGGACTAAGAGGACTTAAGAAAAATTATAAATGTTAATAATAAATACATGGTTAATACAGAAGATGAAGGCCCTAATCTCGAATCAATAGTTGATTTGAATCGCAAGATAATAATAATAGATGTGTAAAAGAATCATGCATAACGACGGATAAATAGATGCTGACGTTCAAATTGAAAAAAAAAAAGAGCCAGGTATATACTCTGACACAAAGAAGGTGATTATCAGCAAAGTTTAAAATGTGAAAGTGTTCCGAGAGACAGCGAGGAAAGGACTTCAGAAGCAGGCAAGGAAGATGACGATTGCATCTAGTAAAAACGGTCCAAAATCTACTCTCTGACAAAATGTTAAAACTTAAGTACCTGATATTGACAGATTGAAAATCTGTCAATGGATTCAAAATCAGTAACAGCCGTTATTACAGATATTAAAGATGACGAGTTTTATGTTCTTAATACTAAGTTTGGTAAATTAAAATCGTTGTACACAAGAAACCAGGTTACCGTTTTCAAAGAACACCTTTTAAACATCGAAGAAGTTAATTACAGAAGAAATAAGTGTACGTGAAGTAGTAAAAAAACTTTTTCTTTAGTTAGGGGACAAGAACTCAGAAAATGCAACTGTTCAAAGAAGTGTACTAGGAAGATGTGTTTGTGCAAATCAGCTGATCTACTTTGTAATTTAAAATGCCATAACAGTCAAACTTGTTGTAACAGGTATAAAAGAAAGGAGTATAAAAGAAAAACATACTACATTTTTCTTATTTTTTAAATTTCATTATGTTTATTTTTATTTTTTTAACTATTTCCAAAATTATTTTTAAAAATTATTGAAATCTCTTCAGTAGTTACGAGAAAATTGTGCCTTAGTTCAGCTTTTTCACGTGAGATCTTATCTGTGAAGTGGCATAAAATATTGCCTTTTTTTTTTAATTTTACTTCTTGTGACTCTTTGAAAAATAATTGTAAGACAGTTTCATCGACATAATCTTAAATCATACCTTATTTTTATAACTTTTACAATTTATATTATTAATTAAAAAATAATTATGTGTTTTAACCTTTTGGGGACACAGTGTACACAATATATCTGCGAATGGAAAAATCATAAGTAATCCCTCATTTCGAGCTTTCACGGGAAAGCGTTGGTAACTGCTAGGTTTTACCGGAAAGGCTTGGGAAAAGGCCGAAATGCATATTAAAGCATACTTCGCACTTTTTACCAAGCCACTCTGGTAAAAGCTAGGTTTTTACCGATGAAACCTAGGATTTACCAGACTTTGGGCTTTTACCGTATCATAACTTTAGGCAACGCTTGCGAGAGTTAAATAATACCAAGACACGGCTGCCAAAAGCTTTCATCAAAGCATTCAAAACCCTTACTTCAAAACTTAGAAACATAATTTGCATTCTGTTGATGAAGAACACGGAAAAAGTTTTAACAAAGGCTTAAATCATATAAATTGGTTATTTTAAATAAAATACCTTACATTTATACTGCTTTAAATTCTTTAAGAGTAATTATTTTTAACAAATTATTCCTTGATGTAAAAGGAAGGCTAAAAAAGCACGTTTTTTAAGTTTTTATCACCTTCAGAAGGAAAGAAAAAGACCTAAATGGCGCGATTTTGTTGGCACCTCCAAAATGCCTGAAGTGGGAAAATCTGAAATGGGACATCAAGTCATTATATTTCTGCAAATTTTTAACGCACCCACTTGAATTCATGGCTTCTTTGAATAGTCACATAAAAGAGACTAAACATTAAACCTAACGAATGTATTAGTGGCCTACTTCCCTTTTTCCATTTAAGTAAATTAATCCAAAAGCATATAACATCGCTGTAACAGGGGAAAAAAAACAAGAAAAGAAAACGTGAAACTACAATCAATCCCATGTAATATTACATTACCAGTAACCATTAGCATAAATCAAAAGTGCGTACTTTTAGGAGAATGAAATAGAGACTTTTATGAAAAGAGTTACAGCAAATAAAAATGTGCTATAACTCTTTTCATAGTACTGTACTGTGAGTAAACGGGCTCTACAAATACAAAATCTTAATATTCATATAGCCTCTGTAAAGATGAAATTCCATTGAAGAAGTATTTGTTCCGCTTTATAAAGTTTAATGCAAAATATTCCTTACATTCGTATACAAAATTATCTGTAATTAATTTAGTAATTAATGTCTTTTTTACTTAACTGCTATTAAGTTTAATACCAAATTATTAACAACTATAAACTTTAATAGCAAATGCGCTTTTACACAATACTAAACCCTCAGTCGCTGAAGGCAATAAATTTTGCTTCGTTGTTGCTTCCTAAATGGCGTCGAAAAATCTGGAATTTCGGCCTGTGATAGACACTGAAAAATGATCTAAGCCACTAAATTCATTATCCAATATCTCAAAGAATTTTCTCGTAAATTTTGGAAAGGTTTATAATTGCATAGTAAATATTTTACTTATTTCGCTTCAAAAATATTTTTGCCATATTTTGAGAAATTTTGTAGTTGAAAGTATTATATTAGGGATTAAAATTTAAAGAAACAAAAGCCTGTACCTATCTTTATTCAGAATAGAATGTATATTAATTGTAAAGAATTTTCTTAGTGCAGAGTTCTACTTCCATTTTAATAAAGTATAAATTTTGTCATATATCTCCTTATACCTGCATTTATGTTTGTCTATGCACAACTAAAGTTATACTAAAATATCCATTTATTGGAAAGAATACGTAATTTGCAAGTTAAATATAGGAAGTCATGTTATGTCAGTACACATAAATTAGCAAGATAACACAGCTGAAATGTAGTTAAGCATGATTCATTGCTGAACAAACTAAGTTTCGTGCCTGGAATATTTTATACTCTTCCCATAAAGTCAATATTTTATCGCGTCTTAAATGATCGCTCCCAGATGTATACGGGACCCATTGCAAATACCTAGATATAAGTTTTAATTTTAGGTATATGTTTCTCTTTGGTTCATTCATTTATTTATATAGTTCAGAAACTGACACTATAATATATATATCTTAGATAAAATATATGTAGGTAATATATAATTGCAAATATAAGATAAATTTGAGTCTTAATTTAGAAAAGCTCCTAGAGTCTCCTTTTCTAATTTGGTTATTTTCCCTTCCTGTTATAAAACAGCAATACGTTTAAGATAAATTTTTCTGAAGTACGCTGTTTTGAAATTAATGAAAAATCATGTGATTATTATTTAAAGCAAGTGACGAGCAGAGTTACAGAACAACAAATGTAAAAGAAAAATCCTTAGCCAACAATTTTCATTATAAAAAGTTTAATAGCCAGTAACAGTGAACACATGTTCGGAAGCAGTTTGTAAGGAATGCCCGTTTCTTGGGTCTTTTAGCCGTCTCATCAGCAACAGTGTTGACAATAGTGCAGTGTATGAAGTAGACCGAAATCGCACCCGCAAGAAGAGGAGAAGAACACATACATGTACAAATACAAAGAAACAAAAGCTCTACGCGGAAGTCTAGCTTTAATCCTAGAGTTCGCCTAGCAGTCATATTCCTCTAACCACTGGATCATGCAGGGTATCCCAATAACCATTCCCCCCCCCTTTTTTTTTTTTTTTAAACACCTGAAGTCTGTAAGTTCTGTTTTTCTTATGCTCGGTATATTATAATAAATTTGTGAAATCTTCACTAAATAATTTTAAAACTTAAATTATTAGTGAATGCCTTTGTCAATTGACAAAGCTGTGGCAGTTTTTCTCATATCATATGGTTGATCAAGCGTTTAAAATTTTTCATTTCAGCACCAGAAAAAAAAAGTTTCCGTTTTGGCCGATCGTAAGATTTCACTAGTTATTCCAATCTTTCCACCAGTTAGTTATGAAATTGCACTTACTTTAAATATCTAATATGTCGTTATTTTCTCGTATTAATAAAATTCGCGAATCGATACTTACAGACCTGGTAAGGTTTTCGTTTATTAACCCATAGTATTATTATTCTTATCTTTACTGTCACTTCTACTTCCATCGGCTTCCACCAGATACAGATAAAGTAATTCATGCAAGAACAGAATTCATGAAGTTAAGAAAGAGATTTTGGCAGCGACAGTTGACCTTCGTACTATTTTCGCCCTGTTAATCGTCTTAGAGTTACCTAAATCGGCTTGAGCATTTTGCTAGTTTGCATGTTTACTGTCGTGTTTAGAGAGTCTGAGCCAACAAAGCTTACAGTAGGATTTTGACGTTTGAACTGCATATTTTAACTATTTTAAGTTTTGCTTTGACGCTTGTGTTCTGTGAGATTCTGGAAGTAGCGGTGACTCATTTTGCAATATATGAATTGTGTAGTTGTTAAGTTGAAGTTTCAATAAAAAGATTTTTATTTTAAACTTACAGTTTAAAATAAAATACTGTAGACAATCGAGAGCAATAAGTCGCTCTCGATTGTCTACACAGAGCCGGAAGTTAAGTCTGGAAATGCTCCGATTTCGTATAACCTTGTTTTCAGATATGAATTATTGGTATATCTGTAGTATTTCCTGCTTGTGTTGTTTAATATATATTAGCCAAACAAGAAAAAAATACCTAGGAAGATGAATATTATGTTAAAAAAATTAAAGTTTTAAATCTTCCCCTTCTCATCACTGTTATGCCCATCAGCGGCAGAGCGGTTAAGCCGTTGAACATTGGAAGTTCGGTCAGGCTTAAAGTCCACAGCCAACGACCTAGCTGAGTAGAAGGTTTCGTGATTTTCCTCATGTATAATGCGACAGTGAGGCAGTTTCCCTTTCAAAGTACTCCACGAAAGCACTCCTCTCCTTATGCAGATAGCTGTTAAGTTCTTTATTATACTCTAAATAATTCTAATTGTTGTTCAGAAATGATATTTCTCCTTTCTATGCGATCAAAATTATTCACAAAACGTCTTCCTTTTCCTGGACGCGTTTCTCGTCAAAAAAAAACCTTCGATTCTAGATAAAAATCCCGATGTTTCTGTTCTGGATAAAAATCCCGATGTTTCTGTTCTGGATAAAATCTTCAGGTTCTGAATAAAAATCCCAATTCTCAGCCCATTTTACTGTCAGCCTTTCAAGAATGAATTTTTCCTTTGTTTTTAATTCATTTTTTTATTAACAGACGGCGATAGGGACTTCGTTTTCAATTATTTTCGAACGTTTCGAATTTCTCACTGTTATTCTTCCCCACCAGGCATATGCTTCTTCGTTTTCTCTCTGCCAGTTGCAGGAGGTTATATTTAACCTTTGAGTCAACAGTATTCCACAACTAGTGCTCTTTAGTAATAAATTGTATTCGTTTTGTTCTTTGGTATATTCTTTCATTATGTAACCTAATTTAGTCTCAGACTGCGGGATTAAATTCCTGATTTAAAGCTCCCCGTGTTTAAATTCATTTTTCACATTGTCCCTGCATTGAAATTTCCAGATTTAAGGTAGTCATAGTCCTCCCTACAAAAGATAGAAGAATCTGCGGCAGAAATGTTAACTGGCAGCAAGTTGTTTTTCCTCCCCTTTCCCTGTTGCATATTATTTGTGAAGCGAATGTGAAGTTTCACAACGTTTGTTTTAGAGAAATCCTTCTACCTGGATTTTTCTCAACGTCATCAAGGAAGCTTCCCTTTTATCTTTATCGTTTTATCTTTATCGTTTCTAAATTCTGATGCCTTGTGCCTCTCTAAATTCTAAATTCGTGTTGCTGCTAAATTCTTCCTTCCGATGAAGCAGCGCAAATTGTACAGCCCTTGGCTGCGGCCCTAAGAAGGAGTGGTTGCGTCCTGTTTTTTTTTTTTTTTTTTTTTTTTTTTGTATCGTTGTAATTGAGGAAGCGAGAATTCCGTTAATAATACTATTGTTTAACTGACGTTTTTCAGGAAATAAAGGGCAAAGGTAGTGAAAAGTATATTTCATGATGGCCGCCCAATGGTATAGTGGTTAGCGACGCTGATTTCCATACCGAAGGGCCTGGGTGAGGATCTCAGGAGAACGTATGGATGTTTGTAAATGTATTGTGTCTGTGCGGCATAAGGGCACTTTAAATACGCGGTGAGCTGAAAGTTCTTTTGAGAGGTTCGTGGTAGGGAAAGAGCAGGTGGGAGAACCTTGGACCCGAGCCTCTGGTGTGCTCCCCATCAAAATTGGAGGCGGAACTGAGCAAAGTCATACTATCACCTATATGGGGCTCAAGACTCTTACTAACAGCAGGTGAAATCTTGCCCTCATTGCCAAGAGGAATTTCATGGGCTTGTTCTGATGTTAATATCAGACAAGTAATATAAGTCTCAACAACAACAACAATATTTCATGATTGATTTACGGAGTTACGAACTGCATCCAAACACTTCGGAGCTCAGAGTAAAATTAGATTTTTGGAATTTTTAATTTAATTTTTGCTACCATTATTGCCCTTTTTTTTAAGTACAGTTTTTGCTATTAAAGAATTATACTCCGGCATCTCTTTAGTCTCGAACGTGCCGGACTATATACCTTGGACTGTAACTGACAAAAAAAATTTAAAGGAACGTTGGAAAATCGCCGTGCGCTTTTCAAGTATTTGTATTATGAGATACCGTAAGAAAATTCCAAAACGCCAAATGAATTCTCTGACGCCAATAAACTGAAAAGACCAGTCTATGAAATTTGGTTTTAAAATATAGATTGGCACCCTGAAATTCCCTAAAATCGGATACGCTTTTAAAAATAAGAATCCAGTGTATTTCATATTTTAAGGGAATATTTTATGTATGGAACTTTCTTATCGATAACCGCTTAAATTCCATAAATTTATTCAAAGAAACGTTTCGTATCAAACACATCTCCTTCTTAAGATGTGACACTGCCTCTTCGCTTCGCGAAAACCAATATCCACCTTGAAACCGTTTCCAAACAGTTATCTATGTTTGTGCAGTATATAGGAATTTTATTTCCTTTGGTGGGTGCATAAGTTTAGCAGAAAGTCAGTTTATTTTTGTTAAGCCTGTTTAATTCAGAGCAAAGTAACTGACAGTTTTATTAGAAACCAAAAGTAAACGTTTATCTGTGAAAATGGATAAAATCGGGCAATAATAAATGAACAGGGGCTTGATTTCTAGTCTGACATAAAAGTGCGTCACGCTGATGTTGGTTCTGTCAGCAACGACTTGACTTCAGCCTAACATAAAAATACGTCATCTGGAAGTTATTTCTAATGTTGGCCAGGACGAGAAAAGTTTAATAGTTTTCTGACAGTTTCCTGTCTGCTGAGCATTTTCCGGCGTTGTTAGCACTTTAACTAATAGCGTACGACTAACTTTTATTTGGCTGGTTTAAGTGATAAAGCAAGTCGGTAAAAAAAGTTATATAAATATTATGATCTAATAGTTTTATCATAATATTTACGTAACATAGAATGAGACAAGCAGTACATTGTTCTGTCAACTTTCCAAATATTTTTAAATGTATTCTGTCTGTGCGGCATAAGGGCACTTTAAATACGCGATGAGCCGAAAGTACTCTGCCATCTAAAAATACATTTCATTTAAATCAACTGTATTATCGATACTTAAATACGCATTCTCAGTTTTAGGACATACAGACAGTTAAATAAGAATTTCTTTTGATTTATTACGTCAGACCGGTCGTTTCCGAGTTAGGCTTAGATATTTGTGATCATCACGTCTGACGGAGAAAGAATTCCTAAAATGCGTAGAAAATTCTTTTTGTATTCCTGGCTGCGAGACAATGCTGTACGAGACTTTCGAATACTTTCTTCCTTTTGATCGAAATTAGGATGCTGCTGCGTGTTTACTAAATTATAGCACAATTATAGCGCACTTACTAAATTATGTGCTATAACTATAGCACAAATTATAGCACATGTAGTATTTAGTATATACTTACTAAATTATAGCACATGCCGGATTCCCACGCACTCAACTTTTACTCGTCCACTCCTCCAGAGTTTTCTCCCCCCCCCAGCTTAATTTCAGGGAATGTAAAAACCAATTCAAAATCTAGAACAGTCCTCAAAAACAGGAATCGTGCTATCGTCACAAATCGGCGAAGCCTCTAATTTTAATTTTTGATTATAAAAGCTTTCGATGTGGTTTAAAATACTTTATGATAAATAATTTTGCTGGATCGTAGGATAGCGAGGCGTTTGCTAAAGCCGAACCAATTTTAATGCACAAAAAATTGCATATAAGATTTGTATCTTAAATATTTCTAAAATAATCGGGGTTGTATATTTATTCTTTTCTGTTATTCAGATTGGTTTCAGAATGTGATTTTGAGCCCAATATTGTCTGACTCTCGATATCACTCCTCCACATCGAAGCTAATGCAGTATCTAACTTCTAAATTGCACTCGCATGACGTAGCAGTGAAATTACTGGCCTTTTCTTCTCCCTTTCTTTATATATGCATTTTCCAAACAAATATTTCACACATTTAACATGTTTTGATACTTTTGATGGGGCTACTAGCGGCCAGGCTGTAAGACCGCTGAACACTGGTATCTTGACCCAGGATCATATCCCAACAAGTGACCTGGCTGTATGAGCCTTTTCTTGGTTTTATCCACGTTAAGTGAATGCAAGAGAATTTTCCTTTAAGACCACCACGAAGGCAACCATCCTCTTAGGCAGGTAGACCTCGCATGTTTTCCCGTAATCCAATCCAAAATTTCTTTATTTAGCAGAAGATAATTACTTTATATTTCAAATAAAATTAGTATCTTAAAAATATAAATTATTTTTGCTTAGATTTTAAATACCCTATTAATACCTATATTTATTTATTTATTTATTTATTTATTTATTTATTGAATATTGATAATATAGTAATTTTGAATATTGAAACTTATTCAAATTTTATCTTATGCAATCCGACAGGCTTTTATTAAATATGTTCTTGAATTACAGAAAAACAGTGAATACAAAAATTTCCTTTCTTATAAACACTCTGTTGTTCATTATTTTTATGCATCAACTGCGTATCATGTGCAAGATGAAAAGCATATTTTTTTCCCTTTCAGTTTACTAAGCAGCAAGTAATTGATACTTACACTGCTTTCATCAATAACTGGAAATCGGCAAAAGATGCTATCAAACTTGCTACCCACGCTAAGCCGGCATTTGCCCGATTTCTGGAGGTAAGTCCGGAACTTTCTTTTAAGTCTAAGCTTAGAGTTATATACTAGCCAAATTGTATTGTAACTCCTGTATTAAATTAATATAAATTTAAATATATATTAAAATTAATGTTATATTGATTTTAATATACATATGCGCGCACACACACGTATATCTGTTACGGTGAAACACCGAAATCTGGAGAATGTCGACTTTCACCGGTCAATGTCAACATTCACATAGTCGCTTGATGTATGTCCGAAATATTTTCCAAATACTCTTATTTCTGACTTACGCCGGTGAATGTCGACATTCGCCATGTACTAATGGAACTTAAGAATATAAGTTACTGTTTAATATTTTTACTGTTTTAATAACTTTTAAACTGTTACTGTTTAATAACTTTTACTGTTTAATAACTTTTTACTGTTTAAAATATAGCTGAGTGTTACCATCAGATTAAAGGATCCCATTGAACCAGTTATTAGTATGAGAAATTTCTGTGTTCACAGGAGCTTTTGAAGCATACCCACGTTGATCACCCACACAGTACACACAGTACATTCAAAATGAGAAAGGAAAATAATAGAAGTTATAAACTTACCAAATTATGTGATTCAAATCTTATTTATTGCAACAACTTAAACTATTATGACACTTTGAATTGCACAAGAGGCCCTTGCTTTTACAACTGCATTTATTTGTGGAACACTTCCTTTTGGAATGGCAGCGTGTACATATACTCCTCTCTTTTCGACCTACACCAGAGCATATCTGTAATTGTTGACATACACCGGTGAGGGTCCGAATGTACAAGAATGTAAAGAAATATTCGATCTTTCACCGACGTATTTGGTGAATTTTGACATTCTCCGTTGAAAGTCGACATTCTCCAATTTCGGTCTTTCACGGTAACATATACATATAAATATATGTGATAACTCGGTGTAGGTGATGTCTTGAGGACTTCAAAGTAGCCTGGCTACATCAGATGTTACAATGGAAAATCGACTAATCAAAAAATGTAATAATTCTGTAGATGACTTCTATAATAAATTTAGGATGCGGGGCAGAGAAGACACCAGTTATTTTTTTATCCATGCCCGAGATAATTATAGATGCTGCTGGCATACATATGGAGTGCGCAGTAGAAGAAGAAACTTGCAGACGATGGCATACATAATAAGACACGTAATTTTATTTCTTGTCACTTAATTCTCACCCTCAACATTTTTGGGTACTTGATGCACCCCGCAATTTTTTATATCTTAGCATATCTGTAAGAAATGGTCGATGCGGAGCGGCAACGATGCTTGTCTAGTACCAAGCAAAGCGAAGCAGAGGAAAAACAGGCTGCGCATTTATAGCAGTGATATTTATAAACTTGATTTCTTTGTTTAAATTCTGATCTGCTATTGGATAAAGCTATCGCAATGCAGGAGGATTACATAAGCAAACATGAAATGGAAAGACGCAGTCCAGAAAAAGTATTATAAGAATTCAAAAAAGGATATTCCCAAATTAAAGCTAGTAATTTTGAGTTTCATATTTTTTTTCTTTATATATATATATATATATATATATAGTGGTACCTCAGTATTCGTAATCCGTTATAATATAACATTATTAAAAATTTGAGGGCTCTAGATACAGTTGCTTTTTCACAATGCGAGAAACATTCATGCAGATTCTTCATTATTTAGTTTCTTTAAATGTAATGCATGACGATAATATTTGGCAACGGTTTGAAAAATGAATCAGCGCAGAAAGTGACATGACTCAAAATGCTGTTTTGAAACTAATAGCTCTTTGTGTCTGACGCCCCTTTGGGCTAATAATAAAAAAAAATCTGAAAGCTTTCAGATTTTATATTGCGCCCAAAGGGACGGTTTTTTTTAACGTTTTGTGTGTTACCTTTATTTATTAAATAGCATGGTCTTCGCACTTAAACCATAGCATATCTTTAGAATTTCCGATACACAGTCTCGCGCGCTGGAGGTAATTCCCCCCCCCGTACAGTGTTGCCATTGCTTGTTTTGAAATCGTTGAATTTGTTAATCAAAAATTCGTTAATGTTTTACAAAATATGAAATAAATAATAAAACAAATTCCAGATTCCAAATTAGGGCTCCCAGATGCCCATATTCGAGTGGAGGACTACGTTATTCAAAATTTGATGTCTCTAGGTACCATTGTGTGAGAACAGTGTGAGAAACGTACATACATTTATGCAGATTCTTCATTATTTAATTTCCTTAAATATAACGCAGTGCTATAATGGCAACAATTTGAAAAGTGAAACGCCGTTTATAGTGAACTAACGCAAAAGGGCAAAACGAATTTAGTAGCACTTCTTGGCAAATTGCCCCTTTGGGCTAAAAAAAATACTTTTAGACGCAAAGTTAAGAATAGTGAAAGTAATGTAAGAGAAAATGAAAACACCATTTTAAAATAAATTTTTGCTCTGAGTATAATATACTGATTGACCATTTTTTTCTTTCAGCATATGTCTAGAGAGCATAAAGGAAAGCTAACATTAGATGCTCTTCTTATCATGCCTGTGCAACGTATTCCACGCTATGAGCTACTCATAAAGGTATGTTGAACATTTTTTCTCTCTTTTTACTGTTTAAAATATAGCTGAGTGTTAGCATCAGATTAAAGGATCCCATTGAACCAGTTATTAGTATGAGAAATTTCTGTGTTCACAGGAGCTTTTGAAGCATACCCACGTTGATCACCCAGATCACCAACTTCTAGTCCTAGCTCAGAAGGAAGTTCATGACTTGGCACTTAAGATAAATCGCATGGAAAGAGAAGCATTCCAGCAAGAGCAGATGCAGCAGAGAGTCCGAGAAATCGAACAACTTATCGATGGCGTGATGGATGTACGTATTATAATAATATATTTTGCATGCTGTCCTCAGAAACATTTCTGAATTAAGAAAGTATTATTAATTTGCATTTACTCGTTTTAATATGCCATCTTGCTAATTTATGGTCAATTCACATTTTAAAAGTTATATTTTGCTAATTTATGGTCAATTCACATTTTAAAAGTTATATTTTGCTAATTTATGGTCAATTCACATTTCAAAAGTTATATTTTATTCAAAATCTGAAAATAGAATATTGCGCTTAGTAATATATGTAAGGAATTTTCCCCTTCCCTACGGCGTGCTGTCATGGTGTAACTGACAATATGCCCGGTTGTAAACCGGAAAATTAGTGATTTGAATCTCGGCGAATTTCGCCCGTCTGTCTACAGTGGCGTCCGACTAAACGTCTGCTACATGATAATTTGTTACCATTTGAATATGGATGACGGGTCTTATTCCCTTTCCCCCCGACCACCTTTAAATAGAGGAGAATGTAAGGAATTTTCGGTTTCCCCACTGTGCGCTTTCATGATGTAAGCATTAACAAGTCTAAATAGCCATCGAAAGATCCGTGCTTTGAATTCGGGAAGGGCGTAGCTAATTTCTCGTGTTCCTTGCTCCGAAAGCTCTACATATTTATGTGGGATAATAAAATGTTAATAAAATAGTGCAGGATTAAACTTAAGTACTAGATATCGTTTGGAAATCGAACTCAGAACCTCTACTCGTAGAAGTAGCCTCTAACGCTGCACTGTTGAAGCTGATAGTTATTTTACTTCCGATAAGTTACATTTAAGCAAACTTTTATTGAGCTTGAATTTTAGCTGATTCTTTCAGAACAATTGCACATACTTTAAAAAGCATAGATACTTTAAAAACTTGCTTAGTAAAATTTTTCTTACAGAGATGTATACAGAATTAGGGATTTTTTGGTCATAAAATTAGCAAAACAATAACCTTATGTTTGGCATAGATTTTAGTCAAGACTCTATCGATCGAGGGCAAACGGGTACGGTACTTTCTTCATCAGGAGCAAAGAAACCTGCAACGTAGGAAAGCCGCGGTCCCAAAGTCAAAATTATGATTAATTTTCCACAATTACGATTATTTTTACTAATGATAGACGGAAATTTAATAATACTTTTGACTTTGGTTCTGCAAAAATTATCCGAAAATCTTCTTCCATTAGTGAATTGGATTTTCTTGAAGCGTTTCACATTCACAAATATTTATCTTGTTTAGTTATAGAGTCTTGACTAACATCTACACCAAACACTAAGTTGTTGCTTTCCTAATTTGAGACTTTGCTTTGCCTCTCTTCTCTCTTGATGTTTTAGGTATTTTATTTTCTTATTATGCTCGGAACGCAATTTTTACAAAATGTTTTGTAGAAACTGAATGCTACATATTCAAAATTAGATACTTACTGAAAGCAGCACATTTATTCTGATTTCTCGCTACAGTGCTTTAACCTAATTTGTGAAGTTAAAAGTAAATTTCTTTTTTTCTGTGTTTAGTGCACAAGATTTAACTAGAAAAAATATTAAATTATTTTCTTCTGAAAGCACAACTTTTTACTTTTTTATAGTACTGTTTTTGTACAGTTCAGTAAACCCAGTTTACTGAACAGTGCAAATGAACTTTGAACAGTGAACTAAAAATGGTACTGAGCCATTTCTGCATTTTTAGCGTAAAACGCTGTTTGTCCGAACGAAAAACTTTTTTTTTTTATAATTCCGGGTAACTCATGGTTAAATTTCTTTTCATTAAAAAAAATGACAGTAACTTGTTCTTGAGCATATCATTTTCGAAATTTTATTATTTTGAAGGCATTTTTCGTAAATTCTAAAATTTCCATTTTTAAAAAAATTTGATTTAAATCACTCAAATGGAATAAAATGCATATGCAATTACAAAGCAACTTTTAATTTTTTTTTTGCAATTATCTTTTTTAAACTACTAGTATTTTAGTCTCATATCTGTTCCATCGATGAAGTTCAAAAACCGTATAACAAAGTTTTAGAGTCATTAGGCTTGCCAAAGCAGGAGACATGAAAATTGTGCAATGCCCTCGCCGGGGTTCAAACTCCCGGTCTCCCGACTGCCAGCCAGACGTGCTTGCAATTATACCACGATGGCATGCGGTAAGGAGAGGGGGGAGAATACCTTACGTTCTCCCTACTTAAATGGCGACTGGAGAGGAGGGGACTCAAACAGTAAATTCTGGAGATGACGAATTGTCGTTCACCCTAATTTAGTTCGGGCGCCATTGTAGCGTAATCAGGTTTGTCGAAGCAGGAGACATGAAAAATGTGCAGTGCCCTCGCCGTGATTCGAAATCCGGACCTCCCAGCTGCCTGCCGGATATGCTTCCAATTACACCACGAAGGTACGCGGTAAGAAAAGAAAAAATGTGAGTTATAATCGCATTTCTTCTCTGAGCATGCTTCTATTATGTAGTAGGTAATTAGAACATCCATCTAGCAATTCACTGGAAGATCCGTAGTTTCAGTCTTGGCAAAGACATAGCTGAGTTCCTATGCTTCTTGCTTCAAAAATGTTAATAGTATCTACAATGACATCCGAACTTTAAAAATGTTATGAACGATAACCAGTGAATGAACCATTCAATGAATCCAGTACCAGTCCCAAGTCACCCCTTAAATGGCAGAATGTAAGGAATTCGTTGCAATCTCGAGTGTTCTTTCTTGCGCTGTAAGTGATAGCATATTCATCTTACAAGTTGGAGCTCCTTGGCTCGAATCTTGGTTGAGTGCCCATTCGACGTATTTTATTTCCCGAACGAAAAAACTTAGTCCTCTACAAGATTATTACAGTTTAAACTTATGAATATTTGCAAAAATAAGTGCGAATTTTGAAGAGTGTAAACTAAAAAAATTAATAAAATTTAGCCATGAATAACCTATTCTCAGTTGCAGAAATCTTTTGGAATATAGCTAACATTAGTAGTACGTCCTCTGAGAATCCTTACAGAGTGGTAAAAATTCACGTGAAATGCCCCACAAAACATTTAAGTAATTCATTATAACCATTGCATTCATTTAACCAATTCATTATAACCATTGGTTCTTTCAATTATTTGGTAATTATAGACTTTTAAAAAATCTTTGCGTACAATATAAATTTTAACTGATGTAATACCGCGAATGATTATTGGCCCTTGATAGTCATCTCTGTTGCAGAGATCTAACAATTCACCACGTGGCACACATTTTATTATGGTAAACACATTTTTTATGACAGTGTTTACGCATTTTATTATGATAAGCTTTATGATATACGATTACCTTCAATCTCGAGAATCCGAGACTCGAGCGTTGATAGACCCGTGTAAATATGGACTGGAAAGCAGGAAAGGGGGACATTCAATCAATAAGTATCGTTGATTAGAATGACAGTGGGGAATAGGTGTATGAAGCTCTCTATTTCTCTTCTCTTGAGTGCCATCCGTTTAAATTAAGTTCAATGGCCTCTACAATATAATCAACAGCATAAGACCGTGGCCAAATTAGTACTCTTTACTAATTAATAAAGACTTCTCACGCGAACGAATGTGCGTGTTTTACCCTGTGCAGTAGACTCACGATTAAACTGGGGTCAACATCCACGGTTAATTCGACATCAGTATCCAAAAACAAGAACACACTACAAAATAGAAAAACCAACGTTTTGTTTACATTATTCGGTGTTTTTCGATAAGAGTCAATGAAAAATAGAAGATTAATACCTGTACCCTTCTAGAGAAATTACGTTATTTTGAAGAAGGAGAATATAAAAAATGAACAATGCCCTCACCGGGACTCGAACCACGAACCTCTTAAATAACGCCGAGTGTGCTGACCACTGCACCACGAAGGCATGCTAAGAAAAGGGGAGAAATACCTTATATACTCCAACTCCAACTTATCTTTATTTATTAAATGACAGGTTCTTTGCACTTAAACCATTAAATTCAGTTCAACAGCAATGTCCCAAAATAATTTTTAAATGAGTATATCTTTAGAATTTCCGATACACAGTTCCGGGCGGTGGAGATAAAAAGGCTTTTTTTCTTCGTAGAGTGTTGCCATTGCTCAGTTTTAAATCGTTGAGTTTGTTAATCAAAAATTCGTTAAAGTTTCACAAAATATGAAATCGTTAATAAAGCAGATTCCAATTTCAAATTTGGGCTTTGAGATGCCCATATTCGCAGTAGGATTACGTCATTCAAAATTGGATGGCTCTAGGTACCGTTGTTTTATCACAATGCGAAAAACATACATACATTTATGCAGATTTTTCATTATTTAATTTCTTCAAATATAATACAGGGCTATAGTATTTGGTGGCAATGATTTGAAAAGTGATACAGCCTTTTGGAGTTTTCAACGCAAAATCGCAAAACGAAAACAATAGTCATTTAGGAACAAAGCCCCTTTGAAGTAATAAAAATTTTTAATGCAAAAATTAAGACTTAGTGGGCTGTGATGCGCTGAAAGGATCATTTCTGTTATTAGATAATAAGCGAAGAATAGTTTTCTTTAGAAATATATATGCACCACAGTGATACTTCCAGCAAAAAAACATACTTTCGTTATGAGTTCATGTTGAGTATTGTAAAACTTTCGTAAACATAAGACATATATCTCGGACGTTAATTTTACTTCAATTAAAAAAGAAGAAGTCGAATGACACACTCTGAAAACATTTTATTGGCACTTGCTTGGAAATAAACAAATTGCTATTAGCGATCAGAACAAGCCATTTACAAGTACTTTAACTGTGGCTAATAAGCGACGTTCGCGCATATATATTTTTGTAGAAAACTTTTTGGCGCATTTTGTTCTAGAACGGGAAAGCAGAATTTTAAAGTCTTCATAACCAATGATATGTCTAAAAAATATAACTATATAATCTCTATGATAGTGCTAAACACCGAAAGTTTTCAAAGGATTTTTATGTATTTAACTGAAAATTCAAAATAGCCCTAAGACTCTATTTTGTGCGGAGGAATCTCCTTAAATCTTTACAGTACATTATGTTTCAATAGGCTGTGATGTCATTCGAAACAAGTATTTGGTACGGTTTGTTTTGTTTTAATTATGGAAAAGCATACTAAAGCTTGAGGGATGCTTTCGTGTAAGATATTCTAAGAAAAGCTGGTTCGAATTCATGTTATACATGAGACAAATCATGAAAGCCTTTATGCAGCCAGCTCGTTCGCCGGGATTTTAACTCGACTCGAACTTCCAATACTCAGCAATTTTCCCCCTCATTTGCTAGTAAACCGAAAGTAGCATTTATTAAAACCGTAACCGAAGACTTATAATTAACCGAAATAATAGAATAATCGAGCACTATATCATGCACAGTTTTTACTTTCCCGTATAGCTATAAAAATTGATTTCATCGTAAAGAATTAAAATGCAAGTATAATAAGGAAGTGACGATAACCTTAATAAGCTTTCACAAGGTCTACATTGTTGACTCTTATTTGACAATGTAGAATTTGCTTCTTCGCGAATGAAAATTACCATTTATTGGAAAAGGTGTTATGAAATGCTGTAATTCTCTGAAGTTTGTAGAAATTTCTAATAACATTGGTTTCCCAATCTGTTTCGGTAAGCAACTGAAACGTTTATAATTCTCATTTTCGCTTGCTCTGTTGACCTTTAATATTCAGCAAACTTCTTCCTTAATTTCTTATTATTTACAATTTAATAATTACAATTCCTTAATTAAAATTAATTTACAAATTAATTACAATTAATTAACAAATTATACTAATTTGCAATTCCTTAATTTGTTGTTATTTAAAATTTATTTTTATTAAAAGCATTAGTTGATTTCGATAGATGAGGATAAAAACTAAAACTATCCATCGAACTGCAATGAGCCTCTTTTTATTGTAAGAAATGCCATATTTAGATTAAGGTTTGGTTATTAAAGTTAGAATTGGCTTGCATGTATCTATTTTGTTCATCTATGTGCTTCTATGTTTGTCACAACACCAGTGAGTTCCACGAACTGCTTAACTACAAATGGCAATCGCTATGGCTATGTGTTTCTGGATCGAAATTCTTGTTCAGCCCGTCAGTCCTAAAAGCAGCCTCGAATTGTTGACGAGCGAGATTATGACGATCAATAAATGGGTAGTACTTCAAGATGAACAGCGAAAGCCTCATTATATCAGAGCTGAATTGTTTGAAGACTCCCTTGACGCCTTCTATTAAGATATCAGCTATGTGTACATGTAAACTCGGGGAAAGCTAATCTGAAAGCATAAGTAATGGTTTAAGCGGTGTATGTCAAGTGATATATTCCATTAGGTATTTTAGCAGAACAGCTTTAGTTGCAAGAAATCGTTTACGGAAGTATTTACACATGTAATAATGAATAAACTGTTCATTGAAATTTATGTTTATTCAGTTTTAATTCATTGGTTCATACATAAAACGTTTGCACATTTTAAAAACAATTTCGAGGCCGTTTAATTAATATTTAAAAATGTAAAGATTATTTTTATAAATTGTCTGACAGCGTTTTTCTGGTCTATAAATCTGTATCGGGATTTCCATGATAGACAGGCTTTCTAAAATTCCCAGGAGTATTCTTTCCTCTTCCACTACTTTCCAGAGTCTATATATCATAATGAGTTTTCCCTTAGAAAGAGCTGTTTTCAAGAGACCAGACGTCTAACAGTCCATAAGGGAAACGTCAGCGGACTTCGCAGGAATACGTAGAAATCGTATTTATGCAATACCTGTATCAGTCTTCATTTTCCAAGGAATGCAGTGGTATTTTTCGAAGTATGACTTCTTGCTTTGTCTTCATGGAGTTTCATTCTTTGAAAATCATTTGAACAAAAAAATAAAATTTCTTCTGCAAACATTGGACGTAAAACGTTCTCTTGATAGTACGTTAAGTTGATTTTAACATTTTTTTCCACTCTTTCTATTTTTTATTTTCCACTGTAAGAGATTCCTGCCGATAAGTATAAACCCCTTACTGAAACTTTATTTGCGTTGATGGAACCAGGTTTGTACATATTTTATCTTCGTTTTCGATAATAAATGGACCTTTTTTGTTGTAGTCATTTAGGTAAACCCGTGCCTCTTCAAGAGTCACAGTGTATTTCTATTTTTCTCCTGCTAAATAGTTTTCGTACAGGGTTCTACGTTGTAAATTGTTCTGTGTTGAACCGCATGCCCCGGCAAATTTGGTGAATATTATGTTTTTTAGCTTTTTTAAGTTGTAAATCTTGGTTTATTAGTTTATTTATTGCCGATGCAGATGTTTTTTAATTAATTTCTGCGTCGGCAGATTTTCTCCTGTTACTAACTTTAGAAACATTAGAAACAATGCGTACTTTCTCGGGTATTAGCTTGAAGAATCTCTTTCCATGTAGAAGTAATAGTTACTTATTTTGCACTTAGAAATTTTCATACCATGCATGCATTTCACAACGTTTTTGAATTCTAGAATGAGAATATTTCTGTTCAGAAAGCACAAAAACTTATTCTTCTATCCAAAGTTTGTTTACATGCGAAATTTTGAAAGAAGGTTAAATTTAAAAATGGCAGAAGGTATTTCTTATTTCGAATAATAAGGTGTTGCCAGAAATTTTTATTCCAAAATAATCGCTTTCTTTTGCTTGTTTATCTAAGTCGTTCTAAAAATATGTAAACACCCACTGTATTTTGATGCCCAGAACTCACCATTAAATGTTATATTAATTGATTCATATGGCCTCTAATTCGTTAACTACTACAGTTTTTATATAATTCTTCCAAAACTGAAGCAAAAAGTAAACACTGTATACATGTATGCAGAATGGCATATGAACTGCCCCCCCGGTGCTTGTTAAAACTTTCATCCAAGATTTATGAGATTCCTGTTTTGTATGTTTTTGAAAAGCTCGACGAATATCATCCAAACAAAAGGAAATTAAACATCGATACAAACATATATATATATATATATATATATATATATATATACAGGGTTATCCAAATTAAACTTTCCCAATTCAGAGGCCTGTGCAGAGTGTTGTATGGGTCATAATGTGATGAAATTTTAAAAACAGACACTTCAGATCATGCGCTCGAGATTTATTACACAAAAAAGTAGTACAAGAAGTTTCCGATAGGTGGCACTGTAACACTAGTAATGTGCATATTGCAACAACGTGATTTGCAGAAATAAAGCTTCTGCGCAACTTATCCAAATGACGAGCCCTACAAAAAGTGGAAGACAGGCCTTGCGCAGGCAGTTGTTTCCAGCTCGCTGATGCACAATGGCGACTTTGAAAGACAAAGCTCTGTTAGTGAAACTTTTCTACCAGAATGACGAGAACTCTGCTGCGATAAGAGCATTCCGTCGGCTGAAGATCTTACGCCGAGGACCAATGACACCATGCGCTCTACGAGACATGATGAATAAGTTCGAAAGAACGGGACAGCTGGGAATTTTACCAGGTAGAGGACGACAGGTTGTGGAATCTGGGGTTGTGGAATCGACAGGTTGTGGAAGTCGTTGCTTTGGCGGTCGTGGACCCCAGTAGCCAATCGCCACATGGTGTTGTCAGTGTGCCAACTGTTTCTCGTGCTATTGATATGCCCTATACGACCTTCTGGCGTGTGATGCGTAGAATCCTCGGTTATTTTCCTTACAAAATCCATAGTCGTCATCAGCTGTCCGACGGGGATCCTGTAGTTCGGGAAACATTTGCGTTACAGTTCCTTTCCAGAATGGAAGTCGATGCTGCTTGGCCGTGGAACATCCTTTGGACGGATGAGGCTCATTTTCATCTGAATGGTCAAGTGAATACGCATAACTGCCGCATTAGGCAAGTGAAAACCCGCGCGCTATCCATCAAGTGCCCTTGAACCCTCCAAAGGTTACTGTATGGTGCGGTTTCACTGCAACATTCGTCATTGGGCCTTATTTTTTTGAAGAGGTGACACCAACAGGGTTCAAAACCTGCTCTGTCACAGGAAAAGGTATCAGGACATGTTGACAACGTTTGTGATCCCTGAACTGCAACAAGTGGCCGCCTCCAGGACACGATATTTATGCAGGATGGTGCATACACCTCCCCATATTCTTCGTGGCGTTCAACAGGTGTTACGGGCAACTTTTACCGATGCACGTGTGATCAGCCGCTGTTTCCCTACAGCTTGGCCTCCCCGCTCGCCTGATCTCACGCCATGCGACTTTTGGTTATGGGGATTCTTAAAGGATCGGGTCTACCGAGAACACCCCAGCAACCTTGGCATATCTGAAAGACGCAATTATTCGACATGTCCGTGGAATTAATGTGTACTTACTGCGTTCCGCTGGGGAACACACTGCTTTGCGAATGGAAAGAGTTGTAGAGAACCACGGCACACATATGGAACATCTGTAGAATGTCTTGTTGATCTGCAGCGCCACCTATCGGCAACTTCTTGTACTTTTTTTTTTTTTTTTTTTTTAAATAAATCTCGAGCGCATGATCTGAAGTGTCTGTTTTTAAAATTTCATCACGTTATGACCCATACAACACTCTGCACAGCCCTCTGAGTTGGGGAAGTTTAATTTGGATAACCCTGTATATGATGATGCATCCGTTTCTGAAGCAATGTTTAATGGTGGATATTTAATAAAAACTGTCACTCATTTCGTAGTGGAAGGATTTTGAGTGAGGTGCATATGCCCCGAAAGATATAGATATTGGCAAAGGCATCCATCTATTTAGGCCGATAGCTCTTGTGCACTTTGCTTTACTCATATAATCTATGTCATCATTGAAAAAGTAAAACAAATCAACCCTGTCCTTACCGAAAATCGAACCCAAGACCTTACACTTGCATCACAGACACATGGCATGAATTTTTTAATCTTGTAAACCTCTCTTCCACAACTGAAGGGTGACTGGTTGAAGGCTGTGAGACCCAGCCAGCTAAATTAAAGTGATAGCGAAATGTTTTCCACCGCATATAAGTTCCGATATATATGGAAACAGAAATCTTTTAGAATAGGAATTTAGGAAAATAAATCGTGCTCTCGCTGTTTAAAGCGAATCTTCCCACTACTGTATCTAGATGGGTTGACGACTACGTCACAAGACCACATGGAAATAGTATTCAGCAATCAGAGACTCCGAATCATAGCAATTCATGCATTCCAGAAAAAGTCACAAGCGCTCCGTAGTTTCTGTACATGACGTAAGCTGTGACAATACTGAGAACACATAAAAATGGGAAAGAACAGTACTGTAAACTGAAATTTGTGGAGACAATCTTTTTAGACACTTTTTCCCTCATCTAAAAATATCCAGGGCTGAAAGAGTTAATTTAATTACTTTTGAACCAACTGAACGTATTCCCTAGATTAAACTCTTGAAAATAAAAGCAAGTTACAAGCAATACTTTTATGTTAATTGTAATATGGGTTATTCCTCTTTTCTACGTAAATTAAGATAGATATAGATAGTAAGATAAATTAGATATTGCCCTATCAGCCTAATTTCTTGTATATTCCTCTTTCTATTCCTCTTGTGTATTTCTTATGTTTTTAATACTAAAAACATATTTATTTAAACATATTTACAAATTTTTTATGTTTGGATTTGCTTATCTGTATCTGGTTTCTAATGTTTTTCAGCTGGTACAACCAGACAGAGACTTCATTCGACATGATATGGTCTGTATGCCTGTAAGTATGTTTTATTTTTATTCACAGTATCGTATCTTCGCTATTTTTTCCTGCTTTAATTGGCTGTATATATACTTAGCCGCGTTTTAATTATGCAATATTGTTAATAGCTTTACCTTTCTTTCCATGAAAATGACCATTTAGAATTATGAAATATCAAATAAATTTTCTTCACTTATGACTTAGTCAGTTAATTATACGAACTGTATTAACTGTACCCTTAACTTTTTATTTTTTCATACGCATTGCGATACTTTTTTTTTTAAAGCTGGGAAGAAGATTCATTTTTCAATGTCATTGCAGACAAAATTATTCAAAAACGCGTTTTCTGTTGGCGAATTAAATTTCCTGAGGCGTTCATATCCGTAAAATCTTCCGTTTCTGGTTTATGATCCCATGCCTAATCCCTGTTTACCACCAGCATTTCAAGTATTTGTTTCCTAGTTGATTTTCGTTTACTTTTCTGTCTATAGATGGCTTCCAGGACTTCATTTTGTTTCATTTGCCGGAACTTTCTGTAATATTTCTCTGTTATTCTCGCTGTCGTAATTTTCACTTTCGCAGTTAAAGAGGGATGTTCTATTTGTCCTTTGATACTATAGTCCTACCAATTTGCCTGCGCTACGCCGACTCCTATTACTTATTACTTGTTTATATAACATTTCGTTCTTAAGCGTGTTCTTATTACTTATTATTTGTTTCTATAACATTTCGTTCTTAAGCGTGTTCTTATTATTTGTTTGTATAACATTTCGTTCTTAAGGATGTTCTTTTTGTAAAATCACTGCCATTGTAAATTGAATGACAAGAACACCGAAAACAGCAGAGGTTGAAGATTCTGCAGCTAAACAGCAGAGACAGGGAATGCCTGCATAGTCTTAAAAGAGCAGAACATGTCTAAATCAAACTCAGGATTGTGGCTATGGGCTATAATTCCGTCAATATTGTTTCTAGATACGTATAATAGAGTTTCTTAAAGTAATATAGAGAATATTATGAGAGTAGTGTAAATACGTTGGTTATGAGGGACTTCGTAAATACTTTGTACTTATTTCATTTTTATCCCCTGCGCAGGAATTGGTAAAATCTTCATTGTGTTTCAGTTGCAAAGTTAAAATAAAATGTTCCAAGTCTTTACTTGAAAGATTTCCAGAAATACGCGTAATTAGTATTTTTGTGGAGTCATCTATAAATTTAATAGGAAGATTTCTTACTTATGGTTTAATGATATTGATAAAAAGCCAGTTAATGTTTCTGCTACGAAACCATTAATCGCTAAAACAGGTAACTGTACCTACATTCGGTCTAAAAGTCTTGAATTTTGATTGGTTGAAAAGTGATCTGAGTCAGTGAATTCGTTGTCGAATATTTCTCCTAGTTTTGCAAATAAATATTTGGAACGTTTCGAACTTAATATAGTAAAATACAATGATTGTTTTATTAACTCGAATTTCTACTCTGTCGGGACTGTTTTAGACGATGGGTTTTATACAACGTGAAATCCTGCACATTATTTTTATACATTTTATAGTTGGAAGCACATGTCTAGGGTCAAAATTTAAAAATATCAAGCTTGTAGTCATTTTTCCCAAACACTCTGTATATAGATGAATGTTGTAGCTTCTCGAATGTGTATGACGGTAAACGAATATAGATGAATGTGAAGACTAATCACTTCACCAATTCCTTAATTTGTGACTTCGATTTTAGGCATTATTGACGCAAGGAAGGAATTGGATCATTCTTCTAATTCTAAATTATCAAATATTCCAGGGTTCTTATAGACTTTTTGCATTTACCTTTTCTTATACGGGGAAAGCATATATTTCTTCCATGGTGTGTGTGTGATTATGGCAAAGCCTCGAGGGCTATCTGTCTAAGGCGAGGGATGCCTTCGTGGAGGACTTTCTAAGGGACTCTGGCTCGTATACACGTTACACATGGGGAAAACCACGAAAACGCCCATGCAGCCAGCCCGTTCGCGGGATTCGAACCTCGGACCGAACTACCAGTGTTCAGCGACTTTACCGCTCAGGGGCCCCATTTCTTCCATGGATTTTTCATTATATTTTTATGGCTTATTTTGCAGAGAAAGATTGTCGCGTCGCAATGACGATCATAATCACGCATGCGCGACCATGAAAGATTTGTTTAATAGAAGGTGGGACCGATATTAAATTTTCACGAATCCGAATTTTTCAGTCTCTTAGATTTATCTAACTTCGAATCCTTTGAATTCTTCAAAGGGGAATAATAAAAAGAAAAAAATTAACTTAACCCTTTGTTGCATACAAATAATCTAGAGAAGTTAAACGAAAATGTTTGTATTTTTTCTACTTAAAATAACCTTAGTAATAATAAAAAAATTAATTTTATTCAAATTTCGTTTTAAATAATTGCTACAGTTTGTTCACTACAGTGGACAGCATGCATATACGTACATGTATACAAATCTCTTCCCAACGATTTACGGCCATTGCATTTGAAATCATTTCCTGCCTTATTTGCAGTGATCATTACCATCTTCTAAATGGTAAATCTACAACTGACATGTGCATACAGATCCCCCAAAATGCCTTCATTTCGTCGATTGTGATTAAATTCATTTTGCTACGATTTTGTAACCTGTATCTATTGGATTCAAATGTCAAATGTTCTAGAAATTCCTTGCCAAACATAAACATTTCCATTGGTGTTTTGGCTTGATAAGCAGTACATTTGGGTTTTAATTCACTCTTTTCGTAGATCTTTATCTATCCACTCCACAATTTTCTCAAACTGACATTTAAAATAAAGTATCTAAAATTACTAATTATGAATAAAAAATGGCAGTATAAGAAAATGTAAGCAATATTATATAATGTTTACTATGAGAAATTGTACGAACTTGGAAACAGAAGTAGCAGCCATTTTCCAAATAGCAGTGCTTTACTTAGTGATGCTATACAACCATCTACGATCGACAGTTGAAAGTTCTAATAATATAGAAGGAATAAACACAGGAATGGTATCTGTTAAGGCATTTACAGAAGAATAAACAAATTTAGACTTTTGTCTAGTAGAGTGGGCATGATGCAACAAAGGGTTAACATTAAAAGTTGCCTCAAAGACAATATAGTGGTTAGGCGAGCCTGACTGCGATACCGAAGGGCCCGGGTTCGAATTCTGGAGAAGACGTGGATGTAAAATTGTCTGTCCCTTCATAGGAGGTAGCGGTGGCCGCCTAGTAGGTGCCTCCACGATAAAATGGTCAATATTTCTGGCCTTAGCAGTGGCCAATGCCGTTATAGGGAAGCGTCCGCCATTGGGAGATGTTTAAAAGTTTTCAATTAAAATCCGAAATCTGTGTTTAATGAAAAGCAAATTTTAGAGTATAGTTTTTAAAAATATATTTGTTAAGATAGCAAAACTGAAATTTGAGTAAATGGCGTATATAAATAAAGCTTTTGAGGCTTGAGACTAACTTCCTCAATATAATTTGATAAACTTTGTCCCAAGAACATTCAAATTTCAATTAAGAGTTTAAAATTCGGTATCTGTAATTAATTAATTCAGTTGGTAGATACTTACTGAGATGCGCGATGCTGTTTTTGCGAAAGCGCAGGAATATGCGCGAGTGATACTCGTGATCCAGGTGACACTGAAATTTCAAAAATACATGCATTTCTTATTAAAGCTTCTTTAAAGTGTCAATAAAATTAATCTCTCCAATTTTTTAATTAAGACGTTTAACAGAAGGATGCCTTCGTGGGGGACTTTCTAAGAGAAACTGGCTCTTATACACGTTACGCATGGGCCACGAAAACACCCATGCAGCCAGCCCGTTCACGGGAATCTCGAACCGAACTACCAGTGTTCCGCGACGTTACCGCTAGGCCGCTGGTGGGCCTAACATTTTTTAGGCTAGGATTCAGAAGGCTTTTTTCTTCTTATGGGACTGTATAGAATACTTTCCGGAAATCAATCACCCGGAATGGCCGGACCCATCAGTCATTGTCTCATCACCGAAATCGAACCTAGAAGAACCACAAGGATTAAACCGACAGTGCATCCGTATATAGGTAGGTAGGTTACGGAGGACTGGAACGCCTGGTGTCTAACAGAGGTAAACAGGTATGTGTTCCAAGCCCTCCTCTAACTACGGCAAAAGCTTCCTGGAACCACACGAGGCTGCACCAGGAGATTATTGAGGTTGTCAAAGGGAAGTACATGGCCTTACAAGGGCATTAGTAGGATTGTATTACAGATTGAAGAGGCAAGCTGTGGTGTTACAGATAGTAGGTAGTTAAACTAAAAATACTTGGATAATAAGACGTACGCATAAAAAGACATAAAAATGCATAGGCAACAATACACAAAGCACAATGCGTAAAATGCATAAACAGAGAGCACAAAAAACAGGTACATACACATAGTCACTTAAGGCGCATCCGTATATAGAGAGAACGTCACACACATGTAGCCAAGCTTTACGTTGGGTGTCGAACTGACAACCTTTTGATTTCGGGCTTCCATTCAACCTTCGCTAACCATTACATCGTCTACAGGATAGGGTTAAAAAAATCTTGTATGACGAAAGATACATGAACTCGAAAATCCAATTGTCTTAACCCTGATATTTTCTGTATAGAGTGGATAGGTTTGGTTTATCTTTTTTCTTATCTTTATTTCCCATTTTTAACTCGGAATGAGGGAGTAAAAAAGAAATTGGAATGAGTATTCAATGACTACTGCGTACAAGGACTCAAGAACAGTATCAATACAATCCTCACTAGTGTAAACGCATTCTTGAATTTAGCAGGTGTGTATTTTTCTACTGACACTGTTTCAACAGGATACCTATGAAGTTTCCGTTCTCACGAAGTATTAGTTAGTTCTTAACAATTTAGTTTCCTCTTAATTAGGAAGTTACAAAATTTTTTCTTTTTGTAGCATTAAAGGCACAATATAATTTCTTATTTCTGACTTCTTCATTTATTCAGCTGACAAATTAGCAGTAGGTAAAACGGTAGAATGTGAACGTTATTCGCCTCGCTAAGACTCATTATCAAGTATGTCTCTTATTTTCACGGTTAAATATTTCTCACTTCTGATTTCTTTATCTTTGCGTCTTCTTTCACGTAGGATTTTTTTTCTTTTGTTAGCTTCGTAAATATTTGCTTTGATATTCCACATTATTCCGGTTAGTAAAATTTAACTCGCTGTTATCAATATTTTTAGCTCTGCAATGATTATATGTTAAATTTGAATTATTATTCAAACTTATATATGAGGCATCTTTTATCGACATAATCTAACTCTGTAAAGATAATTGTAATTTTTTATGTAATATGTAGTTTATAGCAAAAGAAAAATAATATGTAAATTTAAATAATTTATGAGGTCATTTTCTACTCTAGCCAAAACAGAATAAAAATAGTCTTCATTATTTTTAGATAAATTTCTGAGTTGATACAAAAATTAGCGTATTTTTAATTTTTTTCAAGCACAGTAAGATGATGAAAACCGCACAGTTTTTTTCAGCCTCACATATTATTTTTACGAATTTGCAGTTGGTAATATATATATATATATATATATGTCTAATGATAAATAATTGCTTTATGTGCTTTATCTTGTTTCTAGTTAACTTTATGTAAAAAGTTTTATATCGTTTTTGCTTTCGTAAAACTTTCAGGAAATTATTACTGTGATTTTTATTGATTATAATATTTTCATAAAATAAGCTTTTAATTGATGAAGTAAAAGTGGGAAATAATTTATCATGTAATTTAATGAGAGCGAAGAGATTAAATAATTCTCTTTAAAAAATTCCTTTACAGTTTTATATCATGAATAATTAAACTTTGAAGTGCAATTGATAAATGTATAAAATTAATAGCTTAGATTTTTGATAATATCATTCGATTATTAGGTTTTGTTATTTAGACGTTATTTTAGGTGTATGTAATTATGGCAAAGCACACTAGAGCTATCTGCCTAAGGGGAGGGATGCCTTCGTGGAGGACTTTCTAAGGGAAACTGGCTCGTATACACGTTACACATGGGGAAAACCAGGAAAACGCCCATGCAGCCAGCCCGTTCGCGGGATTTGAACCTCGGACCGAACTACCAGTGTTCAGGGACTTTACCGCTCGGCCGCTGGTGGGCCTTAGACGTTATTTTACACTTTTATCATTCGTGATATGAAACTGCAGATGAATTTTTTAAAGAAAACCATTTAATGTCTTGCTCCTATTAAACTATATGATAAATTATATTTCTACTTTCTAGTTTATTAATAATTTTGTGACTTTTAAATAAAAGAATTTTTTTTAATTTTCATTTCATTTGTCTCCATCACGCGCCGCCAATCAAATTATTTAATTCAAAATTATTTTTCAACAATGAATGATCACACTTTACTTCCGACATTTGTCTACATAAAATGATCGAAAAAATTCAGCAATTTTGCCAAAAAAATCAGAAATTACGTTAAAATCTCTCATAAACTTCACTTTAAAAAACGAAATTCCGGCTTTCTTCGATGGTGCATACAGTAAAATTCTGAGTTGTTATTTTGCGCGTTAAACGAGGATATGTGCGAAAAATCGTTTCAACATTCAAATTTAAAAAACATAGTGTTTTGAAAAGAACGCTTCACTACCTTGTATTGTTCTTCACAAGCAGTAGATGTACAAAATTTGAACTTGACAGCTTGTCAAAAAGCAGTTTAAAAATGGATGACAAACACCATGAGTGAACAAAACAATTGCTGCTTCTCTTTGGTAGTTAGTAAATAAGTTAAATTTCCTTTAATTTGTAACCTCTGGCAGTTGCTTGATTTACTATGATTTTACATGTTTATTTTCAGGGTGGGCTCGGTACCAAAAAGGAAAGGTGCCTGTTCCTGTTTTCGGATGTTTTGCTGATCACAAGTATAAAGCGGAAGAGTACAACTATTAGAAAACCGTCGTCGGCATCATCGTAAGCTTAGAAAATTATTATTGTAAATTTATTTATATTGCTCTCGAATGTGATTATAAGTCCTTTATAAATTAATATTAAATCAAGCAATAATTAATTTGAACTTTTAACTTTCCTCTTTTAAATATTTTTTGCGGGGACTAATATAAATTCATCTATAAAATCCCATACTTTTCTCTTATATGTGAACAATATTCTGAAGTTTTGTAATCACCCCGATACATTTTCATCCACGTTGCTTACATTCTTTCGTAAATCAATAACCTTCCTCAAACTTACTGGGCGGAACTGACCTTTATGCTGTTATGAGTTATTGCTAAGCTTCTACGCATATGATTAAAATTTTTCTAATTTTACTTTCAAAACATATTTTAATTAATTATCTTTACCAATTTCTCATTCTCTTCCCATGCTAACTTCCCGTCTTAAACTTTATCGAAAGTATTTTAAATAATCTTTGGCTTCACCCGGATGTTCCTCTTTTTAAGAAATTAATATCATTTATATCTGACAAAAACAGTCTCTAATGGCTAAACGACATGTATTAATGGTCCACTGCACATGCGATGTCTAATAATGCTGCCTGTCTATAACCATTTCAGGAGTAAACAAGTGAACTGAAATTCCTTTTAACTAATCCCGCTTTTATTCTAATACATATTATAGCAGTGAAATCTCTTTTGATAACCACCCCCTAAGACGAAATTTTTTTTAAGTGAGCCAACACTTTATTAAATATTTTCTCCCTCCTTTCTGCAAAGCTTCGTGGTGTAACGGTACCACACTCGGCGCATATTCGAGAGGTCCAGGTTCGAGTCCCGGCGAAGGCATTGCTCATTTTCCACTTCTCCAGCATCAAAAATTCCTAACGACTGTACAGTGCCGCCCGAAAACCATTAAACTAAAAACTAAAAAGAGGGTGGATAATGATTCTTCACCACCAGGATTTTGCAGTCGGGTCCTCTAATCCCCAGTCGCCCTATAAAAGGGGGAATATGTAAGGTATTTTCTCCCTCCTTTGTGCATGCCTTCGTGGTGTAACGGTAACATATTCGGCGCGTATTCGAGAGATCCAGGTTCGAGTTCCGGTGAGGGCGTTGCTCATTTTTCGTGTTTGCTACTTCAAAAAATCCTAATGACTCTAGAATGTTTTGAAAGTTATAAAGTGCCCCAACAAAAGCGCCGGATTTAATATGCCCACAAAAATGCTTTATTTTTAGAAAATGAAAAATAGGTTTACATATTTACAATATGCAAATGTTCCAATTTAAGAATGCTAAGTTTCCTTTGACGAACTAGTATTTTATAACTGTCAGTTCATTTCGCTGCTTCGTCGCAGGTTAGTCGACTCGGAACGCTACGCAAAAGATCATCGAGCTTTGATAGTGAAAACTTTGTGAAAACTCATTACAAGAACGGCGAGTGTTATGCACAGGCTATTAAGAAGCTTTGTTGAGTTTTTCTACTTGAAAATGGGCCCAATGCAGCAACAAATCGCAGATTGATAAAGAAATTTGAGGACAAAATCACTGCGCTGTCGATCCAAGCGATTTGTTCAAAACATCTCTGTTGTGCATAACAACTCTGTTGTGCATAACATTGAACCTCGATAAGCAGATATGTGAGAAAGTGATTACGAATTTCATCGAGAGAATACGATGCTGTAGACCAAGTCGTGGAGGAAGTATGGCCAGACGTTGCTTTCATTCTTTAATCGGAACATTTAGCTGTTTTAAGTATGTAAAAATATTTTCCATTTTCTAAAAATAAAATATTTTACTTGGCATATTAAATCAGGGGCTATTATTTGGAGACTCTTTATAATTAAATAAATAAAATTGGACTGAGCGTCATCGATAACCATAGTGTGTCTCCACAAAAGATCGAAATCTGGTGGAACCGTCGCTGGTCGTCTTAGGGAAGTTTTAGTGCATATTATTCTGATCCAGATTTTGAATTAGGTTTCATTGGTTTGAAAAACAAAATCGAGTGGTTCGCTGTTTCAAAGACCGACGAAGCACTTTCTTTTTGTTTACAGACTACTTACGGAAAACTTTCATTCCAGCATTCTGCTTGTATTCCTAGAAAGTAATAAATAGGATAAAAGATCCGAAACTGGATCGTATATCTTATTTATTACGCCTTTTTTTTTTCTTTCTTCATTTTCTTTAATCCTCCCTAATCATTCGAAGCTAAGTAACATGATGTAAAATCGCATCCGTAATGCTTCCTTTGTGTACGACATTTTTCTTTTAAAGTTTGAATCTTCTGTTCATTGTTATCCCAAGAAATTAACTGAATCCATTTTTCACTTACGTTTAGTTACACTTAGCTTAACTTTTTCTTTCCCTATGCAATTTAACATAAAGTTGAATTTGAATAAAGCATTTCTAAGTAATACTATTATTTCTCATATTTAAACGGGAAAACAGTCTTTATTAGCCCAAAGGGGTGTTAGACCTAAAGGGCTATCATTGTGAAAAACTAACGGTAGCTAGAGCCCTCAGATTTTGAATAACATAGTCCTCCAACCGAACATGGGCACTTGGAAGCTGGAATTTTGAATTTCGAATCTGTTTCATTATCTATTTCAAATTTTGTAAAACTTTAACAAGTTTTGGATTAACAAACTCCGATTTCAAAGCGAGCAATAGCAACACTGTACGGAAAAAAACATTGCGCGAGACTGTGTATCGGACATTCTAAAGATATGCTGTTTTTAAATATTTTGTGATATTACTGTTGAATGGAAGTTTATGTGGTTGAAGTGCGAAGAACATGATGTTTAATAAATAAAAGTAACACACAAAACGTTTAAAAAAAAAAGCCCTTTTGGACGTAATATAAAATCAGAAAGCTTTCAGATTTTTTTAATCCTCTTTTTTTTCTTCTTCTTATTGTAATTATTATTAAATGCTGGCAATTTTTGCTCTAAATATAAACTAAACTAAAATAAAATATGAAATTAAATAAAATACCAAAAAAATTTCAAATAATAATTTTTATCGTATGTACGTAAGAAATGCTATAAAAAAAACTGGAAAAAAAAAGGAATATTAACATTTTTTTGACCTGAAGACGAAAAGAACGAAACGTGTATGCAGTGAAACTCCATGTCTAAACTACTTTTAAATGTAAGAATAGTGTATTTTTCCTGACATAGCAACAGTTACAAAATATTTCGTAAACGTCCGCAGGCATGTAGCCCCTGCGGACCGATCGATTGGATGCATCGAAAAATTCACCATCTGGAGATACTGTTGTCAGGTAATTACCGCCATACACTTCCAGCATTTCCTCGGGAATTTCAGTAGGAGTTTTCCGTTTATCCCACAGAAAATGGACCACAAACTACAGATCATGCTGCACTTCTTTCACTAGGGTGACAGCCGATCCAGCAAGATCGATCTGTACGGTGATTACTGCACGCAAGTTTACAGCCTACTTTCAAATTCAGAAGGGGAAAGCACTTACTGTATTATACTTTTCTAGCCTTCCCAATACAAAAAGTTTCCTTCTAGGGACTTCCCTTTTAAGGATGCTTAAGTAAATGACATGTAACAAATTAAATAAGCTACACTTGCATTGTAGTTGTTTATTCATGAGTAAGTCCGTCCAAATTATCTCACAGAATGCAATTTAGCTTTAGAAATAATTTTTGTTGTTTTTAAAGCTCTAATTAGTAAGTAATAGTGATTGCAATTTATGTACTTAACGTGTAAACATAAAATATGAAACTTGGCACTAGTTCATCTTCATATTTGATGTACGTAACACGTACGGCTGCATTTTGATCGTTTATAAATTATCAAAAGTAGTTGTATGTGTTATGCTTTCTATCTTATTTCATTTTAAGCAATAATTAAGAAATAATTTTCATAATGCTTGCTATAAAATTTAATTTAATTAAATAACCGTACATTAAAATGAAGTCACCGTCTTCCAAGAATAAAATGTAAGCGTTTTGCAATGCAAAATGTAAAAATAAAATGTAATTTAAATATATATATATGTATAAAGAAAATGTAAAACTAGCCTAATAAACTAATTGTTGTTAATACTTATGTTGGAAAAGAATTGTTTGTAAATCTACGTATTCTAATTTGCATTAAGTGAATTTGTTTGGAAAAAAAGATATTTAAAATCAAAATTGCAAACAGTAACATTTTAAGCTTTCCCAATCAAAGTTAATTTCACTATTTAAACGTGATCAAATCTATATAAGTTGTGATATATGCTGAATAATTTTGTTTTAGTTACGGTGAAATCAAGAAAATACATGTTGAAAATACAGAGGTTCAGGGCTGGTTATTCATATATTGAGTTTTATCAGACAGTCACCCAGTGTCAGCAACGTGAGCAAATTGGATTTTAGAAAAACATAACGTATGAATACCCGAAAGTTAGAAAACCTTGGATGAAAATGGGAATTGTGTATGTAATTGTACCTTTGTAGAGACATTAGATATTTTTTTGGAAGCAGGCAAGATGAAAAATTAGCAATCGCCTTCGCCTGGAATTGAACCACGGACCTCTGGAATACCGGCCCAGCGTGCAGAACCACTACACCACGAAGGAACGCCAAGATGGTGAGAGAAGTACCTTATATACTCCCCCTTTTAAAGGGCGACTGGGGTTTTTAGGGAACCCAATCGCCAAATCCTGGGTGAGGAGAATCATCATCCAACACCCTTTTAGTTCATACGCCACTGTAGAGACATTAGGTAAGTTTTTGGAAGCAGAAGGAATGAAAAATTAGCAACGCCTTCGCCGGGAATCGAACCATGGACCTCTGAAATACCAAGACAGTGTACTGACCACTACATCACGAAAGCAGGCTAGGAAGGCGGGAGAAATACCTTACACCTTCTTTGTTTACCCTCCTTTGTGGTGAAGAACTTTTGGCTCACTTGAGACTATTTTTCCTTTCACTTATCTGTCACCAAATGCAATAAAACTCAACTGTTAGAAATAGCATGTCCTATTAGCTGGTGCGACACCGGATAAAATGCGAGTTAACTGGTAGAAATGCAAGGTTAAATTATCGTAAGCAAACATCACCTCTTCTGTTCTCCTTCCTCCAGAAAAAAAAAGGACTGAATTATTGCTCCTGGAACGTTGTTATGCAGTGAGGAGTCTAGTGATGTGTTTTATCTTGAATTCTCAGTGGTGCGTTCATTGCATGCATTCATTAAGAAACTCCTAGCTATAATTATTAGTTTTGAAGATTTGCTTCTTACAAAAAAAAGTGTGAATTTTATTACTTTAATCAAGCATAGTTTTGAATTAACTGTTTATTTAAACGCTTTAAATAATGCATATTTTATTGAACACAAGGTCATTTTTGCATTATGTATTCGCCGTGCATTGATTAACTAGCACGTGCAGTATGTCGTTTCTACACATGCGTTATAAGATGCATTTTTATAATTTGAAAGCTGTATTAAAAATCATCTGACCCAGGATTTGTAACAATCTTAGAATTGGCAGTTTACTATAAAAGATCAATGACAGATCTTCTGCCACAAGTTTGACAGCACGTTTGGGAACTAGGTTTTTTTTTATGTAGAAGTGGACAATATAGTTTCACTGGGACAGGTATAGGTGTAAATGGGCAAGATACCAGACATCACAGCTGGTCGTACAATTATAGGCCCACCGTACTAACTGGTCAGTTCCACCTTAATTTTGTGAAAGAACACCCCGGTAGCCGGTCCGAGGGTCTCCCATCCTTCTTCCCCTGCCAACAACCTCTTGAAAGGACTTTCGGCTCACCATCTAATTTAAGTGCCCCTTGCAACACAAACACTATGTATGCCTTGCTCAGGATTCGAACCCGGGCCCATCGATAGCTTCATTTGTAGAGACATTAGGTTAATTGGAAGCAGGAAAGATGAAAAATTTGCAACGCCTTCGCCGGGAATCGAACCGCGGTCCTCTGGAATACGCGCCCAGCGTGCAGACCACTACACCACGAAGGCATGCCAAGAAGGCGGGAGAAATACCTTATACATTAACAACTATACCGGCTAGGCAGCAATGTAGTTTCACATTATTTCATTTCAGTGAAAAAAAATATTTAAAAAGTAATGAATTAAGTAAAGAATGAAGAAAAAGTTTTCCTTTCTTCGATTCCTGACCCTTATTTGTGCTTGAAATGCCATTTATCCAGAACCTGTCGGTTCCCGGGTTATTTCAGATAATCTCCTATTGTGTATCTTAATGAAATGGCAGATGCAGTACAAATTATACTACTTTCTATTCCATCCTTTATTAAATAATTCGCGCATCATTGATTTCCAGTGGCACGTTATTGACGTGAAGGATTAAAATCATCCCAGTGTAATTTAGAATGGTGACAGAACTGAGTAATAAATATAAAATAAGTATGGTTACATCAGTCTGGTTTACTGGTTGTTATTTCAGAACTCTCTTTTTTCATCCGGCAAATTCCCACTGCATTGCTAACAGGAAAATAATCGATTCTGAGACGAAAATTTCATTTTAATTAATTACGTTTCTGACAATGATTGACTGTTATCATTTTCACGCTTATCTTGAAAAACCACTTATGAGTTAACGGCTGATACCAAGGTTAGATTGCTGCTGCATTGCGTTACTATTGATGTAATACTTTATTTGAAATAAATCCCACTCCTGGATGCTAATATTCTTAGCTGACGCAGTTCTGCTATAAGGTATTTTCTTCCTCCTTTCCGCATGCTTTCTTGGTGTAATTGGAAGCATATTCCACAAATACTCGAGAGGTCCAGGGTTCAAATTCCGGCGACGTCCCTGTACATATTTCACGTCTCCTGCTTCAAAAAAAACTTAATGACTCTACTTATTTACTTTTCGTTTTTGACATCATTTTAAAACTTAGTTGCATGTTATTTCCACTATGAATTTGTTGGATTTGAGAGAATGATTAAAATGATTGAATACTGGTAATTTTATCCCGTAATCTACTCCCGAACGAATGAATTCCTGGCTCACTGTCACCTATATGATGCTTAAGATTCATGCCCAAAACAGACTCAATTTTGCATTTCTTGACCAGGATTAAATTCGTGGACTTGCTCTGATTAGGTCAGACAGAATACCTGGTGCAACCCGTTTCTTAATGTCCCTCGCTTATGCTGTAAAAGCATTCTTATTTTATGTGACGATTGGGATAGCACAAGGATTCTTTCTTTCTAATTGGGTTTGTTAAAGTGTTGTAAAGTTGACTTTGGTATTAATGCATATTGGTTTTGAATGATTTTATTCAATAGCAGTGTTAATTTACAACTCGAAATCGGTGATGCAAAACAGTGAATTGATGCGGATGTGAAGCTACAGGTGCATAGCATATAAGTTGAAAGTTAATGAGCTGAATGTATTCTATTTTATCCCCCTTCTGTCGAGAACTAGAATAATGTACTAATGAATTAGAGTAATGTAATTTTTTCTCAGGGTAAAGTGTTTTCATACGGGATCGCGTTTGATTTAACATCTTAAATACTGAGTCACTCCTAACGGAAGAACAGCAAAATTTGTCATGTTTTAACACCTCTTAGAAGATCTATTATTTCCGTTAATATATAAAATCACGTCAGGGTAAAATAAAATCCTTATGTACAATGATGCCTTGGAAACTGACGAACGAGAAGAACGAAAAGAATTTAAAAGAAACATTTGATAAGCGCTGCCATTGCACGGAACACAAGACTGTTACTTTATCTTCCACGTGACTTCTCGCATAGCGGATTCTTATAGTATTGCCATTGGGAAAAGCGTAAAAATTTGAATATATCTTTCAGATTTAATGTATTTTTTACCGATTAATAAACTGAGCAATTTAAAGCAATAAAAACAGTTTTTAATATTACAAATCCTTATATTAATTATTTTATAATATACCTAATTGATGTAAATTAAAGTGCATTTAATTTAGAATATAATCGGATGATAATTGTTATGAGCATTTGCAGTTTTGTTGCAATTAATAAAGGATTTTTTAATACAATACGTTCCATTCCTGTATCATTTTTAATCATATTTTACACTTTTTATTGCCTTTTAATTTTTGATCGTATCTTCTTTTTCGAGGTATCGAGGTGTTAGACTGTAATCTGAAATACTTAAACTGCCTTTTTCTTATTGTTATCATACAAGATATGCAAATGACAAAGAATAGCTTTGGTAACAGCGCATTTTGTTAATTGCAAACGGATACTGAAAATAAGCTACATACTAATACTTAGCTTTTTGTTAGAAGAATAAAATAACCTACCTATTTGATAGAAAAATAAAATAACCTACCTATTTGTTAGAAGAATAAAATAACCTACCTATTTCTTAACTTGCTATAATGGTAAGATTTGTGCTGGAAATGCGCATACTTATGTTGGTATTTCCACGGTATACAATAACTTAAAAGTTAACTTTTAAAGCTTTTGCTAGTGCTTTTTTATGATTATAACTTATGTATGCCTACGGTAATTGTGATACTTAGACCTTAGTTCAAATATGGCTTAATATAGACCAGAACCTGTTAGAATTTCCTTCATTTTTAAATAGCCTTGAAAAACAGGATATGCGCTTCCTAACTAAAACGTGAAACGTCTACAAAAAACAAACTGAAATTTAACGTCTGCAGAAGACAAACTGAATGCAATCGAACTATTCTAACTTGCTTAAAAAGATTTTTCTGGGGTGTTCATTTATTTGAAAATCTTATAGAGTCTCAACATCTTTGGTAGCATAAACTATGAGAACTGTACTTGGGACATAAACGACTTATCGTTATGTCATGGAATTTACAACAGAGACATGGGAAGTGTAGAAAGGACCCTTTTATTTAGCTCTGATAAAGTTTAACAGAAGACACGTCTTGTGCTTACAGAACAAGCCAGCATTTATGGAGTGAATCAAAAATAACAAATATAGCTTAACTAAGTAAACTGTAAGTTAGCCGTAAAGGCTACACAGACAAATTATGCGCTTGTTAGTTCAATTCAAAATCGTAACATCGGCGTGACAAGCGTCATGGTGAAAATAACACGACTACGCAGATAAACTGATCGCAAGAGAATCAATTAGCAACGTGACCTTCAGCAGATGGAACATGCAGTGATTTTACCAACAAAAAAACTTCCTTTAAATACTATCTCTTTTCTACCTCATTTGAGTGCGATCGAGCTAGAAAGTAGTATTCTGGCAGAAAAATGGAAAGCAAGAAGGACAGGAAAGCTAATTAACATAAAATATTTCATTCATAAAAATAAAGGAATTCTCTAGGCCTACAAAACACAAATTAGCGTCTACCCCCCCAAAAAAATGAATGTTATCGAGCTATTTTAACACGGTTAAAAGATTTATCTAAGTAGTCTATTGTTTGAAAAGTTATTCTAATGACAATTTTTAAATGGATTTAGTCATATTCAAAAAGTCATTTGTCTTTCTCAATTCATTTCTTCATTAAAAATGGAGATACTTTCTTCTGCTCTTTCATTAATATATATATAAATGAAAAAACGTTTTTCTATATTGAAATTAATAAATTGCATCTGTACTTTTCTTCAAAATTCCGTCTTGTGTTTTATGCATATTTTTTTTAATGTCTTTCGTGCATTTCTTTGCAGACTTTCACAAAGTTCATTTAGCAGTTTAGAGATGAACAAGTATAAGCTATTGACAAGATTCTCTCTTGATAATCTGGATGTTGCTAAAAGTGAGTATTGTATTTATTAAGCTAAAAATATCTAATCAGTTAAGATTGATCCCTTTTCTGTTGTATAAGGGGGAGCGTATTTTTTTAACCAAATTTAATTATGGGGTGTACAAATAAGTTTTGAGGGATTTACATAAGATGGCGTTACTAGTAGTAAATCCTATCGGGCAATCTTGTAACTATATTCATGTTAAAGCGCCAGGATTTCCGTCTAAAAATCAGTCTGTTTCATTTCGCTGAAGTGTAAATAACAAACTTTCTTTGGGGTCAGCCTTTCTACCAGCAAAACAAAATTTGCGGGAGGCGCTTCTTTTTTGTTTTAATTTAAAGAAAACTGCAGCTGATAGGCCTCGATTGCTGTGTGAAGCAAATGGGGAACATGCTAAAAACATTTGAGTACTGATTCATTTGAGTATTGATTAAAAGTGGCAATTTTGACGCCAGCTATAAAGAACGCGAAGGAAGGCCACTAAAGTTTAAAGACGCTGAGTTAGAGGGGTTATTGGACTAAGATTCATGACCCATCTCTGGGGAACGTTACAAACAACAGCTGATGCAACTGAGCTGAGCACTAAAGCTCAAAGAACCCTAATATACGTAACATGACAAGGACATGACAAGACATGACAAGGTGATCTTAACACGACAACGCTCGCCCACATGCTGCAACAGTCGTCAAAGAAACTTTGGAGGTGCTTCAATGGGATGTCCTACACCACCCGCAGTATTCACCAGACAATGCTCCTTCCGACCTCCACTTATTCCGATCGATGACTCATGACTTGGCCGAGCAGCACTTCACTTCATACGAAGAAGCCAAAAATTGGGTCGGTTCTTAAATGGCCTCAAAAGACGAGGAATTTTTTTAACGCGAAATCCGTATGCTACCTGAAAGATGGGGAAGAGTTGTAGCTAACGATGGACTGAACGTTGAATAAAACACATTCTTCCAATTTCTCTGAATAAAGCTCCAAAGTTGCAAAAAAACACCTCTAAACTTATTTATACATCCAATAGCAACAGAGAGACGATGAGTGCTCGTAGTAACTTTATATGACAGCAATATTCTCACAGATCAGTGAATCTTGCAAATAATGTGATCTGTATGCTTCTTCTGTCTGAATGCATTTTTCGAGACGAATGGGGAAGGCGTACGTGATACGTCTCAACATGTTCTGCGGAACATTATCGGAATCCAGCAGTATTTATGTTCACCGTTGCTTCGTCGTGTTAAAAACCAAAGTGCAACTCTCTTCTGCACAATTCTGTTCATCTTCACTATTCCACCACAGTGTTTGTACAGAGCTTATACTAATAAAGGCTTCCACTGCCACAATGCGTAACTGCACCAGCCAATGATCTAATATTTGGTATACTAATTGCCTAGTCGTAACTCTCCACGGATGTAGGTACGCCACATATGCGAAATCTGGAAAGTTTGCTAACTATCAGATACAATATGCGCCGCCCTTATTTTTTCTCAGAGTGTTCCCAAAGTTTTTATGCAGAATTAACACAAAATGCGCCACGAGAACGTAGCCCGCTTTCAATGCCGGTTCCACGTTTTTTGGAGGAGGCCGTAGCCCTTTGCTTTCTGTCTGCCCACAGTCCATATTTTTGACGACTTGTTATTACCAAGTAAAACTCCATTACAGCTTTAGGTAGCCTTTCTTTATCGCGCTTTCTGTACACATTGTGTCAGAAAGATGCTGTCCATGTCGTTACGTTATCGCCGTGGGTAGGCTACTTTTCGTGAGTCACCCTGTACCGTAATAATTCTAAATGTATAAATGAAAGAAATACATTGTAAATTACCGAGCTTTATTTCAAAACTTTTACTGCAACTGGTTCACACTTTTTCATTCAATATACATGACCATTGTCTTTTGTTGCACATCGATCAAAACTTGTTAGCAAACACTAACTGTCGAACCTATTCCTCAGTTGCTCTTCAGTCATTTCATAAATTGCTTTTATTTTTCCAATCTAAAGCTCATCTGAAGTATGGGGCTTTGATGAGTAGGTGCTTTTGATATGACGACAGGAAAGAAAAATCATATAGGGACACCACGTGACTTCTTTGTACGGCATATTATTATACATATTTTTGTTGCACTTTATTTAAACTTATTTCCTCAAATTATTTTAACTTAATTAATCGATCCTCCGAGGCAAGTTGGAAACGACATCAAAAACTGCAACTTTTGAAATTAACTATCCCAGTCAATTTTTTTCATACGGGAATCAAACTTCTGATAATTTTATTTTTTCATAACGTGTATAAATCTTTCCCAAATGTAAACATAGGAACTGGGAGATCGCATTAAAAGTTAGATTTCGTTATTTGTCCAAATGTTTTTTATAAAATCTGACATTGCCAAAACATGAATATTTTCGTCATTTAAAACAATTTTATAATTGGATATATGACTGAAGCTAGATAATAAGGACTTTTATACCTGGTACAGGGGTAAGTGTATATATATATATATATGTAAGATAAAAAATATGAAAGCAAACTTCTAAACTTAATTCACTATAACTTCCATTATTTTCTATTTCATTTGAGAACTTCCTCTATCTGTCCTAAAAATAGCGCTTAAGTCTAAACTGCGTCATTCAAATTAATCATGCGATCTTACTTAACCCATAATGCAGATCCCTCTCGACCAATCACCAAATTGCAAACCAAAACTTTTCTCTTCGCGTGCTTCCATCTTTCATAACTACGCACTTCAGCTTTTGCTCGCTACTGTGCTAAGATGTGATTTCGCTGGCTTGCTTTCTATCCCAACGATATCAAAAATGTAAATCTTCTGTGGAAAGGCACGACTAGAGTGCCAAGTGATTGTGGCCACAAATATCAATTGGAAATAAAAATGGAATTAAAACTGCTTCGACTGCCAAGTTCTTTAGATATTACCAAGTTAGCATTACTAGCATACTACGCAATCAAAATCTTCTTCAATATGGGTCTCATCACGCATCTACAGTGTTCCGTTTTTCCTTGCGCTTTTATTATGACATATATATTTGGTACTGCCGGTTACAGTGAAAAAGGGAGGTGCACAACTAGTTGTTGCAGCAGTCCCATGCACAAAATTTCAACTTTCTACGGCTAATCGTTTTTAAGTTATGCGAGATACGTACGTACAGACTTCTTGAAAAAAAAATTTTTTTAAATCCATTTTAAATCCTTTTCACAATCCATTTTGGGGAAAAAATAGAGACGTTTTTGTTCTGTCCTTACATCCAAATGTCACTCAAAAAGCAGTCAAAATGGATTCTGGAGCTGTCGAAAATGATATTTTCATTGAAATATGATACCCGAAAATTTTTGCGACTTCAATTCTGCCTTTACTTTGTACAATGTAGTAAATATGCCATGAAAGATGTCTGGAAAACCACATCACTGTCCGAAAGTAGTTTATAGACACTATCCAATACTAACTTTATGGTAAATTATTGCATTATCTAATCACAAGCTCCAAAAGTTTTTCAGCATAATGCATTTCGAAATGAAATCTTATCCAGGCATCTTAGATTCATATTTTAGCATATATCAAATTACTTAAAAATGTAAGTGCTCTTCTTTATTTGCCTTGTTTGTGCTTTAAGCTTGTTGTGATTCTATTGTTGTTCTCCTAGTCCTCAATATTTAATGCGTTTACCTTTAGGAGGGGAATACATTGAATAAGAATATTTATTCAAAATTTCCTGCATGGTGATTTGTTTATAGAGACGTAGTCTGCGTGTTATTTAATTCAGAACATTGCTTAGAATAAAGCAAGTATGGGTATATTAGTTTCATGGTTTTCGCACAGCTATCACGATCGACAAACAGTTAAAATGCAGCGCACATAGAGAAATGAAAATGGTAAGGCTGGTGTTTCAATATTATGCTTTTAACTTATTAGGTTTGTTACGGAAATCATAACTTTTTTCTGATTCCTTGCCAAAATAGTTAACGAAAATCTGATTGCTGCTGTTTTCTGATTCCCATAAATTAAGATATATTTACTTGTCTCAAGACTCGGGAAAATTTCCAAGTTTTGCTGGAGTTTAGACCCAGAACACTACCTGAGTGTGGTTAGGTTATAACTACTCGCTGAGCTACCGAAACTGGAAATCTGTTTCGGATAATTTCTAGTTGAAGAAAATAGGATGACTAACATTTCATTGTATTATGTAGGCTAAATGTAAAATTTTAAGATTGGTTCTATACAGAATACCCTACGGACTTTATTTCTCTCTCTCTCTCTGTATCTGACTCCTTCACACTGGATTACATTATTTGTAGCGCTTTACAAAAATTCAGAAACTTTAGTTAGACTGTTTTGCCACCATTTCATATTTTTTGTATCCAACTACTGTTTCTTCAGAAAATCTGTTCTTTCTTCCTCATAGTTTCACACAATAATCGTTTACATTATAGTCACTGGTCTGTTCTCATTGTCTGCCTATTGATGGGCCATGTTGACATGCATAACAGCGGTGGATAACCAGCCAGGACATGCCTCGTTAATCACAGTCGCGTTATCGCCTTGGAAGTGAAAAATGCTGAAACACGGCTAAGGGTTTTATTAACATTTAAATACTGTAACCTTTCAAATGTTTCGTTATAAATCGTCTCGAGCTTAACACAAAATTCAGTCACAGCTTTGCCATGTAGTCCCTGAGACGCTTTTATTAACAACAGCGCCGGCGCCAGAGCCGGAGCTACCTCTGCGTCCGTACAGGGCGGCAAAATTTTGTACCTACAGAGGTTGTATCAATTGTATCAAAGACTCCGATTGCCCTCCTCGAAACAATGTGTTACAGTGATTTCAAACTGGCGGCTTCGAAGCAGTTTTATGCCGCCCACAAAGACATTTCAATTTGTTGCAAATACGGTGTTGCAAAGATTTCACTTACTTGAAGTCCATGTTTGTATTATTTTCCATTTTAATTAAAAACGAGCATAAATAAAACGCACCAGAAAATCTGTAAATGGTGATAAAATGTGCTATAAATCTTATTCAAAGATTTGAAGATACATATTTTATTAACGTTTATTCGTACTTGTCCAAAAAGAAATCAGATCAGTTGCGAATTTTTCCACTGAGAATAATTGCTTTGTTTGGAAATACATTTATACATGAACAGCTTTATTCACAGTTGAAAATGAATAAGAAAAGAACACGATTGATCGATAAGCATCTACAATCCGTAATGAAGATAATTTCTAATTAACAATTTCTCTCTGAGACTGCAAACGTTATTAGAATCGAAACAACATCATGGGTTAAGCTTTAGTAAGAAATAAGGAAGTTAATAACATACAAGCATATGTATTTTCATTTATGAGTCGAAAAAAATTAATAAATAAGAAAAATTAGTTTGTTATTATTTATTATCAAGTATTATTCCACTTGGCGAATTTTCTCTGGGAAGTATTTCAAAATTTGTTTATTTTTAGTTTAAAGTAAATAAAAGTAAGTTATTTGATGATTAATAATATATGTTAGAATTATTTGAAAGGAATGTTAGTCTGAAATATTAATATTTAGCTGTCAGTATACGTGACTTAAAAAGTGTAACAAACAGAAATGTCTTACAGATACCAAAATTCAGATTTCAGATAGAAAACAAATATAATTTTTTTTTCTTTTACGATATTATTCTTATTATTATTGTTTATGTATACTTTGATAAATATTTAGTAAGTGCAGTTTAAAATTTACTGATATTTGTTTTTTTAATTTGCTAATAAAATTTTCCATTTTGTAAAAATAATAATCTGGCCCGCCAACTGTTTTCAGAATGGCCCGCATGCAATTTCAGTTTGAGACCACTCAAGTGCTATTAGATGTGACCAAACTGAAAATCCCGGCTGTTCAACTGCTGTTTTAAATAGATCGATTGCTTTCTGTAAAGCTTGGAGAATGCTAAGTCGATAGCTATTCCATTTCCCTCCATTGGTTTTTGAAAATTTACTCTTATAGCACTAGACTCAGTATCTCTTATTCTGGCATTCACAGTAACAGTCGCGAGCCTAGTTATGGCAGAGATTAGACTCTTCATATATGTTTGTTCCTATGGGCAATGCCACCTGAAGCAATGCATCGCTTTTCAGCTGCCATTGATGGGAAATGTAGGTCACGGATACTACAATACTCCTAGCTTTCTCTTTCAGCTTCCGAATTGTTTCTCAGTCATGTGGCGCCATCTATTGCATATCATGAAAACTAAAATACGTAATTATAAAAATTTCATATTTCTATCTTCTTCGGTTATTTCGTCGGTTATTCGTGTATTTTTGTAATCAAGAAAAGACTTTATGATTACTCTAAATATTTTTGCCTGATGTCACTGTAAGCTGGATGATTTTTCGTTGCCCAAATTCTGGAGCTGGATGTTAATAACTCTATTAAGAGTTTAAAAAAGATTCGCTTTCTGTAAAACATTTAACAGCCATTTAATTTGCTGAAAGATGCATAATGCAAACGCTATACGCTTCGCTAAATGAAGAGTTCCAAGCTTTTTGAATTCTTACTGCTTACCAGGGTAATCCCACATGGAGCCGTCCTTCCTACTTCTTGTAGTCTGAATTTTAACTATAAGATTAACGTAATGAAATTCTTTGCAAGAATATGGCAATTTTAGAAATTTCTTTGCTAACTACATATATCAGCTTCACTGAAATTAAATGGTCGGTGACTTTTATAATCAGACTGTATTTGCAGTTTCATATTTTCTTTTTTGATGCGCTTTCCACACAAGAATGAAATGGATGTCAATTTTTTGAGGCACTTTCTGCAAAACCAGGAGACACAGGTTCGATTCCACGCCAAGGAGAAAATTTTACCATATTTCCGTTAAAAAATAAAGTGATATTTCTAACGTCTGTTTCTGAATTGTTGGCATAACTGCGTGCATCAGAATAATGGTTATTTGCATATGGTTTTCTTTAATTAGAACAATAGCTTTAGTCTTCACATAGAATTTGTATAGTAAAGAAGTTAAGAGCAAAAATTGTCTATCACGGAGGAGGCAGAGGCTTATAAAAATGAAAAGCATTCAACATCCTTGCAATCATATATTTTTTATGAGAGACTTGGGGAAGACAGGGGAAACATGTTGCGTGTACGATTGTATATAGTAAAACATCTTTTAAAGATGTCCCTACTTTAAAGCAAAATAGGGGTTTCACATCTAATTACTCTGCTTTACATGTGTTAACTTACAACTATACAATTGTATACTATTTGAAATTTAAAATATCATAAAGAAAATTTAGTTCCTTTTGGTTGATATACCCCCCCCCTGCCCCGTGAAACAGTAGTATTTAGTTCAGCATTCACACTTGCAGTTTTCTTCTGTTTATTCAATTTTGTCATGTATTTTACTTTTTATTTGTTTGTTTTCACATTCTCACTGATTTTTTTCCTTGTTCTTACACATTTTGAGGAACTGTCAAACTGGCTGTATTTGAGGAAAGCTCACGTTATTAAGTATATACTTTTTTACTTTTATAAGCAATTTTAATTTACATGAATCAAAATATATCACAGAACTTGATCAGTTAATTCTACTTCCTTTTCTGAAAATTCAGTAGCTGTGATATGTGACGTTGGTGTGACACTGAATGCTTTAAGAAAGAATGACAGAATAATTAATGACTCACATAAAATTTCTTTATTATGCACAAACTTTTTAGATGTTAGAGGTGTGCATCACAAATACGTTTTATTTCATATGAAGAAATATATTTTTTCCCAACCAATGTTGGGCGCTAGTCATTATAGGCTTTGGCTAGTACTGAGGCCAGAAGCGGTGGTCACTTTATTATTGAGGCACCTAGTAGGTGGGCCACCATTGCCTCCTATGAAGGGACAGAGCTTAAATTGCCCCGAAGCCCATTAGAGCCCGTCTCCGGTACTTCTCAGTTTTTGAGCTAAATCATAATTTTAGTCGCAGAGCACCGGAGCTCTAAATATCTGGCACTTCTTTGGCACAATTTCAAAAGATAAATTTGTCTTAAAAATGTCTTTAAAATGTCTTAAATATGTCTTTAAAAAATCTTAAATATGTCTTAAAAATGTCTTAAATATGTCTTAAAAATGTCTTAAGATGTAGTCTGTAATAAAGGTGTCTTAAAAATCGATTCTAACTTCTGAATGCAGGCCTATCTTACTCCCAGACACAAACCTTAGACAGAGGTCGGCATAAAATATTCATCAATACTATGGATAGTTCGCATTTTTATATTTATAATGGAGACTGTAATAGCGCTAATCTGATTGGGTTTTAAAATAAGTAACGAAACATTATTGGATAAGATTTTCAGTTTTCGTTTTTGTAAAGGTGACCTTCGTAACTGAGGATGATGAAACCAGTTAACCTGAAAAATGACGCTGAAGAATAAATATGCGTTATGTTTTCGTCAAGAAAAAAAGGAAGCCACGTAGCTATGAAAAAGAGACCCACTTTTTATTCTATTGAATATATAAGAAAACAAACCCAAGAAACGAAAGGTAAAGTATAATCAACTAGCAGCTTCGCTGCCAGCCTTCGTCTGACTTTTAAATGTACAGGAAAAATGGTTGAAGGGAACACCAAACGTTAAATTTAAAAACTGCGTAGAATTTTACTCTGCAGAACAACTTCATAAAAAAAAGTTATTACGTATAATAAAATTACAATGAAATAAGCAATATCCCTTAATACAAATATTAATTATCCTAATAAATATATTAAACAACTTCCCTTTGCAAAATCTTAAGAACTCAAATGGTATAAAGGAGGTTAAGAACTTTGTTTCCTAAAAAAAATCAGTCAAAACTTTTCAATATCTTAAAGACAGTAAAATAGCAATAAATAACATAAAAGAATACAAAAAACAAAAAATTCTGAAAAGCAAAGTATAATTAATGATATTTTATCTTATGTTTTCAAGAGACAAAAATTACAATGAAATAAGCTATATCCCTTAATGCAAATATTAATTATCCTAATTTAAAAAAATTAAAAAAATTTCCGTTGAAGAAAAAAAATCATGCAAAACTTTTCAATATCTTACAAATAGTGAAATAAGCAAAAAATAACATGAAAGAAACTGAAAAAACAAAAAATTCCGCGCAGAATTTTACTCTGCAGAACAACTTTATCAAAAAAAAAATCAATAAAAATGTATTATATATATAAAAAAATGATCATGAAGTATGCCAATCTCTTAAAGACAGTGACATAAGAAGTACGATGAAAAATTGTTGCCAAACCCATATTTCTAAAAGAATGAAACTATTCAAAATGATGCAATTTCATCAAAAATCTATCAACAACAATAAGAGAGGAAAATTGTTTCCAAAATCACATTTTTAAAGATGTGAGATGTGAGAAGTGTACTCGGAAGCTTCATTTTAAAAAATTTTTAGAAATACAAAATATAATCATTTTTCCAAAATTCTTTTTGTAAGAGCAGTCGCAAGGATGAAAGTTTAACGTGTCCAAAAATCAAAGAAAAATAAACTGTACATTTTTAAAAATAAACTTTTTTAGGAAAAAATCCCGTTGAAAAGGTGTTAAGCTCCCTTTTTTAAATAAATTCGTATTTAATCGATTTATTGAAACACGAAATTTATTTTAAGTTCGTAAAATAGCTAAGTGCCTACGTTTCATGACGATGTGAAAATTGAGTGTGTAGAGTAAAACCTGGCTTTCGTATAGCCCATTATGTCTCAAAATGACGCAATTTCGTCACAAAACATAAAATTAAAAAAAAAAAAAAAAAAATTCGAATTTCAAAAAAAAAATCGCTTTGAGATGCACTGGCTGTTGTCTAGATGCACCTATGTACCAAATTTCGTTGCCGTGGGTCTATTAGCTTACGCGCAGCGCGAACGAAAGACACGCACACTGACACACAGACAGACTCTTTCTTTTATTATATGTAGAGAGAACTGACTTTAAAACGTGCAGTAAACCTGAAGGGAGAAAAGGTAGTTAATATAGATATTATGTTTGCTTACGTAAGCTAAACGGAAATACGCCGCCCAACCGATATCGTGGTTCGCGTCGCTGACTGCCGTGTCGAAGGATCCGAGTTCGAATCCCGGAGAAGACATGCATGTATGTACATGTATAGTGTCGATGCGGCATGGCGGCACTCTTAAGTATGCAGCAAGCTGAAAGTTCTCTCGTGTGGTTTGGTGGAAAGGTTGAGGGGTGGGAGACCCTCGGATCCGTCCCTCCCCGGGGGTGCTCTCCATCAAAATTGGTGGCGGAACTGAGCTAAATCGCACCGTCACCTGAATGGGGCTCAAGGCTGTTGCCAATGGCAGGCGTATTCTAGCGCTCCTTGCCACGAGGAATTTCGTAGGCTTGGGCTGACTACGTCAGACAAGTGAGCATAAGCAACTACAACAACAAAAGGAAATATTTAAAGTTCCCCTCAGACGTAGCACGTGTGATAATTTTAAAGATGTGTGCGGACACAAAAATAAAAGTAATAATGTCTAAACTTGCTAATAAAAAGTAAACGACGTGACAAAATGGTAAATTTCTAAGTGATCGAGGATAAAATAGAATATTTTCAAAGAAATTACAAATGTGTGTGTGACTGTATATATATATATATATATATATACATACATACATATTTTTTCGGCGAGAATGGAACCGAAGAAAAATATGTATATAATAGTATATATTGTAGAGACATTAGGTTAATTAGAAGCAGAAAAGATGAAAAACACCAACCGCTTTCGCCGGGAATCGAACCACGGACCTCTGAAATACCGGCTCAGTGTGCAGAACCACTACACCACGAAGGACGCTAGGAAAGTAGGAGAAATACCTTACATACTCCCCTTTTTAAAGGGCGACTAGGTTTTTAGGGGACCTAGTCGCCAAATCCTGGGTGTGGAGAATCATCATCCACAACCCTTTTAGTTCGGGCGCCACTGTAGAGACATTAGGTTAATTAGAAGCAGAAAAGATGAAAAAAACAGCAACCGCCTTCGCCGGGAATCGAACCACGGACCTCTGAAATACCGGCTCAGTGTGCAGAACCACTACACCACGAAGGACGCTAGGAAAGTGGGAGAAATACCTTACATACTCCCCTTTTTAAAGGGCGACTAGGGTTTTAGGGGACCTAGTCGCCAAATCCTGGGTGTGGAGAATCGTCATCCACAACCCTTTTAGTTCGGGCGCCACTGTAGAGACATTAGGTTAATTAGAAGCAGAAAAGATGAAAAACAGCAATCGCCTTCGCCGGGAATCGAACCACGGACCTCTGAAATACCGGCTCAGTGTGCAGAACCACTACACCACGAAGGACGCTAGGAAAGTGGGAGAAATACCTTATAATTAATATATATATATATATATTTATTTATATATTTCTCGGGCTCCATTCTCGCAGGACGGGTGAGCTGCATGTAAATTTTGTGCTTTTTTTTTTCTTTCAAGTAGATGGCTCAGTTTTCCTTAGCAAATCCTTCATGATAGCATATCTTGGAAAATAAATAGCACTCTTGTACTGTAAAACATTTCCTACATAAATCTTCAAGCATGTTAAGAGGAACAAAGAACTATATAAAGCTTACAGATGTAAAATAAATTCTTCAGTCCTCCTGGTCTCTCTCCTGTTTATACCATGCATAAATATAGAATATTCATTTTCAAACTTTCTAATATCTATAAGCATAAGAGTCTTGAAAATTTTTAGGGTTAAAAATAGAACCTGCACGCGCAGACTGAAATTTCGAAAGACTGCGATTTTTTCTTTTGTCGTTAGAAATGTGAAAACTTTACGAAAGTAACAAATGTTCGTGCCTAATGTCTCAAATACCAAGTAAATTGAATTCCAATTAAGGTGAATGACGTCACTAATCATACGATACTATAAAAAATAATATTTAAACGAATCATAAATCTAAAGAGATCATTACTTTACTTAAAGCCAAATAGTGTACATCCAGTCATTTGAAATGAAATTCTATGATTGAGAATGTGCTCTGTTGAATTATTTTCTTAGCTTGAAGGGCTTTCTGAGAATCTGTTAGTGTTTGCTTATCTATCAACTTTCGTAATAACCTAAACAGCAGATTCCAAGAACTTCCAAAAATAGGCAGAAGTCTTGAAAACAATCTTTTAAACGTAGCGAAGCGTTTGATATAACATGTCTAAACTGCCTGATAGTAAAAATGCAATTTGTAGCCTATTGAAATCGAATATAAAAGGCTTCATTCTAAAATAAAATAGAAATAGATGACGAGAAAATATCTTGGTAGGGTGATTAGCAGCCCTTCTTCTCAAACACTCACCTTGATTAGAAACTGCGGAACTACTGCAAGCTGTTAAATTATACGGCTTCTTCTACAATAGCGATCTGCGGTTTCACAACATTTTAGATGTTCGGTTAATTAGCTTTGAAGATGACTTGATAGGCTTCTGACCTCTTTCCTTGGAAACAAATTTCTGTTGATAGGAACTTTTGTTGCGGCTTTTGTGGAATCTTGCGCAAAAACTATTTTTAAAAGATGTCATGGAACATTTCACAAATAGTGTTTTTGATTTGAACAAAAATACGAACTTAAAATTCGAGGAATTTCAGTGTAAACGATTTAAGAATGGTAATGTTTGTTTTATTGAAAAGCATCATCAAGTTTTTCTCAGAAATAATAAAAAAATGGTGCATTGCAGGGTAATGAATTTACTTGGAAAAGGTGGTCAATCGCTAAGTTTAGCGATCAAAATTTTTATTTGGTTCTTTACAAGACGTTAAAGTTTATTTAATTCTGGCAAAGCACGCAAGGGCTATCTTACCTAAGGCGAAGGATGCCTCCGTGGAGGACTTTCTAAGTGCAGTTGGCTCGTATCCACGTTACATATGGTGTTGGTGTATTTAATTATGGCAAAGCACACGAGGGCTATCTGCCTAAAGGGAAGGATGCCTTTCGTGGAGGACTTTCTAAGGGAAACTGGCTCGTATACACGTTACACATGGGGAAAACCACGAAAACGCCCATGCAGCCAGCCCGTTCGCGGGATTCGAACCTCAGACCGAACTACCAGTATTCAGCGTCTTTACCGCTCGGCCGCTGGTGGGCCGTTACATATGGAGAAAACCATGAAAAAGCCGTACAGCCAGCCCGTTAGCCATGAGTTTAGCCAATGTCAAACTGCCAGCATTCAATGACTTTATCACTCGGCCGCTGGTGGTCCACTTTACAAAATAGTAATAGATAAAACACTTTACTGAATTAAGTTTTTTTATGTTTTGTTTTGCCACCTAAGAAATAAAATTTAAACATGTACTTATGTTAGTGACTTGCTGAAAAAAACAAACAACCCTCTGCCATATGTAATTAACAACGAACTTTATTATTCGTGACCAGAAATGTCTGTATTCGGTTTATATTTTCACAATTTTTAATCATGGATTATAAAAATGTTTTGAGTGATGAATTTTTTGTTTGTTTATATTTAAGTGATGATTCATGCTTTTTTTTTCATGTTTAAGTGATGTTTATTAATGTTTAAGTGATGATTCATGTTTTAAATAATTCATAATTTGGTAATTTTTTTATTTAAAAAATCAGTTATTGTAAAATATTAAGAAAATGAATTAAGAAATAATTAAGAAAACTTTTTATGCATGACTTGGTCCCTATAGTTTTATTTAGAAAACGTTTATATACATTATAAAATAAAAAACAAAAACAGAAGGTTTGGACCCCCGAGCGACAAAAATTTACTGTAAGGTATTTAATTTTATAATTATGGATATTTAATGTCCTTTCTGGGTTTCGTTGTTCATCCATCCATTAATCTCATTTAGTGATTTACCTAGTGTGTAAAATTTTTAATTTAGAATTTTTTTACATATTGTATACCGCCAGAATTTTCATAGAAATAATTTCTAAGTATTCAAATGTTGATATCTGATGAAAACTAATCTCAAATGGACTTCACGGGACTTCCTTGTATAGCCTATTAAATTATACACATTTCTTTGCCGCATTTCATTAAAATTATTTCCTCGAATTATTCAAACTTAATTAACCGATCTCTGAAGGCAAGATGAAAATGACATCAAAAATTACAAATTTTGAAATTGAATTTTCTGCTCAGTTTTTGTCATACGGTAGTCAAACTTCTAATAATTTCATTTTTTCACAACAAGCATAAATCTTTGCCAAATATACGTAATATATATATAGGAACCGGGAAACAGCATTAAAAGTTATATTTCGTTATTTGCCCCAAATTCATTTTTTTATTAATTTGGCATTGCTCAAATATGATTTGCGTCATTTAAAACACTTCTGTAATTTGAAATATGACTACGCCCAACGATTGCGAAAATAAAGGCCTGATAAGGTGACGGGTATATATATACATATATATATATGTTTGGTTCAGCCGATTGCAATAAAAGAGGGAGGTGCACAACTAGATATTATAGCAGTCCCATGTAAAAAAATTCAAATCTTTCCGGCTAATCGTTTTGAGTATGCGAGATACGTACCTACGTAAGTACGTACAGATGTCAGGAAAATATTCCTTTTGAATCCATTTTAAATGCATTTTACAATCCGTTTTGGAAAAATTAATCCTTTATTCCGCCCTTACGTACAGACGTTACGCAAAAAAATCGCCGAAATCGATTCGGGAACTGAAATATGATACCCGAGATTTTTCATGATTACAGTACTTCCTTTACTTCGTACGAGGAAGTAAAAATACATTATGAATATATTCATACCATTTTATTACTTTAGAATCATAATCTAATAATCGTACTAGCAAATTAATTAAACTAGCAATATTATTAATTTTTAGTTTATGGAAACATAGTTACGAATTGGCTGCATGCCAATTCTAAAGTCTGCTACTGTTGTCTAAAACACCAGTTCTGTAAGATTCTATGAGTAAGATCTTATCCGGAAAAAAAAAAAAAAAAAAAAAAAAAAAAAAAAAATTGAAGAGCCAAAACATTATAACCACATACTCAATAACACGTTGCGTGAACTTTGGCCTTCAAAACAGCTGCAGCTGGCCTTCGCTTGGGTGCCACAAGTTCTTGGTAGATGACTGGAGACAGATTGTACCAATTGTCTTAGTAGCGGTTTTGCAGAGTCGAGATATTCCGCAATGGTGGTGTTTCAGCTCTGAGCTGCCGCTTCACGACATTCCAAGTGTGCTCTATCGGGTTAAGATCCGGCGAGTTAGGTGGGCAGGACATTAATTGGAGTTCATCCTTTTTCTCCTCGAACCACTCCAACACAAATCAAACCTTGTGACCTGGGCCATTGTCCTGCTGGAAGATTCTATTTCCAGTTGGGAAGACATATGCCTTGTAAAGCCTTGTATATGCCTTGTAGTGCAACTGATACATATGCCTTGTAGTGCAACTGATACATATGCCTTGTAGTGCAACTGATCCACATTTATATTCAGATAGTCTGCAGCTTTCATGGACTGTTCTACCACAACTAAGGGTCCCAGAGCCGCCCATGAGAACGTCCCCCAAAGCATAATACCGCCACCACCAGCCTGTGTATGACCTGCTTTATAGGAGAGGGAGCAACTGTTCGCCTGGAAAACGACGTACCCTGACACGGCCATCGACGTGATGAATAAGAAATTGTGATTCATCCGACCAAGGCAACTCTCTTCCACTTATCCATTGTCCAATCTCAATGTTCCTGGGCCCACTGTAGTTGACAATGACATTTGGTCAACAGGCACACGAATGGGACGTCTGCTGCGCAGTCCCATATCCAACAATCTGTTGAACTGTTGGATATTGACTGTTGAGTCCCATATCATAGTGTCTGTTGAACTGTGTGTTCCGAAACACTTGCATTTGGACGTACATTGTATTGAGCTGTCAAATGAGCCTCTGTCTATCGCCAATTTTGCTGTACGAAGCGGGACAGTCTTCGACGTCCTTTTTTTCTTTGATGACGCGTGGATGTCCAACACATTTGTGTCTATTGCTCGCTTCACCGTCATTTACCCACTTTGCGTAAATGCTGACAACGGAAGATCGTGAACAACCTACCAGTGGGGCAGATTCGGAGATACTCGTTCCAAATTTTCGGGCCATTAGAATCTGCCCTCTATCAAATTTGCTTAGATCAGCAGCCTTTTCCATCACTCGCAAAAGTAAGTGCAAGAATGATTCATTACCTTCTCCAGCAGCAGTTAATGCTTTGATGCTTGGTTGGTATACTGGCCTACAGCAGGTGATAGTGATCCCTACTCTTGCCAGTTACTGAAAGAGTCCCGTTAGGGCCTGACTTGTAATACAACCGTAAAGAATATTCTCCAAAAGAGATAAGTACCTGACTGAGAGAAAACAGATTGAAGCGCTTCTAAAAATTGAAGACCCGGTAGGGGAGTATGGAGACTGGTCGGGTCGATGCTGTTGTTCTCCCAGAATTCATAAATTTTTAAAGACACACTATCAAGCTAAATAGTAAAAGCACTGTGGAATTCTGGTTTCTCATTAGTCATCTTGATTGTTTAGTGTAATACGCAGCGGAGGGCCTAAAAAATCTATCTTTCTCTAGAACGTTGTACTCTAAGATTTTTGCGAAATTTCTTAAAGTTCGCTTATAAATCTTCCATTGACCCGTGTGGTGAAATCGAAAACACTCATGCATCCAGCCCGTTAAATATTCTTAACCGAATAATTTAAAAGCAGTTCTTCAGCTTGGTACAAATGCATGGAATTTAATGTTAGTGCATTCGATGTGTAAAAATTACAGTTTAGATGAAACTGAAACTACTTTAAAATCATCTATGTGTTCATTTGATCTTGGAATGATTAGCATTGCCATTCATATCGAAGATCATGAGCTCAGATCTTGTTCAGGAGATTTTACTGTAGATATTATGCCTCATTTTTGTCATCCCTCGTCCTCATAAACTGATATCTGAAACGACAAACTAAACTTTCTTCAATGATATTCATATAGATTATTTTATTGAAATTTTTTATATTATTTTTATTTTTAGGTACAGATAGCGGACTTAAAAAACTGTTAAAGGATATTGAAAGCTTGGAAGAAGATGTTGCTTTGCTGAGTCAAATTAATGAACTAGTTTCGAAGTTAAACACCCATCAACAAGTGAGACTAAATTTTTTTCTTGTGTTTGTTTTATATAAAATACATTTTTATATTACATTTCAAAAGCACAGATATGATTTAAAGTTGAACCTTGCGAATAAAACGACACTGCTATATAAGTAACATAAGGGATATATAAGTAACATCGTATGATATATGCTGCTATAATAAGTAACATCTTATGATTTTCACTGTTCTGATACAAATTGGTGTCTTGAAAAGTTGGTCATAGACCCATATGTTCAATTTAAGAAGTACATCAAATAAGGGTGCTACGAAAATTTTGCTTATGTTGTAGAGTTATGCTTCAGAGCAGTTCCTTGTCACAACACTATTGGAATTATGCGGTCACAATGCTAGTACATTCCTATAACCGACATGCTAAACTTACATAAACCTGCTCCGACATGACGAGCCCATCAAGAGCATTGCCGAGCCGATGCAGCGTACTCATTACCAAGTACATTTTATGAGTTTGATGTTGAGTACCACCAAGATGGGAGACCAACAGAAGCTTGATGACGGGCCCGTTAGCCGCCCCCTATCCGGGGAACGTTGCCGCCCCCTCAACAGCGCTGAGGTGGACGCTCAAAGTAGTTTTCTTGTCACAACAGGAAGATTTTCTTCTGTTGACAAGGGATAAAAGCCAGAACTGCGCATTTGCGGACTAGCTTATCCAGTTATTGGCATTGTAGAGTTCCTCATTTTGTAAATGCTAATTATTGTTGAACGTGAAGAATCTTAAGAACAGTTAAGCGAATAATCGCTTGAGTTCGTGTGACAAGAAACAACAATATGAAAGGGTAAATAACCCTTTATTATTCAAATAAGATTTAATAGAACTCCGTCTTGGTGTGTACAATAAAAGCCGACACTTGGGCTTGAACTTAAGAGGCTAAGAAGTAAACTAAAACTAATCTATACTAAAGAGATATAGCCGAAGCTATCAAGATTCTAACCTAGTTGCCCCCTTAATGCTAATTGACTGCGAAGCTATCAAGGGCCTAAGTGCGAGCGTAATAATAGCTTAGGAGAGAGTGGCCTAAAAAGGGCGGACGCGTGCAGACAGAATACCTGGTAACTCTCTTGCTAAGACCGAAGAACTTCGCGGTTTAAATACCGCTCCTCCTCATTTTATATTCAGACGTGATTCTAAAACTACGTTCTGGCCGGAAGTAGTAAGTAAGTTGAAATTAAGAAATGTGACAGGAAAGAAGGTTAACTCAAAATTTAACTGTTAATAAAATTAACATAATCCTTACAATGTGATACTTTTCAGAAAATATATACGGAACTTATTAGAATGAAAGTATACGAAGATTTTATAGTAAAAAGACATTCTAGAAAATAAATGACAGTGATTAAAATATTTTCCATACCCAATACCCGGAATTTTAATATAATATTAAATTTATGGGTATTAATATATAGTTTAATAGAATAATTTTAATTAATGATTAATTTATAATTAATATTTTCCATAACAAATAACCCTAGAACTTTAATTAATGATGCTGTGGTTATCATTAATTCATGAAGAATATGATGAATAATCATTATGAATAATTATCATTAATAATTATCATTAATGAATAATCATTATCATTATCCATGAAGTTATAATATACAGCTAGCTACAATAAACAGCTAAACATGGCTCAATTTTCGAATACAAATTTGTAAAAAATATCTTTTGCATGAGGCAAAAATTAATTTAAACGCAGTCTTTAAACTCAAGCAATTTGAGGCTGCTTTTAAAGAGTGTTTTAATTGCCCCCTTAGCAATTAAAGTAATTAATTCGTCATTAACAAAAACACAAATTTTATTATGTAAATGATAACGAATCCTAATAAAGTTATCTGTCTATCTTCTCTTTAGTAAAACTGGTTTATAGTATTTATCTGCATTACAACAAAAATTTGAAATAAAAATTTAGTTATATGGTTCTACTGTAACTGAAAGTTTAGTCCTGCAGACTCTCAGCTTAAATCCAACGAACAACTAATTTGCATTCTGATGAGGACTACAGAATGGAGAAGTAAAGGCTTAAATTATAATAAGTGGTTAATTAACATGAAATACCTTAGACAGCAAATATGAATTTCAAATTTATTTTTACAAAAATGCTAAAATTCGAAATTTTATATACAATCAATTAATTTTGTAATAGACTTTTCTTTTCAATAAGAGAAAGCGACCCTTCTGCTCAATAAATTTCTTTTTGTAAAAATGCTAAATTCAAATTTATTTTTGTAAAAATGCTAAAATTCGAAATTTTATATACAATCAATAAATTTTGTAATAGGCTTTTCTTTTCAATAAGAGAAAGCGACCCTTCTGATCAATAAATTTCTTTTTGTAAAAATGCTAAAATTCGAAATTTTATACACAATCAATTAATTCTGTAATAAACTTTTCTTTTCAATAAGAGAAAGCGACCCTTCTACTCGATAAATTTATGCATTCCCCCCCCCCACACTCAGGGAAATTTTGCATACTGCGGACTGCATTTGCTTTCTTGAAATATCTTTAGTATCATAAAAGACAATTTATTTATTGGAACTTTCTTCTTTCAGGGACCATATAAAAACTTAATTTCTCGTATTTTTACAAAAAGATATTCATGTGACCAAAATTGTCTCTGAAAGCCTATTTTCTTTTCATTCTGGAGTGTGTCTCGCGATAATTAGTTAAGCAGTCTTTTTGATACATCCTGAGAATATTTTATTGTATGAATTTTCTACTTTTTCATTAATATCAAAACAACATTATTTGTATTACTAAAAAATTAAAAAAAAAAAAAAAAAAAAAAAAAAAAGATTATTCACAATTATTTACCAGCGCCACAAGATGCAGTTATTTTTTTTTTTTTTCATATGTGTACACAACAGGTCCAGAAAACTTCTTACATGGTCATTATTTTCGGAGTAGTACGTCGTAGGCATATACTTACAGTAATAAAAATGTATTGAATAATATGTATTGAATATTCGTGTTTTGTCATTTTTAATGTAAAAATTATGAATTCTATATGCTTATTCATTTCCCCCTGTCTTAGTAATTTGTACTAAAGTTTATATTTCTAAAAGTTTATACTAAAAAAAAAATGAAGCACTGAGTGTTTGAAGCCCGTACAACATATTGGCCCAGATATTTAATTTAAAATTTTAAGAACATTTAAGCATCGTCTTATAAGTTATTTTTACACAGTTAATAATATTAATATGATTTTTGAAATCTTTTCATAAAGTTATATATATATTATAAAGTTTATATACAATTAAAAATGAAATAGTAATCTCAATAAACAGTTTTCATGTTACCCGATTCAATGATGCGCATTGATATGCAGAGTGTCGTGTGAAACGTTTTGTTAAACACTTTTTGCTCTAAATGAAGATGTTATTCTCCGAATCTTATAAAATCCATAATCCACAAAATAATAGTTGGCTTCAATTATTGCCACATAAAAAACTCATAGCATTATTTGCATAAATTAAAAAATGAAAAATATTCCTAGTATGAATTTTTATGACTATTACATTTTTATCCTAAAATAATAATACGGCGTGTGAATTTTATTGACGTGTTTTTAGCATTTGAAAATTCATAAATTACTTTTGTGAAACTGTTTCTGACATATCAAATGTAACAAAATTACAAATTAAGGAATGTAATACGGTACTAAATCAAAAAGAAATATCATGGAATGGCATTAAATAAAAAAAAATCAACTTCGAATTTGTTAAGACCTAGTTTACTTTTAGCCTTAAGATGAGTGATTTAGCCTAAGAAAATTTCATTCTGGTGTAGCAAAATCTTTTTTTTTTTTTTTTTTTTTTTTTTTTTTAACTCTGAAAAACGTAATTTCTCAAACTTGATATATTATGATTTAGAAAAGCCATAAGACGAATATTTTCGTTATTTAGAATACTTTTGTGATTGGAAGTATATGTGTACGGCCAATACTTGCAGAAATAGAGACTGCGTAATGACTTTTAGGACATGGTGTATAATATAACTGAAGTTTAAAAAAAATTCAAGTGAAAATAACTTAATTTATATTTTAGGCTCTGGAGGACCTCGTGAAAGATATAACCAACGGAATGTCGAAGCAACTATGTGAAAAGCAAACTGCCGACTCTCAGCTTATAAGCTTAGAACTCAATGTAACGACACAGTAAGTAATAACTATTAAACCGTATTTAAAATTTAAATTGTTTAGTAATCTTGTGTATATTATTGAACAATCTATTGGCCTTAGTATTCTTTTCTAACTGCGACATCTGTTGTTTTAAGTTAACAGAAATTACGTTTAAACTTTAATAACAAATTTATTTTTGAATGATTACGAAACGAGGGTTTATTTAAATCAGTTTAGACAATTTTTTATTATAGGATTTTTCTTTCTTTCTAAAACTTAAGTTATAAATACTGTGGCTAATTTGTAAGGAAGTTTCGCATTCCCGCTTGCGTGATTTTGTAGCGTAAGTCGTAACACGTTCAGCTAGCACTGAAAAATCTGTGACTCGAATGCCGGATGATATGCCATTTGTTGCTCCAAAATTTCTAAAAAAAATCTTTTCAGTGGCGTCCAGACTAAAATAGGAAATCGTCACCATTTGGATATGGTAGACTGAGTCTCGTTCCTCTCCCCAGTCACCCTTTAAGTGACGTAAAATATTAGTAATTATCGCATTCCCTCTTGCGTGCTTCGTAGTGTAAGTAATGGCACGTCAGTCGGCTTGTGAAATCCATGGTTCTGATCCTGGATCCCAGATAGAGTGCAATTAATTTCTTGCGTTGCCTAGCCTCGAAAAATTTCTAAAAATGTTTTTACAAACTTACTGTATTCTTTGACCATTTTGTCCGGTAGGAATTCCATGTTAATATAAGGAATGAGAATTTCTTGCCCTGAAGTCATGTGAATGATATATTTCTATGGAATTTGACGATAGGATTATTGAATAAAATGCCATTCAGGCTTATTTCTGGTGTGTTGTGAACTGAAATTTCTTTGATGTGTTCATGATCTTGAAGGTATGAGAATGAAATCTGCAGACAGAACTACACAATTTGTGTTTTTGATAATGTATTGACTTGAACTGCTTTCGAGCATGTCTTTTGTTAACTGTTTTGTATCTTTACGGTATATCACTGGTTGTTAGTCTAGCAGTAATCTCAAAAGTTTTTGCTTTCGTAATTATGATTGCCAAACATTTTCACGTCATCTTCTACTGTACACTGTTAACAATAATGATATTAATCAATATGTATGCACCCCTCCTGCGTAATGAAACGCAACTGGAGGAAGCTGCATCCTACTGAAAAAAACCCCAAAATTAGGCAAGAGGAGGGAGGATGCACAGCACAATAATGATATGATTTTTTGAATTTTTTATACAGTTATTTATATTTAATTCATTTTAGCAACGATTTTTATGCGGTATTAGAGGACGCTACTGGTCCCCGCTATTCAACCCGTTTGGTGTTGAGCTTTGTGCGTTGATGTGGTTGATAGATGCTTTGGTGGACTTAGTTGAGCCTTATGTGGGTCGTGTCGAGAAATACTATGACGCATAGAAATACTGTACTTTTTATTTTTCCTCCTGGTCTTCGGAGTTGCGTATCCTTGTTACATCCAAATCATCAATGGTGGGATTCAAAATTAAGCTCCTTTAGCGCCATCTGTTGGTCAAGCTCGATAATGCTGCGCCACTGCTGCCGTCTTTAAAATGGAAAACAACTTTGAGTATAAAACTAAGATCTGCGATGAAGAACGTAAACATCGTATCTCAAAGAAAAGAGTGAACTTCAACCTGTGCTGCCGATATTTGAATCTGTTTTCTCTGTTTTCTAGTATAAGCGTTGATTGAAAGCCGCTTTAAAACTAAACGAATAAGTACGGATCGCCCGATCCTAGAATAAGCAGTGCTTACTCTACTTACCCTGATGTCATAGCTTCATGATTTATGTAGATATAAATTTATCTACAAAATTAAAAGGAATGATTAATTTCTTGAAGTTTGGTATCTGAGCAACGTGATCATAACTTGTGAAACGTAGAACAGAAAACATAAAACTCTTCTGCTTGTCCAATTATATTTAAACTATCTATCTCACATTCTATTTACTTGTTAGTTAACAATGAAGCTAATTTTTCCCCTTAAGAATAAAATATCGAAGTGTTCAAAATATTTCCACTATTTTTCAATAAATGAAATGTATCACTTTTTGTGTTTTAGTTTGAAAATTTCCGGGAAGGCGAATATTGTATTTACTGCTTACTTAATTTTATGTAATTTAATTTTATTAATTGTCCTTATATTTTATCTAATTATAATATTTTAAGCACAAATGTTTTATGTTCATTACCTTTTACATACTTGTGCATTTAAAATCGAAATTTTTTTTAAAAAATTTTCTTCTCATGTTGCCGATATTTCCAACTTTTTTTAATCAGATAATCTCTGTGTCATCTTTTCCAACTCTAGAATATGAATTTCAAAAAAAAAAATTCCCTCAAGTGAACTTTAAATTAATGTCTTAGTATCGTTATTATAAGTGAATTGTATGCGGTAATTTAGAGGTAGAAAATGACCCTGACGGTTATAAAATGTTTGACTATATCTTTAACTGCAGATTAGCCGATGCATAAATTCAATGTCAAGCAGTTCACGTGTTTGCTGTATCAGAATTTCGTTAATCATTGCGACTAGAAGTCATTATTGTATCCAATCGCAAATCATGTTTAAAGGGAATACGAGACAGTCTCCTTTAAAAAAATCCTTCACGTAAGCTTCCATTCTCTGAGGCCCATCAGCGGCCGAGCGGTAAAGTCGCTAAACACTGGTAGTTCGGTCCGAGGTTCGAATCCCGCGAACGGGCTGGCTGCATGGGCGTTTTCGTGGTTTTCCCCATGTGTAACGTGTATACGAGCCAGTTTCCTTAGAAAGTCCTCCACGAAGGCATCATTCCCTTTAGGCAGATAGCCCTAGTGTGCTTTCCGCATTCTCAATAAGCCATTCCCTGAGATTTCCCACGGTCTCAGGGAATGGATGGTAGAAGAGTGGTAAGTTTTCTGAACGCTAGTAATAGTTTAACCCTGGTTGAAATTTCGATGAGCGATCATGGGAGTTTCCGCATCTTTCTTCATGTGCAACATAAATATTAGGCAATTTCCATTGAAAAGTTCTCCACGAAAGTATCCCTGCCTCCGTGGGCATTGCCATAATCCAGAGAACCCTCCTCTTAGGCAGGTAGCCTTCATTTGTTTTGCTACATTCTAAATAATCCAAATCACTATTTTGCAAATTTGTGCTACTAAGAATAACGAGTCAAATTCTGTTTATTCCTGCTATTAAAAATCTTCATTTCCCCAAAAATGTAAAAAATAAATGACGGGGAAAATCTCCCCTCCTTCCCCAACATGATCAGTGATTCAGCTAAGGTTATGATAGAATACTGGCGACTTATGAAAATCTTTTAGGTATCTTTTCACAGGTATAAAGAACATTTACTAAATTCCTCAGTATGTTGATACACATAGCTACGACATCTACTGAAATAATCACTTAGGTTTAGGTCGCTTTATATATCTGTGGCATGTGAGCAAATTGGTGAAAATACTCTATGGCCTGGTTGATCATTTATGTTTATAGTGTACATTTCCTTCACATTAATTTGATTTTTATGTACTTTTTTCGTTACTTTTTATAGAGAAGGGGTTGAAAGCCTTACCATCCAGTTTTCTTCTCCAGAAAAAAGAGCTATTTGGGAAGCTGCTTTCAATAGTGCGAAACAGAAACTCGGTATTTAATGTTTATTTATTTTGCAACTCAACATGTGATCATGCTTGTTTGTTCTGTAATTAATGTTAAGGAGTTTATCTTATTCTGCACATCAGCGAAACTGGCATATAAGCATAATTTCTGTAATAAATGTCAATATTCATGTTTTTTATTCTATGAAATATGCAAGTATTTTTCAATGAATATTCTGAGAATCTACAGTTGTTTAGGCGCCATTTACCGCACTTTTACCGTTAGCCTGGAAAATTTGTTACAAAACACAAAAATTAAGCTACTGCTCGTGAGTTCAAAACTAAGAGCAGGATAAATACAACTAAATGTCTTACTGTAGGGATGTCTTACTTAACTCCAAATGAGTAGCTTAAGAGTTAACTGCTTTAAACGGAGAATTCTTCTAATTGTGAGTATAAAATTTGTTTTGCAAGTATCATTTGGCACAATAATGTTTATTATTTTCTGTACAGCTTTCAATGAGTACTTCTTATGAGTTCTGATAAAAGTATTTTTGAACTCAAAACGATTTTTCACAATTTTTCATGTATATGTTTCGCAGTAAATTGAGAAATAATCTTTAAAAGATACGTGGCTCTGCTTTTAAAGCCAGGTATTTTTCTAAGATTTTTCTATTAATTACCTAAATTTTCTAAGATATGTATATATATATATAAAGATAAATTGAGGATTAGAAAATAGCTGTTAACGACGAAATGTTATCACTGTAATTACTTGGAAAATCTTTATTGCGTACATTTACCAGATGACATAACGCATACAGACTTCATCAAAAGAAAACACATTCTTTTATTCATGGACATGCTTGATAAGCATAAACATGTTCATACATCATTTTGAGTGCGATAAGCACCCTCCACACTTTGCATCATTATACAGTTGCTGAAACAAAAAAATAACCAATGCGTGATGGCACAGCGAGAGGATGACAGGAAAAATCAGTGCGCATTTTAGCAAAGCATATTTATAGAGTTGAATCCTTTGTTTAAATTTCGAACGGTGACTGGCCAGGATCTAACCGTATTGCAAAATTAATTATGACTTAATGAAAAGTAGTTTTCATGTGATATAGTGGAAGGGGACGTAGTCAGATTAAAATGAGGAACTGAAAGGACTATTGCTAAGTTAAAGCTAGTAATTTTCTTTCTTATTTTACATCTCATATATATATGTGCATGCTTGAGCAATTCCTTCTTTTGGATTTAACACTTTAACAGATACTGAAGCGAACTTTACTTTTTACGAATATTATACATCATTAGTTTCTATCACGATGATACAATTTTTATCAATTTTTTTAAATATTAACTAAATTTTAATCTTTTCTAACTAAATATTTTTATCAAACAATACGTAAATAATTATATTAACGCAAATTAAAAGTACAAATTTATTTTTATTTTTATCTGAGAGCTAAAGCATGGCATACTTAAAAAATATTCTGTTCACTACATTTTTAATTCGTTCAAAAGTAACATTTAGAAACTATGCACAATTCCAAAAATAAGTTTTGAGATAAAAAGTTAGATCTAATAAAAAGCACAAATGTTGTTATTGTTGTGAAATATCTTACTCAGTAACATCAGGAAAAGCTCACGAACTTCATCGTGGTAAGGAATGCAAGACTGCACCTGTCGTTCGAAAGACTGACTTAAGAAAATAATGCATCCGATCATCAGAAGTACTGCTGCAGAAAAAAACCGCAAAAAAAAACCAGAATACTAAAGCACCACCAACTATCGACTGGCCTACTAAATTTACTGATTGTACCGAGACAGGAAGTTCTCCCAACTTACCCTATTCACGTAACGTGGTTTATATGACCATTTAATGTCAAAGCCGTCGCCTACTCTTCTGTCTCTTATCCTTTCAATATCAGTAGCGCACATAAGCTCAGCCCATGTGTCTATTTCTGTAAAGCGTATTTACAACAAATATATAACTAAAATGTATTCGCGGACCATGTAAAACTGGTTTGGGGGCCGACATTTTGAGACCACTGCTCTAAGTGAAACTTCCAAGTCCTTGTTATACTATTACATATTAACCACATTTTGATCATTTTTAGGAAAGGCAGTTTCCTATAAATTTAATTATCTTTAATTTGTATTCATTATTTTCTATTAGCAAAATATTTCTATTCTTATAATTTTGAGGATTCCTTTATCCAATTTTACTTTATTTATTTATTACTTTATACTTTTTTTTTTTACTTGTAATCATGAAGACTAAAATCATTGGATTATAAGCTAGTCATTACTAATGAATTAATTATGTAAAATGGTTTTTGATAATAGTAGTAATAATTATAATTGTTTTAAGTAATAATAATAATCATTATTATTGTTTAATTATAATCGTTTTAAGTTAAAAGCAGCAAAGTTTTAATTTGATAAATCTATTTGAATACTAAGCATCAAAATTGTATATATGTTTATTCATTTTCAGCTCTTTCTGCAGATCGCCGACCACCTCCTGAATTCATGCATCCGCTGCCTATTCGGAAAACTAGAGCTGGTTTACAGGTAATTATTTCTTTTTCCATATTCACATTAAACCGTGAAAGCAATTTAATGAGTCAAAATGTGTTTTGACTCTTCTTCTGACGAAATAATTCTGAAATAAGTTTATTTCATTCAAATTTATCAGAATTCATCAAGACGTAAATTCCTAAGTAAATATTGTGCAATCAGTCATGGCATGAAAATTGCTTTCAACGACTCTATGTATCAGAAAACAATCAAATTACTTCATAATTAATATTTAATTGTGAATTACTGACTAATAATTGTAAGCTGTTTTTATTTTTATATTTATATATATATAAAGAACTTTGATAAGTCGAAATTTAGAACTGGAAATTAAAGATAATGTTTATTGTTAAAAACGTGTACGTATGCATATACAGGGTGTTTCATATTGAATAGGACAAAAAAAGCTAATCTGTAAGTGCTGTAATTACTTTATTATGATAAATCAAATTTACAATGAAATGGTTATCTAGTTTCTATAGATGTTCTATGTGTGATTCTTCGGTGACATGGTGCAATACCTATGCGGTATTCCAACGCCTGCCACACTTGTCATAGAATATCTTTTGTTTCTGATTCAAGCACTTTAGTTGTTGTAAGCGCTGGGGGAATGCAGACACGAACACTTTGTCTTTAAAAAAACCCCACAGGAAAAAACTCACAAAGGATTAGATCTGTGGATCTCGGTGGCCAACAAAGCAATGGCATATAGTTTGTCCCAGCACAGCCAGTCCAGCGATGGGGTAGACTATCGTTCAGGTACTGGCGTACGTTTTTACGCCAATGTGGTGAAACACCGTCGTATTGGAGGATGAAGCCGGGAATAGCTTCCTTCACCTGAAGGAACAACCGATATGATAATATACCTTGATTAATGCACCAGGTAGTCGATTTTTTTCACGAAGAGAAAAGGACCAAAGATACAACTGTTGGAAATGGTGCAAAAACCGTTCACCTGTGGAAAATCACGCTCATGTTACATGTGGATTTTCCGTGCCCCAGAATCGTAAAATACGGCTCTTACCTTTGTCAGAAGCATGAAAAGTGGCTTTATCTGTAAACACAAGTCTATTCGCAAAACCATCTACCTCCGGCTTAACTTTCAAATTCTCACAGAAAGCTTTACGCAGCGGTTTGTCGGAAGGTTTCAACGCCTACATCATCTGAAAGATGTATGGCCGGAATTCTAAACATTTCCATAACACGCGCCACACCCTTACATGAGGCAAATAGAGTTCAAAACTGGCACGACGCCTTGAACTTGTGGGATTTCGTAAAAGCGTTTCGCGAATTTTTTCAACCATTTCAGTTTGGGCTGCTGTTCGTCCTGTGCTGGTTTCCGCACACAGCATCTCATGTCCTGAAACTGCTTCACCCACGGTTCGATGTTGTGACGAGGATGCTTTGGCGTATTCCAAAACACAGTACGAATTCTCCTGGATGGATAGCGCTATTTTGATTGATAGTATCTCTAGCGGCAGTTTCGTAACCGGAAGATTTTTCGCTGTTGCCTGATAAAACTTCTATAGTAGTTTCAGAATTAATTTGTTTCGGCTTAATAAATCAGTTACAGAATTTATATTATGCTATTTTTTTGGCCCTATTCAATATTGAAAACCCTGTATATGAAATATAGGTTTGTGGGATGTTCCGCAAATACCGCGTAAACTCTTCATGATGATATTTCTCGCTCTGAATGATTAAAGAGCCTCCAAACAGCTATATTTCTACGACCCGAAGTTTGACAGTAGCACATAAAAAAATATTGTGTCACTTTTCTACAAGGGATATGATTTTATTTTAAATATTGCATATTGAGTTAAATATTTTTTTAATTAGGTTAAACTATCATTTATTCAATGTGAGGGCTACCATATTTTTATAGTTTAAACACTTTTATGATAAATATCATCTACCAGTTATATATATAAATTTGTTGAAAAATACAATAAGTTTAAACAAAATAAATAGGACTTTTTTTTTGATAAAATTTCTGTATTATCTCATCTTTTATGCTTCCTGTTAAAAAGTATTATATATAGTGTGGCGAGAAAGTCCCTTTACACCTGAACTAAACTGAGTGTAACATTGCGAAATGGTAAGATGTTTAAGATTTAGATCTCTCATTCTGATCATTAATATGGTAATAGCGATCTGTAAAATGACTGCCAGGGGAGAATGCGCGTTGACCAGTTCATTGTCTCGCCTTTCTGTGCTTAGTGAAGAACAACGGCAGATACCAGCGACTTCACTTTAGCGGAGCGCTAAGTGACAAGTATGTTGCTGTTGTGACTTATCTCACTTGTCTGACAGTAACATTAGAACAAGCCCACGAAATTCATCGTGGCAAGGCGTGCAAAATTGCGCCTGCCGTTGGCAACAGCCTTGAGCACCATAAAGGCGGCAATACGACTTTGCTCATGTCCGTCCCCCAATTTTGATGGAGAGCATTCCGAGAGGGGGACAGGTCCTAGGATCTCCCACCCTTCTTTCTCTACCACCGACCTCTTGAGAGGACTTCAGGCTCCCCGCATATTTAGAGTGCCCTCTTGCCGCACAGACATTATACATTTACAAACATCCATACCTTCTCCGGATTCAAACCCGCGCCCTTCGGTATGGCAGCAGTGAATGGAAACATAGCAACGAAAGTATAACACAGGTAATGGATAGCTTTTGTAAACGGCTCAATAAGGAGCCACCAAGTCGTCATACTTTGATCACGTGGGAGAAGAAAGCTTTTCGCTTGGGAAGTTCGCCTTCGAATTTGGATTCCCTCCGCTCTATGGGATCAACGCACCAGCGGCCGAGCGGTAATGTCGCTGAACACTCGTAGTTCGGTCCGAGGTTCGAATCCCGCGAACGGGCTGGCTGCATGGGTGTTTTCGTGGTTTTCCTCATGTGTAACGTGTATACGAGCCAGTTTCCCTTAAAAAGTCCTCCGCGAAGGCATCCCTCCCTTAAGGCAGATAGCCCTCGAGTGCTTTGCTGTAATCTAATAAACCAAACCAATTAACGCACCAGCGATCGAGTGGTCTCTGAAAACAGGTAGTTTGGTCTGGGGTCCGAAACCCGACAAATGAGTTAGCTGCATGGGCGTTTTCGTGTTTTTCTCCGCATGTAACGTGTATAGGATCCAGTTTTCCTTAGAAAACCCTACAGGAAGTCATCGCTTTTCTTAGAGATGGCCCTCGAGTTCTTTGCCGTAATCAAATAAACCAAACTAATAAGGGAGATCATCAAATCATACATCAAGAAGAGTGTTACGTGAACACTGAAATGCTGAGTGGTCAGGTGTGCTTAGTGCAGCATGTGACACCACACCTGCTGAAATAGATGAGTAAGAGGCAATTCAGGCGTATTAAGCTGTGCAGGATAATGCGGGTGTACATACGGACGTTTTGGACAAATAACTGTAAATGTTTTTAAAGTTACAGGGAAATAATTGCACTTGCAAAGGGACTTTCTGGCCACCCTCTATATGTAAGACAAAAAGAATGAAAAGCAAAAATTTTATTTTAATTTTCAATAGCCCTTTAACTCTTCATTTTAATTTGAATATTTACCCTTTGTGTCCTATGAATATCATTTGCTTACAGACCTCTCTAAACTGCGTCTTTCAAAATTAAGAGCCATCATATGAGTTTTACATAATGTTCTGACGCAAACTATGCCTTCAGCTAATAATAAGTTTAGGTCCCGAAAATTAGCCAATTGAAATTAAATTAAAACTGAAACCAGTTAATTCAGAGCGAGGATTTTGCCTCGAACACTTCACACTTGTTTTTCGCTTTTTTTGCTAGTTAGAAACTTTGTCGCTGCTTCTCTTCTTACCGCAAAGACATCAAAAATGTAAAATTCTAGAACAGGCACGCTTATAGCGCCCGTTTATTTATGCTGGCTCATGGAAACGTTTGGCTAGGAATAAATAAAAAGGAATATTTAAATCGGCCGTGATTATAACTCCTTATTTATGCTTCAACAATTTCTAAATCATTACATTGATTTCAAAATACATATATGTAAGATATAACAAAATACGATAGTTGCTTTAAAAAAATAATTGGCGACCTCAAAATTAACATTCTAGATTTGGTGCTCTTCCCCTAAATTGATATGTTCTTCCAAATTCGAGATTTTTCCACGTTACGTAACGCTGCTTGAAAAGGGTAACCAAAACTAATGACTAACCAATCATAGCTTGTTTCTAGAATCGCACCTACTCTGGTATAAAAAAAAACCCTGGCAATTAATTACGTTACCTTCTTCTGATAGTTCCTACCTTGCTAATATCGCCTCGCTATGCTTCCCCTTCTAAAGTTTTAAATTTAAGAATTAAGTCTTCGTCTTAAATTTAAGAATCCATGTAAATAGCAATTTATCATATTTCATTATGATTGAATCATAGAAATGTATCGGATTTCATTATGATTGGATAAACATCTATGGAGATGATTTTATATGTGTAAAAATAAAGATTGGAAATTCTTCAAGTTTCGTGTTTTATTACTTCATCCGTATGCCTTAACCACAGCCATGAGGGACATGGAAAGCTGTTGAGAGTTCCAGCCATTGCTACTGTGCTTAGAAAATATGACATATATATGTATGTGTCTGTGTGATGCTTTAGAAGCTGCTGATGGCATGAAACATAAAGCAGCTTTCGTGGCCGATTGAATACAAAAACATTGTGTGGAAGCACATTCTTGTGTTCTTCATCACAATTGTCTTCATCACAATGCAGATTGCGCTCATCACTGTAATTGAAGTTAAAGAAACTTCAATTATAGTGATGAGCGCAATCTGCACGTTCATTTTTGATCCCATTTGTACCTTTTTACATCGTTGATCTTTCTTCATGAATCCGCACCAATAAAGCTTCTGTCAGACAGCTTTGCTGTAACATTACCGCTTAAAAGGCGTCATACCATTGCGGCTAAGTGCTACTCGGCTGTTTTTTTAGAGTTCATCTCATGAGAAAGGTTCGGGAAAACAGCAGCATCATTACATTTTATCAATCAATCGTCCTCCAAGCAACACCATGGTACGGACAGTGGAGTTTTCTCGCACCTTAAATTTAAAGAACTTTCCATACTGCTTACAACCCATACATCGCTTTGTGGCTTCTTTAATTCGCTAAAACAAGGAACAATTGTACAAAATATTTGTTTGTTATTGCGGACTTAAAAATTGCTGCCTTTTTCCAGTGTACTGTGTATGCACTTTTCAATACTGGTAATGACTACTTTCAGGGATGGTTTGTGTAGATAACAAAGCGTATCACTTATAATGCTTCATTTTCATCTGACTGAAAACTTTCAGTATTAAAGCAGAACGAAATCGATGAGTCCGACATCGTGCGCTTCTCTTGTGAATGTATTTAAATCAGCATGAAAAATAAATTTTACATTTTATTTGCTTAAATTTTTTTCTCTTACGAAGGATACGAAAACTGTATTGAGGGAAATAAGTTACTTAAAAATTTGTTTTTAACTGCAGTGCAAGAAAAAAAAAATGTTAGTTTGAAGTAAGCAGTTAGGCAAAATTCAACCTTAGGCTGTCCTTGATTTTATAGAAAAATCGAGCGTTTCAAGGTAGACTGAGAAATGATCCCTGTTTTTCAATGAGCAAAATTACTTTGCGCTGGAATCTATAAATAATTATATAAGTAGGAAAAGTAAAATAAACATCTAATAAGATTTATGGTTTGCTGTGCTTTTGATGTTGGCTCCTGGTGACATCTATACGCTTGAATAAAGTGCGATGTAAGACTTCCGCGATCTTTGGAATAAAATCTTCCGTCAGCTTTAAAGGGTGGTTATTGGAAGCCCAGAACCTGCGTCTGCTCGGTATCAGTGAAATACTTTACTTTCATCACAAAAGAACTCTTGATTTCAAATAATTCAACTCTCAAATTCGTGAGCTCTGGGTGGCTCACGCGGACGCTGAATGATAAAGAAAGCAACAATCTTAGCTTCATCCATCAAGCTAGAAATCATCGTTAAAACCATTAACTAAATGCAGCTTTAGTTCACGATTTTAAATACTATCTAGTTTTTTCCCAGTTTTTTAAAAGCTTTATTTCACAGCTTTTACTCCACTGATTTTTGGCCCACCAGAGGCCGAGCGGTAAAGTCACTGAACGCTGGTATTCAGCTCGAGGTTTGAATCCCAGTGAAAGGGCTGGTTGCATAGGCGTTTTCGTGTTTTTCCCGATGTGTAACGTTCACATCCAATCCGCCCCACACGGCTCTACATTGAAACAACCAGAACCGCCCGAAAACGGCCGAGATTGTAATCTTGTTTTCTTCCCTCCTTTTAAGGTATGCAGAAGCAAGTGCAGTTTCCCCAAATGCATTGCATCAGTTAATCTTTTGATTAATCGTGACATTTCTTTGTTGATTCTTTTGTGGTACAGTGTGCTTTTAAGCTTTAAACAGCAATAAAAGAGCAGTTTAAAAATTTAAGGATTATATTTATTTTTAAACAATTTATTCCTTCCTATAAAAATAACGGAAATAAACAAATCACTGTCGTGATCGTAACAAAGCCGGAAAGGCTTGTTTGTCTTGTTTGTTAGAATAGTTTTATAAAGAACGGGGTCAAAGGCAAATGGAATATTTGTTAGAAAGTACAAAGGATGTCATTGGAAATCTTCACACCTATTTTCTGCGTTAATGGACGGGGAGGGGAGGAAATTTCTGTGAAACTGGAAAACTATTTCGGGCGGTCCGGTATTTTGAGGATACAGGTTAGCGAAGGGTCTGGATTTCAAAGAGATATACGAGCCAGCTTGCCTTAGAAAATCCTCCACGAAGGCATCCCTTCCCTTAAGGTGATAGCCCTCGAGTGCTTTGCTATTGTGGAGTCATTAAGCTTTTTTTTTATGCTGGAGACGTGAAAAATCTCCAATGCAATCGCCGGGACTCGAGCTCCGGGGCTTCCGAATACGCGTCGAGTGTGCTTCCAGTTATCCAACGAAGGCATGCGGAAAAGAGGAAGAAAATACTTTACACCAATAATTAAACCAAAGCAAGCGTTTTATTTTTGTTTAATTCAATAACTGATGCTGCATATTTATTTGATTTCGTCTTTAAATTTATATATTTCTGGCTTCCGTTGCAGAATATTTCTGTCTTATACCGCATATCTTACATCATGGAAATGCAGTTTTCTCAAAACCAACGCCAGTTTAAGATTGAATTTTGCCTGCTTTTAATTATGCTAAATTGCGTTTTGAAAAACGATTGTTAATTATATATCTACATGCAACAATTACTGTTGTTTTCTCTTCACGCGTTCTTTAAATATAAAAGTATTTTATTGTTTCAGTGAATTCTAAATATTTAAGTCATTATAAATGTTAAGTAGAACATGCTAATTATTCTAGTTTCTTACTTTTAGTTTACATGTGCAACTGCGACATTGGGTCTCAATCAACAAGGACTGCGCGATGTGTGGGTGTGCAACAGCGATGGCTATGTGGGACAAGTCTGTGTGCTTAGCTTATTGCCTGAGCCAACAGTCATGTCTTGCAATGGTGTCTGCAATGCACGCATCCTCACAATCGCATCCATTCCTGCTGCTTGTTCGATGTAAGTTTCGTAGTTTTAGCTACGTTTCATATCTTCTTTATTACTTAAAATCTTTTTTAAAAACTCGATCGTAATTCAGATTCATTATGTAGAAATTCATAACACAAATAAATACACATTTTATTTATATTTGTTGCCAATTCTCTATTTATGCGTTTGGGAAATTCATTAAAAATTTGGTACTTGCATATTATTCAGTCGACCGTGAAAAATAGCTAGCATCGAACCATGAAAGTTGGCTGAAAATCCCGCGAAATTTATGCCAATCATTATTGCGGAAGTCTTGAAGGAACTGATGCCTCATTATATAATAAACAACTAGTATTCGACCGTTTCGTTTTTGCGCTTTATAAAAAGGCTTTGTGAATTTCTATTGCTTTGTTAAGCCCACAGATTTTATCGGAAGATCTATTCAGAACGCTGTGAGCAAACTTTCCACAGGTAATTATTCCAGTCTATCACTGTTTTGTTGCCATATTCAGCTTACCATATCGTGTCCATTACTACACATTTTTACTTTCTTGTACGAAGTAAAAGAAGTATTGTAATCACGAAAAATTCCGGGTATCATATTTCAACGAAAATATCCATTTTGACAGCTATCGAATGCAATTTAACGATGTTTTTGCGTGACATCTGTACGTAAGGACAGAATAAAGGACTCTTTTCCCAAAATGCATAAAAAACCGATTTAAAATGGTTTCAGAAGAGATTTTTTTTCCGTGGCGTCTGCACGTACGTACGTATGCATGTATCTCTCATAACTCAAAAAAGAGCAGCCTGAGAACGTTGAAATTTTATATAAAGGAATGCTGTAACATTTGTGCATCTCCCTTTTTGGTTGCAATCGTCCGAACCTAAAAGTATATAAATATATGTATATACCCGCTCTGTTACTCGGCTCATTGAGCTCAGTTTTTTTCCCCTTATATATTGGTAAATTGCGCAATTTTTATTTAATAAGGATTGAATTATGTTGTTTTTATCTTCCGATTAAGGTTTTCATGCCTTTCGTCAATCTGCATGCAATAGTTATAGAATTATCAACAATTTAAAATTTAAATGCGACTAAGCCTAATTTTTCTTACCACGGCAGCCATACTTGTTTACATTTGAGCAGAATAGTGAATTAAGTGGTTATGCACCTCCAGTGTCTTTTTGCCGAGTGGGACCAAAAGGAAACTTTTACTTTTGTGAACCGAAATCCTGCGTTCTTGCCTGATGCAATCTTGTTAATCTGCGTTCTTGCCTGATGGCCAAATTGCTTGTTTTTGCGTAGAAAACCTGGCTTATCGAGAGTCAATCGGAATGACACCAAGAAAAAGCGCGCAGATGTTAAAAGTGTGTTGATTTAGACTCTTGTTCATATAAACAAAACCTGGCTTACCGAGAGTCAATCGGAATGACACCAAGCGAAAGCGCGCAGATGTTAAAAGTGTGTTGATACGTCAGGCGTATCCACAATTGGCGCTAAATTGCGCTGTTTGGTCTCAATTTCACGGTCGATAGGATAATACGTAAGTACAAAAATGTTTATATTCCACATAATAGTAATTATGATTTCATTTTTAATGCTTGCTTTTAGAAATGGAAAAATTCTGCATCTATGTTAATTTAGTTAATGTTTCTTATTCCTGTAAATAATACAACCTTCGTTGTATATTTAAATGTACCCAAAAGTTTATGTGTAAATTACCTTTTAGATACATTACTGTACATTTAAATATCTCTAAAAATTAACTGTAAGTAAATATTTTATTGGATGCTTATCTATCATTCAGTGAGATATCTATCATTAGTAAGAAAAATTCCTGACCTTTGAAGAAGCTGTAGTATTTTATGTTTTAATTTTTCTTTCTTCAAATACATATTCTCCAGCACATTTCATGCGATGCATATTGACGCGTATCACACTTCGTCAAATTTTCGACTAACAAATTTTAAATGTTCATACACCATGAATAACTGAGTATCTCTCACATATCCAGTTTGACACAAAGATCGATACACATTGTTAAATTACTAATGACTGATAATTTTGCTCTTTCCAGACCTTAAGGCAATAATTTGAGGTATTATTTTTATATATGTATCCCATGCATGAAATAACTAATTATATGCCTTGCATCTATATTGGTAGACATGTAGTTATGTACTGTAGTAAATAAATCTACAATGAAGATTGACAAGCTCAGTCCTAACTTCTCGAATAGTCAAAATTTCATTCCATTTCATTAGATTTAACTAAAATTAATTGTATATTACAAAAAGTTTTTCTTAAATTCTTCGAGGATTTTGAAGTCAAACCAGACTTTAAAAAGTCTAGATAATAAATATTAATGGCTAATACAAAATTTGGCTATAACAATGATCTTCTTTTGCAAAATTTGAATATAATATCAGGTAGGCATACCGGATTATTAGGCTGATTGGGTTAGGTTTATTAAATTACAGAAAAGCACACTACAGCAATCTGCCTAAAGGGAAGGATGCCTTCATGGAGAACTATCTAAGGGAAATTAACTCGTATCTATATTACACTTGGGGGAATATAGAAAAACAGCCGTACATCTAGCCCATTGGACTGGGCTCAAACTACCAGTGTACCTTATACCCTCAAAGTCTAGTGAGCGCGGAGATGCTGAATAAATATACTATCACAAATAACATTCTGTCATTAAAAGAGTTGTAGGAACATACAATTATTTCTTTCGTTCGTTTTCTGTTAGTTAAAAAATTTCATTTTTCCGTGTAAACTTATCTTTCAATTTATTTTTTCTCCTTTTAAAAGATTCGTTTTCCTTAGTTTGATCGTAAAATTCGTTTACCAGATTTGAATTGCCTGTGACTTTACAGCATTTGTTTAACATAATTACGCGGGTCGTAAAATGGTTGCTTGAAAATACGTGAAATTTACGTTTGGAAGATCAGGAAAAAAATCAGCGGTTTTGCTTTATTTGTCAATTTTGTTCATCTGATTATATTTTTAAATCATCTCCGAAATTATGAATATCTTCTTCAGGTGGTGAATTTTAAAAGCTTTCCAAGGACATCTTCTTCACCAACTGATGAATATTTAACAGTTTCCAAATCACTATTTTTGCTCTCTTGTTTAAAGAGATCTTTTCTCATAGCTTACCCATTAGTTTCAAATTTATTTTCTGAATAGTCTGAAAGTTATTTTCTGAAAGTTTCAAATTTGTTTTCTGAACATGAAGTATATTTTGAGAATCAATTAATATTTGCTTTTTTCTCCTTTAATATGCTTATTACTTGAAAACAGGAGACAAACTAACAGGAAAGAAAAAGCGGCCGAATGACTAAAATCAGAGAAGAGTTCGACATCCCTGCAAATGAACGTGCTTGCTGCTTTGTTCTCGTGGTTTTCTACTTGTAGAAAGTAAATGCAAATTCAGTTTCTCTTATAAAATTTTCTCCAGTAAGGCTTCTCACCACTTAAGCAAAAAGAATTCTCGTGCCTTGCCGAATTAACAAACTACCATTATGTTCTTTTGAACATAATCTGCGTTAAATTAGGATTTCAAGAAAAATATAAGCCAAAGAAGAGCTCTGAACGAGAGGGGTGAGGGAACATATTTCTGTTACGGCAGAAAAAAGTGTTCCATCTTCCTCCACAATAAGCCAATGAATACACACGGATCAAGCTATGTAGTTTCCAAAAAGAAAAAAAGAATGTTATTAAGTGTCGTCTATTATGGATAGGACAAAAGGAAAACTCTACACCATATGTTGAGGAAAAATAACCGAAATAACTTTGGTACTTTCGTATTAGCGCAACTTCCTTAGCAGAAGTCATTCCGCTAGTAGTCGAGTTGTTAAAGCTGTTAAATGCTTGTAGTTCAACCCAGGCGAATGGGCTCGGCGGTTTTACTGGTTTTTCCTACGTATAACGTGAATACAATTCAGTTTCCCTTTGTCCGGTACCTGCCGATTTACTGTTATCTACAATGGCACAATCTTAGATAAGATAAAAGGCAAGAAAATGCATAAAAAATCATAACTTTTTTAAGCAGTTCAGAAAAAAATATATATGGTTTTTAAGCATTTAAATACTATGTGATGGCCGTCACCCATCCGAGTCCGGTTTGCATCACAGTCCGGAAGTGTATGCGGACAAGACTCGACATTTCCGCTTAAGAAGTTAGAAAGTCCATCGCGAAGGCATCCTTTCCCATAGGCAGATAGCCTTCGTATCATTAGCCATATTCAAATAACCAAGCATATGTAAATATAAACAAAAGGTTAGAAATTTTAGATGACGTTAATAATTTTAATTAAATAATCAAGGAATAATAATTAAATACAAATTAAATCAAGAAATTGATCAGCCGTCTAATCGAAAGTACACGTATCAAAACTGGAAAGCAAAAATTTCAATAAAACTGAAACAAACAAAAAATTCAGTAAGTAACATTATAAAAATTAATTAATACAACATAATAACATTAACATAAAAAATCATGTTGAAAATTCCTTGGTCCTTTTCAAGGAGCCAGACGAAGGATTTTCAACACTTTTCTGAATTATATCTGGATGATTATGGATTCTTGAAATAATGATTAAAAGAAAGTTGTAAAATAAAAAATAATTTAATAAAATTATTATGTTAAAGTCCATTAAATGTGCAACAAAGAGAAAAATTTTTATTATAATTAATCATCAAGACATAATTTGCTTCAACGTGACTTTTAAGTAAAAATTAAAAGTGACTGAAAATTTCTAAAACTAATTCTAGAGTAAGAAACTAGCATAACCATTGGGTAAATTAAAAGCAACGTGCTAAATAAAATTAATTAAACTTCAGACTAATTGCTAATAAAAATTTTACAAATAAAAAAAAACTATTGTAAAATAAAAGCAAAAATATTTCAAGTCAGTGTTTTGAGAAAACCAATTTCTTTAGAAGAAATTAACCAAATAAATAAGAAAAAGTTATAGTAATAATTGATAAAGAAAAATTTCCAGACCGGAGGGAAAATGAAAAAACGACATATGGAAAGCTTGTAGAGTCCCTCACTTTTTTGTACTAAAATGAACGTTGAGGAACTTAGTGAACTTGTTAGCGACTTATCACTGAGTTCAAACAACTAAGACGTAGACTCGAGAAGGGTTAACTTCCCTTTATTTGACTTAAAATAAGATCAACAGTCGGCCCCTTTCTTCAAACAACAAATAATTAATTTTAATAATCTACAACAAAGCCTCCACTTGGACTTAAACTCAAAAATAAGAAATAAAAGCTAACTTAGAACTAACTAAAAGAGACTTAGCTGAAGTTATCACAAATCTAATGTACTTAGCCCTTAATTTAAACTAGTCGGCGAATATCAGAAGGCACGTAATATACGACCGAGCGTAACCACTTCCAGAGACAGCCCGAAGGCAAACGCTCGCTACTCAGAATTCCTAGCTCTCTCTCACGAAGTAAGTTGAACCTTCCTTAAATACTGCTTCTTACTCATTTGCATTCATCGCGATTCTAAAAACTCAGCCTGGTAGGGAGTTGTAAGTTGACACAAGAGTCGATAGGAAAGTATATTGAAATAAAAATAACTATTATAAAATTAAAATATACCTTACAAGCTTATAGCCTAAAAAAAGTAATAATGATAAAAACAAGGCCGGCACTAGGCATTTTGTCGTCTGCTGCAGTGTCACCTATTCCTATATTCTGCCGCCCAGAAACTCCTCAAATTCTCTAAATTTTGCGTCCTCTAAATTCTGCCGCCCGGGTCGGCTGCACTGTACGCACCGAATCTGGCGCCAGTCCTTAATAAAAGCCAAAAAAGCAATATGCCTAAAAGTGGTAAAAATAAATGCAGCTTAATTCATGAAAGTAGGCTAATCCTCTTCCAAAAGGTTGCCTTTTTCCATGGAATCAGTGACAATTAATGTAATTTAAAAAAATTTCTAAAATGTATCTTTAACTGAGCAATAACTTCTATGTATTACAATAATTTTCAAGCTGCGATTAGTTTTTATTGTACTTTTCTGGGAAGATAATCTCTCTATTTAATAAATTTAATTATATATATATATATTGTCTTGAATTTAAAGTGTTCGCTTGTAGAATTTCCCTGCAATGGGAGAGCTGCGTAAGGTTTCTGCGGAAATTTAGTATTTTGTTGCAAAATCACTAAAAGAGACAATTACTTTGAAAGTTCTTAAATCGGCACGAAATTTTCACCAGAGCAAAAGAAACCAAACTCTGCTTGTAAGTAGACATAAAGATTGATTTTCGGAGTAAATACGTAATTAAGACGTGAAATACATATTATATACATAATAAATAGTTGTGTTTCCATTCATTTTCTTCTATAAAAGCTCGCTAAACTCCACCAGTAGGACTGCGCTAATACGACAGTACTATGAGTTTTGGCGTTGAGATGGCGTGGATTTAAATGTACTTGGTTTGTTTGTTAATCTGTTGTGGCAAAGAAAGCGAGCGCTTTTTGGTTTTCTTTGAAAATGTTGCATCAAAGGATAAATAATAAATGGACGGAAAAATTTCCCCACTTTTTAATTCTTCTCTTAGATGGCATTAATTATTTTCGACGGCAAGTGCATTAAATTTCGAGTAAAGTATTTTGCATAATCTTGCGCATAATGAGTATGTATTAGTATGAGTATGCACTAAATGAGACCATCAAAGGAATCAAAGGAAATGCATGTAGTTCGTGGATAAACTCAGGGGATTATTTTGCACTGTGATTTTTGCTGTGAACTTTAAAAAAATCTAGAGTTCAAAGATATTTCGTTGACTTATGAGAAGTAGTTACTGCATATGACTACGGCCTGATTACTGCCTGACCCCAAGGTCCAGGTTCCTGGCATTAAATCCCGGGTTTCAGTCCTTTTATAACTCCTCATAACCCTAATTTTTCTCACTAAAACAAAGAAATGAGCACATTAGAGGCCATTGAATGAACGTAGTGAGTAGGGCCTTAGACTGCTTTAATCGGGCCCTGCAATGTGACAAAGCGGAATGCTTGTGAATCCGCGGAGAAGTATATTATCTTGCATTGTTAGCAATAAATTAGTAATGACTGTTCAAAAAATCAATCTAGAAGCATTACGTGATTTAACATTGGATTAAGCTTAGAAGGAAAAATTTAGGTAGAGCAAAGCACGCAAGTGTTGTTTCCTTTAGAAGGAGTGCCTTCATGGAGGATGATCTAAGGAACAAGAAATGCTCGCATTCATGTAATACATGAAAAAACCATGGAAACCTAGCTCAGCTTGATTGCCCGTCGAACTACTGTATTTAGAGATCTTAACTATTTGACCATTGGCTGAGCTTTAGAAATATCAGATGGCGAAGAATTTTTAGGAATCACGAAGTCTGAAAGTTCAGTTGCTGTTCAAATAAAAAATATCAGATTCTGAAATGTTAATATCCTGAATTCTCTAAAAATTAACTTGAATTTTTCTTTAATTTCATTTCATTTTTTTTACGAGTTAAAAGAAATTTATATGTTTTTAAGCATTAAAATATGGGGCAGTCGTCATCGAGTTTGGCACGGAAAATGTATACGGGCGAGACACGTCATTTCCGCTTAAGAAGTTAGAAGATTTAGAGAATTTCGCTTAAGAAGTCTCCCACGAAGGCATCCTTCCCTTAAGCAGATAGCCCTCGTATGCTTAGCCATATTCAAATCAACAACTACATACATACACGCACACACACATGTATATATATATATATATATATAAAGATGGTTTACTTATTTTTTATCTTACATATATGTGTGTGTGTGTGATAAAAACAAGTTCAGAAGTAATGACCAGCAGGAATTTTGATGAAGTGTTGATCCATAATGAATAGGAAATTGGAGGCGAAGGCAGATTAAATCTTCATTTTTTATTTCGGCAAATATGTTGGGGCCACAATCAAGTTGGCACATTAATTGTACCTATTCCAAAAATTTTCATTTTAGAACAATTTGCAGTAAGACAAAAGGAGCAGACAGACTAGGCCAAAGCTTAGAAAGCAAGTGCGGTTCAGGGTGAAATCTTAATGCAGACTGAGTTAGTTTTGGTTCTCAATACATTTTGATTGGATAGTTAATACTGCTTTAAAATTGCTATTGGCTGAGTTTTAGTTCCATTTACATAATCAAAATTATGTAAGAGTCATATGGACATGGATTAATCTCGAAATGACTCAGTATAAATAGAGGTTACTATTTTTAGAATAGAGAAGGGAAATGAATTATTGCTGCTAATTTAATCTTTTACATATTCTTAATTTTTCTTACATATATACTCTTAGACAAAAAAAAAAAAAAAAAAAAAAAAAAAAAAAAAAAAAAAAAAACCTACGCACCAAGAAGGCGTTATCCGAATGGGACGAAAATCGGTAGAAGTGATGTACATTGTACATGTACAGAAAAACAAATTATTACAGTTTGAGAAAAATTGGTTGATTTATTGAAGTGATGGAGCTTCACAAAGTGAAAAAGTCAGTAACGCGTTTGGCCACCTCTGGCCCTTATGCAAGCAATTATTCGGCTTGCCATCGATTGACAGAGGTTGCGGATGTCCTCCTGAGGGATATCGTGCCCAATTAGATAAAATGCACTTCGCTTGTAACTCTGCTTCTGCTTATACCTAATTTCGCTGTGCTGTGTTCCTGTAGCAATTATATTAAAAAATTTAAATATTTTGAAAATAGGTACGATTAGAGTGCCAAGTGAACTGTGGTTATAAAAGTGCACTTTGCTTAATGACTTGCCTCGATTACTTACTATAAATGTGGATTTAAATAAAAGGGGAATTCAAACTGCCTCTACTGAAAAATTGCTTATTCATTGTGGATCGGCATTTCAGTATTCTACGCAATCAGTATTCTTTCTCTTCAATATGGATCTACGCTCTACACTTAACAATATTGCTACGTCTTTTTCTTTTTTTATCACATATATATAAAGTTTAACAATTTATTAAATTAATTTAAAGTTTTTAAAGTCGAGCAGTATGGTGCGATTTTAATTGAAAAATCAACAGATAATAATTAAATGCAAATCAAATCAAGAAATCGGTCAGCCGTCGAACTGGAAGTGCACATATCAAAATAGAAACAAAAACAATTTAATAAAATGACATAATAAAAAATAATTAATGCGGCATAGCAAAATTAATTAAAAAATTTTGTTGAAAATTCCTAAATTCCTTGGTCTTTTTCAAAGAGTTTCGGGAAGAATTTCAATAGAGCCACGTTTCTGAATCGTATATGGATGACTGTGAATTCTTGAAATAATAGATAAAGGAAAGTCTCAAACTAAAAATTATTTTAGTAAAAAATATTATCAAGCTATAATTTGCTCCAACGGGACCTTCAAATAAAAATTTTAATTGGATGAAAGATTTTAAAAAGAAGTTTCAAGTAAGAAACCGGAAGAACCATTGGATAAATCAAAGGCAATCTGCTAAATAAGAATTAGTTTTGTTTGTGTATCAGAATACTGCAGAACACGCAAAGACTACCTATGGAAAGGGATGCCTTCTTGGATGACTTTCTAAAGGAAATTGTTCATATTTATATTAGGCACGGAAAAACATATATTTTATTATTGATGTTTTTATTATTCCATCGACGAGGATTTGCGAATTGAATGTTCTTCAAGAATGGCTAAATTGATCAGTCATTTAGTCATTTTTCACCGAAAACGTTATCCAGGGGCACCGCAGGGGGCATGCATCTAATATCAGACCCGCAAGCATTGGGATAGAAAACTACAAGCATTTATGTCGTCTCTGATAGTCGACTGCGGATCAACGGTACGGTAGTCAGCTTTGCTAACCACCATCTTAGAAAATCCTCCATAAAGGTACCTCCCTCCCTCCCCCAGCCAGATAACCCTCGAGTGCTTTGTCATAATCAGATGAAACAAACAAACCACTAATCACCATACCAAACAAAATGGTACTAAAATTAGCACTGAGAGTAATAAAGTGACGAGCCGCCATTTCTTTCTACGATTCTGAATCTTTTTTATGTGGTTTAGAAGCTCTAAAAGTTGATCATCATTGTTCTAAGAGTGTTTGTTCTTTCTTTAAACTTTTTTTCAGAATTTTGCCAATTTTGAAAATGGATACTTTAAGAAGTTCTAGATTCTACATACATGTGTAATTTAATTACAAAGTGTTGAACAAAATGACTAACACTAAATGTTTTGTAAAATTTTAATGTACAAAATATGTATAAAAAAGTGGTATTAAAATTCTCTCTGGAGTGTGCGTGGCTGCGCTAGTATACAGGATGTTTTCAGTATTGAAACCATCTTGGCATGTAGCTTCTTCCAGGCTGATTCTCAGGTTTGTGGTAATTTTACGGGTTAAATCCTTTGTCAACCGCTGAAAGAGTGGCCTTTCACATTTGCACTGCATTTCTCTGTGATTTTTTTTTCTTTTTTTCCTAGTTACTTCCACAAGATGAATTCGCAAGTATTAATATCGGAGTTCTTTGGTAGCCACACTGAACCGTTATAAGTATGATATGGTTATCAACAGGATGTCCTGCAACGGTTAAAATATTCGACATCAAATTCAAAATTTCGTGCAGTATCTTATGGAAATCCAAAGCGTTTCCAGAAGAAAACTCCATATCTATAGGCGTTTTGGATTTCCTGCATGAATAATTTGACCTCCTTGTGATGTTGCATCAATATCCTGAAAATTTTCATGACACCAGGAAAGTTTTCAGGACAGCCTTGCATTAAGCCATGTTGTTAACGCCTGCTGCTTCGTTTTTCAAGATATCTACAAATGCAGCACAACTGCGAAGTCTCATCTTGTCTTTCTTCCGAAGATTCACTGACAGAAAGTTATCACATACCTTATTGTCCGCTTCGAAGAGATGAGAAAGCCAAAAAGATAGATTTACATATTACCTGTTTCCTAGCCATGCAAATTCCAATGAATATTTTATTACCGAATTTTCTGCAGAGTATTTTGTTTACTACTAATTTTATTAGCCATTTATGGTGTGTGTATTTAAATGAATATTTAGTCATTTTATTTTAAATAATCCTGTAATACGTAAAATAATATATTCATCATTTCTTCAGTTCATCTAAAGCAGAACTGAAGACCAACAACAGGGAAGAAACCTTATTTTATACTAAATCCTGGTATGATTGAAAATATTCCAAATTTACTCATCTTACCGAGAAATCTATACGTAAATGATCTATGGTCTACTTTTATCGTTATTAAAAGCATGTTTAAAGATAAGAGAAAATGTTTCATTAACTCGTTAGTAGATAATTCATCAGTAAACTGAAAGCACTAAGTTCAAGTACTAGCTTACTTTGCAATGGCAATCCAACAAACTAGAGTTCTGTAATAATCTGAATATGTGTCTCTTATCGATTTAAGGTGTGTGTGCGTGAGGATTTAGCATCTCATTAGGCTTGAATTATGAAATGGGAAGGCAATTAAGTTTTAATAACTCAATTGCAAAGTTAATTTTAATTTGAATTCTGAATAAAGACAAGACTTTATAATGCGTAAATAAGTTTAATGTGTTTTTTCTAAATATGAAATAATTACATATAAAATTTGTTATTAATGTCATTATCTAGGGCACCCGAGAAGAACCGCTGGAAACCAGCATTACCAGACAATACGACTGGTGTCAGTGTAGAGGTGGAGGAAGTAGATGAAGTAGATGAAGAAGAGCGTCCCAACAATGGAAATATTCAGTTAGATAGGTAAGCATTAATTGTGAATTATTTCTTAGTGCACTTTGCTTGATGACTTGCCTCGATTACTCACTATTTGATTAAGTATCACGTTATTCACAGGCTATGACAATGAAGGTACAATGAAGCAATTTTTGTATGTGTCTTATCTGCTTGTCGTTTCATATCTTTATCTCGTCGTCCCGACTACTTCCTTGTGTTCGTTTCATCTCGTCGTCGTCCCGATTAATTACTTTTTTTCCATATTTTTCATATTATTATTTCGGCCCACCAGCGGCCGAGCGGTAAAGTCGCTGAACACTGGTAGTTCGGTCCGAGGTTCGAATCCCGCGAACGGGCTGGCTGCATGGGCGTTTTCGTAGTTTTCCCCGTGTGTAACGTGTATGCGAGCCAGTTTCCCTTAGAAAGTCCTCCACGAAGGCATCCCTTCCCTTAGACAGATAGCCCTAGTGTGCTTTGCCATAATTAAATACACCAAACACCATCATATTATTATTTCATTTACACTACGTATGTTGTTGTGGCTAATCTCACTCGTCTGACATACTCAGAACGAGTCACGGATTTTATCGTGGCAAGCAGTACAAGGGTGCGTCTGTATATAGTATGAGCCTTGAGCACCACATAGGGAGAAAACGATTTTGCCCAGTTCTGCCCCGATTTTTTGAAGTAGAGCCCCTGGGGAAAAGGTCGAGTCCGAGGGTCTCCTACCAGCAAGCCGCTCGAGAGGACTTTCGGAATATTTTGAGTACCTGCATACTACACAGATGCTATACATTTACAAATATTTACGCTTTCTTTTTGACTCGAACCTAGACCCTTCGGTACGGAAGGTCAGCGTCTATACGATGCATAACTTCGGTTATTCTTTTTGGGAGGGGAGGGGAGGGACTTTGTTTTGTTTATTTCCCGGCTTATTCCTCAGTGTTTCTTTTCGCATGTCAAATAGTTTCTGCTTTCTTTCGGTAGCATATGGAATTTGTCTGTAGGGATATGAGGAGAAAGAATGTAAACGTTGGATATCTCAGTCTAGTACAGTATTTAAAATCATGTTAGTGGATGGAAAGGGAGGTCGCTTGGTGTACTAGAATAGACAAGGATTCCGCTGACCGAGCAGTTTTGTTGACGAAGGATCTTTAATCCTATATTATACATACAGTAAACACGTCTTAATCCTTTATGCACCATCTTGTTTATTCATGCTAGGGTAAGTTTACAGCATTAGTTAAAGTGTAGCCTGCTGTCATAAGTTCCAAGTATCCGTAATCTGCTTGGAATGGTTTCAGAAAAGTTATTGCCTAATTACGAGTTCAAATCCTCCAACAGGTCAAGATTTGTCTCCGATACCCGGAAGCTGAAAGGAGTTCTAGTTTTCTTCCTCTGCCTGGTCTCGTGGTGTACATGTTAACATGTCGATCCGGCACTGGAAGATTCGCATTTCAGATCCCGGCAGGGATACAATTATTTTTCCACTTTTCCTACTTAGAGAAACCTAATAATATCTACAGTGGCGCTCGAACTAAAAATGTGCTAACGGTATTTCGTTTCGATCTGGATTAGGTCTACTAAGCCGCCTTTTAAGTTGGTTAAGGGATGACGTAAGGAACTATCGCCTTCCTGCCATGCTTGCTGTCATGGTATAATAATAGTTGTGTAATCCAGCTAACATTGGAAGATCCGTGGTTCAAATCCCGGCGAAAGCACCGCTGAGTTTTCACGTTTCTGCTTCTAGAAACGAAATAGTCTCTACAAAGTTCCCACAAATGCCATACGAAAGAGGTATATTCTTATATGTATTTCCAAAATGCTTCTTCCGCTTTATCCCCGGGCACCTTTTCCTCTAAAATACTGCCTTAATTGCATGGATACTCTTAAAGACGCCCGTTAATGTACTTAAACGCATAAAGAATAGCTTTGTGCCACTACAAGGGCCAGAAGTGGTGGCCATTTCATTATGGAAGCATCTAATAGATGGCCACCATTGCCTCCTATGAAGTCACGGACAGTTACAACTATGCCTTCTGTGGGGTTTCGAACCCGAGTCCATCGCTACGGCAGTCAGAGTCACTAACCACGGTACCGGCTGGGCGGCGAAAATCAAGAATTAGAGGGCCTTCTTTTTATTAAGCATCTCCCCCATATGGCGTTCCATATTCGATCTGCTAGTTTAATAAGTTTACGTCAGAAAGTTATATTTCATAGTTTATGCTAAGACTTGCTAATTTGATAAATAGCACATCATAACATTTTTGAAATACTGCTTATTTGTTACATCTTTTAAAAGAGATAAGAATCGTGATAAAATTCCTTAAAAATTCAGTTTTCTTAATTAGGGACCGAATGGTTATTTATGTATAAATATGCCTAATTTGATAATGTAACATCGATAACATAGTTAAAATACTCATCAGAAAAGTTTTACAGCTATTTATCTGCAATTTCTTAATTTTTGTATTTTTCATTGTTTTAAAAGCATTAAATTTTTTAACTTAAAGCATAGATGATAACCAAAAAATAAATAATTGGTAAAATAATGGTAAAATTCTTGTTGAAGTATTTTGTGATTTTTGACAGTATTGAAAACGAATGAAGACACACCATTGAAAACGTGTGTCTTCATTAAGTTATTAAATTCTATTCATAAATATTGAAGTTATGAAATAATTTATTCCTTCTCATTATAAAGCCTTAATACATTTATATTAATTTTTTTAAAAAACACATTTTTTTAGAAATATATAATTTTAAGTGAAAATCAGGGGTTTGCATTTCTATTTGCCTGTATTCATAAACTTTATTTGAATTTATAAAATGGATTTACTAAAATTATTCTTTTTTGCTGGTTTTTATACTAATTATATTACATTTTGTTGTTTCAGTGATTCTAGTGACGATGATGATACAGAGTCAACAGGTCAGAATTTATTTTTTACAGAGTTTTCGTTTTTCTCTTCGCATTATAAAATACCTATTTTTTCTGAATAATTAGTGTTTTTGTTTAATTTAAAATGAAAAATAAAAATTCATGATTTGAGGATAAATTATTTTGTAATCTGCTTATTTAACTCTTAATATAATTTAATTTACATAAAGCAAAGTGATGAAACGAGCAAAGTGATGAAATTTTTAATTTTACTAAATTTATTTTGTTATGAATGAGAGTTATTTTTCCCCTTATATTCGGCAAAATTTAATTAGTGAAATGAAAGAATAGATAACGTGTTTATATTATCTTTTCTTAGTTGTAGGTAAAAAGCTTCTCGCATATGTAAACATTTTGGGTTTATATACTAGAACACGCTGGAAAGAAATGAAGTTTTATTATTTCATCAACTTAATCCTAGCATTTACTTGACAAATTGACACTTCTAAATATAGCGTTGCCTTTTAATTATTCTGAAAAATCTCCGGAATACATAGGTCAGTCGAAAAGTAATACTTGCAATTTTATTGCACTTCTAAACGATAGCAATTTTGCTCATAAGAAAAGCAGCTAAAATAGTCGAGGGGGGACGGAAAATAGTGTTTAATATCTGGCGCTGAGAAGATTATTAGCAGCCGAGCGGTAAAACCGCTGAACACCGGTAGTTCGACTTCAGTTTTGCTTCAGGCAAACGGGCTTGCTTGCATGGGTTTTTTCGTGCTTTTCTGCATGTGTAACATGGATAGGAACTATTCGACGTGGCCGTTTCACCGTCAAGACCTATTTTCTTTATACGACTGTATTATATCTTGTATTGTATTAAGTTGATTTAAATTAATAACTCTGTTTAGTTTAATAAATAAATTTAATTTAATAAGCATTTTATATAAAATAATATGTAAAATGTTTTTGCGTACAGTTTTATGCAAATACACTCTTACACGTGACATATTAATTTTAAGAATAAGGTGCTGACAAGATTCCAAAGTAATTCCGTTTTCCATTCAGATTTCATAAAAACGTGAATTTCCTGCTTGTATGAGTAATTCATATGAACTAGCCGATTAAAATTTCAAGAAATTTTGACGAATCATATAAATATTGTACCCACATAATTTTAAAATTGATAATATAAGTTCTGTTATATCAGAAGTTTAGCCCCAGTTCTCTTTGATACTGACATAATTTTCCAACTAACTATGCGTAATTTCTTTATATCTCATACTTGTAAATAACTATATATATTATATTTATGTCAGTATCAAAGAAAACTGGGGCTAAACTTCTGATATAACAGAACTTAAGTATACAAAACCAAACTTAAGTATACAAACTTAGTATACAGAACTTAAGTATACAAACTTAAGTATACAAAAGCAACCTTAAGTATACAAAAGCTAAACAGAATTATTAATCAAAATAAATTTAATACGAGTATAATACTGCAAGATAAAATAGAATCATATAAAGAAAAATATGTCTTGACGGCGAAACGGCCATAGTGAAATGGCGACGGCGAAAAGTCTTAGACCCTGGATAGGAGCTTTTGACTTCGAAAACCATTCACGAAGGCATCCTCATCAGGCAGTTAACCCTCGCTTGCTTTTCCATTATCAAGCCAAAACAAAACAAATGAAATCCAGAAGCAGAAACAAATACCACTATTTCTCCCCTAAAAAAAAATCTAGGATCATTGCTGTTGAAACTCCACTATTTCAAACCTGTAAGCACGCAGCAAAATTACTAAATTGTTGGCAAATTAAATTCTTAAATATATCAATAGACATAATTATTTAAGTCTTCAACAAAATTTGACTAAACTCTCAACTAATCTGCTCCTATACTGGCATTTATACCTTTGCCAAAGGAGGTGAAAGGGACTGAATATTTAAATTTTGGTGAAGTATGCTAGGGCTACCTACTTAAGGGAAGAGCCTTCTTCATGGAGAATGTTTTAATGGAAGTTGTCTTGTATTTGCCGTTGCACGTGGGGAAAACAACGAAAACTCCATGCAGTCAACCCGTTCGCTGGAATTTGATTCTAAGTTGAACTATTAGTACCCAGCGATCTTACCGCTCGGCAGCTTGCGGGCTACATTTGTAAAAAAAAATAAATAGTAGAGTCTCAAAAATGTGTTTCCTGTATATTACGAAAATATTGCCAAATGGTCGAGATTTCCTCAAATGTCGCCAAGGTACTATAGATTTCAGAAGCTTATTTCTTCAGTTGTCTGTAAGCTATTTATGCAATTTCTGTATACGAGCCATTTTCCCTTAGAAAGTCCTCCACGAAGGCATCCCTCCCCTTAGGCAGATAGCCCTAGTGTGCTTTGCCATAATTAAATACACCAATTTATGCAATTTCTGTGCCTTATTACACAATATAAATACCACAAAATTATAAAATTAAATTAAATTCACATGACTTAATTAAATTAAATCCGCGCGACTGCTCAAATTAAGTGCTCACACATTAAAACTTTTAAGTCCTATTTACATAATTTTTCAATTTTAATTATACAGATATTGGTTCTCAATTTCTTACTTTTTGTCTATATGTATAAAAATTATTATTTAAATTATATATATAATTATATATATAATTTAAATTATACATATATATAATATTTTGCCTAAATTTAAATTATATATGCAGTAACTTCTAAATTTAAATCAGATTGCTAAGCGTATAAATTAAATTAATAAATAAGAATAAAAATTTCATATTCTGTAACATTAGTATTGTTGCAGGCGTATGGATTCGTAACGAATTGAATGCACCCAAAACCGATGATACCCTGATAAAATTTATTTTTACCAAAACAAACACTTAAGAGTTCTGGAACTTTCCACAAAAATACTCGTACAGCTCTTTTCAGTATCACAGAATACAATCAATATTACACTTCAGACTACTAAAATCGTTACTCACAGCGCTATGCAAAGCGAATCTAAAGGACGAAGCTAACATGGAGATATCCCAACACTCCGAACTCACACTAAACTAAACAACTACTAAGAAACTGATGCTTTTCCCGGTCTTATATAGTTTTCCTCCAACCGCCGAGAAATTTCTAGTACCTTCGACTTCTCAAAGTTACTGGAAGACATATCAGGGCCGGATACGATTGCAGTAACATAGAGAGATCAATTACAGTTATTCAATTACCTTACCAGTTACAGTTATTCTGAGACCGGACGCCAAATAGTCACCAAGTTTGGCGACGTTTGGAGATTTCTCGATTTAGTGACAAAAATTAGTTGTCAAATCATCGCCAGCCTGGCGATATCTCGCCAATTTAGCGAGATAGTCATTTGCTCAAAGTTAAATGGACTTGCCCCTGTGTTCATATTTTTCCGGCAGAGCTTCGTCTCTTTTAAGCAATTCATGCTACATGATACAAAAAATGCTACGATTTCCCATATAATTTCACTGAGATTATTTGGGAATCCGTAGTATTATAAAATGATATCGCATATATGTAAATATTGTTACGAAAGTCCAGCAGCGGTAAGATAGCTTCCTCGCAAAACGGTTTTAGGATTGCCAGAAAATGGCAAGGGAAAGCAGGGTTGCTATATTTGGCGCGAAATGGCCTATCTGGCGACAAAATTGGCGATATGCCATAGACGGATGGAGAACCTTCTGGAACGACTTCTTATCGGTTTGGCCCAGAATGTTCTCGAACGCAAGCCGAAAGCTGTGTAAACCCTGCTGGTACGCGAATAGTCAGTCAGTCAGTGCCTAGTCAATCAAGTTGATAGTCAGACTAGTTGAGTCGGTCTTCAAGTTTATCGAGTGCCTCCTCTAGAGAGTTGATTGTCAGAGTTGGTCGTCGGAATATCGCGAGTCTAGCGAGTGCATCGTCGAGTCTATCGAGTGTATCGTCGAGAGCATCGCGAGTTGCAACGTGGAGAGTCTCGAGAATACGTTGAGTTCTGAGAACGACTGAACAGAGCCAGAAGCTGTACTGTGGTGCTTTGCTGTGAAGTCGTCTTCGTCTTTACCTTTATAGTCTGATAGCTTGGAGCTGGAGTTTCGAGAATACGTTGAATTCCGAGAACAACCGAACCAAGTCGGAAGCTGTAGTCTGGTGCTTTGCCGTAAAGCTGTCTTCACCGTTATAGCCTGATAACCTGAAGGCTGTGTTGTTGATTGTTTCAGCGTGTTAGTTGTAGCTTTTCGACGACTGTGAACGTGCTTTTGGAACTGTCCTGAGTAATACTCGCTAATAAAGTGTGTTTTCATATTTCACCAAGTGTTGTTGTCAATCACTCCAAATCCATGAACCCGTACGTAAGAAAAACTTAGCAATGTATAGGAAGTCCGTAACGTTATATAGAGAGCTTTACTGAGCATAAGAATTTTATCAGTGCTCTTGGTATCTGTAAATTTAATCTTTCTTGAAAAATCAAAATTTGGAGCAATACCTAATATACAGTTTCTCAAAGGTAAATTACAGGTTTGTATATAATCTGTTTTAACAAAACTGCAGTAGTATTAAAAAAGTAGCACATATACATTCTAAAGAGCAGTTTTTGGAAATATTCAGGTATTGTTTCTTTGATTCTAGTATTTTTTGGGGGGGAGGCAATTCATTAAAATGTGTAAATAATTAAATTTTTATTAGTGTTGGGTATTATATTAAAACAAGAGTATAAAAACCATTTCTGTAGAAAATATGCATTTTTTATTTGTACGCTATTAAATTTTTCGTTGGAAATGATATGAGTACTAACAGCAGATTTTCATCTGGGCAGTTCGTGGTGAAATAAATTTATTTTTTATTAGTAATTTATTCTTGCAAAAGAATTAAATTAGTTAGTAATTTAATTCTTTTGCAAGTGTATCTACGCTTCCGAAGGTGAGTTATTTCAAGACTCAAATAAAACAACATTCGAAACAAGTTTATTTTTAGTCTTTGAATCCTAAATTGGAGGCTGTAACAAAGCCTTAACGTTTTCACTAATATTATTAATAGAGGTTGTGAAGAGATTTTTCAAGTTATTAATGAGATTTCCATTTTATTATATCGCAGATATTGGTCTTTAAAAATTTTGTTTTATTATTTATACCTAAAAACTAATTTTTTATCATCACTCACACTGTTTATATATATATATATATATAATTTATTTCCTAAACAGTATTGATTAATTGATTATATTATCTCCTAAGTTTAATTAAAGTAGAATTATTTTAAAAGTGTGAATCCATACTGGTAAGTTATATTTTGAAAGATGTTTTGAAGTAATTTGAAAGTAAAATGTTAATAATGTTTTAACGGGGACTGGAGTTAAATCATCATGAAGAATAAAATTTCAATTGTAAAAGGAAAAATTAAAACATGTAATCATTGTCATTGATCGGAAATTAGTTGACTTTTCAAGGGGAACAAACCAACTCTCGTTCAATGAACAATAATTGATAAAAATGCGTAAATACGAAAGTGTTTCGTCTTTACTCGAGTTATTAGTTAAAGCCAAACCGGCAATTCTAGTCAGGCCAAATATTCCCGCGAATAGAAGGAATTATGAACCAATGCTGATACTCAAAGAACTTATTCTTATGAAGCATTTTAGTCAATTCAATTTGGAGTAAAAATCAATTACTGTAGAGAAATCCTATTTAACTCGAGTAACCGTCCCCGACACTTTCATGTTTATGCATTTGAGTACTATTACTTCAAAACATCTTTCAAAATATAACTTACCAGTATGGATTCACACTTTTAAAATACGAGTAATTCTACTTTAATTAAACTTAGGAGATACTATAATCAATTAATCAATACTGTTTAGGAAATAAATTATTATTAACTAACTTTGCAGCAATTGCGCAAGTAGTTATAACTTGTATTCACACTAAATGGATTTAAGATCATACAACATTATATATATATATATATATAATGGAATTATGCAACTGGTTTTCTGTGCCAGTCACAATAATTGTTATATAAACTCCCAATGGACTTTAATTTTATTTCGTTTATAAGAGATTTATTTCAATAAAGCTTTTAAAGTGAAAGTTCTTCAGTGAATAATTTTTTTAGACAGTCGAAATTATTTATTTACTTAATAACTAATATCTACTAATAATATCTACTACTTAATAAATAATACTACTATTATATGCTTAAAAAATAATTTATCTATAAATTTTTTACGTTTGCATGAAGAACTTCTAAATATGAACTTTCAAATAAACTTTCTTAATAATTTTTTATGAGAATATTTGAAGTGAATTTGATTTTTAGATGATGAGAGAAAGGATGAACGCAAAAAAAGAGGTAGCTCCATCGTCAGAGAAGAATGTCAAGATGACATGGACAACAAACAGCCAACTATGTGGCTTGGTACTGAAGATGGATGGTACGTGGTAATTTGTACAGTTAAATTTTATGTGAAAGAAATAATGAATTATAATAAACTCCACAGCAGCTTGCTTAACAATTTTGGATTTAAAATTATATATTGCTTAATGAGCTGGTGGATCCACGCAGTCACTCTTTGGGCTTTTAAATATGGCTTGCGTTGTAACAAGCAATAATATTATTCATGAAATATTATTCTAACTTGAAACAGAAATTGTGCTGTTTTAACAGTCGGTAATTTATTGTTTCAGATTATATTGCATGTGTTGTGATTTTAAACATTATCAAACTGTGTATAATTTCTGCGACTTAATATACCATAGCTGTACTATTTTTAGAAAAGGTATGCACTCTCAGGACAGCAGAAAAAAAAATTCCATTAATATGCATTTGTGAAATTAAGAGTTGCATTATGAGTTACGTTGCATTTATGAAATTATGGGTATACTTTTAAGTATTTATGAAATTACGTACTTCATAAACTCGACGTCTAAATGTCGCTACGAATATATTTATTGGACCTTGTATTTGGAAAAAAACTTCTCTGCTAATCTAGTTTGCATTTAATACATGAATTTATCAGGTTCAATGTTCCGCCTTACTTGCTTGGGGAACATTCAGGAACCTGACTTGGAACAGGGAGCTTACTAAAGCTATGTTCAATAAATGTGGGAAGTAGACAAGATACACAGGAAGGGTATACGAAACCCTTTATTTACAGAGACCAACTACTTGTGGTCTGAACCTAAGAATATAAAAATATTAACTAAACTCTAACTTATCTTTGGAATAATAAACAAGGGCCTACGTGGAAGATTGGCCATATATTAACAGGAAGCCGTATGTAGTACAGAGCACTGTTAACACTACAATACGTTTAAAATTATCAAGAGGATTAAACCTCTGGCCTGGAAGGCAACCAGCAACCGAGTAAAAACTGCTAAGGCAAGCGCCCTGCTTCGACTAACTCCTTCCTCTCTTCTGCTTGGCAAAAAGCCACAACTTAAGTACTTGGCGTTCGCCAGACAAATTTTGCATAAATAAGTTAACGCTTTTAATTCTGGCCGGAAGTAGAAAATAAGAAGTCATAGTAAAGATTTAAAATAAAATAAACGTTAGTAAAACTTAAGATCCTTACATACTTCCCGCCAGAGTTAATTAGTTTGAAACTGAGGTCTAAAACGACCTTGTTGAAAACTTTTAGCTCTAGAATCTAACGCGAGGCCAATCTTTTACAAACATTTCTCACTAGAAACTAGAAATTTAAAAAAAAAATTGTTTTTACAATAGCAGCTCCATGGACACCCAATTTTTCATCTGTACTGCATCTAAACAGGAGCTTTTATTCAAATCTGGTTCCTTCCAGAGATCTGGAAGGAAAACTAGTTTAATGAAATGTTACACAATGAAATGGCAAGTAACATGCATATTTATATTTCTCTTAACATTCTTATTTCATTCATGACTATTTTAATTATCTCTCCCCGTGCTCTCTGACATGTGTTGTAAAAGAACACCAAACACGAATGTGTTTATGTATACGTGTTCAACACTGCCTCCTACAATCAAAACACTAACGTGTTAAAATTCAACATAACCAGACCTCGTAACACACCCTATCTTCAACTCTAAACCCTGAGGTACTATTCTGAAAGTGGCTAACTCTGAAGTGTAGCGTCAGAGAGCCTAACTACATGCATTCAACCTCTAACACATATTCACCATAATTTGGTCTTTTTACAGTCACACAAATAAGTTTAAAATTTTTGGCATTACTTTCACTTTTACCATATCACAGTATTTCTTAACGTTTAAAATAACAGTTCACATTGTATATAAGAACATATTAACATGCCGTTAATTTTACGCATTTTAAAACATACATTAGTAGTACATTGTTAACTTCTATTCTTTTCAAAGCAAGTGCCAATTCTTCTACATTGAAATACTACATTTCAAAAAGTCTTTCATACTAAAACTTCTTTCTTGCCAGAATGTTTTTAAATAAAATTTATACAATAACTTTTACAATATTTAAGTATTTACACATTCCTATTCTACATCAACTTTAGTTTTACGCGCGAGTAATTGAAAAACATAATACCAAAATCGGTAACAACTCATTTCTCGCCTTTTTGGCGATAAAGGTAGACCTCACATGAGGTAAAACTTCTTGAAATCTGCCACTTGCAGTAAGAATGAAAGATTAACTTAAGTTTGCAAAGTAACATAAAATTTTACTTATCTTTGTGATATTCGGACATTCTTTTCTGAGTCCAGTCCTGGAAGGTAGCGCAGATTCTGGTTTGATTTATCCTCCTTCTTGTGTGGGCTCGCCCTTCAGTGCCTTCCTCCAGAAGCTTTCTTTTTCCTCCAGTTCGGTCACCCTTGAATACCTTCTTTTTCGCCTCTGCCTGTGGTCTTGGCCGTTTGATGGCAGCTGGTCTTGGCGGAACCGGGACACTTCTTTCGCGTTCCTGCTTGGACCTCGTTGCTGGCCGTTCAAATTTTCCTTCTAACTTTTCCTCCGCCGCTGGTGGCCCTTCCGCAGTTCGGCGACATTTGCTGCCGAGAGTCCTGTCCGATGAGTTGATCTTCCGTTTGAAAGCCGGGTTATAGTTGCCGTTATTTCTACTGGCTTTCTTTGGAGTCGTCGTACTTCTCCCTTCTTCATTCTGGGGGTGTTCGTGAGCTCTCTTTTCTGGACGGTGGAACGGCTTCTTTTTCTTGTTACCTTCAATTTTCCAGCGGGGAAACTTTCTTTTCAATTGCTCCTGCCTCCTAATGGCTTGTCCTTGTGCTTGACGTTGTTCCACCTCTGGAGCTTGTGCCTGCCGTGTCTGCCGTGCCGGATCCACTTGTCGGATTCTTCGTTGCTCTTCATTAGGCAGGTGGTCAAGGTTTAACACCGGCAGTTCAGCCTTTTCTTCTCGAACTGGTTTCATCGTCAGCTTAAGGGACGCTTCATTAAAATCCAGCGTTGCTTGTGCCTCTGAAAGAAAATCTATTCCTAAGATAATATGTGCTTGCAGATTCTTTACTATGAAAAACATAACCTTTACTTGTTCGTCCTTGATACGGATTATAGTGGTAATTTACCTATGCACTTGCATCTTTCTCCTTGCGCAGCTAACACTGTCGTATTATCCGAATTATATAAGCGATATTTACGAAAATACTTCCTAAAAAAATCTTCTGCCACACAGGAACACTGCGCGCCTGTATCCAGGAGTGCGGTGGCTGGGATATTATTCACCAACACTTCAATCTTCGGAAGAGTCAAATTTTTCACCATTACTGTATTTAACTTGAAGGAAAAGGGGTTTTCTTGGCCTTCGGATTTCCGCACCCTCCTGTCAGCAGAAATCCGTTTTAGTTTAAATCCTTTTTTTTTCCATGCTTTCCTTCTTTTTCCACTGGCCTTGAGACTTTTTTCCTGGGTTGCTATTGAACTGTCGACGTTCGTCGGCTGTTTTTGAATGCTCGGATTTCCTTGCCCACTGATTTGCTTTGATTCCGTAGCCGTGTGCTTGACTTTGCTGTGGTCTTGGCGCACCAAATTGGTTTCGTTGTTGATATTGGCGTCTTCTTTCAATGTCCGCCGTTCTTCTACTTTCAAACTGGATTGCTAGCTTAAATAATTTTTCCAGTGTAGTCGGATTCCTTAATTCAATAAAGTCTTGCACTTGGGGAAGTAACCTCGGCAAAATCACTTGAATTATCTCAGGATCCGGACGGTTTCCATACAAGAGTTTGAAGACGTGAATTTTTCTTAAAATAAAGCTTGAGAGATTTTCGATTCTTTGCTGATATATGCTGAAAAGTTCCGTTTCTAATTTCGCACGATCCCTTACGACAGGGAAGGCTTTTACTAGGGCAGTCTTGAAACTTTCGTAAGTATAGGTGGGACTTCCTGCTTGACCCAAGAGACTTCTGCCTATACATTTGAACCAGTTAAGCGCTTGGCCCCTCAAAGCGCTGATAGCTAAGGTAACTTTTTGAAACTCGTGCACGGGGTCGAGCATGAAGTGGTCATCCAATTTTTCCAAAAAACTGGTTACCGGTGAGTTTCCATTAAATGTTGCTTCTGGTTTCATCGAATCGCGCATGGTCTGGACGATGTAACCAAATCCTTCCAGGGCGGCAGCTGGCATTTCTGGATTCTGAGCCGCTTCTGCAGGCAGCACGGGTTCTTCTTGAAACTTCTTGAAACTTATTCTTCTTCGTTGGGCGCCACTATCAGTTTCTATGTTCCGCCTTACTTTCTTTGGGAACATGCAAGGACCTGACTCGGAACAGGGAGCTTACTAAAGCTATGTTCAAAAACTGTGGGAAGCAGACAAGATACACAGGAAGGGCATACGAAACCCTTTATTTTTCACTCTTTACAATAATTTCCGTACTTCGGAATACAGAGACCAACTACTTGTGGTCTGAACCTAAGAATATAAAAATATAACTAAACTCTAACTTAAATTTGGAATAATAAACGTGGAAGATTGGCCTTAATTAACAGGAAGCTGTATGTAGTACAGAGAACTGTTAACACTACAATATGTTTAAAATTATCACGAGGATTAAACCTCTGGCCGGGAAGGCAAACAGCAACCGAGTAAAACTTCTGAGGCAAGCGGCCTGCTTCGACTAACTCCTTCCTCTCTCTCGCTTGGCAAAAAGCCACAACTTAAGTACTTGGCGTTCGCCAGACAAATTTTGCATAAATAAGTTAACGCTTTTAATTCTGGCCGGAAGTAGAAAATAAGAAGTGATAGTAAAGATTTAAAATAAAATAAACGTTAGTAAAACTTAAGATCCTTACATACTTCCCGCCAGAGTTAATTAGTTTGAAACTGAGGTCTAAAACGACCTTGTTGAAAACTTTTAGCTCTAGAATCTAACGCGAGGCCAATCTTTTACAAACATTTCTCACTAGAAACTAGAAATTTAAAAAAAAAAATTGTTTTTACAATAGCAGCTCCATGGACACCCAATTTTTCATCTGTACTGCATCTAAACAGGAGCTTTTATTCAAATCTGGTTCCTTCCAGAGATCTGGAAGGAAAACTAGTTTAATGAAATGTTACACAATGAAATGGCAAGTAACATGCATATTTATATTTCTCTTAACATTCTTATTTCATTCATGACTATTTTAATTATCTCTCCCCGTGCTCTCTGACATGTGTTGTAAAAGAACACCAAACACGAATGTGTTTATGTATACGTGTTCAACACTGCCTCCTACAATCAAAACACTAACGTGTTAAAATTCAACATAACCAGACCTCGTAACACACCCTATCTTCAACTCTAAACCCTGAGGTACTATTCTGAAAGTGGCTAACTCTGAAGTGTAGCGTCAGAGAGCCTAACTACATGCATTCAACCTCTAACACATATTCACCATAATTTGGTCTTTTTACAGTCACACAAATAAGTTTAAAATTTTTGGCATTACTTTCACTTTTACCATATCACAGTATTTCTTAACGTTTAAAATAACAGTTCACATTGTATATAAGAACATATTAACATGCCGTTAATTTTACGCATTTTAAAACATACATTAGTAGTACATTGTTAACTTCTATTCTTTTCAAAGCAAGTGCCAATTCTTCTACATTGAAATACTACATTTCAAAAAGTCTTTCATACTAAAACTTCTTTCTTGCCAGAATGTTTTTAAATAAAATTTATACAATAACTTTTATAATATTTAAGTATTTACACATTCCTATTCTACATCAACTTTAGTTTTACGCGCGAGTAATTGAAAAACATAATACCAAAATCGGTAACAACTCATTTCTCGCCTTTTTGGCGATAAAGGTAGACCTCACATGAGGTAAAACTTCTTGAAATCTGCCACTTGCAGTAAGAATGAAAGATTAACTTAAGTTTGCAAAGTAACATAAAATTTTACTTATCTTTGTGATATTCGGACATTCTTTTCTGAGTCCAGTCCTGGAAGGTAGCGCAGATTCTGGTTTGATTTATCCTCCTTCTTGTGTGGGCTCGCCCTTCAGTGCCTTCCTCCAGAAGCTTTCTTTTTCCTCCAGTTCGGTCACCCTTGAATACCTTCTTTTTCGCCTCTGCCTGTGGTCTTGGCCGTTTGATGGCAGCTGGTCTTGGCGGAACCGGGACACTTCTTTCGCGTTCCTGCTTGGACCTCGTTGCTGGCCGTTCAAATTTTCCTTCTAACTTTTCCTCCGCCGCTGGTGGCCCTTCCGCAGTTCGGCGACATTTGCTGCCGAGAGTCCTGTCCGATGAGTTGATCTTCCGTTTGAAAGCCGGGTTATAGTTGCCGTTATTTCTACTGGCTTTCTTTGGAGTCGTCGTACTTCTCCCTTCTTCATTCTGGGGGTGTTCGTGAGCTCTCTTTTCTGGACGGTGGAACGGCTTCTTTTTCTTGTTACCTTCAATTTTCCAGCGGGGAAACTTTCTTTTCAATTGCTCCTGCCTCCTAATGGCTTGTCCTTGTGCTTGACGTTGTTCCACCTCTGGAGCTTGTGCCTGCCGTGTCTGCCGTGCCGGATCCACTTGTCGGATTCTTCGTTGCTCTTCATTAGGCAGGTGGTCAAGGTTTAACACCGGCAGTTCAGCCTTTTCTTCTCGAACTGGTTTCATCGTCAGCTTAAGGGACGCTTCATTAAAATCCAGCGTTGCTTGTGCCTCTGAAAGAAAATCTATTCCTAAGATAATATGTGCTTGCAGATTCTTTACTATGAAAAACATAACCTTTACTTGTTCGTCCTTGATACGGATTATAGTGGTAATTTACCTATGCACTTGCATCTTTCTCCTTGCGCAGCTAACACTGTCGTATTATCCGAATTATATAAGCGATATTTACGAAAATACTTCCTAAAAAAATCTTCTGCCACACAGGAACACTGCGCGCCTGTATCCAGGAGTGCGGTGGCTGGGATATTATTCACCAACACTTCAATCTTCGGAAGAGTCAAATTTTTCACCATTACTGTATTTAACTTGAAGGAAAAGGGGTTTTCTTGGCCTTCGGATTTCCGCACCCTCCTGTCAGCAGAAATCCGTTTTAGTTTAAATCCTTTTTTTTTTTCCATGCTTTCCTTCTTTTTCCACTGGCCTTGAGACTTTTTTCCTGGGTTGCTATTGAACTGTCGACGTTCGTCGGCTGTTTTTGAATGCTCGGATTTCCTTGCCCACTGATTTGCTTTGATTCCGTAGCCGTGTGCTTGACTTTGCTGTGGTCTTGGCGCACCAAATTGCTTTCGTTGTTGATATTGGCGTCTTCTTTCAATGTCCGCCGTTCTTCTACTTTCAAACTGGATTGCTAGCTTAAATAATTTTTCCAGTGTAGTCGGATTCCTTAATTCAATAAAGTCTTGCACTTGGGGAAGTAACCTCGGCAAAATCACTTGAATTATCTCAGGATCCGGACGGTTTCCATACAAGAGTTTGAAGACGTGAATTTTTCTTAAAATAAAGCTTGAGAGATTTTCGATTCTTTGCTGATATATGCTGAAAAGTTCCGTTTCTAATTTCGCACGATCCCTTACGACAGGGAAGGCTTTTACTAGGGCAGTCTTGAAACTTTCGTAAGTATAGGTGGGACTTCCTGCTTGACCCAAGAGACTTCTGCCTATACATTTGAACCAGTTAAGCGCTTGGCCCCTCAAAGCGCTGATAGCTAAGGTAACTTTTTGAAACTCGTGCACGGGGTAGAGCATGAAGTGGTCATCCAATTTTTCCAAAAAACTGGTTACCGGTGAGTTTCCATTAAATGTTGCTTCTGGTTTCATCGAATCGCGCATGGTCTGGACGATGTAACCAAATCCTTCCAGGGCGGCAGCTGGCATTTCTGGATTCTGAGCCGCTTCTGCAGGCAGCACGGGTTCTTCTTGAAACTTCTTGAAACTTATTCTTCTTCGTTGGGCGCCACTATCAGTTTCTATGTTCCGCCTTACTTTCTTTGGGAACATGCAAGGACCTGACTCGGAACAGGGAGCTTACTAAAGCTATGTTCAAAAACTGTGGGAAGCAGACAAGATACACAGGAAGGGCATACGAAACCCTTTATTTTTCACTCTTTACAATAATTTCCGTACTTCGGAATACAGAGACCAACTACTTGTGGTCTGAACCTAAGAATATAAAAATATAACTAAACTCTAACTTAAATTTGGAATAATAAACGTGGAAGATTGGCCTTAATTAACAGGAAGCTGTATGTAGTACAGAGAACTGTTAACACTACAATATGTTTAAAATTATCACGAGGATTAAACCTCTGGCCGGGAAGGCAAACAGCAACCGAGTAAAACTTCTGAGGCAAGCGGCCTGCTTCGACTAACTCCTTCCTCTCTCTCGCTTGGCAAAAAGCCACAACTTAAGTACTTGGCGTTCGCCAGACAAATTTTGCATAAATAAGTTAACGCTTTTAATTCTGGCCGGAAGTAGAAAATAAGAAGTGATAGTAAAGATTTAAAATAAAATAAACGTTAGTAAAACTTAAGATCCTTACACAGCTTCCAAATCACTTCAGAAATATAGAAATTGCCTGTGTTTAAGTCCTTTAGACAGAAGGAAATTAACCACTTTTACAACAGAGATAAGAATCTACCCTTTTTATGGAATTGAGATTTTATGCGTAGTTAAAATTTTAATTTTTAAAATTACGTAAGATAAAGTAAAATTGAAAAACTCGTCATTTTTAGAAAATTTTATCTCAAATAATATCAGGCATGTCAATAAAATATTTTAAATATCAAGAATAAGAGAAAATTAATTTTTATTACTCCAAAAATCTGCAATGCAATTTTTCTTGAAGTAATTTTTTTTATTTTTAATTTTTCAATTTTTCTTCAAATTGAAATGGGGGGCCACTAAAATGCCTTCAACGGGCCACTCGCGTCCCGCGGGCCTCTGGGTGAAGACCCCTAACCTAACCTAACCTAACCTCTTCAGAGAGGAGGAGAAACACGTCAATGTAAAATTTTAAAGCTAGGGGTGGAAACCTTAGTATGGCCTAGCTTTTGAATAAAACTCTATTGATTTGGAGTGCAATCAGATACAAGTCTCTCATCTTCTGAAATCAAACTTTTTGGAGAAAACACTTTTTGCTCCTAAATAAAAAGAACTTATGTCTGATCGTCTTCGAATTAGATAACCTTTTATTCAAAATGCACCTCAAAATCACATTGCTTTATGCCTAATTTTAAGTACCAATTCCATAATTTTTCTTCTATCGCTTTTAAAGCTCTGTTAATAACTTAATTGATATATGGGGGCCTCGTTGTTTTATTTATAGTCAAATATGATCAGGTATGTCTGATACCTCTCGTAATGTGCATTTTTGTTTAAAATCCACGTCCTAATTAAGAATTCATTTTTGCCTGATTTTAAATTTCGGGCTTACATTTTCAATGAGTGAACACACAACAAACGTAAGTATCAGTATCCAGTCCAGTCTGACAAACCTGTTCCTCAAATGCAAATAATGGCATAATGTCATCCAAAGGCATAGCAAGTGCTTTTCAAAAGTATACACTGGTGTGCAAAAATTAAGGACGAGACGGTTTTTTCAATATAACTTTGTACAAAAGCTTTCCAAATCAACACATTTAATACCGTTAGATCCCCAATACGTAAGGACATGAGTAATGTAAGCAACACTTAATAAAAGAGAAATCAGAGGGATAAAAAGAAGCTTTATTGAAAAAGTAGCATGGAGCGCAATGCGACTGAAGGCCGAAACATCCCTGCGATGGGTGTCCAGCAAGAAACATCCGGTCTTTAATAGGGGATATGATCTCCCCTGACTGCTAGGCAGGTTTCACAGCGTCTGCCCATGCTGAGAATGAGGGTGTCAATGAGTTATTGAGGCATTGCTGCCCATTCGTCTTGCAGCGCCAATCGAAGTTCCGGAATCGTTACTGGTGGTAAGGTACGAGCTGCCAAGCGTCTACCTAGAAAATCCCATACATGCTCGATGGGATTGAGATCCGGAGATCGTGCCGGCCAATCCATACGTTCAATATCCTCACTCTCTAAGAGCTGTTCGGCAGCTACTGTGCGATGACATGGTGCATTGTCGTCCATGAAAAGGAACTGCGCACCCATAGCGCCTCTAAAAAGACTCACATATTGAAGAAGAATCTCGTTACAATAACGGGTCCCGTTGACTGAACCTGCGTCGAAGATGTGAAGGTCTGTACGACTACCAAGCATGATGCCTCCCCAAACGAGAACACCGCCACCTCCATACCTGTCCCTTTCAATGATGTTCGAGGGATGATTGCGGCTTCCCCGCTCTCTCCAGATGAGTATGCGATGAGAATCGCTACTCAGACTGAATCTGCTCTCATCTGTAAAGAGTACTCGTCCCCATTCATTGTCTCTCCAATTCCGGTGTTCCCGGCACCACAGAGAACGCCTTCTCCGATGGGCAGGCGTTAGAGGTACACACCGTACAGGGCATCGTGCAAAAGACCACCACCGTGCAGTCTTCTGGCCACGGTAAAACGTGATATCGGTCGTCCAGTCGCCTGTGTCGTGTGTCTAGCGATTTCTCCCGCTGTCTGCCGCCTGTTTCTTCTGGCCTGTAAGGCAATATACCGGTCATCTGCGGGTGTGGTTCCTCGTGGGCGACCACTACTAAACCCCCGGATAGCTGTTCCTGTAGTTTGAAATTGTCTCCAAAGTCGTGAAACGATGATGTGAGCAATTCCGAACTCTGCAGCCACACTTGTCACACTACGGCCTTCCTCCAACTTCCCAATGATTCGACCTCGGGTAAAAGCATCCAGATGTCGTCTAACAGATTGATTATTCGCCATTTCTCTCTGAAGCAGCAACTCGGTGTGATTTTAACTGCTATACGGCGTGCAATCTCTTTGCCAGAAATACTGATCTTACACCGACAACATGCTTTATACTACTCAGACACTCCCCCATTACGTCTACCTGCATATCTGCGCATGTGCTACCGTACATCACCTTACTTAATCTCCTGATCGGTCTTTCTGTCCGCTCTGCCTCTTCATTCAGCTGATATGCTAATTTTTCGACCTCGTCCTTAATTTTTGCACACCAGTGTATTTCCCCATGATCTTCTCTAATTCAGATTTGATTTTACTATTTATCAATATTAATTTTTTTTACGGCACCGAAGTATGATTCGAAAAAGACAGCTAAGATCTGTCGGGCGTTTAGAAGCAGAACTGATAATTATGGAATAATTGCCAGTTCTTATAACTATGCTGAATATTTTAAGAGAGGGAATTTCTGCTCTGTGGAAACAGGTTAAGGATTCCGAAATTATTGCTGGAATACCAAACCAAGGCTTTAGAAGGGAAAACATTTTCTCAAGGTCGGTTCCCGTTATCAACTTCCTATCGCAACAGAAATTAGATTACTAGGCAGTTGAGTTCAGAGTGTTCAGCCGCCACTAGAATTCCTACTGTTATTGCGGCAAGCTTCCACAGAAGAGAGAAAAAAGAGAGAATTCCAGAAAACCGTTGGTTTGGTGTTCCATACTTTTTACAAAGAAGCAGGAGAGGGGCTGCCCACAAAGCTCTTGCGCGGGGCCCCTGCTTTGGATAATTACGTTTAGTGCGCTTCTACAACTCAATTGGCCTGACCACACCAAAGTAGTGGCGTATGCCGATGATGCGGCACTGCTAGTTACTGGCCGTACGCGAGATGAACTGGAGAGGAACGGCTCCGCCACTTGCTCCAAATTCTATGACACGTGCCAAAAGCTGAAAATCGTTATCTCAGCCTAGAAATCTACGGCCATGGTCATACCGCGTCCAGGTACAAACCCCACGAGACGACCTTGTATTAAGCTAATGGGCAGAAACTTGAAAATCACCAAAACGTTGAAATACCTTGGAGTCACGTGGGACCAAGGCTTGACCTGGCTACCACATCTACAAGAAGTCAAAGTCAGAACAGCCAACATTGCAAAGAAAGCCAGGCAGTTTCGGGGACAAAACTGGGGGCAGAACCCTTACATTCAAAAACTGCTCTACTTGACGGTTGCAGAAAGGATTGTACTCTATGCCTCAGCTATTTGGGCACTACCAATGGGTAGCCGTAAAATAAAAGCCCTGTCAACAATACAAAGACCTTTTGCTCTCAACATTAGCAAGGCATATAGAACAACCGCGACAAATGCAGCACTTGTGCTTACCGGGCTCACACCCCTTCACATCAGGGCCAAGTTAGAAGCAATATATGAGCGGGTAATAAGATTAAAGGAGAATGCTGCACTCGACACCACAGCCTTCAGCACGCTGCAGTACGAAACACCAGGCAGCACACAGCACGTGCACCCAGCACATAAAAACTCGGGCATACACGTCAAAATAGCAAAGAGATCTACGCCGCGAATAGAGGATGTACCAGTCGCCTCGCAATTCTACACAGATGGCTCCAACCATGATAACGGAGTGGGTTGTGCTTATGCTTATTATGAGCATGGTACACTTCACAGTCAATGGAAAGGTCATCTTGCAGCTCACAATAGTATCTTCCAGGTGGAGGCCATAGCAATTGAAGCGGCAATTCAGTACGCACATGACATACAACTTGCACGAACAGAAATCTGCACAGACAGCATGTCAGTGCTGCAGGCATTAAAGAATCATCATCTCACATCTCCCATAATCCTGCAAATCCAACAGACATTGCATAGCAACCAGCAATCTAACATCAAGCTAAAATGGGTAAGAGGCCACTCTGGGATCGCAGGCAATGAGATGGCAGATCAACTGGCCAATGAGGCAGCAATCAACAATAATGCACAGGCTGTCTCAGCACTAATCCCGCCGTCATTTTTAAAAAGACAACTAAGAGACATAGGGAATAAACAATGGCAACACGAATAGGAGAATGGAGATACCGGCAGAAGGACTTTCGAATTCTACCCTGTAGTAGATAAAGAACGCTTACAGGCCATACCCCCTTTAGTAAACTATATCACGGGGCATGGCCCTTTTCCCACCTTCTTTTATAAGCGTGCTATTTCCATGACAGAAGCGTGTGTGTGTGGGGAAATTGGCTCCCCCGACCACTACGTGTTCAACTGTAGCCTCACGACGAGCCATCACCTACCATATCCCACTACGGATATTGTACCTTACAAGAGGTTCATCATCAAACACGCACCTGCGATAAGAAATATTTGTAAAATTATACAGCAGCTGAGCGCCGTAGGGCAGGATATCTGCCAACCAACATAGGAATAATAGCATACACAGCGCAATAATTCTATGTCTCTATTGTAACTTAGCAGGTGTTATGTCTAAAATTGTAAATATGTAAGTGTATAAGTAACTGTGTAATGTAAGTAATGTAAGTAATAGTGTAATGTAAGTAATTTAATCAATGAGTGTAATACGTCGTACTATGTGTACTTTTAACATAACGTAATCGGTAATGTAGTCATTAACGCGTGCCCCATGTGTATTATTTTAAGTAACGCATATATGATTATAAGGCAAAGTATGTGTGCCTATCTTGTTATATAGCATAATGTCATTTAAGAAGTAATAGCAATAATGTAAACTATAAGTAATCCAGTTATAAAGTAACTTAGCAAGTTCACAATACAATTAGCTTAACGTAGTATACAGTCAGGTTATAACTCTAATAAATGTAGATTAATGTCATGCATTATGTATGTGTAGTCTAATGTCATGTGAAGTGTAAAGTATGTATGTACTAATTCATGCAAGTATTATGTATAAGTTTAATGTCATGTCATATATCATGTATGTAATGTTATGTTTCATGTATGCATTATGGCATATGAACACCCAGGTCAACCATTAACATAAGAATCTGTACAAAACCAATGTCAAACTGGAATAGCCCCTATATGGCCATGAAAATTTTTTCATGAAGGCTCAGTAACTCCCGGTGCGCCCTTGTGGGACCCCAGGGAGTTCTTGTATCTATATAGGGGAGGGCGTGGGACATATGCCTGTTTACCTCCGTTAAACACCAGGCGTCCCCGTCCTCCGTCACCTGTCACCACCTATTCCATACTTTTTATTGATCTCACAATAAAATAGAGCCCACCAGAAACGTTGCATAGAATTTCAAAGCTGGAATTTGCAACAATGAGATCTCGTTCTCTTCAGTAACAAATCTAATTTCAGTTTGACGGTGCAGAGAATTTCAAAGCTGGAATCTGCAACAAGTAGATCTTGTTCTCTTCAGTAACAAACCGAATTTCAGTTTAACATCTGATTCCAAACTTGCTTAAATTTTAATGGAACTAGAAACAGGAATTATTCCCATCATATTATTCAATATGGCCATTGCGGCAGTGTAGATGGAATGGTATTGGGAAGAAATTGCGATTAATGGACGTACTCCCCCTCCCTTTGTATGTGTTTGGCAAGCGACCTGTGTCTGCCCGGAAGTGCCAAGATAAAGTTTTTCATATCCAGCGATTCTTGTTGACAAATTTCTTGAAACCGAAAGCGATGAATAAATAAACTGGCCAGCCAAATCTCTTGATGAAAACTCCACAGAGAGCTGAAAGAAATCTCAGTGCCTTGGGGACGGAGTATAATGCACTCCCCCAAGATTCTTATAAACCACTTTGTTGTAAGCATGAAATCACGTTGTGATGTATGCATACGAATTGGTAAGGTAACTTTCCGTGTTAATGTAAGACGTCTATATTTGTTCCAGGTGTATGCACTATTTTCTAAAATTTCGTTGTCAGATACTTTTTTCAGTATTATTTGTTACATAATATATTTTTTGGTATGTATATTCGATTTTTCAGTTTTATTTACCTGTTATTATGTTTTGTGTTTCCTCATATGTTTCTGTACACGTAAAGATAAATTGGAAACCACTATAATTCACGAACATTCGAAGTCTAGCAATATTCTGAATATCACGAAGTTAAAAGTTTTTGTCATGAGAACTGTAAATAACATCGTTCTGATATTTTAGCCGCTAAACAGTCTTGATTTTTAAAACTTATCACACTTGCAATGCAAACTTAACAGGGTGTTAATGGGCTATTCTTCCTTGTACTTTATTAGTATTTTATTGTAAAATACAGTAACTTAATTTTCTTCTTTCCCATTTCAGTATACACGTGTATAATTGCAGTGACAATATTCGAACCAAGAAAAATAAAATTAAAATCCAGCATACAGCTGCAATACAGTGCATAATGTAAGTAATTTTACTTGACATTTTCTAGTGCATAGCAAACAGTTCTGTTATGATTAAAATTTATATCTGATTACTGTGACTTAATTTCGTAAAATTTCATTGAGTTATTGTGAGGTATATGTTTAATTGTATAATATATGCTAATTGTATAATATATTTTTTTTAAATTTCAATTATCTTTCAGATACTTGGATAATCGAGTGTTTGTTTCAATAGCCAATGGTGAAGTTCATGTTTATAAAAAAGAAACAGGTATGGTTGATAAAGAAATCATGAATATTCTATTTGTTAAATTTCGCAGTTAACGTTAACAAAAAGTGTTTATCAAAAAGTGGAAAAATAGTTTGGATCATAAATGTTCCGTTCAGTCATAAATATTTATTATCCTAATACGTATATGAAATGCGTTTTGTTATTTTGTAATATGAGGGGGGGAGAGATCTCAGGAAAATTGTGTTTTAAATGTAGTACTAATAGCACAAGTATATGCAGGATTTCGTTTTTGCACAGCAAACAGTATAATAATCGCAAACGAAGATACTAAATTTTGAAGAAACTGTGTAAATATTTATATCGAATATATATTGTAGTCGATGGGGGGTAAGCTACTGTGGAAAACTTGCAAAAATCATTCAGTAACTCTAGTTAGCGAGAAAATAGTATTTATAACCATAAGGAAAAATTATGAATGTACGCTACTGGCGCTTGAACGAATCCTTGTTATATCTTTTAATCAACTGCTTGGACGGTGTATAATATATCTTAAGCACCGTTCTAAGCAGGCGTTGTATATAAGTATTGAAAAATTGATTTATTAAAAGAGGAATAGTGAACTGTAGGGCGAGGGAAGGTGCAGTACTCTGTCTCTCTCTCTCTCTCTGTGTCCCCCCCCCTGTGAATTTCAATACATCATGCTTTTTCGGCTGCAGACTCTCCCACAATATCCTTTGGCTTGATTAAATGTTTGCATACTAATATTATATTATTTAAATTGTGAAAAATACTATTAAAGTAAATTTGGTTTTTAGAAGTAATTTACTTACTAAGTTATTGTAACAGTTAAAAAAAATTAAATTACCGAAAAACAGTTTGTTGAATTAAACATATGATTAATAAATTGGTAGAGTCATTAGGTTTTTTTGAAGCAGGAGTCATGAAAAATGAGAAATGCCTTCGCCGGGACTTGGACCTAGACCTCTCGAATACGCGCCGAGTGCAGTATCGTTACACCATGAAGGCATGCCGGAAGGAGGAAGAAAACTCCTTATAAGTTGTTTACTGTTTTGTACGAAATATTTACAGAATTTGTAGTTTATTGATTAAATGATTATTTTTAATACAAAAGGCTAAAAACAAAATTTTCCTCTACACTATTAAATCTATCAACAATTTCTTATTCATTTATGTAGATGTTTGGTTTAAGTTACAATAATGAATATATAGTAAAACAAGTCCATTTAATCTAGATTCATTTGATGTACTTCGCCAACTGGCGGCCGAGCGGTGAAGTCACTGAAGACTGGTTGTTAGCATGGGTTTCTATTCCAGGCAAACGGGCCGGCTGCATGGGTCGTTCACGTGGTTTTCCCGACGTATAACGTACATAGGTACATTGAGTCCACTACGAAGGCATCCTTCCTCTTAAGCAGATACCCCTCGAGTGCTTTGCCATAGTCAAATAAATCAAAGCAATTTGTTGTGCTTCTTATATATTACTGTAAGATTAGAAAAGCTTTCTGAAATCCAGCAGAAGTAGGCAAGCTGGCTGATATTTAAAAAAAGAGAGAGAGAGAGAAATTCGAGAAATCAATATTGGCACGTGCTAAGTGGCATAAAAAGCAGTTTTGTGGATGTGTTTTCACAGATGTTCAGAAATGATAGATCAAATAACGAATACAAGACTTACTTATATGTCATAAAATGTTCGATGGGTGTCAGAAGTTGTAATTGTTTTGTTGTGAGGCTAAGGGACAAGATATTTTTTATATATAATAAACAGAACTGCGTTCATTGATAATCTGTTCAGCGAAAGATTGCAAACCTTGTGTTGTTTTAATAAAGAATAAGTTTGAAGGAATTGTTAAACATATTTTTATTTAACAATTCCTTCGAACTTTATTACATACATTTATTAAGCCTTTATTGAAAAAATAATAAAATGAGTTCCCCTATTTTTGTTTCGAGAATTTTCTGAGTTAAACTTCCGTTTTAACGAACATTTTAATGAATTATTTCAGGTGGTGGATGGTGTACTTCAGAGCCTCAAAACGTGAACATTGGCAGTGCATCTGCTCCAGTAACAAAAATGCTGGCTGTGGCTGGTAAGCTTTGGTGTGGCTGCCAAAATACCATACATGTGCTAAATACAGGAAATCTTCAAGTAGAGGTACTCTTAATTTTAGATTCTTTATCTTTTCTATTGCATTCTAGTTTGAGATGAAATATTTTATTACAATACAAGAACTAACATACTGAATGCAAACGGGATGCGCTATAAAAGAACATACAGACGCCACTCAAAAAAAATTGTGAAAATGGATTCGGAAATAAATATTTCCGTTGAAATATAATACCCGAAATTTTTCGCGTTTACGATACTTCCTACAAAGAAGTAAAAACTTGCAATTTAGGTGTCCCAGTTCAATATGCTGATATAGGATCTAACTTTCTTTCTCTAATAATTTGCAGTTCAATTAATTTTAAACAAATTTTACATACTGCATTGTCAAGGCCATCTGAAAAGCAGTTGCTTGAATCTTTTTTTTTTAATTATTCTTTGCCCATTTCCACGATACAGTTATTTTTTAAAAGCTATTTTAACTCACTTCCTTTGCTTAGGAGTGTGATCATCATGATTCTTGCAAGAATTTTAAATCTTCATTATTAAAATTGTTTTGGAAATGCTATTTCGTAAATCTGGAAAGGTAAAATAACTTGCAGTTCTTCTATTATATTTATACCTTTATTAAAATGCAAATTAAGAACAGAGCTTATAATTGCGCTGTTTAAGGTATTTATAATTTTATATATATGCCTGAAAAATACCATATCATGCAAATAATTTAGTAACAGTTTGAAAAACAAGATACAGGAAACTGCTTTTTAGATGGGCTTGAAAATATAGTATACAAAATTTATCTAGAAATGTTTTTGATAAAAGAGAATGATTGAAATTTCTTTTGCCTTATTTTCATTTACTGCGTTATCAGTTTTAGTTTTCGAACTTAAAACATAAAGCATTTAAGTGACTATAAAGTCTTAAGCTTTTTTAACTGTGATCTCACAGTTTAATTTTCTTGAATTTGTTAATTTAATTTAGTTTTAAATTTTGAGCATGAAATATGATCGTTTGTTTTGTTACCTTGCAATGCTAATGTACTTTTCAGTTTCAACTCCAATGAATTCAAGCTGTGTCATAATGTACATATTTTTCAGCACTCCTTTCCTGTTAGCAGTGACACCACTCGCACTGTACTCTGCATGGTTACTTCTGGCTTGGGCGTCTGGATTGCCCTCCACCACAGTGCTATTCTTCGTCTTTTCCATGCCACCAGCTATGAATGTCTGTTTGATATAAACGTAGCTCCAGCCGTTACTAAAATGCTATCAGGTATGAAAGAATAGCAATATTTAAAAATCTCAAAAGTAAAATTTTTTAAAGAACATTTTGCCAAAATATTTTGATAGAACGTAATTTCAGAAAATGATATTATAGTAGTAATTATTATAGAACGTAATTTATATAATAATTAGTACTATTACAGAAATATAATAGTATTATAGAAATTAATTATATAATTAATTACTAATTATTATAGGAATATAATAATTAATAAATAAATATTTCTATAATAATTACTAAATATTATAGAAATATAATAGTATATTTCTATAATAATTAGATAATGATATTATAGAACGTAATTTCAGAAAATGATATTATATTTCAGAAAATGATATTATAGTACGTTGAATTCACTTCCCCCCCCCCAAAAAAAAAGAGAGAGAGAGAAATGTTGCAAATCCTGATCTAGTCTACCTTTTTGGCAAATTTTGATTAAAATGCTTTCACAAATGATCTCGAAATTTTTTTTCGAGATCATCTGTGAAAGCAGTCTTTGCAATAGTGAGCTAGACAACGTTTTTCTTGAAAGAGTTAATCATTGCTGCTTTCATTCAACAGCTGCAGAATCATTAATTTTATTAGACCGGGAAAACAAAAATGAGCAATGCCTTTGCTGGTATTTGAACTTCAGACCGCCTGACTAGACGGACATACTTTTAATAAGATCCCGAAGGCACCCAGTAAGGAGGAAGAAAATACCTCACAAAGTGGCATCAGTCCACGTTCCGGTGTGTCCAAATAAATCCTGTCATTTATATATAGATTTTTGCTGTACTAAAAAACATATACACGTTGAATTTATGAAAAACTTTCAAAAATATTTAATGAATTTATCTCTATTTTTTAAGTATAATAAAATCTGGTATCGACTACACAATATACTTGTAATGAATTTTTAAAATGTTTCGCTGACTTATGAATAATTCTTATAGTTAAGTGCCTACTCATAGGGACTTGCTTGAACTCTCAGCAGGTTTAGAGTATCTGGTGAGCAGCAGTTTTTAAAGAACCATGCTATTCATAGAATTCAGGAACTCATGAAATTTCTTACGTAAAATGTAACTAACTGAAATTGCATCCTACATAGTCACTTTTATCCATGCATTCTAACTACCTTGTTCCATCCTTCATGCAAAAAGCATTCTTAGTATAAAGTTGCTCTTATTATTATATATTGTAATTTATGTACCTTTTATAATTTTCGTGTAAATACATATATACTGCGCATTTCAATGTTTTCTTGCGTACTTTGTGTATTTTGTCCATTATTTAGGGGAAGCAATTTTGCTTCTCGCAATCACAATCCCAAGCAATTGTTAGCGAGTTGCAATTTACCTCTAGCAGACATTGAGCTAAAAACCTTATGAAGGACAATTGTCCATCAGAGTCGTTAGAAATAATAATATTCTTTTTATGGCTAAATATGAATGCTTAATAAATTAGGAATTGTGTTTGAAAATCACATCCAAATGACTATTCACGTATGATTAATTATGATTTTAAAAATATTTGACCAGAATCATTTTTGAATGAGGAAATGCTAAATACCCTATCATGTAATTAAAAAAAAAAGTACACTTTGCAAAAAAATGGAGGACAGTTCTAATATGTATCCGGTTTAGGCGATCGATAAATTTTAATTTGAACTTTTCATGTCTAGAAAGGATCAACTGGGACATGTATTAGATTTCATATACATGTACTCAGAACTTAAAATGAACATTATGCAAATTTATCATCTCAGAATCCTACGAATCAACTCGTTACGATTGCATAGTTAAAATCTTTGCTATAGAAAGCCGCTTGGGTTTAAAGTTAAAATGTTGCAATTCCTGCGCTATGATAAACGATATATTTTATATGGTGCCATGATAAAAATTTAACAAGGAGATTTATGTGACCTTTTTCTCCCAAATTCTGTTTAATTACAAAGTACTTTAAAGTGAATACGTGTGTGAAACCGACTTTTCTCAAAAATAAGGGGGAAAATCGAGGATGAAATGAGATTCATACATTATACGTTTATTTATATATGTTACGGTGAAACACCGAAATCTGGAGAATGTCGACTTTCACCGGTGAATGTCAACATTCACATAGTCTCTTGGTGTATGTCCGAAATATTTTCCAAATACTCTTATTTCTAACTTACACCGGTCACCATGTACTAATGGTGAATGTTAAACCTATAACAATATTATATTTTCTTCTCCGTAATTCTGTCGCGAATAAACGAACTTGAGACTTGAAATAAGAACTTAAGAACATGAGAACCTAAAACACACAATACATTCAAAATGAGAAAGGAAAATAATAGAAGTTTAAAACTTACTTAATTATACAGTGCGTTCTAAATGAGAAAATAAAATAACAGTAATAAAAAACTTACTAAATTATGTTATTCAAATCTTATTTATTGCAACAACTTAAACTATTATGGCACTTTATGACCTTTCTTTTCGACTTTCACCAGAGCATATCTGTGATTGTCGACATACACCGGTAAGGGTCCGAATATACAAGAATGTAGTGAAATATTCGGTCTTTCACCGACGTATTTGGTGAATGTTGATATTCTCCGGTGAAAGCCGACATTCTCCAAGTTCGGTCTTTCACGGTAACATATACACATATTTTACATTGTCCATAAATGTATTATTTAAGGAGAAATTCAATTTCAAATTTATTGATCTGCTAGCTACAACTGGAGATATAAAAATATCGCTTTTTTTAACTTTGCATTATGCATTTAAACATGAATTAATATTTATACATGCTTATATTTACAGAAATTATTAATTATAAGGAATAATAAAAGCCTTTTGTTTTTAATCTAAATTAATCTATTTATCTGACATAGGTTGTGATGATATCATTCGACAACATAAAGCAGCATGCCTAAGGGTGACTGCTATGCTGGCTTGTAAAGATTTGCTTTGGGTAGGCACAAGTGCTGGTGTCATTTTAATATTACCTCTTCCACATCTCACTTCATCCACCACAAGTCTTGATGACATACCTAATGTCTCAGGTAAATTTAAATTTGTACAACGGTAAGAGAAACTTTGTAATCAAATTTGTAATTTTAATATCAAAATGTCAAAGTGAATTCTGTGTACTTTTGTGCTTATATGGAGTGTTCAATTTAAAACTGAACCTCATATCCAGGAAAACTTAATTTTGTGCATATTATTTTGCAGTAGTTTTCCGATTATAGTAATATTCTGGAGAATTTTTTCGTGTATTACTTGTTCTCTCATCAGTGGAAATCTTCATATTACGCGATGTTTCACCCGTCACGGCCCATTTAAATATGTATTCACCACTTTGGTTACAAAGCAGAGAAATTTTGTAATTTCACATGAAAATTTCCCTTTCGCAAGCCAACTTTACCCAGCCATGGTATATTAATCAGAAGTACATTAAAAAACGAACATGGTGAATACAGTATAGGGCTATGAAATTAGCAGTGGTCCTACTAAGGCATTGAGTAAGATTGCTGCTGCTGTTACTTGTCTGTACAACATTTTGCACATGCTCACGGAGAAATATGCATCACATTTTTCCAAAAGCTATAGTACTTAATATAAATATCGTGAATTATTTTGAAACATTTAATAATTTGTATTCTGTGACTTTTTTTTTCTTTTAATTCGTAAATGCTTTGTGAATAGTCCCTACTTCCACCCAGTATTATGCTACTGTTGATAACAGATTTTTGTTTGTTTTTGTGGACCTGTTTGAGTCTTTGAATTATTTTCAACCGTATAGCAATGGGCATATCATATTCCACTCTAAGATATTATTCTTAATATGTATCACAGTTCTATCAAAAATTTGCTACTGGAAAATATATTTAAGCGTGCGCATTGTTATATTTCCCAAGTACTTGCAATTTTTAAACATGTCAAGTGTCTAATAAATGGATAGCATTGTACATATCCTTTGGTATTGTCCTCCATGACCTGTAATGACATTGTTTTGTGAAAGTTGTATAACTTGCAGTATCACAGTTTTGTGAAAGTAGTGCATAACCTGCACTGCCACAGTTTTGTGTCTTCACTGCTAATTGCAAAGAAGATATGTTTCAGAGCAGTTCCTTGTCACAACACTATTGGAATTATCCGGTCACAATGCTAGTATATTCCTATAACCGACATGCTAAACTTACATAAACCTGCTTCGAAATGACGAACCCATCAAGAGCATTGCCGAGCCGATGCAGCGTACTCATTACCAAGTACATTTTATGAGTTTGATGTTGAGTACCACCAATATGTGAGACCAACAGAAGCTTGATGACGGGCCCGTTAGCTGCCCCCTATCCGGGGAACGTTGCCGCCCCCTCAACCGCGCTGAGGTTTTTTTACGCTCAAAGTAGTTTTCTTGTCACAACAGGAAGATTTTCTTCTGTTGACAAGGGATAAAAGCCAGAACTGCGCATTTGTGGACTAGCTTATCCAGTTATTGGCATTGTAGAGTTCCTCATTTTGTAAATGCTAAGTTATTGTTGAACGTGAAGAATCTTAAGAACAGTTAAGCGAATAATCGCTTGAGTTCGTGTGACAAGAAACAACAATATGAAAGGGTAAATAACCCTTTATTATTCAAACACGATTTAACAGAACTCCGTCTGGGAGTGTACAATAAAAGCTGACACTTGGGCTTGAACTTAAGAGGCTAAGAAGTAAACTAAAACTAATTTAAACTAAAGAGAGACAGACGAAGCTATCAAAATTCTAACCGAATTGGCCCCTTAACTCTAATTGACTGCGAAGCTATCAAGGCCCTGAGTACGGCCGAGCGTAATAACAGCTTTGAGAGAGAGTAGCCAAAAAGACGAACGCTCGCTAATCAGAAACTCTGATTCTCTCTCTCAGCAAGTAGAACTTCGCGGCAAGTACCGCTCTTCCTCATTATGTATTCAGAGTGATTCTAAAACTACGTTCTGGCCGGAAGTAGTAAGTTGAAGTTAAGAATTTGACAGGAAAAGATTTTAACTCAAAATTTAACTGTTAATAAAATTAACATAATCCTTACAGTATAAAATGCAAAAATGGAATATGTAAGGTAAAGATCATATTATACGGAGATGAAACGAAAATTCCGAATATTTGAGCATTTCACTAAGTTGAAAAAATTAATAAATTTAGATCTTAGAATTAGAGCCAACTTTTGACTAAACGGGTTAACACCGGGACGATGTCCATGATTAACTAAACGATGTCAGCGATTAACTAAACCTTACGGGTAATGCGAAGAAAGCTAAAAATCGCAAGAGAGAGGAATAAACTATACCATATATTAACAGACCTACTATCAATTATTTAACCTGGAATTTCAAGTAGTTTATTCTGAAGAATAAGTTCATTTGGTTGCAGAATTAAATTGGTATTCGAAACAAAAGAAATGCCTATAAATAACGGGAAAATAAACGACAATATAAATGAAGAAACTAAATTATAAATTGTATTAATAAACAGAACGTTAACAATGCCATTAAGTTTAAATTAGCTTAAAAAAGGTCAGTCAAAGCCTTTTGTATTTTTGTCAGACATCATCTGCTAGGAAACTGGCTCGTATCCATGTTACACATGGGAAAAACCACGAAACAGGTCATGCTTCAGCCCGTTCGCCGGAACTCGAATCCCGGATTAGTTTTTTCCATTCTCAGTAATAATAAACTGAATTATATTTTAGAAAGAGTCCAATTTATCGGGAGTTGACTGTATTTATCATACTCTGTAATAATTCTTAGAATTGGTACAACGTTGAAGCACTGTCTAAAAAAGAAAAAAATATTGAATCGTAAATAGAGTGTATTTTATTTGCAAACTGGATTTTAATATTGAAGGTCCTTAATATGTTTTTAAATAAAGATCAGGATTTCTTTTATGTCTACCTTTTTTTAAAATAGTGTTAGGTGTTTATTTAACTTCTGAATTATTCATAAATTTCTATCGCAGTTTTGTAATTTTGTAATGTAAATAATCATTTACTCTTCTGAAATTCTAAATGATTTATATAAATGCAATGTCTCTTTCACTTAGGACTTCCATTCGGGCACACAGGGCATGTTCGTTTCTTGACATGTGTAGAGATGTCTCCAGGAACATCTTTGGACATGACAGGCTATAACAAGTATGCCCTCCGCACCCGAACTAAAGAAGGAGCAAGTGGCCGCCGGGCGTCCACTAGTGCCTCAGCAGGCAGTAAACTATTAGTTATTAGTGGAGGTGATGGTTATGAGGACTTCCAGAATTCTGGACTTGGGGAAGCAGCTGGTCGTGATGACAGTACCAATCATTTGCTGCTTTGGCAAGTGTGATAAAAGCAGTGAATAGCCAATATCAGTCATTCTGTCTGTGATACATTACAGTGATGTTTGTTTAAATGCCCATAGCACTATTCCATGGTGATAATGCATGTAATAAATTTCATAATTTTAAAAAGCCATATATACATACAAGCATGCATACATATGCTTTTATTATAGTATTATTCATTATGAATTTAATTTGTATATATTCTCATCACTGATAAGTATTCTTCAGTAGTGCATAATAATATTTGCTCTAAATTGACATTGTTTAGTATATTTTCCATCTTTTCAATTGATGTAGAGTAACAATATTTATGCAATTTATTTATGTAAAACCACCATGACTTTATAGAAAGAAGGTGATTTTTCATAAATAAAATGTCCATAAAATATTGTCTATTTTATTGCTCATATCGTAAATTTTTTTTTTTTTTTTTTTTTTTTTTTTTTTGAAATCTCAAACATTGAGTCTTAAATTATGTTTGATAATAATAAAGCTGTCTGTGAAAACTGAAGAAAGTAACCAACTTTCTTCAGTTATTCACTGCTTCAGTCATGTTGGTATCGTTTCACAATTTTCAATTACCTATCAGGTACTTTAAAGTAAATTTTTATTATTACTAAAAAATTAATATGTTTTGAAAATGCGTATAAAAGTTACATATGATTTAATGATACATAAAACTTTCAGTTTAACATTCCATTTCCTGTCCTTTGTGTTAACTTAAATGTTTCTTGGCATTGCTTAGTAAAGAAACACATTGATAATTGGACCATGAATAAGATGCTGAAAAATTTACTTGAAACATGCATTTGTGTATATTTGGAAAGTATTTCAATTTGCTATATATATTGCTAATGCATTTATATGAGTCTTGAGCCACTTGTATTTTATTGGGTGCATGTAATGCATGATAGAATGTAATTCGTTGTAAAGATTTTTCTTCTTGTTTTTTAATCTTCTTGTTTTTTAATCTTTCATTCTAGTGAATGTAAATTTTAAATGAATGGTCAGAACATGACAGCTGATTTCACTCTCAGTGATTGTTAATTTTACTCAATATTGTATTATACTTTTCATTTACATTGTAAAATAATTCATCTTTCAATGAAACAAATCATAAATTGATTTCTTTGAAGAATTCCTTTTTATTGAGGCATATTTTAATGTCATGATGCAAAAGCAAAACAAAAAAAATGGGAGGTTATTTTGGTATAACGTTTCGAGAAACATTAGTGAATCATAAGGCTAAAGTGATTTATCACATCCTAGCCTTTGTAAAGCTTTCGTGTTGTGATCAGCTCATCTGTTTCATCATTAGACTAGAAAAATGTAATGCAGGATCATTTTATTAAGAAATATATGTATGTGAATTTTCATATAAAAATCTCTTAATCTTCATTATTATTGCATGTATATGTGATATCAGCTGTATATTTATAAGATGCGATTTTTCTCTGTCCATTAGATTCTGAAGCTATAAATATGTGAATGTACTCTTCTAAGATGTTGATGTTTCCGTGCGAGTGTAAAGTTTGTAATACTAAATAATCGTATTTACTAACACGCTATTGTTCTTTAAAAACAAAACCTTAAAGAAATGCGACTACAAATTGTATTTTTTTCAGGATATGTAAAGTAGACAATGCAGAGCAAATGATTTAACATTTCACTGTACATCGATGCAATTAGTTTTCTGAGTACCCACCTCTGAATTGTATTTCTTGCTGTAGTCACCATGGCAAAGAATGAAATAAAATTTCAATAGTATGTTGTGGAATATCCATCCGAGCTGCATTAATTCGCTTCGAATATTCATCAAGATTTGGTGTAAGATTGTCATAAGTACATCATTCTTCGTTTGATAATCATGAAATTTGCAATGAGTCATCATCCAAGCGGCTAAGAAAGGAGTGAGGCATTATTAATTCTGGAGAAGGTTTCGTTGTTGCTGCAGTATGAGGATTGCCATTGTTCTGTTGAAAAATTACTTGAAAGAGGTCTTGTAAGTAAGCACAGGTGACTGGTAGTAAAGTGTCATTGAACTCGTTAGTGTGTCTTGAAGTTTTATGAAGGGCGACTTTCTGTTAAATCTAATAGCATCCCATAAAAAGGCACTCCTTGTTGGTGCGGTTCACCGCATGCGAATATCGTTTCTCATAGTCTATCATCCTGTCGGCGTTGGGTACATATACCACCAATATTTTTGCCTAAGCAAAACCGTAAGTAATCAGAAAAGATGATGATATGCCGCTCATTCAACAATTTACTGCTAATCTAAAACAGTTCGATGCATGTTGCTTCCTTCTGGAAGTTCGTTGTCTAAGTGTCAAAGGTAATCTGAGAAGCGTTTGATGTGCCTATAATCCAAAGCATAATAAACGGTGACATACTGATAAATAACATTGACTGACGTGTTACCATTCACCTTTGCTGCGTCAGTGTTGAAAATACTGTCGATGGCGTGCATGGTCACCCAAAGGTTCCTAAGAGGACGATCCCTTCTGGGCGTTGTCTGCTTATACGTCCAGAATATTCTCTTCGTGTTTCGTCTTAAGAACAAGTTTCTCCGTACTCGTTTAACCACAGAAATGCTCAGCCCTACCATTTACCTACTCAGGAATAGAAGCGTTGATTTTCCTTTTGCCAGTGATACATCCTCTGTCAAAGATACGTATTTGATTACACAGTTGTCTTTGCACAGCATAGAAGCATCCTTACTCATTACTGCACGAGGATTAAAATTCCTCTGTAGCTGTGACAAGCTTTAAAAAATAATGAAGACTAATTGACATAGGAGTACGTTTTGGGTTTTTACTGATATATCTTCGGAATATATGGACCAGTGAGACTAAAATGCTGATCATTTGTCCTGTATTGCATATTTTACATAATCTGAAAAAAATTTAAGTTGTTGCTATATTCCTTCTAAGTGCTCTGTTTTTTTAAGAGCAGTTGTGTGCACATAGGTGGAATTTTGTGAGTGTAAATAAATTTTTAAATTGTTAGTTTTAACTCTTTTGAGCTTTCCATGCATTTAGAGATTGACAAACTTAGCTATGCTCAATAGTAATGGCATCAGAAACAGGGCTTTGACATGATGTATACTTAGATTAACTAAGGTTGTTCATGACTGTAAGAATAAATTTTATCTGTTTCACCTTTAACTGTTTAAAATTTAAACTACAATTCTTTTTTTTTTTTTTTTTTTTTTTTTTTTTTTTTTGTAATTACAAAAGGTACCAAAAGTGTATCATTGATACTTAAATGTACGTTAAAAAATTTATATCAAACGTACTTATAGGAACATATTTTATTGAGCTTATGCGTTATCAAAACGTTTATAATAAATAATTACTGAAATAGTATTTGTATGGAAATGTAGCTCCATATGTGTGAAATTAATTTAGCTTGGCAAATGACCGATTGGTTTCGCCATTCTTGACTAGTGCTTAACGAGCAAGTGTCAGGCCATTTGGGGGGAACGGGGGAGATGTTAAATATTTTCGACAGTAAATTTATTCTGTTTTGGTTAGTGCAAAATTTATTGTTATCCATCTGCAAAAAACACACTTTTTATATAATCTCTGAATGTGTGCGTCTGAAAAGTGTTAACAATTTTTTATCCTACCTGTTGCTGCTGATATGAAAACAGAACATATCTCTATGTAAAAATAATTTATCTTGCCAAGTGATGTGAACTAGCAATGCAATATCACCTTGGATTACTGCTTTGTGAGTGCTTTCAAAAATGCACTAAAATCATTTGTGCCAATGATTGAAAATGTCTGCAGTGTTTCCAGCACTGTAGTATATGTAAATAATTTAATGTATATAGTCTTCATCTGCATGGATAAAACAAAAACCTGTCCATTTATTGGAAATTTTAATCTCAATCAGCTATTTATTATGTTCTTGCTCTTATTCTGTAAACATTTGGCATGCAAAAATCATTAAACGTAAAATATCAATGTATTATGATGTTCTCTTATATACGTACTGTATTGAATGAACAAATTGTTTTTGGCGAAGTGTTTTTAAATATGTGATATTTACTATAGTAAAATTTGCAAACTGTTGTATAAAATATGAACTTTATTAAGTATATGCAGAAGTATCGAGAAACAATTGTCAAAGCTTTAAGATAAATGTTAAAATTTGTAGCAGATGTATCTGTAATGTTATATGGAAAGCATTAGCTGTTATATTTAATCCAGGAAATGTAAGTCTATTCTGTGGTCAACGTCCACATGAATTTTTCAAAATTTTTTTATTATGAGACAGTTTGAAACATTTGCATTTCCTATAGTTCAATTATCTTTTATAATTTACTTCCTTAAGTATGTAATACGTGTATGAAGCTCTTAATATATGTAAATTGTTTCATAAACTTAACTTTTCACGTCAAAAAGTACTCTTAAACTTATTTTAAAATTTATCACTTCTTTCTAACGTAAAACTTTCCGCAAGGTTATCATTAAGTGTTGAAGTTTTTAAATAGTTGTGGATTTTATTTGAATGTGATATATATAGTAAAAAAATCTATTGCAATGTTCCTTTTAAAATTTCTGCTGTATGTCTGATATATACAGACATCAGTAAAAATAACTTAAAAAGTACTTTTAGAAAATTTATGTAATAATTTTTTAACACATTGTATGTTTTATATTTGCACATGTTGCTGATTTATATAGCATACTGCGAAATTTTAAAGTCAGTTGTTCAATCTAATATCTTACTTTCGTGATTATCATATCTTATATTTCGCATAACGTTTTATATGGTATTGGATTATACTGTGAATACAGTGAAATAACCAAATATTTAACTGTGAAAATAGAATGTTCTTTTATATAAGTGTAACAGAAGTTATATACTTGTTTATTACTTTGCATGCACATTCCTGATCACAGCAGAAGTCTTATTTGTAAATATTTTCTGGAAACATATTCTAAGAAAAGTACTGTTGGTGGTTTATGTATCAGTGTTGAGTAAAAAGTGTTGCAGTGGAATTCCTAGTTATCATCTATTAATACTGAAGTTATCATTTATACCTAATTGCCATTTATACTGAGATTAATATTTAATACGACAACATATTTTCATGTTGAACAGGTCTCTTACATTCATCAAATATATAATCAAAAACTGCGTCTTACATAAAAAACTGCTTCTCATGTACACCATTGATACGAAACATACTTTCTTGACATGAGCAATAATAATAGTAATAATAATAATTTTAAATGAATTCATGAAGAAATATTTTTCAAGAATTTTAATGTTAAATTGATCTAACACGTTTTCATCATTTCGATGACAGACCAAAAACAAAAAAACAAAACAAAACAAAAACTTTAATATGATAAGATAGATTTTGACTGTTTTCTCATGAATAAAAATTGGTTACAGCCGAAAACATCGCGGCAAAAACATCGCAAACGAAAATGTCACGGAGAAAACAACGCAAGGCGAAAACGTCATGCTACAAAACATCGTGGAAGAAAACATCGCAAAGAGAAAACATCGCAGTTCTAAAACATCGTGGTACAAAACACCGTCGTCGAAAATAAAGCGGTTACAAAACATCGTCGTTGAAAATATCGTGGTAAAAAATAAAGTATCTACAAATCATCACATGACGATAACATCGCAGACATGCTTTTTTCAGGCATGCTTTAATAAGTGTAAATGGATATTCCCATAATGATTTGTGAGCGCAAGATGGAAAGAAGGATAATTTTTACTTTCATATTTTTTATTAATTAATAAATTTTTGCTGAGAAAATAAAAAGGAAACTTAAGCATAAAAAATTAATGCAACTTATAGCACTTAATAGAATTTTAAACCGACATAGTTAACTAACAAAGGCCATTAATAAATCATTTTTATAAAGTTTTTACTGGTAATATTTCATGTAAAGTATAATCTATAAGTTACATTTAATTTTCTATGCTTAAGTTTCCTTCTTACGTTTTCAGCAAAAATTTATTAGTTAATAAAATACAGGGGTTGGACAAAAATATGGAAACACCTTTAAAAAAACATGTTTCTTTGCTTAATATGGTGTAGGAAACCCGTTGGCATCCAAAACAGCTTGCAGTCTTCTAGGAATGGATAAATACAGTTCCTGTATGTTTACCAAGGGAATATTATACCATTCTTCCTGCAAAACGGTGGCAAGTTCAGATAACGATGTTGGCGGTGGATAACGAGAACGCACTTTCCGTTCCAATGTAGACCTCAAAGGTTCGATAATATTCAGGTCTGTGGTGGCAGGGGATTATTCATCAAATATATAATCAAAAACTGCGTCTTACATAAAAAACTGCTTCTCATGTACACCATTGATACGAAACATACTTTCTTGACATGAGCAATAATAATAGTAATAATAATAATTTTAAATGAATTCATGAAGAAATATTTTTCAAGAATTTTAATGTTAAATTGATCTAACACGTTTTCATCATTTCGATGACAGACCAAAAACAAAAAAACAAAACAAAACAAAAACTTTAATATGATAAGATAGATTTTGACTGTTTTCTCATGAATAAAAATTGGTTACAGCCGAAAACATCGCGGCAAAAACATCGCAAACGAAAATGTCACGGAGAAAACAACGCAAGGCGAAAACGTCATGCTACAAAACATCGTGGAAGAAAACATCGCAAAGAGAAAACATCGCAGTTCTAAAACATCGTGGTACAAAACACCGTCGTCGAAAATAAAGCGGTTACAAAACATCGTCGTTGAAAATATCGTGGTAAAAAATAAAGTATCTACAAATCATCACATGACGATAACATCGCAGACATGCTTTTTTCAGGCATGCTTTAATAAGTGTAAATGGATATTCCCATAATGATTTGTGAGCGCAAGATGGAAAGAAGGATAATTTTTACTTTCATATTTTTTATTAATTAATAAATTTTTGCTGAGAAAATAAAAAGGAAACTTAAGCATAAAAAATTAATGCAACTTATAGCACTTAATAGAATTTTAAACCGACATAGTTAACTAACAAAGGCCATTAATAAATCATTTTTATAAAGTTTTTACTGGTAATATTTCATGTAAAGTATAATCTATAAGTTACATTTAATTTTCTATGCTTAAGTTTCCTTCTTACGTTTTCAGCAAAAATTTATTAGTTAATAAAATACAGGGGTTGGACAAAAATATGGAAACACCTTTAAAAAAACATGTTTCTTTGCTTAATATGGTGTAGGAAACCCGTTGGCATCCAAAACAGCTTGCAGTCTTCTAGGAATGGATAAATACAGTTCCTGTATGTTTACCAAGGGAATATTATACCATTCTTCCTGCAAAACGGTGGCAAGTTCAGATAACGATGTTGGCGGTGGATAACGAGAACGCACTTTCCGTTCCAATGTAGACCTCAAAGGTTCGATAATATTCAGGTCTGTGGTGGCAGGGGATTATTCATCAAATATATAATCAAAAACTGCGTCTTACATAAAAAACTGCTTCTCATGTACACCATTGATACGAAACATACTTTCTTGACATGAGCAATAATAATAGTAATAATAATAATTTTAAATGAATTCATGAAGAAATATTTTTCAAGAATTTTAATGTTAAATTGATCTAACACGTTTTCATCATTTCGATGACAGACCAAAAACAAAAAAACAAAACAAAACAAAAACTTTAATATGATAAGATAGATTTTGACTGTTTTCTCATGAATAAAAATTGGTTACAGCCGAAAACATCGCGGCAAAAACATCGCAAACGAAAATGTCACGGAGAAAACAACGCAAGGCGAAAACGTCATGCTACAAAACATCGTGGAAGAAAACATCGCAAAGAGAAAACATCGCAGTTCTAAAACATCGTGGTACAAAACATATATATATATATATATATATATATATATATTGATAAATACAGTTCCTGTATGTTTACCAAGGGAATATTATACCATTCTTCCTGCAAAACGGTGGCAAGTTCAGATAACGATGTTGGCGGTGGATAACGAGAACGCACTTTCCGTTCCAATGTAGACCTCAAAGGTTCGATAATATTCAGGTCTGTGGTGGCAGGGGAGATGGGACAACTCATCCTCGTGCTCAGAAAACCAGTCCTGGACAATGTGAGCTGTGTGAACAGGGGCTTTGTCGTCTTTTAAGACACTATCACCATCGGGGAACAAAGTTTGTACCATGGGGTGAACTTGATCGGCCAAAATGTTCACATAAGTCTTGGTAGTCATGTGCCCTGACACAGTTATCATGGGGCTAGCAGAGATCCACGATATGGCTGCCCAAACCATAACAGAACCCCCGCCATGTTTCACTCTTGGCAACAAGCAGTCTGTATTATAGGCTTGAGATGGCGTTCTCCAAACGTAAACTCGGCCAGAAGTGGGAAACAATGTGAAAGAAGACTCGTCAGACCATATTACTCGCTTCCACTGCTCTATAGTCCAGGCTTTATGACTTAAACACCACCTTTTCCTGTTACGGGCATTAGCATCACTGATGAGTGGCTTCTCAATTGCAACACGGCCAGCAATTCCCTGTTTATGAAGCTCCCTTCTAATTGTTTTGGTACTCACAGGGTTCGGTAACACAACATTCATTTCAGCAGTAACTTTTGCAGCTGTGGTCTTCTTATTTTTCGTCACAATTGCCCTTAGTGATCGTCTGTCACGGTCACTCAGGACACACTTTCGTCCGCGCTGTGATTTAGCAGATGTTGTTTTTCCGCTTTTCAAATATGCGGAATAAATCTTCGATACAGTACCTCTTGAAACACTAAATACCTCCGCTACCTTGCTTACGGAAGCACCTACCATACGTGCTCCAACAATTTTCCCACGTTCGAAGTCTGTTAACTCTGACATAATGCAATGACAACCTCACATAACAGTACTCCGACAACAACTGAACTGTTTAGCATATTTACGAAGTTATATAGGTGGCGTCAGTAGTCAAAAACGCCAGCGCCACCTACATATTTCATTAAAATCAGTCTTTCTTTTCAAACATGCGTTTCACAAGGTGTTTCCATATTTTTGTCCATCCACTGTATGTGAAAGTAAAATTTATCCTTCTTTACACCTTGCGCTCACAAATCATTATGGGAATATCCATTTACAATTACTAAAACCTGAAAAAAGCATGTCTGCGATGTTATCGTCATGCGATGATTTGTAGATACTTTATTTTTTACCACGATATTTTCGACGATGATGTTTTTGAACCGCTTTATTTTCTACGACGATGTTTTGTACCACGATGTTTTAGAACTGCGATGTTTTCTCCCACGATGTTTTGTAGCACGACGTTTTCACCTTGCGTTGTTTTCTCCGCGACGTTTTCGTCCACGATGTTTTTGCCGCGATGTTATCGGTGGACACCATAAAAATTATAGAACACGTTTACTGAAGTCTAGTTTAAAAAATGTTACCTTTTCCTCCACATTTGAAGATACAAATTTTATGTTTTTTATGGTACTACATACCATGCTTTGGATTTAAGTAGTAGGAAGCAGCCGGTTCACCGCCAGGATCTCGAACTCGCAGGCGGATTGCGGATGCAAGGGGAGGCGGTACAAGCGGAGGCGCAGCAGATAAGAAGGAATGTTTCGGGATTCTTGATTTAGTGGATAGAACTGGGATTTGAACCTGTAACAAAAGGAGTTCGTAGGGTAGTACTATGATTGATTGCTTTAGAGCACTACCCCATGATCTCTAGTCCCTTATTGGCAAGAAAAATATTATAAATATATATATATATATATATATATATATATATATATATATATATATATATATATTTTTAGGATTGTCCCCCCAACCACCCGGCAATCCCGAAAATTTAGAACAGGAAAACTTATGCATAACTTTATATAAGCTTTGCATAAGTTTTTCAATAGGCCGAAAAGTAACACTATACTAAAATACGTATAGTGTTATGAAAACTTAAAATGAAAAAAAGTAAAAATTAAGAAAAGAAAAATATTTATAAACTAGATGTACTTAATATCATTAAACATTAAATTATAAAAGATTATATACATAAAACTCCATTAAATGCAAAAAATTACAAAAATTAATGAATAAATACGTTAAAATTAAATATACAAATTGCGTTAAATGGAGTTATATGTATATAATCTTTTATAATTTAATGTTTAATGATACTATGCATATTTAGCTTGTATACAGTCTTTTTTAATTTAATGTTTAATGATATTAAGTACATCTAGTTTATAATTTTTTTTTACTTAATTTTTACTTTCTTTCATTTTAAGTTTTCATAACACTATAGGTATTTTAGTATAGTCTTACTTTTCGGCCTATTGAAAAACTTACGGAAAGCCTACATAACGTTCTGCATAAGTTTTTCTGTTTTAAATTTTCGGGATTGTCGAGGTGCAATTAACTGCAACGGTTGGTGGGGGGGGGGACAACTCTAAAAATATATATAATTTATTTTTAATATTTTTCTTGCCAATAAGGGACTAGAGATAATGGGGTAGTGCTCTAAAGCAATCAATCATAGTACTACCCTATGAACTCCTTTTGTTACAGGTTCGAACCCCAGTTTTATCCACTAAATCAAGATTTCCGAAACATTCCTTCTTATCTGCTGCGCCTCCGCTTGCACCGCCTTCCCAATCCGCCTCAGCCGCTTCATCCGAAATCCGCCTGCGAGTTCGAGATCCTGGCGGTGAACCGGCTGTTTCCTACTACTGCAGTGATTACATAATAAATGGGAGATAAAAATAGACAGTGAAAATACTATATTTACAAAGATATAGACATGAATTAGATGGGAACTTTATTAAAGTATAATAATCGCAGAAAGGTAAATTTATAAATTTGTATTTTCTTTTCTTTTCGCCAACAAAAGAACGGCCGACCCACTGGCGTTAGCATATCGGCCAAAAAGCTCCACTGTCGTAATTATCTGTAACATAATGCCTGAATTGCACGAGCTTAAAACATAGGCTTTACCGAATACGTTGTAGAAATTTATACTTACTTTTACATTTTTAACCAGTTAAATTTATGTTCTTTCCTATAAGCCTCCATTCCCCAATTGTCAATGCCAGAATATTTAAATCTGGTAGCGCAGGTGAAGTAATGCGAATTCTACTTTGAGGAGAAAAGGTTTAAATACCGAGTTCTAGAAGAGACGTTAGAGCGTGTGGGCAAGCGTAGTATCTCTGTAGCCTGAGCTCCTGATTCTGCATTTATTGCTGGTGAAAGTGGCGTAGCAACTATTACTTTGCTGCCACTAGATTTCCACGCGGTTTTAAGAAACAGGATAATCTGAGCCGTGTAGAGTAATTCTACTGCTTATTAATATCTTTTCATTTTTAGTTTAGATCTTGTTATTTTAATTATCGCCCGAGTGAGGTTCAGTGTATTAGCGTCAAGTCGACGCATTAGGAATTTTAATGAATTAATAAAGGGTTCTTTTTACCCTTCTCCTGTGTGGTTCCTACACGTACTTCAGCTGCCACATCAGAAGATAAATAAGTAGATGTCACAACGTATATACTGTAGCTTTACTAAGCAAGACTGCAATAAATTACCAACAATTAATTGTCGAAACGCAACATAAATGAATAATTAAATGCAAGAATGAATAAATAAAAAAGTTAGAATAAAAATAACTAAATAAGTTGCATAAAATAAATGAATGTGTGCATACAGCAGTGCAGCTGCATAAAAATACAATAGTGAGATTGTGGCATACTGCTAGTAATTGAACGAGATGCAATTAAAAAGAAACGGAGGAACTCTGTAAATAAGGCAGATTAGTGATTACATAACAAACTATACTCACCAAGATACAAACAGATGAATTAGATGGGGACCTTAAGGGAAATATAATACACGTAAAAGGAAGAAATGTGTATGGACAACATAATTCGATTTCAAGACAGGGAAATATATACAAAATAACGAAACAAAATCCCAGTGGTAAAAATCTCACAGTTGGTTTCAGTGAATGCAACGACGCAAATAAGTGATAGAACAATTCCCAAAATACACTCGTGTGCAAAATTAAGAGAATTCTCAAATTGTGCCTATTTTTACGAAAAGAATGTTTATTATCTCTTCCGTAAATAAGACGGAAGAAATAATCAACTTTCTTGAAGATATATATATATATATATATATATATGATATAAAGATTAGATGGAGATATAATGATTAAAATATAGACGAATACCAGTTATTTCAATTTTTTTCATGAAATCTCTTTTAACACCGTATATCTAAATTTTTTTCCACACATTGTAAAAGGAATGTTTTCCAGGAGTCACATTTTGCGTCGGTAAACATTTCATTATATACGTTTCTATATTCAAAACATTTACATTGGTACAGTTCTCTAAGAATTGGATTTCTACAACGCTGAAATCTACGCCTAGAAGTATTAAGCCCCTTACAACCAGCTTCAATAGACTATCAAGGAGTGCACGCCATAAGTCTTAACTGGTATTGAAAATAGAGATGCCTGGAGAAAACAGAACCAAGATGCTCAACAACTGTAGTTAGGCAAGAACCATCAATAGAACCATTAAGAATATCAGTATATGAATGACACGAGAAGGGCAAAATTCCCGAAAACGATGACAGTTTGCTTTCTTTGTACTGAAGATTTTAAATGGGACATTTAAAGTGTCTCTCAAGACCGCACAGAGAAAAATTTCGAATTCAATATCATGTGATTAGAAAGGGATTCATTTTGACAGACACCAACTATCTAGGAGAAGATCTGAACCAATAACTGTAACATCAATTGTAGTTTGAACCGTGAGTTACAGGAAAAGTAGGTTCATAATCTTCATTAATAACAAATAAGTTGTTAGCAAATATAAATTCACTTATTTTGCTAAGATATAAATTCACTAGTTTGCTCAATTGCTTGTTGAATAGTTCAGGATATTCTTCTTTTAAGTCAGTCCAGAATGAGATGAGAAATTTCTTTTTAAATTCTACCTAAAGAATTAATTTTCTTCAATCAACTTAAATTTCTCTCAGAACAATAAACATACTCACTAGAAACGCTTTTTAATGAAAGGGAACACAGTCCACTGGCCATCTATCCCTCGTTTAGGAAAATACTTATCCGAAGTTTCACTTTGTGTAAGGATTACACAAAGTGACCGCGATTCCAGCGCTCTGATACGCTAAAAGGTGGAAACATTAAAAATCGGTATTTATGTTTGACAATATAACGTAGTTTGTGAAGCGTGTTGTGATCGAAAAGTAATTACACATTTATTTTTTATTGCTGTGGGTATTATGTATAACTGTGGGATCAGAGCAATTTAATATAACTTGTGATTTTTAGCTGTGTAAATAATACGATAGGCAGTAAAAAATTCTTGGAGGCAAGTTTTGTTCCTTATTACTGTAATTTTTTTTCCTTATAAAAATGGTTGGACACTTACAGTTTACAATCTGTTAACTAGGACCGGAATAATGCATAAGACACCTTAAGCTTTGCACAGAATCATTCAGAACAAATGTCAGTTATTACTCTACAAAGACGAATAAAGTCAGCCCGACGTCCAGGGGCCCACCAGCGGCCGAGCGGTAAAGTCGTTGAACACTTGTAGCTGGTCCAGGGTTTGAATCCCAGCAAACGGAGTGGCTGCATGTTCGTTTTCGGGGTTTTCCCCATGCGTAAGGTGTGTATGTTACGGTGAAACACCGAAATCTGGAGAATGTCGACTTTCACCGGTGAATGTCAACATTCACATAGTCTCTTGGTGTATGGCCGAAATATTTTCCAAATACTCTTATTTCTGAATTACACCGGTCAATGTCGACATTCACCATGTACTAATGGTGAATGTTGAACATATAACAATATTATATTTTCTTCTCCGTAATTCAGTCGCGAATAAACGCACTTGAGACTTGAAATAAGAACTTAAGAACATGAGAACCTAAAACACACAATACGTTCAAAATGAGAAAGGAAAATAATAGAAGTTAAAAACTTACTTAATTATACAGTACGTTCTAAATGAGAAAATAAAATAACAGTAATAAAAAACTTACTAAATTATGTGATTCAAATCTTATTTATTGCAACAACTTAAACTATTATGGCACTTTATAACCTCTCTTTTCAACTTTCACCAGAGCATATCTGTGATTGTCGACATACAGCGGTGAGGGTCCGAATATACAAGAATGTAGTGCAATATTCGATCTTTCACAGACGTATTTGGTGAATGCTGACATTCTCCAATTTCGGTCTTTCACGGTAACATATACAAGCCAGTTTCCCTTAGAGCGTCCTACATGAAGGCATTTCTGCCCATAGGTCCTCGAATGCTTTGCCATAAACAAAATACTAAACAGAGGCCCAAGATATAATATTATTTCAGGGAATAACAATACTCACTTTCTTTGTTTTCGTCTGAAAAAAAAAAAAAAAAAAAAAAAAAAAAAAAAAAAACAATCAAGAGGAGTTTACGACTCCCTAAAACAGGGGGGGGGGGAGGTATTAGGATTGGATATTTTGTTACCTAAACAATAATCAGTCCTTGTTGTTCGATTTTTTACTAAACAAACTAAATGTACATAATACGTCTCAGTTCATTCTAAATAAAGCAGATAAAATTTCAAATAAATAAATTCTAGTTTGAATAGGAAAGTAAATTGTACAGCTAGGTCAATGATTAAGTATTAACACTGAAATGAAGTTTAAAGTAGAGGAAGTGCTTTGAGCTGAAGGTGAGTGGTAGAAGGAAATTTTCGAAATACTTGCTTGTGTAAAGTTCTTGCAATGGTGAGCAACGAAAATTTTAACAAAGAACTCGCTCTTCTTCTTATAAAAACAAAATATCATATTTTAATTAAAAGTTTTACTTTTTGTAGAAAGTTTTTGTCAATAAACAGAAGCTGTACATGGGCAATTATATGTATTTAATTAATTTAAAGAATAAAATGTTGGGAACCTTGAGGCTGTTTGTCAACACTCGGTAATTTAAAATCCGGGTTCGGAAGAGGACAAATATAGCCTCATTTCCGAAACGCTGGAAGATCTGTTCCTGTACCTATATTTTAAGTAAATCTAGGACGAGAACAGAGCCGTTGTTAGGGTTTTCAGGGCCCGGAGACAACTGAATATATCTTGCTTCTTTCTTCTTGAGAAGAATGGAAAACATTTTAAACTACAATCTCATAATATCTACTTAGCGCCTCTTGGATGCAACGCCCGGGGACAGGTTTTCACCTTGTCCCACCCTAACGACGCCACTGGACGAGAAAGCCCTTTCCGCTAATACGTTGCTTATGAATAGTAATAGAATTGTGATTGCTTGTTGAATAGTTAAGGATATTCTTCTTTTAAGTCAGTCCAGAATGAGATGAGAACTTTCTTTTTTAAATTCTACCATAAATTCATTTTCTTCAATCAACTTAACTTTCTCTGAGAACAATGAACATGCTCACTAGAAACGCTTTTCACTGAAAGGGAACACAGTCCTGTGGCCATCTGTTCCCCGTTTAGGAAAATACTTTTCGAAAGTTGCTTTTAGTCCATTTGGATATTCTGTTATCCCAGATTCATAGCAGAAATCAAATTGTGTTACAGAATACAATGTAGAACTGCGTGCTCACTTTGTGTAAGACCGCGATTCCAGCGCTCTGATACTCCTTCTAGTGGCTAAAAGGTGGAAACATTAAAAATCGGTATTTATGTTTGTCTGATTTATGTTTGATACGTAGTTTGTGAAGCGTACTATGATCGAAAAGTAATTAAACATTTATTTTTTTATTGTTGTGGGCATTATGTATAACTTAGAAAGAAGTACAGACTACATGTTTTGTTGTGTAACCCAGTGTAATTCACGAGCTTGCAAGGAACCTGAGTTATGCTTCCATCGCATTCTTGGTTCGAAAAATATCGAACAAGATAGCAAAACGAAGAAAGGATTGGATTCGTGTATTTCGAATTGGAAAGAAAGTTGGGCATTATATGAAAGTGCGTTCTAAGCATTGAAAAAAACTGATTACATTTTTTCTCGTAAAAAGAGTTTTCTTTATCTATGCAAAATTTCTTTCTCGTATATTATATATATAAGTAAACATGCATATTTGTGTATTGAAGTATAAATCATTACAGCTCAATGATCACTTAAATATTATTAATACACATACATATACAATTAGGTTTTCATGCATATTTTACCTGCAGAAATTGAAATTCTGTTTCAGTTCATGTTAGCAATGTGTAATATTTTGTGTGAATTGCAGGATTATAAAATGTAAAAACAAATGAATTACTTACTTACTAATTGCGTTGTGAAGGCAATAACCTATAGAGACATGCAAATGTGTGATCTATGAAAAGAAATATGAAATCAAAGTAAACTTACCCCAAATGATGATAAGTCAAACATCACAAAATCAATTAATTTTTATTTTTCCTTTAACATCACCATTTCTGAATAAGCATTAAAAATAAAATAAGAAAATATTAGCCAGACAGACGAACATAGGTCTTAAACAAAATCATGCCCGGAACATGTAACACGTGTAATGAACATTACTGAAATAACGTTGAACTCAAATTTAAAGTCAATCTTCTTCCATCTGTACAAATCAAAGTTCTGTTGAAAGAGGAACGATCAAAATTTAACGACAGTAACTAAGCATACTTGGTGAACAAAGTTTTTTTTTTTTTTTTTTTTCTTTTTCTTTTTATATCGGGAAAAGAGGAGACACGTGCGCACGAAGACTTCTCAAAAAGATAAGTGGTTGAACAAAAATTATTAACCGCAGCCATATTCCACGAATCTGGAGAAATCTTTTTTTTTTTTTTTTGCTTTGAACCTTCAATTCAAAATCTTACAAAAAAGGAATTCCATAGTGTTAACAGACAGCATTCAAGGTAGAAGCAAACGAGGAAAAAAAAATGGCACATCGCATTGGCAGGAGAGGAACAGCCAGAGGCCGTCCTACACCTCCGAACCCCAGCAGCAGAAGGAGGAGAAACCGGTTGTTGCATTCTTTTTCGCCTTGTCATTCTGCGGTTGCGATTAGCACATCTTATGCTTGAATAATGTGGAGGCTTGCCTGCACACAATGATTTAAATGAAAATTTATAGCATGACACACAAAAAAAGTAAGAGTTAAGTATTTTAACGTTAATGATGAACTTTGAATTTCATATTCTAGTAATGTTAAAATTTCTATGTGTGAGTCATTTCCTCTTAAACTATTTAGAACAGTTTACAGTGGTAAAGGATAGTTAGCATAAAAAATTTCAAGTTCAGAAAATAGCTATGGTTATCTGGTATGAGTAATAGTATAAAGAGTATTACAGATATAAAATCTTTTCCACTATGCAAAAGCATTTCTTATAGAACGATATACATACCATTGTTACTCGCTGAGCACATTTAAATGTTTTTTCTTATCTTTTATAGCAGTGTTCGTTTTGAAGTAAATATTAGTAATAAAAAGATTTTTGAGGAATTTAGAAAAAATTCTCCATGGTGAAAATTAGCTAATGATGAAAGCATTTTTCCTCACTAGAAGCATCAAACGAGCACATATATCTTTTTGAGAAAAATTTTTGGCTTATGTTGTTCTGTAATGTAAAACACCCAAGTATTTGTTCAGTGATGAATATTGATAGGGGAGAGACATTTAGGTAATTTCATTTCTCAGTCATTATTCAAAATATGATTGCATATAACTAAATAACTTTGGAGTAAATGAAATAGCGTGCACACACAATGTGTATACAGATATACAGGTTAGAAAATAAATGCAAGGACAGTGGATTTGGATCAGTTCAGTAATTCATTAGATTGTTTATGCCTTCCTATTTTATTTATAACAAGCTTTTATTTAGTAAAATAAGAACATGTAGAACATTTAGTAGAATAAGAATAATACATGAATGCACAGCCTTTTAGTTGCAAGAAATAAGATTTTGCATAGTTATTTAAAAGATGAAACCATATTTATAATCTCAAACATATTCTGTGTTAGTTGTATTCCCGGGGCAAATATGCATTAATTCTTTTACCTATTACTACGTCATTATAAAAATTTCATTTTATCGTGCTGCTTATACTATGTTAGTAAGTAGAATTAGTGTCGATTCTATGCCGTGTTGATACCTGTAAATATAAACCTCATCGAAAATATATGCGTATTGAATGCCTCAATCAGTGCTTTTAAGAAGATTTAGTGATTTTTTTAAACTACTGGCTAAAAATTGTTTATTAGACATTATTCTACCAAATATTTGCTGCTTTTTTGTGAAACAAAAAACATCTTCAATGTCAACACTGGCACAATCTCAAAAATTTCGTTGCCAGTATGTAAGCTTTTGCATACAGCACTTTTACTGAGAAAATTATAGTACATATAAAAATAATAAAACCTTTGAAGAATAATAAAACCTAAGAATAATAAAACCTTTGATAACACCGGATATATTTGATACACTAGATATACATATTGATTTAATAGTATCTGATAAACACTGTAAATGAATTAATAAATTTGTCATTAAAATATTTCGGACGAGCAAAAATACATTAAGTCATTAAATGAAGAGGCTAGATGAAATATTCAAATCTTCTACATTCTAGCTTCTACATTTAATGTGACAGTAAAAAGTCTGAAATAATATTAATTCTTTGATAAAAATATCTTTATTTATACCAAGTGTTGCAAATCAATCTTAAGTTATTTCTAAGAATAAAATATAAAAACTGTCCCCCTGTAGCTACATCCCTGAAAGTAAGCGTTAATTTAAGTATTTAACAAATAGATTTGATCATATTTTATGAATCATGCAGATTATGTTTCCAGCTCTTTCATTTAAGTGCAATTTATTTCCAATCATATAAACATGAAATATCTTCTAAAAAACTGTACAAGCTTAGTCACTTATTCGTAATTTAATTCAGTTTTCATATAAGAATTAGAATTTACCACACAAGAACATATCCATATTTAGCCAATCACTATTCACATTTAACTGTTACTAATTTAATAAAAGAAAATACAAATATAATATTCTATGAGTAAAAGAACAGCTATAGTAAAGAAAAATTTTTAAATATACATTACATCTTATTCTATATAATTATTCTTTTGTTTTTTCACTTGCACTTTACAGTAGTTGATGACAAGCATTCAAGTCAGAAATATTGTTCCTTATAATAAACATAGTACATTATCCTTATATAAACACATAAATTTTATGTTTTATATATAGAAAAATCCATGTACTGTTATCGGTCACTAATAATGTTATCGGTCAATAATTAAAAAATGTATGTATGTGTGTATGCACTTTTACATGTATACGTACATATATACATGCATATGTGAACGCATTCATCCATACATACATTTCTGAATTCGTACCTGATAACAGAAGTGTACCAAATTTTGCGCACTTGTAAAATGAATAGTGTAAAGTAGAATGGTTCTTGATTACAGCAAAGCCGGCTCAGGCTATCTACCTAAGGGTATAAGTGATGCCCTTGTGTAGTACTTTCCATTAAAAACTGGAAGATATTCATATTACATGCGTTTAATCAGCTATGAAATATGCACCAAGAAACTGAAATTGTCAACAGTAATTTAATATACTGTATTCTGTGTTACATACGAATGGTACATTGTTTTGGGACAAAGCTATATGAAGCATACACAATCAACCTCATTCAAATACTAAGTATTTAAGTATTTTTCTGATAATCCAACCCCTAGTTTCATCATTTTATAAAAGTGTTAGGTTTTTTTTTATGCATCTCTGGTACATATGCGACCAAAGACAGCACATGCAAATAGATTTTCATATTTTATAGTTAATCGTCATTTCACTGACAAATACTTTTTTATCATAATGAATTACAATAGAATTCTGGAGTCTACGTACTTATAAGAAAGAAAGCATTGGATTTCTTTAAAAATACGTTTTCCCTAAGAACAAAGAATCAAAAATTTGCATTCTATGAAATTGTACGTTTTAAATGATAAAATCTTAAAATCTACAATCTGAATATTAGAATATGTTTGGAAAATTACTATAAAATTTCTTGTTTCTACCAAAATGCTTTTAATATTCTGGATGGAATGTGACAGCTCTTATGAAAATTATATTATGGTACTTGAAATGGCTTCTTGTTTGCTTAAGAATTATAATCAGACAGTGAAGTTCTTACAACAAATTTTATCTGATTAATATAATGTATGCCTCTTTTTTAATGAAATGGCTGTTGTATATAATGATTGTAGTTGTTTATCTACGAGGTGTGTTATATTTTCCCATGAAACCATTATGACATACAAAAATTCATTTGATGAGTATAATTTATTTTTGGTTCTTGGGTATCATATTTCTATGCAAAGACGTTATGATGTATTGATGATTATCTTCAAACTCCTAATATTTTTACTCTACCTTCGACCATTTTTTGGCAAACAAAAATTGATAACAATGTACGTTAGCCCCAATAATGGATAAGCATGATATCAAAACGTACTCATAAATTCTCGGTGGTTTCATATAACCCTAAGAAATCCTTCATAAACCACTTTTATCTGTTGATTATCTAACCAAATAAATAGCATCTGTTCCTCCCAAATTTCCACAAGTTTCAACATATAATTTTCCAAGGTTTTTTTATATGCTATATCTGTATAGTTTCTGTTGATCATGTAACTCAGAAAGAAATATCTGTTTCTCCGAATACCTGTCAGAATAATTTTTCTAAGGACAATATTTCCATCAATCTTCTTGACTGACAGGAAAATATGTAGATAATGTGTGAAGTTATTATATCATAAGGAAAGACATGGCACCAATTTTACAACAAATCTGAAATTTTTTTGTGTGTGTCTTTGGTTACTCTAAATGCTATAATTTATATAGGAAATTTAAATAATTCTTCGGTAATTCATATCATCTATGTTGCTACAATTCTGTTTCAATACAAGACCATTATGTCAGTGGAAGATATCCTATGTGGAGTCTTGGTTTCTAATCTTTTTGTAATATAATACGGAGAAGCTCGTACTGTGAAATTTTGATAAGTACTCGTATAATTTATTCTTGTATTAGGTTGGAATAGACTCAGTGTTTTCATATAGGATGTTTCATGTTTAGAGTGTTAATTCAGTGCTTCATATTCAAAGAATAGACTCAGTGTTTTCATATAGGATGTTTCATGTTTAGAGTGTTAATTCAGTGTTTCATATTCAAAGTTCATACAAAGTAATTAATAAGGGCAGATTTTTCAATCACACAGACTTTTTAATAGACTTATTCTTGAATTTTTGGCTCAGATATAAAGTTAATAATTAAAAACAGCATTGGAAAAGCAGAACTGGTTAAAAGAAAATTTGTTATTTTTAAAATTGATATTTTATATTTAAATGCTTTTGTTAATATAAATCTTTTGTTAATATAAAAGCAACAATAAACGCATTTCTAAATAATAAGATTATTAAGAATCTTTGAGAAAATTTGGAATATTTTCAAAGGTTTGCATGGTGAAAACATGATCGATTTTGTTATAAATCACATGGTTTTGACATGTTTTCAGTATGCTCCAGCCAGATTGGTAGAAGCTTGGTGATCGTTGTCCTGCTATGAACAAATCTTAACAGATACAAGATATAACATGTGAATACAGAATCTAAAGGAAAGGTATGTTTAGATTAGGGTATTTGAATATGGCTAAGCACATTGGTTTTCAATCTGAAGAAAAATGCCTTTATGAAGAACTTTATAGGGCAAACTGGTTCGTATTTGCAAAACACATCCCCCCCCAAAAAAAAAACCTTCACAGCCATCTTGTTCACCAGGATTTGATCCGAGATTGAACTACCGGTATTCAGTCGCTTTAACCTTTCATACATAGGACAAATCTAAAGAAAATGCTTGTAATTTCATGTAATCAAAAGTTAACTACATATTATAGGCAGGATTGCTTTCTCAAGTAAATGATTACATGCTTTTAATTTAATTTTTTCCTTTTACAATTGAAATTTTTTTCTTCATGATTATTTAATTCCAGTCCCCGTTAACACATTATTAACATTTTACTTTCAAGTTACTTCAAAACATCTTTCAAAATATAACCAGTATGGATTCACTATTTTTAAAATAATTCTACTTTAATTAAACTTAGGAGATAATATAATCAATTAATCAATATTGTTTAGGAAATAAATTATTATTAACTTACTTTGCAGCAATTGCGCAAGTAGTAGTAACTTGTTTTCGCACTAAATGAATTTAAGATCATACAATATTTTCTATAATACATATAAAATACTAATATTTCTATTACAAGTGTCTTTTTTCATTTTCAAGTGCTTTGCTTGATGATATTCTCAAAATTACATCTGATAATTAGTGCTATTGGGTATATAATAGATATAACTACAATAGACGCATATAATAGATTAATATATTTTTAGTATATAATGATTCAGTATCATTTTTTTTTTTTTTTTTTTTTTTTTTTTTTTTTTTTTGAAAAAAAAGACACTTTTGACTGCACAGATTTTCTGGAAATCCCAGGTTAAACACATATGAAATCATTTGTTTACAATCAGTGAAAGTTAAAATCAGCTACCTCTCGCAATACAGTAAAACAGCGACATAATGCTTACAACAGCTAGCAGTTCCTCCTTTACATGAACAACTGTTTTGTTTTTTTTTTTAATTTTATTTCTCTTTTTTTCATTGCTATTAAAATCATTAATAATTTAAAAATTAAATAGTTAATTATTATCAAATTAATAAATAGTTATTTTATTAGTATTTTAAATTAATATTTAATAATTATTATATAATCATTAATTAATTAATTAATGACTGATTATTAAATTAATTAAATAATTAAAGTGAACAAAATATAAAGAGGTAAATTAAAATTTAATAAGCGATTTTTGGTATAATTTTATTGCTGCTAAAAATAAAATTTTTTAGGTCAAATTTCTACTGAAATTGTTGTTTCGTAATTACATAAAAGAAGTGTCGGAGTCTTCTATTTAGAGCTCCAGTGGGCTCCGGCTAGAATTACGATTTATCCCACAAACTGAGAAGTACCGGAGCCGGGTTCCGCTGGCTCCGGCGCAATTTAAGCTCTGATTTCGGAAAAGCTAAGCAACTTCATTTTTGGATGTACGAAGTCAGATTACAAATCAAAATACCGGTTTTTATCCGCCACGCTAATGTGTGAAAGCGCCACCTATAGGTGAAATGAATGTCAGGTGTCGTCCGGTAGTCCTATCCCTCTTGACAGGTACTATACCTGTAAATAAAATATATAATTAAACTGAATTTAAAATATTCATAGCTTTCTAAATTTAAATTATTTAGGATTCATTTTAATTATTTTGATTTTTCATAATCAAATATAATTTGGATTAGAAAAGCTAGTTGTTACAACAGCATTTTATCTTTTCTCTTATGTTCAGTTAATCTGTCAATGACCATCTTTTTCTATTTACCCTCTATGACCATTTCGCCTAGCCGTAGGGAGTACATGTACCACAGAGAGCCATTCACCTAGACCACGGAGTATGAAGTCTGGAGTATATTTATACTCCGCGATCTAAACTTGATCTCAGGAGGAAGAGTCCCATTTACATCGCCATCATCAGACCCCTCTTTGCCTATGCATCGCCCAACTGGGCTTCAGCCCGCACGAAGGACCTGCGCAAGCTTTAAATCACGCAAAATAAATTTTTAAGGCAGATTGCTCGCGCATATTATTATGTTTCAAACGACACACTGCACGAGGATCTTCAAATTGAAACCGTAGACAAGTTTTTGCACAGAATGAACAGTAAATTCTTTAAGAAAGCTTTAGACTGCTCTCACCTAGGCCAGTTAAATGTCTTCAACCTAGAAGTACTTGAAATGGATTCTGAGATCAGACCCCTCGCGGCCCACCTCACCCGTGACTCAAACTTCCCTACTTAATTCCATTCTTTCTCATGTATATACGATTTTTAGCTTATTGTTATCCTTTACGTGCCTTGTTTTTCAGATTATTTTTGCATTTATTTCTCGTATTTGTACCTTACTTTTGTATTTTACTAATTATTTGTTATTAATTGTATTACTTTTGTACTTTGTATTATTTTTATGTAATTATGTATGTTTAATATGTCATATGACTTGTCTTTGTCTCTTTGCATAGCACAAACATGCACTCACAGCTCTCCCTCTCTGCTCCATCTGGTTTTGTATCCTTGTCTGTTTTTGCCTTCTTAGGATTGTGACTCATGGTCACCCCCTTCTACTCAACTTAGACCTCCACGTCTCTACGTCCAGCATGATAATGTCATGTGCCCACTGAGCTTTGGTTCATTGAGCCGAAGACGTCGCGCCTTGCGCCATATTTCGGTCATATCGGTGCGGATGCGGATCTAGAGCTCACTGAAGACATCACACATTATTTTCTTCTAAAAGCTCGTTCAATTTCAGCGCTATTAATAGCGATGGTTTCCATAGTGATGTAGGCAATTCATCAGATGGCATTTTCCAGCACTTGTTTAAGTTTTAGGTTATTTATAACGCTTTTGACTGGACTTCATGGAAATCAAACGATATCCTAATTCTAAAAAAAAAAAAAAAAAAAAAAAAAAAAAAAAAAAAAGAAAGCCTTGCGTTTTGATCATGATACCCAAGATGTGTGTTTCTCTTGGCATAAAAACAAGCAAACAAAAAGTACAGAGGACTCGCAAATTAGCAGGAAATTTAAAAAAATCTTCCTAAAGTTCACCACATTGTTCTTGTAATGTTTGTTCTATTTATTTAAGCGGGGACAGAGAAAATACGTGGAGAAAGAGAATGAAGAAAGCCCGAGTATTCCCTTTAAGGAAATTCTTAATTGCATTAATGAATTTAGACATGTCGCAATAAAGGAAATTATGCATGTAAGATTGGTAAATTCTTTTAAGAAATTCAAATTGTTTTGCAAATCAAACATGCCGCGATTTTATATGCTAGATATTAAGCAAGGTTTAGAATCTGACGGAAGAGGTTTATCGTAACCTGATGGATCTAACCAGCTCCAGTTCAACCAAAAGTTCACTAGGTATGTGCTGCCATCTATGGACGTTTATGAGGCTTGAATTTTAGCCCTGCAAGGTAAACTTATTTAATTGTATTTGATACATGTCTGCTGTTCAAGTTTACGTTTAGCCAAAAGCTTAAAATGACTGAAGAGTGTCAAATCTCGAGTGTGGTACTTCTCTGAGATTCTTTAACAATTTCTCATCCTTTAGCATAAAAGTGGACTTTGGGACTTAGAATCGTAGTTTTTCATTCAATATGTTCTATATGCATGTGCAAAAAACAAGCAGCATTTGTCAGAAAGCATTGTTGAGTTTTGTGGGATAAACGATATGCGATGTACTCTTGCGTTAAAGCTGATATCGTTCCTATATTTGTTTTTCGAATTATAAAATAATCTTTCTAATGGCTTTTGCAAGATTCATATTTCCGATTATTTTAGCTGCGACAAAAAGTAGTGAAATAGCACCGGCATTTTATGGTTTAGAACGCCCGGCACTAGAATATGAATTACCACCTTTGTGGTACACTTTTGATGAACTAGAACCATATATTGACGAAGCAACGGCAAAAACTCATTATTTTGAATTCCATGCTAAGTACATTGATGAGGTGAACAATGCATTAAAACGCTGGCGTAGAAACACTATTAAGGTACTTATAGGAAATTTATAATTTATCTTAATAAAACTGTCTGGATAAATTATGCTTATATAGTTTCACTACAGAGATCCAGCTGTTGCTTATGTAATTTAGACTAGAGAGATTCAAGTTATACTCTTATTTTATAAATTTTAAGGTGCAGAAATAAGTAATATATATAGAGAGAGATTAGAATGTTATGCTGCATATCATTTTATAGATGTGTTTGTTTCTTATTCATACGATATTTTTAGAGTGTTATGCTGCATATTATTTTATAGATGTGTTTGTTTCTTATTCATACGATATTTTGTTTCATAAGAAGTTTTTAATTCTTTTATTATTGCTTTCTTAAATAAATGTTTGTTACAGGGAAAACATGCATCAAGGTTGTCAATTATTGATATACTTCGAAATGTGTCCCATGTCCCTCCTAAATATCGAAAAGATTTTAAAAATTATGGAAGTGGGTAGGTAATTCTAAGTTTTATAATTTGTTATACTATAGAGTATAGGAATGAAACATGATCTCTTCCTTATTTCCATTGCTTTTAAGTAAAGTAGGTTTTTGAAATCCTGTTCCAAGCATATTTATATGTGTATCAGTGAGAATATATTTGCATGTTTGTATTTTTTTATATATTTGCTAATTCTCACACTTCTTAGAATTTATATTAGATGTAAAAATTGGAAAGCTAATTTTTATTCATTAAAAGCTAATTTTATGGGATTGGATAAACTGATTCTAGGTAGTATACTTATTGACTTCATATTTTTTTATTGTTAAGATTTTTTTTTAATCACACTTCTTTCACAAAATGAAAAGTTGAATACGTATTTCATTTTCTTCTTCTTTTTTTAAATGTAGTACTTATGGCAGCACTTTAAAGCAAATGAGCATTTATTGGTTTATAATTGTAAGAAGTTAACTGATAGAAGTAAATTGTAAAGCAAATAAAATTAATGAAATGCTGATAAAGATTTTCTCTTTTGTGTGTTAGGGAGATGAATTGTAAAAGGCTTGTATATTCTTTACATTCAAGCTGTTAGCATATGTCTGTAATTAAGTATTGACACGCATGCATATATAATGCTGACTATTTAATTTATGTATTATTCTATATTTCTAACCTGTTTTATATGAAAAAGATAATAATAATTACATTTTTCTTTTAGGATACTTTAACTTGAACTTTGTACTGCAATTGGCAAAATTTAACCTTTATTTAGTGCTTAGTTTGAAGGAAAAGCTGAAGTACATTTTGAGACAGAAGCTTACTGTTATGGGGATTTGACAGTGCTTAATCATGAACATGTCTTTCAGTACAAACATGCTCATATACACATCATGAAGTAGCATATATTTTAGCAGCTAGGAAAGAAACTAAGATAGTGCAGTTGGCAAACTCTGAATTTTTGCTATGACCCAACTACACTTGTTTAAAATGCAGCCAGACTTAAAATCATTTTTGTAATGCTGCTGTTTACCATATCTTCTTTAGCAATTGCACAAATTTCTTTTGCTGCTGCTATGTTGTTTCTCTCAGTAATAATTATGAAAGTGCTGATGTAGCTTTATTATCAAGTTTCATACCGAGCTCAAATACAAATATAGTTTGGGCTTCACATAGGTAAATGCAGTGTGCTGGTTGTTGAGCATATGAGTTATAATATCATCCTCATAGCTAATTTTTGTCAGACATTATTTTCCTAGGACTAGAGTAGGGTTCCCATTTATACTGTTTCTATCAGGACAATCCTGTTTTTTTTTTTTTTTTTTTATAAATGTCCTAGAATTCTAAATGTGAAAAAAGAAAAGAAGTTGTTGATAATGTATTTTGCTTTGTTTCTTAGTGTAACTTAATAACACTTCTGGTAAATAATCCAGCAGAGACTATGAGATCTTTCTGTTGATATGTTTTAGTATTAGAAGTTGCTGTATCAGGGCAAATGTGTTTTGAGTAGGTATACATTAAATAGATTTTACCCTATATCTTACTTATTTTTCTGCTATTATTTTGGTCTTAATAAAGTTTGTTACTTTATGTTAATTATTCTTAGTGTTATATTAAATCTTGAAATCTGCTATGATTTTTTAATTAAAAAAATTGAATTTTATTTAATGTTTTGCAAACCGCAGATTAGAGGCTTTTGGATTACGCTTATGACTGATCCCAGTACATGCTTAAAACTTTATGTGTGTTAAAGAATACATTATATTGTACAGTTTAATGTAAAATATTATTGAGGATTAATTTGGGTTAATATAAAAATAATACATAAAAATGAACTGAATCAGTGTTTCGGTCAGATTGTTGGAGGAAATTTTCATTCCCAAAAAGTAACAGAAAAAGAAATGATCTTTGTAGATCAGTAATTAGATTCTATGCAGATGCTAGCAAATGAAATTTTTTTAACTAAAGCCAAAATGATTATAAAAACTTGATTGTTTTAAGGTATTTTTATACTCCATTTCTCCGTAATGTACTTGTTTTAATAATCTCAGTATACTACTGATATCTAAATATTGTAAATTGTTTGATGAGAAATTAGTACTTTTTATGTTTTTTTATTTCATATAGAATTGGTCTCATATTGCTTATAGTACTCATGTTTTATGTTTCAGTTTTGTTAATCACAATTTATATTGGGCTACAATATCTCCAAATCCCTCAGGTGAACTCAGGCTACCTACTGGTCAAATTGCTCAGAAGATAAATGAGAAATTTGGATCATTTCAAGAATTCAAGTCGACGTTTACCGACATGGCATCAAATCACTTTGGCTCGGGTAAATTTTATACATTAAAGCAGTCAATTCCCAACTATCCTGGATTGAATTAACCAGGAGCCCTCTCTGAAAAATATTAAGTTTGTTAGCTGTGAAATGATTGAATGTTGGTTTCATAAACCGTTAGCATAATACAAAACTGTCTACAGAAAATACTGGGTCATCTGAAAAATTTTGCTGCTTTTTTCAAATTTGGAGAATTTTTTGGAGACTGTCAAAATTTCTTGAGACTTGATAACTTCTTTAAAAAATAATGCTAATAATCTTTTTAACAAGAAAAGTTTTCATTTGCAAAAAGTCGTAGAACAAAACAATGCATATGTAATTCAATGAAATTTTCTAATGTTTCTGTATTGTTTCATTTGTATTTATCATTTAAAAAAAAGACGCAGAACTTCTCAGGTGACCCAATATAAAAAAAAAAAAAGGACAGAAAAATATGTGGCATAACACCAGTGGCAGCAGATGGTGTCATTCTAGTATTTGGAGGTTGTTTTTATTGACAACAGTACATAATTTAATTGTGTATAATTTGGAATATATAAACATTGTTTAAATCCTTTATTAAAAGTCATTGCTCAATCTTAATAATAAATTAAGTATACAGGTATGTGAAGTGAGAAAGAAAGAGGATGCATGCTTGTGCTTGAGAGAAGGGCAGTGCAGGATTTATGTATAAGCTACACAAGCTATAGCTTAGCCCCCCCAAAAATTTTAAATACAGTATAAATATGGTATTAAAATATAGACTTACAAAAGACAGACTTATAAATGTATACAGGTATGTGAAGTGAGAAAGAAAGAGGATGCATGCTTGTGCTTGAGAGAAGGGCAGTGCAGGATTTATGTATAAGCTACACAAGCTATAGCTTAGCCCCCCCAAAAATTTTAAATACAGTATAAATATGGTATTAAAATATAGACTTACAAAAGACAGACTTATAAATGACCCCATATTTCAAATAGCTTAGGGCTTCATCAAGTCTAAATCCGGCCCTGGAGAGGAAACATCGAATACTGTTTTAATGTACATAATGAAATGATTTTATTCGCTAGATTTAATTGCTTAAAAATATTAGTAAATTGTTAATTATGATGTGGATTTTGCTTTTTTTTTTTTTTTTTTTTTGTTGTGTGTGTTTCACTATTTTCTGATTAACCATGGATGTTAGGCCTGATGTTACCCTGGTTAACTAGGGATTGACTATGATTTGAATGATACTTTTCTTGATGACTACTTTTGTTCAAAAATATCTTTTAGAGTTTGTTTTAGTTTGTTTCTTTTTAGATTTAATATTTTTATAGCTTGTCATTACAAAACGTAAGTTGAAGCAAAAAATGTTTATAATAGAATAATAGTTAAAGCTTAATAGTACACAAAGCTATTAAATTTATAATTTTTTTAATTTTATTGATGTACCTGTTTTTATATGTAATCAATTTGACACCTATTTATATAAATGCACACTGAAAGGCTAAAATTTCAGGTGCATTTTATTCAGTAATATTTAGCAGTTGAATAATTGTGATTCTATCATAAGGTATTGAAGCTATTCTCAAAGTAGGATGATCCATCTGAATTACCATCCATATTTCTGTCTCATGAACACTTCTTCATATTTCTGTTTTGTTGTCTTGGTTATCTGTGCAGAATAATTTTCAGTCTTTATTTCAGATGTGTATTTCTGGAACTGCAGAAAATGCTTTCAGTACCAGTGTGCTTAATAGTAACAGCAACTGGGACATTATGGATGTTAACTAACTTGAATCGCCAACCACTTTTTACCACTGACTTTTAATTCATTATCTTAACCTAGCAGATTTCTAGCCAGTTGTTATCTCTTGTGTAACCTGGTCTCAATAAACTGATTATTACATTACAAGCAAATGGATGCTTGCTGACAGGGAATGGAATATTACAGTTGTAAAAAAATCTGCTTTTATCTCATCAAAAGTACCCTTATCCTCTGGAATTCTTTTAATGTGAGTTTCATTAAGGTAGTAACCATGATAACATTTCATTTCCTTTTGTCCATTTTAGTTTTGTTACAAGTGAAGCTGAATTATCTTGTAAATTACTGGGTACTTTCATGACTTCCATATCAGAATGCCTACCTTTTGCTTATTCTCATCTTGCATTTGTCCTTGTGCTCTTTCATTCTGCAGGATTTAATGCTAACAGACTTTTTTTAAGTTGACTCATACTTCTTTTTTCTTATTGTGGCTTTGACTATTTGTACACAATAATTTGCAGTCTTTATTTCAGATCCTGTATTTATAAAAATGGAAAAAGACATTCATTACCAAAGCACATAGAAACTTTAAGTTGGCTTTACTGATCTAGTACAAAAATTACAAAAACGTGTAAACACCTTCTGTATGTATGCACGTATGTGCATACATACAGAAGTTACTGTGAATGATCGAAATTGGAGAAGTTACTGTGAATGATCGAAATTGGAGAAGGTCGACATTCACCAGTGAATGTCAACACATACCAAATACATCAGTGAAAGATCGAATATTAGGTTATATTCTTGTACATTCAGACCATCACCGGTGTATGTCGACAGTCTCAGATATACTGTGGTGGAGGTTGAAAAGAGAAAGTCGAGTTCAACAGAGGGGCGACTGTCTGTCACAAAATACTTTGCTCTGCTGCGATTGAAGTTATGTAGCATGTATTTGTTATATTCTGGAACACTGTTTGTCAGTCTTATGCTAGGTTTGATGGTACGCACAATGTTTTCCTAAATTTTGTTTTCTTTTATCCGATATCCTAATTTATGTTGAATGGATACTGCAGTGAATCGTGAACTTTTCTTTGAAAAGTTAAATGCATTAATTGTGAGTAAACGAGAAGACAACTGTTTTTATTTTTCAAACACCTCTCTCCTCACTGGGACTGATTACGCCTTATGAAGCTATGTTTGGCATTAAACTAAGAAAAGGCATAGCATCACCTTTTTTGCTTGGCGAACAAATCGCAAATATTGAAACTGAAGAACAACTCTTAAGAAATTTGAAACCGAAGAACAGTTTGAAGAAACTGTTAATACTTTTGAAGAAAACCTGAGCAATAGTTATAATGAAAACTATATTCCAAAGAAAAATATTGAGGAAGACCTGCAACCTACCACATCTTCGTATCAAGCCTGGACTGAACAACACGAGTTAATTTCTGTAAAAAGATCGGCCGCAAAGGAGAATCTTTTACTGCAAGCAACAAAAATTTTATGAATCTCGAAAAATTTTCCTGCTCAGATTGCTGATACCATATGAATACAAGTCCCTGATGTCGACCGTGGTCGTACAGATGGCCGAAATGTGTTGGCAGTTGTTGTTGGAATAAGACTTCGGCTTTTATAAACTAGCAAATAAAAATGACACCTTCAAGCAGCTTTGTACCTGTAATCAGTTAGTAATTTGTAAAGAAAAGATATTCTCCATAGATAAGATTCCTTCTCAGGTAATGTCGCTGAGAGAAAGAAGCAGCTGCAGCTAATTCGAGAAGTAGAAGGCAAGGCTATACACGATGTCTCTGCAAAAAGGAAAAGTTCCACTACTAAATGCAGTTGTAAAAGCAAGGGACTCTTGTGCAATTCAAAATGTCATAAAAGTTTATGTTTTTGCAATAAATAAGATTTCAATCACATAATTAAGTTTTTTTTTTTTTGGAATTATTTTCTTTTCTCATTTAGAATGTATTGTTTAAATTCAAAAGTTTATTTACATGTGCTGTTACATAAGCTTTTTCATATTTTGACATATATGGTATAAATGCAAAAGTATAAAAAAAGTTCTTTATTGACTAAATTTAAAACTAAATGCTTAACATTTATCCAAGCACGACTGCTGTCATTATTGAGAAGTCAAGTAATATTGAGTAGCCCTTCTCACATTAGAATCAAAAGCTACATGTTGCGCAGTGAAAACACCTCTATAGAGTTACAAACAACTCTTCTCACCAGGGATTGGTTACTCCTGTCAGCAAGACAGGCGAAAACATTACGTCACCCTTGAAGTTTTATGGCGCCTGAAATACGGAGAACAAAATGCGAATCTCTGATGTATTCAACATTCACCATTAGTGCATGGTGAATGTCGACATTTGTGGGTTAAGTCAAAAGTAAGGATATTTGCCAAATATTTTGATCATGCACCAAGCGACTATGTGAATGTTGACATTCACCGCTGAATGTCAACATTCTCCAAATCTCGGACTTTCACAGTAACATATACACTACATATGTACTTATACACATGTATTCATGAACACACATGCATATATGCATACATTTCTGAATCCGTTCCCAATAACAGAAGAGTACTGTTATTTGTCATCCAAAATGTTTATTTACCAAAACTCTTGCTAAATGGTTTAAGCTGTTTCTGAACCATAGATTATTGCTTCTTTAAACTGTATAAATGTATCTTTTGCTGAGGTTAATTTCTTCAGTATAATTTGTTCTTACATTTTAAAAGGTATTAAAGGTATAAAAGTGAGATGAGGCATTGCCATTGTAAATACCCAAGTGGTAGTTTGCCCCTGCTTTATTAAGGTGATATTATTAGAAGAAAATTTTGCGCAGCGATTGTGCATAAATTCTGAGAATCAAACAACACAGATACCTTTTTCTTAATTTCTCTTTCTGATAAGGCATTTTTTCATTAATTCCGTTTTTTGCTGCTTTTGATGTTGTTACACTTTTGTCACATGTTGAGCTCATTTTTATAATCCTCTAGCTCCTTCTGCATATCTTCACCGTTTATAGCCATGATTTTGCTTAACACAGTATCCGAGAAAACAAAAAATCCCAGCTATTCTAAAAACTTCTAAGCCATCAAAGTCTATACATGCAACACAATATGGTCATGGATTCCTCCAGGTTGAATTAATAGTCCTGTAAATTGCTTGTTGCCAGGCTCTGTTAATAAGATTTCAGGGAAAAAATATTAAAATATATCCAGAAGTTTCTGAATGTTAATTTTGTATCATAACTTAAAAACTTTTGAAAATCATTTGTTTGTTGTGACTTCAGTTTTTGTAACTAGAAATAATTTTTGTTCGGATAATTTATTAATAATGAAAGACATTTATTATCTGAGGCTCCACGGTGCATATAGATATGTATATACATTGCAGATTAAAGATACTGGTAATTTTTAGATTTTGGATAATGATTTTTAATTGAAGATATTTTTACTAATGACATTTCTTTAGTTCAAATATTTCATTTTTGAAAATTTATTTAATGGTATGAAGAATTATACTGTGTTCTAACAATTATTTTTCATTTAATTTCAAATGGTCTTTGATATTTTAATCACAGTATCACACATTTAATCATAGTAATAGTATTTTTTTACTGGATGCATTTTTTATTTAAATAACATGTAATTGAACTAGCATATTTTTACAAGTTATTTATATAGAAATAGACATTAATCACTCTAGTACTGCTGCTTATTTTATGAATGTTAATTGCTATAGTATTGCTCTTTTTAATGAGTATCAGTCTTGTAATAAATATAAAGATTCTCATCAATTTATAACCTGCAGATACACTCGTGAACAAAATTAAGTGAATTTCCACATTATGTTGAATTTCTGAAAAACTAATGAACAGGCTTTAGTGAAATTTGGTATGAATGTACAATTATAACAGAGAAAGAGATGTACCAGTCAAAAGTTATTTTATTTGGTAGTCTTATTTATGTATGTGTGATTATCAAAAAAACACATAGTGCAGTAATGTTCAAAATCCATGTTGTGATATCAAACAGAAAATTAGTTTAATATGGGGTATATGTCCCTTTCATAGCAAACAGGTCGTGCAGCATGATGACATTCTCAGGCCCTGTGGCAGTCAATTCCTTTTCTGCAGCAAGTTAGTTTTTAACTCTGGTATGGCTCTCAAAGTGGGATGGTGAGATGACATTGACTTCCCAAGAGAGTCCCAGGCATACTGTATAGGGGTAAGGTCAGGAGATCTGGCTGGACAATCAAAGGAATATCCTACTTTTCAGGTAATCTATGACCAACTGACCCCCATATGAATGAGCACTGTCATCCATTAACAGGAACCCAGGACCAAATGTGTCCCTGAAAAGCTGAACGTAGGGCTTTAACATTTCTCTATACATCAAAGGCAGTCCTTTGTCAAATACATGCATGGGTAGGCAGTTGCCCAATGTAATGCCTGCCCAACCATTGTGCCACCACCATTATAATGATTCTTTTCTCTAATGAGGGAAGAATGGTATGTTCCAAGCTCTCTCTTGATACTGGTACTCCAAAAATCAATGTCCAGGCTGAATCTCAGCTCATCTGTGAAAACAGTGCTTTACTGAAGTCTGGTCGAATGTGCATGTTATCTGCACTATGCTAAATCGGCTCTCTTGTGTGTTGTATTTAGTGGAATGCAAATAAGAGTCTTCTGGCATACAGCCCTATCTCATGAAGCCTGTGGGTAACTGTAGCCTTTGAAATTCAGGTTCCATTGGCAGCAAATAACTTACATGAGATCTGCAAAGCTGTAGGAGTCCTGTATTACTGTGCTGAAGGTGTCAAATAACAATCCTCATTTGTTATTGTGGATCTAGGTCAACCTTGTGCAGCTCTCAATATGGATCCAATTTCCTGAAACTGTTTCCACAAATTGCAAATGACACTAGGCATTACACTGAACCCCATACCCATCTGTGCTTATGTTTGTCCTGTCTCCAGTCTGCTGACAATTATCCATCTCATTCCTGCATCCATATGCTGATCTAGGTCAACCTTGTGCAGCTCTCAATATGGATCCAATTTCCTGAAACTGTTTCCACAAATTGCAAATGACACTAGGCATTACACTGAACCCCATACCCATCTGTGCTTATGTTTGTCCTGTCTCCAGTCTGCTGACAATTATCCATCTCATTCCTGCATCCATATGCTGATGGCTACTTATTTTACCTGATACCTTATAAAATTTACTCAACTCTTGCGAGAAACACGGTGAATGCCATGAAGAAGTACGAGCACACAAATTGCTGAAAACTCCTCGTGTGCTTATATCCCTTGCAGAGTCACAGATGCACAGTTATGCTTACATATTTGATTCTGAATATTTGTTTAATTCTTCAGCAACATAATTAGTATATTTGGTTCAATACTTTTCATAAGATTAGAGAAAATTTGTGAATTCTCTTAATTTTACACAGAGTGTATATTGATCTTTGGATTTAAATAATTACAAATATAATGGAACTTGCTATTCCTTTAACTTGAAAAAAAAGTGAACCTTTTTTATGTAAATATTAAAATAGATTCTTTTTTAAATCTGTCAATGGATATTTACAATAAATCTCTGGTTTTCTCATTTACTCAGATACATTGGTTTTGTAATATGCATTAAAACATTTTGCTGTATATCACTTTGGAATTTTTGTTTGTTTTTAAAAAACGTGCAGAAGTAGATTCACTTCATTAAACCAATACACCGTTTGCATGCTAAATTATTTTATGATGATAGTTTGATTTAAGATTTCATACGAAATTACATCCCTAATTCTACACATGCATAATTAAGTTATAATACTTGCATTTTGCTGTTGTTAGATATAGCAATCAAAGCTCAGCTGGGAAAGTTCTTAAGTTGATATAAGCAATTTTTCTGTCTTATGTTCATGTTCTTATATTGATGTAAGTCTGAAAATTTGTATACTTTATGGAGTGAGCTTTACTTTATTATTTATTTTTCTGTTAATTTTATTCTGCATGTAATGCATGTGATTTTATTTATTTGAATTTCTTAATTTGGCAGCATCTCATTGGCATGCAGCAGTGTGATTTTTGTTGTCATATTTGGCAATGGTGCTTCTTTCTATAGACTTAAGTTGGAGTGTGAAATTTGAAACTGGGTATGTTTGTGTGTTTTTTATATCTTTTGAAAAGGTTTATCTGTATGATTTAGTTAAATTGTTCTGAACAACATACAGTGGGAGAGTGCACATTCTTTTCCTTTAACTGCCAGTAGTTTAAAATTAAGGTCTATTGGCAATTCTTACATTTTGGCTTGGAATGTGCACTTGGTTGAAGTACTGTTCACTTACCAAATATTGATGATGAATTCTGAATCACCCTGTATTATATATATAGTGTGTGTATTAAAAATTTGAGAAAGTTAATAATTTTATAAAATTGTTTAAAATAATTTAATAAATAAGTAAGTATTACTACATATAAGGTGGGCAGTTTAAAATTAGGCTTTTTATTGAAATAGTGTGTAAAAACATACTTTGCTTATAGTGTACATTGGAAATGATGTACTGTAGTTCAGTGCATTTGCTTACATCTTTGCTCATATTCCTAACAATATCATTAAAGCTTTTCCTTATCTATCCTTTCAATGGCAGCAGTATTGCTCATTTTTAACTTTTCCAAGGTATGTATATTATTTATGAATGCAGTTTGTTTTGAGTGTACCCACAAAAGATAGTTTGGGCTGGTCAAAGGGGAGATCTTTTTGGTCACATATATCACACCAGTTTCAGAGGAGATTTTGTAAACAGATGCAGATTGTTAAAGCTCCATGTTTGGTAATTTTGGTCACAGATATATCCCCTTTCATATAATCTGTAAGAAATCCCCCAATCTAAAATGAAATTGGTGCCATATACAGTCAAAAGTCGTTAATCCGGACTCGTCGGGACTTCGGCGATTCCGGATTATCAATTTTTCCGGATTATAGATCATCAGTTTAAATCTCGTAAGATGGCATGCGGAAATTCTAAAATTAAAAATATGAAACCGTAATTTATGAAATAAAAAACAATTATGATCTAAAGGGTATCAAAATTTACAAAAAAAAAGCTTAATATTTATTTGTTTACTTTATGAATGCAGTTTAACATAATGAATGCAGTTTATTAAACATTTCTTTCAATGTAAGTTGTTTAAGTTGCTTCGTTTTATGTGATAATACTTTCTCTTTAATTTTATAAACAGACATAATTTCTTGTTCAGTTACAAAGTTCCGCTGTTCAAGTCCCGTTAATTGCTGTGCCTAGAATACCAACTAACTTGTCAATCGAAATTTTTTCGTTTTCACTAACCTCTCTGTCACATTCTTCATGTCTTTATCCATTTTTTGCAGCAATTCCACTTTTTGTTTGATGGACATCAAAACATACTTTCGTTTTGTACGATCCTTTGGGAGCTCCAGAATCGGAAATTCTATTTGACATAATCGAAAGTTCAAGTTTACTTTTATAGTATTAGTCTTACAGTCTGCAAAAAATAATAAGCCGGATCCAATTCGAAAATTAAGGAACAACGCAATCATCAACATTAACTGAAATAGATAATTAGATAATTTTAGCTTATACCGTTCATTATACATAAAACGCACACTCGAAAACGTATTCTGCACTTGTGCACACGCATATGCGCAGACGTAAAAGGTCTTACGCGCACGCGTACACGCCTATGCGCATGTGTCAACGCGGCGCATGCGCAGAAAGTTTTTAGCTTTGAGGTCCGGATTATAGATCATTCCGGATTATGGGTGTCCGAATTAACGACTTTTGACTGTATGAAGTTTTGAAAGGTAACTATCAGAAAGACAACACACAGTGTCATAATGTTTAATAACCTTCCCTGCAAAAGTCTTGTCAAACTGCTTTCTGCTTCAAAAAAATGTGTTCCCTCCACCGAGCTGGTATTTAAGCCTCTTGGATGCAGTAAAAAAATATGAATCAGAGAACCAATGTAAATGAAATATGCACAAAATTAGATGCCCCCATGTCTGTTGAATTTTAAATTTTTAATTTAAAATTCAATTTTAATTCAATTTAATTGAATTTTAAATTGAATTGTAATACAATGTTTAAGGTACTTTCATAGTTTCTACTTGGTGTAATTTTCTGGTGTTTTCAGCCATTTACATTCATTTTCTGCCATCAACAGGGCAAAAATTATTTTCTGCTACCAGAATGCCAGACATGGTCTTATTTCCATTAATGGATTATGATCTTAATTGGATTCTTCACATATATATCCTTTGGCAATTTTTGGTTTCATTTATGTCAGACAGTGCTTAATTATGACTATAATTCTGACAGTAATCGAAAAGGGCCGTTTGCAGTCCTTGGATATCTTGCTAATTAACTATTATTCTTAATACCCAAATACTCAGTTTTGACACCCTATTTATATCTATGTACAATCTCTCACTGTTCTGCTTTTCTGGTCAGCTGCTGATGTTTGTATATATTTACCTGTATCTCTAATGTATATATCTTCTTTTATTTTTTCTATGCATTTATGTATACTGTCATTTTATGTTATCTACTTCTAATTTGTTAATGCAACACATGAGAGACTCTCAAATTCTGCGAGCTAAGGCATTTCTTTTTATCCACGACATGCCAATTGCTTATCTTGCTCACTTACCTTCGCCTCAAGGCCTGCACCACAGGTGTGTTTCTGTTGGACTCGTATGTACGTGCTCACTCATACTGTGAACTATTCTCACTGAACTTTAATTTTCTTTGGTGTGTTGCATAAACTGTTAGAACACTCAAAGAATCAAAAATCGGGAATCATTATGCTGGGATAGCGTCTACACGCGGGCACCCATAACAGCGAACCTTATCGAGTTTGCCTGAGCTGACAAGGAGACAGTTGCTCAGTGTAAGGAAGATCAGCTGTATGTTTGCATCTGATGAATTTATGTGACAGTTTGTCCTGCTTTTGAATTAATTATGATCTCTGAATAGAATGTTAGCCTGGAAGGGGAAAGAGGATTAGTAAAGTGAGACATGGATATAATGCCCTTTATAAATGTCTCTAGACTTATTACCAGGGTATGAAAGGAAATCATTAATGTTTTATATTTTCCTTCCTTAACTTATTAAATAGTTATCACACACTGAAAGTTTTAAAAATAATTAAACCTCTAATTAGATGATGTTCAGAAGCATAACAAATATTTTTAGACATGAACTAATTTAGTAATTAGAGATAAGTTGTATACAATTTTATTATCATAAAAATAGTTACATATCTTCATAACGCTTTGGCATTAATAATGTGCAGTGTCACTTTAATTATTTAAATATTAAAGCTGACATACATACTATGTATACCAACAAACAAGCAAATAGCAACACTTTTGTATTTACGTATATCTTTTACATAAATACAATTAACAGATTAAATGTAACCATAGAAATAGCACTTATATCTGCATTGTGGTCATTTATATTCAGTGCTTTAAACAAAAAAACAAATTTTGTTGCCGTTACAACCCCTAACAGAATTCTCAATTTGTCATGTATTATTTCCAAGGTAAAAAAAATTCTGTAATCTGTGCTGATAGAGTTCATGCTGTACTTAACATTTGAAAAGTATCCTGTCCCCCCCCTCTGCATCCTCTGCATCCTTTCACAAGAGCTAGTGATTCATCAAGAGCCATCACTTAAGTATGGTCTTTATAGTATGGCATTTATACATAAGTATAAAAAAATGCAGAAAGGTGAGCATAAATTATTAAATTCAGTGTAGTGCTGAACAAAACAGTGTCTATATTTTTCTGTTGTTGAATCCAATGCTTGTTCCTTTTTACTTGTTAATAGGACTTCGGTTTAATATTTTGGCAATAAAATCTGTAATTCAGAAGTCAAACAACAAAATTCAGCGTTATATTTACAGAATTTTCACAGGACTAGTTTCGATGGTTTTACCGAACCACCATCCTCAGCTGCAAAACCGCAAATGAACAAGATAGGAAATAATGATTAGATAAGATAAGAAAGCCTGGACACGAATAAGCAAGTGGCGCCATCTGTTGGTGAAACCAGAACTAAAACATAATTTTTTTAAAGGCTACAATGCGCGAAATTCATTCTAACCCGGATATTATCATTTTAAAGGCCGACAAAGGTGGCCAGATAGTCATCATGGATAAGAACACTTACATCGATGGTGTCACTAAACTCTTAAACGAAGGACTATATAATCCAATCCATAAAAATCCTTCACCTTCGGACTTGTCAAAAATAAAAACTGCAATCAAATCTTCACAAATCATTTCAAGCAACTTAAAGCATTCGCTTATCCCATCTGTTGCGAATTGTGCCAGATTATATGCTCTTCCCAAAATTCATAAAAGTGGTATTCCTTTCCGCCCTATTGTATCAAATTTAGGTACTTCCTCGTATCCATTAGCTAAATATTTGGTTTCTAGATTTTCAACTCTATTAGACAATAACATTTACCCCATAAAAAAATTCAATAGAGTTTGTAAAAAAGGTTAAAAACATTTCTCCTAGTAATTTACTCATGGTTTCTTTTGATGTAAAATCATTATTCACCAATGTCCCAGTGGAGGGTGCATTAAGATGTCTAGAAACCAGACTTCACGAATTTCATTTCTCTTGCATCGAAATTGATGAGCTAATTTCTCTCACACAACTCTGTTTGAAACAAACACATTTTGTTTTCCAAAATAAATATTACAAGCAAACTGAGGGATTAGCCATGGGAAGCCCCTTCAGTCCCATCCTGGCTGATATCTATATGCATTATTATGAATCAAAATTGATTGAAACTTTAAACTTCCCGACATGGTTCCGCTACGTAGACGATACTTTTACCCTGTTTGAAGGTAATAAAGATGATTTAAATAAAGTTCTTTCAACAATGAATTCTATTGATCCTGCTATTCAGTTCACTTTTGAACTTGAGACTTGCAATTCTCTTCTGTTTCTAGACATTCTGGTCACACGTAATATATCCAACTTCAGTACTATGGTTTACCGTAAACCTTCATCGGTTTGCCTTCCACCACACTTTAAATCATGTCATCCGACTAAACAAAAGTTAGCTTCATTTTATTCTTATGTTTTCCGTGCAATTCAAGTTTGCTCCTCCAAACCAGCCCTTGATGAAGAACTAAATTATTTAAAAGCAATAGCTATTGACAGGGGCTTTTCACCCAACACTATTAATCAAGCAGTTAAAAAATTCTCATCTCAACACACTAAAAGGCACACTCTTGTTTTAGGAGATTATAAAAATTCTGTTGTCATTCCCTTCTTTCCATCAATTAGCTATAAAGTTGCACATATTTTGCAGAAATTTAACTTTCGGGTTGTTTATTCTCCCATCAATAAAATTCCGAGTTCCATACTCAAGGACCCCATTCCGGATATGAATTCCTGGTGTATTTATAGGATTCCTTGCCAGTGTGGTTTAATTTACATTGGCCAAACTAAGAGAGCCTTAAAATTTCGCGTCAAGGAACATGAGGCATATGTTAGAAAAAAGGAAACACAGAAGTCTTCTGTTGCTCAACATTGTTGGTCCGAAAACCACACTTTCAGTTTTTCTGCTGCCAAAATTATTCAAAAAACATCTTCCATTGGAGAACTGGATTTTCTAGAGGCATTTCACATTCATAAAAATCTTTCTGTTCTAGTTAACAATCCTAATTCCAATCCAAATTTGCCTTCGGCCTTTAAAGAAATTATGTTTTAGTTCTGGTTTCACGAACAGATGGCGCCACTTGCTTATTCTTGTCCAGGCTTTCTTATCTTATCTAATCATTATTTCCTATTTTGTTCATTTGCGGTCTTGCAGCTGAGGATGGTGGTTCGGTAAAACCATCGAAACTAGTCCTGTGAAAATTCTGTAAATATAACACTGATTTTTGTTGTTTGACTTCTGAATTAGTATTTATTCGGCATGTTATTGTGTCTTAATAAAATCTCTCTTAAAACAGTGTTTAGTACAGTACTTGTTCATACTGTATTCTAAATAATTTTATGCATAATTTACCAAGATTTTTAAGCTGTCTTCTAGATCATTTCAAACTTGAACAGCTTCGGCAATACTTCAATTAACCTTCTAGATTTTTTGTCCAAAGCAACTGAAACTGGCTTTTGATTGAGTAAAAGATCTTTGTATTTTGTTTGACTTGCTACATTAAGAATTTTTTACCCAATAGTCATTGTTATTGCATCTCAATTCTTTCCCATCATTTGTATGATACAATGTTACCATAATATAATCCATACATGCATATTACAGCTGATTCTTTTCCAGTTGCTTTAGGTAATTCTAGTATGAAAAGAGCCTTGTTGTATGTAACATTGCATATTTTATGCAATGTTACATACCATTATATGTTAGGGAAGAGAATAACAAAAAAAAAAAAAATGTATAGAGGGGGCGAATGTGGTGAGCAAGGGAATATCTACATTGAACTGAAAATAAGTGATAGGTAATATGAATTTGAAAGACTACATTCATATCATAGACAATCTACTTTAACTCTCAAAGTGTTATGGATGTTAATCACATACAGAAAGATGACTTTCCAGTTCTTTACACATGGAAATTTATGCAAACTCGTGATGTATCTGATTTCGAGTTGGATGTATATTCAAAGAAAAGATTCAAGGTACAAAGTGAAAAGGCCATTTTGGAATTATAATCAAATGCATACAACTTATTAATGATAGTCTGGATAATTTTGAAATTTTATGGTCAAACCCGTAATGCTCTCGAAGGCTTAAGGAGTAAAGGAGAAAAATGAAATGACCACATAAGCCAATCAGGAAAATATACTTCCACATAGCTAAGTAGGAAGTTAGTTCTGTTGATGCAGTCCAGTTGAGAAGCTTTATTTATGTCCCTGGCCAACAAACTGAAGACCTTGTGTATTGCAAAAGATATATATATGTCCACATATTATTTTACTTGAGAAACACAAAACTAAATATTGTGCAATTCTTTTATATTTGTTCTAGGGGAATTGCATACTGAGTTCCATTGTTCTTTAGAAGGTATGTTTAAACCAGTTCCATTGTATAATTGAATTTGGCCTATGCAAACTGGTGATTCAGAAGTATTATATGATTTCAATAACATGCTGAGTATCATTTGATATATTTAAATCTTAGGTCAATAAATTAAATACATGTGAATTGTTTTCTCATTTGTTTGCTGCATTATTGGTTACTAAGCTATGAATTTTACATTTAAATTTGCTTTCCACTTTATTAATGGCATCAACAGCTGGGATTCACTTGTGTATGGTATTAATGATGTATCTGTAATATTCACTAGAAGTACAGTTCTATTTATTTTCCAAATATATGTGCTGATTTCTGGTGAAATTGTGGATATTTTACCGACCATCTAACATCCTATATACTGTTTTGTTAATTGAAGCTTTACTGCTTTTCTCTATTGGTTCTTCATACACATCATTTAATAATTTGCCATTTAAGTCACTTTTAGATGGATATATCCAGTATACAGCATGTCCATATGACATTGACGTTTCCTATGCTACAAAATGATGCATTTGTAACATGAAAAGAAAATCATCTACTTGATGTTCTATATTGGATGGTGCTTCTACAATGTATTTACTTCGATCATGCACCATGCATTTTGAATTATAGTAGATGCTGCTTAATGTGATAACTTTTAATGTTATTATTTGGATATTGTTAATGAATAGCCGAAGTCTCCCACCCATGTATATATGAAAAAAATGGAAATTCCATCACTTATTTTGATCAACAAGTCGATTAATACGCTCAAAATGCTTTAGAATAAATTCCTTTAACTGAAGTAAAGTTGCCAAATAAAGTGAAATAGGTAATAAAAATTGCCAAATGACAGAGAAATATCACCAAATAAAGGATTATGTCACCAAACAGCTTGTTTCAGTTTCAGCCAACCATTTAAAATTAGTTTGAGAAGCAGCCTTAGTTTGATATAAATTTTGAATAACTATCGATTTTGAGACCAATCAAATTCTTTAGGAGGGGGAAAAAATCTGCAAAAGTTCCTTAAAAAACATCTACATCAAACTAAGGTTTCCCCCCCCCCTTAATTTAAAATTTAACATAGCAATTTTAAATTTAACCTCTTCCTGTGATGGAAATGTCCTCCAAGTATTAGGGGCATAGCATTGGTCAAAAAATTTTAAAAAGCGTTATGAACCATCTCCAAGTATTAGGGGCATAGCATTGGTCAAAAAATTTTAAAAAGCGTTATGAACCGTTCATAAATGAACTTTTGCATGAGTGACATTATAAACAGTTCATAAACAAAATTCTGCATTTTCCCAGTTAAAATTCTGAAAAATGCTTATTTATGTGTTTCTAGTTATATGAAATTAGTTACATTCTATTGCTATTTTGAAGGTTATTTTTTCTCATCATTTAACGTTAACAAAATAATCATGGACAAAATGAGATCACATTAAGCAGTGCTACTGCATTCCACTCATTATCAGATTTATGCTTGAGAGTAGATTGACATATAAATACTTCCTAGCCTTGTACCTCTATTTTTTATATTTAGCTATTAAAATATTTTTAAAAATCTAAAGTTATCTTAATCTTTGATTTTAACACATATCTTGTCATTTAAAGAACTAGAATATCGGATTTAAATCATTGCTGTCACTGCTTACACCCTTCTCGCTTTTGTCATTTAAAAACTGCGTTTGAAACCTTCTAGCACACATATTAAGCCTTCACAATTGAACTCACCATGCTTCTGGAATTTACTAGCAATGGAATTAAAAACAATTGGAATCTTGTCACCTCACAAGAATGGTTTATATTTTTAGTTTTAATTTTTTTTTCTTTTTAATTCTGAGCATAGTTCAGGTACATGATTTTAAAAGTAGCTTTAATGACAGTAGTTTGGTAGGTCAACTCCTTTGAAAACTCAGAAAACAATTAGCATAGCTTGTGTTAAATAATACTTATGTTGATGCTGTTGCATGATCTTATTGTGCCCCAGAAGTTAATAACACTAAAGTTAGTAACTTGTTAGTAACTGTCATCCTGAGCACTGTGTGTGGGATGTTATGCCCAAACTTATATAGTAAGCTTTAACTTTGCAGTAGTTCATTGTTATATTTATTATTCTGTTTTAGTTCCATTTGATCAGAAAATCTTCAATATTTGCAGTTAGGAAGTACTAAAAGTAATTTTGTCTTCACGTGTAAGTTGCTCTGATCCAAGACTGGATAATGCTCATGTGTAATTTGCTCTGATTCAAAAGTGGATAATAATTTTGTGATTTATATAAATATTTATGTTTTTTGCATTTTGGTAATGTTATGTATTATATAATTTAAAAGTGAAATACTTATTTAATTATATATTTGTCATGTGTGTACTTTTTATAATCTCTGAATTGTGGTTACTTGCTGTGCTTGTTATGTTTTGATTCATGAAACTTTTAATTCTGATTCAATTGATACTGGAATGTGAAAATAGATTAAGGGAAATTGGAGATGGGTCAGAATACTTAACTAGGCCAGGAGGCTTATGATAGTTTGCCAGATTTAGATGAGGAAATTGATAAAGTGGTGATTCTAGCTATGAACGTTTTTCTGTAAGTTTGTGGAAATTTAATTTTGATTTTTTTTCTGATTCATGTTCTGAACCTTTCCTGAAAAGAAATTTAATTTTTATATCTTGCATCTTATTTTTGAAAATGAATATTTTTCTCCACGTCGATATTTTGAAACAAATTTTGTCCTTAAGTAATTTTATTGTGGATAGTGTGGGTTGTTACGGAAGCCTGTAGATCAACAAGGACCTTTCTTGCTAATTATTTTAACGAGAATAAATCTTATAACTAAAATCTTTAATTTTTCAGTATTAAACCTTTTTCTGAGAAATGCAAATAACTATATCATATAAATATGTACTAAAAAGAGCAAAACAAATTAAATATTACATGATAGTTAGCATCCTTTATATATCTATATATATGATTAAATGTGAAAAATGGGCAAATGGTTCATTGGACAGAATGTAATTTTCTGTTATTCAGGTACAGTCTAGGCAAAAGTGGAAAGATTAGAGATTAAATTCCACATGCTTAAAGCTACATTAACCCATTGGTCAATGAACCTATTGCTAATCGCATGATGTGTTATCTTTAATGAGAATACATTAATGTAATTTTAATAGTATGCATCCATGTTGTGTTAAAAATTTGGAATTTAATTAATTTATCAATGATCAGTACTTTTTGGTCTTATTTTGTCTTTACTAATATAAATTTTATTTTTGTTTTTAAGGTTTTGTATGGCTTTGCAGGAACTATAGTACTGTGGAGAGTTCTGGAGATTTGGTGATAACAGTAGCAAATAATGAAGATTCACCATTAAGTTCTGGTCTTTTCCCTATCCTTGGAATAGATATATGGGAACATGCTTATATTATGAAGCTACATAATCATAAATCAAAGTATATTGAAAATTGGTGGTTTTTAGTAGATTGGCAACAAGTTAACAGTCTTGCAGACTGGTGGATTGGACTAAAGTTTCATGATGAATTATGAAAGTGTAAAACTATGCCTTGTATCAATGTTTCTTAAGATGTATAAACCTATGCCTTGTATCAATGTTTCTTAAGATGTGTAAAAAATACATTCATTTTAATTTTAAAATGGTGATTTTTTAGTAATAATTAATATAATAATTGTCAAGAATAACAAAAAAAATCAGTTAATTTTTTGTTCAGTTTATTTTAACTTGTTTGTATGAAATTAATATGTTAATGATTAAAGCTATATTTCTGCTGGCTAAATGTACAGTTTAAGGAGCAAATGAAAAGTTTTCTTAATCTCTTCACAGCCTCATTTCTCAGAAAGAAGTGCTTTGAAACATGTGCTGTTATTAACTGTTATGGTCTTCCCTGTAAAAAAGTATGTTTTGCTTTCCAAATATGCTGGGCTGTATAATTCCTTCCTCCTCTTGTTCATTTGTTCTTCCCGCTAGTGAATTGTAAGAATGTTTACAACTTGCATTAGTTTTCTTTCAATTTATATACGTTTTACCAGCGATATTGCTTTCCAAAGGGTTTTTTTAGTGCATTGTAAAGCAACAGAGCCTTTGCATTTGCAACAAATTCTCGATCACTCTATATGTTTTATTTGGTTAATATTTAAAAAAGATCACCACTTTGTGATTACACCAAACTTTATAAGCACATATGTATTTGCAGTGACAGTACAATTCCTTTTCAAAATTTCGTGTAGGTATTTTATGTTTAAAGTAATGTTCTCAAATATTTTTCTTTAATGGTTGAACTAACCATCACAAAATTTTAATCTTTTCTGTATCACAGTGGTCACAGATTGGCAGCCTGTGGGCCGCATGACACCTCCAAAGCAATTTTATATGGCCCATGAAGACAATTCAATTATGAATTTGTTTAAATACAATGTTACAAAGTTTCAAGATTTTAATTATTTAAAAGTATGAGTTAATATTACTATTAAAAATTAACTATTAAAAATTAACGTGAATAAGGCATCTAAAAATCTTAATGGTGTTAACTAATTTACAGTGTGATATAAATCTCATTCAAAGATTTAGCGATACAGATTTTATTAACTTTTATTTATACTTGTTCCCAAAATAAATAATTAACAATAGTAATGTAAGTTAATTAAGTTATGAATTAACAGTAATAATATAAGTTATGAATTTTTGCACTGAGAAGAGTCTCTTTGTTCAGAAATACATTCGTATGTGAACAGCTCTTTTTCACAGTTGAAAATTAATTAAAAAAAAAAAAAAAAAAAGACTGATGAACATCTACAATTCATGATGAAAATATTTCTAGTAATTTTTCTTCTATGCTACAAGCTTTATTAAAATCAAAATGCCATGAAGTGTCAAGCTGCAGCAAGAAATAAAGTTTATAATTTTTTATGTGCAAACATGTGTGTATTTATTTATGCATCAAAGGAAAAATAATAAATAAGAGAAAGAGACTCATTATTTATTCTCAAGTTTTCTCCTACTTGGGGAAATTTTTTTCTAGAAAGTTAAAAAAAATTCATAATTTTTAGTATAAATTAATATAGTAGTATTTTAATATAAATAAATAATTTTTTGTTAATTAATCATGTTAGAACTGCTTTAAATAAACATCAGTCTGAAAACCTAATATTTATTTCATTTATTATAAATATATTTGAATTACAGAGTTTAACCAATAAAACTCTCTTGCTGGTACCAGATTTTAGATTTCAGATAGAAAATAAATACAAATTTCACTTTTGTCCTTTGCAATAATATTATTATTATTGTGTATGTATGTTTTGAAAACTTCTTAGTAAGAAAAATTTCTAATTTAATAGCCTAAATGGCTTATTAGTCTTGAAACGGGATTTTGCATTAAATCACTCTAAACGGTGCATCACTTTTCAAATTTTTTCCACCAGATATTACTGCCCTGTATTATTTTTAAAGAAATTGAATAATGAAGAACCTGCATGTATGTAGGTATTATATGTTCCTCACATTGTTGGAAAATGATGATACTTAGAGCAGTCAAATTTTGAATGTGGTGGTTCTCTATCCAAACATGTTCACCTGGAAGTCTGAATTTTATATTTCATATTTTATAAAACTTTAATTCATTTTTGATTAACAAACTCAGCAATTGGAAAGCGAACAGTTGCAACATTTTATGGAATGAACATTTTTATCTTCAGCTCATGAGACTGCTGGAAATTTTAAAGATAAGATATGCTGTTTTTAAAATATTTTGTGATTTTATTGTTGAATTGGATTTTAAGCGACATAAGTGTGAAGAACATGATATTTAATAAATACTTATCTACATTTTTTAATTCCCATCTCTTCATTAAAGAACACTGTGGAGATTTCATAACACACAAAACGTTAGTAATAAAAAGAGAAAAAAAAAGTTTTGCCATCTTACTAAAGAAAATTGAACATTGATATAAGAAACTTAATAATAAAGGTAAAAACAAATGGGTTATCAGTGGTGAGGGCAATAGCAGACTTGTAGATTTCAAGCTGAATGAAAGCATAAAAACACTTAACAGACCCTTTAGGACAATTGTTAAAATTTAAAACCTTTCAGATTTAAATGTGTTTTATTTTAGATAAAATTCTTTTAATTTTGTTTAAAAAAAAAATCTGACCCTTTAGCTGTTTTCAGATCATGCATGTGGCCCACAGGCAATTTGAATTTGAGACCACTGCTCTATTGGATAGATAAAAACAATCTTTTAAATGAAAGTTTTTTTAAACTTTCTAACTTAATTTGTAAGTTTTTCAAAAATTGTTCACTCCTTTGAGTTGTTGTGCAATTGCTAATAGTCTGGAATTTTAAATCAAAAATTTAATCCTTCATTGTTAGCAGTGCTATAATTTTGCAAATTCAAATATCTAAAGCAAATGGAAATTTAAATGTTGGGTTATTCTGAATGGCAAAGCACACAATGGAAGCCTAAGGGAAGAGGTGCTTTTGTGGAGACTTTTCTAACAGAAATTGGCTTGTATTCATGTTACACTTGGGGAAAAAACCAATCATGTAGCTAACTAATTTAGCTAACTCATTAGCCAGGGTAACTGTATAGTTTTAGCTAATTGAATGATAAAATAATGTTTTTAACTGTTATAATATTTTTACTAGTATATGGCTAAAACTAAAATCATGAAACTCCCATATAAAAATTATATTAAGACATTACAGGATCTCGAGGAACAATAGAAAGGAAAGGGCTAAATTGACGTAGAACATAAAAATGATTATAATCAATTCAATTAAATGTCTGTTTGACAATTTTTGTTTGAAATCTTCTACACTGGTTTTGAATAAAATAAAGCTTTACCCTTTTTTTAATCATGGGACTTCCATGCATGAAGTCTATTAGAACATTAATAAATTTTCAAAGAGCAATAAAGTGTCAATAATAAATAGCTACTGGTTTAAGTACCAAAAATCCAAGCATTTGTAATTAATTAAATAAATATGAATAAGCACTGGAAGCAGCCCCCTGGTTTTATTTTTAGTCTCATAATCCCAAGAATATTTTGTTAGCTAAAAAAGATTTTTTACTTTTTATTGCATTTAATTAAATCCATGTAATAATGTGAAGGTTTTTATATGAGTGAGATAACAAGTTAAACAATTCAGTTCACCACTATAAATGCAACAAGCTGCAAAATTTTTATATTTTCGAATATTGCATAAAACAACAAAGGATATTTGAAGGAATTTTCCATTGAATGAATTCTTTTGACTGGTTGATATTAAGATATATGAATTGCACTTAACAAAACAATGTTTACCATTAAGTAATGAAATCTAAAAGAATTAAATTTTGGTGAAAGGTAAGCAACAAAGTTACTTCATTTTATTTCTACTTTGTTTCATTTTATGCTTTATGCAATTATTTATATGAAAATGAAATCTTGCAAGTGATTTATGGTTTATATTTGAATTGAAAATTATTAGCAGGATAAAATTTATCAGGGCGTTACAAATATGTATGATGTGATAAATATATGTAATTGTGTGTGTGAGTGTGAGAGAGATTATTTTAATATCCCTCCTAGAGCTGAACTTAAAGACTTAAAGAACTTAAGAACTGTTTTTGAATGAAATTTCATGTCAACCTGTTGTACTTATTTTAAATACAAGATTGGGTGAAATGCTCGTGGCAAAATTTCTAGGTGTGTTTCGGCATAAAAATTCAGTGAAACTTCTCATGGCAACTACCTGTAAAGTGACCAATATTTCCGAGAATGTATATAAACATAAGGACTGATAATTGCAATATTCTTCTCAAAGAAGAATTCATATCTGATAGACACTATAAAAAATGTTGATTACAGCTATAGTGACATTAAATTTTCGAAGCAAGACAGAAGAAACATTTGTTACAATCTTCTTTCGGTTAAAGGGTGACTGAGAAAAGACACAAGACCCAGTCAACAAAATATAGATGATGATGCATTGTTCATCCATAGCAGTTTAGTAAGGGTGTCATTAAGACAATGTTCGAATTTTGAAACAAAAATCTTAAAAAGTCAGCTATGCCCTCACCAGGATATAAATTACAGATTTTATAAAACTAACTGGATGTTTTGTCACTTATACCTAGGGTTGCTAACCGTCCTTTTTTGATAGGGACAGGCTTTTAGCCAGCTTTCCTATCCTTGTTATTCTTTGAGTTCAGAAAAAATCTGAAATTATTTTGAAAGTAAAAACCTGTGGCTTCGTGATGACATTTGGCATATATCAAGGCTCCTGTGTTTCATTAAGTGCAAATTCTTATGTAAATATTAATTTATATATGTTTCTTCGCATTTATCTAGCAATATTGTATTTAGTGACTTTTTTGTTCAGTTAGCAACAATGTTTTACATGTACTGTACTCTAAATGTGTTATAAAATTTGTATTCTTTCACACGTTTGAAACTTTGGCTTTTTGAACAACTTTGCTGTAGGTATTTTTATAATTGTGTAGGCAAAGTCCTTCTCGTCTTTCACCAGCTATCAGTTCCAACCCCTTTTTTGGGACCCACTACTCAGGATTCCATAAAACCAGGCTAACCCACTGAGGCATAAATTTAATTATAAAAAAAAATGGGGACAGGGCAGTTTAGCCTTCGAACCCCGGTCAAATTAAAGCTACTCACTTGTACAATACCACGCTCTCTTCCGTTTAATATATTTTTCTGGAGAGCTCACTCACTACTCACTCAGCTACCTGTGGGCCCTACACATGTTCCAAAACCTGCTAAAAATTAGAACAAATATAATTTTAAAAATTTAATTTTTGGCTTTAATTTTAAAAATTCCAAATATTTTTAATGAACTTTTTTTTTTAATTATGATGCTTATTCTATTAATGCATCATGTTGGGTTGAATTGATATATTATTACTTAAGTTACTAAAGCAAAAATATTTCCATTGTTTTGGAAATTTTAAGCAGTTGTTAATTCTTAATTGTAAAATTATATTCCAGTTATTTACAGTAATAATAAAAAAGGAATTAATGTATTTTGTAGTGTTCTTTATTGCGATTTGACAGAGGAAGCAACCCGAAAAAGCATGCATGGGAAAATGTCATTTGGAATTCAAATCCTAGCCAGAGCATAGCTGATTTATCATGTTTTGAGCTTCGAAAAAATCCTGATAGCTCTGTAAAGGTATAAACTAAAATGTGGTAGATAATAATTCGTTACCACTTGCATTTAGCCGACTGGGTCTCGTTCCCTTTTCCCAAAGTAACCCTATAAAATTTGGTATGTTTTGCAATTGTTACGTAGAAAAAGTAATTTTACAATATTCGTATAAGCATACACAAAATAGAAATTCAGTACATAATTCAAAATACACATTTATATACAGTGGTCTACCGGTCGCGAGGTCACGGCACCATTTGTTATGTAGAAAGAGGAAAAATTTTTTTCTATATAACACAATCATCGAATAGTGTCCAATCTCTTGGCAGATGTTAAGCAAATTATCGCTAAGTCTAAAATAATAACTGAGCCTTGAGAAGGGTGTAAAAGACCCTTTATCTTAAACTAAGGAAGGAAAGGTGGCACAGCTAGTGCTTACAAGTTCAGCCAGCGCTTTTGGCGAGATAACTTAAAATAACACTCATTAAGTTCTACTGTAAAATTAAATTTAAATAAACTAGTAGCGAAAGGCTGCACAGATCAATTTAACGGGAGGTTAGCCCGCAAATCTTAACTGGCGTGGAGATTCAATACAGGAAGTTATAATATAAGGCTGATGACTACAAATCTTATCTGAGCTAGCAACTTAGTAACATGGTCTCGAGAGGCAGACCACGCTTTATCTAAAAATCTTAACTCCTCATTTTAAATTTATCATTATAAATCAATAATTTGCATTCTGGCGTGAAAAGGGAAGGAAGAAGTGACAAGAAAGGTCTACATCATAAACTAATTGCTTAATTAACGTAAAGGAACTCTACAATGTTCCGCTTCAGAATTTATATAATCGCAACAAAGGTCTTTTAAAGATCTTGGTAAGATTTTCGATTCTAAACCTAACTGGAGCCAACTTTTTTCAATCAAGACCTTGCAAACTAAGTGCAATACAGGTGGCTTTCCACAGGACAATTCTTCAGGGATATATTTATTTATTTCTATAGAAGCATTAGCTGCCTTCCCAGAGATCTGGAAGAGAAACTATTTTAGTAAAAAAACATTACATATTGATTTCCATTTTAGCTTTGCATGGAGAACTTTTACTCATACATTCTTTATAGCATTTAATCCGCTCCCTGCTCTCCAGAAAAATATATTAAACGGAAGAGAGCGTGGTATTGTACAAGTATTTCAACACTACCACTTGACCGAAATCCTAATATCTTAGACACACTAGATCTGAGAACACCTGAAATTAAAAACTCTAATGTGCTAAGCAAAAACAGTGTTGGCTGGAAAGCCTAACTTTTAATTACTTTCGTACATACCGTTAACTTTAACTTATTTTATCTTAACTTGCTAGCATGCATCTAAACATTTCAGTCACACCTTATGAATTCAACTTTTACAAATACGCAAGCATTTACTTTTACGTTTATAAAGCTAATTTGTCGAACATACTTTATAAAACATTTACAATTCATTTACTTTAAGAAAATTGTATTCAGTTTACACTTTACATCAAATGTACAGAAGTTGCTTAATTATTCTACATTTACGCCAAATTTCCGCAAAACGGTCTCGGGAATCTTATACTAAATTTAAAATCTTTGTGATAAATGCATAATTAAAAATTTCTTGCTATAAACAAAACTGAAATGCCCTTGCTTGATGCTGTGCCGGAAGAATAAGAATACAGAAGCAAGTATATTTAACACTAAGTAAATAGCTAGCTTCCCAAGCTGGCAACGGTTATAGCTCCTAATATTTGTCGCCATACTTTGCGACATTTTGGTCCGGTCCCTGTATCACTGTAATAGGTATTGTAATTGATTTCAAATGTAGTGGTAACCGTATCTGGCTCTTATATGCCTTAGTAATTTCTTAGTAATGCTCTCCGTAATTTCGAGAATTACTAGAAATTTCTTGGTGTCCGGGAGAAAAATATATAAAACAGGAGAGAGCATCTGTTCTCAGTTGCTATCACCTGCTGCAAGCCAGTATACCGACAAAGTATCATTCTCTCATTTGTTGTTAGTTCAGCATGATTTCGGAGTACTGAGCTATTACGGGTTAGCTTCGCTCTTTAGATGTGCTTTGTATTGCGTTCTGTTTAACTTTCTCGGTAGTCTGAAGTGTAACTACTGATTGTACTCTGTGATATTGTGAAGAGTTGTACGACCGTTTTTGTCGAAAGTTCCAAAGTGGTCGAAAGACCTGAGTGCATTCAATTTATTACAAACTCGTACTCACGCAACAATGTACAGGGTTATCCAAATTAAACTTCCCCAACTCAGAGGCCTGTGCAGAGTGTTGTATGGGTCATAATGTGATGAATTTTTAAAAACAGACACTTCAGATCATGCGCTCGAAATTTATTAAACAAAAAAAAATTAATACAAGAATTTGTCGATAGGTGGCGCTGCAGATCAACAAGACATTCTACAAATGTTCTATATGTGTGCCATGGTTCTCCACAACTCTTTCCATTCGCAAAGCAGGGTGTTCCACAGCGTAACGCAGTAAGTCTACATGAATTCCACGAACATGTCGAATAATTGCGTCTTTCAGATGTGCCAAGGTCGCTGGGTGTTCTCGGTAGACCCGATCCTTTAAGAATCCCCATAACCAAAAGTCGCATGGCGTGAAATCAGGCGAGTAGGGAGGCCAAGCTGTAGGGAAACAGCGGCTGATCACACGTGCATCGGTAAAAGTTGCCCGTAACACCTGTTGAACGCCACGAAGAATATGGGGAGGTGCATGCACCATCCTGCATAAATATCGTGTCCTGGAGGCGGCCACTTGTTGCAGTTCAGGGATCACAAACGTTGTCAACATGTCCTGATACAGTTTTCCTGTGACAAAGCAGGTTTTGAACCCTGTTGGAGTCACCTCTTCAAGAAAATAAGGCCCAATGACGAATGTTGCAGTGAAACCGCACCATACAGTAACCTTTGGAGGGTTCAAGGGCACTTCATGGATTGCGCGCGGGTTTTCACTTGCCCAAATGCGGCAGTTGTGCGTATTCACTTGACCATTCAGGTGAAAATGGGCCTCATCCGTCCAAAGGATGTTCTACGGCCAAGCAGCATCGACTTCCAATCTGGCAATTAAGTGCAACGCAAATGTTTCCCGAACTACAGGATCCCCGTCGGACAGCTGATGATGACTATGGATTTTGTAAGGAAAATAACCGAGGATTCTACGCATCACACGCCAGACGGTCGTATAGGGCATATCAATAGCACGAGGAACAGTTGGCACACTGACAACATCATGTGGCGATTGGCTAGTGGGGTCCATGACCGCCAAAGCAACGTCTTCTACGCGTGCAGATTCCACAACCTGTCGTCCTCTACCTGGTAAAATTCCCAGCTGTCCCGTTCTTTCGAACTTCATCATGTCTCGTAGAGCGCGTGGTGTCATTGGTCCTCGGCGTAAGATCTTCAACCGACGGAATGCCCTTATCGCAGCACAGGAGTTCTCTTCATTCTAGTAGAAGTTTCACTAACAGAGCTTTGTGTTTCAAAGTCGCTATTGTGCATCAGCGAGCTGGAAACATCTGCCTGTGCAAGGCCTGTCTTCCACTTTTGTAGGGCTCGTCTTTTGGATACGTTGCACAGAAGCTTTATTTCTGGAAATCACGCTGCTGCAATAGGCACATTACTAGTGTTACAGCACCACCTATCGGCAACTTCTTGTACTATTTTTTTTGTGTAATAAATCTCGAGCGCATGATCTGAAGTGTCTGTTTTTAAAATTTCATCACATTATGACCCATACAACACTCTGCACAGGCCTCTGAGTTGGGGAAGTTTAATTTGGATAACCCTGTATAATAACCAAAAGAAACATGATAGACTGAAAACTGAAACCATAGTATTCCTTTCCATTGTTTAAACTTGGAATTACGACATCAATACATTTTACTTCACATTATTTCATATAACATAAGAAAGCTTTCATGAAGACGAATTAAAATATAGCACTAAAAGTTAAATTAATTTCGCTTATAAGAAGTACGAAAAAATTAAAATTTCCTAGGACTCAGCAGTAATATCATATCTAACTAGATAGTTCTTCACAAGACCGAAGCTTCTCCCAATGCGGCGAAAACCGAGCACACTGGAATGGCGAAGGGTTTCAAAAGAGGTAATATGACGTTCCGGTTTAATGTTTTTGAATGTTTGTAAAAACGTACTTGAAAGTGATACGTACCACATAAAATCTTAGGGGACTAGTCTAGTTCCTGCAGTCCAGTGTCGGCACGCCACTGTGTCGTGCACTGTCTTGTTGATAGCTAGCTCCAGGCAACCCCTGAAAATAAAAGCAATAATGAGTTTCAGTTATTGCTCTTATTTCAGGAGTTGCCTGGAGATGAAAAATTATATTCATTAGAGAAATAAATGATCGATGAAATTTTAAAAAAATCTACATTTTTAAAGTATTGTGCGTACAATAATAATTTATTTATGAACAAAACAAAAAAAAAACAAGAAAGAAAAAATTCTCCTTACACACTGCAAATGTTCAATGTATGTTTCATTTGTCACATGACACATATCCAAGTAGTTGTCTAGTTCATATACTTTTCATAGCATGATCTCCCAGAATGCATGATATAACACCATTTGACCTCTTCCACGTGTATTTACATGTCCGTACACAGACGTATGTTTTATTTACTGGGTGACATCACTGAGTTCATTGCTGAAGCATTGATGAGGTTTAGACAAGTCAAGACGTTGCCCCTTCTGTCAATCAAATTCATAGATTACCGAACCCACACTAGGTCGCCCATTCGACTAGTAGTTTGTAATGCCTTTAATATCTCAATAAAATCAGCGAATTTCAGCAATTTGTAGTTGTATATGAAGCAGACATCGCTCTATTTAATTAAAAGCATGTCACGCCAGGAAAGTATCATTAAAATCACCAATTACGGGTCGTATAGATGCAGCCATTGAGTCATAAATATGGAGATGTCGCAGTTTCCAATCGAAACTCCATGCAATATTGTTTAATAAATGAAGAGCTAAGTTGCAGTTATGAGATGGTCACTTTTCCAGATCTCTCACCATTTTACGGTATTATTTATTTAGCTAAATGATAGTACTATCTTGAAAATTCTCCCAGAAGACTAGCCAATTATTGTGGCAGATAAATTGAATGTTGTGAATTTTGAGTGGGATACCGGGCATACAAACAGAAAGGGTAATACTCTACATGTAACTGCTTCTGCGGCCATACTTGGCTACAAGAGCTTCGATGGTGTGTATGTGATTATGGTAAAGCCTCGAGGGTTATCTGCCTAAGGGGGAGGATGTCTTCGTGGACGACTTTCTAAGGGAAACTGGCTCGTATGCACGTTACACAAAGAGAAACCATAAAAACGCCCATGCAGCCAGCCCGTTCGAGGGATTTGAACTTCAGACCGAACTATCGGTGTTAGCGACTTTACCGCTTGGCCGCTGGTGGGCGACAAGAGCTTTGAAGTAACTGATGAAAATGAGAATTTCCCTAAAATCGCCAACGTAGTGCTGAGGGACTTTTATGAGTTGGCGGATGCTAATAACGTTCAAGAGGGTTCTGAGCTAGTAGTTAACATAAGCCAAATGCTTAGAAAAGGTGGGTTTCAACTCCACAAATGGTCTGCTAACGAAAGGTTAGTGCTAGATAACGCAAACATAGAGTCTAACTAAGGATAAAACTCATATGATGGTGGAAAATAAGGTTACGAAAGTTCTTTGCCTGGCAGTGAGATCCTAATAAAGACGAATTTTCCTGTAATTTTGCGATAATGTGTTCCGAGAAATTCAAACAAACGAACTATATTATCCTCAATAGCAAAATTGTTTGATCCTTTTGGGTTGGATTTCACCTTTTACCACATCAACGAAAATTCTTCTACAATAACTTTGGAAATTTAAACTTGCCTGGGGATGATCCCGTTTCGGAAGATATTGAGAGGAAATGCAGGACTATGTGTAAAGATATTCAACACTTAATTCAGTTGGCATTTCAAGAAATGTTCTACTCCCTGAGTCTTTAAAATTTTAACGCACTGTTTCTGTGATGCTTCGGAGAAAGGTTATGGTGCAGTTATTTATGTCAGGTCATCTAATCATTCAACTATTCGTGTAGTATCCATTTATACTAGATAAATTCCGACTAAAAAATCTCTTCTGAAATGTTAAAGAAGACGAAAATTTTGTCTGTGGGTGTAGGTGCAGTACGAATTTCATTCAATCGATTCGTGATTATTTTTATTGCATCACAAATAGAAAATTTACTAATTTTGTTTACTGCACTAATTTTACTTTCACTAAATTCACTAATTTTATTAACTTAAAATAACGAGTTAAAAATTTAAATGAAACTTACAACATTTCTGCTAATAATATGCTAGTGTAATTTGTATCACTAAGCATGTTGTACTCTGGTGCATTAGGAATTCCGTCCAACAGCGCCAAAATGGGGAAGTAATGAAAAACGATATCCAGTTGTTGAACCTTTTAGCACAGATTCGTGTACCTATTCGAAAGGCTTGTTTGTTTTATATTATGAAAATCTCTGTACCTTTAAATTTAACAACCAAATCATCAACAAAAATTGCCTGATCTGACGTAAAATATTACGAAAAATTTGAATCTGTGTATTCCAAATCATCACTCACCTTTTGAATACGAATTCTAATCGTTCTTCAACGAAAGTAGCTTCAAATACAACATCTAAAAGATTACTTTTCGTTACACAGAATGTTTGGGGGAAGAAAGATGTATTAATTTTGGAAGCATTTAATCAATATTCTTGTATATTTAGTACTGGAATTAAACCCATGTTTAGAATGACAAGTATAAAAGCTAGAAATTACTGTTTGTCAACGCCAAGCTACCCGCGCTAGATTTATGTGTGTGATAGCTGCCTCTTTCTTTCTTTTTTATGTAGTAGCTTAATAATGCGTCTGTTTTAGTAAATTATCCAGCAATTTATTTGTGTGGCAGTGAGTTTTGCAAATGTGCCTTAAGCACAGTGCAATGATCAATGCAATGCATATTAATGTGTGGGATGTAACCAGGAGCATGCTTATTCCGCATTCAGAAAAATCTGATACTTTGCCCTTGTATGGCCATGTACTGTCTTGATTTCGGAGTGTAGCTTTAGATCAGGGGTTCCCAACCCTATGCCCACGGGCATCATGGTGCCCGCAGATCGTTTAACATGTACCCGCCGCTGTGCGATCACAGTACAAATGTTTTAGTTTTGAATAAAATTCGATGTGAAAGTTTTCTCATTTTTAGTGAAATAGAAATTGCGTCCAACATAGATACCAGACCAAAGTGAAATGCGACCGATCTCTTTTTTTATGTGCATGTATTATTAACTCTATTCAACTATAAATTCACTTTGAAAAAGTAAATGGTGCCCACCGTTCACCAGATATTCAAGAATGTGCTCTTAGGAACAAAACGCTGGAGACTCCTGCTTAGGTGCAGGATCCGGACGATGCTCGATTAGTCTATGCAAGCCGCCCGGGTGTCCGGACCTGCTCTTACTTGTCACCTGTAATTTATTTGTAAAATATAAAATGAAATATTTAATCGGTTCTTTTACTTTTTTGGTAATAGCGATCCAATTGTTTGAAAGGATGTATTGTAGTCTCGTTGGTCATCTGTATCTGTACTATGTTTCAATTTTTCATTTGATGAAACGCTTACTTCTGCAGTTTCAAAACCACTAACAATTTCATTGCTCTCACATTATGTATCATTTGCGCGTTTTTTTCACAAAGCTTCAAATTTGAATCACACTGTTTATTCTCTTAGACAGAGATTCGAGTAATTATGGAATAAAAATTAAATACTTAACATGATTCTCTTGGAGAATTTGCAGCTTGTGTACAAAACCCCTCTAAATAAAGACCTAGCTCCGCCTCTGATCAGAGGAATAAAACTCTAAAGCTTTTTCTGATACTCTAATGCGTACTTTCTGAAGTATATTTGATGCAATTAAGACACAATAACACGCCGAATAAATACTAATTCAGAAGTCAAACAACAAAAATCAGCGTTATATTTACCAAATTTTCACAGGACTAGTTTCGATGGTTTTACCGAACCACCATCTTCAGCTGCAAAACCGCAAATGAACCAGATAGGAAATAATGATTAGATAAGATAAGAAAGCCTGGACAAGAATAAGCAAGTGGCGCCATCTGTTGGTGAAACCAGAACTAAAACATAATTTCTTTAAAGGCCGAAGGCAAATTTGGATTGGAATTAGGATCGTTAACTAGAACAGAAAGATTTTTATGAATGTGAAATGCCTCTAGAAAATCCAGTTCTCCAATGGAAGATGTTTTTTGAATAATTTTGGCAGCAGAAAAACTGAAAGTGTGGTTTTCGGACCAACAATGTTGAGCAACAGAAGACTTCTGTGTTTCCTTTTTTCTAACATATGCCTCATGTTCCTTGACGCGAAATTTTAAGGCTCTCTTAGTTTGGCCAATGTAAATTAAACCACACTGGCAAGGAATCCTATAAATACCCCAGGAATTCATATCCGGAATGGGGTCCTTGAGTATGGAACTCGGAATTTTATTGATGGGAGAATAAACAACCCGAAAGTTAAATTTCTGCAAAATATGTGCAACTTTATAGCTAATTGATGGAAAGAAGGGAATGACAACAGAATTTTTATAATCTCCTAAAACAAGAGTGTGCCTTTTAGTGTGTTGAGATGAGAATTTTTTAACTGATTGATTAATAATGTTGGGTGGAAAAAAGTTAGCTTCATTTTATTCCTATGTTTTCCGTGCTCTTCAAGTTTGCTCCTCCAAACTAGCCCTTGATGAAGAACTAAATTACTTAAAAGCAATAGCTATTGACAGGGGCTTTCCACCCAACATTATTAATCAAGCAGTTAAAAAATTCTCATCTCAACACACTAAAAGGCACACTCTTGTTTTAGGAGATTATAAAAATTCTGTTGTCATTCCCTTCTTTCCATCAATTAGCTATAAAGTTGCACATATTTTGCAGAAATTTAACTTTCGGTTTGTTTATTCTCCCATCAATAAAATTCCGAGTTCCATACTCAAGGACCCCATTCCGGATATGAATTCCTGGTGTATTTATAGGATTCCTTGCCAGTGTGGTTTAATTTACATTGGTCGAACTAAGAGAGCCTTAAAATTTCGCGTCAAGGAACATGAGGCATATGTTAGAAAAAAGGAAACACAGAAGTCTTCTGTTGCTCAACATTGTTGGTCCGAAAACCACACTTTCAGTTTTTCTGCTGCCAAAATTATTCAAAAAACATCTTCCATTGGAGAACTGGATTTTCTAGAGGCATTTCACATTCATAAAAATCTTTCTGTTCTAGTTAACGATCCTAATTCCAATCCAAATTTGCCTTCGGCCTTTAAAGAAATTATGTTTTAGTTCTGGTTTCACCAACAGATGGCGCCACTTGCTTGTTCTTGTCCAGGCTTTCTTATCTTATCTAATCATTATTTCCTATCTGGTTCATTTGCGGTTTTGCAGCTGAAGATGGTGGTTCGGTAAAACCATCGAAACTAGTCCTGTGAAAATTTGGTAAATACAACGCTGATTTTTGTTGTTTGACTTTTGAATTATATTTGATGCAGTTAAGAAGTAAAAGATAAACGACGAAATGACAGATCAGTTTTCTTTTTATTTACAAAAAAATTTTAATCTTCAATCAAAAATGAGTAAGTATGCTATTATTTAAATTTAAAATGTGACTGTATTCGGCACAAAACAAGAAAAGATGTATTATCTAGTCAATATCTCCACTAAAGACATTTACAACATTAAAGCTAAAACGCGCTGTACGTAATGAATTAAGCCTAAGTTACAACATTAAGCTAAACGTGCTGTATGTAAGATCATGGCAAATTCCTTTAAGTTTATCAGCCTGGTTTCTGGGTTGCATTCGAAGACAACTTTTTGAAGAAATCTAACTCATATTTATACTGCACATAAGGAATTCTGTAATACAGTCAGCTAGTTTAACCACTAGGAGTAGAACCCCGGACACACTACCGGTGCTCTTCTTTTTTTTTTTTTTTTTTTTTCGGGGGGGGGCTTAACTACATACGCCACTTCTGTTTGACTGCTTTCCATAAAATACTAACTTAAGACAATGGGAATCGGTAATAAGAGACAAATATTTTTTTGTTTAACACGGAATATTATACATTAATATGAACATGATATATAATAAAAACATTAATACTGCAAGGAATAAACTTGAATAAACATTAAATGCAGTTATTCATGTGGATACCTGGTGTGCTATGAAACCGAGATGTTAGTTTTAATTGGAAAGAAAATAATCCTTTCCGTACTTATTAAGAAATAACTGAAGCATTTTAGGACAGATATTTCATATTTCAATCAATGCAATATGCTTGATTCCAGTGTATGAATTTCTTGGTTATCATTATACATAAAAATTTATTCTAAACTTTGTTTATTTTTCCTTGATCCACACGCAAGAGAAATAGTCCAAATTATGAAACATTTTTTACACATTTAAAGAATTTAATATTTGAAACTTATTTTATTTGTTTCTAAAATTGTAAATTATAAGAGTAGGCTATCTAATATTTGTAAGATAATCTTTGAAACACTGTATTTGCGACAATCTTGCCTCAAATAATTCGTAAATCATATTCCGAAATATGTTTAAATATAACCCAACTATTAATACGATCTCAACTGCATGCAGCTGATTTGCGTTGCTAATAAAGGCATATTTAAGCATCATATATTGAGAATGCATCATCACTGCTAGTGGGAATAATTGAAAACTCTTTAGAACGAGGGTTTAAAATTCTGTGTAGTTCGCTGGCAGTGTATACTTGCAGATTCTAGCAGCCAACAACAGTACATGTAATTAATTTATTACGCAGTCCAATGGAATTTTCTGTACTTTTCCCATCGGATAAATTTTCCGAAGATATTAATCTTATCTTTTTCTGTTTTCTGAATAATGTAGTTAAACAATTAAGCATTATCATTTGTCCCCCCTGAACCAAGATTAGATAAAACAAAGGTGAAAAAGAGGAGAAATCAAACATTTTTAGGCAACATTATGGGTAAGTAATACACGTTTTTAAGAAATAATTATTTATTATGTTTCATGTATACCATATGTTTGATAATTAATAACTAAAATTCTCATTAAAAGTATCAAATATCGAGTTTTTTCATTTAATTTCCTAAACTGCAAACCTGAATAAGATCAATAACAATAAAAACGTTAGTTTGAAATATGAGTAGTTTTAGGTTTTATGATTAACTACATAGCTAAAGAATATTAATTTTCACCGAAGAATAAAGCAAATGCTTTCTTATAAGATTTCATCTGAAAATGGGGAAAAATAAAGTGAAAGCGAACGAATGATCAAGTTGATGAATTCTGTTATGAAGTTAATAAAATCAACTTTTTAATAGCCTCAAATTTTAGAAACTCAAATTCGGCTAATTTTGGAAAGTGTAAGTTAGTATCTTATTTTACTGCACTGCTATTCAAAATCTGTATATATTTTCAATTAATCGATTAATCGATTTTATTATAATCATATATTTTCAATTAATTAAAATCGTACTTTTTTCATTTCAATTTCATTGTATATATTAATTTATTTTCATTTTATATATTTTCATTTTTATATCGTATTTATTTAATCGTATATTTTAAATTAATCTATCTAGGCTCATTGAATTAAAGTATAATTAAATGTTAGTGTTTTTAATATATAAGTTTAATTTCTGAGACAACGAGGAAAGAAGCGTCGAGTAGACTACATGCATTTAGTTTGCCCTGAACCCTTCAGTGTAAGTGATAAAACGTCGATATCGTCATTTCGTAATTTTAGGGAAAATTTCCCAGAACGATAAGCGACTTTTAAGAATGGATATAAACTGTTCGGATGAAATATCTTCAAAATTAACCTGTAGATTGAATAAATCTCAAAAACGCACAAGCATTTAAATTCATCTGCAGACTGAGCAATTTTCAGTAACACTTATTTTTAAAATGCAAAGATAGATCAATTCTTTCTACCTGGAGTATATTTTTTTATTATTAAAATAATGTATAATATACAATTTCTTTTTCGCCTGTTACTTTAAAATGAAACCCGGATAATGCAATATAGTGTTGCTTATTTGAATAACTTGTGCTTAAGTAAACTTAACCTTTCAATGCATTCAAGAATTAACTCGGGTAAGCGGAATTAAATTATTTCCGCGCACCCGAGTAAATAAGTTCAAGAACTTTTATTTATTTATTTATTTATTTTGTCAGATGTGAATACAACAAAATACATCTGTTACAGTTTTGAGTTGAATTAAAGAAAGGGAGTAAAAGAGGTTGAGTCAAAATAAAGAATAAAAAATTGGCGGAAAAAAAGACTACTTTCGGAATTTTTATTGGCGCATTAAGGAGTTAATGTAAATCTGTGTAAGCATTGTTGGAAATACTATAGTAACAAGAATCAGCTTAGACTACAAACTTTACAGTACTAGTTGCGAAAGTTCGATATCTAGGATGCGTTAACTTACAAGAGACACATTGGAATTTGGAAAAAAAAAAAAAAAAAAAAATTGAGAAAGCATTTTAATTGTAATCAGGAGAAACCAAACTTTAACTTAAATGTACTCATCTGCATTTTAATATGGAGAGAGAATTTATATCACAATTAAGTGATGTTGATATTCATCTGTAAAATGAAATTACTAGCTCTGAAATCTAAAGTTTTGATTACTGAAACTTTTTAAACTTGGTTTGAAATCTTTTATCACCATTAGTAGTCATTTAGTCTGAGGTTAGATTTTAGGATGTTAAATATCGACCAAGATTGTCTTTTTCAGAGCTGTTATATGAGGACAGTAATGGTACCATAGGTGTCATGTTAAATGCCGTTTCATTAATTCTTTGAAAATGAGACAGTAGATTTTGGCAACTGAAAATAAAGCAATTAAAAACATAAATGTCTCACTGAATTAAAATATGATTAAATGTTAGCGTTTTTAATATACAAGTTTAATTTATGAGACAACGAGGTAAAGAAGCGTTAAGTAAACCACATGCATTTAGTTTGCACTATTTCTTTTAGTTATTATTTTTTCCACCTGTGGTGGAAATCGGTCGATTCTTTCTACGTTTTTTTAGGGACAGAAACAAACAATTGTACATTTTGACACTTTAGCCTGATTAAAGAATACAGTGAAAGATATCCAACGAAGAAGTACACGAGCTATGTTTCATCCAAAAATTTAAGGAAATTTTAAAACCCAGCTTCGGGAGGGAAAAATTAGTAGCAGTAGTTATAGAAGCAAAGGAACCTGGAAAACTAGCGAAGCTGCTAGGAAGCTAGGTTGCCTGAATAAAAGGTTTCTTTCGCATTAGGAACCTTACTTCAGCTCAACAAAGTGCTAATTTGTCATCAAATTGAACAGCATAACTAAATGGTGATGGATTTCTGTTATGAAAAAAAGGAATCTGCTGATTTTACAGCCAATTTATTCACAAGAATAACATATACGTTATTTAATATGTAGCAACATATATGCTCATTGATTCAAGAGCTGTTGAACGTGTTATCGAATTAGTTTGAAGATAATATAGCTTAACTTCTGAAGACAGAGCAGAGGTATTCAGCCAAAGACAACGTTCTTAATTTAAGACAAGAATAGAGCCGCCCAACAGGGAGGGATAGAGGTTAGCGACGCTGACTTGCCGTACCGAAGGATCCAGTTTAAAACCCCGAAGAAGGCATGGATGGTTATAAATGTACAGTGTTTGTGCGGCATGGTGGGCAATCTAAATATGCGACGAGCCAAAAGTTAAAAAAAAAAGAGGTTGATGGTAGAGGAAGTGGGGGGGGAGACCCTCGGACCCGTGCCCTTCCCCGGGATGCCCGTTATCAAAATTGAGGGCGGAATGCTAAACAAAGTCGTACTGTCATCTATATACTGCTCAAGGCTCTTGCCCACGACAGGCGTAATCTTGCACTGCTTGCCCAGTACCTCCTACATACAAAGCCAAGTAGTGCCAGTACCTCCTACATACAAAGCCAAGTAGTGCCAATACCTTCTACATACAAAGCCAAGCAGTGCCAGTACCTCCTACATACATACCCATGCTTGAACGCTCTGACGTCACGAAAGTCGTCTCTCCACTATCCTCATCCTGATATTTTACATGCTGTTATATATAATTTTATTGTTGTGAAGAAACTAATTTCAGACGAATGTGAGCAAAAATTTTTATTTTCGACTAATCCACGAGATACAGTGTGTAAAATTACTTTAAATTTACTTCATGAAAAATTTTTTTTGGAACTGAATGACTGTGCAAAACTTCATAACCCTCAGATTATTTTGAAAAATATCATACAATCATCAACAAATATTTTCTAAATAATTACTGCAAAAAGTTAATTTGTTAAGCAATAATTTAACTAAGCAACGGAAATTGAAAACATTAAAAAAATAGTTTATGTATGTAGCAGAAATGAAATATGTTATGTGTTTATGGTACAAAATAAGAGAGTGAAACTAACCTATTTTTTCTTAATATTTTCAGACTTGTAATTCATTTTTAAATGAATATTTTCTGCAGAATGTGTATAATATTTTGAATAAAAAAGTACTTTTTCTATTTGTGTTGTGAAATCTTTGCCACCTATTCCAAAATGATTGCACGCATACACACACAAAAAAAGGGAAATATTTGCAATTATCATAGAAAAGTGCTAAAGCTCTAAGGTCTGTTATATAATATACTAAGCTTTTTCATCATAAACTAAAGAATATTCATTTTTGAAGATAAAATACTTTGTCAATTAATATTACTTTCGTTTATATTTTGAAATCAATATCTTGAAATTTTCTAATCTTATTTTAATTGAAACAGACGTATTTGTTACATTAATTTTAAACTGTAAGAAGGAAGTACGTACAATTTGTAGTCAAATACAATTCCAGATGACTAATTTTTATAGATACTAGCGGGCTGAAACCCGCTTTTCATTGTTCAATGTTCATGAGTTTCCATTGTAATTTCGCCGTTATTCGAAAGTTGAACCGAACTACCAGTGTTCAGCAATTTTGAGCAGTCTGCGTCCGCTTTGTTCACCTATGTATGGAGAAGATACTGCATAAACGATACACATGCGTAAAAGCAAGAAAACACCCATGGAGCCAGCCCGTTCGCCGGGATCGAAAGTTGGACCGAACTACCAGTGTTCATTGGTTTTGTGCTGGCTGCGCCCGCTTTATTCACATATGCATCCAGAAGACACTGCATACACGATACACATGCGGAAAATCACGAAAACACCCATGCAGCCAGCCCGCTCTCTCGGATTCGAAACATGGACCGAACTACCAGTGTTCAGCGGATTTGAGCGGGCTGCGCCCGCTTTATTTACGTATCCGTCTATTAGATACTGCATACAAAATACACATGCCTAAAATCACAAAACACCCATGCAGCCAGCCCTTTCGCGGGTATTCGAAAGTTAGACCGAACTACCAGAGTTCAGCGCTTTTGCTCGGGCTGCGCCCGCTTTATTCACGTAGGCTTCCAGAAGATTCTGCATACAGGATACACATGTGTAAAATCACGAAAACACCCATTATTCGCGTATACGTCCAGAAAATACTGCATACATGATAAATCACAAAAACACCCATGCAGCCAGCCCGATCGCCTTTATTCGAAAGCTGGACCGAACTACCAGTGTTTAGCAGTTTGCGCGGGCTGCGCCCGCTTTATTTACGTATGCATCCACAATATACTGCATGCACGTTACACATACGGAAGATTACGAAAGCACCTATGGAGCCAGCCCGTTCGCCGAGATTCGAAAATTGGACTGAACTACCAGTGTTCAGCGATTTTACAGCTCAGGCTTTTTGCCAAGTGTAATCGCAAAAAATTTCGGGTATTATATTCAAACAGTAGATTCGTTATTAAAATTCCTTTTGATAAACTTTAACATAATCGCACACAAAGGTGCATCAATATATATATTAATGCAAGTAATCAATCATAATTATTTATAATAAGAAAACTTTCCATATACCATGTCCGAGCAACAGAAATTCAATTTAAAACCCTGAACGAAAAAAAATTTAATCAGAATTTAAATAAATAGTTTAATTATTATTTTTTTGCAATTAAAATTTAATATTAGCTTTATGCGAACGGAGACATTATATTAATGCATTTATATATAATAACAAAAGCAGTGAATGATTACGTAGCTCAGTAACACAAATGAGCACGCTGATTTAAGCTATTAGACATATTAATTTGTATTACTCAAAGTTGCTTTTCTTATTCAGATCCAAAAATCACGAATTATTCGAAAAATGCACAAAAAATACGTATCTCGGCAACCGACAGTCCGATCGGCTCGCAATTTACAATCTTATAATTGCCAAATTTTGAAAAGAGGTTTGGTCTTTGTTCCAGACAGATTGGCAAATTAGAAGATTAATTAGCCATAATGAATAAAAATCCTCCACTACTTTAATTTCATCCCAGGCGAATGGCCTTGACGATTCCAAAAGTCGTGCGGAAACCATCTCCCCCTCTCCGACACCCGTCGCTTTCGAATCGAAGGCCGTCAACCAAGAGTTAGGAAGGGGAGATAAGGTAGTAGCGCTTTTTTAATGAATCTTCTAATTAGGCTCCTAATTAGCAAAACAGTTTACAACGAACACTAACCTTTATCTGAGCATCCGGGAAGTGCAAAATTCAAAATTTGAACGAATTCGGTTAATTCTTTCAAGAGTTACATATTTTTGTGCATTTTTCCGGCTGAATTTCTCTAATTAAGAAAAATGCACAAAAAACACGTATCTCAGCAACCGAAAGTCCGATCGGCTCACAATTTACAATCTTATAATTGCCAAATTTTGAAAAGAGGTTTGGTCTTTATTCCAGAGAGATTGGCAAATTAGAAGATTAATTAGCATAATGAATAAAAATTCTCCACTACGTTAATTTCGTCCCCCGCTAATGGCCTTGACGATTTCAACTGGAAAACGGATACAGCTGCAAACCCTCAAAACCCGTCGCCTTCGAATCTCAGCCTGTCCACAAAGATATCGGAAGGAAAGAAAAAGGAGTATTAGGGCGTTTTTAATTACCCCGTGAATTAGGCTCCTAATTCGCAAATCAGTGCAGAATCAATTCCATCCGTCGTTTCATCATCTCGCGGGTTTAAAATTTAAAATTTCAAAGAAATCGGCCGGTAAGTTTCGGAGATACCGATTTTTTGTGCATTTTTCGGGCTAATTACCATCTTTGCTAATTAAAGTCGCACGAAGATGCGAATGGCCAAAATGGCGAGCCACGGACGTCCTGAATCCAACGGTATGCTCCGCTAAGCTCTACACCCAGCCGTTTCGGAGAAGATGAGGTTACAAACAAACAAACAGACGCGCACAGATTTTAATAGTGTAGAGATTTACTAATATATTAGTTTCATTTTATTCTATGTTTAATTCTGACAAAGAAATAAAATTTCTAGAAATATAGTTGTACGTATACAGAGGAAAATGCATCTGATAACTCTATAAAAAATAAACTAGACTAAAAAAGTACTTTCATTTCTTCCCAGCTGTAAGGCCTCATACATTTGTACTAAGTTATTTTTTCTCAAAGGGATTTACTGTAATAAAAAGTAAGTAGCCATGAAGTTGCCTAAATAAACATTTATTCCCCTTTTTCTCACTACAATGTATGGTGTCATTTCCTATTATTTCTAGTTATAACTGTACCGGTAGAAAAATTTCAGGTAAAAAGTAAGTATTTTTTTAATGCGTTTTACACCCTAGTTGTGCTACTTTCTTAATAAAGATCTGAAATTATTCTGAAAATTTTAAATCTTGCCTTAACACTAAACTCCTTATTCCTTACAATTCTAAAAATTCAAGGCATTTGATCTATTTAGATGTTTTAAAAGTTTCTGCTGATTATCCTGATAAAAAATTCCAGTAAGTGCATATCAATTATACAACTTCATATTTATCATTTGCTAAAAAATTCTTAGATAAGTTACAATTAAATCATTTTTAGGAACAAAAATTTACTAGTTACAAGAAAATTATATATGTACATATTAAACAAAAGGGATGTTACAGACAATAAATGATAAGAATGAAACTTGAGAATTTTGAATTCCAAACAAGTGTAAAGTTTGTTGAATTTTTGCAATTTTCCTTTTTTGTTATTGAGAAAGATGCAATTACATATTCTTCAAAAATAGGAATCTAATTGAAAAAGCTTAAATGTATGGAATTTTTTGCGCCTATATTGAAAATCAACACTGAATGAATACAAATATATGCTCAAAAATAGTATTTTTCATATTGCTCAAAAATAGTATTCAAATCATACTCCAGGTTTATTATATGTTACAAAATTCAATCCAACAGTGAAGTGAACAAGATCAAAACCGGAAAATTACTAAACAAATATGTGTAAATAGCAAATGTTGTTAAAAACTGATTCTGCAAAAATAAAACATGATTAATAAATTTATGATTAGGGATTTTTAGTTTTAATCAACTGTTAACTTGTCATTATGCATTATTGTTGCCTTTTTATTAAGGAAGAGGATATTTAGTAAAATATATATTCAAAAAACAAACCAGCAACAGCCAGATCTTAAACATGTATTTGATTACCACCATCTGAAGTATGTTAAATCAATTTCTGTTTTATTATTTTAAGTATAAAATTATTTAAGAAAAGTTAAGATACGTATTTGAAATTAGGAAATGCAGTCGATGAAGGGCAAATCGGATATACATATTTATTTATTTAAAACCAAATGATATAAGCCTTCTGCAAGGGGGCGGGACTACGTTTCATTTTCTCTCGCCTTAAGGGCATAACAGCGATAAGTGGCTTCATGTGGCAACCATTCTGTCTGTAGATAGACGTAGTGTCAGCCGTGCCGTGGCTTTGTATGTAGGAGGTACTGGCTTGCCACGATGAATTTCGTGGGCTTGTTGTGATGTTACTGTCATACAACTGAGATAAGTAACAACAATAACAGAATTGAATAGAATGAAGTCAAGCATATGAAGGGATCTTTGAATCTTTGTGTGAAAAAAAGCTGAATTAAGATGAGGAGGTATATTAAATTTCGATGAGTTCTTGAACCAGTGATAACCATACATATTATTCTTCTAGGTAATTTGGCCTGAAAATCCACAACTTTTAGAATTCAATTTTTTTCAATTAATCCATCTAGGCTAAAACTGCAGCAAATGGACAAAGCTATTATGTTCACAACATTTTTTGTGATACCCGGAAACTTGGAAATTTTTTTTTTATAGAAGTCAATATCCAATAGACAGATTTGATTTAGGTAATTAAGTAAAATCAAAAGAACAAACAATTCACAAATCAAACAGAAGAAGCTAGACTTAATACCAGGAAGAGAATTTCATCGAATGAATATAAGTAAGAGAAGACTGCAATAGGACTGAAGAGACATAAAGCGGAGTCTAGAAACAAAAAAAGTCATTTAAGGTTAAAGAAGCCGTCCAGACGGTATAGTGGTTCTGAAGCCCACTGCGGCAAAGAAAGGCCGGTTCGAATCCCGGAGAAGGCATGGATGTTTGTAAATGTATAGTGGCTTTGCGGCTTGAGGACACTCTAAATATATGGCTAGCCGAAAGTTCTCTCGTGTGGTGACGGAGAGTCATCATCCACCGTCTTTAGTTCGGCGCCACTGTAGAGTCATTAGAATTTTTGAAGCAGGAAACATGAAAAATGAGCAATGTTCTCACCGGGACTCGAATCTGGACCTCTCGAGTACGCGCCAAGTGCCTTTACACCGCGAAGGCTTGCAGAAAGGAGGGAGAAAATACCAGTAACGCAATAAAAGAACTGTAAATTTTCTCATTTTTAGTTTATGTGACTGGTTTTTACTTCTGCATTTTATATTGCCTTATGTTATGCATTTTCAGAAGTGAATGTTATCATCAGATATTAATTATTTTATGTAGTCATCATATATTTTAATCATTGTTTTACATTTTTACTTTCGTCACGCCTTTTTTATATATATAACCGGTTTTATTCTACTATTATCACATGCTTTTTAAGAGATTGTTGTACTATTTACTATTCAAATTCTATTTGAAAATGCTGTTTTATACTTTTAAGTTTTTCTGATCATTTTCTGTAATCTTTTATTTAATTCATTGCATAAAAAAAGGGCTTTGTCCTAAACTTATATATATAGGGCAATTAATTTAGCTAGATTATGTGGTAAAATTCCAACCAACTTATTAACTACTTCTTGCAGTGAATGTTAATGAAGCATAACCGGACATAATTAACTTTTTGTGTATGTACCTTCTGAAAGGTTTTAACAGCGTGCTGCTTTTAATTCATTGTTTGACACCATTATGTTCAAGATATTACATTTAAAATTATAACATTTTTTTTTACTTACTTACTATTTATGCACTTCCTTTCCATTTAGGGTACAGAAGTGGGCTGCTGATTTGTGTGATATTTGTTTTACCAGCAGTTATTGCTGGTGATTGCGGTGATTGCTTCACGGCAGCTGTATTTGAGCATCGCCCCAGAGCTCAAAGCAATAGTACACTATCACCCAGAGAAATAGTATCTTCAAACCTTCGCTTTTATGAGAAAGCAGCATCATTAGCGGCCAAGAATGTGAGTTACTTTGAAGATTTTAGTTCTTTTTTAAAAGGTCAAAACCTTTTCTCTCTGATTATGGTCATCGTTCCGACTGAAAAACGTGCCTTTACTATCACGTTAAAAATTGTTAAAAAATATTTACTTTTCATAAACTGCCATCATGATCATCTAATTAAAATTTTCGCTAACGCAGTTTTTATACTTGTGATAAATCTCGATCGTTCTCTAATGCAAGACCTAGTAATACTTTGTCATTTACTATTTTTTTCTTCTTGGTGTTTCACTCTTGTTGGGACTAATCTTCCCGATCTAAGCATAGTTCAGATCAGATCTATGAATTCATCGTGGCCAAGAAGGAAATCGGTCCGCTTGTCGTTAACCTAAGTCTTGGAAATGTATAAGTGACGGCACGATTTTGTCAAGTTCTGTCCTAATTTTTAAGGAGACAGATTTAGGGGTCTCCAACGCCTACTGTCTTACCACCAGCCTCTCGAGAGGACTTTCGGCTCTAGAGGACCAACCCTCCATGCGGAGCTTAATATCTAGTGTGGTAGGACTACACCAATGAGGAATTTCTGGTTCACTTTTATTTGTCCCTGGTATACGTACATAGATATATGAAATAAATCTACCACTAAAGTATCAACTGCTAATAAATATTAGACATTTAATGACACAAAATTGTCCGGAATAACTACTTATAACTGTATCATTTATTAAAACAAAATAAAAAATATAAAGGAAATTTACGTAAATATATTGCTTAAAATATAAAGCAAATTTACTTATCAAGGAAATAGATGTGCTTGTTTATTCTTGCATAAAAAGTTAAGTATTAATTGAATACTTGACGTACAAGATACAGAATATTTTAAGTTTTTTTCAAGTTGATTGATATTTTGATTTTGTATTCGTCAGTGATGAAGACGTCTCACACTGCGGCAGAGTACCGAAAATCTCAGTCATTAATCGAAGACTGAAATTTGATAAATGCATTTGATTCTATAGAACTTTCAGAGTTCCTACTTCGCAACATGAGAAAACGAATGTTCTAGATCCTATAACACGATTGCTTTTCCATGCTCTAAAGTGAATAAACCTTTCTTGAGACTGTTAAGAAGAAACATCTAACAGAAGCTTCTTTAGAGTGACTTCTGTATTCGCTTATAATCTCTCTCAACTCCCGATTAATTAGAGGTGGAATAACCGGTTTCGGATTCATCGATCCTGCCTAAAAAAAAAGTGGGTTTGTTTATTGTTGAACGATGGGAATATTATTGTCACAAACCATCAGAATGAAGCAAAATTTCTGCGAGAACTGCTAGAAGTAAATGCTGAGATAACAGGAGTAGTAGCAGAAAGTCAAACAGGATATGTCACAGGATTTAGAAACAGTTTGGACTGTTTTTATCCGCAACGATACATAATATGACTGTAGGCAGGGTGGTTCAAAATTCATGGTAAAAACTTGGGAGGTGCAGAACAAAGATATGAAGAATATTCACATAAGAAACCCAGGTCGCAATCCATTTATTTAGTCATAAATACAACTTAAAGTACATTTACAAAAAGAAAACTATGATGTTTTCGGATAGACGATTGTCTGATCACGGATTGTTTCAGCGGTTACATCGTCAACTTTGTGAAACAAATTCTTTCCACGTCAGCAGAAAGAATGCTAATCAACGACGAACTGTGCGCAGGCCAAGATTTGAAGAAAGCATCTTGACTTGAACATTGCGGCTGATAAACCACAGTCAAGTACAACATCTGTTGCACAAACCGTGTGCGTCAGCATACGATTTGAAGAGTGTTAAACAAAAATCATTTACACCTCTTCCATTTTCAGCAAGTACAAGCTTTGAATCCGCAAGGCTATCATCAGCGCCTGATATTCTGCCCGTAGCTTTTGCAGCAATCTGCATTGCAGCCGGAATTCACAGCTCACGTGCTGTTTACAGATGAGGCGACGATTATCCGCGAGGGTGTATTTAATGCTCACAGTTCTCATGTGTAAGCAACTGAGAATCCAAGTGCAACACAACCACATGCGTCTCAACAACGAATCAGTATAAATGCGTGGGTGGGTATCGTCTAGACGTTTTAATTAACCTATACCTTCTGCCCCAGCGACACAATGGCCAACGTTATCTTACGTTTCTAGAACAGGTGTTACCAGAACAACTGCAAGATGTTCCGATCTCAATTCGTAATAGAATGTGGTTCCATCCAACTTCAGCACTGATGTTCGCAATTACCTGAATGTTACTTTTAGGGCGCGATGGATTGGCCGTGGTTGACCAGTCCCTTGGTCACCCCAATCTCCCGATTTATGGAGCCTCAATTGCTTTTTCTGCGGACATCTGAAAAGTCTTGTTTATGTGACTCAATTGACTCAGCTGAGGATCTCGTTGCTCGAATATCAGTAGCTGATGCATGTGTGCGTGAAGTACCTGGCATCTTTGCCAGTATACGCCAGTCGCTTCATTGACGCTGTCATGCATGTATCGCTGTTGGTGGACAGAATTTTTAATAGTTTTTGTAAACATCTTTTTTCAGTTGAAGTGAGATACCCTGTATTTATGACTACATAAATAGATTGCGACCTAAGGTTCCTATGTGAATAATATTCGTATCTTTGTTCTGTACCATGAATTTGGAATCACATTATATAATCTAGAATACATAAATAATGTTAATCATTCATTAAAAATAATGGCTAAATCTCAATTAATTAAGTATATAGCTAACAATCTTCTGTTTCCCATTGACTCCTATCGCAATACACAAGTAATATTGTAACCTATTTTTCCTCTCCTTATGCAGTGCATAATCGGTGTAATTTGAAGATCCAGAAGTCGAGTCCTGGCGAGGGCATTGCTCATTTTTCCCGTTTTCTTCTCCAAATAAAATGCCTTGATGATTCACCACCAACATTTGGCAACTGGGGACTTTCCTTCCCAGTCGCCCTTTAAGTGGGGAAGAATGTAAGGTATTTTCTCTCTCCCTAGGACGTGGGCCGATTTACAAAATTCAAATTGCTTTTTTCATATCTCGAAAGCGCAACTTAGAATATATATTAGACTTATATATAGCATTGTTCTAACATAGGTATTTTGACACAAAATCGGACTTTTTCTGAAATAACATACCATTTTTTCCCATATTTCGATTCTACGACTCAAATTAAGCCTAGATATTAAATTTTGTAAAATTTGGTGCGAACTTTACGAAGAAATTCATTTTTTTAGTTTGCGTCAAGAATTTCCTTTTTTAGTTTGCCTGTTTTTAGTTTGCCACTTGGCGAACTTCTTAATATACGTCAACCAATTTTCCTTTCCCTTCCATTATGCCGGAGCGGAAAAAAAGGCACCTTGTTCCTACCTTTTTACATTGTGGATGAGCGGAAGAAAAGTCACATCATTCCTACTTTCAAATAACTTTAGCAAAGTGTCTAAACCACATTTGATGTTTTATCGCTTTCAACAAATATACCAAATTTGAAAACGCGCCAATATATAAATTCACGTATATCCTTGGAAATTTTGAATAAAAACTGTAATTTTTTGCAGATATGCTTAGAAATACGTCTACTTTAAGATGTTGGTAAAAATTTTATAGATTATAATGAAAAAAATTTTTTTAATTTATAAAAGTTATTTAAAAATACAAATTTTAAAAATAAATCATAAAGAATGAGTGAATTTTATTTGGAATGAACCTGATTTTCGAAATGCGAAAGGAAGAATCAAATAAATTGAATAAAAAAAAAGAGAGATTAATAAATTTATACCAAACTCAATTAACACTTAGGAGCTAAAATTTTGAGAGCTAATTGTTTAAAAACTACTCGTGTGATTTTTTACAAAACATGGTAGTTTGGCGTAGTTGGAGTCGTAGAATGCAAATATGGAAAATAATGTGTATGTTATTTCAAAAAAAGTCCGATTTTGTATCAAAATACCTATATTAGAATAATGCTATATCTAATACATGTCCTAAGTCGCGCTTTCGAGACGTGAAAAACGCAAACTGAATTTCGTCAATCGGCCTTGTAGAACGGGAGATATAGAACTGTCCTCCCCCCACCTTTTTTTTTTTAGTCCAAAGGAGCTTTGTCCCTGAAGGACAATTGTTTTCGTTTTGAGATTTTGCGTTGGTTCACTATAAATGTCCGTTTCACTTTTCAAACTGTTGCCACCAAATGTTATATGTTGTTTTATGGCAGTTTTTAAATAAGGTATGTTCATTTTTACTTATTTAACATTTTGTGCGATGCTATAAAGCTTTTGAATAATAGCTCTTAACACTGCGAACTGTATAAAGTTTTTCATAAATAGTAAGAACAAACAAATGGGAAACCTATAATATAATTCTCTGTGTGATCCGGCACTTTTGTTTGCGCAATGGTAATCTCTATTTACGTCAAATTACGTGAAAAATCTGAATTTTTTGCGACTTCAGCTAATATAAATTTTTTGTCAAAAACTTCCACATACTCATTCCACACACGCATAATATAAATTTTTGTCCAAAAATTCCACACACTCATGAAGCACATTTAGCAGTATGTTTATTTTAATGTTCTCAATTCTAACAATATATATTCTAATAAGGAAAGGTTATTCTGAAATTCTAAAAACGTTTGGTTAGAATAAACTTAACAAAACAAGTATTTTTAAGGAAATATATTGCGGAACTATGTAGTCTCTGATATGCATTTAAAAGACAAAATCGGCAAATTATCCGGTTTTTAATCTGAATTCGGGACTAGGTGGCTGAATTTAAGAATATCAGAATATAGGCTTAGGATGAAAGATCGCAAATGGGCGAAAGGCTTCATTGTCTTTAAGGGCTTTACATCTTTGAATGTGTTATATAGCTGGGCAGCACGAATGCAGCTTTTCAAGAAAGACGAAAGAACAAGAGGGGAAAACAGACAATATAAGGATCCGAAGAAATATATTCCTCTTGAAAAATTAAATTAAGCTATTGAAATGCTTCTAGAAACATCTGAAAACACTTAGGCTTCAAAATTATTTCCAGAAATATCTACAACTTCTTCAAAAGAAAAAAAAAAAAATCTGAAAGGTTTCAGATTTTAAATTACATTCAAAGGGCCGTTTTTTTAATGTTTTGTGTGTTACCTTTAGTGATTAAATATCATGTTCTTTGCACTTAAACCATAAAATTCAGTTCAACAGCAATGTCCCAAAATAATTTTTATGATGAGTATATCTTTAGGATTTCCAATACACAGGTCCAAACGCTGGAGATAAAATTTTTTTTTTTTTTTTTTTTTTTTTTTTTTTCCGTAGAGTGTTGCTATTGCTCGATTTTAAATCGTCGAGTTTGTTACTTAAAAATTCGTTAAAGTTTTACAAAATATGAAATCGATTATCAAACAAATTCCAAATTTCAAATTTGATCTTCCACATGCCCATATTCGTAGGAGGATTACGCCATTCAAAATTCGATGGCTCTATGTACCGTTGTTTTATCACAATGCGAGAAATATACATACATTCATGCAAATTTTTCATCATTTAAATTCTTCAAACATAATAGACTCTAACATTTGGTGGCAACAGTTTGAAAAGTGAAACGGACATTTATAATGATTCAACGCAAAATCTCAAAACGAAAACAATAGTCCTTCAGAGACAAAGCCCCTTTGGACTAAAAAAAAAAAAAACAGCCTTGAAAAGAAACTTGGCTAATCTTTGGAATATGGAAACAGGTTGTTTGGCGACATTTTGGTAAGGCGATAAAAGTTACTAGCTAGGACTTTAACAGTGTACATGGATAAAGTCAAGAGTGTGCGCAATGCCATTTTTGTGCAATTCTGGGATATTTTTTAAGTGAAAATAGGTCGACGTGTACATGGATACCATATATGTGCAATTCTTAAAAACGCGGCAAGCAGTGGGCGATTCTGCACTTTCTCCCAATTTCGCACCTAATCTTCGTCATGATTAAGCACTTTTGTTCCATAAAAGTTCTAGCATAAGCGTAATTCGGCTAGCAGATTGTTGGAAAAAAATTTTGAGTTAAAAAAAAAGCCTTTACTTCGTGAAAACAAAATGGCGTCAAAAAAAAAAAAAAAAAAAAAAAAAAACTAGCAGGTTGCTGTAGCAGGGTTGGTCACCAAAAAATCGCCAAGTTACCATAATCCGAAGATTAACCAAAAACTTATCAAGCTCAATCATACCTTCGGTGATAAATGTTATCTAAACAGTTTTTTGAAAATATCTTTTTTTCAACATTTAAAGAACTAGTAAGTGTTTTCGAAATGAAATGTTAGGAAATCTCTTAAACAGTATTTACCTTTGCGAAAAGAATTTTATCAATAATACAATTTTTTCTTTTTCCAGGGAGCCGACATAATTGTTTTCAATGAATTTGGTTTATTTCCTTATGAACCCAGCAGAGAATTTCTACGGAAATACATGGAACACGTTCTTGACCCGAAGAAAGTCGAGTTTAATCCATGTGTCGAAAACGATAAAAATCGTTACATACTTCACACACTCAGCTGCATGGCTCGGCGAAACAAAATCTTCGTCGTCGCCAATGCGGGCGACATTCATCCTTGCAACTCCGTATGTGACATAAGTGAAACTAAAAGCTGTGCCGATAAGTGCCCAGAGGATGGTGTCCTTATGTACAATACGGATGTTGTTTTTAATCCAGAGGGCAAACTTGTTGCTCGCTATCACAAAATGCATCCTTATTTTGAAGTTTTAAATGTACCGGATGAACCAGAATATATTACATTTGACACGAACTTCGGTAAATTTGGACTTATCGTTTGTTTTGATTCTGTTTTTGAAGAAGCTTTTATTTTAGCAAAAGAACACGGAATTGACACACTTTTATTCCCTACTTATTGGTTTGACGATATTTTGCCTCTCAATGCTATAGAGTTTCAACAGTCATGGGCTCTCGCTAATGGTGTCAACTTTATTGCAGCTAATGCTCAAACGCCAGGATTAGGAACATTAGGCAGCGGAATTTTCTCGAAGGAAACCGGCGCTGTAGTTTACACTTATGAACCGGATGGGGAATCTAAGTTACTCATAGGCAATATTAAAATAAAAAAATCTTCTAAAAAACCCGTAAAGAGCTCGATTACAGTCATAACAGAAGACGGCAGTTATTTAACAACAGAAACCGGAAAACATTTTCCAGAACATTGTTACGAAAGCAAAGTAGGTCCGGCAAAAGATCTTTATCGCGATTACAGGTGTTTCAAATCTCAAACAGAAAATTACACTCTCATCAAATTAGAAACCTCCGCTGGTAAAGTTGAAGCTTGTAACAATGAATTTTGTTGCTCCGTTAAATATTCCGCAAATGATATGCAGGAAGACTTTTATTTAGCCGTTTTCAATGGAACCAACAACGTTAAAAATTATTATCACTGGTGTGAAGAAACTTGTATGTTAATTAGATGCGATCCATTTGATGGCAAAGCATGCGCAATTCAACCTTCTGTTTCCAAAACCGTTTTTAAAAGTGTCAAAATGACGGCACGATTTACTTCACCTGCAGTTTACCCTACAGTGTCTAGAAATAAATTTAGGTTAGCATGTAAAAAGGAATGGGATTACTATACGGAAAAATCAGGAGTTACATTAAAATTCGAATCAAAATCTGATGAGCCTTTGCTAAAAGTAGGGTTAATGGGCAGATGTTATCAACGGGATCCTCCTTTCGTACCATTTTACAAGTACTGATAAGCTTGCCTCGGTTGAAGCTTTATTAAATTGTGAACAATGCTGAATTTCTGATTGAAATGTGATTTGTTGATAACTTGCTTATGATGAAGCAGTTACAAATGAAAATTTTCGGCAGTCATCATGCAGCTAACAGTTATTGCACAATACTTTTTTAAAATTGTATTACTTAGCGGAAACATGTATTTGTTACATATCTGAATATATTTTTCTAGGTAAGAGCGAAAGCAATTAAGTTGTAATTATTCGACAATTATTAAAATATTATTTAAAACCACATGTTGTCTTTCTTGCGTTGATTCCCTTAAATGTATTGTCTCACCTTTTATTTAAGTTTGTTACCATTTCGCAAAATGTAAGATATTTATCTTTAGATGCAGTTGTTAAAAATATTATTTCTTACTTTTTAATCTGATTGCTTTAAATAAACATGCATTTAATTCATGATATATCTAATAAAAACATTAAATATTTCTTCACTTTTCCAATAGACAGAAGATATATAACGTTCCCATGTTCAATTCTTCTAGTATCCTATAAAAATGTTTCGTTGTCCCATCTGGAAGATCTGTATGGATACTTTCTACCGATAAAACTTAAATGTGACTTTAAAATAACCCTTTTGGGCGACGTTGAAAACCTGAACACTTTCAGATTTTTTTTTAAATATTTCGGGGACCATACATTTACTTATTCAGTGTGTAGAAATAATATAATCACTATGTAATTCTTTTCCGTATGTTTTGTATAAAGAAAAGCTAAACAGTTTTATATTGAGATATATGATATGTTTTGTTTGTTTTTTAATTATGGCAAAGCACTGGAGGGCTATCTGCATAAGGGAAGAGATGCCTTCGTGGAAGACTTTCTAAGGGAACTAGCTCGTATACATGCTACATGTGAGGAAAACCACGAAAACGCGCATGCAGCCATCCCGTTCGCCGGTATTCAAAACCAGGACCGAACTACCAGTGTTCAGCGACTTTAGCGCTTGGCCGCTGGTTGGCCCGGGTTAAAACCGCTGTATTTCAATAAATATTATCCGTGAGGAATAAAACATGAAAATAAATGCTAAGCATCGAAGTTTCGTTTCATACCATTACAAATTTTCAGCGTGGCTTCTTGTGGTTACATAACACACGTTTATGCGGTATTCGAGTTCGATCCACATCTGCATTAGCACCTTCCTTCTAACGGCCATAAGCATTAGTAATGTTATTCTTGAGCTCAGCCAAAGTTCCTGGCAGCTGAAGTACGTAAACGAAGTCTTTAATACTCCTCCAAGGAAAGAAATCACAAGCTGTGAGGTCAGGAAATAGCGGAAGCCATGCAAACAGCGTTAAACTATAACAGCATTCGCTGAATGGTTTGTTGGCAGGGCGGATGTGTATCCATATTGTCTCTGGAATGAATGCTGTACTGTAACAACGAATAACCACCTCTCATATTATAAAACACAGAATGCTTTTAACTGTATAGACGAAGTTTGGGAAGAAGCTACCGCCTGTGCCGATATCTGGCGGCAAACTCGAATTTTATAACTGAGATGTAAACATGGATATTTAACACTTATTTTTTTGTACCATTCATTATTTGTGTAATAATTCTTAATACTTTTTTAAAACCCAATGATTCATTTATAATTATTACCCTGCATGTGACGTTAAAAATATCTTTCATAAATTACTGTAATGCAGTCAAATGTTCTTAAAAATTATCAGTTGATTATACTGTAAATTAATTTTATTTTAAATTGTATCAATTAAATGTATTATTAAGAAATCAAATAAAGATTTAAATTGTTAGGCAGTTCGTTTATTGAAAGATAAATTAAAGTTCTAAGCTATTGCGATTGGGAGTTCTCTGGAAACTCATTATTTTCCAGGTTGTTGTGAAGATAAATTAAAGATCTTATTGTTACGAATTTTGTATTTAGATAGATAATTTTAGTAGAATTATTATTAAAATTGTTGTATTTCCTCGTGCAATGCAGCGCGAGACAAATTTCAAGAGAAAGCTATGCCGGAAAATTAAAAATAGAGGGGTACATGCATTTAACATTGAGTAAATGGATATCTCGGTAATTTGTGTTGAAATTGAATAAATGAAATTGACTGCTACGTTAACTGTAACCGCAATTCCATCCTCTTATTGCTTTCCAGTAATTTCGAGAAGCAGAAATTGCTAGAAATATCTCGCGCGGCCTCTTGAAGACTATTTAACCCTTTGCGGCACCTAAAAATTTCCTTCTGTACGCACAGAAAAATTGAATGAAAAAGGATTTATAGGTTACTCTGAACCTTCTTTATTTATAGTAGATAGCAGCTCAACGCAAACCAGTCTATATATTTTAGCCATGTTTAGTTTTTTAAGGCCCTCATTTTTCAAAGAAATCTTCCAGATTTTTTTTAGGGTATAAAAGGAATTGTTTGAAAGGAAATTTCTATATTATTTTTTGGCTGTATGCTAATCTCCTAATTCTATATTAGTTTTAAATTTTTACCTTGAAATCTTGCCTAAAATCAAACGGCGAACCCTAGGTGGGCCCAGACCGGGCTCACCGATAATCTAGGACAACTGAGAGTCTGTATTCTTTGTTTCTCCGCATCTCATCAGTCAGTTCATTGACAAAAATGCTCGTTTCAGCACTCTTTTCGAAGCTCTATTCAATCAGTGTGCCCAAAATAGTAAGTGGTTAAACGATAAGTGCTATCTTCACAAAATTTTACTTGTGTACTCCTCTAGGCCTAATTAGACTGCCTACCTTTTTTTTTTTTTTTTTTTTTTTTTTTTTTTTTTTCATCAAAACTCCGACTTTAAAACTCCGACGTGCCGGAAAGGGTTAAGGCGAAGAGTCAGAGTCATCTGCCGTCAGTTGCTTAGTTACTGTTATCACGAGTTGTTTAGTTTCGCGTGAACTGCGATATCAGGTTTAGCTTTCTGTTCAGATATGCTAATAGATACGCTAACATAATAGTATAACTACTGATTATACTCTGTGATATTGTGAACACTTGTACGAATATCTCTGAGGAAAATTCCAGAGTTCTGATAAGAATAAATGTTATTAACCTATTCGGACTTGTGCATTCAATCAATTACGAACCCGTAGGCACGCAACATTATGCTTCGCGCCACGGCAACATTTCACTGATCGCGTGCATAATAAATACATGGTAACATTATCCAAGGTGAGGTTCCAGACATCCTGTAGAGACACGAGTAAAGACATTTCTAACGTCAAAACTATACAGTGTTCAGTGAATGCTAAAAATATGCAGCAGGTGTTATTTTAATTAAAAGTATGTGTCAGAGAGTTTAGAATCTCGGAGAAAAATTTACTGGTTATATTAATGTAGTCAAATGTTTTTACTGTATCCCATTTTACCTCTGATGAGCTTTAATTAGTTATGAATGTTTAATTACCCTTAATAAAGTACGCGTTAGTTATCCTAAATCAGATGTATGTATGGCATATGTGTGTTTAAAGGTCCTTTCGATTTACTCTGCATGCGTGCATATGCAGAATTCATGAAAATAATAAAGACTAATAAAAAGAGAATTAAAAGGTGCTTGCTCAAAAATCTGAAAAGACAAAAAAGGTCATTAAATTTGGGAGATCTCGAATGATGAAAGAAGTTTTAGATCTAGAACAGACGTTCCCAGTGGAACCCTTTGTAGCACTACTTGAGAGTCGATGGTATTTTAAAGGGGGTCGATGACCACGGGCTGATAATCGAATATACAACAGCAATTGATCGACATAATGAAGATGCTATTGATTACAAAAAATAATAATAATAAAATTGGTAATAAATTGTTTATTGCTATAAAACATCATGTAGTAAGGAAGTAATCATATACTATTATATAACGAAAAATGTACACTAAAATTATGTCATATGTATTTTAAAATCAAAAATACTTTTTTCAAATACTATATAAATTTTATACGCTATAAATGCAACATAAAAGAGTAAAATGCAAGAGCAGAAGAAAACACAGTAAAAAAATACGAAGAATGCAAACCTAGAATGGAAAACAAGAAACAGTTTGAATATTTTTGAACGAGGTAATTTTAAAAATTCAATACCAAACTTATACCAAATATGATAAAAATTGCATCAATACGTCAAGCGCAGACGTAATATTAATTAAAATCGAACTTTCGTGCAATTAAAATTTATGATTTTCCCCCTGAAAACTTGCTTATATTTCTAAAATTAAAAATAATAATAAAAACACTTAAAATAAATATAATAAACCAATTTTTCAAAACTTTTGTCCATATTCTTATTCAAAGTAGTAATTCTTATCTTCAAGTAAAGTACAATTAATTGCATTATGATCATGTTGTATACTGTATATTTTTGAGAAAAATGTAAAGGGGCCGATGAAGAAAATCATTCCTTTAAAAGGGGTTCATGCAAGAAAAAATTTTGGAATCCATGGTATAAATTTACATTTTAAACAGCTAGACGTACTATCTGCATACGAGCAGTTAGTCAGAATATTCTTAAAATGCAACAAGATCCCATTGTTATTCGATGTAAGGGCTACAGTAAAAGACAGTATTTCGCTTGTATTAGCGACGAAAAAATAAGAGCTAACAGAGAACTAATTTGGCGTAAATCATATTTCCCCCTAATCATGATAAACGCCTTTAAAAAAAATCTGGGTTAATCTTTGGATTATGGTAATTTCGCGATTTTTTGGCGAAAATTTGGCGACCAACCCTGCTACAGCTACCTGCTAGTTTTTTTTTTTTTTTTTTTTTTTTTTTTACTCAACTTTTTTTCCAACAATCTGCTAGCCGAATTACGCTTATGCTAGAACTTTTATGGAACAAATGTGCTTAATCATGACGAAGATTAGGTGCGAAATTGGGAGAAAGTGCAGAATCGCAAACTGCTTGCCGCGTTTTTAAGAATTGCATATACACGGTATCCATGTACACGTCGACCTATTTTCACTTAAAAAAAAATCCCAGAATTGCACAAAAATGGCATTGCGCACACTCTTGACTTTATCCATGTACACTGCTAAAGTCCTAGCTAGTAACCTTTATCGCCTTACCAAAATGTAGCCAAACTACCTGTTACCATATTCCAAAGATTAGCCAAAATCTGACTTCCTTGTGCGGAATATTAAATTATACGCATTTTTTTCGCCTTTCATTTAAACTTATTTCTTCGAATTTCATTAGAGATATATTTCTCATTCAATTAACTCAGTTCTCACTTCGCGACAAGGCAAAAATACATAAAAACTCAAAATATCTGTATTAAAAATTGAAAGATGTAGAAAAACATAAAACACCAAACACAGTTAAAACAATTTATTAATTTTTTTATTTTTTACAATTAAAATTAGTTTCTAAGCAAAAACAAGCAATTCGGCCAGCGGGCTAGAAAGCAGAATTTTCGGTGCAGAAAACTGGAAGTTTACTTTTGGTCTCACTCGGCAAGTCACTGAAGGCCTAGAAACTGAGTTTATTGTGGACGCTATGCTGAGTCAATACATGAGATAATTTAATAACTTAAATGATAATTCCAGAATGGATTAAGCATAATTTAATTCGCAATAATAAAAGAAGACGTTACTTTGTTGTTGCGAAACTTAGTTTCTCTAGATTAGCAACAAATCCACTATTCTGAGAAGTTTCAAATGTAAACAAATACGACTGCTATGGTAAAAGAAAATTAGGTTTAGCCTCACTTAAACAACTTTTAAATTGTTGATAATTCTACAAATATAATATGCAGGTTAACTAAAGGCATAAAAACCTAAACCGGAACATAAGAACCACATAATTCAATAATTGTTTTTAAAAAAATACACAATTTACAAACATATAAGAATAAAGAAACTGAGCTTACTGAGCCGAGTAACAGAGTGGATATATATGTACATATATTTATATACTTTTGGTGCGGCCGATTGCAACCGAAATGCGAGATGCTCATCTATAGCAGTCCTATATACAAAATTTCAACGTTCTGAGGGTACTCCTTTTTGAGTTATGCGAGATACATACCTACGTACATACGTACTTTCATACGCTACGAAAAAATCTCGTCTGAATCCCTTTAAAATCAGTTTTATATATCGTTTCGGGAAACAGAGTCTTTTATTCTGTCCTTACGTACAGATGTCACGCAAAAACATCGTTAAATTGCATTCAATAGCGGTCAAAATGGATATTTTCGTTGAAATATGATACCGGAAATTTTTTGCAATTACAATACTTCCTTTTTACTTCGTACAAGGAAGTAAAAATGAATGTGTTTCCTTGCCATATTACCAAAACACTAACATATTAACTTAACAAGAAAATTCCATACACAATATAGAGGAAACTACATGGCCACATTTATCAAAATTTCGAAATTGAATTGTCATAATTTTTTAAGCTTTTGTTTTAGTTCACTCATAGCGGTTTTCAAGTATTGCCAAAAGACATTGACATTGACATTTAACACTTACTTTTATTTACGTAATTTTAAATCGATTCCTGATAACCCATTAAGTTCATATTTTGTACACATATTTTTTTCTCATGACAATATAAGGTGGTAAAGCGGGTTTTCCCCTTTTTCTTTCTTTCCTTTCTTCTTTATTTAAAAATTCTTGGTTTTCCCATGTGTAACGTGTATACGAGCCAATTTCCCTTAGAAAGTCCTCCACGAAGGCATCCCTCCCCTTAGGCAGATAGCCCCCGAGGGTTTACCATAATCACACACACACACACTATTTCCAAATTCTATTGAGGGTTTTTTTTTTTTTTTTTTTTTTTTCAAATTAAATTTTGAAGCAATTTTTTACGAATATTTTCGGTTAATGAATAAACTAAAAATTTCAGAATTTTACTCTTCTGCAGCATTGGATAAAGCATAAAAAATCTTTTGAAAGAAATTCGTATGAAATTTTTAACGTATTTTCTGATTTTTTGCAAAATTGTTTGGATTTTTTTGGCCATTTGATGTAACAGAACTCTTGGAAGTAAAACATTAATTACTCGCTGTTGAAAAATTAATTCGCCATTGAATAATTTGATTGATAAGCTGTCATTGAGACTAAAAAGATGAAAAAGAATAATTTAAAAAAAAAAAAAGAAGAAAGCTTTCAGATTTTATATTACGCCCAAAAGGGAGTTTTGTTAACGTTTTGTGTTTTACCTTTGTTTATTAAATATAATGTTCTTCGCATTTAAACGATAAAATTCAATTCAACTGCAATATCACAAAATATTTAAAAAGAGCGTATCTTTAGAATTTCTGATACGCAGTTTCGTGTGCTAGAGATGATATTTTTCTCGTACAGTGTTGCCATTGCTCTCTTTGAAATCGTTGAGTGTCTTAATTATAAACTCATAAATGCTTTACAAAAAAGAAAAAAAAAAGAAATAGATAATAAAACAAATTCCAAATTTGGGCTTCCATATGCCCATATTTGGGCGGAGACGTACGTTATTCAGAATTTGATGGCTCTAGGTAGCGTTGTTTTATCACAATGCGAGAAACATGCATACATTTAAGCAGAGGCTTCATTATTTAATTTCTTTAAATATAATACAGGGCTTTAATATTTGGTGGCAACAATTTAGAAAGTGATTCGCCATCTACACTTTTAATCAGGAATACTAAAAGGTGAAGTACCTAACTAACGAAATCCATTAATCGAATTGCATTGTCGAAATTATAAGAACCTAAGCATTTTCTTTATATAAGGATGTATATCAAAAATAAAATAAATCTTTATAAAAGGATGTATATAAAAGGTGCCTCGTGTTTTTAGTAATCATGATATAAAAATTCAGATTAATTTCGTAAAGAGAATTAATTAATCTCATGGTCCCATTAAACTATGTAGCAAATTATTTTTCTTCTTTTCATTCATTAATAATTTTATGAGTTTTAAATAAAATCTTATGTTATAAAAATTTTGTTTTATTTATTTTTTTTATTTAATCCCATACATTATATATTCATTGCAGAAGTAATAGACATTTCCTTTAAAGATGTTGATGTTTCCTCTAAGAAAGCATATGATTCAGCCTCGGATCAGAAGTGAAAAATACTAAATGCATTCCAGACTGTCTGGATATTTGTTTAGACTCAGACCATTAAAAGTAGCATATACTTTACTCCATCATCAAAGAAAAAATTACCATGATAGTACAGACATAATGAAATGCAAATAGCTTGGTTCCTGAAACGCAGCCATAACGTACAAGTTATGCGCTAAAATTTGCGTGCCAGAGACTAGAGGTCGGTTATTCCCGTGTACATAAGAGAAATTTATTTACTTATACGTTATGATCTATAAAGCAATAAGTCTAAGTACAAAACATTTTATATTAAAATGAAACTAAATTGCAGATTTTATTGATAAACAATGGGGTATGAATATGCAAAATACGAGCAATGTCAAAAACCGAAAACTGTCGAAACGCAAAACTTGAAGCATTTATCCTCGAAAAATATCAATAAATTATTATATTATTTGCAAACAAGGCTCTCCAATGGCAAAATGAGTAAGACCGTTAAGCACTCGTAGTTCGAATCTCAACAAATTATCTGACCGGATAGGTATTTCCGTAGTTTTCTTCATGAATAATGTGAAGACGAGCTAATTTTCCTGAGAAATTTTCCCACAAAGGTGTCCTTCCTCTTGGCAGATAGTCCTCGTGTGCTTTGCATGATCAATTAAGCTAATCTAACCTACTTGTGAATCCAATGTGAAAACTTATAAGGTATTTCTCCCGCCTTCTTAGCATGCCTTCGTAGTGTATTGGTCTGCAAGATGGGCGCGTACTTCTCAGGTCCGTAGTTCGATTATCGGCGAGGGCGTTGCTCATTTTTCATCACTCCTGCTTTAAAAATAACTTAATGTCCTTACAATGGCGCCCGAACTAAAAGGGTGGTGGATGATGATTCTCCACACCCAGGATTTGGCGATTGGGTCCCCTAAAAACCGCAGTCACCATTTAAAAGGGGAAGTATATAAGGTATTCCTCCCACCTTCTTAGCATGCCTTCGTAGTGCAGTGGTCTGCACGCTGGGCGCGTATTTCAGAGGTCTGTGGCTCGATTCCCGTCGAGGGCGTTGCTAATTTTTCATCACTCCTGCTGAACGTCAAGTGACCTACAAAAGAGACGGCTTAAATATCACGATGAATTACCACAAAGGAGCCCCACAGGGGTCTAATATCGGACCCATCTTGTGGAACATAATTGCAGACTCAGCGCTGAACATCAACTTTGGAGACAATGCCAAGATACAAGCTTACGCCGACGATATTATACTCATAATAGACGGAGACAATAGGACAACAATAGAGCGTAAAGCAGACGCAGCACTCAAATTGCTTGCAAAATGGAGTCAAGACAACAAACTGTGTTTCAGTATTGAAAAGACACAGATGATAGTCTTTCCAAAAAGTTCAAAAATAGACGCGAATCCACCACGCATAAAGTGGGAAGGGCATCCATTGCGACGCCAGAATACCATTAAATACCTCGGATTCACGCTTGATAAGAAGCTCACATGGGTATCACATCTTACGGAAGTCCGAGATAAGACGCATCGAATCATCAATAAACTAAAGAGGATAATCACAGACAAGTGGAGCCAAAAGGGGCGCCTGTTAAAACATCTATACCTTAATGCAATTGAACGCATGATCCTCTACGGCTGCCCAGTCTGGATGAATGGCACAGCAAGAATATGTCAAAAACTACATCAAATACAGCGAGTAATCCTGTTAAAAATCACCAGTGCGTATAGCACCACATCAACCGCAGCACTTCAGGTCTTAGCTGGCACGCTCCCACTTGACCTAAAAGCAGAATTAGAAAGATCAATCTATCGACTTCTACATTACAAAGACGACCTTCACACTAAAAAAAATTTACATCTATCATATGCCAGCATAGAAAGCTTCCAAGATTCCCCTAACTTACACCCAGGAGATCTACCCATCCTTTCCTGGTGCAAATCGCCACCCTCAGGACAACAAAGAGAGATTTTTTCTGACGGTTCAAAAATTTCAGGACGAGTGGGGGCAGCGTTCACGGTCTTTTCGAACAATGAAGAAATTTATCAAGCACAATTCCGTCTAAGCGATCATGCTTCAGTCTTCCAAGCCGAGTCCCTAGCACTCAAAGAAGCAGCACTATGGTTAGGTACACAACCAGCAGCTCACACTTCTTTCTTCACAGATAGCATGAGCGTTCTGAATGCGCTGAATTCCTTTCCTCCAAAACATCCACACACGGCAGCACTTAGAGAGATCTTCTTGACGTTAGGCTCTTCCATACCTTTAAATATCAACTGGATAAAAGGACATACCGGGCAGAAAGGCAACGAACGAGCGGATGAACTAGCTAAGACTGCAGCTCTCAAACCAGAAATTGACAAGGAAGTTCCGCTTTCCGCAGAAGTTGCAAAAAGGCTCCTCAAGACAGCATTTCAAGAGACATGGGCATCACGATGGCAGGAAGAAGAGACAGGAAGATTTACTTACAACATCTTCCCAATACCTTCTCTCAGGAGGCTGAAATGCAACCGACTCTTCCTCCAAGCCTGTACCAACCACGGGAAATTCCCAGCGTATTACAGACGTTTCCTCAGACGGGACGTCAACTGTTCTTGCGGTTTTCGCGGGGAAGACGCGGACGCACTTCATTACCTGCTCTCCTGCCCTCTGACGGAGCACCTTCGACAGCAGTTCTTTCCTTCCGACTACATCACATATCCTGTGAATAGACTGTTCACGGACTATTACTGCAACAAGGGCATCTTAGAGATAATGAAGCAAGTGAATGAAAATAATTATATCCAAGAAACTACAGATTAAAGTAAAATGTAGAAAGGCGGCCTAACCGTCAGATTGCTAGCAATGAATAGGATAACTTCCTAACCCTGTAGTGCCATTAACTCAGTTTGGCGGAACAGGTTAAGTAAAGTGACCATATATCACTCCTGCTTTAAAAATAATCTAATGACTCCATAAGCTCAATAATATAGTTTGCATTTAATAGACAATAAAATAATAAATAACAAACAATAATAATAACACTTACTTTTAAATTTACAAAATACAAAGAAATAGCTGAAGCAGCTAAAGCTTCGAACATATGAGTTGTAACTATACACGACCAGGGGTTCAAAAAACAGAGCAGTTTTCGCCAGATAAATCCCATTAGACTAAATTAGGTATAAAGAACACGAGTGCTTTACGTCTGAAGGGAGGAATTCCTTCTTGGAGAACTTTTAAAGAGAAACTGGCTCGTATTCACGTTACATAAGGAAAAAACCATGCAACTAGCCTGTCGCCTGACACTGCATTCGCGTCGGACTCCCAGTATTCAGAGGTCTTAGCCATTCCGTCACTGGTAAGCTAATTTCCAACTAAAATAATAAGAAAATAATATATCAAAATTTATAAAGTGTTCAAATACTATTTTATCTCATAAAATTGCAAATAAGGATAATTTCATCCATAAGGAACTCCTGTATTATAAAACTTCGGCTATTTAAAAAAAAGGAAAATTTTACCTGAAGCAGTGTCAAAATACAAGGGCCACTTTACATTTTTAAGAAAGTAAAAAACGTCAATATTCAGGTATATCAAGAAATCAAAATTTGTCGATAGCGTTACATTTATACGCGTACTTTATGTTTCAACTTCTGATAAATTTAAGCATCTGTTTAAAAAAAGTGACGAATAAATTAGTTTTCCTTTCACATCCAAAAATTCAGGAGAAAAATGTGTTTCATCTTCTACTATTTTCCCTAGACAAAAACGAATTTCACCTGGTGTCTTCTAGCCAGTGAGACGCTATAGTTACAGGAAAACTAGTTTATGGTGATTTCGAAGTGAATGCGAAGGGTGAGCATATACGTATGCCATTCCTTGATCAGTTCATAGCATAAGAAACTCACTTTTCTGGATTTTTTTTATAACAGAAATATTCAAATTCAGGAATTTCGGTTCAAGTATATCCTTTTGAAAGTAGAGAATGCAGCAGGGAAGAAGAAGTTACTCTCCTCCCCCGCCTCAGTTATCGACAAGTCTCTGTAATCATCTTGAGAGGATCTATCTCCAGTTGAAGCGGAATGGAAATTTTAAAGATTATTCCAAAGATGAAGTGCTTCGCGCCAAGCGTTAGGAAGCAAGGGAAAAAAATTTTTGGTCTCCAGAAATGTGAAAAGCTCTTGATATCAAATTTTGAAAAAACAAACATAAAACCTCCAAAGCTTTGGAGCTTCCTCGGGAGAAAAAGGAACTTCACTACATGATTCCTTCGAAGCCGTTAGAGTTTTCTTCGAAAGCATGGCAAACTAAATTGAATTTCTGCTGAATTTTATTTTTAAAGTATGCAACATATATCCAAGAGTGAGCCAATTTCTCTTCTGACAAAAATATTTCGGTACTTTTCTGATTATTGTAATCAGTTTCTCTCGATGTCTGCTATACTTTAATAGAGTAAGGTTATAGAAATACAACCAAGCCCGCATCAGCAAACTGACCTCTTTAGAACTTAGTCAATTGACTTGTTTTCCTTCATCAAATCACAATTGAAATTTGCAATTTTATAGAACCTTGAGCATGTACGTTAAATAATTATAGAAAAGTGTAATGGCTATTTTTATGGGTTACTGTATAATCTAGTTACTTCATAAGAAACAAAATTAACTTTTCAAACATAGAAATTACATTAATGTAGATAACCCGTGCGCTTTCACTCAACAGTCATTGCATTATGGAATATGGAAAAAGTTGCTCTATTTCTCTTATCTTGTAGGTCTTTATGTCTAGAACAATATCATTCAAAAATATTTATCTGAATATTTAGGTAATAAAACCAACGAATTTTGATTAAGTTACTGAATACGATTTAAAAATTTTGGATTTTTAGTCCAAAAGGGCTTTGTCCCCGAAGGACCGTTGTTTTCGTTTTGCAATTTTGCGTTGAAAACTTTAAAAGGCTGTATCACTTTTCAAGTCATTGCCACCAAATACTATCGCCCTATATTATATTTGAAGAAATCGAATAATGAAGAATCTGCATAATTGTATGTATGCTTCTTGCACAGTGATAAAACAACGGTACCTGGAGCCATCCAGGTTTGAATGACGTAATCCTACTGCGAATATGGGCATCTGGAACCCCATATTTGAAATTTGGAATTTGTTTTATTATCGATTCATATTTTGTAAAACTTTAACGAATTTTTGATTAACAAACTCAACGATTTAAAACCGAGCAATAGCAACACTCTACGGGAGGAAAAAAACCTTTTTATCTCCAGCCCGCGGAAATGTGTATTGGAAATTCTATAGATATGCTCATTTTAAAGTTATTTTGCGACATTACTGTTGAACTGAATTTTATGGTTTAAGTGCAAAGAACATGATATTTAATCAATAAAGGTAACACACAAAACGTTAAAAAAACGCCCCTTTGGACGTAATTTAGAATCTGAAACCTTTCAGATTTTTATATTTTTTTTTCTTCAGAAAGTCATTAACACTCATTGAATAACATCGATTCATCTCGATTTCATCTGCCTCGAAACTTTAACAGGGGGCGTGGAAATGATCAAACATGTGAACAATGTAAACATGTTTGATCAATGTGAACATTGATCAAATATGTCTAATTCACTACAAACAATTTGTAGGTAATTAGACTTACAAACTAAACTCTGTTCCCATAGAGACTGTCAAGTAACGCCCTTTCTTAGAAAAGCAATAATACTCAGAAGGATGCTTAAACTAACTTTTTTCTTACAATTTAAACTTAGAAAATTCTTACAAAAACAATCTCCGTTGCTGTGGTATTTAAGCTAACATACAATGTAAAGTAAAATTGAAAGTGATCAACCCTTGAATTTACAAGGGCAAAGCCTACCAAGCTTTAGCTCAGGAATATTTAGCTAGTAGTGTTGCTCGCCCAAACACGAACTAGCAAAAAAGCTAAAGCCGATATAAGTAACTTTAATAGCTGAGACAAGTATTAAGAATATCATTGTCGTCGCCAAAAGCTTTATCTAACTTCAAGATATCGATTCTTAAATACACGTTAACTAATTTGCCTCCTGGTGGGAACCTACGAAAATAGAACAGACAGTACAGATAAAATAATAAGCAATGGGTTAATTAACATAATACCTTTGAAACCAGTAGGTGCAATGTGAGCATTTCGCAACTGTCCGCAACCTCAGAACAGCCCGTAAGGAACATGCATCCGCACTATTTGTGGCCATAGTTTAGCAAGTGTAATATATCTGTGAGATTTTGAGGCATTCTATCATCAGCGGGTCCCATGTTACACGCGTTTGGGAATTTGATTTACACTGAATGTCCAAAATATTAGAAAATAGCTTTATAATAATGCATTGGTCTGATTTTAGCTTTTATCGCTGCCGATATTCTTCTGGAATGAGCTCAGCAAGGTCTGATGCCGTTCCTGAGGAACATTAGCCCATACTGACATCATGGCAGTTCTAATTTTCTTCATATTTTTAATGACGATGTTTCGAAGCTTTGAAATGATATTAACATTTCGTCCCGCAAATGCTGAACAGGACTGAGTTCAGAGAACTGAGCTGACTGTGGAAGCAATATGAACTCTGAATCGTGCCGTTCAATCAGTCTGAGATTAATTGTGCTTAGTGGCAAAACGCATTTTCCTGCTGAAATCAGAGTACATCGCATAAGCCAGCATTTTTTGAGTTAAAGTAGCAAAAGTTTAATCGAAAAGTCGCACTTGATATCAAAGATCATGGGATTTTTGTGATGTTATTGTTCGTAAGCTTACATGACCTCTGACGTCATCACAAAGTCAGTTCTGCAAGGTTCTGTAGATTACGGAATGTAACTGCTTTCTTGGTCCTTATAGCACACAGTTTCGACGAAAATTTCAAAACCCGATTACTTATTTTTCTTTATTTAAATCTCTATTTATTCTTCTAATTAATTCTCAATTTGGGTTTTTATTTTCATTTAATATTCATATCCACTGGTAAATGCTTTCTCGCATTTTATTTTAAAGATTGTTGTACACATTTTTTTTTTTTTTTTTTAGGTGGCTGCTTATTTATGTATTCACTGGTGTTGCCAGAAAACTTAATTATTCACGCTTAATTGCTTTGCTTTAATTATTCTTGCCTTTCAGTTAATATTTCGTTGTGATTGTTGAATTTATTTCACTTTATAAGATTCTGTTTGCTTATAAAAATTATCTTTTTTCTAGTAAATTTGTTTCCGCTGTTATTTAGTAATCTAAAATTGCTTTGATTTTTAAGGCATTTCAATTTTTTAAGTCTTAGCAGTATTATAACCAGGAGAATGAATTTCAAATATAAGGCAACAAACCGACACGTGATCACTTTAGAAGTGTGGTTTGGTTTATTTGATTATAGCAAAGCATTCGAGGGCCATCTGTCTAAAGGAGAGGCTGACTCCATGGAGGGCTTCTAAGGGAAACTGACTCGTATACACGTTACACGTTGGAAAAACCACGAAAACGCCCACGAAATCAGCCTGTTCACCGGGATTTGAGCCCCGGACCGGACTACCAGTGTTCAGCGACTTTATCGCTCGGCCGCTGGTGGGCCCTTTAGAACTGCGGAGAAAACTGTTTAAAGCAAAACTTACAGAGGATTTAAATTACCAGTATTATTACTGACACGCGTAACTTTTGTTTTACGCTGGTTTTACAATATTTTTCCTTTTATTAGTATTATTTTTATGTAGTTGGTCCATCTGTCAATAAAACAATACGATCTATGGTCTCAAAGAAAAAATCTTTAAATTGCTATTTATACAAAGCAGAGTCAGCTTGAGTACAAATTTTTCAATCGTTTTGTGATTTATTTTTGAAATTACGCAAGTCATTGCTTTTTATTCTTAGTTGTGTATGTCCTTTCAGCTGAAATTATTAGCATGGAAAAGAGTAAAATTATTGACATATACACTGAATACATAGGCGAAAGTAATCCCTAGAATATTATGCTGTATTTTTGTACGGAAGTTTTACAAAATTTTTTAGATGCAATGAGATAGTAATTTCATTTATTAACAGACATTCACGTCTTACCTTTTAAAATGTTAGCTGCCTTTCATCAAGAGTGTGTATATAAGTTTTTCTAAATATTTTTCATTTTAGAATACATATTACAGAATAAATACAGTAAAAGCTCTCTAAAACAACTATCCGTTTCCAAACATAGAATTTTATGCTTTAAAGAAGTACTGTACTTCATTAAATTAATTTAATGTGCCTTCAGTTCCTATTTACATAATTTGCAACAAGCTTTTGTCTTGTCGGCTTCTATTTAGCACATTCTGAAACATGGGTATTTTAAACAAGCATTTTAAAAGGCGGCGCTTAATTTTTTTTCATGTCACTTATAATTCACATTTTAGTTAACACAGCACATAATCTGACTTCAACTTCTGAATTCCACTCATAGTTCACCAAAATGTTAAACAAAATAATCAATGAAACACATGAAAATACCAGTTACTAGTGTTGATATTGAGTGCACATGCATTCATGGGCTACGATAGCCAGACTACCAATAAGTAACTTTTTTTCTAGGCTAAAAAATTATTACTTTTAATTACAAATTTAATTTCTATAGATATATTAGCATATACGAATTTTATGATATATTAAAAGAGTTTTAAGCAGCAAAATCTAGCACGATGAAATGATGGAGTAGAAGAACATTCTCAAAATTGTATAGACGTAAAATTTAGTAGCTCAGTCAGATTTGTCAAAAGTAGTAAATTTAAGAAAACCGCACTATCTGGTTATACTGGTGCTGAGAGCTGATTACGAACGTAACAAGGATCCATTACCGTCCACTAAGATAATATGCCCCAGACCTTACTTCTACAGCAACCAACTTGAAGAATTGTTATTAGGCAAGATGGGGTACGAATTCTGGCTGTTTGCGCCATATTCTTAATCTTCCATTTGCATGATGGAGCAGGAAACGAGATCCATCTGCTAAAGCATCTTTCCCCTTCCCAATTGTCAGGAGCTTAGTTTTAGCATTCCTGGGCACATATCAACCCTTACTTCCTGGCCTATGCATCGCTGATAGCACACATCATTATTTCATCTTTGATAGTATTCATCATTATTGGGCTGCCACTATTATTTCAGGTTATGTGTAGTATTAGCATTTATGTCAAGTTCAACAAATGTTGTAATTGGCTTAAAACCAAAATATTCTACAATTTTAATATTAAATTTTGTTAGATTTTGTTTGTAAATAATTTCAAGGGACTAGCTAAAAATTTAGCAACTAATGCTACTTTACACAAAGTGGAATCATTAATCACCAAAACGAGAAATTTTTATTTCTAAAAATTGCCTCCTAAATATGTTTAAGTCTTGTTTTACTTTTTAAAGAGCTAAACAAAAATGAATTCATTCCTGAACCTTTCCCCCGAATTTTGTATGTAAAAGTGTGGCATCTGTTGGTATTCACTCATTAAAACATAATGAATATTTTTATTTAAGTAGCCCAGTGCTAGTTTGTTTCTCCTGCATACTTTTCAATTTGTTAAGCTATGACAGGGAAAAAAGAAAAAGAAAAGAAACTTTTTTTTTTTTCAAATTTAAGAATAAAACCTGTTTATGTGTTTTAATTTATTACTACTGTTTATTGTTGCGACCCTAGGGATATAATTTATTAATATCGCTTGCTTGTTGGATAGTTTTCATAACATAATGTTTTTCTCTGAAATACGCTGTTGTGTTTGACAAGCCTTCCTACGAAACAATTACAAAGCACAAAGTATAAAGAACTAATTACTTACAGAGGGTGTTTACACATTTTTAGAACGATTTCGACAAAGAATTTAAAAAGGTAAATGCTCTGGAATAAGGTTTTCTGGCAACAGCTTATTATTTAAAATCGGAAATATCATCTATTACTTTTAGATTTATTCTTCTTTCGAAATGCCTTATGTAAACAAGCTGTATATTGAATGATATGTTTTTGCACTTTGGGAAGAGAAATATTCCTATTCCGTGATTCAAAAACTTTGAGAAATACATGGTACTAAAATTTGTAAAATAAGCAAAATTTATTGATAAGGAAAGGAAAAACGCCCAATCATTACTTCTACACGGAAAGAAGACTCCATATGAATATCTAAAAAAGATACGCAATGCTTCTAAAGTCAAATCATTCGTAACAACAGAAAATCTGCCGACGCAAAAATCAATTGCAAAGTTTTTAAATACATCTGTAGCAGCAATAAATAAAATAATAAAGCAAGATGTGCAGCTTAGCTAAAAAACCACCAGGTTTTGCCGAGGCATGTGGCTCAACAAAGAAAGGTTCGCAGAAGCGTGTATGAAACTACTTAGCATGAGATACATGGAAATCCATCAAGACTCTTGATGAAGCATGCGTGTACATAAAAGACTGCAACGAAAAAGCATACGTTTACCTTTAGACTGCAACGAAAAAAAGATCTCTTTATTATGGAAAGTGAAGAGAAAAAATGCTCAAACTTGGTTTCATCAGTGCAAAGGAAATGTCCATTACTTTTTTCTAATTTATCTTACAATTGGAAATTAAAAATAAGAAAAGTGAAAAAAATGTTAAAATCAACTCAACGTACTATCAAGAGGAAGTTTTACGTCTGGTACCAATAAAAGAACTCCCATTTCTTCATCTCGATCACTCTCAAAGAGTGAAACTTCATGAAGACAAGGCAAGAAGTCATACTTCGAAAAGTACCACTGCATTCCTTGAAAAATGAAGACTGATACAAGTATTGCATAAATACGATTTCAAAGTATTTCTGCGAAGTCCGCTGACGTTTCCCTTATGGACTGCTGGGCCTCTGGTCTCTTGAAAAAGAGCTCTTCCTAAGAGCAAACTCACCATGATTGATGGACTGTGGAAAGCAGTGGAAGAGGAATGAATTCAATACACTTGGGATATTTAGGAAAAGCCTTTCTGTCAAAGTAAAAAAAATCTTTTTGAAATCGTTCTAAAAATGTGTAATCACTCTCTGCATTGCTGTACTTGATGCAAATGGTATCTATAATATAGCCATGTAAAAGAGCAGATATTTAATCGTTTGCGCCAGGTAATAAATATATAGTGAGGAATTGTTAAGCAGTTAAAAAACAGATGCCATTAGTTGTAATATGAATGATCTAAACCATGATTTTCCTCTATACTATAATGTAAAACTACAATGTATTTCATACATTTTAATAACAAAGTTTGTATTTCAAGTTATGTAATAATGATAATATGTTTCGAATTTGTAATGATCAAATGAAATTATCAAATAATGTAAAGATGAATACATATTTCGAATCTAATTCTAATAAAGTTGTAGAGTCGTTAAGTTTATCGAAGTAGGACGCATAAAAGATGGACTATGGCCTCGCCGGGGACTCGAACTCCGGACGTTTCGACTGCCGGCAGAACGTGCTTTCGAATTGTACTGCGAAGCCACGCTGTAAGGAGGGAGAATACTTAATAAAGTATGTAGTTCGAATAATGCAATCATGGTTGTATATTTCTTAAGATGTAATTAAAATGGGAAATAAATTGTGGGATACCTACATTTAGATTTCTAAGGAAATTTTCTGTCGAATAATAGTGTGAGGGCCCACATAAGTTTCGTATTTCAATATAAATGCTATGAAGGAATTATGCCATTTTACTTACAGTGTAGTTCGTATCATCTTCGTATTTCTTGTGTTTTCGTGCTATTATATTTTCTTGCGTGTGCGATTTTATTGAAAGCAACAGGGACATGAAGTTTTGCCTGGTTAAGAATGTCATTAATATCATAGCAGTTTTGACGGGTTTATTAGCTAAGTAACATCTTGAATTTATTGAAACGCATAAATCAGACAGTTTTAACGATGATTACTCATTCTCCGGTAATTAATATAACTATATGGGAACGACAAGTTTTCATCAGAACGTTAAAAGGAAAGCAACTGCAGGTGAGACGAATCGATAAGTCACGTGACTCATGGGTTGCAACTGTTCGTCGCCAAGCATTCTCATCCGAATTTCATGGGCTTCTCTTGCGTTTTGTATTATTGGAAAATGAACATAATCCGCCTGAGCGCTTGAATCATGCTGATAAAATGCTCGTGTAATCTACCGCTGATTTAACTCTTATTAACTTAATTCTCTACCCGTCTGACATATAAAAAAGATGTTATCTCTTGAAATTAACTGCAAGCTGTGGGCGTGAAAATATTTATATCTATTAATCTGTATCTTTATATTAAACAAATCCACTTTTTTGGCTCACTTTCTAATTACGAAAAGAAAACTCAATCATCTACGAAGTCTTTCTCTAAACTTATGCTTTAAAAAACAAAGTTTTTTAATAAAAACAGTTTATAAAGATCAGAACCAAGAAGCTTTATAAAACAATTTTTGATTTTTTTAGCTTGTTTTTTGGCTTTTCCTACTATGTTAATACTAAAATTATTAATGTCAATACTAAAAATGTTTATAAAGTTTATTGTGCATAATAAAATACTAATGTTTATAAAGTTGTTATAATGGCTGTATATCATATTTGACGGATCTGTAATATTTTTGCTGAAATCGTGAATTCTTATTCCTAAAACATACTTACAGCTATTTATATAAGAGACCTAACTACTTTTCTAACGTAACTGTCCTAAGACATAACAATGGTTCTGTTACAGGTACCCCCCCCCTTCCAGATTCATTACCAAGATATTTTTCACCCAACCAGTGTTGAAAGGTTAAAACCGCTGGAAACTGGTACTTCGATGTGGTTCGAATCGAGCCGAACGGCTTGGCTGTTGGTTTACGGAGTTTTCCCATGTATAACGTGGATACCACCTAGTTTCCTTTAGACAGTTCTCCCCGAAGGCATCCCTCCTCTTAGGCAAATAGCCCTCATGTGCGAATAACATAACCTAACCTATGGCTTTAATGGAAACACCATTAGGTGGCCACCGTTGCCTCCTATGAAGGGATAGACAGTTACAATCATGCCTTCTCCGGGATTCGAACCCGAGCCTATCTCTACGGCAGTCAGGATTGCTAACCACTATTCCGGCTGGGCGGCGATGTTAAGATAATACATATCGGGCTATGAGGACGTAGCTTTCTGACGTTAAGATTTAAGGCGAAAATTATTTTATAAACCAACTTGGATTTTCTGAAACTAAAAATATATCGGAATAATCAAGGGTCTTGGGAAAGCTTCCTTATTTCTGTTTGTAGATTGGTCACTATTTTTCAAAAAAATTATGTGCTACGAGTAAGAATATCTCTTCATTTGGAATAGGAATAGATTAGATAAAATAATAAAATTTCAATTTCCTTCATAATATCCCGATCAAGAACTGTTAATCGAAAGGTTTATTTTGTATATTTTGGAAATTTAAATTATAAAAGCAAAAAAATAAATTCTAATTTACTGTTGCTGTTTTTTTTTTTTTTTTTTTTTTTTTTTTTTAAATCATTGGATAAATTGCAAATAGTAGAAGAAGCATGAGTTTAATTTTGATACGCAATTCAAATTTACCAAATTTATTACTTTGCCTTATTTTCTCTTTTTCAGAAATTTCTCTTATCTCCTTATTTTCTCTTTTATTAATATTAAGTATTTTCTTTTTAATAGAACTGTGCAAATCAGTGATACGGTGTAATAAAACTACCTTATTGGCTGCTTGGATTTCCTTCCTTTTTCTAAGAATTCTTTCTTTATAATAATTATGTAACCAAATTAAATTTTAATTATTATAATATTTCTAAATATGAAAGAAATGACCAAAATTTTATCGCTGTACTATTACCATAAAAGTAAGGTATAGATTTTTCCTGGGTACGCAGGCTCAGGCGCGCGTGTGTGTATATGTCCTAAAATACCATGGAGGTAGGAAAGGGAGGAGGGGCCATTCCGCGCTAGAAGTGAAGCACTGCTTTGAAGCTTGGGTCACCAGACAGGGTGTTCTTTGTTTACATTCAGAAGCTCGCTTGACAAGATTCTGATAGTATTTCGACACACGACAGTTCCATAGAAATAGAAAAAGGGACACTCTCGCATGAAAGAAACATTCATAGTGTGATGGATAATAGCAATTTGTATAGTTTACTGACATTTACGCAAAAATCACATCTTGGTTATTTTTCGGTAACTAACAACAGCGATTTTGATTATGAATTTGTTTTATAAAATTCTAAGCTGTTGCACTACAAAAATATAGATTTTAAGAAAATTGCTAAAAGAGATCTGCCAAAATTTATTTTCTAGAAGATTTGAAAAGTTTGAAACTTGATGGCTAAATGTAAATATAAAATTATGTATGTTAAAATATTTGTAATTAGGCACATAGGTCAGATTAAGTTTTTATTAAATAGAGTAACGCATGCAAGGGCTATCTGCCTAAAGAGAGAGATGCCATCGTGGAGGAATTTTGAAGAAAAACTGACCTTTGAGTGGGTATTAAAAATAATACTTATAATTTTCATTCAAATTATATTCATATATATTTTTTATGTAAAACTTTCGGGTGTATGCTAAATTAGTGTAAATTACTTTACACGAAAAATATAGTGAATGCACAGAAATTAAAGATTTGCACATGCCGGAAATGATAAATAGGAAATATGTATGGGTATTTATGCATGTATCTACCTTTGACAAAATACTTAAATATTCATTAAATTATTTATAAATGTATTTGAAATGAAGAATTTATTCACTTATAAACAAATGTGAAAGTACTGTGAAGAAATCTAATGATTAAATTTATCTAATTTATAATAATTATAAATGTTATCTAAATATATAATAACCTTAATATTGAATTGTAAACATAAATTGAAATCCTGTTGACAAATACGTTATAAAACTATTTAAGCAAGAATTGTTCGTATTTTAAAGCAATCTGTTAAAAGGTATTGTATGGTGGTGTTTTATGGTGTATTTAATTATGGCAAAGCACACGAGGGCTATCTGCCTAAGGGGAGGGATGCCTTTCGTGGAGGACTTTCTAAGGGAAACTGGCTCCTATACACGTTACACACGGGGAAAACCACGAAAACGCCCATGCAGCCAGCTCGTTCGCGGGATTCGAACCTCGGACCGAACTACCAGTGTTCAGCGAATTTACCGCTCGGCCGCTGGTGGGCCCTAAAAGGTATTGTAAAGCAAATGCTATGAGATGCGCACTTAAGAACGTAATAAAGAGTTTTGGAATATGTATTGTTGAAATGAAGGGTAAAAAAAAAAATCTGATAAGTATAATTAAAAGAATTATTCCCTTTACATTTTATAATAACTCAGTTACAAGTTTTAAATAATACTTAAAAAAAAACTTATTTTATTCCCTTTCAGAAATGTTCAGAGAAAGTCAAATACTATTTAATACCTATTTAATTATTAGGAATTAGCGAAATACTTATTTAAAGTATTTCGCTAATTCCTAATAATTCTCTAATTTAAAATGAACCGAATAGAGCATTAATTATAAATTGACTTACATTTTTCGATTTAAAAGAAGCCAAAAAATCATGTCATATTTAAGAAAGTATTTTAAGAAGAAGTTCTATAAATAGAAAAGAAATAATGCATAATTTTAATATTAATAATACAATAAACTTTGATCTTAATTTTTGTACCTTAACCGAATAAAATCGAATTACCTTAATTTTTTTTAATGTAATTAACGAAAACTTGTGAAAATATTTCATTCAAATTAAACCATTCTGAGAAAACTGTCTTGGGAAAAGTATAGCATTTAATTCCGTTCAGAATGAAATGTTGTTTAAAAATATGTTGTTTTCACATACATAGGACTCTGAAGTGTTGTAGAAAAAGAAAATATATACATTTATATGTATATTTGCGACGTAATTACAAAATATTTACACCCGAACGCGTCAAATCTCATAGAACTCAATGGTAAATGACCCAATGTTTTGGTCACCACGTAGGGATCGCCGGTGCTTCAGAGCAGGGTACGGAGAAACTTGTTTAGGGCGACTCCATCTTAATTCCTACCTCCTTGTAAAATACCATTCTAATTGTAACTCTGATCAGCGCCTACAAGCTGGAAGATTATTTTAAAAAAAATAATAATTTGTAAATAGCACTGTGGATGAACTGAGAGTATGTTGTTTGGGAAATTCAATAGAAGGTGTCTAAATATTTCTAAATAAAATTTTAAGACTGTTAAACTGTTTAAAACATAAAATAATTTTTTTTTCAAATATGTATATAAAATATAAAAGGAAATGTACTATTATCCAAGTTTCAATACTTCTTGTAGTTATAGATCTGCTATTCATTTTCAATTGGTACAGAAGGAAAGAAAACATAGCAGTACTGACTGCAAGCACTGAATCCAAAAATAATGCCTCAAAATGTGTAACATTTGATACTAAATGATAATAACTAGCATCTAACCAGAACTAAAAAAAATAAGCATAAATCATAAATAAGAATAAAAAATTATTCATTCCCATAGAAAATTTACAGATAACTCTGTGAAGTTTAACATAACAGTTACAATTAAAGGCCATTTGCACTAAAGTAATAGTTGGATTAGATAAATGCTAAGAATAATGTACCAAGACCATAATTTCCCACTGAAATACTCGTATGTTCAGAACAATCCGTAGCTAGTTGCTTAGAATGACACTTTTCTAAAAATGTCAAACAAGAATATGTCAAATAATATTTATACTTAAGATCCAGTCAATCTTCGAAACTACAAACAAATTGGATAAAAAAATATATTGTAGAGTCATTAGGATTTGTTGAAGCAGGAGACGTGAAAAATGAGCAATACCTTTGCCGGGACTCGAACCACGGATCTCTCCAATAGGCGCAGAGTGTGCTAACTGCTACACCATGAAGACATGCTGGAAGGAGGGAGAAAATAACCTTCTTTACTCCTCCTTTTAAAGAGCGACTGGGAATTACGGGAATGAAGAATAATCATACACCACATTTTAGCTCGGGCGCCACTTTAGATTTTTTTTCGATGTCAAGAAACTGAAGAAATAACCAATGCCCTCACTGGGATTCGAACCTTGAACCTCTCGAATACGCGCCGAGTGTGCTAACCTTTACACCCAGAAGGCATGCTGGAAGGAGGGAGAAAATACCTTATATGCTCCACATTTTTAAAGGGCGACTGGGGATTAGGGGACCAAATTCTGGCGAAATTATTCTTCATCGCCAGGATTTGGCGATGAAGAATCATTATCGGCCAACTTTTTAGTTCGGCGCCACTGTAGAGTCACTAGGTTATTTCGAAACAGGAGACATGAAAAATGAGCATAGCCCTCTTCGGGACTCGAACCCTGGACCTCTCGACTGCGCGGCGAGAGTGCTAACCGTTATATCCCGAAGGCATGCTGAAAGGAGGGATATCCAATTTGCCTTTCATAAGGTAATTTCATGCTTACATTTGAGAAGATATCGGTTAAAAGACTGCTGAAATCCAAATGAAGCCGTTAAGTCCATTACAACTCCTTTATGCAAGTTGTAACAGACTTAGTTCTAATAAAAGCGTTCCTTTGCACTCGTGCCCACAAAGAACTCCAGTTCAAACATTCATATAACGGAACTCTACTCTTTTTTTTTTTTTTTCAAAATGTTAAATATGAATCAGTTTTGAAAACTTTGTCTGAAACTCAAGCATTTTTTAATCATTAAGCTATTGCCAAACTCGTCGACAAGCACTCATGCTGCCATTGTGCATTCTTTCTGTCTATTAATTCTTCAAATTAATACTCCAAATTTTAATTGCAAGCTGAAGCTTCTCTGCCTAGGCATATTAAAAAGCCTTTTCAAAGTTATGTACCAAAGTTCAATATAGAGTTAGTAAGATTTTTCACATTTGAGCAAGCTAAAGGTATTTTTTAGATCATCTGATATCAAATCCGGCTTTTATGTAGTATTTAAAAGCCATAGCGTCGAATTCTAGGAAATCGTTAGTAAGATTCATTCTTCGAGAGCGTTAACGACCCTCTATAGAACAGAGGGAAAAGGACGATATGTCAAATAAGCTTTATATGGGCTCTCTCTGGAAAAAAAATTATTTTTGAATATCTTAATCCATTAAAATTTAAATATCCTATGAATTAATTGTTTTTTTTTTTAATTTACATGTTAAAAGATAATAATTATCAATTAATTGAAATTTTATTACTTAATTTCATTCTAAAAATGTGTTCATAATTTCATTATAGCTAATATACATAAGATTAAATTAAGTGCTTTTATAACATACACAAGTATAAATAATTTTTTTCTTATAAAATTTGACGCTTCGCCTGTTAGAAAATCACTTTCTTTTATAAAAGTGTGTCTACTAAAAATGATAAAAGGTACTCATTATCACTGGTTTCCTCTTAACAATGCTTTGCACTTATGGTTAATCGGCTTGAAGGAGGCTGGGAGCAATTACACTCAAATCTGAGCTCATATTGCCTTTAGAGTGCAAGGAATGCTTAAACAAATTTTATATTATCTTATCCGAGAAGATCACTTAAACGCGATATTGACCCATCAGGATATGTCGTTATACTGAAGGGAATTACATTAAGCTAATGGAAGATCATTATATCGGAAGGGGTAGTAACGCACAGCGGCGTACTACCGAAAGTTGATTGCACAAAGTTATTTAAAATGATTGATCCGTTTAAAAACAACTCTTCTGTCAAAACTCACAAAGACAGATTAAAAAAGGCATTTTGAAAATTTACAAATAATTCGTGAATGGAAAGGAAAACTGACCACGTTTTGCATTAAAACTTTCTATGCGACTTCCTTTGCTTATATGAATAAAGTTAAAATCATAAAAATTTTCTGTTCATATTATTCCCAGTGCCTTTTTTAATTGTCTCCACAACAGTTACAAAGAATCTTTTAAGACTATGCAGATTCGAGCGCAAAAATGAGAGGAATACAATATTCACAGATACTTCCACACGAAAAAAAAAAAAAAAATCACAGGGTATAAAATGCGATTAAAACAGATATAACAGATATCCGTGGCAGTTCAGTAGTAACTGTCAGGTACCGTTGTATGCTGTTTGCGTCAAGCGGCAAAAATTCCAATGATCGGCTAAAACCAAATACTACCAAAAAAAAAAAAAAAAAAAAAAATCTTAAATGTTTCAAATTTTAAATTACGTAAGGGGCGTTTCTTTAACAAACGCCAAAGGGGCGTTTGTGTGTTATCTTTATTTATTAAATATCATGTTCTTTGCACTTAAACAATAAAATTTAGTTCAATAGCAATGTCCCAAAATAATTTTAAAATGAGCATATCTTTAGAATTTCCGATATACAGTTCGACGCGCTGGAGATTAAAAAGGTTGCGTAGAGTGTTGCAATTGCTCGCTTTTAAATCGTTGAGTTCGTTACTCAAAAATTCGTTAAAGTTTTACAAAATATGAAATTAATAATAAAACAAATTTCAAATTTCAAATTTAGGATTTCAGATGCCCATATTCACAGTAGGATTACGTCGTTCAAAGTTGGATGGCTTCAGATGTCGTTGTTTTATCACAATGTGAGAAATATACATACATTTATGCAGATTTTTCATTATTTAATTTCTTCAAATATAATGCGGGACTCTAACATTTTGTGGCAACAATTTGAAAAGTGAACCGACATTTATAAATGAAAGTAATAGTCCTTCGGGACTGAAATCCCTTTGGACTTAAAAAAAAAAAAAAAAAAAAAAAAAAAGAAAGAAAAGAAAAGAAAAGAAACCAGCTATCCGGTCTTTACAGCTAACATTATCGGTCATCTTTGCCTTTACTTAGGCCAACTGCCGATACTAATAATACCTATCAACATCCGTTATCCAAGGCTCCAACTAAAGGAAGCACTTAAGCAACTAATTTCAGAATCATTACAACAATTAATTCAAAATGTCTTATAATAACGAGCTAAATAAATTCAAAATCTGTATTATTGCTCAAAGTGCTTTTCTAGTAGGTGTAGTTAAATACTAAATTAAAAATACTTCAGAATTTTGATTTCTGGAAACTTAAAAATCCTCAAGGAAACTGAAACATTCCTAAAAAATTATTTTAAAAAATACATATTTATCCAAAACGTATAAAATATAGGTCAAAAGCTAAAGCATACAAATTTTAAGATAAAATGAGTGGGAAAATGATAAAAAAAAGATACGATAATTAAAGAATGATACTGGATTAAACTTTTGATAATTTAGGAATAGCATTTCGGTTCATTTAAGTAAACCCGGTACAAATTTTTATAACAGAATATATTTATTTATGTTATTTTAAATCTTCTTTAGGATATATACATTTTCTCATTCTTAAAAGATTAAATTTAGCACCACTTTTAGTACTATTAATGATTATGCAAAGTCTTTGATTTACTGTTAATTAACAGTAATAGTTAATTAACAGTAAGTCAAGCTATAACCTGCAGTGAAAATAGAGTACTTGTTCATTAGAAATCAAGCTAAATATTCTTTATGTTTTTAAAAGTACAGTTGATCCTTACATTACTATTACAAATCCAAACTATTGCAAATCCGTGCATAATTTTTAATTATGTAAAATATAATTCTGATAGCCTGAGGCTGATCATAAAGAGTTATATATTATTATGGCAAAGCAATATTATGGCTATATGTGTAAGGGGACGGACATCTTCGTGAAGGACTTTCTAATGGAAACTGGTTCGTATGCACGTTACACATGAGGAAAAACACAAAAATGCCCAAGCAGCCAGCCCGTTCGCCTAGAATTGAATCCAAAGTGAAACTACCAGAGCTTATCGATTTTACCGTTCGGCCTCTCGTGCTCCTGATCAGGAAGGAAACGAAAATTCATTTATTGGGGACGCATAACGTATGTTGTGAATTAGATAATGGATAGCACTTTAAAATTATTAATTTTTTTGCCGTTCTTAACAACAGATGCAATTTATGGAGGGGCGTTCACATTATGCTTTTAAAATAATGTCTGGCAAAGAGCGGCTATTGTTAGTCTCGACTTGAAGTGCTTTATCCGAGAAATGCTCCATACTCTTGTTGAAATTTCGGATCCTAATTCCTGAAATGTTCATCGAATATTGATTTTAAGCTTTTGTATTGTGCATGGCTTATTTGCATAAACCTTTCTTTTTAAGTAGCGTCAGAGAAAAAAAAAAAAAAGTCTGACGGCGTTAAATCTGGCTATCGAGATGTTAAAATTCAAAAGTTTGAAAATTATATGGCGCGATTACCAAATATTTCTCCTAAAACAGTCATTGTTTGTCTCAGAACTAACCGTAAGTAAATGTAAAATTAGAGGCATTCCGAACAACCAAGACGAGATATGCTCGCTGTGTCAAAATAATATGATGTTGATCTTCAAAGTAAAATTGAACAGTTTTTCGTCCGTTGTCTGGTTGTGAGTATTTACATTATAAAAATTTCTAAGTATTGGCTATGCAGTCCTAAAAATAAAAATACTACACAAACATCTACAGACTGTGTGAAGCCTATAAGCATTTGTGTGTTACAAATTTTAATATTTATAAAAGACATTCATATACTACATTACTTTGAATTTAAGCTGCAGTAAGATTTTAAAATTGAAAATTGTAAAAAATTACAGCTACATCGAATTAAGCCCAGTAGGATTTTAAAATCGATAAATTGGAAAAATTATAAAAAAAGTAAAAAAGGTTTTTATAATAGATATTAAAAAGTACCCGTTATAAAATCATTTTGATTTTCACGATCATAATTATTTAAGACAGATCGTTGGGAAATGGAAACTCGGCAATTCTTGAGAAAATAAATGTATTTTCGAGTTACAATGCAATTTCCTTGTAATTAGCTATATAAGAGTTACAATGCAATTTCCTTGTAATTAGCTATATAAGAGTTACAATGCAAGTATTTATATACTACGTGCACTATCGAGATGTTAATAGAAACCAAAAAAAAAAATTCTTTGTAGCAAAATTGTTAACGATATTATTTCTCCAAGACATTTACGCAGGTGTGTATTCTTTTCATGAATGATGAAAAGTAAGTTAACAGTTTTCCGAGCAGATGCTCCAAATTATACAGCTTTGAAGATTAAGTAATGAAAACACAAACTCTTATTACTCTTATTACTCTTTACGGCAGGAGCATGTTAAAATATTTGCTTTGGACTTAAGCCTCATTGTAATTTTATACTTTAAAAATATGAATAAAAAGTGCGGTTTCAATTCGAAGTTATATGTGCGAAATAATAATTTATGCGCAAAAAATAATAAAATAGACTAATATATATACACATTTTAGGCATTCATGATGTACCTAAGTTTTTAATCTTTTTTTTTTTACTTGTAGGCTATGGGATTTTTCAAAGTAAGGATCTGTAAAATATTTTGCATTAAACTATTTACTGGAAAGGAAGAAAAAAGGCATACGACAAGTTCTAGGTGTATACTTGAAGATTCAACTGTACATCTAGGAAGAAAATTAAGCGTCACATTTCTAAATGAGACTTTCTTGGCCTCCTCCCTCTCTTTAGCTTTTTTTTAATTTAGAAAGAGATTGCTCCCTTTATTGAAAAAATCGTCATTTCTGCATTTTAGCTCCCTGTGTTTTATATAGTATACATCTTCGTACGACATAAAGTATTCAGTTATGATTCGAAGTATTCAGTTATGATTGAAAGTATTCAGTTATGATTCAAAGATGTAATGGAGTATATCAGGTAAAAGCCTCTTGCGCTATGGCAGAAATTAGAATTTCTGGACGAAGCAACTGAGCCATGCTCCAGCTAGAATTAAGTATTGTTAATTACAATTGGTTTTAAGTTCTGCGATTCAAAGAAGCAAGCCAAATGTAAAACATTCTCATTTTCCTTCGCATCCGTTTCCTGTTCTGATTACGAAGAGTTCAGAAATTCCTTGTATTGTATTTTTGCTATTAGGAGAAAATGATTTTAGAAGACAGAACTGTTTCGTATATATCGCTTTTCATACATTTTATATTACATATCGGTTTTTTTAATATTTTTCCACTATATCGGTGATTAAAGGAAATAAAATACTCTAAATAATTCTTGCTTTTAAAATTATCTAGTGAAAGGCTTAAATTAAACTAAAATCTTCCAGATGAAAAAGAAGGTTAGACGAGAAGAAACTTACCATGTGAAAGTCCTATAAGCCTGTCTGCGTTAAGAAGAACGCCTTCGTGAAGGACTTACGCAAATGTATTATATTATTTTTATGTAAAGAAAAGAACAAGAAAAGTCTGTGCAGGCAGTCCATTCAGTCGCATTAGTTTGAATCCAGAAGCAGCATCCACAATTCGATGATGTCATCCAAAGTGCCTCTTAAAAAGAAAGAAAATTTAATGACTTTTAGAGAACTATTTATGTACATGAAAGAAACTGTGAAGTACTTTCAGTTCAGATAGCTTTGCTTTTACGGTACTTTCAAAAGTTTTAATGTGAATAAAACTTGAAGTGATATTTCAAAAATGGGTTAGTTCACCCTACAGTAAAAAAAAAAAAAAAAAAAAAAAAAAAAAAAAAAAAAATAGCAGTCAACATGCTTGCCTGAGCATATCTTTTCAGATTCTAGAATCTAAAATCAAAGGCAGTGATATAAATATCAATTTTAATATATTATCAATTTTAGCATAATTTAGATAACATCTGATCACTGTATATAAGTCATTTAAACTTCGCACAAATCTAAAGTTTATACAGATTTATTGCCCATTAAAATCAATAAAATTGGGTATGGAAGATTGATATTTTAAAACAATTTTTTCCTAAAAACGCAAATGTATTATATTAGTTTTATGTAAATAAATGCATTTTACGCAAATTTACTGCTTTTATGTTTGGTTTGTTTATAGTGCCATTCAATTTTAACATAATATTTAGAATTAAATCTGTTGAAAATGACAAGTAAGCTTAAAACGTTTGACAAAAACTGGTCATTCTCACTTTACAAAATAAAATAAACTATTTTCTACTTGAAATTATCATGATTAACGTCCTAAATTTTAACTGTCAAAATAAGCATGTTTATAAAACTTCCGATGTCGTACAAAAATTATTTTACATTAAGATTTGAAAGCACAGTCTATTTTATAATATGAACTTACTTAATAAAGGGCCATTTTCGGTAAAATTTCTTACACTGTCTTTTACAGCACAAGATTTTTTAATAAATAGACTTTATTTTAACTATAAATTTACTCCATAAAGTCATATTTTAGTAAAACACATCTTATACCTTGTCGATTTTAACTATAAAGTCGTATTTTAGTAGAAAACATCTTATACTTTGTTAATTTTAAGCATAAATTTAGTGCATAAAGTCATATTTTAGTAAAAAAATATCTTATATTGTTTTTTAATATTTTCCTTTTATACTGTAGGCCATTTCCTAATTGATATTAATTAATACAGCATTTTTCATTGAATGGCATATCATTTCATTTTACTTGATATCTTTGTTTTAGCAATAAAGATATTTCCATATTTCATATCAAAATGAGGAAAAGCCTGGTTTCATTTTACTTTTGATAATGAAAAATCTCATCAATGATGACCCTTTTCTTTCATTATTCAAGTCTTTTGGATCGACTAAATTACTATATAGGGGTGGGGGATGATAATCAAAATTCAAAGAACTTTACTCTCTTAGAGCATAAGAATCTCAATTCATTTGATTTGTAAAATGTTTCACTCTTGAAATGCTGCTGATTATAAAAAAAAAAAAAAAAAAAAAAAAAAAAAAAAAATCACATTTTCTGAAACACTTAGAAACTTAATTATATCTGCCCCTGCTCTCAAGCAATGGATTATTGTTTTATTCTCATCAGTTGTGTCTAAAACATTCAGAGACAATTTATTTTCATCATTTTTGTCTAAAACATTTACAGATTCCACACTTTGCTTTGCACATTTGTACTTATGACAGGATAATGAACATGGCAGACATTGCGAAGAGTCCATTAACAAGTGACGTTATAGTAATATACACTGCTCGACATTGAAAATGCAACACCAAGAAGGAGTGGTCAGAAATGTATGCAAATTTTAGAGTAGACGCACGTCACTGAGTTCTGCGAATGATGTGAAATGCGCAGCTCTCCGACGCACGTGAAGTAAGATATAACGGAAGGAACGTGCAGAATGGGCAATATTTGTGGCGTTATTTCTGCCAGACGAATTATCGAAGATAGAAAGTTGGTTTTTGTCCCGGAGGATACGTGTAATAAGAGAGAATGCCAGGTCGCCGTCAACGAAGGCACTTCCAGCAGATAAATCATTTTACGAGGGGTATGGTGATCGGACTGAGAAGGGCGGGTTGGTCCTTACGTCAAATCACAGCTGATACCCACATGGATGCGAGCAGGCTAAGGCGAACATGGTTGGAACAAGGAAATGTGGGAAGAAGGAGGGGTGCAGCTGCAGCCAAAATGACGTCAGCACGCGTGGATCGACGCATCCGCCCACAAGCTGTGGCGGTCCCGCAAGTCACTTGTACCGCGATTCTGCAGCATGTGCAAGATACTCTGGATGTTCCCGTGTCGACCAGAACCATTTCTCGTCGATTGGTTGAATGTGTCCGTTAAGAAGACTGCCATTGACCCCACAGCATAGACGCCAACGTTTAGAATGGTGCCGGACTGGAGCGATGTGGATGACAGAATGGCGAAACGTCGTGTTCTCAGATGAGTCACGCTTCTGTTTTTCCAGTGACAGTCGCCGCATACGTGTGTGGCGTCGACGTGGAGACAGATCTAATCCGGCAGTAACTGTGAAACGCCCCACCGCGCGACAACGTGGCATAATGGTTTGGGGCGATATTGTCTACGATTCCAGGTCACCTCTAGTTCGTATTCAGGGCACTATGACGGTCCAACGATACTTGGATAATGGACTGCGGTCGGTGGCAATCCCCTACCTTCAGGGGCTGCATAATGCAATTTTTCAGCAGAATAACGCCCGACCACACAATGCTCGCCATCTGCCAACATGCTTCGCATGGTATACAGATGCTTCCCTGGCCACTGTACTCTCCTGACCTGTCACCAATTGAGCCTGTGTGGGATGTGATTGGACGCCTTTTGAAGACTCTGTCCCTGCCTCGTTCAGAAGACGAACTGTGGCAAATGGTTGAAAGGCAATGGAGAGCCATCCCTCAGGACATCTTATTGACTCTATGCCTAGACGTCTTTCTTCGTGCATCGCTATCCGCGGTGGTCCTACTTCCTACTGAGCCGACGCCATTCTCGCTCTGTATTCTGATTATCATTTTGAAATAAAGATCACTTACTGCTGCTTGCTGTCTCTGTCTTTTCTCCAAATTTCATCACTTTCTGACCACTCCTTCTTGGTGTTGCATTTTCAATGTCGAGCAGTGTATATGCGCGGCTTCAGAATTCTTCCCTTGGATCACAGAATGAAATATCTGCGTTTTTTATAAGGAATTCCATTTGCCACCGAGTCCTGACAATACGAGTATGTACGTCAGAAAGGCTTGAAATATATGCAGATCTGTTGCGCATTTTGTGTAGTTACTTGGAAGGTTGTGAAGTCTCGCCTGTCCTGTTAACGTACATTAAGTCAAGACTATATGTAGATCTAAGCGACTTATCGTTATGTCTAGATAAACAAGCAGAAAATATGTTAATGGTGTAAATAATCTTTTTATTAAGAACTGAAATTAGTTGAACAGATAGCACTCCTGGTGCTTACAAACCAGTCGGCATTTATGGCGTTAACTCAAAAACAGAATTTTAAATTAAAACTAAATCCAAGTCTTATTTAGCAAAAGACTACACAGAGATATTTAAACGCGCAAGTTGGCTCTAACCTATACCGGGATGACAGCACAATCTACAAGAATAAAGCAACGCAGTAGACAGGAATGCTATCGTAGAATATCAACTAGTAACGTTGTCTTCAGCAAGGCGGAACACGCTCTGGCTAAAACAATCTCAAACCCTCACTTAAATAAACGCGAGCTATAATTTGCATCCTTGGAGGAAAATGGAAGGGGAGGAGTGACAGTAAAGAATCGTAACATAAAACAACTGGTTAGTTACCATTATCAGGGCTTGTGTTCCTCTTTACTTGCTTTGGAAACATTAACTGTCCTGACTCGGAACAGGGAGCTTACTCAAGTTATGTTCGATAAATTGTGAAGTAGACAATACACACAGGAAGGGTATACGAAACCCTTTATTTTTCTATCTTTACAGAGCTTTCCGGAAATTCGGAATACAGAGACCAACCACTTGTGGTCTGAACGTAAGAATATTAAAAATACTAACTAAATCTCTAATTAAACTAACTTTGGATTTATATACAAGTGCCTGCCTTAAGACTGGCCGTGAATTAACAAAAAGCCGTATCTAGTACAGAGAGCTGCTAAAACTACGATACGTTTAAAATTATCAAGAGGATTAAACCTCTGGCCTTGAAGGCAACCAGCAACCGAGTAAAACTACTATGGCAAGCGGCCTGCTTCTAATAACTCCTTCCTCTCTCTCACTTGGCAAAAAGCCACAACTTAAGTACTTGTCGTTAGCAAGACAATTTGCATAAATAAGTTAAAAGCTTTTAATTCTGGCCGGAAGTAGAAAATAAGAAGTGATAGTAAAGATTTAAAATAAAATAAACGTTAGTAAAACTTAGGATCCTTACAACATAAATACCTTACAAGGCATTTGTAGATGAAACGTTTAGGAAACCACAAACCTTCCACGGTAACTTCTCATTGATTCGGACTGGCGTACAAAGTGCTTGATAAAGGAGGCTGCAGGTCTTTATCTCCTTAAATATTGATCCTGGCATGAACTTCCATTACAATGCTTCTCAAAAGAAGACAGAAATTTTGTAAAATTACTTTCGTAAATTTTATAGGTACAGTTTAATCGTTTTAGTTAAAAGATTTCGAAAATATAAAATCCAGCATTTTATATAGTTCCCCTAAGCCAAAATATTCGATCAGTAATGTTCATTTTGCTTTTAAAAAGAGCCAAATAAAAAGTTTCACACCCTTAATTGCAAAACTTGAAGATCTATACATAATAAATATTTTCATGGTACAAATTCAATAACGAGTACTGTTTTATTAAATGGAGAACCACTTAAACAAAAGGCTTTTGTTTTAGAATTTATTTTCAAATCTTGCTGTAATCTGTTACAATTTTACTAATAACAAGCCCTACAAAATGACGTTCATCAGTACGTTCAATCTCGGATATCTCCCGTAATTGTAAATTTATGGAACCTTATATATTTTGAAGCAGTTTACGAAACTTTATTTTGAGAACTTTTGTAACTGGAAGTACAACATCTAGGAATCAATAGTTAAAGAAATAAAGCCTCTAATTACTTTGTTCTCGTACCCTGTGTTATTAATGTCATTAATGACTGTAAAATTTTACATGTCTGTTAACAGTATCATATACATTCTGAAATAATTATTGGGTCTGTACTTAAGTGTGTCTGTACTTACTTCTTATTGGGTATTGTAATTACCAGCGTTACATCAAAACAATCTTGAGGTGCCCGAAACCACCAAGGAGAACGTTCACAGTAGCGGATTTACGAAATGAGGAGGGGAGTCTATCTCACCTGATTTTTTGAAGGTCTCTTAACTTAAGACATGGGATATACTTGTTATTTTTTGAACTAATTAATGATTTGGAGGCCCTTTGGATTGCTGGTCTCTTGCGATTGTGACTGGTTCGACTCCATTAAATCCTCCTTTGACAAGGACTGGTATATGGTTTGTTTGTTTTCACTTAGCCTAACCTGAACCTTACCGTACTCCTTTATATTATTTATTTATGTATTTAATACTTTTAATTTAACTATTTTTGATTTTTGCCTGTTCTTTATATATTTGTAATGATGCCAAGCATAATAATTTTTGCTAAGCGTCTCTCTTAATTAAGTGATCAATTTTCATAAAATTGCTGAGTTGAATTTATTTAATTCACTACCAGATTTTCTTTGCTTTTTCCCTTAAAAAAAGAAAGAAAATTTGAATTAAATACTTTTTGTGAGTGTGTGTATGAAAAGCCGTGTTTATGAACGTAGAGAGAAAATGTTAGGGGAAAAGCGAAGGAGTCCAGTAACATACGCTATGTTTCCTTGGAAGATTTCGCTTAAACGTGATGCGGAGCAAATTTTTCTTTTAAAAAGGGGCGCTGACCCAGTCCTCGGGAAAGGCGCTATAGAAGTCATTTTCTGATATTTTGGTTACTGTGGTTCTTCTGTGGTTATACTGGACTTAAGCTACACATTGCAGTTGCTTTGAATAAATTCTTAATTAATTCTTTAAAGGGAATTTTGGAAAGAAATATTCGTAGATATAACCCTCAGACAGAGAACTAGAAATGATATTTATAAGACTTCTGACGCTTTTACGCGATTGGAGATTGCCGGACCCTAGCGGAGATTTTCATCGAGTTCCAGGCAGAACTGAAATATATATGTGTTGAAGATGCACTGCATTCTAGTACTTTATTAATTTTCAATTCAATTGTATCTTGTAATTTTCAACGCCACATCTGCTGTGTTCCCAAGGACTGTCTCCTCACTCGGAGACTACTGTCACTTATTGGTGCCACTTTATCCTATTTTCAGTTCTGCCTGCCGCTACTTTTACACCTCGAACAGATTTTCTCATTGTATAACGGTGACGCTCTGCGGAATTATTCTGTAAATATCTACCATTGCTTCGTGCCATCTAACAACAAGTTAAAACTATCATGATTGTATGCCTATCCTACCCCTCAAATAACGTTAACGGTCGATTTTTAATTTTCATTAATGTGTATAAGCATCTGTGCAGCTGAGGTTTGAAAACCAGCTGTATGTTTGGATTAGAAAATGTGAGACTGGACATGGTAGACATGTGAATGTTGGCTGCTTCGGACATCCGTAAAAGAGCAGCCTATATCTTTTGGTTTAGCCTTACCAGTGGCCGAATAGTTAAAACAGTTAACTACTAGGAGTTCGAACTGGGTTTGATCCCCCATGCGAACGGATTGGCTATATGTTCGGTTTTCGTGGTCTTTTCTATATGTAACGTGAATTCAGGCCGGTTTCCATTAGAAAGTGCTTCACAACGCATTCCTTCTCTTAAGCAGATGCTAGCTCTCGTATGCTTTGCAGTATTCAAATAACTTAGCCTTGTAAAGTTTTTTCCCACCTTACCGCGTCTTCGAGGTGTAATCGAAAAGCACGTGCGGTTAGTAATTGTAAGGCTCGGAGTTCGAGTCCCGGCGAAGGTATAGCGGATTATCTCACATTTCCTTGGTGGACAATAAGTCCTCATGACCAGAACTGGGTACCCTCCTTTGCAGCCGCCCTTTAAGTGAGGGAGAATGTAATGAATTTCTTTCTTCTTGTCGCTTGATTTCGTTGTGTAACTTGAAAGCACATCCAGTTAGCAATCGGAGGTTCCGGAGTTTCATTTCCTGGCGAGCGTACTGATCATTTCCCCCGTTTTGTGCTCCCATAAGAAACTTATTAGGTTCTACAACCTAACTTACCTAGTATTTTAATCGGACTGCTACTCTGTCTCCAGCAGTAGTTAACACCGAAATAATTCGCCCGTGACAGGACGGTTTACCAAATTTGATCTAAAACTCATACATATGTTTACATATAATCTATAAACTCTGTTCCGACAGAAGAAGTTTTTTCTGTTGCTTCTGCCTCCCATGTATTAGTAATATTTTCAGGAAAAAAAGTTAGTTTTTCATTTGCAATTTTTTTTTTTAAATCCAGAAGCTAATTTCAGATCTTAATTATTTAATCACTCTTTGTAAAACATTGCCTTAAATGAAATTCTTGAAACACGAAACTAAATGTCTCTAAGAAACTAAGTGCCACTGTTTTTGACAAAAAAAAAAAAAAAAAAAAAAAAAAAAAAAAACTCTCAATATCGCCAATCATTGTTCGTATAATGTACATTCAACGGGGATAGCTTGCACAATAAGAAGTTACTTCTGAAATTGTACCACCATGTGGAAGCCTTCTGAATCGAATAAGATTACTAATTAGAGATGAAACTAGACATGTCATTGGTGACATTTCAAAAAAGTGATGTTGGTGTGATACGTTCTTTTTTTTTTCTTTTTTTTTTCCTCTTCTTTGTTTTAGCTAGGCTACTGAATTTCGAGAGCTTGAACTTCGGAAACGTTTTACTAACCTAGTATAAACTAGATTAAAACTTAATCCTGCATGTTTACTGTTTAGAGGAGTAAACGTCGTAAAATTACGACGTTAATCATTTTTAGGTAAAATTTTAGTAATCAAAGTCATGTTAGTGCTAAATTAGGGATATAAGGTATTTCTCCCACTTTCCTAGCGTGCCTTCGTGGTGTAGTGATCAGCACACTGAGCCGGTATGTCAGAGGTCCGTGGTTCGATTCCCGGTGAAGGCGGTTGCTATTTTTCATCTTTCCTGCTTCCAAAAATATACCTAATGTCTCTACAGGGATAACTTTTTACATATTACGGAAAATGAAACATATGGTGATTTCAGTGCAGAAGTCCATGCATTGCTCATAACAGCTACTTGAACAAGCTCAGGAATTAATAAAAAATGCCCAAAAGTAAGAAAATGGAGAAAAAGGATTAATTATGCTTCAAAAGCTAAGCCTTTTTAATTTACTTGAAAATTTTCTATGCTCTGAAGGATTTCAACGTTTAAATTCTAACTAAAGCCTTTTTCAAATGATTTTACGTAATTTAATAGCATATTTTCTGACAGCTTTTAAAAAAATCTAGGAACATTTTAAGACGGTGTTATAAATTTTCATCTAATTTGTATGTCCAGTACCTGTTTCATACTAGAGAACTAACTGTCTAGCCAACCGGTGGTCAGTGAAAAAATTTTTATGGTGCATAAACATATGGGCATTATTTATATTTTTATAAAGACTCAGTTTCAAAATGGACGAATATCAAAACGTATTATGGAATTTGGATTTTTTTTTTAAATTTTAGCTACTACTTTTAGCGAAATTACTTCTGAGTTTAGCGAATTTTGCAGGTGTGTCTAGTGACATTTGAAAGTGAGAGTTGAAAACCATGGACATACTGCCGTTAAGAAGAATAGCGCGAGCTGGAATTCTTTTTTCCCTCTGAATTACAAACATATACTATTGCATTCGCTTATAGCACGTTTTTTTTCTCCGTGTCAAAAGAAAACTCGATTGATTTTTATGAGAACCATCTGCATTCTTGTTTAGTATAATCTTATCACCCGGTTTTCCGTTTCTGTACGGCATTCGGAACATCTGAAATTAAAATTACATTTTGCGATAAAATGTTGCTTACTAAGACAGTTTAGATACAGTTTATATCTTTTAACCATTTCATATCTTTGATTTGGATTTAATTTTAGAAATGAGTCACATTTATATAGCGGATAATTAATACGTTTGCAAAAATTTTAAATTGGCCGCATAACACTTCAGTTTGTTGATAGTGCTTTGCGTTGCCGTTTTCTTTCTTGCTTTTCGTGAAGTTCCTTTCCGGTAATATAGAAATATAAATAGAGACGTAAAGAAGTGACAATATAGTTATAGTGTACTTTACGAGGATTAAAAATAGCCCTCTTGACTATTAGGTAATAAAAGCATATACAAGGTTTCTGTTCAAGAAGGTAAGATTTTTGTACTATTCATATAATGTTTCAATGTTAACGAAATGTATATATCAGTTAGATGTTAATGGTGTTTTAGTTGTTACTCATAATATTTAAAACTGTGTAAAATCAGCGTTATTTAGTAGCCATATTAAGGGGACAATAGACCATTTTTTTGTTTTTCTTCACTTATTAATATGGAATAAATAAATTTTGCAAACATATAGTTAATAGCATAGCCATATTATATATCACAAAATAAAAGTTAAATTTTTTTAAGTTTAGTTTTTTTAATTAAATTTTTAATAGGAATTTTAAAATGCTCCCTGCGTTCCATTTTTTTTTTTCTTTTTTCAATTGGTTTAACCTAATAATCACATAAAAGTTAATTTAAAATAATTCTATTCATTCATTAATAATTTTGTTAATAATTTTTTTAGAAATATTTTCTGGCACTTTAACTTTTGTATACTTGCATTTTAAGTTTTGTTTCCCACTGACCTTTAATTAATATGTATTCTATTATCTGCTTGTCTGAAACCACTATTTACTAAATATTTCTGAGTTATTTTATCGTTATTAACTTACTTTGTATATAAAATGAATATTTTATTGAAATTATCGTAATGATTTTTATTATGTCATGCGTAATTTACGTCTTTTTGCAGTCTTTATGTATAGATTTATTATATGTATATATTTATCTAGCCAAAAGAGACATTAAGTACATGATTGTACTATATCTAATATTCTTTTTTTTATCCTAGATGCCGAAAAGAGTGAAAAACTGTGAATTTCAATTTTTGCTATTAATATGTTTCAATATATTCCCTGTAGTCTGTGGTGGCTTCTAATCAGACTTTATTTACCAATTATGCTCAAAATAGTTTTAAACATTTCACTGAACTAATATTAAAGTAAATTAAACTGTATTAAAAAATAAAATGGCTGCCGGCCCATTCATAGAAACTCCCCGGCCAATTGAAGGCGACCGGTTTCCTTCATTGGTCCCATAGCACTTATTTCTCTTCTTCTAAGATTTACTTCACACTTCATATTTGTAACGTCTATTTCAAGATATGTGAAGCACGAAAAGTAATATTTACATTTATATGTACAAAACAGTAAAGTTGTCAAATTTGACGATTTTTAGGAACGTTTTGTTTAAGCGGACCATCGATGGCAACCTTACCCTAAAGCTAGACTAAACTGAAATAGGCCCATAGGTAATTTTTACACCACCACATATCTATGTTTATGGTAGCCATACTGTAATTTTATTTTTTCTTACCATCAAACATGTATAAATTTATTGTTCCAAAACCTTCTTTGTATCTTTTGTATATTCATTATACATCGTTTATATATCAATGATCTGTCTTGCGACGACAGTATAAAAACTAATTTCCAGTCATTTTTATCAACCTCATTTTTGGTTCTCTATAAAAAATGAATACCCAAAACTGAGTGAAAAAGTACTGAAAATTTTAATTCAGTTTTTAAGAACATAAATGTGCATTTTCATCTGTAACAACAATTAAAACTCGGTACTGGTCTCGGCTTGGAATAAACGCGCCGTCGTACAGTGACGTCATTGAAACAAAAAATTCACAAACTGATTTCAAAAAAACATACTAAAAATGTGTAATACTTACATAAACTCGGTACTGGTCTCGGCTTGGAATAAACGCGCGGTCGTGCAGTGACGTCATTGAAACAAAAAATTCACAAACTGATTTCCAAAAAAACATACTAAAAATGTGTAATACTTAAATAAATTTAAATTTTTCATTTTTTTAAGTAATTACTCTATAACTTTGTTACCTTTAATCGGTGCATTTCACATTAATAAAATAAAAGTTTTCTGATTATTGTTATATAAATGTATTTGCCTTCTTTTGAAAAATTCGTATCAATGGTCCGCCAAATATAAAATTATACATTTAGTGGTACATGAGCTTCTAAAGATTGGCGACCGCTAGTCTAGACCGCTAGAGTTGTGGATAGTTGAAACGGCGGGACAGTGATAATTTCGCTTAGCAAGACCTTCTTAAAGGAATTCTCACATAGACACGACAAAATGCTGTACAATAATTTATTAACTAAGCTTTACAGTGTTAAAATTGAGAGCGGTTTTGATCGGCATAAAACTATTCGGAGAAACACGGAAACGCTGTAGATTTCTATGATTTGCTGTAACAGCAGCATCTATGTAATAACGTATGAGGCATCATCTACTAACACATAGAAATTTGATTTTCTTTATGGATAATAAATAGCAATAAAAAATGGGATAAGATAAAGAATATGTTAACTATTTATTTATTACTATTGCTTATTTTTTAAATAAATTGTTTAATCTTGCTGTTCTATATACTATACCTTTATTTATATCAGGGTAATGCATGTAAAAAAATAACATAGCGCTTCATGCTTCTCCGGTAGGAAATTGGAGCATATATTGAGAGGATATATTTTTCCAATATCGATAAAAATCCTCTGTACTGAATTACAAAGAAAGTTAAGGAATATGCAGATGAATATAATGTTAAGCTTAATAATAGATATTTCAAACGATAGGCAATAGAAAAAGTTTTTAATTGTCGAATCAACTTTCTTCATTTTTTTAACTTTTATAAAAGAAACACTCATTACAATAAACATATTTCAATATTCATAACTAACAGCGCATGTCCACAACACAGGTCTGCGTAACAGTGACCAAAAGAATCGCCAAAACAGCGATAAAACTATTCCTCCTACTGCCGCCCTTCGAGGGAAAACGCCCTCTTCCATGCTCCCGACCAAAACAAACGTTAGCCGCTAGCGATCTCGGCCATCATCTTGGTGAGTGTTGTTTATGTCTCATAGCTCAACTTGCTTGTATTTCACAAATCGCTAGTTAGCCTTATTCTTATACATATATGTCTATTAATTCAGAACAACGTATAAATGTTTTAAAAAATGAAGCAGCCTAAACCCTTTTGCTTTTTCCGTTAGAAATCATTTTGGTGAATATTATCAAATCAAGACAGTTGAATGCTGCGAATATGCTTGATTTCAATGATGCTATCCAAAGCTGATTCAGCAGAATGAAACTGAATATGCATTTTTCTTTCCGTTGAGGTATAAATTTACAGAAAGCATAGCCTTTTAATTGCCCCGAAATTTATACAATTAAAAAGTCAATTACTTGATTTGATAGAGAAGAAAAGGAGAGCAGAGATTTTTTCCCTTGCTCTCAAATGCATCTTTTTTTTTTTTTTCCTTTTTAATTTAATTTAAAAGAACCACCAGCAGTCATTTAAATCATAGATTACTTCAAAAATCGTCTAAAATGTGTCATGTCATAATTTTGATATGATTTTCAAAGCAAAATAGATCTGCTGTTAATGTGAAACATTAAGCACTGAAAAAGAATTGATTTTAATTAAATTTGAAGAAAGTAAAATAAAATAAATCAGTGTACATACTACAATGCAGATGTAATTTTTATTATTAACTTAAGTCATTTTTACTGGTATGCCTAAAAATGTAACACAAAAACTCGCGCTTTTGGGAAGCCAAATTAATTTTCATTTTAAATATTTCTATCATTGCCAGCATCTGTTGGAAACCCGTCTTAAAAGATTTCTGTGCTTATTGCCGTTTAAGCAGTATCAAACACGAAACTTTTATAGATTTTTTAAATTTTAATATCTGCTCCAGATATTAAAAAAAGGAATTAATCAGATATTAAAAATGGATCTCAGGAATTAGGATAAGAAGCTCGTCAAGAAACAGAAGTGCTGTCCTAATCCTTTGAAATACTGTAAAATGGCATATTAATGAAAACCACGTCAGCATCAGTGTGTGTTAAAGCATCTTATGATGTATGCATATTTTTAACGTAACAAAATAAAGTATCGCATGTTTATGACGTCACTGAATTTAATATACTCTATCAAAAGACTATTTTAAAAAATTCTGTTTATAATACCAAAAGAGGAAAATTATCCGAATATTTAGTGGCGATAGTTTAATTTTATATAGAATGAGTAAAGTAGTTATTAGTAATTCATATTCAACTGATATTAATTGAACCCATTCACTGAAACTACAAATATAAATCGAATCCCAAGAATACCAAGAATTTCATGAGCTACATGAAAACCCTTATTCCATATATATTACTTATTTCCATAAATATTGTAACGACAAAATGTTGATGGCTAATCATACAGGATCAGAACTGTTGATGGCTAATCATACAGGTTCAGAACTGTTGATAGCCATTATATAGTTGAAATGCTTCAAAAGATTCTCTCGCTGTCTCTTTATAAATATTAATTTTCATCTTAAATATTTCTAAATATCTTTCATCTTAAATATTCTTAAATATTTCTTAAATCTTTCATCTTAAAAATTTCGTGTGTGTGTACGTATGTAAGTATGTGTTATATAAAAATGACACAATGAATAAATTCACAATCAGTTTGGAACAACAAAGTTAAATACTGCAGAGTAAAAAGAAATTTTAAAAAATTTCAAATTCAAATAAATTTCACTGTAAAACGAAGTATTACACCTCTCATAGCATCTCGTTCTTAGACTTAACAAAATGATTTCTTTTAGAAAATTAATATAAAATTTTTCACTGTTATCAATTAGATGCTAATCAAATGGCAATATTTTTCTCTGAATTAATTTTCTATTGCTAAAATCTTTTTCTAATAAAACTTTTATGTTTATTTACCACTGATCTAATCTGTTATGTTTTTCAGGTTTTATTTAAAATGTGAGCATATTTATGTTGGAAAGCTAAATTAATCTTGCGGTTTTATAATTGTAGCCTATGCTTAATTTTGCTATCGCTTATGGTTAACTAAAAAAATTCACAAATATTTTATATAAATCTGGTGAGTAATTACAATTGGCTCATGGCTTCTGTCGTGATAATAAATATTTTTCATAAATATTGGGAAATGAATTCTATTTACGTTACGTGCTAGCTAAAAATAAATCACAAGTACCAGTCACTTGTGCAAGTCGGTGCCATCGGAGAAAGAATGTTTGGTGAAACCAAAGGCATCAGCGGTTTTATTTTCTCTCATTTACTGGCAATTGCGAAACACATAACGCACGGAGCTCAGCTCGAAAGGGGAAATCATTTTTTGAAAATGCTTCGTTTAGGGGCTGCAGGCGAATCACTTAAATATTAAATTGTTATTAAATTTCAATGAATATGTTAATTACAATTTTAAAATTCGGGAATTCAAGTGCAGCTATTTAATGACAATAAATGTAATTATTGAGAGAATGAATATTACCTGATATAAACATGAAATTAGTTGTGGTTTTTGTTTCTTAATGTCAAAGCATTCCTGCTGTATTTTAACATTTTTGTTCCTTTTCAGGAATTTAACCCAATTTTTAAAAATTATCCGGAAATAATTGTATTAAATTGATTTAATTTTTATTAATTTCTGTTTAGAAATTTAATTTGGGGCCCTACAACCATCAAAATGGATTTTTTATTTAGGGTACGGAGAATTGGTATCGTTTTTGGACTTCGTAGTGGTATAGGGTTGTTTGTTTTAAGCAGAATCTTAGCACATATTTTTAGCACTTTAGAGCATGTGCCACCATAAATCAATCGCTTCAGCAATATTTTATACAGTAGATTCTTGTTTTTTTGCCATGGAGAAGAAACTATCTACTAACAATACGAGACTTTTAAAAGTTTTTCTGTTATAATTAATTATGTTTCAGTTTTTGAAAAGGAAATGATAAAAACTTCTTTTACATACTGTTTTAGTATAACGATTAAAATGTACCGGTGCAACACACTTAAGATCCATTTTCGACTTCAGGGAAAGGACACAGTTTGTTTTCAAAATTTCCTAACGTTCTCAGGTTCTTTATGACTTCATCATAGCAATGCTATTGTTTCCTTTCTTCACTCCTTAGTGTTTTTAACAGATTATTACACGAAATATTTTTACAGAATTTTGTGGCATCAAAGGGGGCTTTAAATAGTGTCTCTATTCATTTTCGCATCAATTTCTTGCAATTATCCTCCCTTAAATACGAAAATATAGGACTCATCAGTGACCTCATGGATAAGACTTACAGTGCTCTGGCACTTCGCTCGAGATTTGGTTTCGTACAAAAACAAATGGAAAGTCAGGGGAGATATGTAATAAAACTCCTGCTTAACCGAAACCGTCTAGAATTTACGAGGGCTATCCAGAAAGTAGATTACGTTTTGGAATAAAAAAATAAACAAAGTATAGGAAACAAATTTTATTATATACAGATGAAAGCCACACTCAAATACTACTTTTCTACATAGTCACCATACAAATTAAGGCATTTATCGTAGCGATGTACGAGCTTGGAAATTCCTTCGTCGAAAAATTCGGCCGCCTGCGCCTTCAACCACTTCGTTACCTCTTCTTGCAGCTGTGCGTCGTCATCAAAACGCTGCATAGCCAGCCACTTCTTCATTGCTGGGAATAGGTGGAAGTCGCTCGGTGCCAGGTCGGGACTGTACGGCGGATGAGGAAACAACTCCCACTTAAAAGATTCAAGAACTTTACGAGTGACATTTGCCGTGTGGGGCCGGGCGTTGTCGTGAATCAACAAGATCTTAGAGCTCAACATTCCTCTGCGCTTGTTTTGAATTGCTCTTCTGAGTTTTTGGAGAGTTTGGCAATACCTTTGAGAGTTTATTGTAGTGCCTCTTTCCAGGAAGTCCACCAAAATTACACCTTTTCTGTCCCAAAAAACAGTCGCCATCATCTTCCTTGCCGACATTGTTTGCATGCATTTCTTGGGTTTTTGGGGAGAACTTGTGTGCCCCCACTGCATTGATTGCAATTTCGTTTCACGGTTCACATGTTTCACCCATGTTTCGTCACCAGTAACGATGCGATCGAGTAAAGAGTCACCATCCTTATGGTAAGCTTCCAAAAAGTTCAACGCTGCAGCCATTCGCTGATTTTTGTGGTCCTCTGTCAAGATTTTTGGAATCCATCTTGCACAAAACTTGTGGTAACCAAGCTTTTCGCTGATGATTTCGTGCAACAAACTTCGCGAAATTTGTGGAAAACTCAAAGAAAGTTCCGTTATTGTGAAATTTCGATTTTCACGGACTTTAGCATCGACTTTTTCGAGAAGTTCGGCGGTCACTATGCTGGGTCTCCCACTTCGATCTTCGTCGTGAACATTGGTTCGGCCATTTTGAAATCTTATGACCCACTGACGCACTCCACCTTCAGTGATAATGTTGTCCCCATACACTTCACGAAGCTGCCGATAGATTTCTATCGGTTTACAGTTTTTTGCAGTCAGAAACCTTATTACTGAGCGCACCTCGCAGCTCGCGGGATTTTCAATTAACGCAGACATTTCAAACCGTCACAGTATCTGAACGGAGCACAGCACGAACCTCTCACTAGCACGGCTAGATGCAGACTGAGCTGCGCAACGCTCTGACCCCAAGATGGCCGCGCTAGCCCCGCCCCTAGCGGACACAGACGGAAACGTAATCTACTTCCTGGATGGCCCTCGTAAAAAAAAATGTATTGGACCAATAAGTGAAATACCCATTCATCTGTAAGTTCCCCTATCCGAAACAGCTCTCTATAAAGTTTCATTCTTTAGTGTCAAATACGTATTTTATAACATTAACAAGCTACCTCAGTAATATTATTTTCGAAACCAAAAGCCTATGGAAACGAATATGACTTTAAAGAATACTTATTATTAAATGATATCAATTATAATTTGCTTTCTGCTAAATGATTTTCCAGAAAGTAAATAAACCTCTAAAAACATAATTATCAAAGATTTCATCAAATTACAAAAACAAATTCTGGTTTCAAAACAAATTCAAAAAAATATTTGTCATTCGATGATTCTGTGTTCTTAATGTACAAGAAAAGGGTTTCTGAAAGTGTAAACTTATATTTATGAGCAGAGTATTATAATTCAAATTTTTTGAATAACTGTAATTGATTAACTGTAATTGTTTTTGAATAACTGTAATTGTTTTTTGAATAACTGTAACTGCAGGTAAGTTACATTGCTATTAATTTTTATCATGCTTTTTTTCCGATTTCGAGTATGGAACAGTATATTAAATGTGCTGATTTCAATAAAAAGAATTCTGTGAAATATGTCATTTTAGTGTAAATGTTTGGGTAATTATATTTATATAAATGCTTATTATTTCCTTTATTTTAATTTATGGAAATTAAGAGTTTAAAACAAAGTGCTTAGTTTTATTGAATGGAAAATGATTTCATAAGCAGCATTATTTTAGAAAATAATATATAAGGAAAAAAGTCTCTTTCATTTTTTTTAATGAACCTGAATATATATTCCCTGAAAGGACTGTACACCCGTTAGTTGCCGTTAATATATTTTTAGCCAGTTAATTTCTTTGTCATGTCGTTAGATTAGAGTACCTTTATGAATATTCTAACATTTGTTCACAAGTGAATTCTAAAGTTCGGTTTTGAACTCTCTTCTTTTCAAATACTTTTTATACTAAAGTTTTATGTTAATTAACCAGTTATTCTAATTCGAATCTTTACTTTAGCTTTTTCCTTTCGTAGTCTTCACTAGATTAGTTACTGTGTTATTATTCAAATTAGTTATTGTATATTAAAGCCAAGGGTGTGAATGTTTGGAGTCAGAGGTTCTGGCAGATTCCTCTTACAGTCAGTTATTAATTCTCAGCTCTTTTATAATATTTATTTCCGGCTTTAGCATCGCGCCGCTAATTATCTTGAGTCAGCTTACGTAATCTGTAGGATGTGTAGTCTTAGAATATGTTAATTACATTTTGAATCTGATTTTATCTTATGTTAATTTAAATACCCGCAAGTAGAGGAGGTTCGTCTATCACACAAGCAGTGCCTTTCTGTTCATTTAAGAGTTAAAATATAAAAGATTATTTTAACCTTCTTAAGACTTATCATTGCTTCAAACTGCAGCGGTAAGTCGATTCCAGTCTAGTACCGTGTGCAGGACATTAACAAAAGATTATCCACAGCTAAACAGATTTTCGACTACTGTTATATGTGCGTACTTTTCGAGATATTACAAGAGTTTTAAATTTAATTTCACAACAGCAGTTTTAAATTATTTCGATGCCAAAAGCATTCTGTTTGCAATTTTATACTCATTAAGTAAAAAATATTAATTTAATAATGATAAATTTAATTTAATAATTAAATTAATAAATAATAAGAATCATATCTAGTGCTTATCTTTACCTTGCACATTATGTCTTGAAGCAATATTGGATTACAAATTATAGTAATTTTTACAATATTTCTTTCCTTCAATAATGATTAAAGTATTAGTGTTAAGAAAATTGTTCTTAAACCAATCTAACATTGAGATCCAATCCAAAAAGATGTTAATCCAAAGAGAAGTTAGATTATAATAAAACAGATAAAGCTATTATTCTAACAAGCTATGATATAAATATAATGTTCTTATTATTGGTGATATCGTATGAAACTTATGAAAAATTTTATGAATAATCATCAGTGAGCATATCGCTACTATTAAGACTTGGGCAGCACACGACAGTATCCAACTTTGTCCAGTTGAGATTCAGAAAAAACTGGGGATAAAATTCGAGGATTCTCTGTTTCCCTGCCATTGAGCTCACGACAGGGTCATCAGACTGACGGATTTAAGTGTTCTCCGTCCCGTCAGAGCATCACATTCGCAGGATTGTTTGCCTTATCCAGGATTTGAAGCCTTCTTTATCCGCGTAATAGTCATACTTCTCTATTTTCTTAATTTATTTTTCTAATGTCTTCACTCTCCCCAGTGATATGATATTATAATTTAAATAAAATGCATTAAATGTGCTCTTGCCTTATATCTAGATAGAAAGAGCCATGGCTAAAGTGTGCTTTAATATAATCCGTCTTGAAGAGACAGACAAAAGCAAATTGCAGGAAATCTAAAGCAAGCTTAAGGGTGAGGCAGAGCTTAACCAGAGGCACAATCTGTATGCATTTTTAGTGACCAGGAGCAAGATTTTTTACTTCTGATAGTAAACATGTTATTTATGTGCCGTTTTACACTCTTGTATCATTTTAATCTATCTATAATATTCATATACTCAAATGTAACTTTAGCATGCATTTAAAATGTTAGCAATGCGAATACTTTAAAAAGATATTTCTGTATTTGTATATTTTAGTTTTTTTAACACAGTTGGTATCAAACAAACACAGTTTAACACAGTTGGTATCAAACAAAACAACGTATTTCAATGAAGAAATTACAAAACTTAATCATATGAAATTTCTAAACTAAAATCGATGTATCTGATTTTTTTTAATCGGTTTGTTGAATTATGGAGCAGAAGAGAGACAGAACTGAAAATTTAATTAAGAAACACGAGAAATTTGTAGGAATAATTGAAAATTTGTTATGGCCCACTAGCGGCCGAGCGGGAAGATCGGTTAACACTAGAGTCTCGACCCGCACTCAAATCTCGCGGACGAGCCGGCTGCATGGGAGCATTCTTCATTTCCTCCATATGCAACATGAGTCAGTTTTTTTTTTTTTTTTTTTAAGATCATTCAAGGAAGTATCGCTCTCCATAGGCATTATCTGGATATCTAGTGTGGCTGGACAAGACCCACATTGCCAATGGTGTCCACCACACTTCTCCATATCCATATCCCCATAGGCACATAATCCCTCGAATTGTTTTACCTCAGTCAGTTACAGGCACAAACATCGCGGGCGAAAGTGTTGCGGAGAAAACATTGCGAAGGAAAAATATCGTTGCACAAAACATCATGAGAGAAAAAATATAAGGAAAAACATCACAGTTCTGAAACATCATAGTATAAGACATCTTTGTAGAAAATAAAGTGTTTCCAAATTCCAGTTTTAACCTTGCCGTAGAAGAACCTACAAATCATCGCAAGATAGTAACATCGCAAACATGTGTTTGCAGACTTTAAAAGATTTAAATGCATGTTCGAATAATGATTTGTGAATAAGAAAGAAGGAAGCATAGTTTGCCTCTATGTTTCATATATCTGAATTAACTAATAAATTTTTACTGGAAATACAGGAAGGAAACTTAAGCATTCAAAAACTGAAAATGAGTAGTTAAGTAATGCTACATATAACAGTTAACAGAATTTTAAACTATTAAAAACCGTTATTTAATTAAACTCTTTTATAAAGTTGGATTACTGATGCGAGCGTGCATTTAAAACTTCTTCTGAAAGCACATCTGTGGTGTTATCATCATGCGATGATTGATAGTTCGATTGTTTTTTACCATGATATTTTCTATGACGATGTTTTAAAAGTCTGAGGTTTTTGAACCACTTTATTTTCTATGGCGATATTTTATACCACGGATGTAACAGAACTGCGGGTTGTGTGCTCCTTTCTTTCTTCTCTTCTGCGATGTGCTATACGACGATATTTTCCCCTCGCTTTGTTTTGTCCCCGACGTTTTCGTCCGCGATGTTTCTGGCGAAGACATTTTCAATCAATCAATTGAAAATACTATTTTCTGCAACAAATTTGTATCAGCCAAGTTTATCAATGGTTTAATTCTTCGATAGGTAACTTATAAATTATCATGAAATTACGTTATACAGTCTCAACAGTGAAAAAAACTTCTTGAGTGCTATTTATTCTTGAGCTATATGTTTTTCCACTGCATTGAAATTTCTAAGCTGGCAGCCTAATTGTTTTGTCTTTCGCGTATAACGAATTTTGAGGTTTAAGAAAAATGTGATAGTTTAAGAAATGAAAGAACGGTAGCTAAAACCTTTTACATAGACTGCCTTTTTCTATTCATTTAATCACTCTCATATAAGTCATAGCTATTTCTGAAGCTACTACACTGCAGAAAATTTTAAAATAATCTACGTTAGACAATAGGTATAAAATAATTGTTTATAGCGAGGAGAAAAGAGAATTCATTGATAGATAGGAGAAATGTAAAACTTTTTTATGCAACTACCTAAATGAACATCTGCCACACGCTGAATTACTTATACTATTGTTAGTGCTTTGATATTTTGCAACTGGATATCAAGATCACCTGTCATCACACCCCATGATTATTTTCTACAGAGACTTGTCAAGGACACTTTTGTATGCGCCACTCTTACCTCATGATCTGCAAAAACAACCACAGCATATTCGGATAAGTCATCGAAAATCTCGACATAGAATTACTGCACTGTATATAGCAAGAACTCGAGTAGAATCTGAATGCCTACAATGAAAATTTGCAAATCTTTATAATGTAAGTGAACTTTTGATATTTCTCCTGTCCATAATTATCTTAGGCTTATTTGTAAGACGAAGTTATATATGAGTTTTGTTTTATTTAATCAAATATGAATTATTTCAGATACGATTTCGGTAAAATATGTAAATTATCATATTTTGTATCTTACCAATATGAGTCATGGTATATTATCACCCATTTTACATGTCTTGCCACATGTCTACATTCATGTCTTTTCTTGATATGTAACGGGAAGATCGGCCAATTTCTCTGTCGCAGTCCTCTACGAAGACATCCGTCCTACTAATTAAGGCAAACCTAAGCCGTCATCGAAAGGGAAAAAAACTTGTATTACCCGATTTATTTTTTCCATATATTTCAAATGTAATTTTTTATAATTAATACAAAATTTTTATTGAATATCACTTGATTTTAATAATCGTTTTATACACTATTTATTAAGCCGCCCAACCAGGATAGTGGTTAGTGACTCTGACTACCGTACCGAAGAGCCTGGGCTCGAATCCCCGAGAAGGCACGGATGTTTGTAAATGTATAGTGTCTGTGCAACATGAGGGCACTTAAAATATGGGACGAGCCGAAAGTCCTCTCGAGAAGTTGGTGGTAACGGAATAGGGGTGGGAGACCCTCGGATCCGTTCCCCCTGTATGCTCTCCTTCAAAACTGGGGACAGAACTGAAAGAAGTCGTACTGTTCCCTGTATGGTGACCAAGTCCCTTGCCAACGACAGGCGCAGTCTTGACTCCTTCCCACGATGGATTTCGTAGGCTTGCTGTGATTTCAGGGAAGCTAAATTAGACATAACAACTATTAATTGTTAACATTTATCTGTGTAATATATTAAGAAATGAATACGTTACAGGATCAGTAGGTTTTTTCGAAGTAGAAAAGGCCAAAAATGTGCAGTGCCTTAGGACTCCGGACCTTCCGACAGCCAGCCAAAAGTGCTTCCAGATGCAACACGAAGGCTCACAGTAAGAGGTGAAAAAATACTTTACATTCTCACCCACTTAAATGGCGACTGGGGAGTGGAGAACCAGTCGTAAATGCTGGTGGTAACGAATTATCGTCCATCACATTTTAATTCGCACGCCGCTTGTAGAGACATCTAAGAATTTTTGTAGCTGGAAACCTAATAAAGCTGTGATTCCCTAATCGGAATTCGAGCTCTGGACCTCCCGATTGCTAGTCCAACACGCTTTCAATTACACTGCGAAGGCACACGACAAGGAGATAGAAAATACCTTATAACTTATGAAAAAGTATTTTTGATAATTTTACTACTTAAACATCAAAGAAATAAAGGAATATTTTTATTCAATATTATAACTGAAAATTATTATCAAATTGTTACAGTTAAGAAATATATTATAAAATACTAAGCTGTTTCATTTACACAAAATTCATTGTTTTCATTGCATTCTCTACAATAATTACATAAATTTTAATTTCTATATATTATATTTATAGTATTAATTTAATTTTCTTCCCAAAACCTAAATATATTTATTTAAACTAAATTGCTGCCTATTTTTGAGCATATTGCCTATAATGATACTAAAATATTTTGATATTTTTCACAGTTTAATGATGGATGATTATACTGATACAATGAAAAAATATGAGTAGAAGAAAGTTTTAATCTAAGTAGTAAGGAAAGACATAAAATTACAATCTGGTGCAACTCTCGCTGCCTTTGCATATCTGCAACTTCTGCCACTAGTCGCTGATTTACCGATAAACATCACGGTTACTTTCTGCTTATTAAAGTCGGTACTTTTACAACTTTGCTCCATCGGAAGGTTTCGAGAAATATTGATTTTGGACGTCAGTTAGCACTTTGGTGTTGAGGAGCCGATATAACTGAAACAAGAAATTACGGAATGTTCAGCCGCCTGATTCACTTGGCCACTGATGGTCCAAAATTATCTATTTTTAAATCGTAGATATTACAATAAAGTGTACTTAGTATTCTTTCCAGCGCTCTGCTTAACGGCTTTATGTGGGGAGGGCATGTAATAGATAATTTATTTGTTAAATTTGCGCACAATTTATTTGGGTTATAATAATGTGCTAATATTCCCTTCACAAAATCAAGTAACAGCAAGTAGACCTGGAGTGCTTTGCTATGATAGGCAACCGAATTTAAAATGTAATAAATTAAAATTTCGTATAATTTGTTTAGTATCTCACTTTCAATAAATCAGTCTCTTAGAACTGTCAAAAAATTGTACGAAAACTTATCATTTCTTTCAAAAAGAAGTTACAAGGAGCTTTAGTAAGTTTACTCCATCACAGTGTTAAATTTACTGCCAGATTTGGCCTTCATATTCTTATTTTGTGGCAAAATTTTAGAGTCTTATTAACGATTTTATGCTGTAATTAATGTTGTCATTGCTATGTAGGGTTGCTATTGATCTTAAAGCTTAAATTAAATCCTGCTGACCCTACTGGACAAGTTAGCGAGTTATCGCTAGGTCCGAAATATGACAAAATCTTGAACTCAAAACATAAAATGCCCATCTTGTGTTAAAGACATAACACCACTAGTGGCAATGTAAATTAAGCAATAACAGTCAATTAAATTCAAACGCTGACAGTCTAAGACTATGCAATCAATGAAATAAGTCTTAAACTGGCTCAATTGTTTTACCGGCGCGTAAGCTTATTATCGGCTATCCAGAGAATGCAAAAGCCGGAATGATCACTTTAGCAGAGCTGGCGAAATTCTAACCTCTCTCTGTCTACGATTCAAAACCCTCAGCTTAAATACCCTAAAAGCTAATTTGCATTCTGGTGAGAAGTACGAAAAGAAGAAGTTATAGTGCAGATCAAAATCATAATAACTGCTTAATTAAAATAAGAACCTTACAGCCATTATTCTATAATTTTATTATGCCTAACCGACATCATGTTGCAACTGTGTTTTCCATGTTCGCTTTCATAGACTTGGTGTTGCTTACATCATATTAAAAATAGGATGAGTGTTTTATATTAGGACTTTATTTGACCACTCCTCTCTCCCTCAAAGGATTGCCTGCAAAGAAGGTTCATTTACTGGGCGGTAGGTTTTAGAAAATTAAACCAAATTTTAGGAAAGGAAGCAATGTCAATAATAAAATAACTATCAATAATGAAGCTTGCTTTGAATCTCCATAAGACAGCTTAATCATTAACGCTAGTTTCTTTTCTAAAACTTGAAGTTTTCTTTGGCTTTCGATAAAACATGCACTTCATTTCAACTTCAATTTAAAATCCATCTGTTTTCCATAAATTGATTCCTTGTTCTCTACATGTAGCATTCACTCAAATATTTGCTTAAGTTAATAATTTACTTCATATAACAAACAGGTTTTTCAGAAAATCATTATAATTTCACCTTGACAAATTAACGAACAATGGGGATATAAACTAATTAGTCGTGGAGAAGAATCATTCTACAATCCAATTATTCGCCACGGTAAATTAATCTGAATAAAATTACACGAACTTAATTCGTTGTCTGAATTTTGGGCAGACCTTAATTTCACCGAAACGTCAAGAAAATGTGTGGTAAGCCAGTTAAGTTGCTTAAATTTAATAATTTTTCTGAATGCGAAGAGTGAAATTCCTCGGTTTCATACAAAAAATTTAATAATTGTTCACATTTTATATACATATAAAATGCCTAATTCTTCTGTGAATACAGATATGTATATATATATATATATATATAAAGATATTTTTTTTACATTGACTGTAATTATTTCTTTTCAAATTATATTTCAGAGCATCAGAGATTTTGTAAAGGAAAATTCGGAGCAGCTTAGGCTACAATTCGTTTTCATTACAACTGAGATTAAATTACTTTTTATTAATTAACTTATTTCTTATGCTTATATTTTGTTTTTGGATAGTGCGTAGAAAATTAAATTTCTGCTTATCGCTCTTCCTCCAGTTACACTGTAGAGTCATTAGGTTATTTTTGAAGAGACATGAAAAAATGTGCAATGCCCTAGCCGGGACCTCTCGAATACGCGTGAAGTATGCTTCAATTACACCACAAAGACATGCCGAAAGGCAGGAGAAAATACTTTATATATCATTGAGACGTTGGACTGTAGCTTCGCTCCTTTGTGTCTCTCACCGTATTCTAACGTTGTTAGATTTAGGAGCTCAAAATAATCCTGCAGTTGGGGTATTAGTCGCGGAACTACTACTTGAATAATTTCTTCATCCGGCCTCTTGCCGTACAACAAAGTAAAAATTTGGACTTGCTTTAGAATGAAGGTCCGTCAAATCCTCGACTTTATACTGGAACTTACTGAATAGCTTCGACTGGAGCTTGGCAATATCTTTGACAATGGGGAATGCATTTTCAAGTTTTTGAAGTTGTAGCTCTCGCTGTCAGGCTCACCCAACAAGAATTTGGCAGTGCACTTATTACCACGTAGAAACTTGGCGTCTAAGAGCGGACGTGGCAATGATAAATTTTTGTGCCTCTGGCATTGGATGCAACAGAAAATGCGAATTCATCTGATCAATAAAATTCAAGACTAAGGTCTGGCCTCCAAAATTTGCTGCTGGCTTCATAGCAGCCTTTAGGGGGTCAAAACAAATTCAAATCCCTCCATGGGATTAACTGTGGTCGACGAGACTTGCGGCGTTGAGGTAATCACACTAAATTGGGAAGTTTCCTGCGACATAATTCTTATTGTTCGGGCGCAACTTATACAATCATTAGGTTTTTTTTTTCTGCTGGAGACTCGTGAATAGTGTACAGTGCCTTCGCCGGGACTCGAACCTTGGAGCTCTCGAATACGCGTCAAGTATGCTTCCAATTACAACATGAAGGCATGCAGAAAGGCTGGGAGAAAATAACTTATAATACATATTTAAGCCTTTAACTCTAGTGGGCAAGAATATGAAGAACAATAAGGATTAATTACCGATTTTTGTAAGATATCCTTAAAGAAAAGAATCTGACATCACAATTAGATACGCATGAAGATAAAAAAAAATTTGTAAACATAAGCAGTCCAGTCAAGGAAGGGTTAGCCAAAGAAAAAAGTATAGTTTTTCCATCATCGGTTCTACAGAGTGTACCGTAAATGTTGCGACAAACTTCTAGAGAAGGTAGGGCACATCATAAGGATTAAGAATTGCATAGGAATACTGGAAATATCAGTGGTATACCCGGAAATGTCAGTGGTAAGTGGTAGTAGAGGTAGAAGATGGGAAAGGAAACAAGAGAATGATTAATTTTAAACATTTATTGGACATAAATACAATGGTGTTTCAACAGCTTGAATGTTACAACCGGGTGCTCGAAGTTTGCACCATGACACGCCAAACATGCTTGACACCAACGGACGATTGATTGCCGAACATACCGGGAGTTTCTTTGATGGTAGCAGCTGTGCAGGCGAAGTTTGCCACGAGATCCATTTCAGACACAACAGGATCGTGATACACGACACTAATGGCTTCTCACAAACAGAAATCAAGGCTCGATAAATCCGATGAGTGTAGGGGTCATAGAACTAGTCCACCACGCCCAATCCATTGATGCGGGAATGAGCTGTTCAAATGGCTACGAACATCCAATCCAAAATGAGTCCACTTCTTTAATGACCCTTAGTTGCACAAATTTTGATGCAGACATGCAAAAAAACTGTGGTGTTTGATGTCTGTCGGGGAAGCGTTCTCAATAAATGCGTGCAGCGGCTCATCCATTACCTTCAACTATTCCATACAATAAATGCATGTCTACAAGCTCTCCGTTCGTATAGCGTTCCATGCTCTTCGTATGGTGGCTACCGCTCGAATGATGCAATCCTCATTTTCCACTAGCATTCTCCTGTAGAGCACCCCTTGGCGGCGTTCATTGACGTTTCTGGGCGTGGATTCCTATGCGATTCTAAATCCTTATGATGTGCCCTACTTCCCCTAGAAGTTTGTCGCAACGTTTAAGGTACACCTCGTATATATTTTGGGGGGCTCTGAATCCAAATTTTAGGTTTGCCACCTCGCCAGAAGCCGGCTTCACAACGAAAATGCTCTTTAAAGAAATATTTTGTCACTTTTTCAGTTTTTCACTTATAACTCGAAAACTAAATATTTTTCGAACGTGACTATTTAGTACAAAATTAAAGTTAATCAAATTTCCCATAAAATGCTTACATTAATGTTCGGACAATCTGCGACGCCGCTGGAGCACGCTGAACAAAATGCCACATTTTAGCTGTCCGTGAAAACTGCAAAAAGCGCCTTTCTAACTGTGCGGTTGTGGCCTAATATATGCCTGAAACTAATAATTTTAAGACTGTCTGGTATGCCTAGTCACATTAATGGAATTAACGAACGTTAGGGAGGTACGTGACCGGCAGACTCACTAGCTAGGAAAATCTCCTTACTACGCATGCAAGCATAATTGAAACGTGAATGTTTTGAGTCAAACGATAGTATAGTAGACTAATTTTGCACTCTAAAATTGTCGAACGTCAGTGAGTTAATATGTCAGTGGGCATGTGTTAGCTTGTATGTTTCTACCACGCTACAGGCTACAGTTTGTTATGTAGAGTAAATAGGGAAGTACTGATGAAAGGAAATATGTTTGAAACGAAATTTTATTTAAAAAAAAGTTCCTGGACCAAAGTAATTAAAAGTTCTCAGTCAATATAATATATTTTTTCATGCATGTTTTGGATGTTTCCGAGCATTATCTTCCTCTGAAAAAGAAAGAATGGAATTTCAGATGACTATTACTCGCAAGAAAAAGTCAATTTGAGCTGTGAAGAAATGACCTATGAAAAGGAGAGGTAACAGGTCAGAATGAATTTTAGTGTATGAAATTTATACTTGCATAAGACTTGGGCTTGCTTCCTCGTTTTTCCGTCGGATGGACCGGGCTGGTCATTCATGGTGTTGGTATATTCACCTTTTGGTTGCCCTGTCTTACGGGTCTTGTGTTGATGAAGTTGGGAGTTTTCAAGTTGAGCATCACTTTCAATCGAACAGTTCCAATACGCCTAATACTTCATACGGAAGGTATATCGTTCAACCGAGTTATGTGTTGAGCCGGGACAACAGACTTTGGAGTCACACAAAGTATACCACCCATCAAGTGATATGTCTTATACCCACCAATAGTTCACATCTTTAGTCTGCATCAATAGTCTGCTTTATCATACACTATTTGGGAAAGTGTTTGTTGATTAAGCGATTGGATAATGAGGGACATTTCAAAACATGTGGCTTCGGTGTATGATGAGCAAAATCCTAATGAGCTCAGTACATTAAGTAACCTGTATGATCTGTACCTCTTATATGAAAATGCTGCAACCTCCACTTGCATAGTAGATGTATATAGTTTTGTTTTCACGTTTCAACTAAGCAATCGTCTGTTGAAAGTGATTTCTTCCTCCATTTGTCAATATTTCCTTTCTTCTTGCTCATAACCATAGCATCTGTGAAACCTTGAAGAGATTGGGTAATGTGATCCTCAACGCTATCTAAAAATCTATGTGCTGGAGGGTACCATGTCAAGTCGTACACTTGAGATCGTACATCTCGACGATAATAGCAGCAGCTGTTTTAACAGTTCTTAGTCTTTTTCATCCTGACACAATAAATCAGTAATAAACTTGTGATTCATAGCCTTGTAACAAAAAATAAAGGCATATTAGCTGTTACCAGTACATCATCTTCGTACTCTTCAAGAAGGCGTGCGTTTACTGCTTTGGGGGAGAATGAAATTCGACTTGTAATGTGAATGTTGTAAATTCGGCTCAGTTCGGCTCGTTAATTGTAAATTGGCATTCCTCTATACTGTTTTCAAGAAACGGGAAAATTTATTGCGTTGCTGCTTGTATATCATCTCTAGTTCTGCCAGTACTTGATTAATACAAAATTTAGAACACAAAATTTGTCTACTGTACCATCATTTCACTCAAAACACTCAAGTTTCATTTACCATTTATGTGGGATGAGGTTAGGATTAAAATAGAGGAAGGCAGTGGTATTTTAAAGGTACTTAATGATGAAAGAATAAACATGATTATGGTATGTACAGAGTGAAAGGGAATAAGATAAAAAGTTCTATTCATCATGAAACGGAATTACATCATCAAGCAATACTGTCGAGCGGCATAGTTCAGTTACATCCATCGCCACGTCATAACCTCATCGGAATGGAATTCTGTCCATTTCCTCACGCAACTTGAAGTATCTCGCTGCTGTAGCTGTTGCTAGATTTAGGAAAAGGCGGATGAGTTGTAGGAGCGAATATCCACTCGGCCATTCTGCCTTGCCAGCCATCATCGCCTGGGGTGGATCTGAAAAGAAAGAAAAAGAAACCAAAAAGCAGAAAAAGTGAAAAGAAAAAAATCAATATCCAGGTGGCGAATGTTAAGTTTGTGCACCACCGTTTCATCTTATCAGCAGAGGGTGACAGGATAATGGTGCCTTCATGGCGTATCTTTCGTACTTCGTAAAAATCAGTTGGATGAACTTTCGTTGTCTCATAACAACCGAAGAATTTGGAATGAAGTTTAAGTCCAAGTTTCAGCTCAAGTCGAAGATTTAATCTAAGTCGAAATTTCAGTTCAGGTTGTATTGGCATTTTGTATTCATGTTTATATTGCAGACAGGTTTGCGACGTTTCCTATACTGTCGTATATGTGCGTCTTGTAAACGGAGGGAGTTCCGTTGAGCTTCAATAAATAAGGCATCTTGTTCATCATCTTGATGTGTCAGCAATTTCATTTTCTTTGAACTTGTTTTAAATTTTCTTCGTTCATACTTCCAGCTCTCTTCTTGCGTTTCGTTGGGCGTGAAGCAGCTAATGAATATGAAACAGTAATTTTGATTCATGCGGATTAATTCATACGGATAAGTATTTCATACGGATAAGTATTTCAGCATTCTTTGTTGCCTCAAAAGCTTCAACTGCATCTTTTTCCTGTATATAACTTACGGTAACATTTGGATGTACAGGTGATAAATTCAGAGTTATTTGAGATGCTTTTGGAAAAGGTTTACCAATTTGAGAAATTGTACTATCCGCTGGAATGTCACAGACAAGTAGTTTCTTTGGGAGTTTCCTGCACTTTTAGCAGGTGTTATCTCGTTTGCTTGATCAGCACATGCTTGTTTAAACTGATTCAGTTGTTTTTTTCACAGTTTCTTCATTATTCTGCACGTTTGGATCATAATCGACATCATCATCATCATCATCATTAGCTTCATGACTGTCATCATCATCATCTTCGTTGTCATCAACATCATCTTTACTGACATGATCCTCATCAACAACAGCAACGTCATTTTCCTTAACTTTTCTCTTCAACTGATTTTCATTTCCTTTTATTCCCTGAAAATCTTTCATAATAGTGTCAACTTTGTGTGGTTTGTGAGGAGTAATGATATGCTGAACTTCTTCGAGAATTTCCGATTTTGAGATGTGTGAAAGATCAGGTGGAAATGTGTGATCATCAGTAACATTAGCAACATTAACAAAAATTTTATCATTATTATTTTTGCATAAATGAATACCGTCTTTATCAAATGTAAATCGAGTTTGTCGCAAAAAGTCTATTCCGATAATCGCATCAAGAGGAATCATATAGTCTTTTACTACATGGATTTTAGCAGGTAAAGTAGTGTTTTGAATTTGAATGTAGTCCTGAAAGAATCTAATACTTTGACTGTGTCTCGGCCAAGTCCTGAGAATGTAATTCTGGAAGGATATAATGGTGGAGAACCAATTTTGCGGTATGCTTGCTCATTAATTAGCGTTGCTTGTGATTCAGTGTCATAGAGAGCAGTTAACTGGTTTCCTTTAAGTTGAATATCAACATGCATCGGATGTTTAGAACAATTTTGAGCAGAAAGTGCATTTACAGTTCTATCAGATGTAGAGCAATTAGCAGATTTCGTGGTAGAAGTACCAGAACGTTTGGGACAATTGGAATGAACGTGACCATAATTTTGGCAGGCCATTAGATTTATTTGGACAAGTATCGCTTTTATGTCCGTTTAGACCACAAGAATAACATACTGGTTGAGTGTCTGATGTACGTTTAGCATCAATTTTAACATTGGGAAAGGAATTTGTAAACTTCTTTGGAGTATTTTGCTTCAAATGTTTTGAATTGTTAAAGAGTTTTTCATAAATGTTCAGATTTTCTTTAAATTCAGGAATGGATTTACAACCGTACAAAATTATTTTATTGTTTGATGAATCCGGAATTCCATTTACAACATAATCAATCAAAGAAGAATCTCCATAGAACATTTGTGTGCGAGGTCTCTAGTAGCTAAAAAATATTCTTGTAAGGTTTCAAATTGTTTCATGCGACGTGATTCCATTATTTGATGTAATTGAAGGCTATTCATTTTATCCAAAAATTCATCTAATAAATGGTGTTTTAATTGTTCCCAATTAGTAATTCCATGAATTGATCTTATTAAAGTTAAAGCTGGACCTGTAAGACATTTTTTTAACAAAAATTACTTGGTGTACAGGATTCGTGATTTGATAGAGATTAAAAATGTCATCAATGTCTGAAATAAAAGTTTCAACGCAGTAATTATCCCGAGAGGAAAGGGGTTTGATCAAATCAACAATGTCTTTTAAGTCAAAACATTGAAACGGAACAGTCTGTGTTTGCGGGTTAGACGATAGCAATAAAATTGCAGGTGCGCTTTCAAGAGAGATTTTTGCCTCCATTTGTAAGACAGAAAATAGTAAAGATTCATCAAGAGTGGGATTAATGGTTGTTTGCGCTACGCTATGCGTCGAGGGTGAACTTTGCAGCAAAGCTTCTTCTTCAAGGTCGATGTGTTCAGCGGAATCTGATTTTAATAATGACACGTCAGCAAGATTTGTGAGAACGGTGTCAGCACACTTTTCAATATCGGTGTAAAATTCTAAATACAGTAAGTTACATATGGCAATTAATTCCGCGAAAGAAAATTCTTTTATAATTTTTTGTTTCATATCTTCAAAGTTAAATGGTTTGAGAAAAACCAGAAAAATTGCGTAACCTAGCACGATTCTGCCGATCACCATCTGAGCCAAAAACTAAACGATGTAGAAACTTGATATACTTGGTGCTGGCAGTTTTTAATGACTGTGCAATGTTGGGATAATCGTTAAGTGTAGCCATTATTTATCAGTTTCGTTTTTACCAAAGATGAAATTCACAAAATATTATATTCTCCAATGAATGTTTCGATTTTGTCAAATATTTATCTGGTTTCAAAAATTATCACACCAAAATATATTCTTAATTTTTCTTAATCTTCACAATAATATTAATTCTTCTTAGTATATTACACAATAACCATGATGTTAAAACACTCAAAAATCATAAATGAAATTGTGAACATATGATTCAAACAAATGGTAAAATATATCTTCAAACATATAAGAATATGTTAAGAATAGAAAATAGAATAGAAGATATGATATCAAAATTAATAACTTCAAATAATATTGTACAATCCTTGTAAAAGATAGGCATTATAAGAAATAAGAAATTTACGCATCAAATTCAAAAACGAAAGTATTAACTCTTCAGAGCGATTTTTTAATACATCACAATTCTTTAAATAGTCGGCAATGGATTTCCATCAAAATCAAATACCTTTAGTTTATTCAATTAAACTTCGTCAAAACTGTTTAATTAATTGTCATCAACATCAAATTCGAAAACGGAAGTGTTAATGATTCAAAGTAATAATCATTCAAAAATAAAATGAATTTTCATCAAAATCAAATGCCTTTCGCTCCTTCAAATAAACTTCATAAGAAGGCGTCATCAAATTTTCATAATAACATGAAAAAATATTACTTCCTGACTATTATTACTTCATCAAATAAAATTAGCTCTACTTACGTGCTGACGAATCACAACAACTGGGATCTTGCGATATTATTCCACAGGTTTCCACAGTAGTCCGTCATTTATAGTTATGCTCAGTATGTTATAGTAGATGGTAGTCTAGGGGGTTTAAAAAGTTGAAGGGAAGAATAGATTTTAGTTCAAGGGGTCGAAAGAGTTCGCGGGGCCGATCCCCCCATGTGGGATGAGGTTAGGATTAAAATAGAGGAAGGCAGTGGCATTTTAAAGGTATTTAATGATGAAACAATAAACATTATTATGGTATGCAGCGCCGGCGTAAGGCTACCGAGCGCCCGCCAGCAAAGTAGCTAAAGTCATCCCCCTTTTCTTAATTTTTATATAGGAGAAGGAAGTTTTGAAGAAGTCATTTGTTGAAATTTTTTGTAACAATTTCTCAAGAATAATTTATTTTTCTGTATTTCATATTTACAAATTTTTTTATAATTCCTTTTGCGTCTATTTCTTGACAGATTTCATTTTCAATGGCAATCAAAGCTAGATTTATGAGTCTTTCCTGCGATACACTTGACCGTATATGTCTTGATCAATTTTAATTTGGAGAATAATTTTTCGTTACTAGAAACGCTAACAGGAACGCTAAATGATATTCTCAATATGATCTTCAAGTTCAGGGAAGCACCAATTATTTGACACAGCTAAGTTCAGAATATTGAATGGGTCATTCATACCGGCTGTAAAATTGTCTTTCGAAGCTAGTGTTTCGTCATAAAGTTCTTCTGCATTAATATATTTATTGTCACCACACTGTAACAATTTTTCTAATTTACTGCATTTCATTTTCAAATTTGCATTATCGATTTCTGATAAATTACCCAGGAAACTAAAATTATCGCAGTGATTTTTCATTGCATCAAATTTTTCCTTTAATAATGCCCATGCAGTATCCATAATTCTAAAAAAGACATTTATCCTAAACTTCTCTTCTGGAGATTGAGGAGATTCGTCAGCATGTTCGTAGGACGAACGTTCGTAGCATGCGACAAAGGAAAACGAAATGTCACTTCGTAATCGAAGTGAGATTCCGTTTTCCTTTGTCGAACTTCTTCAACAGTTTAAACTGCGGCTCACCATCCAGTGCTTCATTAAGTTGTTGGGCTTTCTCAAGAATACTTTTGTAATTGATGTCACTTCTTATATTCTCCAATGAATGTTTTTAAGTTTGCAACTGTTTGCTGACAGGATTAATTCTGTTAAGCAAATCGTGTCAAAGTATCAAGGATAAATAAATAAAATTAATAATAAAATGGATTAAATGAGGATAAATAGAAAGTATACTAAGTAAAATAAAATAAGTACGTACTTCATCAAATGGATTTTTCTTTTCCTGTAGTAATAAGGTTATTGTGCATCGAAACTTTTCTTGGCCAAACGCTTAATAAATACGAAGAAAGAATGTGCAGATGATACATAACACGCGGCTTTCTAGACTCATGGAAAATGACCATTATATGGTGCTGGGTGCGCAGAAGAGTTATTTTGTAAGGATCTTAAGTTTTACTAACGTTTATTTTATTTTAAATCTTTACTATCACTTCTTATTTTCTACTTCCGGCCAGAATTATAAGCGTTAAGGTTTTTATGCAAAGTTTGTCTGGCGAACGCCGAGTATTTAAGTTGTGGCTTTTTGCCAAGCGAGAGAGAGGAAGTAGTGAGTCGAAGCAGGCCGCTTACCTTAGAAGTTACGCAGTTGCTTGTTGCCTTCCAGGCCAGAGGTTTTAATCCTCTTGATAAATTTTAAACGTGTTGTAGTGTTCACAGTTCTCTGTACTACATACGCTTCCTATTAATATAAGGCCAATCTTCCACGTTTATTATTCTAAAGTTAAAATAGAGTTTAGTTTTATTTTTATACTTTTACGTTTTGACCCCAAGTAGAGGGTCGGTGTATTCCGAAGTACGGAAGTCATTGTAAATAGAGAAAAATAAAGGGTTTTGTATACCCTTCTTGTGTTTCCTGTTTACTTCCCACAGTTTTGAACATAGCTTTAGTAAGCTCTCTGTTCCGAGTCAGGTCCTTGCATGTTCCCGAAGAAGGTTAGAAGGAACATTGATCCTGATAATTTTAAGTAGTGCACAACGTCTACGTGTGTAGTCGGTTAAGTACGGTATTACCGAGATTAAACTTGCTTCAGAGCGTGAATTCCCACGGCTTTTGGAACTCGAACTTCTTTGTGTGGCACTGTACCTAACGATTGATGGATGGGTGGCAAGGCGTTAATTGATGGTCTGGGGAGGCAAGGGGGTCGCAAACGCCCACGGTCCCTGTTCTGTGCAGCATTCAATGTAAATTCGTTTTTCTTCTCAGTAAGTGCACATTCTTTTGCATTAAAAAAATAACTCTGGGTCGTTGGTTGGTCAGCGCCCTCTCTTGGTCGGCGCCCACCTACAAAGAAGGCCTTGCAGGCCCGCTTCTGCCGGGCCTGATGGTATGTACAGAGTGAAAGGAAGTAAGATAAAAAGTTCTATTCATGAAACGGAATTACATCATCAAGCAATATTGTCGAGCGGCATAGTTCAGTTACATCCATCACCGCGTCATAACCTCATCGGAATGGAATTCTGTCCATTTTCTCACGCAGCTTGAAGTATCTCGCTGCTGTAGCTTTTTTTGAGCTCGTTATAAAGGCGTCGAAGATTTTCCAAGCGTTAATGTATGCATTGTGTAGTACTTTTGTCAACTTTGTACAGAGTGGTCATATTCGAAAAGTGCTTAGTTTTCGAGTTATAAGCAAAAAACTGAAAAAGATGCCAAAATTTTTTTTTATTATTATTATTTTGTGAAACCGGCCTGTGGTGAGATAACAAACCTAAAATTCGGATTCTGCATCCCAAAAAACACATATAACCGTTGGAAAAAAACTTTTTGTACCTTATATGACTGGAGTGACTTGTATTTCAATTAACGTGCAATGCTTCATTTAGCACAAAACTGCTTAAAATCAAAGGAGGATTAAATTTCTTAAAATTAATTTCTGAATTGTAACTGTATATTAGCCTATTTTTGTTTGCAAGAGACGTTAAAATAAACTTAAATGTTAACTGATATGGTCATCGCCTATTCAGCAATCACTGAACATAAGCTAAAACGTTATGAGAAGCATGCATTATCGTTTCTATAGCGATCAGCTTCTGTTTGCCTTCGTATGCTGTCTTTTAACATTACAAGTAACGCTGCACACTTTTAGCATTATAAGTCTTTTCACATAAAGAATTTCTTGAGTTGCTCAATTAGATACTTGTCAACTGGGACAGCAAACAGAAAATCAGAGATGTTTTCATTGGAGAGATACGGATGGCTTCAAAATAATCCAAAAATTATGCTCATTCCTTTGTTATGTTAACTGTATCAGGTTCAATGTTTCTTCTAACCTTCTTCGGAAACATACAATGACCTGACTAGGAACAGAGAGCTTACTAAAGCTATGTTCACTAATTGTAGTAAGTAGACAGGATACAGACGAAGGGTATACAAGACCCTTTATTTTTCTTTATATACAATGACTTCCGTACTTCGGAATACAATGACCCTCCACTCGGGGTCTAACGTAAAAGGTATAAAAATAAAACTAAACTCTAATTTAACTTTAGAATAAGATTGGCCTTATAATAACAGGAAGCGTATGTAGCACAGAGACTGTGAACACTACAATACGTTTAATTTATCAAGAGGATTAAAACCTCTGGCCTGGAAGGCAAATAGCAACTGCGTAACTTCTAAGGTAAGCGGCCTGCTTCGAACTCACTGCTTCCTCTCTCCTGCTTGGCAAAAAGGCCACACTTAAATACTTGGCGTTCGCCAGACAACTTTGCATAAAATCCTTCACGCTTATAATTCTGGCCGGAAGTAGAAAATAAGAAGTGATAGTAAAGATTTAAAATAAAATAAACGTTAGTAAAACTTAAGATCCTTACAACTGTTTCGAAATTTTGCTGTGTTAATTCCTTATAAATTTATTAGACTTGATTTACGAAATCTAATTCGATTATAGCGAGCACTTGTACTGTAAGATAAACGCAAAAGCCGTAAGCATTTTTATTTTCATTTAATAGGATGCAGTTTTAACTCGCTAAGTTTTTTTCGTTTAATGGCTACAAGCAGAAACTTTTAACGGACCCATGGCTTTTGTATTAACAGAGTTCAAATGCATTTTATTAAATTCATAGGGTGGGATTCTCACCTGGGGGGACCACCAGCGTCCGAGCGGTAAAGACGCTGAACACTGGTAGTTCGGTCGGAGGTTTGAATCCTGCGAACAGGCTGGCTGCATGGACGCTTTCGTGGTTTTCCCCATGTGTAACGTGTATACGAGCCAGTTTCCCTAAGTCCTCCACGAAGGCATCCCTCCCTTTATGCAGATAGCTCTCGTGTGCTTTGCCATAATTAAATAATCCAATCCAATCCAATCTCACCTAGGGGGACTTTCATAGTTTCGTGGGTGGAATGCGGTCATCCTTTTATTTATCTGTTAAGTATTTTAGTTTATCAATATAAAAAATGCTTTTATTTAAGGTTTGGTATTTATCAACATTTTCTGTGCTTTTTCTTGTTTAATTTATAAAGCACATTATATGACTTTAAATAAACATACATGTATATTTTCAGTTTTGGAAAGGAGGGGGATTTTCTAGCAATGGTGAAAAATGTCCATGAGACGATTTAAAAGTTGAGATCCTGTGCTCTATACCTTATCATCGGATAGTCCTGTAATGAAAATTCGTTCAATTTTCAGAGTTTTGAGGATCTGTATGACCATTCATATTTGAATCTAGTGGCTTATTACTCCATTCTGTCTTAAAATTTGTGAGCAAAAGTGGTTTACGTGAGATGTGGCAGAAATTAATGTTAAATGCTTTGCCTACACGCCACAAAATTCAATGCTTGTCATTATTTCAGGTTAACAGTAATGCTCCTAACTCCATTCTGTCTTGAAATGTGATATTAGGAGTAGAATTAAAGCGGTAAAAGGTATCATTCCTGTGATAAACGCAGCAAACTCAAGGCTTACATTTCTTCTAGCCTAGGAATAATGCTGTTTCGTAACCGAGTAGCGTAATCCCAGTTGTGATAATGATATTTTTAGAAGCAAAGCCATATATACAGACCCGAAGTATCTAGAATACACTTTATTTAATATGAAATTATAATTAAAAGTTAGAGAGTAAATTCTTTTAAAAAATCCATAATTTTGTACATTGTCGAGCTAACTGCATTGCCATAGGCTATAAATTCACTGAAGTTCAAAGCTTTGTATCCTTACTGACTTTTAAAATACCGTGTATTTTACATTTGAATTATTTACAATTACCGCAATTTTAAATCCTTTAATTATTCATTTTGACTTTGTGTATTTAATTGACAATAATGCAACAATAATTATTCTTTATTTCATATGTGGAAAATATTCGTACATTCAAGATATAAGCCAGTTATGCAAAAGATGCAGTCGTCGTTTTATCAAGACAACTAGAAATGAGGAATTGAAGTCGAAATTTAAAATATTACAACAAATTTTAACTTTATATTACTAACTTATTAAGGTGTTTCAGACGAATCTTTCCTGCTAGTATGGTTATCAGTGAAGCATGATTACCACCTTGTTCAAGTTTGCATTGACTGTATTGTCTTTGTGGAATGGAAATTCTTAAAATCTGGGGATTAAAAATCTTTCCTTCCAGTAGTTTGTGACTCAGAACTATCAGATTTCATCAGCGGGGTGTTCTAGATGAAACTTGGAATAGAGCTGGCTAAGCTTATAATGTCAAGGCCCATGGCCAACGAAAGATGGATTTCCTTGACTCCCCACAGCTATGAATGGTACCGTCTATAATATTCAGACATAAGATTAGCAACAACAACAACATGAAGGATTATGAAATTTAATTTGGAAACGACAAATCATTATAACAGTTTTGACTTTTTAATACCTCTTCAACTGTATAAAAGGAATGACTTCCTTTCTTTAATACCTCTAATTTACTGAAAGATAAGTTTTTATCCTACCAGAAATTTTATTTAAAGCATCTTAGCAGGATTATTTTGATAAAATACGCTAAGTAAAATTTAAAATAGTTAAGCGTACCTATACGCAAATGACTGCACTGAAGATGCGTTTCTTAAACACCATTCCAGAAGTGTTTCTATCATTTTGTTTATGGTTTCATGGAGGCTGAAGGTAATATCGAGAGTGTGTCAATTACGTTTAGTTACACCGCTGGAATGAACCACTTCTCCAGTAACTGCACGTCTCAGTTGATGGTACTCACAAATTCAGTGAAAGGATCGTTATCACAGCTATCATGTTCTCTATCGCATCACGTTTAACGACCGCAACGATTTCTCCTATCGCTAATGTTTGAAATACAGTTCCGTTACCATTCACCGAGCGAGGTTATTTCAAGCGTCTCATCGCACTTTTTTTATTATACTGCATTCAGTAATTTACAAAACATTTTATGCTTTTCACGTATAATTTTCAAAAAACTTCTGCTTCAGTTTCAGTCTGTTGCTGCGTAACCATAAACATTAATTTCTAGGTCTCGCTTTAGACGTTCGGGAGTTTTATGTCAGAGAACAGAATGATAAAAACGCGTTGCGTGTAGAATCGGAAATATATCTCTCTGCGTGCTTAAATAGTGATTTATCGAAGATTGTCGTGTTGTGCTCGTACACCAATGAAACGTCTCTATTTATTTAACTATATGCGGAACCTAATTTCCTTTATATATTTCTTTGTAGGTGTACCGAAATGTTTGAGTTGGAGAAAAAGAACTCCTCTTGTTGAACATTAAAGTAAAATGTTTTGCATGTTGAAATGTCGAAACTTTAAAGGTAGAAATCGCACTGTAACGTAAAATCAATAGGAAAAAAAAAGGACGCCCTGCCATCTTCTTCCTTTTTTTTTTTTTTTTTTTTTTCCTAAATAGTTTCCATGATTAAAAGATGTTATGCTTTTTATAAATTAAAAAGGAGCATACTTTCTTTTTTTTTAATCTCCCTAATTCTTTTAATATATGTATTAAAACAAATCATGAATACATATGTAAGATTTAGAAGTTTATATGTCTCTAAAATCTATATTGCAGATTACTAAGCTTGTAAAAGTATACTTTTTCAAACACTTGATTGCGTTTTTCAATATATGTAGGTGATTAAAAGCTGGAATAAGATCATTGTTGTCTTAAAATGCGAAAGACAGTATAAACCTGTCAGACAGTATTAAACTGATAAATTAATTTTATGATTGTATGAAACTTATAATGTTATTTGTATCAATTTCTGATGTTTTTAATCCTTGCTCTACCATCTACCAATGGATCATGTACTATCTTCTAGAAAATTTACAGTCCGCTGACTACACTGACAAAAAAAACCTACGCTTAAATAATAAAAAAATAGATTTCATGAAATTTGTACAACATAAAACTGGAACACATTGTGCAATACAAATAAACTTCATCCACATGTAAAAAATAATTTGGTAATGAAGGTGTTAATATCCATCGCTGATATTCGTAAATGCACAAAAAAACAACTCTTTCAGGTGGTGTATTTAATTATGGCAAAGCACACGAGGGCTATCTGCCTAAAGGGAGGGATGCCTTTCGTGGAGGACTTTCTAAGAGAAACTAGCTCGTATACACGTTACACATGGGGAAAACCACGAAAACGCCCATGCAGCCAGCCCGTTCGCGGGATTCGAACCTCAGACCGAACTGCCAGTGTTCAGCGTCTTTACCGCTCGGCCGCTGGTGGGCCAACTCTTTCAGACCTGAGTTTTTCCCAGATATAAAAAATATTATTGATACTCATTTAAAGAGATGAATCACACGCCTTTAATAAAATTGAAGCATATAGAATATCTGAAACTATGTAGTTAGTATCAGAAGCATAAAAGGTTCTTTGTAACGAAGTATTTTTTTAAAAGCTTGTCCATTCCAACGAACATGTGGTCTTAAAGTGTTCAACCTATTCGGGAAAAACTTCAGATTTCCACCTCCGTAATTTCTAGGGAAAACCAACCACAAAAAAGGACGACTGGGTATAAAAATTTCAAGCTGACTGGGTAACAGAATTTTTGGTTTGATAATAATATGTTTCGCAGTTTTAAATACCCAGAGCAGCGTTTTTGAGTATTATGGAACCCTTATGACAATATTTAAGTTCTAGGAAGATCCAGCGTCCACGCGATAATATTTTCTCATATTATCGCATTGTTATTAATAATTTTTAATGAAGACAAAAAAGAGCTATCATGTTAGCCATTTATTTCAAAACAAAAAATGCAATTGATATAATCCTAAATATAATTAGATATAGATAAATAATACATTTATTTAGTATAACAAATATTAATGGGAAATCTGTGCCTGTTTTATGGAACATAAATGTTGAATTCGGGGTCTGATTTTGATATACATAAACGGATCTCATCTTCCACAAAAAAAGAAACGATTTCTGTTCTTACATTCTGGATCATCAGTCCATGTAAAATCAATTGATAAATAACTTTCATTGCAATAGTGAACCTTTTTTGCACCTCATTCTTTATCAGCTTTTTGAAATTTTGTATGATATTCTGGATATTTATTATTAGTCTCTTCAGAATTATCTGGATTGTTTGTCTTCATGTATCGCCACATTTTAACCATTAAATCTATAGATGAATTAAAAACTGAGAACCAAAACGGAGTAAAATACAGATTAAATAGTAGTAAAAATAATAGTAAAATAAAATAAAATAAATAATAGTAAAATAAAATACAATAAATAATAGTAAAATAAAATAAAATAAATAATAGTAAAATAAAATAAAATAAATAATAGTAAAATAAAATAAAATAAATAATAGTAAAATAAAAAAGTACGCATTAGTACTCTGTTTAACCAACCACATAATCGTACACTTATTGCATCACTCATGCATCCACAGTCACAGTAGATTCTAGTCCGTGTCATTTCATATTAACATTAAAAAAGCTGCCTTTGGTTGTTCGGCTATGTTCGGTTAGACTCGTGTTGCATGCATAACCTTGCAATGCCAATGAACAGTTTAACGAAAGTTGCTAAAGAATAAGTTAATACCCTTCCAATTTTATTATTTAATCATTTTTTCTACAATTTAATTGGTTATACAAGTAATAAAGAAATTCGTATAACACTTGGCGACGTCTGACGTGTCTAGCTGAGCTTTTTGGCCGAATAGCCAAAGGCAGCTTTTCAATTATCATCGGCTAGACTTGTACTACAGTCAAACCGGCTGGCCCCACCGAAGTTACCCGAGTACAGTACCGAATCAGGTAAAAAAAAAAAAAAAAAAAAAAAAAAAAATTGTTTTCCCTTTCATGATGTACGTGTTCCTTATTTCTTGCGGAGCCCTTAACAATGTTTCCAGAAACCCTGTTTGGGAAACTGATCTAGCATATAAATTTATGATATGGTAATATAAAACATTTAATGTTCAAAGAAGTTGAATTAGTGGTAAGAATTTAAATGACTTAAAATTTGCATTGAAAAGTAAATATGATCACGAATATCAGTGATACAAAATTCCTCAATAAAAGATACATAAGAAACTGAAATTTATTCGTAAAATTATCAAAACTAAGAAATCCTAAGGCATTTGTACAGATGTTTAGTTGGATCTCATTCGAAATATCCTGAACAGTTTCAGAAACCATTTGAATCTATTTGAACAGGTGCATTTTTCAATTTATTTCAGCCTTTTCTGTGACTGAAATGCAGAGAATGATAATATCCTCGAAAGGATTATGCCTCTAAAGAATATTGTATTGCGAAAATACTATAACATATTTTGACGTAAATGATAGCATAGTAACTTGATTCTATTAATTGAAACATAATTTACAATGACAGAATTTCATCATCGTAAGAATTTTAATAAAAATTTCTGCATTCGTAAAGATTTTATTCGATTTATGAAAATTCAAGGAAATTTAAGCTTAGAATTATCAGATTTAAGCAAACATACTATTGGTATAATAATGTTTTATAGCAACTGCAAAGGATAAAATATATGATTTGGTTATACTTAATAATTTTAAAAATTGACCTGAATCTGATATCAAAAAATCTAAATCCAGAATTCATAATTTCAATTCTAACGCTGGATAACACAAGAGCTATCTTACCAAAGTGAAATACTAGTTTATATTTGCACTATACGTACAGGAAACCGTCTCATTCGCCGGGATTTGAACCAACTATCAGAGTTTAACGGTTTTACCACTTTGCCTCTAAAGTATACGCCGTTTACCTGTTTCATGTCTAAATTGCTGCATTGCCTCCGCATGAGGCATAAGTTTTAGGGTCTCCAGTCACCGCATGCTTTTACTTTCATGACCTTTATTTCAAGCAAGTTTGGAAAATAGCAGCTTATAACAATTCCTATAAATTCCTCTAATGATCTTATAAAATTATTACAGTTCTTTTGCGAAGTGATGTTTAAAAATCAGCCATTTAGCCGTAAATGTTCCTAAATAGGAAAATTTATTTAAAAAATTAATTTCTTTTAGATTTTTACGTAATAGCATTTATCTTAGTTCCTACTTATATGGAAATAATTTTTAGCCCAAAGGGCCGTTAATTTCGTTTTGGTATTTTGGGGAGTTTCACTTTCAGATTGTTGCCCCCAAATATTATAGCCTTGTATTATATTTAAAGAAATTAAATAATGAAGAATCTACATTGTTTTCGCATATGTTTCTAGACCGTGGGCCCAGGGGTGCTTATGCATATTGCCTGGACAAGTGGTCAGCTCGTTGCAGGACCCCCGCTGTTTAGTTCCCAAGCGAACTTAGTACTCATTTTATCGACCTCTCAAGCGATGAAATGCTGAGCCAGCCTTGCCCAGCCCGGGGATTGAACCCCGGACCTGTGGTGCTGCTGCGCAACGCGCTAGCCATTGCGCCTCTTTTCGCATATAATATGCATATGCTTCTCGCATTGTGATAAAACAACGGTACTTAGAGCCATCTAGTTTTGAATAACGTACATCTCCACCTGAATATGCGCATCTGGAAGCCTGAATTTGGAATTTGTTTTATTATCTATTTCATATTTTGTAAAGTATTTATGTGTTTTTTTTATTAAGAACTCAACGATTTCAAAGCGAGCAGTGGCAACACTGTACGGAGGAAAGAAAAAAAAAAGGTTTTAATCTCTAAACGTTTGAGACCGTGTATCGGAAATTCTAAAAATATGCTCTTTTTTAATTATTTTGTGATATTGCTGTTGAATTGAATTTTATAGTTTAAGTGCAAAGAACATGATATTTAATAAATAAAGGTAACACACAAAACGCTAAAAAAAAAAAAAAAAAAAAGGCCCATTTTTGGCGTAATATAAAATCTGAAAACTTCCAGATTTTTTTCTTTTTCTTATAATAATATCTAAAGTAAAAACAGTATACTTTTATACATAGTTTGTCGAAAACAAAAAATTTTAAATCACTTATGATTCCTTTTAATTTTCTTGATTTTGGAAGCAAAAATACATAAGGAAGTAAGAATGTAGGAAGTAAAAGTACAAAATAATTATTTACCAGTTACTTAGTGATATTTTATATTTTAGGAATTTATGAACATGCAGCATTACAAATGACCTCATTAATAAAAAAGTATATATGACTTCGTTAATAAAGAGAATGCTCATTATTTTCATTAATGAAATTATTATGAGTGCTCCCAAGTGTTAATACGGCAAAGAAAACTGTACAAAATTTTTTCTCTCATAATTGTTGCATTTTTCGCCTAACTAAATGGAAATAGAATAGAAAATATGAAAAAAACTTAACAATTTTTTAATTGTCACTGCTATAATAGGATAAACACTCAAAACTTTTTAAAACTTAATGATTTTTTTAAAAAGCACTTAAAACAGGTTACTCTGACATATAAAGCTTATTTTCCTTTTAATTCACAAGTCAAAGCATGTGGACGTAGGATGTTTGAGTTTTTTACGTGTGATCTAGATCTAAAACAATTCCGTTGGTGGAAGTCGAAAGTGGAATGAACAGCTGCGAGTATTCGACGTTTTTAAATACTCTGAATGTTATTCTTCTAGACTTGCAACGAATCAGTCTTATCATCAAAACTCTGGAAATTTATCTTTAATACATAATACGGAATAACTGGTAAGCATGTCTGTTCTTTAATATATTTATTCGATTTCTTCATTCCACCCACTAAAATTAATTCTGAATTTCGAACAGCATTAATAAACCAACTGCTTATTATAAAATGTTTGCATACAGAATGTAACCGAATTGACTTTAATATCTTAAGGTGTGACAGAACATGACAAATGTAACCATTTCCATGCGAAAATTTATTATATATTTAAATTTATTATATATTATACATGAATATTGATATACCCACTTCAGTGTGCTGGAATACAAAAATGAACGCGGAAGCACAGTCAATGCCAAGAACATGGGGAACGAAAAGTAGTTTTAATTTTGTATAGTTATAAGAAATAATGTCTGCTATTTTACAAGAACTGTTTAAGTAAACGTCCACCAACTGTAATACATGTATTACAACGACAACGCAGTGATTAGTCTACTCCTTAGAAGATAGACTTCAAGTCACGTACTTCTGCAATAGCAACTCTGATTCTGACAACAATGTCTTCAGAACAGTCAATCTGCATTTCGGTGACCGAGATTCATCGCTGTTGATTGACTAGTTAAATGAATGACTAGTAACTGCACATATTGCAGTTACTAGTTCATTCCTTTTAACAATTCTTATAAATATCAAACAATGTTTCTTTTTAATGAAAGTAATTCAGATGGCTTTTCGTTTTCCATTTTTTGTACTTACTGTGCTTTTGCGTTTATATTTTGTATTGCGAAAATTGTTACTTTTGCCATGTTCTGTAACCTCTTAAAATTGTTACCGTCAATTCTATAGCAACTCGTATATATAATCAATATTTTTTTTTAATTCTAGAATGGAGAATATTTATGAGAAATGTACAATGTTACCTTAATTGCTTGAAATGCATTACATTTAAATAGAAGTAATAAATATCAGCACTAGAGTAGTGATGGTATAATAGTATAAATTCATAAATATGTAAATAACTCTTTTTGTCATAATCATTTGTAAGACGATATTTGTTATGGCGAAATAGTAAGTTGAAATATTTTTTTAATTAGTTAGAGTTTTAGTTCCTAGTTCACATACAAAGTAACTTATATTATAATATCTGCCAGCCATTAACTTAGGCTCCTATAATTTTTACATGTAGAGTTCCAGCAATTGGTATAGTTCCAGTAATAGTTTAATGTTCCATTAATTTTTAATGCATATTGAAACTACTGTTGTTTTAAAGTATTAACTCAGTTAATTATGACGTTATACTCACTTAGGGATAAGGTTTGGCATAGTGACTGCAGAAGCAGCTAAAAAAATCCCCATCCCAAAGAAAAACTGGAAGTTTTTTTATCCATAAATTTGGGGTTTACTAACTTAACATATAAGTACAATCACAAACCTGAAAAGTGACGAGTAGCTGAAAATAAAAGCTGTGGACATTCAAAAACAACTTGAATCTAGAAACACCAGAATTCAATTTTTCCTGGCTAGTATTATTTCTCTCAATATGTTTAAAATTATACTTATCTTGAATCATTTAGCTCACCCTGGTCCACATAACAGTGCAGGTGGGGCAATTGTCAACCTTTACTTAAAGTGGGAGGAAAAGAAATTCAGTTTCAACAAGTATAAGGTACAATTAAAGGCCTTATGCATGTATTCCCATTCTTACGTCTGTTTCGCATCAATTAAATTATACAGCTCGTTTCTAAAGTGGAGTCTACTATTGACCAGATCGCTGAACACTGACAGACCGGTTCGAATCACGGCTAGTGGGCTGGCTGCATGGGTCTTTCCGTGATTTTCCCCATGTGTAACTTGAATACTAGACAGCGTCCTCTTGGTTCTCCATGAAGCAATCTCTTCCTGTAAGTAAATAAGGTATTTCTCTCCGCCTTCTTAGCATGCCTTCGTAGTGTAGTGGTCAGCACGCTAGGCGCGTATTCCAGATTTTCATGGTTCGATTCTCGACGATGGCGTTTTTCATTCCATCTCTCTTGCTTCCAAATAACATAATGTCTCTACAAGTAGATATCCTTCTTTGCTTTTCCTTAGCTGAAATCAACTAATCAACTAATTTCTGGAGAGATTTAAATCTTACATATGGAAACAGAGGATTATTGAACAAAGGGAAATTAAATGTTGATGCTTAAAATCTCATAATAAACGTCACACATTAAGGTAGGAAATTTCTTTGAAATAATACATGGTACGTTCTTGTAGCTCTTTGTTTCAGTCTGTGAATTTTAAAAGAAAAAGTGTTTTTTCCTAGCCGAAATGTTTCCTGAAATTTAAAATTTGTTAGCGAAATAGTCAAATGTCATGATATCATTTTTATTCAGCTGTCTGAGCATGATAGTCCAGGGTAGTTTTTAAACAATATCTATATGGTACAGTTTAAAGACTATAGAACGATTAGAATTATGGAGGATTAAATCCTTTAAAGTTTTTTTTAACATCTAGACTCCTTTGCTGATTATTCAACCTCTGTAATGACTACGTTTTTGAGCTGTTTTAAATCCTATATTTTTGTAATTTTTAACGAAATTTTAAAATATTTAAAGAAAACTAATTTAAAAATATAATTAACTTTCTAATTCTTCAACGGTGTTATTGGTGTCTGATAAGCTAGCTTACAATTTGTATTCATTCAGAAAATTAAGAATTCAATCTCTTAAAATATTAGTCTTATATATTTATACAGACTACTCTTCGTTGCTACGAAACATGTTTAATCATTTCTTCAAACAATAAATAAATTAAGTGTAAATGTTTGAAAGTTTTTCTAAAATTTGTTATTTTTTTGCTACAGGCGAGGTGTGAACCTTAACCTGCTCGAGACTTGACGTGCTTTGGGGCCCACCAGCGGCCGAGCGGTAAAGTCGCTGAACACTGGTAGTTCGGTCCGAGGTTCGAATCCCGCGAACGGGCTGCCTGCATGGGTGTTTTCGTGGTTTTCCCCATGTGTAACGTGTATACGAGCCAGTTTCCCTTAGAAAGTCCTCCACGAAGGCATCCCTCCCGTTAGGCAGATAGCCCTCGTGTGCTTTGCCGTAATTAAATACACACATACTTAACGTGCTTTATATGCCTTATTTGAGCTCCTGGTTAACTCCTGGCATTCTTTTGAAAGGAACTGTCGGATCCCAGAATACACTTTTATGGTACAAATAGTTAACACATCTAGTTGAATACTGGATGATCTTCCAGTTGAACACTGGATGATCTGTGACTCGTATCCCGTCGAAGGCACATGTGAATTTATATTTTTAGTTTCCTGCTTCGAAAACCTTAGCAGGTTCTACAGTGACGTCTAGACTAAAAGGCCGATTATTCGCCCTCCCCCTCCCCCAGATTTGATAGACTTGGTCTCTTGTCTCTCTCCACTCGCCTTTTGAGTGGAGAGAATGTAAAGAATTATCTCATAGCCTGTACGTGCTTTTGTGGTGTAAGTTGTTAGCCCATTCAACTGGTAAATAGAATATTTAAGATTTAGATCCCGGCTAAAGTGTGGTTGATATTTCATATTTTCTTCTCCACAAATTCACTCAAAATTTTTCTGCTTAAATGTGGGCCTAAACGTGACTTCTCATAATGTATCAAATTCACAAAAACCGATAGATTGCTTTTTTGAACTTATAATGTTAAGCGCATTTTTATGAGTAAATTTTAAACTTTACAAAACTGTGCGAAGTCCCGTATCAGTAACTCAAAAAATCAATAAAATATTCAAGCCACAGTATATCATTCTCCTCGGTACTTGCAAACATTCGTTAGGAAACAGAGGACTGCTGAAATTTTTCTAGGATCATTTACCGGTGGCTTGGCAAATGCGGTCAAGAGCGGGAGACTGACGTTAATTACGGAAGGGGAAAGTAAACGGCTGTGTCAGCGATCATAAGGGAATATATATATATATATATTTTTTTAAGTGTTTTTAGGTCTCATTCAGTATCAGTATATCAGAAATAAATGATGCACATGGTATCAGAATGGAGACAAATTACATAAGATACGAAAGCTATATTTATTTGTTTATTAACATTTCATTATTACATTATTTTCGTTCAGGAATTTCCTTCCACCCCCCTCTGAGCAATACATACAGGTACATGTAAGTCGGCTGAAAAGCACTGCTATAAACAAATAATCCAACCCAATTCCAGTTGAACAGCGCTTATTAATACTAATTGTTTACGGAAAGCATCCTAGTTTTTGAAAAGCTTCGTATCATCTAACATAAAATTAATTAATTAATCATCGTAAGAATGATTTTGTGTTGAATATGGCAAAACATATGAGGGTTGTCTAGGCATGATTTCATGGAGAATTTTCTAAGGAAAATGGGCTCATATTTACGTACCTTAAGGAAATCCACGAAAATGCTTGCACAAAGTGGTACGTTGCAGTAGGGTTCCTTCAATCCATCTGTTAAATTTGCATCTAATTGTCAAGTGCTTAATTTTTTTGGCTAGTTTATACATTCAAAGGAAAATACAAGTTACTCACTGAACTTCGCACGTTAGTCTGAATAACCTTTAAACCCGATGAACAGTACATTTGTGCGACAAGGCGAGCTTTCTGACTGTACAATCTGTTTTACATTTAGCGAGCTTGTGCCGAATAAGTTTATTCGCTATTTTATGTAATTTCTGAAATATTTTGTAATTCTTTTATTTTTTTCATTTAAATTTTATTTTTTTAAAGATAATTGCTTTTTATTCACAAATATTTATATATTTTCTATTTTTCTAATAAGTGAAACATTTAATTAGATTCTGATATTTTGTTTTCATAAGATAAAGTACGAAACCTTTGTTAAAATTTTCATAGCTCACTGTAGTTCAGTGACCGTATTTTAATGTGCCATTTTATTCGCGAGTCCATTCATCCGATTTGGAACTTGGAAATGAATTAACAAATCGATCTTTCCATTCAATTGGTCCTATCGACTTGAATACAGTGAGCCTGAGTAAACGGGAAGTATCTTTCGTAAATATAAAAACCATTATAAGCGCATTTCTAAATAATAATTTTAAAATATAATTTTGACAACTGTTTGACGCTGCTTTCAAAAGATTTCTTAATTATAAATATAAATATATGTACTGAAAATTACGAAGAGAATAACACATACGTATCTGCTATTACGAGAATAAGTATTGCTAATGTATGCAGTAGGGCTTGAAATTTCATTTTGATTCACCTTTCTTTTCTTTATGAATGACGAATATCTGTTTGCCATACACGTGATCAAATAGGGAATAAGTGTTTAATCCGTAAGATTATAAGTATTGATTAACATTTCCTATAACTACTTCTAATTGAGGCTTTCTAAGAGCAACCCCCTTAATTTTGACTCGCAGCTTTTAATTTTAGACTAGGATATGAGCATAGAATCTACCTTTAAACAATGGGATTTTTTTTAAACACTGTGGCATGACAGTGCCTAGTAATAATAGTTTTAGCGTCGCTAAGAATCATTTTCTGGATTCTCATATTGATTTTTTTCCAAAAGATATTAAAAGCTGCAATTGACGAGTATGAGCAATGCATAATACATACATATATAACGTAAGCATACCATAAAGAAAAATGAACCCCAACAAAAGCTGATCGACTGCTATTAAACTCTAAAGAGGGGTTTATCAGAGGGAAAATGGCAACTAAAATCAATTAAAATTCCATTTAATTGATTTTAATTATTTATTTACTGTATCGATTTATTACTAATTGTAATGGATTGGAATATTTGAATATGAATTAGCTGAATATTTAAGAAAAAATATTATGACTGCGAGAATAGGAAAAAAAATTTTTTTTGAATATTTACTTTCTTATAGAATGCAGATGAATTCATTTTTACTCAATGAAAATCAAAATTTAGTAGCTAATTAATCTGTCTTGTATCGAGCACTTTAGTTCAGTGATCCGTATTAATGTGCGTTTTTTTAAAAAAAATTTAAATGCTTCTAGAATAATTAGAAAAGGGCATAATTCTCTTCTTACCCTTAAATTCTTCAATAAAAAAACTGCATTTTCAGCTATAACCAAGTGGAATAATTTTCTAAATATAATTCAAAGCATGAAAAATAAGGTACATAAACAGCTTGGAAATAGAACTAGCATTGAGATTCTTTTTAAGAAATATGGTGAAGCTTAACAAAAAGTCTACGAAGTGAAGTAATTCCGTAGAATATTTTCTAACTCTTTGTGATTAAATTGCACTCAATTATACTTTATAAACGACATGTAAATACTATTTAATGTATATGTGTGGATGTGTGTGTGTGTGTGTGTGTGTGTGGCTCACTAGCGGCTGAGCTGTAAAGTCGTTGAACTCTGGCAGGTCGATCCGAGGTTCGAATCCGGATCGACGGGGATGGCTGTATTGGCGTTTTCGAGGTTTTCCCCACGTGTAACGTGCACAAGAGTCAGTTTTGCTTAGAAAGTTCTCTACGAGGCACCCTTACCCTTAGGCAAATAACCGTCGAATACTTTGCTATAATCAAACAAACCAGACCAAACAATAGATATATAAATAAGTAGCTTAAAAAAACTGCTGTATTTTATGTATAATTATCAAGTAGTATTTAAATATATATGATGATTAAAAAAAAGGAAAAGTCGGATAAAAATAAATTATATATGTACGAAACCTAACTAACTATTTATATTGATATTACGTAAATATACGTATGGTAATGAACCAAATATAGAAAAAGATATTTTATACCTTGTTCTATATTTGGTTCCATTTATATATACCTATACATAGATATATATAATTTAAGGATTCCATTTAAGGATTATAGTAGTAGTTAATACTACTACATATAAAACCCAAAAGTGCATCAATAATGTATTTTTCAGTATTATTTAACTTCATTCTTAAGAATTTTCTGCAGTCTAGTTTGCGTTATTTTATTCATAAGTCTCAAATAAAAACAATTATTGGTTATATGTCATTAGAAAATTAACCAAAAAGCAGCGACCACGATGTAATTGAGAAACAGTCCTTAGCCGTGAAAAGGTTGAAAGCCATTCGGTTATGACTATTATCTCCCATACTCAGCATGGAATACATGGAACTCCTACATGGAACATAGCATTCGAAATGAAAAACTCAATATTTACTACAAATTCATTCGTGTAACAAATATCTGTCTTTCTACACCTATGGCTTTAAAAAAAGATGTTATTTATCTTACAGTTTATCGTTAAGTAATACATTTTCATTGTACAAAATTGCATTCATTCGAAGAATTCAATTTGTATTTTCCTCTGTATAAACCTGAATGTAGAGAAGTTAGATGTTTAAACAACCCCCACATTTTCTGAAGATCCGGAGCAAAATTGTCCCCTCCTTGTCACCTCTCCCCCTGAAAAAAGGGATTGTAAATTTACGACCTGACCGCATATGGGGATATTTCCATTTACCAACCAAAGCAGCAAATTTGCACTAATGGCTATTAATTCATTTATAAGCATACATTCGTAATAAATATACCTCAATTTACTGCAATCTTGATGTGAAAGCTTTCGCCTATTGGGATAAAAAGTTCATTGTTAATAAAATAAGTTAAATAAATAGTTATTTACGTAATTGCCTTTACTTAATGGAAATTCAAGATTGTATTAAATTCACGAAATCTATAATTGCACTTTTTTCAACTAAACAAGTTGTAAAATGCTGTATCCTTTCATACGTTGATAATTTTATTTCGTGGCTTATCACAAATGTAGGTATTACAATCATCATTTATCTAAGGTTATTGACGCCTTTATTATTTATTATATTGAATTATTAAAACTTAAATTCAGTTTTTAAGGAAAAAATTAAAATGGTGATTTTAAAATATGCTATTATGAGCTTTGATCTTCGTTAACATAAACATGTCTTAATTCAATTAATTAAAAACTTTTGCTTTTTTGAATAAAATAAATAAATATTCAAGGCTTTCAAATTTCAAAAAATAATTGTGTTAACTTTGGAATTATTAAATGTACTAAAGCGAAATGAGCTGCAAAAATCGAGCATAACGAGACTGAGACCTGGAAAAATATGCCGGACTTTCGAATAAAACCTGAAATTACTCGACTATTATTCACTGTATTAATCTAACTTAAGCTATTAACAGCAATAACCAAGTATTTAAACTGTACGAAGAATAGTAACTGAGATAACTATTTTAGTTTTTACGCTAAGTAAGGATTATTTGAGATTTCCAGCTAATATTTGTCAGTTAGCAATATACCAAAGTTAATATATTTATTTAGATTTAGCTTCTAAATTTAGTTCACTTATTTACATCCAGCTTCGAAATTTAGTTCAATCCACTTTAGCCTTTGCTAACTGTATTTGCTCACATGAATTGAGGGCCTGAGCCAAGACTTACAGGAGGATTTTGCTTTGCGAATAGCATATTTTAAAATGCCATATTTCCCCATTTATTTTCCCCTAGTTTTCCAGCCACAGGTTCTGAATTTTTTTTTAATATTTGCGTAATTTTTCCCTTCCTCAGCGCTAAATTTTCCCCTTCCTTTAGACAAAGAGCTCCCCTAAATTTTCAAATTAGTTCGTCCACATAGTAATTGTTTCGTCTTACTAACAAAGATATACCCTTACAAACTATCTGCTAAGTTCACGCCGAAACTTTCCCTTCTAACTGCTGAACTTTATGCCAGCCTAATACAACAACCGAGCAATCACAGCAAAGCAAACACGAACTGACATTCAGTCAGTGATTTCGCTAAGTCAGCTGCACATTCACCTTCCCTAATTATTTATGGATGACTCGAAGCTTAAGGACTAGCACAGATAATAGTAAGAACGGGCGAGATTCGAGTTAAAGAGAAGTAGAAATGCACATATTTTATTAGGTTTGTAGTTTTAATACTACTATATGTTCTTATTGCAGTGTAGGTTTCTTTTAAAGAAGTAATGCTGCGATAGTTACCTTCGGTTTATCCGTGATTATTTTTCATTTATTATCCTTTTACCGCAAAAGCATCTTTCGGAAATTAAATTAGTCATAGAATTCCCCCCCCTCTCTCGATTTTCGGACTATAAAATTAGTGAAAAAGGGAGGGGGAATATTCGAGGAAATAAGCTACTTTAACTTTTTTTTTAGGTTGATTTGGTTTATTTGATTACGATAAAGCACACGAGGGCTATCTGCCTAAGGTGGCGGATGGTTTCGTGGGGGAATTTATAATGGAAACTGGTTTGTATACACATTTACACATGGGGAAAACCATGAAAATGCCAATACAGCCAGCCCATTTGCTGAAATTTGAACCCCGGACCGAACTACCAGTGTTCAGCGACTTATCCGCTCGCCCACCTGATGGGCCTTTTAATTTTTTTTTTTATTCTTGTAATCCTGCATCTTCTATTTGTACCCAAGCTGTGCAAATTTGCTAGACTGAAGAACGAATGGTTTGCTTTAAATGCTGTTCTCTGCTTGGTGTTATTTCACCGGAAGACTAAGGTCCGGTGTTGTTTCGCTGGAAGACAAAGACGAGGTGATAAGTCTACTGACTGTCTCAGTCTACTGACTGTCTACGTGGAGCCAAATATTATCATTTAAAATAGATATGTTCCGCAGAAGCTATGTAAAGATTTATGTATTTCCAAGAATGCAAATTTGAATAACTATTTCAATTTTTCAAATGTTTATATCCTATATGTATATGCACGTACCTTAAAAGTTATATATTTTTAGCAACGTACATTTTTAAAACACTCGAAAATTGATTTTTAATCTTTATTTGTGTTCCTCACATCTGAAAATGATGTTGTACTTTCTTAATATTAGATGTCATGCATTAGTTTATGTGCATTTTATTGAAAACTGACTTCTTATTGAAACGAATCATTTTAGGTTATTCCTTTTTTAAACTAATCATCCCTGTACTATTTATTACATCTATAGCTGCCTTAAATGAATCACTTCTTTGGTCTATGTAATGCGTAAAACTGATTTCTGATACTAAGTATATATAGACCATAGCTCTTTATGACCAGCAACTGCTGCTTGAGAGGGGTACTTAGTACAAACAATTTTAAATATATTATTTATTATTAAAATGCACAACTATTTCGTGTTAAATAAAAAACGTAGCAAATATGCAGTTCACCAGGCAAACGTTCATTATTGCGGCACCCAACAAATGAGTAATTTTTAATTCCACGATTTGAACAAAAGGTTTCCGTATATATTCTCTTATTACTGTGATATTCGTTTATCTAGGATAATTTCATAAAATTGTCGTCTAAAGAATTCAAATTTAGTAGACCTTTGTTTCTTTCTTTTTTTACAGCACTTCTACAATGTACTATTGTCACTGATGGGCGGAATCCATGGACACGCTTTTTGGATTTTAATCAGCTGATGGCAGAGGAAGGTCGAAAACGACGTCACTCGTAAAGATGACTCTCCTGGTTTATTAGGACATGGGACCATTATGGCATTTCGAGCGTGTGCTCGAAATATATTATATGTTTCCTACCGTGAGATGTGTAAGTTATACTGCTTTTTAAAATTAACTGAGAAACATATTTATAAAGTTTATACTAAACTATTTTTGCCATGCTGCTTTGCACATCAGTTTCCTGTGAAATTTTGCGCATATTGCTCTTTAAAATTAAATTAAAAGTTAGGTTAGGAGTTTGAATAATTCAAGTATTCCAGACTATTTACATAAACAACGTAATATCCAGCCTAAGAAAAAAAAGAGCATTTTTTTCGCCAGTACATGTTAGGCTTAACGTACTAATATTTATTACATTCTTGCATTCATTTTATTACATTCTCGCTTCAAGAAAACAAAAACAAAAAAAAAATGCATCCTCGTGTTAATTTTACATTAATCTAAATTTTAATTGCTGTTCATGTCTCATTAAAATCATAATAAATTGTTGGTTCTTGAAAAATATTAACTGTTAAAATTAAGCTAAATATGAGCAAATTTTTCACAGCATTAAAGTTTACGCCAAACAAATTGCCTGTTCAATGATTCTCTGACTTTTGCATTAAAACTTGAATTCTCTGACTTTTGCATTTTATTCGTGTGTACCCCAAATTAAAAAAAATGACATTACATGTAAAACTGCTTTCATACTTGCCCATTTTTTCCCTTCTTTCTCATTATTATACGTCTTTATTTTTTAGCATTCGTTCCTGTTTCAAATTATTTAAATTGAATTACATTTCATGAGATGTGTATGTCAAGCTATCACTGCCACTCAAATTTCATTTACTTCCTTTTCAGTAAAAATCAAGTGCTCTTCCTGACATGACCATACGGCGCGTTGCAACTTTAATCCTGTTGCTGTTCCTGAACTTGGTTCTCGGCTTCATTTATATTCAGCCTTCTAAGATTATGACTTTTATATCAAACCCTAATAACGAAACAGAAGACAACGGAATAATCACGTTAGAAGTTGACAAAAATGACACAAGCGAAAAATTTACAAGTATTCCTACGACTTTGCCAGAGTTTCAATCAGTTATTTCTTATAAATTTTCCTTGAATCCTCGAGATTTATGTTCCAGAGGGCCAACAATTAATAGCAAGTTATCTTTAATAATACTAGTATGCACAGCTGTGCCTAATGCAAAGGAAAGGCAAGCAATTCGTGAGACCTGGGGTTCTGTAGCTGCAGCGAATAACAATACAGGATTCGTCAGGTTAGCATTTCTGTTAGGTTCAACGAATAATACAACATTGCAGCAACAAGTAGAACAGGAATCTTCTAAATACGCAGATATTATTCAACAAGACTTTATTGATTCGTATCAAAATCTTACATTAAAATCAGTAATGCTTCTGAAGTGGGTTTCTGACTTTTGTCCGAACGTGCAGTATGTTCTAAAAACTGACGACGATATGTATGTTAATGTACCAAATTTAATTAAAACTCTTCTAAGGCTTCCGGTTAAGTCTAATGTTATGTATGGCGTTTTATTTCGAAAAGCTAAACCAAACAGAAATTCACTTGCTAAGTGGTTCGTGCCAAAGAGCCAGTTCGAAGCAGATATGTTTCCGGATTACTTATCAGGCACCGGTTATGTTATGACTCGAGATATCGTACCGAAACTTGTGGAAGCAAGTGCCACGGTTCCCTTTTTAGTGATGGAAGATGTGTTTATTACAGGATTATGTGCCAGCGAATGCAATGTGAAACGCTATAATGTGAGAGGATTTGCTTACTGGAAACGGCCTGCAACGGCATGTGCTTTCAAAGATGTTATCACCGGACATCACGTAACTGTGAGCGATATGATGAAAATCTGGAAAGAATTTCAGAAAAAGCCATTAGTTTGTCACTTAACTAAGAAAAAAGTATCAAAGCAATAATAAGAATTGACCTGATTTTATAAAAAAGTCACTTTCAGCATTTAAGAATTAAACGAAATCTCCATATGGAGAAATATGCTAGATGTTATACTTCTCCTAGTACCTGTAATTCTTACAGAAGTATACAATGTGTTTCTATCGCATGAGAAGTAAATCATATTTTTTTACCGAAAGTAATTGATTTCACATAAAAACAACCTTTAATTTGTATTATTCGTTTAGCAACAAATGGTATTTAATCTTATTACATTTTGCCAAACGTGTCTTTATAAATTTTCTTAAGAAACAAGCTATCAGCTGTAGGGGAATTCTAAAATATTTCTATAAATCGAAAGATGAAAGTTTAATACAATTCTGTTGAAAACTTAATTTCAGTCAGTTTCATTCCTTAAATTTTAATTTTTAATTCAGTGCATTTTCAATTTCTAATTTCCCAGTTTTAAATTGGCCTCAGCTGGTATATGGTATTTCATATGGTACACATATGGTATTTCATGAATTAAATATTTGAATGTTGTTAAATATTTATATAATTTTTATTGTGCTCTTTTCCCTTCTATCGTTAATTCGAATAATACATGCAATTTTTAAATTGTATGAGCTGATTAAAAAAATAATATTTTTGCACTTTGGTAATATTTTATGTTTATACTGAAAGCAGGAAAAATATTTATAAATAATTATTTCTCGTAATCTATTAAAAGTATTTATAAAAGTGAACTTCTACACGGGTATCTAGTTTTGAGAACAACTTTGTACTATATTATAATATGCTCCTCTCATAACCTTCGAATTTATTGTCTTCCTGTTACAATATATCATCGATGGCCATTTACTGATATTTAATTTTTGATTTTGTTATCCACGAAAATATCAGCCGATGAGTTATGTTTTCTAGATTCACTAAACACTGCATCAAAGCCTCATACTTATATCTAATATTATTTATATGTATTTAAAGGAATACGTTATTTAAAAGATAGAATATAATTTCAAATAACATATTTAAAGAAATATGTTATTTCAAAAGATAGAATTACATTATTTAAAGAAATACGTTATTTGAAAAGATATAATTATATTTTTTAAGGAAATATTTTATTTGAAAAGATACAATTACATTACTTAAGAGAATTCTTCAATTACAAGTTAGAAATATTTTTTTTTTATCTGTTAAATACACTGCTTGAAATATTTTTTCAAAGGAAATAAAATAGTCTACCTTGCTTTCATTACATATTTGTATGCTTTAAAAATCTGGAATTTGAGAATGAAGCAATGTGACGCTAAATTATAAAAATTTACAAATCAAATATTTTATATATTTCTAAAATTTTGATAATATGTTATTTTGTATACTTTGATAAATTTAGTGATCTAAGATCATATACCTGCTGTTATAAAATAAAGTTGTTGCACATTTCACTGAGTAATAAATTCATTCAAATTGCACTAAAAAGGTTTTTGTTATTTTAAATTACAAATATCTGTCTTAGTGCGTCTTTCCTATTAATAATTTCCTAATTAAACAATTTTAAAATAAATATTCCGAATTTTCATTAATGCTTTAACTCCAAAAGATTAAGATCTGGAGATAGTGGATATTCTAATTTCGTAAAGTCTTAAAAAATTTAATTTCCTTACTGAATGAAACTAAATTAACTTCTCCTGTATTATAACGGAACTTTTTCTTCCGATTTCTACAGCAATTAAAAACATTTCTATGGCTCCGCAACTTTAAAAATGACTGAGCAAAAAACCAATTTTTAAAGCAGTGTTTCTTAAACTTTTTTCTATTCACGATCCCTTTTTATCACAGAGACGTTTTCGTGACCCCAGCTATTAAATATGAAAATAAATATTTTCACATGAATATTGTTTAATAAATATTGTTTAATAATAATGCATATAAGTAATATGCATATGAAAAGAAGTAATTTTAATATTTGTTTCAAGTATACAAAAAAAAATTAATGGAGGGAAATCACGTTCTAATCAGATGGATGTGTTTGCTTTTCGGTGCATATCACGTTTCTTCAATATTTGACAGTGCTGGACGCAACCATCTTCGGCTTTTTTCAGTGTTAAATTATATTTGGATTTAATAAGCGTTGAAGCTGAAAAGGGTGTTTCACATAAGTAGGCTATGCTACACAGCAGAAGAACATTTAATGCCATTTCAATAATTGTGGGAAATTCATTTTTAGCTCTGACCCAAAAATTCAGCCAGGTAATTTTGTGGAAAATCAAGTTTTGAGTCACTCGATAGCACATAGCCGAACGCGTGGGTTATGTTATTAATACATTTCCCGTACGGCAAAATCACGTTCTATAAAGTTAACTTCTTACGGAGAAAGTGTGTTATGTATAACACACTTTAGTATATATAAGTTTGTATGCATAATTTAATCAACCTAAATAAGCCTAAAAATTTTTCAAATTACTGCTAATAAGTATGCGATACAATTATTATTTTTTTAAAGTTGGTGATTTTAGCTTGGGACAACGACTGACACACTCTTTAAAGGTTTTGTGTTTGGAATGCAGAATTTTACCAATGTCTCTCAGAAACTCTCATCTTTCTTCATTTGGGGCAATCTCTGTTGCAAAATCAGACAGTTTCTGTGGCCCCTTTTTAAAAATCATTTAACTTCTTGGAAGGTAAAGGCACTTTTATCTTCTTCATTATCATTGCTTTTACTGTAGACTGGTTTTATAAGATCATCCGAGTCTTCAATCGTCATTTCTGGATTATTTCGTTGAATTTTTCGTTTTCCTGTATCTGAAATTCTTTCGCCACAAATTGCTTTTGCATTTTATGCGGTTCTTTGGCTTCACGTTTAGTCGATGGAAATCCTTTAATATTGCTGATAACTTCTGGTGAGAGCTGATGTAAGCCAGCATTCAATGTTGATGAATGAACTTTGAAATGCTTATGAATGAGATACTACCTTTGGAAAAAGTTAATGAAAACAATAACATTTACATGCAAAATTACGTTCCGCAAATCCGGGCTCGCAAGGGTTTACTGTACATGGCAAGAGATTAATCTCAATAATGTCAATCAAAAAATGGTTTTTGAATCTAAAATAGCTTTTTGAAATCAAAATTCGATATGAAATATTTGCAAAACTGTGTTTCTATAGTTTTAAAGGGATCTACAATAAGTTTTGCTATTAAAATTTTACAGTATTTTTTGTTTTCAATTATAAAACTATCAATAGGTGAAAACGTTTAAAATGAATTATTTTCCCCCCTATTCTTTCAAACTTTTTTTTTTAATTTTTTTTTTTTATTATTTTTATTGAAGCCTTTAATTTTACCATTCGAAGTAAATATATTGCTATTTTTTCCCTTTAAGGGACAAATTAAGATCTCAAAAATATTAGTTTTAGTTTCTCAAAAATATTTGTTAAACAGCATAGCTTTAATAACAATAAGTCATTTTGAAAAAGAGCGTCAAGATCAGATTTCTGTTCGGTTGAAAATATAATAATTGCTCTCTTGACAGCCAGCTTACTTCTGTGTGTTAATAATGAAATTTTGTATTTTAAATCCATGTCTTTACACAGATTTGAAAATAAACGAATGTTAAGAGTACGGCGTTTAAGGAAAAATATCATTTTCACAGCATTCCTGAAGCATACAGTTCAATACCATTGTTAGGTTTTCTGTGCAAGGGCCTCTCAATGGATCACACACTGCGTAAAAATTACATGATAGTTACCAGCAGCATCATTTAATAAATGATTTAAAACCGACATTTCCGTTCATCTTCGCTTCAGCACCATCTGCGCATACTTCAATGTAATTTTTCCATCTAAACCTTCAGTTAAAAAAAAAAAAAAAAAATTCTTCAACTTCACTAAATACACACACACTTATATATATGCTTAAAATTTTTATCGCTGTTTTCTTTATAAATGTATCTGACATATACTAACAACTAAGCTGTTTTTGAATCATCAGTTCTTTTGTTAAACTGAACTGTAAATTTCTTTAAGCTTAGTAATAAATTGCTCGAGTTTGTCCGGAAATTCTGTTGGCGACCATGTCATTCGACAAACGAATTTTTTGAATTTTGTCACCATATTTGAATCTTGATGGCTTCATACATTCCATAGCCAAAATTTTATTTCAAATTAAACAAATAAGTTGTTCATTACCATCACAGTAAATGTCTTAGCATGCTTTCTTTTCGCATCTTTAGATGCTTCTTTCTGATTGCTTGATCCTGCTTGAAGAGACTGTGTAGCATTGCTATCTGCGTCATTACTTTTGTTATTAAAGTTCAACCATCTATCCATTGGTTAAAAAGTATTTTTATCCTAAAATATAAATACAATAAAAACTTATGTTAGTAATTATTCAAATAAATACCCACCTTAGTCGATTACAACAGTAAACATATTTTAGTATTTTTGTAATGTACACAATTGTTGCTATGAATCAGAAGCAATTGACTGTATTGGAAAAGCATTATCACTGCTCTGTAGTCTGTTATTTGAAATAGGAAATTCAAGGTTATTTTCCGATACCGCCTTGCCTCGTAACCAAGGGAATGGCAGCTGCACCAGATGGATCGAGTCGCCTTTTTTTTTTTTTTTTTTTTTTTTTTTTTCCCTCCACTCTATTTCCATTTAACATGTTTCGCTTCATGAAAAACAGGTAAGTGAAGTCTATATTGAACTGCAGTCTCAAATAAAGTGAAGGATATAAGTGATATGCGGTCATGAAGATATTCGTTGCGATCGCAAATGACACGCAACTATTTTGGAGTGTCTATTTTAAAGAAACAGTAGGTTGGTCTATAGCTTACATTCGGTCGGTCTGAAGACTATAGTCTAAAATCAACTATAGTCTATAGACCGGCAGATGGAATCTATAGACCAACCGACTATAGTCTATAGACCAAGAGTAAACAATAGTCGACTTAGCACCGACCTTATTCTCGGTATGCCTGTGTAACTCAGGATATTATGTGCTGTTCGTTTGTAACATATAATTGCAATGCAACACAGCTATTATGATTCGTTTAGTAATAATTTTTATAAGTAAATATAACTTACAACTCAACTTGGGCAGCATTACGATTTCATACTCGAGCTGCACAGAAAATGTACTGCATTAGATAAAAGATAATGAAGAAATTGCGACTGATGTTTCTTTAAACTAATATAGCTAAATTAAATTTTCGTGACCCTCAACATTTCATATTGCGAATTCATTAGGGATCGCGACCCCACACTTTAAGAACGCTGTTTTAGAGTATGAGTTCGTGTAGCATTTGGGATTTGTCAGAGAATTGCTCATTGCTGCGCATTTCATGGAAATGCATTCTGAAGGTAAGCTCATATGATGGTTGAAATATTTTGAAAAATGTAAATATGCATACAGAGTTTTTATTTTTGTAATCGGCGGCATTTAACTATAATTATGAACTATACATCTTTCTCCCTTAGGTGAACTTATTCTGAAGTTCGCGCAACCAAGTCTGTTTCAAAGTTGTCGGGCTTTAGTTTGTGTTTTATTATTATTGTTGGGGGTGCTTTTACCATTATTATTATTATTTTACTTTTATTTTTATTTTCAGTATCGTGATTTTGCGGTACGTTTCCTCTACAAAATATGTATCCAGACAAAATTTTTCATTTTCCAGAACTTATTTTTTACATTATTCCCTAAAGCTATCAGTTATTGATAATTCCTAACTAAGCTAGGTTCTCTATGTTTTCCTCCTTTTAATTGATTACTAAATAAACAATGAATGAAATATATTCAAGCAATGTAAACCCAAAATAATTTATTTAATTCGCATTAGATATTGAAAATTATTTTTCAATGGAACATTTTAAGAGTGTGTTTATGAAGTGCACAAAAAACAATTTAAAGAAAATGTTATTTGAATTATAAGTCTGATACCTAGAAAAGAAAAATTCTAAACATGCAGCAAAATATAAATTATTCGTTCAGATACGTTATAGAAAAATAAATAAGTAAAACTGAGTATTGGTAATTGAGCAAACAGTTAAAAGAAAAATAACAAATGATAAATCTCTGCATTACAAGACTGTTGAGTAGATTTTCACTAATTATTACGTAAAACTTTAATAAATTTTATAAATATTATTTTAGTACTATATTAAGTATATTTTTCTGATACTGTGATTTTATCAACATTAAAAAACATAAGATATTAAGTACTTGATCTTTATTATTCAATCTAAATGCCACATGTTGTGAATTGTGTATGGCTGAATGACATAATAAAGCTGCCTTCTTTCCCCAACTGTTGTTCTCTTCTTTACTTACGTTACTGAGTTTTGTTCAATTTTGTTTTCTTATGGTATTAAATTTTACTGCTCTATGAAAATAAACTTCAGAGATAGTAAAAAATCAGTTACCAGAATATGCCTTGTTAGAATATTAAAAATCAGGTAAGTTTAGTAAAAGATTTGATGATTCACTTTTCTCTACTACTGAAGAGAAAAGTAAGTCATTAAGTCTTTTACTAGACTTTCTCTATTTGGCTATGTCTGTTCCCTATTTGGCTAATGTCCCTATTTTGACTCACTTAGTAATAACGAGACTACAGTAGACACTGCTTAATGTGATCGTGGTTAATATTGTCATTGGGATATTGTTATCGAATTGCTGAAGCCCCGCCCATTTGTATACGAAAACATGGGGAATACATCGCTTATTGTCTTCAACAGCTCGGTTTATATGATCAAAGTATTATAAAATAATTTTTTTCACTGAACTAAAGTCGCCAAATAAGTTCAATATAGATTATAAAAACTGCAAGGTGACAAAGAAATTTCGCCAAGTAAAGGATTAGCTTATCAAACAGCTTGGTTTCGAATTTAATCAGACATTTAAAATTAAGCAAAAAATGCAACCTTAGTTTGGCATAGATTTTCAAAACCTCTATCGATTTTCATGGCAATCAGACACAGGTCCTTCTTCTTCAGAAGGAAAAAAAAAATCTGCAGAATTTTTATATTCTCCTTTTCCTTGCTCCTGGAAAATAACAAAAGTCTGCAAAAATTCCGTTGAATGTAAAATTTAGGCAAACAAAGTAACTAGGTAACTTAATATTTACTAAGGTTGCTTTTTTTTGGCCTAAATTTTACATTGGCATGTTCTCTATTAGCGTCGGAAAGTATAGGTACATAGCATCGATCAAATAACTTCCAGAAACTTTATGAACTGTTTATAAACAAATTTATGCATTAAAACAAATTTATGCATTAACAGTTTGTAAAGACATTAGGTATTTTATTAATCAGGAGAAATGAACAATGTGCAATGCCCTCGCCGGGACTCAAACCTCTCGAATACGCGCAGAGCGTGCTGACCATTACACCACGAAGGCATGCTAAGAAGGCGGGGAAAATATCTTATAAGTTCATAAACGAATTTTTGGCTTTTTCTAAATAAAATGCTGTGAAATTACCTATTTATATGTTTCTGATTATATTTATACTAAATTAGTTAAATTCCATTGCTATTTTGAACGGCATTTCTTTCTCTTTAATATTATCATTTGGTTAATGTTATCAAAATAAGCATGGACAAACGGAATCTCATTAACGTAGTCGCCTTTTGTATTATGATATAAAAATCAATCATGTGGTGTACTGGATCTCTGGAAATTCATAAAAGGCAAAATCATAAAAGTGACATGTAATTTACTGAGTTTCTTGTGAAAATGTTTTTCATCTTATTAATATGTCATTTCAACAGTAGTGGAAATTGTAATTAGGTGAAGGTTAGTCTACTTTCATGCATGCATTGTTTATTATTCTTGCCATCTTTTGTCTCTAAATAATAGCGTGTCTCCAAGGAAACCATTCACATACTTCTTAAATGGCACTGAAATGCAAAACAGACGCATGCGACGCAAACCAGATGCTGGTGAATTTTAAACTACAGTTATTTCTTTTGCCCTTGTTTATTTATCATTACTATTTTTACTGAATATTTATTATTTCGTAGTCGTACTTTGAAAAAATTCTTGCGCTTCCGAGTTCTTATTTGGTTGGCCGGCTTTCTAGTTCTGAATAGCTTTTTTTGGGGTTCTTTACAAAATAATTTCTTTCTTCTTTCTTATTTCTATGTATTACTCAATTTTTACAATCGATTTAATTGAATTGTTTATAGCTTTATGACTCAGTTTTCAGTAAAAGAAAGCTTGTGAAGAAAGCTTTACTTTAAGCTTGTGATATTATTAATGTGGTTAATTTTTTAAGGTATGATAATACTATTATTTTCTTTGCATAAAAAATACGCATGCGGATAACAGCAAATAGCTTACCAAAGTTAAGTGCTGCATTTTGTACTCTCGACTTTGCTGATGTAATTATAACAAACCAAGTGAAGAGTATTTCGTCTTCCATTTCCAATAAAATAATTCAAAGTTTTAATAAACTGCGTGCGATGGCATAGTTGCCATCACACAAGGAAGATCATTTTCGCATGTAAAATTTGCTAAAAATATAATTCTAGCGCTGTTTTGATGCATTTTGAATAATCTACAATATTTCATCGAATAACATACATTCAATCCATATTATAACGAAATGTGAACAGCCAAGAAAGTATATTTGTTAGCTATAAATGTTTAGTACTAATTTAAATTATGTTGTTTTAAAAGGCAAATTTAGCACATTCTCAAGTTTTGAGAATAAATTCAACAAATCAGTTTAAAATCATGCTCTCGAGAGTGTTCAATTTAAAAGTTTTTTTCACGAAATTTCCTTAACGTACCATTCACAAAAGAACAAAACCAAACTTGAAGCCAATTAAAAGTTAAATAAATAAGTAAAAGGTACACAGGACGTTTCATCACAGCGCTTAAACACTTTCAGAAGAGATAATAGTGCACCTAGGCGAAGGAAAAGCACATAGCAATTGTATGGTCGGAAACGTTTTCCTGGAGCTGTAGTGACAATACAAGACACAAGGAAGGAGAGACAGCAACAGGATGGGAAAACATGTTTATTGTGCTTAGTACAGCTAAAATGTTGGGATGGTTTTGGCTGATGTACGAGGTAAATGGCACTATGTACACTGAAATGTCAGATGATGTAGCATGTGCGCAGTAGTTGCTTCAGCAAGTATTAACGTAGATAATGGACGACGCGCACATACCCGCTTCTGCCATATGGCTTCAGCATCATGAAGACCCCTCACATTACAGACTTGATGTGCGCCTCCATTTGAATGCAACGTATCTTCAAAATTGGATCTACAGGGATGGTTCGGTGCATTGGCCAGCAAGATCGCCAGACCTCACTTGCATTGACTACTTCCCTCTTGGATGAACGAAACCCCGGTTAACAGTGTTGAGGAACTTGTTGCACACAACGTGACAGCTGCTGCGGAAGTACGGGGAAGCCCAGTATTTTCCAGAACATCAGATCTTCCGTGCCCAGGAGATGTGAAGCCTACATCATGATAAGAGGTCATAATTTAGGACTCCTTTGATGACGATCGGTTTCTGTTTTTGTTCTTAATTCTTGGTTGCTGTACTAAGCGTAATAAACATGTTTTCTCACCCTGTTCGTGTCCTCCTTTTCTTACGTTTTGTGTTGTCACCACAGCACTAGAAAAGCGTTTCCGACCATACGTTGCTGCATGATTTTCCATCGTCTAGGTGTACTCTATCTCTCCTGAAAGTTTTAACCGCTGTGCTGAAACACTCAATATATACCAATCTATGGCATAGGACTCCAACTAAAGAACACTTTAAATATAAATTATGTTAAAACGAGCAGGGCAGCCTAATTATATGGATGGCTAAATGGTTTTCTCCCATACAAAGCGTCAACACTATATTCACCAAAACGACATTCGCGAAATTTTCGTTTGTAGAAGTACTCTAATTTCAGTAAATGAAAAATTTCTTTAGAAACAAACAAATTTAAAAAAAAACTGAAAGTTTACTGATTTTATATTACGCCCAAAGAGGCGTTTTTTTAACGTTCTGTGTGTTAACCTTTATTTATTAAATATCATGTTCTTTACACTTAAACCACAGAATTCTGTTCAATAACAGCAATATCACAAAATATTTAACAGAGCATATCTTTAGAATTTACGATACACAGTCTCGGGTACTGGAGATAAAAATGTTTCTTTTTTTCGTACAGTGTTGCCATTGCTCGCTTTGAAATCGTTGATTTTGTTAATTAAAAACTTATAAATGCTTTACAAAATATGAAACGGATAATAAAACAAATTACAAATTGGACTTCTAGATGCCCATATTCGGGTGGAAACGTACATTATTCAGAATTTGATGGCTCTAGGTACCGTTGCTTTATCACAATGCGAGAAACATACATACATTTATACAGATTCTTCATTATTTAATTTCTTTAAATATAATACAGGGCTCTAATATTTGGTGGCAACAATTTAAAAAGTGATTATAGTGAATCAACGCAAAATGTCAAAACGAAATTAATAGCCCTTCTGGGCAAATTGCGCCCTTTGGGCTAAAAATCAGTTTAACAAAAATAATGGATAGTCGCTTTGTGCTTTGCCAAACGTGTTTATTACCAATCTAGCTTTAAAAATGCTAAAGCCAAAATATTTAAATTTTTCATTGATCGAAAAACTTTAAAATGTAAATTTAAATATTATGTTACAAGAACATGATGTTAGCATATGTTACTTGGGCTACTAAATTTAAATTTTCTAAAAATAAGAGACATGAAACTGTAAATGGAAATCTTTGATCTATCTAAACTAGTGTGGTTTATACGGGAAGACTGTTATCAGTTAAGCCCATGTTTCATATTCAGTAATTACTTAGATAATACTAGCTACTAGAAACCGTTCAGACAGAGGCGTGGCCTGAATTTTCATATAGGACATGCTGCTCAATAGCAAATTTAAAAAAAAAAAAAAAAAAAAAAAATTAAATGTAAGTTAGAATTACATGTATTCGAAAGTTCCTTGTAATATTTGCGTATTAATATATATTTAAATATTTCACAGCCTGTAAAATAAATAATGAAATACATCCAATAAAAATTAAGAATTCATCAGATTTAAGGTCTGAAATGGTGATATGGCTCTGCTTGACTGATACATATCGCATAATAATTTATTTCCAAGTATAATCAGTAAATAAATTGCGTCAATCAATTATTAATGCCTCTTAGCAGAAGCATTCAATTCAAATAATTCGTAAGACTAGTGCTAGATATATTCAGTAAAATTTCTTATAAATTGAAACGTATAATGTAGTCAAATTAATTATAATCGTTAAAATCATTAATTACTTTTCATAACCTACCTCTGTGTATATGGAGGGGGATAACTGTTGATCTTTAGAGTTTTATATTAATTAACACAGCTGTCTTATTATTTAGCCTTAATTATCGTTTCTACATTCGCCAATTCTGAGATTGCAAATTTATTATTGTATTTAAATGCAGTGTTCTTCAGTTTGAGAGGAAGCCTTTATCGGCTATCGTTCTCTGTTTACTCCGTTGTAGCTCCTTGTTATTGAATAGCTTCGCTAGCCAGAGTTGTGTCGTGAAGTAACTGAGATTTGAGCTAAATCTTGCTTAGGCGTGTATTTACTTTATATTTAATACTCTAAGTTTGATGGCAACCCTTTTAGCGGCTTTTATGTTATTGCCGTGAGGCCATATAACCGTGAGGCGGACAAGCAAATAAAAAGGTTTATTTTAAACCTTCGTTTTAGCTTATGCTTTCTGTTCGTTAGAAGTAAGACTGTATTTATGATGTTAGAAATTGGCAGTTAAAATAGTGTAGAAACGTATAAATCTGCAAGCAACTTTCTATAGATATATTAAAAACCCAAATTTTCTCGAATCCCAAGCCAGAAAGATCCTCAAATCCTTTGAATCTCGAATCTCTCAAATCCTTCATGTATAAGAAGAAGAAAAAAAGAGAATAATAATTTACTTTAATATTAAGTTTTTAAATTATAAAAAAATTGTTTTGTATGTTTAATAAAAAACAAATTTAAGAATTAAGTTTTTGAAAATACGCCTGTATTTGTTAAGAAGACGTAAATGAAACTTAGTAAATGAAATATATATTTAAATGACTCTTGAGTTTCCTTCTCCCAACGTAATTTGCCAAAAACATTTGAGCCCAAATTTTTCGTATTTTTCCAAAATTGTTACAAATGAAAGCAAGGAGAAATGGGAAAATGATTATTTCAGGAGTTATCACACATTAATATTTGTCGCAAAAAGTCGAAATTTAATATTTAATACTAAAATATTTAACGCAAAAGGTTTAAAATAGAAGATCTTTAATATTTACATTCATATACATTTGTGGTTCAGTTGAAATTTAATCAAACAAGAATCAAGATTTCAAAGAATCGCATCAAATTTAAGGGGAACGTAATTCCTCCTATCAAATTCGCATCTTAAATCAAATCAAGAAGAGAGGGAAGGGTAGTCTGCGAAGAGCGAAAAAGGGCACGTCACATTTTCGCTGGACGCTAGCGCCATCTATTTATAATAAAAATAATTTCTACCTAGCTGAACTATGTGAAGAGTTCACATCAATCTAACAGTTATTAAATTTATATCGAATACTAAACCATTAACATCAACAAATGATTTCATCGAAGTAAAAACAAATATATGTTCAAATTTTTCAATTAACAATTGCAACAATCAAAGAATAGTTCAACATATTATTACAAAATAAACAATAAGTAAATTCAAGTAAATAAAAAATGTACTCAAAATTATAACCATCAGTTGACCATATCAGCCATATTTATCAATTAATATCAATTGTATTTTCCAACACAATTCGGAAAATCTAAGCTATTCTCAATCACATGAAATAGAAATAGTAAATATAAACAATTGCATAAAACAAACGTCTTTGGAATCAACTATTACTAATGAATAATAAAAAATAATTTTAAAGTTGCAAAGGATATAATAATCGAGCTGATTTTACATATTGTGATATTTTATGAAATTACAGTTATACTAAACAATAATACATCAATAACTAATTAATTATAAATAAAATTGCCTGAATTAAATGATTTACGTAACAAAAGAATGCGACATTTTTTATTATTCCTTAGTGACTTCTAATGAGTATAAAACTTGAATGGGTTTTCTATACAACGCTTTGGACGTTTTGATAATATATGCAAATATATATCTTTCTCTTCCAGGTAACAGTTCTTTAATGATTTCTAAATCCCACAGAAATTTGGATTTTTATGACGCTTCAATCAGTACAACTTCTTCAATCTTTAAATCTTTGGAAACTCTAGAAGTCTTGAAATGATGGACGGTCTTTAGATCCAGCAAAAAGAACTGTGCTTTCCACTTCTTCCAAAGTCGTTTAAGTAGTTCAACCTGGTACATTTGAATAATGTTAGTGGTTCGGATTCAATTTACGTCATTGTTTACAAACGTCAAAGGTCTCATATTGAAAACCATTTCTATTTCTGCAAAATTGTTTTTAGTTCTTCAAATATGAGGAGCGCTCCTCCAAGTATTTTCCTCAGCGGAACTTTTATAGATTGAACGAGACACTCATAGAAACTTCCTCACCATGGGGCTCGTTCAACCGTGAATTTCCAAGTAATACATTGAGTGGCGATGAAATTTTGAAATTTAGAATTCTTTAAAATTTTCGAAAAATTGTATCGCTCTAAACTGCGTTTCTTAAATGTCTTAGCATTATCCGAATAAATTACAGTCATTTCCTCTTTTGGCAACAAATCTTCTAAAGCCCAATAAAAAAACATTTCGCCGAGAGTGATGTCACCCGCTCTAAGTGAAATGTCCTTGTTACTGCAATGTGAATATCGCGATGTAAGATTCCTCAGTTTCTTTATCACTCTTCATATAAATAGGGCCTGCGAAATAAACTCCGCAGATGTCAAATGGAGGCATAAATTCGATCTTTGGGTAGTGAAGCTGTTACATGCTCAGCGGGTCTTCACAGCGTACCTTTTACATATCAAACATTTTTCAATGATTCTCTTTAAGAGTTGTCGACCTTTAGGAATCCAATATTTGTCCTCCTTTTTAACTAAAGTCATGGTAACGCACCATGAATAACTTTCTCGTGTTCTTGCTTTACTAAAAGTTCTATAAATTTTGAGCTCTTTGGAAGTGGGATAGGATATTTTTTCGCTAAGGGAGAATTCGGATTCCTCGAATCTTCCTTTGACTCTTAAAATTTTTGATGAGTCCAAAAAGGGTGCTAAAGTATAAATACTGGAATCACATTTAATTTCAAGATTACTTGTCAAATTCAATATTTTAGAATCTTAAAATTGTGCTTGTGCATCCCGAACCCAAAATTCTTCTGCCCTTCTAATCTCCTCAGCAATAAGTGCTTTCTTTCGTTTAACAGAATTTCTAGCGTTTAATACAAATCTTTTTTTTTTTTTTTTTTTTTTTTTTTCAATGGCAGATTGTGAACAGTTACAATTTTGTAACAGAGTCCATTAATCTACAATAACAGAATAATAATAAATATTAATCTACAATAACATTAGTTTAATACAAATCTCAGTATGAAAAATTGACTATCAAAAATTTAGTTAAACTGCTAAATCCATTTATGTCCAATAACTTCACTTTAGATTCTAGGAGACAAAGGTTCTACGGTGCATTTACTTCTCATTTTTAAATCTTGGTCATTCAGACAGAATCTGTCAGCTTGAGGCTAATAATATATAATAATATTGTCGTAGCCAAAACTTGGCCTTGCCGCCAAGCTTCATTCCTTTTTAGTTTCTCAGCCGGTGTTCTTCTCGAGATAATGACAACTGGGTTTTCTTTCCCTGAGCAATGAGCCGAGTTAGAAGGTTCGGTAAATTTATGAATCTCTTCAATTTGGTTTCAAAAAAAGGGTTTCATTTTCAATGGGTCATTTTTAATCCAATACTAAATAATTGATGAATCGGTCCAAAAGTAAGATGCTAAATCATATATCAAAGTTTGTATTATTTTATGAGACAATCTCGCTGACAACAACGCTCCCATCAGTTCTAGTCTAGGAAAAGAAGGAACTTTAAATGAAGCAACACTGCTTTTCGAAGTGACGAAACCGAGTGTACCGAGAAAATAGGTCTGCAGTAATTAGAAGATTATTTTTTCCATATCTAGATCGCAAAAGTTGAAAGCTGCGTCATAATTTTCTTCTGTTAATGCTAAATCCGCTATAGTTTTGGCAGCGGGCACTCCAAAGAAATTTAGTAAATAAATTAATTTTTCAACTTTACTCAAATTAGAATTTCTATCAATAAAACTTTCAAGTAGCCCAATGAATTCTAAACACTGCAAAGAATCGTCAAAAAATTTATTTGCCGTTAATTTGGGCAATTTGATCGAATGCATTTCAGTATTTTGAGAAAGAGAATGGCTAGGGCTTAAGATAGTACTGTCTGTAGTCTGAGTCACACAAGAAACACTGTTAACTTGGAAATTTAATTCTTCTGTTTTTTTCATTCAGTTTATATTTGTATTCTTTTAAATTATCTAAGTATTCTTCATTATTAATTACTTCACTTTCAACATCCTTTTCATAAGCTCAACATTTCAGCATCGATCACCTTTATGTTATTAATTTTTTCAGTTTATTGTACAAAAGAATTTTCAAAACTTTCTAATCATTTTTATTGCTATTATCATCAATACTTTTAATTAGCTACTACGTCTTTTTGGGCAGATCTCTTCTTTTTTAACTTATCACTATTCATCTTGAAAAATAAAAACAAAACTTACTTCTTTTTTTCACTTATCCAAAGTAAAGAGGCTCCAAGCAATTTTAATTAATCCAATACGAAGAGACAATAGTACCGGTTCTAAACTCACTCACTAAGTTCCGTTTTTGAAAGTTATTAATAGTTCAAAATATGAATACATTAGATCTAAAATCGAAAATGCTTGGCCTTACCCGCCCGTTGTCTATCATTGTCGCAAAACATCAAAACTTCAAAAGGTTTAAAATAGATAGATATTTATAATCATATACATTTGTGGTTTAGATTAAATTTAATCAAACAGAATCAGGATTTCAAAGAATCGAATCAAGTTTAAGAGGAACTTAATTCTCCAATCAAACTCGCGTCTCAATCAAAAAGAGAAGGGGTTTGAGAGAACTTCAATTTGAGAATGAAATGGAACAATTAAATGTTACCGATCTTCGTTTAATGGAATAACTTTCTTGAACTACTTGAAGTTTTTTTCTTAATTTAAAGTGTACTCTCCTCTACCGTCTGCTAGTTCTTAATAGTTACGATGGAATTTTGTTTCACCAGGATTTGCAGGACGACCTCGTCGAGCTCTACAAATCGTCCAGGAAGAGGCTTGTCTTCTAGGCTGTAGCTTCCAGCTCGGAATTTCTGAAACTACCTTTGACACTAGCTTACGATTATTGTTCGATCCCTATACAGTACATGTATAGCTACAGGTATCTGTAAAAGTATGGGGGACACCAGCGATGTTGCTTGGGCCAACTGGTAATGCCTTCCCATACTAACTCATAAAAGAATTGCAAGTTTTATAAGAATTTGCAAAGAAAGATTGAGAAAATAGCAACTGAAGCTTTCCAAAGTATCTACAGTTTACCTATTATGGTACATCATGGCAATCCCACAGTACTTCACTCAGTATTTATAAAAAATAAAGATTTAGGACAAAGAAAGATTATAATATAGTTTCAATGCAATTTGAAATTCACAAACTAAATTGAACATCTGCTTTAGTGCACGAAAAATAACAGATAAACATAATAAGTAATAGTTAAAGTTAAATATAATAAATACTGGGAACGGAATGTTATAATGAACTGTAATAATAAAATAATTATTTAATTGATGTTGTTTGTTTTCTGGTGATGCTGAGAGTATTTGCTTAGTGTAAAACATGGTTACCCACCAAAGAGGCGTACTTGATGCAAGTAAAACATAAATTTTAATTAATACATTTGACCATTACAAAACTGATTAACAGGTAATGTCAGCCCATGAAATATGAGAAAAAACATAATATGAATAGTAGGTGATAAACTTGGCTGGTATAAACAGCTGAATTATGTCATTAGAGTCTCCTTGGCAGTTTATTTAAGTCGAAAGGTACTTGGCCTTCGTAGTAAATACTTTCCGGAATACTTTGCTAAATTCTTATTCCTATTCTAATCTTCAGAAACTATATTCTATGCCAGATTCCGTGCATCACATCGTTGCACCACGCTGGAGCGAATTACGGCTACTGGCCACGTCGGTAACCAGAACGACACATACACATCGGATAGGCACATGGGGAGGACATACAATATATACATAATTCTTGATTTCTACGGTGGGATTATATTGCTCAATCCTCTTCACTGCGCAATCGCAAGGAGGAATGAAAATTTCCCAATAACTGAACTCAGAAAACCGAATATGCTCATCTGTCACTTTCATTTAACTTTGGAAAAAACAACTTGGCACATTATTAACATAAACAATTAAAACGTATCGTAGACATTTTCTGTATATACCGTATACATTTGCTTCAAGCACAAAATAGACTTAACAGAAATTTACTTCCGCTGCTGACAGGGAAACAAACAATACATAGGTTCTAATTATATACAAATCACACGTTAAATACCATCCTAGAATCTGGGTTAGTTCCTAGTACTCTGTACAAGTATCTGTATGTTTGATAAAATAGACTTTAAAATTCATTGAAACAGCTTTTTCTCTTAAGCTTAGAACTTTTATTTTCAGAAAAAGAAATTACTTTTCCCAGCAAAGTGTGACTGAAGATAATGCAAAACAATTAAGTAGTATTTGCTTCGAATAAAACTTATAAAAAGTTACTGTTAGCTTTTACTAATCATTTAGCATTTTCAGTTTTAAAAAGTGAACCTATGTGAATATCATTTCAGAATACATGTAGTTGTAATAAAAGTAAATGCCATCCGATATGAGACACGAAAGATGTAATGTAATATCTATTCATTTTTCCCTAGAAAAAAAAATGTATCTGCATTCTTTATTTCATCATTAGGGATATCTTTCACAAAGTTATTAATGTGTGGAGTCTGTTTATTTTTCTTATTTGAATATGGCAAAGCTCATGAGGGCTATACTCCTAATTGAAGACATGCGTTCCTGGAGGATTTTCGAAAGGTAACTGACTCAAATTACACAGGTAATAGGCAGAAGTGTACAGAATACCAGAATTTCACCATTGGTGGTGGTCACCAGAATTTCACCATTGTATAGTCCAACAGCATTAATTGTGCAGTTCCGCACCAGTTTTGAGAGATAACATCCCGGAGGACGGTCCGAGGGTCTCCCACCCCTCTTCCTCAAACACCAGCCTTTCGAGATGATTTCGACTTGAATTGTATCTTGAGTGTTACTTTGCCACACAGACAGGGACAGGGAAAAAGTGGACGGAGCACCAGAACTTCGTCAATGACTTTACAGGTGTTGCTCCGCCGCACTACTGTACCCCGCTGGGCTTTTAGTTGGCCCGCATCGGATGCTAGCCTACCAAGACATTTACATAGTAATTTTACATTAATACTAGACTTACGTATTGAATATACAATTACAAAGACACAGTATACAATTATTACAAAGAAATTGACCTATTAACAAAAGTTGGATTATGGCAGATTAATATAACATAATTATTTCGAACATACATACAAACTTTCATTGTACATTATACTTCATACAAACAATATATTTACATTAGTATATCTAGTTACATCGAATTACAATAAACAGCTTTTTAAGGAATTAATTGGGCAAGAATTTTTATTTTTATTTTTATTTTTTTTTATTTTTTATTTATTTTTTTTTTTTTTTTGTGCATCTTATTATACTTAGTTGAATAACTAAGGCGAATTACCTTATTAATACATTTCCTTTCATTTTTTAACTTGTTACACACAACTGCATCAGCACTGAAGTCTTGCATTATTATTTTTGTAAATTAATGTATCATAAACACAGAAAATATACATTAGAAAATCACATAATACTTACATTTACACTAATATATCTAATAGAGTCGTATATTATTTTTTAATTAATGATTTAATTATTACAAGATTTTTCCCCCTCATCTCCTAATACAGTCCAAATTCTTAATGTAATTATTTTGTACAAACTATTCATACCATATTTAGCCTGTTTCAGACATTTGCAATATTTCTGAAATCTTACATTATTTTTGCAAGTTATGGAATAAGAGGTATTTATACAGATGTGATAACATCTTAACATATGTCTTCTCTTTTATATGCGAAAAGTTTCTTCATAATCAAGGAAACCTTTTGTTGTAATTGAGGGATCGTTAGCATGCATTTAACATACTCAGGCGTAATTTGTGACCTTCCTTTGCGGTGTAGTTCTTTTGTGAGCTGGCACTTTAAAATATAGTGCTCTGGGTCTCCCTTTTCCCCACATACGCACTTGTCTGAATCGCTCAAATTTCGTGCAAAGTAGTACGTGGGGAAAGGACCATGTCCAGATAAGAATATGTTGATGAAGAAGTTATAAGAGATTGAATCATATGTGGGTTTCTTGTAGAAGTTAAAAAGCCTTCTACCTACTTCTGCATTTTCCCATTCAGCTTGCCATTTCTTTAATGTAATTTTTTTCGACATATGTTTCGCATATGATTTAAGGAATGGGGCATTGATTGGAGGTAGAGATGGGTCTTGAGTTGCATTCTTAGCAAGCGCATCTGCCCTTTCATTTTGGGCTTGTCCAGCATGCGCTTTTACCCACTTAATTTTTATAGATGTTCTGTTGGGCTGTGATATTAAATCGTAGATAGCTTGTACTATTGATGATTTGTTTCTTGCATCATCGACAGCTTTAATTGCCGCTTGGCTATCACTGTATATGGTAACATATGTTAGATGCTTTTGATGAGACCATAGAATAGCGTGTTTTATGGCTGAAAGCTCAGCTTGGAAAACGCTGTTGTTGTTCCTTAGGTGTCCTTTCCATTCTGTTGTTTCTTGTTCCAAGAGGAGTGCAAAGAACTCGCATCCTACTTCTTCGTTTAACTTTGACTTGCCTGTGTACACGACTGGAAATGAAGGTACACTGAGGGTGTCTTCTTTTGTAGATATTCTGAGTTTTGCATGTACTGGAGGGTGTCTTAGGTAAGGATTTCGTGGCTGTTCAAAATCAAGGGGGCACAGGTTTTGATCTTCTACCTCTACATTTTTGAGGTGGAATAACGTGGCTAATTCTGCATCTTCTTTCGCTTTCAGATGGAGGGGTGGGATTCCTGTTAATACATAGAGAGCTGCCGTTGAGGTAGTTCTGTATGCTTTTGCTATTTGTAAGAGGAAGGGGCGTTTGGATCGAAGCTAAGAGTCTTTTCTTTTTCACTGTCATAGGGTGAGCCCATGCTGATGCCCTGTACAGGATTATTTTTTCGATCACGGTATTATAAAGAATGTTTTGCATTCTCGACTTGAGGCCCCACGTTGTGCCTTGCATCCTTGCGAGGGCTGTAGAAATAGTTCGGGTCTTCTTCCGAATTTCTATGAGGTGTGGGATCCAAGAAAACTTTTGGTCAATTTTCAATACAAGAAATTTGATTTCTTTTGAGATCTTGATTCTTCTATTATTGATTTTAATGCAAGGTAGTCTTTGTAGCGATTTGCCCGGTTTTGGAAAATAAAATAATATGTGATTTGGGCTCTGAAATTATTAGTTTTTGATTGACGCAGAGGGAATGGAATATGGAGAGGGTCTCGTTATCAGGTTCAATGTTCCGTCTTACTTTCTTTGGGAACATGCAGGGACCTGACTCGGAACAGGGAGCTTACTAAAGCTATGTTCAATAACTGTGGGAAGTAGACAAGATACACAAGAAGGGTATACAAAACCCTTTATTTTTCACTCTTTACAATAATTTCCGTACTTCGGAATACAGAGACCAACTACTTGTGGTCTGAACGTAAGAATATAAAACTATAACTAAACTCTAACTTAAATTTGGAATAATAAGCGTGGAAGATTGGCCTTACATTAACAGGAAGCCGGATGTAGTACAGAGAACTGTTAACACTACAATACGTGTAAAATTATCACGAGGATTAAACCTCTGGCCTGGAAAGCAAACAGCAACCGAGTAAAACTTCTGAGGCAAGCGGCCTGCTTCGACTAACTCCTTCCTCTCTCTCGCTTGGCAAAAAGCCACAACTTAAGTACTTGGCGTTCGCCAGACAAATTTTGCATAAATAAGTTAACGCTCTTAATTCTGGCCGGAAGTAGAAAATAAGAAGTGATAGTAAAGATTTAAAATAAAATAAACGTTAGTAAAACTTAAGATCCTTACATACTTCCCGCCAGAGTTAATTAGTTTGAAACTGAGGTCTAAAACGACCTTGTTGAAAACTTTTAGCTCTAGAATCTAACGCGAGACCAATCTTTTACAAACATTTCTTACTAGAAACTAGAAATTAAAAAAAAAAAAATTTGTTTTTACAATAGCAGCTCCACGGACACCCAATTTTTTCATCTGTACTGCATCTAAACAGGAGCTTTTATTCAAATCTGGTTCCTTCCAGAGATCTGGAAGGAAAACTGGTTTAATGAAATGTTACACAATGAAATGGCAAGTAACATGCATATTTATATTTCTCTTAACATTCTTATTTCATTCATGACTATTTTAATTATCTCTCCCCATGCTCTCTGACATGTGTTGTAAAAGAACACCAAACACGAATGTGTTTATGTATACGTGTTCAACACTGCCTCCTACAATCAAAACACTAACGTGTTAAAATTCAACATGACAAGACCTCTTAACACACCCTATCTTCAACTCTAAACCCTGAGGTACTATTTTGAAAGTGGCTAACTCTGAAGTGTAGCGTCAGAGAGCCTAACTACATTCATTCAACCTTTAACACATATTCACCATAATTTGGTCTTTTTACAGTCACACGAATAAAAAAAATTTTTTTTGGCATTACTTTCACTTTTACCATATCACAGTATTTCTTAACGTTTAAAATAACAGTTCACATTGTATATAAGAACATATTAACATGCCGTTAATTTTACGCATTTTAAAATATACATTAGTAGTACATTGTTAACTTCTATTCTTTTCAAAGCAAGGGCCAATTCTTCTACACTGAAATACTACATTTCAAAAAGTCTTTCAGACTAAAACTTCTTTCTTGCCAGAATGTTTTTAAATAAAATTTATACAATAACTTTTACAATATTTAAGTATTTACACATTCCTATTCTACATCAACTTTAGTTTTACGCGCGAGTAATTGAAAAACATAATACCAAAATCGGTAACAACTCATTTCTCGCCTTTTTGGCGATAAAGGTAGACCTCACATGAGGTAAAACTTCTTCAAATCTGCCACTTGCAGTAAGAATGAAAGATTAACTTAAGTTTGCAAAGTAACATAAAATTTTACTTATCTTTGTGATATTCGGACATTCTTTTCTGAGCCCAGTCCTGGAAGGTAGCACAGATTCTGGTTTGATTTATCCTCCTTCTTGTGCGGGCTCGCCCTTCAGTGCCTTCCTCTAGAAACTTTCTTTTCCTCCAGTTCGGTCACCCTTGAATACCTTCTTTTTCGCCTCTGCCTGTGGTCTTGGCCGTTTGATGGCAGCTGGTCTTGGCGGAACCGGGACACTTCTTTCGCGTTCCTGCTTGGACCTCGTTGCTGGCCGTTCAAATTTTCCTTGTAACTTTTCCTCCGCCGCTGGTGGCCCTTCCGCAGTTCGGCGACATTTGCTGCGGAGAGTCCTGTCCGATGCGTCGATCTTCCGTTTGGGAGCCAGGTTATAGTTCCCGTTATTTCTCCTGGCTTTCTTTGGATTCGTCGTACTTCTCCCTTCTTCATTCTGGGGGTGTTCGTGTGTTCTCTTTTCTGGACGGTGGAACGGCTTCTTTTTCTTGTTACCTTCAATTTTCCAGCGGGGAAACTTTCTTTTCAATTGCTCCTGGCTCCTAATGGTTTATACTTGTGCTTGACGTTGTTCCACCTCTGGAGCTTGTGCCTGCCGTGTCTGCCGTGCCGGATCCTGCAAAAGATCTTTGAAAATTTGCATTTTATTACGATCATAGTAGGGTTTTATTTGATCAATGTTTGCGGAGCACGTTTCAACATTTCTGGCTTTTAACACCACTACAGCGTGAGTTATTTTTTCTATGACATATGGTCCTTCAAATCGTGGAAAAAGTTTGGCAGTTTTATCTTCTGGTGCTGAAGAAAGTGAATGCTTAATTTTTAACACTTCATCCCCTACTTTATAAGTTACTCCCCGTCGTTTCATGTCATAATAAAGCTTCTGTTTTCTCTGTGCTACTTCAGTATTCTTTTTTGCTTTTTTAATTAATTTTTCTATATCACCCATTTTAAATTCTGGAGCTCTTTGTTGCACATAAAATAATTTATCTAACGGCGTTATAATCTTTCTGCCTAAAAATAACTCAGCAGGAGTTTTGCCCGTTGTATCATGTTTTGCGGTCCTAAGGGCGAAAGCAAATTCATTGACATAGTTATCCCAGCTTTTATGAAAATTTTTAACATAACTACAGATAATTTTCACTATATTTCTATTGACCCGTTCCGCTATATTTGATTGCGGCCGATACGGGACCATTTTTAAATGACGTATGCCCAGTTTTTGGCACATGTCTTCAAATACATTACTTACAAATTGAGGACTATTATCCGATATAACTTTTAGGGGCGCCCCGTATTTTAAAATATATATATTTAAAATAGAATCAGTAACTAATTTCGCGGAGGCTCGTTTTAAGGGAACAATTTCGGTCCACTTACTAAAATGATCAACCATAACAAGGAGATACCGACTTTTATTTAACTGACTTTTTGGGAAAGGGCCCAATAAATCGATGCCAATTATTTCGTTTGGAAATTCGGATTTAATACTATTTAGAAACCCGGCCGGGCGGAAATTAATATAATTAACTGCTTGACATGTTGGGCAGGACTGGACATACGCCCTTGTTAACTTTTGCAGTTCAGGAAAATAGACTGCCTCGCGTACAAGTTGTATAGTTTTTCGAATACCAGCATGAGAAGCTAAAGGGCTGTCATGCAACTCCTGCAGGATATTTAATCTAAGACTAGCTGGGATAACAGGTCGAAATTCGTTGTTGGAATTCGTAGTTTTTGTATAAAATAATAGACCATCTATTAGTTCGTAATGGGCCGCCCTATTTCTTATCGCCACAATATCTTGGTGGCTAAAATTTTCAGGATCCTTTAAATACTCATAAATGCTTCCAAACTCAGGATCCTTACCCAGTTCGGTTATTACAGTTTCTCGGGAATTTATTGTACATGCTGTGAGCATTGCCACCTTTACAGTATTACCTTCTTCATCTATTTTAATTCTGGATAGGGCATCTGCTACATATTTTCCTTTCCGGGGGTATGCTTGATTACCAGATTATATTCTTGTAGCTTGAGTGCCCATCTTATTAACCTTGGGGATAAGTTTTTCCCTGAATACAATCTAGTTACCGCCGCATGATCAGAATACACTGTTACTGGCGCCCTTCCAAAATAGACTCGGAACTTTTGCACTGCTAACAGAACTGCAAGTGCCTCTCTCTCGGTCGCGGAATAATTTCTTTGTGTTTGATTTAAAGTTCGGCTAAAAAATGCCACGGGCTGCTGATTTTGTGAAAGTACCGCTCCTACCGCATAATCCGAAGCATCCGCTGAAATTTCTAAATTCTCATCCTTTTCAGGAAATTTCAACACAGGGGCTTGCGTTAATGCTTGCTTTAATTTTTCGAACGCACTATTGGTTTCGGCCGTCCACGAGAATCTTGCCTTTTTCCTTTTTAATTTTAACAATGGTTCAGCAATAGCTGCAAAATCTTTTATAAAGGACCTATAATATGAACAAAGTCCTAAAAAAGAAGAGAGCTTCTTCGCCGTGTTTGGAGTCGGATACTTTTGTACAGCAATTATTTTTGATTCGTCAGTCTCGATTCCTTTCTGAGATATTTTGTAACCTAAATATTTTAATTCAGGGGCTGCAAATTTGCACTTTTCGACATTAACTTTTAGACCGGCCTCATTTAATAAAGAAAACACCTGTCTTAAATCCTGTACATGTTGGTCGAGATTATCACTAGTAATAATGATATCGTCTAAATAGATAAATGTGGACTTTCCAAGAACAGGCCTTAACACAATGTCCATACATCGCTGAAATGTTGCCGGTGCCCCTGAAAGGCCAAACGGCATACGCAGAAATGCATAAGTGCCAGACTTGGTTATAAAAGCAGTCTTAGGCACGTCCTCAGGCCTAACCCGTATTTGAAAATAACCACTCGTTAAGTCTAAAGTCGTCATATATTTGGTCGATGTTATGTTCCTTAGAATTTCTTCAATAATAGGTAACGGATATACCGGATATTTAGTTATGGAGTTTAATTTACGGTAGTCAATCGCGAATCTCCACCTTTTTGGATGTGTCAATGGATAGTCATTATTTTTCTTACATAAAACCACCGGGCTAGCATAACTACTTGAGATGGGCGTTATGATCGTTTTACGTAGCATATCGGTGATATGCCATTCTATAATTTTTTCCTTATTCTTATCATACCGGTATGCTTTGTGGCGAACTGGCATTGAATCTCATACTATGGTTAGTAACCTGAGTAAATCCTGGAATATCACTAAATAACGAAGCAAATTCACTTACCACTTGTCGAATTCTTCGTTGCTCTTCATTAGGCAGGTGGTCAAGGTTTAACATCGGCGGTTCAGCCTTTTCTTCTCGAACTGGTTTCATAGTCAGCTTAAGGGACGCTTCATTAAAATCCAGCGTTGCTTATGCCTCTGAAAGAAAATCTATTCCTAAGATAATATGTGCTTGCAGATTCTTTACTATGAAAAACATAACATTTACTTGTTCGTCCTTGATACGGATGTATAGTGGTAATTTACCTATGCACTTACATCTTTCTCCTTGCGCCGCTAACACTGTCGTATTATCCGAATTATATATGCGGTATTTCCGAAAATACTTCCTAAAAAAATCTTCTGCCACACAGGAGCACTGCGCGCCTGTATCCAGGAGTGCGGTGGCTGGGATATTATTCACCAACACTTCAATCTTCGGAAGAGTCAAATTTTTCACCATTACTGTGTTTAATTTGAAGGAAGAGGGGTTTTCTTGGCCTTCTGATTTCCGCACCCTCCCGTCAGCAGAAATCCGTTTTAGTTTAAATCCTTTTTTGTTTCCATGCTTTCCTTCTTTTTCCACTGGCCTTGAGACTTTTTTCCTGGGTTGCTATTGAACTGTCGACGTTCGTCGGCTGTTTTTGAATGCTCGGGTTTCCTTGCCCACTGATTTGCTTTGCTTCCGTAGCCGTGTGCTTGACTTTGCTGTGGTCTTGGCGCACCAAATTGGTTTCGTTGTTGATATTGGCGTCTTCTTTCAATGTCCGCCGTTCTTCTACTTTCAAACTGGATTGCTAGCTCAAATAACTTTTCCAGTGTAGTCGGATTTCCTAATTCAATAAAGTCTTGCACTTGGGGAAGTAACCTCGGCAAAATCACTTAAATTATCTCAAGATCCGGACGGTTTCCATACAAGAGTTACAAGACGTGAATTTTTCTTAAAATAAAGTTTGAGAGATTTTCGATTCTTTGCTGATATATGCTGAAAAGTTCCGTTTCTAATTTCGCACGATCCCTTACGACAGGGAAGGCTTTTACTAGGGCAGTCTTGAAATTTTCGTAAGTATAGGTGGGACTTCCTGCTTGACCCAAGAGACTTCTGCCTATACATTTGAACCAGTTAAGCGCTTGGCCCCTCAAAGCGCTGGTAGCTAAGGTAACTTTTTGAAACTCGTGCACGGGGTAGAGCATGAAGTGGTCATCCAATTTTACGATTTCAACGATGTAACCAAATCCTTCCAGGGCGGCAGCTGGCATTTCTGGATTCTGAGCCGCTTCTGCAGGCAGCACAAGTTCTTCTTGAAACTCGGCCATGGTTATTCTTCTTCGTTGGGCGCCACTATCAGGTTCAATGTTCCGTCTTACTTTCTTTGGGAACATGCAGGGACCTGACTCGGAACAGGGAGCTTACTAAAGCTATGTTCAATAACTGTGGGAAGTAGACAAGATACACAAGAAGGGTATACAAAACCCTTTATTTTTCACTCTTTACAATAATTTCCGTACTTCGGAATACAGAGACCAACTACTTGTGGTCTGAACGTAAGAATATAAAACTATAACTAAACTCTAACTTAAATTTGGAATAATAAACGTGGAAGATTGGCCTTACATTAACAGGAAGCCGGATGTAGTACAGAGAACTGTTAACACTACAATACGTGTAAAATTATCACGAGGATTAAACCTCTGGCCTGGAAGGCAAACAGCAACCGAGTAAAACTTCTGAGGCAAGCGGCCTGCTTCGACTAACTCCTTCCTCTCTCTCGCTTGGCAAAAAGCCACAACTTAAGTACTTGGCGTTCGCCAGACAAATTTTGCATAAATAAGTTAACGCTTTTAATTCTGGCCGGAAGTAGAAAATAAGAAGTGATAGTAAAGATTTAAAATAAAATAAACGTTAGTAAAACTTAAGATCCTTACATCGTTACTATTCTTTTCTAGTATGTCTCTTGAATGCCCATTTGTTACAAAGGCCACATCGTCGGCAAAGGCGATGAGCTTTGTATGGTCCGGCCACTTATTAGGAGGTGATATAATTGAAGGTGATGTTCCACAGGTCTGCACTTAGACAAGAGTCCTGTGGACAGCCCCTTGTTATTCTTCTTTCTACTATACAGTTGTTGCTGATGATTATCGTTGCTCTGTCTGTTAGGAAACTATTCATTAGCTTGAATATGTTCTGAGGGCATTTAATGTTGCGCAAGGCTTCAAGGATACCAGGCCACCACATGGAGTCAAACGCATGTTTGAGATCCATACAGAGTACTGCTGTATGGAGAGCTGAAGATTTATTCCTACGATCTGCTCTTGAAGTTCTGCTATCGCATGTGATGTAGATTTGAGAGGTCTGAAGCTGTATTGGTTGGGGCTTATGGTACCGTTTTTTTCTAAGTGGTGGCGTAATCTGCCCGCGATTGCACGTTCCAGAAGTTTACCTATTGCAGGTAAGAGGTTGATTGGTCTGAAGGCTTCCGGATCCGTAGGATCTTTATTATTTTTCTTGAATAGTATTGTTTGTCCCTGCTTGAGACAATTCGGTAAGTCATAAAATTTGAGGCAGAAGTTTAGTAGTTTGTGGAACAGAAAAGGCATTGTGTGGTGAATTATCTTAATAATCCTGTTGTCTAATCCGTCAGGTCCCAGAGCTTTATTAATCGGAAGATACTTAATAATTTTTGAAATTTCTTGTGAGTGGAATTCCACATCGTCTGGAGTATTTGGAGTGGTATTATTGTATCTAATATCGGAATGTGAGTGGCCATCGTCTTCTGCATTATCTTTTAGGAAGAAAGTATAAAATATTGTTGAGAATCTTTTCAGTGACATTACCAAGCTGGCTGTTACGTGAGAGTTGATCTTTCGGAAGACCGATATGTGCGGGACTGAAAACTTTACTTGTAGCCATTTTATACAGCTGGCCGTATGTATCTTTATTATTACAGCAGTAATTCTTCCAGCTGCGTAATTTTGCTTCAGTTATTTTCTTTTTGTAATTTGCTAATTGTTGCTTGTATTTTATCCATATTTCCATTTTCAACCCTTCCGGAGCACTTTTCATTTTTCTACGAAGGGCCTTTGTATGTTGCTTTTCACGTCTTAATTCCTTTGTCCACCAGTTAGTCTTCGTAATCTTGTTGTTGGTACGGAGTTTAAATGTGTTGGTCGCTGTCTCCTGTATTGTTTTGATAATTGTTTCCATTAAATCATGGACTGCATCGGGTGATGTGCATTTATCTATAAGTTTCTCCGCATACTGAAGACATGTGGATATTTTTCTTCCAAATTGCCTTGCTTTTTGCTTTGAGATTGAAAATCTTCTTAATTTAAGGTCGGGGATTTCTTCTGATAATTCAAATGAGATGTAGTTATGATCTGAGTGGCTTGGGTCATCAAGAACTTCTTGATCCATTCTTGTATTTTATTGGAGATACTCAATGTTGACAGTGTCAAGTCCGGCCATCTTTTACCGTTTGTTGTTTCAAATGTAGGAGTGTCTGAAGAGAGGTTATGTATATACAGATTGTGTGTAGCAATAAAGTCAGCTAGTGTATGTCCTCTATTATCTCTATTATTGTAATGCCACATTTGATGGTGAGCATTGAAGTCACCTGTAATCACGTGCTGTGATCTTCTGAGATTACTAAAGATATTTTCTAATGTGTGGAGATTCGGCTCCATATCCTCTCGTGGTGAGCAGTAAATGGAAGTAATTAATAGCTGTTCAGATTTACAGTTAATACTTATCGTCATCACATCTCTATGGCTTAATATAATTGTAGGGGACCATTTGGTATTGGTGGCTATAATACTGGCACGTGGGTTAACTAGAGGATCTTTTTCGGTAGATTGAAATATTTGCCAGTGAAGGGGAAGGCATCTAACTTCACCTTTTACGCAATACGGCTCAGTAATGCAAATTACATCATGATTGTTATTTTCAATTACTTCACTAAAGCCCCGTTCACATGCAACGCTCCTTCGCACAGCTGCCGTTAGCAAGGGGAGAAAAAGGAGACATGAAAGAGTTTCGTCTTTAGGACCCGTTCAGAAGACCACCGTCTTCCTTCCCCTTTACACCTAAGCCTCTGTGAACAATCACGTCTCCGAATTGGCAGATTTCTAGTACTATTTACACATTTTTAACGCTGTTTACTGTTGTTAATTTTGTAATCTGTACTTTCGCAACTGGTACCTGAAATTTCGTAATGGTTCCTGAAAAATAGATGCTTTTTAATTATTATTATTATTATTATTTTATAAGCTGTTATTTAGTTCACTCTTGGTGCTTGTCGCTATGGTTAAAAGACGGTCATGGATTTTTAAACTGCTCCCCGATAAGATATAGAACTCAAACTTTGTACATACACTGCTTGTGGATGTGGTGTCACGCATTTGATTTTTAGAGGATTAGATTTTTTTCAAATTTAAAGTTGAAACGACTTTAATTGTAAAATTCTGCAAATATTAATAAATAAACTGAGAATCTCAGAATATTACAGTTTGCATCATAACACACTGTAAAAAAAATTAAATGAAATTTTTAGCGTAATTTTTTTTAAAAATATTTTGGGAGAATTTTTGAAAATCGTTCATATTTTTAGACTTTTTGACGCCCATTAGTTTTAAAATTTCATATCTAAAAATATATCGGTTACAAACTTCCGTCATTTTCACAGCTTATAAAACAAACTTTTCGCATTTAAAAAAATGATAAAGGAAATTATTTGGATGATTTTTTTACTTTTTTGAAAGATATGCAATGAAGCAGAATGGGAAATATTGGTTCTTCTTGGGCATCAATTCGAAACATCGGTTTCAAAGTAATAATCTCATTATACCACACTATTTTTATGGCATTATTTATGCTCTATAAGTTGTTATTGTTGCCAGTTGTTAGATTGGAGATATTTCTGAGTTAACTTTCTCTTAAGATGCGTTTTGCATTCCGTTGTGTTTAACGTTCTTATTAGATTGAAGCACAACTACTGATTATCCTTAGTGATATTCTAAACACTTGTACGAGTATTTCTGTGGAAAATTCCAGAACTTTGGAGTGTTTATATTGATAAAATAAATTTAATTATGCTATCATCGGATTTGAGTGCAATGACAATCATTTACGAAGTATTATCAATCTATTACAAACCCGTAGGCACGCAACCATATTATAATTAATTAATGTATTAAAATTGTTTTGAACGTGTTTTACAAAACAAAAACAGGTAAAGAAAAATTCTGCCTGCGTTTTATGAGTTTTTGCAATTTTTCTGGCCACATAAGGTTTTAAAAAAAGCTTTGTAATTTATGTTTATATTTATCAATTGAATAAATAGCACTAGGTTTAATTTATATACATATGTTTGTATTTAAATTCAGTAATAAAATTTTAAATATTTGAAATGATTAAATGTCTATTTAGACAGTTTGTGTTCTTTAAACTGCAAATGCAAACTGAGAAACTTTTTGCATTTTTTTTCAATAAATCCTTTTACTTAAAGTCCTAAAACATATACAGGTATGGACTAAATTTTTTATTATTTTTACTGCTTACTTAAAATTATGTACTTTATAGAAACAAGGATGGGTTTTGCAAAATACTGAAAGGAAAAATTATTTGAAATGAAAATGTGACTGAGATCATATTTGTTTTAAAGATTTTAGATAAAAGTGTATTTTTTTCCCTCAGAAACTAATTCATTAATTGCAAATCATTCCTTGAAGTTATTAAGAAAAATTAAATACAATAAAAACTGGGGGGAACATTGAAAATTGTAGGAGAAGAAAGACATTTTAATTGTAAAAGTTTTCTTCAAAAATTTAAATTAAAAAAAAAATACTAGCAAAAACTTTTTTTCAGCTTAAAATTATTTTATCTCACAAACCCATTTAATAATATTCATAAAAAGTAGATGAAAATGCTTAAATTTAAAAAAAAATCGTTCAAAAGGTACCGAGTCCCTTGTTGCGTTGAAGCCGAAATGCACTTGTCTGAACTTTAGTTTTAATTTGAACGATATTTCTGGAATACCTAGCATCAGATAACCTTGTCTGTATTTGTCTATAATTTCCGTATCTTGTACAGTTCTATCTAATTTTTGAGGGCATACTATCACATCCCCAGACATCTATCAGCGCGATTGTTTCGCTCAGTCCAGCGAGCAGGAAAATCTCCCCATTTGCCCTGCTCCCGAGAGGTAAGGAACATTCAACCAAGTTCTACCTCCACTTCGGCGAGGCAGTTAATGCTTTTCCCATGTGAACGGGACACATTGGAAGAACTGGTTTTCGCTACTGGTCGAATCTGCTCATGTGAACGGGGCTTAAGTTGTTCTGAAGCCATTTTTCCTCTGCCTAAGTTTATTTGAAGGATTCTAAGCTTGTCCTGTGGAGGCGAATTATTGTGTAAAATTGTCGTCAACAGTTGAAATTGAGGAATTGAAGAGGCGGGGGTAGTACTTGATGGATCCATGTACAGAAAGGGAAGTTTAAATTAACTTAAAAGAAACTAGGTAGTAAGCTAACTATTCTTCTTGCTTTGATGTGTAAACTGCAGCAGTTTTAATTTTTGAGATTTCCCTCTGATATAATGGGCATTTGGGGGAGAATGCGGCATGTGAAGTATTGATGTAGGTTCCATATGTGCAGTTGAACAGTTTACAGTTGATACAATCTGGTACGTCTTCTTTGCAATTCCTTGTGGAGTGAGGTCTGCCACAGAAAGCGCAATAAGTCCTATATTTGCATGTACTACCAGAATGTGAGAAATCTTGGCATCTGTAGCATCTCCTCACTCCGTAGAATTCTGCGATTGGGAGAGTGCTCCAATTAATTATAATTTTCCTACGTTCAATACATTTTGATAGAGTACGAGGGGAGCATTCGAGAACCCACTTAATGGTGTTGGGGTTTTTGCCTTTTGTGTAAAAGAGAGGTGAAATCTCCTCTTTATCAATCCTTAGTTGGTCAACTAGTTCTTCGAGAACTAATTTTGGTGGTAATGTATTCGGAATATTATTGATTGAGATTTTCGCTTTTTTAACCTTTGGTGTTTTTATTTCTATTAAGTTATTTGCTTCTTCGGAAACGTTTATGGCGTTAGTAATCTTGTTGAGTTCTTCCTTTGAAGTGCTGCTGATCGCGATGCCTCCGTTCTTAATATTTGCTATATAATCAATATTGGCATTTATTTCTTTGAGGGGAAGGATCTGATTTAGTTTCTCTGTAATATGGCATTTTAGCTCTTACTTTGGGTATAGCAAAATAGTTGGGTTACTTTTCCTTGGTACCTTTGCTACAGCTTCAGCATATGAAATTTTAGGAACATTATTATCCTCTAATAAGGACGGCATTTTTTCTGTATTAATTAAGTTTGTGGAGTAATCATCGCACTGACATGCGACGGCGTGGGAGGGATGTGAAATACCTATCGGAAACGGTACGTCGCTTACGTTACTGATCCCATTACTTGTAGCAATATCTCTGAGCTCATCGAGCATCTCTTTAAGCTTTGTTAACATTCCTGGTGGGATGACGCGTTTCCCGCCTCGTCTAGTACTGGCTAGATCTAGACATGCATGATAAAGATTTACGGCTCTTATATGCGGTTCTTGGCATACTGTTTCTGTTTTTTTCCGGTGGTAAAAGCATACTTTCCGAGTTGACGGACACTGGGCTCGAAGGACGTGTAGTCTGAGCCATGCTGGAAGCTGACTATGAGGGAATTTCTATTATAAATTGTGAACAGTTATACTGTAATAAGTTGCACACACTCCTGGAAAATGTCGTAGTACCGAAATCCTTGAATGGAAATGCTTTCTATACGTAGAGAGCCAATTTTTTTTACGATGAATAATATCAGTATTAATCACTAATCAGATTAGTTGAGTTAAATATAAAATATATAACAAAAAGCAAGTACAAACATAATAATAGAATGTTAAGAACAAATGTAACTTATTATAAACATTGGTAAAATGAAATGAAAGATGTTAGGCCAAATATATATTAAGTCACCTGCGTTATTCAGCACTTAAGAAAATAAGGAATATTAGGCACCTTAATTCATCTCTTTAAACAGTAAGCAATTAACACTGTTTGTTATTAAACTATGCAATGCGTGTGGTATAATTAATCAATTACAGAAGCAAGGAGAATGAGATGCTGGGGACGAAAGAGTAAAAAGTCCTACCTTGGTAGCAGTACTTCTTCCGTAAGTTAGACAATCTCCAAGAGAGAAAATTCTCAATTCTTGTTAAGAAAAGAGTGCGAAAACAATGAAACACTAAACTTATCACACAAAATAGAATCTGTACAAGCTGTTACTAAAATCAAAATTTCACCAAAAGCACTAAAATTGAAGTGGATGACCGATAGAGATGCAAAGTTCACTTTTTATAGTTCTCTGAAAGACTTGAGGTGGAAATTCTCTGTCCTGTTTCCGTTTTCTAATTGAATAAAGAGTAACTGCACAATTGAGGAATATCCACTGTAGTAAAAACCGCAAACGTAGTGGGAGAGACTCTTTGTTCGAAGGGTCCTGGCGTCACCACCGGTTTTCCGGTGGTGACGGTCCTGGGGGCAAGGGGAACGTTGTAGATTCCTTCCTTGTGGGGATTGCTGAGGTGGGATTTTCTCCAGGGTAGAAGGGAGAAAATAGCCAAATTTTATATTTTCTGAGCTATTTGACGGAGAATCTTTTAATTTAGAAATCCTTAATCGTCCTTTTCCGCTGATTGTTGCCATCTTTTTTCGTGAAAAATGGGCTGTGAAAACTGGAGAAACTGCCTGATGAAGAAACCACTAGTACCTTTTGTTATCACCAGCTTTTCTTATCTCTTTGGAGCTCTTTGTCGTAGTTAGCAATACGTTCAGGGATGAAACAGTACTTTTTCCTGCAAATTCACATATGACTCATCACACCACGTGCTAGCTAAATAATCTTACGTAATTAACGTAATAATAATCTGATCACTACGAAAATAGTTCCAAGGAATACCTGACACAATTGCGCGTCCGGTGATATAAATCTTGAGAGTAAATGATGGACTAAAAAGCCATGTTGTTCTTCCCTCGCATGAACAATGGCGAACACAATGGGATCCCACGAGTAAACTAGAAATTAATTAATAACTTTTTACGTATGGAGGATACAGGCTTAATCCATATATCAAAACGCATGTCTTGGCTTCCTCAATAGGATGGTATGATTTACTCAACCTAATTATGAGGACTTACGCAAAAAATGGCGAATATTGAGGAGCGTGAAAACAGCGACGCACGACAGTGTACGTACCATGGACATTAGACTGATACGCAGTCGCATGGACGTCCGACCTAAGGTTCTACACCAATCAGAGTTATTTGTCCATGCGATGGAAAAGAATCTACAATCCACCGCCAGCGGCATTCACTGAATCAATGATAGTAATATTACAATGCTAAATTGACAGTGTCATCTATACAATAATTGTTACATAATAATCCGTATGAAAATACATATACGATCAATTAATAATTACATTGTCATGGATAGGATCTATGTTGTGGAGAGTGGAACTTATATATCAACCAGTTTTTAAACCTATGTCTTCTTCAATACATCATAACTTCATATTCTTATCAGTTACACACCTAATGATGTGTGTCCGTATTATGTTTGCAGTTATCCACAGAGTAAGCAAGTCACATCAGTTCAGGCAATTGATAGTTCCATAGCCCAAAGTATATGATGTTGTGTAGGCTATTCTATGTTCACTTTTGTTAAATTCATCGTTCAAGTAAATACTACTTGTCCACTTTGATACATCATAACTTCGTGTTCTTAACAGTTAGCACACCTCATTATGTGCGTCCATAGCAATTTGCACACTGTGTCGCAATTATCCACAAGACAAACATGAAATTGCAATTGGGAATTTCATTGTAATATGTACCCTATTTTACTATTATCCACAGAAACAAATGTTTTGTAAATAATGACTTGGCTCCCAGATGATAAAAAAAAGGAAACTAATTCTTAAATTTTTCAATACAATTCTAAATTGTGCAAAACTACAGATTTGTCAAACAGTTCCAGTCAATACAAATCGACCGGTATTCCAACAATATAAAGCACATATTCTAAAATAAAACGTCTAATGGAAAACAGGAACTAATTCCCAATTAAAATAGACATAAAATACATAATTATTCAGCACATATTATATACCAATCATCATACCATAAAAAAAACGACATTAGACTGCCACACAGACAATATACGCATACAAATATCCATGCCTTCTCCGGGATTTTAACTCCGGCCCCAGTACTGCAATCAGCGTCGTTGACCACTATACCGGCCGGGTGATTAATCAAATTACACCTGAGGGAAACCATGAAATCAAAGTCATTTAGACGGCCCGTTCGAACCTGAGTTAAACTACCGGTATTCAGCAGTCTCTACCACTCGCTCACTGGTGGGGCTAATGTGTAGAGTCATCAGTTTTCATCAGAGCGGGAACCACTCTAAGTAAATTTCTTCCCTTATTCTTAGTCACAGTAATTCGTCGCCCTTTAGTCAGCATAGTCAGCATAATTCCTAGTCATCGTTCAGTCCTCCTTCTAGTCACAATAATTCGTATAAATTATCGTTCCCGATATTTTTGTTTCCACGGCATTAGGCCTTACGACTGCCAGCCGGATGAACTTTCAATTGCACCCCCGAAGATACTCAATTTTCCTTCATTTTTCGCCAAACATAATTATTTCCATGTACATACGTAAGTATATTTTAAAATATTAAAATAGTTTTTTAGGAACAGGATCATTTCGAATATGAATTGTTATGCAACTAATTTTTTGTTTTAAATATAAATTTGTATAGCTAATAGGTTATTCGAAGTAGGCGATGTGAAAAATCAGCTAGTTTTTCGCCGGTACTCAAACCACGGACCTTCCGTCTGCTAGCCGCATACTCAACGAAAGCACGAAAGGAAGATGATAATTACCTAATAACTTAGTACTACTCTGCATTAAATATCTGATTTATTAGTATCGGAAAAAAAAAAAAAGAAACGACAGTTTTGTTTCCCTCAGTATGAAGGAAATAATACTGTCCATGACTGTAAGCAATATTACACACAGGAATCAATAAAATGCGCAAAAATACGTCTGATAGTATGCGGTTTAAATATTCTGATAGTCAGTACTAATAGGGTTTTAGATAGTAATAGGGTTAATAGGGCTTCTAATCTTATTAGTACTAATAGTACTAATAGTACTAATAGTACTAATAAGATTAGAAAGTTAATTTAAGCACTCAAATTCTGAACAGCTTCTGAACAGAATATTACAGTCACGCCAGAAAATGAATTACGCTAAAAAATGTATGTCTGTAGTCATTAAAAAATATACACAATTGAAAATAACAAATTGTTTAACAGCGATATATATTACTTTGCTGAGGCTTTATATAAAAAGAAGAAACTTTGCATTCCTTTAAACGTTTTCCTTTGAAAACTTCCCAGATGGTTATTAAAAGCTATCTTGCTTTAAAACTTCAAAACGTGTATATGGAAGATAGTAATAACAATGCAGCTAAATTTTATGAGCATTTTTCTAAATTATGAAAAATATTAATCCACTTGCAGATGGCCTAATACAAACTTTAAACAAAAATCCATAACTGATTTGCATAATTGATTTGCTTCCTTCAAGGGTCTTCAAGTCTACAAACTTAACAACCGAATAGTGTTTAACTCGTCTACAGATTCTCCGTCTTCTTCCTATAGCAGAACTTCCGCTTCTTAGAAGTAGCAGTACAGACAATCACTTTAAGATCATGTGTAAAACAGAAATTGTAAAACCAGTGATTTTCCTTAAAGAGCGCCTTCACCTAGTCTTCTTTTTATACAAAATATATTTTATCAAAATATAAGATACTAAGCATTGGAGGTGGAAAATAATATCACAGAGATCTTCGAATACTACTGACGCCGTTAAAAGTGTTATCTACTGCAAAAATAATGCGTATTTGTGAATAGATAATTCCTACATATTTTATGACTGATATCTACGTGCCTTTGCAAGTCTTGTGTATTATGTTATGAAGCACATCGTTTAAACTAATGTTCAAAATAATATATATTTATATATATAAGGTCATGGCATTATTTTGCATAGAAGCACAACTGATAACTTTGTAAAATCGTCTCCTTGATTTCGCCAATAAAGTTTTCTCCTGTTATTTAAAAGTTTTGTTACCATCGTTGTTTCAAAAAATACACTCTTTTGCAAAAAAACCGAAGCACCAAGAAGGACTTTTGCGATCGTGACGAAATTTTGTATGCAAAAATATTTTGATCGAACATGCAATTGATCAAAGTTTCCAGCCAAATGAACAGGAATTGCTATGATAGCGCGCATTTCTAGTGCGCAGTTCGCAAAATATAAAGCCAGTAACAGAGGCGGAAAATTTATCTTTTTTTGTTGCTGCCATTGTGATTCCGTAAAGAAGCAACTAAAAATGCCATTACGACGATGCTGAAGACCTTACAGACAACTAAACGATTTCGAACGTGATCGCGTTGTAGGGTTGCGTGAAGCTGGGGGGTCATACCGAGCAATAGAGGCCGCTACCTGCAGTATACAGACACTGCAGTGCAAAGATGTTGGCAGCAGTAGATACATGCTACTACTAAGCACGCCTTCAGTATTTTCAGAAGTAATGGCGGCTAGAGAATCTAAAGCTGATAAAGAAATTTAATAGCAAAAAGATGTAACATAGTAGCTTGTCAACGGTAACTGCCATAGGCTCTCTCCCAAACTCATAAACTCTACATTGAATACATTAACTAATTTGTTACCTTTTGAGAATGAACTAAAGCAAAAATGATTGTACGTGCAGAATAATAAGACAACTGTATCAATTAATATAAAAATCTTAAAATTATATGAAGAATTTGTTAATTTTGATAATGTTAAAATAATAATCCGATCTGCTAGATATACCTGGTTGAAAAATATTCTATACTAGTAACAGAACAGAAACCTGCACTTTCTTTCATAAAAATCTATGAGAAATTTGAGTTCTTAATATTGGACTAAGGTAGCTTTAACTTTTAAAATAACCAGTGCTAAAAATCATATGAAAGCTAATTTAACAACTTCGATTAGGATGGATGTTCAGTTTATCACAAAGTTTATAAACTCATATATCACAAAGGGAAAAAAAAAAAAAAAGGATTCTGAATAATACGAAAAATATTCTTCGAAAGAACGTAAACAAATTAGAAGTTCCTAACAATAGTTCAGTGAAAGATGCGAATCCAGAATCTCTAGATTCTGACAATATGGAAACGGAAGAGAAAAAAATTCTCAATTATCTCTTTCCACATAAAATTAAAAAGCAGCACTGAAAGAAAATTCATAAATTATAATAAACACCCTCGTCTCCTATTAATTTCACCAAAATTTCGTTAACGCGTTGATAGTTAGAGCTAAATTGGGTGAAATATTCTGTCGAGCCATTTTTTAATTATGGAGTTTACTTGTCCCATTTATCCTAAAAAATCAGTGCAATACCTAGTTTTAGTTTGAGCTCGTTATTATTTTGTGTATTTTCCCATTTCATTTTGAATTGCATGATTCTAAACTTTGTACAGATATTAGGTATTTTGGAAGCAAGAGAGATTGAAAAATATGCAACGCCTTCGCCGGGAATCGAACCGTGGACCTCTCAATTATGAGTTGAGCGTGCAGACCACTACACCACGAAGGCTCGCTAGAAAGTCGGGAGAAATACCTCATATACTACCCCTTTTAAAGGGCGACTGGGGATTTTAGAGGATCCAATCGCCAAAGTCTGGGTGAGGAGAATCATCATCCAACACTCTTTTAGTTCGAGCGCCACTGTAGAGCCATGAGAGATTGAAAAATATGCAACGCCTGCGCCGGAAATCGAACCGCGGACCTCTCAATTAGGCGCTGAGCGTGCAGACCACTACACCACGAAGGCTCGCTAAGAAGGTGGGAGAAATACCTCATAACTTTTATATTTTTTGTATTTATAAACTAATTACAATTCAACTTATCATAAGGTAACATTAGAGTTCATTGTCTTGATAGCAAAAATTTCTAAAGTTAGACAAATAATAAAACAGAATATACAATCGAAAATGAATAACTTAGTGAATATGTAAGCATCTTAAAATGTACCACTAGTCTTGTACTTTTTCAATAAACAAGTCAATCCTCTTCAATTACAGCTCTGTTGTCTTCCTTTCACATAGATAACAATTACTTAAAAGTTATTGTAGAAAAAAAATTATTAAAAATCATACAACAATTTATCGGCAAAAGCTTCCAGAAGCTGGAACCAAGAATACGTAGCAAATTTCTGAGGCCATAGGAATAATTTTAACTGTATAAATCTGTGTGTTTTTGAAGCACGGGTGACTCCCACAGCTTCAAACAATATAAAGCCTGTGAATCACATTTGATGTACACGGCTTTGAAAAGTAATAAAGCTGTGAATCATCGGTGATGACCATGGCATTCAAGGTGTTAATATCAAAGATATGCTCTATATTCATCAATTTGAGCGCTTGGCAGTATAGAAAACTATGTTGAAACCTGAGCAACACGCTAAGCATCTTTCACAAGCTTCTTTCACTAAGCTTCTTTGGCAAGGAAATATAATCTTGTAGGTAGAAGTTGTCTCCTTACCTCATTCGACTATCCTTGCATGTCAATTTCTTTAACAGAAATCCTTAAAGTTGTTGCCATTCAGATAAATATACGGATTTTGTTTCCAATTGTTTCCAAATCACCACACTGACCAACGAGATTTAGATGATCTTATGAAACAGCTGCATGAATAGGGAACTGTACCGGCTATAGTACGCCCTGAGAAAATAAAAATACAAATTCTCGAGGTAGACAAACTGAACAAATGAACGAAGATCATTGCCTCTTTCTTCTCGATAATGGACAGGATACCTACTTTCACTAGCTAACAAAAAGTTTTCATGTTATTGATTTTGCTAGTTGTTCGTCATCACTTTCCCATTTTTGCGCATTTAACATTGGAAATGACTCTTGCAGTGACCAATTTTTCATTTTTTGATTTCTCACAACAGAGTGTCTGAGACTCATGTCAACATCTCTTTGCTTTATACTTGATAGGGCAGAGTGGGAATTCTTATCATCTCTTGCAGACTTCACTGAAAAATAGTCAACGATATGCCTATCGACGATATACTGAAAGCCGTTTTTAATGTTATTGCTCAGGCATCTACAGCTTTGCACTGTGACATCAACAAAGCTACCACGATATTCAAAATCGCAGTGGAACCGTGAATGACAAAAAACTCTGAAACAACAGAGCTTGAGAAGCTTTTCGTAAGTATCCCATTTTGCCAAACACTATAGCTTTCAAAGCAATCCGTAGAAAGAGCAAGAACTGTAAGGCGGCGGGACTAAATGGATTCATGGATATCCTATGTATCAGCAATAATTTCTTCTGCCTCAAGTAAACAGGTACAAGAAAGGGAAAAACACGAAGAATTTATAAAATCCACCCAGTTTCGTTTCTGGAAAAAGCTGCCAAATTATTAGCGCCCCAGAAGAAATTGAAAATAGTATTGGTTAGATTATACTTTGTTACCAGTTCTAGTGGCAGCAACCCCACCCCAACATATATTTCTGTCAAGCTGTACTCTGAGAAAATTCCCATAACGTTCAACTTAACTCGACCAACTCGGAGACTTATAATAGTTGTTTTACTCTTTGTAAACTAAGAAGATCCTTATTACCGACAAATTAGTCGGGTTCATATGGCGTCAGTTATGAAATACTGAAGAAACTATCCTGTAAGTCATTGAATCATCGTGCGCCTTTCTCACTCTTTACAATCGAATGCGGAAGGAGTGGCATTCTTTAATCAAGCAACTAAAGCATTTCATACAATAGTTATATCTGTTTGTTCTCCATCAGTGCGACTTTATTAATCATTCTTCTTAGAAAATTATCTTTTCAGTAATGGCTTTCAGTTTTTTTCCCTACTTTGTCAGTAATGAAAGTTATTCTATGTCTTAGACACCTCGCTTTATGATGAAGCAGACTGATCGCTATTCTCATTCTCTCAGCTGTTGTTCAGAGGTTGCATCTCTGTTGCACTTAATCCAAACACTAGACTTCCAGAAAAATTTGCGTCGTGTCTTTAACTTAAATGCAATAGCACAAAGTGATAAAAGCAGTTATAAAATCAATCAAAATGCTTATTTGTACTTCGGTTTAATTAAAATGTTAACATAAACTTAACATTCACTTCTTGTAGGTTGATAATGCAACGGTATTTCAATTAATACAAAAAAAAAATTCTATATTAGTGCCTAGAAACCCAATTCATATGTTAACGCACCTTCTATGCTGTAACTAAAAGCAAAATCGAAATACCCATACTCACTAACAATCAGCATAGAGCTATGACACGTAGAATCATATAGTTATTAACCTTCTAGTTGAAATTATAAGGTATCTATCCCTCCTTCTTCTTAGCATGCTTTCATGGTGTAGTGGTCAGCACACTCGGCGCGTATTCGAGAGATCCGTGGTTCGAGTCCCGGTGAGGGCATTGCTCATCTTTCACCTCTCCTGCTTTCAAAAAATGTCTCTACAAAGTTACATTTAATCTCTTCCTTCTCAGATGCTCTCACGTTATTTTAATTTAATTTGAATTTCTGGTGTGGTTTATGAAGCTTAGAAATGCATGGAAGATTTAAAGTAAGAAATAACTTGTTAATTAAAATAAACTTTACAGCTGTCCTCACCAGAATTTAGCTAATTCGAAAACGAAGGTCTTTAACGGTTTTAATATAGACTAACATCTATTTATGAGACAGATTTTTAAAAAATAAAGGTTTTTTAAGATTACACTGTTCAGCTGAATTACCTCGGTCATTTCCAGAATTTTTGAAGGAAAAATCTTTTAGTAGAAATCCAAACTAGCCAACATTCCGTGCATTTCCATGATAAATATTCAGACATCGAAATTTGCATTTTACATAGCATATTTATTTTTTATGTTGCCCAGCTTTGTGGGCGTGGTTGAACATGTACGTTATTTCTTGATTGAATCAAAACCTCTCCTAACTTATTCTGTTAACAAGAATTAGTTTGGATACATTGTACTTCAATTGCAGTAAAGCTTTGCCGAACGCTGACTTTCAAAACGCGATTTTGCCTACATACTTTATCTTAATTCATGTGTTATGCCGTAGAGCGACAGCCGCGTTGCTATAGTCTTCTTTAATGACTAGTTTGAAAATTCATTCATTTAAGAAGTCTTACTTAGAAAAGCAAACCTGAGCTTTAAATTTCTCCCTTTTCTTCATAAGGCTGCATGACAGAATGCTGTTTCCCTCACAACCTCCAAACGTAGAGGTTTTATTCCTTCCACCGAGCACCATTTCTTTAATTCAGTCAACGGATCTGGAAATCATTAAACATTCAAATCCTATTATATCGGATATGGTTATATCTTTGTAAATAAAGCACTAGATGACCAAAAACAAGACACTTTAATAGCATTCTGGAAACAATTCAACGTAAGACACTGCATGGAATTGATTAAACTCACATGATAACAAGGGAATTCGTCAACAACGAATACTTGCTGACATCAACGCTATCAAAAGCTGTCAACAATTTTAAAGGATTTCCATCGACTGAAAATGAAACCAAGGAAAATTAAAAAAAAACTGCGAAAGCAGTAGGCGGCAAAGTATTTTCAGATGTGGAAGAAGGAGAAATTAAAAAATTAATTGAGAATGACAATCCTGAAAGGGCAAATGAAGAACTGGAAGATCTTATAACACTAACTGACGGTGAAAGCAGCGAAAATGAAAAAGACAGTATTTATTCTATGAAAGGTGTTGGAAAAACTTTGCGCTTCTTACCGTAAAACGTTTAATGAGTTGCGTCAGACAATTAGACGTTTTCTGTACAACCAAAGTCAATAGTAAATCCTAGTGTCTTTCAGCCTCAATAAATGAGAACTAGAGAGCACACAATAAAAATTCTTTAACCAATACTGAATTAAAGTTTTACACAGCATACATGCATTTTTCATAAGTATAGATTCATTTTGGTATTCAAAATTGCTAAGAATTAACTTTGTCTAAATTCCACAGTTATTAATCGACTGTTTTTGGTCTTAAAAAAATGCAAATATATTTGTGACCATGAACCTTGTTGTATCCCACAGTATAATAAATAAGATAACTATGTTGAGCTTACAATTATTCTTTAACAACAAAACCCATGTAAAAAATAGGCACATTTCTTATATGTGATTGTGCAATGAATATGTTATTAATGTATAAAACTACTCACCGTATCACAATTTTACAGAAATTTAGCTGTCATATGTTAACCTAGATTTCTCCTTTGCCCGCATGCTATTTCTAACAACAAATATGCTTTCAGCATAAATACTTTCGTATATTTCAGAAAATTGTACTTGTCTATAAGATATCGGAATATTCTCGTCATTTCCCGCTTTCAGCTGCCTTACTGTTTGTATAATTCTCTGAATTTTGCAGATATTCGTACTTATCAAAAAAGGTAAAAAATCAAACTTTATAGTTACATTTGCAGTCAGATGTCAGAGCTAAAGCTGGCATTCTGCTCCCAGTGCCTCCCTAAATTTAAAAAAAAATTGCGTCCCTAAATTCTGTTGCCCATTGTCTCTCCTAAATTCTAATAATTTTGCCAGCTCTAAATTTGATGCTTGGGACACTGTGTATTATACTGATACGCTTTTAAGTTTATGAACAGTTCTTTACGATTGCCTAGTAAATTAGTTTTCATTAATAAGAAGACAAAGTTATTGAAAGGATGAGACAGCCATGAAATGTCGAGAAAACGTATAGTCAAGCAGCAACAGCAACTGCCAGCACTGAAAGTGAAAATAAATTTCTGTTGCCAACGGAGGTATATTTCCTGCGTCCGATTTGCGATTCCTGTTATCGAGCGTACATCACGTGCGCACTCAGTGATATTTTCATGACATCATTTTGGCATCTAACGATTGGTTGAAAATGACGTCATTTTGCAGATTTTTCTCATATATGTATTAAACACCTGAATCGGCCATTTTTAAATACCAATTGTTCATCAGCTGATTGGGGTCCCGAGCTATTGAAATTTTATTGGTGCCTTCGTTTTTTCTCCCCTTAAATTTTAGCGAATTTGGCTGGTCCTTAAAAGGATTTAACATTCTTACTTTGGCGATCGGTAATTTATTTTTGTATGTTGTCATGAATTAGAAGCAGTGTTTTTAACACAATTTGTTAATTGAATGTAATATTGAAAATCGTATCTTAAATTACAATATATTCTACATTAGTAATTATGGTGTGTTTTACACTTAAAGCTTTCTAAAATTATATCATCTAGCATGTAAGGAGCATGAGATTGTAATTAATTTCAGTTTGTGTCTTCGTTAAAGCAGTTGAATATAAAAGTATTTTAATGTAGCATGAAATTATTATTTTTACGAAGTATGTTTACCCTTAAAAAAATAGGAGGGATTAAACGCTCCTAGTATTCGCATCTTGTGCTTTTTTTTTTTTTTTTTTTTTTTTTTTTGTGGGTAAGTTGATTTGCTGTTCTCTATTTCTAAGCTGAGCAATCTTTCTTAAGATTAATAAGAAAAGTAAAAAAATTAATATTGTATGAAATTACGTCGTAGGCTATGCATGTTTCAGTCGGAAATGATATAAATTTATTACCTCGTCAAAATCATGTGGACGATCGCTTCATGAAGGAAAGTGCGTGTATGTAGTATAATACATATAACTGTCATATATATATACGAGATGGATGAAATATCTACATACCTGTAGGATATTGATTTTGAGTTTCAGTTTACTTTGAAAAATAAGGATCTGAAGTAGAATGTCATCCGATATATTAGGTACTTTTAAAAGTTACCTTTTTATATTCTTTGCATTGATGTACTAGAACTTTAAATATGAGGCAGTGTTAGCCATCTGAAGTCGCAAGGCAAGACTTTTGGACCACTCTGTGTATATTGCGGTTCAGCAAGTTCATAGAAGAATCTCTCCTGCCAACAAGAGATGGTATCATTGAAATATAAAATATCTCCCACTGAATTTCAGTTTGAAGTAAACTAAGGTAGGTACTTTGAAATTACAGAAGTGAATTCAGGTATATAATGCTAGTCTGAGAGTTTATTTAAAATATGAATTAACTTAAAGGTATAATTTTTTAAAGGTAAGTTTCATTTAACTACAAACTGTCATAATCTTCAGTGTGTTAGATGCATTGAATATGTATTAATAGATGGAAAGAATCTCTTTTTGTTAGTTATGAAGTCATATTTCATATGTATAACATGTTGCATAATAACTCTATGGTATATAGTTATGTGCATTGTAATTAATATAACTAAACTGAATAGAAATTCAGTATAAGAGGGATTCAAATTCACTTGATCTATATAAAAGCAATTTGCTAAATTTTATGAAAATATAGATATCAGTTATGTTTTGTAGGTTAGCGATGTTGGTTCCAGAGGCTAGAGAAACATAATGCCATGAGTGATGTAAATCCTAAAATCCTGTGAATATACAGCAAGTCAGAAATTATACTGTCACACTGAACTCTTCATCAGATAGATACTGGGAAAGGAAAAAGTATAAACAAATATTTTTCATGGAAAGTAATACTGAATTATGAAAAAGGTCCAACTTCTTCTGAAAGCCCATGCAGTAACAAAGCTTATAATTCATTCCAGTTTTGCCATTGGGGTTTAAAAAAATTAAAAATATAAAGATTTAAAGAAAACCAATGAACCAGAGATCAGAATTTATCACATTTCATAAAATATTAAAGCAAGAGCAGATATTTAAAGGGTGATAAAATAAATCTAAACAAGCATTTTTTTTTTTTTTTATTTACATTGGCTATATTTGACATAGCCTAAATGGTGAAGTGGCAGAGTGCGCTTTCCAGTTGAGATGTGCGATGTATATATGAAAGATTAAAAAAAAAAAAATTAAAGCAAACTTTTAATTTTAGTTGGCAGTAGTACTTTAACATTTTAATTTAATTCGGATATTCAATCTTTCCTTCATTTCATCATTATATATGAAAGTCAACTAACCAATGTTGAAACTAGCAATAGTTTTGAGAATGTTGTAAACCAAATCCTTTTTCCCTTTCTAATAGGCCTCGATCTTGGATTGCATCGCATTTTGCTTTCTCTTTCTTGTTATCAACTTCCATCTACCGCTGCTCTCTTTAAAAGTATAATAAATTCTATAACAGGCACACTTATTGTGGCCTATTTTATTGGTTTATGCAAATATTTGGCCAACTAAAATAAAAAGAAAAATTTAAATCTCTTATGATTGCAAGTTTTTTCAAGCTATGCCATTTTTATATATTTTATCATGTATTAATTAAAAAAATGCTATAAATAATCCAAAATTAAATGCAGTATTCTTTCTCACTGGAATTATTTTACTATTCCTAGGTTTATATATCAAGTAAGTCCAGTTCTTCAGGAAAATTTCTTTAGGGGGAAATCACTTCACCCAAGAAGTAAGATTTATTTACTCTTATTTTGTGTGTATTAGTGTATGTAATTACAGTATATGTAATAATATTTTCAGATATTTATAAAAATTATAACAAAATTGAATATATCATTAAATATTGTGTTTATCAAGTACCTTTAAATTTTGAATGATCAACTCTTTACATTTGAAGATAACTGCAAATTTACTTTTCTGCAAGTCTAGGCTTCTCAACCAGGGGAGAATTTTGAAATTTCAGGGAAGGGGGGATGTGGACAGCCCCTTATTTACCTGTTAACTGTTTAGCTTTACCGTACTATTATTACCACTAACTGAACTACTTATATTCAAGTTTCGGTACTTAACCAACATTTTCTGTACTTTTTATTATTTAATTTACAAAGCACAATAAAAAATATTCCAAATTTAAATATGTATTTTTTTAGTTTTGGAAAAAGACCAGAATGATCACCTAGCTGTGCTGAAAGGGGAGCTTTGGGCATAAAGGATTAAGAACCATTACTCTAGTGTAATGCATTTTTATTTAGTGGCACAATTTCAGGAATCCTTTTAAATTAATATAATGATTTTTATGGATGTTCATAAAGTTCCTTTTTAGCTTCATTCATAGCTATCTACTAATCTTTATCTAGTAGCATATATTGGCTTTCCTTCTCTTTAATAACACGTTACTTGATCATTTTGTGGAGGAAAATCAATGTGATGTCTTTGATTAAGAATCAGCTGCCTCCTCCCTCCTAAAAAAAAAAAAAAAAAAAAAAAAAAAAAGTCATCTGTATTGATATGTAGCTGACCAAGTGGCTAAAACCATGAAACTTTGATCGTTTGCTTAATGTTATGTTTCTAATGGTTGAACCAACAGGCTGTGTAAAGATTGTCTGAAGTAAATACAGGCTAGTTTCCTGTGGACAGGATTTATTTTATGTAATGTGTCTTTTTACGTAGGTGGTTGTAATATACTTTGTTGTCATCAAAATAATCAAGACCTTTTGTTCAATTGGCAAACATTTCTTCAAGGTTATAAATTTGTAAGCTGTATGAATGAGCTCTTAAAAAGTGTTTGTTTTTATGTACTTTTTCAAATAGTGTGATGGTTGATAAAAGTTGCATGTGCTGTTTGGCTAGTATTCAAATCCAAAATTGCACATGGATTTTTATCATGAGAATACCTTTAGGAAATGACATTACTAAAGATTTATCAATATTAATGTTCCATTTATCTCATGTCTGGTAGAGAAAGATTGTTTACAAAATCTTAAGAGTTCCACATCCTGGTATGTTTTTTCAAAACTGGGATGGGGTCTAGACAAGAAAGTCTTAAATAATCTAATCCTCAGCTTGGGATTGGTTACATAAAAGGTACTTTTGTCACAGAATTGCTTGTCCCTCCTCAGTTTGTGATAAAGCAAGAAAATGATCTGCTTAATAATTTAATATTCAATTTTTAAAATATTTTTAGAAATTTCAGTTGGACTGTACATATTATAAAGCAGCTTAAATGTGATTTTTATTTTCTGATTTTGTTTTCTTGACAGCCTTACTGTATTGTCCTGGACATGAATTATGTAGAGCTTACATTAATGAAGAGTTAAAACAAGATGTCTTTCCATTTGTTAATAAAGATAATTTGTTTTTTAATCTGACTAGTATATTATCATGCTGCATCTTTACAAGGCATTAATTTGAAACCTTTTGATAATAAATTATACAACTTATAAAAGGTAATGAAATAGCAAAATTAAACTATAAAATAATTAAACACGACTATGAATTTCAGAGCTTAATGTCATTCATGAGTGATATTATGAAAGGTTAAGTAAATTAGAAAAGGTGATTTAGCAGGGAGGTCACATTATGCAAGTTCGAGGTGTAAGTCTAATCCTGTATGTATAAAAGCTTCTTAAACAGAACAGTAAGCATTTCTGTAACTAACATGGACGATAACTGTAGCAAGGGAATTATAAAATTTGCAGTATTGAAAAAATGCTTTTCTAAGTAAGAAAGCTAATGTCATGCAAGCTAAGGGTGTGTTGCAGTGTACATTCCAGATTGGGAGCTCTTATCTGTTGTTCGAATAGATGATCATTCTTCTGATACTCTTCTGTTGTTGGGACTAGATTCAGAAATGTACATATGTATGCATGTGTATATGCTTATGTGTATACATATGCATTTATGAATCCATACATGCATATATACATACATTTCTGAATCTGGTCCAGATAACAGAAGAGTACTATCCTTCTTTTCCCACAAAATGTATGAGAATTTCAGTTGCATATAAACTTGTATTTGGGTTTTTTTGATTGGTGGCTTTTTAAAGGAGGCTGTAACCATAAAGATTTCATGAATAAACTTTCTGATGATGCTGTTAATCCAACATGCTAGATTTCTTTGTAGTTTTTCACCATACGGGCATAAGCTAGATTTTTCTGCTGTTTTTTCTTCAATGGTCTTTTCAGCGATTGTGGGGAAATCTTCCTTCTAAGGATTAAAGGGTTTGTCTTTGGCTTCTGGTTTCTTATTCTGGAAGATTCTGTTGTAGGCTACACATCTATGGGTGGAGTTGACATGCTTGCCTTGACATAGATACAGCAGGACTTCTCAGTTCTTCTTTTCACAGAAGGAGCTTTTTTGTAGAAGTCTGTACTTCATGCCCCCTTTTTCTCGAAGCAAAAAAGCTATGCCCAAAACTTATAGCACTGGGTCAGGCATTTTCTGGATGAAAATTTCTTAATTCTAACATTAATAGCATGAATGTTATTGACTTGAAAGGTCATAGCTACTTCAGTGTTCTCACAGAGCTCTGTGAAGTAGTTTAGTAATGATTTCTTGGTTCCATTTCTTGAGCAGGTGAATTGTTTCACGTGCAAGAGGGGAAAGTTCCTTCTGAGGAAGTCTGTATTCATTTCCATTTTCAGGGATAGGTGGGGAAAGTCTGTTAATGATAGCCTCTGTCCTACTCCTGCCAGACTGATAGGTATGCAATAATATACTGCCTTCAAGGTATTTCATAATCTGCTGATAATAATCACTACTTTTCAGAAAACTTAAAACTTTTTTCCACTAACTGTGGAATTACCAAACGTCCAGAATTGACCCAGACAGTCTTAGTTTTCAATTATGTCTTGAGCTATGTGCTAAATTGAAAACAATTGGGAATTTTTAAATGAGTGGTTATAGAAGTTGGAAGAAATTATGGTGTTTTCCAATTATCCCCATCATCACTTTCAGTATTTGATAAAACTGCCACGTTTTGACCATACTTAACAAATTACATATAACAATAGCTCACTTTTGACATATTTTGACTCTCATATGTGACATATGGATTACTACTTTGCATTTAACCATCATTTTACCGCCATTTTTACAGTTTCACATCATCTGCATCTTCACTGTAAACCTTATGCAGAATATACTATATTTACTTTTCAGCATTTTGTTAATGGAGCTTTTTACATTATCATTTTATATCTTTATGCCAGTGTTTGTAATGCATGAATAAGGTTTGTAAAACTTGCAAGTTTCTAAGTGTTTAACACTGAAATTAAGTTTCATAAAAAGGAATTCTTTTCTAAAATATTTGTTGGCCAGCAGCTGAAAGGTAAAAACGCTAAATACTGGTAGTTGAGTTCATATTCCAGTGAATGGCTTGACTGTGTAAGAGTTTTTGTGGTTTTCTCTTTGTATAATGTGAATTAGTCAGTTTTTCTTTCAAATGTTTGTACGAAAGCATTCCTGCCCTTATGCAGATATATCCATGTGTGCTTTGACATATACTAATCAAGTAACGTTTCCTAAAATACGGTAATTAATAAATCTCTTTCAAATGGTATCAAACGCATACTTAATTCCATTCTGTCTTACTCCGTAACTATAATTGGCTTAAAACATTGATATAAGTTATTAGATTTTGTTGAATAATTAGATTAATAATAATTAGATGTTGAATAATTTAGTTACACGAAAGGTAAATCTAATTTTCTTTGAGATTCCTGTATTTTTTCTGTAAAATTAAAGTTTATGAGCAGTTTTCATTAATCTGATTTTAACTGCAGAATATTCAAATAAAATTGTTTCTCTTGCATAACTTAATTATGTGTTACATGGTATGTGTATTGTGATATATTATTTACTAATGTATTCTTTTTCGCTAAGCTAACTTTTATAACTTAATTTTTTGTGTCTGTTTTAATTTATGTAATTTTTGAAAAATATTTAGAAACTTTATCCTAATACTTAATGTTGGTTTTTATAATTTCACATTTTAATTTGAGAGCTTCTCTCTGTTTTGAATGAAAAAAACAAAATGTTTATTTTTGCTTGGCTAAGCTTGGAGAAATTAGAACATAAAAATAGACTATAATTCTTTTGATAATTTTATGAGCATCGAAGTGATGTTTAGTCTTCAAATTGCTGGCAATGTAAATTTTAATTGATATAAAAAGTATATAAGGAATAATATCAGGTTTGCTAAAGATTTAAAAAGTTACATGACTGTATTATTGTTTTTAGAATAAAATCTACCATCAAATTAAGTTATATTGCTTAGGGTATGTGATTGTACTTCAGAGATGGTTTGATAAAATAGGAAAATATATAGGATATAAGATACTTTTTGTGCCTGGATTTAAAGTATAATTCAGAACAAAACATTACCTCATTGTATCTGTTGTCAGATTTATATCTAACAATTTGTATTGTACATAGAGTAATGCATATATTTACTTCTTTCTAGCAAATATGTCTGAGTTTTGGAGCAACTTCGCTGAATCAGCTGAGCGAAAACAAAATAGTATCTGGCAGTGTGCTTCAGGACACCTGCCTTGCATCTACACTCGACGAAGAACTGGACTTGTGTGCACTTCTTTCACAGAGTTCAGAGAATGCTGTACAGAGCATGCTGCAAGTAGAAGTTACATACCAGGCAAATAAAGGTATAATAGTAATTTATTTTATTTCTTTCATTTTGCAAAAGATAAAAATCTGATATTCAGCCAGAATTTTTATCTTTGTATAAAGTTGTTCAGTTGCTATAGCACTGCTAATAATTATTAAGTACCATATCTTGTTATAGCATCATCAAGTGAAGCCTTAATTTTGAATGCCTATAAAAAATAGTTGCTTTTCTGTTATTCATTACTGAGTTTATCTTTAACCTTGTGCATGCAAGAAATAGAATTTTGGACAGTGTAGTGCTGTTCAAAACTAAATTTATTTCACATATTACACATAGTATCAGTGTTAATTGATATGAAGTATAGCCTCCGCTACTTGCAAATTAACACAACGACTTTGGAGTAATTTGGCAATTTTTGAAGGTACGTATAGGGTCCAAGTTGGTAGTTTTTGCATCTTTTTTCTTAGCAAGGTTTCTAAATTATTAATATTTATCATAAGTTGGTAAACATGTCAGCATATGTAAAGAAAACATACTTTCACAATTTAAAATACAAATTTAAATTATTAAATAAGGATTATAAGATAAATTTTTAAAAATAAAACATTTTCTTCAAAACTTTCTTTTTTGTGTATGTGTGTTATTCTTCTCCCATCTGTTTTCGCTTTAAAAAAATTGGAGCATAGCAGAAACTTGGCTTCGTGCAGTCATTCAGCCCATTGGTTTCCTTGAGAAAACTCATTTCCTTGTTCTGTTTAGAAAATGTTGAACAAAGTTCTGTATTCTTGTAAAAATTTTGCTGCAGTTTCTTCCATTGCTGGCAAATTCCACCAACTCATATTTCAAGTATCCAACTCCCCATTCCTCCATGAACATAATATTTAATCCTAAATGACTTTAATTATAATTATCATAATATTAACATAATATTTAATCCTAAATGACTTTAATTATAAATTAATCATGAAATATTATTACATCACAAACTGTTACAATAATAAAGAAATTCTGTTATGTCACAGAGTAGAAAAGGAGAAGACTGGTGCTGCCATCTGTTGGCATGGTACCCTCAGTGTGGGCGCCAGTATATATTATATACCGGTTTTAAAATCGTATAAATAATCGTCTGTTAATTATCACTTCTGACTGAAATGAAGTAAATATATAAGATTCAGCATGTGTATGTCATATATTTGCAGATTTTGAATTTTTTCTTTCCCTCCAACAGAATTTATCAATCTTCCAACATGATACCTTGGAACGAGGTATATTAATGTCATAACTGTAAAATATTGAGCATTCATAGGGTGATGTTGCCGTATAGAATTGAAAGAAAACACTAGACACTTACAATTATAGCTTTTGGTGTAGAAAAATTAGCATTTTTTCGGAGGTTAAAAAATTGGCAAACAACCGGTATATATTTGCCCTTCAAAGGGTTAAGGTGATTAACATGAGAAAATCAATGAATATTGCTTCCACATTTGCCAATAACCACTTCTATACACCATGGCATTGAGTGAAAGATACTTTGGATATGTTGATGGGGAATGGCAACCCATGCTGCCTCCAAATGTAGCCAAAATTCATCTGGTCGGTCTATCCATGGTTGCAGCATGCAGGCCTAGTCATTCACTCATTGAACAGAGGTGTTCAGTGGGAAGTATATCTGGAGAATGGGTAGGCAGTATAAAAATGCAGGCCAGGTGGGCGATGAAAGCTTGAACATTGCTTGCAATGTCTGGTCGTATATTGTTCTCTTGAAATGTGGCTGCAGGCAAGCCCTGAAGGTTAGCAAAGTGAATAGTCTGCAAAACCTCAGAGATATAACATTGTCTGGTAAGTGTGCCAATAATGTGTACTATGGGTTGCAAGAGTGGAATCCAATACTACCTCATATCATAACACGGTGCTGAACCAGTATAAAAGTGCTTAACACAACAGTCGAGTAGCCTCTCTGCACAGTGTCTCCAAACTCCAATCTGACCATCGGGGTACTGGAGGCAGAAGCGTGATTCATATGAAAACACTTTGCCATTTTTGGATATCCATCTCATTCATTCAGTGCACCATTGAAGATGTCTGTGGTTTAAAGGTAAGTGAAGTAATGGATGCCTAGCAGACAGTCCCTTGTACTATAAACAAAGTGATATAGTTCATGCTGACACAGATTGTTACAGAGTGCATTCATTGTGAATTTGGTTGTATCAGTTCATCTCATGAGAGAACAATTCATGTTATTCAATTATGTTTATATGTGAATTGTAAGGAGTGTTGCAGTAACCCATGATGTGTGCATGCACTGAAATCGTAATCATTTGCATATTCCGTTGCGGTGTACGCATCATGCAAGCTTCATTCTGTTTGGATGCTTCTTTCATGGTGATGCATTTTGGATGGCCAACAATGTACATAAATCTGTGTTAGCAGTTAAGTAATCATTACAGAAATTAAGCTAAACAGTTAACTTTAAAACTGTTGAAATAATAATGTTTTCAAAAGAATAATGAAGCCATTAGAAGTAGGGCAATATTCAAAGCTTTATGTTGGTACAAAGTTTTTTATGTGGTGTTCAAAACTTTTCAGGACTAACTGAGCAATTAACTTTGATTGATGTAAGGACATTTTTTTCAAGCCAGTTAATGGTACCATATCAAACATCTGTTCTATAAGTGCTATAAGATGGATGTTAGCATTCTAGCAAAGAATGAGCACAGTATTTGTTATTCTTATGGAAGCAGCATGTTCAGTGTAATTTTGAATTTACTTTTTTTTTTGTCTTACTTTCAAAATTCATTCCTAATATCTTCATAATCTATAGAACATTAAAGTAATTTTAATAATTAAAAAAGGAGAGAGAAAAATACTTAAAAGCATGAAGTTTTGAAAATAAACTATCATTGAGAATTAAATCTAATCTTAGAATATGATTTATGTACCACACTGGCACTGTTAGCGATCAGGAAATGCATATCTTTCTTTTTGTATCAATAATTCTTTTAATTTTTTTAGTCAAACTCTCATTTCAAGATACTTTTTCGAACTGCTTTTGTTGACACTTCAGCTTGATTGTCCACAAAGATGGGCTATATGTAGATTGGCCTGGTTTGCATTTCAGATAAACCATGAGCATTTTATAAAGCATTTCAGATAAAGCATGAATGTTGATGTCCATTCGGTAGTAGATCTGTTTAAAAATCTGTCATTCCCAAAAATCTTTTTAAAAGATTGTGGTAGAAAAAAGGGTCCATGAGAAACATGCTGTTTTGGATGCAGTACTCTCTGGGGGTTGTTTCAGACTTCAGTGATATAGGAGTATTACTGAAGCTTACATTTAGTGGCTAAATTATGTACCATGATAAGTAGTTTATGATGAAATTTTAATTTTGAAAGATATGTAGTGATAAATGTGTATAAGTTAAAATCTAAAAATAATATATACCATTTATTATTTTAGATATTTCCCTGGAAGCTGACTCTTCAGCAATTTTTGATTTTGATTGTATGTCAACAGACAAAGGGATTCAAGACTTCGGTTATGCTGAAGTATCTTGTAATAATCATTGTGGGGTTACAGCTGCACCAGATCTGTTTTCAAAATCTATGGAGTCTTCAACTGATTTTACTGATGCACTTCTAGATCTAGAACTGTCTGCGGATTTAAACTTCTTATCCAGTATGGATTTCTGTCTGGATGAACAAGTTTGTGTTCTTAGTGGCACCTCGGAATCTACAGTTGATACATGCATATCAACTGAGAATAATGTAAGTCCCATTATTTTTAACTTCATACCATATATAACAATTAAATGTTAATTTACAAATTTTTGCAGTTTCCAGTTTTTTTACTTATTTTAGCTAAATGCTTAATACACATTAGCCACTGAACTGGTATATTGGTTAGTGACTCTGACAGATGTAACAATAGTCCCGGATTTGAAGGTATGGTTGTAACTGTCCATCCCCTTTATAGGAGGCAATGGTGGCCATCTGTTAGGTGTTTCCTTAATGAAATGACCACCACTTCTGTCCCTTATAGTAGCATTAAGCTAATGGCTATTAAATAAAGTGCATGGCCATTAAAAAAATTTAATATACTCAAGATTTATCTTAGATGTGTAGAAAATTATATCAGAACTGATGTTTCTATGAAAGGGATGGATGTCCCATGTTGCCCTTTGTGCCCTACTGCTCGTCTGCAATGAAAGAAAGTGAAGGGGGAAAATCACGAAACGCCGATGCAGCCAGCCCACTTGTTGGTATTGTATAATTGCTTAAAGTGTTTTAATGTGTCATTTCTTTCTTGAAAATTTTAGTTTTTATTAAATTAAACTAAATAAGGAAATTTTTCTAATGCTAGTTTGTTTTTGTCATATATAGTTGATTATAATAATTATATATAGTTGATTATTTTATATATATATTTGATTTTTAATTGTCGTGTGCAACATTCTGTAGACAACGGATAGTATCAATTCTGTATACACTTCTTGGATAGTAAGAGAAAATTGGACATTTCTTGGATAGTAAGAGAAAATTGGACAGCTTATTCTTTGCCCTAGTAACTATATTTTTTATGGTTATAAGTGCTGACTTCTTATAAAGAGAAAAAAATATTTGGCTTATTAGAGCATTTCTAATATTCACATTTGAAAACTTATAATAGTTCAACAACTTGAATTTTACTTATTATCATGTGTCTGTGTACTTCATTTTCTCGTGTTCCTTATTAATAAAAATTCGATTTTCATCTTAGACTTGCAAATCTCTGCAAAATAATTATTCATACTAACAGAACATTCTAAATCTCCTTTCTTTTAACCATCCAGTATATTGTACTTACAGCTAAGTTAACCTCAGGACAGTAAAAATGCTTTATTGACAGATTTACTCTTCTAAGCATTGTTTTGCAGATTGATGTACCAGATATGGGTGTTTATTGCTGTGTTATTCACTTAGCACAAAACATCCAGCTTCACTCATTTATTGCTTTACAATCACTTTTTCAAGTATGTGTAGAACAGATGGGACATATCCAGTTTAAAATTCAATAGTAGTTTTAAATTTTACGGTAAGTTTGTCAGTGAAAATTTCCTGAAATAAGGATTTGAATTAGTACTGAAAAATTCTATGGCGGTTGCTGAAATAAAATAACTGCAGATGAGTTAGTAGATGACTTGATGGGATTCTGAAATTAAAAATGAAAGTTAAAAAGTTCCAATCTTATGATTGAACTAATGTGTAGTGATCTGATTATATTTTGCCTTCATCTGTTAATAGTTTCTTATTTCTGGTGAATTGAATGTATAGAGTATATTTCTTGAAAGATGTACATCATTTCTATATTTCTGTACTGTAAGGTAACTTTGTCATGAGTCTGTAGTAATGCCTAAATAAATTTGCATTTAAATTTTTTTTCAACTCGATTGCAGTCTTTGCAGACCTATGACTTCATGTAGTTATATTAACATTAGAATTCTGAATGCAATTAAATTGCTTTAAATTTTAAAATGAAATAAAAATATTCATATAAATGACATACTGAAAACTGGATAAAAAGAATTCATCATTAATAAGACATCCTTGATTATGTGTTTGCAGTAGTTTATAATGGAGAATTTGTTTCTAAAAACTTCACTATTAGGGGTGGGTGCTGTAAAGTCTTAAGATTGAGTGCTCCATGTGTAAAAGTGTTTTAATTATGTGTCCTCAATGAGAGCATTGCTTCAATTATACATGTTTATCATAAATATTACCTTCATTTAAATTTATATGGGAAGAAACTAAAATGAAAAGAGCATTACAAGTTTAGGAGGTCTTTGAGCAATTTTTTGCAGCTTTAGTTTTATGCTGGAAATGAAGATATTTAAGAAAAAATGGAGAAAAGTTGGTAATCATAGTGACCAAGATATACATTTTTAATTCAGAGATAGTGGCTTTCTATCTTGCTTCTGTATTCAGCCTGAAGCTTTTATTTAGAAAAAAGCTAGGATGAAATAAAAAAAATTGCTGAAAACAGAATGTGTTGTAATGCCTCAAGTTTTTTAAAGCCTTTTTATTATGTGATCTAAACACAAACGTCATTAGTCCTTATGTAATTTTAACTCTATAATTTTAAAACTTACTGTACCTTTATAAGTTCCCATCATTCAGCAGTGGTCAGTTGGATAAGACAGGTAAATGCTATTACTCAGATTAAAATACGGGCATATAGGCTGACTACATAGGTGTTTTGATAGTTTTCCTTGTGTTTAATTTAAATGCAAGCCAGTGTTTGTTATAAAGGTAGCTGCAAAGACATAGGCAGATTACCATTCTGTATTCTGCTATGGTCAAATTGATAATTTTATTATACTCTATAAGAGAAATTTAAATCCTTATCAATATTTAATTTCTGGTGCAATTGCATTACCACTTAATGAAACAAGGCAAATATTTCTAATGAGCTCAGCCAATCAGAGGGAGAACACTTGATGTGGAGTTGAAAGAGAACTGCAATTTATTATCTAGAACTTTTATAGAAAACAGCCTGTAAAATATGTGGATTGCATATGTAAAAGAAAAAGATGACTGTTACATTATTGGTTCTATAATAATACAGTATTTGCAGGACTTCTATAGCATTTAACCCATGAATGGTGTTGTGGGCTCTTTCCCAATTCTGTAAATTTGATCATCATTCATTGTTGATTTTACATCAAATGAATTTTATGCAGAGTAAGTGACTCTGTGTCAAGTGTCAATACATCTTCTGTAGGAATAAAGGTCTGTAAATGTGCAGTGCATTGTCTGGTGAAAGATGTAAAAATATTTTTAAAAAATAAAATTTAGCCCTTAGCTGACTATTATTAAGGAAAAGGGCTTGATTAGCCAAATGTAACCATGGACTTAAAATGGCACAGTGTTGCTTGGAATGGTGAGAAGTTAAATTAATATGCTTCTGATTTGGTTTAGCTATGAAAGATGTTTTTACTATTTGGTCATGCAGGGTTAGTATTTCTTTTCTGATAAGATATTTGTAGAGGCTTTTTGCATAATGTATGTAGCTGAGTTACTTACGGAGAGTAAAATGTGTTTTTTATGATAAATATTTAACATTGTATCTGTTAATCATGTGTTTTATTCAGTTTTAAATAATGGCATAACTTGAATAATTTATAAGGCTCAAAATGAATTGAATTAGCATTTTTCCCCTACATGATTATTTTATATATTTTTCTTCCATCATTAAAATAGAAAATTTTAGGGTCTCTTTTTCTCTCTTTTTGAAAATTTGTTTCACGAAAAAAGGTCTCTTTTCGTGAATAATATTCAAGTCTAATCATAGGAAGGGAAACTGCAAAATTAGATTTTAACAGAAGGTTCACATTTCATTCAGTTATCTCCCAGTCAGAATTGTTTGATGAAAGATAAAAAAATTGCACAATGTAGATATTTTGCTCAAGTAGTTTAAATTTAAGAACAATATTCTGGGAAAGGGGAACTAGAGTAAGTCAATAAATATTACCTAAATCTTTGTCGAGCATGTGAAACCTTCATAGAATTTATTTTGTAATTGTGTTTTTAAACTATTTGCTTTATTATTCAATCAATTTTTATTTGTTGTTAAGCTATTCACTTTCTTATTCATTCAGTGTAAATTCAAATTTAAAAAAAGCTTCATTGTTTAGGTACTGCATATTAATTTACAAATAGAGCGATGTATTTAGAATGTGGTTTCTTAAGCAGCTTTATATTGATGGTTAAATTTAAATTTTTTTTTATACTGAATGGATCTGTCTGTTGCTGCTTCTCCTCTTGCATTATTACTTTATCTACTGCAGTAAAGCACACCAAGGTCTGAGTGGATTGAGATTGCTAAATACTGGTAGTTTAACCCAAATTAAAATCTAGATGAACTAGCTGGCTGCATGGGACTTTCTGTAGTTTTTCCCTGTGTGTAATGTCAGTGTTAGCCAGTTTCCTTTAAAGAGTCCTCTACAAATGATTCTCACCCTAGGCAGATAGCCTGCATATCCCTTGCTTTAATCAGTTACCCTAATATAATCACTGTAGAGAATGTTCGTGGTGATAAAACATGGACTAAGTTTGGTCATCCCTGCCAAGTTCATAATCATCAAATGCTTATTTAATTAGGGAATGCAGTTTACATGCAGGGGAATGAATAAATTAAGGTATCAAAACTAACAAAATTTTTCAAGATTGCATTGTATTTTAATGTAATATTTGTTAAAATTGCATTAAATTAAAATGCAAAAATTGTACTTACTTGATGTGACAGTGACATACATACATCATCTGCAAGTTTTGTTCATTTTACATAATTCTAACTAGAAAATTCCTTCACAAGTGGCATCGAAAACGCATTATATATTGGAATGGTATTCAAAACAACCTGTGGTTAAATCAAACAGCATAAATACAGAGGTAGCATGAATCATACTAAATGATGTATGCCCTCTAATGCTGCCATTGTGGGGGGGGGGGGTTAGTTCCATGGACAGACATTATGATGCCTAACATATCAACTCTTATTGTCTCACATATTGTGTCAATCCAAAGTGATGAATCAATGATATAATTATGCAATCTCTTTTTTGTATTCATTTGTGTATATATTTTATATCATAATTCTTGAGCATTCAGTTGCAAAGTATTGTACATAATGCAAAAGTATGTGTTTTTCCATACATCACAAGTAAAGAACCTTTAATTTTGCACATTATTGTATTAAAGGCCCTTTAACACATCTCTAGAAGGTTACAATACAATAGCTCTTCTGTTAGGTCCTGAATGGTGAGTTATCAGAATTACTCGAATAAATGAACAGTTAAACAACTGTTATGTATTATTATCTGTACATATCAATGCAATAAATGAACAATTAATCAACTGGTGTGTATTATTTTTATTTGTACATATTTACATAATAAAACATTACAAATGTTAAATTTAAATGGAGGAAATTTTACCTTAGAAACATTTCTCTCTGCAGTAATATGCGAGGTGTGAAGTAGTACAAATGAGGGACATGAAAAGATCAAAATCAGTAACATAGGTTTACACTGTCTGAATTTATCAATACGGGTACTGGTTTGATAATTACAAATAACATCATTTCTTGTACCAGCACTTGGTATTCATTAATTCAGCAATAAAATCAATTTTCTTTTGCATAAACATACTTAAAGGACTAATAAGCAGTTTCTAACATAAGTAAAAAATTTGATTGTAATTTGAAAGATATCATTCATTATGTAGTTTTAATGAAGCATCAAAGCTGCTAGTATGAAAGCATAATCCCTGGAATAAACTAATGGAGTTCAACAACTAATTTTGGCAAACATAAATCGTTTTCTATAATGAACCATATTTTTCTGTCCAAAGTTAAAATTCCAGGTTAAGTCATGTGATCCCTTGTAGCATAAAATGTAAGCTAATCTTTATTTTATCAAAATAGTTAAAATTATTGGGCATTTTATCCTGTTTCTAGTGCGAATAAAATGTTAATTTACTGTTTGTTACTAATCACCATTAGATAAATATGAATAATTTTTAAATACATTATGAAGAAATTAATTGGGAAAACTGAAATTTCTTTTTTCCCTCTGATTAATTTTGTATATAGAGAGTCAAATGTTTAACAAATTCAATTAAGAGTTCAGTTTTCAGTGTATAAATTTTACCTGTTCTGTTTATCAAAAATTGCAGATTTAGGCTGTTTTGTAATTTATGCTTCATTATCTAGTGAGAACTTATTAACACTTACAGTCAACAAAATAATGTTAAACTTGTTTTTATCCTAGGAGAATTTTGAATGTGTGTGTACCATTCTGTGTCCAGAAGGTGTACACATCCAAATGTTCTGAAGCATAAAACACTTTTATAAAATTTATGTATCAAATTGCAAAGAAGCAAAATTGAGATAAAAAAATGAAAAGAATTAAAATTGCTTTCAGTTTTTTAATTTTTTAATTTTTCTAGATTTCAGATTTTCAAGTTGCATCTCCAAATTTGAAGTCTCCAGACCAGAATCATATACCTACATTAATGCCAGATTTTAATTCTGTATCATTAAATGTGTGTGAAGAAGAAACTGCTAGTAAGTCAGAAACCTCAGATTTTCAGTGTGTGGCAAGCAAAAAATACGTGGAAATGCGTCGAAAAAATAATATAGCATCCCAACGTTCCCGAAAATTACGCAAGCTTAAAAATTTGGAAATGACTGAAAAAGTGAAAAAACTAGAAGCAGAAAATAAGGAACTTTCAATACTTGCCCAGAAGCTTGAGAAACAAAGAGATGTTCTTCAGAAATTATTATTAGAAACAATTGCTAAGAGATAAAACCATAAATATCTAGTAAATTTTCTCCTGTTGTATTCTCATTTGATAAATAATCATTTATTGCATGTATAGAGTATAGGACTTAGTATGTTCATGAATGTTATCTCGTGTCCTTTTTCCCAGTAGGCAGACTGTTATGATTCAATCTTTGTTCTTTCCTTTCTTGATAAGATGTTGTTACATATATTTGTACTGTGTTCACATTTTCTACTATGTTCACATTTTTGTGTAATAAAGCTGTATTTGTTTATCATTTAAATAGGAAGTAATTTGTCATTTTTTTATGTTAAAGCAAAATTTTATTTTTATTATTAATGTTAGTGACCTGACTTATGAATATTTCATGTTAACTGATCTTGCAATTTTTTCAACATTCTTTACTACTTCACAACAATGAAGTTAATAAATAAAGGGATATTGTAAATGGTGCTTAATAAAACAGTATTATAATTCAAAGATAACTAACTCTACCCATGTTAGGTTATTTGATTAAGTCATATTAATTAAGTCAATGTACATAAAGTAGTCATATATATTGATTAAGTCAATGTACATAAAGTAGTCATATGTGCTTTGCCTTATTCAAGTAACATAACTGAACATGGATCAAACTGATAGGTATATTAGACACTGAATATTATTTTAGGTTATTAATCAACATATTAGGCACATGCTTAATAAAGGTAGTTATTTTCTCTGCAGAATAATGGAGGTAACCTATATCACCACATGAAATGCTCAGAAAAATCTTCATATCTGCATGCACATGATCAAAATTAACAATTTATACATGTATTTTCTTTTGAGTGCATCTTTTCCAGTTAATTTGCTACTCAGAAACTAGATTAATGATAAAAATAATTTGTCAAATCCTTTTTGACTCCAAAGACGACTTTTCAGTCGAACTCCAACTCGTATGAACTCTTTGCTGAAGATTGGGCTCCTACTTATCTGCAATGTTCTCACAGTAGCCAGTTTATCCCTTTGGTGTTGCTCCAAGCCCCTCCCACTTACTTAAACCAAGAAGTCAACTTAATGCTCTTCTCTCCGAGCCTCATGTGCTGTCCAGAGCACTTTTCTAAATCAATCTTCTCTGAACTACTGATGCAGAGAGTTCTGAATGGTTAAAATGCCCCCTCTTTTATATATATATATATATATAATGTATGATCTTAAATCCATATAGTGCGAAAACAAATTATTACTACTTGTGCAATTGCTGCAAAGTTAGTTAATAATAATTTATTTACTAAACAGTATTATTTACAACATGCATTTGCGGAGGTGAGGTATACAAATGATTAGAATTTCAGCGCAGACGCACATCACGCACACTTGTGGTGCCACTTCAAAGCACTATTTAAGGCTTGGAGTTTTCGATGATTTCAAGTTCAGCAATTGTTTTTCTTGTGGTTTTCTTTCAAAGAAACGATCAATTATGCCTCGTAGTAAACAGCGATCATCGTTTGATCAAGTATCCGAGTTCGACAGAGGAAGGATAGTGGCCTACCGAGAGTGTGGATTATCTTTCAGGGATTTCTGTAGTTGTGTTGGACGAAACCAAACAACTGTAATGCGGATATGTGACTGTTGGATGCAGGAGGGTACGATGACCGACGTGTTCGATCGCATCCACCTCAGTGCACCACTTCACATGATGACAGGAACGCTGTGCGCATGGCAGTGATGGATCGCAAACTGTAGCGCAGCACATTAAATCTGTAACACATTATCCAGTGTTTGCACTTACCATTCAATACCATTTACAGCAAAGTGGTTTGTCCGCAAGACGTCCATTGCTTCGTCTACCCTTGACGCAGAACCACAGGCGTCTCCGCCGCCTATGGTGTAATGAAAGAAGGATGTGGACGGCAGAATGGAATGAAATTGTCTTTACTGACGAGTCACGCTTCTGTCTACAACACCACAATGGTTGGATTTGAGTCTGGAGACACCGTGGAGAGAGGATGCTGAACAGCTGCATTATTCTCTGCCATACTGGTCCTGCACCGGGTATTATGGTATGGAGCGGTATTGGATATCACTCTCGCACTCCTCTAATACGCATTGCCGGTACTTTAAACAGCCAGTGCTACATCTCCGAGGTGTTGGAGCCAGTTGTCCTTTCCTTACCTTCAGGTCTTGCCCACAACCATATTTCAACAGGATATTGCACGACCACACATGGCACGCATTGTCCAAGGGTTCTTCATCAATCGCCAGATTGAATTGCTTCCCTAGCCGGCTCGCTCTCTGGATCTTTCACTGATAGAAAACATGTGGTCCATGGTTGCCGAACGATTGAGCCAGATTACATCCCAAGCTGCCACACCAGATCAACTTTGGCAACGTGTGGAAGCTGCTTAGTCTGCTGTACCCCAAGAACACATCCAAAGTCTCTTTGAAGCAATGCCGAGGCGTGTGGCAGTGGTGATCTCCAACGAATGTAGAAATGGTGGCTACTCTGGCTACTGATTCTGGAAGGAACCATACTTCACAGAAGTCTATAAATTTAATCATTTGATACTTGGTCAACATGTTATCTACTAAATAAATTTTGTTGTGATATCTCTTGTCTTTCTTGGTGTTGCAATTTGGGTGGCCAGCAGTGTATATATATATATTATATATATATATATTTCTAATTTTAGACTCTCTCATGAAGTCAACCTTAGGATCCTTCAGCTTGCCAGGTCCCTACATGGGATAAATTGCTAATTAGTGGATGTCAAATAACATAAATGTCTGATTATTTTCCATTTCCTCAAATGCTGTTATCCATTTCCTTTGATTTGCACAGTTTTTATTTCCTTTTCCCATGTTTTGGTCTATCTATTCACATACTTTTAATGATTTCTTTAATGATTAAATATTTTGACAGTTTATCTTATTACTAGTAACTTGTATTATTAATAAAAGTATTAATGTTTGTTATTCAGTTCCTTCTTAATTTCTTGTTTTTAATTACTATAATACTAATAGAAGTAATCGCATTGTTTGAAGTAAGCATTGTTTTGAAAATATTTTTCTGAATTGTCATTTTTTGTACTGCAGTTTAGGCACTATTTTTCGAAAAAGGTAAATGTCTTTAGAAGTTGAAATACAAATTTTAAATTATCTAATACTTTATTTAAAGTATCTCTTATTCGATTTATTTTCTTTGTCATGGGAAAATATTAGCTCTACTTATTTAATTCATATCTTAGTATTCTAATATTTATTTTTTATCGTAGTGCACACTTTGCTTTCTTTTCGGTTTCTGAACTATATTTTTGATTTTCTCTTTCATTTCATGTTACATCTCAGTAAAAAGGTCTGTTGCATACAAAACCTGAATGCACATTTATACATGATAATCGAACAAATTTTCATTTGATATTCATTCACTTACCTGAAAAATTTAATGTATAAATGGCTGAATGTCAGTTCACTCTGTGGATCTTAAATGCGTAATCCACCGATATGCTTATAATGTTTCTAACTGCTTTGTCTATGCTTAGTAAAAACCTAGTTGAACTATTTATTAGCTGAATCCAAATGTGTAAATGAAAATGCCAGAGAAGGGTTAAACTCGCCCTATATTATCTCAAACTAAGAACACAGATGGCCCTTTTCTCGGACTTGCTTGCCTCTACTTGGGCTTAAACTCAAGATGAAAAAATAAGAAGCTAATGTAATGCTAAACTAAACTGAAGCTGTACAAAATTACGTAATGTAGTTGGCCTGTAATTAAATTAACCGGTGAATATCTGCAGGCATGTGCAATACGGCCGAATGTAGTTAATGAAGTAGCCGAACAGCAAACATGTGCCACTGAGGACTCCTAAGCTGTTCTACTGAAGTAAGTGAAACCTTTCTTTAAATACTCTACCTCATTTACATGTAACTTGATACTAAAAACTTATTCTGATAAGGAATAGTAGGTGGGAAACCAGAATAGACAGTAAAGCATGTATAAAAATGAAAATAACTGTTAGAAACTTAATATATTGGCATATAAAGGTTATTTTATCTTGAACTAACATTCTTTCTACCCAAATTTCTTTGGAACAAAGAAAAAATATTGCATTTACATTTTTATACTACTAACTGAATGTATTCGAAAATCTTATACAGAGGAAGTTACTTGTATTAGTAGCAAGATTAAAAATGGATTTCTACAATATAAATCTTAAAAGTATATTTGCCATACCTTACGACCTGTTTTGTTACATGAAAATAATCCATTCAGAATTCAACGTATATGTCGTCCATCATAAAAAATGAATTGTATCTGAACTCCTACTTTTGAACAAGGTACAACAAATTCGTGGTACCATTAATTCGTAGAAAAAATTCCGCAAGAAATGTTTTATTTAAATTCACATAGACTCCTTCGCTGATGTGAACTTCAAAAACCCAAGGTATGCTTATTTGCCCAGGTAAGCGCCATCGAAGGACCCCGTGCATCAACCTTCATGGGAAAAATTATTAAAATAGTCAGAAACTTAAGATACCTTGGAGTTATAATTGATGACACATTGACTTGGATGCCACATTTAAAGGAGGTCAAGGCACGACTTTACAGGATATTTCATTCCATGCTCAGAACAGCAGCACCAACATGGGGAGTTTCTTCGAGGATGCTTAAGACGTGGTACTCTGTAGTTGCTGAACGTATTGCACTGTATGGGGCCTCCATGTGGGGCATAACGATCACTACTAAAATGGAGAATCTGCTACGCTCAGCACAAAGACCATTCCTCCTGAGCATTACCCGAGGATATAAAACTTCGCCCATTAATGCTCTAAACGTGATTTCAGGATTACCGCCTCTGCATTTCTTAGCTCAGCGCGAGAGTGCAATAATGCGAGTGCTCCGACTCAAAGAGACAATAAGTTTATGGGACAGGACTTATGTTTATACTGACTATGAGCATATGAGCAAAGCATTCCCGAGCCACCTTGCCACCCGGCCGATTTCAATATCTCGATTAACTGCAGGTCACCAACGTGGTTCAACGCCACTGCAGTCTACACCGATGGTTCCAAAGGAGAGTGTGGCACCGGTAGCGGATACTGTGTTCTACTTGGGAACCAGATCTTAAAGACCTGGGAAAGAAGGCTTAAGCACCACAACTAAGTTTTTCAGGCTGAACTGATTGCATTAAAAGCTGCACTTGTCTACGCACTGGAAAATAACTATTCCGGTATATATTCAGACTCAGCCTCTAGCCTCCAGGCAATCCAAAGCACATGTAGTAAAAATACACTCGTCAGGGCCATACAAAAACTCTTACTAAGAACACCTAAATACTATAAGCCTGAACTCCAGTGGGAACCTGCCCACACTAGAATACTGGGTAATGAAAATGCAGATGCAATAGCCAAAAGAGCAGCAACTGACCCCCACGTTCGCACACTTGACGTGCCTCTCCCGGGTTCGTTCTTAAAAGCTGAGCTCGAGAGAGAATTACTCAAACGTTAGCAACATCTGTGGGAGACAGAAATCACTGGCAGAAGAGTTTACAGATTTTTTCCAAAAGTCTGCCGGCTTCTAAAATCTGGCTCGTCTCACTTCACTCAGTATTTAACAGGACATGGTCCCTTCATGACTTGCCTGCATCGCTTCAGACGACGCGAAAACGAGCATTGCTCATGCGGGATGGTAGGAGATCCGGACCACTATCTGTTTGCTTGCAGAGAGACCGCCAAATATCATCTTAGGCAACCAGTAGCAAACCACATCCATGCATGGGCCGAAGCTACTTCAAAAAATCGCAATGCATTGAAACGCATATGCGATTGCATAAACATTGCACGCAAAATCTCAGACAGGCTGGAGTAATTCTCAGCCACCATCCTCGTCACCAGCACAGCCCCTGTATACTCTGTACCTGTAGTGAACTCATTTTATCTTAAGTTAGCTTATTCGACTTTTCTTATTCCCTGTATATATTTATCTCCTTGAACTGTAAACCTTGAATTATGAACCTTGAACTATGTATTTTGCCTTATTTTATGTATTGTTTCCACTGTTTTACCTTTTTTTTTTATTTTATGTATTGTTTTACTTTCTAGTATTTTACTTCTTATTACTTTTAGTATTTTTAACCACCTATCCATAACTCTGTAAATATGTAACTGAAATTGTTCTTCACACCCGCAATGCACCCTTCTTCCATCATGCACTATCGTCTTCGTCCAGCATTTGTTTGCACTGCCCCCAGCAGTCGTCTTGAGCAACAATATGTATTTAAAAGTGTGTTTTTTGTTCAAGTTATTTCCGTCAGCGGGGATACCTGGCCGATATGCTAACTATCCAGTGGACCGGCTGCCTCGCTGTCGGTGGAAAGAAAAGAAAGCCTATGCAACAACAAACGGCATGTGATTGTATGGTTATTTTTTCAATGAAATGCATTGAAAAGTGAATTTGAATTGCAATCTTCTGTTGTAAGAAAATGAACAACTTTTGTTGTGAAAATGGATAAATCCGTAGAATCTAACTAGTAATATAGAGCTGTTCATCATTATCAAATATTTGATTCACATGGGTAATTTTCAGGCAATTTCACTTTTAAATCACTCAACGGAAAAATATTACATTACGAAGTTCAATTTCTAAAATATGTGAAGCTTGGTGTATTTATTATTTATTTAAACACTGAAAGGGCAAACTGTGTGTGCTGTCATATATGTAAAATAGCTGTGCCATATCTGTTTTTAAAAGAGAACTTTAAAATGAGAAGCACAAAAAGAAATATTTGAAATGCACTTTTATAATGTATTTTTATGAAGCAAATTTTAAGAAAAATTTTAGTTTTATAAAAGTTAAAAGTTTAATATAAAACATACTGAAACGAGACGCTTTCATCTAAAAAAGGTATTAAACTTTTTCGACCGAAATAAACCTAAAAGAAATTTTTTGATTTTATGAAGTGTATGTTTTCTCTTATTTCAAAATTGACATGGTTTTTCATAAACCATGTCAATTAAGAGTAATAAAAGTGGGAAATAAGATTAATTATTTCCTCCAATTAAGACAAATTCCAATTAAGACAAAATAAAAGTGGGAAATTTTTTACTCTAAAGTATCAAAATTTATCTAATATCTTAAAGAAAGTTAAAATGTTCATCTTATAAAAAGTGTAAATGAAACTTTTCCTTAATAGGAAAAAATTAAGTGAAACTTGTTCCATAAAGTGAAATTTTTTCACTTTTCAATTTTGAAAATAGCACAAGGTTTTTCATACAGTAAATAGAAACGTTTCTGCTAAAAATTTTGAAACAAACTTTCTGCACCTAAATTATTGAAAATTAAACACATTTATTTATATTTTACTTCTTCAGTCTGTATATGTTTCTATGTATAAGAATAGAATACACTTTCCATAATATATATTTTAATCGTAAAAGATTTTATTGAATTTTATTAGAACGTTATCTAGAAAACACGTTTGATATTTTATTAATATTAAATGTGTTTATTATGTTTTATTGAATACTTAAGCCATATAGTTAATTGAACACACATATTTAATTTATGAAGACCGCCTTGTGTAGTAGGTAAAATTCTTTTAATCAACTTAAGATACACCGAATACAAATTTTATTAACAGTGTTTCATATTTCTTAAACAAGATGATTTAGAATGTGAAGCTTTGCAGCCATTCCCTTCAGATAACTAAGCCTGGACTTTCATGTAGATCGAAATTTTTAAAATTATATCAATGTGTGGAAGTTAGCATTACATGTAGTTTAAATTTGGCTGTATTATTTGCTTATTAACTTTGTGTATGTTGAAATGTACATAGTAAAAAATTATAATTCACCAGTTTGAGGACCAATGGGGAAATTTAATAATTTTAAAACTATTTAAGGTTGTGAAGTAGTTTATATTGTAATATATGTTTTGACGCTTGACGAGCGATGGAGCACTGAGAGGAAGCAGAAGCTCTAGAGAAGCATCATTACTGATGACAGGGATCAGAAGATTCGAAACTTCGAAGAATGCAGCCGATCGATTCCCGAAACGGTTTTCTTTTCACGCACGAAGAACGGTGAAATGTTTGTTGCTGCGTGCACAGACTTTAAAGGGATCGTCGTCATGGAGGTAGGAAATATAAGGCCTTCTCCTTTCTTACCTCCATGATCGTTCACCGCCACCAGATGGCGACACATGCTGAAATTCACATCGCTTTTTTCTCTCCCTAGCATCCTCTCAAGACTTCCTGCTTCAGGATGGATCTCTTTCATGCTACTGGGAAGTACTGCCCCTGTGCAGTAGAAGCCCAGTATCAAACAAATTAAGTATCTAAGTATCTCCATGATCGTCGTATGAGGGTGGAGTGAGCGAAGGTTTTACCCAACGACTTTATATAACTGTATATATCTCGTTGGTACGCAAAACATGGGTGCGCAAAACATGCAACCCGCATTACACACGCAAAACATGGGTGCAAGTGCTCAGTGCAGGATGCACGAACGAAGTTGATTGTGTTGTGACATGATGTAGGAGTTGGAGGAAACGTTTTCATCGCTCCTCGGAAAGTCTGCATGAAGGACGATGGTTCGATTGGGGCAGAGGTTAGTTGAAAGAACTCAGATGGTCGAAGCATAGTAGTTGAAGCATCATGCTATTAGTAAGTTCGACGAAATGTACCTTGGATGTCTTTCTTGAAGGATAAACGTTTCGAATGCCATAAGCAACATCATTCATTAATACATCGCCTACTCAGTAACGGCGCCATCAATTAACAGTTAGCCGAAACAAAATGGAAATAACTAGTGATGAGATTATAAACAAGAATGCAAGTGGTTCTCTCAGAAGGAAAACGAATTCCATTTCGCGCCATTTTCAACAATGGCAGTATATCCTGCTTTCTGACAGAAAGAGTTGCTAATTTGTTAAATGTATGGAAAGAAAGAATTTATTCATTCGTATCTGAAAAAAAATGAGAATGTTATAAATATTAATTATTAACTAGACGTATAGATTTCGAATAAGGATTTATAGCATATTTATCAATTAACTGTTTTATTTTTTAAATTAGGAATTTAACTCCATCAAGGAATTTAGACGCATACATTAAATATCCCCACTGAATTCAATTAGCTGATCCCCAGTTTGGAACTCGTAGCAAAGTACACATATTTCTAGGGGCTCAGTTTTTTTTTTTTTTTTTTTTTTTTTTTTTTTTTAAGATTTTAAAATTAGGAAAATTTTAATTAGAAAATTAACAGTTTATATTCAAGGAAACAGCTGTAAGGTTTATCTTAATTTATCTGACAGTTAATTTTTAGTTAAAAATTACTTTCCTGTCCTCTCTGAATTTCAGCTTACAAATTCCGGCCAGAACGTATTTTCAGAATCGCGGTCAAATGCAAATGAGGAGAAGAAGTATTTAACTGTGAAGTTCTACTGACTTCTTTAGAGAGCCGGAGGTTCTATGCAGCGCGCGTTAGTCTTTTGGCTATACTCTCTCTAAAGCTATTTTTACACTCGGCCGTACTTTAGGCTCTTGATAGCTTCGCCGTTAGTTCGCCAACTCTGTTAGAATCTTGATAGCTTCGGCTATATCTATTTAGTTAAATTTTATTTCTTAGTTTCCTGAGTTCAAGCCTGAGTGGAGGCTTTATTGTAAACTCCAAGAAGGAGTCTTCTGTGAACTTTATTTGGAAAAATAAAGGGTATTTAACCCTTCGTACGTTTACGTTTCTATCTCTCTGAACTAAGCAATTATTCGCTTATCAGTTCTTAAGGTTCCTCAACTTTAGCTGAAACTGTTTTTGGATATATTGTGTCTAGTTCATGCAAGAGTAACAAGGAAGTAATTAGGTGTTCATGAAACGTAACGAAGAGTACGTAATGGTACTTAATTAGTAATTACTGTTTACTAATTAGTTGTTTGTGTTCTTTTTTATACAGTCCACTCATTTGAGAATTATAGAAACATAGTACACCCATTATCTTTTTATTTGAACTATACTGTGGTTGCTATTTTTATTAGCTTTCAACAGGATGTAAATGAGATTCGAATATTTAAGAACGTACGTCTTGCAAGTTAGACAGTCATTCCTATACTTGCAGTGTCTTTCATCAAGTCAAGACAGACGGTATATAGCTTGCTAACTGCAAGCTAAACTCTGCAATAGCAGGAAGAGAAGGGAAAGGGAATTATCGATTCGTCATTTAGACGTGGAGCTTGAAGCCCCCTTGCTCTGCTTCTACCCCTTGCTCTTCTCTGTTATTCTGAGTTGCTTTTAGATTGATCCGTATTGCGCTTACAGTAGGTTAGTTCTCGTTGAGCGCTTAGTGTTCTGAGAGCTGTGAAACGGCCTTACATAATGGAACGACTACTGAATTTCCTCGGTGCGGAAATCACCAATCTGATTAATGAGAGGATTAATGAGGAGAGAGGTTTCCTTACGGAAATTGAAACACGGGATTTGAACTTCTTCAGGAGATTCCAAGCTTTCACGAAGCAGGAATTTCTTAAGTCGAAGAAAGAACATGTTAGCATTGTGCTGGATGTTACTCCCCCTCAGCTGGATGATCCTAAAGAATTCCCACCTCTCTCGAACATCAGTCTAAAAATAAGGCGTGCTGAAAGTGCAGCAAAATCTGAAGATGAAATATCAAAATACAAAGCTCTCGATGATAGTTCTGCTTCCGACGGAGCTCCTAAAGGTGATGTCACAAGACGCCCACGCAAACAACCACTCAGAAAGTCTGCTTCCCAAATAACAAAGGAGACTCTTGATTCGCGGAAGGCTAATCAGAAAACGTCAAAGAACGCTGAACCGGAATCTATGTTAGAAAATCTCTAAACAAAAGAAGACTGTTATTGGATAATTACATCTACACCAGTGTTCCTATCCGTTTAGCAGTTTGGAATGCAAATGGCATCAACAACAGTCTTCAGGAGTTGTAGCACTTTTTCAATGAAAATGATACAGACATTTCAATGAAAATGATACAGCATTTTAACAGAAACACATGCAAAAGCATACCAGCTATACAACTCGACTTGACTGATGTGGCGGCGAGTTTGGTAAACTCTTCTTTATTGATTGATATTCTAGTAAATATTGACTCTGTTGTGTTAAAACCTGCTTTATTCGAAAGATTATATGTTCCGGTTTCAGAAAATGTATTGCTCGTTTGATTATTTTAAATAGTTTTAAACTTATGAACTTTAAAATTGTCGAATACTGAGCTGACGTGGCGGCGAGCTTGGTAGGCTCTTCGTATTGATTGATATACTGGTAAATATTGACTTTTTTTGTGCTGAAACAAGTTTTATTTGAAAGATTTCATGTTGCGGTTTCAGAATATGTACTGTTTGCTTGAATACCTTAAATAGTTTTGAAATTATGAACTTCTAAAAATTTGAATACTGAGCCAGGCCTAATGGATGCTGCTTGTTGACATTTGAAGAGCTGGTGCATCAACTGTTTAAGTCTTTCTACCCGATGTGAGCAAAATGTAGTGATAAAAATGTGGTTTTTTATGGAAGAATTATTTTAATTGTTTTATATCATGATTTTGATATGAAAATGGATTTTTAGACATTTTTGAATTTTATAGAATATTTTATTTGTGAATATGTTCTAAACTCGCATCTTGTCCCAGTCTTGCGTGCTTACATTTAAATAAATGATAATACAAGAGAATCCATTCCTATGGATAATAAGATCCTGGAAGACGACGAAGATGTATTTTTAGTGATCAATAGATTAAATGAAGTTGTTGAGGATATGAGAGAGAAAAGAATTGCAAAGGCACTTATTGAAACACTTAATCAAGGATTAGTTTACATAGCTAACTGGGTGACTCGTCGTAATTTAATGGATGTTGAAATGGTAAAAATGAAGAATACAGAGGATAAATTGGAAAACTTAATACAAGACATCGCTGAAATAAAAGTATATATCAAAGGAGATGTGAAAGTTAGTGAAAACAAGAAGAATGAGGAGAAAGTGAGTGGAAATACTAGTATAATAGATACCAAGGTTGAGAAGGAAGATAAAGTAGTGAAACCTAAGGGATCTGAGTATAATGAAATTGTAATAAAAGCACTTAAGAATGATATAGATGTATTTACGGAAATAAAACGAAATATCAGTCCACCAAATTTAGGCATAAGAGTTATTGATTCTTATAGTAGAAAAAATGGAGATGTGGTTGTGCAGTTAGCCAATCGAGAAGATTGTAAAATACTTGAAAGAGCAATTGCTGAAAATGAGAAACTAGCGAATATTGTGAGACCTCGTAGGAAAAAATTTATTAATCCGAAGGTTATAATTTATAATATTTCAGATACTGTGGAGGATGATCAAATCATTGAAAAAATGAAAATGGAATGTGAATGTGGTGGAGACTGTACTAGGCCATTGTTTAGGATTCCGACAAGTGAAAGAGAGGTATCTCATCGTGTATTTCAAATCTCTGGTGTCTGTCAGGGTTTTCTTTTGGAGGAACAGCGATTGGTAATTGGATGGAAATCCTATGCGGTAAAATTGTATCTACGTCCAAAGCGATGCTCAAATTGCTATGGATATGGTCACCTGAAGAAATTTTGTAAGAGCGAATTAGCATGCAGTAATTGTTCTTTAAATCATTTAAGAATGGAATGTAAATCGATTGCCAAGTGTTGTATCAATTGTAAAGAAATTAATAAGAAGTATGGTACTAAACATGCAGAAGATCATGATGTTTTTTCAAAAGATTGTCCTGTGCTTTTGGAAGAAATACGTTTTATTAGAGATCACTTGGATATATAAAAATTATAAAATGGTGCTGGATTAGCACGTTGGCTGGGACTGACAAATTTCCTTGTTTTTACGTGTTTTTTGTTTTAGATATTCCATTTTGTATTTCACAAATTTTGCAAACTTCTATTCCTGATTTTTACAAGAAGATTTTTGTACTATATTGGATTTTTGGATTTTGATTGTCTCACCCACCTCTCGCGTCAGGTAAGAGACTTTTGATATTACATTGAGAAATTTTAAGTGATTTGATTTTACATTCTATAGCTTTTAACAGTGAAGAGAAGACTGAGTGGTTTTAAAATTTTATGAAATATGTTTTTATTGTTGAGATTTTAACTGATATTTTACTGCTTTGTTTGATTTTAAATATGAAGATTTTAAGCTTTAATTTAAATCATTGTGCAGCTGCAGCAGTCCAGCTCTCAGCTATAGATAAAATTTTGAGTGATACCCCAGATATTATTGCGCTGCAGGAACCGTATTATATAGAAGGCAAAATGGCACACGTTAAAAATACACGGAGGACTATTAACGCAGATAACGGAAGAGCGGCCATTATTATTGTAAATGAAAATTTGGAGTTTTCCGTAGGGGCGGCCTCCGATTGTATTGTGACAATGACTGTAGAAAGGGAAGGCTTCAAAATGAGTATCACCTCTGTTTATTTCTCAACGCCGGAAGACCGGAATGAACACCTTGGTGAACTGGAAGAAGGTTTTAACGTATATGCAGAAGATTTTATTATAATTGGTGATTTTAATGCTAAAAGTTTTAACTGGGGGGCTAAGATTTTGGATCAAAGGGGGATTTTAGTCAACGATTTTATTTTACAACATGATTTACAACTTTTTAACGATAGTGATTCTAGACCTACCTTTTCCTCGCCAGTGGGTGTTGGATGGACTGATCTCGCGCTTGGGTCGTCGACACTAAAAATGAGGAGCGCTGAAATGGAAATTCTAGATGCTGAATCACTGAGTGATCATAAATACATTTTTGTGAGACTGAAAGATTTTCAAATTGAAGAAGTTACTTCTTTGCTTACAGTAGAAATTTAAGAAAAGTCAAACATATGCTGCATAATATTGGTAAAAGCATTGAATACTATGAAGATAGAATAATTAAGTGCGAGACTTCAATGGAAAGGAATGAGTGCGTTTCTCGACTGGAAGAATTATTAATCGATAATATGGATAAGTACCTAAAAGTAAAATGTAAGAAAAAACAAAGACAAATTACTAGTTGGTGGACTCAAGATTTGGACAAGCAAAGAAGGATTATTCGTGCATTAAGGAAGAGTTCCCAGGTTAGCGAGATCGACGATAATGTTAGACTTGAGAGAAAAATTGAATACAAAAGAAATTTAGCTCTTTACAAAAAGAAAATTAAAAAAAACTAAAAGAAATTATATAAATAGGATCTTTCTACTAAATGAAGAATATTATGATAATTATTATCGGACTGCAAAAGGAAGATTAAGAAGTCAAATGATTTTGAAACAGTCACAGGAAGTGGGGGTCCCCTCAGTGGAGGAGATTTATAGGAAAATTGTGGAAGAAGTCATATATGGAAAGCAGGATAGTGATTTAAGTATCGCGGGGGAGGTCAATATGGAAGATGATTATAAAATTGAAGATGCTTTTACCTATGAAGAAATTTCTTATACGATTAAGTGTTTAAGAGTTCATTCTGCCCTCGGATTAGATAGGATCGGGGTTTGGCTTATTAAGAAATTATTTGAGGAGTTTCCTTCATTTCATTTGATTTTATATAATAGATGTCTTTATTTGAGTGTTTTTCCAGATGCTTGGAAAATTGGTCAAATGATACTCATTCCAAAAGGTAATGGAGGATATAGACCTATTTGCCTCTTAAAGACTTGTGCAAAAATTTATGACAAACTAATTACAAATAGAATTCAACACAAATTAAGAGAAATAAACTATATTAGTGACAGGCAATATGGCTTTCAACGAGGGAAGTCTACGTATTTGGCCTTATATAACGTTTTATTTCATTTGAAGGATAAGAAGCAAAGACATCATCTTGCCCTGATCTCTTTCGATATCCGTAGAGCGTTTGACTCAATTATTTGGCCGTCCCTGCTATCTGAACTGAAGAAAATAGGGATCACAAAACAACTATTTGAAATTATTAAAGATTATCTAAGAAATAGGAAGATTGTTTTCAAAAATAAAAATGATTCTGTCCATCTTGTTTACGATATTGAAAGAGGATATCCTCAAGACTCCTGCAGCGCACCCCTGTTCTGGAGCCTCATTGTCAATAAACTTTTTATTAACATGACTGGTGTTGAACTATTCTGCTTTGCAGATGATATTTTGGCTATTGTCTATGATGACTCTTTAGAGAAACTTGAAAAAACTTTTAAGAGTTTAGAGGAAAATTTTATGAACTGGAGTAGAGAAGAAAATATAGAGTTCAACAATGAAAAAATAAACGCCATTTTCTTTCCTAGGGGTGGTAAGGCTACTAGAAAACCAAAGTTGAAATTTAATGGTATAAAGATTAATTTTAAAAGTCACTTTAAATATCTTGGAGTGATTATTGATGAAAAGCTAACTTTTATTGAACATTTTAAGGCGATTCACAGAGATATAGAGAAAATTTTAAAATATTATAGAAATGCCTTTGATTCACAAACTTTAAAGTTAAAAAGCACTACCCTTAGAGATATTTATTTAAATGTTATTAGGCCAAAAATTTTATATGGTATTGGCATGTGGGGCTGCCGGGCAGGGGAATTGATTAGACTGAGAACTAAACTGGATTCATTGCAAAGGAGCTGGCTGCTTGCAATCACAAGGCCACATTGCCTGTCACTTTCCGTACTGTTTCTACAGAAGTTATTTGCTTACTTGCTGGCATTCCGCCACTCTCAAATTTTTATAAATTTTATTATGAAAAATTTTTACTCAGCTATGGTTTTAAAAAGATTTTAACATGTGAAAATGGTGATGTTTTGAATGGTAACGCCTTGACAAGAAAAGATTTTATGATTATACATCCAAAAGATTTCAAGGGCATACCGTACGATAAAGATTACATGAATACTGGCATGATTGATATATACACTGATGGCTCCGGATATGAAGGTGGAACTGGTTGCGCTTTTGTTATTTTTTATTACGGAGTCGAAATCTATACTAGAAAAATACGATTAGAAGGAAATAAATCAGTGTATCAAGCTGAAGCGGTTGCAATTAGAGAGGCACTGCGGTGGAGTTATAAAAACTTAAAACAGTACTTTACAATACATATTTATTCTGATGCTCTCTCGGCCCTACAAGGCTTGGCAAATCCGGAACCAAGCAATAGACTTCTTTTGGATATAAAAAACATTTATAACAAAATAAGGGAGAAAAATGCTATATATTTTCATTGGGTTAAGGCACATATTGGTGTTATCGGGAATGAAAGGGCGGATATGCTACCTAAAGAGGCTGCCCTGGGAGAGGGTGATATTTATGAGGCTATTAATGATTCCAGAAGAATTACCTTGAGAAAAATGAAAGCAAGTATAATTGAGAAATGGGCTCGGGAATGGAATGGTTCAAATAAAAATAAGGGTTACTTGAGGATTTTGACCATAAAACGAAAAATGGATCTATTTAATAATATAGATACTATTCAAGTTATCACGGATCATGGTAGATTCCCGGCCTATTTAAAACGATTTAATCTCCAGAGCAATGATCAATGCTTGGCTTGTGGGAAGTACGGAAATGCAGCTCATTTTATGGAAGAATGTAAACTGACCGAGAGTGTGAGGACGAGATTTGGAAAAATAAATGAACAAAATGTAATTGAAAAAAGAAAATTCTTGAATAGCTATGCAACAGAAATTATGAGGATTGTGAATGAAAATAAGACTATCATAGGAATAGGACTTTAAATATTTTAATCTTTTATTTATTTATTTATTTTATTATTATTATTATTTTGTTGTTGTTTTTCTGCGTCGGGTGTGCTGCGTTAACCATGAGGCCGATTACTGTCGGCCAGGAGAGTTGCAGCATACTCGTAAACTAAACTAAACTAAACCAGAGCCTTAGTATCTCCAACTACAGACAGTATCGATGCGATCGCATCAGCCACTACGGATGTTGAGTAATGATATGTATTAAACGATGTTTTAATGCATGCCTCGTTAAGAGAAACCCTGATCTGAATTGGGAACTAGTGACTATGTGTATCTTCTTTCCTACGTATAGAGAAATCCATTTTATGGCGATCTACTATCCTCCGCAAAATAGAATTACCGAAGAACTTTTAAACGCTATTCTGCCTCAGGATATTCCTACAATAGCTGCGGCAGACTTAAAATCTAAACATGTTGGTTGGAATTGTCGTAGAAGCAATGCCACCAGTAAAATTCATTACGATTATATACTATACAACACTGCTGTCATTCATGCTTCTGAAGAATACACATACAGGCCTGAAAGACTGGAATATTCGGCTATACTGGATTTAATTTTGTCCACCACAACTATTCCTATAGCTTGGGAAGTGAAACATGTTATGTAATCAGATCACCTTCCTATTATTGCAATTCTGGGTGTACCAAAGTCTAAGGAGAATTCTACTAGAAAAATTACTGACTGATTACTATTTGCTAATTTAATGAAAAATCGCACTCTGAATTTTCCTAAGCTCTACACAGAGTTTGGAATGATTCAGCAATAAATTTTCTCACCTACACTATTCAGAAGCCATCACTATTGCAAATGATATTATTGTCAGTAAAGAAAAAAATTATAGACAGCCAGGAAACATCCGAAACGCAGAAACCGGTTGCGGAAGACGTATCATATCACCTGGGGACTCTTGCTCAAACGAGAAATTAATAGACTCAATAAGGAAATCCAGAAACTCATCAAACATCACAAGAAAGAATTATGGCAAAGTAAAATATTAAATCTTAATTTATACGATGGAACCTTTTGGACGTTAATTAAAAATCTCAAGACAGTATATTCAAGTAACCGACCTCTCCATTTTAGGAATAAAATTGCAGTTTATAATCAGGATAAGGCGAAGTTTTTCGCTGCGTACCTAGAAACATAATTCACTCCAAATGACTGGTCGACCGACACTGACTTTGAACTCTAGCCAAAGTACGAGATTGGCTGAACTTTCCGCGTGCAAAAAATCTACCGAAACTTACCTCTCCATTTGAAGTCTGGGATCTTATTAAGAAATTGAAATCTAAAAAAGGCTCCAGGTATTGATGGAATCTCTAATCACGCTAAAGAATGTCTCCTAAACTCAAAAGTATGCAGACTCTTTAGCATCGTAAATGCTTGCCTAACGAATGCGTATTTCCCAAGTCAGTGGAAGGATGGAAAAGTTATTATGATTCCGAACTCAGGCAAAGACCACTCATAACCAGAAGGGTACAGACCTATCAGCCTCCTGCCTGGTTTTGAAAAGATATTTGAAAGAATTATACTTAGCAGAATGAGACCCTATCTATCCAAACTTCCACTGGAACAATTTGGGTTCAGAGAGAACCTTTCTACGACTAAATAGCTCACTCGAATTACGGAATTTGTAGGTTCTGCTCTTCACTTAAAATTGAATGTTGCCACCCTTATGCTAGATGTGGCGAAGACATTCGATCGTGTCTAGCATGAGGGATTAATATCTAAACTCATTGATATGGATTTCGAAAGAGAACTTATCTTGCTGATACACTCATTCATCAGAAACGGAACTTTTAAGGTATCAGTCGGTGATTCCCTTTCCACAACAAGACATATTCAAAGTTCTGTGCCTCAGGTGTCGGTCATTGGTCCCATTCTCTACTTGTATTAAGTTTCAGATTTTCCGAAAATTCACTTAAACAATAGCTCTATACTGGCCTGTTATGCGGATGACACTGCCTTAGCAGTAACCTCCGCAAACGCAAACCATGTAATCAAGGAGCTGCAAACCAACATCCCTTACATCGAATATGTTGCAAGATTTAGAAAATCCGCATTATTGTTCAGAAATCTAAACTTCTTAGCATCAGACGGAAGAAAGAAAATCTTACTTTTAAGAATAACTTATACTTATTTGAAGAACCCGTGCCGACAGTTCTGCGATAGTTCTAGGAGTCATTTTTAATGACCGACTCACCTGGACTACACATATTGAACATGTAAAAAGTAAAGCTATCAAGGTTATGATATATCCTCTTTCCATCATTGGAAAGTACTCTAAGTTGGACTTAGCTGAGAAGCGACTGATCTACCTTTCAACCATCAGGCCAATAATGGCCTATGCTTCACCAGCCTGTGCTATTGCGACAGTCAGACATACAAAACTTCCAAGTGATACAAAATGGATTCTTACGAATATGCACGAATGACCAACACTTCGTTAGAAATAAACTCCTTCATTAGTACTTAAAAATTGATCCACTAGGCTAGGAGAAATACCAAGGGGTAATAGTGTTGTTAGAAGTTTTAACAAATGCGATTATCTGTAGTTTGAAATTTTCTATAAAAGAATTTCTCCTCCCACTCATCTTACCCCCCCCCAGAAAGGCACAGAAAATATAATGTTTGGTTTTGATTTGCTTTATTTAATTATGGCAAAGCACTCGAGGTGTAGGGTGTCTTGGTGCAGAACATTTTAAGGGAACTGGCTTGTAACACGGTCCGAATTACCAGTGTTTAGCGACGTCACCGCTCAACCGCTGTGGGCCACAGGAAAATAAAATCAGCGTAGATACCACAGATCGTATACAAGACAACAAATGAATGAAAGAAAGGCTAGCTTCAGGCAGTGTTGTCAGAGTTAAAACTATCGTTCTTGGCGTCTGGCATTTTACTTTATAGTGACTTAATTGGAAAATATATTCCCCGTTTTACCTGCTTAACAATATTTTCGTTCTCATGGCGACGTGCTTGAACGTTACAAGAATATTTTTTCATTTCGGCTTATATACGAATTTTGAATATTGGATAAATTTTTGAAGAAAATACTCTCTCTCAGCTTATGCACGGATCGGCTTATATTCAGAATTATACGTTATATTTTACAATTTTTTCTCTCTATTTCAGGACGTCTTTGTCCTAGATCTCATATTTATACAGACACAGAACCCAGAACGAATCTTTTCTTTAGAAGTATTTTGGATGGCCTAAGTTGCCAATATGTAAGAGAGATTTAATATAAAATTTAACACAAATGTTTCAGACAGTTTAAAAATTTTCTCAACAAAAAATCAATCCGTCAGAGGCCGATTTGATAAGAAAGAGCTGATTGGAGAAGCTTTAAATGCTGGTGATTCGGCTGATAACTACACGAATCACCCTTTCATGTTTTATCCTGTAGTCTGCTGCTACCCTTATCAGGAGCCCCTGATAATGGAATCTTTTCTGTTTTAATATCTTCTTTTCAAACAATCATTGTCGAGACAGGAAATATTATATGATGAATGTCTATTTGCTTGCTCTACTTAACAGTCTGATAAGAAAACTGTGAAGTAATTTTAGAGCAATGTGCAAGGTATATTTCTATTTTCAATCATACGTCATTCTTGTAAATTTGGCTCCTTATATTTTTTTGCATGGCCATTTGAATGAGTTTATCATTCCTGAATATATTGAAATATACCTGATATTCAGGACGTCTTTCAGGCTTCAACTCAAACTCATGACGGCTCATAACAAAACCGTCATGAGTTTATCGAAGCTTGAGTAGATTGAAACTAATGCGCTAATATTCGAAAGTAAATCATATACATTAAAAGAAATTATAAAATAAATAACATATATGAAATAAATTTACAAAATAAATTGTCAAGAGAAAAACTTAATAAATACTAGAAATCGAAAGGTCAGTCAAGAGAAAGCAGTTAGGACCGTTAGTTAAAACCTTTCAATTGATGAAAACGGGTGCTCGTTGTCTTGGGAAATTATTTTTCGAAAGAGTCTGATTCCGGAAAGAAAGAATCCATGGCCGACGGCTGAGGATGAATAAGAAGGATTTTGAGCAAAGGATGAATTGGTACTAATCCCATTCGATTTTCATGTTTGAATCCCGACAATCCTACTTACGGTGCAACTGTAAAATTGCGGAATACTGAACTCCGATAATTCGACCAGATTTGGAATTCCGGCAAACGGGCTGGCTGCCTGGGAATGTTTTCTCGTGTGTAACCTGAAAAAGGACATATTTCGCCTTAAAAAGTTCCCCACTAAGAGTCATTTGCCTTCGTATGCTTTTCCATTATCTGAATAGTCCAATTTGAATCCCAACAAACAAATTGGCTGCTCATATATTTTCGTGATTTCTCCTTTATGTAACTGAAGGTCCATTTTTCCCTAGAACGTCTTCGACAAAGACATCCAGTCTAGTAGATCGCCCCCCCCCAATATGTCTTACCTTATTGAGTTAGATTAAATAAATAGACTTGGCATATAGCCGCCACGTAAATAATCTCTTTTTGCTAAGTGGGAGTGCTATGAAAAAGAATACTAAATTAACTTTTGAATACTGGTACCTATAACCGGTATTCAAACGGATTAACGCATGGGCCCGCTAGCACTTTTTGGTGTCCCCACGGGCGTAGGGACTCCATGTTACATTTCATTTCTGTGAGTGGTTGTTGTAGAAGCCCCAGGACACTGATTTGCCAAGGGGCCCATCAAGCTGTTACCGTGATGAATGGATAAGAAGTAACGACTCGTAATTCTTTTGTCATCTTTATAACTAGACCAAAGAAAATTGTAGTAGACATGTAGAACAATCATTAGGCCGCTAGCAGGTGCTCTCTTGTGGAGAACAAAAATATATTATTTTAAAATAAAGATCTCAACATGCCGCTCACCTTAAAATAATATTTCAACATGTACGACATGAATGAATAATGAATCTTTTGAATATTTAGTTGTTACAAATCATGATACAATGCTATACATATAAATTAAATTTGAAATTGGTAATAGACACAATTTTGTAATATTTCTTTCAAATATATCATCTGCAGATCTTAAATTGCACCGAAGCCCGGCTCCGGTACTTCTCAGTTTTTGGGATAAATCATAATTCTAGTCGGAGCTCACCGGAGCCCTAAATAAGAAGGCTCCAACGCTTCTTTTATGTAACTAAACAACAAGTTGAGTAGAAACTTGATTTCGAAAATTTTATTTTTTGCAATAAAATTGTATTGCAAATCGCTTATTAAATTTTAATTTATATCTTTACATTTGATTTAATTAATTTAATTTTTAACTATTTTAACAATAATTAATTAATTTGGTAATAATTAACTATTTAATTTTTAAAATTATTAATGATTTTAAAAGTCATATTAATTATTTATTTATTTATGTTCCTCTTTGCTGGTCTTCCATAGGGCTCCGGTACTTCTAATTTTATAAAATAAGCACTGACCATCTGATAGTTGATAGTTACAACCCTAACAATATCTTTAAGAATTGAATAATTCTACCTTTTTTTTTCCCATTTACTCGAGGGAAAATTGCCATCTCTTATGAGACACAGATCGTTAACTAGAATTTAGTTAGCAACATCCAATTGGCCTGTTGTGAGCACAAATTTTTTTGCCAGCGTTTCCAAAACTGTTGAACCATTTTTTGGATATGTTGGTATATAGTAAGGTTGGAAATATTAGAATCAAAGTAATTTGGCTTATGAATACTTGTCAGTGGTCTACCAATAACGAAATGACCAGACGTAATAACCAGAGGGGCGTCCAGTTAACCTTATGCGCATGCGCGAAATAGCTGTCGAGCAGGTGACGAAGATCGAAGGTAACGTTTATCGAGTTCAAACTTCTGACACCATTTTTTCCCACCCGATTGACACAAATTAAATCACTGATCAAACTGCGACATGGATCAATCATGAGTAAGTGAAAGTAAAACTTCATCGAAATGCTTCCAAGTAAGCTTCAATCCGAACTCAAATTATCGCGAAAGCTGTATCAAAGAACGAATCCTATTAGTTCTTTTGTTTCATATTATATTTTCGTCAACTCCCTATCCACTTGGCGGTCTGGTAACGAGAATTTGTCCCTCATCGGTATAGCGGAACAGTATGAAAAATTTTTTCAATCGAATGGCGGGCATTTGTCTTATCACCATTGGCCACTCCTACGGCCAGAAGTGGTGGCCATTTTATTGTGGAGGCACCTAATACGCGGCCACCATTACCTCCTATGTGGGGACAGACCATGCATGCCTTCTCCGGGATTCGAACCAGGGCCAGTCGGTAACGCATTCGGCTCCCTAACCATCCGTCTGTGGGGGACACCGTAGTGAAACTGGTTTACATTACATCAATGGAACCTTTCTTTGTTTACATAAAGGTTCTTTGCCTAAGGTAGCCAAACTGAAAACAGAGTAGACAGTGAATATAGCCAATGGCCATTTCCAACAGTAATCGCCCAGCACCCCTCCCTCAGATCTATTGAGATGTGTAGGTATTCAGGAAGAAGAGGAAATGTTTGCTAGGGTAGTTGAAACATACTTAGTGAAGAAAATATTTTTTTCCAATGCAGATGTTGTAGAGTGGGAACAATAAAACTGTTTTCACTTTATACAAAGCATCGTTACTTTAGCCACATAAATAAAGTTTGCTACAGCTAAAATAGCTGGAAAGCATTCTTACAGCATTTTGCAATTACTGTTAAATTTATAAAACTCTTAACACATTTCCCATTAGAAATTAAGGAAACACTATTAGGTAAGAGGAAAGCATAGAATAGTTTCTTTCTCTATCACTGCAACACTACTCTCGTTCATGGAGCTGCCTCTCTGGTGGCAAGGACTTTCTTGCTTTTCACGTCACGAATAGTGCAAGGTAAAAAACTATCAAATGCGGTTAGACTTGAGTATTACTAAGGTTTCAGATGCAAAATACAGTCTTTTTTTTTTTCAGTTTTTAAAAATTAAGAATTAAACTAATCCCAAATCAGTTCCAAGGGATTGAGCGTATTATAAATAATAATAAAATTATTTCACTGCATTTTATGCATAAATAGTTTCAGATACCAAGCGAAATTCCTTTTACTCATGCATGTAATTAGAAGTAAAAATACAAAAGAAAAAAAAAGAGGGGGTTCGTATAGAATGTCTAAATTCTACATTTTTAATTTGGGATTCGAAAGCAAAAATGTGCGTGTTTTGGGTAGGTTGTCATTGTACTCAAAACTGCGAATTAAACCATCAGCGTGCGTCAGTGATAGTGACTGGATAAATGGATTTGGATTATTTAATTATGGCAAAGCACACGAGGGCTATCTGCCTAAAGGGAGGGATGCCTTCGTGGAGGACTTTCTAAGGGAAGCTGGCTCGTATACACGTTACACATGGGGAAAACCACGAAAACGCCCATGCAGCCAGCCCGTTCGCGGGATCCGAACCTCGGACCGAACTACCAGTTTTCAGCGTCTTTACCGCTCGGCCGCTGGTGGGCCTGACTGGATAAATGAAATTGCAATTGTTTTTGTAGATGGTTAGTTAACTTTACAAAACAAAGCACGCGAGGGCTCTTTTCTTAATGGAAGAATGACTTTGATGAGGGTCTTTTAAGAGAAAAAGAATCGCATATACAAGGGGAAAAACACCATAACTCGAACAGTCATCATTTATTTCACTGAGATTTGAACCCAAGTTGAACTACTTGCATTCGGTGCTTTTATTCGCTCGGCCAATGGCGAGATATTTTCTAGGATTAGAAATGCATTGCACGTAGATTCATGATAATTAAGATATATATGGGGGGGGGACGGTTGACTTAAAATAAGTACAGAAAATGAAAAGATAGACTAATAATTTTCAAATCTCTTAATTATATAAAAAATATACAGGAAGAATACATGGAAATATTTTTTATGGAAGTTAGAAACTTTTAAATTTCAGCAGGGCAAATTTATAAGCACAAAAGTTTCTATTAAAGAAATTAATTTTAAATACACATATACGTATAACTTGTACTGCAGTTCTTCCTTATTTTTTACAAATAGCAAGGTGTTAGTCGAGATTTCTAATCCCCCTAATCAGAACCTAATTAAATCCGGAGAAGTGCTATGACATAATAGGATACCGGAAGTCCCTTTTATTAACACTCCATCCCTCCTCCTGTAATGAAATTCAAAATTTTTTAAACAAACTTTCCTTTGCTGTCATTTTGCCAAATTGTTTAATAACATTCTCAAAATATGTTTACATTCAAGTTCTAGCTTTTTCATATAAATTACCATTAAATAATAAATTTTCAATAAAGTTTTGTGCTATAACTGGCATCTGTATTTTATACTGTTTCAATTAAATTTTTACGCAATGAACAAGAAAAAAGATTTTTCAAAAGAAATTTTAATTAATCTTTTTTCATCAATAAAAGTTTGAAATTTTCTTTTCCTCCCACCCTGTTTGAGCAATGAGTCGGCCACATGCGCAAGCAGTTTAAGAAGTCTGGTGGACGAGTGTTAATTTTCACATGCCTGAAATGACAAATATTTTTCATCGCTACATAATAGTTCTAGAGTAAGCTGGGTTTCAATAGCTCTATGATTTTTACATTTCAAAAAAATAGATTTATTTTCAAAAGATATTAGCTTGCATATAAAAATGCAGTTATAAATAATAATAGTGATAGTGATACTAGAGAAGTTCTCCCTCATTCTATTCTATTTTCAGCAAATTTTCTTAAGGACGGAGGTGTTTTATATGTATATGCGTGTGTGTTTTAAGATAAAAAAATAAGTAAATCAAAATACTAACTTTAATTTGCAATATTCTCTTACCGCTTCATTTAAATTTGGCTATTTCCCTTATCCGCCATAAAAGTAGAAACTTATTTCTCTTTTTATCTTTCTAATTTATTTTATCTTTCTAAATTCCATCATTTCAAAATTAATCCATGTCATGGTTCTTAAACAATTACGCTAATGACATATTTCAGAAAGATTTATAGTAATAAAATTGCTATTTTTAGGGCAGAAAGGGGGCGGGCAGACAAATTAAAACGGAGAGTTGAGGGACTGTTACAAACTGAATTTAATATTTTGGTGTACATATTTTTATCTTCCACACAAGGGACGTCTTTCTGCACTATATACATTTTCTTTAGATTTTTGTTAACCATATTTTATTTGTTCACAAACGATGATACTGGATTACGGGATTTTTTTTTTGCGATATGGGGAAAGGGGTCTTAAAATGCTATCTAGTCGAAAGTCTTCTGGAGTCGATGGTGTGGTATCCGTCCGATCCGTCGGCCCAGAGATTTTCCTTCAAAACTGGGACGGAGCTGTGCATATTCTTACTACTACTTATAATTTGCTGAAAACCTATGACAACGACAGTCGCACGCTTGGCAGAGCAGTCGATAATAAATTCATGTACTTATCTGATGTTACTATCAGACGAGTAAGATAAGTAATCTGAGCAAAATATATACGTGCGATGTCAGTCAAATGATTTCGTACGATTTTCCGTACTAAATGCGCAACGACTGAACGGAAACATGTTAAAAAATACTTAAATTTACAATATAATGATGATGATAATCCAATGAATGCCAATCAAAGCTCATTAAGCGAAATAAGCACGTGTTTAGGGCATCGAGGAAAGAGGGCACTGCAAAAAGGTACTTAGGGTCTCAGGAAAGGAAGTGCCACAAAAATTTCTCATTGCCAGTTTTTATCATGGAATGTATGGTGCGGCTAACCGATAGAAAAGGAACGAGGAAAAAATTCTGGAGTAAATGTATGTGGAGGCACCAAAATCTCTTAAGTGTTTAGAGCCTATAAAAGTCTTAATCCGGCCCTGATGACGATGATGTGATAGTAATCGGTAAAACATACATGGGAAGACCAAATTTCAGATAAGTTACTGTATCATATAAAGCGTTCTTGCTGTAAAATGAAATGTAGCTTAATTTTTAATCAAAAAGCATGTTTAATAAATCCAGCCTTTATATATATATATGTATATATATATATATATATATGCATGCTTTAAAGTGAATAATATTAATTTGCTATTTTTTTCCTTCTTCTCTTTATATTTTATTTAAAAATTTTATTTTAAATTCCTGAATTAATTTTTCTTCATCAATATCATTTGAATTAGATTATTTCATTTTTTTATTATATTCAATTTCTAACTGTTAGTATAAGATCTTCGGAGCTTTTGATATGAATAATTAAGAACTGAGAGTATATACTAAATAAATTGCCCTTAATTCTAATAGTTCACAGCAAAATGGCAAAAAGGTTAAAAAAGAAAATTGTTGACTGAAACTTTTTTTACCCTGAATTACGAATCTAATTACTAGCATTCAGATGGTTGGAAGGAATGATCCTAGTCCATTCCTATATAATGCAAATAGTCATATAACGATAATAAATATATAAAATAATTATACAACAATATTACAAATTTGATATTCATTCACCGGTAGATGGCAGCGCATGAAATGGGCGGCTTCAGAAGCTGCGCGGTAAGTGGGGATGGGACGTGTTCACTCAATCTTTCAATAGATCTCAGTGAATGTCGGTGTTATTCGTTTTTAAGAATGTTTTCACGTGTTGGATTATTAGTTTATTAAATAGCTGTGTGTCCAACAAAAAGAACATCTTTGCTTAGCCGAATCAAGGATAGCTGTTATTGTCTCCAAGGGCAACAGAAATTTTCCTGGCCCGAGCTTTCCGCATTCGTCTAGTCTTCCGCCATGTTTTACCACTTGAAATATTACCAGTTGGCGTAAATTACAAAAAATAAATAAAATTTAAAAGGTGCCGAGCATCTGGATCTTGCGATCTATTGATAGCAGTTATATACAGATCGAAATAAGAAATAAAGTGTTTTTGTACTGCCATTGTACATCGGACATAACATCATACTGATGTTCTGAAAAGTTACTAAACTTGTACAAGCAAGCAAAACATGGCGATGATAACTATTTTGCATTTGATTCAGATGGTGACTATGCATTGGATCTTTGATTGCGGCTGCTTTAGTGCTATTACAAAGAAAATAGATTAGCATTATCAGGTAAGTGTTTTTATTAAATTTAATTAGTTTTACAATCCCGTCATCCATTGAATATATTATATTAAGTGACTGTTTGCATGTGTGTTAAAATCACGAAATATTTTATTTTAATTTTTCTAAAATTGGTTGAATATTTTAATTGTTTTGCCTGAGAAAAGTTCTTATCACCGAATGGATTGTGTACAGATGCAACCAGCTGAAAAAATAATTTTTAAATTTGTTCTAGTCTGATACGCCAAAATATTTTGGTTACGGCATATTTCTTTTCTTTATCAATAATACTTTCAATTTAAATAAGTTCTTTCTTCTTGTGGGAATGCATACTTTCTTTTTATCGCGTTCAGCCTTATTTTATTTACAAATTTAAATATAATTTAGCATTTTTCTTACTTTTGCTAATGTATCACCGAAAGAAAACTTGGTTAATCTGTTAAACTAGAATATTTTATACATATCTTATATAAAGTTGATGCTGGTTTTAACGTGAGGACACTTGGACCCGTGTCGTCTTAAGGAAAAAGGACGTTATAACGAGTAGTCGCTATAACGGAACAGACGCTATCATGAGGGTTCGTGACAACAAATTTTAACTTTATTTCCTAAATTATGACGTAATTTAATTGGGTCATTTATCTTAAGTTATTTAAGTTACATTAATTGTTAATTTAAAGTTTCTTTAGATTGCTTAATAAACAGCAAAAACACTACTATTTTATTTTTTGTATATTAAAGAAAAGCATCAAAAAGTGTCAGACATGTGTAAGTTCTTTTAAAATTCATTCAATAATTTTTAACATTAATTGAAATATCATTTTACTGTGTTTAACTACGTAAAACTATATTTCACAGATAAATTCCAGTACAATTGTTTGTAGGAAGACTAAATGTAGAAACTAAAATGATTAATCTATACAAAAGTTTAGAATTTCTATTTTAAACAAAATAATTCATGATGATGCATTTCATAAATTAAAACGGAAGAGTTTAAAGGTAAGTTTCTGGAAATTATTATCGCTGAAATAGATTCTACGCCTATCTGGCTTTATCATTTGCCTGCCAGTTGTCCAAGTTTGACACATTGGTAAAAAAGTGCGTGAGTTGGGTATTTTATAAAGTGATTCGGTATTTATCGCTTACCATCGGCCGAGCGGTAAAAGTCGCTGAACATTGGTAATTTGACTTGGGTTCGATTCCAAGCGAACGGACTAGAATATTCCTAACTAGAATTATTCCTAACTAGGACTAGAATAATTTCCATGCATAATGGGCCCACCAGCGGCCGAGCGGTAACGTCGCTGAACACTGGTAGTTCGGTCCGAGGTTCGAATCCCGCGAACGGGCTGGCTGCATGGGTGTTTTCGTGGTTTTCCCATGTGTATACGAGCCAGTTTCACTTAAAAAGTCCTCCACGAAGGCATCCCTCCCTTAAGGCAGATAGCCCTCGAGTGCTTTGCCGTAATCTAATAAACCAAACCAAACCATGCATAATGTGGATACGAGCCAGTTTCCCTTAGGAAGTCCTCCACGAAGGCATCTCTTCGCTTACGCATATAGCCCTTGCGTCCGTTGCTGTAATCAAGTAAGCCAAACCATTATCACCGTCGTTAAAATGACTGGACATTAATAGTTCGATCGGGGTTCAAACACCGGTGAACAAACTGGCTGAATGGGAATTTTGATGGTTTTCCCCGTGTATTACTTGAATATGTCACCCTAGAAAGCTCTCCACGAAGACAGGCATCCTTTTAGGCAGATTGCTGTCATTTGCTTTGCCATACTGAAATAACGTAACGCAGATGATTCAGTATTTATATAACAAGGAAGGTCTTCCAAACTTGAATTCTCAATTTTTTTTTTCCCTCAAATAAGTATTTTATATTAATCTGCTCACTTAGAAATATATAATAATTAAAAAAATTAGCTGCTAATTTTCTATAGCTACTTTCCCTCAAATGTTAAATATAGAATTTTTGGTCGGCAGCGACGAGCTTTCTGAAAAATTCAGTCGCCAATAGCGAACTTTCTGACGAAATAATATTAAAATTTCGTAAAATTCTCGAAATAACGCTGCATCGTCAAATATAGTTAAATTTGTATGTTTTCAATAACCTTTTCGCATAATTTAGAATTAAAAAAAAATCTTTTTATATTTCTAAATGAACTAATACACTTGCAGTTTTTTTGCGCGCCTCATTTTATCCGATAAATTAAATTTTACGGAAAACGCTGCCTTAGTTTTGCAAGGAAACTGCAATCGGCGCTTACTAGAACTTATTGTTCGGAGAGGATATAATTGATTCTAGAAACTCAGAAAGCTGTGAAGCTAAAATTAACTGCTAAATTCCTATAGATGAAACAAAAAAGAAATAAAGTTTTTAAACCTTAGGACAAGAAAATACACAAAGTTTGTTGCCTTGCAGAAAGTGGCAGTTACTTTGAAATAAATTATATTCAAAATATTTACGCTGGTGACAAATTTATAGCATTTTTATGTTAAATATAGAATAGGGTTTGGTTTATTTCATTGCGATAAAGCACTCGACTATCTGCCTAAGGGAAAGGAGGATTTTTCTAAGTGGAACTAGCTCGCATACACAAGAGGAAAAGCACGAAGGCGCCCATGCAGCCAGTCCGTTCACCGGGATTCGAACCCTGAATCTAACTACTGATGATCACGACTTTACCGCTCAGCCACTGGTACGCTTTTATTATTATAAGAAAAAGTGTCAAAAGCGAGGTGATGGCAGAAAATGTTTAAGAGAATACGGGGAATGAAAAAGTACCAAAATTCCGATGCAGCCGGTCCGTTCGCCGTGATTTAAATTCCCGGCGAACTGCTTGTGTTCAGCAGTTTTAGCTCTCGGTAGCTGGGGAGGAGTGCTTGCATTTCTGGAACTTGTAATCTGGTTCATCTCGCTAACTGCAGCGTGTACTGTTTGTAGTGTGTCAAAACGACTGTGACCCCCCTCCACACACACAGTAAAAGGATTTTTGCAATTTCTTTCTCTTTGACCTAATTTTTCAAAAATGAAATTTGCATCACCTCTGTTGAAGCTTGCATTTTAAGTATCACGTATTAAGAATAAAAAATGTGTATTTTACGATTTTTATCTTTCTATTTATTGTTTTAAACTTCCGTTGCGTGAATCGATTATCTTGGCAACCATCGAAATTTTTTTTAAAAATTAAGTTTTATACATTTTATAAGTTGCCAAATAACGCTGTATTGCCAATTCTGGTAAAATCCTAGTATACGGTGCAACCTTGGCGCGATTTTTAAAATTATCGCCAACACCAAAATGACCCGTTTACTACTCACCGTATATGTCGCGTTTACTGCTCATTATAAAGTAGCCAAATCCCGTGTGCACCGTAAACTAGGATTAAACCCCAATTCTCATTATTTTTTACGCGATCGCTTTATAAGGTGCCCGCACCGTTATGCAGAGGCAACTATTTTAAACGACAGAAACCCTTATAATGCTGCGCACTCTTATGAAGATCAGTTAACTCTTTTTAACTTGGAGGGAAAGGTTAGGTTAGGTTATTTAATTACGGCAAAGCCTCCAGTGTTATCTGGCTAAAGGCCCATTTACACTAGCGGAACTTTGAGCCTAAGAAACGCAGGCGAATTTGAAGACTCGTTTGAGAGCTTTTAAACAGCAATTTTTTCGTATTATGAGGGAATATTTAACTCTTAAACTCTCGAATAATGTTATAAGTTAGGCTGTTTATTTAAATGTGTACATATTCAGTTTCAGTTAAAAAAAAAAAAAAAAAAAATAACATTTTCGCCATTTAGTGAAGCTAGCAACTTCCGCGTGCATTTCTTAGGCTCAAAGTTCCGCTAGTGTAAATGGGCCTTAAGGGGAGGGATGCCTTCGTGGAGGACTTTCTAAGGGAAACTGGTTCGTATACACGTTACACATGGGGAAAACCACGAAAACACCTATGCAGCCAACCCGTTCGCGGGATTCGAACCTCGGACCGAACTACCAGTGTTCAGCGACTTTACCGCTCGGCCGCTTGAAGGGAGAGAAAAACTTTCATATGGCTGTGGGCAATTTTATGTTACAGCGACCTTATGAAGTTTTCTAAATTATTTAAACTATTACTACCGCTTGGTTTTGGTGTCTTTTTAGTTGGTGGAAGATCAGCCGAAAGAGAAAATAGTGGTACTTTGACCAGAAAATTCTTTACCCCATACAGATGGGTAAAAGAAGCAGGTTGCAGGTAAATAAAGGCTCCCTATTTAGGCAAGACCTCGCAAATTTGCCCGTCTATTCGGAAGTCAACTTTTTCTCAAGGCCGATGTCTTTAATTGGCGTATATTTGCCGAGAGTTTGCCAAATTTAGCATATTAACAGCACTAACTTCTATGCAGCAAACTATTTACTTTTTCTCCGTTTGATCATATTTTAAACGAAATTCTAATACCCATGGTACTTACGGAAAATCCCGTCGACCATTTTTGCCTATTAAAGAAAAGACGCCAAACTATGCGATTTTTCGCCAAAAGTGGAAAAGTCCTCTTCAAACACGGTAGGTTTGGTGTAACCTTGATTGCACGTGCTAGTTACTATTCTTAAGTAAAGACTCGTTTTTTTTTTTTTTTTCCTCTCTGTGTCACTCATTTTTGGAGGGGGGAAAATGATTAAAATTTGGGACCTGCCTACTACAGAAGGGCATGCTGTTGAATAGGTCCAAAGTTATAGATTCTTCCTGGCGATTAAATTAAAACCTAGCGAAAATAATTGCTTTTACAGTATATCTGCTTAATAAAAAATAATGGAAATTTTTAATCAAAAATTAAATATAAATAAATAATAATATAATAATGATAGGGTAATAAATTTGAAAGAAAAATAAGAATAGAACGTTTTTTTTCTTGTTATTTAGTAAGCGTTTTTTTTTTTTTTGTTTTGTTTTGTTTTGTTTTGTTTGGCGCGGTTTCTTGTGGTCAATGGGATTTTCCGTAAGTACCTACAAGTTATACACATATGGCCGTGCCTAAAAACTAAATACTGAATAAAGTTGAATTTGAAAGACTGCAAATGTTATTCTTTGTCATTTTGATTAAAAAAAAAAAAAGCAGGCAGTAACTCAAAGAAAATTTAAAAGGTGGATTCATAAATAACTTTCTTCCGTAATAAGTATTAAAAGTAATTAGTCTATTCAGCTGGTTTGATATTTCGGTACTGTTCTGTTGTCAGGGGGGGACCGGGTTCAGAAACCTATGCGGTACTTACGTATTAACGCAACCACCTTAGTAGAAGTCCCCGAATTTTCAAGTTGCGCCAAACTCTGGCACCCATAAGCATAGAAAATCTTCACTTTTAACAAGCAACATCACTAATTTCATAAGCGTTCTTTTTGTTTTATTCCAAACTGTAATCGTTTCTATAAACAAATTGTGATCCCCCCTTTTAACTCAATTTTAAAATATGTGCTTGTGGGATTTGCCTGGAAGGGAAGGAACAGCAGTAAAATTTCTACAGAAATGTAATATTTTGCCTTAAAATGGATAAAGGTTACAACTACTTTAAAGCTCTTAAAGCAATCGTCACGAAATTTCTGCCAGAACAAAAGTCCGCTCATAAGTAGGCTTATAATTAATACAAAAATGATTAAACTAATTAAAATGTGAAATGTATATGATGTAATAAGTCATTTTTTGCAATTAGCAATCATCTCCCTTATTCGTCTTTAAAAAATTGCCAAACCTCGCCAAGGTTTGGCGATTTTTAAAATAATACGTAAATTGCGCTAATACGTAAGTACCATGTATGCATGTATGTGTTCATGTATGCATATCTACATATATATATGTAAGTAGGAATGCATGTGTATACATATACACATATATGCACATACACACGTTCATTACATTTCTAAATCCGGTCCCGATAACAGGAACAGCACCGATATTTTTATCTTCAACATACTACTTAAGACAACGGTAAAGCTTTCAAGTTTTATTCTTAGAAGATGGTACTTTCATTTTAATTCACGGTTATTTAATTAAATTAAATTTCTTAGCAGAATTTATAAAAATCATTTCACTGATATATGTTTTAACTTCTAATTATTATTTAAAAAGGAAATAAGCAACAAGTGTAGAAAATGGCTGCATTCTGACCTTTTAGTTCATTCTCGTATCTGGTATATCAGCTTTCAATACAAAATTAGTAGTCAGCATTGATGGATAGTTAAAGCTTTAGACATTGAAAACAATTTTGAAAATGATTTCTCAAACTGAACTGTAGCAAGTGAAATAATTTGGAAGAAAGACTATATGAAATGTTAAAGTACCAAAAAAAAAAAAGAATATTTAATGAATTACCAATAAAATGAGAATGCCACTCAAAAGAGTGAGTAGTAAATTTATTTAATATATGTTTACTGACTTATCTTTCTGCACATTTTGAAAGAACAAAGTTTCAAAAATTGCATTTCAGTTTATTAAAATTTTCAACTTCTAATTTACAACTTTTCAGAAAACACGAGACTTTGAAATTAGCTGACTGCATAGGTGTTTTTTTTTTTTTACTTTTCTCCATGTGTAAACTGAATGGGAGGCAGTTACCCTTAAAAGGTCCTCTACTATGGCATCGTGCCTTTAAACAGGTAGTGCTATGCAATAAGCTATTAAACAAACGAACTAAAAAATGCGAGGTACTTTTGATCATAATTTTTGTTGCGGTATGGTGGAAAATTTTGTAATTCATCGAAATTTGCTCCAGCAAGAGAGCCTCATGCAGTTCTGTGCCTTCTTAAATGCCGTATAGCCCAACTGCACGAATGAAGTTTCCCCCTTTTCCTGCCCAGGGAATTTAACGATCCCGTAAAGCAAAAGATGTTTTCCTCTCCCCTTAAACACTAGTATGGGTTTCACACTTTGCGAAGAAGACCTCTCCTTTTCAGAAAGTTCAGCGTTACTATTTAGTTTTACTTTTAGAAGCCTATAGCAGTCAACAGGAAAAGAGAAATAGAATTACATATCACAAGAGCAACTAAAGAATATCTAATAAGCAGGCTAATTACTTGACTAACAGTAATAAATGCAAGAGTTAGCTCAGAAAATAAAAGGCATTAGTAAACACACACATTAGCATTAGAAACATCTTTCATTAATTACAATACTAGGTAAAATATTGTTATAATAGTATTCTAAATTAGGTAATTAAAAAGCATACGAATTATATTTCTTATAAATTATATTTGTTAATGTTATTATTGATTTAACATCTTTCTTTGATAATAATAGTCAGGGTTTCTGAACTAGAGTGGAAATTTTAATATAGTGCATGGACGTTCAAATGAATATTCGGTACTAAAGTATAGTTCAGGAATAAACATACTAAAGGATAGTACTTAGTACTTTCAGGAAAATTCCTGAAGAAGCATTTTAAGCAAATTAGATGGAGAAGTGTACCATAATTTATTGATATCCGCATAAAGTCTATGTTTTTGGAAAAAACTTACATTAATTTCCACAAACGTATCAATCATAGAAACAGAGTTAATTTCTTTGCTTATTATTTTCTTATTAATGGGATTTGCAAAGAGATACGGTAAGGTAAAGGTGAAAATTACCATTGAATACAACTTTGCAGTATTTTTAAAGAATAAATTTAAAAACTAATTTTACTTCATAAACTTAATTTGTTTTACAGTGCATTTCTCCATATTAAATATGTACAGAGACTGAAAGCTAGGGTACTGGGATTTGAAACTCGAGCCGAACTACCAGTGTTTAATGACTCTACCGCTTGGTCGTAAGACCTTGAAATTAGGCTGATGAGATGCTCTGTGTTGAAAAATATATTGGGTCATATAAAAAGTCTCCACGGTTTTTTGCCACTAGATGGTGTTGATTCCGATATATCTGGCAACACTCACCCGTTTATCTCAAACGAGCATGTGCTTAAAAAGTAACATTCAGCTTCCATTGTTTGTGAAGATACTTTTCTAATTCTTTGTTCTTGTAAAAAACGTTATAGTGATTGGAAAATGAGTGAAATATCTAAAAAAAAAAAAAAAAAAAAAAAAAAAAAAAAAAAAATACGCCATTGCGATTGTGAAGTGTACGGTTAGAATGCTGTGAGTGAAGGAAGGACCCAGGAGTGGTTTGTTTGAGTCCGTTCCGGAAATTTTGATGTTAAAGATGCACCTCGCTCTTGTCGGCCAGTTACTGAAAAAGTCGATGATATTTTGCAACTGGTGGAGCAAGACCGGCACGCAAGCTGTCAAGAAATAGCGAAGGCACTAACCACATGACAGTTTGGAATCATTTGAAAAGAGCAGGCTACAAAAAGAAGCTCGATGTTTGGGTGCCACATGAGGAGTTTGTCCATTATGAGGTGCTGCAACCTAGCGAAACCATCAATTCGGCCATTTACTGTGCACAACTCGACCGTCTGAACGGAGCAATCCAGAAAGAGCGACCAGAATTGGCTAACAGAAAAGGAGTTGTGTTCCATCATGACAATGCGCGACCACACACATCTTTGATGACTCGGAACAAATTGACGGAACTTGGATAGGAAGTTTTGATGCATCCCACCACCGTATAGCCCGGACCTTGCACCGTCTGACTACCATTTGTTTCGGTTTCAACAAAACTCTCTTGATGGTAAAAAATTGACCGACCGAAGCGCCGCTGAAAATAACTTGGCTAAATTTTTCGACGATAAACCACAGTTCTACACCGATGGAAATATGAAGCTACCCAAAAAATGGCAAAAGGTCATAAATAATATATATTTGATTAAAATTAATTTTCAATAAAGAAAATTGTTTAAAATTATACCAAAAAAACGTGGAGACATTGTATATGGTCCATATCTATATGCCATTATGAAATACTAGGAACACAACCTAAAAGCATGAGTTATGAAGGAAATAGCAATCTAAAGTATAATGGTAAAAACAACTGAATGTAAAAGCAACGGAAGTTGAACTACCAGAGTTTTCACGTTTTTAATTACTCAGCTTAGTACGTGGATCAAAAAAGTAATTTCATCAGGAGGGAAGGGGAGACATAGCCGTTATATGCCTCTCCACAAAAAATTATTTCCAAATATATCTCAGGATATTTGTTTTGAATAATTTTACCGTTTCAGCTGCATGTACAGTGGGTAAAAAAAGTATTTGCACACCTACATTTTTGTTTGCAATTCATAAAAAGAAGCATTAAGAAATAAAAAAATTGGTATTGCCAAATCAGAATAAGTTTAATAATCCAAAACAAACAGAAAAATTACAATAATATAAATAACAATGCTTTTTTGTAACAAAATTAAAATATCTCGTATCAAAAAAGTATTTGCACACCTGCATGAATACAAAAGAAATAAAATATATAAGCAAATTTCAAATAACTAATATTTAGTATTCATGCCTTTAGCATCTATTACTGCTTGTAATCTTGCTGGCATTGATTTAATTAAATTTTCTGTAACAGTAGGCTCAGTATTCGGTCACCCTTCAATAAGGGCTTGTTTAAGGGTAGATTTGCTTGAAATCTTCCTTTTTCTTATTTTTAAATCCAAAGAATTCCACAGATTTTCCAAAGGATTTAAGTCTGGTGGAGCGGCAAGTTTTCTGGGTACATTATAAAGCAACCACATACGAGTTATACCGGCAGTGTGCTTGGGATCATTGTCTTGCTGAAAATAGTACGAATTACTGATACCCAATTTTATTGCACTTTGTGGCAAGTTATCTCGCAACACATCAATATAGGTTCGAGCTGACATATTCCCATCAATGAAACACAAATTACCAATTCCTTTGCTAGCCATGCACCCCCAAATCACAACAGAACCTCCTCCATGTTTAACTGTAGGTAACACATTTTTGGTATGAAAAGCAGCACAAGGTTTTCTCCAAACTAATTTTCTGCCATCTGATTTAAAGATACTGAACTCACTCTCGTCGGAGAATATGACATTTTTCCAGAAATCGATTGGCTTATTGATATATTCCTTAGCGAATTCAAGTCTCTTCAGTCTGTTTCGTTCAGTTAGGAGATGTTTTTTCCTTGGTGATCTCCCATAAATGTGTGCATCGTGCAGGACATTTCAAACACTTTGGGCACAGATTCGAACTCCAGATGTTGAAGCGACATCATTGGCTAAAGTAATTGCACTAACAAATGGATTTTTTGATGCTTCTCTTATGATTTTTCGCTTCATTCGCAGTGAAAGTTTCTTTGGGCGTCCAGAACGCAAGTTATTTGATGTAGATCCTCTTTCTTTATAACATACCAAATAGTAGAGAAGCAAACATTTACTTTTTTACCTATTTCTTGATAACTTAGGCCATTTTCACGTAGAGAAAAAAAAAAATTTCTCGCAATGAAATCGACAATTCAGATTTCTTAGGTGCCATTACAATTTGAATCGGCAACAACTGATAACGTTTCGACAACACCTCCTTTTATAGTCGTCTTACATATATTATTTACTGCGGGATGACTGTCAAATAATAGCATAAAATGCAAATTTGCTAGAGTTGAGTTGAGTGTGCAAATACTTTTTTTGACATAAGCTATTTTAATATTGTTGCAAAAAATGTTTTTTATTAATATTATTGTATTTTTTGTAATTAATTTAAATGAATAGGCTTATTCTATTTTTTAAATGCCAATTTTTGTATTTATTAATGCATTTTCTTATAAATTGTGAACAAAAATGTATGTGTGCAAATACTTTTTGTACCCACTGTATGTTCCATGCATATTAGTGCCTCGCATTTTCTAAAATGATGAAAAACTTAGTAACTTGGTGCATTGAAAACGTTGTTCCTGCAGTAAGTAAACAAAGAAAAAATCAGTCCTATTCTGTCTGGAACTACACAATCTACATGCATTAGAACGTACTTTTAATAAGGTTAGAACTTTTAATATCCTTTCGAATGCCCTTTCTCACTGTATTCGAATGTTTTGCATAATTAATTAAGCGCGTTTTTTATTGTACATTATTTTTATATAGCAGATATATATTTTATATATACCCCGTGCAAAAAGAATTTGGAATATTCTTCTAAATTATATCACATGTCATAATTCAATTTGCATAATCATTCTTTTTTATTACTTTCAGTATCTTCGTCACTGTAACTACTTACAAATATTGAATGTAGTTTATGTGTTTTTCGATATCTTTATCACTGTAACTAACAAATACTGAATATAGTTTATGTGTTTAAAGTAGGAACAGCAATTATGAGGAGTGAATTAAATGGTCAAATATAGCTGTCGATTTGTCATGCATGTACGGCTGGATATTCCGTTTATTTTTAACCCTTTCCACTCATTATTATTATTTTTTTATTTTTATTTATTTATTTATTTTTTATTAACCAACAACTCTTTAATTCATTTACCAAATAGATAAAAAAAGAGGAACTCAATAAAAGGTTGTATTGCAACAGCGCAAAGTGTGTAACAAATATTTTTTCGATTATATTTAGTAGTAGGATAGTAAATAATTATAAATTTATACATTTAACCAATTTATTTACCTTAATTATTTATAATTTTTCAAAGTATGATATTTTTTAAAACATTCTTCTGGATAAAAACCGGGTTTCCAAGTATCACAATAGAATGTTGTTTCTTTTCTCCCTCCTTTAACTTTCCGATTGGAACATACCGTATAGTCTAGCGGTCGGGGAACTTTTTTAATCATTACCCAAAAATATTTTTGTGTAAGTTGATATTACCCCATGGCGAAGAGCAAAAAAAAAAAAAAAAAAAAATCGCCTCTTTTTAGCATCTTTCATATTAAAGCCCCCCATGATAATTTTGAAAAGAAAACAATAACTAAAAATTTAATTTAAACATCATTTATTCAATTTATCAATGTAATTACCTAGTAATACGTACAATTGAGGATTGACAATTTGGGGTACTGTAACAAATAATAATAATAATAATAATAATGGTGGTACAAACAAAAATTAGAATTGAAAAAATTAGAAAAAAAAGAATAATTGAAAACATTCTTCCTTCACGTTTTGGAGAAATGATGTTTCATGTTCGATACAATTGCTTCAAAATTGGGACTTTTTGATGTAAGAGCGATTTGAATACAGTCTTCGGCGTTTAATCGATTTCTGTTCTTCGTTTTTATGTTCGTTAGAGTGGAAAAGCCTTGTTCGCACAAATATGTTGTTCCAAACGGCAGCAATTTTTTAACCGCCTCTTCATGTGCAATTTTGAAAGCCTTTGCAGCTTTTGACATCCAAAAAGACGACAGATTTGGTTTACTCTAAAATTGAATACGTGCTTCAGTATTAGATCGAAGTTCAAGAATTGCTTCTGCCAAACCTGAAGGTTCTTCTGGTATCATAGCAATTTCACATTTAAAAGGATCTACAATCCAACTGACAGTACGTGTATCAAGATCTGGAAAGTAATCTGAAAACCGCTTTCTGAGTTTGATAAGATGTCTTACAATTGTATCCTTGATGTCAGCAAAAGTAATATTTTCGCAATCTTCCAAAAACAAAGCTAACCTTGAAAAAGAAGCTATCTTGTTCTGTTCTACTTTCTGTCTCCAATATTGCAGCTTTAATCCAAACGCTGACACGATTTCTCTCGCTGAAATGATATTAATATTCCTTGCAATTCTTTGTTTAATATATTTATACTCTCAAAAATGTCCGCTAAATATGCGAGATATGCAACCCAGGAAGAGTTTTTAAACTTATCTGCGAGAATTTTTTTTGATCAACCATAAAAATTTCGACTTTAGTTTTGAGAGTCTATACTCGATTTAGTACATTTCCGCGAGAGAGCCACCTTACTTCTGTATAATAAAGTAGGTCCGTATATTCAGCTTCTCCGTCCTGACATAATTCACGAAATAGCCTCGTGTTTAGTGCATATCCCTTGATAAAATTTACAATCTTGATGACATCATGCATGACGGCTTCCAGTGTAGGTTCTAAATATTTGATCATAAGGGCCTGGCGATGGATCATACAGTGAGTAACTTCAATATTTGGTTTTTTTTTTTTTTTTTTTTTTTTTTTTTTTTTACGAAAGGCGAAAAACCATTAATATGACCCAGCATAGCTGGAGCTCCATCCAAAGATACAGAAATACAGTTTTCCCATTTTAAACTTTGCGCATTGAAGTATTCATTTACTTTATTGTAGATATCAATTCCACGAGATCTCAACTCGAGAGGAGAACAAAACAGCAATTCCTCTTCAAAATTATCTGCACCTTTGTAGCGAACATATACCATTAGCTGTGAATTGCTACTAAAATCAGTTGTCTCATCAAGCTGAATAGCAAAATATTTAGCCTGTTTTAATGCGAAAATAACCTGTTCCTTCACATTTTCTGCTAATATAGAAATTCGTTCTTTCACAATTCTCGCAGACAAGGACACTGAATTCAGTTTCTTCGCTTCTTTTTGACCACACATAATCTCTACCATTTTTACAGCAGCTGGTTTAACCAAATCTTCACCAATAGTGTATGGTTTCTTATTTCGAGCAATCAACCAGGCTACTTCAAAGCTAGCCCTTGATGCTGAACGCTGATCAAATGTACCAAACAAGTTGCTATTCAATCTTTGTCTTTTAACAGATATTTCTAAATTTACAAAGTATTCTCGGGGTTTGGAAGACAGGTGTGAATGCAAATTATCTAAATGTTTCTTCAATTGACTTTTTTTGAACGATTCTGAAGTCAGTACCTTCATACATACAACACACTGTGGTTTCATTGTACCATTGTCTTCTATTTGTGTAAAACCGTAATTAAGGAATTCGTCTTGGTATGTTCTTTTTCTATTTGCTGCCATCTGAAGGGAGACAGAAAATAATAGTTGTAATATACTTGAATTAAATTTTCAAATTGTTTAAGTTGAAAAAAATACTAACAGGTTTATAAAATAGCAAATTAAAAATATATACTTTGTACTCACAAAAATTTCATTTTTACCCCATTTGGGGTAATTTACCCCGGTTCCCCGACCGCTGGTATAGTCCTTGTGTTTTTTATGAGAAAAAAAAGTCTTCTCATCTAAACATTGGATAGTATCATCTGTGGAGAATTGGCTGGGTTTTTTTGTGTAGGAGTATGAAAGTCTTTGATTATACTCATCAATAATTTTCTCTAAATTTTGTGTGACATCTTTTTGACATTTTACTTCGTAGCATATTCATTGAATAAAATGTATAAGTTCGCAATGGAAGTTTTCAATCCCCAGAAAAATAACTTTTGCCATAATTTCAAAGTCTTCCTCATAAAACAATAGTATGTAGCATACTAGTCGGTGAAGTCTACTGCACCCATATTTTTATTATAATCTAATATGATAGTCGGTTTGTTTATTATTATTATTATTTTTTTTTTTTTTTTCACTAGCATTTTCAATCGTCTTTGATCTTTTTTCTCGCAGGTTGTGAAATAGAAGATTGTTTTGTACTAAACATTGTGACTACGCTTTTGTCGCCCCATGTTACGAACGTTTTTTCTTTTCTATAAGCGATTTTATGTCCAACAGCTAATTTTTTTTTTTTTTTTTTTTTTTTTTTTTTTTTTTTTTGATTTGTTCTGGCAGTCCTTTTCGATTGGTCATGATTGTTCCAGTAAGAACGCAATTGGGTTTTAGAAGTTCTACTTCTAAAGCAGGGGTTCGTATAAAATCTGTCAGTAAAAATATGATACCCTTTACCTTCAGGAATCGAATTTCGTAAATTTCGAGAGAGTTGCATCACAATTCTGCTAGTGAAATTAAGATCTGGTCTAATTAAGCTGTCTGTTGTAATTTTACCATAATATGGAACAAATATGTATAAATAACTTGTCTTAGAATCTGCTAAAACATAAACTCGAAGTCCCCATTTTGTTGGTTTTTAGGGTTAGACATGGGAAGGTTTATTTTCCCTTTGAACGAGATTGTAGATTCGTCATATCCAAATTTTCACGATGTATATAATTTTCCATAAATTTTTGGTTTAGGTAACCTAGAAAGTTGCTCACTCTTTCTATCATTGTCCCCGTCTTTTGAGTGTTTGGTGAAATTATTTCCAAATGTAGTGACCAAAATATTTGGAAAAAACGTTTGTGTGAAAAAATGTTTCTAAAAAAATTACATCTTCAAGTGAAATGCTTGAGACAAGTATGATTCCAAAGTTGGTGAAACAACAAGGCCCATATTTATGATAACACTAATAAAGGCTGTCATTTCACTCTCAGTTACATCTTTCCAATTTTGCTAAATGGAATATTTGCTCAGTGTTTTCTATGATATTATTTTTGCTGCGTCTGCATTAGTTTCACTATTTTTTTAGTAGAGTAGGAGCCAAAAACAACTCAACAAATTCTAGAGCTGATGTGCAGCTGGATGGAACTTGTGGCCCAACAACATTTTCACCAACTGAGAGTTTTATGTTATGACGATAATTGTCTTCTTCAGTGACATTTGCCCATAATGTTTCATCATTTCCAACAAACTGCCTATTATATGTAGAAATAGATAGTTGCTCATTGCTATCGTCGTTAATCGGCCCACCAGCGGCCGAGCGGTAAAGTCGCTGAACACTGGTAGTTCGGTCCGAGGTTCGAATCCCGCGAACGGGCTAGCTGCATGGGTGTTTTCGTGGTTTTCCCCATGTGTAACGTGTATACGAGCCAGTTTCCCTTAGAAAGTCCTCCACGAAGGCATCCCTCCCGTTAGGCAGATAGCCCTAGTGTGCTTTGCCATAATTAAATAAACCAACCTATCCTCGTTAATCGCTTATAAGTCTTCTAAATTTCTTCGTCAGAATTGGTCTCGGTTTGAAAAGGAACCGAAAACAATAGCTCAGACGCTTTTGTAAAATTTATTTCATCTTCCGTTTCATCATTTCTTCAATCATAGTTCATTATCTATTGTGTCATACATTCGTCATCACTACTTTCATATTCATTGGTGAAGGATTGTTTTCTCTTTATTCGAGGCATCTATATTTTTATATTTTATTAGCACATAAAATAAATAAATATAACAATTCAATTATTATTATTTTAATTAAAACATATATTTTTATGTAAACAAAATATCAAAGACGATAAAAATACAATTTTTCTCTTAAGCGTAGGGAACTTGCTTTCCTGAAGACAGCACAACTGTGACAAGGTCACGCAGATGTTCCTTATCTCGCCGTCCAAGGAAATAGTTCTCAGGCAAAGGGACTCTTGCAGGGGGCTTGGAATGCGGTTTCGAGATTGCAACTGTGTTTCTTACCCGAAGGGATATTCTCACTATGATTCAGCGTATGACAAGCGACCGTAGAGTCGAGCTTTGGACATCGTGAGGCAAGGTTGTTTCAAAAGAGCGTAGACGAAGTGTGTACAAGAGGTATATTTTACAAGTGCACATCTGTGTAGCCACCGAGGGAGTGACTTCTAGGATGGACCAACGGCCTTCCAGTAATATTTCTATCATGTCAACCTTTGGTTTAAGCAAGATGGTTGAAAACAATTTGCCACGCAATTTCCTGTACAAAATAATTAAAGCTTCGTCGATTTCTTCGGAAAATTTTCATTGCGAACTTAGATCAAATATAAGCAGTTTGCGAAGATTTCACTACCTGGTTGAAAGAAATACAAACACGTGTTGGCTACTCCGCAAAACTTGGACGGATCAATCTCGGTTTCTGGTTTCAATGAACTACATTTGTCAGCATGCTTCATATCGTAAAGTTAAGGTATGTACTTAAATTTACAATTTCTATAACAGTTATGTTACATAACAATCGACAACCTTGTATTCGGCGTAGATTTTGTAAAATCCCAATCGATTTCGAGAGCAAAACGGGTCCTTCATCCAGATTTTACAAAATCTACGCCGAATACAAGGTTTGTCGATTTGCCTGTTTTATTTTCCACGTCGGCGTGTTTCTCCTGGTCTTCTAATTATTATTTAAAATTTGTTTCAGGTACTACATTCAGTTCACATCAAAAACATATATTTCTATACATTTAGAATAAAATTGTCTTACAATTTTTAAATACAGTTGCATAAATTTATGGAGCGTAATTTAAAAATTCTCAATAAAATTATGCAATTGTATATTATTATTATATCTATATTTTTACATCTGCGTGAATAAATAGCATCCAGATTCATTTACTTATTCAGGCTTAAATATACTACTTAAAATATTATGAATGCTGTTATTTTGCAGAGAGAAAAAACTATTAAAAGAAATAAAATGCAACAAATAAAAAAAATGAATGCAAATTAAAAATGTTATTAATATTTAAGCAAAGTTATAGCTGTACTAAAAAAATGAACATTTTGTAAATAGAATTTTATTTTAATTAGAATTACTCATGGCTTATCAGAATTAGTTTGATGTTGCGAATACTATGTCAGACTGAAAAGAACTTGAAATACATATCCACGGATCAAAATGTGGTTTCTCATTGCCATTTATGAATTTCATTTGTGGTGCTACAGTTGCATACTGTTATTTAAAACTTTACTTCTGTATGTAAAGTTCTTCGTATTAATTTCGATTAAACTATTTTAATTTAACATTTAAACTAGCTTTTAAAACGGTACACATTATATATATATATATTATACACATACACACACATACATTTTAAAAATTGCGCTGCATAGACTGAAAACTACAGTCTAACTAATTTTCAGATTACTAAGGTAAAAATTGCGATACTATTGTCATATTAAATGTGCCATGAATATTTATTTGCATTCTATACATTTAGTGTGTTAAATTTCACATTTAATAACTGTTTACTCTTAAATGCATTATCTGAACAAGAAAAACTCTTCAAGCAGAATGAATTTTTCCTTATTCACAAAGAATGTGTTTAGTTTATTTATATATAGCTTTTAATTTTACAATAGATATAATCAGAACATCCGCAATATATATTTTGAATCTTACACTTTCGAAATCAAAAGAATGCAAGCAATGAAATAAGAAATTACTAGATTCATTGTAACACATCCAGTCCTTCTCAGCTCAATTAAAAAAAAATATATGCACTTGAATTCTCTTAATCCACAGGTGTTATTAAATGCATAACATTCGAGGCTAATTGTAGCTTGAGTCATTTTCTCGATGTAAAGAGCGATAATATGCCGCAAACATCAATCCGAATATCAATGTGTGATAAAAATCTCGAAAGTGAAATACATAAACTCATAAAGCCAAAGCCCTAGAGAATTTCTACTAAGATAAGCCGAGCGAGATAAGTCTACTAATGTAAGTTCAAAAAGAGAAGTCAATCTTATCCCTTAGAAACATATTTTTATTAACTTTACCACTCAGTCTTTTGAGTTTCTTTCTCATTTTATTAAAATGCTTTGCATAATTAATTAAACGACATTTTTTTCCTGTGTGTGTACATATATATCTATATATATGCTTATATTTCATATATAATTTCCTATTCCACAGATAAATTACTTTGAATCAATCTTCCAAAGTTTAGTTTTAGAAGTCTTTTTTTTTTTTTAACTATTTTCAGTGTCAAAGCTTTAATTATTCATTAATGCTTATTGGTACCGCTGAAATATCAAATGAGATTAAGCTAAAAGGTCAGAATGCAGTTGTTTGCCATACATGTAAGTTCGTTGATTCATTTCCTTTTTAAATAACTATTAGAAGTCGTAACACATGTTAGTGAAACGATTTTCATATTTTCTGCTATGAAATTTAATTTAATTTAATAACCGTAAATTAAAAGGAAAGTGCTGTCTTCCAAGGATAAAATATGAAAGTTTACTGTTGACAAGAGTTATTTATAAACACTCGTATTTTAGTTTTCCTTAACTTAATTTGTCTGGATTTTTTTAAAAAATCAGAATTACAAAGAAAAACATTTTTAATCTTTCCAGTTCAAGTTTATTTCAGTACTTAGTTCCTAAACACGATCAAATAAAAAAAAAATGTATTGTGTGCTGAGTAATTTCGTTTAAAATATGATCGAACTGGAAAAAAAAAAAAAAAAAAAAAGTTAAGTAGTCTGCTCAGTGGAAGTTAGTGCTATTAATTAGTATGCTAATTTGGCAAACGGTCGCCAAATTTGAGCCAGTTTAAGACATCAGATTTAAGAAAAAGTTAAAGCCGGAATAACCCTTTGACGCGCGCGATATTATTTTTATAATTTTTTAACTAAAACCTCTAGAAATTGAATATTATGATCCTAGAGACAAATAATATATGAATTTAAAAAAATCTACTCTTGCCCATTGTTCTGTGGATGGTGGTCGCACTGTGAAACCACCGCGCGTCTAGGACTTTGAAACTATTGATGTAGTAGGAAAAAAAAACTTAACATTTTCCGCGCGCGTTTCCAATAAATGACGAAATTTACGGATTTAAAAAAATGTATGTAAGAATTGCATTATATATAATTTTTTTTTACATAATTTTAGAAAGTGAATCGTCAGACAAAATTAAAAAATAAACATTTATGTAATTTTTCTATAGCAGTCAAAATATAAGTACCTACATAATAAGGACATTTGGATAAATGGATTAAGAAACTCAATAAAATAAGGATAAAAAAGAACTCAGTGTTTTTTTTTAATTTCAAAGAACAATTTTTTTTTTTTTTTGTGACATTGTTCAAAGCATGTTTTGTCTCTTTGGTACATGCATAGACCCACATTGCACGTTTTCTTGTTCTACGAGGTTTCTTCCTTGTGCTACAAAATGTACACTGCCTGGATTTAAAATTCACTGGTATATGTCCAGCGTTATGTAGTTTCTTTTCATCTGGCACATGAAATTTGTGGTTTTTTATGTTAATTGGGGGGGGGGGTGCTTGGTCTTTTTGGCTTTGTACGGATCGTTCGTTTTCCATTCATACTTATTTTATTCGTATTTCGTCTCAAAATATTTTTAATTTAAATAAAACTTTTACGCAATTTCAATTTACTACATTACTTACATGAATTTAAACCATAGGATTCAATTACTTACATTAATTTAAACCATAGGAAATAATTTATAAAATCACAATACTAGCTTGGGAAGCAAGTGTGTTGATGTCAGAGAAAAGTATTTGGAAAAGAAAGACCTTTTTACTGGGCAGGTGCATGTATTCTTTAGTAATAAAATAACTCTGTGGTTTCAAAGCCCTTTATCTATATCCGGGTAAAAATAAACATTCCAATTTGAAAAGCAAGCGAACGCCATTGAGAAGCAAACGCCAGTGGTTTCAATGCGCGACCACCGAGCCTCTAGAGGGTTGTAAGCATTGTGACACAATGCTCTAGTGGCGCAATGGTCGCACCCTGAAACCACATAGCAAATGCCATACATATAGAGGGGTTTTTTTATATATGCAGTTTAATTACTGCATTTTTTTTTTTTTTTTTTTTTTTTTTTTTTTTTTTGTTTATGATAAAAATCATGATGTGCGATGACTAACTTTTGAAATTTAAAGTTGTTTATATTAATAAAAGGAAGTTATTTTGTCTCATCGAAAACGCATTGTAAAAGGCATCCGATCTGAAGTATTAATACCTAAAACATATATGATTCTACAGTTATTTTGTGTTATTTAGATGTAAAAGACCAGCAATCAATTCATTTTCACTCAAAAATTTCGGAAAAAGAGGAGAAAAAAAATTCGGAAAATGGTGGTTTCAAGGCGCGACCACCGCGCGTCAAAGGGATAAGAGGGGCAAAGTTGCGAGGTCTTGGCTAAATGGGGAGCGTTTATTGCAACCTGCTTCGTTTCAAAGTCCACTATTTTCTCAATTTTCCCTCTTGGCTAAAAGGACACCAAACCGAAAAAGGTTGGGTACCTAAGACCAGAGGTCTTAGAAGAGATGGGCTACAAAAAGAATTCATAGAGCTTTTCTTCTTGAAACAGGAAGTGAGGAGAGATGACGTAGTGATGTTGACACTGGCTACAACATCACTACGCCAGCGTTAATTCGCAGCAAAGAAAGTAAAGTTTTAAATTTGAAAAAACAGCCTTAAAAAAATCTGTGAATGAAAAAATAGCTATAATTTAAAAGAAATGCTGTTATTACTGTAAGCATTTATAACTTTTAAAAAGTTAATAATGCTTATTTATTAATTTAAAAATTAATAAATAAAATACTCGATATTTTAGTCTTTCTAAAAAGTTGCAGTTTTGTTTTCCACCTGTGCGACCCATTAGTGGCCGAGCGGTAAAGTCCCTGAACACTGGTAGTTCGGTCCGAGGTTTGAATCTCGCAAAAGGCTGTTTGCATAGGCGTTTTTGTGTTTTCCCCCATGTATAACGTGTTAATACGAGCCCCTTTCCCTTAGAAAGTCCTCCACGAAGGCTTCCCTGCCTGCCTTGTAGTGCCTTAGGACAGAATATGTAAATAATAATTTTTTCTCTGTGCGTTTTAAATCATGAAGGAAAAAACTAGGGCATTCATTATCTCTTTTTCATCTGCATACTAAGTGGGAAAATTCTATTATTCTAAGATAATTAGATAACTCTTTAACCTTGACCTAAAGCGAGAGAATAAAATCCCGGGGGGAGAGGGTGGCAAAATTCAGGACGGAACCGCAGATATTTAAATTCAAGCATGTACAGGTGCCGCCATCTATGTGCGAAAGAAAGAGTTGGAACTGCAGTCATAATTAAAAAGTAAATTGCTTAAGTAATATATGAAATCACGCTTATTCATGTCCCGTACCCTTAAAAATGTTTAATATGTTCTCGCACCCCCTAAAGCAGTTTCTAAAAAGGAAATGAAAAGAAAAAATTAAGTTCTATAATGAAATTTTAATAATAAGCGAAAATGAAAATATTACAAAAATTAACATTTGCATATACCTATAAAAAATTAATGCCTTTTTCGTTCCTGTTCTTCGGATAAGAGTTTTCAAATAGTGGCAATTTGTTGCTAATAACAATTCGTTTACCAGCTTGTGCGTGTTAGCGATTTCATTTTGTTTGACGATAGGGTACTAAATTCACTCTGGTAAGTATATCGTCACAAATGAGATAAGCGCAGTTGGTGCTTTTTCACTAAGATTTAGGAACATATTCATTGCCGAATACCAATATTCTTTCAAAGTTTGCTTTCAAACTGCATTTCAAAAACACAATTGTGCACAGTTCTAACAGATCTCCCTTCAGTTCTTGATCATCGGATATATTATCCGAATTAAAACAGTATGGGTTTAATCCATGTTTCTGAAGATTATTATTTACATATGTACAATTCACCACCATGAAGCATAGCTGTGAATAGATCGTGGGCTTTTCACGATACTGTCGATAGTTGGATAGTAGCTAAGTAACTGTTGTATAGCGCTGTATGGAGAATTTCTAACACTTTCAAAGAAGTTGTGTGTAGTGATAAGTATATGATTATGTACGGGCTTGATTTTGAAGATCTGCATGTATTTGTGAATTCCGTACGCACCACGGCGCATTTATAATGGATCGAAGTATTTTGTTTCGAAGCGCATTAATTATGTATGTCTCTGTTTTATTAAGAGGTTATCCCACATGGCTACAGTCCCTGCTAGACGGGACTTTTCTGAGAAACGAGATTCTGGTAGCACTGGTTTAAACGGGAAGATTCCTAGAAAAAACAGCCCTGTCTGAAACGAAGTCCCGCCTAGCTACGGAAACAATGTTGTAGCTACGCGGGATTTTTTTCAAACGTCACTGAAAATGTCGGCTGGACCTCAGAACCAATCAGACGAAAGTTCTGCTTCTGAAACCTCACGTGATCCCAATCTGAGCGATAATCGATTAGTGTTTGTCGTTCAAGTCTTTGTAGTAAGTGAAAATGGTAACCTAGCTTTGTGGGTTTCCTGGATTCTGAGAATTGTCCATTTCGACGTCAAGTCCCGCTTACCGAAACATAATGTGATTGGGACTTTAGCTGTAGCCCAGACCGGAATGGCATACAGTAAGATCAGACGTGTTAAAGTGATGTAGAGTTTTCTTGACTTTTTTTGCATTTTCTTCTAATTAGACTGTAGAGTGCCATATAGGCTGTGTTACTTTTATTAGTAATATTTGTGATGTGTTCTTTGAAGGATAAGGTTTTGTCTACAGTGACTCTTAGATATTTATAAGAATCTGCTGTCTGGATGGTAACATTTTCTATTTGCACGTTGGTGCATCTTTTTGAGCTACCGAACAGCACTACGCAGCATTTATTCTAGTTTAAATTAATTTTCCAGGTCTTGCACCACTTGGTAACAATGTTAACATGTAATTGTAAATTATCAGTTGCAATCTGTGGATTTCTTGAATTTGTTAATATGACTGTATCGTGTGCATATATAAATAAGCATTCTTGAATGAAGCAGATTTGGCAGATCATTAATATAAATTGTAAAACGTTTTGGGCCTAAAACCAAGCCTTGTTGGACGCCACTAAATATTGTTTTCTTAGCCAAGAGAGAAAAACCGCATCTTACTTGAAATGGTCTTCTTTTTAAATAGGAAACCAAAAGCTGTATAAAACTGGTAAGAAGTAGAAAATTGTTAAGCTTGGGTGTACGAGTCCCGCGTGCTACATTCCATCGAAAGCCGTTTCGAAATCAAGGACGTACGCAGCAATTCCATTCTTTTTGTGAAACTTTTCTGCTAAAGTCTTTTTTTTTTTGAAAATAAGCTCTATCGTGATTTTCGGAACTTTTTTGTAAAATAAGACATCCCCCGAAAATAAGCCTTAGTTAAAATAATGTGACAAAAACAATTCGTTAAAAAATGCTGTTGATTTATTAAGTATAAGTAATAATATGTTTAGCTTTCCTAATACTTGTATTTCAGAGAAATGTTTGAAACAAAATATTCCGAGAAATTAATTGTTTACCTCTACAGTTCATTTCAAATTTATTCTTGGAATTTATCTTAACCAGTTCACCGTTTGCCCCGAGAGAGATACGTTCACAGGAAAGGCATCGTCATCCGTTAGCGTCGGCAGACTCTCGTCGGGGTGAAATTTGGGCTGAACCGTAACCCCCGAGACACATACGACGCAGCGATATCGCAAGACATGAGAGATTCGGACCAATGATTCAACAGGAAATGGAAGAAAATCAGAATATACGAGTAATTCAGAATTTTATTTATGACTATATTCCAGAAGATGACATGACTTTAATTGAATAAATTTAAATTTCTGTATTCTGTGTAAAATAAATATAAAATAAAAATATATAAATATACTTTTATTTTTGCCCTCTCCCGAGAATAAGCCCTAGCGCGTATTTTGGACCAAAAAAGAAAGTAAGACAGTGTCTTATTTTCGGAAAAAGACGGTATATATTCGACGAAATTCAAAATGGATGTGTCGTGCTGTGTCCTCTTTGGAAACCAAATTGTGCTTTTTCGATTCAATCCAGACGTTCAAGGTGATCTGTAAGTCTTTTACTCAGTACTCTTTCAAAAACCTTGCCTATGGCTGGCTGGAGACTAGTTGGCTTGTAGCTGGTAATATCTTTAGGGTTCTTTCCTAGTTTTAAGATTGCGATAATTATTGAATGTTTCCATTGCTATGCGAAATATTTTGCTCAGTTAGCGAACATATTAAATGCCTGTAAGAGAGAGTACAGGCATTTAATATGTTCGCTAACTGAGCGATATATCTTCTAGGTAATGCTTTTAGCCCGTCATTATTAATATCGTCAAAACCTTTCTTGGTTTTAAATTTTTTATTATCAGTGTGATTTCCCTTGGTGATGCGGATGAGACGAAATCTCTACAAATTCTACTTTTAATATGTATAATTGTGTTTTGAATTTTTTCTTCGTGTTTATTATTTTCAAGAGGGTGTGGCTTAAATACTTCTGCGAGTTCCTCTGCCATAATATTCGCAATTTCTTTTTCTGATTCGTAGATTCTACCCATGTGACTGATAGGAGTTAGATGATTGGTGTTTCCTTTTCGGAGCGAATGTGTAATTCTCCAAACAGTATCAGGTTGAATATCTAAATTTTCGAGAAGGGAATCCTATTTATCTGAACGATATTGTTTAATTTCCCGTGCAATTTTTCTATTAACACATTGACGCCGACATGACCCACCGGTGGCCCATGCTAGGTTGTTCCGCGGGGCCACGTTTGTATATAAAATAATACGTAGTACAAAGTGTAATTTTGTTAATTTAACATTATACATTAACATTTCTACCTTATACTCAAACATTTAATACAAAATACATAACTTATAGTTTAATCAATTATAACAAAACATAACTACTTATGTTACCGATGCAATTTTTTAAAACATTTTAAACAAAGTGTCGGCTTATCCGGACAACTGCTACAAAAGGTCATTACTTTTTTTGTTTTGTTTCTGGCGTACTGTGTATCTTTTAAGTTGGTTAGGCGTTTGTAACACTCTTTACATCTTTTCCTCATCTTCCTCGCGGATCATTGGTGTGAACTTAAAAAATGTTTTTTCAGTCTACTTACTATTAATTCTTCACTAGGGTTATTATCAACACTCTTTAATAGATAATAAATAATTTTTTCTCTAAATTTTAAAATTTGGTAACGCTTGGTTCCCTACTTTTTGGGGATGTACCACGCATTTACTGAACAGGTCCCGCATATTAGCTCCACGACAACTTTTCGATACCATTTTACCGTTTTCCGTAAACATTTGTAATAGGAACACATTTTGGTCAGATATATCAACTCTCTTTTTCGCGCTATTGTAAGAAAAAACGGTATTTGGTTTTAATTTATCATCTTTTCCACGAATAATGGCGCAGTTGTGAGATCTCGAAGTGGTTAACATGCACAGGGGTCTTTTGTCGGTCCACTTTAAAAATTTCACGCCGCTCCGATTTTCAAGAGATATAATGTCGCCCGTTTCTGTTTTTGCTTTGACTGCGGCGGTAGAAATTTTCTATTCATTTTGACTGTACCGCAAATATATGTTCTTTTAGTGAAGATCTTCGGCTAAAGGAATACTTGTATAAAAACTGTCGGTAAATAAAATCCGGCCCTTGAATAATAGATCTCCTATCAGTTTAATGACTACATCATGAGAATGTGTTTTTACAATTCTCGATTCATTTTTTTCGTAATAAATATGGATATTGTATGTATATCCGCCCGGAAGGCAGAGTTTGTACAGTTTTATTCCGTACTTGTGCTGCTTACCTGGTATATATTGCCGAAAACAAAGGCGTCCTTTCCACGGAACCATGCTTTCGTCAATTACAATATTTTACCGGGTTTTACTGCATCTTTGCATGTACGAATAATTTTATCAACTGCATTTCGGTTCTAGCCTTTTCATTATCGGAAAAGTGCAAGTATTTCAATATTGCTAAGAATTTATCGCGTTTGATTGCTTTCTGTATACGCGCATTCGCATGGATCCTCTTTTTGGACCAATATAATCGAATTTCGGGTACCTGCACTACACCCATAAGCAAGATACCAATAAAGGTATTCAGTTCACTTTTTGTAACGGAGTTCCATGCTTCCATGTCTCCTGCCATATGCCGCATTCACTCTGCACTGTTCAGCGTACCTACTCGTCTCTTCAACGATGATCTCCAATATCTCGTCCGTGAAGAATAATTTATATAATGCAAATGGATCGTCGCAGTCCGTCTCTTCGATCAATAGCTCTTCTTCCGAATACTCTTCCTCTGATGCAGATTTTTCTGCTTTTTTCCGCCATTCCGCGTCATCATCTTGGTCAAATGCATCAGACTGTCTAACTTCTTGCTCCGTGGTATTTCTATCAGTTGCCGTGTCCGATTGATGATGAAAGTATTCTATTTCTTCGTTTCTTTCGCATAATTCCAGGTACGGATTCATCAGACGAATCACTGAATTCCATATCCATTGTATCTAATATTTATATGGGCAAAAATTAAAAATGCTAACCACCTTTTTAGAAGGAAAGAAACTTTTTACTACCGTTACACTTACCGGAAGAAATGTGTGCTCAGATAATTCGTTATGTCAGAACTCGACTGACCTCTCACAAGCACTTCACACAGAATACTTGCACACTAACAGTACTCTTTCTCTCTTGCCGTCAACTCTAAACTTGGTAAAACTCACGTCGTCGTCTAAATATTTAATAACGGTCCCTCATTACTAGGTCACGCATTATATATTCAAAAAGTGTCGACTGGGGCGTATTTTTTCCACTATGCGTGGGCGGTCCTGTACTTCTGGTCAATGTTCGCCCAACTAAAGCCCACTCCGAGGTCCGCAATTTTCCAAAGGAAAAACAAACCGATTTCTGGAAAACCACGCGACAGTCCTCGGCCACTTACCCCGACAATATATATCTTTTGTCAGCGGCCCAGAAAACCAAATACTATTGGGGCTTCGAGTGCCTGGCCGCCTGGAAACCATCAGTCATAGGTTCGACGAAATCGCCGCTTGCACACAACATAATTTACGACGAACGCACGACTATTTCTTTTTCCTAGTACGACATTGACCATATGCATCGTTTGCCCGTCGACCGGGTTTATGGCCATAAAAACCGAATTAGGGTTTTCTCCAATTCATGCGACTGGCCACCGTGGGTCCTATCGGCAGGCCAGACCACGCGCGGCCCACGTGAGAATTTTGGAACTTCGGTCTATTCGAATCAGCCAGTGGGTATTAGGGCGCAAGCATTTAACAGTATAATTTGGTGCCACCCCATGGGGCGGACCGCTAGTTGAAGCGCTGCCGCACGGCACGGACCGCGAATATCCGAGCCGGCGTCAACGTGTTAAGGTAATTAACATTTCTTTTGTCAGCCGGATATCTGGTATTTTACCAGTGTTTTATTCGTCTATTTCTTTCTTGAATGAGTTCTTTTATATGAGTGGGTAGAGTGAGATAGTTAAGAATTAATCTTAAATTCGCTAGATGGCGCTGGGAGTCCAGACTCCATTTGTAACATCGTGCGTGTAATTTTTAAACAATTATTTAATTTATTTTTAACAAAAAAATAAATTATTATCTCGCATACCCCTAGAATGTTGCCTCGCACTCCTGGTTGGGAACCTCTACATAAAATGCACTGAAAGCGTTTTGCGGTAGTAACCTACGGAATGCAGAAAGGATCGAAATTACAGTTCAAATTAAGGCATGGGCAGGTACCGCCATCTATGTGTGAGAGGAAGAGTTCAAACTCCGATCATAATTAAAAAGTAAGTTGCTTGAACATATAAATTGTATTGAAATACGTTTTGCAGTTATAACATACGAAAATCATAGTAGTAAAAAATAAAGATTAAAAATACAAATACATAGGAAGATGACGATACTTCAGTGTTTGGGGCTCGAACTCGCAATCACAGTGCTCAGCAGTGGGGCCAATTTATGTTCGTACTATAATGTACGAGATCCGGAATAGTCGGGACTTCGGGAGTTCCAGATTTTAGATCATCGATTGAAATCTAGTAAACTAACATATAGGCATAGCAACTTCGGAGCTTCTCTTATTGTTTCAGTCAAATAGACAAATACTACCACTCAAGCCGAATGTGTTTTTGCGGCCAGCATCAGTACAACGTCAATTAATTTATTGTCATTGGGCCATGGTGCGATTCTTTAGCCGGCGGGTATTTGAAAGAGTAGCGTCTCGCTTTAACGTAGCTTATGCACTTTGGGAGAAGAGAAAGAAAATTAATACACTACAGATTTTGCAAAATACATTTCTTCATCTTATAAACGGTGCCTTTTGGTTTCTTAGAAGCAGGAATCTGTATAAAGACTTAAAGATTGATTACGTTAAGGACTACCTCAGTAAGCTAAACGAAAATTTCTACTGTAATGGCCAAAACAAATCGTGCTCCAAATTTTGCTGGATTCTTAAACTATGAAATTGTTCGGAAGATTACTTTTTCAGACCGCACGCAACACATCTATTCAACATGTGAGATTTATATACGTTATTGTTTCTTTAAATCATCATTTCTTGTGCACAGTTTTTAAATATAGTAGCATTTTCATCTTCATTTTAGAATCTTCAATTTTATCTCGCTTCTTTCCATGTAAAGGGTAGTGCAGTGGATAGCGTTTGGTTTAGTCTCTACAATATCTCTGTTGGGATTTTGGTTAGGATCAACAGTTCGAACCCATATAAAGATGCTTCTATATTTTTCTTTTCCTGCTTATAAAAAGGGTCGTTTTCGCATTATCCAACCGTATTTCTGTTTTGCATCATTCATCAGTAATTATACTTTTTCTGCATTCTTGTTTCTACAATTAATTTTTAAAAATTCGAAATCTGTGAAGTTCTGACTGAAAACATCACTGAGGAAACTGATTCAGGTCTCTGAACTTTTATCTCACGTCCTATGGATCTGAGATTTATTCCTTACCATGTTACGCAATTGTATTTAGAAGTACCTAATTTTATTAACTATTTTGCAACAGCGTTTAATTTGTTCCGCACCATGACATTTTATTAATAAGAAATTTTTTAAATAAGAAATAATTTACTGGAAATTAGTCGCAGAAAAAGTACAGATTAAGTTTTATTTTATCGTCATTAGTTGAAAGTCTGCGTCTGTATGTTTCCAACAAAGGCTTCATAATTCAGTGTGTGTCCAACAAAGACAATGAATATTCAGTTTCTGAATGGAACTATGAACTTAAAATATGTGAAATATGCGAATTCGTGAACTTAAAATATGAAAAAGCCGAAAGTATCTAGATTTAAAACAAGAGTGGATATATTCGCTACATTTTGGGGATAATGGGATTTCTCGATTGACGTATTTCCAAAATTCCTCGAGTTTTTAGTTTGTAAGAGTAGATCTGTTTGTAGAGTTATAACTTCATTTTCCAACGCGTTTTTTTAAAAATATTAAATATGTCTGAAATTTTTTCGTCAATATGCTTTGTTTAAATCCTTTTTTAAAGGAAAAGACAGATACTTCGCAATAACTTTTAGTTTTATCAAAATTATGAAATCTGACCTCGGAATCTACGATTATCATTTTAATTTCAGCAACGTATTTTTTAGTGCTGTAAATTAAAATTTTGACGGTATTGAATTCTGAATTGGTATTGTAGGTGTTTGACGGTATCGGACATATCTGGATACTGATTTAAATTAATTTTGGTAATGATCTATTATTAGTATAATAAGTTTTGTTCTGTATATATATTAGTGCTTATGATCATTTCAATATACTTAATGCTGTTATTGACAGATTTGTATTTTAATAATGATTTATAAAAATAACCATAAAAAATGGTACTTACGTATTAACGGCCGGTAAGCGGCCGAGTGGTAAAGTTGCTAAACACTGGTAGCTCGGACCGACGTTCAAATCCAACGTACGGGCTGTCTGCGTGGGAGTTCTCGTAATTTTACCCATGTGCTGCCCAAACGGTATAGTGGTTAGGGGATCCTGACTACGATACCGAAGAGCCCGGGTTCAAATCCCGGAGAAGGCAATTGGATGTAAAATTGTCTTTCCCTTCATAGGAGGTAACGGTGGCCGCCTATTAGGTGCCTCCACAGTGAAATGGCCACCACTTCTGGCCTTAGAAGTGGCCAATGTCGTTATAGGCAAGTGCCCGCCATTGGAAAAAGAAATTTTCGCCATGTGTAACGAGTATACCAGCCAGTTTCGCTTAAAACGGCCTCCAGGAAGGTACCCATCCCCTTAGCCCTTGAGTGCTTTGCCATAATCAAATACACCAAACCAGACCAAACTTATGTATTAACGCAACCACCTTGACGCAGTTTGGTTTTTCTTTTACAGATGAAAAGGTAAAAATTACTTATCGGATGCAAGTTGTCGTACTTCGCAAATTTTTTTTTAACTATCCAAACTAAGTCTGCAAACATTATCAGCATATCAAAAGAAAAAGCACTTTAAAATTTTTGAAATACGAATTTTAATTATTAAATAAGGATTTTTATGATACATTAAAAAATATAACAGATTTTTTGCGAAATCGTTTTCTAATGTTTTAATGCCGTTGTCTGTATGCACACAGCATTTTATTTTGGCTTTAAAAACGTCAAAGAATTGCAGAAACTTAACATTGCCTACCGGCTATCTACCAAATGCATGTCATTATTGTTCACTTTAGGGATTTTGCGACAAAATATTGTATTCCGCAATTCATTCCATTGATGGCAAATTCGAAAAGAGAATTTTAAAATTGAGTTCAAGGCAAAAACTATCTCGATTTGTGTATAAAAACCTGTGTAAGTTGAAATACAACAAAAAGAATGCATACTAGCATACGAAAATGACGATGTTTACTTTAAGAGCATGGCTGCCTAATGAATGTTTATGCTCGTGATTGCCAGAGTTTTTCACATTCTGGAAAATCTGCCTAATTCTACTAAGGTGGTTGGCATAATATGTAATTACCCAAAAATTTATATAAATTTCAGGCATAAATATTTTTAGATTCCAATATTGAGCAATTTGCTTTCTTCAAAGCGTAGAATATTAAAGCATATTTATTAATAATACTGATAATTATTATTACTGTTGATATAAATGAAATATATTATAGGTAAGAAATTTTGCCACATCTTTCTTTCGATACAATGCTTCCAATGTTATGCTTGCAAAAATATGATTATTATGCTCTTCATTTGAATAAAAAATAAACCAGTAATTTGGAGGCAATGATTTTGTGGTATTATCATTTTGTACTGTACAGTTTCAGAATTACGCATATTAAATATTTTATAAATTAAAGTACATGATAACATATATCTGGTTTTCTCCTCCCTGTACCCAGCGATCTGGTTTCCTTTAAAAGAAAATCAGAGAATTATGCAGCAATACAATAAGTAAGGTTAGCTGATTCAAATCACGACCTAACAAAGAAATAGCCAAGGCCTTTAGCCCAAAGTATTTGTGAAAGTAACTGTGTTTTTTAAAAGGATTTTCTGGTATTTTTGCGAATATTAGATATTCAGTTTAAATCTAGTAAACTGACATCTAGTAAACTGACATGAAGATATTGTGAAATTAATAATATGAAATACTGATTTATGAAATCATGAACCATTTATGATCATTAAGTCAATCAAAATTTATATACTAAAATGCTCAGTATGTATTTGTTTGCTTTATTAAACATTTCTTTTAAATTCGTTCTTTGAGCTGCTTCGTTTTTTGTGCTAATACTTTCTCTAATTTTATAAATAGATATATGGTCATAATTTCTAGTTTAATTACTGTGTTCAAGTCCTGTAATTACTATGTCGAGAATTCCTACTAAATTGTCAATCGAAATTTTTTCGTTCTCAAGAACTTTTTTTCACTACTCATAACGATGTTTTCTGGATTTAGAACCATATTACAGATTTCGACGTTCCTTAGTTTATTGGTGACTGGGGCAATATCATCGCAATAAAAAATTTATGTTATATCATCTTCATTTATTATCGCTTCTCCACATTTTTTCACAAATTCCATTAACTGGAAAATTTCGTATTTTGTTTGCCATATCTTCAAATTCAAGGCTTTCATCATAACGCTCAGATACGAGTAATTGCATTTTTTCCTGCATATGTGGCCCTACGATTAATTTTTAAAGATTCGAAATGTGTAGCATTCTGACTCAAAACATGAGCTTCACTCAGCATAGTGATTCAAGTCTTTCAATTGCTTCCCCTATTTTTAATAAATCTCTAGATCCTATGGATCTAAGATTTATTCCTGATCATGTACGTATTTAGAAGTAACTTATTTTATTTTCTTAACGTTTTTACTATTCTGAAACTGTGTTCCGAATTTGTTCCAAATATATAATGTGTTCAGAATACCCCCCCCAAATGAAATAAATTTAAAAAGAGGAACTTCTGTGATAACATTAAATTTGGGATGAAATGTCAAAGAAAAATACATTAGGGAATAAATGTGAAATAAGATTAAGCTAATTGAGTATTGTACGCTGCAGAAACCTACAGCATTAATTTAAAACAATTCAAAAACATAAAGATGAGCGTAAAAAAATAACGTGTATTTCCGTTTAGCTTTTTAAGTCCCGAATAAGTAAATTCCCGAATATTTGGGCTTATCTGAAAAACGAATCAGTAATTCTTATTCCAAACAGTATTAAATATTTATCTTTTGGCCTATGAATATTATTTAAAAATTTATTTTTTGCATAACGCATGAAATTTTCGTTAAATTTCTTGTCGCCAACCCAACGCACGCATTCCTCGGCAGTTGATGTTCATATATATAATGTGTTCAGATGGCTGATGTCCATATAAAGAGGTTATCCCTGCTAGACGGGACCTTTCTAAGAAACGAGATTCTGGTAGTACTGGTTTTGAACGGGAGGATTCCTGAAAAAAAAGAGCCCCACCTGAAGCGAAGTCCCGCCTAGCTACGAAAACGATGTTGCGACTACGCGGGAGTTTTTCAAACCTCACTGAAAATGTCTCGGCTGGACCTCTTTCCAGGGTAGAGACAACCAATCAGAAGAAAGTTCTGCTTCTGAAGCATTACGTGATCCCAATCTGAGCGATAATCGATTAGTGTTTGGCATTCAAGTCTTTGTAGTACGTGAAAATGGTAACCTGGCTACGTGGGTTTCCTGGAATTCTGCGGGTTCTGAGAATTGTCCCTTTCAACGTCAAGTCCCGCGTAGCCGAAACATAATGCCTAATCTCTTGCCAAGCGACTAAGCTTAACCAAAGAACGTGTATGTAAAGAAGGAAAGGTTCCACAGACGTAATGTAAACTTGTTTGCTATTATGCCGCTGGAAAGAGGAGGGAAAATTCGCCAAGGGATTTGGCGACGGAACCTCGCGGCGAAAATTTCCCCTTCCGCGACGTGTACAGGAAATTGAGGAGCACGTGTTAAGAAGAAACAGTCTTTGACAAAACGTTTCTTCTTTGACTTTTCGCGATAATTTAAACTCGTATTTTCGCTTTTTTTGGGGGGGGGCTGAAAACAACCAATCCATTAATTAATTTACTTAAAATATTTTCTTTTCCTTTAAAGAAAGTTAAAACGATATTCGTTTTATGAACTCTTCATAAACGCGACATTCGAACTTCGACGCCGCCTTCGAGCTTTGGCGACAGATATTTCGCGCATGCGCAGCTGTTTCCCTCTACGTTGGGACGGAGCCACCTGTTGCGGAGAAGTTTTCCATCTTAACAATACATATTATTTGGCTTAACATGTTAAAAAAAAGTCCATTGCGCATGCGGGAAGCACAAGCCGTGCTAAGGCAGCACCCCCTGGAGTTCTAGGGGGTGTTGGCTAAGGTGAAAAGCTACTCTGAAGCGAGAAGTTCTCTAATGTAGTAGCGTCTAGCCCTAGCATGGTTTATGCTTCACGCATGCGCAATAGGCATATTTTCAACATGGTAACCTTCGTCGCTTGGGTAAAGAACATCTATGTATGTTTCTATGCTTGGCGATAAATTCATAACTCAGATTTCAGCGATGCGTAAGTGAAGTGCTGCCGAACGTGTGAAATTTGTTCACTTTGTGCCCAATTATGCGAGCAATTATTTACTGAGAACTTAAAAAAACGTATGGGGTGAGATTAGTGCCCAAATATGCGAGTATTTATTTACTGAGGACTTGAAAAAGCGTACGGAGATATAGACTTTATTCTTTTTTCATTCGTGTAGGTATTTATGAACTGCTTAAATTAAATGCTGTAGGTTTTTGTTACGTGCAATAATTAATTAACTTACCCGTATTTTACATTTATTTCCAAATGTATTTTTGTTTGATATTTCGTCTTATATTAACTGTTATCATAAAATTTCTTTTCAAATTCATGCTTTCCACAAAGGCATGTCTCATCAAATAAATCATTCTTGAGAGCTTTACATAATTAATTATTTTAACCTCATTTTACAGACTTGTTTTATATTTCATATTTACAGTTATCATAAAAGTTCATCATTTAACAGGCATTTAGCAAAACATCTTTTTTTTTTTTTTTTTTTTTTTTGTATCCTTTCTTTTCATATTCTTGATTCTTGATTACATTATCTTACCTTAGTGGTAATCTAAAATAGGTCTTCGACCATTCGAAACATACAAAATTACCTCTCGTACTAATCACGCTGAATATAAGAAAGCAGTAACAGCTTGATTCTTTAACGCTTCAAGCTTCTTATTCAGCCTTAACTTCTGCAACGTGATAAAATTTAGTGGAATAACAACATGTCTTTCGTTGCCAATCTCATGATACATCGGCCGATTCTGTATAACTGACGCCAGCGAAGCTTGTCATTGCACATGCGTGAAGCATAAACCATGCTAGGGCTAGACAGTACTCTCTAATGTTACTCCAGTGACTGGTTTAAGTGAAAAAGTCCATTTATTCGATCTCTTTTTACTTCAGTCGGGTGCATTAGCTTAGTCCTTATAAAAACTAACAGTATCCCTAAAACTATATGCACTATATTTACAACTAGGTCATAATGGAAATGTATTTGAGGGACGAGTAAAATTGCACCGAGGGCCGTATGCGGGCCCCTAGGGCAATACAAAATCCTGTACTTCAAAAATCAAAATACTATTCACAGTTATGTGAGTAATATGGTTGCGCCAAGCTTCACTTCCTGAGCTGAGACCGCACTCTTTGTATTCTAACCTTTTTTTCTCTAAACCGTGCTGGGCCAATAACTTCCGGTAAATGCGCCGGAATAAATAAAGTCTGTATAGAGTAAATAAACTCTGTATTCAGTTTAGTTGTGCCAATCAAAGTGCCAAGCTGTGCTTCTAAATCGGTGCTCTTTAGTTTATACTTGTTGCTCATCTTAACATAGTAAATCGTCATCAGTTCTAGAGTTCTTTAAAAATTTTTTTTATTAATTTCTGCTCTAATTTTATTTCAACCTGATAATCTTAATAAACATTTAATGACTAATTGAATAGTAATAAAATTCAATAGCTTTTGTTATTGTAGGAAAAAAAATTTAAATTTGTTTAATTTTGTTCATCTGTTCCTTAAAGCTGGTATAATGATCCATTTTATTTGATTTAAACAATATTTTGAAAACGTAGGTCTCATTGCAGATATGCAAACATCTGGTAGTGAAGAAAAGGTACCTAAGGATGCAATGGTCACTTTACAAGGTCCTTCTAGTTTAAGTATGTAGTAAAATAAGTATTACATTATTAAGTTATGTTAAGTATTTAATGTTTAATTGAGCGTAGCGCTAGCTCAACACCTTTGTTTCTCTTAGTTACAAAATGTGAAATAAAAACTAAGATCAAATAAGTATAAATCCTATGCAGGCAGAAAAATTTGATTTTGGTTCTTAGCGAGGAGAAAAAAGGACATTTTTTTTTTAGTCTATGACACTTAGGGTGTTATAGAAAATATGCTTTATGATTCGTAGGTGTCCTAGAACTGTTTTCCTCCTTATTATCTTGAAAATTCTGCATTTAGCATTAAGAAATTTAGTTTGAATTCTCGCCAGTTTAATGTCATTTTAAAGAAATTTTCTATGTGTTTCTAAAGAATCTCAAAAAGCTCTTTTTTTTTTTTTTTTTTTTTTTTTTTTTTGTCATGATAACTTAACCTTTTTTGTAACCTGCATATTAAGCCTAAGTTCATTCATAAAACTTAGTAAATCACTACCACGGGCATTGTCTTGAAGAAATGATGTATGTAGACAGGATTCATCTATCTTCTTTAAGCAGACTAGTAGTTGAACGGCTAAAGGTGCAAAACTGTGATAGTTCATCTCCAGTTCCATTTTAACAATAGAAATGTCTCGCTGCATGAGTTTTCCAGCACTTGCTCCTTGTGCAATGTGTGTGCGTATGTGGTTGCTGTTTTGCCTAGTTGTAAACGTATGCACTGCATTTGAGTTATGCGTCAAGTTACTTATTAATTTTCTGTTACTAATTAGAGATATTGTTATCAATAGTAGTAGTTCAGAATCCTCCTCCATTAATTTATTCCAATTTCTCTTACGAAGGACACAATTGTTTTTACTTAATGCTTCATTCCCTGAATGCTGTAAAATTTGGAGATCATTATTTACTAGTGTCTGAAAGAATCTGTAAGTGTAGAAAAAAATGCATAAGCTTCTGATGTTCTGGGTTTATTCTAAGTGTAAACGTGTAAAGTCTAAGCCTCATAGAAGGCGTCAACTTTCCCGTATAATTTTAGAAGTAATTAGTTTGATTGTTTATTTCACATAACGACAGTGATTGCATTATAATTGTTTATTTTATGGAGGACTTTTTTCAAATCAAAAGAAAGAAACTGCTAACAGAGAGATTACAGTTGTTTTTAGCATTATAAAAATATGAAATAGCAATAAAGTAATAACATAGCACTTATGAAACAATAAATCTAAAGTTATTGGTTTGTGACAGCTGAAAGCAGACTTATTCGTTTTGCTTCCTTACAGAATTATATACCTGTATGAATCACCTACGCCTCTTCTAACATATTGTTGCGAAAAGCCCAGCTGCGGTAAGATAGCTTCCCCGACAAGCGGAGTTAGGATTGCCAGAAAGAGATAGAGAACGGCAGAGTTGCCAGATTTGACGCGAATTCGCTCATTTGGCGACGTGCCATGGAAGGAGAGAGACCATTCCAGAACGCATTCTTAGAAGGTTTCTTTGGGAATGTTCTCGAAGGTAGGTTAAAGCTATATATACCCTGACTGTACGCGGAGTGTAGTGTAGTTAAGTTCAGTAGCAGTGACAGTTCAGAGATTAGCTTGAGAGCGATCGACCGAGTCGGGAGCTATACTTTAGTGCTTTGCCGTGAAGCTGTCTTTACCGTGATAGCCTGACAGCCTCAAGGCTGAGTTGCTGATATTTTTTCAGCATGTTTCTCCTAGTTTTTCGACGACTGTAACGTGTCATGCAACTGTCCTGTGTGATAGTGCTTATTGGTGAATAAATTGTGTTTTGATCCCTCATCAAGTGTTTGCCATTAATCATTCCAAATCTACAAACCCGTAGAACGCAACAATAGTTTTATTAATTCTTCTAATATTTTCTGTTCTAAGAAATTGATCTGATATAGCTCTAAAGCTTTCATGAATATATGAAATATTTCCACTATAAAGCATCAAATTTATATTCGGCTCAGCACCATTGCAGAAAACCATCATACTGGGCTGATCATTATCTAGTTTACTGATCTAGTGTTATCTAGTCCAGAAACCAAAATTTACTTGATAGCTGTCCTGTTAAGGAATTTGATTAATTGAAGTGTGATAATGACTATAATGCCAGTAGATATCATTTTTTTTAATATCATTGGCATTAATTGGAGTAATTAATATTTTTAAACCTTGCAAAAATAAAACATGGAATTACTTTAATTAATGTACTTGAAGTTTTACTCTTATTTTAATCCTTCCTAGTTTTATTTTAATGCTTAAATAATATGTAATAAATATTAATATGTATTTGCATAACTTCATATAAGAATTAAAAAAAAGAGTTTAATTACTTAAAGCACAGTAAAATCTAGTCACTACCAACTACTTTTTCTCATATTACCAATTCTATTTTTCACGTTTGTAAAATATTTCACACTTTATAAAATTATTTAAGAGGGTAAAAAATATTTGAAACGTTGAAACCTCAGAGAATATCTACTAATTTGCGTTTACACAAGCGGAAAGCTCTTAGCAAACCATTGTGGTAATAAAAATTCAGTTTAAATTAGTAAAAGTAAAAAATAGAGTTAAAGTAATGTATATTTAATAATATAATTTTAATTCATTATTCCTTCATTGGAAAAAACAATAATTAAAATTCCACTTTGTTGCCCACATTAGCAACTTTGTGAGAGCTTTCTAAAGAGAAACAGAAGGTTATCTATGTGTTTGTTGAAAGAGCAGAAATTAACATGTTGAAAGGTAACCTAATAATTTTTCAAATTTCTGAGAAAAATAAATTTTCAAATATACTTGGAATTACTTTCGATGTTTTTAATTTCTATCTATTCTTAAAGTTATACTTAGCGCAAATAAAATTTACATAGTAACAAAATCATAAAATGTGTTTACATGTGTAATCATAAAATGTATAATCTGCCTCCAAGAATATGAAAATCAGGCTATTAGCTTAAAGAACATATATATAATGGAAACACTTAAATAAAAAGAGGTTAATTCTATAAATTAACAGTGCAATAAAATATAAAATTGAAACAACTTATAGTAACTGGATAATTTCATTTTAGTTTAAAAATTAAAAAGAAGTATTGATTTTTTTTTTTTCATAGATTTGAATTGGCTATTCTATTACATAGTAAGTTAGTCAGGTAGAAGTATTCCATTTTTTACAAATGGACATCCCCCAAATTCAGGGCTGGCTATGTCCCTTCCTGCCTTTTTCTTTTAAGTTCCTTTTATATATTAGTATAGATAATGTTTAAACATAAAGCCATTAAAAATGCCTGTATGCTTATATAATTTCTTATGCTTGTTTATACAAGTAATGATTTTGGAGCTTTATGTATTAAAATTTATACTCCTTTGTTCTCATAGATGTAAAGATATCTGAAAGACGAATTCGCTCCAAGAAACTCAGGATGCGGATGTACGCTGATGAAGAAGAAAAAATTAGATCTATTCGGTATGATATGAGATAAACGATTTCAGTGTTTTGGAATTAGCAAAAATTTACCATACTTAGCAATTACATTTATTGAAATTAAGATTTACTACAAAACCTTTTGTATATTTATAATAAGATGCGTAGCTCTACCGTGACCTTCGAGAGGGAGAAGGCCATGACACTTTAAAATCATGGCGGAGCTTTCCGTCCGATGTTATCAATGGAAAGCCATCTGGATTTTTAAATTTTCGTCCGAAATTATAACTTTATCATGTTGCTTAGTTAATTAAAATAGCTGAAAGAAAAGAGGCTTTACTTTTCTTTAGCTTTTTTAGGCTTTTTACAGATATTTTAATTAACTTTGTGCATAAATATAATTGAGAGAATCGAAGAACAAACGAACATTTTACAAAAATTTAAACGCTGATTGAAAATTGCCACTGTCATGATAAATTGGGAAGGGGTTCTTAAGATAATAATTAATATTTTACCTAGGCTGAAGTATTAATTTATTTGCGTTTCAGAGCAAAATATCTAACCATCAACTTCTATATCTCCAACGTATGTAAATGAAATACTATATAAATTAGCTAATAAATGTGATAAAAAATATTTCGTACAAGAAACGTACCTAAATCTTATAACAAAAAAGCCTTCCAACATTCATATTTGAAATGAGATAACCTAACAAACAACATACACAACTGGCAATAAAAAAATAATTTTTCACAATGGCCTCTTTAATCACTGTCTGTTCCTGAGGTTATTGAACTATTTTTGGTATTTTAATTCTCTCTGTGCAGTTTTGCACTAAGTGACTTGAGTTCCCATAAATATAATACCCTTGTTTGATTGCCTCCAAGTTCGTCAGTGAAAAATTTCCCTTTTGGATATGGTTCAGGCTACTTTAACTATTAATCTAAAACTCGTGATCAGAAAATTTAGTTCTTCAGTTTTCTGAATATGAAATGGACTTTTCTTTCAAAGTAAAATAATGGTCACTTACATTAGCTAATTCTATTGGACTGAATCAACTTTCTCCCCGTCATGCTTTTACATAGGCTGATGTTTCTTTATCTAAATTTTCTATTGACTTGTCCACTATAATTAACTTTTCAAATTCTATAAGTTTCAAAATCCCCATTTTCCCTCAGTTTACAATAGTAATCCCATGCAGCTCTTAACTTTGAAGCAAGCTGAAAGAAAATGTGTTTCATTTCCGAATCCTTTAGCTTCCCTAAAATTTTGTAAGCATACATATGTCATTGGTTCAGATTCTTTCAGAATAATTATACTTTCTCATTTCTTTGTTCTTAACGTATGTCAATAAATTTTGTGTTCGTTTCTCCTAATATATTAATTAATCTTATGATTATTAACTAATTCCTCTGATCTAAATCAGATGAGATCCACAAGTTCATCTGCCTTCATAACTTCCAACATGAAATTAGGTCTCTTCAGCAGATCTTTACGCACCAAGGGAACACAATTAAGTAGATATTGCGCAGTATCTTCAAGGTTTTTAAATTTGGTGTAAGTGGAAAAAGTTTTAGTACTACAGGAATATCTGAGGGTCCTTAAATGTCCTATTGTCAACTGAGCCAGAGCTGTTTGTGTGAGTATATCGAGAACTTAATCATAATCCGACTTAAAGCTGGCGCAGCGCCAAGCATCGCAAGCGCCCGAAGTAGTTGTAAACGAGAACTAAGATTGGAATGCGAGTAGTTGTAGTGATACGTGTGTAAGCGAGGATGATAGCTTTTGTATATAATAAAGTAGCAAGTAGTTAAATAGAGTGTCTTGTGAAATAATTACCTACAAAGATATACATCTGGCAACGAGGATGGATTCGGACCATACATTAAACAGCCATCTTGGAGACTATGCTCCATCTCGTATCCTTTCAATTCACCACCGCTCTCCACCTGACAATCCTTCGTCCGAACCCATTTTCAGTTTTTCTTAGTTAATTAGTCTAAGGGATTTGTGTTTGTCGCTAATTTAGGGCAAAATTTTCCATAAAATTTAACCAATCCCAAAAAAACTTTGAATTTCCTGGACATTTCTGGGTTTCTTGAGGCCTTTACAATCGCTGATATTTTTTCATCTATCTTATGTAAATATCAATTTTATTACCTAAAACTTGTATCTCATCCTGAAAAAATGTACTTTTTCTAAATTTAATGTCAGTCCATGAGTTTTACATTTCTCGAAATTTTTTAAGGTATTTAAATGTGTCTCATCATCAGACCCTGTTATTCGCGCATCATCCATGAAGACTTTACACCCCTCCATTCCTTGGAATAATCCGTCTATGTAACGCTGCGAGATTGCCGGTGCTGCATTTAGCCAGAACATTAATCTCTGATACTTATATAATCAATCCTTTTTGTGTGTTTATTGTTAGCAATTTTTGAGGCTCAGGGTGTGCTTTCATTTGTAAATAAGCATGTTTAGAGAATGTTTTAAAAGACTTGCACCACGGACATTTAGGGACTGTAAAGATGAAAGCAATTGCTAGGTCTTACGTGTTTTGGCATGATACAGATATAGATATCGAAAATATTGCTAAAAATTGTTTTGAATGTGCAAAACATAAAATAGATCCTCCTGAGGTAAAAGTTCATCATTGGGAGTACCCGAACGCTCCAATGGAACGTATTCACATCGATTATTCAGAACCTGTTTTTGAGCATATGTTTTTGATAATCGTCGATGCTCACTCAGAATGGCTAGAAACCTATCCTATGAAATCAAGGTCGACTTTCAAAACAATAGAGTGTTTACGGGAACTTTTTTGCACGATTACCAAAATTGTTAGTGAGTGATAACGGGCCACAATTCACTTCACATGAGTTTAAGATATTTCTACAGGGTAACGGAATCAAACACAAAACAAAACTTCAGCACTATTTAAACCATCTAGTAATGGGCAGGCTGAACGGTATGTGTTTACAGTAACACAATATTTAAGAACAATGCAAAATTATCCGGCAACTTTGAGACAAAAACTCAGTTCATTTTTTCAATTCAATATAGGAAAATTCATATTCAATATAGTAAAGCTCCGAATTTAACTACTCTACAGAGCTCTGCAATGCTAATGCTGAAGAAGGAAATTTGAACAAGATTAGATTTATTAAGATCAGATCCCAAAAGGAGGGTGGAAGATAGAGTTCGAAAAAAACCTACGAGTTTTCAGACCCAGGATTTAAAGTTGGCAAAAGTGGCAGTAAGAAATTATCGCCAAGGTGCCAGACTATGGAGATTTGGAACCATCCAATCCAAGGATGAGTATCTTCATTACACTATAAATGTAGATGGTCAGCTATGGCGACGACATGTCGTTGATGTCGTGATGGAAGAACCATAACTGATGATGGCTGCATATGTCCACCTCCAGCTCTCGTGATTTCCAAAGAGCCTGATAAGAGTGGAGTTCTAGAACCATCCAATGATAATAGCCGCCAGGTAGATGAGTCTGTGTCATCTTCCAAGCCCAAGGTTTTATCGGATGTTCCATCCACCTGACCTGTTGCTGATACAACCAGGTTACCTAAAGGGCCGTTAGCACTGGGGTTTATCTGAGCTAACGGACACAGCTGGCGTAGCTGGCCCATCCCCAAAACCAGTTTTTTCCCATAGGGCAGCAAGTTGAAAAATCTGAACTGCAGGCATAGCGGAGCTAGTTGACACATGGAACTGACTCCTTTAGCTCAGATAAATCCGAGTCTGAATGGCCCTTTTAAAACCAGCTGTGCCATAACCTTTGTCCAGTAGAATTCGACGTCCCGCAGATAGACTGCACTTGTGATAAAGGTGGAGGGATGTGGCGTATTGAGAACGTAATCATAATCGGACTTAAAGCTGGCGCACCGCCAAGCATCGCAAGCACGCTAACTAGTTGTAAACGAGTTTTTATTCTCGTGATGTGGCGAGCACACATGCATATTGCTCAGTAAAGATGAATGCTGCCATTTACTGCAAGAAGGATTTCCGCCATAGTACTCCCCCTCCACATGCCGGAGGCACAAGGGGTCAGAGATACCGCTGATTGAATTTGAACTGCCAGAACGAGCAGTATACAGTGGTGGTTGGCCGGCACAGCTATTTCAACCGTGTTGCCCTATGGATTTACTGTAAGAGTTTGCTCAGGAACGGAAACTGATGGTGGAATGTCTGAAGCAAAGCATGCTGATTTCAGGCGATCTATGCGAATCACAGATTCCTTTCCCTTAATGAGAGGTGTAAAATTTTACTAAACCTTTATATTACTTGAAACGGGCCATCATACGGTAGAGTCATTGGTAGTTTCAGTGCATCGTGCCTCACAAGCACGTGAATGCATGACTGTAAAGCTGGGTGCATGAGATACTTTTGTTAACATGAGCTGATGTGGATACTAGAGATATCTCTGTCATTACCTCACACAACTTAATCTTCACATGAATGAAATCGGGTCAACAGAATTAGAAACTTGGGTGGGCTGCAAAAACTGCGAGAAGGCGAATAGTAGTTCCGTATACCATCTGTGAGCAGATTCCACTCAAATCTTCATTGTATGTTGATCGAAAACCGAGAAGTGCAACTGGAAGACTTAACGTCCACTGAATATTATTACGGTAAATCAGCGCCTATTTTAATGAGCGATGAAATCTCAAGTAATCCATTCCCTGCAAAGTGGTATGGGGTAGTCCGATTTCGGTGAACACCAAGAATCTTATTAAGAGTAGTGAACATGCACGACTCAAACTCTCGGCCCTTATCGGTACTTACGGTGATTGGAGCTCCAGACCTAGAAATCCAATGGGTTAAAAACGTTCGAGTGACAGATTTTGCCGAAATATCTTTCAATGGTATTGCTTCCGGCCATCGGGAGAATCGGTCGATGAGGTTTAAAAGGTAGGAGTATCCTTCCGAAGGTGGCAGGGACCCGATTATAACTAAATGCACATGATCAAAACGTTGACTGGGTACAGCGAAGGACTGCAATGGATTATGAGTATGACGTATAACTTTGGACTTCTGACATTCGATGCAACCACTGAAGAGTCACTAGGATTATTTTGAAGCAGGAGACTTGAAAAATGAGCAGTGCCGTCGCTGGGATTTGCACCACGGACCTCTCGAATACGCGCCGAGTGTGCTGACCATTACACCACGAAGGAATGCTAAGAAGGCAGAAGAAATACCTGGGCGACTGAGGATTAGGGAACCCAATCGCCAAATCCTGGAAGTGGAGAATTAACATCCACCACCTTTTTTAGTTCGGGTGCCATTGTAGAGTCACTAGGATTATTTTGAAGCAGGAGACTTGAAAAATGAGCAGTGCCCTCACCGGGACTCGAACCACAGACCTCACCGAGTGTGCTGACCATTACACCAGAAAGGCATGCTAAGAAGGCGGGAGAAATACCTTATAGCACAAGTCCAGTCAACGCAATCCTTTGATACAGTCTTTTGACAAATAAAACGAGAAAGAATGTCTTTTGAAGCCACAAAGCAAATAATCTAAGTAAGGACCACAAAAGTCATCGTATATCTGGATGAAAAAGGTCTTTGGAGAGAATCAAATGCTGCTCTGTAGAGTTGGCTGGGAACAAAAGGACGTATCTTGTCACCACTTACATCACAATATATATTTAGCCTAGGGGACAGTTCCATCCTTTGTAGATTTAATGAGCTACTTTCAGTTTACAACAGATGATTCAGTTTGGGATCATTATGTTAAAATTCAACAATCTGTGAAAAACTTGTTACCTAGGATTAGGTTAGGTTAGGTTATTTAATTACGGCAAAGCCTCGAGGGCTATCTGCCTAAAGGAATTCGAACCTCGGACCCAACCACCAGTGTTCAGCGATTTTAACGCTCGGCCGCTGGTGGGCCCCCACATACGCTTAAGGCTTATTGAGGGCCGACCCAATTTCTATGTGTCTTAAATTCTGCTGCCAAGCGCTTCCCTAAATTCTAAAAATTTTACCGCCCACAAATTTCGCCTCTCAGTGCCTTTCCTAAAGGTTTTGCCATCTCTTAATTTTGTTGCTCCGTGCTTCTCTAAATTATAACAATTTTATCGCCCAGTGCGACCTCACCAGCTCAAGAGTTGGTCCTTATGAACAAATTACTTATCCTCGATTTAAACACCACGAAATGTACTCTTTTGGCTTAAAAGTAGCATTACAAAAATTTATTTTTTGCATATGGAAAGAAATTTCTCTTAAATGTTTCCTCTTTAATGCACTTAACTGTTAGCTGAAGTTCGTAATCATCGCCAAGCGTAATGTCAACATGAAAGGATGCCATGCTCTTTGGTATTCAGTTAATACTGATTTTTTTAATTGTTCCGACGTCACTACATGGGTCATTTCTCTAGCTACCTTGTGTTGATATTCATGCGGTGATGAAAGCAAAAAATATTAACTAATGATTCGCTATGTTGAGGTCAGGGATATAAATTATTCAATAGCTGCAAAATAAGTAATGTTTCGATGTAGACTATTTCGGATTTGAGATGTATGTCAAGGAAAAAATGCGAGAGCCAAGTTATTGATCATGCGAATTTATGCTAATGAATAATTATTTCTTCCATGTCGAGGTATATTATTTAATGCCCAAGTCAAGTTAAGGATCGGGACTGCTCACATTTTTTATTATAAAAAAATATGAAATGCGTATGCTTAAAGGCATTTTTTTTTAAAAAAAAGGTTGGTGGTCCGGGTATTAGATCATTCCGGAATTGGACGACTGGATTACGGACTTCGTGGTATAATAAATCTGAGCTTGTATTAATTACCAAACAGTTGATAACATTATCTTAAGCACCCCACAAAAGCTGCATTATTGTTTTGGATGGGAAAAATTATTGAAAAATATTAAAAAGAAAGAAAGCCATGAATACTTAAAAGAATGAGTTGAAATTTTGAAACAGATGGAAGAAGTTAATTCAGGATTAAGAAAAGAATTGAAATAAAAAATAAATGGGAAAGAAGAAAAGGTATAAAATTACTTATAAAGTGTTTGAAGAAGTTAACATTACATTGCAGAAGGTTTTAGAAAAGGGGGGGGGCGCCGCTGCGCGCAATGAATTGGAAGTTGCTCTGTCAGCACTATCCTTATCTTCAGGGCAGATGTTTTTATTTTATTTGGCTTATAATTCCTTACTAATTGTAGTATTTCATCTCGATGTACTCCGTCTTTGATATGATTTAAGTCAAATTCCTCGTCATTATAATTCGCTTCCGATGGCGAAGAAAGTGACACAGAGGTTATTGAAAACGAAAAAATTTCGATTGATAAATTGGTCGGTATTTTCGACACAGCAATTATAGGACTTGAACAGCGGAACTTTGTAACTAAACAAGAAATTATGTCTGTTTCTAGAATTAAAGAGAATGTATTATCACATAAAAAACGAAGCAACTTAAACAACTTACTTTGAAAGAAATGTTTAATAAAGTAAACAAATTAATATTAAGTTTTTTTTTTTTTTTTTTTTTTTTTTTTTTTTTTTTTTTGTAAATTTTGATACCCTTTAGATCATAATTGTTCTTTATTTCATAAATTACGGTTTCATATTTTTAATTTTATAATTTCTGCATGCCATCTTACCAGATTTAAACTGATGATCTATAATCCGGAAAAATCGATAATCCGGAATCGCCGAAGTCCCGACGAGTCCGGATTAACGACATTTGACTGTATAAAATAGCGTCGTTTATTCATATATTTATTATCTTCATTATATTTTTTCATTACAACTTGAAGTCATTTGCATGTTTTAGACCTGAAAACACATGCATTAAATATAGTTTCTTTTATGCAGGGTGAAAATAGGAGAAAGTGCTGTTTTTAGAGCAAATACAAAGAAATATCCGTGATGATGATACAGCATAAATGGTAATTATGTGTTTTTTTAATCTAATAATATCATTTTCAGCTGTTCAAAATATCCTATCTATTTTTTATGTCTATATATTTTTCATTTCCTTGCACAGCTGAAAATGGAACACCCTGCTACTGTAATTGTTACAAAAATTATCTAACTAAGAGAACTGAAAGCATTCTGAAAAATGTTTTGGAAATGTTGTTATAAGATTATGTTATAAGATTATGTTTATAAGATAAAGTATATTACAGTCAAAAGTCGTTAATTCGGACACCCATAATCCGGAATGATCTATAATCCGGACCTCAAAGCTAAAAACTTTCTGCGCATACGCCGCGTTGGCACATGCGCACAGGCGTTTTACGTGTGCGCGTAAGACCTTGACTACTGCGCATATGCGTGTGCGCAACTGCAGAATACGTTTTCGCCTGCGCGTTTAATGTATAACGGACGGTGTAAGTTAAAATTATCTAATTATCTATTTCAGTTAATGTTAATGATTGCATTGTTCCTTAATCTTCGAATTGGATCCCGCTTATTATTTTTTGCAGACTGTAAGAGCAATTTTATAAAAGTAAACTTGAACTTTCGATTATGTCAAATAGAATTTCCGATGCTATAACTTCCAAAGGATCTACAAAACGAAAGTATGTTTCGATGTCCAACAAACAAAAAGTGGAATTGCTGCAAAAAATGGATAAAGACATGAAGAATGTGACAGAGAGGTTAGTGAAAATGAAAAAATTTCGATTGACAAGTTAGTCGGTATTCTCGGCACAGCAATTAATGGGACTTGAACAGCGGAACTTTGTAACTGAACAAGAAATTATGTCTTTTTATAGAATTAAAGAGAAAGTATTTTCACATAAAATGAAGCAACTTAAACAACTTACATTGAGAGAAATGTTTAATAAAGTAAACAAATAAATATTAAGATTTTTTTTTTGTAAATTTTGATACCCTTTAGATCATAATTGTTCTTTATTTCATAAATTACGGTTTCATATTTTTAATTTTAGAATTTCTGCATGCCATCTTACGAGATTTAAACTGATGATCGATAATCCGGAATCGTCGAAGTCCCGACGAGTCCGGATTAACGACTTTTGACTGTATAATCATTCAGTAATATTCACTCATTACATACTGAATGTAACAGTTTTGTTACTGTATTATTTATTTTAATTAAATTACTTAATTAGTACAATTAATTAAGCTAGGTATTTTTCATGCATTATTTCAGTGTCTAAAATTGTAGTTTAAAATATAATAGAATCTTATCCTAACTAAGAACATAATTAATTATAATGGATTAAGCAGTAATTATATTTGGAGAGAACAAAACTGACTTGCATAGGCAGGGTCTGGTGGTGTCAATGTTTGTTCTCAAAGTAAAGATAGCACCTGTGCGGGCTTAACTTTACTTATATGTCAAACTCACAGTTATTAATTTCATAAATCAGGGCTTTCAATAAGCCCGTTCACAGAATTTGTCTTTCATCTACAACAGCAACTCTCACAGAATTTGTCTTTCATCTACAACAGCAACTCTCACTTACGTCACCAGTCACATGGCTACACTGCAGCAGTGCAAGCCCGAACATGCTGCCCAGCATTTCAAATGTGTTAGCCTTCAAACTGTCATATAAACAAATTAATGTAAAATCATCAAACCATAATCTGACATTTATCATATAAACCAAAAATAATACCACAAGAAAATCAGTTAGATAACAGTACTTTGACAATGCTTATGTGTAGCATATTCAGTACTAAAATGCTGATAAAAGCAATAGTCTTTTTTTTTTTTTGTAGTGGTAACATACATAATTTTGTAATTGGTCCCTTGAATGTACCATACTGAGTTTTTACATTTTACACATGATCTTTTCCTTCTCTACCATAAAATACTTATATTAATCTACCAACTGACCATTTAAAAAGGGGCAGATTATCCTAATTAAGACCATGTCTCCAACATTTATATTGTTCTTAATTTACTTCTTTTAGCAACTTACCAAATATACTGCTTGCAAAGAGCAGTTTTATAAATACAAAAATTTTATAAATGCAATTTAGTGAATGCAAGTTAAATTTTATTTATACAAGTAGTAGAAGGTTTTACCCAAAAGTAAACGTCATTTTAAGGTAAAAATTTTCGTTTCTTTTTTTCTGGAGTGTTTAATCTGTGGACATTTTCGCTTGATGCTCCAACAATAGTCAGCCATCATACATACATCCCATCTTCATTAGTGCCATGTCTCCATGGATTTCAAATCTTGGTCGAATCACTCACCCTGCTTATCACTGTCTGCACCAAGATTTTTGAAGAAGTTACAGAGATCGCTATGGGAAATGCAATTTGAAGCTCATGTTGCAACCAAGCATTTTGAAGCTCACCAAAATTTGCTGGCCAGTTTCGTTGTAATTCTGTGCTTGTTACTTCCAAGAAAGTTTTCGACAATGCTTTTGAATGACGTTAACCGTTTGAGTCCGGCGAAGTGCTTTCGCGCTTCACTTGTCATATGCCAAAAATAGGGCGCAGCAAGATAGCGCTTCTCTTGTTTTGTATCGAGAATGCGAAGACGCTGCTGTTGGTTAGTATACTTTACGCAATTATTGAGAGCAGTTGTATCAGTAGCAGTTGTTTTATAGGAATTGGAAATTGTTTTCATTTTTTTACCAAGTGTTATACTGATAATTACAAAATAACCCATGTCAAGTTCTGATTCAGTTGAAAGTGACTATGTTATGAGAAGTGATAATGAAAAGTATAGTAATAACCTTGAAAGTGATAGTGGAAGTGACATCATCATTCTTTCTAAGAGATTACGAGTTATTAGTGATAGCAGTGATGATGATGAAGTAACTGCAAGTACACTGCTCAAAAAAAAAAAAAAAAAAAAAAAAAAAAAATGGGACAGTGCTATATTATGGTGATTTCCTGTTATGTTTTACCACCAATCCTCGAATTCCATATCACAGATTATGTTCTTACTGCATTAATATAATATTAACAAGACATAGTGCACAATAAAAATTAAGCTTTATTTAGGAACTTCGCGCACACTGCCCGACAGCCTGCCTGTTTCGCTCTGCTCGCTACTCGTAAGAAATTTCTCCTCTAGGGTTGCCACACTTATCGGAGGGCGCAAGGCGCGCTCCTTATCGCCATCACCACAGAGTTTCCCCCCAGTTCCTTTAATGGCTATTCAAAGGAACGACATAGGTTATGAAATTATCTCAGAGTATCCGTGCTGTCGGGTATTTTTTTTTATGATTACAAAATTAGAATATAAAATTAGAAAAGATCAAAATGCAATTCAATATATAACAAGGTATTGACACATATAATAAAAATGAAATAACAAAAAATATGTTAAGATATGAATTTAAAAAAAATGTTTTAAATTGTTATGTAAGAAGCAAGTTTCTTAGGGAAGTGAACATGTCTTCCCGATCTGGTGACAGTTTGTGTCTTAGAGAGTTCGTTTGCAGATTTATTCTGCTGAACTGTCTTTAAGTCTTTATTTGTTTTCAGTTCAGGCAAATTAGAGTCCGAAAGCAAATAGGCTGGTTTCACACGGTCTATAGACACAGTAGATTTCAGACCGTTAACATCAATTGTGAAAGTTTTGTCCGTTCTAGAAAGGACTTTATGCGGACCTGTATATGGTTGGCACAGAGGTGGCTTTACTCGATCGACACGTAAGTATACATGCGTACACGACTTAAAGGTAGCACTTACGTAACATTTTTCTTGGCAATGTGCAGATGTTGCTATTGGATTCAATTGTTGCATTCTATGCCTAAGATTCGTGATAAATTGTGTGTCATACGGAGATATCTTAGATGACGTTATCATATCACTAGGCAGCTTGAGAGTTGTGCCGTATACCAGTTCAGCACAAGATGACTGTAGATCTTCCTTTACGGCTGTCCGAATACCAAGCATAACAACTGGTAGTGTTTCAGTCCAGTTATTGGTCTCGTGAGCCTTGAGAGAAGATTTTAAATGTCGATGAAATCGTTCAACAATGCCGTTGGACATTGGATGATAGGCTGTTGTTGTGATTCTGTTCGTACCTAAAATGCGCGTAAATTCTGCAAAAAGTGCGGATCTCATTTGAGAACCTTGGTCTGTTGTTATGATCGATGGGCAGCCAAAACGAGATATCCAACAGTTGAAGATGGCTCTGCAAATGGTTTCCGTTTTCATATCCGGGATGGGAATGGCATCAGGCCATCTGGAGAATCTATCTATTAGAGTCAAAAGGTACACATTGCCTTCTGATGGAGGTAACGGTCCGACGATATCCATATGGATTTCTGAAAAACGTGCATCAGGAAGAGAGAATGTGCCCAGTGGTGCTTTAGTATGCCTAGTAATTTTCGATTTTTGGCAAGATTCACAGGATTTCACCCAATTTTTGATATGACGTTTCATATCGGGCCATACATAACGAGAACAAATAAGCTTCGTAGTAGCTGCATTTCCTGGATGTGACAGATTATGCAGATGATTAAAGATGAGTCTGCGAAAGGAATTCGGAACAAATGGACGAGGAATGTCTGTTGATATGTCACAAAGAATATTACCATCAGAATATTGGCACGGTTTAAATTCCAGTTTCAAAGATGATGTGTTGTTTTTGAGCAGGTCTTGTACCTCCGGATCATGCCGTTGAGCTTCCGAAAATTTTTTAAAATCCAAAAATGGAGATTTTGTTATGGAATCAATTTCGATTCTTGAAAGAGCGTCAGCAACGACGTTTTTTGAACCTTGCACATGCCTAATATCAGTAGAGTACTGAGAAATAAAATCTAAATGGCGCAATTGTCGAGGTGAACATTTATGAGGGTTCTGTTTAAAAGCGTATATTAACGGTTTTTGATTCGTATAAATTATAAAATTTCTGCCCTCTAACATGTGTCGGAATTTCTTAATTGCAGAATAAATAGAAAATAATTCCCTATCGTACGCGGACCATTTCTGTTGACTTTTACTGAGTTTCATAGAGAAAAATGCTATAGGTTCCCATGTTTGTTGAGACAACTGCATAAGTGTGCCGCCGATTGCGACGTCTGAGGCATCTACCCAGATGCTTAGCTGGGCTCCGGGAATAGGGTGTCTCAAAAGGGTAGCCTGAGCAATGGCATTTTTGGCAGCAATAAAGGCTTGTTCAGCATTCTCGTTCCAATTTAATTGTGGGGATGAATCCTGAACACGAGAACGAGATTTCTTTTTATTAATATAGCCTTCTAACAATTTTATTAAAGGAGAAAGAATATGTGCTGCTTTAGGTATGAAACATCTATAAAAGTTAAACATGCCTAAAAATCGGCGAAGCTGAGTGAGAGTGGTAGGTTGAGGAAAATCTAAAATACATTTGACTTTGTCAGGAAGAGGTTCAATTCCGTTTTCACTAAGGTGAAAACCTAAGAAATCAAAAGATGTTTGACCAAAGGTGCATTTTGAAACATTTATGCAAAGTCCATATTCCTGAAGTTTGGAAAATAAAGCTTTCAAATGCCTGCAATGTTCCTCAGAATCTTTAGAGGCTATGAGCAAGTCATCGACAAAAGCGTAAACGCCTTCTAAATCCCGCGTGACTTCATCTATAAAACGTTGAAAAGTCGCGGATGCATTGCATAAGCCGAATTGCATACGGATACTTTCGAATAAACCGAATGGTGTGCATATGGCGGTTTTGTGGATGTCGGCTGGGTTAATTGGTATTTGATGGTATGCCTTAATCAGGTCGACATGACTAAAAATTTTAGTACCGTGCAATGCAGCAGTAAAATCGGCTAAACATGGAATAGGGTATTTGTCTTTTATTGTTTGAGCGTTCAATGCTCGATAATCTCCTACAGGTCTCCATTCCAGACTTCCCTTTTTTGGAACCATGTGAAGTGGGGATGCATAATTGCTGCTCGAAGGTCTCAAATGCCCCAATTGCATCATAGTTTGAAATTCTTGTTTTGCTATTTTTAAGGGATCTGGAGCTAACCGACGAGGTTTTGCAACCACAGGTGGACCTTTAGTTATGATATAATGAACGGTGTTGTGTTTAACAGGTTGGTTAGGATCTGGTGATCTAGTAACTGAAGGAAATTCTTTTAAAATTTTGTGATATGGTGTATCACTAAATACAGTTTTTACTGAATAAATGCTTGCATTTTTCACGCAACCGACGGTTTTAAAATGCGTTTTTAAATCTTTGAGACATTTGTTTCTGAGATCAGGCACCAATTCAAAGAAATGGAGAAAATCTGCTCCAAGAATGGGTGTACTAACATTTGCTATAAGAAAAGTCCATGTAAACTGTCGTCTTAATTTGAAATCCAAAGAAAGTGTTTTTTGACCATAAACATGAATAGTAGAAGAATTAGCAGCGAAAAGTGTTTGTTGGGACGAATTCCGTTTTTGAGAATTATTTGCTGGAAGTAAGGACACGTCAGAGCCGGTATCGACCATGAATGAAAGGTTTGTTCTACGGTCACGAACGAACAGGCGACGCGAAACTTGAGGCAAAGAATAAGTCGCCTCTATTCTTTGCTGGTTTCGTTTCCCTGCCATGAACAAGGTTTTGTACATTTGTCATCTCTACACTTTTTCCCAAAACGTCTATGATACCAGCAAACAGAATAATCTCTCCTTTTGGAATTGCTTCTTTCCTTATTGCGATCTCCGCGATTTGGCGAGCGACCACGAGAAAGAGAAATGCGATCAATACGTTTGTTTAATTTTTCTATTTGTTTAAATAATTTATCCTCAAGAGACTGATCGACTGTGCGAGAAACGGCACAAGTCCCTGGGGTTGGATTTACTTCTAAAATTCTGTCGGCAATTTCTGCAGCTTTATCTACAGTTAAATTGGAAACCGCTGCCAAAATAGAGTGAACAGTCGAAGGCAAACGTTGAAGGAATAATTCTAACATTAAGTTATCAGGAACATTTAAAGATTCTGCTCGACGTTTCATATTTCTAACCAAATCGGAAGGTTTTCGAGAGCCTAATTCTTCTCCAGATAATAATTGGCGAATTTCTTGCTGAGAAGATTCTCCTGCACGATTTATTAACTCAGTTTTAAGCTTTGCATATGGATCAATAGGGTCTGGTTTCATAAGTAAATCCCGTACTATTGATGCAATATCTGGTGGAAGATGAGCAACTACATAATTATATTTAGTAATGGATTCTGTGATAGGTTTGGGGGTGGCAAGAGCAAAGGTACTTTCACACATAATAAACCATAAAGATGGGTCTGATCGGTTATAAACCGGAATTTGGACGGCATGAACATCAGACATTGTGCAAGGTTTTTAAGCCAAAATAAAAGCAAAAATTTAACTAAAGAAAATGAAATTAAATGATAAGTAGAAAACAGAATTATAAAATGATCTATAATTACTACTCATCTGTGATCCGGAGGACGAAAACCGATGTAATCCATTACTTCTGGTTTGGAGATCTTGAGTGATGGCTTGTAGTCAAAACCGAAAGTGCTTGAGAACTGTTCATACGATTTAACACAGTCCGGGTTACCATTATGGTGATTTCCTGTTATGTTTTACCACCAATCCTCGAATTCCATATCACAGATTATGTTCTTACTGCATTTATATAAATATTAACAAGACATAGTGCACAATAAAAATTAAACTTTATTTAGGAACTTCGCGCACACTGCCCGACAGCCTGCCTGTTTCGCTCTGCTCGCTACTCGTAAGAAACTTCTCCTCTAGGGTTGCCACACTTATCGGAGGGCGCAAGGCGCGCTCCTTATCGCCATCACCACAATATCTCCCGTTCTACTGGGCCGATTGACAAAATTCAAACTGCGTTTTTCATGTCTCGAAAGCGCGACTTAGGATATATATTAGATTTATATATAGCACTATTCTAACATAGGTATTTTGACACAAAATCGGACTTTTTCTGAAATAACATACCAATTTTTTTACATATTTCGATTCTACGACTCAAATTATGCCAGAATACCAAGTTTTGTAAAAATCGTACGAATAGTTTTTAAAATATTAGCTCTCAAAATTTTAGCTCCTCAATGTTAATTGAATTTGGCAAATATTTATTAATATCTCTTTTTTTATTAAACTTTTTTGATTTTTTCTCTCACATTTCGAAATTTTGGTTCATTCCAAATAAAATTTACCCATTTTTTGCGTTTTATTTTTTAAATTTCTATTTTTAAATAATTTCTATAGATTTTTCGAAAAAAATTTTGAATTATAATCTATAAAATTTTTACCATCATCTTAAAGTATGTGTATTTTTAAGCATATCTGCAAAAAATTAGACTTTTTTATTCAAAATTTTCTAAGATATACACGAATTTACATAATTTCGCGTTTTGAAATTTGGCACCTTTTTTTTGAGCGATAATAACGCCAAATGTGGTCTATGGATTTTTGTTACACTGAATTGCCACAGCTATTTTTAACCTTAAACTTCAAGTAAAATTTTACGGAGAATTAATTATATGACATTTTTCCCTCAATGATGCGTAATAAATATTTATTAATACTATATGAAAGGCTATTTTTTAAATTATAGATGATATTATTCAAATTTTTAACTATATTTTTTTAAAATTTCTCTCGTATCTTTTTTTTTTTTTTTTTTTTTTTTTTAAATTAAGAGTAAGTTTTTGTAAGACTAAATTTTTACCTTCGGCGTTTTATCGTCTGCTACTTTACTTCGTTTAAATCGAATTGTCTGAAACTGAGAATTTTCGTTTGATATTTATTTGAATTTTATAACATTAACTGCATAATTTATTTCTAAACAAACTGTTGCTTTTGAAGTGGCTGAAAGAGCGGCTGATACTATTATCCATATTTTTAAAGCACAATATATTTTTATAGAAACATTATATTTAGAATAATCATTTTTTATAAAAGTCAAATTATGATATAAACATACAACCCTCTAGAGACTGAATTAATGGAAGTTCAATGGTTATGTAGAAATGATCTGCAGCTACTTAATGGCTGGATAAGTCAGCAGATTCTATGGACAAGTAAGAATAATTATATAAACGACACCAACATTCTGGATTCAATAAACAACAAGGATACGATGTTTACTAAATGAATTTAAGAAGTTTTAAAACATAAAAAATCAACTCATTTTTTCCCTAAAATGTATTTTTGTGCGTAGCGTATTTTCATTATATCTTTAAAATTCTAATTTGGAATGTAATTGACAAGAACTAAATCCTAATCATCAGTAATATAATAAGTAATTATTACGGTTATTAATAAATCCTTCTTATAAAGTAATTGCAAATATTTCAAAAAACTTTCTGTCTGAATGCAAACATTTTTCTATGCAAATATTTTAAATTTTATATTAATCAAGATTGCACACCATATTACTTATTTCCATTTCAATTCTTACCGTCAGTTCTAGTAGAATTTACAAATCAATTATATTTAATTAAGGATTGGATTGGATTATTTAATTATGGCAAAGCACACGAGGGCTATCTGCCTAAAGGGAGGGATGCCTTCGTGGAAGACTTTCTAAGGGAAACTGGCTCGTATACACGTTACACATGGGGAAAACCACGAAACCGCCCATGCGGCCAGCCCGTTCGCGGGATTCGAACCTCGGACTGAACTACCAGTGTTCAGCGTCTTTACCGCTCGGCCGTTGGTGGGCTATTTAATTAAGGAATGACCATCTAAGTTAAGAAACAGCGTACCGGAACAACATTTCAATTATTGGCGCCGTATCTTTCATGTTACTCCCGATTGGTAGCTACATGATTTTTAATGAATATTCGGATTTTACTAGTAACTTCACTTGGAAATCGCGCTTAAACTAGGTTAGTTGGTTATTTGAACATAGAAAGAACATGGGAGCTATTTGATTAAGATGCTTTCATAGAGAATCTTTGTAAAAAGAACCTAAAAAACTACGAAAACCAACCATGCAGCCTGGGTTAGACTGAGCAGCAAACAATTAGTATTTAACAATCTTTTTTTTTTTTTTTCAAATGCTTGGCAACTGATGAGGCTCCAATTAAATCTCCAATTTAATATTTTATTTGTAAATATTTAAAATATTGTTGTATTCTTAGACACAAAAAGCAGAATTTAAGTTTTGTTAACTCGTTAGTAAACTACCAAGCCGTAGTGCAAATGAATATTCAATTTCTTTGGCAATAATTGTATTCACTTAATATTCTTGGAATGAGCTAAAGAAGGAACGTTCTCGGAAGATTAAAGAAGTGTTTAAATCCAGTGATATTAGGTTTGTCTTACAACCTCAGGATCAAAACGATTCTGCAATTGCCCGAGTAGTTGACTTGTAAATAGATGTGAATTGATGACTTTAAATCTTACATTATTCAGCCAGAAAACGTATTCCAAATGTTTTGTATTGCATGACAATGCATCTTTTCATTATTCAATAACCAGTCGGAGAACCGCTTGTGTTCCGAAAATAAGTATGTGTACTCAATCGTCCTGCATGTTTTTCAAATTTGTCTTCTTGTGATTTTTTTTCTTTCCCAGAAACTAAAGTTGCCTCTCAAAGGAAAGTTTTTTGACATTGAAGAGACAAAATTAATATGACATCTACTTTTAGAGGCATGTCAAAAACAGATCTCTACAAACCTTCTCTTCCATTACATGTTGTGCAGTCAGACAAAAAGTTACATCAGCGTAAATTCTATAATCTATTTTTATTACACTCTGATTACTTTATTAACATACAGTGAATATATACTAAATCTTTTACTTTAGCTTAAGTAATTCGGAATTTTTGACGGAATTGTTGTCGGAACTAGGACTTAGAAGATAAGTCAAATTAAATATTTCGATAACCCAATAAATTCAAGTTCGAAATTTCAATATTTTATTTTCGGAGGGAGGGGAAATGTTTTCAGGTTTGGTCCATTATACTAAGTATATTTGCTTCGATTTTTTATTTTTCCATAAAAGCGAAAATAATTTGAAGCTATGCATTATGTGGTATACATATAATGCATAGCTTCAAATTAAAATTTAATAATATACAGAGTGGTTATAATTAAAGTTCCACATTGAAACGGTCATAAAAAGAAAACTACTGGATTAAATGTTATCAAACTTGGAAATCGTGTAAAGGAGGTCATGGGAATTTATTTTCCGCGAAAAAAAGGAATTTGGAAACCTCACCACCAGGGAGGAAATGGCGCTGTATGCAATATTGTTAAACGAAATATGGGTCGGAATCTAACTTAACCTTTTGTTAAACAAGTTTAATATGTTGTATAGCCTTAAGAATCTTTGAAGTATGCAAATTACCATTTAAAGACGTTAAATTCGATAAATGTCGAGTGCGCCATCCCTGTAAGTGAGAATTTCGTCCGTGAAAACCACGAATTAGCGATTAGAAAATGTGAGATCGCAAATCACTCTCACAAGTGCGTACAATCTGGAAATCGTTTTCTTACAGATCGCTAATTTGTAATTTTTTAAGCCTGAATTCGGAACTAAAACATGAAGATACTGATTCAAAGCGCTTTTAATTGATTTGGACCAAAGAAATCTCTCATGTTATCTATCTACTTCCATTGCATTCTCCTACTGCATTCGATTGCATAACAGTCATTTCACACCGTTTACTGTTGAATGACAGCTAGTTTTATAACTGAACCATTTTTTTCTGAAGAGCAGTGGACAGCTGGACTACTGCGATTGCAGCTCACTTAGAGCCAATATTGAAATGTTTCGTGATACATGAACTGCAGTAACGTGGCATTTTAGATACTACGATTTTTATGCAGGGCTGGGCACCACCTCAAGAGTGTCGCATAGTTACTTAGGCAACATTTCACGAATGAACGTCTTATAGGCCAACACTTCCCCTCTTCCCACCAGACCTCAACCTCTGCGACTTTTGTCTATGAGGTTATCTCAAAAGCACTGTTTATGGTGATAATCTAAACAATTTGGCAGAAATGAAAAATGTGATACACTGATAACATTCCTCCTCATATGCTATGTGTAACATGTATACGAGCCAGTTTTCCTTAAAAAGTCCTCCACGAAGGCATCCCTCACTTAAGGCAGATAGCCCTCGAGTGCTTTGCCGTAATCTAATAAAGCAAACCAAAACCAAACCTGATATGCTAAGAGCTGCTGTTCAGAATGCAGTAACATGATTTAACTTGCTTTCGGAAAATGCTGGACGCTACATTGAACATGCTTTGTAACACGTTTCGGAAAATATTAAACGCATTTTAAACAGATGTTTTCGTGTCTTATTTCATTTAACAATATTGTATACAGTGCCATTTTCCCCCTGGTGGTGAGTTTTTGAACTCTTTTTTTTTCCGCGGAAAATAAATTCTCATAACCTCCTTTACACGATTCCCAAGTTTGATAACATTTGGTCCGGTAGTTTTCCTTTTATGACCATTTCAAATTGAAACTTTAATTATAACCACTATGTAAATTAAACTTTAAAAGTTTGACAGTTTGGTTCAAGTCCCAGCTTTAAAAATATATATATAAATATAATCTTTTATATTAATTCTCTTAGAAAGAATGTTTTAAGAAGCTAATTTTTCTCTCTCGTTCTAGACTGTATAAAAAAAACATGATCTTTAGTATGATTTAGATTGTTTCAGCCGATATAAGAATCGGGTTACTCTGTGGTGCAGAATAAACCCTGCTGGACTGTTTTATTTCTTTGTTATTTAGCAAAAATCTTTTAATTAAAATATTTATCCCTTGGACTTCGCTTTAAACTTTATTTATAGCTAAAATGACTAGAAAATGAAAAGCTGTCTTTAGCTGAAACGCAATTCATATAATTGATATATTAAAAAATTGACAAGAATGCAAAATGTATGGAAGTCTAGCAGTCGAAAAATCTTAATTTTCTTGTGTGAGCACTGAAAATAACTGTAGAAGGAAAGATGAAAATTAGGGAGAAAAGTAAGCAAAAATTTGCAGGGAAATTTGGCTGTCAGACATACCAAGATGTTCAAAAGTTGGACGCTTTCGAATATACTTTCAGGATACTTCAAAGAATTTAGGTGTTCAAAGAGAAAACACTTGGACGTGTACACCAGCAAATACCATCAACTGAGCTTGTGTTAACAGAAAAAACAAAACGATATCATTGCAGATTAAAGTGAAGAGCGACTGGTTTTAAACTATATGGTTGTGTAAATTACGTTATAGAACATCATATCGTATCATAAATGGTGAATCCCATGATTTTCTCAGTCGAATTATTTGAAGATTCAGGAGTTTATCCAGTGATGTATGTGGATGTCACCTAAAGATGTTTTTTTCCCTTTCCTGATGAAACAGCGGCCGAGCGGTAAAGTCGCCAAACATTGGTAGTTCGGTCCGAGGTTCGAATCCCGCGAACGGGCTGGCTGCATGGGCGTTTTCGTGGTTTCCCCATGTGTAACGTGTATGCGAGCCAGTTTCCTTTAGAAAGTCCTCCAGGAAGGCATCCCTCCCCTTAGGCAGATAGCCGTAGTGTGCTTTGTTATAATAAAATAAACCAAAACCTTTTGATGAAACCAGTCTTTCCTTTCATCTCATACCTTTAAAATGTTTAGCCTCTAAAGACTGATAAAGGCTCTGACGAAATACTTCGTGAAGAACTTTCTAAGAGAAACCAGCTGTCATACGCGGTACACATGAGAAAATCCACGAAAACGCCCATGCAACCAGCCCGTTTACCGGGGTTCGGACCCCGGAGTGAACTACCAGTGTTCAGCAACTTTACCGCTCGGCCGTTTGTGGGCCTTTATGAAATGGAAGGCGATAACTTTATTTAAAATAATTGTCAGAAATACCAAAATGTTTCGAAAAGTTGGATACTTTTCAATATACTTTCAGAATGCTTAAAGAAAAAGAGAAGAAAAATAAATTTTTTCGTAAAATTTAGCATTCGTATTTTTTTTAATTTAAAACTTTTCAATCTTATGGTATTTGATTCTTGCGATTTCAAAAAAAAAAAAAAAAAAAAAAAAAAATTGACTAAAATATGAATAACATTTTAAGAAACCAAATGTAGGATAAAATTGTGTAAAGCAATGGGCACAATGATAAAACTGTTTAAAGCAGTGTATGCAAGTCATCCTAAGTTAAAATATCAATTATACATCTCTCTTATTTATATATATTTTTTCTGAACGGAACATTGAAAGGCGTGTAAAACTGTACTTTACTATATTTTCTCTTTTAATATAGTATGCAGTTTTCAAACGCATCGTAGTCTGGGTTACAAAGAATTTTTCCGAAAGAAACGCAGTTCAAAGAAATAAAATCAAATTCTGGGAAATTGATATTAATAAATATATTTAAAATGCTCAGTTCGAAGGAATAAATAGAAAATTTTAAAACAATTATCTGAAGAGACAATGCAACACAAACAATTAAAATAAAAGTATAAAAATTTAAAAATGACCTAAAATAAAAACTATGACGAAAAATATATATAAAGAAAACTATTTGAAAAAAAAAATAAATAAACGCTGCACCTTTATTTTCGCAGTTCGAATAGGTAAATGGAAATTTTTAAAACAGTTATTCGGAGAAGAAAAAAAAAAAAAAAAAAAAGTGCAACTTAAACAATTAAAATGAAATTCGAAAAAGAAAAAATTACTTAAAATAATAAGTTATAATTAAAAATATAATATAAAGAATATTATTTGGAAAAAAGGAACGATGGTGACTTTTTTTCCTCTCACGGGAAAGGAAACTAGGTTGCCATATATTAAGAAGTTCGTCAAGTAAAGTATTCTTGGCGCAAACTGACAAAAAGTGCCAACATAAATTTGTGAATTTCTCCGTAAATTTCGCTCCAAATTTTACAAAATTTCATATTTAGGCCTAATTTGAGCCGTAGAATCGAAATATGTAAAAAAATTGGTATGTTATTTCAGAAAAAGTCCGATTTTGTGTCATAATACCTATGTTAGAATAGTGCTATATATAAATCTTAATATATATCCTAAGTCGCGCTTTCGAGACATGAAGAACGCAATTTGAATTTTGTCAATCGGCCCAGTAGATCGGGAGATATAGGACTGTCTTTTTTTTTTTTTTTTTTTTTTTTTTTTTTTTTTTTTTTTTTTTGAGCAGTGTACCTCCGATGACGATATTATTGATGAGTTTTTACCCGTGGATACAATTTTTTCGACCGAATCGAATACTTTTTCTGAAGTACCTGGACCAAAGCATGACCCTCCTCCTGATGCGAAACCAACTGAATATTTCAATAATTTTTTTTCAAGTATACTAACCAATAGCAGCGTTTTTGCATTCTCGATACAAAACAAGAGTAGCGCTTCGCCGGACTCAAACAGTTAAAAACCTTAAAATAAATAGAAACAGTCATTGAAATTGCAGTCGAACTGCATTAAAATAAAACTGTTGTTGGCAGTTGAAACAGTCGTTGAACTGTATTAAATGCACAAACGACAAAAGATTTATTCCTGACGATGTGCATATTTAGAAGTAATTTATTTTATTTTCTCAACTTGAATATTTTTTTTATATTATTATTTGCTTTTTACTATTCTGCAACAGTGTTTAGTTTGTTTCGAATATGTAATGTGTTCAGAATATTTAAAAAAAAAAAAATTTTTTTTTAAAAAAGAACTTTTATGTTAACAGTAAATGTATTTATTTTATACTATTCTTCAACAGTGTTTAATTTGTTCTGAATATATATATATATATAAAGAATATCCAAAAAATGAAATAAATTTAAAAAGAACTTTTATATTAACAGTAAATATGGGATGAAATATCAAACAAACATATATTAGAAAATAAATGTAAAATAAGAGTAAGGAAACTGATTACTACACGTTGCAGAAACCTACAGCAGTAATTTAATGCAGTTCAAAAGTATAAAGACGAGTGAAAGAACAATAATGTCTATTTCCGTTTATGCTTTTTAAGTCCCGAGTAAATAAATTCTGGCATATCTGGGCTTATCTGAAAAAGGACTCAGTAATTCTTAATCTAAGCAGTAATAAATATTTTTCTTGTGGTCTATGAATATTGTTTACAAATTTAATTTTTGCATAATAGTGGAATTTCTATTAAATGTCTCGTTCTTAGCCCGGCGCCTATGCGTGGCTGAAATCCGTACTCGTTGCCAGGCGATTGCGCATGTGTGAAGCAGAAGCTGTGCTAAGGCAAAGATTACGCGTTGTTAAGAAGAAAAACTTCTCCGCAACAGGAGTGGCTTCGTTCCAGCGTAAAGGGAAACACCTGCGCATGCGCGAAATATCTATCGCCAAAGCTCGAAGCTGGCGTCGACGTTCGAAGGTTACGTTTATCAAGAGTTCATAAAATGAATATCGTTTTAAATTTCGCTAAACGTTAAAGGAAAAGAAAATATTTTTTCGCGCATGTAAATTAATTAATGGATTAGTTACTTTGAGCAAAAAAAGTACGAAAATCCGAGTTTCAATTATCGCGAAAAGTTCGTCAATTTCCTGTACACATCGCGGAGAGGGAAAATCTCCCCGCGAGGTTCCGTCGCCAAATCCCTTGGCGAATTTTCCTTCCGCTTTCCAGCGGCGTAATAGCAAACTGGTTTACATTACGTCTATGGAACCTTTCCTTCTTTACATATACGTTCTTTGGCTAAGCAGAGAAGCAACTCCAACACGAGAAGTTCTCCAGCGTTACTCTAGTCACGGGTTTACGTATGCAAGAACACTGTGACTATTCGATTTCTTTTTACTTTTTTTCTTTTAATTTTTGCACTAGCGACCTGCATACGCCCCCCCCCCAGTGCAATTTTACTTGTTTACCCGAATATAAAACCGTGCGTATAGTTTTACAAATAATGGTAGTTTATATGGACTAAGCTTTTGCGAGGGACTGCTAATGAAGTGCAATACAAAATCCCGTACTTTAAAAATTAAATACAAAATGCTATTCACAGTGATGGGAGTAATATGGTTGCGCGAAGCTTCACTGATCTGAGCTCAGACCTCCTTCTTTGTATTCTAATCTTCTTTTTCAAAGCATGCTGGGCCAATAGCTTGTAGCAGATGCTTTCTTAGAGTAGGTAAACTTGGTGTTCATTTTAATTGTACCAATCGAAATATCTGGTCGTAACAAAAGGTTTCCACCAAAAAACGTTCTTAATTAAGTTATGAAAAAAAAAACATGTAGTGTGGGTAGTAATCACCACCCAAATCTATAATTTTCTGCCAACGTTCTGGAGTTTTTCAAAGTATTCGGCTGAAACACTTGGTGACCGCAAGTCCAAATGCAAATCAAACTCATTTCGGACGTTCTGTGCAGAGTGAAATATATCATCGTCAAGATGTAGCTGCAGGTATGAAAAAAAGGTAGAAGTACGAAGGAGCGATATTGGGGCTATATGGTGGGTTTCGCGAAAGATTCCATTCGAGTACATACAGTGTCCAGCCGGTGAATGCAGACACATGTGGTCTTGTATTATCTTGATGGAACATTACCTTTTTGTGCCGTAACTCAGTTCGACGTTTTTCCTTCATAGCAGCTTCAACATGGACTAGTATCTCGCTGTACACCTTACTGTCGAGGGTTTTTACCTTTTTCTAGATACTCTTTGTGGATAATGCCACGGCAATCCCACCAGATACAAAGTATAATCTTTCTGTTAGTTAAATTGTGATTTGCGACATTGCCGATGCGCTCACCGGGAGCAGAACAAACCCTGTTTCGTCGTATGTTGTTGAAGTAAATCCACTTTTCATCACAAGTAACGAGCCAGTCCAGAATTTTGTCCTTGAGTTGATATTCGAGTAGGTTAATGCTGGCCCGAACACGTCTATCCTTATCTGCTTGAGTCAGCTCATGTGGCACCCAGCGATTCAACTTTTACGTTAAGTTTATGCGATGCATAGCGCAATTAATGGGCATGGCACTAACATCTGATTCGGTAGCAAGCTATCGAGTGGTTGCATACTGAGCTTCTTCCACAAGTTCTGGCAGGTGGACCTCATCAACACCTGTAGGCCGGCCAGAGCGCTCTGCTTCTTGAATGTCATATTCCTTGTTTTTGAATTTTCGGTACCAAACCTTCACAGTGTCATATGATACAACATTAGTACCTAAAGCTATACTAATGATTTGGTGATATTCTGTAGTTGACCCCCTAAGTCCTGCTATGCTGCCTCAACGTGGGGGGGCGTGTCATTAGGCGAAACGGGCGAAGTACGTCGGGAGCATAGCTCCTGGTAGGGCCACCCTAGGCGTGAAGGCCGTTCCAACATGCCCAGATAAAGCATAGCAGATGAAGATCCTTCAGGGGATTACCGTCTTGGTGATCGGGTGTCACAATCCTGGAGCCCCAGTGATCTCTTCTCCTTTCTGCCTCCTCTCCTCTTAACTGCAACTTTTCTCGTTTTCCTTCTCCCTTGTGGTTTCCTCTTCTGAGGTTTGGGCTCGTCATAAAAAACTAGAACAGCTTTGTCCCTAGTTCTTCAAGTGGGGAGAAAACTGCCCACGTGTTTGCCGTTCGTGGAGAACCGTGTCACTGGAAGGGAGGGCTCTGGTAGTTGAGGGGCGAGGTACTGTCCCCCAACACACTGCTTTGGCCTCTGCTTCAGTTAAACGGGAGGCACCTTGTCATCCTCACAGGTGTCAACCGGCTGGTCACTAGTCCTTGTGTCAGGGGCTTGGGGCAAGCTCTCGGGAGTACCTGCTTTTGGGAACGCCGACTGTGGGACTTCAGTTTGCGTATAGGTTCGGCTAGCCTAGGCGTAGGAATCTGCGTCCCCTTGTTGGGCTCCATGGTGGGTAGGGCGGTCGGACCCGAATCGTTTTCCATTTAAATATGAATGCCAATACCTTCCTGCTCCAACAATGTACCGATTGTGACCAAAAGACTAAGAAGCGACGTAGAAAGCACTGTATCAGATGTATTTTGTCCACGTTTCTTAATTATAACCAGCTCTGAAGATTTGAAAAAAAAATGTCACCCCTTTCTAATAAACAAACATCTTTTGTCTTCTGTAGGAGAACTGAAAAATATTAAGAGACTTCGGTCTAGAGACCTTTTGATAGAAACTGTGTGCAGAAAGTAGTGTAATAGTCTTTTGAAACTAACTAAATTAGGACAAGTAAATGTTGAAGTTAAGCCACATAACACTCTGAATTCGTCCCGAGGAGTAATCCCTGAAATAGACTTACTATCAGTAACTGAAGAGGAATTCGTTAAAGAGTTGGCAGATTAAAACGTGTAGGATCAACTCATTTCCACTAAACATGTCATACTTACTTTCAAGTTTCCTAACCTGCCTAAAAACATCAAAGCTGGATACCTAAACTGTTCAGTCAGGCCGTGTATACCGAATCCAATGCGTTGCTTTCAATGTCAACGCTTTGGACATGGAAAGACTTCTTGTCGCGGTAGCCTCACGTGTGCTCGATGTTCCATCGTAGGCCATGCCAGTGAAGGCTGCTCTACTGCCTCGTATGTATAAATTGTAAAGGCGAGCACTCAGCTTCTCCAAGATCATGTCCGAAATGGCAGACAGAAAAACAAATTCAAAACATTAAAGTTACACAAAACATATCATTTGCAGAAGCCAAAAGACTTGTTCTCTCTAATCAGCCAAGACCTAATAAATCTTATGCATCCGCAACAAAGTCATTCAGGTCAACATCAACACAAACCACAATAACCGCACAGAAAAAAGAACTAGCAATGACAGAAGAGCCTAGAAAACAAAAATCAAGGGAGAAAAACTGATGTTGAAATTAGTACGCCGTGTTCAAAGGAAAACAGGATGTCCAACAGAACAAACATAGAGATGTTTTCAAGGAGAAAAAAATCCAGGACCCCCAGTCAAAGTTCTATTGCAAGCATGAGTTCAGGACGCTCAGACGAAGTGGACGTTGAACATGGGTTATCACTTCCGAAACACCTTTTGCCTCGAACGTCAAAAAAACAACACCGCCAAAACAAGCATTCATAATGGGTACATTTATTTCGTGGAATTGCCAGGGTTTCCTTCAAAACCTGTATAATATAAAGGATTTAATCAACATCTATCAACCTGCTTGCTTTGCACTTCAGGAGACCTTGTTAAAACCGAGCAGACAAGCTACGATACAGAGATACACCACAGTAAGAAGAGACAACCCATCTGGGGATCGTGCCTGTGGTGGTGTGGGCCTTATCGCCTCCCACAATCACCCATACACTGCTCTCCCTTTGACGACTTTCCTAGCTGTGGCAATTCAAATTAATTTACGTTTTTTAATTTCAGTATGCACTATTTATTTACCCCCACATGAGCATGTAGATCAGCGAGAGTTGGACAGAATATTAGAGCAGCTACCAGAACCTTTTCTGCTTTTAGGTGACTTCAATGCACATAGTACCTTATGGGGATGTAGGAGCACTAATTCAAGGGGCCGGCAGATCGAACAATTAATGGAAGATCGTTCTGTTTGTCTCCTTAATAATGAAGAATACCCCTACTTTCATCAGCCGACTAGAACATTTCATGCAATTGATCTGGTCCTTTGTTCTCCATCTCTACTACCTTTTTGCTCTTTTAGTGCAGGTGAAAATCTCTACGATAGTGACCATTTCCCAGTGATTGTAAATATTACAGGAAAGTCGGTGATCTTAAGGCAACCATTCTTACTTTACGATAAAGCCGATTGGGATCTTTTTGCATCTTGCGCTGTGTTGACTGATGAAATGGTTAATGATGTGGACATTAATGCAGCAGTAAAATTATCTCTGGTACTATTGTACCAGCAGCTGAACTCTGTATTCCGAAGTCTTCGACAAAGTTCCGTAAACCCTGGTGGAACAGTGATTGTCATGAAACTTCGAGACAGCAAAAGAAAGCTTGGCGTATTTTTCGCCGATATCCAACACTGACTTCTGGCCATTAAAAAAGCTAAGGCGAACGCAAGAAAAGTGAGGCGGCAAAGTCAGAGACAATCATAGGCAGCCTACGTGTCCACTATTACCTCCTCAATGTCTAGCAAACAGATTTGGGAAAGAGTCCGCAAAGCCTCTGGACTATGTAATGATTATTCCTTTTCTGTTCTAGAAAAAGATGGAAAGTTTATAAACACTAGAGAAGAAATAGCCGATGCTTTAGGTGATACATTTGCTGCTGTATCTGGCAGTAGCAATTACTCAAGTGTTTCTATCCACAAAGATGCCTTTGAAAAGGACTCAAATCGACTTTTCCCATCCTAATACAGAATCTTATAATAAAGATCTCACCATGTTTGAATTAAGAAGTGTAATATCTCGCACTAATAGGACCTGGCCTGGTCCTGATGGCATAAGTTAGTTGATGATAAAGCATCTGCCCTATGAATCTCTAGTGATCCTTCTCCCTCTTTATAATAAGATATGGAAGGAAAAAATTTTTCCAACTGCCTGGTGCCTTTTTAATCCCTATAGCAAAACCCGGCAAGGACCAGAAAAATCCTTTAAATTACCGCCCCATCGCGCTCACTAGCTGCCTTTGCAAGATCATGGAAAAAATGGTAAATCAGCGTCGCACCTAATATCTGGAGACTAATCATTGCCTATCGCCTTACCAAAGTGGTTTCCGTAAGGGAAGATCTTCACTTGACAATGCCCTGTTTTTAGAAACCGCAGTACGCAATGCATTTTTGAAAAGAAATCATGTGGTTTCAATCTTCTTTGACATGGAAAAGGCGTACGATAGAACTTGGTGGCAATGAACTCTTCATGACCTTTACAGCACTGGGTTGCGAGGTAATTTACCCATCTTCATTCAAAACTTTCTGAACGGCCGCACTTTTGAAGTTAAGATTGGCTCGTTGCTTTCTCAAGTATTTGTACAATAAGAAGGTATACCCCAAGATTTAGTGCTCAGTGTTACTCTTTTCAGCCTGAAAATTAATTCCATTTTAAAAGAACTTCCTCCTACAGTGCATGGTTCCCTGTATGTTGATGATATATTGTCAATGTCAAGATATGAGATACATTGAGAGACAACTACAAATTCCTCTAAACATAATCATAAAGTGGTCCAACAACAATGGTTTTAAATTTTCTAGCCAGAAGACCGTCTGCGTGCATTTCTATCGCAAAAGAAATCTACATCCTGATCCAGAGGTGCATCTTTACGGCTCTTTCATCCGCGTTGAGCCAGAAGAAAAATTCTTAGGAGTTATATTTGAAAGAAAGCTCACTCACTTTCCTCCCGCATATCTTCTTAAATCTAAAGAAAAAAATGTGCTAAAGCTCTCAACATACTGAAAGTCCTGGTTAATACTTCATGGGGAGCAGAACGTTGTTCTATGCTCCGCATTTATAGAGCTTTAATCCGTTCCAAATTTGACTATGGCTGTGTTATCTATGGATCAGCAAGACCTTCTGTGCTATTGAAATTAGATCCAGTCCACCACCAAGCGCTACGGATTTGCTGTGGAGCTTTCAGAACATCTCCAGTCCAAGTTTATATGTCATCTGTTTTGAACCATCTCTGGAATTCAGACGCAAGCAGTTGTCCATTGATCTTCATTATAAAGTAATGTCACAAGACGAACATCCTGTCCGACTCATGACATCTGATCAGTACTGGCGTATCTACCAAGCACGTCCTTCATGTATCCTACCTTTTGATCTTCGCATTCACTCTGGGATTGAAGAATTCAACCTAAAAGATCTGCATCCCAAAAATCCTTTAACTTTTTCGGTATTGCTCCATGGCAAGAAGTGAATATTCACCTACTTAACATTTTTTGAGAACCTAGGAAGAGCAATACCAATGATGTCCAATATCAACAAATTTTTCTAGAGCATAGAAGCAGTCATTCTAATTATAAAGCAATTTTTACTGATGGCTCAAAGAATCATGATCATGTCGGGGCAGCTTTTGTTTGTGATAAAGAAATCAAGAGTAGTAAACTTCATAAGGCTGCATCTGTCTTTACTGCAGAAACGTTTGCCATTTTGAATTCCTTAATCTTTATCTCTAAGCAGAAAGTTCATCATCTACTCTGACTCTCTAAGTGCTCTTGAATCAATAAATACAAATACTAGCCAACCTTTTGGTCATAGAAATTTTAAAGGCACACCTCCGTTTGAGAAAAGCAGGTTATTCTATTGCGTACTGCTGGGTGTCTGGACATGCTGGCATCAAAGGCAATGAACTCGCCGATGTCGCAGCAAAATCTGCTGATATTACCTCTCAAAATGATGTCCCTTTTACAGACATACAGAATTACATCATAACAAAGATCTTGTCCAGGTGGCAAGAACTCTGGGAATGCCAGACACTTAACAAATTACGGCAGGTAAAACCCAATTTGGAGTATTGGGAGTCGAAAGGAGGATGTACTGCTGACTCGCCTACGAATTGGTCACTGCAGACTGGTACGTCAGTATCTCTTGAAAGGAGATAATGAGCCTATTTGTGGCACTTGCAACGTTTCCGTTTCAGTCAATCACATTTTAACCTGCTGTCCTGCTTTTAGTCAGAAACGTGAATATCATTTTAACTCTACGAATGTTAACAGATCACATTGGAAGAAACCCTCACATCAACCTCATAAGATTTTTAAGACATCTCTTTTTACCATATGATTTGAAGTGGTTTCCTTGTATCCTGCTCTACCTGTTGCTAGAGCATTTCTCCATGCCTTCATCATCATTACAGGTTCATTTCAACAATTCATCTGATACAGTGTGTTTGTGCCTTTTGGATTTTATTCACCATTCGTCTGGCGCATAATAACCTACAAGGTTTCGTGCCGTTAAAAGTCAACCAACCAACCAACAATCTGTGGTTAACTTTTTGCAACAGAACTGGAAGTAAATGGCGGTTCTAATCTGGTAGCAAGATAGTTTTAGACGTGATATTGGTTGATCTGACTACTGCATCTGAATAAAGCAGCATGGAGCAGCATTTAATATAAAAATATATTTTATTTCACATACAGAAACGAAATTCATACCGGAAGCACTGTACAGCGATCTTTCTCGTTCTAGCGCGCCCGCGAAAAGAGTTTGAGGCGAGAGAGACGTTGTGACGTAAAATATAACACATCATGTGCGCCTCTTGCTGATTGGCTTATGCAGCACATTTCTCGCGGGCATGAATGAAGTGCTACAGAATATGCCCCCAGTGACGAAGCCACGATTACAAATAATAAATATTTACAATATATAAAATGATGATATAATGCTAAAGTAGTGAAATATAGAAAATGAAGTACGAAGTAATAAAAATATACTGTACATGGTTATGAATACAGTAGGAACATATGCGTAACACAAACATTAAATATAGTTTAAATTTTTGAAGCTGTAGGGGGGAGTACGTTTTACATTTACATCAATAATAAGTCTTATCATTTCTGTCACAGTATAAGGCGATGTCAATGGAGGATTAACTTTATCAGATCTTAAAAATATATGAGAACAAGTTTTTAATGAGGGGTTGATCAAAATGTTGGGACTACAGTGTACGTCAGTAGAAATAGGATTTAAGGATCTCATTGTCTGAAGTAAACTGTTTACGTATATGGAATTTAAGGTCTGGTTTATGGCATCACCGGTTACTAGATCGGAAGTTAATCTTAATGTTGTGCCATAAACAAGTTGAGCAGACGTTGCTTTGACATCTTCCTTAATGGCCTAAGAGGCAAGTGGAAGATTTCTGTCCATTGTGTTCTTATGTGCTTTAAAGGCTGTTTTAAGATGCCGATGAAAGCGTTCGATAATTTCATTTGACTGGAGGTGATATGCAGAAGTTCGAATCCTGTTGCACCTAAGCGCGCGAGTAAGTTCTCTAAAAGGATTATATTCAACATTTTTACCCTGCTCAGATGAAAGTGTAACTGGCCATCCAAATCTGGATATCCCGCCATGTACTAAGTGGCTGTTTCCGCAGTCATGTCGGTTGTTAGAATAACTTCCGGTCATCTTGTGAACCGGTCGATGATAGTTATGCGAAACCGTTTTCCGTCAGATGGAGTTGAGGGCCTGTAAAATCTATATGTATTTGTGGAAAACGAGCATCCGGTTCAGCAAATGTGTCATTAGGAGATTTGGTATGTTTAGCGATTTTAGCTCATTAACATTGATCACAGCTGCGCACAAGAGACTTTATTACCTCTGGTAGCCGCCAGGTGCCCCCGTTCTCAGTCACCTGTGTGACCATATGAAACGTTTAGCGATTAAGTCGATTGAGGCTGAGCTATCGAGATAAGAGAAAAATTAGGTTTTGAAAACTGCTAATCTCATACACTGAGGAACAAAAGGACGGGGATGTTTTTATGACATGTCATAATACAGATGAATATCCTCGACAGGAAAATAATGGTTCTCTAATTTTAAGGAGGAGCTATTGGATGCTAAAAGTTGTTAAATTTCTGCCAGCGAATTTTTGAAAATCGAGCACAGCGGATGAACTTTAATTCGGGATAGCGCATCGGCGACAATGTGTTATCAGAGCCTTTAGTATATTCAATATGAGTGGTAAACTGGGGGTTAAAATCCAAATGGCTTAATTGGCGAGGGCTGCATTTGTCAAGATGTTACATGAATGTAATTTTAAGGGGTTTCTGATCGGTATAGATGACAAAATTCCCCACTTCAAGCATATGCCCAAATTTTTTGACTAAAGAGTACACAGCATAGAGTTCACTGTCATAACTGGACCATTTCGTATGAGATTTACTTAGTTTAGCTGTATATAAGGATATAGGTTCCCACTGTTGTTTAACAAGTTGCATGAGCGAGCCGCCCATTGCTAAATCAGACGTATCGACCCATAGACTTAACTGTGCACCGGGCATGGGATGCCGTAACAAGCTTGCTTTAGCGATAGTTTCCTTAGACTCTTTGAAGGAAAGTGTGGCTTCATCGTCCCATTGTAATCGCTCGGTAGAAGCTTTGGAACGAGGATGTCTCTTTTTAATAGTATGGCCTTCAAGGAATTTGACTAAACGTGTTAAAATTAAATAAAACTAAGAATCGCGGTCATTCTAAGAGGGCCTGCAGCTGAGGAAAATCTAGGATGCATTTTACACGATTAGGGATGGGTTCAGTTCCTTCACCTGATAACTTAAATCCTAGGAAATCTATAGTAGATTGACCTAGTTTTGCATTTCTCGTTATTTACACACTAACCATGTTCCTGAAGTTTAGAAAGTAGGAGGTTTAACTACTGTAAGTGTTCTTATTCATTACTAGAAGCGACAAGTAAATCATCAATAAAAGCGTAAAAAAAAAAAAGCAGGTCTCTAGTGACCTCGTCGATAAACCATTGAAAGGTTGAGGAAACATTACAAAGACTAAACTGCATTCTCAAAGTTTCAATCAGACCAAAGGGAATATATATAACTGTTTTATGTACATATTTAGTCTGTAAGGGAATTTGGTGGTACGCTTTTACGAGATCAATATGACTAAACATTTGTTTACTATGCAGTTCTCAAGTAAAATCAGCTATGCGCGGAATAGGATACTTTTCTTTGACAGTCTGTTCATTAAGAGAGTCGCCAACAAGTCTTCATTCAACAGACCCTTTCTTGGGCACCATGTGCAAAGGCGAAGAATATGGTCTTTTTGAAGGTCTCGTATGACCCAGTTGAATCATGCGCTGAAATTCAGCTTTAGCAATTTTGAGGCAGTCAGGAGCTAACCGTCTAGGTCTAGCAACAACTGGAGGACCTTTAGTGCTTATAATAATGCACAGTATCGTGTTTTACAGGTTGATCGAAATCCGGTAATTTAGTAATATCAGGATATTGTAACAATAATTTGCCAAATACATTATCAACACAAGATTTTACAGAAAAAATATTACAAGTATTTAATTTGGAAGGTACTTTAAAATTTGTTGTTAAATCAATTAGACATTTGTTACGTAAATCAGGAGATAAATCGAAGAAATGTAAAAAAATCTGCACCTGCTGCATAATCGAGCATCCATCTACAAATATAAAAAGAGAAAGCAAAATTGCGTCTTAAGCTAAAATTAACAGTTATTATTTACGACTATAGACATCAATGAATGATAGATTTATTTGCAACAATTAAACCCGCATCACTTCCTAAATCTATTAGAAAACACCTTTGGATCGGTTTGTAATGAAAAGGCGACGTGATGTATGAGAGTGGAAAGAGTCGGTCACCTGACATCCTTCGTCAAGTTTTCCTTGTCGGAACACGGCGAAACGCTTTTTATTTATTATTATTATTATTATTATTTCATTGTTCTTGAATTTTCGATGATACCAGCATAACTTGTTGTCACGCAGTTTGGAACGTTTGCGGCCAGAAAAACTGGTACGAGATGAACTCTTGGAACGATGAAGTTCAGAAACTTCCTTCCGAAGAGCTTTGATATCTTTACGAAGCCTGAGAGACAGCTGGCATTTTCCGAAGAAGATTCGTTGTTAGGGATGATGGCGGAAATGTTGGCGTTGATTATAGCCAAAATTCGATCAGCTACTTCCGCTTTATTCGAAGTAATAGGAGAGATGGAAGCTAATGTAGTTGGACAGGAACAGCCATCCCTTGATTAAAGAGTTCAAATTAGAGTGAGTCGTCTATATTGTGATTCCCTGCTCGACGCTTCATAATGCGGAGGAGTTCGCTGGACTTCCGACCACCGAGGCTTTCTCCAGCTAGTAGCCGACGAATTTCTTGAGTCTTTGATTCGAAACATCTTGGGGTAGTTTTTGATTTCAGACATTGTAGGGTTGAATGATGACATCATGAACAACAGTGGCGATATTAGGTGATAAGTGAGCCACGACGTAGTTGAATTTTGTCTTTTGCTCCTATATCGGTTTAGCAGTTGCTAATTTGAACGTCGATTCCAACATGTGAAACCAAAGAGATGGATCAACTTAAAAAGGTGCAATCACCACAGTGGAAATTTCGAAATCAGCCATTGTTCAGGTGGAACACGCGCCAGTGGGAAGAATCAAAACTGAAAGTGTCCGTTAGTGTAAAACATTATCCTAAAGCCACCATTAAAGGTGGCATTGGTTGGTCAGACTCTTGTATTTGAATGAAGCAGCATGAAACAGCATTTAACAAAAAAATATATTTAATTTCGCACACAGAAACGGCTCCCAACGGAACCCGCCAAAAGAAAGTCTGAGGCGAGAGAGAAGTTGTGACATAACATAACGTTATCTGCACCTCTTGCTGATTGACTGATACGGCGCAACTCTGCCTCACTTGAATGAAATACTACAGTTCCATTTCAGACACCTTGTATTTAATGATAACGATACTTTTTTAGAAATTTCAACACGGTGTTCTAAAGCAAGGCTCTTTTTTTTTTTCCCCGAATACCAAAATTCATTTAACAAAATAGGTTAAACATGCCAACGCGAACTATTTGCGGTGGCGAGAAACTTTTGTCAAAATGAGATACAAGCTGTGGGAATAATTTTTAAAACGGTATTCTATATTGTTTAATAAAATATAGTAAAGTGCCATCAATTCAGTGAGTTCTATATTAATTTTTATTGTTTTATTTAATTCTGCTCTAATTTTATTTCAACTTTAGAAGTAACATTGATAACTTAAAAAAATATTTAATGAATAATTACATAGTAATAAAATTCAATAGCTTTTGTAAATGCATAAAGAAATTTAAATTTGTTTATCTATTTAATTTTGTTTATCCATTTCTTAAAAACGCTGTAATGAACTATTTTATTTGATTTAAGAAATATTTTTTAAAACGTAGGTTCTCATTACAGATATGCAGCAAACTAGCTGTGAAAAAAAAAGAAAATCCCATGCAGATAGAAAACGTGATCTTGGTTAGTAAAATAAGTATTACATTATTAAATATTGTTAAGTATTTAATGTTTTGTTTGAGTATAGCTTTAGCTTAACAGCTTTGTTGTTCTTAGTTACAAAATCTGAAATAAGAACTAAAAGCAAATAAGTATAAATCCTGTGCAGCAAATCATCTTTCGATTTCAGTTATACCAATCAGCTTGAAAAACATTATGTAAAAATTTGCTTTTCAATTAAACAAACAATGAAAGCTTCGATTATTTTTGCACCTTGCATTTATTTTGTAATAAAATTTTTAAAGTATTTCGCTTCTTCATTTATCTGGTCAAATTTTGTAGAGAGTGTAATTTTTTGAAACTCACTTAAGCATTTCTCTTCCCATTACAGATTTTTAAAATATCACTAATTTCACATTCCTGCTATGTTTACATTGTTCGAGATGTTACCAGGAAAGGGTTAAAGTTAAAACTTTACTTAGCTTAGTGTGTGCATCGTTATACTTTTATGCTGAACCTTATTTTGCAATAAAGCAAATTTTAATTCATATTTCTAATGTACTAAAAACAAGAAAATATTTGTTTGTATATTCTAATTCACATTTAAGTTATTTATTTAAGTGTATGGTAGTTAAGTAATGATTAAGTAATTCTATTGTGTGAGGTTCTGTTGTCTTAAAAAACAAAGATATGAATATTGTCAGAAAATGGGCTTTCAATCAAGGAGAGCTGTGACCACCTTAATTCTTGTAATGTCCTCATGGCTCTTGTGCATAAATTAAATTTCATAATGTTAAGTATTATTATAGAATTCATGCCCTTTTTAACATAATCAATAAAATCTTCATAATTTATAGAAAAGCTAAAATTTCGTCACGCTTTTCAGTATACGAATGAAATTTTTAATGTTACTGGAAAGACGAAATTTGGGCTGAATTTCAGCATTATAACCTGTCAAAGTAATCTTTTTCAAGTCGAGTAAATTCTAAGCTGCATGTAAGCAAATAACATATGTAGTGAAATACATCAGCTTTAAAATTATCCAAAATTCTAATTATATAAACTTCTGAAGTACTAGGGCTATTCTAAGTTTAAACTTCTAAGATTTAATCCTCATGTAAGGCATCAACTTCCCCTTATCATTTTGAAAGTAATTAGTTTAATTTTTTATTTCACATGACAATAATGATTCCATTATAATTATTTACTTTATGGCATTGAAGGACCTTTTTTCAAACCAAAAGAAAGAAAATGCTAACAAAGAGATTGCAGTTGTTTTTAGCAATATAAAAACATTATACAGAAATGAAGTAATAACATAGTACTTATGAAACAATAAATCTAAAGTTGTGCAATAGTGATAATTCAGATGGAGCATTGCTGGCCAGCATTAATGATGTACAAATTAAAGACTTCTTTGCATTCATTCTTTCAGTTTGAAATAAATCATATTAATACTTTTCTAAATTGTGTTTCTGTTGGCAATGTTTTGCCTTAAATTTTTAGGATCTTTAAAAGACAGCTGAAAAGAGACTCATTGGTTTTGTTCCCTTACAGGATCAAATATCCATATGAATGAATCACTCATGCTTCTTCTAACATATTTTCATTAATTCTTCTAGTATTTTCTGTACAGCGATATTGATCTGGTACAGCTCTAAAGTTTCATGAGTATATGAAATGTTTCCACTGTAAAGCATGAAATTTATATTCGGCTCAGCAACCTTTCAGAAAACCGTCATGTAAAATCCTAGTAACTGGTACGGCCTTGGCACGATTTTGAAAATTGCCGCCAACACCAAAATGGCTCGTTCACTGCTCATCATAAATACAGCGTTTACTGCTCATCATAATGTTGCCAAAAATCGCCAGATCTAGTGTGTACAATATATTAGGATTAAACCAACTATCAAACTGTACTGATCATTATCTAGTTTACTGATTATATCCAGGAACCAAATTTTCTTGACAACTGTCCTTTTAGGGAATCTGATTAATTCAAATATGATAATGACTAAAATGACAGTTAATAAGTCTCTAGTGTCATTAGCATTAATTGGAGTAATTCATATTTTTCAACCTTACAAAAATAAAACATGGAATTACCTTAATAACTATAGTAGTGTACTTCAAATTTTACTTTGATTTTAATGCTTCCTACTAGATAGTTAAAGTAATGCATAATTAATAATACAATTTTAATTAATTATTCTTTCATTTGAAAAAACAATAATTAAAATTCCACTTTGTTGCCCACATTAGCAACTTTGTGGGAGCTTTCTAAAGAGAAACATATGGTTGTGTATGTGTTTGTTGAAAGAGCAGAAATTATTAGCACGTCGAAAGGTAACCTAATAATTTTTCAAATTTCTGAGAATAAATTTTCAAATTTACTTGGATTTCCTTTCAATGTTTTTAATTCCTATCTATTTCTTAAAGTTATACTTAGTGCAAATAACATTTACATAGCAACAAAATCATAAAATGTGTTTACATGTGTAATCATAAAATGTATAATCTGCCTCCAAGAATATGAAAATCAGGCTACTAGTTTGAAGAATATATATGTAATGGAAACACCTAACTAAAAAGAGATTAATTCTATACATTAACAGTGTGATAAAATATATAATTGAAAAAAAAAACTTTTAGTTAATTAAATAATTCCATTTTAGTGTAAAAATTAAAAAGAAATTTTGATTTTCTCCATAGGTTTGAATATCAATTTGCTATTCTATTATGTAATAAGTTAGCCAGTTGGAGAAATTCCATTTGTACAAATGGGAATCCCCTGAATTCAGGCCTGGTTATGTCTCTTCTAGCCTTTTTTAATACCTTTTATATATTAATAAAGCCTAAACATAAAGCCATTTAAATTGTATGCATGTTTACATATTTTCTTATGCTTTTTTATACAAATAATGGTTTTGTAGCTTTATGTATTGAGAATTATATTCCTTTGTTCTCATAGATGTAGAGATCTCTGAATCTGAAAGACGAATTCGCTCCAACAAACTCACGATGACAATGTATGCTGATGATGAAGAAGAAAAAATTAGAGCTATTCGGTATGATATGAAATAAACACTTTCAGTATTTTGGAATTGGTAAAAATTTATCATAGTTAGTAAAGAAACCTTTTTTATATTTATGTGATTTCTGATAAGACACTCGGTCATTATGTGTTTTTTTAAATGATCTTTTTGCAGGAAAAATAAGAATATAAGATTACTAACAACATCAAATTATACTTTAAGGCATAGTACTCTTCTTTTGTGATTTGCTGGTTAATTAGCAGAGCAATTTGAGGGCTCTATACCTATGGTGAGGGATGCCACCATGGATAATTCTTTAAGGAAATCTGGTTCATATTCGTGTTACTCGTGATTGAAACCACGAAACTTCCATTTGGTATAATGACCTCTTTAATGCTTCTCTCTGTTCCTGAAGTTAATGAATTCTTTTTTGTACATTAATTCTCTCTCTGCAGTTTAGCACTAAATGACCGAGTTCCCACAAATGTAATACTCTTGTTTGCCTCCATACTTTTCAATGAAAGCTTCCCTTTTAGGTAGAGTTTGCGATGCTTTAACCATTAATCCAAAACTCTTGATTAGGAATCTTAATTGTTCTATTTTATGAATATGAAATGGGCTTTCCTTTCAAAGTAAAATAATGATCACTTACTTTAGCTAATTCTATTGGACTGAATCAACTTTCTCCCTCTCGTGTTTTTACATAGCTGATGCTTCTTTATCTAAATTTTCCATTGACTTATCCACTATAATTAACTTTCCAAGTTAAGTTCTATTAAGTTTCAAAATCCTTATCTTTCATTAGTTTACAATAATAAACCCATGTATCTCTTAACCTTGAAGCAAACTGAAAGTGTGTTTCATTTCCGAATCCTTTACCTTCCCTTTAATTTTGTATGCATACATATGTCATTGGTTCAGGTTCTTTCAGAATAATTATACTTTCTCATTTCTTTGTTCTTAACGTATGTCAATAAATTTTGTGTTTTTTTTCTCCTAATATATTAAATAACCTTATTGTTATGTAAGGTTTATCTTATTTTATCTAACAGTTAATTTTTAGTTAAAAGTTACTTTCCTGTCTTTCCTTAATTTCAGTTTACAACTTCCGGCCAGAATGCATTTTCAGAATCGTGGTTGAATGCAAATGAGGAGAAGAAGTATTTAACTGTGAAGTTTACTTCGTTAGAGAGCCAGAGATTTTGATCAGCGCGCGTTAGCCTTTTGGCGATACTCTCTAACAAGCTATTATTACGCTCGGCTGTGCGTTAGGCCCTTGACAGCTTCACCGATAGTTAGCATTAAGAGTCCAACTCTGATAGAATCTTGATAGCTTCAGCTATATATTTTTAGTTAAGATTAGTTAAGTTTTATTTCTTAGTTTCCTGAGTTCAAGCCCAAGTGGAGGCTTTATTGTAAAACTCCAAGAAGGAGTCTTCTGTGAACTTTATTTGGAATAATAAAGGGTATTTAACCCTTCTCGAATTCTGTTCTCTGTCTACTGAACTAAAGTAATTATTCGCTTACCTGTTCTTAAGGTTCCTCAACTTTAGCTGTAAATTAAAAGACAAGAATCTTACAATTAGTAATTCTTCTGGTCTAAATCAGATCAACTGTATATATTCATTTGCTTTCATAACTTCAAGCGTGAAATTAGGCAGACCAAGCCAACAGAACTAAGTAGATGTTGCACAGTATCTTCATGATTTTTACATTTGGCACATGTGAAGAAAGTTTTAGTACCACGGGAATATCTGAGGGTCCTTAAATGCCATGAAGTCAACCGAGCCAGAACTGTTTGGTTCTTCCTGTCACCTTTGAAACCAGCAGCAGTACCAGGACCTGTACCTGTACTAGGATACCAATGAGTGTTTTGGTAGTTGTCCCCAAGAATCATCAACTAACCTTTCTTTTCGAGTTTAATTCAAGGTAGATCAAAGGTTTAGCTTAAACCTGAGGCATGGAAGTACCCTCCTTTGCTAATCCGTATGCTATATAATTTTCTTTTAGATATACATGAGATGGTATCCATTGTAGATGGAGGAAAGAGGAATGGGACAAGGTCTTGAGGTTTTCGATAACTTTAATTCCTCTCAGGTCTCTAATGGCTCACCTATATTAAGTAATACTTCTACTTTCACTTTATTAGGGATGTTCATAGAAGCCCAGTGGCGCAGTGGCTAGCGCATAGTGCAGCAGCACCACAGGTCAAGGGTTCGATTCCTGGGCTGGGCAAGGTCGACTCAGCCTTTCATCCCTTGATTTCCATCACTTGGGTCTATAAAATAAGTATCAAGTTCGCTTGGGGACTAAACACTGGGGGTCCTGCTACAAGCTGACCACTTGATCAGGGCATATGCTTACACACCCCAGGGCCCACGGTCAAGAAAGCAGATTTCGGGCACTGCAGGCCTTGGCCCATTAGGCTGCGTTCAGACGGCGGCATAGAGGCATAGTCATAAGGGCATAAAATACGGGAATTCCATTCACACTTGCGAGACTGGGATATAAGCCGTGGCCAATGAGAGAAGCTAAATTTGCACATGCGTGGATGTGTCTACAACTTTCCCGCGCTGTTTTCCTGCTCGATTGATTTCTCGCGTTCACTCTGCTTGTTTTGTAACAGTGAAATCTTCTGTAGAACGCCGCTTCGTTTTAGCTTCGCTCTATTGGTCGATGCTTATCCCAAACTCGGCGTAAAGTTGAAAACTTTGAACCCTATGCCACGAGCCCTAAACCAGATTTTTTGACGTATCACAGACTGGTTGCCTTGGCAATGGAGCTCGGTTTTAACCAGTTATGCCCTTTACGCCCCCGTCTGAACGAAGCTTTAGGGCTGTTACGCCACTGACTTTAGTTTAGTTTAGTTTTAGGGATGTTCAGAACTTTAAAAGTTTTCCTTAGCAAAGTAAATTCCAGGCATCTGGTGTTATGGTACAGAAATCAGCAATGTGGGAGCATTTTTAAACATATGCTCCAGTGGATTTACAATTTCTGTATCAGAATTCCTATTCAAATTAACTCCACTTTATATGAGCTAGCTCTAGTTGATTTTCATGTTTTAATTCAAAAAGTCTATCTTCAGATTTAAACTTGTCTGAAACTGTGCTTCTCAAAATTTCTACCATGAAATCTGGGTTATTTTCACTCTCTGAACTTTGTAAAACACATTCTCTTAGATCCACTGCTGTCAAATTAAAGAACAATCTGCCCTAATTCTTTCACAATAAACATGAAATTTTCCTTTCTAATTTCTTTTATCGCAAACATTTTGTCTCTTTTTTTTAATGCAAAATCAGAAAAAAATAAAGCTTATGACAATAGGAATTGGCCTACCTCCTTTCCTTTTTAATGATTCTACTCCTGTCACCAGTTTTGTTGTTCATATCTTGATTTCTTGTAATTTGCAGAAGATGGAAGCACATTTTGATGCAAATGCTAAGTTTATATAGGCATTAGTAATATAAAAGTTTTATATACAAAATTTGCATATAATTAACTTGGAATGACTATCCAAGAGATCAAGGTGCACACCTATTTCATAGTGCAGCTTTTGCATATATTCAGTTATTGGTAAGTGTGTGCATGCATTTATCATGCAGTTACTCAGTTCTTATTGAAACCCTGACTTCTTGTGGGTTATAAATCTTTAGGGAAAGTTACATGCATTTCCCCTTTGAAATGTGAGACAGGAAGGGAATATCATACAATACAGTATCATTCTGTACACCTGACTGTTGTCTGGTGATGCATTATAATGCATTCATATATGTAGATGCATTATAATGCATTCATATGTGTAAATGAGTATAAAACTTATGTGTGCATTTTTTATCTTATGTGGGCAAGTCAAGATTTTTTTTATCAAATGTTTTGCTTAAGTTTGGGAGTTGACTTGTATACAAGCTCAAAATGATTTAAAAACAATTTGATCATGAAAAAATTACATATTTTTTATATTTTCAAATATTATTTTATTTATAATCCTAATATACATTAATCAAATTTCACAATACTGGCATCCAATTTGGTATATTCTGTTTAGCAGAGGCAAGTTTTTAATGAACGTCATCATCCTAGATTTCATCTATTATTATCAGCCTCATAGATAATACTGTCTTCAGTTCCATCGTATTGCTGATGCAACATTTTTATCAGACAATCTGGCAAAGAATGAGAACTTGCATTCTCTTTCATCTTCTAGATCTAATTAAATTAGATGACAAAATAATCACTTTTGAATTAATAGGATAATTTTAAATTTGGCTTATGCACAGATTTTCAATTTTGGCTGAATGTTTACAGCAAAGCCTTACCTCCTGGCTTCTATTTGGAAATATATGGTATATCTCTAAATTTATGTGATAAGTAAATTTATGATACAAATGCAGTACTCTTTGAATCTGTGTTTACATTTGTATTTTAAATTAATTTAAATTCTTATTCATAAATAAGTGCAATTTATTTTCATGCTGCTAATTCTTCTAGTTTTTGTCACATTTTCTGGTAAATTACTAAATCTTACTCTTAGTGTTTATTCTTATTCTTTTTTTATTAAAGAAAGTGTTCTTCAGCAATAAATTAATTTTTTTTTTTAATTTATGAAACTTGCATTTCCTTTATATTCCCAACCTCTAGTGATTTTAAGGATAATTCTGTTATTAAATTTTATTTGATCTGAATTGTTTTATCTACTGTAGAAAATTATCGAACTTTTTATGAAGATTTAACCTGTCTTTCATAAGTAAATATTTGCATAAAATTTTGTTTGACCAATATATGATACATTACTAAGTTCCAAGTTTCAAATAATATGTACATTTATTATTTAATTTATTTTCATGATAGAAAAAATAACAAAATGAAATTAGCCTAAGGGCATCAGATTTAAAATATCTAATTAAGTATTAATATATTTTATGGCAAAATCAAATATTGTTCATTCATGCATTTTAAAACAGATTTAAGTTGGTTTGGAATTTGTTGGAAATGGTGTTATTACACACCAGGAAAACCTCCTGGAAACTTCTAACTATAAACAAATCCTATACATTATAGAGCCACCGTATCCTATTTAATCATTTGAATATTGCTTTACGGATACTAATTATCATTTAAAAATATTCCAAATTCCTGAAATTAAAAATTACTTAATGTCATCATTCAAAAATTGTATGATATATGGAAATTTTTATTTTATATGTACATTTAGCATAAAAAGTTATATCAGAAACATAACACGTCAGGATTTGTTTCATATGCCAAAAACTTCTTCACAGTGTAATTATATTTGTCAGTGCTTTAAAAAGACCATTGCAGAATAGCCAACTCTCCTGATTAAGGCAGGAGACTCCCGATTTCTGACCATACTCACGCCAAACTTATTTTCAACATATTTCTCCTGACTTTCTCTTATTCTTAAAATTTCTCACGATTTTTATGTATCGTGGCTTAATAGCACCCCCAAAAGTGATTTTTTTTTTGGCATCTGAAAGCACTTCTTTTTCTCTAGATGCATATTAAAAAAACCAAAGTTGTTTCATCGCTGAGATATGGCGCATTTCTACTTTGTGTATGAGAGTCCGAAAACATCATGTTCTAGTTCTCCAATGAAAATCAAGCACCGCTGCAGGCCATTTTGCATATATTAGTCAATGATCACAAGCGCAAGATCAGAGTTGTTTATTTCGTCACTCTCGCCAGTGGGCAGCGCAAGTTTCACGTGCCACCCAGAAACCGTATAAGAAGCTGCGATCTTTTCTCATAGTTATGTCTAGGAAAAATGGAAAATACTAATGTACTTTTCAAAATTCGTACACAGATGACTTTCCTTCTATTATTCCGTCAAAGAAATATAATATTGAAATGCGTATCATTTGTCATAGCAATTTTTTCCATTTCGAATTGTTGAAGGGCTGATGTTCTTAAACATGTGCATACAGAAGGATAATGTGAGTTGTACTGAAAAAAAAAAAAAAAAATTAATTTTTTTTTGTGTAAACAAAGGACCAAAAGTTATTAATGCAGAATGCCTGTTATCTGCCTTTTTACTGAAGTACAACTTGCCATGTGATGCATCGCATCATGCTGCATCTTTTTTAGAAGATGTTTCCGACAGTAAAATCGCTAAGAAATACTCAAGTACAAGGACAAAAACAGCTGTATTTGTAGAAGAAATGGGTTCAAGAAATTGGTATGAAAAATAAATCGTCAGTTACTGACTGCATTACCGGAGTCTTTTGAAATTTAGTGTAGTTTTCTTCCCATTTTGAAAGGAGATTCAACAGGCTTCAATGTATAGCACAGGTAATTATTAAAACCTTAAAAGAAAGTGCTATTCTTCAGGAATATTGTTTAGCATGCAGTGCCGACAATGCACCAGGAATTATAGGCTTGAAGAATGATGTTGCAGGCATCTTAAAAAAGGAAAATTCAAATGTGCGGATTATGAAATGAACTTGCCACCTCTTAAATTTAGCAGTGAAAAAGAGTCAGCTTCTTTGCAAGTAAGCATGGCTAAACACATTGTTGATATTTATTATTATCCTGGAAAGATTGCTAAAAGGAAGGAAAATCTGAAGCGATTCGAACAGCTGGCATAATACTGAAATATGTATGTACATGCTAGTTATCATTCGAGAAATGTTTATCTGGAACCCTCAAACAGTGGAATTCCATTTTTTGATTTTTTAAGGAAGAAGTAAATGTTTTTAGAGTGAAGATAAAAGACTTTGTTGAAAGTTATAAAATACCTTAAGTGAATGGAGATGCAGTTATTACTTTCACTGTTAAAATTAGGTGTGAGAAAAATTAAGTAATGTCTGCACCTGCGAGCAATTTACTTGGCAGTTCTCAAAATAATACTTCAAAATATAAGCGTAAAGCTCTCCCAAAATAAAAAAAAAAAAATTTAAAAAATTTAAAAAAAAAATTTGCTTGACAAGAGAGCACATTTTCCGATTATTGTAAGTTTATCTTATGAAGAAATGAATATTTATGTTTTAGTCTTCGGACCTATAAATCTTTTTGCTTTTTTGTAGGCTCCATTTTGTTATCATTTGATGTTCTTAACATAATTCTAGAGTGCAGAATTACACTCATTCATCTTTTGAAATTAACGATAAGTGATCTGGTTAAAGTATAATTTAATGATTAGGGAACTGATTAGAATATTTGTCTGTTATTAGAAGGCATAAGTAATAAAACTTTCTTTCACATATAAGTATTTTTGCATTTAAGGAATAATAACTGAACTTTCAGATATTAATTAGTTACTATTTAAAGTTAATTCATTATTAAATAATATATTTTCTTTCTACATATTATTTAAAAAGCCTTTTTTGTCATTGAGAAAATTCTCCTAATTTCTTTAAAAAAAACACTCTTGATTTTTAAGTGTCATAGGTTTTCAAGTATATCTATTGCAACCAAATTACATTAATTCACCAAGCATTCCTTTTATTTTAAGCTAAACACAAATTTAGTATTTTGTCTGCTAACTGTTAGTGGTAGAATCATTGAATGCCATTAGTCCGACTAGGTTCTTTTCTTACTTGACTAGGTTTCCTGGCAAATGAGATGGCTATTTGAGAGCTTTTGTAGTTTTCCCCATATGAAGTGGATATACATCAGTTTACCTTAGAAAATTTTCCACAGAGACAGCTCTTCTCATAATAGATAACTCTGAATAAGTTGTTTTGCCGTACACAGTTAACTTAATCTAATAAACTTATTTTCAAGCATTAAACTTTTAAGACATTAAATTAGTTTTTCAGAAAAATCCAAACAAGGAGGAAAACCTTTTTTTTTAAAATTTTATGAAGTATTATTAAATTTTATTAAAGTTTTAATTGTCACTTGTTCAGATAATGAAAGCTGTGCTGTATATCTGAAAAACAAAAACATTCTTTTAATATGCTGTTAGCTATATGATTGTTGCTATTAAGAGTATTTTCAGATTCGCTTTTAATAACATTATAGCTGTTACAAATATAGATATCATGTCAGCAGTTTTAACTATTAACATTAAAGATTATCTTCGTTGATAGATTTATTTTGAGAACCCTAAACTCAGAATTTTTTTCTTTCCACAACTCCTGCAGCCTCATTAAATGTGTAGTTTGAGCACTCGAAACCAGTTTAAAACATAGCACCAATTCTAATCCTAATAAATTGTATGTTACTTTGATTTGTATTATTATTATCTTTTGTGCAAATAAATTAGTATATCAGTTCAAAAGTTATGGAAAAAAGGAATAATTCTTAAAGAAATGAAACATAATGAGATTTTTGCATTAAGTTTAATATGTACATACAAAACATGTTTACTTATTTTAACACCAAACTGAAGGGTTCTTCCAATAAGAATGACATTATTTTAAAATGAAATGTCAACCACGTTAGAAATGTTATTACTATAACTAACTTTTATTTGTGTTTAGTATGTTCGGACAATCAATCATGACTAAATACCTACTTAAGAATGTTTGGTTATGATCCAAAAATTTTATAAAAGTAAACACTCTTTTGCAAGTCCTCAACATGCATTTCACAAAAAGTATGGTCCACACCTTTCTGTGCTTGCTATTAGCTGAATCATTAAAAATTTTCAAAGAAATTTTATTTTTCATGCTTTTTTCAGAGGGCTTGATCAGAATGAGGAAGGATATGCCGTTATAGTGATTGGTGAGCAATACTTACTGATGATCACAATTTTTTTATGGCCAGATTTAGAGTATTATGTGGCTCCAACAAGATGATGCCACGTCATACTGCTAATGCCATTATTTATGCACTGCAAAAATGTGTTTGGTGAAAAGACAATTTTATGAAAAGCAACTGTTACTTGGCCTCCCAGAAGCTATGATTTAACTTCTTTGGATTATTTTTCATGAGATTATATGAAATGAATGGTCCACAAAGAAACTGCAAACTCCTCAAGTATTAAGAATAAACATCAAATTCTGCCATCATAAATAAGGCCTGATTTAATGCATACAGTCATCACAAATTTGGTTCATTAAAATCGCTTGTGTGCATTAACTTAAGGTGGATACTTAAATGACATTTTATTCAAAACAATGTCATCAATTTTACTTCCAAATAATATGTAAAGTTTGGTTGTATTTGAAATAGTTTTTAGTTTATTTCATTTTTAAATTTTATGATTCTTTTTGGGAGACATTTTATAAGTGGTGCTACGAGAAATAATTAAGAATTTTTAGTATTTCTTTTATTTATTTTATCAGAAAAGAATACTAATAACTAATATTAAATTATTTTAGTTCTGGTGCGTATAGATCATCATCTTGGAATGTTCAAAATAGATTAGGAACAAAATATAACAAAGATGGCTTGCGTCATCAAAATGGGAAGTTGGCCTGCAAAAATGCTGGAGGCTCAGCCTCTGATGAATATAAAGATCTGGAATCAAAAAACAAAAGACAAACTAAGAAGAATCACAACAACCAATCACCACTGCCTCGAGGTGATGATAAACCTGTAGGCAGGAAGAGATATTCCCGTTTTAGTAGGTGGGAAGACTTATGTGATACTGATGATTTTTCTGAGGATGATGAAGAACATTAAATGAAGATTAACATCAATTGTGGACTATGGCCATATAAATTAAAATCTCGCTATTTGTAATTTTTGCTATATTAAGCTATGCATGTGAATTTTATATTGTTAATGGTTTTATGTACCAGCTCTTAAATTTAATAAATGTAATTTGTACCTTTACTGTATAGTCTTGAAATAGGTTTGCTGATATTTATAGTTTTTAATGTGAAAATTTTTATACAAAAAATGCATATTATAACAGTACAAAATTTTTGTATCTCAATTGAATTTGCTTTTCCACAACTATTAGCTAGTTCTTGAAAGACAAATTTTCTTTTTGATTCCATTTTTCACTTCAGTTTTTTCTTTTACAATATTTAAAAATTGTTTTCAAATTTTTCTTTTTACCTTTTTAAAAAATTTTTTTTTTCTTTTTTTTTAAATTTCTTTATTTAAAATATATTAAAGTAGTGAAAGTGCTGCGAGATGTTCAGAAATTACGCTGAGAGATTTCACATATTTATAGAACTGTAACTGATAATACAAAAGAGGTAGGAGACAATGTATTAGCTGCACAGATGCAAAAAGAGTTAAGGTTATGCTATTTACATTATCTTAAGAATTAATTTGAATGAATTAATTTGAAGTTAGTTCATTTTTCAACAAAGGGGACATGGTATATCTATATTGCTGTTGGTGTAATTAGACATTAAATTTAATTGTAAATTGATAAATGATTTTACTTTTGCCATTAAGTGTATGCATCATTACCTTTGTATGAAAAGCTGTGCATCCTTCTTAAAGCAAGTATCACATAAATTTTTGTCATATTTGGAATTTATTCATTACAGATTAAATAAAGTTTGGCAATTTCGATAAATATGTGTAGTGCCAGGGCAATACTGAATCCTATAACCGGGATTGACTTTCAAATGACATACTTTAGAAAGAATTGTTATAAGTTGATTGGTATTTTTATGATAGAAAATAATAAAATTTAAAGACAAACAAACACAAAATTTTGTCTTACATTTTCCCTCTTCAAAAAAGGAAGAACTTGGTGATAAAGACTTTCTGAGAAAAAAGTATTAAAGAAAAGATGAGAAATATTATCATATAAAAATATAAACTATAAAAGTGCAACTGAAATAAATTCTAAAATTTCAATCATCAGTCCAATTAATTTGAAAAGTGCATGGTTTTGTAAAGTGTTCATCCTAACTTTGAAGATTCCTCATGGTTTTAGATTTTTTTTTTTTTTTCATTTTAATCTGAGAATAACATAAATATTGAAAACATTTATATGTACCCTAAACTTATCATACAGAGTTATACATCATAAAATTTATAACATTCTGATCTTCATATTTATAGCCTACCATGTAACATCATAAATGCCTAGTATCGTATTAAAATTATACTTTCATTCTTGTTTACAATTCACTTTTAATTCCTAATTATATACTAATGGAATGCTTCACAGTTCTCAGAGTACTAAGATTTCGATATAAAATTAGGTATTAGTGTATTAATTGGCTAGTGGCTGAAGTTCCTGTAGTACAGTTGCTTGTAAAAACTTCCATTCCTCATGTAAGATAACTGGCTCTTGAAGACTGAGTCATTCCACAATAAAACAAAAATATCACTTTTATAAAAAAATTATTGTAATATTCATTCAGACTAATATGTGCTCTTATTTTTTTTATGGGAGGGTAAGTGAAACAGTTAATTCAGAGGTTATAGTTGTCCTGTATAATATTAAACCATCACTGCTTGTATCATACACACTGAATAACCTACTACATAATTTATTTATACTAGTCATTCATGGTTTCAAATTATCACTAAATTTTCCTTTTTAATTATATTATCCACGTTGAGTATGATTCTACTTCAATAATTAGTGTAATCATTAAATTTTCGCATGCATGTGTTCAGAATTATATGTGTCTTTTACATGAGCATTTTTAATACTAAATCATTTCATGTATAATTGAACATTGTATTTCAAAATACCTGTTTCTTAAAATTAATATAAATTTTTCACAATGTTGCAAAATTACGCTAAATTTTTGAAACCTTCCCTAAGTGAAACATTTTAAATTCATTATTTAATTTATTCGATATGAGTACTAGAAATTAATTTTGATGGCATAAAATTTTAATTTGATAACATTTTCACTTAAAAAGCATTTTGTATTTAAAATTCAATATAACAATAATAATTAAATAGCAGTTTTCAATTCTGTGATAATAAAGAATGTTTTTAGGTGCACCAATTAATTAACTAATCATTCCATTCCTCTAAAAATCGGAGCAGCTGAAAAGAAAATATAACACTGTTATAAATCCAAAGTAATCAAAACGATATGAAGCAGGTATTTTTAATTTGTATAGTGTCTTTATTTAATACTTTATATGCTTTCCCAAAACAACAATCTGAATCTATAGAAATTTGAAAAGAATGAAAAGAAGCACTTCATGTAAACTTTTAATAAGTGTTACATCCATGACCAGTTTCTTTGCAGAGAAATGTAATTCACATTGACTGGAAAAAAATAATTATTGTGGCCTATTGTTTAATAAATGAACTTCTGTTAACACTAGAACTGTGGCAGTAAAAGGGGAAGTGGAGGAATACCATAACATTTCAGATTTCCATAAACATTTCAATACGGACTGACCTTTGAAGCACTAGGAAGTTGCATCTCTAAAGCACTTTTAATTTAATTAAATTTATCATTAATTTTTAAGTCATAAACCATAATATGGCATTCCCCCCTCCCCCCGCCCACCAGCGGCCGAGCGGTAAAGTCGCTGAACACTGGTGGTTCGGTCCGAGGTTCGAATCCCGCGAACGGGCTGGCTGCATGGGCGTTTTCGTGGTTTTCCCCATGTGTAACGTGTATACGAGCCAGTTTCCCTTAGAAAGTCCTCCACGAAGGCATTACTCCCCACAGGCAGATAGCCCTAGTGTGCTTTGCCATAATTAAATACACCAACACCAACCCACCTCCCCCCACACGTGGATGCTGGCACTGAACTTGTTCATTAAGTGAAGATTTGAAGAGAAGACTGTAAAGTAAATAAAATTTGCAAGCAGAGTAAAACACACTGCGTTAATGTACATATGTTCATACCTTATTGGATGAAAAGCAAAGCATAGTGTCTGTCCATGAACTTAAATTCCCTGTTCATGAGCTAAAGTTCCAGAAATTTCAAATTACGGATAGTTGAGTGTATAAAAAACGGAATTAACGTTAAAAAAGCGAAATCAAAGGGGAAAATTTTCCGCTCTTAATTTATAAAAACAATAACCTTATTTGTTGCCAACTTGAATATTAAAAGTCCTACATCTGAAATTGTGTATATTTCAGGGAGGGTGAATGTGTGTGTGCGCCTCAACTGCCATAAAAGGTAAAGAAAATTTAAGATTATTTAAAATAAGATAAGATAATTTCCTTAGCTGGATTTCATAGCACACATACACAGGCACACATGTTCGTCATAGTTGCCCACTCTCACAGTTTTCCAACACAGCTCCCAATAGATCACTGAATCTCCGAGCTTTTCATTTTAGCTTTTAATAATGAAAATGTTTTTCAGCCTTAAATTTAATTTGTGCAAATAAAATTTGAGCAGTTAAAAAACTTCCAGATTTGAAATAATGAAACTTAAATTGAGCAAATTTCATTCCCCTGCCCGTAGTGAAAAAAAATCTTCAGCATAATGTTTCTTATTTGATCTAAATGCATAGCTGCTTACTCTCTCTGCAAAGCCGGGAGTCTATTTTTCGTCACATCTGATTTCCCGGTTGATAGTCGAATCTCCAGATTTCTTTAGTTTTAGTCTTTACTACGAAAAACTCCTAAACGAAATGTTTCCCAGCAACAAATGAATTTTATTAAATTAATAAAACAAAAAATTGGGCAAATTCCATCCCCCTATCCCTAATGATTTTGAGCGTAATTTTTCTTATTAAATTTTATTTGACCTGAATTGTCATGTATGAAAATTAATCACTGTTTAATTAGGTAATGCTAGTATTTAATTTTTGTTTTATTACTAAGTTTACCCACACTGTTGCATACACATTAATTATTTAATTTTATTTTCGTCGTGTTTGAAAGTGCTTTGATAAATTAAAGCTTTCCTTCCTTATTTGAGATTTTCTCGGTAAAAAAGTGTAAGAAAATGACAAAACGAAATTAGCCAAGGGACATAAAAGTACATCAGAATAATATTATAAATAGTTCAAAAATCGTAATCATGCATTATAAAAGGAATTAGGGCTTCTTTTAAAATGGCAGCGGTGCCTCCTCAAAACTCTCTGTTTTTTCCTTCTGATTTTCCATATTTCAAGGCTAAATTATGACATTGCCATAATTTACTGCAGACATTTATAGGATTTTATATGAAGATTCAACCAAATGTTTAATTAGTAAATATTCGTATTTTATTTTATTTTAATCGGTAAGTAGTACTGCACATTAGTAATGTTATCGATACAATAGAAACATTAATAACTAATATTATTTTTACTGTGTTTAAAAGTACTTTCATGAATTAAAGTTTTCCTTCTCTGCTCAGAATTTTTGTAGCATAAAAATGTAAGAAATTGACATGAGAATAGTTGAATAAACTGAATCATGCGTCATAAAGAGAAAATCAGTTTTGAGTTTATTTAAAATGTTTCCGCCACTCAGCGCGAAAACCTGCCGGAAACTGACGGTTTGGTATCAAAAACCTCTCGGTTTTCCATATTTCAAAACTCGCAGCTATAATTTGTGTCTGTGCGTTAGATAAAATTTAATTTTAGTCAATTTTAAACAATTTTAATCTGAATTTAATCTTTTTGATTTGAATTTGGAATCTCTCCCTTTTCAAGTTGCATATATTTTTATTATATATCAATTTCAGTTTTATTTCCACTAAAATTTAACGCGTAAAAATTAGTAGGCAACCTCTTTGAGAAAACGCTTATAGTCACTTAAAATTTTCTAATTGCAGCATACCGGTCACTAATCCACTTGGACAAGAAACGTGTAAAAAAATTCTAAGTAATTTTTTTAAGACTTCGTACCTTTTCCAGTCTCATCTAAGGTAACGTAATTAATAACCAGTTTAAATCCTTGCTAAAATTTAAATTTTTGTGTGGTATAGATATCCATTAATTAAATGTATGGGGCTGCTAACAAGGAAGGCTTTTGCCTCAAAAATTCATCACTCTTAATAACGCGATAAATAAAAAAAGAAAGAAATCGAATGATTTTTGAGAAACTATCAAAGTTACGTAAATTATTTTAGAATTTCTAAAAAATTTTCATTTGAATTATTTTTTATTTTATTTAATAGTGCAGAGGTGATCATATCTACGATGATCAAGTTAACCGTTATATACTGTATGTGTCAGAAAATTTCAACATTAAAACATACTAAACTTCGAAAAATTTCTGTGAAATATTGTATTGTCATAGTAAGGTACCTATGGTTAAAATATTTCAAGAAGATTTGGTTTGGAAAAGTGGACTGAAACTTAGTTTCAAGATCTTGACAAAGTAAAATGAAACTGTGAAAAAAAAAAAAAAAAAAAAAAAAAAAAAAAAAGCTATTTAATTTTTTTTTACATTGAAATTTAACGTTACCATTTGATTTTTTTTTTAACTCTGTACGAAATTTTCCTGTCTGGAATCAATCTTCAGCTTTTGTATCTCAGCGACTTTCAGATTTCTGTTTATGTTTGTATAGCAGTAACTCAGTCACTTAAGCTAGAATAAATTCCGGCTGTAACAAAGGTATAATAATAGAGATGATAATAATAGACAGAATAATATTTTGCCAGCGTTGATTTTTCCTTCATATGAAAGGTACTAATTGCCGAACCAAATTTCCCGTTACTTCATTCTTACTAAAAACTAGATTATCAAATCGTGAGAAATGTCCATTTCTCTATTTTAGATTAATTTAAATTCCCCTAAAATAGAAAAATTAAAATAGAAATTAAATTTTAGACAATCATGAGCAACGAATGAATTTCTACGCATTGCTTCAATCAACGTTAATCACTTGAACTGGAGTAGACTTTGAAAAATGTTTTAATCGTTGTATCATCGACTTTATACTTAGAATTCTTCAATTTTGGATGTGTATTTTAACTGTTTCATGTTTGCATTATCTGTGGCTGCTTATATATGGGCGTACAAAATTGAGAGAATTTTTACATTTGGTCGATTATATCCAGAACGAATGGACATAGTTTAATGAAATTTTGTATGGTTGATATAATATAAAAAATATATCCACACAACAGTCGCGGCACACATGCATTATCATGCATAACACTCATTGCCGAAGGAATGCCTATAACAGAGGTTACAAGATAGAACAAAAGAAGGAGGCTCATAGAGCGTGTGGTCCCATCTAATAATCATACAGCTCTCACAATATAACTTTACTCTGGGAATGAGGCAGTTTATGAGTCTGGTCTGACTCATAAACTGCCTCAGTCTAGTTTATGAGTCTGGAATGAGGCAGTTTATGAGTTCTAGGAGGGAAACCCGAATTGCAGTTGCCTACCCAAGACCGCCTCAGACAGGCTTGGTAGGACTTAGGTTCGGACATTCTTATAAGGTAATCCATCTGATTAATATCCTGACTTTAAAAAAAATATCCACCAAATTATGGAGGAGCATGTGTAACGTAAGTATGAGCCAATTTTCTCCAAAGCGGTAAAGTCGCTGAACTCTGGTAGTTCGACCAGGGTTCGATTCCGAGCGAACGGACTGGCCGCATGGACGCTTTTATGGTTTTCTCCCCTGCGGAAGGTGTACACGAGCAAGTTCCCCTTAGAAAGTCCTCCATGAAGCCATCTCTTTTCATAGTTATATAGCTAACGTACATTACCATAATTATATAAACAAAACCAAACCAAACTGAATAACCTAATCTGTGAAACTTTCCATCCTACGTCCTCTGCGGGCGATTGTCGAATGACTGTTCCCAGCAAGAACGTTTTAGCGTTTCGCTGCATTATTGGGCGTTATTAATCCAGATTCGACTTAGACTAACCCATCATTTCCAGAAGTTTGTGCACGCAGTAGCGAATCACCCTGAATTTTTCTAACATTTTGATACTTTTCTTTTCACACTATTCTACACTCTAAAGAAATGCAGAAACAAATGTGGGAACTTTTAAAATTGCCCGCCCAACCGGTATAGTGGTTAGCGTTGCTGATGTTTGCGCCGAAGGGCCCGGGTTCGAATCCTGGAGAAGGCATGGCTGTTTGTAAATGTATAGTGTCGGTGTGGCATGGCGGCACTCTAAACATGTGGCAAGCCGAAATCTCTCTCGTGTGGTTTGGTGGAAGGGAAGAGGGCTGGGAGACCCTTAGACCCGATCAAAATTGGAGGTAAAACTGAGCTCAATCGCACTCTCACCTTTAAGGTGCTGAAGGCTTTTGCTGACTACAGGCGTAAACTTGCGCTCCTAGCCATGAGGATTTTCGTGGGCTTGGGCTGACTACGTCTGACAAGTGAGCATAAGTAACAGCAACAACTTTTAAAATTGAAATTCTTTTCGAGTTAAGCTGTAATTTGGTTTAACAACAATGAAAATTTACATTTTATGAATTGACAACAAAAGCGATCATGTTTACTTAAAAATAAAATTGATATAGCTGTATGATTTAGTTATGCTTTTAAATTAAAAATGTTTTAATGGCGAATTTCGAACTGTGAGTTGATTGCCTCTTAGTTTTCTGAGCATTATTAGTCACTTTCAGAGGTGGGCGTCTGAGAAGGTATTCGGTGCGAGATATATGTATGAAGTGTCTGGAAAGTAAAGGAAATGCTAAACACTTCTCTGACTGCTATAAGATTAACATTTATTCGTATCGAATTTCACAAAACAGAAAATCACTCATTGGTCATTTGATTTCCGGTGGCTTAATGTTGCCACTCTGGTGAAAGAAAAGTCGCACGCGAAGAGTTTCACAGATAGCGCTACGGCATCGCAAATGATGTCGCCACACACACCCTTCTCAGGGATAACGTTATACCTCGTAGTCTGTCAGATTTTCAGGAAATCTCACTCTTAGTCCAGCTTTTGTGTTTCTAGGATGAATGTCTTTGGAAGGACCATTGTCCGTAGGAAGTGATGGTATTTAATTATAATAATAATTTTGCCACTCTGGTGGAAGAAAAATCGCACGCGAAGAGTTTCACAGATGGTGCTGAAGCTTCGACCCACCGAGGTAATTTATCGATAGTGGTAAGCAGATACCTAAAACCTTTACAAGTTAAAACACAATAACACGCCGAATAAATACTAATTCAGAAGTCAAACAACAAAAATCAGCGTTATACCTACAAAATTTTCACAGGACTAGTTTCGATGGTTTTACCGAACCATCATCTTCAGCTGCAAAACCGCAAATGAACAAGATAGGAAATAATGATTAGATAAGATAAGAAAGCCTGGACAAGAATAAGCAAGTGGCGCCATCTGTTGGCGAAACCAGAACTAAAACATAATTTCTCTAAAAGCCGAAGGCAAATTTGGATTGGAATTAGGATCGTTAACTAGAACAGAAAGATTTTTATGAATGTGAAATGCCTCTAGAAAATCCAGTTCTCCAATGGAAGATGTTTTTTGAATAATTTTGGCAGCAGAAAAATTGAAAGTGTGATTTTCGGACCAACAATGTTGAGCAACAGAAGACCTCTGTGTTTCCTTTTTTGTAACATATGCCTCATGTTCTTTGACGCGAAATTTTAAGGCTCTCTTAGTTTGGCCAATGTAAATTAAACCACACTGGCAAGGAATCCTATAAATACCCCAGGAATTCATATCCGGAATGGGGTCCTTGAGTATAGAAGTTGGAATTTTATTGATGGGAGAAAAAACAACCCGAAAGTTAAATTTCTGCAAAATATGTGCAACTTTATAGCTAATTGATGGAAAGAAGGGAATGACAACAGAATTTTTATAATCTCCTAAAATAAGAGTGTGGCTTTTAGTGTGTTGAGATGAGAATTTTTTAACTGCTTGATTAATAATGTTGGGTGAAAAGCCCCTGTCAATAGCTATTGCTTTTAAATAATTTAGTTCTTCATCAAGGGCTAGTTTGGAGGAGCAAACTTGAAGAGCACGGAAAACATAGGAATAAAATGAAGCTAACTTTTGTTTAGTCGGATGACATGATTTAAAGTGTGGTGGAAGGCAAACCGATGAAGGTTTACGGTAAACTGTAGTACTGAAGTTGGATGTGTTACGTGTGACCAGAATGTCGAGAAACGGAAGAGAATTGCAAGTCTCAAGTTCAAAAGTGAACTGAATAGCAGGATCAATAGAATTCATTGTTGAAAGAACTTCATTTAAATCATCTTTATTACCTTCAAACAGGGTAAAAGTATCGTCTACGTAGCGGAACCATGCCGGGAAGTTTAAAGTTTCAAACAATTTTGATTCATAATAATGCATGTAGATATCAGCCAGGATGGGACTGAGGGGACTTCTTTACAAGTTGGTAATGGGCCAACAATATCCAAGTAGCACAGCAACGTCGTAACGACGTTGCAAACTCGTCGCGGATGTCGTCGCAAAAACGTTGCAATATGTCGTCGTTGCAGATGGAGTTTTTGTCGGATAGACATCGTTATTGCGTCTTTCGCAAGTGATATTTTGGTTGTGAAAGCATCGTATCACGACGTCCTAACGACGCCTAAATGTTCGCAAAATTCCACCTTTTTGCAACAGTTATGAAAATGTCGTTATTATGTCCTCGTGTTACATATTGATTTATGCAGAATAATAAGCTTAATAATTAGTATATTTTTCTTTTTTTTTTTTAATTTTGTATTCCTTGTATTTATCTAAAGTTTAAATATTGTATCATTTCCTGAAAACCAGACAGTAATACAATTTTTTCTCTTTAGACTAAATATGCATAATTAATAATAGCCTTAATTATATTTAGTACTTTAAACTATATTTTTTAAATAACTTAATTTCTAAGTTACGATTATTTAAGATTTTATCATTATTTTCCTTAAGTGAGAGTAATTATGAAAGTAGTTATTATAAATATATAACATTAATAGTAGGTTTTAAGTAAATAAAACTCAATTAGACATAAATAAAAGTAAAGATATATATGTGGGTAAAAAAAAGAGTGTTTTTGATAGCAGCGTTATCACATTTATTTCTGTTAAATCTCAGAGACATTCAAAATTGCCCGTCATGATAAATTAGGAAGCGGTTCTTAAGGTAACATAATCAGTATTTTACTTGAACTCAAGTATAAATTTATTCGCGTTTCACAGTAAAAAATATAACCATTAACTTCTATATCTTCAAGATATGCAAATGAAAGACAGTATAAAGTAGTTAATAAATGTGATCAAAAATATTTCATACAAAAATATCGTAAATCTAATAACTTCCCATATTCATATCTAAAATGAAATAATAATCTAACAAACAACATACATGACAGCATTATTTAAGAAAAAACATGAACTAGTAGTGTTTGAAAGTATAAATAGCAGAAGGAAGGTAACAAAACTAAAATTTCCAATTAATAAAAAAATATTTGTATTTTTTAAATAGTAAACAATTAAAAGTGCAATAATTATGGATTGCAGTATTTACTAGTAATGCTGATGTTTCTTTACACCATTTCTTCCGACCATATGTTAATGTATTTACTTATTTTTAGTTTCTACATTTTAAAATAGTGGTAGATTACAATGATTATTTCATGCACTTTTTATAATCAATAACTTTCCTTTTGTTACTGTACAGAAATAATATAGTATACGATAGTAAGCTAAGTACATTAAAGTAAGCTCTTCTTTAAATTGCATACGATGAAACTTTTTGCTTCTATTTATTATGAATTTCTTTGTTATCACAAGCACATAAAAAGTAAGCGAAAAAAAGTAGAATATGCTTAAATTTAATAAAAATTAAAACCTAATTTCAAACATTCATTTATTGAGATAATCTAATAAACATACATAACGGCAGTATTTAAAAAAACGCGAATTACACAGTGTTTAGAAGAATAGATATCAAACGAAAAGTGATAAAACTGCAGTTTGCAATCAATAAAAAATATTCAGTGTTTTTTAATACTACACAATTAAATATCACATAATTATAGAATACAATATTTCATAGAAATGCTAATGTATCCTTAACACTATTTTTTCCATCATACATTTCATACACTGTTTAAATTCATTTTCTGCATACTATACAAAATACAACATATTTATAAAATGTGCATTATTATTAATTTTAATGTATTTCTTCTTACTATTGCATATATCTAATTCATCTTCAGCAGTCATATTAAGTACTGGTACCAGTCGAATAATTACATTGTATTTTGAAAATAATGAGCATACCATAACAGCTGGAATTGTTGTTGCTTCTGTATTGATAGCATTTTTAGCAAAACCAGAAACTGTCTTACCGTTGTATGTTATCTTTGGTTTTATATGAATTAATTCTGAGAATCAACCTTTCAATATGAACATAATAATCGATTAATATGAATGATATACGACATAGCACTTAGGACGTTATAACCGAAGCACAAAGCTAATAAGGGTATCCATATATTGCACTGCTGGAACCACAGCGATTGGAGACAAACACTATTTCCACAGAGAACACTATTTCACGAACCGCAGAGACACTATTTCACGAACACTAGATTCCACAGACCACTATAGACATTATTTCACGAACACTAGATTCACGATTATCATTGTAGCATTTCTTGTAGAGCAGATACTCACAAACAAAATAAGCCAAAATTCAGCATTCTCAAGAGGATAGCTCCTCGCTTCAGAGGCTTCCAAATAAATGATCACAGCAGTGAAATTTCACTCGCTGAAGGCAGTTGAAGTAAGTAGATACAGAACAATGAGAAGATTCACAATGCGTTCTTTGACTGACAGTGCATTACATTTACTTTTAGTATAAGCAATATTATTTATATCAGCTTGATTTAATTTCAAACATGAAGTCAGTCTTTTCAAACGCCTTACAGATGGCATCTTTACCAAATTACTTGAAAGAACTGCTAGAACTCCAATTAATTGGACAGTTGCTTGTTCGAATTTGGCAGCTAGATAAAGCTCGCAAATCTCGAGATGTTTGCTTATATAAACATCCAGTAAATAATGTACAGTTCTGCTTGTCCTGACTGTCGATGAGCCGTCAAATATGCATCGTCTTTTAACATTGGACGTTTTCTCGGAATTCCTAAAATCGCCCATTTTCATCTGCGAATTCAGCTTCATTCAGCGCACAATCATATCTTCGCGAAAATTGTACTTTTTTGCACTGTATGCGACAAAATGTTTAATATAATGTCACGATAGTAATTCAAATAAATTCGTTCGTTCTTCAAAAATAATAAATAGAGTCATATTTCAGTAGTGAAATAATTGGTAACATGTGATTTGCATTGATTTCGGAAATATGATTTTTTAAAGTATATAAAATGCATAACTTACTTAATAACTTACTTTATAGATTAGTTTCATTTTTAAATATTTTGGTATAATATTTATAAAAAATATTTAAGTATTAATTATTTTAAGAAATTTTTAAACAATTATTCAGCACGTATTTTTAGTATTAATTAAATTTAATAAATCAAAAGTATTTGTATTAAATTTACATTTCATTAGATGAATCTACCTTAGATTAATATATTTAGATGAAATAAAAAAATGAAACATTGCAAAGTAAATCTTATGCGGACTTCAGATTCTTGAAAGGGCCGATTTAGTCTGTTTTCATTCTAAAGGTAATTCTGATGAACTAAAAAAAAAGGCTAAAACGACCACGTCTAAAAGCGGTCATATCATGACGTTGCAGCGACGTCGACAAATTGCCAAGATGCAAGGGCAAATATTTTACATCTTCGCAACGGTGTAAAGACGTCGTAAAAGTTACCACGACCACTTTGCGACCTCTCCGACCAGTTTGTAACGTCGTCTGCTACTTGGATATCGACGTTAAGGTACTTGAAAAGTTGATTGGGAACTTTAAATTCAGTAGCAGGAGCATACTAGACCGTTAATCCCGGAACGGCTGCTTTTGTTAGTTGGGCGAGTTCAATTTACGCAGGTAAGAGGAAAGAAAGGAAATCAAGTAGCACACGACGTTGCAAACTGGTCGTGCTAACTTTGACGACGTCTTTACAATATTGCGAAGACACAAAATATCTGCCGTTGCGTCTTGGCAATTTGTCGACGTCGCTGAAACGTCATTGATATGACCGCTTTTAGACGTGGTCGTTTTAGCTTTTTTTTTTTTTAGTTTATCAGCATTACTTTTAGAATGAAAACAGACTAAATCGGCCTTTTCAAGTATCTGAAGTCCGCATAAGATTTACTTTGCAATGTTTCATTACTTTATTTCATCTAAATATATCAATCTAAGGTAGATTCATCTAATGAAATGCAAATTTAATACAAATACTTTTGATTTATTAAATTTAATTAATACTAAAAATATGTGCTGAATAATTGTTTAAAAATTTCTTAAAATAATTAATACTTAAAATATTTTTTATAAATATTATACCAAAATATTTAAAAATGAAACTAATCTATAAAGTAAGTTATTAAGTAAGTTATGCATTTTATATACTTTAAAAAATCATATTTCCGAAATCAATGCAAATCACATGTTACCAATTATTTCACTACTGAAATATGACTTTATTTATTATTTTTGAAGAACGAACGAATTTATTTGAATTAATATCGTGACATTATATTAAACATTTTATCGCATACAGTGCAAAAAAAGTACAATTTTCGCGAAGATATGATTGTGCGCTGAATGAAGCTGAATTCGCAGATGAAAATGGGCGATTTTAGGAATTCCGAGAAAACGTCCAATGTTAAAAGACGATGCATATTTGACGGCTCATCGACAGTCAGGACAAGCAGAACTGTACATTATTTACTGGATGTTTATATAAGCAAACATCTCGAGATTTGCGAGCTTTATCTAGCTGCCAAATTCGAACAAGCAATCAAATACTTTTGATTTATTAAATTTAATTAGTACTAAAAATACGTGCTAAATAATTATTTAAAATTTTGTTAAAATAATTAATACTTAAAATATTTTTATAAATATTATAGCAAAATAATTAAAAATGAAACTAATCTATAAAGTAAGTTATGCATTTTATATACTTAAAATCATATTTCCGAAATTAATGCAAATCACATGTTAACAATTATTTCACTACTGAAATATGACTTTACTTATTATTTTTGAAGTAAGGACGAATTTATTTGAGTTAATAGGGTGACATTGTATTAAACATTTTATCGCATACACTGGAAAAAGTACAATTTTCGCGAAGATATGATTGTGCGTGAAGCTGTATTCGCGCATGAAAAATAGCGATTTTAAGAATTCCGAGGAAATGTCCAATGTTAAAAGACGATGCATATTTAACGGCTGTCCAATATATGTGACGGAAAACTCATGGACGATCAGGAGAAGCAGACCTGCACATTATTTTCTGAATGCTTATATCAACGAACATCTCGAGATTTGCGCGTTTTGGCTAGCTGACAAATTCGAACAAGCAACTGCGCAGTTAATTGAGATTCTAATTCTTTCAAGTAATTTATTAAAGGTGCCATCTGTAAGGCGTTTGAAAAGACTGTCGTTTGAAATTAAATCAAGCGATGATTGAAATAATATTGCTTATATTAATGTAATGCACTGTCAATCAAAGAGCACATTGTGAATTTCTCATTGTTCTGTATCTACTTTCTTCAACTGCCTTCACCGAGTGAAATTCCATTGCTGTGAGCTCCTGTTCGGAATCCTCTAAATTGAGAAGAAATCATCGTAATGCTGAATTTGTGCTTATTTTGTTTGTGAGTATCTGCTCTACAAGAAATGTCACAATGCTAATCCTGAATCTAGTGTTCGTAAAATAGTGTCTCTGTGGTCTATAGTAGTGCTGTAGAAGTAACGAGAAATTGTGTACCCGTATGTATTCGTTATTCGGTGAACCAGTACTCGTTACTATCGTATCGATACTTTCGGTAAAATCGATCGGTATCCGTATCCTGAGCCTATTTTATCAGTCTACGGCCCTGAAAAGGGCCTTGAAAAGTCGCATCGCATTGAATCACGTGAGCTATTCTACCCCGCGGGAACTGAGTAGTGCTCTGATAGGGAGTTTTGCCTCGCATTTTTGGGTAGAAATAATTCACTTTATTTTGGCTATTATTTTTTGGTGCACTGGATATGATTCGTTATTAAATTTTCTATTGCTGTCAGGGCTTATTTTCTAAAGTCAGAAGAGCCTACGGAAGGCCGTCAGGAAAATAGGAAAAAATAAAATAAAAGATAAAGAAAAAAAGGAAATAAATATTACAATAATAACATTAATTAGTAATTAAAATAATAATAGTGATTAAAATAATGAATAATTAAAGTAACATAATAATTAGCAACTGAAATATAAAATACTTATAAGTAAAATTTAATAAAAATGTAAAAACAAATAAAAATTAAAATAATTTTAAAATTTATGATGACTAATTAAGTAATAAAGTAAAATACCAGATCTTGTCTTATTGGCTTAGTATCGTTTCGTCCTTTCTCATTTCATCCCCAGCTCGAAAAACTGTTATTTCGTTTGCAGCCTTCCCCCACCAATTCCCTCTTTCCCGTTTCATCCGCTGTTTGAAAAATAGGTGTTTACTTTACGATAAGGCGAACGTCTGTTTACTTCAATTAAAATGGTTTAGAAGAGATGACTGTTTCTACTTCGACTTTTAATTTTTTAATACTAGTTCATATTTTATGCAGACAAATTATGTTGAGCAGAATAATGAATTTCAGACGTGTTCAAAAGGTGTGTATCTGAATATAATAACATTTTTGTTATACAGTATCCTTTTTTTTAAATTTCACACATTTCTAAAGCAACAGAAGTACGGTATCACTATTTTGGCACACACATCAAAAACATGTATAAATAAGATTAATGTTACATTCCTTATTAAAAGTAATGGGTCCTCTTTAAATGCAACCATTCATGCTTTTAGAGGATTTTGCATGTGGTGGTCTTAAAAAGGTGATGTTCACTACCAATGTTTGTTTATATTCCCCAAAATAGAGATCTCTTAAGAAGTGACCTCTTAGAGATGTCGTAAATAGATGATTAGCTATAATTATTTTCCATTAGATAATGGAATTAATGTAATTTAATGTCAATAACTCGAGGAAGCAAGTTTAAATACAGTGCAACAAAAATACAGAAGTATTTTAAATGACGAAAATATTCATATTTTGTCAATGTCAAATTTTAAAAAGAATTAATTTTGGACAAATTATGAAATCTAACTTTTAATGTCGCCTTCTGGTTTCTATATTTATATCTGGCAAAGTTTTATACTCGTTATGAAAAATTAAAAATACAAGAAGTTTGAGTCCCGTAGGACAAAGACTGACCGGGAAATTTAGTTTCAAAATTTGCAATGTTTGATGCCATTTGTAACTTTCCTTCGGGTATCGCTTAATAAAGTTAGACTAATTCGAGGAAATAAGTTTAAATGAAGTGCAGCAAAAATAAGCATAATTTAAATAGTCATAGAAGGAAGTCATGTAGAATCCATATCAAATTTTTACTTTTTCATAATGACCATAAAACTTTCCCAAATACAAATACAGAAACTGGGAGACCGCATTAAAGATTAGCTTTCGTTATTTGTCCGTTATTCGTTATTTCGTTTGCTGCTTTCCCCATTCCCTTCATCAGAACCGCTAATGACGAAAGGGTGAATTTTCCCCGATTCATCCCCTTTCTAAAAACTCCTTGTTGAGACTGTTATTTGTTGAGACAAGGAATGCTATATTATAAATGTCAACTTACTTTTTACACTTAACAATATGATCGATAAAAACAATCGCACATGTACAGGTTAAGTACAAATTAAGAAAGAGCTTAAAAGAAATTTAGAAAATCTATAAAAGGTAAGGAAATTTTTATGTTACTTTATTAGAGATAATAGTAAAGCACTAAATATTTCAATCAGTGTTTTTTCATAATGCTAAGAGTATACCTTTATTCATTTAAGAAATGGCCCACCAGCGGTCGAGCGGTAAAATCGCTGAACACTGGTAGTTCCGACCTGAGTTCGATCTTAGGCGAACGGGCTGGCTTCATAGGCGTTTTCGTGGTTTTTTTCCCGTACGAGCTTACAAGCCAGCTTTCCTAAGAAAGTGCTCTACGAAGGCGTTCTTCCTCTTAGGCACATAGCCCCAATGGGTTTTGTCATAATCAACTAAACCAAATCATTTAGAAATATATCAGTTGATCACTGCTCAGTGTACATCTGCTGTTTGCTTACAAAAGCACTTTGTAAAGACATTTCCACTATTTTGCTAATAATTCTGGAAAGCTCATAAAATCCGAAATTATGTTACACTAGCTAACAGAGAACTTAAGTCTGCTTAATACAACAAAAATCTGCTTAACTTGCTTTCGTGTCTTTGGGAAACGTAAGTATATGCAGAAATAAATATTAAAATCTATCACGTATATTTGTAAGGATGTAAAACAAACTGTTTTGGTTCACGATAATGATAAATATGCATCATGTTATGACAGTTTTAAAAGATCACAAATAACTATACATATGCTAGACTTCTAGCAAAATTTCTTTTACAATATGAATATGCATTTACGTATTATTATATGAGTCGTAAAGTTCAGTATTCGTCATTTTTAGATTCTAGGTATATGACAAAAATTTTTTTAAAAATTTTCGTTTTGTTTTTAAAAATTAATTCACTTTATAGCTTTTCTTCAATTTATTATAAAGGAATAGGAGTTTAAATTTTGATTATATATAATATGATATAAATTCATCATTCATTAATAATATTTTATGTATAGCAGAAAAATTATTATTAATGTTTCAAATTTTAATTTTTTTAATGATTTGTCTTACATTTGTTGTATATTTGTCGAATGTATAGCTGAATATTTCAATTATACACAATAAAAATTATGCAGAAAACAATTCAGCTGGCATGACAGCTAATTGCGAAAGAAAAATTAGAGTCTGATTGCTAACTCTTAGTACAAGCAGCCAATTTTTAAATTGTCGTTAAAATAAATTTATTCTATGGTCTATTAGAAAATAACTATACTTAATCATTTATTGACGACTTCTAAGAGGTCACTTTCTGAAAGAGACCTGTATTTTTGAGAACACAAACATACGTTGATATTGAACATCACTTTTTTAAGATGCCAGAGCAAATGCACAGAGCTCCAAAAATCTTATAAAAGCATAGACGGTCACGTTTAAAAAAGGCTGACTACTTTTAATAAAGCCTGGATATTAATGTTCATTATACATTTGTCACATTTTTACTTTCTTTCAAAACAGCGTTACTGTGGTTCAATTGCTTTAGAACTATGTGAAACTAATAAAAGGGGCCCTATGTTATAAAAAAACTAATTATATTCAGATACACACCTTTTGAACATGTTTTAAATCCATTATTCTAATCATAATACTTTGTCTACAGAAAATATTGAATCAATATTAGAAATCAAAAGCTAAGTGAGATTAAAGTAGTAAGAGTCATATCGTCTAACCCATTTTAATTGAAGTGAACAGGTGCTTACTTTATCGTAAAGTGAACACCTGTTTTTCCAACAGCGTATGAAACGAAAAAAGAGCCCACCAGAAATAGTTCAGTCCGGGGTTCAATTCCCGGCTAACGGCTAGCTGCACGGGCTTTTCGTGATTTTCCCCGTGTGTAACTTGCATATGAATCCGTTCCCTTTAAAAAATACTCCACGAAGGCCTCCCTCCCCGTAGGACAATAGCCCTAGTGTGCTTTGCTGTAACCGAATAAACCGAAACCGAAAAAAAAAAGGGGGGAATTGGTGATGTAAGGCAGCGACGAAACGTCGTTTTAGAAGAATGGGCTACATAACCAAATTTCTATCTATATTCTGGTAAACAGTACATTATTTGCTCATCAAAAGCCTAAATTTAGTTAATGCTCGGCTTAGTTCTTAAATTGCAATTTCAGCTACAGCCCCCAAACAAGACGATGTCTGGTATTTTATTTCATTACTTAGTTATTCATCATTAATTTAAGAATTAATTAAATTTTCATTTGTCTTTAATTTTTTATTGAATTATAGTAATAATCATTTAATATGCTAGTTGCTAATTATTTTATTATTGTAATAGTTATTTTATTTATTTTTTATTTTTATTTATTTATTTAATCATCTTTCCTGATGGCCTTCCATAGAGCTCCAGCACCTCTAATTTTAAAAATTAACTCCTGACTACAACCGATGATTGCGAAAATAAAAGTCAAGTACCTTATTTAGTGATAATTAAATAAAATAAAAGCCAAAGCTTTTATTTTCGCCTTACTTGGCTTTTATTTTATATATATATGTGTGTGTGTGTGTGAACTTTACATTTAATTATAAGAACATATATATATGTACTTTACATTTAATTATAATTTATTTGATATTACGGTTACGTTTGGTAGTATTACCGGTTGCAATAAAAAGGGAGGTGCACATCTAGATGTTATAACGGACCCATATACAAAATTTCAACGTTCTACAACTAATAGTTTTTGAGTTATGCGAAATGCATACATACGTACTTACACATCACGAAAAAAATCCCTTTCAAGTATCAACTTAGAGTCATAATCATTAGTCATAAGTATCAGCTTAGAGTAAATGGGATTACATTTAACAATCAGTTTTTTTGAAAAAAAAAAAAAGAGAGAGTCCTTCATTGTGTTTGTACGTACAGACGTCACCCCAAAAAATAATTCACATGGATTCCGTAATCGCCAAAAATGGATATTTCCGTTAAAATATGATACCCACAAGTTTTCTCGATTACAATACTTACTACCATTTTATTTGGTGCAAAGAAGTAAAGAACCTATATTAACCTACATATTCTTATATAAAACTATATAAACAATACCTAAGTACAGTATGTAAATATTTCAAATCAATAAAATCTCACTATGGCACGCTCAAGGAAAAAAAAAAAAAATCAATAATCATCCAAATTTTCAAATTACAAACATAAATCTTAATGTAAAAAGCAAATACAAAATAACGCTTCACGCTATCAAAATTGCTCATCTTCTTAAATATCAACAACTAAATAGTATTTCAACTAAAACACATAATGTAAACAAGAGTTCGCCCGATGCTCAAAAAAATTCAAAATTATCTATTAAAAATATGAGCGCATTGTGACGCAACCGTATCATTCGTATTCGAACAGCAACCGCACATTCGTATTCGCATAGAAACCGCATCATTCGTATTCGTATAGATACCGCATCATTCGTACTCGAATAAACCGCATCGTACGACAGATGCGAGTAACCGAAATGAATTAAATTCAAAATACAATGTAATTATTCGACTGGTACCAGTACTTAATATGACTGCTGAAGATGAATTAGATATATGCAATAGTAAGAAGAAATACATTAAAATTAATAATAATGCACATTTTATAAGTATATTGTCTTTTGTATAGTATGCAGAAAATGTTAATGATTTTAAACAGTGTATGAAATGTATGATGGAAAAAATAGTGTTAAGGATACATTAGTATTTCTATGAAATATTGTAATCTATAATTATGTGATATATAATTGTGTATTATTAATAAACACTAAATATTTTTTATTGATTGCAAATTGCAGTTTCATTACTTTTAGTTTGGTATCTATTCTTCAAAACACTGTGTAATTCGCGTTTTTTTAAATATTGCCGTTATGTATGTTTATTAGATTATCTCAATAAATGCATGTTGGAAATTAGGTTTTATTATTTATTAAATTTAAGTATATTGTATTGCCGTTATGTATGTTTATTAGACTATCTCAATAAATGAATGTTGGAAATTAGTTTTTAGTTTTTTATTAAATTTAAATATATTCTATTGTTTTCGCTTACTTTTTATATGCTTGTGATAACAAAAAATTCATAATAAATAGATACAAAGAGTTTCATCATGTGCTATTTAACGAAGAGCTTACTTTTGTACGTAGTACATACTATATTATTTCAATTATTTCTGAACTTTGGCTCTTTGCCATTGCAAGCATGCTTTAGACCACAGTTGACAGTCTTTGTTTATGCCAGGCCAAATGAATCTTTAGGTCATCAGGTTCGTTGTTGCACGAATTCCAAGATGGGAGAAATTATGTATAGAGAAAAACACTTTTTTCGCGAAATTCTTTAGGAATGTATGGTCGGTTAAAATTAGTGGAGGTATGGCAATAAATTTATTATTGCTATCCGGGATAGGAATTTGTACTACTTTGAAACGAATTTGTTTTAAGAATCTTGAGGTCTTCATCCTCCTCGCAATCTGCAATTAACTGTATAACCAATTGTTTCCGGAGTAGCGATGGTGTCGCTTCTCGATAGCGTGTCTGCTGTGATTTTTAATTCTCCAGAAATGTAGTGTATGTCTTTAGTGAATTCGGCAATGTAGTTCAACTGCCGAACTTGTCTTGGAAAGGCTTTGTCTGAATTCTGCTGGAAGGCGAAGGTGATAGGTTTATGGTGTTGGTGTATTTAATTATGGCAAAGCACACGAGGGCTATCTGCCTAAGGGGAGGGATGCCTTTCGTGGAGGACTTTCTAAGGGAAACTGGCTCGTATACACGTTACACACGGGGAAAATCACGAAAACGCCCATGCAGCCAGCCCGTTCGCGGGATTCGAACCTCGGACCGAACTACCAGTGTTCAGCGACTTTACCGCTCGGCCGCTGGTGGGCGTGATAGGTTTATGATCAATGAAGATACTAAATGATCGTCCATCCAGAATGTGTTTACAATGCTTTACCGCTAGGTAGATTGCAAGTAATTCTCAATCGTATGCACTGTAATTTCTCTATATTGATGATAGGGATCAGTAAAAAAAGCTTAGCGGTTGTTTTTCATTACTGTATAGTTGATGTATCAAGGCACCCACGGCGGAATCAGATGCATTTGTAGTCAGGGTGATCTGCGCCATCTGGTTGGGTGAACATTGCAGAGATGGACAATGCGCTTTTGATATCGGCGAAAGCCTTGTGCACTTCTTAACTCGAAATTAAAGGTTTTTTGCTGTTTTCTTTTACTCCTTTAAGCAAGATTGTCAATGGTAGTCGTTGTTTGGCGCAGTTTGGTATGAAGCGATGGTAAATGTTCACCATTCCCAAAAATCTGGGCAAGCTTGTGAAGGATTCTGGTTTAGAATATTGTTTAATTGTATTGAAGTTAGGCCAAAACGGAGGGAATAAGCTTGATTCCTTCCGTTGATATTTTACAACCTAAAAATTCAACTTTGCTCAGACCAAATTTGCATTTTGCAATGCTTATGCACAGTCCATAGTTATTGAGTATCTGAAAGTTTAATTCAAGTTGCTTTTTATGTGTTTCAGTTTTTGGAGAGGCAATGAGAATATCGTCGAGACAGCAAAATACAAAGTCTAGGCCGCTAAACACTGTGTTCATAAACTTTTGGAAGGTTTGTGCAGCATTGCGCAAAATAAATGTCACATAAGAAAATTCAAACAGTCCGAAAGGGGCTATGATGGTGGTCTTCAAAATATCATCTTGATGAACAGGAATCCGATGGTAGGCTGTTATCAAATATATGGTTATTTCATTAAGGCCTCGGTTATCACCGCACAGTCTCCAGTCACCGGACTGTCTCTAAAGTGAGGTGTAATGGACTTGACCAGCTGCTTTTGGATGGTATGCAGAGACCCTCTTGCAGCATAAATCGAATTCCTATTTCACAACAATCAATTTTTCTTGAGAGAATCTTCTGACTTTAAAGGATACGGGGTTACCTTTGGTTTCGATGTAATCTGCACATCAAGTTCTTTAATTTTATCATTTTTATGTTGTGTTTAAGTAAGTTAAGAAATTTATTTAGAATGGCTCTGTATTGGTTTTGAAAAGTATTAACAAGGAGTTTTGGAGTAACGCTATTGTTACACAAAGTACTTTTAGTCGTCAAATGAGGTAGTGCCGATGATTAGTTTTCCATTTTTACTATCGGTTTACAAATTAAAATATGAAAGAAAGTCTATTCCAACGGTAGGTTTATTGATATCTGCTGTGGTAAAAGGCCAGTTGAAAGATATGCGTAGCCTTAAATCCAGTTCTAATAATTTTTTACCCTACATTATGACTGTTGTACGTTAGCTGCAAATAGCTCAAGCTTAGCAACAGTTCCTTTTTCCGATGGTGATGGTGGGGTAACCGATATTTCTGCTCCAATGTGATATAAAAAAGGAATTGCTGATGCGCTGTCACGAATATATAGACGACTCAGCTGAACCCCTTGACTTTCGGTCGTCATCGAAGGCGGGGGATTCAATTTTCCTGTTTCGAAACCTGGTATTTGCAGGGCGAGGTGCACTTGTAAGCTCTGTCACCAAAGCGTTAATGAAAATAACAGTTATTTGGGTCACTGTTATTTTTGTAACGATTTCCTGAATTCGATCTGTTTCTCCGTCTTTTTGGGCTGGAATTTAAACGCCTATTCATTTCTGCTCTCTGCAGTGTCAAGTTTGATATCTGTTTCTGTAGATCATGTTATCAGATGGTGGAGAAACAATGCGAGCTACCTGGGGTGAATTGGGATTTAATTCCCATATTTTTTCAGCCATTGTATATAGTTTGGACAAATCATCACTACTTATAGACAAAATACTACGTATATTAAGTGGTAGTCGTTGCATCCACAATGTTTTAGAAAATTCATCCGACGCTTGCTCAGCTGCTGAGTTATGCATTTTTCAGAGAAGTTGGGATGGTTTCTTAGCACCCAGTTCTAATTCGGTCAGAAATTTCTATATTTCAGAATCGGCAAAAATTTCAATAAGCCTCTTTTTAATGGCCGGACATTTGCCGTTGTCGGTGGTTTGGTGAGAATATCAGCGATTTGTGACAATGTCCTTGCTTCAGTATAACTGACTACATAATCGTTTTTTGTTTGATCAGCCGTTATTTCAGCTTTGCAGAATTTGGCTTCGATCTGGAGAAAACCATGTTTTGGGTTCTGATTCCCAAAAAAGGAAGGAATTTTGATGCTGATCCTGGCGACAGTCGCAGTTGTTGCAGTAGTTTCAATTTGTTTACTTTCATCTTCGTCAGCCATAGTATTATTACGCTTAACGGACGTAGAGTTATCTTTATTCAGTTTATTTTATTTTTTATCGCTTAACTTTTCCAGTTAAAGATTGCTTAGTAAAAACTAGTTTTTTTTTATTTCGTTTATTTTTAATGCATTTGATGCATTCTGAAAGTTTCCAATGAATTTTCAACCTAATTGTATACGTTACCGTTGAAGACATATTATAGTATAGAACAAAATTAAACATTTTAAAGTTCACTTACCGGAGACCATCAACTGAGCTACTGCACCATCATTACGACTTTCAGCTTTTGTGCGCTATTGATGGAAACTATCTACCATCCGCTATCAGCGGCATTTATTTGAAATAAAATTTTCTAAGTTACAATGGTTGTGCAAATATACATATTAAACATCTTGTGGTGTTTAAATAGATGGCAATGTTTACAATAAAGCTCATAACATAAATATTTAGAGAATTGTTACTTAAGTTGAAAATTTTTGTTTACTGATTTTTATAAATTAATTTTGAAGAATAACCAAATTATGTAATATAAAATGTCATTACACATTTTAAAGAATTTAGACATATATAATTTAGAAATAATTAAGCCAAATTAAAAAAGAATGAGAAAAACTCTCAATATAGAATAATCATTAAATAAATTTAGAAAAATGTAAAATATAGACTAGATATAAATATTAAAGATATGCTAAAAATAAATAATAAATGAAATAATAAAAATATTAACAATCTTATATTAAAAATCTTCTAACTAATAATCTTATAGTTATGAGAAAAGAAGTACTATAATTAATAATAAGAAAATAATAAGAAAAGGAGTATTATAAATTTATTGAAGAAAAGATATTTAAGGTAAGTGCTAAGAGAAGGAGGTGAATAGCTGGTAAGTTGAAAAGTGAAAAAATTGGGAAAGATGATTAATATTGAACCACTTTTTGTAAATGTTGAAATATTACAGCTATAAAAATCTTGATAACTTAAGTACAGAGTTAACTACAACACTAATAATACAAAACTATAATAAGGATAATTAAATGTAAATGATATAATGATTAACAGAATTTTTATTATCAATGTATGAAATGCTAAATGTAATAGTAAAAAATATTTCAACAATAATAGTACTAGTATTAAATAGGAATAAAACTACTATCTGGATAGTAAAGTTAGTGAAACTGCAATGCGTTAAAAAAAGTCGTATAATGCAGTAGAATCTGACAGTATGATGATAAACATAAAATAATATAATATAATTAAAGATGAAGCAGATTAATAACATTAAAGATTATTAGCGTTATAGATGTAAGGGATTAAAGAGATGAAGAGTTGAAAAGTGAATATTAGGAAAATATAGGATTAGTGTCAATATCTTATGTATTGCTAGGTATTAAGGACGTCTGACAGTTATGATTTTAATGTATTATAATCAAAATATTAAATGGATAAATGATATATGTATTGGTTAATAACTACTAAAGAATGATAAAATCGGAGATACGTAAACATATAATGAACGATAAAAATATAATACAGAGCACTGAAATAGCTATATAAATACCTTGATAAGATGTATAAATGTAAGCTACTTAAAAAAGTAAATCTTTAAATATATACACTTAATAATGATTAATAGGAGTCTACTATAAAAAAGAATAATAAATAAAAGTCAAGAATTCAGAGTCTATAAGTACTTTAAAGTAATCCAAATTCAGAGTTTCAAATTCCAAGTATAAAATGTCTAAACGTTGAAAGCTAATGAATATTTAGTCTTTTTTCTAGAGTTTTAATGTTGAAAAATGTTAGAATGGGGTTATAAAGTAAATTGGTAGAAGACCTAAATTGAAGTGTCTATAATTTTTTTAGTGTTCATAATAATCATAATTTTCTTGAAAGAAAATTTAAAGTTAAATGGTAATCCATATAAATGTTTCTAGAAGAGGGTCTAGAAATATATGAGTAGTTTGTAACTGTAGAAATAAGTGAAAGGTAAACAGTCCTCAAGAGTATAAGTAGGTCTTGAATAAAAGAAGAGAACAGTCCTTGAGTTGTAGTCTTTAAATTTAAAATAATTGAGTAGAAATTCATCGAAGTCAAGATAATTGACATATAAACATGTACAATGATGAAGACAATAAGATTAGAGAGGACGTAATATGGGTAATTAGATTTTCCATAATAAGAATTTCAGAAAAAGCATGATGACATCATATTACACGAAATTTTGAAGAAGGATGAATCCTTAGTATACCAAAGTTCCGAAGTAGGAGGGAGTATGCTATGTAAATATTTACGGTGCTTTGAGATAGTCACAATTTAAAGAATATAATTTTAAATGAATATAATTTTTTACGAAGTATATTGCTTTTCTTGATTTGCTTGAACCAAAGTGGAGCAGATGTTGAATTATATGGTTTCAGATGAAATTCTTTAGTAATTTCACAGTGAAACAAATAATGGTCTATTGTTCCATCGTGTCCACAAATGCATTGGCTTGAAGAATGTAATCCAAACCTATGCAGATAGAAAGGAGATGGACCATGATCTATGAGTGGAATTGTGATTGCACATTCAGTTGATATTAGATTTCTGGAAGGAGTTGGAATAAATAAAAAGGTGCGTCTGTCGTATCAGAGATCCATTTTTCTTTTTAAAGGGTTTTGAGATTATCTTCTAGTTGGTTATTCAAATATGATAGAGGATATGGTAGAAAATGTTAAGGAAGTGATGAATTATTTGCTGCATATTTTGCCAATTGGTCTGCCATTTCATTGCCAGTTGTACCTGAGTGAGCTTTTGTCCATTTAAATTTTGGTCTGAGATTAAGTGCAAACAGAGATAGTAAATGATGTATGCGACGTACTATTGGTGCGGTACAGGTCAGTTCGACGCCAACGTTTCGACGCCAATGGTTCGACGCATGGTCAATTCGACACGAGATCGTTTCGACGCGGGGTCAGTTCGACGCCATACTTTTTTTGCTTTTTTTAGAAGTCATACTTTTCGTATTTTTATCTATTTTTAGAATAAGTTTGCATCATCATTCAAATAAATTTGGTGTCATCATCATTTGGTGTTTCACACCCCACATTATGGGAATTTCTAGATGGTCTCAGGCGTGTTTAAAAATCAATTGATCAATGTTATGAACAATTTGTACGTGGAGATGAACCGCCGCACAAGCGGAATAGGTATCCGCGAGCTGATATGAGAATTAAAGTAATAGTTGAAGATTTTGAAAATCGAGAAATAATGGAATACCTGAAAGGTGTGGCGCATAATTTTGCAATGGATTAGTATAATAACAGTTCTGTGATGTAATCTTATTTATCTCTAATCTTATTTATGTGTAATCTTATTTATCTGCAATATAATATAACTACTTTGTAACCATATGTTTATTTACCATTTGTGTATTTTGCCATTTTGATGCTGTTTTGTTAAATAAATAAATAAAAAAAAACCTCCCACATCTCCGGGGGCCTTGACGTTGGCGAGGGGGCTTCTCACTAATCTGGGACACAAACAAAAATCTAGAACACTTTCACACATATACACACATATATTTATTTCAAATATGCATGCAAACAATCGCTAATTCAATAAATAAAAATCAGTCATTATTACTTATTTATATTACTTCATATTTATTCTAAAAATAAATAAAAATAAGAAAAAAAATTATGGCGTCGAACTGCCCCGGCGTCGAAACGTTGGCGTGGAACCGTTGGCGTCGAAACGACCTGCTTCGCTATTGGTGATCTGCTATGGCCAATTATTGCAAAGATGCTGGATGCACTATCAGTAATTATGATACTTGTTAATGAGGTATCTTTTGCATACTATTGCAAAACGTTCTGCTTGGTAGACGGTATTATTTTGATAAAGACGAAAATAACTTTGTTTTATTATATTATTATTTTGGAATACACAGTATGCACTGCCAACGCCTGAATCTGATTTGTATCTATCAGTATAAATCTGAAGCTTGAAATTATAAATTGATGAAGTTACAGCTAAAGAATTTGTAAAATATTGAGAAGGTTTTATATACAAATTGTGTTCTAGAAGTTCATAATTATTTGGAGAGTAGAGATTATTGTTAAATGAGCTTGTAATACGTAATCTTGAAACTTGGACTTTTGTGGCTTCTTTTTTGATTGAAAGATTGATGGGTGGTATGCCAGTGATGACTTGAAGTGCATTTGTAGGATTAGTTCTGTATACTTTCGATATTAATAATAGAAATGGTCTTTCAGCGCATTGTAAATGTCGTTGAGCGTGGGTGTTTAAGTTATTACCCCAGGCAGAGGCTCCATGAAGAAGTATTTTTTCAATTACTGTAGAGTACCATATTTTTTGGAATAGTGGATTGATGCCCCAAGTTCTTGAACAAAGGGTGCGTAGTGAATTGGAGAGTACAAGCGTTTTATTTTTTAAGTATTTGATATGTTGATGCCACGACAGATGATTGTCTATTACCATGCCAAGATACGTTAAGCTTTTTTCAAATTTTATTTTATTTTGAGATAATTTTATAATAGGATTTCTTATATTTCTTGCTGAAGATCCTGTTTTTGGTGTATATAGAGCTCTGCACTTTTCTACTGAAATTTTGAGTTGATATTGTTTAGCCCAATTGCTGAAGATAACTAACGAATTATTAGAATTTTCTTCTATTATTTTTCGATTATTGCCGCAGACTATATAAGAAGAAAGTCATCGGCATAGGCCTATGCATGAATATGAGGAATGTGATCAAAAGAGAATAATACGAAATTGGCGATTAAGTTCCAAAGGATTGGTCCCAGGCATGAGCCTTGTGGACAGCACTTAGTAATTTTATAGTTTATTATACCACTATTTGAAGTATATTGTAGATTTCTATTATGTAGGCAGTCTTCTATTAATCGTAGAATATCTTGAGGACAGTCAATCGACTTAAGGATGTTGATTATATCTTTCCATCTTATTGAGTCGAAAGCACATTGAATATCCAATGAAATTACTACTGAGTGCCGTTTTTGATTTTTATTGAATTGGATAACCTCTAAGAGTTTCTGAAAAGCGTGATCAATTGATTTATTTGGCATGAATCCAAATTGGTTTTCGTGGATAATTCTATTTTTATGTAAATGGTAAAATAGTCTTGATAATATGATTTTTTCTAGTAATTTTCCAAGGGAGGGAAGGAGGCAGATTGGTTTATAAGATAAAGGATGGTTCATGGGTTTATTCTTTTTGAGAAATAAAACTATTTCTGAATTTTTTAGAATTGTAGGAAAGGTATTGAATTTCCAACATGCTGTAATAAATGATGTGATGATAATTTTATTTGAGTAAAAAATTTGTTTGAAAATGATATTGTCTATTCCATCTGGACCTGGAGCCTTTTTAACATTTAATTTTTTCTTATAATAAAGTCTATTTCATCCAAGTTTGGAATATTTTCTCGATTATAAATTGCATTATCTTCACTATTTGAATGATATGGATCTTCTGCTTGTGGAAATAGTTCTGAAATGATTTTGAGAGCGATGTCTGCAGAGGAACTTGCGCCAGGAAAGCTGTACATTGATAATGTAAATTACATGTACATTATCAATGTACATTAACTTATTATATGCCATTTGTTGGTGCCTGATCGTCTGCTGATCGTCTGTGCTATGCGAAAACTTTCGCTTCTAACTTAATTGCCTGGCAACGAATCTCGTAACGCGCATGCGTCAATATCGTTTGTTTTTGTTATTCTTTTATTAGTTTGTTCGATGAGAAATTTGTTGCTTACATTTTTGAATGGCTGCTAATTGAGCGGTTAATTTTCGAATAGAATAAAAGATGGATTCAAAAGAAAATTAGTTTCGTTATTTCGTAGCTACAGTCCAAAACAGTGGTCCTTAATAGCCGGAGTGGAATTGGCTAAAAAATTGTTGTTTCGAAAGTTAAAAGCAATAAAAACTTTAGTTTGATCGTGTATTAAAAACGAAAATAGCTAACGCAGATGATGAACTGAACAGTAGAGCTAATTCTACAGTATTGTTATTAGATGAAAAACTAAAAGTGCTGAATCGACGTAGTGAAAGCTTTAAAACTAGGATTACGAAATTGGAAACTTTTTTGAAAGATTCAAATTTGAATGCTGACAAGATGCGCCTTCAAATTAAATTGGATATGGTTTCGGATCAAGCATTAGCACGTGTGTACTTAGCAATCAGGTGCCCGCGCGTGGTGCGCTACCCTAGAATATCATTGTACACGATTTTCGAACACATAAAGTTCCTAGGCTGGTGCTGGGTTGATTATATGCCGAAAGTTGATGTGAAATTCGTGGTGATAATCCATGAGATCTTAAGAGACTGAGCTACCGCAGTAGCTAACACGCCCCATTGGGTGAGGGTAAGTGCGGAGTAAAAAGAAATGCCAAAACGCCACAGAGTCCAAAAGTCCAGTGTGATACATAAAGATATTGATATACATATGTTTACAACACAAAAATAAAAGCAATAATAGGTAATTGAGTACGTAAGTGCAGAAATGAAAATTAATATAATATATTATACATGAGAGACGATTGGTGCGGTTGCATATAAAACAATTACATAACAGAAAAATTACAAATCAAAAGAATACATATCAACAGGTTATTTAAGATGTCTGAGCACAGCCCGAGGCCTTTTTTTGAAGGCCTGGGTATTGTAATCGTAATCTAGTACTGGAATAGTAGGGTTAGATACTTTGAGAATATTTTTGTAAAATCTAAGGGCCAGAGTGGCCATATATTCCTTCAGATACGGTATATTAAATTCGCGGTGGATTGCCGAGTTTCTTATAAACCACGGACAACCCGCCGCTTGCCTTAGCACTATATTCTGCAGGACTTGCAGTTTTTGTACATGAGTATCAAAAGTATACCCCCAGACAGAGCAGGCATAGGTGATGATGGAACGTAACATGGCTTTATAAATGAGTAATTTATTATCAGTAGAGAGAACACTGTTCCGGGCAATTAAGGGGGCAAGTGTAGCTTTACGAACCCGGAACTTTGCAATAAGCTTTGTAATGTGTGGGGTTCATGTGAGAGTTTGATCCCATGTAACACCGAAGTATTGGGCCTGCTTGGTCCAGGGGATGGGCGTGCCATACATTTTGATGTGGATATCATAGTCAATGTTCTTTTTCCTCGTGAAAAGGATGGCATCTGATTTATCCACATTAATGCTGATTTTCCATGCCCGTTAGCCAGGACTCCAGTGTGTGAATGTGGTTTTGTAGTTGTTGTATGACTGAGCCGTGAGATGCATTTTGAGATAGAATTGCCGTGTCATCAGCATACATTGCTAGGGTGGTTTCGGACATGTTATCTCAGATCGAATCTTTGCAACTGTTATAATATTCCAGTTATAATATTCCAGTATTATGATATCATTGATGATGAAAATTTATCGGGTGCGGATTTAGAATTTGAAGAAATGAAAGATCGTTTAGAAGAAATAAAGGTAAGCTTACAAACATTATTATTAAATTCATATTCAGTTGATAAATCTTTAACGAATAATATTAAGGATCCTAATTCTATGTCTATTAAGTTACCTGATTTACGCTTACCAGAATTCGACGGTTGTATTGAGAACTGGGATAATTTTAAAAAATAATTTGATAGTTTGATTACAAATAACTCTTCTTTAAATATTCAAAAATTGTTCTATTTGCGTTCTGCATTAAAAGGAGACGCGAAAGCTGTAGAAACTCCAGAAGACAGTTTTCAGTCTTTATTTGAGGTTTTAATTGATAGATGTGAAAATAAACAGTTGATTGTTGATTCTCACATTATGAATATTTTAAATTTTGAAAAAATACATGTTAAATCTTATGAGAGTCTTAGAAATCTAGTTGATGTTTTGAACAAAAACATAAGAGGTTTCAACTTAAATTAGAAGCTAATGAACTAACACATAAATTCCTTATAAATATTGTCATTCGAAAGTTAGATAAAGAAACAAGAAAACAATATGAAATGAGTTTAACATCGACTGAATTACCCAAATTTGGAAGGTTCATGGAATATTTAGAAAAACGATCCCAAATGTTAGAAAATTTACATGGAGTTCAATTACCATCATTAAAAACTAAAACTTCTTATACAAATAAAACCAGAAATTTTCTGTTAAAGTCGAACAGCAATTCCTGCATATTGTGTAAAATGTCACATATGGTATACAGTTGTTCTTTATTTTTAAAAATGACTCCATTGCAAAGATTTAATATTGCTAAAAAACATGCATTTTGTATAAACTGTTTAAGTGATAAACATAAGCTTGCATCATGCAAATCCAAATATTCTTGTCGTTTATGCCAAGGAAAGCACAATTATCTATTGTGTAGGTCTGAAACTAAAAATTTCTTCTGTGAAAAAACTTCGCCAGATCAAGATATTTCGCCAAGTTTGCAGTTGGAAAATCTTCCCATTTCAGACACTGCAGATGCTCGTAATACGCAAAGCAAAAAGAACCCTAGTTCGCAAGATGTAATAAAAAATCCAAACTTAACTGAAGTGGTAAAGACTTTTGCATCTTTAAATAAAATGTCAAACAAAACGTTTTGCTTTATACAGCCATGGTTAAGGTTTGGTCACCGATTCGATGTGATTATATTAGCGGCAAAGCGATACTGGACAGTGCATCTCAATCGCATTTTATAACCTCGCAGTTCGCTTCTTCGCTTGGTCTTAACAAACATAAGGTAAATATTACTGTTAATGGTTTAAGTGTAAATACGATGAATATTAAATGAAATTAAATGACGTTCTTATCATCTTTCAACTTAGTAATAGAGTTTTTCGTTGTACCTAAAATAACAGACTCTGTACCAGCTACCAGAATAAAAGTAAAAAATCTGAAAATACCCGAGCATATATACTTAGCAAAACCAGATTTTGACAAGCCAGGAAGGATCGACCTGATATTGGATGCTGAACGTTTTTTCGAATTAGTGAAGGATCGAAAGATTCGATTATCTAGTACATTACTTTTTCAAGATTCAATCTTCGGATTTATTGCTAGTGGATTTGTTGAAACTGAAAATTCACATTAATATTGTGGGCTAATCTCCCAGTCGGAAAGTCTAGAAGAATGTGTACATAAATTTTGGCAAATCGAAGAAATAGCCAACGAACCCCTTAAAAGCGAAGAAGAGGAGTTTTGCGAATTGCATTATCAGAAGACACATAGGAGAAATGAGAGTGGGCGTTTCATAGTACAGATGCCTATTCGAGAAGAAGCACTTCATCAATTAGGCCATTTAAGAAACATTGCTAATAAACGTCTTAATCAGACGATTAAGAGTTTAAATAAAAACCCAGACCTAAAAAGGCTTTATACCGATTTTATCAATGATTACGAAAGCTTAAATCACGTGGAAAGGGTTGAAGAAGAAAATCCTCCACCCGTTACCTTCTACCTTCCTCACTATGAAATTTACAAACCTGAAAAATCATCTATGAAATTGCGCATTGTGTTTAATGCATCAGCTCCTACTACTACAGGCTTGAGTCTGAACGACATTTTACTCTCAGGAGAGGTTAAAGAAGATATTTTTGATTTAATTGTTCGATTTCGTAAACATAAAATAGTACTGGTCGCAGACATTAAACAAAGACAGATATTAATCGATTCATCGCACAGGAATCTTCTACTTATCTTATGCAAAGAGCATGAAGACAACTCACCTATTATTTTTAGATTGAATACTGTAACGTATGGGACTAAATGTGCTCCATTTCCAGCTATAAGAACCCTAAAACAGTTAGTTTTGGATGAACAGCAGAAATACCCTTTAGCTTCTGAAGTGATTCTTTCTGACGTATATATGGACGACATAGTTACAGGACCCTCTGATTTTGAGTCTGCTGTGGAATTCGAAAGCTGTGGAATGTCTTTATACAAATGGCAATCTAACTCTAAGAATGAATTAGACACTTTAGTATCTAAGGAAGAGTTTCACTTTGATTCCACTGAATTTACGAAATCTCTTGGCATAATTTGGCAACCGGAATCCGACATCTTTACTTTTAAAGTCGCACGAAAAGAGATTCCTTTCAGTCATTGCGCGGTTGTATGATACCTATTGGCTTTATCGGGCCAGTCATCTGTAAAGCAAAAATATTCATTCAGAAACTATGGTCTTTAAAACTGAACTGGGATGATGAATTACCTGAACCATTTGCCAGTGAATGGAATCGTTTCATTTTAAAGTTAAAGGAATTGGAAAATCTTAAGATAGGAAGATATGCTCTGCATTCTACAACCGATAAAAGGGCTATCGTAAGTTTCTCCTATGCTTCAACATCTGCGTATGGAGCAGTGGTCTACCTAAATGCCACTCAAGAGAACCCTTGTTTAAAGTAACTGGCAAGCAGATCTCGAGTAGCCCCTTTAAGGATTCTATCTTTACCACGCTTAGAAATCTCGGTTTGTCTTCTACTTGCTAAGCTTGTTAAAAAGTTCTGACTTCGCTAAATATATACATTGAAAAGGTAACATTATATTCGGAAAAGGTAACATTATATTCGACAATTGCGTTAGCGTGGATAAACGCTTCGCCACATCAACTCAAAACCTTTGTTGGGAATCGTGTTGCGAAAATTCAGTCTTTATCAGAAAACTTCGAGTGGAAACATATCCGTTCTAAGGAGAATCCTGTTGATTTGGTTTCTCGTGGAGTCGAAGCTAGCGAACTTTTATCTTCAGAATTATGGTTCAATGGACCTTCTAATCTTGACATGAATGTTATAGAAAAGGCTATTTTGGATGTTAAGCACTATGAACTTTACGAATGCGAATTGAAAAAGTCTCCAGAAATTTCTCTCAGTATTACTTCTAGTGCTGATTTCCTTAACTATTTTCTTTAAGTACCGTATATACCCGCGTATAAGTCGACCCCCCATTTCGACATAAAAAATTCGTAGAAAATAAGAAACCCGCGTATAAGTCGACCCCCCACTTCCGAAATCGATCGAGAAACTTTGAAAAAAATTTTTTAAGTACTACATTTATTCAAAATCATCTGAGAAAAAAAAGTAAATATACGATAAAAAATACCTTGGTAAATAAACAAAATCAAAATCCTTCAACGTCCGATTCATGGTCAGATTCGACAAACATTTCATAGAACTCTTCTGTCGTCATTGGCTGGTCATCATACATATTTTCAGTCTCGAACTCTGTATTGTTACAATCACTACCAGAGCCTTCGTCGTCATTTTCACTTTCAAAAACAGTATCATCTTCCGTGCCGTCTAGTTCGTTGCTAATACAACATTTTTAAATGATTTTATAATCATTTCAGAGGGTATTTCGTTCCAAGTATCTTTAACCCACTGAGCAATTAATGCAATATCGGGCTTTTTATTGTTCGGGGGCCGAAAATTCTTTGTTTTAATCGAAACTTACTCTAGTTAAAGTATGAAACTCTGTGATTAGTTCGTCACATAATTTAAGTCATGAAATTACTTCAAGTAAGTGACTTATTTGATAAGTCATCCAATTTGAGTGCAGGAAGAAAACAACTGCATTATATAAAGAAATTTTTGAACTTCCGATTCTTTTAATTTTTTATAGCCCCGCGTATAAGTCGACCCCCCACTTCGAAGTCTTTTTTTTTTGTCCAAAATATCTCGACTTATACGCGGGTATATACGGTAATAGTTTTGTTAAACTAATTCGTATTCTTAGTTTTATTTATAGGTTTATTTCCAACTGTCGACAAGGTAAGAGGTCATCAAGTCCGATTACTAGAGATGAACTTACCTATGCCAGGCTAGCAATGGTAAGGCTAGTACAGCGAATAGTATTCAAGGACGAAATTCATGCCCTTAGATATGGTAAAATTATAAAGGATAGTCACTTAAGTAATTTAAATCCTTTCGTCGACGAGAATGGAATACTTAAAGTAGGTAGACGATTAAATAAATCATATTTATCCTATAACCAAAATCATCCTATTCTGCTGCCTAAGAATCATAATTTAACTACTATAATTATGTAATACTTCCATTTAAAAATTTTACATGTTGGTGCTCAGACTTTGCTGCATTGTGTTCGACAGGAATTTTGGCCACTATACGGCAGAAACACTGCTCGTAAAATAGTGCATAACTGCATTATCTATTTTAAAAATAAACCTAAAATAGCCCAACAGCTTATGGCACCATTGCCGAAGGAAAGAGTTTCTGTGAGTCCTCCTTTTTCCGTAACTGGAATTGATTTATGCGGACCCTTTTACATAAAATATAAAAATCAACGAAGAGGAACCTTAAATAAGATATATGTTGTTATTTTTGTATGTTTAGTTACTCGAGCGATACATCTCGATTTTGTTACAGATCTAACATTGCAGGCTGTAATTGCAACATTAAAAAGATTTTTCGCGCGACGCGGCCTTAGCTCAACTATATATTCGGATAACGCTACCAACTTTGTCGGAGCCAACGCCGATTTGAAATGGCTGATAAAATGTGGAATATCAAACTTACGTATTACACCTATTGATGTAGTGAATTTATCTTACAATTACTTGTATTAATACTGCATATCTATGTTATTGTAAAATGTAGTAATTTTTTTGTTATTTGTTTAATAGATATTTTATTTCATTTAATTGTTTCTGACTGATATATGTATTAAACTTTGAATTTCTTAAATAATTGATATTAGTTTTGAAGTTAGTATTTCAACGTCGGGCGGGATGTTGGCGCCTGATCGTCTACTGATCGTCTATGCTATGCGAAACCTTTCGCCTCTAACTTAGTTGCCTAGCAACGAATCTTGTAACGCGCATGCGTCAATATCGTTTATTTTTGCAATTCTTTTATTAGTTTCTTCGATGAGAAATTTGTTGCTTCGAGTTTTGAATGGCTGCTAATTGAGCGGTTATTTTCGAATAGTATAAAAGATGGATTTAAAAGAAAATTAGTTTCGTTATTCCGTGGCTACAGTCCAAAACACCATTTTAAAAGCAGATCCGTAAAGATTAGACGTATAACTGAAGAAAGTTTTCCAGATGGTAATTTTAGCTTGTCTGATATTTCTTTTGTAAAGAGCTCTAGCTTTTTTGAAATTGAATTTTGTAGTAAATTCTTTCTTCATCATCCAAACAAAATTTAAACCTCCTGCGAAGGCCTCTTACTTTACTGCGCTCTGCAGTTAAATTAGAATTCCACCAATTTAATTTAAGTTTACTAGAAATTGATCTTTTTTATAAGTGGAGTTACATATGTTTTGAAAAATATTAATGAATTATTCAACACAACTGTTGGCATCATCTTTGAAGAAGCAGAATTAAACGACGAGATGATACTTTTTGAGTGATTTCGTAATATTGTTCTGAATTAGCAATGGTCTCCATATTGTGTCTTGAATCTATGTTTAAGGGGACTCATACACCTTAAAACCCATAAGATGTTCGAATAGGTGACCGTTGCAAGAATTGAGATAACTTATTTATTTTAAAAGCAATTACTACCAAATTTTTACAGCTGACTACATAATATAGCTGCTTTCTGAAATAGTAATCAGAAAGTTTGTGTTGCCACAAATATTTTTATAATTTAATCCGCTTTGTGACAACATTTTTCGTCATGCTTCCAACTTGCGCACACAGTTTAAAACATTCTGTTTCATATAATTCCATAATTAATATATAGCTTTTATAACATTTGGAAACTATTGTGAACCTAAAATTCTAAAAATTTCATGTTAAATTTTTATTTTATTTTGAGTTAAGTTTATAAAATGTATTTTATTAACAAAATTTTTAATGTTTTCGTCCATAAAATTTTTCAATATTATAATATTCATCAGATTGTTGGTTCAGTTAGAAAGTAGTGCCCATATAAAGAATTCCATCAAATTTCAAGTATGTAGCATTAGCCATTTTTAAAATATCATGCGCGCAAGGTGGAAACATGGTGAAATATTTTGTCACAAAGATAATTAAATTACAAAAATATTTGTGGCAACACAAACTTTCTCAGATTGTTGGTTCAGTTAGAAAGTAGTGCCCATATAAAGAATTCCATCAAATTTCAAGTATGTAGCATTAGCCATTTTTAAAATATCATGCGCGCAAGGTGGAAACATGGTGAAATATTTTGTCACAAAGAGAATTAAATTACAAAAATATTTGTGGCAACACAAACTTTCTGGTTACTATTTTCCAAAGCAGCTATATTATGTAGTCAGCTGTAAAAAGTTGGAAGTAATTGCTTTTAAAATAAATAAAATATCCCAATTCTTGCAACAGTCACATATTCGAAGATCATAAGGGGTTTAAGGTGTATGAGTCCCCTTAATTGTATAAGTAATATTTGCATGTGGCAAAAGATAATGAAGCGGTGGTCACTTAATGATTCTTCCTCGGAAACGGTCCAGTTGTTAATCAGAGCTGCAATGTTAGTTGATGCTAGAGATCTATCCATCCTTGTCCGAATGGTGTAAAGAAGATTGGAGGACTATTGCAGTTATTTAAGACTGCGAGATTGTTTTCATGGATATATTCTAAAAAAAGTCGGCCTCTATTGTTTTCATTAGGTGCTCCCCAGACTTCACTTTGCGTTGAAGTCACCTGCTATTATGTGATGAAAATGAGCAGGCAGATGAATTGTTTCTAATTCCTGAAATATGTCTTGCAGAGCGATGGAAGGAGAAGCATAAACAGAGGTACAGTAAAGTGGGAATTTATTATTTTCTATTTTGATTGTTACTCTGTGGAGAGTAATATGCGCAGGAATTGGGTTTAATGGTCCATTATATATTATTGTGGACTTGTTGGAGTAAGAAAGAATAAAGAATAGGCCAGTAGGAATTTCTAATTTTTGGTTTGGAAGGATGTAAGGCTCTTGAGCAAAACTTATTTGTATATTCTCTTCTTTGATATATTGTAGAGCATACGGGAGTATGATTTTTGATCTTTGCAGATTTATTTGTAGCACTTTTATGTCCTTGAAGGATTCCATTAGTAAGGGGTTTTTGATTTAATTTTTTCAACTTCCAGTTGATAGGAAGGACATTTGACGTCGTTTGCGCTATGGAATGTATCAAAATTTGTATGGGGATGGTTATTATTTACCTGGCAATTAATACATCTAGGTTTTAAATCTTGGCACTGGGTAACATGGTGGCACTCACCACAAAACATGCAATGGGTCCAGATAGAGCAATATTTGTAGTTGTGATTAAAATCCTGACAATTAGTGCAGCGTCTAATCCCATAGTTTTCCGTGATACGGATGAATTTCCAACCGACTGCTATTGTTTTTAATTTTTGTAGACTATTGAAGGCTGGCGGTGTACATTTTAAGATCCATTTCGATGTGTTTCCTGAGCGTTCCGAAAGTTTGTGGATAAGAGTAAATGAATGACTTGGCAGGCTTGAAGTCGATGTCAATAAGTTGATAATATCTAGCTCCGAATATTGAGTGGGAACATGGTGTAGATTGCACCTGGGTAATCTGGGTATTCAGATCCTTATAATTAAGTCCTTTACGTTGCTGTTGAAAACCTTGTCGTTTAGAAGGTGTACATCAGAGTTATTATAACAAGAAACAGCAATTTCACCACGTCTGAGTTTGGTAATCTTTGCGAAATTTATGTTGAGAGTATTAAGTGGAAGGCGTTGGTCTAGATCCTCTAGAAGTTTGGTAGTTGTATTTTTACCTTTAGGGTACAGCAAAAGAGCTGGTAAATTTTTGTCTGCTAGTATGTCATCATACTTAGAATAGCTGTCATTTGACACGTGATGAGTAGATGGAGTCTGATAATTTCTAGCTGAATGATCCTGATGTTGACAAGTATGGAATTATTCATGATGATTCGAAAACTGATCATTTTCATCATAAGCGTGGAAATTAGTATCGGTTATATTGCTAAATCAGTAAATTTATGCCATTCTACTGCACTAAAAAAGAAATCGGATCGAAAATAAAGTAAGAAGAGGTCTTCTTGCAACGTTAATTCAACATGATCAGAGATTTATATTTAGAAAATTTGTAAAACAAAACTTTTGAGTGACGTAAAAACGTCTACAGAATTTACTGAAAAATTATTTACTTCACTTTCACCTGAAACTGTTCGACGAGTACTTATATCAGCTAGATTATGGGCGCTCTTCTCGAAGAAAAGTTATCGTAAGTGCAAAAAAATAGAAAGCTTACTCTTTCCTTCGTAAAATCGATGGAATTAAGCCCGGAGCTTATTGCAACCATGTCTTATTTGCAGATGAGGGCAAATTTGACATTTTTGGTTCCGATGGGTATATAATTTTATGGAGAAAGAAAAATGAGGAACTTAATTCCAAGACCTTGGTTGGAACACTAAAGCATGGCGGTGGAGGCATCCTTGTGTGAGAATGCATGTCAGCATCAGGTAATTTAGTATTAATTGTTGTATAATGAACTATGCTATTTATTTAAACATTTTAAAAGATAATTTTAAATTACTCTCCCAAAATTGGGGTATTGGAAACAAAGTTATTTTTTATCAAGATTAGGATCCTAAGCACATGACACTCATCTTTCACCTTTGGTGTGTCTACAATTATCTCCAAGTTCTAAACACACCACCGTAGTCAGTAGATTAAAACCCGATAGAAAGCTTTTGGAGAGAAGGAGAGATTTGAGAACGAAGACACAACATAAAAACGAAAACCGAACTGAAAACAAGAATGATGGAAGAATGAAGAAGTATTGGTGCAGATTAAAAAAAAAACTGATAAACTCTATATGGCCAGACGTTTGAAAGCTGTCATAAGTGCTGCAGAGTATCCCTCAATATACTAATTGAGAGCAATACGATAATATTTACTAATATGTGCAGATTTCTTTAAATTGTATGAAGACTTTTGTGGGGTAATTTCTCTGTTACTTCTTGATTATTATTTTTCTCCCAAAACGTTCTCATAAAATAGCTAATGTATTTTTTCCAGAGAAATTTATAGATATTATTAAAAAATTCTCAAATATTAATTTTCATTAATGAATAAAGCAATTTTTCACTTACACGAGTTTCAGTGAAAGTACCACGAGTTTCATTGTAAGTGTATCAACACTTTTCGAAGCCACTGTATGTAACTTGGCAGTCCAATCGTAAGTGTCAAATATAATTCTCGAAATGAATGAAATTTCCGTGGAACTTCTTCTCTAGCAAATTTTCTGCGTCTTGCATTTAATTAAATCCTCTAAATATTTTATCTATTAATTGATTGATTCATATTATATTATTATTTTTTAAAAATTATAAAAATATGTTTAAAATTCAGAACTAATTATCCGAATTTTTGAAGTTATGAAGGATTTTAGCACGTGGTCATCCACTGACGAAGTTAGAAGAAGAAAAAAAGATATGGTTAGTATAAACCAGACTTTCGCAAAGTAAACTTTCCGGCGACAGGTTGAAACGCAAGTATTTCCGAAATGGCTTTAATTATTTTCAGAAGATTTGGTATGTATGCATAATTAGTGCTGTTGAATCGAACTAAGGAAAAGTATTGGAATGTTATTTGAAATAAAATGTTTCATTTTGTGTCAAAATACATTAAGTTAAAGGTATGCTATACATAAATCTGATGTATATCTTCAGTAACTCTTTCGAGACATGAAATCCTACAATTTAAATTTTGTCGAATTGCCAACTAATTCAGAAGATACAGAAATATCGCTTTTATTTTTTAATCACTGTAAATTGTACAAATTTATATGACAAACAAAAATTGCTATGAAAGACCAAGGAAATAATACTGTAAGACAACAGAATATTCAAGATATTAAGAAAGTAGATGCATATTTTGTGCAGTATGTTTACTCTAAAGATGATTTGGATGACTGAGATTCTTTTCCTTGCTCCCGTTTTCATTAGATAATATTTGCCTTTGGAATACTTTTCGCATTTATCTTCAAGTTAAAAAAAAAAAAAAAAAGTTTCCTAACTAGAAAATCGAGCTTCTTCTTCTTTTTTTTGAAGATACGCAGTGAAAAACGTTCATTTGAAAAAAATTCTTTTTACTGGAAATACAGCGTTGAAACGGATAGACTAGACGTGTTTTTATTTTAAAAATCTCTGACATTTTCAGTTCGAACACGAAGTCTGGTAATTCTAAATATGGTGAATACTTGAATGGTTAAAAAATGGTTAAAATGACGTTAATGTATTAGCAATTTATATTTAGTGGGAGCAATGGGCTGAAAAAGTTGGAAAAAGTTGGAATCCAGTAGTCTAAACGGAAATGAATTATCTCCTGTGAATTAAAATCTCGTTTTGAATCGATACATTTTCGATTGTGGTGTACTGGAAAGTTCTATGATATGAAGAAGTCTTATATTCGAAGTTGAAGTGCATGATTTGCATTCCGTGTTGCTTTTGTTGCGGCACGTTCGAGTGTAGTCGCGTGTTCTAAGATAAAGATAGTACTTTGCTGCTGTTTATAATTATATTTTGAAAACTAACTAATTTGTAATCATTAAGTCATGGCTAAATGGGGAGAAGGTGATCCACGATGGTTAGTGGAAGAGCGTCCTGATGCGACAAATGTCAATAACTGGCACTGGTAAAGTAATTTGCTCGTTTTCTATCAGAGATATAAAGTTGTCTAATTCTAGGATTTTCATTATGCAATTTCGGTTTGTTACGTTGTATACTATCATGAAAACGAATATGCATTTATTGAGTTTTTTTTTTTTAAAAGCCTTAGCAAAATAAAGATTGGTTTTGTACTAATATTTAAATTTTAATAAAGCGTAACGAATGCCGTCAGTAAAGGACGAATCACTTACATCGTCTTATTTTTTTAGTATATATAAAATATAATGTTGATTAATTATTTTTAATTAATAGTTGATCAGTTGAACAACAATTATATTTGATCTGTTGATAAGCAGATGAACAACAATTATTTTATTGTTTTCCTTTTATAACTTGGTAATGAGTAATGAAATTTGTATACATAACAAAAACTTGTATAAAAGTGCTGTTAGTAAATGTCCTATTTTTTTTTTTTTTGTTAATAAAAGTCTATGCAATATATGTTAAGCCATCTATTCATTTATGCAAAACTTTTTTATACATCTTTTGCAGCAGTTTGTTGCTATTGAGTTGATAATGGGTGGAATGGGATCACCAGCCAAATTTAAATATTCACCAGTTTATTCTTTAATATTTTATTTCAGTACCTATATATTTCATTTCACAATATAATACTGGAAGATTTTAATATTAGTCACTAGTTTCAATAGTTTGATTTTAAAATTGTCTAGCATATTCGAGTATTTAATTCACCAATTTAATTCCATTCACTATGTAACATTAGTGTATTTTTATAATAATATTTTGCTCTTGTGTAATTATTTCAAAATATCGTGGTATGTATTAGTTTTCTTCATGCTCTTTTCTGAATATTTTAGAAGTATTTTTTTTATTTTTACTGTGAGTAAGGTTGGCAAATGTGACAGAAAATTATCTGTTGGGCAGTTTTCCTCTCAGATTTTAGGGTACGAGCAATATTTAAATAGCTACAATTAATGCAAAATGTATTCATGTTATAAACACCAAATGGACACGTTTTACAAGAAGATTGTGATGAATTTTTTTTTTTTTTTTGAGAAAGATAGTGAAAGCAAAGTTGTTTGATTTTTCTACTTTTGATTCCAGAAGTTTGTTAACATGTATTTTTTCTTATTTTCATTTCTTTCTTTTCTCTCTATTCAGTCATGGAAACTGCAAAAATGATTCTAATCTTATCATGTGGGCAGGAGTCTGTAGAAAGGAATTTCTGTGTTAATAAAGGTATTGAAAATTGACAGTTTTAAAGATTCTTTGTTACTTCCTGATTATTCCCACTTCATTTGAAAAATTGCCATTTTTTGTCAACTAAATATCTGCCCAGCTAATGCAAAAAACAACAGCCATTTTGAAAATGGGTGCATGCTAAGAATTCCATAAGAAATTGATAGTTTTAAAAATACCAGACTCATCCGTGCGATACGTGCCTTATGTTAAATTTTTTTCTTTCGTTCTTCCCATGCTACAGTGATCTCTTCTCACATATTAACTCCTTGACGCGCACGATATTATTTTTATAATTTTTTTTAACTAAAAACTCTAGAAATTGGATATTATGATCCTAGAGACAAATAATATATGAATTAAAAAAAGTCTACTCTTGCCCATTGTACTGTGGGTGGTGGTTGCACTGTGAAACCACCATACGTCTAGGTCTTTGAAACTTACCTAGGCAGTAGGGGGAAAAAACTTACCTTTCTCCGTGTGCGAATGACAAAATTTACGAAGTTAAAAAACTGTATGTAGGAATTGCATAATATATAATTTTTTGGCTAATCTTTGGAATATGGTAACAGGTAGTTTGGTGACATTTTGGTAAGGTGATAAAGGTAAGGTGATTAGCTAGGACGGTTGATCTTTACAATATGGTAACTGGTAGTTTGGAGGGGATAAAGGTTACTACCTGGCACTTTGGTAATAATGTGAGCAGTACTCAGTTTCGATTACGCATTATTTTGTGTGAGGGAAATGAGAGATCATGGGATATGTCATGTGATATTAATGAACGAATTATGGCTCTTTAATCGGAAAAGGGGGGAAATCGGGAAAAAATCTGGAAATTTTGTATTTGGCTTTATTCTGTGTTGTGTGAAACAGTGTTCGTGAATTTTTGGATCCCATGGCCGTAACTAAAGTGAATTCGAAATGGGTATTTATGTATGTATTAATTTAATGTATGTGCTCATTTATATTTTAAGTAGTGTTTTTGAATTTAATTATATTTTAATTAAATGATAGTTATTTTGTGAATTTTATGTTTGTAGGAATTTGGTATACGTTTTAGTTGAAGTAAACGTGCATGGAAATAATTTAAATATCTGACAATAAGTATTTGTAATGGTTGCGGTATGAATTCGTTGGTGACGTGTATAATGTAATATGTATAATGTAATGCGTAATCGGAACTGAGTACTTCTCACATTATTCCCAAAGTCCTAGGTAGTAACCTTTATTGCCTCCAAAATGTTGCCAAACTACCTGTTACCATATTCCAAAGATCAGCCCCAAAAAAGGTCTTTACATTGTGAAAACAAAATGGCGTCCAAACAAAAACTAGCAGGTTGCTGTAGCAGGGTTGGTCGCCAAATTTTCGCCAAAAAATTGCCACGTTGCCATAAATCCAAAGATTAACCAATTTTTTTACATTATTTTACAAAGTAAGTCGTCAGAAAAAATTAAAAAATGAAAATTTATGTAATTTTTCTATAGCAGTGAATATATAAGTACCTACATAATAAGGACGTTTGGCTAAATGGATTAAAAAACTCGTTAAAATAAGGATAAAAAAAAAAAGACTTCCATTTTTTTTTTTTTTTTAAATTTCAAAGGGCAAATATTTTTTGTGACACTATTCAAAGCATGTTTTGTCTTTTTGGTACATGCCCACATTGCACATTTCACACATGTATCTTTTTCTATGAGGTTTCTTCCTTGTGAACTGCCTGGATCTGAATTTCACTGTTATATGTCCAGCGTTATTTAGTTTCTTTTCATCTGGCACATGAAATTTGTGGATTTTTTATGTTAATGGGGGGGGGGCTTAGTCTTTTTGGCTTTGGTATGGCTCATTCGTTTCCCATTCATACTTATTTTATTCGTATTTTGTCCCAAAATATTCAGAAAATATTTTAAATTTAAATAAATCTTTACGCTATTTCTATTTTTAATTATAGCAAAGTATTCTTATATTAAATTTAAACCACAGGAAATAATTTATAAAATCACAATACTAGTTTGGGGAGCAAGTGTGTTGAGGCCAGAGAAAAGTCTCTGGAAAAGAAAGACCTTTTTACTGGGCAGGTGCATTAAATTGGTTAGTAATAAAATAACTCTGTGATTTCAATACCCCTTATCTATATCCAGGTAAAAATAAACGTTCCTGTTTGAGAAGCAAGCAAATGCCATTGTGAAGAGCAGTGGTTTGAAGGCGTGACCACCAAGCTTTTAGAGCATTGTGACACGATGCTCTAGTGGCGCAGTTGTCGTGCCGTGAAACCACAAAGCAAATGCCGTACATATAGAGGGGTTTTTTATATATGCAGTTTAATTATTGCTATTTTGTATTGTTTTTGATAGAAATCAGGATGTGCGATTAATAATTTTTGAAATTTAAAGTTGTTCATATTGATAAAAAGAAGTTATTTTGTCTCGTTGAAAACGAATTTTAAAAGGAATTCTAATTTTAAAGACCTAAAACATGTATGATTCTGCAGTCATTTTGTGTTATTTAGAGGTAAACAATCAGTAATCAATTGATTCTCACTCAAAAATTTCGGAAGGAAGAGGGGAAAAAAATTCGAAAATTGGTGGTTTCAGGGCGCGACCACCGTGTTTCAAAGGGTTAAAAAAAAAATCTAAGAATTGCACAAATTTGAGATTGTGCTTGCTATTGTTTTCCCCATGTAAACAGCGATTATTTTCACTTGAAAAGTAATTAAATAATTGGACAGGTTTTGATCCATCAAATTTGATTGTTTATGATGTACAACTTGGCAGAATACAAATTTTTACATTCTGTAATATTGATAAAATACTGTGTTTCTGAAGAAATAAAATGCTTTCTTTTTATCATGGGCAAATTATTTCAGGAGTCTCATTACGATTCCTTACAACGAAAACTAAATGTACTCCATGCAAAAAGAAACGCTAATTAGAAAAATCATTATTGAATTTAAATATGGAAATTTACACTTATCGGAATTGCCGCATAAATATATTTTGGTGATACAGTGTGTTTCCTGTGAATTCTCTACAGGAGGGGCAGATAATAGAAAGAATAACTTCATCTTATATATTCATCTCAATCATTATATATCCCTTTTATATAATTTATATCTTAATCACTATATCTAAGTTTTCTGGGGTTATTCTCAATAAAGTTGTTAGTTTCTTCTGAATACATACGATTTTTGAACAACAAATATTTTTAATTAAATTTGAAAGAGGACAGGAATTTATTATATTAAAAGGAAAAAAAATTCTACAAAGAGATACTAAAAATGTTAACAAATTAGTAGAAGAGGTCTAGACTAGTAGAAGTGTTAGTTTGTTTATTAAGCAGATGAACTTAGAAGAAATGTTTATACAGTCAAAAGTCATTAATTCGGACACCCATAATCCGGAACGATCTAAAATCCGGACCTCAAAGCTACAAACTTTCTGCGCCTGCGTCGCGTTCACACATGCGCACAGGCGTTTACGAGTGTACGCAAGACTTTTATGGCTGTGAATATGTTTTTGCGCATGCGCGTTTAATGTGTAACGGACGATATAATCTAAGCAAAAATTATTTAATTCAATTAATGTTGCAGATTGCGTTGTTCCTTAATCTTCGAATTTGATCCGGCTTATTATTTTTTACGGACTGTTAGAGCAATTTCATAAAAGTAAGCTTGAACTTTCGATTATGTCAAATAAAATTTCCGATATATATTTACTAATATGTAATTTGTATCTACAAAGCGAAAGTATGTTTTGAAATCCGAAATCTGTTTATCAATTTCACGCGGCGGATTGGAAGTTGATCTGTCAGCACTATTCCTTATCTTTAGGGCAGATGTTTTTATTTTATTAGGCTTATAATTCCTTACTAAGTGTAGTATTTCATCTCGATGTACTCCGTCTTTGATATGATTTAAATCAAGTTCGTCGTCATTATAATTCGCTTCTGATAGTGAGGAAAGTGACCCACAGGTTATTGAAAATGAAAACATTTTGATTGACAAATTAGTCGGTATTCTCAACACAGCAATTATAGGACTTGAACAGCGGAACTTTGTAACTAAACAAGAAATTATGTCTGTTTAATAGAATTAAAGAGAAAGTATTATCACATGAAACGAAGCAACTTACGTTGAAAGAAATGTTTAATAAAGTAAACAAATAAATATTAAGCTTTTTCTTTTTGTAAATTTTGATACCCTTTAGATCATAATTGTTCTTTATTTCATAAATTACGGTTTCATATTTTTAATTTTGTAATTTCTGCATGCCATCTTACCAGATTTAAACTGATGATCTATAATCCGGAATCGCCGAAGTCCCGACGAGTCCGGATTAACGACTTTTGACTATATATCCAAATGAATCAGAGTAAGTATGTGATATATGTTCTGATTATTTAGTTGCACAGGATACAACTGCTAGTAAAAGATACAAGAGTTGTGTGTTGTTGCTTATGTCAGATCAGCTCCAGAAGGTTATTCACCACCAAAAAATTAATAACAGTGAGTGGATCGGATGTTAAGTCTCCCTTAGAAAGTCTGATGCAATTCGATATGTGATCATTTTTTACAAGCGAGGTGGATTTTGCTGTAAGAATATTTTATGGTAGTATACCAGATTCTTCTTTCACATGGTTGGTATATTCATTTTTTACATGGTTGATTATTCTGCATAATACTGTATAAAAAAAAATTGCTAAAATGAAAGAATAATGGTGGATAAGTTTCCTTGTATAAAAATCATTTCAGGATATCAAAAAAACAAAATTCATTATTGTTTATCCTAATAATATTATAAAAATATTTGGTTAGAGTAGACTGAAGGGTACCCCTTGTATTATCGTGAAGTTGTTTCATTTATCGCGAAGTTGCTTCGTTTATTGCCAAGTTGTTGTTTAATTTTTTGTGCAATCTGAGTAGTTGAATGTTCCGTAAATATACTTTTACCTAGAATTGGGTGCTCCTTTGACTTTTCAAGGGAAAATATTTCGATGTGTACATGGACAAAATCAAGGGAATGCACAATGCCAAGTTTGTGCAATTCTCTGATGTTTTTTTAAGTGAAAATAGGTCGATGTGTACATGGATGAAGTCAAAGGAGTGCACAAACTAGAAATTATCCATGTACTGCCAAAAATCGCCAAATTTTGCCAAGGGGTACCTGTAAATATAGTTTTGCCAAATATTTGAAAGAAATATAACAAATTATTCACTATCAGGAAATAGGTGTACCGTTTTACACACATTTGGTGTGGCTCTGCTTTTATCACTTGAGATATCCAAAACTTCTTTCCACATTTTTGGGTTTACTGTATTTAAACAAAAACTCTGTTATTGGTTGCAGTGACTTTTTTTAGGGGGGGGGAAGGGCAAGTTTCATGCATAACTCTTAGTATTGAGCTATGCGAAGAGTCGAGTAATGCTGAAATTGTAGAGTTTGTTCTATATTGTGATCTTGTGTAATAATGATTTCCAAGTTTATTACCCAATTGCAGGCTTTCAAAAATTTAATCCGCTGTTATTAGACCTTCTCCATCATCATCATTACTCTTATTACGGCTGATGGTGATCCTCTAAAACAGTTTCAAGTATTTCTTCCCCATTGAAAACTTCACATTGATCAAATAATCTTAGAATTGCTATTATTATTACTCTTTGTAAATTCAAAACTGTGTAAAAAGAAAATTGGTACTTGCGTATTATCGCAACCAGGTTGGCGCGATTTGTAAGTTTGAGTAAAAAAGTATGAATAGAAAGAAAATGTACATTTATTAATTACAGATAATTTTTAATACAAAATATAAAATAGCAGTTAAACCCTTCCGGTTTCGAATTTGAATAAGTTGCAGAATTATTTTTTCGGCAGAACTCTTTTGGCTATTGCTTTTAGCACTGATTGAAAACCGTATTTGCCATAACCATGTACACGTCAACTTATTTTTACTTAAAAAAAATCCCAGAATTGCACAAAAATGGCATTGCGCACACTCTTGACTTTATCCATCCACACTGCTGTTTTCTCATAAATTACAAAAATTTGCACGAAACTGCAGGAAAATTTTGTGAATTTCCACATGCTCTTTTTACAAAACTACGTATAACACGTAGGGTTGCCGTAAGTAGGGGCGCCAAATTTGGCAGTTTATGCAAATTTTGGCCTGGTTGCGTTAATACGTAAGTACCAGAAAATTTAGTGTATTTGTATGGTCTATGTATGTATATACATGCATTTACGAACACGTACATCAATGCGTACATACATTTCTGAATCTGGTTCTGATAACAGAAGTGTACCATAATTTCACATTTATATACAGTCAAAAGTCGTTAATTCGGACACCCATAAACCGGAATGATCTATAATCCGTACCTCAAAGCTTCAAACTTTCTCCACATGCGTCGCGTTGACGCATGCGCGTAAGGCCTTTATGGCTGAGAATATGCTTGTGCGCGTGTGCAAGAAGCATGCGCGTAAGGCCTTTACGGCTGAGAATATGCTTGTGCGCATGTGCAAAATACGTTTACGAGTGCGCATTTAATGTATAACGGACGGTGTAGGCTAAGCTAAAATTATTTAATTATCTATTTCAGTTAATGTTGCAGATTGCGTTGTTCCTTAATCTTCGAATTGGATCCGGCTTATTATTTTTTGCAGACTGTTAAAGCAATTTATTAAAAGTAAGCTTGAACTTTCGATTATGTCAAATAGAATTTCTGATATATATTTATTAATATGTAAATGATCTACAAAGCGAAAGTATGTTTCGAAGTTCATTAAACAAAAAGTGGAATTGCTACAAAAAATGGATAAAGGCATATCCTTTGTTTATCTAAACTTTAATGTTTGTTTATATAAACTTTGTTGATCTTTAACGGCGCGGCGCCGCGCAATGAATTGGAAGTTGATCTGTCAGCTCTATCCTTATCTTCAGGGCAGAAGTTTTTATTTTATTTGGCTTATAATTCCTTATTAAATGTAGTATTTCATCTCGATGTACTCCATCTTTGATATGATTTAAATAAAATTCCTCGTCATTATAATTCGCTTCTGATAGCGAAGAAAGTGACAGGTTATTGAAAACGAAAAAATTTCAATTGACAAATTAGTCGGTATTCTCGACACAGCAATTATTGGACTTGAACAGCGGAACTTTGTAACTGAACAAGAAATTATGTCTGTTTAAAGAATTAAAGAGAATGTATTATCACATAAAAAACGAAGCAACCTAAACAACTTAAATTGAAAGAAATGTTTAATAAAGTAAACAAATAAATATTAAGCTTTTTTTTTTGTAAATTTTGATACCCTTTAGATCATAATTGTTCTTTATTTCATAAATTACGGTTTCATATTTTTAATTTTATAATTTCTGCATGCCATCTTACCAGATTTAAATTGATGATCTATAATCCGGAAAGATCGATAATCCGGAATCGCCGAAGTCCCGACGAGTCCGGATTAACGACTTTTGTCTGTATTAATGCAACCAGCTCAGCAATAGTTACGAAATTTTCAAAATTCTTCAAACTCTAGCTGCTAGGCACATAACAATTAAATTTCAACACACAACGCTGTCGTTTTCACATGCATTCTTTTGCTGCATTTCAAAGCTCCAACGATTGTTATAATTCATACTTAATTTTATAATATGCATTTATGGGATTTGCCTGCAATGGAAGAAACTTGAGTACATTTTCACCAGAAATGCATAATAAAATTGTTATTTTATTTATATGAGATTAAAAAAACAAACCCTTTATTAAAATTTTCATAGCTTATCAATGTTTCATTCCCATATACTGAATGCACATTACCATAAAATTTAAGTGCATTTATGTTCATTTTGTTGAGTACATAAAAATATATAGTCTAACCTCTGTCAACGAACATTTCTCCTTAACAGTTTCCGAGTTCTCTGCTCGAAGCAGGCAAATAGCACACTCTGTCTGATGACAGATAAAATCCTTTATCTCATGAATGTCTGCAAACAGGAGATTTAACTGTATGTGATTAAATGAAATTTATGTAGATCCAAGCGAATTGCTTTGCTCAAGCGAATTGCTTTGCTTTTGGCATGGCAGCACTCTAAATATGTAGCAAGCTGGAAGTCCTCTCGTGTGGTCTGCTGGAAGGGGATAGGAGGACTTTCAGACTCGTACCTCTGGGATGCTCTTCATCAAAATTGGAGATGGAACTGAGCTAAATCACACTGTCACCTTTAAGGTGCTGAAGGCCGTCAGTGGAGTAGTGAGCATAACTGGTGCCCGAGGCAAAATACTTTTTGGCCCCCCCCGGAAAAAAAACAGTAATATGTTAAATGTCTTGTTTGGAGACTATTTGGTGCCCCTCTGCGAGCGGGGCCTGGGGGCATCATACACCCCCTTCCCCCTGGCTACGCCACTGAAGGCTGTTGCCAACGCCAGGCGTAATCTTGTGCTCCTTGCCACGAGGAGTTTCGTGGGCTTGGTCTGATGTTACAGTCGGACAAGTGAGCATAAGTAATAACAAGTAACAGCTATATCTAGGAAAACATTACATTCAACTGTAAATGATTAAGTAAAATTTATTTAAGTAAACTGAATTGCTTTGTTCAATACGTATTTCGCACAATAAGATATATCTAGAACATTGCATTTAACTGTAAATGATTAAGTAAAATTTATTTAAGTAAACTGAATTGCTTACTCAATATATACTTGGCATAATTCTATATATATAACACAACTATTACATTTATATTAGACACTTGAAAATTCGGAGACAGGAAGCTAAATTATATCAATCTAAATAATGTCGCATGCAATGCGACCCCATTCCTCCAATCAAAATATGTAACACAACAAAATATGTAACATAACAAAAAAATTTTATCTTCAAGTGTCAAAAGTAAATTTTTGATACTGTTCTGTTATCAGGCCCGGATTTAGAAATGGATGTATGTGTTCATGTTTGCATGTATATATGTAAGTACGAAAGTATGTGTGTGTACACATATATGCACATACACACGTTATTACAAAATAATAATTTAAAAATTTGATAAACTCACAATTCGAAAATGTAGCAAATATTAGAATGCCTTTTCAGAATAACGGTAAATAAAACATTAATTCAAGAAAAGTATTCTTATTGCATAAAAGCAAAACATTAGTGGCATAGTTTAAATAATATACTAGATAAAACCATTTTCACTTTTAAATCATTTCTATTCTCAAAGACGAAAAGAAAATATCCATTAATATTATTCATAAAATAAAATGAAACAAAATGTACAACTCATTCATACATAGCAATACAGTTATAAAATCCTAAAAGAATTATGCACACCGGAAACATTTATCAATCAGAATAAAAATAACATTTTGTCACTTAAACACTTTTCGTTCAGAACCAAAACGAAATTTAACATGTGTTGACTTCTAATGAAAATTAATTAATCTTCAGTTAGAACATGGAATTAAAATACAGGAAATTCTAATAAAAATCAATTATTTAAACAATGTAATACTATATAAATTCCTTAAGTGCAGCAAAGCTAAAAGGAAACACATAGAGCTTATATATACTTTATATTTGATTTTGTTTCATTTTCAAAGACACATTTTATTCCATATTATTAAAGTATTAATTAACAACATTATAGTTAGAATTTTATATTGTTTCAAGCGAAACTGATCTCTTTATTAAGTTAAATGCTTAGTAAGTGAAAATCCCTTTCTTATTAAGTTAAATGCTTATCTGTTATCTTCGGGGGAAGATGAAACCATGCAATGTCCAAAATAACTTTTCGGTGAAGACAAAACCGCTACTTTATGCAATTTTCAAAATAATCTTAGGGTGAGGACTTTGCTGGTGGGAGTGATACTTAAAATCTGAAAAAAACCTTGGTATAAAGTTGGGACAGATTTACCTTGGTATAAAGTTGCGACAGATTTATTTGAGATTAACAAAGATGTATATTTATTAATTGTAGATTACTATTCCAACTTTTTTGAAATTTTAAACCTACCGGGTACTCAAAGTCAGACAGTGAACAGTTACATGAAATCGCATTTTGCAAGATACGGTATACCATTGATAGTGATATCTGATAATGGACCTCAGTTTGCAAGTAAAGAATTTGCAGAGAAATACCAATTTAAACATATAACAAGTAGTCCATACCATCCACAGTCAAACGGATTAGCAGAGCGTTCAGTACAAATGGCGAAGAAATTGTTACAGAAAGCTCAAGCAGATCATGCTGATCCTTATTTAGCATTGTTAGCTCATAGGAACACTCCAACTAATGAGATGCTAGGATCACCAGCTCAACGGCTTATGAGTAGAAGAACAAGAACGTTTCTTCCTACATCTGAAGAATTACTTAAACCTCAAGTTGTGAAAAATGTAAAAGAAAAAATCAACCAAGAAAGAACTAAACAGAAGTCATATTATGATCGTCATACAAAAACATTACCATCGCTAAATAAAGGAGATTGTGTTCGGGTATATCAAGATAATCGCTGGAAACCAACAGTTGTAGAAGAAGTGCATAAGACGCCTAGATCATATATACTTAGATCAGGTGGATCCGTATTGAGAAGAAAACAGTTCAGCTGTTGAAGAGAATATCAGAGGAACAGAACACGGAGTTAATACACAGAAAACATGTAAAAGGATATGATTCCAGATATTCTCAATGGCAAAGTTTAGAAGATCAACTACCAAACTCTGCTAACTCAGAAACAAGAAACGGTGAGCTAACTAGAAGTGGGAGAGTGATTAGAAAGCCGGCCAGGTATTTGGACTGATTTTAGACTGTTAAAACTTTTGAACTCTTTAAAAAAACGGAAGATGTAATATTTAATAATTTGTAAATGCATTTAATATTTAGTAACTTGTAGTTTCTAAAAGCTAAAAGTGTACCCTCATAATAATATAATCACTAACTCATGGTCATTTGGATCACAGTCTATTACATGTGCATCCAGTTTTTTCAGATGGGTTTACGTCACGCACATTTTTAATGAAACATGAGCCTCATCTTAGCTTATGATTTTGCCAATAATCTCGCACACCTTCGGCAGCATTTTTGCCGTTCAAGTAAAAGTGTCTTATCATTTCACCTCGTTGTTTCCCTATAAGTGTCAACTTAGCACATTTGAACACTTGATTGAAGAAACAATCTCCCCACACTCTTATTAAAGATTTTCTACAAGTTTGCTTTGTACATGTGTTCTGTGATTGATCCTTCTACTCTCTATTTGTGTGAATTATGTAAAGTGCATCAGAGCACATCCTCTCAGTTTTGTCGTTGGTCCTTTGTAATGCTCTTCTTTGCAAATGTTTTATGCCGCCAATTTTTATCATACGTGTATTGCTCTTAAGTCGTGGCTTTTCAGTGCACTGATCTGTATGCACAAGAAAAAAGTGGGTGTTGCCATTCAAAATTTTTTCACTGTAACCACTATTACAAGAACTTTGTTGTTTTAAATAATCAAAATCTCGAGCCCCTACCTTCGAATTACAGTATCTGCAATTTCATTTTGATTTATTGATATCAAGGAGCTTTTGATAGTTAAAAAAGATAGTAATACTGTAGAATGATAGTATTTTAAAGGCAATAAAAAGCTTATAAGGTATTTCTCCCTCCTTCTTAGCATGCTTTTGTGGTGTAGAGGTCAGCACGTGTATTCAAGAGGTCTGTGGTTCGAGTTTTGGTGAGGGCATTGTTCATTTTTCACATCTGCTTTCAAAAAATAGCTAATGCCTCTACAGTGGCACCTGAACTGGGGAGGGTGGTGGATGATGATTCTCCACCACCAGTATTTGGTGGTTGGGTCCCCTAATCTCCTGTCTCCCTTTAAAAGGGAGTGTATAAAGTATTTCTCCGCCGCCTTAGCATGCATTCATAGTGTAGTGGTCAGCTTGCTTGATGCAAATTTGAGAGGTTCCTCGGCGAGGGCATTGCTCATTTTTTATTTCTCCTGCTTCAAAATAACCTAATGTCTCTGCAAGCTGACAAAGTAAATAAATCTATTTTCATTAAAATAAAAATTCTGTCTTGGTACTTTTTGTTCACTTAATTACACACGATGACAGATATAGCACAGATATCACTTAATTACATAGGATGACACTTCATAGATATCGCAAACTGATCTTATTTCTAGGTTATATCTTTTCAGTTATATTGGATGTTGATTAAATGAACTTCGAGAGGCCACTAGGGGTTCATATATCGGAAAAGGTTTTTTTTACCACTCTATGTACATGAGTGAGTATGACAATGTCATGAGAGATGTGAATTTTTCTTGATTTGGTTTATTTAATTATGGCAAAGCATTCAAGGGCTATCTGCTTAGGGAAAGAATGCCTTCGTGGAGGGTTCTCTATGGGAAACTGGCTCATATATGTATTAAACATGGGGGGAAAACCACAAAAATATCCATTCGGGCAGTCTATTTGGCGGAATTCCAACTACCAGTGTTCAGTGACTTCAGTGCTTGGTCGCTGGTGAGCCGAGTTTTTCTTGGAATAAATAAACAAGTAAACAGAAAGGACAAGGTTCTCACAAATCAAAGGAAAGTTTAACAAAGGCCTTGTGCCAGCTCCCTTAGCTCACCACTAGAGTGGAGTAACTTGCTGTTTCTTTTGTTGTGTTTTAGAAAACTGATTGAACATTCCTTGTAAGATTCTTAATTTATCTATTTTTCCCCCCTGCGCAGGACAGAAAAAAATGCATGTCAATGGTCAAAAGAGAAATTTAATGAGATTTTGATAGGCACAAAGATGGAAACTGATTTTGGTAAGTTTTTTTTTTTAATTTAATTATTTTATCGTTTAGCATATAAAAGAAATTTAACATATACATATCTTATTCATTTCAAAAGAAATAATTAAAACAAACTATAGATATAGTTTTGAATATGGATTAATAAAAAGTTTTCCTTTGTTGTGTTGGATAATATTAATCTTTTTTGGATGGAAAAAGTTGATACGATTTAGTTAAGTGGAACTGTTTGTTAAACTGTTTTTTTTTTTTTGTTTGGATAACAGATTGTGAAAATTTATAATATTTATTTATGCAGCTTTCCCCAAAGCCTGCATTTACATAAAACTCAAAACGTTTTGGCTCTTTAGTGTAGACAATAGTTATGGAGCTTAAGAGAACAAAGTCTGATTCTTATATTGTGATTTATTCAGTGGTGGATTTTGCATTATGAATAAATAAAAGTATAGATTATAAAGCTCCAATGGTAACATTAATGTCAAAAGAATAATATTTATTCTTTTGACATTAATGTTTATGTGGCTTTTAGTTGTTTAAAATTTGCTCTTGTAATAAATAAATTTGTATATTTAAGTTGTTTGTATGTCAGTAACACTGTATCACACAAACATTCTGATGCTTTTAGAGGTTCAAACATTCTAAATGATTTTTCTTAAATGCTGGCTTAATTTAGGATCTTTAATACCGTGAAAACTTGAGAGAAGAGAAACATGCCAAAAGAAAAAAAACTAAAAATTAGGCACAACAGAAACTTAGGCATAATTTTTAATCAAAATTTGATAGATTTCGAGGGCTATTAGGTGTAGGCCTCTCTTTATTGGAAGCAAAACAAATTCTGCAAACTGTTGCAGACTTAAATTTTGTAAAGGTGTATGCATTCAGAATAATCTGCATTCAGAATAATATTAATTAAAAGTTACTGTCATCAACAGTATCTGAAAAGTGCATTAAAAAGACAAAGATAATCGTCATTAACTTTCTGTGCATAATGTACATTTAATATTCAAGTGTAATTTAACAGGGTGTTCGTACGGTTCTTAAGAGTCCTTAAAAGTCCTTAAGTTTTTTTAAATCTCCTTTTGGTCCTTAAAAGTCCTTAAATTCGGCCAAAATTGTCAGAAGGTCCTTAATTTTAATCAGCTGAAATTTCTGTCTTGTTTTCATAAGTGCTAATTTGAGTGTGAATTATCATTTTGGAAGAATTGGTGATTCACTGACACATATGATTATCTTTTGAATCTGTTCATGGGTTATAATTTGTTCCTGTTTCTGATATGAAAGGTGGGATACTGGAGTTTCTGAGCAAGGCGTGAAACATAAGTATTTCAAAATTATTTCATTTTTTTCTAATGAAGAGCTCTTAAACAACTTTCCACTTTTGTGGATGTGAATTCTTTTATTAAACAGCACAAATTTGGTGACTTATCAACATTTTGATGATTTTAATATCAGTTTCTTTAGAAAATTTTTAAATCGGAGATCTGGGAATTTTTCAACGATTTTTTTTTTAAAACATTATAACATTGATAAATTTAACTAAAATAATGGTAATATATTGAAATTATATTTACAAAATAATATTAAAATAAAACATTTATATTTTTTTGCTGTCATATTATGAAGAGACATTATTTTTCGTTTTGGCGACTTATTATACAGTATTTTGAATATGAAAGATAAACAAGGTAATAAAATGCTATAAAGCACAGTTTAGAGAACAATTCATAGCAAAAGCAAAATAGCTATGTAATTAATTAAAAAATTTTTTCTTTAAATTCTTTTCATGGTAAGAAGTTTTCCCATGTAATTGTTTCAGAATATTCAAAATTATGAAAATATGCATCAGTTTTCTCTATAAAATTAATTTTACACTTTTTTCAACTGACTTTTTTAAAAATAATTCTGGCCATTTTTCTGTTACAGAATTGGTAGAGCTAATTTTTCTTTAGGATTTTAGACATTGCAACTTGGAAAGTTTAGTAGAATTTGAAGGAAAGTTTTACAGACCCACAATTCTAGAAGGCTCCAGAAAAATGTGACAAAATGTCTTTATTTATTAATACATAATGGATGTATTTTACAGAAATTTTATGGTAAATTTCTTACATTGTGAAGAATTTTTGGAAGGACAATGAAAATATAATGTTTGAATGTTGTACTTCTGATGCTAGAAGTCTTTTTGTTAACATGTTTATCTTCTCGTTATTTTCTCAGCTTTTCATTAGACACAAGCATGGAAAATATAAAAAATGTTTCTAATCTTTTTGCATGGACAGGCATTTATAAAAAGGAATTTTTTCTATTAATAAAGAAATTGAAAACTGACAATTTAAAAGATTCACCTTATATGTCTCAATGGATCATACACAGGGCTGGCACTGGGCATTTCCCACCTGATGCAGTCTCTGAGGATCCTAAATTCTGCCACCTAGTGCCTTCCTAATTATGCTGCCTAATGATCTCCTAAATTCTGCTCCCAGTCCCTGCTCTAAATTCTAAAAGTTTTGCCATTTCTAGATTTTGTTGCTTGGTGTGTCACTAAAATCTAAAAATTCTGCCTCGTCGGCTCTGAAACCAGCCCTTACCACATATCATTTCATATTTATTCTGAATGTTCATATTACTCAAATAAAATTAGCAGCTTTTTCTTTATATTCTAAGTGCATTTGGTCTTTTAGAATAACATAAATCTTTAATTACTAAAATTCTAAAGTGAAGAAGAAACGTTTTCAAAGAAACTGAATACATAAAGAGGAAGGAAATTATTCTTCAAAGATATGTACAGTTATTATTATGCAAATTAATCAGTTGTTTAGAACTTTAGCCTTTACTATAACTCCCCCTTTCCATTTCCTCACCATAATGCAAATCAGATAGTTTTTAAACTTGAAATTTTTGGATTGTAAGATAGAATTTTTTTACCCTCCACTGGATGTTGCTTTAGTTCTTACCAGCTCTGGTAATTCGTAATTAATTATTCATCTTTGCATTATCGTTGCTAATATTTGAATTGCTCCTACGATAAAGTTACTGAGCCACCTTAGATTAAATTTAAATTGTGTAGTCCTTGACTACTAGTCCATATTTTTAGTTTGAATTCGGCTGTTCCTGTTTTAATTGCATCACCACAAGCTTTAGTTTATTTTGTCAACATAAGAACGTGCCCATATGTTCCAAGTTCTTTTTAAGTAAGTTTATTTAAATCTGTATGTGATGCTTTCTGACATAACGATAATTTGCTTCATGTCTGTCAGAGGTTTTGGATTATTTAACTTAAAATTCTGCCTCGTCGGTATCACGTAAAACCTCATTAGGTACACTGTTGAGAGATTGGCAAGTTAGGAGATAAAGCATGCAGAAACAAGTAAGAACATTGGTTTGTGTATTGAAACAGATTTCTTAGATTAGAACAGATGTTTTAGAGAAGAAAATTGATATAAATTAACCAAAATGTCTGGGAAGACCCAAGTTAAAAAGATGCATAAATATTTTGTTTGTAACTTTTAATGTGTAATTATCTTAATACTGTTTAAGAATCAGTGACATAAATTACATGTATTTAAACTGTGAAGTGTTATTAGATTGTGATTTTAATAGTGGTCATGTAAATCTATATAATAACTGTGGGTATTTAACTACCTAATTTAATTATTTATAACTAACTGCTGACCTTTAATGTTGTCTCTGCCTATTAAAGCAAGTTATTATTGCTTTTCATTAATCATTACTGTGGCCAACAAGGTACAGTAAAAAAATGTAAAAACTATTGCAAACTTATTTTTTGCATTTATTGAGACTTAAAATAATACAAAACAACTTATCACCTCTGCTGCATTAGTGGCTTATTGGAATTTAAAAATATATTAACCAGGTTACAATCCCAGAAACTCTATATGAAGGTACATCACTAACTACTTCAGACAGACGAAGCACAACTAACTTTTAGAACTTGCCAACAGTGCCTACATCAGGCTTTCAGGTTTTTCTTATCAACAGTTCTCTTTCTAGTAAGCAGCAGCACTAGCAACAGCTAATCTTTTGTTACGGATCATGCTGATTATGATTTTATTTCTCATTTTCACCTATGTCATTTGCGTAAAATCTATGCATAAAATCCTAACATAACCTATGCATAAAATCTACCTGCTATTTACTAAACCTCTAGACGTGGGAAAATGAGACATAAAAGAAAAAATCAACATAAATCTGTTAATAAAATGTCCCTAATCTTTTTTCAAATATGTTCAACTATTATACGTGTAAAATATTTAATGTTACTTGATGAATTTTATAAAGTGGATTTTTTTCTCAAATCTGTTTTATAGTTTATTAAATTATGTTTAATAAGAATGCATCCTACTTACGGATCTATTTTATTCTTGGAATGTTATTACAAAAGTGAAGTTCAGATGTAAGCTGATTGAATTTAATTTATTTAGCTATTTGCTGATAGGTCCTTAATTTTTTCATTAATGGTCCTTAAAAGTACTTAATTTCCATGTGCAAAAATGTGTACGAACCCTGTTTAACCGATATTTATAATACTATATTTGTAAATGTAAGTAAGACAGGTGTGCCCTGCTACCTAGAAAACTTAGAAAAATTGGAATTCGAAAATTGATTAGAAAAGCCGGGGAATTTTATATGAACCCAAGGACTAAGACGTATTGGTTTCAAAGTGCCTTTTTAAAAAATTATAGTAACCTCCACATTTCCGAGAAGAAAACTGAAATAAATGCTAGATGAGCATAAGCTGAAGGAGGAGAGAAACTTTGTTTAGAGGTTAATATATTGACTGCCGGTCACATGGCGATATATTGATAATTAATGTCCCACTATGAAAATGGTGTTTTCCCAAAAGACCACTTACATTTTATAACAAATATGATTAAAATTTAAAAATGAGAATAAAGCATAATTACACTCACGTTTGTGAAAATTGCAACACCATGAAGGACTTACGCGAGTGAGCTGAAATTTTCAGGAAATGCAAAGTAGCGCATGATATGCAAATGATTAGAATTGCAAATCCGTAGTGCATGCGTATGCTGAGCAGCACCCTCTGAACGGCTGATGGATCCGAATAAATAGACGGCTGTAGCGAGGCGTGTATGGTTATCGGTGGTTATCTGCTAGTGGTAAACGTTAACTCAATCTGTAGTTATGCCTCGTCGACGAAAGAGAGCGAGATTTGAACAACTTACAGAGTTTGAACGAGGGAGAATCATCGGCCTTCGTGAAGCTGGATTGTCGTATCGTGCAGTAGCCTCTCGTGTGCAGCGTAACAGCAGCACAGTGATGCGCGTTTGGAAGCAGTGGACGGACGAGTGTCGGACAACTCGGAAATCCGGGAGTGGACCCCGAAATGTGACGTCAGCTCGCGATGATAGACACCTGGTCCGCATGGCGCGGACGGACCGTACAGCTTCCTCTAGACAATTGGCAGCACTGTGGTCAATAGCTACAGGTGTTTCATTGTGTGCTTCACCAATTCGTAGACGTCTGCTGCAGTGTGGACTGCGCGCACGGACTCCTTTATACAGGATCCCCCTAACGCACGACCATCGCCGCCTGCGGCTACAATGGGCCAATCAGCATAGAGACTGGCGTGCTGATTGGCAGCATGTCGGGTTTTCTGACGAATCCCGCTTTAATTTGTGGTACCATGATGGCCGCATTCGTGTCAGACGCTATGCCGGTGAACGCCACCTTCCGGAGTGCATTATCGAACGCCACAGTGGACGAACACCTGGAGTTATGGTCTGGGGCGCCATAGCATATCATAGACGATCTCAATTGCTACGAATTGTGGGAAATTTGAACAGCAACCGGTATATCCGTGAAGTTCTACAGCCCGAAGCTGTTCCCTTCCTTCAAAGCTTGCCAGGCGCTATATTTCAACAGGACAATGCCCGCCCTCATACTGCTCGGATTGTTAAATCCTTCTTTGCAGCGCAGCAGGTACAGCTTCTTCCTTGGCCTGCGTGTTCCCCGGATATGTCGCCAATTGAACATGTGTGGGATGTCATTGGTCGGCGTCTTGCTCGTGATCCTCATCCTGTTGCGTCTGCAGACGAACTTTGGGTACGCGTACAAACGATATGGAATGCTCTTCCTCAGTCAGACATTCAAACTTTGTTTGACTCCATGCCACGTCGTGTAGCAGCACTTATTGCGGCGCGTGGTGGCCACACAAAATACTGATTCTGATCTCTTGTTCTTGTTTGTTTGCTTTGAACATTTAATCATTTATTTGTACCACTACCACTCAACTGTGTATTAAATTGCATTCAATTATGACGATTCCTTCTTGGTGTTGCAATTTTCACAAACGTGAGTGTATGTGTATCATACTGATTACCAAGTAATATTTAGGCCTTTCTTGATAGAATATTTTGACTCGCACTAGTATATGATAGTGACTAAGGATGAAATTATTTCATAAATGCTACATTACATGCTGGTACATGATATGTAAAAATGAAACGAAGTAATAAAAATAAGGGATCAGATGCATTATTTTTGTATGATACTTTATCATTGGCAAATATTTAATATAAATGAACTATTATAAGGTGGTTACAATGATATTATTATTACAAACAATATTTTTAAACATTTTATTTCTGGTTCACCTTTGCACAGTATAAGCAGTAATGGGGAGATCTGTCGCAAATTTTATATATGTAAATGGTGTCTACGTTTTCCCCGGGAATAGAAACATTTGCACTGCTTTCGTACTCTCTTTCATTTCTGATCTTAAGAATATCAAATTCGTAATATGCTTTGATGAAGCTTTAAATAGAATTGTAGAGAGAGGTCTAATGTTTTTTCTTTCTTTTTTGTTAGATTTTGGGACAATGTGAGAATGAAGTGAGCACAAGGTATTTAGCGTTAAATTTTTTTGCGTCATGTTACTGCTAATGACTTTCTGAGAAGTTTTTTTTTGAGGAAACCTCGGAACTAGATAAAAAGAAATTGCTCCAGGTACTGTTCGACAGACCAAATATCCATCTTTATTCCTGAGGGATTTGAAGGAAGTTTAGCAAATAGTAATGACTGTCAGATATTAGATAATGGGTCCTGTGGTTTGCATACCATTCATGGTGCTTTTAAAGCTAGGCGCAGATCTACTGACTGAAATCTTAAGTGCATTACTTAGACATGCATAGAGTATTTAAAGGTGGTTATGCTAAGCAGATTACATTGCCTTTTTTCTGCTAAACATGTGTGTAAGACTGAGAGAAACAGTTAATGATATGCTTCTTTTGACAACAATCTTTTTTCATTTCTGTTGTGGGAGTTTTACATCCATTTCTAAGTATGCTCTCATCTTCTCTCCAAATTTGTGAAAAGAGAAGTAAAAACTTCTGAAAAAGTAATAAAACTTATTCTGGATCAAACCATTTATTGTAATGTTGCAGATATAGACGTGGGTATCGCTGCTGGTACGAGTTTTGCTATAAGTAGAGCGTCTGATCTAAAGAAAAGATAATTCAGAACTCAATGCAGAACCGTTTTGGTTAAGCTTGCATCAAAAATAGTTGAAAGAAGTCCATTCAAATATAGGTTGGTCAGGTACATTTCTTCATTAGATACTACGCTCATTACATGTAATAAATTTTTATGTGAGAGGTTACTGCATATACTGTATAAAAATAATGGATAAATTCCATAGTTGCAGAGAAATCAAAAGTGCGGTTTAAAGAATTGTTATTCAGAAGTAAGGGTGTTTTGGAAAGACACTTTTGTTATCTATGATGCAATGTGAATTGATCAGTTTTATTAAGACCGGATTAATAATTCAGATTTTGAAACACGTTGGAGTGTTGTAAAACTAGTTAATTTTATCACATGGCAATGCCACAATGTTTTTAGAAAAACCTTCAGGAAATTCTTTTAATTGCAATGCAGACTGTTTTATGATGCCATAAAGGTAAATAGATATGGGGTGAATATTAATGAAACTCCTGATATGTTATGATATGCCAGGTCTGCTCAGGATGCATATCATCAAACACTCAAAGACAAAAAGCTATGTGAAGGTAAAAGTAAGTTATCTGACAGAAGAAAAACACAGGCACAGGTTAAAATTTTGGATTTAAAAAAAAAAGGAGTAGAGATATTCATTCATCTGACTCCTTAGATTCAGAATTCAAACAGCAGTTTTAGTTTTGTGATTTTTTATTGGCATTTTTTTCTATTTATGTTTTGTTTAAAAATCCTGAATGGCTTTGTTTTATCTTGTCTTCAATTCTAATCAAGAATTGCATTTTATTTATAATGTATATGCTTATTAAAACTTTTTCATCAAAAGTCTGTTGACATGTTAAAAAAGTGTTCTTTTGACTTTTTAGAATTTAGCAACTGTCTTAATATTACACAGATGATTATTCAGCAGTTATATATTATTTAATAGGATAGACGTAACTGCTACCCCATTTCCATGTTGTAAACAATAATTTCCATTACAAAAGTATTGCAAATATACTGCTTTTTAAAACAATAAAGGTGTTATTCATAGCATAATTTTATAACAGTTAATGGTGGGAAAAAAATCCAGTTCTTAAAAGTTTATACATAGCATTGCAAAATCAATGAATTTAAAATCTGATTTTATTTATTACATAGATGGAATGAATTGTAAGTATTTAATTTCTTTTGTAGATGTATGTAAAATTAATTTTTAAGTTATACTTGTAACTAATTATATTTGTGCTAACATCTTCTTATAAATGTATTTTAGTGTCAATGTCTGAAAATATTTCAGATGCACTAATAGTCTTTTCTCGTATTATACTATTTTCACGTAATTAAAAGGGGAATTTGGATTTATTTTGTGATACAATTGATTGTTGAAGAGACTATTGGTTTAATACAGGGTTCGTATGGTCCTTAAGAATCGTTAAAAGTCCTTAGATGTTTCGGAATCGATTTTTGGTCCTTAAAAGTCCTTAATTTCGACCAAATTCGGCAGGAGGTCCTTAATTTTAATCATCTGAAATTTCTGTCTGTTTTTACGACTGCTATTTTGGATGTAAATTAGCATTTTGTACAAATATTTTTGGCATTCATTAAAAAATATAATTATCTTTTGAATGGGTGAATAGGTTCATGGATTGTAATTTGTTTCTATTTCTAATACAAACGATGTGATATTCAAGTTTCTGAGCAAGAAGTGAAATATAAGCATTTTAAAATTATTTTATTTTACTGAACCTAGAAAAGTTTAGAAGGATTTGAAGGCAAGATTTATAGACCCACGAATAATTTGATTCACGTCTGTCAGAGGTTTTGGACTATTTAACTTTTATCAGATCAAGTAAAACCTCATAAGTACATAGTCGAGAGATTGACATGTCAGCAGATAAAGGGTATCTAACTAGCTAATTTAATTATTTGTAATTAACTGGTCACCTTTAAAAGTTATCTCTGCTTATTAAAGTGAGTTGTTGCCTTTGAGTAATCTTTACCGTGGTCACAAGATACAGCCAAAAAATAAAAAAAATAATGTAAAACTTGATTGTTTGCATCTAGTGAGACTTAAAATAATACAAACAACGTATCACCTGTAATGCTTTAGAGCAGTGTTTCCCAACATGGGGGCCACACCCGACAGGGAGGCAATTAGATTGTTAAGGGGGGCAGTTCGAAAATACTCTTCGAGAGTTTAAGGTGACAAGGGATGTTCAAATTTTCAAATTTTCTTCAAGATGTCGAAATTTTTCAAAATTTAATTTTTTATCCCTAAAGGTAAAGAATCATTTAAGTGATATATACGTAAAATGTTTTTAAAATAATGTGCATTTTAAGTATTGTATAAAGAATTTTCGCTGTAGAGATTTGAATCCTTAGAAATTTCTTCCTAAAACTTATCATTCAAGTTTCTTTCATGAACATTTCAATTTTTGTATATTAAAAATTATGTATTTGCTAAGGGGAGCAGAGGAATTTTACAGAGGAATAGGTGGGGCAATAGCACAAAAAAGGTTGGGAAACACTGCTTTAGAGGATTATTGGAATCTTAAAATATATTAACTGGGTTACAACTCCAGGAACTCTACATGAAGTTATGACACTAACTGCTTCAGACAGGCAGAGCAACATTAACTTTCAAAACTTGCCATCCATGCCTACATCAGGCTTTCAGGTTTGTTCTGATCAGCAGGCCCCTAGGCAGGCAAGCAGCAGCGGTGGCAATAGCCAGTCTTCTGTAACGAATCATGCTCATTATGATTTTACTTCTCATTTTAACCTATGCCGTTGACATAAAAATCTACCTGCTATTTACAAAACCTCTAAATTGAGCATACTATTATAAGTTTTGTAAGGTATTTCTCCTGCCTTCTTAGCATGCCTTTGTGTGTAGTGGTCAGCACATTCGATGTGTATTCAAGAGGACCATGGTTTGACTCCCGGCGAGGGCATTGCTCATTTTTCATCTCCTGCTTCTAAAAATCCTAATGTCTCTGCAGTGGCACCCGAACTAAAAAAAGGTGGTGGATGATGATTCTCCACCACCAGGATTTGGCGATTGGGTCCCCTAATCCCCAGTCGCCCTTTAAAAGGGGAGAGAAATACCTCATAGAGTGAATTATTTAATGCTACCTGATAAATTTTATAAAGTTGATTTTATTTTCAAATTTATTTTATAATTATGTTTAATAGTAATAATGCATTTTACTTGTGGATCTATTTTATTCCGTATGTCACAAAAGTGAAATTCTGGCATAGCTAATATCTTTAATTATGCAAGTATTGTGTAGCAAGTTTACTTACTTTGGCAAAAACTTAATTTGAATGTTATTGAGGAGAACAGCTCCTGGTACTTACTTATTAACGTAACAACCTTGGCAAAATTCAGCAACTTTTAACAGATGAAAAGGCAAAAGTTACTTATTGAATGCAAGTTGGTGGTTTTGTAGACCTTTTTTTGAAAGATCCCAAATTATTGATATTGCAAACCTGCAGCTGAGTGGTAAAAGCCACTGAAACTCTTAATTTGGTCAGGTTTGAGTCACAGTCAACAAGCTAGCTGCATGGGCATTTTCATGGTTTTTCCTGTGTGATGTGGGCCCGAGCTGGTTTCTCTTACAATTCCTCCACGGGGCATTCTTCCCTTTCCATTATGCAGTGCCTGTTGGCAGCACAAGTAATAAAGGAAAAAAGAACTATTGATATTTATTAAGTTGGTAAAAATATTATCGGCATATGAAAAGAAAACATACTTTTGCAATTTAAAATGCAAATTTGAATTATTGAATTAGGATTACATGATACATTAAAAAAATAAAACATTATTTTTCGTTTTGTAATTTTTTTGGGGCTATTCTACCGAAGAGCACTGATCTTTTTTTGGTTTATGATATATTGGAGGATTGTGGAAACTTAGTGCAAACCTTGGTAATAGTGGCTATCTAGGAAACACATTTCCTTGTTATTCCCTTTAGAAAATTTTCATCAAACTTTTTGTTCCTGCAGAAATTTTACTGCAGTTTCTTCCATTGTTGACAAATTCCACAAGACAAGCTCATACTTTAAAATGCCAGTTTAAGGCAAAAAATATCAAGATTTATTTATAAAAACTGTTGGAATTTGGAATACAACTGAAGAGAACGCATATGGAAATGGCAGCATTGTTTGACTGAAGGATTATTATGTGTATGGTTGCCAGAGTTTGTCACATTCTGAAAATTTAGCGACTTCTACTAAGGTGGTTGTGTTAATACTTAAGTATCCAGCATCTATGATAGTTATAGTAATGCTTAGGGGATTCAAATGTAAGTTTTTTTTAACCCCTTCGAGCCGGGTAGTGAAAACGCGCACTTATCGCTGAGGCCGGCAGCGTCTTACGCGAACGTCTCTCCAGGGCCGGGGGCTTTTTTGCTACTAAGCCTAAATCCATGACATTTCCGAAGTATCAACGCATTGTTTAATAATGCTCTATGGAGTATTTAAACGGCTTATGCTTTATAGATATTTATATATATATATACTTTAATTACCTTATTTCTTGTTTAAATGCATATTTTACACATTTTATTTTAACTACTCACCATTTTATGAATTTTTACATTATACATCTGAAAACTAAATATATTACTTAAAATTCTCTTTTCGTATGAAAAATTTGAAAACAGGGATCTACACACAGTTCCTATGTTACAGTCCTTGCACTCGTAATAACTCATTTGCCGTTTTGGAGGATTTTTCCGGGAATGTGAACAAACGAAGCATCGTCGTCTCATTTTCTTATCAGTCTCTTCTGAACAAAGTTTTGGAAAATGTCTTTCAGTTAATCTTTCAGAATCAATATCTGAAATATTTTGCATCATTTCTGCTATTTCATGCTCTGTTAAACATTTTCGACGCTTCGACATTGCAACGGTAAAAACAAAGAATTCATGTCTAACAAGATCTAATTATTTTCTAAAAACTGAACTGCAAACGGAAATACCCAACGCTTTAGACTTCTCTTCAAACTTCTCTACTTACAGTAAACAACTACCTCGTGCGAATAAAATGCGATTTAAAGAGACGTCACAAATCACGCCATTCAGAAACATTTATTTCCCCGTTTGTTTATATAATCAAAAACACGTGTATGTGAGTCATGCTTCTCTCATTTCGAGTAGAAGGTCTAATGTACATGTATCTGAAACCATATGGACATACAGTGCCATCTTGTGGCAGAAATTATAGTTTGAAAAACGTTCCAAAGTACTGGCGCAAATACATGACAGTCGGTAGAGAACGGAACAATCCTCTGGCACGCCTGCGGTATCCTCGGCCGGTAGGTAAGTGTGTTCGTTGTTGGCACGTATATGTGACAGTCGGCGCGAAGGGGTTAATCAAAATCGTATTTACTGAGAAAATTTTTGTGTATACAAGTAGTGCTATACATGAACTGTGTCTAGACTGGAATTTTTTTAAAACTCATGTAAGAAACCTGAAAAAGTCATCTGTGTGAGTGGCAAACCTGATCAGTGATGGCCAACTGATGACTTATGGGATCCTCTTTCATAGCATGTAATTTTAAGAATTTTTTTCCAGAGAAAGATGTTTTCTAAAATTTTAATTCAAATGGCCATTTTTGAAAGAAGTGCTGCTTAAACCATATTAGATTAAAAAAATAATGTCAATAGGGAACTGCATTTTATTTAAAAATTTACATTTCATTACTTTTTTCCTTAATAGATGGTGCTCTTTCGTACTCCCTTTCTGTGCCCATTGATTTCAGTATGAAAACAGTTGTTGCTTCTCCGATTTTGCAAAAATTGTTTTGCTCTTGAAGAGGTGGCCATGTATAATTGCTGCCCAAATTGATAGGTTTAGTCAAAATCTACATCTAGCTGAAGTTGCCTTTTTGCTTTATTTTTAGATTGACATATTACTCCTCCGTTTGATAGAAGGAAATAGCTAGATTTCTACTTTCCGGATCAAGTACTCTTTACTTTGAAGCTGTTATGATTGTCCAATTTGCCATATCTTCTTTTCTTTTCTTTTTTTTTTTCTTTTCTTTCTTTCTTTCTTTTTTTTTTTTTTTTTTGTTGGGATATCTCAAGAGCCATGTTTATGAGACTACCCTTAATTTTTGTGCGTCAGTTCCTCCACAGCCTTGGGTGTTGGTGATTGGTGTTTTGAGCAGTTATTAATTATTCATGATTAAAGTTGTTTCATTTTTTTTCATCTTCTAGGCCATTGTTTGTTTGCATCTTACTTGTTTTGCTTGACCTAGCACTTTTATGTTTCAGCTTTGGCTTTTATCACTGTATGTTTTGGTGTGTTCTGGTATATTTTAAAGTTGATACCTCTTACTTGGTATCTTAAAGCAACCTCCTTCCTCAAATAACCACTTCTGGAAATAGGTAGTACTTTTCAGACCTTATTTCGATACTACTAATTATGGTAGCATTGTCTAAAAGATCATCAAATGTGCAGTATGACGACTACCACACCCCAAAGCATTGTATGTGCTTTATAAATCAGAATTACATTGCTTTCTTTTACTGTAACTGAAAAATAATTTTTTTCATGGAACAAAGTAGTTAATCATTAATGCTATGTGGTTTGTTTAAAGTACAATGTTTGTTAAAGCTTTTTTTTCTACGTTTTTTTTGTTATATAGCCTTACTTATGAAGCAGATTTCTTTGAAAAAATTTTTGCATTTATATAATGTTTTTAGTGTTTTTTTTTTTTTTAAATTTCGTGACTGAGCAGCTGTGTTGTGTTAAAATGGCCCTAAAAGTAATTTTTTTTAATGCTATTACAGTCTGTGTTCATTTTGAAGTTGATAATCTGTCTCTTCACCTTCCCAACTTTGTAAATTTTTGGTAAATAACCTTTAATTTGTAAATAATAAAAATAATAATATTGTGTCTATACTTTGTTGATGATGGTCATAGTTGTTTGTTTCAAAGGGGATTAGTGAAAGGATGGAGGGCTGGTACTAAGCGTTTTGTTGCCTAGTGCGGTCTTTATATCTTCTAAGTTCCATCACTTGGTTGGTGCCCTTCTAAATTCTAGACATTTTGCCACCCTTCTAAATTACAGATGTTTTGCCACCCTGTGCAGATGGGCTACTGATAGGTACTCATAACCTGTTGGCCACGAGGAGTTCATGCACTTGATTGAGAGATTATCTCGGATCAAGGGGATTAGAAACAACAAAAGTATTTATTTGGGTACTTGCGTACTATTGCAACCCTCTTGCCACAATCTGGTGCTTTTTTACAGATGAAAATGTAAAAGTTACTTAGCATGTGCAAGTTGGTGGTTTTTGCACCTTTTTTTTTTTTTAGAGAATCCCAAATTATCAATATTTAAAGTAAGTTTGGGAAACAATATCAACATGGGGGGGGACGTACTTTAGCAATTTAAAATACGAATTTGAATTATTAAATAAGAATTATGTCATATATTAAAAAAATTCAACACATTCTGACAAATCTCTTCCCCCCCCAAAGTACACAACGATCTGTTTTCACTTAAAAAAAAATTGGTGAATTGCGAAGACTCTTCTTCATGCAAATTTTGACAACATCGACTATCTGGAAAGAACATTTCTTTTTTGCTTTCTTTAGAAAATTTTTTAGCAAAATTCTGTATTACTGCCAAAATTTTACTGCAGTTTCTTCCATTGTTGGCGAATTCCACAAATTCATATTTTAAAATCAAGTTTAAGGCAAAAAATATCATGATTTGTGTATAAAAACCATTTGAACTTGGAATACAACAAAATAGAATGCATATGAAAATGGCGTTGCTTGACTGAAACGATAGTTACGAGCGTGATTCCTGGAAGAATGGTTATGTGCGTGGTCTGAAAATTTTGCTACTTTTACTAAGATGGTTGCAATAGTGTGCAAGTACCTTTATTTGTTTTTAGAAAATGCTTTTTTAGATGGAGAATTGATGCAAAAATAAAATGTCTGTTGTGCATTGTGTTTGAACCTTTGGTATCAGAGTGATGCATGTATTCCCGTTCACCATTTTATGCATCCCCAAGTTTATTTTGTTTCATTTGTAATTATTTGCATATATTTTAAGTGCTATTGTTAAAGAAGTTTTAGCAGTGCCCGTATGGTTTCAGAAAAGAATCTTATGTACCTGTAATGTTAAATGTGTATCTCCTTATAATGCTATCCACATCTTGAAAAGTTTACTACTAGGTTAAGCAATAGTTTCATTATTAGACAGTACTAAAAGATAATTATTGTTTGGTAGTTACTACTGCCTTTTTCTTGTAATAAATAAAAAATTCATCTTTTATTTTTGTAAACTATGTATGTTAAACATATTGAAAAATATCATTGAAAAAAACCCCTCTAGCTCTTCATCACTTCTCTTATAATAGAAAAACAAGCTAGCATTTTATGTGGGCAATCAGTGCCACAATATTGTATTCAATAACACAGTTCAATTTTTCTTTTCTTTTTTCTGTTGTTTAGTTGTATTTACTTTTCCTTTTTGTAGAAATAATATATTCACCATGCTTGTCTTTCCATTCGACAGTCTCTAGCCATTTCTGTTTCTCAGTGGATGGTCACTTTTTTTGTAATATTTGTAAATAATATTCTTTGGCATATTTCATCCCGATATTGTTTTTACAGTTAAAAATTGATTGGGTAAGTTGCATTGTTTGTGTAAAATGTCTTATGTTTTTATAATTTTATGAAGACATTTTCAGATGTTCTTTTGGTTACTTTATCTTACCCTATGTATCCCCCCGGGGAGGGGTCAATGTAGAGAACTCTGCGAAGCTACTGGCTAGGATCTGTACCTTGGCAATCTTGGCCATGGGGGTATAAAATTTCTGAACTTGGTGATTCTGAAGGCCCCGGAAAGGTCACTTATTAGCCGGCCCTGTGGTCTGGCGAGTCTTAGAGCATTGAGGCTCTATTAGCCCAGGGGTAGCGCCCTTGGATTTGCTGGGTAATGTCCCACTGTGATAGCCAGCTCGAGTGACTGGCAGGTAGCATTTAGACGACCAGTGTCACCATATGGCGATTAGTGTCCATAAATTTAAGAAAGGCGTGACAGGTCTTCTGAATATCGGTGCTTTTATGAGAAATTTTTTGAATCAATAGTTTTGGGTTCCTTAATTTATGCTGTTAGTCTATATAATACATAGAAGGTCTTTATTTCATTGCAAGTTAGAGGGATGAAGTCTCACCCACTTCTGTTTTATTCTGTTAAGAGAGACTTACAATGCTTCTCGCTTTCAGAGGTTTAGCACTTATGTAGTTAATCTCAAATCACAGAAAGCACCTGTATCGGACTCTATTTCAAATGATGTGATTAAAAACATCTCTACCAAATTTGTATTTTCAGTAATAACGTCAATTAACTTTACGCTACTACGTTGCTATTTTCCGGAAAGCTGAAAACGTGCACTAATAGTGCCTATTCCAAAACCTTGCCAGTGTCATTCTAACCTTCAAAATTACTGACCAATCAATCTCCTATCCTCATTATCTAAGATATATGAATCTATAGTGCTTGATCGCCTGAATGTTTTTCTCCAGAACCAAAATATCCTTATTAATGAATAGCTTGGTTCGTTTAAAAAACACTACTACGCACCTGTTGCTCTAGACAGTGGAGCATTTTCACCAAGGCTTCTGCAATAAAATGCTTACAGGTGCTTTATTTTTAGACATAGCCAAAGCATTTAATAGGACTTGCCATGTAGGAATTATAATCAAGCTCACATGACTCATATTTTGGGCTCATTTAATCCACATCAATAACTTATATCTCAGTAATAGATCTTGTTGTATGAGTTAATTCTGTCAATTCAAAGCCCTGTCCAATCTTCAGTGGTCTTATACTGGTTTCATTATAAGGTCCTTCAGTATCTTAACTAATGACATACCAAATAGTGTCTCTCGCACTTCTTGCAGATGACGCGGCCATCCTCATTCAATACTCACAATTGGATTTTCTGGTTCAAAAATTCAGAGTCATCTGTCTAGTCTTGAGCTATATCTCATTACCTGGAAAAGCAAAATTAATGTTCATGAATATGCTGCTGTAATGTTTTTCAAGATCCCCCACTCCCATACTGTGCTTAATTTAAAATTCTTCGAAGAATACATTCCCATACATGCAAAACAAGTGAATGTATGGGAATTATTAGTATAATATATTATTACCTTGGGTATGGGAATTAGTATATTATTATCCTGATTGTAAATGTAAGATGTAAAATAGATACGCAAGCCATTGATAAAAAGATGTACATTAAACTAAAAGTGTAAATCTGCATTTATTTATAGGCTTGTTTTCTGGCAGAACTTTTGCTGAAGCTGCTAGAGATCTTTATGATCAAGTTTGTTTTGCTTAGTCAATTTGAATTGATGAAATTTCAAGGCTCACCTATACTTTATTTTCTTTATCTAGCAAGCTGTGAAATAACTGAAATTACTAAATGTAATGGTGATGCAGTAGTAAATAATCGAAAGGCAAAATTAATATTTTTCTATGAGTGGGGATTGGAAATGAAATGGACAGGTAAGATACCTTATGTATATATTGTAATTGTATATACTATGTACATGAAAGTTCTTATATGGCCTTAAGTTTTGCAGTTGTCGGTCACTTTCAATTACAAAAAAGTGTAAATGATGCGATTATTTGTCTTTTGGCATTTATATTTAATGACAACTGTAAATAAAGCAAAAATAATAAAAACTGTAATATGAAAGTATTCTATTTTTAAATTTTCACCTAATTTTTAAAAATTTTTTATTTATATGTAATTGGCCCACCAGAATAAAAATCATTCCCAAATTTGCCCACACTCTTTTGCGTTAGACGGGCCTGTTTTGAAAAACTATGATAGGTTTCAAGTATTGGTATATAGCTAGCTGATATCTTTGTTTGTATAAATTAAAAATAAAATATTTCCTGTTCATGATTTTGTTTTGATTAATGTCAGATTTTGATTGTAAAGTAATAGAAACTGCATGTGAATATTATTAGCATATTTAACATTTGAACTATTAAAATCATAAGGTTAGAAAATATAGATGAGTAGTTATTGTTGAATGGCATTAGGTTGGGGGGGTGAACCTAAATAACCCTAGCTTATTTTTAACTCGCTTCTTATGAAGTTAGATATCTTGGTTATTTTTTATATGGGAGTTAAAACTTTTTGTTATTTTTTAGAATGAATATAAACTTCTTGTATATGTAAATCCAAGGCCCAAGGGGCTATAAAGGTTAGATATCTTGATTTTTACAAAGCTTACTTTTTAAAATTTAAAAATACTAAGCATGAATAATTTTTGTAATTGGAAATTTCTCTCCCCAACAGTCGAAGAAAAGCCCACATAAGGACTTTCTAGTTTTATTGTATAATATATTTAATCAACACTTGTCAATATTAATATGTAATGAAAGATGTTTATGTGTTAAAAATTACATTTTTCTATCTCTAGGAATGTTCTGTAAATTTTGTGTAGTGTTTCATGTTTCAGATATTTTCTTGTCGTAGCTTATAAATGCTGCCAGAAGAACTGTAAGTGTAAACTTTTAAGATTACTTAAAAACATGCTGTCATGTTGTCTTAATCAGAAACATGTTGTGTTTATTCAGTTTACATTTTTGTAATTACCATGGGGCTGGAATTAATTAATTTGTATGATAAAGCATATGCAGTTAAATAACAAATGAAAATACGAATCATGTATGTTCTCTTTTTTTCCCTTCCTCCCTGTTTTTTTGGTGATTCAGGATTTGGGATTTTTCAGATATTATATCATCAGTTAAAATCTAGTAAGATGATCATAAGTCAATCAAAATTTAAATAATAAAAGGCTCAGTATGTATTTATTTGACATTTATTTCAGTGTAAGTTATAAAATTTGCTTCGTTTTTTATGCTAATACGTTCTCATTGAATACTATAGACAGACATCATTACTTGTTCAGTTGTTTACGTATTAGAATGGCGCCGACATGGATGACGCAGTTTTGTTTTCAAACATACTTAATAAATTCAAGACTCTTGGTGTCTTTAAATCAAACTGAAGACATTTAATGATATAACATTCACACGTAAACATTTAGTAATAATTCAGCAGTACAAATAAGCATAAAATAATAATTACAACAGTTACAGGTCAGCTATGCTTTTAGCGACCGAATTCTACGAATGACAAATCTCAAAAGCGTGTTGCCAATGCAGGGCAACGAAAAGGTAGAAATAATTTCGACAGGCGTGGAAGTGAACATACTCTCACCCTATCAGGTTTAGTCCTGATACACAGGCAAAGGTGAAAGTTTATTAATTGCTCTCTTGAAAACACCAGTTTTAGTTTTGACAGTGGCTATGCGAACTAAGCCGTTCTTGCCCGGATGGGCATCGATGATCCGTCCTATAGGCCAAGCTAGAGGTGGAGATCCATTTTCGATGATAAGAACCACTGTGTCGATTTTTAGATTGGGTCTGTTGTACTGCCACTTGGATCTCTGCTGAAGAGAAGTCAAATATTTCTTTTTCCATCGCTTTCAGAATCCCAGACGTAGATTCTGTACAAGTTCCCACCTAGAACTCCTTGTGCGAACAGTCTGATGTGTCTCTGGAAAGGAAGTTAAAGTATCACCTGTAATAAAATGAGAAGGGGTTAAAACATTAATAGAGTCAATATCAGTATCGTTCACGTAAGTAAGTGGACATGAATTCAAAATAGCCTCGATTTGGGTAAGTAGCGTTGACAACTCTTCGTAGGTTAAAAGAGTCTCTTTCAATAATCTTCTCAGATGAAATTTCGCTGAGCGAATGCCGGCTTCCCATATTCCTCCGAAGTGGGGCGAAGCAGGCAGTATAAAATGCCATTCAATAGATGACTTAGTTAGTTCTCGAGAAACCGATTCTGTTGCATACAAGGAAGACCAAATCTGGTTTAGTTCTTGTAGTTTTCGGCATGCTCTCACAAAATTGGTACCGTTGTCACTGTAAGTGTGCCGTGGTGCACCGCGACGTGAAATGAAACGTCTAAGTGCAGCGATAAACGAGTCTGCCATCAGGTCACTGACTGCTTCTATATGCACAGCTTTAGTCGACAAGCAAACAAACAGAGCTTCGATAAGCAAACAAACAGAGCTATATAGCCTTTCGTTGTTTTAGAACCACGACCCTTATTAAATTTCATGGTAATAGGACCAGCGTAATCCACACCAGATGCGTAAAAAGGTCGTTCCAAAGTCATACGATGTTCAGGTAATTCACCCATCAATTGCGGATTTGAAGCAGCTTTAAATCGATGACATATTAAGCAATGGTTGACACAACTGCGTATCAGTTTCTTTCCTTCAATTATCCAGTAAGATTGTCTGATGAGGTGTGATAATAAAGAAGGACCAGCATGAAGGTAAGTAATATGAAGTTCTTTCACTAGTAATTCGCTAAATTTATGTCGAGAAGGAAGTATGACAGGATGTTGGATGTTAAATGCTAAAGATTAATTTCGAAGACGTCCTCCCACCTGTAAAAGACCATCTTTATCTACGAAGGGATATAGAGAACGTAGTTGGCTCTTCTTGGGTAAAGGTTTCTCTTCTTTAATACATTGTAAATATTCTTTGAAATAATGATTCTGAATCCAACGAATAATGAAATTTTCTGCTACTCGAATCTCTAGAAATGTTAGCGGCATAAGGCAGCTGGAGTTAATGCCACTACATGAAATGTTCTGAGTAACATGATGCTTCTCGCAATTAGTATTAAATCTTTGCAGTAAGCCAGAATACGAACAATTTTACAACGCGAAGAATAATGCTCGAACAAATTAGCTAATAAATCATTCGATTCACGTATATGAGAAATAAAAATAGGATCAGATCTTTGTTCGGCATTTACTTCAGTATCATCTTCAGATTTTAATTCATATTTAGGCCAGTTTTCCTCTTCCTGACACAACCATGGTGGACCATTCCACCACAAAGTACAATTTGGTAGGAGTTGAGGTTCAATACCATGAGAAGCAATGTCTGCAGGATTCTGTTTAGAGGGAACATGATTCCAATGTTTAATAGGTATCACTTCTATGATTTGAGATGTTCTGTTTGCCACAAAAGTTTTCCACTTATGTGGATGAGCTGATGGCCAAGACAGAACTACCTTGGAATCCGTCCACGCAAAGATTTCAAAATCAAACTTCTTTAAAGTGTTCAATAGAGATCGCATTAATCTGGTCAACAAATACGCAGCACAAAGTTCTAATCGAGGAATGGATACTTGCTTTATAGGCGCGACTTTAGTCTTTGATACCAAAGGATTAACCTTAACCGTACCGTACCATTGCACTTTTGGCGACAGTAAATGGCTGCTGCATAAGCCTGCGAAGATGCATCAGAAAATCCATGTAGTTGGATAACACTGTCCGTTGTAAGTATGACACATCTCGGAATTTCACAATTATTGATTTGACTGAATGTCTCTTGAAATTTAAACCAATCATCTGAGATATGCTGGGGAACAACTGAATCCCAGTCGCCTTTAACTAACCATAGTTTTTGATAGAATATTTTAATCAATATAGTGCAAGGAGATAAGAGACCTAAAGGATCGAAAATGCGAGCAGATTCTGCTAATATGCGTCTTTTTGTTATAGGTGCGTCGATGTGCAGTGTAGCTTTAAAACTGAAGGTATCAATACTTGAATTCCAAAAAAGTCCTAAGACTTTCAAACTCGAATTAGGAGATATCTCAAAATCAGAATTCAATGAACAATGTTCCTTAAATTCAGTTAAGAATTCTACAGAATTTGAATTCCACTTCCTCAAATCAAAACCACGTGCATGTAAAATTGAAGATATTTTCTTGCAGACAGATACTGCATTATCAACTGTATTTGCACCCGACAATAAGTCGTCCATATACATATCCTCTTGCAGTATACGAGATACATCTGATTCCTCAAAGCTACCTGCTTCAGACATCGAGTTGCTAAAAATGAAGCAGAGGAAAGACCATAAGTAACTGTTTTCAACTTGTACGTGCGGATTTTATCACTGGAATTGTATCGCCAAAGTATCAATTGATAATTCTGATCTTCAGGGGCTACCATTACCTGACGATACATCTTCTCCACATCGGCTGTAAAAACAATTTTAGGAAATCGAAAATTAATCAAAATCTCAAAAATATCTCTTTGTAATTTCGGACCTACCCCTAAAAGAGAATTCAGTGATATACCATTTTCAGATTTACAGGATGCATCAAAAACTACTCTTAATTTTGTCGTTGTGCTGGAAGGTTTAATGACCGCATGATGAGGAAGATACAACTTTTCTATATCCGATCTGTTAGATAAATCATCATTAATCACAGTCATATGTCCTAACTGTTCATATTCATGTATGAAATCTTTATACTGTTTTTCAAATTCCGGATTATCTTTGAATTTTCGTTTCATGGAACGCAACCTAGAAATTGCTGCCGGTTTTGAATCACCCAACTTCAAATGTGATTTATAAAATGGAAGTTTTACAACAAATCACCCATCTGAATTAACAGCATGAGTGTTTTGAAAATGTGATTCACAAAATTGTTCCTCAGGTGTCAGAAATTCCTTTTTCCCAACATCGACAATATCCTCCATTTCCCAGAAACGTTTAAAGTTCGTAATCAATATTTATATTATCTTCTAACTTTATGAAGTGTGAATTTGCTGTTTTTGGGCCTTCCATATTATTTCCGACCTTCCCAGCAATCACCCAACCAAAAATTGTATTTTGAGCTACAGGCTCATTTTTCGAACCATGTATTTGGCCACATCTTAAAACAGAGAAAAAATAATCAGCTCCTAAAATCAAATCAATTTCTTTGGGTTGAGCAAAATTCGGATCCGCTAACGGAATAGATTTAATGTATTCTATATGCTTTACATTAATCACTTGTTCCTGCAATGGCAAAGTTAACCTATCCAAAATGTATGTGTTAATATCAATTACTTGATTATTTAACTTTGACTGAATTTTAAAATCAACAGAACCACGAGTTTTGGAAGCTGGCACTCCGCCAATTCCATGCAAAAGTAATCTTTGATTTGTTCTTTTTAATCCTAATCTTCGAACAGCTTGTTCAGAAATAAACGAACTTTCACTTCCGGAATCCAATAATAATTTAATTTCGATAGTTTACCACTGGATGAAAATGCGAGTGCGAGAACTGTAGGCAAAATCGCCGAGTTGCAATTTTGAATTGTATTACTGACAACTACCTGACTTTGACCCTTACATGATTCATTCGAAATTCTCTCTGAAGTGCTTTCGTTTTCATTTGGCGCTTTTAAAAGCTGTACATTGTTAGCTTTAATATCTTCATGCAACAAACTATTATGTGTTTTTGAATTACACAAATTACACTTTAACTGTGAATTACAGTTTTTAATTAGATGTGAATTTAAACATAAAAAACACAATCCTCATTTTCGTAGAAAGTTCTTTCTAGCAGTAACATCCAAATTCTTAAATTTAACGCATTTATATAACGCATGAAGTCCGTTGCATTTTGAACATTTAGTATTACTAAATTTAGAATTCTGTAATGTTTTAGAACTAACATTACTACTTTTATCAACAACTTTAGCTTCCGCTTCTTTATTTATGATAATTTCGAGAGAAGAACACCTTAAATTTAAAAATTCAAAAAATTATTCCAATGTTGGAAAATCATCTTCCGCTGTTTTCTGGGCCCATAACTTTCGAGTTTCTGAATCTACCTTTTGAAGCAACATAAATATTAACCATGGATCCCTAGAAGTTGCTTCATCACCAAGAGCTTTTAAACCTCTGATAACTTCATCGGAAGTATCAGCTAATTGCCGTAAATTAACATTATCAACCTGTGAAATACATTTTTGATTCATAAATGTTTTAATTAACGATTGTACGATTTGTTTCTTTTTATCGTACCTAGCGAGCAATTTTGCCCATGCTTCTTCATAAGAATTATTTGATAACGGAATATGTTTAATTATAGAAGCTGGTTCATCAGCAAGTGATCCGATTAAATTCTGAAATTTCTGTATATTCGATAAAGAAGTATTATGCACTGTTGCAACAAACGAAGCTTTAAAATTCATCCAGTCATTAAAGTTACCCCCAAAAATAGGAATATTTTCCTTAGGTAACTTAAAGTTACTAATATTAGAATTTCCTGTAACATTTAGCACCTTAGCCACATTTAATACATCTAATAAATTTTGATACTGAAGTTTCAAACCAAAATACTTCGATTCAAAATCTTCAATTTCTGACTGTTCTTCTGGTAATTGGGCATCAAATTTATCAAAATCTGAATAAATCCTTTCTAAGCGCTCCAGATGCAAAATTACTTCATTTTTAAATAAATCGGAAGAAATAGTATTCTGAAGCCTTATGAAGGCCGCTTTTGCCCTACCACGCAATCTAATGACAGTAGCTTGATCCATAATAAGTAATCAAAGTATTCAAGTTCAAAATCAAAATCAATACAAAATAGATATAAAACTTCAAGAATCAAATTTAGATGTAAATCGAAATAAAAAATCACTTATCTGTACTTGAACAGCTGACGAATTCCACCTGAATCTTGCCGCCGTGCCTCCAAAAACTTGTTTACATATTAGAATGGCGTCGACATGGATGACGCAGTTTCGTTTTCAAACATACTTAATAAATTCAAGACTCTTGGTGTATTTAAATCAAACTGAAGACATTTAATAATATAACATTCACACGTAAACATTTAGTAATAATTCAGCAGTACAAATAAGCATAAAATAATAATTACAACTGTTGCAGGTCAGCTACGCTTTTAGCGACCGAATTCTACGAACGACAAATCTCAAAAGTGTGTTGCCAACGCAGGGCAACGAAAAGGTAGAAATTAATTCGACAGGTGTGGAAGTGAACAGTTACAAAGTTCTATTCTTCAAATCATGTAATTGCCATGTCAAGCATTCCACTAAATTTTCAGCTAAAATTATTTTATTCACATCTACTTGTTATTTCCTTCACTGTTGGTGCCCACCAGCGGCCAAGCAGTAAAGTCGCTGAACACTGGTAGTTCGGTCCGAGGTTCTAATCCCGCGGGCGAGCTGGCTGCATGGGCGTTTTTGTGGTTTTCCCCATGTGTAACGTGTATATGAGCTAGTTTCCCATGGAAAGTCCTCCACGAAGGCATCCCTCCTCTTAGGCAGATAGCCCTAGTGTGCTTTGCCATAATTAAATACACCACACCACCTTCACTGTTGGTAGTTATATTTCTGGATTTAGAAACATACTATAAGTTTTTGCCAATCAGTTAGTTGATTGATCATTGGGGAACTATTGTAGCAATAGGAAATTTATGTTACATCATCTTATTTACGTTTCCTCATTATGCCATTTCAATCTCTCCATGTTTCTTCACAAATTCCATTAATTTGAAAATTTTGCTTTTTGTTTGTTATCAGAAAACCTTCAAATTCGAAGCTATCATCATACAGCTTGGCTAGTTACTTCTGAGCACTGGTCCCCAGCCCACCTAGCAGGTGAAGCTTGCCATAGGGCTATGAGGGGACCCAGCTTAGCTAGTGTCTGTGGCACAGTATTGGTGATGTATCATGAGATTGGCAACTGAAGACAAGTTCTGTTAAGTTTTGTCTCTGCTACCTTACGCTAATGAAGTTAAGCTTGAATTATATTTCTTTATTTCCTGCACATGCTTAAAGCTTATCTTAGTCCCAAATAAATTCTAACATATACTTAAAGGCCTACCCAGGGCATTTGCTGTGGGTTTTGAATTCTGCTGCAAAGTGCCTGCCTAAATTCTAAGTTTTCGTACTGTAAATTTTGCATTCTAATGCCTTCCCTAAGTTCTAAAGATATTCCCATCCCTTAATTTTGTTGCTCAGTGCTTCTTTAAATTTAAAAAATTTTACTTTGCCTAAATTTTGCCACTTGATGTGGTTCTCGTCTTACTAGAGTAAAAACATAAGTTATTCTGAATTCAAACAGCACAAAATGTAATCTTCTGTCCTATGAGTATCATTTGCAAAATGCAAAGAATTTGCTCCTCTGCAAAAGTTGCTGTTGGTATGGGCGTCTGGATTTTAGACTTCCTGCCATATATGGGATATCCTTAAAGAACTTAGAGAAAAAGTAACTAAAGTTCAGTAAGTTGGATATCACTTGCAACATATTTTAACCTGTATCATCTAGCAGACATACCAGCTCTCAATTTAAGCAGGAGCAATACCTCTTCTGATAACTGACTGTGCACCTGTCAACAAGATGTACAATTTATTTCTCCTGACCTTTTATTTTTAAAATTTAAAAGTTTTTATTGCTTGGCTTAATATTTCATTATTTAAATTCAGAACCATCAGTGCTTTTTAAAAGATTTTAACTATAGAAGAGAAGTAGCGGTAAGGCATTAAAATCCCTAAATCCATCAAATATACAAGAATGTTTTATAAGATTATAAAGTTATAGTCTCAGTGTTTTTTTCATTATTCAAATCTTTTGAATTCTAATTCAAAAACATCATTAGAAGGGTTCTTTTCAAAACTTAAGGACTATCAGTTTTTATTGAGGCCAGTAGATGAGTTTATTGAAATAAAACAAAAACTGATTATTTCAGCTTCACTGGTGCCTATATCGCCAATATCACTTTGTTGTTGCCCTGAGTCACACTGCTTGCACATATGAGCTCATACATAAGCTAAACAAGTTTCAAATTTTTCTGGAGAGAATTTTATATCTATTCATATTCACTTTTTAAATAATCTTTCCCCCTCAATATTTAATTTGATTAAAGAATCTGAAAATAGTAAAGAAAAGCTATTCAGCTGTTACTCAAATATTTTAGCCCAAAATGCTCTAGTATGCAAATTAGTATGGAAAAATTAATTTTTCAACATAAACCATGAAATTGATGAAAAGTCCTTTTTGTGACCAATACAGTAAAAAGCTAACTCAGTACAAAGATGATTCATCTCCAGATATCTGCACCATGATTTTAGAGGGTATATCAAGGCTTGCAAATTGCAAGGAGTCAGATGTATACAGCGCAAGGAAACTTGAAAGGGAGGTGCATTTCCAGGCACTTTTCTGCAAGTAGAAGTGAAGTTGTACATGCAGTATGTCTACAAGAAAATATCAAGATGCCTTTACACATAATAGAATGATGAGCAAATTTGAGGAGGGGTGTAGTTTAACTTCTATCGCCCAAGAGTTTGGAATTGATAAAAGTGTTGTTTCATGAGCTTGAAAAGTCTTCCAAATGACAATAACACCTCTAAGAAAGGTTGATGGTGATGAACCAAAGAAAAGAATGGTGACTGATCACCAATATATCACCCAAGAGGAGAAAAGAAATTGAAACTAGAGACTGGGCAACATTGCTTAGCAGTTGTGCATGGCAACCAGATGACAGGTATGCCGGTTTACTGCGGCCAGATGATTTCATCAAGATGTTCATTTGACTGCCATCCTGAACGGACCATACCATTGGTAGCAGCCCATCGGTGGAATGTTTACAGTGGTGTTAGAGAATATAAAGGCAGCACACCTTATCAGTGCAATCATGTCCTCTTTATCGATGAGACATTTCAGTTTGAGAAATAATTCTTTCTTGCACCAGTTGATATGGTGAGAAGGACACACTTTCATCCCACTAAGATCAGGTAGAGAGACTGTTAGTATGGTTTTGGTATGCATGCTTATATGGGGAAGCATTATGATGAATGGAAGAACAGAGCTTCATATTTTTGACAGAGGTTCACTTACTGGAGGTTGCTACTGTGATGAAGTTACTCTCTGCCATATGCATCTGTTCCGCGGTGCCGTTAGTGCCGAATTTATGAATAATAATGCATGGTGACACAGGGCTTATACTGTTGAGGAGCTCCTGGAAAGTGAAGGTATCCCCAGGATTGACCAGTATGCTTTCTTGATTTAAATCCCAGTGAACATGTGTGGGATACTTAGTGGAGAACCTTTGACAGCATGATCTTTCCATCCAACAGAACAAACACCATACAGCACCAGACAGCTGAAACAGATGCTCCTGTAAGAATGTGAACTCTTATCCCTAGAACTGTTAGGTAATCTGGTGTTGAGGATTGTCAGACAGTGCAATGCAGTTATTGTGGTTAGTGGAAGTCAAATTTCTCTTGTTGCGTGCGTACGTGTTCATTATGAAATGAATGCACAAGTCCAATGAAAAATGAATAAAATTTACTACTTTTGCAACAAATAAAACAAAATGCTTAAATTTCCTCAGATATTCATATGATATCCCAATATCTCACAGTAGTAATCTTTTAAATTACTAAAAATGTTCAACAGAACTAATTCAAAATAGAGAAACTTGGAGAAAGCTAATCCAATTTCGCTACAGCAGGTTTCTAAACAAAACTCATAAAACAACTACAAATTGAGAGGTTTTCCTCCTTTTATAAGCTTTTAAAGCATTAGCCGCTGGTGTTGCATTGACGCAATGGTCAAAATAAATGCGTATATAAATATAACTACCTAAGATATTTTATACCTGCAGATGATTTTGTGTAGGGAATATTGTGAAGATTATTTCTGTAAAATATATTTGCCTTCAACAATCATTTTGTTTATAATAATTAACCTCATACTTTAAGCAAAATTTTCGATCGGGTACTTCTGCTGAAAATATTTAACAAAAGAATCTCCGTCTTTATGAGTGATCTATTTTTAATCAAGGTCACCGTTTATCAGAACATTACATCAGTCAGATGTTTATATTTGTGTTGGGAAGAACAGGAAAGCAGGTGTTGCGTTGACGCAACGTCAGCAGGAAACGGGTAGTCAATCTCCTTTTTCACTCATTCCTTTCGATGTTCTGATTCATGTTCTGGTTGTTTAAAAATGCCTAGAACGAGGTATCGTACATTAGAAGAAGCCCTTCAAAGAGTTTTTAATGAAGAAACAGATGATGATAATGTTAATAATGACCAGAATGAAACTGATATTGTTGTTGTTCCCCCAGAAATTGCAGAGGCTAGTGACCAAGAAGATAGGAATGGCAATGTTTTAAATAATGATAATGATATTTTACCAAATGATACTGCTGGGGAAGTTGAAATTCACGTAAGAAGTAAGTTTCAGCCTTCTAAAAGCAGTTATAGTCATACTAAAAAGTTTAAAAAGCAGAAGACTGAAATCTTGAAGTGGATAAAAAAGAAACTGTTTGTTATGTCTCAGGAAGAACATGAAGAAAGATATAGAAGAGAAGTTATAAAAGACAAAACACAAGGTAAAACTAGTGCACAGATTTTCGATTTTCTTTTTGGTTTAGACATTTACTCTCTTCTCGTTGAAGAGACAAATATATACGCTCAGCATTTAAAAAAAAAAAAAAAAAAAAAAAAAAAAGAGCCCAGAATTTATTGCATCTGAAGCCTATATGAGAAGATTTATTGGAATATTATTGCTTACAGGATATCATTCTTTACCTCAAGAAAAAATGTATTGGTCTTTTGATAAGGACATTTCTATTCCTGTTGTACGAGAATTGATATCACGTTTGCAGTACAGAAATATGAAGCAGAATTTGCATTTGACAATAGTCAAATTGACAATACTGATAAATTGTATGAGGTGAGACAGTATCTAAACTTACTAAATATCACCACTTTTTATTACTGGAAATATAAAGTCTCTTTTAGATTTCAGACGCGAGAATGCATTATTCCTTTTTCAAACTCCTATTGAGAGTGTAGAATTAGCCAGAAATAGATCAGCAAGAGGAAGACCTGGTAAATTCAGCATTCAAAAACCATTGCATGGAGATGGTAGACATTTTATCGTAAAGTCCGTTGATAACAAAACACTTCGTTGTAAAGAGTACCATAGCCAGACTGTTTATAGATGCAAAGTATGTAATATAGCTTTACATCATGATTGTAATCAAGCTTTTCATGCTTGACTCCTTCAAACGAAATAATATGAATTTGTAAAAGAAATACAATGTATATTTTAATATTAAATTGATTACAAGTAAATTGATTTGTAGATTTATAAAACGTTATACAGTTAAAAAGTAATCCTGCGCTCGACTCAAAAGAAACATCACACGAGTACAATCCTACTCACTAAACATCAGTAGTCTTATTCCACTGACGTTGTGCGAACGCAACACTTGCTTTTTCCACAGGTAAGAGCATTTTTTTTATTCTCAATGTAAATTTATGTTATAAATGCTTAATTTAATATTTGTTATTATTTTCATGAGAAAAGAAACATTCCTTGTAGTTTTGGCGGTTAATGGGTTAAATCACGTATGAGATTGTTCTAGCAATTTCTCGAAATCAAAGAGAGATATTTAGTCTCTTGTATTTTTAATTTTCCAGCTTAGCTTTCTCTTAATATTGTCACGCGCTGCACTGCACGGGGAATAAAACAATTTAATTTATAAATCTGCTAATATTAGCTATTTAAATACTAAATCCTTAACACTTTTATTAAGACCGTTTGGTTCTTCTTTCTTTTGGATAGCTAGTTTTTGTAACAACGCCGTTCTGCCAATAAAGCTTTTTTCTGTCCGTTCCCTACTATGTGCATCCTATAAATTTTTTTTTTTTTGTTTCTATACTTTCCTCATCCTTTAATTACTACATTATGCATCATATAGTATGAATTTCATATGTCCTCATTTGATTTTTTTGTTGAATTACGGCCCAAATCACAAAAGTTGTTTATGTTTTGTACATATATAGGTTGAGAAAATGATTCTCAAGACTCAAAAGCTTTAATTACGTACTTCGTTTACTAAATTTCTTATATGGCGTATTATAGATTTATTTTTTAAAACTATTTAAAAATTAAATTTTTGAAATGCAGGTTTCAGATATTGCAGATATCAGGATTTTAATATTTGGTTTATATTTTAATTAAAATTGAGTAAATTGTTTGGTAAATTATCATTTTTCTTTTATAATTCGTATGTGACAGATTCAGAATTTGAAATATTTGAGAGATCTCTTGAGTGAACTGAAAAAAATTTTAAACTACAGTGCAAAGCTATTACTTTGTATTCCTTGTGTACAGAAAAATTGTTCTCATTAATGAGCCTGTTATAGATTGATGAGAGAAAGAGACTGAAGATAAAGATATAAAGCTATGCTGATTATGAAATTGTTGTATTTGAAAGTATTGAATTTCACAGCAGTGTCCAACAAAACAGTGTTACTTAGAATCAAATATATTCATAATAAGCTATTGCTTGTGTATTTCATGTTATATACAAATTGCCATCTGTTTCATTCTTAAGTAGGTGTTTGACGATCTAGTGTGAGTGAATGCAATGATGGATTCCCAAAGTTGTTAACTCTCCCGATTTTCAACCACTCTCCCGCCAACCCGATTTACAATATATTTCTCCCAACTTTTTCTTATTCTTAAAATTTCTTACGATTTTTATGGAACTTGGCTTAATACTTCGTTATATGAACAAAAAAGAAATTGATTTTGGAAGTCTGAAAGCAGTTGAATTTTATCTAGATTATATCTAATCAGTGAATCAGTGACTATGATCAGTGACTTTGTACTTTGTTGGGACGATTCTGTCGATCTCTTTCTAGATTTTGTTGATTCCTTTCTTTGATCACGATGAACCTATCCTCATCAATTGGTTGCTGTAAGGTCCGTGGTAAATGCTGCTGTCTACTGCACAATACTGGAAAATTCTAGGGTAATGTCTTGGAATACTTTGTAGGTACCATTCTTTTGCAAGATAATGCATTGCTGTGTACTGATAAAAGTATCAGAGTTCTGTTGAGATATACTACCCCATTCTCTGGCTCTGTCTTTTTCGGCTAGGGAAAGCAATTCATATTAAATATTAATGATACAAAGTGAATTTTCCCTGTGGCTTCGCAGCTAACCAAAAGAGTTGTATAAAAAAGGAAGTGACAGGCTGGTATATCTGTGGAATCATTGCTGTAAACAGTAATAGAGTAGGTCAAATAGAAATTACGTCGGAAATAACAGTGAACTAACTTCACTTATTTTTAAATGAACCCACATATGGAATGTGATAATTAATGTTGAAACAAGTGCAGTAATAAAGGTAATTCAAGTATATTATTATTTGGGTTGGTATAGTGATTAGGATATTAAGTATTTTGTCCATAAGTAGTCTCATAGAGTAAACATTGTGGGAATGCAATCTAATGTTTTTGTTCAGGAACACTGCCTTCTCAGGCAGTGTAATGTATGTTCAGTTAATGGGAAAGATCTTGCAGGAGGGCATGTGCTGTGAATGAGCTGTAAATTAATGTACTTCCTTAAGTCATTTCAGTTATATCAAGCAGAATTGATTCTTTGTCCGAGACCTTCATAGTTAATGATTTGTTCTGAAAATAGGTGCTGAGTTTTACCTTTTTTTCAAAAATAATTCAGTGAAATCCAACTGTAAATCTTGCTTGACATGTTCGTGTCTTCAGTCTGTATGGTAATGGTACAGAACTATTTAATTTCAGTTTTTTTAATTGCTAATTTTTAATATTTAATTTCAGTTTTTTAATTGTTAACGCTGGGCCAAAATCATCATTGATGACTTTTTAATCATGATTTTTACATTTTTTAATATTTATAAATTCAGATTTATAGGAAAACATTAAAGCTTTTTGGGAAGAAAGGGGGATATAGCACAAAAGGAGAATATAGCTCTAAAGAGAAATATAAAAAGGATATATACCAAGCTTGTGTAATCTAAACATGTGTATGAAAAATTAGTTGCATTAAAATACAAAAGTTCAAAAGTTAATTTAGATCAAATGGTTAAAAACTGACAGGGAGATGAATTGCAGAGGGATGAAATTTGAGGCAAGGTTATTTTATTTGTTGAATTGAAAAACTCATTCATATCATGAGCAAATAAATGGTATCTGAGAATTCAGTGATTTTATTGGTTAAAATTCCTGTCTCTATCATGTTATAAATTTTTAAAATTTTAATTTAGGTGCCTTAATTAATGGTGATACTAAAGGCGAAGGAAGAATAGAGGTTCCTAATTTGAGTGAAGAACATGAGATGAAAGATGTTGATGTAAGTAACTATTCTTGCAGACTTAGTAGACTATAGTTTTAGTCCAATTTTGAAATTTTATGTTGTCCTTTCATGTGTCACAATTTTTTGGAGTAGTCATACTAGAAACAAGGTGAAAAATAAGATAATAAACCGGAAAATTTTGGCAACTGTAGTTAAGTTTTATTACCTGTTTGGATTTATTGAAGAAAAGTTGTATTATAAAACATGTTGTGTATTTAACAAATTGATTCATTCCTCTCAATTGAAGTGTCATTAGTAAAGAGATATCATCAAGTAAATCATCATTAGTAAAGAGATTCATCATGAGTTATTTTTTTTAACTAATGTAGATATTCTGAGGCAACAGAGTTTTTAGAATAGGCTTCCTTATCTTAGACTGAAAAAATTGTTCTGTTTAATGATGTATATACAATTTGTTGTTAGGTCATTTATAATTAATATGCTGTATAACATAAAAAGCAACACACCAAAATGGAGTTAACCAAATGGCTCAATTATATATGTCCATACCTTATGATGTTGCATGCTTACAGGTTCGTAATAGATTGAATGTGCAGAACACATGATAGCTTGGCAAAATTTATTTTCCCAGAAGGAACTCTGCATTTCTGAAACTTGACACAAAAATTCTGGTACAATTTTTCGCAGCGCCAGAATACTGGTACAATTCTTCACATCACAAAGTAGATCGGTAGTTAAACTTCAGACTACAAAGAACAATAAACAGTGCGGTGCATAGCATATCGAAAATGGAAAGCCCTCACACTCAGTACTCTGAGGTCAACTCTGAACTATAACTGAGAGCTGGCGCTCTCTGAAGTTTTATATACTCTAGTTTTCAAAAATTAAGGAAATGTAACAGAATTAGTGAAAACTGATCCAAAAATAAACCATTCTGTACAAAATTTGAATATGTTGTCAAATAAGAGTTGCTGAGTAAAACTACAGTATTCAAATAAGTGGAGCTGTAGTTGGGATGCATCATCTGCAAGGAGCATAAACTTGCATGTTTGAGAGAAAGCCTGTAAATTTAGCTGTGATACTGAGATAAATCTTGGATAGCCACTTTGTAACAATGACCTCCAGGTATCATTTGCTTTAAGAACTGCAGTGGAGAGCTATTGGGAGACTAGAGGCAGAAGAGAGTCAGACAGAAGTGGCCAGATGGCGAAGTGGGAGTTCAGTAGTTCATAGGCTTTGGCAACAGTTTCCAACCACAGATTTTGGCATCCAAGAGGTTCAGCCAGGGATGGCCAACCGCTACAACAAGCACCGATGACCAATGTTTGTTGATTTGTATCCTTATTGAGCATGTTTTCGATGAAGAGGTATAGCTGCTTTCAACCCTCCTCTTCAGACCTTGCCACGTTGGCAACTGCTTTGCAAGAGCAATGGCTCTCACTTCCAACAGAACTGATAGACTGCATAATTTACAGCATTGTACATCTCTGTATGTGTTGTATTGCTTCTAGGAGAGATCATACTCCATATTGAAGGTAATTTGCCTGTACCAAAAGGACACATTTCACATTTGTTCATTTTATACATTTGCTAATTTTGATAACATCATAATTGTCTGGTAATTTCTTTTCTTATAATTTTATGCCTTACTATGTCTTGTATACAATTGTTTCATTAAATTCTACATGTAACTTTTTGACTAATCGTCATTTTATGTGATTTTTTCTTTAATTGATGATAATCAGTGTTGTTTTCACCTGCCACCAAGAAATCTCCAGGACTTTCCATTTCTCAAAATTCCTGGAAGGCATATATGATCAACATTACATTTAAGGGCCTTTTATGGTACAGTTATGTATAGGGATCAGCTAGTTATTTAATTACAGTATCTATTACAGTTATAAAAGGACCAGTTCCAAATGTCACCAAATGATTGCCAAGTGTGGCGACTTTTGGCAATTTGTTTACAAATTTGGTTAGAAAATTAATATCCAAAACCATCACTGATATCTCATCAATTTAAGAAGATAACTATTTATTTACCTTACTGTTAAATATTTGCTCATGTAATCTTACATGAGAGCGTCGTCTCCTGAGACATGTCATTTACATTATAGAAAAGGTACTACAGTTTCATATATAATTTCACTAAAATTATTTACATTTATTCTCTATTTGTAACAATAGAATATTAAAATGATTCACTTTTGGTGATCAATGACTGATGAGCTGGAGCCACCAGCGCACTGCAACGGAGCACCCGGATGGTGTGATGTGATGTGGGGCATGGTCCTCCAGGCAGATTGTACGTTGCTCGTTGCTCTGCAGTCATATTATGGTTTGTAGCAGAGAGATATAACAACGGCTAAAAAAAGGGAGTTAAAAAATGTAATAAAAAAGAAATAAAGTATAACCAGAAGGTACTACTGTATAGACCTCTGTTGCTTTCTGTTTCTCCCACTGATAAAGGAAAGTAGAAAATACACACAAAACAAACTGAAACAAATGAGTATTAGAACCAAAATTAAAATATAAAACATGCTTGAAACTCGCATAAGAACTTAGTAAAACTCTGTAACACTAAACCCTTTGTTGCATACAAATAATCTAGATAAATTAAACAAAAATGTTTTTATTTTTTCTACTTACAATAACCTTAGAAGTAATAAAAAATTAATTTTATTCAAATTTCGTTTTAAATAATTGCTACAGTTTGTTCACTACAGTGGAAAGCATGCATATACGTACTAGCATACAAATCTCTTCCCAGCGATTTACGGTCATTGCATTTGAAATCATTTCCTGCCTTGTTTGCATGATCATTATCATCTTCTAAATGTTAAATCTACAACTGACCATGTACATACAGATCCCTCGAAATACTTTCATTTTGTCGATTGTGATTGAATTCATTTTGCTACGATTTTGTAACCTGTATCTATTGGATTCAAATGTCAAATGTTCTAGAAATTCCTTGCCAAACATAAACATTTCCAGTGGCGTTTTGGCTTGATTAAGCAGTGCATTTGGGTTTCAATTCACTCTTATCGATAGATTTTTATTTACCCATTCCACAGTTTTCTCAAACTGGCATTTTAAAATGTCTAAAGTTACTAGTTATGAATAAAAAATGACAGTATAAGAAAATGTAAGCAATATTATTTAATGTTTACTATGAGAAATTGTACTAACTTGGAAAGAGAAGTAGCAGCCATTTTCCAAATAGCAATGCTTTACTCAGTGATGCTATACAGCCATCTGTGATTCACAGTTGAAAGTTCTAATAATTAAGAATGAATAAACACAGTAATGGGATCTGTTAAGGCATTTACAGAAGAATAAACAAATTTAAACTTTTGTCCACTAGAGTGGACATGATGCAACAAAGGGTTAATAATACATACTAAGCACTGTAATATTCACTGAACTGGCTGAAAGATCTGATGACTTGGTGAACCAACAATTTTTCAGAAGTAAATAGGGGTAAGTCAATGTCTGCCCTGTTAGGCTTAGCAGCGTGTAGTAGAAAAGTGTTCATAGAAATTTACACATGCATAAAATCGATGAATCAAAGTGCAAAAATGATAGATTACAGAATACGTCGTCGAACTGTAGATAGCATTTAAACAGGTCTAAACATAAAAACGTGAACTTTAAAGTTACCAAGTGGGCATAAACATACCACTATTTTTGAAATACACTTTTCCATCAAAGCATGTCCTAAAATGTATGAATATTTAAAATGGATGCAATGAACAATATAGAACTTTTGAAAATACCAGTTTATCTATTTACTGAAAAAGTTAAAAATCCCGAGTTCTCCTGAAGCCCAGTGACATCATTGTTGGCATGCACAGAACCTGCACATCTGGATGGTGTATAAAGCAGAGAACATTCTAATCCTAAGGCATAACTTCCATGCGAGTGCAATTCTGTCAACTAACGTCGGCCATTACAATGCCACACAGACGGGCTTGTGAAGAGTTATGAACAAATGTTCCCATTTGAGAGATATAAGAGGACGTTCAATTAAATTAATGGATGCAGGGTTGTCAAATCACGGGGTTGCTAGATGTCTGGGTTAGAGCGATGCTGACATTCGATGATGCTGGTAGGAATGGGGGAAACATGGTTATACAGAGCGTCTAGAAGGTAGTGGTCAACCAAGAGCAATGATAGAACATGATAACAAAGTGATTGTCCGATTGGCACTCACAGACCCTGATGAGTCCTTATCAATAATACGGCATACAGCTAGGATGCCTGTGATTGCAATGATGTTCAATAAGCAACTTGGTGAATGGAGTGTTGAGATCATGAAAGCCATTGTGCTAACTGCTCCCATCATTGGACACTGCCAGGTACGTTTTCAGTGGAGTCAGGTGCATTTGACTCGGAATCTCATGGACTGGAGTAGAATTGTTTTCAGTTTAAGAGTCCTGCTTCAAATTCAGCCCGATAACCTGTGAAGACCTGTCTGGAGATGTGTAGGACAGCAGTGGGTACTTGCCTTTCACACTTGATGACCAGGAGTGATGGTATGGAGATCCATTTCATTTGATACCTCGAGCCTTTTAGTTGTCATCCATGACACCTTAACAGCTTGCTGCTTCATCGATGAGATTCTATGCCCCACAAGTGCTGCCTATCCTTTGATGGACCTCTGTGACATTTTAACAGGATAATGCCTGGCTGCACACAACATGCCTTTCTGTTGTGTGATTCTCTAACGTGTCTGGCTAGCACGATCACCAGATTTCTCTCCATTAGAGCATGTTTGAGTTCTGATGAGTAGCCATTTCAGATTATCAGCACTGATCTAATTTGCTATTTGGAATGTGTATGGCAAGCAATATCCTAGAACATCCCCAACTCTGCATGTCAAATCAGCCAGTCAACTAACAGCTTGCCCCGGGGCAATTCTTAATCACAAAATTTTTACAGTTTTTGATATTTGTAATTTCATATGTATTGGTATAAACAAAAACATTCAAGCTTTATTGTAGAAACATTGAAGCTTTATTGTAGAAACATTAAAGATGAATGTAAGAAAGATCTAATATAAAAAGGAATAAAATTTCTAATCCAGGTTAGGTATTCTAAACATATGTATGAGAAGTAAATTACATTAAATGCAAAAGTGGTGGCAGTGGTTTTTTTTTCTTTTTCCTTTTGTAGCTGTATTTCTGGAATAAAACAGTTCCTATTCAATTGTGCCATTGTTAGCATTTCATTTTCAGTGCATGTACATAACATGTAATTTTCATTCCGTTCAGATAACTCCTTCTTGGGTGTTGCTTTTTATGTTATAGATTTATACATGAAGCTGTATAATCAGTAGAAACTTAATGTGTTCCAATTCTGTAGGTAAATGTTCATCTAGATACAACAGGACCTGAATCTGAAATTTTGAAAGATATGTTGAGAACAACTGGTGCTGAAGTCATTAGGCAAAAACTGAGTGAATATGTTACTTGCTTGAGAGAAGGTATGTATCACTTCCTGATTCTATAGTATTGTAGCTGACCAAAAAAGTATAATTTTCTATAATTTCCTCTATTCATTCTGATGTTTTGGCTGTACAGAGGGACACTTGACGCCTCTTAATTTTTTAACTTGAACAATGGAAAAAAAAAACATAGGTTCTCTCTTAGTTTAAAGAGCATCTGGCGTTTAATGTATAGGATTACTAATGGAAATCTGAAAATATTACAGAACAAGTAGAACAAACAAACAATTTTACACACTAATTTATTTTATGTCTTGCATTTATTTATTCAAAATAACCCTATGTAAAATTATTCCATGATATGAGAAATAAGGTACATAATTTGTCTTTATTGATAGATGTAAATACAGATATTTCTAATATTATGATGGGGGGATTTCAATGTAGACAAATTAAATGAAAAGGCATTTGATTTTATGAAATATTTTAATCACCATGGCCAGTTACTTGGCACCATGGTAATATGGTGCTAAGTAACTATCCACTTGGCAATTCATTTATAGATTTAACTTTTAGTAGGAATATAACCACAGACACCTTAAATCTTTTCTGAAATCATCTTAAATCTCGCTGATAAGTATCCACGAGCATCAACCCAAGATTTGTGTTACAGAAAGTTGATGCTGCTTTCTTCACAACAAAGTAAATAGTGTCAATGGTTTTGATTAAGTTTTCTCATAGTATCGTCAGTTACATTCTTTTTGAAAACATTTCTTTTGTTTGTTGCACATTGTCATATTGTTTATTTCGTTCCGATTCTTTGCCTCGATCACCTCAATTTTTCTCTTTCCAAACACATGAATGTTTTTGGTGAAATATACCAAAGACCACTCCAAAACACTGACTCTCTGTGTGCGACTGTCTGCCTGATGAGCTTGCCACTTAGTAAAATAAAATATAGAAAATGCTACCCAAATATACTGACTGTTTACCAAACAGCCTTGCCACTGACACATGGTTGTGCATGCACATAGAGCTTTGATGTCACTAAAATGTCGCTATTTTGATGCATTTCTTTGCATATACCCATTGTGGATTTTTTTTCCCTTTGTGTGTGTTTGCTGATATGCTTTTTCCTCTGTCTAACGACTAATTTAGATTGATTGTAACATTTGTAGTTTAGAAGATGATAAGCATTTGTGCACACCCCAAATAGGAATTTATTTTTTGCTTTCTCATTCATCTGATATGGAGGAATGTAATCCTACAATAAAAAATACTGAGGGACTGCAGAGTCCTACAGTGCGAGTACATACAATCCACCACCTCAAGCTCTTTTTAATTGTAGTATATTGCATATATCAAGTAAATATTTTAAAGTTGCTTGTCGAGTTATTATTATGGGAGGATATTCTCTTTTGTTGCTACAAAAAGTGGAATCCAGATTTGTGGCTTTTATGTTTATATTGATCCAAGGTTGGCTGCTGAGTTTTTCTTCAGATTTGAGTCTTATGTTGAAAAGTGTTGACTCCTGTGAAAAGTGAAATTTTCAGTTGTCAGTTGAAGAGCCCAACTCGAATTCTGGCTGGGATTTCTTGGTTAATACTAACCATTTTGTTACATAACACTTTGAAAATAAACAACCTGTTGAAAAAAGCTGGAGTTATTATAATGAAAGGAAACTTATTCTATAGGGGGAAAAATACAAATTTAAGTTAAAAAGAAACTTACTGCTGCAAACATAGGTTTATATTTCTTGCATGTAATTCATGACTAGTATTCAATAGTTTGTCAGCTAATCAATGTAGTTAGTGTAATTGATATTGATTGTGATTGAGCAAAACTTTTGTTTTATTTAACCCTTTATTTGGCATGGTTGCTTAGAAGCAACATGTTTTCATTGGCTTTTAATGAAGATTTGCCAGTTAAGGGTTAAACTGAACTACTGAACTCAATATATAAGGTGGGCTCATAAAGAAACCAGGCAATTCCTTGTAGATGATAAAGAGATTGCTAAGTAAACTTATCTCCTTCAAAATAATTGCCAGAAGAGTAAAGTTTTTCTAATGTTTCTTTAGGTAATTGTAACATTGTTTATAGGCATGGAAACCAAACATTATATAAATAAGCGTAGCATTTGATTCAATATCTGAGATATTTTCAAAACTCTTAGCTTTTGTGGCCATCGTATGCTTCAGGAAAAGGGGAAAAATCAGCTGGTGACATGTCGAGGGTATATGCTATTTGATTTATCAGTGCAGTTAAATGCTTAGCAATATATTATTGTACAGACAGTGCTATATGGGGCCTAGCATTGGGGTGTAAAAGAAACCGTAGCTCAGAATAAAAAAATTTCCTTTCTAACTTGCATTATCTTGTTTCTTAATTGAAGGAAAGCACTTTCTTGTAATAATTGATAGATTCTCAGGGACAAATTCATGGTGAATAAGTCCTTTGTAATCCAGAAATGCAATCAGCATCACCTAGTTTTGATATCCATGCTTTTTTTTATGTGCCTTTGTTTAAGGTTAAGGAATGCGAAGAAACTTCAGCATTCAAAGCGAGTGAACCTACAGCATGCTTATTTATCAGTAGAAACTAGTTTTATATTATTCTGATGTAAATAGATTATTAAATAAATTATAAATCTTAACATTTTTTATATATCATGCTTTAAGACTTTAGATATCTGAGCTTATTTTTCATGCTTAATAAAAATTTTCACCTGGGGTTCAATGATTATTTATTTTAATCTTATTTTATTTTCTATAGTTTTGATAAATTTTGCAACATTTCGTAACACAAAAATTTTAAACTTTCGAACTGCAAACAAAACATTGTGTATCATTTTTCATTTATATGTAAACATGAAAACTGAATAAAAAGAGCATTTTACAAGAACCAACTTTTTCTTATAGACTTTTTTAAATAGTATATAATAGTCTTCAGTTTAGCAATAAAATAAAAGAACTACCATTTTCAGTTATTACATTTATTTTTAAAACAAAATTTAGTGCAAAAGATCTTTTATAATAAACTAAATATTAAAAAGGAATAGTTCATCATTTATTTATCGATATAAATACATTAAAATTAAAATTTTTATTGATAATTTTTAATGTCAGTATTGTTTTAAATTAAACGTCAGTAATGTTATGTAAGTAATTCTGTTATTAAAATAACTATTAAACCTGCAGTGATCCATATTCTTATAGAATAAAGTCTTAATGCCAAAGATCTGTTTTTAAACTTTCATAGAGGGCTCACCAGCAGCCGAGCAGTAAAGTCACTGAACACTGGTAGTTCAGTCCGAGGTTCGAATCCTGCGAACGGGCTGGCTGTATGGGCATTTTCGTGGTTTTCCCCATATGTAATGTATATATGAGCCAGTTTCCCCGGAGGCATCCCTGCCCTTAGGCAGATAGCCCTCGAGGCTTTGCTATAATCACACACACACACACACACATAAACTTTCATAGAAAATCATTTTACTTTAGTTTTGCTGACGACTGCCTTTATTAAATAATTTTTTAATTAAGATATGAATTCTTACTATTCTGTATTACTGTTTAGCAAAGTCTGGATACGTTCACATTAGAATTTATGAACATAATAATTTCTGAGCTCCCCAGATTGAAAGTTTTGCCTGTAACTATGTGTGAGTTTTGATTCTTTTGGGCCACTTGTCTGTATCCCTAAGGAATTGTAAAGGGGAAAAAATAGTAATTCTCTGAAAATCTAATAGATATAACTTTTTCAAAGCACCACACTGCAGAATTCTGAATCAAATTTTGAATTTTGCAAGGTAGTTGGCCAACATCTCGTTACCGAAGTGCACATGGTAGAGCCTGTATCATATATGGGAAGTGTAATGATTACATCACGACACTGAACACAAGTAAGACATTGTACTGTTTCTGGAACAACCCATGAATTGCCCAAAAAAACTCTAATGTAACGCCTCCAAGTGCATAAAAATCATGCTATATACCAAGATTTTAGGTCAATAATTGCAGTACAACCACTTCTCTTGCAGCAGTGGTGACTAGCAATAACTTTTGACTCATCAACAAGTTGCCCTCATCCCAAAGCTGCCAAAGAAGGGATGCACTCCTTGTGCTCCCTTCTTTGGTCACTAAGATGTAAGGCCTTGTTCTCGAAGGCCACACACCAATACACAAGTAAGGAACAACTCTTAAACAATATGTTTCTTGTGTTGGACATAATGAGGCTGAAATACATACCACTTTACAAACATACGAAAGGTCACAGTAATGCGGATATATATCACAGATTACCTGGAAAGCTATGTTGAGTGTAATCACTACAGGCCTTTAAAATTAGAACCATCAGGGTTATCCCAGACACCAATACATGGCCTTTGCATTGAAACACACGCTCTTTGATTTATTTGGTCTACTACTTGAGGTACTGTGGGAAAGCATGGATTTTCTTTTTGAAGATTGCAATAGAAAATAGGAGAAGCTTTTTTTTGCTTTAACTACTGCTGTGTCAGAGAAATTGCAGTTATTCTAATTGAAGAAGTTTCCTTGAGACGTATTGCCTCAAAAGGTAATCAGCCATAATGAAAACTCAGTTTGTTAGCATTGTCATGCAGCTAGTATATTTTCCCCTGAACATTGGAAAATTCTTTATTGCAGTATATAACCTTCAAGCAAATCCTGTAGAATGAATGAACAGGGATCTAGAACCTAGATTGGCCATTGTTGGGAAATAATTGCTCTTTTGGGCAGAAAAATCTACCAACAATTCATTTTGCAATGAATAATTATATATGCAAAACCACAGGCTAAACATATGCATTCCTCCTATTGGAAATAGAGCTATGTACACTGGACAATATTTCATCTGCCATTAGGAATATGATTTCTGAATAGAATTTTATGGCAAAAATTACTTGATATTTGAAAAAATTTGTCATCAGTCAACCAGGTAAAGGAACTGGCTTCAAAGAAGTAAAACCATTGGAACTAGTATGCTGATAAAAGTCAGATTTAATATCATTGTTGGCAATAGATTGCTAGTATACTTTGTCCTTATAAATCCTTTTCACTGAGTAGCAATATTTATTGTAGGTACACAATTTTGTTATAAGTAATGACATATAGTCTACGAGAAGATAGAACAGTTGCCTAGTTACGGATAACATTTGCAGTACAGTTGCAGTATAATTTGCATCATAGTCCTTCCACGTTTTGATTAATCACAATTAGTAATCAGAATATGCAAAAAATTTGTCAGTTCAAAAAAATAATTCAGTCTAAATTCCAAAAATCTAAGAGATTAAAAGTCCTTCCACTAACTGTGATGACAGTTTTTGGTTCATTGGTGTTGTAGGGAAATATTGATCAAACAAGGAAATTTTCCTCTGTTCAAATCCTTTCCAACTGATTCAGATATCTACAAAGCGAAAATTTCCTGAGCATGACGTATCATCTCTCCATACTTCTGGCTTCATGTTTTTAACATTTCAAGCATCGGAATATAAATCTTCATATTGACTTCCTACTTTTAAGTATCCAGAATATTTGAATAACTACCAAAACTACCAGTTGAAACACTACCAAAACATTGGCAGAAAAACCTGAGATTTGGATTACGATTACAACCTGCACTAAAGGTACTGAACTGCTTTCATGTATTTTTCCTAACTTTATTAAGAGCATTTTTTTTTTTTGGCAGAAAACTTTCATTACATCCAGACACATCTTCTTTACACTTTCAGTTCTCCAATTTTGTTTACATTCTTACTGTTATGTGTGTTGTTAATGACTCTAAGCATTGATGTTTTCATTCTTAAAATTGTGTATGTCAAAGAAGCCTGTTATCCGTGAATTCATGTCGCTATCTCAGTTTAATATTGAACTTTTTCTTTTCAGCTGTTATTTCCTTTTCATTTCAACTGGATTTTAGGTATGCCACATACCTTCAGCCAGTGTCAACCTGCATGGGCCCTCCCACTATTTGGATTTTATTAATTTTCTGACAGAACATCCACTAGAGGGTAACTCTGCAAGATTTTTGTTTCCTTGAACATTGTGCCAGTCTTCAGTTTTTATCAGTTTTCATATTTCTTTAAGCATTTTGTTCACAAATGTCCTGCAAATCTCATTATTCTTGATCCAAAAAAGAGCTATTGTAGAATCAGTCCAACGGTATTCTTTTGAAATCTCAATTTCAAGTATTTTTTTACAAATGAAGTTAATGTAGTTCCTCGGTGGGATTGTGCATTCTTTCAACAGAGCTACTCTGGTCGCTTTTCAAATAAAATAAGAATTTTATATGTGGCTTGGTGTTGGTTCCTACAAGACATGGCTGAATGTTGCTAAAACAATCAACTTCATTAACACAACTCATTCATAAAAATGCTAAAGTTACCATACAATACTCAAAATTTGTGGTGTCAGCTGATGATGTGGGGAGCTATGATGAAACCTGTGATGTCTGTTGGCAGCATGCACAGCTGAACATAAGACAACCACAAAAACTATAGATGCATAATGAATTCTTCATGTCATGGGTGAAAGTGTGTAGGTTGTATGATGGGCTCTATCTAATGTCTGGGAATCTTCACGAAAGGCAATAAAGGTAGCTTGCTCACTCATTTCAAAACTTTCTGTTTAATATCGTCTGGGAGTTCAGCATCCCAACTGGATTTTTTTCTCCCGGGTCTTTTGTAAGCTTAATTCTGGAAGATGGGTGAAAGGGTAACTTTGGAAGCTGGGTCAGCTGCCTATTGACTTGAACACACAGATAGCATCTGGCCACTGGGAGCTCTCTTAATTCTGTATTTCTAATGTCGCAATATAGAGCTTGTTCATTTATCCCATAATATTCCTATTCTCTTTTTAAAAGGCACTTTTGCTAAACAGTCATTTAGAATAGAAAATTTTTTATTTGTACGTGATGCATCAATACGATCATTTGTTGGTTCAACAGTTGGAATTCTCGAAAGTAATTCTTTTTAAAATTATTCAGTGACATTTTGTACCTTTTTTGTTGCTTTTTGAGCTAATACCTCCAAACACAAATTTTCTTTTCATTGAGCAGTCACTCCCATTTGGTTGATGGAAGATTTAAGAATGTACAACCACTTTGATTCTGTGTCAAATAAAGCTCTCAGTTCTTCTCTTCCCATTTGCTTCAGTGGGCCCAATCAGATTGTAGAACTTCTGTTTTACTTTGATTAGAAAACATTACACTTTTATCAGTGTGAGGAGTCAATTAATTTTACCAACATTAGACAGTTCAGGACATAATATAGCACATATGTTCGTTGATTGAGGACAAATGTATTCACAGTGTACTTTAAAGAAAATAACTTCCTTAAATAAATTTCACGGGCACATTGTTTTCTTTAATTTCATAATTTTTTGTGTAAGTTAGGAAAATTATTTAAAAGGGATAAATATTGGTTTTGAAAAGTGCTAGCAATACATTAGGTGTGATGCCATTGTTACATAAAGTACTTTCATTCGCCAGTGAGATGGTATGATCAGTTAATTTCCTATTTGTACTGTTGACTAATAAGTTAAAATGAGAAAGTCTTACGCCAACAATACGTATATTGAAACTTGCAATTGCTAAAAGGGTAGTTGAAAGATCTGCTTAGCTGCAAATCAGTTCCAGCAAGTTTTGTCCATACATTTTGATAGTCCTACTGTTAGCTGCAAACAGCTCAAGCTTAGACACAATTCTTTTTTCCTGATGGTGATGGTAAAATAACTGATATTTCTGCTCCAGTGTCAATTTGAAAATGGGTTCTGATGCATTGTCATGAATATATAGAGGATTCAGCTCGACCCCTTGACTTTTGGTCATCAATTAAAGCTGGGGATTCAGTTTTCCTGTTTTGAACCCTGATATTTGCATGGTGGTGTGCACTTGTAAGCTCTTTTGCCAAAGCATTGGTTATTTAGTCAGTTATTTGGGTCACTGTTATTTTTGGACAATTTCTTGAATTTGATCTGTGTCTTTGTAGACTAGAATTTGTATGTCTACTCGTTCTGCTATCTGCAGTGCTGTTTGATATTTGGTTGCTTAAGTCATGTGGGCAATATTGTTATCAGATGGTGAAGCAATGCAAGCTACTTGGGGTGGATTGGGATTTAATTTCCATATTTTGTCAGTCATTGTATATAGTTAGAACAAATCGTCAGTGTTTATAGACGAAATGATGCACATATTAAGTGGTAGTTGTTGCATCCACAATGTTTTCAAAAATTAATCTGGCACTTGCTCAGCTGCCGCGTTATGCATTTTAAAGAGAAGTTGGGATGGTTTCTTATAACCCAATTCTGATTTGGTCAGAAGTGTCTGGGTTTTGTTTCAGAATTGGCAAAAATTTCAGTAAGCCCCTTTTTAATGGCTGGATAATTGCTGTTATCTGAAGGTTTGGTAAGAAAAATGAGCAGTTTATGACAGTGTCCCTGTTTCAGTAGAACTGACTACATAATATTTTGTTTGATCAACCATAATTCAAGCATTCTGGAGTTGTTCTTGAGTCTCAACAAACCATATTTTGGGTTTGGGTTTCTAAAAAGAAGGAATTTTTAGACTTACCCTGGGAATTGTAGACATTTATTTGCAATCAGTCAATCACAAACATGGCCAGTAGTATATAGGTTCGTTGATTAAGGACAAATGTACACAGTTTACTGTAAAGAACAAACGTCTTTAAATAAATTTATTAATGAGAATATAGGAATAAAATGAATGATAACAAACAGGCCCGCGCCGGCAATAGGTGCACAATGGCGCTGAGTCAAAAGGGCAACGGGCAGTCATTGAAAGAAGTAGTTTGTCTCACTGCCTGTCTGAAGTGGAAAATTCTTGTCTTATTTGAATGCCCTCTGTCGAGGTTTCTTTGGTAATTTCAATAGTAGCTGAGACGATGGACAATTGCTAGTAACGTCAGCTTGGATATTCCCTGTTTTTTTGAAAAAACTGAGTAATTTTTAATTTCTTGTTTATTAATCCTCACACTTTCTTTTCCTTCATTAAATTAAAGTAGAAAATAAATATTATATTAACTATTACGTAAAACACTTCTTAAAACACTAAGAAAGTCACTGTTTGAAATATTTTACCTTACTTTTCAAAAACTGAGTATATCTTAAACCATTGCTGTGAAAAGATATGAACTATTAGATCAATACTAAATAATTCAAGGAGGTGGGGTAATCGGAAAATGGCAATTTTTAATTTCAGAATATCTTGTATATTTTTACTTCACTTCAAATCTCAAATAGGTATTAGGTATATTTTAAATTTAGTGGTAGTCTGTAAATATGTCAAACCTTTCTTCTCGAAAGATAATAATTTTTAGTTTAATAAATAAATGTTTCATGTAAAAAAAAAATTCGAGTAATTATGTTCAAATCGTCGTTTTTCTGAAAAATTTCTGAAAAGCTAACCTAAGTTTAACATAATATGTACCTGCACTTAGCTTTTTTATGTAGAATAACAATAACAACAAGTAGTAAAAAAAAATCGCAAAAAAGAAGAAGTTGCACAAATTACTACGATTGTAAGAGTGGACACAAAATAAGGATTAAGCAATTAGTCGAATGCGACTACGGCACGGACATCTTACATATATGCATTGGCATCACATATTTTTGTTCACATATATTTACAGAATCAGCTAACTTATGTCCCAAACTGCAAAAAAAGCATTAACTGATAAAAATCAAAGCAATATAAATACTCTAGAGTGCGTTTAGTTTGTTATTTCGCTTCGCTTACAGTGCTTTTATAACATAAATACACTGGTGTGCAAAAATTAAGGACGAGACGGTTTTTTCAGTACAAAAGCTTTCGAAATCAACACATTTAATACCGTAAGATCCCCAATACGTAAGGACATGAGTAATGTAAGCAACACTTACTAAAAGAGAAATCAGAGGGATAAAAAGAAGCTTTATTGAAAAAGTAGCATGGAGCGCAATGCGACTGAAGGCCGAAACATCCCTGTGATGGGTGTCCAGCAAGAAACATCCGGTCTTTAATAGGGGATATGATATCCCCTGACTGCTAGGCAGGTTTCATAGCGTCTGCCGATGCTGAGAATGAGGGTGTCAATGAGTTGTTGAGGCATTGCTGCCCATTCGTCTTGCAGTGCCAATCAAAGCTCCGGAATCGTTACTGGTGGTAAGGTACGAGCTGCCAAGCATCTGCCTAGAAAATCCCATACGTGCTCGATGGAATTGAGATCCGGAGATTGTGCCGGATAATCCATACGTTCAATATCTTCACTCTCTAAGAGCTGTTCGGCAGCTACTGTGCGATGACATGGTTCATTGTAGTCCATGAAAAGGAACTGCGGACCCATAGCGCCTCTAAAAATACGCACAAATGGAAGAAGAATCTCGTTACAATAACGGGTCCCCTTGCCTGAACTTGCGTCGAAGATGTGAAGGTCTGTACGACTACCAAGCATGATGCCTCCCCAAACGAGAACACCGCCACCTCCATACCTGTCCCTTTCAATGATGTTCGAGGGATGATTGCGGCTTCCCTGCTCTCTCCAGATGAGTATGCGATGAGAATCGCTACTCAGACTGAATCTGCTCTCATCTGTAAAGAGTACTCGTCCCCATTCATTGTCTCTCCAATTCCGGTGTTCCCGGCACCACAGAAAACGCCTTCTCCGATGAACAGGCGTTAGAGGTACACACCGTACAGGGCATCGTGCAAACAGACCACCACCGTGCAGTCTTCTGGCCACGGTAAAACGCGATATCGGTCGTCCAGTCGCCTGTGTCTAGCGATTTCTCCCGCTGTCTGCCGCCTGTTACTTCTGGCCTGTAAGGCAATATACCGGTCATCTGCGGGTGTGGTTCCTCGTGGACCACCACTATTAAACCCCTAATAGCTGTTCCTGTAGTTTGAAATTGTCTCCAAAGTCATGAAACGATGCTGTGAGCAATTCCGAACCCTGCAGCCACACTTGTCGCACTGCAGCCTTCCTCCAACTTCCCAATGATTCGACCTCGGGTAAAAGCATCCAGATGTCGTTTAACAGATTGATTATTCACCATTTCTCGCTGAGGCAGCAACTCGGTGTGATTTTAACTGCTATACTGCGTGCAATCTCTTTGCCAGAAAAACTGATCTTACACCAACAACATGCTTTATACTACTCAGACACTCCCCCATTACGTCTACCTGCATATCTGCGCATGTGCTACTGTACATCACCTTACTTAATCTCCTGATTGGTCTTTCTGTCCGCTCTACCTCTTCGTTCAGCTGATATGCTAATTTTTCGACTTCATCCTTAATTTTTGCACACCAGTGTATATGTATAATTCTTCAATAAATATGTTTGAGTGTGGGCTTTAACAAAGCACTAAATGTTTGCACATTTTGACAAATTGAAAGATAAAACAATTTTTTTGGGTTTCTCATATTATTATGTTGATAATACTTCATAAGTAATAACCATAAGCAGTTTCCCTTTAATTTTATCACCGCATAAAAGCGCTTGCTAGACATTTACACGACGGCGCCGATTAGGCTTTGCGCAGGCCTGATAACAAATTTCATTTTTCATAACAAATTCTAATGTTAAGTTTTTAATTCCGAACTATTTTACTGTTGCTATTTGGGCAAAAAGAAAAACGCAGTGCAAAGGGTTTGATAGATGGTGTTTCAGAATTGCAAATGATGTTGCCCTGCCCAGTCTTTCTTTTTACAAATTATGGATCAGACATTAACCTTGCAATTTTTTGAACAATGCTCAGTCCTCAGTCATACAAAACAAGTTTAGTTTTTCCTTAAAATACTCTTCCCCCCTTTCAAAAGACATTTTATGGATTTTAAAATAGTCTTGTGAATAATGCATTTTGCACAAAATAATCAAGTAGTTTTCATAGCTATTTAGTACCCAATACTAAACATTAGCCATTGCTTTTTGTACTTTTGACTTTTATTTGAAATTTCATTCAATTGAAACCATCTTTTGGGTAAAGCAGTTCTTTGTTTGTTTGTTTCAGCACGAAGAAAGCATTAACTGGAATCGTTTATCACCATAAGTTTCTTTTCTTTATTAATCATTAGATTATGTAACTAAACCTGTAACTAATTTTCAGGAACGCATGATTCCACCAATGGGAATAACGTCATACTTGTAGTTAACCCCAGTTGATTTTAAGAGCTCAGATGTGACTCCAGTCTGTCGTACAGCTGCACAATGTTCATCTTTGTTTTCATGTTCATAGCATTTTACTACTAGTGAGAGCAGTTGTCCTGCATAATACTTAACAAGTAGCTCCTTGCAGCCAGATCTCATTTTTAAGCTCAGTTTTGCATAATTAACAGTGGTATGCAGATAGGTCGATACAATCTCTTGGGCTTTACTGCTGTCATGCATTGGATGAGATGTTGAAATTTATCTTTATCGCCAGTTGACTCATTGTCATGAATTCTGCTGAACTCACTCCTAAATGTGAGCCATTGCTTCAATTTCCCATTAAGTTTAACTTATTAACTTCTATTGTAATTTTAAGAAGCTTTTTGTTTTTACATCTGTATTCAACAGCAACAGTTCACAAAAATTTGAAAGTTTATCAACACATGCTTAATACGAATGCGAGATACATATAAAAAATTTTCAATATTCTTCAGTTTTTGTCGATTTCAACATGAAACATCTTCTGATTTGCCATAAGCAGTAACAATTTTATCATCCAGTTTTTCCAGATCTGTAACAGTTCACTGTATAGAATAAAATTTAATTTCAGTTTGACACGTTTAAATGTGTTTAATTTAAAGATGCTATTGAAGAATTTTAATACTTCATGAACATTGATCTAACAAGTGTTCTTTTAGTAAGATTTTTCATGTTAATCAAATCTTAAATCAATAAGGTCAGTATTAAGAAATTGACTTTTGTACATCACCACAATGTTAAGAATGTATAGATTGCTAATTTACTTTCTCCTTATAAATCCTTTTCACTAAATAACATTTAACACTAACATTAACACTAAATAACATAAATAACAAGTCATGACACATAGGCTACAAGAAGAAAATATCTTTAGAACAGTTGCCTAGCTACAGATACATTTGCAATTTACGTCAGAACCAGTTTAAACCTGGAGACTGAGTTGAGATTTCCATGCACCTTGTGAGTGGCTATGCTAAACAGGAAATCCTTAAGTTTATGCTTCATCAAGACAGCTTGTATGCTATTATGATTCATTAATCACCAACTGTCTATCAAGTTTCAAACCTGAGCTATCCAGTTATTCCATTAGGTGCATATCATTTCTTGTCCTTAAGAACTTCCTTTGAGTCAAAGCATGACCCCTTCAGCCTCTTTATAAAAGAGGACATCGCAAAAGATTTAACTGCCAGTTTCATGATGTGACAGCGTTGGTGCTAGAGGGAGAAACTGCAGCAAGTAAAAATCAAATTTTCTCTTCTCAGATTGAAGTTGGTCTGGTTGCAGGTTTGCTTTCCTTCTTCCGACTTTTGAGCTTGCACTCCACAGGCATTGGCAGTAAATAAAACTACTGAGTAATTCTGGAGAAGTATGGCACCTCCATCTGCATGTGTAATGATCCCACTACACCTGTGATGTTGTGGTCTTTGTAATTGTATCATGTTGTGTTTCACAAGTAAATATTGTGATGCTTCTTTGGCAAAATGAAGCAACTCCAATGATGGAACACAGCAATAACTTTTATTTAACACTAAAAAAAAATGGCGACATACAAACAAAACGAGAAAACATATTCTATAAACTTATTTAAAAAAAAAATAATTGCATGCTTCGTGCGAGAAAATGCATGCAGCTCTCGAGCCTGCATTTCAATATTGCCAGTAATCTGTACATTATTTATTATTCATCTATTTCAAATGCACGAGAGATTAATAACGATATTAAAGCTGTTACAACCTCTTCCCCAACTGGGAGACTTTTTTCCTAAGGGAAAAGTTCTGTAAAATTTGACAGTTTAATAAGCTCGGCTTGCTCATATGCTTAAAGAGAAAAGGTAACTTCCCTCATAAGTTTCCAAATTTCAGGCAGAAAATTTTAAGTTTTAAACAAAATTTTTTATACCACATTTAAATAGGAAGAAAATAGACAGTGTTCAAATTAGTCTTCTTTTTTTTTTTTTTCTTGACGGCGCCTAGATCTCTTCCATGGTGGACCAGTTCCTCGGCTATAATTCACAGCAAAGCCTTTCCTCAGTTCATCTGTGCCTTTTGGATAATATTCATTTGTCATTTGCTTTCGACAATTGTTTTTTTCGTCTATTAGTAGCGTCTTTGATTAAGACACAATAACACGCCGAATAAATACCATTTCAGAAGTCAAACAACAAAAATCAGCGTTATATTTACAAAATTTTCACAGGACTAGTTTCGATTTGCGGTTTTGCAGCTGAAGATGGTGGTTCGGTAAAACCATCGAAACTAGTCCTGTGAAAATTTTGTAAATATAACGCTGATTTTTGTTGTTTGACTTCTGAATTAGCGTCTTTGATATTAAATCAAAAGCCGAAAGATGATGATAACGCTGCATTGCAAAATGATTCTCAATATTAATTTCTTTATCATTTTTCAAATTTTCGTGAACATCTTCCTCGTTTAATTCTGGCGATTTAACTTCTTCAAATACATCTCTGGATGCTTTATTTTCTTCCTTCATCGGTTCCAAGATCTGCTCTTCAGCTATTTTTCTTTTCCTTTGAGCTCTAGTAGAAATGGCATTAAAATGGTATCACTAAGTTTACGTTCAAGTGATAAACTAATAAAATAAGGCAGTTCAGTGTTAACAGGAAGTAATAACCTGATATCACTAATATTACGTTCAGTGATGAACTAATAAAATAAGGCAATTCAATATCAACAGGAAGTAATAACCTGGTATCACTAATATTATGTTCAGTGATGAACTAATAAAATAAGACAATTCAATATAAACAGGAAGTAATAATCTGGTATCACTAATATTACGTTCAGTGATGAACTAATAAAATAAAGCAATTCAATATTAACAGGAAGTAATAATCTGGTATCACTAGTTCAGTTATAAACTAATAAAATACACACGATTATTCGATCTCGTCGGTGCCTCCAAAATAATTATGACTGTGATGCTTCTTTGGTGAAATGAAGCAACTCCAATGATGGAACACAGCAATAACTTTTATTTACCACTAAAAAAAAATGGCGACATACAAACAAAATGAGAAAACATATTCTATAAACTTCTTTTAAAAAAAATAATTACATGCTTCGTGCGAGATGCATGCAGCTCTCGAGCATGCATTTCAATATTGCCAGTAATCTGTACATTATTTATTATTAATCTATTTCAAATGCACGAGAGATTAATAATGATATTAAAGCTGTTGCAATATTTTCGTGTTACTTGTTGAGTCGACATTATTACGGAAGGAAATTTACTTCCCATGCTACATTATTTTACATGTGCATATTACTTTGTATTCTATTCAATTTTTATGCTTTTCTAGAGTTTGCAAAAGGTCTTATCCTGCCTACAAAAGATTCTACAGTGAATGAAGTAACCAAGACTGACAAAGTCAGTACAAAAAAGGTAAAGGTAGGACAAAATCATTATTTCTATTACACAATTTTTTGTTTTTAATTCCCAGAATTGTATTTTTAAAGATTACTAAAATTTTTTTCTTCCTAAAGCTTTCTCATTCTCCTGCTGCAAATACCCCTGTGAAAACGGCATTTGAAACTAGCGAGTTAAAAACTGTGGAGTCTTTCAAATGCACTGCAGATGAATTCTATCGTGCAATGACTGTGAAAGAAGTATGTTTTCGAATTATCTTACTTTGTCAGGAGTTATAATGTATCATGAATGTTTATGAAATTTCTTATATATATATTTTTTTTTTAGATGGTAGATGCATTTACTCGGGGTAGTTCTGTTTTGGAACCAAAAGAAGGTGGAAAGTTTGAGCTTTTTGATGGAAATGTTCAAGGAAATTTTGTTAAGCTGGTAGGTATTGAAAAATGTACATTTAAAATTTTAGATCCATATAAGTAGTAACTAAGGTGATATCTGATTGTATTCATAGATATTTATAATTTTCCAAAATTGTCTTCAGTGTTCATAAAAATATTTTGTGAAGTGACAAAATGAAGCAGATTTGAGAAAACTATAATAGCGTGATTTCATTTAACTCGCTGGGGATGGGTTGCTCAGTCATCAAACTGATCTCTTAGGATGGCACGCTAACCAGATGCCTTGCGTTGTGGCAGTGGGCATTTTTGCTGCTAAGCCTAACTTTGGAAAACATTTCACATAAATTTGCCATCAAATTGCTCCAATTTTTTATATGTTATGAGAGGAACACTGGTAGTTATCAGAATTAATTTTAAAATTTATTATTGTATTTTGTTTAAATTTTTTTAAAAATAATTCTAGAATAATAGTACAATTATTGAAATATATATGGCAAAAACATCCAATTACAGATTTTATTTAATACAACACATTCATAAAATTTAAAATTATTAAAAATCTGGTTTATAAAGATCCAGCATATGCAATTTTTGACAGATCTCAAATAAATAAATGTAAACAAATAAATATGTCCGTATTCAAATTGTCATAACTATCACTTTCCAATTCTGCAAAAAATATCATCACTGTCATAAGTGTGAAGAAAAGATTGATTTATCATTCGTGTATATGTTTTCTCTTTTTGTTTTGCCATTTAGGTATAAAATATTTGCAACTAAACAAAATACCCATCTTTATGCTAAAAAAATCTAAGAGCAATAATGAAAAACCTGTAAAATGACAGAACATCTTTAGAAAGTCGTTATATCAGACAGAACGTCGTTATATCCGCATATATATGTGTGTGTATATATATTCATTCTGAAGTAATGCTAACCTGTGCAATTATTTATATCAACTGACGCAAATAAAGAGCCATTACATTGCTCAGCACCCGCAAATCTCACTCTCATTTCAGAAACAAAATAGCAAAAATTAAAAAAAAAATTGCTTAGGAATGAAAGTCAACTTGCTTTACTTTCGATAAATTTTGCCATAACAGACACATCTAGTGGCAACAAAAATATTAATAACCATGTATTCCGGCATATAACGTGTACTTTCAATACTAAAAATAAGATTGTAATTTATGGATGTGCGTATATGCCGTATATAAAATGGTGCTATTTATTTCAAAGAAATGATATACCTGATTAACTTAAAAAAATTTAATTATTGGATATCATGAAAAGTTTGTCATCTTTGTCTTCCATTATGTCTTCAGGCATATAATCAAATTCTATTTCATCTTCATTGTTGTTACTCTGAGCCATAAATAATCATCATCTCCCATCTTTCACCAATACCAAATATCCTTGTTGCAGCACGATTTCCATTTATTTTGCAAAATGAAAGACTTTGCATTTGAAACTAGCACTGTGTTTGTTTTGTGAGTGCCATATTTAACTACTAAAAGGAACACTAATTGTATTTTAACTAAAACAAATGCAATTTAAGAAATCCTTTGATTTTTCACTTTAAAAATCACAGCTTCAAGTGACTACAGAAAGAAAAAACATGTAACTCCTCATTCCACTAAATCATTGAGGTTGGAAGTTCATTCTTACTCCAATTTATATCCCCCTTTTCTTGAAATCATACAACAGCATTCTTAAGGATAACGCCATTGAATTTAATCCACATTCTTTGCAGGAATATTTACTCCCTCAAGTATTTAGTGTATGCACATATTGTTCCCTTATCTGTTGCCAGTTCGCTAAACTATTGGTTGAAAGGCTAGGACAAATCTTTGAATAAGTGACCGCAAAAGATATGATTATTGCTCATGTATCTTTCAGGTTTCTTTGTGAAGAATTGGGTGTGTGTCATACGTCGAATATACCTAAAACTTACAAAATGTAGCCTGAAATTATAGATGCATGTTATACAGTGGAAAATATGGTAAATGCTGTATCTGAGAAGTCATGGTTTGCCTGGCCACAGAGTGAATCAAACGGCATTTTATACATGACACACCCAGCCAAGAGATAACGTTTGTGATGCACATGTGTGTTATGACATGCCCATCCCAAATGAGTTAAAGGTGTGGAAAGGGCATTACATTACATTTGTCTACCAATTTCAGGAATTCAGTTTGATTCCAGTGTTAGTTCATTTGAAACAGTTTTCGTGGCATCAGGAAAAGGCCTGGTAGAGTTGCAGTTGCATGACGCTGAATGATAGTGCAGATAGTTATGGGTGTAGCAGGATGGCTGAATATGTCAAGACAGTCTGGCATGCAGAAAATACGAGGGTTGGAACTTTAATAGTGGCAACTATTTATTTACAAGGAATACAAAAGTGATTCATGTCACCATGTTTTACAGTCCTTCAATATAGTCGCCAGCATTGTGTACAACCCGTTTCCAACGATGCGGAAGTCGCAGAATACCTGTAGCAGTGCCTGTTTTGTTGATAGTTTGAATGGACCGGTCTACTGCCGCAAGAATCTCAGGAACAGTTTGGAAGCGAGTGCCACGAAGTGGTTCCTTCATCTTAGGAATTGAGTCATATTCACAAGGGCTTAGATCTGGGGAGTATGGTGGATGGTAAAGCACTTCTCAGCCCCATCGCCTTGAACAAATCAGTCACAGCTTGAGCTGCATGCGGCCGAGCATTGTCATGCAAAATGAGAGTGTTGGAAAATATAGCTTATTTTTAAACCTTTTACTGCATCATCTCTCCTCCTTGAAATGTTTATTTAGTTTAGTCCTTATTTTAATGTAATATAGTAGTTACTTCTACTTCTTTTTCTTGCTCCCACTATTTGCATTGAGAATGGACTGTTTCAACCTAATTGAGATGCAAAAACGAAACATGATGTTACGTCATCTGAAAAGCCGATTCGTGCCGATAGCTGATTGGTTGCCGTGAGATGACGTCATGCCTACTTCTGCTATAAGTATCTCGCGTCGCTCTGGCTCAACCCTTCTAGTTCCTGCTTTCCCGGCACTTGAGTGAGCGGTTTCCAGCCCCTTCAGAAGGATGCATGCAGTCCGGTGATTAAAGTGCTTTGGTTCCGGTTTGCGGGATGATTGTTCCATATTAAAGTTCTTTGGTTCCAGAGGCTACCATATGAGTGACTGCCGTGGACGGCATCCATGTTCTTCAATAAAGGCGGCAATTAAAAATACGTGAGCGGCGACTCCTTGTGCAAACGGGGGTTAGGCCTGTTTTAAGTGCTTTCAAGAACTTCATTTAAATTTTCAGGTGTTTTTCTTGACCATTGATTATGGACTTATTAAATGTGTAGCCAGCTTCAATTTTAGGCCGCATAATTACTGTTTAGGACTTTTTGTTTGTATAGAATGCCAGTGTTTTGGAGACCAGGTAAAAATATTTGATGAATGATGGTTATATTATATTTTTCCTAAGACTCTAATATTGTTGACATTTATTTTCTGTGTTTTTATTCTTTATTATATTGTTAATAAATTAGTTAAGTTCAAAATCTTTTATTGTCTTCAATGTCTGCACAATATATTTCAGGGAGCTTTTATTGCTACTACAGCTAAATGTTTAATTTCTTCATTGCTTTAGCATCATTTTGGTTATGGGCCACCAGCTCCTGAGTTATTTTTAGTGCAGACTTTTGAAGTTTAAAGTTAATTTAGGACTTAAGAGATTGGGGGGCGGTTTTCGTTAAAATTCAAATATGGCTACTGTTAGTGTCATGCATAATATTGCTAAACTTGATGCATGTAATTATTTTACATGGTCCAAAGATATGAAGTTTGTCTTGAATGAAAAAAATGCATGGCTTTTGGTCAAAGGTATTGAAAAATGTCCTGATTTGGATGATCTTAAGGGTATTGCAAAAGAAATTATTGCCGACTATCAAAATAGAAGTCGATTGGCATTATCGTTAATTTATATGAATGTAAGTCCTGAATATAGAAATTTGATATGTGCAATTGATGACCCGGTATTGGCATGGAATACGCTTGCCAAATATTTCCAGCCAGATTATAGGTCAAGACATATATTCCTGTTTTCAGAGTTCTTAAATTGTAAAATTAAGCCAAATGAAAGTATTAGTTTCTTTTCTTCTAGATTAAAACGCGTAACTGAGCAGTTAGCTGATATTAATCAGGCTGTAAGAGACGTATATATATGTTTCCAGTTTCTTAGGTTCCTTCCAGATAAATTTGATCAAATAGTTCAGAATATTTTGAGGTGGCCAGATGAAAAGTTCATTTTTAAAAATGTTGAACTTGAAATTCTAGCAGAGGAAACGCGTCTTAATTTAAGAGAGATAGATAGGGAAAACTCCAATAAGACTATAGAAGTTCAAAGTACTCACTGTGAACCCAAATTTAAGCAGATTAAAGGGCTCAAGTGTTATAAATGTGGCCGTCCAGGTCATATTTAAAAATACTGTAGAATGAGAGGTAACTTTTCCAGATCACCCTCACCTGCTTCTTCTGTTTCCTCAGCTGTATCTAGTAGTAATAAAACATCTTCTAAGTGTAAGAATAAACCCAAGTTGAGTAAAAGTAAAAATAATTCCCATGCACAGTCCCATTTTATAGCTCAAGCCAATGTTAACAATTTGGAAGAAAATGATGATAGTTGGATTTTTGATACGGCTGCATCTCATCATTTTTGTAAAAATCGTGAATTGTTTGATATTTTTTCTCCTGTGATAAATGAGAATATGCTAGTAGCTATTGATGGGGTAACTTTTCCAATTCATGGGAAGGGTACTGTTAAAATGAAATTTGGGGATATGGTTATTTTGCTTAAAGATTTGTTATATTCACCTGAACTGAGACGAAATTTAATATCTGGACCTAGGGTGGATATCAATGGAGCAAGATTTGATGGTAAAAATGGGCAAATTAAAGTTACTGATGATGAGAATTCAACTTTGTACAAGGCTAAGTTGATAGGAAGTAACTATCATGTATTCCCGAAAATAATCAAAAAGGGGGACAAATCTGTAAAATTTGAGGCATCCACAGTTCAGCATAATAATAGTGAATTATGGCATGGTCGGTTTGGTCATATAAATTATGATACTATTGTCAGGACTAGTAAGAAACATTCAGTTCGAGGTCTTCCTGTGTTAAAGCACTCACCTAATTTGTTTTGTGAACATTGCCAAATCAATAAGCAAAGACGAATCTCTTATAGACCCTTAGAAGGTATTCAAGTAAAGAGATCGCTTGAAAGGGTTTTTTCTGATGTATGGGGACCTATTAATATTCCAGGTAGGAATGGTGAACGTTATTTCGTTTCCTTTATTGACGAATATTCTCGTAACGTGGTAGTGTACCCCATTGTGGAGAAAAGTCAGGTGTTTGAAGTATTTGAAAGGCATATAGCACGTGCGGAAAGATCTTTGAACCTTAAGTTGAAATACTTTAGGACTGACAATGGGCGAGAATATGATAATGATCAATTTAGGTCATATTGTAATAAAAATGGTGTAAAGCATGAATTTACAGATGTCTATACTCCAGAACAGAATGGAGTTTGTGAGAGATTTAATCAGACAGCTCTCAATAATGTACGTGCAATCTTGCACGATAGTGGAATGAGTTCCGAATTTTGGTCAGATGCAGTAATGTATTTTGCATATTCATTTAATAGAATCTGTCATAAGGGCCAAGATAGAACCCCATTCGAATTATACACTAAGCGGAAACCATCAGTACGTCATCTTAAGGCATTTGGAACGATTGCCTATGTGGGAATTCCAAAGGCTAAAAGAAATTCTAAACTTGATCCAAAGGCAACAAAGGGCCGATTGATTGGGTACAGTGTACGAACAAAAGGGTACAAGATTTGGTTGGAAGATGAGCAAAAGGTAGGAGAAACCCTAAATGCTACTTTTAAAGAGTCAATTGGAATGCAGAAAAGTGGCAGTGGAGCTGCACTGGGCACCCTTCCTGATTTGGAATCTGAAGAAAGGGTAGAGTTCCAATCTACTGACACTTCAGTTGGCTATTTTCCTGAAGTAGAGGAAAGAACCGATACCAATGTACCTTCTACAATTGGCACTGACACTCAATCTACATTGAGACAAGTAACTTGGCTTCGTAAACCTGTTCCAAGGCCAGACGGCACTCGTACGGATGTGTATTATTTTGAGAGGGGGTCTAATCAAAGACTACGATCACCAAATGATGTAGAAAGGTATTGCACTGAACATAATATTCAGTATGATCCTACCTTGTTTGATTTCAAGGGATGCAATACTTATAGTGGTGAAATCGACCCAACTGGTACTCCTTCAACGTTATATACCCGAGATAGCTGACTAGATGTTTCATTTCCAAACACTTATAACCAGGCAATGAAATCTGCAGAAAAGCTTAAATGGATAGAGGCAATGGAAGAGGAAATGGCCAACATGCGAAAGCATAAGGTATGGCATCTTGTTCCACTTCCTAAAGACAAGACTCTACTAGGCTGCAGGTGGATTTTCAACATTAAACGTGACGAATTTGGAAACATTGTTCGTTTTAAAGCTCGTTTAGTGGCTCAGGGTTATCGTCAAATTAAATACGATACCTATGATGAAACCTACTCTCCTGTAGACAACTTTTCAGTAATAAGGCTCTTTTTCTCCCTTTTAGTTGCACACCTTGGATGGGCAAATATACAATGTGACGTAAAAAGTGCCTATCTCTACGCTCCTTTATCAGAGGAAATTTATATGTCCCAACCTCAGGGTTTTGTAGAGCGAGATAAAGAAACTTTTGTGTGTCGCTTAGATAGAGCCTTGTATGGTTTGCATCAGAGTGGCCGATTATGGTACTACGAGTTGGATAGAACACTATGTAACCTAGGGTTCATCAAGTTTGAGTGGTGTAATTGTGTCTATCGTTTTAAAGATTTTGTCATTCTGTTGGTTTATGTTGATGATATAGTTGTTTTCGGGAAAAGTGAAATTCAGGCCAAAAGGATATTAAAAGTCCTGAGTTCACATTTTGATTTGAAAATTTTAGGTAAAACAAGAAAGCTTCTGGGTGTGGAATTTGAATATGAGAAAAATAGTGTTTTAATTCATCAGCAATTATATATAGAAGACATAGTTGATCGATTTAAGTCTTTTAAAATACAAATTACTTCCCTTCCAATAGTTAAAGGTGTGAAATACTCAAAGTCTCAAAGTCCCAGTACACAAGAAGAAACGACTGAAATGATGAATTATCCTTATAGAAATGTTTTGGGATGTCTCTCGTTTCTTTGCAATCGTACTCGTCCGGATATAGCATATGCTGTTAATATATTTTCTCAGTTCCAAAGCAATCCTGGTAAGTTTCACTGGAAAGGATTACTTAAACTGTTAGGGTACGTTTCCAATACCAGACAGCACAAACTCAAACTGCTATGCAAGGAACTGAAGCTCAATATATATTCAGATTCAGATTTTGCTTCAAGCAGGGATGATATGGTGTCTATTGGTGGACAAATAGCTTTGTTGGGAGAATCACCTGTATCTTGGCGTACATTTAAAGAAAGGGGAGTGAGTTTATCTACTATGGAGGCTGAATTTATCTCCATGACTGAATCAGCAAAAGAATTAGTTTGGTTTAAAAACATTTTGGATGAATGCATTCAGTTTAAGATTGCAAGTAACTATGTTTCGAGGCCAATATTGTTTGCTGATAATATGGCTGCTATATGTTTTACAAAATCACCCATTGAAAACTCGAGGACAAAACATATAGATGTGAAACTATTTTTCATTCGTGATCTATTGAACAGGGAAATTTTTGATTTAAAATATGTCCCAAGTAAAGATAATCTGGCTGATCCCATGACAAAACCGCTGACTACGCATAATCTGATAAGATTTTGTGGAACAATTTTCTTATGAAATTTGTTTTTGTGTGTATTTAAATTAAGAGTTTTGTTAATTTGAAAATATGTTATAAGTCATATATGATGGATATTAGGTAAATGTAAAATTGTATAGTGTAGAATGTTGTATGAGTGACCAGGGCCCTGGGTAAAAGTATTGAGTGTGTGATCATATATATGTCTTTGTATTGTTCTGTAACATGTTGGACTTTCTTGCTACGGTAAAATTTTTGAATAATGGGATAAGATTTTCCCAAAGAAAAATTTTCTTAAAAATTTCTGAATGAAATTGTGATATTTATTTATTCTGGTTTTGAATTTTGTAAAGATACTGGCATTCGGTTTTTATTTCAGGTCGGAGATGATGATGTGGGGGGCATTTGTTGGAAAATATAGCTTATTTTTAAACCTTTTACTGCATCATCTCTCCTCCTTGAAATGTTTATTTAGTTTAGTCCTTATTTTAATGTAATATAGTAGTTACTTCTACTTCTTTTTCTTGCTCCCACTATTTGCATTGAGAACGGACTGTTTCAACCTAATTGAGATGCAAAAACGAAACATGATGTTACGTCATCTGAAAAGCCGATTCGTGCCGATAGCTGATTGGTTGCCGTGAGATGACGTCATTCCTACTTCTGCTATAAGTATCTCGCGTCGCTCTGGCTCAACCCTTCTAGTTCCTGCTTTCCCGGCACTTGAGTGAGCGGTTTCCAGCCCCTTCAGAAGGATGCATGCAGTCCGGTGATTAAAGTGCTTTGGTTCCGGTTTGCGGGATGATTGTTCCATATTAAAGTTCTTTGGTTCCAGAGGCTACCATATGAGTGACTGCCGTGGACGGCATCCATGTTCTTCAATAAAGGCGGCAATTAAAAATACGTGAGCGGCGACTCCTTGTGCAAACGGGGGTTAGGCCTGTTTTAAGTGCTTTCAAGAACTTCATTTAAATTTTCAGGTGTTTTTCTTGACCATTGATTATGGACTTATTAAATGTGTAGCCAGCTTCAATTTTAGGCCGCATAATTACTGTTTAGGACTTTTTGTTTGTATAGAATGCCAGTGTTTTGGAGACCAGGTAAAAATATTTGATGAATGATGGTTATATTATATTTTTCCTAAGACTCTAATATTGTTGACATTTATTTTCTGTGTTTTTATTCTTTATTATATTGTTAATAAATTAGTTAAGTTCAAAATCTTTTATTGTCTTCAATGTCTGCACAACATATCTCAGGGAGCTTTTCTTTAAACTTAAATTTTGCTTTAGCATCAGAGAGTAGTGTTCTGCAGAAAGTGTCGCCATTTTTTTCTCAAAGCTGGTCAGAGATTGTGCTCCAAAAATGAGCAGTAATCTGCGCAGTGACTGTCTGCTGTGGTGGAACGGTATGTGTTAGGATGACACCATCACAGTCGTGCACGAGAATCACCATAACTTTCACATTGCTGGGGTTCTGACGAAATTTTGAGTGTTGTGGTGACCCGTAATGACGCAATTTGTTTGATTGGCGTTTCAGTTCTGGTTGGTACGATCAGGCCCAGGTCTCATCCAGCGTAATGTTACGGCGTAAAAAAGCATCTCCTTCGCGCTCATAACGCTCCAGGTGGGTTCAGGCAGCATCGCATCGCAGCCATTTCTGCATTTCCGTCAATTGATGTGGAACCCATCGGGAAGCAATTTTTCTCACGGACAGGCGATCCTTCAGAATGTGCAGCACAGTCGTATGCGTTAATCCTGTTTGTCCGGCCAGCTGACGAATCGTTTGGCGGCGATCACTGTCCATTAGTGCGGACACAGCTTGCACGTCTGCATCACTGACTCTCGGACGACCTGGCCGCAGCATGTCTGCCACGTTTTAGCGTCCTTCATTGAATGCTTTCACCCATCCTGCTACGGTTCTGTAAGGCAATGCAGATTCCCCGCAAGCCTCTTGAAGCCCTTGATGACACTGTCGTGCTGTATGACCTCTGGCACATTCAATTTTTATCCAATATCGTTGTTCTTGTTTAGAAAACATCCTGACAACACTTACTTTAGACCGCGAGCTAATACAAGGATTCGTTCTTCGCATCACTCCGCATGTGCGTGATGTAGGCAGGACGAGTCTTTTTGCTGAGAGGTAAGGTAGGTATGTAGTTCATGTGTGGTATACGCGATATTCTTTGGTTTCTCCAATAAAATTATGAGGGTACACTTTTAGCTTTTAGAAACTATTTATTTATCTTAGAATGTATAATCACAGAGAACTGCAATACCAGCATAGTTCTATTTTCCAATCTGTATCCAAAGTGTTGCCAATTACAAGTTACTAAATATTAAATGTTACCATTTACAAATTATTAAATATTACACCTTCCGTTTTTTTAAAGAGTTCAAAAGTTTTAACAGTCTAAAATCAGTCCAAATACCTGGCCGGCTTTCTAATCAGTCTCCCACTTCTAGTTCTTAGCTCACCGTTCCTTGTTTCTGAGTTAGCAGAGTTTGGTAGTTGATCTTCTAAACTTTGCCCTTGAGAATATCTGGAATCATATCCTTTTACATCTGTTTTCTGTGTATTAACTCCTTGTTCTGTTCCTCTGATATTCTCATCAACAGCTGAACTGTTTCCTCTAATATCTTTTCTATTTCTTCTCAATACTGATCCACCTGATCTAAGTATATATGATCTAGGCGTCTTATGCACCACTTCTACAACTGCTGGTTTCCAGCGATTATCTTGATATACCCGAACACAATCTCCTTTATTTAGCAATGGTAATGTTTTTGTATGACGATCATAATATGACTTCTGTTTAGTTCTTTCTTGGTTGATTTTTTCTTTTACATTTCTCACAACTTGAGGTTTAAGTAATTCTTCAGATGTAGGAAGAATCGTTCTTGTTCTTCTACTCATAAGTCGTTGAGATGGTGATCCTAGCATCTCATTAGTTGGAGTGTTCCTATGAGCTAACAATGCTAAATAAGGATCAGCATGATCTGCTTGAGCTTTCTGTAACAATTTCTTCGCCGTTTGTACTGAACGCTCTGCTAATCCGTTTGACTGTGGATGGTATGGACTACTTGTTATATGTTTAAATTGGTATTTCTCTGCAAATTCTTTACTTGCAAACTGAGGTCCATTATCAGATATCACTATCAATGGTATACCGTATCTTGCAAAATGAGATTTCATGTAACTGATCACTGTCTGACTTCAAGTATCCGATAGTTTGGAGATTTCAAAAAAGTTGGAATAGTAATCTACAATTAATAAATATACATCTTTGTTAATCTCAAATAAATCTGTCGCAACTTTATACCAAGGTAAATTGGGAATTTCATGTGGTATCATAGGCTCTCTTATGTTTTTGTTCTGGTATTCATTACATATAGAACATTTTGAAATTTTATCTTCTATCTGCTTGTTCATAAGTAGCAAAAACAAAACATCTCTAGCTCTTTTCTTACATTTTTCTATATCAAAATGACCCTCATGAATTAAACTTAACATTTCCTTTTGCATAGATAAAGGATAGATAAAGGAATAATTACCCTTCCTCCTTTGAAAAATAAGTCATTTTCCATTGTCAACTCATCTCTGTAGTCCCAAAATACTTTGACTTGAGGTTCTACCTGATGTTTACTTTCTGGCCAGCCTCTCAGAATATATTTCTTTAAACACTGTAGTGTAGCATCACATTTACTTTCTTTCTTCAATTCATAAATTTTGTCATCAGATGCTGGAATCAGTGTACAAATTTCTGTATCTTCATCATTATCTTCTTCTGTTGTATTCAAATATGCTCTACTCAAAGTGTCTGCTATTAATAAGTCTTTCCCCTTTTTGTATCGTACATCTAGATCATATTTTTGTAAATTTAACAGCATTCTTTGCAATCGCTGTGGTGCTTTAAAAAGAGGTTTCTTAGTTATGCTTTCTAATGGTCGATGATCAGTTTCAACTGTAATACGTTTGCCATATACTATATTGATGAAATTTAGAACATCCAAAAGTAATAGCTAAAAGCTTTTTTTCTATCTGAGCATAATTTTTCTGACTTTTTGTTAGAGCTCTGGAAGCATAAGCAATTGATTGGTTTTCTTGTAGTAAAACAGCACCTAATCCTTCAGAACTTGCATCTACTCAAAGAGTTACATCGTTATTAACATCATAGAATTTTAATACGGGTGCTTTTGCAATCAGTTCTTTAAGTGTTTCGAAAGCTTTTTGATGCTTTTCAGTCCAGTGCCAGAGGACATTTTTCTCAAGGAACTGTCTTAATGGTGCAGTAATAGTAGTTAAGTTAGGAATAAATTTGGCTAAATAATTAATCATTCCCAAAAATCTTTGTAGCGAAGGCACATCTGTAGGTTCTGGCATTTTAACAATTGCTTCCACTTTAGAAAAATCAGGTTTTAGTCCATTTTCACTTAACTCGTGCCCTATATAATTCACACGATTAACTTTTATTTTACATTTAGCCTTATTGAACTTCAAATTATTTTCTCGTGTTCTCTGGAGTACTTTTTTAAGTCGTAGCTCATGTTCCTTTTCATTAGATCCCCATATTAAGATATCATCTATAATACATTCAACGCCTTCTAGACCTTCTATTATTTGGCTTAATTTTCTTTGGCAAATTTCTGGAGCTGAACATATGCCAAAAGGTAATCTTTTAAATTTGTATCTGCCAAAAGGTGTATTGAATGTACACAAATTACTACTTTCTTCGTCAAGCTGGATTTGCCAAAAAGCACTATTAGCATCTAAAACAGAAAATATTTTTGCGTTAAGCATTCTAGTGACAACTTCGTCAGTGGTTAACATCGGATAATGTTCTCGTTTTATAGCTTTATTTAAATCTCTAGGATCTAAACATATTCTTATTTTGTTTGGTTTGACAACTGTGACCATTGAATTTACCCATTCAGTTGGTTCTCTTACTTTCTCAATAACATTTAAATTTTCCATTCTTTGTAATTCTTTCTTAACTTTATCACGTATAGCTATGGGTATTTTTCTTGGAGGATGAATGACTGGTGTTACATCTTGTTTTAACTGGATTTTATATTCTCCATTCAAACAACCTAAGCCTTCAAATACATCTTTGTATTCCTCCAGTAAGTCTTCAGTGTAAACAGACATTACTTTTTGAATCAAACCTAGTTGCAAACATGATTTTAATCCTAATATAGAAGGTACTTCTTTGTCAATAACTTGGAATTCCACAACATAATTATTTTTTCCATATTGGCAGTTAAGTACTACTTTTCCTAAAGTATCCATTTTATTCCCAGAGAATGTAACTAATCTTTTAATTTCAGACTTCTGTATCGGAACATTTAGCAATTTCAGTTTGCTTTTAGAAATAACATTGCACATTGCTCCAGTATCTAACTGCAAATTTAGTTTACTTTTATTTACATTAACGTCAACAGTCCATTGCTCTTCCTTGTTATCTGAATTAAGGTTTAATGTGCCAACATAAAATTCTAACTCTTTCTCAGAGTCATGATTTATTAATTTAATTTGTCTATCTTTTTTGTTTACCTTGACTGCTTCATTTTTTATTATATAGCTTTTACACTGACTCGCGAAATGATTTGCCTTTTTACATTTATGACAGATTTTTCCATATGCTGGACACATTCGATACTCATGAGATGTTCCACATTTAGAACAAACTTTTGTCTTTTGTTTATTGGTATTTACCTCTTTGAAGGTATTCTTATTATATTTACTTAGTTTCTTTTTCACTAAGTTTACCGCAGTTTCCTCATCCTTTATGATTTCCATTTGATGTGCACTTATTTCAGCAGATCTGCATATATCAAGAGCTTTTTCTAATGTTAATTCTGTTTCATGTAACAATCTTGCTCTCACTATATCATCTCTAATACCACAAACAATTTTATCCTTTATTAAACTATCCGTTAATTGTGCAAACTCGCATGTTCTAGCTTTATTTCGAAGGTCAGTTACGTATTCATCTATGGTTTCTGACGCAGTTTGATTTCTAGTAAAGAATAAATGTCTTTCATATGTAATATTTTTCTTAGGAATACAATATTCCGTAAATTTTGTTTTAATTTCACTTAATTTAATTTCTTTACCCTCTTCTATAGGAAATATATTATAGACCACGAATTCCTATTTCATGAAGAAAAGTATTAACTCTTACCCTCTCTTCTTTATTGTGTAATCCACTAGCTACTTCATATATTTCAAATGATTGCAGCCATCTCTGCCAATTCGAAGCTAGATTTCCATCAAATTTCATCGGCTCTGGTGGTTTTAAACTTTCCATTTTGAAAGCAAAACACTTCTGACACCATATAAAATTATGAGGGTACACTTTTAGCTTTTAGAAACTATTTATTTATCTTAGAATGTATAATCACAGGGAACTGCAATACCAGCATAGTTCTATTTTCTAATCTGTATCCAAAGTGTTGCCAATTACAAGTTACTAAATATTAAATGTTACCATTTACAAATTATTAAATATTACAGTAGGTATGTAGTTCACGTGTGGTATACGCAATATTCTTTGGTTTTGTTGCGTAGCATTTTTTCAGCTATGTTGCCACTATTAAAGTTCCAACCCTCGTAATTTAAAAGTAACAGTTTAAAAATCAGTTTTTAATTATTACTGCCTGTCGCAGTAGGAACTCTCCTGCTGGGCAATTAATGTTTTGAAGTTGCAGCCATTACTGCAAATTCAACTTGTTACAAACTATATACAAAACGCTTCCCTTTATGCTATGGAAAGATAGTGGTGGTGGTCTTACTGACCTAATAACAGAAAAGAGTCTACCTGAATTCTTGCACAGAGTATCAGATTTGGAGTCTACATCAGTCGGCATGTGGTTTCTTCTGTGACTGGGTTTTCAAAGTGCAGATTTAGTTAAATGGAATGTAGACATACAGTGGATGGACAAAAATATGGAAACACCTTGTGAAATGAATGTTTGAAAAGATTGATTTTAATGAAATATGTAGGTGGCGCTGGCGTTTTTGACTACTAATGCCACCTATACAACTTTGTAAATGTGCTAAACAGTTCAGTTGTTGGAGTACTGTCATGTGAGGTTGTCATTGCATTATGTCAGAGTTAACAGACTTCGAACGTGGGCAAATTGTTGGAACACATATGGTAGGTGCTTCCGTAAGCAAGGTAGCCAAGGTGTTTAGTGTTTCAAGAGGTACTGTATCGAAGATTTATTCCGCATATTTGAAAAGCGGAAAAACAACATCTGCTAAATCACAGCGCGGACGAAAGTGTGTCCTGAGTGACCGTGACAGACGATCACTAAGGGCAATTGTGACGAAAAATAAGAAGACCACAGCTGCAAAAGTTACTGCTGAAATGAATGTTGTGTTACCGAACCCTGTGAGTACCAAAACAATTAGAAGGGAGCTTCATAAACAGGGAATTGCTGGCCGTGTTGCAATTGAGAAGCCACTCATCAGTGATGCTAATGCCCGTAACAGGAAAAGGTGGTGTTTAAGTCATAAAGCCTGGACTATAGAGCAGTGGAAGCGAGTAATATGGTCTGACGAGTCTTCTTTCACATTGTTTCCCACTTCTGGCCGAGTTTACGTTTGGAGAACGCCATCTCAAGCCTATAATACAGACTGCTTGTTGCCAAGAGTGAAACATGGCGGGGGTTCTGTTATGGTTTGGGCAGCCATATCGTGGATCTCTGCTAGCCCCATGATAACTGTGTCAGGGCACATGACTACCAAGACTTATGTGAACATTTTGGTTGATCAAGTTCACCCCATGGTACAAACTTTGTTCCCCGATGGTGATAGTGTCTTCCAAGACGACAAAGCCCCTGTTCACACAGCTCACATTGTCCAGGACTGGTTTTCTGAGCACGAGGATGAGTTGTCCCATCTCCCCTGCCACCACAGACCTGAATATTATCGAACCTTTGAGGTCTACATTGGAACGGAAAGTGCGTTCTCGTTATCCACCGCCAACATCGTTATCTGAACTTGCCACCGTTTTGCAGGAAGAATGGTATAATATTCCCTTGGCAAACATACAGGAACTGTATTTATCCATTCCGAGAAGACTGCAAGTTGTTTTGGATGCCAACGGGTTTCCTACACCATATTAAGCAAAAGAAACATGTTTTTTTAAAGGTGTTTCCATATTTTTGTCCAACCCCTGTATGTGTATGCATCTGATGGAAATGAAGAACATAAAATATTCCTGCTCACTTTAGGGTAGATGATACTGATGTGATACATTGGGAATAATGATTATTTTAACATACTGGACAAACATTGATTATGTACTGAGACTAAATCTTATGAACTTGTGTAGGACATTTTAGAATTTCTTATGGATGATCATGTAATGAGATTTGCATACTCTTTGAGCAAACTTGTCTAGTGGAATTTCTTGAAAGTTTAACTTAATAAACTGTTTATCTGAATTTCGAGTTAAATCCTATGCTGCATAGCAAAGTTCTGATCCTGTATCTTCATACCTTTAAGGCAGTATTGATGATTTGGAACACTGTTCCAAACTAACCAGTCTGTTGAGAGCATGTAATCACATCTTGATTCTTCATCTAAATTTGCAGAGAAGGCATGGCTAATGTTAAAAGTCTGCATTTTGATTTAAAATGCATTCATGCTTTTTAAAACTTTCATTGTAAAATATTATTTCAGTTTCATTTATTTAATATTATTTTTGTACTAGGCATTTATATTTGATTTTGCAATATGTATGTGTGTGTTATATGAAACTATATATAAAGCAAGAGATAAATTTGGTTAGTCTTGTCTCTCAGTTTTTGAGAATTTGAGTCCTTTATGGTGTGCAGAGTTGTAAAATTTCTTTTGTATTTAGCTAGTTTTTGTTTATAGATGCTCATAAATACTTATGTGTGTGTAAATATATTTCTAAGCTTAAAAATCACATGAGAAATACCATCTTTCATTTGTAATAGCCCCCAACTTTTTATTTTCCTTTTGATTCTGAAAATAGAGACTGCTTGTAATAAATCACTTTAAATGTTTTCAGTTCAAAATACATGATTTTTACACAAGCTAATAAGCACTTCAGCCAGTATATGTTTCAATCTTGAAACCTAAATTTAGTCAATAAGTAATTTTTGCCAAAATTTCATTTGGATACTGCATGCATTCTTCTTTTGCATGTCGTTTTGTTAACATCTTGCAACTCGTTTTCATTGTAAAACTTTATCTTGTCTTGCCACTTGTTTTCCTTTTAAAATATTTGACTTGTCATGCCACTTGTTTTTGTTTTAAAATATTCGTCTTCTGTTGCAAGACATGTGAATAAAGATGGGTACGGCTTAGTCTTTTAAGAAAAATCTAGGCAGATAGCTAGTTTTCCAGCTATATCTTTTGCACTACAGCAATTTTCAAAAAATCTTAGCCATGTTTCAATAGGTTAACCCTTAAGTTCCCAATTTTTTAAATTTCTATGAAAAAATTATATCAGCTACTTCTTAAGTAATAATAAAAGGGAAAAATATTAAAAAAAAATTTTTATATGAGGATTTTATTATTCATTCTTATAAATTGCTTTAGCCTTACATACAATGAAAACCTTTAAAGCAGTTATTAACTTTGTTGTAAAAAGTCCCCTACTTTACACTTTTCGCACTCAGTTTGAGTGTAGCTCTTGCAGTTTGGAAACTTGCACCGCATTCTTTTCTGACCATATTGGCCAATGATTTATAACCATCTCTACGAATGTCCTTACATGGAACGGATTGGGCAGTCCCTTTGCATCTTTTAGTCTGAGACATTTGTTCTTATTGAAGTATTACTAGGTCTTCCTCTTTTAGCATTTCGATCGTACCCCATTTTGCATAAGCATGATGCAACTTCAGATTTGAATTTTTGTAAATTCATTAGATTTTTTTTTTATTTTCAGATTTCTTTGTTGTTTCTTTAATTCGATCAATTACAAGCTCTTCTGACCAGTATGCTCTATAGTTTGGCAGGTGAACTAGAGATGCATAAATGTAAATACTCAAATATTGATTTACTTCATTCTCTGATATAGTCAAAGATTACTTCGATTCTTTTGAATAGCATATCATTTGCTGTCTTCATAAATGTTACTTAAGATCTCTTCCGTCCATAAATATTTAAAAAATTGGTATGTAGTGTCCAAATCCGTAATTTCTCTTGGGAGCATGTCATCTCCATGGAATTTTATTACTTCTTCAATCAATGAAATGTTTTGATTTTTCCATAAAATATTCTTTGACAATGTATTATTATTCTTAACAGGTAAATTTAAAGAAGGTTCTCTGACTGAAATATACCAGGGGCTGAGAGGTAAAGTCGCTGAACACTGGTAGTCACGCTTAATGTGACTACGGTTACTATTATCATTCAAACTTTGTTATTGAATAACTGAAGTCCCAGCTATTTGTATACGAAAATATGGAAAATGTATCATTAAATGTGATGAACAGTTCATTTGGTGTAATCAAAGAATTTTAGAGTAATTTTTTTTTTAACTGAAGTAAAACCACAAAGAAGGGAAAAGTATATTATAAAAAATTTTTAAGTGACAGAAAAATAAATGTGCGAAGTAAGGGATTAAGTCACCAGAAAGCTTGGTTTAAATTTTAATCAACCAGTTAAAATTAAACAAAAACACAACCTTAAACATAAATTTTGAATAACTGTTGATTTTGAGGGTGGTGAGGCTCAGGTCTGTTTTCAAGAGTAAAACAATTGCTATAGAATTTCGCTTCTTTCCTTGCTCTTGGGGGGGGATCCACAAAAACATCTACTAAGGTTGCCTTCCCTCCAAATTAAATATTACATTGGTATGTTCTCTTTCAGTGAGGTATTGCCCTCCTAGTATTAAGTTTGGGGGTAGTACAGCATTAGTCAAATAATTCTCTTGAAACTAAATGAGCAATTTATAAATTAACTCTTAAACAGTTCATGAACATATTATCGTCTTTTTCTATTTAAAGTACTGTAAAAGTACCTATTTATATGTTTCTAGTTATTTATTTTTATATTAAATTTAATTAGACAATCGTGATCACATTAAGCAGTCCCTACTTTTACCAAAGTTTAGCTGTTGATGTATTTATGTTTTTCTGGTATATTTATGTTTCCCTTCCAAATTTTTATGAAATTTTAAAGAAATGTTTTTACAAACTTTATGTAATCATTTTTATTAGCTTTAATAATAATACTATGAAATTGTCTTTAGGTTCGCAATAAAAAAATTGAGCAGAAGTGGAGGTTCAAAACGTGGCCTGAAGGACATTTCTCGAATGTGTATATTGATATTGAACAAAAGGTTGATTGTACTGAAGTTTCAGTTGTACAGATAGGAATACCAAAGACTGAATTAGAAAATACGAGAGATGGCTGGAAGAGGTTTTATTGGGATAGCATGAAGAGAACTTTTGGTTTTGGAGTATTTGTATTTTAATCTATGTGCTAAGTTATTATTCATCAAAATGTTTTAACTTCATCTGTTTTCATAGTGAAATTCCAGTGTTGGCTTCTTTTATGTATAAGCATCAAGAAGAGTTTAAGTTATTGAAATGAAGAGTGCAATTTATTCTCTGCTTAGCAAATGTATAATTTAGTAAGCAAGCAAACAAGAAAGTATTTTTTTTTAAATTTGTGTATCGGTGCATGCAAGCTGTTATATTTTGATATATGCAGAGTGATATTACATGGAAACAATGTTGATAAATTGTTGTTTATTGTAACTAGTAATGTACATACACATTCACTGGTAACTGAATATTTCCAGCTTTTTTCTGCATAGGTTTATTTAAGTTATACATTCTAACAAGTTATACCTAAAAGACTTGTAACTTATTTTCCCTAGAAAATTATTAACGCATAAAAATTTTTCTTCTACAAAAATAAATGTGATATCTCATTAATTCTGGAAGATAGATGGTCTTATCTAAATGTACAATAGACAGTATAATTGAATTTGCCATAAAGTACAAAATAATAGTTTGTAATTCTTAAGTTCAATGCTGCACTTTTAAAAATATAAGGAATTATTCTGGCAATGTAACTCTTATGTGAATGAAACTTAATCTTATTGATATGGGAAGTCCTTGGGTTACAAACTGATGCATTCCTGTAGGTTAGATTGATTTAACTTTGTATTGCAGTTGTAATCCTATAATGCCATATAGGCAGTCCGAGTTGTGGGAAGTAGTACATTTCTTTTTTATCAGGTTGGGGGGGGGGAGAATCAAACTCATGATAAAAGATTAGATAATTATTTAATTTTTTCTGTATGGGGAGTCAATTTATATGTGTGAAATGTATTAGCCAGATACTTCGTAACCTGGGCACTTCCTGTAAAAATTATATAAATGAAAATAGGAGTTGAGTATCTCTAATCAAAAACACTTGGGACCAGAAGCATAAATGATTTAGAAACATTTGCTTATGTATGAGTGATGCCTTGTATCATAGTATATTATATTTTATGAGCATAGTCTGAAGGTTATTTTAATAATTTTATGCATGAAGCAAAATTTACATCTGTTGAACCAACAAAAAGAAAATTACCTGAGCCATCAATGTAGACAATCTCTGGATGTTCACTATCATCTTTATAACTTTTGAATTTTTATACTATATTTACTCGTATGTTTCTCCCTCTTGTTTTTCCAGCATATGATTTAGAAGTATGTGTGTAAGCATATATGTAAGTAAAGTAATAATGAAATTGATGAACCCTTTGAAATATATAATACAATAATATTAATGTGTTTTTATGAGTATATTTATAATGTGCTATGTTTATTAAGTAGTCTTTACCATTTAAGCTGTAATTTTGTTATTTAAGCTGTTAGTGTACACCACATGCTTTTTTCCTTTCTGGTTTTTGAGTAGTAAAAATTAGTAGAAAAAAGAAAAATATGTGATTAAATATGGTATTATTGGTTTGCAATCATTTTTACAAATAAGTGTTTAACAATAAGTGTGGCTTGTAATGGCTCAGTGTTCATCTGATATTATGCTGAGTGTTTCAGATTTTGGAGAGTTCTAAAATTTCAAGTTAGGGATGCTCATCTATATGTGAAATTATTTAGAATTGTGTCTTTCAGTTTTGTTATTAAAATATGTTAAGCAATGTTAACTTCAACCATTGTATCTGATACAGCATTTAATCTCATTTTTGTACTTTCTTACAGTTTCTCCTTAGTTATTGTTTTGTTGCCATTTTTGAATTTAATAACACTTGATGAAAAATTTAAATAAATTAAAATAAATTTTATTATACACATGTATTAATTTTTGGTACACTCATGCTGATTAGACAAATCTTTTTCCTTCAACTAAATTTTAAATTATACCAATCTTTGAAAAAGTGCTATATTTATCACGTGATAAATGCTATCTGCTACATTATATTAACAAATAATGAAATTGAGAGTAAATACACTTCATAACATAATTTGTTACAAAATTGATTCTAGAACAGCGTTTTTGCACAATTTTTAAAATAATACCAAGTTATGAAAAATAATGCAAAATTTTTTTGTTGTAACATTTTTTGGCAGTGTGCATAGGAAGTCATTCTACACAGACATTTAAACTACAAATCCATGATTCATCTTTTGAGCTCCAAAAATCTTTCATTTAAGCCATGAAATCAACTGCAGTCATACAATTTAAATTACTTGCAGCAACAGTGCTATTTTATTATTATCATGAGCACAGAACAAATGCATGTTTATATATTTTTTATATAGAATTGTAACATTAAAGTATAATTTGAAGTGTGTATAAGGAGTCCAAGGCAAAATATATGTAAATATTTGGTAAGTTTTTATGGGTTATGTGTCCAGTCAGGGGAATAGTTTACATTAAGAGGTTTTTGTAGTCTTGCCATGTTTAGTGTAAACTTCCTTTAAAAGTATTCCATAAAAGATAATGTCTCGCATATGAAGCATTTTAATTAAGATGTTTGCCTCAAGGAGCCATCACTCATGAACATTCAATCTTTCGAAATTAATTCTTCATTTACACTGGAAGAAAAAATAGCCATATTTTTCTGTTATAAATTGTTGTTGATACAGATATGTAATGTCTTGGATTATATATACATCTTTATGCATTAAAAATATTGGTAAAGTGTGAAAGTTGCAAAGAGTATTAAAAATTTAAAGCTTGATTTAAATTTGAAATGCATAATGTTATTTGAGTAAGTTTTACTGGCAAAGTATGAACTCTGGCATTCTGTGGAATCTTTTGAGATTGCTGAAACTGGCTGGCAATGTATGAAATGTTTAATCATTTCATGATTAAACTATGTATGGCCAGTATGAAATGTTTAACCATCTCATACATAGCCTAGCCATTGCATTGAATGATAAACCAACAAAGTATAAAATACATCATAGCCTAGTCATTGCATTGAATGATAAACCAACAAAGTATAAAATACATCTCCTGTTCTTTTCGAAGAACCGAAACTTCTTAGCCGAAGTTAATAAATGATGTAAAAAATGCTAAAATGACTACTAAGAAGGAACTCAATTGCTATGATGTGGATTTGTGAAAAACAAAATTAAACCCCTGTTAAAGAAGGGATCAGCATTATACAATATATGTCACGGACACTAAGTTATTTCTTGTACTTCATGAAATTCATTTGGTTATTGGACAAAGATGTGACAGAATGTTGAAAGAACTTCAACTGACTACAAAAATGTTATGCATAATGATGTAGAACTGTACAACCACATTGCCCCCCGAAAAAAAAAAGGCATTAGGGCATTATTGTGAAACCTTTGATTTTTCTGACTTTAATTCTCATTGTCGAATAGATCTTACTTATTTTCAAACTCAATCAGATAACAAATATAAATTTATTATAATGTACCAAGATCGTGTCGCTAATTTTTTTTACATATATTGAATAAAAGTTTGTTAATGGCAATATTTCATTATTATTATTTTTTTTTCAAAGTAACATTTGTGTCTTTGAGGAATGAGCATCTTTTAAATAATAATCTTACTGTGACCTTTTATCATTCTTTTTCCAAAGAGCATTTGTAATTCTACAGAATGCTTAGATATTATGTGCAATGCCTAGGTAAAGTATGCAATAATTCTCATATTTCATACTTTGCATAAAAACAGGCATTCTGTAAAATGCTTTCCTATTCTATAGAGTAATGGTGTTTCATACATTGCAGGTAACATAAACATTATTAAAAAGCAGGGGAAAAATTTAGTGCATCTCTGTTACTGCAGATGCATTCAAGAATAACTGCATGTTGTTCAGTGTCAGTTTTTGAGATGAGTGGTCTTGCAGTAATTGATCTTGCATTAATGAGTTATGACTTGTGCCAATGAGATGTTATGGAATTACCAAGATACTGAGATTTATGATGTTTTCTCCTAAAATAGTCAAATACGTGATTTTTATTATGTGAATCCTTATTTTTGTCAAATAGATGTTTGTGTCCTTGAAATTTTACTCTTCTCATATTTTCTGATCCAACATTACAGATCGTCTGAAGTTTATGAAAAGAGGCTATAAACAGCATAATTAAACTCTTGTAGTATGTGATTTAGTTAAATTTTGCTGAATAACCATATTATATCACTCAGTACAAGTCGGTTGGTGGGTCCTTTCAGAGGATTTAACTGAGGGCAGTAGGTGCCTGCATTAATCTTTTATTTTCTTGGAGTTTAAAATAAACCATAACCTCCATATTCCACCATGATACAAAGACTGTATCTAACAGGTTTTTCTAGGAGACTTAGCTTCTCATTTGGATTCAACCACTGTTTTCATCACAGTGCAAATTGGTACTATGTCTGATAAGTTTTTCAACTGACTTTGTGAAGAATCCAAATGATAGATGATGAAAACTTTCATACCTTAAGTAGTCGTTTTAGGAGTAACAATAGACAGAAAGATATTACATAACTTCTTTTGGTAGCGTTTAATTTCTTGATTTATCTCTGATCAAGGATCTAGTCTTAGTAAGTTTTGCATCTTAAAGTTTAGCTGTAGTATTGTCATTCGAATGAAGAAGAAAAGCGGTGTACTCTTTCCTCTGAATTTTAAATTGCTCATTTTCTTTTAATATACTGAATTACATATACTGTTTTACATTGTTGCTATTTATTACAAGGATTTTATAGACTCGGTTTTTTTTTTTTTTTTTTTGTTTTAAGTTATTGATGTTATTTGTAACTACGCTAAACTTAAAATGGGGGCACCTACACCATAAGATTGTCAAAAGGCCTTACAAGGTGACAAATTTATGAAGTTTTTCTATGTAATATGATGTATAATTTTTTTTCTGTCAGAATTAATTTTGTAGCAGGAGAACTTCACTAAAGCCACCTTGATTCTTCCTTGCACTACTCATTGAAGTAATGAGAAAAATATGTAAAAAATAAAACTGTTTTCTCCTACCACAATACCCATCTGTTGGCACACCCAGTCAGTATTGCTACAGTCTGTTTAACATTTACCGTGAAAAACCTCCCTCTATTTCTTAACTGATGGTGTATGGATTTGACTTTACCAGCATTATCAATTCAATATTGGTCACTTTCCTTGGTTGTCCACATTTAGGCTTGTCTTCAAGATTAAAATTTCCACTTTTAAACTTATTAAGACATCCTTGGCATTAACATTCATTGAGAGCAAGTGGGTATACTGAAAAATAAAATACACTGGCTGGCTTCTTCAGCATTTGTATGGTATGGAGATGCTTGTTAGGTAAGTATGGATATGGAGAATATGCAGTTTATTATATGACATTATTTTTTGAATTAAATGTTAATTCATCATTTAGAGATTATTAAGATTTTTGAGCAAGAGACATTAAAAATAAACTGTGACTTTGCCGAAATTTGAACTACAAGATTCATCCAACTATTAACAAGAAAGAGGTGCTAACCATATATACATGGGGAATTGTAGTAATCTCATACAAATTCAATGAGATTGGATAAGAAAGGGTATGGCATCAAGATTCTGTAAAAAGTTTGATTGCAAATAAATCACTTTAGTATATTTTCATGCATGTGAAGTCTGGCGAGCTCAACTCCTGCATTGAGGTATTTCCTGTTCTGAATAAGAATTTTTGCTGATCTGTTTGAAAGAAACATACTGACTTCATTAGTAAGTGATGAATTTGAAAATAATTTTTGTGAATGCTTGGAACATGGTGTTGTGAAACTCAGCCAAGTCAAGGGTGAGGAGAACCAAAGGTGCTCTAGATTAACTACGAAAAACTGAAAATTCATTTTGAAAAGAGAAACTGATTATTAATTTTTTGTTCTGGTACACGTAAGAATTATCAAAAGAATTTTGTATTATGAATAATCCAGCTAATTATGGGAAGAATTAAAAGCATTAATTTATTCACAAAAATACCGAGATTTCATAATATTGTATATACTGATTTCTAATATGCAAGTTATTATTGGAATTAATGTACTGAATAGACTAAGTTTGCATAGAAAACATTATACCCACATTAATAATTAAAAGCATTAATTTATTCACAAAAGTGTGGAGATTTCATAATACTGTATACTATATACTGGGTTAGAGTAGAAAGAAGGGTACTCCTTGTATTATAGCAAAGTTGTTTCATTTATGGTAGCCTGAGTAGTTGAATGTTATGGAAACCCTATTATGATGTAATCTGTTGCAAAATTGCTGTAAATTCGTAAGGGCTTGCAGTGTGTGTAGGTTAGGAAGTATATTGCTTGTATTGTGGTTTAGATGGTAAAATGGCTGAATGTGGTAAGATTAATTTGAAGTTTCTGTGCGATTTGAAAAGAAAAGGGAAAGGAGCATTACTTGACTGGTGTGTAAATGAAGGTTTACTGGCCTGTTTTTAGGAATGAAATGCATATGGTCTGACTATAACGGCGCTGCAGAGTATATATTTGACTCTTATTTTGTGAATTTATGTGGCGACGGCAGTATATAGATTCTAGTTCAGATAATTTTAGGAAGATTTTGGATGCTGTTAAAGGAATTTTGTTTTACTGAAGACATGTTAATTTGTAAATAAGGTAGGTGGATATTTCTTTTGTGTAGTGCAAAGATGAATTTCCTTTTTTATATTATTTCATTGTTTAATTTAAAATGTAGTTTATTGAGATTATATATTTTTTTGTTGGCTGCTTCTCTGACTTTTTAAGTGAATATAGTTCAATGTGTACATGGACAAAGTCAGGGGAGTACGCAATGCCTAGTTTGTGCAATTTTGTGATACTTTTTTTACTTGAAACTAGGTTGATGTATAGATGGATAAAGGGAGTGCACAATGCCAAGTTTATGTAATTCTTTGATACTTTTTTAAGTGAAAATAAGTCGATGTGTACATGGTTACTGAGTTTGTGCAATTCTGTGTCTTGTTATTTTGGCTCTGTGTAGCGGCGATTTTTGCTACACAAGAGGAAGAAGTAATTTTGTTGGACAGTATTAAATACATTTTTTGAGAAAATTTAAATCCAGAACGGTTACTTACTGGTGTGATAGTCTTTTAATCTTGGCGGAATGTTTTTACATTTCTCATTAAACATCAGTTTTGGAGAATTTGTATTTACGTTGATGGTTTATAACGAAATGCTAATTATTAATTGTTCTCAATTACTTCTTTTAATTTTGTTATCCTTGACAAAACATCATTGCATATGTTATATAAAAATCGAAAAAGTACAGAAAACTTTTCTTTTTTAACTTGCTGGTTTTCGTTGCATTGGTTCAAAATTTTTGTAACGCTGGGATATCAATATTTCATTATCCAAGATATATTCATTTTTAGGAAGGACCCAGAAAAATTGTTGCGATAATTAGAAATATCTTTTTTTATAAGCTAAAGAGGGGGAAGGGGAGAATTTTATGAGTCTTGCATTTAACTCCATATTAAATAGAATTGAATTTTATATTTAAGAAATTGGTGCAAATAATGCTATTATATAAAAAATGGTATATGTAATATCAGATTAGATACTGGGGGCATATATATCTGTAATAATGTATTAATTTAGTAACTGTAAGCAAAAACTATTCGTATGTGAAACATGAAAAGTGTTAAGCTGGTAGGAGAGAGTTTATTACACATGAATTTTATTTTTCCGAGTGGAGTTTTTAATACCGTCACTAAATTCATTTGAAAATAAAAAGTATCTGAAGTGTATTTTAATAACCGTCTCATTTGAATTACAATTTGTATTCATCTTGTAACTGTCAGAAATAAAATCTAAAGGAATATGGAGAAAAATTTTAAACAAATCTTTAAGAAAAATGGTCTTCCTAAAATTTTAATGTGACTAAAATGAGATTTATCTGCTTATATTCATTTCAATACTTAATATCGTGTTTAAAACTAGATGCCATTTGAATAAAAGAAATGCATCAAATACATTAATTCTGTTTGATGAATAATTCAAGGCAGCCATTACGGATGTATACAGATGAGAAGAATTAGTAAGATCAGTTTATTTTCTGAATAAAACGATGGAGACAGTCATAAAGTGTTATAATAAGTTGTGAGATTTCTTTGACTATAAGTGCAGGTTTTGCAACATGTATATAACCAGAACCTTCTTAATAAGAGTAACAAGTTTGTAAGCTTAACTAGCTTTATAAGCGTAATGTTCTCATGTTGTATTTATGAAGTATGTGTAATTATTTATCTTCTGTTAGGTGATGGAACATTGTTTAATAATATGAAATTGACTGTCCATTTACAACATTTTGCTCACCATTTATTTTTATATTTATCAATAAAAATTAATTTCTTTTTCATAAATATTAGGGTTACTCAGGTAAAACAGTAAACAGCATTATCATATTGTAGTTTCTGCGAGAAAAGAAAAAACTGTATACATGCTTTTATTTTAAATATTTTAATGCAAGACAAATAACAGAACAATAAACTTGAACAAATGCACTTTTTGGATAAATTAGCATTGAAAAGCTGACAAATGCTTTGGTATATAATTTGGTTTGATATATAATTTAGTTGCTGTTTTGAAGATGTAGAAAGGATAAACTAGAAGAGGTATGCAATTTGTCCATATTTCTTGTAGAGGTTTTCTGAAATCTGAACAGGGTCACCTAAAATAGTAAAATCATTTTCAAATTTTGTGATGAAAAGTATAAGAAATATGCAATTTTTTATTTATATTGTCAATTATGACAAAATAAATAAAAAGTTGTGGTAATGATAATCTTGATTCATTATTGCTTTATGTGCATTTGCATCATTATATATTAGGTATGTAGAGTCATTAGGTTATTTTGAAGCAGGAGACGTGGAAAATGTGCAGTGTCCTTCCCGGAGCTTGAACCTGGACTGCTCGAATACGCTCCGAATGTGCTACCATTATATCACGAATGGATCGATCGAGAAAATACCTTGTAGGTTCAGTCTGATAAAATAGGGAATTGTAAAATCTTAACAATAATTCTTCATGGTTTGATTTTCCTCTGTATATTTAAACCTTAGTAAGTGGATTGCATACTGCAAGTAACTCATTTGTTGACCCCTTATTTGCGGATTATTAATTTGCTTCCGTATTACAAAGGGGTGCTTTGAGGATTACCCTTGCATATCACATCATTTCGTTTTAATCTCTATGGGGATAGTCAGTGCGTTGGGAGCTAGAGAGTATTCTTCTCAGGTAACCATGTAACATAGTGTACATTCTGCCAGCAGCTTGCAAGACTCAGCTTCGTTTTTTGGAGACGATGCATTTCACTTTCAAAGTTTCCTCCTTCTTACAAATAATAACCGTATACTGGACTTTGAACTTAAATGTGTTAAATATCTGAAAAATTAGGTGTTTTATACCTTTTGAACTTTACACCTTTAACTTTCTAGGTGCTAGACAAAAACTAAAAAAATCAAATTCATCATAAGATCAATAGTATAGTGGTAATGAGTTAGTACAATAGGGCGCGTTGTGAAGCCTACTAGGGAAAAACAATAATCCAAATTCAATAAAAGCTCCATGTTTCTTAAAAAGCCTCCCGGCTCAAACAAATGGACTGACATGACAGCCCACCCCCGAAAAGTAATTACACAAGATAAATAAATGCAATAAAATTATAAGACAAACACATTTATTAAATTTCTTGAATAATTCTAACTGGGTAAACTGATCAGTTCCCTACCATAATGATACTAAGCAAAAATAACACATATCACACTAAATTACAGCTTACAATAATTAATAAACCTTGAGATGAAAAGTAACACTTATCTCATTCCAAAATTAACGTACGCATATTAATTTGTAGGTTTACTATTTTGACATTCAATAGCTCACAAATTAAGCTGATAAATAAATCTTTAAACCTTCATCTACAGACTTTAAATAATTGGTAATTAACTAAAACTTCTCGAATCCTCTCAGTTTACCATATTTTACAAGTTATTACCACTTAATTTCCGGTATATTTACATAATTTAACATTACTCAATTCAGAGATATTAGTAAAAGGAAAGATAAAAAAATCATCACTCACAGGGTGAAGTTCACACATAAAATTCCTGATTTCTCGGAGTGCCATCATCGACGAATAAAATCGTCCTGCTCATTTTGTTGATCCTTCGAAGAAATCGGGAATGCCATCATCGACTTGATTAATACGGAGTTTTAGATAGTTCAACAGGTAGTCCAGCTTATTTCGTTGACCTTCGAAGAAATTCACAAAACCCAAGTTGTGCTGCTTGCTGGATGCAGGTCAATGATACACACTGCTACTATCAGGCATGCTTCAATCAAGTCAAAACCACAGGAAAAATACTTGTATCAAGCAGCTTCTTTTAAATCAGGAACATTCTTAATCAGGTACTCAATCGCTTCAAGAAAATCAAGACCCAAGGAAAACACAGATATCGAGATTCTTCTAAATCAGGAACGCTTCAATAAACCAGGAAAAAAACGCCTTGAAAGGACCCAAAAAACACTGGTCAGTAAAAAGGAGGGATATCTAGGACGAACACCTGTATTAGGATCACCTCGAGAATGTCTAAATAAATTTCTCGGAAAAATGTAACGAAGAAGCAGCGAAGCTGTATGTTGCGTAGAGCACTTTGTCTCAACTCGAGCAAAATTCTCATCAGCTGAAAGCCCAGCGATATGAACCAGCGGGCTATGTCGTTCGCGAGAGCAAGACCCGCAAGGGGTCAAGCCCCTACTCTTTTCCCCTTTTCCTTTTTACTCGAAAAATCAGAGTCCGAAAGAAATCTAACAAGGTGCAACTTCCCAGGAAATCTCGGTCTCTCCGAGTAAATATATGTAAATATACCGGAAATTCATAAAATTAAATCACACCGATCCCAGAATTTTACTTTAACTGAGAAAATTCCACTCCCACGACGAATCAAAAATAAGAATGAATAAGACAATGAAGCCAAACATGTGTACTCAGAAACGTTGGAAAGAGGACCCCCTCCAACTAACAAGCGGAAAATAAGTTATACGAGAATCCAATTACCTAAGCTTACAGCAACCCCCACTGTCTTGAATTAAACATAATTGCAACTATAACAAAGCGAAAGCAAGGCGATTTTCGTTTCAATGCCATTAGTAAAAAGGCCACCAGCGGGAACATTTGAAAGTATCTCAGTATGAAGTTTTCTTAAGCAATGCAGATTATCTGCCTCACTTTAAGAAGCGATGGCTGCCCAAAAATTTTTAAAAACCGAACTTCATCAAATTCCTTAATTTTTAACATAATAATGATGCAAGCCACGAAATGGACAAGCCTAAAAACCCCCTCCTAATGAACAAAATAACATCTAGCAGAAGAGATTCCAAATTTACTTTTATCTTAAAACTAATTTATTAATTAGCAATTCCAAATTTACTTTTATCTTATCTTAATCTTACTCCGAAGTAGTTAAAAACACTAACCCCAATAAAAATTTTATCAAATTCTTTTGCTCTTTGAGGGAGCTTGAAAACATCTTTGGAAGCACTAAATTATTCTAATTAACATTTCTTATTAATAACAACTTGTAATTCTACCTATGGTTTAGTTTGCTTACATTTCCGTCGCTTCCCCGGTTGAGACGCAAGACTCGGTTCCTTCACCTAAAACAGAGCAGTCAAGGTCGCGGTCAGTATTTGGGAGGGTGACCACTGCGAAGGGTTGCTTCTCTTCTCGCTACTTCCGCGGTTTTCTATATTCTTAATAATTATTAATATTATATATATAAATTCATTTATGAAAATGTATTAACATTGACTTAAACGAAAGCATAGTTAAATATAGCATTACATTACAAATATTAATATAATAGTAACCATTTATTAAATATTTAAGTGCGAAGATGATTAATTGTAAACAAAGTATGCAAAGCTCACTACACAATAAAAATTTCGAATATAAATAAGACAAAAACCTAATTCTCAAACAGCAGCTTTATGCTTTATGCACTAACATTTCAAATAAAAGGAATTCCGCCAGCAGCCTGCACATTTGCTTCATCGCACATTGGCTTCGATTCGAAAGTCGCCTGAGGAGTCAAGCTGGTTTACATTATGTAAACATTTACTAGAGCTCACCTTGTTTTCCCATTAATATTCTTTAGTTTAAGATTTAATGCAAATTTTTTTCGAAACCACTTCGTAGTTTCGACATCCATGTATACAACTTGTCTCTTTTTTTTTTTCGCTTGGGAATGAAATCATTAAAATTTACAGTCGATTGCGTTTTCCCACTTTAATTTTAGAAAAGTTGCTGTCACGGCTTACTGCAGTCTGTATTTTCGGGAAACTTCTATTTACTTCATACCTGTACCTGTGTCTTTAAAAACATCGAGTTTACTTTAAAGAACATTTTCTTCCTCGGAGACATGTTTTCTTATGAGGTTCTTAGTACTAGATGCGACTATACGTTATCAAAAACGTGTGAGCAAAATGAAGCGTCCTCAGGGAGTAAGACCACTTACTAATGATTTTGTGCAAGATTCATTTACATAAAATAATTTTAGAGTTCCTGCAATTCAAAATTATGTAGTTGGATAATAATATGCGCATTGAAATTCTAACTTAAAAGTGTAATTTTTTAGTTATTACTGAGTATTTTTTAACATATAAGCATAAAAAATCGCAAAGGTCTATGGAAAAATTTTACTTAAGTATGAGATTCAGAAGGTTGAATGTCAGTCGCCTCCATCGCCAACATTTCCAGCTGTGTAATCTAGTTAGATGTCCTCTTCATGCAACTTACTCAAGAAATATTGACAACATATAGAACTATTACGGCATAGGTTTAAAAATTAGCTTACCTGTTGGATAGTGTGGATAAACTTCACGTCCCATATTGAATGGAAATTCAACATCATTAAATACGTTTTTGTTGAAATCACTTTGTTTGAAAGGTCGCCTGTTTAATATACAGCACTCCAAATATTTCAAGAAGTAATGCCACCGCTTTCGGTAATATCTGCATATAAACAAGCAATGTATGTAAGTGGTTTTCAAAGTAGTTTGTCAGAATTATCAAACTCATTTAGGCGGATTGTATGCAGTTTAACGGCATTACTCAAAGTTATAGTGTTACATAGACCTTGTAGATGCGCTTTATTATACGAACTCCAAAAGAAGCACGCAGTATTGCATATACACCGAAGAGCCATTACATTAACGTCACCCTCCACCTATAACAATGGGCTCGCCCAGGAACAAAACCACTGCGCTTAAATGGCGCGTATAGTGTACTGTTCTTGTGCAGTTGTGAGCACATATCGAAAGTTATGTATGAATGGTGAAACGACAAGTCGCAGGACAGCAGTGTGTCATCAACGGCGCATTAATTCCAGAGAAGAGCGGATATTGCTAGGCATTGTTCGCTGTGACCGAAGAGTTACAACAGTGGCGACCCAAACAGTGTTTACGTACATCGCTGCGTATGGGCCTACGCACCCAGAGGCCGATGCATGTCCCTTCACTGATGGCACGTCATCGCCAGTTGCGTCTGCAATGGGCTAAGAAAAATCGAAATTTGACTTTAGAAAAATGGAAGAAAGGTGAATGGTCCGACGAATCACGTTTTCTGGTCCATCACATAGACGGGCATGTGCTAATACGGCGATTTCCAAACGAAATCCTGGCTCCCAGGTGCACCATTGGGTGGAGAGAAGCCGGTGGCGGGGTCTTATGGTGTGCGCAATGCTTTCATGGAGCATATAAGGACCCATAATCCTCACAAAACAATTTCTGACGTCTGTGCACTACGTGAACATCGTTGCAGACCAGGTTCACCCATTCATGACAACCGTATTTGCGGTGGGGGATGATGTTTACCAACAAGATAATGTACCATGTCATAAGGATCGAATCATCAGGGAGTGGTTTGAGGAATATTCCAGTGACTTCCAAGTCATGGCTTGGTCTCCAAATTCATCTGACATTAATCGAGTAGAGCATTTGTGGTTCCAACTGGAAAGCCAAATTCGTACTTCCGCGCAACGTACGCGAGAGCACGCCTCCAACGTGCGGGAATCGTAGGACCAGTTGGTGAGCGCTTAGTACCAGATACCTCAGAGTACGTATCAGCACCTTGTGAAGTCTATGCCACGCCAGATGCTGGCAGTTTTGAGGGCTAAAGGTGGCCCTGTATGCCACAGGGTTGTCATAATGTAATGGCTCTTCGGTGTACGTACACGCATATAGTAGTTGTATCTGTCATAGTTACCTAATAATTCATAAAAATGAAATTTTGAAATGTTATACTGAAAAGGAAAAAACATTGAAATGCTGTGTTTGCTGTGAAGTAATTTTTTTTTTTTTTTTTTTTTTGATTACTTGTTATGACTCGACCTGCACTTTGAGAATCAATGCTACAGACACTAAAAATTGCGCATTGTTAAATAAAGGAAGCAGGTGGAACATTCAATTAACTTTTCATAGTTTAACAACAGTTTACCTTTGCCGGTGTATTATTAAAGTATTATAGCATCATACTAATAAGGCTGTAAGATATAAACACTTTAATACACACCTTTATTATTACGGCAAGTATTTCAAGGAAATCTTTGAAGCTTTTAGTGATTTTAGCAGCAGTAACTAATATTTAGGGATGTAATCAATAAAAAGGCTTTACCTTTTTACTGGTTACCACCCTAAACCCGTCTTTTTATGTCTGATTTTAAAAAAAAGCATAAATAACTTTGTAATAAGCTATTTTTCTGCTGAACCAGCAACAGGCATATAGTCAAATAACATTGATATCTATTTACATAACGATATTTGATTTGATAGCTTTTCTCATGAGAAAGTACGCAAGTTTTAGTCATTTGTTACGATCGCAGAAATAATTCAGAGACTATTTTTATATATAATTTCTAATAGTTATATCTTCAGCATTCCTTACCAAAAGGTTTTGGAAACAAGCTAAAATATTTGCTTCCATTTAAATCAACTTTAAAACCGTACATGTTCTTGAGATCGTTTTATAATTAGCTGTATAAATGAATGTTGACTCATCAGTTATATTCTTATAATATTCCAAGGAATGAAAAAGAAACTTAGAGTACATATGCTGTATTTTTGCGTACTTCGAAGATCTCAGAGAGATTAATAATCAGATAAGTACATTGTACTCTTAAATTTGCTCTGAAAACGTTAAGCCTGCCCGAAGTACAAATTAAAAAATAAAAGCAGTTGTAAGTTATGACATAATTTTCTTTAACTTATTGAAGTGGAGTATTAAACTCCGAAGACGTATATATAGAATAAGAGTCGACACTATAGAGAAATCTGAATTAGTGTATTAAATTTGTCAAAGATAGCAATAGCTCATTTACTAAAGACCAAACTTGGAACCTCTACATCTCCCCAGATGTACTGTTGGCTATTGAAGTTCGATTTTCCTTCCTCACTGTCTTTACTCACAGTGGTTTTAAAGTCAAGTTTTAAAGCAAATTATAATATTTATAGTACTCTTAAATTATATTTTAGAATAGGAATTAAATACTCTATTATTTTACAATTTAAGTGAGGAATAAAGAATAGTATCTGTGACTGTCACTCAGAGAGAATTAGCAATGAATTCCTTTTAACGAAGCTTTTTCCCAATAAAAAATTTCTGAGGCTCTTAAGTTTCATTTTTACATGTGACGTAATTGCGTAATATATTCATACCTCACCCCGAGAGCCTAAATTCTATCATGAACGAAATGCCAGTGTTTCCTTTTAATAGGTAAAGTCAGAAACCTATTGAAAGGAATTTGGTTTTAATTCATGTTGGCTTAGATGTGAAAACCTATTTACTTTTTTGATATTTTTCCTGGGTATCCCGTTGTCTTTGTTGATTTCCTGCGGTTTTTTCCCTCGTTATAACTGATAAGTCAAAACTATTTCTTACTTCTTAAAGTATTTTTATTACATGTATATCCCAAAATTTAATGGTCTGACTATCTAAAAGTAAATTTTAATGAATTCGTGTTTCCCTTGGATAGACGTGCTCTACTATCTAGCTATTTGTTTAATAATTAAAATCGTAGCTTCATTATAAGATTTTCTTTCCTCACTCTCGTATCCATAGTCATTTCTGCGCATCAAAAGTGAGTAGCAGTTTTCTGGAATGACTATGCTATGGTTTCTAAACATTAAGTAATTATTTTTAAGTTCATCGGCTTATCGGAAGTTTGCGATAACTTTCCTGAATAAGGTGCATTCTCGAATCGCAAGCGACAAAATGTTTCCATTAGTTTCATTCTGTGTATTTACTTCCACATTCTGTTTACTTCAAAAAATTAATATTCTCTTTATCTCAATAATATTTTGTGATTTTTTATGCAGTTGCTGTTGACAGCTTTTAACTACTTCCTCCTGCTTTTTGTTTTTAAATTGCGTTTTATAACTGGCTGTGCTAAAGTAACACCATAGAAATGCTATCATGAAATGCTGTGGTTTGTTTATAACATAGCCATATTTAAGATGTAGCTTAAAAGCAAAGGCAAGTACCCTTTGATGGGTCTATAAGAAAGATCGGAGGCCCTGGAAATTTGATGCGGCCAGCAGAAACGTAAATGGAAACCACCTTCAGAAAATCGTCTTCTTTAGGGTAAGAACGAAAGAGTTAATGATAGAAAAGTGTTGTTATTATATTTCTGAACAATCCTTTAACTTTGGAAGATAGCTATATTTTCACACAAAATTAAGGATACTTTACTCGCAGCGGTGAAGAAAAGGGCTATCTAGATGCCGTGCCTTCCTACTAGGGACTTTAAGCCTACGTGGTTGATGGCTAGACACCAAACAAAGGAAAAAATCCTGACCATCTAAGACTGAGAATTATGTATTACATTAATTTTTAAAAAATTTGAAGAGCAAGGCGAATTATGAAACAAAATCATAACAACAACAATGGCTGTCAGTTATAACAGTAAAGTTAATGTGGCCGAAGTCGTTGTCTATACAATTCTACAGCCGTCCAGTTCAAAACTGCCGCAGAATCACCAAGAAGTTCTCACAATGATGTAGGTGATGTCTTTCATAAATTCCATCGTATTAGGTAGAAGACAGTGATGGACATCGCATTAAACAGAAGACAGTACAGCTATCTTATTTTTAAAACATATGTCAGATACATTGCTGGACATTAAAATTGCTACACCACGAACGAAAACAAATAGCAGAATCTTATTTATTTTATGTATACACTATAGTGGGAAGAAGGCACGATTAAATTTGCAAGTGATTTGAGGGTACCAGCGTACAGGATTTAAGTACATTGAGCTGGCTGTAATCCGGCTGGGCATCGAGTTGAACTGAGCTCGAATGACAGAAACGAGTACTTAATTCTTTGCAGCTTCAGCTTTCCATTAGAGTTCATCAATCATAGTGGCTCGCAAGTGATGGCGTGCCTCTCTTTTAGCAACTCATGACCAGTTGTTCCCAGTGGAAAAAAGATCTGGAGAACGTGATGGTGAGCGGTAATAGTCGAACACCCTTTATATCGATAAAGGTCAGAACAGTACGGCTAACATGCGGTTGTACATTACCTCTTTGAGAAATAGTATTAGGCAGGCGTCGAACATAAGGCACAACCATTATCCTTAATACGTTAAAATGCATCACATTACTATACGAATAAGAGGTTACCAGGATAATATGTCCAATGCCATCCCATACCAGGGCGCCAGGTGCTGGGCCCCTATGAGGATGATGAATGCCAGCTAGGAACGTTCGTTCTCCTTAATGCTTCCACGCATGGATGCGTCATTCATGATTGACGTGGTGCCACCCTTGTGTCCGGTGTCTTTGTTCGTAGAATCTCTGTAGGCGTCTTTCTCTCTGCCAAAGCGTCAAAAGAAGCTGCAACAATGGGCGCCGTACTGACAGTATGTGGGGCTACAGAACATTATCTCACGGTCCGTGCGGATACTTGTTGTCCTGCACACGAGCGCGCTCCGAGTACGGGACATGGCTGCATGATCCCGCAAGGCCAATAAGATAACACGTCTACTCTCTCGAACGTTAGTAGCCCGGGTCCGCTGAGATTCCGCATGGCGTTTACTATGGCCCTCCTGGACGCGTCGATTCCGTGTTTACCCGGAAGTCACAGGATCTCAAACAGCACGAGCAGCAATGTTACTGAGCGATAAACCACAGTCCCGATAGGCTATGATCCTGCCGCGGTCGAATTTCGACACGTGTTGATAAGAGTTTCTCCTTCTTACACGAGGCATAACACGAACTTTACACAAACAATAAATGTTCAAATACGATTTCCAAATGAGAAATCCGCTGTGAAATCTTCCCATAATTTCATATCCCAACATATAGTATACTGCCCTCCAAAAGTTAAGGAACAGCATGATTTTTGTGTCTGATTTGAGAATGAAGCAACATAGGAACAAGAAATTTAGAGGACATGTTCACTAAACAGTTCTTTAATGAATGCGACATAAAATGTTTTTAAAGTTTAATACAAATATTAATTACAAAAAAAATTATTCCAGTCTGGAGAAGGCAGAGAAATCCAGTCTTGGAGAAGCCTCTTTGAAAATACAACTTCCACCGTCGGTGATTCTGGCACAACACGGACGAATTGCACACCTCCGTATTAGGCGGGAAGTCGGGAAATCATCAAAAGATGCGCAAGAGAGATTTCTGGTTGCGTACGCATAAACCGCTTGCAATGGGATCTCACTCCACTACGCCGGAGTTTTCAAAAATTATGAACTCTCTTGACATCCCTCTCCGAACCGGGAACCCAGGGTCACCAGTCCGTGGGGCACGAAGACCACGAAATGTGTGGAAGCTAATTTAAAAGCCGCAATTCTGGCCGTCATGCTAGCCCACTCGTATAGCCGAAGCTACGACCATCCGGAACAGCAATGCCTTTCTGACAATGTAACCGGTCCGTGTTTTTGTGCCCCCAGAGCCGCTACTGTCATAGTATTAAACTAAGCCACTGCAGGCAACCTCAGGAGGACAGTCTTGGAGAAATAGTGCATCACAATTTTTTGAGGAAAAATGTAGAGGTAACATTTTAAAAATGATTTCTAATGAAGAATGTGTCCACCCCTAGCTGCAATACATTGGCAGCAGTGACGTTCCATGCTACCAATTAAGTTGTCGGTCAGTGAAATGGGAAGCAATGATCAGACACGGAGTAATCCTTGTTGAAGCTCATCTAGCGACCTTAAAGGAGAACATAACGCCGCAACCTGTCTCCGAAGGTAGTCTCAAAGATACTGTATAGGATTCAGGTCTTAGTATTGAGCTGGCCATTCTGTCCACTCTATACTGTGACCCTCAAGATATTCTTCAACAACCCGAGCTCGGTGCTGTCCCGCATTTTCATACATCAGAAGAAATTCAGAACCAATAGCAGCGGCATATGGTCAGACATATTGATAAAGATCTCGTCTCGGCATCTCACACCGATCAAAGTTCCTGCATGGAACACAGGCAGGTCAATGTGACTACCAAGGGAGATCCCACTCAAACCAATATTCCACCACCTCTGTAAGCGTGCCTTTCCACAGTGTGGTATTGGTTGCATCTGGTGCGTTGTTCTTTCTAGATCGGTTGAAGACTAGAGACATCCATTGCTGACTGGTCCAAGAGACGTGTTCTCTTGCCCAAAATAAACGGGCACCTCTGTGTCCTTGGGTCAAGGGGACAAAAAGAACTTGTCATCTTCCATACAGACCTGTATTATGTAGGTGTTTGCACCACTGTAGTAGCTGAGATTCTTGTTCCTATTGCCATTAAATGATCTGCCATGATCTGAGGCACAGTAATGTTGCCCGACCTTAAGGCCGAAAGAGCTAAATAACGGTCTCCCGCAGGTGTTGTAACTCTTGGTCTGCCTGGAACATGTCTTCTAGACTCCTTGGATTCAAACTGATTCCATAGTCGATGGCCCACACTACTAGAGGCATTGAGACGTCTAACAGCATCAGCTTGTAACATCCCCATCTCCATCGATCCGATCGCCCGCCACCTCAGCGAATCCGACAAGCGATTTCTTTTGGACATTGATAGACGGTATTGTCAACGGAATTGCTTGTAACAATTGAGGATCAACACTCGTGAACAAAACTTACAACTTTTGCATTTTCTCTCCAATTCCTATACAAGTATTAATTTCTATAAAATAAAAGTAGCATCTGTTGTTTTCACACATATTTTCTTAAACTTCGTTACTATCATGCTTATAAACTGTGAATTTAAATGTTAGTGACATTTTTGTAATGGCGAGCTTTGAAAAACGTTCCTTAACTTTTGGAGGGCAGGTACCCTTCATGCAAATTTGACGTTTGTTACATACGCCTTCATGGTATAGTGATTTTAATGGTTAGCAGTGTAATTTATTATCACTTCATAATAGAGTTTCCAAAAGACACACTGTTAGCATAAATTTAGGTATTTTGCATAATGAAACTCGAAAGGCATACGAAACGAACGTGCGCCAAGGTATATATTGGCGAGAGAAAGTAAAGCTCGTGTGCAATGCAGTATATTTGATTTTTCACCCTAGCTACTTGTACCTGGCCAAAGGTCTAATTCAGTAGTACTTTCTTCTCTTTCAGGTACGATGGCAAAGTATATTCCTGTTTATTTTTCTTATTGCATAATATAGGTAAGCCAGATGATATTTAGGACTGATGATGATTCTCTGTAAGTTATTCTGTTCAATACTTCAGTGTTTTAATGTCCTTGAACATTATTACTTTTTGTTATGCTTAAGTTAAGCAAAATTATCCTATTTTATTAAAGATTTCGTAGTTAAGCTTTTGACTTATGATTCTTTAATTCTGTGCTTGAGGAAACGTACTCATTACGCCTTCAGTGCTAATGCACAACCAACAAAAGATTATGAGACTGAGAAATTGAAATTTTGTAATGTTGTAAGATTCCAGGGGCATAAAGTGTTAAAACTCTTTGTTGAAAAAAAAACTAGTTACAAAGTTTATAAGAATAATTGTAACAAGTAATAATGTCTATTCTAAAAGAATCAATTTGTATAGAAAAATTAACAGATGAAAATTATTCAGTGTGGAAATTTAAAATAAAACAACTTCTAATAAAAGAAGGTTTAGATGATGTTGTATTCGAAGAAAAACCGGAAACTGATACTGATATTTGGTTAAAGAATGATCGTAAAGCTAAAGCTTTAATATGTCTAAACATTTCGGATTCGCAAATTATCCATGTTTTACATAGTAAATCTGCAAAAGAAGTTTGGCAGAAGTTAAAATGTGTCCATGAACGTGTAAATTTAACAAATAAGTTATTTCTTCTTAGAAAACTATATTCCATTAGATATAATGAAAGTTCTAAAATGCAGGAACATATCAAAGGAGTACTAGAACTGGCCGAAAAGCTGCGTAGTATAGGTGAAGAAATTAAAGAAAATAACTTAACAGCAATACTACTATGTTCTTTACCAAATTCATACAACTCCTTAATAACTGCAATAGAAAGTAAATCGGAAGCTGAATTGTCGCTAGAATATGTTAAAAACATATTCTATTATGAGTATTGTAGACGTGTGGAAACTAAGAAAGTTCAAAAGTACGATTCAGTTGCTTTAAAAAAGTAAAAGCGAAAATAAACCAAAGTATGTTACACAATTTTGTACTTATTGTAAGAGAAATAACCATACGATAAATGACTGTTTTCATTTAAAACGCAACGCTAGAACTTCCCCGAAAACAGATGTAAATAATAGTAAAGTAAGAAATTATTCTCAAAATTATGAAAGTAATGCATGCCAAATAGCAAATACGCAAAGTGTAGAAAACATAACAAAACTTAAAGAAAATAAGTATTTTAAAAGTATTGAAACTGAAAATACACAGATTCAGTTTAATCAAGTTCTAAAAGTGGAAAATAAACATGAAAACACGCAAACGCAAGAATGGGTTATCGACTCGGGAGCCTCAACTCATATGTCGAGTGATAAGAATTTTTTCTCTCGGTTAAATGACTCTAATAAACAAATAGTAACTGTAGCCAATGGTGCTAAATTAAATTCTTATGGTATTGGTGAAGGTTATTTTAAAGTTCAAAACTTAAAGGGTCAGGTTACACAAATAAAATTGGAAAATGTATTGTATGTACCAGGTTTAGATAGTAATTTACTTTCTGTTCAATCTGTTACCAATAAAGGTTGCATTGTTACATTTGATAGTAATAAGTGTTACATAAAGCGTAACAATATACTCGTAGCCGACGGCAACGCTCAGCAAGGTTTATATAAATTGACCGTAAACTCAATTGATGAGAAAGCATACTTAGCTAATAATGTTTCATGTTCAAATACGAACTGTATACTAAAATGGCATCAAAGATTAGGCCACAGAAATATAGATGCCATAAAAACACTTGAGAAAAATGATTTGGCAGACGGCATTAAACTTGGCAAATGCACTCATAGTGTGGAATGTTCTACTTGTGTAAAAGCGAAACTAACTGAAACACCTTATCCCAAAACTAGTTTTAGATCTAAAAATCCACTGGATTTAGTGCACACAGATATGTGTGGGCCAATTGAAGTCAACAGCTTAGGAGGGAAAAGATATTTCGTAACTTTCATTGATGACTATTCGCGTTATACTCAAATTTATTTTATTACTTCAAAAGATGAAGTATTCGACAAACTTAAACAGTATGTTGCATCGACAGAAAATAAATTTAGAAAGAAAATAAAGGTTCTCAGATCCGACAATGGTACAGAATACTGTAACGAAAGTACTGAAAATTATTTAAAGAAACTCGGCATTTTTCACCAAACTTCGGTTCCTTATTGTCCGGCACAGAACGGCGTCGCAGAAAGGAAAAATCGCTCTTTAATAGAAATGACAAAAGCTATGCTAATAAACTCTAAATTACCGAAAGGATTCTGGGCTGAAGCAGCAGCTACTGCTGCATATTTTCAAAATAGGTTACCAACTAAAGCCACAGATAGAACACCATATGAATTGTGGAATGGTAGAAAACCAAACTTAAGTCACTTACGAGTATTTGGCTGTACAGCATTTTATTATGTGAACAAACAAAAACGGCGTAAATTCGGCAACAGAGCCGAAGAAGGAATATTCGTAGGATACGATTTAAGAAGTAAGGGATACAGGATTTATGTAGGTGGAAGAAAAATAATAGTAAGTAGAACTGTTAGATTTTCAGAAAACGCGTCTTTACCTGACAAACTTGCAGAAAATAATGCTGAAGATTTAGAATTAATTCACTTCAATAACTCGCAAGATGATGAAGAAAATAATGAAGAAACATCTTTTGGCGATGATTTTACAGAAGATTCAAAAAGTTCCGAAGAGTTAATTAAATGTGAAGAAAATGTAGAAAGAAGGGTTTCTAGCAGATCAACCAAAGGGGTCCCACCGGAAAGATTCTCTTATAAAGCAGAAGACGAAGAATCAATCTTACTTAAAATTAAAGATCCAGAAAGCTTTGAAGAAATTCTAAACTTACCAAAACATGAACAAGAAGCTTGGATCAAGGCTATGCAAGAAGAAATACATTCTCTAAAAGAAAATGAAACCTATAAACTTACAGAATTACCACCAGGAAAACATGCAGTAGGCAGCAAATGGGTGTTTAAGACAAAATATGATGAAACTGGTAAAAATATAAAATACAAAGCACGCTTAATAGCCAAAGGATTTACTCAAAAATACGGCAGTGATTATGATGAAACTTTTTCACCAGTAGTGAAACACACTACGATAAGAGTTTTCTTAGCATGGGCAGCGTATAATAATGCCAAGGTACATCAACTAGATGTTAAAACAGCTTTTTTTGTACGGCAACTTAAATGAAGAAATATATATGGAACAACCAGAAGGATTCGTGGTTCCGGAAGAAAGACATAAAGTTTGTAAATTACAGAAGTCGATTTATGGTCTCAAACAAGCAGCTAGGTGATGGAATGCAGAAATTGAAAATACGCTGAAGAATCTGGGGTTCAAAGCAAAGCAGATCCGTGTCTTTTCTTCACAAAAGTGGTTCGTGATAAAAGAATTAATTTAATAGTGCATGTTGATGACATCCTAATAAGTTCTACAGAAGGACTAATTCTTCAAACAATTAATGATTTAAAGAAACGTTACCAAATAACGCATCTTGGTGAAGCTAAATATTTCTTAGGCATGGAAATAAATCGCAAGGAAGATGGAAGTTATCTCTTATCACAGAAAAATAAAATAAATCAACTTGTCGAGCAATTTCAACTTGAAGAAGCGAAACACGCTAGCACACCAATGGAAACGAACTTTTATAACCTAAACAAGGTAGAAAATCTCCTAACTTCAAATGATAAATTTCGCCAAGATATTGGAAGTCTTTTGTATATATCGTCTATCACAAGACCAGATATCACAGCTTCAACTCGCATACTCAGCAGAAGGTGTAATAATCCACGTCAAAAGGACTGGAATGCTGTTAAAAGAATCATTAGATACTTAAACACGACAAAGAACCTATCCTTACAAATTTCGTCGAGTGAAGAACCTAATATTACAGTTTATTCAGATGCTGATTGGGGACAAGATATTGAAGATAGAAAATCTACATCAGGAAGTGTTATTTTATTAGGAAGGAACTGTATTTCATGGTTTTCAAGAAAACAAACTTGTGTTTCTTTATCCTCAGCAGAAGCTGAATATGTTGCACTATCGCAAGCTATGCAAGAACTATTATGGCTATTAAAATTAACAGAAGATTTCAATCTACCCCAAACTCTACCGATAAAGGTATTTGAAGATAATCAGTCTACTATAAGACTTGTAGAATCTGAAAAATTCAGTTCACGCACTAAACATATTGATACAGAAGTTCATCATATACGCGACTTGAATAACAAAGGAATAGTAAAACTTGCTTATCTTTCAACAGAGGAAATGGTTGCTGATATTATGACTAAACCAATTCCTAAAGCTAAATTTCAGTTTTGCAGGAATGAATTACAATTGGTATGAGTTTCATTAGCTAAACAGGGGCAATGTTAGCATAAATTTAGGTATTTTGCATAATGAAACTCGAAAGGCGTACGAAACGAACGTGCGCCAAGGTATATATTGGCGAGAGAAAGTAAAGCTCGTGTGCAATGCAGTATATTTGATTTTTCACCCTAGCTACTTGTACCTGGCCAAAGGTCTAATCCAGTAGTACTTTCTTCTCTTTCAGGTACGATGGCAAAGTATATTCCTGTTTATTTTTCTTATTGCATAATATAGGTAAGCCTGATGATATTTAGGACTGATGATGATTCTCTAAGTTATTCTGTTCAATACTTCAGTGTTTTAATGTCTTTGAACATTATTACTTTTTGTTATGCTTAAGTTAAGCAAAATTATCCTATTTTATTAGATTTCGTAGTTAATCTTTTGACTTATGATTCTTTAATGTGCTTGAGGAAACGTACTCATTACGCCTTCAGTGCTAATGCACAACCAACACACACATTTTCCATTGCATGGGATAATATTATTATCATGCCTATAACAAACGTGGGAATGATCCGAGGAGTCGTTCAAATTATCCATCAGTTGCTCTTACAAGTGTCTCCTGCAAAATTCTGAAACCTGTGCAAGGAATGATAAATGGTAAATGAGTAGTATATTACTTAGATAAAACTATAAACCACTTTGACACGGGGGGGGGAGGAGATCTTTTGCCAAGTGCTTTATGGAAGGGAAGTTCTACGGTTGATAATATTCTGCTGTTAGGAACAGCTATTGCGGATTTTTTTTGAAGTGATTTGTTTTAATATCCTTTCATATTAAAATATAGATGTATAAAACTTGGGGATATCGAATTTTAGATGACTTCAACTGCGAGTTGCTGGAAAAATTTCCTGTTTTTTCTTAGAATTTCTGAAAAGGATAAAAATTTTTAATTTTTCTGGATTCTTTGATATCTGAAGTTCAAAAAGAGAACATATCACAGAAGTCAGTGCTGAGTGTCATTCTGTTCAAGGTAAAAACTAGCTCTAGCTTGAAGGAATTTATTCTGAACAGGGGAGAAGAATACTATATGAGGTCAACTTGCAAATACGATTCAACGCACTGAAACACAACTGCAGTTTGCTGTTAGTAGACTAATTAAATGGTCTATTATAAATGGGTTCAAGTATTCTAATCGGAAGATAGTATGTGTGCTTTTTTGTCACAGGGAGGGTTTTGCATCCTTACTAGAAGCTGTATTGGGAAGTTTCATTAAATCAGTTTTTCAGGAATTGCGTTTTAAATGTAACATTAGGCAATAAACTTAACTCGTGTTTTGAACTTGAAGAGAAAGTTGCTCTCTGAGATTCAACTTACTACTTAAAACCTTTTCGAATACGCCGTGGCAAGAAGAATGAAGCATAGTTCCACATTTATAGAGCTTTCATTAGATAAAAACTTAATTGTGGATTTTACATTAGATCAAAACGTTATTGCGGTCTATGTATCTACACGAGATCTTGTCGAAACCTATCACGTTCCTCTTTGAGTGTCTGCGTGTGATTATGGCAAAGCCTCGAGGGCTATCTGCCTAAGGGGAGGGATGTCTTCGTGGAGGACTTTGTAAGGGAAATTGGCTCGTATACACGTTACACATGGGGAAAAACACGGAAACGCCCATGCAGCCAGCCAGTTCGTGGGATTCGAACCTCCGACCGAACTATCAGTGTTTAGTGACTTTACAGCTCGACCGATGATCATCACTGAGCAATGTGGATCAGTTCTGGAGCTCTCTCCATTGCAAAGCGTCCATGTGGAACGTTTCGAATCACAACCACAGCCGAGAAGCAAGCAGTTGTCGTTTCGATACTCCTTCCAAATAAAGTCTGAACCTTCACATCTTGCTCGAGATCTGATGCTTGTTGACCAGAGCGAAAATTGATATCCCAGCTGTCCTTAGAGATTCTTTGTTACAAGTTCGATCGCTTTTGAGGATATCTGATTTAGAGAATATAGCTCCCAATGCTAACAAATAATGGGAAATCCCACCGTAGAGATACTCACAGCTTCAGCTATAAAATATCTTCATGAACTTCAATAGAAACAGCACAAGCGATATAGGGTACGCATCTTTTCTGATAAGTGTAAATTTGAATGCAGTGATTAAACGTCTATCTGCACCGATATATCGAATGTGTCTGATTATGTCAGATCAAAGTACACTTCTGGTAATACCATCAAAACCTATAAATGCATGATATCTATTCTGGTTTAATGCAGAAATCACGGCCTAGCGAATTTGCCATCTATTCCAATTTACTGAGTGCTCTGAAATTTTTTACAATGATTACAACCAAAACCTTTCAAACTGAGAGTTTCTGCTTCTGTAGGGTGTCTTAAAAGGTCGTTGCCAAACTTAACATGCTGATCTGCCATACCTAAACAAACAAGATTTACACAGGAAATTGTGTCCGAAGATGCAGACGGTGACCGCTAGGGCAAAGTTCGCAGGCGTAGATGGGGAGAAAGTCAGTCCAAAGAGGTGTTGATATGATTTTCATTAAAGAACATGCTTAAATCACAGCAATATAAAAAATGTTCAAAATTCCTTCCATTCTCCGCAATGCATACTTCACAACGTCAACTCATGGATTCACAGACCCGTTCAAAATTGACAGGTGTGTCACGGACACCTGCTGCCGCTTCCACGATTCTGGCGACGAAATCCATGTCCGATGTCACGGTCATCTCGTGTCATCGATGTTACGGATTTCGTGTATCTCCACAGGCAGAAATCCAGGGGAGTCAGGTTGGGGGATTGCGGTGGCCATGAGACAGGACCGCGGCACCATTACAAGTAGTGCATATCGGCCAGTTCATCCTTCTCCTGCAACATCCTCACCTGAAATTATCCCACTTCCCATTCTCCCATAAGCCTGCAAACATTGCCCTTACGGCAGGTTGGTTCTGCATATTCACAAATAAGCTAACTTATTCAATTAATCACATTTATTTACAATTACATAGCGAAAGAGAAGAGCATGCTACCAAAACATATCACGCCGCGTTTCTGCACGTTAGCGATAACAGCATAGGCACGAGGAAGACTAACTCACAAGAATCAGTTCAGTTCACTTGGGGGAAAAGTCCAGAGTTTAGTTGTAGCACTGCTATACATGAAAAAGACAAACAGTTAACATTTAATTTGAAAGTTCGTTGCATGGTTGCTGCATACTCTAGCTGTCACCGTTCGCATTTTCGAACACAAGTTCCTATGTAGTTGTTGTTATTGTTATTATGGTATGACAGTCTTTGTTTGTTATGGTATGTCAGAATAATGTGTTAAGTTTGCAATGACCTTTTGTGACACCGTGTATACGTCTGGAAACAAAGACATGTCAGAATTAGAGGAAAAAAAAAAAACTGTTTAAATAACTGCCTAAAATGCGGTCAAATTTTTTTGGCAAACTGTCTCATGCACTGATATTCAAAATGTCATCAAGTAGAAAAAGCACTTTAAATGGCAGCAAGTGTGAGATAATGAGGTTAATCATATCATGATTGAATGTTCATTTTTTAATCGTTGCCGTCAACATTATATTAAGGTTCTTTTAATATTTCTTTCAAGAACATTTTTGGGACAATCTGCATTTTGAATTCTTTTTTTTCCCCTCCTTCAAGAAAGTGTTTGTTGTAATTTGATGTGACTTTTGTTTTACTTTAGAAAAATATTTGGATTTTAGCATATGCTGAAGTCTCTCATCTGGATGTTTCTACATTTCTGTAACATTTCGTTTGTCTTTTCCATATCCCATTGCTTTTCACATAGCTATAATATAGAACCCTACATTTATTTTAATAAGATTTATTTTCTTATTAGTTGCACGAAATTTTATATTACATTCATGTAGCATGTAATTTTAGCATATGCATTTATATTGCCTCATGCTAATTTTAATAGTTATTGTCATTTTGAATTTAATTCTTGATAGGAATATTATTTGAATCATTTTTATCTTTTTATACTTTGCTTTTGTTTCACCCATTGGGATCTGGAAGGCTTTTGCACCCAAAATCCGAACCAACCGACCAGTCACGCAATTTACCATTTCTAGTTTTTATCTAATTTGAGAGAGTAATGATTATAAAAAGAAGTCAAATAATTGAGCTCGCCCCAGTTTGAAACATTTCCTAAACAGCTTATGAATGCGCTGTTTGCTGATTAAAATATATCTGAAACTTCGTTACAGCTATTTAATTTTTTTGAAAGAAATTCTAGTCACATGTACTTGTCATCCATGAAGAGAAGAGAAACATGAATAATTTTTCAACGATTAGAAAGTCTTTTAAGCACTAAATTTTCTTTTAAAACATAAATAAATAAAAAAGAAAAAAAGAAAAGTCGTCAGCTGAAAGGTTTGGAAGGCAGAGACTGGAAGAAAATGATATTGAACTAAACACATCTAGCCAAAAGGATACGAAAAAAAATCATTAAATCTTATCGGTGACGAAAATAATGAAGATAAATTAATAAAGAGTAAAATAATTCATGATATAGCTATTCTTCAACATAAAATTAAAAAAAAAAAATTCTTACTGTGCAATAAGTCCAGCCCATTGTTTATTTGCATAATCGACTAACTAGAAAGGGGAAAAGAATATTATCATAACAAATGCACTTAATCATATGATAAAAATAAGTAGAAATTGTTTTACTACATAAAGGAAAGATAAGCTTAGAATGCAATAGATAAATCAAAGTAATTTTATTCAATAAATTGTTAAATAAGCCATCTAAGAAGAAGTTCGCCAATTTTTAAAGTTCGTATTGACCTTATTTTTCGACCATTAATTACCTTATGCATTTTTACATAGTCTGAGTTTCCTAATCTAGCGTAGTAAAGTTATATGCAAGTAAAGGAAACTAAATCATACCTCTCCTGAAGGCCCCCAGAGTGTAATCTGGTTCCTAGCATTATATTCATATTGCACTAGCTCCTGAAATAGGAAAGAACATTTCCGTTCATTTGCATAGACAAGTGTCAAATTTTTGCCAAAACGTGAGATTATGACATTTAAATGAAGGTATGTTTGATTAAAACGTGTAAACCAGAAGGTGATGAACCTAATTTATTCATTAAATTAATTATCAGGTATATTAATTTCGTTTTCAAATTTATATTTAGTTTAAAATAAACCAATAAAAATAATTAAAGCCTAACAAATAATCAATGACAGCGACTAAATACTCATATATTTTTTAATTAAAATGTGCATCATTGAATACAAAAAATAAATAAATAAATAAATAATAATAATAAAATAATAATAATAAAATTATATTACTACCTAAAGATTTTGTCTACATCTCGAATTTTAAGCCTAAAATGTCTCCAAAAACGTGGTTTTCGCACATGCAAAAACCACGTTTTGAAGACACAATTTAAGCTAAATATCCGAAACAAAAAATTTAGATAGCAAAAACCTAACGTTTCTAACCAAAAATATTTGACAAGAATCCATGTACACAGCGATACGTTTTAACTTCAAAAAACATCTACGAATTGCACATTCTAGGCAGCGAAGGAATCTACGAACTGCGCACACCTCGCTTCAATAAATTAACAAAACAACAATAAATTAAATTTCGCCTATATACTTGTGTCTATACATACATAGAAAATAAATGTCGAAAAAGTGAATTTCGAATACTTTTGGGTAAATAATATTGGTGGTTTATAAACGAGATTCTAAATGATGAAGACGATAAAAGCGAAAACAACCAGAAATGCAATGTTCAAGTAAATGAAAACGGCGCTGAGCTATATTATAGAGGGATATATTTCAATACTTATAATTAAATATATTCACCGAAATTTAAGAAAATTAATTGTAAGTGAATTTTGTGGAGGAGAAGAATTTGAGTGGGCAAAGGAAATGGGATTTTTATGAGATTTTAATTATTTAGAACAGTAATTTTAACTTTCAGTTGCCTGAGATGAACAGGAACAGATTAAAGGGCCTTGGACACTTACGGTTTTTACATAGACTGCTACCATAATCTACACTAATGTTAAAAATTAAGTTGAATTTGCATGTTTTAGCTATTTTCTAGAAAAGTACTGAACGAAAGCTACTAATTATGCTTCCAAACACAAGCCGCAGGTTTTTAGTTTCGAAAACCCAAACATACACGTATATATGAACGGATTATTTAAGGAAAGGATTGCTAAAAGCAAACGGAGCATTTTCTCCTCTTTGTTCACCTCCACTCCTCGATTACTGTGATTTTCATGTGCAATATTTAGTAAAATTCAAAAGCAGACAATTAAAATGAGCAACCATCAGTTTAGATAATGAAATAAGGTCATGAATCGTCGGGAGATTGGAAACAGGGCATTGCCAAGTGCAGGTTGCTAGAGATGTGAATATAACATCCAGCAACATTAGAAAACAGTTTAAGGACAGTGTATCTGTAGGCAGTAAGCCTGGGAAAAGGCCGGAACTCGAGACTTCTACTGGATATTATTCACCCCCAAGATGATGGCGACGATCAGTGAAAATTGATATTTGTCCATTTCATTGCTGCGCAACAACTATACAACAAATTTTTAGTTCTCTCAAAATCTTCATGCTGCCACAGTGAGCGAGTTTCATGGGTTATTGTTACCAGAAAGTTACATTAGAGAGGTTTGTGCGCAAGACAGCCCGTTTAGAATGGTGCAAAACTAGGAACAAAGCATCTGTGAGGGATCATTCGCTTCGCAGGGGAGTCCCAATTCAATCTAACCATCATCCTTGGCATACCTTCATCTAGAGAGAGAGAGCAAGAGTTCCTCTTTATGCCTTCTAACATCCAAAAAAAGGACCAGTATGGGAACGGAGATTTGATAGTCTGTTCAGGCATTTTGCTGCCCGGGTTACAGATCTTCATGTCTTTGACAGCGGTTCCGTGACTACTGTAAGTTTTAAGAAGAGATTTTAAGCCGTATGTTTGCCATTTCAGAGATGCAGTTAACCTCAGCTCATTTTATGGACGACAGCAAGGACATTAAATGGAGGATTGCACAGCAATATCTTCAAAGCCAAAGCCCATAGAACATATCTGGAACACTCTTGGGAGGGCAACTGCAGTTCACATTCCCTTTTCCAGAACCGTCGAGGACGTAAAAACAACGCTGATGCTGGAGGAGAATCGACTGACACAGGGGCTGCCTCATTTGCAAGTCACGTTGTGAGAGCTGTATGATTGGTAGAAGGAATTATACTCCCTACTAGCCTCCTTTTTGTTTGATCTTTCAACCTCTGTTTTAGATCTTGCGCCTATGAGCCTTACGTATGATCATGCGTGTATACCATGACTGCATTTCTTTTTCGTTATTTTATTGACCTATGTCCATGCCAAATTTCATTAAAATCTGGCCTTCAGTTTTGAAAATAACTCTTTTAAGTTTGAATTGTAAGAAATGAAACTTTACTGTTAGCCATGTTCCAACACTTGCTATAAAATACTTAAGACGGATGGTCAGACAAACAAACATAAAAAATTAGCATTTTCATGGACACACTAAATCCTTTTGAGCTCTTCTATTTTCACAAACCTTAGAATATTAGTAATTTGCCTTGATGCATTATTTTGGAGTATATGCTAATATGCTAATTGAGTATTTGTGACATGCAAGTTCTTTAAGACAGATGTAACTGAGTATGAAACGCAGAACAGCCTCATAAATGAGCAACTTGTTACTTATATACGAGTATAAAACAAAATTTTCTTTTCGCTTTAGCGACTCGAAGCTTTTAGGAAATGAATGTGCTACAAGTATCCTACTCTTTACGAGTGCTTGCTTTTACGAAAGAAATTCAAAAACTATTTTTGCTCTTCCGAAAAATGGTATAACCATTATTTTTATGTGGTGGTCGCAGAAAAGTATGAATTCTATTGGAATAGAGCAAGCAGATTTACGACGGTTTTATAAGATGTTTCCACTGCCTGCAAAGAACTACACAGAAGAAGATATGTGCCAGTTTAAGAAATCAAGCATATTGTCTAACTTGAAGCCATTTATATCAGTCAGAGCAAACTTCACTTTCGCCATATGAGGCAGGTCATAGAAGTTATTGATTCGATGACCTGATGGAAACAAACAGTGAATAAGATGTTTTTAAACAGATGCTTTTCATACTCTCCTGTCCTAATCCGCGTGCTATGCGTCTTCCACTATTGAACCTCTGATAACTCTGTTTGGCACACCGTGGTCTCTCCTGCTGCCTTTAAGTATATATGCTCAAACATTTTTGCCCCATGCACCCCTTTCACATTGCTAAAGGATTATTCTCTTCCTTCTTTGCAGAACTCAAAAAATACATATACATTTATTTTAATGTGTTTTACATATTAAAAAAAATACAGAAAATGTTGAAAAATACCAAATCTTAATTAAAAGTAGTTAAAGTATTCATAAACTAAAACTAAGTACTTGATAGGTAAATAAAAGGCTCACCGCATTCCTCTTCTGAAACTATGAAATTTCCCCTCTATTTGAAAAACCTTGGTTTATGCAGATGAACTAAGTGGTTATCATATTATTCTTAAAGTGTTAGTTTAGTTTTAAAGAGCCGTTTGACAGAAATTTTTTTTTCTTTCTCCCCTTTATAGTCGGAAATGTTCAAAACTCTTATTGTACGAATTGATAATTGTTTTACATCGTTTCCGATTAAGAAATATTACGCAGTAAATTTATGCTTTCGTTAAGTGTGGAAACTTATGTATTGGGCGAATGTGAGCTCAGTCAGAGGTTTGAAACCTCACCTAGATAACGATAGTGCCGACAGCAGGGGGTACTTTAGTCCATATAAGAAACGCTTGGGATGTCTGCCCATCCTCTTCTGGTAAATAATATAAGTGATTATTTTTAATATTAATCCCCATTTTTCATTATGACAATCAAGTCTCAAGCAAGTGTATATGATATCTATGAATACTTTAAGAACTAGGAAAGAACAAGCATTACGATAGGATCTCCGTGTCATTTAGTGTGTAACTAGCAAGTTATGGCTTTCACGTAAATATTGAATAATAAAAAGAAAAATAGTAAGCTCTGTGGTACGTTGGGCTAAAATATGTAACTTGGAGAACTGAGTATATCAGGTAGGAACTGTTTGCATTTGTTACATTTAGAGGAAATCTGAATTACAAAGAATGTGTCCGTCAATGACTTTTTTAAAAAATAAATTACCGTAACAATGATCGTAAAGCTAGAGTAGCTGATTTTGTTTTAGGTGAATCGTTACGACGAATCAAATGAAGGAATTTTGATGGAAGAACCGGATTAATAAAGCAACTATATTCGTTACCGAAAAAAATTGTATTTGTTTCCGGGTAAGAATTGAAGAGTCTTTATTTGATGGATGCAAATTTACGTAGGGAAAGAACAAAACATTTAAAATAGTTATGGTGAAATTTCAGTAAAGATAATGAGGAAAAAATACATGTGTGAAAATAAATTGTGTTCTTCCTTAATTAGGCAGTTTTAATATTTTTTCATTCTGAAATAAAATTTTTAAATTAAATCTAATTTAAATTAATTATACATTCAAAAGGATTCAATTATTATGATTTATTATTTAACCACTTATTTATTATTAAATTGTTTAATTACTTTAAATTAATAAAATAATAGATATTAATTAAATTGAATTAAATTAATTTAATCTTTTTAGTTAAAGAGAAATGTACCTTTAAATAATTTTTTGAATTCATAATTACTTTTTAAAATGGAGAAAAATCTTTTAAATAATAAAAGAAGCAATATGATATATTTAAACATTTTTAGGTCCCTGTACTTCATTTATGCAATCGTAAAATATCCTTGGCAGGGTAGAAAGTTTGCGATTCAGTTGAAATTTAAATTTTCCAACTACTGAACACATTTTAAAATAACGTTTTATTTATATTTCAAACCAGCTTTAGGAATTTACGGCGATTTCTGTAAAAATTTACTGAAGGGAAAAGGAAGAAAAGAAAAATGAAAAGGACAAAATAATTGTTGTTTTTAGATACTTTTGCAAAAATTTCAATGTTTTATTATAATTCACGCATGTATTTATTGAGAACAGCTGTTTGAGTAAGTGGAATGAAAAGGTGTTAATTTTATTTCTAGTATAGCTGAAGACTGTAATAACCGTATGCGTTACGAATTCAGATTATCACTTTATATAATTATGGATAACAACTGTATTAATTACTTACTAATGGGGTTTTTGCTAAGTGTACAGCATCCTGTATCCAACGTCCAAGAAGAAAATGCTTATCTGACGACAGTAAAATATCCATATCGTCATACAGATTTAATATAGATTCTGAAACTAACCTGAGAAAAAAAATATGCATTAATCCTACGTATTTTGATATATTATACTGAAAATAAATAAAACAATCAGCATTCAAATAACTCTTTATGCATTTCGTAATTTCAAAGCATAAAATTTTCATATTTCGTTTAAAAATTAAAAAAACTTTAAGGAGGTTTAAAATTATTCTTGATAAAGTCAATGTGTATTTTAAAAAATAAGTTACTAAGCTGAAGAATTATTAGTGAAATATATAATTTTTGTACATGATCTAGGTCTAGAACAATAATTTGTACTTGAATATAAGATTATTATAAGAATATTTTTGATGAAATATTGCTAAATAATATAGGCAATAATAGAGCTAATTAACGAGGATTTTCATGGTTGCGAAATATGAAGATGCACCAGATTTATTAAAAGAAGCTAATTATAATCGAAACCCATGCATCTCTTCAGTGTGCCAGAAGATGTAATTTCAAGATTGGTACATAATGTAAGATACAGACTTTTAAATAACTGCATATCATTATCGGTTCTTTTTTTTTATGAGGAAAAAAAAAAAAAAAGAGCCGTTAATGATAGCTACTAGTCGAAATAACATAAATGCTGTAGGTGATTTTAGGGGATGTTTGTTGAAATATTTATTGTTGCAGCTTCATGAAGCTTTGATTAGGAATTTTATGCAAAGAAACAATTATTTCCCAATATCTTAGAAGATTATTATAGGATGTATATATTAAATATCTGTAATATTAATATATATTAAAGATTTTATAGGATTAGAAGAATTTATTATAACGTTAATTTAGCTTTAGTATGAGGGTGTGATGCTTCGTTGTACTTATGAAATTGCTTTTATTTCTAAGAAAAAAAAATATGAGGGTTTAAAAGTGATTTCATCTTTTGAGGAAGGATGATCCATTTCATGGTTATGAACTGTTCTTTTACAACTACAGAACAGATATTTTTTAGTTGCAAGAGAACGAATTAAAAGTACATCGTATTTATTCTTAATTACTGAAAGTGAGAACTAAAAGGCCACCCTATTCGTTGTCGTAGAGTATCATGAATTAATGATTATAAATTATAAGATGAAAAATTAGAAATTTAGTTTAACTCTTGTCAAACTATAAGATGAAAAATAATTAGAAATTTTGTTTTTTTTTATAGATTGAAGATAATATATTGACGGCAAGTATCATTACTTACAATTTTATTTCTTCTTACTTATTTTGAATTATTTTTATCTTCAGTAAAACAACCTGGCAAGAGTTTTACATAAATATGCAAACCAGTTTAGATGATAAAACAAGGAGCTAGAATTGAAATTAAACTGAAATTTTGAAGTAAAATATATTTTTTAAACAATTTTGAGTTATTATTTTTCATACTTTTTATTTTAAATGTCTTGTTACACTTCCATACTTTTAAATAACATTTCCTTTTAGTTTATTCTAATGTTTTAGCATCACATGTGATAAAATTGAAATGCATCTGCAAAGAATTTTACATGTCTTAAGTGTTGTTCATTTCAAGAGATATTTTGATTTTTAAGAATAATAATAAATTTCATATGTTATGCTATTTTACTATATATAACAGAAATGTTAGTAGTAGTTACACTTTGTTGGGTTAAACGCATTTAATCTGTCAAATGAAAAACAGAAGAATATTTGATCAATTTATAAGCAGTTTAGGATTCCGATTTTACTTTATATAATCAGATATAATTCATGTAATTTAAATAAGCAATTTCTTATCAAATCGCATTATTTAACTTTTCATTTACTCTCCCCAAGATCTTGCAGCCTAATTTTTTTCTTTAAAATTTTCAGAACATTACATTTATAGACTAATATATAATAAAATTCTTCAGTTTACAGAGGTTTATTGTGACTCTACCGATATTACACAGAACGCAAAGGAGTATTATTTACTAAAGTCGTAAGATATTTTCTCCCTCCTTACCGCTTGCTTGCCTTCGGGATGTGACTGGAAACCCGCCTGGCTAGCAATCGGAAGATGCGGAATTTTGATTCAAAGGAAGGGCATTTCCCGACTCCAAAAAATTTTAGATGACTTTAGAAGTGGCGCCCGAACTAAAAGGTGGTAAACGATAATTCATCTCCACCAGGATCTGGCGAATGGATTCATTCCTCCCTAGTGGCCTTTTAAGTTAGGGAGAATGTAAAGCATTGTCTCTCTCCTTACCCTGCCCTGCAAGGTGCAACTGGAAATCTCCTCCGGCTAGCAAACATATTTCGATTTCCAGGGAAGATATAACTAATTTTCTCACCTCTCCTTACTCCAAAAATTACTCCAAAAATTTCTAAACCACTGTAAAAATTTCTGTTTTTATTTACTATTTTGTGATTACTTAAACTGAAAAACCAAATGAATGTCTTAGCAGTAAAACATGCTATTATGGGGAATAAATTTGTATTTAACTTTTATTTTTGAACATATTATTACTAGAATTATATTAGCACCAGAACCTAAGAAGTAAAAAAGAAATTTTTGCGATACGAGTAGTAAAAGTAAATAAAATATGCACTGCGATGTCATTCTTGTGTATATGTTTTTGTTTAATGCGTGCACCGAGAAGAGCATGTACGCGAAAGTACACAATATAGAATAGTAAAATACATAATATGCAGAACATGAATAAATATGCAATAAAATGTAACAATAATGATCCCGGATTCGCTAATAATGCATTCCAAGACTTACAGTGAATATGTGAAACAGATGTTAATAACGAACGCAATATTAAACATGATATTCGTGCGACAGCTGTACGGATGATCAGCTACGCAGTATTAATGTATACTGTCTATTACATTGCATATTACACTACCAATTAAAATAATGCAATATATACTGAACACACTAAAATATTTCTCTCTCCTGCGCAAGAAACATTATTATTATTTTTTTTTTACTGGGGTTGGCATTTTAATGAGTCCTTAAAAACGGCAGAGCAGTGAAGACATACTGCACTTGTACTATACAGTAAATGTACTATACTGCTTCAAGTGATGCTAAAAATGCAATAGGAGTATCACGCAAGAAGAGGGGTCGGAGGAGTGACCCATAGTCTGAGATACACGCAAAATACTGCAAAATGCATTCTTATACACTTCATCTGTATGGTTACACCGGTCAAAGCGCAGATGTGCTCATTTTTTGCAAAGACTCCAAGAAGAAATTGCTGGGCGAATTTGAAGTGCTGTATTTCATCATGTTACCGCCCATCCTCATTTGGGTTATTAAAATTGAATCCCATTGTCTTCTATAAACCGCGCGATACTCATTCTGCATCTAGAAAAGCACGATCGTATGTGCCATACATGGCTAAACTATGACTGTTTAGATCTCGTGCGGCTTGCATTATAACAAGTAGTATGTATGCTCGAAATATAATTTCAAAGAGATATCGCGCTACCAGGCATTTTTCAACAATGAATTTAACATTTTAAATCATATTATGCATGTAATAATTTCAAAAGATTTTGAAATTTGAGCCTTGCTTCAATCGAAAAATAATAGTCTGTAATAAAAATAAACAATTCAATAATTCGTTATAATAATTATTATAATACAATGATACGATGATTATAATAATAATATTCAAATGAAAAATTAAATAATTCTTAATAGTAAACAAATAAAAGACAAATAACTCGGTTTCCACTAAGCTACATGCTATTTTAAGAACAGTATTGACTAATGCGACAGGGAAGGTAGGGGAAAGAAAGAAAAAAGGGGAGTACACGTTAGATATTTCATTGCGTTGACTATTTAGTTTGAGTCTTGCCGAACGACACTGCAAATGCACTTGATCGCAATCTTGCTCTGAGGAATTTCTTATAGTAACTTACATCTAATGAATAAATTAAAATACGAGTTAAGGCTAGGTGGGATTTTCTTATGTTGTTCCTCCTATTAGTTGCAGGTGAAAACGAAATTATTTTATTTTTAATGAAACTACCAAGCTGGTAATTAGTTTATTTAAAAATAATTTTCGTATCTCAAATGGAAATTTGTCACAACGCGTATTGTCCAATCACACCTGTTTTCGTTCTTTCCAGAGTACGTGGATGAAGGGTAAAATAAAATCGTTTCATCTGTTATTAAAATTACTGCATTATTCTTTTTTTTTTTTTTTTAACTGAAAGCTTTTTATATGATTATAAAGACAACTATACGATTTCAGTTTACTTCTTTTTTAAATCATTTAACCACTGCAATCAGAAAAATAAGTTTAAAAGTCAGAAGAAAATACTTAATATTCTATTTGATAAAAAAATCTTTAGTGTATCCAAGAATATATTTTTATTAATACAGGACACAAGAATTATTAGTTTTAATAAACTTGAGCATTAGCTAAAAACACAACGAAAACATTTATTTTATAAATCTTTATTTCTGCTTTTAAAACGATATAAGTATTTACTTGAGATTCTCGAAAATCTCGTGCAGGGTTTTGAATATTTCTAACACGTCGCGTCTCTTAACATGAACGCTGGCTGCTCTGATATACACCTGCACGTAAAATAAGAATATATATCTTATTTGTGAGCGAATACACGATTTAAAAATTTGATTCAGTCGCTCTGGGTTATATGATGATTAACTAAAGCTTGCTGCTAATCCAAAATCCAGGTGCTCGCCCAAATCCTCCGTAAGGCTTGATTATATGTGCGTGTCTTTCTTCTCTTTCAGCGGGAGTACTATCGATATATCCCCAGTGATGTGGCAATGCTTTCGGATACCGATCAACTCGGCTATTCTCGACAAAAGCTAGATGATCAAGTTTTCGGACATTTTTTGGGGGGGGGGGAGGGGAGGCTATTCGTGAATTTCAGTTTGATAGATATGACTGCGGAAAACTGAAAGAAGTTCTTAATTTTTCATCGACATCTGAGAACATGATAATACGATTAAGAATCTGTTGGGGAAGAAATTCTTCAAGCTTACTTTTTACGAAACATTTCTGAAAAGTGCACGCTGATTAACAACGTTAAAATGTACCAACGGGATAGTTCATGAAACTTCGAAACTTGATGTAATTACGTGTTATCTAAATTTTCCATTTCAGAAAGGCGAAATATTAAACTTGTGAACTTACCTAAGAGCGGTTATATTTCGTTTCTTAAAAGCATGCACTATTTTTGGATAATAAACATCCATCACGATCTGCAAACTTTGTCGAGTTAAATCGACTAAGTCATGTCTGAAAAGGTAAAAATTTTATCTTTACTGAGCAAATAACTTGATATGATTAATTGAATATTACACTTACAAAACATTGAAACACGTTAAATTGCATATATTTCAAGGTTTTTCGTCTAATATATACTCACTTATAAAGACTGGAATTTTGAATTAGTGTTTCTTGAGATGCTTTCAAAAATAAGTTCCAGGCTATGAAAACATCCTTCGGATCATACCAGATCTAAAAGTAGTTCAGTATTTATTTCATGTTTCTTAAAGGGACCGGTCAGTTCCATTAACTATAGAAACACATTTTATAATTTTAATAAACAGATAAAGGAACGACTTACTGAGGTAAATATGTATAGTGCGTATATTGCATACATAATATGTTCTATAATTGTATGCAAAACATTATACTATGTAATTATTATATTTATATACAACGTATATATATATATATATACTATGTAATTATTATATTTATATACAACGTGTATATATATATACTATGTAATTATTATATTTATATACAACGTATATATATATATATATATACACTATGTAATTATTATATTTATATACAACGTATATATATATACTATCTAATTATTATATTTATATACAACGTGTCCATAAAAGATCTTAACCAGCGTTTATTTTTACAACCATTGGTCATAGATATATATTTCCAGTTACAAAAATGTTTCAATTTGACGCAAATATTCATGGTTTGGCATTTTCAAATTAAAAGTTATAAGGTATTCCTCCGCCTTCTTAGCCTGCCTTCGTAGTGTGCTGGTCTGCACGCTGGGCACGTATTCTAGAGGACTTTGGTTCGATTCCCGGCGAAGACGTTGCTCATTTTTCATAATTCCTGCTTTAAAAAAAAAAAAAAAAAAAAAAAAAAAAAAACGATGTCTAATGTCTCTACAGTGGCGCCCGAACTAAAAGGGTGGTGGATGATTCTCCACACCCAGGACTTGGCGATTGGGTCCCCTAAAAACCCCAGGCACCCTTTAAAAGGGGAAGTAGATAAGGATACTTATTCTCCCGCCTCCTTAGCATGCCTTCGTAGTGTGGTGGTCTGCACGTTGGGTGCGTATTCCAGAGGTCTGTGGTTCGATTCCAGGCGAGGGCGTTGCTCATTTTTCATCACGCCTGCTTAAAAAATAACCTAATGTCTCTACACAGTAAATAAACAGTTTTTAAAGAAAATATGAAATCTAACTTTGCACTCATTCCTCCAGTCTCTATGCGTACTACATATAAGGAAATTTTGTACCCGTTCTAAAAAATAAAGCTATAAAAATTTGACTCACGTACGACAAAAATCGACAAAGATATTTAATTTCAAAATTTGCCATATTTTACTTCAACTTGATTCTGAAGTTGCTTTAACGTAAGTCTGCATATTTTACTTCAACTTGAGTCTTATGAGATCTTAGGACTCGCGTTAAAAAGTGTTAAAAAGTTGGAGAATGATAAATCTTCTCTTACTACCTATACTCCAAGATACAATGCAATTGCGGCTTTCCGTCTGTCCTGCAGGACATGATTGCCTTGCCGTCCACCTGCACCGCATAGGCATTTCAAGCGATCCTGTTTGCCCACTTTGTGATTCAGGCGAAGAAATGGACAGGGACCACCTGCTTCGAGGTGGGGCTCTTCGTGGTCTTACAGAAGAGTCGAGATACTGGGAGGCAAAAGCCCTGCTTAGGCAATGACTTCGGTGTTTTTGTTCTTAGTTCTATTGTAATCTTTTGTTTGTAAAATTTTAGTTCTTTGTAACTTTTTGCCTAGCCATTGAAAATAATAATAATAATAAAAATCTTCAACTTGTATTCAGGGTTTGGTTAATAAATTTTAATGAAACTTTTTTTTTTTTTTTTTTTTTTGATTTACTAGTGTCTTTATCGTTGTTGTTGTTATCAATCACACTTGTCTGACTGAGGTCAGCACAAGCCCTCGACGTTCATCATGGCAAGGAGTCAAATGCGTCTGTCGTTGCCAAGAGCCTTGAGCATCATATAGGTGACATCTCGACTTTAGCTCTGTTCTCCCCCCCCACAATTCTGAGAGAGAGCACCCCGGCGGGATGGGTTCGAGGGTTCCCCCTGTTTCCCTACCTTCATCCTCTCGAGAGGACACCCTATACCACACAGACACAACTAGTGTCATTATTTATAACATTTTACACATCGCATGCCGAAAGAATTTTCACACAAGTAATTTATAAATATGTTATTACTATTCTCATGATGTTTCTTTACATTAGACTCATAATTTTTTAATCGCAGAAAAATTCAGCTAAGCAAAAATATTTTTTATTTTTGAAACAATATTACGAGTTGGATCCGCGCCAACATTGAAGCCTGCCAGCGTTTTCAAGAATACGAATTCTGTAAGATTCCATAAATAAGATCTCTTGTTTGAAAAACATTGTACAAATTAATACTTTTCCCAATGATATGGATATAATTTCTCGGCATTTAATCTATGAACATCAGAAAACTTTTTTCCTCAACGTTATTTTATTTTTTAGTTGTGTACAAATGCTAACATTTCGCTCTTCAGTATCTGTATGGCCCCTGAATATGTATGGCTTCCGTATCTGTATGGCTCTGAATATCTGTATGACCTCTGAATACTTCGATTTTAATATTAGTTACAATTTTTATACTACGGAACTCAAACTTTTTGTGTTTAATTTTTCATAACGAGTGCAAAACTTTCCTAAATGTAAATACAGGGATCGGAGAAAGTTGTAAAAAAGTTAGATTTTGTAATTTTACAAAATTGATTTCTTTATATTAAAAATGCCAAAACATGGATATTTGCATCATTTAAAACATTTGTGAAATGAAAATGCATGTCTATGATCAACGGTTGCGAAGAAAACGCACGCACCTTATTAAAAAATGACATCTCAATTACCAGATTTTTTAAATATTTTGACAACAAAAGGAATGATTTTGTTTACAGAGTGTGGTAGGATTAATTTGAAAGTCCACGAGAATTAATCAAAACAGTATTAAAGTAAAAAACTAATTTTCAGACTTAATTAAGATCGCGAAAACAATTATGCGGCTATTAATTTAAAAATCCTTTTAACTCTAATAAATGTTTTTGCCCGATAGACATTAAAAACGTATACTGTAGAGAGATTTACGTATTAAGTTGTATTTGATTTAATTGTGTCCGTGGTGGACAATGCTCTGAATCAAGATTACACTCTTCGAATATGTAGCACGAGCAAAAAATTTTATATTCATTATTTTCGTATTTCCGTTCAGACTATATTAGGTGCAAAATGTGCCAATCCAAGATCTTTCATAGTTGAAGAAAAAAAAAAGTTTTATAAAGGCCTAAAAAATCTTTCAACTCGTAAGTATGAAAAAATAATAGCTTTATGATGAATTCAATAAAAACCTGTTGAAACATGAAATGAAAACCATGCAGGTTTTCATTGCATAATTAATGAGGTTGAATTTTGCATTTGTGAATGTATTACATAATGAAACGTTATTATATTTTCTATATAGAAAATACAGGGTGTCCACAAAGCCCCTGAATAACTTGTTGATTGGGAATGGAACAATTTATAGCTTTGGTACTGGTCACACTTTCACAAGCAAGATTCAAAGTTGTTTGAGAATTGACGCAAGTTACGCAACCTCGACATGCGGACATTGGTTGCTCTGGTTGATGGTCCTCCAGCTATGGGCAAATGCAAGTAATAAATTTACCGAGGTGCACTCTAGCTCTCATTGTTAGCTTCGTGGAAGAACACTGGTCTTGAAATCTTATCATGCAGCATCCCATACCAAACATTCACTTTCGTGCTGTCTCGCTTCAACTCAGTTGTGATATGGATCCTCACTGTATGTGTATGTTAAACCAAAACAAATTAGTAAAAACTTTGATATACGTGTAATAACACCACAAAAATATGCAGAACTATCTCTTACAGCATGCCCACAGTAATAGGATAAAGTTGTTCAGAAACTTTGTGGATATTACCATTCACCTATCTAAACATCTAGTGGAAACAGACTGTATAAAAACTATACAAGAAATCAGCAAAAAATGAAGATATGATCGAAATACTTACGTATGGTTTCTGTTTTAAGGAAGGTCTTCTAATGAGTATATATTTTCCATGGTTTCTGTAAGGTACTGTTGCATTGTATACACTCCTCTGCATTTATAAAATATCAAAAGAATGCATCAGTAATGAGTATTTTGTGTTATAAAGATATCTGCATCAAACTTAAATCTTTATGCCGAATTTTATTACCGAAAACCCAAACGTGTCATGAAAGAATATAATTTTTAAATTTAGTATGAAATGTAATTTATGTATTTGTTGAACATTAAAACATGATGTTCCGAGGAAATTTTAAGCAAGTTATAACTTATCACGAAATACTCTATTCTGTGTAAAAATTACTACAGTACGAAAATTCACCGCATGTTATAGAGATATAGATTCTAATTAGAAAGATAAACTGCCTACAATTATACTTTTAATGCATAAGGCGTTTGACTGCCCCCCCCCAAAAAAAAGAAAAATGAAATTAGCTTTTTCAAAAATCTTTTCAAAGCTAAATCTGAACGGTATGTGATCTCTAAAGCTTTTTTCTCTAAAAATTGATGTGTTTGCATATTTAACCCAAATAGAAGAACATAGAGTTAGTAATAACACAACTATTCAGTTTCCGAGTATTCAACTTTTAACTGAAACATCTAATATATTTATTGTTTGACAGTACTTAAAGAACAGTCAGAAAATCTGAGATCCCTCGCCTAATATTCGAACGATTGTCTCATAATTTGGGTAAATCAATGCTGCACGAGTTAATTATATTAGATTTACTCTAGTTTGCATTAACTATACATTATGTTCGCAAAAGCCCTTACCAAGCTTTTATTTTCGCAATCGTTTTTAGTAGATATAGTATAAAGGATGGTCATAAAAAAACTTCCCCGATATATCAATCCCTAGCGGCCTGTCCGCTCAACCAATCGAAATGCAATTTTAGATATTGTTGTTTGAAGGTATGTGCTCGCGATTATGATGGTTTAAAACAATAGAGCTCTCCCGTTTAGGGTTACCGCGGAAACGTTTCAAAATTTTCGAATGACCATACCCACTTTTTAGCTATAGAAATTGATCAGCTCATTTAAAAACATAAATGGCTTTGGAACAATACACGTATGACGAAAATTGCCGGCCATTGCCAACATTACGAGACTGTTCCGTTATCTCATTTGAAACTTTGCAAATTCTGTGGTTGCTGCCAGGTCTAACGGGAGAATTCCCACTAGAATTTGCGCCCCATATGTGGGAACACTCTTGTACGTTTTTGTTATAAGGAGTGCGAACGGTCTGTAAGTGGAGTTGAACCTTTCTCTGAATTCACAATTTGAGAGGCGTGGTCCCCATGCACCGCCGCCAAAATCTGCATACCTCTTTATGGCTTCCAAATATATCGCTTTTAATAAGGTTGGACGGTTCGAGTACAATCGTCTGGCTGTTCATATGTATTTTTGACTCATCTCGAAAACCGTCTTCCTCACGCCAACCAGGTGTGCCGTAAAGGTCAGGCGTGAGTCCCTAATCACTTCAAGATAGCGGAAGGATTCCACACTATGTGTGGGATTCACTTCCCATTTAATGGTAGGTGTCCTACTACTTTTTATTTTATTAACCCTTTTAATAGTCATGGCACTCATTTTGCTTGGATTAAATGGGATCTTGTAAAGCTCACTCTATGAATTAATTTTGTTAATTGCCCATTTTGGCATTATTTTCGAGGATTGCTCTGTTACTACCCGAGACAATTAAAAGAAGATCATCAGTATACGTTTGCATAGTAACTCCATAAGTAACACAGGTATGCCTAAGCAAGCTTCTGCTATCAAATGCCAGAATAAATGGCTGCTGCACGAAATTTGAGGACAACCTCTGTTGATCTCATCTTCTTTATAGCAAGTATTGCGTTCATAAACGAAGACTCGTTTATGAACTGAACATTAACTCGACATCAGTAAAATAGCTCTTTATGAAATTATAAATATTACTGGGACAGCCAGGTCCAGTGAATAACTGAAGTATTGCTGGTCACTAGACACTGTCAAATGCCCCCGCGACGTCAAGTGAGATTATGCAGGTATAGAGGTTGTCAGCATTATTGCCAACAATCGTGCTGTGCAGCGCATGATTAGTGTCCACTTACAACTGTTGAAAATTGACTGCGCCATTTAGGTAAGCCTTGGTCTTCGTTAGGAAGTTTTGGTCTTTGTTTTGGTACCGTTAACTAATTATGACATTCGAGTAATGTCTTTAGAAAATTAGCACATATTTCTAGTTTATATTATAGTAACTATCATTAGTTTTCTGTACTACATAAACAGACATAAGTTGTTTTATTTCCATATTTGGGCATTTTTCATATATATAAGTTCTAATACATATTCAGGCAATCATAAACCAAATTTACCTTTAAGTAGTATAATGCTTGAACTAGGTTGGAAGAATGATTTCCATACCGACGTAATGAATAATTGTTTAACCTAGATAAATAGAAAAATACAACGTATAAAGAAAATTTCTTATAAGAAAATGTACAAAACGTTCATTGTATTATGTGTGTGTGTGTATGTGATTATGTCAAAGCCTCGAGGGCTATCTGCCTAAACGGAGGGATGCCTTCGGGGAGGACATTTCTAAGGGATACTGGCTCTTATACACGTTACACATGAGGAAAACCACGAAAACGCCAATGCAGCCCGCCCGTTCGCATGATTCGAACCTCGGACCAAACTACCAGCATTCAGTGACTTTACCGCTCGGCCGCTGGTTGGCTCATTGTATTATGACTGCCTTCTCAATATTTTGCAGCTTTATTCGGTTAAAGTGCGACTGTCATTTGATATGGTGTAGATGCTATTAAGTGTCTGTCTGTTAATGTATTAGAAATTTATGTTTAAGATATTTCATTGTGGACCATAAATATTCCATCTCTTTCACGCATGCTTTCTCATAATTTCTCACAAATATTCAATCCCGTTGAAAGCTGGCGAGTTTGACTATTCAGTTCATATTAGCATTGAATTTTACCGAGTCATTCTTGGAATAATTAAGTCTGATGGTATGGATTAGTGCATTTCTTGGAAACCCATCTTCCTGAGCTTATAATCTTGTTAAGTGCACATAATCAGCAAACAAATACTTAATCATGTTAAGAATAAGAAGCGTTTGTGTGTTTACTTAATTGACTATGGCAAAGCATATGAAGCCTAGCTGACAAAGTCATGCTTTCGTGGACAATTTTCTAGGCAAAATAGGCTCATATTGTAAGATCTAGTTGTCTTAGCTATCATAAAGATCTACCTAAGTGTGATCCTTGCGCATTTTGCACAGACTTGAAGATTAACACAAGAAAGGAAGGAAATAACAGACCCTTTTATTGAACACAAAATATTTAACAGATGGCACGAACTTACGTGCTTATAAAAACGCCGACCACTTGCGGTGAGAACTTAAAAGATAATGTAAAACTAAATTTAAAGGGAAAAAGTAATGCGACACTACACAATTCAATTTAAGCTTACATGTTAGTTCAGAATCCTATACCGATAGGATAATAACTTCGCGGCAAAAATGCGTAGCCAATATTAAGGTTAACAGCTCGTAGAAACTAACAACGTATGCTAACAAAAGCGAAACCACGCTTTGTCTAAACATTTTGCCCCAGCAGTTTGAATACTGTCGTTCACCCTAAATCATCTACATCCTGGCATGGAAATGCGAAAGGAATAAGAGAATTCAATTCTGTAATAAAATTCGTAAAATTATAAAGATGTGCTTAAATATGTAACTTATTAATACAATGCCCTCTGGTGGCAGCATTTGTAATTTAACTTCTTCTTCTTCTTTTTCTTTTTCTTTTTCTTTTTTTTTTTTTTAATATGAAAGCTTTTTCTCATCCCTTCATTAAGTCCGCCACGAGATTTCACAATTTTCTGAAGACAGGTTTCACCTGCAGGCAGGTTTGAAATAGGGTTCTTTAATTCAGTATATGTACAACGTAAACGTACTATAAAGGAATATGAAAGTGCTAATCGACTTTTACAGCACTTTAAAGAGGGACCAGAAGGAACCGACACTGACCACTTGCAGTGAGAACTTAAAAGATAATGTAACATTAAATTTAAAGGTAACTTAAAGGTAAATAACTCACCGTAAATGGTATTACCATAAAGAAATGACAATTAAAATCGATTAAAATTCCATTTTCAGGTAGTTATTACTTATTGCAATTGACTGGAATATTTGAATATGAATTATTTGATTATTTAAGGAAAAAGTTATGAATGAGAAAAAGTTTTTTTTTTGGAATGCTTGCTTTCTTGTAGAATGCACATGAACTCATTTTCAATCAATGAAAACTAAAATTTATTAGCTAATTAATCTGTCCTCTGTAAAGAACCTTAGTTCAGTGACCTGTATCAATGTGCTAAATTTTTAAAACATTTAAATACTTCAAAAATAAAGAATAAATAAAAAGTAACTAAGCATATTTTTTCCCTTAAATTCTTCATTTATAGTCATTTTCAGTTATAATCATGTCAAATAATTTGAAATATTTCTATCAGTGAAATAATTCAGCAGTGAAAAAATAAGATACAGAAACGGCTTAGAAATGGAATCGGCATTGAGATTCTCCTTAAGAAATCTTAAGAAATACGATAAGCTTATAAAAACTAGGAAACGAAGTAGTTCCGTAAAATTTTCTATAACTCTTTATTACTATAATGTATTAAATTACTCTTTAGCAACAGCATGTAAATACAATATAAATATATGTTTTGTAATACATAGAGAGCTAGAGAGAGAGAGAACGGGCTGGCACTGCATGGCCGTTTTCGTGGTTTTCCCCGTGTGTAACGTGTATAAAAGGCAGTTTTCCTTAGAAAGTCCTCCACAAAGGCATCCCTTTGCTTAGGTAGATAGCTCTCGAGTACTATGCCATAATTAAGTTAACCAAATCATGTCAATGAACATTGTATTTTTAAGATATTTTTCTTTGAAGTTTTATACCTTTTTCCATGTACATGTTCCGTATTTTGTTCCATATATATATACGCATATATATATACTTTAATGATCCATATGTAATTAGTACGCATATAATTAAAAATTGCATCAATAATATATTTTTGAATATTATTAATTTTCATTCTTAAGAATTTTCTGCAATATAGTTTGCATTATTTCATTCATAAGTCCTGAATAAAAACAATTAAATCTTTACATGGCATATTAGAAATTGAGCCAAAAAGCCGCGACCCGCAATGTATTTGTAATTTCAAAAACTGTACTTAGACAAAAATTTTAGTTAAGAGTATTTCTCAAACGCACATACTTCGTACTCAAATAACATAGCATTCGAAATACCAAATTCAATATTTGCAATAAAATTCATAGACATAACAAATATGTACCTTTCCTATGGCTTTAAATAGATGTATTTCACTTATAGTTTATTTTTCTACAATCCGTTTTCATAGTACAATAGCATTCGTTCAAAGAATTCAGTTTATAAGATATCTCTTCCGGTGTCCTAGCGTCCTTCGTGGTGTAGTGGTTCTGTACGCTGGGCCGGTATATTCCAGAGGTCCGTGGTTCGATTCCCGGTGAAGGCGGTTGCATATTTTTCATTTTTATGCTTCCAAAAATATACTTAATGACTCTACAAGTTTTTCTATTTCTTCTCTAAATGCAGAGAAATTAGATATTTAAACCGCCTTCACATATTTCCTCGAATCCAAATCTCACCTTTCTCTAGCGTCTCCATGTTTTTCTCCTTTCATAATTTTGACTGGACAGCAACTGATCAGTATTCCTATTGCTGGTGACAGAGAAAGAAAGTTTAGAGACCCTTCGTTTCTGTCCCCTTAGTTTTTTTCGGACTGAAACTTTAAATGTAAGTGTGTTTTAGCACCTCTGTCCTCAAGTTGAAAATGCACACATTTATAATTAGTCATAAAGTCTGAACATGTAATTACTGCTGGATTCGAGACAGAATGTGGTGTCATAAAAGTGAAGCAGATTTAATTGCATTTTAATTTGCAGCGAGTTATTTTATGCCTCCTGCAAATTAGAAAGAGTCTCTGCTGTTTGTCTCAGATACTTGATCCTTCATATGTGGGCTTGACATAAGCCTTCGAGTTTGCCTATAATAGAAAATGCGTTGGCTCTGTTCGTACGTCATCCACAAGCGTAGCCGCTTTGTAAACTGAGAACAATTAGCTACTCCTGTGCGTAGGCAAGATTTTGCCTAATGAGTTTTCAGAAAAACAGATTTCGAAAGAAGACCAAGTTCCAAGATTATATTATTTGCAATACCTCTCATGTGTCTAAACACCCATACATATTTTCTTGCTAACTTGCATTAAATTGCTCATTACTCTCAGGAAGATTACCACATATATTTCATGCGTTGAGTTCCTAGAAATTTCGGAATATATTGAGTTCATAGAAATTTCGGAATATATTGAGTTCATAGAAATTTCGGAAGGAATTTACTGGGAATTTCTCAATAAGATATGAAAAATTAGAAAAAGAGTATTTTAATTAACAAGACCTAGAACAATTTTAAAATCGAAAAGCGCAATATAGAAAAAAAAAAGAAGATTCATCAGTTTAGAAGTTTAACAATCAGAAATAATACTGAGTCTGGCTTGGATGCAGTTAACGATTTTATGAAATGCCACTTAAAATGCAATTCTATTTAGAATAACTACTATTCAGTTTGCATATATATATGTCTCTCCTTTTTTGCGTCCCCGCATGACAAGTTCTGAATTAAAAATCCAGACGAAAATAAGTATTATCAAAAATAATAAATATATTCTTAACTTACCAATTTTCCAAATCCACTGGTTGTTTACGCCAAGCCATTTCATTCATCAATTCATAAACTATATCATTAGTTTCAATACCTTCTGGTGTTATTCCAGTACCAATCATCGTACTGCCATTAAAAGTTCTTCCTTCAAATGGTCCCTACATGTAAAAAATTAAATTATAGTGGAAAGAAAAAGGAAATAGAAAGGTATTCAAAATGGAAAATAATCCTTCAATAGTTTAAATTCAACATTTAATAACTTTATTTTTTTAAATACCTAAAAGAATCCCTCTAGATTTTGATAAAAATGACTAGAGCAATGCCCAGTTTTGCGAAATCATTATCAATGTCTCTGAATTAATAACTATGAGAAGGAAAAAGAGTTACTTCTATAAATTTGTGACGCAAATTAAATTCCTAATAAATTAAATGAACAACTTTGGAGACACCGATTTCGCATGACTTTCCCTATTAACTTTTCATAATGATTAGACAACCAGAAAGTCATTATGTATTACTAGAACTTCAAGCCCGCATCTCTCAAATATAATTATCCCAAAAGTTAAAAAAGCGGATAAAAAGAAAAATATGCATTCAAATTCATTAAAACTTTCTGAAAGAATAAGGAAAATTCTTTGTTTGAGGTCTGTTAATACGGAACGTGATGATCTCTGTTGGCAATATATGCTCAGCAGTGTCAATTCATGCCAAGAGTAAGATAATCTGTGACGGTTTAAGGTATCTGTGTCATTTCACGAAGCAGAAATGTTCAGTTCTTAAAGATTCTGGGAAAAGTGCTGGAAGGGGCATTTAACGCCTTCCAAGCAGGGTCCATACACGCCCGATAGATTTCGAGGTGGATGATGTAGATAGCCATTCCGTACGAAGCAGTGTTTCTGATTCTATTACCGACTAAATAGTGAGAGCCCACTGAACTTTCACGTTATTGTTTTTAGAAATAGCTTTAAGACCCATGGTCTCAAGAAATGATCAAACATATTGAGAGAGGATGTGATAATTATGGCTCACTGCAGTAACAGCACAGCGAGAGAAGCTGTAGAGATCAGTATACCCGTTAACAACCCCTGCCCAAGCAATCAAATCATCGACTCTGTATATGCTGATTTTGTTGATGCTACTGGCGTGATAACGAGTTTCAGACGTTCTGCATAATCCTTAAAAGTTAGCCTGTAGACTAAACCACTGTAGAACTAATATGTATTTTAGAGCCGGAAACGTGAAAAATCTGCTATGTCCTCAGCGGGATACGAACTTCTGATCTTCCAGCTGAACATGCTACCAATTACACAGTTAGAAAATGTAGTGAGGAAGGAAAAATTTCTTTATGTTTTCTCCCATTTAAACGGCAAATAGGGAGAAGGGAACTAAATTCAGTTGTCCAAACTCAGATGACGATGAATTATCGGCCACCTGTGAAGATTCGTTTTGAAGGAAGAAATAGCTACACCTTCTCTAAGATTCAAACTTTTGATATTCCGAATGGTAGCCAGACGTGCTACCAGTTGCACCAAGACAGCACGCGAAGAAGAAGGGCAAAGTTCCTTACAACATAACGCATCCATAAAGAACATAGAACCCATTGTGTGAGGTCCAGTTAAGGGGATTTCAAGATCTCTGATCCCAGAGAGATACCAGTGAGCACAAACGATTGATAGTCCTGCATATACCTTTCCTGTAAATAGCCAACTGTAATTAATTTGCAAGTCGACGTTAAGCTGCCAGAAGCAAGCTAAGAGGAAGTGATTGACCTGCGGCATCGTACGAGGGCAATCCCCCCCCCAAAAAAAGGTCTCCTATATTTTTAGATATACAAAGAACCGTTTATTTTCTATAATTGCTACATCACTTTAAAGATTGAAGAATGCTATATTTTTCAACATAATCGCCATTTCGGTCGATGCATTTTTGTAGACACTGTGGCAGTTTTATAATGCCCATGTCATACCAGCTTGCCCCATGCCCTTCAGGAAGCGTTGAGGAGCTTCAGAAGCATCCAGAGTGATCCTCCGATCTTTACGCATGAGTTCCTCAACTTTCGCGATTGTCTCGTCGGCAATTGACGGTCTCCCGCTCCTTTCTTCGTCATGAATTTCAGTACGACCAGCTGTAAACTCTCTACACCACTTGCGAACGTTTTTGACATCCATGCACGACTGTCCATACACTTCCGTCAATAGGCGGTGAATTTGAACCGGTTTAACGCCTTTTGCGTTCAAAAATCGAATAACTGTATAACCACTCACAACAGTGTTGCCAACAACCGTATTAAAACTTTCTCTACGTCCCCCAAAAATAGGAGACCTTTTTTTGGGATTGCCCTCGTACTTGCAGACGGAGACAGCTGTCATACTGGTAAAATGCTGAAAGACAGCAGCTACTCCCACAGCTTACTGTTCCAAGATTACGAGTCAAATCGGGCGGCGAAAAATGCTCTCAAGCTCTTTATTAAAGTAATGGACTTTAGCAGATCCCTGTCTCTGTAACAACGGTCTTCTGCGGCGATTTTTGCCACATCATCCACAGGTTAATTTCTAGTAATATAGTGTCCGACCCGATACGGCACGACTCTCTAAATGCCTGTCAGTAATAATGATGCCAACTTGACACGCTTGATTAAAGGGTTTCACCGGAACTCTCTCTGATCAGATATGTTTAGACAACACAATACAACAGCATCAAGTATGTTAAAGCATGACAAGACATCATGAAGCCTTTCCTAGAATGGTCGGCAGAAATGGCCAGTCGCTTGGTGTTTCATATGGCATTCACAGCATTTGAGAACTCTATATGTCCATGACGCATGAGTACCTGTGTCAAAGCCGGAAGTAGCGCTTCAAGATACTGGATTTTTTTTTCATATTTTTCAGCTGCTTTATCTGACTAATATCGTAATGAGTTTTTTTTCTTTTTCATGTGAATTTATATATGTATGAATTTTCGTCATACCTAGGTGATTCTTTCGAGCGCATCCTTTATTTAAATGAATTTTACTTTATTCTCCATTATTTATGTTTTCAAATTCATTTTAGAAGTACATTGCCAAACACAACAGAAGGGGACAGAGCCCACGGTGTGGAAAGCATCAAATACAAATAATGTAAGCAACACCTGGCGGGGCCCCTTGTGGGCCCTGTAGTGTGTAGGTATTTAAATTGTTAGTGTGGTTGGACAATATCCATATTGCCAATGGTTAAAGAACGGGTGTCTCCTCACTTTATCATACGCATATCCATATGATTTGAATAACGTTTTGAATTTTTAAGTAATTAAAATTTTGCATCATTTAAAAGGGCTTCAAATAGTAGCTAAAATAACTGTAAGGAGAGGCGGGAAAATACTAACTTTTTTATATATTTGCTTGAATATGCTGTATGTATCAATCACTGTTAGAAGATATTTTTCAAAAGTTTTTCTTCCTTCAAACAGTGTGCCACGCGGCTACACCTTCACATTATATGGGAGTGAACATCTTAAATGAAGTATCGTCAACAAATGCTCCCTCGCTTCATAATCAGGCTGGTCAGCAAAATTTTAGATGTTTGTGGGCGCTTCTTGTGCATGTACGAAAGAAGGTTCCAGCCGTTGAAACCTGTCGCAATAATGAAGCCAATTCCGGGCTCTTCATAGCCTACATGCTTTCTCAATTTTTCGGTTGTTAAATGTCATCGGGCCCACTTTCTTGCCCGAAAAAGGAGCTGAGGGTGGGATGTGGGCGTTTTTGTGACTTTGGTCACCGCATAGTGTCTCATTAAACACAAGTGTGGGTGAATTTCAGCTCATTTCACCCCGTTAAGTTCTTATTTAAAATGTCAAGAGTTAGTTACTGGCGCAGCTCATTAATTTAATTGAAGAATATCAAATTTAATTCAAATTTGATAACTGATACGATCACAAAGTAGTAAAATCTGAAGTACAGTAAAATTTATACAAAAATAATTGTCTACGTTCTTTTGATAATTCAGAAAGCTTTTTGAATATGTAAATGAGGATATTTATTGAGATATTAACTCATAATATTCGAATATTTCGATTGTGTATTTGATATTTTTTGTGATTTCTTTTCGAGTAGTGTAAAGAAATGTTGCATTTTATTAAAAGCGCTTACGATTTTAAACTTACCTTATTCACATTCTCCAGGGAACCATAAAGACCTGTAACACCTCCATAGTTGTGCAACATGCACCAAATGAAGGGCTGGCCATAATATGATTCCAAATTTTGATACTGAGGATATAATTCTGATTGCAGATCCAAAACAATCATTTTGCCCTGAAAGAAAAGGAATAAAATGTTTAGGGCTTCTAGAGACCATACGAACTGAACAAAACATGCTCCATTTCAATCACTGTCCAGTTTAGGTCGTGAATGATATATACAATATATAATTTGTAGAAAACTTGAGATTATAAAAATTTATCGAATATTTGACATCGAATGGGACTACGAAACACTTCTTAATATTAATATTTAATTGACATAAAGTATAAACTAAGTGCTTGGCTATTTTAAAATATTACCGTTATTTTATTTAACAGTTTTGATTTTTAGATTATGTCCTGTCCTTCTGCTTTAAACAAAGCACTCACCATGAGATCACCAGACTTAACCGAAATGAATAGTATAATCTATTACTTTAAAATAGGCACTTCAAGGCCGTTACCAATTCCCATTTCCAAGCGTAGCTCATGTCGTCATCATCATAGAGCTTTTATTTTTTACACTGTACTTGAGGCTAGCCAATTTCAAGCCAGCCTTCACTCGTGCTCTTTTCACGGAGCGAAACACACTAAACGGAAATGAAATGAAGGGAAAAAATCAGGTGATTTGAATATTTTTCCGAAGCCGTTGTTCCCATGGTCCCGATTCAAATCAGGAGACGCAGAAAACCTTGAAGTTCCTGTTTTAGAGCAACAGACTATAACTGAAGAAAGTGAAATCTTATAGGCCACTAATAGAGAAATGATCTTGAGAAAGAATATTAATTAAGAGCTAAGTTTAATTAGTATCTAACAGTTTCTTTTTGCTATATCCATGTAAGTTTAGCTTTCAGGAAGTGTTTGGATTAGGATGGCTTCTAGAACTCTCTCAACGGTGACCGAAAGACCACTCTAATATCTAGCAGCTTCTAGATATTATATGCCTACTGGCCACACGGCAACAAACAGTATCTGCTTGCATCACGGACCGGCGCCCCTTTTGGCGGCATCTAATCTTAATTTAAATGTATGTAAGGGTTGTCTTAATTAGTTAAATGGTTGCTTCAGACATTTAAGTCTGTGTCTGACTTTTTTTTTTCTTTTCAGCTTTGTTTGCTATTTGTTCTACGTAAAATAAAGTTCTTTTAAGATACGCAATTAATACTTTCCAAAAATTTATGCTCTCTATCACCCTTTTCGAGGAGTGAGTTGTTACTGTTCGTATTAAAGACAGAATCAACTCCTTGAAGTTCCAGGTTTCAAACAAGAAATCAGTTTCTTTAGCTGAATATTTACTGAATTCTCATCAAACTGATTTCGACTTGTATGGCTTCATCGTTAGGCGCAGCATTTGCCAAATTGCCAAAAAAGGACGTGATCATTGCTCGTAAACGAGGACCTTTTCTTACCCCCCCCCCCCAAAAAAATGAAATTCTGTGTAAGTTTACTATAATTGAATTCTATTTTAAGAGGTATACTAAATATCTTTCATTTAAAACGACTAATAATAAGTTAACTTTTTACAGTATACAAGTCTATTTTTGGATTTGCCGTGTTTTTAATTTTTCCGTGAATGAATAATCAGGTTTAGGTTTAGGTTTATTTAATTGTGACTAAGCACTCGAGGGCTAAGGGAAAGGATGCCTTCGTGAAGGACTTTCTAAGAACGAGATTAAGCAATTCTAATATCGTAACAGCTTTGATACTTTGGGCGGTACACTGTTGTTCAGCAGAAGTGACTTTTCTGCTCTTACCACTTCACTGAAGGAGTCCCTTAAAGGGCCTAGCTTCTGAAGGAAATTCTCCATGTGAGAAGAAACTTAATCGGAGAAAGAAGAATAGAAAGCACTTTGCTTTCGGAGAGAGACGAAATGAAAGTTCTTGCGTTAGCGTAGGCAAGTCGAGAGATTCTGATCTGCGAAGAAAGGGGCGGGGGGTGGTGTCTATGAAGACGTCATTGCGTGGTTGGGCTGCATCACGTGCGGTGTACGCGTTGCTTCATCATTCGTGGAAAGCTAATTTTCCTCTGTATCGTGTGTATTTAATTTAATTTAATTATGGCAAAGCACACTAGGGCTATCTGCCTAAGGGGAGGGATGCCTTCATGTAGGACTTTCTACGGGAAACTGGCTCGTATACACGTTACACATGGGGAAAACCACGAAAACACCAATGCAGCCAGCCCGTTCGCGGGATTTGAACCTCGGACCGAACTACCAGTGTTCAGCGACTTTACCACTCGGCCGCTGGTGGGCTATTAGAATCCAATCTATATTCGAAAGGCTACCAGTGGCCTTAGTGGTAAAACCGTTGGACTTTGGTAGTTTAATTTAGTCTCGAATCTCTGCCATTCCGTGTTTTTTCCCATGTGTAACGTAAATAGAAGATAATTCCCCTTTAAAAGTCCTCCTTCCTCTTAGACAGCCTTCTATGCTTTTTTATAATGAAACAAGAGAACAATCTGCATTCGAAAATGAACCATTATTAGCCGAACATTAAACTGAAAGTTCGGAAAGGTAATTCACAGCGTTAAGTGAGTAGAAGAAAAAGTACGTTTTTAATCAATCGTTACATACAGTTTTAATATTCACGAATCAAGGAATCATTACTTCAAAGCTGATGAAAGTAACTTTTATTTGGCATTAATTTCAAATGAAAAAACTATCAAAGCTGGCATGCAGCACTTTACATTTAAATCAACGATAATTTTTTGCATTGAGAATCACTAACATTCTTTGACCGTTTTCCCTATTTGAATTTTTATTGTTTCAGATATGCTTTGCATCGCTGCTCATTATCAGTATGATTTTTAGCAGCGTGAATTGTCTTCGGAATCGCTCTAACTCAAGGAAACAGCCAGATTTTACTTTTGAGAGTGGATAAAATAGATTTTCGAGGACTTTGGCGTTCATATGCTATTCTTTGCATATGAGAGTGGTACAATACGTAAATATTTTGCAAATTTATAAAAGCTGAACGTATGGTTATAATGACATGAGGTTTTTCGTGTAAACGAACTGCTCAGAGGGAATTTATATTGACATATTCAATTCAAATTCCCACTGGTAGATGGCGCTGCAACGTAACAGCAATCTGAGTAAGCACTGAATATTCGGTACGGATTACTTTCCTTAGAGGTAAAATTAAGTTTTTGATACGTAACAAGTGCTAGTGAACAAATCAGCGGTGTGACACAAAAATTCTAAGAACCAATTCGCTGCCTAAATAAGCGATAAAATTACTTACTAAATAATCATACATTGTCTAAATAAATATTAAAATTCAATTCTAGCGTACAGTTCGCCGAATTAAAAATGTTTTAGAAACTGGTTCTACTGATCAGGCGCTGAATCTCATCACGCACTGCTAGGATCGTTGCTATCGATACGGTTCAGCATAATCGATTTGCCAAAAATAAGAACTAAGTAGTTACTCTCTTCTCTCAAATACTCCTTGTATGCTATTTATTTTTTTGACAAAGTGCATTCTCTTATATCTATTTGTTTGACTCGCATACATTTTGGAACCCTTAAAGGCATCTGGATGATCTTGTATGCACATCATAAAGTATGTATATATACGTTTATATCTCTTTCTATATACATTTTCGCTTATATCACACTAAATCTATTGTATCATATTACAATGAAAAAAGCACTTTGTTGTCGTAAACCGCCATTTCCCGGGTAAGGGGGGGGATTTCGAGCGCTTCGTTGTTACATGGACGCGGAGCTCGCCGATACGCATTCTATTTATGAGCCTGCGAACATAAACTAAGCAGCTTTTGAAAGGAAGTACAGTAACCTTTCTCTGTATCTCGTTTGATTAGCTGCTCCTCTTCAACCACAGTCTCATAAATAAAATACATGTAGGTGAGCTCTGCGTACGCATAATGATGCATACAGTTCAAAATTCACACGGGGAATGACGATTCACGCCAACAGAACGCTTTTACCTACCACTCATTAGCGTCATGTACCACCTCAACGCACCTTTTTCGCAGCCACATTCCACTAAAAAATCTGCTTATTTCTGTCCATTCTATCTACTTTTACATTTTTTAACCATCCCATATATCATATACAAGGTGTTTCAGCAAATCGGTTTCAAACTTTCAGGAGCGATAGTTTACTCCTAGACGATGGAAAACCACATAGCAATGCATTGTCGGAAACGCTTTCCTGATCCGGTAGTGACGACACAAAACATAAGAAAGGAAGGACACAAACAGTGTGAGAATAATGTTTATTATGCTTAGTGCAACGGAAACCAAGAAATAACAACAAAAACAGACGATTGCCATCAAAGAAGATGTTCGAAATTACGACCCGGACCGCATATCTTCCTTCTGCCGGAGATTTGAGGCCTGCATCACCATCCGGGGTCGTAATTTCGGACCCTGGACCGTCTTTAATGAGGATTGTTGACCGTTTTTATTCTTATTTGCTGGTTCTCTACTGTACTAAACATAATAAAACATGTTTTGTTCACTGTTCGCGTCTTTCTTTTTTTTTCTTTCTTTTTTTTTTTTTTTTTTTTTGTGTTTTGTTCGTCGCTATTGCGCTAAGAAAGCAAATAACATAGCAATGCATGGTCGGAAACGACCAAACGCTATGTGATTTTCCATCATCTAAGTGTACTCCATCTCTCCTGAAAATTTGTAACCGATTTGCTGAAACACCCTTTATATATAACATATACCAATTTAAAGTGGGTCGTTTCAAAATTAATTCGCATCATAAGATCTTATGTAGCGCTGCAATGCAGATACCTTTTTTTAATCACTAAATAAGATTTCGATTGAGAACCGAAACTTTCTAACTCCTCCCTAACTTCTTCTGAATGCGGCGTCACTTCTCGCTGTTTGTTTCATGCTTGCAACTTGCTGCTACCTGCTGCCTTCAAAAATATCTTTCACAAGTAATCGGTACCGATGTAAAATGTTCTTTGAGAATAAGGAGCCATTGCACCTTTTTTATTTATTTGGATTAATGAAAAATGCATGTCAACTATAAATAAAAACGAAATAATTGGATTCGTCCACGTTCGCAAGTTTGTTCGTCTTCGTGCATCTACTGTGCCACCAATATTTCCAAGTTATTACACATATGTGCGAGTGTGTGTATTGTCCATGCACGCCAATGTAAAGGCTGAATCCTTCCCCCTCGTATTGTAAATAGGAGGTAACGTCTTTTAGCAAGTCCTTAGGCAAATAGACCTCGTACATTTCGTCTTGATCGCTTACTAACCATCAAAACTAAACAGAACTGAAGGAAATTTTATCTTTGGTAAATAACGGCCAGAACACAGGGCATTATGAAAGCCGTCTTGTTAAAGAAATGTTCCACCTATTCCACCGATAATCATAAAATGTAAGAGATATGCATTTAATGTGGTATATAGTGACAATTAAAAACTAGAACTCGGATTTGCATGTTATGGCACGCGAGTTTGCTAGTAACGTAGCTCTGCTATGTAAAGTTCTTTTAGAAAGTTTTTGAAGATAGAAATTTTACTAAGAGTTCTCGGATATTTTCCCTTGATATAACTTAAATGTTTACATATGTATCAGATTTACAAAGAGCTACCGAATCGATGTACTATAACTAAATACTCCATTAATTAATCACACCTTTTTGGAAGTGTTCTAGCATTCCTAAATAACTGCTATTTCAAGTAACTTGCTGTCTTCAATAAACGTATTTTTTGTAGTAGTATTTAAGAAATGACTCTCAGTATTATCTTTATCAAACCCTTCAAAAATACCCATTTGTAGCTATTCTCAACTAAGTAGCTGTCCCCAACTAAATAACTGTCTTTTGCTTAGTTCAAACATTGCTGCCAGCTTTGGAAATTTATGAGCTTTAACTAACGTTTGTGCAGTGTAACATTAAAAAAGTATAAGTAAATTCCCGGAATTGAAATTTCGCAAGAACTAATGCTCATACAAAGGGTTTCGGAAATTAACTCGAGATGCTTTTGAAGATTTTCAGAACTTAAAATAAATTTTTTTAACTATAATTTACTTTAAAAGATATAAATGGAGTAAAGTGGAGCACAGTTATATTTGTAAAGGGTATGAGATATATTATCTCAAGGGAAAAAAATAACCAAAATATTTTTAAAATTATCAAAAAGATAACTTTCCTATAAAAGTTGTTTGTTTATCAGTTTTTGTTACGGAAGTTTGAAACTACGTCTTTGAAAAACGTGCTAAATAAAAGCAGTCTACTAACTAATGAATTTTTACTAAAACTTTAAAAAAAATTAGTTACATTTAGAGTTTTATGAATTAATTTCACAAAACATTATGAAATATGTAAAATGCTTCTTTATGATTATAACTATTAATGAAAAATCTTTTTATTTACCCAAGAGAAAAAAATCAACAATTTTTTTTTCAAAGATTTAAAGAAAAGAATATGTGCGATGGCGAACCTGGCAGTCTCCAGGAATCTCGATTTATAGGTTCGAGTTGAGCTTCGAAAAAGAAAAGGGTCAGTGCCCCTGGAGCTTTCATTTATACACGACAATAAGCTTTTCTTTTAATTTCTTTAATATTCCTTCATGCCTTTTGACTGTAAACTCATTAAATCTTTTAAATAATTAAAAAAACAGTAAAAGAGTATTGAAATATTTCTAGAAGATCTGCAATATTTAAAAAAAAAAAAAAAAAAAAAAAAAAAAAAAAAAACCTTTACGAGCAGACTAGGACGAAAGACACTAATGTCGTACTAATAGACTAGAAAAAGTGTGTAACCTGTAAGAAAATTAAAGGGTCGAAAGATTAATTGTTATTTCATATTACTTTGTTTATTAATTTTTAAAAAGTGCTTCGCAGAAATACAATTGGCAATTAATTTTACAAAGCAATATTAATTAGGTAAAGAAAAATAAAAGTATTTTATGACCAACCGGGAGGTCGTGTTAGAGAAAAAAGCTTTTCTGGATAGGATAGAAAAATATATTAGGGAAAAAAATAATTATTTCTTATGTTTCAAAAGCCTGCCCACAGCGTCGAAACTAGTGACTCCACGTATTTCGATTTATGTGGTCGAGATGCGTTTCGAGAAACAAAAGAATTAATGCCCCCCCCCGGGACTTCCCACGCTTGTACGTTTTTCTTTCACATTTCTTCGACAAAAAATATTTCAAATTTTTTCCTGCAGTTTTTTTTTAGCAGTAAAGTAATACCTATAATAAATTTCCCAATAAACACATTTTATGATCATCAGCACTAACAATATTGTTTACTTATAACATAGAAATAGAACAAAAATAATTATTTGAAAGATTTTAAAAAAACCTATCCAAACGTACAGACCTACGGGGATCTCAGTTTTGTTCGAGATGATGTTTGAAAACAAAAGGATTAATGTCCCTGAGGCTTTTAGCGTTGGAAGCTCTTATTTAAAATGTCTTCGAAAAATTAACTTTATTTCAGTTTTTTTTGTTTTTTTGTTTAAGAGTTTTTTTTTTAAGCAAATGTTTGAAAAATGTACTTTCAAATAATTTCCCAATAAATATACAAAAAGTGAAAGCGTTTTGGGAACATCAATATTAAAGAAAAAACATTTTCTTTAACATATAAAAAAAAATCTGATGTATACACCACATGACTTCCTTGTATTGGAATATTAAATTATACGCATTTTTTCTTGCATTTCATTTAAACTTATTGGATTGAATTAAATCTACTTCGCCGACAGCGCATAAACCACAATAGAATAAATGCATTCTTTAAAATACACTATTAAGTATTTGATTACATAGCGACACTCTGGCGCTAGATTCACTTAACAGTATTAATAATTATATAACAGTTAACTTATATAATAATTCTATAACGGAAACTAAGTTAACTGTTATATAATCCAATAATTATATAACAGTTAACTTATATATTTCGTTCATATTATAACTCATAATGCACAAAATTTATATCATTTAAAGAATAGGATTATCTAATCGTTGCCACATGTTCTATTCAAATACTATAATAAAGCTAGAATGATGTATAAAAGAAATTAAGCAAACAAAACAAAAACGAAACAGTTTTTCACAGACGATTGAGTATTTCTCATTTAATTAATTCAGTTCTCACTTCGCGAGAAGGCAAAAATACATAAAAACTCGAAATATCTATATTAAAAATTACGAAGTAAATCTTAAACGCTTATTTCCTCGAAAAAATTCCATAAAGGATTAAGCATGATTTAAATAATAAATGAAGGCGTTATCTTTGTTGTTGCGAAGTTAAGTTTCTCTAGATTGGCAACAAATCCACTAGTCTCCTGTTTCAAATGTAAACATCAGTGGCCGCCATTAAAAAAGGCTTAGCGGCAATTAAACAACTTTAAAATTGCTGATAATTCTAAAAATATTGCACACAGATTTACTAAAGGCATAAAATCCTTAACCGGAAGATAAAAAAAAAACATAATTCAATCATTTTTAAAGCAAAAAATGTACAATTTACCAACATATAAGAGTAAAGAAACTGAGATCACTGAGCCGGGTAACAGAGTGGATATATATATAAATATATTTATATACGTTTGGTGCGGCCGATTGCAACCAAAATACGAGGTGCACATCTGCATGTTATAGCAGTCCTAGCAAGAATACAGTGGGGAACGCCAGCCAATATTCTGAGAAGTTGGTATCGTACTATATCCGAGAGGATTATCTTGTATGGTGCAGCAATTTGGGAGAAAAATATCTCCTCACATATGAGTAAACTATTGCTCACAATTCAAAGAATGCAATTATTACTGATATGCAGAGGATACAGAACCACTTCTACAGCAGCACTTCAAGTGCTTGCTGGTATACCACCATTAGACTTACAAGCAGAACGGGAATCCCTATTGGCAAGAGTGCTGAGACTAGATGAGAATGCAACTTTATGGAATTAGAACTATTATCACACAGACTATGAAAAGCACAAACCAGTTCTTTTAGAGCACCCCGCAGACATAGACTTGTCCGATAGCATCTAACTTGTGTACGCATCTTCAAAAAAGAACAGCTTCAGCCTCTACACGGATGAATCCAAAACAGAGCGAGGCGCCGGTAGTGCATTTTGCGCTTTACAAGGGGAGACTTTTATTAAAACATGGAAAAGAAGACTAGATATTAGAAATACAGTCTTTCAGACAGAGGTTGCAGCGCTAAAAGCAGCAATTAAATTTGCAGTTTATTCACTTAGATTCAGAGCAACAATCTTCAGTGACTCGGCCTCTAGCCTGGCAGCGATTAGAGGAAATAAAAGCAGGAGCTCTTATGTTCAAGAGCTCAAAAAAATTCTTTTGCATTGCCCTCCCTCCTTACGTCCACACTTGGTCTGGGTCCCAGCTCATGTGGGCATCACAGGCAATGAAAAGGCAGATGAGCTTGCCAAATCGGCAGCAAATGATAAAAGCCTGAGAGAATATCCTGTGAAACTCCCAACCTCTTATCTCAAGAGAAGTACTCTTGAAAATTTATTATGCCAGTGGCAGGAAAGGTGGGACTCAGCACCCACGGGTAGAAGGACCTACTCTTTTTTTCCAAAAGTGGGAACTGTAGCAAAAGTCACGAACGGTGCACAGACCCACTTTTTTTCTGGACATGGACCATTCCCTACCTATTTAAAGAGGTTCCACTTAAGCGGAACAGAATTCTGTGAATGTGGAGAGGTAGGTGATCCAGATCACTATCTCTTCCATTGTGCATCCACCAAACCTTATCACCTGAGGAGACCAAGTGATTTATTTTGGCCACAATGGGCAGAAACAATCTGCAAGAATAGTATTGCTAAACGCAAATTGAATGAGGTATTAAAGTACTGTGCACAGAGACATGCAGGCATAAACAGAGCGAACACTTCAGAATAATTGACAATTACTGAACACATCTGTACCTTGTACGCTCACAATTAAAGGATCATCTTAGGGTAAAGACTTCCTTGTGAATGACATAACATTAGCTTTATTACCATTGCAGAACCTTGAACTGTTCAATGTTTGTGTGATTTAACCACATTGGTGTATAGATTCTTAATTTTTCATTGTACACATCTTTGTGACTTTTAGATTACCCTACAATTAATAAGTCTCATAACTGAAAGAATCATTAAAACGTACTGTAAAAATTACTAGTTATATAACTGTATCATTGTTGAATTGTTTCTATTCCATCATTGGCAGAATTATATTTATTTATTTACTCAGCATAGATGGAGGCATTACCTATTGTTACCAAAAAAAAAAAAAAAAAAGATTAAAAAAAAATTTTTTTTATTATTATTATTTTTTTTTTAAAGTTAGAGTACAGAATATAAATTGGATTATGCTTTATGCTTGAAATATCAATGTTTAAATCATGTTGTTGGTAGTTCCACTGTATTTGCTAACTAGGAATGGTTTTGAAAAGTGTATTGTAACCTAACCTTAGCATTTTTCATTTATAGTATTATCTTTGGGTACCTGCATCAATAATGAATAATAGTGTATGGTTTGATTAACATTGTATATTATTTCTTAATTTTGCAATAATATGGCTAACTAGTACAGTGTGAATTGTAATCAAGATATAGAGCTACTGTATTTACAGTAATTGTTCAGTATATCTGTATAAGTAGTAGTATGAGGTTATGCGACTTTAATGCTTTTATATTTTGTACATATATATAATAGAATCACAATGTAATGTACCCAATGTAAAATGCAATTCTAGCCGAGTTTGTACTTTTGTAGCTTATAGTACTAGAGTGTAAAGTTTCGTAGCCATTGTATTGTACTCGAAATTGTGCGATAGAAAAATGATCTAATATTATCGTATTATATTTATAACCAGGTTTACTATGTCTTGCATTTATATAGGATATTCTATGTCTTGCATTAATATAGTCTTCTATGTCTTGCATTTATATATGATATTGTTACAATGTATAGTACCCAGTGTAAAATGTAGTGTGGTCTAGTGTAAAACATTGAAGTAGTATTGTAGTGTAAAGGAATTATAGCAACATTGCCCATGTTAAAGTAGTGTAGTATAGTTAGCAGCGTAGTACTTGAGTTAACAACCAGGCAGTTATAGATACTAAAAACCTATGTAAAATAATGAGTGATTATGAAACCTAAGATTTTGAAATAATAAATGCTGTCGGATCAGCGAGTCATGATTAGACAGCATCTGCCAAGTGGAAACAAATACCGTAAGGCTTACTATAGTTAAGGGCGGCAGTCCACTTGAGCAGCGTTCAGCAGTAGTATATACAAAATTTCAACGTTCTGAGGCTACTCGTTTTTGAGTTATGCGAGATAACGTACGTATATACGTTCGTACAGACGCCACGAAAAATTCTCTTCAGAATTAATTTTAAAGCAGTTTTATAATTTTTTTGAAGGAAAAGAGTATTTTATTCTGTCCTTACGTACAGATATGACGCAAAAATATCGTTAAATTGCATTCGATAGCGGTAAAAATGGATATTTTCGTTGAAATATGCTGCCTGAAACTTTTCGCGATTACAATACTTCCTTTTTACTTCGTACAAGGAAGTAAAAAGAGTCAATAAAAAAATAGTTAAAAAAATTTTTAACTTCGCGGTCTCTGAAGATCTCTATTTACGTCCTCGAGATGAATTTCGAAATTAAAATGATTTATTTCATTGTAGCCTCCAAATTTTATTGAGCTTCTTTAGTTCTTCTTTGAAGCTTATTCAGAAAGATAATTTTAACTAAAAAATATATTTTGTTCAGTTCTTCTTTTAACAAATGTCTTAAACTGTACTTGTAATTAATTCCACAAAACGACAAAAAATAGAAAAACTAAAATCATTTCATGATCATTTTATAAGGTATTTCTCCCACTTCCCTAGCGTGCCTTCGTGGTGTAGTGGTTCAGCACGCTGGGCCGGTATTCCAGAGGTCCGTGGTTCGATTCCCGGCGAAGGCGATTGCATATTTTTCATCTTTTCTGTTTCCAATTAACCTAATGACTCTACAATTTATACTAATTGAAGATATTTTGCCTTTTTATTAAAAGGCAAAATATTTTTATTAAAAGGTTTTAAACTGCAAATACGCTTTTTAATAATTTTTATTAAAAAGCGTATTTGCAGTTTAAAACCTAGGAGGGGAACTCCTCGGGTCTCTATTCACATGTACGGGTGAGAATATGAAAACAGGTTAGCAACAGGGCTACAGATGATTGACGTTTTGCTGTATCTAGCTAACTGTTAAACAACCACCCCGATTAGGAAATTTCAGAGCTTAAACCTCGTGGCGGAGGTCAAGGGTCTCCCACTTCTGTTTACCTACTATCAGATAATTTCGTCTCGCCATATATTTTGAACATCTTTTTGCCGCACAGACACGTTTACAAACATACATTCTCTCTCTCTCTCTCTCTATATATATATATAGGGAAAGAGAGAACCAGATTCTTCTCAGTGCTATGTATAGCTCGTTCGGTTGACTATTTGAGGGAACATGTAGGGAAAAAGGAAACCACAATAAAGCATAATAATCTAAATTTTGATCACCAGATGAAAAGGTGACACATACAGAACAAAAAGCTCAAATGAAAACATAAAATATTAATTAATTATAACATTTGTTCAATGGATCATGCATTTGTACTAGTCACACGTTCAGAACTCATTTTATCATGTTCAACAGCAGAGCATAGGTTTTGAGGAATTGCAATAACATAGCGTGCTATGCTTGCTTTCAGGCCGAGTCCTCATGCTTCTGCATACGATCCTTCAGAAATCCATAAAACCAGAAGTCACAAAGATTGATGTCCGAAGAATAAGGAGGCCAAGCATTCGGAAGACTTCTCAAAATTTCCCAGTCACCTCCAAAGCGAGAACAAAGCAGTCAGCAGTCTCCCTTGACTTATCGAAAAATATAAAGGTGTTGCACCAACTTTTATGGAAACTGTTGTCTTCTAAATATATGTTCTAAATATTCTCGTCTGTAAGGTAGTACTGCCTTCCTGCTGCAACGGGTACTTGTGATGGGATTTTTAAAGTCTCCATGAGTGCTTTCCAAAGAAAAAGGAATGATTAAACTGTTCATGCACATGCAGAAGTTCTGAGTATTCTGAGTTCTGGGTTCATGCAGTCCAAATGCGGAAGTTTTTAGTACTAACTGCTCAGTCTAGGTCAAATTGCTTATTGTCACAATTACAAAATGTTCAAAAACCATATACCGTCAACGGCCATACTTCCCAAAAACCGATAAGCAAAATTATTGCTTTGATGAGGGTTTGAGAGTGCAGCTTTTACAGCATGTGGAGCTAGTATGGACACCACTCTAAAAATTACAGAACCTTTCGTACCGTAGACCGAAAGATCGGAAAATCATGTCATGCTGTTTGAGCACTTGTCGAAATATATTGGTAAAAAGGATGGTTTGTCAGGCTCAGCAACAGCTCTTTTCCACAGTTTCGTTTGAGATATGTTACCGTTCGTTTTTCTAATAGCACAACTAATTGCTCAGTCTTTTCAAATTTTAGTAATCATCATTTTTAAACCATTTTTCGATACAGGCTCTTTTCTCAAGTCTTTCAGGCAGCGATATTCTCCAATGCAGCTAAAGTAGGATAGCAATTTTGATAAAACAACTTGAAGAGTAAAGCTCGATATTTCTTCTCTAAAGATATGGTGAGGAGCGATTTTACGGCATTGGCAGCAGGCATTTTAAAGCGTTCCTGATTTACATAACATCCTTTCCACACTGCTCAAATAACGTCATCTAGTTGTTGAAATTTGAACTATTAAATTTTCTTGCAAGTTTCTCTTTCACATGAACTATATAACGTATATACCAAGTTTCATTGAAATACGGCAACTAGAATGAACGAGATAAGATATAGTAATTAGATAAGTATTAATTAAATAATTAATTAATTAGTAAATTTAATACTTGTTCGGCGTGTTATTTTATCTTAATTATGGGAATCATTATTCATATCGGTATGCATTTGTTATTGGTGTTCATTGATACCTATGGACACACGGACTTTATATCAGTACAAGCAATGAATTACCAAACTACATAATGCAGTATAACTTGTCTTTGTAAATTATGTCAACATATTTCGATGACTAATTTGTACGGAAATGGGTTATTGAAGTTAATAATAGATGTAACGAAATGATTGATTCCTTGTGAACATATGGTCATTTTTGTAACTCGGCTGGGCCCACCAGCGGCCGAGCGGTAAAATCGCTGAACACTGGTAGTTCGGTCCGAGGTTCGAATCCCGCGAACGGGCTGGCTGCATGGGCGTTTTCGTGGTTTTCCCGATGCGTAACGTGTATACGAGCCAGTTTCCCTTAGAAAGTCCTCCACGAAGGCATCCCTCCTCTTAGGCAGATAGCCCTCGAGGCTTTGCCATAATCACACACACAGGTAAATGTAACTCGGCTGCTATTCAGTGTGACACGCGTAAATATATCACACATATATTTCATTTCAGAACTTCTTTAACAGAAGATACTTTTTTCCTACCAATTGATTTTTAAATACTTTTCCCCTCCGAGACTCCTTGATCTTCTAGCAAAGAAATTAAATTTCTCTGTGCCGCTAAAATTCTCTTGCTGTCATACCAAAGCAGTTAGAAAAAAAAAAGTGTTGAGCAATTTTAAATGCCTTTTCAAAGCAAAAAACTTCATAAATATTCAAAGCAAGTAAATAAATTCTGATCATTAAGGACTCTTTAAACATAGAGCTTAACGTAAAAAAATGAAAAAATATAATATTTCTGCGCCCTTCTGTAAGATTCAAATAAAATAAAAAGCAAACTGGCAAAAACACAGAAAAAATGCTTTAAATACTTTAAAAAAAAATAATAAAAGGTTTATTTTACAATAACAAATGTCTCAAGAGTGCACCCTTAAAAATAAGAACTTCATATTTTATTTTGTTAAGTTTATTTTCTTATTTTATTTTGTTTGCTTTCATTTAATGAATTTGCTTCGCTTAGAGAGGCGCATTGTTTAATTTTACGGTAAAAGATCTTATTGCTTTTAAATGCTCTGTTATTTAAAGTGTGATTAATAATAAGCACATGCATTTTCGTGCGATAAGCTTTTTTCTAGTTGTATCTCTTATGTATGCAACGTGCTGATGTACGCACAAATTATTCTGTTTTTCAAATAGGTTTATTTTCGAGATGGTAGTACAGTCAAAGTTAGGCAAAAATGCCTTGGATTCCCTCCCTTGTTTTTAAATTTACTACAGTTCAATATAATATTTCCTTTGTAAATTTTGTAATCGCTTTTTCTAGAATATAATTTTAAGATTTTCATCTTGGGTTTCCTACTATTAGTTCTTTTATTTTATGTTAATTTTATTTATTTTGCCCTCTTCCCGTACCTGTTTTTTTATGATTGATGTCTTTATATTTTCAGTGTTTTATTTGGAGTTTACCAGAAATCGCTGTTTTAGGGCTGATTATCCTCCATGTGTTACGTGTATACGAGTCAGTTTCCCTTACAAATTTCTCCACGAAGGTATCCCTCCCCTTAGGCAGATATGCCTTCGAGGGCTTTGCCGTAATTAAAATAAACCAAAGCAATAATGCGGTTGTTAATTTTCCAAGATTATCTTTAGAAATGGCACATAAGAAAAATGTGAATAAATAAGTAAATTAAGTACTTGTTCCCGGCTAATGAAAGCTACGACGCGGGGTCTCAACTGAACAGCCCCGATATCAGGAACGGGGTGGGCAAGCCTGTCAAACGCCACCATGGTGACAGAATGAACGCATTTGCAGAGGTCCAATGTCACACACTCCCAGGATCAACGGACTTCATAAAAATCCTCCTAAATCCATCGCTGAATTGGTCAATCGGAGTCACCATTCCATCGACCAGAGACCACAGCTGGGTGAAGATTTTTGTACGAAGATCTGACTGATAGTTAAAAATGCTGCCTAGCAAAACGCGGATGGCCCGGCTTCCATGCTTTACGCAGAATACAGAGGACAACGGTACCAGCCACTAGGACTGGACGCTATTCCGCTACTCATATTCAAGTTTGGAGACTTAAAGCTACTAGACTTGTGAAAAGTTGGGATAGTGTCCTTCCTCCACAGGTCCTTGGGAAACGCAAGGCTCGTGTTTTTATCTCCCGGTGCCGAGACTGCCAAGGTATAGATTCGAGCCAGTCCAGTCACCACTGAATCTCCACCAAAATGACATTTTGATTTCATCTTTTGTTATGTCCTCATTACCATGTTACCGTGCTAGAAACTTTAGAACTTCTAATTTAAACTTCTCCTCGCTAAATAAAATTTACCACAACAACATTACCTAATTAATCCCAATTTTGCCTAATTCATAGGATAACAGGATAATTTTATGCGAGTATTCTATGTGGTTTAGTAAGAGATGGTTTAAAAATAGCTGACAGATTTGACATGTGTAACACATTTAGTGTCCAAAGGGATTGGCAGATAATTACTTTCGAGCAGAATAATCGTTGCTTAAAATTCTTATGCGTTACAAACTTTGGCTTCTCAACTAACAACGAAATTTATTTGATTCATTTTCTAGAAGTTTTTAAAGTTTGCTAGACAAAGAATTTTCCTCCTCCATTTTCTGTTGACATAAAAGGCCAACTTCAGGACACTGAGGGAGACATTTTTTTCTCAAGACACCTCAAAACATTTTCACGACATTGCGTTTAATTTGTTAGTGCGAATTTTGGATTCGTCCCGTCTCTAATTAAATTATATATTTTTAAATGTGGTATGTAATAAGATAATAAATTTGGATATTAGAATATGATAAATTTTCTCTGTTAATCATAGAAGAAAAATATTCAAATATTTCGTATGGAAAATAATATTAAAAGAGTTTAATAATATTAAAAATGTTGCAAGAATATTAAAACAGTAGATCTAAAACTCTAATTCAAAAGTTGAATTAAAATTCGATTGATTGAGATTGCCATATATATGGGTTTTCTAATTTATTTTGTGGCACAATGTATACCACTTGTACATTTCTCAGTTTATTAGGGTTTCATTTGCTTCGAAAATAATATACAGCCATCCGTGGCTGAATGGACAACACGGCTGAATATTGGTAGTTCATCCAGAACTCATTTCTGACAAATGAACTAGCTTCTTTGTTTTTTTGTGATTTCGTGGTATATCCTGTTGTACAACGTTGTTTGCAAATAGTTCGGGGGCAAAAACATCTTCTGATGGTTGGAAACTTTCAGTTGCTACACTAATATGCAAAATTTAAGAGGAGAAAAAAGAAAATTTAACATTACTTGCGTAATGCTAAAGGTAATTTACATTCGTCAGAATTGCATACTACATATTTGTATGCGAAATATACATATTATTCCAAAAAGGAGTAATGGCATTTAACTTATTCTGAGTAGAAAATAACCAGCACAAATGTTCGCGCAAGAAAATGCAGAGTATTTTTATGGAGCGAATTAGATTATAGGAGTAACAGTCGCTTCCTCCAGAAGAGCTAACTTTAGATCCGAGAGGCTTTGGAGAATTGGCTAGCGTGCTCCAAGTCGTCGTCCTAAGACCTTTACAAAAATCTTTAGTAGGACTGAGTTTCATAATATGAGCTGGAGAATATAACCCAACAATCATCATGTTCAAGTATTTCCATCCATCAGAGGGGCCAAGCTCGGATATTTAAAGAAAGTTTCTTCATTCAAAAAACCTATGTGTTTGCGTGTACCAGAAACTCTTTAATTGAGAAGGCTGTACTCGTTGTATACAACATCATACAACATCAGTATGTTGCATACAACATCAGTATGTTGCATACAACATCAGTATGTTGCATACAACATCAGTAACTTCAAATCAGCAAACATTATTACTTTAATAAAATGTTTAATTAAAAAGTTTTTGTTTAATACAACTTCCCAAGTTATCGTTTCACTTTTCTCACCAGTATATTTACATCGATAGTTAAAATCGTTCTACAGTGCAGACATAAATTAATCACAGTAAAATTAGTGTCTTAATCGGGCTCAAGTATAAGGTTAATCAATGAAGGGAAAACATTTCGAGGGCTGTCTGCTGAAAGCTCGATTTTGATTCCTGTAGCGAAGAAATTGCTCAAACCTAGACTTTATTAGAGTTTAGTTGAAGAAGAATCTCAGCGTTAAAAAGAATAGCTTTAATTGAGATGTTAATTTATTTATGAATATTTCCTAAACGCCGTACGAAAGTAAAAATGAAATAGAAATAAGAAAACAACTCACATAAACAGTTATCTAGTATTATACAGAGTGCTTTATTTAATTAACAGCTAATATGTGAAAACATTAATTGAAAATAGGTAACGTAACGCACTACCTGAACCTCTTCATTTGAAGTCAGAAAGCACATTTTTACCGCCTCCAGTCAAAAAGTATTAAAATCTCTGGTTCTAACGGCATTAATATGAAGATACGCATGTGTGTGTGTGTGAAAGGTGGGGGAAAATACGAATATAGGGCTTTACTTTCTTAAATATACTAAATGATGACTCTAAATTTATGTACTTCCATTTAGGATGTCTCCTCAAACAAGGTTGGTGAATTTATGAAAATAATTTTAAAGCTATGAGTCTGACGGTTCTCTAATTAAAATATTCTAAACTTTTGTTTAGTTATCGTGTAGAATTTTAAACAGGAATTCTTGTTTTCTAATTTGCTAATGGTTAAATAGTAAAAGTCGAAATTAAATAGGCAAATATATTACGCTGTGCTAAGTAATTGTTTGTTTCCTATTTAAACTTAATTTTAAATAGGAAGAAGTAGCTGTAACGGATAAAATTTTATACTTGCCAGAGGAACGGCTTGAAGGAAAGCCTTTGCTTGAGGGGGTTTCCAAATTTGTGGATCTGAGTAAAACATCCATCCTTGAATCATCCTGCAAAAGTATGAAAATGTCTTATGGGTAAAAAAATATTTATATGATAAAAATGTCTTTTATAGAGAGAAATTACCAAGAAGTGTTATAATAAACAGAAAAAGGTATTTTCTGCCTCCTTTCCGCATGCCTTCGTGGCGTAATTGGAAGCATACTCGACGCGAATTCGAGGGGTCCAAGGTTCGAGTCCTTGCGAGGGCACTGCACATTTTTCACGTCTCTTCCTTCAAGATAACCTAATGACTCTACAGTGTGATTAATGCCGAGCTTGTTTCTTAAAATCACAATATAAATGTCGCCAGTTGCAGCTAAGTAATTGATTATCCTCTTTCCTTCATAAGAAGTATGTAAAAATTACACGAAAAAGCAATAAACTTCGTGCTTTAGAAGAAAAGCACTGCATTTCATTTCAGTTCAGTAACCACTTTATTTCAGTTTAGCTTGTTTCGCTTCATGAAAATGCTAATAAAGTTTGGCGAACTATAATCTCAAACTAGAAGGAGAAAATTAGCGCTTTTTAGCGAAGACGGCAGGGATTACGATTGCAGGGAGGGGCTGGCACCTGCCTCGAAGTACCTATTTTAAAGTAATAGACTATAGTAAAGAAGAAATTAAACTACGAATTACTTTGTTGTAACTTGATAATTATAAATAACTCCTGTACGAAATGTAAGTTCGATTGTATTACGAAATGTATACAATCGAACCGTACGAAATGTATTACGAAATGTAAGTTCGATTAGTTCTGGGTTCAATTCTGCTTCATAAAAGTTTAATTTATTAAATTTTTTGAAAAATAAAAAGCTTGTTTAAATTACTTATCTTATTCTTCTTCTCGGTTAATGTTACTGTAGTAATGTATTTAACCCATTTTATGTTGATTTGTAAGGCTTAAGTTTCCTGAGCGAACAAAATATTATTTCCCCCGCTCTTTTAAAGCTGCAGACGCAAGAGTTGGTTAATAAATCAATGTTTCTTAATTTTCAAGTTGTATTGCAGTTATTTTGGTTTGGAGCAAACACTCAGTGAAAGGCACAAGTAAAAATGCAAGGATTTATTAATCCGTTATCCTGTCACAGTGGTAGTTCAGTATACGTCATACCAAATGAATTTTTCCAATAAGAAATAAGAAATATAGAAAATAATTAATCTTTTCTTACAAAAAAACCTATCATTGTCGTTATAACACAACAGTTCAATACTAAATTGCAGTGGGAGAAATATATATTGCAAGTAAATGAAACACTGCGCATAATACTGTACATAAATGTTTTTCTGCTATTCAGATCGAAAAGCAATTTTTCAACATATTCTAACGTCTCTGATTTTTGTTTGGTAATCGATTTCCCCCTCCCCCTTCGTAACGTTGGCTTATTTAATAGGGTCTTTTATTTTCAGAATCGTAGACAGCATTGAACTCGGCATACGGTATGCAATAGCTCGAATACGCATGCCAGTCGAATAGCATACAAGTCTCGAATACGCATGCCATCTTTATACTTTTCAGCAATCTCTTTTTTCCCCCTCCATGAGGATCCTAACATTCCTCTTCGTTGCCTGGATCTTCTTCCTATCTTTCGTAAAACTCATTGTTAATGAATGTACAAAAAATTCATTCAAAAAATACAACACCACTTAAAAATTCAGAGTTATAGTCCGGTCTATTTACTGAATTGTAGTAACAGGAGCACTGACTCTCACAGGCAGTCGAGCATTGTCTTGAAAGAGATAAAAAAGTGTAGTGCGCGCAGTCGTGTTTCATTAAACTCGAATTGTAGTATTCGAAACCAATATCGTACACCAAACAAATGTTTTCGAGTCCAGACAGAACGTATACGAAGTTGGACGTATTTCAAAGCGGGCGTATACTGAAGCACTACTATATTTTTATCTTTACCGTCACATCTACTTTCGCCATAATGCAAAAGAAATAAAGGAAAGAAGAACAGATCTCCTTCAAGTTAATGAGAACGTTCTGAAGCGACCTCTACATCTTCCTCCGTACTATCTATGCCCAGCTCTTAGATTACCTGCTTTTGTTAACCGTGTTTGCTAGCATGATTAGAGGGCTTGCAATGCTCTCCTTTGTGAGCTTCATACTTTAATCACTTAAGTTTTACGTTAAGTCTCGCAAGCAGCGGTGACTATGTTATAATACACGAGCTGTATATTGAATGAGCTGTGTATTGTAGGCATGAGTTTGAAGTTCTAATAAAAGTTTTATTTTAAACCTTTTTCTGAGTTCATAGGTATTATTTTTACAAGAAATTTAGGATGGGACGATAAGTCGCTTGTCTTTCTGTACGGAGCCAGAGTTTAGTTTTGAAGTAACTGATTCCGTGCAAAGATAGAAAGACATTTAAGATATTTTAGAAGCAGGTCACATGAAAAATAAGCTTTGCCCTCCAGGGAATTCAAACCACGGATCTTTCAGTTGTTAGATGGACGGGCTTCCACCTAGGCCACGAGTGCACGGAATGCAATGATTCCTTATAAAGTGATTTTTTAGAGATGAAGTTAATTGAAAGTATAAGTTATCCTTTGAAATCTGTAAATTAAAAGTTTGGAAATGAATCAATTATAGTATTAAATTCACCCTTTTTTAATTACATAAAAACAAACTTCTAAGAAAATAACATTTCTTTACATTAAATTCTATATAATTACGTTAAAATTGTATATTATCTAAAAGCATATATTTAACTAATTTTCCCATAGAAATGTTTCAGCAATTTTTCTTTAAAAATTTACTGTGAGGTTAATAAAGATCTCTTTTCTGAATACTTGTGAATTTGATTCTTTGTCTTAAAACATTAAAAGCTGTTCCTTTTTATTTCAGATTAAGTAATAATTTAATTTTTTAATTTACATAACTATTTAATTTTTAATTTACTAACTTTTGAGGACAACTATTTTAAAGAAATAACTTTTGTTATATTCATCTTAAAAGAAAGAACGGTTATTTATAGATGCACACATTATTGTTACCAATGAAAGAGCACTTTAACTTAATATTGTAACCTTTTCTCGCCACGGGGAACATTAAATTCATAAATGTAGTGCAGCCTTAACATGCACTATATTCTGAATATAGTGTACGTCAAAGTAGCATTACATGCTTGAATTTAAAAGTGCCGTACACTTTTACTACTTTCGTAAGTGTGCGGATATTATTGTGGTGGGACAGATATGATTATCTCTTTGCAACACTCCAGCTACAAAAAATACTTTTAGTTAACTACGTTCTTAACTTTGGAAGTTATAGTACAAAGGACAAGTTTCACCACTATCTTAGATGACCCATGACAGAACAAACAGACGTTACAATGTTTATCATTGTTTATTAGAATGATAACACATTAATGAATGGCGTAATCTGTATAGTCTTTAAGTGGCCCTTTGCCCCATTAAAGCTTAACCGGCGTCATCAATGTTTCGTGCGTCTTAAAAACCATCGAAATCATTAATCCTCAGGTCATCTTGTTCTACAGTTGAAAAACTAAAAAAAATGCCAGGTTTGTTTCGTTTTAAAGCTATAGTAATCATTAACGCTTTAACTGTTTATAAATCCCTCTGAATTACATTTATTTTTCAGTGATACTAAATTGCATTAATATTCATTATTTTCTTGCGTCTTTAAATTCATGAGAAGCCTTTAACAAAAAATACCGTTTAACAAAAATATTGCGAAATAGTATCAAAACTCAACATACATTTCCTTTAATACAATTTCGGCCTAAAATGCAATTATAATGATTTCAGTGTTCTTTTAAATTTGATTCTGGAGACCCTTACAAATTGCCAATATTACTTTTTAAACGAAACAGGATATAATTTTGAAATTTTATGTACAATAGGAAGTGTCTTCAATTATGGCAAAGCACACTAGGGCTATCTGCCTAAGGGGAGGGATGCCTTTCGTGGAGGACTTTCTAAGGGAAACTGGCTCGTATACACGTTACACATGGGGAAAACCACGAAAACGCCCATGCAATCAGCCCGTTCGCGGGATTCGAACCTCGGACCGAACTACCAGTGTTCAGCGATTTTAACGCTCGGCCGCTGGTGGGCCATTGAAATACAGCTGCAAAAAGACTAAGATGAGAAATTTCAAAGATATAAGTAAGAAACAAGATCATAAAGTTTCATACAATCAACTTGATCTGAGTTTGAAATCTGTTTTAAAGAAAGTATTGAGATTTTCATGACATAAAAAACTAAATTCTGAAAGAGAATATCTAAAAATAAAGATTTTTTAAATAAATAAAGAATAAAGAAGATTTCCAAAATTAAATTTTGTTCTTAGAAGAATTAAATAGTAAAACTATTTGAAACTAGACAAAAAAGCAACCTTAGATGGTGTGCATTTTAAATAAAACTCTAGAGCGTGATCAGATATAGATAGGTCTTTTTTTAGAAGGAGGAAAAAAATGATTTCAAGATGTAGGAAAGGCGAAAAGCATTTTATACGGAAATCAATGACCGGAACAAAGCGAAGAGGAGCGTAGTACCATCTGCCAAGGAAAATATTGATGAAACTTGATAAAGTTAAAAAATTAAACTTTGAAACGTTGGGAAAAAAACTGGATTGGAATTAATGTCACTGATTAAAGAAGGTAAATATTTGTAACCCAAAAAGATTAATACACGAGCTGTATATTGAAGAAATTAAAGAAATCTATCTATCATCAAATGAGAAAATATTAAAAGATTAAAGAAATCTATCTATCATCAAATGAAGAAATATTGTACGTAATTTTCACAAAGTCTAAACTGTGATTTAGTGCTCAACTATGATTACCGTTGCAGGAAAATTTTAACTATTTTAGTTTGGCTCATATGTGTCAAACCCCGCCGGCAAGAAAGGCTTATAAAAGTTCATTACAAGTAAAAAAAAACTTTTCAACATATAATATTTGTTATTTAATTGACATGATGAAAAGATAGGTATTAATACTATTATGACAGATTTGTTAAAAGAAATAATAGAAAAATACACGAATTTTCAAAATTTATAGTTCTTCCGAATAGATCCTTACAGCAATAATTTTGATAGATTTTTAGAACAAAGTAAACATCGATGTAAATAAATTTACCTTTAAAGTTTTATAAAACTGATAATAACTGACATAAATTCAGTTGGTGTTGGTGTATTTAATTATGGCAAAGCACACGAGGGCTATCTGCCTAAGGGGAGGGATGCCTTTCGTGGAGGACTTTCTAAGGGAAACTGGCTCGTATACACGTTACACATGAGGAAAACCACGAAAACGCCCATGCAGCCAGCCCGTTCGGGGGATTCGAACCTCGGACCGAACTACCAGTGTTCAGCGACTTTACCGCTCGGTCGCTGGTGGGCGACATAAATTCAGAAGCTCTGTCAACAGCAAGAACTTATGGGCCAATTTAGCTAGTCATTCATCAACAGAAATGTTATCGAAAATCCATTCTTTTTGCTTCCACCATTTTTATCCAGATATCTGTAAATGCGAAGTAAGGGGACAATAATCCTCAGTTACGTGATGGTTTATTTATCAGCTGCAGTTACTTAACTTCTACTAAAGCGTTGTAGCTGCTTCCAAAATTCTATAATGTAAATGTTATAGAGGCGTTTTATAATAGTTGACACTTTTGCACTGATGAGGGGGCGGCCAGTCAACTGGGGGTAAGCATATCGCTTGTTGAGTATTTTACCTTCGTTCGGTGGAGAATTCCCAGGAGGCGGATCCGACGATCTCCTATTCCTCTTCCTTTACTATCAACCTCTCAAGAGGATTTTCGGCTCAGCAGTATTTTAGGTTTCTCTATGCTGCAAACACTTACAAACATCCCCACCTCCTCCAGGATCAGCCCCCGGGTCCAAGGCTAAGGCAGCCGTCTTCCCTACTACCAGGCCAACAGGACAGTAAGCAGCAAAGATTTTTCACAGACGACGGCGCAGTTGGCCAACTGTTTTAACATGTCGTCAGCTGTTTAGGTCCGCCATTGGATTCATCTTCATTACTTGGTATTGTATCAAGTTCACTGAGTTGTCCTTTGCCAAATGTAATAAACAATATTTCAGTTTGAACATGAAGAACACATAACTGTTAGGAGGTAATTAGGAGTTCGATTTATGCTGGGGACTTGAATGAACAAAGAATGCATGCATATTCTGTACTTTTCAGAAGGTTAAATGTAAGATCCTCCAGTCTGTTCTGAGCATTAACGACTGATGCACTGGTAAGTGACACTTGTCACTACTTCTCATCGTCGACATGACATCCGACCTAAGGTTGGGGTGCCTAACAGATTAAAGTCATATCCGATCAGCAGACACGCATTTACTGAAGTAGCTTCAAGCATCACAGGTTACGCACTGTTATGTTACATAAAATATGACATGGTGCGCAAGTTCGTGCTTTATTAGGCCCTTACATTATTCGCAGCCATGTAACTTCAAGCATTGCGGATTACACAGTTATGTTACATAAGCTTTACATGGTGCACAAGTTCGTGCTTCGTTAGTCTCTGACATTATTCACAGTGATTTGTACATTGCTCTGTGCCCTTAGCATTTGGTAGAGGGGGGAATAATAAATAATTAATAAATAAAAAAATTAAAAAATTAAAAAATGTGGCAAGATAATAAATTAAAAATATTGAATAATAAAATAATAATAAAGAAATAAAAATAAGAATATGGAGAAAACATAACAAAACAAGAAAGACTGAAAAGAAAAAAAATATAGAGCAGGATTAATACTATTCTTGCACATGCAAATGTACAAGAAAATAAACAGTACAATGTACAAGAAAATAAACAGTACTTTTTATTATGCAGATGAATGGAAAAAGCTAACTGATACAGCATATACATTAACAGTTTCAAGAAAATCAATAAAATATATTATTATATAGATAAATGATAAAGACGAGATGATGCAATACATAAAATTAGGACTGCTGCATGGGAGTAAGCAGGACTTGTTTTAAATTAACAATAGGAACAAATCTGAAACCAGTTGAAATGCAAGTTGACGAAATAAATACTTGTAGAAGTACTGGACAATATTTATGATTATTAGCAATACCTAAATGCCTTGCTCGGTCCATGTATATCTGCACTATATTACTAAATAATATTTACACTTAACTGGGCATATACATCAAAACTCCTACTATCCCAATGAGAAATCGCAATTAAGCGTTTACTTACTACAGAAAAATAAACAACATGATATAAACACTTACCAAATGGCTTTAGGATCGGCCGCTACAAGAGTTTTGAACACTGATTCAGCACATGACCGTAAATAAACTGCATCGCTTTAAGAAAAAGGTATAGATGATTAAATCAATGCTTTCAAAGATAAAATAATAAATAAAAATAATATTATCATTGCAACATTTAAGATGATAAGCTTTTACAAATTATTCAGAATGTAAACATATTGACTAAGAACCTGAAAGCAGAATATTTAAATTCTTGCTGATAAATAACAGTAGTCTTGTAGGCTCACAAAATTGATAAAAGTTGGTCACGGAACTATCAAGGGAAATAAATGAGTATTTTTCACACTGCACCGTCAGTACTAACGAACTAAGGAATTTTTAAATGCATGTGCCACTCAACAGATTTTTGAAAACAATTTTATTCACTACTTTGAATTAATTTTTGAATACAAGTAAGTATTCGGGAATTTAGTTCATTATATTTAATCCAAACAGCTCGAAATGTCTAAAGTCTTATAGGAGTAAGAACTATGCTTAATATGGTAAGCTTGTAGCAAGCATAATTTAGCTCAGTTTCCAACGGGTCTGGATTGACCCCCTGGGGGTTGAGGAAATTTTAAAGGAGGTTAGGGATATTAATTTAGGTTAAGGATGATCAACGGGTCGATAGGCAAATATACTGGCTATCGACTCGTTGACTGGAAACTGATAGGCATAATCAAAATCCACGGAATACCAAAAAATTATTAATAAAATTGATAATTAATTGTTTATTGATATAAAGCTATATCACACAAACTCAAGTCCTGTTCAAAACACATGGCAACATTAAGTTTTGGAAAATAAATTCAACCCAGATAAATACACAAAAATAAAAGTTGTTACCGAACAACAATATTGACATTTTCCTCTTCTTACATAGTGTTCTGGCTTTAGTCAAGTGAATAATTTACTGCGGAAAACAAGAAACAGGTTGAATATTTTTGAAAGAAACGTTTTAAGAATTAATTTAAGCAATTTTATGTGAAATATTAAAAAAAATTGCATCAATACATAAAGCTCAGTCATCAGATTCATTAAAATGGGAGCATTTCATCAATGAGAATGTGTGATTTTGTTTTTGAAAACTTGTTTATATTTATAAAAATTTAAAATAATGAAACATAAATCTAATAAACCATTTTTTAATGTTTTGTTCGTATTCTTAGTTTAATTGTTATCTTTAAGTTATATGCAGTTATTTGTATTATAATTATGTTTCACGCTGTATATTATATACAGAAAAAAATGCAAAGAGATCGATGAAGAAAACCATTCTTTTAAATGCGATGTAAGGAAAGGGTTGGAAATCCCTGGTTTAGGTGCTTATAAACATTAATTTACTATCAACTGAGCGATCATTTCTTAAATAATTTAACATTAAAAAATTCCAATTTTACATTTTCTTTGCTAATTTATAGTTCTCTATTCTAAATTGTAATCATATTTTATAATTTCTGTACCATATAAATACCCTTATGACACATTAAATGAAAAACTATAAACTTAAATTTACATTGTAAGATTTTGATTTAAATCATTAGTTTAAGTTTTGCTACAAATAACTTCTCCTTTTCAACCCAAATCTGTGCAAAATGTCTGTATATTTAGTGAATAATAAGAAAAAATAATAAAACAAAGCAGTGGAAGTCAGTATAGAGAAAGATGTAGCAATTAGAAACAAGGATTATCTACTCAGCGAAACTTTTGTGATAAAATTTTAGTACTGAACTTTTCTGTTAGTAAATATGGTAGTTAGTGATTGTTAACGAAATATGGCAGTTAAGTTAGTTAACTTTCCTGGTAGTGAATATGGTAGAATATGGTCTGGTCATATTTTTATCTCACCTGCAGTAGGTAAGCCATCTTAAACCTTTATTTCTATTTACAGAACCCAAGGTGGTAATAAAGTTTTAATTTAATTAGAAATCTGGTGAAATTTTCACTCCGTTAAAGTTATACCTGTTTCTAATAATTATTTTGTGTTTAATTCAGGGAAATAACAACGAAGAAACAACTGACGGGAAGAATTTTGTTTTAAAGAAATGAAAAGGGTTTTAGCTACAGAAATTTTTTTAACAAAGTTAATTTAAAATTTTATTTTCTAAATATTTATCAAAACATATATAGTCAGTAATAATAGTGATGCAAAGGGAAAAATTCCAATTTACGTTCATTTACTATCTGACATCTTAATGTTGGTACCTACAAGAGGTTTCTAATTGTTATATAGTGTAATTTAAACGCATTAAGAGGTAAATATTAAATTTCATATCGATATTTATTTCAAACAATTTTAATAAGTTGAAAAAACTACTAAAGGACATCAAAATCTCTATATTTAAATCTATTAATTTTTTTTAATTGCGGAAAAAAAAAACTGCTGACATATAAATGTACTCCCAAACAAAGCAACTATTCTTATTGCAAAAATTCGTAACTGAGGGTATTTATATTTTTGTTTTGACAAGTGAAAAAAAATCAAATTCTAATCTTTAAATCTGTTAATAAGAACTCTAGAGCAGTGTAAATAAATAAGCTCTATTTGCAGATTTTCTGGGGCATTATCTACATTCGTTTTGAATGGCAATGAACTTAATGTTATACTGGACAACAAAGCTTTCTTCTTAACTATTCTTCAAAATTTTAAACACTTTTTCAAATTATTTTTATCATAATTAATGTCATAACAATGCTAAATAATTTACGGAAAATATATTCGCGGGCCGGGTAAAATACTTCGTGGACTGTATGTGACCCGCTCCGCTGATCTCGAATTTGAGACCATTCTCTTAATATTACTATATTTTTTTGAAGAGTCTGGGGAATAAGATAATTTTTGCAATTTAAAAAAGAAAATTGCAGTTTTATTAGAAGTTTAATTTTTTTTATTTAGAACCATTAATAAGCTTAGTTTTTTTTCAGTTGCTCACATGTTGTAGTTAAACCACCCAAACGGAACATACAATTTCTAATGACTTCGGTCTTCTGCGAAGATGGTTGTCTTAGAGAATATAAGTAACGATGAAGTTCGGTATCAGTGTTTATTTACGTTCTTTAAAAACTCTTTCCATATCTGGAGGTGATCGTCATGAGAGGTTTAATTGTAGTTGTCGTATTTCCTCCCCTGGCTTTCCAGCGCCAGGTTTTGAAAATTTAAAAGTGTAATTGGAATTTTTTCCTTCCTCACTGCGTTTTCAGGAAACGGGCTGCCTTACATTTTAAAAATGGATTCGTCTATGTAGTGATTGTTTTTGTCTTGCTAACAAAGATAAACCCACTCAAACTACCTGCGAAAGTGAACTTTATGCCATCCTAATGCAAGAACCCACCAATCACAGCGAAGCGAAAACGAATTGACATTAATCTACGATTTCCCTGATTTAGCTGCACATTTGCTTTCTCTAATTAATTATGAATGATTTAAGTTCTACGGAGTGGCAGAGGCAACAATAAGAACGGGCGAGATTTATGGTACAGGGAAGTAAAAATGAAGACGTCAGAAAATGAAGACATATTGTAACGTTAATATTACTATGTATTCTTACTAGAATGTAGGTTTCATTTAAAGCATTAAAATTATGATAATTAGCTGCAGTTTATACATGACTACTTTTCATTTGTAATGTTTTTACTGTAACCGCGTCCTTTGGAAATTAAATTTTTGGTATAATTTTTCCTTCTCCATATTCGGACTCTAAAATGAGTAAAATTAATGGGGAAAGTACATGAGAAAAAAACAGTATTATTTAAATATTCGTTGTGTCACTGCAATTGTTCTCAGTAAGTTAGATTATTAATATTACAGATTATTAATATTACAGATTATTAATATTACAGATTTGTTCTGATAATCGGATAAATCTTTCGTCGTTTCTCTGAAGTTCAGTTTCACACTTGGACAACTGTTTGAATTTTCAGGTACATCATATTTTTATAAATGTAACATTTCACTGAATAATTTATTATCAGATTATGATCCTGTTTCAAAATATTCTCTTTCAAAACTTAGCGCTGTCATCCATACGTTTACATTCTACAGTATTTTCAAAAAGCAATATAATTAAAATTCTTCTGGTAATTAAATTTCACTGCCAATTACGGAAAGCAGCTAGAATAGAAATCCAAAGAAATTCTTTCACAAGCCTAGTTTTTTCTTTTTTTTAAAGACTCTGGAGCTCTTTAAATCATTTATATAGAAAGCAAGAATGTTTGATTATTATTGTTGTGTTGTAACTTATCTGACTTGTCTAACAGTAACAAAAGAACAAGCCTATGAAATTCATCGTGGCAAGGCGTGCAAGATTGCGCCTGTCTTGCACACCTTGCCACGATGAATGTCACGATGATGTCTTGCACGCCTTGCCGCGATGATGTCTTGCACGTCTTGCTTGCCTTGAGCACCATACAGGGGACAGTACGACTTTGTTCAGTTCCGCTACCAATTTTGATGGAGCACTCTGGGGGAATGGGTCAGAGGGTCTCCCACCCCTCTTTCTCTGCCACCAACCGCTCGAGGGGACTTTCGGCTCGCCTCATATTTAGAGTGCCCCTACGCCGCACAGACGCTATGCATTTACAAACACCGGGAAGCACCTTCTCCGGGATTCGAACCCGGCCCTTCGTTACTGCAGTCAGAATCACTAACCACTATCTCTGTTGGACGGCATGTTTGATTATTGTGTAGAGACATCAGGATTTTTGGAAGCAAGAGAGATGAAAAATTAGCAATCGCCTTTCCCGGGAATCGAACCACGGACCTCTGAAATAACGGCTCAGTGTGCTGACCACTACACCACGAAGGCACGCTAGGAAGGCGGGAGAAATACCTTATATATTTCCCCTTTTATAGGGCGACTGGGCTTTTTAGGAGATCCAGTATTTTTCAAAGCAGGCAAGAGGAAAAATGAGCAAACGCCTTCGCGGGGAATCGAACCACGGACCTCTGGAATACCGGCCCAGTGTGCAGAATCACTACACCACGAAGGCACGCTAGGAAGGCGGGAGAAATACCTTATAATTGAATGCATTTATGATAACACAAAACTACCTTTATGACCATAGACAGCGGCACTAACAAAACTGATGTCAGTTTTATTTAAATAATTCAGCAACATTATCAAAATATGAGACATTTTCCAGGATATATTCTAAAGTGGGAGACACTGCACCGAAATGCGGTGCTGCCTTATATTATTCGGGACATCTGGTCACTTTAGTATATTTACAAATCGTAGCCTTCAGTAACTAGTTTAGTTTGATGTTTGGTATTATTTATGTAGTTAATACTTTCGTAGGGATAAATTTCAACAGAAGCAAAAGGGAACTTGTCAGTTTGATAAAGTAGTGAGTAAAGTATATTTTAGTAAAAGTTCTGGATTTTAAAATATAAATCTCATAAACTCACTGGATGTCCCATGTGTCTGGATTCTTAAAAATTTCATATAAAATAAAGAAATTAGGGTGTCAGAATGTGGTTGAACCCGAAAACTTTTACTATAGCCCGATTATTTTTAAGGGGCATAAGAATAAATTATCACTTATATTTTCATCGATAAACAGTGCTGTTAGCAATACACTATAAATTATAAAAAGAAAAATTAAGATTACGCAATATTTATTTTATATATTTGGGAGTATGTTACATTACTGCTAGGAATGTAGTAGTCCACTGTAAGTTCTTAGATGCACAATATCTTTAAAATAAAAGTGAATTATGCAAATTAAAATAATTTTTGCTATTTATTTAATATACTTAAATATAATTTTTCCGATATTAACGGTATACCACCATCTGTCGGGCAAAACTTTAAAGTAAAATATACCTTACCCCAAAAATGTCTGTCTCTGTGATAAGACATTAGATGGGAACAGCTTTCAGACACGCCCAGTTGTTGATTTTATATATCATTTTAAAATATGTCCGATTTTGTGCGACACTGTTCACTGTTATTGTATTATTGCATTTTCCACTATTTAACAGAGATGGTAAAGGATGTCCTAAAGTAAACGATTCATAATTATATAATTATTCAGATTAATAAACAAGGAAAAACTTCCAGTATAAAGAAAGATAAATTGTGTGCGGAACGTTTTTTTGATTAAAGCAATTTACAGTAACATACATTAATAACGTTAATATGCAAAAAATGCATATCAAGAAACCTAATTATAAACATGTACCCTTCCAAGGCTCATTAAAAATGAATCAGTCAATTTTCACAAGCTCGTATAGTTTTCAAACTCGCATAGTTTCCTACAAGAAGTACAATTATAATGTTCTGTGTGTTTTCCAAATTGGAAAAAAAAAAAAAAAAAATGCTTACTTCGATGGCGGCGGCATTTCATTGAATAGATCCACATTGTAGATGTGATTTGTTCCAAATTCCTTTATGTACTGAAACGAAAAATAACATAAAAATTTCCTATTTTTTAAAAATTATATGCTAATAACTAGTGTCCAGTATAATTTACATTACAGTTCATGTTTTAAATTAATTTAAAAATAGCATTCTTTTAAAAATTAACTGAGTTTCGCCAACATCGTAAATAAAGTGTTGTTATAATTATGCTTTAGATTTTTAGATTCTCAAAAGTTTACCATTTTAGCATAGCATTTGTAAACTAAAAAATTAAATATGAATTTATAGATGACAGAATGTAATTCGCGTTAAAAAAGTGTCAGGTGTTTTTAAAGTATGAAATGCTTAGATTCAAAAATTGAAAATCTGATATACTTTTATATTAAAATTTGATTCCTTACAGGCAATTTAAAACAAAATATGCGTAAAAATTTGCTCTATAAACAAAGTTATGGTAAACAATAGCTCTAAGCTTTTGTCATTCAAAAGAATCAGTTGGTTGATTTAGATTAGCATTTCAGCAAAATCCCTCTAACTTATACATAAAAATTTCCATGTACAGTTCTGTTCAAATAGTGTTAGAAAAGTTAACTTATCATAACTATCTGTACGTTCATGAATTTTTAAGAAAATGATTTACTTATAAAATGTCGAGGTAATTTCTTTTTTTCAGTTAATATTTCATAAAAACGGGATTTTCCTGCTTGTGCGTGTAATTTCTATGAACTAGCTGATTAGAATTTTAACTAACTAAATTTTAACACTATTATCTGTATAAAATGGGCAATTATCGTGCTTCTGGCATAAGAAGTTTTCTAATATTAAATTTGAAATTATATGAAAATTTCGACGTTTCAGTTTTCATTGTCTCAATTAAAATTATGATGATTATATATATATCACTATATGTAAATATATAATTATGCCATACTTACACACTTACGAATATCTTATATCTTTTTCCATTTCTTCAGTAATGTTAATAAAATTATATCTTAAATTTAAGATTTCTCAAAGGTATAATTATCTGAAACTGTTTGTTAGAATTTTTAAAATAGTATAAACCCTAAGTGAGTATAAAATATCCAACTATTTTGCTCCCTGCATTAAAAGTTTAGCAATTATGTTTAAATTTATGCTTAAAAATAGCCGATTTTAGGGTCTCAAAAGTAAAAAACGTTATGTTGAAGCAAATGTAATTAGATTCTTTTAATCATTTTAATTATACGTTAATGTTTTTTCTATATTGGATAAAAAAGGATAGTTTAAAAATAACAATTTGCTTATCCATAACGATTTTCACATTACGATTGCAGTTTTATGCCGATGATGAAGAAGGTAATGTATTTTTATTTTACTTAAAACATTTTAATATCTGGAATATAAAGTAAAAATAGCAAATATATTACCAATGATATTAAAAGGAGTATATAAAATTTCACCATCACAAGCAAGACAGTTAAAAAGACATCGAGTGACAAAATGTGTTACATTCTTGGCATATTTTGACATTTTAAAAGTACGTGTCCCTTAAATGCTGAATTTTAAATTACTTACATCATAAATTCAGGAGTTTTGAGAAATGAAGCTTATGTTCAACCACATTTACATTTTTCTAAAAATGCATTTATTTTTCCGAAATAGAAAAATGCATTATTCACTATGTACAGGCAGATTTGATTAGAGTGAGCATGCTTCAAATCAAAATTGAAAATTATTACAGTTGCTAGTATTGTTTTGAAGCTACATAAATAAAATACAAGCATAAGATGTGAGTCAAATATAAATGAACTTTTTAAGATTTAACTTACTGTATTTAAGAATTTTACTCCAATCTTCATGAACAAAGGATCAGTGGGTTCCAAAAAGGTAACACTGGAAGAATATTTACTGTTATTTATTGTTTATAATAATAACAATATGAGAATAAATGTAAACAATTTTTATAATTTATTAAAACATCATCCGGATGGTAGAGCACAAGCAATCCAACATCTGGGATCGGAATGGTTTGGCTCAGTTTATTATGGCAAAGAACACTAAGGCTATTTACCTAAGGGGAGGGATGCCTTCATGGAGAACTTTCTAAGGAAAGCTGGCTCGTATACACGTTACGCTTGGGAAAAACCAAGAAAACTCCCATGCAGGGAGCCTGTTCACTTAGATTCGAACCTTAACCTTTAACTTATTTACCTTTAACTTTTACATAAGATATGTATGGTTGCAAAAGAAAAATTCAATAACTTGTAGAGACATTAGGTATTTTTGAAAGTAAGGAAATTGAAGAAATGAGCAATGCCCTCGCCGGAACTCGAACCCCGGACTCTCGAATACGAGCCAAGTGTGCTGACCACTACACCACGAAGGCATGCTAAGGCGGCGGGAGAAGTACCTTATAAACTTTTGTAAAGAATATCCTATGACTTTCAGAAGACCTGAAGAGTGCAAGACCTCCATTTGGAGTAAAAATTCGGGTAAGGAGTACAAAATTTGGAGTACAAAATTCGGGTATTCATTTATACTAATACCAAAAAAAAAAAAAAAAAAAAAAAGAGGCATAAAATAATTTTCCTTCTTTCATTCTCCAAAACACAAATCAACTGTATAAACCAGAGTCATAAGATTCAGTACTACCTCTTTTACCAGATTAGTGAAAATTTCTAATTTTCTATCATAGTATTACTCTTAAATACAACTCAGTCAACTCAGACAAATCAGTCAAGGAATTTGATTGGAGTCAAAGCACTTACTCACTTTCACCATATGTGAAGAACGCCACATGCTGCCCTAAGATATGCTTATTGCGCCCTCCTTCTCCTAGATTGGATGTCATATCTATTTCACATAACCTTTGTTTAGAATACAGAAAAGTGGAGTTGAACATAAAAGAAAAGCAATGTAAAGCTGTTTTCCTTTACAGATGGTATGTGAAATGTGGATCTTAACATCCTAAACGGGGAGGATTTTAAAGGTTAGTAACTGTTTCGTTAAAATTTGCAAAAATTCTGAAAAAAGTACGAAAAGCTCAAAAAGTTTCAAGTTTTAATCGAAGATATAAATATAATTTCTCATATCTGATTTTCCCACGTTTGTAATCTCACTATAGCAGGACAAAATAACGTTAATTTTATAGGAAACTGGACGAATCCAAAAATTTCTTTCATTTTTATCCAGAGGTTCGGTATTATTAAGCCGGGTTCGTTATAGTGGGCTTCGACTGTTTAAATATGTCATGTTCATTTTTTAACACTATTATTATTTAATATTTAATTTTATTGTAGTTGCTATTGCAGGTAACATAAATATGGCATGCATACTTCTTTATTATTGTTTTTTGCTTGCATTTAATAAAATTAGTGAATGCAACACGTCAAAAGTAATTGCTCTCTGAAAAAATATGGCAAGTAATATTTGGCGACATTTAGCCTTCTTGTGAAGCCAAAATGAGACAGAAGTATTGGGCATTTAGCATTTTTGTGAAGCCAAAATGAGACAGAAGTACTGGGAAATTTGATTAATTAATTAAAACTGGCTTTCAAAACCTAATTTTTCAACTAACACAAGAAATAACCAAGACATCCATTTCATTGTCATTTTTATATTAAGCACCATCTATTTGATAAGGTAATGTATTTAACGTCAAAGGATTTAAGAAATTTGCTTGGCAAAATATAGGGACATTGGAACTTTAGAAGCAAAGAAACATGAAAGTCAACTAGCTTGCATTCGAACCATGGATCTACCAGTTGTTGGCGGGACGGGCTACTAAATTACCAAGAAAGCCCGCACAAGGGAATACGATAATTCTTTATAAAACCTTATTTCGTATCTACTTTTGAAAATAAAGAACAGTGATTTGTATTTGCATTCAAGAAATCGAGTAATATTGCATGAGGACATGTATTTTCTTTGCTCTTAAAAATTTTATTATTACATGTTCTTATCGAATAACTGGGAATGAAAACTATATTGCTTATTCTTTATAAACAACAAACTGACCAGTAAAAGCTACTATAAATGGAAGCGAATACATTATTTTAAATTGTCATACCAGAAAACAGCTGGAAGTGATAGAAAAAAGATCCTAATTAATCTAAAAATAAAAGAGAAATTTGTATCATTTAATAAAGAAATACCGGAAATATAATTTTATTAAAATTGACATAATTTTTTAAATTGACTTTTGTATGAGCTAACATCTCTCTACTTTTAATTGGATTATTTGATTTTCTAAGGGCACACAAAAACTATCTGTCTACAGAGAGGAACGACTTCATAGAAGACCTTTTCAAGGAAAATTAGATAAAATTTACTTTACACATAATGAAAAATACGTAAACGTCATTCAGACAGTCTGTTTCACCTCCTGCAGTTAAACCGGTGCAAACGCCCAGTGTTTAACACGATCACTGATCGGCTGCAGAAGAAAAAGTTCTGAGTAATCTAATTATTAAAAGCTTACATCTAACGTTGATGCCCTGCGCACCTGTCTCTGTTTAAGAAAGAATTCCACCCTTAATTAAGAAAATAAACACGCTTTTCTCCTCACCCCCTTTTAAATCTCTAGACTCCCGTCTCCCAGCGAAAATAAACACGCTTTTCTCCTCACCCCCTTTTAAATTTCTAGACTCCCGTCTCCCAGCGAAAATAAACACGCTTTTCTCCTCACCCCCTTTTAAATCTCTAGACTTCCGTCTCCCAGCGAAAATAAACACACTTTTCTCCTCACTCCCTTTTATATCCCTAGACTCCCGTCTCCCAGCGAAAATAAACACGCTTTTCTCCTCACCCCCTTTTAAATCTCTAGACTTCCGTCTCCCAGCGAAAATAAACACACTTTTCTCCTCACTCCCTTTTATATCCCTAGACTCCCGTCTCCCAGTGAAAATAAACACGCTTTTCTCCTCACCCCCTTTTAAATCTCTAGACTCCCGTCTCCCAGCGAAAATAAACACGCTTTTCTCCTCACCCCCTTTTAAATCCCTAGACTCCCGTCTTCCAGCGAAACGGGCTGGCTGCATGAGATTAGACTAGATTTTTTTAAAATTGTGGCAAAGCCCTCGAGAGCTGTCTGCCTAAGAGGAGAGGACTGATTCGTATCCGCCTTACACGTGAAGAAAACCACGAGAGCTCCCTTCAGCCAGCCCTTTCGCCGAGATTTGAGCCGGGGTCGAAATACCAGATTTCAGCGATTTTACTGCTCGGCCGTTGCCTGACACTAGCTACATGGGATTTTGTCTGTTTTAGCTTTGTATAGCGTTAATATAAACCTTATTTACTTAAAAAGTCTCCCTGCCCAAACGAAGACACTTTTCCAAACGTAGAGAGATCTTTAACATGCTTTGTTCTAATCACTCAACAGCCTGCTCCTCCTTTAAGTAGCATTTCTAGCAACCAATACCATTATAAATAATTTAAACTTTTGAACTCGTATTTTTGTGTTGCTTGTTTCAATATTTGGCCTTTTTATTTCCATTTTATGAAATGAAATATCATGTCAATTCTAAAATTTGAGTTAACCCTTGAGTGTTTTGTCATAAGTCACTAGTGTTACTGCAGTATGTTTCATGCCGAAAACATTCATTTTAAATTGAAAACGACGTTTACTAAAAAATAATCATATCTATCAACTGCAGAACGCGGTACTCTCAACAGGGTTTATGAGCATGCGCAAGTATCTCCCATGTGGCTGCTACCTTTGAAAATCGATTCTTTCTTTTATTTGTTTATTTATTTATTTTTTGTCTCATTCTGAAAACACCAAGATTTATTGTACTAACTAGAGGATACATACAACTCATTAATTAACTAATCAAGTTTAAGAAGACAGGAAATAAATTTTTGAAGTAATTATTGTAGAGTAATATAATTAACTTGCAGTAATATTTGGAGGTTAAGATTTTCCTTTTTTTTTCAAAATTTAATTAATTGCCTTTGCATCATTGTTTAAATGAAGTAAATATTCTGCATTCCCTTTCGGTAGAATATTTAACAGTTAGGCTTCCCGCGCTGAGGAAAACTAAGCATTCCATTCTCAAGCCAAAGAAGATAGTTATAAGTTCCCGCTTAGTGGAACAGCTCCGCTGGAACAATACTCAATTTTTGGTATTATAGTTTTTTCCTTTCGACTAATACAGAAGCATTGCATTGTATATAACCGAAACCCGAAAAGCGTTGAAGTATGGACTTGATCAAATCTAATGGATTAAATATTATTTGTGAATATATTCGAAAGCTAAATAATATATTTCATGAATGCATGTTCAGTAAAAATATCAAAAGCTTATCTTTACTTTCGCAAAACAGACGAAATAATTTTGGAGAGAGGATCCTATGTCTAGAGAGCTGTGCTTAGATAATTTTCCACCCGAGGCAAAGAGGTAAATGCGCCCCTCTATATGCCAATCAGATGATCTGTAATGAAACTTTTGTGACGACGAAGAGCCCCTGTGAAAGTGACCACTGTCTTCGTTAACGTACATAAATTCCGGTACTGAACTTCACCTTTCTAAACGTTTTTCTAAATCACCTCTAGAGATGACTGCAATCATCTGGAACCATGGGTTATCATCTTAGATAAGATCCCCAGAATATGAATATATTTTATATTAAACAAAGCTAAGTATTTTAAATCATAGCTCTGTTATAATAATTTTTATTCGAAGCTTTATATATTCAGAAAAATGATTTATGATTTTTAAAATAAAAAAAGGTAAAATATATCTTTTTTTTTTATAAACGATAACTCTATATGGTACCAATTGTTAACTTAATCTGATGTTTCATTCTCCCTTTTTTATTTTAGGTTACTTGTTTCTTTAATTCAGAGTAACAAGGAATACGACAGCTATTTTCCTAAAGGGCAAAAAAAGGCCTTTGTAGAGCAATTTCTAAAGGAAACAAGTTCGGATTTCTGCTACACATGGAGAAATATACGAAGATATCTAATTCCGATATCTAATACTCATTCGCCGAGATTCGAACCGAGGTTAAGTCTTCTATTAAGTGTACAGTTCCAATTTTTGAGTGAAAGATTTCATTTACTTCTTTCGTTTCTTACGGTGTTAAATTGCAGGCAGGTAATATAAGCAAAAACTTAAAAACCAAACCGATTTGCTTCAGATTTCTATTATTTTCAGCCCATTGCAAAGACTTTTCATTTGATACTTTATATAAATTTGATGCAATATATTAAATGTAAATATGTAATTCATGTTTATTAAATAATATGCAATGATAAAAGCGAAAATTATACAAAATATTGTGATACTGATTTTTTGACTCAGTTAATTTTTCATTTTATTTTCTTAATTGATTAAAGCAAAGCGAGTAAAGCCTATCTGCCTAAGAAAGCAAGCCTTACTGGAAGACTTTCTAAAAGGAACTAATTCATATTTACGTTACGTGGGAATTAATTTTTTATACGATTATTCTAAAGCACACTAGGCTATCTGCCTGGGGGAAGGGATGTTTCTGCAGAGGCATCTCTCAGGGGAAATTGTTTCGTATTCATATTGCAGATGAAGAAAATCACGAACATTTCTATGTAGCCAACTCGCTTGCAAGATTTGAACCCATGTCGAAATACTAGTATTCAGAAATCTTATCCACTAGGCCGCTCGCAAATAAATAAGCACATTTACATAATAAATAATAGTTAGCAAATAAGTTACAATTTTGTTTCCTAAGCACCTTAATTATTATGAGTACTATCAACTTACTTTAAAATTAAAATTTTATTTTAATAAAAATTGTTAATAAGGAAAAACATTTATTTTTATTACAGTTATGCTTTCAAAATAATGTTATTTGAATATACTGTCATTAGCGATAATCTTTGGTATTAGTAATACGTTTTCGATATCACTGGTATTGGCGAAAATCAGTTTTTTGCAGCCTTTTATATTTGTTTGCATGGAATTAGTAGGAAGGGTCTTTGTTAATTCTTCCTCAAAAAGATTCAGAATTTTAAACCTTCCTTTTTATTTCTATAATATTAGACAATTCACTTTAATGTCGCATTGTAAACAGTAGGAAACTTAGAAAAACAAAATCATGTCTTAAAAGCTCTCTTTACTGAAATCATCACAGAAAATAAAAATGAAGTGCCGATTCGCTTAACCCATCTAACAATAACTGCAGCTAGTTCAGGAATAACGGTAAATGGTCTGAACTGTGCAGCTCTCTGGCAAAATAAATATGAATACAACAGAATGAAAACTCGAAGAAGTTTGCTGTTGAGTCTGGCTCAACAGCAAACTTCTTAACGAAAAATAGATCAAGAAACTCTTAATGAGATATATTTCATTTTCAGAAAACCTTATTTAATCTCCTAATGTAATTCTAATGAGTTTTAATACATTAAGTTTTTTTGAAATGAGCTCTGTGTAGGCGTCACGCCATAATAATCATCTAAGTCCAGTTTGTGGACTTCAGAAAGCATGTTAGGGCAAAATTGTCCTAGTTTTAGCTTAATGGGATTTCTTATAGTGAAAACTGCAGTAAAAGGTAGAACTAAATAGAAGCACCGAAATAGGTGGCATTTTCACTGAAATGGGCGGCATTTCCGATGCTTCTGTCTGGGTTTCTAAGGCCATTCAGTCTGTGCATTTCATTAAAAAGAAATCAACGTAAATACTTAGTTCCCTTAATAAATTTTAATATTAGAAAATAGGATATCACTTCTATAAAAACCGAGAAGTTTTGAGAGCAAATTAAATTCTTTAAATTCTTCTCTGAAACTTCTACTGGATTGTTTACAATATAAAAATTTTCTTGATATCTTGTCCTGAATTTTCGGAAATCACGATAAGAAAAAAATGTGTACTATAGAAATCAACTTGTACTGAGGTGAAAAAAGTAAACAAGTTAAACTACGCTTAAAGAATTGGTTATTACGTTGACACTATACTGTGTCAAATAAAAGAAGAGAATCTATCCTTATCGAGGAGAGGACTATGAAAAAATACTAAAGTAAATAGGACATTCGGGCTACATAGCTATGGCAATGAACGTAGTATCGAGAACATAATACTTTTAAATTATCGTAAGAAGCGTTAATAAAGTATTTTGCTTGAAATATGATATGTTAAAACGGTGCTTCTAACGTTCTAATGTATTCAAGTCGAATGTTTTAATAACCTTCTAACGTTTTGTAGCTAATTTGGAGTCCTTTCTAGCAATTCACCTTAGGCAAGCGAGGCACTTGCCTCACCCTTACCCCGACTCTGCTTACATTATATACATAATTATGGTTGCAAATACGTAGAATCAGGTCGCGGATTATCTAAAAAGATAGTTTGGTCGGTTTATTCAATGGTGGCAAAGCAGGCGATGAGTATCTGCCTAAGGGGAGAGATGACTTCATGGAGGACTTTCTAAATGAGAAAAATAGAGATACGCCTGTTTTATGAATGGAAGTAATTAGATTTAAAACTACCTGCAGTTACATTAGCCTTATGATATAATTCTAAGCAAGTATTACAGTAGAATATCAGTTATCCGGACTGCAAATAACCAGAATTCTAACTATCCGGGACATTTAATTTTCTCTTTTGGTCTAAGTAAAATTAAAAGCGAATTTAATTTATTTACATTCTTTTAATTTTCTTTTTGTGATATAAATATCATAAAATCACATAATTAATTGATTATGGAAAAGCCCGTTAGGTTTGACTTTTGTAAGCAAGATGCTTTCTTGGAAGACTTTCTAAACGAAAATGCTCGGTATTCACATTACACATGAAAAAGCGTTTACTATACTGTCTACTAACTTTGGGAAAAAGTCATCAAAACCTGATGCAGTCAGGCGTTAGGAACCGATGGTTATGCTAGGTTTATTGATTAAGGCAAATTCGATTCCAGATCGAACTACCAGCTTTCTGCGATTTTACTGTTTCACGGATGGGGACGAAACCCTGCATAAACTCCATCTTGCTGGACTTGTATACAGTAGAGGGCGCCGTTTAATTGTGATCACATTTGTCCACAGCTGTCTTGATTATATTAAATCGAATGGCAGCATTAAACGATGAAAAAAAATGTCCTTCAAAACAGCGAAGAAATTTAATTAATTTAATATAAAAACATCACATTATTTTAATTTATTTGACCGATGCTTTACCACCTATCTTAATATTCGGATGGCATACTTCATCGGAAGAGAACATGCCAAAGTAAAATTTTAGATTAAGTAAGAAAGCAGTATTAATTTGTCGTAGAATGTTTTCAGAGGACCTGTGTTTTCAAGAACAAAGAGAAAACTTCTATAATTTTTTTAGTCCAAATGACGTTAGCCCAGAAGGGCTACTAATTTCGTTTTGGTATTTTCCATCGAAACTTTAAAAGTCTGAATCGCGTTTCAAATTGTTGCCACCAAATATTATCACCCTGTATTATATTTATAAAGAAATTAAATAATAAAGAATCTGCATGAATATATGTATGGTTCTCGCATTGTAATAAAACAACGGTACCTAGAGCCATCAAATTTTGAATAACGTACGTTTCAACTCAAATATGGACATTTGCAAGCCCAAATTTGGAATTTGTTTTATTATCTATTTCATATTTCATAAAGCATTTTATGAGTTTTTGATTAAGAAACTCAGAAATTTTAAAGCGAGCAATGGCAACACTGTACGGGAAAAAAAATTATTTCCAGCGCGCGAGACTGTATATCGGAAAATCTAAAGATAGGCTCTTTTTAAATTATTTTGCGATATTGCTGTTAAATTGAATTTTATGGTGCGAAGAACATGATATTTAATAAATAAAGGTAACACACAAAACGTTAAAAAAAAGGGGGAGCCCTTTGGGAGTAATATAATTTTTTTTTCTGCTGATGCTGAACAAGAGAGACTTGTATCAGATCGCTCTTAAAATCAACAGTGTTATTCGAAATCCCCATGAAACCGAGGTTGCGCTTTTGCCTACTTTTGAATAGTTGACTGAAATCGAAACCAAGACATTTGACGACTTAATACTTCACTTGGCGGTAGTTTTTTGTCACTTGTGTTAACCATGGAGGAAGTATGATTTTAATCTCATTTGGCGAAGTTATCTTTTACTTGACGACTTTATTCTAGTTGAAGAAATGTTTTCTACAATAATTTTTTCACATTAACAGGTTTATTGACAACACTAAGTGTATTTCTGTGTTTTTGTATACAAACTGGCGGGACTTCGACAAACTAATAACAATATCCGAATCATTACATTAACCGCGCTCACACTGAGCGGCATCTATCGTAGTAAAAAAAATAATGAATTACAGTACAGCTGTTATATAGTACTGTATGCTCAATATTCAAGTTACCCTGTAGTTAAAACACTCAGCTACAAATGATAAGGCGCCTTTTCTGAAATTTTCCATTAAAACGGTAAACTCCTTAATAGTATTTTTTGATATGTATCACAGTATTAATTTTATTATTTGACATCAACAGAAACGTAATGTCTTAGCTTAGATGTAGCTGAAGCTAATTAAGCTGTGCTTTTTATTTTACATGAATAAAAAATTACTTCATTATCTATTTTGAAACTGTAAAAGTAAAAACAGAAGATTATATGTTTATTTTTATTAGTGCAGGCAAATAAAAATTAATTTACTTATTTTATTTGTTGACATAGAAATAAAAGAATTTTGTATTTAGACAAAAAAAAAAATAACTTCCTTGTTTAATTTTGTGGAAAGAAATAAATTTTTTAACTTATTTTACGAAATCATAAATGTGTTTTTTAAAACTATATTACCATTTCTGAGATATATTACGATAAATTAAAAAAAAAATTCTCACACTTAGGTAAATTTAGCCTAACTTCGAATATCGAATATTCGACTAGCTATGGTCCTAATTAGTCTGCATATTTGCAGTTCTAGTATAATATTGCATATATCTTTCGTTTTAATTATTTCTGATTTCCCTTTATAGACGAATATGTCAGACTAGCATATAAAGCTAATACTGGTGTTAGAGATGAATGAAATTGTCAATGCAGTGCTTCTCAAACATTTTGATTTTACTGAGCAGTAAAAATCAGTGAATGGAATAAACATACCAGTACAATAGCAATGCACAACGGCGCAATGGTATATGCGCAGTGCAAATGTGCAAACTAGATCAATATAGGACAAATATTACAAACATATCATAATAAGCATGATACTGAGTATAACAATCCTATTGGTAGGCTCTTTTCCATCAGCGATGCACCGTTCGAGAAGCTCAGACATCCTCCACATTTTGCAATGAAGTAATAGGATAAAGAATTTTGCATGTTTCCAGAATCCACAGAAGATGATTCTCGTGAAGGTCGACCCTTGGAGACAATGACATCGGAAAATATTGCTCCTCTATAGGAGGAAAGTAGAGGAGTGATGGTACTACTCCAAGAGGAAAGTGGAGGAAAGAATGAGTAAAACAATATTGCATGGGCCAACAACTCACAGAATGATGATTCTCTTGAAGGTCGACCATTGGAGGCAATGACATCGGAAAATATTGCTCGTCTGTAGAAGAAAAGTGGGGAAGTAATAGAATTGTTTCAAGAGGAAAGTGAAGGAAAGAATGAGTAAAACAATATCGCATGGGATAAGAACCCATAGAAGATAATTCTGGAGAAGGTCGACCATTGGAGGCCGGAAAGTATTGCTCATCTCTATGAGGAAAACGAAGGAGGAGTTAAAGGAGGAAATAAACAGGGGATAACAGCAAGTTGATTTGAAACAACTATTTTGAGCATTTTGCTTGCACATCTTCACATGAACAAAGTCTCTGCAAGATGGGTAGTTGAAACAGCAACGTATCAGTGCAACTCGAAAAGAGCAGTGTTGGCTTTAGGAGGTTGACCACCCCCATTACAACCCGCATTTAGCTTCAAATAATTATCATCTATTCTCCGAACTAAAATTTGACCTTCGTGGAAAGATTGTAGTATTTTAGGTTAATTAATCAGTTATAATGATTTAAACTTATTCTTTCCTCAGTCCCCACCAGAATGTAAATTATTTGTGTACTTAAGCTGAGGGTTTTAATGTTTTAGAGTTTTGCCGCAGCCTCAGCTTGCAGTTACGTACTATTGCCAACTCTGCCAAAGTTATTCCGGCATTTTGCTAGCCGGCGGTTAAAATACGGGCCATTAATTATCTTGAGCCAGCTTAAGTAGTCTATTTTGTGTGTAGTCTCAGACTACGTTACCTACATTGAAATTACTTAATCTTATATCATGTTAAGTACCCGCAAGTAGCGGTCGTTCGCCTATAGCACAAGTAAAATACCCTCTGTTCATTTAAGTTAAATAAAAAGTCAATTTTAACTTACGACATGGTTATTTGTTTCCGACTAAAGCGATAACTCGCTCTGCTATCTAGTAGGCTCTGCAGAACTAGACAAGCTTTTAGACACAGTAAAGCTCTACAAGACGATGGAGTGAAAAGAGTACTTATAAAACTTTTGAGGACAAACTTTCAGATTACTTTTCCAGGGGGATAGAGTTAACATACATAACGATTACATTACCCAACATATTCAGCATGTAATCATTTCGTTTCGCTATGCTAATAATTTTTGACAACCTTACGAAAATGTTGGTCAGGAAAATAACTCTTTATTTCTTCTCTGCTATTAAAAAGTTTTAATAATGTATCCGTAGCAAAAACGAAGAGCCGATTTTTAACATTAAACTTTGACTAATTTAGTGAAGCATTTAGAAATTTTATTTTAGATATAATTTAAAGTTAATGGATTATTGCTTTCCTATTTAATTATTCGCAATTCGTTTCTTAGTTTATGTAAGTTTAATTTTTAATGCTTTTCTTAAAAGTTTGAACGGTGACTATATTTTACAGTTTCTATTTAATTGTAATATTTGATGTCCCGTGCGATAACTTTCTTGAGCCATCACTATATATCTAAAATAGTCTACATAATTATTATTAAAAGTAAATTTGTTTAACGTAAACGATACTCTTTCAAGTAGAATTTGAGTTATACACAAGAAGACTTAAAGCTAGATTTTAACTGTTGGAATCTCATCCGAAATTCTACGTAGGAGGATTCTTTTAAATGCCCGAATGAAAGTTGGATATTTCAAGTTTTTCAAATGGACCTAATCTAAAAATTAAGGTTACTTTTTATCAATGCTTGAAGCCCGGTGGCGCATCGCGCAGCAGCACCACAGATCCGGGGCTCGATTCCCGGGATGGGCAAGGTCGACTCAACCTTTCATCCCTTGCTTTCCATCACTTGGGTCGATAAAATGAGTACCAAGCTCGCTTGGGGACTAAACACTGGGGGGTCCTGCGACAAGCTGACCACTTGTTCAGGGCATATGCTTACGCACCCCGGGGCCCACGGTCAAGAAAGCAGATTTTCGGCCATTGCAGACCTTGGTCCATTAGGGCTGTTACGCCACTGAGTTTAGTTTTTTTAATCAATGTTTAATTAAAACTGAGTATTCTATAAACTTTAGAAAGTTGGCTACTTGTAGAATAAATGTAAAGTCCTAATAGTATGTATGAATTATGTCATATAATTAGAACTAGAATGAATTATCTGGTGTATATATTCCAAACTACTGAATTCATTATAATCGTCCCTACTCAATGATAAATGTTTTCACAATCTGGGTGGTGAAATCGGTGATTAATGTTGGATAAAGCTAAAACGAAAAGCTGTACCATTCAATGGAAATTAAGCTCTTCTCTAAGGTTCTTTCGGATGATTACGTATGAAATACTCGTAATAAAGTTTCTTTAGAAGCGAAGTTACCACAATTAATAAAATACGAGTAACTTTCTCTTCCCACACAATGTTTGCGATATCTTATATATGCGTTTAAATGTAGATTCGCAAAATAAAGTACTTGTGTAACTTAAGGAGATCAAGCTGGGAGGCAAAGGATTTTCTAAGCCATACATAAAAAAGAACAAAAAAAGAACGTAGAATGTTAGCATTTGAATCAAATGATGCGTTAAAAGGAATGAATCAAATGATGCGTTAAAAGGGATGAATTACATATTAAGTTATCCTTAAATGAAAAATGAGCGTTTTGTTGTGAATAATATCGAACAAAATTTGCAGATTTGCTTTTTTGGCTTCGATTTATTATTGAATCTAACAGTTAAGGAATGTCTAAAAGCAAGAAAGGACCTTAGTTTTTTCAAATAATCAGAGATAATGCTAGTGATGTTTTCGTTAGATTTCATTGTCTTTAAAATAAATAAAGATGACGATTATGTTAAATGAATAAATCGTTTTATTTTAACTTTTCTTTAGAAACAGCTTTCGAAGTATTTTCGAAGTTTAGATTTGGCTAAAGCTTTCGATTCAAGAAAAAAATGCTCAAAAATGAAAAAGTAAATTAAAAAAAGGAAGAAAAATACTATCATTTTTAACAGCTTGGGTCAAAATTTCTTAAGCGGTATGAACAAAAATAACACTGGTAATAATTCATTGTTAGAAAACACTAATAAATATTAATTTCATGAAAATTAATATAACTGAACAATTTTAAAAAATTGTTGTCAGTGTTAAAAGAACTAAAGAAAGGGGAGAGGGACACTTATACAATAAAATCTTGCCAAACACTGGGGTTTCGTCATTAATACATCGTGCGTTAGGTAAAATCTTTAATACATCGTGCGTTAGGTAAAATCTTTAATACATCGTGCGTTAGGTAAAATCGCATTCTGTAACGCTAACTTTTTATGAAAAAAAATGTCTCAAGCATAGTTCATATTGAGAAAGTAAGTATAGTTTAAACAAACCTAAATATTGTTACAATTAAAAGTGACGAATGGAAAAAACGTTAATTGAAAAGATTTTTATTACTGCTTAGTCAGTAGGTACATGAATGTTTTTTCGAGGTGGTGATTTTTGCTTTGAGACAGTGACTGACGTAACTTTTTAAAAGTATCCCGGTAAGAAGCGCAAAGCTTTCAAATGTCATATATATTGTGTCTTCCGTTTTCATTTGAATCTATCTCCAGTGAATAAATAGATAATTTCTGTGACTTTTTTTAACAATAATCAAAGTCTTGTAAGTTAAAGGCAGATATTGTCTTCTCTATCCCTTCTGTCACTATCGGCTGGTTTTAAGATCATGTAATTCTTCTTCGTTAATTCTCGATCTTCATTTTAGATTAATTCTTTGATTTCTCCTTGCTCCACATTTGAAAAATGTTCGTCGCCAATTGCTTTAATAACGTGTGCGATTTCTTTGGCTTCATTTTCAGTCGATGGAAATCCTTTAAAACTGTTGACAACTTCTGGCCAGTTCTGATGCCAGCAAACATTCAGTGTTGATGAATGAACGTTGAACAACATGCGAATGGAATTCCACCGTTGAGCAAATTTAATGGAAACAATTAAGATTACACGTATGTTCAAAATTACGTTTCACAAATCCGCACTCGGCAAGAAAACATCGAGAAGTATAAAGTCACTATTAAGCAGTAGAAACCAGCAATATGTTCAGAAAACATGGAACAGCGAGTAATACAATAGGTAATATATTTTATTTTTATTACCTATAAAAAAACATTCATCTTTATTTACTATGGAATGCAGATTAATACTGTAAAAAAGCACAGGATTCAAATTCCGAACTCTAACACCTACAGCAGTTTATTGTTACTGAGCAGATTTATATTACGGAAGCAATGATAACCTGAACGAATATTCGAGTTCCAACATATGCCGAATTCACTTGCACAATTGCCTTTCTTTTTACTTCCTTGTACGAAGTAAAAAGGAAGTATTGTAATCGCGAAAAGCTTCAGGCAGCATATTTCAACGAAAATATCCGCTTTGACCGCTTTCGAATGCAATTTAACGATGGTTTTGCGTGATATCTATACGTAAGGACAGAATAAAAGACTGTTTTCCTCCAAAAAAACTAAAAACTGCTTTAAAATGAATTCTGAAGAGAATTTTTCGTGGCGTCTGTACGAACGTATGTACGTACGTGCGTACGTACGTATCTCGCATAACTCAAAAACGAGTAGCCTCAGAACGTTGAAATTTTGTATATAGGACTGCTATAACATGTAGATGTGCACCTCGTATTTTGGTTGCAATCGGCAGCACCAAACGTATATAAATATATTTATATATATATCCACTCTATTACCCGGCTCAGTGATCTCAGTTTCTTTACTCTTATATGTTTGTAAATTGTACATTTTTGGCTTTAAAAATGATTGAATTATGTTGTTTTTATCTTCCAGTTAAGGATTTTATGCCTTTAGTAAATCTGTATGCAATATTTTTAGAATTATCAGCAATTTTAAAGTTGTTTAATTGCCGCTAAGCCTTTTTTAATGGCGGCCATTGATGTTTACATTTGAAACAGAAGACTAGTGGATTTGTTGCCAATCTAGAGAAACTTAGCTTCGCAACAACAAAGATAATGCATTCATTTATTACTGCCAATTAAATCATGCTTAATTCTTTCTGGAATTTTTTTGAGGAAATAAGCGTTTGAGATTTACTTCGTAATTTTTAATAGAGATATTTTGAGTTTTTATGTATTTTTGCCTTCTCGCGAAGTGAGAACTGAATTAATTAAATGAGAAATACTCAATCGTCTGTGAAAAACTGTTTCTGTTTTGTTTTGTTTGCTTAATTTCTTTTATATCTAGTTCTATATTTAATATAGTATTTGAATAGAACATGTGGCAACGATTAGATAATTATTTAAATGATATACATTTTGTGCATTCTGAGTTATAATATGAACGAAATATAATACTGTTAAATAAACCTAGCGCCAGAGTGTCGCTATGGTAAACAAAGTGGATTTTAAAGAATGCATTTATTCAATTGTAGTTTATGCGCTGTCGGCGAAGTAGGTTTAATTCAATCTAATAAGTTTAAATAATATGCAAGAAAAAATGCGTATAATTTAATATTCCGTACAAGGAAGTCATGTGGTGTACACATCAGATTTTTTATATTAATTTTACCATTTGTAAGCGTCGAGGGGTGAAAGTATGCGGCGTATACTATTGCTAAAGAGATGACTTTAATGACAAATATAGCACATTAAAAAGCACATATCGAGACACGCTAATGTTATTATATTATGTACTTTGAAAGACCAGCATTTCAATAAGCTTCCTTTCACTAACGCAAAATATTTTTCTATTTTTGCATACATTTTACACTGTTATTATAAATCAGAATTTTCTACACCACATGCTGAAAATCTAACGAAAAAAAGTACACGAGAGGGAGAAGTATGCGAGTAAATAAGGTATTTTGATTTAAGGGTCTATTTCGTTTCTAAATTGATAATAACGGAATTTCTGGATTTAACTTTAGATTAGTTTGTGGTCAGAAAGTGCTTCATATGTCAACAAGTAATATAATAATCAACTTGAAAATATAGCTATATATGAAAAGAGTGATTACTTGTCGAAAAATAAGATAAAAGAACTATATAAGTAGTAGTAGTGCAAAGAGTTTTGACAGAAGAAAATTTAGCTAACTAAAGACTTATTTGAAATGCATGGAAATGAATATTAATTAGTAAATGACAATGCAGCTTCAGGTTTGATATAGCCTTTCATATGAAGTAAGCCTTCCAGCTAAAAATTCAGTTTTATAAAAAGAACAAAAATATTTACACACTTGAAAACGAACGTAAAAGAAATGAAGCTACGCAACCGGCAAATAACACTCAGACCTTAAATTTCCAATTTAGTTAAAAACATATAAAACAATTTGTGATTTTTCTCTCAATATTTTTAATACGTAACATGTGTTTAAGGCACTTAAAAGGCTTTTAGGAAAAACAGTATATTCAGCAAGATTTCTTTTAATTTCTTGTTTTCAGAAGTATCTTTTTTTTTCCCAAAAAGCTTTAATCTGAGCTACATCTAATGTCTTTAACGCTTTTGTTTCGTAAAAAAAATGGGGTCTCCTTTTTCTCACGGATCTCTAATGTTTGCTGCCACCATAAGATAAATATTGTCGAAAGCGAATAAAGGTCTTTTGCAATGTCAAAGATTATCAAAAGGATCAATTGTGAAATTCACATCCATATCGAGGACAAGATACAGAAATATATAAAGATACAGAACTCTTATGAAAGGCCCCAGGTTATCAGCATCAGCTTAACCATTTTCATTTATAACGGAGGCCTGCAGCAAAGAGCAAATTTAGGGATTCGTGTTCAGTACACTGCATGGTCACTTTTATGAAAGGACTGATTACTTGCAAAAGATGAGATGGTATTCAGGTTTCAACGGTACCCAAAAAGAACAAGGGTAAGTAGGATTTCTTTTATGCAATATTTCTTGCTTAACCTTCACCTCTACTCCAGAAGCTAATTTATTTTACATATATGAGTATTTGCATTAAAAGCATGTCTCTTACATGCGTGCTAGCACGCTTCCTGGCATATTTTCATATTTTCTTTGAAATTTTGCCGTGAAATTAAAATGTCAAAGAAAGTGGTCTTGTCTGGAGGATTTTTGAGATAAAACGACAGAATCAAGAATTTCGTCTCACGTCCGAATTATTTGACTTCTTTGTTGACTTCCGTGGGAATTAATTTTCACATACTTATGTGCTTATCTTGAGATTTTATCCAGATCGAAAAATGCGTTCCTCCAGATTGGGAAGCTAACATGATGTTTAAAAGAATGATTTTTTTCTAAGTACGACAGCTGTTGCTTACGAGCATAGCATGTCCACTTCTTACGAGCACTGGCATTAGAAAATGAAGGAATTTTCTTTGAAATGAGCAAATATAGTACATTCGTGAAAGGTGTCTTAGTTTAATAAGTTTTAACTCAATTTATCAGTTTTGGATTCATGTCATCCATGAATGCGTGAAATAAGAAAATAATTGGTATAACATATTTTTTAATCGTTGGCGAAATTAACTGTAGATTTTTGGTGGGTTTAATTTTGTGTCCAATTCGACTCTACTTAATTGAGCTATGAGACCGTCTACCTTCTGTTGAAACCTGACAGTATAAATAAAAAGTAAAGGAACTTGAAAACAATAGGCGAATAATAATAAGGCGAAAATATAATAAATAATTAGGCGAAAATATAATAAATAATAAGGTGAAAAGATAATAAATAATAAGGCGAAAAGAATTGCAAGAAATCAATTTATTCTGTGAAAGCCAAAATGAACCGAAAATGAAATCTGACATGTGTGCCAAGTTTTTAAAAGGCAAGTTTCATGAAATGGGAGAACATTTATAGAAAAACAGGGAGACGGTTTTGGGGAAATGAAATACTATACAAAGAACATTATTAAAAGTGAAAAAATTTTAGAGCATTTTCTAGACTATATTTTATTCATTTATGGATTATGAACTCAAATATAAATATGCAACAAATTTAAGTCTTACAACGTACTTTGCAAATGAATTCCACCATGGTGTAACAATATGCTGAAATGTTATTGAATAACGTTTGCCATTTTGTTAGAGTTTCGCCAAAGGCGACAGTTTGTTCTTCTCAATTATATATGAAAGTTAGCTAGTCATATATTGTGCTTCTAAAGTTGGGATTTAGATTTCATAATTTAGATCATTTACGCTATCATTTGGGAGAATGTGTGTTGAAAAAAAAAAAAAAAAGAATTTCCTTGCGTAATGATCACATGTAAAGATGATATTTTACCAATGACTCTTTCACCAATGAATGTGTAGCACTTTTAAATGCCTTTGTAGCTTTCATCCATATTTCGTACTCCATTTCAGAATCTGCATGGGAATAGTCCTTATTTATATTTTTCTGCCTCACTTTTCTGGAATTCATATTCTTACACTATTCCAATGGTGTCTAATCGATGCACCATAGTTCATGTTCTGAACATTAAGATGGTAATCCGAGATGTCTCAGTTAATACTAGATTTTACTAATTTAATTATAGTTTAGTATTACTGTTCATTTCTTCTTTGAGGAGCTCCATGAAACGTTTTGTCATTTATAGCAACAGTGGTAGAAGTGGGCGGAACACCACAAGTTCCCTATTGGTGGTACAGGTATAGCCTTACTGCACTACAAAACTGCAGTTTCTTGAAACTTGTGGTCCTCGCATAACGAAAATAATGAGTTCAGCTATGGATTTCGTTATGTGAGTCATTCGTGATGGGGGGACGCTGTTTCTCTTCTTTTACTAAATTTAATTCATTCGCAAGCCCGGTGAAAATCACGAAACGTATTAAAAATACAGAGATTATCGAAAATATTACTAAGGTTGGAAATACTACATATTTACTAATTAATTAAAATTATAATGCTAATTTACTTGCTATAAAATGTTTCATACAATATGTGTGTACACAGTCTCACAGTTTTTGAGCTCTATTTAGTCAATCTTCCCAGTTAGCCGTTAGAGTTGGACAACGCATCTGTCTTTTACTTTCTAGGGCAATTTGCCTTTGATACTTTTTAAGAAGTTTATGTCTCAAGAAGTTGTCTACAGCTATCTTCCTCTTAAGAATGTGGTATTGTTTTGTTGGAGAGATTAGCCACTCTTTTCGTCTCAGTTTAGTGATATGCCACTGTTTGGCTGTAACCCCTTCCCATTTTTATCAAATAAAGTTTCGATTTAAGAAATTTCGAATTGGTCCAATTTCCAGTTTCTCAGAAGCGTTCTTAAAAATCGGAGTAATCAATAACCCTTGTCAGCAATCCTGCGCTCTCTCTTTTCTCATCAGATGAGGCTTCCCCCTCGGCTTCTTCATGTTACTAATCAAGGAGAGCCTGCAGTCCTACGTTGCGAATATAATAGCAAGGAGTTAATTAATTGTCCCATTCCACTGGCTTTCTATCGTTGCATCTTTGTTTATGCACAAAATAGCTCTCAGACATGAATTTTCTGTAATTTGGTTATGTTACGTTAAACATTTAAGACATGGATTTAGATGCTTTTTGAAGCATCTTGAGGTGCAGAAGAGAGCAAGATTTTGAGGATTAAAATCCTTTCTGAGGATCTTGCCCTAAGGTATTTTAACTTGCTATAATACCTTTTCCAAGCTCCTCTGGAAGGGTTTTTTAACATCATCAAAAATGGAGAGGAGATCTGTGAAATGGGGCAGTAGAATGACGTTTACTGCACGATGTTTCTAGCGCCTTCGAGCTGCAGTATAGCCTTCGAGCTTAGAAATTTTCATACAAGTAATATTACGTTATCTAAAAAAAAATTTAATCTGGGTAATGTGACTTTATATTCCTTTTTATTTGTTCCGAAGTATAAAAAGGATTCATATTTTATAACAGACGGATGAATCTGTTGTGAAATGTTAGATTTCAAACAAAAAGCAATACATTTTTATGAACCCAAAGCTGTGCTATATCAAATTAAATTATTATTTCAAAATAAATAGTTACCACTTAATTATAGAAAAAACCAAAATCTCAAGAGTAAATAACTACTTCAAATTTAGAAAAATAAATTGCCTTCACAGCTAAAGAACCACTGTCCAACTAGATGGGCCCAAATAATATTTTAAGGCGATTTCAGAAACTTCCACCACCTAACTGCCGGCATCTAGTAGGATAAATTTTAAATGATGAGGTATTAAATGCTCAACAGCCTCTTCTGCTTAACAGCCCAACAGTGGCAGAATGATAAAGTCGCTGGACTTTGGTAATTCTGACCAATGTTCAAATCCAGGCGAACGGGCTGGTGATAAGGGTGTTTTCAGGATTTTCACTATGTGTGACATATATATGTCCAGTTTCCATTGGAAAGTCCTCCACGGAGGCATCCCTGCCTTTAAGCAGCTAGACTTTGATACTTTTAAGAAGTTGCTTCTTAAGCTTTACCTTAATCTCAATAAACCAAATCAAACCAACTTCTACTTAAGAAATTCGTTAATGTTCATTACAGTAATAATATCATATAAATGCTTACAGTGGGCGAGAGACAAAACATTACTATTTGGCGCTGAATTATATTCCTAGAGGTTAAATAAGCTGGTTGCATGATTCCTCATATAACGCAAATATGGACTAGTTTCCACTGTAGAGAAATTAGGTTTTATTTTCGATGCCAGTAAACTGAAGGAAATCGCAAAGCTCTCGCCGAGAATCGAACTCCGATCCTCCCAAATACGCATCGAGTGTGGTTTTAATTACACCGCGTTTTTCATTCCTGGCTTAAAAATGGCCGAATGGAAGAAACGCTGCAAACTGATAGCTCATTTCAGGCTCATTTTCAGGTGAGTAGGCAGATTGCAGGTCGTTTTCGTAGTTTTCCGCATATGTAACTTAATACGAATTAATTTCCTTAGAAGACGTCTTTTCTGTTACTTTGATAGCCTTTGTGTGCTCTGCAATTAAACATCCATCCAATCATTCCCACAGGGAGATAACCCAGTGAAAAATGTAATATCTTAATCAAAATTTACTTTTAATTGAAATATAGAATCAGATGAGTGTCTGTATTCTCATTAATTATCGCATAGTTATTTCTCTCTCTCTGAAATGGGCATAATAAAATCTTGTTCAGTCCACATTGAGTAAAATTCGAAACTTTGGTCGTCAAAATATTGATAGATCGCTGCAACGTTTTTTATAATTCACAAGAGAATTTTTCTTTTTAAGCTGGTTCTGAAAAACAGTTTTATAAATATTTAGTTATATAAACAAATTCAAATCACAGCTCGCAAGTGGTGCATTAAGCCATAACAAAATTTTATATTTAATTTGAAACAATTCAGGTGTATCGGGAGATATCGAGAATTGGATTGGAAAACTATTCAGCCGTATCATGGAAAAGTTTGAAGAGAACGGCCTTTCATCAACAATAGAAGTTCAAAACATTTGTCTATAAGAATACCGCTTAGACTCCAAAGTCTGCTTGGATATTTGCCTCAATACAAAATTGAGATTTTTTCCGTTTAGGAGAAATTCATTTTTATATATAACATTTCGATTTATTATTTTACATACATACATTGCCGATGCATTCTTAGCTATTAATGATGCGCAAAAGTACCCTAAAGAAGTAAGTCGTTAACAAATAACTTAAAATGTTAAAACATCTCACCTGCTTATTGAATTTGATAATAATACTATAAACAAATACGATATAAAAATTCTACTATTTAACGTGCATTATTAGTACACAGAAATACGTTATGCAAATACGGTGTAGGAAAAATCCAAACTTGCATAACATTTAAATGTAGAGAAATTCTTGAATCTTCAAGTCTTGAGTTTCGTTTTTTCGTGGTGGTATCTTCTATTAAAATTCGCTACATAGAAGTACCTTACCTTAAGGCGAGGCAAGAGAAAAAAAAACAAAGTTTCCTAACAATTATGAATAGAGGGTTAAGTTATTTGAATATGACAAAACATACGAGGGATATCTATGAAGAAACAAAGGATGTAGGGGGATGTAGAGGAAAACACACGAGGAAGGATATCTTTGTGGAGGATTTTATAAGAAGATTGGCTAGTACTCACGTTACCCATCTAGAAAAGCACTGAAAACTAACCATGCAATATTCGTATTGGAACCCAGGTTGAACTACCAGTGTTCAAGGATCTTAACCACTCTGCATGGAGCTATGAGTAGAGGGATTCGATTTTCAAATACTGAAGTAATAATTAAGGGCATTTTCATTAAGATGGCATGATGGTCTGAAAGGAAGGGGGAGCATACGTAGGACAGAGTCGGGGGGTTAGAGGGATGCTTTCGTAATCCATTAATACTTAACATAATGCAGAAAACGCAGAGTAATCTGCAGCTCGGATGGGGAGATGGGGTATTATAGTGACGACCCCTTCGATAATAGAAAGTTCTGAGTGATTTGGTCGACAGAGTATCACTGGAAGGTCGAAAAGTTACTCGTCAGTGCTTTGGTTTAGTTTATTTATTCCAAAGCACTCAAGAGCTATCTGCCTAAGGGGGAGGGATTCCTTCGTGGAGGATTTTCTAACGGTCGTCAGTGGGAAAAAGGAATTTCTTCCGGACGAAAGTGATACGGGCCAGAGTTCAAAAACCGTACAAGATAGAATGTAAAGGTAAATTCCATTTGAAAACTGTTGAGATTAACACTTAAATTACTAGTTGGTTATTGTTTCGGAGGGAAAAAATATTAATTTCTCAGAAAAAGATTCACTTATTAAAAGAAGTCCTTGAAATGTGGTTTCGGCTGTCAGATGGGTAGTTGAACTAAAAGAAAAATTACACCAGCCCAGCAGTTCTTAAACTTTAAGAATTCATATCATATGACTTGCATCTTCCAGACCCTTAAATATTAACTGTATACTCTAGCCTTGCATAAGACATAAAATATTTTTAAGAACAAAAGTTTACTGTACAAATTATTAGAATTTCAAGTTTAGTTTGTAAACTTTGTAAAAAATAGTTTTGTTAACAAAAAAAGAAAGCTATAAATACAATACTTTTTACGAAATTCAAAATATATTTATTGGAATTTTCTGCACTAAGTATAATTATTTTCCTTTACCACGAAATGTACAATATCTGGTTCAGTGTTTGAAATGTGCCATTATTGTTGCTCAAGTTAAATCTGACTTTGAAGAAATGAAAGGTTTATGAATTTTATGAAAATAGTTTTATTAAGAATAAAAAGAGACCTATAAATACAATATTTTAAATTAAATTTGAAATATCTCTATCGCATGATTCCTTTGGGAAGTGTGATACTTTTCTCTTGCTATGAAATGTGCAATATCTGCTTCAGTTTCTGGAACATGCTAGTATTATTCCGTAATTTGATTCTGTTCTGAAGAAGTCAAAAGCAATTGATTTCATGCATTCCGTGAAATGAAATTTTCATAGCTTACTTTAAAAATTGTAGTATATCAAAATTATTCTGAAGGTACCATTCGGATGGATTTCTGTTTCTAGAGGTCCATAATTTAAGAATTGCTGCACTAAACCAATGAAAATGATAGGGCTTTCTTGTGGATCATTATATCGATATCGTATAAAAAGGAATCGACTACAGTGTGTCAGAAGTGTTTATGCAGTGGGAAATTGACTGTAAATCTAAAAAACTAAAATTCAGAGCAAAATATCTTAGTTTTTCCTATTTTTTTATATAACATATTTCATAAGAAAACCTAATAATTCAATTCATTTTTATTTAAAGTTATTTAAACAAGAAAAAAGTACTTTAAAAGTAACTATTGCATTCCTTCCGTCGTGCTTGCAGAGTGTAAGTTGTAGTACATCTAGCTAACAGCTGAAAAATCCGTAGCTCTCATCTTAGCGAGAGCATAAGTAATTTTTCATGAGTCTAGCTTTGAAAAACTTAATGTTTCTACAGCGACTCCTGAATAAATGTATGATAGATGATAATTCGCCCACTACGATGCCATATTGAATTTATTGGATTTGGAATATTAGTCTTCCTAATCGTCTGTCAAGTGGGGGAGAATATAAGGAATAATCGCATTCCATCATGCGGGATGTTGTGGGGAAAGAGATTGCTCATCAGACTTTTAGTTGGAAGATTTGAGATTCGAAGCCAAGTAGCTGATTTTTGGCGTTTTCTGCTCCGGGAACAACAACAACAAAAAAAAAAAAAAAAAAAAAAAAAAAAACTCTAATGTTTCTGCAAACATTTTGTGTGTTTTATTTTCCGGATTTCAGTTTATTTTATGTTTGAAAGATAATAAAAGCTTATACATTTTAAACCAGTACCTGGAAACTTAAAGAATTCTTAATAATGATGTTGAAAATCTTAATTAATCTTAAACAATTAGTGCATCCCCCTCATATGTGCGCCCGTGGTGTATGCGATTAGCACATCCAAGTGGAACATTGCTCGAAACCCGGCTTGGGCATAGTTCCTTTTTCCTGTTTCTATCTTTTATTAAACCGAATGATCTGTACAATATACACTCGAGTACACGACTCTTACTTGATGAGGAAAAAATAAGATTCAAATGTAAATTCACCTTTCCCCATTTCTCTATACAAATACAGTAACGCACTTCATTTACTACTTCATGTAATTATAGTTCTAATAGAAAAAATATGAGCGAACTCGCTTACGAAAGCATCATCTAGTTCAAACAATATGGAGGTCGCTTTGATATTAGAGTCCAGATTCCTGGTTGACTTTGCATATAAATCAGGCCCTTTACAGGAGTAAAATTCATTATGTGTTTCACTTTTATTAATGATAGTATCATCTAAACATTATGCATCTTACACAGATTTTGAAAGATGCAGAATTTTTTTTTACTAGTGAAATATGAATGATTACTGATTTATACTATTTCGAGATTTGCAGTTCTAGTAGAATAGCAAAGTTTCTCATTACTGGATTTGTCCCCCATTTTCTTCTGAATATCGTGTATTTTTATTATTGTAAATATTAAATTATGTTCAGTTGTAGCATTTAGACATTAATTAGTTACTGGGAAAAATCGATATATTTGTTTTCCGAAATCTTAACATTACAGAAAATCTTTAGCTGTGGTAAGTTCTTAGTACAGAAATAAATATGGTGATAAACCAAAACGGAATTCAGATTTTCAGTTTTAACTAAGTTACTTAAAATCAATGCGCTTCTCAAGTTCTTGAGCAGTAAAATCTAAAACTAATTAATTTTATGAACTAAATAAAATATTTTTTAAAATTATTACTTAAATAGAATCATTTTTTTCTGAGAGAAATTATTTTCATTTAAATATTTTTTGAAAAACGTAAAATCACTTTTGAAACAAAATAACTTCTAAGTCCAAATTTCTCTCTTTTTCAATAACAAATTAAGTCCCATTAGTTAGGATGAAAATGCTTTCAATTACCCATCGATAGTTTTGCAAAGTTCATTTTATTCCAATCTAAAGTTAAATCTATTTGCTATTATTTTCTTCGATCAGGTTAATTGGGTAACAAAATCTAGTGAATTAATTTATAATTCAAAGAAACAACTAAAAATGCACTCTGGGGAATAATGAAAAATATTTTTTAAATATATCCTTTCCAAATTTTGCACGTCTAAAAAGATGAATTTTCTGCCCTATAATTAACATCCCTGAACAGTAGTGGACACATCTATGGTTCAGTGCCAGAAACGATGAAACAACATCGTAGCCGAATTTAAAGACGGCAGAAGTTTTACGATTTAATAAGCAACTGGGCAGAAAAACTTCGGAGCCGCATTGATTTCAAAATTTAGGTCGGAAAAAGGGCCTAGTGTTGGACCTGGCCTTCTTATATTGTTTTCTTAGGACCTTCCAAAAATTTTGCCTTTTCTGCTGGAGTAGCAAAATAACCTTGGAAGGAAACATTGGCCTGTCCAAAGAATTTACTATAACTTCACATCAACAGGTCATCGATAAGGTCACGCAACACCCCCTTCCTATCTATGGCAGTCGTGTCAAGACGTTCCATCTCAAGTGATAACGAAGCGCTCAGCAGGACTTTGAACCTGGGGATAGAAAGTTCCGAAAACCTTTAAGTGCCTCATATTCGTAACAATTATTGCCATAAAACGCGGAGGGCTGGTAGCAAAGAAATAAACGCTCCCATGTGTAGGGAAAATTAGCTGTGTGCGTTGCAAAAAGAAATCACACTTAAAATTCCTGTATTAACAGATAAAATTCTCTCCCAAAGAAATGTTTTGAGGTATGTTTTAACAGTTTAATATAACATATTGCCTATACGTAGCTTTTAATTTTTTATTTCATCTCATCATTCTACTTATGTTTAATACTATTATGTGCTTTAAAATTAAATAATATAGTGCCTTCTTTTAATGACGTGCGTTATAGCTAATTTTATTGTTGCTAAATACCCAAAAATATTGTTCTGAAATTCGCCAAGCTGTCCTTTCCTAGCTTTCAGTCACTGAAGGTGTTCATGATATTTTCAAAAAAATGATAGTCGTTCTTAACGATTTCTATACTTTAATGAAAGAGATTGGCAGAGAGATAATTTGATATAAGCATGATCAAAGTAATAGACCTGTACCTCTGCTGTAGAGGAACGTGATGTGTGCAAATATACTGAAATTTTGATTAGCTGGAAATTAAAAGGAAGTTGAAAGTTTAGAAAATAGTACTTTTGTATTCCCGCAACAAGTAAAAAACTGCGACAATTTAGTATATTTGTGAACTGAACATTTTTGCTGAATTTAATCGATTTAAAGCAAGTTGGAGAAAAATATATATATAGGTTGCATTTCTTAAATTATAGTTCTTAAATATATTCTCGTAATTACAAAATTTCTCTAAATAAGTAGAGAATTTTATTAACACATTTTCGATATTAGTTTGGGTCATACAAAGTGTACTTTTTACATGATCTTAGTAGAGAGAAAATTCCATATTATTATGCTCTTGCTATAGAATACGAAAATTTCTATACCTTTACATACAAAATTCACAGAGATATGCACAATTAATATTATTAAGGACAAGCTACATATTTTACATTTGTGTTTTAAGTGTTGTTTTGTCTAACACAGAAACATTAATTTCCAAAAAAATTGTTTTATAATTAGTTATTATTTTAATGTGTTTGAGAAACTTTGGGTTTCGGATAATAATAAGCACTGAAAGATGGTTTAAGATGATAAATGCATTCTCATAAATCTTTGCCAATGTTGCATCTGAAGGTATGACACTTTTGACATTTAACTTATTCAAACATGAAAAATATTTTACTAGTTGGAAATTTTTGTTTGGGAAATACAAAAAGTTTGAGTTTATGTTTATAAAATTTTCCACCCATAGAGCTGAAATTGCTTAAAAAAAATCTGAACCAGAAAATACTGTTTCACATAACGCATATAAAACTTTAATGAAATGATGAGCCTTTTAGAAATATTTAATAAAGAGATTATCCTTTAGTTAAAAATATTTTCATTTACTGTAGTTCCTTTACTATTTTAAGTTATAGTTAATTTATTTTTTTGTAAACATTAAACAATATTAAGGTATGATAATTTATGAAAAGATATTAGCTTTTCTTTCTCCCCCCCCCTTTTTTCTCCAATGGCGGGCTCTAGCCGTTTATAGGCATTGGCCAATACTAAGGCCGGAAGCAATGGTGTCTGCTTATTATGAAGGCACCTAACAGGTGGACCACCGTTGTCTCCTATAATGGGACCGACAAATTACATTCAGACCTCCGGGATTCTAAACCAGGCCCTTCGGTTCGGCAGTCAGTGTCACTAACTACTTTCCCGTCTGATCGGCCCCGCCTTAAAAAAAAATAATAATTAAGGATTTTAAAAAAGAACAAAGATATACAATTTTGAAGAAAAATAGCTCGTAATTATTTTTTCTTTTACGGCCTTATGAGCTTCTTTATTTATAAGCTATTTAAGTGCAAGAATGTAAAAGAGTTAACACGAGCTGTATAATAAATCCAACAAAAACGGGGTAAAATGTTTTTTTTTTTTTTAAATTGTTTCTAGTTAAATGTTAACCATAAAAAAGTTTTATTCAGTTTGTATTTCTTAATACCATTTATTGTATTATTATTTTTAGTTATAAATTAGAAAGAAACTTATGTGAAGAACCCATCAGATTGCATTTTAAGAGCTGCCTATGTTATTTGTTATTTTACTTTGTTACTGAAGGAAATTTTATGTAATTTATATGATTTTATATAACAATTAAGCATTGTTTCAACCGACATTGTTGTTGGTCAGCTTATTAGTTTGTAAGGAAATTTCATTTTGCCAGCTATCATTACATTAGTTTCCTTTATGTTTAGTTTCCAAACTCGTTACTTTGAAGGGTGCACTTGTTGGCTCGCTTTTCAGGTATGTTTTAATGGTGTGGTGTATTTAATTATGGCAAAGCACACTAGGGCTATCTGCCTAAGGGGAGGGATGCCTTTCGTGGAGGACTTTCTAAGGGAAACTGGCTCGTATACACGTTACACATGGGGAAAACCACGAAAACGCCCATGCAGCCAGCCCGTTCGCGGGATTCGAACCTCGGACCGAACTACCAGTGTTCAGCGTCTTTACCGCTCGGCCGCTGGTGGGCCGTATGTTTTAATGAAAAATGAAGCAAAAAACTGTGACATGAAAATGATCGATTGAGGGATTTGACTTCTTAATTGGGTAGTAAAAAATCACACACAGACGCTCAAACAAAAAAAAAATGATTAAAAAAAACCCCACCACATCGCTTAACTAAAGCAATGTATTCGCGTTTGTATGAAATTTAAAATAAAAGCTTCCAAATATTAATTAGCTTTAAAATAAAAATCTAGCAGATGACACTACAAAATAGTGATCCATGCCAATTTTAAAACTCACCAATTTTAATTCTTTTTTAATTAAAAAATTAAACCTGATTTTTCAGAAAATTAAAAAGGTATATAAATTTTTCTTGTTCCTAAAGCAACAAAAAATGCGAATTGTGATGAAAATTTTAAAGACAGTGATTCAAACGTTATGGTCTCCTTAATGCATGAATGCAGCAATTTTAATCTGGGGAATATGAAATAAATACACGGGTGACTCTGTGGAATTCACCGTTTTGTAATTTTTATTAAACGATTCAAATGTCCTCTTGTTTATAAAGTGACTTTTATAAAATCAATGAAGGCTTTGCCACTTAATGATAAAGCTACAAAAAATTTATCGAAGCTAAAAATGGCAAAATGGCAAAAATGGCAAGCTTCTCAAAATGGCATAGAATTAATACGAAGAAAAAAAAATCTTCTAATCTTGGGACATGGGTAGAAATTAATTACAGAAGGGATGTAATGGTGTATTACGTAACAATGACTGGCAAAGGCAATCGCAATTGTCGGGCAATAAATAACTACACCGTTTCTTATTGCAGAAGTCGAGGATAAAATTGGAGAAATTTCTGTAGTTATAAACTCTGAAGCTGTCACACTGAGTTCCTTCTTATCGGAATGGAAGATGAAAAGCAGAAAACCACTCTCCGATACTATCTACCATCTAATGGATTTAGAAGGGGAAATCCACCTGCGTGTCGGCTAAGATTTCTGCCAGGATTTTAGGAAGATGCAGCTGTTTTGGCAGCTTCAATCATTAGGTTTATGACAATTTTTATTTTCCTTTTAATTTCTTCTTAATTATTATAATTTTTAACCATCACACACATATTAAGTAGTACTAGTAATAAAAGAAAAGCCTCAAAGAAAAAAAAATACATTAACAATTCAGTTCATATATGCCAAGAATTATGTGTGTTGGTTAATTAATCAGTGCTGATAAAGCATAGTTAGTAATCACGCTAGGCATGGGGGAAACCAAGAAAATCCAGTGCAGGCAGTCAGTTCGTCAAAGAACCAAACTGGAGGAGGATCAGTATTTAGCGGTGTTCTCCATTCCGCCTCTTGCGGGCTTAATAGCTATGAAACATATTTTGTAGTTCGTGTACTAGTATATAGCCCCATTAAAAATAAAATGCCACATCTTCGATTGGGATTCCAATCCAATACCACTTCGTTTCAAGATGGATTCTCTACCTTTGCTCTACTGAAGCTGAGAGCCTACATCTCAATTTTTACGTGCGCATCTTTTACATGATAGACATACAAGATATGAAATGTTATAATATTTTAATATTATTATATTATTAATATACACATGTATATTAGCTTATAATTTAATATATTTTGCTTTTTTTAATAATGCAAATATCATCTTAATGATTGTAAGTTTATGAAAATACAGACTAAAATAAGTAATTATACAAACTCAATTAATAAATGCTGTTTAAATACCGGTTTTCGTGTCAGATCTAAAATCCTGCGCGCTCAGAGGTTTAAAAGAATGGAATCTCCACCGACTTTGCCCAAACTTCACAAAAATATAATAGGGAAGTTTAAAAATATGTTTCGAAAACTATATCGCATACATCTCTTAAGTAAGAAAGAAGATAAAAGCTGAAGTTTTTATATTATTTAAATTCTTCCATCTGCTGTTAGTACTGCATAGTGCTATTGATAAGTTAAGATAATACAGATAAGAACTTTGTTGAAATCCAATTGCTGACAGAGGTGGTTTTTTGCTTATTAATTCTTTGAGTGCCATTTTATTTCGACAGAAAATTTTATCATAAGACGTCTCTAAAGAGTAACGCAAAAAATTACATTATATATATATATATATATATATATTTTTTTTTACGAAAAGAGAGCTCTCATTTATTTTTTACTCTTAAGTAATAGTATTTATTTCTTTAAAATTTCAAAAAAACAAACACTCTTCATTAGCTTCTTAAAAATATCAATAATGATAATAATGAAAAACCCTTATCAGACTTACAGGGAAGCAATTGGCGACGACGAGTTGTCAAGGGTAACACAGTTTTGTTTGGAGGAACATATGCTGGTTAGAACTTCAAATTTTAAAATTCAAGTCAAAATTTTACATGAACCTCAAAAAGACTTGAATCTTTATTTCGTTCGAAATATCTTATGACATTTGGACTATGATAAAATTGTGTTTATTTTTCTTTTCTTCCCACATTTTTGGGTTTTAATAATTTAAATTCAGACTACGTCAATAAGATTTCATAACAAATCTTAACATTCAAATGCACTGAATTTCTTAGCAATGCTTGTGAAATGTTACTTTCAGAAGACAAATCATGCATTAATTAATAGTTACAAATTCACGAGCTATTTTTTCAATATTCAATGTAGACAACTGAAATTTACAATAATGTTTATATAAAAAAATCTCAAAATAGTTTGTCTAAATTAGAAAACTATAAGTGATATTCGTAGTTTGTGTTCAGTTCTTCTTTAATCGTGCCTCTTTGCATTATCGATAATTTCTGACTATAATTTTATATAGGCATAAATAATTCCACGTTGTTCTTAAACTGAATTTAACAAAAACTACAGTAAAAATTTTTAATATATTGAGTTAGTTATCAATAGACAAAACAATACAAATCGGTTGGATGTTTGCCAAAGTAGGAAATCTTTCGTGGAGAACTTTTCAAGGGAAACTAGGTGATAGTGTTTACTCTATACATGAGGAAAATCTGCAAAAAAAATTCAGGCAAATCCGTTTGCAAAGTATAGAGCCCGGGTCGAACTATGACTGCTCAAGGAGATTTGGCTAACTTGTAGTCCCAGCACTAAACTGGATTTAATTCTAAATAGGTGAAAGTTCACAGTGAGAACTGTTAATTACATTTACAGATTAAACAAAGTGTTGCAAGGTTTATTCACACTATTACTCGTTTCTAAGTTTCATCCTATTTCGATTTAAGTTCATTTGGCACTCCTTTTGCACTAACTGAATTCCTTGATTCTATTTCTTATGCTAGCAATGTACATGTAATACTTTGGACCTTCCAAGAAACCATTTGTATCCGTCAGTAAGAAGGAAATGTGTTCAGCACCAATCTCTTAAAATAACGAAACAGATTTCAGAGAGCTAGACTAATATTTGAAACTGTTATAACATGAAATAAATATCGAATGGCCGAAAATTATATGTACTGCTTCTCTTCATCATTAAAAGACAGTTACGAAAGTGTGAAATTTCAAATGCTAATACATTTTACAACGAAACGTGCCTTTTGGGAGGAATACCAATTTTATATAAATTTATGCTTTTCCAGATAGTCATATCCACCATCAGCCAAAATGAATACGCTCAGTATGCTGAACGTTTTATTGAAAATAATGGCTCTAAGTTGGGCTCATTAAAGCATTAATAAAATATTAAGAATTTAGAAAATACTATATCGAGAAGATACTATTGAATTCCAATAAAACATTGATAATTCAATAAAACCCGCATTATGGGTAACGCTAAGACACCATTAAGCACTAACGCTGAGCATTTATTTATCACTTTTACCATCAAGAAAAGGCATACAGGCTTAATATAAGAATTCAAGGAAGTAGTAGGATAACAGTTCATTGGCCGGTTAGATCTTTTGATATCACACAGTGCGTTTTTAATATCGTTCGGGAATCGTCATAGATCTCGTTTACAAACTGCGAGTGACAGACATTCATGATTTATCAACAGTTGCAGCTGCTGTTGCTGAAAGAATCGATGTGAAAGTGTTGCAAAGTCTCTAGTAGCACCTGGAGTTTTGGTCGCATAATGGGGCGAAACAATGATGGTTGACATCAGTTCTTTCAAACACTGTTGCTTAACAAATATTGGAAAAAAGAGATTCTATGCATCTTACTTAATAACATCATCTTAAGTTTTATTGAAATGTTTTATATCATCCCAGCTCATTGGAAGGTGAACAGATGGCGCACTTTGTGTTAGCCAAAAGCTGTTGAATAATTCAATTCGATTCTGAGGCTTCATAAAGATCATAGAGTTCATTCATTTACGGTTCTGTGAAACATCTACCGTAAATTAGTTACTAAGTTTAACTTACTTATCTCGATGATTAATTTTTTAGTTAAGGATTAAAATCAAAATTAATTTAAGAGCTGAAAAAAATTTAAATTAAAAATATAAAATTATTTTAATAATCTTATCTATTAACTTGTTTGGATCATCATTCACATTTATTTGTTCAGTGCTTAATTAAACAAAAATATGCAAATGTAGATTTATATTTATAAAGAAACGGATAGCTCTTGCAAGAAAAGAAAACGGTAAGTTGTTCAGTATTGTTGAGCCGAATAACGAATTTCTTTTGTAAATAAATTATTTAATGGAACGGCTTTATTTTACCCTATACAGGATGTAAAAAGCACCTAAACTTGGGTAATATATTCTATTATTCTAGAGAAATCGCATTTATTACAGATTTAGTTAAATCTAATGTTATTTTTTAATGTTAATAATTTTTGATGTCTCATTTTTAATCATTTCTGATCCGTTAGCCATCCGTTGCTTCAGGGTAAATTTCGTAATTATCCTTTTTTACTTCTTTGTCCGAAGTAAAGGAAGTACTATAATCATAAAAATTTCCGGTGTCATATTTCAACGGAAATATCTACTTTGACCATTTCCGAATCGAGTTGGATGATTGTATGGGTGGCGTCTGTATGTACGAACAGAATAAAGGAGTATTTTTTCCAAAACGGGTTGTAAAATTGATTTTAAATGGATTCAAAAGGGTTTTTTTTTTCATGACGTCTGTATGTATTTGCATAACTCAAAATTGATTAGCCGAAGAACGTTAAAATTTTGCATATGGGTATACAATAAGCAAACATATATATATATACATCCCCTTACCTGGCTTTTATTTTCGCTAACGTTGGTCATAATTATAGCATTCTCCAAGTTGCAGAAGTATTCTAAATGACAAAAATATTCCTATTTTGGCAATGTCTAATTAAAAAAAAGAATTTCGACAATTAACGAAAGCAAACTTTTAATGCGATCTTCCGGTTCCTATACTTATATTTGCTTGCCTTGAGGAATCATTAAGTTAGAATAATTCGAAAAATTAAGTTTAAATGAAGTGGAGAAGAAAAAAAAAAAAAAGTGCATAATTTAGCAGTCATGGGGTGTCCAAATCAGATTTGGCCCACCAGCGGCCGAGCGGTAAAGTCGCTGAACACTGGTAGTTATGTCCGAGGTTCGAATCCCGCGAACGGGCTGGCTGCATGGGTGTTTCGTGGTTTTTCCCATGTATGTTTCCCATGTGTATACGAGCCAGTTTCCCTTAGAAAGTCCTCCACGAAGGCATCCCTCCCCTTAGGCAGATAGCCCTAGTGTGCTTTGCCATAATTAAATACACCACCACATCAGATTTTTTTTTCATTAATAAATCAATGCCTCAGGATAATTTATTCTTAAAGACTAAGAACGTTTTTTCCTAATACTTAATTAATTCAAATCTTATTTCTTATAGTACTTAACTAACTCAAATGTAAGTGCTTGATTCTCGGCTTTAATCACATCAGAGCACCGAACGGGTTATTTAAGTATTGCTTACAGTTCTAAATTGTCTAAGTGATCCCACATTATTTTTTGTTCATAGCTCGTTGAACTTTTTACCAGGGACAAAGTCAGGTGAAAGACAGGAATAAAATTCCACGGATTTTTTTTTTTTTTACTCCAAAACATATACCCTCTACAGCAACTCTATATTTCTAACTAAAATATTTTATGACCATATCGTCTATTTTACAATGTCTAATTCATTTTGAAGAGATTCTTACTTTTCTTTAATTGCTGCATGCTTTGCTTTACTGTAATCGCTGTTGAAATATTTGTTTTTTCATTTTCAAGCCTCCATCAGCCATCACCCAACAGTGGCCAAACGGTATAAACGTTAAATACTGGTAATTCGACTCGGGTTCAAATCTCGACATAGGAGCTGGCTGAATGGGGTTTTCATGATTTTAACAACATGTTATGTTATTAAAAGCCTGTTTTCTAAGTTTCCTGTGTGATTTACCTTAATCCAATCTAATTTATTAATCAATCACATAGCTAATCGACCTATCAATGTTTAAGACATTTCTGTTTTTCTGAAAGATATGTGATACTCTGTTATGTTCGAAATATTTTGTGAGTCTGTATTTTAAACTAACAAATGATTAGTAATATCATCAGAAATTTCTCATCTTTACGAAGTGAGAAAGAGTTTGTAAAATAAGGTGAAATTTTTTATTTTTAGTTTATTTTTCTTAGTTATTTTTTATTCTTAGTATTTTCTACAAATAAATTCGTAATTCTGAAATTTTGTAAAAGGGGAATACGTAACTTTAGGGATAGCTGTATATAGAATTCTACGCTGCATATAGCCTCTCTCTGTAACTGTTTCTATGTACTACGTATCCAAGCTCTTCCTTTCAATTTTTTAATTTATAAGTATAATTTTATTCAGTAATTAACACTGTGAAAACTTTATGAAGTTATTTCTATTAATTAAATTGCAGGCTTTTTTAGAAGTCTTTCTACCAGTAAAACTATATATTCAGATTAACCTCGAAATGTATGTGTTTCAACTCTGTGGCGTTATAAATGTACTGAAAATATTTTGAAGACATAACGGGAAATTTTTTTGGAGAAAAGGGGGGCACTATCATAAAACGTATGTAGTTCCAACACTGAAAATAAAAAAAACTTTAAAACCCTAGATATGAACGAATACGTAAATTTCTATAGATATTAGTCTGTTTTATTATCACTTACTAGCCTAACCCACAAATAGCCGAATGGATTAGACAAGTTAACGCTAATATTTCTGTTCCTTCTGATAGTAGATACTGATCTATTTTATCATCACTTAATTACCATAACACACAAAAGACGAGTGGATTAGACAATTGAAAACTAATATTCCTGTACCTCCTGGTAGCAGACAGTAATATATATTATCACCTTTGAGTACCATAGCCCGCAAATAACCGATTGGATTAGAGAATTGAACACTAAATTTTTTATTCTTCTTGAAAGCAGATACTAATCAAGTTTATCATTACTTATATCATAACCCAGAAATAGATGAGTGGACAAGATCAGGGATAAATAGGGACAAGATAACTGAACACTAATATTCCTTCTGCTCCTGCTAATTGCATGATGTTTTCAGAAGTTTCTACCGTATGTAACATAAATATGAGTTAATTTCCATTAGAAAGCTCTCCGAAAATGCATCCGTTGTCTTCTCTTACATATGCTTTGTTGTATACAGTTAAGCATGCAGATACATACATTGCCACAAAATGACAACATATCTCTGAAACTGTTTTCTTAAACTCTTAAACAATTCCCGTTATGTCTTCTTCAAGTCTGCCAAGTTATTAGCAAATAAACACTAGCAAACTGCACATGGCGTCACCTGGGAATGACAGGAAGCTAAGGAGATGGAAAGATGAATCATTTGTTCATAAAACTGACTGTAGTACATATTGTGTTGTAATTATTATGCAGCCACCTTCTGCTGTTGTTGGCATTGCAATGAACCTAGATGTTGTGCTTAAATTGATATTCTTAAATTTTTCTTGAAATCTGTGGTTTGCTGTAATGTAAGAATGCAGCTGACAAAGTATCTGGTAATTTGCTGTTTATGTTGTTAGTTAGGTTTCTTATCAGTAATAGATCAGACAAAAATTATATGTGTGTCTGTAACTGCAGGTGATGTTAAAGCGATCGCCACTCAACTACGTGTATAAAACTTATATGCAAAATGTTTGTATATAAAATTTCATTGTTACCAGGAAAATAAATTCCACATATATACGTCAACTGAAGTGAATTGCAGCCACTTAGAGAGCATATGATTTCCTTTTTCTCCCCCGCCATATTATGTTATCGATTACAGTAAAATAATTATACCGAACTAACTATAATTTAGACTTGGATCACTATTTTCGTAAAAATGAAGTTTCTTCAAAATCAGATGCTACACACGTGGTTTTCTCGATTGAGTGATTCTGGAAGAGAATTGGTTTCGATAGCTATACTGAAAATAAAGCAAGCTTCACTTGCACAACTTCTGTACTTTAAAGAAAAAAAGTTTGTTTGTTATAAATCTTTCACCATTTTTACTGAAAAACTCAATACATAGCATTGCCCCCGCCGGGACTCGAGCCCTAGACCTCTCAAATACGCGTCGAGTATGCTTCCAATTACGCCACAAAGGTATGCGGAAAGAAGGCAGAAAATATCTTACAGATGTAGGCGAATCCGCAATTTTTTTCATCCTTTTTAATGAACTTAAAATAAGTCAATAATCAAATCTTATCAAGTTTTACAGGATTCAGTAGTTTAAATCTAAAACAGGTGATTGAATTAAATACCCTAAATTTAAATAGTGAGAATCAGATAGATTTTTTCCCTTTCTGTTGCAGAAGAGAATCCTGTTTATTTTTTACTTATATCGGAATAAAATTTAGTAGCTCATCGTAAAAGAAAAAGTAGTGTTTTTATGAAATTAATTTATACGACTTTCACAGAAAACATATTTACAGAAATTCAGTTTGCTGCATAAATATATGTGATAAACAAAGTTAAGAAATAAAAACTAAACTAAAAAAAAAAAAAAAAAAAAAAAAAAAAAAAAAAACACCAAGTATTTTGCTCTTTAGAAGCTGTGTTTTTTCATAAATATACACGAATTAATTTTTTACGAATTTATGGATGAATTACAGTAAATATTTTTACTGATTATTACTGTTACAGGTATTACTTATCGTAATTGGATACAATATGTGATATTTTAGCTTGATTTTTATCTTTCAAAATTTTGTATTATAACAGGCCTAAAGGAAATTAAATAGAAAGGTTATATATTTAGTATCTACTTACAAAGTATAGGGTGCTTGGAAATGCCCCCAGGTCTTGTTCAAATAAGTTGTAGACGCATTCGGGAATACTCTGTAAGAAAATGTATTTGATTGAAAGGCATGTGATGAATTAGAAACATTCAAGAGTAACACACTGTACAAACTAAAAATGAACATTTCTCACATAATGCAATATTGCAACATATTTTAATACAAATCATTTAAGCAATGGATATTTAATATAGTTCCATTCATGACATATTAATTATTCGGAATATACTAAATAGGAATAGAACTAAAATACAATTAATTATAGGATTATATAATACTCATTAAGCTTCTTGGCTCCTTGTAAAGATTCGATAATGATGGCGGTTTGAGGCTAGAATTAGATGCATAAGTAATGGTTGTATTCTTTATGATAAGTAACTCAAAATTGTTTTACACATTGTCAGATTACATTTTCAATTCAAGGCGCAGTCTTCAGTTATCAAAACAAAATATTTCATATATGTTTAAACCATGCAGAGTTATAAATCTGAATGAATGCAAGTTGAGAATTTCAGCACTGTATTGTAAAGTGGCACAGCGCTAGAAGTACAGCATGTTAATCTTCAAAAATTAATTAAAAAAGTTATTCATTGTAAGGTTATAGGTTAGGTAACACAATTATGTGCAAAATACAAGGTGTTTAATTAATTTATTTAGTCATCTTTACATGAGCAACATTTAAATGCAATTTAAACCTTTTTTTCACTTTCTGATAACGACTGATATAACTGATCTATGATTTTTATACTTCCTGTAATGAATATAGGAAGCACCAGAATATTTCAACATCAGTTACACGTCATTTACAAATTGCATAGGGTTAATTAATATTATTTGAAATAATATAAATTGCACAAATATATATAAATTATCGTAAAATCTTGTGCAAATATATGTATATTTTTAAAGTGTTTAATTTCCTAACAAATGAAATTTACCTAATTCTAATTATCAAAGCAAAAATATCTCGTTTATATTAGGAGATATCTTATTTAAGAACCTTGAGGACATTAGCAAAATAATTTTTTATAATGGGCTTGCTTTGGAAGATTTGAATATATTTAAGGAATTTAATTTACTTTTTCTTTTTTCACGTACACTCCGATACTTCGTCGCATCCTTTAGTTAATCCTCTTATCTCACTAGTTAGTCATGCATAGCCTCCGAGCTCTTTTTTATTATCTAAACATTTAAAACATGTTTGATTTCAAAGCTAGTGTGCATTTTAAAGCCTATTAAAGTTAGTTTGTATTTTAGAGCATCTTAAAGCATTATTACACATATATTTACGTACTAATTAAGTTACTTCCATGCTCATGCAGAAAAGGAGCACCGCAACTATGTAGAAATTAAATTAAGAGAAAATTCAATATTTAACTCTATGCATTTCGAACAAGACAAGTACGAGTATCATCATCCTGAAAGAAAAAAAATTCTTAATCGAGATTTTCGTTGAAGTTAATGTCAAAATAAGATTGTATTTTACTTTTACTTAATTTCTTTTTTGCTCAGGCAGATTGTAAACTGATATCTGCTACGACAACAATCGAGCTATTCATCCTTGTTGTTTGTACGAGACTTATGTTTTTGTTTGCAGAATTTCTCAAGAGCTACCTGAATGAAATACAGAGTGCTATCTCTTTGAATGGTTCTGATAATGAGATCTGGGGCCACTGGGGATTCGATTGCTACAACGCTCATTGGATTGCCAGGTTTTCTGCTGCTGCTATCGTTAAAATAAAACAGGATATATCTATGAACGCTGATTTCAGTGTTATTGCAATTACTGAGATGAAACATTTCCTTGAGACGAAGCGGGAAATCATAATCACAAGAGATGAGGGCTGATTTGCGGCGGCTGAAAAGAAGGCTGGCAATAAAACCGCTGAAGCAAAAATCACTTTTGATAAGAAATTGGAAAGGGAAATAAGAAAACCAGATTTAATAAACAAATCATCTACACTCCCAGTAATTTTTGCCTCTCGGCTGTCAAATTTTCACCTCACCGCGAAAAGGTGTGAACACGTTCTAAACGTAATTTTAAAATAATACTTGCTAGTCTCAGTTAAATGCAATTGAAATAGTCTCTACGAGCCGAAACTGCCTGTATTCTTCAGAAAGTTTCAGGAGCAGATTCTGAGCCTTTGAGCTCGAGTTACATATTGGAAATTTAACCTTAAGGACTACTGTAGATTCCAAATGGAGAAGTTGCAGCTGAAGGCCAATGAAGTCTTGTCGAATCTTAACAAGAACTCGATGCAAAAATTGGACTGAAGAAAATGAAAGGTATGAAACAGTCATATCACAGATATTACACAAGCGTGCAGCAGCTAGTATTAAGAAGGATCTTAAATTTATATTGACGACTAATTGATAATTTTGGGAAGATTATACTGAACTGCTCAACAATTCATAAAACAGCGTGAAGGTAGAAATTTTGAGGTAAGATTGCGGAATATTCAACAGAAGAATTTAAATATGTCTTTTTCATTCTATTTAGTATTATTATAAGCTATGATGGTAATGTCTTATCTTAAGGAGTGATCGCATTCAACACTGCTATTATGCGCTCTTAGATATAGCAGTCAACACATACAATTAGCAGCTGGCAGAATCTTGCTCATTTCGAAGTGAAAGGGAAGCGAATAGTTTCCTGCTCCGGAAATTAATACAATGAATCCTACATATTGAAATGAATTAAACTGACTTAGCACCGGATCAACACAGGGTGTCTCTCTAAAAATTAAGGAATATTTCTGCCAATATGATTTCTTAAAATATGATCAGCTGGAAAATGCAGCTAATGGCATGCCAGAAATGTTCTGCTGTCTGGCCATGTGGTGCCCCTCGAAGCTGAAGGAATAAAGCCACTGTACACTCGTAATTTATCCCCAATTTTGCTCCCACTCATGCGACTAATTTTACTAAACAACGGACAACGAAAATATCCCTCCTTAAGCAGATACTCTCAACGCATTGCCATACCTGATTAAACCAATCAATAAACATTTGCTGTCTTAGAATTTGAACGAGGTGACATATGTGCCTGCTAAGGCTTTAGCAATAGCCAATGTTTCCAGATATTTGGTTTAGAAAAAATGAAGATAGGGCATTCTTAAGCTATCTATATATGATTTAGTTATTGTAAGATCACGAAACGCGGTGAATTGATTGCATCCATCACTGAAAGTATGATAACATACGCAGCGAGTGTTGTTTGATTTTTAAGAGACTATTAAATGTTGTCAATCAGTACTATCTGTTGTACTGAAAATATAAATTATCGTTTGGTATCTGAATTCTTGACAAAGGAAAGCATAACATGAAAGGCAACATTCATAAACGAACGTTTGCAGTCTCTGCTATTAAAATTTTGGGCATCATTTCTTGAGGAGATGAAAAAGGACATTTTTTGCGAAATCTATATCACATGATATCACAGTAATTAGATGATTATTGTCTAATCATTTGACTCAACCAAAACAAGGGAAAAGCGCTGAGGGAAAAACTCTGGGGCAAACCCCTGAGAAATTGTTGCTTTTGAATGACAATGTTTCAGCACATAAAGCTCAAAATTCCCAGATTGCTATTTACCATTGTTGATTTCACCTTTTTCTCTAATGGCTCAAATGATTTCTTTTTATTTCAGAAACTGAAGAAGCATTTGTAAGATTAATGTCACAGCGATGATGATGTGCCGTTCAGAGATTTGAAGGCTCTGCTAAAACGTTTTTCTGTCCTGGAATTTGAGGCTTAACGCTGTACTAGTTTCATCCAATTCAAGGGCCTCTACCTAGAAAACTGAAAAGTAAATTTAGACATTTATTTTGTACAATAGCGTTAAGTTTAAAACTTACTAAAAGCCAAATATTTCCTAATTTTTGATAGCTTTTATTTATTATAATGTATAAAAATGAACAGAAGATACGCTTTATTAGTGCCTGTTGATGATAACGTGCTCAACATCATTAAACAAAAGGAAATTTCTGCTACTGATTTGAGTTATGGTTTTTAGACAGACACGAAAAGAAAAGTACTTGATTTCATTTCTTTCACTTCTCCAGTTTTAGATTGTTGTTGAACAAAAAGCAGGATGTAGTCGAGCTGACCTATAATATACTGCTTCACTTATTTCATTTCATCTACACAAAACTGATAATTCTTTAAAGGTTACTTCTTTCCTTGACCCAAAAGCAATTTCTGAAGATTTGGTGTCCCAGAGAGCTGACTCCGAATCTTCAGTAATTGCTGCAATTAATTTTAACAATTACGACAAAAGGATATCAGCTTCCGTCAATTTTCTTCCAATTAGATGGTAACAGATAGATTTCATATCTGAGTTTCCTTTTGCTTAGGTCTGCAATAAAATCAGGTTTCTTACTTCAGAGCTTCCTATTAGATGGTAGCCTGAAAGTCTTCTGGTTTGAATCTCGTTTTGTTTCGTTCTGAAAAAAAAAGTAGTTCTTTTGTTTGGGGAGGGAGTTCTATGAGTCTAAAATGAGCTATTCATTGAGTAATATATTTCTGACATCACACAGAAAATTAGCTTGCAGTTCATTCCCTTTACTAAAAATTTTTACATAGGATCAGTTTAATAATTTTCTTGAGAAATGATACTGATTCTGGAAAACGTTTTCACAAAACCTATTCTATATTCCTTATAAATTAAAAGTTTGACTGAGTTATTTCATTTAGAAGACATAAAATGTAGTTTAGAAGTCTTATTGACTTATTGAGTTGTTGACTGTTATTGAATTAATGATGTATTCTTCGGGAATCAAATCTAGTGAATGTATTATCGATTCAGAGTTTCGGACAGGTAACGTAATAATCGCAAGAATAATATAGGAGGAATGTCTTAAATTGCTTACAGCATCACAGTTTACTTAGCTTCAAAACAGAGTACTGCTTCAAGAATGATGAGAGAAAATATTTAAATCCCGAATGATCGTTAAAGTAAGAAAGAAATGAAATAACTATTGAGCTTTCGAGATTCTATTCATGATGATAGCAAAGATTAACAGTTCAAAATCATTTCAGAAAATAAAATAAATAAGGGATATATATTTTTATTTGAGCTGCGTAAAGAAATTCATCTTAGGACCAACTATAAGACCAAAAATAATGTATTCAAATATAAAACCTAAAAAAATAATTAAGGTATCGGTCTTTCATTATACTCCTTCGACTAAATTTATATATTTAAAAAAAAAAACTTTTTCAAATAGTGAATTAGATTTTTTTCGAAGCCTTCTATGTTCAAAAAAAAATCTACCAGTTTTAGTTAAAAGGTTTAAAAGGTTTATTTTCAATCTTGACTATTCTAAAAATGTTTACTCACCTTATCTTATATATTTCTTTCCTCTGTCTCTCTCTTTTACCCATTTATTTATTTTTAAAATACTCTCCTATTTTGCTCAAACATCAGCGTAACGTATCCATTTTATTTAGATTGAATGTAAGAAAACTGGAGCTATACGCGTGGGCAGAATTACACCCAAGGGAAATAGACGCCATTTTTTACCCTTTTTTTTCGTTTTGAAATCTTTTGTGCTTTTTCATTTGAAATCGCTGCCAAACTAGGGTTTACTTTTATCCGTTATTAAGTAAGGATGTTTTGCATTAACGTTTTAGAAAAGGATTATTTTTAAGCGCAGAAGAGATGAATAAGTGGCTCACATCGGAACTCATGAAGCTTATGCTAATATTAAAGTTATGCTGCAAACATTATCTACATTCTTTTGCAAAAAAATTGAAGCACCAAGAAGAGCTTTTGCGATCGTGACGAAATTTGGTATGCAAAAAACATCTTGATCGAACGTGCAAATGATCAAAGTTTCAAGTCAAATGAACAGGAATTGTGATCATAGAGCGCATTTCTAGTGCGCCATTCGCAATATATAAAACTACTAACAGAGGCGGAAAATTTATCTTTTTTGTTGCTGCCATTGTAATTCCGTAAAGAAGCAACTAAAGATGCCATTACGACGATATCAAAGACCTTACAGACAACTGGACGACTTTGAACGTGGTCGCATTGTAAGGTTGCATGAAGCTGGGTGGTCATACCGAGCAACAGGCCGCCACCTGCAGTGTTCAGACACTGCTGTGCAAAGATGTTGGCAGCAATGATTGCTAGAAGGAAATTCCCGACAAAATGAAGGCTCTGGAAGGCCAAGAATCACAAACGCGAGGCAAGATAGGATGATTCTTCGCCAGGCCCGAACCGCCCCTACGGTATCATTGTCGACTATTCAACGCACTACAGCCACGTCTATACCTCCCATGGTACCGTCCACCATCTCAGAGTGGTGTCGCAGCTGTTCTTCATGGCTGTCATCAGATTGGCATCGTATAGTGTTCAGTGATCAATCCCGCTTCACTCTTGAAGCAGATGACCACCGTGTTCGTGTCTGGAGAGGACGGGCCAGCGGTCTCAATCAGCCTTTGTTTTACAAAGGCATACAGCCATAACCCTTGGTGTGGTGGTGTGGGGGTGCTATTTCTTATGACACCAGGTCATCGTTACTCATCATCTGTACATCTTTAACAGCTCAACGATATGTTGATGCCATCCTGCGGCATTACCCTTCATGGCACGTCATCTGAGGCCATTTTCCTACAAGATAATGCCAGGCTACAAACCGCTAGCATATCTCTGGACTGTCTCCGTGCGGTTGATACTCTTCCTTGGCCAACAAGGTCACCAGACCTTTCACCAATCGAGCATGTCTGGAACATGGTAGGCCGTTAGATTCTGGCACCACAAAATATCGTAGATCTGGAGCGGCAACTGATGAATGCCTGGCAGAATGTGTCGCAGGATGACATTAGGAACCTCTACCACTCCTTGCCTCGACGAATTCAAGCATGCATTGCCGCAGGGGCGGTTCGATCAACTACTAATTTGAACATTCAATGGGTGATTGTGAGCCGTAAACTGAACAGATACTATGACCTTGATTTTTTTATCATTTCATTATCTGTGTATGAACTATACACATATTTAATTTCATCAAAAACAACCACTTCCTTCATGGTGCTTCGAGTTTTTCGCAAAAAGAGTGTATTAATAATACACATTGGAACTGTACCTTTTGAAAGCAGGCACAACGCGTCCGCTAAATGCAGGAAGAACAGGTGTCATTCCAAAGTCTCTCATCCGTTCCAGAATTCGATGTTGCAGTTTGACTTGTATCTCATGCCAATTTTCTGTTAATGGTCCTACCCAGGCTTGCAGGTTTCCCATCCTGTTCCTGAAATATTGAAAGGCCATTGAAATACAGTAATAAATGTAAGAAATATTATATGCATGTAAGTATAAGATTGCAATTTGAAGTCCTAATTTGAAGATTAAATAAATATAGATGACAGTAGGAATTTTGTTTGCAGCATAACTATAATGTTGTTATTGTTACAATTTTTTTCACTTGTCTGATCGTAACATCAAATCAAGTCCACGAGTTCTGTCGTGGTCAAAAGACAAGCGTTGCTCTCATATTGCTTTAGACCATGGGCATTTTATAGGTTACGGCACGAATTTGTCCAGCTTCACCTGAACTTTGAAGGAAAATCTTCTGGGAGACATATCCCAAGGCTCCCACTCCTATTCCTTTTCTATTATCCTTTCGAGAGGACCTTCGGCTGGAAGGTATTTTAGTGCCTCCCCCCCTCAGCCGCAAAAAGGCTACATACCTAAAAATATCCATGCCATCTCTGGAGTTTGAACAAGGTTCCAAGGCTATGACAGCGATCACAATGCCAACAGGGCGACACCTCTACAGTATTTTGCACATAAGGATTTAAGAATTTTATTGGAATTAATTTGACTGGCATTTATGAAATAGGAAGTTATTTCCTATAATTAAAGTAGCGCAAGCCTCAGTTACTATTCCATCTATGAATATGATAAAAAAGAGATTTGCGTCAATTGTTTCAATTACCCTCTTAATTATTATAAAATTCTTAATGTCAAGTATTGCCAAGGATTCAGAGAAACAACAGAATTATAATTCCTATTTGTTTATTGAGACGCTTGCATAGATCTCACTTAGTCCATGAAGTCTGTAAGAAACCTAACTTTCCCATTCCAGAGTACGTAACAAGACGGGATTTATTAGCTGTATTTAATCATATTTTTGCAACAAATTTTAGCAGGCAAATTGAGAAAAATGAGACTTAGGGAGAGGGCAAAAAATTTACGAAACGCAGTTATTTTGCATGATGTATGTTGTCCTTTACAGTCTAGGATAAAAAGAAAATTAAAAAAATATAAATTGATAAATGAGAATGTAATGTAATTGCTGGACTGTCAAAGTTTCTTTTAAACTTATTTTAATAAATTTCAGTAGAATAGCTGAGCTTGGTGAAGGTGAATGTACTTGACTCACCCTTTAATGCCAACTCACCCTTAGATCACGAGATGATTCACGCTATATTCAAAAAAGATCTCAGCAATCATTGTCAGCACCGTTTTCAATTCACATGTGCTACCAGACCGAATGTCTGACTTTAAATTTCTTCAGTTTCTACAGGTATTAAGAAGCGGAGATGCAAATTTATGGAAACTCTGCAATTAGTAATACTGGAGACGTTGTATACTGTAATCAAAGTTTCATACCAAGAAATAATGAATTCCAAAATTGAGAAATGTTTAGATAGAGATGAAAATTTTACTTATTTATTTTTATATTTTTTTTCCTCCTTTCCCCCCATATTTAGAAGGGTAATTGGGAGAGAATAATAAAAGTCATTTGAAAAACAAATATAGATGATATTACGATAAAAAGAAGTGTTATCTTGAAATATTACTGCTTACTATAAGTAATATTATGATGTTTATTCACTATTGTAATTTAAAATAACATTGTTTAATACTATATAACTGCTATTTCTTTAGAACAGTAATAATAGAAACACTTATATTTGTATCCGAAACTCGTGTGATGGCTTAGGCTTTAATAAATTCTATCATTTTAGGTAGAAGACATACTGGCAAAGAAATAAGTTCAGTGTTGTGTTTCTAAAAATTTTTTAATGAAAGAAAAGAATCCTCATTTCCTGTGCTGAAACAAGATTCTATAAGCATAAGAAAATAGTATAATAAGTTCTATCCTCTGTGATCCTAAACAAAATTTCAACACTTGGAACACTAATTCAAAATTTAAGTATATAGGCTTAAATTAAAATTAATTTTTCAGGGGAAAAAACTTCATGCCCGAATAAATAAGAAGGAAAAATGTTTATTCAAGGATTAAAATACGTAGAAACTTCTCTGCATGTATTCTCTGAAATGCAGAGTGTATGCAGAGTATTAAAAGTATTTTTTCCCTTTTTTATTCAATCAAAATTTAATGCAGAAATGTTTAAAAATTCTTTCGCTATATCACAAGCCGAAGTAACAGTATGACGAAGCAATTAATTTAAATGAGAATTAATTTGAAAAAGATTATTAAGTATATTATTTTACGCAAGTACTCGATGATTAAAATAAAAAATTCCTCAGTTCGCTTCGCACGTTCGGGTGCGTAATTAATGAATGCAACAAGTATAACCTAAACTGGCTTACATATGATAGAAAAAATTTGAGTGTTTTGCATTCAACTGATGCCATTTAAATTATACCTAAGTAAACAAAAGTGCTTAGAAAAAAGTAAGAGCTTATAGAAGGCCTTATACCTTTTTTTTGCTGATGTCATATTTCTGCACAGATTACCATGTCTAATCCTAGCAAACATTCACGACGCTTCGTTAAGACATGTTTGCGCTGGTAAAAAATGAACCGATGCAAGAGAAAAACGCATAAATAAAGCAAAGGAGATTATTTTAATTAATATATATTCAAGGTGCTTTTCTGGGGAGTTTGTCTTTAATGCGCTTTCGGAGAAATTTTATTAAATACCAGGACATCTGACGCTGTACTAAAAACTTTTATTTCTTGAAAGCAGATCTATTTTCCCTCATTACCGTAACTTGATACCTAGCCCAGCACAACAATTTAGTTATTTACGAAAGTGTTAGCATATGGACGAGGTGGTAGGAAAATTGAGGTAGTTTATCGACATCCATAAATCTTGAGGAAATTTCATCAGAATATTAAGAAAAATACCTTATGTTTTCCAGAAAAATCTTAATAGAAACACTATTAATTAAGCTACACGAATAATTCTTTTTAAGTAGCTTTATATTATTTGCAGAAATTGATAAAATACTTAGCTGCATTTGCTTCAATTAAATCCTTTTTAAAATGATAAAATTTAGGGAAAAGGAAGTGGAGTTTTCCTTATCCAGAAATGACTTCATCCAGACCATTTTCTTTCAGATAAAATGTGCGTAGGTATGGAAATTAATAAATAGGTTATGTAGTTGCAATATGCACGCTATTTTCATCGTTCAAGTCTTATAAAAGTTACTATAATGAATTAATGTAAAGCTTGCTTCATTTAAATACTGTATTTAGGTGCATTTACTTATTTAAATTCCATTACACAACAGAATGTTGAAACGCATAGAAAAAGTTTCATATTCCACAGTAAACTGAATTCTGAATATTCTGAATTTTGGTTATTGGAATAAGTTAGATTTCTTTCTAGGATAGTTAAATTCGGTGTTAATTTATTTGTATGTTTTTATAGCATGTTTTAGATTCACTCTTTTGTCCGCAGCTGCCGAGTGGCAAAATAGCTGAACGTTGGATTCGAGCTGGGCTCAAAACCCTGTGAGTGGGCTGGTTGCATGGAAATTTTCGTGATTTTTCGTATGTGTAACGTGAATACGAGACCCTTTTCTTTAAATGTGTTTCATGAAAGCGCCCCTTTGATTTAGTAGATATCCGTTGCATGATCTGCCTAGATAAAAAAATCCAATCAATTCAACATTGCATTTAAATCAGAAATTAATTACAAACTGTAAGTGTGAAAATTTAATAATGTATATTGAGCCATCCGAAAGGGACTGCGGTTTTCCAAATCGTAGTGCGTTTTCTTCTAATTACTTTGCTACTGCTAATAAGGAGTGACCCTGATTGAAGCTAATACTTAAAATAGGTCTTTTCTGTTCACACTGTGTAATTGTAGTATCTATTGTAGCATTATTTTTGTTTCATAAAGAATGAAAACCCCAGATGTTCATTTTCGTCATGTTATAGTCTTTGAATTTAAGGAAGAAAAAATTTGCTCAGAATACTTGTAAAATTTGAGCAATATATAAACAAAGTGCTGTTTCTGATGACATAGTTCAAAGCTCGTTTCGGGTGTTTAAGTATAGAAATTTCAGCCTTGGAAATAATGCTCGCTTTGGACGATCATCCTGCGTAAATAAAGACTTATTAAAAGAAGCTATCCATGAAAATCCACCCTGAACTGTAGTTCAGGAACTATCAGATAGACTAAGTATCTATTTAAAAAATACAGTACATGACCATTTGAATAAGTTTTGGCATGTAAGCTGCTCCGATGTATAGGTACTTTATATTTTAAAAGCATAGAATATGCTTCCTCAAGTTTCGGCTTGTGATTATTTGCTGGCAAAAAATAAAGCTTAATTTTTTTATACGGGTCATTACTGGAGATGAGAAGTGGATGCTATGCAATAATGTTACCAAAAAAATTGATGGGGTAAGCCAAAAAAACTTCTTTAAGTAACATCGAGAGTGTCCTTTTCTATGATCAGACTACAAAAGAATTGTATACTATGAATTTTTGTCGATAAATTAGGAAAAATACTGTTCCCAAATGGCAGTTTTAAAAGAAAACTTTGAAACAAAGCACCCAGAACTCCCCAGATGTCGAGGTGCTGTCAAGCATTATCATGATGGAAGACAACACCTCGACACTTGGGCAGTTCCCAAAAGAATACTATTGCTTTATTGAATTATTTGATTGCTTAACTTTACTCAGCTGTTAAAATTGGTATATTTAATCCATTTATTAACATTTATAATGTCATTTAAAGTTATAAAAATGTTATGAAGTAAAAAGAAAGTATTTCAGTAATTTTTTTTTTTAAGTGGAGAAGAATTTCAGCGGTTTTCAACATCGCAAATGCCTGTTTCATATTTTGGATGTATTTTAATTTTATTCGAAAGATTTTATTCACAGCTATAACTGGACTTTTATTAATGTTTGAAAAGATAATCTGGAAATTTTTTTTATTAGCGTTTCGAAAGAAATATCTGTTGCTTTTTTACTATTGCAATAAATATGAGTTTAGCTGTACTTTTATAGATGTAAGAGCGCAAATAGAAGCAAACATAAATTAGACGCAAAAAAGCCGATTTCTGTTGAACAAGCATGATTTTCACAAAGCAGCACTATGTTAAGCCCACCACATTTATCGTGGCAAGAAGTCAATGCGCCTGTCAAATGCGCGTTAAATGTGCAAGAGCCTTGAACACTATATATAGGTTATAGTCCAACTTTAGCTCAGTTCTGCCTCCCTATTTTGAAAGAGAGCATCCCGGGGGGATGGGTCCTAGGGTCTCCTATTCCTCTTCCCCTACCATCAACCTCTCGAGAAGACTTTTGGCTCGCCGCATGTTTAGATTGCCTCCATGCTGCACAGATACTATACGTTTACAAACATCCATGCCTTCTCCAGGAGGTCTAATAAGGGCTTTATAACCACGTTATTCATGAGCTTTAAAAATTTGTTCTCTTTAATTCTTATTTTCCTTCAGCTTATTCGAATATTTTATCATCACCAAACGTTTAGGCGCCAGAAGTTTAAACTATAGAAAAATACATGCAGTGATAACTTTCCTTAAACAACCTCCACTGAAAAACATCAGTATTTTTCTTAGACGAGCATCTCCACAAAAGACCAAAATCATACAGAAGGGCTGAAAGGTAGTCTTAAAGATAATATCTAAAAAAAGGGGGGGGGAGAAAGAAAAGCTTGGAAATTTTCGTCCGCCGGATTTGTTGCGATTACTTCTTTCCACCTCTGTATTTATACGGTGACACTGAATTTTTTTTTTTTTTTTTTTCATATTATAGAAGCCTGATGCCAACTGATTTAGGAAATAAAATTAAGAGTAAAATAAATGCAAGATTTTCAATTTTAGTCTTTGGACTTACCAAGCGAGAAAAGCTGGACCAGTGAAGAAAACATTGATATCGTGGTCAGTAAAATTCAGCTCTTTAAAGACCTATAAAAAATTTTTGGATTTTTTTCAGCTGTACATTAATTATCAGAAATGACGGCCTTATAATAAAATGGTTTTGAAAACCATACATAAAAGCAGCAAAGCAATATACAGAGTATGAAACTGAAAGCAATAACTATTTAATTTTTTTGCTTACCCTCTCACCAAAAAAAACACAGAAACTTTTTAAATCCGAGGTACGAAATGTATGCGTTAAAAACATCTTTTACTAATTACAATAATGGTGCAAATGTTAGTAAAATTATCAACTGGATATTATTAATTATTAATTGTTATTAATTAATATTAATTAATTAATAATAATTATTAATTAAGTGCATTCGAAATTAAATTAATTCGTTTATTATCAAAAATTTAAAAGAAATGTAGGTTATTAAGAAGTGCATTTATTGCTTTAAATCAGTTACATCTACTCTTACAATTTTAAAGACAAACGGAAGACCATACGCCCATGTCGAATGGGAATATAAGAACTGGTGATTTGCCTGTAAGCGTGGAAATTGCATTAAAAATATTAATTTTCAAGATTCAAAACACTCAACTGTAAACGTTTTTAACCTCTAAACTATTTTCTTTTTGTGAAAACAATAACTGTGAAAAACTCCCTTTTCGTTCTTTTTTACTTTTTTAAAAATTGTAATACTGTTTAAGAAAAATTTTCACATTTAATCGATTTTCTCCATTTAATTTTTTTAATTTTTCGTAATTTATGGGTTGTATTGTCGGTTGTCTGTTTATGCCTTCACCAACAGAATTTGTTTAAATTGAATTGCAACCCCCTTTTTTATTTTTATTCTAGGGTTTTATGCTCCGTTTCATAACTCGCTTATTTTTATTTGCTGCGATTAAAATATTCTATTGTGCTGCTACTGTCTAATGATTTGAATTCTTTGTTAGGTAAAATTTTTTTCTTAATTATACATAATCTTTTGATCTGTGTTCATGTAAAACAAATGCTGCATAAAAAATGTTTATTGAATACTAAGTTGTCCATTCAGGCTAAGAACATAGCAACGTAAATAATTATGCAGGTACACCCTAGACCAGCGGTTCTCAACCTTTTGACTAACGCGTACCATCTAAACAAAAATTGACAACCTTTAGTACCACCACTACAAAGTACTACTACCACCACCACCACTCTTGAACAAAGCTCAGATCGCATAAATTTAGGAGTGTTGATAGAAAAAAAAACTCAATCAGGATGCTGGAGTTTATATTTTTGAATTTAATAGTTAAAAATTCTTTCTTTGCGTATCACCTATTTTCCTCTATTTTACCTATATTTTGCTATGTTTCTTTGCGTACCACCTATTTTTCTCTTGCGTACCACCGTTTGAAAACACCTGCCCTAGACACTTCATTAGCTCAGATGTTTCATTAATCAACGGCACTGCTCGAGTTAGAATTTTTAGTTCCAACCCTTAGGCTGATCTTGAAATATATCTGCGCACCAAAATATCCTTAGGCGAATAGAAAGAATTCCTTTTGATGTTAATATAACACCAAAGTTCAGTTTTAAGCATTCTGCTGTTGTTGCTGTTACCAATTTCACTTGTCTGACAAAGGTCAGCACAAGCCCACAATATTAATCGTGGCAAGGAGTCATGCGCCTGTCGTTGGAAAGAGCTTTGAGCACCATATAGGTGACAGCCCAACCTTATCTCAATTCTACTCCTCAAAATGTAGACAGAGAACAACCCAGGAGACGGGTTCCAAGGATCTCCCCCCCTCTTCCCCTACAACCAACTTCTCGAGAGGACTTTCGGTTCACTGCATATTTAGAGTACCTCCATGCCTCACCAGAAAGCTTTACATTTACAAACATCTATGCCATCTCCTGGATTCGAACCCAGGCCTTCGCTATGGCAATCAATCACTAACCACAATTCCGGTTGGGCGGCTTCAAGAACTCTTCTCTGCAGGTAATTCAAGTTCCATTCTCGTTGAAATTATATCAGGATTATACTATTTAGATTACAGCAAAGCACGTGAGAGCTATCTGCCTAAGGGAGTGATTGCTTTTTGTGGATGATTTATTCAAAACCATGAAAACTCTGATGCAGCCATTAATCCATTTGAGAAGACCCAACACGCGTGGAATTACCAGTGCCAGTAACTTTAATGTTCGGGCACTGATGCGCAGAAATAATCTCAGAGAAATGATTATGTGTATCTGGAATTTTCTGTTTGGTTGGATTTCTAAAACTCAGAAAACAGATAATTTCTGTTTTTGAATGTTCCATGAAATTTGTATTTCTGAAAAGGGAAATTCGGCCTTAAAATATTCAGTATTTTTCACCTATCAGGCTCGTATCTTTTTCCGCAGATTATTTTTATAATACTCCTAATGGTGGCATAATTAATTAGGAAAAAATATATACTTTCATGTTTATAAAAACTTCAATTACAAAAACTACTTTTATATTTATATATTTATTTGTTTATTTGTTTTTAGTTTGCCTTTATTAGTTTTCTTTTGTTGAAAGTAGAAGTAGAAAGGAAAGGAAGTTAACATTTCAATACACTTTTAGTTACAGAATGCTGCTGAATTTCTATTGAAATTTTAACTATCGTATCAACCGCATGCTAGCAAAATTTAAAGACGTCAGTTTTCGACCAATTAAAAAAAAGAACCTACCAGCGGCCGAGCGGTAAAGTTGCTGAACACTGGTAGTTAGGTGCGAGGTTCGAAACCCGTGAACGGGCTGGCTGCATGGGCATTTTCATGGATTTCCCCATGTGCATCATGTATACGAGCCAGTTTTCCTTAGAAAGTCCTCTAAGATGGTATCCCTCCCCTTAGGCAGATAGTCCTAGAGGCTTTGCCGTAACCACATAAACCAAACCAATTAAAAATTTTTTATTTGTTTTAATTGTTTGTGTTCATTATATGTAACAGTAACTAAACTCTCAGTTAGCTTATAACAGTAGTATTACAGAAATTAGCTAATTATACTAAAAATTATTAGTACAAATAATGCAAAATTTGTTCTGAAATTACACTCGGTGTTGAAAAAATTGAAACAAAAGTGTCAGTACTTTTTAAACATGGATTCTAAACTTTTAGCCAGTTTTACTGAAAAATCTTAGTAAATATACTACAAAATTCGTTCTGACTTTACAGTTAAATTATACTCGGTATTAAAACAAAAGTGTTCAATAAACATCGATCTTAGACGTTTAGCTAGTTTTACAGAAAAATGTTAGTAGAAATACAACAATATTTGTTCTGATTTTATAGTTAAACTATACTCGGCGTTGACAGAAAATTGTTCATTGCTTTCTAAACATCGGTTCTACATTTTAACTAGTTTTTCTGAAAAGTGTTATTTGAAATACTACACAATTCGTTCTGACTTCATAGTTAAATTATACTCAGCGTTGAAACCGAAATTGTTCAGTGCTTTTTAAATATCGCAGATGCTGAATAATGTTAGTATGAATACTAAAAATTTTTCTGATTTTAAATTATACTCGGTGTTGAAACAAAACTGTCAATGCTTTTAAACATCAATCCTAGGCTTTTCTGTTGCTGTTGGCTGGTAAATATGGTCTCAAAACAGTAAGTAAAGAAAAGTTTCGAAAAAATTTTAAAGAAAAGTTAAAATTTTTTATGTGGTCCCTCCGGACAGTAGCGCAAAATAGTACCTTTAAATGAATTAAAAACCAGAGACTTCCTGAAAAATTATAAGTTAATTGATTTAGGTAATTTTCTCATGCCTGCTATGGGTTAAAATTTAAAATTTCTAAGAGCAAGTGGGAGGCGCAGCTAAAAGTCAGTTTTGGCGATCAATATTTCTGCGTTATGTAAAACAACATCTATCATTAAATTTGTAAATGGTCGGTAAAATATTTATTGCGCATATCTTCTGGAATTTTCTGCATAAAGGTACAAAATATTTCGTTTTTACTAATTAAAGTAAACCGAGTAATTTATTATTTGGTATTCCTAATCTTCGGATTCGTACGAAAAGTTAGATTTTGTTTTTACGAAATTGTCCGGTGAATACTCTGAGCTGCCATACAAGATCTCTTCTGTGTTTGGTACTGAACCGATACGGTTTTCATAAAATTCTGCATCTTGTTTTAAAAACTTTCAAGCTGCAAGTATTTGACAAAGTTTATTCTGCAACTTGTGTTATATAGAAGTTTCGGCACCAAGGTTAAATAGCTTTACTTCAAGGTACCATTGTTAAATAAGAAACTACTATGAAGCTTACTTCACGGCACCAATGTTATATCTGAAATTCGTATATGTTAAATGTTAAATATGAACCTACTTGCCGTGAAGGGTTTCTACTTCCTCTTAGGGAGGAAACTAAACTCTTAAGAATTTTTGCTAATTACCCAAACTTTTAGTGATCGTATAGTGAAACGGTAAAGCATTTTTGCGTTGTGAAAAAAATGCATCCCGGGACCGCGCCGTGAGAGGATCGAAAACATAAGAAAAACATATACAAGATATATAGGAAAAACATATTAAATATATAAAGGAAACATACTGTAATAGGTTTCCAGATTAAATATCAGTTTATTCAATTACATCACAATAAAAAAAATCTTAACCTCATCTGAGAGTCTAAGGAGAAGTCGTCAATTTGTCATTTACCCTTTTTTTTTTCATTTAAATTCATATAAAAAAAACTTAAGGTTTGTCTGGTAATTTAAAAGGGGAAAGGGAAACAATTTAAGGCCTGAGAATTAATTCAAGAGTCGACGCTGTTTTTACATTCCAAGAAAAATTATTGAAAACCCACTCAAAGTTCAAACACAAAAAAAATAGCACTTAACTTGGTTGGACATCTTGAAGTGGAGGACTCGTATCTTAATAAGCGTTGACGTCGGCCGGGCTCATCTTTACACTGGTTCTCATAATGTCGACGTTATTTTACCACTGTAGAACAGAAACAGGAGCACTGCTGCCCAGGACGGCTATCCGCTTGGTCTTGAAAGTCTAAAGTCAACACGCAGGTAACTGGTTTTCATAGTGACGAAACTAATTTTACCTCTGTAAAACAGAAACAGGAGCACTGCTGCCCAGGACGGCTATCCGCTTGGTCCTGAAAGTCCTAAGTCAACACGCAGGTAACTCGTTCAAATTTCGCCTCTTTACCAGAACGCGGCAAGGGAGCGTGTTTGCAGCTTCCGGCCAGAAACGTTTTTTCTAGGCAATTACGGCTCGCCTGTTCTTACTCATCCCAAGAGCAAGCTTCACGAGTAACGTCCCAAGTAAGTTCCACACGCCAGTCAGTAAGTGAGTCAATCCAACTCGAATTTCCTTCGTCTCCTTCACAAACGCGGGCTCCCACTATGGCTTCACTTATCGCCCCCTTAATTTTGGCAAAATTTGCGTTTTCAACTCCAGAATGCGGAAATAAGGGTGATCGCGCATGCGCGCCCTTCTTCACTTAGCCAACAACCGGACCCTCAATCGCCAAAAACCTGAATGACTTACATTGAAAGACAAGTAGCAACCTTTGACCTTTTTGTCACGTACTTCCTCTCTTAAGGTCAACTACACAATGAAAAATCCTTCTAGAACATTCTAAAGGACAAAGCGCGCGAAATCATGACTTGGCAAAAATTGCCTCCCTTTGCCTGCTTCTTTCACAATGAATCAAAGTTTGTACAAGATTTGCAAATAGAGGAAAATAAATAATATTCTTTTAAACTAAATAATATTCCCAGAAGCATCTGTTTTTCCCCAAAATTAAAGCCTTAAAATAAATAATTCAGAATCAAATAAAATTAAAATTTCTATAAATCAGAAAATCATTCACCTAGTTTTTATACCGTTATCAGACAAATTCTCTACACAACACTTGTTTTAAGAAACTTCGTCACTGGAAATACATATCTGAGATCAATGTTTAACAAACAGAATTCAGAGCAATCTCCGAATACCCGATACCGTGTGAAGTAATACTTGACACTGCCTTAAATGATTGTCTTATTAAAGTTTCGCAGTTCTGTTATTAAAGTTTCGCAACTCAAAACTAACTATATTATTATTTTGAGGCTACCACATTTCAGCTCAAAATTGATAGTATAACTAGCTCTCAAATCTGTTGTCTTCTGTCATTCATCAAGATCTATAAAATGTTCCCCAAAATTTTGTAATAAACTATTTCTAAAGCTTACGAAGTCATTCTTTCAGCATGGTATTTATTTTAATTTACCTTTGCAAAAATTGCCTCCTGAGCGGTGAAAGCAAGCGCTAGATTTATTCCATTTAGGGCCATCCAATCGATTTCTTGCTCCCATCTCTCCCATGTCCACCACACGTAAGAATAACTTGAGGTACAAACATTCTGGTAGTACCTGTATCTGGGGAAGAAAACACAAGTTCATAAAAACCACTTTCTGAAATTGTACAGTAATCTTACTGGGAAAAATGTTAGGAGCAATTTTAGTAAAAGCGGATAAATGAAAGTAAGCTCAATCTTATGCGGTATCTGAAGAATATTCACTAAGGATATTTCTCTTTATTTTTCCCGCTCCCTTAATCTTTGCACTAGAATGGGTTTTTATCTTAAAAGAGTTGCGCAAGCAAAAGAATTTTGAAACACTGAATTTTGGATACTAAAACAGAAGGACAAATGCTAGTAAAATTTGAACATTTAGTTTTTTCTTACTCATGAAAGAAAAGTTTGTAATGCGATTAAACATTTATTTAGAGCAGCAAACAGGAAAAATCAGCGATGCACCAGTCAGATTTCAAACGTTGGACTTTCTGATTGCCAGCCAGCTGTGCTTCCAATTTCATCAAAGGGCACGTGGTGAGGAAGGAGAAAATTCCTGATATTTTCCCCTCGCTTAAAGGGCCACTCGGGAGGTGGAATAATAAATTCCAAATCCAGGTGAAAAATTGTCGTCTACCACATTTTAGTTGGGCGCCACTTGCAGAGGGTTTACGTATTTATCGGAGCAGCAAAGGTAAGACAATCAGCAATGCTTTCGCCCGGATTCGTGTTTCGGAGGTTCCGATGGAAGTAGGATGTGCTTCTAAGTAAACCACAAAGGTACGAGAGTGAGGGAGGAGAAAATTTCTTATCAGTAGCACTTGATATAATGGAATGCCTCGCTGATGAGAAAATGATTAGTGACTCTGATTGCCCAACCGAAAGGCCCGCGTTTAAATTCCGGAGAAGGCATGGATTTAATTTGTTCGTCCCTTCATAGGAGGCACGCGTGGCCCACCTAAAAGATGTCTCCATAAAAGGAGACGGCTGCTTCCGGCTTTAGTAATGGCCAACGCCTACAAACGCCTAAAGCCCGCCATTAGAGAAAATAATAATATAATAGATTAAACGTTATGTTTAGCGATTATATTTTTCGCACAGTATTTTATCAATGCTTTGAGGAATAAATACAGGTGCTTCATCTAGCCAATAAAAGATGGAATTTCGGGCTCGCATATTGAAATATGTTCTCATATAAGTTTTTCGTTGCGATTGTTTATTTTCAACCATTCTGTAGGAAACAATTGAATTGCAAGCATTGTGCCAATAACTTTCATGTACATTATTTAACGAAAAAAAAATCAACGCAGACCAAGAACACAGTTAGTTCTATATGAAACGAAGAGTGCAATTATCCCAGGACTGAGTTATGTAAAGGACTAAAAAATCGAAGTCGTGTCAAAATACTGACTCACCAGAGCACTACGAAAGAATATACCTCTGGGAGACTTGTGGCAGCTGAATGGGATTATGGGAACTCTTAAGGTCTGTAAGTATTCCATCTGGTAGGATGCGAGTCTGTGCAAGCAGTTAAGCAACTTAGTTGTATTATTGATCTGAAAAACTTGTCGCCCAATACATGAGTAAGGCGTAGGAAGCAACCAAATGAAGCTGATGATTTTTGCTTGTGGGAGGCACAATACGGTTAAACGTGCTCATTCTACTTCCGGGGGAGGGGGACCGAAGAATATTATGGTAGAGCACTTATGAAATAACGCTTTGGTTTTCAACATCCAGGATATTATGATGAGTCTATAGGTATAAAGGCATCCTTATGTACAATTTCAAGACACATTAGGAAAGGAAATTGCTTTCCGGGATGCCTATGGTCTGCTAACCATCGACAGAACTATATGCAGTGATTCTATATCCCATCCAACGTGAAATAGTGTTCAGCAGTCATGTGGTTTGCCGTGATAAGGCTTGGTTTGCTGTGGAAATGAATGTCTAGCGAATACTGCGGAGTCAGTTAGTTAGCGAATGGAATCTGCCTTTATTTTGGAACGCCGTGTGTGTTACTTACCTGGAGTGAATGTGTGGAAAGACATGTCTTGCGAATGACTGACTTTCAGACATTCTTGACAGCCCGCCGAAACACCTTCACTGCAGCAAAATATGCCGATGACATTCTGAAGTCTTCTTATAGCAGCAATCCCCAGCCATCTTTCAGTATCATTATGTCAGATTATGAAGGGCAGGGCATTCCCAAGACTGTTTCCATAAATCTCCCACATCCTTTTAACCTTAACTCTCCCTGATCGATTACGTATTTGACAGGATGAGGCATTCTGAAAGTGTACGCCTTTCCAGAAGTGTCAACGAATTGACCAGTTATTAGTCTGCATTTGACCCCTCATATCTTGAAAGATTATTCATGAGCATTATTCAGTAATTCATGCCAAGAACCACATCTTATTTGGCCATGCCAAAATACTGTTTTCTTCTACTTTTGAAGCTGCTTTATCAGAATAAATGTCCCCATTGCTCTTGGATCACAGCGAGATTTCATACAGATTTATTGCCTTCACCCGTGTATTTTGTTATGGTGTAACTAGTAGCATGTTCAGCTAGTATTCGGATGATTTGTAGTTTGAGCTCTGGAGAGAGCGCAGCTGATTGTCTTGCGCTTCTTGATCCAAAAAAATGTAATATTCTCTTGAACGATGATAATACATCACCACCTGGTTTTGGTCAACTGAGTCTCGTTTTTCTCTTATTATTAGTCGTTTAAGTATAGGAAAATATAAAGAATTATCGCCTTCCCCAGTAGGACTTTCGAGGTGTAACTGATAGCACGTTCACCTGGCAATTGGAAGATCCGAGATTATAATCCTGGATTCTTTGCGGCTGATTTTTCGTGTTTCCCACTTCTAAAAAACTTAATGTATGTAGAACTTTTCTTATTCCTGTGCGTTCATTACATATATTGATTTTCATCAACCTTGAAGAATTCTTTCTGGATACGTCTTTCCGTCTCCTTAAAGAACGTACTTCGAATCAATCTGAATTTAAAAGCGAAAAAACAAATTCATATCTTCTTGCGTACATTTTTTAAAAGAAATTAAATTAGTTTCGATACGATAACGACATACTTTACAATAAGATAAAGAAATTTAATTTTTGATCGATGACAAAATTGAATAACGTATAATGTACAGAACAAATGTAATGTGTAATAAAACACAGTCTCCTCCCTACAGGCGTGCATTTATTTTACATATGTTATTCGCTATGTAATTATATAGCATAAATTTAATAGTTTCAAGGAATTCATCTCACTGAATATTCATCTGAAAATTCATTTTGTTGTTTGCCAAATTTTGTTTGAGATTGTTTGATCAGTTAGCAAAATTCTTTAAATTATGAGGATTAGATAGAAAATTTTTCATCAGCGATATTGAATGCAACATTATTATTAAAAATACAGTCAGAAACCCGAAAGGTGTTTCCAACTGTAACCTAATATTTGAATTAAAAACTCTAGAATAAATGTTTAAAAATTATTAAAAAATTATATAAGAGCTTTTTTAACTAAGAAAAACAGAAGTTAATTTTTGATGAGAAAATAAGATTAAAGTTCGGGAAAGATTGTTTTATACTTACTTATATCTTTCGACTGACATCTCAAAGATATCTTTTAGGTGAGAAACTCAAAAGCTTAAACATGTATTTTAAATTGCTGTTTAACTTATTTTTATCTCTAGATTTCCATATTTCAATACATACTGCACATGAAATAGACCAGAATGAGTTTTTATATACTACAGCGGAATTAAAGGGAATTGCCAATAAAGATGAAAACGAAATTATAATTTATTCATTGGAAGCATTAATAGATCAAGTATGGAAACTATACTAAAGTGTAAAACTGGAGATCTAAAATTTAATGGTACTTACGTATTAGCGCAATCACCTTAGTAATAGTCGCCAAAATTTCAGAAATGCGTCAAACTCTGGTAACTATTCGCATGGTAAATCTTCAGGTGTAACCAGCAACGTAAATATTTACATATGTATTCCTTTCTGTTATATTGTAGCAGTCTTTACAGGCAAAATCATCATGTTTTTTCCATTGAACTCAATTTTAAGCTATATATATATACATGTGGCATTTACTTGCAATGGAACAGGCAGAAGTAATGCAGTATTTTACCAGAAAAGGTTTAAATGAAGCAATTGCTTAGAAGCATAAACGACTGCTATGTAATTTTCATCATATCAAAAGAAAATAAAAAACGCTTGTAAATAAGTTTATTGATCGATTTTTGAGAAAGATACTGAATTAAAATGTAACATCTCTATCTCTATCTATAATTATATGTAACTGTACGTAATACTTTTTTTTTTAAATTTTAAATTAGCATTCCTTTTCTCTGAAAAAATAAAATCGCCAAACTGCGCCAAGCTAGTTGTATCAAGTTAATATTACGGAAGGAAAAGGAAGTAGAACTTACTTGTCGTTGAATTTAATTTTCAGTGGTTTAGCGGGCTTTGGTAGATCTTTCGGCAAATTAAGTTGACTTCCAGACCAAGCTATATGGCATCCACAGAAATATTTTAAGTAGTGATGCACTCCGGCAGCTGCAGCATAACCTCGGGTGCCAGTAATTATTATTTTATCATCACCGCTTTCAATCTTTAGAATATAATGAAAGCCATTAATTGTAAACAAACGAAAAAATGGTAACTTACACAAGAAAGGTATGATATCGCACACAAGGAAAATAAAAATTTATACACTACACTTGGCATTTTCTAAAGCATCATACATTTTAGTAAATCAAATATATATATATATATATGATGTACCAGCTTTTGTCAGGAATAAATAGATTGTTGAAGAATCGTAAATGTAGTCGTAACTTAAATTATCAGACGATAAGTTTAAAAAAACAGGATCCATTTATTATTGGTCAGGAGAAATAGCAGTTACAAAATCAGATATCCGGAGTAAATAAAAAGAACTACTAATAATATTTTGTATGAAGTTTACTGCATCGTGACATTTAAGAAAAAGCTCCGATATTCTTTTGCGAGTCCTTTTATAGCCTCTGGAAAGGCGGAGCTTCCAAGAAATGACGTCAGCCAATCCAGTTCGCTTTAAATATTTCCAGAACATTCTATAACTATACGTGTAGAAAAGGCGGGAAAAACAACTTGACTACGGGGCTGTGGATTTAAATACACGTACTTTCAAATAAGAGAACGTCGCCATTAAAAATGAAAAGAACATACATTTAGTATTTTAAGTGTATTCTTGACTATGGAATTTTATTATTACATATATATAGTAGAATTGTAACTATCCAATAAATAGTGCACTATCGGATTTGTTTTGAAGAAATTTCCATTTTTTGTCCTCAATTTATATAACAATGATTTATTATTCAGCATTAAAATAACAGATATGACAATATCTCTTGTTCGCTGAAATCTGCTTTAATTTGTACTACAAGTTTAACCTGATAATAAGCATTTGGAAACTAAGAAATAATATTTATAACGTAGATGGATCAGTAGCACATTGTCGGATTCTTTCGCTTTCGACACAAAATTGTGCTTCCACTCATGAATATGAAAATCTATATAATACGTATAAAGAATGATGCACATAGGCAAAAAAATTGTCCCACTTCCCGAACATTGTTGTCTAGGATAACCAAATCTTAAATGATAACTCGTAATAAAAGAATCATACCATTTGTAAATATTATTGAATAACTCATAATAAAATAATTATACCATATGCAATGTATTTTCAATTTTTATGAACTTTTAAAGTAGTTTACTGTTGGTTACTTTTACTGAATATTCTTCTTAAAATTTGTTTTAAGCTAGCATTCTGAGTATTTCTTTAATTGAATTTTTGATGAATGAGAGTTGTAATCCCTTATGAAAATAAAAAAAAATTCTTATGTGGTAATTTTGAAGTCGCGTAACTTGATAAATCTGTGATACTAAGAAAAATAAAGTTTCAAGACTTATTTTCGTAATTTTCAAATATTTTATGTACTCTAAATTTAGAGACATAAGTATGGAGAAATTTTATTTACATTCATAAAAACCTATTCTATTTTCTCCTGAGAATTTATTACATATCTTCGAGAAGAATTTATTTTAGTAACACATGTACTTTGAGTAGAAAACAAGTTATAACTGCTTAACTAATGAAAGACAATCACTGTAAAATTTATAAGGATAACGAAATTATTTCATGAATTTAAAAAAAAATCTTGCAAATTCAGATTACAGTCAATAAACCAATAGTGTTGCCAATTGGTAAAATTAAATCATTTCTGTAAAATAAAATAAAAAAAATCTGAAAAAGAAGAAAATTTAAACATTTAAAACAATGGGCTTGTTTTATATTTCTTTCGAGGAAAATGACATCAATTGCAAAATATTAAGCTATTAAAAAGAAAATATCATTGAAAAATTACTTCTCGAATATAATTAAAAAGAAATATATGTAGAGGATTGCAGTTTTATGCAATAATATACTATTCGTTATTAACATTTCATTTTATTTTTAATACAAATGACAGTACACACAAGAAGCGGCTAATTATTATTTTTTAATTAATTTATTCGCTGCCCACCACGATTTATCTCGTGGACCGAAGTTTGTGTTCAAGCGCCAGCTACGAATTAATTCGCAGAACGTTTTTGTTTTACTTACGCCACATACGATCAAACTCGTAGTATTTTCATGTTCTTTGAAGGTATGTGTCTTTGGAGATTAGGAAAAAAAACACAACAATTTGGGCTCAATTCAAGCGATTTATTATAATTAATATAAGTAATTTTAAGGTAAATAACATAGGAAGTGTAAAAATAATCAAGCAATTTATAATAATCTTTGATATAATAACTGTTGTAAAAGAATTCAATCTTTGTTATAGGCAACCGCCAACTACGAATATGCCGGTAACTGGCGCTGTAATAAAACATTTTATCGCAAAAATCGACTACGATATAACTCGCTTAATTAATAAAGCAATTAAAGTTATCTAAATTCAATATATTTCCTATTAACATATGTTTTGTATTTTTATTTTACAATTAATTAATTAAAATTTGTTGAAGTGATGGAAAAGTTTTTGAAAATGTCGCTCAGCAGCGAAAGTGTTAAAACAATTAGTTTATTAATAAGCAAGTAACAAATGTTATTACCAATTACGAAAATTGTTTTTAAATCGTTCACATTGTTATATTTCATGAGAAATACACTTTGCAAGATAAACAAAAGATCTTAGACTTTGTCGACTGACATTAACTTCTGGTGTTTATTTATATAAGTCAAAACCGCTAAGTGAAAAAAAAAAAAAAAAAAAAAGAAAGAAAGAAAGAAAAAAGAAAAAGAAAAACAGCATCATTCTTAGGTGTTAACAAATTTGAAGTCGAATAACTTCTTTACCATTGCCATATCATCAGTATAAAAATGTGATGCATTTATTTATAAATCTAGGTTACAGTCCTATTCTGTAACTTTAAGACCTTTCTATTTTATATGCATTGCAGAATATACAGGTAAATATAAGTTATTTTTAGACAATTAAAGGGATTTTGATTAGCGCATTTTATCCAAAGTTCATTTCCTGCTATAAAAAGAATTTCAGAAATAGACACTTCTGCAATACGAGGCTATTCCCGGCATCTTAGCCACAATTCCAGAATTATTTAGAACTGTAATTAATTGGGAATACGAAGTGGGACTAGGATATGAACAATTTAGCCTCTAGTTTCATTATTTTAATTCCGCAAGCTGTCACGGCAGTAAAGTGACAGTTTGACAGGAATAGAGTTAGAACGCAATCATTTTGTTAATCAAGCCGTCAGTTTCGACCGTTGTCATTAGTGGTGTTAGTGGGCGTTCAGTAAGTTATTAGTAGGGATACTGCGCGCTGAGAAATATTTGCTTGCAGAATTTCATCTGTAATGTGAAGACCAATAAGGTAAAATAATGAAATCTGAAGGATAAACTAATTGCCATAAACTCGTGAATTAGTACATTTTAAACAAAAAGTAATCATTTTTTTCAAGCAGGATTTCTATCAAAATACTGTACGTGTTAAACAGCACGTACAGTATTTTGATAGAAATCCTGCTTAGAAGAAGGATCGAAAGAGAAATATAATGTTTCGCAGACATCAGTCATGTTTACTTCAAAATAATGCTCAGTGGATTTAATAAAAAAATGAAAATTAGTTAGTAAGGAGATAAAATTTGAAAAAACATGTTTGATGAAACATTTGAATCTGAAATAACTGATTAGCCTGAGTAAGGTTATCGTAAGGATAAATCCCACATGCAATAACTACGCGAGCCATTTTGATTAACAAACCAATTAATGATGAGCATATTTATAAATGTTTTGTTGATCAACCTATCGTTGCTGTTTGAAAAATAATAAACAATGGTTGAAAGAAAAAAATATTGTTTTTTACTCTTCGCAAAAATTACTATTGCTTTTGCAAATTTACAATTATTATAAGTATTCAAAAAATTCTTTTGAGAAGTAATATTAAAAAAAAACAAAACTTCAATACTTGAGGAAAATAACTTTGTGCAGTTTAAAATAAATAAAAATGTAGTTCAAGGCAAAAAATAGCACAAACAAAAAGATGAAAAGATCGCTGACAGCAGTTTTTTTTTTTTTTTTTTTGGAAATAGTCCAACATTGTCAAAGCTCTGTTGGTACTATAAACACAGCAGAAATTGTAGTGTTTCCATATGCAAGTTGGAACATGAGATCCAATGAAGAAAACTGTGGTTTTACGAAAATTCGAAGCAAATTTGTCAACAACACGTGAAATATTTACATTAGAAATCCACGAAAGATCAGTTATAGTAGAATGAAACCCATTACAGGTACAATAAGTTCTTAATAAACTGCTTATAATAGTTAAATAAGTAACTATTATAAGCAGTTTATGATTAAAAAAAAGTAGTTAAATGTAAAATTTGATAAATTCTACCTTTTATTTTTTACATACATTCTTAGACTTATGTTTACAACCCATTATCTTATTATTTAGTCTATACTGCCTTTTTTGTGTTTGGTCGGATCCAACGAAGATGTAGACCTGTCTATTATATAAAAACATTTTAGAAGTTTGGGGAGAGCTTTTTGAAGCGACCTCTGACCATTCAGGCACTATTTTTCGCCGTTACTAGATTTACTAGAACAGCTTTGATATTTGCTATATGTGTGTGCTTACGTGGGTTTCTGCCTAAGGAAAGGGATACCTTCGTGGAGGGCTTTCTAAGGGAAACTGGCTCGTATACACGTTACACATGAGGAAAACCACGAAAATGCTCATGCGGCTAGCCCGTTTGCGGGATTTTCGAGCTTCGGACCGAGCTACCAGTGTTCAGCGACTTTAGCGCTGGGCCGCTGGTGGACCCGATATGATGGCCTGAGTCCAAACATTTTCGTGGAATTTGTCTTGGGAATTTTCACATACTAAAAGGCAATATTTTCTTAGTCCCGCAAGCAGCAGAGATATTCTGTTATCGCACGAGCTATGTAAATTTGCAAAGCTAACGATCTAATAAAAAGGTTTGTTTAAACTTTCTACCTAATCGAAGTTATCTTATTGGAAGATCGATAAATCATCCGGTTGTCCTTCAACCAGATGACTTAGTTTAACACTTAATTAGTTACAAGCAGGAGCAGGAGTTTAACACTTAATTAGTTACAAGTTTGTTAATACTAATTTTTATATGTTAAACTACATTTTTTTGCGCTTATTTAAAAAGTATAAAGTCATTTTCCTGAGCTATTTATTGTTGTTTCAACTATCTTCATTCCTCGACCGTTGTTTTTCAGCGGATTTCTAATGTCAATACTGTATTGACTTGTGTTCCTCCCTCTTTTTTTGTTAAATTTATCTTAGGAAAATCGAGAAAGGAATTTAATTTCAGAAGTCAAAACAGTCAAAACATAAAAAATGAAAAATATTCAAGGATAAACTATCGATAATTTCCACACTGTTATTTATATTTGAGAAACCTACATTACGTTAAGACTACATAGTAATATTAACATTACAGTGTCAATAAAATATTTTTATTTCAACTTCCCTATATCCTGAATTTCGCCTGCTGTTATTGTTGTTCGCTGCTATTTCCTAGGCCTCAAATCATTTAATGCTGCTGGAACTGCTGTCAGTATTGTCTGTTACAGCTTGCACTTCGTCGCTATCGTCACCGTTGTCATTGTATTCGTCACGCTCAATCTGTCTTCCTACTTGCAATGATCTTTATAACCATTAAAAGCATTAGATATCTCCGTTTTCTTAAAGACCTTCACTGTTATTGCTCCAGCAGATAGACCCCCCTGCACCCAAAATCCACGAGCAAAGCAATTAGCAAGACGAAAACAACCACTACGTGAATGAATCTATTTTAAAATTTAGGAAAGCCGACTTACTTTCTGAAAGCCTTCGGAAAAGCGTAAATTACGTGAATACTTAAAAAATATTCAGAAACTTTTGCATTAAGGGTTGCGTGTATTGTGAATACGGCAAAGCACACTAGGGCTATCTGCCTAAGAGGAGGGATGCCTTCGTGGAGGACTTTCTAAGAGAAACTGGCTCGTATACACGTTACACATGGGGAAAACCACGAAAACGCCCACGAGGTCAGCCCGTTCGCGGGATTCGAACCTCGGACCGAACTACCAGTGTTCAGCGATTTTACCGCTCAACGTTAAAGGAAAAATACGCTAGTAAAAGTGATATCTCTCGGGCTGTTGTCAAATTTCTTACGAATTTTCGAAAATCATCACCTCTTTTCATTGGACATCATATTATAACTTTCATATGAAACAGTACAGATTTCTGCTGTATTTATAGTAACAACACTGTCTTGACAAGGTTGGACTTGTTTTAGTGAAAGTGCAGTAAGCGATATTTCCATCCTTTATGTTTATTTTTTAAAAAAGTCTTCTTTCTGTGCGTTTGCAGTTTATAGAATAAATGATTTAAAAGAAGCCATCAAAAAAAAAAAAAAAAAAAAAAAAAAAAAAAAAAAAACTATTTGAAAGAGAAGGCGCTGTTACTATTGCAGTTTACGTATATGGTTGATTATGCTGTGCACTGGTCGCAAGCGAACCAGTTTTGTAAGTTCTGTAAGCCCGAATTGCGTATACCTTAGTTCAAATGCAATGCAATTTTTGCTATTAATGTTAATTAACTGCATCAATACAGGTATTGATTTTCTGTTACAAAGATATATTTAATTTCTTTACCACTATAAAAAAGCCTGTTTTACCTGAAAGTAATCAATGTCATCGAGATGGTTGTTGACTTTTATAATAAACTGCTCAGCTCTGTCAGGGATGAGTCTAATTAAAAGTTGCTTCACTGCATTTTCTTCAGCTTCTGAAGAAATATGTACACTTTCAATTGCATCAGTTTTATCTAAAAATTTAATGTTTCGTTATTCAATAAAGCTTTGAAAAATTTTTATACATATAGTATTTAATCAAAAGAAATGCATGCATTTTATCTAAAAATCAGTCAAACTTTTAGGGCTATTTCATCTGACCATGCAATATGCATGCTTATAATTATGTCCTGTCCCCCCCCCCATAACTGCCAATTTAGTTTTCTCAATTTAAGGCGACACGAAAATATTTTTGAAAATCAAAATTATAAACGATGCGTTGTTAATATAACGCATACCAAAGGAAAATGGCCATAACTTTATGAAATGCAACAGCCCAAAACTTCCAATACTATTGTATCCATGACTATTCCGACCATGAAACACAAATACACATTTGGGCGATTTGGACTTTATTTCTAATGATTATGGCTGAACGTTGATGAAAAATATGAAACTATTTATGTCCCGTAATAATAGTAGAAAGTGAGTATTTAAAAGGGAATTATTGGCGAATGCAGCAATAAGTTATGTACATGTTAAATTTAAGCAAAATTGCGAGGTCCTCAACCAACATCAAAGATTTATGACATCTGTCATTTTTTTAACCATCTTTCAAGTTTTAGGTTAAACTAATTATTACTAATTACAGTTATTTTTCTAATTTCATTCTCTGATCGAAATTAATTGTTTTATTTCAGTTTAATATCACCCCATTGTAAAAGTAAGATAAAAAAGATAGTCTTTAAGAAAAAAGTGAGTTGCGATTGTCCAGTACTTGATGCAATAAAAGAAAAATGAAAAGTTGCACAAGGATGCAATTACGTTACTTGCAAAACAATTTAAGTGCACTAGAATGATCTTAGTGTAAAGTTGATTCTAAAGTTGACAGATATGTGGACATAAATGCAATGATTATGAAGAAAAACTTGAAAAACGTAGACATACTCCTTTAAGCAGAAGAGGCACTACAGAAGCAGTAAACATAGCCTTTGATAATATTTCTTTAGCAATACTAGATAATACTTTACTGTTACTTCAACAAGTTGTGCTAGAAACAACGAAGAACGATTATTCTAATAATTTTAAGCACAAGCATACTGAGAAAGCAAAGCTTCGCAGCAAAGCGATCTTATCTACAAGTTTAAAATGCAGTAACGAAATTATTGAAAACTCCAGAAACTATCTGAACATTCAGAATAAAAATTAGGAATAATATTTTTAATTTATTATTTAATTAGTTTAATATTATTTAATTAGTTTTTTAATATTAATTAGTTTTTTGATAATAAAAGTTGCGTTCTAGATTTATTTTCTTTTGCCACTATTATTATGGGACAAATTATATTCATCAACTGCTACTATTATTACGGGACAAAAGAAGTATTTACAATTCCCTCATCCAGTACATGATACTTTACAATACATTATTTGTGAATTGTCTCCAGAGAATTATATTTAACATCCATAAATCCGTTATGTTTGTATAAATATAAGCCAGGAGCAAAAATGGGCATTATAAATGAAGAATGTAGCGTTCAGTACATTTTATTATTTTTATTAAATGCCATTAACCCCTTAGCGTGAGCAGTTAATTGTTGACAATTAATAGTGTATAATTTATTAATGTATTGCATCGTTCTTAAATCAACTTTACCATATTTATGTATGTGAGCTTAATATTAAATTAGTTGGGTTGTTAAACTTGTAGAGTCATTAGATTTATCGGGGCAGGAAACATAAAAACGGGCAGTGATCTTGCCGGGACTCGAATTGTGATCCTTCCGATGCTAGCCGGACGGGCTTCCAACACTACGAAAGCAAGCAATAAGGAGTGAGAAAATACTAAGTATTCTTGTCTTATAGGGCAAAGGTGGAGGATTGGATCCAGTTGCCAAATTCGGTGGTGACGAATTATCATGCAGCACATTTTAGTTCGGGCGCCACTGTAGAGTCATTTAGAATTTTTTAAGTCAGAGAACGGGTATAAATGAACTATACCCTCACCCAGGACTCCGGACCTTCTGACTGCTAGCCGGACATGCTCCCAATTACACCACGAAGACGCGAGGTAAAGTGAGAGAAAATATCTTGCAAAGTAATAACATATTAGGTTACGCATTATCATCCACATTTCAGTATTATTCATACAGTTGCTTTGCTATTATCTCTATACCATTTTTGCTATTATCCTCTCAACCATGATAATTCTTGAAACATATTACGAACAATTATGAGGGTACTATAGCTGGCTTGAGCCAATAATTATACAGATATAGAACAAATTTGGGCTTTAATATACAAAGATTATATTTTTAAAATTGTATAGAAATATTTATATTATATACAATATACATCATATTTTGTTTCATACTTATCAGAAGTTTTCACTGCGCTTGTATCTACGCATTTAACTAAACGTGATATATTTTTATACAGCGACTAATCATCCTATTGAATAATGCGTAAACTAATGCGAAAATATTTTTCTCCGATTCTTAAGCTTTATTACGTTCGCTGCATTTTAATTTTCTGCCAATGCTTTTCACACCAAAACTGACACGAAAAGAGAAAAGTCTCCGAGAATTACTCATCGAAAAAGAAAATACTTGCAGTTTAATTTACTCTGACGTGAAAGTCTTCTCTGACAGGAAGAATCTAATAATGAAATTCCACTTACAGTTTCCGACCCAACAGCACTGAAGGATTTCTTCATTATTTAACAACCGCGAGGCATAATAACGTTTTTAATATGATGAGGCAAACATGGGAAGCAGACTGGAGAAGGTAATATTAAACGCTATTTAATGGAGTATTCATAAACACATAATATACGAAAAATGTATTCTTTGATAGGAAACTATAGATATCCAACTAAATTTCTAAAATGTGGAGGATATTTCAAAAAGAAAAATGAAATAATGGAATTGATTATAAATTCACAAGAATTGCTAGCAGATATGTAAACGATTATAACACAGAGCAATAAATCGTCTACCGTATATACCCGCGTATAAATCGAAATATTTTGGACAAAAAAAAAAAAAAGTCTTCAAAGTGGGGGGGTCGACTTATACGCGGCGCCATAAAAAATTAAAAGAATCGGAAGTTCAAAAATTTTTTTTTGTATAATGCAGTTGTTTTCTTCCCGCACTCAAATTGGACGACTTATCAGATAAGTCATTTACTTGAAATAATTTCATGACTTAAATTATGTAACGAACTAATCACAGAGTTCCTCTGAAATGATTATAAAATCATTTAAAAAATGTTGTATTAGCAACAAACTAGACGGCACGGAAGATATTGTTTTTGAAAGTGAAAATGACGACGAAGGCTCTAGTAGTGATTGTAACAATACAGAGTTCGAGACTGAAAATATGTATGATGACGAGCCAATGAAGACAGAAGAGTTCTACGAAATGTTTGGCGAATCTGACCATGAATCGGACGTTGAAGGATTTTGATTTTGTTTATTTACCAAGGTATTTTTTATCGTATATTTACTTTTTTTTCTCAGATGATTTTGAATAAATGTAGTACTTAAAAAATTTTTTTCAAAGTTTCTCGATCGATTTCGGAAGGGGGGGGGGTCAACTTACACGCGGGTTTCTTATTTTCTACGAATTTTTTATGTCGAAGTGGGGGGGTTGACTTATACGCGGGTATATACGGTAATTATAAAGATCACTGATCACTGATTAATGAATTTGTATTATAGGAATTGAGAAAGTTTGTGTTTTATTAAATTACATAAATTAGCCGAAATAATTTATTGAATTCTATAGAGTGACTGTTACTAATTGAATTGATATTGTTACCGAGTATTTTATAACATGCTGGATAAAATACACACTAATACCTCCTTTAAGGGATAGCCAGTCACTTCGTACGGGAAACAAAATGTATTTAACTCTGAATCAAAGGCATTTAATTTAAGAAACACTGAAGGACTTCTGTATAAAAATTCGAAAATGGCTATTTAATTAGCCATTTCTGATTTATTTATTGGACTTCAGGTGGGCAGTTTTAAAAGGGATTGTTTCGATTTTTAAATGGGGTTAAAGCTTTAGAAAGTAGCTTTGTTTGAAGGTCAAGTCTTTCAATAGCCTGCTAAAGACAATCACTGCTTTTTAACGCGTAGTTGAAGGCAGATGTGTAAGAGAATTCTTGGAATAATGTCAACGAGCCAGCTGTAAGTAAGTAGGTTGAGGACTGCAAACAAAAACTATAGACAAGGAACAATAATACTGTTTAGTGGGGGGGGGGAACAAATGTAGAAAAGGTTTCTGCTGAACCGATAATGCAGTACGAATTTAATGATCGAGTAACTTGGGTAAAAAGTAATACGTATAATGTATCTATGTAATAATTTGGAAACGTAATGGATAGCGCAGATGTTAAAGCCTAATTTTAAGTATTTTCTGTAGTATGCTTTTACATCTGCGCCATTAATCTGCGATATCTTCATGTGTGGGAGTTAAAGAGCACAACGATGGGGCATAGTGAAAGCTAAAAGCTACTTCTGTGAGGAGAATCGTTTTCTTTCTCATTTTAGAAATTCAGTTTTATATATTATACAATAACTATTATCTTCGACTATTAATGCTCTAATATCTTTTTCTAAAGGCTTTTCTCTCGCTAAGCCTTTTTCTCTTTAAAGGGAGGGCAAATATAACACAGATATATGTAAAGTAAAATACTAGTTTTAATTCGTAATAGTTCCTTAACTCTCCATTTCAATTCGGATATTTCCACTTTCTATCATAGAAATAGCAACTGCTCATAAGTTCAAGTCATAAAAATAGCAACTGCTCATAAGTTCAAGTCATAAAAATAGCAACTGCTCATAAGTTCAAATCGTAAAAATAGCAACTGCTCATAAGTTCAAGTCATAAAAATAGCAACTACTCATCTACTCATAAGTCTTTCTAAATTACATCATTTCTAAATTAATTCATGTCATATGATCTTACATGATCCTTCTAATGCAGGTACTTACATAAACGCTTTAGCCAATCATGATGATTCAAAATCGAATATAACTTTGGGAACCGTATTATTTTGACTTCTCTTCCAGGCTTGCAGCTCAGAAATTGTGACAATTCCTATAATCTAAGGATATATAGAGAGAGTTCTCAGTGAACAATTTTATTTTCCATATTTAATTAAATCAGCCTCAGATTATCGTGCAGGTGCGTAAGAAGATAATGTTAAGCGTCCTTGACGGATTAGATAGGGTTACATAAGGCGCAATACATATAATCAAAAACTTAGATTATTTATCCTTTAGAAAGCTATATCAGGATCACTTAACATTAAAGCAACTAATCAGTTCCAAATCACACCAATTAAAATTGACATTACTATAAAAATTATTACAAAAGCATGAGCAGTAACAATTATATTACATAAATGATCACAAGGACTAACTTTCTAAAAGAAGAGATGCATTGGTAGAGGACTCTGTAAAGGAAACTTGTCGTATCAACGTTACACATGAGGAAAACCACAAAAAAAAAAAAAAAAACTATACAGCAGATTGTTTTGCCAAGATTTGAATTCGTGCCGAATTACCAGCGTTCAATGATTTTACCACTTGGCTGCTGGTAGGCCTTTGCATGCTTGAACTGAGACGTTTTGTTATAGCTGTTAATCTCTTGCACAAATTACGGATTTCCCCCCCTTTCTAACGCTCTGCAAAGCGGATAAGTGAAGCAGATATTGAATCAGCGGCTACAGGAGTACTACTATGTAAATTCTTTTCCTATAGTATGGAATTAAAGAGGGAAATATTACAAGACAAAGTTATTAATGCGTGTATAGAGCAGAGACTAAAAAGCTAAGTTTGAGACAGGGAAGGAATTTGGAAAAAGCAAAAACAAGATGAATAACTTAACAAAAAGTGAAGATAAAATTAAAAAAGAGGAGAATACTAATTCTAATGAGAATTCTAAGAATAATTCTTCTGCAACAGAAATTGCGATTCTGTGTGGTATTACGTATTAGAAAAGAAAATGCCAAGACGCTGTTCAGATACATGCACCCGAAGTCATTAATCAGCGCAGCAGGAATCAATTAAAAAGTACTTGGATACCTGACTGTAATGGGCGACAGTTTAATTGCTTTAGAGCAAAGTAAGTGGGAATAAAATAAATAGATTTTACTTTCAATGAATATGATTACCATATATTAGAAGAGCTAATCCAAGAAACATAGTAAAAATTTTAGTTCGAAGAAAGCTTTGGGGTTTTGAAATTAATGCGACAAACGAAGAGTTGACGTGAAGGTATAAAAGCAAAATGAAAAAGCAAAGAAATTCGATTAGTAAACGTACTCAGAGTGTTAAAAATAAATTTCTTTCTTCAGCAAGCTTACTATGAAAATACAGATAATAATTACTCTCAAAATTAAAAAAAATTACCTGAATTTATCCAAAAACATTTGCATTTATAGTAAAAGAGAGGAAAAAGCACGAAACTTTAGCAAAAATCTGACTGAAGCTTAATCCTGTTTCGTCTCTTCTTCTAAAAATTAATAATTTCTTGATCTTTTATAATCTCTCATTTAAAAAATGACAGAAACTCTTTTATCCGGGACAGGACTCAGGACATAATTAGAAATCCAGGACTGTCTGGGCCAGTCCCGGATATCTGGCAATCTTAGCTATAGATAATGCAACAACCAACCCAAAGGTATAAAAGAAAACTTTGCTTAAAAGTGACGCTGAGCACTGGTTGTTCGATCCGGGTTCAAATCCCGTGGAAAGGGACTTCTTAAAAGTGAGGGACCCATGGAAACTTTTGTGCTTTCCTCCATGTGTAACATAGATTCGAATACGAACCAATTTCCACTAAACAGTGCTCTACGGAGGCATACCACTTCCTATGTTGATAGCACGTTTTGCCATGCTCAAATAAACCAAACAAAAAATCTAAAATTCGTAGAAATGATCTTTCTCGCCAACGTAGTATTAATACGGCAGTTTTTTTTAGGGTTAGGTTTTAATTAGAAGTTTCAAGATTGTGTGAGGATATTTTTTTAAATTTATTTTTTATTTGTTATTTCTTGAATTCTTTCACGTAACAAGTACCGAGCAGCTTGCTAAATCTGTGAGTATGCTTAATTCAGTACACCAGTTGCTGTTCTTGTTAATAACGTCGCAGAGTTGTATTAAATAGTGTTACTAAAATTACTATGTGAAAAAATAACTCGTGACCCAGAACGTGTTTTTAAGCTTGTACAATCTTTGTTTTTCAAAATTTAATCTGGTGAAGTTTTAACTATTACTTAGCATCAAAATTCAGACTAAATGTTGCTTAAATTGAATAACTCCTTTATTTTCTACGAGATGGTACTAGCAGAATTACATTTACACGAAGCAACAAAAGCGTTCTATCCCAGCCATCTTCTCATTGTTGAGCGTCTAAGCAATAATGTCAGGGAATGAAGTGCTTTTGCTTATCACGAGTATTTCACGAGAAGGAAATAGGGAAAAAAAAAAAAAAACATGTGGAAGACACCTGCTACTTTTACTGCGGCTGGCTGAGTACATTATTTGTTGAGTTTGTCATTCCATATGCTCCAAATAGTGTTTCATGTTAGACGTTGAGCACAAAGCATACTTTATTTCAGTAAGCTGGAAGTTACGAGGGAGGAACTGGTATATGTCATTCAAGTTCCTTATATGTTGAAAAAAAAATGTCAAAGAGATTTTCCCCCATGCGAAGATTGTGAAACAGCAAAATGAAATATTTACTACCAAAAAATGACTTTTGTTGTGAGAATTCTTCATAAGATGTTGATAGTTTTTGACTACAGTGATAACGAGGATAACAACTGCGGTAAAAATGGGCATAAAATTTCGTCAACTGATTTGAATTCATCGGAAAGCAAGCACGATTTCGATACTTTATCAGAAAGTGTCTTACATGAATAGCTGCCTCATAATGAAAGTAATCCAAATCTATCCAGAGAAAGATATCGAAGAGGACCAAACATCTGCGCAACACTTTGTAGAAAACATGAAGAAAACACAATAAGAAGTCATTTCTTGAAAAATTTCGAAAAGATGGCAGGAAATGGAACATCATGAAGATGGAGCTGGTGTCCTCAATTTTTTTTGATTGATAACATATTCAAAAGGTAATGCTATAAAATCTTAAGGCTCATATCTTATTTAAAAAGAAATATTTCAAATGGCAGACTATAACTTCATAGACACTTTTCTTAAAGTACATTATTTTGAATGCGATAAAAGTTTATTAGATTTCGAAGCAAGATAACGAAACACAAAAACAGCAAGCTAGATAACGAAAGCAAGATAACGAAACATAATTTCTTTTGACAATTTGAATGCTTTTATTGTAATGCTTTATATCCCATGGGCCTCAACCGCAAAAGGAATTCCTTCTTTAAGTCTTTTGTTAAATACTTAGGCCACAAGTGTTTCACCTGAAATCTTGAACCGAAGTAAATGCCTGGAAATAATGCGAAATATTTAATTGGACATAAAAAGTAATGACCAAAAAAGATTGAAAAATTATACATTTGTTTCCATATTAGATGTCTGGAATATATTGCTAGAAAACTGTTTTGTGTGTGATAAAATAGGAGGGATTATTACTGTTAACGAGCGAATCTTTTCTTCCAACACAGAATTAGAAATCTGCAATATATTTGGACATAAATTTTGGTATTCTTTGGTAGCATAAACTAATTCTAAACCCATAGCGACTTTGGAGAGAATTATCTCTGCAAGTGAAGATAACGACAAAGAATTGAGAACATTACAAAATAACCTTTTTATTACATCAGAACTTTGAACATAAAATGCACTTCTCGCGCTTGACAAGATCAGCTAACCATTTGTGGAGATTTATCTTAAAATAACAGCAAATTTCACATTTAAAACTTAGTAGCCCAAACTGCGTAAATTGGTTTAACACGAAGATGAATAATGTTATCTTATTTGAGCTAGCAGAAACCTAGTAATGTTACCTCGAGAGGCAGAAACACTTCTGTATTACAATTCGAAAGCCTCACCTTAAATACTCTTAAACCTAATTTGCATTTTGGTAGGAAAACGGAAAGGAGAAGTGACAATAAAGCTCTAAATCATAATAAATGGTTAGATTAACATAGTGGAACTTAACACGGCATAAAATTTGCTTGATTACTATACTTCTACTAAGTAAGCAAAAGGGGGCAACAGATAGCCTTTTACCTCTATAAACCCTGCGAATAGTCTTACAGAATAGACATTGAATTACACCAGAGCAGTTGAGCAGTTAACAAAGCAAGAGAGGAAGCTCCTACATCTTCATCCTACATCGGGGGGGGGGAAAGAAACATGAAGCATGTGTAATAGTTTTCTGTGAAGCAACAATATACTGGTATCTTATTAGCGTTAAAATATACCCATATTCTTAGCGCACTGCACTTTATAAGAAATACGTAAAAAAGTAAAATCATAACTTTTTTAATTCTAAAACGTTTGGGTTTGATATAGTGGATCATATAGGAAGGAAATACTTCACATTCTTCGTTACAATATTCACAATTTTTTTCCTTCAGTATTTTAAGCTTTGTAAGTAGGATTACTCGGATAATTTTTAAGGAAATCAGAAGAAAAAATATATTCTGAAATTTTCAGGAAAGCTTAGAGCAAGAAGCATATTTCAAGTAAACCTGAAGGTATCTCTTCATCAACAATCGCCCTAGAATTCTGAAGCAAATGCGAACGCTGTCAAGTCAATGAGTATAAAGAGAACAAAATTATAACCGTAAACGATAATTGAATGAAATTTCGGTAAAATTATCCGGGCAAATCAAAACCATTAAATTTTATATGGAGTGTTGAGAAGAATTGTTTACGTATGCAACATCATTCGGCCATATGGTAGGTAATTCACGATTATAATGATTTAATATTGTGTTAACTCTTTGTTTATAAATATGCATAATGTTACAGTTGAATTTAAAACTACAATTCTTGTATAAGTCCTGTTCAAAACTTCCATGCAAATCGTATTTAATTTTATGAGAATTATTTATAAATACTTTAATTTGAAACTAGGTTATTGTTATAATACGCAGTTATTTCATTTAATAGTACTTAATGTCTCAGGAAAAAAATGTTATTTGTCAGAATAACTTTCATCATGCGTCTGCCATCACGTAGTGTGCGAAAATAAAATAATTGAAGTCAGTGGGTCATCTATGACCCATCTCGGCAATTCTTGCGTTATTTCATCACTTGTCTCCATTACGTGCCAGAATGTGATAAGGAAGAAGTGGTGCAGAATTGTGAAATAAAAAAACTGCCATTAAATTAAATGGCTGAAACTTTCAAAACACGTAGTTACACATAATTGCACCAGGCAGTCAAATATTTTGTTGCAAATTTTAGCCAGCGGAGCCATAGAAAGAAAAAGGGAAGCCTCAAAATACACGAGACAAACATATCAGTTATTTTCAAGTGTCGGTAACAGTGAAGGATTAGGTTTAATTATCAAAATTCATATTCACATGCAAAAAAAAATGCTTGTAAACGGTGCTTCACAACAAATATTTTTGGTGTATTCTTCCAATCTGACTAGGTGGTTCTACATATTTCTGTCTATTGGTTCGCTGATTATTTGATTAAGGCACAGAGTGGGCATTTGATTGACGTAAAGTGTCGTAAAAATTGCCAGTGTGCAGCGGCCTAATCCATTCGGCCATTAGCTGGCATTTCTATTTATTGCTTATTTATTTTTAGATTTAAGTATTAACTGATGCTGGCTTTAGTAATATACACTGGAGATTGTCAGGAAATACAAATATATATCTTATTCTTACCGCCATGCATAGCTTTGGGAGTATAATAGTAGATAAATTGTACAGTAGTTGCAAAAGATGATCGTTCTTTTAGATCACTTTCTTTTTTTCATTCTTTAGGGTTTATCTGCACTTATCAATGTCACACTTCAGCTTTCGCGAGTGATTTTAATTAAACTGTACAGAATTTAACACTATTTCGATTTTTTGGCAATGCACAGTAATCTTTAAAAAAAAGCGTATAGTTCCTTTTCCATGACCTTTAAAATTTCGGAGACCTATAATTAAGAAACAGAAAAATATAGCCGAGGAATAACAGTTAGGAGAGTATTAAGCTCGCATTTATTCCTGGAGACATCAATCATAAAGAGTTTCTAGAGCTTGGGAGATATTTATTGCAAGCTGACTCTTGCGAAAACACAAAGGCGGCATAATCGGCAAATAAGCTACTGGTTTACGGAAATTACGAAAATCAGTTACTATATAAGTACTTCTTTTTTTTTCCTGCGCTACTTGGATTAAAAACTTGCGTGTCTTACTAAATTAAAATACTCGTCGTATTTCTTTAATATAAACTTAATTAGGAAACTACGATTAAAGAACACCCTCTGTATAAAGAACAGGATATCTAGCCCCAGTGAATGTCCGTTTGTGGGTGGGTGTCGTTTACAATTCCACGTATTGAATATGCATGGCGAACTTGCAGTAATCATAGAAATTCTCACTAACAGTATAATTTGCATGCATCGGTAGATTTGTTTTCCGTGAAGTACAGAATTACATAAATTAAATTGTCTGATACTTGAATAATGAATGTTTACATGGTTAAGGAGACTTTTTCAGGATTATACTAATTTGTAAGTAGGATTTTGTAATAAAAAGTTTGGAAATTGCTTGAGTATAAATGTACTGTAGTGTAAAATATGTTCGGACGGACATTTTACGTTGTAGAACAACACAAGCCAAATAATGCTTTTAGAAAGCATTTTTTAAAATTGTTTTATATCTCTTAAGTTAGTTATTTCAATCAAGAAGAACGAAAGGCAAAAAATATTTATAATACCCACTTTTAAAATAAGATCATTGTTGCATTAAATAAGAGATTACATTTAATTTAGCTTTAGCCAATAGGTAATATTAGCACATATATCATTGCATAGAAAATTGTTTGGCGCGAGTTGGCCTGTATAACGAAAAAGGTTCATATGCTCAATTTTTTTCATTAATGGAGTGGCGGCCAGATGCCCACATACAGCCCACAGCCCACATACAGCCTTTAATTTTGTTTTGTTTCTGAGATCTATAGTAAACTTTAAAATATTATTATTGTTGTTATTATTCTCAGCCGTTAGCTTCCTGTCTCATGCATATTTTCACGAAATTTTCTAAGAACTTAGAGCGCATTAAATACTCAAGCATACGTACATATAGTACATGTGGAGAATTTTTATAGCGTAAAGCTTTGATGAGGTTTCTAGCATCATATGAACACTCACAGTGCAGTGCTCTTTTTAATGTATATTATATTTTAGTAGATAAATATTTCGCTGAAAAGTGCATTTAAAAGCACATTTTGAAGATCCTTTCAGTGTATTGTTTGTATGTAACACGATCCTACTGTATCTGCAATACTTATTAAAAAGATTATTTGAAATAAATATAATTAGTACCTCAAAAATCATTTCTAAACATTTTTCTAGGCTGTATATTTTCTCTATAAAGCAGAATATATCGGAAGACCCATGGCATCAGTGTACATCTTAAACTGATCCTCATGTATACAAAGCTGGTCTTCATTAATTGCAGGTATGAAAAAATTTATTAGTGATTCCTATGCAATTCAGTTCTCTGCCGTTATTATATAGAAGTACATAGTAAATAGGATTTCTCGATGGATAATATACGTGATATAAGTAAATACTGAATTCGAAGTATTTAGTGGAAATTAAATTAGGGGAAAACTGCTTAAACTGCTATATATTGGAAAGCTCGTTGATAGTTAAATCGATAAATATTGTAATTAGTGCAATAATTAAAAAAATTATTAATGTTTTGTACTTTATTCGATAGCATTATTTGCACTGGATATAATAGCTTATCTTCATTCAAAGTGCTAACATAAATGCTAGTAATTTGTTTACTATATGAAAGTAGTATTAAAATTTTTTTTCGAAATATGTCTTTTAACGGACGGAAGAATCAAAAAGATCCTCTGAGCAGTTGGTAGTTTGTTCTGTGCTCAATTCCCTGTAAACAAACCGGCTGCATGCTGTTTCCTTATGTGTAACTTGAATAAGAGTGAGTTTTTCTTAGAAATTTTCCTCTATGAAGGTATTCCATCTTAGGCAAACAGGCCGACATCCCCCCGCGAACGTTGCCACAAGCAGTTAACAGCCAACAACTGTATAGATGTAATTTCTTTTTAAGAATAAAGGTCAAAGAAGGTCTGCAGTATTAGTATAAGGTCAAAAGACAACGAGTTATTTAGTTAAAGAAATTTAGCTAATTTTAGTCTTAGTTAATATAGGTTAATGTATATCTTGGTGTGCTATAATTAGCAGGTAAAACATTTCATGTTTATTTATTTGGTTACTCTGGTGAGTAATTTACGTAAAATAATTTGATTGCCAGAACAAAAAATTAAAGGCTTTTGTTGCTAAAAAATTTTAAATTTCAAATTTTACTGGATTGAGAATTCATTAACATAAAATGTCTTGCTTTTGTTCCTTTTTACCACTGTTTAACTTAGAATAACAGACCATTGCGAAGAAAGATATATAAATCTAAATACTAACAGAAAAATATGGCTTTTTGTATACTAGTATTTTACGTTTCAATGTTGCTTAGCACGTAGATTCTTACGTATTTTAGCAACATATACTAAGTCAAGACTCTGAAGCAGACATTACCGATTTATCGCTATGCCTAGATAAACAACCAGAAACGTACTAAGGGTGTAAAAGATTCTTTTATTAAAAACTCAAATAAGTTGAACAAAAGACACTCCCAATGCTTACAAATCAACCAGCATTTATGGCCTGAGCTAAAAAAAAAAAAAAAAAAAAAAAGGAGAATGTTAAATTAAAACTAAAACTAAGTCTTAATTAGCCAAAAGCTATGCAAAGATAATTAAAGGCACAAGTTGGCTCTAATCTACACCGGCGTGACAGCACAATCTGCAAGAATAAAGCAAATCAGTAGACAGGAATGCTATCGTAGATTATCAACTAGTAACATGGCTTTCCGCAGGCGGAACCCGCTTTGACTATAGCAATCTCAAACCCTCACTTAAATACACGGGAGCTAAAATTTGCATTCTGGCAGGAAAAAGGAAAGGGAGACCTTACAAATATTAATTGAAATTAACTATCATATGAGTAGAGGAGAACAAAATATAGAATTTAATGAAATTGCAGAATTTTGAACTTTAACCGAGAGAAAAATTCTTATACTATCAATAATACATTAGAAACTCGTTTCTTCGAACTAAAATGTGGGGAGTAAAGTCCATTAAATGGAATGAATTAATTTATTATGACAAAGCAGGGATCAGTTGTCTCACTAAAGAAAGTTGCTGTTGTGGAGAATTTCCTAAGGGAAACTGGCTCATTTTTACCTCACATATGTGAATAGTTGAAATTTCTGGCAGTCACCGGATTCGGCCATGGAAAATCAAATTTGTAGCAAACCGTGTTTCTTAATTCACATGCCCACAGTTTACGCAGCTGAAAAGATAGAAATGAACAGCTATAATGTGTAACTCTCTCATTATGATGTAGGGTAGTGTTTGATTTGGTTTGGTTTATTTAACTGTCGCAAAACACTCAAGGGATATCTGTCTAAGAGAAAGGAGGCCTTCGTGGAGGATTTTATAAGAGAAATTGGCTCGTATACACGTTACACATAGGAAAAAACCCGAAAGCGGCTATGCTGCTAGCCCGTTCGCCGGGACTCGAACTCCGGATCGAATTACTAGTGTTCAGCGACTTTACGGCTCGTCCGCTGGCGGAGAAGTATATATAATAGGATGTGGAACCAGAATTAAATCATCATTATATTGAAGATAAATCCAACGCATTTAGAAATGTTTTTAAAATTAACTCTTAATTAAAAATGGTTAAAAAAATTTAGATATATATTTTAAATTGTTTTTTGTTTAAAAAATTAACGAAGTATTAAAATGACTGCTTACGCGGGTAGCTGATAATTAACTTTAGAAATAATTTTTGACTATTTCAGCCACATTATGTAAATAAAAAGCAACATATAAAAGAGAAAAAGTATAGAATGAGACAATTACATAGTACATAAAAAGGTAAATGCGTACGTATGTATGTATACGAAAGCGAAAATCACAACATGCATATACCATACATTCTTTTTTCCTACAAAATATGAAAAACACGTGAGGACATATGCCTTTAAAGTTTTCTGAAAAAATAATATTTTGATAGCGGATGGTTTTCAAATTCCTTCAGACCGGTTCCTTTTTCAAGTTATAGCGTTACTTTATGACCTCAAAGACTTTCACGCTTGAAGAATTCCTCTTATTTTGCTGTTAGATTCTTTGCTCTAAGCTGCTTTATTCGCACGTTTTTTAGGCATCAGTCATAACAACCGAATATATCGAGCAGTATTATAACAGGGGATTTTAGTAAACAAATGTACCCATTGTAATACTTGAGTAGATCTGTTATTTAAAATAACAAAGGAATGTCTTTTTAATAAATTTTTCTTGCAATGCTTATGAGGGGTTTTGCCACCCCACCGTTTGATTAGCAGCATATCGCATCATATGTACGTAGGGTGTTTCCAAAGTCACTAGAAATTGAGGTTTAATTTTTTTATGCCGTTAATTTACATCAATATTACAGTGTAATTTTTCAGCATAATCTCCATTTATTTCAAAACACTTACCCCAAAGAGAATTAATTTTTTTTAAAATCGTCCTCAAAGAATATTTTCGGTGTCTCCTCAATCCATCATTTTATGGCAGGATTAAACTCTCGAACTAAACATTCCGTAAAGCTTTGTTCTAATGTAGGAACAGACTGCTCCTCGCATAAGTCTAACAATTTCTGAAATTTTCATACGCGAGACGAAAATGATTGATCTTCGCTTCTTCCATGGTTGAAAAAACAGTGATACAAAAATACGCCTGCATCAGGTCAAACAACTGAATAGAGCTAAACTACTAACTCACAAGCAATATTTATACCGGACATCTACATAAACAAGTCAAGACTTGTGTATGGCCAATAGCTATGCTTCTAAGTTCTAGGAATTGAGCTCTAGTTCAATTCCTAGAACTTTGGAAAAATTCCACGTAGTTTCACAGCTATGTTAGATAAACTTGAGGTAACAAAAAAAAAAAAAAAAAGCAAAAAAATCCTTCTGCTACTGTTGCTATAACACTGTAATAATTATATTTTCTCTTTAGATTCTTCTATTCTGCAATAAAAATTCATTAAACTGCACAGACGTCGTAAAGTTTTCTTGAGGGTTTTCACCATGCACTTACTATTTTCGGGGTGGTTTTGTTTAAGCTTAGCTTAAAAGGCTGAGCGCACGAGTACTTTTCTGATTACCTCCATATGCTGCTAAAATTATATCCAAACATTTTCTAAAATCATGTGCGAAAACTTCTCAATTAAGGAAGACATTCCATGCACATCTTTCCATCATTAATTACTTTCCTACCAATTATTTTGCTTTCGTCTGAATGCTTACTGTTCAAACGTATTCTAATAGAACTAAGCATCACGTTTTTGATTCAGTGGTTTTCTCTTTTCAACTTAGCGCATGTGAATGAGAAGCACAGTGTTCCTTAACCACTGGGTGAGGCATGATCCAAGGAGATTAGATTAGACTATATTCTAACCTCATTGTGTTAATCATCCAAATTCGGTCCCTATTCAGTTTCTGTAGTTAAAGAAAACCAAGAAATTTATCGTTTCTTTCAGCTGATTTTAACTGCTATACGGCGTGCAATCTCTTTGTCAGAAATACTGATCTTACACCGACAACATGCTTTATGTTACTCAGACACTCCCCCATTACGTCTACCTGCATATCTGCGCATGTGTTACCGTACATCACCTTACTTAATCTCCTGATTGGTCTTTCTGTCCGCTCTGCCTCTTCGTTCAGCTGATATGCTAATTTTTCGACTTCGTCCTTAATTTTTGCACACCAGTGTATGTTTCACTTAAGACGGGTTTAAGTTATGCGAAGTGCGTCTCACTCTTCTATTTTGCCATGTGAAACTAGCACTGGCAACAGGTAACAAGTCACTGAATACAAGAACTTAGATAATAGGTTTAATTTACTATAAATCTCTTCGAATTATCTTCTTTGAGAGAGATGAGGAAAAAAAGGACCTGTTTAGCAACGGGGAGAGAAACCGACTGCAAGAGATTAGAAATGTGGTCTTTTTGCGAGTGGTTAACAGTAGCTTAATAAGAAAATTATGCCCCCTTTTCAAACTTTCGATGGCGTGTTGCTTTTTTTTTTTTTTTTTTTTTTTTTTTTTTTTGTTAGTTTTGTTGCTCCATTAATACATTTACATCTTTTCAAGGAGGGGGGGATTAAATATTTATGTGCATTCTAAATTAAGCAAGAAATACAAGATTAATTTAAATACAAAATTATGGAATGAATATTCATTCGTAAAATCTTTCAAATGAAAAACATGCTTGTCGGTCTATTCAGTTTTATAAAAGCACAGGCTTAATAATTTTAATAATTATACATTTTATGGATTATTAGCGAACTTGATGGATTTGCCAAATGCTGTTTTATTTTATTTAGCAATTTTAAATAGCATGACATATTAAAGATGTAATTATTTCAAAAACATTTCTGTGATAATGCATAATAATAAAATATAGAGAAAGTTTTGCAAAAAATGTCATACTTTAAACAATGCTACAGTTTAAGATAGATATCTTAACGTTTTTAGGTATTACTTAAAGAATATTGATTATATTTAAAGATTCAATTAAGTTCTCCCGCAAAAATGTTAACATTTTTATGAACTTATGGTGAACGTTTTTTCCTCTCAATCGATTATATATGGGGAAGTTAATAAGGATATTTTCCGTTACAGAAAAACAGGCCATGAACTATTTTCTTTAGAAATATACGTGTGTCAACAGGATACTTCAGCCGGAAAACGTTCTTTTGTCAGTAGCTAATATTTAATTGCGGGGAAATGTTTTTAAATAGAAGAAATATCTTTTAGGTTATTTATTTCAATAAGCATGAAATAGAATGGTAGAATTTAAAGATATTTTATTGAAGATACTTGCTTTTGAAAGCATGAAAACACTCATATGCCTGGACATAAGAAAACCCATTTAATTTCACGGTAACCGTGGCTCATATCAGTGACCTCCAAACTTTGAGAATACATCCAACTTTAGTTGATATAAATGCGGTTTTCAAAGCAAATTAATAATAACTAATCAATACACTTCGAATATGCTTCCAATTACATCACGAATGCATGAGGAAAGGATGTAGAAAATATCTTATGTACTCCCCCTTTTAAAGAGACATTGAAGATTAAGGGACCCAATCGCCAAGTCCTGGTGGTGGCGAATTATTGTCCCCCACTCTTTTAGTTCGGGTATTACTTATAGAGTCATTATTTTTTTGGGCGGAAGTAGGAGACCTTAAAAATGTACAGTGCCATCACCGGGACTCCAACCTTGGACGTCTCGAATGCGCGTCGAGTATGCTTCCAAATTCACCGCAGAGGCATGCGGAAAGGAGAGAGAAAATACCTCATAATATGTAACATTTAAGCAGAATAATAGCAGTTGTTTGCTTTGAGAATACACTAAAAAAAGCTTCTGTTTTTATTCATGAAATAGCAACATTTTGTTGCATACTCGTTAGTCATTATTATTCTTTCTAAGCGTCGCGGCACAGACTTGAACTAAGTTTTTTGTTGTATCTGAAGATAATTTGTCCCATTCTTCTTGCAGAATATGTTTGAAATGATTTTTGCTTGTTATTTTATGTTGCACAATTATTGCGAGCATAGACATAGATTTCCGATGACATTAATATCTGAGAACAGAGGAGGAGTATGTAGTTGCTGTTTCAGTGGTAATGACATCACATTTTCACATTACAAGTCGTGTGTTCAGAGTCATTGCCTTGCTGAACTATGAAATTTCCATTCAAACCTAAATTATCAACACAAAAACACTTTCTTATAGATTCGTTTTGAGTGCATCTAAATACATCATGCAGTTCGTAATACCATCAATAAAAGCAAGCTTCCCAACACCCCCTGCAGCCATACAACCCCAAAGTATAATGGATCGACCCCCATGCGCCCCGTTAGACTAAGAAAGCAGTATTTGTTTTTTTGTAAATAATGTGATGACCATCACCCCCAAAATATTAAATTTGCTGTCATCCCTGAAAATGACCTTTCCCCAAAGTTTTGTGTCTTTAGTTGATGTAATTTAACAAAATAATAAAAGCTTTCTTTGATTTTGCAAACTTCCGAATGGTTTCTTTCTTCCTACTATACCGTTATAACCATTTTTCTGATATATTTCATATGGCTTGGTCATAAATACACCTACTAGTTTTTGCCGAGGTTTCTATAGGAAATTCGGTGCACTTGCATGGGAATGCAACTTGTTTTTAGTGCTCAGAATTTCTTTTCTTCCTCTTGCACTTTTTTCTCCGATTATTCCCTCTCTTTGTACTTTCCAATTAATATCTGAACACAAGTGTGATTTTATCTTATAATTATAACGATTTCACGATGAGGTATACTATTCTCTGATTATCTTAAATCAAACTTTCTCATATCAATACTGGTTTCTCATAAAGGTTTCGTATTACCTTCTAAAACCACTGATTAAAGTATAAGATACAGGCTGTTCTGAGAAATAATCAAGAGTTCTCCATAGTAACGATAAAAATTTATCGTCGAGAATAATCAATAGTTTGTCCATGATAATGATAGGAATTTATCATTGAGTCTGCAGATTAAATAAATAGTGGTAGTTAAACACATTTTTTCAGACTGTATTCTCATTTTTTTTGCCGTAAAGATTGTGCAGCAACATTCTCAAATTTCAAAAATTAACGCATTTTAACCTAATATTTTTACTTTTATGTATGTAGACAATCAAAACTCTCTTTTATGCATAATAGTGAAATTTGACATATTTTATGTCTTTTACTTGAAATTTTTGAAATTAAATTTTTTTTTTTGCTAAATTGGAAGTCTATTCTCGATTCTTGGAGTCATTGTATCTTTCTGTAGAAAATTAGTTGCCAAGTGGTTTAAACCCATGATTACTGGAAGTTCAATTTCAAGCAAACAGGTTGGCTGCATGGTTAGTTTCTGTGGTTTTCTAACTTTCTTTTGTTTTTCTAACTATTCTTTTGTTTTAATGTTCAACATGTAACGAGCCAGTTTCCTTTAAAATGTTCTCCACGAAGGCATCTCTTCCCTTAGACAGATAGCTCCTATGTGCTTTGCTATATTACAGAAACCTAACCTAACCCGAAGAAAATTGTTAGGCGGTCTTACTAAAATGGAAAAGATCCATTAGTGATAATTATTAAACTTTGTTTTAACTGACCTTGGTAAGAGAAGTCCATTTCTGCTAAACGTGATATGAACCATATGATTAGTGCCTACATTTAAAGGGAAGAAAGAAATAATTCATTATGTTTTAATAGCACATTAACAAAGCATAAAAAAGCTGTACATGCTAAAGTAAGGAAGTAAGAAAAAGAAGAAAACTGCTTCCAGCAAGACAATAAAATAAAAATTTTAAAATTCCTTATATTTTTGCCATAACCTTGATAATAATTAAATGCTTCATTTAATTTAAGAAACATTAAAATCCATAAATCATACTGTTTTCAAAACAACAGCGTTCTATATACGATGTTGGGTATAAAATAAATCCTTCATTTAAGCTGTGGTCTGCACATTTACATTAATCATTCCTTTTCTAAACTGTGTACCGTATATATACGTTATGTACGGTAAATAAATGTTTCACATATTGCTGTGTATTAGATAAAAAATATGTTTTATTAGATAAAAGTCTGGAGGTTAAAAAAGATAAAATCCTTCCAAGTATAATTTATTTTAGATATCTTTTCATTCTTCTCGCTGTGAAAAATAATTACTTCTGCCTTAAGTAGCAGGAAAAGAAGAAATTCTTGGAATATTCTTTTCTTAGCTTGTAAGTCCTCGTCTAATTTAAAATCCGCACTATCTTCAGTTCATGCAAAAGCGCCATCTTACCTATCAGAAGTTTGTTTTAAAATTATAATAAACAACAAATAGTTCAATTAATTTAAGTTATGCGTAGGAAAATGTATTTGTTTATAATTTGATTAAATATTTCAGACTAACAAACATCTGTTCAAATACATACAATTGGCACCGCGTAATATGGCCGCTAATTTTATATAAACATAACCAGAAACCAATTTTATATAAATATAATAAAAAGTAGAATTTTCACAGCATTTTAAATAGAAAAAAGCAAAAATTTGCTTATGACCTCACTATGTCTTTAATGCAAAAGTTCACTTACAAACTGTTCGTAACCTTTGTGGAAGTTATTTAATTTTTTCTTACGCTTGACGACTCCAAGAAAACCTGCAAGTTTTAGATCGGATTTAAAAAAAGATTCTTTAAATATATAATTAATTAGATTACGATTAACGCTGTGAGTATAGATCAGAAATTTTTAAAGTGTTTAAAGTGAAATCTTAAACAGATTTGATATTTTGAACGCATCAAATGGATGCACACAGGGAAGTTTATTAATGGGCTTTTGTAATTCTAAGTATTTACAAAGAGAAAGTTTTTCGAATTAAACGATATATAATTAACTGTGATATCTTAATAATACATTATTTCTCAGAGTCGTTTTTAATTGCCTGAATAAAATATGATTTTTCCTACTTTCAGAATAAAAAATAAAAATAATAACATGGCACTTGTTTTTTGACATTTATTTTAATCCTTTACAGTGATTGTGTAATGAAACGATTATAATAATTATAGAAGACTAGACTACCTACAATTATCCAAAGGTGTTTCAAATCGGAATTTAACAGAGTTCTTCCAAGTGTATAATTAAGTAATGGTTGAATATATGAACATAGAATCAAAAGAAATATTTAAAAAGAAATCGGAAGAGACATACGTTACAGATTCATTAACAAAAGATTTATGAGTGGAAGTTTACTAACAAGCTATTAATATCCCGAAGGTTTGTGAAAAAAAGTCTTTTTAAGTTGAACAGTGTATAATTAACTGCTTTCCGATACCTTTTTCCGTTTTTTTTTCCGCTACAGAATTTTTTAATCAGGTGAAAAAATTGTGGATACCCTGAACTTTAAGACATAAAAAAAAGAGATGAATGTTTTAGACGTTTTGTTTTAATCCACTGCAATGACTGCGATAAAATATAACATTATTATTATTAACTAAGTAATGAAATATCATTAATGTTACATTATTTTCAGCATTCTTAAAGAACTGCAAAATTTTTACTTACTATGACCCACGTCCCGACCATGGTTCCACAAGCAATGTATTGGAAACTCTAGAAAAATAATATTAATGCAAAAAATAATATTAATGCAAAAATTAATATTTTAGAGTTAATATGTAGTATTGAAGCAATTATTAATGGTATGCCATAAAACATAACCAACATAAAAAAACTTAATTTTAAATGGAACTGAACAATACAATTATATTGGTATATGTTAACTAGCTAGTTATTTTATCACTTTATTTTGATTTCGACTTCCGTCGGCTCTCACCAGGATGAAAACTAGGTACTGCATTTTAAGTACAGAGATATTGAGTTCGAAACTAGAATTTTGGCAGATATTGCTATAGTCTGTTACTTTAAACTATGCGCTTCAAGGTTTTTTTTCCGCTCTCCCTTATTTGCGATCGTAACGTATATCGTCATCACTTCGATGACTTACTTTTCTACCTCTTTTGAGACTAGTTCAAATCAGTTTCCATCTGCATGTTTTTAACAAAATGAAATGCTCTAATCTGAAATGAAGTAGAAAAAAAAAAAAAAAAAAAAACCGGTTTGGGACTTGACCATCTCCCGCAGCTGTCGTTACCATGGTTCCGAGATAAAATGGGCAGAAACAAACGAAAAGTATTCGAAAGTAACAAACTATAGCCAGTTACTTTGCGATAACGTTCTGCTACTGATTTGAATTGCTTAGTCGGCTTTAGCTTTTTTAGCCCTAATTGCTTCGCGAAAATATTGAGGCTTGAGTCAAAGCTTGCTCCGATGCGTCTAACTTTGAGTTTAGTATTTTAATTGGATTGGAATATTTGTTCAACGATTTTCCAGCAGTTAGCGGCTTGAACTTCTGTGTTATTGGACCGCTTCTGTAAACGTTTGGCTGATGAGTAAATGAAAAGGATTTATTTTAAATCATTTGAGTTTATTTTACTATATTTAAGATGAGAGCCCAACAATTGCTGAGCGGTAATGGCAGTGAACCCTGGAAGTTCGTCCCGGGTTCGATTGACCGAGCTAGTTGTATAAGCTTTATAGTGGTTTTCCTCATCTATAACATGCATAAGAGCTAATTTCCCCCAGAAAATCCTCCGCAAAGCCATCCCTTCCTTTAGGCAAATAACCCTTTCTTGCTTTGTTATAATGAGATAAATAACGTAAAATATAATCTTAAGGTTAGACGATAAGTTATGTGTCTGTACTGTTTTAGGAGGAGACGGTTAAAATAATGTCGAACCGTTCAGTAACTGTACTAGTATAAGTCTTCAAGGTAACGTTCTTCTGAAAGGAAATGTTTACAGTTTGGCTCATGAGAAAGTGTACTATAAGAAATTTTGGACTAGTAGGTAATTTTATGTTAGATCGTTAATCTACCTAATCTACCTTTAAGGCAATGAGTTCGGGGAGAACTTTCCATGGAAAACTGATTCGCATTCATGTATTACGCATAGAGACAGCACAAATATCCTAGGCAGCGAGCCCTTCAGTCGCTGGGAATCAAACCCATGAGAGATTCGGGAATGCTCATTTTCATTTTGGATAAATTTAGGAAGTACAGAGAGCTTGCATAATATTCATTTTACGGAATTATTGGTGATATTTAGCATGAGATGTGAATAAACTTCATACTAAATTATTGTTTCGTAGTCAAAGCTCCTGAAACAAAGTATTGAAACTAGAATTTAAAAATTATGTTCTCTAAATCTACAGTATTCAGAATATTGCTTTAATCAGATATTAAGAAATAAGATTGCGCTCAAAAATATTTATTTAAATCAAATAAGGAATTAAATAAATATCAACTGAATTAAAGACGTAACTAAAACCATGCAATATTCCACCAAATTAGGAAAAAAAAACTACTAGTGGAAAAACAAACTAGTTAAAATTTTAGCTAGATTATTGTTAATGTATTCTGCATCTATTTCAGAAGTTACTTGTTTAATGAATAAGAGTGTTAGAAAACTGCCAGTTTCACTTAACGCAAATCTTTAAGATATTATACTATTAAAATATTCTATTACGATTAAATAATAAAACAATATACGAGCCAAACATTAATTTATTTCCCTTCAGTGTCAGAAGCTCAATATTTAAAATAGTTTCTAACGAACTGCTTATTTACATATCACGCCGACTTTCAAACATGTTTTCCTAAAAATTAAAACAAAGGCATAAAATGAAACAGAAGTGAAAAGTTATTAAGAAGATACAACTTAAAGAATTACAATTTTACGAGTGGTAATGCAACAGATAAACAAGCGAACGGGCTGGCTGCATGGGCGTTTTCGTGGTTTTCCCCATGTGTAACGTGTATACGAGCCAGTTTCCCTTAGAAAGTCCTCCACGAAAGGCATCCCTCCCCTTAGGCAGATAGCCCTCGTGTGCTTTGCCATAATTAAATACACACACACCATATTTGGAAACAGTTATTCATGAACTACAAGCTTTCATTAAAAGCGGTTTTCTCTTACTGACATTATCGCTCTATTCATTATTAGGAATTCAACTTTCTTTCCTTAACTATTAGAATGTGAAAGGCTATACAATCATGAATATAGTGCTTAATGAGGCACTTGTTTCAGTTATAAAATAAGAGCAAGCATATTTAAGATGCGGAATATTGAATTTTGCCGTAAATGTTGAAACTTATCGAGATGGTTCTAACTACGCATTTCTAAATGTTGTCAGTTACGAAAGTTCCACGCCCCATGGTAGGGTCTAGCCATTTATAGGCGTTGGCTACTAATAAGGCGGGGAGCGGTGGTCTCTTTATTATGGAGGTACCCAGCAGGTAAACCATCGTTGCCTCCTATGACTGGAAGGACAAATTACATAAATGCCTTATCCGGGACTCGGACCCGGATCTTCGGTACGACAGGCAGTGTCACTAATCACTCTACCGTCTGGGAGGGGGCAGTTACGAAAATTGAAAGCATGCCATTATACTTTTATAATTAGTGATAAAATTATTTCTACTCTTTAAAGAGAAAAGGAATATTTTTTGCTCAAGAATTAAGCATTAGTTTTTTACAATGGAATAATTATTCGAGTATTTTAATTTAGTATTTTATATATAAAGATTTGGATTATTTAGGTTACAATAAAGCATGGGAGGGTCAAAGGATGGAATGCCATCGTGAATGAGAACCGGGTTTTCTTACAGAATTCTCCACAAGCATCCCTTCCTTTAGACGATAGCCGTCGTTTGTTTTTCCCTATTTAAATAACCGAACCTAACCTAACCAAGTGTTCCTAGGAAATAAATTCGCAGCTACGTCTTAAATAATTAAGTCTTTTCCTTAATAAATTAAGTGCGTAAATCTAAACGCGACTTGCATTTACCATGTCATAATACCACAGTAATTTTCTCCTCGTCATTTGAGCCCTAACAGTAGCCGTGTGGTCCGGGTTCGAATCGTTGATTAAACCAGGTTGATTAACCCAGGTGAAAGCAGGTTATATATGTGTGTGTGTGTTTTTTGTAGTTTCTCTCATGTGTAAATGAACACGAAATATTTTCCATTAGAAAGTACTCCACGAAGGCATCTCTTCGCTTAGGTAGATAGTAGATATCCAAATAAACTAACCATGGAACCTCAAAAGCTCATTTTAAATATAAAGTCTCATGTTTTATACTTTTAATTTCTGGAGATTAATTTTTAACTAAGTCTATTGTAACTGCTAACTAACTTTTTAAGTCTATTGTAACTGCTGAACGTAAAAATGTTTCTGGTGTTAAACTGAAATCTGCAAACGAAGGTAAGGTTGAAATCGATTTTTAATCTTATAATTTGTAATTTCTTAATTTTAAAAAAAAATTAAATTTTAATGATGAACTCCTCCAGATTTTAAACTGTAATCTGGATAGGTTGCAGTATTTTCATTTCAAACTGACTTGCATTCCGTTATAAAAAAATAAAAAAGTAAGAAATGTAGGTTTTGATGCTTTACCCCAGTCTACGCGGAGTGGAGTAATTTTAAAAGCTTCCGTTATTTTAAGAACAAGGAAATTTGAAAAAGCTGATATTTAGCAAAAATAAATAAATGAAAGTAAAAAGAAGTGGAATATTTCCGCATTCTATTCTAGGAATTAACTTACTACCCATGGGGCGAAAAAGCAGGCTTTTGGATCTTTCAGTTTCATAGTCATATTTATTTCTTAGCAAGAAACCCAGGCTTTCTTTAAAAGTGTTTTTTACTTTATTCTGGACAATGAAGAATTCTATTTTATGCTATTTGATCGGAGAGTAGGACGGGCTCGGATATTGACTGCTTACAAATATCATTTGATATTGCAGTTGTATCAAGAACTGCCATTTAATTTCTTTAAGTTCCACCTATGTTTTATGTCAAATATTTTTCGCAACTTCAAATAGCTGGGCTACTTTCATACCACAATTTACTCAGATATTTGCAAAATCGATACTTTTCTGTTGATGAGTCTCCTGTCGGCTAATGGGTGTCAAAGTGCCAAATATAGTAGCGTGTTTACATTGCGTTATGAATAGTTGTGTATTGAAGTCGTTGCAAATAAGTGAGAAGAATGAACATTGATCCAAGATTTTACTCTTATTATTATACAAGAATAAATCATGAAAATCCCATGCAGCCAACCCCTTCGCCGCGATTTGAACCCCGGACAAAACTACCAGTGTTCAGCGACTTTACCTCTCGGCCATCGGTGGGCAGGCTGTGGAAAAAGCAGCGAATATTGCTATTTGCTACCAAAGTTTTATTTCCATCCAAATGACTGTGTGAGATATTTTGTGGTTCCTATACCCATACAATGCATATGTGAGCCACTTCTTTGCAAAGACTTTTGAAAAATTAAAAAAATAGTTGAAATTCTAATTTGAAAACACCTACGTTGTTCATGCCCTGTTAAAACACTCTTCGTGTATTTTATTAAACATACCTTTTCCGAATTAAAATTTAACAGAAAGGTACCGCTGAACTTAGTAGAAAGATAGAAAATTCTCCGGATTATATTTCACACTTGAAATCTTTCTGAAATTGAAATGTATGAGACATTTGAAAGACTCGTAAATAGTATGCAGGATTTGGTTGATCTTTACATTATGGTAACTTGGCGATTTTTTGGCGAAAATTTGGCAACCAACTCTCCTACAGCAACCCTCTATTTTTTTTTCCCCGCCGCCATTTTGTCTTCACGAAGTAAAGACATGTTTCTTTTCCTTTTATCTACTGAACACTTCTTCCAACAATCTAGTAGCCGAATTACACTTATGCTAGAAATTTTATCAAACAAAACTGCTTAATCATGACAAATATTCACTGCAAAATTGGGAAAAAGTGCACAATACCGTACTCCTTACGCGTTTTTCAAAATAACACATACACATAAACCATGTACACGGCGACTTATTTTTACTTAAAAAAAACATCCCAGAATTGCACAAAAATGGCATTGCGCACACTCTTCACTATATCCATGTACACTGCTTTTTTCTCATAAATTAGAAAAATTTCACAAAAATACATGACAATTTTCTCAATCTTTAAACCCGGTAAAAAGAACATATATGAAATTACCTGATCGCTAAAAAGTATTTACCCTTTACAAATATGAACATTTCCACATATAAAATAAATAAAATATCCAAAAACTTTTACCTCTAAATCATCTATTACATTATACACGTCACCAACGAATTCATACCGCAAGCATTACAAATACTTAGTATCAAATATTTAAATTATTTCCATGCACGTTTATTTCAACTTAAACGTATACCAAATTCCTACAAACATAAAATTCACAAAATAACTATCATTTCATTAAAATATAATTAAATTCAAAAACACTACTTAAAATATAAATGAGCACATACATTAAATTAATAAAAATTACCTTACAATCCTAATTACTTTAAACTAAATCATTGCTAATAACAATTTTCCCAATAATACCAAATTCCTTTCCACCTTACATTTAGAACAATGCATAAAAATAATATCCTCAAATAATTAAAAATACTAACTTACCTAATCTTCTTCAGAATCTTGATTATGTGGCGGATACACTTTTCTAATTCATTCAATAAAATTATTGAAAGATTTTTTCTGCGAATTTTTCCTCCATACTTCCTCCGCTAAATAAAAAGCAAACTTCTCTTTATCACAATGCCTAAATACCCATTTCGAATTCACTTTAATTAGGGCCATGGGATCCAAAAATTACACAACACAGAATAAAGCTAAATACAAAATTTCCACATTTTTTCCTCGATTTCCCCCCTTTTCCGATTAAAGAACCGTAATTCGTCCATTAATATCACATGACATATCCCATGATCTCTCATTTCCCTCACGCAAAATAATGCGTAATCGGAACTGAGTACTGCTCACATTATTACCAAAGTCCCAGGTAGTAACCTTTATCGCCTCCAAAATGTCGCCAAACTACCAGTTACCATATTGTAAAGATCAACCCAGGATTTATTTAAAGCATCAAAAACTGTATAAAATAAACTAAAAATTGTGTTATTCTATAAAATCTCTGAATGTATTAGCAGATCGTTGAAAAGAAGGAACAATTCATCGAAATCGAAATAGTTTCTTGGGAATTCTTTCAAAATCTGATTTAATATTTGGAAGCTGAATTTTCATTTCATGCAATGAAATCAGAATTTATATATGCTGTCTTTAATTTTTTATTGCTGCGAATTATGGATTTTCGCTTTACAGTAAATTCGCAGTGCCATGCAGCATTAAAATACTTGTTGCCTTTAAAATGTTTCTAAACTGAAATTCAAAAGACCTAATTACCTGAAATAATAATTATCTGATAGTAATAGACTTCAATTCTCGGTATACTAGAAATCTACAAAAGAACACTTAAAAACTGAAGGAAACATTACAAATTAATACGAAACAATCTCGAAAAGCAATATGTATCTGATGTAATATTTTTGTAAAATTTTATAAACCTTGCATTGATGTGTTTATATTTATCATTTTAATTTAAAAATTAGAAAATTAGGATTCATAACAATGTTTCTATTCTTCATTCGTACAAAATTCTCAATTTTTCGGCTTTAAAAGGATTTGGATTACTTAATTATGGCAAAGCATTCGAGCACTATCTACCACAGGTGAGGGATGCCTTCGTGGAGGTCATTCTAAGGGAAACTATCTCGTACACACGTCACACAGGGTGAAAAGCCCGAAAACGCCCAAACAGCGAGCTCGCTTGTCGGGATTTGAACATCAGACTGAATTTAGAACATCATACTACTAATATTCTATGATTTTAGTATTCGGCCGCTGGATTTATAAATAAATAAAAATTATTAATTATAAATTAAATAAATTAATAAAAATGATTAATTATAAATAAATAAAATAATAAATTTCAGCATTCATTCGTAACGAAGAATTTTTTTTTTTTTCAGTATCATATCTGTTCGCATTGTAATTGTTATAAATATGCACGTATTTTAAACCTAGAAAAGGATGTTTTGCGTTACTGAATAACACACGCCATACAATTTTCACTACAAAAATATAAACGCCAACTTAATACTTCCAACGAGAAAATACTTTCGCCTTCAGTTCATTTCGACTGTGGTAATGCTTTTCTAAATATAAGAAATATAGTTCTTAAATTCTTTATTGAAATAAACAAAGAACAATTAGAATGACACATTTTAAGAGGGAAAAAACAACAAGGTTTATTTAACGGTGGCCAATAGGCACATATACTCTTCTGTGGAAAACTGGTTAGCTCTTGCTGTCGTATAAGTTTCTGAGAAAATTTATAGGCTAAATTTAAGCACCGTAATTATTTATTTGCAGCTAAGATAAAAATGTTGTACAAGATATAATAATTTATTTAAAGCTACTAGGACACTATTTGAATTTAATTGTTTACTATAGTATAAATCCATGAAAAGCATAGATACAAGTGTCAATACCACTATACCAATATGGAAAATAATTCATGTAAATAAGCAATTAGTTCTGATGAGTTCTTTGCTGTTCTTACTATTAGCGTATTGCTAAAAATTATAGTTAAAATTTAATAAACAAAGTTTTAAAAATTGGAAGTATACTTTTCTAAACAGTAAATATCATCAAGTAAATGTGTACTTTACCTTCTTTTTCTTGTACGAAGCTCAAGTGCAGTCAGAATAGGCAAATGTGGCGCCTTTATAAGTGATCAAAGATCGCTTTGTTATCGAGTGACGTAAGCAACTCGCAAACTGAACGAATCATTTTCTTACTTTCAGTTGAAAGGAAACACTAAAAACACTGTGAGATTTCTTCCATTACTGAAAACAACTCGCTGAAATTTACTCCAGCTTCCTAATGTGCAACAGCGCTTAAGAAATTTTCTAAAGGCAAAGAATTTTTATCTTTCGGCTTATAAAACTTTTCTTGCTATTTACTTAACTTTGTCACTCAATCATTTAATTTGTAAAACCAAAATGTAGTTCTTTTGGCTACTTATAAATGGTATAATATTCTATTTTAGTTGTGCAATATTCTGTTGTTATATTTCAGTTTTGCCATATTCACATACTTATCATGAAAGCTTGGAACTTCCGTCTGTGAGAGAAATCTTTCTTTTTTTCGTGAAAACTCTTCAGTTTACTCCAAGAGTTATGTTTTCTGCGTTCAAGATTTCATTGATTTCTTTCGATTTCTGCATTTTTCTGCCTTTCAGAGGTCATTCTCAGCCAATTTAAATCCAAGCGAAATAGCAATATAAAATATTACCGCCTCTGCGTGATGGCAATTTTTACTGAAACCATTGATTCAGGAATTTTTATTTCAAGCGCGTCGTGGTCTATATCTGAAACCCATACTTTAAAAGCTGCACTGAAGTGAAAAATTGTCTGATATTTGTAAAGCAATTCAGTACTTCACAAGTTTCGTTTAATGAATTGTTTGCTTCTTTTGGTATAAATTATATTGAAATTTGAAATCGAGTATTTTCTAATCACCGTTTAGAAAACGTTTCTGATGGTTTCGTCTTTGAAGAAGCTTCGTTTCAGGTCAGTAAATGTATTTTTCATTATTTATTATAGAAATAGCAGATGCTTTTTCATGAATTTAACTGATTCCATCAGAGCCACCAGTTCTAATAAAAATGTTTCTTATTCTTTTCTGTATTAAAAATTTGCTGCTAATTTTTTTTCCTTTACCAAATTCATTTACAGTAGAAGTCCATTAGTCCGGCATCCAACAGTCCGGAATGCCCGATAGTCCGGCATCGCTCCGGAAAATTGTAAAAATTTTGGTTTTCTCCAAAAGTGTGTCTTTAAAGCAAATAAAACCGCTCGAGAGCTATTCGGAAGTTTTCGGGGTAGTTCGAGATCATCCGGAAGCGCTCGGTATTGTTCGGAAACAATTAGCGGCCGGCTAGTCTCTGCTGTCACAACAAATTCAGGTGCAGTGCAGCTCCGTTAATCAATCACGAAGCGTCTTCGCCATTTTTTTGTGCGTTGTTGTTTTGTGTCCTTTCACATCGCAGTAAACGTAACTTTTGAAACTGTTTATAAAAAAAGTGATTTTCGTTCTAACTGTACAGTGACCATGTTTTCAAAACCTAAGCCTTCGAGTTCAAAAGGAGAGAAACGAAAACACGTAACACTGACTCTCAGTCAGAAACTAGAAATCCTCAAACGGCTAGAAAAAGGCGAGAATAGAAATGTTTTAATGAATGAGTTTAATATTGGCTCATCAACTATTAATGACATTAAAAAACAAAAAGATGAACTAATGAAGTTTGCTTCTCAATCGGTAACAACTGAAAAATTGGCTTCTAGACAAACATTAAAAAAACCAAAACTGGAACAGCTAGATAGTGTAAAATGTAAAATAAACTTTGTTGTATGTATTTGCATACTGTATTTTTAGTTTAATTATTAACCTAATTGTTCTTATAATTACCGCCCGATAGGCCGGAATTTTCGGTAGTCCGACACCGAGCCGGTCCCGAACGTGCCGGATTATCGGACTTCTACTGTATAACGAAACCGGAGGATTAATATAATCAAGTTGTTTTGAAACTGTTCAGAAAATTTTACAGATTTCCTCTCAAAGAGTTAGATGTTTAGGAATAAACGTATTCATTATCTTAGAAAGTCCTCCACGAAAGCGTCCCTTCCCTTAGACAGATAGCCCTAGTTGTGCTTTGCCATAATCATATAAACCCAATCAAACGTATTCAAGATCCCATTGAGGTACATTAAGCATTATGCAACTATCAAATGTATTCGTCGGAGAGGTTTTAGTTATGTATATTTCATGCGCATCATATCTTGTGCCAAGGGTTCAAAAATGAAAAGAAAGGGAATTCCTCTGACGGAAATTATATTTCAGTTATATTTCTGGCCTAATATTAGAAAAAAAATTTAGAGCATATTCCGTTATATGTCGTTTCCGTTTTAAGTTTTTGATAAAACCATCGGAAATTCGTATAATTTTATTGCGAAATTTTCATTATTGCTTTTCTTATGTAAACTAAGTCTGAAATAAATTAATTTTGTCTATAACTTTGAAAGATTTGTCGCTGTTAGCTTAAGAACTAATTTCTAATCAAGTTTATGAAAATCCTCAAAAGCAAAGATTTAATGTTGGCAAATATTGACTAAGGGAAAGCACACGAGGTATATTTGCCTAAGGAGAGAGTTGTTTCAATGGAAAACCATATAAGGAAAACTAATTCCATGAAAACCCCTATTCATCCAGTCCATTCGCTGGGATAAGAATCGGGGTCGAATTGCCAGTGTTCAGCAATTTTATGTGCTTGGCCAATGGTGGGTCCGCAAGAAAGGAAGGAAAGCATTGAATATTTCTATTTTCCCTTTTCATTAGATAATATAAAATGAATAGCCTTAAATGTAGGAAAGGCAACCAGCAACTGAGTAAAACTTCTAAGGTAAGCGGCCTGCTTCGACTAACTGCTTCCTCTCTCTCGCTTGGCAAAAAGCCACAACTTCAATACTTGGCGTTCGCCAGACAAACTTTGCATAAATACTTTAACGCTTATAATTCTGACCGGAAGTAGAAAATAAGAAGTGATAGTAAAGATTTAAAATAAAATAAACGTTAGTAAAACTTAAGATCCTTACATACTTCCCGCCAGAGTTAATTAGTTTGAAACTGAGGTCTAAAACGACCTTGTTGAAAACTTTTAGCTCTAGAATCTAACGCGAGGCCAATCTTTTACAAACATTTTTCGCTAGAAACTAGAAATTTAAAAGAAAGAAATTTGTTTTTACAATAGTAGCTCCCAGGACACGCAATTTGTTTCATCTGTACTGCATCTAAACAGGAGCTTTTATTCAAATCTGGTTCCTTCCAGAGATCTGGAAGGAAAACTAGTTTAATGAAATGTTACACAATGAAATGGCAAGTAACATGTATAATTATATTTCTCTTAACATTCTTATTTCATTCATGACTATTTTAATTATCTCTCCCCGTGCTCTCTGACATGTGTTGTAAAAGAACACCAAACATGAATGTGTTTATGTCTATGTGTTCAACACTTCCTCCTACAATCAAAGCACTAACGTGTTAAAAATTCAACATACCAAGACCTGGTAACACACCCTAACTTCAACTCTAAACCCTGAGGTACTATTCTGAAAGTGGCTAACTCTGAAGTGTAGCGTCAAAGAGCCTAACTACATTCATTCAACCTTTAACACATATTCACCATGATTTAGTCTTTTTTACAGTCACACGAATAAAAAAAAAAAATTAACATTACTTTCACTTTTACCATATCACGGTATTTCTTAACATTTGAAATAACAGTTCACATTGTATATAAGAACATATTAACATGCCGTTAATTTTACGCATTTGACAACATACATTAGTAGTACATTGTTAACTTCTATTCTTTTCAAAGCAAGTGCCAATTTTTCTACATTGAAATACTACATTTCAAAAAGTCTTTCAGACTAAAACTTCTTTCTTGCCAGAAAGTTTTAAATAAAATTTATACAATAATTTTTACAATCTTAAATCGATAAAGGTAGACCTCGCATGAGGTAAAACTTCTTGAAATCTGCCACTTGCAGTAAGAATGAAAGATTAACTTAAGTTTGCAAAGTAACATAAAATTTTACTTATCTTTGTGATATTCGGATATTCTTTTCTGAGCCCAGTCCTGGAAAGTAGCGTAGATTGTTGTTTGATTTATCCTCCTTCGTGTGCGGGCTCGCCCTTCAGTGCCTTCCTCTAGAAGCTTTCTTTTTTTTCCAGTTCGGTCACCCTTGAATACCTTCTTTTTCGCCTCTGCCTGTGGTCTTGGCCGTTTGATGGCAGCTGGTCTTGGCGGAACCGGGAAACTTCTTTCGTGTTCCTTCTTGGACTTCGTTGCTGGCCGTTCAAATTTTCCTTGTAACTTTTCCTCCGCCGCTGGTGGCCCTTCCGCAGTACGGCGACATTTGCTGCGGAGAGTCCTGTCGGATGAGTAGATCTTCCGTTTTAGAGCCGGGTTATAGTTGCCGTCATTTCTCCTGGCTCTCTTTGCATTCGTCGTCCTTCTCCCTTCTTCATTCTGGGGGTGTTCGTGAGCTCTCTTTTCTGGACGGTGGAACGGCTTCTTTTTCTTGTTACCTTCAATTTTCCCGCGGGAAAACTTTCTTTTCACTTGCTCCTGCCTCTTAATGGCTTGCCCTTGTACTTGTCGTTGTTCCACCTCTGGAGCTTGTGCCTGCGGTGTCTGCCGTGCCGGATCCTGCAAAAGATCTGTAAATATTTGCATTTTATTACGATCATAGTAGGGTTTGATTTGATCAATGTTTGCGGAGCAGGTTTCACCATTTCTAGCTTTTAACACCACTGCAGCGTGAGTTATTTTTTCTATGACATATGGTCCTTCAAATCGTGGAAAAAATTTGGCAGTTTTATCTTCTGGTGCTGAAGAAAGTGAATGCTTAATTTTTAATACTTCATCCCCTACTTTATAAGTTACTCCCCGTCGTTTCAAGTCATATTATAGCTTTTGTTTTCTCTGTGCTACTTCAGTATTCTTTTTTTTGCTTCTTTAATTAGTTTTTCTATATCACCCATTTTAAATTCTGGGGCTCTTTGTTGCACATAAAATAATTTATCTAACGGCGTTATAATCTTTCTGCCTAAAAATAACTCAGCAGGAGTTTTGCCCGTTGTATCATGTTTTGCGGTCCTAAGGGCGAAAGCAAATTCATTGACATAGTTATCCCAGCTTTTATGAAAATTTTTAACATAACTACGGATAATTTTCACTATATTTCTATTGACCCGTTCCGCTATATTTGATTGCGGCCGATACGGGACCAATTTTAAATGACGTATGCCCAGTTTTTGGCACATGTCTTCAAATATATTACTTACAAATTGAGGACCATTATCCGATATAACTTTTAGGGGCGCCCCGTATTTTAAAATATATTTATTTAAAATAGAATCAGTAACTAATTTCGCGGAGGCTCGTTTTAAGGGAACAATTTCGGTCCATTTACTAAAATGATCAACCATAACAAGGTGATAGCGACTTTTATTTAACTGACTTTTTGGGAAAGGGCCCAATAAATCGATGCCAATTATTTCATTTGGAAATTCGGATTTAATACTATTTAGAAACCCGGCCGGGCGGAAATTAATATAATTAACTGCTTGACATGTTGGACAGGACTGGACATGCGCCCTTGTTAACTTTTGCAGTTCAGGAAAATAGACTGCCTCGCGTACGCGTTAGATAGTTTTTCGAATACCAGCATGAGAAGCTAAAGGGCTGTCATGGAGCTCCTGCAGGATATTTAATCTAAGACTAGCTGGGATAACAGGTCGAAATTCGATGTTGGAATTCGTAGTTTTTGTATAAAATAATAGACCGTCTATTAGTTCGTAATGGGCCGCCCTATTTCTTATCGCCACAATATCTTGGTGGCTAAAATTTTCAGGATCCTTTAAATATTCATAAATGCTTCCAAACTCAGGATCCTTACCCAGTTCGGTTATTACAGTTTCTCGGGAATTTATTGTACATGCTGTGAGCATTGCCACCTTTACGGTATTACCTTCTTCATCTATTTTAATTCTGGATAGGGCATCTGCTACGATATTTTCCTTTCCGGGGGTATGCTTGATTACCAGATTATATTCTTGTAGCTTGAGTGCCCATCTTATTAACCTTGGGGATAAGTTTTTCCCTGAGTACAATCTAGTTACCGCCGCATGATCAGAGTACACTGTTATTGGCGCTTTTCCAAAATAGACTCGGAACTTTTGCACTGCTAACAGAACTGCAAATGCCTCTCTCTCGGTCGCGGAATAGTTTCTTTGTGTTTGATTTAAAGTTCGGCTAAAAAATGCCACGGGCTGCTGATTTTGCGAAACTACCGCTCCTACCGCATAATCCGAAGCATCCGCTGAAATTTCTAAATTCTCATCCTTTTCAGGAAATTTCAACACAGGGGCTTGCGTTAATGCTTGCTTTAATTTTTCGAACGCACTATTGGCTTCGGCCGTCCACGAGAATCTTGCCTTTTTCCTTTTTAATTTTAACAATGGCTCGGCAATAGCTGCAAAATCTTTTATAAAGTACCTATAATATGAACAAAGTCCTAGAAAAGAAGAGAGCTTCTTCGCCGTGTTTGGAGTCGGATACTTTTGTACAGCGATTATTTTTGATTCGTCTGTCTCGATTCCTTTCTGAGATATTTTGTAACCTAAATATTTTAATTCAGGGGCTGCAAATTTGCACTTTTCGACATTAACTTTTAGACCGGCCTCATTTAATAAAGAAAACACCTGTCTTAAATCTTGTACATGCTGGTCGAGATTATCACTAGTAATAATGATATCGTCTAAATAGATAAATGTGGACTTCCCAAGAACAGGTCTTAACACAATGTCCATACATCGCTGAAATGTTGCCGGTGCCCCTGAAAGGCCAAACGGCATACGCAAAAATGCATAAGTGCCAGACTTGGTTATAAAAGCAGTCTTAGGCACGTCCTCAGGCCTAACCCCTATTTGAAAATAACCAGTCGTTAAGTCTAAAGTCGTCATATATTTGGTGGATGTTATGTTCCTTAGAATTTCTTCAATAATAGGTAACGGATATACCGGATATTTAGTTATGGAGTTTAATTTACGGTAGTCAATTGCGAATCTCCACCTTTTTGGATGTGTCAAAGGATAGTCCTTATTTTTCTTACATAAAACCACCGGGCTAGCATAACTACTTGAGATGGGCGTTATGATCTTTTTACGTAGCATATCGGTGATATGCCATTCTATAATTTTTTCCTTATTCTTATCATACCGGTATGCTTTGTGGCGAACTGGCATTGAATCTCCGGTGTCAATACTATGGGTAGTAACCTGAGTAAATCCTGGAATATCACTAAATAACGAAGCAAATTCACTTACCACTTGTCGGATTCTTCGCTGTTCTTCATTAGGCAGGTGGTCAAGATTTAACATCGGCGGTTCAGCCTTTTCTCCACGAACTGGTTTCATTGTCAGCTTAAGGGACGCTTCATTAAAATCCAGCGTTGCTTGTGCCTCTGAAAGAAAATCTATTCCTAAAATAATATGTGCTTGCAGATTCTTTACTATGAAAAACATTACCTTTACTTGTTCGTCCTTGATACGGACATACAGCGGTAATTTACCTATACACTTACATTTTTCTCCTTGCGCCGCTAACACTATCGTATTATCCGAATTATATATGCGTTATTTCCGAAAATACTTCCTAAAAAAATCTTCTGCCACACAGGAACACTGCGCGCCTGTATCCAGGAGTGCGGTGGCTGGGATATTATTCACCAACACTTCAATCTTCGGAAGAGTCAAATTTTTCACCATTACTGTATTTAACTTGAAGGAAGAGGGGTTTTCTTGGCCTTCGGATTTCCGCACCCTCCCGTCAGCAGAAATCCGTTTTAGTTTAAATTATTTTTCATTTCCGTGCTTTCCTTCTTTTTCCACTGGCCTTGAGACTTTTTTCCTGGATTGCTATTGAACTGTCGACGTTCGCCGGCTGTTTTTGAATGCTCGGGTTTCCTTGCCCACTGATTCGCTTTGCTTCCGTAGCCGTGTGCTTGAGTTTGCTGTAGTCTTGGCGCACCAAATTGGTTTCGCTGTTGATATTGGCGTCTTCTTTCAATGTCCGCCGTTCTTCTACTTTCAAACTGGATTGCTAGCTCAAATAACTTTTCCAGTGTAGTCGGATTTCTTAATTCAATAAAGTCTTGCACTTGGGGCAGTAACCTCGGCAAAATCACTTGAATTATCTCAGGATCCGGACGGTTTCCATACAAGAGTTTGAAGACGTGAATTTTTCTTAAAATAAAGCTTGAGAGATTTTCGATTCTTTGCTGATATATACTAAAAAGTTCCGCTTCTAATTTCGCACGATCCCTTACAACAGGGAAGGCTTTTAGTAGGTCAGTCTTGAAATTTTCGTAAGTATAGGTGGGACTTCCTGCTTAACCCAAGAGACTTCTGCCTATACATTTGAACCAATTAAGCGCTTGGCCCCTCAAAGCGCTGGTGGCTAAGGTAACTTTTTGAAATTCGTGCACGGGATAGAGCATGAAGTGGTCATCCAATTTTTCCAAAAAAACTGGTTACCGGTGAGTTTCCATTAAATGTTGCTTCTGGTTTCATCGAAGCGCGCATGGTCTGGACGATGTAACCAAATCCTTCCAGGGCGGCAGCTGGCATTTCTGGATTCTGAGCCGCTTCTGCAGGCAGCACAGGTTCTTCTTGAAACTCGGCCATGGTTATTCTTCTTCGTTGGGCGCCACTAACAGGTTCAATGTTCCGTCTTACTTTCTTCGGGAACATGCAAGGACCTGACTCGGAACAGAGAGCTTACTAAAGCTATGTTCAATAACTGTGGGAAGTAGACAGGATACACAAGAACTTTGAAAGATTTGTCGCTGTTAGCTTAAGAACTAATTTCTAATCAAGTTTATGAAAATCCTCAAAAGCAAAGATTTAATGTTGGCAAATATTGACTGAGGGAAAGCACACGAGGTATATTTGCCTAAGGAGAGAGTTGTTTCAATGGAAAACCATATAAGGAAAACTAATTCCATGAAAACCCCTATTCATCCAGTCCATTCGCTGGGATAAGAATCGGGGTCGAATTGCCAGTGTTCAGCAATTTTATGTGCTTGGCCAATGGTGGGTCCGCAAGAAAGGAAGGAAAGCATTGAATATTTCTATTTTCCCTTTTCATTAGATAATATAAAATGAATAGTCTTAAATGTAGGAAATAGTTAGACTTACTTTCACAAAACATCTGTAGTTTCATTCTACCAAATTAGTTTATAGTTTTCTAGAAAAAACATGCAGTAAGCCTCATTTCAATTTTTACTGCTGTAATTATTTTTGTCGTTGTTATTGTCATTATTATCATAATTAAGCAAATTTTTCCATAAATAATTATTACTTTATCAGGTTCAATGTTCCGTCTTACTTTCTTCGGGAACATGCAAGGACCTGACTCGGAACAGAGAGCTTACTAAAGCTATGTTCAATAACTGTGGGAAGTAGACAGGATACACAAGAAGGGTATACAAAACCCTTTATTTTTCTCTATTTACAATAATTTCCGTACTTCGGAATACAAAGACTCACTACTCGTGGTCTAAACGTAAGAATATAAACATATAACTAAACTCTAATTTAACTTTGAAATAATAAACGTGGAAGAATTGCCTTATATTAACAGGAACCGTATGTAGTACAGAGAACTGTGAACACTACAATACGTTTAAAGTTATCAAGAGGATTAACCCTCTGGCCTGGAAGGCAACCAGCAACTGAGTAAAACTTCTAAGGTAAGCGGCCTGCTTCGACTAACTGCTTCCTCTCTCTCGCTTGGCAAAAAGCCACAACTTCAATACTTGGCGTTCGCCAGACAAACTTTGCATAAATACTTTAACGCTTATAATTCTGGCCGGAAGTAGAAAATAAGAAGTGATAGTAAAGATTTAAAATAAAATAAACGTTAGTAAAACTTAAGATCCTTACAACTTAATTATTTAAGACCATGATAATGAACTAAGAAATGCTCTAGAGCATAAATTTTCATACTCTAAGTAAATGAAATTTTTTAGCCATTTCCAGTTAGTTAAACAGTATATTATTTTAATTTTAAAGACAAATTCAAGATTTAATGCCACATTGAATGCTAACCCCTAAAGAAATTCCTAGTTTACTAAATTGTGAGGATGCTAAATGAATGGTCTCATGGAATGGCAGCACTTGTCAGGGCACATCGATAATAAATAACATAGCAATGTAATGTAGCGTAAAGCAAGTGGAAAAAAAAATGATTGTTTCAGCAATCATATCTTAGCCAGTTACGGACACCCCATTAAAGTACATATTTGTAGATTGTGCAAAGCCTTTAACCTTTCTGATAGTCTTTTTACTGATAATAAACTGCCCTTGGAGATTATCTCTTCCTAGAATTAAATATTTCGAAAGAACTTTTTTAAAGTAAGCCCCCACCTAAGTGGTGCAGGGGGTTAACGATGCTGGCTGCCATACCTTTGTTTGTAAGTATATACAGCCTGAGCGAAATGAGGCCGCTTAAAATACTGGCAAACCGAAATTTCATTTGAAAGGTTACATGGTAGGAAAAGAGGGGATCTGTTCTCTGAGGTGTTCTCCATCAAAATTAGGATGGAACTTCCCTTTCTAACAGATATAACTCGATCACCCCTGTGGTGCAGCCTGAGCACCACAAAGAGCCAATACATTCAGCTGCAAGTATCCGGCCATTTGGAACAGTATCATCTTTTTCTAAACTAACTTACCATATGAGTACTGCAAACATCCGTGTGTTTTACCACCAGCTGAATGCATGTACTAGCGAAGCCATGAAACACAAAATGATTTCATCATGCGATGAAACATAAAATGCAGCTTTCAAGTTCATTAATTAATTCAAAAATTTAAACATATGTAACACTGTGTTATTTCTAATCAATTTAACATGATGTAAATGGATTATTGTTTATTAATTTAATATTAATAAATAATGAATTTAATGTCATACACCTGTATTATTGCTCATGTATTCAATTTAATATAAGTTACGGCATTATATGAGAACTCAATGTGAGTGAAAGTCCCAAAAGCTCACTAGAAATGTCTGAGAGTAACTTTATTAATGTCACGTTTGACCTTCGAAATGCCTGGCCAGGTCTTTGAACTCCCTTACACTTTGCTTCAAAAACATTCCTGTCAACAAAGGTAATTACTGTGATGTTTCGACTCTACGTTGACTTCACTGAGAGGCACAAGCATATAATGCAAGAAGTGGTAGCTCCCAAGCTTGGCCATAAAGGTAGAAAAAAAAAAAAAAAGGAAATCCAGTATGAAGTGATTTTTTTTTTTTAAACCAGCTTTGTAATTTAATAGGTTTCAAGGAATTAGAAGAATTTTCGGTTTCTTGACATTCTCAAAATGTGTAAATTGCTGGAGGTAATATTAAATCGCAAATCCTGTTTTGTACTTTGATGCAGGTTAAGAGAGCCGAGAAAATATCTCCGCAATATGAAATTCACGAATGTAAATTTGCTCGTAATGTATAAGTTATTACCTTTGCTGTATAAACGTAACCTCTTTTTCAGAAGCTATCAAGGTTAGAAATGGGAAATTTTGTGATAGTTACAGCTGCCTTTTAATGCATTTTAATAGTTTCTATTTTTCCTAAGTTAAAAATACTAATCTAATTAATTTTTTAATTAGCGTTCTTTTTTAATCATGCACATTTTTTCGCATTTAATTTTCAAAATAAGCTTTCTCGATAAATGATAAAATCCCCGTTTTAAAATATCCAACGTTGCAAAGCAAGTATATCTTAAAACTTTCAAGTTATTACGTTTGATAGCAGGGGGGGGGACTCGAAAATTAAGAGAGCTTTCGGGAAGAATGATTTAAAGATTATATCAACACTGTGATTATATCAACAACATTTCAAACATAGGAAAAATAATTTTAAATATTCCTTTATAAGAAACACATTACCTTGTAAGATGGTTTCTATACTTCAAACTTAAGTGATTTTGCCTTTGAGTTTTGTTTTGGAAATTTTATTATTTTGTCTGGCCATTTGAATGATATAGTGGCAGTGTACACTCTGTGTCCATTATACGTTCTTTGTCCCGTTGTTTTATTATTTTCATTCAGTGGATGCTGCAATAATTCCAGCTTTAATTAAAATAAGTAGAAAACAGGTAGTTCAAAGCCTTAAGTGGTATAAAGGCAGTTTTGGGGGCATGATTGTGGATGACATTACTTCAAATTCCCTTGGCTTTTTCCCTTGAGTTCACTTATTAATTCTGGATCAGATAAATTACTGAAAATTGTTTAATTATTTCCACAATACTTAGGGGAAATTTGCATATGTTTCTTAAAGTCATTGAAATACTTTGCCCAAATAATTCGCTGCTTATTCCTAACCGAAACAGCATTTTTTTCTCACTGCTAAAGCCATTGTATTTTGAAATTTGAAATTTCATTTGAATATCGAGAATACAATTTTGTTGTGCGATACAATTTTGTTCCCCCACTACTATTTTTTTTAATTCGTCATACTGTACAAAGAAAATATAACTGTCAATGATGGTCTAAAAGTGTTATCGATTGCATTATGCCAACATTAAAGCGCTTTTTAAATATATTTTTACTTCGTTGCATTTTTATTAGTATTCAAAGCTTTAACACAGGACTGATACTCTAAATAACACTCCCTATAAAGTTTTAAGGCAGAGATTGCTATTTTTTCACAAATAATACATCTTCAAAAAATGGTGGTATTATGAAGTGAGGGTTCTACCTCACCTGAACTTTTGGATGCCGTTTTTACTAAGACAAAGAGTAAGTATATTATTTTTTAAAAATTTATCAGTGATCTGGGGTCCTCTTAGAATGAGGGTCTCTCCCGACTGCGACTTGCGCGACCCCATAAATTCATTTATCCCTAAAAGCGTTATAGTAGTCTTAAGTCAAAGCATATATTGGTTACCCTGATAAACCTACAAACAAGTTTATAGTAATCGAAACAGTTCAAAACAAAGAGTTGCAAATAAGGTTACTGTTGCCCCTTCTCTGGAGTAAATTTTAGTGAAAGCTTTGCAGAAGTAACATTCTCCAGATAAAGTGAACTGTAGATGAAACCAATTGTTTACACTGAAAAGTCCTTTAAAACTCTCCCAACTTTCAAATTTTTTTTAATTAACTTGTGTATTATAACATTATAGGGAGGACGTTTTGCATTATTTTAAAGAATGATAAAATTTAACATGGCTTTCGATTTGATTTTAATGTTCTTAGTTCCCCAAAATGTTAGACAGCCAGCATTAAACTTATGCGAAACTATTATTATGTATTTTTTTAAAGTGAAATTATTTCAGAATTATATTTTATTGGAATCATTTTGCATTATTGATCCCCGTTATAGAAGTATATAGATACTGAAGGAAAGAAACGTAGTTTCTGAAGTTTAAAATAAAGTGCTTCGAACGTAGGAATGATTACTCGCAGTGACAATTTTACGGCAGCTAGGGTATCAGCATTCTGGAAATAATCAGTACTATTGAAGGTGCACGTGCATATTCAAACATGAATTATTATTGTAATTAAAAGGCATATTGACAAGAGGAAATCTGAATATTAATTTTTGAGTTAAATTTAACCATGTGCAACGCCACGTGTATCATAACATTAACAAAGCTTAACACTAACTGCTTATTACTTTTGTTCTAGCTATAATAAAATTGCAGATTATTAAAATCAAAAACAATAGCTGAAATGTGTTCAGTGATAAGTAATATTAATTTTGCTATAGCTCATGTACGGAGAAATTCCTTTTGCTTACTTTCGTGGATGTGGAAATTTTGAAAATGAGAGATGCTCTAGCAAAGATAGCCATGAAAACGTCACATTGATTTAAATCTCCGTGTTTCTGTTTCTCACTGGAAACGCTTCTACAGAAAGGATATCTGTGTTTGGAACAGAGAATATCTGGCACAATGAACCAAACGTTTGTTTTCCTGCAATGTTTCACAGAATAAACATTATTCAGTTTTCAGAAGATTTAAGTAACTCAATTTTTACTGGGCAAGGCAATTTTAAGAGCTATTTAAAGCGATTTTGGCTTGCTTCGAATGCCTTGTGCAGCTATGGTAGCGGCGATGAGGATGTAAAGTATATTCTTTTTGGGTGCATTCATCATGTCCACCAGAACGAGATATTTCAGACAACTTTGTTTGTCTATCTGTTTCTTGACCAACAATTTTTTCTGAACGTTTTCTAACTAAAAAGACAGTTTCTGCTTTTCGGGATTTCATTCTCAGTTTAAATTATTGAGTTCTTTTTAGTTTATTACTTTTTTATTTTATTTATTCTTTTACTTATTTTTATTTATTTATTATTTTTATTTTGTTACTTTTTATTTCATTTTATTTTTCTTTTACATATTTTTCTTTTATTGCTTTTATACTTTATTTCCTCTTTTACTTATTTTTACTTAGTTATTTTTATATAATTTCATATATTGGCAGTGCTATTGTAAATTTATTTACTTATTTTGTTAGTGCTATAATTTACATGTGTAAGTCTCGTGGTATAATTTGGGGAACACGGAAAGCTAAAATTAGTGTTAACAACAACAACAACAAAAACAAAAACATTATAGGCGCAGTCAACTGGCTCCTTTTAAGTCATTGATTGTGCAATTGGTAACTTAGTGCAAAGGATTTGCCACAAACCTTTGTTTCCAGCAACATTTTAGTTTTCCTCGCAAATATCGTCGATGTGTGTAATTGGCATTCGTTCGTTCATACGATTGAAGAAATTTTAGAATTTTGCTGCCAGATGGAGAAAGATTCTAGATATTATTTCGAACAACTTGAGATTAGGAAAGCAACACAGAAATTAGGAAATCGCATTAGGAAAACAACACAGAAATTAGGAAATCACATTAGGAAAACAACACAGAAATGGCCGTATCTCAGGTTAGATAAAGAGAGGTGGTGTAATTTCTAATTGTAAAAAGAGCGTCCATAACAATTAATTGATCAACGGACTTGCTATTTCAAGCGCTTGCTCAATAAAGTTTAGTTTACCCATGGTCATATATATATAACATTAATAAATGAGCATGAAATTTACTTTTGGTATTCTGTGCTGTCACGGTGAAGTTTTTCTTCAGCTATCCTAATTCGGTTATTGTCTGTGTAACCCTTTTTAGGTGTGTGATATGATATTCTGCTTCAGAAAAGACAATCATTCTCCCTGAAACGTTACCATGAAGAATATTGTAAAACGCATCGTTAATAAGCACTTTGTCGTATTGAATAACTTAACCTAATATATTTCTACAGTTAAAAACCTTAGTTTAACCTTAATTAATACTATCAAGCTTGTTAAAGTACCTCTAGAGGATATCCATTCTAGCGGTTTTAATGGTAAAGAACTAGATAGCTAGTTGATAATTTAAGAAATAATTATAAAATATAGTTTTATGTCATTCACTTAGTTTTATGCTAACATTTTTAAAACCTCCAGCCTATATAGGTTTCTACGATTCTTTGCTTTGGCCAATTGGGCTTGTAGAAATTTGTGTGTGTTCTAAAGTTATTTGTACGCTATAACTATTTGTGAATACAGTGCATAAATTATTATTATGAAGTTTCTTTTCCAGCAAATTCATTTCTCTATATTTTCATGAAACCTCAATTTTCCTGTGACACAGTTTCTTAGAAAAAAAAATTTGGGGGAAGAACTGTAATGGAGAACTCGTTGTAGTACTGCATCTGTCTGAATTATTATGTTTGTCATCATAAAATTCACACCGATGTGGATTTCAAAATAGGAAAGTCTAATAGTTATGATACAATACATCATCCGAAAAAATAATCGTGTAGACCAGCGGTTCTCAACCTTTTGATTAACACGTACCATCTAAAAAAATTGAAAACCTTTAGTATCACCACTACAAAGTACTACTACCACCACCACTCTTGAACAAAGCTCAGATCGCATAAAGTTGTGAGTGTTAGAGAAAGAACTCAATCAGGATGTTGGGATTTTAATATTTAAATTTAATACCTGAAAATACTTTGCTTCTTTCATTACCACCTACTTTTCTCTTGCGTACCACCGGTTAAGAACCCCTGGTGTAGACAACTTTAAGTTAAATAATTAAAACTCTGTCGAGGTGCATTTACTTGCAACCCATCATGAAACATCCAGGAATCCCGGTTGAAAATGTAATTATAAGTTTTACCATACTTCCGGTTCCGTTCCTAACGGAAATACTTGCCTTCGTTTTTGATATCCAATTATGTGATTACTTTTATCCAATTCTGTTATCAGGAAATTCGCGATGGGCATAAAAATGTTCAATTTCAGTAACTTCCGCCGTATGTGTTGGTTAGAAGTAGGTAATAATATTTACACCGGATCAGCTTGTAAAGATTATGTGATTAGATTAAAAGTTAAGATTAAGCGAACAATATTTAGGTAACTCAAATTTAATTTTCAAGTTACCTAGCTTTAATAACACTGATCAATTTTCCATGCAACGCCTATGCGTGAACTTCAAGGTTGAATAGTATATTTATACTGATTTTTATGGCGTTTCTAAATGCGTTTTGAGGTTCAACGGGAAAAGTAGATTGCCTGAATGATTTAAGTTTAATGGTAATTCTTCTATATAGATCTTATGTTACATTATAAGATATCGTCTTATATTTTAACGTTAAAGTATTCACCGTTAGTTGTCAATTTATTTCTGAATGCAAAGCAGCTGGGTCTTAAAAACCATATATTAACGTTCGCAAGCATTTCGTTGCGGTATGAATTATTCGAGCCTTAAGTAAACAACACTAATGTTATTTAGGTAACTCAAATTTTATTTTCAAGTTACCTAGCTTTAATAACACTGATCAATTTTCCATGCAACGCGTATGCGTGAACTTCAAGGTTTAATAGTATATTTATACTGATTTTTATGGCGTTTCTAAATGCACCTTTCTCTATTTATGTTTCGGGAAATAAGTCTCTAGTTCGTTATTTAGAGCTTGCACTTCCCAAATAATCTTGGAATTTATTTTATAGTTGCATTTCTAGGCTAGAATATTCCAAAATAATACGGTAGCCCCGTCTTCTCTGACGTAGAGAAAGCCTTCGGTTATTAAATTCTGCTTGTAATTTCTCCAAATTCTCCGTACTACCGTTGCTTTTAATTATTTATACATGTCTGAATTTCTTTAAAGTTGATAACATTGTTTAGTCTAATGAGGTTACTTACGATAATTTTTTTTTTCTTAAAAAATACCATTTCGCCGCCCAGACGGTATAGTGGTTAGAGAAGCCAACTGCGATACTAAAGAGCCCGTGTTTGTATCCCGGAGAAGGCATGGTTGTAATTGTCCGCCTCTTCATAGGAGGCAAAGGTGGCCCGCTTATTAAGTGCATCCATAATAAAGTGACCGTAGTGGTCACTTTATTATGGATGCACTTAATAATGGTCTTAGTAGTCACTTTATTCAGGCCTTAGTAGTGGCCAAGCCGAAAACGGCTGAGGGCCCCGCCATTGGTTAAGAAAAAAAAAAAAAAAACATATCCATTACTCTTTTTAAAAATTAATGTGCTGGTCGTAGCTATTTCTCGTGAGCAGTTAATATACTCCTCAAAATGAGGGGGGTGAAGTCGCTCTGGACATTGATGATTCGACCTGAGTTCGATTCCAGGCGAACGGGCTGGCTGCATGGGCTTTTTTTGTGGTTTTCCCCATGTGTAACGTCTATACGAGCCAGATCCCCTTAGAAGATCCTTCACGAAGGCATTCCTTCTTTAGGTAGATAGACCTAGAGTTCTTTGCCGAAACCAAACCAAACCTGGAAGTGATTCTTACATTTCCAAAGTATGATATTAGTTATGAAAAAGTATAAGTTGGGCCTTACAAGAGAAAATTGCTCAAGATTTATTTACAGTTTTCCACTAAAGTTTCATTTCCTTCTCTACGGAAACAAATTCGTTATGCCATGTTCAGAGAAGGGAGTTCTTTGAAAATACATCGCTTTTAGTTGTCGTTTGATTACCATAAAAATAAGTTCAAATTGTATTTGTTACTATTCTTATTTAGGATCACGACAAAATTCCATTTTTCAACAAAGTAATGTACAAACACTTATTACCTGAATCTACTTATAATATTTCAGGTGTCCCTCAGACGCTGAGTGGTAAAACCGCTAAATACTGGAAGTTCGACTCGGTTTCAAATTCTGGCAAACGGGCTGACTACAAAGAAGTTTTCGTAGTTGCGCCTATATCGAACGTGAATACGATCTAATTTCTCTTAAAACGTCTGCCACGATTGCATCCTATCCCGTAGGTGAACATTCCTGGTATGCCTTGCTGTAATCCAAATAATCTAAGTTTATTCCGTCTCGGTCAAGTTGATCTTTCTGTTCAGAAGTTCTGGTACTATACAGTCGTGTAAAGAATATCAACAGGTGATATATCAGAGCTTTTGCTAGTCCATCGACAAAATCCGCAAAGAGGCAAAATTGTTGCAAATCGCTCAAAATGATATGCATGATGGAGGTAGAGAAATTCAAAAAAATCGCCATGTTTTCTCTTCGAATGAAAGTTCTTCCTAATGGATTTCTCTTACATTTTAGACTACTTAGATTACAGCAAAGCTCACACGGACTACCTAACTAAGGGGGAGGGAGGCTTTTGCGGGGAACTTTTTAAGGGAAATGGTTTGTATTCACGTTATATATGAGGAAAAGTATAAAAATTCCTATGCAGCCAGTCCGTTCGCAATGGTTTTAACCCGAGTCAAACTAATAGTGTGACTCATCAGCAGCCGAGCAGTAAATGCCGCTGAATATGGTAGTTCGGTCTGAGGTTCGAATCCCGGCGAAAGGGCTAGCTCCAAGGGCGTTTTCGTGGTTTTCCCTATGTGTAACGTGGATACGAGCCAGTTTTCCTTAAAATGTCCTTCACGGAGCATCCCCCTTTGCTGAATAGTGCCGAATGCTGGAGCACGTAATTAAAAAAGAAAATACCAGTGCTCAGCTGTTTTACCGTTGCTAGTGAGCTGGTGAGCTCATTTAATCTTTAAAAGATTTTTTTTAAATTTTTAAATTTTTTTTTTGGACGATATTTATAAACGAATTTAGTTTCCAGTTTTTAGCATTCTGCCCCCCTTCTTCAGAGTGATAATGCAGTAGGTCTAAAAATGCGTATATTGAAGTTATGTCAAATTTGAAAGATTTATGTAATCGTTAAATAAATTCAAATTTCTCTCCTTATGTTAACTTCCTCTTGCTGGTCACTTTAATTCTAATACTGCACAGAAATGATGCTCAGATCCAATCAAAAATGAATAAAAAATTTGATTTATTCAAATCCTCCCAGAACACTTTGTTTTATGATTTTAGATGTTATTGCTAATGACGAAAATCATAAAACAAAGTGTTCTGGGAGGATTTGAATAAATCAAATTTTTTATTCATTTTTGATTGGATCTGAGCATCATTTCTGTGCAGTATTAGAATTAAAGTGACCAGTAAGAGGAAGTTAACATAAGGAGAGAAATTTGAATTTATTTAACGATTATACAAAATCTTTCAAATTTGACATAACTTCACTATACACATTTTTAGAACTACTGCATTATCACCCAAAGAAACAGGAATTGTAGGTTTGAAAAAAATTCGTCAAACCAATGATGGTACTTACTTATTATCCCGTCGACTACTAACAGAAATTTCTGCAGCGGCCGACAGTTGCCAATCGTTACTGCGGAATTTTAAAGGAAGTTAGTCATCCATAATCGGCGCTACTTGGCCCTTCGACGGGATAATACGTAAGTACTCAGATGACTATTATAATACCAGAAACCTATTATAGTTTTAGCTCTTTTTCATTAAAAAAACAATACGCATCAAACAATTTTCTACTAAAAGAGTGAAATGCTAAAAGAGTGATATGCATCATTCTTTTAGGAAGAAAATATACGCTGGTTATCGGCTCATTTTAATTGTGTTAAAATATAGATAGTTAACTTAGTTTGGTTCATTTGATTACGGCAAAGCACACAAGAACTATCCGCCTTTTGAGGGAGGATGCATTCGTGGAAGTCTTTCTATAGGAAATAGCTCGCATCCCCGTATATTACCCATGAGAAAAACCACAAAAATGCCCATGCAGCCAGCCCGTTCGCATAGAATCCAACCCATATCGAACAACCAGCGTTCAGCGACTTTACCGCTCAACCCCTAGTGGGCTGACAGGTAATTACAAAGCAGTATTATTGATTATTGTATAATGTAAACTAAAACTTTCCATCGTCATTTACCATTCTTCCATGCTTTAAACCGTAATTTTTCACATTTTAAGCACATATATTTACTTAAAAATTATTTCCAATAAGTTTCTAATTACATAATACAAGGAATAAACGTTTCCGTTCTTTTACTGTATTTTAATCACTTCCCATACCTGCCTACAAATGCGCCTACTTAATTTCGTTTTATTTATTTTATTTATGCCGTAAAGATATATCGAATTAATGAAGTCCTTATTAATTTCATTTGTTGAGGCCTATATAATTGTAAATTAAGAAAATATATAATTTCCTTTGAATCTGACGCTTTTGTGCAATTAGAGCTACTTTCTTTCTCGAAATGTTTGCCGCCCCTGAGGTCTACTTTAGTCCTCAGCGTGTGTCATTATACGGCCCTAAATATAGATGTGCTTCTATGTCGCAGGCTGAAATTGACGTCATGTCTGACGTTTAAATTTTATTTCTGAAGTGCCAGTTATAATTCGTTGTTTATACATTATCATTTATATACATATATACATGTATATGTATATATATGTGACAAAAATTGCATTAATGCTATTGTTCATTACAGCAGTCTGTATCTTCTCCACTCTCCGAGCAGGATGATGACGGGGGTAGCTTTGAGGAGGCAGACTGTCCCTTTTCAGTGTCTGTCAGCGCAGTCAGCAGCTTAATGGTATTCTGAACGCTTAGCGTTCAGTGCTCTCCCAGATTTCTCCCGATATGCTAAGCTACTGTTTGCTCAGGTAAGGCCGCAGGTAACGAAATGAAAGTATGATTCTTCAAATTCTTCTTTTCAACTTTATTTGAAATGATCTTTTATCAAGCTGCCAGCTTATAGGTTTATTATGATTTTAAAGAGTGTTCGTTTTTAATAAAGAAATAATTTCAAAAAGTTGCAAGGATTTTTTAATTTGTTATGAATTGTAAAATTGTAATTGTTTAAATATTGTGGTTTCAGTTTCATTTTTCCCAAAACTTAATCTTACAAGCTTCAAATCATATATTTATCGATTCTCTTATAAAATAATATTTCACTTAAGAATCTTTTCAGCTAATATTTTTGTTATTTATATCAGCTTTAATTTAAAAAATATGTCTTCTAACACTTTGCATAACTACATAAAAGAATAAATGTGCAACTTTTATTTCATAGCTTTTTCTTTTTCTATATAAATCTCTTTTGCAATGTTTTTATTGTATTATATGTGTTTTATATATAAAACTAGAAGTACTTTTTTATACCGTGAGTAACTCATGCATTGTATTTATTATTTATGCACTGTATTTATTACGTCATTATTTTAATCTTTTCAGTTACAATAAGAATTTTAAATTAATAAAAATTGAATTATTAATAAGAAGTTCTTAAATTGATTTCACTAAAATCTGCGTAATGATTGCATATTATTATTCATTACACTTTTTTCTTTATTCAATTTTATTCGCAATTAATATGCGAATTATGAAGTCTAAAATTATCATTTTTGTCTAAGTTTTTCTGTTCCTTTATAATATTCTTTTCGGTAAAATTTATTATGCTAATGATATAGTTTAGTCATAACGAAGAGAAAATAATTAAAAAATTAAATCTGAACTTTGACATGTTAACAAACTTTAAAATTAGGCAAAAATTGACCTTATTATTGAATTAATTTTCGAAAAAGATTTTCATTTGGAAATTAGCTTGATCTAGACACCTTCGTACTAAGTTTATTACATTAAGTATAACACAGAAATAAATTAATAATAGCTTAAAAATTATTTTTTTTTAAATTTTTCTATAAAAATTATAATAATTTTACTCTGAATTTTTTATTATTCATTTATTGATATTTTAATATTTTATTTTGTAAGATTTGGCTTTAAAATTTAAAAAAATATATTTAACGTTTCGGTACCAGGTAAGTAAAATAATGCTTCCTAAACATCATTTATGGAACACGTTAATTCTACAAATTTCCACACACATTTTCAGTTAGGTGTTTTGTAGTTTATATATATATTTTAAATTATGTCTTAGTCAAATATATGTTATTAATAATTTGAAAGTTAACTTAAATAGCTTAAAATTATTTGTCGAGTATAAAAGAGCCTCATATCTTGATCAATGGCAAAACTTTAGTTACAAATGGCCAGTAACGTTATAAGGTATTTTTTCCTTCCTTTCCGCATGCCAACTGCAAGCACACTCGACGTGTACTCGAGAAGTCCGGAGTTCGAGTCCCGGCGAAGGTACTGTCCATTTTTTACGTCTCCTGCTTCAAAAGAGGCCTACTGAGTCTACAATGGCGTCCGAACTAAAGAGGTGGTGGACGATAATTTGTCACTAACAGGATTTGACGACAGGGTCCCTTCATCCCCAGCCACCCTTTGATAGGGGGAGTATATGAAGTATTTTCTCCTCCCTTTCCGCATCCTTTCGTGGTGTAACTGAAAGCATACTCGATGCGTATCCCAGGCAGGGCTAAAGGGCTGATTCTTCATCTTCTCGCACAGATTGGTGACGTAGATGGGTTCACTTGCTAATCCTTTGCATTCAGAGTGCCTTATTCGGCCTTCAGCTTCATTAAGTATTTCCTTGAAAATTAAAAGCTTTGAAGAATCGTGTAGTAGACAATATGAGTTAAGATTTAGGACATGAAATTATACGCATTTAAGTTAGTGATACAGTTGAATATAGTACACATACTGAATTATAGTATACATAAAACATAATCTTAAACTAATTTTTAAGATGGAATATGCATTAACTGTTATTCATTTTTTTTCAAAATAATTTTTTAAATATATGTAAATAATTAATAATAAGTATTCATAAATTTCTTCACTTATGGAAGAATTCCTTTTGCCTTTAAACTATAAATATTTACGCAAATAAAGCTTTTGATGTTAGTCACAAAATAATTTCTGCAATGGGAAAATTATATAAAAAATATGCAAGAACATTTTCAGAATATATGTTATAAAGGCCTTTTTCCTCTACTTGATTAAAAAATAATTAATGCTAATTAATAGGTTTCGTAATATATTAAATCGAAACAAATTTCGCTTCTTTTACTTTTATGATTCAATTAGCATTTGGAACGAGTAAATCATACTTTCTGTAAGCTTTTACAATGCTATAAAAGTGTTATTATGGATCATCACCATTATTATGCAGCGTCACTTGCTCATAAAATAATGAAAACATTTTAGACCAATATTTGTATACTTTCGTATACAAATACCAGTTTAAGTATATTCACGCATATATTCTTATACATTAAAAGTATATATTCTGATAATAATTTATTTTATGCAGAATTTCATTCATTCCGGTTTTCTTAGTTGTTTATTATTCTTAGTTGTTTATATTGTTTATTATTTATATTAGTTGTTTAGTTCTTAAAATATTTTTTAACCCAAAGGGTGTTAGTCCAGAAGGGCTATTAATCTGAAAACAGCATTTTGCGTCGAATCGCTGTAAAAAGCTGTATCACTTTTCAAATTGATGCCATCAAATATTATCGCTGTGTATTATATTTAAAGAAATTAAATAATCAAGACTCTGTATGAATGTATGCATATTTCTTGCATTGTAAAAAAACAACGATACCTAGAGTTATCAAATTTTGAATAATGTAGTCTTCCACCTGAACATGGGCAGCTGGAATCCCGAGTCTTAAATTTCAAATTTGTTTTATTATCTATTTCCTACTTTTAAACTCTGATGAATTTTCGATTAAGAAACTCAACGATTTCAAAGCGAGCAGTGGCAACACTGTGTGGAATAAAGTATTTTTATCTCTAGCGTGCGAGACTGTCTATCGGAAATTCTAAAGATATGCTGTTTTTAAATATTTTTAGCCCAAATTCTCTCGACATGTGTATGTATGTATAAATGAAACCCCCCCTTGGGCGTAATATAAAATAAAAAAATCGGAAAACTTTCAGATATTTTTAAATAATTAATTAATTATTCTGTAAAATAATTTTTAAATGCTGTTTCTCAGATCCTGTAATTACTAACATTGTGTTAGAGGTTCGAACAATTACAGTACTGCATATTGACTTTCCTCATGGCTATTGCTGTTATCATTTTGAAGTTCAAGACATGCCTTTATAGAACTTGAATTCTGAATTTCATAAAACGCACTTCATATATTTTTTTCTTTTTTGTTGCCTTTGCTGCCTTGATGTGTTCTGATAACTTACCAAGTCAGGTACATTAACAATTTGGATAGAATATTTTTTGTCTGTAATCCCAACAAATATTTTACATATCATTATTCTCATACTCAGATTCACTGAAATGGTTGTTGCTGATTTTAGCATTCTTTGTATCGACAGTACCCGCTCTTTGACATCTATGCAGCTACTCTTTTCTTAACTGAATGCTTCTATGAGAAAATCGATGAAATCTTATGCTTGCTTTATGATACACAGTACCGCAGGTAGCGACGACACACGACATCATTTCTCAATATTTTCACGTTACAAACATTTTCTAAGCACAAATTCAGTTAAAAAATATCTTCAGTTATAATTTTCTAGTACAATGAACTTCTTTCTATGAACCTAAGAAGTAGGAGATCTAAGCTTTCACACTGTGAGTTTTGGTCAGTAGGCGAGGTAGCCGTCACATAACATCTGGTGTGCTCCACGAGAGGGTTCGTATCGCTATCGAGGAATGAAATTCCCCTCGAAGGAATGACACAACCCTTGTCTTTCTTTAGCCCTGTATCCGAGAGGTCCGTAGTTCGAATCCCGGTGAGGGAGCGGCACGTTTTTCTCGTCTCCAGCAAGAAGAAAAAATGATAATAATAATAATGACTCTACAACTATCTAACTTACTATCACTTACAGAACAAAGATCCCTTTGAAGTAATTTCGCATTGTGTTTGTAACCTTAAATACGAGCCCGTTGCTATTTGGAAAGCTCTTACGAAGAGGGTCTTTTTTTTTTTTTTACTAAACAGACAGTCCACGAAAGTTTAGCTATTGTTACAACATCAATCAACCGGTCTGATTGACTGACTGTCATGTACCCTGAGGCATTTTTATTTCTACAAGTTGGTGTAACTACTCTCGCTTCTGAAATCAGGAAAATCCCCGAAATTCTTCGCGGTGAAAAGGCCAGATGGCGCCTGTCGTTGGCAGCAGCCTTGGGCATCATATCGGGAACAGTGTGACTTTGTACAGTTCCACCCCCCGTTTTGAAGAGGAGCACACTGGGAAACGGTCCGAGGGCCTTCGGCGCCTCTTTCCCTACCAACAGCCTCTCGAGAGGACTTTCAGTTCGCCGTATATTTTAAGTGCCCTCATGCTGCGTAGATACTATACAGTTACAAACATCCATGTCTTCTCCAGAATTCAAACATGGGCCCTTGGGTATGGCTGTCAGAGTCACTAACCACTATCCCGTTTGGGCGGCATTTCTACAAGTTTCATATCTTTGTTGCCTTTACCAGATAATATTTTAATTTTTTTTCTGCCTCCTTTCCACGCGAATCCGAAATAATAAAATCAACAGCTTATTTCCTAATTACAGATATTGAAGGATATCTGAACATCACTTTCCTGGTCACAGGACGTAACGTTTTTAGTTCTTTGGTTCGGTAAATACGAAACAGAAGCACAAAAATAGAGTAGAAATGTAGTAGTAGCCTTTTGGTGTAGTGTATATATGAATAGTGGCTTGGTAGACAGGAACAATGTCATCATAAATATTTATACTATACCATATAAAATATACATAATATTTAAATATGTGCTCAAAAGTTTTCCCTTTGGTAATTTTTTCTTCGAAATTTAAATGTAATTTTAAGAAGAAATGTGGTCCAAAATTATAAGCATTCTCCTAATGCAATATGATCCGCTAATTTCCTTTCTGAACATCTTTACGATGCCTTCCCGCCAAAGGCACATAACAAGCACCCCATAGATTGAATGCACAAGCTCTTTCTTTGCTCTTTCTTTTCCTCAATTAATATACAGCACAATGATAAGTGACCTTATTATTAGATACTTTAATCTGTACAAACATACATACTTTGGCACAGTTAGGAAGTGTCTTCCAAACCGATGGAAGTAAGAATTGAAAGTTATTTGTTCGTTTCTATTCTATCTATGCATTGCGATATTTATGCAATGAACGTGAAAGCAAAAGTGTGAAAAGTTAAAGAATAACAATTTAAGCAAAATGTAAAGTTTCTTATGAACAGGACTAATTTAGTGCTATTGAAAAGATAAAAATTAAACGTACCATAAAATTTTTTTAAGAGTGCAAAATATTATTCTTTGTCCATTCAATTGTTTCTTAGTTTTAATAGGAAAAAAGATGCATTTAAACAAAATTTAGCAAAATAATTATGGTAAAATGAGGGTAAAATATTTAACGAAACAAAATTATTTTATACTTTTTTTTTAAATTTTTTAATCATCGTAACAGGAAAGAGGAAAAAAAAGACAGTCTTTTGCTTCAGTTCTTTAAAATGTTTGTCTTCACAGCAGCAACACAAATTTAGGACATTGCTTCTAGAAGAGGGAATTATACTTGCTGTTCTTTTTGTGTAATTTAGGTCGATAAATTTATTTATAGTTCCTTTCGTAAGGATTCATAGATTTACATTCTTGTGCATTAGCATTCAAAATCACGATAAATGCTTTTGGATTGCTAAACTGGAGCAGCTGCATTTTCTCGCCCACAGGCGAGAGAAAGATGACCTGTAAAACTTAACGAAGAAGTACGGAATCGCTGCGTGTATTGCTTTATAAGTGAAACCACTGCATAATTTTAAATTGGGCAACTTCAATATGTTCTTATAATTAATTGCCTAATCATATTATCATTATTAATAATAAGTCTACCTTAAGCTGCTTTACACAATTTTATTTTAAATCTGGGCAGTTTATGCTTGTTAATGAAATTTTGGACTGCTTGTGCTACGGTGGAGTATTCAATTCCTTTAATGCATTAAAAGTTCAATAGCGGGAAAGACACATCGAAAATTTGCCAATCTGTATGTAGGTTATAGATAAGCATGTAAATGGTTAACAGCGCAACACATATGCAAGTAATATGTAACAGTAGCGCTCCTTCCTCCAAGTACTATAACAGGAGATAATTCAGGGCCAGTGTTGTCGCTGGTTTTGTTCATGAAAGAATCATGGGTGGTGTGATTCATAGATTGATCATGTTCATGGTTGGGTGCTTCGATAAAAAACACAGCAATGATACGACCAAGTTTCAAGGTTTGATTGAGGAAGAATTATGAGATTACGAAAAGGCGGATTTTCCTCCTGAGGTATCTGTAAGCGTGTTGGACGGAATAAGGCCACGGTAATGAGAATGTATCTGGCTTCAGTGGGTTGAAGAGGGAAGAACCCATTGATATGAGTGATTGCAACAACCCCGACACATAAACAAACGACAGGCCTGGCATCCGGTGCTAATGGCAGTTTGAATGACAGTACAGCCACATCAAACATCTTAGTTCAACAGCCACAGTACTCCCCCCCCTAAAATGCTTTAATTAATAGTTCTCCAGTAGATAAACACTAGCAGTATTTGGAGTTTTAGGTATTAGAATATATTACACTTCGTCAATGATTATAAAATTTACAAGATTTTCAATAATATTTCGATATTTTTTGAAACTCTGCCGAAATATGTTGCACAGCCGATATTCTACAATACCTACAGTGCAAACGAAGAGCGAAAATACTTTAAATGTGCGTAAAATGTTTTTTTAATTAATAGCAATCTCTAAAGGCTACTACATTTAAACTTGCTGCTCTGAAAGTTGAGAAAGGCGTATTAAAACTCTTCAACATTCTCAGGATTGCTTTGAAATTTAGCATGTTCAGGAGTTGCAAGATTCAGTTTCTTAAAACTGAATGAGGATTTAGCTTGCGATACCTGTTTAATTGGATAAAGCACTGTGAATGACGCAGATAAAAGAAGAGCCATATGAGATAAGTAAATTAAAAATCAAAGCTGCAAGATTACGAAGCTTGCGAGGCTCTCGACACAAAGCCTCGAACCACCGGAAATGATTACGCTAAGTGTGCCTATCTTCTGGTTTCAGGGACTGCTGTTAAATTGAGGTTGGTGACCGCTGATATTAAGACCTTTGGAAATTATTTTCGGAAACCTTTCAGCTAAACTAACGACAAACCCGCTTGATATTTTGACCTGGGTCAACTCCATTCAGCGCACCCCATTGGGGCCTCTTTTAGTTGTAGCTGTTGCGTTAAGAGTCCATTTTCCGTTTACGTCAGAAGTTCTCGAATTTATCTTTCTCCCCCCCCCTCTTTTTTTGAATGGAAGCAATTTTTTTTCAACCTTCTTTTTGTTCGTGGTAAATGTGTTGATTTCAAAGCAAAAGGAAGTAAAATAATAGCAATTAAATAAAATGATTATAACAAAGCGATAATGATACTTCAGGCCTGCTTTTTATACCAGTTACTTTTTATTTACAAAAACCGATGGAATATTTTGTTGTTGTTGTTGAATATTTTGTCGCTTCTTGCTTGAAAAGTTGTTACTTGTGATGTATGAGTTATGAAGATTGAAATATAATAATTTTTACTTTGTACCATCAAATTTTTTCACTTCGAAATTTGAAGAATTTTTTAGCTGAAATTCTTTCTTTACCAAAAGTTCGCATTTCGGAAGAAAAAAAAAAAAAAAAAAAAAAAAAACTGAAAGGTTTCAGATTTTAAATTACGTACAGAGGGGCGTTTTTTTAACGTTTTGTGCGTTACCTTTATTTATTAAATATCATGTTCTTTGCCCTTAAACCATAAAATTCAGTTCAATAGGAATGTTGTAAAATAATTTTAAAATGAGCAAATCTTTAGAATTTCCGATACACAGTTCAGCGCGCTGGAAATAAAAAGGTTTTTCTCCCCCGTAGAGTGTTGCCATTGCTCGCTTTTAAATCGTTGAGTTTGTTACTCAAAAATTCGTTACAGTTTTACAAAATATGAAATCGATAATAAAACAAATTCCAAATTTCAAATTTGGTCATCCACATGCCCATATTCGTAGGAGGATTACGCCATTCAAAGTTCGATGGCTCTATGTACCGTTTTTTTATCTCAATGCGAGAAATAGGCATATATTTATGCAGATTCTTCATTATTTAATTTCTTCAGATATATAATGCAGGACTCTAACATTTGGTGGCAACAGTTTGAAAAGTGATTCGCCGTTTATAGTGATTCAACGCAAAATCGCAAAACAAAAACAATAGTCCTTCAGGGGCAAAACCCCTTTGGACTACAAAAAAATTCTTTAAAATAGCTGATATGAATTTTTCCACATATTTATGCAATATATTTCAGAAAATATTTTATCGAACAAAAATAATTAAATCTTAAATGATAACTACAAATATATTTTGCACGTATTGATTTTTAACTACCTAATTAATTATGCCTTTTCAAATTTACCTGTTTAAAAGATGGAATTTTTAAAATCACCATTAACATTAATTTTTTTACCTATTTACTTTTTTATCTAATAACGACCAAGCAAATGGACCGAATGAAAAAGGGGAAGGCAGCCTTCTTCGAAGATTTTGGGAAAGCAAGTTTACTCTTCAATTCATTTTATCATAGTCTGTAACAATAATGGAACAATCAGACCTCATAGACTCAGTTAAATGCTAGAGCAGTTGTAGGCTTTGGTGCTACTATAGCGTGATGGTACGAAGAATAACATTTTCTTACTTTCATCTATATACTGACACCATCTAGGACGGTTCATATTTAATTTTTCAAACATTTGACGCAGAGTTGTCACATCACATTACGTTTATAGCGTTATACAGCGTAAAAATGATACAGCTGCATTTAGGCTGTAATAAAACATCTAGTTAACGCATATGGGTTTCGTCGAGGTCTCAAATACATTTTCACTTCTTAAACGTTATTCTGCGTCGTGCAAAGAATTTATTTTTGTTGCCACGGATAGCTCACAAAAAATAGCTTAACAGACGTTTTCTTTTTTTATTTCCACTCTCTTTTTTTCAATCGCTTCCCTGTCATGCGTGCTCGATTCAGAACGGCAGCAGTCTTCATAACTCCTCTGCCTGTGAATACACCTTACAAATTGCGTGGAGCTGCAAGAAATTCTTATTGGTAATGCATTTTCTTTGTCAAGTGGTGTTTGATGGTTTTTAAAATCCTACTTCTAAAGATTTTAATATTAAAAAACTTTGCTTTTTAAGTACTTTCTTATCAAATGTTCCCAAACATAATGTAAACATCTCATTTCTCCTCTTTTTTAAAAAATTGTGGTAGAAAACTCTTGCATAAATAAAATTGCAGTACCAAGAAAAAACATTAAACAGGTTTCTTTATGTTTCTTACCAATCAACTAGTTGGATTTTTCCCAAATTTCCAAATTTTTCTTTCAGAAATACTATGAAAAGCAGGTTTGAATCAAGCTTCTTAAAAATTATGTTAGTGCGTATATAATCATTTACACATTCGAGTGGCGAATTACTCAAAGGTAAGTTTTTTTTATTTCTGAAATTTTTCATTACATATAAATATATAAATTATCTAAAGTAATAAAATATACAAATTATAAATTATACTATATATAGACATATATATAGATATAGATATATAATATTTATGTGTTTGTGTGTGTGTATATGCATGTATGCTGTTTCTCACAGTATCCAACTTTATAATGTTATTATATTTAATTATTAAAATGATAAAGGAATTGAATTCGTTAGGAATTTTTTCGTATTTTTGTATTTAATGACTGGTAGGAATCATCGATTTCTTTTGAAATCAGGGAGCAGTGTCGAAAGGTTTCCTGAAATTACTGCCGAATTCTATATAACTAACATTCCAGTTATTTGCTGAGTAATAAGCGTCCCATCTACAAGCAGTGTCAAATGCTTAATGCAATAAGCATAATTTAGCAGATCTTAGAAGCCAAAGATCTAGATGGTTCTATTAAAGACAAAATCTTCATCTACTATTGCATTAAATGTATAGGATTCTCTACTGAATTCTTCTGCTGATTGAGATTCATTATGTGTCTGTAACAAAACTCAGCTGTCAACTACCATGTTAACTATTATTATATATATGTTTCATTCCTGGAATTTTTTTAATTTATAAAATGAAACATAACGTTATGAGCAAAAACATAATATATGTTATAAAAATGAGGAAATTTAGTTGAAAATTTAATTACGTTGTGGAATTAAACAAAGTTGGGTGATGTTGGAATATCTGTTATTTATTTTGAAAACCATTTACACGCTGAAATAGGTTAAGTATTTCGGGAAACATATAGAGGATGCCTATTATGTTTTTAGTGGTATTTCCAGTTACTACAAATAGAGTATCATATATAATTATTGATGCTAATTAAATAAGAATTACAGAAGAATACCCATTAACCAGAGTAATATCGTGTGTTTTACTCGTAATTGCAGTTACTACAAGTACAGTAGCCTGCATAGTTATTGATACTAAATAAATAAGAATTACAGAAGACTCCCCATTAATTGGGGTAATATCATGTGTTTTACTTATAATTCCAGTTACTACAAATAAAATATCTTATGTAATTATCGATACTAATTAAATAAGAATTGCAGAAGGCTATTAATTACCCTGGGTAATATCACGTATTCGCCCACCAGCGGCCGAGCGGTATAGTCGCTGAACACTGGTAGTTCGGTCCGAGGTTCGAATCCCGCGAACGGGCTGGCTGCATGGGTGTTTTCGTGGTTTTCCCCATGTGTAACGTGTATACGAGCCAGTTTCCCTTAGAAAGTCCTCCACGAAAGGCATCCCTCCTCTTAGGCAGATAGCCCTAGTGTGCTTTGCCATAATTAAATACACCACCAATATCACGTATTCTATCGTATTCTACTGGGTATATTCTACTGTAGTTCCAGTTATTACAGACAGAGTAGCTTATGTAATTATTGATACTAATTAGATACGAATTATAGAAATCTACCCATTAATGGGGTAATAGCGGGGGCGACGTCCTCGGTTAACCCAAAATCACGGTTAATCTGATAGCAGTTAAGAAAACTTAGGAAATAAAAATTCACAGAAAATTAATATTAATAACTGGCCTGTATTTTTAAGCAGTTTAATATGGAGAATAATTTCATTTGGTTACGTAAATTAAATCAGCCTTGAAAGCAAGAACACATTTCAAAACAGAAAGAAAAGCTTTTCTTTTGTGCATATGACTCTTGTATTTCAATAGGAGTATATAGGAAAAGGAAGATTAATGGTTATACACTTGTTTTTAAGATTTAGGGATTTATTTTTAATGAATGATTTCACACTATTTATATAATGCAGACTATATACAATTAAATTCGGTACTGCAGTGAACAAAAATACTTCCTAAATACGGCAGTATCATTTGCTGTCGCATCTGTTATCCTTTGCATTTTTTTCCTGTCCGTATTTTCAGTAGTTGTAATTGTAATTTTTCCGTCATTTCCCAATAAACAAACTTTAACCTTTTTTTTGACAAGGCCCGGTTATTTGGGAGGTAACTGAATTTATGAATCGGTTATAATTACCTAAAAACTGACCATATATTACTTTAAAATGGTTACTATGTTTTCTCAATAATTTTACCGAGCAAAATAATATGAGCTTTACCATTTATTATTTCTCATGTCATTAACTACAGCACTACAAGATATTTGAATTCTATAGAATTTTATTAATGGGAAATATCGTATTTTGTTACTTTCTTGTTAACATTCAAATCCAGAACATTCTAAGTACTATGAAATATTATTCACTGATTGACTAAAGGATATCTGCATTGCAGCGTTACGTAAGATCGTATGACGCAGTTTAGATTGATATATTATAAATAGTTACTACATTTAAAACAAAAAGGGGAAGTACCCAAATTAAAATGAACAATATAACTGACTATTGCTAGTTAAAATCTGAAGTCTTCTTTATATGTTTTTATGTCAAATATATATTTCCTTAACAAGAAATTTAAAATAAATTAAAAGTGACCGGACACGTGTATATATATCTATAAATACAGGTTTCTGCTCTAGTGTACTTATAAGAAAGAGATAAAATATATAGAAAATATCAACCAAATGTGGCAAATTTTCTAATAAGAAGTTAATAGTTTCTAATAGAAGTTAGAAACAACTGATATGAATTGACACTGAACAATTACTGAACTTGGAAAATAAAACTTTTTATTTTAATTTTGTTTTCCAGTTTTCAGTAGCTTATTTAACTGTTTTTAATTTGTGCCTTCCTGTTAGAAAGAAAATTTGCCACATTTGGTTGATCTTAATTCTATATAATGTCTTTCTTAATTAATTTTGCAGCATTTTGAGCGACATGAAACTTATTTATTAATTAAATATTGTTTAATTTATGATCTCTCTCTCACTCTCCACTTTCTTTCTCTCTCTCTCTATATATATATATATATGTATGTGTGTATGTAAGATGAAAAATATGTAAATCAAAATTACAAAATTTTAACTTCAAATAGCAGTGGCCTTTTAATTCCTCATTTTAATTTGGGTATTTCTCCTCTCTATTCTATAAATAGAAATAACTTTTTTTGGTCTGCGTCCTTCCTAGATTAATCCATACAATATGACTTTTACATAACGATGATGACTTTAGCTAATTCGGAATTTAAAATTTCCTAACCCGAAACCTTTCTCTTAATAAGCTGCCATATTTGATAATTGCGAACTTTGCTTCTGCTTCTGTTACCGCTAAGACGATTCTGTTCTTACCCTATAGCTATCAAAAATGTAAAATGTTTGAAATAGGCAAGGTCAGAGGGTCAAGTGAATTGTGGCCACAAATGTGTTAATTGAAATAAAAATGATTTTTATTCGGCAGCCAAGTTTGTTTTTCATTATGGATCAACATCTACGAAGTGCAGTATTTCTACATCTACGTAATCAATATTTTTACATCATTACATATTTATACATTTGCACACAAACACACACATTTTATATTACATATTATATACTTTATATGTTAAGGTCACAAATTTAAATGTGCTATAGGTGTAACTGAATATATTATGAGCTTTAAACTCTAACAATTAGTATGTAACCAAATAATTTCTCTATATTTCAAAATGAAACTTCTCTTAAATTTGTTTAATACATACATTGTCAAGATTTCGACATAGTTTCAATAACTTATTTGCACTAATGCTTTGCAATTTATGTAGGCATCAGTTTTTCCTTCATGTGGAGCACAGTATACCTTCATAAATTGCAAAGCATTAGTGCAAATAAGTTATTGAAACTATGTCGAAATCTTGACAATGTATGTATTAAACAAATTTAAGAGAAGTTTCATTTTGAAACATAGAGAAATGATTTGGTTACATACTAATTGTTAGAGTTTAAAGCTCATAATATATTCAGTTACAGTTATATATATATATATATATATATATATAATTTATTTACTAAAGAAATATATATATATATATGTAATAATAAAATTCCATAGTCAAGAATACACTTAAAATTCTAACTGTATGTTCTTTTCATTTTTAATGGCCACAGTCTCTTATTGGAAGTACGTGGAATTAAATCCACAGCCCCGTAGTCAAGTTGTTTTTCCCGCCTTTTCTACACGTACAGTTATAGAATGTTCTGGAAATATTTAAAGCGAACTGGATTGGCTGACGAGGCTGACGTCATTTCTTGGAAGCTCCTCCTTTCCAGAGGCTATAAAAGGACTCGCAAAAGAATATCGGGGGCTTTTTCTTAAATGTCAAGATGCAGTAAACTTCGTGCAAAAAGTTATTAGTAATTCTTTTTTATTTACTCCGAAAATATGTTTTTGTAACTGCTATTTCTCCTGACCAATAATAAATGGATCCTGCTTTTTAAACTTATCGTCTGATAATTTAAGTTACGACGACATCTATGATTCTTCAGCATTCTATTTATTCCGGACAAAAGCTGGTACATCACATATATATATATATATATATATATATATATATATATATTAGCGTAGAATGAAATTTTCTAGGGAAATGAAGTTTTTATTTTTTCTCACAAAACATTTCAGTTATCAATGGAACGTTTTTGTAAACATTGCGATTCTTATCCTTTGAAATATCATATAGTAATTTGAAATATCATCTAGAGAATTCTGACGAAAAATTTCAGTGCAAGTAGGAAAACTAATCATGATATCTAAATAAATTTTGGCAGCTGTCTTCCGAAAGTACTTTAATTTTGTATGAAACCAATCGGAATAAAACAGCTGATGTGAAAATCACTTTGTTCTGTTATGCTAACTATATAAAAAACAGCTGATATTTTTGATAAAACTTTATTACAATGAACATTTTCGCGCCACAGATAATGAATTTTTCTCGAAATTTATTACATGACATTAAAAATCATTACACAACACCCATTATGACATCAAATGTTAATATGATGGCGATGACATAATTGAAAACATTAAACACTGGTTTTTAAACTGAATGCCAGTTTTATAATAATATGCATAAAAACATATATTTGATTACAGATGGAGTGTCATAACATTAAGAATCATAAATGTATGTCATTTTAGGCTATAGGCTTTTCAGGAATACAACTTTCCTTCTTTCTAAAAACTTCACTCAATATCTGGCGAGATCTCGGATGCATGCTGAAGCACAGAACTGGTAATAAAACGCTTGTTAGGCTATCTAAAAAGTAGATGCTAAAGATGAATGGGGACAGAAGATGGTATGTTTCGCTGCACATAATAACAACGTCTGCAATGCACCGAGGAATGCTCATAATGACAAAAAGTACCATAAAAGCAACAAGCGAAGGTATTTCCTTTTCTGAACTCAAAATACGAGAGTTACCGCAAGACATGCTTCTCTTTGTTGTTTCCTGTGCCTTTGATTTTTTGCACATTTGATACGAGAGGAGAACTCCATTTACCATAATTACTGATAAAGGTGGCAGTGTAAGTGAAAGAAGAAGATACAGAGCGTAGGAGCACCCAAAGGTTGAAGTTGTAGCCGTTCCACATAAGCCTGTATCTGAAAAGAAACAGTTTTATAATCATCACTTATTTGTGAACGAGTTCCCCATTTACAGTGATCAAAGAATCATTACTACAGGCATTCCCCGCTTATTCGGAAGGTTAGAAATAGAACGCTATCTGAAAACTGGTAATCGTTGAAAAGAGATTCCACGTATTTTTAGCTTACAAATGTAGTATTTTGGTCGCCTAAAGAACCAAAATGACTTCCTGCATATTATTTTCTGAATGTACTGTACATTTGTGTGCATTAAGTGTGTTAAATCTAATCTAACACACTTAATGTACAGTAAATTAGGAAATTAATTTTGTTTTTGAAATTAAATTTCTTACACTGAAAGAATTAGATCGTAAAAAGAAAATATGTATCCAATTTGTAGATTTTCGTTTAAATGAAAGGATTTTTTAAGGGGTTCTCGAAAAGCGGGGGACGACTGCACAGTAAAAAATATGCGAAAGAAAAAAAAAATTGAGTGTAGTTTACAGTACAGGAATCCTTCACTTTAAAAACAAAATACTGCATACAAATGACCCTTTGGGTTATTAGTTATTTTCCTCAAGATATCAGATGACTTTGTTTCTTGCAATGAGCTGAGACACGTTTCCTGTAGAGTTTTCACTCTTTTAGTATGAGTAAATGAAGAAAGTATAGTTTATATTAAACATCAAATATGCGCTATACTCGTTTCAGTTCTTGTGTAGTACAACTTCAATAAATGGCAAGTGTATTTAGTAGAAAATATTTTCTGCTGTTTTAACTTTTCAATAAAGATATTGTTATCTCTAATTACGTTATCATACAAAGATTTTTGAAAATACAGTTTGATGTAGGAGTAAACTGCAAAAAAGTTACAGTTAATAAAAGAACTTCGGAGCTGTGATAACTAAATACCAGTAATTTTGTCTGGATTTGGTTTCCGACAAATGAACTGCATGGACTTTTCGTGGTTTTCACCATTTGTAAGCCACGTAGGAGTCACTTAACTTTAAAAGTGCTCTATGGACACATACCTTATAATCTATTATAAATATTCTTTGAAGTTTCGTTGAAATGAATTACCTAACTAAATTTAACAGGTGGAGCTGAAAGCTTTCTGTAGCAATTGACAAAAGATGAAATTTATGTGAAATATTTTAATACATGTGATTTGCCCATCAGAGGAGAAACGATGAAAGCTATTAAATATTGGTAATCTTATTCCTCATCCGGCCTCCGAAATGGCAGCTTTATTACGAACAGTTTTTATTTTTTTAACTTTAAGTTTTAAAATTGTAAAATTGCCTGAAGCCCAGAGGAAGGCCATTAGGAAAAGTGAACAAAAACAGAAAAATAAAATAAACAATTACTACTAATTAAAGTTAAATAAAATTCAAAGATATAAAGAAAAATTAATAAATTAGTGAAATTAATGGCAAATAAAAATACAATAAAATGCTCAAACTCATTTTATTCAAGGTTGCGATTTAAATTACAATTTCACTCAAAAGCTGAGGTCTTGGTGGATTCTGGCTGAATTTAAATTTTTATATAATATTAATATTAAGTAATTTTTCTTAGAAGAAAAAATTTCCTTTCCTACAACTACATTTCCTGCGACAGGTAGTCATTATTAGCTTCAGCATAACTAATTATCAACCTGCTTAATTTTTATTAGTTTATCCATCTTGTTTTATATATACGTTAACGACAACGTATGAGAGCAGGCATTGTATAGAATGCCTAGGCAATGTATAGTATGTCGAAATTTGGACGTCAAAATAAGAAACAATTAATATTTCACTCATCTCCTAGGCATTATACGCAATGCCAAAAGAGAAAGTGGCAAAGTGTGAAACAGTCTCGCTGCTGACGTTTCTAATCTCCACTATGCAATCCATGCAATGATGAAAGACATATCGGCAAATAATAAAATACTCTCGCTAATGACGTTTTTGATGTCAACTTCTGACTCTCGCCTCAAACGGAGAATTCCCATTTACGACGTCTTTGGGCGGAAGTGACGAAATACGCTACTTTTAAGTTTTTCAGTAAAGATTCTAGCCGATACTGTGCCGTATGAAAATGTAAGAGTAAGGTGTAATGTCCAAGAATGAACCATGACATGCTGACATGCAACGACGATTCTGTCTTTAAAATGAGAGCCAATGCCGCAATTTTTTTTACAGAAACTATATTTACTGCAAATGAGGAAAGGACTGCTAAAGAAGGAACAATTGTACTGTAGACTGCTGAATCGTTAATGATGTGACGTAAGTGAAAAGCAAACTGATTTATTCTGTAAAGGTGTTAGTGCTATCAAGTTCTACATCACGTCATTTCAATGAAAGCCTTTTCTTAAAACTCTTTTTTAATACTTTGCTAAATAGCGTTTGCCATTCTACAAAGGCTAGGTTTTACCTACAATGCCTAGGAAAAGTATATATGTGCATATATGTTTATTATATACATAATATTGAAAAATTCGGATAGTTCATACTTTGCCCCCAAACGCCACATATTCTATATATTTATGAGGTTTTCCTTGATTTCGTAAAAGTTAATTCGTCCCCAAACCCCTAAAAGACGCGAAGTGAATTATCTCTATGTATGAAAGTTACAAACAGAGTCAGAGAAATGTTTAAGTAAACCATTATATTTAAAAAACATTTTGAACATAAATATACGTTCTTGTGCTAATAAAATCAACCAAAACTAGTGGTGGTGTAACTAAACAAACTAGTCAAATTCAAGTTAAAACGTAGTAAAGTAGTCAAAGACTCCACAATTTAAATATACTCTACGCTGGCTCAGTAACTCAACTGACGTATCAGATTCAAATGCCGGCAGTGATAATGCAAAGCCGAACAATTACAACTTATCAGAGCTGGCAAGAACTAAGCGTAGCGTGCGCGGGCAGGCCATAAACATGCTCTGTCTTACAATCCCAAAGCCTCGGTTTAAATACTAGCTACACGCATTTACATTATGGTGAGGAAACGGAAAGGAAAAGCTAGAGTAAAGACTAAAATTATAAATAACTGGTTAATTTTAATAAAAACCTTGTATATTAACTATATATTCTCTAGAATGCCGGTTTTTCATACATTTGCCGGTAAAATATCTATAAATTTCATCTATGGCATGTAATCTAACAGAATCCGGATAATTTAACCTTCAGTCATTCGGTGCCTGACAGATAAATGTTTCTCCTTTTGACTTAATGAAATGCTTTTCTTAATATATATTTTAGACAAAGAAATTTTGACAAGAATTGAAATAATACTTCTGAATGTAAAAGTTATACGATCTCTTTTTTCCGTTTTGTAAATCTCCGCTCAGCTCTACATGAAACTGTTTTGAAGGGATATCATTTTGCAATTCATACCGAGAAAAAAATAGCACTTATGTCTAAGTTGTTGATTTGAAAATAAATTTCAGAGCTATGTGGCAATCAAAAATACAGAAAAAAAAAAAAAAATCTTCTTTAATCCTTTTCATATCCACCTCTCCTCCTTGGTTTGGTAACTGAATTCTAAAATCGTGTTTTCCCCTTCCAAAGCATCTTTTAAGGAATTAAACTGTAAAATTTATCTTCGAACTCATTCAAACGATTAATCACTCATTTTACAATGAAAGATGCTTGGTTGATTTCTTACCTTGCAATAAGGCAAAAACTGTCTCTAGTCCTAGTCTAATATGAGTTATTCTCTGTACTCTATTCGAATTTTAACTTGTACACTTTTCTCATATTAGTTTTCTTACACTTCATTAATATTTTATGCTTTACTTCTATATGTAGCTTTTTACGCCCCTAACCTTTAAAAAAAAACTACATAAAGGAAGTATCTCAATGGGCTAATGAGTACGAAAAAATAAGGACTGCAGATTTGAGTTTAGATTCCCGCTGAAGTTTGAAACTTGTTTTAGAAAGAATCTTTTGAAGCTAAATGTGTAATATCAGTCCTTAACAGTACTTACCGTGAATATACTCATATTTTCCCCATCCGTAAAGAGGAGCTGTTACTTGCACGATTACAATGAGCAGAATACCTAGTAAGATGATATTGACAGTGAGAGGACTGAAGGTCGCAAGGTATTCGTGAGGCATAATGTGCTTTGTATATCTAAAAGAAAATACAATTGGCATCAGTAATATTCTGGAATAAATATTTAGAGCTATAATGTGGCACTTTCATTAGAGGAGGTTAGGAGGTTAAATATTGCTATCATTGCCTCAGAAGAGTTACTGTTGAAATAAGCAATTACAAAACAGGTTATTTTATGATAATAAGTTAAATAATAAAAGTAACAAAAGGTTCTAAAGTATTTATCCCACCTTCTTAGCGTGCCTTCGTGGTGTAGTGGTTCTGCATGCTGGGTTGGTATTCCAAAGGTCCGTGGTTCGATTCCCGACGAAGGTGATTTCTCATTTTTCACCTCTTCTGCTTCCGAAGAGGTGAAAAATGAGAAATCACCTTCCTTTTTCACCTCTTCTGCTTCTAACCTAATGTCTCTACAAGATGGTAACGAAAGTCAAACAACCAGTAAATTTAAACAGTTGCTTGGCCTGTTATTTCTTCAAATAATGCGATGCTATTTATCGAAGCCTCTATATTAAGCATAGATTTCTCATTTTTTCACTAATGATTCGTTTACATGAACTAATTCCAAAGTGCATCTTAATCCCGATGAATGGCCTGGCTGCATGTGCTTTTTCGTGGATTTCTACAAATGGGTTGTGAATACGAGCCAGTTTCTATTAAAAATTTCTCCATGAAGACGTCCCTCCCTCAGATAGGTAGCTCTTGTATAATTTGCCTGAATAAATTATCCTAACTTAAAAATAATTCAAAGATGATAACGGAAACTGAAAATGGAATTTTGCTAAAGTAGTTAATATGCAACTTAAACCGTTTTCCAAAGTTTGACAAAGATTTTTTTGTGCACTTAATGTATAATTTCTGTAACGAACTGCACTTAATTTTTAATTTGATTTGTGCACTTAATTTTATAATTTTTAAACCAGTGTTTGACATTTGATTTTTGCACTTAATTTTATAATTTTAAACCAGTGTTAGACAACTAATTTTTGTACTCTTAATTTTATAATTTTTAAACCAGTGCTTGACAATTAATTTTTGTGCACTTAATTTTATAATTTGTAAACAATTGTTTGAAAAACAATTTTTTTTAACTTAATTTTATGATTTTTAATTTGATTTGTGCACTTAACTTTATAATTTTCCTAACAAACGAAGACAAAAAGATTAATTTTTGCTGATCTATAGAAAATGCAATGATTTAGTGCATTTTGCTTCGTTTCTTACAAAATAAATCTTTGACGAAATATTAATGTTTTTTGAATACTGCAGCAGTGATGGAAATGCTGAAGAAAATTAACAAAATTAATCAATACAAAATAAGCCATTTTCTATCATGTAAATACATGATTGGCATCGTCTTTCTGCCCCCAATTAAGCAGTAAGGATCTCAACAGATGGATCTTAGGACTGCTCAAAGATTTATATACGGTTTCCATTTCCTTTGAAGACCACATAGGAGGATATAGAATAGCTACCTTTTCCCCTACATATTCTATACTTCTTCGCAAGTAGAATGGACATTAAACACTATGATAAACTTATGGAAATAATTACATCAAAGTAGTTCTCCTTCGAAACTCTTGGAGATTTCTTGTTGAAGAGATAATCATCATTAGTCCTTCTGAACTTTTTTATGTCCTTTGATGACTATCATCGTAGATTTGCCTTGTTTTCTAGCTTTCTCTCTTATTTTTTACACCAATTCTCAAAGGCGATTATTTTGTCCTGTAAGATGGATAATCAAAAGTTTGGAGGAGTGATTTGTAGATAGATGATGGTAGCATCATTCATGTAACAAGTTACCTTGCATGTTGGATTATTTTCATGTTTAAGTAATTAAATATAATAGTTTCAAGGCTCGATTAATACAGGCTAAAGGAATAACAATTATTCTAAATGAAATCAAGTTTTCTGTCGTTGGAAAATAACGTCAGGAAGGTGTTTTTTTTTTTTAATTTTCAGTTTTATCAGCTTGTAGAGTCATTAAGATATTTTGAAGCAGGAGACATGAAAAAAGAGCAATGCCCTCGCCGGGACTTGAACCTGGACCACTCAAAACACGCGCCGAGTGTGCTACTATTACACCACGAAAGCATGCATAAAGGAGAGAGAAGATAGTTCATAAAAGTTGGTTGTTTTAGTTGCATCTAATACTAATACCAGTGTTACGTTTTAATTGTGTATTCCATTTCCAATGAATTCTGAATTCTGAAATGCGAACCGCCCTGTAGACGGAGTGGCAAGGAAGCCGGCTGCCACAGCCTTGGATCCGGGTTAAAATCCCTGAGTAGGGAAGGGGGTTTCTAAGTGTATACTGTCTATGCTGCATAGAGGCACTTAAAATTCTGTTCAAGGGGAAATTCCTCTCAAGGTAAGTGGAAGGTGAAGAGGGATGAGTAACCGTTGGATTTATACCGTGGGAGATTGTCCTTTAAACCTCGGACGGAATTGGATAGCAAATTCATACTGTCACCTATGAGATGCCCAAAGCCTAAGTCTACGATAGGTGCAATCCTTGCCTTTTTGGTGTGATTCGTTCACGTGATCTGATGTTACTGTCAGATAAATGTGATAAGTCACAACAATACAAAATGCGAATAACTTTCTTTGTGGAGAAGAAGGAAGGTCTGAATTCACTCTGCTAATAGGGGTACGTCTAACTAGCTCAGGAGGCCCACCAGCAGCTGAGCGGTAAAACCGCTTAACACTGGTAGTTTCGACCTGGATTCGATTCCAGGAGATCGGGTTAGACATATGGGCGTTTTCGTGGTTTTCTCTATACAGATCTTTTCCCATAGAAAGTCCTCCGTGAAGGCATGCCTTCCCTAGGGCAGATAGCCTTAGTGTACTTTGCCATAATGAACTAAACTAAACCAAACTAACTAGATCAATTGTTTTGCACAATCGTAAAAGTGCTACGTTTTGCGTGGAGCTTCAGGTTGTGAGTTCGATCTCAGCAGATTTTTTTTTCTCGCTGTAAGGAAATGTTTCATGTAGTTCTGTTTATGTGGCACAACGGCAGCGCGTCTGATTCTATATCAGAAAGCTGCGTGTTCGAATCGCCTCTGGGTCAAATCTTTTACTGCTATGAATTCTTCTTAACCCATGGACATTCTAAATTCATGGTTTGCATGCTATGAAAATTAGTAATCGGTAAAAATTTTCAGGCCTTGTGCCTAGGCACCCAGGTGTTTAAGGCCATTTCTACTAGTACGCAAAATCAGATCGGAGTCGGTTTAATACGGTTCATATTTAAACTTTGTTCTTAGCGGTTAATAAATTTATTGGCTTCTAGTTTAGAAATATGTTAACTTGTGCTGTAAGATCACAGAAGTCTGCTTAAAGAATCTCGGAATTAGCAATTTATCAAACATGTATTAAATATTTCGTGAGATTAATAATTGCTTTGATACGTAGATTAAGTATTGTAGTGTTCTCGATGCCGTTTCGAACAGCGAGCATATTATTTATTTTCATATAACGTTCGCAGTTTGCCAACGATACGTAAACCTCATACTAACAGCTCAATTACTCAGCTTTAGTTGCATGTCATGATCTCAAAGTTTTTTGTAGGCCATGTAACTCATATTTACCCGTTTTTTATAACGTGTTATTATTTTTCCTGTAAACAATTTTTTTAATCTGTATTTTTTAAAGAAAAACAGTTTTTTGCTCAAATTGTGGACGGCAGTGTTTTAAATAGTTCGCTCTCATTATGAGTCTGCACACGGAAATAAGTAAATAATCAAAATATATTTCATTTGCTATCAGCTCCTTAAAATATTTGAATAACAAGAGATATTTTTGAAGTTATTTTTATCTTAAAATATTTAATTTAATAAATAATTTAATTAAATAAATATTTTAAGACTGAAAGTATTTTTTCCCAAAGGACAGGCACTTTCCACTAAAGCATTTGACGCGAAATGACTTGCACATTTTTTTAACCTTCTCATCAACGAGACATTGCTTAGGGTACTTTACATAACTGATACTGCATCCACAATAGAGGAAGAACGTGGCACAAAAGCCAAGCCTTAACCGGGAATGGAGCCTTCTGCTACAGATCACGCTTAGCAATTAACCTCCGCTAATGACCATATAACTCGGAGCGGGAGCGAATAAAATTACGTATAACTTATTTAAAAAAAATATTCACTAATATTTTCTCTTAACTATTTATATTTTATTTATAAATCTGTTATAAAAAACACATGAGAATACTTTGAAAATTAAATAATGCAAACACCAAGAAAACTGTAGAAAGATAAAGCATTTTGTTTCGTTTCTGTTTTGGATCTATGGCTTTGATTGTAAACCAGTTGACTGAAGAATGATTTTAAGGATAGAGGAGCTGTACCGAGAGTCAGTCGCCATATTGAGGTTTCTACGCACCACCGCCTCACGACTACTGTTTCAAGAGTCCTGATTTTATGATCAGGGTATCTTCCGAATCAAAGATGGAGGGTAGAATAACCCCCACCCTGGAGAAAAATAGTGAGAGAAAAGGGTGGCAAATACTTAGTATGGCTTCCACGTTTGACCTTTGTGGGAAAGGACAGGTTTCTGCTGCCAGTGTTGATGAACTTTAAAGACTGGGAAAATGTGTATAGCTGAGGAAATTTCTAATTGCTCAACATTTAAGGACGTAGCCTGCATCCTTAAAGGACAAATCAATCAGTAAAGTCAAAGAAAACAATTTTATGGCAAAATTTAAATTCCATGTTTCTTCTGTTTTATTTACCGTGAAGTATAAAATGCAAACATATAAGAATCATAATAAAATAAGGAAAAAAAAAAAGGTAAATATTTCATGAAAATTTTTGCATTGGTACTTTATCCACGCAATGATAAATGAGTTTTAAAATACTGGAGTGAAATCTTTTACATTACTTTGAATGTCGTTTGCATGCATGAAGGGTACAATAACTGTAAAGAAGATTGATTTTGAAACGATTCGTGAACATGCAATAATAACATAAATAACGAGAGAATTACTCATAGAATCTGAGATTGAAATAAATGGAATGAGTGTTGAACACGCTGCGAAGGAAGCACGCTATTCTGTTAATCGGGCTGTAGAGAAAATTATTAAAGGAAATTAAATCCAAAGTATTGGAGAAAAATAACAATTTTTAAGGAAAAAAAAATATGCACATCCAAAATGAACTCTAATACTACTGAAATAGTTCTGAATTAGTATCGGTTCTGAGAATTAAATATGCGCAATTGAATATGAGCTAATCTGCTGTGAGTAATTTGATATTTTAAATTATTAAAGTTAATCGGAACTAAAATTTGTTATTTTATATAAAAATTAATACTATAATATATATTAAATTATATTGATTATATTATCTCCTGAGATTAATTTTAGGTTATTCTTATAAGTTTTCTATATTCTCAATTCAAAAGAGCTCAATTTTATATCATACCTTTCTATACTCAGGAGGCTGAGGTACCAAATAACTGCATTTCTGAGCATGGCTTCAATATATGCTTGCAGCTGGCACATAGATTCTCCAAATGGCCACTCACCTATAAAAGAGAGTATGTGTAAACTGTGTTCAGAAAAATAAATATTCTTTTAAAGAGAGAAACAAAGTTTAAAATATTGCATATCATATTATTGCATGTACCGTAATAAACTGACTACTCTATGCCAAGCTAAAAAAATGAAATCTCGGCACTTAATATTTTTATACATAATGGTAAATTGGAAATGAAAAAATGTGGTCGATTGATTATGAAGTTTAAAAAGTAATATATAATTGAATAATGATTTGTCATGCAAGTCATTTATCATTAATTAGAAACTGTATAATGATGTAATATAAAATTAATATTTAATACTATCAAGTTTAAAATTATCATAAACTTTAAATCTCATGTAAGTTAAATGTTTAAATGAAACTAAACCATTTGAAACTGAGATACGATAGTATATTGTATTGTAAAACCTTTTTTCTACTTTCTATCATTTTTATGAAAGAGGTGATGTGATTTTGAATTAAAAGCAAAAATTAAAAGCATGAAAAAGAAAATAACTACTTTTTTTAGCTAAATAAATAATTATTTTGTAAAGATTCCTACATACAAAAATATATGTTTTCTATATTTTTAAAATCTGATTTACGATCTATATATACTATTTTGTTAAGTCTTTTCTGATTAATCAGCCGTTTGTTTATTTGGCTTCATTGGGACATTTAAAAGAACTATAAGTAAGGAAATAAGTCTATTGTATAAGTGATGAATCACATATATGTACATAAATTATATATATATAAACTTTTACTTTAAAAAGTGTCAATAAAACGCAGAAAAAGTAAACAATAATTTTTCGTTGTCACACATTATGGGTTATACGTGATTAAAATTAAACTCAATAGGATACAAATAATAACAGATTTTTCAATAAAATTTTCGAAGAGAAATTTAAATGAATTAAATCAAATATTGACATTTTATTTTGTCATTTCTTCTGATGTCACTTCCTTAAAATTCTGTTAATTTCTCAGTTCTGTGCTCTTAGAAACCACTCAACAGTTTTAATTTTAATCCCGTAACACAAAAAACTGTGTGATTTCTGAAACATTTTAGTCTATATTTTATTAAAATCTCGTGTAAGTTAAAAAGTTGTTTTACATGTTTTTATTCCATACAACTAGGAGTAAAGCCTCTGAAGCCTCTGAGTGGAGGAAAAATTTCTGTTAAATTAAAATTAACGAGAAAGTACAAGACACCACCGAGATAATTTTTTTCAGTTTAGAATTCTAAGCTTAAACTCATATTTTACTCTTGAATAAAGCCATGAAATAAACCAATTCAATATTTCATTTTTCAGTTTCTGTGCATTGTCTTTACACTACAAATTATACCTAATTAAAATAAAATGTACAGAAAGAAATCCCTTTTGCTCTAAATGACAGTTTGAGATGGTTCTGAGAAAAATAAAGCTCAAAAGAATTTTAAAAAAAAGGAATCCCCAAAATAAGTGTTTTCTTTTTTTGCTGGAATGTGTTTCAAAGAAAGTACTTCTTTCCACATTTAAATACGTAGTTTTTAATCTGCTCTACTAAGTTTAAGTTAATTACATCTAGCAACATGTAGTGGACGTTTTTCTTTTTTGCATATAGTGTGCGTTTATTTATCTTATTGCTCAAAAGTTTGTATCTGATATCAGAGTTAACAGCATAACAATAATAAGCATAACTATTAAGAGCTTCTAATCTCAATACAGAATATTTCCTTACATAGGAATTTTTAACTAGTAAAAGGTATTTCAATATTCTGTCAAAATAAAGTAAAATGTTCAGCAGGCTTCTTTTATGAAACAAAGTTTAGTCAAACATTGTTTGAAAGTAAATTATGTAATAAATTTCAGTTCATAAATTAAGTTTTCATACTTTTTTGGCTTCTACGAGCAGAACTATAGGTAAGTTAATTCATTTTAAATTTATATGCAACTGTGTTTGTTAAAGTATTATTAGTTGTTCCCACTTGATTTATTGTACATAAATAAATTTAAATACATAATTTTCACAGACGTTAATAAATGAAACAATATGCTGATTTAGATTCGAAATGAAGTGTGGTAATCTTATATTCTATTTGAGGTAAATGAATTTGAATCTAAGTTTAAAATAAAAGGTTTTGCTTGAAAAATATTGATCTGCGACATATTTTATGTACTGGAAGAAGATTCAGTGTAATATATTTGCTTTTAACTTTAAAATTCCTTGTAGTATTGCCTTAAAAGTAACAAAAACAATGTTTTACATGAAAGCAATATTAATGTAAAATTTTGATGTGTAAAAGTGCTTCTCGGTGATAGGCGTTAAAATTTCTTCAGGCTTAAAATGAGATCATAATTTTCTCATTATACTTGCAGATGCAGAAAAGTTATCCATTCTTTAGTTCCATACGATATTTTTACTCCATATCAAAAACTATAATATTATAAAGAATATATATGGAAAATATAACTGCGAAACATTTTAAGTATATAACATTTTGTAAGGATATATGTGGAAAATATAACTGTGAAACATTTTAACGCGTGAGACATTATTTTGACAGAAATTCGAGAAAAGAGTCGATAATGTTGCTTGAATGTTCCAATGGGAATACTGAAGAATAAGTCCAAGAGATAAATTTATTCGATAAAGAGAATTTCAGAGTGACATAAAGATTTTTAAGCAATTTTGAATTTCACTGCAATTAAATAATACATTTTATTCTTATTTCCTTCATATTCGTAGTATGATTTTTCAGAATTTTTTATGAGCTAAGTATATTTGCTTTAGTCAAAACTTATCTATCTTAAATTGATTCAATTTACGTAGATTTATATATATATATCTTGACGACATTATGTCGAAGGTGATTGGACTCCTTTCTTGTTCTTTTATATTCTTCTTTGGTTTTTCTTGTGATGGTTTATTTTAATTTTTACATTTTAAAATATTCTTATTCTATACTTATAGGATTTTATGATGATCATTTTAATTTCAATTTTTAGTCTTTGTGAAAAATTGGTTCTAAATTTCTATCTATTTATCTATATATCTATATAATATTTTAATGTATTCGTGTGGCTGAGAGTGAAAACTTGATGAAGCAGCTAACAAAAATGAATTGAAATGATCATCACTTTGGCAGACAAATTACTTTTCAGTCATCTTTGAATACAATATTTTTTTATGTACACTAGTTTAAAAGCAAGGTCGTAATCATCTTAGACAGCACAAGTGGCGAATAGTTGTTTATATGGCAGAAGCCAGGAAAAAAGGAAGACGTCATTGCTCGCGACGCAATATTTATATTACATAGGTGCATATGTGAAGCTAACTGGTGATCGGTTAATTTTAGTGTTAGTTATCTTTTTCAAGCAGTGTCATGTAATTTGGAAAGATCTCAAATTTGGGAGAAGGGATGAACTTAGGCGGAGAACATCAAATTTAGAGTTGTCAATTTTGAGGTTGCCAATTATTACTTAACATAGTCATCGTATTTTAGTATATCTTACATACATATATATATATGTGTGTGTGTGTGTGTCTGTGTGCAGATCTTAAATCAAAGTTAGATTTTGAAAATAGTTCTTTCTTGTTTTACTTAATACTCATTAAAAATACATAAAATTCAATGAAGTTTATTATTTGTAATCATATCTGTTGTTTAAAATGCACGAAAGTAGCCCAAACGGGATAGTGATTAGATTAGCCTACTACGGTGCCGAAGGGCCCGGGTTCGAATCCCGAAAAAGACATGGATGTTTGTAAATGTATAGTATCAGTGCGGCATGGAGGCACTAAATATGCGGCGACCGAAAGTCCTCTCATGTGGATTGCTGGATGGGAAGAGGGATGGCAGAGAGACAACTCATAATATTTTTTGAGACTCCTTCCTCCCGGAGTTCTCTCCCTCAAAATTGGGGGATGGAAAATAGAAGTCCAACCTTTCTTTGGAGTAGGCTCTGGCAGCCATTGTTCCATATAATATGGACAAGACAACAACAACAAATGTACGAAAAAGAATGCTCCAGTCAATTTGATTAATGTAAAATTAGAAAAACAGCAACTTTTTGTTTGGCGTAGGTTTTAGTCAAGACTAAGTAGATTTCGAGGGCAAACAGGTACAGGTCCCCTTCATCAGGAACAAAGGAATTTCTTTGCCCTAGGGTGAGTTAATAAATACAAATCAGTACTCCTTGGAGAGTCTCTTATTAAAAAGCATCCGCCGCAAAACAAATAACTTTTGCGCACGTTAAGACGCTTAAATGAAAAATAATTTTTTCAGCTGTTTACTCAAAAATACATTTTTAACACATTCTGTTTGCCCAGAAAAAGAAAAATATTCGGAGTAAGATTTGAATCTCTGTTTATTTTTATGTAAAAGTAAATATATTCTTAGAGTTAAGCTTTTGTTTTTTCAATATTAATGCAAGTTACATTTTTATTAGAATAATTAAAGATTCGGGCGTTGATTAAAAAAAAAAGATAAAATAAAAAAAAAATAAATAAAGCACTGAAACTTCAAAGAATATTCAAGCTTATTTAAATAATTTAAAAAATAATAAATAAGCTACTTTTGCATTCAGCTTCTTATCAGGATAAGTAGAATTCCCAAATGCATAAAATGTATAGCAAAATACAGTACTTAAAATGGAAAACACATTATTTTTCATAAGTTTCTTTGTACTTTTCTTTTTTTAACCTTACTTTATTTTTTGAATATTCTTTACGGGAATTCTTTCCTTTTGTATTGAATTTCAACTATTCCAGGATGCATTTTTCTTACAAAAACAAAAAAACTGCGCGTTTATTATTATTTTTCTCATTTAAAAGATCTTTTTCGCTTCAGTTTTGTTTAAATAAAAAAAGGATCCTGTTATTCGTAGAAGCAAATTGCATCGATGAATTAAAAAAGTTTATTTACAATTTATTAACAAATTAGTGTCTAAAAAAATTTTGAAGATTGCTAATTCTTTCAGATTATTTGAAAGTAATTTAATTCGATTCAGGAGATCTGAATAAGGTGCGTTGAACATTTCCTTCCACCTTTTAAGAAGTTTTGGAATTTTAATGTTATTAAATATGTAGTGATTACTTATACTAACTGAAGCTTGTTTTGGTTTGGCTTAGTTTATTATGGCAAAGCACACTAGGGCTATTTGCCTAAGGGGAGAAATGCCTCGTATACACGTTACACATGGGAAAATCCATGAAAACGCCCGTGCAGCGAGCCCGTTCTCTTGGAATCGAACCCAGGTCGAAACTACCAGTCTTCAGTGATTTTACTGCTCGGCCGTTGGTGAAACCTATTAACAGAATCATTAAAAGACAAAATCTTTTTAAATTAATGTCTTTGGATTACTTAGAATATCACAAATGCTTCAGAATGTAGAACAAGAATTTTATCCATGGTAATATATCAGCCGAAAATTCACATTACTTCATGATCTCAAATGTAAGATATACTTTCAAATAAGAATAACTGCTGTTTTATATACGGGAAATATTTCTAATATTCTAAAGTTTGCTTTGCTTTCCTTTACGTTGTAGGCATTTATATTTATTTTAACTAATAATTTAAAGTTTTATTTTAAACTTTCCTATAAGCCCTCATTCTCCTAATTGTCAGTGCCAGAATAGGTAAATGTTGTAGCTCGCGCGAACGAATGCAAATTTTCTACTTTGAAGAAAGTAGTTAAAAGCCGAGTTTCGGTAGGAGAAATGGGGAGTTAGGCTCTAGCCGCCGTCTCTGCCGTAGGTACGTTTGCTTATTGCTGGTTCAAGTGGCTTAATTGCATTTATCTGCTGCCACTAGCTTCGAAGGGAGTTTAAGTTACGGAATCTTGCTGAGCCCTGTAGGCTAATTCTATCACTTGTTAATATTTCAACTTTTAGTTTCAATGATCTGACTTTCAGTTACCGCCCAAGCAGAGGCAAAGTTTGTTAGCGTCGAGTTGACGCATTGTAAATTTTCAAAGATTTAATAAAGGTTACTTTAACCTTTCTCTTGTGTAGTTTCCTGCTACTCCAGTTTTCAGATAGAAGTTCACCCACCTGTACTCTACAACGTATTAGGTATGAATGAAGAAAATATGCTGTTAGCGCATACCCATGGATAATTATCGACATATACTTTGTAAGTAATCATATGATAATTAACTGGTTATTTATAATTTCACTCTTTACTATAACTTCTACTTTCAATATTTCTTACTATAATGGAAATTAGTAGTAAGTATTTAAACTGAGGTTTTTGAACTTGAGATAGAGAGTGTTTTTGACATTGCATGTTTTTCCTACCAACTCTAATAGTGGTAATTATTTGACTTTGAAGTCTCTTGTTGCCGGCACTTTAATCTGACGCTTCGGTAGAGTTAGTGAGGCAGCTTTTTGTGTAGTATTTAATAGTGTAGTCTTTGACTACTGTTCAGCGTTTGATTTAAATAGGACTGTTGAATTTATTTTGCATTATTATGAATTGTGGTCATTATAGTAGAAAATCCAGTGCTTACGGTCGAAATTCTGTTTTAATAGAAAGGTTACTTTAACCTTCTCAAAAGTTTGTCGTTGTTCTTAGACACTCGTTTAATAATTCACTTCACATCTGTTAGAGTTACAGGACTAAAATAGCATTACTAGATGAAGTTACTAAAATAGCAATTACTAGATAAAGTGAAACCCTACAACTTTGTCTCTTTTTCGATGGTCAAATTACTTCGGTTGATAGCATTATAACATGAAACGAAAATCCTTGAATTTTAAAGCAAAATAATTACATCATTCAACCTAATAAATAATGAAATTAAAACAATGTAAAAAGTATCCAAAACAATATCCAATTATGTGCTGGAAGCTGCAATAACGAATGGTAATATTTATAAGATACAGCGAAAAATAAATTCAAAATACATTCACCTTGGAATAAAGAGTTGGCAAAAATTAAATAAATTATTTTGCGAAAGCAAAGTACTATTGGAAAAAATTTAGTGAACTAGTCCAAACAAACCTACAATAAGACGTTAAATTTTAAAAAGGGTGATATACATCCTCAAAGCACGCGTTAATTTCTTAATTGCCTAAGCCTCCAGCTAATTTTGTAACACTTTTTTTCTTCCATGTTAACACATCAAGCAAGTCTTAGCTCGATTCTCGAGAAAGGCAGAATTGATTTTTCAAGATTCCTACTTATACACAAATAAAAATATATAAATAGTGAGTAAAAAGCAATAAATGAAAAAGTAAGGGTCAACAGTGGCTGCAGAATATATGAGGAAGGTAATTCGTCGTTTGGCTGACTGAATTTCTTTTCCCTTTTTAGTCTTATTTTATGTAAGACGGTAGGAGAAATTAAAGGCGCCTTTCTCATATGTTCTTGTGATGTAGTGATCAGAACATAAGGTGACAAAGTGTAATACTCAGGTTTGATACCCGGTGAGGCGACGGCTGTTTTTTCAAAAAGCCCTGAAAGGCATATTGACTGTATAACCTAACTCTTTGACGATTTTCTGTTTAAGAGAATATAGTAACTGCCGTAATAATTGAATCGCCTTATATTTTGCCTTAAAATTTTCATAAAATGTGCCTTAAATTTTAAATTTCTTTCACTTGGCTTCCCTCTTTTTCATTTTTCACAAATCGAAGCTACTGTGTTCTGAAAGTGCTAAAGACATGGGAAAAATACGAATAATATTGACAATTATTAGAATGGTAAAACATAAGTAAATAATAAAAATCCTTAAAATTTCTTAAGCTCGTTAACATGATTCTTGGTAGGAAGACTTGGTTTAAAGGAGATGCCTATAATCTTCTTTGCGTGTGCTTCGAGTGGGAGGCAATTTCTTTTAGAGACAATGATCAACTACTCGCAACCTTGTAAGCTTTGCCACTTCGTAAGGTGTTTGGGAACCTCATATCTAGTCTCTGAGATTTATTTCAATAATTAATACCTAAATTTGGAAATAGTTTTTTCTATAACTAGGATTTGGAATTTTCAGTACAAATAAGTAACCCGAATAATTATATTTGAAAATAAATAAGATGAACAACTAAGACCGACTATAAATCGGCATTTTATTCACCAGTAGCTGAGTGGGCCTCACCAGTGGTTGAATAGTTAAAACATTTGAATATTGGTAATTCGATCCGAGTTCGAACCTGGGAAAATGAGCTGGCTGCATGGGTGTTTATCGTGGTTTTCCCTGTGCGTAACATGAATATAAGCCACTTTCCCTAGAAAGTCATTCATGAAGGCATTCCTTTCTTTAGGCAAATAGATCTCGTGTCTTTGTAGTGTTCAAATAACCTCTTCTAGAGTAATATTCTTCGAAATTTGGTAAAATTAGAGCAGACAGAAAATTTGCCCTTTTTTTATTGCCCGGGATATAGTTAGGCTAAAGCATTGAAAAAATATATACTGCGTAACGCAAATATGACTTTTTGTTGGTCTTGAAAAAAATTCCTGTGTTTTGATTCTTGCTAGAAAAGTGAAGTGGAAGCTTATAAGTAATTTGTTAAGCTGAAAACTGGGAGATTTCCTTGCGAGATAAGCTTCCTTTTTTTTTTTTCTTTTAAAGTGAAAAATATTTGCTCGCTATTGTGTTTGTGCCAAATACAGAATTAGATGCTTTTCGGGGAGTTTATTATAGTACTAGCATATTTGGCAGTAACACAGAAATGAGTGAATTTTTAGCGTACTAGTAAGGAATTAGATGACAGCAATGATGGTCTGCTGTGATAAATCGGGATAACATTCCTTGACTTACTAAAATCTCTAAATCAGTAGAAAAGTCAAGAATCTGCGCCGTTTTCATATAATTGTTAGTTTTTCGATATATAAATTTATGTGCAAAAGCCCTGCATGTTAGCTCTTTTGTACAATTCAGCATATTTCAGTTTAGATTTTCTTCTAAAATTACAAATTACGACAAATTTAGTTGAAAAACTGATAATTCTTCAATTTACTTAATACAAAATAAGTGTTTTTAATGCTTTTCGCGAATATTAAGCGATCCTTATTGGTTTAAGAATAAAAATATTAATTATGTTTCTTAATTTTCCGTTCCTATTTGATTTTTATTCAGCGCATTACGATATTTAAGCTTAAAACTTAAGAAGTATTATCAGTTCTTTGCGATAATGTTGATTCTAGAAAACATGTATCAAATTTAAAAACCATCAATATTTTTGTATTACTTCTTTTAAAGAAACAATGAAAACGAAAACTGAAGCTTAGTCTATTATTGATAGCAAAAGTTAAGAGATGCATATCAACCTGAAAATATATTCAAAAACTGAGAGAATTACACCATACTGTTATGCTGTTTCGAAATAAACACATTAATTACCTTTTGAAAGGGACACTGACGCGGCATGTTGAAAAGCATTAAGCCTTACCACTTGAACATGCGTCAAATTAAATTTGATTTGTTAATAGCAGAGAAATGAACAGATAATTTTAAGCGATTGACTGTTAAATCTGTGAAAATCATCTAAGAATTAACTTTCGTATCAAAATAAATCTGAGTGAGCTTTTAAGCAAAACTCAAACTCCCTGCTAAAAATAATTTTATAATAAGCTTTTAGCTGATTTGACTGAAAACATATTTTCTTATCAGAAGTAAAATTATCTATGTTAAATTGACTGTATACTTCACTGTATATACTACAGTGTATTCCATATTATCAATAGAATTTTTAATTATTACGGCAAGAATTCCCAAATGCATAAAATTAATTGATGATTTTTGGTTTATATTTTGACATACAACAGATTTAGAGATACGTACTTACGCTCTATAGAAATACTGTTCTATAGAACGTAATACTTACTATATTATTGCGTTCACTTACTTTTATTATAAAAACCTAGTCCTTAATTTTAAATATTTTGCAATTATTGACAGATTTTTGGTTTTGAAAAAAAAAATATTTTAGAACTTACCTGAGGGCAACAAGTGAATATTTTTTATTGAAATTTTTCGTAAGTTGTATGAATCTAATATAATTTGAGTGTTATATTCTTGGGTAATTGCTCAGACTCGCCAATGTATTTATCCGCTATTCATTTAGATACACGTGAGCTATTTCGTATTTATTTGAAACCATCATTAATAGTCTTCTCCGGAAACGTACAATACACAAGTTTTCAAATTATATTATTCATAATAATAGTAAATCTTACCTTGAGTAAAACAAGCTGTTTGAAGGGGTCCCAGTAAAAGACTTCTTCCAAGAGCTGCTATAGCTATTGATGCAATAATGATATCAATGACTCGGCAGCGGTTACTTCTTTTATTTTTAATCTCTCGCTTACTTGCGGAGAAAATAACAAGAATAATCACGTTACCCATAGTGGATGCGATACACGCACTCACCACCAAAACAACGCGAAAAGGCAAAAAAATATCATTTGTGGATTTAAGTGATACAAATGTTGTGGAATTCATCATCAAACGTTTTATGGAAGATTTCCGACTTCTCACCTAAGGAAGATTAAAGCCCCAAAAATTAGAAGTGAAGTAAAATTCGCGGTCTAGGTCAGCTCGATCAGATCATTCATGACATTATCCTGGAAACTGCGACACCCGGCTGTATTTGATGATTCCTGAAAATATCCCGAAAATGCGACATCTAGCGGTTACCTTTGGGATTAAAATTTTAAGGAGCGGAAAATTGAAACTTTTAACAGTTTTGCTTATTTTTTATAAATATAGCAGTTTTTAAGTGTTATGTTCGACATTTTTAATGTTTTTATCATACAGACTTCTTATGAGAGCTGCTTGTTTTTATTGACTGCTACCCCTTTTTATCTAAATATGTGCAAAAACATTAAGTTTCTTAAAAACAAGAAGCACATTTTTAATGCAGTGCATAACGTTGGCAGTCCGGCTATCTCACGCTTAGCGTTATACTTTAATAAAAGGAATAATACACGTAAAACAGGCATCCTCAAGGTGATCGATACACAAGATCGATAAACCCTCAGAGACTAAGCAATGTTGGTAAATCTTGCTAACATGGTCAGAGGGAAGAGCAAATCAATTAATGACAACATATTCAGTTTAGAAATATTTTTTTGGAAGTAAGCTTTACAACGAGCATGGATCAGGGGTGTAATGAAATTCTATTTATCTACTTTTCTGTTTTTCACACACTGCTGTATTTATGTTTTCACTAATATTTATGTTTCACTAATATATTTCTTATAAATGTCAACCATATCAGTTGTGAAAGAACTGCGTTTGTCTCAAGGTTAAAGAAGAAAGCAGATACTATTTTCGATTATATAAATAAAAATTCTCTTCATTTATCTGTTAAGCATTATTTTATTTGTGGTATCAATAACATTTATAGTATTTATAGTATCAATATTTGTTTAAATAAATGATTTTGGTCGAAACTCTTACGTTACGGTTAAAAAAACTAGGATTCTTTTACGAGCCTTTATTTAGAATTAATTTGGTTGCAGTTCATAGTTCAAATGAGCTTTGGATTAGAATACGGATTTAAGACAAAAACTGAGGGGGATACTGAATTGCAAAATTTGCTATTTTTGATGACATTTTCAACTTGCTTTGAGAGAACAGTTAATAAGGTTAGAATAATTCGATGAAATAAGTTTAAATGAAATGCAGCAAAAAAATGCTTGTAAATTAAATATGCTGTACAAGGAAGTCATGTAGTGTCCACATCAGATTTTTAGTTTAATTAAAATATAATTTGTACTTTCTTTGAGTTTTAATTAAATAAGTGAATAGCTCTTACGAAAATATTCTTCTGAGTAATTTGAGAGAATATGCTTTAAACAGTGTATATGAATTTGAACAGAAAAATATGCTAATGGTTCAGATTGAAAATAAATAAACAGTGGTTTTATGACGTAATTAATGACATCTATTCCCGATAAACCGATCCATTTTCAGAAATCATTGATAATGCCATAAATTCATTGCTAATTTTTCACTTTCAATTTTCAGAGCTTTTTACCGCATGCTGCACATTTATCTTCTCAGCTATGTAGTATACAAACTACGTATTTATTGAGAATAGCGATAGAGATTACAGTGTTTACTCACATATCTTTCCAACATCGCTTACTTACCCTCCTAGTTTATTCAGCATATGATTTAAAAACTTATGATTTTTAGCAAGAGTATAAATAATATGCACAAATAAAGAAGTATTTTGTGTAAGTATAAAGAATATTACTGAAACTGGTTAAAGTCCTTTGAAATACATAGTATAATATTAGAAGGTTTTTACGTGTGCTTTTTGATGTGCTGCTTTTATCATTATTGAACAAATGCCAGGACATTGGTCATCAGGTCGTTGGCGACAATCTTTTTAACAATACAATCCAAATCGTTTAGTGAAGAACACTCGTCTAGACTCTAGATGAACAGCATTCATGTCTTGCCCGTAGTCACACAGAACACATTCAGGTGCATTAGTCAGTTTAAAATGAAACAAACAGTTCACTTAAGACAATTGTGTTCGGTCAAAAATCAAAAGTCGTTCACAGTAGCAGTACAGGGTGTATCCAGGACACTGTGATTACCACAAAACGCACACTAGGAGCGTGGGAAGGCACTCGACGAAACAATTGCTTGAAAATTCTCTTCATATCTAATTTAGCAGAGTGTAGCGGAAGGTCTCTATGAAACTTTTGAAGAATATCATTTCCCTTTTTTGCCAAAAGGTCTGCTATCTCGTTTCCACAGAGACCACAGTGTGACGGTACGCATTAGAAAGCAACTCCTTTCCTTAAATCCCTTTCAAGAACTCCTGCAACTGTGTACACGGGAAACCCAATTCTCCTGGCTACTCATAAAAGGACGGTCAGCACTAGAACTTGAAAGCATTATAAAAGCAAGAGGACAACGGTAATCGCCGATTTACCCTACCCATGGTGTGAACCACGAGGAGGCCTGCTGCTTTACACCCCTGCTACGTTTATTATTTATGCCGCCTGTTAAAAAATAATACACATGGAGTATTTTTCACCTCCGGGTTTCAAGTGTTAAAATTTATAGGAAAAAGGCAAAAATACGCAAGTAAATACGGTATTTGCGAGATTTAAGTAACTTGAAGCTTATATTAAAGAGTTGTTCATTATCGCGTGTTTTTCGATTATGAAGCGTTCTCATTTAAAGGAAAATAAACACACGTTCATAAAAAAAATATGATACATATGGCACCTGTGAAGCATTTTAAACGCTTATATAACTAGCAAAATCCAACCGTCGTTGGGTACTGAATTCAAACGAAAAGGCTCAGTGCACTTAGAAATATTGCCTTTCTTTTTCAGAAGCCATTTTTTTTCTGGAGCAATTAATTACAGCTCGCTTCTGAAGAAAAAAAAAAACCATGACGTTGGTCCCACGAAGCGCATTGAACCTTTTCATTTGAAATGAAAGTTGAATTTTGACGATTACCAACGTTAAGTTGAAATGCAACTCTTGTATCTAATATCTTGTTTATTTAACCTTGACTGCGGCTTTCGTTCAAAGGCATAAGTTCAATTACATACACATGAAAGAAAGCTAAGGTACCGAGCTGATATAAAAAAAAAAAGGTTTGCCGAGTATTAAGAGCCTCCCACAATATATGTGTACTGTCGTCTGTATAACGACAATATATCCTGCAATCAGGCAATTAAAGCACACTTTTTGGACGTAAAGCATAGTAATTACTTCTTTTATCTCCCAGAGCTAAGGTGAATTAAGCCAAGCATTTCCAATGTCTATCCTTATCATCCTTATTTCGAAGAATATAGTCTTGGCCAGCAGGAGAAAGTGAACATCAGAAAATATAACTTCGGTTTTTCTTCTGATTTATGATGGATTTTAGCTGATTGCTGCACTTCCTTCAGCGATAACGAATTCCACCTCTTTAAGAATTTTTTTTTCTGGCATTGAGGGGAAAAAATCATTGCGTCTACCGTAGTAGTAGTAATTTTTATGATAAGCGCATTTTATTCAGCAAAACCATGTATTGATCCAAAAGACCAGCTGAGGTATTCGGTGCTGAAAAGAAACGAAATCGTGTTTGCCTCATTAGATGAGGATTAGTGCAAGAAGCTTTGCAAAATACTGTTCGGAAATTGAAGTTCCTCACACTGTATATACCTTTTCTCTGTTAGTGAAGAATGAAATTCTGTTTATATATATATATATGTATATAATATATATTATGATTTTAAAGGCGCAGTCGAGGTGGCATAGTGGGACGATGAACAAGACAAAAATGAAATAAACGAATTTCCAATCTTTATATCCACGCATATAAAATCATCTCAGTAGATATTTATTCAATCAGAATGATATCCGATACATTTCTATGATTCAATGATAAATAAATATGATAAATTTCTATGTACATTCGTTTTTTTAAAGGAAATGACGTAGTCAGTTTAGAAGCGAAGCGATGGGGATGTATTAACTGTGCCGAAGCTAGTAAATGAATGACTTAGTTTTTTGTGCCAAGAGTATTTATACCAAAGTAGAGCTAATCTGTGATTGGTTAATTTGTGGTTGTTAAACAGAAGATTCTCGAACTTGGGAGAACGGATGAATTTAGGTGAAGATCACCATATCAAGAATGTTAATTTTGAGGTTGCCAATTATTTTTAAAGCAGCTATCGTATTTTCTTATACCTTGTTGGCTTGTGAAATTATATAAACTAACAAAATTTATCCACCACTACTGGTGGAGAAGTAAATTAAACTAAATATAAACTTGAGTAAACAGGAAAATTAACAACCCTTAGCTATATCTTACCAACTTTCTTCTAAATAAATTTTATCCATTTCATTATCAAACAAAACTGTTGTTCGACAAATATGTAAACAACACAGTTTCTCAACAGGCTAGAAAAGCGACCGGCAGTGTTCTTTCATATGCGCTAATTCTATTCACAAGACACACACCTTAATCTCTAAATTGCGTATTCTGTAGCAATTGCCAATGCAAGATAAATAAATACCTACATGTCCATTTAAACTCCTCCAAATTTATATTCTAGGGAAATCTCACGAGAAAACAGAAAAAAATAACTGATTACTTTAAATGAGACTTTATAGGTTTAACGTTTTCAGCCGCCTCTAGAAATTTAGGCATAACAAATGAAGGCAGGCTTTAATTGCACAAAGGCACCACAGGTTAAATTTACGGCAATGGTAATGTATTCTTTTCAGTGACGAGTCAAATTTAATATCTGCTTCAAAACTCATTTATCTCAACCAGCGATAGAGAATATAACAGCTATGGCGGTGTAAATGTGATAAGGAGGATTAAAAATCAATAGACTCACTATCCTTCAAATTTTAATGGTGATTGAAAGAGAAGTTACCTAATAAATTTAGTTATAACATTTTCCAGCCAAGTTTTGCCTAACATTTAAATATATGTAACTAAACTTCATTTCTTTTCAGAACACGCGCCTTTCGATTTGTTATTAGATTTCATGAGAGGTAGATGAGTTTATTTTGCCTTAGCTCTACGCGAAGACGGCCAGCTAGCTTTTCACACTTTTCCACCGCCGCTATAAGCTTGTTATTAACTAATACTAATGGATGGCAAGAAATTTTAATTTTCTTATATTTCTTATAAATAATAATACTTTAATGTGACATTTTTATTCATGTTCATGAAAGTATTCTTGTGATATGTGAAAGTGTTTACATTGCAACATATTGACATAGTAAATCAGAGCTTTAACCATTCGCTTTTTGGTAAGACGAATATTTCCCTCATTTGACATCATCATGGAACACTTGCAAACCGAATTTGAAATTATTTTAGGTCAAAGTAGTTACTATAATCTTGTATCACAGGCTGTGTTCTCAACCGTCTGACCACCAGAACTATTTAAGACCTTTGGTTTCAAGAGAAGCGATAATAATCACAAAAAATAGGCCCACTCCAGATACTTACGTCCATATGAGAAAAAAGCATTATATCCATCATTCCAAAGTAGAATATTATTAAATGTAATTTCAAAACCGTTAATGGGGTATGTGTGCATGAATTAGGGAGGATCATATTGTTTATGAGGTATTCTCTTTTTTTTTCCCAAATAATGCTATCGTGAATTATTTCAAGTTTACTCATACTATAATAAACTAGTAATACTACAGTTTATTATACTTTAAAGCTGTAATCATTCATTAAGTTTGTATTTATGTGGTTACATTTGTATCTTTTTAAATAAGCTTACTCAATTTTCTTCATCATTTTATTAAGAAATCAGTGTATTTATTCATGTTAAATGATCACCAGCGCCCAGAATCATTTTTCTTAAATGCAAATTTCTATTTAGTTTAAATGCATTAAATCAGATTTCAATCCGTGAGATACATATTTTGCTTAAATGTTTTAATAGTATTTTATGCACTATTTACTCCGCATAAAATATTTTGCGAAAGTAACTTTACTTCATAAAGAGAATTTTATATTGAGCTTCATTACTGCATTACCATGTGAAAAACTGACATTTTTATTCTTGTCACTTTTATATATGCTACATTCGTCCTTCTTCATAGTTATCCTCCTCTTTATTTTTAAAAAAACATTAATTCGTGAGAACATTAAGAAAGTGAAAATAAGAGACTAGAGATGAATTGTTTTAGTGCCTCCGAACATAATGCAGTGATAAATCCAAAGCTACTTATTCTGAGCCAAAAGCAAAATCTTTCCAATGATGTCACATTAAAGGAAATCCTCTAACCTCTTTGATGTTGCAAATGGGTTGATATATACTTGGCCAAGAGTTAAGAGAAAGGAATATAAATGCATTTAGTTCTCCAGAAACAGTATTAAATTAAAAAGCAGAACGACACTTCTGAGGAACAAGGATGACAGTTTTATGGGAGGTCACATCATCTTTATGCTGGGTTTGAATTTAGTTGGACAACGCTCACTAGGGCACAATCGCCCTTGGGCTTGGATACCTCTTGTGTAACTTACATGTGTGTTCACCTTCCTGATTAATATAATGTAGGCGTCGAGCAGGAAATAGATCGTAGAACCTTAACGCAAAGTCATGTCACATGAGGAACGCTGCGGGCATGTTTGCTAGAATCCTTGACTTGCATAACAGTACCCTATTTTCATGCCACTGCAGATCTTTGCACAACGTGACACGCAAGTTGAGAAATATATGTAACAAAGGCTCCTAAAATCAAAGATAACTATTAAAGAAATTTTTTATAATGCTTATTATATTGTAATTTGATCATCGTCTTAACTAAGCCGCTGTACATAAGATTAATAAATTTGTCCTTAATGTGTAAACTTATTTGAGGAAATAAATTTAATTTCTATGAGCTTTTACACAATGCTATTTGAAAATAATAAATATTTTAAAGAAAATCATAGCATCGATAATAAAGAGATAATAATGATTTCTTAATACTAAATTATTACTATTATTCATGTTTTTTAAATTGTGTCCTGTATGTGATAGACTGAATTTATGTTGAAAAAAAGATGAAATTCTCTCAAAACTAAAATACAATATTTCTTTTGCGAATCTTTTAGAGAATTTTACATTTAACAACGTTAAAAGTATGCTTTCAAATGAATTTTATTTCATTTTAACACTCAGGTTTCTACATTTCAAAATGTTATTGTATCATCTTAAAATAAAATTGCGTCCGTATTTGATGTAATTTCTTCAACGGATGCTCTGAAAGCTTCAATATCGAGCAAGACGGAGGATAACTTTATTCCAATAGAAGAAACTCTAGAAAAACTCTAAGAGAATGCAGACGTGTTACAATACGAAGTTGAATTTCGATAAACTATTATTTCATTTTATCACACTGCTTTTACTTATTTGGAGAAATGGACAAAAAAGTATTTCTATTGATGGAAACGTGCAGCTAGATCATACCAATTAAATCTCTTCTTGGAGTCAATTTGAAACAGCTTTTTTGTTAATTAATAAAATGATACCAAATCATAAATTATTGGGAGTAGATATATATGAGAGATATGTTTACCTTAAACAACATACCAGGAAAGAAAAAATATTGAAACGGTCAAAAAATAAGATGTGCCCAGATCAGAGGTGGATAGAAATAACTGAATATTTTAATAAGAATGAAATTCCTTGTTCAAATGTCCAATGCTGCAACTGAGCGAGTTTTTATTATGAATAGTTTTTATTATGAATAGAGCGAGTACATTATGAATAGTTTTGGGGCTAGTTATAAGACACAGCTTAAAGTGGACACTCTGAAGGGTATGTTAATCTCTAAAATGAATGTTCATAAAAATTTCACGGACTTTTATAAGACGATCAAAAAAGAAAACGGTGTTCTAAGAGATATTCATGCTTCAGAGAAATATAAGGTTACTTCATCAAAATAATTTAGAAAACTTAAAAAATTATTACTTTGTTTAAAAATGAATGCTGCGTTTTGATTTATTCTTTATTTATTAAAACATATTATATATCACTATTAAAAATAAAACAAAAATTATTTATATTAATATATAGAAATAGATAGATAGATTCCTACATACTACCTCCACCATAACAATAATAATAAAACTATTTACTTGTTTAAAAATTCATTTAAAAATTATGTATACAGAGTCTCGAATTTCGAACTTTGAAATCTGCTCACCTTACTAATACTTGATACACACTTGATTTTGATTATAATTGTCTAATTCATCTTTACTCAAATCTGATTATTCAAAATATAAATTCATTGAGCTAACTCACCAATTAATAAACCTTCGTACAAATTATTTAAACTGTGTTATTCATCATAATGAAATTTTAATTAGCAGGGCACTGCCTGAAAGTTAATGTCAGAACAAACTATCGCAAAACGTAAGTTAAACATTAACGAAAGTAGTAGAATTAAAGCCCCAGTACTGTCATCTAAAAATAGTACAATGTCCTCGATCAGTTACAATTTTAACCTAACTTTAGGTGAAATCATTCTGCATAAAACTGCTGTGATTTAATTCATTTCGCAAAGATTTGATTCCCGCTGAGTCTTAAGCTGGTTTCGTTTTTCTTTGCAGTGGCAGCACTGGAATATTGATATGTAACATGTATGTCACTCAAATAGTAAGAGCTAAAATTAGTTTGTCTCAGATGATCGTTAAAACGTCGCTAAGAAAATGAAAGATAAGAAACTTAATTTAGAATAACTTCAAAATATCCTTGCAAGAAAACAGATAATTGTAAAGAATGAGATCCTTAAGAATAATAATTTCAGGCTTTCAGTAAAGGCAAAAAGTTTTAAGTATTTTCAGTGCTCTGAGTTTGTGAGACAAAATAAGATTACCAGTTTTCTTTCTTTTGTGTCCTATCCACTTTTTCATAGAATAGCTAGTTATTTCATGAAATAATAATGTGTATATAATAAGATCTAGTTCCACGCCTTAATTAGTTATTTCATGAAATAATAATGTGTATATAATTAGATCTAATAAATCTAATTGAACGCCTTAACTGGTTGTTTCATGAAATAACGATAGGCACCCCGTTAAAGTATATAAGATAACCGATATGACCACTCCCGCTTATTAGTATTTAGCTACTATACTGAGATATATAGAATGATTTTAATTAAAGTTCTGAATTTGGTCATAAGCAATATTTTTATGATTAAAGATAATTTTTTTAGCTTAATATATACATATTTCTGTAGCCGGATCATGTTTTCCATTAGACTCTCAGAAAATCAATATTCACCGTTCATTATCTTAATACATGATAATAAGATTCTGGCTGAAAAAATAAGGTTAAATAATGCCATTAGTAAAGTATGTACAGTTTGTTTAAAAGAAAGCAGTGATGTAATGAGCCTGTCGATATATCATGCTTAGGAGACTATGTTTTGGAAGGTACAGTTGTATAAAAGACCTGCAAATTATGTTTTAATGAAATGAATTTTCATAGGGAAAAAGAAAATTCTAAAGAATCTTTGGAAATTCAGGCTAATAAGATGAAACTAATGTCAGCTAAATCTCATTCTGAAGCTTCTGTTGGTCTTACAGTCCGTATCCTAGTACCTAAAGTTCACAGAGGAAGAGGTGACCCCAGACTTATTTCAGCTGTTATCATGAAAACAAGCGAAGAAGGATTTTTTTAATTGGGAACAAGAAATGGCCGCATAAAACCAGCTATATTCCTGATCTCAGTTCAACGTCTGTTAAAAAAACTAAACTGACGGGTACAGAGAAATCACTCCAGTCGGTTTCTACAGCTCAAAGTTTAGGTACCGGTCAGGGATTTAAAAATATTCGTGTAAAGCAAAGTGTGCCAACAAAAAATATATTTCTTTTAGAAATAATGTTCTATGCAGTTTAAAGTGACATTTTAGTAATGTCTGTTGTAACGAATGTTTTTATTGTGTCTTTGTATAAATAAGATTTTGTAAGCTGTATAATTCAGTTAAATTTTTCATTTGACACTTATCTTTGGTTAATTGAGACTTGGAAATCATACCTGAATTAGAAGCAAGTTAATAAAAAAAATAACGTAATGTTGATTTAAATTCTCTTAAGATTTTTTTCTTTGAATTTCTTTTAAATTTTTGTAAATATGTATTTTCATGTGGTTACTTTTGTTTTAAATTTAAAAGAGAATATTTTACTTGATTATTTTAATTTTTCAATTCATAAAGATATAATTTAGAAACGTGGCTCTCTTTCTAAATCTTTCAGTTGAACCTTGACGAAGACCAGGAATTGTTAGTTTTGTTTAACTTTTGTTTTTGTATTAATTTACTTCTGTTTCAGATTTGATAACGAAGTTTTTGATCCATATTATTTTTAATTTGTTCTTGTTAGATTAGATTGTCATTTTCGGTTGACATATATATTTTAGCTCATACTTTTATTAATTAATTTTGCAGCACTTAGCACGACATTGCTATTAAGCATTTATTTAATTAAATATTCTTAAAATTTTCGTCTCTCCTCTCTGTTATATTATACTTATATACGTACCTGCATATGCAAAACCTGTATTATGAATTAAAAAAGGAGAAGTTTTTATGCCACAATATTTGTATATTTTTGCTTAAATGTTTAGTGAGCAAATTTGATTTTATTTAATATTTACGAAGAAATCAGGAAGCATTTTTATGAAATACACTTATGTTAATGTGAAATCCTCCGCATTTTCACATCATATTTAAAAATATATCTTCCGTCCCCGTAATGTATGATATATTTCTTTGTGACTTCTCCCATGCGAGAAATTTGCAAAATATTCTTTCCATACATATAACTCTTGAATTATTTATGTTTAAATATTTTTCCAATAGGTGTTTTCGGTGCGTGTAATTTGAAACCTTTTACATTACTATAGGAGATTTTTTTTTGGCTCCGGTGTGGTGTATTTAATTATGGCAAAGCACACTAGGGCTATCTGCCTAAGAGGAGGGATGCCTTTCGTGGAGGACTTTCTAAGGGAAACTGGCTCGTATACACGTTACACATGGGGAAAACCACGAAACACCCATGCAGCCAGCCCGTTCGCGGGATTCGAACCTCGGACCGAACTACCAGTGTTCAGCGACTTTACCGCTCGGCCGCTAGTGGGCCTTTTTTTTTTTTTTTTTTTTTTTTTCCCTCCAACATACGTTTTTAGGCATGTGCTTAAATGTTCTGCACTTGCGTGCTTTAATTGTGTATTATTTTAGTGTATATCGAAATCAGTGCCTTGGAAAAGAAAGTGATTTGAACCATTGAAAACAGAACCAAAACTGAAGACATTCATAACATACTTTATTTCTATTTAAAAATGTCTTGGATTAAAAATTTAGCGCAATTAAAACAACATCGCTTTCAAAAACAATATTAAGTTTAATGAACATTTTATATTCTCTTGAAGGGCAAACTAATTATTTCGCATCATCCTTTTGAGCAAAAGCAAAATTCACTTTTCTGGACATAAGCATTATTTATTTACTTAATTATACTTATTTCTTCATATTTATTTTACTTCATTCTGTCCTTTAAATGCACTTAGGATTTTTAGTTTTCATTTGATTTCTTAAAAATAGCAAACTGATTAATTTCCCGCTGTTTATTTAAATAGTTGATTTGAATGCTCATTGCAGATTTACGCTATAGATGGCGCTAGTGTAGTTTCTAATCTGGTTTAGTTTGCTAAGTTTAAAATTACCATTCGTGTTTGAGTATCTGATTAAGCACCGTGAAAGATGCGCGGGATTTTGAATGTTACATTACTGTTTCTGATATATTTCAGTCTTGAAATACCCAAGGCGAATCCATCTGCATGCAAAGACAGGAGAAAAAATATGGATAAGAGTTATAATAAAACTATGTCACATCACGCCTTCATAAATATTTTATATTTAAAATTATACAATTTTACGCATGAATTAACTTTGCAGCTGAAGTATCCATATAAAGAAATTAAAATGCACAAGGTAAGATTTGCTTTCCCTTTTATTTTCATTTTTGAAGCCTTTCTAGTGATGTTAACCACTTTGTTGCATACAAATAATCCAGAGAAGTTAAATGAAAATGTTTGTATTTTTTCTACTTAAAATAACCTTAGTAATTAATAAAAAAATTAATTTTATTCAAATTTCGTTTTAAATAATTGCTATAGTCTACTACAGTGGACAGCATGCATATATGTACATGCATACAAATGTCTTCCCAACGATTTACGATCATTGCATTTGAAATCATTTCCTGCCTTGTTTGCAGTGATCATTACCATCTTCTAAATGGTAAATCTACAACTGAAATGTACATACAGATCCCCCAAAATACCTTCATTTCGTCGATTGTGATTGAATTCATTTTGCTACGAATTTGTAACCTGTACCTATTGGATTCAAATGTCAAATCTTCCAGAAATTCCTTTCCAAACATAAATATTTCCAGTGGAGTTTTGGCTTGATAAGCAGTGCATTTGGGTTTCAATTCACTCTTTTCGGTAGATCTTTATCTATCCACTTCACAATTTTCTCAAACTGACATTTAAAATAAAATGTCTAAAATTACTAATTATGAATAAAAAATGGCAATATAAGAAAATGTAAGCAATATATAATATTTACTATGAGAAATTGCACTAACTTGGAAACAGAAGTAGCAGCCATTTTCCAAATAGCAATGTTTTACTTAGTGATGCTATGCAGCCATGTATGATCGACAATTGAAAGTTCTAATAATATAGAATGAATAAACACAGGAATGGAATCTATTAAGGCATTTACAATAGAATAAACAAATTTACAGTTTTGTCTACTAGAGTGGACATGATGCAACAAAGGGTTAATAAATTCCAAAAAGATTGATAATATTAAAAAAAAATTCCCAATTTAAAGGAAACTCAAACGTAAATGATTAAGAAATTGTTTCAAACATTTATTATTTAACATTTTATAACTTTCTTTAATTATAATCTTTTTATAGTTTTGAGAAACTAGGAAACAAATTTTGAAATATATCTGGTTTACATTTTAAATTAATGTTCTGAAACATAAATGTAGTTTATTTAAAAAAAAAAAAAATACTGAGGATTTGAGTGGGATATAAATTTATCTGATTTATACCCAGATTTCGAAGAGAATAAAAGACTTAAATTTTCCATTTTGTTCTCGGTCTAATAGAAGTATGAATGTTATACATTTCTTTATATTTTATTTTTGAGGCTATATAAGCTTTATTGCTTTTAAGATTTACAGGTAGCTTTAAATCTGTATTTTCTATACAGAAATAAACATAGCTAACAATATATTAATAGTAATTTACTAAAAATGTATTTAATCTTTATGTCAAATTAAACATGTTGTTTTTCTATAGTTTATTTTTTAATATAGTATCTTCATTAGCTTTTTTGATTTTTTTTCTAATTAATTCACTTATAAAAATACATAATTTTGAAAAGATTTTATTTAGATTTCAAGCATAATCTGAAACCGGGGAGTAAAATCTTTTATTTTACGATTTTGTTGTTGATTTAATTCTTGGACGTATACCTTTTCTAATCTTCCCAGATTTACTTTATGTTAATTAAATCAAAAAGTTATTGTTTAGTAAATTAAAAAGTCAGTTAGTAAATCATAACCTTATCAACTTGTTAAACATTTCAGTAGTTTCTTGCATCATTAACTATTGAGCATATTACTAAGAATAATAGATATTAGGAATTTAAAAACTTGAGCCAAGAACATTTGAAATAAAGCTTCCTAAAGAACTTAAATTTTAAGAATTATTAAAATTATTCACTCTCAACTTTTTATGAAATCTATAATGAATGAGAAATGCAGCAGAGATTCATTTATTTCCCTGGAATCAGGAATAAGTGTTTTCAGATAACTCATAGTAGCTATTTATGGTAATTAAAAGTTGTAATACATATTTATAAAGTGTGAAGATAGCCCTAGAGTGTTTTAAGTAAACAACATAAAACACTGTAAATAAAAAATATGTGTTAATATATAATAGTAAATAATGCAAATAATATAGGTATTTATCATCGGTAAATTAATAAATGAGTTAATATTCAGTATTTCGATTTTCCAGTCTGAATTATGCGAAATTTAACCATTCTCGCATTTTTGATATTAGCTTCGGTTTCCATTTGTATGTTCTTTTATACTCGTATATCATTACATAGTTCTTTTAAAATAATTAATGATCTTTTCCTGAGTGTTTTACACTACGATCGTGGAAGATAGAAAATCCATTATATCGTTATGAATTAAATAAATCAGTTCGGGAATTGCTCGTTTATATAGTGTATCTTTTTTGGGTAAAAAGAAACATTAATTTTAAGCACATGTTTTAAGGTTAACATTGATATTTCCCTTTTAAACATCTTATTTAAAGGATGGTAGAATATAGATTGGTAATCAAGTGAAAAGACTTTTTATTTTTATTCTAATTATGATTTTAATTTACTGAACCAATGCCATATGCAAAAAATGCATGAAAAAACTGAAAATACTGTAACTTAAGTATACGAAATTTATAAAGCAAATTTTTAAACTTTTAACTTATAAAAACAGGAATGTGCGAAGAAGTCATAGCACCGCACTATTAAGCATAGTTTCCGCAATTTCAGAAATCCTTTAATCATCTTATCTAAAGGATGGTGGAGTATGGATTAGTAATTAAGAGAAAAGACTTTTTATTTTTATTCTAATTATGATTTTAATTTACTGAACCAATACCCCATGCAGAAAATGCATGAAAAAAAACTGAAAATACTGTAACTTAAATATACGAAATTTATAAAGCAAATTTTTAAACTTTTAACTTCTAAAAACAGGAATGTGCGAAGAAGTCATAGCATCGCACTATTAAGCATAGTTTCCGCAATTTCAGAAATTACAGAATTTCAGAAATTTTTTATTACAAAATAGTCACTTATTCACCAATATATTTTATGTTAATTAAAATTTGTACTTTAAAAGTACAGCGCATATTGTAATTAACCTGATCCATCAGTGAACTTGTATATTTAAACAGAAATTTATTTCCCAACTCTCTAGTTTTGCAAGCTGTGTATTGAAATTACACTCTTTTTTTTCATTTTAAAATGCGTATTTACGTACAAAGATAGAAATAACGAAACATTTCTTTAAAAACTTAAAAGACTTTCGAGCTCAATGGTGAAATGTAATTTTTCTTTACGACTTCGGTTCTGCTAAGTAAAGTTCCAATAGCTGTGGTTTTACCAATAGCTGTGGTTCAATAGCTGTGGTTTTACCACAAGAATAATAAACATTTTATGCAAAAACGTTATGAAGACATGTATAATATTTTAACCAGTAATAGAAGCAAATGTTTCGAGAATCTTACATTAATTCTTTCAGGTAAATTCATTAATTCTTTCCTCTTACGTTAACACAAACGATCTGAAGGTGCTTCAGTTATACTTAAATTTAGAAAGCAGTAATTTCGTTAAAATATTTTTTGAAGATAATATATAATTACAAGACTGTCCTGCATTTATGCAACACATAAGATAGAAATTTTGAATTAAAATCTGCCTTTAATTTTTTTAGACGCCAAGGCAGTACAAAAGGATTAGAAAGAAAGCATTTCTGTTTTCGTCCGTAAGTAGTACATTAAGACGCTTTAATCCTTTAAAGCTGATAATAGTACTTCAGGAATTACAGGTCATAAATTGATGATGTTCTCAGAGGAAATGTGCCGTGACGTGTGGTTGCTTATAAGAACTCATAGCCAAGTTTTTAGGGCTGGAATAAAAATTCAGCTCTTTTTATCACGTTTCTAAATCATAAACCGGTTGTCGTTTTTGGTAACATATACTAATTACTAAATGACTATTTAATACTTTATTTTGATGGAAAGCTAACCAATTCTATTAAGTGTTTGCTTGGTAAAGTTATTATCGAATAAATCGCCATTCTTAGAATGGAAAGTTTGCTTATAAAAACGTGAGGGTTTATTTGAGTGGAGGACTTTTCAGGCGAAATTGACTCTTAATAACAATACAAATAGGAAAAAAGCACGCAAGGGTCTTACAGTTAGCTCATTCGCTGGATTTCGAACTCGGGTTAAACTATCACTAATCAGAAGTCTTTGGTCGTGCTGGTTGACCACCACCACCACATGGATGCCTTTCGAAGTCTACCGTATTGAGAAAGCCAGCGGCGGTCCGTTATAAAACTCTCATGTCATTAGAAAAACATGTCATAGTTCCGTCACAAAAACTTAACGTCAATTTACTTTCTAAGGCAAATAGGAAAGGCAAAATTTGGATTTCCCTTATTATCGGTTTGTACATAAAGCAATTTAATGAAGGTGTTTACTTTTACTTTATATCAATCAAAGAAAAGCTGTTTGCTTTAAATCAAAACTAATTATATCAGTCAAAGAAAAGTAATTCGTTGAACGTAATCTTTATAAAAAACAGGCGTACTGCTAAAATACTAAATATCTTTGTAAAATATTGGGTTGGAGGGAAAGTTCTGTCGTATTTTAAAGAAAATATTTGAATTCATTTATAAAAATATGTGCTTAATATTAATCAATTATATATGCTCCGTTATTTGTTACAACCTGTTGCCATCTTCCAGGTAACTTGTAAATTCCTGTTTTGTAGAAGTTCTCATCCATGGAGTTAAAATAGTCAGCAACTGCCTTAGAAACACTTTCAAAAGACTTGAATTTTTTTCCCGTTAGATAATTTTGCAGAGATCTGAACAGGTAATAATCAGAGGGTGCAATGTCAGGTGAATACGGGGGGTGACTAAGGATTTCCCATCCTAACGCATTCAGTTTTTGTAGTGTCACCACTGCAGTATGCGGGCGAGCATTATCGTGATGGAACACTATTCCTTTTCTGGACGCTAATGCTGGCCTTTTTTCTTTGATAGCTGCATTCAATTTATCCAGCTGATTGCAGTACAGATCCGCGTTGATGTTTTTTCCCTGTTTCAGCAACTCGTAATACACTGGACCTTTCCTGTCCCACCACAAACAAAGCAGTACTTTTCGTTGATGGCTACTTGGTTTTGGAACTGTTGCTAATGATGTTCCTGGTTTGCAGTAAGATTTTTTCTTTTAATATTCTCGTAAAGAATCTACTTTTCATCTCCAGTAACCAGCCTGTCCAAAAACGGCTCCACATTGTGTCTAATCAGATGTGATGAACATATTCTTACACGATCAGACAAATTCTTTTCCGTTAATTCATGTGGAACCCAAACACTTTGCTTTAACACAAACCCAAGAGATTTAATGCGATCTCCAACAGTTGTATGATGAATGCCAAACTCTTCTGCAATTTCTCGACTTGTTAAATGTGGATTATTTTCCAACATGGATCGCAAAACATCATTATCGATCTTGGATGGTCGTCCAGATCGAACACTTTCTTTGAGGCTCAGGTCCCCGGAACGAAATTTGCTAAACCATCTTTGACAAGTACGAACATTTACAATATCTTTTCCAAATACCGCACATAAATTTTTTACATGCAACAGATGCGTTGCTTCCTTTTTGGAATTCATATAAAATGCAGTGTCGTAAATGCACTTTATCTGCCGACATGTTTTTCCCTTTAAATATTACAAGTAAATGATGAACAGTAATAAAGGGCACCTTTTATATTATACAGTAGCTAAAAAAACAAAAAAAATCCGATTGACTCACTAGCCAGATGTTTTTTTTATTTACAAGAAAAATCACCTGCCTATTTAAAATACGACAGAACTTTCCCTCCTTAAGTTATACTTCTCGAATTGTTAATTTAAGAAAAGCTTGAATTTATTTTTGAATGTTGTCGCAGTGCTTTTTATTTCTTAGTGGTTTTTTTTTTTCCAAATACACTAAACTATACTGTCAAATGCGTACTAAAGATCTACTGGAACTCTATTATTATTTTCTCCAACCGACAGCTTGGTTACAAATATCTAAATATCAGTTACATTAAGTCATCATTTTCGTACTATTGATAATATAATAGTTTCTCAATATGAATACTGTGTTTTATTAAAAGCTAATCAAGTGAAATCTGTTATCTAAATTTAAATTTCTTAATGAAGTAATTCTTTTGAAAGATTCAGTTTAATAAAATGTCAGAATGAAAAATCACAATGAAATATGCATTTTATTTCAAGTAAGATAGTATCACTTAATAGCACTAAATAAGAAACAGAACTTTATATTCCGATGAAGCAAAAATTCTATATAGCGTATAGAGCAGGAACATTTGCCAGACCTATCGCTTCTTATTTCAGCGAACTTAACTATTTTTCGTGCTTGCTATTTGTATAATTTTGCTATGTGAAAATGTTGAGCCAAGTAATATAAAAATACACGAGAGGCCATGACTTTTTATTGCTACAAACTGCTCATTCTGTAGTATATGCATTCATATTTTTCTTTGTCATACAGTTTGTATTCATCCTTTTTCGAAAGCTTTTTTATATCTTTAACTTCGTGCTTTTGCGGATTTCGTTTCAAGCAAAATGTTACTATGATCTGCATTTATTCTTTAAAGGCGCCGAATCAGGCCTTTATGAGTTTTACTTGAAAATGTTAAATGTTACTCAACTGAATCTTGCTTTATATGTACGAACTTTTAGTTCTAGTCATATACTTTTAACAATCGAATATTTTCGGTTTTATCTTTTTTAACTTTCGCGATATATCATTCCTTTCGCGTACATTATCCGCTTCCGAAAGGTACCGTCAAAAGCAATAAATAAGTATTTGTATTTGCTTTGTGGATAATTTTCGTGGGTTTTTCAACCCCTTGGGATAAGTTATCTATCTTGCGTGGTTTCAATGTACGTTCCTTATTTCTAAAATTAAAATTATTGCATTCCGATCAACAATTATTATATAACTGTTAAAATTGGTTTTTAACACATTGTTCGATTTTGCTAACAAATTTCTAACAAATTTCAAAAACAACAATTTTTAACTAACAAATTTCTTAATTTTTACAGAGCTGTCTCACTCTGACCGTATCTTTCAATTACTCAATCTCCTTTTTAACTTTTCCTGAAGTATTTGAAAAGAAAGTAAAATTTATTAATGTCTCGATGATGATAAAATAATGGTATGATTGTATGATGATGGCAATTATTTTAATATGCCATTATAAAATATAAATTTGTATTATCATGCCATTATCATTTAATAGTAAATTATATTTTATTATTAATAATGGGATGGTATGATAAAATTTATTCTATTATACCTGTGGGTTTCATATGAGAAACGAAATGTTATTTGGAGATTTTTATAGTTTGGATAATAATGTAACGTTCTAACGAAACAGATATGTGAGAATGGCCAATATATTGAAAATCCTATCATTAGTTTCCGGTTTTTCAACTTTTTTTAACAGTTTATGAAGAATTCGTTTCTTGATTACATGATTAAATGTAGAAATCTATAGTTAACCTTATTCATGCATTCAACTTATACATTCTTCTCAATCGGTTTCTGAACTTGAGAACTTCAATTCACAATATACATCGGCATTCAAAATTAAGAGAATATTTTCATTTGGTCGATTATTCTCAGAATTGATAGACAGATTTTAATAAAGTTTGACATGACAGGTTAAGATAATAAAAAAAAGTACTATACAATGTGCACTTGCGTGACCGATTTCAGAGCCAACTTCACTCCACAAAAGGAGAACATTTAAAGTAGCCTCTGTTTACAAGAAGGTCTGTTATTTGCATCCCGTTCACTTCTGCGCACGAGAAAGACTTCGACTTTGGAACAAGTATCAGTGGGAGACTTTCTCTTCACGGATGAGTCCCGATTCAGCCTAATCACTAATTCACAACATATTTTCATCTGGAGAGAACCAGCGATGCGCTACCTATTCTCCAAAATCTTAGAGAGGTATTAAGTTTTTCAGTAGATGTTTAATGGTCTGGGCATGTCTGGGTTAGATGGGTACACAAATCTTCATGTCTTTGACAGAAGCTCAATGATTACTGCGAGGTGTAAGAGAGAAATCTTAGAACCCTATGTTCGCCTTTTCAGAGTTGCATTTGGCCTTCAGTACATTTTTATGAACGACAACATTCGTCCACATAGAACGAATCTGGTAAATGATTTTCTGGGAAATGTGGATAATATGCTGACAAAATACAAAATGACATATCATACAACAGTCATTGTACTCACGCATGGTTATGCGCAAGGCTCATCGGTGCAGGAAGGTCTAAACAAAGTTCTGAGAGAGGGAAAAACGAGTTGCATTTGCCCTTCCAACAGCGCTCTGTAGGAGTTAGGTATGGAGATCTGATTGACAATCTATTCGGTTAAATCCATACCAAATTTCCTTAAAATCTGTAAATAAATCCTTTAGATAATCTACCATGTGTGAAAATTCTCTTAATTTTGAACACTAGTGTACAGTATTAGAAGTGTGCAAACTTCTCCAAAACTGATTTAGGATATATTATTTTGCTTGCATCATCGGAGCCATTTTATATTATTAGAATTCATTTGTAATCAGTATAGTTAGTTATTTTTACATTCCCATTAAGCTATCTGAATATTAATTTTAAGCTTTCGTCTTCCTTTTTTTCCCACTTTTCTGCCAGCAGTCCAAATATTTCGAAATTTTCATATTTCGATTTAGATCTCTGAAATAAAGAAGTGAAGGATATGAAAGTCCTTAAAAATTCTGTTCATATTTTCTTTCTCTGTAGTATTTAATTTTTAATTTAGCATGGATACTAAAGTGTCTTTTTTCACGTCATATACACATGTTTTCGTATACACATGATCTTATAAAAAAAGGCTGTTAGGAAATTGATCGTTGTTTGAACTGGGAGAAATTTTTTTGAGTCAGGTTAAGACTAACCAAATCATATACGATATTTTTCAGTTAGATTATTTTAAAAGGGGTTTCAGTACTTATTAAAGTATCTGAGGATTCTAAAACCGTAGTTGAAAGTTGTTTCACATTTTCCATACTTTTAAATCAAATTATGTTTATAAATTTCTTGAATGCAAATTTCATATATGCTTGAATCTTTCGTTCTTCTGTTTGAATAAATCTTTGCAGTAAGCTTGCTTCTAATACTTCCTAGATATTGTAGGCATTTGGTGCATATTATCAGTTTCTTTTATTTCGTTTCTGTGACTGATCCTCCTTAACCGAACATAATCTATATAACATCCACATGTTCATCGGGGCCCAAAAGAAAGGAATTGCTCCTATTGTTGGCCAAGGCATTGGGCATCTCTTAGGTAACAATACAAAATAGCTCTGTTCTTTCCCGTTTTTGATGGAACATTCTAGAGAATGGATCCGAGGGTCTTAACCTTCAAGAGGACTTTCAAACTTCCAATTAGCTAAATTTTGTAGCTTCTGTTACACATTGGGTTCTACCTTGATAAACAAAATAAACTTTAAAGTTTTGTTATTTCCTTCAGATATACCTGGTTACATTCTGCTTCTATCAAATAATGGCGGGGGCATTCAATGGATGAATAGATAAAGTCACGAATGTCGGGTAATTTTCCTAGGGTCTACTCCCGGAGGGGGGGGGGTGAACAAGCTAGCCTAGGAAGCTTTCATTGTTTTCCTCATGTATGTCGAGATTACAGACCAGTTGCCCTTAGAAATTCCTCTTCGAAATCATTCTTCCTTACAGACGCCCCACCAGCAGGGGAGAAGTAAAGTTAAGAGGAATATAGGTAGCTTGACCTGGGTTCGATTCCAGGCGAACGGGGCTGTCTGAATGGGCGTTTTCGTGGTTTCTCCCTTATGTAACCTGCATACGAGCTAGTTTCCCTCAGAAAGTCCTCTGCGAAGGCATCCCTGCCCTTAAGAAGGTACACATAGTCAAATTAGCCTACCCAGATCTTCTACCATGTGTTCCTTATAGGACACAGCCTTGGTGGACTTTGCTGTTATGAAATAAAGTGATTCAGTCATATTAATATAGTTATCTTTTATTTTTCATTAGTATAACTGACAATGTTTTCATGAAATGTGGTGAGAGAAAAGCAAAAATGATGTTAGGCTAATAATCCTTTAAGTTAAAAGCCCTTGTTAAGGCTTTTTCTACTAGTGAAGTTCACCTGTATTTGTTCCATTGATCATTTGTATATTCAGTATTTAAAAAAAAAATATTTTAAAACATTTTTTGACTTCGAAAGTATTGGAGTTTTATTATAAATCTATTTCAAACTGTTTCTATTACGTATACAGTTTCTTTTTAAGTCTTTACATAAATATTTTATAACATTTATACGTAATATTTTTATGTTAAATAAATGTACTTTTATCGCGATTAATTAATTTTCAAGTTTACAACTCCTGTACTCGCATTTACTTTTTAAAATTCTTTTATCCCTTTTCAAAATTTATATATTTTTATGTAAATAATACTATATGCCGCTAAGTGAAAAAATGAAATTATTAAATTAAGATGCATGAATATTCTACACTAACTGATGGTAACAAAATGTTTGCTTTTCTTTAAATATCCAAGTCTTTCCTTATTTTCTTGAGATTAAGTAAATTACGTATTTAAAAATAGAAAATGTTTTCAAAATAAACATAATAAAACTAAAATCTACAAGTATTAAATTTAAAAAATTCAATCAATGTTTATTCCAACTCAGGCTGTGATATTTGATTTCTTTTATTTTTGCAACTATTATTTATAAATAACTCTGTAGTAGTCTAGCAGAAAATTTATATAACATGTATACTGTGGCAAAGCACTGTTCTCTGGTTTGTGAAATTATGTGCATAATTCATTTTTCTTTATTATGAAAAGGTTTAACAGGTCTGTATTTGAACACAGGATCTTTATCGTGTACTTAATCCAGGAGTAATACATTCTTTTCTCCCATATTTCTTTCTCGTCATCAAGAATTAGAGTTATAAATTCTTTTTTCCCATATTTCGTTCTCATCTTCAAGAATTAAGTAGTTAATTTCTCGTCTATAAAATCTTGACTATCAGGACGGTCTTTAGCTAAATCCAGGAATTATAAATTCTTTTTTCCCATATTTCATCGTTTTCATCGTTAAGAATTACGTTCTCGTTTATAAAATCTTGACTATCACGACGATCTTTAACTAAACTAGCATTTCGAATAACAGATTTAATAATACATGTTAAGAAACGAATCTGTAAAAAGTAGGTAACATCGAAACTAAAATGGCTGAAACTGACACATGTAAACTTAGAAAAACTGAAAAAAGTGAAATATAGCAATAAATAAAAAGAACACAATTGACAGCTGTGATTTAATTAATTTACTAATGAATATGTTGTTATAATCTCTAATAAATATTAATATGAGTGCTTTTGTAGGCATAACGTTTAAGTTAAAAAATTAATATTTTCTAAATAATGCAATTTTTCTAAATTATTCAGCTTACAGTAATCAATTATACGTACTTAAGTACATTTTAAGGAGCTAATATTTAAGGTATATTTGTATTTTTCTCTAAACTAGGTATCCTCAAGCTCCATTACTCTATTTTCATCACTTTGAAATCTGTCAAAAATGTTTAAAAATACATATTTAAATACAATTCTAATTCAGATTGTGTTATAATTATTTGAGAGGAAGGTAAAACATAATTGCAAGTTTTGAAAAATTTATTTTTGAAATCATATTTCCGTTCTTATCTAAAGAAAGTACAAAACCAAAGAATACGAAAATAACAGCAGTGTGATCATTATAAAAATACTAATCAATTTTATTAAAATAAGATTATGATATGTTAGTTGAAACCTGCGCACAACTTTTACCTATTATTAAGTGAAGTAATTTTATTTACTTTTTTAATTAACTCTTTCATCTGAATAACTATTTAACGGTTCTACTTACTGAAATAGAATCAAGAACGGCTTCAAATGAATATCAATTTTGAAATAAAGCCTTTGATCTTTCGAGACAGTTTAATAATTTCTCTCGAAGAAAATACTTCTTGAAACATTTTTGGTTTTTGAGTTTTCCTTTTCAATTAACCGTCTAAAATCTATATTACAAATTAATTCATTGTTCATTTATAAATGTTCGCATCAACTCAGAAGTATGTTTTAATTCTGGAATAGCGTTTTGGTATGGCTACAGGTATTTCCCGAGATAAATTTAAAAAATAATTTAATATCTCATTTTTCATACTTACAAACACTCTTGTTTTGTAATCGACAATTTTCTTTGTGTGTTTTTTTAATAAATTAACTACACTTTCGGATATCAGTTTAATGTCATCTAAGCCGTATATGTTTTTTTCTAATTTACCGCATAGTCTTAATGCCTTGATACATTAAGAGTTTTGCCTGAGGACAATACAAGGCACTGTTTTTTCTCAGTTTTGTTGAAAGGATGCTTTATAATTGGACGTACATGAACGTCACCAAAAAACGCCTCTCTCTTTTTTTCTTTTTTTTTTTTTTTTTTTTCTTTTTTCCACTGTTCTAGAGACATCAATTGCAGCAATTTAAGAAGAAAAAAAAAAGGCTGCAATCGCAAGTCGTATTTTGGGGGGGTTATTGGCCGAGATGCTTATCCGAGGCTTGACTGTGGGGTCATTTTGATAGCTACAAATATTTCCTGTGTCAAATATGTGGAACACGAAATCCAATCAGAGAAGACAGGTCGCAAGCTCCTTTGGGGCCCCTCATCTCTGCTGGTCAAACTGGTTCCTACTCGAAAAATGTTTGGAAAGGCTCTTAAATTCAGCTGGATGTTATTGAAACAGGGTTAGAATCGAGGAAACAATTCGGCGTGCGAGTCGTTTTATTTCGCTCTCTCTCTTAGAGCGCTGACAACTCAACGATTCTCAACTTAGCTCAACGATGCTGACTGGAGCTTACAGTAGTGGTACTTATGAACCCTTTCATTCTTTTCACTACTTTCTTGTTACGAATGAGTGGTCGTTTTCTACTATTATATATTTTTTTCATTTATAAGATTTATTTGTAAAATTGCACTTTATAGCATCAACGTATTTTTTATTTACAGGAACGTTTGAGAAAACAGATTTAATTTTTTTCCCTTTAAATATATGTTTCGATAATGGTATTGTCGGAAATCGGCAGTTTTTCTGAGGAATTCTATATTTTAAGGTTATCACTTAACACTTTCTAATTACTTATGTTTTGTGCGTCTTTTAGAGTAGCATAATCGTATGGCATGTATTTTTTTATGTCTTATTATTTTTAAGTTATGAAAAATTGATCTGAAATTCGATGTACTGTGATTTTTTAATCTTAAATTATTCATTATGATTGTTTTTGCTTTATGAGGTAACTTGGTGAATTATAGATTTACTCATTATTATTAAAAAAGGAGGAGAAATGAATTAGGTCTTACATCGCTGATATCTGCGAAGGTAAACGACCACAGATAGTTGTAGAGATCACACAGTATTCGCACATGAGAAAATCCACAGAGTTTAATTATTTTTAAAGTTAAATTTTAAGTTGTCCTTTTAAATAACTGTGTTATTTTAACTTTTGTTCTCTACGGTATTTTTTAGGATTTGATTAATATGTAAAATAGATAAGAAATTTATGTGCAGTATTCTTAAAGAGCATAAACCACATTTTTTTTTTCACTGTTCAATATTTTAGTATTCGTAACTTATGTGAGAATTATGATACTGTAGTTGAACTCTTAATTTAAACATTTTTACTGCTTATTTGATCTAAATTGTAGTATTCAGTAAATTAAATGTAAAATGCAAACTGAAACAATTTTAACCTTTTGTTATTTTATTAAATATATGAACTAAAGAGGTGTTTATAAATAGCTAATATTCTCTCTCTCTCTCTCTATTATTTTTATCCTTGATTTTTTACTTTATTATTCAGACTTGGTTAATCTTGATTGTTTATTTTTCATACAAAAATAAGAGAAATTTGATAATCTTTTTGATAATTACACTTACTGAAATAAAAGCAGAAATAAGGGAAACAAAAATTAAAAGTTAATGCTGGAATAGCTTAATAAATATCGTGATCTTTTAAAATCTAAAATTTCTAAAAATTAGTTGTATGCTAACTGAATATGAACTGTGTAGGAGTTATATATTTTATTCTAGGAAATATCATACTTTATTATCATTTACGTTCAAACTTGCTTTAGTATTACTTTAAGGCTCGTAAAGATATGTCATAGAAATGTTAGGAAACTTTACTTTAGATTTTCATCAAACTGTGAGGCCTTTTTGGCCATTTTTAACAATCATATTAGCGTAACGGAGTGCTATTTATGATAAATGTATGAAATTTTGCTGAGCATTTTTTTAAAAGCTCTTTTCTGACTTTTATGACATGTATAATAAAGTACAAAGTTTATTCGAACTGCTGTTATAATTAATTCATGAAATCTAAGTTCACTTCCATATCATTTTTAGATTTTATCGTGAAAATTAAAAATTTTAAAATTTTTAAGTAGATAGCTTTTATTGAATTTTTTTATTATTTATAAAATACAAATAATTGAGTTGCATAAAAGTAACTATAAGAAGTGAGTTCATGCTTAAATTTAAGCAAAATCCAAACTTAGATTGATGTTGGTTTATTAGGTATAGAAACTACCATTCTGTAGCCGAGTCCATAATAAATGTCCCTGGAAGTGTCTTTTATGAAATACAGGACTGGAGTTAAGTGTTGCCAAATAATTGCTGTATTAAAAATAAAACGAATATACAAAATTTGAGATGTATATTTAAGTCTTTATTTGTGCAATGCATTTATAAATTTTAAAAGATAAATTAAAACATTCTGTACAAGATTGCGAAAATTCTTAGAGTTGATAGTTTACTAGGAAAAGATAGATTGAAAGCCTTCTCTTGCAATGGCAAAATCCGTGGAAACTAGAAATTTACCATGCCGCGTAAGTGATTATCGCGGTGGCAGATTAATGTAATCAAAAGGCTTATCCGTAGATCATCCTTATCCGTATCCTTATATTAAAGCTTATCCGTATTATTAATGTAATAAAAAGGCTTATCCGTAGATCTTCCAAACTCCAGAACTAAAAAAGTATTTCTCTATTTCGTAAAATGTTAAATTTTAAAGGCATTGAGTATGACCCTTCAATTAAAATGTCCACTTATTTTACTAATTTAATATATCATATAAATCTTAGTAAAACTTTCAGTTAAAAGCACTATTATTTTCATTACTAATGCTCCTCAAAATCTTGGGTATTCTGCTAATAATGTTATTATTACTCCCATTATATCTGATGGCAAAATAAAGAAAGATTATGTGTACTGTAAAAATGCTTTCTTATTAAATAGGATAACATCTAAAAGGAAGGAAAAGCTACCTTTCTGTAGTTGGCAATATAATGTAAGGCTTCTGTGTATTACATTGATGGTGTGTTTATAAAAATTACCAATTAGATACTTTATGAACTACATCTGAATGATATTTTAATAACTCTTTGACGCACATAAGAGAAAAGTACAGATCATGTGCCCTTTTTAATGAGGAAAAAACGAAAATTAATTTTTAATGAGGAAAACACTAGCATATTACATCCGTTTATTTCAATTTTAGCAGAACGATACTGAAATGTTCTTGAGGAATTTATATTTTGGATATTTATATTTCGGGCTTAGCAATTCGAGTACATATTTGTCCCATTTACATTAAAGGATTAAAAAATAAATAAAGATGAAAATTATTGAGAGAAACTTATTGTTTTTAGATTGCACAGTCTGTTATGTTACATGCAATGCATATAATTTAAAAATAAATTAAAACGTTTCTGTTTGGAGACTCAAGCAGTCTTATATTTGATAATTTGCGGGAGAAAGATTAATATCTTGCATTGCAACTGCTATGAGTATCAGCAGTTTTTCGCAACCTTTAATAATTAATGCTGTGGAAACGCAACGTAATATCACCGCTAAAAAGGGAAATATTCGGCTATAAGCATTTCTAACGCAAATGCATTAAAATGTTTTTTTAATTATTTAAATTAATCGACAGTGTGACAAAAAAATTGAATTAATAATAAAGTGGTAATTTTAAACATTGAAAAATGAAGTTCAAGTAATTCTAATGAAACTTTCATCCGTGTATTCATATATTAAAATCTTACACGTTTACATAAAAAATAACATATTTTTTTTATTTAAAGGAACTGCATATTTTAAAACTTTTGCATTTCAGAAACTGTTAAAACTTCCCAAACTAATAGCCAATCTCTTAGCTTACGAATAAATTATTGCAAGCTTTAATTAACTGTTTAATTGCTTTTTGTTAAGGATCTTAACTGTCATATAAGCTGATATATGTTTACTTAACCGCAGCGTTAGCAACCCTGATATCCGAAACCTAAGGACGGAATGCTATTTCTAAAAATTGCACTACAGTATAAGGTGAAACGACTCATAGTAAGTTTCATGACAACGAATGATCTTTTCACGCCAGATCAAATGATATTTAGAATCTGAATATAATCTGAAACCATTCTCATTTTTATATCCCAAATTATATTTGCCTATAACTGACTTATCAATTATCTATAGATATGATACAGTTGAGAAGGTGCTAATACTGAATTCATACTGAAAGAAAAATAAAAAAGTACATAAAGAATGATAAGAAAACGGTAAGAATTGCACGATAAGAAAAAACTGCACATGCGAATTTTCGAAACGGGAACACAAGAGTCACCTGTAACACTTTAACGTATGAAAATGCAGGATAGAGCTGCATGTGGTATGTATGTTTGAAAGTAATATCTTGACTTAAAGAATATAACTAAAGTGAAATTTTTATCATGCATTAAAGGCACCATTTAAAACATTTTAAGCAATGAAAAATTATTGGAGCTGAAAAAAAGGCCTCAGCGGTTGATGTTTGCATGCAAATTAGATTAGTTGGAAGTGCAATATCTAAGTTTAGTTGATCGCTTCAAACCACTGGAATGTGAGATCACACTGTTACCTGTCAAACTCTTTTGGGGAAAATGAACAAAAATTTCAGTTTGTGACAACAAAATGTACCTGGCGCGTTTCAGTGGGTCAATTTCTGAGTTACATTCATTCCACAAAGAAACATGGATAACCCTGTAACGATATTGCAAGATATTTATGCAGCTCATTTGTCCAATAATGTATAATCTGTTTTCCTCTATCTAGACTTTAGCCGGTGGCCTTTGTTCCATCCGTGGATAACCTTACAACTTGGGTACTTCAAAATGTTTGTAAGATGAAATGGTAGAGCTATTTGCCTAAAAATGTATAATCTATTTTCTTTTATCTAGAGCTCGACATAGTGCATCTTTTTAGTGGAGTCATGCATACACAAATTTGATAAGCCGGCTATGAGCCAGTGTAATCTTTGATGTAGCAGTGAGTCTGTCCTCAGATTGTAAACATCGGTTATCTGTCGTAAAACAGGAATAAACTAGAATCGCCAGAATGTTCAGGGAAATTAAAAAACAAATATGGCGATACTGGGACCTTAGTGTTAGGAAGCAGTAGAGCTGTAAACGGCGAACAACGTAGAAACGGAAAACTCAAGCATTGTTTGTTTGTTTGTGTCCGTGGTGTGGTAAGCGAAACATTTTCACAGTGCAGAAGCAGAGTAGATTTTGGAAGCCGAGAATAATAATCTCGTCAACTCCATTGATAACGTATGAGGCGCTCTAGGTATAATAGTGCTAAAATGGATTTTATTGAAAATCTTAGAACTTCGTCCGTCACCGAAGAATAAGTAGACCAATTTGGCTCGGAAAAGCTAGATCACTTAAGGTTAAGCATATCACGATGTTATGAAAGTTGAATCGCAGTTTCAGAAGAACATATTCCACGTTAACTTGACCCTCCCTCTGGCTATTTATAAGCAATATATACATCCATCTACGTCATTCGGAAATTTGCAATTTTTTCAAAATGTACTATCAAATTTAATTTGTGCATAATTTCTTAGCAGTTTTTTAAAAAAATGCATTAGTATGCTTGCAGTATATTTATTTTCATACTTGGCTGAAATTATTAATGCAGAGGTAGCCGAAGTTGTTAAGAAGGTAGTACATGCTTTGGTTTTGGATACCAGTGTAGTTAAAATATGTTCTGATTCCTCAATCACTATATACTATACGTACCGTAAATCTAATCGTTTTATATGTTAAATAAATTGAAATTATGGTAAATTATTAAAATTATGGGTAATTAATGAATAAATCTTTTCTCTCTCTCTCTCTGTCTTTCTCTCCTTATAGTACAATTTTTACAAAACTATTCTGCACCAGACTGAAGAGGAAAACGCATATTATATTTATTCGCCATGATCGCTGGTGCTAATTTCCATACCAATTCTACTCTACGCACTGGAGTTGTATTTAACATATCTAAAACGATTTCTAGTATTTGAAACATGTTGCACCAAGGGAAAAACACAAGCGAGCTTAGTCGAAAACTGCTAAAATTATAATCGAAGCTTGGCTAATTTGGAAGGTAATTTTTTTGAAGCGAAAAACAGGAAAAAAATTCTTCCGAACGACGTTGAAAAAATTTTGAAATCCATTAGAAGGATTTGCAAACCAGCTGAAAGCACAAAAGTGAGAATTATTTATTTATTATTACAATACATTTTACATCTTTAGTTTTTCTTCTTTTTTTCATTCCATTTTCTGCGGAAATCTCTCTTTATTTGTAATAATTGCATCTAACTTAAGTAGGTTTGAAAAAATATTTTTTTCACGTCTGTGTAGAAGACAGTGCAGGTTGCTAACGGTACTTTGTTTAAAGATAATAAATTTGTGTAACAAGTATTATAACTTAACGTAATCGCTCATTTATTTAGATTGCAAGCTATATATCTGTCAACTGTCACGCTGTGACACGTTATTAAGTTAAATGATATGAATACATGGATAGCATGCTTCTTGACTTGCAACGCATTATTTTGCACTGCAGGCCGATACGTATGTCATGTACATTCGATTGAATTAATTTTAGCTTCCAAAAAAGTTTTTGTTATACTTTTCTACATTTTGAATTAAAATGAATAAAAAATTGAAAGCATGTAAATCATTTAATAAAAAAATTTAATATTAAATGGCTTCCAAAGAACAGTAAGCGTTTCGATTAAATGGAGTACCAGATAACTGGCGTTCTACTTTAATTCATTTTTAAATGTGTAAATGTACGCATTAACGTGCATAAAATGAAAGCCAAATTGAGGAAGAGGGCGTTTGAATTCAAATCTGTTCTGATTAATCCCCAAATAAATAAAACTACGAGGTGGAAAACTATCTTGCTCTTTAATAAGAATGCAGTAATTCCTTTCAACCATCTTAAATAGTTGAATTTTATCGCAACCTAGTAAAGCTTCTCCTTTCAAAAAAATTGTATTTGGGTTGCAAGGTTCTTAGTAGGCCAAAAATGTTTCTATGATCACAGTTGTGAAATCGGACACAGAATTTCATTTTAAAAACAACTTGCGCAAATGAGTACTGGGGAATGTAGAATTATTTCATCACAATTCTTTGACACACAATTCTTTGACTCGAAAGCACCTTGACATTAAAAACTTGCTGTGCTTGTGTGTATCAAATATTACGGTACTATAAAATGCTTAATTATCTTTCTTCGATCAACATTTTTTCCTTCATGTTTTCATATTATATTGATTATCTGAGAATTTTTGTTATGCGATCAACTGGAAATTTGTAAATTTAAAATTTATAAAAAATTTTCTTCAGGAAAATGTGCATAATTTATATTAAAAGATTTGTTAGGGAATGCATGAGGCTTAGTAATTTGGTTTCGTTTTATCTGAGCGTTCCTTCGATGTGTTGTAATTAATATATTCTTTCAGCTTTTTAAAACAGCGGTATCTTGTTTTGAATATATTAGTAACAAACTGGAATATCAAATTGATTTTGTGTTTCGACTTACTGTTTTGTGTTTGTGAAAGGATTTTGTGCTTATGAAGCTGTAATAAATGGGAATGTTAAATGGTAATCAAATAAACAGGCTTTTACAGCCATTAAAATAAGTCCAATTAACTCCAGGTGAACCAAAATACAAAAGAACTGCAGATGTCTAGAATTCCGTTATCAACTGCTCTATTTGGATCAAGTGAAGCTAAAGTTGTAATTGATTAGTTAACATATTTTCAATTTTTATGCCCATTTAAATAATTTATAAGTGTTTTATTTTACTCAAATTAGCGTCATTCACGTATTATTTTATATCATTTAAAAGTTTTTTATCTTTTAAGTTTAGATGAATCGAGATAAGTTACTTGTTTTGCTCTATTCAAATAAAAAATAGTTTGGTCTTTTTGTTTAGTACTAAAGAAATAAAAGCGGGGTTATTGCACACATAAAATTTTATTTATTTTGTTTTTATTTTTGCAAATCTTAAGGTCTGCATAAATAAAAACAAATTTGCGCTAAACAATGTGTTATATAAATAAAAAAAACAATAATTTGTTTCTTTAATTTTGTTAAAAATAGATTCCATTGTACTTTTTGTGGAAATAAAAATATACTTTTACATACATAATCTTTGTTAAAATAGAATGCTGTAAGCTAAAATATTGAAGTATTTTCCTCTAATTACAGTTAATGGCTCATTTTATGCATATTGTTCAATTAATTGGATGAATTGGTTTGGTTTTGGATATTAGAACCATAAAAGTAACTTAAACTTTCCATGAAAGAGACTACTGTTTGATGACGATATGGGAGCAAAAATTTGTTAAATTTTAGCAGCTATAATTGCAGATAAATTTATTGTATACGTATATGTATGTGAATATTTGCGGACTGTAGTAAGCATTCGAAATCCCTTTCCAGTATTCCTTCATGAGAAAATACTATATTATAATATTAAAGCTACTTTATCAGTTTATCTGTATTCAACTTTTTTAAATGCTGTTCAATATTTGAAGCTGAATAAAACAAAATTTGATTTCTGTTTTGTTTTATTCAGCTTCAAATATTTAAGCTATTTCTTTAATACAGTCGGGACTGGTATTAACATTCTGAAAGATTAATTTTGTTCAAATTAGGTAGCAAGCTGCCGCCCAGACGGTATAGGGGTTAGGGAAGTCTGACTGCGATACCAAAGGGTCCGGCTTCGAATCACGGAGAAGGCATGGATATAAAATTGTCTGTCCCTTTATAGGAGGTAAATGGTGGCCGCCTATTAGGTGCTTCCACAATAAAATGGCCACCATTTCTGGTCAGATGTGGCCACTGACGTTATAGACAAGTGCCCGCCGTTAGAAAAAAAAAAAGATAGCAAGCTTAAGCAAAGGTTATCACATTTTTTTTGCAACAGATTGTTTCTGCTATAGTTGCTTATGTGAAACTAAATTGATAAACTTTATTTATAATTCAGAGATCTAGTGCGCGATTACCTTTCGAGAGTTCATCATTTGAAACTAATTATGTCACAAAGAAGGGGGGAACGTGGCTTGATTTGTTTCTGTTTATCTATTTCGAAAAATGCACTCAGGTTCTTATCTCGCTTCTAAGTTCGAATTGTAGAGACCTCATTTCATTTTCCTCCTATCCTGCGGGTAGGAAACACGGAGCATTCCAAAGAGGACATGACCTTCTCCCAGCAGAACGGTATCTTATTAGACGAAAGATCTTGCAACAAATTTTAGTATTCTGCTCATATGTTGGGGGGCTCTGACCCATGTGCTTCCTCCCTTTGAGCCGCGGGGTGTACGTGGTACTTATCTGCGCTAGGAGAGATTATACTTATTAGGTTGTTTAGGTAATAATGGCTGACTTTCAACTCCACTGGAGGAGAATTGGTAATGTATCTTACAAGTAATAATGGCTTACTTCTGCAGACTTTAATTCTATTCAAAATGTTTAAACCAAATTAAAAACCTATTTTATTTCAGTTCGTATAATAAAGTAAATTAGTGAAATTTATTTTGAATAGACATAGACATAGAATAGCCGCTGCTAGTATGAAAGTCCTCAATTTCCATCACCGTAAGTGTGCCTGAAGCCCTTGATGCAGCATCGCCCTGTTTTAGCCTTTTCATGTACTTCTTTAACATTTGAAACTGTTATGAGATATTTACATGATCTGTCAGACATATGAATTCTGTTAAAAAAAAAAAGCAAGATTTCCCAATTGTTATCTGAAGATCTTTCACAAAGAAAAATTATACATTAAAAAAAATTTTTTTTCATAATAAACTGAACAAAAAATATTGGCATGGCAAATAAAATTGGAGGAAATTATTACAGCAGAAATTTTATGAACATTCCAGTGAATAATTTTAGATAAATTTAATATATCTTCAATTTGTGATTGTTTTCAATTTCATTATTATTGAACGTTTGGTGCAACTATATCTGTTTCCCACTTCCCTTCACTCTGAGGAAGAGAGTGAGGGAATCTTTTATGCAGATAGCTGAAAACATTTCCCAGAGGCCAAATGTACCGAAAATATTAAAATAAGAAATTATGAACGTTATGAGTTTGAAAACCACTATGTTGTAATTTGTAATACTTATGCAAAATTGTTAAGGTAAGTATTTCTTTTGCAACTGCAAGTAACTGAGATGCCTTGAGGTGTTTAATCTGTATCGCTGTGAATGCTGTTTGATTCCTGTAATCAAAAAGTGCGTTTTGAATTAATAAGGTTAAAATTCTACTTCTTTAAAACTGAACTAAACTTTAGTATGCTTTTCTGCTGCTTGGAAAAATACTTTAAAGTTAATAGGATATTTTAAAAAGTTTTCAGTTGAAGTATTAAATTTTTATATTGTTAATTTCTACTTAATCGTAATTTTCAGTCAGAGCAAAAACTTAGCTGGGCTAAAACTAATTATCTTAATTAAAGATGCATTAAATTTGAATGCGCTTCTTCTGTTACGGCAAGAAATTTCATAATATGAATATTTTAACATGTTGTTTAGTGAAGTTTTAATTTTTTTCAATGTTAATTCTCAGTTTAAAATTTTCATTCGTGAATTATTATAGCTCATTAAGAAAACCTTGATTCTAATAATCTCTTATAAAAATTCTAATGCTCTTTAGAATAAAATTTATTTGTATGAATTTAAGGAATAATTATTCATCGTCGTTTCAGTGATTTCCTTTTCAATTTTAAACATATGTTTTATATTTATTGTTAGCTGAAATTATGCTTCTCATTAATTAATTTCGTTAATCAAGAGAATGTGTGAAAAGCTGTTTAAAAGTAATTTTTTTTAACTTACGCCTGTCATCAGCGTTTATTTCTAAAATTTGTTTAATTATAAGTACGTTAGGCAAAAACGAAAACCAACATTTTCAGGTGTATAAACAGTCATTCACATCAGAATTGTTAAAAATGAATTCCCTCGCTAATTTTAAGAACTGCTGTATCTTAATATAATTAAATGATGACTAAATATATTTTTATAATATGTATTTTAAGAAGGTACTCTGATACATTTTCGTAATTAAACAAAGAGGAAACCTAACATACATTTGTTTCGAAATGTTTCTAGTTTCTGTAATTTTAAATTAAAATATTTTTTCTAATGAAAGAATAAATGTATTGTACAATTCTGAATTTGATCCTTTATTCTTCATTTTTTGTTACAGTGTTTCGATGCAAAAAAGATTCCACTGGATGGAAAAAGCAATATTGTTTTCTCAGAGTATATGAATATCACCCATGATATAGCTTTCGCTGCAAGCCTTATGTCACATGTCATTAAAGGTATTTATCTAATGTTAGTTCATTATTTATCTAAGAAACCTTCTATTTTGAACTAGAAACGAACTTGCTTATGATAAGCTTAGAAGTAAAAAGAGCTTTTATGAGCAAAATGCCATAATGATTTCACTTGAAATTAATTATTTAATTACATATTAAAGACTTATTTAATGAAAGAAAAATATTATGCGTGAAATTATTTTAATCATTAATAAAATTGCATCCTTTGGTTACAATTGTTCAAATCGTATAGGATTATCATCGTGGAAAAATTATTCGGTCCTTCAGTGATCTTTATAACAAAGCTTGATTGTGACTGCTGCTGCAGAATGACTTTTGCCGTGAATTCATTTAAGCTTCTTTTATCAGCAAAGAATTTTATATTTTTAATAGAATATTTTATTGCTTAACTTGAATTAAAATCAAATTGTTCTACTATTTCTTTGTAGTATAAACGGTTTCACAATGAACTTATGATTTAATTTCATACTGGAAACAGCTTCCGGTAATTTCATATTACATTGCATCAGGCTTCCGATAATTTAACATTCCGGAACATAAACTGCGTAGAGTAATTTCATACTCTTCATAACTACACCAAAGAAGAGTTAGATGCAGATTTTGGGGCATATTTGGGCTTTATGGAGAAGAATCAAAGTAGTGGCTCTGAGCTATTTTTGCCCTACACACCCCTTTCACCACTGCTACAAAATCATCCACCCCTCTCTCCTTTCTCAAACTTAAAAAATACTCATACACGTTTGTTTTAGATTTAGGTTATTTTAAAACTTTTTTTATAAATTAAACAGCAAAAAGTATAGAAAATGTTAGTAAATATTAAAACATTAACAGGAATTGATTTTTATATTCATAAACTAAAATTAAAATCTTAACATAAAAGGCTGGTCATATCCCCCCTTGAAATTATGAAATTCCTCCCTGATTGAGAACCCCTGATTTTGAAAAATTAATGCAACATTCTAGATAAAATGATATAATTACACCTTTGTGTAAGTATATCATTACATTTGCTTAGCTTTATTTATTTTTTTTGTAACCTTGTATTTTACATTTGTTTAGCTTTATTTCATTCTAAATGGAAAAGTATGTGAGACATTTTTAATTAATCATAGGGAAATAAATACATTTCATATTTTACACGAAACAGAGAAAAGATGCATAATTTTTTTTCATTATTAGACCCACGAGTGGCAGAATAGTTTTTAAGAGCACTGAATACTCATAATTCCACAGGAATTCAAATCCCAGGATATGTGCTAGTTGTATAGGTTATTTTCTCCATATGTAGTATAAATACAGCAAGTTTTTGTAGAAAGTCCTCCATGAAGGCATTCCCCTTCTTAGATAAACTCCTTGTTCTCTGCTACATTCAAATAGATAGATTGGTAAAATTATGGAGGACATCTAATATGTATAAACAATAAGCAAATATAATTCCCATATATATATATATATTCTATAGGACAAAACCCTAATTGATGAATCACATTTCCATTGTGTTACTTAATACCGCATTACTGTGTTATTACTTTTGGATTCTATATCTAGAAATACGTTACTGCATATTTGTAACTAAATTTTCGTAGCGATTGTCCCATGCTCTTCATCTGTTATGCTTGTTTGCCTTATGCACATTTTCCATTCATAGCAACATTTTGTAGTTATTACACTTATTGTTTAGCTGTAATCAAATAACCAAACTTATCATATTTGTTGCAAAATACTGCTGAAATACATTATTAATCCATACGGAAAATTCTTGCTGTTTTGCTTTTCAATGCGAGAAATTTTGCAAATGCCTCAGTCGTGCAACTTTAAATGTCAAACTGACCTTTATAAAGCTGTACCAACTGATTTCTAAATGCTATGATATGTACGTCAAGTCCACATTCTTTGTTAATTATTCACTGTAAACTATTATTACAGCGTTAAAGCTCAACAGGATCAGTTTGTAAAACAGCTTCAAATAACTTTCTTTAAAACTGGACAAAATATAGTTTTAAATCTAATGTCGAAAAACTAGAAATGTTCGATAATCTCAGAATAATTTTAAATCCTTTCATTAGTTAATTGCACTTTACAAAAGTAGGAAATATGCACTAAATCAAGGTAGTAAAAATGCTGAATATTTTACTTCAGTTATGAAAAGGGCTTCGAAGTAATAACGTGAAAAATTTATTTAGAAAGAACTTCTTCGAGTCACTTTAGGCCTACAGTGCCAGCAAGTTTTAGCTATAACTGTACCCCGTTATTGCAAGTTTAAGTGCAATACTATGACCATTTACTCCTCTAAACCAGGAGCCAATGATAGTACTTCAAAAAATCCTGATCGAAATATGCTTTAACATTCTTGACGTTTTTCGAAAAATTTCACATTTCTTTTGAAATATAGATTCATAATATCCGCAGTATCCACAAGCTAACCCCAAAATAAAAGACCCTTTAATGTGTAATAAAAATTCAAGGAAAACTATGATAAATTTGGCTATTCACTTGAAAAGCAGGAAGAGAAGGAAAAACTGTGATGATCTAAATTACTTCTTATTAAAAATAATGTTACTAAAATAATTTCAATTAAGGTTATAAGGTATTTCTCCCGCTTTCCTAGCGTGCCTTCGTGGTGTAGTGGTCAGTACACTGAGCCGGTATTTCAGAGGTCCGTGGTTCGATTCCCGGCGAAGGCGGCTGCTAATTTTTCATCTCTCTGGCTTCCAAAAAATCCTAATGACTCTATAGCGGCGCCCGAACTAAAAAGGGTCGTGAATGATGATTCTTCACACCCCGGATTTGGCGATTGGGTCCCCTAAAAACCCCAGTCGCCCTTTAAAAGTAGGAACACTTTAAAAGCCCTTTAAAAGTAGGGAGTATATAAGATATTTCTCCCGCCTGTCTAGGTTGCCTTCGTGGTGTAGTGGTCAGTACACTGAGCCTGTATTTCAGAGATCCGTGGTTCCATTCCCGGCGGAGGCGGCTGCTAATTTTTTGTCTCTCTGCCTTCCAAAAAATCCTAATGACTCTACAAGGTATTAAAGCAAAATAATAACAAAAATTGTTCTATGCCTAATTATTATGATTTACTTTTGCAAATTAATCTCAGTTTTCTGCTCTTAAAATCTGAATGTTATGCTTTTAATAATAAAAAAATGTTTATTTCATTTTCAAGAAATGTTCTAACTTCAACCTCAATTTTTAGGATTTTCTGAACTATCAAGTGACTTGCAAGAAAATGACAAATATAATTTTACCGACCGTAAACAGATAAATCATCAGCATTCTTTTCTGATGCCAACTTTATTTATTGAGCATTTAAGTTTAGAATCTCGGGTAAGTTGTAGAAGAATTTCATAAAATTATAATATGGAGTAGGACTTTTAAAACGAAAAGTTGCATCATAATTATGTATGCTGAATACTTCAAAATATTTGAACTGCTGCAAATAATAATAGTTGGAACTGTTTTATAGATTCTAAACTGTGTTTAAAAATGTTTCAAGAATAGATCTTAATTTATTTCTAATACTGTGCAGGATATATTAATTAGGTATGAACTTAAAAGTTACAAAAAATTTAAGTTGTATCTCTCATGTAATGCAACAAGCCTATTTGAGATTTTTTCATTTAAGTAATTTTTTCATGGAATTATCTGAAGTTTTCATTTCAACTGGCACCCTAAATTCTCATCCTCTGTAGACTTATACTACTCTACCGTATATATTTGGTAACCTTTGCTTATAACTACTTTGATATTCATTGTCAGACAGAGCTCTTATAATTAATAGAACCAGAAGCTGGCAATGTAGGCTTAAAGTTCTGGAAGCGGCGTACTATAGATCCTTTATATTAAATTATATTTCCCCCCAACCCCGTACTGCATGATGTATAAAGAAGTCTTCTAAGTAGAAAAGTCTTTTAATTAGGAAACCTTTGAACGACTTAGAGCTGGCCCATGGTAGACTGTTGTTGTTAAAGGAGAACGGGGACACCCTCTATAAGCCATAGGTTCTACCGCAATGCCTATTTTGCCCCAAGTCCTCCACTGTCGAGTGGGAGAGAGCGCAGTAGGGAGGCAAGTGTCCGCAGTAGGCGAGCCCATGATGGACTAAAATTTAAGTAAGATTTAAGAAACTCTGATCACTGGAGGAATCATTGTGGCAGGATACTACTCCGCAAATGCCCAGGATGTTATTCTGCGTCCGGGACCTATTCAGTACCGAGATCATTAAAACTGAACCTGAATTAGTAGACCCTTCAGCCGGTAGGAGGGACCCACAGACAATGCAATAAGCAGACAAATTCCGCCTCTAAAATAGAAGAGAAAAATGCGAGAGTGCACCTAAGTTGAAACATTAATGCTTGCTTACATAAATATATCACTTTTGTAATAATGTTATTAGGAAACTCCGACCCACTTTTCAAACAGCGATGGAATTTCTACAGGAAATTAATTTCGACCTTTCAAAATTCAACATGAACCTTTATCGCACATTGTGTGAAACAATTCCTACTACTTATGACGTAATTCAAATGTGTGCCTCAACATTCGTAGCAAATTTATTTGTTAAAATGTTAAAGAAATTTCAAAATATAAATTTATAGTAAACAAAAAAAAAATTAAGCATGAAAAATGCTACCGATAAGAAGTAACGGGAATAAAAATGTATACGCAGTTTAAAGTTTCCGTTCCCGTATTTTAAACCGAAGCTTGCAAAACAATACCTGATACAAATAAAATTTTGTACTTGGAAACAAACATTTTACTTGCCCTGTATCGCATATTGAGATTTAATTTCGTTTGTAAGATTTGCAGGTTTTCAAATGCTAACGTGTTACGTATGTAATCAGTCACTGGTATTGACATAAAACTTTTCATTAAATTATAATTGTTGAGAAACTGTAGTTCTCTCGCGAGTGGGCTCGCTGCATGGGAGTTTTCGTGATTGTTCCCATGTGTAAGGTGTATACGAGCCAATTTCCCTTAGAAAGTCTTCCACGAAGGCATTCCTCCCTTTAATGAAATATCCCTCGAGTGCTTTGTCATAATTAAATCAACAAACAAGCAGTAGTCCATTTCAGATAAGAAAACATTAATTGTATTTTAATTTTGCAAGCGTTCGGTCTGTCTTATCACGTGAAAATTTCGATATACCACTCTTCTAGTGAGAAGTACGGAAGGTTAAGAAACTCTAAACAACAATTAAAAGCAACTTTTTCTTATCTGTGCGTAGATTACAGTTGACACTTAATTTTGCAGATTTTATCTGAAAAACAAAGAGCTATGCTCGACTAGCAAGGATATTAGGGCAGAGTTACTGAAATTAAGTACTGCGCACAGCTTACAAGTAGCATTTGTTAAAGTATTTTACGAAAACAAGTTGTTATTTGTCGGTTTATCTATAGCAAAAATTTTGAACAGTATGTGCCTAAAGGTAAAAACTACTTTGAACAGTCTCTTCGTTGCATTTGCATACTTGAAACGTCTACCGCGGTTTGATGAAACTCGGCCTGTTCAGAAGCCGAACCTGGGAATTTCCTATGTTTTGCAGTTTTAGCCACTCAGGCTCTAGACAAACCTACTATACCTAAACTTTATAAGCATTTATAAGTAATCAAAAACTGCAGGAATTTTCACAACCGGCATCTTATTCTGAATAAAGCTACTGAATTTCGTTTGCTGTAAAAAATAAAGTGCGGACTGTTTATTTTTTATCTTAAATTTATATTATTAAAATAAAATTTTATTAGTGAAATGAAACCTTTGTGTAATAATTTGGAGTAGAATACGAGACTCTTTTGTTTCTCCGACGATGCCATTTCAAAATCACTGAATAATTTTGCCCTCATCAAACTGCTATCAAAAGAGGCAAAAATAGATTTTTGAATTCATGAATGTGAAATCAATTGTACTATCGTACTTCGTTATCATGAACTGCAGGGGACGGGCATAAGTTCCTCGTTATGTCCTTGGTAAAGTAAATATGTACTCGAATACATTAAAATTGACTTTTTAATGCAGCTGTTTCTTGTATTCTTGCTCGTTATTTCTGATTTCATTTGAATCTCTAAATTAATGGGAATTTGAACGTTCCTTGATGAAAACTTGTGTGTGCTAGTTGAATTTTTAGAGATTAAGAATGGTATACATATCCAGTATAATCACAATTTAATAAAAACTACAAAGATTGTGCTAAATTTCAGCATGTTGTGGAAGTAGAAAAGTCTTAGTTCATTTGCTTTGCAAAAAGTTCATTTGCTTAAATATTTTTTAACGAAGCCAATGTTGGTTGTCATTGCAGTTAATTTTTAATGAATCCAGTCTGTTGTATAATGATTAAATTCTTTTTATCAAGTGTAAATATAAATGCTCCTTATGTCTAACTTTATTAAGTGTATTTATTTTCTTGTCGATATTCTTTCTTCATCTCAGAGAAGTACTCCATTCATTCAGATCTAGAAAAGTTAAACAATAAGTTTTTGTTGTACAAATAGTAAAAAAACTTTAATTAAATCTCATTTTTAAGATTTTAGTTGAAGTAAAAGATATTCGACCCTCCCAAAAAATAGAGTGCGAATATATAAATGGGATAGTTGACTACGTTTGCTAACTTACATTACGGCACGCAACAGGAGCTTCATATTTTAAGCAATAACCTACACGAAGATGATGTATCATTATAGGCTTTTCCTACTTCTCAGTCAAAGATAACTCCTCGTTCACTAAATGATGGGAATTAATATAATAATTGAGTGTTGATCACTTAAATCGTAATCCAGGCCCACATTTTTCAGTATTTCATATACGAGTAGCAAATTTCATAAAAATACATCAAAACAGAGAAAGATTCTTGAAGAATAGGAACTGATTAAAAAAGATTAATCTTTCACATTGCTATCAGAAAATATTTTTTGAAAGTAGACATAAAAATCAAAACCCTACTCTAAATATATAATTAAGTTTTCAGACTGAATAATTCAGTTTGAAGCAAGGTAGTTAAGGAAGTTGGAAGCTATTTTGTTTTGGATTTCTTTTTATGCTTCTTTCTAAAGTTGAGGGGTTTCAGTTATTAAACAAAAGTTGCCTAAGCGTTCAAGAAATAAAGGGTATAAATTTCTAAGAAATGGCTGATTTTGAGTTATACAACACCTTACATTGTATAAATTGAAAGTTAGAATGTATTGTTCATTTCTGGGAAAACTAAATAACACAGAATTCATTATAATATATCAATCTTGAAAATTTTGTGTTGCCAATGAAATTTCTCTGCTTCGAACTTTCCACAGTTAACCCCCCCTAAAGTTATTTTAAAGATATCTTGTATTTTCATACTATAAATAAACAAAAGATATGAAATGATATCTGTTAGATGGTTTTAATACTTATAACTCTTATTCATTATTAAAATATATACTTGTATGCATGCATTCAGAAGCCGTCAGTATTTTGCCCTTGTCTCAAGAGACTGAAGATTTGCCTTTTACACGAAAACGTGGATACGCTTTAATGCCTTATGAGAGACAATTTGGTGGAGAATATTTTAAAGGAAACTGGCTATTATTTACAAAAGGAATTCAAAAAAGATTATTCTTGCAAAATGACTTTAGTCCTGATACATAAAACAAAAGAGAAACTTTTTAATTAGTGTTCTGTGTAACTTCCCACAGTTAACGAGCTGCGTACGAACGATATTCGAATTTATCTCATAATCACTCAAGTATATCCTTTGTCACCGACTTCCAAGTAGTAACAAGGCAATTTTTTGGCTCATCCAGTGCTTTGCCTCAACATTCATCTGCGCACATGTCAGGATTTCCCACAACTCTGGTTTAAGCTCAAAAATCGTCTTGTTGTTGGTGGTGTGAAAGGACTCGCTTGAGTGGTTACGAATGATTTCAAATATCATCTCGAGGCTACTCGTGTAATTATGAGAAGTCACAAAGACCACTTAAAGTGAGAGACAAAATAGGACAGTTTCACTTTTATTTGAAGTCTCCTTATCAGTCTGTGTTCAGGAACTTCAAAACTGTGGTCATTTTTGAACTGAATGAATCATTTAGAATTACTTTGTAAAATAAGAGTGAAATAATGAATAAGTGACGCAAATATTTCTTTCGGCATGAAGTTAGGTAATAAGAAATATTTATTTATTTGCTTGCTTCTTTTGGATTATCGAATCCCCTTTAAGAATTGACATTTTCTAGAGTTAAATTTAAACGTCCTGCTTGAAGTCGTCAAATAATTTCAATGTAAGATTTTGAAAGTACGGCTCATTTGAGATTAGATTATATTAATAAAGTCAAGGAACACTGAAATTAATTATAATTGAATTACGTACTTGTAATATGTGGTTTTTGTTACCTTTTCTCAAAAATACATCTTTATTTTTATAGGAAATATATCACTGGAAGATAATAACTGAGCATTTTCAAGGTAAAAATTGCATTTCTCTTTTTTATTAAAATGTTACATAATTGTTTTTTTGTTTAATTCATTAGTATGGAATATGTTTTCATTTAAATTGCACCCTGCCTAGGTAATTATTATTTTTATATTAGCAACTTTATTACCCATGTGATGGATGAATATCAGACAATTTCTCGTACAATATTTTCCGTAAAAACATCTCTTCTAAAGCAGATAACCCTAGCTTGCTTTTTTTTGTATTCAATTAACCAACCATACAAAGACAGACTGCTTTGTATTTATGTCACACTTTCTAAAAACACGAGATATACAATACATTAGCATGAATGGAGAAATTAATTTTTCATTTCTCGTGCAACTTTTCATTTAAAGTGTTTTGAATTAATTTTTCTCTATATTTTTAGGTATAAATTCAGTTTGTAGCCCATTTACTAACTTTTAGATTACTGTAGAGAGAAAAATGCTTTAGTAATTTCCCCCACCAAGTATTACGTGCTGCCCTTCTGTCCTATTTACTTGTATTTTAATTTATTAAAATCTGTTGCCTAATATGTTCTATCTTAATCACATTCGGCATATTTAAGTCACCATCTTAATTACTTCTGGCACACAATAACTGGAATATATAATTTTATTAATACACCCAAACGACAAGGCAAAAATAGACAAAATATTGCCTAATTCAAATAAAAAATGTCTGAAGCAGATGAATCCGATTAGTTGGGTTGAAAGGCATTATGCATTCATTATGTTTTTGGATGTTCTTATACCAATGGCAGAAACTGGGGATAATATAGTTACCCAGTTTCAAGTTATAGTTCCCAAATTTCACAACTAACTGATAGCTTAGAAAATAGTATTACGTTTAGTATGATTTTTCTAGTAATTATTATACTGAAAAATAATCAAAAATATCTCAAAGTTTACCTTCATTTAGAACGAAGTTCATAGTTTCAGTATCAGTTCACTATTACTTAACTGAATGGGTCAAACAAAAATGTGAAGTACAGTTTTATTTGTAAATATATATTCCTTTTTAATTACACATTTAAAATGCACTCTGTGTAAAGAGTACTGCTGTGTTATATAGTATATTTAAGTGTATACTGCATGTTTAAGTGTATTATATGTAACCTATTGTGTATATTTAAGAGTACTGTACTTAACTGTACTATGTGCTCTTATTGTAAATACTAAATTTTTTTGGTGAAATTTTCTGAACAACTAGTAACTTTTTTGTGTTCCAATCTTTTAGGCATGTTTAAATTGCTGGTACTAATTAATTTATGTGATCGAAATCGTCGATTCTTGCTAGATGTAATAAATGTATACGATTTGTATCCAATGATAGCTTTCTTTAAATTTCGTCTATCAGAAGGAATATACATAATTCCTTTTCCAAGCAAATATTTCGGACATGATTATGTGAATGTTGACATTTACCAGAGAATGTCGACTTTCTTCAGATTTTGGTCTTTCACGCTAACATATGCATTTTATTTTCTTTCCGTTTTCGTTTAAAATTAAAGTTATCAGCAGTTTAAGGTTATATTCATAAATTTTTATTGTAATAGACATAGTTGGTTCCATTTATATTGGCTTTCAAATAAATCCCCTTCATCTTATTAAGTATCTATGTAAATAATTTGTTATTTTAGTAACATTTTGTTGACATGTAATTTCTTATTTCAGAACTTACCTCTGACGTCACCTGGAAACTCATATCGAATGTATTGCATAATTTTGCGAATTCCATCCTAATTGTCATTTGTTTTGCCTCATCTCTCAAGGCCGGTTTGATTGTCACCTTTGCAATTCTGTCTCAAGAGCTATCTCATGAAACAGGTAACGAGGTCTTTATTTAATTTAAAATTACTTCTGAATGAATAAGAAAGCGAAATGTGAAGACTCTTTTAAAATAAATATCTTCTACAACTTTAGATTAAACAAATACCTTTTAAAATTTTTCATTCCTATTTAATTTTATAAAATCCGAATTTAAATCTTAAAATATCTTAAAAATTCATATATGTGAGATAATTCCCTGACGCTTGGATAGCCAATTAATTACAATTACTTTCAAAAATAAATATAATAGCCATATAGAGAAATACTTAAAATTAATAATAATAAATAATTAAGATTAAAAAATAAAAATAAATAAAACTCATATAACATGAACATTTTTTACATAAAAATAGGCCAAACTTAAACTTTTTAAACTTTACTTACATTTTACCCTAAACAACGGAAATTTCAAAACGACGCTATCACAGCAACAAGCATGAGATGCAAAACATTTCGTGCTTGTTGCTCTGATAACGCCACAACGCTTTGTGATCCACCATAATGCCTTTCACATAACGCTAGTAACGTAAATGGAACTAAAAATCAAACAGCCAATAATAATTTTACAGCATTATTAACTATCCAGTCAAATCCACTGAAACCGAAATTAACTGATTCTGAATTAAGATTTCATCCTGAACGCAAGGCTTCTGCTTTCTACCTCTGGCAGGCAAAGACCGCTGCTTGCTGCTTTCTCTTCTTTTGCAAAACAATATTAAAATTTTAACTATTCTGCAACATGCATGATTAATATGCCAAGTATTTACGGCCTCAAAACATTTAGCTACAATAAAAGAAATATAATTTAAATCTGCTACAACTGCTTCTTACTGCATCTATACGACTTCTAAGTTTATTCTTCATTATGGGCCCTCTATGTGTGCTTCATAACCGATTTACGTAATTTTCTACATATTGTTATTAGATATAAGTCTACAACAATATTTCATATATATATATATATATATATATATATATACAAAATGTCTCAAAAACTTGTGTATATAAACTATCTCTTGATGGGTTGGTCTAAAACCCATGATTTCACTGTATGGAAGGAATTAGACAAAGGGTTTTCAGTCTACAGCAATTTTGGTCATGTCACGTTTTTGGTTAAAAATATAATAAAATTAAATAGGACCTTCGTAGAAAAAAGTATCATTAAAAATCTGTCTCACAACCGAATAAGGCAAAAGCATCTTCCTGTGATTAAAATTATCCGGCGTATTTTTAATCAAAATTATGATTGAAACATACGACTATGCGTTTAAGTTTTTGAATGAAAATTTCTGAAACGTAACATTTATATTAGGCCATGATAAATATGTAAGAAGCAAAAAGTTTTTGCTGCTGAATAAAAAACTCACTTCAACTCGTATCTCAAAATTAATTTCAAATTTCATTGTTTATTTTTCAAGGTGAATGTGAAGTCAATGTGGAATACAGGATTTCTAATATTAATTTTTTAAAGGAGATATAAAAGTTAAAAGTGTTTTTACAGAAATTAATGCAAAGCAAAATCCCATTTTAATACAAAAGATTTTAATACACTTACAAATTAATTGCCAAGTGTCTTTGCTTCTTACTAAGAAGGTTAAAATATCTTAGGCATCACCAGAAATATTACGACGTACGTATAACACAGCAAATGCATTTACCTCAAGCTTGTATCATTCTATTTCGCAAGGAAGAGAGAAAAATGTTCTTTCATTTGATGCCGGTAGATATAGAAAGTATTACTAAGATTTTTAGAAGTTTTTTTACTGTTGGAAATTGTTCAGGATTGCGCTTATGCAGAGTTTCCACAAGAGATTCTAGTGAGTCTTATAAACTGGCTACTTATCTGTACCACAGTTCAAACTCCCACAATGCTACAAGTTCACTGCAACGGACATGTTCCTAATGTTTTATACTAAATGTTGCATCTATTTGCGCTGTTTGGAATTCATTTGAGAGTGGGTACCATCTGGAAGCAGGTATGTGAATCTTTCTAAGAAGCGTTTTGTCTTTCAGCAGCCATTCATTAATTTCATTCATGAAAAAGTCAAGGAATGGCAAAAAGACAGCAATTCGAAAGTATTCTTCTGTACTGGTAGGCTTTACGTTGCATCGCTGACTTTGTCTTTTGGTCATTCTAGGCATAATGATTTCACCACAAAGCTTTTACCCTGCTATAAACACATGTCTGAATGTTTCCACATCATTACTTCTTATCTCACTCAGAACAGCCACAACCTATTAAGTAAATTGCAAAGCTGAGGCTAAGTCTGTATCTCCTTTCTGCAAAACTTTACTCAAAGGGAGACTTATTGATAATTGCCTGAACAGAACATATAAGGCTACAATAAACTCAGATCTTCTAATAGCGCATCCCAGATGCCTAGCCATAATAGCGATTTCTCTTTCTTTCCATTGAATTATAATATCTAAAGTTTCTACCACCGGTATAAGAAGATCCAAAACATAATGAATGCATCATACCTTTCAACCCAAAGAGTCGGATTCATTCTGCTTCAGATATTTTTTTTATTTGAATTAACCAATATTTTATCGATTTTTGCTGTCAGAGCGTCTTTTGGGTGTATTTGTCTTCTGAGTCTATTAAGAAAGTTATATATTCCAGTTATTGTGATAATATAGATCTGAATTACTTTCTCAGATAATGCGAGATTAAAACTGAGGACACTACGGTGTACATCTACAGTGTACTGCTTATAAATTCAGGTCTGTTCACCTTTATAGAAACTCCTCATATCGCTTGTCCTATCATAGCCTTGTCCTCTTAGGTAAACCGAGTTTACTCCCATACTGTTCAGGCTATCTAAGACAAGAGCAGCTATATTTTCTCTTGTGTAATCATGGGTGAAGAAAAATGTTTACTAACTAAATGGATAAGGACAGGAGAAAATATAAAAAGTTAGATTTCCTATTTTGTACAAACTTAATTTTTTAAAATTTAAAAATACGAAAACATGAATCTTTGAGTCATTTAAAAAGTTTTGTAATTGAAAATATATGTTTATGGCCAATGGTTGTGAAAATAAAGACTGGGTAAGGAATTTCGAGGAGACCTTGCACACTGGTAATTACAAACATAATAAGCAAGCATACATGTCAAAAATGCATCTATATTATATATTATATAATGCAACATATTATATACATAGATAAACATCAAGTGTATTTCTTTAAATTTATACGCAAATGATTTAACCTTCATTAAATTTTAATATATGAATATTTAATGTTGGGGTTTTATTGGTTTACTTAATTGAAATAACTAAGCAATGAGATCCCCAAAACATGATTTATCCTGTACCTGATTATTTACCATAAGTTTTTTTAAAAGTATGGAACTTGCTGTTGCGCTTATTTCTAGCTGATGCTACCTTTTTCTTAACTTATTGCTTCCAGACTTACATTGCCCTATTTTCATATCATCTGCTCTATATTGTATTCATTTTTTCTCTTCATTCAAATTTGTATAACAAGTTAACATAAGACATGTTTTGTTTAAACACTTTTTGCGTTCCTTCTTATAAATTTTCAACTGCGAGTTTTATAATTTTACACTATTTCTTTTCTTTTCTTTAAAATATTTCATGATTTGTCTGTTCAAAACTGTTCCCTTTTTCAAACTCTGATTACTCGATCTGGGAATTAGTAATTTTTCAAAATAAAGATTTAAAAGCAGTTTAATTATTAGGTAAAGGCATAAAATTTTTAATTGGTGTACTTCTATTTCAGTGGGCTTGATTATATTATGGAATCTTAAAGTGCCTTTCCTCGAACCAGCAGAGATAATCATCACTTCAGCTATAATAAATATTTTATGCATTAGCTGTGGAGTTGTATTTGGTTCTTTTGCTAGAAAAACTGCATTGTTTGTCACAAGTGGAATTTTTCTCTATAGTATGATGAGTGACATGGTAAGGCATTCCATAATTTAATTTTATTCAATTTTTTAATTCTTTAAAGTTTTTATTCTGGATTGTAAGATAAAAGCAGGTTTACTGCTTAAGTTTTTATTCCGCATTTCAGCTAAAATCCTAAATGACTACTGATAATTTTATATTAGTTTATTTTGATAATTTCTTTTTTAATTATGGTCATCAAACCATTTCAAATTTTATGTCCTCTTTTATGATTTTGATACTGTTGCCGTGTTGTAATAACGAGCAGTGGAATTCAATTATTTTATTAGCATTGGTTCGAAAATTCTTGAATGTCTGTTTCAAAGTTTGATTATTTTATTGCATCGGACAAAATACTTGATGTGTGCATCGATTTGTTTTGTAACTTACGTAACTTGATTTTAAAGTATTTCTTCCTAATTGATTAATATATCTGAAAGCCAATGTAATATAAATACTAAGAATATTATCATATTTAACGTAGCCCAAACTTCAAGAAAAAGGTTTCACATATCCCCAAACTGCAAAGTTATTTCTTACAAAATTAAATTTAACTTAGTACACCATTCTTTAAAACTGGATTTGTAAGATTACGTTCAATATTAATTTTAATTTAAAAGATTAGGAACTTATGAAAGGATTTTCTTTAATTTTGCGAAATGAATCAAAAATTCTCACGAGTGAACAGTGTTACTGCAGAATACCTCTTTTCTTCTTACTTGTACTTACTCTGTCAGGTGATTTATAAAGTGTTGATCAAGTCTTGCCGAATTGCACTCCACGCTTCTAAACGCGCATTTGTTCAGCTCCTGGAGGGTCCGGGGAGGAATTTAAAGCGCTGAAATTCGATTTCCTAAGGCATCCCACACAGCTCAATCGGGTTTATGTCGCGTGAGTAAGCTGGCCAATCTATTCAAGTGATATCTTCTGTTAGGAAGTATTCTGACACCACATATGCTGGATGAGGTCGAGCAATGCAATCCATTAGCAAAACCTCTGGGCCAACAGCGCCCCTAAACTTGGAGTTCCAATAACTCGTCCACATATCTTCCAGCAGTTACAGAACTTCCTTGAAAAATGTGTAGCTCGGTGAGGTCATTTGCTATGATTTCTCCCCAAACCGTTATTAAATCGCGGTCGGGGAAACGGGATATTTCACGACAAGGGAAAGAAAGTTTCCAAACCTCTTGTAGTCGCATTGCGGTTTCTTTGAGTTGACAACGTCAGAAAACAGTCTTATGATTGTAGTTGTTGCTCTTGGTCGCTCTTGATCAGGCTGTCTGTCAACTTATTCAGTGCTTAGAAAGCGACTGCGCATTCTTGATATGACACTTTGAGGGGTATTCAGATCTTGACTGACCACAATTTGTGTTTGACTTTCCTCGATTCGTTCTTTTTTATGTTTATTTAAATAATGCCTTTGAGTCATAACTACGGAATACTGATACCCCTCAGAAACCACATTCACTTTATACAACACTATAGATCGGAATTTTAACATGTGTACACTGCGCACCTCATTGTCAATCACCGAATTTGCATATTTACGGAGCTGGCGTATGCGCGAAAGTGCAAATTTGTGTTCAATAGTATTTAATTAACATAAATAATTACAGGACGGTACATTGGTTGCAACATTAGCTTAGTGGCCATATTTTTTTTAAAATTTTCCTTTAATTTTGAAGACCAGTATATATTATGTATAATCAATAAAATTTTTCAGAAGATTTTATGCAAATTATTGCGGCTTAGAAATTTTTCCGCAGTTTTCTAATATGTATTTCAATATGTACGTTTATATTTCAGTATGTACAGATATTTGCTTAAATAACTTATTACTTATATCAAACGTTTTTTAGAGGGTTAAATCTATTATTTGTACCTTTTACATTTGTGTTTTCAGCTTCTTGAAATGAAAATGAATCCGAGAAAAAAGTATCTTCTGTTCACTGCCAAGAATATTATTATTTTATGCGGAATCTTATTTATGGTATGCATTTTAGAGGTGGAAATCAATGCGTAACTATGCCTACATAAGAAGTGAGTTAGCATTCTTAGGCTAAATATTCCCAACATTTAGTAGATAATTGATATATGTGTTTATACTGTCATACCTCACTTTACGAACTTCAATTTACAAACCATGGAATTATGAATTAAACTTTTAAAAATAAAATCTATATTAAAAAGATTTAAATTATCTAAATTTTTGTACCCCAAGCAAAAGCGATGGCCTGGTAGCATTACTTTTGCTATAGCAGAGCCATCTGTGAGGCAAAATTCGAATTAATCCTAATACCTTACTTTAGGACCGCCTGTTTTACGACTTACTCCTGGAACGGAAATGTGAGGTAATGTTCGTACGGTTCGTAAATGTGAGGTATTTCTTGTTGAATGGAAAGTGTAATCTACTCAAATGAGCAAAAGCTTTAAATCTTAATATAGTCGCCGCATATAATATACTAATCAAATGTTATTTTGCATACGTGTGGAATATATTTCTTTCTTTGTTTACTATATGTATATTATATGTATTTTGTTATATACTTATGCATTTTATTATACTACATCCTTCCTTATTGAAACGTCAGAAGCATTGTTATTCGACGTATTATAAGATTTAACTCCGTTAATGCACATAAATATTTTGAGTAATAAAAAAAGTATTCTATTAAAAATAATCTCCTCGTAAATTTTTAATTTTTATTTATACTTATTTATTTATACTTATTTATTTTTGCACGTAAAATAGAAAAGGCAATTAAAAATCTGGCCTTCGTTTGGGACGCGAACCCTAGGCCTCCCATCTGTATGGGATAGGTATCATTCCGATCTCATTTACCGTCCGTCATTTTATTGAATATTGCTGATGATAATGAAGTAGCGCCTTCTCAAAGAAATTCCTGTTTGATACGTTTCTGCTTAAAATTTTTATTCCGCATTCATGATTTTTACAACTTGCCCTTTTTAAACTCAGTTTTAAACTCAGTTTTTTAGAAAAGCCCTGAAAAATCTCTTAAGAGGGTTTGATTCCTTATTATATAAAAGCTCAATAAATAATAAAACTATAATTGATTTCTTATAGATTAAATTTCGAATCTGCTAGTTGGCATAGAATTTGAAAGGGGTTAAAATTTTTCTCTCGTAACAAACATCTCAGCCACAGATGGTTCATTCAAACAATATTCCAGAGGGAAATTTTTCATCATTTGAGAAAATGTTTAAATATTCGATACTATACATTTTCTTCTTACTTAATTTATAGCATGTCCCCCCTTCTTGTATTTTAAGCATATACAGGGGGTTTCAAAAAGAAAGAGCAGAGTACAATTTTGTATCTTACAATATGTAGGATACAAAACATACGATGGAAATTTATTAAAAAATTAACTTAATTGGAACAAATTGAAACTAGACTTACTAATTTTTAATGAAAGTATAACCCCTTCAAGGCATCGACGTATTTTCTGCAATAACCGCAGTGCGGAATCTTTTCGCCCTATCACTGCTCAGGATTAAAACAAAAACTCTCCCCAAGTTTATAAATAGTAATCTCAACTACACGCGTTCTCTCTCACCGCTTCGCCTTTTTGCTGGCAACGTGTCGCTTAGCCTCTGTTAGCTATTGTCCCTTATGTTAAATGTAAACTGCGTATTTAAAAGTGTGGGGTGCGCTTACCCCTAGTGTTATACCAATTAAGAAGATATGTACTAAGAAATTCGTCATTCAAAAATAAATCATGTTTAACTACTAAGCTGGTCGTGCTTCTTCCAAAATTCCAACCAGTCATTCACACGCAGCAGCTTTCTCCGCCATCACTAAAAAATGAATTGGTTCATTCCCTAATCAAGCTATTCTAATATTAAGTATCTGCAGCGAAATAAATCATCATATCTTCAGAAAAGTGTACTTTTGCTCAATTGGTAAACATTAGCGCCCCACAATTTTGTACATTTCAAAACAATGGAAGAATGCAGTTAAGTGAAGAGACGTCGTTTACCAAGCAAATTTAGACAACAAAAGAGAGTGCACCGTTTGATTGCAGCGGTATTTGCAGTAAAATTTTCCGTTAATCTGGCTGGACAAGAAGTATATGCAATGCAGAACGTTAAGGTGACATAATGTAGAACTAGTTTTCAGATATGAGGCAGTTTCGAAAACGTTATTACTATTTTTAGAATAGAGGAGTGCCCAGATTAAAAAGAGGAATTAAAGGACTGTTGCTAATTTAAAGTATAATTCAATGTTAAATATATTTTATCTTGCATATTAAAGTATAATTCAGAGTTACACGCAACCTTAGTCTTCTAAATTCGTAAACAGTATAACGCTAAAAATTATATCATGATCTACTTTGCATAGTTAAATGCCTTATTTGTTAGTTAAATATACAGGTTTTAGAAAATATTCTAAAAAGTTTTATAAATTGTTAGAATATTTTATAATAATTATGTTACATTTTACAGACACTATTTAAGAAACTCATCTGTCTTCCCTATTTCTAGCAAACTATAGAGTTCGCATTTGTTCATTTTAAATTAATTTAGAATTATTTATGGTACTTTTTATAGCGAATTTTGCACGAAGGAAGGTTTCCGTTAAAAAAGCTTGTTTATTTAAAATATCGTGAAGTATTTAATTACCTTTACGTGAAACAAAGTAGATACTGATTATCAAAGATATATAAGCTCCAGCTGCACAACTGAAATCAAGCTTTTAGCGTTTGAACTTCGGTTTTCGTTTGAATGTATGCGAAATGTAAAATTTGCGAGAGACGAAATACTTCTTTAACAAATCTGTGTTAGTTGATTGATTTAGTTAAAGTAAAGTATGTAAGTGCTGTGTGTCAAGGAAGAGCTCCATTTGTGGAGGATTGTTTAGGAAAACAGTTTTGTATTTATGTTATTTATTTTTTAAAATGCTCATGCAGCTAGCCCTTTTGGCGGAAAATAAATCTAAAAAAAAAAAAAAAAAAAAAACATAGGTGATAAAGCAGCAGGTTATCTTGTAGCAAGAATTAAAACAGCAGCTTTTATTTCTAAAAAATTTAATTAAAGTTTCAATACTTTGTTTATCTTAAATTCTTGTCAATGGATACAGTTGTAGACATTGAAATGCAGTGATATGTGTATAGGCTGTTTTGATTTGGTTTAGTTGATTATGGTAAAGCACCCTAGAGCTATCTGCCTGAGGGGAGGGATGGTTTCGTGGAACGACTTCCTAAAGTAAGCTGACTTGTATACATTTGTACATGGAACTACCAGCGTTCAGCGATTTTACCGCTCGGCCGCTAGGGGGGATATATGCTTAGGTATTCAAGCATATATTTAGAAAAGCTTAATTATACTTTAAAATAAAGTGGAGAGTTGTTTGATCAAGATTTTTTTTTTTTTTTTTTTTTTTTTGTGTGTGTGTGTGTGTGTGTGCTATTTAGCATTTCATGTTTTCACGCATTGTGGATGAACAGGAACGAGTAAAGATCTTAGCTATACAGCAGAATCATCCAGACTTCTAATAATTCTGCTTTTATGTATCTCAACTTCAAAAAAATTTCATTTATTGTGAGAAGTGTAAAAGTTGGATAATTTCATCATTTGCTTTGTTGTAATTAATATTCTAATGGCACTGAAAAACTTAATCAAACAATTAAATGCATTACAGAGATAAGGAAAATATCGAGAATGGGGGCTCAAAAGGAAAAGAAATTACTGAGAAAAATAAACAGCCAATACATTCTGGAATTTTCTGCTTAACTTGAAAGTAAAACAGAGAATTACGAATTACAGCTGTATGCCTGCATATATAAATGTGCCTGATTTGAAACATTCCGACCATCATGAAATTCAAAGTGAAATCTTATCCTCCAGTACCAAACAGCCTGATTGGAAAGCAATTTTTCCTCAGACTTAGCTTTATATATGCAATGCGAATGAAAGTACATGACATGAAGTAAATTATCAAATAAGAATAATGAAAAATACATTTTTACAAAGCGGAAAAAACAGCAAGAAATCTCTGATAAAGGATGTCTTGCGGTTAAAATTGCTAAGCAAATATTATAATTTCGATTAATTATTCAAATTGTGCAAACTAGATTCGAAATACATATTTCTGAAAATTTAAAATAGAATGCATCAACTGAAGACAGACGATCCGTTGGTGTGAGAAAGCTGGGGACCAGAAAAAAATTGCTGTTTTCGTGTTCAAAGGTGATGCTTTAACACCTTGGTTCTCCAACCTTTTCAAATACACTTTTATTCAATTTAAAAATGCTTCTAAAAGGGAGCATATGTTACTCAACTGAGATTTCTTTCTTGCATTATATATCACATTTAATGCAAAATGTATCCTGCCGTTTTATTTCCGCGTTTGTCAGTCGCTTAAAATATTGTTGCAAATACTCCTTCGCATGTTGCCTCTCAGGGAACGTTATCGGAAAGGTACTATTCGTAAAATTCCACCAGGTGCCTGTATTTTGTCTTGTTCTATAGCAGGGATGGCCAAAGCAAGGCTCTCATGCAAATAAAATGTATGCTTGAAACAAATCTCTACTTAATGGCTAAAAGAAAGTAATTTTTTCTTCTATTTTCGCGAAGTAACCTTCAACTGATCAACGTCGAAACGTAATTATTTTATTTAATTTCTTGTTAGTTAAAAAATTTAATAATGTTACCCTAAAACATAAAAATATTGTGTTGTTTCTATCGAATAATTTTGTAAAAAAAACTTTAAAAGCTAGAATTGCTTGTAGATGCTTTACGAATGAGTGCTTCGATGCTTGTGGTTGCTTTATAGGAAGAGTCTACCGTATTTCTGAATTATCAGTAGCGGTAGAAATTAAATGGCAGTGGCTTTTGAGTAGAACAAAAAACGGATATAACGAAACAGAAACGTTTAATATCACACGGAATCTAATACAAGTTTAAAATAATTTAGAATTTGATTCGATGGGCGAATTGATGAGAAAGTTATGGCAAATGAAAGCTTTAGGATTTCTAATAAATCTGATGACAGTCACAACTTAGAAGACTAAACACTTAGAAAATTTCAAGAATCCGTAAACTTTGAGGACAATTTGGAATGAGCATGAAGGGGAATTAAGAGATAATTTTGCTGTAGCCGAAAAAGATTTGAGTCACTGTTGTGCATATTTAAGAAGAATGCAAAGTTTCATGAGTATTACGAAGCTGTGATAGATCAACATTTACAAGAAGTTATCGCCGAAGAATCGCAGTGTTTAAAAATTGAAAAAGAGTATTTTTCATCTCATCAAGCTTTAATTAGAGAAAACAAAGACGCCATAAAACTTTGCGCTGTCTTCCACACGTCATCATATGCTGAAGGCAAACTATCATTTGATGATTGTTTAGAAACAGACTTTTTTCCATTTGAAACCTGTTTACAGCATTTACAATGATAGAAATACGGATTTGTGGCTTTTGGAAAATCTAGCTGCAGCTTTCGAACTATCCTGATTTCCAACATGTGGCTGTTACTGACATGAAGTTTCATTCCCTCTGTTTTATAGTCTTATCGCCTTCTGTTTTCATAGAGTGAAGCACTGTTTTAATGTGAAAGTTTTTTCCTGCCGTTTTATTAACTGAAGGCTACATCAGAAATTTTACATTTTGGTTTTTACTTAATTTTCTACTTTTTAAACTAACAATTTAGAGTTTTTTTTATTAATTTATTTTATGTAGTGTTATAAAAATAAAGGCCTAGAGAGAATCCGTCGTTCTCTCTAGCTGCATAGAATTGCTAGGAATACACGGATTTCTCACTAGGCTGTAGAATTCTACGAGAAAGAAAATCGGATTCAGCAGAAGTCAAGATACATAACTGATAGACTTGGAACTGAATCTTATGAGTCCTCAAGGGCAATGGTATGAAGAAAATGGACAAGAGCGAATTAAATGTATGATACATAAGGAATGAATATCACCATTACCCATTTATGAGAAATTTAGTACTCGAAGGCTTTCATTTTTATAACTGCGTATTGTTATGTAGGTTTTCAGAGAGGCGCATTTCTTTCGTAAGTATCTAAATATTTGTGAATTTAGATACATTATGTACAGACATATATGTTGCGTCCTTTGCCGCAATAAGTTAATAAATTAACCTTTTCTTCGATGATCTGCATTACTTAAAATGCATAAAAAATGCATCAAGAAATAGATTTACTAAAATAACTATTAAGATCGCAGAGAAAATATTTTGATTATCCCAAATCTCCGCGATATGCAAATGTCTATCATGTGAACAAAGTCCTGCCCATCATCAATATTTCAGATAGCATTTTTAGTACGATATATATGCTTGAATCTGCTGTATTTGGACAGCTGCAGTTCACTACGATGAATGGATTTTATTTTGGAATCGCGGATCTGATCCTAATGATCTCAGTGAAATTATCAATTTGTGTTAATTCGATGAACTGTGGAATTTTCTATAGGTAAAATTGCATACAGCAGGGGAATTATGCCATATTCAGGGCAATAAATTTGACGTCAAAAGTATTTCCAGTCTTAAGTAACTCACTCTCGCTCTTTCTCTATACTTTTTAGAAAAACAAATAAAAAATCATTTTAAATGATTCAGTAATAATTTTTATCGTGTCTTTTAAGACTGATTTTTCGCACAAATGAGAAACTACTAATATATAATTCCTATGAATCCTTTTATTTTTATTACAACAGTTAACCCCCGTTATAAGCAGTATGAACTTCATAAGCATTTTCACATTCTGCAGTCGGCTCTGTTAGAATAAGGAAACACAAGTATGAAAGCCATTATTAGACTGGCAAGAGAAACGTAGCCTGGAAGATGTATATTATCTTAACAACTCTAATTAGATGAAGCAAATACTGTACTACTGCATAACTGATTGCCTACAGGGCAATGATTTCTTTTATATCCTTTTGAAAGTTTTTTGAATATCAAATCATTTCATTGTAGAGAACATGTGATTTATTTCCTAATATGTGACCCTAACAATCAATGTATATTTAATAAGTTATTTTTTCTAAGATAGTGAATTATCTGACCTGAAACTATTTTTAAAATGTGATGGGTATTAAAACCAAGCTTCCCATCCGGTGAAAATTTGCCTTTGTGCTTACTTCGTACTAGTTTTCATTTCAGAATGAATATTAAATTTCTGTTCCTTCTGTGTCTGTTCCGGGCTTGTGGAGGATTCCCAAATATTTCTATACAGTCACGATGTTCAGGAAAGATTCACCTCGGAGAAGAATCCAGAAAAGCATTTTACCAAAAATAAATATTTATGATATTGATATGCTAAATCAGAGTATTTTCAGATATGAGAAGCCTGTTGTTTATGATCTTTGTCTAGGCTCTTCCTGTTTCTCTACTGCGCTTGGTAGTTCTTAATTTTGTTTCTTTTTTAACTGATCTGATCATCTTGCTTCGGGTGAAATATGACCATCATATAGCTGCATTTGCTCTCCGCATACCATAAAAATTCACATAACTCTGAAGTGACTGAAGCGATTCAGAAAAGAAAAAAATGGAAAGATCTAGTAGCTGAGAATTTATCCTGATTAAATTTAAAAGCGAAAAAACTCCAAGATATCAAAGATCTAAATGTAATTACTTCGTGATTAATTTTAAAATAATCTTTCTCCTCAAACTCAGACCATGATTTTCGTCATCATTTCGACCATGTTTTCTAATAATTTTCAGTCTCGTCCTTTTTATCCTGAAACTCCGGAAAGAAATTCCTCTTGAATGTAAATATTTACTCATTTTCATAATTTCAAGGTAACGATAATACTGTTGTTTTATGAAAATATGTGTTTGTATTTTTTGCATATTTATTTGTTTTCCTTTTTTCTTTATTAAATAGCTTTACTTATTTTCGATTACTGTATATCTGTTTTATTTATTTCGAACGACTGCATATTTGCTTTGGTTGTTTTTCATATATAATTAATATGAATATATAATATTAAGCCTATTTGCTTTTATTATTATTATTTACTTACTAGTCTTAGGTTATTCATATTTTATTTATTTGTTTAAAATATTTGTTTGTGTTTTTTGCATATTTATTTGTTTTACTTTTTTCTTTATCAAATAGGTTTACTTATTTTCTATTCTTGCATATATGTTTCATTTATCTGGAACGACTGCATGTTTGTTTTAGTTGTTTTTCATGACTGTCTATTTGCTTTTATTGTTATTATTTACTTACTATTTATTCATATTTTTTATTTATTTAAAATATTTGTTTGTGTTTTTTGCATATTTATTTGTTTTACTTTTTTACTTTATTAAAGAGCTTTACTTGTTTTCTATTCTTGCATATCTGTTTAATTTATCTGGAACGACTGCATATTTGTTTTAGTTGTTTTTCATGACTGTCTATTTGATTTTATTGTTATTATTTACTTATTAGTCTTAGGTTATTCATATTTTATTTATTAATATTTTGATTTTTATTCTAATGCTGTATATATTACTTGTGATTTTACTGCGGTTTTATGTGTATTTATTGCGTATTTTTTAATGTTTTTTAAATTCTGCGTAATTTTCACATTTTCACGTTTTTGATTAATTTATTATCTTGCAAAATACGTAGTTATGAGTATACAATAGTTGAAATTTTGCAAATATCGCAAGCAAAAATCGTCACTAATCCAGTTCATGACCTTTTATGTCTACCCTTGCTTGTGTAAAGAACAGCGACACCTAATGGGAACGGTTGTATTGGTATATTTATGAACTATAAGTCAATACAGCTATTCTCAGAAAATGTCATGGTCTTAATTCTTCAGTTCATCTCCTCCAGATGCATCCATGTGTTTTGTTATTTTTTCACGGGCCTTTACTTGATGTATTCGGAAATAAGAATTCGTTATCCGGCCTAACACTTTCTGAACACGGAGACATTTTGTTTAGGGAATTATTTCCATTTATAACCTCCAAGTAAAGATGTGAATGAACGTTTTATGGCTCAGTAACACCAAGATGAGAGCGTGATGTAGCAGTCATAGACCAAAAAGGCATGGAAAGTTTCAAGAGATTTTGATATTTTTGTTCGAATAATAGCGCAGCTTCTTTTAACAGCTTGCACACTAGGCTGATTCGTTGCAGAAAATCTACAAAATAACAAGCCTTATTCGGTTGTTTTCTTCCTTGATATAGTATGTCTATAATATATTTCTCCCGCCTTTTTAGCATGCCTTCGGGATGTAGTGGTCAGCACACTCGCCGCATATACAAGAGGTCCGTGGTTCGAGTCTCGGCGAGGCATTGCACATTTTTCATGTCTCCTGCTTCGAAATAACCTAGTGTCTCTACATGTCTAAACTAAAAAATTATTGACTTCTAAACTATCAGTTACATTAAATGTACTTTCAAATCCCAGTATTACTTACCTATCAATATATTATAGAGTATGAAAATTTGAATTGAATAAGCAAATGAAATTCAGTACTGTAGTTATTTAAATTTTGATTTGAATAATTTCGAGTAATTTGAAATGTTTCAGGAGCTGTATGAAACTGTAAACAATTTAATTAATATTATAACTATAATTTATGTTAATATTAACTTGGATTGTTGAATTTTCTCTTTGTGCATTTAAAGTATTCTAATAAAAATATATAATTTTCTTCTTTTATTTAGTTTTGTTAAGTTCTATTAAATATCGACCGCTATTTTTAATATTATACCATGGTATTAAGATAATTAATATTAAATTTATTATTTAAAATAATTATGCTCTTAATATAAATTATGCTCCTATGAATGTCGCTTGTGTACATTATTTAGTTGCCTCTGAATTTATTTAAAATTTATGGAAATTTCTAATTATCTCTTGTTGCATCATATCTTTGTAATGACAAAATTATATAACATTCACTTTATTAATCTAGGTGAAAGTATAAAATTGGAGGCCTTCTGAGGTAGCGTATGCTTTCAAGATGAATAAAATTACTTGAAACAGACGTGACCTCGCCAGGCCCCAATTACAATCAATGCAAAGATGATTATCTCTTCACAGGCATTTCGGAAATATTTTAGAATCGTGCCCGATTTTCTATTGTAAGTAAACATACATAATTAAAGACCTCATAAACTAACTGTATTCTGTATACTTTAAAGTTTGAAAATGCCTCCGTAAATCATCTTGTCTAAGTACGAATGCTACCGGCACTTTTACCTCTGATAAATATTTGTCTAATGTCATTACAAAAATATAATAATTTTTTTAATATTTTTTTTAGTATGTACTGTTTTAACTGCAAGTGCATGTTTAAACTGTAGGCCTTATGAGGTAGCGTTGTGTTTTTAAGGATATTTAAAAATTAGAAACACCCGTTTACCTCGTCAGGCTGCAGTTACAAGCTATCAATGCCAGTGATATTTATGACGTCTCTTACAGGTATTTATATCGTTTTATTAATTATTTATAATATTTTCGTTAGGGAGTAAATGTAAATTGCATAAAATGAAAGTACATGCATAAAACTGAAACTTATTCATATATTATTGTATTAAATGTTTTTCATTTAGTCTACTATTAACAGCCCCTCCATTGGTCACGGTTTAAAGAATCAACACTCACAATGTTTACAACGCCATTTGCAATTCTGGAGCAATCTTCCGCAGCTATACGCAGTTTCAAAGTTTCTGTTGGAAGCTGTGCTAAGAAACTGTAGGCCACGTGAGGTAGTGTTGAGTATCCAATGATCTGTTAAAAGTTCTAGGAACGCACGCTACTTCCCATGGCTTCAGTTACAATCAACGGATACCAACAAAGCTTACAAATCCTTACAAAAGTTTCTTTGATTTCAAGAACTAATTGTTTTTTTCCTATTTTAGGTAACTACAGAAGATATTGCCAGGCTGAAATCCTTAGAAAGTTTATGTAAGTAGCAAGGCAAGACTCAACTTATGCACCATGGCCAGTAAAAATTCCAATTTTTTATGCTTTAATTCTTCAGACACAAACTAAATATCAGTACTAGCTTGTATGTGTGTTAAATTACGCATGCTTTTTAATGCGTTTAATTAGTGTTAAATTTCTTCAGTAAGAATAGGTGCTTTTGTCATAACTATTGTGAAATGTAAGTTGTTATGAAATAATTAAAATGCATTCTCGTTTTAGGCTATATATCAAGTTGATAAAAAAGGAATGGAGTATTTGGGCTTGCAGAAATTAAAGCGCGTATTAAAAGACTTAATGCATCGAAATTCTTACAGATTATTATGTCTTTATCTTTCTTATGATTATCTTATGATTATCTTATGATTTCTTATAAATATCTTATTATTATCTTATGATTTCTTATGATTATCTTATGATTATCTTTTTTTTCTAACTGCAGTGAATTCAGTTTTCATAACTTTTTTCGATACGGAAATGTTTATGATGCTATATGATAAGCTGTTTATTACTCATACCATATGTTTTAATTTTTCCTACACAGAAGTGCTAGTCAATCAGAAGTTTTGTTTCCCTTCCCAGTGCACCCAGTGAATTTCAATGTCAAGAGTGGTTTAATATACTCCGAAGTGAAAATTTTAATACTGAAGCTGAGCCTAGAAGCGGGCGACCTAGAGACGTGAAAAAAGGGATTATGTTGAAGATGTTAAAAGAGTTAAATCCATGAAGCAACAGTCTCTATTTTCTGTTGAGAGAGAAGATCAGTAGATCACTGAAAAGGAAAGTTTTCTCATACTCGCGTTTGGACTCCACATAATTTCGCAACTAAAAATTGTCAATAACAAGTACCGGTTTCTACTTTCCTGTTTACAAAGACATATTTTGATCGGAGATGAGAACTGAATTCTTTATGCTGAGAGTATTCGAAAACGATAGTAGATAGAACTTAATCAAAGTTGAAGAGTTGGAATGAAAGTTGAAGAGTAATGAGTTATAGAAAAGTAATGTACTGTACTGATTGACAATTACCTATATTGATTGACAGAGCTGATGTGATTCTTTAGTAAGATAACGCCTTCAAGGTGATGAATAGCATAAAAAACTAGTAGATACAGAAAATAATAAAATAGCTATCTTGCTCAAGAAAATCTTCTCAAAACGTTATTAGCTATCATATAAAACATGAACACGATGAATATCAGGATAAGGCTTTCTGAATGTCTCTGACGTAGTTATGAATTTATACTATTTAGTTCTGAAGTGCCGATACCAAGAAATTAGAAATGCTTTACAATTTGCTTCCCATGTTTAATATGACATGAACAAAATCTTCTTCAGTAGTATAAGTGTATCTTCGTGAATGGTATGAAGGTCAATCTAATGACAGAGTTAGGATAAACATTGCTTTCAGCTGTATTAATTAGCTCATGTGCGTTTAAAATACGTATTAGTCTATCATAAGTTGTTTTTATTTTTAGAAAAAGTGTCATAAAACTTATGTATCTAAGAATAAACTGTATTTCTAGGATCAAAATGTCTTTAAATTAAATGTTCCTATAAAGTGAGTATTATTTTTAATTTTCCATTTCTGTCAAACTTATATGCAATTTTTACAGTAATAAATTTAGTATGTTATATACTATTTTGCTGTGTTATTTACTATTTATGAATTTCATTTTATTTCATTATAAAAATGCTCTCGACTTACGATGGTTCAATTTATGAGTTTCAGTTGCTACACATTCAACTGAAAATTACTAGCACAGTCGCGGCAGGAAATATAAGATTGTTTTTGCTTGCTATCAAGAAACAGATAACGAAAAAAAAAAAAAACAATAAAGTTTGATATTAATAGCGTAAATAAAGCCTGATGTCTTTTTGAAGAGCTTAATGCCTGCTAAACTACCAGTAAATATAGATATCCCCAGCTATCTTAGATTTCATCAGGAAAGAATTCAGTTGATGACCTTATTTACTGTAGCGTCGACGTCATTCAATACAATTAAATACAATGCTTCAAATGTTCTTTAGATCAAAAATGTTACAAGCTGTATACATTAAGGCTGCATATTTGTGCAGTCATAATTCTTTTCACTTTAAGTAAAATGTTGAGTAAATTACATGACACATTCAAAATTATGTTTTATAAAATGAGCTTTGCCAATGTGAGGACTAATGCATTCCACACATTGCCTTATTTTCTAAATTCATTTTACGTATGATTGTAAGCTTTAATATTCGGCTGGTCAGATGAAAGCATCTGAGTATATTTTAGAGTTGCGATAATTTCCAACTTATGATGAGCTTATCAAGGCATAATCCCATCGCAAGCCGAGAAGCACATGTATGTGCCATGTTTAATGAGTATCTTTTTTTTTTTTTTTTTTTTGTATTTGTAGACAGCTGAAGAAAAGGTATAGGCCTAATGAGGTAGCGTAGATGTTGCTAGCTATGTGCAAAATTGCTAGGAACTCACGCTATCTGACTAGGATTATACTAATTACCTCGAAGAACTTATAATTCGCATGAATTCTGGAAGTCTGGAAACTCATTCTGCGTCATTACAAGAAAAGCAGTATGTCATATTTATTTGAAGAAATTTTTTTAAAAGAGGAAAGCATTCATTTCTTTGCCACTGAAAATTTTATTCCTTGTTTTGAATTGTTTGATACTTTTCGTTATACTTTTTAGTTTCTATTAATATATTTTTTATCTTTACTTGGAGTTGCCTCAAGAGCTATTGCAGTATGATCAGATGGCCGTCAGTGCTCTAATCTACGAAACTTCTACGAGGAAGCATAGATGTAAATAATTATACCTTTGGTAGCATTTGATGGACTTCTTTCAAAATTTCAAGAATGTTCGCATTCTGCCTAATCTGAAGGTAAATGACAACCTATATTTACATACTTCCACTTGCATTAATCCTGTTAATTATCAAAATCAGATGAATTATTTCATTTGAAAATTGCCCATTAAGAGTAATTTTAAATTAATAATTTTTTCTTCATGAAGTGGATTTAAAGAATAATCATGACTAAAAATTTCATCTAATTATTATCAGGTTGTGATTTAGATGATCATTTTGCCAGCTAAATCATGAAATTAAAGCATCGGTGTTTTTCACCGATGCTAAGTTCAGTCAGTGCCTATACATTTAAAACCACTCGCTGTTTAAAGAAACTATTAAAGGCTATATGAAAAAAGAAGCTTTTCATTTGTATCGTTTCTGTCAAATTTACTCTTTCTTTGCTCCTTGTTTATTTCGATTCCATTAAAGAATCATTAATTAAAACGGAAAAGCCAGTAAAAAATCAATAAAAGAGTAAATTACTTAACTATTCCTCTTCTAGTTTAGCTAGTATCTTGGCCGGCCGTTGAAGATAATTCTTTTTTCTATTGCTTATTTGCATATCAGCTTACTGAAAAGGGAATGGGAAATCTCTACGTCATGAAAGGTATTTTTCAACTGATTTAAGCTGAAATCCAAATTAATCAATAAAAAGTGTTTTCGCATGTTATGGACTTTACGGTAAGGAGAAAATAATTATTCCTCTGGAGGATTTAGAAATTCAGTATTCGTTTCTTAAACAAAACGCTTAAAAGGGTTTTCAGAAGACCTTTCTTGCTTTTCTTCCTAGAAAAACTATTAAAATAGTATATTAGTAAAGAAAAGAACATTATGCTGTATAAAATCCATATAGTAATATCATATCAGAAGTAGTACAATCATTTCATTTATTTTGTATTTATTGTTGCAAAATTGTTAAAAAAGACTATGTGACATTGATTTAGGGATACCTTGTTTATATGCAGAGTGTGTATTTTCTGCACTAAAACTTATATATTTCTCATCACCTTGGATTTAAAATTGTGATTTTGTTAACTATTTGATTTTGTGTAATATTAAGAATTTTCAAAACAGAAGAGAAACATGTCAAAGTGAAATAAAAAATTAGCAAAGTAACAATCTTTTGTTTGGCATATATTTAGTTAAGATCTCAATCAATTTCGACGGCAAGCAGGTACAGGTCCCTCTTCATTATTAGAAAAAATTGGCAACACTGGAAAGCAGCGGGCGTATATATACCCTACGACCCTTTCTGTTTGTTTACCGCCAAGTGTCATGTCACCCGGCTAAGCAAAAAATGGCTTCTATTTTCTGTTATGTATTTTTGCACTCTCAAAGTTTGTTCTTTAGAACCTTTGCTTGCGAATGAACTCAATTATTTGAGAACAGTTGCCACTGACCGAGGATTTTTCCCCGTGGTCATTGATAAAAACTTTAAATAATTTCCAGCTTACCATCAAAGAAGACATTCCTCTATTAGAAATAACATTAATAAACGTTGTAGTGCTTCCGATTCATCCTTCTATCAGTTATAAAATTGCACGGATTGTCCAGAACTTCGATTTTCAAATCATCTTCTCGCCATTCAATAAAATCCATGGTTAAACTCTTAAAGATTCCATTTCTGACTTTAGTTTTTTGGGGAATTTATAGCATATCGTGTGAGTGTGGTTTGAGATATATCGACTACACTAAAAGTGTAGTAAAGTTTAGTACCAAGGAACACGAGCCCGATGTCCGTAAAGCGAAATTAATAAGTCTTCGATAGCCTATCGTAATTGAAAATTTAGTTTCTTCAATTGGTGAATTGGATTTTCTTGAAGCTTTTCACTTTAGTTAATGACTATGCGTCTAATACATTTCTTCCTAACGCTTTTAAAATTGTATTAACATTTTTTTTTTTTTTAAATTTTCGTTACTATTTTCTTTGCTTCTGATGAAGATTAACTTGCACCTGTTTGTCTTCGAAATCAGTTGAGATCTAGACTAAATCTACGCCAAACACAAGGTTGTTGCTTTTTTAATTTTTAGATTAAGAATTTTATTTTCTCTTTTTTCCCATTTTAGGTTACTGTGTAAGTACAGCCTAGTGAGGAAACGTTTGCGTTACTGGCTGTGTAAAATTGCTAGGAACGCACGTTGCCTTAATAGGCTGTATCAGTGTCAGCAAAAGAATTTATAACTCCGAAGTCTGTATCTTAAAATCGGACATCGTTACGTGATGCTGTTAAAGTCAATCAGTGGATTACATAGAGGAGAAAGCATATAGGTACAAAACATTATCTATACAGAAACCATTATGCAAATTTTAATTGTCAATTACACTTTCATTTTAATAGGATAATTCACTTCACAATAAATGTTGTATTTGCTGGAGCATATCTCCCTTTTAGTTTTTATGAAGTGCTGTCTAAAATAGTACTGATTGCTTCTATGACCTTAATTTAACCTCCTTCTTCAATTATCTTTGCAGGCAAGTATCACTTTATGAAAGTTTATCTGAATATGATGCAATAATATTAATATTTACGTACGCCAGTTATATAAAGCTTCCATAATGGCGCCCGCCTTTTAAACTTCCATGTATGATTGTCGATAGCTGACAAAATATGTTTAATGGGGAAAAAATACCCTTTCCCTCTAATCTAAAATATTTAATTTAGTGGTTTTTCATAGATGCGATTTGGGAAGATCTGTGAGTCAGTATCAACAGTGAAAAGCTTGAATAAACTGATAAAGGATTTCTTCCTCCAATAATATTTTGAAATCCAGAGCCATCCGTGACCCAACGGACTAGTCCGTTGAACACTGGTAGTTCGACCCGAATTCGAATCTCGGACAGCAGACTGTTTGCATAGATGCTTTCATGGTGTTTTCTTAGAAGTGAATGTGAGCTAATTTATCTCAGAAAGTCCTCCATGAAAAAATCCTTTCCTTTAAGCAGATATTCCTTGAATACTTTGCGATAATTAGTGAATACAAGACACTTTCTGCTAGAAAATGTTTTGTATCCACTACCTTAAATTTGCATCTGTACCAAGGCATCCATTCCCTTAGATAGGTAGCTTTTATGTTCCTTGCTATAACTAACTTATTGTAAAACAACGACTTTAACTACTACACGAATGTTATTGCCAATTGATAAAGATGGCAGTGATACATTTTCCGATACTGCTTTTTCTGTACGTTATTATAAATAGAAACACCTCACATAGCTACGTCATTAGCAGCTTTGTGGATTTTATATTTTAGCTTCATTAAAACCTACAAAACCTATTATGACATGCATTTGAAAAACGTACATCTAGTTCACGTAGGATAGCATTCAAGATTTGAAAGTAATCTGTAATGTATGATTTTTTTTAAAATATTCTGCTAACTTAGAAATATATTACGATGATTAAAAAAATAGATGCTTAATTTTCAGTTTACACAAAGGAGCAGCGACTTTTGATTGCGAAAATTCATTGCAAGAATGGCGAGTGTTATGCACAGACTGTTAGAAGCGTCGCGGTCGCGTAGTTTTTGGACATAACCGTGCACCTAAAAGGCATTTGAGGACACAGGTTTGACAGCAGATATTAAATCACTACGTTGTGAAAACATCTGTATTTTGTGTGACAGTGCTATTGCAAACCTCAAAAAATCCGAACTTAAAGAGAACATTTAGCTTTTACCTGTTGTAAATGCGATAAAATATTTTCCATTTTCTGAAAATAAAGTATTTTATGGTACACACACACACACAAAAAGTGGGAAACTTTTATATCTCCCGTTGTAATAGACCGATTGACGAAAATTAATTTGCAGTTTTCAAATCTCGAAAGCGCGACTAAGATATATATTAGATTTACATATAGCGTCGTTGTTGTACACAGGAATTTCGATGCAAAATCAGACTTTTCTGAAATGACATACCAATGCTTCGATTCTATGAGTCAAATTATGCCAAAGTGTAAAGTTTCGCAAAAATCTCTGGAGTCGTTTTTAAAACGTTAGCTTTCAAAAATTGTTTCCTTAGTGTTCATTAAATTAAATATATATTTATTAATAATCTCATTTTTTATTGAACTTACTCGATCCCTTCTTTCACTATTCGAAATTTAAGTTCAATCTAAATAAGATTCGCACATATTTTATGATTTACTTTTTAAATTTTTATTTTTAGTAATTTTTAAAATTTATTTTTAGTAATTTTTTTTTTTATTATCCGTCATTTATCAAGATATACGTGAATATTTACTTTTTAAATTTTTACTTTTACTTTTTTACTTTTTAAACTTTTTACTTTTTTACTTTTTTTTTACTTTTTTACTTTTTAAATATTTACTTTTTAAATTTTTATTTTTAGTAATTTTTAAAATTTATTTTTAGTAATTTTTTTTATTTTTAGTAATTTTTAAAAATGTTTGGAAAACATTTTTGAATTATAATCTCTAAAATTTGTGCCATCACTTTAAAGTCGATATATTTCTAGGTGTACCTGCAAAACATTTAGAGTTTTTTATTCAACATTTATCAAGATATACGTGAATTTATATATTGATGCGTTTTGAAATTTGCCATATTTGTTATAAGAGATAATAACGGAAATGTGGTTTACGGAATTTCTTAAAATTATTTGAAAGAATGTCGGATGTACCTTTTTTTCCGCTCGTGTACAGCGAAAGGGAAAGGAAAATAGGTTACTGTAAATTAATTCTTCAAGCGAATTATTTATTTTTGATAAATTTTTAAATTACTCGCTAAGTTTCTCACCAAATTTTACAAAATTTAATATTTGGGCATAATTTGAGTCGTAGATTCGAAATATGGGGAAAAATAGGTAATATCGTTTCAGAAAAAAAAATCGGATTTTGTGTCAAAGAACTTGTTAGAACAATGCTATACGTAAATCTAATATATATCTTTAGTCGCGCTATCGAGCTATGAAAAATGCAAATTAAATTTCGTCAATCTCCTGAGTAGAACGGAAGATATAGAATTGTCTTCTCTCTCTTTTTTTTTTTTTTTTTTTTTTTTTTGGTCCCCCAGAGTGTATAAGGTATTTCTCCCGCCTTCTTAGCGTGCCTTCCTGGTGTAGTGATCTGCATGCTCGGCGCGTATTCCAGATGTCCGTGGTTCGATTCCCGGCGAAGGCGTTGCTCATTTTTCATCTCTCCTGCTTCCAATTAACCTAATGTCTTTACAAGTGTACATATTTAATCCGTCGCTTTTGTTGAGACATCCTACATAAGAACTAAAGAAAGTTCGTTAAATGTTCATTAAACTAGTTTGGGCCGCTAAAGTAACAATCAACTTTATAGCGACGACTGAATTTATACCAATAAATTAGCATAAAATTATAAAAATCAATGCAATTGAGTTAAAAACTGAGCAGCATTTAATCATCATAAATTTATTGAGAACTTTTGAATCCATGTATTTAATATACAGTCATTCTTCGTAGATTTCAATACATATGTGGTTCTTCTAATTACTTTTCTAAAATTTATCAAGTTTACTATAGTATATCTTTTTCTGGTTTATGAATGTGTTATTTATATAACAAAATATTTTAGAGCAATTTTCATTCTGTGTCTACCATAACTCTGCGTTAGTTTAAAATTCATTTTTAATTTTTAATTTTTTTTTTTTTACAGATAGACAACGAGAGCGCAGACTGGATAAAAAAATGATACTTTCCTAGTTACGAAATGACATTAGTCACAAAAGTGATTTTGAAAATACAGTGAGCCAAATGTGTTCAGTCTTGTCGCACTTGTACATTTACTATTTGATCACCTCATACTCAACAGACGCACTGCTGCTTGTCTCAAAAGTGGAAATTCTGATTTAGAATTTGAAAGATGGGTCCCGCTATAACCTGTTCAGAAGAAATTGCATTTTGATAACTAAGTACGTATCACTGAAAAATATTTTTATTTAAGTATATGTTCTTTTTGAGAAGATGTTGTTTTAAACTGAAGTGCATGTTTTTAGAACGATCTTCCTCTCTTTTTGCTACCTTATACGAAGTAAAAAAAAAGTATTGTAATCGGGTATCACATTTAAATGTTTGATGTCACATTTAAATGTAATGACATGTTTCGGGTATCACATTAAACGTAAATATCTATTCTGACCGTTTCCGAATCCATTTTGACTGTCTGTTTACTTACTTGACTTCTGTGCATACGGATAAAATAAAGGACTTTTTTTTTTCTCAAAACGGATGGTAAAATGAATTAAAAATAGATTTTTCATATGTATTTCTCATCACTCAAAAACGGTTACCATAGAACATTCAAATTTTCCATGTGGGGATGCTGTAACATCTAGTTATATATTTCCATGTTTTGCTGCAATTGGCAGAACCAAAAATGTATATATTTATATATACCTACTCACCTCATGGGGCGTACTTTTCTCCCATATAACATTTCTATTAGAAATGTGTATTTAATATATTATTTTAGTAGATGTCTTCGCATTCCGTCCCCAGTCTCTTAATGTTTCACTAATAATAATGTTTTGATAATTTTGCTATGAAAAAGAATTCTTTGGTGATAATTTTTTACTTGCCCCTTAAGTTTCCGTTTAAAAAATTTAAGATGTGTATATTTCTTGTGGAAAGTGTCGTGCAACTGTAGCAGTATGAAAAACTGCCTTATTTGATTCATTTGGAAACCAGTTGCTTTCTTATTGATCATTCAACAGCTATTTAATCATACCATCTTTTTGAAACAACTCGTATACTTGCAAAGGATGCTATAACAATGAATAGAATTTCAAAAACACGAAATGATTGGAATCATCCTTACTCTTGCTGGCTCAAAGATATATATTTTCATGCAAGGAAATTTCAGCAAGGCAGTAATATTGCAGTTAGTCAAACAAGGCGAAATGAGGTTGTAGCGGTTTGTTTACACACTGGAAAGCAATTTCCGTGTCACGTCAGATCTCAAACACGAAAAAATGCCCTGCAGTTGTCGAACTCCCATTCCTTGGAATAATTAGTGGGATATGCCGTTAGACATTGGACATTTTGCGCTGCTTTATTAAATGAGTTTTGAGCTTATCTTAGGTTATCCCGTTAAACAGGTCATAACACTAAAACAAATATGATATACAGGATATTTGGGACTGGATCGGAGAGTTAATAAAAAATTAAAGCTTTGGTGTAATTAATGCATTGCAGGCACTGATATGAATAAGGCTGGTAGTTTTTTTTATACTGCTGTTAAAGGTTAAATAGCATATTTTTAGAATACCATTCTAAATTTTGAATTTCCTTTATTATTAAATCCTCCGGATAGGGAAAGATTAAATATTAACTCTAACAAGATTAAAAGTTTTCTAGGAGTTTGCAAATCACATAATATTTCATGAAATTACGAATATTTTCCATATGCAATACTTCATGATACGTAAGTTAAGGTTGTCTTCATGGTGGAAAAATTTCCATTTCTTTTGAATAAAACAATTCTTCAAGTAAATGCAATTCAATTATTAGAATTGCAGAATTTTGTTGGTTAAATTACCGCATCCTTTGATTTGCAATTCTTCTACGTACATCTAAATAAAGGTATATTTATGGTTCCTCTCCGTCTCGTTTGTTGCTTGGTATCTTGGTTAGAAACCAGTGCGTTTAAGAGAAAATGTTTAGTACATTGATTAATGTGCATTTCAGTCCATTGTTTTCTGCAATATGTGATTCTAAAACCCGGATTAAGCCACAGTGATCCTCAGAATTACGTATCTAGTAGCATTTTATAACTCTTTTCCAAAATTTATAAATTTGTGCTGCTTAAACACAATGATAATCTTAGCTATTGAAATTCTACAAATGGCAAAAAATTCGGCTAGCTTCCGAAAACATTCACTACTTACTACTTTCTCCGGACAGGAGAAGTTATTTATCGAGGATTCCGTCGTAATGATTACCGGAGCCATATTTCTTGACATCGGCAAAGCATTTGACGTGGTATGCAAGTATTACAATCAAGTTCATTCAGCCTGATTTTTCGGAGCCCGTGCGAGTTTAACTTTATCATGTTGGCATCCCATTAAAATTTAGTCTGTGTGTACTACCTAAAGGTTTATACCTAAACCTTATACATATTAACTGATTTATTAACGCAATAGCGAAGTTACCCAGCGTCACTCTAGTATTTTATGCAGATGGCACTGCCATCCTAGCTCAATATTTACGTACATCACTAATTTATGCCCCGTCACTAATTTACAAATTTTTAGAGGTTATATTTCCTTGATGAAATTCGTATAAATACCAAGGTATGATCTTAGATTCAAATTAACATTGCTATCTCTTATAGTCAAAAATGTTCATATGTCCTCATATGTTTGTACATAGATGGCGCCACGTATCAAAAGCGTGATAAAACGGTTATTCTCTTTGCCGCTGGCGAAGGATTTTTTCATCTTCTACAATTTTTATATCACTATATCTACTGAGGATTTCGTAGGTTTTCGTGGTTTCGAGATTCCCATTTTTTCGTGGTTTCCCATTTCTAACGTATATAAGCTAGCTTAGTAAACAGAAATAACTATTCTTCTGTTTTATGTTATTACTTTATAAAGTAGTCGCCCTTGGAAAGTATTCCTTGAATCCTTCGTATAGCAATCTCTGGGTATTTTGCAGGAATTAAATCGTTCATCAGTTGTCTTACTGTTTAGCCTTTTAAGATTCGATCATATCAACGATGAAATTTATTACATTGTAAATTTTGGGGCCTGGTGCTTGTTAGGTTAAGAATAGGAAGATAAATTCTTATCTGTCATTCACCCCCACCCTCCCCGGTAGATAGACTTCTTGAATGTAGGCCCCCCCCCAGTGGGCGAACTGTAAAATCGCTGAACACTGGTACTTTGGACTTGGGTTCAATTCCAGGCGGAAGGGCGGGTTGCATAGACGTTTTCCTGGTTTTCTCCATATATAAGGTATATACGAGTCAATTTACTTTAGAAACCCCTCTACGAAGGCATCCCTTCCCCCTAAGGCTCGACGAAAGCATTCCTCCCCCAGTGTACTTTGCTGTAATCTCAATAAATCAAACCAAATCTAAACAAACCTTCTTCAATGCACTCTTCTATGACAGATAGCCTGCAATAAATTAAATAATTTAATGTGATTTAGCATCGTTCTATATACACCGAGTACGCAAAAGTGATTATGCCGTCTTTATTTTCGCTGCCATTGGTTGTAGATACATATTTCCGAATATAAAAGTGTTTTAAGTGATGCATAATGCAAATATGTTGCTTTGCTATTTTTAAATTAAACAAATCTTCTGTGAGAAATTACGAATTCTAACTTTTAATATTGTATTTCGATCCCAATAATTATATTTAGGAAAACTTTTTGCTTATTATAAAAAATAAAACACAAAAGATTCGACTACGATACAAATTAACCGAAATATTAAATTAAAAATTTTGATATCATAATCAGGGGCTGTACACAAATTGAAGAGCGAAATGTTAGCATTGTACGTAATTAAAAATAAAATATCAGTTTAGAAAAAGTTTCTGATGTTAATAGGTTAAGTGACGAGAATTACATTATAAATTGTTGTGAAAAATATTGATCAATGTAATTTTTTTCAGAAAGGAGATAGACACTGAATCTTACAGACCTTGTGTTATTAGAGAAACCAGTGACAAGCTTTGGTACCGGTACACAACCAAACAATAGCATTAATTGCATATATTAAAAATTTAAACTATTTCAACTCTAATGAATTTCAACTATTAATAGTAGCATTTAGGCATTTTAAAACATAAAACTTATTTTTATGAAAATTCTTTCAGCCTCATATCTCGATAAAAAGGGATAATTTCGAGAGGATCTCTTAAATATTGAGAGATACCCTTAATAAGTGTCGAAACGAGAAGTACTACCGTTTTTTAGCTATATGACTCATCTTTGTAAAGCAGATGTAAGCAAGATTAATTTCTATTTATAAATGATGTGTTAAAGATTTCAGCCATTGTAAACTTCTGGAACATGAAGCACCATCTTAATAATATGTCACTGATTTGGCTTGAGATGGTATTAGTCTTCTTAAAATAGCTCAGTTTATTGTAATTCTACCATACATTTAGTCTATAGGCTTGCACTAATGCAAAAGGAAACACAGATTAAGCATCAAATTTTTCAATCTTTTTTTTATTAATATTTTATAAAGCTCATGTTAATATATATGATTTTTATTTATTATTATTTTTTTAATTTGAGATTTTGTGTGTGTGTTTTCTGTTGTGAAATTTCGTCTAAATATTCCTGTATGTTATAGTGATTTTCTCGTAGCATAGTTTCCGAATATTTTGAATATAATCTAAGGCCGCTTGAGGTGCGGATGTTGTTCTTAGCTCTATTTAAGATATGAACACAACCGGTGCTTCACACGGCTTTAGACATGAACGACGAGGGAAAGGTTGACAACGTGGAATAAATGACAATTTTTTGCTTCCCTTTTGCCAGACCTATGCAAAGTATCCTTAAATTTCATCCCATTAGCTAAGAACACACTATTCGTACTAATGCAGGACAAAGAAATAAGTTACAAAAAGTATTTTTTAACTTTTCCTTGTAACATCAACATAATATAGCATATTTTTTTCTTTGTCCTTATAGAGACCGAGGAGTTAAAACAGCTGAATGCTGTGAGTTCGGCAAGGTTTCGATCCGATCCTAGGTGAACGAGCTGACTGCTTGGTTGGTTTTCCCATGCGCAACGTGAATACGAGCCAATTTCCCTTCGAAACTACTTCACGAAAGCATCACTACCTGCAGGCACATAGCCGTCATGAGCTTTCTCATTAGCTAAGCAACTTTACATAACACGTTTTTCTTTTCAGGTGTCCATATCTTTTCAGATGACAGAATTCCAGACCACTTCTGCACATACAGATCTCATCAGATATTATATCACCTCAAGTTGAAATACTCCGGAAAAGAGAATTTTAAATATTGAAGAGGGATGGATCAGAAAAATTTAAAAGTGAATAGAGCTAGGTTCCTGATTATTTAAATGACATGTTATTCTTATTCTAGAAGATAAAGTGACGCTTTTTTGCCGAAAAATGAATTTAAATTGGTCTTGAATTTACCTTGTATCTGTACGATTTTAGTTATGCTTCATTTGATGTATAATTGACAATGTTCTATTAAACAATGCATATAAAAATTTATTTGTTTAAAAAAACTCGAATTGAATTATTTCTTACGATGTTTGTCTTTACTTGTAAATAAACGAAGTGTAACATCATGAAATAAACAAAGGAACTGATTTTATTTTAGTAAAACAACTACAGATTTTGTCTCAATTTAATTACTCAGGCGGTAAAGTAAAGACGTTTCATTGCTTTATTATTATTAATATTTTTTTTATTGTGGTACATATTTCACAGGAAGTATAATGATATGAAAAAATAAATGAGAATCAAGAAAATTATTGACAACTACTTCAATTTCTTCAAATTCTGAAGAAATAAAATCTCAAGTACTTTTTTTACATAGTATTCCACGAGATTAAAATAATCACAAATATTAGTTCGAAAACTCAAGAACATGATACCAATATTTAACGTAATTATACCACATGGAGAGAAGTAAAATTACGCGTTTTGAGTAATTTTGAGTAAAATTACTGGGAGTTTTGAGTAAAATTACGCGAAGTTGTTTTTAGAATAAAAATTCAAAAACTTTGTAGTCCAGATTTTATATTTGTCAAGTAATGGCTGTTTAAAGATATATTACCTTTGTATTTAACATATCTGGGGAGGTTTTTCGTTGCTGTCAGTAGCAGAGAAATCTGGAATTAATTCCTTTTCCTCTATCATTGTTATGAATTTGTTAACAGGGAATTCTTTAATAAAAATTAAAGAACCAGACAATTAAAAAAAGAACCATATGTTTTATCATCAAATCATAGAAATCATGGAAAGTAATGTTTATTTACCATTTGTTTCGCGCAGCAACATTTCCGTTATTTACTACCTAATCAGCAATTATTAATTACGTAAGGCATAATGACGACACATTCAGCATTAAATTTTTGACTTTTAATAAAAAATTGAATAAGATTTAAAGTTTCAGTAATAAGAATTAATGGTAGCAAAATTTCATTTTATTTAATTTTTCTTCTTTATTTTACCTAGATTGTATTAAACAGCAAATTAAAAATTAGGCAATTTTAGTTTTGAATTTTCAAAATGCGCCCATACGAGTCCGTGTTTTGCAGCGAAGCGCTTCCCTTCAAAATTATTGAGCATCTGCCTGCAAGAAGATTTATTTTTAGCTATTTCCCCAGTTTACAAGGCATATGCTGTAGCTTCAGCTGTTAGCCGTTAGGCGGCACGACTGTCTTACAGGGCTTTCGCAGCTCACCCGGGTCATTATACGCGTGGGCGTTCGGACCTTCTGCACGCATTAGAAGAGAACTCCCGTTAGTTTTTTCTCCCGCTCTGTAGTTAATTCAGAAGCGAAAACGTAAGTTATATTTTAAGATACAGTTCAGTTTATGATTTTAATTGAAGTTCAGTTTATGAATTTAGTATTTAATATAATATTATGTCCTTCCAGAAATTTGAAATGGTAGAATTCAAACGCAGTGTAGAATCAAAGCTCTAACCGTAGTTTTTTATTTAAAATTTTATCTCGGTTCCCTAATATATATAAAATCAGAAAATTGTGGTATATACTGGCCTTTTGTAGAAAGGCATAAGCAGCTGTATTTTAAATTCTCAAAAAATGATCTAAAATCTTTTCACTTGCGAAGAGGCAATTTCTTCATTGTTCACGACGATTTTAGGGAAATATAATTTTAAAAAATTATTTTTACACGAGATATTCTTAAATCTTTTGCATAAATAGCATACTTAGTGTTAAAACAAAAAAGAGAATGAGTAGTTTTAAAGTTATTAATTCCGTTTTCGAATAAATGTAGATAAGCAAAAGGATTTACTTATTAGGCCAGTTTAAAAAATTTAAATCTGTTTATTTCTTCGCATTAAATCTTCGGAAATGAAAAGTGTTGGTAAATACTGGCATTGCATTTAGTTTATATTAGCACTGTGAAATTTTTTTAATTTGATTTTTTAATTTGATTTAGAAATTTTGCGAACTATGAAGAGTTTTGAGTTTATAATTAAATGCTGCGCTAGGAAAAATATTTAATACATTTTTAGTCTCATGTATTGCCTTTTCCTCTTATCAGCTTCGATTTTCATAAGATGCTACAGGTGTCAGAAGCGCTTAATCCCGAGACGAGAAGATGTCTTTCTGTTTCCGCCATTTCCCCCCCCTCCCCCGTTTTACTCCTTATAAAATAGCAGATTAAGAAACTGATGTTGCTCAAGACAGTTTTTTTAGTAATATATAATTTTGAAATTTTTAATATTTGATTTATGGCTTACCTCAAAGAGATAAGTTTTCGTGTTATGCATTATTCATCCGTTAACATGGCATCCAATGAAATATGCGCAATATCTCCATTGACAGTAATATTTCACGCCGAACGCCATTTTTAATCTAAATAAGTTGTTGTTTGAGATTTTGACACGTGGCAGTTATTTTTTCATGAAGGAACTGAAATGAAATTTTACGATTTGGCAGTTCTTAGATCATTAAGGGGTGTTGAAACCCCAAAATCTTCAAAAAATTGCGATTTCAGATTTTTGCATTTTCAAATTCTCTACACTTTTATATTTCTAAAAATACCATTCTTTAATCTCTATGAAAATTAGAACTTTAAAAAAATCTAGTTTTAATTTGTCATCTACTGCTTTGATCAATGAGGATTTTTATATAAAAACGCGTTTTTCTCCAAACGTGATTTTTTTATACTCGATGTACCTTTTCTCAGGAACACAGGTATCTAAACTGATCACAGGTATCTAAACTTTTTATGGCTTTTTTATTAGGTTCCCTAATATTTACTGAAATGAGCTTTTTGAAATAAACTTAGAAAAAAAAATTAATTTTTTTTTGTGTGAGAAAAGTGCTAAATTTTACTATGCCTAACAAAATATTCTGTAATTTACTCTAAAATTCAAAATGTTTCAAAAGCTCATTTCAGTATAATCAAATAGGTATACTTTAATTACAGAAAAATATTCAAGCTTGTTACAGCACATTTTGAGAAAAGGTACATCGAAAATGGCCAAATTAACATTGTATAGGGGTTTCTGATACTCCTGAAGTAAATGTCTGATATTAAATTCTTTCAGGAAAAAGGAATTATCTGCGGTGAAAGATTTTGTTTAAATAAGCACAAGATGTGTTTTAGTAAGAAAGCAGCACGGAATTGTCATTGCAGCCAAAGGTCATAATACTTCAAAAATAAAGCATCCTTTCTGAAAAAAGGCATTCAGTATGTGAAGTCGAAAATTTTTCAAAAGTATTCCTTAGAAAAATGCTCTAATATGCATTAATTTATAAAATTTCGAAAAGTTATTTATGAAAATTACATCTAATACCTATTAGATCACTTGGACAGGCAAAGGCAGTTTAAACGAGTTGTGCATGTTAAATCGCAAGGCGCCCTACGTTTCAAGTCCCCCCCCCAAATATTTAATTTGTTTTTAGAAAATAGTTAATATTCCTGGTGTTCTAAGTTAACAGACTACTGAAACTTTAGGTGATTGTAATCCATAAATTCACTACTGCGATCTGAGTGATAAGTGTTTATTCATTTACACTTTTAACCATGTATAACTATTAAGATTCTTTGAAGCATGAAACCTTAAATATCAGGTGTGTCTTCTCCGGGAATTGAACTTCGTATCTTCGACTACTAGCTAGATGGGTTGCTAGTTACACCACAAGAACATGCAGTGGGGAAAGCAAAAATTTCTTATATTCTCCTCCACTTAAAGGGCAAGTGGAGAGAGAGGGGAGAACGTGATCCAGTTGACTAAATCCACGTGGTAATGAATTATCATCCATAACCTTTTTAGCCGGATGCCACTGTAAAGCTATTGACACATTTTTCATACGAAAAACTTGAGACAGCAGCTGTTCTCTCACCGGGATTCAAACCAGGGATCTTCCGATGCTTGCCGGTTTGGTTTGTTTGGTTATGACAAAGCAAGCGAGGGCTATTTGTCTTCGTGGAGGACTTTCTGATAGAAACTATTGAAAACGACAAAAACGCCCGAGCAGCCAGTCCCTTCGCCGGGATTTGACACGGGTCAAACTATCACTGTCTAGTTGCTTTGCCGCTCAGCCGCTGATGAGCCCCAATGCTAGTCGGACATGCTACCAGGTAACGAGAGAGTGCAACAGGGAAAACAAAAATTCCATATATTCTTCTTCGTTTAAAGGGCGACTGGGAAGAAGATAAAGAAGAGAGAACATCTTTACAAACATTATGATTATTCTCTTCTTATTACCGCTCAAAAAGTCGAGGGAAACTACTATTTTGACACTAAAACTCAATCTTCTTTCAACGTTCTTAATTTTAAAGATGACAAGCTTGCCTGGCAACTTTTATGTAAACTTAATAGTACTCCTTTAAAGATGGTAAGGCCTTGAACTCAAAGTATGAGAAATACTTCCAAACTAAGGTTTATGCAGCAAGTGCTGTTAAGAGGATAAAGCTTTCGGCTTCAAACAGTACCCTTGTTCAAGTGAATGACCGCTAGATGATTTCTTTAGGCTGCGATAGATGGAGTTGTAAATAGTGTTTTTTTTTTTTTTTTTTTTTTTTTTTTTTCAGAATTCTTTCTCCCAAATTTTTTGATGATTTCTAAACCTCTCATCCACACTGAATCATGTTTTATCAGCAGGATGCTGTTGAACGCATTTTTACTCACCTGATTTTGATTTAACTTATGAGTTTTTGAGTTTTCAGAATTTTAGACTGAAGACTGCCCAGTATAGAATATCTCTTCAGATAGCACTGCGGCATCTTGTGACAAAGCTGTCACTTTCTTTACAGTCTTTCATTTCTGCCCTCGTAGAGACTTTCAGATAGTAATCGAATTTCTGTCGCCAGGAAAGCCCACCAGCAGCCGAGCGGTAAAGTCGCTGAACACTGGTAGTTCAGTTCGGGGTTCGAATCCTAACGAAAAGAACTGGCTGGATAAGAGTTTTCTTGGTTTCCTTCATGTGTACCGTGAATACGAGCCAGTTTCCCTTAAAATATTATCCACGAAGGCAACACTTCCCAGATTCCTAGAGCCAGTTAGCCCTTGAGTTGATTTGCATTAATCAGTTATTATAACCCACCTGTCAACAGGAATCTCTCTGAAGCATTATTTATTAAAGCCAGAATCATTCTTGGCACAAATGTCAAACGGAAAATTTGAGAACGAGACTCAATCGGATAAGGGCAGATAATGACGAATTATCGTTCATACATTTTAATAAGGTGCTACAACAGGGGACATTTAATCCCACCCTCTTATAGCAGGAAACGCAAAAATCAGCTGTGCCTATATTCAAACTCTGAATCTTCTAGTTGCTGATCGGACGTACTACCAATTACACCACGAGAGCACACAGTGGAGAAAGCAAAAATTTATTATAGCCACCTTAAATTAACCATTTCGGTTAATTCAAAGAATTTTCCATCGTGCTTTGTGCTCTCCATGCAGTGCCAATTGTTCTCGTAATTCCTTTACTTAAATTTATATAAATAAAGTTATATTCTTTCTGAAGAAAAACTAGTCACATAAATTTCCCTAAGACTGTACAATAATATCTTTGATATCTGAAGCCCCATATATTAACCCAAATCACCTCAAATACTGCAATGAAAGAGTTTTGGTTTTCAAAGAGATGTAAGCATTTCAAGATAGTTCTTTTTTTAATGTTTATTAGAATCCTTGCATTACAACAAAGTTGATTATAGGTATATTGTAAAGTAATACCATTTTCTTGATTTTCTCCTGATTACTAGGCAAACAAAAATTATTGTAATGGTATTTTTGGTAGATCTACTTAGCAATCAAATTCGTGTTATGCTAGAAATGCATAGCTTGTGTTTCAAAATTACTTATGGAGCAATGCTAACTTTCTTAATATGTACTTCATGTGAGTACGTTCTTCAATCAAATACAGTTTTTTAGAATACTTAAAAAGTGCTGTTCAGTCGGTCTTTGTTGTAAACTCTTTGAAATTATTAATTTTTATCTTTTCCTGTTAACGGTATTTTTTATGTTTGGTTCATGAAATATTAGAGTTTTCCCCAAATTTGGAATCTGTTTTATTACCTATTTTATAGATTGTAAAGCATTTATGAGTTTTTTTATTTAGAAACACAACGATTTCAAGGGAGCAATGGCAACACTGTATGGAAGAAAAAAGCATTTTTATCTCCAGCGTGTGAGACAGTGTATTCAAAATTCTAAAGATATGCTCTTTAAATATTTTTTTATATTGCTGTTGAACTGAATTTTATGGTTTAAGTGTGAAGAACATGATATTTAATAAATAAATGAACACACAAAACGGGAAAAAAAAAAAAAAACTTTGAGCGCAATATAAAATCTAATCTGATAGCTTCCAGATTTTTTTGTTTGTTTTTATTTAGATTATTACTAAATGTTTTATAAATGAAGCACAACAAGCATAGAAAATGTTGATAAATGCCAAAACTTTAATAAAAGTGGTTTTTTACGAGAACCGCTGCCTTAGGTGAACTGTAGATATCAGATGCAGTTTGTGCAAAGCAGTATCAATACCGTAAAAAACAAAAACACAGAAATACCATATCACGACTCATCTATTATTCTTAAAGGAAAATGTAGTATTATTGAAACTCAATTGGAGAGTCGATGTACTAAAAAATGGGAAGGCAAACCTTTAAAAACATTAAAAACAGAATACATTTACAAAGATCTTGAGATAAAAAAAAAAATATCTTTTTTAAAGAATCGATTTTTAAAAGAATCGATTAAATTTTTTTTTCGGGTTGGAGAGGGTTATTTAACAATTTTATTACATTTGGGGGTGATTAATCCTACACAAAAGGACAATAAATAAATAAAAAAGTAAAAATAAAGAAATAGAATAAAAATCCATATCGGCTTCGAATAGGAATTAACGAGCTCTTTCGTCGTCGGGCATTGAGAAACAATTCTTTTGAATATTTCGAAAAATCTGAAAATAGTGTTGAATCTAGACACCTCGAGAGACTTCAGTTTATATGTTCGGTAAGTAACTACCAGTATTCAGTACTCTGTAACCGATCGGTGATAGCTGAGGGCATTACACATTCGAAGAAAGCTCAGCTTCGAGATGCTAGCTCTGAAGAATGCGATTTTGAAATGTGCTACTAAAATACTGCAGCCGAAAAAGAATGTACCTACAGCCTTTTTACCGATTTTACACACCAATGCAAGTTTGATGACTTTGAGGCCGTGCTTTCACTTTCCTTTTCGAGTAGTAAAGTTGCTGAACACTCGTATTTCGACCTTTGTTCGATTCCAGGGGAAAGGACTGGGAGCATGGCCGTTTTCGTGGTTTTTCTCCATGTATAACGGCGATACGAGCCAGTTTCCCTTAGAATCCTCCACAAAAGCCTTAGCCTGCTTTGCCGTAATCAAATAAACCAAACCAAACCTTCCGCGTGTAAAGTAATCGAGGGGGTGAATTTGAAACATGATGAGAATTTCATGTAACTGGTGGCCATAATTAAACTGACAGTGCTCACAGTGTTCTGTAGCAAGATCTATTTGCGAGAATGACGCCACATTTCTAGGAAGATTAAACAAGACGGGGGACGAAGGATTCCGCGAAAAAAAATAGTTCCAAAAGTCACCGCTAGGGGAATATTTGGAGCTGTGTAATAGAAAATAGAGTGTTAACAAATGCAAATCAATACGGAAATTACCTTTTACACTCTTACATTTGTTAACACTCTATTTTCTATTACACAGCGCCAAATATTCCCCTAGCGGTGACTTTTGGAACTAATTTTTTTTTCGCGGAATCCTTCGTCCCCCGTCTTGTTTAATCTTCCTACAAAATGTGGCGTCATTCTCGAAAATAGATCTCGCAACAGGACACTGTGTGCACTGTCAGTTTAATTATGGCCACCCGGTATATAGATTTCTTATTTGAAATTTTGAATTCCTGGTAAACGCAGTTTGTGTATGGTATTAATTTCCTTTTAATTTTCTTTCGAATGATCATAGAACAAGAAACGGAAGTTTACATAACCGACTTTTTAATGCGCATATTTTAGGTATGGGAATGGTAGCAAATTGATTTGTCAGATTCTGCGGCGATAACTTTGCCTAATAATAATCATCCTTATGTTTGGACTCGTATGTTTTGTCCAATGACAACAGGATACCTCTTTTTTGCGGCATTTGCAGTTAAAATTCACTAGCTGTGCAAACAAGGGATGTATTTTTTACCTTGTCTAGGAAAACATCAAAATGAACAAAATATGCAACAAAATGAAGAAACAAACAAGTAACAAAAACAACATTAACAAAAATGAAGGAAATGTGTCTAAAACCTTTCCTCGATCCTCGTTAGCATCATCGAATCATATTATAGCTAAAATTCACTGTTTCCTTTTGCAAAAGTTTCTGTGCACGTTTGTAGAACAGTTGGCATTGTATTTCCCGTTCTCGGCATGCTTGGGAAAGAATTCCAGCTAAAGAAACTGAATTCTTTTCTCATTTCAAACAATACAATACAGTGTGACAGGGAATAAGTAATACCTTCCTTTAAAAGTAGTAAATAGTTTACTATTCAAATTAATAAATAACATAGATATTGATAGATTTTTTTTCTTGATCTTTCTTGTTTTAAATTTTTTGAAAGGCAAAGAAACTGAAGAAAATCTTTCGTTATGAAACGAAAGATTTTCTTCAGTATTTTCTGTTCACAAAAGAAAGGTCTTAGTTATAGTACTCTTAAACTGCATCATAACACAAACCACTTAGATAAATCAGACATTTATTTAATTAATATTAGATTGAATTAATTCATTTGTCTATTATAAAATAAGTATATGCCTACCATATCTCTGAGTCGATCATTTGTGAAAGTGACCAGTATTTTTGAGAACTTGTATAAACATTGGTACTGAATATCACCTTTCAAAGATGCTTTTGTAGACCTCTACAGAACTCCCAAATCCTTTAGGAACATGGATGGTTGTGTTTAGAGAAGATTCACTGAAAAAGAAAAAAATTCACTGTAAAAGAAGGCACATGCATTTGTCACATTCATATGTAACATTCACATGTAAGAAAAGTTAAGAATATATGAAATATAAATTATAATTTAAATTAACAGCATAAATTAATTTCCCTCTATAGTACTAAAATAGTAATACCTTTTGCGCTGCGTCATTTCGAGATTAATCCATGCCATTATGACTCTTACATAACTCTGATGATGTAAATGGAAGTAAATCCAAACAGCCAATAATAATTATACAGCAGTATTAATTATCCAATCAAAATGCACTGAGAACCAAAATTAACTCAGCCTGAATTAAGATTCCATCCTGAACATAACGCACTTGCTTTTTACTATTCAGCCTAAATGAACTGCTTCCTGCTGCACTTTTCTAATTGCAAATCTGTAGAGACATTCGGTTGTTTGAGGCAGGATATGTGAAAAATGAACAATGCCTTCGCCGGGACTCGAACCTGGACCTCACGAATACGCGCTGAGTGTGCTAACTATTACACCACGACACCACGAAGGCATGCTAGGAGGAGGAAGAAATACCTCGTATACTCCCCCTTTTAAAAGGCGGCTGGGATTAGGGGACACAATCGCCAAATCTTGGTGGTGAAACATCCACCACCTTTTAGTTCGCGCTAAACTGTAGAGACTTTAGTATTTATTCGATGACAGAAACTGAAGAAATGAGCAGTGCCCTCGCCGGGACTCGAACCCTGGACCTCTCGCATACGCTTTGAGTATGCTTCCAATTACACCACGAAGGTGTGCTAGAAACAGGGAGAAATACATTATATACTCCCCCTTTTAAAGGAAAACTGGATTAGGGGACCCATTCGCCAAATCTTGGTGGTGAAGAATCATTGTACACCACCTTTTAGTTTGGGCGCCACTGTAGAGACATTAGGGTTTTTCGAAAGAAAGAAATCGAAGAAATCAGCAATGCCCTTGCCGGGACTCGAACTTGGTCCTCTCGAATACGCGCAGACTGTGCGAACTATTACACCGCGAAAGAATGCTAGAAGGAGGGAGAAATACCTTATAAATCTATCAAAAAATGTAAACATTTTGTAAATAGACACAAATAATGTGATAAGTTGTTTGTGGCCGCATGTTTACTTAAATATAATGAAGATTTAATCTGCCTTGGCTGCCAGTTTCATATTGAGTGTGGGCCAGCATTTCAGGATCCAAGTGTCATCAAAATTCTTCTCTTCATTACGGATTCAGCCTTCTACGTTCCACACCGTCAATATTGCAATCATTATTATCCTCAGAGTAAAGTTTCGAAAAAAATTGTTTATGAACACTAGAAGTCAGGAACTAAGCTCAGTTAGGCGAACGCAGAAAGATCCACCTCATCTAAACCGTTTTAATTCGTAAAAGTTATTGCTGGATGTCTCAAGAAATGACTTTTCGAGGAGAGGATAAAACGGGAAAGAAGCATTCAATAGGACATTGCAGCAGTTAAACGGACATGTTCGGATGGATTGAGTAATAAATTTGCATTAAACCGCTGTTCTGGTATGCATAATCTTACAAAATTGTTAGGTCTTTTTTTTTTTTTTTTTTTTTTTTCCAGTCCTCAGATTCTTCTATAAATTACAATAGATTTATGATGGACTGGCTCAGTTAATTTTCAGCACACAAGAACTCGGCAATTAGTATTTTATAACCTCACTTGAAATTTGAAAGACCATATTTTAATCTGTCATCTCTGTGGTGCGAAACATCTCATCTGCATTTTTTGCTGTCACTTCTTTGTTTCACAAAAGCGCTAATCTGAACTGTGATAATAGATTATAAAACGGAGTAAAAATTAAAGTTTCAACTACAGAGCAAGGGAGCTGAATCTTTTCATGTGTGCAATATTAAAATCGTCAAAATTTTATGTGCCACCCAAAATTTCAGAGCATTTACAGTATTTAGAATTTCCTTTCAAAACATCAAAATCACAGTAGAGCTGTTAACTGAAAGAATATTGTAACATGTGTTTTGTAAATTATGTGAGACTGAATTAACGTAAAATATAATTCTATTCTGTTGGTAGATTAAATGATTTTGAAGGTATAAATTTAATTCTGGCTGCCATATCAGCCACACAGTTAAAAGATGCTTACATCCGCAAAAGAGTGTACAGTAATTCAGAATTTCATGTTTTTGATTTTTTATAAAAATCGATGAAATACAAGTTGTTGTTTTTTCCCAAATCGAGATCAAATTTAAGTTCTATAACCTTCGAAATTTACCCAATGATGCTTTAAAATAACTCTAAAGATATTGGTAGTTTGTTTTCCCAGTTTTTTTTGGGGGAAAAACTAGCATAGCTTACTTTTTTAAGGGGTTGGAAAACATCTAAATATCTTATTTCCTACAACTCTTTAACTAAGGGTTTCATTTCAGGTGCTTTTATACTATAAACTGGATTGGACTATTTAATTTATGCAAATCAGGAGCACTAGCTGCCTACTATCATGAAACGTAACATGAATGTTTCTACTATAGCCCTCTATTTTACAAGCTTTACGTTAATTCAGAAGTCAAACAACAAAAATCAGCGTTATATTTTCAAAATTTTCACAGGACTAGTTTCGATGGTTTTACCGAACCACCATCCTCAGCTGCAAAACCGCAAATGAACAAGATAGGAAATAATGATTAGATAAGTTAAGAAAGCCTGGACAAGAATAAGCAAGTGGCGCCATCTGTTGGTGAAACTAGAACTAAAACATAATTTCTTTAAAGGCTGAAAGCAAAGATGGATTGGAATTAGGATCGCTTTCTTATGTTATGTAATCATTATTTCCTATCTCGTTCATTTGCGGTTTTGCAGCTGAGGATGGTGGTTCGGTAAAACCATCGAAACTAGTCCTGTGAAAATTTTGAAAATATAACTCTGATTTTTGTTGTTCGACTTCTGAATTAGTATTAGTTCGGCGTGTTCTGGTGTCTTAATTAGGCTTTACGTTACTTAAATGTTTCAAAAATTAGGAGCTAAATCTTAAGTAACAAAAGATTCTGAAGTGAAGTTTGGGTGATTTTAATTGAACAGTAAATTAATGGGGCGAATTTTGTAGTTAAGATCTATTCTGTACAGTGTTTCAACTCCAAACGTTCGAACTTTAATTTTCCTAATTAAGAAAAAAAAAAAAAAAAAGAAAAGAAAATATTTAACCCAACTGGGTTTTTTCGTCATTTGAGATATACCACCAGTGATCTCCTGGTCAAAGCCGTACCTAAGATTGTAGATTCATTAGGATTTTTTAGAAGCAGAAAAGATGAAAAATAGCAAACGTCTTCGCCGGGAATCGAACCACGGACCTCTGGAATACCGGCCAAGCGTGCAGAACCAGTACCTCCTACATACAAAGCCAAGGCTCTAGGGTTGCTTGAAAGCTCTGACGTCACGCAAGTCGTCTTTCCACTTTGTCTTCATAACCCTCAGATTATTTTAAAAAATATCATACAATCATCAACAAATATTTTTCTAAATAATTACTGCAAAAAGTTAAATGATAATCTTTTAAGCAATAATTTAACTAAGCAACGGAAATTGAAAACATTAAAAAAAAACAGTTTATGTATGTAGCAGAAATGAAATATGTTATGTGTTTAAGGTACAAAATAAGAGAGTGAAACTAACCTATTTTATCTTAATATTTTCAGACTTGTAATTCATTTTTTAAATGAATATTTTCTGCAGAATGTGTATAATATGTTGAATAAAAAAGTGCTTTTTCTATTTGTGTTGTGAAGTCTTTGCCACCTATTCCAAAATGCATGCACGCATACACACAAAAAAAAGGGAAATATTTGCAATTATCATAGAAAAGTGCTAAAGCTCTAAGGTCTGTTATATAATATACTAAGCTTTTTCATCATAAACTAAAGAAATATTCATTTTTGAATATAAAATACTTTGTCAATTAATATTACTTTCGTTTATATTTTAAAATCAATATCTTGAAATTTTCTAATCTTATTTTAATTGAAACCGACGTGTTTGTTACATTAATTTTAAACTGTAAGAAGGACAATTTGTAGTCAAATACAATTCCAGATGACTAATTTTTATAGATATTTACTAATATATTATTTTCATCTTATTCTATGTTTAATTCTGTCAAAGAAATAAAATTTCTAGAAATATAGTTGTACGTATACAGGGAGAAATGCATCTGATAACTCTATAAAAAATAAATTAGAATAAAAATGTACTTTCATTTCTTCCCAGCTGTAAGGTCTCATACATTTGTACTAAGTTATTTTTTCTCAAAGGGATTTACTGTAATAAAAAGTAAGTAGCATGAAGTTGCCTAAATAAACATTTACTCCCCTTTTTCTCACTATAATACATGGTGTCATTTCCTATTATTTCTAGTTATAATTGTACTGGTAGAAAAATTTCAAGTAAAAAATAAGTCTTTTTTTTAATGCGTTTTGCACCCTAGTTGTGCTACTTTCTTAATAAAGATCTGGAATTATTCTGAAAATTTTAAATCTTACCTTAACACTAAACTCCTTATTCCTTACAATTCTAAAAATTCAGGGCATTTGATCTATTTAGATGTTTTAAAAGTTTCTTATGATTATCCTGATAAAAAAAATTCCAGTAACTGCATATCAATTATACAACTTCATATTTATCATTTGCTAAAAATTTCTTAGATAAGTTACAATTAAATGATTTTTAGGAACAAAAATTTACTAGTTACAAGAAAATTATATATGTACATATTAAACGAAAGGGATGTTACAGACATAAAATAATAAGAATGAAACTTGAGAATTTTGGATTTTGTTATTGAGAAAGATGCAATTACAAATTCTTCAAAAATAGGAATCTAATTGAAAAAGCTTAAATGTATGGAATTTTTGGCGCCTATATTGAAAATTAACACTGAATAATACAATATATGCTCAAAAATAGTATTTTTCATATTGCTCAAAAATAGTATTCAAATCATACTCCAGGTTTATTATATGTTACGAAATTCAATCCAACAGTGAAGTGAACAAGATCAAAACCGGAAAATTACTAAACAAATATGTGTAAATAGCAAATGTTGTTAAAAACTGATATTGCAAAAATAAAACATGATTAATAAATTTAGGATTAGGGAATTTTAGTTTTAATCAACTGTTAACTTGTTATTATGCATTATTGTTGCCTTTTTATTAAGGAAGAGGATATTTAATAAAATATATATTCAAAAAACAAACCAGCAACAGCCAGATCTTAAACATGTATTTTATTGCACCATCTGAAGTATGTTAAGTCAATTTATGTTCTATTAATTTAAGTGTAAAATTATTTAAGAAAAGTTAAGCTACGTATTTGAAATTAGGAAATGCAGTCGATGAATGGCAAATCGGATATACATATTTATTTATTTAAAACCGAATGATATAAGCTTTCTGCAAGGGGGTGACTATTTCATTTTCTCTCGTCTTAAGGGAATAACAGCGATAAGTGGCTTCATGTGGCAACCATTCTGTCTGTAGATAAGGGCGACTTTAGTGACGTAGTGTCAGCCGTGCCATGGCTTTGTATGTAGGAGGTACTGGCAGAACCACTACACCACGAGGGGCGCTAGGAAAGTGGGAGAAAATACCTTATATAAAGCATTTAATTCTGGCCGGAAGTAGAAAATAAGAAGCGATAGTACAGTTTTAAAATAAAATAAACGTTGGTAAAACTTAGGACCCTTACAAGATAAGTCAGGAAAGTTTGCTATAGTTTACTATTGCTCCGCTTCATATTTCCATCTTGTACAGATATTTTTCTTTGCTGAAATCTGAACCAGTGAATTGAAATGCAGCATTTGTCACTTAGCATTCAGTTCAACAAGACCTTAGAAGAATCTAATAGATTTTTATAGTTGTAAGCCTAGACTTGAATATTTAACTTCTCTTCCCGAGAATATTAAAAATTCTGCAATTTGCAAACAAGGTTTCCTGGCAAATTGGATAATATATTGTTATTATTATTATTTTAAAGAAACGTACATTGCATATTAACGCTGAAAATATCGCAACATCAAACAATTTTAAAAATAAAGATTTTTTTTTTTTTTTTTAAATTTCTTTTCCTTAAAAAATTCCATTAATGATGACGAACCTGAGGAAAACTATCTGATTGAATAATAAATGTATTTTAGTGTTGCATTCTGATCCTTAAATACTAATGCGTTTTTAGTACATGTATGTAATGAAAACAAATTTAGAAGTACTGACAAAGGAACACCGAGAAAACGTTGAAATGCTGATGGCGATACACGTAGATGGCATACTAAAGAGGAAATATTCTGATTGCGTAACATTCTAGAATCCGTAGTAATCCGTATTCATGCGTAATATACTTAAATCCGTAGTGATTAGGAAACTTAGCAACCGAATAACATTAAATATTCATTTATATTTCAATTGACACTTGTGGGCACAATTTACTTTTCACTCTAATTGTACCTATTTCCAGAACATTTACATTTTTGATATTATTGCGATAGGAAGAGAGCATAGCGAAATAGGATCCAAGCAGCACAGAAGTTGCGCAATTATACAATATGGCAGTCTGTTAAGAGAAATGTTTTGGTTTAGGTTAGAGAGGTTTCAGTTGTAAGAGCTTAGGTTCCGAATCAACTACGTCATCAGCGTTACGCAAGCTCTGTGGCACAAATTAATCTAGAAATGGCACAGAAATGTTGTTATTATTTTTAGAATAGAGAGACGAAATACTCAAATGAGGAATTAAGAGACTATTACTGAATTAAGTTATAAAGCTGATTTATATATTTTTTATCCTACATATATGTTTAGAGATTAGAATGAACCGAATGTTATTATTAATCATAAGAAAACGGAATTAAGGAATAGATTAACAAGTTTAATTTCACTTAAACGCTACTTAACTTTATTTCTCTTTTGCAAATATAAAGAATTTTAGAAACAAATTTATTGTCGTTTTAATGAAGTTATTAATTGTGTAACTGCGCCTTAATTTATGCTAGCAAATACTTTTGGTTGATTTTGCCTTAAAATGCAACCCTTGTATAATGCAACTTGATTAATAATTTTGTAATACTTTATTTGTTCATAAAATTAATGTTTTGAAGTTGAAGATTCCGTGTGTGTGTGTGTGTGTATTTAACTATGGCAAAGCGCACTAGGCATATCTGCCTAAGGGGAGGGATGCCTTTCGTGGAGGACTTTCTAAGGGAAACTGGCTCGTATACACGTTACACATGGGGAAAACCACGAAAACGCCCATGCAGCCAGCCCGTTCGCGGGATTCGAACCTCGGACCGAACTACCAGTGTTCAGCGTCTTTACCGCTCGGCCGCTGGTGGGCCCTTGAAGATTCCGCGTTAATGACATAAGTATCTGAAATGTATGATTTATTGGTGGTAAATTTATAAAAAATTAATTGCTTTTGTAAACTCTTATAAGGTTTACATAAATTTTTAAAACTGTATCAGAATTTATTCGCAAGGAAACAAAACTTATATATTCAAAAATAATTTGTAAAAATATACATGTATAAAAGTAAAAATAAATCTGTAAAAAAAATTCTCGGCTATATTTTCTACACAGAACGGTCGAAGTAACAGGAATTTAAATGAAATGGGGAATGCTATTTTAAATGCCTGGCAGAACTGAGAATTTTTCTCGGTGTTCACTTCAGAAGAAATTCTGATCCTCTGAAAGAAATTCCTTTTTACGAAAGCAAATTACAGGTAGCATAATTTGCTCCTAGATAAAAAGATTCATTTAGTTTCCACTCGAAATAACGAAAACTTTAGATTTGGAACCAATACGTTCGAAACTGATTTCATTGCTGAATTTTTTTCGATTTTAATATTGTTGTTTATATTAAAATTTTTAAGAGTAACAGGTTTCTACAGTTAGAAATTTTTTTAAATAAATATTGTTACTGCTTTACCAAAGTAAAACGTTTTACACAGAAATAAGAATTACTTGTGAACAAATGGAAAAAATGCAGTAGAAAGGCATTTTATGAGATACAAGTACATTAAATGTTATTTACAAAACTTGGGACTTTAATAATCTCATCTTTTATGAAACGTCTGAACGTCTCAAATCTCAAAGCATTTAATCTAGCAAACAAGAAGATGGCAAGTATTACCTCAAAGCAATTTAGTTTTAATTATTTTAGCCTATTTTTTGTATTCCGTCATTATAAAATTAGAACTTTTGTACCTGTGTTATAACACTGAAATATCTAACTATGATTTTTTTCCCTAGTCTGCACGCATGCTGTCCGACAGAAAGGTCTTACAGTAAGGAGCGTAGGAAAGAAGCGCTGTATTTTCTATGCAAAACAGCTGTTTGGTTCCCTTTCTTCGAAACGGATGAAGTCATTACTATGCTTAAACTACGAATATGAAAACAAAACCGAAAAATGGAAAGAACAACTGGTGACTAAGGGCGAGGAACCGTAACTATAAATTTTAATTTGAAATCATATTTCTGACTGGAGATTATTTGTTAAATTTAGAATCTTACTTCTTTTCTGATTATTTTACAATCCCAGAATGCTTTCATTTAATACTTGATTGCTGCTATTTCTTCGTTGTTCCATTTTATTTTGACTCGGTACTCACAGTTTTAATTATATAATAGTATTTATTAAATAAGTAATTTCAATATCACATGTATTAAATAGAATTAAACTGCGGCGAAAATGCTGAGTATATTCCAGACATTCTTATACTATATCCATATTAATATGTTATAAAAATAACGTTAAAAGCAATTACGTCCCATACAGGAACACAAAGCATTACGTGGCTCTTTATCTTTTGTTATCTCTTTTATATATACATATTTACAGATGTCCTATTATAAGGTAAACCAACCTTCTGGAAATCAATACTGCCCAATCAGCCGATACGATGTTCCCCTTTTCGTTTCCACACTACATGTACTCTACTGCCAAGCAGTGCCATCTACATTATTTCTTTTCAACATATATCCGAAATCTCATTATAGTCATTCACACTTAATTTTGGAAGAATCTCTAAGCGCGAGATATTTTTTAAAGCATTAAATATTTCACTGTTAAACCTTAAATAATCTTTAGCTGAAGTTGGTGGCATTCCAAAAATAATAGTTACATACTTTCTTATTTAATAAAAAAAAAAAAAAAAAAAGAAATACTCTCGGAAAGAACTTTGGTAACACATTTTTATTTGATGTCTTGGTTCTTGCGTTTTTTGATGTTACATTCTGAACTACTAAAACATTATTGCAACCTTGACACCATTTGGCGTTGCAAAATATATTACAAACATAAAAAAGGATTACATTTAAAAATATGTTTATGTATATAAGAAAATGAAAATAAATTGACCATTTCGATTTAATTACTATCGATATTACTATCGATTTAATTACTATCGATTTAATTACTATTCGATTTAATTACTAATTTATTTTCCTTTCTTCTTATTTATTTTCTTTCATTTTCTTCTTTTCTTTCTTTCACAATTTTTCCTTTTTCTGTTTTTATTATATATATGTATATAGTGTTCAATGTGTACATTTATTTTAAATATTGTTGAATTTGTAGGGCATAATCGGAATTAAGAAATTTTAACTCTATTATAATATAAAAAGAATCCTATTAACGAAAAGCTAATACTTTTAGATTTACTACTGACAGTAGTGAAACTGAAGATGGCTATTTCAATTGACTTCAACTCATTGGTTGAAGGATTTTACTAACCAGACTTGTTCTCTTCTTTCTATAGGTTCACGTATATGAACATATTAGTGTCTGAGCTAATATTTGAAAAATGACAGTATCTTGAGATGCATTTTGATAGGTATTTTAAAGAATATGATTTTTTAAAACATCTAATGCTTCAGTAGTTTTATAAAACATTTAATTCATATTAACCAAATAATGTCATAAGTGTTATGAATAATAAGCTTGTACGCATATATGTACTTCAGTTTTTAATTTAGTTATAAGTGCAAACTTGTAGGCTATGAGTTATTCCATTGTAATATTGATACCTGTTTTTTTAATATATATATTCAGCAATTTAGAACGTTTGTAAATATATTGAATATATCAGTTAATTTAACCCTTCTAAAATTTTTATGACATTTACTTTCTGTTATTAAAAAAATATTTTCAGTTTAAAGATCTGATTTCTCTATCACTGTTTTTAATATTTGAGATGTAACATTTGTTGGATAGTATGAATTATTTTGAGAACTGTAATTAAAGACACTGATTAATACTAAAATTTATAATTAATAAGTCAGATTTAGGCATTTTATGTCAGAATAATATATTGTTAAAAATATATTGTATCAAGAAGAAATCAGTGCTTTTTTTATATTTGTAATTTCGCTGAGAAATGTAGTAGGAATTATAATAGTTGATCAGTCCTAAAGAATGGGATTATTTTGAATTAGGATGAGTCATATGATAATGATTTGAGTGAATTTACCTTTAATACTTCTAGGATAATTCTTCTTAAAGTCTTATATAATCCATTATTGTGTACTACTTCAAAATAATTTTTAAAATATAAAATGCATAATCGAAAGAGAGAAGGAAATGAATCAGGTATTCATAAATCAAAATTTTTCTCTTTAAAAATTTAAAAACCTAAATTCAAAAACCTAATTCTTTTAAAGCAAAACTACTGTTGAAAATCAAAACAGCTCATTGTTGTAAAAGTTTGGCTAAGATATTATGTTAAAACTGCCTTCTATTGGTATTTTTGCAAGCTTTTTATTTCAAGCTGACGAAATGTAATGCTTATTGTTCACATGAGCCTTCTCTGCCCACAACCTCCCTGTCAAAAATATTTTATCTTCAACTATGAGAAGATATTTTATGCAATTTTTTGTGCCATCAAGATAAAAATACGCATTTAAAGCCATTAAACACCTTTTTAACTTTACCTCTTTATACTTCAGGATTAAAAGATTATACACTAAACATTTTACCAACAATGTTTATTCACTAATTATCACTATTATAGCTAATTGAAGGGTCTACAGGTTCCATTTAAAAAGGGCTGTTGTTCTTCAGGGTATCATCCGGGAAGGGCTGCCATTTGACATTTCATAGGTAGTCATCAATCTTATAAATTATTATTAATAATTATATATTTAGGAATAGATAATTTTAGAAGAAAATGAAATAACAAACATATAATGCATGATTAATAATAGTAAAAAAAATCTAAAATATTTTCAATAGCGAAATTGAATTTTAAACATACTTTCGTGTGTAGCGAGCAGTTGAAATTTAAAATATCGTACTTCCCATACTGCAGTATGCTGTACTGGCCTGTGATATATTGGTAAATTCTGATTGTTTGAGTTTTATTTTGAAAAGTCACGAGATGTTAAACTGTCTGAACTTTAAAATGCGCTCTCTAAGCATAAGTTCAAAATGGTAATCAGTGCATAAAAAATCCCTCAAAAACATTTAAAAAGCTTATAATAACGATAAACAAATACAACAAAAAACAAAACAAAATTGCGTTTTAAAACACTATTTTAAATTTATTTGCTCTTGTGATAATTTGGCGCGATATTTTGAAAGAGCAACTGCCAGTAAATAATTTAAGGATAAAAATGATACTTACATTGTTTCAATATCCTCCTAAAGCTTAAAGATAATTCTATAAAATTCTGTAAGTTCAAATTATAAAATATGCCTAATGGTTGGGAGGCAGAAATGTTAAAGAAGGAAGGCAGGGGGGAACTTTCAATGCAAAAAAACTGTACCTTATAATCTTAAACACCTTAAAGATGAGTTTCCATAAAAATTTCAAAGTTTAAAAACTGTATGAAAAATTTAAAACAAAATTTTAAAATACAAATATTTCACTTATCTTTAAAAAAATATATCGTTGAAAACTCATGAAACTTTATTTTTGAATAAAATTAAAATTCGTTTAAAATTTCAGTTTTAAAACGTTTAAAACTGAGTTTATTTCTACATTTGTTTCTTTAATGTAAGTATTGGTGTATTGTGAATACGGCAAAGCACACTAGGGCTATCTGCCTAAGGGGAGGGATGCATTAGTGGAGGACTTTCTAAGAGAAACTGGCTCGTATACACGTTACGCATGGGGAAGACCACGAAAATTCGAACGAGGATTCGAACCTCGGACCGAACTACCAGTGTTCAACGATTTAACCGCTTTACCGCTGGTGGACCTCTTTAATGTATGTAAAAGCGGCCGAGCGGTAAAGACGTTGAACACTGGTAGTTCGGTCCGAGGTTCGAATCCCGCGAACGGGCTGGCTGCATGGGCGTTTTCGTGTTTTTCCCCATGTGTAACGTGTATACGAGCCAAACGTCCTCCACGAAGGCATCCCTCCCTTTAGGCAGATAGCCCTCGTGTGCTTTGCCATAATTGAATAACCCTACCCCTTTAATGTAAGTGGTATATATAGAAAGTGTTCAAATATTAAAGCATATTACCATTTAAAAAACTGAAAAGAGGAATGTGTAGGACATCTTGCTGTCTCTATTAATATAAAATTTCAGCATACCCACCAAGTGGCTAAGATCTCGGAACGCTAGTAATTTGACTTAAGTTTGTATCCCAGTAAATAGGGTAGTTGCTTGAGTGAATTTGTGAATTTCTCTATGTGAAACGTGAATACAAGTGAACAAATTATATTTTGAAAAATAAATTATAGTAATCAAGATTGTAAACTAAATTAAGCTACATTAATTAATCCTATCTCTAAATAGCAATGATTATAATTTGATAGTACCTGAATTTTATGCATTTAAAAGTTATCTGCCTTAAAATACTAACTTTCTGAAGAAATGAGACATATATTTCTATTTTCTTTACAGATCACAGAAGCCATATATAAATCCCATACGGACAAACTATTCAGCTTTTTGGAATTACTGGCTTACCCTGCTGCACATCTTCTCAGCAATTGGTAGACTTTTATTATTTTATAGGAATATTCCTTACATACGAAATGCAAGTGTAAATAAGAGTAACATTTGTACTTTAACAGATATTGAAATTGCTATTTACCCCTTTACATAGACCATTTCCAAATTGAAATATAGTTGCATTTTGAAAGAGTAGGGCATAATTATATCTACAGGATTTATAAGCTTTTAAGTACATTATTAAATGACTGTTTTGAATAACTGAAAAGGAATAGCTGATTTTAGATTTCTTGTACAAAGAATTTGAAACAGATAGTTGGAGGCCGTTTTGTCTTAAATATTGAAACTAGACAGGCATTTATAACACAGAGTTTCTCAAAATGAAATAAATAATTTTTAACAAAAATTTTAGCGAAGGGATGAGAGGTTTTTGTAAACAGAAAATTGACTATTTATATGATTTCTATAGATCAAGAAGTTCTACTAATGGACTGCTTATTATGTTGCAATAAGTTATATAAAAAGATTTTCGGTAATTTTTAACTGAAGAGGTTGTGAAAATATTGAGTCCATCAGATATGATCTTTTTTCAGTGCTTATTACTAAGTGATTTTTAGCAGATATAAAAAGCTACTGTAAACTAAGTTACTCTTTGAGGTATTTACTAGCTCCGCAATGAGTAAAATATTGAAAACCATGTGAAATATATTCATTTAACTTGAAGTGTTTAGACAGGATTTCTGTTGCCTAAGCAGTACTTTCTTGTTATTTGAATTACGTCTACAGCGGACATGATGAGAATGAGATATGGGAGCTTAATAAAGGTATTTATAGAAAATATAAATTAAAAAACTCAAAACCATTTTGATATTCATCAGTTACTTTTATCCATTTATTTCTCATTCTTAAACTGAATGATTGCAATGCAAATAATGTTGAAGTACTGAAGAGGCAACAGAAATCCTGTCTAAACAAAGTGTTTAGACAGGATTTCTGTTGCCTAAGCAGTACTTTCTTGCTATTTTAATTAAGTCTACAGCGGACATCATGAGAATGAGATATGGGAGCTTAATAAAGGTATTTATAGAAAATATAAATTAAAAAACTCAAAACCATTTTGATATTCATCAGTTACTTTTATCCATTTATTTCTCATTCTTTAACTGAATGATTGCAATGCAAATGATATTGAAGTGCTGCTTAGGCAACAGAAATCCTGTCTAAACACAGTGTTTAGACAGGATTTCTGTTGCCTAAGCAGTACTTTCTTGTTATTTGAATTAAGTCTACAGCGGACATGATGAGAATGAGATATGGGAGCTTAATAAAGGTATTTATAGAAAATATAAATTAAAAAACTCAAAACCATTTTGATGTTCATCAGTTACTTTTATCCATTTATTTCTCATTCTTAAACTGAATGATTGCAATGCAAATAATATTGAAGTACTGCTTAGGCAACAGAAATCCGGTCTAAACAAAGTGTTTAGACAGGATTTCTCTTGCCTAAGCAATACTTTCTTGTTATTTGAATTAAGTCTACAGCGGACATGATGAGAATGAGATATGGGAGCTTAATAAAGGTATTTATAGAAAATATAAATTAAAAAACTCAAAACCTTTTTGATATTCATCAGTTACTGTTATCCATTTATTTCTCATTCTTAAACTGAATGATTGCAATGCAAATAATATTGAAGTACTGCTTAGGCAACAGAAATCCTGTCTAAACAAAGTGTTGTGCTGTCTAAACAAATTGTGATTTCTGTTGCCTAAGCAGTACTTTCTTGTTATTTGAATTAAGTCTACAGCGGACATGATGAGAATGAGATATGGGAGCTTAATAAAGGTATTTATAGAAAATATAAATTAAAAAACTCGAAACCATTTTGATATTCATCAGTTACTTTTATCCATTTATTTCTCATTCTTAAACTGAATGATTGCAATGCAAATAATATTGAAGTGCTGCTTAGGCAACAGAAATCCTGTCTAAGTGTTTATACAGGATTTCTGTTGCCTAAGCAGTACTTTCTTGTTATTTGAATTAAGTCTACAGCGGACATGATGAGAATGAGATATGGGAGCTTAATAAAGGTATTTATAGAAAATATAAATTAAAAAACTCAAAACCATTTTGATATTCATCAGTTACTTTTATCCATTTATTTCTCATTCTTAAACTGAATGATTGCAATGCAAATAATATTGAAGTACTGCTTAGGCAACAGAAATCCTGTCTAAACAAAGTGTTTAGACAGGATTTCTGTTGCCTAAGCAGTACTTTCTTGCTATTTGAATTAAGTCTACAGCGGACATCATGAGAATGAGATATGGGAGCTTAATAAAGGTATTTATAGAAAATATAAATTAAAAAACTCAGAACCATTTTGATATTCATCAGTTACTTTTATCCATTTATTTCTCATTTTTAAACTGAATGATTGCAATGCAAATAATATTGAAGTACTGCTTAGGCAACAGAAATCCTGTCTAAACAAAGTGTTTAGACAGGATTTCTGTTGCCTAAGCAGTACTTTCTTGCTATTTGAATTAAGTCTACAGCGGACATCATGAGAATGAGATATGGGAGCTTAATAAAGGTATTTATAGAAAATATAAATTAAAAAACTCAAAACCATTTTGATATTCATCAGTTACTTTTATCCATTTATTTCTCATTCTTTAACTGAATGATTGCAATGCAAATGATATTGAAGTGCTGCTTAGGCAACAGAAATCCTGTCTAAACACAGTGTTTAGACAGGATTTCTGTTGCCTAAGCAGTACTTTCTTGTTATTTGAATTAAGTCTACAGCGGACATGATGAGAATGAGATATGGGAGCTTAATAAATGTATTTATAGAAAATATAAATTAAAAAACTCAAAACCATTTTGATATTCATCAGTTACTTTTATCCATTTATTTCTCATTCTTTAACTGAATGATTGCAATGCAAATGATATTGAAGTGCTGCTTAGGCAACAGAAATCCTGTCTAAACACAGTGTTTAGACAGGATTTCTGTTGCCTAAGCAGTACTTTCTTGTTATTTGAATTAAGTCTACAGCGGACATGATGAGAATGAGATATGGGAGCTTAATAAAGGTATTTATAGAAAATATAAATTAAAAAACTCAAAACCATTTTGATATTCATCAGTTACTTTTATCCATTTATTCCTCATTCTTAAACTGAATGATTGCAATGCAAATAATATTGAATTAATAGTTGGTGAATGGTCATATTCAAAATTAAAATTGATTTAGCTTGATTTAAAAATGATTGATTGAAATGAAACTGATTCAATCAATCAATTAAAATTGATTAATTGAAATTAAATTGATTAGATTCAAAATTAAAAATGAGCATGAGCATATCATAGGGAAAGCTTGCTCATCTTATATTAAATAATAATATAATTAATTAATAAATAAAAATGATTCCAACGCTGTAATAGATGTGCAGTAACTCGAAAAATTGAGGACGGACATCTTTATGTATATATTTATTGTTTAATTGAATAAAATGGAAACCAGAGCTATAAAATAAAGATTTTTGATAATTATACGTAAATATTCAGAAATTTCATTGTTAGTAAACAAATATATATTTTTTATATATATATTTAAATTCCTCATATCTCCCGGACTCCTGGTAGATCATCAAATTACCCACCTTTTAATTTTATCATTTACCAAAAGTTACTTGGTAACATTTACTGGGTAAAGCTCCTTTTTTAATAGCCCAGTTTATATAGACCACAAACTTAATTAAATTTAAAAATTAATTTAAAATTTTAATTTTGATTAATTTTTTGTCACCAAATTAAAAATTTTAATGTTAGCCCAGTTTCTAAAAGTGCTAAAATAAACTTTTTTAACTAAAGCTACCAAGAAAACTTTTTCCCAGCAATAAAATAAAATTTATTGCATTAATGCAATTTAAATCATGCAGATTCCATTCGCTTACCTTTAGTGATTTTTAGCTTCAGCATGACCTTTTATTGTATTTTATATGATCTGATTTGTCTTAATCTTCTGTAGACATTTGTAGAACTTTTCATGATGTCGCACTGCTAGACGTTTCCATACAATTAATTGTTAATTTTTATTTTAATTGCATTTGAAAATACTTGATAAATAAAAGCTTTCCTTCTTTACTGAAGATTTCTCTGAATAAAAGTGTAAGAAAATTACAAAATGAGATGAAGCAAAGAGCACAAAATATTGAACATCTAATTAATAGTAATATATTTTACATCAGAATCACATTTTAAATAGTTCAGTAACCTTATAAAACGAATCAAAGTCAGTTTGGAGTTCATTTGAAATGGCATCACCACACAACAGGAAAATTTTCCGGCTTTTCATATTTCAAAATTGGCAGCTATGATAAAAGCATTTTACTTGTGGTTATTGAGAAGCTATGAATATTTAGGCAAATTTTAGTGCCATAAATTTTGATACATAGTTTATATATTCTTTCCTGAACTTGTAAACGTGATGACAAATTTTGACTGAAAACAAATAGTTTTGTTACCATAGCTAATAAGTATAACATAAATTAATAAAGCTTTGATATGAATAAATACTTGGAAGCTAAGCTTCTGCATATATTTATTAATTTACTATTTTATGTTTTCGTTTTGAAAATTCATCAACCCGGGGCTTCGGGAAACAGCATTTTGAAATTTTTAAGAACTGCAAAATAATACTTCGTCCCCAAATATCGTTAAATTTTACATACCTTTATCTGAATATCTACATTGATGATTTTCAGGAAAGCTAAGATTGAAGATTGAAAGTTTTTTCTTTTTAGTCCCCCACTTCCCTTCCCCTCCATTTCTCAAAATGTTTTCAGTGTGTATTAATTTTATTTTTTTTTCCCTGACAGATTGAGAAAAAATTCTGCATTATGAAAGTTTTCTTTGTGCTGCAAAATACTTTTCCTCAGAGTGTTTTGTGTAATGCAATATATATGCTGTGAATACAAATGAAAGATCAAAGAAGTGAAATTTTATAACGCATAATGTTTTTGATTTCAGAAACTCTTTTGAGAACATTTAGCTTTGTAGAATTAAAATTTGTAGATATTATGTTCTAAATGCTTCTCAGTAAATTGATTATTATGTATCATTTGTGTTAAACATATTTTAGAGAACTGCTTTTTAATTACGATTAGTTCCTCTTAGTTTGTAGTTTCATATATTTATTTCATTTATAGTTTAACTATAGATAATAGTTTAATTCTTCTCTTGTTATATATTGGGTATTTAATTTCTGTGTTTTTTGTAGGTAATATATTCTGCATGGCTTTTGAAGTTTTAACAATTCTCTCATTTTAGATTATCTGTACATTATGTACATTTTAATAAATTATGTTTATACTGTTTGTTGATTACTACAAAAGAATTCTGAATTTTCTTTCATTTTGTGACATTTATTCTCTTTAAACTTGATTTAAAATATATCGTATTAATTTATATTCTGTATTCAATACTTTTATAAAATATTGCAATATGTATATATGTATATATATTGCTTCTCTTTTCAGCGTTTTAATTTTTCATTATACATTGTGTTGTCTTATATTTTTATTCATTTTTTTCAATTATATTTTATTATAGTTTAAATCTGTATTACTTTTTTAGGCATTTTCAGTATTTTATTTTATTTATTTATTTTATTTTGCTTTTGTTCTGAATTTTATTACTCTTTTTCCATTTTAAGTTATTTGTATATTACGTTTTCATCAATACAGTTAATTTTAATAAATTATTCTTAAACTGTCTGTTGAATAATGTAAAAGAGTTTTTTATGGGCTGTTTTTAATGACTGATGTTCGGTCTCTTGTGCTTTTGTTTCAGCTATGAAAATTGTACCTTTATTATATTTTGTATTCCTGAAGGAATATTCCAGTTTTTATAAGATGGTGTAGCAATATATAGGTTTTCTTAGAGCTGCATTTTTGTATTCTAAAATGCTATGTTCAGTAAAATGTTTGTTTCTCGTTAACTTTCTTATGTATAAATTTCCGCATCTTTACCTCTTAATGCACATAAACAGATGACAATTATGCACTGGTAACTGATATATTTGCTCATGCCGAAATATTACTTGGGTAACTTTAATGGTTGTGCTGTTAAAATAACTTAATGTGAACTGATTGAGACGTGATAAATTTTTCATAAATTTTTCAAAATTTTCTAAAATACTGAATCTTTTCCTAGCAAAATTTAAACTTAAGCACTCATTTTCAAATCCTAACTGTATTCAATTAAAATAATCATTGAGCGTTTAAATTTTTATGCCAATCAATTTTCAGATTTTTTAAACTTTTTTTCCCAAAGTATTTACGTTTTGTCCTAATAGTTTATGCTGCAGAAAATTGTTACATTTTGTCAGATTGTTTCGATTTTGGACTAAATTCTGATACGTACCAGGTACAAGAGATAAAAAATATTGTTTAAAAGTAACAGTTATTAGATTATGTAAAAAGCTCATTTATTTAATTTCACTTATAATATTATCCCAAAATATTTCTTTTGTTTGAAACTTGTTTTGCAATTCAGGTAATCTAGAATGGGCTATTTGTACTTATATTGTTTACACGCACTATAAAAAGTCATGCAAACCTCTTCTGATGCAAGTGAGTTGATTTAAATTAAATTGCTGACACAGAAAGTTTAGTTAACAATATGCTTATGATCAAATTACAAGAATTTTAAGCAGTATTGTCGGTCAGTCCAGTATTGTCAAATACTGATACTTCTGGTGTGAGTATTTGACTATTAGGCTGGGCTTTCTTGTAAAAGATCTCATCGGATATTTATTGCAAACGTTATTGTATCGTGGTCGTTAACTTTGACCATTTCCAAATGCTGATTGAACACATGACCGCGGAAGTAAATGTAATATCAATACATTTTCATGGAAAATGAGTCCGTGACACTAAAAACGAGACGAAGATCCCTGTGAAAGCTCAGTTTCTCCAGAACTACCAAATGAAAAATAAAATTGCAAGATTGCAAGTGCAACAATTTATAACTTTTATACTGCTTCTTAGGAGATCTTGAGATATAACTAGAATTCTTTGCTTAGAACTGTGTCTAATGGCACTGTTCTTTATCACATCAACATAGCTAGACATGGTAATGTCCAAGTTGATGTGCATTGTTTATTCCACAATCATGCCCAAATAGTCTCCTCTGTTTCTGAACCAGCTGGCTGAACGGACATAAGCTTAATAAGCTGTAGAAAGTTGAATGGACATAATCTTCAGTGCTAAGTTCTGCTTCTGTCTTGGTGCAGATGATGCTCAAGTATGCATGCAGTGAACATGTGGGAGAAGAACGCAAAGACACAGATCTAGCTCAATATAACATAAAGCTTTCACCTGGTGTTATGTGGTGGCGTGTGTTATCAGATTGTCAGAACTTCTCCAGTATAGTATGCAGTCTAACATGTTGACAATGCTCAGATGGGGTGATTAGGCTTGTCATTATCATCCCTTTCAAGGTTTTCATCCAAAGAGTAACTGTCCGCCAAAAAATGCATGGTTACATGGCAGTTGAGTACTTCTACCTGCTCTACTGATCGTAAATGCCTTCCTCAGTAGCCTGGATAACCGGGTTTGTCTGTAACGAGCATGTATGTGAATATATTGGAAGACAGATCTTTTGCCATCCACAACCACCAAGAGTTGTTTTCATCCTATAAAAACAGGTTGAAGAATGGTTGGCTGTATCATGAGCATTTATTTGCACAGTCTTATTTGCAATGTGCCACTTCAGATGACAGGTCTCTCAACATGCATGGGGTCTGTATAATTTATTAATTAAAACATATTTGGTGCCATATTTAGGTACATATTATATTCCAAGCTGAGGTAAATAAAATGAATTCTGATGGCTAATGTATTCCGTTCTTATGTGTATCATACAATTTATGCGTATCTTTCTGAGGGTTGCATCACTTTAAATAGTGCGTGTATATTGAAAACTGTATTATGTAATCTGCATACTTGCAGGCGACAAAATTATAGAAGCTTTATAAGTTTAAATGAAAAGTTTCCATCACATTTGTAATTTCTTCACAATAAATGCTTCTTTCAAAATATAATTTTTAAAAAGTATTAATTTATTGTTTTAGGATTCTCATTCTTTGATTTACATAGTAAATGTTCTGATAGCGTTTTAAAATTTTTTTAAAAAATGTATATGAATTTAAAATGAGTATGTGTAGTTGTATGACTGCAACAGTAGTCCCATATGTTGTAGATTTCTATGTGCATCGTATAATTTATACGGCCCTTCCAAAGGGTCACTTTTAATAGTATGTGTATATTGAAAAATGTGTTATGTAACCTATGTGTGCTTGCATATAAATATGCGGCAAAACTGTAGACATTTTATAAGTTGAAATGAAAAGTGTCTGTCATGTGTGTAACTTCTTCACAATAAATGTTTCTTTCAAAATAAAATTTTGAAAAACATTATTCTCTGTTTTTGCATTATCAGTTTTCGATTTGTATTAGAAAATGCTTTTACTACATTTTAAAAAAAATTTCGTTGTTTCATTTCCTGAATTTAAAATACTGCTTGTAATTATATCACTGCAACAGTGGTCCCAAATATGCAGGGGTTTCTTTTTTTTTTTTTTTTCTTTTTCTTTTTCTTTTTTTTTTTTTTTTTTGTGTGTGTATGTGTGTGTGTGTGTGTGTGTGTGTGTGAAATGACAATGTATTTTATATACAGTTTGTTTAGTTAATGTTTCCCCGTGTTTTTGCAGGTTCTTCATTCCGCAAAAAATCCAAAAAGAAAAAAATAACTCAAGGTAATATTATGTTGCTTCTGTTAATTTACGTATGAATTGCTTTATATAATATTCTAACTTGTAATTATGTGCCTTCCACAATAAATATACAAAGTGACCTAAAATTCTTTAAAGATTCAAAGCAATATATAAGATAACAAATAGGTACATGAAATCCAGTTTGCACAAAAATAAATTTCAACGACTGAGTCTCCCCCCCTTCTGTTAAGGATAAAAAACTCATATTTCCTAGTTTAAAGGCTTTTTTTCAAAAGTAAACAAACATATGCAGGTTTTTCTGCGATTTAACGAAGTATTATTTTTAATTTTATTTAGTTTATTATTATTTTACTTATAATTATTTCTGTTTATCATTATTTTATTTTTTCCCTAATTTTTAGCACGACTTTTTATCCTGTGAAGGACCTGAAATAGAAATAAATACCCAAGGTAATAATATGTAGTTCCTAATACCCTTACGTTTGAATTGTTTCATATACTATTCTTCAGCCTTGTCAATACTTATATGTGCCTTGCACCTTAAATACAGAGTATCCTAAAATTCTGTAAAGATTTAAAACTTTATATGGAAACAAAGGTACATACTTATACCTGAAAAATCCTGGTTGGAAGTCTGTTTTATCTGTAAGATCTATCTGTCTGTAAGATCTATCTCTACTTGCCACATACACTAACTTAGATTATGCAATAAACCTGGCGAATTCTCGTTCAGGCATGAATCAAAATATCAGCACAGAAGAAGGGTGCAAATTAACCCTTTATTGAATCAAACTAATTTAACACAAAGCACGGACTTCGTGCGTTACAAAAACACCGTTCACTTGCTGCGGTAACTAAACGTAGACTATAATATAAATCAAATCTGAAAAATAAACGAGTGCAAGAACGCCCTTCAAAATTACGCCTAAGACAGGGACTCACAGAAATCTAACCGGCGTCATACTAAACTGATAAGGCCTAGAATCTTACCAGCGTGACCGCGAAATAACGACGAAATGTGCGCTAAGCTAGCGAAATACGCTCTGAATAAACTGAGAGTATCACACGTTTAAATAGCACTTCACTTATCTTTACATCCTTTCAAGAGAATGTGATGGGAAGTTGAGAAGTTTAGAACAGGAAAACTTGAAATAAATTTGTTATGCAAATTAAGAAACACCCTACAATGTAACCACAATAAAAACACTGTTCTTTTAATAGGGTTTTATTTTCAAAAGCCGTGCAAAACAGAACTCAAGACGAAAGCCAAGAAATGGAAAAAATAAGAATATAAGAATTTAATCAGTATAATTAACAAAGATGTACAGAATAAAGGTAGTAACTTTAACTAATGTGTTAATTAAAATTTTCCTAAAAAGAAGTTTAATTATTTTATTAGTCAGCTTTCATTGAATATGTTCGAAGTGAACTATATATATAGTCCTTTTTTGACATTCTACTTATTTGACATTTGACTATTCTCTATTAGTGTATCTGTATTGAAAGCCTACTGAATAATTCTACTAAGACACTAGTGAAAAGCCAGGAAAAATGGGTTGAATTAATGGCTATTTTTTTCAATTGCAAAGAAATACAAGATAGTTCGTTTTTTAAATCTCCACCTCAAATTCACCTTTCTTATTAGGCGGTTAATAAAATTAGTGTCCTTCAGCTTAACCAGCAAGCTTAATAGAACACTTTTCGTATTGCATATATCACAATGGTTTTATTTCCTTAAGGTTTAAGGTAATTTTCGACCAGTATTACTCAAACCGAATATATATTTCCTCTGTATATATACGTATGTGTGTCTCTGTACATACAAATCCTAATGTAGATCCAAAGGATGCATACGAATATGAATAAGTTAATTTAGTTGAGATTTTAATGCTGCTGAAAACATGCTGACGCAAACAGACAGCTAAATAACCATCAAAACATGAAAATCTGCAGACGTGAGATTACTGTTTTATCACTGCAAATGTAAAACTACGTATGCAGGCTTTTCTGCGATTTAACAATGCATTATTTTTTCATTTTATTTAGATTATTATTATTATTATATTTATCATTTTTACTTTATAACTATTTTAGCACGATTTTTTTTTATCTCAGGGAGGACCCGAAATAGAAAGAATTACTCAATGTAATATTATGTAGTTCCTATTACCTTGCTTTTGAATTGTTTCACATACTATTCTTCAGCCTTGTCATTACTTAAATGTGACTTGCTACTTAAATACAGAGTATCCTGAAATTCTGTAAAGATTTAAAACATTATATTAAAACAGAGGTACATACATTAAATCTAGTGTGCTTAACAAACTGTTTCATACAAAGAATTTTCACTCTTTTAATTAAGCATAAATAGCTCAAAAATTGTAGTTGGAGTGCTGTTCATCATATCACATTAAAGGTAATAATTAAAGTGGCTTTGAAATGTTATGAATATCTTTTCCTAGTGAATAAAATTAGTGTTAATACTATGTAATTGGCTTCTTGCATGTCCAGAAAATGTTTTAAGTGTTACTCTTTTTATAATCTTTGTGAATCTGCTACTGTATTCTCTATTAATGGAACGCTCAAGTACGCTCTATGTTCAATTGAAACAAATATCCTCCTTCACTCCTTGACGTTTATTCTTTTGCAGTATACCCAGTTAATAATTTTGTTGAAATTTTCATAGATTTATGGATCACCTTGGGCATTTTGATACGTACCTATGCATGTTATGCAAACTGCAACTAAATTAATTACTTCATTTCATACCAGGTAATGTAAACAGGATAAAATAAAAGTTTTATGACAGCGTTATATTTCTTAAAGCATTGTGGGAAATAAGTCCCCAAGGTAATAATATGCAGCATTTATTATCTTTTGAAGTAATTGTTTTCTAATTTTCTTTTGTCCTGTAGTTACAAGTATCCTATACTTTAAATACCAAGAGACCGAATACTCTGTAAAGATTATAAAAAATTATGAAAGAAAAAAAAGGAGGTACATGAAATCAAGTTTGAACAACAAAAAATTTCGAAAAGTGGATTTAGCCATATTTGTTAAGCATAAATAGCCCAGATTTTCTTTTTTGATGCATGTTTATAATACACATCTAAAGCTAAATATTAAAGCACATTTTGAAACTGGTAAGTAATTTCTGGTGGTGGATGTTATGCCAAGTAATGGATGTCTTGCATGTGAAGGAAATTTAAAATTAAATTAAATAATTTTATATAATTTTTGCTAATAATTCTTCTCCATGAATAATAATTCCACTGCGTGCATTGTTCCCTTGCAGAAAAATATTCTAACCGTTTCATCTTTTACATTTGCGGGCAACAAAAAACGCGTAATGTGTAACGTGCACATGTGAGATTAGTGTCGCACCATTATATGAGTATTTCCATATATTGAGGCTTGAGTGAATATTGAAAAATGTGTTATGTAACCTATGTGTGCTTGCATTCGGCAAAACTGTAGACATTTTATAAGTTGAAATGAAAAGTGTATGTCATATGTGTAACTTCTTCACAATAAATGTTTCTTTCAAAATAAAATTTTGAAAAATATTAATCTCTGTTTTTGCATTATCAGTTTTCGATTTGCATTAGAAAATATTTTTACTACATTTTTTTAAAATTTTGTTGTTTCATTATCTGAGTTTAAAATACTTCTTGTAATTATATCACTGCAACAGTGATCCCAAATATGCAGGGGTTTCTTTTTTTTTTTTTTTCTTTTTCTTTTCTTTTTTTTTTTTTTTTTTTTTTGTGTGTGTGTGTGTGTGAAATGACAATGTATTTTATATACAGTTTGTTTAGTTAATGTTTCCCCGTGTTTTTGCAGGTTCTTCATTCTGCAAAAAATCCAGAAAGGAAAAAATAACTCAAGGTAATATTATGCTGCTTCTGTTATTTTACGTATGAATTGCTTTATATATTCTTCTACACTGTAATTATGTGTCTTCCACAATAAATATACAGAGTGCCCTAAAATTCTTTAAAGATTCAAAACATTATATAACATGACAGATAGATACATGAAATCCAGTTTACACAAAAATAAATTTCAAAAAGAGAGTCTCCCCCCTTCTGTTAAGGATAAAAAACTCAAATTTCCTAGTTTAAAGGCTTTTTATAATACCACTGTTAAGATAATTAAAACAATTTTGGAAATTGATAAGTATCTTTTGCTGTTGGATACCATGAACAGTTACTGCTATGCCATGTAGTGGGCTTCTTGTATGTAAAGGAAATGTTTTAATGCTACTATGATTCTAATGCCTGTGTGTGTTATGTAATGCTCTTCTCTATCAATGAAAAAGTCATTCTCTCATTGTAAAAAATAATTTAATACCTTTAACAAGTATTCCTTTGCATTCCTCTTGTTAATATTTTTTTAAAATTTGTAATGGAGTTCTGAACCACCTGCGTAATTTGTTATGTAGCTATGTAATCTATGCACATTGCAAGTAAATTAAATACTTCACTTCTGAGAGGATAAAGTGTCCATAAAAAGTACTGTAATATAACATGTTTTTTCTGAAAGCAAAATAAACAGAATTAAAATGAAAGGCAAAAAAATGTTAAACATGACGATATCAGAATATATAAAGGTGTGGTTAACAAAGCTCTAAGGAATATATACAGTAATTTAAGTTATTTCTAAAAACCAGATTAAAATTCTTATTGCTCAGCTGTCATTAGAAATGTTTAAGGTAAAAAATATGTATCTTCGAATTACACTTTAAAAAAAAGTCCTATTTTGTGTCACAATACCTATATTAGAACAAGGCTATATATAAATCTAATATATATCCTGAGTCGCGCTTTCGAGACATGTAAGTCGCAATTTGAATTACGTCAACCCGCCGAGTAGAACGGGAGATATAGAATACTGTCCTCTTCTTTTTTTTTTTTTCCCGCAGTGTACAGATTCTAATTTAGATGAAAATGAAGTATAAGAAAGTGACTGAATTAAATTACTTGAGATTTTAGTGTTGTTGGAAACATACTAATGAAGATCGACAGCTAAATAAACATAAATATGTAAAAACCTGGGTATGTGGGATTATTGTTGACATTTTTCTGTCATGTGACAATGTAATACAGTATCATTTTATTTAGTTAACTTATTCCATCCTTTTCTTTAGGCTCTAAGTTCGGTGAACCCAGAAAGGAAATAGTCCCCCAAGGTAATAATGATGCAGCTTTTTATTTTCTTGCTTATGAATTGCTTCATATATTCCTCAGCACTGTTATTGCATACATGATGAGATTTTTGTTGACATTTTTCTGTCATGTGACAATGTAATACAGTATCATTTTATTTAGTTAACATATTCCATCCTTTCCTTTAGGCTCTAAGTTCGGTGAACCCAGAAAGGAAATAGTCCCGCAAGGTAATAATGATGCAACTTTTTATTTTCTTGCTTATGAATTGCTTCATATATTCCTCAGCGCTGTTATTGCATACATAACAGACTTATACGTTAAATACAGATTAACCTAAATCTGCCTAAATCTAACCTAAATCTTATCTGTAGAAAATTTAAAAAACACATTTAAAAAAAACGAAATATTAGTACGTGAAATCCTGTATGCAAAACAGTATATTTCAATATCATATCATCTCAATATCAATATATCTTAAATAATTATAATTATGCCATGTAATGGATTTATTTAATGTGAAGGAAATATTTCCTCTGTAGTCCTAAATATATATTGTCTGTGTCTCTGTCTCTGTATGTGTGTGTGGGCCTACAAATTCTAATGTAGATCAAAAACGATGAATAAGAATAAAAATAAGTTACTTCAGATTTTAGTGCTGCTGAAAACATACTGACGCAAGCTGACCGCTAAATAACCATCAGAGCATAAAAACATGCGGATGTGAGATTACTCTTTTATCATTGCAAAAGTAAACAAACATATGCAGGTGTTTCTGCGATTTAACGAAGCATTATTTTTCATTTTATTTAGTTTATCATTATTTTATTTTCTTTACTAATTTTTAGCACGACTTTGTATCCTGTGAAGGACCTGAAATAGAAATAATTACCCAAGGTAAAAATATGTAGTTCCGATTACCCTTACGTTTGAATTGTTTCATATACTATTCTTCAGCCTTGTCATTACTTAAATGTGCCTTGCACCTTAAATACAGAGTATCCTAAAATTCTGTAAAGATTTAAAACTTTATATGGAAACAAAGGTACATACATTAAATTCAAAGTGCTGAACAAAAAGTTTCAGAGAGAGGATTTCACCCTTGGAGTTAAGCATGAATACCTGAAAAATCCTGGTTGGAAGTCTGTTTTATCTGTAAGATCTATCTGTCTGTAAGATCTATCTCTACTTGTCCACATACACTAACTTAGATCCTACAATGAACCTGGCGAATTCTCGCACAGGCGTGAATCAAAATACCAGCACAGAAGAAGGGTGCAAAACAACCCTTTATTGAATCAAACTAATTTAAAAGAAAGCGCGGACTTCGTGCGTTACAAAAACACCGTTCACTTGCTGCGGTAACTAAACGTAGACTATAATATAAATCAAATCTGAAAAATAAACGAGTGCAAGAACGCACTTCAAAATTACGCCTAAGACCGGGACTCACAGAAATCTAACCGGCGTCATACTAAACAGATAAGGCCTAGAATCTTACCAGCGTGACCGCGAAATAACGACGAAATGTGCGCTAAGCTAGCGAAATACGCTCTGAATAAACTGAGAGTATCACACGTTTAAATAGCACATTTTAACGTTAATTTTAACGTTTAATAGCACATTTTAACGTAATGTATTTAAGCACATTTCTTTACATCCTTTCAAGAGAATGTGAGGGGAAGTTGAGAAGTTTAGAACAGGAAAACTTGAAATAAATTTGTTATGCAAATTAAGAAAAAACCCTACAATGTAAACACAATAAAAACTCCGTTTTTTTAATATGGTTTTATTTTCAAAAGCCGTGCAAAGCAGAACTCGAAACGAAAGGCAAGAAATGGAAAAAATAACACTATAAGTATTTAATCAGTATAATTAACAAAGATGTACTAAATAAAGGTAGTAATTTTAACTAATGTGTTAACTAAAATTTTCCTAAAAAGAAGTTTAATTATTTTATTAGTCAGATTTCATTGAATATGTTCGAAGTGAACTATATATAGTCCTTTTTTTGACATTTTACTTATTTGACATTTAACTACTCTGTATTAGTGGATGTGTATTTAAAGCCTACTGAATAATTCTACTAAGACACGAGTGAAAAGCCAGGAAAAATGGGTTGAATTAATGGCTATTTTCTTCAATTGCAAAGAAATGCAAGTTTTTAAAAACTCCACCTGAAAGGCACCCTTCTTATTAGGCGGTTAATAAACTGAGTGTCCTTCAGCTTAATCAGCGAGCTTAATAGAACACTTTTCGTATTGCATATATCACACTGGATTTATTTCCTTAAATGTTTAGGTAATTTTCGACCTGTATTACTCAAACTGAATATATATTGTCTCTGTATATATATGTATGCGTGTCTCTGTACATAGAAATTCTAATGTAGATCAAAAGGATGCATACGAATATGAATAAGTTAATTTACTTAAAATTTTAATGCTGCTGAAAACATAGTGACGCAAACTGACTGCAAAAAAAACCATCAAAACATAAAAATCTGCAGACGTGAGATTACTGTTTTATCACTGCAAAAGTAAAACCACGTATGCCGGCTTTTCTGCGATTTAACAATGCATTATTTTTTCATTTCATTTAGTTTATTATTATTATATTTATCATTTTTATTTTATAACTATTTTAGCACGATTATTTTATCCCACGGAGGACAAGAAATAAAAATAATTACTCAATGTAATATTATGCAGTTCCTATTACCTTGCTTTTGAATTGTTTCACATACTATTCTTCAGCCTTATCATTACTTAAATGTGCCTTGCACCTTAAATACGGAGTATCCTGAAATTCTGTAAAGATTTAAAACATTATATTAAAACAGAGGTACATGCATTAAATCTAGTAATACATTAAATCAGCTTAACAAACTGTTCATACAAAGAATTTTCACACCTGTAATTAAGCATAAATAGCTCAAAAATTGTAGTTGGAGGGCTGATCATCATATCACATTAAAGGTAATAATTAATGTGGCTTTGAAAAGTTATGAATATCTTTTCCTAGTGAATAAAATTAGTGTTAATACTGTGTAATTGACTTCTTGCATGTCCAGAAAATGTTTTAAGTGTTACTCTTTTTATAATCTTTGTGAATCTGCTACTGTATTCTCTATTAATGGAACGCTCAACTACGCTCTATGTTCAATTGAAACAAATATTCTCCTTCATTCCTTGACGTTTATTCTTTTGCAGTATACCCAGTTAATAATTTTGTTGAAATGTTCATTATTTTATGGATCACCTTGGGTATTTTGATACGTAGCTATGCATGTTATGCAAACTGCAACTAAATTAATTACTTCATTTCATACCAGGTAATGTAAACATGATAAAATAAAAGTTTTATGACAGCGTTGTATTTCTTAAAGCAGTCTGGGAAGTAAGTCCCCAAGGTAATAATATGCAGCATTTATTATCTTTTGAAGTAATTGATTTTTAATTTTCTTCTGTCCTCTAGTTACTTACAGGTATCTTACACTTTAAATACCAAGAGACCGAATATTCTGTAAAGATTTAAAAAAAATATGAAAGAAAAAAAAAAGGAGGTACATGAAATCTAATTTGAACAACAATAAATTTCGAAAAGAGGATTTAGCCCCTTTTGTTAAGCATAAATAGCCCAGATTTTCTTTTTTTTATGGATGTTTATAATACACTTCTAAAGCTAAATATTAAAGCAAATTTCGAAACTGATAAGTAATTTCTGGTGGTGGATGTTATGCCAAGTAATGGACGTCTTGCATGTGAAGGAAATTTAAAATTAAATTAAATAATTTTATATAATTTTTGCTAATAATTCTTCTCCATGAATAATAATTCCACTGCGTGCGTTGTTCCTTTGCAGAAAAATATTCTAACCGTTTATTCTTTTACATTTGCGGCAACCAAACACGCGTAATGTGTAACGTGCACATGTGAGATTAGTGTTGCACCATTGTATGAGTATTTCGATATATTCATGCTTTTCTGTGATATGAGAATGAATTATTTTTTCATTTTTTAGTTAATTTACCCCTCTTTTTTTCAGACTTGCCATTGCGTAAACAGCTCAGAAAAAAAAAATATTTCCTAAAGAAAGTAATCATTAATATGCAACATTTATTATCTTGCAAACTAATAATTTTTTAATCTTCTTCTCACCTGTGTTTACTTACATGTATCTTAGACTTTAGCTACGAAGTTACCTAAAACTCTGTAAAGATCTTAAAAAATTACGAAAAGAACAGAAAAAGGGGGCACATGGAATTCCAGTTTAAATAACAAAAAAACTTCAAAAAGAGGATATCGCCCTTTTTATTCAGTATAAATAATTCAGATTTCCTTTTTTTTAGCACTGTTTTTAATATCCCTGTAAAGATAAATATTAAATCAACTTGAGAAACTCAAAAGTAGTTTCTACTGGTGGATGTTCTGAGCAATGGCTTCTGTGCCATGTAATGGGCTTCCCGCAATTGAAGGAAATGTGTAATTAAATTAATTAATTATGCGTAAACTTTGCTAAGGTTATAGTGTTTTTCTCTATGAATAATAAATTCAACTGCATGCATTCCTGCCTTGCAGAAAAATATTTTAACCTCTTTTAAATTTATTTTTTGCATTATACCTTGCCAATAATTTTTAAAAAAAGTTTTTGAAGTTTGGTGTAGTTTGGTTTATTTAACTACAACAAAACATTCGATTGGTTAACAGAAGGGATGCCATCGTAGAGGACTTTCCAAGGGAAACTGTATCGTAGGGACGTTACACTTTAGCAAAAAACCACTAAAACGTCCATGCAGCCAGCGGGTTCATAGTGATTCGAACCCGGAATGAACTACCAATATTAAGCAATTTAATCGTCATTCTATTATTACGAAGGATTTAGCCCTAGTGTGATTCAGCTTAACCAATAAACGTTACATAAAGCTTTTCTTGTCTCATTTATGCACATTGGTTTAATTTCCGCATCTTTTTATAGGCAATTTTCTCCTGTAGTACTGAAACTTAATAAATAATGTGTATGTGTATATTTAGTGTCCTTAGCTTAACTAGTGAACTTAATAGAACACTTTTCGTTTTGCATAAGTAGTTTCAGCTGGTGAATGCACTGAGCAAAGGCTTCTATGCCATGGAATGTGCTTTTCGCAATTGAAGGAAATGTGTAATTGAATAAATTAATTATGTGTAAACGTTGCGGATGTTATGCAGTGTTGAAAGAAAATGAATGAAATGTTCAACTATGAATGAAAAATTCAACTAAATGCATTCTTCCCTTGTAGAAAACTATTTTAACCTCTTTGAAATTTATTTTTTACATTATATCTTTGTAGAGACATTAAGTATTTTTTGGAAGCGGGATAAATAACAAATTTGTATCGCCTTTCCCGGGAATCGAACCGCGGACTCTGGAATTCCCGTCGAGGGTGGTGACTACTACACAACAAAGGCGAGAGAAATACCTTATAGCTTTTCAATAATTCTTTTAAAATTTGTAATGGACTTTGATGTGGTTTGGATTATGTAACTGAAGGAAATCATTCAATGGGTTGAGGGAAAGAATGCCACTGTAGAGGACTTTCTAAGGGAAACTGTATCGTATGGACGTTACACTTGAGCAAAACCACTAAAACGTCCATGCAGCCAGCGCATTCACCGTGATTCGAACCCGGAACGAACTACCAATGTTAAGAGATTTAATCGGCATCCTCCTATAAGACAGGATTTAGCTTTAGTGTATTACACCTTAAGCAATAAACTTTACAAAAACTTTTCTTCTTTCATTTATGTACGCTGGTTTTATTTTCGAATCTTGGGTAATTTTTTCCCATGTAGTACTGAAACTTAATATAGACAGCATATGTATGTATATGTGTGTGTGTGTGTGTATGTATGTATATAAGAATTCTACTATAGACCAAAAGGATGCATAAGAATATGAATTAGATAAATTACTTGAGTGCTGCTGATAACATACTGAGGTAAATAACCGTCAGAATAAAAAAAACCTGAAGATAGGAGTTTAGTGTTTCCTAACTACTACAGTAACCTAATATATGTACGTTTTACTTATTTCGCATCTCTGTGAACCCCCAAAATGCTTACAAATTTAATCATTGCGTCTTTATACCATAGTGTTTACGTGCAATAAATATTGTTGCGTGCGTACGGGCTCGTTACGAAATGAATGCACAAGTCCGATGAAAAATTCCCAAAATTTATTATTATCACGACAAAAAATGCTTAAATTTTCTCAGATATTCATGCAATATTACAATATCTCACAGTAGTTATCTTTTTAACTACTCAAACGTTCAAGAGAACTTAATTCAAAACAGCTAAAGAAAGCTAATCCGCGAATTCGCTACAGTTAACAAGACCAGTTTTTTTAAAACAAACTCTTAAAACAACAACGAGCTAACTAAAATCACTTGAACTGATACGTTTTCCTCCTTTTATAAGATTTTAAATGAGGGAGAATTTTCTAGCATTTTCACGAAATCAAAAAGTTATATTTATTTATTAAATGTTAAACATGCTCTTGTATTTTTAGTTTTCCAGCTTAGCTTTCCTTTAATATTCGTCACGCGCTGCACTGCACGGGGAATAAAACAATTTAATTTATAAGTCTACTAACATTAGTTGTTGTAACAATATTTTTTTTGTATTTGCTTTCTTTCATGGTGTTGCAATCCTACAATGAACCTGGCGAATTCTCGCACAGGCTAGAATTAAATACCAGCGCAGCAAAATGGCGCAAAATAACCCTTTATTAAATTAAATTAATTTAAAAGATAGGCACGGACTTCGTGCGTTCACTTGCGGTGGTAACTAAACGTAGACTATAATACAAATCAAATCTGAAAAATATAGAGTGCAAGAACGCCCTTCAATTTACGCCTAAGAGGTGAACTCACAGAAATCTAACCGGCGTGATACTAAATTGATAAAGCCAAGAGGCTTACTAGCGTGACCGCGAAATAGCAACGTAACGTGCGCTTGGCTTGCGAAACACGCTCTGAATAAACTGAGATAATCACACATTTAAATAGCACTTCACTTAACTTAACTTCACTTAAATTTACACCCTGGCGAGGGAATGTGAGGGGAAGTTGATAAGTTTAGAACAGGAAAACTTAAAATGAATATGTTATGCAAAATATGGAAAACCCTACATGTCTACCAGAATGTAGAAACCTGCTTATGTAAATTACTGTTGCTTCATTCAGGATCAATCCTAAATATTCAGGTTCTTCTGTGATATAACAATGTATTCTTTTTCTTTTAGCTAATTTCTCCCCTCTTTTTTTCAGGCCTATCAATTCGTAAAAAGCCCAGAGAGGAAATAATATCCCCAGGTAATAAATAACATGCATCATTTACTATCTTGCGAATTTGTTCGTTATCGTCTTCTTCTGCCCTGTATTTACTCACATGTGTCTTACATTTTAAGTACCAGATGTCCTAAAACTCTGTAAAAATTTGAAAACATTTTAACGAAAAAAAAAAAAAAAAGATGGGTGTACATGAAATCGAGTTTAGACAGCAATAAATTTCAAACAGAGGTTCCCCCCTCCCTTTTTGTTAAGAATAAAAGCTACTATTTCCTTCTTTTAGGGCTGATTATAATAGCACTGATAGCATACAATACTGAGCATACAGTCTCTTTTCCAAATTCAGAGAAAGATGTTCACTTTTTAGTAGTGGAAAGAGCCTGAATATAATGCCATAAGCATTGCCACACACTCTGTACATATGGTCAGACCAGGTGAAATTTGTGTTGAAGGTGATACCCAGATAGTTAGCAGAATTCACCTTCGGAATGCATGTTTTGTTCCGGCTGCCTTTCTTTATATTGCTTCTAGGACCTCTTCAGGTATTTAGTGCTTTAGAGTCGATCCGCAGAACAGGTTAAGAGAGAGAAGAGGCGTGACCAGTAGTCACGTGGTCACTATGTTGGTTACGAGGTTCCAAGGCGACGGTCTGCAAAAATACATTATTTCTTGGCAAAAATGCTGTAAGAATTCAATAAAGTATCTTAATAGTAATAGTAGAACATGCCATCGAATCTATAAACTTGGTCTCATTACAGATATTTCCGTAGGGAACGTAAGATAAATCAGGAAATGTGCAGGTTTGTATTCACGTGATATTCACGCCCTTCAAAATGAAATGAGGAGCAATATTCGGCAGATATACAAAATGAAAATACATAAGCTGGATGCACTACAAAATGCAACACAATGCAGCAGAAGATAATCAATATGATACTGTAAAATTGGAGAAATTATAAACATATTTACAGATACTTAACGCACAGAGTTCAGCGAAGTTACACATTTCACAAATTTCGGAATCACATAGCGTTGACATCCACTGTCGGTGCAGTACGAAAGGTACAAATATGATAAAATACAAATAAATGAGCAATAATGCACTTAAAAAATATAAAGAACGCATATTAACAGAGGAAACTATGTACATATATTTGGAATAAGAATTCGTAACTCCTTTATATTCTGCAACATCAGCCGTGCACGAGCAGTGCTTTTGCTCCTGGGCGAGCCCATTGTTATAGATTGAGGGTCATCATAATGTAATGGCTCATTGGTGTATATCTGTGTGTATATATAAATTCTAATCAAAAGGATGAATAAGTTAAATTGCTTGGGATTTTAGTGCTGCTGAAAGCATACTAGAACAAAAACCTCTGCAGATATGAGCTTAATGTCATCACTGCAACAATTACCCCACATACGCAGGCTTTCCTGTAATGTAACAATATATTTTTTATTTTATTTAGTTAACATTTTTACTCATTTTTTGGAAGGATGTCAATCCCATGAAGAACCAGAAAAGGAAATAATTACCCAAAGTAATGGTATGTGATTTCCATTATCTTGTGAATAATTTGGTTCATATCTTCTTCTGCCTTGCGATTACTTAAATGTGTCTTGCACCTTACATGCAGAGCAATCTAAATGTGTCTATAGAGTAATCTAATACCTGTAAAGATTTAAAACTGATTATTAAAAAACGTTACCCTCATGAAATCCAGTATGCATAACAATCAATGTCAAAGATAAGGTTTTTCTCTCTTTTCTTAAGTATAAATAGCTCTAAAAAATTAGTTGGAAGGCTGTTAATAAACAAATGTTAATAAGTACAAAAAACATATTTCGAGTAATTATACTCTAATTGTCCCTTTTCTGAATTAAAAAGATTGTAATTAAAAAAATTTTTTTTGGTTATTCATATTACTATGCTAATAATGCTTCATTTTAAATGTTAACCATAAGCAATGTCCCTTTAATATCGTCACTGCATAAAGGCGCTCGCTAGACATTTGCACGGTGGCGCCGATTAGGTTTGGCGCGGGCTTCGCCGCACAGACTTTAGCAGCAGAGGAAGAAAAGAACTTCTGAAGCAAAGGATTTGGATCATATCTTTACTGCTGGCTTTAGCTACTAGGAGCTCTTACCAGTATATTATCATTTTACCATAGGCCATAACGTTAAAAATTTAAGAGGTGTATTTAAAATACACCGCGCCCAAAGGCGAGAACAATAAATGAGAGAACTCATAAAATAAGTTTTGCTAAATTGCATATCATGGCATAGCATGGGTGATTATATACGCAAATGGTGGCGAGAAGCGAAATGAAAGTCTAAGCTTCTGTGTGAGTCAAGAAGAGCAGGAACACGTGATCAGCGTCCGGCATTTAGATTGGTCGAGGAGTCAGAGTTCGAAAAATGAAGTTTTTGTAGTTTTTGGCAATAAATAAAGTTCGAACATAGTAAAAGCAACATCTATTTGTGAATTTAAGAGTCTTATGTCTTTTGAAACACTTGAAAATCTTCTAAACTTGCGATATAATCATTAAATGATTAGGAAACTGTAAAAGGCGAAAATGAGGTCATGTAGCTCACTAGGGCTAATGAGTGAGAGTAAGCACTTGGTGTTACCACGAACTTTGATTTTAAAACACACGATACGAAATAGTAAAATAAAAAGTAAAAATCTTGGTTAAATAAGTAGTAAAACGAAGAATTCATCGAAGAAAAATAAAGTCCTAATTTTGCAAAGTTCTTCTTTCTTGAATAGTAACTGCAAAGGAATAGTAATTTTTAAAAAAAAAAAAATTTTTATACATTATATACACTACCACCACTTAGAATTGTGGTGGATCGTTCGAGGTCTTTTCACTACGTTCTCAATAGTAGGGTCATAGTCTGTAAGCGATTTAATAGCTTCATAGGGAGAATTTCTCATATCTTCAAAGAAGTTGTGTGCAGAAATTAGGATTTGGTCGTGAATTGGATTGATATCCAGGTCTTTGTGAATTTGAGAATTTCGCACGAACCAGGGTGCGTTCACTATGCTACGTAAGATTTTGTTTTGAAGTACATTTAGTTTTTGTCTGTCTATTTTTCGGGCAGTAGCCCAGGCTGGAACTGCATAGAGGATTATTGGTCGAATAAGTGAGATGTAGATATTTTTCTTGGTACGGAGGTTTAACTTGGAGTTTCTTCCAATTAATGAGTAGAGAGCAATGAAAGCAGCGTTAGCCTTATCTGTAACATATTGAATATGATCTTTAAAATTTAGGGTTTTGTCAATATAGACACCTAAATATTTATAGGAGTTGGCAAAAGGAATATCTTGGTTATTGAGTCGGATATTTATATTCACTGGGATATTTTTTCTGTATCTGCGAAAGAGAACTACGCAGCATTTATCAGTATTTAGTTTGATTTTCCAGTCTTGACAAAATTTGTTAATAATGTTGACTTGGAGCTGAAGTTTCTCTAAAGCATTATTTGGACTTCGTGAACTGGTGACGATGACTGTGTCGTCGGCATATTTGAGTATATTAGAATGAAAAGGTAGAGGCATATCATTTATGAATATTGTAAAAAGCTTCGGTCCTAAAACACTGCCTTGAGCTACTCCACTGTAAATCACTTTTTTTGAAGAGATTGCTTCACCAATTTCTGAAGCAAAAGGGCGCGAGTTCTCTATTTATAGAAGCGGTTACGTAATAAGCTTAAATGTTCTGGAAAGTACTGGTCTAGAGGAAAGATCCTAAATTGCAGAAAGTTAATTAAAGTTACTGGCTCGCATAGAGCAAAGCCATCCTATTTCTTTTTTAATATTTTACACACACATATATATATATCTGTGTGCGGGAGAGCGTAAATACAAATTCTCATTTAGATTAATAAATATATTAATAATATATTAATAAATATATTAATAATTAATATATATATATGTTTGCATAAATATATTAATAAGTTCAACTACTTGAGATTTTTTAATAAGTTAAAATGCTTGAGATTTTATTTCTGTTGGAAACATACTGATGCAAATCGATAATAAAATAACTACGAGAATATTAAAAAAAAACCTGAATATGCGAGATTAATCCGAAATATTCTGTTTTTTCTGTGATGTGGCATTCTACTATTTTTTGTTTTATTTTTATTAATTCCCCTCCCCTTTTTTTAGGTTTCAAACCCGGTGAAGAAATGAAAAAGGAAGTAACAGGCGAAGGTAATTTTATGTAGTTTTTATTATCTGGAGAGTAAATTGTTTTATATCTTCTTTTGCGCTATATTTACTTAGATAGATCGTATACTTTAAATGCGAAGTGTACTAAAAATTTATTTATAAAAAGGATGGCGGTATATGAAATCCAGTTTTCAAAAAATAAATTTTAAAGACAGGATTTTCCACTCTTTTATTAAGTATGAATAGCTCCGATTTCCTTCTTTTAACGCTGTTTATAATAGCACTGATAGCATACAGTCTCTTTTCAAAATTCAGAGAAAGATGTTCACATTTTTGTTGTGGAAAAAGCCTGAATATAATGCCATAAGCTTTGCCCCACACTCTATACATATGGTCAGACCAGGTGAAATTTGTTTTGAAGGTGATACCCAGATGTTTAGCAGAATTCACCTTCGGGATGCGTGCTTTGTTCCCGCTGTCTTTCTTTGTATTGCTTCTAGGAGCGCTCCAGGTAATTAGTGCTTTAGAGTCGATCCGCAGAACAGGATAAGGGGCGTGACCAGTAGTCACGTGGTCACCGTGTTGGTTAAGAGGTTCCAAGGCGACGATCTGCAAAAATACATAATTTCTTGGCAAAAATGCTGTAAGAATTCAATAACGTATCTTAATAGTAATAGTAGAACATGCCATTGAATCTATAAACTTGGTCTCGTTACAGATATTTCCGTAGGGAACGTAAGATAAATCAGGAAATGTGCAGGTTTGTAGTCACGTGATATTCACGCCCTTCAAGATGAACACGAGTAGCAATATTTGGCAGATATACAAAATGAAAATACACAGTTTGAACCTTGTCGTAAACTAGGCTGCGAACAAAAATTTATTCAGTGAAAACTTATTAGATATCTGTAGCGTTGTGACCACGGCTAGCTGTAAAATTGTTATATAAAACTGGTAATATTTAAACCAGACAAACTTTAACATTTAACAAAAGGAATTTAATTAAACAGAAACACTACGTAAAGAAAGTTGCATGACAAAACTAACAAGAAGTCACACAAAGAAATGTTACTCAAAATGGAAATAAAAAGTTCATGTTTATAGTTCTCTGCCGAAACTCAAACTAACTAGTTGGGGCTTATGTTTTTTGAATAGCGTCCGATAAAGTGGCGCTGCAGTACATGAGGCTGTTTGCTAGCGTTCGTTACAGGCTCCCCTTCGGGCTCTGACGACGTCCCGCAAAGAGTCCGCGTTCGATAGATCAATTTTTGCGAGCTCTGCCTCTTTTCCTTATGGGAGTCACAGTCAAGTTATCCAAACTTTGTCACCAGGCTGATAGTAAGTTTGTCTACGTCTTTTATCAAAGTATTCCTTTCTTTTGTCTTGTTTTTGTTCGACACGCTCCCTGATTTGAGGTGTTAAACGGACGAATTCTTTCAGATACGGCGTAATTTCAGCAACAAAGTTGTCGTTTTCAGCAAGTGTTCTTAAATCGTGATTAACGTCATCCGTCGTCCTAAGTTCTCTTCCGAACTGCAAATAAGTAGCAGTATGACCTGTAGTGTCACATGTTGCTGTATTCATGACAAAACGAATCATGGGCAGTTTTTCTTCCCAAGTATCGTGAGCATCACCGACTAGTATAGCTAGTTTGGGTTTTAAATCTCTGTTCTTTCGTTCGGAGGGATTAGCTGGAGGGTAATAAACAGGAATAAGTTTTTGTTTAATACCAAGGAAGTTACGGGTTTGCTGCATTACCGCACTAACAAATTGTGTGCTATTATCACTAATCAACCTTCTGGGTAAACCATAACGTAAAAACACTTCTTCAATTTAGATTTTTGCACAATATTTCGCAGTGGCTTCTTCCAAGGCGAAGAGCTCTATCAATTTCGTACTGGTGTCTTCAATAAGAAAAATCCATTTTTTCCCAGTTGGGGTTTATGGAAGTGGGCCAAAAATGTCTATAGCGATTCACACCTTTGTGCATGCACAGGTGTTCGAAGTAATCCAGCAGGTTTCTGGTTATTTGGTTTATACCGATTGCACTCAGCATAATTTTTCACATATTCTGAGATATACTTTCTCATACTAGGAAAGTAATACCTGGAGACAATCTTATGGTACGTGCCTTCAGCTCCACAATGTCCTGCAGTGGGGGAATCGTGATACTGTTGTAGAACTCGTTCTCGCTCTTGACAAGGGACAACTAACTCAGCCTCTTCAGAGTCTGTGTCGGAAGAGTAACGATATAAAACTCCTTGATTCATGAGATATCCTCTACTATTCTAATTTACATAATTTTCATCTTTTTTGCCACTCTCAAAACACTCTATCATCTTCCTTACATCTTCATCTTTCATTTGTTCCTCACGAAAGTCTTTAGATTTCGGGGATGGTGGTAAATCTATAAAAACAGCATTTAAATCACAAACAAAGTCATTATTTGCATAAGATGGTCTAGAAAGTAAGTCTGCTATAACATTGGATTTGCCTGGAGTGTAGACAATTTTTGGATGATATGACTGGATTTGAAGGGCCCATCGAGCCAAACGACCAGATGGTGATTTAATACTCATTTGTCATTTAAGAGGTTGATGGTCAGATGCAATTATTATTTCTTGGTTTTCTATATAACCGCGGAAATTCTCAAGAGCCGAAACTACTGCAAGAGTTTCTCTTTCGGTAGTTGAATAATTTCTTTCTCCTGAGGTTAGCAATCGACTTGCATACTCGATCTCACGTTCCTCTGGGCCTTCTCCTTGGATAAGGACTGCTCCTAAAGCATAATTACTGGCATCTGTCCTAATGATGAACGGTTTATTTCCGTCAGGTTGAGATAACACAGGCGGTGAAATCAACCTTTTTTTCAACTCTTCAAATGCTTTTTGTTCGGTTTCACCCCATTTTGATGGGATAATTAGTACTGCTGAAAAATTATTATTCGGCTGTTTGGATTTTAATTCCATTTACATTATCAGAGTTATGCAAGAGTCATATGACATGGATTAGTCTCGAAATGACCCAGTGCAAATCGTGATTACTATTTTTAGAATACATTAGGAAATTAATTTACGCTGCTAATTTAAATTATAATTTACCTTTTACACATTCTTTGTTTTTCTTACACAATATATGTACGTGTAAGGTAAAAAAATATGTATCTTCGAATTATACTTTAAAAAATAGTCCTTTTTTGTGTCACAATACCTATATTAGAACAAGGCTATATATAAATCTAATATATATCTTGAGTCGCGCTTTCGAGACATGTAACACGCAATTTCAATTTCGTCAATCCGCCGAGTAGAACGGGAGATATCGAACTGTCCTCTTTCTCCCCCCGCAGTGTACAGATTCTAATTTAGATGAAAATGAAGTATAAGAAAGTGACTAAGTTAAATTACTTGAGATTTTAGTGTTGTTGGAAACATACTAATGAAGATCGACAGCTAAATAAACATAAATATGTAAAAACCTCGGTATGTTAGATTATTGTTGACATTTTTCTGTCATGTGACAATGTAATACAGTATCATTTTATTTAGTTAACTTATTTCATCCTTTTCTTTAGGCTCTATGTTCGGTGAACCCAGAAAGGAAATAGTCCCCCAAGGTAATAATAATGCAACTTTTTATTTTCTTGCTTATGAATTGCTTCATATATTCCTCAGCACTGTTATTGCATACATGGGACTTATACGTTAAATACAGATTAACCTAAATATCTGTAGAAAATTTAAAAAACACATTTAAAAGAAAACGAAATATTAGTACGCGAAATCCTGTATGCAAAACAGTATATTCCAATATCATATCATCTCAATATCAATATATCTGAAATAATTATAATTATGCCATGTAATGGACTTATTTAATGTGAAGGAAATATTTCCTCTGTAGTCCTAAATATATATTGTCTGTGTCTCTGTCTCTGTATGTGTGTGTGTGGGCTTACAAATTATAATGTAGATCAAAACGATGTATAAGAATAAAAATAAGTTACTTCAGATTGTAGTGCTGCTGAAAACATATTGACGTAAGCTGACCGCTAAATGAGCATCAGAGCATAAAAACATGCAGATGTGAGATTACTGTTTCATCATTGCAAAAGTAAACAAACATATGCAGGTTTTACTGCGATTTAACGAAGCATTATTTTTCATTTTATTTAGTTTATTATTATTTTCTTTATTATTATTTATGTTTATCATTATTTTATTTTTTTTGCCTAATTTTTAGCACGACTTTATACCCAGTGAAGGACCTGAAATAGAAATAATTACCCAAGGTAATAATATGTAGTTCCTAATACCCTTACGTTTAAATTGTTTCATATACTATTCGTCAGCCTTGTCATCACTTAAATGTGCCTTGCACCTTAAATACAGAATATCCTAAAATTCTGTAAAGATTTAAAACTTTATATGGAAACAAAGGTACATACAATATACCTGAAAAATCCTGGTTGGAAGTCTGTTTTATCTGCAAGATCTATCTGTCTGTAAGATCTATCTCTACTTGTCCACATACACTAACTTAGATCCTACAATGAACCTGGCGAATTCTCGCACAGGCGTGAATCAAAATAACAGCACAGAAGAAGGGTGCAAAATAACCCTTTATTGAATCAAACTAATTTAACACAAAGCACGGACTTCGTGCGTTACAAAAACACCGTTCACTTGCTGCGGTAACTAAACGTAGACTATAATATAAATCAAATCTGAAAAATAAACGAGTGCAAGAACGCACTTCAAAATTACGCCTAAGAGAGGGACTCACAGAAATCTAACCGGCGTATACTAAACTGATAAGGCCTAGAGGCTTACTAGCGTGACCGTGAAATAACAACGAAACGTGCGCTAAACTAGCGAAACACGCTCTGAATAAACTGAGAGTATCACACGTATAAATAGCACTTCACCTAACTTCTCTAACATCCTGGCGAGAGAATGTGAGGGGAAGTTGAGAAATTTAGAACAGGAACACTTGAAATAAATTTGTTATGCAAATTAAGAAAAACCTGCAATGTAACCACAATAAAAACACTGTTTTTTAAATAAAGTTTTATTTTCAAAAGCCGTGCAAAACAGAACTCAACACGAAAGGCAAGAAATGGAAAAAATAAGAATATAAGAATTTAATCAGTTTAATTAATAAAGAAGTACAGAATAGAGGTAGTAATTTTAACTAATGTGTTAGTTAAAATTTTCCTAAAAAGAAGTTTAATTATTTTATTAGTCAGATTTCATTGAATATGTTCGAAGTGAACTATATATAGTTATACTATATATAGTCTTTTTTGACATTCTACTTATTTGAAATTCGACTATTCCCTATTAGTGGATTCGTATTGAAAGCCTACCGAATAATTCTACAACGATACGAGTGAAAAGCCAGGAAAAAATGGCTTGAATAAACTGAGATTGGGGTTGAATAAACTGGCTATTTTCTTCAACTGCAAACAAATACAAGATAGTTTCAGTTTTTAAATCCCCACCTCAAAGACAACCTTCTTATTAGGCGGTTAATAAAATTAGTGTCCTTCAGCTTAACCAGCAAGCTTAATAGAACACTTTTCGTATTGCATATATCACAATGGTTTTATTTCCTTAAATTTTTAGGTAATTTTCGACCTGTATTACTCAAACTGAATATACTCGTATATTGTCTCTGTATATATATGTATGTGTGTCTCTGTACATACAAATTCTAATGTAGATCAAAAGAATGCATACGAATATGAATAAGTTAATTTCCTTGAGATTTTAATGCTGGTGAAAACATACTGACGCATAGTGACAGCTAAATAACCAACAAAACATAAAAATCTGCAGATGTGAGATTACTGTTTTATCACTGCAAAAGTAAAACCACGTATGCAGGCTTTTCTGCGATTTAACAATGCATTATTTTTTCATTTTATTTAGTTTATTATTATTATACTCGTATTTATCATTTTTATTTTATAACTATTTTAGCACGATTTTTTTATCACACGGAGGACCCGAAATAGAAATAATTACTCAATTTAATATTATGTAGTTCCTATTACCTTGCTTTTGAACTGTTTCACATACTATTCTTAGCCTTATCATTACTTAAATGTGCCTTGCACCTTAAATACAGAGTATCCTGAAATTCTGTAAAGATTTAAAACATTATATTAAAACAGAGGTACATGCATTAAATCTAGTAATACATTAAATCAGCTTAACAAACTGTTTCATACAAAGAATTTTCACACCTGTAATTAAGCATAAATAGTTCAAAAATTGTAGTTGGAGGGCTGATCATCATATCACATTAAAGGTAATAATTAAAGTGGCTTTGAAAAATTATGAATATCTTTTCCTAGTGAATAAAATTAGTGTTAATACTATGTAATTGGCTTCTTGCATGTCCAGAAAATGTTTTAAGTGTTACTCTTTTTATAATCTTTGTGAATCTGCTACTGTATTCTCTATTAATGGAACGCTCAACTACGCTCTATGTTCAATTGAAACAAATATTCTCCTTCATTCCTTGACGTTTATTCTTTTGCAGTATACCCAGTTAATAATTTTGTTGAAATGTTCATTATTTTATGGATCACCTTGGGTATTTTGATACGTAGCTATGCATGTTATGCAAACTGCAACTAAATTAATTACTTCATTTCATACCAGGTAATGTAAACATGATAAAATAAAAGTTTTATGACAGCGTTGTATTTCTTAAAGCTGTCTGGGAAGTAAGTCCCCAAGGTAATAAATAATATGCAGCATTTATTATCTTTTGAATTAATTGATTTTTAATTTTCTTCTGTCCTCTAGTTACTTGCAGGTATCTTACACTTTAAATACCAAGAGACCGAATATTCTGTAAAGATTTAAAAAAATTATGAAAGAAAAAAAAAAAAAAAAAAGAAAGAGGTACATGAAATCTAATTTGAACAACAATAAATTTCGAAAAGAGGATTTAGCCCCTTTTGTTAAGCATAAATAGCCCAGATTTTCTTTTTTTATGGATGTTTATAATACACTTCTAAAGCTAAATATTAAAGCAAATTTCGAAACTGATAAGTAATTTCTGGTGGTGGATGTTATGCCAAGTAATGGACGTCTTGCATGTGAAGGAAATTTAAAATTAAATTAAATAATTTTATATAATTTTTGCTAATAATTCTTCTCCATGAATAATAATTCCACTGCGTGCGTTGTTCCTTTGCAGAAAAATATTCTAACCGTTTATTCTTTTACATTTGCGGCAACCAAACACGCGTAATGTGTAACGTGCACATGTGAGATTAGTGTTGCACCATTGTATGAGTATTTCGATATATTCATGCTTTTCTGTGATATGAGAATGAATTATTTTTTCATTTTTTAGTTAATTTACCCCTCTTTTTTTCAGACTTGCCATTCCGTAAACAGCTCAGAAAAAAAAAATATTTCCTAAAGAAAGTAATCATTAATATGCAACATTTATTATCTTGCAAACTAATAATTTTTTAATCTTCTTCTCACCTGTGTTTACTTACATGTATCTTAGACTTTAGCTACGAAGTTACCTAAAACTCTGTAAAGATCTTAAAAAATTACGAAAAGAACAGAAAAAGGGGGCACATGGAATTCCAGTTTAAATAACAAAAAAACTTCAAAAAGAGGATATCGCCCTTTTTATTCAGTATAAATAATTCAGATTTCCTTTTTTTTAGCACTGTTTTTAATATCCCTGTAAAGATAAATATTAAATCAACTTGAGAAACTCAAAAGTAGTTTCTACTGGTGGATGTTCTGAGCAATGGCTTCTGTGCCATGTAATGGGCTTCCCGCAATTGAAGGAAATGTGTAATTAAATTAATTAATTATGCGTAAACTTTGCTAAGGTTATAGTGTTTTTCTCTATGAATAATAAATTCAACTGCATGCATTCCTCCCTTGCAGAAAAATATTTTAACCTCTTTTAAATTTATTTTTTGCATTATACCTTGCCAATAATTTTTAAAAAAAGTTTTTGAAGTTTGGTGTAGTTTGGTTTATTTAACTACAACAAAACACTCGATTGGTTAACAGAAGGGATGCCATCGTAGAGGACTTTCCAAGGGAAACTGTATCGTAGGGACGTTACACTTTAGCAAAAAACCACTAAAACGTCCATGCAGCCAGCGGGTTCATAGTGATTCGAACCCGGAATGAACTACCAATATTAAGCAATTTAATCGTCATCCTCTTATTACAAAGGATTTAGCCCTAGTGTGATTCAGCTTAACCAATAAACGTTACATAAAGCTTTTCTTGTCTCATTTATGCACATTGGTTTAATTTCCGCATCTTTTTATAGGCAATTTTCTCCTGTAGTACTGAAACTTAATAAATAATGTGTATGTGTATATTTAGTGTCCTTAGCTTAACTAGTGAACTTAATAGAACACTTTTCGTTTTGCATAAGTAGTTTCAGCTGGTGAATGCACTGAGCAAAGGCTTCTATGCCATGGAATGTGCTTTTCGCAATTGAAGGAAATGTGTAATTGAATAAATTAATTATGTGTAAACGTTGCGGATGTTATGCAGTGTTGAAAGAAAATGAATGAAATGTTCAACTATGAATGAAAAATTCAACTAAATGCATTCTTCCCTTGTAGAAAACTATTTTAACCTCTTTGAAATTTATTTTTTACATTATATCTTTGTAGAGACATTAAGTATTTTTTGGAAGCGGGATAAATAACAAATTTGTATCGCCTTTCCCGGGAATCGAACCGCGGACTCTGGAATTCCCGTCGAGGGTGGTGACTACTACACAACAAAGGCGAGAGAAATACCTTATAGCTTTTCAATAATTCTTTTAAAATTTGTAATGGACTTTGATGTGGTTTGGATTATGTAACTGAAGGAAATCATTCAATGGGTTGAGGGAAAGAATGCCACTGTAGAGGACTTTCTAAGGGAAACTGTATCGTATGGACGTTACACTTGAGCAAAACCACTAAAACGTCCATGCAGCCAGCGCATTCGCCGTGATTCGAACCCGGAACGAACTACCAATGTTAAGAGATTTAATCGGCATCCTCCTATAAGACAGGATTTAGCTTTAGTGTATTACACCTTAAGCAATAAACTTTACAAAAACTTTTCTTCTTTCATTTATGTACGCTGGTTTTATTTTCGAATCTTGGGTAATTTTTTCCCATGTAGTACTGAAACTTAATATAGACAGCATATGTATGTATATGTGTGTGTGTGTGTGTATGTATGTATATAAGAATTCTACTATAGATCAAAAGGATGCATAAGAATATGAATTAGATAAATTACTTGAGTGCTGCTGATAACATACTGAGGTAAATAACCGTCAGAATAAAAAAAACCTGAAGATAGGAGTTTAGTGTTTCCTAACTACTACAGTAACCTAATATATGTACGTTTTACTTATTTCGCATCTCTGTGAACCCCCAAAATGCTTACAAATTTAATCATTGCGTCTTTATACCATAGTGTTTACGTGCAATAAATATTGTTGCTTGCGTACGGGCTCGTTACGAAATGAATGCACAAGTCCGATGAAAAATTCCCAAAATTTATTATTATCACGACAAAAAATGCTTAAATTTTCTCAGATATTCATGCAATATTACAATATCTCACAGTAGTTATCTTTTTAACTACTCAAACGTTCAAGAGAACTTAATTCAAAACAGCTAAAGAAAGCTAATCCGCGAATTCGCTACAGTTAACAAGACCAGTTTTTTTAAAACAAACTCTTAAAACAACAACGAGCTAACTAAAATCACTTGAACTGATACGTTTTCCTCCTTTTATAAGATTTTAAATGAGGGAGAATTTTCTAGCATTTTCACGAAATCAAAAAGTTATATTTATTTATTAAATGTTAAACATGCTCTTGTATTTTTAGTTTTCCAGCTTAGCTTTCCTTTAATATTCGTCACGCGCTGCACTGCACGGGGAATAAAACAATTTAATTTATAAGTCTACTAACATTAGTTGTAACAATATTTTTTTTTGTATTTGCTTTCTTTCATGGTGTTGCAATCCTACAATGAACCTGGCGAATTCTCGCACAGGCTAGAATTAAATACCAGCGCAGCAAAATGGCGCAAAATAACCCTTTATTAAATTAAATTAATTTAAAAGATAGGCACGGACTTCGTGCGTTCACTTGCGGTGGTAACTAAACGTAGACTATAATACAAATCAAATCTGAAAAATATAGAGTGCAAGAACGCCCTTCAATTTACGCCTAAGAGGTGAACTCACAGAAATCTAACCGGCGTGATACTAAATTGATAAAGCCAAGAGGCTTACTAGCGTGACCGCGAAATAGCAACGTAACGTGCGCTTGGCTTGCGAAACACGCTCTGAATAAACTGAGATAATCACACATTTAAATAGCACTTCACTTAACTTAACTTCACTTAAATTTACACCCTGGCGAGGGAATGTGAGGGGAAGTTGATAAGTTTAGAACAGGAAAACTTAAAATGAATATGTTATGCAAAATATGGAAAACCCTACATGTCTACCAGAATGTAGAAACCTGCTTATGTAAATTACTGTTGCTTCATTCAGGATCAATCCTAAATATTCAGGTTCTTCTGTGATATAACAATGTATTCTTTTTCTTTTAGCTAATTTCTCCCCTCTTTTTTTCAGGCCTATCAATTCGTAAAAAGCCCAGAGAGGAAATAATATCCCCAGGTAATAAATAACATGCATCATTTACTATCTTGCGAATTTGTTCGTTATCGTCTTCTTCTGCCCTGTATTTACTCACATGTGTCTTACATTTTAAGTACCAGATGTCCTAAAACTCTGTAAAAATTTGAAAACATTTTAACGAAAAAAAAAAAAAAAAGATGGGTGTACATGAAATCGAGTTTAGACAGCAATAAATTTCAAACAGAGGTTCCCCCCTCCCTTTTTGTTAAGAATAAAAGCTACTATTTCCTTCTTTTAGGGCTGATTATAATAGCACTGATAGCATACAATACTGAGCATACAGTCTCTTTTCCAAATTCAGAGAAAGATGTTCACTTTTTAGTAGTGGAAAGAGCCTGAATATAATGCCATAAGCATTGCCACACACTCTGTACATATGGTCAGACCAGGTGAAATTTGTGTTGAAGGTGATACCCAGATAGTTAGCAGAATTCACCTTCGGAATGCATGTTTTGTTCCGGCTGCCTTTCTTTATATTGCTTCTAGGACCTCTTCAGGTATTTAGTGCTTTAGAGTCGATCCGCAGAACAGGTTAAGAGAGAGAAGAGGCGTGACCAGTAGTCACGTGGTCACTATGTTGGTTACGAGGTTCCAAGGCGACGGTCTGCAAAAATACATTATTTCTTGGCAAAAATGCTGTAAGAATTCAATAAAGTATCTTAATAGTAATAGTAGAACATGCCATCGAATCTATAAACTTGGTCTCATTACAGATATTTCCGTAGGGAACGTAAGATAAATCAGGAAATGTGCAGGTTTGTATTCACGTGATATTCACGCCCTTCAAAATGAAATGAGGAGCAATATTCGGCAGATATACAAAATGAAAATACATAAGCCGGATGCACTACAAAATGCAACACAATGCAGCAGAAGATAATCAATATGATACTGTAAAATTGGAGAAATTATAAACATATTTACAGATACTTAACGCACAGAGTTCAGCGAAGTTACACATTTCACAAATTTCGGAATCACATAGCGTTGACATCCACTGTCGGTGCAGTACGAAAGGTACAAATATGATAAAATACAAATAAATGAGCAATAATGCACTTAAAAAATATAAAGAACGCATATTAACAGAGGAAACTATGTACATATATTTGGAATAAGAATTCGTAACTCCTTTATATTCTGCAACATCAGCCGTGCACGAGCAGTGCTTTTGCTCCTGGGCGAGCCCATTGTTATAGATTGAGGGTCATCATAATGTAATGGCTCATCGGTGTATATCTGTGTGTATATATAAATTCTAATCAAAAGGATGAATAAGTTAAATTGCTTGGGATTTTAGTGCTGCTGAAAGCATACTAGAACAAAAACCTCTGCAGATATGAGCTTAATGTCATCACTGCAACAATTACCCCACATACGCAGGCTTTCCTGTAATGTAACAATATATTTTTTATTTTATTTAGTTAACATTTTTACTCATTTTTTGGAAGGATGTCAATCCCATGAAGAACCAGAAAAGGAAATAATTACCCAAAGTAATGGTATGTGATTTCCATTATCTTGTGAATAAGTTGATTCATATCTTCTTCTGCCTTGCGATTACTTAAATGTGTCTTGCACCTTACATGCAGAGTAATCTAAATGTGTCTATAGAGTAATCTAATACCTGTAAAGATTTAAAACTGATTATTAAAAAACGTTACCCTCATGAAATCCAGTATGCATAACAATCAATGTCAAAGATAAGGTTTTTCTCTCTTTTCTTAAGTATAAATAGCTCTAAAAAATTAGTTGGAAGGCTGTTAATAAACAAATGTTAATAAATAAAAAAAACATATTTCGAGTAATTATACTCTAATTGTCCCTTTTCTGAATTAAAAAGATTGTAATTAAAAAATTTTTTTTTGGTTATTCATATTAAATTCATTTTAAATGTTAACCATAAGCAATGTCCCTTTAATATCGTCACTGCATAAAGGCGCTCGCTAGACATTTGCACGGTGGCGCCGATTAGGTTTGGCGCGGGCTTCGCCGCACAGACTTTAGCAGCAGAGGAAGAAAAGAACTTCTGAAGCAAAGGATTTGGATCATATCTTTACTGCTGGCTTTAGCTACTAGGAGCTCTTACCAGTATATTATCATTTTACCATAGGCCATAACGTTAAAAATTTAAGAGGTGTATTTAAAATACACCGCGCCCAAAGGCGAGAACAATAAATGAGAGAACTCATAAAATAAGTTTTGCTAAATTGCATATCATGGCATAGCATGGGTGATTATATACGCAAATGGTGGCGAGAAGCGAAATGAAAGTCTAAGCTTCTGTGTGAGTCAAGAAGAGCAGGAACACGTGATCAGCGTCCGGCATTTAGATTGGTCGAGGAGTCAGAGTTCGAAAAATGAAGTTTTTGTAGTTTTTGGCAATAAATAAAGTTCGAACATAGTAAAAGCAACATCTATTTGTGAATTTAAGAGTCTTATGTCTTTTGAAACACTTGAAAATCTTCTAAACTTGCGATATAATCATTAAATGATTAGGAAACTGTAAAAGGCGAAAATGAGGTCATGCAGCTCACTAGGGCTAATGAGTGAGAGTAAGCACTTGGTGTTACCACGAACTTTGATTTTAAAACACACGATACGAAATAGTAAAATAAAAAGTAAAAATCTTGGTTAAATAAGTAGTAAAACGAAGAATTCATCGAAGAAAAATAAAGTCCTAATTTTGCAAAGTTCTTCTTTCTTGAATAGTAACTGCAAAGGAATAGTAATTTTTAAAAAAAAAATTTTTTTATACATTATATACACTACCACCACTTAGAATTGTGGTGGATCGTTCGAGGTCTTTTCACTACGTTCTCAATAGTAGGGTCATAGTCTGTAAGCGATTTAATAGCTTCATAGGGAGAATTTCTCATATCTTCAAAGAAGTTGTGTGCAGAAATTAGGATTTGGTCGTGAATTGGATTGATATCCAGGTCTTTGTGAATTTGAGAATTTCGCACGAACCAGGGTGCGTTCACTACGCTACGTAAGATTTTGTTTTGAAGTACATTTAATTTTTGTCTGTCTATTTTTCGGGCAGTAGCCCAGGCTGGAACTGCATAGAGGATTATTGGTCGAATAAGTGAGATGTAGATATTTTTCTTGGTACGGAGGTTTAACTTGGAGTTTCTTCCAATTAATGAGTAGAGAGCAATGAAAGCAGCGTTAGCCTTATCTGTAACATATTGAATATGATCTTTAAAATTTAGGGTTTTGTCAATATAGACACCTAAATATTTATAGGAGTTGGCAAAAGGAATATCTTGGTTATTGAGTCGGATATTTATATTCGCTGGGATATTTTTTCTGTATCTGCGAAAGAGAACTACGCAGCATTTATCAGTATTTAGTTTGATTTTCCAGTCTTGACAAAATTTGTTAATAATGTTGACTTGGAGCTGAAGTTTCTCTAAAGCATTATTTGGACTTCGTGAACTGGTGACGATGACTGTGTCGTCGGCATATTTGAGTATATTAGAATGAAAAGGTAGAGGCATATCATTTATGAATATTGTAAAAAGCTTCGGTTCTAAAACACTGCCTTGAGCTACTCCACTGTAAATCACTTTTTTTGAAGAGATTGCTTCACCAATTTCTGAAGCAAAAGGGCGCGAGTTCTCTATTTATAGAAGCGGTTACGTAATAAGCTTAAATGTTCTGGAAAGTACTGGTCTAGAGGAAAGATCCTAAATTGCAGAAAGTTAATTAAAGTTACTGGCTCGCATAGAGCAAAGCCATCCTATTTCTTTTTTAATATTTTACACACATATATATATATATCTGTGTGCGGGAGAGCGTAAATACAAATTCTCATTTAGATTAATAAATATATTAATAATATATTAATAAATATATTAATAATTAATATATATATATGTTTGCATAAATATATTAATAAGTTCAACTACTTGAGATTTTTTAATAAGTTAAAATGCTTGAGATTTTATTTCTGTTGGAAACATACTGATGCAAATCGATAATAAAATAACTACGAGAATATTAAAAAAAAACCTGAATATGCGAGATTAATCCGAAATATTCTGTTTTTTCTGTGATGTGGCATTCTACTATTTTTTGTTTTATTTTTATTAATTCCCCTCCCCTTTTTTTAGGTTTCAAACCCGGTGAAGAAATGAAAAAGGAAGTAACAGGCGAAGGTAATTTTATGTAGTTTTTATTATCTGGAGAGTAAATTGTTTTATATCTTCTTTTGCGCTATATTTACTTAGATAGATCGTATACTTTAAATGCGAAGTGTACTAAAAATTTATTTATAAAAAGGATGGCGGTATATGAAATCCAGTTTTCAAAAAATAAATTTTAAAGACAGGATTTTCCACTCTTTTATTAAGTATGAATAGCTCCGATTTCCTTCTTTTAACGCTGTTTATAATAGCACTGATAGCATACAGTCTCTTTTCAAAATTCAGAGAAAGATGTTCACATTTTAGTTGTGGAAAAAGCCTGAATATAATGCCATAAGCTTTGCCCCACACTCTATACATATGGTCAGACCAGGTGAAATTTGTTTTGAAGGTGATACCCAGATGTTTAGCAGAATTCACCTTCGGGATGCGTGCTTTGTTCCCGCTGTCTTTCTTTATATTGCTTCTAGGAGCGCTCCAGGTAATTAGTGCTTTAGAGTCGATCCGCAGAACAGGATAAGGGGCGTGACCAGTAGTCACGTGGTCACCGTGTTGGTTAAGAGGTTCCAAGGCGACGATCTGCAAAAATACATAATTTCTTGGCAAAAATGCTGTAAGAATTCAATAACGTATCTTAATAGTAATAGTAGAACATGCCATTGAATCTATAAACTTGGTCTCGTTACAGATATTTCCGTAGGGAACGTAAGATAAATCAGGAAATGTGCAGGTTTCTAGTCACGTGATATTCACGCCCTTCAAGATGAACACGAGTAGCAATATTTGGCAGATATACAAAATGAAAATACACAGTTTGAACCTTGTCGTAAACTAGGCTGCGAACAAAAATTTATTCAGTGAAAACTTATTAGATATCTGTAGCGTTGTGACCACGGCTAGCTGTAAAATTGTTATATAAAACTGGTAATATTTAAACCAGACAAACTTTAACATTTAACAAAAGGAATTTAATTAAACAGAAACACTACGTAAAGAAAGTTGCATGACAAAACTAACAAGAAGTCACACAAAGAAATGTTACTCAAAATGGAAATAAAAAGTTCATGTTTATAGTTCTCTGCCGAAACTCAAACTAACTAGTTGGGGCTTATGTTTTTTGAATAGCGTCCGATAAAGTGGCGCTGCAGTACATGAGGCTGTTTGCTAGCGTTCGTTACAGGCTCCCCTTCGGGCTCTGACGACGTCCCGCAAAGAGTCCGTGTTCGATAGATCAATTTTTGCGAGCTCTGCCTCTTTTCCTTATGGGAGTCACAGTCAAGTTATCCAAACTTTGTCACCAGGCTGATAGTAAGTTTGTCTACGTCTTTTATCAAAGTATTCCTTTCTTTTGTCTTGTTTTTGTTCGACACGCTCCCTGATTTGAGGTGTTAAACGGACGAATTCTTTCAGATACGGCGTAATTTCAGCAACAAAGTTGTCGTTTTCAGCAAGTGTTCTTAAATCGTGATTAACGTCATCCGTCGTCCTAAGTTCTCTTCCGAACTGCAAATAAGTAGCAGTATGACCTGTAGTGTCACATGTTGCTGTATTCATGACAAAACGAATCATGGGCAGTTTTTCTTCCCAAGTATCGTGAGCATCACCGACTAGTATAGCTAGTTTGGGTTTTAAATCTCTGTTCTTTCGTTCGGAGGGATTAGCTGGAGGGTAATAAACAGGAATAAGTTTTTGTTTAATACCAAGGAAGTTACGGGTTTGCTGCATTACCGCACTAACAAATTGTGTGCTATTATCACTAATCAACCTTCTGGGTAAACCATAACGTAAAAACACTTCTTCAATTTAGATTTTTGCACAATATTTCGCAGTGGCTTCTTCCAAGGCGAAGAGCTCTATCAATTTCGTACTGGTGTCTTCAATAAGAAAAATCCATTTTTTCCCAGTTGGGGTTTATGGAAGTGGGCCAAAAATGTCTATAGCGATTCACACCTTTGTGCATGCACAGGTGTTCGAAGTAATCCAGCAGGTTTCTGGTTATTTGGTTTATACCGATTGCACTCAGCATAATTTTTCACATATTCTGAGATATACTTTCTCATACTAGGAAAGTAATACCTGGAGACAATCTTATGGTACGTGCCTTCAGCTCCACAATGTCCTGCAGTGGGGGAATCGTGATACTGTTGTAGAACTCGTTCTCGCTCTTGACAAGGGACAACTAACTCAGCCTCTTCAGAGTCTGTGTCGGAAGAGTAACGATATAAAACTCCTTGATTCATGAGATATCCTCTACTATTCTAATTTACATAATTTTCATCTTTTTTGCCACTCTCAAAACACTCTATCATCTTCCTTACATCTTCATCTTTCATTTGTTCCTCACGAAAGTCTTTAGATTTCGGGGATGGTGGTAAATCTATAAAAACAGCATTTAAATCACAAACAAAGTCATTATTTGCATAAGATGGTCTAGAAAGTAAGTCTGCTATAACATTGGATTTGCCTGGAGTGTAGACAATTTTTGGATGATATGACTGGATTTGAAGGGCCCATCGAGCCAAACGACCAGATGGTGATTTAATACTCATTTGTCATTTAAGAGGTTGATGGTCAGATGCAATTATTATTTCTTGGTTTTCTATATAACCGCGGAAATTCTCAAGAGCCGAAACTACTGCAAGAGTTTCTCTTTCGGTAGTTGAATAATTTCTTTCTCCTGAGGTTAGCAATCGACTTGCATACTCGATCTCACGTTCCTCTGGGCCTTCTCCTTGGATAAGGACTGCTCCTAAAGCATAATTACTGGCATCTGTCCTAATGATGAACGGTTTATTTCCGTCAGGTTGAGATAACACAGGCGGTGAAATCAACCTTTTTTTCAACTCTTCAAATGCTTTTTGTTCGGTTTCACCCCATTTTGATGGGATAATTAGTACTGCTGAAAAATTATTATTCGGCTGTTTGGATTTTAATTCCATTTACATTATCAGAGTTATGCAAGAGTCATATGACATGGATTAGTCTCGAAATGACCCAGTGCAAATCGTGATTACTATTTTTAGAATACATTAGGAAATTAATTTACGCTGCTAATTTAAATTATAATTTACCTTTTACACATTCTTTGTTTTTCTTACACAATATATGTACGTGTAAGGTAAAAAAATATGTATCTTCGAATTATACTTTAAAAAATAGTCCTTTTTTGTGTCACAATACCTATATTAGAACAAGGCTATATATAAATCTAATATATATCTTGAGTCGCGCTTTCGAGACATGTAACACGCAATTTCAATTTCGTCAATCCGCCGAGTAGAACGGGAGATATCGAACTGTCCTCTTTCTCCCCCCGCAGTGTACAGATTCTAATTTAGATGAAAATGAAGTATAAGAAAGTGACTAAGTTAAATTACTTGAGATTTTAGTGTTGTTGGAAACATACTAATGAAGATCGACAGCTAAATAAACATAAATATGTAAAAACCTCGGTATGTTAGATTATTGTTGACATTTTTCTGTCATGTGACAATGTAATACAGTATCATTTTATTTAGTTAACTTATTTCATCCTTTTCTTTAGGCTCTATGTTCGGTGAACCCAGAAAGGAAATAGTCCCCCAAGGTAATAATAATGCAACTTTTTATTTTCTTGCTTATGAATTGCTTCATATATTCCTCAGCACTGTTATTGCATACATGGGACTTATACGTTAAATACAGATTAACCTAAATATCTGTAGAAAATTTAAAAAACACATTTAAAAGAAAACGAAATATTAGTACGCGAAATCCTGTATGCAAAACAGTATATTCCAATATCATATCATCTCAATATCAATATATCTGAAATAATTATAATTATGCCATGTAATGGACTTATTTAATGTGAAGGAAATATTTCCTCTGTAGTCCTAAATATATATTGTCTGTGTCTCTGTCTCTGTATGTGTGTGTGTGGGCTTACAAATTATAATGTAGATCAAAACGATGTATAAGAATAAAAATAAGTTACTTCAGATTGTAGTGCTGCTGAAAACATATTGACGTAAGCTGACCGCTAAATGAGCATCAGAGCATAAAAACATGCAGATGTGAGATTACTGTTTCATCATTGCAAAAGTAAACAAACATATGCAGGTTTTACTGCGATTTAACGAAGCATTATTTTTCATTTTATTTAGTTTATTATTATTTTCTTTATTATTATTTATGTTTATCATTATTTTATTTTTTTTGCCTAATTTTTAGCACGACTTTATACCCAGTGAAGGACCTGAAATAGAAATAATTACCCAAGGTAATAATATGTAGTTCCTAATACCCTTACGTTTAAATTGTTTCATATACTATTCGTCAGCCTTGTCATCACTTAAATGTGCCTTGCACCTTAAATACAGAATATCCTAAAATTCTGTAAAGATTTAAAACTTTATATGGAAACAAAGGTACATACAATATACCTGAAAAATCCTGGTTGGAAGTCTGTTTTATCTGCAAGATCTATCTGTCTGTAAGATCTATCTCTACTTGTCCACATACACTAACTTAGATCCTACAATGAACCTGGCGAATTCTCGCACAGGCGTGAATCAAAATAACAGCACAGAAGAAGGGTGCAAAATAACCCTTTATTGAATCAAACTAATTTAACACAAAGCACGGACTTCGTGCGTTACAAAAACACCGTTCACTTGCTGCGGTAACTAAACGTAGACTATAATATAAATCAAATCTGAAAAATAAACGAGTGCAAGAACGCACTTCAAAATTACGCCTAAGAGAGGGAGTCACAGAAATCTAACCGGCGTATACTAAACTGATAAGGCCTAGGGGCTTACTAGTGTGACCCCGAAATAACGACGAAACGTGCGCTAAGCTAGCGAAACACGCTCTGAATAAACTGAGAGTATCACACGTATAAATAGCACTTCACTTAACTTCACTAACATCCTGGCGAGAGAATGTGAGGGGAAGTTGAGAAATTTAGAACAGGAACACTTGAAATAAATTTGTTATGCAAATTAAGAAAAACCTGCAATGTAACCACAATAAAAACACTGTTTTTTAAATAAAGTTTTATTTTCAAAAGCCGTGCAAAACAGAACTCAACACGAAAGGCAAGAAACGGAAAAAATAAGAATATAAGAATTTAATCAGTTTAATTAATAAAGAAGTACAGAATAAAGGTAGTAATTTTAACTAATGTGTTAGTTAAAATTTTCCTAAAAAGAAGTTTAATTATTTTATTAGTCAGATTTCATTGAATATGTTCGAAGTGAACTATATATAGTTATACTATATATAGTCTTTTTTGACATTCTACTTATTTGAAATTCGACTATTCCCTATTAGTGGATTCGTATTGAAAGCCTACCGAATAATTCTACAACGATACGAGTGAAAAGCCAGGAAAAAATGGCTTGAATAAACTGAGATTGGGGTTGAATAAACTGGCTATTTTCTTCAACTGCAAACAAATACAAGATAGTTTCAGTTTTTAAATCCCCACCTCAAAGACAACCTTCTTATTAGGCGGTTAATAAAATTAGTGTCCTTCAGCTTAACCAGCAAGCTTAATAGAACACTTTTCGTATTGCATATATCACAATGGTTTTATTTCCTTAAATTTTTAGGTAATTTTCGACCTGTATTACTCAAACTGAATATACTCGTATATTGTCTCTGTATATATATGTATGTGTGTCTCTGTACATACAAATTCTAATGTAGATCAAAAGAATGCATACGAATATGAATAAGTTAATTTCCTTGAGATTTTAATGCTCCTGAAAACATACTGACGCATAGTGACAGCTAAATAACCAACAAAACATAAAAATCTGCAGATGTGAGATTACTGTTTTATCACTGCAAAAGTAAAACCACGTATGCAGGCTTTTCTGCGATTTAACAATGCATTATTTTTTCATTTTATTTAGTTTATTATTATTATATTTATCATTTTTATTTTATAACTATTTTAGCACGATTTTTTTTATCACACGGAGGACCCGAAATAGAAATAATTACTCAATTTAATATTATGTAGTTCCTATTACCTTGCTTTTGAACTGTTTCACATACTATTCTTAGCCTTATCATTACTTAAATGTGCCTTGCACCTTAAATACAGAGTATCCTGAAATTCTGTAAAGATTTAAAACATTATATTAAAACAGAGGTACATGCATTAAATCTAGTAATACATTAAATCAGCTTAACAAACTGTTTCATACAAAGAATTTTCACACCTGTAATTAAGCATAAATAGTTCAAAAATTGTAGTTGGAGGGCTGATCATCATATCACATTAAAGGTAATAATTAAAGTGGCTTTGAAAAATTATGAATATCTTTTCCTAGTGAATAAAATTAGTGTTAATACTATGTAATTGGCTTCTTGCATGTCCAGAAAATGTTTTAAGTGTTACTCTTTTTATAATCTTTGTGAATCTGCTACTGTATTCTCTATTAATGGAACGCTCAAGTACGCTCTATGTTCAATTGAAACAAATATTCTCCTTCATTCCTTGACGTTTATTCTTTTGCAGTATACCCAGTTAATAATTTTGTTGAAATGTTCATTATTTTATGGATCACCTTGGGTATTTTGATACGTAGCTATGCATGTTATGCAAACTGCAACTAAATTAATTACTTCATTTCATACCAGGTAATGTAAACATGATAAAATAAAAGTTTTATGACAGCGTTGTATTTCTTAAAGCAGTCTGGGAAGTAAGTCCCCAAGGTAATAAATAATATGCAGCATTTATTATCTTTTGAAGTAATTGATTTTTAATTTTCTTCTCTCCTCTAGTTACTTACAGGTATCTTACACTTTAAATACCATGAGACCGAATATTCTGTAAAGATTTTAAAAATTATGAAAGAAAAAAAAAGGAGGTGTACATGAAATCTAATTTTAACAACAATAAATTTCGAAAAGAGGATTTAACCCCTTTTGTTAAGCATAAATAGCCCAGATTTTCTTTTTTGATGAATGTTTATAATACACTTCTAAAGCTAAATATTAAAGCAAATTTCAAAACTGATAAGTAATTTCTGGTGGTGGATGTTATGCCAAGTAATGGACGTCTTGCATGTGAAGGAAATTTAAAATTAAATTAAATAATTTTATATAATTTTTGCTAATAATTCTTCTCCATGAATAATAATTCCACTGCGTGCGTTGTTCCTTTGCAGAAAAATATTCTAACCGTTTATTCTTTTACATTTGCGGCAACCAAACACGCGTAATGTGTAACGTGCACATGTGAGATTAGTGTTGCACCATTGTATGAGTATTTCGATATATTCATGCTTTTCTGTGATATGAGAATGAATTATTTTTTCATTTTTTAGTTAATTTACCCCTCTTTTTTTCAGACTTGCCATTCCGTAAACAGCTCAGAAAAAAAAATATTTCCTAAAGAAAGTAATCATTAATATGCAACATTTATTATCTTGCAAACTAATAATTTTTTAATCTTCTTCTCACCTGTGTTTACTTACATGTATCTTAGACTTTAGCTACGAAGTTACCTAAAACTCTGTAAAGATCTTAAAAAATTACGAAAAGAACAGAAAAAGGGGGCACATGGAATTCCAGTTTAAATAACAAAAAAACTTCAAAAAGAGGATATCGCCCTTTTTATTCAGTATAAATAATTCAGATTTCCTTTTTTTTAGCACTGTTTTTAATATCCCTGTAAAGATAAATATTAAACCAACTTGAGAAACTCAAAAGTAGTTTCTACTGGTGGATGTTCTGAGCAATGGCTTCTGTGCCATGTAATGGGCTTCCCGCAATTGAAGGAAATGTGTAATTAAATTAATTAATTATGCGTAAACTTTGCTAAGGTTATAGCGTTTTTCTCTATGAATAATAAATTCAACTGCATGCATTCCTTCCTTGCAGAAAAATATTTTAACCTCTTTTAAATTTATTTTTTGCATTATACCTTGCCAATAATTTTTAAAAAAAGTTTTTGAAGTTTGGTGTAGTTTGGTTTATTTAACTACAACAAAACACTCGATTGGTTAACAGAAGGGACGCCATCGTAGAGGACTTTCCAAGGGAAACTGTATCGTAGGGACGTTACACTTTAGCAAAAAACCACTAAAACGTCCATGCAGCCAGCGCGTTCATAGTGATTCGAACCCGGAATGAACTACCAATATTAAGCAATTTAATCGTCATCCTCTTATTACGAAGGATTTAGCCCTAGTGTGATTCAGCTTAACCAATAAACGTTACATAAAGCTTTTCTTGTCTCATTTATGCACATTGGTTTTATTTCCGCATCTTTTTATAGGCAATTTTCTCCTGTAGTACTGAAACTTAATAAATAATGTGTATATGTATATGTAGTGTCCTTAGCTTAACTAGTGAACTTAATAGAACACTTTTCGTTTTGCATAAGTAGTTTCAGCTGGTGAATGCACTGAGCAATGGCTTCTTTGCCATGGAATGTGCTTTTCGAAATTGAAGGAAATGTGTAATTGAATAAATTAATTATGTGTAAACGTTGCGGATGTTATGCAGTGTTGAAAGAAAATGAATGAAATGTTCAACTATGAATGAAAAATTCAACTAAATGCATTCTTCCCTTGTAGAAAACTATTTTAACCTCTTTGAAATTTATTTTTTACATTATATCTTTGTAGGGACATTAGGTAGTTTTTGGAAGCGGGATAAATAAAAAATTTGTAACGCCTTTGCCGGGAATCGAACCGCGGACTCTGGAATTCCCGTCGAGGGTGGTGACTACTACACAACAAAGGCGAGAGAAATACCTTATAGCTTTTCAATAATTCTTTTAAAATTTGTAATGGACTTTGATGTGGTTTGGATTATGTAACTGAAGGAAATCATTCAATGGGTTGAGGGAAAGAATGCCACTGTAGAGGACTTTCTAAGGGAAACTGTATCGTATGGACGTTACACATGAGCAAAACCACTAAAACGTCCATGGAGCCAGCGCACTCACCGTGATTCGAACCCGGAACGAACTACCAATGTTAAGAGATTTAATCGGCATCCTCCTATAAGACAGGATTTAGCTTTAGTGTATTACACCTTAAGCAATAAACTTTACAAAAACTTTTCTTCTTTCATTTATGTACGCTGGTTTTATAGTCGCATCTTGGGTAAATTTTTCCCATGTAGTACTGAAACTTAATATAGACAGCATATGTATGCATATGTGTGTGTGTGTGTGTATATATGTATATAAGAATTCTACTATAGATCAAAAGGATGCATAAGAATATGAATTAGATAAATTACTTGAGTGCTGCTGATAACATACTGAGGTAAATAACCGTCAGAATAAAAAAAACCTGAAGATAGGAGTTTAGTGTTTCCTAACTACTACAGTAACCTAATATATGTACGTTTTACTAATTTCGCATCTCTGTGAACCCCCAAAATGCTTACAAATTTAATCATTGCGTCTTTATACCATAGTGTTTACGTGCAATAAATATTGTTGCGTGCGTACGGGCTCGTTACGAAATGAATGCACAAGTCCGATGAAAAATTCTCAAAATTTATTATTATCACAACAAAAAATGCTTACGTTTTCTCAGATATTCATGCAATATTACAATATCTCACAGTAGTTATCTTTTTAACTACTCAAACGTTCAAGAGAACTTAATTCAAAACAGCTAAAGAAAGCTAATCCGCGAAATCACTACCGTCAACAAGACCAGTTTTTTTTAAAACAATCTCTTAAAACAACAACGAGCTAACTAAAATCACATGAACTGATAGGTTTTCCTCCTTTTATAAGATTTTAAATGCGGGAGAATTTTCTAGCACTTTCTCGAAACCAAAAAGGTATATTTATTTATTAAATGTTAAATGCACGTGCTTTTGTATTTTTAATTTTCCGGCTTAGCTTTCCTTTAATATTCGTCACGCGCTGCTCTGCACGGGGAATAAAACAATTTAATTTATAGGTCTACTAATATTAGTTGTTTAAATACCAAATTCGTAACAATATTTTTTTTTTTTTTTTTTTTTTTTGTATTTGCTTTCCTTCGTGGTGTTGCAATCCTACAATGAACCTGGCGAACTCTCGCACAGGCGTGAATTAAATACCAGCGCAGCAAAAGGGTGCAAAATAAACTTTTATTAAATTAAATTAATTTAAAAGAAAGGTACGGACTTCGTGCGTTCACTATTGGTGGTAACTAAACGTAGACTATAATACAAATCAAATCTGAAAAATATAGAGTGCAAGAACGCCCTTCAATTTGCGACTAAGAGGTGAACTCATAGAAATCTAACAGGCGTGATACTAAACTGATAAAGCCAAGAGGCTTACTAGCGTGACCGCGAAATAGCAACGTAACGTGCGCTTGGCTTGCGAAACACGTTCTGAATAAACTGAGATAATCACACATTTAAATAGCACTTCACTTCACTTAAATTTACACCCTGGCGAGGGAATGTGAGGGGAAGTTGATAAGTTTAGAACAGGAAAACTTAAAATGAATATGTTATGCAAAATATGGAAAACCCTACATGTCTACCAGAATGTAGAAACCTGCTTATGTAAATTACTGTTGCTTCATTCAGGATCAATCCTAAATATTCAGGTTCTTCTGTGATATAACAATGTATTCTTTTTCTTTTTTTAGCTAATTTCTCCCCTCTTTTCTTTCAGGCCTATCAATTCGTAAAAAGGCCAGAGAGGAAATAATATCGCCAGGTAATAAATAACATGCATTATTTACTATCTTGCGAATTTGTTTTTTATCGTCTTCTTCTGCCCTGTATTTACTCACAAGTGTCTTACATTTTAAGTACCAGATGTCCTAAAACTCTGTAAAAATTTGAAAACATTTTAACGAAAAAAAAAAAAAAAAAAAAAAGATGAGTGTACATGAAATCTAGTTTAGACAGCAATAAATTTCAAACAGAGGTTCCCCCCTCCCCTTTTGTTAAGAATAAAAGCTCCGATTTCCTTATTTTAGGGCTGATTATAATAGCACTGATAGCATACAATACTGAGCGTACAGCCTCTTTTCCAAATTCAGAGAAAGATGTTCACTTTTTACTAGTGGAAAGAGCCTGAATATAATGCCATAAGCTTTGCCACACACTCTGTACATATGTTCAGAACAGGTGAAATTTGTGTTGAAGGTGATACCCAGATGTTTAGCAGAATTCACCTTCGGGATGCGTGCTTTGTTCCCGCTGTCTTTCTTTATATTGCTTCTAGGAGCGCTCCAGGTAATTAGTGCTTTAGAGTCGATCCGCAGAACAGGATAAGGGGCGTGACCAGTAGTCACGTGGTCACCGTGTTGGTTAAGAGGTTCCAAGGCGACGATCTGCAAAAATAAATAATTTCTTGGCAAAATTGCTGTAAGAATTCAATAAAGTATCTTAATAGTAATAGTAGAACATGCCATCGAATCTATAAATTTGGTCTCATTACAGATATTTCCGTAGGGAACGTAAGATAAATCAGGAAATGTGTAGTTTTGTAGTCACGTGATATTCACGCCCTTCAAGATGAACACGAGTAGCAATATTTGGCAGATATACAAAATGAAAATACACAGTTTGAACCTTGTCGTAAACTAGGCTGCGAACAACAATTTATTCAGTAAAAACGTATTAGCTATCTGTAGCGTTGTGACCACGGCTAGCTGTAAAATTGTTAAACAAAACTGGTAATATTTAAAACAGACAAACTTTAACATTTAACAAAAGGAATTTAATTAAACAGAAACACTACGTAAAGAAAGTTGCATGACAAAAGTAACAAGAAGTAACACAAAGAAATATTACTCAAAATGAAAATAAAAAGTTCATGTTTATAGTTCTCTGCCGAAACTCAAACTAACTAGTTCGGGCGTAAGTTTTTTGAATAGCGTCCGATAAGGTGGCGCTGCAGTACATGAGGCTATTTGCTAGCGTTCGTTACAGACTCCCCCTCGGGCTCTGACGAAGTCCCGCAAAGAGTCCGTGTTCGATAGATCAATTTTTGCGAGCTCTGCCTCTTTTCCTTATGGGAGTCACAGGACCTAGGGCTTTCGATGGAGGCAGTTTATATGGTTTCATCATATTGGTATGATAAGTACCTAACACTTGATCAGGAGTAGCAGGATCTGCAATGTCATATGTTGTCTGAGATCTGTTAGTAATCACTAGATACGGACCTTCGCGTTTAGGCATCAATTTTTTACTTTTCTTGTGTATGGATTCACTGACTGGATTCATAATTATCCAAACTTTGTCACCAGGCTGATAGTAAGTTTGTCTACGTCATTTATCAAAGTATTCTTTTCTTTTGTCTTGTTTTTGTTCGACACGCTCCCTGATTTGAGGTGTTAAACGGACGAATTCTTTCAGATACGGCGTAATTTCAGCAACAAAGTTGTCGTTTGCAGCAAGTGCTCTTAAATCGTGATTAACGTCATCCGTCTTTCTAAGTTCTCTTCCGAACTGCAAATAAGTAGCAGTATGACCTGTAGTGTCACATATTGCTGTATTCATGACAAAACGAATCATGGGCAGTTTTTCTTCCCAAGTATCATGAGCATGACCGACTAGTATATCTAGTTTGGGTTTTAAATCTCTGTTATTTCGTTCGGAGGGATTTGCTTGAGTGTGATAAACAGGAATAACTTTTTGTTTAATACCAAGGAAGTTACGTCTTTGCTGCATTACCGCGCTAACAAATTGTGTGCCATTATCACTAATCAACCTTCTGGGTAAACCATAACGTAAAAAAACTTCTTCAATTTAAATTTTTACACAGTTTTCCGCAGTGGCTTCTTCCAATGCGAAGAGCTCTATCCATTTCGTACTGGTGTATTTCAATAAGAAAAATCCATTTTTTCCCAGTTGGGGTTTCTGGAAGTGGGCCAAAAAGGTCTATAGCAAGTGTTTCAAACCTTTATGCATGCACAGGTGTTCGAAGTAATTCAGCAGGTTTCTGGTTATTTGGTTTATGCCGATAAGCGATAAGCGATGAGCAACGGAGGACGTGGGCACTGTCCCTTTACCAAAAGGTTAATCGGTATAGCACCACGTCCACCTATATCTAGAGCCTAAAGAGGAATCACAAGACGCCACCACCGGGCGCTCAAACCCAGAGCCAAATTCAACCCGGGCGCAGTTCAACAGACCAAATGCCCACGAAAGACAGACCCAACAACCGCCCAGGCTCCACATTTTTTAAATAAAATAACAAAAGCATGCAGGGCCAAAAGGGCGAGTTTTGACAATAAGCAAAAATTTTACAAAGGTGTAATACACACAAATATAGAATATACATAAGTTAAAGTACAGTCTGATGTTGGGCAGCCCAATAATATACAATGAGTAAAATATAGACAGTAGAATTGGACTTAATGACAATATAACATAAAAATAGAGAACATAGTGACATAATGAATGTAAATGATTACAGCAATACACAGAGGATATACCAAAAGAAATAAAAATAAAAGAATACAATAGCCATCAGTGTGTGACTGGAAGTACTGATACATGGGAAATGCGTAAAGCATTCAGAATTCGATATAATTCAGAAGACTAAGAACTGGATCGGGATACATTGCATAGCCAAGTACATATATTTGACAAAGCAACATATTGAAAGTCAGTGTAATAAACTAGATATTCGCTATGACAAAGTCATTTTACAATACCGCAGGTAGTAATGTGATACAGAAGAAGTAGGTAGCGTATAATATAATTTGATCTCGGTACGCATTCAATCCCTATAGTACAACAATAGTTAGGAAAAAGGAATATGTTATACAAAATATGTTTAGCATGCAACTGTGTTTAAGATATACAAAGGTCGATACATTGGTTACTACCAATTATGGTACAGAATTCGTACCAAACTTAGTAACAGAATGCAATAGCGGCACTATACAACTGATCACGTGGTATTGTGGGGAAAACATGCAATAAGGCTAATTATACGATTATGAGGAATAAAAATAACATATTTAGCCTGCATAAAAGTTAACGAATATAGGATACCATACAATACTATACAATATTACAGTACAATACAATAAAAAAAATTAACATATTTAACCTGTACTAAAAGCCAACTGATATAAGATACTATACAATACCACAATACAATACGATCCGATTGCACTCAGCACAATTTTTCACATATTCTGAGATATACTTTCTCATACTAGGAAAGTAATACCTGGAGGCAATCTTATGGTACGTGCCTTCAGTTACACAATGTCCTGCAGTGGGAGAATCGTGATACTGTTGTAGAACTCGTTCTCGCTCTTGACAAGGGACAACTAACTCAGCCTCTTCAGAGTCTGTGTCCGAAGAGTAACGATATAAAACTCCTTGATTCATGAGATATCCTCTACTATTCCAATTTACATAATTTTCATCTTTTTTGCCACTCTCAAAACACTCTATAATCTTCCTTACATCTTCATCTTTCATTTGTTCCTCACGAATGTCTTTAGATTTCCGGGATGGTAAATCTATAGAAACAGCATTTAAATCACAAACAAAGTCATTGTTTGCATAAGATGGTCTAGAAAGAAAGTCTGCTATAACATTGGATTTGCCTGGAGTGTAGACAATTTTTGGATGATATGACTGGATTTGAAGGGCCCATCGAGCCAAACGATCAAATGGTGATTTAATACTCATTTGTCATTTAAGAGGTTGATGGTCAGATGCAATTATTATTTCTTGGTTTTCTATATAACCACGGAAATTCTCAAGAGCCGAAACTACTGCAAGAGTTTCTCTTTCGGTAGTTGAATAATTTCTTTCTCCTGAGGTTAGCAATCGACTTGCATACTCGATCTCACGTTCCTCTGGGCCTTCTCCTTGGATAAGGACTGCTCCTGAAGCATAATTACTGGCATCTGTCCTAATGATGAACGGTTTATTTCCGTCAGGTTGAGATAACACAGGCGGTGAAAACAACCTTTTTTTCAACTCTTCAAATGCTTTTTGTTCGGTTTCACCCCATTTTGATGGGATAATTAGTACTGCTGAAACATTATTTTTCGGCTGTTTGGATTTTAATTCCATTTACATTATCAGAGTTATGCAAGAATCATATGACATGGATTAGTCTCGAAGTGACCCAGTGCAAAGCGTGATTACTAATTTTAGAATACAATGAGAAATTAATTTACGCTGCTAATTTAAATTATAATTTATCTTTTACACATTCTTTGTTTTTCTTACACAATATATGTACGTGTAAGGTAAAAAATATGTATCTTCGAATTATACTTTAAAAAAAGTCCTTTTTTGTGTCACAATACCTATATTAGAACAAGGCTATATATAAATCTAATATATATCCTGAGTCGCGCTTTCGAGACATGTAAAACGCAATTTCAATTTCGTCAATCCGCCGAGTAGAACGCGAGATATCGAACTGTCCTCTTTCCCCCCCCGCAGTGTACAGATTCAATTTAGATGAAAATGAAGTATAAGAAAGTGACTAAGTTAAATTACTTGAGATTTTAGTGTTGTTGGAAACATACTAATGAAGATCGACAGCTAAATAAACATAAATATGTAAAAATCTGGGTATGTGAGATTATTGTTGACAGTTCACTTAAATTTACACCCTGGCGAGGAAATGTGAGGGGAAGTTGATAAGTTTAGAACAGGAAACTTAAAATGAATATGTTATGCAAAATATGGAAAACCCTACATATCTACCAGAATGTAGAAACCTGCTTATGTAAATTACTGTTGCTTCATTCAGGATCAATCCTAAATATTCAGGTTCTTCTGTGATATAACAATGTATTCTTTTTCTTTTTTTAGCTAATTTCTCCCCTCTTTTCTATCAGGCCTATCAATTCGTAAAAAGGCCAGAGAGGAAATAATATCCCCAGGTAATAAATAACATGCATTATTTACTATCTTGCGAATTTGTTTTTTATCGTCTTCTTCTGCCCTGTATTTACTCACAAGTGTCTTACATTTTAAGTACCAGATGTGCTAAAACTCTGTAAAGATTTGAAAACATTTTAACGAAAAAAAAAAAAAAAAAAAAAGATGAGTGTACATGAAATCTAGTTTAGACAGTAATAAATTTCAAACAGAGGTTCCCCCCTTCCCTTTTGTTAAGAATAAAAGCTCCGATTTCCTTATTTTATAGCTGATTATAATAGCACTGATAGCATACAATACTGAGCGTACAGCCTCTTTTCCAAATTCAGAGAAAGATGTTCACTTTTTACTAGTGGAAAGAGCCTGAATATAATGCCATAAGCTTTACACACACTCTGTACATATGTTCAGACCAGGTGAAATTTGTGTTGAAGGTGATACCCAGATAGTTAGCAGAATTCACCTTCGGGATGCATGTTTTGTTCCGGCTGCCTTTCTTTATATTGCTTCTAGGACCGCTTCAGGTATTTAATGCTTCAGAGTCGATTCGCAGAACAGGTTAAGAGAGAGAAGGGTTCGTGACCAGTAGTCACGTGGTCACCGTGTTGATTAAGGGTTTCCAAGGCGACGGTCTGCAAAAATACATAATTTCTTGGCAGAAATGCTGCAAGAATTCAATAAAGTATCTTAATAGTAAAAGTAGAACATGCCATCGAATCTATAAAAACTTGGTCTCATTACAGATATTTTCGTAGGGAACGTAAGATAAATCAGGAAATGAGCAGGTTTGTAGTCACGTGATATTCACGCCTTCAAGATGAACACGAGTAGCAATATTTGGCAGATATACAAAATGAAAATACATAAGCTGGATGCACTACAAAATACAACACAATGCAGCAGAAGATAATCAATATGTGACTGTAAAATTGGAGAAACTATAAACATATTTACAGATACTTGATGCACAGAGTTCAGCGAAGTTACACAGTTCACAAATTTCGGTATCACATAGCGGTGACATCCACTGTCGGTGCAGTACGAAAGGTACAAATATGATAAAATACAAATAAATGAGCAATAATGCACTTAAAAAATATAAAGAACGCATATTAACAGAGGAAACTATGTACATATATTTGGAATAAGAATTCGTAACTCCTTTATATTCTGCAACATCAGCCGTGCACGAGCAGTGCTTTTGCTCCTGGGCGAGCCCATTGTTATAGATTGAGGGTCATCATAATGTAATGGCTCATCGGTGTATATCTGTGTGTACATATAAATTCTAATCAAAAGGATGAATAAGTTAAACCTTCGACCGCGTCTGGCATGAGGGGCTCATTTTTAAGCTCATATCTGCTCATTTTGATAGAGACCTCATTCTTTTAATCTATTGCTTTATTAAGGACAGAAAATTCTATGTCAGTATTGGTTGTGACAAATCTTAATGTCAAACTCTAAATGCCGGCGTGGCTCAGGAGTCAATTATCGGACCTCCTTTATTTGTTTTACGTCGCAGATTTCCCAAAGTATAACATGGACAACAACACTTTCCTAGGATGCTACGCGGACGATACTTCGTTAGCTACGACTTCCCTCAGAGCCGAAATAGCGGTTTCTAAATTACAGAGCATCATCCCCGCAGTGGAACATTGGTGCCCAAAATGGCGTATTGCTATCAATGCGCAGAAATCTCAGTTGCTCATTATCCGCAAGAAGACTCCAAGAACCCCTTTAAATGGGACTTTAAAACTTTTTGACATAGATGTGCCTATTGTAAATAAGGCTGTTTATCTTGGTGTCGTCATGAATAATAAACTCAGTTGGAAAGACCATGTGACTAAAGCCAGAAGTAAGGCTATAGCTGCACTTACTAGTATTTCTTCTATTATGGGCAAAAACTCAAAGTTAAACCTCGCTAAAAAGAGACATTTATATACGGCGGTTATCCACCCATTTTCTCGTACGCGTCCCCGGCGTGGGCGGCGGCCACACTTAGAGATATAAATAAATTGCAAATTCTCCAAAACAAAGCCCTGCGTTTAATGACAAACGCACACTACTTTGTCTCTAATGACACGCTTCACAGAGACCTAAAAATTGAGCCTGTTGACAAATGTTTTCACCGCACCAACAGCAGTTTCTTCGATAGAGCTGTCAGTTGCTCGTACCTTGCTCAATTCAACACGTTTGATTATATACCTCTGCAAGAGGACTACAAAATAAGGCCACACGCTGCACATATCACGAGGAATGCAAATTTCCCTACTTAATTATGATAGCGCACGAACACTTTGTACATATGTAAATATTTATTTTAATTGGATTTGTATTTTATTTTGTACCATATTTGTGTATTTATGTACCCTGTAAATAGTTTTATTTTATTTTTACTTTCTGTGTATTGTTTTATACATGTATATGTCACGAACAGACACTTCTCAGATTGCGCGACACCAGGCTTTTCTTGGTATTTCTCCCCTTGTGACGCATGGTCACCTCCTCTCACCTACCTATGATGCCTCCTTGGCCCGTCCTGTTTTTACCGTCACGTGCCCATACGGCTAATTCCATCATTGAGCAGGACACGTCGCGCTCCGAGCGATATCTCTGCGATACTGACTGACTGAATGAATAAGTTAATTTGTTTGGGATTTTAGTGCTGCTAAAAGCATACTAGAACATGAACCTCTGCAGATATGAGCTTAAATTCATAACTGCAACAATTACCCCACATATGCAGGCTTTCCTGTAATATAAGAATATATTTTTTATTTTATTTAGTTATCATTTTTACTCATTTTTTGGCAGGGTGTCAATCCCGTGAAGAAACGGAAAAGGAAATAATTACTCAAAGTAATGGTATGTGATTTCCATTATCTTGTGAATAAGTTGATTCATATCTTCTTCTGCCTTGCGATTACTTAAATGTGTCTTGCACCTTACATGCAGAGTAATCTAAATGTGTCTATAGAGTAATCTAACACCTGTAAAGATTTAAAACTGATTATTAAAAAAAGGTACCCTCATGAAATCCAATATGCATAACAATCACTGTCAAAGATAAGGTTTTTCTCTCTTTTCTTAAGTGTAAATAGCTCTAAAAACTTAGTTGGAAGGGTGTTAATAAACAAATGTTAATAAATAAAAAAAACATATTTCGAGTAATTATACTCTAACTGTCCCTTTTCTGAATTAAAAAGATTGTAATTAAAAAAAAATTTTTTTTGGTTATTCATATTACTATGCTAATAATGCTTCATTTTAAATGTTAACCATAAGCAATGTCCCTTTAATATCGTCACTGCATAAAGGCGCTCGCTAGACATTTGCACGGTGGCGCCGATTAGGCTTGGCGCGAGCCTGCGCCGCACAGACCTTAGCAGCAGAGGGAAAGAACTTCTGACGCAAAATGGCGCGTGTTCTCTATTTATAGAAGCGGTTACGTAATAAGCTCGAATGTTCTGGAAAGTACTGGTCTAGGGGGAAGATCCTAAATTGCAGAAAGTTAACTAAAGTTGATGGTTCGCAGAGCAAAGCCATCCTATTTTTTTAAATATTTTACACACATATAAATACCTGTGAGTGGGAGACTGTAAATACAAATTCTCATTTAGATCAAAAGTTTGCATAAATATATTAATAAGTTCAACTACTTGAGATTTTTTAATAAGTTCAACTACTTGAGATTTTTTAATAAGTTAAACTTCTTGAGATTTTATTTCTGTTGGAAACATACTGATGCAAATCGATAATAAAATAACTACGAGAATATTAAAAAAAAACCTGAATTTGCGAGATTAATCCGAAATATTCTGTTTTTTCTGTGATGTGGCAATGTATTACTTTTTGTTTTATTTTTTTTAATTCCCCACCCTTTTCTTTTTTAGGTTTTAAACCCGGTGAAGAAATAACAATGGAAGTAACAGGCCAAGGTAAATTTATGTAGTTTTTATTATCTGGAGAGTGAATTGTTTTATATCTTCTTTGCCCTGTAATTACTTAGATAGGTCCTATATTTTAAATGCAAAAAGTACTAAAATTCTGTAAACATTTATTTAAAAAAATTATGGGGGTATATGAAATCCAATTTTCAAAAAATAAATTTTAAGGAGGGGATTTTCCACCCATTTATTAAGTATGAATAGCTCAGATTTCCTTCTTTTAGGGCTGTTTATAATACCACTGATAGCATATAATACTGAGCATACAGTCTCTTTTTCAAATTCAGAGAAAGATGTTCACTTTTTAGTAGTGGAAAGAACCTGAATATAATGCCATAAGCTTTGCCACACACTCTGTACATATGCTCAGACCAGATGAAATTTGTGTTGAAGGTGATACCCAGATAGTTAGCAGAATTCACCTTCGGGATGCATGTTTTGTTCCGGCTGTCTTTCCTTATATTGCTTCTAGGAGCGCTTCAGGTATTTAGTTCTTTAGAGTCGATCCGCAGAACAGGTTAAGAGAGAGAAGGGGCGTGACCAGTAGTCACGTGGTCACCGTGTTGGTTAAGAGGTTCCAAGGCGATGGTCTGCAAAAATACATAATTTCTTGGCAAAAATGCTGTAAGAATTCAATAAAGTATCTTAATACTAATAGTAGAACATGCCATCGAATCTATAAACTTGGTCTCATTAGAGATATTTCCGTAGGGAACGTAAGATAAATCAGGAAATGAGCAGGTTTTGTAGTCACGTGATAGTCACGTCCTTCAAGATGAACACGAGTAGCAATATTTGGCAGATATACAAAATGAAAATACACAGTTTGAACCTTGTCGTAAACTAGGCTGTTAACAACAATTTACTCAGTGAAAACTTATTAAATATCTGTAGCTTTGTGACCACGGCTAGCTGTAAAATTGTTAAACAAAACTGGTAAAATTTAAACCAGACAAACTTTAACATTTAACAAAAGGATTTTAATTAGCAGAAACACTACGTAAAGAAAGTTACATTACAAAACTAACAAGAAGTAACACAAAGAAATATTACTCAAAATGCACCTAGGGCTTTCGATGGAGGCAGTTTGTATAGTTTCATCATATTGGTATGATAAGTACCTAACACTTGATCACGAATAGCAGGATCTGCAATGTCATATGTTGTCTGAGATCTGTTAGTAATTACTAGATACGGACCTTCGCGTTTAGGCATCAATTTTTTACTTTTCTTGTGTATGGATTCATTGACTGGATGCATAGTTATCCATACTTTGTCACCAGGCTGATAGTAAGTTTGTCTACGTCTTTTATCAAAGTATTCCTTTCTTTTGTCTTGTTTTTGTTCGACACGCTCTCTGATTTGAGGTGTTAAACGGACGAATTCTTTCAGATACGACGTAATTTCAGGAACAAAGTTGTCGTTTTCAGTAAAGCTCTTAAATTGTGATTAACGTCATCCGTCGTCCTAAGTTCTTTTCGGAACTGCAAATAAGCAGCGGTATGACCTGTAGTGTCACATATTGCTGTATTCATGGCAAAACGAATCACGGGAAGTTTTGCTTCCCAAGTATCATGAGCATCACCGACTAGTATAGCTAGTTTGGGTTGTAAATCTCTGTTCTTTCGTTCGGAGGGATTTGCTTGAGGGTGATAAACAGGAATAAGTTCTTGTTTAATACCAAGGAAGTTACAGGTTTGCTGCATTACCGCACTAACGAATTGTGTGCCATTATCACTAATCAACCTTCTGGGTAAACCTTAACGTAAAAACACTTCTTCAATTTAGATTTTTGCACAATTTTTCGCAGTGGCTTCTTCCAAGGCGAAGAGCTCTATCCATTTCGTACTGGTGTCTTCAATAAGAAAAATCCATTTTTTCCCAGTTGGGGTTGCTGAAAGTGGGCCTATAAGGTCTATAGCAAGTGTTTCAAACCTTTGTGCATACACAGGTGTTCGAAGTAGTCCAGCAGGTTTTTGGTTATTTTGTTTATACCGATTGCACTCAGCACAGTTTTTCACATATTCTGAGATATACTTTCTCATACTAGGAAAGTAATACCTGGAGGCAATCTTATGGTACGTGCCTTCAGCTCCACAATGTCCTGCAGTGAGGGAATCGTGATACTGTTGTAGAACTCGTTCTCGCTCTTGACAAGGGACAACTAACTGAGCCTCTTCAGAGTCTGTGTCGGAAGAGTAACAATATAAAACTCCTTGATTCATGAGATATCCTCTACTATTCCAATTTACATAATTTTCATCTTTTTTGCCACTCTCAAAACACTCTATCATCTTCCTTACATCTTCATCTTTCATTTGTTCCTCACGAATGTCTTTAGATTTCCGGGATGGTAAATCTATAGAAACAGCATTTAAATCACAAACAAAGTCATTATTTGCATAAGATGGTCTAGAAAGAAAGTCTGCTATAACATTGGATTTGCCTGGAGTGTAGACAATTTTTGGATGATATGACTGGATTTGAAGGGCCCGTCGAGCCAAACGACCAGATTGTGATTTAATACTCATTTGTCATTTAAGAGGTTGATGGTCAGATGCAATTATTATTTCTTGGTTTTCTATATAACCGCGGCCCGTCTCAAGAGCCTAAACTACTGCAAGAGTATCTCTTTCGGTAGTTGAATAATTTCTTTCTCCTGAGCTTAGCAATCGACTTGCATACTCGATCTCACGTTCCTCTGGGCCTCCTCCTTGGATAAGGACTGCTCCTAAAGCATAATTACTGGCATCTGTCCTAATGATGAACGGTTTATTTCCGTCAGGTTGAGATAACACAGGCGGTGAAATCAACCTTTTTTTCAACTCTTCAAATGCTTTTTGTTCGGTTTCACCCCATTTTGATGGGATAATTAGTACTGCAGAAAAATTATTATTCGGCTGTTTGGATTTTAATTCCATTTACATTATCAGAGTTATGCAAGAGTCATATGACATGGATTAGTCTCGAAATGACCCAGTGCAAAGCGTGATTACTAATTTTAGAATACATTAGGAAATTAATTTACGCTGCTAATTTAAATTATAATTTATCTTTTACACATTCTTTGTTTTTCTTACACAATATATGTACGTGTAAGGTAAAAAATATGTATCTTCGAATTATACTTTAAAAAAAAGTCCTTTTTTGTGTCACAATACCTATATTAAAACAAGGCTATATATAAATCTAATATATATCCTGAGTCGCGCTTTCGAGACATGTAAAACGCAATTTCAATTTCGTCAATCCGCCGAGTAGAACGGGAGATATCGAACTGTCCTCTTTCCCCCCCCCCGCAGTGTACAGATTCTAATTTAGATCAAAATGAAGTATAAGAAAGTGACTAAGTTAAATTACTTGAGATTTTAGTGTTGTTGGAAACATACTAATGAAGATCGACAGCTAAATAAACATAAATATGTAAAAATCTGGGTATGTGAGATTATTGTTGACATTTTTCTGTCATGTGAAAATGTAATACAGTATCATTTTCTTTAGTTAACTTATTCCATCCTTTTCTTTAGGCTCTAAGTTCGGTGAACCCAGAAAGAAAATAGTCCCCCAAGGTAATAATAATGCAACTTTTTATTTTCTTGCTTATGAATTGCTTCATATATTCCTCAGTACTGTTATTGCATACATGGGACTTATACGTTAAATACAGATTAACCTAAATATCTGTAGAAAATTTAAAAAACACATTTAAAAGAAAACGAAATATTAGTGCGTGAAATCCTGTATGCAAAACAGTATATTCCAATATCATATCATCTCAATATCAATATATCTTAAATAATTATAATTATGCCATGTAATGGACTTATTTAATGTGAAGGAAATATTTTCTCTGTAGTCCTAAATATATATTGTCTGTGTCTCTGTCTCTGTATGTGTGTGTGTGGGCTTACAAATTATAATGTAGATCAAAACGATGTATAAGAATAAAAATAAGTTACTTCAGATTGTAGTGCTGCTGAAAACATACTGACGTAAGCTTACCGCTAAATGAGCATCAGAGCATAAAAACATGCAGATGTGAGATTACTGTTTGATCATTGCAAAAGTACACAAACATATGCAGGTTTTTCTGCGATTTAACGAAGCATTATTTTTCATTTTATTAAGTTTATTATTATTTATATTTATCATTATTTTATTTTTTTCCCTAATTTTTAGCACGACTTTATATCCAGTGAAGGACCTAAAATAGAAATAATTACCCAAGGTAATAATATGTAGTTCCTAATACCCTTACGTTTAAATTGTTTCATATACTATTCGTCAGCCTTGTCATCACTTAAATGTGCCTTGCACCTTAAATACAGAGTATCCTAAAATTCTGTAAAGATTTTAAACTTTATATGGAAACAAAGGTACATACAATATACCTGAAAAATCCTCGTTGGAAGTCTGTTTTATCTGTAAGATCTATCTGTCTGTAAGATCTATCTCTACTTGTCCACATACACTAACTTAGATCCTACAATGAACCTGGCGAATTCTCGCACAGGCGTGAATCAAAATAACAGCACAGAAGAAGGGTGCAAAATAACCCTTTATTGGATCAAACTAATTTAGCACAAAGCACGGACTTCGTGCGTTACAAAAACACCGTTCACTTGCTGCTGTAAGTAAACGTAGACTATAATATAAATCAAATCTGAAAAATAAACGAGTGCAAGAACGCACTTCAAAATTACGCCTAAGAGAGGGAGTCACAGAAATCTAACCGGCGTATACTAAACTGATAAGGCCTAGGGGCTTACTAGTGTGACCCCGAAATAACGACGAAACGTGCGCTAAGCTAGCGAAACACGCTCTGAATAAACTGAGAGTATCACACGTATAAATAGCACTTCACTTAACTTCACTAACATCCTGGCGAGAGAATGTGAGGGGAAGTTGAGAAATTTAGAACAGGAACACTTGAAATAAATTTGTTATGCAAATTAAGAAAAACCTGCAATGTAACCACAATAAAAACACTGTTTTTTAAATAAAGTTTTATTTTCAAAAGCCGTGCAAAACAGAACTCAACACGAAAGGCAAGAAATGGAAAAAATAAGAATATAAGAATTTAATCAGTTTAATTAATAAAGAAGTACAGAATAAAGGTAGTAATTTTAACTAATGTGTTAGTTAAAATTTTCCTAAAAAGAAGTTTAATTATTTTATTAGTCAGATTTCATTGAATATGTTCGAAGTGAACTATATATAGTTATACTATATATAGTCTTTTTTGACATTCTACTTATTTGAAATTCGACTATTCCCTATTAGTGGATTCGTATTGAAAGCCTACCGAATAATTCTACAACGATACGAGTGAAAAGCCAGGAAAAAATGGCTTGAATAAACTGAGATTGGGGTTGAATAAACTGGCTATTTTCTTCAACTGCAAACAAATACAAGATAGTTTCAGTTTTTAAATCCCCACCTCAAAGACAACCTTCTTATTAGGCGGTTAATAAAATTAGTGTCCTTCAGCTTAACCAGCAAGCTTAATAGAACACTTTTCGTATTGCATATATCACAATGGTTTTATTTCCTTAAATTTTTAGGTAATTTTCGACCTGTATTACTCAAACTGAATATACTCGTATATTGTCTCTGTATATATATGTATGTGTGTCTCTGTACATACAAATTCTAATGTAGATCAAAAGAATGCATACGAATATGAATAAGTTAATTTACTTGAGATTTTAATGCTGCTGAAAACATACTGACGCAAACTGACAGCTAAATAACCAACAAAACATAAAAATCTGCAGATGTGAGATTTCTGTTTTATCACTGCAAAAGTTAAACCATGTATGCAGGCTTTTCTGCGATTTAACAATGCATTATTTTTTCATTCTATTTAGTGTATTATTATTATATTTATCATTTTAATTTTATAACTATTTTAGTACGATTTTTTTTATCACACGGAGGACCCGAAATAGAAATATTTACTCAATTTAATATTATGTAGTTCCTATTACCTTGCTTTTGAATTGTTTCACATACTATTCTTAGCCTTATCATTACTTAAATGTGCCTTGCACCTTAAATACAGAGTATCCTGAAATTCTGTAAAGATTTAAAACATTATATTAAAACAGAGGTACATGCATTAAATCTAGTAATACATTAAATCAGCTTAACAAACTGTTTCATACAAAGAATTTTCACACCTGTAATTAAGCATAAATAGCTCAAAAATTGTAGTTGAAGGTCTGTTCATCATATCACATTAAAGGTAATAATTAATGTGGCTTTGAAAAGTTATGAATATCTTTTCCTAGTGAATAAAATTAGTGTTAATACTATGTAATTGGCTTCTTGCATGTCCAGAAAATGTTTTAAGTGTTACTCTTTTTATAATCTTTGTAAATCTGCTACTGTATTCTCTATGAATGGAACGCTCAACTACGCTCTATGTTCAATTGAAACAAATATTCTCCTTCAGTCCTTGACGTTTATTCTTTTGCAGTATACCCAGTTAATAATTTTGTTGAAATGTTCATTAATTTATGGATCACCTTGGATATATTGATACGTAGCTATGCATGTTATGCAAACTGCAACTAAATTAATTACTTCATTTCATACCAGGTAATATAAACATGATAAATTAAAAGTTTTATGACAGCGTTGTATTTCTTAAAGCAGTCTAGGAAGTAAGTCCGCAAGGTAATAATACGCAGCATTTATTATCTTTTGAAGTAATTGATTTTTAATTTTCTTCTGTCTTCTAGTTACATACAGGTATCTTACACTTTAAATACCAAGAGACCGAATATTCTGTAAAGATTTAAAAAAATTATGAAAGAAAAAAAAGGAGGTACATGAAATCTAATTTGAACAACAATAAATTTCGAAAAGAGGATTTAGCCCCTTTTGTTAAGCATAAATAGCCCAGATTTTCTTATTTGATGGATGTTTATAATACACTTCTAAAGCTAAATATTAAAGCAAATTTCGAAACTGATAAGTAATTTCTGGTGGTGGATGTTATGCCCAGTAATGGAAGTCTTGCATGTGAAGGAAATTTAAAATTAAATTAAATATTTTTATGTAATTTTTGCTAATAATTCTTCTCCATGAATAATAATTCTACTGCGTGCGTTGTTCCTTTGCAGAAAAATATTCTAACCGTTTATTCTTTTACATTTGCGGGCAACCAAAAACGCGTAATGTGTAACGGGCACATGTGAGATTAGTGTTGCACCATTGTATGAGTATTTCCATATATTCATGCTTTTCTGTGATATGAGAATGAATTATTTTTTCATTTTTTTAGTTAATTTACCCCTCTTTTTTTCAGACTTGCCATTGCGTTAACAGCTCAGAAAAAAAAATATTTCCTAAAGAAAGTAATCATTAATATACAACATTTATTATGTTGCAAACTAATAATTTTTTAATCTTCTTCTCACCTGTGTTTACTTACATGTATCTTAGACTTTAGCTACGAAGTTACTTTAAACTCTGTAAAGATCTTAAAAAATTACGAAAAGAACAGAAAAAGGGAGCACATGGAATTCCAGTTTGAATAACAAAAAAACTTCAAAAAGAGGATATCGCCCTTTTTATTCAGTATAAATAATTGAGATTTCCTTTTTTTGAGCACTGTTTTTAATATCTCTGTAAAGATAAATATTAAATCAACTTGAGAAACTCAAAAGTAGTTTCTACTGGTGGATGTTCTGAGCAATGGCTTCTGTGCCATGTAATGGGCTTCCCGCAATTGAAGGAAATGTGTAATTAAATTAATTAATTGTGCCTAAACTTTGCTAAGGTTATAGTGTTTTTCTCTATGAATAATAAATTCAACTGCATGCATTCCTCCTTTGCAGAAAAATATTTTAACCTCTTTTAAATTTATTTTTTGCATTATACCTTGCCAATAATTTTTAAAAAAAGTTTTTGAAGTTTGGTTTAGTTTGGTTTATTTAACTACAACAAAACACTCGATTGGTTAACAGAAGGGATGCCATCGTAGAGGACTTTCCAAGGGAAACTGTATCGTAGGGACGTTACACTTTAGCAAAAAACCACTAAAACGTCCATGCAGCCAGCGCGTTCATAGTGATTCGAACCTGGAATGAACTACCAATATTAAGCAATTTAATCGTCATCCTCTTATTACAAAGGATTTAGCCCTAGTGTGATTCAGCTTAACCAATAAACGTTACATAAAGCTTTTCTTGTCTCATTTATGCACATTGGTTTTATTTCCGCATCTTTTTATAGGCAATTTTCTCCTGTAGTACTGAAACTTAATAAATAATGTGTATATGTAGTGTCCTTAGCTTAACTAGTGAACTTAATAGAATACTTTTCGTTTTGCATAAGTAGTTTCAGCTGGTGAATGCACTGAGCAATGGCTTCTATGCCATGGAATGTGCTTTTCGCAATTGAAGGAAATGTGTAATTGAATAAATTAATTATGTGTAAACGTTGCGGATGTTATGCAGTGTTGAAAGAAAATGAATGAAATGTTCAACTATGAATGAAAAATTCAACTAAATGCATTCTTCCCTTGAAGAAAACTATTTTAACCTCTTTGAAATTTATTTTTTACATTATATCTTTGTAGAGACATTAGGTATTTTTTGGAAGGGGGATAAATAAAAAATTTGTAACGCCTTTGCCGAGAATCGAACCGCGGACTCTGGAATTCCCGTCGAGGGTGGTGACTACTACACCACAAAGGCGAGAGAAATACCTTATAGCTTGTCAATAATTCTTTTAAAATTTGTAATGGACTTTGGTGTGGTTTGGATTATGTAACTGAAGGAAATCATTCAATGGGTTGAGGGAAAGAATGCCACTGTAGAGGACTTTCTAAGGGAAACTGTATTGTATGGACGTTACACTTGAGCAAAACCACTAAAACGTCCATGCAGCCAGCGCATTCACCGTGATTCGAACACGGAACGAACTACCAATGTTAAGAGCTTTAATCGGCATCCTCCTATAAGGCAGGACTTAGCTTTAGTGTATTACACCTTAAGCAATAAACTTTACAAAAACTTTTCTTCTTTCATTTATGTACGCTGGTTTTATTTTCGCATCTTGGGTAATTTTTTCCCATGTAGTACCGAAACTTAATATAGACAGCATATGTATGTATATGTATGTGTGTGTGTGTGTGTATGTATGTATATAAGAATTCTACTATAGATCAAAAGGATGCATAAGAATATGAATTAGATAAAGTACTTGAGTGCTGCTGATAACATACTGAGGTAAATTCACAGGTAAATAACCGTCAGAATAAAAAAAACCTGAAGATAGGAGTTTAGTGTTTCCTAACTACTACAGTAACCTAATATATGTACGTTTTACTAATTTCGCATCTCTGTGAACCCCCAAAATGCTTACAAATTTAATCATTGCGTCTTTATACCATAGTGTTTACGTGCAATAAATATTGTTGCTTGCTTACGGGCTCGTTACGAAATGAATGCACAAGTCCGATGAAAAATTCCCAAAATTTATTATTATCACAACAAAAAATGCTTAAATTTTCTCAGATATTCATGCAATATTACAATATCTCACAGTAGTTATCTTTTAACTACTCCAACGTTCAAGAAAACTTAATTCAAAACAGCTAAAGAAAGCTAATCCGCTACAGTCAACAAGACCAATGTTTTTTAAAACAAACTCTTAAAACAACAACGAGCTAACTAAAATCACATGAACTGATAGGTTTTCCTCCTTTTATAAGATTTTAAATGCGGGAGAATTTTCTAGCACTTTCTCGAAACCAAAAAGGTATATTTATTTATTAAATGTTAAATGCACGTGCTTTTGTATTTTTAATTTTCTGGCTTAGCTTTCCTCTAATATTCGTCACGCGCTGCACTGCACGGGGAATAAAACAATTTAATTTATAAGTCTACTAATATTAGTTGTTTAAATACCAAATTCGTAACAATATTTTTTTTTTTTTTTTTGTATTTGCTTTCCTTCGTAGTGTTGGAATCCTACAATGAACCTGGCGAATTCTCGCATAGGCGTTAATTAAATACCAGCGCAGCAAAAGGGTGCAAAATAACCTTCTATTAAATTAAATTAATTTAAAAGAAAGGTACGGACTTCGTGCGTTCACTATTGGTGGTAACTAAACGTAGACTATAATACAAATCAAATCTGAAAAATATAGAGTGCAAGAACGCCCTTCAATTTACGCCTAAGAGGTGAACTCATAGAAATCTAACAGGCGTGATACTAAACTGATAAAGCCAAGAGGCTTACTAGCGTGGCCGCGAAATAGCAACGTAACGTGCGCTTTGCTTGCGAAACACGTTCTGAATAAACTGAGATAATCACACATTTAAATAGCACTTCACTTCACTTAAATTTACACCCTGGCGAGGGAATGTGAGGGGAAGTTGATAAGTTTAGAACAGGAAAACTTAAAATGAATATGTTATGCAAAATATGGAAAACCCTACATATGTACCAGAATGTAGAAACCTGCTTATGTAAACTACTGTTGCTTCATTCAGGATCAATCCTAAATATTCAGGTTCTTCTGTGATATAACAATGTATTCTCTTTCTTTTTTTAGCTAATTTCTCCCCTTTTTTTTTTCAGGCCTATCAATTCGTAAAAAGGCCAGAGAGGAAATAATATCCCCAGGTAATAAATAACATGCATTATTTACTATCTTGCGAATTTGTTTTTTATCGTCTTCTTCTGCCCTGTATATACTGACATATGTCTTACATTTTAAGTACCAGATGTCCTAAAACTCTGTATAGATTTGAAAACATTTTAACGAGAAAAAAAAAAAAAGATGAGTGTACATGAAATCTAGTTTAGACAGCAATAAATTTCAAACAGAGGTTCCCCCTCCCCTTTTGTTAAGAATAAAAGCTCCGATTTCCTTATTTTAGGGCTGATTATAATAGCACTGATAGCATACAATACTGAGCATACAGCCTCTTTTCCAAATTCAGAGAAAGATGTTCACTTTTTAGTAGTGGAAAGAGCCTGAATATAATGCCATAAGCTTTGCCACACACTCTGTACATATGTTTTGACCAGATGAAATTTGTGTTGAAGGTGATACCCAGATAGTTAGCAGAATTCACCTTCGGGATGCGTGCTTTGTTCCGGCTGTCTTTTTTTATATTGCTTCTAGGAGCGCTCCAGGTATTTAGTGCTTTAGAGTCGATCCGCCGAACAGGTTAAGGGCGTGACCAGTAGTCACGTGGTCACCGTGTTGGTTAAGAGGTTCCAAGGCGACGGTCTGCAAAAATACATAATTTCTTTGCAAAATTGCTGTAAGAATTCAATAAAGTATCTTAATAGTAATAGTAGAACATGCCATCGAATCTATAAACTTGGTCTCATTACAGATATTTCCGTAGGGAACGTAAGATAAATCAGGAAATGTGTAGGTTTGTAGTCACGTGATATTCACGCCCTTCAAGATGAACACGAGTAGCAATATTTGGCAGATATACAAAATGAAAATACACAATTTGAACCTTGTCGTAAACTAGGCTGCGAACAACAATTTATTCAGTAAAAACTTATTAGATACCTGTAGCGTTGTGACCACGGCTAGCTGTAAAATTGTTAAACAAAACTGGTAATATTTAAACCAGACAAACTTTAACATTTAGCAAAAGGAATTTAATTAAACAGACACACTACGTAAAGAAAGTTGCATGACAAAACTAACAAGAAGTAACACAAAGAAATATTACTCAAAATGAAAATAAATAGTTCATGTTTATAGTTCTCTGCCGAAACTCAAACTAACTAGTTCGGGCGTAAGTTTTTTGAATAGCGTCTGATAAGGTGGCGCTGCAGTACATGAGGCTGTTTGCTAGCGTTCGTTACAGACTCCCCCTCGGGCTCTGACGACGTCCCGCAAAGAGTCCGTGTTCGATAGATCAATTTTTGCGAGCTCTGCCTCTTTCCCTTATGGGAGTCACAGGACCTAGGGCTTTCGATGGAGGCAGTTTATATGGTTTCATCATATTGGTATGATAAGTACCTAACACTTGATCAGGAGTAGCAGGATCTGCAATGTCATATGTTGTCTGAGATCTGTTAGTAATCACTAGATACGGACCTTAGCGTTTAGGCATCAATTTTTTACTTTTCTTGTGTATGGATTCACTGACTGGATTCATAGTTATCCAAACTTTGTCACGAGGCTGATAGTAAGTTTGTCTACGTCTTTTATCAAAGTATTCCTTTCTTTTGTCTTGTTTTTGTTCGACACTCTCCCTGATTTGAGGTGTTAAACGGACGAATTCTTTCAGATACGGCGTAATTTCAGGAACAAAGTTGTCGTTTGCAGCAAGTGCTCTTAAATCGTGATTAACGTCATCCGTCTTCCTAAGTTCTCTTCTGAACTGCAAATAAGTAGCAGTATGACCTGTAGTGTCACATATTGCTGTATTCATGACAAAACGAATCATGGGCAGTTTTTCTTCCCATGTATCATGAGCATCACCGACTAGTATAGCTAGTTTGGGTTTTAAATCTCTGTTCTTTCGTTCGGAGGGATTTGCTTGAGGGTGATAAACAGGAATAAGTTTTTGTTAAATACCAAGGAATTTACGGGTTTGCTGGATTACCGCACTAACAAATTGTGTGTCATTATCACTAATCAACCTTCTGGGTAAACCATAACGTAAAAAAACTTCTTCAATTTAAATTTTTACACAGTTTTTCGCAGTGGCTTCTTCCAATGCGAAGAGCTCTATCCATTTCGTACTGGTGTCTTCAATAAGAAAAATCCATTTTTTCCCAGTTGGGGTTTCTGGAAGTGGGCCAAAAATGTCTATAGCAAGTGTTTCAAACCTTTGTGCATGCACAGGTGTTCGAAGTAATCCAGCAGGTTTCTGGTTATTTGGTTTATACCGATAAGCGATAAGCGATAAGCAACGGAGGACGTGGGCACTGTCCCTTTACCAAAATGTTAATCGGTATAGCACCACGTCCACCTATATCTAGAGCCTAAAGAGGAATCACAAGACGTCACCCCTGGGCGCCCAAACCCAGAGCCAAATTCAACCCGGGGGCAGTCCAACAGACCAAATGCCCACGAAAGACAGTCCCAACAACCGCCCAGGATCCATATTTATTAAATGAAATAACAAAAGCATGCGGGGCCAAAAAGGGCGAGTTTTGACAATAAGCAAAAATTTTAGAATGGTGTAATACACACAAATATAGAATATACATAAGCTAAAGTACAGTCTGATGTTGAGCAGCCCAATAATATACAATGAGTAAAATATAGACAGTTGAATTGGACTTAATGACAATATAACATAAAAATAGAGAACATGGTGACATAATGAATGTAAATGATTACAGCAATACACAGAGGATATACCAAAAGAAATAAAAATAAAAGAATACAATAGCCATCAGTGTGTGACTGGAAGTACTGATACATGGGAAATGCGTAAAGCATTCAGAATTCGACTTAATTCAGAAGACTAAGAACTGGATCGGGATACATTGCATAGCCAAGTACATATACTTGACAAAGCAACATATTGAAAGTCAGTGTAATAAACTAGATATTCGCTATGACAAAGTCATTTTACAATACCGGAGGTAGTAATGTGATACAGAAGAAGTAGGTAGCGTATAATATAATTTGATCTCGGTACGCATTCAATCCCTATAGTACAACAATAGTTAGGAAAAAGGAATATGTTATATATGAATATGTTATATATGAAAGGAATATGTTAAAATATGTTTAGCATGCAACTGTGTTTAAGATATGCAAAGGTCGATACATTTGTTACTAGCAATTATGGTACAGAATTCGTACCAAACTTAGTAACAGAATGCAATAGCAGCACTATACAATTGATCACGTGGTATTTGGGAAAAACATGCAATAAGGCTAATTATACGATTATGAGGAATAAAAATAACATATTTAGGCTGCATAAAAGTTAACGAATATAGGATACCATACAATACTATACAATATTACAATACAATACAATACAAAAAAAAAATTAACATATTTAACCTGTACTAAAAACCAACTGATATAAGATACTATACAATACCACAATACAATACGATACAGTAGATACAATACCACAATACAATACGATCCGATTGCACTCAGCACAATTTTTCACATATTCTGAGATATACTTTCTCATACTAGGAAAGTAATACCTGGAGGCAATCTTATGGTACGTGCCTTCAGCTCCACAATGTCCTGCAGTGGGGGAATCGTGATACTATTGTAGAACTCGTTCTCGCTCTTGACAAGGGACAACTAACTCAGCCTCTTCAGAGTCTGTGTCGGAAAAGTAACGATATAAAACTCCTTGATTCATGAGATATCCTCTACTATTCCAATTTACATAATTTTCATCTTTTTTGCCACTCTCAAAACACTGTATAATCTTCCTTACATCTTCATCTTTCATTTGCTCCTCATGAATGTCTTTAGATTTCCGGGATGGTAAATCTATAGAAACAGCATTTAAATCACAAACAAAGTCATTATTTGCATAAGATGGTCTAGAAAGAAAATCTGCTATAACATTGGATTTGCCTGGAGTGTAGATAATTTTTGGATGATATGACTGGATTTGAAGGGCCCATCGAGCCAAACGATCAGATGGTGATTTAATACTCATTTGCCATTTAAGAGGTTGATGGTCAGATGCAATTATTATTTCTTGGTTTTCTATATAACCGCGGAACTTCTCAAGAGCCCAAACTACTGCAAGAGATTCTCTTTCGGTAGTTGAATAATTTCTTTCTCCTAAGCTTAGCAATCGACTTGCATACTCGACCTCACGTTCCTCTGGGCCTCCTCCTTGGATAAGGACTGCTCCTAAAGCATAATTACTGGCATCTGTCCTAATGATGAACGGTTTATTTCCGTCAGGTTGAGATAACACAGGCGGTGAAATCAACCTTTTTTTCAACTCTTCAAATGCTTTTTGTTCGGTTTCACCCCATTTTGATGGGATAACTAGAACTGCTGAAAAATTCTTATTCGGCTGTTTGGATTTTAATTCCATTTACATTATCAGAGTTATGCAAGAGTCATATGACATGGATTAGTCTCGAAATGACCCAATGCAAAACGTGGTTACTATTTTTAGAATACAATGAGAAATTAATTTACGCTGCTAATTTAAATTATAATTTGTCTTTTACACATTCTTTGTTTTTCTTACACAATATATGTACGTGTAATGTAAAAAATATGTATCTTCGAATTATACTTTAAAAAAAAGCTCTTTTTTTGTGTCACAATATCTATATTAGACAAGGCTATATATAAATCTAATATATATCCTGAGTCGAGACATGTAAAACGCAATTTCAATTTCGTCAATCCGCCGAGTAGAACGGGAGATATCGAACTGTCTTCTTTCCCCCCCCGCAGTGTACAGATTCTAATTTAGATGAAAATGAAGTATAAGAAAGTGACTAAGTTAAATTACATGAGATTTAGTGTTGTTGGAAACATACTAATGAAGATCGACAGCTAAATAAACATAAATATGTAAAAATCTGGGTATGTGAGATTATTGTTGACATTTTTCTGTCATGTGACAATGTAATACAGTATCATTTTATTTAGTTAACTTATTCCATCCTTTTCTTTAGGCTCTAAGTTCGGTGAACCCAGAAAGGAAATAGTCCCGCAAGGTAATAATGATGCAACTTTTTATTTTCTTGCTTATGAATTGCTTCATATATTCCTCAGCACTGTTATTGCATACATGATGAGATTACTGTTGACATTTTTCTGTCATGTGACAATGTAATACAGTATCATTTTATTTAGTTAACCCTATCCATCCTTTTCTTTAGGCTCTAAGTTCGGTGTACCCAGAAAGGAAATAGCCCCGCAAGGTAATAATGACGCAACTTTTTATTTTCTTGCTTATGAATTGCTTCATATATTCCTCAGCACTGTTATTGCATACATGGGATTTATGCGTTAAATACAGATTAACCTAAATATATGTAGAAAATTTAAAAAAGACATTTAAAAAAAACGAAATATTAGTACGTGAAATCCTGTATGCAAAACAGTATATTTCAATATCATATCATCTCAATATCAATATATCTTAAATAATTATAATTATGCCATGTAATGGACTTATTTAATGTGAAGGAAATATTTCCTCTGTAGTCCTAAATATATATTGTCTGTGTCTCTGTCTCTGTATGTGTGTGTGTGGGCTTACAAATTATAATGTAGATCAAAACGATGTATAAGAATAAAAGTAAGTTACTTCAGATTGTAGTGCTACTGAAAACATACTGACGTAAGCTGACCGCTAAATGAACATCAGAGCATAAAAACATGCAGATGTGAGATTACTCTTCTATCATTGCAAAAGTAAACAAACATATGCAGGATTTTCTGCGATTTAACGAAGCATTATTTTTCATTTTATTTAGTTTATTATTATTTTATTTATTATTATTTATGTTTATCATTATTTTATTTTTTTCCCTAATTTTTAGCACGACTTTATATCCAGTGAAGGACCTAAAATAGAAATAGTTACCCAAGGTAATAATATGTAGTCCCTAATACCCTTACGTTTAAATTGTTTCATATACTATTCGTCAGCCTTGTCATCACTTAAATGTGCCTTGCACCTTAAATACAGAGTATCCTAAAATTCTGCAAAGATTTAAAACTTTATATGGAAACAAAGGTACATACAATATACCTGAAAAATCCTCGTTGGAAGTCTGTTTTATCTGTAAGATCTATCTGTCTGTAAGATCTATCTCTACTTGTCCACATACACTAACTTAGATCGTACAATGAACCTGGCGAATACTCGCACAGGCGTGAATCAAAATAACACCACAGAAGAAGGGTGCAAAATAACCCTTTATTGGATCAAACTAATTTAGCACAAAGCACGGACTTCGTGCGTTACAAAAACACCGGTCACTTGCTGCTGTAAGTAAACGTAGACTATAATATAAATCAAATCTGAAAAATAAACGAGTGCAAGAACGCACTTCAAAATTACGCCTAAGAGAGGGACTCACAGAAATCTAACCGGCGTGATACTAAACTGATAAAGCCAAGAGGCTTACTAGCGTGACCGCGAAATAGCAACGTAACGTGCGCTTGGCTTGCGAAACACGTTCTGAATATACTGAGATAATCACACATTTAAATAGCACTTCACTTCACTTAAATTTACACCCTGGCGAGGGAATGTGAGGTGAAGTTGATAAGTTTAGAACAGGAAAACTTGAAATGAATATGTTATGCAAAATATGGAAAACCCTACATATCTACAAGAATGTAGAAACCTGCTTATGTAAATTACTGTTGCTTCATTCAGGATCAATCCTAAATATTCAGGTTCTTCTGAGATATAACAATGTATTCTTTTTCTTTTTTTTAGCTAATTTCTCCCCTCTTTTTTTCAGGCCTATCAATTCGTAAAAAGGCCAGAGAGGAAATAATATCCCCAGGTAATAAATAACATGCATCATTTACTATCTTGCGAATTTGTTTTTTATCGTCTTCTTCTGCCCTGTAATTACTCACATGTGTCTTACATTTTAAGTACCAACTGTCCTAAAATTCTGTAAGGATTTGAAAACATTTTAACGAAAAAAAAAAAAAAAAAAAAGATGAGTGTATATGAAATCTAGTTTAGACAGCAATAAATTTCCAACAGAGGTTCCCCCCTCCCCTTTTATTAAGAATAAAAGCTCCGATTTCCTTCTTTTAGGGCTGATTATAATAGCACTGATAGCATACAATACTGAGCATACAGCCTCTTTTCCAAATTCAGAGAAAGATGTTCACTTTTTAGTAGTGGAAAGAGCCTGAATATGATACCATAAGCTTTGCCACACACTCTGTACATATGGTCAGACCAGGTGAAATTTGTGTTGAAGGTGATACCCAGATAGTTAGCAGAATTCACCTTCGGGATGCATGTTTTGTTCCGGCTGCCTTTCTTTTTATTGCTTCTAGGACCGCTTCAGGTATTTAGTGCTTTAGAGTCGATCCGCAGAACAGGTTAAGAGAGAGAAGGGTTCGTGACCAGTAGTCACGTGGTCACTGTGTTGGTTAAGGGGTTCCAAGGCGACGGTGTGCAAAAATACATAATTTCCTGGCAGAAATGCTGCAAGAATTCAATAAAGTATCTTAGTAAGTAGTAATAGTAGAACATGCCATCGAATCTATAAAAACTTGGTCTCATTACAGATATTTCCGTAGGGAACGTAAGATAAATCAGGAAATGAGCAGGTTTGTAGTCATGTGATATTCACGCCCTTCAAGATGAACACGAGTAGCAATATTTGGCAGATATACAAAATGAAAATACATAAGCTGGATGCACTACAAAATACAACACAATGCAGCAGAAGATAATTAATATGTGACTGTAAAATTGGAGAAACTCTAAATATATTTACAGATACTTGATGCACAGAGTTCAGCGAAGTTACACAGTTCACAAATTTCGGTATCACATAGCGGTGACATCCACTGTCGGTGCAGTAGGAAAGGTACAAATATGATAAAATACAAATAAATGAGCAATAATGCACTTAAAAAATATAAAGAACGCTTATTAACAGAGGAAACTATGTACATATGTTTGGAATAAGAATTCATAACTCCTTTATATTCTCCAACATCAGCCGTGCACGAGCAGTGCTTTTGCTCCTGGGCGAGCCCATTGTTATAGATGGAGGGTCATCATAATGTAATGGCTCATCGGTGTATATCTGTGTGTACATATAAATTCTAATCAAAAGGATGAATACTTCGACCGCGTCTGGCATGAGGGGCTCATTTTTAAGCTCATATCTGCTCATTTGGATAGAGACCTCATACTTTTAATCTATTGCTTTATTAAGGACAGAAAATTCTATGTCAGTATTGGTTGTGACAAATCTTAATGTCAATCTTTAAATGCCGGCGTGGCTCAGGAGTCAATTATCGGACCTCCTTTATTTGTTTTACGTCACAGATTTCCCAAAGTATAACATGGACAACAACACTTTCCTAGGATGCTACGCGGACGATACTTCGTTAGCTACGACTTCCCTCAGAGCTGAATTAGCGGTTTCTAAATTACAGAGCATCATCCCCGCAGTGGAACATTGGTGCACAAAATGGCGTATTGCTATCAATGCGCAGAAATCTCAGTTGCTCATTATCCGTAAGAAGAGTCCAAGAACCCCTTTAAATGGGACTTTAAAACATTTTGACATAGATGTGCCTATTGTAAATAAGGCTGTTTATCTTGGTGTCGTCATGAATAATAAACTCAGTTGGAAAGACCATGTGACTAAAGCCAGAAGTAAGGCCATAGCGGCACTTACTAGTATTTCTTCTATTATGGGCAAAAACTCAAAGTTAAACCTCGCTAAAAAGAGACATTTATATACGGCGGTTAGCCGCCCATTTTCTCGTACGCGTCCCCGGCGTGGGCGGCGGCAACACATAGAGATATAAATAAATTGCAAATTCTCAAAAACAAAGCCCTGCGTTTAATGACAAACGCACACTACTTTGTCTCTAATGACACGCTTCACAGAGACCTAAAAATTGAGCCTGTTGACAAATTTCTTCACCACACCAACAGCAGTTTCTTCGATAGAGCTGTCAGTTGCTCGTACCTTGCTCAATTCAACACCTTTGATTATATACCTCTGCAAGAGGACTACAAAATAAGGCCGTACGCTGCACATATCACGAGGAATGCAAATTTCCCTACTTAATTATGATAGCGCACGAACACTTTGTACATATGTAAATATTTATTTTAATTGGATTTGTATTTTATTTTGTACCATATTTGTGTATTTATGTACCCTGTAAATAGTTTTATTTTATTTTTACTTTCTGTGTATTGTTTTATACATCTATATGTCACGAACAGACACTTCTCAGATTGCGCGACACCAGGCTTTCCTTGGTATTTCTCCCCTTGTGACGCATGGTCACCTCCTCTCACCTACCTATGATGCCTCCTTGGCCCGTCCTGTTTTTACCGTCATGTGTCCATACGGCTAATTAAATCATTGAGCAGGACACGTCGCGCTCCGCGCCATATCTCTGCGATACTGGTAGAACTGACTGACTGACTGAATAAGTTAAATTGCTTGGGATTTTAGTGCTGCTAAAAGCATACTAGAACATAAACCTCTGCAGATATGAGCTTAATGTCATCACTGCAACAATTACCCCACATATGCAGGCTTTCCTGTAATATAAGAATATATTTTTTATTTTATATAGTTAACATTTTTACTCATTTTTTGGCAGGATGTCAATCCCATGAAGAAACGGAAAAGGAAATAATTACCCAAAGTAATGGTATGTGATTTCCATTATCTTGTGAATAATTTGAATCATATCTTCTTCTGCCTTGCGATTACTTAAATGTGTCTTGCACCTTACATGCAGAGTAATCTAAATGTGTCTACAGAGTAATCTAATACCTGTAAAGATTTAAAACTGATTATTAAAAAAAGGTACCCTCATGAAATCCAGTATGCATAACAATCAATGTCAAAGATAAGGTTTTTCTCTCTTTTCTTAAGTATAAATAGCTCTAAAATCTTAGTTGGAAGGGTGTTAATAAACAAATGTTAATAAATAAAAAAAACATATTTCGAGTAATTATGCTCTAATGGTCGCTTTTCTGAATTAAAAAGATTGTAATTTAAAAAACAATTTTTTTTTTGGTTTTTCATATTACTATGCTAATAATGCTTCATTTTAAATATTAACCATAAGAAATGTCCATTTAATATCGTCCCTGCGTAAAGGCGCTCGCTAGACATTTGCACGGTGGCGCCGATTAGGCTTGGCGCGAGCCTGCGCCGCACAGACCTTAGCAGCAGAGGGAAAGAACTTCTAACGCAAAATGGCGCGAGTTCTCTATTTATAGAAGTGGTTACGTAATAAGCTCGAATGTTCTGGAAAGTACTGGTCTAGGGGGGAAGATCCTAAATTGCAGAAAGTTAACTAAAGTTGATGGTTCGCATAGAGCAAAGCCATCCTATTTTTTAAATATTTTATATATATATATATATATATATCTGTGAGTGGGAGACTGTAAATACAAATTCTCATTTAGATCAAAAGTTTGCATAAATATATTAATAAGTTCAGTTGAGATTTTTTAATAAGTTGAACTACTTGAGATTTTTTAATAAGTTAAACTGCTTGAGATTATATTTCTGTTGGAAACATAGTGATGCAAATCGATAATAAAATAACTACGAGAATATTAAAAAAAACCTGAATATGCGAGATTAATTCGAAATATTATGTTTTTTCTGTGATGTGGCAATGTATTATTTTTTGTTTTATTTTTCTTAATTCCCCAACCCTATTTTTAGGTTTTAAAACCGGTGAAGAAATAAAAATGGAAGTAACAGGCCAAGGTAATTTTATGTAGTTTTTATTATCTGGAGAGTGAATTGTTTTATATCTTCTTTTGCCCTATAATTACTTAGATAGGTCCTATATTTTAAATGCAAAAAGTACTAAATTTCTGTAAACATTTATTTAAAAAAAGGATGGGGGTACATGAAATCCAATTGGTTGATCTTTAGATTATGGTAACTTGGCGATTTTTGGCGAAAATTTGGCGACCAACTCTCCTACAGCAAACCTCTATTTTTTTTCCCCGCCGCCATTTTGTCTTCACGAAGTAAAGACATGTTTCTTTTCTTTTTATCTACTGAACACTTCTTCTAACAATCTACTAGCCGAATTACACTTATGCTAGAAATTTTATCTAACAAAACTGCTTAATCATGACAAATATTCGCTGCAAAATTGCGAAAAAGTTCACTATACCATACTCCTTACGCGTTTTCCAAAATAACACATACACATAAACCATGTACACGTCGACATATTTTTACTTAAAAAAACATCCCAGAATTACACAAAAATGGCATTGCGCACACTCTTCACTATATCCATGTACACTGCTTTTTTCTCATAAATTAGAAAAATTTCACGAAAATACATGACAATTTTCTGAATCTTTAAACCCGGTAAAAAGAACATATATGAAATTGCCTGATCGCGAAAAAGTATATACCCTTTCCAAATATGAACATTTCCACATATAAAATAAATAAAATATCCAAAAACTTTTACCTCAAAATCATATATTATATTATAAACGTCACCAACGAATTCATACCGCAAACATTACAAATACTTAGTGTCAAATATTTAAATTATTTCCATGCACGTTTACTTCAACTAAAACGTATACCAAATTCCTACAAACATAAAATTCACAAAATAACTATCATTTAATTAAAGTATCACTAAACCATGTACACGTCGACTTATTTTTACTTAAAAAAAAAATCCCAGAATTGCACAAAAATGGCATTGCGCACACTCTTCACCATATTCCCATGTACACTCCTTTTTTCTCATAAATTAGAAAAATTTCACGAAAATGCATGACAATTTTCTGAATCTTTAAACCCGTTAAAAAGAACATATATGAAATTACCTAATAAGGAAAAAGTATATACCCTTTCCAAATATGAACATTTCCACGTATAAAATAAATAAAATATCCAAAAACTTTTACCTCTAAATTATCTATTATATTATAAACGTCACCAACGAATTCATACCGCAAGCATTACAAATACTTAGTGTCAAATATTTAAATTATTTCCATGCACTTTTACTTCAACTAAAACGTATACCAAATTCCTACAAACATAAAATTCACAAAATAACTATCATTTAATTAAAGTATCACTAAACCATGTACACGTCGACTTATTTTTACTTAAAAAAAAAATCCCAGAATTGCACAAAAATGGCATTGCGCACACTCTTCACCATATTCCCATGTACACTCCTTTTTTTTCATTAATTAGAAAAATTTCATGAAAATGCATGACAATTTTCTGAATCTTTAAACCCGTTAAAAAGAACATATATGAAATAGCCTAATAACGAAAAAGTATATACCCTTTCCAAATATGAACATTTCCACGTATAAAATAAATAAAATATCCAAAAACTTTTACCTCTAAATTATCTATTATATTATAAACGTCACCAACGAATTCATACCGCAAACATTACAAATACTTAGTGTCAAATATTTAAATTATTTCCATGCACTTTTACTTCAACTAAAACGTATACCAAATTCCTACAAACATAAAATTCACAAAATAACTATCATTTAATTAAAATATAATTAAATTCAAAAACACTACTTAAAATATAAATAAGAACATACATTAAATTAATAAAAATTAGCTTACAGTCCTAATTACTTTAAACTAAATCATTGCTAATAACAATTTTCCCAATAATACCAAATTACTTTATCCACCTTACATTTAGAACAATGCATAAAAATAATATCCTCAAATAATTAAAAATACTAACTTACCTAATCTTCTTCAGAATCTTGATTACGTGTCCGATAAACTTTTCTCATTTCCTCCGCTAAATAAAAAGCAAGCGTATGTGCGCCTGTTTCAGGACCTTTAATATCATACTTATAGTTCACAGCTAGGTATCAGGTAAAATAAATAACTTAATGAAACATCTTTACTTCTATCTCGCACAACCTTTCAATCCCACTAATACCCATTTCGAATTCACTTTAGTTAGGTCCATGGGATCCAAAAATTAACGAACACTGTTTCACACAACATAGAATAAAGCCAAATACAAAATTTCCGAATTTTTTCCCGATTTCCCCCCTTTTCCGATTAAAGAACCGTAATTCTTCCATTAATATCACATGACATATCCCATGATCTCTCATTTCCCTCACACAAAATAATGCGTAATCGGAACTGAGTACTGCTCACATTATTACCAAAGTCCCAGGTAGTAACCTTTATCGCCTCCAAAATGTCGCCAAACTAACAGTTACCATATTCTAAAGATCAGCCATCGAATTTTCAAAAAATAAATTTTAAGGAGAGGATTTTCCACCCATTTATTAAGTATGAATAGCTCCGATTTCTTTCTTTTAGGGCTGTTTATAATAGCACTGATAGCATACAATACTGAGCATACAGTCTCTTTTCCAAATTCAGAGAAAGATGTTCACTTTTTAGTAGTGGAAAGAGCCTGAATATAATGCCATAAGCTTTGCCACACACTCTGTACATATGGTCAGACCAGATGAAATTTGTGTTGAAGGTGATACCCAGATAGTTAGCAGAATTCACCTTCGGGATGCATGTTTTGTTCCGGCTGTCTTTCCTTATATTGCTTCTAGGAGCGCTCCAGGTATTTAGTGCTTTAGAGTCGATCCGCAGAACAGGTTAAGAGAGAGAAGAGGCATACCAGTAGTCACGTGGTCACCGTGTTGGTTAAGAGGTTACAAGGCGATGGTCTGCAAAAATACATAATTTCTTGGCAAAAATGCTGTAAGAATTCAATAAATTATCTTAATACTAATAGTAGAACATGCCATCGAATCTATAAACTTGGTCTCATTACAGATATTTCCGTAGGGAACGTAAGATAAATCAGGAAATGAGCAGGTTTTCTAGTCACGTGATATTCACGTTCTTCAAGATGAACACGAGTAGCAATATTTGGCAGATATACGAAATGAAAATACACAGTTTGAACCTTGTCGTAAACTAGGCTGCTAACAACAATTTACTCAGTGAAAATTTATTAAATATCTGTAGCTTTGTGACCACGGCTAGCTGTAAAATTCTTAAACAAAACTGGTAAAATTTAAACCAGACAAACTTTAACAATTAACAAAAGGATTTTAATTAGCAGAAACACTACGTAAAGAAAGTTACATGACAAAACTAACAAGAAGTAACACAAAGAAATATTACTCAAAATGAAAATAAAATGTTCATGTTTATAGTTCTCTGCCGAAACTCAAACTAACTAGTTCGGGCGTAAGTGTTTTGAATAGCGTCCGATAAGGTGGCGCTGCAGTACATGAGGCTGTTTGCTAGCGTTCGTTACAGACTCCCCCTCGGGCTCTGACGACGTCCCGCAAAGAGTCCGTGTTCGATAGTTCAATTTTTGCGAGGTCTGCCCCTTTTCCTTATGGAAGTCACAGGACCTAGGGCTTTCGATGGAGGCAGTTTGTATAGTTCCATCATATTGGTATGATAAGTACCTAACACTTGATCAGGAATAGGAGGATCTGCAATGTCATATGTTGTCTGAGATCTGTTAGTAATCACTAGATACGGACCTTCGCGTTTAGGCATCGGTTTTTTACTTTTCTTGTGTATGGATTCACTGACTGGATGCATAGTTATCCATACTTTGTCACCATGCTGATAGTAAGTTTGTCTACGTCTTTTATCAAAGTATTCCTTTCTTTTGTCTTGTTTTTGTTCGACACGCTCTCTGATTTGAGGTGTTAAACGGACGAATTATTTCAGATACGGCGTAATTTCAGCAACAAAGTTGTCGTTTTCAGTAAGTGCTCTTAAATCTTGATTAACGTCATCCGTCGTCCTAAGTTCTCTTCGGAACTGCAAATAAGCAGCGGTATGACCTGTAGTGTCACATATTTCTGTATTCATGGCAAAACGAATCATGGGCAGTTTTTCTTCCCAAGTATCGTGAGCATCACCGACTAGTATAGCTAGTTTGGGTTTTAAATCTCTGCTTTTTCGTTCGGAGGGATTTGCTTGAGGGTGATAAACTGGAATAAGTTCTTGTTTAATACCAAGGAAGTTACAGGTTTGCTGCATTACCGCACTAACGAATTGTGTGCCATTATCGCTAATCAACCTTCTCGGTAAACCATAACGTAAAAATACTTCTTCAATTTAGATTTTTGCACAATTTTTCGCAGTGGCTTCATCCAACGCTAAGAGCTCTATCCATTTCGTACTGGTGTCTTCAATAAGAAAAATCCATTTTTCCCAGTTGGGGTTTCTGAAAGTGGGCCAAAACGGTCTATAGCAAGTGTTTCAAACCTTTGTGCATACACAGGTGTTCGAAGTAGTCCAGCAGGTTTCTGGTTATTTGGTTTATACCGATTGCACTCAGCACAGTTTTTCACATACTCTGAGATATACTTTCTCATACTAGGAAAGTAATACCTGGAGGCAATCTTATGGTACGTGCCTTCAGCTCCACAATGTCCTGCAGTGGGGGAATCGTGATACCGTTGTAGAACTCGTTCTCGCTCTTGACAAGGGACAACTAACTCAGCCTCTTCAGAGTCTGTGTCGGAAGAGTAACGATGTAAAACTCCTTGATTCATGAGATATCCTCTACTATTCTAATTTACATAATTTTCATCTTTTTTGCCACTCTCAAAACAGTCTATAATCTTCCTTACATCTTCATCTTTCATTTGTTCCTCACGAATGTCTTTAGATTTCCGGGATGGTAAATCTATAGAAACAGCATTTAAATCACAAACAAAGTCATTATTTACATAAGATGGTCTAGAAAGAAAGTCTGCTATAACATTGGATTTGCCTGGAGTGTAGACAATTTTTGGATGATATGACTGGATTTGAAGGGCCCATCGAGCCAAACGACCAGATTGTGATTTAATACTCGTTTGCCATTTAAGAGGTTGATGGTCAGATGCAATTATTATTTCTTGGTTTTCTATATAACCGTGGAACGTCTCAAGAGCCCAAACTACTGCAAGAGCTTCTCTTTCGGTAGTTGAATAATTTCTTTCTCCTGAGCTTAGCAATCGACTTGCATACTCGATCTCACGTTCCTCTGGGCCTTCTCCTTGGATAAGGACTGCTCCTAAAGCATAATTACTGGCATCAGTCCTAATGATGAACGGTTTATTTCCGTCAGGTTGAGATAACACAGGCGGTGAAATCAACCTTTTTTTCAACTCTTCAAATGCTTTTTGTTCGGTTTCACCCCATTTTGATGGGATAATTAGTACTGCTGAAAAATTATTATTCGGCTGTTTGGATTTTAATTCCATTTACATTATCAGAGTTATGCAAGAGTCATATGACATGGATTAGTCTCGAAATGACCCAGTGCAAAGCGTGATTACTATTTTTAGAATACAATGAGAAATTAATTTACGCTGCTAATTTAAATTATAATTTATCTTTTACACATTCTTTGTTTTTCTTACACAATATATGTACGTGTAAGGTAAAAAATATATATCTTCGAATTATACTTAAAAAAAATCCTTTTTTGTGTCACAATACCTATAGAAGAACAAGACTATATATAAATCTAATATATATCCTGAGTCGCGCTTTCGAGACATGTAAAACGCAATTTCAATTTCGTCAATCCGCCGAGTAGAATGGGAGATATCGAACTGTCCTCTTCCCCCCGCGCAGTGTACAGATTCTAATTTAGATGAAAATGAAGTATAAGAAAGTGACTAAGTTAAATTACTTGATATTTTAGTGTTGTTGGAAACATACTAATGAAGATCGACAGCTAAATAAACATAAATATGTAAAAATCTGGGTATGTGAGATTATTGTTGACATTTTTCTGTCATGTGACAATGTAATACAGTATCATTTTATTTAGTTAACTTATTCCATCCTTTTCTTTAGGATCTAAGTTCGGTGAACCCAGAAAGGAAATAGTGCCGCAAGGTAATAATGATGCAACTTTTTATTTTCTTCCTTATGAATTGCTTCATATATTCCTCAGCACTGTTATTGCATACATGATGAGATTACTGTTGACATTTTTCTGTCATGTGACAATGTAATACAGTATCATTTTATTTAGTTAACCCTATCCATCCTTTTCTTTAGGCTCTAAGTTCGGTGTACCCAGAAAGGAAATAGCCCCGCAAGGTAATAATGATGCAACTTTTTATTTTCTTGCTTATGTATTGCTCCATATATTCCTCAGCACTGTTATTGCATACATGGGACTTATACGTTAAATACAGATTAACCTAAATATCTGTAGAAAATTTAAAAAACACATTTAAAAAAAAACGAAATATTAGTACGTGAAATCCTGTATGCGAAACAGTATATTTCAATATCATATCATCTCAATATCAATATATCTTAAATAATTATAATTATGCCATGTAATGGACTTATTTAATGTGAAGGAAATATTTCCTCTGTAGTCCTAAATATATATTGTCTGTGTCTCTGTCTCTGTATGTGTGTGTGTGCGCTTACAAATTATAATGTAGATCAAAACGATGTATAAGAATAAAAATAAGTTACGTCAGATTGTAGTGCTACTGAAAACACTGACGTTAGCTGACCGGTAAATGAACATCAGAGCATAAAAACATGCAGATGTGAGATTACTCTTTTATCATTGCAAAAGTAAACAAACATATGCAGGTTTTTCTGCGATTTAACGAAGCATTACTTTTCATTTTATTTAGTTTATTATTATTTTGTTTATTAATATTTATGTTTATCATTATTTTATTTTTTTCCCTAATTTTTAGCACGACTTTATATCCAGTGAAGGAACTAAAATAGAAATAATTACCCAAGGTAATAATATGTAGTCCCTAATACACTTACGTTTAAATTGTTTCATATACTATTCGTCAGCCTTGTCATCACTTAAATGTGCCTTGCACCTTAAATACAGAGTATCCTAAAATTCTGTAAAGATTTAAAACTTTATATGGAAACAAAGGTACATACAATATACCTGAAAAATCCTCGTTGGAAGTCTGTTTTATCTGTAAGATCTATCTGTCTGTAAGATCTATCTCTAATTGTCCGCATACACTAACTTAGATCCTACAATGAACCTGGCGAATTCTAGCACAGGCGTGAATCAAAATAACAGCACAGAAGAAGGGTGCAAAATAACCCTTTATTGGATCAAACTAATTTAGCACAAAGCACGGACTTCGTGCGTTACAAAAACACCGTTCACTTGCTGCTGTAAGTAAACGTAGACTATAATATAAATCAAATCTGAAAAATAAACGAGTGCAAGAACGCACTTCAAAATTACGCCTAAGAGAGGGACTCACAGAAATCTAACCGGCGTATACTAAACTGATAAGGCCTAGAGGCTTACTAGCGTGACCGCGAAATAACGACGAAACGTGCGCTAAGCTAGCGAAACACGCTCTGAATAAACTGAGAGTATCACACGTATAAATAGCACTTCACTTAACTTCACTAACATCCTGGCGAGAGAATGTGAGGGGAAGTTGAGAAATTTAGAACAGGAAAACTTGAAATAAATTTGTTATGCAAATTAAGAAAAACCCTGCAATGTAACCACAATAAAAACACTGTTTCTTAAATAGGGTTTTATTTTCAAAAGCCGTGCAAAACAGAAATCAACACGAAAGGCAAGAAATGGAAAAAATAAGAATATAAGAATTTAATCAGTATAATTATTAAAGAAGTACAGAATAAAGGTAGTAATTTTAACTAATGTGTTAGTTAAAATTTTCCTAAAAGAAGTTTAATTATTTTATTAGTCAGATTTCATTGAATATGTTCGAAGTGAACTATATATAGTTATACTATATATAGTCTTTTTTTGACATTTTACTTATTTGAAATTTGACTATTCCCTATTAGTGAATTCGTATTAGAAGCCTACTGAATAATTCTACTACGACACGAGTGAAAAGCCAGGAAAAAATGGGTTGAATTAATGGCTATTTTCTTCAAATGCAAAGAAATACAAGATAGTTTCAGTTTTTAAATCTCCACCTCAAAGACAATCTTCTTATTAGGAGGTTAATAAAATTAGTCTCCTTCAGCTTAACCAGCAAGCTTAATAGAACACTTTTCGTATTGTATATATCACAATGGTTTTATTTCCTTAAATTTTTAGGTAATTTTCGACCTGTATTACTCAAACTGAATATACTCGTATATTGTCTCTGTATATATATGTATGTGTGTCTCTGTACATACAGATTCTAATGTATATTAAAAGAATGCATACGAATATGAATAAGTTAATTTACTTGAGATTTTAATGCTGCTGAAAACATACTGACGCAAACTGACAGCTAAATAACCAACAAAACATAAAAATCTGCAGAAGTGAAATTACTGTTTTATCACTGCAAAAGTAAAACCACGTATGCAGGCTTTTCTGCGATTTAACAATGCATTATTTTTTCATTTTGTTTAGTTTATTATTATTATATTTATCATTTTTATTTTATAACTATTTTAGCACGATTTTTTTATCCCACGGAGGATCCGAAATAGAAATAATTACTCAATGTAATATTATGTAGTTCCTATTACCATGCTTTTGAATTGTTTCACATACTATTCTTCAGCCTTATCATTACTTAAATGTTCCTTGCACCTTAAATACAGAGTATCCTGAAATTCTGTAAAGATTTAAAACATTATATTAAAACAGAGGTACATGCATTAAATCTATTAATACATTAAATCAGCTTAACAAACTCTTTCATACAAAGAATTTTCACACCTGTAATTAAGCATAAATAGCTCAAAAATTGTAGTTGGAGGGCTGTTCATCATATCACATTAAAGGTAATAATTAATGTGGCTTTGAAAAGTTATGAATATCTTTTCCTAGTGAATAAAATTAGTGTTAATACTATGTAATTGGCTTCTTGCATGTCCAGAAAATGTTTTAAGTGTTATTCTTTTTATAATCTTTGTGAATCTGCTACTGTATTCTCTATGAATGGAACGCTCAACTACGCTCTATGTTCAATTGAAACAAATATTCTCCTTCAGTCCTTGACGTTTATTCTTTTGCAGTATACCCAGTTAATAATTTTGTTGAAATGTTCATTAATTTATGGATCACCTTGGATATATTGATACGTAGCTATGCATGTTATGCAAACTGCAACTAAATTAATTACTTCATTTCATACCAGGTAATGTAAACATGATAAAATAAAAGTTTTATGACAGCGTTGTATTTCTTAAAGCAGTCTGGGAAGTACGTCCCCAAGGTAATAATATGCAGCATTTATTATCTTTTGAAGTAATTGATTTTTAATTTTCTTCTCTCCTCTAGTTACTTACAGGTATCTTACACTTTAAATACCATGAGACCGAATATTCTGTAAAGATTTTAAAAATTATGAAAGAAAAAAAAAGGAGGTGTACATGAAATCTAATTTTAACAACAATAAATTTCGAAAAGAGGATTTAACCCCTTTTGTTAAGCATAAATAGCCCAGATTTTCTTTTTTGATGAATGTTTATAATACACTTCTAAAGCTAAATATTAAAGCAAATTTCAAAACTGATAAGTAATTTCTGGTGGTGGATGTTATGCCAAGTAATGGACGTCTTGCATGTAAAGGAAATTTAAAATTAAATTAAATAATTTTATATAATTTTTGCTAATAATTCTTCTCCATGAATAATAATTCCACTGCGTGCGTTGTTCCTTTGCAGAAAAATATTCTAACCGTTTATTCTTTTACATTTGCGGGCAACCAAAAACGCGTAATGTGTAACGTGCACATGTGAGATTAGTGTTTCACCATTGTATGAGTATTTTCATATATTCATGCTTTTCTGTGATATGAGAATGAATTATTTTTTCATTTTTTAGTTAATTTACCCCTCATTTTTTCAGACTTGCCATTGCGTAAACAGCTCAGAAAAAAATATTTCCTAAAGAAAGTAATCATTAATATGCAACATTTATTATCTTGCAAACTAATAATTTTTTAATCTTCTTCTCACCTGTGTTTACTTACATGTATCTTAGACTTTAGCTACGAAGTTACCTAAAACTCTGTAAAGATCTTAAAAAATTACGAAAAGAACAGAAAAAGGGGGCACATGGAATTCCAGTTTGAATAACCAAAAAACTTCAAAAAGAGGATATCGCCCTTTTTATTCAGTATATATAATCCAGATTTCCTTTTTTTGAGCACTGTTTTTAATATCCCTGTAAAGATAAATATTAAATCAACTTGAAAAACTCAAAAGTAGTTTCTACTGGTGGATGTTCTGAGCAATGGCTTCTGTGGCATGTAATGGGCTTCCCGCAATTGAAGGAAATGTGTAATTAAATTAATTAATTGTGCGTAAACTTTGCTAAGGTTATAGTGTTTTTCTCTATGAATAATAAATTCAACTGCATGCATTCCTTCCTTGCAGAAAAATATTTTAACCTCTTTTACATTTATTTTTTGCATTATACCTTGCTAAGAATTTTTAAAAAATTTTTTTGAAATTTGGTGTAGTTTGGTTTATTTAACTACAACAAAACACTCGATTGGTTAACAGAAGGGATGCCATCGTAGAGGACTTTCCAAGGGAAACTGTATCGTAGGGACGTTACACTTTAGCAAAAAACCACTAAAACGTCCATGCAGCCAGCGCGTTCATAGTGATTCGAACCCGGAACGAACTACCAATATTAAGCAATTTAATCGTCATCCTCTTATTACGAAGGATTTAGCCCTAGTGTGATTCAGCTTAACCAATAAACGTTACATAAAACTTTTCTTGTCTCATTTATGCACACTGGTTTTATTTCCGCATCTTTTTTATAGGCAATTTTCTCCTGTAGTACTGAAACTTAATAAATACTGTGTATGTGTATATGCAGTGTCCTTCAGATTAACTAGTGAACTTAATAGAACACTTTTCGTTTTGCATAAGTAGTTTCAGCTGGTGAATGCACTGAGCAATGGCTTCTAAGCCATGGAATGTGCTTTTCGCAATTGAAGGAAATGTGTAATTGAATAAATTAATTATGTGTAAACGTTGCGGATGTTATGCAGTGTTGAAAGAAAATGAATGAAATGTTCAACTATGAATGAAAAATTCAACTAAATGCATTCTTCCCTTGTAGAAAACTATTTTAACCTCTTTGAAATTTATTTTTTACATTATATCTTTGTAGAGACATTAGGTATTTTTTGGAAGCGGGATAAATAAAAAATTTGTAACGCCTTTGCAGGGAATCGAACCGCGGACTCTGGAATACACGTCGAGGGTGCTGACCACTACACCACAAAGGCGAGAGAAATACCTTATAGCTTGTCAATAATTCTTTTAAAATTTGTAATGGACTTTGGTGTGGTTTGGATTATGTAACGAAGGAAATCATTCAATGGGTTGAGGGAAAGAATGCAACTGTAGAGGACTTTCTAAGGGAAACTGTATCGTATGAAGGTTACACTTGAGCAAAACCACGAAAACGCCCGTGCAGCCAGCGCATTCACCGTTATTCGAACCCGGAACGAACTACCAATGTTAAGCGATTTAATCGGCATCCTCCTATAAGGCAGGATTTAGCTTTAGTGTGGTTCATCTTAAGCAATAAACTTTACATAAAACTTTTCTTGTTTCATTTATGTACGCTGGTTTTATTTCCGCATCTTGGGTAATTTTTTTCCACGTAGTACTGAAACGTAATATAGACAGCATATGTATGCATATATATATATATGTGTGTGTGTGTGTTTGTGTATGTATGTATATAAGAATTTTACTGTAGATCAAAAGGATGCATAAGAATATGAATTAGATAAATTACTTGAGAGCTGCTGAAAACATACTGAGGTAAATTCACAGATAAATAACCGTCAGAATAAAAAAAACCTGAAAACAGGAGTTTAGTGTTTCCTTACTACTACAGTAACCTGATATATGTAAGTTTTACTAATTTCGCATCTCTATGAACCTCCAAAATGCTTACAAATTTAATCATTTCGTCTTTATACCATAGTGTTTACATGCAATAAATATTGTTGCGTCCGTACGGGCTCGTTACGAAATGAATGCACAAGTCCAATAAAAATTACCAAGATTTATTATTATCACAACTATAATGCTTAAATTTTCTCAGATATTCGTGCAATATTACAATATCTCACAGTAGTTATTTTTTAACTACTCGAACGTTCAAAAGAACTTAATTCAAAACAGCTAAAGAAAGCTAATCCGCGAATTCGCTACAGTCAACAAGACCAATTTTTTTTAAAACAAACTCTTAAAACAACAACGAGCTAACTAAAATCACATGAACTGATAGGTTTTCCTCCATTTATAAGATTTTAATTGCGGGAGAATTTTCTAGCACTTTCTCGAAACCAAAAAGGTATATTTATTTATTAAATGTTAAATGCACGTGCTTTTGTATTTTTAATTTTCTGGCTTAGCTTTCCTCTAATATTCGTCACGCGCTGCACTGCACGGGGAATAAAACAATTTAATTTATAAGTCTACTAATATTAGTTGTTTAAATACCAAATTCGTAACAATATGTTTTTTGTATTTGCTTTCCTTCGTGGTGTTGCAATCCTACAATGGACCTGGCGAATTCTCGCACAGGCGTGAATTAAATACCAGCGCAGCAAAAGGGTGCAAAATAACCTTTTATTAAATTTAATTAATTTAAAAGAAAGGTACGCACTTCGTGCGTTCACTATTGGTGGTAACTAAACGTAGACTATAATACAAATCAAATCTGAAAATATAGAGTGCAAGAACGCCCTTCAATTTACGCCTAAGAGGTGAACTCATAGAAATCTAACAGGCGTGATATTAAACTGATAAAGCCAAGAGGCTTACTAGCGTGACCGCGAAATAGCAACGTAACGTGCGCTTGGCTTGCGAAACACGTTCTGAATAAACTGAGATAATCACACATTTAAATAGCACTTCACTTCACTTAAATTTACACCCTGGCGAGGGAATGTGAGGGGAAGTTGATAAGTTTAGAACAGGAAAACTTAAAATGAATATGTTATGCAAAATATGGAAAACCCTACATATCTACCAGAATGTAGAAACCTGCTTATGTAAATTACTGTTGCTTCATTCAGGATCAATCCTAAATATTCAGGTTCTTCTGTGATATAACAATGTATTCTTTTTCTTTTTTTTTAGCTAATTTCTCCCCTCTTTTTTTTTTCAGGCCTATCAATTCGTAAAAAGGCCAGAGAGGAAATAATATCCCCAGGTAATAAATAACTTGCATCATTTACTATCTTGCGAATTTGTTTTTTATCGTCTTCTTCTGCCCTGTAATTACTCACATGTGTCTTACTTTTTAAGTACCAACTGTCCTAAAATTCTGTAAGGACTTGAAAACATTTTAACGAAAAAAAAAAAAAAAAAAAAAAAAAGATGAGTGTACATGAAATCTAGTTTAAACAGCAATAAATTTCAAACAGAGGTTCCCCCCCTCCCCTTTTATTAAGAATAAAAGCTCCGATTTCCTTCTTTTAGGGCTGATTATAATAGCACTGATAGCATACAATACTGAGCATACAGCCTCTTTTCCAAATTCAGAGAAAGATGTTCACTTTTTAGTAGTGGAAAGAGCCTGAATATAATACCATAAGCTTTGCCACACACTCTGTACATATGGTCAGACCAGGTGAAATTTGTGTTGAAGGTGATACCCAGATAGTTAGCAGAATTCACCTTCGGGATGCATGTTTTGTTCCGGCTGCCTTTCTTTATATTGCTTCTAGGTTCTCTTCAAGTGTTTAGTGCTTTAGAGTCGATCCGCAGAACAGGTTAAGAGAGAGAAGGGTTCGTGACCAATAGTCACGTGGTCACCGTGTTGGTTAAGAGGTTCCAAGGCGACGGTCTGCAAAAATACATAATTTCTTGGCAGAAATGCTGCAAGAATTCAATAAAGTATCTTAATAGTAATAGTAGAACATGCCATCGAAACTATAAAAACTTGGTCTCGTTGCAGATATTTCCGTAGGGAACGTAAGATAAATCAGGAAACGAGCAGGTTTGTAGTCACGTGATATTCACGCCCTTCAAGATGAACACGAGTAGCAATATTTGGCAGATATACAAAATGAAAATACATAAGCTGGATGCACTACAAAATACAACACAATGCAGCAGAAGATAATCAATATGTGACTGTAAAATTGGAGAATCTATAAACATATTTACAGATACTTGATGCACAGAGTTCAGCGAAGTTACACAGTTCACAAATTTCGGAATCACATAGCGGTGACATCCACTGTCGGTGCTGGACGAAAGGTACAAATATGATAAAATACAAATAAATGAGCAATAATGCACTTAAAAAATATAAAGAACGCTTATTAACAGAGGAAACTATGTACATATGTTTGGAATAAGAATTCATAACTCCTTTATATTCTCCAACATCAGCCGTGCACGAGCAGTGCTTTTGATCCTGGGCGAGCCCATTGTTATAGATTGAGGGTCATCATAATGTAATGGCTCATCGGTGTATATCTGTGTGTACATATAAATTCTAATCAAAAGGATGAATACTTCGACCGCGTCTGGCATGAGGGGCTCATTTTTAAGCTCATATCTGCTCATTTGGATAGAGACCTCATACTTTTAATCTATTGCTTTATTAAGGACAGAAAATTCTATGTCAGTATTGGTTGTGACAAATCTTAATGTCAATCTTTAAATGCCGGCGTGGCTCAGGAGTCAATTATCGGACCTCCTTTATTTGTTTTAAGTCGCAGATTTCCCAAAGTATAACATGGACAACAACACTTTCCTAGGATGCTACGCGGACGATACTTCGTTAGCTACGACTTCCCTCAGAGCCGAAATAGCGGTTTCTAAATTACAGAGCATCATCCCCGCAGTGGAACATCGGTGCACAAAATGGCGTATTGCTATCAATGCGCAGAAATCTCAGTTGCTCATTATCCGTAAGAAGACTCCAAGAACCCCTTTAAATGGGACTTTAAAAGTTTTTGAGATAGATGTGCCTATTGTAAATAAGGCTGTTTATCTTGGTGTCGTCATGAATAATAAACTCAGTTGGAAAGACCATGTGACTAAATCCAGAAGTAAGGCCATAGCTGCACTTACTAGTATTTCTTCTATTATGGGCAAAAACTCAAAGTTAAACCTCGCTAAAAAGAGACATTTATATACGGCGGTTATCCGTCCCATTTTCTCGTACGCGTCCCCGGCGTGGGCGGCGGCCACACTTAGAGATATAAATAAATTGAAAATTCTCCAAAACAAAGCCCTGCGTTTAATGACAAACGCACACTACTTTGTCTCTAATGACACGCTTCACAGAGACCTAAAAATTGAGCCTGTTGACAAATTTTTTCACCGCACCAACAGCAGTTTCTTCGATAGAGCTGTCCGTTGCTCGTACCTTGCTCAATTCAACACGTTTGATTATATACCTCTGCGAGAGGACTACAAAATAAGGCCACACGCTGCACATATCACGAGGAATGCAAATTTCCCTACTTAATTATGATAGCGCACGAACACTTTGTACATATGTAAATATTTATTTTAATTGGATTTGTATTTTATTTTGTACCATATTTGTGTATTTATGTACCCTGTAAATAATTTTATTTTATTTTTACTTTCTGTGTATTGTTTTATACATGTATATGTCACGAACAGACACTTCTCAGATTGCGCGACACCAGGCTTTCCTTGGTATTTCTCCCCTTGTGACGCATGGTCACCTCCTCTCACCTACCTATGATGCCTCCTTGGCCCGTCCTGTTTTTACCGTCATGTGCCCATACGGCTAATTCCATCATTGAGCAGGACACGTCGCGCTCCGCGCCATATCTCTGCGATACTGGTAGGACTGACTGACTGACTGAATAAGTTAAATTGCTTGGGATTTTAGTGCTGCTAAAAGCATACTAGAACATAAACCTCTGCAGATATGAGCTTAATGTCATCACTGCAACAATTACCCCACATATGCAGGCTTTCCTGTAATATAAGAATATTTTTTTTTATTTTATTTAGTTATCATTTTTACTCATTTTTTGGCAGGATGTCAATCCCATGAAGAACCGGAAAAGGAAATAATTACCCAAAGTAATGGTATGTGATTTCCATTATCTTGTGAATAAGTTGATTCATATCTTCTTCTGCCTTGCGATTACTTAAATGTGTCTTGCACCTTACATGCAGAGTAATCTAAATGTGTCTACAGAGTAATCTAATACCTGTAAAGATTTAAAACTGATTATTAAAAAAAGGTACCCTCATGAAATCCAGTATGCATAACAATCAATGTCAAAGATAAGGTTTTTCTCTCTTTTCTTAAGTATAAATAGCTCTAAAAACTTAGTTGGAAGGGTGTTAATAAACAAATGTTAATAAATAAAAAAACCTATTTCGAGTAATTATACTCTAATGGTCGCTTTTCTGAATTAAAAAGATTGTAATTTAAAAAACATTTTTTTTTTTTGTTTTTTTTTTTTTTTTTTTTTTTTTTTTTTTTTTTTTTTGTTTTTCATATTACTATGCTATTAATGCTTCATTTTAAATATTAACCATAAGAAATGTCCCTTTAATATCGTCCCTGCATAAAGGCGCTCGCTAGACATTTGCACGGATGCGTCGATTAGGCTTGGCGCGAGCCTGCGCCGCACAGACCTTAGCAGCAGAGGGAAAGAACTTCTGACGCAAAATGGCGCGTGTTCTCTATTTATAGAAGCGGTTACGTAATAAGCTCGAATGTTCTGGAAAGTACTGATCTAGGGGGAAGATCCTAAATTGCAGAAAGTTAACTAAAGTTGATGGTTCGCATAGAGCAAAGCCATCCTATTTTTAAAATATTTTACACACATATATATATCTGTGTGTGGGAGACTGTAAATACAAATTCTCATTTAGATCAAAAGTTTGCATAAATATATTAATAAGTTCAACTACTTGAGATTTTTTAATAAGTTCAACTACTTGAGATTTTTTAATAAGTTTAACTGCTTGAGATTTTTTTTCTGTTGGAAACATACTGATGCAAATCGATAATAAAATAACTACGAGAATATTAAAAAAAAAACCTGAATATGCGAGATTAATCCGAAATATTATGTTTTTTCTGTGATGTGGCAATGTATTATTTTTTGTTTTATTTTTCTTAATTCCCCACCCTTTTTTTTTTAGGTTTTAAACCTGGTGAAGAAATAAAAATGGAAGTAACAGGCCAAGGTAATTTTATGTAGTTTTTATTATCTGGAGAGTGAATTGTTTTATATCTTCTTTGCCCTGTAATTACTTAGATAGGTCCTATATTTTAATTGCAAAAAGTACTAAAATTCTGTAAACATTTATTTAAAAAAAGGATGGGGGTACATAAAATCCAATTGGTTGATCTTTAGATTATGGTAACTTGGCGATTTTTTGGCGAAAGTTTGGCGACCAACTCTCCTACAGCAAACCTCTATTTTTTTTCCCCGCCGCCATTTTGTCTTCACGAAGTAAAGACGTTTCTTTTCTTTTTACCTACTGAACACTTCTTCCAACAATCTACTAGCCGAATTACACTTATGCTAGAAATTTTATCTAACAAAACTGCTTAATCATGACAAATATTCACTGCGAAATTGCGAGAAAGTTCAGTATACCATACTCCTTACGCGTTTTTCAAAATAACACATACACATAAACCATGTACACGTCGACTTATTTTTACTTAAAAAAAACATCCCAGAATTACACAAAAATGGCATTGTGCACACTCTTCACTATATCTATGTACACTGCTTTTTTCTTATAAATTAGAAAAATTTCACGAAAATGCATGACAATTTTCTGAATCTTTAAACCCGTTAAAAAGAACATATATGAAATTACCTAATAAGGAAAAAGTATATACCCTTTCCAAATTAGAACATTTCCACATATAAAATAAATAAAATATCCAAAAACTTTTACCTCTAAATCATCTATTATATTATAAACGTCACCAACGAATTCATACCGCAAGCATTACAAATACTTAGTGTCAAATATTTAAATTATTTCCATGCACTTTTACTTCAACTAAAACGTATACCAAATTCCTACAAACATAAAATTCAGAAAATAACTATCATTTAATTAAAATATCACTAAACCATGTACACGTCGACTTATTTTTACTTAAAAAAAAATCCCAGAATTGCACAAAAATGGCATTGCGCACACTCTTCACCATATCCATGTACATCCTTTTCTCTCATAAATTAGAAAAATTTCACGAAAATGCATGACAATTTTCTGAATCTTTAAACCCGTTAAAAAGAACATATATGAAATTACCTAATAACGAAAAAGTATATACCCTTTCCAAATATGAACATTTCCACGTTTAAAATAAATAAAATATCCAAAAACTTTTACCTTTAAATTATCTATTATATTATAAACGTCACCAACGAATTCATACCGCAAACATTACAAATATTTAGTGTCACATATTTAAATTATTTTCATGCTCGTTTACTTCAACTAAAACGTATACCAAATTCCTACAAACATAAAATTCACAAAATAACTACCATTTAATTAAAATATCACTAAACCATGTACACGTCGACTTATTTTTACTTAAAAAAAAAAAAAATCCCAGAATTGCACAAAAATGGCATTGCGCACACTCTTCACTATATCCATGTACACTGCTTTTTTCTTATAAATTAGAAAAATTTCACGAAAATACATGACAATTTTCTGAATCTTTAAACCCGGTAAAAAGAACATATATGAAATTACCTGATCGCGAAAAAGTATATACCCTTTCCAAATTAGAACATTTCCACATATAAAATAAATAAAATATCCAAAAACTTTTACCTCTAAATCACCTATTATATTATAAACGTCACCAACGAATTCATACCGCAAGCATTACAAATACTTAGTGTCAAATATTTAAATTATTTCCATGCACTTTTACTTCAACTAAAACGTATACCAAATTCCTACAAACATAAAATTCACAAAATAACTATCATTTAATTAAAATATCACTAAACCATGTACACGTCGACTTATTTTTACTTAAAAAAAAATCCCAGAATAGCACAAAAATGGCATTGCGCACACTCTTCACCATATCCATGTACACTCCTTTTTTTTCATTAATTAGAAAAATTTCATGAAAATGCATGACAATTTTCTGAATCTTTAAACCCGTTAAAAAGAACATATATGAAATTACCTAATAACGAAAATGTATATACCCTTTCCAAATATGAACATTTCCACGTTTAAAATAAATAAAATATCCAAAAACTTTTACCTCTAAATTATCTATTATATTATAAACGTCACCAACGAATTCATACCGCAAACATTACAAATACTTAGTGTCAAATATTTAAATTATTTCCATGCACGTTTACTTCAACTAAAACGTATACCAAATTCCTACAAACATAAAATTCACAAAATAACTATCATTTAATTAAAATATAATTAAATTCAAAAACACTACTTAAAATATAAATAAGAACATACATTAAATTAATAAAAATTAGCTTACAATCCTAATTACTTTAAACTAAATCATTGCTAATAACAATTTTCCCAATAATACCAAATTACTTTACTTCCACCTTACATTTAGAACAATGCATAAAAATAATATCCTCAAATAATTAAAAATACTAACTTACCTAATCTTCTTCAGAATCTTGATTACGTGTCCGATAAACTTTTCTTATTTCCTCCGCTAAATAAAAAGCAAGCGTATGTGCGCCTGTTGCAGGATCTTTAAAATCATACTTATAGTTCACAACTAGGTACCAGGTAAAATAAATAACTTAATAAAACATCTTTACTTCTATCTCGCACAACCTTAAAGAAACACTTATTACTACCCCTTTCAATCCCACTAAATACCCATTTCGAAATCACTTTAGTTAGGACCATGGGATTCAAAAATTAACGAACACTGTTTCACACAACACAGAATAAAGCCAAATACAAAATTTCCATATTTTTTCCCGATTTCCCCCCTTTTCCGATTAAAGAACCGTAATTCGTCCATTAATATCACATGACATATCCCATGATCTCTCATTTCCCTCACACAAAATAATGCGTAATCGGAACTGATTACTGCTCACATTATTACCAAAGTCCCAGGTAGTAACCTTTATCGCCTCCAAAATGTCGCCAAACTAACAGTTACAATATTCTAAAGATCAGCCATCCAATTTTCAAAAAATAAATTTCAAGGAGAGGATTTTCCACCCATTTATTAAGTATGAATAGCTCCGATTTCCTTCTTTTAGGGCTGTTTATAATAGCACTGATAGCATACAATACAGAGCATACAGTCTCTTTTCCAAATTCAGAGAAAGATGTTCATTTTTTAGTAGTGGAAAGAGCCTGAATATAATGCCATAAGCTTTGCCACACACTCTGTACATATGGTCAGACCAGATGAAATTTGTGTTGAAGGTGATACCCAGATAGTTAGCAGAATTCACCTTCGGGATGCATGTTTTGTTCCGGCTGTCTTTCTTTATATTGCTTCAAAGAGCGCTCCAGGTATTTAGTGCTTTAGAGTCGATCCGCAGAACAGGTTAAGAGAGAGAAGGGGTGTGACCAGTAGTCACGTGATCACCGTGTTAGTTAAGAGGTTCCAAGGCGATGGTCTGCAAAAATACATAATTTCTTGGCAAAAATGCTGTAAGAATTCAATAAGTATCTTAATACTGATAGTAAAACATGCCATCGAATCTAAAAACTTGTTCTCATTACAGATATTTCCGTAGAGAACGTAAGATAAATCAGGAAATGAGCAGGTTTTCTAGTCACGTGATATTCACGTCCTTCAAGATGAACACGAGTAGCAATATTTGGCAGATATACAAAATGAAAATACACAGTTTGAACCTTGTCGTAAACTAGGCTGCTAACAACAATTTACTCAGTGAAAACTTATTAGATATCTGTAGCTTTGTGACCACGGCTAGCTGTAAAATTGTTAAACAAAACTGGTAAAATTTAAACCAGACAAACTTTAACATTTAACAAAAGGATTTTAATTAGCAGATACACTACGTAAAGAACGTTCCATGACAAAACTAACAAGAAGTAACACAAAGAAATATTACTCAAAATGAAAATAAAAAGTTCATGTTTATAGTTCTCTGCCGAAACTCAAACTAACTAGTTCGGGCGTAAGTGTTTTGAATAGCGTCCGATAAGGTGGCGCTGCAGTACATGAGGCTGTTTGCTAGCGTTCGTTACAGACTCCCCCTCGGGCTCTCACGACGTCCCGCAAAGAGTCCGTGTTCGATAGTTCAATTTTTGCGAGGTCTGCCCCTTTTCCTTATGGGAGTCACAGGACCTAGGGCTTTCGATGGAGGCAGTTTGTATAGTTTCATCATATTGGTATGATAAGTACCTAACACTTGATCAGGAATAGCAGGATCTGCGATGTCATATATTGTCTGAGATCTGTTAGTAATCACTAGATACGGACCTTCGCGTTTAGGCATCAATTTTTTACTTTTCTTGTGTATGGATTCATTGACTGGATGCATAGTTATCCATACTTTGTCACCAGGCTGATAGTAAGTTTGTCTACGTCTTTTATCAAAGTATTCCTTTCTTTTGTCTTGTTTTTGTTCGACACGCTCTCTGATTTGAGGTGTTAAACGGACGAATTCTTTCAGATACGGCGTAATTTCAGCAACAAAGTTGTCGTTTTCAATAAGTGCTCTTAAATCTTGATTAACGTCATCCGTCGTCCTAAGTTCTCTTTGGAACTGCAAATAAGCAGCGGTATGACCTGTAGTGTCACATATTGCTGTATTCATGGCAAAACGAATCATGGGCAGTTTTTCTTCCCAAGTATCATGAGCATCACCGACTAGTATAGCTAGTTTGGGTTGTAAATCTCTGTTCTTTCGTTCGGAGGGATTTGCTTGAGGGTGATAAACAGGAATAAGTTCTTGTTTAATACCAAGGTAGTTACAGGTTTGCTGCATTACCGCACTAACGAATTGTGTGCCATTATCGCTAATCAACCTTCTCGGTAAACCATAACGTAAAAACACTTCTTCAATTTAGATTTTTGCACAATTTTTCGCAGTGGCTTCTTCCAAGGCGAAGAGCTCTATCCATTTCGTACTGGTGTCTTTAATAAGAAAAATCCATTTTTTCCCAGTTGGGGTTTCTGAAAGTGGGCCAAAAAGGTCTATAGCAAGTGTTTCAAACCTTTGTGCATACACAGGTGTTCGAAGTAGTCCAGCAGGTTATTTGGTTTATACCGATTGCACTCAGCACAGTTTTTCACATATTCTGAGATATACTTTCTCATACTAGGAAAGTAATACCTGGAGGCAATCTTATGGTACGTGCCTTCAGCTCCACAATGTCCTGCAGTGTGGGAATCGTGATACTGTTGTAGAACTAGTTCTCGCTCTTGACAAGGGACAACTAACTCAGCCTCTTCAGAGTCTGTGTCGGAAGAGTAACGATATAAAACTCCTTGATTCATGAGATATCTTCTACTATTCCAATTTACATAATTTTCATCTTTTTTGCCACTCTCAAAACACTCTATAATCTTCCTGACATCTTCATCTTTCATTTGTTCCTCACGAATGTCTTTAGATTTCCGGGATGGTAAATCTATACAAACAGCATTTAAATCACAAACAAAGTCATTATTTGCATAAGATGGTCTAGAAAGAAAGTCTGCTATAACATTGGATTTGCCTGGAGTGTAGACAATTTTTGGATGATATGACTGGATTTGAAGGGCCCATCGAGTCAAACGACCAGATGGTGATTTAATACTCGTTTTCCATTTAAGAGGTTGATGGTCAGATGCAATTATTATTTCTATATAACCGCGGAATTTTTGTTGGTTTTCTATATAACCGCGGAACGTCTCAAGAGCCCAAACTACTGCAAGAGCTTCTCTTTCGGTAGTTGAATAATTTCTTTCTCCTGAGCTTAGCAATCCACTTGCATACTCGATCTCACGTTCCTCTGGGCCTTCTCCTTGGATAAGGACTGCTCCTAAAGCATAATTACTGGCATCTGTCCTAATGATGAACGGTTTATTTCCGTCAGGTTGAGATAACACAGGCGATGAAATCAACATTTTTTTCAACTCTTCAAATGCTTTTTGTTCGGTTTCACCCCATGTCCACTGTTTTTTCCTTTTGGTTAATTCTTTAAGGGGTCTAACAACTTCTGAAAAATTAGGGACATATCTTCGGAACCAGGAACACGTCTGTAGGAAAGACTGAACTTCCTTTACGCATGTTGGTTTAGGAATTTTCTGAATGGAAGATACTTTCTCGGCATCTACCTCTACACCGTCTTCTGTAATCCATTGACCTAAATACTTTACTCTGTGACAAGCAAAATGGCATTTGCTCTTGTTAGCATTTAGTTTAAACACAAAGTCTTTCAAACACTTTCCTCAAATCTGATAAATGTTTATCAAAGGTTTCTGATAACACTATGATATCGTCGAGATATGACAATGCAAAAACATCTTTTAATCCTGATCTAAATTTATCAATAAGTCGTTGAAAAGTTGCAGGCGCGTTCCGCAACCCAAATGGCATTCGCTAAAACTTGAATGTACCAAATGGACAAACAAAGGTAGTTTTCTCTTGATCTGCTTCATGAACTTTAACTTGATGATAACCTGATCTTAGGTCAATGCTAGACATGTATTTCGTTGATTTTGCTTCAGTTAGCAAATCATCCATTCTTGGTAATGGATAGGTGTCTGGAACGGTTTGGGAGTTTAATTTTCGATAATCTATAGACAGTCTTATGGAACCATTAGGTTTAGGGACCAACACAACAAGACTCGCATAGTGTGATTCGCATTCCTCAATGATACCCTGAGCTATTAAGGAATCTAGCTCCTTTTTTAACAACTCTTTCTCCGCGGGTGTCTTCTATATGGTGGTTCGGCAACAGGTAAATTATTTCCGGTCTGGATTCCGTGCTCAATATAAGGAGTAGGCTCTCCGCCTGGCTGAAAGCTAGTTTTATATTCTTCAAACAATGAATTTAATTTCTTCCGTTGTTCTCTCGTCAAATGTCTTCCTTCATCATCTCTCAACTTCACGGATTCGGTTGCTTCTGGTATTGCAACAGGAGTGTCAGCAGATGTTTTGGTTTCTGGAGATGTTAGTACGTTTGGAGCCTCTTTAGTTTCACATGGTTCTTTATAAAAGGGATACTAGTTCTGTGGATTTTCACTAAAATACCAAGTACCATTCTGGATGTTGAGCAGTATTCCCGCAGCCTGTAGAAAATCAGTTCCAAGTAACGTCCTGTTACGTTTTGCTTTTGGCAAAGCAATAAATTTCATACGGACTATCTTTCCTTCAACGTTAAGATTTACCACTGTAGTCAAAGCTTGGACATTTCTTTCCTTGCCATCAGCTAGTACCATCGTAATATTTGTTGTTTTAAATCCAAATCCAATCTCGTAACAACTTATAAAATCTTTCTCCTGCAATAGAATTCGATGCTCTTGTATCAGCGCAAAAAGCTGCTTTTTCATCACAAACAGTTAAAAAAATGGAACTGGACAGTAGATCGGATGATTCAACTGCACACAATTTTACACAATTGACGACAGTTTTAACTTCTTCTTTTAACTTATTAAACTTAGGGCACTTTGATTGTATGAAACCGGGATATCCACAACCATAGCAATGAATAGAAGTTTTCCTTTCTTGTCTAGAACTAGTAAATTTTGAATTGTCAACGTTTGTATTTTTAATCTGGTTAACGCTTTTAGGATTACTAGTTTTAGATTTTCCTTCTGGGACAAATTTAACATTTTCTTTACAATATGGTTACTTTGCATTGGAAGATCCATTTTTCTTCATGCCAAGTCTTACATTTTCATAATAATCGAGCTTTTCTGCGAGCTCGAACGGATTGTTCATTTCTGATAAACTGTCCACAAAATGTTCTCTTCCCTCGAGAGGTGTTCTTTTCTTTATTTGATCTGCAATGATCAAGTTTTGTAGCTGCTCGAAACTAGAGATATTCAATTCTTTAATCCATCCTTCGAAATAAGATTTCAATTCAAAAGCAAAGTCCTTCCATGTAATTTCTGCAGATTTTCTATGCTGAGAAAACATTTGTCGAAACTTATCAGCTGTGAGTCAATATCGCTTCAAAAGTATAGATTTTATTTTTGCATAATCTTTAGAATCATCTTCGTTTCCTCTAATAACTAATTGATTTATTTCAGATGGTAATGATCCAATCAAGTATGGGATCCAGTCAGTTTCAGGTATATTTACGAACTTCAACTGACGCTCAAACATGGTCAGATAAAGTCTTATCTCATCTTCCTTTGGGTTAAACTTTGGAAGAATGCGACTTAAATCAAATTTAGGCTGATCTACTTGAGAAACAGATTCCTTTGGCATATTCTTATTAACATCAAGTTGGAGTTTAAACGTTTCTAATTCAAACTCGCGTTCCTTGGCTAATCTTGCTTCTACTGCTTCTTTTTCAGCCCTATCTTCAGCTTCTTTTTCGGCTTTTACGCGATCATCGATTATATTGCTTAACATATTTTTTGTAAATTCTTCATCATAGGTTTTAGAACTCGTTATCAGATCTCGCAATTGAACAACTTTTAAGTTATCTGCAACTTGTAATCCAAGCTGTAAAGCTAGTAATTTAAGGTCCTCTTTGCGGCCTTTGCCTAAACACGCCATCTCGAAGGGGATTTATGTAAAGATTTTTCCTTTAAATAGTTGAAAAAGTCTTATCTAATTTAATATTGTTCACTGGCAGAATAATATATAAGAATAGGGAAAGGGAAACTATTAAAACTTTCTATTATACCTTTTTGATTTCGAATATAATATCTTCATTAACAACTTAGAATAATAAAGAAATATTAATATTTCTTAAATATATTTTTGAACACAAAATGCACAATAACAACACCTTTGCAATCAGAAGTTTCTTAAACAGAATTGCTTTTGTATACATCGACATATATCTTGAAAAATTAGAAATAATTTCAACGCTAATTATTTAAAATGTAATACAATATGACCGAATATAAGAATAAAATTCAATCTTTAGCATTTATTATATGTAAGTTTAAGCAATGAGGGTTTAATTTAATAGCAATGGGATATGCTTTAAAAAATTACAGACGAGTTGCAGCCCGTCAACCTCCTCCTACATGTCTACCGAAACTTCGGAGAGCATTGCTTTTTGAGTGGTGTAATATCCCCCAAGATCAGATCGATAATTTGATACTCAGCATGCCTAGGCTTTGTACGGACTGTATTGCATCGTCTGGAAGACATGCAATGCATTAACAATCATACCAACCATGTAATATCGGTTTTTTGTAAATAGGTGTTTTTTGTAATTTGCTCCAGGGAGAAAAATCGCTATTTTTTTTAACAATATCAAACATATAGCATCTTTTTTTTTGCTCTTTACCTTTTGTTTAATAAATAAGCTTTAGAAATAAGTCAAATTTGTTTTGCTTCTAACTCTTCCTTTGCCTAATTTTGCATTATCCTTAATTTATGGACATGAGTGTAGAAATAGATTTGTGAATAAGATTTATGTAATATTAAATGTACTAGTCTTGGGAGTATAAAAAGGGAGTTATTTATTTGAAAAAAATTACATTAAGTTGAAACCTCATATAGTGGTTATTTTCTTAAATGACCACCTCTGATAATGACACATTTGTTAGTACAATAATTAAATAACAGGACTTTAAAAAAAATCGCTCATAGTTATGTCAGGCTACAGGAAACTGGCATTATCTTGAATTGTGGAGTTGATTGTTTTAGGAACGTTTTTTGCTGTATAATCAATTGACTTCGGTGTAGTAATTTTTACTTGGGTATGAATTTTGCAGAAAGTTTTTACGAGACAATTAAAACCAAAGCTTTTCGGATCATGAGTCTTATAAGGGCATTGTTATAGCATTGCTTTCAACTATAGTTAGAGTAGAATTTAAACATTATTTTCGGAAGCACTTCCACAGAGAATCCGGTTGTTCTTTGCGGATGAAAAACCCATATAAATAAATCTTCTGTACAGCCTTATACAAATGCAGTTAAAATTACTGTCATTACAATTAAGCGAATATAGCTACATTTGTTTACAAAAAGTTATTATTGCTAAATACTGCACTATATAAATTTCATTTGGTATTGTAATTTCAGAAAATGCTCAGCATGAGGTATTTTTATATTATATAATCTACTGTCAAAAACAATAGCTACCTTTTCAGTACTTCATATTTTACTATTTAGAATTTTTATGGTTCAAAATAATATTTCTATACATTTTCTAAAGTATTCTTTCTACAATAGAAATCTAAATAACTTACACATAAAACACTGGCTAAATTTATTCCAATAAATGCATCGCTTAAATTAAATTTATGTTCCTTTGAGATGATGTATGAAAAACCTTGTGTAATAATAAATTATTAATATATATAGGTAAATGGTATTTTTATATATTTTTGGATTAAAGTGCAGAATCGTCCACTTATTTATTTGGCACTTTTTACTAAAGTAAAAAGAATTAAATTTTTGTCAATTTTCTTTTGACTTTTAAAGTGAAAATAGGTCGATGTGTACATGGTGTACATGGATAAAGTCAAAGGAGTGCGCAATGACATTTTTGTGCAATTCTGGGATGTTTTTTTAAGTGAAAATACGTCGATGTGTACATGGATACCGAGTATGTGCAATTCTTAAAAACACGCCAAGTAGTGGGCGATTCTACACTTTCCCTATTTTTCTATTAGAATGTAGTTTCATTAAATTAGTTATTTAGTATAATCATGTGTATATGAGTATATTCATACTTATTCACATAGATGGACTCGTTTATTACTTATTCACATAGACACACTCGTTTTTACAGTACGAAAGTTGATCTTTTTTACATCAAGAACTACATATAGTATAAATACCCATTATGCTATAGATTTTATTTATATAAAATCTGTGGAAGATTATATAGCACTAAAAGTGAGATACGGAATAAAACATTATACGCTATGAGATATTTCCTTAATTCCCGAACTGTGCGTTGAGAATTGGTATTTGTTGAGACTTGTAAATTTTTTAAAATTCATTTTGTTACAATATAATTTATTGTATTTTGGGTATTATTAAGTTTATTATATGTTATCTTCATGTTTCATTTATCTTTTGAGAGATACAGGTAACTTTCAAAGTATTATAATAAGGGGTCGACACAGTGTTTGTATATTATTATTTCTTCACTACATTATATTCTAGGATTCATCCTTTCTTCCACGCAAAACATCTATGTGTATGCATGTCATAATAAACTGCAGGGTGTTACTATCAGTGGTAAGCGATCTTTAAGGGGATAGCAAGTATGCTAAATTTGAACTCTATGTTAAGTTTCTAATTTGCAAGTCCCAAAAATCTTTTTGCTTGCTTATAAAGTTTCTCTTCCTGAAAATTTGGGTTTCTTCTAGTTTTGTTTTCTAATTTGGTTTAGTGCATTTTAGGTAACTTAAAATTTAAGCAGATGCTAGAAAGTACCATCCTTTGGCAATATATTTCTCATTAGGTATCAAATTGTTAAGCAAGCTGATGTGATTAAATACAATTGTTTAATTTCACAATTAAGAACTGAAATACAAATATTATGCAGTGAGATACTATATGTATATATTTATAATGAAATCAATAATATATATACAGTCAAAGTAATGATTCACAACCATCAAATGAAATGATATGTATATATATATGTAATAGATTCTGTAGTCGAATACAAGCAGCTGAATCCGTAATGAACAGCAAGAATTTTGATGGCTTAGAGATGTTGAAACTCCAATCCACAATGAATAAGAAATTTGCCAGTCGAGGTAGATTTAATTCAACTTTTCTGTCAGCAAATATGTTGCAACCCCAAACACGTTGGCACATTATTTATGACTACTCCAAAAATTAACATTTTTGATAAATGTGTAGTAAGAAACAAGGAGCAGACAGACTGCAATCCAGCTAGGCCAAAGCGTAAAAAGCAAATGCGTTATGTTAAGGGTGAAATCTTAATTCAGACCGAGTTAATTTTGGTACTTGATGCATTTTTACTCGTATTTGATAATTAATACTGCTGCAAAATTACTATTGGCTGTTTGAGTTTTAGTTCCTTTTACAACATCAAATTATGTAAAAGTCATATGACATGAATTAATCTCGAAATGACGCAGTGCAGAAAGATTACTGTTTTTAGAATAGAGAAGGAAAATTAATTTTACGCTGCTAATTTAATCCTTTGCTTATTCCTTATTTTTCTTACATATATATATGTACATATATCATTCGATGGTTGTGAATCATGACTTTGGTTATTATCTTTCTATTCATTTTATTTTCAAAATTATATAAAGGTAGTTTAATATTTTGTAATATATTTATAGATATTGACGTGCATTAAGAAGGACAGGGGCTCGTAGGCTTCTAGATATTTTAAAATTTTTATTTATTCGCATTGAATTTTATTTAAAATTACTTTACATGCTTTCTCAGCCATTTAGTTCTGTACATTTCAGCAGTGCTAAATTATGTACTTCTGCTGGTTTATGTTTTTATGGAAATTTGATTTAGAGTTATATTTTTGTGTATTGTTTTTATAGGGATTCTGTATATGGATACCCGATCTATGTACGATTCTGTGTATGGATACTCCACTATGGTATAATGCTATTGGTTCTGTTTATGGGTTTTTGTTTACTGTTTTCTGAAGCGATTTTTCCAAGAGGTACCTTTATTGGTCTGTGGATTTTTGTGTAGTGGTTTTTACAGGATTTGGCGTATGGGTGCCTGTATAGGTGTACATGCTTTTGTCTACTGGTTTTTACAAGGCATAGACCTACGGAATATCCATTTTTTAATGGAAATTTGGCCAATGGATATGCATATAAAGTTCTGGTTTTTGGCTATGGATTTTTACTGGGATTTTGTTTATAGTGCCTACAGTTCTACAGGTTTCTACAGAGATTCGGCCTACTCGTATCCGTACAGTGTTACGGGTTTCTGTTTACAGATTTTTTTACGGGTATTTGGCCTAAGGGTACCCGTACAACCGTAAGGGTTTTTTTATGAGTTTTTACGGGTATTTGGCCTACGGGTCCCATACAAACGTACGGGTTTCTTTTTATGGGCTTTTACGGGTACCCGTACAACCGTACAGGTTTCTTTCTATGGGTTTTTACGGGGATTTGGCCTACGGGTACCCGTACAGTTGTACGGGTTTTTGTCTGTGGGTTTTTACGAGGATTTGGCTTACGGGTACCCGCAGAGCTGTACGAGTACCCGTAGACCAATTCCCCGTAAAAAAATTTTATGGGTTTCTACGGGGCATTTTTAGCAGGGTGTTCTTCAAAAAAGCCTCATGGCCCAATAAACATGGTCATTTGCATTCCTAGCTTTAAAGAAACGTTTTTCTGTGCACACCAAAAGCCACTGCTTATGTTGGGGGAGGGGGCGGTATGGCTTGAAATTCTTCATATTCGTGGTTATCGTCGTCGGTTTCATTATTTTTTTCATCTGCTTTAGCTTGAATTTCAGCTACAATATCCTCGGGAGTAGGTATCTCGGAAGTGATAACATTGGCGTCAACTGATACATAATTTGCAAATTCTTCTGTAGTCATTTCCAAATTTTCCAAGACATCTACTCTTCTTCTTCTTCGTCGGTGATTTGGCCCTCTTCAGAAATGTCCAGTTCAACCTTACGGATGTAGTTAATAGTGCACATTGATGTAACGCGTCTTTCATTAAATCATTACAAATATCGCTTCGAGTTCGTTTAATTAGCATTTGAGCTTGTTCCTATTTTTCTGCTATCGAGAAACATCAACATCAAGTGCTTGCTAAAGATTTATTTAAAACTTCTTTTCATCCCTTGGTCCGTAGGCTAGATAACACCCGTAGAATTCGGTGGTAAAAATTCAATCCTGATCACTCCCCACGATATAAAAGGCCGCCATCACGTGTTCGCGGGATTTATGAGTTATCACTACCTTTCGGTAAACTTCGGAATGTTAAAGAAAATTTTCCAAAATGGAATTAGCTGAGCTGGGAGATGGCCATCAATAGAAATTTTATGAATCACAGAAGTGTTGCTCGCTATAACCGGGGTTTGCTCTTCTAGAACGGGTCGTCATAACCGGGATTTGATCCCACAGACTTAACATTGTAACAATGCGCATAAAAAAAGGGACAGTTCTTTATCTCCCGTTCTATAGGTCCGATTGACAAGATTCAATTTGCGTTTTTCTTGTCTCGAAAGCGCGACTTGGGATATATATATTAGTTTTCTATTAGCAATTGTTTCAATATAAGTATTTTGACACAAAATCGGACGTTTTCTGAAATGACATGCCAACTTTTTTTTTTTTTTTCATATTTTGATTCTAAGACTGAAATTATGCCAAACTGCCAAGTTTTATAAAAATCGCACGAGTACCTTTTTAAAAATTAGTCCTCAATTTTAGCTCCCCAGTGTTAAATGAATTTGATATATTTTTGTTAATATCCCTTTTTTAATTAAACTTATTTGATTTCTTCTTCCAGAATTCAAAATTTTGGCTAATCCAAATATAATTTGCAATTTTTTTATCATTTATTTTATTAATTTGTATTTTTGAATAACTTTTATAAATTTTTCGAAAAACTTTTTGTATTATAACCTATAAAAATTTTTAACAACATCTTAAAGCAGATGTATTTTTAAGCATATCTGCAAAAGATTAGAACTTTAGAGCTTTTTATTCAAAATGTCCTAAGATATACGTGAATTTACACTTTGGCGCGCTTTGAAATTTGGCGTATTTAATATAAATGATAATAACAAAAATGTGGTTTCGGCACTTCGTTAAAATTATTTGAAAGAATGAACGATGGACTTTTTTTTCCTCCCGTGCATCAATGAAAAAAGAGGAAAGTAAGTAGGTTACTATAAATTAAATATTCCTCCAAGTGAGGTATTCATGGCGCAAACTGCAAAAAAATTCGCCAATATAAATTTTTTAATTTCTCCATAAATTTCTCACCAAAATCTACAAAATTTAATATCTAGGCTTATATAGAATCGTAAAATCGAAATATGGAAAAAAATTGATATGTTATTTCAGAAAATGTCCGATTTTGTGCCAAAATACCTATGTTAGAATAATGTTTACTATATATAGATATATTATATAACCTAAGTCGCGCTTTCGAGACATCAAAAACGCAATTTGAATTTCGTCAATCGGCACAGTAGAATGGGCGATACAGAACTGTTCCAATTTTTTTTTGAAGGGGGAGGGGCAACTAAATATTTTCGATTTCCTCGCTCAGTCCGGGACTATCTTTTTAAATTAGGGTTCATTTTACGCGAGTTGTACTCTGTATAGATACATATATATATATATATATATATATATATATATATATATAATAATTTATTTACTAAAGAAATATTGATTATATTATCTCCTAATATAAATTTAGTAGAAGTATCAAAATAGGGGAACCCATGTGTAGGTAGTTTAATTCCGAAAATTGTGTTTTAAAGTAACTTGAATGTAAATTATGAAAGAAAAGTTTTACGGGGACTTGAATTTAAATCATGAATAACAAAATTTCACACTTTGAAAAAGAAATTAAAAACAAGTAATTATCGCTATTGATCAGAAATTAATTGACTTTCCAAGGGGAACAATATGCGTGTGTGTTTGCACCTACAAATTCTATTTTAGATTAAAATTATGCATAAGATGGGAATAATTTAAACTACTAGGGATTTTAATAGTGTTACTGGAAACACACTACTGTAGATCGACAGAAAATTAACATTCAAAATATAGAAAGATGTCTATAATGCATTTTTGCAACAGTAAATGTTTTGCACATGCAAGTTTTTCTGTGATTTAACTATTTATTTTTTTAGTTTTAATTATTAATTTTCTCCTCCTTTTTTCCAGGCTTCCCTATTCCTCAACCACAAAGAGAGGAAATCGATTCTAACCGTAGTCAAGGTAATACTTTGTAGCTTCTATTATATCTTCTTCTGCCCTGCAATTATTTACGTGTATCTTACACTTTAAATACCAAGTGACCTAAAACTCTGTAAAATTTTTAAATACTGAAAGTACTTTAAAAGTACTTTCTGAGCTTTTCTGAAAGTACTGAAAGTTTTTAAATACTTTTTAAATAAGAAAGGCAAGAAATGTAAAATATAACCTTATCAGAACGTAACCAAAATTTTTACAAATATGCAACCAGTAAAGAATAAACTTAGTAATTTAAGCTAAAGCAATGATTATAAAAGCAATGATTATTTTGAAAAAAAAACTAATTTTCTTATTAATCATCTTGATATTACTTTCGAAGGATTTCAGTTAGAAAAGGTAGGACTTTTAAACTTGCAATTGAATTCCGTAGGCCAATGTTAGGTGAAGCGGGAGTCATTTATCACAAGGTAGATCCTGTCGACTAAATCTGTAATAATAGCAACAACTGTAATTAACTTGATGACTGGTCAATAGCTGAAAGAGATTTCGACTGTTGTTTCGCTGCGCAGTTTGATGATGAGTAAAGAAGGAGAGTCTTGTAGACAGACGTGGCCGAACTGACTATAACTTTTTTTGCTGGACACGAACTAATTATCTAAAATATATTTTTCATCACACATGATCATGGGCGAAATACGCAACCCCCACAATTTTGTGTAGAGTATCACATTTTAGATAACGGCGTAGTTAGCAGCAAGACAAAGCAAATGGAGAGATGAACCAAAGAACGGCCTGGAAGTAGAGTCGAACAAAAACAAAAGAATCGAAGCAAAAGAGACAAAGATTACATTCCAGAGCACATAACAGATTAATACCCAGATGTTGGGTTTAGATTTCATCGATAAGTGCGCTATTATCCAATATGGACGCTCACAAAGGGAAGGTTTTGGTATTGGCTGTTTATTAAGAGAACGGTTTCAGTTCTCGAAATTTTGAGTTTAGGTTCCGGATTAGATACTCATCAGCGTTACCGAAGGCCATACGATGTGGACTCATCTTGAAATGACACAGTCCAAAAACGTTATTATGATTCTTAGAATAAAGAGGGAGAATTTAAGGACTGTTGATAATTTAAGTTATAATTTTGATTTGCATGTTTTTATCTTAAAATTTTGATTTACATATTTTATCTTACGTATATATGTTTGTGAGTGTGTGTATGTTTATGTATACACAGTCTATTTAAATCAAAATTATGCGTAAGAATGGGACTAACTTAAAATACTAGAGATTTTATTAGTGTTCCTGGAAACATACTAATGCAGATAGACAGCAAAATAACATATAGATGCATGCGTATTTAGGTTTACTGTTGCATTTTGCAACAGTAACCCTAAACATGCAAGTTTTTATTGTAATATGAGAATATGTATTTATTTTTTCATTTTAATTATTTAGTTTTATCTTTTTTTTTTTTTTTTTTTTTGACTTTCCATTCTGTGAAGAACGTAGAGAACAAATAATTCCCCAAGGTAATATTCCGCAGCTTCTATTATCTTGCGTGTGAATGTTTTATATTTTCGTCTGCCCTGTAATTATTTACATGTAACTTACTCTTTAATTACCAAGTGACCTAAAACACTGTAAGAAATATAAAAATGGAAAAAAAGAAAGGGGTACATAAAATCCAGTTTGCATGACAATAAATTTCAAAGAGGTGATAGTTCCCTTTTTCTTATGTATAAATAGTTCAGTGAAGTAGCAAAGTAAACATACCATTCCCGAAATTGAAAATTCAACACCAAGAAGTGGCCAGAAAATTATGCAAATTTCAGGGTAGACGCACGTCACCGAATTATACGAATGATCTGAAATGCGCAGTTCTCCAGCGCACGTTGAAGAAGATATAAGGGAAAGGAGACTGCAGAATGTTTAATTTTCGTGGCGTTATTTCTGCTAGTAGAATCATCTGCTAGTATATCATCGTAGAAAATTTGTTGTTTTCTCAGAGGATGCGGTGCAATAGCAAAGAATGCCAGGCCGTTGTAAACAGAGGCAGTTCCAACAGACAGACGATTTTACGAGGGCGTGGTGATCGGACTGGGAAGGGCAGGTTCGTCCATACGGCAAATCTCAGCTGACGCACACCTAGACGCATCCACAGTGCACCACAGTGCAGCATATTCAATACACCTGAGTGTTTTTAAGTTGACCAGAACCATGTAGGGTTTATATTTATTTTAACTAACATTTATTTTAAGTTTAAACTATCTTTCCTGTCAAGCCTTACTTTCCCCTGGAACTGCCAATGCCAGAGTATGTAAATTTTAGTAGAACGCGCAAGGATTCAAATTATCAGCGGAAGTATTCTGAGTTAAATAGAAAGGAAACGAGTTCGAGATGTGCTGTTCTTACGTCACGAGCGCGGAGGTAGTTAGCCAGAAATTGAAGAACCCCGCGTTTCGGCCTGTGTGCTTGCCTCGGAGAATTGTTATTCGTTCAACGTGATATTCAAAGTTTGCTGAATTAGCAGCGGTATTGTAAAACGCGATGAGGTTAGTTACTTTTAGAGAGCCTCGTAGTTAGAGTCTTGTTATTATTTCTTTTCAGGTTCTTATTTTTATTTTACCGCCGGGTCGGCGTAGTTTGTGAGCGTCAAGAGCACGCAATTGTAATTTCTTAAGTTGAATAAAAAGGGACTTAAACCCTTAGCAAGACTCTGTCTATTTTCCAGTTTCAACAGTCACCTCTTGGTTGCGTGCAGGTTGGAGGCTCGCAACTCTACATTGGCGCCCGAACACTTATCGAACTGAAATGGCCGAAAATCTGATGGAAGCCGCGGGACAACACCAAGAATGGCAAGCCAATTGGAAGGATTTGAATACCTGGTCCAGACTTTGAGAGCGTCAATCAAGCCAAACGTCAGGCGATATATCTAGAAGGCCTAGAAAATCACTTTCAGCTCTACGCTGTGCCTGAAAGACAAAAAATTGCCATCGCCACATCCGCACTAAGAGGACAGGCCGCGCTATGGTGGAAGAATATAGGCAAATTTTTATTAGGGGAATTTGGAAGCCAGACATATACATTTGAAAATTTCAAAAAATCGTTAGTAAAGGCCTTCCCCATAGTGAAAGATCGAGCAAATCTGGAAGCCGAACTATGTAGTTTCTATCAACGGGATATAGAAGAGTTGACGGACTTTATTTTGCGAAAAATTAAGCTGACGGATATGCTGTATGGGAAGAAACCCGACGCGGAGATTATTGAAATAATCTTACCAAGATTGTTACCTGCTGTTCAAGACTACTTCGAAATTAGAAACCCAAGCACATTGCAGGAGCTCTTCGAATTTGCCGTGAAGTTTCAAAATCGCAGAATTGCGGGAAAAGCTAGAGAGGCATCGTATTCTCAAAGTACCCGAAGGAAATCTTCAAATGAGCAAACCAGAAATGCAAACCGCTCTTATGAGGGAAAGAGCTATCAAGCTAACTCATCGAACCTCGAAGTTCAAGGCCCAAAAAGAAAATTCGAAAACAAACATCTGCGTACCCAGAAGGCAGAACTTGAAAGGAAAGCCTTAAACGAGTAGAGGGGCCTGTGAAAGCGAGGGTCCAGACCCCGGAATTTTTAAAAAAACCCTCAAAAAGACATTTAAATACGGTCATCGTAAAAAACTCACATCTACCAATTATACAAGTCCTGGTTGGCGATGTACCAGTAGAAGCCCTCATCGATACAGGAGCAGAAGGAAATTTTATGAGCGAAACATTCTTCAAAAAGAATTTTTATAGGGTAGATTATTTAAAACCAAAAATACGGAAATTATATCGGCGCAAGGAAAAACCTGTCACTGCATCGGGAAATTATCATTAAACATACAGGTAAAAGAGGAAAGCCTCAAAGTATTAATTTTTGTAGTGAACTATCTGCAAAATCCTCTTATTTTAGGTATGGAGTTTTTGAGGGCCGCGGGGGCCAAATTGAATTTTCAAGACAGTTCTGTGGTGCTGGAGATGGACCAGAGGGTGGTGGAACCTGTGGAGCAACCGCAAGTTGACCTTAGCCATCTGAATGACCATGAAAGTCAAGCCATCCAGCAAGTGGTGAGTAATTTTTCTAACTTGTTTTCAGAAAAGCCTGGTAGTTGTCAAATAGTTACGCATCAGATACAATTAACTGCCGAAAAACCTTGTAGGACTAAACCATATCGTTATGTCAAACAAAAAGACGTAATCATCGAAGAACATATTCAGGAGATGTTAAAGAATAAAATAATAACGCCCATAAATAGTGAGTACGCGAGTCCAGTCGTACTATGTAGGAAAAAGAACGAGTTTCCTCCTTCGGATAAAAGGACTTGGAGGTTTGCTATCGATTACAGAAAACTAAATAGTATTACTAAATTCCCAGTTTACTCTTTGCCGGTTATAGAGGAAATTATTAGAAAGATCAAATCTACAAGATACATGTCTACTTTCGACTTAACGTCTGGCTACTATCAAATAGCTATGAGACCCGAAGACATACATAAAACCGCGTTTATCACAAAATCGGGCACTTATGCATTCTTACGCATGCCCTTTGGGTTGTGTGGGGCCCCATCAACATTCCAGAGAGCTATGGACATTGTTCTAAAGCCTGTCCTAGGAAAATCGACTTTAATCTATCTAGATGATATAATTATAACGAGTAGTACGTTGGGACAACACATTAAAGATCTAGAAGTTTTTAAATTATTAAAAGAGGCCGGTCTTACAATTAACGCCTCAAAATGCAAGTTCGCAACTAAAGAACTTAAATATCTCGGTTATAAAATTTCGCAAAAGGGTATAGAAACGCAAGATTCAAAAATAAAAGCAATCAAGAATTTCCCACCACCCAGCACCGCCAAGAAACTTTCTTCTTTCCTTGGGTTATGTTCTTACTATCGGTCTTTCATAAAAGATTTCGCTAATATTGTTGAACCACTCTTAGTAATTAAAAGAAAGAGAAGTAAATTTACGTGGACAGCGGAAGCAAATACAGCATTTGAAGGATTAAAAGAAGCGCTCATCAATGCCCCTGTTTTAAAATTCCCTGAGGGGGACGAAAACCTGGAAATTGCAGCAGATGCGTCGGACTATGCGGTGGGTGCGGTTCTTATGCAAAATAACCATCCGCTGGCATTTTTTAGTAAAACATTGAATCAGACACAAAGGAATTATACAGCTACAGAAAGAGAAACATTAGCCGTATTAATGGCTGTACACAAATTTCGAGTTTATTTCGGCAAAGCGCCAGTAACAGTCTTTTCGGATCATGCGGCTGTTGGTAGACTATACTCGGGGAAAAACCTAACGCCCAGGTTAATAAGATGGGCTTTAAAACTCCAAGAATATAATCTAATAATAAAATATAAACCGGGTAAGGAAAACAATGTAGCTGACGCACTTTCTCGTATAAAACTGAACGATGAAGGAAATGAACTTAAATGCGCTGTGTTGACTTCAAAAATTTTAGATTCTAGAGATACGATTATCACTGAACTGAAATCTGATCCTGAATTTGGAAATATCTATGCATATTTGAAAGACCCCGAAAGCTTTGAGCACACAGATATCGTTGCGATAAGAAATAGAGCAGAAAACTGTGAAATAATAGATAATTTATTATTTTATACGAAAACAACAAACGAAAATCTCGAGTACAAACCAGTAATCCCAGCCTCGCTTCGATTAAGCATTTTGAAGGAATTACACGACGCGAAAACAGCGGGTCATTTAGGGGTCAGAAAGACTTTAAAAAGGGTACGCGAGGCGGTATATTTCCCGCAATTATACAAAATAGTAACTGCGTATGTCAGGTCCTGCAATCAATGTCAGTTAATAAATGATATTAATTACAGCCCGGCCGGGTATTTAAATAGCATTCGCGCTACATTTCCGAATGAAATTTTAGGCATAGATCTTCTTGGTCCTTTCCCCCAGAGTGAGTTAAATAAAAATCGTTTTCTTTTAGTAATTGTAGATCATTTTTCAAAATGGACAGAAATTGTTCCACTTAAACGCGCGTCAGCCAAAACAGTCGCAGATGCATTCTTACACAGACACATTTTAAAATACGGTGATTAGTCATTAGCGATAACGGAAAACAATTCATTAGTCAAATATTTGAAAACATATGCACTGGACTTGGCATACGCCATATCAAAATGGTTCCGTATAGACCACAGGCTAACATAGCAGAAAGAGTGAATAAAAACATCGTAAAAATAATTCGCAGTTACGTTAGCACACATCACAACCGCTGGGATGGCTACATAAATGAATTAGCTTATGCTTTAAGAACGGCAAATCACGATACTACGGGAAAAACCCCAGCAGAATTATTTTTAGGCCGAAAGTTAATTACGCCTTTAGATAAATTATTCTTTGTGCAACAAAGAGAGCAAGAGTTTAAACAGAAAGATGTGCAACTTATTGATCAGGCGCTTAAAAGCTCGGATACGGCAAGAAATAAGCAAAAAGTGTATTACGATAGAAAACGCCGTGAAGCAGATTTTAAAGTTGGGGATAAAGTATTGAAGCGGAAATTTTCTTTATCAAGTGCCCCAGGCAATTTTACTGCAAAGTTAGCTCCAAAATTTGAAGGCCTCTATGTAATTCAGGAAATCAAAGGAGTCGTATTGTACCTTAAGAACGAGAGAGGGGAGATCTGTAAAGCAAGTCCCGACCAGGTGAAAAAATACTATAATCCAAATGATTTTGAAATCCTTAAAAGTTTCTTGCAGGACTCAAATCTAAAAGAAGTAGAAGGTCCAGAAATAACGACAACTGTTCCACCACCCAAGAAGCAGAGAACTGAAGCCAGACGACGGTACCAAAAAGAAAAAATGAAAACTTTCAGACTCCAGCATTTAAGAAAAGCAAGAATGCAAAGCCACCGCGTAAAAAAACCTTGGTAAAGAGGAAAACACCACCTACAACGTATCGCAGTAGAAATTATACATCAAGGAGAACGCTCCCAAGGCCAGAGAGTCAGGTGCAAACAAGGCTGCCGTTCCGGAAACTGAAAAGACAGCAGGAGGAACGAAAATACCAGGAACAACAGAAGAAATTCAAGAAGGACTCCAGACCGGAGGACGTCAAGACCAGCCGTCCAATGGAGAAACGAAAAAGACAACAACCCGACGATCGCTACGCCAAGAGGCCAGCTTGCAGAGGACGCAAGAGAAAAACTAATGTGGACGACACTCGGAGGTCAGTAAGGAGAAGATTGACGTCCATGAAACCTATAACGTGGGAACAATTTTGCTAGAAAAGAATGACGGAGTTTCAATCATCGAAAACTCAAAGATAAGTTAAAATCTTCTATAACATTTTTTTCTTTTGTTCCGAAATGTTATGCATAAGTACGAAGTTCTATGTTTTGACGAAAGTCAATATGTCTCGGTTGAGACTTAGTTTTGTTTTACTTTATTTAGCTAAGGCAAAAGTATTATTTTCTTTAAGTACAAATCTAAGAACAAGCATTTTCTGTTGGTCGAAAGACTGATTCTGTTATGTTAAAGCCAAAATTTGGCCGAAGATAAAAATAACTTCGTATTCTTGTATTAATAAGAATTTTAGTTTCAGTGCCGCCAGCTTGGCAAAGAATGAGTAAAGTAAAAATTTATTTTCTCTTATTCATTTTGTGGTAAATTGTAAAAATCATATATATTAAAATTTTGTAAATATACGTAAATACTTGAAAGTTATGTAAAAGTAGAATTTAGTCTAGAAGCATAAAATTTTAGATGCTAAAAGTAAATGCTTAAAAGCAATGAATTCGAATTTAAGTATTAAACTGTAGATAAAATCATGCTTTAGAGCGAAAGCCTGCATGTCTAAAGATGAATGAGGGGGAAGTTAGAATGAATGTGTTTTGTAGGGTTCTCCACCTACACTTGAATTTTTAAGAATGTTAAAGTAGCTCATCGAGTTGTAGAATGTCGAGTAAGGTGTGTCTATTTGGTCGTTGAATTCTAACAAATCATGTTGGTTAGGGGAAGTGTTGTAAGACTAAAACACGAATATTTCCGTTTGACACCACACATGGTGGAGAGCCAGGGTCAAGTTAAATTAATGCTTCAAAAATTGAATGAATGTGAATTAAGCAATAACTAAGGAAAACGAACCGTTTAAAAACAAAAATTTATTCAGTGTCAAGAAAGTGTAAATTATAATGTATTTAGAAAGATACTGATACTTATTCCTTCCAGATGCTGGAAGGAAAAGAACAAGATTGATTGATGAAGTCCAGGAAATGCTGCTGTAAGAAGAGAGATTTATATAAGTATCGACAGAAATTTAGTATACATTTTGTTACATAAGATTTTTTTGTGTGTGTAAACGAGGCTCTTGAGAGTTAGTTCAGAATTATAGAAACTTTACAACAGGTCGTTTGTAGGACCTGCTTCCAAGTTTTCCAAATTCTGGTAGCGGCAAATGTTGGGTTTATATTTATTTTAACTAACATTTATTTTAAGTTTAAACTATCTTTCCTGTCAAGCCTTACTTTCCCCTGGAACTGCCAATGCCAGAGTATGTAAATTTTAGTAGAACGCCCAAGGATTCAAATTATCAGCGGAAGTATTCTGAGTTAAATAGAAAGGAAACGGGTTCGGGATGTGCTGTTCTTACTTCACGAGCGCGGAGGTAGTTAGCCAGAAATTGAAGAACCCTGCGTTTCAGCCTGTGTGCTTGCCTCGGAGAATTGTTATTCGTTCAACGTGATATTCAAAGTTTGCTGAATTATCAGCGGTATTGTAAAACGCGGTGAGGTTAGTTACTTTTAGAGAGCCTCGTAGTTAGAGTCTTGTTATTATTTCTTTTCAGGTTCTTATTTTTATTTTACCGCCGGGTCGGCGTAGTTTGTGAGCGTCAAGAGCACGCAATTGTAATTTCTTAAGTTGAATAAAAAGGGACTTAAACCCTTAGCAAGACTCTGTCTATTTTCCAGTTTCAACAGTTACCTCTTGGTTGCGTGCAGGTTGGAGGCGCGCAACTCTACAACCATTTGCTGTCGATTGGTGGCTAGTGGCCTGCACTTCTGGCGTCCGTTTAAGAAGACTGCCATTGGCCTCACATCATAAACATCAACGTCTGCAATGGTACCAGGTTCGAGCGATGCGTATCACGGAATGGCAGAGGGTTGTGTTCTCGGATGAGTCACGCTTATGTAGCTCCAATCATAGTCGCCAAGCACGAGTGTGGAGTCGATGTGGATACAGCTCCAATCAAGCAGCAATTGTGCAACGCCCCACCGCGTGACATCATGACATCATGGTTTGAGGTGGCGTTGCGTACGATTCCAGGTCACCTCTAGTTCATATACAGGGTACTATGACAGTCCAACGATGCGCGAATATGTGGAGGATGTGCTGCGGCCGGTGACACTTCTCTACCTTCAGAGAATGGTCAGTGTCCTTTATCAGCAGGATAACGTGCGACCACATACTGCTTGCATCAGCCAACGTGCTCTGTAAGGTATATAGATGCTTCCCCGGGCACAGTTTTCTCCTGATCTCTCACCAATCGAACACATTTAGGATGTGATTGGACGCAAATTGCCTCGTTCAGAAAACGAGCTGTAGCAAATGGTAGACAGGGGATAAAGACCCTTTTCTCAGGACATCATGCATAGTCTCACTGGCTCTGTTTCTTGACATGTTGCTTCGTGTATCGCCGTCCAAGGTGGTCCTACAACCTATGGATCCCACGCTGTTCTCGCTCTGTATTACGCGTATCATTTCGAAATAAAGGTCACTAATTGTTCGTTACTGTTTCTTTCTGTTTGCTGAGTTTCATCATTTTCTGGCCACTCCTTCTTGGTATTGCATTTTCAGTGTCGCGTAATGTATGAGTGTGTATGTGTGTATATTTGTATATACAGATTCTGGTTTTTGGATCAAAATGATGCATGATAACGGGAATTATTTAAACTATTAGTGATTTTAATAGTCTTGCTGGATACACACAAAAGCTGATCGAAAGCAAAATATCATTCAGATGGAAACTTGCGTATGTGGCCTAAGTGTTGCATTTTGCAACAGAAACTCGACACATGCAAGTTTTTCTGTGACAAGCGAATGTACTTTGAAAATTTAATTTTTTCCTCTTTTTTTTCCAGAAATTGCATTTAATGAAGAAGCCGGAGAAGAAATATTTCCTCTAGCTAATGGTATGTAGCTTCTATTACCTTGCGTGTGAATTTTTTTTGTCTACGTTTGTCCTGCAATTACTTACATGTTTCTTATACTTTAAATACAAAGTGGCTTTAAGCCCTGTACAGATTTAAAACATTTGTAGAGACGTTAGGCATATATTTTTCGAAGCAGAAGAATTGAAATGGGGGTACATGAAATCCAGTTTGAACAACAATACTTTTCAAAGAGAGGGATCTCCTCCTTTCGTTATGCATAAATAGCTCAGATTTCCTATTTTTGAAGACTTTTTATATAACAGCAAGCTAAAAATTAAAAGATTCTTGAAAATTGATAAATAGCTTCTGCTGGTGGATAACTCGAGCAATAGCTGTTATGCCATGTAATGGGAATCTTGCATGTGAAGGAAAGGTTTGAATTCTACTATGATTATAATCTTTGCTAACGTTATACAATGTTGTTCTCTATAAATGAAAAATTCAACTACATACATTCTTTCCTTGCAGAAAATTTTTTTTTTAACCGCCTTGACTTTTTTTTTTTTTTTTTTTTTTTTTTTTGCATTATACCCTGTTAATAATTTTTCTTTAAATTTTTAATAGACTTTTAGAATATCCTGTGTAATTTCATACGTAGCTGTGTAATCCATGCAAATTGTAACTAAATTAAATATATTAGGATTAACCCTTAACTTCCCAATGTTCCATTTCTGCAACATATGGTTTATTGTAATTTAACAGACTCAATATTTTTTTTAATTACCTACAAATCACTTATATAAGAAAAAAAAGGTTACTGCAACGACATACATGCTAAATTTGTCACTAGATAGCAGCACATTTTCCCCAGAAATCGCAACAATTATAAAAACCTCTGGTTCCTCAAGAACTGTGTTTATGCTATAAAGAGAATCCATTATATTTGATACTTCCTCTTGTTTATTAACGAAAAAAAATTACCAGGTAAGAAGTTTAAACATTTTATGTTCATTTAAAAGAAATTTTGATTTTCTAATAGAAAAATTTTGAAAGAAATTTGATTTTAATTATATGTTGCAGGTCTGCAACATTGGCCTTTGGTTACCATTTTCACATGGCCAAAAAGCGTATACTAACCCAAGATGAAATTGCTAGATATATGAATAATTTGGGCGAATTGAGTGATTTAAGTGAGGATAGTCTTGAAAATTCTGCTGGTGATGTTCAATTTTTACCTGATTGTGTGTTATCTAATGATGATTCGGATAGCGACTGTGAAATAGTGTTGTTCCACAAAATACAATTCAGAATATAAAAACATCCAATGATGATGATAATAAATTTGATAAAAATATTTCAGTCAGTGTGTGTGTGTGTGTGATTATGGCAAAGCCTCGAGAGCTATCTGCCTAACGGGAGGGATGCCTTCGTGGAGGATTTCCTAAAGGAAGCTGGTTTGTATACAAGTTACACATGGGAAAAACCACGAAAACAAACTACCAGTGTTTCAGCGACTTTAACCGCTCGACCGCTGGTGTATTTCAGTCAGAGAACCTTTTTTAAATTTAACTGTTAAGAATAATAAAACATTTTCGAAGAATATTTTATGGAAAAGTCAAAACATTTCATTGATTGAAGAAGTAATAAAATTCCATGGAGATGACACGCTCCCAAGAGAAATTACGGATTCGGACACTACGTACCAATTTTTTAAATTTTTATGGACGGAAGAGATCATAAGTAACATTTATGAAGACATGAAACGATATGCTATTCAAAAGAATCCAAGTAAGCCTTTGACTATATCAGAGAATAAAATAAATCAATATTTGAGTATTTACATTTATGCATCTCTAGTGCACCTGCCAAACTATAGAGCAGAAGAGCTTGGATTTGATCAAATTAAAGAAACAATGAAGAAATCTGAAAAATAAAAATAATAATTAAAAAATCTAATGAATTTACAAAAATTTAAATCTGAAGTTGCATCATGCTTATGCAAAATGGGGTACGATCGAAATACTAAAAGAGGAAGACCTAGTAATACTTCAATAGAACAAATGTCTCAGACTAAAAGATGCAAAAGGACTGCCCAATCCGTTCCATGTAAGGACATTCGTAGAGATGGTATAAATCATTGGCCAATATGGTCAGAAAAGAATACGGTGCAAGTTTCCAAACTGCAAGAGCTACACTCAAACTGAGTGCGAAAAGTGTGAAGTAGGGGACGTTTTACAACAAAGTCAATAACTGCTTTAAAAGTTTTCATTGTATGTAAGGCTAAAGCAATTTATAACAATGAATAATAAAATCCTCATATAAAAAGAAGTTTTGTAATTTTACAGCAATACTGCGCAATGTTGCACTTCTGCAACAAACAAAAAAATGAATGAAATTCAATTTAAAACTGCTTAGTTTTTTGAAAAGATATTGTTTCCTTTTATTATTACTTAAGAAGTAGCTGATATAATTTTTTCATAGAAATTTAAAAAATTGGGAAGTTAAGAGTTAAGTAAACGTAATAGAAACCCATTTCTTTCTAGTATTTTATTTTTAAAAGCAGTGCAATATTGAATTAGGGAAAAAAGGCAAGAAATGTAAAAAATGACAATAAATAAAAAAGATAGGGGTACATTAAAAACCGGTTTGCACAACAATAGATTTGAAAGAGAGGATTTCCCCTCCTTTTGGTATGTATAGCTCTTTTATTGTCTGAGGGCTGTTTCTATTGCCAATGTAAAGACAGCAATTAAAAATACTTTGGAAGCTGAATAAGAGCTTCTCTTGGCGGATAAGGCGAGCATTCCTATAACAGGATTCTTGCATACGGAGGAAATGTTTTAATCTTACTATGATTGTAATCTTTGCTCATGTATCCTTCTCTAGCAATCGAAAATTCAACTACGATCATCCTTTCCTTGGAGAAAAATATTCTAACCTCTTTGATATTTATTTATTTATTTATTGCATTGTACTCTGTTAATATTTTTTTTAAATTTTAATGGACTTTTGGACCATCTTATTTAATTTGATATTTAATCCATGCACATTCTAACTAAATTAAGTTTTTCACTTCCCCAGGATTAAGTAAGCATTGTAAAGTCATTAGGTTATTAGGTGGCCCCCTCACTTTTACATAACATAACAAAACATACCCCTTTTAAAGGGCGATTGGGGATTATGGGACCCAATCGTCAAATCCTGGTGGTGAAATATCACCATCCACCACCTTTTATGTCGGGAGCCACTGTAGAGTCATAACGAATTTTTTTGAAGGAGAAAACACAAAAAATTAGCAATGCTCTTGCCAGAACACGAACCTAGACCTCTCGGGTACACGCCCAGTGTGCTACCGTTACACCAAGAAGGCATGCAGTAAGGAGGGAGAAAATATAGCATAAAAAACACACATTTTGTTTTAGTATTCTATTTTTAAAAACAGTGCAGAACTGTTTTATAAAAGGAAGGCGAGAAATGTAAAAAATAACAATTTCAAGTAATCCTACTTAATCCTAATTAACAAAGATATAAAGATTAAGCTTAGTAATTTAAGGTATAGCAATCATTATTAACATTCTGAAAAGAATTTTTTTATTATTATTCATTTTACATAGTATATATTTTTTGAATGTGTCTTTGTACATACATATTCTATTGTACGTCTTATACTAGATCAAATGACTTAATCCCTGTAAGGTTTTTCAAAAATTTATATATAAAAAAAGATGGAGGTATATGAAATCTAATTTGAACAACAATACCTTTTAAAGTGAGTATTCCCCCACTTTATTAAGTGTAAATATCTCAGATTTTATAGTTTGAGAGCTATTTATAATACCAGTGTAAAGATAACAATTAAAAGAACTTTGGAAACTGATAAATAGCTTTTGCTAGTGTATACCATGAACAATGGCTGTTATGTATTGAACTTCTTACATGTGAGGAAATATTTTACTAATACAATCAACTATGACTGCAATATTTGCTTATATTATATAGTGTTCTTCTCTATCAATGAAAAATTCAATTACATGCATTCTTTCCTTGCAGAAAAATATTTTAACCTCCGTGACTTTTATTGTGACTTTTATTTTTCCCCCTTATACTCTGTTAATAAATTTTAAAAAAATTTTAAGATTTTTCGCACCATTTCGTGTAATTTGGTATGTGGGTATGTAATCCATATAAATTGTGACTAAATTAAAAAATTAAAAACGTCACTTCTTTTAGGGTTAAGCAACCTTTTATTTTTTTTTTTTTTTTTTTTTTTTTAGTCTTTTATTTTTAAAGCACTGAGAAACAGAATTAAAACGAAAGGTAAGTAACTAAAAAATAACAGTATCAGGAATTAACCAGCATGCCAGGATGTAATTAACAAAGATGTTGAGAATAAATTTAGTAATTTCAGCTAAAGCGATGATTATACCTTCCGAAAAAAAATTGTTCATTTATATTTGAATAAAATAGTATATATAGTTATGTATCGCGCTTCTGTGACTTTAAACTTCCAAGCGTTTACTTATGACTCGTTAGTGGGCAAGTGTGTAAAACACTGAACACTTGTAGTAGGACACCAGTTCAAAGCCTTTGTTTTTGTCATATTCTTCAAGTGTAATCGAAATACAAGAAAGTTTCTTTTCAAACGTCCTCCTCAAATCATCAAAAGTCATCCATCCTATGAGCGGCAGATATCCATATTGTGCTTTGTCTTAACAAATTAACCTAATCCCTTTTCTGTTTCATATTGCTGAATGATTTTATTTCCATATTCTTTAGGCGGGCAATTTTCCGCAATATTAAACCTTAATGTATACTGAGGCCCTCTTTCTCTCTCTCTTTCTCTCTCTATGTATGAATGTCTATATGTAGACTTATAACGAGCTAATAATAACTCGCTTATAACGAACGTAAAGGGACCGCCGTATTTGCTCATTATAACTTAATAAAAAACGGTTTCGTGAACAAAATCAAAAAATTTCATATATACTTGCTATATTATATATACTGTAGTCTTTATTTCTGTACAATGAGAAAGAAATTGGTAAAAGTTTCTTTATATTGCCTTATTATCTCTTTCTTGTGTTGTTGTTCTTCAGAAAAGCCTCATGGCCCAATAAACATGGTCATTTGCATTCCTAGATTTAAAAAAACGTTTTTCTGCGCACACCAAAAGCCACTGCTTATGTTGGGGGGAGGGAGCGGTTTGGCATGAAATTCTTCATATTCGTGGTTATCGTCGTAGGTTTCATTATTTTTTTCATCTGCTTTAGCTTGAATTTCAGCTACAATATCCTCGGGAGTAGGTATCTCGGAAGTGATAACATTGGCGTCAACTGATACATAATTCGCAAATTCTTCTGTACTCATTTCCAAATTTTCCAAGACATCTACTCTTCTTCTTTTTCGGTGATTTGCCCCTCTTGAAGAAATGTCCAGTCCAACCTTACGGATGTATTTAATAATGCACATTGATGTAACGCATCTTTCATTAAATCATTAAAAATATCGTTTCGAGTTCGTTTAATTAGCATTTGAGCTTGTTCCTATTTTTTCTGCTATCGAGAAACATCAAAATCAAGTGCTTGCTAAAGATTTTTTTAAAACTAATTTTCATCCCTTCATCCGTAGGCTAGATAACACCCGTAGAATTCGGTGGTAAAAATTCAATCCTGATCACTCCCCACGATATAAGAGGCCGCCATCACGTGTTCGCGGGATTTATGAGTCATCACTACCTTTCCGTAAACTTCGAAATGTTAAAGAAAATTTTCCAAAATGGAATTAGCTGAGCTGGGAGATGGCCATCAATAGAAATTTTATGAATCACAAAAGTGTTGCTCGCTATAACCGGGGTTTGCTCTTCTAGAACGGGTCGTCGTAACCGGGATTTGATCCCACAGACTTAACATTGTAACAATGCGCATAAAGAAGGGGACAGTTCTATATCTCCTGTTCTATAGGTCCGATTGACAAGATTCAATTTGCGTTTTTCTTGTCTCGAAACAGCGACTTGAGATATATATATTAAATTTATATTAGCAATTTAATTAATATAAGTATTTTGACACAAAATCGGACGTTTTCTGAAATGACATGCCAATTTTTTTTCCATATTTTGATTCTACGACTGAAATTATGCCAAACCGCCAAGTTTTATAAAAATCGCACGAGTACCTTTTTAAAAATTAGACCTCAATTTTAGCTCCTCAGTGTTAAAAGAATTTGATATATATTTGTTAATATCCCTTTTTTAATTAAACTTATTTGATTTCTTCTTCTAGAATTCAAAATTTTGGCTAATCGAAATATAATTTGCAATTTTTTTATCATTTATTTTATTAATTTGTATTTTTGAATATCTTTTATAAATTTTTCGAAAAACTTTTTGTATTATAACCTATAAAAATTTTTAACAACATCTTAAAGCAGATGTATTTTTAAGCATATCTGCAAAAGATTAGAACTTTAGAGCTTTTTATTCAAAATGTCCTAAGATATACGTGAATTTACACTTTGGCGCGCTTTGAAATTTGGCGTATTTAATATAAATGATAATAACAAAAATGTGGTTTCGGCACTTCGTTAAAATTATTTGAATGAATAAACGATGGACCTTTTTTTCCTCCCGTGCATCAATGAAAAAAGAGGAAAGTAAGTAGGTTACTTTAAATTAAGTATTCCTCCAAGTGAGGTATTCATGGCGCAAACTGCAAAAAAATTCGCCAATATAAATTTTTTTAATTTCTCCATAAATTCCTCACCAAAATCTACAAAATTTAATATCTAGGCTTAGAATATAGAATCGTAGAATCGAAATATGGAAAAAAATTGATATGTTATTTCAGAAAATGTCCGATTTTGTGCCAAAATACCTATGTTAGAATAATGTTTACTATATATAGATATATTATATAACCTAAGTCGCGCTTTCGAGACATCAAAAACGCAATTAGAATTTCGTCAATCGGCCCAGTAGAATGGGCGATACAGAACTGTCCGAATTTTTTTTTTTTTTTTTTTTGGTTGGGGGGCGGCAACTAAATATTTTCGATTTCCAAGCTCAGTCCGGGGTTCTTTTTAAATCAGGGTTCGTTTTAAGCGAGTTGTACTGTATATACATATATATATATATATATAATAATTTATTTACTAAAGAAATATAGATTATATTATCTCCTAATATAAATTTAGTAGAAGTATGAAAAAAAGGGGAACCTATATGTAGTTTAATTCCGAAAATTGTGTTTTAAAGTAAATTGAATGTAAATTATGAATGTTTTGCGGGGACTTGAATTTAAATCATGAATAACAAAATTTCAAACTTTGAAAAAGAAATTAAAAACAAGTAATTATCGCTATTGATCGGAAATTAATTGACTTTCCAAGGGGAACAATATGCGTGTGTATTTGCACCTACAAATTCTATTTTAGATTAAAATAATGCATAAGATGGGAATAACTTAAACTACTAGCGATTTTAATAGTGTTACTGGAAAGACACTAATGTAGATCGACAGAAAAATAACATTCAAAATATAGAAAGATCTCTATGAGGGCTTACTAATGCATTTTTGCAACAGTAACCCCACGCATGCAAGTTTTCTGTGATTTAACTATTTATATATTTAGTTTTAATTATTAATTTTCTCTTCCTTTTTTCCAGGCTTTCCTCTTCCTCAACCACCCAGAGTGAAAATCAATTCTAACATTCGTCCAGGTAATACTTTGCAGCTTCTATTATATCTTCTTCTGTCCTACAATTATTTGCATGTATCTTACACTTTAAATACCAAGTGACCTAAAACTCTGTAAAATTTTCCTGTGTTAAATTAACGTTTCACAAAGTATTGCTTTTATTCACATTTACATCAAACACACAAGTAATACATTGCATCTCTCAGTTCCTAACAAAAAAAGAAAAAGACAAACTCTACTCTCGGAATACAGCCAAACTAATTTCAAATTTTTTCTCACGAGCATGCCGTTCTTCTCGCATCAAGCACGTTTCTTCTTCTCGTTGCCAGATTTTCCCCTCTCCTTTCAGATAAACTGTTTTTTTCACACGAGCATGCCGTCCTTCTCGCATCAAGCACGCTTCTTCTTTTCGTTGCCAGATTTTCTCCTCTCTCCTTTCAGCTATAAGTCTGTTCTTCCGGCAGGTTTGGTCGGTAGCATAGAGTATGTGCATGACACGCTCCTGCCAAGAATGAAATTTTTCCTTTCTTTTGGACGTATTTCATTAATCAATATCCAAGCAAATTTTCTGTACATTACTTTTACACAATACCAACCTCGTACAGTATTAAATAAAACAAAACAGAACAAGCAATAAATTATTACAATCATACAAATAAACAAAGAAAAAGAAAAAAACTATCAAATTATATTAATCATATCATATTTGATCCAGACGTGAGAGTGCATCTGCACTTTGGTGCTGGATCCGTGGCCTATGACTAATCCGTAAGTTCCATTTCTGCAATGCCAGAGCCCACCTCGTCAATTTGGGACTTCGAGGAGTAGTTTCATTCAAATATCTGAGAGGGTTGTGATCCGTTATAATTTCTACCTGAGCCCCATAGACCCATTTATCAAATTTATCCAGGCCAAATAAGACTGCCCAAGCTTCCTTCTCAATGCTTGCCCAATTTCTCTGAGTTTGAGAAAGCTTTTGACTTGCAAATGCAATAGGACAATAGTTACCACTCTCGTCTATCTGGGTTAAACAGCAACTTACCGCCAAATTGGATGCATCACAATGGATCTGAGATGGCTTTCCAATATTTGGTGTGGCCAGATATGTCACTTGGCACAAAGTATCCTTTAATTTGTTAAAAGCATTCTGTTCCAACTCCCCCCATAGAACAATATTGGCTTGTAACTTCTTCGTCAACTCTGTCAATGGTGTCGATATTTCTGCGTAACTGTGAATATAAGATCGATAAAATCCCATTAATCCTAAAACGTATCTCACATCTTTTTATGTGACTGGCCTGACGAGTTTTCTAATTGCTTTGACCCTTTTTTCATCAGGACCATGCTTGCCTCCTCCAATTATATGACCCAAATATTTGATTTTTTTTAGCTGCAAAAGTACATTTGTCCAAATGTACAGAAAATCCTAATTTTTCTAAAGTTTCCAGAACCAGAGAAATGTGTTTCAAGTGTTCCTCAAATGTTTTCGAGAAAATCACCACATCATCTATATATGCCTGAGCATAATCACTATGACACTGCAAAGCACAATTCATTTCCTTCTGGAATGTCCCCGAGGCTCCTGATAAGCCGAAAGGCATTGTTCTCCACTGGTACACTCCATTACACGTTGCAAATGCAGTCAAAGGTTTGCTCTTTTCATCCATTCGGATTTGCCAATACCCTTTTCGAAGGTCGATGCTTGTCAGCCAGTTTGCTGCACCCGCCACAAAAATCAATTCCTGCATGTCTTTCATGGGAAATATTGGAGTTTTCGTTACAGCATTCAATGATCTAAAATCTATACACATTCTAACTGTAGCATCTTTTTTCGCCACACAAACTATAGGATATGCAATTTCTGACTCAGAAGGTTCAATTAATCCTAATTCTAGCAACTCACGTATCTGCTCATCTACTGCTTTGGGGTAAGCCATGGGTATTCCATAGCAGTGAGGTTTCTTCCTAATAGCAGTAGGAATAAGTTCGATCTTGTGTGTACCTACTCGTGCTGGTTGCACTGGACGTGTAAATAATGTTTGATATTTCCTCAGTAGCCCTAAAAGTTTACTCCTTTGGACTGAATCTAAATTAGACATTTCTAATCCTTCCAGAGATTCAGAAAAACTCTTTTCTCCCTTGTTGACAGGCATAGATTCAATTTCCCCAAAATCTTCTTCCCCCTCCAAGATAACATTTACTGCTTGGGATCTAACTACATAAGGTCTAATCTTATTCTGATGGACATGTCGTTTGGTTCCATCGGGCATTTGTACTACAAATGAGTGAGAACTTCTCTGTTCCAATATATTTTCAGGACCCTGCCACCTAGCATAAAGCTTGTTATTAGAATCGGGAATCAAGACTATCACCTTATCTCCCACCTTAAATGTTTTTATGGTAGACCTTAAATTATGATAGTGTGCTGTCCTCTCTTGTTGAATTTTAGCTGTGAGCTTTGCCTGCTCCGCTGCCTTCTCAAACCTAGCCTTTAGATTTTGTAAATATGTATAAACAGGAGTTGCATCTAATTGTAAATTTTCATGTTTCCCTGTCCATGATGATTTTAATATCGACAGAGGTCCCTGAGGTGTCCTGCCGTACATGAGTTGAAATGGAGCCACCCCAGTTGTTGAGTTGGGTACTTCTCTATAGGCCCACAATACATAAGGAATTTGCAAATGCCACCCTCTACCTTCTTCTCTGATGACATGATGCAACATTCTTTTTAAAGTACCATTAAACCGTTCAACTAATCCATTAGCTTGAGGATATCCAGGGGTCGAAAACTTAGGACTGGCCCCTATTCGTCTCTCAAATTCTTGAGTCAAATCTGCTTTAAAATTTGTTCCATTGTCACATGCAATTACATTTGGAATACCCGTTCTTGAAAAAATATGTAATAACTCCTCACAAGTCGACTTGGCGGAGAGGCTAGTTAGAGGTATTGCTTCTGCCCATCTGGTATGCTGATCAACTAAGCATAATATATACTTATGACCCTTAGAACTGGGAGGATCAATAGGACCTATCACATCAATGTTTACAATTTGGAAGGGCAGATCTGGCCTCGTTACTGGGGTGATTGGTGTCCTATTAACAGTTTTAATTGGTCTAGTCAACTGGCACTCTTTACATGCCTCGCAAAATTTCTGAACGTCTAACCTCAGACCTTCCCAATAAAAAGAGTTCTAATTCTCTCCACAGTTTTCTTTACCCCCATGTGGCCACTAAACACCGAGCAATGTGCTAACTGCAAGACTTCCTCCCTTCGACTCTTAGGTACAACTAATTGCCCCACACTTTCTCCAAGAATTTTGTCCTTATGAAAGAGAAAGTTATCCACTGTATAATAATTCCCCTTTCCTTTCTGAGCATTCTCCCATGCTCCTACCAGAGATTCACAAGTCTCCTGCTCTCTTCTAAATACATCCGCTGTACATAGTCTTCCTGGCTGAGGTTCTGGGCTTTCACTTGATTCCACCTTCCTTTCCTCATTGAGATTCCTTCCCATACTAGCGTTTCCTTCTAGTTTCCCTGTGTTTACCTTCACAGACTTTTCCTTTCTTCTAACCTCTGGGATGTTTGTGGTTTCTTCAGGTAAGTTTTCCACCCCTTCACCTGTGTCATATAACCGATTTCCTAACATGGTGAATACTTCCGGAGGAAGCAACACATCCTCTACCAGCGATTCTGCAACTGCACACAAAATCTCTTGATGTGTAACATTGGCACTTTCTCCTACAGTAATACTCAGTGGAATGCTTACCAAAGGGCATTTAACAGCTGGACCAAATATACCTTTCAGATATATACTAGATCCTTCCTTCAGTTGGAGACTTTTGGTTAACTCTTTCTTAACCACCGTAATTTCTGTTCCTGAATCAACTAGGGCCTTCCCTATTGTTCCATTCACACTAATAGGAACCCTTTTCAACTCACACAGCTTATAGTCGTTTACATCCCCCTGACTTCCTCAAAGGATCCACACGAGCTACCACAACTTTATCCTCTAGGATATTATTATCCTGATCTTTCTTTACCCAGTTTACCCTGGCTTTATCCTTTTCCTCGTTTCTGTTATACTGCCTAGAACCTTCAATCTGAGGACAGTGCCTTTTAAAATGTGAAGCTGAACCACATACAAAGCATGTTAAAACTCTAACGTTCCGTGTGGTTTTCCGTATGGTTTCTGACGTTTGCCGACTGCCTCGTCTTTCTTCGACCTTAGGTTTCTCACCTACTGCCTGATTTAAAATCTTAGTTTCACAAGCTTCCCTACGTACGTTGTAGGACTTCCCTTTAGCCGCAAAGAATATGTCACACTCCTTTCCAAGCTCTCTTGGCTTGAACCACGAGTCTCCCTGCCTTATACCTATGTGTACTGCAGTTTCCGTATCAAGGGTCTGGTAGATTTTGTCCGCTACCACCAACTGATTAAGACCTTCAAAGTCTGTCACCCTTGATTTCACATAATTTTCCCACATGGCAGTAACTCTAGTAGAAAACTGGCCAAAGGTCTCTTCTGAACTTCGTCTTGCCTTTCTGAAATTCTCCAGGCATACCTGAGGTGAAGGTTTAAATTCTTTCAACACAGTTTCCTTTATTTCCTCATAATTCCCATACTTATCCTCTCTTATCAATGTTAATAAATTTGCCGCTTTATCTCCCAAAAGGTAAATCAAAATTTTTGCCTTATGCTCATCAGGGACACTTTCATTGACATAAGCTCTTTCTAAACTGGAGAAGAAATAGTCCCAGCCATCTGCTTTACATGGAACCTTTACTGTCAATAATCTGATTGTCCTCGTTAACTCTTCTACTGATCTTTCCTTCCCATTCTCCCCCCGTTCGGGTGTAGTACTCCTATTCGAGTAACGAGCCTGGCAATCTACCTTATACTTCTCAATGGCAATCCTCTCCTCTGCCTCTAACTTTAATTTATATTCCCTTTCTTGCCTTTCCTCCTTTGCCTCCCTATCTGTAATGATAACACTCAGAAGATCCTTTGCTACTTGCTCCTCATAGCTTTCACTAGCAAGAATCTTTTCCCTCAAGTCCAAAATCCTAAATGTAGGCAACACTTCAACACCAAACTCTTGTGCAAGGGCGACTAGATCAGCCTTTCTAGATTTGGCCAAAAATGACATTATGCGACTTTATGTTCAACTTAATTAAAATAACAGAAAATTAAAACTAAATCTCCTTACATAAAATTATACATCAAGTTATATCCTTAACTTATGTTGAATCATAAACACATGGTATCTGCATTAAATATGCACAATATCCAAATACCCAATGAATAAAAAAACATGTATGTTTATATATAAGCATTTGAAAACTAATGCAATCATATCTCATAAATAAAACACAAGCATTACTTAAATTATAGATAATTCACTCATATAATAAAAGATAAATGCACTTGCAAGGTAATTAAAGTCTTATATGATAATCACACTGATAATTTTTGTCTTATAAAATACTTGTTCAAGTGTACCTTTACATTAACAGCAAATTTTTCATAAATACAAAAACATAAATAAATCACTTAACGAGAGAACCTGGTAGAAGATAACGATTCCACTTAATAAGCTTCGCAGCATTCGTAAGGAATTCACTTGAGCTTTTTCCGAGTCGACAAATATACATCCGACCAGCTGCCACCACTGTCATAAATCGATTCTTTGATCAATTCATCTTTGTCGGTTCGTTTCTATCCACTTATGAATGTTAGTCAACTCTATTTGCAGGAAATAAACTGGGACACTTATGCAGGTTTAACAATAACATGAGCTATATTTTAATTTTGTAAATACACATTAACGTTTCACAAAGTATTGCTTTTATTCACATTTACATCAAACGCACAAGTAATACATTGCATCTCTCAGTTCCTAACAAAAGAAGAAAAAGACAAACTCTACTCTCGGAATACAGCCAAACTAATTTCAATTTTTTTCTCACGAGCATGCCGTTCTTCTCGCATCAAGCACGTTTCTTCTTCTCGTTACCAGATTTTCCTCTCTCCTTTCAGATAAACTGTTTTTTTCACACTAGCATGCCGTCCTTCTCGCATCAAGCACGCTTCTTCTTTTCGTTGCCAGATTTTCTCCTCTCTCCTTTCAGCTATAAGTCGTTGGCTTTCAGCTATAAGTCTGTTCTTCCGGCATAGTCGGTAGCATAGAGTATATGCATGACAATCTGTATTACGCATATCATTTCGAAATAGAGATCACTAATTGTTCGTTGCTGTTTCTTTCTGTTTGCTGAGTTTCATCATTTTCTCGCCACTCCTTCTTGGTATTGCATTTTCAGTGTCGGGTAATGTATGAGTATGTGTGTGTGTATATTTGTATATACAGATTCTGGTTTTTGGATCAAAAGGATGCATGATAACGGGAATTATTTAAACTAATAGGGATTTTAATAGTCTTGCTGGATACATACCAAAGCTGATCGAAAGCAAAATAACATTCAGATGGAAACTTGCGTATGTGGCCTTAGTGTTGCATCTTTGCAACAGAAACTCGACACATGCACGTTTTTCTGTGACAAGCGAATGTACTTTGAAAATTTAATTTTTTCCTCTTTTTTTTCCAGAAATTGAATTAAATGAAGAAGCCGGAGAAGAAATATTTCCTCTAGCTAATGGTATGTAGCTTTTATTACCTTGCGTAAGAATTTTTTTTGTCTACGTTTGTCTTGCAATTACTTACATGTTTCTTATACTTTAAATAGAAAGTGGCTTTAAACCCTGTACAGATTTAAAACATTTGTAGAGACGTTAGGTATATATTTTTCGAAGCAGAAGAATTGAAAAATTCGCAACGCCTTCGCCGGGAATCGAACCACGGACCTATGGAATACCGGCCCAGCGGGCAGAACCACTACACCACGAAGGCACGCTAGAAAGGCGGGAGAAATAACTTATACATTTATAGATTAAAAAAATGATGGGGTACATGAAATCCAGTTTGAACAACAATACTTTTCAAAGAGAGGGATCTCCTCCTTTCGTTATGCATAAATAGCTCAGATTTCCTATTTTTGAAGACTTTTTATATAACTGCAAGACTTTTATATAACTGAACTTTTTACCTAAAAATTAAAAGATTCTTGAAAATTGATAAATAGCTTCTGCTGGTGGATAACTCGAGCAATAGCTGTTATGCCATGTAATGGGAATCTTGCATGTAAAGGAAAGGTTTGAATTCTATTATGATTATAATCTTTGCTAACGTTATACAATGTTGTTCTCTATAAATGGAAAATTCAACTACATGCATTCTTTCCTTGGAGAAAATTTTTTTAAACCGCCTTGACTTTTTTTTTTTTTTTTTTTTTTTTTTTTTTGCATTATACCCTGTTAATAATTTTTCTTTAAATTTTTAATAGACTTTTATAATAACCTGTGTAATTTCATACGTAGCTGTGTAATCAATGCAAATTGTAACTAAATTAAATATATCAGGATTAACCCTTAACTTCACACTGTTGCATTTCTGCAACATATGATTTACTTTAATTTAACAGACTCAATATTTTTTTAATTACCTACAAACCACTTATCTAAGAAAAAAAAAAGGTTACTGCAACGACATACATGCTAAATTTGTCACTAGATAGCAGCACATTTTCCCCAGAAATCGCAACAATTATAAAAATCTCTGATTCCTCAAGAACTGTGTTTTTGCTAAAAAAGAATCCATTATATTTGATGCTTCCTCTTGTTTATTGACGAAAAAAAAAAAATTACCAGGCAAGAAGTTTAAACATTTTATGTTCATTTAAAAGAAATTTTGATTTTCTAATAGAAAAATTTTGAAAGAAATTTGATTTTAATTATATGTTGCAGGTCTGCAACATTTGTCTTTGGTTACCATTTTCACATGGCCAAAAAGCGTATACTAACCCAAGATGAAATTGCTAGATATATGAATAATTTGGGCGAATTGAGTGATTTAAGTGAGGATAGTCTTGAAAATTCTGCTGGTGATGTTCATTTTTTACCTGATTGTGTGTTATCTAATGATGATTCGGATAGCGACTGTGAAATAGTGTTGTTTCACAAAATACAATTCAGAATATAAAAACATCCAATGATGATGATAATAAATTTGATAGAAATATTTCAGTCAGTGTGTGTGTGTGTGTGTGATTATGGCAAAGCCTCGAGAGATATCTGCCTACGGAGAGGGATGCCTTCGTGGAGGATTTTCTAAGGGAAACTGGTTTGTATACAAGTTACACATGGGAAAAACCACGAAAACAAACTACCAGTGTTTCAGCGACTTTAACCGCTCGACCGCTGGTGTATTTCAGTCAGAGAACCTTTTTTTTAATTTAACTGTTAAGTATAATAAAACATTTTCAAAGAATATTTTATGGAAAAATCAAAACATTTCATTGATTGAAGAAGTAATAAAATTCCATGGAGATGACACGCTCTCAAGAGAAATTACGGATTTGGACACTACGTACCAATTTTTTAAATATTTATGGACGGAAGAGATCATAAGTAACATTTATGAAGACAGCAAACGATATGCTATCTCAATGAATCCAAGTAAGCCTTTGACTATATCAGAGAATGAAATAAATCAATATTTGGGTATTTACATTTATGCATCTCTAGTTCAACTGCCAAACTATAGAGCATACTGGTCAGAAGAGCTTGGATTTGATCAAATTAAAGAAACAATGAAGAAATCTGAAAAATAAAAATAATAATAAAAAAAAAATCTAATGAATTTACAAAAATTCAAATCTGAAGTTGCATCATGCTTATGCAAAATGGGGTACGATCGAAATGCTAAAAGAGGAAGACCTAGTAATACTTCAATAGAACAAATGTCTCAGACTAAAAGATGCAAAGGGACTGCCCAATCCGTTCCATGTAAGGACATTCGTAGAGATGGTATAAATCATTGGCCAATATGGTCAGAAAAGAATACGGTGCAAGTTTCCAAACTGCAAGAGCTACACTCAAACTGAGTGCGAAAAGTGTGAAGTAGGGGACGTTTTACAACAAAGTCAATAACTGCTTTAAAAGTTTTCATTGTATGTAAGGCTAAAGCAATTTATAACAATGACTAATAAAATCCTCATATAAAAAGAAGTTTTGTAATTTTACAGCAATACTGCGCAATGTTGCACTTCTGCAACAAACAAAAAAATGAATGAAATTCAATTTAAAACTGCTTAGTTTTTTGAAAAGATATTGTTTCCTTTTATTATTACTTAAGAAGTAGCTGATATAATTTTTTCATAGAAATTTAAAAAATTGGGAAGTTAAGAGTTAAGTAAACGTAATAGAAACCCATTTCTTTTTAGTATTTTATTTTTAAACGCAGTGCAATAATGAATTAGGGAAGAAAGGCAAGAAATGTAAAAAATGACAATAAATAAAAAAGATAGGGGTACATTAAAAACCGGTTTGCACAACAATAGATTTGAAAGAGAGGATTTCCCCTCCTTTTGGTATGTATAGCTCTTTTATTGTCTGAGGGCTGTTTCTATTGCCAATGTAAAGACAGCAATTAAAAATATTTTGGAAGCTGAATAAGAGCTTCTCTTGGCGGATAAGGCGAGCATTCCTATAACAGGATTCTTGCATACGGAGGAAATGTTTTAATCTTACTATGATTGTAATCTTTGCTCATGTATCCTTCTCTAGCAATCGAAAATTCAACTACGATCATCCTTTCCTTGGAGAAAAATATTCTAACCTCTTTGATATTTATTTATTTATTTATTGCATTGTACTCTGTTAATATTTTTTAAAAATTTTAATGGACTTTTGGACCATCTTATTTAATTTGATATTTAATCCATGCACATTCTAACTAAATTAAGTTTTTCACTTCCCCAGGATTAAGTAAGCATTGTAAAGTCATTAGGTTATTAGGTGGCCCCCTCACTTCTACATAACATAACAAAACATACCCCTTTTAAAGGGCGATTGGGGATTATGGGACCCAATCGTCAAATCCTGGTGGTGAAATATCACCATCCACCACCTTTTATGTCGGGAGCCACTGTAGAGTCATAACGAATTTTTTTGAAGGAGAAAACACAAAAAATTAGCAATGCTCTTGCCAGAACACGAACCTAGACCTCTCGGGTACACGCCCAGTGTGCTACCGTTACACCAAGAAGGCATGCAGTAAGGAGGGAGAAAATATAGCATAAAAAACACACATTTTGTTTTAGTATTCTATTTTTAAAAACAGTGCAGAACTGTTTTATAAAAGGAAGGCGAGAAATGTAAAAAATAACAATTTCAAGTAATCCTACTTAATCCTAATTAACAAAGATATAAAGATTAAGCTTAGTAATTTAAGGTATAGCAATCATTATTAACATTCTGAAAAGAATTTTTTTATTATTATTCATTTTACATAGTATATATTTTTTGAATGTGTCTTTGTACATACATATTCTATTGTACGTCTTATACTAGATCAAATGACTTAATCCCTGTAAGGTTTTTCAAAAATTTATATATAAAAAAAGATGGAGGTATATGAAATCTAATTTGAACAACAATACCTTTTAAAGTGAGTATTCCCCCACTTTATTAAGTGTAAATATCTCAGATTTTATAGTTTGAGAGCTATTTATAATACCAGTGTAAAGATAACAATTAAAAGAACTTTGGAAACTGATAAATAGCTTTTGCTAGTGTATACCATGAACAATGGCTGTTATGTATTGAACTTCTTACATGTGAGGAAATATTTTACTAATACAATCAACTATGACTGCAATATTTGCTTATATTATATAGTGTTCTTCTCTATCAATGAAAAATTCAATTACATGCATTCTTTCCTTGCAGAAAAATATTTTAACCTCCGTGACTTTTATTGTGACTTTTATTTTTTCCCCCTTATACTCTGTTAATAAATTTTAAAAAAATTTTAAGATTTTTCGGACTATTTCGTGTAATTTGGTATGTGGGTATGTAATCCATATAAATTGTGACTAAATTAAAAAATTAAAAACGTCACTTCTTTTAGGGTTAAGCAACCTTTTATTTCTTTTTTTTTTTTTTTTTTTTTTTTTTTTTTTTTAGTCTTTTATTTTTAAAGCACTGAGAAACAGAATTAAAACGAAAGGTAAGTAACTAAAAAATAACAGTATCAGGAATTAACCAGCATGCCAGGATGTAATTAACAAAGATGTTGAGAATAAATTTAGTAATTTCAGCTAAAGCGATGATTATACCTTCCGAAAAAAAATTGTCCATTTATATTTGAATAAAATAGTATATATAGTTATGTATCGCGCTTCTGTGACTTTAAACTTCCAAGCGTTTACTTATGACTCGTTAGTGGGCAAGTGTGTAAAACACTGAACACTTGTAGTAGGACACCAGTTCAAAGCCTTTGTTTTTGTCATATTCTTCAAGTGTAATCGAAATACAAGAAAGTTTCTTTTCAAACGTCCTCCTCAAATCATCAAAAGTCATCCATCCTATGAGCGGCAGATATCCATATTGTGCTTTGTCTTAACAAATTAACCTAATCCCTTTTCTGTTTCATATTGCTGAATGATTTTATTTCCATATTCTTTAGGCGGGCAATTTTCCGCAATATTAAACCTTAATGTATACTGAGGCCCTCTTTCTCTCTCTCTTTCTCTCTCTATGTATGAATGTCTATATGTAGACTTATAACGAGCTAATAATAACTCGCTTATAACGAACGTTAAGGGACCGCCGTATTTGCTCATTATAACCGAATAAAAAACGGTTTCGTGAACAAAATCAAAAAATTTCATATATACTTGCTATATTATATATACTGTAGTCTTTATTTCTGTACAATGAGAAAGAAATTGGTAAAAGTTTCTTTATATTGCCTTATTATCTCTTTCTTGTGTTGTTGTTCTTCAGAAAAGCCTCATGGCCCAATAAACATGGTCATTTGCATTCCTAGATTTAAAAAAACGTTTTTCTGCGCACACCAAAAGCCACTGCTCATGTTGGGGGGAGGGGGCGGTTTGGCATGAAATTCTTCATATTCGTGGTTATCGTCGTCGGTTTCATTATTTTTTTCATCTGCTTTAGCTTGAATTTCAGCTACAATATCCTCGGGAGTAGGTATCTCGGAAGTGATAACATTGGCGTTAACTGTCAATAATTTGCAAATTCTTCTGTACTCATTTCCAAATTTTCCAAGACATCTACTCTTCTTCTTCGTCAATTTGCGTTTTTCTTGTCTCGAAAGCGCGACTTGATATATATATATATTAGATTTATATTAGCAATTGTTTTAATATAAGTATTTTGACACAAAATCGGACGTTTTCTGAAATGACATGCCAATATTTTTTTCCATATTTTGATTCTACGACTGAAATTATGCCAAACTGCCAAGTTTTATAAAAATCGCACGAGTACCTTTTTAAAAATTAGCCCTCAATTTTAGCTCCTCAGTGTTAAATGAATTTGATATATATTTGTTAATATCCCTTTTTTAATTAAACTTACTTGATTTCTTCTTCCAGAATTCAAAATTTTTTCTAATCGAAATATAATTTGAACATTTTTTATCATTTATTTTATTAATTTGTATTTTTGAATATCTTTTATAAATTTTTCGAAAAACTTTTTGTATTATAACCTATAAAATTTTTTAACAACATCTTAAAGCAGATGTATTTTTAAGCATATCTGCAAAAGATTAGAACTTTAGAGCATTTTATTCAAAATGTCCTAAGATATCCGTGAATTTACATTTTGGCGCGCTTTGAAATTTGGCGTATTTAATATAAATGATAATAACAAAAATGTGGTTTCGGCACTTCGTTAAAATTATTTGAAAGAATGAACGATGGACCTTTTTTTCCTCCCGTGCATCAATGAAAAAAGAGGAAAGTAAGTAGGTTACTATAAATTAAGAATTCCTCCAAGAGAGATATTCATGGCGCAAACTGCAAAAAAATTCGCCAATATAAATTTTTTAATTTCGCCATAAATTCCTCACCAAAATCTACAAAATTTAATATCTAGGCTTAAAATATAGAATCGTAGAATCGAAATATGGAAAAAAATTGATATGTTATTTCAGAAAAAGTCTTATTTTGTGCCAAAATACCTATGTTAGAATAATGTTTACTATATATAAATATATTATATAACGTAAGTCGAGCTTTCGAGACATCAAAAAGGCAATTTGAATTTCGTCAATCGGCCCAGTAGAATGGGCGATACAGAACTGTCCGAATTTTTTTTTGGGGGGGGGGGGGCAACTAAATATTTTCGCTTTCCTTGCTCAGTCCGGGGGTTCTTTTTAAATCAGGGTTCGTTTTAAGCGAATTGTACTGTATATACACATATATATATATATAATTTATTTACTAAAGAAATATAGATTATATTATCTCCTAATATAAATTTAGTAGAAGTATGAAAAAAAGGGGAACCTGTAGGAAGTTTAATTCCGAAAATTGTGTTTTAAAGTAACTTGAATGTAAATTATGAAAGAAACGTTTTACGGGGACTTAAATTTAAATCATAAATAACAATATTTCAAACTTTGAAAAAGAAATTAAAATCAAGTAATTATCGCTATTGATCGTAAATTAATTGACTTTCCAAGGGGAACAATATGCGTGTGTGTTTGCACCTACAAATTCTATTTTAGATTAAAATTATGCATAAGATGGGAATAACTTAAACTACTAGGGATTTTAAGAGTGTTACTGGAAAGACACTAATGTAGATCGACAGAAAAATAACATTCAAAATATAGAAAGATCTCTATGAGGGCTTACTGATGCATTTTTGCAACAGTAACCCCACGCATGCAAGTTTTCTGTGATTTAACTATTTATTTTTTTAGTTTTAATTATTAATTTTCTCTTCCTTTTTTCCAGTCTGTCCTGTTCCTCAACCACCCAGAGTGGAAATCAATGGTAATCAGGGTGCAGGTAATACTTTGTAGCTTCTATTATATCTTCTTCTGTCCTACAATTATTTACATGTATCTTACACTTTAAATACCAAGTGTCCTAAAACACTGTAAAATTTTTAAATACTTATTAAAAGAAGGATGGCAGTACATGAAATCCTGTTTGCACGACAGTAAATTTCAAACACAGGATTTTCCCATTTCGTTAATTGTAATTAGCTCATATTTCCTTCTTTGATGGCTGTTTATAATACCACTGTAAAGATAACTATTAAAACAAGTCTGGAAACTGTTAAATAGCTTTTGCTGGTTGATACCCTGAGCAATAACTGTTATGCTATGTAATAGGGTTCTTGCTTGGGAAGGAAATTTTTTAATGCTACTATGTTTGTAATGTCTTCTAATGTTATACCGTGTTCTTCTCTATCAATGAAAAAGTCAACTACATGCATTCTTCTCTTGCAGAAAAAATATTCCTTTAACCTAGCTGACATTTTTAATGGGCTTTAGGACCATCCTGTGTATTTTGATATGTAGCTATGTAATCTATGAAAATCATAACTAAATTGAATACATCAGTTCCGTCAGGGTTATGTAACCGTAATAATACAGTTGTTTGTAGTAGTGTATTGCTAAAAGTAGTACAATACAAAATAAAAAATTCTTATTATTTCATTTATTTACCTGTATGACATTTTTCTACTACTACATAAATGAGAATTGTGCTTATTATATAGCTACAGAGTATGTATTTTTATTCTATTGCTATTTTCCTTTATAAGAAATCCGTTAAGCTTCCAAAATCTGTTCGTCTGGCAGTTATGATAAGACAGTAAATAACGCCAAAGCCTGAATTCAGTATCCTAGGCGGTAACTAAAGAACGCGCTAAAAGCTGCTGCAGCTTAAGTTTTTCAAAATTTTACGTACGTTTGAATATAGCTTTTTTTCATTTTCTGCAGTATTTGTTGTTTTGACGCTGTGCTTCTAAATAAATTTGTATGACTTTAAGAACTCCGTCCACGTGCAAGTGACTATTACTTATTATCCCCTTTTTTTTCTTTGTTTTGTTTTTTTATTTATATTTAACTGCCAATTTTGGATATTTATTGTTTTTTCTGTGTTTAAGGATAAATTTTGTCTAAATTATGATTTTTCACTCGTAGCCTGTCGGTGTTAGATAACTATTAAGCAATATAATCTATGTTTTTTTTAATTTATTAAAATTATTTGTTCTTGCTAAATAATTCATTGGTTAGTATAGAAATAGGCTGTTTTTTACGTTTTTCGGGAAACCAACCCTCTGATGAATATGCCATGAGAAATATAAAACCCAGGGTTGAATTTCTAATATTAGAAGAGCCGTGAGAAAAAATAAAGGGAATAATAAATAAATAAAGTAATAATAATATTACCTAATTATATAACCTAAATCGCGCTTTCGAGACATCAAAAACGCAATTTGAATTTCGTCAATCGGCCCAGTAGAATAGGCGATACAGAACTGTCCCAATTTTTTTTTGGGGGGGGGCAACTAAATATTTTCGATTTCCTTGCTCAGTCCGGGGGTTCTTTTTAAATCAGATGTTCGTTTAAAGCGAGTTGTACTGTATATACATATGTATATATATATATAATAATTTATTTACTAAAGAAATATTCATTATATTATCTCCTAATATAAATTTAGTAGAAGTATCAAAAAAGGGGGAACCCATCTGTAGGAAGTTTAATTCCGAGAATTGTGTTTTAAAGTAACTTGAATGTAAATTATGAAAAAAACGTTTTACGAGGACATGAATTTAAATCATGAATAACAAAATTTCAAACTTTGGAAAAGAAATTAAAAACAAGTAATTATCACTATTGATCGGAAATTAATTGACTTTCCAAGGGGAACAATATGCGTGTGTGTTGCACCTACAAATTCTATTTTAGATTAAAATTATGCATAAAATGGGAATAATTTAAACTATTAGGGATTTTAATAGTGTTACTGGAAACACACTAATGTAGATCGACAGAAAAATATTATTCAAAATATAGTAAGATGTCTATGAGGGCTTACTGTTTTAAATGAATGCAACAGTAAAACCACGCATGCAAGTTTTTCTGCGATTTAACTATTTAATTTTTTAGTTTTAATTATTAATTTTCTCTTCCTTTTCTGCAGGATACCCTAATCGTCAACCACCCAGAGAGGAATTCAATGCTAACCAGCCTCAAGGTAATACTTTGTAGCTTCTATTATATCTTCTTCTGCCCTGCAATTATTTGCATGTGTCTTACACTTTAAATACCAAGTGACCTAAAACTCTGTAATATTTTTAAATACTTATTAAAAGAAGGATGGCAGTACATGAAATCCTGTTTGCACGACAGTAAATTTCAAACACAGGATTTTCCCATTTCGTTAATTGTAATTAGCTCATATTTCCTTCTTTGATGGCTGTTTATAATACCACTGTAAAGATAACTATTAAAACAAATCTGGAAACTGTTAAATAGCTTTTGCTGGTTGATACCCTGAGCAATAACTGTTATGCTATGTAATAGGGTTCTTGCTTGGGAAGGAAACTTTTTAATGCTACTATGATTGTAATGTCTTCTAATGTTATACCGTGTTCTTCTCTGTCAATGAAAAAGTCAACTACATGCATTTTCTCTTGCAGAAAAAACATTCTTAACCTCGCTGAAATTTTTAATGGGCTTTGGGACCCTCCTGTGTATTTTGATATGTAGCTATGTAATCTATGAAAATCGTAACTAAATTAAATACTTCACTTCCGTCAGGGTTATGTAACCGTAATAATACAGTTGTTTGTAGTAGTGTATTGCTAAAAGTAGTACAATACAAAATTGAAAATTCTTATTATTTCATTTATTTACCTGTATGACATTTTTTCTACTATTATATAAATGAGGATTGTGCTTATTATATAGCTACAGAGTATGTATTTTTATTCTATTGCTATTTTCCTTTATAAGAAATCCGTTAAGCTTCCAAAAGCTGTTCACCTGGCAGTTATGATAAGACAGTAAATAATACCAAAGCCTGAATTCAGTATCCTATGCGGTAAATAAAGGACGCCCTGAAATCTGCTGCAGCTTAGGTTTTTCAAAATTTTACTTACGTTCGAATATAGCTTTTTTCGTTTTCTGCAGTATTTGTTGTTTCTGCAATATTTGTCTAAATACGTTTGTATATCATAAGAACTCCGTCCACGTGCAAGTGACTATTACTTATTATCCCTTTTTTTCTTTGTTTTGTTTTTATATTTATATTTAACTGCCAATTTTGGATATTTATTGTTTTTTTCTGTGTTTAAGGATAAATTTTGTCTAAATTATGATTTTTCACTCGTAGCCTGTCGGTGTTAGATAACTAATAAGCAATATAATCTAAGTTTTTTTTTAATTTATTAAAATTATTTGTTCTTGCTAAATAATTCATTGGTTAGTATAGAAATAGGCTGTTTTTTACGTTTTTCGAGAAACCAAACCTCTGATGAATATGCCATGAGAAATATAAAACCCAGGGTTTAATTTCTAATATTAGAAGGGTCATGAGGAAAAAAATAAAGGTAATAATAAATAAATAAAGCAATAATAATTAAAATTAATAAAGTGTAAACAGAATAATAAAAATTTATTTAATTAAATTAATGACAAAGATTTAAAATGTAAAACAAAATACCGGGCCCCGTGTTATTAGTGACTCCGTCTAGGATTGCAGTTAATTCAGATGCTAAGAAACAGCGGAATGGGCTTCGACTAGCTCTGAATATAAAATTTAATGTAGGCAAGATAGTAGCTCTGAATATAAAGTTTAATGTAGGCAAGATAGAAACAAAAATATTTTTTCCTAGACGTCCAATGAAAACGATATGACGTCAAAACATCACTACTACGACTGGAAAGATTGCTAGAAATAGTATGACAATGCGGAAGAGACTTTTAAAGGATAAATGTAGGTGCGAAAACAAAGAGAAAAGAACTAATACTTTCTGAACTCAATCCCCTTTCCATGCATTTATAATTCTCAATTAGAATGTTTGACAAGAGAAAGAGGCCTCCGAATCCGAAAGATAATATGCAAACTGAAGAAAAAAGTAAATTTCTGTATAAGTGACTATTTTCATTCGTCATATTTGATTGCATCATTGAACATATTGAAAAGTCCGCAAGTGCTATTTTCGTGGTCGTTTACTCGTGTTGGATTTCTTTGAATCATTGATTTTAGGATATCTCTTCCCTTTACTGTTGTAAATTGCAGGCAACTGAACCCGAAGATAGCCAGTCAGCGGATACAACGGCACAACCAGAGAGATAACAAGTAACCTACAGGGTTATTTTATGTCTAGAAGTTTAATTCAATGACCTTTAGATCCAGCGAGACTGACAAGCGAGATATTGCTTTAGTTTGAATTAAGATTGTAGAGACATTAGGTATTTTTTTAGAAAGAGGCAAGATGAAAAATTAACAACGCCTTCGCCGGGAATCGAACCGAGGACCACATGAATACCGGCCCAGCGTGCTACCGTTACACCACGAAGGCACGCTAGGGAAGTGGGATAAATACCTTATATACTCCCCTTTTTAAAGGGCGACTAGGGTTTTAGGGAACCTAGTCGCCAAATCCTGGGTGTGGAGAATCATCATCCACAACACTTTTAGTTCGGGCGCCACTTGTAGTGACATTAGGTTGATTGGAAAAGCCGATGAGATGAAAAATTAGCAACCGCTTTCGCCGGGAAACGAACCACGGACCTCTGGAATACCGGCCCAGCGTGCTACCGTTACACCACGAAGGCACGCTAGGGAAGTGGGAGAAATACCTTATATACTCCCCTTTTTAAAGGGCGACTAGGGTTTTCGTGGACCTAGTCGCCAAATCCTGGGTGCGGAGAATCATCATCCACAACGCTTTTAGTTCGGGCGCCACTTGTAGAGTCATTAGGTTAATTGGAAGCAGGCAAGATGAAAAATGTGCAACCGCCTTATCCGGGAATCGAACCACGGAACTCTGGAAGACCGGCTCAGCGTGCTACCGTTACACTACGAAGGCACGCTAGGGAAATGGGAGAAATACCTTATAAGATCACAAAGTCTTAACAAGGTTAAAATAACCTTTTTGTAGTGAACTCTTGAAATTAATAGAAGGGAATGCTCGTGCTGCAGATTAAACTCCGCCACTTACGGATACTTAAAGCACATAAAAGTTTAAATTCGAGTAACGTAATATGAGACTACATACAAATGACAAGTGACGGTGGACGTGGGCACTGTCCCTTTTCCATAGTGGTTAATCAGTACAGCGCCACGTCCGCCATGATCTAAGGCAGCGGTTTCCAATCGGTGGTCCGTGAAAACTTTTTTATCGTCCGCAGAAAAATTGGAACATTTTTTATATTTTTATGAAGATTCAGTTTAAAAAATGACAAGCAACAAAACTTATTATGGAATATGGATTATACTTTGTTTTAATTTTAGCCACTACGTTTAGCGAAATTTTTTCTAAATTTAGCGACCTTTTAGCTATTTTTGCAGGTGTATCTAGATACATTTGAAAGAGAGAGTTGGCATCCATGGATATGCTGCTGTTTTCAGTAATAGCGCGAACTGGAATTCACTTTCCTTTTGAATTACAAACATATGCTATTATAGTCGTTAATAACATAGTTTTTCTCCGCATCAATAGGCAACTTGATGGATTTTTATAAGAACCATCTGTATTCTTCTTTATAATTGTATCACTGGAAGTTTTCGTTCTTGTTTTGTCTAACTGTTAATCGATGGCGCCATGAGTAAGCGATGTTTATTATGTTTACAATAAATTAAAAATTAGCGGCATAACACTTTCTGTTTATTTATATTTCTTTGCATTTGCCGGTTTGTTCTTTCTTTTCGTTAAGTTCCTTTTGTACTTTTCATATAATTTTTCAATGTGAACGAAGTATGTGTATCAGTGAGATGTTAACAGTGTTTTAATTGTTACTCATAATCAGAAATTTTCATTAAGGCATGCTGCTGAACACCAGATGTTTCGAAAATTATATCAACAAATGAAAATTAGAATTACATGTATTGAAAAGTTGAATATTGTTTTTGCGTATTCATATGTTGTTTCTGAGGTATGATTTAAGGTTTTTTTTAATTCATATTAGTGGTCCGCCAAATATAAAATTATGTATGTAGTGGTCCATGAAGTTCTAAGGGTTCTAGAGCACTTTTGGATGGTAAATGGGAGGCCACACGGGCTCCTCGCGCCATTCGCCCAAATCAAGCGCCTAATGCATCCCAAAGGCAGTCCGCAGCACCAAAATGCCTCCTGGGAATTTAATAATAGTAAAATAAGATAAGGGCTGAGATATGTGACAAGATTATACAGTGCCACATAAAGGCTGAAATATGTGACTTGTGCATCAATGAGACATAAATGGTGAATATATGCAAGTGAAACCTTTGATAGTATACTACTCTGAAATTTCTAGCTAATATATATACCATATGCACAAGAGTCAACACTAGTCATTGCTAAATTACATTCTACAACATGATTGAGTTACATTCAAATAATACTACATATGGACGTATAAATGCTTAGTATTACATATATAATACTAAGTAATAATAATAATAATGTATGTAATACAGGCTGATCACTGAATAAGATACAGAAAGGACAGTTATCATGTAAGCATTTATAGATATAGTAATTACATAGATTATTAACTGATTGAAACAATTCTGGCAAATATAACATTCTAAGTTATGTTACTATAACATAACTAACATTAATATGTTTATATGTTTTTATATGTTTACTACATGTAAACATATAAATGCTACAAATTGACAAGAGGTGAATTAAGTTTGCGTGACTGTGGGTGTTATTAGAATTTTCAACGAAATTACTGATTGCATTACATCTAGCATACACTATATATGAGATTATGACACGATAAACAATATATGCAAATATATACAGAAGATGATAAGTGATCACTATGTATGAGGCAAACCTATACTAAGCGATATAATATCTGTACCATTGTTTAGTGGAACACATATTTTAAGGATGTAAATCTGATTACCGTCGTAACGTATCTCGTTTAAAGTTTGAAGGTATGCATGGTAATCGCACTAATTGACAACCGATTGATATAAATCAAAATAAATTGACGCATACAATAATAAAATAACAATGAACAAGTGAATTTATATAATACATAAAATATTACACATAAAATTTAAAAAATAATAATCATATTAATAATAAACAAATAAAAGTGGTATGGGACAGATGAGAAAGGAATTTTCATTATGCGATAATACAATGCGTAAGATAATACCGTTTATGTAATATAAGTACTACAATAATATAGGTGAGACTACATACAAAAAATAGTCTACTTAAGCTGGCTCAAATAATAACGGCGCGTATTTAAAGTCGGCTAGCAAAATGGCTGAAGCCAGAATAAACTTTGGCAGAGCTGGCTGTAATACGTAACTGCAAACGAGGCTGCCAGAAGCTCTCAGTCTAAAATATTCAAACCCTCGGCTTAAATATTCACAGCTAATTTGCATTCCGAAGTACTACAGAAAGGAGTTGCAGTAAAGATTCAAATCATAATAACTATTTGATTAACAGATGATCCTACGGAACGAGAAATTTACCCGTTTGCAAGCAAGCTCTTGTAAACTTATTGTATTCTTTCCTTTTCTTGCCTAAACATCTGAACTTTTATCCGGATTGTACTTTTCAGGGAAAGATAGGCATTCAGAATTTAGTATTAAAATTAAAACAATCATTAATGTGCTTTTATGAGAATATTATTAATGTATGAGTCATATTTTTCATTTTCTCAATTTTTATATTTGTGTATCTTGACTCGTTTATAGATTTTCCCATATTAATTTTGAAACAATCAGATTTGATTTGTAATACACTTTTTATTGATTTTATTATTTTTTCTTTCAGTACCAGACAAAATAAGATACAAAGTGAAGGTCAACAGAACTGTTGAAGGTAATGAAAAAGCTTAAAGTTATATTTTACAGCTTTTTATGAAAAATTATTGCTAATCTGATGCGGAGGAATACAAAGTACGCAGATTTTTATAACGTTTCATCCAAATGTACAGGATTTGGGAATCAAGATGAGGGTATTGAGGTATTTGTCTGAGGTGAACGAGGAAAGTTACCAAACTATAAAAATTTAGAATATAATTTAAAAACGAAAGATGTTATAAAAGCACGATATAATTAAATAACTAAATATAAATCAGTTTTTGCTGTTACCGTACCTTTATATCGATATATATCTTATGGTGCTGCTGTCAACATTTTTTAATTTATAATTCCTTAATGCAGAGTTTTACATGAATTTCAAAATAGGAATCAAAAGGAATTTTGTTTCATAAACAACTCTCGTTTACAAGAGCTAGATTAATAATAATTCATTAATAGCAATAATTAATGCAGTTTCATTATCAATGTATTGCATTAATGCAATTTCATTGTCAATGTACAATTATTCAATGTATCGCATTTTCTCAATACTTTAAAATATGGATTCCTTTTAAGTCTTTTATGTAGTACTTTTGATTGAAGTACTCTAGAGCTCTGAAGTAGGGTTTGCTAGTAAAAAAGCAACTATTTGCTATCCATTCAGCAAATGGAAGCTAGTCTCTAGCGGCAAATTGAAATTATCCAACGGCAAATCCTCTCCTTAGGTCGACTCAAGCGATAAAGTCTCTGAACACCGGTAGTTTGCTCAGGGGTTCGAATCTCGACGAACGGGCTGGCTTTATTTTTTTGTATAGGCATTTTAGTAGTTTTTCCCATGTCTAGCGTGTATACTAACCAGTTTCCCATAGAAAGACCTCTACGAAGTCATCCTTTCCCTTAGGCATATAGTCCTTCAGTGCTTTTTCATAATTAAATGAATCAAATCAAGTCTCTCCTTAGGTTTCCTCTCATGCTTTGGCAAGTTCACTTAAACAACAGTCTCACCATGAAGCAAAAGTGTCAGAAATTTTCAATTCCAAATTTTTAAGGCTTTTTCTATTAAGTTTCGCCAGATACGACAAAAATTATTTGAATCATAGATGATATTTATGCAAATGCCTGGTTTACTTTTGAGTACATTCCCTATTGTTCGTGCTAATACAGGGAACAATGTCACGGTTAACCTAAAATCACGGTTGAAGATGAAAAATGCATGACTCGAGTTATAATTAACAGGGAAAATACTGTGAAACTATTTACCTATATTCTGAAGCAGTTTAATTTGGAGAATAAATCCACTTGGTTTCGTAAATGAAATTAGCATTTAAACCAAGAACACATTTCGAAACAGAAATAACAATGTTATTGTTTATATTACTTTTGTATTTTGATGAGACTAAATGGGAAACAGAAAATTAATGGCCGTATACTTAATTTATTTTTATGCTTTAGCAACTTCTTTTTAACACTGGTATATATTTCAGATTATACACAATTAAGTTATGTTTTTTTTTTTTTTTTTTTTTTTTTTTGATATAACCAATTCTTAAATACTATGCCATCATCTGCTATCGGTGCTTGCTGTTATCCTACACATTTTCTTTTCGTTTTTGTATTTCTCATAGAAATTTTGCTGTGTTTTGAGAGTTTGTGATGATAATTTTTCCATCTTCCCGCTAGAAGCAAACAACTTATTTTAGACAAGGACCGTTTAATCTGCCTCCGGTGAAACGGGTTTGGTTTATGTAATTTCGGCGAAGCCTCGAGAGCTGTCTGCCTAATTAGAGGGACGCCTTCATGGACGACTTCCTAAATGAAATTGGCTCGTATACGCGCTACACATGGAACAAAACCACGAAAACGCCCATGCAGCCGGCCTGTTCGCGTGATTGGGCCGAACTACCAGTGTTCAACGACTTTACCCCCTGCCGCTGGTGGGCCCCCGCTGAAGAGGGAGTTGACCGTCTTTCTGAAAAAGGGAAAAACATGCACAGGAAAAAGTAGTAGCATGTCTCATAAACTAATGTCTCATAACTTCATTTAGAATTATCTCGTCCTCAGTAAGTGTAATATAAAAATTAAATGACAGATAAAAATTGCTTTCCTTACGGAGGACTGTTAAAGAACTTAAAGAGAGGTGTTTAAGGCAATGATATCCCAATATCACCTCTTTGTTACCTCCAGATAATTTTAGAAAATACATTTAAAAAGGAATATTAGGAGGTAGCTCTGCTATAGCGTGAATGCCATTGTAATGTTTGTGGAATAACAAAACAGTGTGTATTGAAAACTCCATTTCCAAGGGCATTCAGCAATTGAAACTACACTGATGTCCAAAATTTTCTTTAACTACAGATAAGTAATATTTCATGAAGTAATCAATCAGTATGGTTCATTTTATTACGAAATGAGAAAAATCAGATCTTAAGTATCATTATTCAACACTGTTGTATCAATATGTTCATTTGATTCGGAGACTGACTCAATGAATGAGTCGATCGTTTTTAGAGTGGCAAATTATTATACAGAAGAATCAATGACGCGAAGAGCTGTCTGCTATTTAGAATTAGTGAAGAAAATTATTTAAATGGCAAGATGTCATAATGCTTCAAAGCAAATGGTATCTGGAAACGATTTAAAGACTCTGAAACTGTTGCTAGAAAACCAACACAAGATCATAAAAGAAACATACAATACTTGTTGCAAGAGGGCGAATACTAGGCAGTTATGCTTAGAACTTGTAGTCATTAAGCAAGTGTAATATGTAAGGTGAATGAGTGAGTGGATGCGCCGCTGAGATAGCTTCCTACCACAAAGGTGCAGCAAACGGAATCATGTACCATCCCAACGGGGAGGTCTACTATATGTCGAAAAATAGCCAAACTAATAATTACTGTTTGAAAATTCTGTAGTACAAAAGTTACGTTGCAAGATAAATTATGTACGGACGCCTAATACCATTAGACATCCGTACTAATGATTGTACGAAGTCCATTGCAGTATATAAGAAAATTCAGCTAAGGTACTGAAGAATCAGTGTGGTACGAATACACTACAGAGGCATATTGCAAAATAATACAGTATGGTACATATGAAAATGCGAAAATAACATAATAACATATAAATGCATGAAACATACGAGTATGTAAGACGATAAATACAAAATATTACTGTGATATACATTCGGAACCAATTTTTTAAGAGTCAATACGTATAAAAAGGGGGATTTTCATAAAATATCTGCTATATACTGTTGCTGCTTACTACTCTAATAAAATGTCATCTTGTCCAGAAAGAAAATGAATGTTATTAATAATAAAATTAATGCTATAAATAATAATAATTTAATTAATTTTGTAAAAATTGATATTATAAATAATGTTAATTATTACAAAAGATGCATTCAAAGAGAACAAATCTTATCTTACTTACCACTAAAGAATGAAACGTAAATATTGAAAGTGCATTTTGATAATATTTACTGATAGTTAAAAATTTATACTAAAATTCTGCAATCCAATAAGAGAAAAAATTTGCACATGTTATATGACAATTATTATGCATAAAATATTACAGTAACATGCATATGAAATTACTACATTGAGAGCTATAATAAAGTGCACATGCATTTGATTCTAATACTGTTATAAGTGTTTGAAACCAGTATATTGAGAACTACAAAGGTTAATATATATACATTGGACACGTTACTAACGAGGTTATATATAGAAGGTAAAAGAAACTATTTCGCTGAGTGTGTAGAATAAAATACTACAAATAATACTCTGTACTGTGCTTAACTACACATCTATATGTTGCAATTGCTCGTTGCTGTTCTAATGCAATAACTTGCTTGTCGAGAAGGGATTGAGTAAGTACAAAATATTACTGATTAAAACCTATGCTAGCAGTTCGTATCAAACTATTACTAACTTATTAACCAGTATAAAGGAAAATACTTAAGCACTGTGAGAACATTTGCAATTGTTTCTTATAGTTAATACTTGTACGAAAATGTGATAAACATAAGAAGTACATAAGTCATTTTTAAAAAATTTAAATGAATAAATATTAAAAATAATAAAAGTGCAAAAATATTCATAGTAAAATTCTGATAAAACCAATCCCTTGAGATATATAGAAATTAAGAGATTATGTATTGATACTAAAGCTGACCATGTAATTACACTATGGCGTGTTATGTTATTATATACTAATAATTAAATCTTATACATATTTAACTAAATGCGGAATTACTTAAATTACAATGCTGAATATTATGTACAAATATCAACTTCTGTATTTACAAATCATACTATTCCAAAGTTAGCTCATATTAATACACATTCTGAGTACTTGAGACAAACGCTGCAGACTTACAGTTCTGGCTGTATGAAAACAAGCTTCACAATTAGTTCGGGGAGTATTTCACTTGATAAATGCAGACTCTAAGCGTTATCTTAGTTATCTGCATAAAATTCTGATCAATTCAAATGTAAATTTATTCACAATCGTTTCTGTTTACGCAATGTCTTATGATTTTCCCTACTTTTCTAAGGATTACTCTATTTTTGAGTAAGTTGGCCGTCCATGTTGGCCAGGCACAGTCCACTCTTTCCTTTAAGAACCAAATTCTTGTATTGGTTCATCTATATGAGAATCATTGGACCTTTGTCTCATTAAAATTTTATCCTGTGTGATTTGTGTCTGTCTGCGTTTTAAAATATTATTAAAGCATGACATGACATTGTTCATTGCAAATATTTATACTACGACTTACTACTGCTTTATCAAGCTGATAACGATCTAGAAAACTTTGCAGCTTACCACATTCTACACACATTTCGCGGATCAGATAACTAGGAATATCTTCCTTGTTGTCAATTCCTTCTAAGACATTTCCTCGACTGCATTAACTGCATTTTGGAGTATGAATAGTCTGCTGTCTTCTGTGCCAGATTAACCTAATGAAGTGCCAGATTAATACCTTAAGTACCAGATTAACCCAATAAAAGCAATAATGGTTCTTGTCGACCTTCACTCTGCGCTCGCAGAAGGGCGTCCGTCTCTATAAGCTGAATCTGTTAAGGTATGTAGGAAATGGCCCATGACCTGTCAAGAACTATGTAAGATTCGTACAGTGAGTCTTGATTTCCGTCTTAACTTTTAGCAGTAAGCAAAATATCCTTTCCCCAATAGTGTACTGTCTATGACCATATACATTAATGAAACTTATTCTTTTAACTTGAGACCAAGGAGGTTTAGTAGGCTGTTCTAATAATTCCGTGCCATTTCCTGCTTGCTAGGGCAGGTAATCCGCGGTTTGTTTTTGAATTCGATATATCAAAAGACTCTTACTGTTTTTTCCCTGCCATTGCTACTAGACATGACCCCTGAGTCACTGAGGATGGTAAATTTCTTTTGCTGAAATGTGTTAGTATAACTAAGAACAGTGCTGATAACCACCAGTTCTGCTTGTTGTACCCAATTGTTCAAACCTAGTTTTCTGTTCCACTCAAAGATTACAGCACCATTTTCTAGTTTACAAAAAGCGCTGCCTGTGCCTCTTTCCGTTTTGAAGCCATGTGTGAAAAGGCGATTATTGCTACTTTGAATTAGTTCACCGTTTATGTTGGTGTCATCGGAAATATTAAAAGATTAAAGTCAGAGATGTTAAAGCTTTTTCAGATGTGTTGCTTCTCTAGTCCAAGTGGTGATAGCTATGACCCCAGAGTGTTAGACTCAGCTTGGTCACCCTTGCGATAGTTGCCTTCCTTTCAACTATAAAATCTAGGAGAGTAATTCCTGCCAGCTGTTGTTGGACTAGCGTGGAGGTGCTGCTTTAGGCCCTGTATATTTAAAGTAGCTGCTGTCTCTGAATTGAGAGTTGAGAGAGGAGATCGTTTCGTGTGAGAGGTAACATCAGATTACCGACCATATATGATTACTCTTTCTGTAATGGTGCCATGCGAAATTTTAACAAACAGCTTAGACGAGAAACCCCATTTAAGTGAAGACATGTATCTCATGTTATTGCTTAGAATACTAATTCAAGTCTCTAAGTTCCTCACGTTACATCCAGGAAAGTCTGCTGTCGAGTGTTAGCCTAAGGTATTTCAACTGGGAGAGACATTGTACCAGTATCCGAGGTAGATTGACACTTGAGTTACGTCTAAGCTGTCTTCTGGGTCCTATGAGTAACGCTTCAGTTTTCTGTGCTGAGATCTAAAGCTTGTGTGCTGCAATTCAGTGGGAGAAGAGATCGAGACAGTACTGCGCTGTCATTTCGAGTTTGCTTTTTCCTACTACAACTAGCATAAAATCATCCGTATAGGCTATAATTCGAGCATAATCTACGCTGTGAGAATTGATGGCATGCCGAATTTTACAGGTTCAACAGGGTTGTCCTAGGCGGGATCCCTCGGACACTCTCTAGAGACATTTTTGGCATAGATGCCACTTTATGATGTTACTTGTATACTTCGATTCTTAAAGTACGAGCGGAGGATGGTAATAATGGCTGCTGAGTAGACGATATGGGTCTGCAGTTGTATTAAATATGGGCAAAAAAGAGAGTCAAAGGCTCTTTGAGGTCGGTAAATCTTTGAGGTCGGTCATCTCTTTGAGTGCAAGTTGTTTTCCTTGTTCGGTTGTATAGTGGTCATTAGGTCTTTTATGGCATGCTCGGTTGAGTTGTCTACTGAATCTATATTAGTTGAGGTAGAGGACCCCGGTCCTGTGCAAAAAGAAGAATTACACTTTCCAGCCTCTTATACTGACAGCAGGCAGACCGGCCTCTAAAAAGAAGGATCTGCCAGAGCTTTGCCAGATTTGAGAAATAACGCACTTCTTGCAACTTCATTTTTTATAGAAGTGCTGTTGTTTCCAGCAAGCTAAAATATATACGAAGAGTAACTCTGATAATTCCCGGTGGATCTCCCTAATTATAATGTTATCAATACCGTCCAAGCTTGAAACTTTTGGGGGTGCCAGGATATGGACAACGTTATCCATTGTGCTTCCGTAGGAGGTGGTTCCTCTCTTCTGGAAATTTAATGAAATTTCATGTTATAGGTCTTTCTCGCTTTCTGCTGCTCTGCTAAGTGATCCTGATCATCATCAGGGAAAACTGTATTTGTGATTTCATTGATCACTTCGATGTTGGATGAGGCAGTGGTACTGGCCACAGACGTACGAGTCGTTGGGCGAAAGATCTTATTACATGCTATCTTTTAGGCAGGTTCTTTTTTTTTCTTTAATACGTGCTTTCGTGGTGTAATTAGAAGCACGTCCGGCTGGCAATCGGGAGGACCGGAATTCGTATTCCGACGGGGATAGTACTGATTTTTTATGTTTACTGCTCCGACAAACTAATTTTTGATGTTCCTGCTCTGCTATATTCCGATAAGTACCTAATAACTCTTCTACTTCTGCATAGGTGTCATCTCTCCCGCTTTAGGTGTAGAATTCGTTTTTCAACCATACTGCCACCAAACCGATTCATAGCGTATTTCATCCGATTTTATCTAACTCGCGTCTTTATATATATATATATATATATATATATATATATATATATATATATAGTTTTATTTAATATTTCGCTATTTATGCCCGAAACCAGGATTTCTTACGTCTGAAAATTCTCGGTGTTTCTATAGACTGATTACCTTTAAAATGAAACATCAATTCTGTTTCATATTATGCGGATTATTTCAATACTAGAATGATAAGATGCAATACTAGAATGATTGCAATACTAGAAAATTATGAAGATTTGATAACAGTAATTACACTTAAGAAAGTAGTGCATTAAAAACAAAACTTTTAGATGAAACAAGAAATTTTATCAGAAGTTATTTCTGCCAAATATGTGATTACACATTTGATAACTTTCTATACAACAGTGAAATGATTTTACCCGCTAAAATCACATATGTTACTGTCCTAAAATGCATTTCATTTGATATTATTTTTAAATATGTATTTCCAGTTTTACTTTGCGTACGTACTTTTGTTAGGTACTGATGTTATAAATCGTAAACTTCAATCACAGTTTTGCAGTTCACGATTAAAAATGTTAAAAGTTTAAAAACCAGTGCAGATTGAAACCCATCAGAGTTAAACTATAAAACTGGAAGATGCTGTTGTAATTTTCTTAAGCAATACAGAGTGGTAAAAGAATTTTTGCTGTTTACACTGAAACAAGGACTAAACTTATGTCTGCTATCTATTATAGTTTCTAGAATTTTTGGATATAGTAAAATGCTAAAGATTTGGCTTATGCAGGAAAGTTTTAGCATTAATTAGGTTGTAAACTAAGTAATATATCTTAATGTTTATGTACGGTTATTACGTACATTTTTGTCCTGAAATAAAAGCTTAATTTGATTTTAATAACTATCTTTCATTATTTTTTCCTTTTTTGCGTACGTTTGCTACATATATTTTTTCCTGGAATAATAACTTAATTTGCCTTTAATAACTACCTTTTATTTTTCTCTCCTTCTGAGCACCAGTAAAGAATAGCTATTGAATATTGCAGACAATGATTTAAGTTGGAAGCATATTGCTGAACAACGATTTACAGTAGTGTGCAAAACTAACTATCATTCGGAAAATATTATTGAAAGACACAGTTATCATTAAGACACAATAACACGCCGAATAAATGCTAATTCAGAAGACAAACAACAAAAATCAGCGTTATATTTACAAAATTTCCACAGGACTAGTTTCGATGGTTTTACCGAACCACCATCCTCAGCTGCAAAACCGCAAATGAATCATTAATTTTCGGTTTTGCAGCTGAGGATGGTGGTTCGGTAAAACCATCGAAACTAGTCCTGTGGAAATTTTGTAAATATAACGCTGATTTTTGTTGTTTGTCTTCTGAACACAGTTATCAATTAAAATTTTCATGAAAGTAGACTTCAGAGATCTGGAAAATGGAAAAATGTAGCTGTGGCCTCTGTTAACAAAAAGGATATGCAAATAAGATATGAAAATTAATCAACATTCCTATATTTTCTGGCTTTAAGTAAATTTATGTGCTAGGAGATGTATAAATATTGTTAAGTATGTCTAGGTCGCTATGTAGGTAAATACTATTATGCATGGTGTATTGCTGGTAAACTGAAAGCTCAGTCTTAATAAGGCATTTTTATAGATTTACTTATTTCACAAAGCTTCACTTTAGAGAATGGAAGTATGTCCTTAGCATTAAGTCGTCAGAATCGTTTACTAGTCGTTCAGATTGGGCTATTACTACATACAGCGACTGCCCTAATGGTAGTCCTTATTATAGAGAATAGGTAACAAATAGATTAGTTACCTCTGCCAAACGACTGTATGAAATTGTACTGTGTGCAAGGCAACCCGTATGGCTTATCCATTGTGTTACTCACATTGCCTGAAAAGTCTAAATAAAGGCTATTTACTTTATTAAGTGTTGCTTCAAGGTTCAGTTTAAATACTGATTCACAATATGCTTTTAGCTGTATATACTTGGCATAAAACTTTGCACTGAAAGTCTTAGAAACCCAACTTTTAATGCTACAAATGGACAATCATGACCAATATGGATGCATATATAGACAATAATGATAAATAACTGCATTAATCTGCATATAAGTCTGCAGTTGTTAGTATGTCTAGGTTAGCAATTGACTAGTAACGCACTAATAGTCTTGCATCTTCCAGTAAGGCATTTTAGGGGGTTCTGAGTACATTTATTTTCATTTTAATATATGCAGGTATGAGAAATATGGAACACATTGCAGTTCATCCATTATAAGTAACAATGGATTTTCTGGAATTATTTTTTCTCCCTTATTTTCTTTATTTTGGGGGTTTGTTTTATATATATATATTTGCGTGATGTGTGTGTGTGTGTGTGTGTGTGTGCGTATGTATGAGTGACTTGAAGGGACTGAGGGAAGTAAAAATGCATCTGTGCTACTAGATCCTGAAACACAGCGATTTTGATGTTGCATTTTTTATAAATCTGTCACGTAGAAATATTTCATAGACTTTTGTCGAAATTTTTAGTTTGTGTTAAGCATTTAAATAAGGACGAGTGAGTAATTAATTTTATTTTACTAGCTATCTATATGTGGCCATATGTGTCGTTCGATCATTTGTCCATATAAGAATCTCTTTTATGTCAGTGATGTTGCTTACTTTAATAATTGTTTCAGGATTGCAGTTTGGTAGCATTATTTTGCTTTCATTCTGCCCTTGATGCTTTAACATATTGTTGCGTGCGCAGGGGTTCGTTAGGAATTGAATGCACAAGTCCGATGAAAAATGAACAAAATGTATTATTATCACAAATAAAACAAAAGGCTTAAATTTCCTCAGATATTCTTTCAGTATTACAATATCTCACAGTAGTTATCTTTTAACTACACAAACGTTGAACAGAACTTCATTCAAAACAGCTAGAGAAAGCTAATCCGCGAATTCGCTACAGTCAATAAGTTTTCCAAGCAAACTCTTAAAACAACAACAAACTAAGTAACTACGAACTGAGCGGTTTTCATGTCGCTTATATAAGCCTTTTAAATGCGCGAGAATTTTCCAGCACTTTCTCGAAATCAAAAAGACATATTTATTTATTTATTAAATGTTAAATATACGCGCTCTTGTATTTTAATTTTCTGTCTTAGCTTTCTTTCAATATTCGTCACGCGCTGCACTGCACGGAGAATAAAACAATTTTATTTATAAGTCTACTAACAATAGCTATTTAAATACCAAATCCGTAACAATATTCATAGTAGAATGTTAAATGCAATCAGAAATTAAATTCTTTTTCTTATGTGAAATTTCTATTTGTTTTTCAGTATATCCCAGACACAAAAAGTACAAGCTGAGTTATGTTCTCGAGCCAATAGGTAAGAAATTTCTATGTTTATTTCTATAAGTAGTTACTGTGTAATATAGTTTTTGACTTTTGATTTGTGTAGACATTTGATTCTGAATTTCCCATTTAATACTTCAGAGAAAGTTGGTATGTCCAGACTTACTGCACTCTGAATCATTTAGGAGTGGTTAGGCCCATTACGCAGCAAGTTTATATGTGACTTGATGCAATGTAATAATAATGTAATAATAATGACTCTGACATTAAACATAACTGGGAGCGAAAATTTTTTAATTCAGTACAGTGTAAGCCTTTATGCTACTGTATTTATGTATAAAAATACATTAATGTGCCTCACTAAATCTATGGTTGAATGATTTCTACACTGAATATGCAGTTACATATTAACTGATACCTGTCGTCTACATGGCACTGTTTATCACAAGTTGACATTAAGTATGTCTCCTTTTGCGACCATGTATAACCAACAAAGTAAGAAAATAAACACACCTGATGATGTAATTACAATGATTAATATGATGTGTTTCTTTCAAACCAATTCTCTTTTATTCCTAATAGTTTATTTGTACATATAAATATTACATTTTCATGGCATGGTTTTATTGAGGGGTGCATAATTTCATTGCTGCCACCTCTACCGGTTTTTCATCACGTCTCCCAGTCTCCTAGCAGATCATACAAATTCCCGTTTTTGATTTTTGCACTTTACTAAGGAAAATCTTTTCCCAAAAGTAAATAAAATGTTTTGAATTACCCAGATAGTCGTAAATGAGAAAATTTTAAAACATAAGTTCTTAAATTTTTTTTTTAATTTACTAACGGAGAATAATAGAACATCAAATATGGAATTAACAGAAGTCCTATGCAATAGTATATAGCTGCAACAGCTAATCAAGTACTTTCAGGCAAGTTATCACCGATAAAAACGCATGGGTGTCATAGTTCTGGCATAAGTTACAACTTGTATGGAAATTATAGGCATTAGCTAATATAGTATAATTATTTGTAAAAATTGTGAAATATTCGGAAATTCTTAAATTGGCAACTTATGGGCAGGATAACTCTGTGTTCATGATATTCATATAATGAAAATACTTTAGATTACATGTTTATAATAAAAAATTACTTGTTTAATAATAGTCAACAAAAAGTAAATGCTTTTGTTTCATTTTTGGCATTTTATATTTTTATAGGGGTAATAGGTAGTGACAATACATGACACAATTTAAATGTTTATTATTTCAGATTTTATTTTTCTTACTTTTAGTTTTAGGAGTAAGTAAGGAATGTAACATACATAAAATAGATCTAACCTGTTCTGATAACTTTGTATTGATGTCAGAATGATGAAATTATTTCAGATTTCATTTGTGTATTGAAACAATTTGCATATTAAGGAATAATCAACAAAAAATGAATTTTTGTTTTTTATGAGTCATTTGCTATTTATGTGCAGCAGTTTTTAATTATGATATTGGGTCTGGCAGAAAGACCTTCCCAATTTAAAAAAGCAATAAAAAGTAAATGGTAAGAAATATTTCAAATTTTATTTTACCGTCCTACAGAGCAATGCTTCCCATTTTTTCATCATTATATTTTAAAGGTTGCATCGTTGAAATTGTCGCTTTCATAAGTTGTACACTTAACAAGCCTCAGCCAGTAATTTTGTATTTTTCCTGCTTGATGTTGCAACCGTCTGAGAATGAATGATAGTTTTCAGTTCCTCAGATATCTATATCCTCTGCCCGCAAAAAGGCCACAGGGCGACGAAAAGTCTGCCAGGAGGGTCGGGCCAAGGCCATCTTGATGGAAGAAGGCCGAATCCAAAGGGGTTCTCTTTTGATGTGACGTCACGAGCGAAGGCAATAGTACTAAGGCCATCTTCAGACACTATGAGCGTAAACAGAGCGTACGATTAAGCTAGAAGTTATATAACATCAACTATAGTAAATTTAACTTTTAGTAAGATGTATCGAAAGTGAAGTTTATTTTCTATCTCACTTTATGTTTGTTTGATGTTTTCCTTTAATTAATTGTGTTTGACCCGTACTTCTTAAAAGTTAGTTCGTGTTACAAAACAAACACTTTTATGATAAAGAGATTCCCTCCCCCCATTTTTATTCATGTTCTAATTATATTTATTACATATGCCGTAACACTCATATTAAATATTATAACAATCCAATAAATTTCTCATGTACTTTTCATTTAAAAAAAGTTCAGACATTACAGGTGTTAAAATTTTTTCATGATTGTGGCTTCGAGATTGTTTCCATAATTTCCGACAACAACTAAGTTAACTATAAATGCTATGCAATGGTTATATGGTGTCTGTTATTGAAAATGAATTTTATTTGGGAAAAAATATTTTTTTTTACTATTTGATTTATTTTATTTACTGAAATGTATAAAGAATAATACGTTGAACCAAACTGAAACTAATCAAACCATCTTTTAATGATACAGATAATAAGCTGTATTATGCAAGTCTATTCCATTTGAAAAAAAATTATACATCATAGAGCAGCACCCTTCTATACAAATAGCTCAAGCACTTTCGAGAAAAAGTATTATATTCAATCTCTTTAGAAATGCAAAATGTTTCTACTGCAGTTAAATATTTTGATGTAAACACTGTTGTAGCACTGTAAGGTTTCCTTTTGTTCAATAAACCAATTATTCAAATTTTCGATGACAATGATCGTTTTAAAAAACAAAAAACAAAAAAAAAAAATCCCAGAAATTGAAAAATCAATCCTTATTAATACATTAATTTAATATTAATAATTTGGGGTATCTTGTTGAAGACATTTTGGTGGGTATTTAAATTTATGAAACACATGTTTGGTTATGAAAATGAGTATTTTTTAATTGCTACAAATTTTTACATTGAACATCTTTCTATATGTGTCTATGCATAACAAATGCAAAAAGAATCAATATGTCGAAATCTATGTGTAAATCAAATAATGAAGAAATGGAATGCATTTATATCGCCATGTTCCCAGATTAATTTAAAAGTAGTATATTTTTATCTTAAAATTATGCTATTAACAATTAAATCTAAATATTGATAAATCTTATATCTAAGAAATGCATAACTCTCTCTTGAATGTCAATCCTTTTGACTTAACGTGGAATATTAATATTTGCAGCTCTCGAATTTCTGGGTACGGTTTTTTATATGAGGCAGCAAAAACATAATTTCTTGTATTGCTTGGAAATAAGAGAAAATATTTAGTTTTGAATACTAGTCACACCGTGGTTAAAAATTTGATATAATATTCATTTTAATTTTAGTTTAAAACTATTTGAGTTTGCAGTGTTTAATGCTATTAAACTGCATATAATGGTATGTAACAAAAGATATAGTATTGTAAAGCATGCTATTGATTAGCAAGCAAAAATATTATTTGAGAAACTCCCCTAAGATACAGTCCCGTTGTCTAAGCGTAAAAGATTAGTAATCCATTCTTCAGGTATTTGTTTTTAAATACTGATTATAGGAAGAGAAGAATATATTTTTTTCTCATATACTACCGGGAAAAAGAAAGCGCCCTGACCTCAATATCAGTTTGGCTGATTGCCCTTAGCTGTGACGTCACCAAACGTTAGCTTCGGCCTTCTCCCATCAAGATGGCCTTAGTCAGGCTGCGTCCCTCATATCATATCATCCTCTGTATAAGAACTTACGTTTTCAAGTATCCTCAAAGAAAATAGTTATTGGAAGATGTGTAAAATAATGCCATTGATTTAGTTTTTTCCCCCCTACTTGTTATACCTGTGTCATGTTGGAACTTCAAAGGTGATTTCCAAGGTTGTTTATTCTCGGCTGTGGAAAACGACGTAACATATATATACTATATACCAATGCATGTTATAGTGAGCATGCGTCCTTCCACAAAGCATACCATGCTTTCGCCATAAGGGAAACGAAAATGGGCAAGTGGCTGAATAGATAAGTCATTGAATGTTGGAAATTCAACCTGAATTCAGATCACTGTGAATGAACTGTTTACATGGTTGATTCGATTGACTTCCCTATGTGCAATGTAAATATGAACCAGTTTCCTTTGCACATTCTGCACGAGGATATCCCTTCTCTTAGACAAATAGAATTTGTGTGCTTTGTCGTATTTAAATAAATTACCAACCAGCAATAGAAAAGTAATTATAAGTAAAGTTAAAATTTGTTTGAAAGAAAATTCATAAATGAACATTCAAGATGTTGAACAAAAATTGTAAAACTTCATGGTTTCTGTCCTGATAATGGCAAGCAATCAGGGCATACATTTTAATAATTGGAATTAAAAAATTTATTATTTAAATAAATTAATTTTTTCTAACCCTCAGATTATTGCAGCATTTCGGATCTGCACGTGAAAAGATCTGTTTAAGCAATGTTTATCAGCAAATTTGGTGTAATTACTTAATACAAATTTTTAGTTTTCATATTCTTCCATTTACTATGATTTAGAACATTGAAATACAAGTGAATAAATTATTTCAAAGAACAATGTAACATCAATCAATTAACAACAAATTTCTTAACTCTATAAACATAATCATGTTATTCAAAAGGTTAATTTGTTTCCATGGAATTATCGCTTCTTTACTTTGCTGTATTCAAGTAGACAAACTGTTAATGCAACCCTTGTGTTGCTCAAATAAGGGTAACATTTAAGAGTCTCTACAAAGGTAGCATATGAAAGCCAAATTAAAACCAGTGAGATTATTCTGCTAGATCCAGTATATGAAATGTTTTAAACTCTAACTATTTACGGGTTCTGTATTCTTATTTTTGTTTCTATTTTTAGGTGTAGCTGGTGAAATTAAAATACAGGATATAGATCTGCTATCCTACAGTAAGTATTTTATATCAATAATAGTAGTATACTTACAGGAAAATTTATCTTAAGAATTGAGATTGCTGGTATTAAAATCTACATATTATATGGTATTTTACACCGTGTTCCAGTTATAGTTTAGTTATAGGAGACATATAGTGAGTCTGTTAGTATTAAAATTTTCGTATTAACTGGTATTTTTTCACAATGTGTCATTTATAATTTGGAAAATGTATAGTGATTCAGGATAAAAAAGGGGGCAGTTCTATCTCCTGTTTTAGTGGGTCGATCGAAGAAATTAAACTTTTATTTTTTGTGTTTCAAATTGCAAATAAGGATGTACTTATGTATCTATTTAGCACTGTTCTAACAAAGTATTTTGGTAGAAATCGAACTTTCTGAAATGGCATCTCCATTTATTCAGTCTATGCCTCATATTATTGGTCCGAGTTTTGTAAAAATAGCATAAACAGCTTTTTTTAATTAGCATTTAAAAATTTAGCTCAGTAATGTTAATTGAATTTGATCTGTATTTGATGTATCTCATTTTTATTTGAACTCCCTTGTTTTCTTCCTTTATGTTCTGAAATTCAGGTTTATTTAAAATAAAATTCAGACATATTTACTGGTTTATTTAAACATGTTTTATTATTTTTCGAAAACCAATTTGCATTATAACGTATTTAAATTTTCTCTCCATCTTAAGTTTATTTCCTATCTGAATTGGAAAATACAGATTGTTCAACTCAAATAATTCGCGGGACTAGTACTAAGTTTATTAAACAAAATTTCAGGAAAATTAAAAGTTAATTTCTGTACATTCAGAAAGCTCTTAAATTCAAATTCATTTTAAGAATAAGGTGTTTCGAATATTTGCTTCTCATACATTTTACAGTTTCACATTTCACATATTTCAATACCCATTCCATTTCGGACACTTAAAAGTGACGAAATATTATATTCATATATTCATTATTTCAAACGTTACATACTAGTAAACTGAATAAACTACAAATTTGTACTGTATATACTTCAATGAACAATGAAACCTGATTTAAAAAGTTGTTAATTGGCTTTTGTTTTGTTAATTGGCTTCGTCGATGAAGTTTCTACTAGCTTCTTCTCGTATTTTAAAACTCAATCTCCAGGGATTTGTGTCCTTCAGTTTGAGAAATTCTATCCACATTTTTTGCTATCACTATTTCATCTTCATTATCTTCTGTATCTTTCTCTTTCAACATCATATTAGTCATCTTGAGAAAACCATTCATTCAAGTCCACCACTATTATTTCCCACATCCAGGCACCTTTTTTTAATGCAGACAATATGTTTTCTTGATCAACTGTCTCATGTTCAACACTTTCTGAAGGTTCTTCTTCCTGTTCGTACCCTTCACCTAGTACAACTTTTCAGATTTTAAATTGTTGTTGAGGTGGTACTTTTCCTCGACTGAACTGCGTAATAGGCAACGTCCTTAAAAGTCAAACTTCGCAAATTTTGAATCATATCTTCTCCTCGCTTAATAGAATCAATTAAGCTGACAAAAATTCTTGCAATAACTCTTTAAAGTCTCCAAAATCCCTTGATGCATAGGCTGACCCACAGCCGTAACATTTGCAAGCCGTAACATGGCCTTCATTTTCCCCTTAAAGTTCTTCATTTGAATGAGAAGGAACATTATCCAAAAGCTTTGCTTTGCAACCGAGTTTATTAGTGAAGTTACGGTCCCATTAGCATTTTTTAATTTTGACTTTAGGAACTTTTTTTCCATTAATACCCTGTCTAATTTAATTACCATGGCAACTAAACCTTTAATTTCTTCTCTTTCACCTGAAAAACGTTTTCCTGTAACATCTTATCCAATTATTTCAAATAGGATTTCAGTTCCTTTACATGTCACTTATAATAATAATAAGAATTTCAAGTTCTCGAATCCAGGGTCCATAGCTAATTCGAGAGATGTCACCACAAATCATTTCTTAATCTATTGCTTCGAGATTGCAAATATACTTATCATCAAAACTACCTAAATAAATTTTTAAAATTTATATTTCGATACATTTATTACTGTCCCTTCAAATAAAGAATGTTGTACAATTCCTTCTTTAATTGGCTCGTAATTCATATATAAAGTTTATGACTTTGATTGAAATTGATGACTTATGTGATTGAAAATATTTAATAAGAGTTTTGATATACGATTTAGTCATTATAATTCCTTTTTTCCAATTTTAAGTTTGTAGGAGTGTGCTGCATGCATCGCATGCTTTAAGACTTGGAATTATACCTCCAAAAACCAAGTTACATCTACGTGGGGTTAAATTTGCATTGAAATTATCCATTTGCAGATTTGTCAACAGTGCTATTGCTCAAGAAAATAAGTTGTTTAATTTTCGAAAATTTAATTGAGATTTTTACTACACTGGTAAACTGCATCTTATTTGAAATTTAAAAACTCATATCCTTTTATACAGTTGGTATAATTACAAAACAGCGCTTCATTCACTATTTTTTCATTCATTTGTATAGTACAGATAGGAAAAAAATTCATTTGGTTTTTAGCAGTTTTCATTTGGTTTTTAGCATTCATAGTATTTCCATGTTCCATGTTCATGTTTATTCTCATATTTTTGTCATGTTTTCCATCAAATATGCATAATTTTAACATGAATTGTATTTTATAAGTAGCATACTATAATGCAAATTCTTCGTTATGGAGAGTTCACTGAATATTGCTTGAATATGGTTATGTTTCCGAAAGCTGTTTTCTTAATAATAATTTTTTTGCTAAAATAATATTGGAAAGGGAAATTTCTAAATCCCTTGTCTGAAAGCATGTTATGTATGCGTTGTTTTAGTATGGAAAGGTAATCATGAATTATTTCTTTTTAATTAATTTCAAATTGAAGCTCTTTAAGACTGCTGTTTTCTGTTTACCATTTTTTCGAATCAGTAGGTGTAATTAACTATTTCCCTCTATCTGCTTTAAATAAAAAAACTTCTGAAATTCCCTTCCATTTACCAGTTTTTCAAGAGACTTTGAACCTTCAGTTAAATAGCTAGAAGTTTAGGCGGTGTATTACAGTTTTGCCTCTATTTCGCTCTAAATGAGAAATGAAAGTTTGGCTAGAATTATTTTGTGGTATATTGATATGTCAAACATATTTCACTTTTAGCGAAACAAACTTACTTTAAAATTTTTCGATGGCATGTTAACATATTATTATACTGTAAATACTTTGTGTACACCAACGCTAGCACTTTTAGATTTATATTGCTTAAATACAGTTTTAAATTTAGAAGCAGTAGTTATAATTCAAGGAAGTTATGAAGTAAAAATATAGTTATTTTCTGTGTTAAATATTTCAGTGAGTTGCTTTATTCCATGCAATTGTTAGGGTATTTAGCATCAATTACTGCAGATTTTAATTTTCTTTAGTGTATTTTAAATTAATAGTCTATAGAAAGCCGTCTTTAAACACTAGTTGGTAATCAGTAAACGTTCTGAAATACTCATTCATTTTTGTCTTTCATATGTTCTTTAATATAATTTTAAAATTGCTATTAATTGGTCTTAGCTGTTTTTCTTTCAAGTTTTAAAATATTTAGTGTCTTTAAAATCTAAAATTTACTTATACACTTGTACTTTTTTTAAGTGCTAGGCCTTACTAGCCGTAGGATAGCTCCTTTTACAAAGTGGTAAGAAATATTTCCTTTTCTTTTAATTATTAATTTTTATTTATGCTTTTTTTTTTGTAGTTGTTGCTTTATATGTGATATCATGTGGAGATTAACATTCATCATTAACATTCATCAGCAATGGCTTGCTTTATGTAAGTTGTAGATTTAAATCATTGATTTCCCTTATGAAAAACAGCAAGGTTTGTGACAGCAAGTTATTTTGAAAGGTATAAATTCAGATTACAAAATGAACCATGTAAGGGAACTTTCGTATGTTAAATTTTTTTAACAGTCTTTCAGAATTTTAATAATCTCATACTCATTTTGCTGTTGATGCAGATTTTATGTGGGTGTTAAATTATTTTCAAATTTTTATACTTTGTTCTGAAAGCGTACAGCAAATCCTTTCATAACTTCTTCAATCATTTTACATTCACAAAAGCCTAGTTATTATATATTTCATATTATAATTATGCATTTCATAAGTATTGAATTATATTTAAAGTACTACATTCTTACAGATACTATTTTCAAATTATTTGAAGTGAAACTAATCTATATCTGTCATATTTGTATCATAGTCAAAAACTATTATTTCTAATTATATCTAAACCATTAATTATTTACATGTTATCATCAACTTTTTAGTGGTATTTTGAAACTTCTTTAAAAACACATTTGAGGATAATTTAAAATATTAATGTGGTTAATAATGAAACTCATTTGAGGATAATTTAAAATATTAATGTGGTTAATAATGAAACTCATTTGAGGATAATTTAAAATATTAATGTTAAATAATGAAATAAAACCTTATTAAGAAGGATGAAAATGCACATGCATTTTGTTCTTCATTTTTCCTCAAAACTGTTTGCCCACCAACTGTTGAGCGGTAAAATCGCTAAACACTGGTAGTTCCAACCTGGGTTCGATTCATGGTTTTTTCCTTGTGTAATACGAGCCAGCTACCCTTGGAAAGTCCTCCACGAAGGCATCCCTTCCCTTAGGCAGATAGCCCTAATGTGCTTTGCCATAATTAACTAAGCCAAAGCGTCAAAGTTATTACTTTTCAGGATTTGTCGGTAGACAATGTCATGGTGATTTATGGTTTTAATACCACAGTGCACATTATATCACATTCGGATTAATTTACTAAAATTAGTGCAAAATTTTCACATTTTTTTAACATTAAAATTTTGAGAATAATTTTGAATTACTTTTAGAGAATTTTGCAATATATAATATATGCAAGGCTTATGAAGCAAGTATCCAGCCAAATGTGAATTATCTTTAAAATCAAACTGTTTCTCCTTAAAAGTCTACTTCTCAATCATCAAGAGCTCAGTCGTCAATCATCATGAGCTGTAATTTTTTTTAGTTTAAATACCAGTTATCATATAAATTATTAACAATATCACGAAATGTGCTGTCTCAATTAAGCTGCTAACAATATTTAATCTTGTAATGTATTATCTTTTAAACAGTATTACATTGTTTGTATGCTTTATGTAAAATATGTTTAGGATAATGTGAAGCATGTATATTAAGTGCAATAAAACTAGCTTAAAGCGGCTGCTCATGAGGCTGAAAAATATGCTTTTAATCAAAACGTTTTTTTAATTATTATGAGAAATATATGATCAAAGTAAAACTAATCTATATTTGTTATATTTGTCTCATAGTAAAAAAATCATTTTCTTTCTCATTATTTATTATTTCTTAAAGTAAAATAAGTATTTAATAAGAAATAAAATCAAGTTATTTTTCTCTCATAATCAAAACATTTTATTTCCTTACTTGTTATTTATTATTTCTTAAATAAAATCAAACGTATTTTTTTATTTAATAAGAAGTAAAATCAAAATTAGAAAGAATTCAAATTATCTTTCATAATCTACTGTGTCTGTTGACTTAATGGAAAATGACTAATAAAATGGTTTGCATGTAGCATTGATAGACATGAAAAAGATTCCACGAAATAATATATGTTTCCAAACTGTGTTTTTAGAACTTTAAATCTAATAATAAACGTGTAAATATTTACGTTAAGGTATAAGTAAATTAACAGTCGTTTTTATAATGTGGAATGGTTTTTTTTTTAATATGGCAAAGCACAGGAGAGTTCTCTGTTCTAAGGAAGGAATGTCTTTATGGGCTTTTTTCTTGTAAAGAAAGCTGGCTGGTATACACGCACGAAAAAAACTACGAAAATCTACCATGTAACCAGCCCGTTCACATAAGTTCGAATCCAGGACAAACTACCAGTTATTCAACAGTCTTTATCTGCTCGGCCGCTGGTGGGGCCAATTTTGCAATTATGAAATTAAATTATTAATAGCCAGTTTTGGTGCAATGTGTTTTGAGATTAACCGTTGGCCTTTTTTTATTTCCCATAACAAATGTCTCATTAATTAAGACACAATAACGCGCCGAACAAACACCAATTCAGAAGTCAAACAACAAAAATCAGCGTTACACTCACAAAATTTTCACAGGACTAGTTTCGATGGTTTTACCGAACCACCATCTTCAGCTGCAAAACCGCAAATGAACAAGATAGGAAATAATGATTAGATAAGATAAGAAAGCTTGGGCAAGAATAAGCAAGTGGCGCCATCTGTTGGTGAAACCAGAATTAAAACATAATTTCTTTAAAGGCCGAAGGCAAATTTGGATTGGAATTAGGATCGTTAACTAGAACAGAAAGATTTTTATGAATGTGAAATGCCTCTAGAAAATCCAGTTCTCCAATGGAAGATGTTTTTTGAATAATTTTGGCAGCAGAAAATCTGAAAGTGTGGTTTTCGGACCAACAATGTTGAGCAACAGAAGACTTCTGTGTTTCCTTTTTTCTAACATATGCCTCATGTTCCTTGACGCGAAATTTTAAGGCTCTCTTAGTTTGGCCAATGTAAATTAAACCACACTGGCAAGGAATCCTATAAATACCCCAGGAATTCATATCCGGAATGGGGTCCTTGAGTATGGAATTCGGAATTTTATTGATGGGAGAATAAACAACCCGAAAGTTAAATTTCTGCAAAATATGTGCAACTTTATAGCTAATTGATGGAAAGAAGGGAATGACAACAGAATTTTTATAATCTCCTAAAACAAGAGTGTGACATTTAGTGTGTTGAGATGAGAATTTTTTAACTGCTTGATTAATAATGTTGGGTGGAAAGCCCCTGTCAATAGCTATTCCTTTTAAATACTTTAGTTCTTCATCAAGGGCTAGTTTGGAGGAGCAAACTTGAAGAGCACGGAAAACATAGGAATAAAATGAAGCTAACTTTTGTTTAGTCGGATGACATGATTTAAAGTGTGGTGGAAGGCAAACCGATGAAGGTTTACGGTAAACCGTAGTACTGAAGTTGGATGTGTTACGTGTGACCAGAATGTCGAGAAACGGAAGAGAATTGCAAGTCTCAAGTTCAAAAGTGAACTGAATAGCAGGATCAATAGAATTCATTGTTGAAAGAACTTTATTTAAATCATCTTTATTACCTTCAAACAGAGTAAAAGTATCGTCTACGTAGCGGAACCATGCCGGGAAGTTTAAAGTTTCAAACAATTTTGATTCATAATAATGCATGTAGATATCAGCCAGGATGGGACTGAGGGGGCTTCCCATGGCTAATCCCTCAGTTTGCTTGTAATATTTATTTTGGAAAACAAAATGTGTTTGTTTCAAACAGAGTTGAGTGAGAGAAATTAGCTCATCAATTTCGATGCAAGAGAAATGAAATTCGCGAAGTCTGGTTTCTAGACATCTTAATGCACCCTCTACTGGGACATTGGTGAATAATGATTTTACATCAAAAGAAACCATAAGTAAATTACTAGGAGAATTGTTTTTAGCTTTTTTTACAAACTCTATTGAATTTTTTATGGTGTAAGTGTTATTGTCTAATAGAGTTAAAAATCTATTTAGTTTCTAGATTTTCAACTCTATTAGACAATAACATTTACACCATAAAAAATTCAATAGAGTTTGTAAAAAAAGTTAAAAACATTTCTCCTAGTAATTTACTCATGGTTTCTTTTGATGTAAAATCATTATTCACCAATGTCCCAGTGGAGGGGGCATTAAGATGTCTAGAAACCAGACTTCGCGAATTTCATTTCTCTTGCATCGAAATTGATGAGCTAATTTCTCTCACTCAACTCTGTTTGAAACAAACACATTTTGTTTTCCAAAATAAATATTACAAGCAATGCATTATTATGAATCAAAATTGTTTGAAACTTTAAACTTCCCGGCATGGTTCCGCTACGTAGACGATACTTTTACTCTGTTTGAAGGTAATAAAGATGATTTAAATAAAGTTCTTTCAACAATGAATTCTATTGATCCTGCTATTCAGTTCACTTTTGAACTTGAGACTTGCAATTCTCTTCCGTTTCTCGACATTCTGGTCACACGTAACACATCCAACTTCAGTACTGCGGTTTACCGTAAACCTTCATCGGTTTGCCTTCCACCATACTTTAAATCATGTCATCCGACTAAACAAAAGTTAGCTTCATTTTATTCCTATGTTTTCCGTGCTCTTCAAGTTTGCTCCTCCAAACTAGCCCTTGATGAAGAACTAAAGTATTTAAAAGCAATAGCTATTGACAGGGGCTTTCCACCCAACATTATTAATCAAGCAGTTAAAAAATTCTCATCTCAACACACTAAAAGTCACACTCTTGTTTTAGGAGATTATAAAAATTCTGTTGTCATTCCCTTCTTTCCATCAATTAGCTATAAAGTTGCACATATTTTGCAGAAATTTAACTTTCGGGTTGTTTATTCTCCCATCAATAAAATTCCGAATTCCATACTCAAGGACCCCATTCCGGATATGAATTCCTGGGGTATTTATAGGATTCCTTGCCAGTGTGGTTTAATTTACATTGGCCAAACTAAGAGAGCCTTAAAATTTCGCGTCAAGGAACATGAGGCATATGTTAGAAAAAAGGAAACACAGAAGTCTTCTGTTGCTCAACATTGTTGGTCCGAAAACCACACTTTCAGTTTTTCTGCTGCCAAAATTATTCAAAAAACATCTTCCATTGGAGAACTGGATTTTCTAGAGGCATTTCACATTCATAAAAATCTTTCTGTTCTAGTTAACGATCCTAATTCCAATCCAAATTTGCCTTCGGCCTTTAAAGAAATTATGTTTTAATTCTGGTTTCACCAACAGATGGCGCCACTTGCTTATTCTTGCCCAAGCTTTCTTATCTTATCTAATCATTATTTCCTATCTTGTTCATTTGCGGTTTTGCAGCTGAAGATGGTGGTTCGGTAAAACCATCGAAACTAGTCCTGTGAAAATTTTGTGAGTGTAACGCTGATTTTTGTTGTTTGACTTCTGAAATGTGTCATTAGATAACTATCTAAAACGCATGATTTAATTTTCTTGCTCTTTCATCATTTCAACATCCATAGGTGAACAGATAACTTAATTTTTCACTTTATGAATAAAAGACTGTTTCCTTCTCATTAATAAATGCACCTGGTGGTATATTATATATAATGACCTTTGATTGTTTCCTTCTCATTGTTCCTGGTGGTATATTACACATAATGACCTTTTTAAAGTTTCGAGGATTGATCAAGGGTAGATATCCCTCTTGTACTTTACCATAATCAACTGTACATACTGATACTGATCGAACTCCTGCATGATAGACTATCTTAATGAATAATTTTTCAATAAATCAGGCATATTTAATAGTTTCATAAACTGATTAAACTGCTGCTTTGTAGCACAGTTTTAATTTTTTAACTATTGACATATTTACAGTCTTTTCATGTACGCAGAACTTATCAGTAACAGTTTATACATTTGAAATGATGTGAACATCAGAGTTGCCATTGTGTGATAAGATTTGTTAACTTGCTTTAATCACCCTTATTCATCCTAAGCCATCTCTAAAGGTTAGCTAAGCATTCCTCATAAAAATATCCCACAACCATAAGAATTTCATGTTTTAGTCTTTATTTTTATTTATTACCTTTTCTTTAAAATTGTTTTACCAATACAATGTTCAGACTGTGGGAATTACTACGTAATAATCTGTGTGCTTCTTTTCTTGAAGGACTGAAGCTGTTCATTCAAATTGTGATTTTCTGTACTTTAAATTTTATATCTAGTTCTAAATCTTTGAACAATATTGAACGAATCTTTATATAATATTTGAAATGGCGGAAGATGGCAGGTATAGAAGAATGAAAGTTTGTTTGGTTAATGTTCGCAAGGGCTTATTGGCTTGAAACTTAAACGGTTGTAAGATTCCAAACCTAGAAGTTACTGCAATGTGTCTGGAACGTTGAGAACTGGTAAGCGTATAATCGCTTAGTTCAAAATGATAGAAGCGTAAACTTACGAAGGGTTGAATACCCTTTATTATTCAAAATAAATTTAACAGACGACTCCTTTCTTGGATTTTACAATAAAGCCTCCACTTGGGCTTGAACTCAGGAAAGCTAAAAAATAAGGCTTAACTAAAAAGATATAGCAGGAGCTATCAAGATTTTATGGGGCAACATTACATCACCATTGGTGTTTATAAGTCTGCCCTATTATAGCTGTGAATTTTTTATGGGTCTGTCTATTTAGTTTAACATCTAACTGAAACGTTCTAGAAACATGATTCATTTACCTCATTCTCCATTCAAAAGTAGTGAGCTTTTCAAAATTGTTTGTTTTACGAATATTACAGTAACGAGATTAGTTTCTTCATGCTTTTTCATGTAATATGATCTTCCGTTATTGATATTGCTAATGGAAATTTATTTATTTGAAATTTTTTGCAGTTTCCCTATGGCATAAAAACTTTGGATGAATCTAAATCTGTGAAGAAGTAGAGGCTGCTTGTTGCAGACCAATGTATACAATACCTGCTGGTATATTGACAACTTATATGCTGCGACTTTAGGATGAAGATTTTACATTGTAGTTTTTTGGTTGTTGTTTCAAGTGCATGTGTTTTTAATATGTTAGCTGTAGTTTTTAGTAAATGGGTAGAAAATTTATAATATATATAAGTTGAATTTTCATTAATTATCAAACTATTGCATATCATGTATACATCATGTGTATATCATCAAACTATATATGTATATCATGTGTTGCATTTGTTATAGTTAGACAGCTATTAAAAATTATGAATGTTTTAATAGCTGTCTGATAAATGAATAATGCTAAAATAGAAATTACTCTATAATCTCCATTTTAAAGGCAGAATAATTCTCCAAAAGATTTTAGTAAAGTCTGCTTTAATTTTTAATGTTATTTAAGCAACTGATGTACATTCGTTAGGTCATGACTCGTTTGGATGAACGGGCATTAACTAACAGATTGTTTCTTCAATAAATTTCCCCTAATCCTTGAGTCATGACTCGTTTTGATTAACAAGCATTCATCAAGATTCTGTTGTTTTCGTTGTTTACTTCAATAAATTTTGCATACTGGTTTTAGCTACATAAAAAGTTTGACAGTTTTAATTGATAGCTGCAATTACTAATGGAAAATGTAAAAAAGACCAATTTAAAAATATGTATTTAATGGTATTCTGGAATTCCTAAAACAAAATAATTCTTTAGTGAAGTCACACCCATAAAAAATAATGCACATCGCTGGTTTCAGCTTTTAAAATACTTGGAGAATTTATTATTAATATTGCTATAACTATGAGCTTGAAAAGTAAAATAATTACATAATGCTTTTGTAGTAGACATATTCGTTTCCTATAAGTTGGAAGCTAATAAATATTTCTTTATCTTCTTTTGCATTACATTGATGTCTCCTTATAATAAACCTTTAAAAGTTACGAATTTTAAATACAAATTTTATATAAAACCATGTAAAACATTGATGGCTGAAGGGCTAAATAAGTCCATAGTTCTATAGTAAAAAACGCATCTATAGTTACGTAGTAAAAAACAACGTCTACATATGTCTTTAAATTCCCTAATACTATTTGGAGATTTATTCAGCATATTAATATAAAATATCATCTGATCACATACGTAATATGCAGTAGTTAAAAAAGAGTCTGCAGTTTTGTAGTTAAAAAAAGACTGTGCATAAGTCTTTTAATAACAGTGTACTATATGGAGATTTTATTAAGTATAATAAAATGAAATGGGGCATAAAAATATTATGTAATGTGTGTGTTTGTATTAAATGTATCTTTAAACCTATTCTTAATCGCCTAGAAATATCTGATTATTCGTTGCTTTTTAGATTTCCATATTAAATTCTGTAGTTATGAAAAAGTGAAAAAAAGAAAAAAAAACTGTAGGTCTGTAGTTTAGAAAAGAGACTTGCTTAAGTCTTTGAGTGTTAGTGTACCATTTGGAATTTTTATTAAGTAAATTGAAATTAATTGTTGTGTAATAGATATTATAAAATTTCATATTTATATTAAGTGTATCTTTAAACATAATTTTGTCAAATTGAATATATATTATTATTCCTTTGATTTTTAGATTTCCATTTTATTCCAGATTAAAATCTAAAGTTATAAAAGCAAAAATAAAAAATAAATAAAAAAAAATTGTACTTTTAGAAAAAGACTCTGCATATGTCTTTGAATGTAGTTTTTATTAAATATATTAAAATGAAATGTCGCGTGATAAATATTATGTAACATATACGTTTCCATTAAATGTACCTTGAAAACTAAGACTCTGAATATATGATTATTCGTTTGCTTTTTATACTTCCATATTATTCCATATTAAACCCATTTTAAAATATGTATTTAATGGTATTCTGGAATCCCTAAAACAAAATAATTCTTCAGTGAAGTCACACTCATAAAAATGTTGCACATCGCTGGTTTCAGCTTTTAAAATACTTGGAGGATTTATTCTTAATATTGCTATAACTTGGAGAATGTATATTTAGAATTGTATTGTGGTGTTGCGTGGCCCCAACTTGCCCGCAACCGTAGTAGTGACTGCTATGAACTGAAAATTACACAAACTCTTAAGAAGGGTTTAACTCTCTTTTTATTCCACTTTAGAAGTTACAAATGAGATCACTTGACGCTCACAAACTACGCCGACCCGGCGGCTAACTAAAAATCGAAAAGTACAATTAAAAATAAATAATCAGGATGAATAAATAACAAGGTCACTACCTACGAGGCTCTATAAACGTGACTAACTTAACCGCGTTCTAAGATACAGCTGAGATTTCAGCAAACTTTCTGAATAAGAAGTTGAAAGATTCAACTAACTGCCGAAGTAGGCTCACAGGCCGAAACGCGCGGTTCTTAAATTTCTAACTAGCAACCTTCACGCTCGTGAATCAAGAAAGCACACCTACAAACTCGTTTCCCTTCTATTTAACTCAAATTACTTCTGCTAAATATTTGAATACTCTGCGCGTTCTACTAAAATTTACATACTCTGGCATTGGCAATTCCAGGGGAAAGTAAAGGCTTGACAGGAAAAATAGCTTAAACTTAAAATAAATGTTAGTTAAAATAAATATAAACCCTACATTTGCCGCTGACAGAATTTGGTAAACTTGGAAGCAGGTCCTAGAAACGACCTGTTGAAAACGTTTCCATATTCTGAACTAAAAACTGAAGAGCCTCGTTTACATAAAACAAACTGTTTTCTCAAAAATTAGAATAAATTTCTGTAGATACATCATTTTACCATCTCTTCTTACAGGAATTTTTCCTGGACTTCAGCAATCAATCTGTTCTCTTCCTTCCAGCATCTGGAAGGAATAAGTATCAGTATCTTCTAAATACATTATAATTTACACTTTCTTAACACTGGATAAAGTTTTGTTTTTGATCGTTTTATTTTCCTTAATTAACTGCTTAATTCACATTCATTCAAGTATTCAAACATGAATTTAACTTTACCCTGGTTCTCCACCATGTGTGGTGTCAAACGGGAATATTCGTGTTTTAGTATTACAACACTTCCCCTAACCACAATGATTTGTTAGAATTCCAACAACCAAATAGACACACCTAAATCGACATACTGACACTCGATCAGCTATGTTTAACATTCTTAAAATTCAAGTGTAGATGGAGAACCCTACAAAACACATTCATTTTAAATTCCCCCTCATTCATCTTTAGACATGCAGGCTTTCGCTCTAAAGCATGATTTTATCTACAGTTTAATACTTAAATTTGAATTCATTTCTTTCGAGTATTTACTTTTAGCATCTAAAATTTTATGCTTCTAGACTAAATTCTACTTTTACATAACTTTCAAGTATTTACGTATATTTACAAAATTCTAATACATATGATTTTTACACTTTACTATACAATGAATAAGATAAAAATAAAATTTTTACTTCACGCTTTCTTCGCAAAGCTGGAGGTACTGAAACTAAATTTCTCATTAATACAAGAATACGAAGTTATTTTACTTTCGGCCAGATTTTGGCTTTAACATAACAGAATTAGTCTTTCGACCAACAGGAACTTCTTGCTCTTAGATTTTATACTTAAAGAAAATAATACTTTTGCCTTAGCTAAATAAAGTAAAACAAAACTAAGTCTCAACCGAGACAAATTGACTTCCGTCAAAACATAGAACTTCGTATTTACGCATAACATTTCGGAACAAAAGAAAAATCTATAGAAGATTTTGATGTACGTGTGAGTAACACGTGCATACGAAAATATCCCTAACATTAACTAGGAAAGCCGAAATCTTAGTTAAGATAGACATGTTATAATTAATAATCAAATTTAATAAGGAAAAGTAACAGTTGCCGGGTACATTATAACGGCTTAAGAAATTCAGAGCACAGTACAGATGCGAGTACACAAGTTCACATATCTCGGCGAAGCAGAGACGCACACATTTGTTGAAGTAGTTCCACTTGACTGCCGGGGAAAATTCTTCTCTCCCCGTCAGCCTGTAGGTTTGCCAAACGGGTTTACTGTTTCGCCAATTGGCGCTTTTCTGTACAGTTTTTAAGTCCGTATCACCTGTTTGGCGCTGCCGCTGCATACTACCTCCGCAGTGTCAACAAAATGTGACATACCGATGCGGGGGTCGGATTAATCGTCCAGAACGGGTGATACAAATGTCCGAAGTTTTTTTCACACTCTTGGAAGCAACTTGAGAAGAGTCCATGGTTACAAAAGCGGGTTTCAGTCTATCTATGGAGATCGTTTGCTTAGTCCCTTTTATTTCGAGATCAAACGTTTTATCTCGTCTTTCTAGCACCTTAAATGGTCCATGATAAGGAGTTTGAAGTGGTTTTCTAACTCCGTCGTGTCGAGCAAAAACATATGTGGACTTGTGAAGGCGTGGATGAATGAAACATGTTCGCTGGCCGTGGCTAGAAGTCGTGGTCGGGCGGACACTGGCAAAGTGAGATTTTAAATCCTCCACAAACTGTTTGGGGGACGCATCCGGAGGTGTCGGATTGAAAAATTCTCCTGGGAGACGGATAGTCTTTCCATACACCAGTTTAGAAGTGGTTGCTCCTATGTCCTCTTTGAGAGCGGCGCGGAAACCCATCAGCAGCGTTGGAAGGGCAGCCACCCAGTCACTGGTGTCGTGCGCTTTTAAGGCAGCTTTCAAAGGACGGTGGAATTCCTCGATCAGTCCATTCGCCTGTGGGTGGTACGGAGACGTCCTGATCCTCTTGATTCCCAATAATTGGGAAAGGGCTCGAAATAAGCCGCTTTCAAACTGTCGCCCTTGGTCGGTAGTAATAACAGTCGGACAACCAAATCGAGTAATCCAGTGGTCATAGAAAGCCTGTGCTACTGTGCGTGCTGTTATGTCTGGTATGGGTACTGCTTCGGGCCATCTAGTAAATCTATCTATCATAGTTAGACAGTAATAATTATTTTGAGAAGGAGGTAGGGGACCAACAAGGTCAAGGTGGACGTGATCAAACCTCTGTGATTGGTCTGGAAACTTCATTAACGGGGTTCTAGTATGCCTGCTTACTTTTGCTTTCTGGCACGGAATGCACTGCCGTGCCCATTTCGCGCAATCTTTGCGGATGGAAGACCAAACAAACCGTGAACATACTAACTTTGTTGATGCGCGAATGCCAGGGTGAGACAAATTGTGCAAGGTGGCAAAAACTTTCTCACGGAATGCCGGAGGAATGTAAGGACGGGCGTTACCTGTTGACACATCGCAATATATCGGCAAGCTACAATTCGGTAAGGTAACTTTTTTGAGATGTAGAACTTTTGACTCTTTAAGCAATGTTTGTAATTCTGGGTCGATTTCTTGCATTTTAGCGATTTCCTCATAGTCGATAGGGTTAGGCATGCTTATTGCTTCTATACGCGAAAGTACGTCGGCAGCGATATTCTCCGAACCTTTTATATGGCGAATTTCAGTGGTGAATTGTGAGATAAAGTCTAACTGCCTAGCCTGACGAGGTGAACACTTATCCAAACGCTGTCGGAATGCATACGTGAGCGGTTTGTGATCGGTGATTAAAGAAAAGTTCCGTGCTTCCAACATATGCTTAAAATGCCTAATAGCAGCATAAGCTGCCAATAGCTCTCGATCATACGCACTATAGTTCCTTTCCGCCTGCGAAAGCTTTCGTGAGAAAAATGCGAGAGGCTGTAAATTTCTATCAACTATTTGTGATAGCGTTCCACCGATCGCGAAGTCTGACGCATCAACCTGTAAAACCAACTGGGCATCTTTCTTCGGGTGTGCCAAAAGAACAGCATTAGCGATTAGCTGTTTGCACTTTTGAAATTCACTCCGCGCTTCCTCAGACAAATTCAGGATTGTCTTATCATTTTTCTTAGCCCCTTTTAAATACGAAGTTAAATGTATTTGATTCTGGGCTACGTTGGGTAAAAATCGACGGTAAAAATTTAAAAATCCTAAAAATCTCTGCAAATCTTTTACCGTTTTAGGAAGTGGGTAGTTAAGTATCGGTTCCACTTTGTTCGTCAGAGGCTTGGTACCATCTTTATTGATTATATGGCCTAAAAAAGATATTTCCGAAACGCCGAAAACACATTTCGAAGCGTTAATTGTCAATCCATATGAAGTTAATCTTTCAAAAACAGTACGTAGGTGAGATTTATGCTCATCTTCCGTATCACTAAATATCAAAATATCATCTAAGTAGACGTAGGCGAATTTTAGATCTCCAAGAATTTCGTTCATAAACCTTTGAAAGGTTTGAGCTGCTCCGCACAGTCCGAAATTTAAAAACGGAAATTCGAAAAGACCAAATGGGGTGCAAACTGCAGTTTTCGGTATATGATCTGGATGGACTGGTATATGATGATATGCCCGAACGATATCAATTTTTGAAAAAATTGTCTTTCCACTAAGCGTATTATTAAAGTCTTGTAAATGCGGGATAGGGTATCGGGTTCGGTGCACGCGTTTAGTTTTCGGTAGTCTCCTACTGGCCGTATGTCGCCCGAACTTTTAGAAACTACATGAAGAGGTGATGACCATGCTGATTTTGATGGTCTACAAATACCTTGATCCATCATAAATTGAAATTCTTTTTTTACTGCTTCATATAACTTAGGGCTTAACCTACGCAGTTTACTGTGCACAGGAGGACCGTTTGTTTCGATGTAATGAACCGTACTATGCTTTACTCTACCCGAATCAGATTTTAACTTCAGTACTTCCGGAAAGTCTTTCAAGATTCTGTGATATGGTGAATCACCAGATATTAACTTTACCGAAAAATAATTTTTAGAATCGGAAAGAGAACCAATACGAGTTAATTTCGTAGTATTGTCGATAAGCCTACCTCGTTTTAAATCGATTAAAAGATCAAAATGCCTTAAAAAGTCGGCTCCTATTATAGGCACTGGTACATCGGCGATTAAAAACTTCCAAGAAAAGTTTCGTCTAAGTCCTAAATTCACAGTTAACAATTTTGTTCCATACGTAGAAATTCTGGAATTATTCGCGGCAAATAATTGAAGCGAATCAGGATGCATTTTCTTAAACTTAGAAGTCGGTGTCACACATGAAACATCCGAGCCCGAATCAATCAAAAAGTTTAAATTTAATCTGTTATCGTAAATATGTAAACGACATGCATGTGCGACTGCCGATGAATTTCGATCGACAGCCGCTACTACTAGTTTTCCTGGGCCGTAGTGTTCTGAGAAAAGGAACAAGGTGCTCGACATTTTCGTGCATTATTACCGAATCGCGAATGAAAATAACAACAATTGTTCACACGCTCTCGGGAATGCCCACGTGAAAAACTACGTGCTTTGTTATGTTGATCCCGGGGGAAATTATTCCTCGTTTTTCCGCGGGAGAGTCGCTCGACTTGTTTACTTAGGGCAGAGATTTCACTCCTTAAGGCCTTAAGCTCCTCGAGGGGGGCACCAGAATCGTTAGGGTTTCTGGGGGAACTCGCCGAAGCTGCCTAGACCGCGAACACGCTGTTGTTCGTTGGCGTGCGCACTTCAGCTATTTTATCAGCCATTTCTGCTAAATTGTCTAAGGATTCCGAACTTATTGATAAAATGGCATGCACCTCGGAAGGTAACCTTTGCAGCCATAATGATTTTAAAAATTCGTCAGTTATACAGTTTCCACCTAATTCTCTCATTTTTCTCAATAAGTGAGATGGTTTGTCGTCCCCTAAATGCAATTCAGAAATAAGTCTGCGTATTTGCTCGCTTTCCGAATCTGAGAATTCTACTATTAACCTAGCTTTAAGGGCATCATATTTAGCCGTCGCTGGGGGATTAAATAAAATATCTGATACTGCGGAAAGAGTTTCAGGGTCTATCGAAGAAACTACGTGGTTGTATTTTGTACTATCGCTACTAATCTTCGCTAAAGCAAAGTTACTTTCAACTTGAATAAACCAAAGTTTAACATTCTTTTTCCATAAAGGGGGAATTTTAACTGCCACGTGTGAGATTTGTGGCTCCTGAACCGCCATATTCGATTCCTCGTTGGTTTGGCCTTCCGATCCTGGCATGGTTGCCAATTATAAATATATCGTAAATCGTAAACTTAATGTTTTGCACTATACCTTATCAAAACAGTATCAATTTAGAATAAAATAATGAAGACATTCAATATCTCAATAAAAGTGTGAGCACAAATATTACCCAAAGATCAATTTTAAACAATCAATAATTAAATTAAAACTATAATTTTAGAGCAAAACATATCACAAAAACATAATTAAGACCAATCACAGATAATTAAAAAAATTTGACCACATACCTGTAAATCCTCCTTAAGTGTGATAAACCACGTGTAATCCGTACGATAAAATGAGGAGGAAATAAATAGGGTGGAGCCTTTATCAGTCATAAGGAAGAGCATTGGCATCAAAATAAGGCATATTTTTAGTTTTTTTAACAAAGATTGAGACAGATAGTCATTAGGGATCGAAACAGAAGGAGCGAGGGACAGGGTCACCAATGATGTACGTGTGAGTAACACGTGCATACGAAAATATCCCTAACATTAACTAGGAAAGCCGAAATCTTAGTTAAGATAGACATGTTACAATTAATAATCAAATTTAATAAGGAAAAGTAACAGTTGCCGGGTACATTATAACGGCTTAAGAAATTCAGAGCACAGTACAGATGCGAGTACACAAGTTAACATATCTCGGCGAAGCAGAGACGCACACATTTGTTGAAGTAGTTCCACTTGACTGCCGGGGAAAATTCTTCTCTCCCCGTCAGCCTGTAGGTTTGCCAAACGGGTTTACTGTTTCGCCAATTGGCGCTTTTCTGTACAGTTTTTAAGTCCGTATCGCCTGTTTGGCGCTGCCGCTGCAATTTTAACTTATCTTTGAGTTTTTGATGATTGGAACTCCGACATCCTCTTCTGGCAGAACTGCTCCCACGTTATGGAAGTCATAGAAGTCAATTGTCTTCTTTGGGTACTTCGAGTTTCATCCATGGTGATTTTTCTTTTTCGCCCTCTGTACGCCGGCCTCTTGAAGTGGTAGTCGTCGGATTCCTGTCTTTTCCGTTTTGCCCCTGGACGGCTGGTCTTGGCGGCTTCCGGTCTGGAATCGTGCTTGAATTTCTTCTGTTGGTGGTGGTCTTTTCGTTCCTGCTGCTGTCTTTTTGTTCTCGTGAACGGCGGCCTTCTTTGCTCCTGACTATCTGGCCCTGGAAGTGGTTTCTTCGACGCAGAATTTCTACTGCGGGGCGTTGTAACTGGTCTTTTCCTCTTTACCAAAGATTCTTTACACGGCGGTGATTTCTTGCACTTCTTGAATGCTGGAGATTGAAAATTTTCATTTCTTCTTTTCGGGACCGTAGCATGACTTGTAGAAGGGCTAGGTTCCTCTTATGTTCTCTGCTTCTTGGGTGGTGGAGCAGGTGACGTTACTTCTAGACCTTCCACTTCTTTTGCGCTTGAGTCCTGCAAGAAACTTTTAAGGATTTCAAAATCATTTTGATTATAATATTTTTTCACCTCGTCGGGACTTGCTTTACAAATTTCCCCTCTCTTGTTCTTAAGGTACAATACGACTCCCTTGATTTCTTGAATTACATAGCGGCCTTCAAATTTTGGAGCTAACTTTACAGAAAAATTGTCTGGGGCACTTGATAAAGAAAATTTCCGCTTTAACACTTTATCCCCAACTTTAAAATCTGCTTCACGGTCTTTTCTATCATAGTACAATTTCTGTCTATTTCTTGCCGTATCCGAACTTTTAACCGCCTGATCAATGAGTTTTTGTACATCTTTTTGTTTGAATTCTTGCTCTCTTTGTTGCACAAAGAATAATTTATCTAGTGGCGTAATTAACTTCCGTCCTAAAAATAATTCTGCTGGAGTTTTCCCCGTAGTATCGTGATTTGCTGTTCTTAAAGCATAAGCTAACTCATTTATGTAGCCATCCCAGCGCTTGTGATGTGTGCTCACGTAACTGCGAATTATTTTTACTATGTTTTTATTAACTCTTTCTGCTATGTTAGCCTGTGGTCTATACGGAACCATTTTGATATGGCGTATGCCAAGTCCAGTGCATATGTTTTCAAATATTTGGCTAACGAATTGCTTACCGTTATCGCTAATGACTTTTATCGGTGCACCGTATTTTAAAATGTATCTGTGTAAGAATGCATCTGCGACTGTTTTGGCTGACGAGCGTTTAAGTGGAACAATTTCTGTCCATTTTGAAAAATGATCTACAATTACTAAAAGAAAACGATTCTTATTTAACTCACTCTGGGGGAAAGGACCAAGAAGATCTATGCCTAAAATTTCATTCGGAAATGTAGCGCGAATGCTATTTAAGTACCCGGCCGGGCTGTAATTAATATCATGTATTAACTGACATTGATTGCAGGACCTGACATACGCAGTTACTATTTTGTATAATTGCGGGAAATATACCGCCTCGCGTACCCTTTTTAAAGTATTTCTGACCCCTAAATGACCCGCTGTTTTCGCGTCGTGTAATTCCTTCAAAATGCTTAATCGAAGCGAGGCTGGGATGACTGGTTTATATTCGAAATTTTCGTTTGTTGTTTTCGTATAAAATAATAAATTATCTATTATTTCATAGTTTACTGCTCTACTTCTTATTGAATGAATATCTGTGCGTTCAAAGCTTTCGGGGTCTTTCAAATACGCATATATACTTCCAAATTCAGGATCAGCTTTCAATTCAGCAATAATTGTTTCTCTAGAATCTAAAGTTTTTGAAGTCAACACAGCGCATTTGAGTTCATTGCCTTCATCGTCCAGTTTTATACGAGATAGTGCGTCAGCAACATTGTTTTCCTTACCCGGCTTATATTTAATTACTAGGTTACACTCTTGAAGTTTTAAAGCCCATCTTATTAACCTGGGCGTTAGTTTTTTCCCCGAGTAAAGTCTACCAACAGCCGCATGATCCGAAAAGACTGTTACTGGCGCTTTACCGAAATAAACTCGAAATTTGTGTGCAGCCATTAATACAGCTAATGTTTCTCTCTCTGTAGCTGTATAATTCTTTTGCGTAGGGTTTAAAGTTTTACTAAAAAATGCCAAAGGATGGCCATTTTGCATGAGAACCGCACCTACGGCATAGTCCGAAGCATCTGCTGCAATTTGCAGGGAATTTCAAAACAGGGGCATTGATGAGTGCTTCTTTTAACCTCTCAAATGCAGTATTTGCTTCTGCTGTCCACGTAAATTTACTTTTCTTTCTTTTAATTACTAACAAGGGTTCAACAATATTCGCAAAATCTTTTATGAACCACCGATAATAAGAACATAACCCAAGGAAAGAAGAAAGTTTCTTGGCGGTGTTGGGTGGTGGGAAAATCTTGATGGCTTTTATTTTTGAATCCTGAGTTTCTATACCCTTTTGCGAAATTTTATTACCCAGATATTTAAGTTCTTTAGTTGCGAACTTGCATTTTGATGCGTTAATTGTAAGACCGGCCTCTTTTAATAATTTAAAAACCTCTTCTAAGTCTTTAATATGTTGTTCCAATGTACTACTCGTTATAATTATATCATCTAGATAGATTAAAGTCAATTTTCGTAGGACAGGCTTTAGAACAATGTCCATAGCTCTCTGGAATGTTGACGGGGCCCCACACAACCCAAAGGGCATGCTTAAAAATGCATAAGTGCCCGATTTTCTGATAAACGCGGTTTTATGTATGTATTCGGGTCTCATAGCTATTTGATAGTAGCCAGACGTTAAGTCCAACGTAGTCATGTATCTCGTAGACTTAATCTTTCTAATAATTTCCGCTATAACCGGCAAAGGGTAAACTGGGAACTTAATAACACTATTAAGCTTTCTGTAATCGATAGCAAACCTCCAAGCCCTTTTATCCGAAGGAGGAAACTCATTCTTTTTCCTACATAGTACGACTGGACTCTCCTACTCACTATTTATGGGCGTTATTATTTTGTTCTTCAACATTTCCTGAATGTGTTCTTCGATGATTTGCTCTTTTTGTTTATCATACCGGTAAGGTTTAGTCCTACAGGGTTTGTCGGCAGTTAACTGTATCTCATGCGTAACAATTTGACAATTACTAGGCCGTTCTGAAAACAAGTTCGAAAAAGTACTCACCACTTGCTGGATGTCTTGGCTTTCATGGTCATTCAAATGGCTAAGGTCGACTTGCGGTTGTTCCACTGGCTCCACCACCCTCCGATCCATTTCCAGCATAATTGAATTTTCCTGAAAATTCAGTTTCACCTTCGCGGCTTTTTAAAACTCCATACCTAAAATAACTGGACTTTGCAAGTTTTTTACCACAAAAATTAATACTTTAAGGCTTTCATTTTTTACCTGTATTTGTAATGATAATTTGCCAATACATTGACAAGTTTGTCCTTGCGCTGCTATGATTTCTGTGTTTTTATTTTTAAATAATCGTAACCTATTAAAATTCTTCTTAAAAAAAGTATCACTCATAAAATTAACTTCTGCCCCTGTATCGATGAGGGCTTCTACTGGTACATCGCCAACCAGGACTTGTATAATCGGTAATTGTGAGTTCTTTACGACGACCGTATTTAGGTATCTTCTTGAATGTTTTTTCGAAACTTCCGGGGTCTGGACCCTCGCTTTTACAGGCCCCTCTACTCGTTTAAAGCTTTCCTTTCAACTTCTGCCTTCTGGGTACGCGGACGGTTGTTTTCAAATTTCCTTTTTGGGCCTTGACCTTCGAGCTTCGATGAGTTAGCTTGATAGCTCTTTTCCTCATAAGAGCGATTTGTGTTTCTGGCCTGTTCAGTTGAGGATTGCCTTCGGAGACCTTGAGAATACGATGCCCCTCTAGCTTTTTCCACTATTCTGCGATTTTGGAACTTGACCGCCAACTCGAAGAGTTCCTGCAAGGTGCTTGGGTTCCGAATTTCGAAGTAATCTTGAGCAGCAGATAGCAATCTTGGTAAGATTATTTCAATAATCTCCGCGTCGGGTTTCTTCCCATACAGCATATCCGTCAGCTTAATTTTTCGCAGCATAAAGTCCGTCAACTCTTCTATATTACGTTGATAAAAACTATACAGTTCGGCTTCTAGCTTTGCTCGGTCTTTCACTATGGGAAAGGCCTTTAATAATGATTTTTTGAAATTTTCAAAGGTATATGTTTGGCCTCCGAATTCCCCTAATAAAAATTTACCTATATTCTTCCACCATAGCGAGGCCTGTCCTCTTAGTGCAGACGTGGCAATGGCAACTTTTTGTCTTTCAGGCACAGGGTATAGCTGGAAATCATTTTCGAGACCTTCTAAGAATATCACCACCGAATTTTTTCCGTCGAAATTGACGTTTGGCTTGATTGATGCTCTCATCGTCTGGACCAGGTATCCAAATCCTTCCAATTGGCTTGCCATTTCTGGTTGTTGGAATTGTACAGGAGCTTCCATCCAGTTTTCGGCCATTTCAGTTCGAAAAGTGTTCGGGCGCCAATGTGATGTTGTGTGGCCCCAACTTGCCCGCAACCGTAGTAGTGACTGCTATGAACTGAAAATTACACAAACTCTTAAGAAGGGTTTAACTCCCTTTTTATTCCACTTTAGAAGTTACAGATGCATTCACTTGACGCTCACAAACTACGCCGACGCGACGGTTAACTAAAAATCGAAAAATACAACTAAAAATAAATAATCAGGATGAATAAATAACAAGGTCACTACCTACGAGGCTCTATAAACGTGACTAACTTAACCGCGTTCTAAGATACAGCTGAGGTTTCAGCAAACTTTCTGAATAAGAAGTTAAAAGATTCAACTAACTGCCGAAGTAGGCTCACAGGCCGAAACCCGCGGTTCTTAAATTTCTACCTAGCAACCTTCACGCTCGTGAATCAAGAAAGCACACCTACAAACTCGTTTCCCTTCTATTTAACTCAAATTACTTCTGCTAAATATTTGAATACTCTGCGCGTTCTACTAAAATTTACATACTCTGGCATTGGCAACAAGTAAAGGCTTGACAGGAAAGATATCTTAAAATAAATGTTAGTTAAAATAAATATAAACCATACAGTATAACCAAATGTTAGTTGAACTAATAAAGTGAGTGATATTATGAAATAGGATGTGATTAATTAAACCTTAAACCTTCAGCCATAGTGACGTTTAAACTCTATTCCAGTGATATTTTCAGCATCTTAACGATGGGGAATGTCATGTTGGTATTCTAAATAATAATCACATTGTCTACGAAGAGACCAAATATCGTATTTGTGTTGCATAAAACAATAACATTGTTATATGTAAACATTGAATGGGCGTTGTATCCTGGAAAAATGTGCATGCTCCATATTTCACTAAATTTTAAGCTGCATAATTAGAAACAATGATTAATCCCTTTTCAAATTTTAGAACTGCACCCGTCCACATAAAATAACAATTAGCATTCCAGATAGGTAATGCGAGTCTTATTTAGGACACCAGTAGACATACACTCTCGTTAAAGTGTTAATATCAGCAGGCTGTGTTATAATGTGTCCAACTGAAATTTTAGGATATTTTAATAATGGAAGTTACATTTCTCCTTGGATTAAATTTGTTAATTTTGAATGAAAGAAAAACATTATACTAAATGTATTTTTTAGGAAATTCATGCTTCATTGAATAAAACTGGTAATAAGAAATGGATGGCATTTCAGGTAACCATTCTATAAAAAATAAATTTAACCTTTCAAAAGCACTTGAGCAGATCAAAAGTATATTTCCAGTGGACAATTTCAGCCTGAATTTTGGGATCTTATGATAGCTGTGAATCAAGCGGAGAAAATATATAATTAATAAAGGTCTGTCAATATAATATATTGAGCTTGAAAAGTAAAATAATTACATAATGCTTTTGTAGTAGACATATTCGTTTCCTATAAGTTAAAAGCTAATAAATATTTCTTTATCTTCTTTTGCATTACATTGATGTCTCCTTATAATAAACCTTTAAAAGTTACGAATTTTAAATACAAATTTTATATAAAACCATGTAAAACATTGATGGCTGAAGGGCTAAATAAGTCCATAGTTCTATAGTAAAAAACGCATCTATAGTTACGTAGTAAAAAACAACGTCTACATATGTCTTTAAATTCCCTAATACTATTTGGAGATTTATTCAGCATATTAATATAAAATATCATCTGATCACATACGTAATATGCAGTAGTTAAAAAAGAGTCTGCAGTTTTGTAGTTAAAAAAAGACTGTGCATAAGTCTTTTAATAACAGTGTACTATATGGAGATTTTATTAAGTATAATAAAATGAAATGGGGCATAAAAATATTATGTAATGTGTGTGTTTGTATTAAATGTATCTTTAAACCTATTCTTAATCGCCTAGAAATATCTGATTATTCGTTGCTTTTTAGATTTCCATATTAAATTCTGTAGTTATGAAAAAGTGAAAAAAAGAAAAAAAAATTGTAGGTCTGTAATTTAGAAAAGAGACTTGCTTAAGTCTTTGAGTGTTAGTGTACCATTTGGAATTTTTATTAAGTAAATTGAAATTAATTGTTGTGTAATAGATATTATGAAATTTCATATTTATATTAAGTGTATCTTTAAACGTAATTTTCTTAGTCACCTTTGAATATATTATTATTCCTTTGATTTTTAGATTTCCATTTTATTCCATATTAAAATCTAAAGTTATGAAAGAAAAAAAAAGTACTTTTAAAAAAGACTCTGCATATGTCTTTGAATGTCAGTGTACTATTTGGAAGTTTTATTGAATATATTAAAATTAAATGTCGCGTAATAAATATTATGTAACATGTACGTGTCCATTAAATGTACCTTGAAAAATAAATTTCTTAGTCGCCTCTGAATATCTGATTATTCGTTTGCTTTTTATATTTCCATATTATTCCATATTAAATTCTGTTGTTGTAAAAGCTAAACCTAGCTGCTGTTTAGATTTCAATATTATTCGACATTCAATTCTGTAGTTATAAAAGCCAAAAAAAAAAAACATTTAGTTTTTAAAAAAGACTGTGCATAAGACTTTGAATGTAGTTTTTATTAAATATATTAAAATGAAATGTCGCGTAATAAATATTATGTAACATGTACGTTTCCATTAACCCTTTGACACGCGCGATATTATTTTTATAATTTTTTTAACTAAAAACTCTAGAAAACGAATATTATGATCCTAGAGACAAATAATATATGAATTTTAAAAAATCTACTCTTGCCCATTGTTCTGTGGGTGGTGGTCGCACTGTGAAACCACCGCGCGTTTAGGACTTTGAAACTTACCTAGGTATTTAGGGGAAAAAACTTACCTTTCTCCGTGCGCGTTTCCAATAAATGACGAAATTTACGAATTTTTAAAAAAAAATGTATGTAGGAATTGCATAATATATAATTTTTTTACATTATTTTGCAAAGTAAATCGTCAGGAAAAATTAAAAAATAAACATTTATGTAATTTTTCTATAGCAGTGAAAATATAAGTACCTACATAATAAGGACGTTTGGCTAAATGATTAAAAAACTCAGTAAAATAAGGATAAAAAAAAGACTCAGTGTTTCTTTTTATTTTTTTATTTTTTTAATTATTTTTTAAATTTCAAAGAACAAATATTTTTTGTGACACTGTTCAAAGCATGTTTTGTCTTTTTGGTACATGCATAGACCCACATTGCACGTTTTGCACATGTATCTTCTATGAGGTTTCTTCCTTGTGCAACAAAATGTACACTGCCTGGATCTAAATTTCATTGGTTTATGTCCAGCGTTATTAGTTTCTTTTCATCTGGCACATGAAATTTGTGTTTTTTTTTATGGTAATGGAGCGGTTTGGTCTTTTTAGCTTTGGTACGGATCATTAGTTTTCCATTCATACTTATTTTATTCGTATTTCGTCCCAAAATATTCAGAAAATATTTTTAATTTAAATAAAACTTTACGCAATTTCTATTTTTAATTATAGAAAAGTATATTTACATTAAATTTAAACCACATGAAATAATTTATAAAATCACAATACTATAACTTGGAAAGCAAGTGTGTTGATGTCAGAGAAATGTCTCTGGAAAAGAAAGACCTTTTTACTGGGCAGGAGCATGTATTGTTTAGTAATAAAATAACTCTGTGGTTTCAAAACCCCTTATCTATATCAGGGTAAAAATAAACATTCCAATTTGAGAAGCAAGCAAACGCCATTGTGAAGAGCAGTGGTTTCAGGTCGCCGCTTTTTCAGATGGCCCAGACTTTCCTTTCCCCCATCGATGACGAATAGCTGATAGCTTTGCACTTTGTAATCGATTACGAAGTCTCGATACTTTGTTTACGTTTTATGCGGAATTGTGGTAAGGTTGTATGTGGAAAATCTTGCGGAATTGATAAAGGCCGCTCTTCATATTTAATTTTTTTTGTCTTAATGTATACGAGAGTGGACACAATACGAATAAATCTCTATGCTACAGTCAATTATTTCCATTATTCGAATTAATTCATCGTGAGAACTTTAAAAGTCTTAATAAACAGAAACTTACTCATATTGCTGATACAAAAGTATTGATATGCTTTGTTCAGTTCTCTTGTTAATAAAAAAACAGCAATTGTGCGTGTAATAACAGTAAAAAATAGTGAAAGTTTACATATGTCTGTATTGTAGTAGTAATAATGCATGATAAGTAGTAATAATGCATGATTATAAAATAAATATTAGAATCTACTGAAGTAATAATTATATATGTTAGAACACAAGAAAATAATCTAAATTTTTATTTATTTTAGTGATCTGTATTTCATTTTTTAATTATGTTCATAGAGTTCTATTTTAAATTTCCTCCAAAAAGCAGAGATGCGTGTCCTAAATTTTACTAATTTGTACCTAATTTGTACTGAAAAACACAAAATTATGTTCAAAGAAAAGAAATTCATAAATTCTGCATTGCCTACGATTGCTAGTTAAAAAAATCATGTTTTCCATTTCTCCACATCGAAAAATTATACTAGGGGGGGAGACACCACTTCATTTGACATTTGATGTTTTATATCAATAAAAATCCCATGGTTTTTAACCATTGAGTCTAATTTTAATCCCTCTTCATTGTTAGCTCTTAAGGAAATTTGCTTCTTATTTGCGTTTTGGTCTCTCTCTGTCAGTAGCGGTATTAAGGATTTGGTTTTTATCATTTAACCAAACTCTCCAGTTTCTTCTGTTGCTTCTCTTTCCTTACACCCAGTGTGCATGCCGTGCTGAATGCCTTATTTCAGATTCAAAATGTATAGACAGAGAACAGTACCAGGACGACAAAAGTGGTAATTTAACAACATAAATAACATTGGCATCAATTATCCTCTCCCTAAGACAACCACTTCCGTAGAAAAAATTTTATAGCAGGTGTGCCTGGCTGTCACTGTATTTTATGATTTAAAATTAATTAGTACGTTCGTTTTAATACTGATGCAATTTAAAGTTTTTTCTTAGTTCAAACAACCCATGTTACTGATCAAAAAGTAGTATCTTACGATTATCAGTCATATTATTAAAAATTTCAAAATGGCTTTTGGAAATTTACCTTCTTACACAATGATTTGCAGTTTGGCAAAAAATCTTTCACAAGTTGGTCTTACTATGGGCAAGTATTGAATTTTGTTTCCGAAATGATAACCAGTAATTTTGCTTAGAGTTAAAAATCATTTCTATGGTATATGTACATCTTTTTAGCTCTTAATGTACTTCAGAAGTTCCTTTTCTTATGCCATAAGGCATGTGTAAAATAAGCTTATTTCCTTGTATTATTATTAAGCCATCTAGAAAAAGCCTTCCTGACAACTGATCACTGAAACTTATGCCGTACCTTATCAGGGTCAATGTTCCTTCTTACCTTCTTCGGGAACATGCAAGGACCTGACTCGGAACAGAGAGCTTACTAAAGCTATGTTCACTAATTGTGGGAAGTAGACAGGATACACAAGAAGGGTATACAAAACCCTTTATTTTTCTCTATTTACAAAAACTTCCGTACTTCGGAATACACCGACCCGCTACTTGGGGTCTAACGTAAAAATATAAAAATAGAACTAAACTCTAATTTAACTTTAAAATAATAAACGTGGAAGATTGGCCTTATATTAACAGGAAGCGTATGTAGTACAGAGAACTGTGAACACTACAATACGTTTCAATTTATCAAGAGGATTAAAACCTCCGGCCTGGAAGGCAACCAGCAACTGCGTAACTTCTAAGGTAAGCGGCCTGCTTCGACTCACTGCTTCCTCTCTCTCGCTTGGCAAAAAGCCACAACTTAAATACTTGGCGTTCGCCAGACAAACTTTGCATAAAAACCTTAACGCTTATAATTCTGGCCGGAAGTAGAAAATAAGAAGTGATAGTAAAGATTTAAAATAAAATAAACGTTAGTAAAACTTAAGATCCTTACATACTTCCCGCCAGAGTTAATTAGTTTGAAACTGAGGTCTAAAATGACCTTGTTGAAAACTTTTAGCTCTAGAATCTAACGTGAGGCCAATCTTTTACAACTATTTTTCGCTAGAAACTAGAAATTTAAAAGAAAGAAATTTGTTTTTACAATATCAGCTCCCAGGATACACAATTTTTTTTCATCTGTACTGCATCCAAACAGGAGCTCTTATTCAAATCTGGTTCCTTCCAGAGATCTGGAAGGAAAACTAGTTTAATGAAATGTTACACAATGAAATGGCAAGTAACATGTATAATTATATTTCTCTTAACATTCTTATTTCATTCATGACTATTTTAATTATCTCTCCCCGTGCTCTCTAACATGTGTTGTAAAAGAACACCAAACACGAATGTGTTTCTGTCTACGTGTTCCACACTTCCTCCTACAATCAAAACACTAACGTGTTAAAATTCAACATGCCAAGACCTCGTAACACACCCTAATTCCAACTCTAAACCCTGAGGTACTATTCTGAAAGTGGCTAACTCTGAAGTGTAGCGTCAGAGAGCCTAACTACGTCATTCAACCTTTAACACATATTCACCATGATTTAGTCTTTTTACAGTCACACGAATAAAAAAAAAATTTTAACATTCACTTTTACCATATCACGGTATTTCTTAACATTTAAAATAACAGTTCACATTGTATATAAGAACATATCAACATGCCGTTAATTTTATACATTTGAAAACATACATTAGTAGTACATTGTTAACTTCTATTCTTTTCAAAGCAAGTGCCAATTCTTTCTACATTGAAATAATACATTTCAAAAAGTCTTTCAGACTAAACTTCTTTCCTGCTAGAATGTTTTAAATAAAATTTATACAATAACTTTTTACAATATTTAAGTCTTTACACAACGCTATTATACATCAACTTTAGTTTTACGCGCGAGTAATTGAAAAACATAATACCAAAATTGGTAACAACTCATTTCTCGCCCTTTTGGCGATAAAGGTAGACCTCGCATGAGGTAAAACTTCTTGAAATCTGCCACTTGCAGTAAGAATGAAAGATTAACTTAATGTTTGCAAAGTAACATAAAATTTTGCTTATCTTTGTGATATTCGGACATCCTTTTCTGGGCCCATTCCTTAAAGGTATTGCAGATAGTTGTTTGATTTATCCTCCTTCTTGTACGGGCTCGCCCTTCAGTGCCTTCCTCTCGATGCTTTCTTTTTTCTCCAGTTCGGTCACCCTTGAATACCTTCTTTTTTGCTTCTGTCTGTGGTCTTGGTCGTTTGATGGCAGCTGGTCTTGGCGGAACCGGGAACCTTCTTTCGTGTTCCTGCTTGGACCTCGTTGCTGGCCGTTCAAATTTTCCTTGTAACTTTTCCTCCGCCGCTGATGGCCCTTCCGCAGTTCGGCGACATTTGCTGCGGAGAGTCCTGTCGGATGAGTAGATCTTCCGTTTTAGAGCCGGGTTATAGTTGCCGTCATTTCTCCTGGTTCTCTTCACATACGTCGTCCTTCTCCCTTCTTCATTCTGGGGGTGTTCGTGAACTCTCTTTTCTGGACGGTGGAATGGTTTCTTTTTCTTGCTACCTTCAATTTTTCCGCGGGGAAATTTTCTTTTCACTTGCTCCTGCCTCTTAATGGCTTGCCCTTGTACTTGTCGTTTTTCCACCTCTGGAGCTTGTGCCTGCGGTGTCTGCCGTGCCGGATCCTGCAAAAGATCTGAAAATATTTGCATTTTATTACGATCAAAGTAGGGTTTGATTTGATCAATGTTTGCGGAGCAGGTTTCACCATTTCTGGCTTTTAACACTACTACAGCGTGAGTTATTTTTTCTATAACATATGGTCCTTCAAATTGTGGAAAAAATTTGGCAGTCTTATCTTCTGGTGCTGAAGAAAGTGAATTCTTAATTTTTAAAACTTCATCCCCTACTTTATAAGTTACTCCCCGTCGTTTCAAGTCATAATATAATTTTTGTTTTCTCTGTGCTACTTCAGTATTCTTCTTTGCTTCCTTAATTAGTTTTTCTCTATCACCCATTTTAAATTCTGGGGCTCTTTGTTGCACATAAAATAATTTATCTAACGGCGTTATAATCTTTCTGCCTAGAAATAACTCAGCAGGAGTTTTGCCCGTTGTATCATGTTTTGCGGTCCTAAGGGCGAAAGCAAATTCATTGACATAGTTATCCCAGCTTTTATGAAAATTTTTAACATAACTACGGATAATTTTCACTATATTTCTATTGACCCGTTCCGCTATATTTGATTGCGGCCGATACGGGACCAATTTTAAATGACGTATGCCCAGTTTTTGGCACATGTCTTCAAATATATTACTTACAAATTGAGGACCATTATCCGATATAACTTTTAGGGGCGCCCCGTATTTTAAAATATATTTATTTAAAATAGAATCAGTAACTAATTTCGCGGAGGCTCGTTTTAAGGGAACAATTTCGGTCCATTTACTAAAATGATCAACCATAACAAGGTGATAGCGACTTTTATTTAACTGACTTTTTGGGAAAGGGCCCAATAAATCGATGCCAATTATTTCATTTGGAAATTCGGATTTAATACTATTTAGAAACCCGGCCGGGCGGAAATTAATATAATTAACTGCTTGACATGTTGGGCAGGACTGGACATACACCCTTGTTAACTTTTGCAGTTCAGGAAAGTAGACTGCCTCGCGTACGCGTTGGATAGTTTTTCGAATACCAGCATGAGAAGCTAAAGGGCTGTCATGGAGCTCCTGCAGGATATTTAATCTAAGACTAGCTGGGATAACAGGTCGAAATTCGTTGTTGGAATTCGTAGTTTTTGTATAGAATAATAGACCATCTATTAGTTCGTAATGGGCCGCCCTATTTCTTATCGCCACAATATCTTGGTGGCTAAAATTTTCAGGATCCTTTAAATACTCATAAATGCTTCCAAACTCAGGATCCTTACTCAGTTCGGTTATTACAGTTTCTCGGGAATTTATTGTACATGCTGTGAGCATTGCCACCTTTACGGTATTACCTTGTTCATCTATTTTAATTCTTGATAGGGCATCTGCTACGATATTTTCCTTTCCGGGGGTATGCTTGATTACCAGATTATATTCTTGCAGCTTGAGTGCCCATCTTATTAACCTTGGGGATAAATTTTTCCCTGAGTACAATCTAGTTACCGCCGCATGATCAGAGTACACTGTTATTGGCGCCTTTCCAAAATAGACTCGGAACTTTTGCACTGCTAAAAGAACTGCCTCTCTCTCGGTCGCGGAATAGTTTCTTTGTGTTTGATTTAAAGTTCGGCTAAAAAATGCCACGGGCTGCTGATTTTGCGAAAGTACCGCTCCTACCGCATAATCCGAAGCATCCGCTGAAATTTCTAAATTCTCATCCTTTTCATGAAATTTCAACACAGGGGCTTGCGTTAATGCTTGTTTTAATTTTTCGAAAGCACTATTGGCTTCGGCCGTCCACGAGAATCTTGCCTTTTTCCTTTTTAATTTTAACAATGGTTCAGCGATAGCTGCAAAATCTTTTATAAAGAACCTATAATATGAACAAAGTCCTAGAAAAGAAGAGAGCTTCTTTGCCGTGTTTGGAGTCGGATACTTTTGTACAGCGATTATTTTTTATTCGTCTGTCTCTATTCCTTTCTGAGATATCTTGTAACCTAAATATTTTAATTCAGGGGCTGCAAATTTGCACTTTTCGACATTAACTTTTAGACCGGCCTCATTTAATAAAGAAAACACCTGTCTTAAATCCTGTACATGTTGGTCGAGATTATCACTAGTAATAATGATATCGTCTAAATAGATAAATGCGGACTTTCCAAGAACAGGTCTTAACACAATGTCCATGCATCGCTGAAATGTTGCCGGGGCCCCTGAAAGGCCAAACGGCATACGCAAAAATGCATAAGTGCCAGACTTGGTTATAAAAGCAGTCTTAGGCACGTCCTCAGGCCTAACCCCTATTTGAAAATAACCATTCGTTAAGTCTAAAGTCGTCATAAATTTGGTTGATTTTATGTTCCTTAGAATTTCTTCAATGATCGGTAACGGATATACCGGATATTTAGTTATGGAGTTTAATTTACGGTAATCAATCGCGAATCTCCACCTTTTTGGATGCGTCAAAGGATAGTCATTATTTTTCTTACATAAAACTACCGGGCTAGCATAACTACTTGAGATGGGCGTTATGATCTTTTTACGTAGCATATCGGTGATATGCCATTCTATAATTTTTTCCTTATTCTTATCATACCGGTATGCTTTTTGGCGAACTGGCATTGAATCTCCGGTGTCAATACTATGGTTAGTAACCTGAGTAAATCCTGGAATATCACTAAATAACGAAGCAAATTCACTTACCACTTGTCGGATTCTTCCTTGCTCGTCATTAGGCAGGTGGTCAAGATTTTACATCGGCGGTTCAGCCTTTTCTGCACGAACTGGTTTCATCGTCAGCTTAAGGGACGCTTCATTAAAATCCAGCGTAGCTTGTGCCTCTGAAAGAAAATCTATTCCTAAAATTATATGTGCTTGCAGATTCTTTACTATAAAAAACATCACCTTTACTTGTTCGTCCTTGATACGGACATGTAGCGGTACTTTACCTATACACTTACATAGTTCTCCTTGCGCCGCTAACACTGTCGTATTATCCGAATTATATATGCGGTATTTCCGAAAATACTTCCTAAAAAAATCTTCTGCCACACAGGAACACTGCGCGCCTGTATCCAGGAGTGCGGTGGCTGGGATATTATTCACCAACACTTCAATCTTCGGAAGAGTCAAATTTTTCACCATTACTGTATTTAACTTGAAGGAAGAGGGGTTTTCGTGGCCTTCGGATTTCCGTACCCTCCCGTCAGCAGAAATCCGTTTTAGTTTAAATTATTTTTCCTTTCCATGCTTTCCTTCTTTTTCCACTGGCCTTGAGACTTTTTGCCTGGGTTGCTATTGAACTGTCGACGTTCGCCGGCTGTTTTTGAATGCTCGGGTTTCCTTGCCCACTGATTCGCTTTGCCTCCGTAGCCGTGTGCTTGAGTTTGCTGTAGTCTTGGCGCACCAAATTGGTTTCGCTGTTGATATTGGCGTCTTCTTTCGACGTCCGCCGTTCTTCTACTTTCAAACTGGATTGCTAGCTCAAATAACTTTTCCAGTGTAGTCGGATTTCTTAATTCAATAAAGTCTTGCACTTGGGGCAGTAACCTCGGCAAAATCACTTGAATTATTTCAGGATCCGGACGGTTTCCATACAAGAGTTTGAAGACGTGAATTTTTCTTAAAATAAAGCTTGAGAGATTTTCGATTCTTTGCTGATATATACTGAAAAGTTCCGTTTCTAATTTCGCACGATCCCTTACAACAGGGAAGGCTTTTAGTAGGGCAGTCTTGAAATTCTCGTAAGTATAGGTGGGACTTCCTGCTTGACCCAAGAGACTTCTGCCTATACATTTTAACCAGTTAAGCGCTTGGCCCCTCAAAGCGCTGGTAGCTAAGGTAACTTTTTGAAACTCGTGCACGGGGTAGAGCATGAAGTGGTCATCCAATTTTTCCAAAAAACTGGTTACCGGTGAGTTTCCATTAAATGTTGCTTCTGGTTTCATCGAAGCGCGCATGGTCTGGACGATGTAACCAAATCCTTCCAGGGCGGCAGCTGGCATTTCTGGATTCTGAGCCGTTTCTGCAGGCAGCACAGGTTCTTCTTGAAACTCGGCCATAGTTATTCTTCTTCGTTGGGCGCCACTATCAGGGTCAATGTTCCTTCTTACCTTCTTCGGGAACATGCAAGGACCTGACTCGGAACAGAGAGCTTACTAAAGCTATGTTCACTAATTGTGGGAAGTAGACAGGATACACAAGAAGGGTATACAAAACCCTTTATTTTTCTCTATTTACAAAAACTTCCGTACTTCGGAATACACCGACCCGCTACTTGGGGTCTAACGTAAAAATATAAAAATAGAACTAAACTCTAATTTAACTTTAAAATAATAAACGTGGAAGATTGGCCTTATATTAACAGGAAGCGTATGTAGTACAGAGAACTGTGAGCACTACAATACGTTTCAATTTATTAAGAGGATTAAAACCTCCGGCCTGGAAGGCAACGAGCAACTGCGTAACTTCTAAGGTAAGCGGCCTGCTTCGACTCACTGCTTCCTCTCTCTCGCTTGGCAAAAAGCCACAACTTAAATACTTGGCGTTCGCCAGACAAACTTTGCATAAAAACCTTAACGCTTATAATTCTGGCCGGAAGTAGAAAATAAGAAGTGATAGTAAAGATTTAAAATAAAATAAACGTTAGTAAAACTTAAGATCCTTACAACCTTTCTGTTAATTCGAAAATAATTTTGGATAATAAAATAAATATATTAGAAAAGTATTATATTATTAAAATATTTTTTTAAAATATATTAACTTAATATATTAGAAATATCTGTAATTTAAAGCAAGCTTTCATTCTTCAACTACATGTCTATTTTCGATACCCAAAGGCTAATTCCATCATAATAACTTATCTTTTACCCGGTCATTATTCAGCGAAACCTTTCTATTTGAAAATTCTATCCTTTGTAATAAAGGGCCAAGATACAACCTCCACCACCTGCGAAATGCATAGCTCTCTTTGTACAGGATCTCTGTGGCTGTTACTAGAAGGCACTAAATAGGTTTCCTTATTCTTTGTTTGTTATTAAGTGTGTGATATATTTTTGTGTATGTGTACTTGATAATGTTTACATATATACACTGGTGTGCAAAAATTAAGAATGAAGTCTAAAAATTAGCATATCAGCTGAACGAAGAGGCAAAGCGGACAGATAGAACAATCAGGAGATTAAGTAAGGTAATGTACGGTAGCACATGCGCAGATATGCAGTTAGACGTAATGGAGGAGTGTCTGAGTAGTATAAAGCATGTTGTCAGTGTAAGATCAGTATTTCTGGCAAAGAGATTGCACGCCGTATAGCAGTTAAAAATCACACCGATTTGCTGCCTCAGCGAGAAATGGCGAATAATCAATCTGTTAGACGACATCTGGATGCTTTTACCCGAGGTCGAATCATTGGGAAATTGGAGGAAGGCCGCAGTGCGACAAGCGTGGCTGCAGAGTTCGGAATTGCTCACTGCATCATTTCACGACTTTGGAGACAATTTCAAACTACAGGAACAGCTATCTGGGGGTTTAGTAGTGGTCGTCCACGAGGAACCACACCCGCAGATGACCGGTATATTGCCTTACAGGCCAGAAGAAACAGGCGGCAGACAGCGGGAGAAATCGCAAGAGACACGACACAGGCGACTGGACGACCGATATCGCGTTTTACCGTGGCCAGAAGACTGCACGGTGGTGGTCTGTTTGCACGACGTCCTGTACGGTGTGTACCTCTAACACCTGCCCATCGGAGAAGGCGTTCTCTGTGGTGCCGGGAACACCGGAATTGGAGAGACAATGAATGGGGACGAATACTCTTTACAGATGAGAGCAGATTCAGTCTGAGTAGCGATTCTCATCGCATACTCATCTGGAGAGAGCGGGGAAGCCGCAATCATCCCTCAAACATCATTGAAAGGGACAGGTATGGAGGAGACGGTGTTCTCATTTGGGGAGGCATCATGCTTGGTAGTCGTACAGACCTTCACATCTTCGACGCAGGTTCAGTCAACGGGACCCGTTATTGTAACGAGATTCTTCTTCCATATGTGCGTCTTTTTAGAGGCGCTATGGGTCCGCAGTTCCTTCTCATGGACGACAATACACCATGTCATTGCACAGTAGCTGCCGAACAGCTCTTAGAGAGTGAGGATATTGAACGTATGGATCCCCGGCACGATCTCCGGATCTCAATCCCATCGAGCATGTATGGGATTTTCTAGGCAGACGCTAGGCAGCTCGTACCTTACCACCAGTAACGATTCCGGAGCTTCGATTGGCGCTGCAAGACGAATGGGCAGCAATGCCTCAACAACTCATTGACACCCTCATTCTCAGCATGGGCAGACGCTGTGAAACTTGCTTAGCAGTCAGGGGAGATCATATCCCCTATTAAAGACCGGATGTTTCTTGCTGGACACCCATCACAGGGATGTTTCGGCCTTCAGTCGCATTGCTCTCCATGCTACTTTTTCAATAAAGGTTCTTTTTATCCCTCTGATTTCTCTTTCAGTAAGTGTTGCTTACATTACTCATGTCCTTACGTATTGGGGATATTACGGTATTAAATGTGTTGATTTGGAAAGCTTTTGTACAAAGTTATATTGAAAAAACTGTCTCGTCCTTAATTTTTGCACACCAGTGTATATATTTTTGTTTATTATTGGAAATAAAAATATATGCATTACAAATCTGAGTCATTAAGCATATTAAAGCTGTTTACATCTTTCGTTCCAAATCAGATATTCAAATTAAATACATTAGGCAATTTGTGTTTATTTACATTTGTTTCAATAATAATGTTTTTGTTGGCATTAATTTCTCTATTGGTTGTTTAAGGCCATTTTTTATCCATTCATTTATTGAAATATTTACATTTATTACTTTTTTTTTCCATTAGATAACCCAAGAATTTTATATATGGTACAATTTATGGTATAGGCTTGTATATATGCAATATAAATATTTTTTTTTAATTTTCCAGAAGAAAAAATTTCTTATCTTCTATTTGTGATCTTATTATCGGATTGTGTTATAATGTATTTCTCTTGCCTTCGTAGCATGTCTACATGATCAGCACACTCGGCACATATTCAAGAGGTCCATGGTTCGAGTCGCGGGGAGGGCATTGCTCGTTTTTCACGTCTCTCAGCATCCAAAAAAAAAAAAAAAAATCCTAATGTCTCTACAGTGTCTTCTTCAAAATAAACAATCTGATGGAATGAAAATATTTTGGTGATTAAAACTTTTTAATCACTGCTGTTTACATCTACATTTCTTTTTTTCACATAATTTGAAGTTTGCAAGTAGTTTGAAGGTTTTCAAACTATGTTTCAGAGAAATTTTAGATCTCATGCAGCTCCTCTGGAGCATCTGCAAGTCAAAATCAAAATTTAAAACTATTTTTAATATCACTGGACATACCTAAAGAAATATTTTTTATTCTATTGTTATTGTTACAAAAAATAATATTAAGCAGATCTGTTTTTATGATTAAAATTATAATGTGTAGGGTTTATATTTATTTTAACTAACATTTATTTTAAGTTTAAACTATCTTTCCTGTCAAGCCTTACTTTCCCCTGGAACTGCCAATGCCAGAATATGTAAATTTGAGTAGAACGCGCAAGGATTCAAATTATCAGCGGAAGTATTCTGATTTAAATAGAAGGAAATGAGTTCGATGTGATATTCTTCTTACTGCACGAGCGCGGAGGTAGTTAGCGAGAATTGAAGAACCCCGCGTTGCGGCCTATGTGCTTGGCGGGAAGTAGTGGTAATCGTTCCAGTGAGCTTGAAGTCTGCTGAATTAGCAGCGGTATTGTAAAACGCGGTGAGTTAGTTATTTTAGAGAGCCTCGTAGTTAGAATCTTGTCTTTACTTTCTTTTCAGGTTATTATTTTTATTTTGACTGCCAAGTTGGCACAGTCTGTGAGCGTCAAGAGCACGCAATTGTAATTTTATTACGTTGAATAACAAGGGACTTAAACCCTTCACAAGGCTCTATCTTTTATACAAGTTTTCACAGTCACCTCTTGGTTGCGTGCAAGTTGGAGGCGCGCAACGTTATAAATGAAATAATGATTTTCTTTTCACTTTCTGCATAAAATGCACAAATTTTGTATTTCAATTCTTTTTTAACATTTATTTTTTTGAGGATGGAAATGCTTCTCTCTAAAAAATTACAATTTTAGAGTTTTTTCTGAATTTACAGATTTGAAGACAGTTGGATAGAAAAGCCACAATTTTTTAAATGGAGGAATAAATACAGCCCTGGCTTTTGTTATGTTTTATGCATTTAATAAATTTCCGCTCGACTGTTTATTAATTCTACCTAACACAATTAATCGATACTTGTTTCTAATATAGAATTTTAGCATCAATTCTACATAATAACATGAGTAATCTTTTTTAATTGAATTTTATCAATATTAACAAAATACTTTGGCACTATGAACTGAGAATTTTTTCCTTGACTTTTATCTTTCAATACTTTAGGAACTGGTCATTGATTTACATCTATAATAAAAGAAATAAATGCTTGTATGAGTTTTAACATATTGTTAAAAATGCAATAAACTTCAGCTCCTTTGTTGCATGAATAATGTTAAACTCCCTGTTAAGTATTTTTTTAGCATCTTCTATGTAACAGTATAGACTCCATGATTATTCCTTAAAATTGGAAGTATCAGAAATAGATGTAAATATGTATTGTCTTCTGCATTAACTTACAAAAATAAAAGTGTGAATATCTGAATGGAATTATATAGAAAGAGCTACAGGACGCTATGTTGTCATGATGGTCATTCCACTATACAGGAATATATATCAAATCAAACAATAAGTGCAGGAAAAGATTCAGTAAGAGTATATACTCTCTTCTGAAACAATACATTTGACTGTAGTTGTTCCATATGATATTTCTATACAACATCCCAAAATCTTGGTAATAATGTAAACCAAGTTTACAGTGTAAAAAAGTAGTGTAAAAATGTTGTAGTCATGTAACTGGGCTACCATACATAAAAATTAAGCAGTGTTAGAAGTGTTTTTATCTTAATTGCCTGTTACAACCAAATAACTAGATATGAGAAAGAACATGCAGTGTCAGTACAGCTAGATGATCCCTTTTACAGAGTTGCTAATTTGAAAACACGTTAACCTGTCAAACTACCCTTCATACTGGTTTGCTTTAGATTCATTTGGTAACAAATATGCCATTAAAGTCTGTACCAATCAATCAATAAATCTTGTTACAAGCAAGTTTTTGTTGTCAGGATGCTGTTCATAATTGGTTTTCTTTTGGTGGTATAGCAACAGCGAAGGGAGAAAAATTCTGAGTAATTTAAATTCAATTAACATAGCAAATTCCATTCTTCTGTAACTTTATAATTTGATACAGCTTTATTTTTTCATAATTTTATTCATACTACTATTTCATCCATTGCAGACAAATTCCACAAGTGCATATTTTAAAATTAATTTCACATTTAAAAAGGTACGATTTGTTTATAAATGATTTGTTATTAAAATAAAAAAGAGTTATAAAAAATCATTGTAACTTGGACAAATACACACACAAAAAAAAAAACATACAAAAATGGTAATGCTGCTTATTAAAAACGGAAGAATTGTTATATGCACATACACATGGTTGACACAGTTTGGTGCATACTGCGAAATTTGTTATGGTAATATGGTAGCAAAAACATTTTTTTTTGTCACTTTGTATTAAAATTATTAAGGTGTTGATGGCTATGCTAAGTTACACAAAGCAAGGTAACATACAGTAAGAGCTATGTACCTTAGGTAAAGGGATGTCTTTGAGAAGGTATTTCTATGAGAAATTGACTTGTATTCACATAATACATGAGGAGAAACAGGAAAATTCCCATGCAGCTATCCCATTCACCAGTATTTGTACCTGGATCAAACATCCAGTGTTCAGCTATCTTATCTGCTAGTCTACTGGTGCCAGTCAAAATAGACAGTAATGTAATAATATACAAGCTAAGTAGCATTGACTTATACATCACTAAAGAAATAAAAACACTTCAGAAAACTTTCCTGTTTTCTGAAACTGTCAATATCTTCATTATTATAACTTCCTGATATTTCAACGCATGTAATTTTATGGTGAACTATTAACTTAAAATAGAATATTTTTTTGAATTGGTTGTGTTTAATTATAAGATTATTTTGAAAAACATTGTTCCTGATAAAACTAAAGAATGAATTTTCTTTACACACTGACTGTTACATTATTATATTTCAAATCAACAGATTGCAATTATACAATAAGACAAGATGAAAAATACAGTAGTCATTGAGGCAATTGTTGAGTTTCTGAAGAAACAATAAAAATTTTCAAATCTAACACAATATACCCTGTTTAATGATTGATATAGTATGGAAGGTTTCGTAAAGGATCAGCTATTTTAAAAAAAAAAAGCATGCAATAGCTGACAATGAAACCAAATAAAAATCAAACAGAACTCTATTACAGGTTATGCAACAAAACTAATGAATATGAACGTCTATGAACATTTTTTTAACTTGGAGCGGATCTCGAAACATCAACTAGATCTTAGGCAATAAAATTAATAAAAATTTATGTTGATAAGTACTTAAGAACAAATAGAACAAAATGGCCAAGCCTTCAACTAGATAACCAAATAAAGCATTTGCATTCTAGAGGATTTTATTTACTTTACATACATACATACATTATCTTTACATTTACTTTCATAATTTGCATCATACATAACATACTTCAGAACATACTCTTATCATCGAATGATATGATTTTCTATAGTAGTAAGCAAACTCTTTTAACAGTATTCCTTTAAATTGCAAGTATTTCTTTAAAGTATTCCTTTAAATTGCAAGGTTTCGCGATATTCATTTTCCTTCTGACAAAGTTCATAGACGAATCCAAAACAACAAAACCTTCGCAATCGATAAACAACGGCCATTTCATTATCGATGACAAAGGTCTGCCTATCGCTAGTAAAAGGAAAGTCTGGGCCATCTGAAAAAGCGGCGACCGTGGTTTCAAGGCGCGACCACCGTGCCTCTAGAGAATACTGAGCATTGTGACACAATGCTCTAGTGGTGCAGTGGTCGCGCCCTGAAACCACAAAGAATATGCCATACATATAGAGGGTTTTTTTATGTATTCAGTTTAATTCTTGCTATATTTTATTGTTTATGATAGAAATCATGATGCCCGATGAATAACTTTGGAAATTTAAAGTTGTTTATAGTAATAAAAGGAAGTTATATTGTCTCATTGAAAACGAACGTTAAAAGGCATTCGATTCGAAGAACTACGACCTAAAACATGTATGATTCTGCAGTCATTTTGTGTTATTTAGAGGTAAAAGATCAGTAATCCGTTGATTTTCACTCAAAAATTTTTGAAGAAAGAGAAGAAAAAAATTCGAAATTTGGAGGTTTCAGGGCGCGACCACCGCGCGTCAAAGGGTTAAATGTACATTAAAAACTAACTGTCTTAGTCGCCTCTGAATATCTGATTATTCGTTTGCTTTTTATACTTCCATATTATTCCATATTAAATTCTGTTCTTGTAAAAGCTAAACCTAACTGCTGTTTAGATTTCAATATTATTCGACATTCAATTCTGTAGTTATAAAAGCCAAAGAAAAGTGTAGTTTTTAAAAAAGACTGTGCATAAGACTTTGGATGTCAGTGTCTTTGAATGTAGTTTTTATTAAATATATTAAAATGAAATGTCGCGTAATAAATATTATGTAACATGTACGTTTCCATTAAATGTACCTTAAAAGCTAACTTTCTTAGTCGCCTCAGAATATCTGATTACTCGTTTGCTTTTTATACTTCCATATTATTCCATATTAAATTCTGTTGTTGTAAAAGCTAAACCTAGTTGCTGTTTAGATTTCAATATTATTCGACATTAAATTCTGTAGTTATAAAATCCAAAAAAAAATTTAGTTTTTAAAAAAGACTGTGCATAAGACTTTGAATGTCAGTGTCTTTGACTGTAGTTTTAATTAAATATATTAAAATGAAATGTCGCGTAATAAATATTCTGTAACATGTACGTTTCCATTAAATGTACCTTGAAATCTAACTTTCTTAGTCGCCTCTGAATATCTGAATATTTGTTTGCTTTTTATACTTCCATATTATTCGATATTAAATTCTGTAGTTGTAAAAGGTAAACCTAACTGCTGTTTAGATTTCCATTTTATTCCATATTAAATTCTGTAGTTATAAAAGCAAAAAAAAAAAAAAAAAATTGTGCAGTTTTTAAAAAACACTGTGCATAAAACTGTGAATGTCAGTGTCTTTGAATGTAGTTTTTATTAAATATATTAAAATGAAATGTCGCGTAATAAATATTATGTAATAAGTACGTTTCCATTAAATGTACCTTGAAATCTAACTTTCTTAGTCGCCTCTGAATATCTGATTATTCGTTTGCTTTTTATACTTCCATATTATTCCATATTAAATTCTGTTGTTGTAAAAGCTAAACCTAACAGCTGTTTAGATTTCAATAACATTCGACATTCAATTCTGTAGTTATAAAAGCCAAAAAAAAAAAAAAGCGTAGTTTTTAAAAATTTTTGAATCATCAGTCTCTATTCCCTTATTCGAGATTTTGTACCCGACGTAATTCCTTCGCCGCAAACTTGCATTTTCTTGCATTTATTTTGAAACCGGCCTCGTTAAGTAAAGAAAAAACTTCTTCCAGATGTTTCAACTGTTCCCCTAATGTTTCGCTGGTAACTATGATATCGTCAAGATAAATTACTGTACTTTTACCTAAAACTGGCTTTAAAACTAGGTCCATAGATTTTTGGATCGTAGCTGGCGCTCCGCTCAAACCAAAGGGCATTCTTAAAAAGGCATAAACGCCTGACTTTGTTATAAACGCGGTCTTCTGGACATCCTTCGGCTTCACGGCTATTTGAAAGTAACCCGACGTGAGGTCTAGGGTTGTCATAAATTTAGTCGAGCGAATGTTTCTGATGATTTCATGAATTATTGGTAGGGGATATGTGGGATATTTTGTTATGCTGTTTAACTTACGATAATCAACTGCAAACCTATACGCGTCCGGGTGTTCAGGCGGTAGCCCGTTCTTTTTTCTACAAAGGACCACCGGACTTGCGTAAGGGCTCGTGCTTGGTACAATTATTTTATTCTTTAACATATTTTTTATATGGGTTTCCAAAATTTCTTCTTTTACTTTATCGTAACGGTAAGGTTTTGACCCATGTCTATGCATTCCCAGTGTCTATGGAATGACTAACTACCTGACAAGACCCAGGTTTTTCGTTAAACAAAGAATTAAATTTTCTTACCAATTCTTCAATCTTCTTTTTCTCTTCTAACTTCAAATGATCCAGATTCAATTCCGGCATGTAACCTTCACCTTCTTGTACCGGGTCCATGTGCACCTAAAACGTAGAATTCTGAAAATTAAGATTTGCGTCGGATGCGCGCAAAAAGTCGATCCCCAATATCACCGATGTGAGTAAATTTTTCACGACTAAAAAATTAATTTTACCTCGTTTTTAATCTGAACATGCAGTGCGGTTTTCCCCAAACATACGCACTGTTTGCCTTGGGCGGCAATTACTTTCTGTCCCGTGGCTTTAAACAGTCTGTAACGACGAAAATGTTTTTTGAAAAAATTTTCCGATAGGAATGAACATTGTGCCCCTATGTCCAGAAGTGCAATGGTTGGTACATTATTTACCAAAATCTGTATCTCCGGCATAGCAAGATTTTGTACTACGACTGTATTTAGGCAAATTTCTGAGGGGCCTTCTGTCCTACTCGGTGAACGTTGCCCCTTCTCGATCACCGGTTTGCGTTTAAAGTCTGATTTCCTGCCGCCTCTTTTCGCTGATTTTTATATCCACCACCCTTAGATTTATCTGCGCTCTTGCTATTAAACTTTTCACTTTTTCCCGTCTGCCGATATGCCTCGTACTGAACTTGTGGTTTCTTTTGGGGAGTAAATCTTGAGTACTGGCCAAACGGACTTGCACGCGCTTTCTCTGCGTTTCTTCTACTTTGAAATTTCATTGCAAGCTGGAACAGAATCTCCAACGTTTGCGGATTACGCACTTCGAGAAAATCTTGCGCTGACTGTAGAAGAAGCGATAGAATTAGTTCGATAATTTCTTTATCGGGCTTTTTCCCGTATAATAAATTAAAAATATGTACTTTTCTTAAAATGAACTCTGTCAAATCCTCGAAACCGCCTTGGTATTTACTATACAGTTCTGATTCAAGCTTCGCATGATCTTTAACCACTGAAAATGCTTTTATTAATGCAGATTTGAAATTTTCCCAGTTATATGATTCAGATCCTGGGTCCCCCAACAAGAACTTTCCTATACTCTTCTGCCAGCTAAGGGCTTGACCTTTTAAGGCTGTCGTAGCGATGATCACTTTTTGTAGCTGATTCACAGGGTGTAAAGTAAAATGTAGGTCTAGTTGCTCCAAAAATCTCAGGACTGAGCCCTTGCCATCGAAAGTGGCTGTCGGTTTCATGGCTGTGTGCAGCGTTTCCACGAGGAATCCAAACCCTTCTACTGGATTCGTGGATGTTGTAGGGACCTGAAAGGTCGGAGGGGTCAACGTAAACTTCCCGGTTTCTAACGACATGGTCCGTTTAGAATTCTTTTCGGGCGCCAATTGTAAGGTCCCTCACTTGAAATTCTAAGTTAATGTTGGAAGTGAGGAACCTAGGAACTTATAAGCGAATAATCGTAGAGTTCGAAGACGGGAAATAACAAGAGAGAAGAGTAAATAACCCTTTATTATTTCTATAAGATTTCACAAAACTCCGCCTGGGAGTGAACAAATAAAGTCCGCACTTTGGACTTGAACTTAAAAGACTAAGAATTAAACTAAAACTAAGATTAACTAAGTATAGCCAAAGCTATCAAGGTACAATGAGATAGGCCCCTTAACCTATTTTACTACGAAGCTTAGCAAGGGCCTGAGTACGGCCGAGCGTATAACAGCTTTGAGAGAGAGAGCGGCCAAAAAGGCTGACGCGCGTAGTTCAGAAACTCTGTTCTCTCTCTCTCTCGGTAAGTAACTTCGTGGTTTAAATACCGCTCCTTCTCATTAAATATTCTGAAAATTCCAAAACTACGTTCTGGCCGGAAGTAGTAAGTTGAAGTTAAGAATTTGACAGGAAAGGAACTTTAACTTAAAATTTAACTGTTAATAAAATTAACATAATCCTTACATTACGTTTCCATTAAATATACCTTGAAAACTAACTTTCTTATTCGCCTCTGAATATCTGATTATTCGTTTGATTTTTATACTTCCATATTATTCCATATTAAATTCTGTTGTTGTAGAAGCTAAACCTAACAGCTGTTTAGATTTCAATATCATTAGACATTCAATTCTGTAGTTATAAAAGCCAAAAAATGTGAGGTTTTCAAAAAAGACTGTGCATAAGACTTGGAATGTAGTTTTTATTAAATATATTAAAATGAAATGTCGCGTAATAAATATTATGTAATATGTACGTTTCGATTAAATGTACCTTGAAAAAAACTTTCTTAGTCGCCTCTGAATATCTGATTATTAGTTTGCTTTTTGTACTTTCATATTTTTCCATATTAAATTCTGTAGTAGTAAAAGCTAATCCTAACTACTGTTTAGATTTCTATTTTATTCGACATTAAATTCTGTAGTTATACGAGCCAAAAAAATGTGCAGGTTTTAAAAATGTCTGTGAATAAGTCTTTGAATGTCAGTGCGCTATTTGGAGTTTTTATTAAATATATTAAAATGAAATGTCGCGTAATAAATATTATGTAACATGTACGTTTCCATTAAATGTACCTTGAAAACAGACTTTCTTAGTCGCCTCTGAATATCTGATTAATTGTTTGCTTTTTATGCTTCCATATTATTCCATATTACATTCTGTAGTTGTAAAAGCTAAACCTAACTGCTGTATAGATTTCAATATTATTCGACGTTGAATTCTGTAGTTATAAAAGGAAAAATATGAGTAGTTTTTAAAAACATCTGTGCATAAGTCTTTGAATGTCAGTGTGCTATTTGGAGTTTCTATTAAACATATTAAAATGAAATGTCGCGTATTAAATATTATGTAACATGTACGTTTCCATTAAATGTACCTTGAAAATTAAGTTTCTCAGTCTCCTCTGAATATCTGATTATTCGTTTACTTTTTATACTTCCATATTATTCTATATTAAATTCTGTAGTTGTAAAAGCTAAACCTAACTGCTGTTTAGATTTCAATATTATTCAACATTGAATTCTGTAGTTATAAAAGAAAAATATGTGTAGTTTTTAAAACCAAAACGTCTGTTCATAAGTCTTTGAATGTCAGTGTGCTATTTGGAGTTTGTATTAAATATATTGAAATGAAATGTCGCGTATTACATATTATGTAACATGTACGTTTCTGTTAAATGTACCTTGAAATTAAGTTTCTGAATCCCCTCTGAATATCTGATTATTCTTTTGCTTTTTATACTTCCATATTTTTCCATATTAAATTCTGTAGCTGTTAAAAGCTAAACCTAACTGCTGTATAGATTTCAATATTATTCGACATTGAATTCTGTAGTTATAAAAGCCAAGACAAATGTGTAGTTTTTAAAAAAGTCTGTGCATAAGTCTTTGTATGTCAGTGTGCTATTTGGAGTTTTTATTAAATATATTAAAATGAAATGTCGCGTATTAAATATTATGTAATATGTACGATTCCATTAAATGTGCCTTGAAAATTAAGTTTCTAAGTCGCCTCTGAATATCTGATTATTCCTTTGCTTTTTATACTTCCATATTATTCCATATTAAATTCTGTAGCTGTTAAAAGCTAAACCTAACTGCTTTAGAGATTTCAATATTATTCGACATTGAATTCTGTAGTTATAAAAGCCAAGACAAATGTGTAGTTTTTAAAAAATTCTGTGCATAAGTCTTTGAATGTCAGTGTGCTATTTGGAGTTTGTATTAAATATATTAAAATATATTAAAATGAAATGTCGCGTAATAAATATTATGTAACATGTACGTTTCCATTAAATGTACCTTGAAAACTAACTTTCTTAGTCGCCTCTGAATATCTGGTTATTCGTTTGCTTTTTATACTTCCATATTACATTCTGTAGTTGTAAAAGCTAAACCAAACTGCTGTTTAAATTTCAATATTATTCGACATTGAATTCTGTAGTTATAAAAGGAAAAATATGAGTAGGTTTTAAAAAAGTCTGTGCATAAGTCTTTGAATGTCAATGTGCTAATTGGAGTTTTTATTAAATATATTAAAATGAAATGTCGCGTATTACATATTATGTAACATGTACGTTTCTATTAAATGTACCTTGAAAATTAAGTTTTTCAGTCGCCTCTGAATATCTGATTATTCCTTTGCTTTTTATACTTCCATATTATTCCATATTAAATTCTGTAGCTGTTAAAAGCTAAACCTAACTGCTTTAGAGATTTCAATATTATTCGACATTGAATTCTGTAGTTATAAAAACCAAAGAAAAATGTGTTGTTTTTAAAAAATTCTGTGCATAAGTCTTTGAATGTCAGTGTGCTATTTGGAGTTTGTATTAAATATATTAAAATATATTAAAATGAAATGTCGCGTAATAAATATTATGTAACATGTACGTTTCCATTAAATGTACCTTGAAAACTAACTTTCTTAGTCGCCTCTGAATATCTGGTTATTCGTTTGCTTTTTATACTTCCATATTACATTCTGTAGTTGTAAAAGCTAAACCAAACTGCTGTTTAAATTTCAATATTATTCGACATTGAATTCTGTAGTTATAAAAGGAAAAATATGAGTAGGTTTTAAAAAAGTCTGTGCATAAGTCTTTGAATGTCAATGTGCTAATTGGAGTTTTTATTAAATATATTAAAATGAAATGTCGCGTATTACATATTATGTAACATGTACGTTTCTATTAAATGTACCTTGAAAATTAAGTTTCTCAGTCGCCTCTGAATATCTGATTATTCCTTTGCTTTTTATACTTCCATATTATTCCATATTAAATTCTGTAGCTGTTAAAAGCTAAACCTAACTGCTTTAGAGATTTCAATATTATTCGACATTGAATTCTGTAGTTATAAAAGCCAAGACAAATGTGTAGTTTTTAAAAAAAGTCTGTGCATAAGTCTTTGAATGTCAGTGTGCTATTTGGAGTTTTTATTAAATATATTAAAATGAAATGTCGCGTATTAAATATTATGTAACATGTACGTTTCCATTAAATGTACCTTGAAAATTAACTTTCTCAGTCGCCTCTGAATATCGGATTAGTCGTTTGCTTTTTATACTTCCATATTATTCCATATTAAATTCTGTAGTTGTAAAAGCTAAACCTAACTGCTTTATAGATTTCAATATTATTCGACATTGAATTCTGTAGTTATAAAAGCCAAGACAAATGTGTAGTTTTTAAAAAAAGTCTGTGCATAAGTCTTTGAATGTCAGTGTGCTATTTGGAGTTTTTATTAAATACATTAAAATGAAATGTCACATAATAAATATTATGTAACATGTACGTTTCCATTAAATTTACCTTGAAATCTCACTTTCTTAGTCGCCTCTGAGTATCTGATTATTCGTTTGCTTTTTATACTTCTATATTATTCCATATTAAATTCTGTATTTGTAAAAGCTAAACCAAACTGCTGTTTAAATTTCAATATTATTCGACATTGAATTCTGTAGTTATAAAAGGAAAAATATGAGTAGTTTTTAAAAAAGTCCGTGCATAAGTCTTTGAATGTCAATGTGCTAATTTGAGTTTTTTTTAAATACAGGGTTATCCAAATTAAACTTCCCCAACTCAGAGGCCTGTGCAGAGTGTTGTATGGGTCATAATGTGATGAAATTTTAAAAACAGACACTTCAGATCATGCGCTCGAGATTTATTGGACAAAAAAAAATTAGTACAAGAAGTTGTCAATAGATACGCGCTGTAACACTAGTAATGTGCATATTGCAGCAACGTGATTTGCAGAAATAAAGCAACGTATCCAAAAGACGAGTCCTACAAAAGTGGAAGACAGGCCTTTCACAGGCTCGTCTTCCACTTTTGTAGCTCCTGATACACAATGGTTCCTGATACACAATTTTCCAGCTCGCTGATGCACAATGGCGACAAAAAAGACAAAGCTCTGTTAGTGAAACTTTTCTACCAGAATGACGAGAACTCCTATGCTGCGATAAGAGCATTCCGTCGGCTGAAAATCTTACGCCGAGGACCAATGACACCACGCGCTCTACGAGACATGATTAAGAAGTTCGAAAGCTGGAAATTTCACCAGGTAGAGGACGACAGGTTGTGGAATCTGCACGTGTAGAGGACGTTGCTTTGGCGGTCAAGGACCCCACTAGCCAATCGCCACATGGTGTTGTCAGTGTGCCAACTGTTTCTCGTGCTGTTGATATGCCCTAAACGACCGTCTGGCGTGTGATGCGTCGAATCCTCGGTTATTTTCCTTACAAAATCCATAGTCGTCATCAGCTGTCCGACGGGGATCCTATAGTTCGGGAAATATTTGCGTTGCAGTTTCTTGCCAGAATGGAAGTCGATGCTGCTTGGCCGTGGAACATCCTTTGGACAGATGAGGCCCATTTTCACCTGAATGGTCAAGTGAATACGCACAACTGCCGCATTTGGGCAAGTGAAAACCCACGCGCAATCCATCAAGTGCCCTTGAACCCTCCAAAGGTTACTGTATGGTGCGGTTTCACTGCAACATTCGTCATTGGGCCTTATTTTTTTTTTTTTTTTTTTTTTTTTGAAGAGGTGACTCCAACAGGATTCAAAACCTGCTCTGTCACAGGAAAACGGTATCAGGACATGTTGACGACGTTTGTGATCCCTGAACTGCAACAACGTGGCCACCTCCAGGACACGATATTTATGCAGGATGGTGCACTTCCCCATATTCTTCGTGGCGTTCAACAGGTGTTACGGGCAACTTTTACCGATGCACGTGTGATAAGCTGCTGTTTCCCTACAGCTTGGCCTCCCCGCTCGCCTGATCTCACACCATGCGACTTTTGGTTATGGGGATTTTTAAAGGATCGGATCTACCGAGAACACCCAGCCAAAGAATCTGTAAGGAGAAGAAGTAAAGGTTTCCCGAGGCAAATGTGGCTCCGTCAGACTGAAGAGACACTGTGTATGTCCCTGAAGCTTATTTTAAAGGGGCAATCCATCCACCCTCCGTACCTTTCTGCGCATGTGCGAAATAGCAGGCAAGAAACCGGCATGTCGTCAGCCATATTAGCAATCTTTTACCACGTTGTTCGAAGAGGTTCATTGAAAGTTTTTTTAAGTTCTTTTCTCTGGTTATTTAAGCTGATCATAAGATGGATGTTTCGCAAGGACGATCACCGGAATTCACCCGATTCTCTTTCTGTGAGGTAAGCTTGCTTTTTTAATTCGAAAACCTATCATAGATTTTAAAAATTGATTTTGTATAGTACATTAATTTTGATTCCCAAGCTCCAAAAATATTTTGTCTCATTGTATCACACAGCAGCTAGATTTTCATTCTTAATATATTAACTTTGCATTTTAGCATATGAATCTCAATTTATATAATTAATCATATGGCAAACAAATACTATAGTTTTTGCAGGCATATTGCTATTTCTTTCCAATTTTTTTTACTGAGTTTTAAGCTTTAAAGTCAACTAATAATAATATTACGACAAAACGAGCGATCAGGAATAAATTTGCCATTTATAATAATGCGGCAACTAATGGCATGTATGATTGCATAAATTAATTTTATTAATAAATTGTATTGTGCTTCAGCTTTAAATTTATGCTATAGATTACCAAATAATTTATCTGAGAAAATTTATAAACTTATTTAATATTAGTGGCCACTGAAGACTATTTTTAATGTAGTATATTGATAGTTATATACAATTTTTCGTATTTTATGATTATTTTTGAAAATTTTATATTCATTATTATAAAAATATAATTTTGATTTCTCTCAATATTTGATGTGGTTTAGTGAATAACAGACTAACTCAATCTATCTTTTACTTAGCAAACAACCCAAATCCTGGTATCGCTGTAGTGTTTGTGGGACAATATCTCGAAAAACACCAGACAGGAAATTTTTCAGATTTCCCAAGGATCCTATTAGGTAAATCATTTCTAAGTTTAAAAGAAACTAAGCTTTGATAATTAATAATATATATATATCTCAATTTTTGATAGAGAAGCAAATATTTCATGTATTTGGAATAATTTAAATAAATAGCTTGTTTTTTTCCATTAAGTGTTCCTCATCATGGACAAATAGTTCAGTGTTCTTCTGTAAATATTCAAGATAACTGTGCTTGTGATACAGTTGCTCCCAAAAGTGTTCATACACTTTAAGAATTTGTAAAAAATGCGCTGTAGCCCGGAATTGAATTTGATTATAAAGCCCAATATTTTCTCATATCTCGAAGTGATTTTGAATAAAACCAAATTTTTTAAAAATTTTTTTCTTCTAATATTTTAGAAGATAATTTTTGTAATTTATGTATTACAAGCTTGAATGCTGCAGGATATCCTACAAAAACTTACAGAAATTTAACTGCAATATTTCGTAATAGTGTCTGCAGATTTCTTTAAAGTGCACGAAGATTTTTGTGAGGTAACTTTTTTGTTACTTTTTAATTATTAATTCCCCCCCCCAAAGTTTTACTGTATTCTTATAATACTTTTATAGAATTTTGCTAAGATAAATTTATAGATATTAAAAAATTCTCACAGCACTATTTCACTGAAACATAAGTGTACGAACACTTTAGGGAACCACTACATATTAGTGTGAATAAGGAAGGAAACATTTTAAAGATGCACTTTACGAACAATGTGTACTTTTTATTGGTGCCTTATCCTTTTTTAATCATATTGTTAACAAAACTGTACAAAGAAATGCTAAATTGTTTAACTAGATACTATGACCGGTAACTACAATTTAACACAATATCTGCAAAATTATTGGTTTTCGTACATCAAAATAAAATTAGATGAAATGCAATCGTTTCAGAATTTGTTACTGATGTAAAAGGAATTTTTTAACAAGGTTAAATTTCTAATAACACTGAAAAGAGGTTCTTTTAATTAAAGAAAATAAAATTGTTTTTTTGTTTTCATAGATCAAAATAATAGAGAATTAGTATAAATATGTCAGAAATGTAATAAATCATATTATGTACATGAATTTTTCCTTAAATTATAATTTAATGTTTGTTCTTAAAAAACATATAACCCTTCTCGAGATTGTGTAACTAATGTATAAGGAATGTTTTTAGTTTGCTATTTTTCTACTAACACTGAAAATGGATTTATTGAAATTTAAAATATAAAATTAATGTTTTCATTTTTATAGATCAAAACAATGGGCTCCCGCATGCAGTAATCAAGACTTGTTAAATATATCACCAACTAATTTGTATAAAACTGCACTAATATGTTCGTCACACTCCAAAGATCATGATTACTGTTCACCAAAGATGCGATATTTACATTCCTGTGCAGTGCCGACAAAATTTGAACAAACAGGTATCTACAGTGTTTACTGTTATTATTTCAATATGCTTAACAATAGTGCCATCTAAGAAATAACTCATCAATAATAGTGGATCACCTGTCATGTTATGCTCAAAGAATACTGTGCAACAAAATTGATGGTTTGGATCGCCTGTCAAGACTTGTTAAATAAATCACCAACTGATTTGTATAAAACTGCACTAATATGTTCGTCACATTTCAAAGATCACGATTACTGTTCACCAAAGATGCGATATTTACATTCCTGTGCAGTGCCGACAAAATTTTGAACAAACAGGTATCTACATTGTTTATTGTTATTATTTCAATATGCTTAACAATAGCGCTATCTAAGAAATAACTCGTCAATAATAGTGGATCACCTGTCATGTTATGCTCAAAGAATACTGTGCAACAAAATTGATGGTTTGGATCGCCTGTCATGTTATGCTCAAAGAATGCTGTACAACAAAATTGACGGTTATTAGTCGAAATATTGACTGTTGATTTTTGGCAAAATTAAAATTATGTAAAATCCAAGCATACAGCATTTTTAGAATTATTATATGTATAGTGAAGGTGGAAAATAGGCATTTCTTGCAATTGCTATTTAAAAGAATTAATTTCTAATTTCATAATTTGAAACAATCTTCATCAGGATGAGCTGCAGCAATATTTATTTGATTCAGTGGATTATTTACAAAACTTCTTAATACCTATAGGTTTGATTTTCAAGTTAAGTATTTAATCTTATATTAATAAATGTGAGAAGTATTGAATATTTTATGAACAAAAAGAATGAAATTAGTTATTTTAGTAATTTATGTGCAACTTATGTAAGACTTTTTAAATGTAATCTTGTATTTGTTAATTTAAGTGAAATGCTTTTGGCTTTTGGTTGCAAACTTTGCTCTTTTTTCATAATGGTCATTCCAAATAATTAAAATTTCTCTTTTTTTTTCTTCTTTAAAGTTGAGGTCAGATAATTGTAATGTATTTCAGTGTTTTCAATTTATTTAGGGGTACTTTTAATTGTTTTTAATTATTTTTTCTGTTTTGGTTAGTTATATGCAAATTTTGCTTGTAAAATTTTAAATATGGATTCATAAAAATTCATTATGTGTTGCATGGTATGTGTTTTCTTCTTTTTTAAGCTTACAGAATTAAATGTACTCATTGGTCAAATAATTCTTTATTAAATAGATTTTTGGCAAAATTAAAATTATGTAAAATCCAAGCCCAAGCATACAGCATTTTTAGAATTATTATATGTATAGTGAAGGTAGAAAGTAGGCATTTTTTGTAATTGCTACTTAAAAGAATTAAGTTCTAATTTCATAATTTGAAATAATCTTCATCAGGATGAGCTGCAAAAATATTTATTTGATTCAGTGGATTATTTATAAAATTTCTTCCCAGGTTTTAATAACACCTGGAAGGTTTGATTTTCAAGTTCAGTATTTAATCTTGTATTAATAAATGTAAGAAGTATTGAATATTTTATGAAAAAGTAATGAAATCACTTATTTTAATAATTTATGTGAAATTCTTTAAAAGGCCTTTTAAGTGTAATTTTGTATTTGTTAATTTAAGTGAAATGCTTTTGGTTCTTGGCTGCAAAATTTGCTCATTGTTTTCATAATGGTCATTCCAAATAATTGTCTAAAAAATTTCTTGGTATTTGTGAAGATGCTTAAAATTATTTTGCATATGTATATTCTAAAACTTGAGAAATGTCAATAAAAATAATTTTTTTTACCTCAAATGTGTTATTCTTTGTTTTAATATTTAATAATATGCTTGATATGAAAAGAAAAATAGCGTTATTTATGTAATTAATTGCAGATTTGTTAGAAATCTAACATCACGGCAGTAGTTAATTTTGTTTTCTATTAATTCTGATGTTAGTTATAAATTAATGCTAGATATTATATCAAAAGAATAACAATTCTGTGAGTTTACAGAAAGAAGAGTTAAGGGGTAAAATAAGGAATATGAAAATAATAAAATTTATTCATTTATTTTGCAATTGAATTTTAGGATGTTCTATGCGAAACATCTAGACGATTAAAGATTAGAAGATAAAAGATCAGCTACACAATTTATCTGAAATGTATGAAAATAAAACATTTTGAGGAATTTCAAAGTAAAAAAAATTACTATCTCCTCGGACTGCGCTATTTAAATTCCACCCTGCGCTGCTGTTTCACTGCATAGCCGTGGCTCCTCGATATAGCGGCGCAGAGGCGAAACAAGTTTACATTGCGTCTATGGAAGCTTTCATTCTTTTCCTTACAGATTCTTTGACCCAGCAGCCTTGGCACAGCTGAAAGACGCAATTATTCGACATGTTCGTGGAATTAATGTGGACTTACTGCGTTCCGCTGTGGAACACACTGCTTTGCGAATGGAAAGAATTGTGGAGAACCACGGCACACATATAGAACATGTGTAGAATGTCTTGTTGATCTGCAGCGCCACCTATCGGCAACTTCTTGTACTTTTTTTTTTTTTTTTTTTGTTTAATAAATCTCAAGCGCATGATCTGAAGTGTCTGTTTCTAAAATTTCATCACATTATGACCCATACAACACTCTGCACAGGCCTCTGAGTTGGGAAAGTTTAATTTGGATAACCCTGTATATTAAAATGAAATGTCGCGTATTACATATTATGTAACATGTACGTTTCTATTAAATGTACCTTGAAAATTAAGTTTCTCAGTCGCCTCTGAATATCGGATTATTCCTTTCCTTTTCATACTTCCATATTATTCCATATTAAATTCTGTAGCTGTTAAAAGCTAAACCTAACTGCTGTATAGATTTCAATATTATTCGACATTGAATTCTGTAGTTATAAAAGCCAAGACAAATGTGTAGTTTTTAAAAATGTCTTTGCATAAGTCTTTGAATGTCAGTGTGCTATTTGGAGTTTTTCTTAAATATATTAAAATGAAATGTCGCGTATTACATATTATGTAACATGTACGTTTCTATTAAATGTACCTTGAAAATTAAGTTTCTCAGTCGCCTCTGAATATCTGATTAGTCGTTTACTTTTTATACTTCCATATTATTCCATATTAAATTCTGTAGGTGTAAAAGCTAAACCTAACTGCTGTTTAGATTTCAATATTATTCGACATTGAATTCTGTAGTTATAAAAGCCAAAAAAATGTGTAGTTTTTAAAAAAGACTCTGCATAAGTCTTTGAATGTATACAAATGCCTAGCACTAAGATTGGCCTTTATTTAAAATGTTACGTATGTAGTACGCCTAGCTGCTAAAACTACAATACGTTCTAAAATATCAAGAGGGCTAATCCTCTGACCTTAAAGGCAACCAGCATCGAGTGAAAACTTGTAAAACTGCAGTGGCAAGTGGCTTGCTTCCTAAAACTCCTTCTCTCTCCCTAACTCTTGGCAAAAAGCCACAACTTAAATACTTTTGCGTTAGATAGACAATTTGCATAAACAAGTTAAAGCATTTAATTCTGGCCGAAAGTAGAAAATAAGTGATAGTACAGTTTTAAAATAAAATAAACATTAGTAAAACTTAGGATCCTTACAAGATCACATCAGGGAATGAAAGAGCAGACGTCCTTGTGAAGCTTGACATCAAGAATTCCAGCATACAGGTCCTAATCTCAGAGGAAGCAGCGAAATACCATCTGAATCAGGCCTTGTTTTGGGATGATTCAACAACCGACCATTTCACCTACAGCATCTTCCCAGAGGTCATAATAAGAAGATTATAGGTTTATTTCTATATCCAGCAAGCTTCATCAACCACGGATGTTTTACTTCCTTCTTCTCCTGCTTCTTATACCAAGACGTTAAGCGCGTATGTGGAACGTCAGCGTTTTCAGTCAAAACCATCCACTACATAACAGCTAGTCTTCTGACGAAAGTGCTTAGGGTAAGATACTTCCCAAACACTACCAAAGGATGACTCTAAAAGCCCTCCTGAATGAGTGCTACTATCAGAAAAGAGTGAAAGATATAATAACCCACGACAATACAAATGGTTTAATTAAAAACAAGTAAATGTATCCGGAAACATCCCAACAAATAGATATTGTAGATAATAAGACGCCAAACTGTAAATATGGTATATATTATAAAAATGTCTTTTAATGTAACCATTTGTGAATTGCATAAGTTTCTTGTGGTCGAATAAATGGGAGAAAAGCCCTTTACTTCCTCGATTACAAGACCTGTAAATTACAAAAAGAATTTAGACAAAAGAGAGGGAAAAACAGATTGAAAAAAAAATAAGCAATCGAGAGACTGGCAACGACTGGTTTGCTATTCCCTGTAGTACATGTTAATAGCCAATATGTAGTACCTTTTAATAGCGGATCAGCTAAATGATAAATAAATAAAATAAAATAAATACCCCCAATTCTTCTCTTTGTGTGCGTGATAATTCCCATGGCACGATACTGCATATTTACAAGAACAGATTTGCTATTAAGGTATCGGCTGCCATGGTACATGAATACTTAGTAGGATGTTACATTCTACCTCATCGCTTAAACGGCCGCATATGCAACATCTTTCTACAAAAAACTTCTTTCCTACGCATGTTCGCCCACTCTTGTGGTTCCACCACGATGGAGCTCTATCTATAACGTCAGAAATTAATTGCACCGACGCTAAGGTCCTCCTCGATCGGATGGAGAGGGGGATCTGCGATCAGTTTTTACACTTGTAGAGACATTAGGTATTTTTTGGAAGCAGGAGACTTGAAAAATGAGCAACGCCCTCGCCGGAAATCGAACCACGGACCTCTGGAATACGCGCCCAGTGCGCTGACCACTACACTACGAAGGCGAGAGAAATACCTTATAATCTATTAATCGCCATTAATTTACTAAGAAACAGTTAAACAAATTGTTTTTGAGCTGGTTATTATTTTTTTCTACTTAGGGCTGGTTTAGGGACCCTATAACTGCCGCAGTTGCAGGGGCGCCAAGCTTGAGAGAGGCCCCCGCCGAGCATAAATATTAATAAATCTAAGCTAAACTTCTCATTGAAACAATACCTTTGTATTTTAAATTTTTAGAACATTGCATACACTGAAATTCCAGTTCAGCCATAGTGGTTAGTGACTCTGACTGCCATACCGAAGGACCTGGGATCGAATCCCAGGGAAGGTAAAATGTTTGTAAATGGACATGTTTTTCGTCCGTGTCTGTGCTGGCAATCTAAAATTGCAGAGAGTCTACAGTCCTCTCGAGAGGCTGAGAACCTCAGATTCGTTCCCCAGGATGCTCTACTTCAAAATTGGGGAGGGGGGGACCGAGCAAAGTCGTACTATCACCTGTATGGTGCCCAAAGCTTTTGCCAACGACAGGCACAATCTTGCCTCCTTGCCACGATGAATTACGTGGAATTGCTTTGATATCAGACGAGCGAGATTAGTCACAACAATAACAAGACAAAAATTATGAATGCAATATTATGCGTTATTGAAGAGTTCAGAGAAAATAAATTTGGGAAAGCTAAAGCAAAGGAACTGATTATATCTCTAGGCGGTGTTATTCAATTTAGTGATACCATATGTAGAATTATAAAAAGCAGTTTTCTTACGAAATCACAAATGAGCCTATTTTAACAAACGATGCTCAATAATAGCTCAGACGAAGGTGACACTGCTGTTATGTATTTCATATAAAAATTTGAGCAGTTAAGTCATTGCTTTGATGTGTTTTGTGTTATTTGTGATATTAAGAACTTGCCAAAAAATAAGGAATATCTCAACAGCTGTTGTAATGAGCTTGCAGATGCTCTAAGCGACCCAAAATAAAACACAAAAGATATAAATATGTTAGATTTAGGAGGGCTATGTTATCACAAGCCGCCATCAGTAGTTTGACATTCTTTGCCAACAATACTTCGGACATTTATGAAAAGGCATTTTCCCGAATATGTTGCACTGAGAATTTGTTTGTGCATGCCTGTGTCAGCAGCCTCAGCGGAAAGCAGCTTTTGAGAACTCAAGTTGATAAAAGAATTATTTACTGTCTTCAAAAAATGAAGAACGATTAATATGTGTTTCTGCAATAATAACAGAGAGGCAAATATCGCGTTCATTGGATACTGATAAATTAATTAAAATGTTTGCTGCTAAAGAAACATGAAATGTGAATATTCAAGAAATGTAAGGAAAAGTTATGTAAAAATGAAAGAAGTCAGGAAAAGAAAAAATATATATTACATGATTTTACGTGACAAAATTATGAAGCTAAAAGACAAATTATATGAAAAATGATAAAAGTTATGTTTAAAACTTAATCAGACTAACTAGTTCAGTAAATGTGTATAACATAGTATTTATTATAAAAACAAAAATAGATTAAAAGAAGCATGCTATAACATATAACGTACTAAGATAAGCTTTATTTTTTAAACCCTTTAAAATTTTCCATGCTGAAATTGTTAAATGTTTTACAGTTTTGAATTTATTGAAAATATGCTAAACAAATTGTGCATATTATAAAAGTGCTACTTATATTTTTAGCACATTTGTATTGTAATTGAAAACTATTCAAGAGGAAGATATATTGCATAAATACTAATAAACTTTCGAAATAAACTGCTTAGTGATAATAATAAATGTAATACTCTGCTCATGCCAAAGAAAGTATAATATTAAAAGGCATCCCCTTAGGAAGCTCCCATTTCCCAACTTGCGGGGGGGTCCGAAATTTCTAAAACAGATCCGGTTTCTACGTACTTAGTTCTATTAGTTCGTTTTCAATCAGTTCGGCATGTTAGTGGAACCTGTGTGAAATATTGATATAATTACAGCAGGAAAAGTCTGAGAAAAAATTTTCAAAAGAGTTTTATTATTGTTTATTCATAAATATATGTATTACCTGATAGAAAAACAGAATATATGCATAAAAATCTTCCGAAACTCAAAATTATTTTTGGAAAATTTGGGTAATAATCTCCCCTCGGATAATCTAAGTACAGTTGCATGGTCACATTAAGATAGAGATCTGACGTCTACAAATTTATAACTGGCGCAAGATATATGATGTCGGGATAAATCGTTATTATTCACAAAGAGATTTGTGAGTCAGAAAAGAAAAGAAACAATTAAAAGAAAAACAGATCTGCTTCCTGCTTTAACAATAATGTTATTTACTGCTTGCAGGAGCGTAGCTACATGGAGGTAGGAAGTAAGATGGAGTCGCCCTAAACAAGTTTCTCCGTACCCTGCTCTGAAGCACCGGCGATCCCTACGTGGTGACCAAAACATTGGGTCATTTACCATTGAGTTCTATGGGATTTGACGCGTTCGGGTGTAAATATTTTGTAATTACGTCGCAAATATACATATAAATGTATATATTTTCTTTTTCTACAATACTTCAGAGTCCTAAGTATGTGAAAACAACATATTTTTAAACAACATTTCATTCTGAACGGAATTAAATGCTATACTTTTCACAGGACAGTTTTCTCAGAATGGTTTAATTTGAATGAAATATTTTCACAAGTTTTCGTTAATTACATTAGAAAAAAAAAATTAAGGTAATTCGATTTTATTCGGTTAAGGTACAAAAATTAAGATCAAAGTTTATTGTATTATTAATATTAAAATTATGCATTATTTCTTTTCTATTTATAGAGCTTCTTCCTAAAATACTTTCTTAAATATGACATGATTTTTTGGCTTCTTTTAAATCGAAAAATGTAAGTCAATTTATAATTAATGCTCTATTCGGTTCATTTTAAATTAGAGAATTATTAGGAATTAGCGAAATACTTTAAATAAGTATTTCGCTAATTCCTAATAATTAAATAGGTATTAAATAGTATTTGACTTTCTCTGAACATTTCTGAAAGGGAATAAAATAAGTTTTTTTTTTTTTTTAAAAGTATTATTTAAAACTTGTAACTGAGTTATTATAAAATGTAAAGGGAATAATTCTTTTAATTATACTTATCAGATTTTTTTTTTACCCTTCATTTTAACAATACATATTCCAAAACTCTTTATTACGTTCTTAAGTGCGCATCTCATAGCATTTGCTTTACAATACCTTTTAACAGATTGCTTTCCAATACGAACAATTCTTGCTTAAATAGTTTTATAACGTATTTGTCAACAGGATTTCAATTTATGTTTACAATTAAATATTAAGGTTATTATATATTTAGATAACATTTATAATTATTATAAATTAGATAAATTTAATCATTAGATTTCTTCACAGTACTTTCACAGTTGTTTATAAGTGAATAAATTCTTCATTTCAAATACATTTATAAATAATTTAATGAATATTTAAGTATTTTGTCAAAGGCAGATACATGCTTTTTGCAAGCACATGCATAAATACCCATACATATTTCCTATTTATCATTTCCGGCATGTGCAAATCTTTAATTTCTGTGCATTCACTATATTTTTCGTGTAAAGTAATTTACACTAATTTAGCATACACCCGAAAGTTTTACATAAAAAACATATATGAATATAATTTGAATGAAAATTATAAGTATTATTTTTAATACCCACTCAAAGGTCAGTTTTTCTTCAAAATTCCTCCACGATGGCATCTCTCTCTTTAGGCAGATAGCCCTTGTATGCGTTACTCTATTTAATAAAAACTTAATCTGACCTATGTGCCTAATTACAAATATTTTATCATACATAATTTTATATTTACATTTAGCCATCAAGTTTCAAACTTTTCAAATCTTCTAGAAAATAAATTTTGGCAGATCTCTTTTAGCAATTTTCTTAAAATCTATATTTTTGTAGTGCAACAGCTTAGAATTTTATAAAACAAATTCATAATCAAAATCGCTGTTGTTAGTTATCGAAAAATAACCAAGATGTGATTTTTGCGTAAATGTCACAAAACTATACAAATTGCTATTATCCATCACACTATGAATGTTTCTTTCATGCGAAAGTGTCCCTTTTTCGATTTCTATGGAACTGTCGTGTGTCAAAATACTATCAGAATCTTGTCAAGCGAGCTTCTGAATGTAAACAAAGAACACCCCGTCTGGTGACCCAAGCTTCAAAGCAGTGCTTCACTTCTAGGGCGGAATGGCCCCTCCTCCCTTTCCTACCTCCATGCGTAGCTAGAGGGGGGCAAGAGGGAGCATCTATCCCCGGGCGCAGAATCCAAGGGGCGCCAAACTAATGTTACGACATTTTAGAATTAAATGTTTTCCATCCTTGGCAAGCAGTAGGGGGTGCGAAATCTTCAGTTGTCCCTTGGGCGCTGAAAACCCTAGCGACTGCTTGAAACATCTCAAATGTAATATGGCCTGCATTTTGATTATACTCTGTTACGCTTAGAGTGGTTCCTAGGTCAGAGTAAGAAACAAGAAATTACCCTTGAGAGTTTATTATTAAACGGCATTTATTACTCAAATCGTACGTCGAATCCAGCAGAGTTCATATTAAGTTCAACAGAACAACATATTTCTTAAAATTCTGCTTAATGGTTTTTCTACTCTATGAATTGCTTGGTTAATTGCGTATTTAGACTGAGGACTTTAACTACAAGCCTTTAATCCTCTCCCTTCAATAGAGGATGATTTAATTTTATCAAAATGTTAAGGGTGCCGCTGTTCTTGGGAGTTTAAATAATGACTTGTGCTGCCATCTAGTGTCCCCAAGGGATATAATAAGTCGCCGATGGCAATATAAGTGGTTTAGACAAAATCTATAGAAGAACATCTATAGACCTGACCGTTGACCTTGATGGTTTCTCTGGCCTTCAAACTCGAAGGGTTTACCCATAATTTGGATTTTTGCTCAACGGCCAGTGGCGGTAATTATTTAATAAGCGCTATTGCAACAGAAATTAAATAATTCCGGTTAAAATGAATATGCGACGCAACTGCCACACTTAGAAGGTTCTCTTAAATTCCATCGATAAGTGAAAAATTGAAAATTTTGCTGTCGAACTGGAGAAAACTGAATTTTAAAACGCAGGCAGAATTGGGAATTAGCTTTGTTCCTGAGGCCATTTGGTGGTCTATTAAAAACCTTGTTGATTTAGCAGCATTTTAAGCTGCGATTTTCTTCCTTGTAAAGTGGCGCTATCTGTGCATAGAAAATGTAACTAAGTCAATAAAATTTAAGGCATTTTTGAACAATGTAAATGTGATGCAATAATACTGCATGCAGAAAGCATTTAGTGAGAAGCAAACTACACTATTTTTATTGAACTGTGCATTGGTTAAATTTAAATAATTTTTGTACATTAAATGCAGATTATTTTTAAAGGCTAAAATATATTTTACTTGAAAGGATGAAAAAAAGGGTTGGGGTAGAAATTTCGAGCTGTACAAATTCGGACCATCGCAGAATCGTAGTAATTGTTTGCATCAAATTCTATATTCTGTTTTCTTGTTTTCCCCAATCCCTTTTGATATTACAATGAGAAAGGACTTACTCGTAGAATAGCAAGTAGCCTAGCACAAGTCAGTTTTATTAAATCCAATTCTTAATAGTAGCTGATCAAATATAATTTTTCTTTATTTGATGGATGCCTTTAAAGATAAATAAATAAATTTTACCAATCTTAAACTATGCACAGGGCCAGCAACACAGGCTACTTCTAGTTTGCATATCGTTCATCATTTGAAATTGGTTTATTCCACATTGCAATGACGAGTATAATGTTTTACTTCTTACAAATGAGAACCTATAGGGTTAGATGCAACTTTTGTGATTATTTCTTAGCTACAAATATTTTAGAACTATCACATTCCAGAGGCGTATCCTGAATTTCCATGAAGGCGCTGTCCATGCCACTTATAACCAAATTTTTGAAAAATTAAATTAATGGGAAATATATATACATCTAAACTGACGTATTATTTATGTTGAATATTACATATCATATAAAATAATGAAATGCATAAAATAAAAATTTTAAATTCACCAGTTTTGAGGACTGAAGATAAAATCTTTATAAAATTTTGAAATAAGTTGAGATTGTTAAACAGTTTCTCTTAAGCAGAATTCATTTTTTTCCTGATTTATAGAGACCGCATTAAAGTGACCGTACAAATGTAATCAATTAGTCAATTTTATTAATCAGTTATTGATTCTTAGTGGTGAAAATGGTCAGTGCTGCTAGTAGAGTTCGTGCTGATAACTGACAGAATTCGGGAAGTAAACATTTTACTCATAATTTAAATATTGCTGGTGGTATAAATTTAAGTACACAGTATTAATTTATGTACATGTTCAGTCTCTACCTGAGGAGGGAAATAAAGAGAAGTCAATTCATATATTTCGTTTTACGTAAGCAGTGCTAAATTTATTTAATAATTGTTTAATGTATAATTTTCTCTAAATTTTATTAAAAACATTTCGGCAAAATTAGATTTAAAAAAGAATACTGTCCTTAAAGCTTTGATCTCTGATGTGAAGATTTCTTCTTCTTACCGCTTCCCTCTTCATTGTTTAAACTGGAAATTATAATGTCAATAAATAGTATTTTACTTCGAATTCTTTCGCGTATCATAAGAACACGTTTATAGACACGAACTAGTGTTAAGTGCGTACGAGTTCGTAATTGATTGAATGCACACAGAATCGATGAAATTTATTTTTCCAAAAATACTTTACAGTTCTTGGACTTTTCACGCAAAATTACTCTTACAGCTCTTGTCAAAATGACAGAGCACAATCAAACTAGTACGAACATTGAACTCAAAGTAATGTTAAAGGCCTCAAAAGCATAAACTCGCACAGTAATTCCTCAGTACTGCAATATGCAAAAACTGCAGTTCATGCATAAGATCTATACTATTTACTATATCCGTTTGATTTTTATCAATTAATGCTTTTTGTAGTTTTTGACATAAGTTGAGCTGATCTTGTAAATATATATGTGAACGAAAATACGCGATGCCGATGCGTGTGTAAGGGTAAACGCCGGTGCGGTGCCGTAGACGCGTTCGACAAATTACTTAATCCTTATTTTGTGTCTACTGTTGCAATCGTAGTAATTTGTGCACCATTTATCTTTTTTCTGATTTTTTTTTTTTTTTTGTTTTTTTTTTTTTGTTGTTGATTGCTTGTTGTTATTGTTCTTCTACATAAAAAAATTTAAGTGCAGTTACATATTATGTTAAATTTAGATTAGCTTTTTAATTCAGAAAAGCGACGATTTGAGCATAGTTACTCGAAATTACTTTATAATAGTTATTTTCTACTTTTATTTTAATTCCACTTTTTCTATTTTAATTTTTCCTCAGGTGTAGAAAAGAAAACAGAAAAAAAAACTGTCTAGGTATCAGAATTTAATGAAGAAAACGAAAGTGAGAGGAAGACTTAATAAACCAAAACTTTAAAATTACTCAGTTTTTGAAAAACCCAGAGAATACCCAAGCTGACGCTACTAGCACTAGTTGTCCATCAACGTGTCAGCTACCATTGAAATTACCAAACGAACCTAATAATCAGAAAGAAGTGTTTTCACCCGGGAATTACTTTTAACTTTGATACAGCCGTTCGAAAAAACAAAAGAAATACTAGTGAAATCTACAATTTCTGCAGTAGATATGCATTTGCCTGTGCCTGATAATTCCGGATTACGCCCAAGTGCATTATTGAAATTCCAAGTTCAAGCCTTAATAGAAAATGGTCTTGGATATTATCAAAACCTAGTTTCCAGTTTCAGTTTTCCAAAAGGCAAAAATAAACGTAATTTTTTTATATGTACTTTTGTCGAATCTTGACAAACAACGGAAGCCTTAAAAGCTTCTAAAAAAAAGCTGAAAAGAATTCTGTTTATTGTTTCTGTTGTAAAATTTTTAACAGTTTCAGCAACGTAAAATTATGCAGTTTTGAATTTAAGGACTGGAACCACTTAAATGAACACTTCATGAAAAAAATAAAACTCATTTCCAGAATCTGCATCTTTCGTCCACTTTCTTAAAACGATTAAGAAAGAATAAACCTGTTGATTCAGAATTTCAAAATTTATTTTAAAAAAAGAGAGACTAAGCATTGCCGCGATGTTATTGAAAGAATTATCTATGCCCTTCAGTTTCTACCCAAAGAAAACTTAGCCTTCCTGGGTTCCGTAACAAATTATTCGAAAGAAATTTTTAAAGTGTATAGAAATGATAACAAAATCTGACGCTATCATGTCTGTATATACTAATAAAATTCAAACTCAAAAAATTATTCCTCATTACCTTGGAAATAAAATTCAAAATGAAACAATTACCTTATGAGGGGATAATATAAAGCAAATTATTTTAAATAAGGTCAGACATGCAAAGTATTTTTCTATTTTACTTGATCGTGCCTCTGATGATCTCAAGAGCAGATATCAATTTGTATGAGGTATCTTAATTTAGAAAATACAGACATGAGTATTGAAGAAAGGTTTTAGTATTTTGGTGTTACAACAGTTACGACCGGTAAAGGACGAACAATATTCTCATTAAAGACTTTAGAAGAAAATGGTTTAGATATTAGTAATTTACGCGGCCAAGAATACGACAATGGTTCACACATGAGAGGTAAGCAGTTTTCGAGTAATTATGCTGAAATCATTGCTTTTCCGATTAAAAACGTTAACCTAAGTTTAACATAATATGTAACTGCACATACCTTTTTTTATGCATAATAACAGTAACAACAAGCAATCAGTAAGAAGATAAATGTTGCACAAATTACTACGATTGCAACAGTAGACACAAAATAGGGATAAAGCAATTTGTCGAATGCGTCTAGCCTTACATACGCATCGGCATCGCGTATTTTCACTTTCAAACAAGACAGAAGAGAACACCAGAGGCGAACTCCTGCGCTGGTTATAACTTTTGGTCAAATAAGACAGTGTGTTAGGAGGAAGGGGCACTCAGATCTGGCAGTTTCGAGGCTGCCTTAACACAGTTAAACGCCCCAACTCCTAGAGTCAATCCAAGAGGCCTCTAACTTATTGGTCGAGACGACGAGCTAAGACCAAGCTGAGTCAACAGGAATACTCAGCAACTCACATCCCCATCCTGAAGGGATAGTAAAAACATCAGCCATCAACAGGGGCCCTCAACCCCGGGCAGCAGAACGAAGTCACTTAAACACTGTCTGACAGACCGAACCACCAATCCGACCTGCTAATATTACATCATGGTATATAGACGTCGGCTTTAGGCGCGCCCAGGGAGAAACAAGGGAAGAATATGAATATGGAGTTTTGAGGCTCCAGGCGCCCACTGGAAACCTCAAGCAGTTTAAAGGTTCGCTGAATTCGCCTACTCTACCGATGGGGGTGTTTCGCCCCGGACAACCATCAATATCTGACTATATAGCTTCACCACAAACAACGGAACTGACAAAACAGTACCATGTGGTCCCTGCCGAGCCTGAAACAGCCATCGACAGCGATGACTCCAGTGCTATGGAGACTGATTTTAAACACTCGTGGCCGAGACTGCCTAGGTACTGATCCTAATTAGTAGCTTCTCAGGTTTTACCTGAGTCTACCCCCGGATGGGCGCTCAAATGAGACAGGAGGCAGGAGATCACTGGGTGAGCAGCTGTGCCGCCATGAAGACTTTCAGTTTTATTGCTCACTTAGTGGGACAATGTTTATTTAAATTTTATAATCTGTACAATATATGAAATTTGGATATATACATTAAATCACTATAGATAAATTAAATAAAGCTATGAAAAATGTTTTGATATACTATATACATAAAAATTAAGTAAATCTAATTTGAAAGTTCTGTAATAGTTGCGGAGATGAATTAGAGTTTTTATGAGTTCATAAGTGTTTATGAACAGTTCATAGGAATCTGAGTTCATAAAGATATTAAGTATATAAGTTCAATTAGTACAACGTAATTAGAGTTCTTAGAAGTTTATATAGTTATTTAAAAAGGTTAAAAGTTCATAGGTTCTTTTTTGATATCTTGAGTATCAATAAGACAAGACCAAAAACACTTTTAAATAAGAGCAGAATTTTCCTGTTCAGAGCAGCAGCGAGATGGACTGCTTGTTTTAATGACTGCCCAGCGCCTTTCTGACTCGGCGCCGTCGTGCGCCGTACGACCCTGCACCTATTGTCGGCGTGGGCCTGAACAGCAGGCTAAGGCGGCTATGGAGAAACGTGAACTCACGTACAACCAACTCTGGCACTTCCCTCTTGAGCGAAATCCCGATTCAAAAATTATGTTCCTTTTAATGTCTCTGAATGTTAGGTATACATTTACTAGAAAAAGTCATTACTTAAAATGTTGGACCTCCCACCCAGTGGCTGAATGATTAAGACCGCTGAATACTGATAATTCGAAATCTGGCAAACGAGCTGGATGCATAGGTGTTTTCTGTGTTTTTTCCCATGAATAACTTAGATACGAGTAAGTTTGTCTCAGAAAATCTTCTAAGAAGGCATCCCTCTCCTTGGGCTAGTGGTTCCGGAAACTGTGGTGCGTGTATCCCATTGGAAGTACGCGACGGCTTAATCAAGGGTATGGGAAAAGTTAACAGTAATGGCAGAAACAACTAAGTATTACAATAAATACGGATAAAAAAAACTCATATGGACATTACATGACTTCCTTGTACGGCCTGTTAAAATATACACATTTCTTCGAATTTCATTAGAAATATATCTCTCATTCAATTAATTTACTTCTCACTTTGAAGCGTAACAACTCAAAACATTTTCATTAAAAATTGTAAAATTCAGAAAAACCACCAAAGGCAGTTAAAAACAGGTAAAACAAATTCAATATTTATAAACAGGTAAAATCAATATTTCTTTAGTAAATATATATATATATATAATTTAAAGTAAAGTAGAAAGAACAAACGATAAAAGACCCATGTGGTAAAAAATTTTGCGCATTGTGCTGCAAAATTAAGGAAATTAGAAGATAAATTTTAGTACGCACGCTAAAAAGTTGCTAAAAAGCTATGGCTCCGCGAAAACTTCAATATAAGCAAATTTAGTTGCAATTAATTGTGTTAAAGGAGAAATATACAACATTTGAATATTTACAAGTAAAATTTAACAAAAATAGTAAGCTATATGTTAAACTAATTAAGTATATTTAAAACATAGTAAAAGTACTAATCAATTGATCGAGGTAAAAATAAAAATAAAAATTAAGAAGCGGTAAATGGTTAATTAGCCCAATTCGAAGTTCATTTTGGCACGTCAGGGGAAATTTTTTTAATGAATTTCGAACTAAGCTAATTCCATCACGCGTTTCGCCGAAACAGACAATTGAAACTGTACGCGACACATTTTTCAATGAATTAAATAATCTATGTCAAAAACTTTAGTCTCAATTCTCTGTTCCAATTTCCCGACGCGTCCGCTTACATTAACACATTAAGGTGTAAAAAAGATAATAAATAAATAATGGAAAGGAAATGCCGATGTACAGAAAAAAAATAGCGATGTGCTATTAGTCAAAATATACAAGATCTTACGGGTGGACCTGCGAGCTCAAAGAGTTAATACTTTGTAAAAGTACCGTAAATTATATTTAAATCAAAACGGAAAAGATAATATAATAGACGAATTGAAGCAAGGGTCTTGACAAGACCTAGAAAAAATCCTTTAGAGAAAAAAATTATTAAAAACAGACCTATATCATTGCCGTCTTTCTTGGTCAACGAGGAAACTCGAAAAGGCAAACCCCGAGCGTGCCCACTGCCCTCCAACTTGCCGGATGACGTTGAAAAGGGGAAACAACGTCACTGGGAAATAGCCAATGTAAAGTGACTGACCGTTGGCAAAAAACCTGACTCATTGCAAAGGGGGGTAAAATGTGTTGATAAATGCGGAAAAGGTTCAAAATGGCGTCTTGTCTTAGTAGTTTGAAAAAAATTGGACTGGATAAAAGAGAAAATGGCTAATTCAACACAATATTACCTAAAATGGCCTCTAAAGTCAGCAGAAATAATGAAAAAATAGTAATTTGTTAATTAAAGTCGTAATTCTTCAAGCTAGAGGGCGTTCAAGCTGTCAGAAACGAAATAGCCCATAGCAGAATAGAATTGGCCAGCAAATGTTTAGAATTTATTTAAAAATAGAATTAAAAGTATTGTGCCAAATTTTAAAAGGAAAAATAGACGTAGTGACAGGAATTATTTGTACATTTATACATTAGATCTTCAGAATCAGCCATCCACTTTATACCGTCCCATAGGGCTTTAAGCATAAAATTTCATTATCTAACTAAAAAAATCTAAAAGATGGTAAGGTTAATGCCAGCTTTTTTTAACGTATTTTTAATTACCTTTTGAGGGATAAGGTTATTTTTCAATATTGTGACGAAGTATAGTACTTCTTCTTGAAGGTGTTTTGTTGTATTGCAGATTCTTTTAATTCTAAGCAGCTGTGAGTAAATTGTGTTGAGGATGACTCTTTTAGAAATATTGGAATTCCAGTTTGTTAATTTAAGTGCTGAAAAGTTGAATTCTCTTCGTTTGTCATAGACTTTCAAAAAATTGTAATCTATAATATGCAAATCAAGGTAGACTATATCATGTTGCACGGTATTTGTAGTATTAAGTTTTAGGCATGAAGGATAGATATTAGCATTTTCAATCTTGTTGAAGTTGTTGAAGGCTATTACATCATCAATGTATCGAAAGATGTGTTGGTAAAATTTATGATCTTCCTTATTAGTGAACGTATAAAAGTCAATTCTTTTGTAAAAAGAAATAATTCACACGCAGCAGTTGAAAAATTACCTCCCATAGAAATTCCCTGTATTTGTTTAAATATGTTGTTGTTGAATTGAATATAATTATTGAAAAGTGCGCATGAAAGAAAAAGTTGCCATTTTTCAGCATTTAATATTGTAGAAATTTGGGGAAATAATTCAGGAAGAGCAAGTAAACTTTTATTAATTTCTTCAAGTGGCAAAGTAGTATAGAGGTTTTCAAAGTCGTAGCATTGGATATGCTCTATTTTAAGTGTATTTAAGGTTATTAGAACATGTTCGTTACTTGAAATCATCCAGTTGCAATGTAGATCTTTAAAATCATAATTATTAATGAGGATACGTATGAGATGAAGTTTTTGTGCAAAGAGATAATCTATTCCTTTAGATAACTTTTGGTACTATTGGCAATGAACCTAAATTTGACCGGAGTCTTATGAAATTTTGGTAGTGCATATAGATTTGCAAATTTATTATTATACTTGCGAGGACGGATTTTAAGTTTTTTTATGAAGTGCATTAAATTTATTGAGAAGAATTTTAGTGCTGGTAGTAATCTTTTGATAGGTGCAAGCGCTTTTCAATTCTTTATTCAGAAGGTCGAAATAAAACTTTTCTCAAATAACACTAAAATTGTTGCTAGCTTTGTCAATCTTTGTAATGATAAAGTTATCTTGCTGTTTCTGAATAAGAGTCTCTGGATGCCTTTTATTGTGTAAATAATTGAAATTGGGTAACTTGAGAATCATATATATAATAATTTATTTACTAAAGAAATACTGATTATATTATCTCCTAATATTAATTTTAGTAGAAGTATCTAAAAAGAGTGAACCCATAGGTAGGAAGTTTAATTCCGAAAATTGTTTTAAAGTAACTTGAATGTCAATTGTTAAAAATGTTTTACGGCGTCTTGAAGTAAATCACGAATAACAAAATTTCAAACTCTGAAAAAGAAATTAAATTAAAAGTAAGTAATTATTGCTATTGATCGAAAATTAGTTGACTTTTCAAGGTGAACAAACCAACTCCCGTTCAATGAACAATAATTAATAAATAAATACGGTGTTTCGTCTTTTACTCAAGTAATAATGGTGATGCCAAACTGGCAAATTAAGTTAGGCCAGATATTTCCGTAAAGTGTGTGATATCTGGCGACTGTTTGGCGATCAACAGAGCATGCTTGGCGCAGGTAGCTCTTCTTCGAGAAGGGTTAATGTATTTATTAGGAGTTGCATGTTAGCCTCGGAAGAGGAAGGTAGTAGATTGTACTATGCGGTAGGAGCGACGTACTGCTCTGAGTAACTATTATATTATGCTTTGAATTATATATTTAATAAATGTTTGTTTCGTCTTGCTAAATGGTGCCTTATTAAACCATGAAGTCATCACAACACGCTCTCTTACGAGAACCAGAGAGGTTAGAAGCTTAGAGCGTTGAAAACGGAAGAGGCGTAAAGTTAAGCCTAACTAACGAAAGAAGTGTTCATTTGCAAAAGAGAGTAAAAACGTGAGAATTATTTAATCGAGAGTTTGAAAGGCTTGATTCTAAAGGAAAATAGAAGAAAATGTTCAAAAACGCAAAGAAAGAGGATTTAGTAACAGTTCTATTGGAAATTGGCGAAGAAGCATCCCCAGATTTGAAGCTGGTAGAACTGAAACACAAACTCCAGAATAGCAAGGAATACATCGAAGATGCTGATTTCGTGAAAGAAATTCTGATTACTACAGTGGAGAATAGAAAAAGAAAAGAAGAAATGGAAAGAATGCAAATGGAAGAAGAAAGAATAAGAACAGAAAGAGAACACGAAATAGAACTAGCGAAGATTCGAGCAACTCAAAATGAAGGAAGTAGAAGTCCAACACCTTTAATCCAAAACACAGAACGAGAAACCGAAATTTCCCTGGACAAGCTGATCAAAGGAGTAGAAACACTGACTATACCAGTACCGAAGAGAGCAGAAGAATGGAATATATTTTTCGATTCTATCGAAAGAGCATTTAAGCACAAGAAGGTTCCTGAAGAATACAAATCAGAAATATTATTGAAATTAATTGGAGAAAAAGCTTCAAATGTTCTTGTTTATATAAAGGAGGAAGATCTGCAAAATTACGAAAAAGTGAAAACTCTTGTTCTGAAGGAATATCAACCTACTCCTCAAACCTGTTTAGAAAACTTCAGAAAAACTAAACGTTATTCCGGCGAAACGCATATCCAGTTCGCTTCAAGACTAACAGCTACATGGGACTATTACTGCAAGTCAAGAGAAGTAAAGGATTTCGAAACACTCAAGGAGTTAATTATTTCCGATAAATTATTCCAAGCATTAGATGAAGAAACAGCTGCACACGTCGCAATACGCCAAGGAAATAAATGGCTGAAGCCTCAAGAATTAGCTACAGAATGTGATATTTATTTCACGGCCAAAGGAAAATCTTTCGACGAAGTTCGAAATGGAATTAAGCGATCACCGAGATTCCTGGATACAACATGTGCACACGACAAATATATTCCACCACCCATGAGAAAAGAATATCCAAAACACGAAAGATTTCACGCGAGAAGAAAAGAATGTTATATTTGTGGAAATTATCAACACATCGCGAGAGATTGTCCAGACAAAAGAAGAAAGAACGAAACTGCAGTAAATAAGAAGGGAAAGGATGATTCCAAAACTCAAAAAAATTCAAACAGAACATCAAAAGAAGAAGCCATCGTAGCTAAAGTAGACTCATCCCATCTACGATCTGAATTCGCAGAACGCATCGTTCAACCACTGCAAAAAGTAGATATTTTTATTAACTCTGAGAAAATCGAAGCTATCGTAGACTCTGGAACGCAGATAACGATCGTACATTCATCGCTCATTCCAAATTTAGAGGAGAGAGAAGGAGGTAAAATATTGCTAACACCTGCTTTCGGACAACCAATTGAAGCAAAAGTTTGCCGTGTACCTATTTACCATAAAGATCATGGAAGCAATATATTTAATTTTGTGGATACATTAATTGCAGTGACTGATAAGCTAAATGTGCCTTGCCTAATAACTCCAGAAATATACGAACTGTTGATTAATCCTGCGGCAGAAGAACCAAACGCAGAAAGAAATAATTACGGAAGCGAAAACTTACAAACTTTTTTCGCCAATGCACAGTCAAACGACAGCGTCGATTCCCCCCCGCTAATGCTTATGGAGGAGAAAAACGAAGAGGAGGAAGGGAAGAAGGCGAGTGTTTATGTAAACACAGACTTATCGTCTGCTGAACGCCTACGCGAAGAGCAAGTTAACTGTCCCTCGCTGAGAGAAGCATGGAAGCTAGCAATAGAAAAAAAAGGAAATTATTTATTTATTGATCATCTTTTACATCACCAAGAAAAAATATTAGGACAGAATGTTTTTCAGTTAGTAGAAGAGCACAAGTGTTGGAATTAGCACATAGTTCCATTTTCGGTGCACATCTTGGGATAAGAAAAACAAAGGAGCGAATACGATATTCATTTTATTGGCCTGGATTAGCACAAGATGTTGAAACCTTTTGTAAAACGTGCAAAGATTGTCAGTTGAAAAGTCCAGAAAAGCGATCTGACAAGATTCCCATCACACCGGTCAGAAGGCCAGGATTACCTTTCGAAACAGTTAACATCGACATTATTGGACCTATTGAACCTTCCTCTGCTAGGAAACATAAATATGTGTTATGTCTGGTAGATCAACATTCCCGATGGCCAGAAGTCATTCCACTGAGAAGCTTGACAGCAAAAGCCACTTGCGACGCGCTTTTGGAGATTTTCATGAGAACAGGAATCCCTAATACAATAGCTAGTGACAACGGAAGTAACTTCGTTTCAAAATTAACTAAAGAATTCCAGAAAAGACTAGGTTCTCACCCTAGGTTCTCTACACCTGCTTACAGTGCTTCAAATGGATTAGTAGAAAGATGGAACAAGTCCTTCAAGCAAATGTTACATCATGTCATCAGGACTGATCCTTCGAATTGGGATAAGCACATCCCATACCTGCTCTTTGCATACAGAGAAGTACCAAACTGCACCACGGGTGTCTCACCATTTCAGCTGATGTATGGAAGACAACCAAGAGGTCCTTTAGCAGTACTGAAGTCTTCATGGTCAGGAGAAATACCTATACCACCTAATCTAAGTGAATCGGCAGTGGATTACTTACAACTTTTAAAAATAAGGTTAGAACAAGCAGCCGAACAAGCCAATTTAATTGCAAGTGATAAACAACAAAAATATGCTGAGTACTTTAATCGGAGATCAATACCAAAAAATTTCAAAATCGGAGAACAAGTTTATTTACTCATACCAGATTCAAATAACAAACTCTATGCACGATGGACTGGTCCAGGAGAAATCGTGAATCATTGCCCACCTCATTCCTATAAAGTAAAACTACCTGATGGAAAGATCAAACATGTTCATGCAAATAAAATTAGAAAATTCCAAGCTAGTGTCAATGCAGTTGGAGTGATATTTGAAAATGAAGAAGAATTTGGAGAAATTATAACTTTACCAGGAAAAGATCTCTCGACCCCCCTGGAAGATTTTAAAATAGATGCAAATCTGAATTTAGAAAATTTGAATCCGCAGCAGAGAAGAAAATTGATAGCTCTTATCAACAAACACCGAGCACTATTCACCGGAAAGCTGAAAATAGCTAAAGTTGAAGCTCATAAAATTAGATTAATACCCAATATGGAGAGGAAGAAACCTTACATTTATAGGATTCCTGAAGCATTGAAACCCAAGGTCGATGAAGAAGTAGAAGAATTATTGAAATCGGGACTAATAGAAGAAAGTAATGCAGAAATAGCTCATCCAGTAGTTTGTGTAAGCAAAAAAAAATGGAGATATCAGATTGTGCTTAGATTATCGAGCTTTGAATGCAGTGACGAAGCCAGATGACTTTCCTATGCAAAATGCCATTGATTTAATGTATAGTATAGGAAGAGCCAACGTCATAACAACTTTAGATTTGCTGAAAGGATATTGGGCAATTCCCATGGAGGAACAAAGTAAAGAGTACACATCGTTCAAAACTCATCGAGGTCAATATCAGTTTAAAGTGCTACCCTTTGGATTAAGGAACGCAGCAGCAACTTTTCAGAGAGTAATGAATAACGCGCTGAAAGAATTTCAACAATTTTCAAGAGCCTATATTGATGACATAGCTATATTTTCCACGGATTTCGACACTCATCTCCGACATCTGGATAAAGTTTTTACCAAACTAGAGTCACTGGGATTTACTATCAATTCGAAGAAATGTTCGTTTGCAAAACCTCAAATTAAATATTTAGGACACATCATTGGATCAGGAAAACATCAACCAGATCCCGAGAAAATAGAGGCAATCAAGAAGCTGGAAACGCCGAAAACGAAAAGAGATCTTAAAAGTCTGTTAGGACTATGTAATTATTATCGCGATTATATCCCAGGGTATGCAGAGATCGCCTACCCACTCACAGAACTCACGAAAAATAAACAACCGGAAATACTCGAATGGAAAGAAATTCATGAGTCAACATTTCAACAACTGAAGGAACGATTAGCGATGTCAACGGAGCTGATCACCCCAACACTGCAGGATGCGTTTGTCATTCATTCTGATGCATCCCAAATCGGAATAGGTGCATGTTTGTCACAGCAAAGGGGAGAGAAGCAATTTCCCATCTGCTACGCGAGCAAGAAATTATCGAAACCTCAACAGAGCTGGCCGACAATAGAGCGAGAAGCTTATGCTATAGTATGGGCATTGAAGAAGTTTGAACCTTGGATATTCGGTTCATCGGTGAAAATTGTGACTGATCATAATCCTCTAGCCTTTATAGTGAGAAATGCTCCGCAATCGTCCAAATTACAACGATGGGCCATAGCTTTGCAGAAATATAATCTCGAAATAGAACATTGCCCTGGAAAAAAACTGTCAAACGCGGATGCATTATCCAGACTTCCCACTTGTGAACTTTGAACATTAATTTACTGTTCATCTTCACGAACATTTTGTATAGTTAATAATTATATAGTTTTCTTTGCTTTTCATAATCATTTTACAATTCTGTGCAAATAAGATGTTTATGTAATTTGAAATAGAGAAATTATTGGATAACAAATATTCGAGGTAAGTGGTAAATTTAGATATTTGTCTCCCAAGGATTTAAATCATGCTGCAGCATCATTAATTAAAAGGAATGTTAAGAATATAATTTTATATATATATAAGAAACTTAATAATTTTACTGTCATCATTGGAATAATACTAGGGTATATTTTAACATGTTTATAAAAGAAAATATCAACTTGGTTTCTTTGAATTAAGAATTGATAAATTGTTACAATAATAATAAGGTTCGGAACAAGTGAAGTTAAAAATGATTTATCTATGTTTATATATAAAAATGTGTTATCTATGTTTATGTAGTAAATTGAGGTATGTCTATAGTAATTGAGATTTGAAAATTAGGATAGAATGTATAAAAGTATATGTAGTTTTTGTTTCTTTTTCACGTTGATCGCAAACAGATGCTAGATTTTAGTTTCCAGATTGCTGATTGATTTGTAAATAATATCAACAACAATCTTACGACGGGGGTGTGATATCTGGCGACTGTTTGGCAATCAACAGAGCATGCTTGGCGCAGGTAGCTCTTCTTCGAGAAGGGTTAATGTATTTATTAGGAGTTGCATGTTAGCCTCGGAAGAGGAAGGTAGTAGATTGTACTATGCGGTAGGAGCGACGTACTGCTCTGAGTAACTATTATATTATGCTTTGAATTATATATTTAATAAATGTTTGTTTCGTCTTGCTAAATGGTGCCTTATTAAACCATGAAGTCATCACAAAGTGAATGTATTTAGAACCAAAGTAGAGTAAAAAATAACTCGTTCTGCATTTTCGCTAATACAAATTTTGAGTGAAAAGCATTTTATGTAGTAAAATTGATAAAATACTTGAGTAACTGTCCCCCGACACCTTCGCTTTTATGCATGTTAATTCAAATCTATTTGTAGAAAAATTAAATATTGGTAATCTTAATTGGAATTATGAAATAGAATTCAAAGTAATTGAAATAAACATTAAAAAATTAAGATACATAATGCTATCTTTGCAAAATCAAATCAAATAATAAAAATTGAAAAATTAATATATATATAATAAGAAAAAAAGGGAATGTACATGAAGATATAAAAGGCCAGAAAAAGCATTAATTAACGTATGTTCTTTCTAGTGGGATGTGGGCAAAGTGCTTTCTTCGGTGTCTTACTCAGAAGGGTTGTGTGTCCGAAATTCCTTATCGGCAGCGGGGGCTTTGAATTATTTCAGGCGGCGAAACTTGTGAGATGTAATTTATGTGACATGGGAGGGACGTTTGTTGCGGAGTTCTTATGTGAGTGAAAACGTCTGTTGAAATTTTGAATATACTAGTGAATGGAAATTAATTAACTGCTGGAATTAATTTCCATTCACTAGTATATTGTCGTGTCGGAATGAGGAAGAAATTCAAAAAAGGAAAAACGTAATTTTCACTGTTAAAGAGCTATTTGACAGACTGAAGATTATGAAATAGGCCCTTTTTTTTTTTTTTTTTTTTTTTTTTTTTTTTTTTTTTTTAGTAACAGCATAAGAAATGTCTGGAAACAATTAGCTTTTTACATTACATACAACTTTGTAATTACACTATGTACAAATCCTCCAACTGATAGTCGTCCAACTTATACCGCCTTCTCAGGTTTAGGAACAAATTATCATATTTCTATCAGTTAAATGATTTAGAGTGAGTATTTAACGCCTGCTATCTTTTAAGACAATGGTTAATAAATTGATTAGGTATTAGATTATTTTTGAGAATTTTAATAGGGAGCAAAATTTCGCGTTGTAGATCTATATCTGTGCAGATATTTTTAATACGTTGTATTTGATTTATTATTGTATTACTAATTACTTTTTTGGAGATGCTGGAATTCCAATTTATTAATTTGTTAGTATTCAAACTGAAGTTTCTTGTTTTGTCAAACAGTAAAATTTTTTTGTAGTTAATGATTTGAAGATCAAGATAGTCTATGTTATTTTGCGAATTATTAGTTTTATTAAGTGTAAGGCAATTTGGATAAATCTCGGAGTATTCAATCTTATTAAAATTATTAAATGTAATAAGATTATCTATGTATCTAAGTGTGCTTGTAGTAATTTAATTCTTGCTGTTGTAAATTTTTTTGGAAGTTATATTCTTTGATAAATAAAAAGATATTACAGATCGAGGTACTGGAATGGGAGCCCATTGAAAGATCTCTGACTTGTTTAAAAAGTTCATTTTGAAATTTAATGTAGTTATGAAAAAGTGTGCATTTTAGGTAGGTTTTCCATTTACCAAGATTCATAATCGTGAATATATCAGGGAAGAGTTTAGGCAGATCTAGTAGACTAGTATAAATTTCTTCTAAAGGAAGTGAGGTATTAAGTTTTCAAAGTCATAGCAGTTAATGTTTTGTTTGTCAATTGTTTGAATTGCATTAATGACAGGAGTGTTATTATGGTTGATCCAGCAATAGTTATGATTAGTGTTACAATCGTTGAAAATAAATTTACAAATGATTTTAAGTTGAATTTAAAAAATAATAGTCTCCATTTTTCATGTAGTTATTAGTTCCATTTGCTATAAATCTGAATTTTAATGGTGTTTTATGGAATTTGTGAAGGTTAGTAAATCTGTTGTAGCTTGGATTTAAAGTGATATTTAGTTTTTTATGAAAAGTTTTAATTCTGTTTATTATAGATGTTTCTGTAAGGTTTGCTAATTGATAAGTAGTTGCGTTGAAAAGTTCTTTATGAATAATTTCTGCGTATAATTGTTTTCATATAATGCTAAAGTTATTATTTGCTTTATCTATTTTTGTAATAGTAAAAAGTTTTCTTAATTTTTAATCATCTGCTGTCAGCCTAATTTGTCTGTGTACTAAGGAGTCTTCACTTGGATCGTCATCTGGGAAGTGGTGCATTATAATTTCTAGGATCGTTTCTTCTGTTGTGGATGTCATTGCACCGTCCGGCTTCTGTACTGTACTTAGTTTTAGTGGACCTGTGGATCTCCCTTTTAAGAGATGAAAATATGTCCCGAAGGGGGAGTTGAATGTAATTTGTTCCCAGAAATTGTCCCACTGTGCACACTTTGCTTTATAAACTGATGTTTTGAAACTGGCCGCTTTACGTTTATATTGTGAGCGATAGTAGGCTCTGGTGTCTCATGTTGTTCTTTGTCACCTTCTACGTAGGGCTCTTACTTTATTTCTTAAACAACTAATCTTTCTTCTACCATGGTGAGTTCTTTGGTCTTTGATTTAGGAAGCGGGGTTTTCTTGTAGGGTCAAATGTCTGCTGTAGGAGAATGGTTGCCGTTCTTATATGCTGGTCAATATCTTCTGTTGTGCTGGGATAATTGACCTGATATCCTAGGAAGAAGAGCTCCTTAAATTTAACCCAGTTTGTCTGTTCTATTTTAACTCTTCGGGAGGGAGATCGTGTGGCATAACATGTATTTAACTCAAATAGGACATTATTGTGGTCGCTAGCGTTTTCATCATCCTGTATGCCCCAGTTTGTTAACTTGAGATTGCCCATCAATTTAGCTAGTGTGAGGTCAATTTACGATTTGCCTCTGGCTCCTGAGAAAGTGGGAGTGGTCTGATCATTGTTAATAATGGTTAAACCTTAAGTCCTCTTGGGTCTGCTGGTGTTGGGTTCCATATGGGATGTTTGTTATTGAAATCGCCTCACACGACCGTGGAAATGTTGGTGTCCTTAATCTGTTCATATATCAGTCTAAGGATCGGGTCTAAGTCTGATGATGGTGGACAATAGACCGAGATTATGATAAACGGCGTGACTGTCTCTATCCTGAGGGCCACTAGGTGTGGTGTACCTTTTAATTGCACAATTGGTAGTATCTGTTATTAATATTGCGGTTTTGGCGTCTGTCTCATGATAATATTTTCTTAAATTTAATGAGAAACCGTACATTATGTTTTTAACTACGTACGGCTCTTGAATGCATGCTATCTTTAAATTAGTATCTTGTATCAGCTTTAACATCTCTGTTGCACTCCGGGAGTGCTGAATGTTAATCTGTATGACGTTAATATTCATAATTGGTTCTTGCTTTTAATTGATTTATTTTTCTTTGACAGCATGGACATTTGTTACTTCTCGTATCATGGTGTGTGTTGTGCCCTGTATTATATTTTGCATTAGCCTTTGAACAATTAACACATTGTTTATGCTCTATCGTGCAGTTTTTTACCTCGTGAACTGCAGTGCCGCATCCTGCACATATTTTATTCTCAGTATAGTTCTTTGCGCTGTGGTTAAGACCTAGGCATTTTACACATTGTGAGATCTTGAGAAACTCTCTAACGTTGTGTCTGGACCATTGTAGGTTGATCTTTTTCTTAGTCATTAGCATTTTGAAGGTTGCGGATATACTGTCAGGACCCAATGGTGGCCGAATCTGGCGTTATTTCGGAAAAGGGTTTCGATTTAGGATTTTTCTAAGCTTTCATTTTGTTTCTTAATTAGTTTAATTAGTGACTCCTTTTCTAAATCCCTACTAACATTATATATGATTATTCTAGGATCTCTTCTAGTAGGTAACTTAATCTCCATGAGTTCTTTCGTTTTTCTGTTTTCCCTAATTGCTTCGTCTAGTATGGCTAGCTCCTCCTTTTTGGTCACTTCAATTAGAACTCCTCCCTTACTTATCTTCTTTACATTTTTAACCCCAATTATGAGTTTAGCGGAATTGATATTACTTGTGAGTTTCTGTTTAAGCTCTTCTAAGCTACATTCTTTTATAGGGTGGATTAATAGGACGTGTCCCTGTGCGACAACCTTCCCACGCGATTATGGCATCCTAGATCTGGAACGCTGGGTACTCCTCGAGCGACCTCTTGTGGCTGCGGCGTAGGACTTCTTCTCGGTAGCCTTTACTCCTTGGACATAATCTAAGTGTTGAGTTTGCACAACCTGACCCTGCCAATGTGCTATGACGTTATTTTGTTTGGTTACTAGAGTAAGTAAAACCTTAAATTTATCTCTAATCTTACATGCTGCCTTCTTAGTAATACTTTCTTTTCCTAATATACCTTATAACGTTGCGCGCCTCCAACTTGCACGCAACCAAGAGGTGACTGTGAAAACTGTATAAAACACAGAGTCTTGTAAAGGGTTTAAGTCCCTTTTTATTCAACGTAATAAATTACAATTGCGTGCTCTTGACGCTTACAGACGGTGCCAACTCGGCAGTCAAATAAAAATAATAACCTGAAAAGAAACTAAAGACAAGATTCTAACTACGAGGCTCTCTAAAATAACTAACTCACCGCGTTTTACAATACCGCTGCTAATTCAGCAGACTTGAAGCTCACTTGAACGATTAACACTACTTCCCGCCAAGCACATAGGCCGAAACGCGGGGTTCTTCAACTTCTCGTTAACTACCTCCGCGCTCGTGAAGTAAGAATATCACACACCGAACTCGTTTCCTTGCTATTTAAATCATAATACTTCCGCTGATAATTTGAATCCTTGCGCGTTCTACTCAAATTTACATATTCTGGCATTGGCAGTTCCAGGGGAAAGTAAGGCTTGACAGGAAAGATAGTTTAAACTTAAAATAAATGTTAGTTAAAATAAATATAAACCCTACATTTGCCGCTGCCAGAATTTGGAAAACTTGGAAGCAGGTCCTACAAACGACCTGTTGTAAGTTTCTCTAATTCTGAACTAACTGGCGAGAACCTCGTTTACACAAAAAAAATCTTATGTAAGAAATTGTATACTAAAATTCTGTTGATCGTTATAAAGCTCTCTTCTTACAGCAACTTTTCCTGAACTTCATCAATCAATCTTGGTGTTTCCTTCCAGCATCTGGAAGGAATAAGTATCAGTATCTTTCTACATACATTATAATTTACACTTTCTTGACACAATAAATTTTTGTTTTTAACGATTCGTTTTTCTTAGTTATTGCTTACTTCACATTCATTCAATTTTTCAAGCATTAATTTAACTTTACCCTGGCTCTCCACCGTGTGTGGTGTCAAACGGGAATATTCGTGTTTTAGTCTTACAACACTTCCCCTAACCACCATGATTTGTTAGAATTCAACGACCAAATAGACACACCTTACTCGACATTCTACAACTCCATGAGCTACTTTAATAGTCTTAAAAATTCAAATGTAGGTGGAGAACCCTACAAAACACATTCATTCTAACTTCCCCCTCATTCATCTTTAAACATGCAGGCTTTCGCTCTAAAGCATGACTTTATCTACAATTTAATACTTAAATTTTGACTTCATTGCTTTTAAGCATTCACTTTTAGCATCTACAATTTTATGCTTCTAGACTAAATTCTACTTTTACATAACATTCAAGTATTTACGTACATTTACAAGATTTTAATACATATGCTTTTTACAATTTACCATAAAATGAATAAGAGAAAATAAATTTTTACTTTACTCATTCTTCGCCAAGCTGGCGGCACTGAAACTAAAATTCTTATTAATACAAGAATACGAAGTTATTTTTATCTTCGGCCAAATTTTGGCTTTAACATAACAGAATTAGTCTTTCGACCAACAGAAAATGCTTGTTTTTAGCTTTTACACTTAAAGAAAATAATACTTTTGCCTTAGCTAAATAAAGTAAAACAAAACTAAGTCTCAAGCGAGACATATTGACTTTCGTCAAAACATAGAACTTCGTACTTATGCATAACATTTCGGAACAAAAGAGAAAAAAAAATTTATAGAAGGTTTTAACTTATCTTTGAGTTTTCGATGCTTGAAACTCCGTCATTCGTTTTTGGCAGAATTGGTCCCAAGTTAGAGGTTTCATGGATGTTAATCTTCTCCTTACTGCCCTCCGAGTGTCGTCCACCTGACTTTTTCTTTTGCGTCCTCTACATGCTGGCCTCTTGGCGGAGTAATCGCCTGGTTGTTGGCCTTTCCGTTTCTCTCTGGGACGGCTGGTCTTGACGTCCTCCGGTTTGGAGTCCTTCTTGAATTTCTTCTGTTCCTCGTATTTTTGTGCCTCCTGTTGGCGTTTCAGTTTCCGGAACGGCGGCCTTGCTGGCACCTGACTCTGTGGCCGTGTGCGCGTTCTCCTTGATGTATAATTTTTCCTGCAATCCTTTGTAGGTGGTGTTTTTCTCTTTACCACGGTTTCTTTACCCGGTGCATCTGTATTTTTGTTTTTCTTAAACGCTGGAGTTTGAAAATTATTTTTTCTTTTTGATACCGACGTCCGGGTTGTAGAAGGGCTAGGTCTCTCTTCAGTTCTCTGTTTCTTGGGTGGTGGAATAGTTGTTGTCTCTGGACCTTCTATTTCGTTTAGACTTGAGTCCTGCAAGAAACTTTTAAGAATTTCAAAATCATTTGGATTATTGTATTTTTTCACCTGGTCGGGACTTGCTTTACAGATTTCCCCTCTCTCATTCTTAAGATATAAGATTACTCCTTTGATTTCCTGAATTACATAGGGGCCTTCAAACTTTGGAGCTAGCTTTGCCATAAAATTGTCTGGGGCACTTGATAAAGAAAATTTCCGCTTCAATACTTTATCCCCAACTTTAAAATCTGCTTCCCGGCGTTTTCTATCGTAATATAGTTTCTGCCTATTTCTTGCCGTATCCGAGGTTTTAAGCGCCTGATCAAACAACTTTTGCACATCTTTTTGTTTAAACTCCTGCTCTCTTTGTTGCACAAAGAATAATTTATCTAAAGGCGTAATTAACTTTCTGCCTAAAAATAATTCTGCTGGAGTTTTTCCCGCAGTATCATGATGTGCCGTTCTTAAAGCATAAGCTAATTCATTTATGTAGCCATCCCAGCGCTTGTGATGTGTGCTCACGTAACTGCGAATTATTTTTACTATGTTTTTATTAACTCTTTCTGCTATGTTAGCCTGTGGTCTATACGGAACCATTTTGATATGGCGTATGCCAAGTACATTGCATATGTTTTCAAATATTTGACTAATGAATTCCCTGCTAAAAATGCCCCGTAGAAACCCATAAAATTTTTTACGGGGTTTTGGCCTACGGGTACCCGTACAGCTCTGTGGGTACCCGTAGGCCAAATCCCCGTAAAAACCCACAGACAGAAACCTGTACAACTGTACGGGTACCCGTAGGCCAAATCCCCGTAAAAACCCATAAAAAGAAACCCGCACGGTTGTACGGGTACCCGTAGGCCAAATCCCCGTAAAAACCCATAGAAAGAAACCCGTACGGTTGTACGGGTACCCGTAGGCCAAATCCCCGTAAACACCCATAGAAAGAAACCCGTACGGTTGTACAGGTACCCGTAGGCCAAATACCCGTAAAAACCCATAAAAAGAAACCGGTACGTTTGTACGGGTACCCATAGGCCGAATACCCATAAAAACCCATAGAAAGAAACCTGTATGGCTGTATAGGTACCTGTAGGCGAAATACCCGTAAAAAACCTGTAAACGGAAACCCGTACGACTGTATGGTTACGAGTAGGCCAAATCTCTGTAGAACTGTAGGCACTATAAACAAAATCCCAGTAAAAACCCATAGCCAAAAATCAAAACTTTATATGCATATCCATTGGCCAAATTTCCATTAAAAAAATGGATATTCCGTAGGTCTATGCCTTGTAAAAACCAGTAAACAAAAGCATGTACACCTATACAGGCACCCATACACCAAATCCTGTAAAAACCACTACACAAAAATCCACAGACCAATAAAGGTACCTCTTGGAAAAATCGCTGCAAAAAACCCATAAACAGAACCAATAGCATTATACCATAGTGGAGTATCCATACATAGAATCGTACATAGAACGGATATCCATATACAGAATCCCTATAAAAAACAATACACAAAAATATAACTCTAAATCAAATTTCCATAAAAACATAAACCAGCAGAAGTACATAATTAGCACTGATGAAATGTACAGAACTAAATTGCGGAGAAAGCATGTAAAGTAATTTTAAATAAAACTCAATGCAAATAAATAAAAATTTTAAAATATCTAGAAGCCTACGAGCCCGTCCTTCTTAATGCACGTCAATATCTATAAACATATTACAAAATATTTGTATAAATTCTCTTTACAAAATTTTAAACTACCTTTATATAATTCTGAAAATAAAATGAATAGAAAGATAATAACCAAAGTCATGATTCACAACCATCGAATGATATATGTACATATATATATGTAAGAAAAATAAGGAATATGCAAAAGATTAAATTAGCAGCGTAAAATTAATTTTCCTTCTCTATTCTAAAAACAGTAATCTTTCTGCACTGCATCATTTGGAGATTAATTCATGTCATATGACTCTTACATAATTTGATGTTGTAAAAGAAACTAAAACTCAAACAGCCAATAGTAATTTTACAGTATTAACTATCAAAGACGAGTAAAAATGCATCGAGAACCAAAATTAACTCGGTCTGAATTAAGATTTCAGCCTTAACGTAACGTATTTGCTTTTTACGCTTTGTATTAGCTGGATTGCAGTCTATCTGCTCCTTGTTTCTTACTACACATTTATCAAAAATGTTAATTTTTGGAATAGGCCATAAATAATGTGCCAACTTGTTTGTGGCTGCAACATATTTGCTGAAAGAAAAGTTGAATTAAATCTACCTCGACTACCAAATTTCTTATTCATTGTGGATTGGAGTTTCAACATCTCTAAGCCATCAAAATTCTTGCTGTTCATTACGGATTCAGCTGCTTGTATTCGACTACAGAATCTATTACATATATATATAATATCATTTCATTTGATGGTTGCGAATCATTACTTTGACTGTATATATATTATTGATTTCATTATAAATATATACATATAGTACTGTACCTCACTGCATATATTTGTATTTCAGTTCTTTAATTGGGAAATTAAACAATTGTATTTAATCACATCAGCTTGTTTAACAATTTGATACCTAATGAGAAATGTATTGCCAAAGGATGGTACTTTCTAGCATCTGCTGAAATTTTAAGTTACCTACAATGCACTAAACCAAATTAAAAAAACAAAACTAGAAGAAACCCAAACAAGTTGAAGAAGAGAAACATTATTAACAAGCAAGTAAAAAGAATACGGGACTTGCAAATTAGAAACTTAACATAGAGTTCAAATTTAGCATACTTGCTATCCCCTTAAAGCTCGCTTACCAATGATAGTAACACCCTGCAGCTTATTATGACATGCATACACATAGATGTTTTGCGTGGAAGAAAGGATGAATCCAAGAATATAATGTAGTGAAGAAATAATAATATACAAACACTGTGTCAACCCCTTATTACAATACTTTGAATGTTACCTGTATCTCTCAAAAGATAAATGAAACATGAAGATAACATATAATAAACTTAATAGTACCCAAAATACAATAAATTATATTGCAACAAAATGAATTTTAAAAAATTTACAAGTTTCAACAAATACCAGTTCTTAACGCACAGTTCGGGAATTAAGAAAATATCTCATAGCGTATATAATGTTTTATTCCGTATCTCACTTCTAGTGCTATATAATCTTCCACAGATTTTATATAAATAAAATCTATAACATAATGGGTATTTATAGTATATGTAGTTCTTGATGTAAAAAAGATAAACTTTCGTACTGTAAAAATTCCAGCTATGTGAATAAGTATGAATATACTCATATACACATAATTATACTAAATAACTAATTTAATGAAACTAAATACCTATAGAAAAATGGGGAAAGTGTAGAATTGCCCACTGCTTGGCGTGTTTTTAAGAATTGCACATACTCGGTATCCACGTACACATCGACCTATTTTCACTTAAAAAAAAATCTCAGAATTGCACAAAAATGCCATTGTGCACTCCTTTGACTTTATTCATGTACACATCAACCTATCTCCACTTTAAAAGTCAAAAGAAAATTGACAAAAATCCAATTCCTTTTACTTTTGTACAAAGTGCCAAATAAATAAGTGGGCGATTCTGTACTTTACCTGAAAAAATATATAAAAATACTATTTACCTATGTATATTAATAATTTACTATTACACAAGGTTTTTCATATATCATCTCAAGGGAACATAAATTTAATTAAAGCGATGCATTATTGGAATAAATTTGAGTCAGTGTTTTAGGTGCAAGTTATTTAGATTTCTATTGTAGAAAGAATACTTGAAATAATGTATAGAAATATTATTTTGAACCATAAAAATTCTCAATAGTAAAATTTAAAGTACTGAAAAGGTAGCTATTGTTTTTGACAGTAGATTATATAATATAAAAATACCTCATGCTGAGCATTTTCTGAAATTACAATGCTAAATGAAATTGATATAGTGCAGTATTTAGCAATAATAACTTTTTGTAAACAAATTTGGCTATATTCGCTTAATTGTAATGACAGTAATTTTAACTGCATTTGTATAAGGCTGTACAGAAGATTTATTTATATGGGTTTTCATCCGCAGAGAACAACCAGATTCTCTGTGGAAGTGCTTCCGAAAATAATGTTTAAATTTTACTCTAACTATATCTGAAAGCAATGCTATAACAGTGCCCTTATAAGACTCATGATCCGAAAAGCTTTGGTTTTAATTGTCTCGTAAAAACTTTCAATTACTTCTGCAAAATTCATACCCACGTAAAAATTACTACACCGAAGTCAATTGATTATACAGCAAAACGTTCCTAAAACAATCAACTCCACAATTCGAGATAATGCAAGTTTCCTGTAGCCTGACAAAACTATGAATGATTTTTAAGTCCTGTTATTTAATTATTGTCCTGACAAATGTGCCATTATCAGAGGTGGTCATTTAAGAAAATAACCACTATATGAGGTTTCAACTAAATGTAATTTTTTTCAAATAAATAATTCACTTTTTATACTCCCAAGACTAGTACATTTAATATTACATAAATCTTATTCACAAATCTATTTCTATTTCAAAAGCAATTTATGAAAAACACATTTGAAATTTTCTTCATCAAACTAATAATAATGAAAATTAAAGTATGCATAAAAATGATTATATGTGTTTTAACAAAATATTTAATGTAAAAATGTGGTTCTAGTCTCATACTTGTAAAGAAAAATAGACCAAAAAGGAAAAACAATGTAAGCTACTATGATCATCTAAATTTTCACATAATTTTAGTAGTGGAAAAAAGATTCCTTAAGCTTGGTATGTCTTGTCTACCCCATTCAATAAGTAATAAACACATTAAATACTTCACTGTTTATTTCATTAATAAAACTTACCTTTTTTGCTCGCGAAGTATAATTAGTACATTTTTTAAAACATAAAAAAACATTCTTTTTGCTCGGCCACATCACATTAGTCGAAAAATTCAAAATTGAATCATGCAAGATCATTTTTAAGTAAGGTATGCTCAAATTTATTAGTACATAATATTCAAATGATAAAGCATCTACATGTACAAGCTTTAAAAAAGTATTTCTAAACTGTAATCAAAAAAATAAATTTTCCAAAATATACAATTTCAGTAGAATGCAAAAACTATATTTCTGCATCTGATCACTGAACCAAATTATCAAGTATCAAGTCTGAAATTATCACTTTTCAGTCTTTAAGCACATTGTTTTTCAGGATAAAAGTAAAGATGGAAAATCAATTTCACGCTCAGAAACTCCATTTCACAACTAGTCAGTTATCAGCAACGTTCTCTCAAACATTAGACACGATTACACGTGCACGGCTTTAGTGGTATATTCATAGTCAGTGCTGGTATTTTATTATTTATTACTAATTTCTAAACAGTAAAACATAGTAAAATTTGTAATACAGTAAATCCTAGTAAATAATATATTGCATTACTACAACTACGAAGAAAATAACACCACCATCCCACAACAATAACTAGCGCGGCGCCATATTGCTTGTTTGGGAAACTTCTGAGAGTGAGAGAGGAAGGGCGAATTTTTTTCTTCACGTCAGCGTTAACAGGGAGAAAAGTTTTGCGATTGTGAATGAACTTGTTCGCGTTAAAGAGATGTTGGTTGATACCGGTGTTTATTTGTAATATCAGAAATGTAAGTGCTTATGTGTGTGTATTCAGAGAACCAACTCGTAGCAAAAACCACCTCCCTAAGACGACCGCCTCTGAAAGAAACCAGTATTTCTGAAAACATAAGTAGATTTTGGTATTGAATATTCCCTCTGTAAGGCGACCATTCACAAAGAAAATTCTGCAAGTGTGTCTGGTCGCCTTAGAGGGATTCATTCAGTAGACGCAATCTCCCTAAGACGACCACCTCTAAAAGATAAACGTATCTCTGAGAACGTGAGTATCTATTGGTATTGAGCATCACCTCTCTAAGGCGACCACTTGCAAAGATGAATTTTTATTTGCGGCTGGTCGCCTTGGAGAGACCTCGTTGTGTGTGGTGTATATGATTACTGTTATTGTTTCCGAAAAAAAAATTTAAATAAAAAAATAGCATATTTAGTAAAAACCCTCTCTTAAACGACCACCTGCGTTTACAGGTTACTCTGGTGGTCTTAAAGAGATCATATTTTCATTCTGTTAATTTTATTGTTTACAAGAAGTATATTAACGTCAGATAAAAAAATAGCACAAACCCATATAAACCAACAGAAGATTTATTATTATATTGATACCAGTAAGAAAACCAGCAAAAGTCAATATAAACCTATACAAACCAGTACAAAGTTCTGCCATTGAATGTTGGTTGTATGGGTGTCAATTGATACCAGTAAGAAAAACCCACAGAGATCAATAGAAACCAGTAAAAGTCAATAGAGACCATCAAAAATTCTATAGGTACCAATAGAAAGTTTTACTGGTTTCTATGGGTCATTTTGAAACCAGTAAAAAAAACCCACAGAGACCAACAGAAACCAGTAAAAGTCAATAAAAACCCATAAAATCTTATGGGTACCCATAAAAAGTTTTACTGGTTTCTATGGGGCATTTTTAGTAGGGTTGTTTTCGTTATCGCTAATGACTTTTATCGGTGCACCGTATTTTAAAATGTATCTGTGTAAGAATGCATCTGCGACTGTTTTGGCTGACGCGCGTTTAAGTGGAACAATTTCTGTCCATTTTGAAAAATGATCTACTATTACTAAAAGAAAACGATTTTTATTTAACTCGCTCTGGGGGAAGGGACCAAGGAGATCTATGCCTAAAATTTCATTCGGAAATGTAGCGCGAATGCTATTTAAGTACCCGGCCGGGCTGTAATTAATATCATTTATTAACTGACATTGATTCCAGGACCTGACATACGCCGTTACTATTTTGTATAATTGCGGGAAATATACCACCTCGCGTACCCTTTTTATAGTCTTTCTGACCCCGAGGTGGCCGACTGTTTTTGCTTCGTGCAACTCCTTCAAAATGCTTAATCGAAGCGAGGCTGGGATGACTCAAGATTTTCGTTTGTTGTTTTCGTATAGAATAACAAATTATCTATTATTTCATAGTTTTTTGCTCTATTTCTTATCGCATCGATATCTGTATGCTCAAAGCTTTCGGGGTCTTTCAAATAAGCATAGATATTTCCAAATTCAGGATCAGCTTTCAGTTCAGTAATAACCGTATCTCTAGAATCTAAAATTTTTGAAGTCAACACAGCGCATTTACGTTCATTTCCTTCATCGTCCAGTTTTATACGAGAAAGTGCGTCAGCTACATTGTTTTCCTTACCCGGTTTGTATTTTATTGTGATATTATATTCTTGGAGTTTTAAAGCCCATCTTATTAACCTGGGCGTTAGGTTTTTCCCCGAGTAAAGTCTACCAACAGCCGCATGATCCGAAAAGACTGTTACTGGCGATTTGCCGAAATAAACTCGAAATTAGTGTACAGCCATTAATACGGCTAATGTTTCTCTTTCTGTAGCTGTATAATTCCTTTGTGTCTGATTCAATGTTTTACTAAAAAATGCCAGCGGATGGTTATTTTGCATAAGAACCGCACCCACCGCATAGTCTGACGCATCTGCTGCAATTTCCAGGTTTTCGTCCCCCTCAGGGAATTTTAAAACAGGGGCATTAATAAGCGCTTCTTTTAATCTTTCAAAAGCTGTGTTAGCTTCCGCTGTCCACGTAAATTTAGCCCTTTTTCTTTTGATTACTAAGAGTGGTTCAACAATATTAGCGAAATCTTTTATGAAAGATCGATAGTAAGAACATAATCCAAGGAAAGAAGAAAGTTTCTTGGCGGTGTTGGGCGGTGGGAAATTCTTAATAGCTTTTATTTTTGAATCTTGCGTTTCTATACCCTTTTCCGAAATTTTATAACCGAGATATTTAAGTTCTTTAGTTGCGAACTTGCATTTTGAGGCGTTAATTGTAAGACCGGCCTCTTTTAATAATTTAAAAACTTGTTCTAGACCATTCATATGTTGTTCCAACGTACTACTCGTTATAATTATATCATCTAGATAAATTAAAGTTGACTATCCTAGGACAGGCTTTAGAACAATGTCCATAGCTCTGTGGAATGTTGATGGGGCCCCACACAACCCAAAGGGCATGCGTAAAAATGCATAAGTGCCCGATTTTGTTATAAACGCGGTTTTATGTATATCTTCGGGTCTCATAGCTATTTGATAGTAGCCAGACGTTAAGTCCAAAGTAGACATATATCTTGTCGATTTGATCTGTCTAATGATCTCGTCTATAACCGGCAAAGGGTAAACTGGAAATTTGGTAATACTATTTAGTTTTCTGTAATCAATAGCAAACCTCCAAGCCCTTTTATCCGAAGGAGGAAACTCGTTCTTTTTCCTACATAGTACGACTGGACTCGCGTACTCACTATTTATGGGCGTTATTATTTTATTCTTTAACATCTCCTGAATATGTTCTTCGATGATTAAGTCTTTTTGTTTGTCATAACGGTATGGCTTAGTCCTACAAGGTTTTTTGGCATTTAATTGAATCTTGTGCGTCACTATTTGGCAGCTTCCTGGTTTTTCTGAAAACAAATGAGAAAAATTACTCACCACTTGCTGTATTGCTTTACTTTCATGGTCATTCAGATGGCTAAGGTCCAATTGCGGTGTCTCCACAGGTTCCACCACCCTCTGGTCCATCTCCAACACCACGGAACTATCTTGAAAATTTAATTTGGCCCTCGCGGCCCTTAGAAAGTCCATGCCTAAAATAAGAGAATGTTGCAGATCTTTCACGACAAAAATTAATACTTTGAGAATTTCCTCTTTTACCTGTAAGTTTAATGATAATTTCCCGATGCAGTGACATGCTTTTCCTTGCGCCGCTATAATTTCCGTATTTTTGGTTTTAAATAGTCGTACCCTATAAAAATTCTTTTTGAAGAAATTTTCACTCATAAAATTTCCTTCTGCTCCTGTATCGATGAGGGCTTCTACTGGTACATCGCCAACCAGGACTTGTATAATTGGTAGCTGTGAGTTTTTTACGATGACCGTGTTTAAATGTCTATTTGAGGGTTTTTTTAAAACTTCCGGGGTCTGGACCCTCCCTTTCACAGGCTCCTCTACTCGTTTAAAGCTTTCCTTTAAATCTGTGTCTTCTGGGTATGCGGATGTTTATTTTCAAATTTTCTTTTTGGGCCTTGACCTTCGAGTTTCGATGCGTTAGCTTGATAGTTCTTTCCCCCATAAGAGCGATTTCCATTTCTGGTTTCCTCATTTGAAGATTTCCTTCGGGTACTTTGAGAATATGTTTCCCCTCTCGCTTTTTCCGCTATTCTGCGATTTTGAAACTTCACCGCCAATTCGAAAAGTTCCTGCAATGTGCTTGGGTTTCTAATTTCAAAATAGTCTTGAACAGCGGGTAACAATCTTGGTAATATTATTTCAATAATCTCCGCATCGGGTTTCTTTCCATACAGCATATCCGTTAGCTTGATTTTTCGTAGAATAAAGTCCGTCAATTCTGCTGTATCCCGTTGATAGAAACTATATAGCTCGGCTTCCAGCCGTGCGCGATCTTTCACTATGGGGAAGGCCTTTACTAACGATTTTTTGAAATTTTCAAATATATATGTCGGGCTTCCAAATTCCCCTAATAAAAATTTGCCTATGTTTTTCCACCATAGCGCGGCCTGTCCTCTTAGTGCTGATGTGGCGATGGCAACTTTTTGTCTTTCAGGCACAGGGTAGAGCTGAAAGTGGTTTTCTAGACCTTCTAGAAATACCGACACCGAATTTTTTCCGTCGAAATAGACGTTTGGCTTGATTGACGCTCTCAAAGTCTGGACCAGGTATCCAAATCCTTCTAACTGACTTGTCATTTCTTGGTGTTGTCCAGCGGCTTCCATCCAGTTTTCGGCCATTTCAGTTCGATAATTGTTCGGGCGCCAATATAACGTTGCGCGCCTCCAACTTGCACGCAACCAAGGGGTGACTGTGAAAACTGTATAAAACACAGAGTCTTGTAAAGGGTTTAAGTCCCTTTTTATACAACGTAATATATTACAATTGCGTGCTCTTGACGCTTACAGACGGTGCCAACTCGGCAGTCAAATAAAAATAATAACCTGAAAAGAAACTAAAGACAAGATTCTAACTACGAGGCTCTCTAAAATAACTAACTCACCGCGTTTTACAATACCGCTGCTAATTCAGCAGACTTGAAGCTCACTTGAACGATTAACACTACTTCCCGCCAAGCACATAGGCCGAAACGCGGGGTTCTTCAACTTCTCGTTAACTACCTCCGCGCTCGTGAAGTAAGAATATCACACACCGAACTCGTTTCCTTGCTATTTAAATCATAATACTTCCGCTGATAATTTGAATCCTTGCGCGTTCTACTCAAATTTACATATTCTGGCATTGGCAGTTCCAGGGGAAAGTAAGGCTTGACAGGAAAGATAGTTTAAACTTAAAATAAATGTTAGTTAAAATAAATATAAACCCTACAACCTTCTAGATCAATCAATGTTTCATGTGCTACCTGCATACTTGATATGTCACTAGCCTCTAGGGCCGACAGCGTAGCTGCCAGCTGTGTGCCTGACTCTGTGTCCTGTCATTTGAGAGAGCTGTTACCGATTGCTCAGTGCAATCAGGACCTCTTGGTCTGTATAGCTCCTCCTCCTTACTTATGTGTGGAACCTTTACCGACTGCTTTTCAGTGTCAGGACCCTCTGGTCTTTCTGGTTCGCGATTCAGATTCCATGCTTTGTGCTTGTACTGCGCACGTAACTGTGTGAGGAACAACAAAAACAAAATCCTGTCGCTATCGGGACCACCACATGAACCGTTAAGGGCCCAACTTATATGGTGGCTGCTGTTCGCAGGTCCGGTACCCTGGGGTTCTCACCGGACCTGCTACTTGGCGGGTGGAGTTACGTTAAACCCTCTTTCGAGGGAGCCCCCAGACCACGGTAAGGTCTAACTCCACACGGGATGCGTACAGCAAATGACCGTTAGATGACCACGTTTAAACTCAGATGGTGCTGGACGGCACCCGATGTTCTTTCTGAGATGGGTCAAACTAACTCGCTTTGAATTCAACAAGGCTCTCGCGCAAGTCAGAAACAAAAAATACTGTATTAATCGCATTCCCCCTGGGGGCCACTATAGTAGATATGGCTTACTAATCTGTGGATCTGCACGATATTTAGTTTTTTTAAAACAAGATCCTGTTCACCATCAACATGCACGGATTTGTTCTGGAACTTGCAAACTATCTCCTTTTCAAAACTGCTACGAATTGCCTTTTCAGTTAAGGCGTGAACAGTTGCCTCTTTAGCATTATTTCAATATATTATACTAATATGATTATTCTGATTAGGTTCCTTTGCGTGAGGACATATGTGATCATTTAAAGGCCGAGCATCCTATGGTCTTTTCTTTCCCTATAAGTATTCGCTCACTGACTGAAGAAGTTACTGTGCATGCCTAGGCAGTAAAGCATTTTGAACTCCTATCTTGAGTGAATCTCCAAATTTAGATTATTGATTTTTTTACCATCTTGACAAAAGAAATACTAACTAAATCATATCTCAGCAGCTTCTTCTTAAGCATAGACATAAACACAGTAGTTACATTCTCCTATGTACATATGGATCGAAAATGAATCGAAAGCACCTGGTCATGTTGCAGCATGATTTTTAACTGAAGACCACATGGAGGGTAAACGATTATATGACATTTGCTCTGTACTCGTTTCAGAATTAACTGATGTGTATCACGCTCTTTCTTTCATAGCTCAGCTATGCCATAGAAAGTTTATAATTTATACTTACTTGTTTTATGCTCTAAAAGCTCTTCAAATGTGTTGAAATACTCAAAATCCTACCGTAGTTGAAATCCGAAGTCTAAATCTCAGTTTAATGAGCTATGGTTTCTAGATTCTCTGCTGCTGAATTCCCGACCAAGTAGATGTTAAAGGAAATGAGCTGGCAGACATCACAACATTGTCTGCAGAAGCATCGTCCCGTCAGCTTATTCCATACACGCATAAAGTATGGTGATCAAGCAAACGATCCTAAGTGAGTGGCAGCTACTCTGGGACGTTCAGCCTCTTAATATATATAGAAACGTATAATTTAGGGTGGAATCCTGGAAGGCTAATAGAAACAGGTGGTGTGGTGTGGTGTATTTAATTATGGCAAAGCACACTAGGGCTATCTGCCTAAGGGGAGGAATGCCTTCGTGGAGGACTTTCTAAGGAAAACTGGCTCGTATACACGTTACACATGGGTAAAACCACGAAAACACCCATGCAGCCAGCCCGTTCGCGGGATTTGAACCTCGGACCGAACTACCAGTGTTCAGCGACTTTACCGCTCGGCCGCTGGTGGGCCCTAATAGAAACAGGAAAGAGGAGGTTTTTTTTAAACTCGCCTTGGAACTGAACACTCTTGAGTTACACATTAAGTACCTTCTGAAAATAATTTTGAAACGTAGATTTAAAACTTCATATGGTGGACATGAAAAATTTATTGAGAAACTTCGTCCACGAATTTCTCAATTTATAAATTTATTTGAATCTAATACTTCTCAAGAGAATTTAGAAAATAACTACGACTTTTTTATTGGTTCATTGATGGATGCAGCAACAGCGTCCTATAAGTCGAAAAGAGTACGGATTAAAACCTCTACATCATGGTGGTCTGACTCGCTCACAATAAAAAGGAACAAAGTTCGTGCTTTAAGGAGACGTATGCAAAAAGAAAGGGATGACAATATAAGGCATTCATTTAAAATTTCTTATAAGAAGGAACTAGCAATTTTTAAAAGATTGATTATAAAGACAAAAAGTGAATCTTGGAAGGCATTTTGTGCTGCTATTGAAAATCCTTATTGCATCACTCAAAAGATTGCAGTGGACAGAGTATTTCGACCTCTTCAACTGCCAGTAGAGGTAGCTCCGGACTGTACTTCTCTGGGAGAGAAATATAAAAAAATTTTAGATGAGTTATTTCCATTGGATTTGGAGATTGACGATATGGATTTACATAAAGTAATGCGAGAAAAATTTAAAAATCAAACTTGGAATTCTACTTTAAGTGACTCTGCCCTCCTGGAGCTTGAGGAATTAGAAAATACAATTCGTTCTCTACCGTCTAAGAAGGCCCCCGGACCAGACGGTCTTGATAATATTATCATAAAGATACTTTTCAAAGAATTCCCCCAATTGTTGTTATCTTTATATCGAGCATGTTGGAAATTGGCTTTATTTCCACGGCAGATGAAAATTGCCGAAATAGTTTTATTTGGCAAAAAAGGTAAAGATCCTGCTATTTTGTCTTCTTATAGACCAGTGAGTCTTCTTTCTTCTTTAAATAAACTCTTTGAAAAATTAATATTGAACAGACTAAATTATTTTCTAACTGAAAATAAAGTGATCAGCGACTTTCAATTTGGATTTAAAAAGGGGGTTTCAACTGAAATGGCTGTTTTTAATCTGCTAAACACAGTAAAACGCAACAGGGATGGTAACAGGCACACGTTAATCATCTCCATTGATATACGTGGTGCATTTGACACGGTCTGGTGGCCTGACATAATTGATGCATTGGATAGCGCAAACTGCCCTGTAGAAATTTTGAATTTAATTCGAAATTATTTGGAACAACGCAAAATTCAATTAACCCTGGATAATGAAATTTTAATAAAAGATTTGCAAAGAGGCTGTCCACAGGGTTCCTGTTTAGGACCAACCCTGTGGAACTTAGTCGCTAATTCGGCCTTTGGTATGTTTGAAAATACTGAACAAGTAACTTTGCAAGCTTATGCCGACGATTTTCTGTTAATTATCTCAGGCGTAAAGGACATTGAAGTAAGAGCTCAACAAGCGATTAATAAGTTTGTAGAGTGGGCAGACATGCATAAATTAAGAATTTCCGAAGAAAAAACTACTATGTTGTTTATCGGTAGAAAAAGAAAAATGCGTCGAAATCCGTCTATAAAAATCCATGGAAGGCCAATAAAATGTGCAAACACCTTGAAATATTTAGGCTTTGTTATCAGCAATACGCTGTCTTGGTTTCCACATGTGAAACATCTTAAACAGAGATGTGCCGTTCTTACGAATGGCATGACAAAGACTATGGGCCTTAATTGGGGTACTTCCCCAAAAATCTTGCGGCTGTGGTATAAAACAATCACTGAAAGAGTTCTTTTGTACGGAGTCTCCATTTGGGGTTTTGATATGAACAAAACTATGAGTGGCTTACTGAATTCAATACAGAGGCATCAGCTATTACTTATTTCCAAAGGTTATAGAACAACCTCGACAGCCTCACTGCAGATTTTGGCGGGTATACCTCCATTAGATCTGCAGGCTCAAAGAGACTCTTTCTTAGGACGGATCCTACGATTACGATTGAATGGGGATTTATGGAACCAACATCACCTAGTAAATGATTATGAACTACGGGTTCCATCTAATCTTGGCCATCCTGCCTCTTTAAAACTCAAATCTGCAGTCAATTTATACTATACGGCTCCAGTAGCCAATGACATTGCTCTATTTACAGATGGTTCTAAAACTGAACGTGGAACAGGTTGTGCATTTTGTGTATTTAACAATACTCAAAAGGTATATACATGGACTCGAAGGCTTGATAACAGAAATACTGTTTTTCAGGCAGAACTTTTAGCGATAAACGCTGCTCTCACTTATGTTAAAAGAAATCTATCGGGCAAGACTAAGATCTTCAGTGATTCATTATCTAGTCTGCAGGCTATCTCAGACATTACGAATAGAAATCCGATTGTACAAGTTATTCAAGAGAAATTGCTAAGATTTAATTCATCTGAAAGACCACTTCTTACCTGGGTGCCAGCTCATGTTGGCATACTGGGCAACAAAGAAGCAGATACTTTAGCTAAATGGGCTGCTAATGATATCAACGGAATTGAAAATCCAACGAAATTTCCTTTTTCACACTTGAAGAGCGAGACTTTAAATACACTGCTTGTGAAATGGCAGGAAAGATGGACTAATGACTCCACAGGAAGACGAGTCTTCTCTTTCTTTCCAAAAGTTTCACTCAGTCAAAGAAGCACATCGAATTTTTATACTCAATTTTTCACTGGTCATGGACCTTTTAATACATATCTCTTTCGATTTGGACTACGTACGATTAAGCTTTGTTCTTGCGGGGAGTTGGGAGACCCTGAACACTTTATCTTTCACTGTCCATTTACTAAAAACCTTCACTTGAATAAACCTTTAGATCAACACAGGCCAAAATGGGCTGAAATGATATTAAAAAACTCTAGTGAGAGTAAGAAATTTAAGGAAATTATGCTTTTCTGTCAGGAATTAAATTTTTCTGTAAATAATTCTCTCAGATCATCTCTATTGGGAGTGAGTAATTGACTTTGTTAGATTTTTACTGTATAATGGTAATTGTTTAACTTTGTGTGTTTGATGCTTATTATTGTTCAGTTTTGTTGTTTCCACTACTTATGTTACTGATTTAAAATTAGAAGTAGTTTTACGTAGAACAGATGCTCTTATAAATTGTAACGGTTACTTGTAGCCTATTAGTTTTGTAATTGTTAATTAAATTTAACAGAAAATTTTTGTGACAATTTTATTATTTTGCATATTTTAATGCGTTCTTTTGTAATTGAATTGATTCACTTCGGTGAATTTGATAGGCATTAATTGTGCATTCTATTATAAAAATTTGCATTCATGATAGTTATTTTATATTAATTTTCTTTACTTTAATCTTGAATGCATTTTGTTTTTGATTTTGAAATTCTGTAAAATTTTGTGTCGGCATTTTTCTAGTATTGCATTTGTCTTAGCGATGCCAGCAAACCTAATCTAGAATAATTATTTTGTATACCTTTTTGCACTTTTCTGAATTGAATAGTTGACCTGTTTTTGTGAATTTTATTGGTTTTACTTGAGTTCTCTATTGTAAAATGTGCATTTAAGGCAGTATTTTATAATAATTTTCTTTGACTTATTTTTGAATGTTTGACTTATTTTTGAATGTTTGACTTATTTTTGAATGTATGTAGTTTTTGGGATCGGAATTTTTCATATATTTATGTTGGCATTATTCTTGTACTGTATTTCTATCGCGTTGCCAGCAAACCTGATGTAGAGTTTTTATATTACTTGGAGTGGTTTTGTTTTTAAACCAAATTTATGTTTTGCATTGTAATAATATCTCAGGTTCAGTGTATTTTATGATAATATTGTTCAGATATCAAAGTTATTGGTTCTTAATTCTGAATTCATATGAAAAAATTTTATTTGGCAGTTTATTATTGTCATAGTTTATCTTTATGCATTTTTTTTATTATTATTATTTTTTTTTCTAAATTGAATGGTTCTTCTTGAATTTGTGAATCTAATTGATATTAATTGTGTATAATGCAGTAATGGATGTATTATATTTTGTTTGTACTATAGTTTTTATTTAAATTAGTTGGACTCAGTTTTGAAAGTATTTCGTATTTTCAGTACAAATTATGAAAGTATACTCGGTTTATTGTTTGAATGCTATAGGTACTACTTGTAACATGCTTTCTTTAGGGTCTTTTATGACTATGTTACTTATGTTCTTGTGTTCTTGAAGGCCTTGTATGCCACTGTAAACTTATTCTGCTTAGTCATAATAAATAGCTTCTGGAGGCAGGGGCTTTAATCCGTGTAAGGCAGACATCATGTCAGCTAGGTAATGGAGCCCCTGTTCTCTGGTTAACAGTACCTTCTGAAAGGTGGGAGTGCGCCCTTGCGCTGAAACTGTAATGCTCCTCCATCAATGCGCCACAATTTAATAGAGTGCTCATGTTTTATATGACTTCTTTTAAAGTATTTTAATAGTTGATACTTACCTCTTAACCGTTTTATTGAAAAAAAATCAGTTTTAATTTATTTCAATATTTAAGAGAAACTAAATTTTATTATTTAATCAGAAATATTTTAAAGTTGTTTAACGTATTTTAATATGTTGTATTTATTGATGCTTTACCTGGTTTTATATTTAAATTTATTTTGTGGACTTCATGTTTCAATGCATCACTATTCCAGTACGAATCGGTATGTGACCTTGGCTCAGTTTATTTTATTTATCATAACGTTAATAAAAGTTTTCATCAGTATAATTTTTTAGTTTTTATAATTTTATCGTAACGTTTAACAGGATGGAATCTACTGACCATATATATGCACCAGAAAATACATCCATCCAACCACTCCAGCAAATATATATGTTGTTGTTTTCGAGTCCATATTTCATGGAAGAATGGTCGGCAGAGCCTCAAAGAGGTTGAGGCTTTCCCTTTCTACCCCAGTGTTGAGGGAAGGCACCCTAGGGGTGTGGTCCGAGGATCTCCCATATCTCTTCCCTACCACTAAGCCACACAAGAGGACTATTGGCTCTCCAGATACCTAGAGAGTCCTCATGCCGCAAAGGCACGGTACATTTACAAACATCCATGCCTTCTCCGAGATTCGAACCGAGCTTTCGGTACGGCAGTCAGAGTTACTGACTATTATGCCGTCTGGGTGACTATACTGTGTATATTGTATTATATATTTCTGTATAAAGCAAGATAACTCCTTCGTTGCACGTTTCTGTAGACCTCCTTTCATTCTTACGTATTTAATGTCATTCACAAACATTTTATTTGATAGTACACTTGATTCTTGTGTCCTGGGATGCCACTGAGTTTCTTAGCAAACAGATCAGATAAGCCAGAAAACCCTCTAGAAAACTAAGTCCCTTTGGTTTTAACAACTACGCACATTTACGCGATAGTGCAGTCTACGAACATTTCTAGATTACGATACTTTAACCTTTTTAATTGTTTCCTCAAAAGTAAAATTTGTCTGCAACAGCAAACTCAATGTATTCGTGTTTGTAATTTAGCCCGCGACTTTGTTTTCAAAAAACAGCATTTTAGAGAAACCCAATCACTCTTGCAAACTGATAATCTACAAAATCAAAATTTCCAAGTACAAAAGATAAGACAAGATTAAACGAAATTTCAAAAATACGTGCTACTTTTCCCGCAATAAGCTAGCTTATACCAGTTATAAATCTCTTCCAAAAAAAAAAATTACATTTGACGACAGCCTTTGTAAACTGCGAAAACAAAAAGTATATAAATTTTCTACAGACATTGTAAATTCTCAGCCTGCTCTTGTGCATGATTAAATAAATTATCGCCTTACAATATGAGAAGATATACTTATCCAAGACCATTCTCCACTCGTGTAATTCTATGGTTATACTTCAGAAGAGATCGTTTACTGCAACATCATAATACCTTCCTTCACAAACAACACCCGCGGAAGACTTTAACCAAATTTAACAGATCCTTTGCTGTTAGTAAATTCAAATGCAGATAACGATCCGATAAAAATCTTCTATCTTTATCGACCAATCTCACCAATTTTCTGCTGGAAGAATAGAATGTAATTTGAACGGGAATGTTTCAGCATCTTTTGGAAAAGCATTTCACAATAAGAAAGAATGAGGTTGCGAGCATACATTGTGTCATATGGCGTATGTGTATAGGTATTTCCATATAAAATGAAAATATCTATAACGTTCAATATATGGCGTTAAAATGTAATTGTAACATTCCAAAGACTGGAAAGATTACTGGTGGTAGACGCTGGTTTGGCTCTTTTATTCACACTAAAAAGGGAGTTATTCTGTGGTTAACGAAAGGTATTAACTTTTGTTTAAATATTATTTTTGCCATGAAGCGCAAATGCAGTTGCTGCGTTAGCAATCAGTAAAGCACAAGAATAAACTTTTATCACTTCACTCCATGTTATAGCTTAATTCAAAACATTAGGCTCAGTTCTCGATCGATTCAGAAAACATGTCGGTTCCTCCCCATAAAAAAATGCCGTTTTTCTTACATCAACAGTCAGCCTTTAAACAAATGTCTCTCTTTACAGTTTTCCGAATCATGAACGTGAGTCAAAGGACTGGATTATTTATATTATGTCAAAGTAAGCGAAAGCTATCTACCTAAGGAAAGCGATGCCTTCATAGAAGATCATTTAATCAGTTCGCATTCATTTTACTCATGGGTAAATCACGAAATCTCTCACGAGACCAGCCGATTTGCCAAAATTTGAACCCAGATCGAAATTCCTTTATTCAGCTTTACCGCAAGCTTGTATGGACAGCACCATGGGTTAATGTGTTCGCTTTTTGAATTCCTGCGAAATTTTATGTAGAAATGTTACAAATAATATCTACCAAACAGTTCCCCAAGCAACTTCATACCTCAAAAGCGACACCGAAGATGAATTTCAAGCGAAGTGATGACCTGTATTATAAAAATTTTAAAGCCAAGTATCACTGTTTTATTGCCTGTGGACGACGAACACTTGAAGAATCCCTTATTTGATTTCTTTTGCATGCCTTTACCAATAATGAACCTTATGACATTTATGATTTAAGATTAATTAATAACTTCACGTCCCTTGCTATCATTTATTCTTTATCTTGTTATGATATTCCTTCACAACAGAGGTTTATGCAAACTGTTTGGTGAGTAGAAGAGTTTAAAACTAGGATGCACTCTAGAACATAAGATTTGAAATGGTTTCGCGATTACGCCGTCTTACTATGGAGGTTAGATTAAGCTTAACCAATTAAGGCAAGCAACTCGAGAGCCTACGGGAAGGGATGCTTTCATGGAGGACTTTCTTATCTAAATTACACATACTACGAAAACACCCATGCAGCCAGCTTGTTTGGTGGACTAAACTCAGGTCGAACAACCAATGTTTAGTGACTTTACCACTCGGCTGCTGGTGAACTGGCCTTGCTATGGAAGCCACTTCCAAATGAATGGTAGACCTATTGAGAGTTTAACGTAGTTCGGTAAGCGTTAACAGCTAGATAGTTTTCCATTCCAACCAAAGAAGACTACAGATTTGCGTAGGATTTGTTACTGAAATCTCGCCTTAAGCGTACCGCCAAGCAGCTATTATTGTGATCTGACGAGTAGAACCAACACCTCCTAGAACTAACTCAAGGCCACGGCGCGCAGTTCGTGACGTCACTGCAGTAGGAATACTTTCGTCCTCGCCAACTTTAAGGGTGCCTTTTAAATATCCATTTGACAGGCTTATAATTAAACTGAAATTTTTATATTTAATTCTCATCGTTTATAAATCTGGAAAATACCTTGCTTTCATTAGAATATGAAGAACCGAGATTTTTATTTTTAGAATGTTTTCGATACGAATAACTAGAATTTTTAATTCCATTAAAAGTTATTGCTGATTTTACCAAATTTAATCGCTGAGAAACTCTTGTTAACGAAAGAAACTTCACACTTAATGAATCGGAATTTTATTTGTACGCAATAATTAAACAGAAAGATAATTTAAGACATGAAGGCAGGATATAGATCCTAAAAAATTGAGATAAATTCTAACTGATTTAAATTATGAAGCTATTTTACCTGGAATCATGTAGCAACATAAAATCATTAATTGAAAACAAATATAATTAATCAGAGAGGTTTATTGGTCAAGAATCGTATTAATTATACTTACAACAATTTATGCTTTGACTAATAAACATCTTTGATAAGTATAAGTAATATATCTTACTTTTGACACATGTTGCCGAATAATAATAAATACTCATGCTTGAAAAAAATAACGCTAAGCTTGCAACGATTTAAATAAATACTTTCAGCTACAGCCCACTGAAGATTTTTATTTTCTAGCCTTTTACGACGTTCATTTGGGCTTTCCCTCACGATAAATTCCCTTGAAATATATTTTGGACAGTTTGGGAAAATACTAGGAATCGCAGAACGTTTTAATTTGTACCTCGATAAGGGAGCAGTCACCTTCCTTCCAGTCCTTTCATCAACGAATTCTGTACATTTTGAAATGTCCTCAGGATGAAAATGAAGGTCACAAACCGATTTTCAAGAATTTTTACACATTAAGTTTTTCGGCTTTAAACTGAGCATACATTATTAAATTTCATTAAAATAATATAGGTTATGTTAGGTTATTTTAATTACGGCAAAGCCTCGAAAGCTATCTGCCTAAGGGGAGGGATGCCTTCGTGGAAGACTTTCTAAGGGAAACTGGTTCGCATACACGTTAAGCATGGGGAAAACCCCGAAAACACCAATGCAGCCAGCCCGTTCGCGGGATTCGAACCTCAGACCGAACTACCAGTGTTCAGCGACTTAACCACCCGGCCGCTGGTGGGCCCCTAAAATAATATAAGTTAATGTTTCTTCACGACTAATAGAAAGAAAGTCATACTTATCTATTAATTGTATAAAGTGAAACAGGTACTAGTTTTGAAGAATAATGTCTAATTAGACAGAAAAATCTTTTGTCAAATAAAGAGTCAATTGAAAACTGATGATATTACTTACTATTCTGCCTTTTTTACTTACGATTTGTAAGTCTCGTGTGATACTTTGTGGTGCACGAGGATTTCTTTTTCTTTAAATAAATAAAAAATAAATAAAGAGTTGCATAAATTTAATTATTTACTTACAAAAAATACGAAACACTTGCATGCAAAGATTGTTATAATCGGATTTAATTATCTAAACTAAAATTAAATACAAGATTTTGTAAAACTTCATATTTAATGATTTACGTTATATTAAGTGAATTTTAAGAATATCAGGCATGAAATCACAAAAATTTAAATAGCGTATTTTTTCGCATTAATATCAGAAACAAAATTGGTATTAGTTACAGAGATATTATCAAGATTTTTCAAGGTCTTCGGATTTTAATAAATACGCTGTTCCTGTGACAAATGTATCGAGATATTTAAAGGTAAGCATTTTGCAACATACAAAATGTATTTACAATTTTGAATTTTTATTAATCCTACATTTAATCTAATCCTACTTTTAAGTCACACATTTATTTAATTTACTTAACTTGTAAATGATGTTATTTATTACAAATTGACTAGCATGATGATAAAGAATGCCATCTGCTACAGCTTGAACGATTAGCAAGATGATAAACAGCACTATCTGCTATAAATTAAATTAATAGTATGATTAAGTCATCATACTTATATAATCACTATTAGACTTACAATAAGATTAAATATGTTTACTTTCTATAAATGTATGTACTCGCTTTAGTTTATGATAATTATAACATACTTAACACAGAAGCACTTTTTAAAGCACAGATAAGTATAAACTTATTCATTAAAAAAAAAAAAAAAAAGAAAAAAGAAAACGCAACTTACCTTCGAAAATTTTGTTGGCTTGAAATTGCTTCTATGAATCACCTTTATCCATTTATTTAAGAATTCTTTCTCTTTCGGAAAAGAGAAAACCTGTACTTTTGGACCATTTGGATAGTTCCCTTTACAGTTAGGTACACAGCATGTGTAAACCATATTAAAAATTTGAAAAACAAATAATAAAGGGGAATACTTATAATATTGAAATATCTGAAAAAAGAAAGAAAATGTCGACTGTTCTTATGGACGATTTCTGACCGAGTGACCGTCAAAACTCCGGAAATCCACCCACCACAGTCCTGGGTGGAGAGAGTTAAATGAAATGCAATCCCTACTGACACTGACGTCACACCTCCTCCTGGGAAACGCGCTGTGGCCTTGAGTTAGTTCTAGGAGGTGTTGGTAGAACTCGATTTTGTTGTTTTCATTTAGTTTGTTACATTCGCTACTGGTGGTTAAAAGTTTTATTTCTGAATTTTATCTTGCGTGTTAGTGATTAAACAGTGCCACAGGTAATAAATAACGTGTCAAACAATGTAACTTCTGCAGATAGCCGTTAGGAGCTGAGGATAAGTAGTTCCAAATTAACTTATGGGATAGAAGTCATTACCTTGTGTTGTTCTTGAGATATTTGCATTTAAAAGTGACTATATAGTATTAGTGAATACCTTGTGAAATTAATAATAAATAATAATGATATATGAGAGAACAAATTATTTTTGAAATCACTGTTACTTAAGCAGCAATTAACTAAATTAATTGTTATATAAACTCAATTATTGAATTCATTTACTCATTAAATAATTCATAAATTTCTACTCAGGAGAATTAGCCTAAATGGAAATTTCACCTTTTCAAAGATGCTTCAATTTTACGTTTTTATCTGTCGACCTCAAACTGACAGATTCAAGTTGCAGAAAAAGTCCACGACAGTCTGTGGCATGTTGGAAATCATGTGTTCTCGAAAGCCGAAAATGTGAAGCACAGGCATGAAATGTAACGAAAGCAACAGAAGTATTTCTTTAGTTATATTTAATAGGCATAACAATTATTTATCTATTGATAATTATATAAGTAACTTGTCGAAATATATAAATATTTTTAAGACACGCTTCATGTATAAAAGATTTTATCAGTTTTTACAATCATTAACAGCATGCGCAGATATTTAATTTAAAACTTAAGCATCTGCCCTTAATCTTAGAAAAAAAAAGCCTCTTTTGCATTGGCCTCTTCAAATGTCTCATTTGTCAACGATTATGAACTACTCCATACTTTCACTATTTTGATAAATTTTATTCACATTTGTTATTTCCGTTGCTTTTCGACATCGTCCTGAGTGATTTCGGGTTTTGTTTTTGAGTCTAAGGTAAAACCAATTCAAATAGTTCCATGGAGAAAGTTGACAGCCCTTGCAGTCCGCAAAAGGTTATCATCGTAGAGGTTCGGTTTCTTATACAAGACCCCCCAAGGATAGCTGGAAAGTAAAAAATGTCTGCAGTTGTCAATTCCTGACAGTTATCACAGTTTCTGTAGGTCTTCCTACCCTCTCTGTCAATTTTCAATCCTACGTAAAAGCCTGACAATGGTTTTAGTTATAAGTCGATCTCCATTCGTGTTGTGTAGCTGCTGCTTTATTAGAACTGAATGTTTCTTCAATCTGTATTTGGCCATGGCATTTGCGTCCGAAAGGGAGACATTTATTCCCGAGATTTCGAGCCTCTTTATCTATTTATCTGCTTTCTCATTACCTGTGATAGTGACATGCGCTGGCAACCATTGAAGAATGTAGATCTTATCTAACTTTTGAAGCTCGTTTAGGCGAAAGTGCATTACGTTGGTGATCAGAAAGGTTAGGTTAGGTTATTTAATTACGGCAAAGCCTCGAGGGCTATCTGCCTAAGGGGAGGGATGCCTTCGTGGAGGACTTTCTAAGGGAAACTGGCTCGTATACACGTTACACATGGGGAAAACCACAAAAACACCCATGCAGCCACCCCGTTCGCGAGATTCGAGCCTCGGACCAAACTTTTAGCGACTTTACCGCTCGGCCGCTGGTGGGCCCGGTGATCAAAAAGCTTCCGCTCGGCCGCTGGTGGGCCCGGTGATCAAAAAGCTTCCATCCCGAACTGCTTGTAGAGTGTCCTTCGAGTCACAGAAGACTACGAGTTCTTTTGCTTGCTCAGGAATGGGAAGGTCATGTAAAGTGTTTCCGCGTTTGCCAGAAGCTCGCAAGTGGAATTAGTGACTATGGCTCCTATGTATTGGAGGTTTTTTTTTTAATACTAATAACCTATTTCCTGTTTAGAAGTAATTATTTCTAACATGATGGTTAAGTAAAAATTTCAACTTTATGTGTTAGAATTTCATTTTTAGATATATGCATATATTTATCGGTATGCATGTCCAGAAAATCAAAATATGCTTATGGCATATTTCGCTTTGTGTTTTCTTTAAAGATGTTTGAATTAATGTGGCGAATACAGCTAGCTCTATGGAATCTAATTACAAAGTGCCACTAACTTCCTTTCCCAAGTTATCGAGATGGAAGCGATACATGCATACAGACCAAGACCTAATAGCATTTAACATTAAAACTTTAATGAGTCTCTTCTTGAATTTACAAACAAAAATATAAAAGTAACAGTCTACTTGACGAAACTAAAATTCAAATTTGAAAGCTAATTTAACAAGGAAACACAATTCACTAATTTTTATCAAACTAACCACAAAATGTTTAGCTTACCGATTTGGACAGGAGTTTTCTCGTCGTTACTTACTCCTAACATGAATAATCAACGGCTTCTCCTTCCAGTGGTTCCATCTTCCATCCTAATGATTTGCCACGCTGATGGCCACACTCGGCTGCCGTTCTTCAGGTAGATTCCAACTCAGGCAGGATCGTACTACAACTGCATACTACCGACTGACTACAGATTCTAGTTAACTCTTTAAATCCCTACGCTCTTCTAAAAATCTGCATAAGCCTCTGGAGGGAATGAGCTCACGGCTAAATTCGAAGTGACAGAACAATATGCAAATTGTCACGTGTTCTAAACCCATCCTACAACTAAACTGCAAAATAGAAGGTCATTTGCGCCTTCTGGAAACGATTTTCAATTTAAATTTTCTCGTTAGCATTTTGAGATAAAAATTTGGCATTTTCAATGCAATCGTCTGCCACTTTTTTGTTCTTACTGAAATGCAGAATAAGAGTTATATTTTGGAAATGGTTCGTAAAACTGACATTCGAGTCAAAGGGTACATAAATGCACTAAAGAAACCTATTTTTATCAACGAATATTTTTCCTTGTTAAGTTTATTTACGTAAGTAAATTTAATATTTTCAAATTTTAATATTTTCAATGTTTTGTAATATCACAAAAAGCGGGTTAATATCAAGAAAAGTGAAGTCTCTGATTCTGAAAGAAACTCCACTAACTCAAAGATCCATTGCATCGGATCTGTTTTTCACAAAGCAGATTGCAGAAAGCAAAACAAAGCTGTAGAAAATTATAAGGAAAAAAACACTTAGCTGCTGATAAATGGAAATTTGTGGTAACACTCGATGACGTGTGAGTATATTTAAGTGACTGTAATGAAATAAAGATGCGCTTTCTATTGCTAAACTGACGAAAATGGCCGTATCAAGTGGTTTCGTCAATGTTCAGAAAAGTTCCCAACAAGATTCATGATAGTTGCAGGATTTTATTAAATAGGTAAATTATAACTAAAAAAAGGTAAATTATAACTGAAAAAAGGTCTCAATAAGGCTAAAATTAATTCACTTACTTATTAGCAGAATATTTTAGAACCAATTTTTGAAGAAGAAATTCTAGCTTTATATGGCAAGAACATCAATAAATATGAGCTTCATACAGACAAAGCGTGCCCAAAGGCGGCCAATCGGTAAAGTCGCTGGACACTGGCAGTTCGAATCTCAGCGAACGGGCTGGCTGCATGGGCATTTGCACGATTTTCCCTATGTGTAATGTGTATACGAGCCAGCTTCCCTTGGAAAATGCTCCACAAAGACATTCCTTCCCTTAAGCAGATAACTCTCGACTACTTCGCCATAATTAAATAAACAAACAAACAAATATTGACAAAGATTCTAGTCATACATCTAAATCAACTGCTGCTTATACAACAGGAATAAACATTTTATTTCTGTTTCTTTTCCATGCATTTACTCGTTTCTTAATCATCCGCAGTTATATATAAATGGGTTTCTAAGCATAAAATGGATTTAAGAACAGTTGCATCTCTGAATGATTAATTTGATCAGAAGCGTAATTAACCGTACCCTTAGAATCTGCCAGCGAACTCTTTGTTGTAGGAGGTTGCTGACGTTGTTTGCTTGCTAATTTGTAGCTGTTGCTAGTTTCCTCTAAGGTTAGAATTCTTGCGGGGCAAGTAATTTAAAATCAATTTATTTTACTTGAGTTCTGTGAGAAGCTCTAAAGTGTCGCTGGAGAATTTATTACGTTTTGGGAATTATTATAAATAATTACGTGAAGTTATCTGATATATTATTTGCCTGCAATTGCACCTTTAACTTACTAAATTTTAATTTTTTTTTCTCTATATTTTACTTAGTTTTTAAGTCTATCTAGTTCTCTTGGTGCTTGAAAAATAATTTGTCAGAAATCTTGTCAGATTCAAAATTGGTACTTAAAACTTAGAGTAACAGCAACAGGAATAAAATGTATCCCATTTAATGAAATGCCTGTATAATCACCTGACACTTCTTCTATCAACTCTTATGATTTCGGATTGTTAACATGAATTTTAGAACAATAGCGGTCAAAAATACTGAACGGACTATGGTAAATGACCCAAGTGGAGAGGGATAAAACTGATACGACGATGCTAAGAAAAAGTTTACTTCCATGAAAAATTCGAGCTAGAGCTTATAACCAAGAATCAAAGCTATCAGACAGAAGCAAATCGCCGCAAGGAATATACGCCTTTTATGCATGAAAATAAATTATCATAATCATTTCCATAAACTGCGTTCATAAGTTTGTGCTGACATAAAGGTTCGGTTTCGGCTTACTTGGTTATGGCAAAGGACTGCAGGCTATCCACCTAGGGGGGAAGGATGTCTTCGTAGAGGACTTTCTAAGGAAAACTGACTCGTATACACGTTGCGCTTGATAAAACTACGAAAGCGCTGATGCAGCCAACCTATTCGCCTATAATCGAAGCCCGATTCCCGGTCGGAACTACCAGTGTTCAGCGATTTTATTTCAAATTTCATCCACTGTTATATTCTCAAAATTTTCATACACCCTGCAGCTGCATGACTGTTCCTGTTTACCCTGTTAAACAGATCTCACTGTATGTATGGCTTTAAATAATAACATAACAGTGGAGAAAATCAGTCTTTCATCCCTTGATTTCCATCCTTTGGGTCGATAAAATGAGTACCAAGTTCGCTTGGGGACTGAACACTGGGGGTCCTGCGACAAGCTGACCACTTGTTCAGGACATATGCTTACGCACTCCGGGGTCCCCGGTCAAGAAAGCAGATTTCGGGGGCCCTGCAGGCGTTGGCCCACTAGGGCTGTTACGCCACCGAGTTTAGTTTAAGTTTTAGTTTATTGGAGAAAAATACGTTGTAAGGTCTCACTTGAAATTCTAAGTTAATGTTGGAAGTGAGGAACTTAGGAACTGATAAGCGAATAATCGCTAGAGTTCGAAGACAGGAAACAACAAGAGAGAAGGGTAAATAACCCTTTATTATTTCTATAAGATTTAACAAGACTCCGCCTGGGAGTGAACAAATAAAGTCCGCACTTTGGACTTGAACTTAAAGGACTAAGAATTAAACTAAAACTAAGATTAACTAACTAAGTATAGCCAAAGCTATCAAGGTACAATGAGAGCTGGCCCCTTAACCTATTTTACTACGAAGCTTAGCAGGGGCCTGAGTACGGCCGAGCGTATAACAGCTTTGAGAGAGAGCGGCCAAAAAGGCAGACGCGCGTAGTTCAGAAACTCTGTTTCTCTTTCTGTCTCGGTAAGTAACTTCGTGGTTTAAATACCGCCCTTCTCATTAAATATTCAGCAAATTCCAAAACTACGTTCTGGCCGGAAGTAGTAAGTTGAAGTTAAGAATTTGACAAGAAAGGAACTTTAACTTAAAATTTAACTGTTAATAAAATTAACATAATCCTTACAACGTAAATATTTTTGCTTCATAATATAAAACTTGTGTAATCCAAGCGTAAATACTCGCGAAACGAAGACGACGTACGAAAATACAGTTATTTATTGCAGACAAAGCATTTCAAATAATTCTTTCCCAATTTGATTAAGTTTTCTATATTAATAAATAAAATTCCAGCCTTTGCTAATCATTAAGTACAGACGTTTACCATTACTTTCAAATCCATAATGCATTTTTCGGGATAATCTGCTGAAAATATATTTTTATGTTGCTCAAATAAGATAGTATAATTCGAAATTCATAGTTGTTTGAAGTATATGGATACGACAAATTTTACGGAAAACACTTTCATTCTGTAACTTAGTCCATCTTTATCTTGTCTGATACACACACTGGCGAATGAATTAGAAACCCAAGATCAATAATTTATTGGACCCACTTTTGCACGGATAACTTCTCTGATTCGTTTGGACATCGAATTTACAGCTTCTCGAGGGCATTTACGTCCAGAGAATACCATGCATTGGCTATGCAACTTTTTAGATCTTGTAAATTAGATGGAAGAGAAGAGTGCTGTCGGATGCGTCTTTACACCATATCCCATATATTTTCTATGGGGCTGAGATCCGGGCTATGCCGTCACCATCGAGATAGATAAGGCCTGTGCGCTGAGTTACTACGTCACTGCTAGGGGACCGCTCTTCGTGCAGTTTAGCTTTCTTGCTAAACACCCGTTTTTCTAAACCTATTCTATGAAATTGGCATCTCATTCTATAAAATCAGTCTAAAACAAAATTACAAGCGGCAATATAATGTTTTACAAAGCTTATACGAATATGAAATATTTTCATTTTCTTTTGTTGGTATTTATTTTCAAAACAAAATGATTTGAGAAATGGTGTGGTGCTTTTAAAAGCAAATCATTTCTTTGAAGGAGAAATTAGCTTTAAAATTCAAGTAACAAAAATTTTGATTTTGATATTTCTGTACTGTCTTTGTGCCTCTCGTTGATTCTCACCACCGAATCAAATTTTTTGTTTCACCCACTACTTTAACAAAATGTTTGCCAGTGGGAACACATATTATCTCTCAATCTATAATTATTGCATATTTTTATTTATATCTATCATATTAATGTAGCAGGATTATAAAACATCAAACGAATGCAAGAGATTACTTAATATTTAGACTAACATTTAAATGCCTTATATCAGTCAGAAAATTTTTCTGAATGTAATAAATTACTAAATAGTCTATAATTAGAATGTAATAAAGAATGTAATAAATTACTAAATAGTTTCACACAATAATTTTTAAATTATTTTTTACTTACATATTGTATGTTAATCTGTATTACAGTTAATGTTTTCCTCTTAATGCTACATAATTATTCGACAAAATCTGTAGTTTAATTAAGATAATGTTTATTACATAGCTCTGAAGACTATCAATATTAAAATTCCAAATAAGACAGGAAAAAAGTTTTTTAAATAAACTTATGCACAATTTTTTTGAAAATATTTTTTAAATATATGAAATACTTAAAAAATTTTTAGAAACTGAAATTTCTTGCAAATATTTACATTATACTATTTAACTATAAGCGTTCCCTCTGTTCTGAAAATAACTTTTCTATTAATATCCACATGAAAAGAAAATATAAATCCTAACATCATGTTCAAAACTTTTTTGTATAATGTGAGCAATTTTTTTAACTTACCTTACATATCTTTTTGGTGGTGCCATGTTTTCAAAGATTGTAATTCAAAAGATAATTAGAAAAAATTGTTTTTAAAATTGCATTGAATTGAAATACAATGAAAAAAAATATGTCTACATATGAATTCAATTACTACTGCTTCTTCAATAACTGTACATTTTTAAAATTTCAGTTTGCAGTTTCGCAGTTTAATTACCTTAATATGAATCTTACATACATTACTTTAGAAACTTTTCTATCATTCTCAGAAAGATTTATATTGCATAACAAATTTTAAACAAACTGATTGCATGATAATAACATATATAAAAGTGAACAGAAGCTATATTAGCTAAACATATGTATTTAAGTTTCATCATGATAAAATGATATTTAATGATACACTGTACTCTGTCAAGAATCAAATTTACTCAGCATTTGATATTCTACATATTATGTAATTAAATAAGTGTTATGCTTTTAACCCCTTAGGACAGTTATTTCATATAAAATTAGTTTCCAATTAAAATAAATAATCATAAATTTTGCTGACAATTTTTATATTACTAGTCTTAGTAATTATTACAAGGGATGATGCTTCAGATGTCAAAAGTAAACATAAATTTATCCCTTAAATCATAATGAATAAAAAATTACAACTTATAAAAGCCAACAAAAACTTTACAAATAAATATGCAATAAAATAACTGATATTTTTTTAATGCAATGGAATGTTTTCTAAAATATAAATACCTTATTTTAGATATTTGCTTTCTGTAGTGTTTGTAGTTTTCTTTTTAAACAGGGTTTTCTATAGTTATCATTTTTTTTACAACAGTAATTCTTAAGTAAAATGTTAATGCACACCCACAAAATTTGTTTCACACAATACTCAGCAGTATGACCTAACTCACATATATCAATTGAATTAAATAATTCTAGCCTATTTATAATAGAAACTGCAAGAGTCACTGCAAAATTTCGTTGATTTTGAACTTTTAAAAATTCATTTTCGTATTTCTCAGAAAGAAGTTTTTGAACTATTATATAATAATGCACAATAATATTCACAATGTCTGGATGAGGATACTTTAAACATCCTCTATCCATACTTGAAATTAAGCGATATGAATCTTCGCATATCAGTTCTTTATCAATTGAAAACTGTGACATACATGATGAACACTTCTGTTTTTTGCATATGGCATAAACACAATATCCTGCAAGGTATGTCAAAACTGGTATTACACTTTCGATGCCTAAAATATCTTCATTAGTTACATCAATATTCAAGTAATTAATTACTTCATCTTCCTTTTCACATGAAGACACAGCATTAAATTCATGAATAGTAATTTGACCAAAAGTTGCAGATCTCAATGAAAAAGTGTTTTGTAATCTGAGTTTGGACTCACATTCAAATATTTGCCTCACTGAAACATGATACTGCGATCCGGCTAAAAATCTATACTTTCCGAATCTGTCTTCTAAAGAATCAGTTTGTATTTTTCCACAGAGAAAATATTTCATTTTCAGCTCTTCGATACAATACTCCTTCATTTCCAACAAAGCATGAGTTGTGTGAGTAAAAGCATGATGAGTTTCTTTCGTAAAATTCCCTGTATTGCATCCCATGCTTTTCCAAACATCCAGCCAGTTCAAAAATTTACTTAAGAGCTTCACGTTTTCATCGCCAGGCAAATTAGTTAATGGATTCATATTTTCATTTTTAGTCGTATTCCTTTATGGGGACTTTTTACATTTATAATGCACCACCAAACATGAATTATTTTAATAAAATTTCCGGTTTCTTTGGCAAATTGCAGATTCTTTTTTTCTTCTAGTAGTTCTACTGGAGCATTCACTACATGTTCATTAAAAACTTGCAGTACCAGTTTGACATTCTGCCTCTCTAAATTTGATGGGTTAAGAGATTTAAAACTCAAAGAGCAATTAAATGTAACTAAATTATTCTTTTCAGCTTCATATAGTTTTTTGAGTATAAAAAATGCAGTTTTCATAATAACATTATTTTCAAATGTCTCAAAATCTGGGTATTGAAAACAGTGACTTAAGTTTTTCTGATTCAACCAATTATTCCGTATACATTTTAATATATGTACTGCATCAATTACATAAAATAAAGGTCTGTCTATTTTCACTGGATGAGGATAAACGATACTCAGTTTTGGTGGATTTTGAGAAATAACACATAGCTTTACGACTGAGTGAATTATTGTCACTTACTACACAAACCACGAAAAATCCTATATTCTCTAATTCTATTACAATCTTTTTAAGTATAAAATACAATATATCCGCTGTTATGGTTTCACAGGTAAAATATACACAACATCTTTATACTGGAAGAGTAAGCTCTGGATCATAAAAACATAATCACTTGTTGCTGCATCCTCAGTGTTAAAAGAAGAGCCAACAATATTACCTCCTCTGAAATCTAAATATGGTTTAATATGAATTTCATCCATCATTACAGAAACAATTCTTTCATGAGGTTGAAGTTCCACAAATTTCTCTCTCGCATAATGAAGGAAGTAGATTGCTCTTTAAAGGGACTTGCATTAAATTGAGTACAAATGTTTCTAACTGTTGCTGGATGGGGAAGAATTATGTTTCCCGAATGTCGTAAAAACTTACACGCGTGTGGAGATATGGAATGCAATAAAGTTGAAAATATTAGCATTTCTGGTGAGTATCTCCGTTTAACTTTATTAACCGAGAAAAGTGAAACTTGTTCGGCCAAAAAATTAATAACAGTTTCTTCGACTTCATCATTCAAGTTTAAGAAGGCCCAATAATTCCAAAATTGTATCCAAAATTGACTGAATATCATTTTGAGCTGCAGGTATTAACAGAGACTGTACACCATCTAGTATTTCTTGGAGGTTTCTGATATCTCCAACTTTCACAGGAAAGTTACGTTCTTTGCATAATTTTATTGCAGCATTACCAATAAATGCTGAGACACTTAAATCATATTTAAGAACAACAGAGGCTTCAATAACTGGTGCTGCTTGAGTATTGATGTGAATAAATAATGTCTCATCTTCTTTTCTGATTATAGACCAAAATAACGGGGTTCGCTGAGTCTCTAAGCACTTTAAAAAGTTTCCATATGTTGAAAACATGTATTTTGCTTCTTCTTCTGATTTCGTTTTCATGTTTTCCTGTAGAGCCAAACGTGATATTACGTGGTGAATTCCATCAACACTGATTTAAAGTGATTAAGGTGATACAAGTGTTAACGTGAAAGTGATATAAATGTGTTATTAAGTGAAAAGTGCTCAACGTGTATCGGTGATTCAAGAATGACACGTAACTCATCTGCACAGTCGGAAGGAGAGCCTCAGATGCAAAGGTCGGATTTCGATCCGCAAGAGATACTCGACAGTGACCAAGACCATCAAGGCAAAGTTCACCTGCTCTACGAATTTATAAGAAAGACAGTCAGCACTCATAGAAGGGGCAAATTCCTCCTACCTCAAGATCTTCGTGAGCGACTGCTATGTGCTCTGGACGCTCTGGAAACGCTAGCCTTGAGAGGCCGACACCTTGCAGAGAGTCCAACCCTAGCAGACATAGGAGTAAACACGTCGACGGTTCTTTGTTGTGAACTTGCTCACTCGATTCAGCAAAATGCAAAAAGACAGGTGAAGCAGCTCCATGCAAGCAAAGAGACTATACAGCAGGATGAGCACCCGGTTATAGAGGGCAAAGATGGCCAACCTACGTACGTGCAAGCGGTAAAGCGGAGATGGAAAAGGAAAGTCACGAACATGCCGACACTGCTGATCCTCCCTAAACGTGATGAAAAGAGTGCGGATATACGCGGGGTACTAGAAAAGCATGTCCAAATTGAAGATCTGTGTGTCAACCTTCGGGGCATTACGAACTTAAGTAGTGGAGGTGTGGCGGTGCGATGCAACAACAAGGATGAAGTACAGAAGATAAGTCAGTTCCTAGCTCAGCACGATAACCTAAAGGATACAGTACGCACGCGTATACCACGGAAGAGAACACCGAAATGCACAATCGACAATGTACCGTACGGCACCTCGGAGGTGGAAGTACAAGAAATGCTACAAAAGTCTTGCAATCTTGGGAATGAAGAGTGTAGAGTCCTCTTCAAGCGCCCGGACAGAAGGAATAGAGCCACAAAGTGGGTGATTGAATGTACCCCTGGTGCCTTTCATGTCCTCATGTCCAAACGAAGATTGCTCCAAGGATGGAGGGAACATAGTATCTACGAGTTTACAGGAGCCAAGCGCTGTTTCCGCTGTCAGGACCTGGAACATACGTCGAAAGACTGCTGCCACAGGCCTTACTGCGCTTACTGCGGAGGCTGTCATGATATTAACGAATGTAAGGCGGACTGCCCTGAATGCATTAACTGCATCATAGCAAACAGAGATTCAAAGGTTAAAGTGGATACACACCATGCAGCGTACGCAGCAAACTGCCCAACATTCCATGCGCACATCCAGAAGATTAAAGCACGTACTGACTACGGCGAGGACAACTAATTTAATAGCCCAGCAAGCAAGGCATCGTCTACCTACTACAACAGCCAGTTCACTTAATAACAAGCGCAACTCTCTAGGAAGCAAGTCAAGTATTTTCACAGTTAGTAATTTTACCTTAAAAGTCAATTAATTTACAAAAGTAATGGAAGTGAATTCAAGAACAGAGGAAAGCAATGTGCTCAAGTTTGTCCAAATCAACCTCCAAAGAGCGCGCGCGGCTACTGCACAGCTAGTGCAATATGCTATGGAGGAAGAGGCGGACTTCCTTTTAATTCAAGAACCTTTTCTTTATGCAGGGCAAGCAGCAGAATTTCCCCTCCAATGGACCGTCATCCAGGATTCAGGAAGTGAGGGAACAAGAGCGGCAGTAGTTTGTTGCCACAGCAGATGGTTGCCAGTTGTGCTAGCAAAGTCAAGAGACATGGTCACAATTGCAGTCGAGGCTATGGGACTGAGTGTCCTGGTCACGAATGTTTACATTCCACCTACAGTAGACGTTTCTCCCACATTAGATGCCTTGCAGAATATCCTTACGTCCTACCCGCATGCACACCATGTATTGGCAGGAGATTTTAACTCTCATGCGGAGGACTTCGGATATCCGACCACAGACCCAAGAGGTAGAGAAGTTGTGGACTTCATTGCATGCAACGGACTCATTCTTCATAACGTGCCGGACAGTCTGCCGACCTTCGAGACCCAAATGGGAAAAGGATGGCCCGACATCACTCTGTCAACAGCGCGTCTGGCTCAGAAAATACAGCACTGGACCGTAAGTGACACTCCCTCAAACTCGGACCATCGCTATATAACGTTCCAGATAGGTCAGCCACATGCGCAGTTTATGAACAAGCGTTAGAACCAATGGCAGAAAATTAAAACAACTTGTAAGCAGGCTAGGACCAGTACTAGAGCAGGTGGACGAGGCACTTATGAAATGTCAGAACATAAAGGATGCTGACGACTTAACCACCAGTATGATACGAGATATTCAATCTATCTGTGATGCCACCCTAGGCCTGAAATCACCAAAAGTTTTAAGAGTGGCAAACTGGTGGACGAAAGAGCTCCGTGCACAGCGCAGTCGCACCAGGGCACTTAGGCGTAAGATGAAGAGCGAAAGAGACCCAGACAGGAGGCAAGCCCTTAGTGTTCTTTATAATAAAGAGCAAGCTCAGTACAAAAGGGCAATTGCAGCCGCAAAACTTGCCAGCTGGAGGGAGTTCTGTACTAAGAATGTAGAAGTCTATGGTGCTCTCCACAAGATAGCTTCGAACAAAGTTTACAGACCACCGGAGCTAAGAGCCTTTGCAGGGCAGCAGGCTGGACACATAACAGAAATCACGCTCAGGACAATTCTTGACGCCGTACTTCCGGAAGAGGATATTACAGATCCGTCCGACCACCAGGCTTATACGCTGCACACATCTGTCCCAGATGATACGCCATTTACGGAGAAGGAAGTCTCCGCAACGATCAAAATTCTCCCGAAAAGTAAAGCCCCTGGTCCGGACTCAATAGACTATCCAATCTTGAGAGCAATACATAAAGCAAGATCCGGCTTTCTCACGCGTTATTTTAACAAACTGCTAGCACTGCAAAGCTTTCCGGAACCTTACAAAACGGGGCAGGTTGTGTTCTTTAAGAAAGAAGGGAAGGATCCAAACAGCCCATCCTCGTTTAGGCCGATTTGTCTTCTCCCGGTAAAAGGGAAACTCTATGAGAAGCTCCTAGTCCAGCGGCTTAAATTTCATATGACGCAGAGTGGGGCAATCTCTGACGCACAATATGGATTCAGAGAGCTACGCTCAACGATTGCTGCCCTATCAAAGATAAGAGACTATATCAGCCACTTGCATGAAAGGAAACAGCATGCAGCGGTCCTAAGTCTGGACCTGCAAAGCGCATTTGACTCTCTGTGGTGGCCCTCAATTTTAGAGGCTCTGCACCAGGCAAGGATCCCTGATAACCTCTTGCAGGTTTTCAAGCAATACCTGTCCAATAGAAAGTTCATAGTAACACACACTGGCGGTGTCATAACCAGAAGCCAGACAAAAGGCTGTCCACAGGGATCGTGCGCGGGTCCAGACTTGTGGAATGCAACTTTCGATTCCATCCTACGATACGAATGGCCGTCCCATACCCAGATAGTAGCCTTTGCGGATGACGCGACCTTTGTGGTGGGCGGCAAGAGTAGAGATGAACTGCAGCAAAACTGCAATGATGTAATTGATACCTTCTCTCGGCTATGTCAGGAGAAAAAGCTAATAATTTCTGAGGCAAAATCGAAATATATAATTTATCATAAGCCAGGCCAAACTTTAATAAGAAACCCAACCATCCAGCTTAATGGGAAGACCATCAAAAGGGTCAGAGAACTAAAACTCCTGGGTATTATATTGGATGAAAAGTTCACCTGGCTGCCTCACCTTAAAGCCCAAAGAGAAAAGGCTCCCCGAATCGCAAACAATCTGCAAAAAATGCAAGGCCCGCACTGGGGCCTTCGGCCCAATATCTACAAGATACTTTACTCCACTGTCGCGGAGAGGGTCCTAACCTACGGAGCAGCCATCTGGGCAGCCCCGATGACAGTCAGAAAGGCAAAATTGCTAAGTAGTGCACAGCGACCATTTGTCCTGGCCATAACGAAGACCTACAGGACAACGTCGACTGCGGCCGCTTCGGTATTAGCAGGGCTTATGCCGCTCCCAATCAAAGCGCAGCAAGAAGCCTCAATTGCAAAGGTGACGCAACTCCAACAGCCATGCACATATGGGGATACATGCTATCTGCCAGAAGTCTACGAAACACGCAGGTCCAAACTAAGCACACATCTGTCGGAATATGGACTGGGCATAAGGACTTTCCACTCACCAGCGTTAACCCCGCGCTTAGACGGACCAGGGGCCGTGCTTTATACAGACGGGTCAAAAATTGATAACGCTGTAGGCAGTGCCTATATAGCCTATATAAATGGAAACATAGCAAAGGAATGGAAGGGCCGTCTGGGAGCACAGAACTCAGTGTTCCAAGCGGAAGTAGTTGCCCTCACAAAGGCAGTGAAATGGGCAATTGACACACGGCAGAGTCGAGCTACGATATTTACTGACAGCCTGTCAAGCATTTATGCTATCAACAACCCTCTCCAGCGCTCCGCACTAATCTCGCACCTGCAAGAAGTCCTCCGTCTACAAGAAAAGTCAATGAGAATCCAAATTTCCTGGGTGAAGGCGCACGCCGGAATCCAGGGAAATGAAGCAGCAGACGCTCTTGCCAAGAAGGCTGCCCAAAATGAGGAAACGGAGCAGATTCAGGTGCCCCTGCCCCGGTCATGCCTAAAGAGGCAAATAGAGGAGTCCGCCATTGGAAACTAGCAGAATGAATGGGACCAAATCCCGCAAGGCCGCAGAGCATATGAGTTCCTGCCCAAGGTAGAGGTGGACCGGCTCATCTCATCGCCCTACCTCACGCGATATATAACAGGCCACGGCCCCTTTCCGACGTACTTTGCAGAAAGGGGTCTAGCAACAACTGATATGTGTGTTTGTGGCAACGTGGGCTCACCAGACCATTATGTCACGGAGTGCCCCTTAACAGCAGAATGGCACATAAAATTCCCAACTACCAATGTTCTGCCTTTCAAACGCCTTCTCATAAAACATCGAGGCACGCGGCAAAAGCTTAAATGCATAATGGCCAAACTAGAAAAAATGGGCATAGACCTCTGCAGGCCGGAATAGGGCACCTGCAATAAACATAAAAGCATCTTACAACTGTGAAGACTCAAGATGGTTGCAGGGCCAGGGTAATACCCGAGTAGTCATAGAAAGCCGTCCGGGTGCCCTGTCCTGCTGTCACCTGTCACCTGTAGAGCCAAACGCAGTTGCTGATTTCGTAATCGTATTTTTTTATCATACGGAGATTCTCGATTCTGTTTCTGATAGGATAAATATGCAGGGCAACCCGGAAATAAAGAAGGTATTGCTTCTTTCGTTAATCGAGAACGTGAAAGAGGTACACTTATGTTTTTTTCAGAGGATGGATCATATGCACTTGTCTCCATCTCAATATCTTCATCTTTGAAATGAAGTTCGCAAACTTTTGAAGCTTTCGTTAATTTAAAATTGCTCCGAGGTATAGCTTTAAGCCATTTCTTTTTTTAATTTCATTAGATGGAAAACTGTAGACTCTCACACGAGGACCATTATCATAATTTCCTTTGCATCCAGGAACAATACAATGGGAAGGCATAATGCTGATAACACAATTTCGCACGAAATATGCAGAAACAAAAATGTATCACTAAGCAATCAAATCAAAAAAGCAATGAATAATGCACAAGTGTTAATAAAACTAACGAAATCTAAGCATCTAACAAGAGCGTGTGAAGTATGTCTAACAGCAACAGTTAAGTATGTCTTGTTAAGAGGCAGGTGGCTACTGGTAACAGCGTTAAGAGGTAGGTGGACAAAGAATACGGAGAAAGTTTCGGGGAGTGTCATTGTGTGAGTTATTGCTAAGGGTCCCTTAACCGTGACGTCACAAGCCAGTTTCGATTCAGAGCGCAGGCCTTATCTATCTCGATGGTGACGGCTATGCAGGGGCCAGGCAAGGTGTTAGAAGTCAGACTGATGTTCACGGAACCAATTTGTACACTTCTGGCTGATGCATAGTTGCACTATCGTCTATGAAGCATCCGTCGCCATCAGGATAAAAATGCAACACTTCCACTTCTATGACAAGCAGAACATGGCCCCTATCATAATACTTCCACCAGACCCTTGCACAATGCGAGTAAGGCAAGATGGATTTATGGCTTCATGGGGTTCTCGCCAAATTCGACGTCTTTTATCAGTGCAAAATAAGGTGTAGCGTGAATCCTCCGACCACACTACCTGTTTCCAATTCTCAGATGTCCAGTGTCTTCTTTCCCGACACAACTGCAAACGAATTCTTGCATGCCGGGCAGAAATGAGTGGTTTTGTCACAGGCACCCGACTATGCATTCCTATCCTCTGCGCATGGTTCGAGCTGAAATTGAAACATAGTAAAGTCCCTGTTCTGCCGTACAATTCGTCGGAGACGACGCCGATCACTCTCTTGAAAAACTGTGCTCGAACCGCAGTTTCGTCTTCTAGAGAAGAACTGTGAATTCTGATTCCAACTTTTGAAAACCTTTAATATGACAGCTTTTGAGGACTGAGTTTTGCTATCTTCGAAATCAAGGCCGCTGCTAAAAGGGCACCAATAATAAGCCCTTTTTCAAATGGGGAAAGATCTGTCGTTTTTCCCATTTTACTTCATTTCATCGTGAAAAGCACTTTTACACCTTACTTATAGTAGCATCCTAACCACGTGTAAACCACGGCATAAAAATGTTGAATACTTTATCCCTAGCACGCATTCAAATGAAAATCTCAAAGGTTTCTAATTCATTGGCCAGTTGTGCGTAGTAGCAACACCATAAAGCACACTTGGATCAACTTCAGGTTGTTTTTATAGGAAGGATTCACCAATATTTCCCGTGATAACTGCAAAGACTTTCATTATGTTCGATTTCATATTCGTCTCTCGAGTTATCTCACAAATACTCTGTGGTCTAGCAGCGGCCGAGCGGTAAAGTCACTGAACACTGGTAGTTCGGTTTGGTATTCGAATCTCGGCGGAAGGGCTGGCTGCATGGGTGTTTTCCCATGTGTAACGTGTATACGAGCCAATTTCGCTTAGAAAAGTCCTCCTTTCCCATACGCAGATAGCCCCGTATGCTTTTTTATAATTAAATAAACCAAACCAACCAACCACAAACGTTCTGAAGTACTCAAAATTCCTAGGAGGGCTGTCCGTCTCGTTGTAAAGAAAAGCAACAAGCCTAGCACAGGAAGGGCAACATAGTATTCAAAAACACAACGGTTCGTTCTGTAATGCTGTTGAATTGTCTTCAGGGGCATCTAGAGCGTCCAAAAATGCTTTTACGTTCGTAGCGTACAAGTAGAACAATCACGCATCTGAAAATAACCAATCAGCCCAAACCTAACCACAAAACGTAGTCTCATACCATTATGCAGTCTCCCAACATACGTAACAATTAGCACAGCACAGTCCATCAAAGAACGCTTGCTTACCTGTTAACACGTCTAGTAGATGATAAAAGCGGAAATACGAACACCAGCTTTACAGTCACCAACAGTCTAACGAGAAGAGGAAGCGTACCAACCTAAAAAGCGCTTCACTTTCGCAGAACTAGAATATATAGCTTGCGTCCAACATCTCTTAACATAATAATTCAAAATGTGTGATTTCCTGGCGTTTCATACAATTCTGAGTCATCATAAGCTTTTTAAGTCTGCAGGAGCGGGCTGAGAAAGAAACTGAGTTTGTATGATTAATTTAAATTCAATGGCTCATATGGAAAAGTAGCCCAGATGACAGCATTAACTATATTCACGCTGAATTTTTATTTCTACTTGTTACATCATCGTATACGCTACGATACTGCCACTCAATATGTTATACATATTTTCCTTTTCACTTATGCACTTCGTCGTACCTTTTCAAATATCAGTTCTTTTTATTAAAACAAAACTTCAGAAACACACGAAAGCCTCTGATAATACACTGCAATAAATACACTCATGTCCATAAATTAAGGATAATGCAGAATCAGGCAAAGGAATAGTTAGAAGCAAAACAAATTTGACTTATTTGTAAAGCTTATTTATTAAACAAAAGGTAAAGAGCAAAAAAAGATGCTATATGTTTGATATTATTAAAAAAATTAGCGATTTTTCTTCTTGGAGCAAATTACAAAAAAAAAACCTATTTACAAAAAACGAATATTACATGGCTGGTATGATTGTTAATACATTGTATGTCTCCCAGACGATGCAATACAGTCCGTACAACGCCTAGGCATGCTGAGTATCAAATTATCGATCTGATCTTTGGGGATATTACACCACTCAAAAAGCAATGCTCTCCGAAGTTCCGGTAGACATGTAGGAGGAGGTTGACGGGCAGCAACTTGTCGGCCAAGCATGTCCCACACGTGCTCTACTGGATTCAAGTCCGGTGAGAATGCTGACGAGTCCATACGGGTGATATCCTCCGATTGAAGGCATTCGCTTACGATGATGGTGACGACGGGCGTTGTCATCCATAATCACAAATTCTGAGCCCATGGCGCTCCGAAACAAACGTACATGTTGTTCCAGAATAACGTCCCGATAGATTTGGTTTGTCATGGTTCCAATTTGAACATGCAGGTCAGTTCTGGAACCCAGAATAATTCCACCCCAAACGAGCACTCCTGCACCACCGTAACGGTGTCGTTCAATGATGTTTTCTTGGTGGTAACGGGTACCTGGAGCTCTCCATATGAAAGTATGGCGAGAATCAGACTGCAAGCTAAACCTGGACTCGTCGGAAAACATCACACAAGCCCACTGTTGCGGTGTCCAGAATGCATGCTCTCTACTCCAGGCTAACCGCAGGTGACAGTGAGTTGCAGTAAGTGGAACGCATCTGACAGGTCTACGAGCATATAGACCAACCCTAAGCGTCTGTACACGGTCTGCCTTGAAATTGTCGTACCAGTGGCTGAAGAGAGCTGACGAGACAGGCCTGAGGCTGTGCTCCGCCTGTTTTTTTTGGCAGTAACTGCCAAATACCGGACCTCATTCGGCGTTGTAACTCTGGGGCGACCTGTGCTGTAACGTCTACTCACATTACCATCATCTTGGAATCGTTGCCAAAGCCTGGAGATGACACTCTGGGCAATTCCAAGTTCGCCTGATACTTCCAGTTGGGTACGCCCACATTCCAGACAGCCGATAATTCTACCACGTAAAAAATCATCCAAATGCCTCCTTTGCGTCATAACTATTCGGTTATTGCACTTAAATGCTTATAAAGCGCCTGCGAACAATTTTACTTCTTTGCCTGTATTCCTTATATATCACTCTCTTACACTCTCGTCATTGTGACGGACCATCGGTGTCATCTGGTTACTTCCTGAGATTTGCATATGATTCTTGAAGATGTGTGTAGTGATTTTACAGGTGATATATTTATTTTAGAGTTCAATTTCTGCGTGACTCCGAATTATCCTTAATTTATGGACATGAGTGTACATTTCAGATCTATTGTGAATGCTATTGGTTATGATCTATAAACAGGGCATAGTCCCTTTTGCCTGCTATGTTTCTAGAGAGTGGGGAACAGATTTAGAGAAAAATATTAATTCCCGTATACTTCGCAGACTTCAAAGAAGTATTGTATTAAAAGTTATGCGTAGTTACAGAACAATTAGCTATGAAGATTTTGTAATTTCGGGATACCTCTTATTGATCTTCATGTTTTACATAGCAAAAGAGTTTAAAAATATCATCTGCAAACTTATTTTCGATACCATGTTGTTCGAGGATCTTTCTCACCCTGCGGATCGTTTGCCAATTCAAACTATAATTTATGACAATACCGTTGATGATTATTTCCCAGCTGTGTTATACAGATGGCAGTAATATTATTAATCGAGTTGGGCCAGCTTATGTCATTTTTCATCATGATTCTGAAATGGAATAAAAACTCTCAGAATTCCCAATGAATGTAGTGTTTTCCAAGCCGAATTACTATGCATTAGTGAATCAATGGAGTGGATATATGGAATAATTGTTCGTTCAGAGATAACTTTTTTATTTGCACCAATTCTCTTTCATCCTTACATTCTTACGAATATCTTCTCTAGTAATAAATTGTCGTTTCTCATGCGATTCGTAAAGACCTTAATAGTAAAGGTGTTAATGTCATGCACGTGGCCCCGCTGGCAATCTAGGAAATGGTTGACTGATTGGCTGGCAAAAAAAAAAAAAAAAAAAAAAAAAAAAAAAAAAAAAAGCTGCAAACCTTCACATTTATACTCTAATAACATTGCCTAGGCTATTCTTCAAGAAACAAAGTTGGAATAAAATAATTCTCAAGTGGGATGAATTATATAGAAATTCTGCTACCTCTTTGACTAAATTAGCTTTCCCTTCTATTCCTCACAGAGTGAATAATAAACATTTTTTTTTTAATTTTGATGTTACAAAATTTCTAACTGGGTATGGCAATTTTAATTCATATCTGAAGAGATTTGGGCTATCTAACACAGACGTATGTTCCTGTAGCGTCGGCGGAGTGCAAAATGTCGAATATTGTTGTTCTACTGTGAAAAGCTTACGAAAGAACATTTCTCATTTCCGGCACGCTACCTTTTAAAGTCGGAGTTTTGATAAAAAAAAAAAAAAAAAAAAAGAGGTAGGCAGTCTAATTAGGCCTAGAGGAGTACACAAGTAAAATTTTGGGAAGATAGCACTTATCATTTTTATTCTGTGGGTGTGTCCAGAGTGGCACACTGAATGAATAGAGCTCCGAAAAGAGTGATAAAACGAGCATTGTTCTCAATGAACTGACCAATGAGATGCGGAGAAACAACGAATACAGACTCTCAGTTGTCCTAGGTTATCGGTGAGCCCGTTCTGGGCACACCTAGGGTTCCCCTTTTGATTTTAGGCAAGATTTCAAGGTAAAAACTTAAAACTAATATAAAATAAGGAGATTAGCATACAGCTAAAAAATAACAAAAATTTCTTTTCAAACAATTCCTTTTATACCCTAAAAAAATCTGGAAGATTTCTTTGAAAAATGAGGGTCTTAAAAAAACTAAACATGGCTAAAATATATGGACTGGTTTGTGTTGAGCTGCCATCTACTATAAATAAAGAAGGTTCAGAGTAACCTATAAATCATTTTTATTCAATTTTTCTGTGCGTACAGAAGGAAATTTTTAGGTGTGTCCAGACCGGACACACTGTGCCGCAAAGGGTTAACTCTATAAATATTACGTTCCCTGCCCCTCTTCACGTGTTCGTACAAGATAAAATGGCATTTTCTTTTTTCTCTATATTTATTTCTGACGTTTCATCTGCGAATGTGTTACTTTATTTTAATATTTTGCGTTGTGTTGGATTTTGTTACTTACCTTTATAAGCCTTGTGTAATATCATGTGACGCACAAGGAATTTAACTGTTCTTAAAAAATAAATTTTAAAAAATCTCTTATGAAATACATGCTGAATTACACATAAATGTACATGACGGCGTTCGAAATGTTGTTATGAAATGCTAGTCTGTACCTTTACATGGATTAATATGTGATGCTTGCGACATCAATATTAGGAAAAAAAAAAACAGAGTCACAAATAGTGTTGGGATCAGTTTATTACAATAGTCAATATTTATTCCATTTTGTGCTTTACACATATTTTTACTTTAGAAATCAATCATTTAGCTACTACCTAAATAACGCTTCACTCTAAGCAAATACATTTAACTGCAATTAATGAACTTCATGATTCTCTCACTGAATTCGAAGTATCAATACAGGATGCTAAACGCAGGCGCTGACTTCATTTTTTCACACATATCACATACTGTACACAACAAACTATACACATTAACAATATAGTAACGGAAAGTGTATATTTATAATAAATGCCCTTGCATTGGAAAATTCTTAATTTCCCGCGAAATACAGCCATAATAAATGTCAGGGAAAGCAATGGTAATATATGGTTCGATTAAAAGGTGTCAGATAACACTTTATTTAAGCTTTCGTTAATAGCTACATATAAAATAATTTTTAACATAGTCAGAAAAACGTCTTATTGAGAATTTTAGCTTGCCTTAATTCAGATGTTTTACATTTGCCTGCATGAAATGCTGGTAAGATTTAAGAACAGATAAATGCAGCAGTCAACAAGTTTTGGCGTAAAAAATAACCTAAGGTTTAAAACATATGTTTCGAATTTCCTTTCTTATTCACGTTTTCGCTATTAGACAAATATCAGAATCTTTTTATAACTATAACGTTCTGTAACGCGTCATAATTTCTCTCTCTGTTCGGTACACATACATAAAAGCTATCTTCATTTTATGTACTTAACATACTGTGTGGGAATTCACGTCCTGTAACATTATATGTATTTAAGGTGATTAAACATCTGTTATTGGACTGTATTCGGATAATCTTTCAGAATAATCTTTAAATGTATTTTTAAAAAGTAAGTAGACTCAGATGGGAAGAACGAAACATGCTGACGTTGACAACGATATTCTAAACACGTAATTTTTTATGGCATACTAATCGGCAACCTATTAAAAGATGCTATGAAATAGCATCATTTCTGAATTTTCAGGACTAAGTTAAACATCATGCTTTATACCTGCAACAGAAATTACATTTTAAGCTATGTTTACATTACAAAAAAAAAAAAAAAAAAAAAAAAAAAGCGTCAAGAAATATCTTAAAATTTTTATGATGAAAATTAAGGGTATCCAAAAGCTCAAAAATGAGTTTTATTTCAAATTAACAACAACAAAAGCAATGGCCGGAAGCGTGCTTTAAATTCACGTCATAAACTAATACATTGTGCGGTTCGTGACAGGCGGAAAAGTAACTACAAAGCTTCTTTAGCCAAGACTTGATACTGGACTGAAAATAGTTTGGTGGTACAAAGGCTGAACTACCTCGATCGTATAAACTCTTTGCACATCTAAGTCTGGATTTCCAGAAAAATACCAGCATTGGATTATTACAGATTGAAGACGAGTGAGGTTTTGAGACGAGATAAAAATTACTCGTGTTGAATTATAATGGACATCGTGGGATTAGTAAAAAATATTAAAGATACGTGTATAAAAATCTACACGAATTATAATGATACGCCAATGCATTACTACATTTGGACAGCGAATGATGCGTCTGATGCCTAATAGTATAACTGAAAATATAAATACAAAAATATTGGATCATTTTCTCTTTCCAGTGTTAGACTGAAATAAAATAGAAAGAGGAAACTTTGTGAATTAATATAATGAGCCAAAGGTGCTGGTATAAAGAGTGACTATAATGTAAATTCAAGCTTTTAAGATCTTAAATACTCTTCTTAGTCGCGTTTAGAATAAAATGCGACAGAAAACACACAAACGGAACATAAGATCGTGTCTTCTTTAACATTTATCCTGACTTTCCACATCTTTGAATGAATTTCGGCTACAAGTAAAAACGGAAGAGCGATATTATGCAAAACAATAGCTGAAATCTAATAGATACCACTATGAGCCAAATAGCTCTGCGTCTATTTTGCACACTAAAGGAGGCTAGATTTAAGAGTAATTTCTTTTATTTTTAGTCTACAGATTACATTTTAGTTTGGTACAAAGTCCTGCCGTTTTTTACTTACTTATTTAGTTGTATTTTGGAATATAAACATGTAATCTTTTCTCGGACTTACTGCTTCTAACTTGTTATTTACTACAGTTTGCGCACTTGGAATTCTAGGTTCTTAAAATTGAGATGTCACCAAGTTTTAATCGAAAGATTCCAAAGTTTAATTACTATTTGAAACAAGAAATGAGAATAACGAAATTGGTTAAGTAATATACAAAAATGTAGGGTATTTTATAGCGGTTAAATTTTTGGGGTAAGTTCAAAGACAATAACATGTAAAAGTTAAATAAAAATTTGTATTCGTCATGGAAGCAGATAAAATTATAACTATATTACCATTGCCTTTACACCAACATTTTCACACACTAATACTGCCAGAACTTTAAATTTTGTTTGTATAATCGCTGCTTACAGTTACCCAAGCAACTTCGTTTTATCATGTCCCTTTAAGAAGTGCTGTTGTGCAAAATCTATGTCAAACTATGTCCACAATTTAACCTGTAGTAAACACAGTGGTATACATTTTGTACAGAAACATACTAAATAAAATATATGAAAGAACAGTTTCTGAAACTGCAATCGTTTTAAGCAAACAAAATGTAATAAATTAAAAACCTCAAAAATGAATTTTTCTTTACTACATCGCACTGTTAATTATAAAACTTAGGCCTGATTTTCTATTTAAGAAAATTACAGCTTATTTTTAAAAAATTGATGTTTAGTTTTTACTGGTCAGACAATCTTACGTCTATCGTATAAAATTTATGCTAAAAATGATTATCCAAATAGGAATTTTCGAAAGTTTTCAGATGTATTAATAGTTTTTTTTAATACTTTTGATATTATCACTGAATTTGCTCTAAGAATAAACTCAATATCTATACATTTCCTACTTGTAGATTCATTTTAAATAAACTATAAACTCTTTATAACTTAACTGAATGGAAAATTATTTATTAGAATATCAGTAACGCTCAGAGAATACATTCCCTGATTCCAGGTGCCTCTGTTAGTATGTTCTAGTAGTCTCTTTTAAGATATGTCTATAATTTTCATAACTAAAATAGCCTTTATTTTACTTTTACGGAATCTTGCGAGGAATACTGAACTGATAATCTGTAGATTACCAGAGCAGGGGGAGAATCATACTCAGCGGAACACGACAGATATAATTTTGTTGCAATGTGTTTGTTCAGCTTTATGTTTCTTAGGCGAAAGTTAATAAAGAAGCATCGCAAAGCTATAAACGGTAGAGTATGACAAAACTGGAAGATCATCAGTCTAAATTTAACTGCACGAAGTTTATTGTTGTTTTAATTTGACTGGTGCATTTGCTGATTACAACGGTTCTACAAAATCTCTATTGGAAGTGAAATTCAGTTTAGCATAACGGTAAAAATGTCAATAAAATAAAATGAAAATGAAATATTTAGTTGTTATAACAAGACATACATTCCGAGGTATTAATAATATATTTTTTAAACCTATAATGAAAAATTAATGTTAAAATTCTAGTTTTAGAAAAATACTACATAGCAGTAAGATAAAATTAAAAGTTATGCTTTAAAGAACATTAGTTTATTTAGTTAGTGAGATTATTTTAAGTTCCATTTAAAAAACGACAAGGACATACATCTGCTTATAAATGTATTTGTGAAACAAATATTCCCATAATCAATAATTAGCGCCAAGAAGCAGTTCCAGCGTTAAGTTTATCTACTACAGATTTCAAACCATGCATACAAATATTGCACCCAGTATACTGCAAAATAAAATAATTTTGTGTACCTGCAATTCTAATATATTTACAAAACAACAGAAATCCGCTAAGAAAAATGATTCTTGTTTACAATATATCATTGATTTCTAACAACTTTTAAACTGATAAATCAAGGAAAGCAAAGAAATGCTACTAAATTTTGACATCATTTGTAAGCTCTGTCGTTTTACAAAACGTTTAAACTTTTAAATATAAGTCACTTTTCTTCTCAAGGGTTAGCGTGATAAGCACCTATAGCTGCAAGTATTAACTTTATTTTAGCTAGTGAAGAATGCAAACGGAAACCTTGTATCATGGTACCACATTAAAAATACAAGTAAAAATAAGTTAACACGATGATTGCGGCACTTTTTCGCATTGGGGGGGGGGGATGTTGTAACACCATGATAACAAGCTCTTTCCTTTGCAGCCTTTATTTAATTATGCATGTGTATATATAAAGAAAAAAAATAAATATAAAATAGATGATAAAGACAAAATACTTGAACTAATAATCAATACATTTGATCAAAAAATGTTTGTTCAGCTTTTGAAGAAAAATAAAAATTTCAAGTTCTGACAGTAACATAACATTTGTCACACCTACTAATCGGTGTAAGCCAGCAGGTTATCTCCTTAAATTATTATTCCTTTCATTGTCCAATCAAACCCTTTGGAATTGTTAGTACCATACGCCATTTCCTTCTGCAGGAAATGCAGTCGCTAAACAAAGAAGTACGTATACGTCTCACTTCAGTAAAAAATGTGGTCACCCACCTTTCTTCTGGATACAGATGTGTTGCTCAGGTGGCAGGAAAGCATTGAAGATCATATGAAACAATATACAGACGTCTAATATACAACACGAAAACTACTAGACTGTAATTCAGTCACAGATAATTGTAAAACATTGCACATTACGATTGTTTAAGAAATAAAGATTCATTAAAAGAACTGCATGTATATTTAAAAAGTTTTGCAGTTAGCACAATAAAGAAATTTCAATGAAATTTCATGCATTGCATATGCAACTTAAGATACTTGTCTCCACTTATGAAAAGTAACATTATTTTAAGTAGATATTCATCATCATTTATGAAAGGTTTTAAGAACCACTTATAAAACAGCTGATTAAAATTATTATCCCCATGTCCGGAATGAAATATTAATAATTAAAATACTTTTAAATACCAATGGTTAAAATACTAATACGATAATGCTATGATTAAAAGTGTACGGTAAAAGCACACTTCACCTGAATATTACATTTATTACGGAAAAATCACAACTTTTTAAATAGTGATAAAAAATCAGTCAAAATAATTAATTAGAAGATCAGTACGAAATATTAAGACAGGCATTGTTAAAACTAGCGATAAAAAGGACAATTTTCTTCCCAAAGTTATAGCCAGACTACGATATACAGCCATCTTTATGGTGACTATTATCAGCATCTAGTGACGCACTTATTTTAACCTTTCAGTTGTAGGATACAGATATTCAACATAGGAAATATCACCGCAGTTATAGCTTTTTTCATTCATTTTATATGCGATGCTGATTCACATAATTTGAACATAAAATACATGCATTATTTACTCTCGTGATTATCCAAACAAATAATTACAGTTCTTAAAAAATATTAAAGGGAAAAATGTCGTTAAACGACTTTTCTTTTAGGTGAGAATATTTCCAAACCAAAGCTTTCTCATGAAAATAAAAATTCGTAAACTACACAACAGAATTCTAATATATATTGCACTATTTAATGCATATTTTATATGCATGATTTATATATAATTTTATTAATAACAAAAGTGTATTTATAGTAAAGTTTCAAGAGCTAATGTGAATAATATTTCCTTTTCCCCATTTTTCCTTTCTAAATCTTTTCAAGCATTAATATGAAGTCACCGGTAATTTTAATGATATGTTTAAACGGCGAAGAATTTTTTTTTAAAAATTCACATAAATAACGCTTTTAATCTCAAAGATAATTTTCGATTTAAACACACGATCTTTTAATAAAATTTTAAAGAATTACTTATTCCATTTAAAATTTATTTTTTTATGATTATAAAAAAAATATTTTTTATAACTCATTTCACATTATAATTTTGAGAAGGTCTAGATATTTTTAAAACTATATATGCGTGTTTAAACTGAGAAAAGAAGCGCGATGAAATTGAGAAATGAGTACCCACAGCTTTTAATCGAAATTTGTAAAAATATATATTTATAATATACAATAAGCGTGCTAATTGCCAAACTGTTGTAATAATGCGAAGTGTACTTTTATTATGAATATTAATGCTAAAACTTCTTAATTCAAACGAAACATTAAAAAGCCACCTAAGTTTTGTCAATTTGAAATGCAAGGAAAAAAAAATCAAACATACTTAGCATTATGACATCACAGACTAGAAGTAAATAACAACTGTATTGAGCGTGTGATAAAAATATTCTTCACGTTCAGTTAGAAATAACCTTGTTTAATTTTTTTTACACTAACTGGAAAACAACACGTCATGCAGCAATTTCCAATTGAAACATATTTTTTTTCCCTATCCTTTTCGTATGTTCGAAACAGTAGAAATGAAAACTGCTGAATAAAAGACATAGTTCGTTTGTTTCACCAGTGGAGTTCCACATGATCTTTATACCACAAATATCACTTCTTTTTGCGTGAATCCCAGATTGCTGTGAATCCATCTGTGGGATTTCTTATTTTGTCGGTCCAGTAATTTTATTTTTCATAATGGAAAAAAGCATACTGTGGAAGCGTCTTCATCAACAGTGCTGGTAGTGACTGCACAGAATATAATTACACATAGGCTTGCTGCTTCGTCCTCTACCTAAACAACCAATCATTTGACGGAAATTGAAAGTAGCAATACATCTCTTGGAAGCTGGCATTCGACTTAACTTTTGCACAATATGATCCACACTGTCTCTGATCTCATGCCGCGTGGAGCCTTTTCCATAGCCCAAGATCCATATTGAGACTAAGTTGACGTCTCCATGGCGGACGACGTTTCGGAAACGGGAGACAAGTTGTTGTCCATAGTCACCGATGGAAGTGAAGTCAACGGCGAGGGATTCATGGGACCTGGACCCGAGTGATCGGAAACGGCAGGCCCCATGTCTGTAAGACCATTTGCTGTAGAAGCAGTGAGCTTTGCTGAAAGTGAATTCAAAAGCGTAGTTGTCGTTGAGGGATTGCCACTGCTTGTTGATAGCAAAGGTGCCATGCTAGTAGGGTTTACTAGTGTTGGAGAATCAAGCAAACCAAGCCCTCCATCTCGATACCTGAAGAATACACAAAACAAAAATCTGAAAACTTTAAAACAATAACTGATGATATCTAAAAAAATGTAAAATAATGACAAGGATTTAAATACATATATATATGTATACTCTTGTTATTCGCATATTCTGATGAGCTACATGGGAGCGTCGATATTCTACACCTCGAAGATTCTTATGCAGTAAATTTCAATTCTTCTAACCAACACTTAAAAAGCCATCCAGATGGACGATTTCGACTATAACTGCAGATACTTTTGTATTAAAACAAAGAAACTTAAACTGAATTGACTAGAAGTGAATTTATGGTACAGGTACACCCAATGCTTAATTTCTAAAAGTAGAAATACCGGAGCCCTATGTAAGACCGTCAGGAAAGAGCAACAAGAGTAAATAAATAAATAAAATGACAATTAAAATCATTAATAATTTAAAAAATAAATAGTTAATGAGTATCAAATTAATTAACAGTTATTTAGTTAATATTAAAAATCAATATTTATTAATTATCATTTAATCATAATTATTATTTAATTATATTATCAAATAATCCCGCCTTCCTAGCGTGCCTTCGTGGTGTAGCGGTTCTGCACGCTGAGCCGGTATTCCAGAGGTCTGTAGTTCGATTCCCGGAGAAGGCGGTTGCTAATTTTTTATCTTGCCGGCTTCCAAAAAATACCGAATGTCTTTACAGTGGAGTGCCGAACTAAAAAGGATGTTCGATGAGCATTCTCCACGCCTAGGATTTGGCGATTGCGTCCCCTAAATAAAACCCCAATCACCCTTTAAAAGGGGGAGTATAAAAGGTATTTCTCCCGCTTTCCTAGCGTGCCTTCGTGGTGTAGTGGTTCTGTACGCTGGGCCGGTATTCCAGAGGTCCGTGGTTCGATTCCTGGCAAAGGCGGTTGTTAATTTTTCATCTTGCCTGCTTCCAATTAACCTAATGTCTCTACAGAATAATTAAAATTAAATTAAATATAAAGAGATAAATTAAAATTCAATAAGCGAATTTTTATATAATTTTATTGCTAAAAATCGAATTTCTACTGAAATAATTGCTCAGTTACATAAAAAAAAATGCCAGAGCCTTCTTATTTAGGGCTCCGGTGCGCTCCGGCTAGAATTAGAAAATAACCCCAAAACTAAGAAGTACCGAAGTCGGACTCCGGTGCAATTTAAGCTCTCGGTACACCTGACAATATTAAGCAGTACGTTTGCTTCAGTTACACAAACTAAGAAATATCAGCAACGTGAGCCAGCCAGTGAGGCGAAAGAGGGATTTCTAATTTAATTAGAATTACTATCACAAAAGCCAAGAGTCTCAATTTTTTTTAAATTTTTATTTTCGGTATAATAAAACCGGTAAGTAAATACGCAATTTCACAGCATTCAAAAAGTATTATTTGGCACATAAATTTATTCTGTAGCATTCGGAAAGCCCGTAACAACAACAACAGAAACACTAATTCTTTACAACATCATAAAGTAAGTCTTAACTACTGTTTAGTACAATAACAACAGTATTTTTCTTGTTATTTGATTGTTATAGCGTATTCTGTAGTTTACATGAAGTACACTTCCAATTAACAATTAAGTCCGAAATGCTTTCAGCACTCAAAATAAATAATCCCGTTCATTTAAAATCGTTATGCTGTTCGCTTCTAGCTCTGTATACAAATAATTAAATTCATATATTAACGGGAATTTACAAGATGGGTTTGAATTATATTGAGTATTTTCTCCCTCCTTTCCACATGCATTCGTGATTAACAGGAAGCACACTCGTCCCGGCTCTATACCGGAGACGGCATTGCGCATTTTTCACGCCTCCTGCTTCCCTTCCCTCAAAAAAAAAAAAAAAAAAAAAAAAAAAAAAAAAAAAAGACTATAGTATTTAACAATAAAGCACACGACGGTTACTTGCTTAAAGGAAGCGATGCCTTTTTGGAGGATTTCCAAAGGAAAACTGGCTCCTATTAATGTTGTCCGCCGAATTCGGAAGCTAAGTCGAGTTACTAGCACACAGCGGTTTAATCCACTTGGCCTTGCGTGAGCAGGTGAATGTTTAAACACAAGATTCCTCTAATGCAGTTTGACTCTAACACTTGTTTCATTAGATGTATTTAATTATGGCAAAGCACACTAGGGCTATCTGCCCCAATGGGGAGGGATGCCTTCGTGGAGTACTTTCTAACGGAAACTGGCTCGTATACATGTTACACATGGGGAAAACCACGAAAAAACCCATGCAGCCAGCCCGTTCGCGGGATTCGAACCTCGGACCGAACTACCAGTGTTCAGCGACTTTACCGCTCGGCCGCTGGTGTTCCCTTGTTTCATTAGGAAACAAACTTCAAGATGACTGGAGCTGTATTTCCTACTCAGTTTGAAGTTTTCTAGTTATGTACGAGTTTTTAATGAAATGTTAAAATATGTCTTTCTTTCTTCTCATCCCAGTGAACATTGTTGTTGGATGCATGGGCATTTTTGTGGCTTATTCCCATGCGTAACATAGATACAAGTCAGCTCTCCTTCGAAAATCCTCGACTGAGACATCGCTCCTATTAGGCAAATACTCTCGAGTGTTTTGCCTTAATTAATCAACAAAGAAACGCAAGAAATGATTTTCTTTTTTAGGAACTAAATTTCAGCTCTCAACTACCTCTGAGGAAAGTAAAGAAATATTTTTAAGACATGTATTTCATTTGAGAAAATAATTATATTAGCACATAATATCTAATTCCCTTTCAAAGGAGAAGACTTAAAATCAACGTTTCCTCTGAACTGTATAGGTACGTAGCCACATACTGATTTCTGTGGAATTGCATTTGTGCTTTCATTTCCCAATACGACCAATCGTATAATTACCAATATACAAAGTATCCATAATATATTATAAATACTTAATCCTAGATTTGACTCTGCCGCATTCTATTAGCTTACATACATAAGAAATTTAAAAAGGCTTACGATAGACTTTACAGCTGCGGTAGTATGAAAAGTAGTCTTGGGAAGTATTTCAGAGTGCTACTGAATGTCTCCGAGCAATGCATAATTCTTTACTTCCGAGCTCTATCTACCATTTTACTAAGCGAAACCCTTCTGTAGAATAATACACTCAAGTATTCGTTACACATAACATGCAAGTACGCTCTTTGATGCTGTTTTGTTTTGCACATGCCATCAATGTCAAGGACTGCATTCATTTAAGTAATGTTCACTTAAAAGTGTGAGGAAAAGACTTACCACATATTTCTCATTTCTTGTCGCCTGGCCCGCATTAGTTGCTTGTACTCTGAGATTCTGAGCTTTTTTCCGTCGACGATACATGTCCTTTTAGGACGAGGTCTATACCTGTAGTCTGGATGCTTTTCCATGTGAAGTCTACTTAAGCGTGATTGTTCCTCGTAGTAAGGCTGTTTTTCTGAATTAGTCATAGCTTTCCATCTGGCTCCTGCAAAATCAGATCAAGTACCTTTCAAATTTAATGGGATACAAATATGAATCTCTCATTTATAAAATAATTCTCTTTCACTAAGCACCGAATCCCTGCAGTGCTACTAATTTACAGCCCAAGAACATCTAAAATAATTTCCCATCACGCTCTTGTACGATTCGTGTATTTGTGACCAGGACGTATAAAAATGATTTTCCACTACATAGCTCAGATTAACCGACAAAGTTTTCAATAGCCGATTTGTTTAATTTTTGCCCTATTTTTTCAACTCAAAGAAAAACCAAAAATTGAAAAACCAATGCCTATTTACGAAGACGCAACTAGCGCTTTTAAATACACCACCACCAAGTAACCAGTTTACAGCTGTGCTTTAGAATCTTCACGCATTCTTTTTTTTTTTTTTTTTTTTTTTTTGTTGTTGGATCGCGTGTTCAGATGTGAACCACTCTCACTACCATAAAACTGATTCACATCTAACGTGAGAAATTACAGGAAATATTTTCATAAATCATGAACAGAGACTGTGATGACCTCTTTCTTGCGCACAAAGTTAAAACTTACAACAGGAACAAAGTAGTCCTGTCAAAAAATAAAGAGATTTATAATATTATTTACTTATTTTTGATTAAAAGTAGTTCTTATATACCCTAAAACTCCTGGCACGAAAGCATACATTCCTGGTGTGTCTGGTGCCTGCCGAATCAATTGTACTCACTTTGGGGTCAACCCTTCTTTTGAAAACTTTCTTAATGCCGAATGGCTTAATTAGGCTAAAACTGGTACTGTCTGCATAGCTGAACGGCCTATGAGACGCATACTACTACTAAGAGTTTTTCGAGAGGAGAAAAAAGCGGGCAATAGAGAAACTTTTAGCTATCATTTACAAGATAAAACAATTCGGTAACCAAAAGATATTAATGTGTAAATTAGAAAAATCGCAAGTCATAAATGAAATCTTACAATCAAAATTAGCAAAAAGATTTTTATGTTAACATACGATGATTTCTGTATCTATGCAACTCTCCTTTTCATTTAACTGATGATATTCACATAAGTGTATAAGGTATAAAGCTGAAAAAATTTCCTAAAATTTCTCAGCGCACCTGACATACCTCATTTAACTTTTATTTAAACTGTTTCATTAACTGTCATGACTGTCTCATTTAACTATTACTGTCATCACACATTTATTGGTATCACAGATTTCAATCGTCTAAGTTTTTGCTTTAAGAACGCGTTTTAATAAATCGGGTTATCAGAAAATTTTGAAGTTCTAATAAGCGAACGAAGAAGAAATAAATCGATTTCGATAACAGTTACGCGAAATATCGTGGAATAGCATGCTACGTTAGGAACATTACTGTATATTTTGTCAAAATTTCTTAAAAATATTTATTTGCATTACGAAACAAAAGTGTCTTTTTCCGGCAATATCTTCCGAAAATCTCTGGAGACTAATCTAGGCTCTGGTGGATTTGGACACAATCTCTGCACTGTCATCATTCTTACGAACTGAGCTATGTAAGCCGAACTCAGATGATATTGACAAATATTCTGAGTGACGTTAACGTGCTGAGTTCTTTGGAGGGGTGTGACTCTCACACCCAGACAGACTTCTATTTGACGTTGCAAACGTTAAAGCTAGGAGTCCAAATCATAGTCTATATGGTCATCGGTGAAGGAGGCACCTTCAAGAGTTTTACTTGTATCGTGCATAGCTGCAATGGTGTAGGCTCTGGCTGAGATCTTAAATTAGGTTTTCCTACTACTCGCAGTAAGGCTGCTTACATTCACTGGAAGCTGCAACTAGCTTCAGTAGCTCAAAGGGGTAAGAAATCTACTTAAAATTGAAATTATGAGATTTGATCTTAAAATTACGTTAACTTTAAAGTACGCAAACTGACCGGGTGAGCACTAAAAAAAGTTACCGATATTTCGATGTAATTAAGCACATCGTCTTTAAGAGACTTCTGTAAAAAATCCGAAGGTCAAAAGAAAGCTTAAAAACTAATATCTGATGGGTACTGCCTTCCCTCCCCTCTTTTTTTTAAATGTGGGGCTCACAAAGGAAGATACTCTAATCCGTTGTACTTTTCAGCAATTTAGGAAAACATATTTTCTGTACAAGTCTTACGAATAGCCATCAGCCTTAAAGAGTATTTCATACCTGAATGCAAAATAATACTTATTTACAAAACAGGCTAATGTTCCACTTTCTTTGCGTGCAAACTTCTGCAATGAAGGAAACGGCATATTAGATGACGATACTGCTGTACATGTGCCAAAATTACTTTAAGCCAGAAAATATAGGCCATTCAGTGCTTCTATTTTTTTCTTTTCTATTCGAATTTCGTGTAACAGATGAAAACTGTTATGCGAAAGCATAATCCCACTACAGTTAACATCTAAATGTGAAAAAATATATATTTATTTGTAGTTAAGGAAGTTGATATTATTTTTTCAGAAATTAACTGCGTAACTTCATACGTATCACTTGTAAAAACGTGATCTTCCTTTCATAAAAACTACTATAAAAGCTCTCAGTTCCAAAATTGTAAGTCAAAAAAATATGTTCCTTTCCTATTAATAATTAATGAATGCAAAAGAGACCAGACTGAATTTATTTGTTTAAAACATAATTTCTAAAATATCTCGTAAAATATCGATTTTTGCAAACAAGTATATTTGCATTATTCGATATAAAATTTGAAGGAAAAGCGAATTTTTACAATTTACTACATACAAAAATTAAAGAAAAATAAAACAATAATTATCATCAGAAACCAATGTTATTAGGAAGTTTTTCCAGTCCATTCCCATTGCGCAGTTGAATTTCGTTCACCAATGCAAAAATTGTCTCTTTTTAATGCAGAAAGACGAATTCAAATGAATACCCCCCACAGAAATTAAAGGTTTAATCACGAATTAGCTTCACATAAGTAAGAAAGAAAGTTCATATATAAAATTAGCTCCACATAAGTAAGTATGTTCATATATAAAATGAGTGAATAGTATCTGCAGTTGCTGATAAAATATGGTCAGCAAATTTGACTATTAGACTTACTGAAGGTCAGTTTTATTTTTAAAACTCTAACATCCTTTTCTGAAATTTTAAGTTCAAATGCTTTGTGCTCTCATTTCGCACACATCATTCCTAGTTATAGAGAAACTCAGCGGCGGTGAGTTTCTTGCCGAAAATATCACACCGTGTGCGACATAAAAAGGCTCGCTCTGAAGCAATATCATTTGAGCGTGTCAAGTGCTGTTGCCTTAATCTCGATTCTTCCAGGGGAAAACGAAATGAGGACAGTAAGGAGCAGACCTTAAGTCTCGAACCTTGTACATACCAAGGCACTTTACTTATTTGAAAACATATTTACTAAACTGGTTGCAATCCAAATATTTCTAAGTATATACAGTTTGCCCATAATTCTATATCTGTAAATGCAGGTCGCAAAGGATTTCATACAACACAGAAATAGCAAAACGGGAACAAAACTCAGTATTATATTTTGAAGCTAACTTTTACAAAAATGAAAATTTTCACTAGACATTTAAAAAAATGAGAGAGAGAGATGAAGAAGAAGAATTGTACGTGGTTTTAAGCAGAAAGGGGGAGGAACTTAGTCTTTCTTGCCTAAGTCTTCCCCACAAAAATGTAAGAATTCAAACTGTAATAATGGAAAGTAGTTTTGGCATTTATTATCAGCATGTATTAGCGGGAACGTCAAAGTTATAAAAAGCCATTTTCTTAAAGCAGTTGAGAATTTTTCAACACTGAATACTATAAATTCTATTTTCGCTGTAGCTAAGGTGATTTTCTTAAGGCAGCCAAACACGTAAAATTCCTTTATTCCTTTTATTTAACTATTCCTCCTCTTTACTCTGTTTTTAGCATTTTTCCCTCCAAAAACTATTTGCTGAACTACGTTCTTCATATACACATGCGCATGCATTAAACAGCATTAACAATTAAACAGTATGTTAAAAGTTAACTTACATGCACAGAAACACTTGTAGAGACATTGAGTTATTTAGAAGCAGGCAGGATGAAAAATTATAAATGTTTTCCCCGGAAATCGAAACGCGGAACTCTGGAATACGCGCCCAGCGTGCAGATCACCACACCACGAAGGAACGCCAAGAAGGTGGGAGAAATACCTTATACACTGATCTCTCAAACACTGTTAAATTATACTGAATGATCTTCATTTTGTTAAGCATCCTCATCATAACACAGAAATGAGAATTGAAAAATTGAATATGAATGCATACGATATTTATATTTTGAATTAAAATATTACATGATAGCAGAATGTTCGAAAACAATGAGCACATCAGAAACAAATGCGGACTTTTGACAATAACAAGGAACATGACTGCAGACGCAAAACGATTTCATGCTCTCAATAATATGGTACTTAATTTCGCCATGCAAACAGCTTTTCCTAAGATTTTCCATGAGTTCTTTATGGGATTCATTGCTGGCCAGATTATTCGCTCGTAGTCTTCCGTTTCAAGAAATTCATCAACAGGTTAGCTCAAAGTGGACACCCACAAAAAGAAAGTCTGATCTTCATTTACCTTTGAAAAGGTTTACATAAAGTTGCAAGACTTTAAATAACCCAGTAACTCTCAACAGACAAATTCCTTGCTGAATCCGATTAACAGAATATGTCTGCTAATCATTATTCCTCCCAAAGCATGACTTCTGCACTGCCGTAACTCTCCATATCTCTTATACTGATGAAATGATTCCGTGTTTCCTGTCTCCTTCCAGCTATAAAGGCTTTGAGAGTCAGATGTTAAACTGAATCCGAATCACGGACAACACAAATCCGTTGTTGTAGACTCCAGCTCTGGTGCTCTTCGCAACTAATTGAGGCGGGCCTTAATTTGCTACGGGATTAGTACAACACAAACCGCAGGCTTTCTGATATAAAGGCCTTTCTCGTTAAACCCTCTGCGAAGATTTTAAGCGAAAAAGAATTTCAAGTAGCAGCTTCAAGCTCTAAACTCAGCTAACTAGAAGTTAAGTTCTTGATGATATAAGAAATTACCATATAAAACTCAGGTTGAAAAGCCGCTGTTTTTCTTTTACGCTTTTGTCTCTGCTTGTCAATAGTTACAACTTTGAACCTGTTTCCAGAAAGTACATACTGCCTGTCTTGATGTACTCAGCTACTTCCATTATTGTAGGCTCTGCTTCTAAAGGACAATCAGCTCTCCAACTTAGAGATTCTTCCAAATGATACTTCGGTGTCATATAAAAACCGTCTTGATTCAATAAACCATTGAAATCAAAATTGAACTGCAGAAGTTCGAGCGAAAACGTACACTGCACAAAATAAATACCATGCTTTGGATTAAGTCATGACATAATTTGCATTTCAGAAGCACACATATGAAAAATGACTCAGATAATGATACGCGTTTTAGTGCTGATAGTCGGGAGTTTTATCTTCTGATCATTCTTTTGGGTTCTTTTGGGAGGAGAGTTTTGATTAATTTGTCAATCGAATTTCATTTCATAGCCAAAACGTTGGATCAGTTCAAAGTTTTACACTATAAAGAATACAGTTAAGCAGAAGTGGAGTACGCATCATCGTCAGCATCTTTATTTCACATAATGACTATTCCTCTATACATATAAAGTTATCTTTAAGAAAACGATGCACAGATACCAGAGCTTAAATTGTGCCCGAACCCAACGGAGGCGCCCCTTAATTTTTCGGATAAATCGTAATCTTAGCCGGAGCGCACCGGAGCCCCTAAATAAGAGAGTTCCTGCATTTCTTTTGTGTAACTGAACCTCAACTACAGCAGAAAATTCTTTTGATCTCGAAACTTTATTTTAGAAAAAAAAAATTTCTAACTTCTCAGCGCATATCTCTTTTTCCCTGGAAAACAAATCCTTGAACGAAAATTGAGACTAAAGAAAGAAAAGCCCCACCCACATGTCAAAGGCTCATTCTCCAGAAAGGTGAATGAATTTATAAAGTCTTCCCTAGGAAAAGAGTCTCTGAAAACATTTTGGAACAATGTAACCAAATACGAGTGACGAAAATAGTCACTTGTACTGCTTGATGCTAAAATTATCTTAGCAGGAGATCGTGGTCAGAAAGTGTTGGACTTTCCTCTTCGTTTTCAAACCTTTACATCTTCCCTTGAAATGTCCTCCATACTTTGCAACTGTTCGTTCTCTCTATTCTGATAGTGACGTTTTAATCATTTAAACATTTTTTCGTTGGTGTGTTGGAAAAAGAATAGTCTTTCTTTCTGTAGTCTCTTGAAGCAGTACATTATGCTGTATATTCAGAGACTAAATTCAGCCGGAGCTCAATTGAGCTATTTCTTAGTTTTTGAGTGAAATTATAATTTAAGCCGGAGCCTGAAATAAGACAAAGCCTAGCATTTTATTTTATTATTTAACTATTTACAATTAATTTAATAATCTATTAAATTTTAAGTTATCTCTCATTATGTTGTAAAATTTTAATTTAATTATCTTAATTGCTAATTAATATACTATTGTATTAATTATTTTATTTATTCTTTTTTCCTTCTTTCCGTAGGGCTTTGGGACATCTAATTTTACAAATTAAGCCTCTAAATTAAGCCATGATACAATATAAAAACTTCAGAGATTGAAATTTTACATCTTTACGATTGAAAGTGACGGAAATGTCAAACGAATCTCTTAGGAAAATCTCTGAGTTAAGAGAAATTTGTATGTTTAAGACGGAATAAGTGATATCAATTTCATCGCTTTTAGAAGGCATCACCAAATGTTGATGGACCGAATGGGCATGCTGTCTAATTGTAAATATTATTACACTGCTGGTCATTAAAATTGCAACACCAGGAAGGAATGATCTGAGGAACTTCAAAATCACACGAAAGGAAGAAGAGGTTGAGATACGCAAATGATTAGTATTTCAGCGCATTTAGACGATGCAGAAAGGAAAAACGATATCTGAAGCACTGCATAAAAGAAACGTTGTGTAGTGGGTTTCTCATCCGGAAAGCGCTTTGTACGGTCGGAGTTTGCTCAGAATATCGTGTTATGCCTCGAATAATAAGAAAAAATGCTTATCCGCAAGAGTCGGAATTCGATAGTGTCAAGATCGTTGCCTATCGAGAGTAAGGGTTATAGTTCCGTGATATCGCCCATCGCACTAGTCGACATCCAACCACTGTCATGCAAATATGGAATTGGTGGGTTGCTGAGGGTCATACTGAACGGCATGCAGGATCTCAACGCCCTGCCATGAATAACACCCGAGAGGACAGACATATTGTAAGGTCAGCCCTGCAAAATTGTACAACCACATCACGGACCATTAGTCAGGAAATTGGCATGTTTGCAGCACGCCCAGTATCAGCTCGTAAGGTGAGTCGATGTTTGCAGCAGCGTGGACTATCAGCACAGCGAACATTACTTAGGCTTCCCTTGACAATGCAGCATAGAGAGAGACAGCGACTCTGGCTCGCCGAACGACAAAGCTGGATACAATGTCGTCTTTTCAAACGAGTTCCGATTTTGCGTGCAGTATTCAGATAGCCGTATACGTGTCTGGAGTCTCCGAGGTGACCACACGTCGCCTGCTTGCATTCGATATCGGCAAAGGGGCCCTGCGTCTGGTGTGATGGTTTGGGGAGTCATTCGGTACACGACATGCACATCTCTAGTTCGGATCGACGGTCATTTGAACGCAAATCGGAACATTTCTGACATCTTATGTCTAGTGGTTAAGCCCTATCTTTGAGGCCTGCCAAACGCCATCTTCCAACAAGATAATGCAAGACTACATGTTGCACGTGTTGTTCTGACCTTTTTCGATAGACAGGATGTTCGGTTGCTGCTCTGGTCTGCACGGTCTCCAGATCTGTCACCCATTGAAAATATCTGGTCATTGATTGCTGAGATACTGGTCTGCCACCTCTCTCCAGCTAATACGTTTGATGAAGTGTGGCATAGGCTTGAAGCAGCATGGAATGAATTGCCCGTTTCTGTTATCCAAGCCCAGTTCGGCTCCATGCCTAACCGGATAAGGGTCGTTTTTGCTGCCAGGGGTGGCAGCTGTTTCTTCTAATTTCGCACCCCTGTAAACACCAAACAGCTTACGAATTTAATCATTTTGTTTTCATGTCATACTGTTTACGTACATTCATTATCTTTTTTGTATTTGCTTTCCTTCATGGTGTTGCAATTTTAATGGCCAGCAGTGTATTTCAGAGCGTTTACAATAGCCATTCATTTAAAAATACAGCTAATTACAACCAGCACTTTAAAAACACACGAATGCCTCTGTATCCTAGAGTAATATGCTCCAGTAATGTGAAATTGAGATTAATATTGAGCGTAATATCAAGTACAATGAAGCTCAGGTAATGTGCTACGAAATTCAGGTTATCAATTCAGGCGTTTAATAGATTAATTAAACAATAAAACATTACCAGCATTAAATAAGGCTAATAAAGTAGCTAAAAAATTTAATTATTAAAGAAAAAAGTTAATTATAGGCTACACTGTGCATTTACAGCACATTTCTTTCTTTCTCTTTCACGTACATTTACAACAAAAGCCGGAATGTTTAGCTTATTTCTCAAATGATCATACTGGCATGAGAAAATATTGAACCTCTATTTTACAAGTATTATGTACTAATTAATAAATAATAAGAAAATAAATTATTACACTTCTGTGAATAGCACTCCATTGGCAGACTGATACGGGAAGAAAGAACAGCTCTAGAGGTGCTGCTATTTCACCTTGCTACGGCCCATTTTAATTTCGCCCGTATAAATTACTTCGTTAATTTCTAAGGATTTCAGACCACGGTTAACAGCAGACATTGAATCAACACAACAAATATGGGGCAAGAATTCTGAAATTTAAGTAGGCATGAAACATTAAAAAAAATTGTTTTTTAATCTTTTTGGTGACATAAACTACGGGAAATCTACCTAAGGCGTAAGCGACTTATCGCTATGTCTTGGAAATTGCGACAGAAACGTGGAAACGGTGCAAAGGACCCTTTTATTGAAATCAGATAAAAGTTAACAGGAGGCACGTCTTGTGCTTGCAGGACCAGCCAACATTTATGGCGTATATTAAAAGTGATGAATTGATACTAAACTAAGTTAAAGGCACGTCTTGTGCTTAGAGAACCAGCCAACATTTATGGCGTATATTAAAAGTGATGAATTGATACTAAACTAAATTAAAGGCACGTCTTGTGCTTAGAGAAGCAGCCAACATTTATGGCGTAAATCAAAAGTAATGAGCTGATATTAAACTAAGTTAACTGCATGTTAGCCCAAAGGTTACACAGACAAAAACGCGCAAGTTGGCTCAAAAACTTAACGGCGAGAAAACGCAACGCCACAATTACACTGCCCTAAAGAGATTCAAAAAGCAACTTGGCCCAGCAGGCGGGAAAAAGACAGAAAAGCTAATTAATATAAAATAACTAGTTAATAAAAATAAATTCTACAAACAAGAATAAGAATATTCCAAGTGAACAAAAAGTTTAATTTTATATAAAGATAAATTTTCGAGAAGAGACTTTTGTGTATTCTTCTTTTGTGTTTCCCATTCATTTATTTACCTATCTGCCTACCTACATACTTGTGAGTGTAATTACTTCTAATCTTAGAATCATATTTTCGGTAAATTCAAACTTCATTTATTCTTGAAAGGAGACTTAGCGTAGCAGCATCGAAGAACTTAGGAGTGGCAATTTTGCTCATGGTCAGCGCTACACATTTTGCCCTCCGGTGCAGTCTGCGGATCCTAAATTCTGGTACCCGATGCCTCCACAAATTCTAAAAATGTTGCCATCTCTAAACTTTGCAGCTCGGTGGTTCTCTAAATTCTGCTGCCCGATGTGGCCTCACCGGTTGCACCACCTCTGGCGCTGGCTCTGGTTCTATGTTAAACTGTGCGATTGTGTACAGTTCTGTTGCGAATAAACTAAGCAACACAGCAAATAGCAAGAAATTTCGTTACATAAAAGCCTTTTTATTTCTGTAACACTACTACTTCGAAACTTAAGACAAGCAAAGTGATATTATAAACACAATTATAACTCTAAATAGATTTAAATCATTCCAATGTATTTATTCGCAGTTTTAAACTTATAATAAGCATCCCAAAACAGCCGCTTAATGTTTCCTATAAACGGTACTTTTAAGTCATCGGTGCCCCTAATGAAAATAATAACTTAAAAAAAATTCGTAATAAATACGACGTTTTTATCATTCAAGTCCTGTTGATGTAAAACACACGGTTCTTTATGATGCTTATTACAAATGCACAGTTACATAATTTCAAGTGGAAGTTGTGAATTCCTTAAGATTTTTCGTAAAGGTAGTCATATATATTTAACTGCACCTGCGCCGAGAATAGAACCCGTGATCGTCATTGTTTTGATCTTCGGTTTAATCACACCACCACCCGGAGATATCAGTGGAATACTTTTAATTCCTCACAGCGTTTGGAAGGCTTTATCCAATTCTATATCATGATTAAAAAGATGAGATTATATTAAAAAATATGCGAGGACAGAATTCTCTAAAAATCTCGGAATAATTCAGAAGTGAGCTATAAATATCACTGACACTATTCTTGCAATAATTTGATATTGAATAAGAAAAGTATAACTTTGCTCAAATTTGAACTCTACCCATACCGTCAACATTCGCAACATATACAACAGTTCAGTACTTGCTTACACTTTATACAATATATAAACAAAGCGCAGACATGTCCCAGCGAATAATTAAGATCATAGTATTTGCTAAAAAAAATTTAGCGAAGTTATCACATCTTATCTGCAAGGAAGCAAGTACAAAATGTCTATTAAAAAATGCTTTTAATCTACAGAAATGCTCTTTAATATACAAAAATGCTTTAACAAGCGATAATTATTAACTGTGTGTCTTCAAGGATAAATCCATTACATAATGCGTTGCTCTACAAAAACATAGCCACAGAAGAATTTTTATCACATTTAATAATATTTTTCTGGTATCGATGAATACGATGCTCGTTCAAAGTCTACACCATATGCTGAGGTTTTAAATCGCTAAAGTCCCTAACGTTTTTCGTACTCAGGCTCGGAAATGACAAAGATATACAATATTAAGGACACGGTCTCCAGTATCCGAATGTCTGGGACTGTCAAATGGAGGAGGTGGTGCTACACAACTCATTAATTTCAATCTGCAAGTTTTGCCTGTCGCCAGAATGTGGACGGGTGGAAAATGCTAAGCATACTGCCAAGAAGTATCCCTAACATTATGTTTACGCTCGGCATGCATCTCATCTCACAATTCTGATAGCGCAAATACTATGGTATAAGAAACATTAAAATGATTTGCATATCTTGTAAACACAAGCAATGCGCTTTACCACAGACATGGCTAACGATGTCTCCGATCTGGGATTTCTCGATGTTCAGACATTGCTGTTATAAGGCATTATCGCATTCCCCCGTGAGTTCTTTCGTAAAGTACATGGTTAGCTTATGAAATCAGAAAATGCAATGTTGTAACGGTCTCTGCAGTGGCGTACGTGCTAATATGCGGTGGACAAGAGGAGAAAAACTCATAACCACCTGAATTTAATTGACTGGGTCTAATGTCTCTACCCGACTGTATGTTGGCCCTCTGCCCATACGTGTTGTCGTAGTGTAAGTGGTTAGCACATTCAAGCAACATGTGGAATATTCGTAGTTTGAAAGGCAGCAAAGTCACGGTTGATTATTCATGCTTCCTAGTATAAAATGTCTAATGATCTCTACAACGTAAATCCGAAGGCTCTTGTGTTGATCCCAAGTCTTTGCTATTCTAAGCCTCAGCAGGCAAGCAACAAACAAGGAATGTGTATAAGAATCCCAAAATGTGCGGAAAATTTTGAATGAGCAGGCACATAATATTCATCACACGCTACCATCAAACACGATAATAATTCGCCACAATTATATTTGCTTCAACGCAATGCATTCTATGATCTTTTAATAACCGATGATGCATTAACTGCTAATCTTGCAGATTAGTGGATTTTAGAATGAAAATTCCTAATAATTAGGTAAGGCAACAGAAGATCATTTTCTTCATCTCTCCTCATTGTAGAGGTTTTAAGTCCTGCAGTGTAGAGATTTTATTATATATCTGCAATGAAGCTAGCATGAATTATAAGAATTATTGAAAATGGTAAATAAAAGATATTCTTGACTGATACCACGTTTAGAGAAGTCAATCTCAAGCATTCTTTGAAGGATTTTGTTGTGATTTAAATAAAAAAATTTCATTACTGAAAGAGATAGCTTTCGAATGGAAAATTTCTGCTGACAAAATGCGTCCCCTCCGAATTTTAAAAAACACGTTCCTCACTTTAATGACAATTCAAAAATATTCAAACTCATATAAACAATTTTAATTTGGAGGAATATGAGCCATACGCATTACATTTACAATTCCTTAATATAATGAATATATCATATCAAAATAGAAGTGAAACGTGCCAAAGTGAAACAAAATTAGCAAAGCAAAAACCTTGTGTTTGGCGTAGATTTAGTCAAGAACCCAATCGATTTCGAGGGCCAACAGGTACAGGTCCCTCTTCATCAGGACCAAAGATCTCTTGCATAGACAGTCTTGCTGATATCTTTTCTCATGGTAAAGAGGGACATGTACCTGTTTTCCCTCGAAATCCATTGAGTTCTTGACTAAATCTACGCCAAACACAAGGTTGTTGCTTTGTTGATTTCATAATGGATATATACCGCGGTTGCTAAACACAATCGAATCTCAATTCAAATTGAAATTAGATCCGGTAACACAATAAAAAGGACTCTTGCAGCTTTTAACCTATACTTCAAAAAGCTATTCTGAATCAATTCCTTCAACGAAAGATTCGTTGGCATGGCATTAAACCTCACAAATATATTCTTCTTTAACAATAAACGATAAAGATGATGTGTGTCCCATACAACTTCCAATATTATATATATGGGACTTAAAGCCTGAAAATATATATATATTCCAATATTATATATTACATATATATATTCTTCTCTAACAATAAATGATAAAAATGATGTGTGTTCCAAAAACCATCATTTAATATATATCAGAATATTTTAACATCTCTATATTCCACTTATCATATTGCTGTTTGCATTGCATTGCATTCTTTATTTGTTTAGTATTTAAATTATTAGAACTTTTCCGATATTTCTTGTTCCATTCTTATTCATTTGCGTTTTAAAAGTGTTTATTGTTTTAAAAAAATATACAGACTTTTAAAGGATCTTATAACAATTATTACCATTTAATTAGTGCTGCATTTTTGCTTAATTATAATTTATTGAATGGCTAAATTAATTTTCTTATATAAATTTATGTAAATACACAGAAGTATTTTGACAGAAACTGATTTGTGCCAAAAATTTTGGTAAAATCTCTGCAGATGAGTAAGATCTAATTCTATAATATATACATAAGATGACTTGGAGAAAGCAATGGATGGTTCTCTGCGTTATAACTTGCAGAGACTTTGCGGCGTAGTTAGAAAGATGACACTCAAAGATGGACGTAGCCCTAAATTCCACACATAATTTTATTCCTGGATAATTAATTCTGAGGACACATACTCTTTTTCATTTCACATCATTATTGTGGGTACACTAGGCACCCCCACAATTTTATACAAATAATATTTTAATCGAAGGAAGCAGCATCTTTACGAGAAAAGAGTTGAAGCGAAAGTGCGCAGTTATCCAGTATGGAGGCTCACCAAGAGAAGGTTTTGGTTTAGGTTAGAAAGGTTTCAGTTCTCAAAATTTAGAGTTCAAGTTCTGAACTAGCTACGTCATCAGCTTTACTCAAGCTATGCAAGATAAATTGATCTTAGAGTGACGCACATCAGAAACGTTATTAGGATTTTTAGAATAGAGAGGGGGAACTAAGGAATAATGCTAATTTAAATTATAATTTTCATTTAAATTTTTTTTTATCTTGCATATATATATATATGTTACCGTGAAAGACCGAAATTGGAGAATGTCGACTTTCACCGGAGAATATCAACATTCACCAAATACGTCGGTGAAAGACCGAATATTTCACTACATTCTTGTATATTCGGACCCTCACCGGTGTTTGTCGACAATCACAGATATGCTCTGGTGAAAGTCGGAAAGAGAGGTCATAAAGTGCCATAATAGTTTAAGTTGTTGCAATAAATAAGATTTGAATCACATAATTTAGTAAGTTTTTTATTACTGTTATTTTATTTTCTCATTTAGAACGTACTGTATAATTAAGTAAGTTTTTAACTTCTATTATTTTCCTTTCTCATTTTGAATGTATTGTGTGTTTTAAGTTCTCATATTCTTAAGTTCTTATTTCAAGTTTCAAGTGCGTTTATTCGCGACTGAATTACGGAGAAGAAAATATAATATTGTTATATGTTCAACATTCACCATTAGTACATGGTGAATGTCGACATTGACCGATGTAAGTCAGAAATAAGAGTATTTGGAAAATATTTCGGACATACACCCAAGAGACTATGTGAATGTTGACATTCACCGGTGAGAGTCGACATTCTCCAGATTTCGGTCTTTCACCGTAACGTATACACATACAACCATTGTGTAAAGACTTACCTAAGATTTTCGAAATATTGGAGTTATGCATGTCAGGACAGGCTTTAAGTATTTTTCTGCGCTCATCTTTAGCCCAGACCATGAATGCGTTCATGGGCCTCTTGATATGAGGTTTCCCGTCGCCTTCTTTCTTAGCCTGACGAATAATTTTGGCACCAAGAAGCTTACCTAATAAAAGAAAATAAGGCCAGTTTTTAAGATTACAATCGCAACCGATGTATGATTATTCTAAAATTCATGCATAGATATTCTTAACAATTACATCACACACATATTTCAGCTATTCTGGAACATACTTTTATGCCAGTGTTTTCTTCAAAAAAAAATTTTTTTTTTTTTAAATTTACGCTAATATATCAAGAGCAGCACTTTTTAACTTCTTTATTCTTGGGGAAGCCTTGAAGAATAACCGTGTCTCAAGAAACCCCGATATAACAATTATATATATAATTTTATAAGCTAGGTTGTAAGTATAATACTAATAAGACCAATTTTGGCCAAAATCTTTTGCTCAATATGCTGCAAAATAAAGGAAATGAGAAGAGAAATAGTAGTTAGCTCGCCAAAAAGTTACCAGGAGCTGTGGCTCCAAGAATAGTATACAGTTAGACTATTCAGAATAGCTCTAGCGGAACCCCTAGCAGATTTCTTGCGGTGTATTAGGCTTCCCTAGAACACTGGTTAATAAACGCTTGTCCAGAATTATAAGAAATCTGAGAGAGCTAAAAAATGTCAGAAGCTGCATCAAATCTCAGTTGATTCTTCACAATTTCACTTCTCACAAATAACAGTCTATAATCTAAACGTAATAATCACATTCATATTATAATGTGAAAATGAAGAAACGAGATTTGAAAAACGCATCTAATAAATCAAAATTCTATCATTACGGAACATTTAAACGGTAATGCTTCTAATTTATACAACACCAGTTAAGCAAAATTTTCAATTCCACTCGGTGTCTTCAGCATTCAAAGATTCATTGCACTGACTAGCTACTAAGTTTGACTGGTAATATTTGACAGCTTCAAGTTATTAGAATTTCATTGGTTATATTTGACACCTTCAAATGTTTAATGGATTGTGAAGGGAAATTATTCGGTCGGTTTCTCTGAAGCAACAAGGTAACGTAGTTTGACCAAGATGAGATCTTCTCCAGCTGTGATGGACTGCACTGAAATGTAGCACCAGATGAAACTGCTAATTGTAAAAGAAATGCTGAAGATGAACAGCTGAAATATTGATGGGAAAACAACTGATTTTTTAATTAGTGTAAAGTCCTCATCACTGAGAGGTGAGAAAGATGACACAATTCAAGAAATTCTTTGATTTAAAATCAAGATAAATGAGAAAGATACACAGCGGTTGTTCGTTAATGAAAGGATGCTTCGGAGAAGAACTTTCCATGCACTGGTCCGTACTAGCGTACACATAAGCTATAGAACAAAAAATTCACCCGAACAAGCTGCTCAACCAACCAGTTATTAAGCTTTAAAATAACGAATATCAAATTTCATGCAAAGCACACACACAAAACTATTAAATTACAATAAATTTTGCAATAAGTAGAAGTCAGAGTCATTAGATGATGTATCCCTAAAATAAATCTTTTCGATTCATTTGTTTAAGTATCAATAAATTCCAGAATTTAGAATGCGACTACTTCATTAAATCAGCTGTTAGGGAGGTTATAAGCATTAAAAATTTTTTAAAAGGAGCTATAAGGCATATTTCACGTATTTTTTCTTAAATTCTTTGCAATTGTTCATATTTTTCATTTAAGTACGCATTTGCAACCAGTTAGACCTACAGATTTTGGTTTTTTAATAAGGGAATTGTAATTGCTATATCGCCACTGATTAGTGATGCTATGACGAGTTAGAGACGTTTCATCACGTACTCTGACAGGTGATGATGGTTTCACCTTTCTTGTCTGTATCACTAAGCGCCGAGTCGCTGCTGTCCTTTCTGTTTGGGACTGGTGGATGGCTGGAGAGATTACTTCCTGCCGCTGCTTGCGGAAGATACATGTGGAGGGGAAACTGTTTGTCCACCGATAAACCAGTTGGAGGCCCATGACCTAGAGGACCATGGAGACTATCCTTGACGTTCATGCCAGCAGACATCAAGGTCCCTAATGATATAATTCACTTTAAATATTTGGATGCAACAAAAACTAATACTTTTAAAATTAGATTATAAACAAACATTTTATACATGATTTCTTTTATTTGGATGCAACACAAACTAATACTTTTAAAATTAGATTATAAACAATCATTTTATACATGATTTCTTTTATTATATGTAGAGATCTCCCAAAATCTACGAGCAAAGGCACTATAAAGTATATATCAAGCCATTTGATCATAAAGATTTTCAGTACGCGGCGCGTTTATTTTTGTTAAATTAAAAAATTAATTAAACGCGTATTTCAAGCTAAGAAATAATTTATACAAAATTTATTAAATAAATGCATATTTTAAACCAGCGGTAATCAACTTTTAAGCTCAGATCGCATAAATTTACGAGTGTTAGAGAAAAAACTCAATTTACGAGTGTTAAAGAAAAAACTCAATCAGGATGTTGCAGTTTTAATTTTTGAATGTAATAGTTAAAAATATCTTGCTCCTTTGCGTACCACCTATTTTTCTTTTGCGTACCACCGGTGAGATCCCCTGTTTTAAACAATAATATCGCCGAATAAATGAATCGTATTTAATGGCACGGATGAGTTACTTTTAAATTAACAGTATAATTTTGAAACCTTGAAATAAATTGAGTCACAACCACCACATTTAATGTTCCTCATGGATTTTTTTTTTTCAATACTTGCTTTTTTTCGCAGAGACTGCTGAGAATCTAGCTTTGGACGAACACGAAGTTGCGCACGAACTATTAATATTTTAATATCCTAAAATGAATTAATTTCCCTGCTATCATATTTTATCTTGAATGTACTGTCAATCGATGAACTGCCGCAAGACTGTTCAATACGTAAGTATACTCTGTGGCAGCTTTGGCGTATTCAGCGTATTTTTTTAACTCAAATAAAAAGCCCTCAAATTTTCGTGAACTTTTCGACGTTATTTCCTTAAAAGAAATTTTAATATCACTTGTTAAGGAGACAGGTAGGTGCTCTTCAAAAACAGCGGTTTTTACAATGTCTGTTAAAAAATGTTCTTCCTATCACAGCATTTACCTTATCGAAGACCCGAATCTAAACTCATGTGGACTAAGTATCGTTTCCACAAAAGAAGTGGGACATTTCAAGGCGCCCCTATAAGCTATCCTTCTTGTCCTAAAACGTTGCGTGGAAACACTTCGGGAACTACATTATCTGAGCAATGGGAAATTAACAATTAAATCGCTTACTGATCTCGAATAGGAGAATTAATGCCCAATTTCAAAGTTAAATTAACAACTTTCACTACAGCTTTAGCTCTTCACTTTTTTGTGAATGTAGAGCTTCAATGCAGAAACATCAGCACAAAAGAACAATTTTTTATAGAAATCATTATATCAATTTCTAGGACATAAATCGATATAATTTTTACAGCCATTTTCTCTATTACCTGAGATCCTGAATTTTTGTTACTTGTGAGATTTGAACTGATGCTGCCTCGCATAATTGAAATCTCATATCAAGCAGAATGTTGCAGCCGTTATAGATTTGAAATTACAAGCATAAAATATTTTTCCAGTTTATATGACATAGCTCCACTTTTAAGCCTCTGCTTATAATTGAAATAACGTTAAAAATTCTAATGTCCAATTCTAATATTCTAATGCCAAAGTCACTAATAATTAAGTATCATTCGAGCTTTGTTTAAAATTGAAATTAAAAATCATAAAGACAATAAAGATAAAAGGCAGCAAAAACTATTAAAACTTTTTTTTCTTTGTTTTAAGCGTATGCAACGCGTTAAATAAGACATCTGTATTTTACATTTAAAAATTTCATTACTATAGCTGAGCTTTTATTTGCGTTACATTTCCGTTTTCTCTGAAAACATTAGAATACTAAAATTTTTTCTACACGTTGTGATGAAAGAGTCACAAATATGCCTTACCCACAGATAATGCAGCAGGATGGGCTACCAAACTCCCAAGGTGGCCAGCACCTCGTAAATGTGGTGGCAGTACTCCATAAGGATTTGTTAGAAAAGATGGTGCCATCTGAAAAGAACAAAGTACCAATATAATGTCGTGCAAGAATATAATTCGAAGGAAACTATCAAATGATGGCATAATTCAGGAGAAGAAAGTGATAATAAGTTTTAAGTTCTATTAAATGCCTAGTCATTAAAGACAACGCATTCATTTAATAATAAACGGCAAAATCGTTTAAAAAGTGCTAAACTCCGTTTTTCTACGTTAAGAAACAGCGTATTTTCCGATTCTAAGAAAATACACAATATGAATAAAATCGAATCCAAAAATACACCCTAGGAGAATACTTTTTTTTTAGTAATCGACTTTGGTTTATAACTACAATAGAGTTCTACTTAAAGTACACGACTTAAAAAAACTATTATTTCGAAATAATGGATAATTTAGTAATAATTGTGAAATAATTAGTAATTTAGTAAGCGTATCTTGCTGTCTACCATGGTAAGGGGAAGAAAATGTCTGACTTAGATTCGAAGAAACATGGTACCTTGATTTGCGTAATTTAACTCACAAAGAATTTATTAATAATATCTCTTCCTTAGAAATTTTTAAAATACGCTACTTCGGCTTTCTAAGACAATAAGAAATCAGCGTATTATTAAGCGTAATTATATAATCAGAATAATCTTGTTACCTTACTACTTTCCATTATCGTTATTCAGCGTATTATTTTAACTCAAATAAAACAATGTTTTTATATTCCAAAACCTTTAGGTGTAATTAAAGTACACGTGTACTAAGGTAAATCCAAAAAGATTTCAGGATAATAAAGAAAAACATGACAGTTTTTTGAAGGAAAAAAAAAAAAAGACAAAAATTACAGAAATTAGTACATTTATATTAATTAGCATTTTATACGGAAATATTAAATTATTTGATGTACAGTTACTAAATTAATAATTAAATGTTCATTTATATTATAAAACTACACAAAATAATGTTATATGTTTCAAGAAAGCAGCATTGCTCATGTTATCCCCCTTTCTCGAATGATTACTGCATATATATTTTAATTCCCCCCCCCTTTTAAATTTAGCACTGGAGAAGCTAGCAGTTACTTAAACGAAATGAGAAATTAAACTTTCACAGATAAAATGTTAAGATGGTGTTGAGTTTCGTCAATAGATGGCAGCACTGGTTAGCGTGTAAGGTTCTATTCGAGGGAAAATTTACGACAGCTCGATAAGGCTACTATGCAATGACAACGAGGCTAAAACTTCTGCAACTAAATCTTACCGAAAAAGGAATAGGAAGTCTTAAAATAAAGGGCTTAATGAACTTGAAATCAAGCGGTACGTAATTTGAGTGTGAGGCTGCTGTTAAGTCAGTGAGATGCAGCGTTTTGTTGTACAATTTAAGACCATCAAATACTATATAATGTCGAGCTGCACCTCCCCTCCCCCCCCAAAAAAAAGTACATGCATTCAGAGCAAAAGAACAAGTAGTCATGACTGGAACAAAGTTTCAAATGCATAAAAATATTAAATTCGCATTAGAGACTTTTTTAACTTAATAAAAGTGATAATTAATTTTCAGATAATTTTTTTTTTTTTCCCCTGTGAGCGAAAGCTAACATCATTAAACTATTTACTTTCAATTTGTTAATACTTCCTAAATGCAGCGCGCACACACACATACACACAAAAAGAGAAAGTGTATATACATAAGTTAGCAACGAGGGTTTTTACAAATGTATACTTTTAAAAACAAAGACTAAAAATTTAAATAATAGCAGGAAGCAAAATGGACGTAAATCATGATGATGCTATTATGTTATATAAGAAGGAAAAGAAATAAATTATTCCCTCAATAAGCACTCAATAAGTTATGGAATCAGCCATTAGGATTTAAACAAAACTAATCGTAGTAACCTTGTTTCAGAACAGGTGGTTGTTTATAAATTTTACAGTCTGATAAATGCTTCGTGGCGACAGCAATTTTAGCTGAATCGGACAGAGTAAGGGAAATATAAAGCATGCAAAATTTTGAACGAAGTGCTTGCTCAGGCAGAATTAAATAAACGAACACACAGCATGGGCATCGACCTCTGCTAGCTAGTATACAGTAGTTCCTAAGGAATGCGACGTATTTCATCACTAGTTACAATTTGTGGCGAGCTGCAAAATGTTTTTGAAGTACAGTAATAACTTTTAATGGATAATTAATAACTCACTGAAATTATTCTCGGGCTGGTTAAGTTCCATTCTGAAAAACCATTTAAGTCACCAGCATTATATATATAAGTCACATGGGAACAGTATTAATTTGGAAATGACGCAGATTAAGAGAGGTTTTATTAAAAGTAATTACTAGTTTTAGAATAGAAAGGGTGAATACCTAAATGAAAATTAAGAGTTAAAGTGCTCTATATATCTAAGATAAAAAAGAAAAAGTTATATAAGATAAAAAATACGTAAATCAAAATTCTAACTTAAATTTTGCAAATCTCCCCCCCCTCCCCAAATTTATAAAAGTTTGGTTTGCTGTAATGTGGTTTCACTTCAAAATTGCTCTAAAGTTACAGATTTTTAAGAACTAACTCCTCTTTTTATTATTATTATTTAATGCTTTCTGGATCAAATTTTCATTTATTATTTTCGTATATATTGGACTGATTCTGTTTTGTACAGAAGTGATTTGGACTCGATTCGCTTAAACTGAATATTAATTTTGGACTTTTAAGCTTTTTTTTGCTCGTTAATGATTTTGATGCTATAATTTTTTTTTTTTTTTAAATTTTTAAAGATGCCTAACCGGCCTGTATATGTTTTTGTTTTTGCGAATGTTGGATTGTTTGTACTTTCTGGTTTTGTTTTTTGGAATCCTGCCAGTGGAAGTCTCACCGACGCTGGATGGGTATTTTCTTAAGAGTACGATTTAAATTTAAAATATATAGTTTTCTTTTTCGTCAATAGAGGGCAGCATGAATATATCTTCAAAATTAAAATGCAACAAAAATCCTCTTGCTTCCGCTATCAATTTTGAAAAACCTAAATTTACCTCTTCGCACTCACGCCACATAATATTAAATTAAACACCAAAAATCACAAAATATTCAAAAACAGCATATCATTTAAGATTCCCGATAGAGTGTTAGAAGTTGTCATACATATTTTTATATCCGCTACTTAGAAACTAGGCCTATATCATAGAAAAAGAAAAAGTATGTAATGATTTTAATGAGTCTAGCTAGTGTAATTTCGTAAAAATACTGAATATTTCTAATTAGTCACCTCATGATTTTAATGCATGTTTATTTAAATCAATCCCATTAAAAAGATGAAAAAAATATTTTCAAGAACTGTGCTTACTGCTTTTAAATCGCTTAGTTTATTACTCCAAATTAAATGTGAAAGTATGGTTAGGCTTTACTGAATCACAACGCACTGACATTTGGAAGATAAAAGCATTTTTTTTTTTTTTTTTTTTCTTTTCTTTTTTTTTTTTCTTTTTCTTTTTTCAGGCTGTGAAAACGCATTGCTTTAAGAAAGTCGAGTTTGTTGGGTAAAACTGAATGATAAATATCTTACATTTTTCCAAATTGTCAACAATTGTAAAAATGTTTTAGTACGAAGAGTGTTGCCACTGCTCGCTTTCAAATCGTTGAGTTTGTTAGTCAAAAAATTCATTAAAGTTTTACAAAAAATGAAATAAATAATAAAACAAATTCGAAACTCAAAATTCGGACTTCCAGATGCACCTTTCGGGTGGAGGATAACTTAATTCAAAATGTGATGGCTCTAGGTAATTGTTTTCTCACAATGCGAGGAACATATATACATGCAGATTTTTCGTTATTTAATTTCTTTAAAAATAATACAGGGCGATAATATTTGGTGGCAACAATCTGAAAAGTGATACGTTTCTAACCAAACGACACAAAATCCCATTTCGAGACTAATACCTCCTTTTGGGCTAAAGAAAAAAAAAAAAAAAAAAAAAAAAAGAAGAAGAACTTAAGCTTTTTAAAAAGCAAGTTAGCAAAGCAATCGACCATGCAGCTGAATCAAGAAATCTGGTACCCCGTTTCAGAGTACATACAACACTTTGCGGTGTAATGAAAAATTCATATTAAAATTCAATTGAAAAATGCTTGTGATTCATCAGTTATATCACAGCAAAAAGGCACGTATTATATTTCTGTAGTAAAGTTATCAAAAAATAATGAAAAGCTTACAGGATATGAAGGAGCTCCATGAAGCAATCCTGATGTAGCGCTGGTCGATGCTAGTGAAAGTACACTGTGTGATGACGTTAAGATAGGGGAAGCGGATGATGATGATGTGTGTCCAGAAGAGTGACCGCCTTCAGCTTTTCCCACAGACTGAGGACTTGGGCTGCAACTAGCACTATAAAGAAAACATAAGGTACACAGCATTAAAATTTAACACAGCAAGTTAGAGCACGTGATTTTCAATGCTGTATCGTAACTCGTTTAACTGCGAATCAAATGTACACTCAACTAAGCCTGCAGAGTATATCAGGCTTCTTTGAAATAAGAAAATGGGAAAAATGAATTTGCCCTGTAAAAGATTCAAACTACAGATCCTTGTACCACAATGCGTACAAGAGAATGCGAAAATTCTTAAAATTTATGGAGAAAGGAATACCGGAGTATCACTTTACATTAAAACAAGCTCAATACATAATTGAATTGAAAGGAATATGCCTCCCCCATGCCTGCTGTCATGGTGTGAGGGATTAGTACGCCAAGATAAGAGAGTGGAAGAGCCGGGATTCGAATCCCACCAACGATAATGTCCGCCCCCCTCCCCATGCTTCTTGGTTCGAAGTGTTCAATAACTTCTATAGTGGCGTCGGCGGTGGACGATAATTCATTACCACATTGATTCGTTCGACTAATCTCGTTGCTTCCTCGCAGTCGCCCTTTCAAAGTGCAAGACAACGTAAGCAATTATTGCATTCCTCTGGGCAAGCTTCGGGGCGTAAGTGATTAGCAACGGCTCACCAGCGGCCGAACAGTGAAAGCCGCTGGTACTTCGGTCACGGATTCGAGTCCTGGCGAACGAAATAGCTGTGAGCCAGTTCCCGTTTAAAAGTCTTCCACGAGGCCTCCTTTTCAGTATCTAATGGGCGAAGCACGTAACAAATTACAAAGAAAAAGCGGGGATGGTTAGCATTGCGAAAGATACTTAGTGCCTAACAGCGGAGTACGGAATAAATAAAAAGTAATTAACAAAGTTTGAAAGATTTTTAGTTCGAATCCGGGTAATGGACAGTTGGAACTATTTTTCATAGTTCTTGCTTCGAGAAACCCCCCCTTACTACTAAAATTTAAATAAATTTCAAACATATCACAGTCATATAAAATATTTAGAATTTATGCAAACATTTAAATATTTTAGAAGCACATTTTCAACAAATATATTTATAACTTCATAATCGATAATTTTGTTAAAATTAATACATGTTAATGACATAAAGGCGTTGATAAATAATTTGAAATGCTACGCAAGTTATATAAATGCAGGAAAATTCACATTTACATTTAGGTTGTAGTAACCGGAGGCAATAAATATTCACATAATTTAATCTAGAACACCAGAAAATTATTTTTAGTAAGAAAGGGAGAGATTTGCTAACATGGCAAATAATTTTTTGACTAGAAACCGATTAAAAATGTACTGCATATGAAAAATGTTGCGTTATGTCAGTAAAAGTAAAGAAAATAGAATATTAATTTGTTGTTTTCAGTTCATCAAAACGTGCTACACAGTTTTTAAAACCTTAGCTTATAACAAATAGTATAATAGATAGAACTCCAACTTGACGCACACGCGCTCTATTCAGATTTACTTAACTGTCTACAATCGAGAACTACATTTTTAAGCTAGTATCTTTAGAGATAAAATTATATTTTAATGCAACAAATGGCATAACCAAGCTAATTGTAAATATTCAGCCAAAATTTATAACAACGAATGAAATAATAATTTTATGCTCGCTGCTTAGAAGTGATTAAGTTTGCTCAATGGGTATATTCAGGACGGATTATAGCACATTTTCTTTGTTTAATATACTAAAATTTTAATGATTTCAGCATTTTTATATTAAGGAATTTGTAAAATAAACTGTGTTACTTTTTGTTTCCGTGCTTTATTCCGGTGCTCCAAATTCAGTATCCAGCAGTCGGCTTTATGCATGCATAGCTAATAAGCTTTTCACAAATTTCAAACTACGCAGTATTTACACGGTTCATATATATCTGTGTGGAAAACCTTGAAATTAGTAAGTGAAAAAGTGAAATGCACATGAAAAGGCTTTCTTCCTAACTCAAAATATCATTCTTCAAGGCTCTTATATAAAGTTCTTACGAAAAGAGGTGTTTGTTCATGTAAAATGTATTTTGCACCAACTTTTGTCAGAAATTACGTACTTCCAATTATGTACTTAATGCACTTCAAGTGTGTTTAAACTCTAGCTACTTGGATTCTGGAGAATTTTGTAACACATTCGCTCATTTTCTGAAACGGCTCCAATTTTGGTTTCATTATATCTTAAGAATACATTGCTTATTTGCAGAGATAACACTGGAAGTACGTAACTTCAGACAAGGCTGGTTAAAAAACATTTTATTCAGAGTTTGAACTCGCTTGTCAACGGATAAATAACTGAGTTAATTAAAGAAGCTGTTTTTGATTCAATATCCAATATCTATAGACCTGCTTGCTTTCCACATTTTGCAGTTCAAACCTTTGTACGGGACTCTACTACAAAAATTATCTGCTATATCTTACCTGCTTGCATTGCTGCCTGATGCTTTTGGCTTGCTGAGATTTAAAGGGGCGTCTGCATCTGTAGATTTACTGGGTGTAGGGCTGCGATTTCCTCCAGAAGGACTCGGACCTAGGCGAGACTGTGTCAACGGACTGCTTGGCATAGGAATTAGAGGAGGCAAACCACTCCAAACTTGAAGTGGTGACATCTGAAATTAATGACACTTTTAGAGATTTATACGTCACCTTTAACTTCTGAATCTTCAACAAAACAGAAGTACATAATTTGTGAAGGCTTTTACGTTGTACCTTCTCAGAATCGCATGAAAAAACAAACACAATTTAGTTGCATTCACATGTAGTATTTCTTCTTGAGAATTCTTTCTCGAAACAAAGTAAGATTTTTCTAAATTACTTTTCGAGAAATAAAACAACATTATGTTATTGAGAAAGAACCACTGTAATTTTTGTTTGCAAAGTTAGTGAATTTAGTCACGAATTTCCTACTGAAATAAAAAAAAATGAAGCAAACAGAAAGGGAAGAAGCTGTAACATTACACTACGTAACAAATTTCTCCAATTCCGGGGTAAAATATATGTTTCCTAACTCGCTTATTAATATATAAATAAATAAAGGCAAATAAAAACGGCAAAAGAAATGTCGTTTATGCTTAAGAGAATTAAAATCTAGCTCAACGATAAATAAACAGGCTACCACTTAGAAACATAACGTTTCCCAACACTGTCCGAAAGCAATCGCCTTATGTGTGTTTACAGTAATGCCTCTGTATCCGTGGGTAATACGTTATAGGACGTTAAAATTATTCCTCGGATATAAAAAACAGCGAATAATTGTGAACTTCACATAAAAGCAGAATATTCATGTAATATCCATAATTAAAGTTTATATCAAATTAATTAACAATAGTGTATTCTGGTCATTACAATACACTATGTATTGTACTGATAAATAAAGAAACGTAAAATATAATGTAAAATTCAGTATACTCTCTCTCTCGTTGCCTACGAAAGTGAGGTATTCTGACATTTTAACTTTATCCATATTCATAAAAGATAAGGGAGATAGAAACGTAAATTTTTTAATAAGCAACATAACATAATGTTTATAAGGCAAACACAAATAACAATAAATCATTTTCTGAACACTGAAGAGTACACATGTAATTTCAAAGTATTTGTAGTATCCACTGCCCTTACGTTTTAGGGTTTGTGTTTAATAAGAACTTTTAAGAGTAGCACATCTGTAATATGACGTTAGTAACGAGAATAGTGTGTATGCTAGATGCAAAAGGGGAAGAAAGTTTGAAGGTTGTATGAGTACGTAAAGAAATATAAGCCAGATACTCTCTGACCACTGACAGCAGAACTGATTTATGATCATCAAGATGGTTGGTTGGTTGACTTTTAATGGCATAAAACCTTGAAGGTTATTGTTCCGGTTTGACTAGAAACTTTTTTCACTCTGCCGATGTTCCGGTTTGATTAGAAGCAAACTTTTCTCTGCCTCAGAATGGCAACAGTGAGAACTTGACTTTAGATTTGTTTATGTACGCACTAATGTACACTAATCGAATCACGAATGTCGCTGCCTACGCATCTAACTATCTAACGACGTATCTAAATGCCACATCTAAATTTCTGCAAGCGGTGGTTCAGCTGTAATTCTATGATCAAATACTCAATCTAGTTTTAAAAGGATTTATTAAAATACTAAAATTAATCTAATCTAGAATCTAGAATCGAATCTAATGTTACATCTCAGGAGCAGCGTTCTAGCTGCGTCATAACAAATCTAAAGTCAAATTCTCACTGTTGCCATTCTGAGGCAGAGAAAAGTTTGTTTCTAATCAAACCGGAACATCGGCAGAGTGAAAGTTTCTAGTCAAACCGGAACATTATGCGCCAGACGAACGTCATCAAGATGGATCATGAGCTCACAGTCTAACGGTTCCTCTCCATATTAGTTACGTCGGCTCTAAATGAGTGTGCAAATGTGTAGAAAACAATACTGGGAATGTATTCCGGTTTACATTAATACCTGTTGTCATTTCGCTTGCATTCCGGAACTTACTGAAATACCTTCCCCAACCATCGATTAGATCTCAAAACCACGGATAAGTGAAACAACGGATACTGAATCATCGGATACGAGGGCACGAATGCACATATAATACTGATACAGATTCGTTGGAAAGTAGTCAGCTTCTCCAAATGGAAGTACTACAGCATATAACAAAACAGCGGTGTTAATAAAGCGATCTCTAAAATCACTAAAAAAGGACTTCAGTCACATCATATCAATGAAGAAAAATCCTTCTCATAATTATATTACAGCTTTATTTGTCAAATCTCTACGGGAACAGGAACAGCAGTTTTGTCACTCCACTTATGTTTGAGAATTTAACTGATATCTGGGGACATACCGCAACAGAAACTTGCTTAATAATAAGCGTTTTTCCCCATTCAGATAGAAACTAATTTAATTTAACCCAAAGCTCATCTAGTCACCGAGATATTATAAGGACTTTTATAAAGTATTAAACCTTGGTTAAAAAAAGGAAAGAAATTCGACTTTCATCGCATATCAACAGGAATAATCCAGACGCCTTTGCGAAATATTTATGACGAAACATGTTTTAGAGCGAGAGGGAAAAAAATAAGAAAGATGAATATCTTGAATGGTTCTTTGTTTATTTTTATGTTTTTAGAGTAATCGGAAAGGATGAATAGCAAACAAAGAAAGGTTTCTCTCGTTCTATTATCATATCTTAAGTGCGCAATAAAATTTTCTTAAAATATCGATACTATTTTCTTGGAAAAAGTTCTGTTGAAAGCAAATTATGGCGGTAAGAAAGCTTGGAAGCTCATGTCGGGGAAAAAAGGACCAAATACAATAGGAAGCACAAAGAAGGGGAAAATCTCTGAAGTAATATGTCGTCCGGATAAGAAAAAAAAAAAAAGATATTAATTAAATTCTTATTCAATTTCATGGGATGTCGCTGAGCACAACGGAAAAACATATCGGCTTGGAACAAAAGAAAAATACGATAAAAGCGGATATTAAAAAAATCGCTTTCACCTTACTTGGCTGCATTAAGTTAACAGCTAAGTGACATGAATAAAATATTACGCTGTCGAGAATAATAAGGAAAGAAAGAAACAAGAAAAACAAAGCCTCTTTACAGCAGTCTTTACACCGAAGCACTATTATTCCCGAACTGTTGTTCGTAAATGGTATAAGAGGGGAACGTCTAAATTAATACAGCGAAGGGCGAGGATTTTGTTCGTAAAAACGGTTCTCCAGAGATTATGTGGAAATTAAAGCACTTTGCTCGGATGAAAACTGACTTTATCAAAGTGAGCACTTAAAAGACGAAATGGTTAAATGTCGCGGATAATTTTCAACTAAGTATTACTAATTACCACTAAAGGTAATATCTATTATTGCTCGTTATGATAAAAAGACCGTTCAAATATGTTTCATCGTATCATTTATTATTCTTCTTTGAATGCATAATGTAGCTTAATTTTACTCCGAATGCAAGTAAATGCAAAGAAAATACTCAATTGGTTAAGTTTTATGCATCATATTTACGATTATTTGTTAAGGTTTCGTATTCTCAAGAGATACATTATGAAAAACAAAGAAATCTAACCTTTCCGCTTTGGAGAAGTTAAATTTTGCAGTTTACTTTTAAGTAATTTAAGTTGACAGATTCCATCGAACAATATTCAGAAAAACATTTTGCCTAGAACTTAAAAGTGAATTTTAATAACCCGTTATGTTTAAGCTTATTTCAGTCTAGTCCAAGGCATTAGAAAATATACAGTAAACTTAGAAAGCTATGAATGGCTAGTTTCATTAGACTGCAACGGTATTTTGATACATTATAAAGTGAGTACATATACGGACCTTAAACTATCCAATGCATAAATATGTGCCATAAAATGATTACAGAAAATAAAGATTTAATATAGTTTAATTTTGCTGTTTACCATCTTCTGTTGATGATGAAATATGAAGGTCAGGAAATGGAAAATTTTAAAGTCAGCTGTAACTGAACGCGCAGAACGGATTCTTGCTTGGAAAAGGTGGAAAATAGGAATAAGGAAATACCATTAGAAAACTACTAGACAAAATTGAAAACTATGTGCGAACAAATATTAAACAAAACTGCTAAAGAAACTAGAAGAAATGAAATTTTGCACGTTGGATTGTTTTTATTTCATAAGCAGAAGATATGTTTAGTATTTTTATACGATGACTGCCAACGTTTTAGTGCCAACGAAGATAATTCATAGCAGAATTCCGACACTGCATGACTACGAGTATACTCTCACCAGCTTTGTACTATTAATGATGAATGTGCTGGTGCAGATACATGTTAATTATAAGTACTGAGCGCCTGCAGTAAGAATGATATTTATGCATTGACAAAGAGAAATACAAAAACTAAAACTCATCTGTTAATAAAATAATACGAAATCAATTCACAAAAACTTCTTTAATCTTATTATTCTACAGGAATAAAATAAAAAAATGTACAGAATTCTGATAAATATCTGTTATGGTAGCTAGGAAAAATTCCCACTCTGAATTATTCATGCAAGCTTGTATTTGCATGCTCTTCTAACTTCTGTTTACTTTTCTTTCGTGTGATATAATACAGTGTGGTGATGCATGTGCGAAATATTTGAAACTAAACGGTTTTATGTCACGTGCAACAACAGCAGACAGTTCGGAAGCCCAAAAGCAATACGAGTTATCTCGCATTAGGCGTCTGAAGTCAGAACACGCGTATGCACAGTGACAGACAACGTCTTCTTGTTTCAGCTGAAGCAAATGAACTACATTATGGGAGTGATTAGAAAAGGGGACTTAATTTTTCTTGCTCCTTCCGATTATAAATTTTCTTACGCAAAAATTAAGTACACGACAATAAATAATTATAATTGGTTATACATTATTTTCATAAAGAATGATGTGGGCGAATAGCGTCTTCAGGCAGATCTTATCAAATTCTAGTTTTAATCAAACCGTGGTAACAACATAATTAAGTATCGGATTTAAAAACTTTTCAGCCTGATGTTATATAAAAGTAACAGTCAATTAAAAAACTATGTCTTATAATTTTACGTAAGCGTTATCATGAGTAAAGATGTCGTCGGGCAAAAACTCGCACAAACACAAAACTCTACCCATTTGGATCTAATCGCCAGAAAAAAAAAATATTTTTCGAAGTCAAAACTTTTGAGTGAATCATATTGACTATCTTACGTCACTGATGTCACATCATCAGTCTTGCTGCAACCTAACAGAGGTGCATGAATATAAAGTTAAACACAGGCACAGAAAAAAAGTTTTTTTTTTAAACAGCGCGGTACAAAAACCACGTTTGAGTTTGAAAGGTTTCAGTCATTTCTCTAAACTGACACTTTTTCGTAAATATTTAAAATGAAGATGGGAGGGAGAGAACTGACTCGATGGACATTCTTACTAAGCTAATTTTAAAAACGCTTCATTTTATTCAAAACAATGACTCTGGTCACTTAACCGTAAATTTCTGTATAATTATACAGGAATATATCAATATAAAAGAAAAGCGTACTCTTGATTCTACCAAATCATACAGCACGCGAAAATGTTCGTTAAACTGGAAGTTCGTTAAAACATAAAATAGAGTTACGATGTTTTTGTCCCCCCTTCCGAAAAAAATGCAAAGCTTTTTTTACTTCAGTACTTCTTGCAAGTCTTTGCTTACAAGAAGAGATCTGAGAGATTTTTTCCTGAATCGTTATGTGTGAGACAATACATTCGTTTGTTTCAAGCTAACTGGTCTTGTTCAGATTTAAGGTCCCAGGTGTAATTCGTTCTTTGCATTAGTTTTGTCACTTCTGACAAGGTCTGGATTGAATTTATGAGAAAACACAGTAGGACTATCTGCCTAAGAGAAGAAATATCTTCGAGGAATTCTTTTTAAAGGGAAACTGCCTCTTATTCACATAACACATGAAGAAAACCGCAGTAACTCCAATGTAGCCTGCTCGCTCACTGGGATTTGAAACCAAGCCGAACTATGAGTGTTTAGTGGTTTTTTTATCCGCTAGGCCAATGACAAGCTCCTTCCATGAAGGATACAACATTACGCACTTATAAAGTGCCTATATTTGTAAAATCTGTAACCGGAGACCAACATTTTCTCGGAGGCCTATTTTTCATTTAATAACATAAATCTCAATTATCAACACAATAACAACAAAATACGGTAATTTATTTGCAAGTAACCAACTACCTACGTATTAGGCTAACAAATACTTTTTTTTTTTTTTTTTGGTATTTTGAAGTCTTTAAAAGTAATTAAAAAATAACTCATAACATTATTTATTAACTTAGTCTTCAGTCTGGAAGAGCATTAATAAGATTATTCATTTAATTTCTAAAACTGTTTCAAAGAATTAAATATTGCAGCAACTAACTTTTGTAACTTTTTTCTTATTGTTCCGAACATATCTTACTGAAACAAAATGAAACATACGCATTAATAACTGATACCATTACTTATTTATTTAGTCTTCAGTCTGGAACAGCATTAATAAGATTTTTCAGTAAAATTCTACAATTCTTTAGAAGAATTAAATATTACAGCAACTAACTTTTGTAGATTTGTTCTTATTGTTCTGAGTATACCTTACTCAAGCAAAATAAAGCTTACGCATTAACTACAATTTGATTAGTATTTGTCTCTTGTATCACATTTTCCTCTCAAGACTAATTTTTTTTAATAGGAAAGTGTTATTTCTTTTCATAACAGACATCCCCTTCTATTTTTTAAATAACATTTCAAAATTAATTTCAAGAGAAAAGATAATGCTAACTGAAATTAAATTGCCATTTTCATGTGTAAATGAAAAACAAAAACACATCTGTAAAAATAATTGGGTAAGAATAAAATATGAGCATTGAGTTACAAATATTTAAAAGGATTTTAAACGTCTATTTTATAAAATTAACTTAAAAAAATCTTTTCTTTTAACTTTTTTTACTATTTTCTTCCAAATTAAAGCGTTATTTCACTGTCAGCTACTATTATCAGAGAAAACATTTCTATGCGTGAATTTTAAACTTCCTTTTGGCATTAAAGGTTCTATATATGTGACTTCAGCTACATAAGAGCAAACATATGCAATGCAGAAATACCTGATAGAGGATCAAAATTTTAAAGAAGGGATTTTTAATAAGAAAAATTTGCATACATCTCTAAGATCACATTTAATATAACTTGTAATTTATTCACAAGATTTTAGCAGCGTTCTAAAATTACATGCATCAAGTTTTATATTTCTGTTGTCTCCTCATTTTAGTTTTTTTTTTTTTTTTTTTTTTTTTTTCATATTGAATAAATAAAAGAAAAATCCCACTGTTGGTCACGCAGACATTTATTAAACTACTAAATTAACATATTTCAACTTTAAATTCTCAACCCTTTAAAGGCGGTAAAGTCGCTGAACATGGTAGTTAGGTCCGAGGTTCGAATCCCGCGAACGGGCTGGCTGCATGGGCGTTTTCGTGGTTTTTCCCCATGTGTAACGTGTATACGAGCCAGTTTCCCTTAGAAAGTCCTCCATGAAGGCATTCCTCCCCTTTAGCAGATAGCCCTCGAGGCTTTGCCATAATCACGTACACACCCGTATTTCATTCAATCATTAAAAACAAAATTCAAATAGTAAAATTAGGAATTAAAGAAATAAGTACGTTTTCCGCTACTACATACTATAAATAATGATATTATATAGAAAACAGGTTCTAAATTTTAAACCTTTCCTCGTGAAAGTTTTTTGGCAATACGTAGTTCATATTCGGTAGCAAGTGAAATTTTTTGGTACACACGTAAATTCGCTTTCCTTCTGAAATTTTCTGGTTAACACGTAATTCGTATTTGCTAGAGCATACTTAGTGGGTATCTTAAGCAGTACTTAGCAGTGTTTATAGTACTTAAGATATGTACTTTATTCCCTTAAATTCGTTAAGTATTCCTAAAAAGAATGATGTTATGTATGTAAGACAAAATAAATACATAAAGATGTGTGTGAGATTATGGCAAAGCCTCGAGGGCTTTCTGCCTAAGAGGAGGGATGCCTTCGTGGAGGACTTTCTAAGGGAAACTGGCTCGTATACACGTTACACATGGGGAAAACCACGAAAACGCCCATGCAGCCAGCCCGTTCGCGGGATTCGAACCTCGGACCGAACTACCAGTGTTCAGCGACTTTACCACTCGGCCGCTGGTGGGCCCAAATACATAAAGATGAGATAGAATATTAATTTTCATTTCTGAAGTCCCTTAAATCTTCTTTTTAACTTAATTACCTCCCTCTGCCATTTAAAAATAGTAAATAATAAATATGTAATTACATCATAATGAATATTTCTACACTGTGTCATTTCAAAAGTAATTCAGTTTCATATTGCTTGTATAACTTCAATGACGTACATACTTGCTTTTCAACCAATGATAGTTTTAAATTTCGTGAACCAAAACTTGAACAGGTCAGGTCAGATTGAAGCATAGAACCAATCAAAATAAAGCTGAATCAAAACCAATTTCTTCTAAGCCTCGGCTTCATCATAAAGGCACAGCGTTCTTCTTTTGCTTCGGCTAACCAGCGGTTGAGCGTTTAAGTAGCTTAACACGGGTAGTTCGATCCGTGCTCAAATCCCGGCAAACGGGCTGGTAGCACCGGCGTTTTCGTGGTTTTCCCCATCTGTATCGTAGATAAAAGACAGTTTCCCTCATAAAATCATCTCTCCCCATGGGGCAGATACCTCACGGCTTTGATCGATTAATCATACCATACCAACTTTCACTTCTCTGCATTACAAGCTTGTTTCCGTTGCTGCTCTTTCCTTTATCGAAATTAATTGTTATAATGGTTAACTATTCTGAGTATCACAAAGCGCAATCAGCAGTGTGACGAATTCAGAAGGCAAGAGGTAACGTAAATAAATTATTTGGGTTCTTTCTATAGGGTATATGCAAAAAAATAAAATAAGTAAACTTATAACATATTGTTCTCACAGTAGCGTGAGGGAAAAATTTATGTCAACAACTCGATGGTGTAGATAAGGATTCTGTTTAGAATTGAGCCAAGGTGAAAGTTCTTCTTTGGAAATAGTTCAAGATGAGGCTAGGTAGAATTAATAGATTCTCTACGTGGTTGTCGGACTGAACTGGTTCTGAGCAGGTTGCTCCTCCGTAAGGTAGCGGCGAACCCGGCTACCTCGCTATAATCTCTTGGCAAAGATGCTAATATCGCTCTGCCAGAGCTGGAAACCACGAGAGAAAGTTTCTCTCTCTATACTGCGACTTACTCTCACTCGCTCTCCTCTCTCTGGAACTGTGTTCCATGATTTTGTTCAAGTTGTCCTGGGCGTGTAGGAAAAAAATTCAGGTTCCTAATTTGTCCGTAATTTCTAGAAGCGCCTCTTGATTGGCGAGAGCACTTTGATTAAAACCTGGACATGATGAAGACAGCCTGGGAAAAAGTCCGTGAGAACTTTTCGGTTCCAACTGGGGACTCAAACCGAGTGGTCTGAGACACTGCTCCTATAAACTGGTGAAAGGGAACAGAACAATGTCTCCCTTCGAACAACTATAAGAGGAATGAAAACTTGAAATTATTTTGTGACCAGGAGCGTAGCTAGAGGGAGGCAAGGGGGGACATCTGTCCCCGGGCGCAGAATCCAAGGGGCGCCAAATTGATGTTACGACATTTTAGAATTAAATGTTTTCCATCCTCGGCAAGAAGTAGGGGGCGCGAAATCTTCAGTTGCCCCTGGGCGCTGAAAACCTTAGCTACGACTCTGTTTGTGACTGCTGGTCACTTCATCTTTCCGAGAATTCGTTAAGAAATAACTCTGTCCGTGGGAAATTTCGAAGTGGCCATTCTTTTTCTCAGAACTTTGCGGTGGTCGATAAAATAGCTTGAGACGTTACAGCAGTTACACTTCTAACTACTAAGAACGTTAAACACAACGCACTGCAAAGCAGATTTACAAAGCAAAGCTCAAACGGAAATATCTCAATACTCCGAAGTCGACTCTGAACTGAAAACTATACCAGTAGTGTAGTATCACTGATTTATCACGCGAAGGGCGACATTATCAGCTCAGTATAAGTTCTGCCTTTATGGCGCATGACTGTGGTAATTCTTACGGGGATGGAGTCCGTGAGGATGGAAACGTTGAAACGTATGAAAAAGGGGGTAACCGTTTTGTTACCATGCAGGAAACATATTGCAACGGTGTTACGATAGCAGTTGAACGTGAATGAGTGTTCCTGCTTGATCACATGAGTTGGCGCTCCAGTAGGGAGGTCGCAAAGAGACAAGCTTAACGCTTCGGTATTCGTGGTCTTGTGCAGAACTTTTCTGAGGGAGTCATGTGACTAGGACTGAGAACTGATGCTCTCTTCGGCCTTATATAGTTTTCCCTCGGCCGCTCAGAAATATCTAGTACCTTCAATTTCTCGAAATTACTCGAAGGCATATCGGTTAAATTTACATATAAGGGACGGATACGATTACAGTTACATATAAGGGATGGATACGATTACAATTACATATAAGGGATGGATACGATTACAATTACATATAAGGGATGGATACGATTACAATTACTACATATGGAGATCTATTACAGTTATTCAGTTATAGTACCTATTACAGTTATAACAGGGACTGGTCAAAAATGTCCGATCACCAAGTTTGGCGACTATTGGCGATTTCTCGCCAAATTTGGAGATAAAATTTAGTCGCCCAAACCCTCGCCAATTTAGCGAGATAGCTATTTACCTCAATGTTGCCCTGTAATCTTATTTTTCCGGCAGAGTTTCGTCTCTTTCAAGTAATTCATGTTACATTATACAAAAAATATTACAATTCCGTATATTATTTCACTAAAATTACTGACATATTTACAAAATTCGTAATATTATGTTGTTCAACGGAAATAAAAATATTTTTAACGGTTTAATTTATGTTGACATAAGACACCATGAAAGTGAAATTCTCTTACTTGCACTATTTATTAATTTAAATTTTAATACATTTAGAAATTTAATGAAATTAAATTTCGATTTGCTTTCACATATCTTGATGTGAATATTCTACTAAAAATGATACAATTTTAAAAATGCTTACGAAAGTAACATCTAATATTAAAAAAAGATAAAATCTTTGTAATAAAAGTACTTACGTGAACAGAAATTATCCATTACCGCTCGGCCAAAAATCAAAGAATAATTACTCACACACAGTCTTTGGTGAAATTTAAAAAACCCTAATTAAGGCATTTTTTTAAATTATCCTAAAAGCATGTGCTAAAAATTTAAGTAAAAATAAGCTTTCAGGTATAAACCCACCGGGAAAATACAATTCAATCACGCATTAGAAATTTATAATATAAATAATCTCATGTGTAAGAATATTTTCTATAAATCGAGTTTAATATGACGGCCGTGCCCCCTCTTCCCACTTGTATCTACTACTAGCAGAAATAATGCAAAATCTTCCGTTGAAAATTCCCTCTTTATCAAATAAAACGGAACAAAACGAAATGATTAATATAATTATCAATGAAAAAGCTGCGTAACTATTCAATCTTTTACTTTACGAGAAGACATCAAAAAAGGAATTCACTTATAAACCGTCTTGTTTTATTAGCTACAGTTTTAGAAAGCGATCAATATCGAAACGTCACTGCTTTGCTTTTAATTTCAAATAAACATTACAAAAATGTGTAAAACCACACTATCATATTTTTACTTCTATAAATCCATTATAAACGACAAATGGATTCCATCAATTACGCTTTTCAAAATACATCTGAAATTGAGTAACTTACCTCTGTTCTCCACTAATTCTTCTGCATTTCACGTACCAAAAAACTATTATTATTTTTCTTTTAACTTATTCTCCCTCTTTATACCATTTGTTTCTCTTAAAATTATTCTCGATGCAAACTGTTAATCTATGCTCAATCGATATACATCATTATTGCCTGAGTCGGAGGATGCACAATTCCCCCTCTTTCCGTTACTCATTCTGTTCTTTTCTTAGCCTTCCTTCAGAGCGTTCCATCCATAAAAACCATCTTCTTCCATACGGATTTATTGTCTATGATAGGAAGTTTTCTTCATCAGAAGCTTTTATTCATTCTTCGGCTGTCTGATTCGGAAACTACGCGATAATGCATACTTTTCAATTAGAAAGGTAATGTAAAATCATTCCTTTTAAAATAAAAGGCTTTGTAATGCAAGACGTGAAAGACGATTTGCTGAGGCAATACTCGTAATAAAAATGGAACGCTTAAAAATTTGAAAGTAAAAAAACAAAGAAATCATAAAAGTATCAAACTGTTACGTGTAGTAGGTAGGTATATATTGAAGGATCTAGATATCTCCGACATGCGAAGAGCGTCTACTCTAAATATTCATAATTAGAAGTAGAACGTGTCTAGTTATTATTTATATTAACACATTTTAATTAAATCTCTATCTCACGTTCGGTCCTTCATGGATGAAATGCGAATCCACTAATGAAAGGCATAATTTCAGGTTCAGCTGATTCACATTTAAATTAACAGACTAATTAGGAATTATTTATTTATTACAACATTTAACAGACTAATTAGAATTTATTTGTTTATTTTTAACGACTCAATAGGCTGCGGTAGCTGTGATAATTTATTCATACCTGGGGTCGTTGAGAAATTTAGTAAGCAATGGAGAACTTTTAGTCCTGTGTAAATTTAACTAGTTAGCAGAATCCATGGGCTGATTGACAAATTTTGTACTAAATAGATTCAACAGCTAGTTAAGGAATTTGGTTCAACTAAAGATTAAAAAAAAAGTCATTGTTTTTATTTAGATTCGGGCAGTTTATCACGTTTTATTTGTTATTCAGGCGCAAATAAAGCTAATGTATAGAGTCATTACGAAAAGCAGGAAACATGAAAAATGCGCAATGCCTTCGCCGGGACTCGAAACTGGACTTATCAAATTCGCGCCAGGTTTGCTACTGTTACACCACGAAGGCATGCGGAAAGGAGAGAGAAAATACTTCATATACTCCCTCTTTTAAAGGGTGACTGGGGGATTAGGAGACCCAATCGCCAAATCCCGATGGTGAAGAATTATTGTTTATCACCTTTTTAAGTTGATTACGCCATTAGGATTTTTAAAGCAGGAAACATGAAAATGAGCAATGCCTTCCCCGAGACGAGAACCTGGACCTCTCGAATACGGGCCGAGTGTGCTATCATTACGCCACGAAGGCATGCAGAAAGGAGGAGAAAATAACCTTATAAATGCTACAAAAGAACTATTTGCGTTTGATTTCAAGGAGTTATTTTCAAATGCTAGATTTAATTTGACTCCTCCACAGCCGCATTACCTCAGATAAATCTCATAATTTTAGAAATATTATATATGTAATTAATAAAGTCTATTATCAAAACTTCGCAACCATATTTAAAAAAAAAATAATAATAACCAATGTCTCATGCAATAAATTTTTTAACTACTCGTAATTAGACCTAATTTGTATTATGTACGGTACTGTAAAATCTCTCGCATTTGAGATTCTATAAAAAGTTATATGCATAAATTAAAAATTATACTTATAAAACTTTACTATATGCACAGTATTTAAGAAGTAACGCTTTAGTAAAATTGTACCTACAAAATGACGCAGCTATTGTTGAAATAAACAGTAATGTAATTCCACTACCGTTGCTGACATGTCTTAAGATAAAGCAGCATATTTTGCATAACTTTCGACCGGAGAAACTTCTGTCAAGCTAATAAGTTTGCTCATACCTATATCAGAAATAATTACGGACATGCATTTGAATTATCATTAGAAAATTTGTTACTGAAAATAATTATTGAAATTACATTAGCTGAATATTTTACGAAAACTACTACATATTTACTCTCGCAAAGAAAGCTTTCAAGTAAACGATTCAATCTTATAATGGAAATTATCGCCAAACTGTTCCAAAACACAATGTAGAAAGAAAACAACAGGAAAGTAAATTTTCAGATATACGAGATTAAATTGATTAATTACATAATTTACGTCGTTTACATAAAGGAAAATAAATCAAACACCGATGATATCAAGCTCACTACTATTTCAACAATTGAACGATGAATTTAACAGCATTAGATTTAAAATTTTCAACGACTTTACAGAAGCAAGAAATTATTCAAAACTTTTATTTCCTGATGCCTGATTTTAGCAACGCAAAATTTAACAACTAAAAATTATAAAATACACTTGTACTGTAACACGTTAATTACTGTAAACGAACTGTACCTCGATCTTCTGTACTTCAAAATATTCAATATTATATAATAAGGAAGCAAGTTCATTAATTTTCCCAAGTTCATTGCACCCAGAAAATACAATAAGTCACTATTTCCATGTTACAAGTTATTCCTGCAACCTATATTTCAAACATGTAATCATCAGTTCACTTATCAAAAGCACTGTGTCTTCAAATACACAAGGGTCGTTCTTACAAATTTTCTCAAATAATGAAAAAGTGTTGCACCCTAAAAAAGAATTATACTCAGAGAAACCTGCAGCTTTAAGGGCGACACCTGTTGACGCCACAGTAAAGCGCTGGAGTTTTTGTCAGCTCTTCAGGTATCAACTAACTGTTATACAAACTGAAAACCTTGTTACTTAAAAGCGTATGTCCGACTACCTTAATGATTACGAAGATATCCAGCAAATTTATATCTATATAAGCATTATTAAATGCATCTCCATTATCAAACTGGAACTTATATTACAAGAATCTATGGTACTTATTTAGGCTCTATAGTACTATAATTTCTAGGTCCAATGCTTATAATACACATATAAGGTGGAGGGGGATAAGTTCGTAAACGGGGCAAGCGCGTATACGGTTATTTTTATTATAATATGAGGGAAATTTCTCTAACTGGTACGCAGTAATCTACTACTGTAGAGTCATTAGATTATTTCGAAGCAGAAGACGTGAAAAATGAGCAATGCTCTCGCCGGGACTCGGACTTCTCGAATACGCTCCGAGCATGCTGATCATTACACGACGAAGGCACGCTAAAAAGGTGGCAGAAATACCTTATATACTCCCCCTTTTAAAGGGCGACTGGGGATTAGGGGACCCAATCGCAAAAATCCTGGTGGTGGAACAATGCCCTCGCCGGAACTCGAACGTCGGACCTCTCGAATACGTGCCGAGCGTTCTGACATTTATACCACGAAGGCATGCTATGAAGGAAGAAATAACTTATGATACTCCCCCCCCTTTTAAAGAGTGAATGGGGATTAGAGCACCCAATCGCCAAATCCTGGTGACGGAAAATCATCATCCACCACCTTTTTTAGTTCGGCCTCTACTGTAGTGTCATTAGGTTATTTCGAAACAGGAGACGTGAAAAATGAGCAATGCCCTAGCCGGGACTCGAACCTCGGACCTGTCAAATACGCGCCGAGTATGCTGACCATTACATCACGAAGGCTGGCTAAGAAGGCGTGAGAAATACCTTATACAACAAGTTAATATGGGTTATTCGACACAGTTGTCGCTCAGGAATGAACATGTTTTTCTCGCTTTAATCAACCAAGTATTTTATAGCAGGCTTGTTATTAGTTCTCATCTAGCTCCGTTAGACATGAAACAAGGTTTCAAGTATTTTCAAATCAAAGTTACGCTCTTGCCCCATTTCTGGATGAAAGTGCAAGGAAGTTGACATTTTGTTCAATACCCTATCAAAATAGAAATTTACAAGAACGCTTAGAAGCTTAGTTAATATTAATTAAACAGTAATAACTATGCAAAGCGTTTGATACCAGCATACAGACCATACAGATCAGACTGAAAATACACAGGTTTTAAATTCGAACTTTATAAAAACCAGTCTGCACTTGACCCACTTCACCTCACTATAGACAGCAATATCTAACTAGAATTTTCCTCACGGGTATCTGTGCTATCTGTTTATTATTATTGGAATTTGTATTACTTACATATACTGTCTATCTCTCTCTCTCTCTCTATATATATATATATGTAAGAAAAATAAAGAATATGTAAAAGATTAAATTAGCGGCGTAAATTAACTTTCCTTCTCTATCCTAAAAATGGTAATCTCTCTCTCTGCACTGCGTCATTTCGAGATTAATCCATGTCATGTGACTCTTACATAATTCTGATGGAGTAACTGGAACTAAAACTCAAATAGCCAATATTAATTTTACAGCAGTATTAATTAACCAATCAAAATCCATTGAGAACCAAAACTAAATCAGTCTGAATTAAGATTTCACCCTGAACATAACGCACTTGCTTTCTGCGCTTTGGCTTAGCTGGACTGCAGTCTGTTTGCCTCCAAATTTATTAAGAATGTAAACTTTTGGAATAGGCATAAATAATGTGCAACTTGTTTGTGGCCGCAATATGTTTGCTGAAATAAAAGTTGAATTAAAAATACCTCGACTGCCAAATATCTTATTCATTGTAGACTGGAGTTTCAACATATCTAAGGCATCACGGATTCAACCGCCTGCGTTCTACTACAGAATCTATTACATATATATAGTTTAATAATACAGATTTTATTCGAAACTGCATTACTTCTTGTACCTAGAACTAACTAACTACTAGTATCTAGAATTTATGCATTTAGTTAGAATACGTTATTGGCCATAAAAAATTTTATTTAATTACTGTAAAAAATCCTGATTTTCCAGTAAGAAAATTTTATCAAAGTAAGAAAATTTTATCAAAGTAAGAAAATTTATTTATTATTATATTATTTATTTTAGGCACATATTTGAATACTGCTATCATATAAATGTAACTTGAATCCCCAAAATATGGCTGAAATAGTGAAAAAAAGAAAGGCATGTCTCAGCTTAATCCACTGAATACACTTTGAATAATTTGAGTACGTTTGAATGCCAGCGAATTTAATCTTGACCAAACCCTGATACGAAAAGAGTGCTCGCATTACTGCAAAAATTTCGCGAAGACCATTTTCGAATGAAGTTTGGGAAAAATTAAAAGATTTATTGAAAACTGCCTTTTCCAGCATTTTTCAAAGATTCATAATAGATCAAAATCTGCAGTCAACTGATGTCACGATGCAAAAGGGGAGGAAAATGCAAATGGGATCCTGAAGGTAAAAATGCAAATGATTTTCTTCCTAATATCAAGAAGAAATGAATACGCAAATTATGATTCCTAAGTTATTTTCTACACAACTTTCTCCTGTGCAGAAGGTTTTTCCCTGCTCTCGGAATAGTTAAGGTTATTTCTGCTATCTTTTCCTCATCTCACGGAAGAAAAAAGGGAGAAAAATGCGCAAATTTATGCGCACAAACAACGAACACATTAGGCAAATTTCGCTCACCCCTAAAAAAATCCCTGATGCTGGAAAACTTTAAAATAACTAAACAATATTGAGCATAATAAATGAATGCACAAAAACCATCAATAATAAAACAGGGGAAAAGGGAAGGAAAAGTAATAAACCGTCTATCTTTTTTTTTATCTTTCTTTTCCCTTTTTCTCATTCTTCTGAAAATATCTGTATGCCATCTCACTGTTTTGCCGAACGAAATTATGAAAGGCAGCGCAAAGAAATCGCTTATTATACTTTGGAAAGCCGACGCCAACTTTAATGCACATACTGAGAAAATTCCATTTTCTAAGATGACCGTGTGGGGAGAAAAAGTTCTTGAAAAATGAGAAGTAAAAAGGCATGAAGCAGGGGGGAAAAAAACCTACTTTAGCTAAAGCTGGCTCTTGCTCATCTGTTTGAGTCTATTTGGTTGTATGGATGCATGTATTTATATATCTACGCCCGAACAGCCAGAGACTGAAAGCACGTGCTCCAGTGCAAGCTAAAGCAGCAACAACAATTACTAAAAAAGGGAAATATCACATTCCCCTAGAAGCAGCAAGTAATTACACGGTCAATTCTGAATGGTGCGCATTCTTAAACAGTATTGTTTAGGAGCAAACGGCGTTTGCGTCTGGCAGAGAAAAAACGCCGCATTGAAAGAAAGTGAGACCTAGGAGCATAAAAGGGAGGGAGCATAAATTGCGGAGAATTTTTCTTTCCCTGCAAAAATTTTTTTCTTAATGTTCTTCTTAATGATCATATTTAACAACAAAGAAATAGCTTCCAAATGAGTAAAGAGAGACGGTATCTGTGGAATAATTAAAAAGCCTTTTTGGTCTCATCATACATTATTATGTAAATGGTTATGTGGGTGCAATTTTTTTTTTTTTTTTTTTTTTTTTTTAATTCACGTCTTTTATTCTGCCGCTAAACTGTATGCAATCATAAGCTGCCAGGTTTTAAACGAAAGAAAGACTAAACAATATATCTAAACACAAATTTTTACGTAATATCTGCCGTTGAAAACAATCGAAAATATAATGTAAGGATAAGTCCTCTCTTACCTGGCGACCTACATGAAAGTTTTGGTAATTTTCTTCATACTTAATGTGGATATGTGTCAGTTTCTTACAGGAAGTCCTCCATGAAGGAGTTCCTTCTCTTAGACAGACAGCCCTTGCACGCTTTGCCGTTATCTAAATAACCCAATGGAATCTAAACCGAATATTGAAATTTTAAAATATGTTAAAATATTCGCTACGGAATTTCAAAACGAAAGCTTAATCTGGTCACAATTAGTTTTAATACTGCAAAATTTACTTTCTGACTAATGTTTGCTGTTAAAATTTCCCAGTAAGAGTATTATTTTCACTTTTAAGTACCTTCTTCATAAGCCCTCCTTTCCAATTAAATTTCATTAATTTCAACCTTCCCTTGCCTTTTCTAAGTTGGGAACTAACATAATAAGGCAGTTATTTGTTTTAAACTGACATTTTTAGTTAATTTTTCCTGTTAAAAAAGTAAAGCCATAGTTAGTGATTCATTTTTATAAATGATTCCCTGCCGTAACTCAAATAATTCACTCATTTTTGAAAAGAAATGGACAAATAGTCCACTGCATGGCCGGATGCAGACCACTAAATAATGGCATTTCGTTGTTTACTAGATTCCCGGTATTGAAAGCGCTAGTTGTATGAAATACTTGTCGCTTTCCTTACGTTTATCGTGAGTATGAGCTAGCTCAGCGATTCTCAAACGGTGGTACACAAGAGAAAAGTAGGTGGTACTCAAAGAAACAAAGTATTTTTAACTATTAAATTCAAAAATTTCGTAAAGAAAAAAAAAAAACTTTTCATACAAATTTCTTGTGATCGAACTCTAATTGAAGATTTCAAAAAGTTAATTTTTGGCTGAACCAGAAAAAAATTTATTTTTTTTTTTAAATTAAAGGAATTTCAAATAAAGGTATTACATTTTTATTGCCTTTTTGCAAAAGATATTTGTGTGAACAATGATGTCCTTCCATGTTGCATAAATACAGAACAAAATTAAAAGTCTATCCTAATTTACGGTTAAAACTAAGTGAAATAAGACCAGACAAAGAAATTGATCTCTCTTAAACAGGCCTAAATTTTAGAATTATAACTTAAATTTTGATGATTAAAATGGCAACCAGTTTTTAATCAAATATTTATGAGTGCATATTTAATACAAATAGTCAGCAGGTTGTGCAAATGACAAAATATACTTTTTTTTTATATTTGAGAAACTGAAAAATAATCATTGTAAAATGTAATGGTGGTACTAAAGTTTCCAATTTTTGTTTAGGTGGTACGCGTTAGTCAAAAGGTTGAGAACCGCTGAGCTAGCTCATATAGGACTGAATCACTTCCGGCCGATTTCTTGAACGCTCTGCTGCCATAAATCACCTACTACGCTATGCCCTTATGTTTAACCCAATGTCAAAATGACCCAGACAGTATATTTAAGAGAATTCAAAGAAATTTAATAGCTTTATTTCAAATTCCCACTTTATCATGCCCTAACAATGGTCGAGTGGTGAAAACCGTTGAATACGGAGAGTTCGACCTCGATTCGATACCAGGCGAATGGGCTGGTTGCATGTTTTATTTTCATAGTTTTTCCCATGTACGTGAATACGAGCCAGTTTCTATTAGAAAGGCCTCCACGAAGGTATTCCTCATTCAAGGCAGGTAGTCTTCGTATGCTTTGCCAAATTCAGACAACCTCCCCTGATCCACTTCATCATTCTTTTTAATTTCTTTTTTACCATCCTTGAATCATTTATTTAAATTATATGCGCAGATGGCTGAAAATTCCAGTGCACGGGCTCGTGTCTATAAACTCACGAATTACAAAGGTTCGGTATACCACAGATTAAGAATGTCGGTTTAAATTAAAATACACAAAAATTAAGGATATAAAAATTGATTTAAATCTATGGAAATTAAAAAAAAGGGGGAAGAAAGAAATATCACCTTTCGCTCCAAATTTGTAATGAATACAGCTCAGTGCATCAAATAACACGTATAGCACTGGTTACAGAGATGTTAAATAATTCCTCTTGTTACAACTCTCAAACATGACGCAAGTAAATTTCTTGTAATTACGCTACTTAAAATAAACTTGGGATGCACAAAGACGTGCTAAACAAAATGGCAATAAAAATAATGAAACATATCGAAGAGCAAATTTCAAATTTAGATTAAGCCACTTTATATTAAAAAAAAATTTCAAATTATGATTTAAAAAAATTGAACAAGGAAAATTTATAATTAAACATTTAAAAATTATTTATTTTTTACTATAAATTTCCAAACAATTTACATAAGCATTTATTACATTAATTTTACTAAATACACGTTCATATATATTAATATTCCTTTTTTTCATTTAAAATAAATTTTAACCTTCGCCATCTGGTTTTTTTTCTAGGTGCAAATTTAAGTATTTTATAAGCGTTTTGGATAGTATAAACCAGTTCTCTTTTGCTTTGCCATGCACATCGAAAAAAATACTTTTATTTTAGTAAGAAATAGGTGGGAAGACTTTTTAAATTTCCCAGTTATTTAAAATGATTAGAAATTAAATTACTAACTTATTAAAACAATCTATAAATCTATAAAAAATAAATCGCTACTATAATCTAATGCAATGTTTCGTTAGTTCGTACTTACGCAAAGTGAAATTCTAACCAAATAAAGCAAGGGTATTCCTCTATCTATTTTGGATTTTTTAAACATGTTTTAGTTAAGCTTAAAATCATTTACCACATGACACTGTTTACGTAAGCGCTATCGCTTCGGAAAATCTAATCACAAATCCCACAAAATTCTAAGAATACGTCTGAATGAGGCAATATTATTAATCCCGGGATACGCAAAATAATTTCTATGCTCTAATCTCAATAAATGCGATTATTTTACTTGCATACAAATTCTGAAGCTTAAGCTAAATATTTTTAATACTACGCTCTAATCTCAATAAATGCGGTTATTTTACTTGCATAAAAATTCTGAAGCTAAATATTTTTAACAGAATTTATCTCCTTAGGATTATCTCTTTCACAGGTTTTAGTACTAGAATTAACGGCGAAAGCTGAGCTTCGAAATCTTGCAAATGACTATGCGGGTAAATCATTATTCGCAATTATTTCGCATGTTTTCATGCAAGTGTCAGTTTTATGATGTTTAATAATAAAGATACATCATTAGGCAAACTGAAGACATACTATTAAGTGATAGCTTCACATTAACATAAGAAACTGGATTTATTTCGTGAGTTAACCGCCTTTTCGTGGAGAACTTTTTAAGGAAAACTGGCTGTTATACAGGTTTACACATGGGGGGGGGAATCACAAATATGCACATGCAGCCAGCTCGTTTGCCGAGATTTGAACCCGGATCGAACTACGAATGTTTTGCGAGTTAACCGCTATGCCGCTGGTGAGCCATTCCAAATGGAAGCTGCAGTTAAGTACCCAAGTGACTAGTTAAGTACCCAAATGACTAGTTAAGTACCCAAGTGACTATATTTATTTAAATGGATTTTCGTAGCAGTATTAAGAAAACTTAATTTTTGCGTTTTACGAATATTGCCCATTATCTATTTTAGCGTTTTACAAATATCCCAATCTTAGTGTTTTAGGAATTTTAAAATTTCTGGCGAACACCATGAATATATTTTTCGCTGTCACTATTCGCGTCCATCAAATTAGGTGCAAACGCATACAGTGTTTATAAAAACAGGTTTCACATTCAGATTAGAAATGTTCATATCTTTTTTTTTTTTTTTTTTTTTCCAAATATACGCCTTTGGTTATGAAAAGGTAATTGTAATTTTGTAAGCCGCGTTAACAATATAAGTTGCATCGCATTCGCTTGTAAATCTTAAATTTTTCATGCCGCAGCTTTCATTGAGTGGCGCAGCGTTTGGCGTTGGGATGCGCTAGCTAGAAATTGCAAAAGATTGGATACCTGTGTCCTAAATCGTCAAATGGTACAAGATGACAACATCGCCAATGGCGATTTCAAAGCTTGAATTAATACTGATATATAGAGCAATAGCTATCTTTTTCTCAAACAAACATGTTACAGTGTACTGTAGGATGTTATATATTAATATAATTATTGAAAATCTAAAATTAATACAGAAACCAAAGAATAATAAATATGACGTACTTTTCCGAAATGTTATATGGTATTTTCTCTCTCCTTTTTCCGCTTTACGCATGGCTTCGTGGTGTTGGAAGCATACTCAACGCGTAATAAAGGGATCTAGGGCCCGAGTCTCGGCGAGGTTACTACACATTTTTCACCTCTACTTCAGAAGAAAAAAAAATCCCTAATGCCTTTAAAAGTAGCGCCTGAACTTATAAAAGGTGGTGGACGATAATTCGTCACCACCAGGATTTGGTGATTGGGTCCTCCTAATTCCAGCCACCCTTTAAAAAGGGAGTATATAAGGTATTTTCTCCTTTCTTTCGGCATGCCATCCTGATGTAATTGGAAGCATACTCGACGTGCATTCGAGAGGTCCCCGGTTCGAGTCTCGGAGACGGCACTACACATTTTTCACTTCTCCTTCTTTAAAAAAAAAAAAAAAAAAATCTTATGACTCTACATGTAGAAAATACAACTATAAATACAGCTATAAATAATGAAATGTACTAAAAACAAAAAGAAAGCACGGCGTTTTGAAACTAACAAAACTGCTTTGTAAACTAACTCGTGAAAATACTGCTTGATTACTGATACAATTACTTTGCTTTTAAAGATTTGAAGCAAAGGCATTTCCTTTTCGACACTGAATATTTACTTTAGAGAGACAACAAAATTTATTCATTTTAAATTCAGTCTGGCATAATGTTGTGAGAAGTTCAGTAATAATGCAAGTGAAAAGTTTTAGACATTTCATTATGAAAAATATAAATTTTTAAACCACTATAACGCGAATGTAATCCCATAGTTAAATGGTATAATGTGCACAGATAAAAAAAAATGCGCTTTCTGACATTATGAAATATTTAGGTGCTTTCTGAAGAAATTAAATCTTTTATGGGTTTAATAAAGAAGGTCGAACGATGATGTACGAAACTGGTGTACTTGAGTAGTCCCTTTTATGCACATGCAATGACGCGTAACGCAGTTAAAAAAATACGTCTGAAGTCTGCCCGCTTTTCTCGGCGGAAAACGCTGCAGCTACTTCTGAATTACACAGTCTGTGAAACCGATTAGCCGCAAGTAGGTATTTTCGCCACCCTTGTCCGTCCCCAATTGCTAGAATTGGTTCCGAAATGAGCAATCTCCCGCCCGACGGAGGAGGGGCCTTTAAGCCTAAAAAGTGGCCTAATAGAATTTTTTGAACAGACCCTGAGAGGTTTTGAAGTGGTTTAAGAAGGGCGTGTTCGGTGGGGGGGAGGGAAGTGCCGCGGAGTCATTTGGCCCGACATGGCCCATGCCTCAATGTAAATCAGTGTCTAGATGGAGCAGAAATAATTGCCATTCACGTAGCGCAAGATCCACTGTTGCTCTCAAATTGAATCAACATCGAGTCGGAGAGTGAGTGAACACAAGGAATATGCACCCCTCCTTCTATGTCGTTCTCTCTTCTTCAATCTTTCATGTTCCGACACTGAGCGCACCCGAACAAAAGGCGGAAGGAGCGGTTGCCATGAAATATTAAGAGACAGGCGAAGGAAAACGAGGGGGGTGGGAGGCAACTTTGAAAGAGGAGGCTCCAGAGCACACAGATAGGAAGAGAGGGAAAGGGGCCTGCATTGTAAATGTTCATTATTCAATCGGGCTACATTAAGACATGAAAAATTCATGCAGATGAAGTGCAGCCCAACAATAGAGGATAAAAGGAAAAACAAATCGCGCCCACTCATTGTGGAAGCCTTTGATTTTCTTTCCCGTGGTCGCTTAGAGATTCTCTCTCTGCTCCTCGGTAAATTGACTTTTCCTTGTTATGACACAACTATCCCATCCTTTCGCATTTAGAGATGCTTGCTTCTATTACTTCCGAGTTCCTTCCCGCATCACTTTCTTTTGTCTCCAGAGTGCATCGGTAAAGGTAATCGAAAGTGCAGCGAATAATAAAGAACTCGCTTCCATGCCAGTTGTTCTTGCTTTATCGCCAGCTCTAAATCTATTCCCCACTTTCTCCTCTTTCGCATCGCGACCAATTGTGTCTGTTAGGGCTGCATACACTTCTGTAATTCAATAAAAACAAAGCGACGAATAAAAACAATGTCTCTGTCTCAATTTTTATATAGACGCGCCTATTTTTCCTGCATGTTTTGGAGCGTTTTTCCTCCGCAAAAATCGCGTCTCCCTTAACGACTTTAGTTTCCCCCGGGAATTTTCCGGAACTCTTCACCAACCGAAGCGCGTTCTTGAAGCGCTCCTGTAATTGTTGGAAATATATAAAAGCAGTGAAGAAAACGCAATTTGCTGCTCGCGTCTTCCCGACTGTCAGCCGAGGAACGGCCTGAATAAAATCAAGCATCGGAAGGCGTGCGACTAAGTTCGAGTGAGGCAAAAGAAAATAAAGACTCACTTTCAGAATACAACACATTTTTTTCACCGATTTCTTAGAGAAAACATTTTGTATGCGGCGTCAGTTTCATCCAAAAGAAATACCTCTGAAATACAGCACTGTTTCTGGACACAATTGCGAAATCGGAGCACCGACATATAAGGCAACATACATAGTAATAAATTTGTTTCTTTCAAAAAAAAATTCTAAGAATTTTCCTGTAGCAAAGAATTCCTGGAATTCTTATATATTACCCCTCCCCCCACCAAAAAAAATAAACAGAAGCTCACAGGGAAATAGTGCTCTTTGATTCCGTAAAGACAGGAAGATATAAAAACTCTGTTCTCAACTGCTTTGAAATACTTCAAACCCTCACTCGAAAATGCATTCAAATGCTGTTTGTGATGCTTAGTAAAAGTGTACAGTTGCACTAAATTTGGTTTACACTAATTCTGACTCCTGTTTCGATGAGAGGAGCCCATGAAAGTCTCGACTGGTCGAGTTAATACTTTACGCTTTAATCAAGTTAATATTTAAAAGCAAACTGAGCCATTCATTTTGGTTGCATCAGTCACTTCAGAGTAGACTACAAATCATGTTATATGGGCACATTTGAAACACTAAACAGTAACAAATCAATCATCCTCCATCTGCTTTTCACATCCTCACACAACCCAAAAATTTCGAAAAAAAAAAGAAATCCCTGTATCAGTTTTGCCTAGTTGTTTATATTCTTCAGCTACTTTCTCATAGATCACCAATCTTTTAACAAATCCACGGCACTTGAAATTTTATTATACTAAGATATGAAAAAAAAAAAAAAAACTCACTAGACTACGATATTTGAGATCCATGTAACATAATTGTTTACATATTCCATTCTTATGATCTCTACCACAGCTAATTTTATCAGCAACTACTTGTAAAGTGAATACAAAATCATCTGATAATTAGACGACCTTCAAACGTACACACCGAAAACAAAGTTTCTGGCTAAATTTGAGAAAAATATTATGCACGAGGAACATCGCAAAATTGCTGACTTTTTAAATTATGTTTCACAAACACTCCGCGGATATCAATTATCAAATGATTCTGTTGTTGTTTACATTAAAATTATATTTCCCAACTGTGTTTTTAAAGAAGTTTTGATTTGAACGATGTACGACAAATTTACATAATTTATGGTAAGAAATTAATGTTCAATAAGGAACATGAAATCAAAAATCTGAGATTTAGTAAATGCTAACGGATTTATTAATAATTTTGGAATATATGATTAATTTTTCACTCATGCTGAGTAAAACGGATTGAAAGAAAATGTTCTGAAAAGTGGAAGACGAGTGAGAGGTAAAACCACTGAATATTGCTGGTTCGACCCGGGTTCAAATCACGGCAAACAGACTAGCTACATGGAAGTTTTCGCAGTTTACACAGGCGCACTGTTACTAACTAGTTTTCTTAGAAAACCGTCCACGAAGGCATCGGTCCCTTGCCCTGGTAACGTTTCTCGTGCCTTGTCGTATATAATCTAAATAATCCTAACTGGAAGTGAAAAGTGGAAGATCTTGTCATGTATACGAGGACAGGTTGCATGACGAAAGGACAGGTTGCATGAGCGTTTTCGTGTTTTTCCCTATGTGTAACATGTATACGAGCCAGTTTCCATGTATACGAGGCACCTAGCCTAGTGTGCTTTGCCATAATCAATTAAACCGAAACTATCAAATGTTTTAGACCATGACATCACCACTGAAAGGCGTGACATGTGCGGCAATAAATCTTTCCAACTGCATAGTTTTGGGCTTGCTTTTGCAGATATGGTAGCACTGCCGCAGCAAATTCAGCATGAATTCTCACAGTACCGCAAGGTAGGGTTTACATAGTAAATTTTATTCTTTCTTCTATTAGGAGTTAGTTGTGGGTGCATGAATTCTCACAGTACCGCAAGGTAGGGTTTACATAGTAAATTTTATTCTTTCTTCTATTAGGAGTTAGTTGTGGGTGTGGAGAAGAATATCTTGTCGACAACGATATTACTAACTGAAATTCTTAGCAAACAAAGGGAAAGAAAGCAAAAAATCTGAAATGGATATAATCATGTCGAAAATTAAAACAGTGTGGAACCTGAAATTTAAATTTTGGTACTATTATTGTTACAATAACAAAATTGTTTTAGATGTTGTAAATGTTAACAAAGCTGCACAGAATTCTTTAGGATTCTTTTCTTTAGGAGAAAAATGTGTCTCTGCAAAAGAAACGAAATTTTTAAAAGATCATAGAAACTATATAAAACTCAAGTAAGTGAGAAAAATGACACAAACCAAATGAATTATCTAACAAATATACTGAGAAACGCCTAGATTCTGGACTTGAAAAAACCCATAAAGATAACTACGGTTACGAAGTCGAAACGTAATTACCCTGTTAAAAATACCATTAAAATGATTAAGCATATAAATGAATGTAGTCTATGATATTCATATATTGACACTATGTAATATTAATGTATTGGTATTTTTCTGTTGCGGCTCGTCCTCGTCCACTCAGCTACCAAATTACCTTATTAGATTAAGATTTAAGGATTAATATTTAAGTAGCGTGATTAATAAAATGCATGACCCCCCTCCAAAGATAAAGATAGTTTACAGAAGTACAGTATATTTTTAGAACTTCAGATACCGTGTTAGAGATGAATATTGTATCATTAAATTAGGAACCTTCACAGCTATGGATAAAACAAAAATTAGAGGGATAATTTTAGAGTTAACATTTATCGTTTAAAGATTATAATTCCCATATTATTCTATTCGGATACTTTTAATTAATTAGTGTTTTTTCGATAAAGAATGATGCCTGTAAATCTTGGATTGTTTTTATTTCTTATCTGTATTTTTGAAGGTATTTAAGCGACATTTTCCAATCTGATAAGAATTTGCTCGCTTTACGTTCTTTTTCCTCCAAGATATCCTTGGAGTTATTACGTACCAAAATCTGTCCAAGAGAACTTTCTATGAGACAAGAGAATTAAACAATGCAAGAATTTCGGAGTTAGAAAACAACTTGCCTTTCTAAACTGACGCGTGTCTCAAATGGAAAACTGATTCGGTTGCCAGCGATTTTGCTTAGACTCACGCAAAGCTGACCACAGAACAACGCAGAGGTTAAGGCCGCCGACCCACAGCGATATCAAAAGATCGAGTGTAATTGTTGATGTCTCAAAAAAACTTAGTTTGTTAATAATCCACAATTGATAAGAAGTCTTACTATCACAAAAGCGTTCGATTAGCGCATAATTTTTGTACGTTAAGTATATTAAATACGATAAAGTTATATAAAAAAGAAAAAAGAAAAATCTGCTTAAGTCATCATTTAAAAAGAAAATGCATTTGCATTTCATTTATTTACGATTATTACTTTTACTCTTAAAGTTCACACTGCTGCAGTTTGTTTCCTAATATTTAAATTTGCTTTCTATTTTTTTCAAGATGAATCGTGTCTGCCTGTATCTACATTAATATTTTTAGACGTAATACCCACATTATAGATCAATGCTCAATCTATTTCTTCATGCCTGAATATTAATCTTATTTTATTTAATTTAATAGAACCTTAAAAAACTATTTGTTAAGAACAATAGGAAAGTAGAATAAATTAAAATCTAGCAGGACTAAATTAAATTTGCATAACGCTGACTGAGATAATTTTAAACTGACGTGAATTATTTTTAAATAATGTGCATCAGTGAATATGCCATAAATATATTGTTATTTTTCAAATTCAAAGGCCTATATATATAATATAGTTCATAAGATGAAAGAGAATGAAATGTATTTAAAAAATTGAGCAAAATGCGCACACCGGGATTTTGCATCATGTATGAACTAGGATTTGGCAAATTGAAAACTAGATAAATTTAATTAAATGAGAAATAATTTTCAGCTTAGAACGTGCATTAAATTCATTTATCCTTTACTCTAATACTCTGGCTTACGGCAATTCACTCCATCCTAACCAAACTAAAGTTTCCGAACTCAATATAACGATTTTCGTCCGCATGCGTTCCACCAACGCATGCTGAATTCATTTGAATGAAAAATCTTCTTCAAATGTCGTCAATAAAAGCTCTCAGCTCTTATTTGCTTTGGACAAGGTCAAGTCTTGCAAGATGGTGAACAAATTAATCCTTTAATAAATGATCGAAATCGGAGCTTCAGCTCTTTGTTCACGAAACTTCCTCCGAGCGGACAGTTTACTTACTCAAGAATACCAAGAGAGATCAAAGCAAACGGCTTCTCCGCAAGTTACCTCTCTTCTAATTACATTTGGTCCTTTACAAACCGGCATGTTCGCAGACAAGGCACTTCAGAGCATTACACCGTCCAATATTGACCCCCTTCTGCTGAAGACATTGTTAAGGGACTAAGCGGAAAGCCCGCGGCAAATCCTGCTATTAAATAAAGATAGAAACATAGCTTCCTATTCCCACCACTCTTCCCGTCCATAAAGCATAACAAGTTTATTTGGAATCTTCCACTGTAATTCTGGTAAGTGCTGAAATGGCTGGGAGGCTTTTGTATGCCGTCGATGGCAGCCATTGTCGGTTCAAGCCTACGCCAGGAACGTCAATACGCACTCAGAAAAGAGAGTCAAACACGTGGCTTTGTTTGCCAAGAATTGTCCCTCTTTCAATAAAGCTTTGTTTCTTTTTTAAAAGGGTAAGACTTGATTGCAGTGATTTTTGAAATGAAACCATAACGTGCTTAAACCGCCAGGATTACAGTAAAACCTCTTAAGGGATTAGATTTTGAGAACTGAATAACACTTCTCAAGTTTCTGAATATATTAAAATTTTTCCTTTCGTTGAACAATTACTGAAATTCGAATTCTTTCTTTCATTTCACACAGCAGTAATGAGGTAATGTCAAACTCAGAAGCTGGAAAAAAACTAAGCATGGGGTAAATCAGGCTTCCACTGTTAAAAGGACTTTTTAGATAGTTTCAGAACTTCAGTTACTTACCGGAATTTGCCAAACCTACATATTACTAAAAGACATTTTTGGTTCGCTTCAGAAATTCAATTAGTTATTACATCTTATTTCAGTAATTTATTATTTAAATAGAGCAGATTTTCATACGGACCGCTAATATTTCGGAAGAATTGCTACCTGATTTAAAAATCTGCTTAACCGAGAAGAGTTAAGGCTAAATTTTGCCTGTAAACTCAGCACCTGCAGATTTACGTTGGAGTTGTTAAACGTAAATAATTCTTTAGGGTTTCCTATATTATTATTACTATTATTCTGCTTTGTGGCTAGACGGTAATATACAATAAAAATAATAAAAAATAAAAGCGTATCTTTAAGACAATGCTTCCTTTACTGTATCCATTTGCAATGTTTTAAGCATAAAATTGTTGAGTATTTTGCAAGTAGTTATACTTTAAAACCTGTGAAGAAAATCCAAATAAGCAAATATGGAAATAGTATTATGAAGAAATATATTAATTAAAACTAAATTTAACGTAACCAACATAATCAGCTATAACAAATTTACCATTACACTTTCGTTAATTTCTAATTAGAAAGTAATATAAAGTGTAACACAATGACCTTGTACAAAGAGTACAAAAAATTTTTCAGCATTTTTCTCGCAAAATGATTTTTAATTTTTTTTTTTTTTTTTTAATATATGAATTCTTCGAACACTTTTTTTTTTTTTTTTCCCCAGAAGCTGGACATCAGTTCTGGAACTTCTGCGCACTGAAATGTTTATTTTAATGACAACACAGAAATGTATTCAGCAACCAAGTTATTTAACAAAAGCATTTCTCCTCTTTGAATTAAAAGACTGAAGAAAAGACAGATGAAAGCTTCTCATGCTTCAAAAATCATATTTAATTACTTCTACTATCAGAAATACCCAACTCTTAAATACTATTTGAGTACGAAATCGAGATCTTTTTCTTTTATCTTCAAGATCTTTTAATACGGCTTAATTACTTACCTCTTTTAACTGCTTTGTAAATCTTTGATTTCATTTATTTTCTCCGAGGGACGGGGCAACCATAAAAAAACACACTGAATACTAAACTATCTCAAAAACTTTCTGGACATCCTTTCTGAGTATGCCCTTCCATAAACTTTTAAAGTCGGTCATATTTCTTTGCGGTAGATCTTAATTATTTGGATATATGCACTTATAGATATATATACATAAGATAAAAAATATGTAAAGCAAAATTATAACTTAAACTAGCAATAACCCCTTAATCCCCCTCCCTATTCTAAAAATTATAATAACTTTTCTAGACTGCGTCGTTTCTAGATCAAACCATCTTGCATGGCTTGCGTAATGCTAATGACGTAGTTAATTCGGAACCTGAATTCAGAATTTCGAGAACTGAAACCTTTCTAATCTAAACCAAAACCTTCTCTTGGTGAACTTCCACACTCGATTAGCTGCACCCTTTAGTTTCTGCCTATCTTCCTGTAATGACACTATTTCGCTTTGCTCTCTTCCTGTCGCAACGGTATCCAAATTGAAAATGCTCTTGAACAGGTACGATTAGAGCGCCAAGTATATTATGACCACAAATGTCGACTGAAATAATGACTAATATTTCAGTCGACATTTAATATTACTCATTTAATATTGAAATATTTAATATTACTCGGCTGCCAAGTTTCTTAATCATTACGGATGCAACATTTTAGCATACTATGCAATCAGAACTCTTCCTCTTTAATACAGATCTACGTTTTACGTCATCAACATGGCTGTGTCTTTTTCTCTTTTTCATCACATTGTGTTCAATTATGTGTTCTTTTACTTTTTTAAGGTAATTATTTAGGCTTTATTAATGCCGGAACTCCTAATCTCCATCACAAGGCCGTGATAAAACTTTACGTCAGTATAAAGAGCTAGTAATCTATTTATGGCCGGAGTAAAATGAATAAGAAGTCACTTACCGTGGGTGGATTGTCCGCTATATTGTTATTCTGGATATGGGAGCTAACATTTGGCGATAACTGCCTCGGGGGGCTGCTGTTGGCGGATGAATTCAAGTGATTAGGGAAGTGAGGAGGCAACATTCCAGAGGCAGTGGTCAGCAGCGTACTGGGAGCTGAGGACTGAGGAAGACCCCCTTCGAAGACAGGGAGAAACATGAGACCCTGGGGAGTCATGCCCCCCGGCATGGTCTTCGCCGCTGCAGCAGCAGAATAATGGCCATTCAATCGACTCTAGGGTAGGATAATAGACCAAATAATATTAGCGAGAGATAGTATATACGAAATTTCTATTTGTGTTTCATTCAAAAATATTGAATTCATTTTCTAATTTTTTTATTTACAGATTTATAATTTTCATATTTTTTTATTTTGAAAAACATTTTAAATAAATGCATTTCTTTCAGATATTTATAAAAGCAAGCAAAACTGAAGGCATCTTTACTGATGCCTGAGATTTCTTTAAGATATAACACACAATTCCTTAATTTGTGTCTTGAAAAATCATACAAAAAAAGGCTTTTTCGTGACATGGATAAAAAATAGTATAATTTTATCACAGAATTTACATTGTAGACTCGCCTAATAGTCGCACTTTTTTGCCATTGCTTGATGGTGAAAGTCTAGGTCCGACTATTATGTGGGGAATTAATTCTACTACACAATATTATACATTTTTGACGATTTATTCTGCTTCAAAAAGGGGGTACGATTATTACACGAGTAAACACGGTAATTATTTAATCAATATACTGTGTTCTTAGGGTTAGTAAGTTAGAAAAAATTTCAATCCTTAAGTGGAAATAAAAAATTTCCAATGGCAGACTATGAACAGTTACAGTATAACACAGTCCATTAATCTATACAAGGCCGGATGTGGCGGTCTCTTTATTATGGAGGCACCTAATAGGTGGGCCACTATCACTTCCTATGAAGGGACAGACAGGTACAACCATGCTGTCTCCGGGATTCGAACCCAGGCCCTTCAGTATCGCAGTCAGGCTTCTCTAACAACTATACCATCTGGGCGGCCTTAAGTGGAAATACTGAATCTCAGATAAAGCTACAATTTATGATAAAAATATACTGCTTTGCAAAACAGATACCGTGAAGAAGCGCTTCAAATGACAAAATCAGGAACACATATAGAGAAATGGGGTTAGAAAATATTATTTTGGATTCAACATTTACATATACGCTCATTACTGAACACACAGAGAGTTTTTAAGTGTCACAAACACCATTTTGGGTGATGCAATAGCCGTGTAACATTAATTTGATAACTGCTCGAATTCCAGCCTGACCATAAGTCTCAATTTAATTTGATAACTGCTCGAATTCCGGCTTGACCATAAATCTCAATTCAGTTCTACTACAAGGGTTTTGGAAAGTATTCTCTGACCTAAGAATCTCTACTTCTCACAGATGGCAAGAAACAGAGTAATCATACTTGCAAAAGAAATACCTCAACACTTTTCAAAGTATGTTCTGCTGATTGTTAGTTGCCTGTGGCCGCACACTATTCTACTGCCACCAGTATGGTTTCTTTTGGTTCATTTGATTATGGCAAAAAATGCGAGGGCTATCTCCTAAGGGAAGGAATGTCTTCACGAAGGACTTCCTAAGGAAACTGGCTCTTATTCACTTTACACATAGGGAAAATCATGAAAACGGCCATTAAGTGAGCCCATTCGCCTAGAATCGAACCCAAGTCGAACTACCAGTGTTTAGTGACTTTACCGCTCGGATGAACAAGAGCCGCGATTCATTCTGTTCAATGACATGGCGATGCAGTAGGCTGAAATATTTCATCAATACAGCATGTGTTCATTGTATCGGCAACACATACAGGCAGAAGTATTAATCCAGCTGCCACTTCGCTTCTGTTCTCACTATGTGATCTTCATTATTGATACAAAATCAACCTGGCCATTGTACACTAACCAGACTGTTCCATTTGTCACCTTAGGTAGCCTTAAAGCAGTACAACTGCAAACATTCACGACCATGGTTTGGTGCTAACGAGTTTTTGAAAGGCCTGACTGCAAAACCTGTCTCATTCATCATCGAACTGTTTGCTAGACACACGATCAACGATATCTCTCAGTATGTAGAGTCGTTCTCTCTTGTTCCACATAAACTAGATTAGATCCTACAATGACCTGGCGAATTCTCGCAGAGGCGTGAAGAAACCAACGCAGAAGAAAGGTGAAAATAACCTTTATTAACTCAAAATAGTTAACAGAAGGGTACGTTCTTCATGCGTTACAAAGGCACCGTCAAACATGCGGTGAAAACTAAAAACGTAGAATATAATTTAAGTCAAACCTAAAATAACTAGTGCTAGATAGCATTTAAGTTACACCTAACAGGTGGGCTCACAAAAACCTAACAGGCGTTATGATAATTCCGGTATGGCCAAGAGGCTAAGTCGTGTAACAGCGAAGCAACAACGTAAAGTGCGCTGGCTAGCGAAAACACGCTCTGAATAAACTCAGAGATTCACCCGTTTAAATATGCACTTCATCTAACTTTAAATTTACATCCTGGCGAGAGAATGTGAGGGGAAGTTGAGAAGTTCAGCTACAGTATCAACTTAAAATAACTTTGTTATGCAAAATAAGGAAAATCCTACAAGAAGACCTCACAGAATGTTGTCAGCTTCGCACTGATAGACCACTACTACATGACGTTAGATGCATTAATCTATTTGTTGTGATGGTTCTTGGGGGTGGCGTTGCAAATGGTTACTCTGGTCGTCTAGCTACTACCTTCAAATTCGAACCACGCTAGTTGCATCCCGTTGAGTTTTATCACAATACGAAGCAATCAGTTTTTCTTAAGCCTGTAAGTAAGTTACACATAGGGGTAGTAAGACTTATTAGTAGCCATTAGTAAGCCTCTAATAAATTCGCCATTTCAGAGAAAACGTTTTGAAGGGTATTTGGAAGATATTTTTGCCATTTAATTTTGTCTTTTGACAGGGAAAGCAGCATAAAACACTATTTTCCATTTCCTGAAATATGATCAAGAGTTAAGGCTATTTGAACTTATCACACTTTAAAATGATATCACTGATTAGAAACCGCAATAATTTCGTAATTTGTTTCTCTAATCCTACCCTGAAATTTGCTGAGTGCATTTTTACATTACGAAATTTTCATAATGCTTCGTCATCTGCATAGAGCTGAGTATATAACTCTAGGCAATGAAAACAATTTTTAATGATATTAGATGAAACAGTTTCCTAGAGATTTAAATTCCAGAGCTTGAATAGCATATATTTAACAAAGACGTAATTACCTGTATTCTCTATAGCTCACTACTGAACGAGTAACTAAAGCCTAGAAACAATTTTCAAGCCTAGAACAACAACTAGATGCTATTCCCGACATCTGATCAGGCCGATTCCATAAACGTTTCACGGCAAGTAAATAAACGCAGAATAGCCTCCAGTTCATATCAAAGCTGATTCCACTTTAACTGCGACAAAGCATACTAAGGTAGATAACCTTTGTCATAATCAAAATAACGAAAACTATTCATTTTATATATAAGATTACATTTAAGTTATAAAATGCTTATCTTAAACTGCTGAAGTTTGTAGTACTTTTAGTACAACTACCTTTCGACAGGTCGCAAGACCACAGTAAATCTGTTATAATGATAATGATAACTGTTAGCAAGGGAATTTTAAATATTGCATCAGTTTACGAATCTTTTAAGCAATAATTTTTGAGAGGGCAAGGAATTTACAAAAGAAGGGAAAAGAACGAAAAGAAACTAGAAATCCTCAGAAAACAAAAGAAAATAACTTACAGCAAAATCCCTTACTTGAAGTTCCTGAATTTTGTGCTGCTGTCTGACCAATTGCTCCTGTTGTTTCCTGATTTGATCTTGTTGCTGCCTTCGAATTCCTTTGAGTTGCTGAGTAGACAGTTTTTGTTGCTAGAAGAAGAATTCAATTCAATTCAAAGGATGCAAACTAAAGTATAATACAGTCACACAGTTTTTGAAACATTTAAAACTTAACTTATATCTTCATCATATTCTATACTGCAGTCACCTTACCTGTGGCAAATTTTGCACAATTATGCTAGCAAGAGGATAAAAAACGTATTTATAAATTTCTGAAATACTTCTAACAAAAGTATTTACTTTCTTCTCTCCACACACTTAAGCACGCAACTTATGCTCCTCTCTTCATTAAAAAGGGCCCACCAGCGGCCGAGCGGTAAAGTCGCTGAACACTGGTAGTTCGGTCCGAGGTTCGAATCCCGCGAACGGGCTGGCTGCATGGGCGTTTTCGTGGTTTTCCCCATGTGTAACGTGTATACGAGCCAGTTTCCCTTAGAAAGTCCTCCACGAAGGCATCCCTCCTCTTAGGCAGATAGCCCTCGAGGCTTTGCCATATTCACACACACACACACTTCATTAAAAAGATGAAAGGGTATAAGGAGCATTTACAAGGGAAATTTCATTTAACAAAGCATTCTGTACCAAAAATGAGGGAGATAAATATCGCACTGCTCACAACTAATGATATTTTTGTACAACTTTATGGCTGCATAAACTTTATGACTTCAATTTACTCGTTTTAGTACAACTACCTTTCGACAGGCAGCAAGACCCACAGTAAATCTGTTATAAAACTATTACTATTGACAATAGCCAACACAATAACAGCAGGTTTATGCACTGCATATACCGCTTAATAGTACAGAAGGATTTATTCCACCAGACATACGAGATTTATACGGTTTTTACACCATTATTTACTTTGTAACCAAATATTTAGTCAAATAATTTTAAATGAAACATAACATCTTATAACATTTTCGAGATTCATACTCGAAAGTGTTATATAATAGAATCTAATGAAGAACACGAAGTATTTAAATAATGACCTGCATGTATGAATAAATCTGGCGACTGAGACTGTTCTATATTTTTATGCTTTTTATCTAATACTTTTTACATGCATACTTCGAATCCAAGCGCCAAGCTAAGTCCAATTATTTTTTAATCGAAATTTAAAGTAAACTTAAGTATGAAACTAAATACTTAAATGTTGTTTTGATGAAATGTTTTCTAAAGCAAATACAGTCAAAAGTCTTTAATCCGGACTCGTCGGGACTTCGGAGATTCCGGATTATAGATCATCAGTTTAAATCTGGTAAGATGGCATGCAGAAATTATAAAATTAAAAATATGAAACCGTAATTTATAAAATAATGAGCAATTAATGATCTAAAGAGTATCAAAATTTACAAAAAAAGAAGCTTAATATTTATTTGTTTACTTTATTAAACATATCTTTCAACGCGCATGCGTTAAGCATACATTACGCATAGCCGAAATTAGAAAATTGCAACCAGAAAACTATTTGATTTGTATTCGTGATATTTATAATGACGAGGAATTTGATTTAAATCATATCAAAGACGGAGTACATCGAGATGAAATACTACATTTAGTAAGGAATTATAAGCCGAATAAAATAAAAACATCTGCCCTGAAGATAACGATAGTGCTGACAGATCAACCTCCAGTTCATTGCGCGCCGCGACGTTCCCCCCCTCCCCCCGCGCAGAGCAGCGTGAAATTGATAAACAGATTTCGGAACGGTTAGATAAACAAAGGATATGCCTTTATCCATTTTTTGTAGCAATTCCACTTTTTGTTTGATGGACATCGAAACATACTTTCGTTTTGTAGATCCTTTGGGAGCTCCAGCATCGGAAATTTGACATAATCGAAAGTTCAAGCTTACTTTTATAAAATTGCTCTTACAGTCTGCAAAAAATAATAAGCCGGATCCAATTCGAAGATTAAGGAACAATCATCAACATTAACTGAAATAGATAATTAGATAATTTTAGCTTATACCGTCCGTTATACATTAAACGCGCACGCGAAAACGTATTCTGCGCTTGCGCAGACGCATATTTGCAGTCGTAAAGGTCTTGCGCGCACGCGTAAACGCCTATGCGCATGCGTCAACGCGGCGCATGCGCAGTAAATTTTAGCTTTGAGGTCCGGATTATAGATTATTCCGGATTATGGGTGTCCGAATTAACGACTTTTGACTGTATATAAAATTGCTAAATAACATTATAATAAGTTTGCTAAATAACAGTATATCAAAAGAGTGAACACCCCCTTGCGTTCAGACGTACTACGCATGCTTAATGCCGAATTAAATAAAGTAAACCAAGCAGCATCACGTTAATCCAGTAATCTACGATTCAGCAACTCTCAAAATACAGAACATTCCGATTCTGCTCCTGTTTGTGCATCTGCCCTTATGGTGCGTTGTTCATAGCACTTAATGCCGCAACCGAATGTTATGGCTTCACATTCCAGTTCATTTCTTATATTGAGTTGTGTTATTTCTCTTAGGGTTGTTAGCTAAGTTACTTAGATATGTAAAGAACGGTGACAGTTCTACAAAACGCAAAAACAAATCTATGCTTCAAAATGTGGAGATAATGAAAGGAAAAATAAAAAAAGAACACTTTTGTAAAGACTCTATATGAATACACGTCACATGTGTGGGACTGAATAAAATTTCCGACATTCTGAGCTGAAAATAAAAGTTAAAAAAGGTTTTACATTGCAGAGCCTTTTTTAGAGGCTTTAATGGAATATTCTTTCTTGTTTTAAGCTTCGTTCAAACTTTAATATCACAGAAATAAGTAGGAGGAACGAGACAAGGAAGCTTAGGAAATTCAAACAAATAATTTCCTACAAAATACAAGGTTCCACTAGAGGCCAGTTTCTGTTTTTTGCTGTTTTCTGCGATTCGTTCATACTCCAAGGTTGACACATTTAACAGATATCAGCCTGCAAATGTAAGCTTTGATTACGTAATCTGTAAATTTCGAAGTATTGTTATCAAATACATTATGTGAGACTGATCATGCCATATTCCATCTTCGCATTAACAGGAAATTCGTAAAGCTGAAATCCAATCTTAACATCCGATTTCAAAGTCTTCTGTAACGGAAATTACTTACAATTTTAAAATATCAAATTATTTCTTGGGAGATTCGATATATGAAATTTAACTGTATTTTGTTATTTCGTTAACACAATGTAAAATATTATGCTTAATATACTTTTACTCACATTTTGAACTTAGGAATTTTATATGCTTGTTAATGTACTTGTTTGTATATTACTTTATTTACATTTTTTCGCTGTTCATTTTGCATTCTTTAATTCTTAGGATTAGTTGCAGATTATATGTTTGACGGACACAAAGTGAAAAATTTTGAGCCCCATTTTAATATTTTTTAAATCTAAAAGAACAAACACAACGCACCTCGATAAATGAAGGGGGGGAAATACAATTCAGAACAGTGATGTCGTTTTTAATAAACATTATTAATACCTTAAGCAGATCTTCTCAGAGTTACTATTAATTTTTAGAACCTCTGAGATTATCTACAGTTGCGTCGCATATGGGAAATGTCATGTATTTTAAAATTATTTCAAAATATCCTTTCAGTTAGTGATTTGTGCTCATACACTGCAGATTAATGCTTTCTTTACAATTTTAAATAATAAATAAGATCTTTATGGAAATCACTTCTATACTTATTCGATACTTTCAATACACTACTAAGATAATCATTGCCTTGATGAAGATTAAGGATAACTGAGAATCATTTAAAATAAAAAAAGTGAACAGTTTTTGTCATAGGCATCTCTGTCGTACGTCTGTGGCAAAGTAAGGGATGATTTGACAATAAAAATAATTATCTCCCCTTCAAGCGTGTAGGCTTTAATAAAAACATATAAAATTATGAAACTGAATAAAAATGTGTATTGAAATTTTAAAATGTAATAGCAAGAATTTTTGTCATATTGAGAGCCCCAAGTATACAGAAGTGAAAGTCTCTAAGCATACGCCTCAGAAAATGTATGCGATAATTAGCTTTTGTGGATAAATAGCATGGTATTCTTACACCATGATAATATGCCATTGCTTCGAAGAGCAATGTAAATAATGTTTAGGTGGCAAAGAATAAATTCAGAAATGAACTGAAAAATTCAAGCAATATTTATTAATCCCTTATATGAAAATCATACTAGATAGAACTGAAGGACGAAACACTTCATTTTCAAATAAATTCCATTTTGAATGCGCTATGATGCGTTTAACTTTGAATTATATTATCATCAGAAACAGAAGCGAATGGCAATTCAATCCCATTTTCAAAGAACTTTCATTTCAAACAAATAATAAGCTATATATATAATAGCCATTTTAATTCTTAATAACTGTAGCTATCGAGTTCAGGACAACAAAATGCAATTACAACTAGCTATACATTTATATTTTTTTATCTTTCTCAATGACCGCAGCACTGAAGTAGACGAGTTTGGTGGCCTTAGGGATTATTCCACGGTTCTCTTTTTCTATTTATTTCCGAAAGCTGGATTGAACTGGCACGCTTTATCTGACAGATTCTGATCTCCTTTACACGTTTCGGTGCAAGAAAAACAGGATTTTGATGTCATCTGAAACGAATGACGATTATCCTTTTTCATCTGTGGGTTACTGACTGGTACAAAACGGCTTAGACAATATATTACTTGTAATACCACATGGAACATAATGTAAGCACTTTCCGTAGCAAGAAAAACAAGATTTTTACATCGCATGGAAGGAATGACGATTATCCTTCTTCAGCTGTAGGTTACTGACTGGTACAAAACAGCTTAGACAATATATTATTTGTAGTACTACATGCAACATAATGTAAGATATCAATCAACAAGTGAAAAGTGTTAAGACATTTGACATTTTATACAACAAGCTAACCGGATATGATTGCTTTCTGGTAGTTTCGATGAGAGATCATAAAAGTAGCTTTTGCTAACAATATAACTTTGAGTGAAGATTGAATACTATGCTTAAAAAGGTGTCGCAAAAAAAAAAATTACCCGACCTCATTTTCGAAATTAATAAATAATTTCAACTGTATACTCGTATTTAGACATTTGAACTGAAAGCTCACTGTGACTTTTTGATATACAGTCAAACCTCGAAAGTACGGCGTACTTGGATTTGACTGAAAATTGAAATATCAATTTGCGTGAAATAAAAATTATTAAGTGTCAAAAACCTTAAAAAAATAAATACTTAGGTTACTGAAGTTTACAAATATTATTATATATTTTTATGGTGCTCATGGGTACAATAAAACACCTCAAAACTTATTCAAAATTCTTTTCATTAAAATTTTTGTTATGTGCATTCTATTTGTTTTTATTAAAATAAGCCCAATAAAAACTTATCATAAATTTCTGCAATTTTTAACCAATTTACGTCTTAACTCGAATAACGGGATTACGAAAACAAAAAAGGGATAGCAAAACACTTCACCTTATTAAAAGAGAAAAAAATTTCCCGAAAGTTAACTCTGATTTCATGGCGTTGTTATTCGTCAACATGAACTTAGATTACATTTTATAGGCACCTATCCTGTTTCCAATTGCGAAAATTTATGCAGTGTGGGATTAAATCTCTTGCTTCATTCCCGATATGCAGTAAAATTGAATAACGAAGCAAAACTATACCTTTATTTTTAATTCTTACTAATTTACTTATTTTCAGTTGCACGTTTGGTTAAAGGAGTAACTGTATATGCATTGTTCGTTTCAGCTACTATAATTAGCAAAGTAGTTAATTCTTTATTAAAGGGAAAGTTTTGCAGTCATGTTTTGCTACTAAATGTAGTATACTATGGGAAGCGATAAAATATTGATAACAATACATAATAACAATGGAGAGCCATTTTTCACCAAAACGCTTAAAAATATTGTTTTAAATGTAAATAACAAAATTATTCTTGTTAAATATATATATATATATTTATTTATTTATAAAAGATAACAAAATATGAAAAAAACCAAATTAAACTTAATTGGAACGGCCCTTTAAATTCTTAATTTTAATTGCCTACATCCCCTCTTCCAGGCTCCATATTGGACTTTGCTATATCACTATCTCCTTGCAGCAACCGCAGTGAGAAATCTTTTGCCTAATTGCTGCTCAGGATTAAAACAAAAACTTTTAAAGCTTATAAATACTACTGCAGTAATTAGGCGTCACTCTTCCGCTGCTTCATCTGCCAAGGAAAGTCACGTCTCTTGGCTAAGCTTTTTTTTTTTCTCTCTTATCTGAAATGTAAACTGCGTATATAAAAATTGCGGTGCGTGTTTAGCATCGCTAGTGTTGTACCGATTTAAGCTAAAATGTCTTTCTAAATCATTATTTCTGTTCAAAATAAAAATGATGTTTTAACCATCAAGCCAGGTATGATTTTTGCTCCTCGCACATCTCCGTAACAGTTCTATCGTCATGATTAAAAAGTGAATTAATTTCCTCTTCGGCAAATAATAAATATAAATTAATAATTAAATTAGTAAACTAATTAATGCAAATCAATAATTAAATTGATAAACTAATTAATATAAATTAATCATTAAATTAGTAAACCAATTAACAATTAGAAAACTAATAAATTAATTATATATATAAACTAAGCATAAGAAATTCTTAACTGAAACAAATCTATACTTTAAAAAAAAATTTTTGGACCCCTTTCCCCCCCCCAAAAAAAAACTTTAAAACTCAAACCAGTCTTCGGTCAGACCAAAACTTCGTCTTTTACAGTACAGAATTAACTCACTAACAGCAAAGTAGATATTAGATAAAGATTTTTAACAAATTTAGATGTTTATTCGCATGATTTAGTAAAAGTTGGACGTTTATAAAACTAATATTAAAATCTACTATTTGGTAAAGCATTTAAAGGTAATTCCACTTGAAATTGATCACTGGAAACTCTAAATTATTTCTTCCTTCTGTTTTCATTAAAAGATGTTTTTCTTTCAAACCTCTATTTTTATTATACGTACCATCAGAACTAATACGCGAATTAAACTCGATTTCTTAAACCTAAGCAGTCCTTTTTCCATTTCATTTCAATTTAAAAAAAGAAAAAGAAATGTTTATATTCATTTGGAATTTCTGAAATTTTCACTGAATTTAAGTATTAATATTTTAAATTTATTTAAGCAGATAAATGTTATAAAATAATTACTTTGCGGATCCTTTCTTACAGGAGATATGCTGCAAAAAGTGTCTTCTCTTAATTAAGATTATTAAGCATAAAATTTTAAATCCCAAGGCACATGTACATTTTAATATGTTGGCTTTATTTTTGAACTGACAAAGATATTTTAATGAAAAATATTTTGACAAAATTGGAAGGTATAAAAACAGACCCTAATCCAAATGAAACGCGCACCCATTAGCAAAAGATATTGCATAATCGCCAATGAAGTCACTAATTTTCTTACAGTTTGATTAGATCTCTAAACACTTTTTGAGATAGAATATGCAATACTTAAAATTTACTAACTATGGCTATTACGGTGCTTCTATGATGAAATTATTCAGAAAAAGCATGCATTCTATAAAAAGAGCTACATTCAGTACAAAATTACATTAAATACTGCAAACAAACAAAATGCTACGAGTAAAAATTGTTTAATTCTACGTAAAGACGGTAAAAAATGCGCACTGCAATAAAAAATATTAGGCAAACGAAGCTTTAATTAAGAAATGTAACATAAGAGAGAAAGAAAATGATTCAGTAACTTTGAGAAAGCGAGAAAAAGAGGCGAAAGCAACAGAAGAATTTTAATCAGACAAAGCAAGAAAACTAAGTAATTAACAAGGAATACCACAGTATTGAGTAATGAGAGGAATAATTTAAAGGAAATAAAACTTTTTAAGTTTAAAAATGTCACTGAATAAATAAACAAACAATGCGACTAGAATATATATTGCTGAATTGGCGGGCAGGGGATGAAACTAGCCTTATAATTATCGTGAAAACTTTATATAGCAGAATTTCTTATCTACATTATTAAATATTTTAAAATTTCAGCAATTTAGCTTAGCTAAAATTCAGCTCTAGTTTTAAACGCTTTTGTTTACGAGAAAATACCCCAATTTCAATTTGTTTACGAGAAAATACCCAATTTTGTCTGAAAAATTATTTACTCATCTTTTATAATTTAAAAATTGTTTCATTTTATTCTCAACAGCATTTAGTTCAATGACTAAAATTCTGGAATTATTAACTTATCCTACTTTTATCCTTTTAATATATTTTAGTTTGATCATGAATATACTCGGGAATATTATTATCATAATTTACGAACATATATTTTCACATTTTCTATGCACACACTCAATGTATATGAAGTATGCAGCAATAATATAATCAAAATCATTACGCTACTTTTGATCTATTTTTATTTGTTTATTTTATTTATGGTACTTACGTATTAACGCAACCACCTTAGTAGAAGTCGCCAAATTATCAGAATGTGACAAACGCTGCCAACCATGCTCATATCAGTCCTTCAGTCAAGTAAATGCCCAGTCCTTCAGTCAAGTAAATGCCGCTATTTTCGTTATGCTTTTTTTTTTTTTTTTTTTTTTTTTTTTTGTGTGTGTGTGTGTGTGTGTGTGTGTGTTGTTGTTGTTGCTGTATTCAAATTCTAATGTTTTTATAGACAAAGCATGCTATTTTTTGCTTTAAACTTAATTGTAAAATATATAAGCTTGCGGAATTTGCCACCAAGGGAAGAAACTGTAAAATTTCCACAAGAATAAAGAATTCTGCGGAAATTTTTGTAAAGGGAACAACAATGAAAAAGGCGTTTCCTCGATAGCCGCTGTTACCGAGGGTTGTACGAAGCCGTGTCTCTCCAATTCACCGATTATTTTAAAGCAAAAACAGATCGCTGTGTACTTCAGGAGTAGAATAGCGCAAAAAAATTATAGAACGATTTGAAGAAGAATGCAAGTTTTTTTTTTTTTAATGCATCTTTCAATGTATCACGTAATCCTTATTTAACAATTCAAATTTGTTATTTTAAATTGGTGAAGAATGTTTCCTTTTGATATGTTGATAATGTTTACGACTTAGGATAAATATCGATACTTTGGGAATCTCTTAAAAAAGGGGGGTGGCAGGAAAACCACCAACTTGCACCGATAAGTCGCTTTTACCTTTTCATTTGAAAAAATCGCCAAATTACGCGTTAATACGTAAATAATACCTATTTGTTTTTTCACTTAAAAGCTACGCAGTGGTTTATGTAGTAAAGCTATTCAAAAAGATAATAGTATAGTTAAATTTCAAGTAAAAATTTCTTTTCATAGCTACTAGCATATCTAAATCCATTCAAACAGAAAACAAGCTATATTACTGTTACGCGCTATTCATTCGTTTATATCTCTCTGAATGATCACTTTGAATAGGAGGAAAAAATTAACAAGTTATTATAAAAATTAAGGTACTTTTCCGTTTCGCCGGCGCAAATCTCGCCAAGAAGATTTTGTTGGCGACAACATACAGTACACACATGAAAAATGTTAACAAATGTTAGTTCTAAAAATTTTTTTATTTTGAAGGCATAAACATTTTAATATGGTTTAAAATTTTATAAAAAGCCAATAAATAAAGACAATGAATTTTTAAAAAGCCAATAAATTTGTAAAATGACAATTTAAGAATTTACTATGCTATCACGGCTCAACATCCTAATTCGCCGGTTCGTATCACGTGACCCCAAGTGATCTCATCTCACGTAAACTACACTACAAAAATCTAATTCTTTCAGTAATTATCTACATTAATTTCAAGTTAAATCTTAATTTGGAATACAAGTTTAAATGCAAGAATTATTTCAATTAGTACGAATAGCTTACTCAGAAATTATGTAAAACCCACAGTGCTTAACTTTTCGCTAGTGCATTCTCATTAGAATTGATGAATTTAACCCTTGATTTGGGCTTTTCTATATTTTCGCCTTCGGGTGAGCATTGCGATTGCATCCTAATTGACTTAATTACCGCGAATGGTCTTAGGGCATAAAATTTAATTATCTTTGTAAACATTCTATGTAATTGTATGCCAGTATTGAAAGAAACAATCAATCTGGTAAGAAGTGGCTGCGACTTGTTTTGAAAATGAGGCGTAAAAAGTTACCAGCGAAGATATAACATTTGGCATCAGTTGTACCATTATTGGCGACTTTATCGTTTGCGCCCGCAAAACGGAAAAGTACTATTACCAAACAACAATATAAGCAGAACGTAAATAATAATATAAACAATTTCTTCTTAGGGTTCCAGAAATACAGGTAATTTCCAAAATCACTTGAAGAGTAAACTCACGACGCAGCTAAATTTCGTAATTAAATATCAACTAAAAACAGCAACAAATACAATTCCGAGCTCTCTTAGTTGTCTTTATGTAACACACGAGCTTACAGAGAATTCAAGAAAGATCTGTCAAGTGAAAAGCGTATCTCACGGTTTCATTCATTCAAAGAAAGCTATTTTTACATTCTGAACTTTACCACTCTCATATTAATAAAATCAACAATTGCATAGCAGAAACAACACCCATACAAAACAAATAACAAATACAAAACAAAATAATAAACACATACACACACACACAAAAAAAAGTCTGAAAGCTTTCAGATTTTACATTACGCCCAAAGGGACCTTTTTAAAACGTTTTGTATGTTACCTTTATTTATTAAATATCCTGCCCTTCGCACTTAAGCCATAAAATTCAATTCAACAGCAATATCGCAAAATAATTTTTAAATGAGCATATCTTTAGAATGTCTCGCGTGCTGATGATAAAATTGTTTTTTTCCCCGTACAGTATTGCCATTGCTCGGTTTGAAATCGTTGAGTTTGTTAATCAAAAATTCGTTAAAGTGTTACAAAGTATGAAGTCGATAATAAAACAAATTCCAAATTAAGGCTTCCAGATGCCCATATTCGGTGGAAGATTACGTTATTCAAAATTTGATGACTTTAGGTACCGTTGTTTTATCACAATAGGAGAAACATTCAGGCAGATTCTTCATTATTTATTTTCTTTAAATATAATACGTGGCGATAATATTTAGTGGCAACAGTTTGAAATGAAAGCAACGCAAAATGCCAAAACGAAATTAATAGTCCTTTGGACTAATAAACAACAAAACAATACAATAAAAGGAATTTAAATATATACAGATAAATATATACATACAACATATAAACACTAATAAATATGATGCAATAAATAAATTCATTGTAACAGATATCACAAAATAAGAAAAGCGAAGCAATCAAACACGATACAGAACTACAAAATTTCGGTATAAGCTAAGACTTAATTCTCTTCCACTTGCAAAAGAATTCCATCGAAAGTACTTGCAAAGGAAATTCTAGCATGACTATTTTTGTACACAGTACCGGATGACTATAAGTAACAACAAAATAACGAGAAATATAAATTTTTAACACAATCAGCGTTTACCACTTTTAAAATACGATCACGATTAAGACATGAAAGTTGTCATCTGCTACGTAGGTATTTCCCGTATGCCCGGCGTTACGATATCTAGACCCCAATTTCATAAACTATTCTCGTACCCATGCGCTCACATGAATTTTCAAACTAGTCTCATGTATAGGGTTGTTTCTAATACCTTAAATGAAGCAGCTTAAAAGTGACAAAACCCAAGGAGTAAAGAAAAACATTGTTCATTTTCTAAAGAATAACATTGTTCATTTTCTAACAACTAGCCTTAAAAAATGTTTAGTAAGTGGATGTTTAAATCGTATGGCGAAATAAAATCTCAGTCTTGGAGGCCATGAAGCCACAGAACTAGCATACAAGAAGTATGACGACACAAACTGTGGCACGAAAATTGATATATTAACTATCGACATAACGGGGGGACTTTTCAGGTGATCCAATAATAAACTGAAAGAATTCTAATTATTATCAGTACTACTTCAATGCATTGACCATAAACGTTGCCAACGCCAAAAGGGGCAAATAGAAAGATTTTTCTTTTCCCCTCCCTACGTTCTTATGCGCAAACTGAACTAAAATTTGGTCATTACTACATTGTAATAAGGATGCAATAAACCTGACTGACGAAGCATATTTCATTCAAATGGTTTTGTAGTATTAAAGACTAAAATCTCAGGTTAACTGATCGAGTAAACTGAATTTAATGTTTATAATTTGAATACTTAACGGATAATTTCCCGATATGTAGGTTTCGGCTACTGAATAAAGCAGATAATAATTGAAAAGAGAAATGACAGCTTTGTGATAATTATTTTTAACATCTGATATTGAACTGCAGTAAATATATAAATACATAAGTAAAACTAATGACAATAAATGCATTAATTGACAAAATATTCTGCTTCCGTAAAATAAGAAGTGTTCTTATATTGTAATGTTTATTTATGGGCCTAAAACCGCATGACGCAAAATCTAAAATACGCATTAGGAAAATAACAATAGGTGTACTTAATTGAAGTGAATTTTAATGTCACACAAGGACAAATCACGGAAGTAAACAGCCTCTAAACTTCTAACACGTGATTATATAAAAAAGATGAAATCAATTCACTGTCATACCAAAGAGATTGTTTGGTAAAGTAATCAGTTAAACTTCATCAACTTCTTTCGAAATCCAACAAACGGAAATAATATCCAGATGACAGTATATAGATGAACAATAGGAGCCTTGGTCAGAATCTTTTCATTAGGATAGGCTAAAAAAGTCACGGCAAATCCCGAAGCTACACAGATATGACGACTGAAGCGCGTGTGTTTTGTTCCCTTTTCTTTTCGTCAACTTTTATCAAGAGAAGAATATAATATCATCAACTGGAAAAAAAAATTGCCACAAAATGAAAGAAGTGTCCAAATGACCTCGCCCATAACAAAGACGAAGAAACCGAGGAATAGTGATGGTTTGTGTCGTTTCATTCAACAAAAGCGAGGTCACCTCATTACAGGGTATGAGGGAACAGTTTTCGAACAAGTTCTGGAGATTGAGGGGTGAGGTGGAAGAGACAGTTATTGGAAGCAGACAGTATGAGAATGAAGAGTCAGTTATCTCTGAGCCGAAGGTTTCATCACATGGCTAGAGAAGAAAAAAATGACCATCTATTGTATACAGCAACAAAGAAAGAATGAATACCGGATTGATCACAACTTTCAACAATGTTTTTTCCGATTTCTGAAAGAAAAACTTCAGGTGATGTCATACAATCCGTTTTACTTGTTTTGCAGAAATTACCTCATCACAAGGTTTTTTTATTCGGCGTTTATTAGCAGAAAAACTAAGAATATGTTTAAATCGAAACAACTTCCTTGTTGATGATCACCAAAAGATATAGTATTCAAGACATATATTTACACCCATATATTATCTTCCTCCATTATGCAAGCATAAGAACAAAATTACTTTCTTCGGTAGGGTATTCTTTCTCTAACCACAATCAAAATCTCTAGATATACACGCTTTGACCATATGTAAATGGATAAATCAAAATCTCTAGATATACACGCTTTGACCATATGTAAATGGATAAATCAAAATCTCCAGATATACACGCTTTGACCATATGTAAACAGATAAAATTGCCTTACTTCGGTACTAAAAACATAAGCTTTCCGCAATATTGCACTTATTTCAAAACAGCCCCGGGTAGCTCTGCCATAGTTAATTAGTCAACCAAAAGGCGATTTAATTTGTTTCAGTTTAATTACACCACTTTTTAGAATAAATATAATATGAAAAGAAGAAAATAATATCAAACTCTGTTAACTTCACAATATATAAAGGAAATAATATACAAAAATGTTACCGAAGAAAATTACTATTTCTAAGAAAAATGCATAATAATTATAATATTCGGTACTTTTCCGTTTTGCCGGCGCAAATCTCGCCAAGCAGACTTTATTAGTGACAACACACAGTACACAAATAAAAAAAAATGTTAACAAATGTTAGTTCTAAGAAATTTTTTATTTTGAAGGCATAAACTTTTTAACATCGTTAAAAATTTTGTAAAAAGGCAATAAATTTGTAAATAGACATTAATTTAAGAATCTACTATGCTTTCATGGTACAACATCCTAATTCGCCGTTTCATAACACGTGACCCCAAGTGATCTCATCTCAGGTAAACTACGCTGCAAAAGTCTAATTCTCTCAATAATTACCTACATGAATTTGAAGTTAAGTCTTAATTTGGAGTACAAAATTAGATGCGAGAATTATTTCCATTCGTACGAATACCTTACTTAGAAATTATGTAAAACCGCAATGCTTTACTTCACTAGTGCATTCTCATTAGAATTGATGAATTTAACCCCGGACATTTCTTTTTCTATACTTTTGCCTTCGGGTGGGCGGTGTGATTGCATCCTAACTGTCTTAATTACCGCAAATTGTATTAGGGCATAAAATTGAATTATCTGGTAAAAATTATATGTAATCGTATGCCAGTATTGAAAGAAACAGTCAATCTGATAAGAAATGGCTGCGACTTGTTTTGAAAATGAAGCATAAAAGGTTGCCAACGAAAATATCCCGTTTGGCATCGGTTGTACCATTTTTGGCGACTTCATCGCTTGCGCAGGCAAAATGGAAAAGTACCTAATATTCTTTCCGTTCCAAAATTACTTATTATATTTTTTAACAAAATAATTTGTATCAGAATGAAACACTTCAGAAATTAACAACATTTGAAGCACTATACGTGATCAAACGTCGTAAAATGACAAGTCAGATTCAGAAGAATAGTAACAGAAGCAAACTTTAAAATGTCTATACTACAGGAAAGCAATATGCAAATACTTTTATGCGGTCAACAATACTGTAAAGTGGCAAATCTCTGCCTTCTAACTATATGAATTACAGATCAGAGTGTAGGTTTAAAAGAAAGCTATTTATTAACATATAACCCTGACGGTCACATAATGCGGAAATATAACAACAAATTTCGTGCTTGCCGGAAATTCAGAACTCACATGCGTAAGTCAGTCCGAATGATGAACTACTAATTAATGCGGCCGACTACAGCTCGGCTCAGCCTTAAGTATTCTCAAAGAAAAAGAGGCTTGCCGAAGGTAAAGCCTATAAATTCAACTCAAATAACAAGAAAGCATAGCAGAATGATGTTAAAAAACTAACAAAAGCTCTCTCTTCACACTCAAGAACATTTATAATTTAACTAATTTACATTTTGGTAAGAGTGGACGAAAGTAGAAGTAATGTACAAGCAAAGTAATTAGATAACTGGGTTAATTAACATAAAACCTTGTACACTATATCCTGAAAAATAACACTTAGAAGAAGAAAACGCTTAAGTAGGAAAGGTGCATGAAACAATAATTTATACCCAGACGAATAGCAATTTGAAGAAAACTTAGGAAGTCTGATGCAGAAAATGAATATGAAACGATACCCTACATTCAGAAGAACAGCAATAGAAGAAAGTACAACTGCTGCACGAATCAATATGAAACGATACCATATTCAGAAGAACTGCAATAGAAAACTTTAAAGTACCTTGCCTGCAGAAAAGAAAATTAATCTGCTATGTTACCACTGTTTCACAGAATGACAAATAAATGCAGTTATTAAAAGTTAAATAAAATACGTAAAACACACACACACCATGTTATTTTTAAAGTGTAAACACTTTTATAAATAAAATAAAAAAAATAAAAAAAAAGGGTTAATGAATACGAAAAACTTCTTGAAAATACTGCATCCACGGGAAAACATATTTTTAGATTTCATGATTACATAAGTAATTAAGTATACCTATTATCGACTTAATTAATTCAGTATATCTATAAAGGATGATAATAAGTATACTTAATTAAGTATACCTACTGTCATCCTTTTTGATCCAATTTCAGGGTTATTATGTTATCACACATGCAGACACAGGAAAGGGTTACTTTAGGATTACAAGATACCATAGGACGCTAGATCTACTTAACACGTCAAAGTTCTCGACGAGACGTGTTATAATAAAACTTATTAAATTACAATAAACAATAAGGAAAAAGTATTAGATTACAATAAGAAGAATCATTTAAGCTTAATCTGCACAAAGGAAAAATTCAATTTTACCACAACTTAAAACGAATTTATGCGCAAACAAACTTTCATATAGGATGAGTTAAGTGCATACAGTGATTCTTTTGTTTTAAAAAAAGTTACGTTTCTTACATTACAAAATAATATTAAAAGTAATAATCATAATGATAAAAATTAAAATCCTTATGTACCCTGTATACGACTTTTTGAAATTAATGGAAAAATTTTTGAAATTATTCATATATTTTGGGATCACAAAATTCATTTCTCATTCATGAGGTATAAATGAGTAAGCGCAAATAAAACGCCTCTTTGATCTTCAATATTTTGGAACACTAATGCTTAAAACAGGAAATGAAGCTACCGAATCTTCCTGATACAAGGATTTTGATTTTCAAGCATTTGGCATTAAGTTGCCGAAAGTGAAAGCATGCAAAGAGCACAATATTTCTGCAACAGCAATAGCATTTTCCAATATAATACTCATACATACATCCATACACGGAAATTCATTAACTATGAAGCGATGATATGTTAAAAAGAAATACATATTAATGAATGTAATACAAGGTAATTTCTGGCCACCCGATTCGAATTCAAAGCAGACATCATTCCTAACTGCAAAAGTACATATAGCAAAACATAAAGCTAAAGCTTTGCTCTTTTAACAGCTTCACGTGTCATTTGTTTCAAATAATCCTAACTTATTGCCACTGAGGGGACAAAAAATTCATATCTGTCATAATCCCTGGGGAGAAAGACTGTTAGGAAGGGAGGAGAAAAAGCCTTTCAAGTAATGGATTTCCCAACTTGATCCAAACATGAGCAAAGATAAAAGTCGTTAAAAACCGATGGCGTTTCCTTTCCTTCTGCTGTAACAAAGTACATGATATGTTTTTTTTTATAGTTCATACATAAGATGACTTACATATTTGGAGATTACTTCAACTGTTAGGTTATTAAAACGTTAAAAAATAAAAAAGTAGTAATAATAATAAATTAAAATCTATTATCAAATGTAATCTCGTTAAAATTAGAACTGATACGTTGTAGCAAAATTTATATCAGCGTAACAGAAACATGTGTTTTTGGCCATCTTTTTCAATTAGCTGAGAACAGTTAAGCTTGTATGGATGAGTCCACCCAACTGACGTTAAAGTTAGTACATAATTGTTGTTTTACTTTTTTAACTACTACTAATTTATTATTCACTAGCTACTATGTGGCTTCGTCTGGAAAACAAACGTCCTCTCGACAAACGTCCAGTATCTAAGAGAAACATTAAATTAAAAACCTGCACAGAATTATCGCCCTAATTTTTTCCGAGTGGTGACAGTGCTGGTATCAGCAACAATGGCAACAGTGATATATCAGCAACAATCGATTTGATGCGATTTCATAAAATAAATAAATAAATAAAATAAACATAAACATAAAATAAATTTAAAAAAAAATTATTGCAATTAAAAAAAAATCGCTTCGAGGTGCAGTGGCTCTTATCTAGATGCACGCTATGTACCAAATTTCGTACCCCTGGGTCTATTAGCTTACGCGTAGCACGTTCGAAAGACACCCCCCTCCGACAGACAGACTCTTATTATATGTAGAGATTAATTTGATTATTTACATAAAGTTTCACTCTTTCCAGTCTAAAGCAAATTGGTTAAACGAAACAAAATCCTTGTAAAATAAATGAAATCATTCTCATATAAAAACCTGTAAGATAAAAGAGCTTTCATAGCTCTGGTGGCAAAGTGGACAAGTGCATTTAGGCAGGCACTTGGATACCTCGGACCGAACTACCAGTGTTCTGCGAATTTACCGCTTGGCTGCTAGTGGGCCTCTCCTCGGAACGGTAAACTAAATTTAAATATTTTTAGAGACATTTTATTAAAAAATATGTTTTGAGGTTATTAAAATGTTTTGATGTTAAAAAAGTTACTGGCGAAATCGTGTAAAGGAATGGATACTTGATTTCTCACTTTTTATAAATGTGACCGTATTTGCCACTCTTCCGATGTAATATATCCGAAGGACCTAGGTTTTTAACAGCTTCATTGGTATAAACTAACTACTTCATTGGTATTACAGGAAAATCTTCAACCGTGCACAGCTATAAGGTTGGTTTTGTTTGGTTTAGTTGATTATGACAAAGCACACTAGGATTATCTGCCTACACGTAAATATAGGAAAACCCCATGCAGCTAACCCGTTCGCCTGGAATTGGACCCAAGTCGGAACTATCAGTGTTCAGTGATTTTACCACTCGGTCACTGGTACACCTTATAGCTATAAGGATACATAAGCAATCATATATTGTTGAATATTTTTTAAATTTAAAATCCCACCTGTATTAGGCTATATATAATAAAAAAACTATACATGAATGGACAACTGGTGAGGGGGGCCTCAGAACATTTTCGATTCAAAAGCATTTCGTTTATTATGTTAATGATTAATTTTTTTTTTTTTTTTTTTTTTTTTTTTTTTTTTTAAACTAAACCTTCCACATTCATAAAATTCCTCCTTCTTTAGTTAACGTTATTAGTTCTAATCCCAAAGCTTTCAAAATTTTAATACAACCTTGACTTTGAATCTTCATTTCCTCAATAAACGACGGCTAAGTTCATTTAGTGTTTGGCTTTTCTTATTTAATTGGCTTTTCGCTCTACTCAACACATTTCAAAATTTTTTTACTTCTTCAGAGGACAGACCCATGTCACTCGCCCTTAAAATGGACAGAATCTTTCTCTTTATTTGGAGGGGGGGACAAGGAAGGCAAGAACCTTTATTTTACCTCTTACACTGGCGTTTGTCACTTCCATATAGTTTATATCAGGATGTTCCAAAATTAAATAATGCAAGTACGGTATTTCCTCGCGTATTCCTATTCCCCCCTTTTTTTGCCTAATTTTATCGTCTAAAACTCAAGAGGGGAAAATTATACGAGTAATTTAATTTCCGAAGAATGTGGTTACTGTAAAATTAGTCATGTGTAAAAATGCTAACTATCACATCATCATTTCTTTTTTTTAAAAAAAGAAAAAAACTAGTCTTAATAGCAATGCATAGTAATAGTAACGCTACAATATCTGATGGTAAACAGATGGACATGTCGCGGTCCGGCGCAGTTACTTTTTAAAGCCCCAGGGGCACCTCACATGAATGACTCTTCAGAGCAATTCCTAAGAAGAACATCGGAAGAATGAAGGAGAAAGGGGGCGAACGAAAGCTCGAACACATCAGCAATAGATAAGGTTACAAATGAGCTGGAATGTAAATAACAGAAGTAAGGTGAAATCACATGTTTGGAAAGTTTCTTAAGGGTGCAAACACCTGCCACGTCTGGGTAGCTTAACAAAGAATCTGCACAAAACACGTCGTAAATCTTAAATGCAAGGGAAATTAAAATCGATGAAATGTTTATACAAAAATGCAAAAACAAACTAAATATACTGAATTAAAAATAATCAAGGGAATACAACTTACCAATAAAATAGCCTTCAGACGGAGGAACTATGTACAATACAGGAAATTATGCGAATACTTCTTAAGTTTTCAGAACTTAGCTCTAAAAACTGGGGGGGGGGTGGATACGATATATATTATTTTTATTTTGATGTGTATACTACCGTCAAGCATATTCTAATATTTATTTTGCTTTCGATTTACAAAAAACTGGCTTTTTGCCGCCAAATAAAATCAGGCAGTAACAATAAAATAAAGGAAGACAAAATGCTAGGCGCAAATTATCTTGAAGTTTTCAATCACAACCGTGCAGGCAGATTTTAACATCTCAGGGGAATCTGAAAATAACGCTCCCTTAATATTTCTATCTCCTGTCACAATGAAATTAAATTTTGTGCCTCCTTTCCGCTTTTTATCTGAGTCAAAAGCTTCATTCGCAACCCCCACGGCATGGACTTTTAATTTGGTTTGCTACGCTTACCATTTTAAAAATAAGCTCTAAATATCATTAACACAATAAAGTCTGACTGTCACATTCAGAAGTAATTTGGAATCCATTCCAACTCATTACCCTATAAAACTAAGCTAATATAAGTGTTCAGCGCTAAAATTTAAAACAAGTTTCAAATCTAAAACAGCAAAATATTTCAGACATATAACGAAACAAATCAAGAGGCAATCCAAGAACAATCTGCTTTTTTCACTCCTAGGTAGTATATACTGGCATATATGTATATTTAGGTACTTACGTATTATCGCAACCACCTTAGCAGAAATCTCGGTTTAATCCTAGTATCCGGTGCACACCGAATTTGGCTACTTTTGGCGACTTTGATGATGAGCAGTAAAAACGGGACATATACGATGAGTAGTAAACGGGTCATTCGGAGAATATATATAGTATATACTACATATACACAGTATACACTATGTACATAGTGTATATACAATGTATATACACTATAGTATATAGTATATATAGACGTTCTTTGGATCATGTTTGATGTTGGCTATAATTTTCAAAATCGCGCCAAGGCTGCACCGTATACTAGGATTTTACCAAAATCTCCCAATTTTCAGAGGTCACTAAACTCTGGAAACCATAGGCATAATACTTTTTTAGATAACCAGTATCCATTGTAAGCTGCAACCCGAAAATTCACCCAATCACCTTTTTCTTCTGAAATAAACCGCCAAACTTCGCCAAAGTGATTGCGCTAATATTTAAGCACCTATATTTGGTAATAGCATTATGTTTGATTACTGAAATGCACACAAAACTTTTCCATTTTTGTCTAATTCATAGCAATACTCTGTATGCTTGTGTTCCATTGATTTTGCTTAATTAATGACCTTTGTCATTTATTACCTTACTAGTCTATGATACTTTAAAAATGACAAAGCTGAAGCATTTATTCTTTGCCTTTTTCGAGCAGGCAAAGAAATGCTTCAGTATTTACGCTCTTTATACTACACTATACAGTTCTGCTTTGCATTTCAGGACAGTTATACTGTTTTGCAGAGTATGATTGATTGCACTACACTGTATCGCACTCATAGTATGTCGAAACTAGATGAAAAAAAAATGTGAACGAAATTTAACAAGAATACCTGAAATTTAAAAATATTCACCAAATATGGAAAGGAATTTAAAACATATAACCAAAATACTTCAACCCCTCAAAAATGATTATTGTCGGGATTGGGAATGTTTTACAATTTCTTCAACGTGAATGGGTTTTAAATGATAAGAATTACTTCACAGTGAAAGAGAACTAAAGACATCTCCTAAGATATGAATGCAATTTAGTGAGTTATCCTACAAAAAAAAAAAAAAAAAAAAAAAAAAAAAAAGCCATTTACAGAATGAATGCAAAGAATGAAATACACGGAAAAATTTAAAGGAACAAATAGCATACCAAAGTGGCTGACTTGTTTTGCATCATGAGAAACTATCGCAAAAGCGTCAAAGTCAGTTGCGGATCGTAAGTGAAACAGCAGAGGACCTTCAGAAGAGTCTTCGAAAACTTTCATGGTATTTAATTCAAAGTTCATTAAAAAAAGGGGGGGCAAGGGCCGCGATACTGGCAGCAAAAGCCATTGCACAGAACTTTGATCAGCTATTCATTCTAACATCCTTGCACCTTTGACATGAAATGTTCGTCATTTCAAACTTTTCCATCAGTAAATGCAAACTTTACGAAGGTTAATAATAAAAATGCAAATCTGAAACAGAATGTTTAGTCTACGCTTTAGTAAACCGACTTCAAAAAAAAAAGTCGCATACAGCACATGACGGATGGGAAAGTTATTTGTTAACGCTTACAACTTTTAAAAACGAAAGGAAATAATAATTTACGATTAATAAAGCTGATAAAATAAACAAGATCCATTACACATCCAATAAACTAAAAAATAATAAAATCATAAAAGATTTTTATCATTAAAACTATTTTCGTTTAAAAATATTTTTGAATTCACTCTTACGGAATTAAAGTGGGGGAAATCTCGTAATGAAGCTGCAATATCCAAGAAAACGTTGAAGTTCTTTACTGTAGCCCATAAGCGTGTGATACGGGAGGGACAATTCATCAAACACTAATCAAAATTCGTGTATAAATACTCGAAATACATGCACTAGCAGCCAAAAAGTGAGAAAGTGGCTAAACGCTGGTAGCTCGACCTGGGTTCAAATCCCGGCGAATGAGATTGCAAGGGAGCTTTCCCCAGCTGTGATATAAATACATGCCAGTCTTCATTAGAAGTCATCCGCGAAGGCATTCCTTCCCTTAAGCGCTCGCATGCTTTGCCATTATCCAATTCATACGTAAACGCTAATAAAGACTCAATAAAAATAATTAGATTTTTGGATACTGTCCACATGTTTTTTCCTGATTAAGTTGTACCGAATATGCTGAATATATTTCCTGATAAAATATTTTATGGAAACATATGTAATTTCATAAAAGCATTGTTCTTTACGTACGTTTAGAAATTATTAAATCGTTACTGAAATAAAATAAAAGTAAAGTCTTAAGTCTCATCAGTTTTAAGTTGTTTAGTAGGTGAATGATGTTTCAAAAGACAAATACAGAGAGGCAGTTTCTATTTCGTGTTAAAAGACGCAATTTTTATTATAAAAAAATTATCCTGTGTCTGCACTCGTGCAGTAAGTTGTTCACACTTGCAGCTAGCCTAAACTTTAACATAACTTAAGCCTCAAGAATTGCACCACCTCCACCAAAATTGTACATGACTGAAGATAATGAAAATTTGAAAGATATTACTACAACCAAACAATTGAAAGCCATATACTAAAACGTAGTTTCATAAGGATAGTTATTTTAGCTAAATAATCAAATGCAGTTGAAAGAAAATGATGAGAATTTTACAGCTTTTGTATTTCCAAACAATTAAAAGACTTAAGCTAAAGAACATTCCCATATAGATAAATCTTTTTAACCATCGAAGCAGTAAGTATAGCTGTAACTTAAACTTTATAATGAGAATCTGAGAAATTTAATGTTCCACACAACTAAAAGAAATATGTTGAAGCACAATTCCAGGATAAATTTAAAACGAAAGAAGTACAAACAGTTGTGAGAGAATTATACAAACAGTTGTGGCAAACAAAATAATGAGAATTTGACAGATTTAATGCTACCAAATAACTAAAAGGCATATGCTAAAACATAGTTCAAGAAGGATAAATCTTTTCTAACTAACGAAGTAAATGTAACTGAAAAAAATTTAAAGAAATTCTAAAATTTGCTCATTTTTATCAGCATTACTTATAAGTCTCTTGTAACAACATGTCATTTATTTTGTAAACGATGTCGTTAAAGGTAAACAACCCGGTTCCAGGGTGACGTACGACTTCAACTGGGTAACAATTTATGATAACTGATATAAAATGTCCAAACCAGACAGACATGAAAAGTACTCACACTAAGAATTATAAATAAACGTCAACTCACTCATTCGGCGGAAAATTTTTAACTCAATTTTAGGAGCGATTTCAAAAAGTTTGTTTTTAAATTCGTTTTATCCAGCAGAAGTTTCAAGAGAAAGTGTCAAAGTTAAATACGACGGTTTGAATTAAAAGATAACCTACCGCCACCGTCTCTTCCCCAGGGCAAAAAATATACGATTGCTTTCCTCACCTTTCATCGAATAATAAAAGATCTAAGAGAGGGTTTTTTTTTTTCCCATGGATAAGAATCTATGATGTCAATACAGCGACTGAAACTTCACAGTTTGCAAAGTGTAGCTGAAAAATGTTTTAAAAGGGCAATTCTGATCGTGCTTACAATTCCTAAAAATACGAACCCAACGATTTTTCATTCTACACCTACGAATATTTCGATATACGACCTATTAATAATATGAAAAGAGAATTAAAATGATGTTCGTTTCCTTTTAAACAGGTATTAGCCTTTTTGGAAGAGGAAATCTTCACACATAATCAACACTTTCGGCAGGAAATGTTGCTCTCCCCTTCATTGCAAGCACAGAGAAAGAAATATCTTTAGAATTTACATCTCCCTTCGCTTAAAAGTCGAATGTGATACAGACATGAGACCCAGTAGGTAACAAGATACAGTCTACAACAGCGATTCTCAACCTGTGGTATGCAAAGAAACAAGGTATAGTTAACTATTAGATTCAAAAATTAAATACTACAACATCCTGTTTAAGTTTTTTCTCTCTAACACTCGTAGATTTATGCGATCTGAGCTTTGTTCAAGGTCAATAGCCACTCATAGAATTTAGCAAAATAATCCGTTTTTATTTTCACAAATACTGTTTTAGCCATAGACATAATAAAATTTTGTCATAGATGTTTTTAAAAGAAGTAACAGAAGTGGATGTTTTATTTAATGGAAATACAAATAAGTTCCTATTAAAAGATAACAGTATCTCATTAATTTTTTTAGAGTCCATCAATTTATTAGCATGTCTGCACTTTATCTCGCCACTATTTCCGGACTCGTATTGCTCCGTTTTCGATTATAATAATTTTTTACGTAGATTTGCTGCTGTCTTTTACAGCAGGTATTTTATCTTCTCGTTGCTTTGTATTCCTTACTTTTCTACGAGATTTGAGAATATCGTTGTTTGGTTTTGAAGAATCCGTATATATGCATTCAGTATTTGTGAAAAAATAATAAAACAAACTTAGATTTTTCAAAAGGGAAAAATGTCTCGGATTGACCCAAGCGGAAAAAGTGATGGATCCAGGACAATCTACTAGCGTAAACTACTACTACTACAATCTACTAGCACTAAGAATTTAAAAAGAAAAGAAAAATTGTTTACAGAAAATATGATGAAAATTATTTATCATTTGGGTTTATTTGGAATGCAGATGAAATGGACCCTCAACCTAAATGTGTTGTTTACGGTGAACTATTATCCAATCAACGTATGAAACCATCGTTTCTTAAGAGACATCCTGATCTAAGCATGCCAATTCAAAGGATAAATCTGAAGAATATTTTAACAGGAAATTATCGGATTTCAAAAATAGTAAACAAGCAATGAAAGGTTTTGTTACTTCAAGTGAAAAAGCTTTGGAAACTAGCTACCTAGTAAGCCTAAGGAATCGCGAAGACTGGGCAGGTTCACACTATTGAAGAAAACCTTATATTACCGGCAGCTAATGATACCGTTTTAACATTATTCAACGAAAACGAAGCTAATGAACTTAATAATATTCCGTTATCAAATGATACAGTAAGTCGCGAATTCGCGAGCTGGAAAATTTCATAAAAGAGACATTTATTCAAAAAATGAAACACAGTGAGTATTTCGGATTGAAATTGGACGAAGGTACTGATATAACGAGCTTTGTTCAATTATTAGTTTTCATTTGTTTCGAAGAAGATAAAGGAATTGCCGAAGAGTATTTATTTTGTGAATCTCTTCATAAAAGAGCAACTGCAAATGAAATTTTCAAAGTAATTGACAATTTTATGTCTGAGAATGATATTCCTTGGAATAAGTACATTGCCGCATGCAATGACGGAACTCGGGCTTTAACAGATAACATTATGGTGTTATTTTCCAGATACAGAAAGTCGCACCTGAAACTAAATCTACTCACTGCTCAATTCATTGTTAAGATTTACTAGCCTAAACAATCCCCGAAAATCTAAAAATCATTTTGAATCAAGCTTGCGAAAATTGTCAATTTTATTAAAAACCGAGATTTAAATTCAAGAATATTTGCGATTTTATGCCAAGAGATGGGCAGTTAACATGAAACACTTTTGTAACATTCCGAAGTAAGGTGGTTATCAAGAAGCAAAGCTTTAAATCGTCTTTTTGAACTTCGATCAGAAATTCAAATTTTTCTCTGTGATTCAAAATTTGAATTCCAAAATTTAGCGAATCCTGGTTGGCGCGCGTTTGGCATATTCAGCTGATATTTTTGCAATGTTAATAAATTTAGGATTACAGGGCAAAGTTGTTTACTATTAGAGATAACATAAATGCAATGATAAAAGAATTCTAGCTAATAACCAAAGAATTGGATAATAATATTTTACGCCTTTTTACCACTTTTAGAAAGTTTTCTAACCGAAAATAATTTGAAAATAAAAGAAGAATTATCATCCGACATTAAAAATGATTGTTTTTTATTGATAAATAATTTCCACATGTATTATGGCCAAGGATTATGAACGGGAAAATTGGATTAAAAATCTACTTTGTTCCAATGTAACTGAAATTTTATCTCGTGAAGAAAAAGAACAATTGCTAGAAATTTCCTATGATCGAACCCTAACTGAAGATTTCAAAAATAACACACTTGTTAACTTTTGGCTGAACCGGAAAACAGAGTTTAAAGGCATTTCAAATAAAGCTATTAGATTTTTATTGCATTTTTGCATAATTTATTTTTGTGAACAAGGATTTTCTTCAATGTTATATTTGAAAAATAAATACAGAACAAAATTAAAAGGGGATTCTAATTTACGATTAAAAGTAAGTGAAATAAAACTAAATTTTAGAATTAAAGTATTATAACTTAAATTTTAATAGTTAAAATGGTAACCAATTTTTAATCTAATATTTTTATGTGTGCATTTTAATGCAAATAGCTAATAAGTTGTGGAAATGGCAATATATATATATATTTAAATATTTCTATTGAGAAATTGAAAAATAATCATTGTAAAATGTAGTGGTGGTACTAAAGTTTTTCCGTTTTTGTTTAGATGGTACGTGTTAGTCAAAAGGTTGAAAAACACTAGTGTATAACATTTTTAGTTCAGGTGCGACTAGTCAAAAGGTTGAGAAACACTAGTCTATGACATTTTTAATTCAGGCGCTACTGCAAGAGCGATTACGCTTATTGCGGTAGGAAGTCTTGAACAATATTAAGTGCCTTCGGCAGGGAATTAAACCTGGGTTTTCCAACTATGTTGACAACTACTACAATTAAATGCTCTTTCCTTAAAGAATTTCCCTTGTACAATGGCAAAGAAGATTTCATGGCATTTTAAGGTTGTATTAATTTTATATTTTCAAAAACGTCTATATTATATATCCACAACTTTATGAATGATCATACACACTTTTAAGATTTAAAAATTTTCTCTCACGTCATTTACAAAAAAGAAAAGAAAGAAAGACGAAGAAACTACAAATCTGAAAGTTGAAAGAAGTCACATTTACTGCTAAATACAATAATACAATCGGGAATGGAGGAGTTTAAAAAAGAAAGAAAAAATTGCTATTTAAATCTCTCGCTAAAACAAGAAATATTTCAATAACTATAAAAGCTCCACGGAAATTTTTCAAATGAACTTTTACACCCCTAACTTTTAACTGACTTCTAATATAAAAAATTAATGGTAATTATCACATTACTCCTTGTAATTCATATTTACTGACAAGGTGATTCATATACAAATATAATTCTCTTAATTTTGAAAAAAAAATACCGTTAATAAACGATTAGTTAATATGTTTTTTAACAAATTAGGGGAAATCAGGGGATTAAAAATGGAAGAAAATGCCAACTGTATGAGCGATTTTACGACATCCCTAAGTCATCTGTATGAAAAATATTTTAACTCTTCCCTCAGATACATACCACAAAGATGTCCACAATTTTCGAAGAAGACATCTAACAAAGTTTCCCTTTAGAAAAAAAAAAAAAAAATAAAAGTCTTCAAGTTTTCATTTTTTCGACATCAAACATTACATCAAATACAAACGCTGTTCGGATCAAATAAAGCGACGTTTATAACGAAAGACTATGAAGATTTTAGTTATTCAAGTCTATTCCCATATAGTTACTAGCTTTTATAACATGTCTGTTACATGGTTATTCCATTCCTGATTTTGGCTATGAATTCTAGATTTAATTACTCAGTAGTTAACCTTTTTAATAATATATATGCCTGCATTTATAATCTTAATCTCTAATTTGGTGACTTCCAGATCAGAGCTGAGAGACCAGAACAGAAAGGCGGAAGGAGAAAATAAACGTTAAAAAAAAAGACTAAGTTTTTTGTCATAACTCTTGCACTTGTTACAAGAACTAGAGGATTTTAACTTGTCGTATATGGAAGCAAAATTTACCTGTGCTTTTAAATTCACATTTTCTAGAGCACAAAACCTGCAAGCAATATGCACTGCTGGGGAACAATTCAGTGACATTGATGATGGAAAATAAGCAGTAACTTTCATCAATGGTATAAAATGGAATGAAAATTTTATAATTTAGAGTTAAATTTCTTCGTTTTATTTCTCTCGAAATAAAACGAAGTTGTTTACTTTCATTGCTGAAACACCATATCTGAATCTGTTCCTATCAGGCAAGTAAAATCCTTTTACAAAACATACTGAAATAAATCACTGAGCAACTTATGTCTAAAAACTGTTATTACGGTTACTAAATTCTTTCTCACATATTTGGAATAATGGTACTTACGTAATAATTTGCTTTAATTTTTTTAAACAGATTCCCCCCCCAAATAACAAAGAATATTACTGAAGCAAAATTCCTTTTTAGATAACAAGTAAGCGTTACGACCCTAGTCTACATATTTTACATATCTGAGAGAGAGAAGTCAATAATTAACATAAAATACATAAAATTAGATGACGAACGTACTGAAATGTAAAAGATTTCAAATTAAAGAAATGAAACTTGCGTCACGGTTTCCTCCTCCTTCGAACAAATTTTTTGACAACAAACGCTATAGTATTTGAAATAAGTAATGTTTCTGGCTAGTGAACCTCTACGCCTAAACTTTCCACGAGGTCAAACTCGTCGCCATTCTACCGCTTGAACTCCAAGCTCCTTCTTCACTAGGTGAAGCATATCATACCAGATGTTTAACACATGTGGATTTCGTCAAGTGGGGAGCCTCAACCACACATTTGGCTGCACCCTCAATTTACAAAAACAAGAGAAGGGTCTGACACCGAGGGGCAGTTGTTAAGAAGAGCGCAATAACGAACACTGTTGTAGGTAACCTCAGTTAAAGAGATAACTTGCAAAGTATGACAACCATAAAAGCGCGAAATATGGGATTATATTTTGCATCAAGTAGGTTGCATTTTGGCATATTTAAGCGCTTGTAGTTTCTATTAAAAGCAAACGAGAGAATGCTTGAGACGCTTATGCTCTATCATTCTATCCCGACTTGGACGATAATATTTTCAGAATAAAACTTGTTCATTATAAGCATCTAAGTACCTATTTGTACATTTTATTTATGTTATATGTACTTGAGTTATTAACCATACCGTTAAATATTTATGGCGTAATATTCAATTATCAGTCTCCATCACGTTTAGTTGAATACAAAAAGAAAAGCTTTTTTCGGTTGCGAAACACGAATTCTGTTTTCGTAGGCACTTATGAGAAGGTTCAATTGATTTCTCTAATGACCATTTCCATAAAAGTTTCTAAAGCGTAAGAATATTTATTAGACTGCTGCGCCTAACATTAACATATCGCATCTTTATATAAGCATACGTATGTGTAATATACAAGTTTTTAAATGTCAGCAAAGTCTACAGTAATTTGAATTTTGAATCTTTTACAGCAGTATTGTGGTCAATTAAACAAAAGCTGTGTGTGTCACCCACACGGTCTTGCTTTCTGCTAGTTGGACCTGGAAATACCTTGACAGAAAGCATCCATCTGGGCATTGCATTACAAGAGAAGCTATATCGTATTTACAATTTACCCAAGGAGCAAACATCATTTAAGCATCCAATAAAACCAAACCATTTCGCCACCAAGACTAAACTCAGCTTGCAACTATCAATATTCAATAGCTACACGATGTCTGCCTCTTACAAATACGTATATGATTTGTTATGGGAACATTTTTAAAACATTTGATTTCACTTTTAACTTCTTAACAGCTAGAGGGTCGGCTCAATGATTACAGATAGGCTAAACCGTGAAATTATGATTAAGATTCGATATATAACGGATTATTCATTTTACTATTTGTATATTTCAGTATGAAAAGAGTTTTTATGCTTACAATTTAGCAATGCGTAATATTTAAAAGAATCTCGTTTTCCAGGAGCACACATATTAATTATCTTTTTTAAATTAATGGTATTAGTAGTATAAAAATGGGGGTTCACCTGCACGCGGTGTGCGGTGTGGGCGTGGCCAATGACGTCACACAGAGGGCGGGATCAAAGGCAACGTCATCACACTAGGAGGCGTGGTCACGAGTGGAGTTGAGGTGTTGGTAGATTTCTGGTTGAGTTGTAGACCTCCTGCTTTTCATTTAAAGTTAGTTTTTTTATATTGGCAACAGGAAATATTTTCTGCATCTTAATTTTGATGATATAGCAATGCTGCCCTCTATTAATGGAAAAGTGAATTATATGTTTTAGAAATATATTTTTTAAGTCTGGTGTTAAAATGATTCAATGCGCGACTCTGAAAACAATGTAAAAGAAACAAATATAAAAAAAAAAAGACTTTCCTTTAATGATAGTTCATCATGTTATGAAAATGTAACTACAAGATAATTTTTTTTATTACTCAATTTTATTCTGATACTTTTATCCTTTCTGGTTTTTCATGAAACTTTAACTTATTTCTCAGGTTTTCTGTTTCATAATAACATATTCATTTACTGTCATATTTTTTTAATACTTAACGTTTCTAATTTATTTGTAATATTTTATTTAATTTCCACATACTATTTTTTTTTCATACCTTTCATAAATTTCAGAATACCCTGATTTTTAACTTATACGTTATATTTCACAAACGTTCCCGCACGTGCAGTTTTTTTGTTATATTACTTAATTTTAGATGCAATTTCACACTTTTTTTAACGTTATAATGTTCAATATATTCTGAATTTTAACTTCATTTACTTTTTTTAAACCATTCTAGTATTCTATACACACTTTAACTTAGCGATATGAAATTGTATTTAAAAAGAAACGTTTATTTTTCGTGATCTTAGTTCTTTTACTAAATTTTCTACAGAATTTCTAATTTCTTTCATGTGTTTAACAATATCTTCCTTACATTACCGAATATTTTAAAAAAAGAACTTAAGTCTATAACTGTTAATTGCTTTTCTTACGTTCATGATTTCCCTTCTGTGTTTATATTTCTTAATTCTAGCTTAACTTATTTATTATAATGTTTTTATTTCTATCTCATCACTCGTAATTCCAACATTTTATCCCTTTTTATTCATTTTAACGATATGGATTGTTTTCATTTACTCCATATTCAAATATTTCCTTACAATTTTTATAATACTTGTTTTATTCCTCGATCATAATAGATCATCTACAGGTTTTACTCAGAAATTTCCATTCACAACTTTACAGTTTAATACCATTTATATCTAAATGTATTTCTTTCTCATATAGTTTTATGGTCTTCAAAGTTTCTAACATCATGTTTAGTTTTAAATCCTGATTACCTTTAAGTGTGTTGATAATTTTCATTTCTAATTTTACAACCACGTTCAGTGTTTCATCCACACATACCAAAATATTTCTTACATTTTCTGATATTTAGTCTATGTCATATTTCAGTACTTAAAATGAATTTACACTGCTCACACTATTATTTTTTCATGTTTTAGAGACACTAACTATACTAATTTTGCTATTTTTCCTGCACTAATTGCATCTATGTCAGCACTCATGATAAACTAGCAATTGTTTTGCATCACATGCATAAAGAAATTCTTAAAACCAACTTTTTCAATATCGTACTCAAATTACTGTTTTCCAGATGGGAATTACCAGTATTCTTTGGTTTTACTCTGTTACATCTTTTTAAATTTTAACATCTTACTTTTAATTCTAACATACATCTTTTGAACAGTTTTTTCTTTTAATGATAGCCTTACCTTATTTGTTCAAATTAATTCTTTCATTCACCTTCTTCACTACCTTTCAGTACCTTCATAATTCACTATGCAAACGCAATGTCTTTCACTGACATTCTGTTTAATAATACCACAAGTTTCCTTAATTGACAAAAAGCGAATTATTTCTCATTTCAAAATAGAACTACTATATTTTTGCACAAACATTACCTTTATCCATTCAAGCCACCCCTTAACCTGTAACTGACGTAGCGATAGGAAAGGAGATTCTTATCATATGCTCTTTCGACATTTGAGGTTTCTAGAACTTCTTTGACAAGTATATCAATACCATCAGAAAATATACTTAACACTTTTACCCAGTTTAAAGGCAACATAGTGTTATAAGAATGGTTTTAGTTAAATTTATAACACAAATAAACACATTTTGTGCTAAATAGGCATAAACATTTAGATTCAGAATATTTCTTTTTAATCCGATGTAAGACTTGAATTTCATTCATGATACGGATTATCTCTTGATTTTTTTTGTTTACCTTACACTAATAGAAAATTTTTATTTTACAAGCTCAGCTTTTAACGAAATAGAAATAAAAACTACGATACACCTGGTGTTTTTAAGAAAAGGAACTTTGATATATTTCTGGAAATGTAAATTTTAGAGTTTTTTTTCTTTCAATAATGTTGATTTTCATTACTTTACTAATTTCAATAATTCTCTTATTAGCTAATATGAATGAAAGAAGATTGTCAAAAATGTGACACAGTATAATGCTTACGAACATACGTACCTTTACCAGCATACAGATATTACCGATTGAAATGAAGAAAGATACAGATATTTTACTCCAATCTACATTAAATTAAAAAAATATTTAAACTTTCATACATTCCAAAGAAAAGAATAAACGAAAACTCAATAGATATTGTCATGTTTGTATATATGAGATAAAAGTTTTATGAATGGTATTTAAAGTAATGCTTAGAACTTCATAAAAGCGAACATTCACTATGTTAATACACATATCATCAGTTATTTACATAATTCAATGTAATATTAATCATTACATGTACTATATGCATATATATTTAAAGTTTAATTGTCTTACAATTGAATAATTAACTATTGAGAGAAAGAGGTTCATATCTTACACTATTTAATTCACATGGAACAAATTTTTCCATCAACCACATTGAACCGCGTTTATTAAATTCGCCAAAGCTCTTTTATTTCTGCATTTTCACACTCACGACACATTTTAAATGTAACTATTGATTACCATTTCAAACACCGATATCATAACTCAGTGTAAAACTACATCATAACTCATTTTTTCCCTACTAACTACAATTTTATATATTCAAGAAGTACATCTAAGACATGATCATTTTCTATGTTCTAGCAAATCGATTCAATTGCGAACATACTATTAAGACTTGCGATTTTAGAAGACCTTGCATGTATTAACGATGTCAACGTTTCTTCGTTTTTATAAGATTCACATCAAATCATGTCGCATTCGAATGTGGTGTAAGAGATCACTTTTTCTTTTAAACACTTGTAAACAATGGATGCAATTTATAAGAAGAGAAGTATCATGCTGTTTCAAAACATCATCATCAACGTATTTCTGTTTCTTTTGACACCGGCAACATTTAAAAAAAAAAGTTTCCTGAGATATTCTTCAAATTCTGTTTTACTTTAAAAAATGTCCGAACATTCAATACGATGTAAAGATTCATATTGTTTTAAATTCTTATGCTCACTAAATATTTTTTATCATGATTTACTCTTAAAAGTAACTTTATTAGTTTTCATACCCTTTTTACATGAAAAGAACTTGTGATTATTCACTACAAAATTCTAAGACGAGAAGCTTCGCGACTTTTCAAACTATAAACTTAAATTTCTTAGGACATACACTACATCTGATGTTTCTTTCATGAGATTTCAAATATCTCTTCAGATTACTCGTATTCAAGAAACCTCGCAAATATATCACATAAGTTCAGCGAATAATCGCTTCATAAACTCTTAAATTTTCAACACGAGTGAATCACTTGAAGCATATACTGCACTGTAAACATACAATACTTAAAAAAATTGTTATAAAAAATAAAAATACATTCATTTCACCAAGAAGCTTTTCTATTTAAATACATTTATTTATTTCCAAAGAACAAGTTTCTGTATTATACATAAAATATACTTAGAATTTTCTTTCATTAGTTAATATCAAATTAACAACAATATCCATTTACTGATATTTGATATACATGTTTGCTTTAAAATTAAAACTAAAATTTCAATATATTTCTATTAAAAAAAACATAAGGAAATAAAAATACTCATAACATCAACCAAAGACAGAAATTTAAATAGAATAGCTGTACTTATATTAGTGCATTTTTATAATCTTCATAACATTTCGATTCAAAAATCCTATTACAAAATAAATGAAACATTTTTTTCTGCCTTAAAGAATCTCTTATATTTTTAAAATTAATACATAAAAATATATCTTCACCAATATATTTAATTCTATCCTCAACACTTATTATAATGCAATCATGTCTTGTTTGTGAAGGATGATTTACAATGCAACCTTCGCATTTATATAGCTTTTTTATCACTGAATTTAATTCAGTTTTGATAGAGTTTATGAGTTCTTTAAAACGTTCATCATCATCACTTACCATATCCGAACAATTGTTTTTACATTTGATTTGCAACGGTAAAATAATTTCAAAAATACTTTTATATAAAGTATTAGATACATCAGGAATAATTTCTTTCAATTTTTTTAAAATATCACAGTTTACTTTTAGGTATGTAGGTTTTAGTTTAAAAGAACTTTCATCTTGTTTAAAAACTTGTTGAAAAATACACTCACCTTCTTTGTTGAAAACTACCAACTTATTATTGCAAATGATGCTGGCACTCGTATAGACAAGATTAAATTCATATATTTTTGAGGAAAATTCTTGCCATGTTGCAGGAGTTATAACAACACCGCGTGTAGTAGGGAATAATATTTTATTTTGTTCCACACATTCACGTAGATGAATGTTCATTCTGTTTTCAAACTGATTTATGGACACAAAATATCCCCAACCAAGAGTCCACTGTGCAATCAACTTCGAACTTTCTTTTTTCTGTTCTCGATTATTCGGCATGAAGATATTTTCAGGAACAGACTTCATATAGTGGGCAAACCAGTCATCCTCTGGAAGTTCATCCTCATTATCTTCCAAGCGTCGTTTTTTAATTTTCGAAATTTTTATGTTTCGGAATGTGATACTAATTCTAGGATCTTTAACGTCAGGTTGAGAGGGTATTCCGTGCATCCAAAATTGATTCGTTGGGGGTTTCATTACAAGGAGAGTTCCATGAGTTAAGTCCACGCTTCGAGATGTGAAATTTCGCCTGGTAAATACCATTTGACGTTTTGCACCTAAACTGATGATAGGTATATCACTTTCAGGTTCGAGACAAGTTTCATTGTCTTTATGCGTTGAAATTTTCGCCACTCCGTCAGGATAATAGTTCAATAAAGCAAAATTATATTTTTTGCCAGTTATCGTTTCAACATAATCTTTTACATTTAGAAGAGTTTGAGTCCCTGGTTCTGCACAAATGCTCGTTCCAGAGAATTCGTAACTAAGTCCTTCATCACCAAAACCGAGTACTTTTCTTCGTGGAACATACTGAGTCCCATTAATTTCAAAACTAATATTTTTAAAATCATAATTTGATAGTTCATCTAGCAAAATATCAGCTTCATTTCGTGAATAAAATTCTTCGTATAATTCCACATTTAACTCTGTATCACATATATTCCTCATATTCGCTTTTGACTGAAGCGCTGTAGACTTCACGTTATCATGATAACGTGCAGCGCTTATCAAGGATCTTCCTTCACTTCTGTATGTATTGTCAAACTTGGAATAGCAACAATAACCTTAAGATAATACATTCTTTCGCGTATGATTATCAGAGTTTTAGAAATTTTCCATTACTCTATCATGATAAGTGGATGATGCTTTTAAGATTCTCCTTATGCATATATGTAATATCGAGGTTCAGAATAACAACATTAGGACACTATAACTCTTTCCCACTATCCTATCATGATTATTTTTACACATATGACGCCGGAAAGACTGGCTTCACAAACAAGACATGACAAGAATGTATTACGATAAGTGTTGATGAAATCATTTCGTTAATGTATGTTTTAGATAATTTTTGCTATTTAAGAATGCTACGTATTTCTATATCATTCAGAATTGTCGTTAGATTCAAAAGCGAATATGAGGAATATATGTGATACAGAGTTAAATGTGGAATTATACGAAGAATTTTATTCACGAAATGAAGCTGATATTTTGCTAGATGAACTATCAAATTATGATTTTAAAAATATTAGTTTTGAAATTAATGGGACTCAGTATGTTCCACGAAGAAAAGTACTCGGTTTTGGTGATGAAGGACTTAGTTACGAATTCTCTGGAACGAGCATTTGTGCAGAACCAGGGACTCAAACTCTTCTAAATGTAAAAGATTATGTTGAAACGATAACTGGCAAAAAATATAATTTTGCTTTATTGAACTATTATCCTGACGGAGTGGCGAAAATTTCAACGCATAAAGACAATGAAACTTGTCTCGAACCTGAAAGTGATATACCTATCATCAGTTTAGGTGCAAAACGTCAAATGGTATTTACCAGGCGAAATTTCACATCTCGAAGCGTGGACTTAACTCATGGAACTCTCCTTGTAATGAAACCCCCAACGAATCAATTTTGGATGCACGGAATACCCTCTCAACCTGACGTTAAAGATCCTAGAATTAGTATCACATTCCGAAACATAAAAATTTCGAAAATTAAAAAACGACGCTTGGAAGATAATGAGGATGAACTTCCAGAGGATGACTGGTTTGCCCACTATATGAAGTCTGTTCCTGAAAATATCTTCATGCCGAATAATCGAGAACAGAAAAAAGAAAGTTCGAAGTTGATTGCACAGTGGACTCTTGGTTGGGGATATTTTGTGTCCATAAATCAGTTTGAAAACAGAATGAACATTCATCTACGTGAATGTGTGGAACAAAATAAAATATTATTCCCTACTACACGCGGTGTTGTTATAACTCCTGCAACATGGCAAGAATTTTCCTCAAAAATATATGAATTTAATCTTGTCTATACGAGTGCCAGCATCATTTGCAATAATAAGTTGGTAGTTTTCAACAAAGAAGGTGAGTGTATTTTTCAACAAGTTTTTAAACAAGATGAAAGTTCTTTTAAACTAAAACCTACATACCTAAAAGTAAACTGTGATATTTTAAAAAAATTGAAAGAAATTATTCCTGATGTATCTAATACTTTATATAAAAGTATTTTTGAAATTATTTTACCGTTGCAAATCAAATGTAAAAACAATTGTTCGGATATGGTAAGTGATGATGATGAACGTTTTAAAGAACTCATAAACTCTATCAAAACTGAATTAAATTCAGTGATAAAAAAGCTATATAAATGCGAAGGTTGCATTGTAAATCATCCTTCACAAACAAGACATGATTGCATTATAATAAGTGTTGAGGATAGAATTAAATATATTGGTGAAGATATATTTTTATGTATTAATTTTAAAAATATAAGAGATTCTTTAAGGCAGAAAAAAATGTTTCATTTATTTTGTAATAGGATTTTTGAATCGAAATGTTATGAAGATTATAAAAATGCACTAATATAAGTACAGCTATTCTATTTAAATTTCTGTCTTTGGTTGATGTTATGAGTATTTTTATTTCCTTATGTTTTTTTTAATAGAAATATATTGAAATTTTAGTTTTAATTTTAAAGCAAACATGTATATCAAATATCAGTAAATGGATATTGTTGTTAATTTGATATTAACTAATGAAAGAAAATTCTAAGTATATTTTATGTATAATACAGAAACTTGTTCTTTGGAAATAAATAAATGTATTTAAATAGAAAAGCTTCTTGGTGAAATGAATGTATTTTTATTTTTTATAACAATTTTTTTAAGTATTGTATGTTTACAGTGCAGTATATGCTTCAAGTGATTCACTCGTGTTGAAAATTTAAGAGTTTATGAAGCGATTATTCGCTGAACTTATGTGATATATTTGCGAGGTTTCTTGAATACGAGTAATCTGAAGAGATATTTGAAATCTCATGAAAGAAACATCAGATGTAGTGTATGTCCTAAGAAATTTAAGTTTATAGTTTGAAAAGTCGCGAAGCTTCTCGTCTTAGAATTTTGTAGTGAATAATCACAAGTTCTTTTCATGTAAAAAGGGTATGAAAACTAATAAAGTTACTTTTAAGAGTAAATCATGATAAAAAATATTTAGTGAGCATAAGAATTTAAAACAATATGAATCTTTACATCGTATTGAATGTTCGGACATTTTTTAAAGTAAAACAGAATTTGAAGAATATCTCAGGAAACTTTTTTTTTTTAAATGTTGCCGGTGTCAAAAGAAACAGAAATATGTTGATGATGATGTTTTGAAACAGCATGATACTTCTCTTCTTATAAATTGCATCCATTGTTTACAAGTGTTTAAAAGAAAAAGTGATCTCTTACACCACATTCGAATGCGACATGATTTGATGTGAATCTTATAAAAACGAAGAAACGTTGACATCGTTAATACATGCAAGGTCTTCTAAAATCGCAAGTCTTAATAGTATGTTCGCAATTGAATCGATTTGCTAGAACATAGAAAATGATCATGTCTTAGATGTACTTCTTGAATATATAAAATTGTAGTTAGTAGGGAAAAAATGAGTTATGATGTAGTTTTACACTGAGTTATGATATCGGTGTTTGAAATGGTAATCAATAGTTACATTTAAAATGTGTCGTGAGTGTGAAAATGCAGAAATAAAAGAGCTTTGGCGAATTTAATAAACGCGGTTCAATGTGGTTGATGGAAAAATTTGTTCCATGTGAATTAAATAGTGTAAGATATCTCTTTCTCTCAATAGTTAATTATTCAATTGTAAGACAATTAAACTTTAAATATATATGCATATAGTACATGTAATGATTAATATTACATTGAATTATGTAAATAACTGATGATATGTGTATTAACATAGTGAATGTTCGCTTTTATGAAGTTCTAAGCATTACTTTAAATACCATTCATAAAACTTTTATCTCATATATACAAACATGACAATATCTATTGAGTTTTCGTTTATTCTTTTCTTTGGAATGTATGAAAGTTTAAATATTTTTTTAATTTAATGTAGATTGGAGTAAAATATCTGTATCTTTCTTCATTTCAATCGGTAATATCTGTATGCTGGTAAAGGTACGTATGTTCGTAAGAATTATACTGTGTCACATTTTTGACAATCTTTTTTCATTCATATTAGCTAATAAGAGAATTATTGAAATTAGTAAAGTAATGAAAATCAACATTATTGAAAGAAAAAAAACTCTAAAATTTACATTTCCAGAAATATATCAAAGTTCCTTTTCTTAAAAACACCAGGTGTATCGTAGTTTTTATTTCTATTTCGTTAAAAGCTGAACTTGTAAAATAAAAATTTTCTATTAGTGTAAGGTAAACAAAAAAAAATCAAGAGATAATCCGTATCATGAATGAAATTCAAGTCTTACATCGGATTAAAAAGAAATATTCTGAATCTAAATGTTTATGCCTATTTAGCACAAAATGTGTTTATTTGTGTTATAAATTTAACTAAAACCATTCTTATAACAGTATGTTGCCTTTAAACTGGGTAAAAGTGTTAAGTATATTTTCTGATGGTATTGATATACTTGTCAAAGAAGTTCTAGAAACCTCAAATGTCGAAAGAGCATATGATAAGAATCTCCTTTCCTATCGCTACGTCAGTTACAGGTTAAGGGGTGGCTTGAATGGATTAAAGGTAATGTTTGTGCAAAAATATAGTAGTTCTATTTTGAAATGAGAAATAATTCGCTTTTTGTCAATTAAGGAAACTTGTGGTATTATTAAACAGAATGTCAGTGAAAGACATTGCGTTTGCATAGTGAATTATGAAGGTACTGAAAGGTAGTGAAGAAGGTGAATGAAAGAATTAATTTGAACAAATAAGGTAAGGCTATCATTAAAAGAAAAAACTGTTCAAAAGATGTATGTTAGAATTAAAAGTAAGATGTTAAAATTTAAAAAGATGTAACAGAGTAAAACCAAAGAATACTGGTAATTCCCATCTGGAAAACAGTAATTTGAGTACGATATTGAAAAAGTTGGTTTTAAGAATTTCTTTATGCATGTGATGCAAAACAATTGCTAGTTTATCATGAGTGCTGACATAGATGCAATTAGTGCAGGAAAAATAGCAAAATTAGTATAGTTAGTGTCTCTAAAACATGAAAAAATAATAGTGTGAGCAGTGTAAATTCATTTTAAGTACTGAAATATGACATAGACTAAATATCAGAAAATGTAAGAAATATTTTGGTATGTGTGGATGAAACACTGAACGTGGTTGTAAAATTAGAAATGAAAATTATCAACACACTTAAAGGTAATCGGGATTTAAAACTAAACATGATGTTAGAAACTTTGAAGACCATAAAACTATATGAGAAAGAAATACATTTAGATATAAATGGTATTAAACTGTAAAGTTGTGAATGGAAATTTCTGAGTAAAACCTGTAGATGATCTATTATGATCGAGGAATAAAACAAGTATTATAAAAATTGTAAGGAAATATTTGAATATGGAGTAAATGAAAACAATCCATATCGTTAAAATGAATAAAAAGGGATAAAATGTTGGAATTACGAGTGATGAGATAGAAATAAAAACATTATAATAAATAAGTTAACCTAGAATTAAGAAATATAAACACAGAAGGGAAATCATGAACGTAAGAAAAGCAATTAACAGTTATAGACTTAAGTTCTTTTTTTAAAATATTCGGTAATGTAAGGAAGATATTGTTAAACACATGAAAGAAATTAGAAATTCTGTAGAAAATTTAGTAAAAGAACTAAGATCACGAAAAATAAACGTTTCTTTTTAAATACAATTTCATATCGCTAAGTTAAAGTGTGTATAGAATACTAGAATGGTTTAAAAAAAGTAAATGAAGTTAAAATTCAGAATATATTGAACATTATAACGTTAAAAAAAGTGTAAAATTGCATCTAAAATTAAGTAATATAACAAATAAACAGCACGTGCGGGAACGTTTGTGAAATATAACGTATAAGTTAAAAATCAGGGTATTCTGAAATTTATGAAAGGTATGAAAAAAAAATAGTATGTGGAAATTAAATAAAATATTACAAATAAATTAGAAACGTTAAGTATTAAAAAAATATGACAGTAAATGAATATGTTATTATGAAACAGAAAACCTGAGAAATAAGTTAAAGTTTCATGAAAAACTAGAAAGGATAAAAGTATCAGAATAAAATTGAGTAATAAAAAAAAATTATCTTGTAGTTACATTTTCATAACATGATGAACTATCATTAAAGGAAAGTCTTTTTTTTTATATTTGTTTCTTTTACATTGTTTTCAGAGTCGCGCATTGAATCATTTTAACACCAGACTTAAAAAATATATTTCTAAAACATATAATTCACTTTTCCATTAATAGAGGGCAGCATTGCTATATCATCAAAATTAAGATGCAGAAAATATTTCCTGTTGCCAATATAAAAAAACTAACTTTAAATGAAAAGCAGGAGGTCTGCAACTCAACCAGAAATCTACCAACACCTCAACTCCACTCGTGACCACGCCTCCTAGTGTGATGACGTTGCCTTTGGTCCCGCCCTCTGTGTGACGTCATTGGCCACGCCCACACCGCACACCGCGTGCAGGTGAACCCCCATTTTTATACTACTGGTATTCAATTTAATGGCCATCCTGGGTATTAAAATGCAATTTCGCATATGGAAACTCTAAGGTTAGATGTTAATTTTATTGTGGTAAGCTGAAAATGTTTAAATGCTCTGAGAAATGAGTGGATAATTCAGTGGTTGCTTTAGAACTTCAGTTAGTATAGGCTGACCAAGGGTTTAGAGAAAAACAGACCCCCAAAAGCTTTTATAAAAAAATCACTGTAAGATGGCAATAGTGTGAAATGTCAAACTTTTCTCATATGTTCTCTGTTGGTTAATGTAACAAATCGTGCTCGAAAACTTTTCGCACCGATGATTCAGACCAACAGCTTCGCACTGAATATTTCATAGCGCATTCAATTCTCGATGCCTTTTTCCCCTGCCCCAGCGCCAAGGGCATAAAATTTCACCGACACTTTAAATCGCGGTGCTTGAAAAATATATAAACACGCACATCTGTCGGTAATCATAATCACTAGGAAAAAAAAAAAAAAACTTGCAGATGTTTGGATTTGTACAAGGGGAGGGGATTCAGAACAGAGCACAAGCATGGACCGAATAGGGTTAGTAAAAACCGCAGTTGTGCGCTATGATTGTTGAGAAAGATCATGTTAGTGGCATTATGTGGCTCTTGGGGCTTTCCCCCACCCCAGCGCGCACACTCTTCTGCAAGGACCGCAACTTCATCTTAGTAGATGGCCTCTTCCCCCACCTCCAACTAGTCACAATTCCCTCTGTGAGTCAGATTTCCGCTTTGTCTCTAAATACATGGCATAGGAATAAAATAGCCACTGATATATCGGTTCTCAGTAGGTACGTGACCCAAACTGTCACAGATGGAAATAGAGACGGCGGTTTGTAATCTAAAATATTTAGAGATCGCGAGTAAAATATGAGTAGTGATTTACGCAATGATTCTTTTTTGTGCATAAAGCAATTTGACTTGAGTGCGGTTGGAGGGGGGGGGGGGGGGAAGGGAAAATTTTATGGTTAAAATAATTCATGAACTCGGATATTTTTTGGAAGAAAATAATAAATACAAATTTCCTACGCATTCTAGTTGCTTTAGACTTACACAAAATATTTTAGAGCTGAAACAATTATCTCAGGCAAAACGCTGTTTTGCTATGCTACATCTCCTTTGCTTCTTCTTTTTCTTTATTTTCGGAAAAAGCTCAAAATGTTGATTACTGTTATCGTTGCAAACGTTTAATAAAGTTTATATTACATATAAGCACATTTTATTAAGATGGTCAGTTATTTTCAATCTGGCAAAGCACAGGAGGGCTATCTGCCAAAGAATAGGGATGTCTTTAGTGGAGGGGTTTCTAAGGAAAGCTGGCTTGTATTCACGCTACACATGGGAAGAAGCATGAAAACCAACCATGTAACCAGTCCGTTCGCCTGAGCTGAAACCCCGGGAAAACTATCAGTATTCTGACAGTCGTTAACCATTCGGTTACTATATGGTACGTTTTAAGATACAGTATGTTAATTTATATTAAAAAACGATATGTTAATATAAGCATGCATATATGAGCGATCAAGTCAGCAACTTCTAAAAACTTCTAAACTAATTAAATTCTAAAAACATAAAAAGAAGAAATACTTTTTAGCAGGTATTAAGTCGGCTTACTTCAAACAATGGATGCTGCCAAAGCTAAGATCATAATAATTCTGGGAGAGGGGAGAGGATTTATTGATGCTTATAATAATGGAAGAACAAATAAAATAAGCTGAAAATTAAGTGAATAAGAATATTTATATATTTATATCTTTTTGTAACTTACGATGAAAAACCATCACAGACCATGTTGTTATAGCTATAGTTCTCTAGATATTGGGGAAGAGAAACTCATTTGGGAGCTAATTATGCGTGGGAAGTGGAAGCTGCAAATAACGGAATCAGTTCTTTTGGTTTCGCGTAATGTAACTGATATGCATGCATATTCACAACTTCCTTCGAACATTTAAATGTTTTATTGTCTACATTTATGCCCACCAGCGGCCGAGCGGTTTAGTCGCTGAACACTGGTAGTTCGGTCCGAGGTTCGAATCCCGCGAACGGGCTGGCTGCATGGGTGTTTTCGTGGTTTTCCCCATGTGTAACGTGTATACGAGCCAGTTTCCCTTAGAAAGTCCTCCACGAAAGGCATCCCTTCCCTTAGGCAGATAGCCCTAGTGTGCTTTGCCATAATTAAATACACTACACTACACCACTATTCATATACATACACTACACATAATATCATACACTACACATTCAAGTACACTACACTACACATAATTAAATACACTACACTACTAATTAAATACACTACACTACTCATACACAACACTACACATAATTAAATACACTACACTACACTACACTACAGCACTATTCATATTGTACTTGGGAAATGTAGAAGTCTACATTTCCCAAGTACAATATGAATAATTCGCCGAATAGTTTAGTTTTTCTCAAATAAACGTTATGTATTAAAATACAGTTCAAACACAAACCCGCATCAGGGGAAGTTTATTATTAATGCAATTACCTAAGCTCTACTATGCGTATTTTAGGTAAATAAACGTTCTCACAAAGTAAAATTTTAACAAAAGTTATTTGTTTAAAAAAAAAAGCATTGAGATATTCTTGCTAGCACAAGAATAATACGTAAATAACGCTTCATGTTTTAGGATGGAAAATCGTTGAAAAACATTTAAACGCCGAGTAAATACTTCCTACATTTCCGCTCCGTAGAATCTACTGTTAAACAGAAAAATAACACACCGCGCAGTAGTTTTATTATTATTATTATTATTATTATTATTTTTTTTTTTTTTTTTTTTTTTTTTACGGTGACTGTATTCACCAGCCACACATGTGGAGGAACAAACTCTTCCTGTGATGCCCTTCATAACTGATGCAAAGAGCTCTGAGGATAAAAAGAAGCCCGCCCGCGCTTAATTGCTCTGACTGCGGAACAACGTTTTGAGCAGCGCGGCGTGGCAGTTTTATTTAGGTAAAGAAACCAAGGTTTTCACAAAGGTAACCCTTTGGCAGAGGAGAAAAGGCCAGAATTAAAGAAACAGAAGCTGAGCGCAATGGGAAGCGTGGGTGAACTTAGACATACACACATCAGCAGCGGTCCCTTCTTTTGGCTTGTCTTACATAAATAAACACGAGAGAAAAGAAGCCGTGAAGAACAATCCTTTGATATACAGAGGTGGAACCATATGGCGTTGTTTCTTCTTTGTTAACCCCGGGCCGCCTTTTCTCAGAAATTTCCCATGTAATTTTACGAAGAAAACCCCGCACCTCTACCATTTTTTATGATACAAAGTAAAAGCGGGTTGTCAGAATTATGTTATGAGCGATTAAGTCAGCTAACTTCTAAAAGAAGAAGGTGAAGGAGTGCATTTCGGTAACAATTTAGCCAGTTTGTTTCAAATAACGGAAGCTTCCATGGCTAAGACCAACCGTAATAATTCAAAGGATAGAGATTTACAACCGTGTGTAGACTGGACGAATAAATAAAAAAGTTAGAAACGTGATTTGCGATCAAATTTAATTACTAGAAAAATCTGGATTCTTTCTGATTTTATATTACGCCCAAAAAGGGCGGTTTTTAACGTTTCGTGTGTTACCTTTATTAATTAAATATCATGTTCTTTGCACTTAAAATACATAAAATTCAATTTAACAGCAATATCACAAAATATTTAAGAACAGCATATCTTTAGAATTTCCGATACACAGTCTCGCGCCCTGGAGATAAAAATGTTATTTTCCGCACATTGTCGTCATTGCTCTGCTCGCTTTGAAATCGTTGAGTTTGTTAATCAAAAATTTGTTAAAGTTTTACAAAATTTTAAATAGATAATAAAACAAATTCGAAATTTGGGCTTCCAAGTGCCCATGTTCGGTTGGAGGACTAAAACCGAACATGGCACTTGGTTATTTGATGGCTCTAGGTTGCGTTGTTTCTTCACAATGCGAGCAACATTCAATGCATTCATACAGATTCTTCATTATTTAGTTTCTTTAAGTATAATGCATGCCGATAATATTTGGTGGCAACTGTTTAAAAAGTGAATCGACGCAAAATGCCGTTTTGAAATTAACAGCCCTTTGGGCTAAAAATTAAGTAATAGGGTGATATGCAACTTCTTGTAATTTACGATGTGAAAGCATCGGACATCAGGCCAGTTGCAGTTACTGTTCAATTAATTTTGGGATGGAAAACCAATTTTGGAACTACCGATGCGAAAAAATGCAAATAAAATGGTTTCCTGAGGTGAAACCAATTCTTTTGGCTTTCATGTAATTTAATCGATATGCATCAATTTTCAGAGCTATTGCTAAACAGATAAAAATAATTTAAATGGGCTCGCTTTATTGCCTGATACAATGAACTATTTCAGGTTACAAAAGTTTGCAACTATAATTAAATTATGCGGTCGACTGAAATGGTTGAAAATGACTGCATCTGCTATTAGACCGACTGCCTGCTTTTTGAGCTCTCATTAAACATAAATATGTAAACATAATATGAAGGAGTATCATTTTAAAGTTGAAGAGGTTTTCGATTTTTCTCCATATTTTAAAAGTTTCGTAAATTGATACTGATAAGTAATCTCAGTTTTTCGAAAAACAAAGTATTACAAGAAAGCGATAGAGTTTATTAAAAGCGAAAAAAATAAAACACCTGAACGGGCATTTCAAACACAATTGAAAAGAGCTGATTACTTAGAAATTATTGCTTTCCGTTATTGGGGAGGCTGTCTAAAAGGACACGGGTAAAATTTCCCGTGTCTGTGACGCATAAAATATAATTTTATAATATATATGACACAAAAAATGTAATTTTTCTGATGCTCAACAGACAATACTGCAAATAGTACTGTTATATTTTCATACATAAATCACCTACCAAAAGATTTTAAAATTGATATTCCTAAATGTAAATGACCTTTCTTAGAATGTATACATCTTCTTTCTCGGTATATTTTGGACTAAAATGTAGGCGAAAACCGGAAATATTCCAAATGTGAATTCAGCCTTTTTAAGTTAGCAAATTCACTGAGGCAGCTTAGAAACATAAATTACGTAATACATAAATCACTTGCGAATGAGACTGATAACTAAATGTTTGAATTTCATAGCCACAAAGTACAGGAATATTAAAAAAATATTTCTTTAAATTTAGGGAACGTGACGAAATAAGATATAAGAAAGGACTGCGATTTGAATGTACGGATGGCATAAATAAAAGAAGCGGACAAAGCACGGGTCGTAAGTACCGAAACTTATTTCATACTTTAGAAATGCGCATTTTTTAATCATTCTTCTACACACTCATAATCGTTCCAATAATAACACTAAATAAAAAACCGACATTTTAAATAATTTTCAGATATCCGATTTAATGCTTCCATGTACTGTTGAAGTTAAGCAGTCATATATTGTCGAATGCTAATTATCAGTTAAGTGTTTTATCTACTAGTTAATTAACCAACTAATGCGAAGGACTATTACTTTCATAGCAAATAAAACAAAATTCCGGAAACACTTTTCTTTAAACGTGGGCTTTAACAGAATGTTATGCATGTTACGGGCAGATGCTCTAAATTTCATCATAAGATAACATTTAAAGAAACTTCGCAAATAATCCGTTAATGCATTTATTATCACTTGCCACTTGGATGTTCTACCAGATACACCTCGAGAGCACGCAGTGGGGAAAACGAAAATTCCTTATACACTTTGCTCCTGCAAAATTGTTAAAATACAACATTTTATTTGGTACTTTGTTAAAAGTGCAAAAAAGTGCTCAACCGTATCTCTTAGATAGGTGTGATAGATACATACCCGCCTAAGCAAATTCTCTTGCATTTAACAATTTTGCTAATTTTATGAATTTAAAACTTTATAAAATAATATATTATACATCTATTATGATGTAGCGTTACATAAGATAAACTGCATTACATAAGATAAAAAATAACATAATAAATTAGACTGGTAACGTTCAAATAGAAGGAAAACATGCTTATGTGAAATTTAAAATTATTTAAATAAAAGGACAACATTAGTTTTGACGAAGATTTTGAACAAAACTTTGTCGACTTCAAGGGCAAACAGAGTCAGATCCTCCCTCTTCTCCCCTTTAAAAAAAAAAAAAAAAAAACCCCTCTTTTTTCCTTTTTGAGTTCTTAATTTTAAAATTCTCAAAACTGTTTTCATTTTATTGTTTTGTAGTAACAAGAAAATAGCCGCAGATTATAAATAATGAATGTTTTCAAGAATTTATACTTTATTAATACATAAAAAACTCACAAACACTTTTTTCACCTTAGTAGTTTGTTACTTATCACTGCATATACTTCATTCCCCATCCCTTATCTTAAATGAGGGGTTTGTTATTATTTCAGTCATTTTTTAACATAGATACAAAATAATGCAGAAATTTAAATACAGTTTTAAAGATTTTACTTATACATTATTTTATATTTTAAAAAAATCCAGAAACTTTTCGTTAAAAAAAAAAAAAAAACATATTGCCCGAGTTAATTTTGTGAACGCAAAGAATTACGATAACAATAAATAACTGAAAAAATTTACGTCGCCTTTTACGCTTGAACTCGTAACACTCAAAATACCAGACTGAAGCGCTGACGCATTCTCAAATGCATTTTACTTTTTGCACATTTAAATAAATGCCAATAAAAATTATATTTTTTACGTTTAATATCCAGTTGATGATACAGAATAAAATGGCTTTTATTTCCAGAAAGAAAGTGAAGCAAAATATAACATATTCTACGTGTGTTCATGGAAAGCAAATAACTAGCATTTCTTTTATAATGCAATGGTATGCTGGCTTCTGAATATCAAACATTTGATAGGTTAGGCTGTTTGAGTGTCGCAAATCTCACGAGAGGTATCAGCCTAAGGGAAAGGATACCTTCGCGGGGACTTTATAAAGGAAATTATCTCATAACACATGAGGAATACCACGAAAACCAGCTATGCAGATAGCCCGTTTGCCAGGGTTCAAACCAGCAGCATTCAAGGGCCTTAATAACTTGGCCACTGCTGGAGGCCCAAAATTTCGAAAGAAGTCATAAAATAATTGAAAAAAACTATTTTTGTCATTAATATTAAAATTCTATATATAATTACGGTACTTCATAATTATTACCAAACCCTTTATTTAAACAGTGCCAGAAGCCCTCTTGTTAAAAGGGCCCACCAGCGGCTGAGCGGTAAAGTCGCTGAACACTGGTAGTTCGTCCGAGCTTCGAATCCCGCGAACGGGCAGGCTGCATGGGTGTTTTCGTGGTTTTCCCCATGTGTAACGTGTATACGAGCCAGTTTCCCTTAGAAAGTCCTCCACGAAGGCATTCCTCCCCTTAGGCAGATAGCCCTAGTGTGCTTTGCCATAATTAAATACACCAACACCTCTTGTTAAAAGACTGCGCCAAATCGAGAACCCTACGCAGTTTTCTTCTCGTGGGGAGCGGACTATAAGTGTCCATGGTTAGGACTTAAGGCCATTTTTCCACGGATTGCTTTCAGCTCTGAGAAGGGTCTCCAATTTGGAGAAATACATTAAACAACAGGGCTCTTATCGCTGTTTAAACTATGTAACAGTAAAAAATTAACATAATTACACTAATTTTTCTGCATTTTTTAACCTCTTAAATGCTGAAATTTTTCGAGTACATACACTAAATTTTCATACATAACAGGATTTATTTTACCCCTTTCATATTAAAATTTCATATTTAATTACAATTATTACATAACAGGTCAGCTGCTTATCATCTGTTAATTTATATCTACCGCTGATAAAAATAATACTTGTTTTTCTCAAACTGCACAATTTTACATATTTTTGCACAAAAACGGCGTTATTTTGCGAGTCACTGGGCTCTCCCCCCCCTTCCCGCAATTTAATTTAATGGGAATTGTGCTCAACCTCCGTCTTACTACTTTATTATATAAAAAAAATGTACTATTTAAACCCTCCTAAAGAAAAACTTATACTTTAAAAAAATATACTAATTCCCCACCCCCGAAAAAAATTAAAAAATATACTAGTTTATTTCAGAAACTATACTAAATAATAAAAACATATACTGAAATATACTTTCAAAAATAGACTAAATACTGAATATATATATTTAAAAAAATATTTCTGACTTGGAGAATATTTTTGTGAAAGTATCTTTCTTGAAGTATATAAAAATTATACACTTTTAAGAAAATACACTTTCAAAAAAGTATATTATAAGTAAGAAAAAATATCTGCAGCCAATATCAGGGTAATTTTCTTGTCTCGGCATGTTATAATGGATTTCTTGTTTCATGTCATGAAGAACTGTTTTTAACAAAATATTCTTATATATCTAGCTTATATTTTCCGCGGAGAAGGAAAGTAAAAATTTTGTTTATGTTGGAACATCTACTAGCAAAGTTAAGCACAAAAGTACAAGGAAGTAATCCTCTTCCTAATGGAAAGTTACCCCGAGATGGCTGAATATGAGGTTTGGAGGCAGAAGAGCATTTTTTTTTTTGGCTTCCTTTCTATTCGAGCGGGGAGCCCCCCAGATACAAATGGATGTACGACAGGACGGTGGTAGATACTCCAGGGATATGTGATCTTTTGTCCCGATCGCACAGGTGCCGAACAGTCCCTCCAACCCTGGGGAACCGCATCTCTGAAAAAGAATGCTTCCGTTCGAAGAAACAGCATCAAGTGGTAAGCATAGTAATCCTTTCCCCAGCGCCAACTCCGATGCATGGCACAAGTGATGCTCATATGAATAATACATACGCGTGGAGGATACACAGCCGCAAGGTAAATACCACCATTGTAAGTAAATTGAGAAACACTTCGGCAGAGAAAAACTGTTTACAGAGACGTGACAATGGGATAGCGGCGAATTTTGCGGGGAAATTTACATTTATAGGAATTGAATTCAGTTACAATAGGCATAAAAATGCTCACATCGACAGCATATTCTGCATTATCTGCGTTAAAGATTCAGCAGCAACGATAGGCATTGGTAAGTACCTAGGGTAGCAGCGAACATTTTCCGCGGTTGTGGACTATTACTGATTCGATTTATAGCGCGTTTTCATGCTCTCGCGCCGATACAGATAAATAAATATACAGCAATAAAATTGCTTTATATCGCATGAACATCTACCGGTATGAAAAATTATAATGTTAAATATTAATACTTTTCTTTCAAAATTTCAAACGGTTATTTTAAAATGCGTATTTGTTTCACAATGGAAAGGATGCAGTGCTTTTCACATAAATCTCGTATAATGCCCTATTATCATTCATTAAAAATATCACGAAATTTTGACCAAACATCAGCAAACGCTAACCAGTTAAAAACTGAGGCCATTCATCTTCATAGTTAACCGTATTTAGTCGCATAATATTCTTCGTATAAAGATTTAGTCGCATAATATTCTTCGTATAAAGATTTAGTCGCATAATATTCTTCATATTACTCGAGTTTTTTTTTTTTTTTTTTTTTTTTTTTTTTTTTTTTTGCTAATTTTTCATCATGAAAGTCTTCGTGAGACTATTATGCGAGGAATTCTAGTACAAAATATTGTACACTTTTGGCGATATTTTTCGCTTCAAAACGGTGATGCGACTATTTACTCGAGTAAACACGATAATATTATATTGCATAAGTTTACGTTTAATAATATGTTACATAGGTTACATTTAATAATATGTTAACTGCGGTCTGTTTATTTTACAGCGAATGTGATATCTCGTTTTCCCCTACATTAGGCAAAAAGTATTGTTTTTATAGCTAGAGTGATAATTTTACCGCGGCGCGAACTTGAGTGATGTTTTAAGGATTTTCTTTGACTAACCGAATATCAGATATTTCATGTGCTTTGTAAAAGTTGCGTTTCAAAATTTAAGCATTTAAAATTATGCAGAACTTAAGTATTGTGTATTGTAATACGAAACATGAAAAAAAAAAAAGTTATTATTATTTTTTTAAAAATGTGGTTAATAATGGACGTGGGAAACTATCTATTAGCAACTGGTAAAGATCGGGGGGTCCCCATCCATCGTGAATTGAAATGAACTGCTTATCAAATATATCCGTGAACTTCAGAATTTTCCTGCTATTCTTTAAAAATTTTCTTTCGAACTGTTCAATAGTTTTTCGCATTTAAAGAGCTTTAATACTACTTTTACAGGATATTATTTTTTGACGTACCAATCTTCTACTAGGATTATGCAAAAATTGCTCCGCAAAGTAACCTTACTTCAGGATCCGAAGCAGAACATTAAATTTAAGATATTATCCTCTCAGATTTTCAGATCTCCAGGAATACTTTAACATCAGCAAAAGTCTTTCCCAGAATTACGTAAAAACAGCCTTTTGTTGGCCTTTAACAGCAAATAGGTAGGTTCCATGCAGGATAATTTAAAAAAAAAATTTTTTTTTAATTTAAAAAAACGTGAAACTTAGTGAAGAAAAACTGTGCATGCGCAAAGATTTAATGATACTTACATATTATCTCGTCGACTGCTCATGGAAATTATGTCAAGGGCCGCCAATCGTTACTGTCGAATTCTAAAAGACCCGGTCATCCATAACTGGAGCTAAATCGCATTACTTTGCTGGTCGACGGGATACACGTAATTACCGATTTATTTTTTACTTATTTCACATTAAGTATGTTATGATCCTAGTATTCTAAAGTGGGAAACTTGTTCTCAAATAATGGTGTCGATTACATTAATAGAACGCACGGATTAAAAAAATGTTTAATATTGTTACAAAAAGTTAAGGCGCGGTGAGATGGCTTCCACGCAAAAGCAGTTTTAAGGTTGCCATTACACAGCAAGGAAGGTTGCCACATTTGGCGAGAAATCGCCTATTTGGCGACATTCGAAGACAAAATTGGCGGTATGCCATGGACGGATGGAGAACCTTCTGGAAGAATTCTTACCGGTTTAGCCCAGAATGTTCTCGAACACGAGCCGAAAGCTATATAAACCCTGCTGGTCCGCAGTCAGTTAGAGAGTGTGTGGAGAGTGTCTCATCTAGTTAGTCCGTGTGGAGACGATCGAGTTGACAGCCGTCCAGCGAGTGCCGAGTGGGTCGTCGAGTGCATCGAAGAGTCCCTTAGTGTATCGCGGTTAGTGCATCGTCGAAAGAGTGCGTTAAGCTCCGGGAACGACTGAGCCTAAGAGTTGGGAGCTGTGCTCTGTGTGTCGTCGAGTGCACCGCAAGTTGTAGCGTGGAGAGTCTCGAGAGTACGTGGAGTTCCGAGAAGGACCGAGCAGAGTCGGGAGCTGTACTCTGGTGCTTTGCAGTGAAGCTCTCTCCATCGTTATTGCATGACAGTGTGAAGGCTGTGTCGCTGATTGTTACAGCGTGTTTATAGTAGATCTTCGACGACTGTAAAAGTGTTTTGGAGCTATCCTGATTAATATTGGTAAATAAAGTGTGTTTCGATATTCCAACAAGTGCTGTCGTCGTTATTCACTCCAAATCTGCACGAACCCGAGAAGAAAACAACGTAGCAACTGGTGTCAGAAAATAACGTAACAACTGGTGTCAGAAAAGAAAAACACAACAATATAATATTTATTTACTTATGCAGTTTTTTTTAAAATTTATTTAATTGCTAAACAGCTAGCGAATTTCTTCGACGACCGCGACATTTTACGATTTACTCTGTGACTGTTCCTCAGATTTTTTTCTTTCTTGGCATGCGATAAAATTACTATTCTAGTTATAATTTTATAATGCTTGCATAATTAATGTCAAACTAATAATCTTTGGCTCTAATAGAACTTTCTAGATGATGTGGTTGAAATTAAGATACTTACATTATTATCCTGTTTACTGTGAAAGTTGGTAAATAAGCTGAACACTGGTAGTTCGGTCCGAGGTTCGAATCCCGCGAACGGGCTCGCTGCATCGGCGTTTTCGTGGTTTTCCTTATGTGTAACGTGTATACGAGCCAGTTTCCCTTAGAAAGTCCTCCACGAAGGCCTCCATTCCTTTAGGCAGATAGCCCTCGTGTGCTTTGCCATAACTGAATAATCCAATCCAATCCGTAAAAGTTGGCTACCGTCGAACCAAAAGAGTTGACGCTGAGATCCCATAAGATATGAGCCAATCATTCCTGAGAAATTCTTAAGAAACTGACGCCTCTTTATTTAATAAAAGTCAGTATTTGACCTGCTTCATTTCTGCGCTTTCACGCTTTTCTCGATTTCTGCTATTTCGTTTGCGGCCCTCCGATTTTACCGTAAGCTCTAGAACGAGATGAGTACGAAGTTCCCGCAAGTAATTGTGTTCCAATCTATTACTGTTTTATCGGCCACACTCAGCCGACCATATTGTGTCCATCAGTACACACTTTTTTTGGTGGAGGATCCCTCAACTTTGCAAATAATCAACTACTCACAGTTCTATAGCAGACAAGTATCAAATTTTAATCTTCCTCAAATAACACCCAAAAATTTTTTTTAATTAATTTTAAAAATTTAATGCCCCCCCCACAAAAAAGTGCATGACAAACTACAGTAACAATTAATTTATATCATTGTATTTATGAAAACAAAACGTGGATCACTTGGAATCAATAAAGGTTACATTATCTGAAAGCGCAGATGTCATGAGCGTGTTATTACGTAACGCTTATTATAACTGGCGCTAAATCGCACTGCTTGGCGATAGTTCTACGGGATCGCCGGGATAATACGTAAGCACCGAAATTAATATAATAATTAAATAACAGATGCCAATTTTATGCAGAACTGTTTTTTTTTTTTTTTTTTTTTTTTTTTTTTAACATTTCCAGTTATTTATGAATGTATACAAGACTAATGCATGTTATCTTCATGTATTTACTCAGTCGTTATTCACCGAAAAAAATGTCTTTTTTTGAAGCCAGTTTTGAAAACTGCATGCTAAAAATCGGCTTGGGAAGGAGGGTTCTTTCGCTTTGTTTACACACATAAGCTGGAGTTGAGAGGGGCCTTAGAAAACATTTAGCTTACGACATCACTAACCTGAAATCTTAACCTTGAACTAAAAACTTGTCGCCCAGACGGTATAGTTTGTGGTTAGGGAAGCCTACTACGGTACCGAAGGGCCAGGGTTCGAATCCAGGAGAAAACATAGATGTTTATAAATGTATAGTGTCGGTGTGGCATGGCGGCACTCTAAATATGCGGCGAGCCGAAAGTCATCTCGTGTGGATTGGTGGAAGGGATCGATCGCCCCTGAGGTGCTCTCCCTCACAATTGGGGTGGAAAATAGAAATACAACCTCTCTTTGGAGTAGGTTCTGGCAGCAACTGTTCCATGTAATACGGACAAGACAAAAACAACTACAAATTTAGATACGATTTTATTTATTTATTTAAAAAAGAATATATGCTAGAAATGAAATGTATAATAATACATAATAGCAGTGTAGTATAAACATCTTTATGTTCAGACCACTAAGTTTGTAAGACTTATCGTTTCGATTCACACAATCTCTTGTATTTCAATATCCGATCAGCGGTCTTGTATAATTTCCATAAGCTCAAAATCAGGTAGAAATCCGAAATCTCTCCAGGAGCACGATTTCAAAAAGAGGGAATACACAGATTCTAGAAGAGTCCTAGCACAATTTCGTATTAAATATTCTAAAAAATCCAACGAGTTCACAAGAAGAGGCATGAAGTATACACAGTTAATAGTCGACACATTAATGCATTATTATTAAAAATGACGGAACACAATAGAAGACCGTTAGGAGTGGTGAACAAAATTAGTTAATTGATTAATAAAAACAATTAAATTGAACGTAAAGAAATAAAAAATTAACAAATTAAGTCAAATTATATATTGAAATACACAAGCTTATCTCATCTCTCCAGTTCCAGCTGGAATTGCAATTTCACGACCCAGTAGTGGCCAAGCGGTAAAATCGCCGAATATTGGTAATTCCAACCTGGGCGTTTTTGTGCCGTGCGTAACGTGTATACGAGCCAGTTTTCCTTAGAAGGTCCTCCACGAAGGCATTCCTCCCTTTAGGCAGATAGCCCTCGTGTGCTTTGCCGTAATTGAATAATCCAATCTAATCCAACCTGGGTTCCTTCCAAGTGAATGCATCAGCTGGCATGGACGTTTTTGTGTTTTCCCCATTTATACCTTGTATACGAATCAGTTTTCTTTAGACGGTGATCCACGAAGGCAACCCTCTCCTTAAGCAGATAGGGTCCGCCAGCAGCCGAGCGGTAACGTCATTGAACACTGGTAGTTCGGTTCGGGGTTCGCATCCCGGAGAACAGGCTGGCTGCGTGGCCGTTTTCCTAATGTGTAACGTGTATACGAGCCAGTTCCCCTTAGAAAATCCTCCACGAAGGCATCCTTCCTCTTCGGCAGATAGATCTCGAGTGTTTTGCCATAACTAAATAAAACAAATCAAAGCAATCCTAGGGAGATAGCCTTAGCGTGCTTTCCCATAATCAACTAAACAGAATTAGAATTTCACTCAAATACTTGATCCACTTGTATGCACTTAAATTTCAAGTTCTAAAAGTCAAAGAAAATAATTTGTTACTTTCTATTATAATAGAGAGTACTGAAGTACAGTTAAGTATAATCACATATATTTTATATTTATGTATAGCAAATATTCATTTTAAAATTTAACAAATAAAAACATTAATATTTTTAACATTTCGCATTTCATTAGCTTAACTTTTGTCATTAAAAACACTTTTTTCATTGTATTTCCTAAATACCGTTTTCGAAAACAGTATATGATACACAATTCTAGACAGCGATGAGTGAAATTATGTCCCCCCCCCAGTTTGATGCTGCAACTAATGCGGTTCGTGACGAAACGCGGAAGAAATGTAAAAGCGGGGTAAATGCATATAAAAGAAAACTTTGACATAGCCGCCTACTAAGCATATGGCGAAGCATAAATAATCATCTCGTTAATGCAAGTATGCGTCGACGAAAATATAAAAATACACCGTTGCCGTCACAATGAGATGCGCTCGTTATTGAAGAATTCAGATTTAAACGGTGTTTGAAATAATGGACTGCCTCAATAATATTCTCTGAGTTTGAAGTGGCATCCTTTTTTTTTTCCCAACACAGATATTTTTTCCCTCTTTTTTTCCCTAACGTGTAAAGTAAGCCGTCCCCCTGAACTGACGACTCTTGGAATCTTGGGGATCGACTGGGGGGAAGGGAGAATGTCGTTAATGGGTAGTCGGCGACATCAAGGGGGATCTCAGATTGTCGCTAGAGCATGTGTCTAGGATCATTGTAAAACTCGGAACCACGATCTATGGAATACCCCACCTCGTCCCCACTTGGCTCGATTTCGTCCACCCTACCACTTGCGGTGACATCGATATATCACCAACCCCACGACGGAAAAAATGCTCCCCCCCCGGCATCGCACATCTATAGTAAACAAATTTGTTTAACAGTTCGAGGACACCCACAGTTTTAGGAAGGCACTAACAGATGTCAATATAACGAAGGGGGGAGGAAGCATTTTTTTTCGACACTTAACTGGACACTGCGAATTATTAAACGTTTTATTCCGTTGAATGTTAGACAATGAATTTAGAAGACGCTGAAGAGATGACGTGCAATCGAAAACACCGCTGTTAGAGAGGCTCAATGAACGGAACTGTAGCAAAATCGCAGAAAGACACATTTACATAATTAAAGCATAACTTCTTTTTGTTTGTTTGATTTTTAACATCGGGCAATGATGATAACGTATTTTTATTATCAGATAGCAAAGCAAGATTTTCTGAAATTATTATGTCAAAACTGTGGGTGTATAGTAACAGCTAACTTTTCTTACATATTTAATTAGCTATCCATATCCTTCTGCCCCAAGATTCAGTTGTAAAAATTTACTAACTCAGTTATTAAGGGTGAAATTGAAAACTTAATTGACAAATACCAATTTGATTTAATAATCATATGGAGTTTGAATAATTGCCGACTCAGTATTTATCTAGATATGCATTAACTCTAATCAATTCCCCCACTTTTACTCTAAATAATACCAAATTTCTGTACACTAGTTTTCACAAAAAAATAAATAAATAAATAAAATAAAATAAAATAAATAACAAATGCACCTGTTTATTAGAATTTTTTTATGTTTAAGTATAGAGTATAACGATTTATCCCGTATTAGATATGAGATGTATTCCTTTGCAAATAGTGTAAAGACGTTAAATGGGTGATTTTTAAAAATAATGCAATAAAACAATAAAAGTTGCTTTAGGGAAAACTCTAAAAGTAAAATACAATGTACCAAATGAAAAAACAATAATAATAATAATAATAATAATAATAAAAGCTCTGAGATTTTGTATGGGTAAGTAATTCAGTTTTGATTAAACATGAAGCACATACATTTACTTAATATACAGTATGTATATTAAGTAAATGTATGTGCCGTTATAAATGCCGTTATAAAAACCGTTATAAATGAACATTTATAACGGTTTAGTACCTGGAACATAGCACGGAAAGAGCTCATGTTCAGATTTTTTTCTCCAGAAGACATGCAGTGACCATCTCCAGTAACCATAATTTCGTGAGCAAGAAATTCCATCACTTCTGACATCTTCAATAAACCTATTTCCTTAAATTATTGCTGACCATTTCCTTAAAATTAATGCTCCGTGCCCCATTTCTTTTGTTTCTTACCGACTCCGTTCTAATATTTACCCTCAATTCTCCGCCATTCCTTTTAAGGTAGAAGAACACATCTGGAAAAAGAGAAACCATACTTTATTTTACACCTGCAACTCGTTATTTTTTGGACCTCTAGTAAAAAGAGGAACGTGGTCTTTACGCCCCACTTGAGTCTTTTATTGTTTGAAAAACCGAGGGATAGGAAACCCCTAACTGACTCGGTATTCGAAAAGAGGAACTCCTCTAGAAGTATCCTTTTACAGCTTTATGACACAAGATAAAGTTTCACCACTCTGCACAGTCGTGATCACCTCCGCTTTTGCACTTGCAGCCACAAATCTGAAGGGTTCGTTTTCTACCCAGTTGGAACTACTTAGCGTCCATTCATCAAGTCTGAATAAAGATGGCATCGATAACAATATACTCCCTAAGTAGTTCTTTACTTTAATTATATGGTTTCTTTTTCTTGAAGATTTAGTGCGATGAATGAACTAATCCTTCAGAATCAAGTTGCTCAGATACTTAAAGAAAGAAAAAATATACGGCATCTCAGTCTTCGCATTTAAACTGGTAATCTTATGTAATAAATACTTCTTTTTCTGTTTATCTGAGGTCTGAACTATCTAAATCAGGACCCCAACGGAAATGTGCAAATGAGCCCTAATATTCTATTTAGGAATTGCACTCCACAAAACAGGATACATTAACGAGTATGTCATTGCCATTTTATACATTTCAGTGTTACGAATTTTTTGGAATTAAAGCGGTATCACATGAATTCATTAGCGTCATTTAGATATATGACTTCTGTGTAAAAAATAAATAAATAAATAAACCCTCCTAAATTGTTAATTATTTAGTTGAACAGTTCTTCATTTCCGCCTCTTAAATTAGCTTGTTCCAAAAATACACAAGATAAGCAGAAATAGATAAGGATTAATTTGTTTTGCCCATCCGTATCGAATTTCAGTCATAAAAGAAAGGAAATTTCTTTAGTAGGAAAAGAAAAATGACCAAAAAATGTCTGCAAAAGCAATTCAAGCTGAGTGTTAAGCGGGCGGTGGGACTAACGCAGAAAGATGGATGTCCAAACAAAGTGATCTCAATGATATTTCATCTTTCAATATTGACGAGAGGAATAGTCACAAGTCATCTAGAAACAAATAGAGTCATGGAATAATATATAGCACTACAAGGAGGGCCTGGAAAGGAGCAGATCTCTTTCTATTGGACTAATGCAGCAGCGCAATATTAAATTCATGAAAACAAACTCGGAAAAATAAAAAAGAGAAAATAACGCAGAGTGCATGAACATCGGACAGTTCACCACATCATACTTGTATAAATAAAGGAAAACTCACAAGGTTTTGATCACATCTTTAAAACACTGGCCTTTTTATTTTATTTAAAATGATAAAAATTGTAGGTTTATGTTTTTCAAAAAGGTTATTCTGTTTTGAGTCTTAAAAAATGCTACATATGTTAAAGTAAATTACTAACTGATTTGATTTGAAAACAATAGAACTTGGTTTAGCAGATAAATCAACAAATTAAAGCTAAGAAAAAAGTGTAAAATGTAATGTAACTTACTGGAACTCATTCACCGAAAAGTTTTTGTGAAAACTTTCGTTACTTGCTTAAACAGCACCAACAGAGCCTGAAGGCTTACATAATTTCATAATGATTTATTTATGTATATCGCATTTCACTGCTTTTAATACCGATTACGAAGAAAGTTGAGGGCGTATATAACTCACTGAATTTTTTTTTATTATTGTAAGAAAGCGCCGCAGTACTCAATGTACTTTCTCTACTGTGCGAGGTAAGCGAATCAATTTGTGAATAAAAACCTGAAAACCTTATTTTTTAGAATTAAACAGCAGATGTTAGCAGACTTTCTTCCACTTTTTGTTATATATCTTTCAGAAATTTATTCAAAGAACCACGGGAATAGTAGTCAGTTGCGGCAAATCGGCAGACTATTTGGGAGGGGGGGAATAAAACTTCAAGGCTTAATGTATGCTTTATCCGAATTTCATGCTTTCAATATGCAGTCTGGTAAGAACATAGTTTTTCTTGCTTCTTGCTCATTAATGCTGCTTGTTTATAAGTCAGTTTTTTTAATCAGGCTACTTATTCTCCATGACTCCATAGTGACTGTTATTGAGCCAGGTAGCAGAAAATTGGAATGAATCCAGACGAACGGCAAACTTTCACACCACGACAGTGTGTAAAGTCTCAAGTCAAGTCTGCCGTTGGCTGTGAAATCAGACCAACGGCAAGACTTTCACACACTTTGATGTAGGAAAGATTTCGGAAAGTATCCAGAAAGATCATATGCATCGAGCAATTGCGCTAACCGTCCTTGTATAAAGCATGAAACTATCTGTTTTCTACCTATCTTCCTGTGACACAAAACTATCTGTTTTAATACTTCATAATTTTTGTTCCCAGGAAACAGCAAAGAGTACACGAGTACACGTCATCAAATATTTATATATTCGTTGTTGTAGAGGAAATTCCTTAAACATGCATTTTTCCAATGATAAGCTTATCTTCATAATTACCTGTGTGAAATCATACTGAAAAATTCCTGCACATATTTAACGGAACTCCAAGATACTTTTGCCAAATCTGTGACGGTACTTCTCAAACTAGCCTTAACCATTTCCTTTAAATAACCGTTATTAATCCTCCAGAAGCATCCACCGTAAAGGACATCTTAAAGGTTCAAATTTCTAATATATGGCTCAAGCAATTTCCGTCCGGTTCCTAAGTCTAAAAAGTTGTAGCGACTTTCAAACAGTTTCGCTCGCCTCATACTTACCCAATCCCACGCAAAAAAGCAAATAAGTCCGAAATCACGTTTTTCTATTTTGACAATTAGTCTTGGCAACCAAGATAAAAGCGAAGCTAAGAAATTACAGCTAGAAAGGAAAAAAGGCTGAGTTACAGTGAATGTAACGGATGACACTTAACAGAAGGAAGTTTTCATAATGATAAAAAAATGTGACCGTGAAAATCGAATTGCCACAGAAAAGGCGGAAACTTCACTGGTGATCTTATATATTGCACTTTAAATTCTTGCTTCTTTAGTGCAATACATTGCATCATAGTGATTCTATTTATTTTAATTGTTATTATTTCTTCTCACTTTCCTTTTTAACTTGGCGCCCCCCTGGAAAAGTTATAAAGTCAAATCGATTAGGTGGATGGGGGGCTGCGCCTCTTTCTGGACATTGCATCATAGTTTATTATTTTTTAATGTAGTAATGTTATAGTGCTGAGTTATTACGTTTTTTTGGTTGGATATGTGAAAAATGTGCAATGCCCTTGCCAGGACTCGAATGCGCCTCGAGTATGCTTCCAGTTACACCACGAAGGCATGCGGAAAAAAGGGAGAAAATACCTTATGTACTCCCCCCTTTAAAAAGGTAACTAATGATTAGGGAACCTAATAGCCAAATCCTGCTGGTGACGAATTATTGTCCACCACCTTTTAGTTTGGGCGCCACTTGTATAGTCTTTTTTTTTGGGGGGGGGCAGGAGATGTGAAAAATTTGCAGTATCCTTGCCGGGACTCGAAATCTGGATCTCTCGAAAACGCGTCAAGTATGCGATACAGCTTCTATGCCAATAAGTGAATTTGAGCAGAAGTCCTGCGGGTTGCATTTTCTGAAATTAAATATTAAAACTGTAAACTAAAAATAAGCTTACTTTATTCAGCGTTTTAACAACTTAATGACAAAGTTTGGTAAAAAAACGAATTCTGCAAGTCGAATTATCATTAGGATCATGGAAAGTGACGGTTCATTAAAAAATAATAGGGATGGGGGAGAACACTTCTTGAGGGTAGTTCCAATAGACAGAAATAAATGGAACCTAAAGACAGTGCTTTATGATATTCTCATACCATGATCACTGTTTTAACATAGATCATATTTTTCACTATATTATAATGCTTATTCATGCAAACAAATTTTCAGAACCAATAATGCTAAAGTTTCGTTATTTTCAGGGGAAAAAATCATATCATTAAATCCAGTTTGAATCTTGTATGACAAATAGAAGTATGATTTTCTCTCCAGACAAAAAAATTTTTAACACAATTATTTCTCATACGATTCAGTTCTCACCAATATTTAAAAGGATTAAGACCTTGATAGACGACTTCATTCAAGTTTTGAGTTTGAAAGCCGACATCGAAACCAGTGATCTTCAAACTTTATCGATTCACGGTACCCTTAGAACTGTAAGATTTTTCTAAGAGAAAAATATATCCTAAAACAATATTGAAAGTAGATCAACATGTTTATAGATACTTTCTGTAAAGCCAATTAGAGAGAAGTATTGTATTAAAAAAATGTATCGTATTCCATGTGTCACTTACCCTTGCATTATAGTTAGTGACAGGAGTGTGCTTGCATTTTTTTACGAGAAAATGCACAAGTCCAAACTGCACAAGTCCTCTACTGACGTTATCTGCAGTCACATTACATATTCTACACTTAATTAGTTTCTTTATTTTGTTTTTGTTGCCACATACGTTGGAAAAGATTTTTCACTTAAATAACGTTGCTCCGAATATCATTAAAACATTTATAACTGCGTGAGGAAATATTATTTCATTGCATTTTTCAGTTGAAAAGTCTAAATTCATTCATTTTCCATTAGAGAACTGCTTATCTTTGCAAAATGATGAACATATGATAATATAATGACATATGATGGCTACATATTAAATTTTAAAACTAATTTATAACTAAATGTAATTATATATTTTTTAGTTAATAAACACCAATCAACTAGTGTGAGAGCTTTATAATTTTCTTTTCGATTTTTTTTTTTTTTTACTCGTGGAACTCCTTTGAAGACCACTGATCTAAAGGATGCGACTTCAAGGATGTCTTCGTGGTTATCTGATGATTTTAATTCAAATACGAAATAGTGTTCGCTAGAACATCTTCTAGAAAGACGTATTTTAATCTCGGGGAAAACTGCTCCCGAGCGCTTTGTCACAAAATGTGACTTTTCCGTTTCCATTTTTTTTAAACCTACACAATAAATGAGAAATAGTCACTAAAAGCACTCATGTTCTCGAGAACAAATAATAATTTAACTTCTTGAAGCAACACTTTTTGTGTGAACACTCGCTGGCTCCTTTGAACCTTCGGGTGAACTACCTCTTAACACTTAAAAAAAAAAAAAAAAAAAAAAAAAAAAAAAGATAGGAGTAAATGGGTCAGGTTTTCAAATTACGGCACAGACAGCTTAACAAACGAATACCATAATCAACAGATGACAAAAGCCTAAATCTCGCTTACAGCAGCAGTGGGTACCTCAGCTAAATGATTTGTGAGGGCGAAACACATGCGAAAATGGTCATAGGTATAAATTTCCAGTGGTAGTGAGTCAACTTTCCTTCGTTTCCTAATCTCGAACCCGAAGATCCGTTCGTGGGCGGCCTGAAGAACGGTTGCGTGCCTCCATTGTTGACATCCATTATTGAGGCTTAAAAAGTGCGGGTGAAATAAAAGTTTCAAACAAACAAAGCTCGTTATATTTATTTATTTTCTCGCTGTGGGATCCAAACAAATGTAAAAAGAGGCACTATACGGGGAATACCTGAACACGTGGTGGTTATGATCCACAGCAAAGCCGACTGCTATTTATCACAACCCACCGTATCCACAGAGCTCACAAGTCAAGACTTGTCCGTCCTTCCTTAACATCGTTTTTTCTTCTTATTTTTGTCTTCGGAACTTTCTTTATGCTTGTTTATGTTAGATGCATTCAAGGGGTTCCAAAATTAGTCGCATCTAACCCAAACCAGACGTTCCGCTGTTTTTAGTTCCCCGAATAAGTGTATACAATTTACAACCCACATCTTTTCCTAGACGCGAACTTTTTGATAGTTTGAATACGTATTTCGAAGTGTCATATAATACTCAGGATGATAAAAAAGATTTCGAGATGAAGACTAACGGGAAAGAAATACACACACACATATTCCGCATTAAAAGTTTATTTCAGTCTCTCTTTCCGGTAAGTGAAGAAATTTGGATTTTGAATGATTCTTCGCAGGCACATTTAATAATGTGAAACACTCCATCTACAAGCAGTAAATTATATAAACACATGTCAGCGCAATGTGCTAATTTTGGTAGTTAATAAAAGGCTAATTTAAACTATTTTTTCTACTAATCAGTACGATCATAAATTGAAAAATGAATAAATAAGAAACTGCTATTGTAATTAATGTGCATTTTAAAATTTTAGACAAATAAATTGCTTTTAACATTAAATATATAAAAATTACTTATGCAAATAATATATAAGTATAGAATAATATGTTTTCCTTAGACACAGTCCAATTTTTTAACCTACCTTTTTTTTTTAAATTTCATGCTAATTTGAAGGAAAAAATAGAAAGATAAGCATCTTCAAATCGCTCTTGATAACATAAGCGAGAGTTATACGACTAAATTTTATGCTTGGATACCTTGTACTGAAATTCACGCATATTTCCTTTCACACTTTTATCAGAAAATTTAAAAGACTGATAATTCAAAAGCACGCCAAACTTAATTCTCAATAAAACACATTACATTAATTTTATTAAGGATTTGATTACAATTTACTGGTCCACATTTTATTGCTAATTTTCATGCTACTCAATGAAGCTGAATAATCTTTTGGCTATGATGGTCTTTTCAATCTACACTCGTGTGCAAAATTAAGAGAATTTATACATTATGTCGAATTTCTGAAAACTAATGGATAAATTTTAATGAAATATGGTATGAATATACATTTTTAACAGGATTCCCTTTCAAGATTTGTTAATGCAAAATGCTGAAAATCATTCTGAAATATCTTCATTTCCTGTAGCATGAGCGGCCGAGCGGTAAAGTAGCTGTACACTGGTTAAGCCCAGGGTTCGAATCTCAGCGAACAGGCTATCTGCATATCTGGTGTTCGTGGTATTCCTCATGTATTGTTATGCAAATACGAACAAGTTTCCCTTAGAAAGTCCTCTCCTTAGGCAAACAACCCTCGAGTGCTTTGCCAGAATTAAATAAACCAAACCATTTCTGTAGCATAAAACTATCAATCGTTAGGGCTGACAGTTGTTTTACTGGTTTAAGAAACTACTAAACACTGTTCATTTCTTTCCAGATTCAATTTTTTACTGAACTAGTTTTAACGAATTGAGGTAGCGCTGGCAAGCTTCGCATATCGCCGTAACGGCCCCAAAGGATTTATAGTAGTAATGTTAGTGGCGTTTCAAATGGCCAGACAGTTGCAACTTAACGCATTCGTCGGTAACGGATCACTTAGCCGTCTCATTGCAGAGAAACGTTGCTCAAGTCGCATCACAGGCGCTGACCGATTCTATATCCACAAGCTGCATCCCAGTTTTAATGGAGAACAAACATACCGAAGGACAAAACCGATGTCTTCCATTCCTCCTCCTCTACCACCAAACTTCTCGAGAAGACTTCCAGCTCACAAGAAATTTACGTTCCCCGTGCCGCACAGATACTATACAATTACGAACATACAAGCCTTTTCCGGTTTACGAACATGCCAGTAGCTTCAATCACTTCACCGATCAGGGTTGCAAGAGCGTTGGTGTACAAATATTCAACGCTTAAAATGTTCGAATTTGAGATTTTTGCACCAGTTTCGTCAAAATCAATAATTTTATCACAGGAAAAGCTCCAGTGTCCTTCAACTATTACATCCTAAGTTAGAAGCATTTTCAAGAGAGCAATATAAATTTTGTATTATGCTTTAAAATAAAAAGCAGCTACTAGTCTTCTCAAATAACAGAGAAATAGTTAAACCTTGGAGAGCTATTTCTTTGAGTTTTACAAATATAATTTAAAAAGTAGTTGAAACTTTAACATTTATTCAAAATATGAAAAATGGATGTAACGCTTTTTGTACTCAAAGTCTGAAAAGTAGGACAGACTTTTTTTTTTTTTTTTTATAAAATTCATAAATATGCCGAGAGTGGCTCATATTACCGGAGACTGGCTCGTTTTCACGAGCTTAGGACGAGGAATGCCTTCGTGGACGACGTCTTAAGAAAACTGGCCGGTACTCACGTAAACCAGTGCTTACCAGTTTTACCGCTCGGCGACAAGTTTGGCTCTCCGTCTCTCTCTTTCTGTATATGTATATAAGATATAAAATTAAAAAAAAAATAAATATAAAGTAGTGAATTTTCTAACAAGAAAGCACAAATTAAAACAACTGAGTCCAAAACTTGAAAAACAAAACTAAAATAGAAGTTAATACAAAAATTAAACAAATTCGCATAACATTAAATTACAGCTGACCATTCTTTAATCATTATCAAACAGCAGCCGACAGAATTATCCACAGAGCCACGTTTCTGAATTATATCAGGATAAATCGCCCAATTAATCAAAGAATTCCTTAAATTTAAAATAATTAAATGGGAATATAGTAATACAAAATTTATGTATTTAAAATTTTTTTGAGCATCTTAAAATATTTTTATTATATTATCTTAAAATGTTTTTAAAACATTTGACTTTTAAAAATTAGTATAATGATAAAATATGCTGTTATCAGAAATCAATCATTAAGATAAACCAGTGCAATGATATACAGTGACGTACATTGATATACATCACATCGCTGCATAAATCACTAAAAATGTCATAATGCACAATCCAGAATATTTTCCTGAAAGTGAATTGAAAAATAACTATAGACAATTCATTACAAATTTAAACACAAAAACAATCTGACAGTTCTTATGGTTTCAAGATCGCTGATGGTTTCAAGAAGCAGACAAAAGAATTATCATCAGAACCGCGTTTCAGATTTTATCACTGGATAATATAACTGGATGAACATCTAAGATTTTCGAATTTCAATAAAAACATCTTAAATGAAATGTGAAGGTTTGTTTCACTAATTTAATGAGTTTTGTTTTTAATATACAGCATTCATCAAGATACAGAACTACTCAGCAAGCTTAGCCTTCTTTTTTGTTTAAATCTCTAAAGGTGTGGTGTGGTGTATTTAATTATGGCAAAGCACACTAGGGCTATCTGCCTAAGGGGAGGGATGCCTTCGTGGAGGACTTTCTAAGGGAAACTGGCTCGTATACACGTTACACATGGGGAAAACCACGAAAACACCCATGCAGCCAGCCCGTTCGCGGGACTCGAACCTCGGACCGAACTACCAATGTTCAGCGACTTCACCGCTCGGCCGCTAGTGGGCTAAACCTCTAAAGGAACCCGTGCTTTGATCGTCCTCGAAATCCAGAGTGTTTTATTGAAAATCTATTCCAAACTAAAGATGCTTTTTTTACCCAAGTTTGTTGTTGTTGTTACCAAACTCACTTGTCTGACAATGGTCAGCACAAGCCCACGACGTTCATCGCGGCAAAGACTCAAATGTGCATGTCGTTGGCAAGAGCCTTGAATACCATATATGTGACGACTTTAGCTCAGTTAAGCCCCCAGTTTTGTGATAAAGCACCCGAGGGGACGGGTCCGAGGGTCTCCCACCACTCTTCTCCTACTATCAACCGCTCGAGAGGCCTTTAGGCTCGCAGCATATTTAAAGTGCCGCACAGTCACTATATATTTACAAACATCCACGGGGTTTCCGGGATTCGAACCCGGGCCTTTCGTTGCGACAGTCACTAACCACTATCCCGGTTGTGTAGCTTACCTTACAATTTACATTGGTGTATTGCTTTTCTAATCTGAATCTCGCATTCTTTACAAAAGCTCAACGGACGAAAGCGCACGCGACAAAAGCTCGCAAAAAACCTCACTATGGTATGGTAGTTTTCTAAGCAACAATTATCCACACTTGATGAAAACGCACATTGATAAAAGATAAGCTCACACTAATATAAGCCCACGCTGATCAAAAACCCACACCGATGTATATGCTACGTTGAAATTAATATTTTACCCCACTTTTTTTTTTCAGTTATGCGAAGCAGATGCATGAAAAAAGGATAAAATAAAAAATAAATTAAGGAAATTAAATTAATAAAAAATAACTGAACAATAAATTAAAGTAACGGAGCATATTTGGGGCTCTGGTCAAATGAAAATCCTGTTTGTATATAGAAAAGAGGGTCAATCAAAATAAAATTAATGTAATTAAGTACATATATCCTAGGGAGAGGAAATCTAGTGCTGACAACAAAAGCTAAAATTTTCAACTAATATCCGAACGTCAGTCACTCTTGAGATGTTGGAATAAATGTGGTAAACATTATTGGTGGTGAGCATTCAACGCAACCAAAACGGTGAAACGTAAGCTGGAAAAAATTAGTTGTACTGTAAACAAATCTATCCACGGGAAGCTGAGAAATATCGTTGTGCGAATTCATTTTCTGGGAAACTATCTTTTTTAGCATAGTTGGAAAATAAAGTCCAAGCGCAGCATGCTGGGAGTCTGCAGGCAAATGTGTACTTTCACACAAGCTTATAGCCTCTCTCTGCAATGTCACACTGAGAAATGAAATAAAAATTAATGCGATAAGAATAAAACCCTCTCTTTAAAACGAAACAAATTTTTAACTATGGTGATTAATGATTTCTTTTATACATTTCTTGATTTATGCGTCTGATCTGATTTCAAATAATAACGATTAAATAAAGGGAATGCTACTTAAAGTTAGCATACTGAACTCCAAGAAGTTGCTACTTAACATTTTAGTTCAAGACCTAAGAGAGGCTTAAAATATCCTGTCATAGCTGTGAAATATTTTCCCCCTTCTTTGATTAAATGCCATCCCCCCATTTTTTTAATAATGAAACATAATTATACTTACTCTCAGCCATATAACGTTAAAAATAGCATGTGAGGAACTTCACAATGATATTTTTCATTTTCACATAAACATACCAAAATTAAATAAGTAACTAAGATACATATTCAGATTTATCATCGAAACATTATAGCTAATCACTTAATCTGAAAGCTGGACGTTTGTTTGTTACCTAATAAAATAAACAAATAGAGTAGTGATAAAATATACAAACAGACATATTTTTGAGACATTAAAATTCAGATCTGAGTATTCTATTTATTATAAGTATATTTCATAGTGATAAAAACCATGTGTATACCAACCTTTTGATTATCTGGGCTTTCATCAGTATGGGCTTTTATCAGTGTGGGCTTCTATAAATGTGGGCTTTTATCAATGTGCACTCGGTGTCGGTATTTGTCGGGTTGGAAATTATCACAGTGGAGTTTGTTTATTTTTTTTTGGGGGGGTAGGCTTTTGTTGCGTGCGCTTTCGTTAGGGAACCTCTTTTCATATACCTGGATCCATCGGCGGTAAAATCTCTGAATACTGGTAGTTTCGACCTGGGTTCAATTTCAGGCGCACAGGCTGTCTGCACGGGCGTTTTCGTGATTTTTCCCACATGTGTAACGTGTATACGATCCAGTTTCCCTCGGAAGTTTTCCACAAAGGCATCTCTTCCTTTAGGCAGGTAGCCCTAGTGTTCCTTGTCATAATCAACTAAACCAAAATCATACACTTGGGGGTATTTTTAATAAATAGATTAACGTATGAAAATTGCTTCTTTCAACAACAGATACACAAATTATAGACCGGATATTTCCGTAATTTTTTTCTATTAATAACTGCTTGTTTCATCAGAAAATTTTTAGTATATTAAATGCTCATTCAAAATTTATAGATGAACACAAAAGTCTAATGTGTTATTGATCTCAGGATTTAAATAAAACTTCTTATAGATTATGTTCATTTATTTTTTATGTATTACATACTTCTTTTCTACATATTATCTTGTCGTCTAATGTTTTTTTTTTTTTTTTTTTTTTTTTTTTTTGTGCGCAGGTTGCTTTATAAGCAGTATACTTTTCTTGGGCAAGAGATCAAAGTTTTGTAATGGGGCACAGTAATTATTTCAATTTTTGACAGCTTGTATACTAAAAAGGAGAATGTATTTCAATTCTTTTAATTTATACTTACAAAATGGGAATGAGATATCCTAGTCCCCAATACCGAAAACATAAATTATTTTAACAAATAACCATCTGAAGAGAAATGCAATTCTACTACGGAAGATAAGTAAAATTATCGTAATGAAAAAGCAAATTTGGGGGGGGGGGGAAGAATTCTCCAGTTAAAATTAAGACCTGCTTGTAAACAGGGAGTGTTATGCAAAACAGTTTTATTCACGGAAATAAAAATATGGCCCAATAACTTAATTTTTACAAGATAAAATGCAAAATGGTAAGATATGAAAAATTCAAGGAAATTTATAATAAAATTTATTTTAAAACTGGCAGCATGCTTACGTGAAAGCAAAATGATGCCTACTCTACATCCTTGAAAGGTTGAAATTGTTCTTTGATATGTATTTTAAAAAACTGCTTTTTCTTCTACAAAAATTTCAGTTTAAACCAGATATTATCTTTTAATTACTTACAATTTTAATGCATCCTGTGAAGAAGTTCGAATAAAATACTTCATGAAAAGGAGCGATTTCGAAAGGCGACGGCACAAAATATGCTTAACTTCACACAGAAAAATCACACAATATCAGTTCATTAGAAGGCAAAAGAAAAATACGCTGTCTGTGAGTTGATTTTAGCGATTTCTGACTTAAGCATCCAGGAAACGTGGCAGAACATTTAAATGCCATTCAAACGATGCCTGGTTATGAACATGAGATGCTGTTGCATCACATTTTTATAGCCTTGAGGAAAAGATACTAAAATTAATCTTCGACCACGTCTTGGCGCTTTAAGCGTCCCACAATAAATCCGTCCCGAATGTCGGCAACTGATGTCCCTTCGCACCCCAAGGTACACAAAAACAAAGGTTTCTTTCACAAAAACTCCGGATACATGACACCAGACGGAGCCGAGGGTCAACAGGTCGACTGCCATTTTAAGAAGCTTCGCCGCTCTTTGATGCAGCAAGTAATGATGTCTGTATATTTTTCTTTTCCTTTCTTTTCAATTAAATAGAATACCGATTTTTAACCCTGTTTTTATTCCAGACGTTTTAAATGCACACAAGGAAAAATACAATTTATCACAGTTGTGGAACGACTTAAATTTCTGGCTCTTTTTTTTCCCACGCTTCAGCATTCATTACAATGCACGTTTATGCGAAGCAACATACGTAATCTATCACTCGTGACAGTGTAAATGACATTAAAATGTTACCAGCTATGCAGAGTATCGCTACTCTTTTCATTGTTTACGCACATCTGATGCAAAAACCAGTTAATAAAATAACGCGTACTTTTCGACGCAAACTTCTTTTCTGTTCTGTACCTGTCTTATGCGTTTGATTAACTGTGCATTTCTACTTACAACAGACATCTTGAAATTGCAATTCCAGGGAGCAAAATTAAATTTTAGGTTAAAATTAAGAAAGCAATCCTAAAAAATTTAAAACAGTATTCTTGGAACATACTGTAGTAATATATTGCAAGAAAACGATAACAGATTTAAGTGCTTTTTACGTTTTAAGTGATCAGATATAGGGATCAGATACAGATATAGGGGTATTATGAAGAATGATACAATGTAACACTCACTACACATACGTAACAGGGCCGATTAAACTCATGTTTCTTTATTCCTAAGAGGCACATTATTAAAATAAATTACATATAACCTTATGATCGCAATCAGAGCGCTCGTCTTGATCACACTTTTATCTGTTCTGCATGTTATAACAATACGATGAATGAAAAAGAGAGATAAGCGCCAAGGAGAGACACTAGGAGTAGGAGTAGGAGGTGTCCGAGATAGAAGTTTGGTTGAAAACTGATTTTCCTTCATTTTAGTTTTGGTTTATGTGATGATGGCAAAGCCTCGAGGGCTATCTGCCTAAGAAGAGGGATGCCTTGCTGGAGGACATTCTAAGGGAAACGGGATCGTATACATGTTACAAAAAGGGAAACCGCGAAAACGCAGATGCAGCCAGCCTGTTCGAGCCTCGGACCGAACTACCAGTGTTCAGCAAATTTTACCGCTCAGCCACTGGTGGGCCTTCCTTCACATTTTGGTTGATTGTTCTGTGTTTCAATTTGCAAAATTATCTGTGTTGATAACGTTACGTAAGAATCATATGACACGGGATTAATTTGGAAACGACACAGTTAAGAGATATTTATTATGAGCAGTTAGTATTTTTTCGGATATCAAAGGGAGACGGCCAGATTGAAAAGAGATGTAAAGGGACTACAGTAAACTCAAGCTGGAATTTACATTTACATATTTTTTTATATATACAAATGTAAAATTTATTTTCTACGACAATAAAAAAATTATGCTACAAAAGAGCAGGTTGAATCTGATGAGATATTTCACATTTTTCACATCTCCTGCTTCAAAATAACCTAATGACTCTATAATATATTATCTATTATCTCTCTCTCTATATATATGTATATACATGTATATGTGTATGTGTCTGCGTACGCAAAACCATCCAGTCACAAAATTTCGATAATGTGTAATTACAACAATACTTCTCTTAAACCTATATATGCTTTCTTTTGTAACGTAATATACGGATCTGCGTACGTTCTGTTAATCAAAGAAATAATGAAGTTTTTCTGTTATTTAAAGATAAAAATAATATAAAATGTAATACATGACTATTAAAAAGTACGAGAAATAGTAAAAATACGAGAAAATATAATATCATTGTTCATATATTTTTAACTGGGATTCCGACGAAAAGTGCTTATAAAATCTATGTTTAAAGACATTTAAAACTAACCTGCCGTTTCGAAACTGGATGCTTAGAATATAACACTATTTACTGGAGATAGTCAAGAAATTATAGAGATTTTACAATAAATGTTATGGGTTTAATGCGTAAACAAGGGAAGAAAAATAAGTAACTCTACAGAAATTATTTTTTCAATTGAAGAAACAGGGAAAGAAATTCCATCGAGTTAAGCATTCGGGAAGGTCTCATCCTCTCCAAAAACAATTTAATCAATCCTAGTTACAAGTTGCAATAACTCCCTTGATTCAAATCTGTTTAAAAACGGGGAAAAAAGTAAGCGGGTGGGTAGAGGGAGTCTCAAATCCTTGTTCTGCTTTCAATTTTTTTTTTTCTCATACAATTACTGACTGAAGTTAGCGACAGATGAATAGATGAGACAAACACTGTCATTGAACCACAGGTCGTTAATTATTTATTTGATTTCGACTGTGAGCATGGATATAATAAAAGTTTTTTCGGGAGCAGATTCTAAAGATCTCGAAATCAAACAAAAAGCTAATTAAATAAATCCACCATGTGAAAAAAAAATACAAAAATAAAATCAAAACCTACTTCTTCACAGAAAACTACAGACTCTCTCTGAGAAATAATTCTAGAAGAACCGTCCTGACTTTTTTCCCCACGTTAGAGCTTTTTCCTTTATTTTATTTTTTTTTTATTCAAATTAAACTTGTTCGATTTCAAAGAACGAAAAACGCATAAAAAAAGAGCCTTTTTCGCTCATAAAATATTTTCTTCGCCTCGTCTGGCAAACAAGCTATAAAAAAATACTCTGTTGGAATTATATTGTCTTAGGCTACCTCTCCTATGCTAAGAATAAATAAGAAATATATTTTTTCCAGTACAGTGAAAGTTGTAGTCAAACACAAGAGAAGAATCCTCCCCATCCGCATCTTGCTTAGCATTTCGTATTAGTTGATTACTCATAAGCGTATTATTTCAACTTGCACTTTGATTCACAACTGGAACTCGGAACAAATTTTATTATTAGTCTCCTTATCAATGCTGTGTAGAGTTTAAGGAATAAAGTTTACATTACAGTAATGAGAAATACATATTTTCCGCGATATTAACTCCTTTCAGTAAATTACATAAAACATTATGAATTAAGATTTCGTTTTAGATAATACGAAAGGGAGAGGTGACCTCTTACTCGAGCAATCCAAATTTATACCGAAGGATGGTCCATCGTGTTTAGTTCTAGTTCGGACGACACTATTAAAGATAGGATTTTTAGAGCAGAATTCTTAAAAAATTTCACAGTTAACTCTCCAAGAAACGATTCCGAGGATCATTGAGTATAGATCATTGGTAGTTTGACCACGACGCAGCAAAAGCACGTGGAAGAAATGTTCAACTCCTCTTAAAAGCTAGTTGACACATCCATGTTCGGGGCGAATTATAACGTTCACAACATTTAGTTCGAGTGCTGCTGCGGAGACAAAAGTATTTTTGTGAGGGATTTTTTTGAAAAATTCTCTTCGGCCATCAAACTCAAGTCAATATCCAGCATACACGGTTAACTTAAAAGCGTTAACTTAAAATTAACTAACTTAACAGTTAACTTAAAAGCGTGACTGGAGATGATGATGATTCCCAGTTGAACATATTAAAACTTAATGACGCGTTGTCATCTACCATACTTTTTTACGGTGCTTTTGTAGAGACTTCAGGAGAGCAAAAATCGGGTGTGTACTCGTTGGAAATCGAAATCATGATCTGACTGGACTAGTGGTATCTGACGCCATGAGGAAAAGTATGAACCATTTGATTAAGAAAATGTAAGAGTCTCTATTTGCCATAGTAGGAAACGAATTTCTTCGATGAAAACTAACCTTTACTATAAGGTTAATGTACAGACCAGCATATCACAAAAGTAAAGATAGTAATGTCTTTAATTCTTTACAAAGAAAATAAAAGTAATTTTTTTCATCAGAAAATCCTATGTGAAGCCAGTCCCTCTCCAAGACAAAAAATTAAATTCAGAATATTTGTTGAGTTAATAACTCAAAAGACACTTCATCATACAGTCTGATGAACTCGGATGGCCAGGACGAGCTGCAATAATGAGTAGTAGATTTTCAATGTCCAATAACGCCAAGCTCACTTGGAATTATCGGCAGACCATTGGAAACAGAATTTGCTCTTAAATTTATCGTTGCCATATCAGACATGATTCTTTGATGCTGGTTCATACATGCTGGAGCATAATGATACTAAATACGCTTATGTTTGGCCAGAAGCAACACTTGGTAAAAGAATAATTAGATTAGATGTCTCTTTCCCCAAAAAAAGAAAATACGTTGCCAAACTGAAGTTAACATCTGTGACTTTTTCATACTGAGGCATGCTTAATGCAAGGTTAGCTTGCAAGGTTATCAGCATTAAATTAATAGTTCTAATTAAAATTGGCCCGCCGGCGGTCGAGCACTGGCAGTTCGGTCCGAGGTTCAAGTCCCGCGAATGGGCTGACTGCATGGACGTTTTCACGGTTTTCCTCATGTGGTAACGAGTACAGGAGACAGTTTCCCTTAGAAAGTCCTCCAAGAAGGGTATTCCCTTAGCATATAGCCCTCAAATGTCTTCCCTTAGCAGATAGCCCTCAAGTGCTTTGTCGTAATCAAATAAACCAAATTAGTCTAATTATAATCGTTATTAAAAGTAGGAGCTTATAAAGAGACCCCAAATTCATTCATTCATTCATCTGAATAATTAAAATATGTAAGCATTCATGTAATTAATGAAATGTAAATCTTGATATGCTAAAAAGTATAAACAGGGAACCAAGACATCCAGTCTGTGCCACTAAAAATGTAGAAAGCAAACACTTTTGAAAGTTTTGCACACTGAATTATTTCGTAATTAATTACCACATTAAAACTGATTTAATTACGATCTCTTGAGTGTTTTAATCGTAGTGTATCATATTATTTAGAATCCTGTGCACAAATAATAAACCGATACAAACGAAAAACGTTATATAATTTTTGCCACATGATTATCAATAAGAATGTATACATACGAAATGTCGATTTCGTATATATATATATAAGAATCTACATATATAAGAATATATATACGAAAATATAATTTCAAATTAAATAAAAAATAAATTAAGTAAACAAAATAAATTCACTGGTTAAATAATTTTTTATATCTTTAGTACTTTTCTACAGATTTTTGATATCGAAACTATAAATAGTTAGATGTCAAACATTAAAATTCTGTTTATAATTTTCCCTTGCATAAAATAAATTCTCAAACAGCCCATTGCAAATGCATTCATAAATTGCTGAAATAGCTAAAAGCGCACTCAATTACATCAAAAGTCTGATTAGCGCATTGTAACTCAAGGCTAAGTTACAAATAAATAAGAGCAAATAATACTAATCTTAATCAATGAATAATCTGGTGAAATTTGAAGATAAATAACATTTGATAACATGCAAAATAATATTAGGTAATGATAATCACAAACAAAATTTCTCTTTCAGTTTTCAAAGTTCAGATACAATAGCTTAATAAATGAAGAAACTACTTCACAACTAAGCAGTTTTTGTATTCCATCAAGACAGTGAGCGCACCTGGTGGTTAATCAAAATAACTTAATCATCCATTCGATCATCCAAATAAATAATCATCCATTCGATAGATAAAACTCATCAAATTGAAAAAAAAATATTTTTGGTCGATGTTTTTGTTGCTAACTACAATTTGGCGTTCTAATTTTCAGCGCAAACAAAACAAATATCTCCAAATAAAGAAATGTTGATGGAGTTTCCCTATGTCAGAGCAACTCTGAGAAATTTGGTATTTTAAAAGAATCGTTATTATTTCCCCCCCCCCTGTAAAGACCAAAAGAAACGTACGGATGCCTCCTGTTTTTAATGTGCGGATCTAAATTAGAAGCAAAGTTTCGGTAGCGAGATTAAGACTGATCCGCAACTTGCAGCAACTGCAATACTTCGCCATTTGTTGTGTCGGCTATAATAAATTCCCTTTAAGCAGGATTAGACGCGCGTCGACGCCATTGTGAGCTTCTTCTTGGTACTTATCCCTTTCTTCCTCCTTTTCTTCCCTCTTGATCCCCCTCTAACGGGCATGCAAATGAAGATCCATGCTAATTGCTTCGCTTCAGAATGGCCCAAGTTTCCCTAACTTCAATTATTTTGAATGACACATAGTGCGGTATGCCGCACTTACTACAATGCCCTCCTCGTTTTCGGAGCTGCATACCTGCGCTTAGCTCTCCCCCCCTGCTTGCCGGGGCCGCATTGCTTTTTTCAATTAGTTGAGCCCCATTGGGCCGGAGACATCGTCATCTGAGCGTAACGCTGAAAGGATAGCGCATCCACTCACACATGCACGTTCCACCAGACAAATGGAGAGGTAGTCCAGTGCAGACGGCCACATTATTGGGACATAATACGCGGGTCGGCTTTACTGGGGAGAGGCGATGATAATGGTGATAGGTAGGCGGACATTATCACTCCAGAACAGAGCTCGGCCTCCGCCATTAAGAGGCAGGACCTTTATTAGATGGCGGATGCACCACATGAATGATTGCAGGTATTTCTGCGCGATGGCGGGAATGAGAGCATTATGAGTTTATTCTTTGGCTTCGATTGTAATTAAAGGGGGCGGCGATTGAAAAGTTTGGAGGAAACTTTTACTCCGAGTGGAAACTGGGGATTTTCATTTCCGACTTAATTCCTCTCTCCTTGCGTCTCGAACACTCATAATAAGAGAGAGCGATAGAAAGTTGCCGTGCCTAAAGGTTGCTGGATAAATAATTTGCAATCCCATCCTTAAAGCTGAGGAGACGAACACAATTAAAGTGAGTTGGACCACTTCGACAGAAGGCCTACGATAATACGAGTAACAGTAATTGAGCATAGGAATCAAAACAGTTTCAACTTGCTTACGCCAACACTGAAAACTATTTCTAAGTTGAGTCTATCGTGCAGAATTTTTTTTTTTTTTTTTTGACAAAGGAGCAAATTGTTTTACTCAACAGTTATTAAAATATTTTAAAACATTATAACAAACGGAACCAGAAGCACGTAATTATGAAACATTAATTGATGAGAATTAAAAATCACAAAATTTAAACTCCACACAAACAAATCACAAAACTCCTCCAGAAACATATGTTGTAGAACTAAAGATTTAAACGAAACTAATCCATACAGTTTTTTTTTAAACTTAATACTTAGAATAATTCCAAGCCATTATAAAACAATTAACTGTGAAGGAACTGTTTATAATTCCCAAGCAATAAATCAATGTTATAGAGCTGATTGGAATAATATGCAATCATGAAAATTTTCAAGTCAGTTAGAATGAAGTAAATAAACTAAATACAAATATACATTTGCAATTTTTATTTACTGCTCTTACGTGAACAATAAATATAATTAAAAAAATGTTTATCATTGGTTTTGTCCTTTAGCGTGTATTTAAATAGTGTTAAAATCCAACTGAAGAGTTTTTGTGGCTATATTATGATTTGTATTTCACAATATTGCAGCATTTGAAAACAGAGATTAAATAAAATCCATCCCACCTTTTGCAAGAGGAATAACATCTGATGTTACGAGAGAAAGCGCGAAGTACATTATATGATCAAAGGTGGTGGGAATAAGAAGTTCTGTTTGCCGCAGTATGAAATTAATTTCATCGGTAAGTGTTAATTTTTCACATTGCAAAAATATCAAATGATGTAATGTCTCCGTTGCTGTTTCAGAATGTAGGACATGAAAACAGCCCACAAAAAACACCTACAAAGTACTTCAATATCAGCAGTTTAAGGATAATAGTTGTTTTTGACGATGTTGGCTAATAACGAAAAAACTATCAAAATAATCCGGAATAAAATTAGTTAAATTCCTTTTTTTTTTTTTTTCCTTCAAAATCCGGTAATTTTTTTTAGATTTTTAAATACCTAAAACATAAATTTGCATATTTTTCTTAAATTTAATGATGCTTTTCAAAATGTAGACGATAAAAAATCGAAAGTATCTTCAAGCTAGTCGTCTATTATAAATAATGCTTTAAAAAGGATCTAAAATATGGACTGATTTAGTTCCCTGAGAATCTTAAGTTTTGTAAAAAATCTGAAAAGGCCGCATGCACTTACAGAAGCAGCCACGTGTTAGTTTAAGCGGTAACCTTATCGTGGCTATTTTAATAAATTTTAGCTAATTTTCTGTGATTTTGCGAATGTCAAATATATCCCCAAATTTTTAGACTTTCCTATTATATTTTAATTTCTATTTGACTTCTTCAACTATTTTTAATACTTGATTATCTTCTACTTAAAATTATAAGTAAAATACTCTGGAAAGTAATCCTATCTTTCAAAATTCAATCCAAAATTTTGATGATCTCTCAATTTTGCTACACTCTCGAACCCTAGATATAAATCGCCAGAAATTTTGATTAATCTTCCAGAAGTCCTAATAAACACCATACACCTTTTTTCTTAGACAAAATAATCTTAATTTTTGTTCAACTTGAGCTTTATCTATCCATCTATGTATCTCTAGATAAAATTATTATAAAAACTATATGTTAAAATATATATATTATTATAAAAATTATTAATTAATTAAATATAAATTATTATAAAAATTATATATTAAAATATAGATATTATTATAAAAATTATTAATTAAATAAATATAAATTATTATAAAAATTATGTATTAAAATATAGATAAAATCTATCTATATATAGATAAAATTTGTTATTTTATGTTGAATGTGTATATGTAAACAGTTACCATACATTTGCCCGAAACCCTAATTTCAGATTACGGCGCCAACTACGATTCCTATTTAATTGATTAAATATTGTGTAATATAATACTAATTTATCAATATGTGTTATTTCTATGTAGATAGGTATTAGTGGGGCACCGGGGGGTGTACGAATATTTGGTAGTATTTTTGGTGATTTTTGATTTTAAGGTCCCAAAGCCAAGACATTTCACGATTTATTCCGCGACTGCTCTATGAGTTTTGTTAAGTTTTTTCCTGCGATGAAAGGACTATCCTAATTTTAGTTATGAGTAATTATGATCCCTTGAACTACCGAATTTAGCAGTATTTGTAGAAACAGCCGACTACATGTCACAAAAATTTGCACTTAAAAACAGGTTTGATTCAGATATTCTTTGACACATGATATCCCTTTTCAGACAAAATAAATAATTCAAAAACTAACAGGTTAATACTGCAGTATTTTTTTAGCATTTTCAATGTCAGTACTATTGTAAGTTCTTCTCAATAATTTCTAAGTACAGGATCACAGGTTACTGAATGAAATTTTTTACAAGACATGAATCATTCCTCAGACGTAACAGAGAAGAAAAGCTCATAACTTAATTTTAAAAATTCTTAAAATAGCTTAAAAATTCTGAACATTAATTGAACTGCATGAATTTTCGTTAAAAACAAAGATGTATTTTCCCTCAATCAAAGCAGCGTTTCTTAATCAGCGTCAATGCACCATAAGCGGTTTCGAAGCCTTCTCTGGAAAATAAAATTATCTGAAAATAAAATTCAAATTAACTGCATAACATCACACTATAGCTGAAAATTTCAAGAGCTTGGAAATTACACATGGCAATCGTAGATCATTTTTTCCTCAAGACTAATATTTTATGCAATTTATGACCGGATTTCCTACCTACGGACTTCCCCATTCTACTCTTAGCAACCCAAGAGGTATATAAAGCACTGTGACTGTGGTGCTTCTTTCCAGGATACATCCAAACACAGAACAGCTATGCAAGAATCGGCAGGCTTATCCGTCTCAATAATGTGAGTACCAGCATTTATTTAATTCTTAGTTAATAAGGCGAAGATTATACATTCTCTTCTATTATCTTAATTACTTAATACCGATATAAAATTAAATTGATTGTAATTAATTACAATCGATAATGTATATTATCGATATAAAATTAAACTGATTGTAATTAATTACATTAAAAAATATAAGTATACTGGTAGGAACATGTGCATGAAAATTCCTTTCAAACGGGAGAAGAGTAAGATGGTACGCAGAACATGCTAATTTATAAAAGCGGTCTCCAATTGAAAAAAGGTTTTGAGAAACGCTGGTGTAAATGATAACGTTAGATTTAAGTATAACATGAATGCATCTGATTACAAATCGAAATGCTCACCAACTGCTGATTGCGATAAATGCCATCATGTCCCTCCCGACTCTTTTAAGGAGGGGAGATGCAACGCGAACAGAACCTTAACAGCAAAGCGGTATAGTGTCCGATTTTAATGCATATAAGGACGGTGGCACAATGATGCTGACCTTGTGACCCAACGACCACCCGCAGGGGATTAACTGCCTGCTTCATATGGATGATCATGATGACAGAAGCTCTCAGCATTAATCCACCCCGACTGCTTGGATTAGTGCGTTATGGATGTCTCCATTGATGAGTCGCTCCCTAATCCGTTCTCATAATTTTCTCATCAACATCTTACGGCGAGGATTTTACAGATACCAACCATATTTACTACAGTTGAGGTTATAAGCGCTAATCTTCGCAGCTTCCGTCTACAGTCATTTATTATATTCGATTCGTTCCATTTCTACTTAAGGGGATGTTGCACGTCAGAATCATTTCCACCTAAACTGAATAGTGCCATTTTGGAAAGTCCGTAATTTATTCCCTCTTCTTTATTTTCTTCTTTTTTCCCATGCTCCGAAGGAAGTGGCAGAAAATTTCCTTTCTAACTTATGAGAAATTCATATACACACTTAAGCTTTGCCTATGTGCTCAAAGTGCATCTATTTTTAAACTCGTAACCGATATCGAAATTAAGTTTAATACTGCGATGTACACGCTGGAATTTGGTTCTGCACGGGAAGATTTTATCACACGTTACACAAAAGTATCTACTCACCAGAATATAAACAGATCTACAAAAATACAACTTTAATTATTTAAAGACGTTATTATATCAAACCTGGAATTGGCAACACGGAAAAGAATTGAACCAGTGAAATGGATTCTGAAATCATGTACAATAGCTGAATTCTTGCAATTATTTCACCTATATTTAATTTTTTGAAAAATCTAACTGCGCCTGGTATAACTAACAGAACTGGAGCGTAAAATGCTAGAGGATTATTATTCGATAACATCTCCACTAGTATGTGGTAGTTACACTAGCAAGTGCTCACACTAGTATGCGGTATTCGTATCATCTAAGATGAAAAAGATTTTAAAGATGATTATAATTCAAAATACAACGCATGCGTAGCTGGCTTCATTTCTATTACAGGCCACACATAAACAATCTCAAAAACCATAACAATTTTTTTGGCGGAATGTATCATTGTGAAACATTTAACGCAATCTTCGTTTACTTACATTTTGTCTCTGACGCAAAATGTCTTAAAATGGCTTCAGGAGGGGTAACAGGCGATGGTAATAAATTATAAAGACACGGAACCTGGAAAAAAATGTTTTGCAAGCTTTTATCTGATGAAAAAGGTGTTTCAACGGCGAAATTCCTTTAGCGCTTTTGTTCTGAAGGACTAAAGTTTTCTCTAACCACAGCTTTTACTCAGCATTCAAAATAAATAAATAAATAAATCCAGAGTTTCTTCTTTTCAGCATTGTTCTTCAAAAACTGTCCAGTATATTAAAATTACTTCTAAGATAACTTAATCTATACGATAATTTACAGCGACGGATTTTTGCTAGCATTTTACTTGCAACTTTTAGCTACATTATTACTTGGTAAATCCACTATTTCAACACCTTATATGATTATGTCCCCCAATGGCCCAAGTGTTTATGAGCGCTGAACGCTGGGAATTCTATCCGTTATCATATCCCAGCGAATGGGCAAACTGCAACGTCGTTTTCGTAATTTTCCACGTATACAACATACGTACGAGCTAGTCTACCTTAGAAAGCCTTCCGAGAAGCAACTATCTCAACACATTTTGCCGTTATTTAGCCACCCTACCAATGGTCAAATGGTTAAGACCGTTGAATACTGGTAATTCCACCCGGTCTGAATCAGCTGAATGAGCTGGCTGCGTAGTTGAGTTTCGTGGTCTTCCCCATGCGTAATTTGAATACGAGCCAGTTTTCTTTAGAAAGTCCTCCACGAAATCGTCCCTCCCTTCAGCAAACAACTTTAGTGTACTTTACCATGTTCAAATAACTTAATCTTTCCTAGCAATATTCGTAGCAGCAATATTTCAGGTGTAGATGCAATATTTCAGGTGTGCTGCAACAATATCAAAATAATAACAATAAAAATATATGTTCAATGGTTACTTCAGATTACAAAAACGAGGCGTGAAATGAAATTCTTACAAATTAATGATGAAAACGAGAAAATGTTCATTCCGCGTTCCAGTGGAAATTTTACGGTGAGAGGCCAGTTGGCGATTATCTCTGATTAGTGAATTAAACTTAAATATTATTTAAAAAAAGCACACACGCTCTACAATTTATTAAAAATTAATTCTTGCATAGAAGGAGAATCAACAGTATAAATCACAAACGGATTTTGATTTTTAAAACGCAGTTGGGTCTATTTTTTATTGAACAGATTAAAATAATGCTTCGGATTGTACCGACCGAAGTAAAAATCTTTCCAAACGGTACAGCCTTGACAATTTGACCTGAAACGCTTCAAGATGGGCTTGAGTAATAAGAGTTAAATCTTCTATTTCTGAATGTTATGTTACTTATCTTAATTTATTATCCAAACTAAGCAGCCTCAGAATGGGTTCGGATAACAGATTTTTCGAATTTTCAAATATGGTTATTTTAATGCTTATTTTAAGTAAATTTTTCATTCTTGAACGTTATGCTAGATATTTTGAGTTATTTTTATTTATTTTATATGCTTGTTATTTTTCGTGCATTCCATTTAGATATATCCCTTCCCCGAGAAAAAGAATAAGGGGGGGAAGCTGTCGAACCAAATGATTTCAATTTTTGGTTTTCTTACATTAAATTCCGCAACTAAAACACTTATTATTTTTATCATCTCTGTAAGCAACTGATAATTACTGTTAGCTCGTCTTTAAAAACTCGTTTGCATGTAGATGCTACAGCAGGCATGTTAAAACCGCGGCTCTTGAGACACTTCTGGTTTATTTTTTAATATAATTTAAAACAAAAGTTTGTGCTCATTAAAAATCAATAATTTAACGCTTTAAATTCCATTAATTGCATAATAAATTTAAATTATTTTAAATTTGCACTGTGCATTAACCATAATGGATGTGTGTTAACTTTCAATGGGGGGGGGAAAAAAAAAAAAAAAACTTATACTGATGTTTCAGTTCTCATCTGGCGACTTAAATAATTAAATTATTTAAGGCTATGCCGTATGTTGGCCCTTACATTTATTCCTTGGGAAAAAATTACTATAATTTTTGAGCAAAAATCTTTGGTAATGTTACTTTAAACTAATTTTCGCATCTCAAATTGTCGTTTCTCTGCAGAATGTAGCACGTTCTTCCGCTACGTTATTTCACCTCATTCGTTAGCTCTGTTTTTCAAAAATCTTAATTTTTTTTCAAATTACTGCTTAATTCTTCACCGGAATTAATCTTTTTTGCATTAAGGTAAAAACTACAATGACTTCTTTCGTTTTCAGGTTGAAAACCAAAAGAAAATGCTTGATCTTCTATTCCAGAAAGCATGCTCAGTACATCGCACAAAAATTAAAAATTTTTATAACTTAGAAGTAGATTTTCTTGAATACGAAGCAACAGCAACAAGAATTACTTATCTATTTAAGTTATTAAACAGATACATTCGTTAATTTTTTTAAATATTTTTTTATTATTTTGATTTATTTAAAAATAATTCGCTACTTTTAAAACAATATAAAAATTTCAATGGCACTTGAATGCTCCTGAATTCTCTTTTGCTGCTTCTAATTAAATGAATGCTTCTAATTGAACAAGAATTACTTATTTATTTAAGTTATTAAACAGACACATTAATTAAAAATATTAAAAAAATTAACGATTTTGATTTATTTAAAAATAATTCGCTACTTTTAAAACAATATAAAAATTTCAATGGCACTTGAATGCTCCTAAATTCTATTTTGCTGCTTCTAATTAAATGAAGCCAACCCTTAACTATAATTCGGAAATAACACTATCACAAAACAACATTCTTCCCCATTCAAGCCCAAAGACTAAAAAAATCTGAGCTTAAGTCCAAGGGCAAAAGTAATGGAACAAGAGCGGCGAAAGCAAGATAGGGGGATAAATATTAATGAATAATAAGAGAATATTAAGAGATGAGTCCTAAATTATCAGGTATTAAATTATTAAAAGCAGATTTATAAAAATTCCGGTGGTCACTTGACCCGTAGTTCATTTCCGAACTTTTTTTAGAACCTTTCAATAATGCCTGTCCAACAAGTTTCAGCGAATTCAAATATTAGGATTATCAGTATTCAGATAATCAAGGCACTACTGTACTGCAGTTTTGATGAAGTACTGCAAAAGAGAGGAAGACATCGCTAGAGAACGTAATCCTCAGAATCATTCATATGTATCCAAACAATTGAATAAAACATTTTTTTAAATGAATGAACAAGGTAAAATTAGCTGCTAGCCTGCAAGAAGATGAAAGTACATATTCCCATTATTAAGTTAGTTCAGAGACATAAACGCATTTAAAACGCAGGTAACATTTTATATAAGGCTCAATTTTTAAATCGGCTTTCATATTTTGAACCTTCTACCTCTCCGCTTTCATGGCAAAACTGATTTAATTGCCACTAATTGTTCAATTAATTACTGGCTTTTATAACCAAGCTAATAAGCAAATTAACAACTCCTCAAAAAATCGTATTTGTGAATTAACTGTTATTTCTCAGACAGTGCAAGAAATTAATAATAACCATTATTATTATTATTTAATTTCTCGTCTGTTCTGAATAGTAATCAGAAAAAGGTTTAAAAAGTAATAAGAAAACTGTGAAACTCTTGTTGGAAACTGATACATTTAAGATGTTTTGTGTTGCGACAAACAACTTATTACGTTTTATAAGGCTTTCCAGCATAGTGTATTGAGATGAAGTTTCTGCTAAAAAGTTGGTGTATTTAATTATGGAAAAGCACACTAGGGCTATCTGCCTAAGGGGAGGGATGCCTTTCGTGGAGGACTTTCTAAGGGAAACTGGCTCGTATATACGTTACACATGGGGAAAACCACGAAAACACCCATGCAGCCAGCCCGTTCGCGGGATTCGAACCTCGGACCGAACTACCAGTGTTCAGCGACTTTACCGCTCGGCCGCTGGTGGGCTCTTCTGCTAAAAAGATTTTGTTTCTTATGCGCGAGTTCCGTAACTGCGGATTTATTTATATCTGCTGATTTATTTATTTATATTTATTTATATTATCTGCGGATATATTTTAATATTTGCTTTTTAATTAAATATTAACCCTTCTCCTTCCTAAAAAACATAAATTTAATCCTGTTTCTGTGCTTAAACATTATTTAGGTAATATTATAAACAAATAAAAATTTAACATACCATTCAGCGAAAGACGACAGAACTGTGGGGAAAAAGTCGGTTCCTTTCCTGTCAGTGTTATTAGATTAACATTATTGTTAACCAGTTAATTTTTCCAGAAATCTTCCTTGCATTGCATTGAGAATGTTCCGCCATACCACTTTATATAAAAAAGGCCTACCAATGCCAGAAGATGCATTATTTCTACCGCCAACTTCCTTTTTGGGAAAGCATATAATAAAAAATAATTACGTATGGCGAAATTTGGCGATTTGTATTAGATGAAAAGTAAAAGTTACTAACGCAAGATGGCGATTTTCGTGACTTTTTTAAAAAACGATTTCCAAAGTATCGATATTTATCGGAAGCTGGCAAACATTATCAACATAGTTAAAAAAAAAAAAAAAAAAAAAAAAAAAAATTAGAAATAAAATTTTTAACTATAAATTAAAGATTATATGATACATTAAAAATAAAACATTTACATTTTTCACGAAATCCTGAAAATTTTTTTGAGATGTTCTCCCCATGTCACTTTGTTTTCGCTCAAAAAACATCAAAGAACCGCATAAACTCAGCATCGCACAAAGACTATTTACTAAATATTTTTCATAGCAATTTTGCGAAAAAAATACCGCATCTCTGCAGAAAATTTACCGCTGTTTTTTCCACTACTGGCAAATTCCAAAAGCGCGTGTTTTAAAGCTCAGTTTAAGGTAAGAAATACTAAGATTTGTTTATAAAAACGATTGAAACTTGGAATACAACAAAAAGAAAACACAGGAAAATGGCGACGTTGCTTTAATAACTAGAAAAAGTTTTAGCTACAATTACATTTCACTCCTATTTTTCTGTCTCTAAAGTACAAAACTACAAGTATGATATCTATTAGATTATATCAGTCTCGACGTCACAGCTTTCAGTCCTAGCGTATTTTGCTGTAATTAATAACACAATCATGTTACAATGAGACTTCCATGACAAGAAAGTCGTTATCAGGCTTTAATTATTACTTAGTTTACTGTGTTATCAACATACGAATCCTACCTACTTTTAGCTCAACTTGATATTTAAAAATAAATAAACAATTTGCAAGGTTTCAAATTTTAAATTACGTCCAAAGGGGCGTTTTTTTAACGTTTTTTGTGTTACTTTTATTTATTAAGTATCGTGTTCTACGGACTCGACCTATAAAATTCAGTTCAACAGCAATATCGCAAATTAATTTTAAAATGAGCATATCTTTAGAATTTCCGATACAGAGTCTCGCGGGGCTGGAGATGATTTCCGTACAATACTGCCATTGCTCGCTTTGAAATCGTTTAGTTTTTTAATTAAAAATTCGTTGAAGTGTTTCTAAATCTGAAAACGATAATAAAACAAATTTCAAATTCAAATTAGGGCTTCCACATGCCCATATTCTATGGAAGATTACGTTATTCAAATTTTGATGGCTCTAGGTACCGTTGTTTTATCACAATGCGAGAAACATATATATAATTATGCAGATTCTTCATTATTTAATTTCTTTAAATATAAGATAGGGCGATAATATATGGTTTTAACGATTTGAAAAGTGATACAGCCTTTTAAAGTTTTCGACGCAAAATGCCAAAACGAAATTAATAGTCCTTCAGAGCATGCCGCTTTGAACTAAAAATTATCTTCTTATCATAAATAATAACTATACAATGCTACTTCCATTTCTGCTACTCTATCATCTACTAAAAGCTATAAAATCATCCTAGGCAAAAGAATTTCAACTAAAAAATAACGAAAAGCTAAAAGCATTACTCTATAAAAACACAATGTTACAGATAACCGCAAATGTTACGCATTGTCAATCGAAATTATAAACATTACCTAACTGAAAAAAAGGGGGGGATAGAAAAAAAAATACCCCACAATCGTCTCAATATGGAAATTCCAGAAACGTAAAACTCTTTTTTAATTACTACGCAAACGCTAATGTTCGTTAACTTGACAACTGAACTCCGTGCTAACAATTTATCATTAATTTTAATCTACTATTCAAAGGCTCCGGAGCGCCATTAAAGAAGTATAGCAGTGTTCCCTGCAGGTGTAAAGCTAAGAGCTTTATAATCCTCGTTAGCGCAATGTTCGTTTAATCGCTCAGCATCGGGTGAGGTCTTGGGCCTTTTTTGAACTACACAAAAGGCACGTCATGCAAAATGAAAAAAATTCTGTCTTTTACTACTCCCGCTGGATCTAAGAATAAAACGCAATACCGTAACTGAATAAAAGAGTCCACACGCAGTGATAATTATAATTTACTCGCGTAAAGCAATTAAAACTTCTGATTTATGGAGAGAAGAAGACAGTATGCAAAGACATTAGACCGAAAGGAGGGGGGGGGGAAGTGTGATATAGTATTCGAAGGGATTTGCTAGATCGGCTTAAATAATCACAAGCGAGAATGATAGTGTTTATAATTGTTACTGCTGAATGAAATGAAATGACACACAGCATTCTTCTCCCCGCCTGCCTTTCATCCCTCCCCCCAACTAACGCGACTGCTGATCTTTCTCGGCGTTCTTTAGCTTAAATATTAATTACAACAGTCACGCAATCACTGGAAGGCTACAAAAGAAGTCAGCCTAATGAACAGAGAATTCCGAAATTCTCGCTCTTCGTTCGACTAAAGTGGCTTGATCTTCGTGAAGTAGTCTCTGGTTCTACTATCATAAAAAATACATATAATAATATAATGTACTTTAAAAATGAAATGCAAGACAGCGTAATAATTGGTAATATCTTTTGTATCTTTGAAATTGCACGATGAGATTTTTATAAAACTCGTTTACACCCGAAGGTCTTTAATTCAATTATAAGCTATTCGCATAAAAGTTTTCCTAGAAAAGGGTCTCAGTTTATTTTGTTAAAAAAAATTCGTTTATTATTTTTAGATATTTAATAATTTCAATTGTTACTTTAATAATTAATTAATTTATTATTTAATTACTTTAGTAGTTTATTCATTTGAATTATTACTTAAAATGGAAACCATTTTTAAAATAATTGACTTTAAATAAAATATAATGTACTTTATTATTTTTGTAAAAAGACATTTCGGAGTATTTTGAATACTTTTTAAGGCTTCTCGAGGTATAAATTAGAGGTAAATTCAAAATATTACCTTATTAGTTACTTACTGACGTTCCAAAGATTAGATTTATAGCGAATTTATACTGATTCTAGGAAAATAAATATTAACTGGCAAAATTATAATTTTCTTCATTATACCAGTTAAAGCCATTAAAATATTTAATTAAATATTTAGGTATTTAACTAATAATTGATTTACTTTAATTATTACTTTAATAATTAATTTATTTCAGTTATTACTGTGATAGTTTATTTATTTGAATCATTACTTAAACAGAAGAGATTTTTAAAACAACCTCTTTTTTGTAAAAAGACATTCTGAGGGACTTCTGATACTTTTTTAGAAGTGTCTTGAGGTATAAACCGCAGAAATTCGAAACAGAATCTTATTAATTAATAACTGAAATACCAGAGATTAGATTTATATCGTCTATATTCTGAGATTATAAATATTAACTAAAAGAATTATAATTTTTCCCAATTACATACTATTTTATTATAATATGCTACTTTCGTATATGTTACATTTTATTTATTTTTTATTTCATTCTATTTATTTATTTTGGTCTTAAAGACAAACTAGGAAGTACAATGAACTTCCAGAAACAAAACAACGGCCCTCTCACCTTTAGAATAATAATTTTTTAGCTTTTTATTAAATAATAATAACACCGAAGACAAAATATGAGCCTGTCAGTTATTTAATAAATAATATGCCTATAACTAGCACGAAGCAAATAAAAAGATTACATCTACCACTTTCTTTTCCAGAAAAAGACTCCTAATCCACGTTTATAAACACTGTGCATCATCCTTATAAAACAACAAGATTGGATTATTTAATTATGGCAAAGCACACGAGGGCTATCTGCCTAAAGGCAGGGATGCCTTCGTGGAGGACTTTCTAAGGGAAACTGGCTCGTATACACGTTACACATAAGGGAAAACCACGAAAACGCCCATGCAGCCAGCCCGTTCGTGGGATTCGAACCTCGGACCGAACTACCAGTGTTCAGTGTTTTTACCGCTCGGCCGCTAAAACAACAAGAAATGCAATAAATATATCAAATAACTGTATGATTTGCAATATGAATGATTTTAAGAGTTTCAAGTATACTGTCAACTTAGTTTCAAGATCTAAGAACGTACAGAGTAACACCTGTAGTAGTACTGTGTATTATTAATATTTACACAAAAGTGTATTTTAAAATATATAGAATTTACGCAGTATCTATGTGTATCAATACTTAACTTTTTTATACATTGTAACTTAGCGTAAGTTTCTACCTATCTCAGTGTATTGTATCCACGTGTATGTTACAGTAGTGTAATAGAATAATTGTATTATCTTACCTATGTGTATTTTTGTGTACATGGTACTTATGTATTAGTGTCAATGTATACTAGTGTGTCGCATTTATGCGCACTGGTGTATTGTGTCTATCTTTTAGTGTATAGTATATTAGTGAATTATTGTATAGTATACTGGTGTATAGTATATTAGTGTATAGAATACTGGTGTATAGCGTATTAGTGTGTCACAATTATGTGTATTGGTGTATTGTGTCTATCTTTGAGTTTATAGTATCTTAGTGTGTTGCATTATGTCCATTGACGCATTGTGCGATTACACGATCAGGTCTATTTGTAAACTACTATATTTATGTCTATTTAAAGTTTCAGCTACAGATAGTTGCAGGGTCCGGACAGCACCCGAGTAGTCATTGTAAGCTGTCCGGGTGTCCGGCCCTGCTGTCATCTGTCACCTGTCAACTTAGTCCATTTGGTTACATAAATTAAAGCAATATTCAGAACAAAAAGAAAACACTGCAAAAATTGGTAACATAAACATTATTAGAAACGAATAAACTAAGCTACTTATCTGTTACCACTGTTATTATCACACCCACTTTTCTTTGTCTTCTTCTATTTTCCACAGGCAATTTTGTTTTGCGCTGATGGCTTGTGACAGTATTTTTTTATCGCTATGCAATTCAAAAAAATTTTACTTTTTTATAGGCAGGGCCCAGTCAATCCGCAACTCAGTTAATCGGGGATTAGCCGTACTCATAATTTATCACGGGACAGAAAGAAGTCACAGAAGAATTGAATAAATACAAATTTTGGGCTCAGATATATTATGGGCAAATTTAGCACTATAAAACAGACTGTATAGAATTTTTATTCTTATATAATTGCGGTCCTTCTTCCCGAGCCAAAACTTAAATATGATCCATGTAAGAGAATCCCCATAATTATACACATTTTACTTTTCGCAAAGCGTATGTAATTTATTCAAAATATTTCTCGTACGCTAGTTCCACTAAAAACTACAGAACCTTAATTTCTTGAAAAACAACTCTACTACTTTAACTGTTGCTGTGGTAGTGGACTTGCCCTTAGTTATACATTTAGGAGTTATAATTCAATAAAGATGAGAAAAGAAACATTTTAACATCATGCTTGAAACCCATTCCGTAAGTTGAAACTGAATGAAACAGAAAATATTTTAAGTCACCAAATATTTGACGTAACTAGAGATAATAAATATTTCGCATTTCTAATTTTTAATATTTAGTTCCCCTAATCGAAAATTTCGATTTATAGATTTATTTATTTTATTTCTTGGCTGATGGCAAAGCATATTAAGACTTCCTGTCTACGGGCATAGACACTCTCGTGGAGGACCTTTCTACAGCGAACTGCCTCGTAGTAACGTTAGACACTGAGAAAACCACGAAAATGCCCATACAACCAACCAGTGCTTCGGAGTTTGCACCAGGGTTCAATTTATTGAGGGTCTGTATCACACGGTTACTTTTTGAATTTTTACTAGCAAGTTTCATAAATAGCTAAAATTAAGAAACTAAATATATTTTGGTTTGTACTGTAAGGCAACATACTTAATTCACAACGATGCTTTATTCTAAATAAGCAAATTTTTTATATGGCATAGTAAAAAGAATGTCCTTCGGTCTAGAAAAAACAAGTACTACCGAGAACGAAAGAAGTCCTATTCAACTTTCCTATCTTTATCTCTCTGCTCTGAGAAAAACTCGATCATCTCCATTAAATTTTCATGGCCAAGACGTAGAAAAATGCCTGTCGTTGGTCAAGGGTTTGGGTACCCTAGAGATGGCAGTCCAACTTGCAGCTTAGTGCCATCCTAATTTTGATGGAGAATAATTTTCGGAGAAAATATCTGAGGGTCTCCTATCTCCTTTTCTCCGACCATCAACCCCTCGGGAGGACTTTCTACTTGACCGTATTTTAAGTGCCAACATGTCGTATACATTTACGCCATATTCATTTACAAAATGAATGCCTTGTTCTGTCTTCTTGTTTCTTGGGTCCAACACTATGGCAATCGGACTGCCAAACACAGCGTCTGGTCGGCGTGATATTACTTCATCCTTGGTAACCAAAACGGAAATTACGTATCTCATTTTTTCTAATTTTGATAAGCCTTTCGAACACGTAATATAGGATTCCATAATATTGATAACCTCAATGAAAATTTTCCTTTCCTCTACCATAGGTATACTTTTTTACCTGATAAGAACTTCAAGTAAGCGGCAGGCGCCACAGGTAAGCGTAAAAGGTATTTCTCCCACTTCCCTAGCGTGCCTTTGTGGTGTAACGGTAGCACGCTGGGCCGGTATTCCAGAGGTCCTGGTTCGATTCCCGGCGAAGGCGGTTGTTAATTTTTCATCTCTCTGGCTTTCAAAAAAGTACCTAATGTCTCTACAGTGGCGCCCGAACTAAAAGGGTTGTGGATGATGATTCTCCACCCCCAGGATTTGGTGACTAGGTTCCCTAAAACATTAGTCGCCCTTTAAAAAGGGGAGTATATAAGGTATTTCTCCCACTTCCCTAGCGTGCCTTCGTGGTGTAACGGTAGCACGCTGGGCCGGTATTTCAGAGGTCCGTGGTTCGATTCCCGGCGAAGGCGATTGTTAATTTTTCATCTCTCTGGCTTTCAAAAAAGTACCTAATGTCTCTACAAGCGATAGGAGGTAATATTACTAATACTTAACTTTCTACACAACACTGAAATCGGTTTCAATAACCTTTCACGCACATTACAGCCTTTCCTTATTATTCGTTTTAAATAGACTTGTTTACACTTCTTGTTTATTAATTTGTTTCTCGAGTCATTCTGTGTTACATTTAAATAAAGGTGAATACACTATTAGGAATACATTTATGTTTTTTCACTCCTTTTAAACTTTCTCGGGGAATTTTTTTATCTCGGCATTTGACGGATGCAAATTTCCATCACGGATCACATTAAAGAATCAACTAATTATTTTGTACGTCTTCTAAACGCCATGTTGAAAAGATGGCATCCTTCGCTTCCAAGAAAGAATACACAATGCATTCAAAAATAATAAGCAAGAGATTATTATTTTTTCCCCCCTAACGCTAACCGGCGATTTTACTTCAAAGAGAATTTGCGGTTAGAGTAAGTAACAAAATCAGCGGTGAAAAATTATACTCAAGATAGAAAATGAGGAAATCCTTATTCTGAAAGGAGAGGGGGTAAGACTCCCTTTTATTAAATTTTTACTCCTCCTACGTTATTTGTATTCCCCTCACCCTTCAACCTTTCAACTCAACGCTCCTCATCCCCAAACGATCAGCGGGAACCTTTGATGTAGCTGGGTCAGCGATTATTCCGCTAGTGATGAACTTTTTTTTTTTTTCTTTTTTTTCTTTTTTTTTTTTTTTTAATTTAGTGAGAATAGACGCAATCTTTTCTCTTACGCTTCCTCTACGTCTGACGTCCTCCTTTTGTGATGCATAGGTTGGTTGCATCAAATTCTTTGCTTCGTTACTTAAACAGAAGATTCTCTCCCCCTTCTCTACTCATCTCCTTTTCATCTCACTAGCAACGAAGATTTTTCTTTTTCTGTTTCTTTCTTTCCTTAGTAAGGCCTTTCTTTTAATAATTTACTTACTTTTAACTACTACACGGGATGAAGATTTGTGATAAACATTATATTTTCGCAAATGCAGTAGAATCCCTTTTAACCGGCATGAACGGGACCTCGCCAATTTCGGATAAGAGATTTTTTCGGATAGCTCAATATACATTTCTAGAACTTACTGCTTGTTCATGTTTTGTGATGTCATATATAGATATTGTAAAATTCGAATTCCGTTAGTTCTGTTATTTTACCTGTCGGCCACAATTAAGTAAATAACATCGAATTTATGCAGGTTATTTAACATTAAAACATATACACATAATTTCTTATTTTAACAAAAAGAATAAATAAATAAGAACTTCATTTTAAGATCACTCCTTTCCCAATACATGTCTAATTATTTTGTCGTCATCTTGAGAGAGTGTGACAGCAAAAGAATTGTCTACCTCTACCCAAACCTGCTTTTCCTCTTCACTATCTTCTCCGAATATGTAACTAAATCCAAGATGTCAGCCACGGGAGCCGAAGAGTTTTAAAACCGAGAGTATCTTCGCCACCTATGAACTCGATCACAGGACACACAATTTACACTAGGGACATAATGTAATGTTAATAATGGAATCAAGAATTTCTAGCTTAACCATCCGTTGAGATAATTTTTCCTGTTACCCTTTAGTTTGGTTCAGCAGCGGCTATGCAGTAAAAGCCGCTAATCACTGGTAGTTCGGTCCCGGTTTCGAGTCCCGGCGAACGGGCTGGCTGCATGGGAGTTTTCGTGTTTTTCCTGCGCGTGATGTGGATACATGCCAGTTTCGCTTTAAAAGTCCTCTGTGGGGCATCCCTCCCTTTCCGTGTAGTTCCTAATAGAGGAGCATGTAATAAATAAATAAATATATAATATCCTTTAGTTTACTTATCGCTCCCGATCTTTATACATTCCTTTTTTATTTCTTGCATAATCATAAACTTATAGAAATTACCAATTTCATTAAAAGCTTCATTGCTTCCGATGGCTATATGAAATATTTCCGACAATGAAATGCATAATTAAAAAAATATTATTAAGACCGGGTAAAACAGTTATTTTACACAGATAAAACACATTCAAAAATATTTTATACTAAAAGTTTACATTACGAGTAATATGCTTAGTGTATCTTCGATCAGTTTAAAGTATCTTCGATCAGTTTAAAAATATTTTATACATAAAGTTTACATTACGAGTAATATGCTTAGTGTATCTTTGATCAGTTTAAAGTATCTTCGATCAGTTTAAAAATATTTTATACATAAAGTTTACATTACGAGTAATATGCTTAGTGTATCTTTGATGTTTAAAATATGAAGTACAAAAACTTAACAGTTCGTAGCTCAATAAATGCTAAATCATATTATTCGTTACTTCTTAACTTAAAAACTCTTATCTAATGGTATTTATTTAAAACTCTGGGTTATTATTTACATTCCTAACTTTCTTCTTGTGGGGACCTGAAATGGGAGATTAACTTTTGTCCTAAGGTACTAATTACGAACTCTTGCATTAATTTAATGGCAGGTGGCAAGTGAAGTTAATCAAAGCAAAAAATTCCGATGTGACCACCACATGACATCAATCCCAATCCTCTGTTTTAATTAACAAGAAGCTTTAAGTATTTTCAGTACTTTACTTAAAACATGGAATTGATTGATCGTTTTTCTATTATAGTATATCCTCTTATATACTGTTTCGGATTCACAAATCAATGACTTCATGACAAAATGTTTTAAATTTTAGAACTCCCAACAGAGTGTTAAGTGTTGCCATACATTTTCTCCGGTCTTTTCTCAGTTCATGATACCAGTGTCAGTTTTCTTAATAAGATGGCAGCTTATTTATTTCTCCTTTTAGCCATATTTATTAAACATCAATTTCTTCGCATCAACGCCACATAAAATTCAGCAACAAAATCACAAAATCTTTATAAGCAGCGTATCTTTAGAATTCCTGTTAAGTGTTGCTATACATTTTTTTTTATATTCGCTATGTAGATTATTTATTAAAAATATTACTCAACGATAACATTTGGTGGAAGCATCCTTTTATTTGAAAAGTGACTCGACACAAGAGTGAAGGGGGTATAGAATTGAGATTTGAGGCTAAATATATTTTAATTGCTTCATAATAAGCTTATTCTCGTTGCATCTGACATTATTCTAAGAATACATATAATGCTTATAAATGTAATACGCTGTTTTCAATCGTATACATGTTCAAAATACCAAATCTGAGACGTTATGGATTATTTTATAAAATATTTTTTCACGAAAATCTGATCAGAGTTTAAAGTATCGCATTTCCGATCAATTATTTTGAGCCCAAATCTAATATATTGTTCAAATCGATATAAAAAGTCTTAAATATATTATATTTGGAAAGTTTTACATTATATTTGAATATAAGTTTTCATTAAAATTGTTGAGGGCTTCAAATGAAATATTACTTCCGGTTGTACATTTAAAAGTTGTTACGGACTTCATAAAGAGGACTAGTTCTTGTCGTCCAGTTTTACCCAAAACCTAAACAACGATATATGAATGCAGAAAGTTTAAATGCGGAAAATGGAAATTTTATGTAAAATATCGAGGACGAAAAAATCAATACACACAGACAGACATCATTCTAAAAATAGTAAAAATGTGTTCTTGGGGCGCCCTAATTCGTGCTTATTCACTGAAAAATTACTATCGAGTTTTGGACCGAAAACATTACCTTCCTCGCGTATGTGCAGAAGTTGGCGGGAGATAAGAATGTTTGTATTGAGAAAATAAATGTCCAGTATAAATAAATCTAAAATTAGTATCCATTTTTTAAAACTTAATTGAACTTAAAACTTACTGAAAATTTAATTGGTTTTTGTTTATTTAATTTATGTTTTTAAAACTTGCATTATAATTAACTTCACATAAACATCAGAACGTAGACAAAATTAAATGCATATAAAATATTTGAAAACAGCAAAGAAACCCAACCTGAGAAATGTGCTAACATAGTCTAAAAACATACTTTGGAGTAATAAATTTTTGTTTTCTTTCTGGTAATTTACTATTTTTTCTTTTGTTGATGAACATTTACCGCTCACTAACAATAGGTTGCTACTTTTAGAAGTACGATAACTTCTAGAAATTTGGGCATTCTATCTGCATTTGTAGGATTTCCTGAAAATATTGAAGAGCAGCCAGTAAACATTTAAGGTTTTTTTCCTTTTTTTTTTAAACCGTCCAACTTTTTTGGCAGTGAAATAAAGCATCCAACGGGGTTGACAGTTTTCAACCGGCGTTGTATCTCCCTGCTACAAAAAGCGACTTCAAAGTCTTGCACGTGTTGCAATTCACCATCCTTCTGAATAGCTTTACTTCCTGCAACCATTCCCCTCTCCCATCATTATTATTTTTGCTTTCATTTTCCATCATTCCTATGATCCGACTGGGAAGATTTTTACTCTGAGAGAATCTACACTGATGTTTGGCGCGGTTTTAGTGTGAAGAGCTGTCGGAAGTAATGAATAAAATAATGTTGTAGTTTACTTGATGTATCCTACGTATGGTTTGTTTACAATTTCTAAACTGCTTTGTTTCCCATCTCATTTAATTGCCATAAGCAAATTTAATAGTATTCCTATTATACAATTTTGCTGTCACGCTACACAAGAATACAGTTGGCAGATTGAGACTTAATTAAATTTCATTTTAAAGTCAAACCGTATCAGCTAAAATCCAGAAAATTAGAAAGTAAAATATTTTTGCTAAAAATTACACGTAATAACATTATTGTTAAAATAATATGAAATAAAGGTAAAATAATGCAGGAAAATATTTCGACATGTAAACGGGGTAGGGGAATTATTTTCAAAACGCGCAATGTTTATGCAAATAATTTTACTATGTAAAAAGGATAGAAAAAGCCAAAATGCGCCAAAAATTCGCTGTTTCCTAAAAACCTGTAAAAACAAACTATGATGACAAAATATAAATTAGTTTGTATTGTTTTAACCTTATTATACAGCGAAATCAGGGTTTTAATAATGCGTATAAATCGAAGAAAAGGTAGTAAAATCAAAGTCCGTTATCGGAATGGAATTAAGAAAATCGTAATCGTTTCGAATCGATGCGGTAATTAAGCGTAATAATGTAGTAATTAATAATAGTAAAGACACACAAAAAAGAGTCTCTTGCATTATAATGTGGTCAATCATTAATAATTATCCTTTACATTTTTTGGCAGTATATGTACAACTAATACAATAGTGTAGTTTTGTTGTGTTTGAAACCTAATGAAGTTTTCCAAACAGTTCTTTGTTTCATATAACATGAATTCCCATAGTAAGGGAATTTTTCAGAATCTAATGACTGCATTTTACAGGGATACTTGAATCGATAAAGGGCTATTAAAAAAACTCTGATTTATTATAGCTTGCACTTTTCGATAATTAAAAAAAAAAAAAAAAAAGAAAGAAAGAAAAAAAGAAAAGAAAGTAAAAAAAAAAAAAAAAAGAGAGAGAGAGAAAAATTTTTTTTGTTTTGTTTATTTTGTCGGAGAAGGAAAACTGAAAACAATGGGTAAAGAGAATTTTCTTTGACGTTTAACAAGATCTTCGATTTAAGTAATCGGCTGTCGAAAGCAATGAATAGACCTGTAGTCAATACATGGCTTCATCTGGCTTTTCCTGTGTACAGCAAAATCAGTGTTTTGTTGTTAATATTTTGACACAAGCAAAGGAGGACAATGAAAAGATGCTCAGATCTTTTATTCGATTATATGATTATATCACTTCTTTTTTTTTAGGTAAAAGTAATTAAAATACAGTTGTTTGTCTTTATTTACAACCACTGACTTCAAAAGCAAGAGAAAAAATTGTATACATACATATATATATTATATATATATACACTAATGTCCATAATGCAAAATCAGGCAAAGGAAGAGGTAGAAGCAAAACAAATTTGACTTATTTGTAAAGCTTATTTATTAAACAAAAGGTAAAGAGCAAAAAAAAATGCTATAATATTAAAAAAATTAGCGATTTTTTCTTCCTGGAGCAAATTACAAAAAAAAAAAAAAAATCTATTTACAATAAACCAATATTACATGGTTGGTATAATTGTTAACACATTGTATATCTCCCAGACGATGCAATACAGTCCGTAGAACGCCTAGGCATGCTGAGTATCAAATTATCGATCTGATCTTGGGGGATATTACACCACTCAAAAAGCAAAGCTCTCCGAAGGTTCCGGTAGACATGTAGGAGGAGGTTGACGGGCAGCAACTTGTCGGCCAAGCATGTCCCACACGTGCTCAACTGGATTCAAGTCCGGTGAGAATGCTGGCCAGTCCATACGGGGTATATCTTCCGATTGAAGGCATTCGCTTACGATGTTTGCACGGTGAGGACGGGCGTTGTCATCCATAAACACAAATTCTGCGCCTATGGCGCCCCGAAACAAACGTACATGTTGTTCCAGAATGACGTCCGATAGATTTGGTTTGTCATGGTTCCAATTTGAACATGCAGGTCAGTTCTGGAACCCAGAATAATTCCACCCCAAACGAGCACTCCTGCACCACCGTAACGGTGTCGTTCAACGATGTTTTCTTGGTGGTAACGGGTACCTGGAGCTCTCCATATGAAAGTCCGGCAAGAATCAGACTGCAAGCTAAACCTGGACTCGTCGGAAAACATCACACAAGTCCACTGTTGCGGTGTCCACAATGCATGCTCTCTACTCCAGGCTAACCGCAGGTGACAGTGAGTTGCAGTAAGTGGAACGCATCTGACAGGTCTACGAGCATATAGACTAATCTGCCCTAAGCGTCTGTACACGGTCTGCCTTGAAATTGTCGTACCAGTGGCTGAAGAGAGCTGACGAGACAAGTCTGAGGCTGTGCTCCGCCTGTTTCTTTTGGCAGTAACTGCCAAATACCGGTCCTCATTCGGCGTTGTAACTCTGGGGCGACCTGTGCTGTAACGTCTACGCACATTACCATCATCTTGGAATCGTTGCCAAAGCCTGGAGATGACATTCTGGGCAATTCCAAGTTCGTCTGATAGTTCCAGTTGGGTACGCCCACATTCCAGACCGCCGATAATTCTACCACGTAAAAAATCATCCAAATGCGTGCTTTGTGTCATAACTATTCGGTTATTGCACTGAAATGCGTATAAAGCGCCTGCAAACAATTTTACTTCTTTGCCTCTATTCCTTATATATCACTCTCTTACACTCTCGTCCTTGTGACGTACCATCGGTGTCATCTGGTTACTTCCTGAAATTTGCATATGATTCTTGAAGATGTGTGTAGTGATTTTACAGGTGATATATTTATTTTAGAGTTCGATTTCCGAGTGACTCCGAATTATCCTTAATTTATGGACATGAGTGTATATATATGATATTTTAATACGTAGAAGAAACCTGGTTCTTTTAATTTCCATTAGTCGACATGGCTGAAGGTGAAAGCAAGATCACGAAGCTAACAAAACTCAGCTTGAAATACACAATCTTTATTTTCACGAATATCAAATCATTTCTTTGTAGACAATATACTTTTCGATCATAGTTGAATACAATAATTTTTACCTACACATTTTAAAAACGTAATACGTCATGTTAGACAAGTAAGTGTACCATCGCAGACGTTTTACATGACTGGAGAAGTTCCAAAGAAGAAGTTAAAGTAATTGCTTGCGACGCAATTTTTATTTCAATCTAGGCAGGTGGTACAGCTAAGAATGGTACAGCTAAGCTGTGATTGGTTAATTTTTAGGTTTTAGTTCCCTTTTGCAAGCAGCGTTATGTAACTTGGAAAGATCTCAAATTTGGGAGAAGAGAAGAGATTAGGGGGAGAACATAGAATTTAGAATAGTCAAATTTAAGGTCGCCAATAATTTCTTAGCGCAGCCATCGTATTTTATGATATCTTACATATATGATATCTTACATATGTCACAATTCCGGGAATATAGAAAAGGTTTTAACTTGCAGAAATACGATAAATTTCTATGTACATTGATTCTTAAAATTAAGACGTACGCAGTTTAGACGAGGAAGCAAAGCAAGGAGCTTTTAGCACGGTAGAAGCTAGCAGAGGAAGTAATGCAGAATTAATGACGTAGTTACCTCGCCAGAGGTTTTATACACCAAAGTAAGTGCAATTCTAGAAACAAGCAATGATTGGTCAAAATTAGTTTTGGTTACCTTTTTTAAGCAGTTTTATGTAACGTCGAAAGATCTCGAATTTGGGAGAACGGATGAATTTAGGCGGAGAGCACCAAATTTAGAATGTTAATTTTGAGGTAGCCAATTATTTTTTAAAAGCATCCATCGTATTTTGTTATATCTGTATCCGGTAATCTATCTATATATAGATTACTGGTTAAACGTTGGATTTACTTCTTATATATATATATACTTTTTTCAAAAATAAAACGAGGAAAAACAGTCAGCTCTTAATTAGCACAAAAAAAGTTTGATTTTATTTATGAAAGAGCTTTCGGTACATAAAATATTTCACATTTAAGTCTCAAATAATTTTTTTTGGGGGAGGGGTAAATTTTTAATTGGGAAGGGTGACTTTAACCTTTTAATACTTATGTTGTATTTGTTGAACTTATCTATTTTATCGACCATGACTAGTTTATAATAATAATATAATACTTATGACAGGTTTCCAATAATGCCATAACTTAATTCTTTTATAATAGTTCAAGAGGTTTTCAAATAACAGTGTTTAATCAGTTACCCTTACACAAAATAGTTTGGTGAAAAATTATACTTTTTTCCTCAGTTATTTTCAGGGGAGGAAGGGTATAGCCCATTTTTCTCTCCAGGAATTTTCTACACTAATATTTCAAGTTAAAGCCAGGTTCTTATGTATCTCGTATGGAAAAAAAAAATTCAACAAACATTTGACGTGTGAAATACACGAAACAGTTGTTATCACTGGTTAACGACCTGGTGGGACTTTTACGAGTTACTACTTAAGTAAGCGAGTCATAAAAAGCAGAATTCAGAACACATTTGACTAATAATGCATGTAACAACACATTTCAAGGTGAATCTCATCAAAATGCACCCATGAAGATGCTTTTCAACATGCTGCGTTTAAGACAGGAAGAAGGTTAACCCAGACACGTCTAGCAGGAAGAACAAGCTTTAAAATCAAATTCTTGGGATATGCATGTCCTTTTTCAATAGCTTATTGCTCTCATTAATTGCGTAACTATTTCCCTCTTACCTCCAGAGCAGAGAAAGACCCAGCAGGAGGTGATTAAAGCGAGAACACTGAGTCGTGGTATCAAATGGTAATCTACAGGTAATATGCACTTTTACAGTTCTGTAACAGGTTTTTCAGTTACTTCCTAAGTACATAAGTATGCTTGCCGTAGCTTGATGCTTTGTTTCGGTATAGAAATAGTCATGCTTAAAAGCAGTCCAAAGATATTTGATCTTTTGTCAATAATTAAATTCCCTCATTTTGAAATATATTATATCTTGAAGCTCTGTTGGTTGATCTGTGATCAAGCTGTAAGGACTAAGGATCTCAATCAGTTAATTTTTTTAATGGAGTTGGAATTTTTTCGTTATAGGATAACACACGCCAAACAGTTTTCTACAGAAATATACAGGGGTTGGACAAAAATATGGAAAAACCTTTAAAAAAACATGTTTCTTTGCTTAATATGGTGTAGGAAACCCGTTGGCATCCAAAACAGCTTGCAGTCTTCTCGAAATGGATAAATACAGATCCTGTATGTTTGCCAAGGGAATATTATACCATTCTTCCTGCAAAACGGTGGCAAGTTCAGATAACGATGTTGGCGGTGGATAACAAAACGCACTTTCCGTTCCTATGTAGACCACAAAGGTTCGATAATATTCAGGTCTGGTGACTGTGGTGGCAAGGGGAGATGGGACAACTCATCCTCGTGCTCAGAAAACCAGTCCTGGACAATGTGAGCTGTGTGAACAGGGGCTTTGTCGTCTTGGAAGACACCATCACCATCGGGGAACAAAGTTTGTACCATGGGATGAACTTGATCGGCCAAAATGTTCACATAAGTCTTGGCAGTCATGTGCCCTGACACAGTTATCATGGGGCTAGCAGAGAACCACGATATGGCTGCCAAAACCATAACAGAACCCCCGCCATGTTTCACTCTTGGCAACAAGCAGTCTGTATTATACGCTTGAGATGGTGTTCTCCAGACGTAAACTCGGCCAGAAGTGGGAAACAATGTGAAAGAAGACTCGTCAGACCATATTAGTCGCTTCCACTGCTCTATAGTCCAGGCCTTTATGACTTAAACACCACCTTTTCCTGTTACGGGCATTAGCATCACTGATGAGTGGCTTCTCAATTGCAGCACGGCCAGCAATTCCCTGTTTATGAAGCTCCCTTCTAATTGTTTTGGTACTCACAGGGTTCGGTAACACAACATTTATTTCAGCAGTAACTTTTGCATCTGTGGTCTTCTTATTTTTCGTCACAATTGCCCTTAATGATCGTCTGTCACGACACTCAGGACACACTTTCGTCCGCGCTGTGATTTAGCAGATGATGTTTTTCCGCTTTTCAAATATGCGGAATAAATCTTCGATACAGTACCTCTTGAAACACTAAACACCTCGGCTACCTTGCTTACGGAAGCACCTACCATACGTGCTCCAACAATTTGCCCACGTTCGAAGTCTGTTAACTCTGACATAATGCAATGACAACCTCACATAACAGTACTCCGACAACAACTGAACTGTTTAGCACATTTACGAAGTTGTATAGGTGGCGTCAGTAGTCAAAAACGCCAGCGCCACCTACATATTTCATTAAAATCAATCTTTCTTTTCAAACATGCATTTCACAAGGTGTTTCCATATTTTTGTCTATCCACTGTATGTACTCCATTGCTGCCCCCAGTGCTATTGGCCACTATTAAATTAAAATGAATTACCCTTATTTCTTATAACATAATTCCTGTTTTTAAAGTAAGTATTATTAATAAAGCGTTTCAAACGATAAGTAACGACGATTACCTATTGTCTGAAACGAAATAATAAGAGGCAATAAATATAAGAAAAAATTATATTGTAGAAACTTAGACAGCGCTGAATGCTGAAATGTTGATTCCTAATGAATAGGGAACTTAGCAGCCGAGGCAGATTAAATATTCATCTTCATTTCAGTAAACGTGCTGAAACCACATACAACAATTCGTGCCTATTTCAAAAAGTTTACATTTTGATAGCTTTGCGAAAAAAACAAAAGAACAAAAGTGGCAAGCAGCAGTCCAGCTAGGCTGAAGTGCAGAAAGCAACTAAGTTGTGTTCAGGATGAAATCCTATTTCCGAATGAGTTAGTTCTGTTTTACAATGCATTTTATTGGATAATTAATACTGCTGTAAAATTATTATTGGTTGTTTTGAGTGTTTGTTCCATTTACATCACCAGCGTTATGTGAGAATCATATGATATGGCATTTTCTCGAAATGACTCAATGCAGAAAAGGTATTACTGTTTTTAGAACAAAGAGGGGGAAATACTCAAATTAAAAGAAAACATTAAGGGGCAATTGCTAATTTAAATTATACATATATATATTTATCTTTCTTACATATTTATGCACATACAGAAAGGTGTAAGTGGTGTGTATATTCTGCGTGCTTTAAGATTAATTTTATAGTTGCTGATGCATGCGGTAATATCATATCAAACTAACTATTAAAATCAACATCTTATTTCTTATTTAGCATTGCAAATACTGTATTTATAAGCAACACATCATTTAAAATTTAAACGATTCGAAACGAATTCGGAGATGCAAAATTCAAGGGTTGCATCCTGTCACAACTCCGTAGAAAAATAATACAAATTTTTCTGTCTTTCAGAAAGAATGCATTTAACGGATAGAAAAGTGTGATAGCTGAAATAAATTATTTTTCGCATTAATGTCTTCTAATCAGCATTTGTAGTTTACTCAGTCTACTGCTCATCTACACAATAAACTCTCTTGACCTCATACTTTCTCATCAGGTTCTCAGCTAGAGATATGAGGCCCGTTGCAGGGTCTTAAATCTCGCACATAGCTTGTTGGGTTTCTTTTTTTTTTTTCCCCGGTGAATTTTGATGTCTTGTAGCGGCTGTCAAAGTCATGTGCACCGCATCTCTAGTTACCATGGCAACGGCAGCGGATGCTGCCTTCGTGACAGCTGTAGTACAGAACGCGCTATCAGGTCGTTCACGCAGAAAAAGTATCAGAAACTGCAGTGTTAAGTATGATGTCAGTAGACGTCTTGGCTTGCGAGTAGAATTTCCAATCTAGTCCCTCACCTTCTGTAAGAACTTGGGCCGTAAAATTAAAAATATCTTTCAGGAATGCAGGAAATGTATATTTATTGAACGAAATGTGATTAGAATAATGCTGGTCGGATTATAATGATGAAATGATTTTATTTTTCTAGTAAAAACAGCGTAAACATCAAATGCTATCTTTCTTTTTCTTTATTTTATCTTCCAGATTATAACACTACGTTGCAAATTATAATACTACGCTGAAGTTTTATTAACGTTCACACTATTAGTGTAATTAACGAAGAAATGTTTCTAGCTCCCATGTTACCTACAACATTAATATATTCTTCTAGTAGCATCATCGGCATGAAAAAATAAATAAACAAATAAAAAATTTTTAAAATGATAAAATTCTGTGACAACATGTACACTGCAATTTCAAGTATTCCTTTCTTTTTAATTTTACCCAAAGGATAATGTACTTTTCAATATTATATTGATATTTTTAGATTTATACTGTTTTCAAACCAAAGAAACATTCAAGTTTGAAGAAAATTAAATATTTTAGGAGCCGATTTCTACTTTAAGGTTACGTAGATGGGTTTGCTTGTAACAAATATTTGGAATAGCACTGTAAGCAGCATTGGTTTTTTTTAGCTTTCTGTTCAGTTGTCATTAAGTCTTATAAAAACCATTCTGAGTAATAATAAAAGATAATTGAATTAACGTATGGACGTCTATCCATTATTTCGAAAATCCGAAATGTTCACTCACTCACGATGACTTCTAGAGCTGACTCCTAGAGCTGTTTATCAATCCTAATTCTTTAAACATATTAAAGCTTTCCAGATGCAAGCGGTTTAACGATATAAATCATCTATGTGCTTTCCATTTCAGGGTAAGGATATAAATTTATAAGACATCAAGCTGTCGTTTAAAGATTAGATTCCAGCTAACTCGTATATGTACGAACTTTCTGCATCTGGTAGAAAACTTTACTCAAACTTTACTGCATATGAGAAGAAAGGTATCATTATTAATACCCAAAAGACAAACGAGACCAGCGGGAAGCAGAACCTACTTGCTTGGACTCAATTCTAATTTTTTAATGTCATTTATAATACATGAAATATTTACTTTTCAATAGCTACTTAGTTATGTAATTTCATACCGAGAAGAATGCCTAATTTCTTAGTTCTTAACTGGCGTAATAAGAGTGGAAATACAAATCGCGATCAAAATTCTAAAACAAGGAAAAGTGACAAACAAAATTAGATATCGAAATAGAAAGGAGAATTAAAAAAAGAAAGGTAAATAAAAAATAACAGAAAGAACAAGGAAGGCATAACAGACAGTTTCGTAGGATAAAAAGAGTACGCCATGTTTAGTTTAAAGCGGGTATTTGAAGCATTGTCTTAGTTGTCAATCAAGTGAGAATTTCACGTGTGCTTGTTTGTCACGAAGGACACTGACGTCCGACTCACGTGAAAGGAAGTTAGCGCTTTATTTCTCCGAAACTACTTCCCCCCCCTTTCTCTCGCCTTATTTCTCTGACATTCTTTTCACTGATACGTAAGGAAGACTGCTGAAAAAATTATCTTCCTGTTTCTTTTTCATTTTTTTTTTCTCTTAAACAAACAAAACAAAAAAAAAAAAAAAAAAAAAAAAAAAACTATAAGGGACCATCATAAAATATTCAAATATTACGTTTAGCTGAGACTCCTCGGAAGACACGCTATTTTTCTGTCTCAAAAACGTCTACATTTAAGGAAAAACTGTGATTTCATTGCTGTTAACGGATAAATTCAAGGGGCGTTTAATTATAAATATGTTAGATTAAGATTATTGGAATATGGCAAAGCACACAAAGACTATCTGCTTTAGAGAAGGCATATTTTCGTATTCATGTCACATACGGGGAAAACCATTACCCAGGACCGGTATTATCCCGTTCGCCTAGGATAGAACGTGGGTCAAGCTCCTCACAATATGCAGCATTCTTCACCACTCCGCCACAGGTAGGGTAATTATAAATGGGAATGCAGCCATCTGTCACTGCAATACACTTGCTCCTGCCCCTAGGAAGTTCCCTATTTCCTAGAAAATGAAAGTTCTTTGACTGAATGTTGACCTATACTATACAATAACCTGCTTGACTCACCAGCGGTAGAGAGGTAAAGTTGCTGAACACTGGAAATTCAGTCCAGGGTTCTAATCCCGAGGAACAGGCTGGCTGCATGGGCGATTTCGTCATGTATGACATGCATACCAAATAGTTTTCCTTAGACAGTCCTCCACAAAGGAACCCTTGCCCTAGGCAGATAGCCCCGAGTGCTTTGCCATAATTAAATAAACCAAACCTGCTTATTAGACTTAAATTTCTTTTCTTACGAAAATTCTTTGCACGGCCTTAATGAAGAAAGAGATGGTCTGATTGTGCTAAATCACTTCCAAAAATAATTTTCAGTTCATCAGAAATATAAGACGATTTGTTGCACAACACTATTGCTGGCATCCTATTGATTATAGTTAATATGGGTGATGAAAAGAAACACTAGAACTGCTATTAATAAGTTCAAATATGGACATGGTTTGGCTAAGAGCCAGGATTTCGTTAATTCTTTACAATAATGTCACGCGAAAATTACTGTTTATACTTGAATGACTCTTGCTGTTGTTGTTTACCAATCTCACTTATTTGACAAAGGTCATCACAGGCCCACGACATTCAACGTGACAAGAAGTCAAATAATGCATCTGTCATTGGCAAGAGCTTTAAGCACCATATAGGTGGCAGCCTGACTTTAGCTCAATTCCACCCCCAGTTTTGAGAGAGAGCACACCGAGAGTTACGGGTCTGACGGTCTCCCAGCCCTCTTCTCCTACTACTAACTTCTCGAGAGGATTTTCGGTTTTCTTCCCGTGCCGCACAGCCACTATACATTTACAAACATCCATGCCTTTCCCGGGATTCGAACCCGTGCCCATCGGTATGGCAGTCAGAGTCACTAACCACTAACCCGCTTGAACGGCAATGTCCCTTGTATTTTGCACACAGGATATAACGCATTAATAAATAACTCTTACCTCACGTTTTTAATTCCATAATCTATTTTGATCCCCCTCCATAGTCATATATTTTAATCTCAAATAAATGAAAACAAAATGGTAAAAATTAAAAATTGCATAACATACGTACCGGCAAAGACCTCTGATATATCCAAACTTTTAGTGAATGCTTGGCTTAGAAAGCAAAAAACAGTTGATGTTAATTTTATGTTAAAATTATTGCAACGGAATCAAAATAACTAGCACTGAATTTCATTGCCATACTGTGCAAGTGAAAGTGCAAATACTTATCTTGCTAGCGTTATCAAGTCAGATGTAATATAGCTACAAAAATCTACGCAGTGATTAGTAGCAAGTTTTGGTGAGCACTGACACTGCATATGTCATGAAGAATAGAAAACTAGAGTAAAATTTAGATTATGAATTTCAGTGAGATCGTATCAGATCTCCTTTATGAATGCAGATATACTGGATAATAATTTAATGTCGAAATTAATCCAATGAAATTAAAATAATTGGCATTTTTTGAAGTTACAGTACTCATCAGCATCCTGCTGCAATCATTTACCTCGTGTACATTAGACGCTATTTCTTAGTTAGAAAACGTTACGTTAGACGCTATTTCTTAATACAATACAGCACATTAATTTAAAGAATATGAAAATATATGAGGAAACAAAGATTCCACGAAAAATCATAGCAAAGAGAATGAATTTTAATAGAATCATATCACCTCTCCTCTCCTAGTAGCTATGTGTTAAATTTATTAGCTTATGTGAGATAAATGCGGTATTAAATCCTACTCATGAATGAATCATGAAGAAGCATTTATTTGTATGCAGAACACACGTATGACACTTGAAAAGAAATTTGAAGAGATTAGATTCAGGTAAATGCCATAGTTTCATGCTGATTACCTATCATAAAGTGGCAAATTTTAGCAATACATTCAATCAACCATATTTACGTATAATTTGTCTATCGGAGTGATAAAAACAATTGATTATATTGAATTTAAATATGAGTTAGTGGAACGTAGGAAAATATTTAACTTTCATATAACAGTTTTTAGCTTTTACATACATTTTTATAAAAAATAAATCATTTCCATATTTGAATGTACTACATGATCTGAGGACTTAGTAATTCATTGAACTTCCTAATGAAAAGTACTGAATTTGTGTTCTGAATCAGTTACTGAACTTCCTGATGAAAAGTACTGAATTGTGTTCTGAATCAGTTACATAATTTCTCGCCATTAATAAAGGGTGTCCCAAAATTAACGCAAGATTTGAATTCAATATAAAAGAGAGGTTTTAGTTTTTAGTCTATATTTATTTTTTAAGTGAATCATAAAGTACATAGGATAGGGTTATTTATGGAATAACACATCGGGCAAATGGCCTCCACGGCTTTGTTGGCACATACGCACCCTTTCGTCGAAATTTTTCATGACCTTTCTGCATAATTGTTGCTGAATTTCGTTGATGCAGCGTTTAATTTCCTCTTGTAATGCACGTGGAGCTGTGGGCCTTTGACTTCAAATAACCCCACAAGAAGAAATCTAATGGTGTTAAATCACATAATCTAGGGGGCCAATTCTGATCACCGAAACGAGAGATTACTCGATCAGGAAATGTCTCATGCAGTTATTGAATTGTTTCATTGGCTGTATGGCATGTGGCATCGTCTTGTTGAAACCACATATTGGCCACGTCAAAGTCATCCAATTTCGGCAGAAAGAACTGTGTTATCATGTCGCGATATCGAGCACCATTAACAGCTGCTGCTTGACCAGCCTCATTCTCAAAAATATATGGTCCGATGACGCCTCCTTCCCAAAATCCGCACCAAACAGTAACACGTTGTGGGTGCATTTGTTTTTCGTTAATCATACGTGGGTTCTCCGAACCCCAAACACGACAATTTTGGTTATTAACAAAGCCATCGAGGTGAAAATATGCTTCATCGCTTAGGTTTATTTTGCTCAAAAAACCAGCATCCACTTTTTGATGATTAATAATCCATTCCACAAACTCTCTTCTCTGTTCATGGTCATTTGGTTTCAGTTGTTGTGTTAAATGAATTTTGTAAGCATGAAGACACAGATCTTTTGTGAGTATACGCTGTAGAGAGCTTCTTGAAATTTGCAAATCTTGTCCACGATGTCGAATTGATGTTCTCGGGTTTTCAACAACACTTTCACGCACTGCTTCAATATTGACATTTGAACGGCTTGGTTTTGGACGACCGGTGTGTTTAGCGTCTCCAACTGATCCAGTCTCCACGAATTTTTCAATTAATCTTTTCACAGTTGATGACGTTAAAACACTATTTTTACCATATTTTGTATAAAATTTTCGAACTGTGGCCGCCAAGCATTCATTATTTTAAAAATATTATTCAATAATGAAGTTAAGTTGTTGTATCGTATAACGCTCCATTTTCACTAACCCTAAACTCTTGGCTCTCAAACTGTTCTTTTTTCAGGGTTGCCAACAACTTAATGCAAAAATGGCGCCAAATTCAAATCTTGCGTTAATTTTGGGACACCCTTTACCTCCCAATAAATTCCTTTACATTAATGAACTTAAATGAAAGCTACTAAATACTACATTTAACAACTGCTGCCGACATATATGGATACATTAACTAGGGAAGTGATCCTAGCAAGCCGTTGCAGAGAAGCATTTTTGATCACAGTGATTTTTTTGTTTCACTTTGTTTGCATATATGTTTACAAGATAGGAGGTTTACAGCTGGATTTCTATCAGTGTCAGCAAATAATGCGCTAAAAGCTGTATTTTGCAATACCATTAGGCCATTAAACAAATACATGAGTTGATTAGCATATATGCATTGCGCACAAACATGGTAAACATTCCTAATTGCTTAAGTTGATCACTAAATAAATAAATACTTTCATCATCATTTATATCTCGCGCTAGAGTGAAAACAGTAAAACAAGCATTGCAAAAAATAAAATTCCCGTTCTTTTTTTCTTTTCTCTCGGTCGTTCACATTCAACACGTCTAAATTGTTTTTCATCCACAGCACAATTATTTCAAATAACAGTAATAGAATTCCCTATTTTTTAAGCAGCTAATTACAATAATTATTACTACTAATAGCGCTTATGACTGATTAAATGAAGTACATCAATATCAGTTAGTCCATGCTATTTCTTTTATATATATAAATAAATTTTATTTAGATACTGTCTATGGTATATAAAAGACAAAATAATAAGGGTAACATATATATATTAAAATAGAAATTGAAAAGCTAATAAGTAAAGTGTGGTAAGACCTATTTGGTCTTAAAAATTTTGCGCAAAATGCTGCAAATGTTAAAATGTTAATATTTTTTTAAAAAATACTGCGTTGAACTATTTCTTGGAGCCACAGCTCCTGGTAACTTTTTAGCGAGCTCTCTACAATATTTCTTCCTATTACATATATATATATATATATATATAAGACAAAATAGTAAGAAATCTAGAACCAAATTCACAAAGACATGAAATCAAAACCAGTAAAACCAGTTTTAAAAACCCAAGTTAAACCACGTAACCAGTTTTAAAGAAAAACTGTAATACTGTTTTAAAAACTAATATATATTTGTTACGAATTTTGTATATATGTAAATAACTTACCTGAAGTTTTATTTTTTTATAGAATGTGACATGAAGTGCTTGAGAGAGACTATGCTCTACCGGAAAAATAAGATTACAGGGGGCAAAACTTTGAGTAAATGGATAAAGCGAGATATCACCAAGCTGGCGACGGTTTTGGCAACCCATTTTTACCTCTAAAAGTTTCAACTTGGTGACCATTTGGCGACATTTTGTTTCGGTCGCTGTATAATTAATTGGTACGGACTGTGATTGAATAAATGTAAAAGATCCGTATATGTAGCTGTAACCGTATCCAGCCCTCGTACGCTTTCCAGTAACTTCGAGAAGCGGAAGATACTAGAGATTTCTCGGAGGTCGAAGGAAATCTATATAAACCGGAGACAGCATTAGTCTTTAAGTAGTTTAGTTCAGCGTGAGTTTTGGAGTACTGAGATATCTCCGTGTTAGCCTCACTCTTTAAATACGCTTTGCATTGCTCTTTAGATGCACTGTGCGTTGTGTTTAACGTTCTCAATAGTTTGATGTGTAACTACTGATTCTTACTGATTCTATTCTGTGATACTGTGTAGAGCTGTACGAGTATTTTTGTGAAAATGGTAAAGTAAATTTCATCAAGCTATAATGGGTTCTGTGTGAATTCAATATATTACGAACCCATATGCGCTCTAAATAAAAATTATAACCCCTTTTTACCCTGAAAGGGATTATAATTTTTATGTATTTCATAAAATGAAATTTTTCTTCAATTATATACACTAACAACCAATTTCAATTCAGCTGTCGTCTGGCTCTTTCAGAATGTTGCATTTAAAGCGAAAATTATCCAATTTTAAACTTTTCTTCTAAAAATAAATAACGCATTATTCGTGGGTTGAAAGATTTCCCTTCCCTTTGCATTTTGAAAGTTTAGCATTCAAGAGCCTTGGGATTTTAAATTAGGGGTTTCTTCCTTTCTTATTATATCACTTTTAAGATATACCATATCTAGTTGCACTTCTGCAAAATTTTGAATGACTCAGCTCTACTTAACAAGCTTTCTTTGAACCTCCGAATAGAAGACTGAAACAACAAACATGATGGAAAAATAAATAATAATAATAATAATAAAAGTTAAACTTTTATACGGTCTCATACATTCATTACCTTTCAAAAAACCGCCCGAGTTAACGCTCAGCCCACATGGCAGAATGTAGGAACTGCTATTTAATTCTTTTGCTTTTGACTGAAACGAAACGAAATATGTAACCACAACGCGCCTAATTTTTTTAAGATGGCCACCCGCCATGCCGTAAATACTTAAACGTTATGTATGCTTTTCTGATAATTATCTTCAACAGATGTTCAATGATGATATTTCATATTTCAACTGTTTACAATGAATTTATTTCTGTATATTAAAAAATACCACAAAATTATTAAATGAATTAATTTTATCAGCAGGCACAACGACTGAATATAAAGGCACTGCTACTACACCGAGAGACTATAAGGGAGGGAGGAGAAAAAAGAAATCAGAAATAATCATTTTAATGTTCTAAGGGAGAGAAAGCTTTTCAGCATACATTCTTTATTACATCTACCTTCCCCTAAAGCAATTACTCCCAAAGAAAAAAAATCAAATCAAACGAACAAAAAGTAAACCTGAGGGTGAAGAAAGCGTGCAGTCTTTGACCTTTACATGGGGAAAGCCGCAGGGGGGGTAGTGTATGGACTGGTTTCTTTTACACGAACTCTTTAAGAGAATATAATGAGCAGGAGCTACCAATCCAACAGTCAGCGGAAAAACTAAACTGTAGCTAGAAAATGTGGTCTTGGACCCGAAACACCGGACAAGAGACTGGCAACGTTTTACAAAATAAATAAATAACAGAAACAGTCATATTTCATTAATACACTGCATAAAATAATGCATTAAATAACAATCTTTCCTTGTTTTATTTTCTTAGAACGGAACCTTCGGAAATGTAGAGTTCCGTATAGTGCTGCTGTTAATACCTAATGAATTCTCGTGAGCTCTTTCTTCTTCGTTGTTCGCATACAGAAAAATACTTTGACCGCATTAATGAGAGAAGTATTGCATCATCGCGCGTTATTACAAACACGGTAACCTGGCCAATTTACATTAAAGTAAAGGTTACGGTACGAATATATTTGGTACGAAGAATTTTTTACGATATTTTTAATTAAAATTTCATTGAAGCAAGGTTCGTATTCGAATCATACTTCAGCAAAATTAACAAAATGTCGGTATTTTTAGGTAGTCATAAAATGTCACGAAATTTGGAAATGAATTATATGGTGCTAATGTTATTATTATATCTATAGAGACCTCCAACAGACTAGATGTGAAATTTATGCTCATCTTAACTAGAACATTTCCATCCATATTTAGGAAATGTGACTAATAAAATTTGCTGATTTAACAATAACAACGCCGTTCAAATGGGATAGTAGTTAGTGACGCTGAACCGAAGGTTCCACGTGCGAATTATGGAGAAAGCACTGATGCTTGTAAATGTATAGTGTCTGTGCGGCATGGGGCTAGCCGAAAGTCCTCTCCGGTGGTTTGCTGGTGGGGAAAAGGACACGAGAGCCTCGGACCCGACCCCCGGAGAGTTACCCTTCAAAATTGTGGTTGACCTGAACAAAGTCGTATTATTCACCTAAATGGTGCTCAAACCACATGCCAACGACAGACAGGATTTCGTACTTCTTGCCACGATAAAATTCGTGAGCTTGTTCTGATTAGGTCAGATTAGAGACAAACAAAAAAAGGGGGAAGGAAATTTTATTTTAACAAGCAACTAAAGCGTGGGTTTCTATAGAAAATAAAATCCTATCACAATTAACACAAATATCAGTTCAATAAGAAAGTAGGGCAACATAAAATTCATGTAACGTAAAAGGAAGGGGAGACTGAAGTTATTTTGAAGGGGCAAAGAGGAGCTGACGAATTAATTTTATGAACTATTACAAAAAAGATGACAATTTTGTTTTCCCATTCTTCTCAAAAACAAAAATAGTGATAAAAGAAAATAAACATTTATTTAACGCTGAACGTTTGTTTTTTCCTTTATTTATTTATTTGATAGTTTTGTCCTTATTTAACTTTAAAAAAAATAAAGTAAACCCAATAAAAGACAAATTATGGGTATTTTTTTTCCAGTTTAGATGGACAAAGTTTAAATACAAGAAAGAACCAGATTTTAATCTTTCAGCAAGTAAAATTGCACTGGTTCTGTTCTTGGTTGCGTTTGCTAATACTATTGTAATGCTACAAATGCATAAATGTTAATTATTGGTTCTAGCACAGATAGCATCACATTGCTGCACAGTTTTGTTCTGCAAAAGCTAGGGAACACAGAAATAAGTGTTCAACAATGATCTTAAAAAATAGGTAAATGACATAACACTGAAAGTACAAGTCAAGTTACATAATTAATCTAAGCTTATGAGTTAAAATAATTAATCTAAGCTTATAAGATAATCTTTACTTACAAAAATGGCTAGCATTTTGTAGGAAAGGGAGCATACATAATATAACACATAAAAATTAGTTCAAGAAGTTTTGCATTGGGGGGGGGGAGAAGGCAAAAAAAAAAAAAAAAAAAAAAAAAACTTAAAATGTATTTGTCACTGACGTACTCATTCAATGAAGAATCACTGTCACTCAAATATATGAACTGATTTATTTCGAAATAAGGATATTCCGTTACTACGCTACTACTGGTGTTTTCATATACACAGTTTATTGAGCATTTAATGGCTACTTTAGAAACAGGGAATTCAATACGATTTTTTCCTTACACAGTTAAGTGCATTTAAAAGGAATAAACCCAGGAACTGTTTCCCACACAGTGACAGTTCGAGAAGCTGAAGCTTAGGTTTTGTATTCTTTTCTTGAATGTACAGGTTCAAAAAATTTTACATGACTTCAGACTATGAATAATAAGTAAGTCTTGTAAATTTGAGGGAAATATTCTGTTTTGGATTATATAAGAATGAAAGACAAATTTCCGAGATAACAGCCGTTGCTTCTAGGTGCAAAGGGGCTAGAGATAGCTACCAGTTAAAGATAACAAGATAAAAGAAAAACTGACAGTGAATTCTGATAAGCATTGTTTGTGAAAGGGTTGTGGGTATTTTCTGTCAACACTTCCACTCTTCAGTTGGTATGTGGGCTGGCTCGCGATAAATGCGATTGGTCGGCGAAGCAGAGCGTCTAACGATCCAAAGATGATGGAAGGGGTGTTACCAAGAGATTGCAGCCGCTAACAATGGCCTGGGCGGAACAATAGGGGGAAGAATAGAACGTTGCGCATGCCCATACATCTCTTGGGACGAGAATGGCTGAGAACACGCAACTTTAGCAAGCATCCGGACATCTCAGGAACTCCTTCCTTATTTCTGGACGGCCGTATATTCCAAAATTGTATAATTAGCGACAATTCAGCTTTCAAAAGTAATGCCACATACCTTTTTTTAGGGGGAGGGGAGCACTAAAATACTGCCCCAAAAGCACAATAAACTATTACCGTATATATGCCGCATTTTTTTCCACAAAAAAGCATTAGAAATAGGTATTGCAAACATGTAACAACATAGCAGTGCTTATTTAACAACTGAGTATAAAATCCATTGCTGTCGGGTGAACGTTATATAGGATCGTACAAGTTTAGTTGCGATTGTGGGTCTTGGTGAGATGTGGGATACCGGTACCAGATATAGTGATAATGGCGACGCAGGTAGACAATGACAGCGAATAACAGGTGCTAAGCATAGAAACACATTCCTTTTGACCGATAATAAAAATTTTATCTCAGTGTGCGGTTCTGTTTTCATTTTAGCAGCTTTCACACCTCCAAACGAAAAAAATATTGGATGGTAGACAGCGTGTTCTTCTTTTTTTTTAACGATAAAACTAGAGGTGAGGCTTATACACGCAAGAATACGGTACCAGGTAGCAAATGTTTTTCTTTTTATATACTTCATTGTGTAGAAGTTGGTAACTCGCTAAGAAAACTCGAAACTAACTTTGGCTAAATATCGTCAAATTTTTGTACGTTAAAGAAACGCAAACATTTTTGAAATAATGCTCTAATTACAACTATTATATTGAACCTACTAAGAAGGAAGATTCAGTTTACTTCATTGTTCTCAGCAGAATTTCACGTTCTGCATACTTCTGAATGCTTTATATTGCGGACTGCTTTACACTAATGCCAGTCTGTGCCGCACTGGCACATAGTTCCTTTTTACGAGCATTTTATATGAAAGAATGAAATTTTATATGAAAGCATTTCTTTTTACGAGCATTTTATATGAAGGCTTTTAAGTGAAAATTCGAGTTTCTTTGACAAGATTTTATGAGCTATCGAAAGAAACATTGCAAACATTTTCTGTTCTTTTATAATTAAGCTCTTTTATTAATATTCTTAGTACTAATCTTAACTTTTGCTCCAGAAAAGTCTAATAATTTATTTTTGGGTTCATTATTTCATTCCCAAATAATGAAAAAATAGCTTTGCCTTAATGGAAATTCGGAAAGAAAAAGTGCATCTTAAATACGCAACCAAATATTATCCACAAAACCAATAAAATGGACAACATCGTAGGCACTGCATATAAGTGAAAGCATGTTTATATAATTACCTTGCAGCATTAAAAATAAGATGAAATGTATTTGTAGATCGCATTTAGTTCTTAAATAACTTATCAAAATTGTTATCGCTCATCTTGTACAGGGTGATCCAAAAGTAGCGCAAATGAAATTAAAAAAAATTGTGGACGTTTCAAAAACGATTTTTAATGGCAAATTGTTTCAAAGAATGACACCTCAGACAATTTCAATCGCAGCCTGTTACCCGCAAGTGTACAGAAATGACACAACTGCGCATTTACTGAAGAAATTTGCCAATAATATCCAATTTAGAATTTCACTACTTTTTAAGTTTGATTTGCGCCGCTTTTGAATCACCTTGTAGAATACATATCACGATTTTTAAACTCAATTTGGTGTTTCACTTTAAAACTTTCGTTATGCATTTAGTAAACTAAAATTGAGCTACATATGAAACAACGAAAATTTAAAATACAATACGAAATTTTATTCTTCATTAAAAAATCACCTCTTTTATCCATTATATTTCAAAGTACATTTTTGTGTATGGATTTACTAAAATAACAGTAAGTTTACTGTGTAATATACTGAACTGAGAGAAAAAAAGGAAATATGTCAGCGTACACTCTATCAAACAAAAACTTTTTTTTCATTATTTTTAATGGATTCGTTTCAGTTTGCAATGTGATGTAAAGCTACAAAATAACAGTAATAGTATAAAAAAGCATTTATTTACCTCCGAAACAGACTTTTCTTTTTAATACATACTAAGCGGCAGATTTGATTTAAAAAGCATTAAAAAAATTAAATACAAGTTGTTTTGTAAATCAATTTGATCTAGAAACAAATTTTTCTCCAGTACTTGGAGAATTTCCTTTTTTCTAATTGTCCTTCCGATGAACAGTTTTCAGAATTTTAAAAGAGCCAAATTTTAAACACTTTCAAACTATATGACTTTCGTCACTGCGAAAAGAAAATTAATCGGTATTCTTCATTCCCTTAACAGAAATGACGCCGACTAGCGGCTGGGCGGTAAAGTCGTTGAACGCTTGTAGTTCGGATCCCGGCGAAAGAAATGACTGCATGGTCATTTTCGTGATTTTCCCCCATACGTACTTGTAGACGAGCAAGAATCCTTTGGAAAGTAGTCCACGAAGGCATCCCTCCCGTTAGGTAGAGAGCCCTGGAGTGCTCTGCCGTTATTAAATAAACCAAACACTTAAAAAAGAAGTTTATATAGTATTGCTTTACATTTCGCCTACAAAGCCTACTTTAGTTTTTGGAAAACTAAGTTTAAATAACTCTGCGAATTTAGAAATTACGAAGACTCAAAATATGTTGAAACAAAATTATCATTTCGTAAAACAGTTCCATGAAAGCCATAAATACAATCACTGAATGCTTTAAAATTAAAAGTTAAAATATTTTAAAAATTAAAACTAAATTTAAAATATTTAAAAAAATTAGCTGTAAATTATTTTACAACAAAACAATTAAATTTTAAAGTAAATTTCAGTTTTAAGTAAACCTAAAACTAAGCATTACTATTCAATACAACTTAAGCATTACTATTCAACACAACCGTGTCAAAGTTTGAGCGAGTGAAACACCTGCCTCAGGAAAGTAAAGAAATGAGGCGCAAAACTAAAATTATAATAAACCAAATTTAACGTGAATGGGGTAAAAATATCTAGGTTTACGTAACTCGGGGATCTGCCTGAAACCTGAGGCACAGTTCTGCTATTTAATGTTGAATGCGCATATAAAAGTTAGTAAATCTCAGATATGCGACATAATATTAAAAGTTAAAATAGCAAATTTAGAATACAGCATACTTTTTGCACGTACAAGTTAAAGCAAAGCTAGGTAACTGCTATGTTTCCGTGCCAGAGGAAATTCCGAGAGAGAATGGTGGGTCCAGGGTGCGGGCCGAGAGTCTCCCACCTCTCCTCCCCTACTACTAATCGCTAGAAAGGATTTCGGCTCGCCATTCTCACTGCCCTCTTGTCGCAAAGGCACTATCCGCTTTAAAACATACATGCTTTTACCGGGATTCGAACACGAGCCCTTCGTTATGGCAGTCATCGTCGTTAAAGCATATTTTCTACAGAAAAATATTCATTCAACCGTTTAAATAGAGTTCTAACAACTACGAGAATGTGTATAAATGGCTATATTATCGTCGATAACTACGCTCCAACACCAAGCTTTAATTAGTTTTCAAACATTAAGAACAATCGAATGATCTTTACACGTTTTGCTTTAACAAAAAAACTCAAGAATAATCTCTGTAAAATCACTGATTAATCAAAATCCTTAAAATACTGCACGACAGCGGTCTTTAACAGAATTAGTCTCAGTGATATAGAGGGTGATTAAAAAATGTTGGGCAAAAGTGGAAGGAAGGTAGAGAGGGCCGAAAAGCGGGAGAGAGTGTATGTGCGAAATGACGCGTTTGGGGGGAAGGAGCTGTTGAACGGTAAGTAACTGCTAGATAAGATCTTTATTCTCCGCACGAATTTTGAGCTGCAAATTGGTATGCATTGCCATACGAACTGAAGTTCATCGACACGTATTTTACCCGTTCAACTAAAACGGAGTAGCTACTTAAAATATAAACGACTATTCTAGACTATCTCCTTCGGGTAGCTAGGTATATTGGTGAGCTTCAAGTTTGTGTAACGATGCATACAGCTCGAAATTTGCACGGGAATAACGATTAACACCAACAGAACGTTTTTACCTACCCTGTACCACTTCAACGTGTCTGCAAAATTTGCTTATTTCGTCCTTCTTTCTCTACCTACATTTTCCTTGTGCTGCCTATTTTTGAATCGCCCTGAGAAAGGGTAGCCGTCTAAAAAATACTTTTAAAGCTCGATAATAACGTTAAATACATAACATGAGTGTGAAATACACTCCAAAAGATGAACATCTTAATCTTGCTTGAATGACGAAAGCTTTATCGTATAATCTAGCGCATTTCTTCTATAGCCATCTTGAAAACACTTCGATGAAATTAAATTCGTTATTTTCGAAGCTTTCTCCTAAGAAAACGCAACAGATGCTTTAAAGCTTATGTGTGATAACACACGGCAACTACAGAGTACTCTTCTTAAAAAATATAAAAGCATAAATTACTGATTATGCAAATTTTGCAGTTTATAACGTTTTGAACCCATTACAGAACAGTGGCTCCGAAGATATATAAGGTTTTACAGAACAGACTATATGCAATCTCTTATAATCTATACGAAAAAAAATTTGCTTGCCTACCTTCATCATAAAGGATTACTACAGACTAACCTTCCATACGAAAAATGATATAATAATTAAATTTCCATATGCAAACGAAAATAATGCCACCATTCAATATAAAATGAATACACGAAATTAACGCCATGAATGAATGTACATGAAAGTAACGCCACCCTTCATTATAAAATAAATGCTTAGTATATTACATATGATTTTCATTCGTAAATGTATTATTTCATACGTATGAAGAATTGGGGGGGGAATCTTTTAAGAATAGCCAAAACCTGATACTTCTTAGATTTTAATCGGCTATTTTAACATTTCTTAAGTGCATGATATTAACTCTTTTTGCAGTTTCAAATGAAACCAGTGCAGTGTTATGTGTAGGTAGGTATTGAGCACACACGATATATTAGTTCAGAAAATCTTAAATCATGGCAGAACCTAGAAAGGGAGGGAGACAGCATGCAAGAGACAAAAGATGTAAGCACAATGATTTGTCCGCGAACAGGAAAAGTCAAACATGTAATAATATAATCAAAATTTCCCATTCAGAGGGACCCTGTTAAAAGGATAAGAAACACAAAGAAATTAATTTGAAACGAAATATCCTTCAATACGTTTTATGAAATAAACGACATGCAATCAAATGAAACTCAAAATGATGTCCATTCGATTATTCTGCAAAAAAAGTAATTTACAACAAAATACTTTCAAAAGTTCTTCGATAATAAAGAGCACAGCAATCAAAATGAAATTCATATATGTCTACCTGATTATTCTGCTGTTGTTGGGTCAACAACTGTTCTTTGAGTTGTTGTAATTGGTTGATCATGTCTGTAAGACAGCGTTCTTTTTCCCTGATGTTGTCCCCAGACAAGGCTAAACGGAGGCTGTCACTGTCCATCATGCTCAACGTATTAGCCGCAGGCTGGGAAGGCCCCTCTTTGCTTGTTTGAACAGTAGACGGTGGAGGTGGTGACTCTTGTGGTTGAGGAATACTAAGAAAAATGGACCCATTAGTACTGAACCCGTTAATATTGGATAACAAAATAATATGGAGAATCACAGAGTCACCGTTAGTGTGATAACTAAGTTACACAGTCAAATACTTACCTCAAGTATAGCAAATTAAATTTTATTTTTTAAATTCACAGAAAAATATATTTAATTGTTTCTGGAAGTAGAGGAGGGCTTCATCACAAGTTTGCCAATAATTTGGCTTGAAAACAAACTTCTGCGTATTAATACTATTTTATTTTACCCATATGTCTATTCAGCATCTTACACTACATTTTTCAAGCCGTGGAAAAATATGGGATATAAAGAGGGATTAGTCTGCAGTTAGATTTATCTAATATCAGAATAAGATTTACAAGTGCCTAATATTACGTAGATACATATAAACACTTAAATTAGCCAAGCATACTTAAGGAATACATGTAATTAGCCAAGCAGACTTAAGGAATACAGAATACATGTAAATACATACATACAAAAATAAAAATTTACTTACGCATAAATTCTTATTCATCGATTTATTAATTCCAAAATTTATTTAAATCATATAAGATTTCCTATTTCTTCTGTACTGATTCAACAATAAATAGCATCACATAACATCTAATTTAAGAAGACGAAACTTACCTAAATATAAAAGATTTTACTTGGAATTCATTAATTTATGTAATTCTTATGAACACGTATTTCCAAATTTAATTTTTCCCACATAAAAATTAATGCATATGTGGGCTATATCAATGCTTAGTTTCTAATATAATTGAAGAAGCATGATTACGAGTTTTTTATTACATGGATCCACTATTAATATTAACACGATCATGAATTACTTTTTTCGAGACAAGAAGATGGTACAAAAACCGTTTTATGAATGTTCAAAAAATCAAAAAGATATTAAGTGAGCAATGTAACCTGCAAGAATGTGACAAACAGAGATACAATTAATCTATCAAGTCGTAAAAATCATACAAATTTTTATACTGCTTGCTCTTTATAAGCCTGTCAATGTATAATAAATATTTTGCTTGTGAATATTTAAGAGACAATTATTACAGATAGTTTTCGATCATATTTATATATTTTTCCTAAAGATTATAATGTAATAAGTAACACAGCTTCAAAATAAATGTAATAATAAACAAGCTTCAATAATAAACATGTAATAAGTAACACAATTAAAAAAATAAGTTTAAAAAATCTCTTTTTCCCCCTGATTTTAAGTACACTATGTGCAAAAAATATTTGGATTCAGTTTCATACCCGATTGATTTTAATGCTCACTTTACGCCAAAGAGCACTTGCAGTCAGATCATAACAGTTAAGACCCCACACTTCCATACAAACGAAGGCACTCGAAGGATCTACTCTTTCCCCAAAATTTTTACTTTACCGCTCATTACGCTTAGATAGATGGCATTGCACGTAAGCTTACTTCAATTAATTTATAATCATAATAATAATATTACATTTAACATGAAAAGGGGGAAGAGAAGAAGAAAGAAAGGTTAGATTAGGTTAATAGTATATTAGGCAAAGCAACTCGACGGTTATCTGGCGATGGGGGGGGGGAGGGATTCCTTCGTGGAGGACCTTTTAAGGGAAACCAGCCCCATATCCACGTTACACATGGCGGAAAAGCGCGAAAACCAACCATGCAGGCAGGTTTGCTGAGATTCGATCCCAAGTCGAATTACCAGTGTTCAGTGACTTTACTGCTCGACCGTTGGTCGGCGAAGAAGAAAGAAAGGAAAAAATATAGGTAAACATTCTGAAATACTGAAAAGGAAAAGGTTAAGGAATATTAAAGTAAAGAAAGCTACAATATTCAAACCTTATATTACATATATATTTAAACAAAAACAAAACAAAAAAAAAAAAAAAAAAATGCGCTTTTCAGCTTATTTGTAACTGAACCGTTTATGCTTAAAACTCAGTTTAAAAATTTCTTTGTAAAAATTTAATCAATTAACATGCTGACTTATATAGAAGTTTTTCGAAACCGAAAAATTAAGTGAATTTTTGTTTCGCTCGGATTCGAACTCCGGACCACCCAACTACTAGCAGGACCACTACTAGCACGCGGTAAGGAGAGAGGACATAATTTACAAAGTTACGGGAGTTGAACAATAAATAAGAAACGTATTCTTTCCTAACACAAGAAGACATGATTACATTAACTTGTACACTGTGCACAAAAATGGGGGGCCAGTTTTGTATCTCCCGTTCTACTGGGCCGATTGACAAAATTTAGTTCGCGTTTTCCATGTCTCGAAATCCCAACTTGAGATATATATTAGATTTATATACAACACTACCCTAGCGTAGGTATTTTGACACAAAATCGGACTTCTGAAATGATATCTCATATTTCAATTCTACGACTCAAATTATGCCTAAATATTACATTTTGTAAAATCTGGTGAGAAACTTCCCGGGAAATTTAAAAATTTACCTTTGTGCACTTTTTTCTATTTGAGCCACGAACTGGCACGATCCTTAATTTTCACATGGTAAAAATTCTTAAGTTTTCGTAACTTATTTTTCTTTCTGTTTTATTGCGCTCCAGCGGAAAAAAAAGGAGCATCAATCATTCTTTCAAAATTATTTTAACAAACTGCGTAAACCACATTTGGCGTTATTATCGCTTATAACAAATATGCTAAATTTCAAAACGCGCCAACATATAAAATCATGTATATCTTCAGAAATTTGTAATAAAAAACTCTTTAATTTTTGCAGGTATGCCTAGAAATACTTTAAGGTGATGGCAAAACTTTTATAGGCCATAATTTAAATTTTTTTTTCGAAAAACTTATAAAATTCACTAAAAAAATACAAACTTTAAATCAGAAAATATCTGAAAATGTTATTTAGACTGAACCTGAATTTTGAAAGAAGGAACCTATTAAGTTTAATAAAGAGATATTAATAGATGTATACCGTATTCAACTAACATTGAGAAGCTAACATTTCGAGAATCAATTAGTTAAAATTGTGAGATTTTTATGACACTGGGCAATTTGGGATAATTTTAATGGTAAAATTGAAATACGGGGAGGGGGATATATATAAATACGGGGGGGGATTTCTGGTATATCATGCCAGAAAATGTTCGATTTTGTGCCAAAACACCTACGTTAGAACAATGCTATATATAAATCTAATATATACCTTAAGTCGTACTTTCAGGATATAAAAAAAAAGCAAAATAAATTTCGTCAATCTGCCCAGTGGAACAAAAGATATAGAAGCATCCCCATTTTTTTCGGGGGGGGGAGGCGCAGAGTGTACTTCTGCAGCTCTAACAGAAACATGCACTTTAAATTATTATATATGTATCAGATTATAGGGTGAAGCATTATTTTACCTTCTTAATAATCAGATGAGTAGCAAAAGTAAGTTCACATCTTGACAGTTAATATGGATTTTAACATTAATCGTTCAGAAACATAGCTCTAGTATCACACTATTATCTCAGGTAAATGTAAAACCTAACAAGGAAAAAATGATTAAGCTTAAATTGCCCTTAACATGCTGCACGGCTTATAAGCTGTGATACTTAAATATCCAGAATGAAAGAGTACAGCTATTGTAAATGAGGGTAAAAAATTTTTCCGTGGGAAAATAATCACCAGAACCGAGCCAACTGGCTCTACTCAGTTAACACTCAAACCCATACGCCTCAATTCCCCACCTCTCACAATAATTCTTTCTCACACCATCGCTCTCATCTTTCTTATCTTAAAAATCAGAAAGTTGAGGAATGTATTTCCTTTCTTTTTCGCAGGTTTCTTTTTACTTCTGGTCCCGGAATCTTAAAAAAGCCATGTCTCATAAATTCTGTAATATTTGCGTCATCATCAAAGAGCCTTATAAAATGAAATCTTTTTCAAATCTCTCTCCCATTAAGAGTAAAAATTTTAATTTTCCTTCGTATATACTTTTAAATCTTTGTTGCTGCAACGAGAATTTTTCAACGGAAAAACAAACAATCCCAAGCTAAACAATTCCTATGATCTCTCAAATTACATAAAAATAGGAAAGGCATTTTTATTCATTCACACAACGAATAGCAATTTCCAACACTTATCTTCTGTTTCCAAAGTGGATAAAAAATGGAGTGAAGAAAAAGTAATCGAGGCTACGCAAATGCCGATTTCAGGCTTGTTTTCGCACTTGTCCATAAGAATAACAACTTAAAAATAGATGCGCGAGCAATTTTGACGTTCTGTTGTTGACAGGAAAGAAATTTAAAAAGAAAGCTTCCGAAGCCCTGAAGCTGTAAAGATGTCCCATGTATTGCAAATTCAGATTTTTCCAGGATGAATGCAGCAAAATACAAGTTGGTTAAATTTAAAATAGCGTTTTCCGGTTAACGAACGACGCAGTAAGATGTGAACAGTTCTAAACATTTTGACGCAAATCGCCAAAGGAAGAAACTGTCTCGAAGAAAATAGTCTTCTAAGTCTGAAAATGTATAATAAGTATACGTGCTTCACATCACAAAACACATTAAAACAAACTTTTAAATAATTTTTTTTTAATTTTTTTCATAAAAACAAAGATGACAGGTTTGTTCTCACACCCCGTACCACTGCTCTAATAAATTCAACCGCAAAGACTTCGGTAAGTCATTGTTAAGTAAAATACCTATCATTTTACAGGGTACATGGTTAGAAATAATATCAAGTCTACACTAAGAATACTCTGAGCCCAATAGCGGCAGAGTGGAACAAAATTCGCTGAATACTGGTAAGACCGACATGAGCTCGATTCCAGGCGAACGGGCAGTCTGCATAAGCGTTTTCGTGGTTTTTCACCATGTGTAACGTGGATACAATCCAGTGAAACCAATTCACTTAATGGTGTGTGTGTGATTATGGCAAAGCCTCGAGGGCTATCTGCCTAAGGGGAGGGATGCCTTCGTGGAGGACTTTCTAAGGGAAACTGGCTCGTATACACGTTACACATGGGGAAAACCACGAAAACGCCCATGCAGCCAGCCCGTTTGCGGGATTCGAACCTCGGACCGAACTACCAGCCACTTAATGGTAAGCTTCTTCAGAATACGTTTGACTATTAGTCTCAAATTCCTGCCCTTCTAAAGAAATGCCTTATTTTTCACTGTACTCTGACAATGACTTTATTTCTTAAAATAAATTTCTAGTCGGATGTAGTCATTAACAATAAAACAATTAAATGATCTGTCATTTGATTAAAGATTTATTTTTTCACTAATGTATGCAGCCTTTTAGACATAATTTTAAGATATCCAGTTTTACTATTTTACATATACATAACAAAATACATATACATATTCAAAACATACAACTTTTTTCATTTTGAATATGTTTACTTATTCAATTTTTACGTGCGTCTGTCTTGTAGCACTCAACGGGCTAGTTTTGAATTCTGTAATAGAAACGCGCGTATGCCAATGTTTACAATTTTGATTCTAAACATGTTTTCAATTAACAGTAATTTTAATAATTCGGAAATCTCGCCTAGCATGGCGGCAATATTAATATAAAATCAAGTTCAGCAATACTGGGGCTCTAAATTGGCATAAATTTTTAAAATTCATGAAACTTAAAATTAATGAATACTAATAACATATTAAAATTTATTGCAAATAAATTGGAATTTATTGCAAAAAAATTACTTCTCGGAACTCAAATTATAATTCTTATTATTTTCTTTTTAGGAAATTGGCATTCTGAGAGCATTTATCATACAGCTTGGTTTTAAACCATGTGCAATTCATGCTCTCCGAAATAAGTTCTACATACACTGTGGAAGAATCTAGCCTTTCGAACATCAGCTTTACTAAGAAAAGCCGAAACCAATTGCAATTATGACCAACAATAGAAAAATCGAAAATAATGTCAAGTATATATTGCCTTTCCATCTTTTCAAATGACAGGAAAGAGAAATGGTGACTTGGGTAAATGAAAAGGTGGCAGAACACGACAATAGTGGACAGGAACTAACAGCTATGAAAACATCTGTATGGTACTGTAAATCTTTTCTCAGATGTCATTACAACATTGATAATAGCTTTAATTAAAAAACTAATCTAGTAGTTTTTAATTGAAAAACGTTGTCCTCTTTTCGTCTAATTGGTTTATTTTAGATTGCTTTGGGATTGTTTTTTTTTTTTTTTTCAAGTGTTAGTCTTCCATGGTCTTCAACATAGAAAGCTAATAAGTAACCGTGTCTATGTTCATCGTATCAAAATCCTTCTCAAACGGAGGCGCTGAAGACATAATCATGGAAACATACATACATTATTATACATTAAACCTACCGCGTTCAGCACAACCTTACAGTAAGAAAGAAATGATGCTCATTTTTCAACAAAAATTATTAAGAACTAGTCAGAAACTTCAAGCCTGGTAAACGAAACTGCCATAATTTCAGCTATCGAAAGTTAATCTGGTTAATCCTCTTGAAAAGCTATGCACATGGCTTTTTATATTTATTTTACAAAGCGTAATAAGGAATAACGTGCTTCTACATTTTCTCAGTATACATCTAATCCAAGTACGCTAAGAAATCAAATAATTATTACTTCGGGATATGAAAGACCATCTACAGAATACAAACAGAAGAAAAAAAAAAAAAATAAATAAACGCTAAATATCGCCATTAGAGTCTAAAAGAAGAGAAGTCAACAAGCTCAAGTTATTCTGACAATGCTTCGTACATCTTATGTGCTGAAGTATGTTGACTAAATAACGCAAAGGTTGAAAGGAATTTTACTCCTTAGCATACTCAATACGTTACCCACCAGAATTAACTGAACCTTTTTAAAATACGTTATAAATTACCACCATAGCCTACAATGTAAAAGCTTCTGGAACGCAACTTTCAATGTACGCAAAAGAATTAAAATACTTTGCTTTCGATAGCTTTACTTTTATCTCAGTTTATTAAACACAGGAATGAGAAAACGCTTCTTACAGTTAACTATACTGCTGTATTTAAAAAAAAGGAAAAAGTAATGAAAAAAGGAAAGGGGGAGGGGAAAAATAGAAACGCAGAGAAAATCAAAACATTTAAACTGAATGCATTACATTTAACTGAACGCAGATTATAAATTACAAAAGATCTCTTCATTTAGCAATCCCTAAGATCAAAGCCTTAATCATTCACTTAAAAATGCTAATCATCACTTGCTAATAAGGCTTGCTAATAAGGCTAATAAGGCTAAGATGTTACTTGCTAGTCACATCACTTGCTAATAAGAACATCAAATATATGGCATAGTTCTTTGCATATATACTTTCACATAACACGATAAAGTCCCTAAATTTACAATATTACTCATTAGACTTAAAACACGGCTAAGTTTTAGAAAGGAATATTTTTACTCAATATGGTTTTTAAGAACTTTATAATTAACGGTTTTTCTTCAAACGAAAATTACAAAACTACTGCTTTTAACACGGAATTATACAGTTATCCACATACTGAAAACTGATTGAAAATAACTACTCAATATTTATTACCTTAAAGACGTTGGGCTTTTTCTGTAATAATCGTTATCTTCCCTTTCTGATATTATAACTGAAGGTGGGCCTGGTGTTTGTCGTTCTCTCAATGTTGCACTAGTTGTCATTTTTGAGGATAACCTTCTCAACACATCATCCATTGTCCTTTTTCCATGTCCCCCTGAATAAGATCTCATCATTTCTTGCTGTGGTTGATGATATGGATGATGATAATGATGATGGTGATTTTCATTCCGAGATGATTCTCGAGAATCGTGCGGATGATTGCCATTATTAGCATCACTCAAGGTGTTCGTTGGCTTCAAAGAAGCTTGTAAGAAATCGCAAGGAAATGTATTAACATCGGAGACAAGTTCGTTTCCGTTTAAACAAGGTTCAGAGTCATACTCTGAATCAGTTGTGGTATCAGACCTGGCAGAAGAAACACTTAACAGTAACCTATGTTTCCTCGATGATGGTGCAATATTGTCCGCTTGAGAATGTTCTGTACCCAAAACACCTTCACTGGTTAAACTGTCACAAGAATCTTGATCTTGGTCCAAAGGATTCTGTGATCTTGGTGTTGCACTCATAGATAAATGAAGGTTTGGCACATCTAGGGAGTCAATACCCCCCTCCATGTCCAGACCACCATTATTATTGGCCTGAAGAGCAGCCTGAAACTGTTCACTTGTCAGTCTGCTGATCAGGTCTCGACCCTCGGAGGATGGAGTATTCCGGTGGTATCGGATTTTATTATCGTTTTGATCGAGCAGGTGTTCCTCCTCATCTTCTTGCCCGATTTGATCGGAGGGAAGTTCGTCCTCCAAGTCGACTCGTAGGACATCTTCGATATCCGACTGATCGGAGCGAAAATGCTCACCCATGTCTGTTCGTCCATTGTTAAGCCCATCCGCCGATAGCTTTGTTGGGGGACTCTTTCTTTTAGAGGACATCCTCCTAAAAGAAAATAAAGTAATTAATTTGAGTGATTTTATAACATACTAGTGTAACTAATTATTCATGGGATTAAAACCACACAGCTAATTCTATTCTTAAGGGTAACGTAACTGGTCAAACAGAAAGCATTTCTCAGTCATGTTTGGAGGAATTCGAATAATTCATAACATTTAACATTTATTTATTTACAAGCGCCAAACATTAGCTCTTAAGCCATTAGTTGACGAGCTCTCCAGTACCTTTTAACAATGTCCTTATAATGAGAAAGTTCAATACAATTTTTTAAATGTTCAAAAGTCATAGAGTGACTGGAGTCGCACAAAGCACAGTTTGAGGAATCCACCACTCCTATTCTGTAGAGGTGGTTTCGCAAACAGTCACGTTCAGTCAGAAGTCCAAACAGAGCTACCGCTGTCTTTCTTGGAAAACTTGGAATGAAAGTTCTCTCTTTCTCCTGAATCCTACATCTCTTACCTAGAGCACGTTGAATCGCACACTATTTAAGAATTTTCTTAATAGTCAAGTTCACATCGTCTGAATAGAAAAGCCGCCGATTAATGCGTTGCTTTATCAAAGTTCCTTTCTTAGCCCATGCATCAGCTTTTTCGTTGCCGAATATTAATTAATATTTAACACTCAACTTCTTCGAAGGTATAACACGTCGCCTAACACCTTCTTCTCTACTATCTTATCAAATTTATGCATGTAATAATTTAGAAATTGTTAAGGATATATGTTGATTGGAAGAAAAGCTTTCAGAAGACGCTTAATTGAAAAGGGAAAGGTTGTGGTTTTGCAATTTTGATTTCCAGTTCCGAATCTGTTATGAAAAGGATGGAAAAGGGGTTTCCTTATCAAATTAGAAAATTAAGGGAACATTGCAAATTACAGTTAGAATTTTGATTTACATATTCACCCCACCCTTAAAACAGAAAAAGGCTTGGTGACAGAAAATCCTTTTTATATGAAAAAACATTAATAAATGAACATACATATAATATAGAAAATATAAATCATAAAATTTTGAATTAAAGATTTTTTTTACAATAACACAGAACATAAATTTTGAGTAGCGAATAACAATGTTAAAAACCTGAAACCAAAATCTCAGTCAACCAACAGAAATAAAGCGGAACCATAACTTCATTATTCTTAATCCAGCACTCATACTATAAGTTCTCTGAATTGCTCACACATGGTGGCTTTTCTTTCTCCAACCATTTTTCTGTAAATATATTAAATTAAGCTTGGAATTACTAAAGAACAGGCAGGTATCCTTCGCTACTTTTACTGTATATGTTTATTTAAAAAAATGTTCGGTCAAGAATAAGAAGAGTTCAACCACATGACTGCAAATATAGTTTTATGCAGCAACCAGCTCCCATCATATCTTACGGCACCACACAAAATTATCTACAGATATATATCGTCAAAATAATTAAAATGAATATTTAAGAGCGTAGACATATTATTACGAAGATCTTATGAACCTTCAAAATAATGATGGAATTTTAGCGAATGAAGAAATGTGAAGATGTTACTGAATCAAAAATTCGGCATTTTACATAATATGAGATAAATCCAAGCGTTAGCTTTTAGAGTAAAGTTAGATGTGAATTTCTAAATTCAGCAAAATTATTTTGATTTTCAGATTAAGCTATCAAACAAAGCCTTAACACCAATACATGCATTTATTCCTTTGGTAAATAGTTTCATCGCTAATTTTCTGCAGCATTAAAGTTTTTAAAAAATCTTCAAACATTACATCATACTTTTAATGCATTTTTAGCCATCTAAACTACCCAATCCTTTCGAAAATTGTTTAAGAATTGTTCTTGTCGTGACTAATCTCGCTTGCCTAATATCAGAACAAGCCAACGAAATTCATCGTGGGAAGGGGCAAGATTTCGCCTGTCGATCGTAAGAGCCTTGGACACCATACAGGCGGCAGTACGACTTTGCTCAGTTCCGCCCCAAGTTTTGAAGAAAAGCACCCCGAGGCATGGAGGTAGGAAGTAAGAAGGAGTCGCCCTAAACAAGTTTCTCCGTACCCTGCTCTGAAGCACCGGCGATCCCTACGTGGTGACCAAAACATTGGGTCATTTACCATTAAGTTCTATGGGATTTGACGCGTTCGGGTGTAAATATTTTGTAATTACGTCGCAAATATACATATAAATGTATATATTTTCTTTTTCTACAACACTTAAGAGTCCTAAGTATGTGAAAACAACATATTTTTAAACAACATTTCATTCTGAACGGAATTAAATGCTATACTTTTCACAGGACATTTTTCTCAGAATGGTTTAATTTGAATGAAATATTTTCACAAGTTTTCGTTAATTACATTAGAAAAAAAATTAAGGTAATTCGGTTTTATTCGGTTAAGGTACAAAAATTAACATCAAAGTTTATTGTATTATTAATATTAAAATTATGCATTATTTCTTTTCTATTTATAGAGCTTCTTCCTAAAATACTTTCTTAAATATGACATGATTTTTTTGGCTTCTTTTAAATCGAAAAATGTAAGTCAATTTATAATTAATGCTCTATTCGGTTCATTTTAAATTAGAGAATTATTAGGAATTAAATAGTATTTGACTTTCTCTGAACATTTCTGAAAGGGAATAAAATAAGTTTTTTTTTTTTTTTTATTATTTAAAACTTGTAACTGAGTTATTATAAAATGTAAAGGGAATAATTCTTTTAATTATACTTATCAGATTTTTTTTTTTTTTTTTTTTTTTTTTTTTTTTTTTTTTTTACCCTTCATTTCAACAATACATATTCCAAAACTCTTTATTACGTTCTTAAGTGCGTATCTCATAGCATTTGCTTTACAATACCTTTTAACAGATTGCTTTCCAATACGAACAATTCTTGCTTAAATAGTTTTATAACGTATTTGTCAACAGGATTTCAATTTATGTTTACAATTCAATATTAAGGTTATTATATATTTAGATAACATTTATAATCATTATAAATTAGATACATTTAATCATTAGATTTCTTCACAGTACTTTCACAGTTGTTTATAAGTGAATAAATTCTTCATTTCAAATACATTTATAAATAATTTAATGAATATTTAAGTATTTTGTCAAAGGCAGATACATGCTTTTTGCAAGCACATGCATAAATACCCATACATATTTCCTATTTATCATCTCCGGCATGTGCAAATCTTTAATTTCTGTGCATTCACTATATTTTTCGCCATCAAGTTTCAAACTTTTCAAATCTTCTAGAAAATAAATTTTGGCAGATCTCTTTTAGCAATTTTCTTAAAATCTATATTTTTGTAGTGCAACAGCTTAGAATTTTATAAAACAAATTCATAATCAAAATCGCTGTTGTTAGTTATCGAAAAATAACCAAGATGTGATTTTTGCGTAAATGTCAGTAAACTATACAAATTGCTATTATCCATTACACCATGAATGTTTCTTTCACGCGAGAGTGTCCCTTTTTCGATTTCTATGGAACTGTCGTGTGTCGAAATACTATCAGAATCTTGTCAAGCGAGCTTCTGAATGTAAACAAAGAACACCCTGTCTGGTGACCCAAGCTTCAAAGCAGTGCTTCACTTCTAGGGCGGAATGGCCCCTCCTCCCTTTCTTACCTCCATGCCCCGAGGGAAGGGGTCCAAGGATCTCTCACCCCCCTCTTCCCTTACTAACAACCTCTCGAATAAAAGTTCGGCTCGCCTAATATTTAGAGTGCCCCCATACCGCAAAGACACTATACATTTACAAATATTCATGCCTTCTCCGGGATTTGGCCCGGGCCTTTCCGTACGGCAGTCAAAAGTCCCTAACCATTATCCCGGTTTGGCAGCATCGTTGAAAACTGAATGAATGAACCATCTCACTGTTTAAGCTGCTAAGAACTGAGGATTAAGATACACTAATCTTCACAGTAACGGAAATTATACGGAATAGAATAGTTAAATTCTTTCATTCAAATGACCTCAGTTTAAAGCAAATAAGTTCAGGTAAAAATAAATTAATACATTTCATATTCCATAAATACATTTTTATTCAAGTTACATAATATGACTAATAGGTCATTTTGTTTTCAACAAGAGCTTTCAGCTTTTGCCACGGTCCTAATGAAAACACTTTCATTTTGTTCCAGGCCTAACTGAGGAATAATAATAATAAATAAATAAGATTTTTTAAAAATAAAATAAGCTTTTATTAAAAAAAAAGATGAATTAAAAAGGGGAAAATAATTTATCGTATAATTTAATGCGAACAAGAGATTAAATAATTCTCCTTAAAAATTCATCCATAATTTTATATCACGAATATATAAGATGGGGGCGCCCTTGATAAATTTATAAAGTGAATAGCAATTAGATTTATTCTGCCACCAGTTATTTGGATTCCGCTTTTGTGGTGGCTGAATGAACACAAGGAATTTTAAGTATTTGCGACAGTAAATTGCAGATGAATTTTGCAAAGAAAATTATTTAAATTTCTTGTTCTCATTAAACTCAATTATATTTTTCCCTTTTTAGTTCATTAATTTTTAAATAAAAGCTTTTATTTTATAAAATAATTTTTCTTATTTTAATTTTTTTTAGTCTGAATGACACATTACCAATCAAGTTATTTAATTGAGAAATCATTTTTGAACAATGAATAGCGAGCTTTAAACTTTTATATTACGTCAAATGATCAAAAAAATCCAGCGATTTTTGACCCCCTGCCCCCCCAACAAAAACAAACAGAAATTACATTAATATCTCGAATACTTCTTTTAAGAGATTCTTTTCCGCACTATACCACTGCATCAACAATAAAGTTTTGAGGTACATGGTAGCTAAATATAAGCTTTAAGTATTCCCGATCCCAGTCGGGAGAATCCATAGCGGAACTATTCGTTTATTGTTTGTTAAACGAAGATACGCGTGAAAAATCGTTTCGACATTAAATTAAAAAAAAAAAAAAAAAAAACTAAATCGAATTTCGAAAAAATTACTTCACCACATTGTATTGTCATCCACAAAAAGTGTATACGCAAGACAGTAATTCTACTGTTTTATCAGATAATAGTAAGAAGAATATCTTAATATAATGACATCATAATCTTGAAACTATGTTTCCAAGCGACGGCAAAGGAAGAACCGATTTTTCCCTCTTCTGCTTCAGACTACAACATATTTTATAAAATATGTAGAAAATCGGCTAATTCAAAAAAAAAAAAAAAAAAAAAAAAAAAAAATTATCATTCTTGTTTTAAGAGAGGACGACGCGCTTGTTTTATAATCTATGAAAATTTCAAAACTATGTATCCGACGCATTTTTTAGATGGTGAAATTTTAAGATACTGGACAGCAAATTGTCGAAAAAAATTAAGAGAGTTCGAAAATTCGCAGACAAAATCATAAATTAAGTTAAAACTTTCATACAAATTGCATCTGAAATTTTTTCTGCATTTTATTCGATGGTTCAAACAGTAAAATTCTGAGATTTTTTAGTTTGTTCGTCAAACGAAGATATGCTCGAAAAAGGGTCTTAAACATTAAATTTTTAAAAATCTGAAACGAATTATAAAAAACTTTTCACCACATTTGTGATGTCATCCACAAAAGTGTGCGTACAAAAGTTGAACTTGACAGCTTATCAGGAAAAAGGTTAAACGCCGATGACAAACCTTTAACCATAGCGACAAAAACCATTAGTGACCTAAATTAAAGCTTATAAAAATGGGTAATGAAAACTATGTGAATACACACGAGTAGGCACATACAAAAATAGGTGTTAATAATTATAAGTAATCGTACACAAATAGCTCGAAAAGAAACAGGCAGAGAATGACAGAGTAAGTAAACTCCACATTTGAAATTCAGTCTACTGGAGGCTGCTAGGAGACATATCTCTCAAAGGATAAATATTTAACACTGGGTGAAATCACTTATACACAAAACAATTCACTGAGCAGAATAACAATAGAACAGAACTAAAATGAAGACTTAAATAAGAGAATGGACGTTGTTATCTTCCAAACTTTAAAACAGTTTTAGAATTAAATAAATAATAATTACAGTTTTATTAATTCAATTATTTATATCCTGTTTTTGAATTTTCTTTATATTATTGGAGGTAAATATATCAGTCCAATAGATATCCACTTCGGAAAAAAATAAGAGAAAGATTATATTGCACTGTTATAGATAGATTATATAGCAGTTACAATACAATTAAGGTCACATAATATTTCAAACCTGATTATTATAGTAGTCTTAGTAATTCCTGCTTGATTTATTTACAATACAATTAAGGTCACATAATATTTCAAACCTGATTATGATAGTAGTCTTAGTAATTCCTGCTTGATTTATTTACCTGTATTCGAGTTACTGCTACGAGTAGTCTAGTAGACAAACGTAAATGCTTGAATTAAGTACACGCGAATTAGAACGCATATCTATGCTAAATATTTGGGAGCTCTACAAGATACATGTTGAGTAATCGAAATATGAAAAAAAAAAAAAAAGTTATAACTCAGCTTTTATTCACTTTCTGAGTCTACACTTAATCTCTTTCAAGGTAGTACTATTATCGTATGGATATCGTTTATTAAGAAGTTTCGATTTTGACAATATTGGGTAAGAGTCTAGTCTTTACATTATTTTTTAATGAAATTTTAATTTATATATGTAAAAAATAAGTGTTTCTAAGGAGATATTCTCTTTGCATCAATAGAAAATGAAAGTGAGGAATTAAGGCTATTAATTAACAACACCACAGTCTTTGGGCAGTAGAAGAGCAGAATCTTCCATAGAAAAGCGATTAAGAGTTTAACGAATCAACAAATAAGTATTGTTATTATTGATTATTAATTTAGCCCTAAAACATGCTTTGTTACAGGACAAAAATACTTCAAACTAATTTAATTCATTTAAAATTTTCATGTAAGATTTTCAAGAAAAATTTCACTTATTCGAGGTCTATGCCAAAGTACGCAAACTCTCACTAAGCGAAAGTTCTGGCATTGAAGCAGCAGGCAGAACTGAACATGTTACTAACCTACAGACAGCATTTTTGATACCAATCTGATTTCAGAGCTCTTAACCTTGTAATTACAAGCAGATAATAAAATCCTCTTTAAAAGATTTTTGCCGGCGACAACAGGACAGTAATTAAGGTATCCTAAATTGGTGAATGTTGAGAAATCTTTAAGGACAACAGAATATAATAAATTTTGCTATTCATTCAGCATACATATATTAAAACGTAACCTAAATAAAAGGCAAATTTTACGTACGAAGTAAAAGAAAGAGATCATAATTAACAATGTACAAGACCTAATGAAACTATATGGCAAAAGCTTACTAGGCTTATTCTACTTAAGGTAAGGGATGCCTTTGTGAAGAACTTTATTTTGAAAACTGGCTCATATTTCTTTTATTATACGAGGAGAAAATCACGAAAATTCTCAGATATTAAGCTCTTTCACGGGTATTTCCACCTACATCAAACTAACAGAGCTCAGTAGTCTTATCCGATTGGTCGCTGATGAAATTACGAGTTTCTGTCATTGAATATTTAGTAACATGATCATGATCATTTTTACACTAGGTGTTAAAATAAAATCAAAGATAATGCTTTTGAAAGCTCAGAAAATGTCTTACATTTCCTTGGAGCTTATTAAAAAGTGACATTGACCACTGGTATGTTCGAAACGCCTAAACGAAGACAAGGAACGTTTTGTATACTTTTTAGTTATTTGTTCTTTCCCAAATATGTCTGCTAAACCTCATCTCGATATCTATTTTTGATTATAGCTTTATAAACTGAGACCGACTTTCGCAAATTAAGATTTTTGCTAAATCATTCTGAATTATCAATGACTATATCCCTAAAGTGAAGGGACAGAAATACATATATAAATATCCTTATACTAGTTACATAAGAATGAAATCTTGAAAAGTCTAGAAGTTCTCGGGAAAAAAACTATCTGCATCTACTTCTGACAGGGGTCTTGTGTGTGGACGATCTTTTATTGGCCATAAAATGGTCACACCTCTCTACCGCAAACATCCGGTCCAGGTCATCCATTTATTTTGCCATGCGGCCAAACATTCTTTGACAATAACTAATGCTCTTCTATATTGGGAGAAGGGAGTTTTTGGCCCGCTGAGAGGGGTCATCTGTCATGGGCGCAGAGTGACCGCTCCTCCCGGACCCAAAGTCTCGGAAGCGTATTGCTTAATTCAGTGAACACACTGTAATATGGGGGCCACTTCAATAGGGTGACAAATGGTCAAGAAGAAATTGTTTCGTCCAGCGCAAGAGCCTAGACAGAAAAAGGTGAAATAAAGCGCACGGACGTTAACTAAAGCGATCTATATTGTGCAGAGAGCTATGTCGTAAGGAAACGGCTAGATATCGAATTTGTGATAAAGTACACGATATCTAGCTATTATGTTGTTTTATTCCTTTCCCCATGATCTCATCCCCCCCCTTATGCACATGAAGAAAAGGCAATATTTCTCTTCCTCTCAAAGACTTCTTGGCAGTTCTTGCTATGTTTTTCCCTCTTGCATTTTGTAAAAATGTTTGTAACTTATTTTTTTTCTCTTGACATGTTTTGTTGCAATTCGCATTCTAATCCTGTACCGCCCTAAACAGTGAACATGTATAATGCTCCGAAGTATTGCTATTCTTACCAATGTACAATCGGTTTTCCATTGACAAATACTGTCCTATGTTTCTATTTGCAGCGGAGGAATCTTTAAATAAATGGCACTTCCACTTTTCTCTGTTAACGTTTTAGTCAGGTGGTGTTCCTCAGTTACGTTTTACTCAGCTCATTACATGTTCCAGCCTGCACGGATTCAATATCCACAACCTAACAATATTCTCTTCTCCCCCCAAAAAAGTTCCATACTGCGCTCCAAACAAAATCTAGCCATAAAACAATGAATCTATTTTACGGTCAGCTCTTTTGGTCATTTATCCAAAGACCAAAGACATCTAGTATAGTCTTCTCGCGGTAATCTCACACAGAAACACAAATACACATGCATGCTTGGAACCATGATTGTCACACATGCATGCTTGGATCACACAGAAACACAAATACATATGCGTGCTTGGAACCATGATTTTCACATCTCCGGTTTTGAGCAGGAGACTCCAATTTTTAATGCGCATCTCAGCGTTGGATAATAATTTCAACACATTTAACTTACGCTGCTCATATCACTTTTGAGAAGTCGCCTTTGCCTCTTATACATGACAGAAATGAGATTTGTGTAATACATTTTGCTCAGCTCGACTAGAAACTACCAGAGCAGAGACAAGGGATGAGGCGTGCCTCAGGTGACCAATTAGAAGAGGCGTCCAATTAGCTGTTCCAGACATTTGTATTAAAAACAATTTAGTTGAATTAAATGAAGAATTAATGACGTCAATTTGTTCTCAAAAGGGCTGTCATTTTACAGTACTGTATGCTATATTTTCTAACGTTAAAATTTATTAATGCAACTAACGTACTAAAGTTGATTTATGTTTCTCGTAAGGATCTTCATAAACTAAAACCTGCCTAGCAAACACCATATTGTCTACATCTGTAATTCTCTTCTGTCTCCTTTTAATTAGAACAGCAGTTCTTGCCGCTCTCACTTCGTCGTAACAAGTTCCCACAGTTCATTAACTATCGCCTAAAATTTGTTTCAGTAGACCCAATAGACAGAAGTTTGCAAGAATGGCCACCATCTGGAGCTTAAACGAGGATGTTTAACCCCAGAGTGCATCTTATAATCAATATCTTTTCGTATAAAGTTTAGTTTACTCCCCTTTCGTTATAAAGTTCGTCGCTGGATGAATAGACAGATGAATAGCGTTTCTGTCCTGCAATACCCATATTTAATTTCTCTGAGAACTATGTTGTTAGTTTCATTTACGCTATTCCTGCTATAGCTATTATTGTTGCTAGATGGATTAAAGGAAATGGTACCTAGGTTTGATTTTTTTTTCTTATATAACTGTAATGTAAAGAAAGAAGGTAAGACAGACTTTTCTAATTTGCTGCATTGTTTATAACACAAAAAAGTTTATTATTATCAAAGAAATATTCCATTCCACCTTCTTGTGAGGTAATTGATATTCAAATCACAAAAGCACGAAAATTCGCCAATACCCATAAAACTGGATAAAATATTCCTAATTATCGATAATAAAGGCAGTAAATTAATTTAGTTTTTATTAAGGGAACTATACAAAACTATATAAAATATAAAATAAAATATTTATTCACATTTTTAATTAAAGTGAAAACTATAGCGTTGGTAATAACTAAAGACTTTATTTGCCCATTACAGGACGAGTGGCCACACTGATTGCTGGTAGTTCAAACCTAGATCAAATTCCGACGAACGATTGTCCTGTACGAATTTTTTGTTCTTTTTTGCTCATTCATAACAAGCCAGTTTCGAGCAGAAAGTCCTCCATGACGGCTCTCGCCAACTCGCTTAATCGAACCAAATCAAAAACATTTTTTAATTATTAATTATTTGAATGATTTATTATTCAAAATAAGACAGAAAATTTAGTATCTCGTATTTTATCTAATTTTCAGTTCGTTATTATTAATTAATTTACATTCATTCTTCAAATTTATTCAAAGCCCCAAACGCTAAATCATTGCAATGGACTGAAAATAAAAAAATCTTGAAGCAAATCAATTAAAAAATTTTAGGTATCTTATTTGACCCAATTTAATACTGTAGTACGTTGGTACATAATCACCGGTAAGACGGCACTAACTATGTAACAAAAGGCCACAGTTTAAAACCTTACCCTTAATTTGGTTCTATGCAATTAGCCAGTTTAGAGAAAATTATTGTTATGAATTTTCTATATGTAAACAAATTTTGGTGAAATTATATGTGAAGTTGTAGGTTTCTTTTTTTCTTTTTTCTTTTTTTTTTTTTCTTTTTCCCCATAGCGTGACGTGAAATGCTCGAAAGAGTCGAAGATCTGCCAGAAAAATGAGAATGCAAGGGTAAGTCCGTCTAACACTGACTGAAATGGCTGTTTCGCTAAATTGGAGAGAGTTATTGTCAAAGCTGGAGACGGTTTTGGCGACTAAATTTTATTGCCAAACTTGGTGATTTTATAGAGGATTTTATAGAGAAGAAGATTTTATAGAGGTCGGCAAATTTGGCGACATTTTGGTTCGGTCCCTATATAATTAATTGATATTGTAACTGATCCCTATATATAACTGTAACCATATCCAGCCCTTAGATGTAATTTTGACTGTATATGCCTTCCAGTAATTTCGAGAAATGGAAGGCACTAGAGACTTTTCGGCGGCCGGGTGAAAAACTGTGGAGAGGGCATCTGCTTTCAGTTTCTTAGTTCAGAGTGGACTATAGCAGCGATTCTCAGACGGTGGTACGTGTACCACTGTTGGTATGAAACAGAAAAGTAGGTGGTACGAAAAGAAACAAAGTATTTTTAACTATTAAATTAAAAAATATCGTGAAGAAAAAGAACAACTGATAGAAATTTCCTGTAAGTGAACTCTTAACTGATGATTTCAAAAACAGCACACTTGTTAACTTATGACTGAACAACAACAACAACAAAAAAAAAAAAAAAAAAAAAAAAAAAAAAAAACTAATAATAATAATAATAACAATAATAATAATAAATAAATAAAAAAATAAATAAATAAAGGTATTTAAAATAAAGATACTAAATTTTTATTGCCTTTTTTTCGCAACCTATTTGTGTGAACAAGGATTTTCTTCCATGTTATATTTGAAAAATAAATGTAGAATAATATTAAAAATGTATCCTAATTTACGGTTAAAAAGTGAAATAAGACCAGACACATAAAGAAATTCTACTCTTTTAAACAGGCCCATATTTCACACCAAATTTTAGAATGAAAGTAGTATAACTTAAATTTTGATAATTAAAATAGTAACCAATTTTTAATCTAATATTTTTTATGTGTGCGTATTTAATACAAACAACTAATAGGTTGTGAAAAGGTCAAAATATATTTTTTTAATACTTCTATTGAGAAACTGAAAAATAATCATTATAATATGTAGTGGTGTTACTAAAGTTTTCAATTTTTGATTAGATGGTACGCGTTAGTCAAAACGTTGAGAACCGCTGAATTAGAGTATTAAGATACCTCCGTGTGAACTTCGCCTTTTAGATGCGCTTTGCACTGCGCTGTGTTTACCGTTCTTAGTAATTTGTAACTACTGATTGTACTCTGTGTTACAGAGAAGAGCTGTACGAGCATTTTTATGGAACGTTTTAGAACTGTATAGTGTTTCTTTTGGTAAAATAAATTTTATCAAGTTATCATCGGTTATGTGCACATTCAATTCATTTCAAACCAGTACGCACGTAACAATATTGACACTAAATATATGACAATATTAATATTATTTTTCGGCTGATGAGCCTGCTATTAACATTTTAAAAGCTATAGGAATCATACGTATACACAGATACCGGAATAATGAATTCTGGCAATACAATATACGGCAGTCTAAATGCTTCAATGCAGCGGTTCTTAACCTTTTGACTAACGCGTAGCATTTAAGAAAAATGAAAAACTTTAGTACCAACAGTACATTTTACAATGATCATTTTTCAATTTCTCAATAGAGATATTTAAAAAAAAATATTCTGCCATTTGCGCAACCTATTGTTTATTCGAATTAAATATGTACACATAAAAACATTAGATTACAAATTGGTTACCATTTTAATTATCAAAATTTAAGTTATCATCCTTTAATTCTAAAATTTAGTGCGAAATTTGGGCCTGTTTAAAAGAGAACAATTTCTTTATATGTCTGGTCTTATTTCATTTACTTTTAACCGTAAATTAGGATCCTCTTTTAATATTGTTCTGTATTTATTTTTCAAATATAACATGGAAGAAAATCCTTGTTCTCACAAATAGGTTGTGCAAAAAGGCAATAAAAATTTAGTATCTTTATTTGAAACGCCTTTATTTCATTTTATTTTATTTATTTATTTATTTTTGGTCAGCCAAAAGTTAACAAGTGTGTTATTTTTGAAATCTTCAGTTAAGAGTTCGATCACAAGAAATTTCTATCAATTGTTCTTTTTCTTCACCAGATAAAATTTCAGGTGCATTTGAACAAATTGGATTTCCAAATCAAATTTTTCTTTTTCCTAATCCTAGGTCAAATACATGTTGAAATTATTTTACAATGAAACATAACGATTTTTAAGGTCGATGCTAATTCTTCTTTTATTTTCAAATTATTTTCGGTTAGAAAACTTTTTAAAAGTGGTATAAAGGTTAAAATTACGCAATTTCCCATCCAATCCTTTGATTGTTAGCTCGATTTTTTATCTTGTATTTATTTCACCCCTAATGGTAAACAAATTAACAATTTATGGTTGTAATCCTAAGTTTAATTCATTTAACTTTCCAAAAATATCAGCTAAATATTACTAAACTCACCAACCATAATTCAGTAAACATTTTTGCAGTTCAAACTTTGAATCATAGAGGAAAATTTCAATTTGTAAACTTTTAAAACTTTAAAATTGAAACTTTGCCTCTGGACAAACAACTTACTTCGGGATGCAACAAAAGCATTTCATGTTCACTGCTCATCTCTTAGCATAAAATCGCAAATATTCTTTAATTTAAATCTCGTTGTTTAATACAATTAACGATTTTCACAGCTTGATTGAAACATTTTCAGCTTCTCGGGGATTGTTTTGGCAAGTAAAGTTTCACATAAATGGAGCAATGAGTAAATTTAGTTTCAGGTGCGACTTTTTTATTTGAGAAATAACAGCGGAATGTTTTCCTGTTAAAGCCCGAGTTCCGTCACTGCATGCAGCAATGAAATATGTGAACTAATAAGTGAACAAAGTAAAATTCTCACTGCGTTTTATTTTTTGAATAAGTGTCTTTTTCATGGAATTTGCCATTTCAAAAATTTGTCAGCTTACTGTATGATTTGATAACGGAATAGTATTAAGTTGACTAGCCACTTTTCCGTTGAATAGTGTTAACGATATCTTTAGCAGCGGGCAATATATGGTTTTCTATAGTAGCGTGAGCCTGCCTAGTCTTGGCAATTCTTAGGCTTACTAGGTAACCAGCTTCCAAAACTTTTTAACTTGAAGTAACCAAAACTTTCATTATTTGCTTACTATTTTTGAATTTCGATAAATTCCTCTTAAAATATTCTTTAGATTTATCCTTTAAATTGGTATGCTTAGATTCAAGATGCCTTTTATGAAACGACGGTTTGATACTTTGACTGGATAATACTTCACCGCAAACAACACATTCAGCTTGAGTGTCCATTTTACGACCATTCCAAGTAAACCCAAATGATAAATAACTTTCATTATATTACTGCGTGAGTACGGGTTCGTAATGGATTGATTGAATGCACAAGTCCGATAATAGGTTAATAAAAGTTTATTCTTATCAAAAGAAATATATCAGAACGCTTAAATTTTTGTCAGAGATATTCGTAAAAGTGTTCACAATATCCCGCAGTATAACCCGCAGATATACTTCAAACAATTAAAAATGTTACATTACAACGCAGTGCAAAGCGTTATCTAAAGAGAAAGCTAATTCAGATGTCTATGTTCACGCGGATCTAAGAAAATCCCAATAACAGTAAATAAGCAACTAAACTAAAACGCTCTCTTTCCGGCCTTTTATAGATATCAACCGGCTGCGCGTAATCTTTTTTAGTAATTTCTACTTCTCGAGACTTCTGGTTGGTGTATTTAATTATGGCAAAGCACACTAGGGCTATTTGCCTGAGGGGAGGGATGCCTTCGTGGAGGACTTTCTAAGGGAAACTGGCTCGTATACGCGTTACACATGGGGAAAACCACAAAAATGCCCATGCAGCCAGCCCGTTCACGGGATTCGAACCTCGGACCGAACTACCAGAGTTCAGCGACTTTACCGCTCGGCCGCTGGTGGGCTCAATAAGAGGAAGGAACTACGACTAACTTAGCTTAACTTGCCGTAGCTCCTTCCTCTTATTGCTTTGTTAAGCTAACTTAGCTTAACAATTATATTATTCAGTTTAAATAAAAATTACCTATATTATTCACTTTAAATACATCCATTTATTTAATGTTATATGCACGTGCTCCTGTATTTTTACTTTGCCGGCATAGATTTCTTTTAAAATTTGCCGCGCGCTGCATTGCAGGGGAAATAAAACAATTTTAAGTATAATTCTACTAAAATTAACTATTTAAATACAAAAATTCGTAACAATATTTTCTACAAACACTTTTCCAATTTTTTTCAATATTCTTATTGCTAGTAGATTGTCCTTGATCCATCATCTGTGAATCATCAATTTTCCGCTTAGTCAATTTGAAATTGTCAATTTGAAAAGTCAAATTTGAAAAATCTAGGTCTGTTTTATTATTTTTTCACAAATTTTTAAACACACAGTACATTACGAGTTCTTCAGGAACTGACGACGATATTCTCAAATCGCGTAGAAAAATAAGGAATACAAAGCAACAAGAAGACGAAATGCCCGCAGTTAGAGACAATAAAATCGACGTGAAAAATGATTCTAGTTGAAAAATAGAGCAATATGACCCCGGAAAGGCGAGAATAAAGTGTAGACATGCTAATAAATCGATCAACTCTAAAACAATTAATCAGGTACTATCATATTATTATAGGATATTTAGTTTTTTATTAAATACGACATCTATTTCCATTACTCCTTTCTTAAACATCCTTTATGACAGATTTTATTATGTGCTCAAAGAATATTTGTGAAAATAAAGACGGATTATTTTGAAAATAAAGAAGGATTGTATATGAGCGGCTATTGATCTTGAACAAAGCCCAGATCGTATAAATTTACGAATGTTAGAGAAACAAATTAAAAAAGGATGTTGGGGGATTTAAGTTTTGAATTTAATAGTTAAAAATACTTTGTTTCCTTGCGTACCCCCTGTTTTTCTCTTGCGTACCACCGGTTGAGAATCGCTACTTAAGGTATAAGCAATCAGCAATAAGTAAAAATCTCTTGAATTATTTTTTCACGATATACGTAGTTGCAAAACCTGCGTTAAGCTATACTATTAGAAAAAAAAAAAAAAAAAAAAAAAAAGACGCCCGCCTAATTAATGTTGCTCTGTTAACGGGCTCTTTCTTACCTGTAGAAAACTTAGCATAATACCTAATGCATCCATAATCTGATCAAAATCTAGAGCCAACATCTTTAACAAAGTTCTCCCTTTAAACAAAAATCTGAATGCTTAAAACTTAAATAAATAAATAAATAAATAACCTACTTCCTGGACTCCGAATGGAAAGAAATTACGCTCGGAATGATCTATCAGCAGAGAAATTTTTAGTACAACCTCAATCTTTGTTGCGTTCATTAAGAATACTAGGCAGTTAAATTTCGCAACCGTCATTAGTTTCATTCCTTCTCTATACTCTGGATATTGTTTAGTCTGGAATGCATTTGTGAATTTAATGGCAGAGTTCTTTTCATATTTCTCAAGCTCAATAATGACGATGCAGGCTTTTCGCAGACTATGCTATGTAAACTTCGAAAGGCATTTCGTAATCGTAACATACTTTTACAAGCAAAAACTTTTAAATTTGCTCTCACAAAACAGTGAGATAAATATTATTATTCGGTTCATTCTCATTATTCGGCGTCTATTATTATATCTCATCTATTATTATTCGGCGTTCTATATACCCGATTTGACAGATCGTTGTTTTGCCCGGCAGTAATGGAAGAGATACGACAGCTGAATATAGGTAGTTCGCCTCAGGTTCGGTCCCCCGCGATCTGGCAAGTTGTATGGGGATTTTGCGGTTCTTAAACTGTGGTTTTTGTCTATGTGTAACGTGAAATGAGCAAATTTCTCTACGTGTAACGTGAAATGAGCGAATTTCTCTATGTGTAACATGAAATGAGCAATAAATAAATATCTCTTGAATTATTTTTGTACGATATATGTGGTTGCAAAAGCTGCGTTAAAGCCATACTATTAGCAAAAGAAAAACACCCGCCTAATTAATGTTGTTCTCCGCGAAAGCATATCGTCTTTTAGGTAGATTGTCATACTGTGCTTTAAAGCATAGCATGCCATAATCCAATAAATCCGAATCTCTTAGAATGTTCTCCATGCAGAAATTCTTAAGACAGACAGGCCCGCGTGCTTTGTCGTCATTAATTAACTAAGCACGATGCTTTGAAATTTTACAATAATAAATTTCAAGAAAAGACTTGTTTCTTGGTGGTATAAGCTATAGCATGACATATCAAAAAACGATACGCCAATAACAGCTACAAGTGCATTTTATACATTAACATAGCTTCAATAAAATCGTTATTTGAATATGACTAAGCATACAGGGCCTATCTGCCTGAGGGAAGGGATGCCTTTTAGAACTTTATAGGAAATACTGACTTTTCAGGACAGACTATTTATCAATTTTAATCACTCAACTCTCCAGCGGGCATTTAACAAATGGCCTCTTTTTGATAATTTAACTATAAAAAAATGCTATTAACAATTTACATATATTTTTAAGCAGCTTAATTTGAAAAATAAATTTATTTGGTAATGTAAATTAAACCATCATTCAAAACAAGAGCACACTTCAAAATGGAAAAAACAGACTCTTGTATTTCGATAAGAATCAGTACGAAATAGAAGATTAATTAATAGCTGTGTATGCAAGTTGTTTTTGCGACTTGGCAATTTATTTTAATGGATGATTTAAAAACAATGGATTTAACAAGAGTAGATAAAAGCAGTTCCTAAATACAGTGACATCATTTGCAATTACTATTGTTATCTTCTTACACTTGTATTTTCCGTTGAACTGTGCTTTATTCTGATGGTTTGTACAGTAATTTTTTTAAATAGTTCCCACTAAATCCATTCTTGATTAATCAGGAACTGGTTGTAAATTTTATCATTATACTTTAGGAAGAAAACATGTAACTTTTACTTTGATACGAACGTGATTATGCACGGTTTCTACTACGGCAGGAGTACTTCCTTGCAACCTGAGATGTTCCACGATGAGCATGGTGATGAGGTATGAGTAGATCCCAAGATGGGATATCAGCATTCAAAAGAAAGAAAACGGCCCCAAAACATGGCTTGGGTAAGTGAAAAATCTGCTGGTAGGTCTTGGAGGAAATTTCAGATTATTATATTAGTATCCAGAATGAATATAGCTAGGTTCTAATAGGCGGTGCCATAGATGAGAGAAGGATGCTGAGTAGTCTATTTAAAATTTAATAACAATAATCCAAGTGGCAGGAAAAATGCAAATTCAGTTTCAAAACGTCGTAATAATGTAGTTAAGTTGACTTTTATTCATACAGCTAACATCTTTATACTTTGATTGCGCCAGAGTATATTTCACAAGTAGCAGAGACAGACAGCTAAACGAAGGCCCACGGCCTATAAGGCTTTATTTATCCTGGCTAGCGTATTGATCTTATTTCTCTCAATTAATTTTATCTTTCAAATTTTAGCGCAAGGCTTTGCAAAGAAACTGAATACATATATCAAATACATTTAAGCTGACTTTGCAAAAGAATACACCTTTTTCACTTTCTTTAAAGTCTTCATTAAAGAGAGTACATACTTCATAATATCACACGGATTACCATTTAGTAGTCGATTTCAGAATTAAATTATATATTTAAAGTTTTCAAATGTTTCATCTATAAATCCAACTATTAAAACAATCCACACAAATGCAACTTGAAATACAAGCTAAAATAACAGCAATTAAGAGAGTTTCGTTCCCATGACAATTTTCAAACTGAAACCCAAAGGCAAATTAAATTATGCAATACTCTCAACAGTTACAGACACAATGAGCAGATTTCATAAGAGCTGAAATGAAATTTTGTTAAAGCCCATTGTTCACATTAAAATGCGCGTACTATCATTTAAAAAAAAATGTATTATTACAGGTCTGAAGAAAGAAAAGGTGTAGTTATTGATACATGTATAGGAACAAATCATTCAATATCTGCTGCATTTTTAACTTTTAATCCAACAAATCAATCCGAAAGAAATTATTTGCTTGATTCACTAATTGTAACTTTTACGACTGAGTGTCCTCTATCGATTTTAATAACTGCTTTATAGGCACTTTTTCAAGTGGAAACCTAACTTGATTGATTCAAATACCCTTAAAAAGAGGGGTTCCACCCCTTTGCGACAGGTGGACAGGGGGAACATCCATGAACTCCGTACTGATCATCCAGCACAGAACCTCAACGAAGGGATGGAGTTCCGAGTTCGTTGGTACATTTGCTTCCTATAACTTTTGGGGATTTGGGGATACTATAACCCGAGGAGTTACGCTACGAACTGCTCGAACTTTAACTGAAGATCCCCTTCTTATCTAAATGCCTACTTCCCTACAACCAACAACAGCCAGCTTTTTCACCCCCACCTTATTTATATAGGAAAGAAGATGGCTGTTACAAAAAGTCATTTATCCTTATAAACGGAACATTTGATTGAGACTACAAGCCTCTATATTCCTTTATCAGAAGGCCCAACAGCGGCCGAGCGGTAAAGTCACTGAACACTGGTTGTTCGGTCCGAGGTTCGAATCTGGCTGCATGGGTATTTTCGTGGTTTTCCCCATGTGTAACGTGTATACGAGCCGGTTTCCCTTAAAAAGTCCTCCACGAAGGCATTCCTCCCCTTAGGCAGATAGCCCTCGAGGCTTTGCCGTAATTAAATAACCTAACCTAACCTTTATCAGAAATTGTAAAATCTGTGGGTACAAACATATATTAAATTAAAATATGCTGCGTGCTGAAGTAAAAATGAATTTCCTTTATTCCTTCGTTATAGTTTTCTAATGTTCTTAAGGTATTTTCTCACTCCTTTCCACATGCCTCCGTGGTGTAACTGGAAGCATAATACGGGGCCTCTCGAATAATAAGAAATCTCTTGAATACGCATCTCTCGACGCGTATTCGAGAGGCGCGGGGTTCGAGTCCCAGTGAGGGCATTGCACATATTTCGCATCTCCTGCTTCAGGGGGGAAAAATGACTACACATGATTATGAGCCAAATCTTGTTTATTCTCCACGGGAATTCAAAAACTTCGAAGTTCTAGATTTTAGTTACTTATGTAGATTTTAGTTGCTATATCAGTTTTTCACACATGCATAAAACTGATATCTATGTACATAGATAGATATAGATATAGATATAGATATACATAAAATCAACTTATCAAACATCGGATTTAGAGTGCAGATTAAATTAGTTTTCTTGTCTAGATAAATATTAACAAATCTTGTTAGATATCAGAATGGTTTTAACTTTCAAATTTACCATTTTAGGTAAATAGTTCTAATTTAATTCTAAAAATTAGGTTTATTAAGCTGTTCTAAATTCACATCATTATTATGTAATATGCCTTAAGCTTTCCATTTTTAATCACTGAAGTTAATTTAAAGTTATTTACTTTCTTACAAATTCCATATTAATATTAGAAACGTTTAAATATTTATTCTATTTTCCAATTACTCTCACCGATATATTTTGACATAAATTTAATTTATAATACGCATTTAATTAATATAATTAATAATTATGAACCTCTGCATCATTTTCATAATAATAAAAATATTTCGAACTCCCTCACTTAAATTTCTTGGGATTTTAATTTTCTCTTTTCATAGATTGTTTCAAGTATTCAAGTTTAAGTAGAATTTGTATATTGGTGTATTCTATTTATGCCAATTTATATTTAAATGATAATTTTCATAAACTCCTGCATCATCACTCTAGTTCACAGAAGATGTTTCTAACACCTCGGTACAGATTAATCTTCAATATGCAGCTTATTTTCCAGTCTAGTTTCAGGTTTAATTATTTGTAAAATTAATTATTTGAAATTATTTGTGATTTATAATATACCTTATTTATAATTTTTCGGCAGTATTGTAATTAACAGCACATACTCCTAGTGCTATATATTTAAATTTCAATAATTTAGATTGCCACTTCCTTCTTCAATGATGCTTTTATGTTATATTCCTAATATTTCATAATGGCACACAGATAAGTTTAACTGATTTTGCCAAATATGTAAATCCATAATTCAGCCCACTTTTGTGTTTATTAGTACTATGTCTTCTATTTTCTTTCACTGAAATGCGCAACACATGGCATCTCATCAGCCTAATGACTAAGCGATAAATTCACTAAACACCGGTAGTTTGACCCGAGTTTCAAAATTCCAGAGATACCTCTGCTCTTTCTTTGCACATATTTAATATGGAAAGTGTGTGCGTGTGATTATGGCAAAGCCTCGAGGGCTATCTGTCTAAGGGCAGGGATGCCTTCGTGGAGGACTTCTTAAGGGAAATTGGCTCGTATACACGTTACACATGGGGAAAACCACGAAAACGCCCATGCAGCCAGCCCGTTCGCGGGATTCGAACCTCGGACCGAAGTACCAGTGTTCAGCGACTTCACCGCTCGGCCGCTGGTGGGCCCATATTTAATATGGAAAAATGCATTGCAAAAAATTTATTCTTTAAAAATACTACAAAGTTTTATTCATTGGTACTTTTCATCTTTACCTTAAGGTATCTGTTTGCAAATTCCTAAAATAGGAAAATAAAAGCCATCGGTTTCTATGATTGATACCTTGGTGCAAGTTATACGTTAAGTTTTTCCAAAAACATATTATACGTTAAGTTTTATATGGATATCAATAAATTACGGATTGTTTCACCACCTAATTTGCTTAATATGTTTATTCCGGAATTTTCTTGAAAGTACTAAGTACTATCCTGCTACATGTTTATTTTAGGAACTATACTTTAGTACCGAATAATGGTTTCCACTCTAGTTAACTATACTACCATGACTATTATTATCATTAGTCACCATGACTCGTATTATCAAGGAAAAATGTTAAATTAATAATATCATTAACATATGTAATTTATACGAAATATAATTCGTATGCTTTATAATTATTTAATTTATAATGCTATTTATTACAACAGTTTTTGCTCTAGTATTGCAGTTAATGAAAGCTGTTTCTAATGCTTATATGTGTGTTTGCTAATACCTTTTATTTTCTCTGCTAGCTCTTGCATTTATTGCTGTTATTCAAGTAATTAGCTTGATTATTATTCGTTACTTGTTCTTGCGAAATTCAATTCTATTTCTCTGCTTTCCTTTCCTGTTGGCTAACTATTGGCTTCGAAAAGTTAAACTAAATTGAAGGGAAGTTCTTCTTGAAAAGGGAAGAAAAGGGGAAAGTGTGAAGACCTCCTGTAGTACCTAAGGGGAGAGAAAAATTTCTTTTGCTTAATGGTTGAATTCCTTGGCAGGCAAAGGGGAAAACCTTGATTCGCGCAGTTGGGCTGTACCGATATAGAGAATAATAATGCTAATGCCGTTACAGTTTAAGTTCATTTTGTTTTTCATTATAGCTTTAGAGATTATATCGTTTTTGTTGATAATAGATTTCATTTGATTCCTAGCAGAAAAGTGGTTTGAAGAAATCAGTGCTACAACCTTTGATAAAAGCATTCTTTTTTTTAGTATTAAATATAAGTGTAACTAAATATAATATAAATCTAAAGCAAAATAATAATTAAAAAATACAACGATGTAAATATAGTCACAGTATACATCGATTAGTTCGAAAAGATGGAAAAAAACACAACACAATTTCAAGCACATCATACATGTGTTCTATTCCAGAAAATGATAATAAATACATAAATAAAATAAAAGAGGTAAATGCAAGCCACTATAACAAACTCTCTCTATATAACGAGTTTTACTTTACAAGACGTAATTTTTTACTCTCATTCACGCAAATGCTGAGCTAATAAAGTGGTGAAACGTTTAATACCAGCTGCGCAAAAAATTACTTTTAAATTCTAACTGTCCAAGGAATACTACCATTTTAGTATTGTAAATATTAGAATCACTAGAGATATTTTAAAGTGGAAAAGCAGCTTTGAACCAAAGCAATTTAAATGCAGATGCTAAGCACAAACTGTAAATTAAAAGAGAATTTACAAAACGCTAATAATATTACCTGCATGAAAATTCATTTTCTCACTGTTAATTATCATTAAGATAATTTCCAATCATTCCGCAGTAAAATCACAGCTGTTGAGTGTGTTACTCTCAGCCCAAAAGCGGTTGTGACACTGACTTGACAATAAACGCATTTTTCTTCAATGCCATCTAGCCTCTCATCCCCCCGAAAAAGCTGTTGCATAATAATACATTAAAATGACATTCTTCGCATAAAAGCTGAAATGCTGCGTGGCCTACTTATTAATATGAGCCCCCGAAAAAAAAAAAAAAGAAACAACAACCTGAACACTTGAAAAAAAAAAAAAAACAACTTTGGTTATTCCTCTCCAACCGCCATTAGCGTTTAATCATTTCCATAGAAAGCCAGCGTTTAAACCTGGATTTAAACTATGGATGAAAAGAGGAGGAAAAAGTCCACGTCATTTCGGGTAGGTCCATTTTTCATTCCAATGAGGCGTAGACTGGAGCCCTAATGATACGTAATGCTCCCGTCAACCCCTGCCGGCATTGACCTGCACGAGTTATTTTCATTTCAGATACGAGCCAATTTTTAAAGCCTGTTAACAGCAAACGGAAAATAAAATAGACTGACTCGCAGGGAGTGAAAACTTAATTGCGACGAAGGCAATGGGAACATTCTGCTCTAAAGATGATATAATTTATAAAATTACACGGATTTTTTTTAAATTTCATTTTTGCTTTGTAACTCATCTTACTACACTTCATTTTGAGTATTATTACGTCAACACTGTCATGCGTTTAATAGACGACTGAATTGTTCGCTGAACAGAAATCAAAACTTTGCACTTCAGGCGGGGGGGGGGGGGGGAGTGTAGAAAAATATAGTGGGGAAAAACAGAGGAAAACGTCCAGGGTTGCGAGATTAAAATACTTTTTTAAAGCCAAGCAATTTTTATAAAAAGGGCCAAACAAAATTTAATTAAGTTAAATTTTAAATTAAAATGACATCACGAAAATTCCAGACCTTATAGTCATACTGTACCCGATAAAACAAGTGGAAGCTGTGACGTAAATCTTGAGAGGTAACAGTTTTGCTTTATTTCTGAAAAAGTGCTATATTGAAATTTTTACAGTATACATCTGAGAATAACAGCAAAAATTTTCACGAACAGCATGAAGAGCATTCCCTCTCTTTTTCTATTAATTTCGTATTCTCAGTTAAGTAGAATCAAACTGCATTAACTTTTCAAGTAACAGGTCTGAAACCCACAATATGCGGAAGAGTAGATTCATGTTAAGACAAACATTCAGAATACGACATTTCACAACACGATAGGAATAAGAACCGTGTATCCTCAGCTATGTAGAATCTGGAGTTATCCTCTGTTAAATAGAATCAAATTGAAATTATCCTGATTTAAGTCGTTTTGACTGTCCATAATATAAGCGTACGCACATTCATGCTCATACGATAATTCAGAATATAACACTTAATGACAGAAAAAATTTTATAATTAAATAAAACATATTGGACAAAAAAGGAAAAAAAAGCATACATTAAAAAAAGTACTGAAAATTTCATAAAGGAAAGGAAAGAAAAGTAATCACAAACTTAAAAATTTTGATGTGGACACCACATGAATTCTTTGTAAAGCGTATTAAATATTCTTTCCAAAAAAACAATAAACTGATATGAAACATCATTAGATATTTATTGTTAGACTTAGCTGCATATATAAACTGCTATTATGTATGTAATTAGTTACTTCCGGAAATTGGGAGTGGTATATATGTTGGGCATTGCCGATTGCAATAAAATAGGTGGTGGGCACTAGATATTAAAGAAGTCTCCTATATACAAAATTTCAACCCTCTACGGCTAATCGTTAATACATACGAGATACATACATACGTACGATTTCGTGACGTCCACGAATTTAGCCACGATTTTCGTGATGTCTGTTCACGAAAAAAGCTCTTTTGAATCCATTTTACAATCCATTTGGGAAAAAAAAAGATTCCTTTATTCTATCCGTGCGTACAAAAATCACGCAAAAAATCGTCCAAATGGATTCGGGAATGGTCAAAATGAATATTTTCGTTGAAATATGATACCTGATATTTTTCGCGATTTCGATGCTTCCTTTACTTTATACAAAGAAATAAAATTAACTGCTTTTAATTTCATTGTTAAATATCTTATGTATACGTATATTTTTCTCTATTTAATAAACTGCTGTTAGCTTAGCAAAACTCGAATTTGGAATAAGGTGTGTAAGGCGAAAGCTCTGGAAAGAAGCCTCCTGAGATAAGCCTTTACGTAAGATTTTGTAAGAGAAATGGCTCATATTCGTATTGCACAGGAAGGAGTATAACACGCGACAAAGTATTGCATACGAGTTCGCATTGCACACGTTGATTCCGCAAAAGCTCCTAGGCGCAGCCAATCCTTTTGACGACCGGGAATTGCGCGTAGAAAAAGAAAACTACCTAAACTCAACAGTTTTTATATCCATTTGGCCCCAAGAGGGCATCGACTATGAGCGGGAAAAAAATTAAGAGGAAATTTTAAACATTAAATGCATCAGTTTTCTATAACATTCTCCATATTCACCCATACTGTTTCAAATACTGACATTTAAAGTAGACTGCATCACTAATGATACTTGAACTATTAACTATTCCCCCATACTTTTACTACATAATATAAAATATCTCTTAAATTCAGTAACAGTTTATGTAAATATCCACAAAGCCACGATTTTATGAATCACAAAATTCTCTCCGAATTTACCCATACTGTTTAGAATACCGACATTTAAAGTACACTGCAGCAGTAATAATACTTAAAAACTATCATCCACACTTTTAATACAGAATATAAAACATGTCTTAAATTCAGTAACAGATTATGTAAATGTCCGCAAAGCCACGATTTTATGAATCACTAAATTCAGTCATTAGATTATTATGAATCAGTTGCGTAAATCTAATTTAAAATTTAATTACATTATTTCCACCTTAATAATAATGTAATGATTATCAAACATTAATGCAAAGTTTACCTTGTGGGCACTTCCTGCGAAATCCTAAACTGGATCTGGATACGAAAAATTCATATAAGAATTTCGAAGCACTGAAGTTTAGCAGAATACACAAAGTTTGTAATCTGTGGTACATAAGATTCATAAAAATGGGAAAAGTCCAATCAGTGAAGATACAGTCAATTGCAGATGCTTTCAAACGCACACAGTTCGCGGACTACGTATTATTTCCCACACTGATTGCTCATGTTCTCGTACTGCATCTTACAAGTCAGAGGTAATTAATGACAGCAGTAAATTCCACCCGCGCACTTGAACTGTTTAATTTTGTTTAGAAGTCTTCAATCACGTGAAGAATGATTGATCCATCATCACAAGAATTTCCATTTTGTTCGGTCATATTCAAATGCCGTTACATGACAACAATAATAATAATGTTATACTATATTCTCTGCGCATGCGTGAGACATATGTTTCAGTGATTTAGAGCTTCGTCAGATAAACAACTTAATTTAAGGTTAACGAAAGCCGAAACAAAAATTTAAACTGAATTAATGAGCAATATTATTAATGTTTAATAACTAGCCATTTGCGAGGTGAATCCAGATTGTTTAGGGTTAGATGGTACATTCCAAGGGGCAGGCATAATTTATGGTCCACGTGGTTGAAGGAATTATAGCTTCTTCAGATCCAGCTTACCACGTGTGCGCCTTGGAATTTGAAACTACGAGTTCGTGCTTATTTTCTTGTCTTTTCATGCAACCACTTGATAATTCATTCATTAAAAAACTATTAGGTCTACGATGAGATAATATGTGAAGTAGCTGAAATTAAACAGATACCGATAATTTTCGCAGTTCAGCATAGTTTTAGCAGGTCAGTACTCCTGAAATTCTTCAGACTCCACATGCAACTAATTTTGAAATGCAGCTATTTTCATTAATTAATATACAACATTTTGCAAGTTACTTACCACAAACAAGTACTGTTTAAAATTCGGTTTATGTTGTTGTTTTAAATGAACGGACCTTTGCAACTTAATCCGTTCGTCAGCCGTTTAGTTGCTTTCGTGCAAGAAACGCACGATAGCAGCTAAAAAACAATAATTCATTTAAAAAAAATTAATAATGTTATATATTCTAAATAAAACTAAGGGCTTAAGAAGTTTATTTTTTCTAATTCTTCCAAGAAATTTTCAATATGTAAATAAAATTTACTTAAAAAAATGTAAGCATTTCTTTCATACTTTGAAAGACATGATTTGTAGAAATTATTCAAAATTCCCACTCAGTAGCTCGGTTTAAGTTTATGAAGATAATGTGGTATTTACAACAAATGATGAAAAGAAAATCATCCATAGAAGAAAAAGATAGTTCTAAGGAGGACTTTTTTGGAAGATAAAAACAGAAGAATAATACTGACTCAGAAATTTGCATGAATTCATCTTTATCACAGCTTTCTGTCCGATGCGTTAAGGAATAGCAACTTTAGTTTCGCGCCTAATACGTACTCTCATAAAGTTGATTAGATAATACAAAAATCATTCCACGTGGCCTGTTGTTGCAACCACTGATAAGAGAAAGAACCAGTTCTTGGAAGCACACCTATTAGTTATCAATCTCTATAAACAAAGCTTTGTATTTCGCTCATTTTCTTTTATCAGTCTCGACACTTTTTCGGTGAGTGATGTAGGCATCTCTATGTAATTTCATCAGCTCGCCTACTAACTTAAGATGTTTAAGTGCACAGTAAAGTGTTGATTATCAGGCTAAAGGTCAATTCAAATTGTCAAGAAGTATCATTTCACTGCAAGTTCAAAAGCAGATGACTAAATATTATTTAACAGTAAATTTAAGAAACTTAAGATGATTTCATTATGCACATGTTAGAGAAATATATACTACACTCCTAAGTACAGTTATATAGTATACTTCTAAGGCAGGTGGGTAAGTAAGGAGTAAATGTACTATCTTGCATTTTCTTGTTCGTGCGTTACTTCGCCACTTACGCACAAATGAACTGCTGTGGTATTATAATATACAGAAGTAATTTTAAGGAAATACTTAAATAAGCTTGGATTCAAATTTTTGACCGAAAGGCCACATTAGGGATTAAAAAAGGAGGACCGGGGGAGTATTAGTTTTATATATAAATTTTTGCTATCATGGAAAGTAAATTCTGACATTAAAATAAATAAAATTTCCGCCGTCCAACGGGATATTGGTTAGTGACTCTGACTAGCGAAGGGCCCGGGGGCGAATCTCGGAGAAGGCATGAATGTTTGTAAAAGTATAGTATCTTTGCGGCATGGGGGCACTCAAAATATATGGCGAGGCGAAAGTCCTATCAAATGGTTTGGTGTTAGGGGAAGAGGGGTGGGAGACCGTCGGACCCATCCGCCGCGGTGTTTCTTCTCAGAACTGAGGTGCAACTGGGTAAAAGCGTACTGTCTCCTACATGCTGCCGAAAGCTCTTGCCATCGACAGATGTAATCATGTACTTCTTGCCATGATACATTTCGTGGGCTCAGAAAAAAATGCCTGGCCTCTAACAATTTAAAGAAAGAAACAATGCTATTTTACATTTTCATCATTTTGTAAAAATTTCAGATGTTAATTTTGCAAAAGAGATTGTTAAAGTTTCGGTCTCAGTTTCCTCTTAAGTTTTAAACTTATTTTTCATCTGCTGTTGAGCAAAATTTGTATTATTTTATTCATGAACCCCCTGCGACACTGCTTGATAATTTGAAAGCAAATCCCTGTTCGAGGCAGAGTGCACAGTAATAATGAATGCTCTACGAAATTCTACTTTGATCTGAACAAAGCTAGAAGATATAAAATAATTCACAAGCTGACATATTCAAAATAAATTATAAGTTTCAAATTTATTTTACGTAAAGAGGTATCTAAAGACAGACAAAATAAACTAGCATTTTAAAAAATATGGTTATTACTCGGGGACGTACAAAAATGCACAGTGGGTGCCAGAATCTCTATTTAAATACACACAATAAATTTGGAAAGCTAACGCAGCCTGCAATAATTAATAAAAGTTAATTAATCAATTAATATTAAAAGAGTAAACTTTGAGACGAAAATTCAACCAGGAAAGGTAATATTAGTTTTAATTTTAGATCATGTTAAACACCATGCTTTAGCTTTTCAATCGCGGGTGATTTTTATTTATTTATTTATTTGATTTGATTTATTTATTTAACACATTTCAGTAAAAGTAATTATGCAATTCAGCAGCCGATATAACAGAAACTTACGACACAGTTGAATGATTTAATATTAATCTGTTTACACTTCTTTGCGCGTAATTTTTTTTATCTACCAGATAAAATTTAAATAGCTTTTCACAATATGAAACATTAAACAGTAGAGCCATTTTTGGAGTGATAAGAGAACTGATGCTTTGAACTACCATATATCAAGAACGTTTTTACACGCATTTACGAAATAAGATATATCGATATGATAAAAAGTGTTGATGACGCGTTTCCTTTTCTGTTTTTATTTGTTTATATGTTGCATTTCACTTTTGAAGCGATGTACAGAGTAGCTGGCGGTGTATATTCATTCATATAGCCAGTTATATATATTTTTGTAAAGAAGTATAAAGAGAAAAACTTTAAAATTAAGAAATTTCAAAATTTAGATTAAATGGACTTAAAAGGAAAGTAAAGTCCTATACCTTAGCTGCTAAGATTAAAAATTCCATTTAATACAGAACATATAAATGGAAAATTTATTTCCTAGGAAATGTGAAGTATTTTTAGATAATTAAAGTGTACTATTGTGGAAATTAAAAATTGGAATGTTAAAATAATTAAAACGGAAATGGTAATTATAAATGCTAAATTAATAAAAGTAAATTTAATACATATAGATACCCCCCATATATAGATATATATACGTATATGTACCGCATATTGGATATTTCATTATTAAATATGCAGTTTCTTAAAATGATTTTTTTTTTCTATTTGATATTTCACTTTAAAATTTATTTGTTCAATATTTCGCTTTCAGAATGAATTCATATAATCTGAAAATTTGTAAGGTTTCTTTAAAAAAGAATGTAGACGTGAACTTGTTTTCTTTATCATTTCTACAGCCGAACATTAAATTCAACTATTAATTAAAAATAATAACCTCGCTTTTAAACCTTAAGACTGAAAAACGTGGCGCTGAAAATTTTCCATAATGTAACTGACAAAATTTATCATTTCATGCGAAATAGCCAAACAGAATGGCAAATTAAACGAAAGGTTTGATACGTCAGTAAACTGATTAATTATTACATAAGATTTAACAAAACTTTTATTTTACTTTACGTGAAATATTCATTTAAAATAATTGAAACACTGCAACTTCCAACAATATCTTTCAAAGAATGAAATACGAACGGAAAAATGAAAGACGCATGGGCGTTTGACGCATGAGGCTTGAAAGACGCATGGCGAAAGAATGAAATACGCATGGGCGTTTTCGTGGTTTTCCCCATGTGTAACGTGTATACGAGCCAGTTTCCCTTAGAAAGTCCTCCACGAAAGGCATCCCTCCCCTTAGGCAGATAGCCCTCGTGTGCTTTGCCATAATTAAATACACCAACACCAAAGAATGAAATATATATATATCTGTTACTTATCCTTCCGTAAGAAGGAAATATTTCATCTCCGACTAATAGGGATTTTCATCCATTCAACTTTAATTCTTTAAACAGGCACTTATAATTTGCATATTTTTCAACTATGTTATTAAGAGTCTGATTGTCTGGTTGTTGTTTATTTTAAAATGGCTCAGTAAGCGAGGGCTATCTACCTAAGAGAAGGAACGGAACTTTTTGAGAAAATTGGTTCGTACTTCCATTATACAAGGGAAAGAAACACGATACAGCTACAACATTTGCCGAGATTCGAACTCGGATCAAATTATCAGCGGTCTTAACTACTCGGTAAATTATGGGTTGATATTAAAGAGTAATTAATGCCTCAGTCACAGAACATGTGTGATAATTTATTGTTCTTACAGTCAACACGCGTTTACTGGATTCGTGATGATTAAAATTTTACTGGCCTTCCCCCTCCCACACACATAGGGTTCCGAAATAGAACTCTACTACTACTAAAAGAACTAAAACTAAAAGAACTACTACTAAAAGAACTCTACTAAACCTTTCGTTAAGAAAGCTACTTTAAGTCCGATGTAATAATTACCAGAAATAGATGGTTGCTTTTGCAATATATTACATCACGTAATTTTGGGCAGACTATTTAGATATAGTTTAGACTCATTTCTTACAGCAGGACGAGTTATATTCAATTTAAAGTGCAACACTAAAAAAAAGAGAGAGAGAGCAGCAAATATGCATGAAAAGAAATTCAAAAAACAAATGCAAAGTGATTAATTGATGAATTACTAAATTTCTATTTTACTTATTTTTATTGAATTCCGTATAAATTATTTAGTGCAATTTATTAATTTTATTCTTTGTTTTATTTCATTAAACATCAGTTTAGTTTAAATTTATTAAATCCATTCATTTATTAATTTCATGACCTTTCTTTAATTCATTTATTTATCCATTTATATTCATTTTCATTAGTCAAAAGTTATCTTAGAGCACATGTAGAGAAATATAAATGCAATAATGAAGGCCTCGAAACCAATTTAATTCGAGATTCATCGATGTGTAGAACTAACACATCCTTTTGATCCTTTATAGGATGCTGCTAAAATATATTATAAAAATAATAAGATAAAAACTTATCAAGCTTACTTATTTTTTATTTCATCTTCATTTATTTTTACTTTTTTCGTTTATTTCATTTTTTCCGTTTCTATTTTGTCTACTCATTTATTTTCCTTTTGTCGCTTGTAAGTTGCGCAGAAGTCGCTAGGCAGACACAAATCTAATCAAAAACTTCACAGCATTTAATTGAGTTAAAATCAGCTTTTTATCTTTCCGACAGAACAAAATATCTCCTCATCTTCTCTAAAGATTCCCTGACACACAAAGAAAAGCCGTGCAACGGAAAATGAAATTTATAATTCTATCTCGGAGAAAAGTGCGGTGTATTAACAACAATAAATTATTGTTCCGCAGAAAATGAGTTTTGCCTACGCAAGAGTAAGAGGAGAAAGTTGCATTCTTCTCATTTTTACCGCAGAGTGAATTTCATAAAGATCGCTCTACGATCGATACGAGAAAGAAAAGAGGCTTGAGGAATGACTTAATATGGGAGGCGTCTGGCTTATAAAAAAAATCGGGAGTAAATTTAAGAAATATTGTTCTGGGTTAGATAATGAGATTGGATATTGGGAGCGTAAAACCTGCCCGCTAAGAAACTAGGAAGCCATTGTACGTTGGAAACGTAGGCACATTATTAGTGCAGGCACACGGCGTAACGTAGGAGAATAGTTTGATACATTACTTGTGCTGGGAGTTTTAATAAAGGCCGACCGCGAATGACGGAAAGTACGAAGAAAGAAGAAAAACAAGAGTGAAGAACTACGGAAGCTGGAGTAGTATGGGACGGGGGAGCCTTGTAATGTGACTAATGATCCATGACTGGCTACGGAGGAAAGTCGGTAACTTTTCGCTCTCCGCTGCTCTTTTATTCCTTTACGATCCCACCTCTACCTCTTTTACATATTCCATGGATGGCCCGACCTCTTTCTTATGAACGTTAAGTTACTCTACGGATTGCGATTCTTTTTCCTTATGCGTTTCGGTTGGGAAAACATTCCTAGAATATCTCAAGCCCGATTCACAATAGAATGAATTCCGAAACAGCCGATTCTTACATGTCGATTTGAGGCTACCTCGGCTTTGCTTTTATACTTCGTTTCTCCCTTTTCTTTCAACTCACATTTTAAACTGTGGTGGAAGAAGGTGGAAATATTCCGGAATTACTTTGTCGAAACGAAAGAGTGTAATGATCAATTTCAGTTGATAGCGCTTCTAGACGGGCAGTAGACCCATTTTGTTGTGTAGTTCAGTGAAATTTCAATATAATTTGCTTCTCATAATAAAGTGGAAACGTCTAAAATGTCTGGCCTCAGATACTACAATAAGCATTATCATAATGATGTGGTAGCAGATGACAGCACTGACCTCATCATTAATTTTTATCAGCTCCTCTCCTAAAAAAAAACGCGTATTGTCATTTGACTTTACTGATCTTTGCAACACAGAATTTCTCGAAAGAAAGAATTTCTCACTTTAGAAATGTTTTTAGAGGAGTCTTTCAAAATTTTGGGCTGTTTCGTTACGCTACTGAGGTATTTATCACCTTCGCGATGTGGCTAGTGTTACTACTGCACGAGACTTAAGATATTTAGCTTCCGTGTTGTCTGAACAGTCAGAAAGTCTTTCGTTTGATTTTTTTTTTTTTTTTATTCTTTAGTTTTCTTTTTCTAAAGAACACGAGATCTATTTCGCAATAATGCGTGTTTTTATCTTAATTTTCAATAATGCATACAGTTAATTTATAAGAAATTTTCGCAGTTCCCACTGCATGTTCCCGTGGTGTATCACGTCCGGTAACCACGTGGTACCACGTCCGGTTAACATCCGACGGTGCTTCAAGTAGAGGAGGGCATAGCCGATTTCTCGCTCGGAAAATTCTAATAGCTCTAAAGATAGGTAGCTTAGAAGGGTGGTGTACGACAATTTGTCAATGTGTGTTTTGGGCCGAATGGCTCTCATTCCTTTCTCGGCAACTGCCCTTTATTTGTTGAAGACTATAAGGAATTTCCCCTTCTTCAGAATGTGGTCTCGTGGTGTAACTGGTTGCCAAACCGTCTAGCAATAGGAAGATCTTTTGTTCGAATCTTGGCGAGCGCATAGCTAATTTCTCACGTTTCTCGCTCCAAAAACTTCCATTTGTTTTATAGGTATAATATGTAAAGCGGTCAATAGATAATTTTTATGAATATTTGTGGCATTACTGTAATGAATAAAAGACATTTATAACTTCTTACATCACTGAGACCATCCTTATTTATATTTCTTATGTCAACTCCCGGAACTAAACTAAATATGTATATCCCAGATGTTCTCAACCTTTTTTTCCCCCTTGCACCGCTTTCATGCTCCCCTCCCCCCTTTCCCAAACTCGAAAAATATACATATATATTTTTAAATTTAGATTATTTTTATTGCATTTTATAAGTTACGCCACGGATCTTCCAACAACTAACTGGATGTGCAAACTATTCACATCACAAAATCTCGTACGATGAATGTGATAATTCTCTACATTCTCTCCCACTTAAAGGACAACTGATGAGAAACATAAGACACTGTCGACCAAATCTAGTTGGTAACAAGTGATCTTCTACGACATTTTTAAAGTCGAGTGTCATAGTAATCAGGGGTTTCGGAGAATGAGACCTAAAACGTTAATAGTGGCCTCACCCGGATTCGAATCATGGACTTTCCAGATACTTGCTGGATGTGCTAACCAGTTACACTACGAAGTCAGGAATAGAAGGATGCTGCTATTATGCATTTAGAAACGATCATGCCTGTTTAAAGACAGTCGAAACATATTTATATCCAAGTTTCAATTAAAATTTTCGCTAATATTACACTTTCGCAATCTACTCGTACAGATTATTAGGTTTTTCGAAGCTGGAAGCATTAGATTTAGCCATGCACTTGCCTGGAGAAAATGTATGAATAAACATGCAAAAAACCAATTTCAAGAATAAATAAACTTTAATACTATATCAAGACTCCAACCTCAGCTGAAAACTCATTTTAGGAAAGAAATCTTCAAACTGTATTATGATGCTGTACGGCTACTGCATATGATTCAGTGCCATTAGAAATACTAATTTAGGGAGTCCTCTTTCCTCGTCGAAGCTTTTCGTACATACTTATGACAGGCATTATCAAATGAACTGAATTGGTAACAGATCATTTAGGCATTTATATTGATATTTGTTTACCATGTAACTATGGGAACACCCACACACATAATATAACATATCTGTTTTCTTCAGGAAACTTGCAGGATATTACAGGACCTCTTTCTGATACACATCATAGTTCTTAATAAATCGCAATTACCTTTTCATTTATATAAGAATAATATATTTATCACAACTCCACCCACAGACGAACAAATATTTTATCCCCTCTGTTTATTTTATTATTTTATTAATTACCATAAACGCTTTATTGCTTGAGAGTGCATTTATTAATAAAATACTCGTAATTACTAGATCAACAACACCGTAACTAAACATGAAGTTTAAATTACTAACCACAGAAGTAATTTAAATATTTGTGATAAAACTTACTCTCTCATATCATGTGATAACTTCAAATGCTTTATAAAAGAGGGAATAATTGTTATTCTTTTTTTCCAGTTTTGAAATGATTTACTGAAGTTTGGTGTACTTTAAAGAGAAGGTAAATGGATTCTTAACAAAGAGTAATATTGTTTTAAATAATGGGTAATGTATTCAAGCTAACAATATTTTCTAATAAAACATGAAAGCTAACAGTATAAATGATTGAAACTATAAAATATACATACTATGTAACGTTTTAAACGTTTATGGATGCCATCAACTTCTGCTAATTCAGCGACAGAAGCTGTGGACTTTTCGATAAAAATTTAATGAACTATTTAAATACAGAAAATTTAATAAACCTTGGAAATGGGTTATTTACAAAATCTTTTCAGCATTATGACAGAGTACAGTAAGTAAACATATTTCACTGGAAAAGAAAGTTCATTTTCTTTTCTTGAAAGCATATATAAATTCAGCTGAATTAAATCGGGGGGAGGTGCAAACACACTAAAAGAATATCTCAGCTTTTGAAGTAACACACTGTACTCAGAATTATAACAAGCAGCCTCATAAATTTGGATTAAATTAGATTATTTGGTTTATGACAAAAGACTCTATAGTTATAGGCTTAAAATGAGGAATACCTTCGTGGGAGATTTTGCTAACAGAAACTGGTTTGGTTTGGTTTATTAGATTACGACAAAGCACCCAAAAGCTCTTTGGAAGGAATGCCTTCGTGGAGGACTTTCTAAGGAAAACTGGCTCGTATACACGTTAAAGGCCATAAGGTTGTATACACATAAGGAAAACCACGAAAACGCCCATGCAGCCAGCCCGTTCAAACCCAGGACCGAACTACCAGCGTTCAGCGACTTTACCGCTCGGCCGCTAGTGGGCGGAATAAGCTCTATCTAAGCAATCTAAAACCCCCCTTTAAGTACTATATCTTTCTACCTCATTTAAATACTCCTAAGCTAAACTTAGCATTCTGGCAAGGAAACCGAAAAGGAGAGTGACACTACAGTTTCTGAACATAAAATAACTGGTTAATTTAATTAAATACCTTACAAGTACACTGGAAAAGTATATTTGTACCAGAATCTCACACTAAGTGAGTGCCTTATTGCTTCACAATAGCATTCTGAAGTACTACAGAAAATGTGCCAGAATTTCACACTTAGTGAGTCCTTGTTGCTTCACAATAACACTCTGAAATACTACAGAAAAAAGTATATTTGTACCAGAATCTGACACTTAGTGATAGCGTTTAAATTAAAGCATGTTTCTAGGAGCCTTTGAGTTTTCAGTAATACTTATAATAACAAACTTTATTCTTCTTTAATTATCCACATCCAGAAGTATACATGTAATGCCTTCTCACCAAATCACTATTAACAGATTCAAAGGACATATAATAAAGTAGCACATTGTATTATCCACTGCTTTTATCTGAAGGTGTTACCTGTCGTGCTAGGACTGTTTCGATGCACTGCCCAAAGCTCACAATGTACTGAATAATCTGGCATAAGAGGTTATGTTAGGTTATTTGAATATGGCTAAGTACACGAGGGTTATTTGCTTAAGGAGTGAAATGCCTCCGTGGAGAAGTTTCTATAGAAAACTGGTTCGTATTTTCGTTACACATAAGGAAAACCAACAACGCAGCCAGCCCGCTCGTTTGTTTCTACCTGCCGGTCGAACTACCAGTATTTTAAACCACTTAGCCATTGGTGGAGCATCTGCCATTAGAGAGTGAATAATTTGTGTTTGTGCGTATGCAAAGTTTTTGTTTAAATTAACCAGTTATCATTTCTTTCTTAATTATAACTCCTCCTTTCCGTGTTCCTCACCAGAGTGCAAATGACTTAAGCCAATATTTAAACTGAGATTTTTGGATTTTAAGGCAGAGCGTCTTGCTGGCTTCGTGAGCACTCTAGGAGTTAGTTTCCTGCCAGCTCTGAGAGTTGTAATTATTCGGCTTGGTGTTCTATCGCTGCCGACACTTTGGTTTTGACGCGCCGGTAGAGTTACTGGTTAGCTTATAGCAATATTTAATTATGCAGTCTGTGACCACTGTTCAATGTTTTTATGTTTAGTTGCATCACCACGAGCTGCGGTTGATACTATTGCCCAAGAGAGTGCGCTTATGTTCTGAATTCTGTTTAAATACAAAGGCTATTTACCTTTTCATGACTTTGTAGTTGCTTCAAACATAGCACTAATTCGCTATACGTCCGTTAGGGTTTTGGACTAATTAACTTTACAAGTTCGAGTGAAACCCTACAACTATAAGCAATAATGAAAAGAAATAACGTAAACTATTGCTGGAATGAAATGGAAAGTAAATTTCTTTTTCTTGTTTATAATGTAGTCTATTATTACAGTCCTAAGACAAGCTCATTGATTCACATGTTCCTATAACACTGAGCAATGTCTAGTACAGCAAAGTAATTTTCATGTTTTCATTAACATTTGCCTATATCCTACGAAAAGATCAATGTTAGAAAAATTAATTTATTTCTACCTGTAGAATTCGTTTCCTTTCCTCATTTCACTTTCAAAAACATAAGCAATTTCCTTTGTTAATTCAGTTGTTTCCATAGCAGAAGTAGCGTTTATTGCATAGAAGTCATTCCGGTTGTTTTGATTAACCACTGCCTTCACGCTGCAGAGAGATCAATGTTAGATCAGTGAAATTATTTCTGCCGGCAGGAGCACTGGATTCTTTTGGTGTCTAAAATTAGCGCAAATAGCGTGTAGTGAGGATGGATGGGGAAGAGACTGCGAATATTGTCCGAGCACGTGGTTTCGCTACCTTACTTAGCGTTCCGTGTCACAGATGATGAATTGTTTTTCGGACCATTGCCCACCATTCCCTATCGGTGCCTGTGATGGATCGACTTTTGTGACGTGTTGTCAGACACCATTTATGTACGGTTCCTGTGAGTTCATGGGAACGCCTTCGCATTACGATTTGCCAGAGATTCGATTGAAAAGAGAGAGATTTCAATAGCTGTTGACGGAGAGAAATAGGATACGCAGACCTTGCTTCAATACTTGGTGTCATCCGCTGACAAGTCGAAACGTCGTACGTCGCTAACGTGTGTGAAGACCATATAACCAGATAACAGAATATTATGTTGTTGTTTCTCAGACTATTTTTCGGAGAAGAATGAAATGATGACAGCATACAAAACATTGTTTCCATTAAATTCGTACATTTAGTACAGTGCAAAGTGCCACAACTGAATCGTACTTGAATTCTCCCTCGCGAGTTGCACTTCACTTATAAAGAGACGCAGCTTAATATTATGCTCTAAATTTGCTACTGTCTACTGCTACATATTCATTATTTATTTCAAATTACACAATATTTACTTGTTTAACGAACAGGCAGACAATGCTTTCCAACTTCCTACCGAGCTGCGTTCGCAGCGTATGTTTGTGCAGTATAATGCAAAATATTTATAAAAGCAAAATTAATGAAATAATTATGGTATTTTTTTTTTCGGAACACGAACAGAACAGATGTTGCAAAGATAGCGTTAAGTTTACATACCTTTTTAAAAAGAATTTCATAATTTTCTGCATAAAATAATATGTACAATAAATGTTTCTAAGAGAAAAATTATACAAAGTTCAAAACAAAAGTTAGATTATAAGGTATTTCTCCCACTTTCCTAGCGTGCCTTCGTGGTGTAGTGGTTCAGCACGCTGGGCCGGTATTCCAGAGGTCCGTGGTTCGATTTCCGGCGAAGGCAGTTGCTAATTTTTCATCTCTCCGGCCACCAAAAAATACCTAATGTCTCTACAGTGGCGCCCGAACTAAAAGGGTGTTGGATGAGACTCTCCACACCCAGGATTTGGCGATTGGGTCCCCTGAAAACCCCAGTCGCCCTTTAAAAAGGGGAGTATATAAGGTATTTCTCCCACTTTTCTAACGTGCCTTCGTAGTGTAGTGGTTCTGCACGCTGGGCCGGTATTCCAGAGGTCCGTGGTTCGATTCCCGGCGAAGGCGGTTGTTAATTTTTCATCTCTCCGGCCACCAAAAAATACCTAATGTCTCTACAGTGGCGCCCGAACTAAAAGGGTGTTGGATGAGACTCTCCACACCCAGGATTTGGCGATTGGATCCCCTGAAAACCCCAGTCGCCCTTTAAAAAGGGGAGTATATAAGGTATTTCTTTCACTTTCCTAACGTGCCTCCGTAGTGTAGTGGTTCTGCACGCTGGGCCGGTATTCCAGAGGTCCGTGGTTCGATTCCCGGCGAAGGCGGTTGCTAATTTTTCATCTCTCCAGACTCCAAAAAAAAAAAAAAAAAAAAAAAAAAAACCTAATTTCTCTACAAGATAACAACAGTTTTATGGAGCGTAATAAACTTAGCATGTAAGTAATAGTACTAGAAATACATCGTATGTAAGATAGTAAAGTAATAGTAGTAGTAATACTTCGTAAGATAATAATATACTTAGTAAGTAAACGATGGTAGTAATACTTAATAATACTTAGCAGTAATACTTAGTAAGTGTAATACTTAGTAGTAATACGTCGTACGTAAGATAGTGGTATACTTAGTAAGTAAGTAATAGTAGTAGTAATACTTAGTCAGTAACATAGTAATATACTTAGTAAGTAATAGTAGTAGTAATACTTAATTCTAATGCTAAAATAATAGTAATACTTAGTAAGTAAAATAGTAATATATTTAGTAAGGTAATAATATACGAACTTAGAGATAAGCTGAAACCGAATGAAGCAGAAAAAATTTCCAGTAATCGAAGTTTCGATTTACTAAAAAAACGTTATCACTGATTTTGAAGTCCTTATTTCTACATTCTGTTCACCTTATATCGAAAATTTTGTACTTACCAAAATTAGAATAACCAATGCTCTACTGTATCTCCATTATATATGCTTAATTTGAGTTTCGCTGTGATGCATATGTAATTTAAAATACATGAGCAACAGGCTTCTATGTATTATATCGCTATGCTGCTTATATTCAAGTAAGCAAAATTAATGAAATGAACACATTGATTTCAATGATGTCACGTCAGAGTTCAGTGGCTTTTATTAAGCCAGAATTGAGTCTGCCTTTATTATATATCACAAACATGCAAAAGCACGGTTGGTTGTTTTGTTAATCAAAAATATGTTGCACAGCTTAAGGGTTATCTAGAGAGTGACGCTTCCATAAAGCATTTACTTGCCTGTATTTATTTTTCGCTTAAAAAAAAAAAAAAAAAAAAAAAAAAAAAAAAAAAAAAAAAGAAACATACACGAGCCTGTTTAGCCCCCAAGAAATGAAACTTGGATGAAATATCCAATTTTTTACAGTTGTCAACGAGTGTCTCTGCCCACTTTGCAACTAGTTGACGTTATAAAATATATTCGCAGCTTGAAACGTCTGTGAGAAATTCAGTTTAGACAGCTCCCCAAGTTGTATACTTAAAATTTTATATTATGCCTAATATGCAAGTCTGCTAAACGAACAACTGAAAATTGTAAAGAAGGATGTCTTATTTTACAGGATTTAACTATTCAAGAAAACACCAAAAATATATCAACTTTAGGAAATTAAGTCAACTTTCAGATGATAAACAGCATAAATTAATTCAAATTAAAAAACAAATTAAACGGTTACTAAGCAATACCTGTATCACCTTATAATACCTATACACATTCAAATATATTCTTCAAATTAAAAGCTTCTTCTTTCGTATGCTATACGCCAATTGAAGACAGCTGAAGTAATAACACATGCATTTCACAGATTAAAAATATTTTTAAATTATCAAAGCGTTCTGTGATTAGACGACTCATACGTCAAATTAAGTTTATCTGCATTGCATTAAAATAGCGTTATTAAAGTTAGGATTTGAATACTATTATCGTAGTATGGGAGCTATTTATTTCAAAAGACTTGATGTGGGTTCAAAAAGAGAAACAGTGTATTCCAAAGAACATGATGGATGGAATTTAATTACCTCTTCGAAATTTTTGAATTTCTATCGCAAGCCAAAACCTGATATACGGTGTATAAAACTCAGGATATATACTGCAAAATTAATTGAAAATTCTCTTCAAATTGTGTTCAAGACACTGTCAACAATTTCATGCCTAAATTGTTAACAAATAAACAAGGAAGACATCACAAACTGAAAATTTATAAAATAATTAATCGCAATGTATGTGATGTTTTAATGGAAATTTACACCATTTTTAAGTAAAAATTCATATATCGAGAGTATTTCATGCATTCATATATCGAAACATCAAAATGTTTAGTTTTTCGACATGTGATCCCGATAATGTTCTTCACAAATCAAATGTTTCATAACGATGCGGTTTACTTTGTATTCTCATTACACATGAGGAAATCCACTAAAATTCCCATGCCGCCAGCCCGTTCGTCGGGATTTAAAAGCCGGGTCAAACTTCCAGTATTCAATTATTCTACCACTCGGCTGCAGGCGAGCGCTTAACAGAATGAATTTACTTCATTGGAACATGAATGCATGTCTCAAAGCTCAGTTTTTATACCATTAACTTTGTCAGAAAAAAAATATGTAAAAGAAATAATATTCCATATAAAGGGGGACATATATCTATGGAACTACGCAGATAGAGATACATAATTTAACCAGAGGCTATTAAGAATTAATTATAGTAATAGCAATAGTTTTAGATCAGAAAGTAGTTCTTGGATCTTATGTATATGGCTGGGATTTTCTTCCATTACGGATTGCGAATATCATTTGCGATTGTTTTTACTATCTGATGCTATCGAATCTCGCTCCTGTTTTTCAGGTGCTGTCATTATTGAACTTGAAAGACTTTTAATCTAAGACATTCTTGAAGTTTTTGCCATTATTTTAGCTGTTCATTTTATGACTTAAATTTTAAAATTTTCTTTTTAAGTACATTAACCATCATCTGAGTAAATTAACATATGGTTAGCATATTTAATGAGCTTAATGAATTAACCATCAAACTAGAGGACTTTCACAATCTGTTTAACAGATATGCACGTCAATCTTAACCTTTGAAAAGTAAATAAATGAAATAATAAAATTAAAAAAATAAATAAAATCTGAAAGGTTTCAGATTTTAACGATCGTCCAAAAGGATTTGTTAAGGTTTTTTACGTTCTCGCTGTGCACACAATCTACGAGTCTACTCTTGCATTCACTCTGGCTAACACCCCCTTTTTTTAGTTTTATTATCAAGTATCGTTTTCTCGTTTTCTTCGCACTTACGCCACATACAGTTCGACAACAAAATCACAAAATTTTTAAAAAGCTGAAGAGCAGCATCTGTTTAGAATTCCCGACGCAGTGTTAAGTATTGGAACATAATTTTACATTTTCTTCAACCTTTCCTCAGTTTATCATAGCAATGTTATGTTTTCTTACTAGTATGGATAATATTTCTTTTTGTCTTTTTGTTATTAACTTTTCCTGAGTTAACTTTATTCATTAAATATCAGGTTCTTCACACTTATGCCACATATAATTCAATTTAACAAGAAAATCGCAAAATATTAAAAACAAAATGCCATATCATTCAGAATTCCCATACAGTGTTAGATGTTAGCATACTTATTTTTATATTCGTTATATTATTTCCTTAAAAATTAGCCTAAAATAGTTATCATAAAAAAGAAAAAGTATATAATTATTTTAATGAGTCCATCTAGTGTAATTTCATAAAAACAGTGAACATTTCTAATTAGACATCAATATATGTTTATTTAAATTAATCGCATTAAAAAAGAAGAAAGAAATATTCTTAAGAAATGTGTTTATTGCTTTTTAAATCGCTTAGTTTATCGCTCATTAACCTTTCAGATTAAATTTGAAAGTATCTTAGGCTTTACTGAATGACAACATACTGGCACATGGAATATTAAAATATTTTATTTCTGGCTGCGGTAATACATTACTTTCATAGAGCCGAGTTGTTTAAATAAAACTAATAGATATCTTAATATAGATCTTAATATATATAATAATAATACCTTTATATATATAATAATAATACCTTAATATATATAATAATATGAATCTAAAAGATAGATCTTAGTATACCCAATGGCAACGTTCTTGCGCTCTGGAGCGTGTTATAAGAATGTTTTATTTCGAACACTGTTGCCACTGCTCGCTTTCAAATCGTTCAGTTTGTAAATAAAAAAAAATTCATTAAAATTTTACAAAATATGAAATAAAATAAAATAAAATATCCGAAATTCAAAATTCGGGCTTCCAGGTTACACATGTTCAGGTGGGGGATTACGTTATTCGGAATTTAATGGCTCTAGGTGTCGTTTTTTCACAGTGAGAGGAACATACATGGAAATTCCTGATTATATTTATTTTCTTTAAAAATAATACAGGGCGATAATATTTAGTGACAACAATTTGAAATATGATACGCATTTATAGTGAAGGACTTCAAATCCCATTTCGAGGCCAATAGCCTCTTTTGGACTAAAAAGACTAAGAAAAAGAAAGAAAGAAAGATGAAAAATTCACAGCCCTTAGTACTAACATTTTCTACATTGTTGATGTGAGACGTGTCGGTATAAAAGAGGAAAAAAGATTTGAAATAAAACTGAACGTAACTGATTTACTATAAAATTTAAAATATGCTTTAACTGAAAATTATGCAAAAAAAAAAAAAAAAAAAAAAGCAACCTTAGTTTGGCGCATTTTTCTACACTCATTTTTTATCTCCTAAGGAAGAAGGATCTGCGTCTAATCACACTCGATATTAATAAAGTTTTATTAAGAATTTATGCCTAAGATGTTTTTTTGCCTAGTTTTAAATTTTACTTCTGTGTGTTTCTCTTCCAATATCATGCATAAACTGCTCCCTTAAAAGCAGTTTTCACTTATTTATTTATTTATTTTAGAAATCATTCAGAATATTTAGAACATGTATACTCTCTTCTTCTCCCCCCCCCCGTCTGAAAAAAGCACAGCCATAACATATTTCATTATGTTAATACATTTTCTCAGTATATAGAAGATTCGGTATTCTTTTTTAATTTTCAAACCAATCTCAGCTATAAACTTAAAACTCGAATTATATAACTTGCTATAACTATATAGCTAGAACTATATGACTTGCTCATAAGTAATATTAATTAGAACTACGTAACATACGAAATATAGTACAAAAAATCTAAGACGTCGTATAGGTCATTATAAGGTGAAGTCTTCCTCGAATGAGTAAAATGAATTTTGTTATATTATTTAAAATATTAATAAAAATGAAATCAAGAGTGCATATGATCAGTTAATTACGTTTTATCTTTAGCAGAAATGGAATTCTTTAATAAATGACATTATTGATGCTAACAAATGCAAGCAACGTTATGTAATTACATTACAGTTACATATTTGAAGAATATGGTTAAATAGGGTAAAATGACAAATTAGTCCTTAAGTGATTTTGCATTTGGAAAGCCGCTAGGCCAACACCAGCTCTCTGTTTAGCACACCCTTCACATCTAATGTTGGCCCAACGACATTCATCACCGCAGGGCAAACAGGTGGAAGAGGCAATTACACACTCAGCTGGAAGTGGCATTGTGGTCTTGCAGCAAAGGAGAGAGAGGTTTCAATGGCTATTTCGGACACAATGTTTATTCATTCTCGTAAAACCGACGTCTAATTTCACACTCACAACACTTCAAAACACTTACTCATGGCCGAAATGATAAATGAGCTTTTCATTGCATTCAAATCCGATTACATAATGTGCTTAATACGAAGCGGAGCTTAATTTCTCACATTTCCGTTTGTTGAGCATTGTAACTTGGGATAAAAAGAAACGATGACCAGTTATATTATTGGTGGCCTAATTATATTTACTTTTGATATTTCATCTTTCCCCCCCTTTGTATTTGTAATTTAATTTGTGCATGTATTTTATTTACAGAAATATTTGTTGTTATTTGTACAGGTTAATACTGCTTAGCAAAAAAATTAATCGGGGAAAGGTTAAATTTAAAATATGATCATAGAAAGAAAATAGAAATGAAGTAGTTGGATTTGAAATTAATTAAGTTCACTGTAATAAATTAATCATGACTCATTTCTAGTTATTCAAAGATAACTTATTATCATCTTCACTTTTTATATGGTATTTGAATAAAAAATAGTAAGAAAATTAATTTTTATAAATATTAAGCTTGCTTCATAAAGTAAAAGATTTGCTGACGATTCAAGATAAAATTCATATAAACTATTTGTATTTTGCTAGCATTGAAATACTGAAATAAACAGATTTTGAATCGATACGTTTCTCAAATAAATCCATTTTTATATCTACTTACATCACGGGAGTACGAACGGGGGAATGAGCTAATGCTTAACAATCTCTTTTTGGATTAATGTACTTTTACAGACTTACGAAATACGATTTTGTGGCTTAAAATAATCAAAATATGTTACAACGTTTGAAGGAGGCTAGAGGGAAGAATAAACTAACTTACTAAATTCTTTCGCCAAACTGGAAATTGCTTGAAGTGTCGAAAATTATCAATGACATTAAAGTTCATTAAGAGATGTTAAAGCGTACCTTCAAATACATACATAAGGGGAATACATACATAAGGGGAAAACAAACAAATAGAAATAAAAGCGTGCACCTAAGAACGTGCACGCTTTAATTTCACGTATCCTTATCCTTAGTTGAAAATTGCACCTAAGGATAATATAACAAATGAGAATTTTTACAAAATTAAGTACCTTCATATTATATTCATCATTATCAGGCATAATATACTTCTTACTACACTGAATATTTTACAAATAACATTTATAATTCTTAAATCATTACACGCATCTTAATGGACTTACAATTTTATTTATTAAAATTAAAGCGTTATGGACTTCAGACACGGTCATTAAAATTAAAACGATGGTATAAAGACTAAATGCAAGAAGAGTTTTTTTGAAGTACAATTTATTTCATCAAAAAATTAAATATGACTATTAATAAATTATGCAACTACTGCATGAATTAAAACTATTTAAATAATTGATAGTAAAAAATCATATTCAGTGATTATTTTAGTTATTTTCTAGTCAGATTTTAGCAAGAAACCGGAGATAACATAGAACAGAAATAACATATGGAACGTAGGAATAATTTCAAGAGCAGGAGTTAATAAATAAATAAATAGAAATAAAAGTCGTACTAAATTGTAGAGAAAATCAATATTGTACGAAAATAGACAAAGAAAGTATAATGATGATAATAACATAATAATGTTGAAAATAAATGATGACAAAATAATAATGATGAAAATAAACAAAGAAAGTATAATGATAAAGTGTGAGTAGATTATAAAATGTTGGTAAATAACAAACTCTACATGAATAAAGGGACAAATAAAAAATCAATAATCAGATGTAACTAAATTATAAAAAATAGTAAAGTAAATAATAAAATTTAACTAGGCAAAATTTTTAATTTAGAAAAATTCATAAATAAGTAATAATATAAAACGCGCTTAACACAGTTTCTTTTCTAAATAATTATGCAGGAAAGTTGAGGCATTAAAAGATGTGAAAATGCAAATGGTCATTTAAAAGTTGATGTTACGTAAGTATTATATTTTGTGACATGTCCCGCCGATTATTAAAAATAACTTTTATTTTGGTATTTTCAATTGCTGGAAAGCAGAAATCATGATTTTTAACCGGTTTTTAACAGTCTATTAGATTAAACAATATTTAATTCTCAATTAACAGATCAAGAAAGAGCAGACTTGAAAGATATATTTGCATTGTTACAAAGTAAAAACCTGCCATTTTCATTTAAGAATCAAAAGTAATTTTTTATATTTTAAGCCAAATTAAGTATCTCAAGGTAATTATAACGTTAAAAAAATCTTTCAAGGTGTCATAAACGAAATTATGCAACGATAAATGAAAAGAAAATGCGATTACACATTAGGCAAAAATATTTAAACATACAAAGACGAATGAATATTTTATCGCATACGAGCGAAAAAAAGACAAGTTTATCTTTCAAATGACACACGGAAGAATACTTCACTTGGATCGTTAGATCACTTTACTTCAACTCTAGGAAAAATACATTCATTAAGAAAATAAAAGTAAGTTACTTTGAAAAATTATGAATTCTCTTCGAATGGATGTAAAAATTCGTTTGGAATTCAATTATCATAACAAATACTTCAGAAACAATTAAATTAATGCTCTCATTTTGGAGGAGCATAAAAATGCGTTATGTATATGAGAACTAATGCATGCGATAGCTAGGGGCAATTAAAGCTTTCCGGCTGGGTTTCCAAGCCAGCAGCAAAAGCACATTTACAGTAAAACTTAAAAGGCTGCTTGGATTGTTGAACAGGTAATTCAATACTATAAATAACAACAAGCTGTTAATTCAGCACTTAAACTCATTTTCAGTGATTTCATTAATTGACTCTGAATGCATAATTTTATTACAGTAAGCGCTTTCATCATTGTTATTCCGGGCGGCATAAAAAAGTGAATTAATACAGAAGAGAGGCGTTATTCTGTGATCAGAATATGCTTGTGAAAGTTCAAATTAAGGAAATTACGCACAGTATTAGAGTTACTGTTTTCTAGAACATTCAAGTCGCAGAAAATATTACGTACAACTCTTTTTAACATTTTTCTTGATAAATGTTTAAACTCGGCGAGTATTAATCGTTAAGAAACAGAAATCGTGCTGTTTGCGAAATTAGCAGTACAATCCCAAACTGTGGTTAACATAAAGGTGAAAAAAATATTACCTAACAATTCCCAACGTTTTATATCCAACTCATACATGCTTTTTAATCCTCTAAATTTTAGTAAAATTAAAATATTCAAAACACAAATGCTATAATGGTGAATAACGCCTATTTCAAAATGCAAATTTTGTGATAAAGAAGGGAACAGTAAAAATTATTTGGAAACGTAACATCGTGTTTTTCAAAACATTTGAAAAAATGCTAGGAAATTCTATATGCAAATTATACATTAATAATTTATCGAATACCTCAAAAACAATTACTAATGTAAGATTTATGCTTAGAGGCATTTTCTAAATTCCTGACATTTCTATGATTACTAATCAGATCAGTTTACGTTTCATAGGTGTTCAGAAAGCCGGAATATTAATTGCGATTGTAATATAAAGTAGAAAGCTGCATATAAAGTAGAAATTCAACTAGTAAGGTAGTCTTCAACAGACGGAACACGCTCTGTCTAAGCAATCTAAAACATCCCTTTAAATACGATCTCTTTCTAATTAGTTTAAATACGCGCGAACTAAAATTAGCATTCTGGCAGGAAAACGGACGGAGAAATGACTGTAAAGATATGTAACATGGGATAATTGGTTAATTTAAAATAAATAAATGCTTCACAAACTGCTTAATTATCTCATAAAACAAATAAACACGATATTTTAATTAAATCACACAAAACAGAAAAGTAAATAAAATTTATTTCTGAAATTCATTTTAGCTTTACAAATGATTAGCATCAACCATGTACTGCACCTTGGAGTCTAATATTAACATAAAGGTTAGCATAGTTAATTACAACTGGTTTTACAAATTCATTTCAAAGACAAATACTGTAACATCCAGTCTGACAAAGTACGAGTAACTAGTTACAGTAGCAAGAAATGAGACAGAGCAAGAAGTGAAACAAGTAACTAATTACACTAGCAAGAAATGAGACATAGAGAATATGAGCCACAATATCTTGACGCACATACTTACCCTACATCTCAACAGAATAACTCATTAGTATGATAATTTAAATCAAATTTTATAGTTCAGGAGAATAAACTACTCAGGGATGATTAGAAGTTAAATTTGTTTTAATTTAAACGAAAAACTATTTACCGTACCTTTAGTCAAAATCTCTGATGCAGTTTTGCTGCAAAATAAGAAACAGGTGCAAGATGTTGTTTGATTTAAATTATAGCAGCTCTGCAACAGCTACAATATAAATCCTTACATTTTACTAGTATCAATTGAAGGAAACAGCCGGTTATGCTAATGTCGCTATTAATCTCGATCCAAGTCAACTAACTATACCCTACATCATGAATAATCCCCCCCTTGAAAAATTTTCATTCTTCATTTTGCATACATCTGGAGCAAGGGGCATCGGAAATGAGTAAGATGCTGGTTTTACCTTGAAATTTTCCTAAAATGATATAGTTAATAATTCTAATATAACTTATTTAACACTAGACATTGGTAACCTCTGAAAGTAAATTATTTTCTTAATTTTAAACAATTAATTAATTTTTCAATTCGACTGGAAAAGAAGCAAGCCTGAGTAAAATTTTAAATTAGGCGGGTTTTTGTAGGTTTTCAATAAAACTCTATCGATTTCGAGGGCGGTCTGACATAGGTCTCTCTTCTTTCAGGAGGAGGGGGGGGGAACACAGTACATTTTGTAAGCATTTAAATTTTTAACTACCTGTACTTTTTTATCGTATGCAAAGATCAGAACATCAGGCAGAAATATCTTGCTGCTGCCCTATCATCGGTTGCTATCGAAATACGCATTACTCAAAATCTACGCCAACTAAAGTTTGGTTTATTACCTAATTTTAAATTCTGATTAAGAAGATATTTTAGAGTTAAATAATTGGCTAAATTAATCTATATTTTTTTGCCTCATTAATTACCTCAAACAATGGATGTCTGATTCTTCATTTTTTGGAATATCTTACCTCACTTTAATCTCAAATGACTATCTCTGTGTGATTAATCTCAAATGATTGTCTCTGTTGTGAAAATCTAACTCAATAATGTTAATTTAAAGTGAATATCGGCCAAAATATATTTCAGGAAATCAGAAATAAATTTATTCAAAGTTTTCAGCTCATCTGCTCCTATATACTAAGTATTTGTTGTAGCATTAATAGTGCATTTAACGTAAGCATTGTGCATCTAATTATATTTATCTGGGGATCATTACACTAAAGAGTTAATGTTTTAAATTAAAGACTTCTTTAGAAGCAACATGATTAAAAGAACCGGAAGCTAACCAATTACGTTTAGTTCTTCAGTAATGAATTAATTAAGGTCAACCACATAAACAGAAGAAAGCTGCCTGCATGTTTCTGATTTAGAGTACAATAAAAGCATTTGCTTTTCCGGGCAAGGAAAAGAATTTTCAACTTTAAATAAATAAACAAAAATTCATGAATGAGAATGCATACACATATCTATGTGCGGAGGGTGTAATGATTCAATAACGTGATTTTGAAGTTAAAATGATTTTCTGAATGATCAAAATATTAAATAAACCAAGAGAATAACAGAAAGGAAAGATAGTTTTACCAATAAAATGCCCAAAATGTCCACTCATATGTATAAGGTTCTAAACGTTTCACCGTTATAAGAACTGTAACGAAAACTGAAAAGTAATGGATTTTCTATTCGAAAATTATCAAAAAATCGGAACTCCACGAAGCGTATACTTCATTATGCATTTGATGCTAATGAACTGCGTAAACTTCATATATTCGTTAATTACTACAGATTAAAATTAAATCACGCCAGATTAAAGATCTCAGATCTGAGGATTTTTTAAAAAGTAAATGGATTTTTCTACCGCTTTATATAACAGAACAGCTCTTAACCTTTGCATATTGGTGGTTTCGTCTAGATCTTGATTCTCGGCGCAATTAGATAATTGTAGTAATTGTTCATATTTTATCCCCTATGTGTGTGTAAGTGGATGTGCTTGAGTACGTAATATGTGTGGATGCAAACGAGTTTGTGTGTACGCAGCTTAAGTACGAGTTAGCTTCCCATTAAAACAGTTTCCCAAACACTGCTTTCCCCAGGCACATGGCCATCACTACCCACTTTGCCATAATTAGTTATCTACTTACCAGGAAACTTTAAGAACGGTTTTATTTTGACCTAAGAACAAAATACATTACAACTAAAAAGTTTCATGCTCCTAAACTAAAACACGAAGTTTATATAGCTCCAACGTGCTTCGAGAAATGATACAGCGTTTTAATTGAACTAAACATAGATTTCAACAATGTGCCAATGTCAAAATGCTAAGAAATATTCAAGGGAGTGAAACGCTTACTTTTTAATTTGTGCCACGAAACAGAAACAAAATCAAGAAGAAGGGGGGAGAACTTCGCATTAAACGCGTATTTTTAAAAATGCTTTTTAATAAATGGAGATGATAAGTAACAGCCAAAGAATTTCCGGCAAAAGTTTTTAGCTTTGCTATTATAAACATTTATTTCCAAGATGAGGAGGTATTTTTAAGATGCATAAATAATACATGAGAAGAATGCATACTAAAATTAATTGCAACATTAAAAGGAAGCGGAAAAATAAACGAAATAAATGGTTAAAAAAATACGAACGAGGGGATAAAAACGCGTACGAAAAACATTTTTTTTCCATCATTATTCAAAAAGAATGTTACATGATACTTAAACAATCCCGATGCAGAAATTGTCGGGCCAGGAATCAACTGAATCGAAAGGAACGGCGAACGTATATTTTGGATCTAGTAAAGGAGGTGGGGGTATTTGGAGGGGGATAAAAAGTAATTATTAAGCTAAAAGCTTCGGTGTCATTAATCATACTTCTATCACAGATCACGGGCTACCTGAATGCCAAATAGTTTCCCAGCCGGGAAATAGGAGTTCAGCTTTGCCATCTTGGCGCACAGTGACGTTTATATAAAAATACGTTGCCTGTCGTTTGCATAAGGCTTCGAATTATTAACGCAGGGGTTGAGTACTAATGAATTTCGGTCGCTGAAATTTTCACGCTGATAATTTTGCTGAATTATTAATCACTTCAGTTACTACTAAAATTAGGATGCCGTTGTTGTTTTCTCCGAAATAAATAAGTCCTCCGATATAATAACCTAAAAGAATATTTTTGGAAATAAAATCTGCCATTTACCTCATATATATAGAATATAATAAAAGAAAGGAAAAGACGGAGCACTGTTGATACGTACTTAGATCCATATTGAAGAATTCTGATTTCATAGTATGCTAATATGTTGACTTGGTAATATCTAAAAAACTTGGCAACCAAGGCGATTTTAATTCCATTTTTATTTGCAATTGACTTTTGTGGCCACAATCACTGGGCACCCTAGTCGTTCCTGTTCAAGAAAATTTATATTTTTGATATTGTTAAGATAGAAAGCAGGCCAGTGAAATTACATCCTAGCAGAGCAGAGAGCGAAGCTAAAGTGCATAGTTATGCAAGATGGAAGCACACGAAGAGAAAGGTTTTGGTTTGAGTTAAAAGTTTCAGGTTCCAATTATTACGTCATCAGCGCTGCACAGGCCATGCGAAAAGGAATGATCTAGAAATGACGCAATCGAGAGAAGTTATTACGATTTTTAGAATAGAGAGGAATTAATGTTTTACCGTTAATTTAAATTATAATTTTGATTTATATTTTTTTATCTTACACACACACACACATATATATATATATATATATTACACACACACACACATTATACAGCGCTCTATAGTCGCTAATACTAACAAGTGGGATGAATCATGCCTTTTATTTTACACTTTAACAGGGTGCGGATTGTTCTTCTGTGAAATAACTAGTTATAGAGTAGAATTAAAATTTATTACACACTTTAATTGACCAGTCAGTTATTTCATGAAATAAAAGATTCCATACTTTAACGGTATCATACACAGACACACATACATAATTTATCCTTTCTTTAATCATGTGTGCAAGCTGTAAATTGATAAGTTCATAGAGGTCAAAGAGAAACATAAAAACAAATGATTTCTCCTACTCTCTTTTTAATAGCCCATTATTGAAAAAAATAGATAGTTTTATAAACAGAGTGTTATTAAAATAGTCATCGGCAAACTAAATAAAAAGTTTAAAATAGATTTAATACTTCAAATACCCGGTTTTAGGTCTTGTTTTATTAAAAAAAATATGGATAAAGTTTTATACCTTATTTAGCTTACTTATTTATTTCTCAGAGGAAAAGAAAGTTCAATTAAAATGTCATATTTTTTCAGCACCGAAATCTATTAAGTAATTATAATATGTATGTTGTATTTTCCATTAGTCTTTCTTAATGATATGGATGTTATTAAACTGTTAAACGCACAGATGTGTTAATGGCTGCAGAATATAAATACGTGTTGGGGAGGACAGATGAGATCATCTCCAGTCTGAAATTTCCTGAACTGCAAGTCGACGAAAGAACAATTTTTAACGTTTAAAATTTTTATACTTAACAATTAAAGAGAGAAAAGAAGATTTCTCGAATACATTGTTTATCATATATGTCGATGAAAATAATAATAATAAGTTTTAATTTACAACGTAAACGTCTTATTCTAACATAAGTTTATCAGGGCTTAGATGTTGGCAAATTGGTTGGCTGTATGAGTGTTTCCAGTTTTTCTCTAGACTTAATATAAATACAAATACATTTCCTTTAGAAAATCGTCTACGAAGGTATTCCTCCTAGCAGGAAGATAATTAGCGTGCGCTTTGCCTTATTCAAGTAAACAAACTACTATGTGTTACAGTGGGATAAATGATCCTGCATTATACGAGCAACATTTGTATTTAACGTTAGTTTAAAAATTCAAAATCAGTAAATGAAAATAGCAAGTCCTCTTATAAGTATAATTGCGATAAAATCGAATTCTAAGTTTTTGTGCCGTCTTATTTATTAACTTTTTATTTCCAACTTCTGGTTAGAGTATTAGCTAATGCACAGCACGCTAACCATATGGCATGTTATATTTGAAGAAATGATTCCCAACCCGTTGTAAATTTAAGGAAAAAACTGAAATGCTTCCGAAAATTTACACAGTTTTTTTTTAAATGTCAGATGTGTTCTAGATTATTTAAATCTAGAACACATTTGTTCTAGATGTTTATTAGATGCATTCTAGATTGTTTAAAGTCTTATTTGAATAGCATTTCAAGGCTATATCTATAACAATTATTACTAAATAAATTGTAACGAAGTTCTTAAGACATAAAGCGAGGGGTGACTTTCTGAATAGTGATTTAGGGCCCGATTACCGCCTAAGATTAGAAGGCCCGTATCTAGAACTGGATGTTTTGAACGGTCCCTAAATCATCTTATATTTTTTCATAACAGTTTTTTACTTCTTTATACGAAGTAAAGGATTGTAATCCCGAAAAATTTCAGGTATCATATTTGAACACAAATATCTATTTTGATCGTTTCCGAATCCATTTGCGCGATTTATTTTTGCGCAACGTCTGTAAGTACGCATAGAATAAAAGACTCTTTTTTCCTAAATGGGCTATAAAATGAATTCAAATGGGATTTTTTTTGTGAAATCTGTAATTACATTTGTATGTATGTATCTCGCACAATTAAAAAACCATTTAGTTGTGAGAACGCTCAAACTTTGTATGGGACTACTATAACATCTAGTTCTGCAACTCCCTTTATTATTGCAATCGGCAGTACCAAACTTATGCATCTCGGATTAAAAGTTCTTATATGGCCTTTATTTTCTCAATCGTTGGTTGTAGCCATATAAAGGGTACGGCAGCGTTCATAGCGTAATTTGACTTGCGTAGCACAATGACGTACTGCACAAATGCGCGCCAGCTCGTGCCGCATTCGTGTACTAATGAGCTGCCATTTCGAGTGTGATAGTGATATGGATCGTTGGAATGCACAGCATCGTGCCTTTGCTGTTTAAAGTTATTTCAAGAATAACTACTCTGTTATTGCTATCCAGCGTCTATTTCGGCAACATTTCAACTTGGGACGTTATGGAAAAGTTTCAGATAGACGGACCACTGCGACAGACATTTCTAGGTAGAGTAAATTCCCGTTTTGGTTACATTTCCTGGCCGCCTAGCTCACCTGATCTTTCATGTGCCGACTTTGGGGAACACCTGAAGTAAGAAGTTTTCCGAACACGTTGTGCCACCATTCCTGAGTTGAAGGATCGGATCCGAACTGCCGTCGGCAATGTCCCAGGGAATACGTTACGCTGAGTTATGGCAAGCTTCCAACGCCGCCTAGATGAATGTGTTGTGCAGAGGGGGGGGGGCATCATATTCAAAAAGTAATCCACGCAATGGACAATGACTTACACATTAGTAAATGGCATACCTTTAACTATTAATTGACATAAGAGGTAATAAATAAATTACAGTTACTGCCTTATGGTGTGCTTTTAATATCCTACTATGAACGCTACCGCACCCTACTTCCAATTACAGAAGCCCTTTAAATGACGAATATATTCATGTTTTGGCAATATAAAATTTTTAGGAAAGTTTTATACTCGTTATGTAAAAGTAAAACTATAAGAAGTTTGACTCCGTACGACAAAATAAAATTGACAGAAATATTTAATTTTAAAATTTTGCAATATTTGATGTCATTTTCTGCTTGCTTGAGGGATCGGTTATTCAACTTGTATTTATTCGAGAAAATAAGTTTAAATGAACTGTAGGAAAAAAAAGTGAATAGTTTAGTAGACTGTACAAGGAAGTCATGTGGTGTCTACATCAGATTTTTCGATAATGAAAACAAGGAAAGAGAGCACTGGAGGCGTAAGAAAAGGCGATGTACCATGAGCCTCATACTATTTCAATGAAAGCCTGGAATATTTCGTAACTGAGAAAAGCAATCATTTTGCATCAGACAGTAATATTCCGTTATACATTTAGCACCTCTGCGTGTTCTTCAGTTTTTGACACACAGTCCTATAAATGATAATTTTATCTACTGTGTTACGAAGCAAAATACTGATTGTTATGATACTAACGAATATTATTAGTTTGGATTTCTCAAATGTTTGACAAATATTAAGCAAACTCAAAGACAGATATTAAAAAGCCTTAAACTCCTGGAACTTATCAATTCATAATTAAAAATAAAATTAAAAACTAGAACTTTAAGAGTGGACCTACTACGGAAGCAAAGGAAAATAGCTGATGTGGAGACCACATGACTTCCTTGAACGGCCAATTATACACATTTTTTGCTGCACTTCATTTAAACTTCTTTCCTCGAATTTCATAAGAGGTATATTTCTCATTGAATTAGTTCAATTATCACTTCGCGGCTAGACAATAACACATAAAAACTTAAAACACCTTTCATTAAGAGGCCCAACAGCGGCCGAGCGGTAAAGTCGCTGAACACTGGTAGTTCGGTCCGAGGTTCGAATCCCGCGAACGGGCTGGCTGCATGGGTATTTTCGTGGTTTTCCCCATGTGTAACGTGTATACGAGCCAGTTTTCCCTAGAAAGTCCTCCACGAAGGCATCCCTCCCCTTAGGCAGATAGCCCTCGAGGCTTTGCCGTAATTAAATAACCTAACCTTTTATTAAGAATTGCAAAATACAGAAAAACCTAAAACAACAAATACAGTTAATAAACTTTAAAAAAAAAAAAAAAAAGAGTTTTTGCAATTAAAATTAGAGTTTCTACAGCGGGTAGGAAAACGAAATTTTCAGTGCATAAAATTGAAAGTTCATTTTTAGTCCCACTGTGCAAAAAGACACTGAAATTGGTACACCAACTGACTTAATTCGCTATTCTACTAAGAGTTTCAGATGTATACAAATGGAGACTTCGTTAGGCCTAGAGCCACTTAAACTTTTAAATTGTTAATAATTCTACAACTATAGCATGCAGCTTGATTAAAGGCATAAAAACTTTAAACCGTAACATAAGAACAACATTATTCAATTACTTTTAAAACAAAGAATGCACAAATTAACAACATATAAGAATAAAAAAACAGAGCACACCGAGCCGGGTAAAGGAGTGGGCATATCTATCTACTTATATATGTTATAGCAGTCTCATATACAAAATTTTAATGTTCTTAAGCTAATCGTTTTTGAGTTATGCGAGATACATACATACGTACGTATGTGGGTACAGACAACACGGAAAAAAATCACTTCTGAATCCATTTTGGAAAAAAGAGTCCTTTGTTCTGTCCGTACGTACAGATGTCACGCAAGGGAAAAGAAAAAAGTTCAAATGGATTCGAGAGCTTTGAAAATGGATATCTTCGTTTAAGTATGATACCCGACATTCTTCGCGATTACAACCCTTCCTTTATTTCGTACGAGGAAGTAAAGACAAAGATATTTATCGTTATATAGTAATCACCAAAAGCAGCTTAATTCTACGTCAGCGAACATCGAAAAATACAAAGCTGCTCTAAGAATATTTTCTCTTCCCGTCGGCATGAGAGAGATAAATGTAGTACGAATAACCACAGAAATGACAAACAGTACGTTAACAAACCGCAAGTCTCTTTAAACTGTCACTTTAAAGCTGGTAAAATGAAGTGATGCGTGTTCAAATAAAACTAGTTCACCCGAAGCATTAGAGTGCTAAGATTGCAACATTTATGCTAACTAATGTGTGTGACGTGTATGTTTTTATCTAATACGTTGTTGTTGTTATGATTTATTTTACTTGCCAGACAGTAAAATCAGAACAAGTCAATGAATTTAATCGTGGCTAGGAGTGCATCACTGCGTTTGTCATTTGGCATGGGCCTTGGTCCCCTTATAGATGACAGTGCGACTTTGCAATATTCTGTTACCGTTTTGTAGGCGGTTCTCCAGGGGGGGGGACGGATCCAATGACTTCCCACCCTTCTTTTTCTAAAACTAAATCATTCGACATAACTTTTGGATCGCCATTATTTTAAGTGCCCCTTAGCCGCAAGACTCAAACATCCAAGTCTTTTTCGGGATGCGAACCCGGGCCCAATAATAGGGCAACCAGCAATGCTAACCATTATATCGATCAGGATGGCTTTAGCTAATACTGTTGCATATATCAGGGATGGGTGATCAGTACAGGTGGGCATACACTACCTGTTGCACAAAAGCAGAAGTCATAAATTATTTTTTGGATTTTCTGTTTTATTTTTTCCCACCGCAATTCTTTCAAATGATGAAAATTTCACTACATATTGAACCATTCGTAAAAAGTATAACACAATACGACTGCACTGTCAATCTTACAGTAAGAGCAATGAGGAAGTGCATCTGATGGGAGGACCATCGCGGAAAAAGATCTTAGTTCTGGCTCTGTAAAACTTCTGTGAAACAGTCAGAAGCACATCTGCTAAGGGTTTCATCTTCGAGTAAATACATTTAATTAAAATTTAATTTCATTTTGTCATATCCGAATGTTTTCATAATTTTTTGACACAAAATACCTCCATTCCTCATACCATTAATTTTGAGACAATTGAATTTTTAATACTTCCAATTTGCAATTAAGACTCCGTTGTTTACCTTTAATCGCGTAATGTCTTTTCATCTTTAATTATGCCCACGCTGAAAAGATTAGCTTTTTAAACGCGAGCATTATATGTACACTTACGTATGCGCCTCATAAAATGCTGTTGCGAGCATTTTATTATACGAGCTAAAACAAATATACAATACCAAAGAGAAATAAATAAAATAAATTGTTTCTTTTATTTGTTTCGCTTGGATTAAAGCGGTATTTTCCAAACATTTTAACACTCTGATCCGCATACGTTTCGTTGTGCGACTAACCGCCTCCCACATGTATATAGGGTTTTTTAAGAAAGAGGGATAAAAAGAAGAAAACTTAGATGAAAATAATGTAATAATGAACTAATAAATAAATATGTATAATTAATTTTCGGTGCATAAAGTTCATTGTTAGACCGACTGTGCAAAAAGACACTGAAATTGGTACACCAACTGACTTAATTCGCTATTCTACTAAGAGTTTCAAATGTGTACAAATGGAGACCTCGTTAGGCCTAGAGCCACTTAAACTTTTAAATTGTTAATAATTCTACAACTATAGCATGCAGCTTAATTAAAGGCATAATAAGTCACAATTAATCAATAAATAATTTGTATATATTCTTATTTATTACGAGTAAGTAATTTTAAATAACATATGTAGTTAGAAAATAAAAGAGAACACTTCAACAATTTGGTTGAGAAGCACTCTGTTAAAGCATATTTTTTAGCAGGACCGGCTCCAAAGACGATGCAAACACTGCAGTCACACCGAGCGGCAGAAATTAAGAGGCCGCGCAATTTGTATAATTTAGAGAAACGACAAACAGCAAGAATTTTGGATGGTAAAATTTTTAGAATTTAAGGAAGCACACAGCAGCAGACTTTAGCATCGTATAGAGATTGTTTAGCATCGTATAGAGATCGTACCGAGAGGCAAATGCCAAGCGCCGGCCCTGGTTTAGTGATTTCCTGACCAATTTATAACCAAAGTGCAATATCTAAAATAAACTGTGATTACCGTTGTATTCAGTTTTCTCCCCTTTTTCGAAAAACAGTCTATTAAACCCAATCATAATTGCATAGATAATTTTTTTAATGAAAATTATATCTATTTTTGTCACTATGTGGATTCATTTACGTTATTATATACCTACAAACTTATGTAATAATTAATATTACCGAAAAAATCTGTCAAAATATTGTAATTTAGATTCCCAATGAGCAAAAATATAAACTGTAGTCAATTGCATAAAATAAATAGCAAAAAGTATATAAATTCTTAATCCTGAGTATTAAGTTTGTATTAATTTCGAATATCTTAATTGCAGACTTCTGTGATTTACATAACGGGAGATCGTCCTAGATTCAAGGTAATCTGTCCTCTCCCTTTTATCTCGCTCATACTTAAGCTGCTCACATCCTGAAGACTGATGCATTACAGTACATGCTATCTTTATTATTACTAAGTTCATGTTATACAGTTTACAACAAAATAACTGAATATGAACTAAAAACATAGGAGGAAAAGAATAACTGCGTGATTAAATCATATTATTATGAGAGCAATGGATGTATTTACATTTTTTGCTCTCCCATTTTGCATACTATATTTTGAATATTTTCATGAATCAGCTGAGTGTGTTACCCTCAGAACGTGTGTACATAAATCTTAATTAACCATTAAAACTAGCCTTATCTTGCAAATGCTGTCTATAACTTATCGAATCGAATAAGCTAGCTGAATGGACGTTTTTCTGAGTTTTCTCCATGCGCAATGTGAATACGAGTCAATTTTCATTAAAAAAGACTCTCAAGAACCTCTCGGATAACCCTACAATGCTTAGTTATAATCAAATAATCTGCAGATTTTAGCGCTACTAGGGCATAATTTATTACATTTCCTTAATAATAGTTTCTTCTTGTATTTTATAATGTAATAAATTATGCGTAAAAAGCTTTATGTCTATATCCATACAAAATTTTGATGATGATTCTTACATCTAAAACTCATACGATAATAATAGATGTCTAGAAAGAAAAAAACTCATCTCTTCGTCGCAACAGCTCTCATGATAATAATGCTCTTCTTTCTCAACAACGCGATACTGAAGCCACCAGATGAAGACAACTGTGGTATAACGCATTCCATTGCATTATGTTAGGAGGTCCACTGAGTGGAAATTTTTAAACAGCCCACTGTAGGGAGAGCTCTACTCTGGTCAAACTAAGTGCAAGATTAAGGAGAAATAGCGACGGAATGAAGCGTGGCAGTTCTTCGCCTTCACCCCTCCCCAGTGGCCACCCTCCTTGCAATACTTTCGCCGCTCCCTAACAGCCCTTGCTTCTCATAACACCTCATTAATCGCATTTGCCTAATTTCCTCGAGTCGGGCCTTATTAAGGAAAGTGTGGCGCATAGCAAATGTTTCAGTATTGTGCTTGAAAGCACAATAATTCTCAAACTTTGTTGGTAGAACAAATATATGCAGCCTGTTACTAGCGCATTAAGATTCCTTATTCACGGTGAAAGCTGTCACTTGCGTTGGTTATCGAATATTATTTTTATTCTAACCTGTCTGAAATTTCTGGGCTGCTGAACATTACGCTTTCCTACATGCCCACAAAAGGCTCTTGCCCAGTCGTGGCATTCAATGAGGCAGCCGCAGAAATGCAACCTGAAGAATGGATTAAAAGGTTGCTATTAATTACTGTGGAGCCATATAAATACCACAGGCACCAATGTCCCTCCCAGTGCGGTTCAACGACCCATTGCAAGTAAGATTCACAAATGTCACTGCTGTTGAACTGTGGCGCTCTGGAAGCGGAGGACTCAACGAACCACGATACTTGATTGAGTTGAAGTGTATTCACGCAGCACATGAAATTGTATGCAGTTGTTCAAATGAGAACCACTCTCTCTTACGCTTGCTTCTCCCCCGATGCAGATATTAGAAAATAAAATCCATATGAATCCTTATAGTTATTTCATTCCTTTTAAGAAAGAGTTCATATAATTGTGTTCCTTCTTTGAGAAAGAAACATGAAGCTGCAAAATTTTTTTTTAAAATTATAAATTGAGATAGAAATATGCAATTTGGCCATTTTTCATTATTACGCGTATATACGTGTGCAAAGAAGCATCATAAATCGCTTTCTAAATTTTTTCAAATAATTAAAAGACTTAAAAGCGGAATTTATACAATCCGGCTCACAAACTTAATCGATTTGCATATAACATCGCAATAAACTGGACTGAAAAAAAAATAAGCCAGATTCAGGGCATCTTCGAATTAACATGCTTATACATTTGCAATCAATATAACTAATCAATAAACGCATGCAAGGTAAAAACTTCCACAAACTTTGCTACATATTTGTAATTATTCATTTCAATGTCTATCATTTGTCTTTCCAACGACTTTTAAGGCCTGGTTATGTGCCGACATCTGATTTACTCCTTATTTCACTGTGTCATTCAGTTATTTTCAGTACTGTGCCCGTTTCACCTCATTCTTCTATTTTACCGAGCCATCTGCCACGTAAATCGGAGTTAGTCGAGCAAGATAAACTCAGCGAAACTGCTATACAAATTATAAATATGGCAAGCAGCCCAGCAGGCATAAATGTGGCAAACTGCCATGAGATGATTTCTGGTGCTGATTTCAACTCGGGAAAGTTTATTCTGTAGGAGGAAATTTTATGAATATTTTAATCTTACAAATGAAAGAAAAAGTGTGACATAAAACGAAATAAACGCTTTCAGGGAAAGACAACTATGCAGTGTTGTTCCTAAAGACCGAGTTCCTTATTACTGGTTACAGTGCTACATGTAAGTCAATGTAAAAAAGTTACAAGAATTTTGTAAGAGTACCTCGTCCGAAATGAATATAAATAATTATCCATACGATTTAAAATTGAATGTAAAGAAGCTGGAATCCTTCATTTTAAAGGGCACAATTCTTATTTTAATTTGTCTTTTGTATTTCAAATTGAAAGAGCACTGGGGTTCGTTGTGACTATTTTATGTTCGAGCCTCGAAGTAGAAATTCACAAATTAAACGTGTTAGTGAACTTCAGTCTTTACTAAGTAGTTTTACCTCTTAGAAATACTCTTTTTATCATCACTGCATCCGTTTTTTTATTACTTATTAAATATTTTCCAGCCTACTTTAAAATTTTCTTTTTTTAACTCTTCTAAATTTTATTTTCGTTTTGATTTCTATTCCACGAGAATCGTGTTCATGTGTAGAGTCAATATGTTTTTTTGGGGAGGGGAGCAGAAAACGTTAAAAATGAGCAATGCCTTCACTGGGACTCGAACCCGGACCTCTCGATGACGCGTCGAGTGCGAGTGTGCTGCCGTTACACCACAAAGGCATGCTTGAAGAAGGGAGAAAATACCTTATACATGTTCTTACTGGAAGCGATAATTCAATGAACGGGTTAGTTGCTTGATTTTATGATAGAGGTTTTCCTACGAAAGCACATTCCTGCCTTTATATTCTTTGCCTTGATCGCCAACCAGATGGCATGTATGCAGCTTATAAGCATGGACAGGAAAATAATTACGTAATATATATATACGCTTTCGGTTCTTTGTTTACTCCGCGAAACATTGCTCAGGCATAAAAAGTGCTTCTTTTGCCGAAAATCGCACTAAATAAATATGACCATAAACAACTTAGTTTAATTTCAGACAAATAAAAGAAAAATAAGTTTTTTTAATGGGGAAAAAAGAAGTAATTGCTTTGTTCAATATTAGTAGAGTAAAAATAAAAATGTAATGTGTTTAGTTTGGGGGCCTACGCATGTCAGCACTTTATATTGCTTGATATAAGAACTGAGCTGTCTGTTTAGGGAAGTGAAAAATGATTTCATTTTTCAGTTTTCTTAAAATAAATATCTTTGTGTTTAAAGGAAATAACTTTTTTAAACTGTATAATATTTGTTGATATAAAGCAGGATAAAGAAAATGCAACATTTCTGAATTACAGAAAAATCTATATTTGACCAACAAAAGGGGAAATATATATATCCGAGTTGTTTGATTATTCGAATCGATTGGCTCAAAATCAGTCTCAGTAATCTAAATTCCGCTGTACTTTGAAATGCTTATAGTTGGAAGCCGTATTTTTTCGCTGTTACGACAGAAGATTATTAAGAAAAAGATTACATTATTTTCATAATGTGAAAAAAAGCTTTCGCTCTCCTCTACCACCTCATAGCTAAAACAAACTTGGATCTCATCCAAATCCAATGCGTGGATTTTTTTCTAATACCGAGTCGGTTAATATTTCGTTCGAGTCGGTTAACCCCGTCAAGAATTACGAAATAGATGATTTGAGCATTAAAAATCCTTCACCGTCTATAATTTTACATGTGTGGCTATTTTAATACAGTTCGCATTCGATTGCCTGCAATGTTTTCACCTGAATGAAGTAATCTGCGAATTAGGCCACGAATGATAATAAAATCACACTCTTAAAAATGCGCCGAAAAAGACACGATTAAACTTCAAGGGAGGAAATCAAAATAATCTACGTATCTCTGGTACACAAAATATGAAGGACAAAATAGCACTTACAACCACTGTTTATTCGCTTTAAAAGATTATTTAAAGAATTCCCCAAGTTTCATATGGCTACTTACGGAGTCTTTTAAGTCGTATGCCGATTTTATTATGGTCACAATTAAATGAAATTTTGGACATAATTAAAATTTAGTTATAATCGAATTTTGGTCTCCATTTTCAATTTTCCGAGACTGGAGAATTTTATGTTTCTCGCTCACTTCCGAAAAATTACAAAATTTCACAGATCCATTTTAAGGTGACCGACACCCTAAAATGAATCGATGAAATTTCTTAAAATGGCTGTCATTCAACTCTAAAACTTACATCATTCAGTTACGTAAGCCTTATTATTAACAATACTTACAAAATTTCACGTCAACTGGCAATAAAATGTTTAGCGCTCTGACCTGCTTTTCTGAAAGATGCTGGTTGCGAGATTCCGAACTAAAAGTCCCTTTAATTGGCTCAAAATTCACTTTGAGTGCAGATCTTTTGTTATTCAACTCTCATGTTTCTCAAAATAAGACCTATTTCTGAAGATAAAGTGTTGTTTCTCTTCTAAAGATATGACTTCCATTTCCAGTTAAATTCTGAAATTAGTTTTATGAGAAATCAGGAAAAGATAATGCTCAAAGCGACTGCTGCATGTACCACCGTTCTGTTATCACGGATGTAAACATATCCTCTGAAAACTCCTGAAGGAAATTAAGATAAACAGTTCATGCTTATACCTAGGCAGAACCTGTAATTTTAATTGCGAATTAAGAAATTCTAGTTTCTAGTGTAATCGTTTCCGTGACTTTAAAACGAATTTGTTTATAAAAAATTAAATTTTCTTTGTGGACTTACATCAGACGGAGTTCAATTTAAAATTAATCTGCTATGATATTCGAATTACTAACTGTGTATTTAAGGTTCTTAATTCATTGCCTTTATGTTACGCGTAACCTCAAACTAACATAAGATTGGATAATTTGGATTATGGCAAAGCACTCGAACGTTCCCTAAGGGAAGGGATGCCATCACGGATTGCTTTAAAAGGGAAACTGGCTCGTATTCATGTTACACACGGGGAAAATCACGAATGTTCGTATGCAGCAACTCCTTTAATGAGCTTGTAACACGGGATGAATTACCAGTGTTAAAAGATTTTAACGCTTGATGGGTGGTGAACGTAAACTTGCGATAAACCTCGCTTATGAGATGCATAATTTTAAACACTTTATTATTGTAAATAGGGAACAATACTTTACGCTTTAAAACACCACTTTCTCGGGTAAAATTTACTAATTAATTACCCATTATTGCACTAAGCCCACCAGCGGCCGAGTCGCTGAACACCTGTAATCCGAGGCTTGAAATCCCGACGAAAGCCTTTTCGTGGCCTGTATGAGCTTTTCCTGGTTTTCACTATGTGCAACGAACCAGTTACACATGGCGAACTCCGTACGAGCCAGTTTCCCTTACAAAGTTCTCCACGAAGGCATCTCTTACCTTAGGCAGATAGCCCTAGTGCTATCGCGCAGATAAATTAACCAACTATTGCTGCACAAAGGAATGCTGAAAATTTTCAAGTAAAATTTCCCTCCAAGAAAACATTTTGAAATGTTCGTTGGATAATTAATCATCTTACGCAAACACAGGAAAATCTCGAAGCTCGTTTTAAAATCCTTGACATAATCAAGCCTTTATAAACAAACTGCGTTCAGGTCAGCTACTATTACTATCATTCTGCAAAACTGCCAGACCTCCCGAAATAATTTGTCCTCTCCCCCTCCCCCAGATCCCAAATTCGCAATTGAATTGGTCCTAGAAGAGTATAAAAGTTGCAAATAATACAATTTAGAATGAAAACTTTGAAATAATTCATCAAAGTTAATGAGAAATTCACAGGCTATACGTAAAGAACACAAGTTATACGTAAAGAATAAACCGTACTATAACTGTAAAGTAGCTCTAAACGTCAAATAATTCTGAACAGAAGAAATTTATTTGAATTCAATCATAGACGTTTAATAATAATTTGAGATTAAAATAAAGCTGCAAAATGCATTTGTCTATGATTTCAGTGACGGGAAACTACTATATTACATCCACAGCACACAGTGCTAAATGTAACCAACAGCTTCCGTAGCACCCGGCTCCGCTAAAAATACTGCTCTCCAAAAATTTCACGCCATGCCCATGATTCAAACACTAGCCTAACTTCGTGAGTAATCAGCTTTCGATAACCATGAAGAACAGTTTAGATAGTCTGTCACCAAGAACATTGAATTTCTGATTTCCTGATAAATATTGTAGCTCATGTGGAAGAGGGAGGTAAAATTTGGGTATCAGATCTTCCGAGAATAATTCGTGAATGTGATTCTACGCAAAATACAAGATGAACTCTATCATTTTAATTTTGCGACATCACAATGAACTTGTGCAAAATAACTTTCTTAAATTTGAGTTAGTATTTTAACAGATTTTAAAGGCAGAGGTTTTTGAACAGGTAAACTAAATTTAACAATCAGTTACACTAATAATACTCAAAATTCCTTTTCTTAGCAGATGTTTTTCCAAAGTAATGTATGTATCTCTCAAAATATTACTTATATAAATATACATATACTATCGCCAATCGTTCTTAAGATAGTACAGATTTGATGCAATACCCACGGATGTTTACGTAAAAGTTTTAGGAAAAAGTTAGTATTTTAATATCGTTATTTTAACTCGAGAATGAACCTGATGTAATTTCGACAAAACTTAAAGCAAACAAGCGGCAAAGTACACATATATTTATTATCAAATTTCATGTACGTTCAGTAGCTGTGTATCACATTTTGCATAGAATTTCACTTCCATAAATGAATTATTTTCCTTCAGCGCGAAATTTAATGCTTAGTATGATTTATGCTAAAGATAAACACCACCGTTTAAATTGCATTTTCTGACTCGACTCGGGACATGTTAATGCCTCAGCAGTGTCGGTTTAATTTTTAGAGGCATACATTAAACTGGCGTACTTGGAAAAATACATTAATTTTTTTCCAAAATTAAATACCAGCCATATAAACATATCAAACCATATAAAGGACAACAATAAAATCCTTTTAATTCAGTTTATAATTTATTTAACTGGTCTTTTTTTTCCGAGGAAGGATGAATTATGTTATTTATTCGCCTTATCAATTCTTATTTCAAAAGCGGCATATGCTTCCAAGATCCATTCTTTCATTTCCCTCTCTTTACGTCAAAATGTATATAATACTTTTGTAATATTTTAGTTTCGTAGAACAGAAGGAATGTTTTTGTAAATATACCAATATGGTAACCAGAGAGCACTAGCTCATGCTGAATGGGCCTTATTGACGTATAAAATCATACACTGAAATCTGGCCCAGAATGTTTAATCTGAAACTTCGAAATATAAGGAATAGAGCACCGGTGCAATAACTTCAAACACCACGTTAAATTATGGACAAAAACATTAACAGCGATTTAGCATAACATTAATTAAGCTCTGGAGAAAATAACAAACACTCCCACCTGGAACGAGAAAATGGTCTAACACCTTCAAGCGTAAGAAATTCCCTCTATGCGATTTACATACAACTTGCTAATAATAAACATATACAGTTGGAAAAATAATAGCAGCAACAATAGCTTTTCTTTGCATTCAAACAATAGTTTTTTCTTTGCATTCAAACAATAGTTTTTTCTTTGCATTCAGCAAAGAAAAATATCCATTTAACGAAACCAGCTGTGACATCGCAAAGCAAAAATGTACATTTATCCAAGACCATAGGCAATTTCCATTTTTAGTTGCTTAGAAGAGTTTATCTGATGCTATAGATAGAAGAAAAAGTCTTGAAATAGAATCTTTTAATTTTACGAAGCAGAAGACATTAAAAATTACGTATACCCTCATCGGGAATCGAACCAATATCTTTCATTTGCTAGATGGATGTGCTTATCACTTACACGACACACATGAGGGAATACACATGAGGATTTATGCACTATACTCATAAAACACCAAGAGTGCTGATAATCGACGCAATTATAAAACATAAGTTTCGTTACATCAAACATTCAAGGGGGGGAATACAAAGCATTCAAACATACAGACAAAAATTACTAAACTCTATGACTAAAACTTCCTTTCATAAGTAATGTGAGTGTTTGTTTTGCGCAACTATGATAGCATTTTGTTGTTACAAACACGAAAATGTTAGACTAACTTAAAATTTTAATTGCGAGAAACCACTCGACAGTTTTCTTAGGCTAAGAAGAGATATCTACATTGAGGGCTAATGTGATTGGTTCACATTAACATTATACTTGAAGATAAACGCGAAAAGGCCAGGCAAACATACAATTCATTCCTTGGGAATTGAACTCAGAAATTCCCAGTGTTCTGCAGTTTTGGCCTCTCGGCTGGTGATGGACCGCGACAAACATGAAAAATAATTTCGGTTTTAAATCAATTCAGCTAGCTTTCACTATCGCGAATAACAAAAAAACTTAACGCGTCTCAGTTCACACTAACAATTTCTGTTACATAAATTTCAATAAACGCTTAAAATCAACGATGCAATGATTTTAGTAATTCGGTAATGGCTCTACCTGCAGCTGAAAAATATCGGGAAGTTCCTAAGTTCCTCTTTTCCCGACATTAATGAGATTCAGTTCCTATAGACAACTTAAAACGACGTACTTTTACACATTATAGCCCAACTATATCTATATTTTATTTATTAAATGTTTGCCCTCATACATTATTAATACAATCAGATGTTTCGTACAAAATCACCTTAGTGGTAGGCAATTATTTAACAGTATATACCTCAAGTTCATTCTGCAGCCACGGTAAGGAAATGCTAAACTTCCAAAATGATTGACTAGGAGATTTTTGCACACATCAAGTCAAAATCCCAAATGTTGCGTGTAAATAATGACCACGTGTAAAAACCACCCTCAAGAGACAGTGTGATACAAACTTCGGAGGAAAAAAAAATGAAAATTATTCTTAATAACAGATATTTTGTATTTCTTTTGGGCACTTGACTCTTTCTAAAAAGAAACAGAACAAAAGAATCCGAATAAGTCCCACGAAAGACATTTACGAATCACGCGATCGCACGATAGACATTTACGACGGATACCACGCGACTTACCATGTGTCTCGCGCTTTATGCCTTATTTATTTTTTTATTGGTAGTTCTTGTTTATTAATTTCTACATGGATTTTAAATGCTCACAGATATACTTGCATGATTAGTAGTAACTGCAGTTCAATGTAAGAATCGGAAGTCCCCCCCCCTATTTTTGTTAAGAATTTCCATCTGTTGCGATCAATAAGGTCAATCGATTGATGAAGAGTCACTGCTTCGTCCGCCTCTTGTGATTTTAAATTACTCCATCCCGTTCATTTTATGGAAGCGAGTACGTACTTTGTTTTTATGCAGCGGTCCACGTTTTTTTCCATCCCCTTCCGCAATCATATTCGAGGCTCCGTCACAATAAGAGGGTGCTGTTGTAAAAAGGGAATGTAAACATTGTGGGTGTCGCTTCCCTAAAAATCATTTCGCTCCCTCCGCGGACAAGCGAGAGGCATTTCCTACCACGAAGCGGTTCCGTTCGGATACGTCTCTACAATAGAACCTCGGCCCAGATAGAGTCGTCGAGAATATTAAAGGGGGTGGAGGAGTCTCAACACCCCATTGTGTGAGGCGGCCGTTACACCGGAGGGACTAATGGGCCCCAGAAGCAGAAGGGAGACGCGATCCCGCGGGCGAGGGTCATTCGACCACAATGACGCCAGCTCTTCATCGCCCGCGATGTGGATAGTGGTCGCCGGCAATGACTCACAGAATGAATTAATGATGAATAGAATATCTCTTTCAAACCGCCGACTTATAACCCCCTTCTTGTAGAATGGGGGGACGACCAATGCACTGTTCAGGGGGGGTTGTTTAGATATCTACCAGAGAGGAAGCCGAGGCAGTCTCATCATAATTTTTATTGCAGTGGTGATTAGTATGATTTTTCTTGAATGTCTAGGCACCAGCAAGTGGTTTTTTTTCCCTTCCTCCCCTCCTTTTTTTGTCGCTTGTACTACATTACATATATATTACAGAGGTTATTTCCCCCGTCTGCTATTATGGGCTCTGAAAATTCATGCTCTTATTGTATATCTTCCCTAGAATACAAGTTAGTCTTCTACGAAATCCATGTATAAAAAGATATCCGAACAAGCCAGAGAGATCTCTCGTAATAGCACCGAGATTAAAAAATCTGAGGTGTTATTAAAATTTATTCGTCTAGCAATAAAACGCAATATGCGATGCTTACAGCATCTACTGCTGAGAAATCTCAACCGTAAAAGTTATAGTAATAAAGCATGAAGATTACAAAAACAGCCGTAAAATTTTCAGGTACCTTATTTCTAGCATAATAAAAGCAACAAAATTTCATGCAACCATAAAATTTTTTAAAAAATATATAAAAAGGAAAAGAAAAGGATATTAAAAAAATTCCAGACACAAAGTTACAAAAATTAGTGCAAATTTAAAAAAAAAGGGGGGGAGAGAAAAGATAAGTCGCGAACAAAGTGGCAGAAACCCTCGGGAAATAAAAGAACTGCCAATAAAATTTAAACGCTTGACAAAGAAAATGGAAGGAAAAAATGTAAAATTATAGATGAAAGAGAGAAATATACGCAGGCAAACGTTTCTGCTCGTCGTTTTTCCTGTTTTATATTTATAAATGAGCAATTAATTTAACAGCATAACTAACCATTTAATACATTATTATTCTTTTGTTTCTATTCTACATCCTATTACTTTGTAATTTTTCCCATTTTATATTCATAAATTTAAAAACTAATATTAAAAACATAATTAATCATTGAATATATTATTTTTCAACTATATAGTTGAAAAATATATAGCGTATATACGCGAAAAAAATAATAACAACAATAATAATGATAATGTTTTCTTCCATATTACGTAAAGAGATATCGCGGCTAACACAGGAACACATTGATAACAAGATTTCTACAGAAATTACTAAATTAAAAAACTTCACAGATACAGTAAATCATGGTTTAGGTTATTTAATTACGGCAAAGCCTCGAGGGCTATCTGCCTAAGGGGAGGGATGCCTTCGTGGAGGACTTTCTAAGGGAAACTGGCTCGTATACACGAACAGTAAATCATGAAAATTATCATTGTTGTTAGCCTTCTTGGAATCGAAGACGATACGAATTTGACAATATTTAACTTCTTTATCTGTTCGGCTACGAGTGGTCCTTTACAACGCCAAATTTATGAATAACTGGCAAAAATTAATAAAATTATACAGCAGATTTAAATTTATATAATAGAATAACTTCTTCTTTCCTAACCTGCACTGTTTTAATTTCAAATTAAGAATGTAACAGTTACATGTAAATACCTTTTCTTAGAAACGACTAACTAGCTCTTTTATTTTTACTCATGTAATTTCAAAATTCTTATGCCCTCTCTAATAAAGAACTTCTCATTAATAATTAGTTTGCTTTGTACTTATTATTCACTAAGGATAGCCACTTGGAGGGAGGGATGACTCTAAAAGAAAATCCATAGGGAACCACTGGAAAGGCAACTTTCAGTTTCATAAAAAAGTAAACTCTATAATTCAGCCAAGTCACTAATTTAAAGGATTTATTGCAGTACTTTAACAGCATGATATTTATAATAATAGAGTAAGATTCTTTGTTCGGGTCTTTAACAACTACATACAAGCAAGAAATTTGAAATTGTTGATAATAGTGCCTAAGATGTAAGATTTCTTGCTCTTTTTTACAGAAATCCAACTGACTGAAAATTATAACAGAACTTATGTGATTAAACTACGCCTGAATTAATTTACGAGTTTTGAATTTTTGCATTTAATGAATAAATAGGCATGTTCTGAGTATTTTAGTATCGCTGAAAGACTTTCACTACAAATTTACTGTACACAGAGTCCCATTAAGATAGCTTAGGCTTTAGAAGGTGAAAACGCAATTCTGAAGAACGGTAGGACCGCGTTTCCCTAAAATCAAGGAATCTTAAGACGAGCCTTATAGGCGGAGTTGTGCTAAGGTATTTTTTCACGTGAGGCAAAGAGGTTTAAATGTGCGCCCTTCTATATAATCAAATTAACTTTATACTTTTATATTCAGCAATGCGAAATGTACTTAATCGTTCTAACTCTTGTAACATTTGTAATCACAACTTTTCAGAAAATTAATATGCGCAATAATTTAAAATTTTTTAATTAAAATATAAAAGTTACCTTTTTGATAAATAGCTAATTACGCTGAAATAATATAAAAATTACTGCATTAATATTTAAACTCAAATGACATTAGTTTTTTTCAAACTTTACTTGCTTATGTAATTCATTTTCTATGGAGAAAATAATATTTGAAAGATTTTTGGGGAAAAAAAGATTTTATTTATTATTATTATTATCATTTTAAGTTTTCTGAAGCTTCTTTGACCCTAACAATAGTAACTGGCAATGTTAAAAACATTTTGAACACAGTTTTCGAATTCAGATATCATTAAACTAAACTATATTCCTGAATTATCTCGGCAAAAGATTTGAATTTGGTTTAGCGTTACGGTAGTAGTTTCATCGCGCAAATAGTGCATAATTTTTTATATCTTTATTTCAGTTATGAGAATAAAATATATATCATTTCTACTGCCAAAAATATTTTACTAAAAAAATAGTTCTTTTATAAATGGAATTTTGAGTGGGATTTATGAACCTTTCTTTTTTAATTTTCGTCATATTTTTTTTGATATATTTATCTCTAAAGCTAATTTTTTTAATTTCTTGAGAACATTTTCTTTCATTTTCCGTAAAGAGAAAGAAGTCTGTTTGTTTAATTCAATATTGAAAACGTACAAGGGCTATATGCCTAAGGGAAAGGATGTCTTCATGGAAGACATTTTGAGGCAGACAGGTTCGTATTTACTTTTTATATGAGGAAAATAACGAAAACACCCATGCAGCCAAACCATTCACCGGCATTCAGCATTATATTAGTACCTGCATTAAGCAAGCCAGCCAGCGGCCGAGCTGTAAAGTCGCTGAACACTGGTAGTTTGGTGCGAGGTTCGAATCCCGCGAACGAGCTGGCTGCATGGGCGTTTTCGTGGTTTTCCCCACGTGTAACGTGTATATGAGCCGGTTTCCCTCAGAAAGTCCTCCACGAAGGCATCCCTTCCCTTAGGCAGATAGCCCTAGTGTGCTTTGCCGTAATTAAATAAACCAAACCAACCTGTATTAAGCGTGCAGCTTTACGTATATTTAAAATTTTTGATTGCGAGGTTTTATAACCTTTCGTTTTCTTGTAGTATTAAATTCCATGAAGGCTTACATACATTTTTAAACCGCTTTGTTCAAAGGGGCCTTTAGATTCAAGCCCTAGTGTGCTTTGCCGTAATTAAATAAACCAAACCAACCTGTATTAAGCGTGCAGCTTTACCTATATTTAAAATTTTTGATTGCGAGGTTTTATAACCTTTCGTTTTCTTGTAGTATTAAATTCCACGAAGGCTTACATACATTTTTAAACCGCTTTGTTCAAAGGGGCCTTTAGATTCAAGCCCTAGTGTGCTTTGCCGTAATTAAATAAACCAAACCAACCTGTATTGAGCGTGCAGCTTTACGTATATTTAAAATTTTTGATTGCGAGGTTTTATAACCTTTCGTTTTCTTGTAGTATTAAATTCCATGAAGGCTTACATACATTTTTAAACCGCTTTGTTCAAAGGGGCCTTTAGATTCAAGCCCTAGTGTGCTTTGCCGTAATTAAATAAACCAAACCAACCTGTATTAAGCGTGCAGCTTTACCTATATTTAAAATTTTTTATTGCGAGGTTTTATAACCTTTCGTTTTCTTGTAGTATTAAATTCCACGAAGGCTTACATACATTTTTAAACCGCTTTGTTCAAAGGGGCCTTTAGATTCAAGCCCTAGTGTGCTTTGCCGTAATTAAATAAACCAAACCAACCTGTATTAAGCGTGCAGCTTTACGTATATTTAAAATTTTTTATTGCGAGGTTTTATAACCTTTCGTTTTCTTGTAGTATTAAATTCCATGAAGGCTTACATACATTTTTAAACCGCTTTGTTCAAAGGGGCCTTTAGATTCAAACTGTTGTAACGATTTATTATTCAATGCCTTAGGTAAGTTTTGTGCAAATATAAAGTAATTAGTCGAAAATTATGCAATATATATGATAATGATGATTTTTAAATATTAAATCTTTAATAATTAAAGCAGTTTTTAATTTGATTTGGTTAATTCATTAAAGATAAGCTCACATTTGCGCAAGTGTTCAAAAATATACCGCCCTTTTTATTGACTTAAATTTATTATTTTAAACGGCGCTTCTACAAACGTTTCAAAACTGAAACTAACTAATATCATTTAATTTTGCATGTATTTCTAAAATTTCGCAACTAATTTGTCGTCCCTCGTAGATGTTCGCCTGAGGCAAATGTCTCGCCGTTGGCCCAACTCCGGTTGTAGGCTTAGGCATAATTAAAATCTGACTCCAGGAGACATTACTTACATTTTTTCATCTTAGTATATCGCAATATGCTACTAAAACAGGGCGGATGATCTATTAAAAAAATGAGCTTAAAATGAACTTAGAGTGAAGATCGAATTTTAAAAATGCTAAATTTATTTGGATAAAACTCATTTTATCGCATGAATATTTTACCTACCTCCTTTTCTTCCCTGCTTAGACCACATACTTTTTAAAATATAAAAGACAAAACAAACCTTCAAGATTTTATCATTCCAAGAGTTCAAAGCATCATTTTTGGAAACAGACATAATTTTCGGATTACCTTTTTTTTAAAAAAAAATGACATACCTTTAATCAGCCTATTGGTTGGAAAAATACAAGATACGTGACTCACCGAAACATGAGCTACAAAAGATTAACGAGAGTAACAGGAGGGAAGCGTACCTGTGATTCCTTTGGAATGTTTTGGCCGATAGCAATAAGCTCAGCTTCAAGCAGGTACGGACCTCCGAAGAGGTTTTGTCCTTTAGTAATCTATCGCTATTTTCTTTTTCAATACAGTAGAGATGTACCTGCGAGAATTTAAAAATGCATTACTAATTAGGCCTTTATAATTTCAAGCATTACAAATGGAATACAGCAGATCCTCGTTATACCTTTATATAAATGTTCATCAATTATGCTTAAATTTACAGTTTTCATCAAACACTGAAGTTTGTTTGACTCTTCCCCCGAAAAGCTTCTGAGGCTTAGGATAAAATTAAACCCTCGTTTAAAGAGTACAGAATTTTATTTCGCTAAATTTAAACACACAGCAGTATGCTGAAAGTATGTATGCAATAGAAGGCATATTTTATCAATTACACATTTAAGAATTAAAATTTTAAGCAAATTATATTTTATTTACAGATATTCGACACTAAAAAGATTACATCTGACATCAAATACTCCATAAAACTATAATTAATCTTAGTTGCAGTTAATAAAAAAGAATTCATATTCAGAGGTAACTCCTTTGATAATAGCTATATTCTGCCAACTCTGGAGTCCAAATTGAAGAGATTTCGTTTCAATCCTAACATACAGAATTACACTACATTTACTTGCCCTGTAATTAACCTCTGAATAATCAATTACAGTAGTAGTTAATCAACTGGATTTCGAGTCATGTCACAGATAAAGTTTAATCATCCGCGCCATGTTTAAATTGCACTAAGTTAATCCACCAAGGTATAACGAGTTTCTTATTAACTTTTATAAACAAATGAAATAAAACAGTCGAAATAAAGTTATAAAAAATTATAAGGGGTTAATTCTGTAGCTCTTTTCCGTTCTCATTTATGTTACGATAACTAAATTCGCACTACATCTATTTTCTTTCTGTTGTGCCTCCATTTTTTTTTAAATATTACTAATTACGATTCCTCTTTTACTTTCTCATTTCAAAGGCTTTTCTTTCTTTCTTTTTTTTTTTTTTTTTAGTTTTGTTTTTGTGTGTGTGTGTAGATAAGTATGCAAAACTGAGAAAATGTACGTGCAGCAAAATTTAAGATTTTTAAAAATCTAATGAATAATGAAACTGGCAGACATGACCACTCGTTAAACTTCATTGTTCAAAATTTCATGAAATTGGTCAAGATGCTAGGTGGCCTGAAATTCACATCATATCACCTTGTCATGATGAAAAAATACTGCAGTTAGTATGAATAGTTAAAATGAAATTCAGAACACTGTAATGAACTGCTGTGTGTACTACGGGTATATACAACCAGTCAACAGACATAAAATGTAGTCATCTGACATCTGTCTTTAAAATCTACTCTTGTCTTTTAAAATCTATTCGCAAAATGAAAGACTTCTTCCAAAGAACATTAATGGACCATTTATTGTTTTTTAATCCCATAAAAATGATCCCATAAAAGAGGATATAAGACATAAACTTAATCAGAATGTTTTGGAGAGATAGATTTTTTAGAATTAAAATGCAAGACTAAGAAAGCGAATTTAAATTTCGATTACGTAATATAAGAAACAGCCGACTGCCGTTTGTGTATAAGGACAAAATTTACATGCAAAGATATCTTTAGTTTAAGGGGTTCAGGTATGCGGGCTTTAAACCAAAGCTCTATTAGTCAACTTTTAAGGAAAATTTTGTGAAACCATCATCCTTATAGAGCCCATCAACTGAGAGGCGCCCCTCTGTGGCATCAATCAATTATTGATTAGTAGCCATTTAGACCTTGTTCATCGATTACTGAAACTCCCCTCAAAGACTCCTAGAAGGACGCCTGAAAGGCTATGATATAAATAGAAGAATTGTGACACAGCAAAATGTCTTTCAGTGCTATATTTCAACATGAGGAATGTGAATCAAATGAAATAACTAGAGACTCTAATAAATTTGATAGCTCACAGATGCAAAAACAATGTTAGGAGAAGTTACATCCCCTAAATTTCAACTCAACTTCAGATTTCATTTTTTAATTTCTTGAATTTAATTCTTAGAGCGTTGTAATTATCAGTTAAGGTATATCATATTCGTATAAAACGATTTTATACCGTTTTTTTGAACTAAATGTTTTTCAAAGGTGCAATACACAAATAAAAATTGCATTTTGTCTGACCAGAGCCAAAAGAAGTGAAATAGACTGCGAAGAGAATCTGGATTCAGATATTGTTATTGTGATTTTAACCAATTATGGGAAAAAAATCAATTAGCAAATTGTAAGCAGTCATGAAAAAGGATTTGTAAATGGCTTAGTTTCTTAAATAACAGCTAAACATTTCAAATGCTTTATTAAAATGCCTTAAAGAACTCGTGGAGTGAAATCGTTGCTGCAAAGAATATGTGCTCCGGGATGCAATAGGAAATTATTCTCCTAATTACTTCATTATAAGGAATTTAATAAAATTAATTCATTAGCTAAAGAATAAAAACGGAAATAAAATCCTTCATAGTGCTTTTAAATTAATATAAATTAAAATGATGATAAAATATAGTTCATTGAATTGCACCACTAAAGAGAAGAAGGCATTCAGCAGAACGTTTATGAGCATAGCAGTTATGCTAGCGTAAAACGATATCATATCTAGGACTTAAAAATGTGAAACACATATTTTAAAAATAAGAATCATCTCCTTTGGTAGTGGATTACACCCTTGTTTCTGTAAAGGTTTTACACTTTAAAACAAAAATTCTACTACAGTCATCTAAAAAATAAAAAATCCGTTAACTGTCTTACGGAAAATTCTTACCGTAACATGGCAAAAAGGGCACTGAAAGAAAGATTTGTAGAAATACTGAAATATAGACTTACCATAAATTACCCAGAAAATCTTTTAACGTGCTAGAGGACTTAATATGTTTAAAAGATTAAAAGACTTACCACAAATCTTCGATCCAAATTAGGAGTTCAGCAGAAATTAAATCAAAAATTCTTAAAATCCATGTTACTCTACGAATAAAATTACAATACTAATACAAAGGTCTACTAATACAAAGGTCCCAACACTTTTGGGTTTTGTGCAAATTTAAAAGAAACCCGTTGCTGTTACCAAACCGCGTTACAAAATCTGATTTTGTCGTTATCATTTACTTATTTACTATACATTTATGAGCTGAAGGTAGTTAATTCATTTACAAAAATTTAAGTTTTAGATGTAATAGCTAATTAGAACTCTGTGAGGAAAACTAACGAAAGTGAATAATTTCTCCTTGAAATTCGCCACCCATCTACATGAAAATTAATTTTTCTTGAAATTCTGCTTTTATTACATTCCTCCCTTCCCCAAGAAAAAGAGAGAAGTTTTAAATTATAAGCATAAAATACAATGCCTTTGCAATTTGGATGCAGCAAAATTAACATACGGAAACAATCAAAGAACACTCAAAAGAGCAGTTAGGGTTGGTTGCAGTTAGAGAAAAAGGTTAAAATATCCAAACTTATGCAACTGAATAAAGGTTTTGAGGTTTTATAAAGCATATGTAATATTTTCATGATATTTTTATCTTTATTATCCATTTGATAACGAAGGTTATTAAAATGTTTTCATATGGTCTTTTCTCAACATTTATTACAGTTTCTAACACGCATTTAGTTTTCATGTATTTTTAATAATTTTATTCTAGAAAATGAAATCACTACATTTTTCTCGAACAACAACATACTTTAGACGTAGTTACGAAGGTAAGATACAAAATAGTGGCAGCATGTTAACATGTGACAAGATTTTTCTCTCATATAGCATACTAAGTTCGAATCCTCTCAACAAAATCTCCTTCCACATTTATAACATTCTTACTCTCATCAGCAGAGTTTCTTTTAAAGATGTCAGCAAACATGCGCGCTAAAGCTCGAAGGATTTCATCGCTTGGGTGAAAACATTTTCCTGTTAATGGTTCTTTAATAGATTTGAGAGGAAAGAAATCAAAATTCTGGAAAGAATCATAACCGAGACGACAGTCTAATGAGTGAAGACCTCCATTATATTTCCGAGTCAGAAACTTTATTTCAAGAGCCCAGAAGTTTTAAATTGATTTTGTTGAAGTGGCATATGGTATCCAGAATGTGATAGTCTATCAAGCAATTCCTCAACACCACCTCGTGTTGATTGTTAACAACGTACAGGACTACCAGATTTTTTGAACGTTTATCTTCTTTCTGTTCTGCAAAGGAAAGGAATTCTCAAACAAGCGCTTCCATTTTTTTCCCTGATGATGGTCTAACACGTATTGTTGTGGAACTTATCTGTACAGTGCTAGTGAAAGGCACTTGAACATCCAGAACATTCCTCAAACATGTGACCATGCTAATTTAACCTTTTCCCAAACCTTGATGAACATACAGAAAAAAGACTAAGGAAGATGAGTCCTCCAGGTCCAGCACCCTCATGTGCTGCCATCTCCAAAATCAGCTCTTGATGACATTCAGCATTTTCCATATGTGCGGCGGAAGGAGATAAATATTGAAAGGGATTACACACTCTGAAAGTAAATACACGTATTACGCTCTGTGAATAAGTATTTCGTCACATATAAACATACTGCCGTTATTCATTAGTCATATAAATGCTTATCTGTAATTAACTGTGTACTCCAAAACATTAAATACAACAGCGCAACCGAAAATACTATGCATATTCGTATGATTATGATACGCATATTGAATATATTCAAATGATTTTTTATATTATTTATATTTTTTATATTATTTATATTTTTTATATTATTTATATTTTTTATATTATTTATATTTTTTATATTATTTATATTTTTTATATTATTTATCTAATTCTTCACGGTACTTTAGAGAAATGCTTCACTGAAATATTCTTATTTTAACGTATATCCATTACAAGGCTACTTTCTAAGACCAGAGCAATGATTACTATGTATAAACACGTTAAGTCATTCGTGCTTCCCAATAAATTTAATTTCCAATAATTTTAGTGATAAATTTTGTAAAAGAGGAACGCAATACGTGGGATTAATTAACTTACAGCAAGAGGAATGCAGCAGCGTAAGTTGCACAGCATACACTTTCCTTGAAGTAAATTTCCAGCAAAGTAAAAAAAAATAATAATAAAAGTTAAAAACACCTTAGTTAATAAGCCGACATTTTACTTTCATCAGCAAACAATGTATGTTGTGCGACGGCAGAGACAACTTTTTTACAGAAAGTTTTTTTAAGCTTTATTTTACTTGTTCCAGGATTAAAAAAAAAAAAAAAAGTATAGAAGGGGCGACGTTTTCTTAATTATGCTGTTCTCTATTTGTTAACAACACATTTCCCGATCTTCCTCACATGACCAAATTTGCGCGGCGAAATTTTTTCATCTTTTATTTATTTTTTTTTTTATTATTATTTTTTAAAACCCTACACCTGCCTCGTGTTTGCTTTAAAATTTCTTTTGAACAAATACCTTCTTAGCTCCTGCACTATGCGGATTTTTACTTATCACCTTAAGTTTACTGAAAGTGATTTATTAATTAACCAAGCACATCATGGTACAAAACAGAAAAGCTCTATCCAGCGGCAAAGGCGAAGGGGAAAAAAAGAAGGCAGGAAAAAAAAGCATGCTCTCGAAAAGTAATTTTTTCCTTCGTTTCCATGGCTTCTTATGCATATTTAAAGCCGTAGTGTGAGGAAAGAATGGATTTAATCAGTTTTTGAGAGAATAGCCTTGTTTTAAGTCAAACGAGGTTGATTCTCTCACGGGAATTAATATCCAATAATGGCGTCAAAATTTTCAGAAGCTGTTAAGAAAAAAATAAAGGGAAGAAAAAAAAAGGGCCGAACGTTTCAAACGCTCCTTTCCAAAAAGCGTCTTCTGGTAAATTACGGTAAAGTCAAAAGAAAGAAAGCAGGGAGAAAAAAAATTTGCAAAAAAGTAAAAATAAAAAATAAGCTTATTATATCGCGTAATTTATTTTGTGATGGAGCACAGATCAAAGGACTCACCTAAATTTTCTACAAAATTAATATGCAAATGGCAGAACTGAAAATATTTGAGAAACGTAAATTTGTTATATCATTTATCGAATCCCACGTTTTCACATTTCTCGGCTGAGACAGAGCGTCATAAAAACAGTTTAAGCAAATAGGGGGGAGGGAGTATTATTATTCTGAAAGAAAATAAAATTTTAGCAAGTAATTGTCCTCACGTGTCCAGGACATGTGGATATACTAAATAAATTTACACAGTTAATGACTTCAGAATTAAAATTTGCTTTTTGGCATTCAAGATTAATTTTACAACAGATATTTATTTTACACACTTTGAGACATAATTCAACAGACCTCAGTTTATTTATTATTCATTAATTTTAAATGCATCATGTTAAAGTCAAAATTTAACTCTGAGATCAAGAGACAAATGCGGATGCTAGCCAACGTAAAGTACATAAATAATAAGTCAATAAACTAGTATAATTTTTAACTGCAATCAGTTATGCATGATGGTTATAAGATTAATTAACCCGATACTCAGCTTTTCGACATTATCGTTGCGACAAGTCAATTATATTTGGAAATACTATTGTGATATGTTTTTTTCCCAAGAAAAGTTTACACATTATAACTAGAAAATTATTTTTACTTCATAGCCGAATTTAAACAGTGATTTGCTATTCTGTGTTAATTTGCGTTGAAATAAATACAGTATATCAGCGCTTTGTTCGAAATTTATATTGGATCGGGTGAGATTAACCTAATCATTTCTGTTACCATCAACCAAGAAACTAGAAAGAAAGACGATGACGCTGAACAAGCATTATTTTCACTTTCGTTATAGCTCCGAACAATAAACTGGTCCAACAATTCCAAAATCGCAAAGTCAGAATTTGAATCCTTATTAAAATTCATAGTAAACAGGGTCCAGATAATGTTTACTCATGACGGGTGAAAAAAATAGGAAGAGAAGCCTGTATATTCTCTATCAGCTTGTTTGAAATCGCAAACTGCACCTCTTCTATCTATATTCGAAATCCGTAAACCTCGAGTTAAGCTCCGAAGACGATGAAATTCCTTTTTGCAGTCAAGTTCATCCAATCAATGCTGGCAAACAAAACTTCTCCTCGACCTTTTGGATGAACGCCGAAATAAATCGGATAGCCAAGTTCAAAGTTTGTAGAATACGCAAAGTGTTCCAATTCCGCATTTGACGACGATACCTGAAAACGGATAGATTGTTCAGCCCAGTGAATGCCAAGCAATCCTTTGGTATTGACTCTAGCTTCAATTCCATGGCGTAATTCACGCGTTGCCTAACACGGGAGAGATAGTACATGTGTGCTGAGCTTCGAGTTTGCTAACCTCTCTCAGAGTAGGGAACAAGTAGATATCTATATACAGATTCTTGTACAATGTAAAGCAATGAAGAAAAAGGATACATTTCAGGTGAAAAGAGTTGCTTACAAAACTTTTAATTCGCGATTGGCAAATTTGCGTTCTTAAATAAATAGTTAAAGGATCACCTTATTTATTCAAATAAATAACATTTTCCGAAGTCCTGATGTATATATATATATATATATAGGATAAGGAGAATTCACAGTTAGAATTTGGAGCGCAAGTAATAAAATATAAATTTGCATATGTGCCTTGTTGATATCAGTTGCCATAATGGGGAAAAAGTATCATTTCTATAGCTTTCCATGGCAACGCATCTGAATGTTTAAAATAATTATTAAGAAAATGCTGACATAAACTAAAGCAGCTTGGGCATCATATTTTTTTTACACGGGAATAAAATTGAAACTGTTTATATAAAATTCTCTGCTTTATTATACAAGCATCAAGCATAAAAAATATATCTAGAAATTGTTTTGTTCAAATAAAACAAATCGATTAAAAAGTTAACAGATTTCTAAGCTAGTGGATAGCCTAAGATATAGAATGTTAACAATAAAAGCGCAAACTGCAGCAATTTGTAAATGATAATTCTAAAAATAGCGATGAAATTATGTAAGCATGAACCATAAAAATGCCTATAAAAATTGTTTCTCTTCGAATCGGTTAACTTTTCAATAATAAAAAATTAAGACCTTCCTAAGCTATTGAATGACCCTCCTTTTCCAAGGTGTTGGACAATGTCCAAAAAAGGAAGAGACTAAATTTTATTTCCTTGAATACTTACTGACCCTACATTACTTAGAAACTCAAAGCTTATCGTAATAATATTCAAGCGGATAACTTTACGAAAGCGATTTCAATTCTGTGAACTAAAGGCTAGAATGAATATAAATTTTAACATTTCACACGATCTTCGGATGAAAAAACTCCAATTCGTAAAATATGTATAAGATTATAATAATAAGTTGCATGCAAAGAACTGGTGAGGCAACTTTCAAATTTTTTAAAAAATGCACTTTTAGCTAACTTGAAATCTTAATCGCTAAATCAGAAACTTTTGTTTTGAAGGTATTCCCTAAATTAATGGTAGAAATATCTCAAATTTTGGTTTATATCGGGCACTGAAAAATTATCTAAATCACTAAATTCAACCACTGCTATCTCCACGAATTTTAAACTTAAAAGTACTGTATTTTTTAATTAAATTAAAGTTGCTAAATCTTTATCAATATTTTATTAATTGTAATATTTATTCTACAAGAGCCACATAAAAAGTCATATTTTACATTTGCACACACCTCCCATGCATTGTGTTGAAAGTGTTTATATAAAATTCTTTGCTTTATTTTGAGAAACTTTGTATTTGGAAGTATAGTTACATTTTAGTTTGCGAACTTCTCTAGAAATTTTTAGAATTTTTTAAAATTAAAAATAAACTAAATTAATAAAGAAACCGAATTTTTTTCATCCAACTGAAAACGATCACTTCATAGCGTAACGCTGCCATGATATCGTTATTTCGAACGCAAAATTCGAATTTCTAACTATACTTTACGAACTCTCGCTTTGTGAATTAATCTTAGCAACGCAGCAGTGTTAAGTGAGGTTTACCTGTATATGTAATGGCCTTATTCAAACACCTTTATGTGATTATCTAAACATTCCATAAATCATTAATACTACGTCCAGTAATTGCATTTCTGTCAATTTTTAAAATTTTCACGCTGCCAGAGCTGAGTAATAAGATTGATTTGCATTGATTTAAAGATCGGCTTGGTTATCAGTTAAAAACAGTAGTTTAAAATAAGAATTATTGAATTTAGTTAAAATCAAAAGAAAAATACGTATTACAATTTATAAATTCATAGATAAATAACAAAAACCTTTACATGTTGTTTTAGATTATAAGAACAAAAATTGGATTTCTAGAATTAAATGTTTTCCTTCCAAAGAGCGTTAGCTGAGATTTCATTCTCTTTTTGAAATGAGGGTTTAATCTGCAGTGTTAGTAGATTGTTAGTGTACATAAACTCATGAGAAAAATAGAAAAGCTGAAGAAGTAAATCATAATAACGGAAGTACCTATGGAAAACTCACGCATTTTTGAGATTTTGTTATGATTTCGAGCATAACCCAATGTTCAGATCAGATTAAGCCAACCTAAGTCCTAAACACAATTTTTCAGAGCCGCGTAAAGCCAGATTTCCTTGCTTTCATGTGTGATAAAAGCAAGTTTACGAGAAAATACAGGAGATATATTTGGATGCCCTGTTTCTAGCCCTAGGTCCGGGCCTTGGAAGTTTGTACGGTAGACAATCCATAGTTTTTTGCAATATCAAACAACCTAGTAATAAAATGTGGACAACTGACTTTTTTAGAGGTCGAACATTTCTGCTCTATTTTCTTTCTTGTCCAAGCTGGCGTAGCTGCGCCAGTGGCCCAGTGGAAGATCGCTGTATACTGGCAATTCGACTTGCCAAGCGAACATAGATAGTAATTTCTCAAATATGCAATGTGAATACGAGCTAATTATCTAAGAAAATCTTCCAAGACGACATCCCTCTCATTAGACAAAAAACTTCGTGGGCTTTGATATATTCAAATAACCTAACCAGAACGAAGGTAAATCTCCACAAAATGTTCGTTCTTTGTTTTCCTTATAGCCTGACACTTCCTTAAAAAGTAAATCACAACGGTAAAAGTAAATCACAACGGTACTACTTGCATTCAAACAGCTCCATTATCTGCTTATTCAGCACAGCATAAAAACAATGAATATGCATGTCAGTTTGAAAGAAGGGATACTAAATGAAATATTTCAATCATATAAAGCATTTTTGAAATTTAAAGCGTTTTTGTCCTTTTATGAGCTGAGAGTCTTTGAATTCAATATGAGAACAATCTGAAACAGGGAAGTATTTCCAGTCTCCAATTTAGAAGCAAGAAACATTGCCTTTACCCAATATACGAGCTGCTATCGTCTGTTCATAAAATTTGTTTTGAAAGAGGACATATAGCGAAAGCTATATTAGGCGTAGATTATTAAGCATGCTAGTAAATAAAATTGTATTATGTAACAGGAAAATAGCTCACAAATTTGTATACAAAAATTAGCAGTTTCTAACAGAGAGATTAAAAGCAAACAATGTTTATAACGGAGTAAGTGCTGAACTATTAAATCATAATAAAAAAAAAAAAATCAGTCGTATTATTTAGTTTTCCGTGAAATATTTTAAAGCGCTTATAAAAATAAAAATTCCGATACTAAGGTTTAATAAAGATATGCAATATATACCTTCTAAAATCTAAGGGCACTCTTTTTGAGTCTAAATTTATTTCAAATGGAAATCAGATCTGGTTTAGCATAATTTATACCTACAAAAAGAATATAAAATTTCTCGAGCGTTTATGAATTAACCCCTTTTATACTCAATGAAAAAAATTCCTCAGAATTATTTAAAAAATTATCATTTCTTATTTATGTATATACATTATACAGATATAAAAAGTATCAAGTACTTCCGATAAAAAAAAAAACTCTTCTAACGGTACTGATTTGCGAGCCCACACATTAAGCTTCATTTTATTTAAACTGCAGATTTTTAGCACCATTAACAATAGACAATAACTCAATTAAAAAAAGTATCTCGTCACAAGCTTGAACAATAAGTATCTCTATTATTAGGGTCAAAAGCTATAAAACTGCTAAAAAAAAAAAAAAAAAAAAAAAAAAAAAAAAAAAAAAAAGAACCGTCTTAATGCTTTATCTACTTAAATTATGGTGGCAGATGCTCCTAAAAACATCTCGCTATCGTATGGATGGCGAATACAATTCAGCTAAAATGAATAAAAAAATGGTGCAGGAAAGAAGATTATTCCCCAGGAGATTTTTTTCCCTCTTTTTTTTATGAAAATTCTTCAAAACGAGTAGGGGGCACAGAAAGAAGGACGTTAAGTGGTTGAAAGATGGGAATGACGGGATCTGACAACAAAACAATCAAAAGAATCACGACAGGAAGTTTGGAACACGATTCCTTTCTAACTCCTCCTCGGAAAACAAAAAGGCGAGTGACTTTAATTGCAACACTTGCCGTCTATATACATGAACCACAGCGAAGACGCGATACTTCCTGTCCGAAGAGAAAAGAAACCGAAATAATGAATTATGAGAAAAGAACGGGAGAAAGGGGGAGGAAAGAAAGCACAGAAAGAACGGGACTGTCAAAGAACTACTGTCGGAAGATACAGTAGGCTGTCGCCAAGGAATTGCTTAAAAATGTCGCCAGTGAAGGATCAAATTGAAAGAAAACAAACACTTTACGTCAAGCCGCCGGTGAATATCATTGACAGAGTTTGCTTCAAGCAATTTATTTAAAAGTTTATAGTAAATGAATTATAAGAGGCAAATCACTTAGATTAAACCGTTAATAAATCGACGACACCACGCTAAAACGATGAATCTATGATGTTGCACTGTTTCAAGATAAACGCGCTTTAAAATTCGAAATTTTGAGAATGGGGGAGGGGATTTTGTAACGATACTTGTGTAATAATTCTTACATTTCAACTGAATGGTGGACATCTGAAATTCTTTTACGACGGAGAGGTTCACATTAAGGGTCCCCATGAATTTTTGTGATTGCAGTATCTTTGAATCTTTTCTCAGATTCTTCTCGATCAGAACTGGAATGATGATGGACAAACCTGCACTGCCTGCTACTACTGATGCTCAAGGTACCAATGGTAACAGTGCGACTTCTAACAGTTCAGAGACGAACCCAAATACACCTATCATGATTATTCACGAGAATTTTCTACGAGGATAATGTCGAGATTCGGGTCAGGCAATAAATATAAAATATCGAAAAACAGCCTAGAAATTACACTCAAGCGAAAAAAAAAAAAAAAAAAAAAAAAGCAGTTTTGTATATTTGGCGTAGCGCTGAAAAAATATATAGAAATTACTTTGAGGCTTACTAAATGGACTTAAGATGAACTGATAGTAATGACTTCTATAATAGTGGTAGCCCTAAAGCTACTTTATTATCCTCCTGCATATTAGTAGGAAAATTATTTTAACGTAATGCTTACTCGAGTCGTGCTACTCTTTTACAATATGTTCTCGATGAGTGACCATTCTGCTTAATACACGAAAGTGCGGACTGAAACAAAATTGGCTATGGCAAAGTAACACAATAAGAAACCAAATGCCTAAGATCACGCAGAAATCAGAGATTTTTCTAATATCAGTTTGAATTTCTGATATCAAACTGAATTTTTTGAGAATTTCGACAAGCGATAAAACTTGTGACCCTGCTGAAATTAAAATATCTGAACCTAAAGCTAGACAAACCTATATGAAGCCCCAGGACTCTTGGGGTGACAGATCACAAGGTGCACATGGCTGAAGTTGAGGAACGTAAGTAGGATTCACACACTGGTTCCGGATTTGATTTCACTGGACGCATACGGATATCGTGACTTTCTTCAATCAAATAAAATCCAATTCTTCTTAAAAAATCTCTTCACGAAAGCTACGGTTCGCCATATGCACAATACCATAAGCTCTGGAGTACTTTCCAGGATTAACTAACCTGCGGGCTTTAAAAACCCAGCAAGCTTTGCCCTGGGCTAAATCAATGATGGGGCAATAGATCAACATATTACATCTCCACAATGCAGGTGAGTTTTAAATATATGTAAAAGATGCAACGGCAGCGGGAGATAAAAGTATGAAGGAAGGTACCACCTGCTATTTGCCATTATATTTTAAAAAACAATGCAGAATATTTAGTAAGTATTTCCTTGAAGAGCTCAATAATTTTCAATTTTTAGTTACCTAATGCTATTCTATTTTAATTAAATCAATAATTTAATAATATTTTAAATTAAATCAATAATTTAACAAAAGAGAAACAGTCTTATGAAATATTAAATACATAAAATTATGTGAGATTAGATGATAACCAAATCATTTAATAAATTTAATGCGTTTCGTACAATAAATACGTTGTGAAGTGTAGACTGAATTCTTGTTGATATCTTATTATTTGAAATATTAGAATTTTTTTAAATATTAATTTGAAAAATTTTAGTAAAACAATGAAGATGATGCATCTAGCAGAATATTAATTAGGATATGATTTAGAATAATTATGATAGAATGCATGTAACATATTAACCTGGACACCATTTTAATTAGGATAATATTGATAATTAGAATATAAAAGATTATCCGCCCGGGCGGGAAAGTGGTTAGTAATTCTGACTGCTGTACGGAAGGGCTCGGGTTTGAACCTGGAGAAAACATGAATGTAAATTATCTGTCCCTTCGTAGGAGGCAACGCTGGCCGAACTATTAGGTGCCTTCATAATAAAGTGACCACCGCTTGGTCGCTTTATCGTCGGTCACTGTATCACCGGTCCTGTGGTTTCCTTAGGTTAGTTAATGCAACGCCTATAATGGCTAGTACCCGCATGGAGGTAGGAAGTTAGTCTTTTCTTACCTCCATGAGTACCCGCCATTGGGGGAAAAAGGACTAATTGAAGTGGAATGAGTTAGGGCATAAAGCAGAACAATATTTTAGAATTTATACTCTTTACTAATGACGTTCAATAAATTCCAAAGTTGCACGCTTCCTTCTCTGCCTGGTCAAATTTAATTAATTTTGTGATTATCAAGATCTGTTGATACATACAGCTTCGTGTTTATCTTAAACCCTTTAATGGGTAAAATAGCAAAAGGCGTTTTATTCCTGACAGTTTCATGGCCGGGCTGAATATGGTTTTTTCAATTTTTCTAAGACATAACGTAAACTCCAGTCAATATTTCTTAAAGACCACTCCACAAAGGAATCCCTAACGTACTCACTTCCGTTGGATAAACAATCCTACCCATTATTTCTTAACATTCCTTACTTCCTACGATAATACTTTGCATTTTTGGTCATAACTAGGGAGCTAGTCAGGAGGCCACACCAAAAATTTTTGCCAAAAAAGAGCAGAAAATCTAAAAACGTTTTCCCTTTAGTTACTCTCACTTGCGTTCAGCTATTTCTTTGGGCATTATTCGTGCAGAGCAAGATGATAAACAATCTCACGGCTAATAAAATGCACTACACTTCCCACTGACTTACATTTAGCACCAATGCATCTTTTACGCAATCTTAAAAATGATATTTTAACGACAATGCCCTCTAATTAATCCTTTTTAGGTATTTTTGACAAAAAGGGATGATAATTAGTTATTTCGTGACCACAAGAAAGCAGCTAAGGAGCCAAATGCGGTAGTCTCGGATGGATGATGAAACAGAAGAAAGGGGGGGAGGGAATAAGAATGCAATCCTCTCGCAGTTCTAGTCTATTTTTGGCGACGGGCAGTCGCCGCACGGCGTTTTAATTACGTTGTCTCCCCCCCCCTTCAACTCCCTTTGAAGACAGTGTGTGGTTTCGAAGCGAACAGCCGCCTTCCCTGACACTTGACACAAACCAGAAAGGTCATGGCACCCCAAAGGTCACGCCACAGATTCCTCCGCTGGGGATGAATGAAGTTAAATCTATAACTACAGAAGAACACCGGTTTCAATTCTTTGAGAGTCACAACACTTGCTGCAATAGTTAAAATATACGCCAAATGCATCTACCGTGATGCCATATAAAAATGTACAACTAGAGGAAATATCTCTTCTCGATAATTATATAAAGGACTCTAATATCTAGAGTCCTTTATACAAATTTTAGTATTCAATACAAACGGTTATGTAAAAAGATTAAAAATTAACATTTCACATTTTTGGGCAAAAAAAAGGGGGGCTCTAATATTGATTTTACAAAAGCATGGCATTACTGAGGATTAGACTAATGATGGTAAATGTAATCTTCCTGTGGGAAAGATACATTCGTGCAGGACTTTTCAAAGGAAACTCGCTCGTATTCATGTTACACAAAAAGATAACCTTCAGTAGCAAGTCTGTTATCAATCGCTAGGCGTAAAACCCGAGGCAGAATCACCGAGGCAGTTTTACGACTTCGACTTTCAGGCAATTTATAACGGAAAAAAATTACGTTTTTAAATTATTACTTGAATAATTTTTGTAAGATCTATTGCAAAATCAGTACATCTATATAACAACTGAACTTCAATTTAAATTAAAAGCACAGGTTAATAAAATTTTTAACACTACGATAATTAATAAAAAATTCAGTTTAATAGAGCGGGTGTTATGCGTAAGCTGAGGAACATTTTCAGGATTAAGCGATTAAGCTGTGTTATTAGTAAAACATTTATTGCACTCAGAATTGAATGAGGTACGCATAATTAATGCTATCGTTGCTACCAAATACGTCAAAAGCAGAAATATGTGGCTGCACCTTTTGAAGTTGCAGAAGGACTTAGACTGGTAGAAATTTATCTCGTTTTAGTCTTTTTTTCTGTGAGCAGCAAGTGCAGAGAAACATCTTAATAACCTTTGTTAAGGAGTAGTCTTAATGCTCGACAGCACACACTCATTACGCTAGAATCGTGAAACGGAAATTGTGCGCCCTTTAAATGTTAAATGGCAGATTCTGTCCTGTGATCCACTTTGGGGATATTTTCATCTTCACTGCTCTGATTTCGGTTCTAGTAGGACAACGATATGAAATGGGCTGCACTGGACTTTTTAAGTAGCATATTATTTATTTATTTACAAATTCTTAACTTTTGGCACCTAAGCCACTAGACGTCTAGCTTTCCAATACCACTGGGTGACAGAATTAAAACTACGGAGGGCAGATCGTATATTTAAATGTTCTACATCCATAGGTTGTCCAGAGTAACTCCTGGGTCTAACGTAAAAGAATCTAAGCATTGAAACAATCAAGCCTAGTCAAAAGACGAAATGTTGCCGCAGCTGTAGGCAAGGAAAATTAGGGATATTATATTCTTTCTCCAGGAGATATTGCCTCAAGCTTTTGCCCTAGGTTTTATGCACAAATTTGAATCATGAATCTTCACAAATTCCATATTTTGCAATCTCTTAAGAAAATAAAGTTCACAAAATTTCTGGATCTTTCGGAGCGCAGTCGTTCCTTTCTTTGCCAGGAAATCTGCACACTTATTTCCCTGTACTTCACAATGTGCTAGCACCCACTCTACAGTGAGTGCTACTGGGTCGGGTAGAGTATTTAAAAGATGTTTCGACACTTATAAATAACTGGCAAGAACCTGAACGGCAGACCGACAGTCCTTTGAGTAGCATACAGCATATTTTTGCAAAACAGCTATCTTAAATTCATCAACAGAACAATTGTCTCAAGCTTGATAGCGATTTCTTCTAAATGCAGCGAACTTTTTAGGTCATACAGCCCTCCAGTGAAAACTTTTATATCATCTACTATAATAAATTAATGATTAATAAAATCCTTACAGGTAAACGCATTATTATTTATCAACTAACGTAGAGAAGATTTCTATCGACATGTACTTTAATGAATACTGATGTATTTTAATGAACATAATCGAAGCGTAACGGAAGGGATGGGGGTAACAGACGAAGGCAATGGACTGGAAAGAAATATCGAAATAATCGATCATAAGAATTCGGAAGCTCTATAGCACATCAGGCTGCTCATGTCAGTTCTAGATATAAAAACACATAATGTTCAGTGTCACACATATTTCGATTAAATAAATTATTCACGCTATGTACAGAAGTAAACCATCAACTATAGTAAAGCATTTAGCCAAAAAAAATTTTTTTCTCAGCATTCGTTTAAAAATAAGTGATTTTGCAGCAATTTCATGAAGAAAATACACTACACGGCACAGTACATTAAAAAAGTGTATAATTTATAGCACTTTTTCTGAGAAATGAAAAAAAGTTATTGAAAGCAATGACTAAGCAATACTAAGTTTCAATTTTTATTAAATAACTAGGAAATAAAGAACAGAATGCAATGAACAAAGATGAAAAAATCTCTCACTGATAATTTAATATATATTCAAAATTTTTAATAAGTGTATGTAATAAATAATCCAGTTGAATTTAAAACGCTTTCATTCAATTATGATTTTAAGTAATTTTTCTTCTAATTTACAAGAAATATAAAAGCAGCTACGCAATTCAAATAGAGTTTATTATCAACTCATATATTAACATACTTATTTAAATAGATTTCTATCTAGTCAGGTTATAAAAATGTAAGATTATGTTAAGAAAATATTTCAGACGCCTAATAAATTGTAAGCTCTTTGTTGTTAGATTAAAAAAGAGGTTAGACTTTTGTTTCAATACGTGGAATATTTATTTAACTTGTTGATACATCCCGATCTGATTTCTCTCTTTAAGAAATATCAAAATAATGAGGAATTTTATACCCCTTGTCCCCCCCCCTTTGATAAATAAGAAGATGTAATAAAATATGACATTATTGCCATAATAAGCAGATGTTAAAGTTTTTTAGTGTTTCATCATTATAAAAAATAGATTTTTTACAATAACTGTTTACTCATTAATGAGAGAAGAATTACAGTAATAATGATTTCAGAGAAGACTTAGTATTTTGTTCCAAAATTCAGATGAAGACTATCTCCTTTATTGCTTAGCTCATTATAACTCAAATAAAAATACTATTAAGCTAAAATTCAATACACAAATCAAGAGAAGAAAAGTATAAGATCATTAGGTTAATTCTAACAGAAGACGAGTTACGCTTCAATTAGAGAAGAAGTTAAATTTAAAGCAATTAAAAATGCCCGTAAATTTTGTACATAAACTTCAAAAACATGTGGTAAATAATTATTAAATTATTGTTTTGTAAATTGCTCCGTAAGGGAGAAAGTATTTAACTGATAAAATTTCTCAAGATAATATCCCATTTGAGTTTTCAGAGGAAAAGCAAAAAATAGAAATTGTAAATTGACGCAAATAGGAGGGTGTGTGTGAATCAGCAACTAAATTTGAGAAATAAACCAAAGTGAATGGAAACGTTTCTAAGCTATGGTTACTCTTCTAAGCGAATATTTTACCTAAAAAAAAAAAAAAATCAATCGTCTGAGAAACTAAGCAAAATGATTTAACCTACGAAATTAAAAAAAAAATATTATCATATAAATAATACAAAGTATTTTTATCGTAAGAATGCTTAATCTAAATAAGAAACATATATATATATATATTTAGTTTTCTCATCAGGCTATTTCAGAAGTCAGTCTGCTTCAGTACATTCTGGAACAACTAACACTTTTGAGGAATAGTTTTAGTTTCTGCCACTTTGACATAAAATCGGACTTTTTCTAAAATGACATAATGATTTTTTCCATATTTTGATTCTACGAGTCTAATTATGTCAGAAAACCAATTTTTGTAAAAAATTAGCTCTCAAAATTTTACTTCCTTAATATTAATTGAACCTGGTATATATTTATTAATATCTCTTTTTTTTATTAAACTTACTTGATTCCTTCTTTCACAGTTTGAAATTTAGGTTCAATCCAAATTAATAAATTCGCAGGTATTTTCTAATTTGTTTATATTTTTTAGTAATTTTTATAAATTTTTCGAAAAAAATTTTGAATTATAACCTATAAAATTTTTACCATCACCTTAAAGTAGATGTATTTTTAGGCACACCAGCAAAAAATTATTTTTTATTGAAAATTTCCCAAGATATACGTGAATTTATATATTGACGCGTTTTGAAGTTTGGCATATTTGTTATAAGCGATAATAACCCTAAGTGTGGTTTACGCACTTTATTAAAGTTATCTGAAAGAATGAACGATACGTCTTTTTTTTCCGCTTGTGCACACTGAGACAGAAAGGAGAACAGGTTAACATAAATACAAATTTTCGCCAAGTGAATTATTCTTGGCGCAAACTGAAAAAAGTGCGTTTAACTTCTCAGTAAGTTTCTCACCAGATTTTACACAGTTTAATATTTAGAGATAACGGAAGCAGCAGAACGGAAATATTGAAAAAAAATCGGTATTTCATTTCAGAAAAAGTCCGATATATTGTCAAATACCTACGTTAGAACAATTTTATTTAGGCATGCAAGGTGTTAGACGTTAGGTTACTGTGTTTTAGATGATGATGACAAACATCTCGAATCATATTGAACAGAAACGTTTCTAAGTTACGGTTGCTTCGTTCTACGCGAAAAAAATCATCCTTCAGAGAAACAAAGCAGAATGTTTTTACCTATGAAAATTTCAAAAATGTTATTATTATACAAATAATATCGAGTATTTTAATCACAAGAATGCTTAATCGAAATACGAAACAAATATTTTTTTTAATTTGCTCCTCGGGCTCGAAGTTTCTTCAGCATATTTTCGAACAAACAACACATTGAGGGAACCGTTTTAGTTTGTGTCACAGGTTGCAGATCATTTTACCTCTCTACAAGGTGTCATAGGTTTGTTGCGTATGTAAGAATGGGTGTTAGATGTTAGGTTATTGTGTTTTAAATGATGATGACAAACACCTCGATTAATTAAATAAGGCTGGTTAGAACTTGGCAAACACAGTAGAAACGTTATTCGAAACAACCAATTGACCTAAAAAGTGTCGGACGTGGATAAGGATTTATATCTCCCATCACATTTGCCAGTTTACGCTGCAAAAGTGAATTAGAATTTTGCACTTAGTACCAAACTTCCATCTAGTAGCACTTGCTAATAAATGCAGTCCAAATACATAAAACTTAATTAATAAAGTGATTCAAATGTTAAGAAAAATTACATACAAAAAAGGGAGAAATGAATTCACCTCCCCCCTTTTTTTAAAGCCTAGTTCTGATATTAATCGCAAAAATTAGCTGAAAGAAACGATAAATTTCTTGGTTTTCTTTAACTACAGAAACTGAATAGGGACCGAATTCGGATGATTAACACAATGAGGTTAGAATATAGTCTAATCTAATCTCCTTGGATCATGCCTCACCCAGTGGTTAAGGAATACTGTGCTTCTCATTCACATGCGTTAAGTTAAAAAGAGAAAACCACTGAATCAAAAACATGATGCTTAATTCTATTAGAATACGTTAATTAGAATACGTTTGAACAGTAAGCATTCAGACGAAAGCAAAATAATTGGTAGGAAAGTAATTAATGATGGAAAGATGTGCATGGAATGTCTTCGTTAATTGAGAAGTTTTCGCACATGATTTTAGAAAATGCTTGGATATTATTTTAGCGGCATATGGAGGTAATCAGAAAAATACTCGTGCGCTCAGCCTTTTAAGCTAAGCTTAAACAAAACCACCCCGAAAATACCTGTATTCAAAGGTTCTGCCACTAAAGCTGACGCTCAAAGGGTACATAGCATGTGTTTACTCAATTGCAATTCCATTTTACTTTGTAATGTAAATATCTTAAGAAAAATCTGCAATGTTGCGCGAAAGTGATTAAAAATAATATGCAAGTAAAAAGTATGCAAAATGATTTTAAGTATATATATATATATATATATATAAAGTGAATTTTAAATAATTTACAACTGGAATGCTAATAACATCAGACAGATATTTATTATAAATCTGAATATCATAGAGTAATTTTAAAACAAAAGCACTTTCAGTGTGCATGGTTCGGTATTTGTAACATACAATGAGTAAAAAGCAAAATTATACTGCTCTTCTGAAAGGAGGAAAAAATGATTTTTTCTGATAAAATAGCTCTCAGTGTGAGAAATTAAGTACAGCCTTTTCCCACATTTATCTGACTAGCACATAAAAATTTATTGTTTGATTCTCTAAACTCAATGTAACACATTAGCTATATTCCTTGGAGGAGGAAGGGAGTGTTGGTCATCTGTCTACAACACGTTTCTTGCTTTGATTACTTGTTTTTTCAACATTTTTTTGCAAAACTGGAAACTATATTCTTCTTTGGATACTTATGCATACACATACATTCCAAAAAAAAAAAAAAACAACCTTGAGATCTGCTATTACACTTTAAAATATAAATTAATACTTAGCGTAGTTTCATAGCTGACTGCGAAAACGATAAGGACTACGATGATCACTCTAACTACCTTTAACTGAGATTACTTAGTGAAAGATCAGTTTACGCAAAAAGTTCACTTTTAAAAAATCTGTATTTTAACCTCTGTTTAGTAAATATGCTATTTTAATCTGTAATAAAGTAGCCATTCTTCATCAATGTATTCCCATTTTCATTAACTTTCATCATTACGTCCACGTCTTTCCGATGTATGTATAATTTTGTTATTGCAAAAGGTCTTATGTGAGTACATGAAATTTTCAGGAGATTAAAAAAAATTTATAACGGTTTCAGCTGCGTGGAAGGTAATAGGGCATGCTAATAATTCGTTGCTCGCTTTCCTAAGATATACGTCAAACTGCAGGACGCTAGATTTCGTTGAAAGGGCACCTCGGCACTTTTTAACATGCAATCTACTGACAGCTTGTTAAGATTAGGTACGACAATACGAATCTAAGTATTATAAACAACCGCTAGATCTGAACAACTGTCTTAAGCTATTAACCAGTTAATCTTTAGAGAATGAGAATATTAACTAGAAATATTAAAACTAAAATAACAGTTTCATTTTTCAGTCCGTATCTAATCTATAAAAGCTATTCCCAAAGGCGGCCAAAAGAATATATGAAGGATTAGCATAAAAAATAATGGCTTGCGCCTTTTAATTTTGGAGAACAAATGTTAGTTAACCTCTGGTTCTCTTCTCATCATATCTTTACCTTTCCCCCGCTTGCATCATAAGCCCCGTTTTTGCTTTCAGTTTTTCAGACGCCTGAATTTTAGCATTTAAGACAGGAGTTCTCAAAGGGAGAGAAGGAGGAGTTCTCTCCCCCTGAAGGAATTGGCAGAATTTCGGGGGGGGGGATGCGGGCAGCCTTTTATTTAGCTGTTAAGTATTTAGCTTTAGTTTATGAATATAAAAAAGGCCTTGCTTTTTATCAATATTTTCTATACTTTTTGTTGTTAATTTATAAAATGAGGCTAAAAGTAATCAAGATATAAATCAATGTACACGAATTGTGTTTTGGAAAGAAGGGAGGACATGATTTTCAAGAAATGCTGAAAAAGGTGCATGAAGCAAAACAGGTTGAGAACCACTGATTGAAGAGTTATTTATAGTAAGGCTTTCTGTTATTTCTGTCTCTCCACCTCAATTAATTAAATTTCAAATTCTACTATCGGTTATATATATGGCCAACTGACAATAATACTATTTTAAGTTCAGTAATCAGAGAGACTCAGAAGACGAGAGTTTTAACTTTTTGAATATGCTGCTTTTGTGAACTTTTTAAAACCAGCTCTATCTAGACGTGCATCGCAGAAGCTTAAGTGTTTCCAATGGAAAAAAAATCCGCTACAGAAATCTTCGATGTCAACGAACCTACGCAATGGCAAGGCTACTACAGCTGTCGCAATATTACAACATCTTAGTATTTCTGGTGTCATCGTAGTAACGAATAAAAGATAAAGTACAATAATTCTTTTCGCTTTCTTTGAAAGCAGCGCAGCTGTAGTCTCAAGACTAAGGAAAGAAAGAAATGGCTACATGTTTTGAGCCGAACGTTTTGAGCGTTAGATTAATTCCGATATTCTTATGTATTTCCCACTTATAAAAACTAAGCAGACATGGAATTCTCTCAGCGGCTACTTTGTAACGATATGTCTACAAAGACGGAATAAAATCGACTCAAGAAACTGTTTGCTTTCTTAAAGAACAATATTGATTTTGTCCCTTCGCAAGCTCACAAAAGACAAGAATATATCTGTCAAGAGGATTGTCTTTCTTCCTCTGGCTCTGTCTAGTGATTAATCGCTACCGTTTCCGCTGTCCACCCATCCGCTAATGGAGATCTGGAGTGCATTCAAACCGTCCTCAAAGGCGTTTACAAAGCAATTATTATTCCAGATCGAATCTTTCTAACTGAGGGTTATCTTAAGGAACAATAGCTTTTTTTCATTCTAATTTTGGAGAAGAAATGGATAGTTTTCCTCTCGAGTATTTCCTTCTCAGGGACTCGTTTCTGCTTGCAGTTTTGCATAAACAACGTTATTCACTTCCAAAATCTATTGGGGAAATACATTAACAATTTTATATATATATATTTATCACCGCTGCTGAAACACAATAGAGGGTGATATTGAAATTATTTTCGCTTGAATTTCCACAGAAAAGGAAACAATAGCTGAAAAAATATGACTTAATAAAAGTTATCTGTCTAAGGATGTTAAGTATGCACCGGAAACTACTTCACGTTTCTGATATTAATTACCATAATTACAGAAATAATTAACTAAAACTAACCATAAAAGGGCTGATGAATCGCAACCTTTTCACATTTAAATACACTAAGCAAGATAAAAACATTAATAATAAAAAATACAATCAGCAGGGGAAAATTTACTAAGTAGATAAAATGCAATAATAGGAAACTAACTTGCATGATTTACTTCAATAACCGGATCATTAATAATTATAAAGACAATTCTTCTTTCATGGATGATTTGTGAGCTTAAACTTTTCCTTTATTGCTTACTTATTGCATAAAGAATCATTTCGAAACCAGGCTTTTACAAGAATTCTTATAACTCTTTCAGTGTTGTGAGTAAATTTTATGAGCAATAGATGATACAAAAGTAAGTTATTAATCTAAAAGTGTCATTGTTATTTAAAACATTCCTTGAGGTAGCTTAAACCTAAGAGGATGCGCTCATAACAACAGAAAAATTTGATGAAGCTGACAGCAAAAATACCGAAGACCTAGTGAGACATTGCGGATTATTTGTGATAAAAGTTATACACGATGATACGTGTTCGTGTGATACACGTACAGACGATAGTACATGCGATAAAGTACACGCGTTCGTGTGATAAAAGGTACGCAGATAGAGGAAATTATGACACTACCTATTTCGAAAAGTAAGAATTTTCTAAAATCCTTTATTAGTTTTTAACCTGTTATTGTAAGCAAATCTTATTACACAGCTTATATTTGGAAAGTTGAAAAGCAGATTTACATAATTAATGCATGAAATTTTACAATCCTAAAAAATGAAACATGAATTTCTCTAAAAAACTAAGCCCAAAATTTAGCAGCTGCTTAAAATGTTACGTTTGAAGTGCATTTTGGAGAAAACTCAGCTTTAATGAATCTAGCTAAAACATAAGCTTACACACTAAAAGAAAACTGAAAATTAGCTGTGGAGTTATTTTCCTGTTAGCTTAATCTATAGCGTTACGAAATTTATACTTTTAATGTATAATAATATTATGTCCTTTTCCATTTAACTCAGCATAGCCACTCTCATTATGAATTTAAACATACCCATTGAACAAAAGTGAACAAACCTTTATTAACCGACCATACGAAAACATTTTCCGCATTAGTTTGATATATATCTCGACCTCTTACCAGAACTTGTTGAAACTTGCTTGCGGGTGTCCATACAAGATTTCCGAAGAAGGCTGGAAGGTAGATATAAATGCTGTCAGCAAAATTCTTCGAAAATATTTTACAATGGCCTTTTTCTCTAGTTTTTGAAAATTTAATTCTTTGAACTCTGAATTTTTTTGTAATCACCAGTTTTGTGTTCACCTATCCTATTAATACCTTCGCTTTTATACTCCAAATTCCCTTTGTTATCTATGACACTCTTTAGAAAATGCCAGTTTTGTGATAGAAAAAAAAAAAAAAAAAAAACATTTCGAGAGTACATTAGTCCTAATTATGGCATCTAAACGCAAAAGAATTGGATTTTCAGTTAAGACATATTAACAAGCAAGAGTTGTTTCAAAAAGATAAACTATCAGATGCACTTACTATGGATTATAATATGAGAAAATTAGCAACATATTTGGTAAGGATTTAACTCGGTTCAACGGGTCTTTTCGGAAAATTATAATTTAATGCTAAATGAAACACTTAATAGTTGAAGTAAATTTCCCTTTAGCGAAAATAAACAATGCAATTTTCAAAATTAAATAGGTTATTTAAAATAATTATTCATTTTTTCTCTCTTTTAAACATGAAAACTGATTATCCATATTCGTTCGGTTTTCAAAAATTAAAATTTAACGTCGAACTAAAACTCTTAATAAGAAAAAAGGTCTCCTTTTGATTAAAATAAACAATATAATTTTCAAAATTAAATAGCTTCCTGTTATCACTAACATAATAAAAACAGTTTCATGCATAACTGATAATAAACAAATAAAGATCTAATGACATATAACTGTATTTATTTCTCCTATTACTGGAAAACAATGGAAATCATGTTTTAAATATGTTTATAAATATTCTCTCCCCTCCTCTTACAGTGCAAAAATTTGATCATCCATATAGCGATTAAAGATGGAAGCAGTTTGCTTTTCCTCCTCACGAGGAAAATTGCAATAAAGCATACAATTACCCCAAGCAGATATCATTAACAAACAGCACATTTCTTTCCTCCCATTGGATGTAAATATTAATTTTTATCTCAAGATTGTGACATCACGTTGCACATTAAGTCAGTTCAAGTTCAATTTACCCGAAATCTAAAATTTGTAATCAAAATAAGGGATATGAACAGCTTAAAATATTATGTATTAATTTTACAAGCATCAACGAAGATACTGTTAATTTTAAAGGTCAGAGAAAGTCAGGACCGTGAAACCGCAATTTTTAGTTGAAATGGGATTGACTGATAACGTCAGTTTTATGGTTCAAGATATATTTCCTAAAGAAAACATGTCTTGAACCATAAAACTGAATTATAATCTAATTATAACCGTCGAATGATATCTAATGGATTTAAAATGGCGAATTGAAAACAAATGTGGATTTGTTTCTTTCTGTTGCATTGTTTTATTTTAATTCTTTTTCATTTTCTGTTATTTTATATGGTTTTTACATTTTTATTTTTTGCTTTTCTTAGCGGAATAAACTAGTGCCAAATAACAAAGAGATTTGTTAAATTTTCCCGATATCTTGGAGGTTTTAATGGAGATTAATGAAAAGCACGGTTACGTGAAACAAATTTACATCAATGGAAAAAAATTCGCCTATAGGTAAAATTATATTTATTTTTATTTATTTGCTTATTTTTATTACTTGTTTATTTATTTTATTATTTTATTTTATTTTTTTGAAAACGTGATCGAATATTTTTAAAGAACAGCCTAAGATTAACAGTTTTAAGAATGGTAGAGCCTGAAAAGAAGAAATCAAAGATTTACACGCAATAGAAATAAAAAATATGCAATTAACTTAAAAAAGAAGAAATCAGAGTCAGTGTGATATTAAAACTGCTTGTATTATTTCTAAAAAGTAGTTCATTTTGCAGCTGAAAACTGCTGCTACAGTGCTCAATGGAGAAATCTAGTAGCTCTGTTACCAACTTTCACTTTAATTATAGTCTGCCTTTTGTGATACAACAATTCGTAAATGGCAGTTGACAATTGACGGTAGCAGAGACCATCATTCTACCCAGAGGTTAGGTGGTACACTCTTACGTTCTCGCATATCTAGCCTTAAGAGATACAGCAATTAGAATTGCAAGATACTGAGTTTCTGTTGTCGCTCAAGACATAAGTTATATAATTTATGTAATTATTACGGCTACAGGTAATACGTTCTACGCAGTAAATGGTTCCCACAGTGTGTGTCACAGTCCATTATTAGTTAAAGTCCAATAATCTGACATTTAATGGTTCGGCATATCCGATAATCCAGCAATCCTTTCTTGACCATTCCTGCCGGTATAGAGCCAGTTTCCCTTAGAAAGTCCTCCACGAAGGCATCCCTCCCTTCAGGCAGATAACCCTAGTGTGCTTTGCCGTAATTAAATACACCAAAAAAAAAAAAAAAAAAAAAAAACACCTGCCGGTATAGAGGTTCGAATCCCGCGAACGGGCTGACTGCATGGGCGTTTTCGTGGTTTTCCCTATGTGTAACGTGTATACGAGCCAGTTTCCCTTGGAAAGCCCTCCACGAAGGCATCCCTCCCCTTAGGCAGATAGCCCTAGTGTGCTTTGCCGTAATTAAATAAACCAAACCAAACCAAACCTGCCGGTATGGCTTTCTTATGGAAGCATTTCATTCCACAATACAGCGGTACCTCGACATACGAGTTTAATTCGTTTTGCAACCTTGCTCGTATGTCAAACTGCTCGTATCTCAAAGAAATTTTCCCCATTGAAATTAATTGAAATGCCATTAATCCGTTAGAGCTCCCAAAACACCACCTCAGTTGTTTTTGTTAAATGTTTTTGAATAAGAAAAATGTATTTACAAGAAAAAAGATTTATTTATAGATAACAAACACATATTCTATAAAAACATAATTAAAAGAAAAAGTGCTTACAGAAGCGCTAAATTTTCGTCACTGGTCTTCGCTTTTTTTGTCACGCTTTGCTCATTTTCACCTGCAGATCGTTAGAAAAAACTGTCCAGAGAGGTTTCTTTCTTCCTCCCTTTCAGGATATTGCGGAAATGAGTTACGGCAAGTTTCATTGAACAAATCCGGTGCACGACCAGTCGCAACATTTTTGGGGTGATTTTTATCCACAAACTCTACAACTTTCTCCACATTCCCAAGATCTCCTTTATATCTCTTGTAGGGATAACCTCCTCCATCTCTGGCTTCTCTTCAAAACTAATTTTTCGTTGAACCACCGTATGCTGCTGCGAATGTAGACCATGTAACTGAGGTGGGAGAAACTGTTAGACGCTGCACACGACATCAACATGCGCGCGCATGTTGCGGTCGTGTGCAGCGATGTAGTGTGCGATTCCTCGTATCTCAAATCTTGCTCTCATTTGAAAGCAAAATATCGCTCGCTTGGCGGCTCGTATCTCAAAACACTCGTATATTAGGGCACTCGTATATCGAGGTACCACTGTATTCGGAAAGGCTCCTCAGCTGCCTCACGTCTTTTGGCTGTTTACAGTTGCTCTTTTGTTCAAAACTTCCTGTTTTTATCTTGATTTATTTTTCAACCTATATTTATTTACAATATTTTAAATACTCGATTAAAATGTTGATGAAGGGGAATTATCAGAAGTCACTTGTTGTAAGAGAAATAAGTGACTTCAAAAAGTTCAACAAAAACTGGATATTATTGCCCACTATGCCTGGTTTTGCAAAATAACTTTGAAACGTTTGGACTAAACAGAACATTTGAACAATTGTATAACACATCTTACGGCCTCTGAACTCATACTGGGGTAGATCACAGTATACCTTCCGAAGTTGAATCAAACTTGGACTTGGAAAAGGACATGATTCGAACTATTGATTTGGATTTTATAAAAAACATCAGAATTCAGTTTCGCTCGCTTGTGCAAAATTTATTAAATTCTGAATGTATTGTTCAGTTCAATAAGAATGATATAATTTCAATCACTGCTATTGCTTATAAATATGTAAGCATCACAATGCTCCAAAAACCTTCATGAAAATCATCCTCAATGCCGTTAAACCAAACTCCATCGAAGAAGGCGAAAATATTGAGAATCCACAGTCCCGTTACTCTGAGTTATTGAAAATAGTTGAGAGTCCCCTTTTAAGCTTCTATTAGCAATTTATAGTTGAAGTCTTCATTAACAAAAAAGGAAGCCAAACACTCGAAATAGCATTATTTTCTTACCTCCTTTAAGTTGAGAAATTTCATCTCTAGGTCTCATCTCAAATCTTAATGTTTCTGAAAAAATGTTCTCCAGAACCATAGAATATCGCCAAATCCTGCTACCAAATTTCGCAAAATTATGATTAAAAAAATTAGTACAAAGCTAGCTTCGGAAAGATTATTTTCCATTTTGTATTAAGCTAGTTGTTTAACAGAAATTTTCATTTACTTTTGGAGTTTTTAAATTTTATAGGAAGTACAGAGAGACGATAGCTGTATTCAGGTCTAAAATATCTTAAGGCAAGAAAGATTGTTTAGACAGTTACTTTCGGGTAAAACCCAAAGAATGCTCGAAGAAACCAAACACTGACGAATTTAGGGAACTGAAATTTATATCAACTGGTAGTAATAAAACAATACTCAAACAAAGTATTAGCAATCATTACATTAATTTTATATCTACAGTTCACAGATTCTTTTCATTTATTACTAGCTGTAGATGCAGCACATTTTATTCACGGGTTCCAAGATCTAATTATTTATTTATACAGTGTCTTATGCCAACAGTTTGAAACAACTTGGAAATTCACTTAACTGTAATATCTATGCTCTTACAGTCATTCCTTTTTATTATTACTATGCACATTTTTACGCAGAGAAAACTTACCTAAATTAGTGATATTAAGGATTATAACTGAAAAAATACCCATTTACAGACATGCAAGAGGGGGTGTTTATGTATGTTAAGAAAGTAATCTCGAAACGTGTATTGTACTACGCTTGAACTATTTATTCTCTTTTGTACTTAAATTAATAACTGCAGTATTCTTAGAACAAACTTATGTAAGAACATTTAGAAATTGAAGTCATTAGAATATATATTTTAATCTTGTGCACCATTAACACTCTGAGTGACGTCCGACACTCTAGGCGAGATCTTTGTCATCTCTTGTGAAAAGATTCAACTCAGTATACCGTCTCTGCGATGAATAATATGCCTCGAATCACGAAGTAAGATATTATTATGAAGTTAACTAGGTTTACATTATAAGTTTTTTACATTATGAGAATATACCGAAATTGATAATGCCAACTGAGGCAATTTGCGAACGATCTTATGTGTTGCATTTTTTATATCTTACTTTACTCTGCTGTATATTTATTGCAAATGCTCTTTAATAATGAAGTGCCTTTTATTAGCTAATGCTCAATACTGTTACTCAATACTCACATCAGCATTGCAGACACAGTACAACCCAAATAAAGCTCCATTAATAAAAATGTACCTACCTATATATTAGCAATACTCTGCATCCTCTTTATTAGTTAGCTTCGCTTCCTAATTCCTATAAGAACTTCAAAGTTCATACATTTCATGTATATGATATCCGTTACGTTAGTGTCGTGTTTCATGCGGTCAACCCTGACGGCTAAACCCTCGGACAAAACTCGGTAAACAACAACTCTATATAGTGTGAGAAAAAGAATAAAAAATATTTTTTGAATTTAGTTCATAAAGAGAAATTGTTAAGCTTTCACAACGTAAAATTATCGTTCAGTCTAGCTATTCTTCTCCTCGGATGAGCACGGTCAAATACCTTTAAGATTTATTAGTGAACACTGGACAGCAGGTTTGCGAGACTGAAATGTTAAGTGAGACGTTGCAGGCAGGGAAGAAGAGGACAGCAAGATGAAGGGGGTCGATCTTTCTGTAATATCTCTGAAGGAGAATCGAAGCTAAAATCGATTTTAAGTTGGAGTTCAAATCACTTCTCGCATCAGTGGAGGTATGTTACTCACGGTTGTCTGAATCTTAAAATGTACTATGATGTAATTTTTTTTTCGTTCAGAAACAGTCATGATTGCGAAGCAATCATCGTCGACATGTGACAGTTTCATTTTTATGAAATCTAACAAATAAAGAAACTTCTGCTGGTGGACGGATAGCTGAAAGGAAGCAATGCATTGTAGAAGACGTGAAGATACGCCTAAAAATCAGATTAGTCTTGCATCGCGAGTATTTACGATAAAAATTATTATCGAGGATGCAGTAAATGTTGACGACATATGTTAAGTGCCATTTACCATAATATCTCGAATTTGCATAAAATATTATGAGCTATGATCAGCTGAATAAGTTAGTGCATCTGAATTCCAATTACATTCAGCAGAAAATTTATTTAAAAAAAGAGAAAGTTCTGTTATTAGCTACCTAAATAATACAAATACAAGATAAAACTTGCATAAGGTATTGCAGTTTTGGCATGCTATCGGAATAGCTTTAGCAAGTCATCGTTTGGAATATTTTATCTGTAATACTCACCAATGACGGACGCTTCGTAACTTCAAAAGCTTTTAACACGGATCTCCGACTAATATATTTATATCCCCCCCTTTTGTATGAAAAGAGTTGAGCCCGAACAATTTTAAAATGTAAGCCCTAAATCTATAAATGCTACCCCATTCCTTAACTGATAGTTTAAATCAAGCATTCTCGAATAATATATTAAAAACAACAGTGCTCCTTCAGTGTACGTGGGATGGTAGGTAAAACCATCTGATTAATATACAACTATTTGCATTTAAAAACAAAACGGTATGTTTAAAAATTTTGAAAAGGAAATTAAAAGCTATTTCAAATTCCCGACGAAAAGTTGAAAGTGTGTCTAATATAAATCAATAACTGGTTCAAAAGAAATAACATGACACGATAAACAAACATAATTTTCTGCAACAAAGAAAATTATTATGAGAAAACTGACGGCCATAACTCCCGGCCTATCAGAATAACTTCCAGTCATGAATGTCAAAAGAACCATTAAAGTGTCTCAAGTTTGTATTGCAAGTTAGTTTATTGAGAGCGCATTAAGTATTAACCGTATACGGCAAGAAATTCGATAAATATTGTTTTAAGTGATAGCTTAGGGAGTGAAACTGCGCCCTTCCGAACGCAACCAGTTATAATGGAGGAATACTGCATTTAAAAGAATGCAATTTGCATATCAAGACAAAGGCAGCTCGGCTGTTCGTTTTGCTGCAGACTAAAGTAAGATTCTCTCGCGGAAGAAAGAGCGCAGATAAAGGGAAGATAACGAAAAGCAATGCTCACTGAGGAAAGGACCAATCTTTGACCCATCCGGATGGTGCTTTGACGTCACATGAGACTGGGAGTGATCCCTGAGGACTATTCCTCCTAATGGACTTCCCAAACTTGTTCAGTGGCAACGAATGACGTAAACCTTCCAGAAGTAGTCTTGCCGACGGTGACCAGGGGTCAGTTACAATAGACAGCGCAAAATGTTGCCCCGAGAGAACACACATTGCAATTCTTTCCACTCTTCCCTGTGTTGACTACTTTTAGCGTCAATTTCTTTCTTATAGAAACACTGGTCTCGGCAGGCTCTTTTACAGAAAGAAATATTGCGGTACATAAAAGAAAGATGATTCTTTTTTCGCAGGCGATGTATTTCCTTCGCTCTTCAAATTTTTATAACTTCCTTGCTCTTTTCTCCTTGGTTTTGTAGCATTTTAGCAATCCTTTAATGAACAAAAAGAGAGCACTTTAAATTAGAGCAAATGTGTTTTTTCTCCTCTGACAATCAAAGATACTTTTCGACATTCCGTCTGAAGATTCGAGACGACTGTAAACTATTCTTCTTCTCAATTTCTTGAAGCGTTATATGTCCTTGCAATAAGTCGTCATTTAACTTATAGAAAAGAACTATTGGGAAATCTGATTTGTACACACACGTCCTTTTTATACCTCTAAATTATACTTAACATTAGAGTTTTATATTTAACCTTTATACATATTTCGTCTTGAAATAGTATTATAGACTGCTAAGATAATCGTACATTAAAACAATTGTTTTAAAATTAGTGATTTGATTTTCGAATTTCCTTTTGCGCACCAGCTAGCTATATTATCTTTCTAATGGACTGCATTCTAGGAGGAAGGAATTACACAGTCATTGATGGATTTTATTGCCATAAATACACTTTTCCGAACTGATAAAGCAGATAATTATTTTTCACATGCTTGAGTTTATGAATATCACAGATGCGATTGCAAAATCTCTTTTTGCTCAGTGAATGGAATTATATGTGTATAAATTATTAGTTATTTATTTAGTGATCAATATTTAATTTAATATTTATTTTTTGTTTTTATTTAGTTATTATTTACTTTTAAATTTTTTAGTTCTATTTATTCATTTATTTATTTTTTGAATAATCCAAATGACTTCGTACATTTAAAATTTAAGAGCGCATAAGTTTAACATGGTCTAAGGCTTGCTAGTGAAGAATTTTTTTTTTCTTTTTCATGTTCATATTTTATTGCCATATATATGGTTACATTTTGTACACCCTGTTACGCATTTTTAAAAAATATTTTTTTTTATTTATTTATGCTGAATCGGTTACACTGTGTTATTACATACAAATTACCTATGTGGTACTGCCTGGTATTAGTGTGTTTATTTATTATTCTATTAATTTTAACATTTCAATAAATATTTCTTCTTTACTTTAATGTAACAAGCTGTAACAACATTTTAAAAGCTTGGATCAGCCTTGGCGTACCAATTTAGAATGTTGTAACAATTTGGAGCTATGAAAATTCAAGCATTTGCAGTATACATATTTAATACATTCCTTAAAGAATTGAAACTCTGAACATTAGAATACGGGATTTTGCATCGCAAAGAAGCGTCAGTCATTAGCGATATCCATTTCAAAATTTTTTAGATACCTTAAGCATAATTTTCTGTCACGACAGAATCCGTTCTTATCCATGCAAAAAATCTAATATAGAAAACAGAAGATTGTCTTTCCGAAAGAAAAGAGAAAAACAGTATAAACGAAATTTAGGAATTATTTAACATTTAAGAATTATTTAACCTTTTGTCCTGATGTGAATGGGCTAAATTAGTATTAGGGCAGACAATTAAGTTCGAAAGAAGTAGTGACTTTCAAGTGCTTGGGAATGGCTTGAAAATTATCTTTCAACAATAAAAACATTTAATTGAAAATTATCTTTCAACAATAAAAACATTTAATTGAAAATTATCTTTCAACAATTCCAAGTGCTTGAAAATTATCGTTCAACACTAAAACATAAATGATGAATTAAAACATAAGATGAAATAAAATGTTGACCAAATATATTTGCTTTCTAATTTATTTCGGGACGAAATCTTTTCCTTTTTCAGTAGTTATTAACAATTAAATTTTTTCACTAGCGCAAAAATAAAACTGTATTATTTTCATGCAATATGAAAGATAAGGTAGAAACAAACGACTGTAAATAATATTATTTCACATTAGACATCTACATATTATGATTACAAATATATCAATATGATATGAATATAGGGAACACAGTTCTGAGTAATTCCTTTGACTCAAAGACTTGAAAGCGCACTTACACCGCTTCAGTAAGAATTAAAAAAAGAGAGAAAAGGTAGAAGGAAATAAAAGAAAGAAGCAGCTTTTCCATCTCGTTAAAAAACGAATCCTGTAGAAGCATTTATGTCACTCGCAGATCTATTATTACAGCAAGACTCATAATACGGTAGAGGTAGATTTTATGAAGCTCAGTAAATTGTTCACATGGTAGAGATAGATTTTACGAAGCACAGTGAAGTGTGCTTTGCTTTATACAAAAAGTTAAATATGCACTTTTTTTAATGAAACGGAAGAATTATGATAAAAAAAAATAAATGGTGTAAAGGCGGAAATAAACAAGGGCCAATAAATGGTGCTTGTTTATTAAAAGTGAAAAAATATTAAGCCTAAAATGTAAACTAAACTTTTGTTAGGAAAGCGAAAAAAATATAAGAAGTGGTGTAAACAATTAAAATAAAGAATGGTAAATAACAAATTAATCATCCTTTGTTTACTATTTCAAATATATATTTTATGTTCTCCCCTCCCCCTAAATTCCTTCTTTCTTCCAAATTCGAGATCTTTCCATGTTACATAACACTTGAAAAAGGTAACTAAAATTAACCAATCATAGCTTGTCTCTACAATTGCATCTACTTCGGTATAAATACCGCTCGCAAGAAATTACGTCATTCTTTTCCTAACTTACGCCACTGCTATGCCCACTTGCCTAAAATGACGTCGTATCACTCTGTCTGTGTATATAAGAATTATTGTAATTGCATATGATCTAGAAATATTTTATGTACTAAGAAAATGATTTGATATGCTTGAAGATAAAGATCGGTTGCACGAAACTGGGTTAAAAACCCTGTTTCGTGATCTTCGTCTATACGCATTCAACCCTCAGCCATGACGGATATCGAAAACTGTTAAAAGTTCCAATGTTTTTTTCCTACGCATTAAATTATGACCTGAATTCGGTTGTTAAAGAGTTTCCATTACATGACTCATAACCACTTTCAAACCGCATTATGTTCTCATCTTTCCCAATTATTTAAAAGAAAGGACTGTAACAATACATTTCATTATAACAAAAAACAATTTTATTTCGTTTATAGAATCTCATGCCTCACAATCCAATGACGCAACTAAAATTTCCTTTATTTTCATTGTAATCACTACATTAAAAAAAAATTAATCAATGTATTTTCATTTCATTTCTTAGCATTATTTTAATATACAAGAATGTTTTAGTAAATCGCCTCAGTTGTTTGTTCTGTTTATATGCATAAGTAAATCCTAAAAGTATTAAATTTATGATTTATCCTAGAAGTAATTCTTGATTGATTCTACAAATAATAACATTTTATTTATTCTAAAATTAAGACTTTTCAACTAATTCTACAAATGTAATGATTTTTGATTAACGTAGATAAATTAATTTCTAATCTTTGAAATTCGATAAATTTCCAATAAATCTGCCACATCAAATGAAATAATCATGCTTGTGATTATGTACAATGTACGTCTCGGTTCTGAAAGTATTAAGATACCGTACTCGCTGAGTTTGAACACCTAAAACCTCTCTTAAAATTGAATTGAACACATGAATATCTCAAGTAATGATCAAATTGCTTGCTTCGTCTCAAGATGATAAAAGAAAGAAAAGCATTTGAACACATTTACTGCCTCATTTAGTGCCATGATTTAACAATGTAAAAATACAGTATAATATGATAATTCTGTTGCAATATTTCTACAAGAAAATTTGCACAATAACTGAAATTTACAGCAAATTTAAAGATGCTTTTTAATTTGAATTCCCCTCTAATAACAGTAAATGACAGAAAAATCGCAATCGCAAGCACTGCACAGCTAAATGCCCAGAATTTCATCATTTCGAATTTATCCTATTTCTGTTCATGTGATATTTTTTAAAGACATTCTTTTCGTTAATAGTTAAAAATGATGGAAATAGACTGTTTGCATATTTTTTTCGTAACGTTTATTAAAAAATCATGAAGGTCAACTTAATAATTTTTTTTTGGATGCCATGAAACATTATTTTATGAATACGTTGAGAGATCTGCACTCCTTCTCGATGAAGTTATACGATAAATAGCCAATACCTGACGTCATGCAGATAAATGTATACGTAGATTACTCATTACAGCGAATTGCAGAACCAGGTCAAAATCAAAATGTGATCGGAACTTAAATTATTCTGTTGCGTTAATGGTAACATTTGCAATAAAATTCTTGCATAAGGTAAGGAGCAAAAAGCGTTTGTATTATGCTAATTCGAAATTTAAAAGCACTGTTTGAAAACGGTACATGTTTTGTTTCTTATATCGTATGTACCCTGTACGCTCACAGAAACTAGTCATAAAGAATATAACAAGCACGCAGTATTAGAAGAATTTATATTAAAACAAATTCGTACTTATTCAAACCGCCCTCTCTCTCTTTTTTAAAAATGTAAACTCATAAGTAAACTCCTTTCGAACGTGAGATAGTTGATTCAGAATAACATTCTTCAAACATATATTAACTTATGAGTGCTTTTTTTTTTTTTTTTTTTTTTTTTTGCTATGGTTTACATAAGAACGAAAAATTTCTAGACAGCAGATGTTAGAGCACTCAGTGAATTATATTGTCATGGCAGCTCAATCAAAATTACTAATGACTGGCCAATCCATAGGAAATTCAATACGTCTTCAAGCAAGGAAAATCGAGAACGAAAGTCTGAAAAATGCGATTTTTTTTTCTGTGGGTTGACAGAAATCTCTCATTTTCCGTAACCTAAACTGCATTTCGATTATTCTTGCTTTCTGTTGTCAAACAATCAAACCAAACAACGCATTCATCATCATCTTTTCCAACCACCCCTTCAACTTATCACTTTTTACGCCCACAATGGCAACCCTCTTCCGCCACCCGGGGTTGATGCGACTTTGAAGTTGCCGCTAAACCCCTCTCAGTGACTCCGCAAATGCCTCATTGAGGTTCATTGATGTCTTTTCCAGCCTCCCCCCATTCCGAATGGTTAGGCCCTTGGATGCCCCTTGTTTTTCAGAAATACTAATGATGAACATGTTTAGTTTTGGGGACCTCATTTTACACTCTTTGTTGTTGCCGATGGAAAGAAATGACAAAACAGGAAAAACTCGACATCAGAATTATAAAGTTATGAATTTTTTCCTTTCTTTCTTTAAATTTAAAAGTAGTTCGGTCTTTTATCTTTTATATACTTAAAGATAATTTTTTATTAATTTAAATGAGGCGAATAAACATCGCATGCTGTGCTGCATTCAACGTAAACAAACAAACTCAAATGTAGTCTTAATATTAGTAACTATTTTGAAAGCTAATGGCCAGCTAATAATTCCCTTTCAGCGGATGCATAGCTATTTGCTTACCAAATCTTAACAATCATCTTACTATCCGACATACCTGCATGCGTTTAGGACAGTAATTATTCATCCTTTTCAAACTTCCTGCAGTGAACAATTTTATAAATATTACGATGCGCAAAGGGTAATGGGCGCTTTTTCTTTTCTTCCTTTTTTTTTTTTTTTTTTTTTAAATATAGTTCTTGATGATTGAAGGCTTTTAGATAATACTTCAAAGGCTTTGCAACAATCCATTTCAAGGTCTGAAGTAGCATTTCCAGTTTCAGCGCGACGATCGCAATGAAATCTTAGAAGACATTAGCACGTTAAAAGAATGCTAGACAAATTAGTTATGTTATGATTTTAGTTATGCCGCTCATAAGACGACGCAGACACAAATACTGATGATACTATGGATTATGCTATGGTGACTGTATTAGCATTGGTTACAGGTTACACCATGCAGATTCATCAACAAGTTAAATATAAACAAATGTAGTCCAAGATCAATACTTATAATCAAACTTAAAAATGCTCCAAATATAATTTTACGGAATTAGTTCAGATTAGCTATTAAGTTTTTGCTTTAGGAAGCTTATTTGTTCAACACTTTTCAACGTAATTGTCGTAGCACTGTCTATGTAATTTAGGTACTAGGCCCACGAATGGCCGAGTAAATAATATAACTGAAAAATGCTACTTCATTCAGGGTTCGACTGTTAGCTAGATGAGGGCACAGTGTTTTCCTAATTTTCCTTGTATGTGACATAAAAACAAACCAGTTTTCCATAGAAAGACCTGCGCAAAGGATATGGATAGACAGCCCCGCATGCTTTACCACAACTAATTAACTAACCAACCAAACTTCACATGACAGAATTCTTTTCTTAACGCTTATGTCCATGATGATGATCATGTGCACTGCAGCTTTGAAAAATTAAACTGGCTTAACTTCTACATCATTCTTCTGATCGGGCATCAGTTAATTTCCAGTTTTTTTTTAGAATCAAGGCTTCTACGCTTGGAGAAATAGGCAGGCAGGGCAGGAATAGGGCAGAATGGGAATGAATAGATAGTCAAAGAACATTTTTTGGTGTTAAAAGCAATGGATCCGTTCTCTGACGAAAATGTATCGAGATAGGTCGGGAATGCACTACAATCATTAACTAAGCTTTAAAAGAGTGAAGAAACAAACTATCTAAATTATCTATATAAAATAAAAAGAACTTCGTCTTAATTAAACAGGTCCTCGTGATTTGTATTTAAATTTGAAATTCTTCCCATAACGTCTGAGAATTTGGTTAAGCTCTGTAATTGGATACTGAATACTGAATTTGTGGGGCGGGGATATGACCCAAGTGCAGTGATTTATGCCAAGTTCACACAAGGTACATGAAATGAAAATTTTGAAAACTCTCAAATTAGACTTTTTGTATCATACGTTAAAGTTTAGTTTTTGTCCAAAATTAGCCCAGCATGTCTCCTCCCTTATTTCAATATGATCTTCTGCATATGGGCAACTATATTTATACTGTGCTCTATTAGGCACAATTAACTGATGCAGTCTGTAAATTAATATATTTACTGGTATATCTGTAATACCCATCTAGGTTTGACAAGAAAAAACTCAAAAATATACAAATATGAACTTCATTAAGCTTTGTAATTACGTCGTATAATGAGCTGCACTTCAAGGCCTTTTTCTGTTGGAAACTAGACCTTTAATAAATAATCTGGAGTTTTTATTACGAGAAAAAACTTTAAAAAAACCTTCATATGCGATGATCAGGTAAAAAGCAAATTTAAATTTTAATTTACGTACATCTAACTATAAGTCTTTTTTATATTCATTTCTCACAGTTCAATAAACAAATAATAACAACACATCGTAATATTTTTGTTTAAAAAACTACAGCGAGAAATTTTAATAAGAATGATTTCGCATTTTTTTTCCGGGGAGGAAAAGCTAAACGAAAAATGATCTTTGTACGCGAAGATTCGGTAAAAAGTGCAACTCGTTGCAGCGCGATCGAGGAAGTGTAAGGAATTTGATCCGAATTAATATGTCGTAGGTTTTTCATTCGTAACTTTAACTGGAGAGAGATGCGGGTGTGGCGTCTCCCCCCTGCTGTTTTCTTAGCATTTCTTATAGACGTAGAACTCGTTTCTTATATCTAGGACAAGAGTTCAATGTGTATTTTTTCCTAATACATTTTCCTTTGCACTGTTAATTAAGATCTTGCATAATGCTTTCAGTTATTCATAAGGGTGAGCAAATTGTATAGCGAATAAACGCATTCCAAAGGAGGGGAAGGGGAAGAAAAAAAGATTCTTCATCGTGTGAGGTTTCTTCTAAGAATTACGAGCAGCATTGACTTTTACCAGTTGTTTCCAGAGTTGCATTCCCTTTTGTAACTTGGCCATTTAACAGATGCTCCTTTGGAAATTTTACCCTGTTATTAACAGTGCATTCAAGAAAAAAGTAATCATGATAAATATTCAATAGCAAAAAGCATCCGTTCCAGGAAGGAGTCTTAATATTAGTGCAGATCGTAAAAATGACTTTAGCAGATGAACCATGACTTTACACTGAAGATTGTTAAAATCTTGCACAATGCAATCCATGTAGACCACTTCAAAAAACAAAGCAAAACAAAACAAAACTCGTACGTCTAAAATTTTTTGTACAACTGCATCGAAGAAACAATTATGCACTTGATCATCAGTTGTAGGAAGCTTAGTGAATTAATTTCAAAAGGATGACTTATTTATTTTGCAGTTTACAACAATACACCTCACATTATAAAGTCACAAGAAATTTTACTTTTGTTCATTTATATGGGAGCTAAATGCTGGCTTTTGCATAATTTGAGTTTTTAAATCTAAGAATGTCAGAAAAACGAAGCATCGCTGAAGATGTCAAATGCAGGATCTACCCTTAACAAATCTAACGGATTAATCTTTCGCTTATTTGTTTGATCATAAGGGAGGTGATTTGACCTTATTGATTAAGGTATTTTTCTCCCTGATTCCCGCATGCCTTCGTAGTGTAAATGGAAGCACGCTCGACGCGTATTCGAGAAATCCGAAATTCGAATCCCGGCTACACATTGCGAATTTCTTCAGTTTCCTGACATCGAAAAATTCTAAAAAGGACTCTACAGTTATCAGGTTCAATGTTTCTTCTAACTTTCTTCGGAAACATACAATGACCTGACTAGAACAGAGAGCTTACTAAAGCTATGTTCACTAATTGTAGTAAGTGGACAGGATACAGACGAAGGGTATACAAAACCCTTTATTTTTTTCTTTATATACAATGACTTCCGTACTTCGGAATACAATGACCCTCCACTCGGGGTCTAACTTAAAAGATATCAAAATAAAACTAAACTCTAATTTAACTTTAGAATAAGATTGGCCTTATAATAACAGAAAGCGTATGTAGCACAGAGACTGTGAACACTACAATACGTTTAATTTATCAAGAGGATTAAAACCTCTGGCCTGGAAGGCAAAGTAGCAACTGCGTAACTTCTAAGGTAAGCGGCCTGCTTCGAACTCACGGCTTCCTCTCCTCTGCTTGGCAAAAAGGCCACACTTAAATACTTGGCGTTCGCCAGACAACTTTGCATAAACTCCTTCACGCTTATAATTCTGGCCGGAAGTAGAAAATAAGAAGTGATAGTAAAGATTTAAAATAAAATAAACGTTAGTAAAACTTAAGATCCTTACATACTTCCCGCCAGAGTTAATTAGTTTGAAACTGAGGTCTAAAACGACCTTGTTGAAAACTTTTAGCTCTAGAAACTAACGCGAGGCCAACCTTTAACAAAAAATGCTTCGCTAGAAACTAGAAAAATTTAAAAGAAAGAAATTTGTTACAATAGCAGCTCCCGGAATATACAACAATCTTTTTTCTTTTTCATCTGTACTGCATCAAAACAGGAGCTTTATTCAATTCTGGTTCCTTCCAGAGATCTGGAAGGAAAACTAGTTTAATGAAATGTTACAGAATGACATTGCAAATAACATATAGAATATACTTTTCTTAACATTCTTATTTCATTCATGACTATTTTAATTATCTCTCCCCGTGCTCTCTGACATGTGTTGTAAAAACACCAAACACGAATGTGTTTCTGTCTATGTGTTCAACACTTCCTCCTACAATCAAAACACTAACGTGTTAAAATTCAACATACGAGACCTCTTAACACACCCTAATTTCAACTCTAGACCCTGAGGTACTATTCTGAAAGTGGCTAACTCTAAAGTGTAGCGTCAGAGAGCCTAACTACATCATTCAACCTTTAACACATCTTCACCATGATTTAATCTTTACAGTCACACGAATAACAAATTTTTTAACATTACTTTCACTTTTACCATATCACGGTATTTCTAAACATTCAAAATAACAGTTCACATGTATACAAGAACATATCAAGATGCCGTTAATTTTACACATTTGAAAACATACATTAGTAGTACATTGTTAACTTCTATTCTTTTCAAAGCAAGTGCCAATTCTTTCTACATTGAAATAATACTACATTTCAAAAAGTCTTTCAGACTAAAACTTCTTTCTTGTTAGAATGTTTTAAATAAAATTTATACAATAACTTTTTACAATATTTAAGTCTTTAGACAACGCTATTATACATCAACTTTAGTTTTACGCGCGAGTAATTGAAAAACATAATAAGAAAATCGGTCACAACTCATTTCTCGCCCTTTTGGCGATAAAGGTAGACCTCGCATGAGGTAAAACTTCTTCAAATCTGCCACTTGCAGTAAGAATGAAAGATTAACTTAAGTTTGTAAAGTAACACAAAATTTTACTTATCTTTGTAATATTCAGACATCCTTTTCTGGGCCCAGTCTTTAAAGGTGCTGCAAACCGTAGCTTGGTTGATCCTCCTTCTTGTACGGGCTCGCCCTTCAGTGCTTTCCTCTGGAAGCTTCCGTTTTTCACCACTACGGCCACCCTTGAACATCTTCCTTCTGTCCTCTGCTTGTGGTCTTGGCCGTTTGAAGGCAGCTGGTCTTGGTGGAACCGGGAAACTTCTGTCGTGATCCTGCTTGGACCTCGTTGTTGGCCGTTCAAATTTTTCTTGTACTTTTTCCTCCGCCGCTGATGGCCCTTCCGCAGTTCGGCGACTTTTGCTGCGGAGAGTTCTGTCGGATGAGTCAATCTTCCGTTTCACAGCCGGGTTATAGTTGCCGTCCTTTCTCCCGGTCTTTTCCACATACGTCGTCCTTCTCCCTTCTTCATTCTGGGGGTGTTCGTGAACTCTGTTTTTTGGACGGTGGAACGACTTCTTTTTCTTTGTACCTTCAATTTTTCCGCGGGGCAATTTTCTTTTCACTTGCTTCTGTCTCTCATTGGCTTGCCCTTGTACTTGTCGTTTTCCCACCTCTGGAACTTGTACCTGCGGTGTCTGCCGTACCGGATCCTGCAAAAGATCTGAAAAGATTTGCATTTTATTACGGTCATAGAATGGTTTTATCTGGTCAATGTTTGCGGAACAGGTTTCGCCATTTCTTGCCTTTAATACTACAACAGCGTGAGTTATTTTTTCTATAACATATGGTCCTTCAAAGCGTGGGAAAAATTTGGCAGTTTTATCTTCTGGTGCTGAAGAAAGTGAATGCTTAATTTTTAGTACTTCATCCCCTACTTTATAAGTTACTCCCCGTCGTTTCAAATCATAATAGAGCTTCTGTTTTCTTTGTGCTACTTCCGTATTCTTCTTTGCTTCCTTAATTAGTTTTTCTATATCACCCATTTTAAATTCTGGGGCTCTTTGTTGCACATAAAATAATTTATCTAACGGTGTTATAATCTTTCTGCCTAGAAATAACTCAGCAGGAGTTTTGCCCGTTGTATCATGTTTTGCGGTCCTAAGGGCGAAAGCAAATTCATTGACATAGTTATCCCAGCTTTTATGAAAATTTTTAACATAACTACGGATAATTTTCACTATATTTCTGTTGACCCGTTCCGCTATATTTGATTGCGGCCGATACGGGACCATTTTTAAATGACGTATGCCCAGTTTTTGGCACATGTCTTCAAATATATTACTTACAAATTGAGGACCATTATCCGATATAACTTTTAGGGGCGCCCCGTATTTTAAAATATATTTATTTAAAATAGAATCGGTAACTAATTTCGCGGAGGCTCGTTTTAAGGGAACAATTTCGGTCCATTTACTAAAATGATGAACTATAACAAGGAGATAGCGACTTTTGTTTAACTGACTTTTTGGGAAAGGGCCCAATAAATCGATGCCGATTATTTCATTTGGAAATTCGGATTTAATACTATTTAGAAACCCGGCCGGGCGGAAATTAATATAATTAACGGCTTGACATGTTGGGCAGGACTGGACATACGCCCTTGTTAACTTTTGCAGTTCAGGAAAGTAGACTGCCTCGCGTACGCGTTGAGTAGTTTTTCGAATACCAGCATGAGAAGCTAAAGGGCTGTCATGGAGCTCTTGCAGGATATTTAATCTAAGACTAGCTGGGATAACAGGTCGAAATTCGTTGTTGGAATTCGTAGTTTTTGTATAAAATAATAGACCATCTATTAGTTCGTAATGGGCCGCCCTATTTCTTATCGCCACAATATCTTGGTGGCTAAAATTTTCAGGATCCTTCAAATACTCATAAATACTTCCAAACTCAGGATCCTTACCCAGTTCGGTTATTACAGTTTCTCGGGAATTTATTGTACACGCTGTCAGCATTGCAACTTTTACGGTATTACCCTGTTCGTCTAATTTAATTCGTGACAGGGCATCTGCTACGATATTTTCCTTTCCGGGGGTATGCTTGATTACCAGATTATATTCTTGCAGCTTGAGTGCCCATCTTATTAACCTTGGGGATAAATTTTTTCCAGAGTACAATCTAGTTACCGCCGCATGATCAGAATATACTGTTATCGGCGCCTTTCCAAAATAGACTCGGAACTTTTGCACTGCTAACAGAACTGCAAGTGCCTCTCTCTCGGTCGCGGAATAGTTTCTTTGTGTTTGATTTAAAGTTCGGCTAAAAAATGCTACTGGCTGCTGATTTTGCGAAAGTACCGCTCCTACCGCATAATCCGAAGCATCCGCTGAAATTTCTAAATTTTCATCCTTTTCAGGAAATTTCAACACAGGGGCTTGCGTTAATGCTTGTTTTAATTTTTCGAAAGCACTATTGGCTTCGGCCGTCCACGAGAATCTTGCCTTTTTCCTTTTTAATTTTAACAATGGCTCAGCGATAGCCGCAAAATCTTTTATAAAGGACCTATAATATGAACAAAGTCCTAGAAAAGAAGAGAGCTTCTTTGCCGTGTTTGGAGTCGGATACTTTTGTACAGCGATTATTTTTGATTCATCTGTCTCGATCCCTTTTTGCGATATTTTGTAACCTAAATATTTTAATTCAGGGGCTGCAAATTTGCATTTTTCGACATTAACTTTTAGACCGGCCTCATTTAATAAAGAAAACACCTGTCTTAAATCCTGTATATGTTGGTCGAGATTATCACTAGTAATAATGATATCATCTAAATAGATAAATGTGGACTTTCCAAGAACAGGTCTTAACACAATGTCCATGCATCGCTGAAATGTTGCTGGGGCGCCTGAAAGGCCAAACGGCATTCGCAAAAATGCATAAGTGCCAGACTTGGTTATAAAAGCAGTCTTAGGCACGTCCTCAGGCCTGATCCCTATTTGAAAATAACCATTCGTTAAGTCCAAAGTTGTCATAAATTTGGTTGATTTTATGTTCCTTAAAATTTCTTCTATAATCGGTAACGGATATACCGGATATTTCGTTATGGAATTTAATTTACGGTAATCAATAGCGAATCTCCACCTTTTTGGATGCTCCAAAGGATAATCATTATTTTTCTTACATAAAACCACCGGACTAGCATAACTACTTGAGATAGGCGTTACGATCTTTTTACGTAGCATATCGGTAATATGCCATTCTATAATTTTTTCCTTATTCTTATCATACCGGTATGGTTTTTGACGAACCGGCAATGCATCTCCGGTGTCAATACTATGGTTAGTAACCTGGGTAAATCCTGGAATATCACTAAATAAGGAAGCAAATTCACTTACCACTTGTCGGATTCTATCTTGCTCGTCATTAGGCAGGTGGTCGAGATTTACCCTTGGCGGTTCAACCTTTTCTACACGCACTGGTTTCATCGTCAGTTTAAGAGACGCTTCATTAAAATCCAGTGTAGCTTGTGCGTCTGAAAGAAAGTCTATTCCTAGTATTAAGTGTGCTTGCAAATTCTTTACTATAAAAAACATCACCTTTACTTGTTCGTCCTTGATACGGATGTACAAAGGTACTTTACCTACGCACTTACATTGTTCTCCTTGCGCCGCTAATACTGTTGTATTATCCGCATTATATATGCGGTATTTGCGAAAATACTTTCTAAAAAAGACTTCTGCCACACAGGAACACTGCGCGCCGGTATCCAGGAGTGCGGTGGCCGGGATATTATTTACCAAGACTTCAATCTTCGGAAGAGTTAAATTTTTCACCATTACTGTATTTAACTTGTAGGAAGAGGGGTTTTCGTGGCCTTCGGATTTCCGCACCCTCTCGTCAGCAGAAATCCGTTTTAGTTTAAATTATTTTTTCTTTCGGTGCTTTCCTTCTTTCTCCACTGGCCTTGAGACTTTTTTCCTGGGTTGCTATTGAACTGTCGACGTTCGCCGGCTGTTTTTGAATGCTCGGGTTTCCTTGCCCACTGATTCGCTTTTTCTCCGTAGCCATGTGCTTGAGTTTGCTGTAGTCTTGGCGTACCAAATTGGTTTCGCTGTTGATATTGGCGTCTTCTTTCGACGTCCGCCGTTCTTCTACTTTCAAACTGGATTGCTAGCTCAAATAATTTTTCCAGTGTAGTCGGATTTCTCAATTCAATAAAGTCTTGCACTTGGGGTAGTAACCTCGGCAAAATCACTTGAATTATTTCAGGATCCGGACGGTTTCCATACAAGAGCTTGAAAACGTGAATTTTTCTTAAAATAAACCTGGAGAGGTTTTCCATTCTTTGTTGATATATACTGAACAGTTCTGTTTCTAATTTCGCACGATCCCTTACAACAGGGAAGGCTTTTAGTAGGGCAGTCTTGAAATTTTCGTAGGTATAGGTGGGACTTCCTGCTTGACCCAAGAGACTTCTGCCGATACATTTGAACCAGTTAAGCGCTTGGCCCCTCAAAGCACTGGTAGCTAAGGTAACTTTTTGAAACTCGTGCACGGGGTAGAGCATGAAGTGGTCATCCAATTTTTCCAAAAAACTGGTTACCTGTGAGTTTCCATTAAACGTTGCTTCCGGTTTCATCGAAGCGCGCATGGTCTGGACAATATACCCAAATCCTTCCAGGGCGGCAGCTGGCATTTCTGGATTCTGAGCTGTTTCTGCAGGCAGCACAGGTTCTTCTTGAAACTCGGCCATGGTTATTCTTCGTCGGGCGCCACTATCAGGTTCAATGTTTCTTCTAACTTTCTTCGGAAACATACAATGACCTGACTAGAACAGAGAGCTTACTAAAGCTATGTTCACTAATTGTAGTAAGTGGACAGGATACAGACGAAGGGTATACAAAACCCTTTATTTTTTTCTTTATATACAATGACTTCCGTACTTCGGAATACAATGACCCTCCACTCGGGGTCTAACTTAAAAGATATCAAAATAAAACTAAACTCTAATTTAACTTTAGAATAAGATTGGCCTTATAATAACAGAAAGCGTATGTAGCACAGAGACTGTGAACACTACAATACGTTTAATTTATCAAGAGGATTAAAACCTCTGGCCTGGAAGGCAAAGTAGCAACTGCGTAACTTCTAAGGTAAGCGGCCTGCTTCGAACTCACGGCTTCCTCTCCTCTGCTTGGCAAAAAGGCCACACTTAAATACTTGGCGTTCGCCAGACAACTTTGCATAAACTCCTTCACGCTTATAATTCTGGCCGGAAGTAGAAAATAAGAAGTGATAGTAAAGATTTAAAATAAAATAAACGTTAGTAAAACTTAAGATCCTTACACAGTGTTGCGCCCGAACTAAAAGGTGGTAGGATAATTCGTTCCCCCCCCCACAACGTGGCGACTAGATCCCCTAATCCCCAGCCGCCCTTTAATAGGGTGTGTACATAAGGTATTTTCTCCCTCCTTTCTGCATACCTTCGTGGTGTAACTGAGAGCACGCTCGACACGTATTCAGGAGGTCTGGAGTTCGAATCCCGGCGAAGGTACTGCACACTTTTCACGTTCCTGAAATGCGATTATTAGATTTTTAACGAAACAGAATGCATGTTGATGGTCAATATAAACTCGCACTATTACGATACAACAGTAATTTTTACACAAGTGGTAACATATCCCTTCTCACAAAGACTAGACCTGAGGTCTTAATGTTTCAGATATAATTACAGGTTATATGAAAAAATGTTTTATAAAGTTTTTGCATTGAATGAGATTCTTAACTAGACTGTTTCAAAATGAAGCCGGGTTTATTCCAATTGAATTAAGACAAAATTTTTTGTTTGATTTAAATTTTTCGGATGCAACTGCCGAGGTATTGTTTCAGAATACTGTATTTCACTCAATAAAGCCATCCATTATTGCGGGTGATCTACCCAGTGAACTGAATGGCCTGGGAAAGCTGAAGAACGAAACTAAAAATGTGTCTTTACGTCTCCTCTTAAATCAAATTTCTGTACGACTTATTTTGTTTCAACATTTATTTTGATTTTTTGGGCATCCAGAGGTTTATGTTTTAATTTTACCTTAACATTAAACTACGTTATGACTAAACTGCGATTCAAATAAATTCAATAGAATAAAATAATTATAAATAATATGTAATATAATAAAATAATTATAAATTCAGATAAATTCAATAGCTATATTAAGAGGGAAAAATCAAACTGTGAAAAAAACTGAGAATTTTGTATTTGAGTAAACAAATACGAAGCTATTAAGAAAAGTCGTATGAAAAAAATTAATGAACGAGGGAAACCCAAAAATCTAAGAAAAATAAATCCTAAATTAAGACTTTTTTAGAATTATTATCAAAGAATTCTTCAGAAATTTTAAATGAACTCGAGGAAATTTTGATATACACTACGCAGTACCAATATACTTAAAGTAAAGTAAATTATTTTTCGTTGCACTATAAAGGAAAATATAGCTATAGCGTAAATACAGCCCGAACAGCGAAAAAAGGACAAAATGGTTAACTATTAGCGGAATGATGCAATTCTTCAGTTCTTGGGTGATGGATTAATATTAAATTCATAACTCAAATGATGTTTTAATCACATTAAATACTTGCTTCAAAATAATAAACTGATATCCGGATCACATAGAAGCCGTCCGCATTGAGTATATTTCATAGGAGAGTTACCACGCTCAACTTAACTTACAAACAAATGTATGTAAATGTTAGATATAATATGTAATTCCTATGTTTTTCATTCAGCTTTGAATCTAACACACAGATAACAGCTACTAAAAAAGGGGGCAGGTTTATTTTATTTTATTCTTTCCATTCTTCAAAGGACTGCTTGAAAGTCCTTCTTAAATTTATTTTTAATCAATGAATAAGAAAAAAATAATTTTTTATTACATAGGAATAGCAATAATTAAATACATAGCAAACCTACATGCAGCACGTTGTTTGAATGTAAATAAAATAACAGCATTGAAAAACATAGAAACCATTTACTCAATTTCTAAAAAAAAGTACAGATAATCTCAAAAATTCTCACGCATTAATAATTTTCATAATCCAACAACAAGTAACTCTTAAATTAAACAGATTATAATGCAAGGAAGCTGATATCCTTCGCATGCTGTGCAAAGGACAGAGAGAAGGTGAATTTGCGCTATGTTTATTTCACTTTTGTCTACTACCTTAATATGAAATTAAATGTAGAAACAGTTATGTCTCTGTACTACTATTAGCTATAACAAGGAACAGGAAGAAAAAAGATTTAAGAAAGGATGCAATAAAATGCACATATCGATTTTTTTTGTTTTAACTAAGACACCAGCTGCATTTAATTGGAAAAAGAACACGAATGCTTCACGCTTACAATTATAAGGAAAGAAAGAAGGAAAGGTAAGCGCAATTAAAGCAGCGCATAAACTCTTATTTCCATTCATTAGCGTAAGCATTTGCAAAAGGATAGATAGATGACCAGCTATTTTTAATGATTTGAACACGTGACTGTTTGGAGACGAGTCATAACAACATTTCTAATTCGAAATTTATCTATTTCCTTCAAGTTGTGCTGCAAACTAAAATAGTAATCTATAGCTATGGTCTATAGCTATACGCAGATGGTCACTTAACTCACATTTTTCAACTTCATGACTGTACGAAAGCGTCATGTGTTCAGTAAAAACTGTACTTTGAATTTTGGATTTTGATTATTTTTGGAGATAGCAGTATGCGTTAGTTTTGATAAAACAGCGCATATGAAAAATAGAGCTGTCTGACAGATACAGGATGATCCTGCTTTCTATACAGAAATATGTAACTTGAAGTAAAAGCTAAAAAATGTAATCTCTGCTTAACTCTACTGAATGCATTTTAAGTCGCCACCCTCAAAATATCCCTGGAAGAATAGCTATTTCAAAATAGCTTCGACAAAACAGCTCGCAACAAAATAACCCATGATAAAGTAGCGCATTAGAGAAAAGCCTAGATACAGCTAGGAATAAATATAAATATTGTAGTTAATTAAACTAACTATTAATATTTAGTTTCTGGTTCTAATTAAAGCGAATATCGACTTTCTATATCATTCGACAAATTTCCAATCCAACTTTAATATCTAAAAGCAAATAAAAATATTTTCTATTTACCTTTCTTTTTAATACCATCAAGGCGTGTAAGACCAGTAAAAGCAACAAAATCTGTGTTTACTGATTTCTATATTTGAAGATTATTACAATACTTACATACTTTTTTGCGCAAAACATGTAAATCTTCCGTAAATTATATAAAAATTGTAATTTAGAATATAGGTCACATGATACCAATCTTTTGCAAATCACGGTAACATGTATGTGGAAATTATTAATACTGCAGCCTACTTGACAGATGTTAGTGAAACATTTTTTAGTAAGATACGCCTGTCAGCTAGCATATGTAAATATGTGTAAAATATTCAATTTGAACGTGTATGTATTTTACAATGCATTTGCGTACAAGATATAATTACAGATTTATACATATACCGTGGCACTGTTTCATATCGCCAGCATATATTACATAGTAAAAAATTTAAAAACTAATTGCGGGATATTGTTCAGAAGTCTTTGATCAGGGCTATTTTGTCACGGGCTATTTTATCGTGGGCTATTTTATCGGGGCTATTTTGACGTGGTCTGTTTTGATGGAATGTTATTTTAAGTAAGCAAGATTATCCTGTAATGTATTAGATGAATTACGCATACGCATTTACGACATACGATGTTTTCAACTTAGCTGATTTAGTCAAAAATGAAGTCGAAAAGCATATGTATGTCGTAAAAGACAATATTTTATATCGCCATCATGTATTAGATAGTAAAAAATTTAAAAACTGATTGTGGGACAAAGTTCAGAAGCCTTTGATCGAGGCTATTTTGTCACGGGCTATTTTGTCACGGGCTATTTTGACGGTATACAATTTTAAATAAGAGTAAGATTATGCTGTGATGTGTTAGATGCATTTACGACATACGATATTTTCAACTTAGATGGTTTAGTAAAAAATAACGCTATCGTAAGCCGAAAAGCAAATGTATGTCGTAAAAGACAAGCTTCGGGTGTTAAAAGTTGTTATACCAAGTCTCGAAACTAAACAAAATGTATACTTCCATACAACAGCATTGTCACTTGATCTACTCTCTTTTATTAGAGGCAGCTTTTCCCTAAACTACAGGAAACAGTTACTGAACATATAACAGACCCCAAAAAATAAATAAATAAAATAAACTCGGAACTTCCCCTGGCGTATTGGGTTACCCCACTCCCACCGGGAATGACAGTGTCCTAACATCAAAGGAAGCAACAGTTGCTATCACTTCAGATATGGCGGGGTGAGCTATTTTAATGTTTATGTGCCATTATTTTAACGAAAAAGTCCGGCAAAGGCTTAAATCGAGTACTGAGCCAATATACAGACAAGGCATTTACCAAACCAAATGAAGAAATAGTTAAACCTCTGGCACATAGTAAGACCTTCTGACACAGCCAACACTTTGGTGGCTGAGAGCTTCTGGACAATCAAAACCAACACTTTGCTGCTGTTTTTCTAATTTTATAATACGGCGCAAAATTACCAGCCACTGAAGGCTGCTGCAAGTTGTTATACGCAATAAAGCTGAGTTTAGATAATTTGTGAATTAGCCAGGATTTATATTATGATAACAGAAGTCTAGTGGTTTGTAAGTTAGTTGCCGAAAAATGTGCAACCTTCACCTTCTTTTCTCCTTCCTTCTTTTCTCCCAAAGGAGAAAAGTCGAGTTTCTGCTATCAGCGATGCGTTAAGTTAGGTTAGGTAATTTAGATATTGAAAAGCATACGAGAGCTCCCTACCTGAGGGAATGGATGCTGTTTTTAACTTTCTAAGGGAAACTGGCTCGTATTCGCGAGGAAAAACAATCATGTAACCAGCCCATTCGTCTGTGATCGAACCCAGGTCAAACTCCCAGCGTTCACCGGTCTTAACCACTCGGCCACTAGTGAGGCAGTGTATCAGTGATGCAGCCACAAGCATAAAATGCTCTGAAAAAAATTATTGTCCCAGTTGTATTTGATATGAACGCTTAAAGCAATCGAATTCTCAGCATTAATAGCAAAAGTTAAGCGATGAATTTATTGAAAAAGTTCGATTTTTTTAAAGAATTCATCGGGTATTTTTCTTTCCTTTCCGCATGCCTTCATGGTGTAATTGGAAGCACGTTAGACGCATATTCGGGATGTCCGGAGTTCGAGATCTGGCAAGGGGATTGCACTTTTTTCACGTTCCTGCAGCGTTACAACTTAATGGCTCTACAAATTGTAGAGACATTACGTATTTTTTTAAGCAAGAGACATGAAAAATGAGCAATCCCCTCGCCGGGACGCGAACCTCGGACCTCTCCAATATGCGCCGAGTATGCTGACCGTTACACCACGAAGGCATGTTAAGAAGGCGGGAGAAATACCTTATATACTCCCCCTCTTAAAGGGCGACTGGGGGTTAGGGGAACCAAATGCCAAATCCTGGTGGTGGAGAATCATCATCTACAACTTTTTTAGTTCGAACACAGCTGTAGATTCATTAGGTTATTTGGAAGCAGAAGACAAGAAAAACGAGCAACGCCCTCGCCAGGACTCGAACCTCGGATCTCTCAAATAAGCGCTTAGTGTGCTGACCATTACACCACGGAGGCATGCTAAGGAGGCGGGAGAAATACCTTATCAAATTACTTAAAATATGTAATTAAAGGCTTATGTAACGACGATAACAAGTAAAAAAATGTGCAGCTAATTTCACTTTGGTCTTATTTAATGCAAAATAATAGAAGTATTCATCTGATTATAGCGTTAAATAAACAGAGTTTATATGTAGAAGCAAAATTATGTCATTAGAAAGTTTACATTGAAAAGTACAACACCTTAATATAGTTCTAAAGTTGAAACCATAAAATAAAATTGAATTTTGATTATTTTTACATTTAGGAATAACAGCGATCGGAAACAAAGAAGTACTTAAAATTTAAATAGCTAAGCATATAATATTGGTGTCAGGAAATCATATTTTAAACAGAATTTTGAGGAGAAACTTAAAAATTATTTTATTTTATTAAACTGAAATGAAAGGCAGCTATTGTGCAAGAAAACCTATTTAAAATATCACGCGCGCGCGCACACACACACTTACACCAAAATAAATAAATAAATAAATAAATATAAATAAAATCATACGTTATTTAAAAAAGCATACAAAAAAGTGTTCTTGACAGCATTTAAAAGTATTATCTTTTATCTGAAATTTCATGAAAGAATAAAACCAAAATTAAAAACAAAACTAAACTGTTATTTTCTTACATCAAAATGCCCTAATTTAATAAATTATTTGTACGTTTTACTTAGAACATTGTCAGTTAAATTTATCACTACAAAACCACATTTCTTGAAACAACACACCTAAGTTACGATAACTTCTCAATTTAATTCGGGAGTTTGAAAAAGATGTCTGAAGGGAATATAATCTGTAAATATTCATTCAACTTCTTTTCAATTCAAGAATATCATGTAGCTATAAAACGAATCAAAGGTAGATAATAAAATCTGAAATTTACAAAATGAAAGTGAAATTTAAAGGCTTTATTTATTTCTTTTAACATAATTTTATTTTAGACATGTACTTGAAATTAACAATCAGGTAAATTGCTTTGTGAAAACGGATTCAAGTGGCTATGGAATGGATCTCTAAATAAAAAATTAAACTTTTTATACGATATACGTAGATGAAAAAGTCCAATAATTAAACTCCTTTAATAAATACAATAAAAGTTCCATAGCTTTACTCTAAGAATTCATGAAAATAACTGAGAACGAAGTTGTTGATTTAAATCGCTCGTCAATGTTTATCTTTGGTAGGAATTTAGCACTATTCAACCATATTTAGGCAACACATACAAAACATAAACTGCCTGGTTTAGAGATTAATGATTCTATATTAGATAAAACATCCCGGTACGAACTTTGACGCTGGCCCGAGGAAACTAATAATTATTAATATCTCCAAGGATTTTGCGGGTAAAAGTATCGACATTTATCAGTGTTAATTGATAAATTCAATACACTGTCACAGTGTAAACGGTAAATGTATTAAATGTAATAAAGCATAATAAACAGTTTACTAACTGAAGTTTCAGATAACTAAAATTAAAATTTTTTCTGATCCCAATTGCTGGAACTGTTTTAATAAAGCTTATTTTCGAATAACTACGTAATTGGAAGTACATGTTAAGAAAGAAAGCTTGTAGTCGCATTTTCTAATCCCGTATGCATAAAACAAGCTACTGCAATACATTCCTGGGAAGAGTGGCAAGAAAAAATTAAAACAAAACTTCAAGAATGATGATTAATCTCGAATGCAGGCGTCAACATAAATAAAGCAATTTTCCGTTAATATACTAAATCCAAATAGTGCATTCATTTAAATCTTATTCCAGAAAAGCCGAAAGCTGTCCCTTAAGTCAGAAATCCCAGCTTCTAAGAATTTTAAAAAACTGCTTCGTGCTAATTTTCCAACTACAATGTCTAGAAGCAAGTAAACACGCTGGTCTTATTTAAGATCAACACATAAAAGTGTAAATATTATGTTAAATACATTTAACCACAGAAACATGCATTTAAGTGTATAACCTACTTATAATAAAGCAGTATAAAGTAATTTTTTATAAGATTGTAAGTGACTGAAAGGCGAATACAGTGAAAGGCATTTGAAGTTTCAACACAGCTAAAAAGGATAGTAATTTATCAATCGCAACCGCAACTGAGACACTAAAATTTTGCACATTAATCATTTCATTTATCAACACGCTAACAGGGATATTTTCATTTTGTCAACGAAAAGTGTATGTTGACACAGGAAGAAAGAGACAATATTTTCAATGTGGTTTCCCCTCTCCTTAGCGCGCTTGTGACCATCCTTCTTTCTCCATTCTTCTAAGCAACTTTATTGCCCTGTATAGCATCTGCCAACGAATAAACCAAGGCTTCCTCTCCAACTCACTTTAACGAGGCTGCAGCAAGAGGTGATCACTCGCACAATTCTCGGAAACACCATTATCCTTCTGGGGCATAGGTCGCCAATGCCGATGACAGACCCAGTCGCGAAACCTGAAACTTCCAGTGTATCACAATTCAGTCTCCGATCTTCAGAATGGGCTGTCTTTCCATCTTCCCTGTTTCACTGATAACACTTCGCTCCCTCCTATACACAACGCTTTCGCTTCAATCTTTCTTTCTGGTCATTTATTTTTTACCAAACTTCGTACGCATTTTTTCTTCGCCCTTCCTATCTGCCGCCTTTCTATATTTTTCTTCCTACTATCATCTCTATTCCTTTTTTTTTTATTCCTTTCCGTCTCCCTCTGTTTGGATTGGCACAGTCTGAGGATGGATCACCCTGATGAGTACAATGCTGACGTTTAACAATATCTCACTTCGTCGATTTCTCATTCTTCGCCAGAGGCCTCCGGGCGGCACTTTTCCTCTTAATCTTTTATATATGGAGCGAGAATTAGTTCAGATTTCGGACGCCACTTGCACAAAAGGAAGGCAATATGATCTATGTCAAATACAACGAACGGTTGCGTGCTGACCCCTCGGACACTACAGGCAGCAGCAGAAAGTATCAAAAATAAAAATTTCTAGTACTGTGCTCTGGTTCTTCCAAGTTTCTTTAGAAAATTCTGTGTAAAATTACTTTAGCATATTTTTTTTTCCTCAAAGCGTTTTGCAGAAATAAATAGTACACAACAACCATTAACAGTAAAACCCTACTTAACCGAAACGGTGTATAAAATGCTGAACAATTAATCCGGAGCTCATCTCTTTTTTTTTTTTTTTTTTTGTAAATTTGTAATGATTCGTTTTTTAGAATTAAAGGTAAATAAACATTTTCTAACGTAAATGTAACGTAATGTGTTACAGTATAATGTAACGTAAAGTGTTACAGCATAATGTAACATAACCGTATCTTAAGTATAACGTAGGTAAAAAAAATAGCGGACTTAAAGATCAGTCTTGGAGATGACATTTCAAGTATCTTTATTCACTGACAATTTACGTCATGTAACACTAATTAGTACAAAAACAAATTCTTGAAATTAAATAAATTACTACAAACAGAAGTATCAAAGATTAAAATAAATTATAAAATCATTTGTATAACTACCACATTTCTGGCATTCTTGTCGATGATGATAATCACTGATGTTGACAGTTTCTTAAATCAGGATTTTAAAAATTGGATGCTTATACATATTTATGTGACATTAATTTTTAAAAATTCTTTAAAGCAAGCAGCACTCCCAGCTCAATATTCATGCATTTAAATAACACTGTTAATTTTCATCACACATGAAAGATTGATTTCATAACTCAAAAGTGATATTCTCTGTTCATACAAAATGAAGAACTAATGAGGGTATGAGTTCATCGCGTTAGCGCAGATATAGAAGTCAGAGCTATGAAATTTGATACACACATTGTGCGGGTTACGAAGGTGTGCACCTTGAAATAATTTTTTCAATATTCAATTCATATGTTTTTTAGTTAACGTTGAAAAGATTTTTCGTGGAATTTCTGTACTCAATTCCCTTTATGAATGAACAAACAATCCTAGAATTTTAATGTTTACGTCATGGGATAGAGCGAAAAAATACCTTGATTTTCATTTTCAATAATTATATCTCTTATTAGATTTATTACTCTTATTAGAAGTGTGAGTTTCATATTGAAAATTTTACAAAATACCATGCAGAGTTTTCCACCCCTTTTGAAACAAGAATGATCAGAAATATTAATTAAGCGATTTTCTATACTTTATTTAAGAATATGTTGGAGTACACTTGAAGTAGAAATTTCCATTATTCTCACATTTGTTGGACATCACCTAGTTGAAAACCTGGTTCCGACAGTGGCGGGTGGCGACCAAATGACGTCATTATAGGTCACACTACTTTTTTTCCTTCAGAATTTCCGTCACACTGATTTTTCATCCTATAACACTGATTTTATTTATTTATTTATTCATTAACCTCATTTTTTCCTTGCTGAAAAGAATTATTTGCAAGCAGGATTACTACAGAAATCTTCTGGCATTTTATGGGTACTAATATGCACCACCAGGTTAAGGTCTGCATTTAGTGTACATATATTAATCTCTTTTTTTCTGTTATTAATCTCTCTCTCTTATTATCTCCTTGCTATATATTTTACGAGATACGCATGTCAGACAGAAAGTTGGCGACCAAGGGGATAGTTGTGATAAAAATGAAAGTTTATAAATCCCTTAGAGCTACTGATGCATGTTACTTCCTTTAGGAGGCAATGAAATTAAAAAACTTAAAAGCCAAATTTTAAGGTTTATTTCGTGCACATTTTTTTAAATAACATTAAAAAACTGAAAAATAACATTTTCCCGAAAATAATGTATAGGGGGACATTTTTCTCATTTGTAACAAAAGAGTGCTGACCGTAGGATAATCCCCCTCCAAAAAAAATGAAAAACTCTGAAACATCTCTTAAATACAATGAATCGACATCAGATACGTACGTACAGTGATTACCAGTCATCGAATATAAATGGATCACATATTACATTGGTATGATATCAACCAACACAATCGTGAACAAATCTCTGTCAAGTGTGATGAATACCAAGCTTATTCAAAATTTTCCACACGTGATGAGTACTTGATCCAATTATCGCTTTCGTGTTTCGACTTGGAACAGCAAAGCTATATATACCAAGACAAACCCTCAGAATATTCGAACATATAAAATTAAGGAGGGTAGATGTTCAAATATCCAAACATCTAGGCCTGCTGAACCGAGTGGGCAGTACTGCCCTACTCGTCTTGCTGAGGCGAGAAGCCGCATGGGAAATAGTTTAGTCAGGTGGATGTGGACCTGGAAACATCTCTGACGTTATGGTTATAGTCGCCAGAAAGTACTATCATCTCTTTCGACCTAAAACAGCTTTACGACTGTTGAACCATCCAGAACCATGCGTCATTCTGGCATTATAACTGTTATCGTCATAAAGCATTATCATCTCCAAATACGGAGTGGAAGTTTTCAGATAGTTTGCATACTTCTAATGTTGCGCTTTATCTCATAGATGGCTAACAAAGCCTTTAGTTTTGCAGACGCAGATATTCAGGCTATTTGACTCATTCTGGATGCTTTGTCTTAGGATATGACTTTGCGATTCTAAACCTCGGTACGAAAACGATGGGTGAGGTACAAGATCATATCAGCGGCTTTTAGAAATTCTGGGCAAGCATCACATATCATAGAAATATAATCATAAACGATGAAAATACGTTCTGTAACCATGCTTTGTTGAAGCCGTGCATTCTGTCATCTGTTTTGGTAATTATGCGTTTGTCTATTTCTGGATACGATTCACAGTAATTAGACGATGCTGAACAATTTGTAGCTAACCATCATTTGATGCTAACCATCTATTCCTGTCTTTCTTCGCTGCAGAGTTAGATTAGATAACATTTCTAACTTTTCCAGTAGGGACATTGCAAGTACTTTATTCAATCCAATTTGTCCATTTTACTACAGATATACTTAAAAATCTAGGACCTTACATTCCCAAACAAAATAGATGCAACTCTATTACTTAATCCATATCGGGGGGGGGAGGGAGGAATTCTATACTTTTTTTTTTTTTTTTCTTTTTTATTTCTGATTATCAGCAGTGAGCTGGTGTATAGTGATAAAGATTTTATAATTTAAATTAATTCAAGCTAAAAAAAGTATTGTCAGCGTATCGCCTTTAACATCTCTAGTACTCGGCTTTCTGACAAGATGAACAAATAAATCGGGTATTTATACCCTCAAATGCCTTGAAACTGTGTAGGGTCATTAAGTTGTTTTTGAAGCAAGGGATGGGAAAAATGTACAATGCCCTCGCCTGGACCTCTCGGATGCACGCCGAGTGTGCTAGCCGCTACACCACAAAGGCATGCAGAAAGGGGTGAGAAAATACCTATAACTGTTGCGTGGTCTGTTATGACAATGAGACAAACTTGTTGGGTTAGATGGGTCGGGCTGCGTACACTACTGATACCTTATAATTGTTTCATGATTCCTATATTCGATTTCATGATTCATATATTCGATGCTTGGATTAAGAATGTAATTTGGAGTTTTGAAGAGCTTCAATATACAATACAAAAATACCTATATACTGAAAATTAGTAGCAACGTTTTAGAATTTTTCAAAAAAAAGTCTTCTGGTATCTCTGCATCCCACCTGACAAATCTCAAGTCTTAATATTCGATTAGTAGATTTTAAAAAAGAGTAAGCCTCAATAACGGCATCATACTGTAACAAGGCTTACTGTATTTTTTAGAAATGTATAAGCTTATACATCATTAAGATCCATCTATACCGTGGGTCAGTAAAACAGATCTGTTTCTTCAGCTCTGTATGCCTGAAGTTTATAAAGTAACTCCGTTTTCATTTTTCTTTTCTCTTCTCTCCCCCCCGGTTCATCCCTTCGCATTATTTAAAATTCAAAACGCTAGCAAATTTCTTAGCGAACTCTTTTTAATGCTCCAGAACTATAGAGACTATGCTCTAGAATCATAGAGGGCGGCCAATGGATTGAGCTAAACCTAGTTTTTCAACGATGTTGACCAAACAATAACAAGAAATATGATTAATAAGCATAGTTTCGTTGCTTTGAATGCCGGTCGTGAGAACTAATGGTGGTGATAATAATGCAGATACTCGTACAATGAAGAACATCTTCAATAGCATAGCAGTTTCAAGTATAGAAGCAGTTTTTAAAAACTGCATTCTCCTTTTCCAATGTCATTAACGTTAAGAACGATCTGCTGCTGTCTCTCTTGGAAATCACACATTCAATTCTAAAGAAACTGGTAGTCCCTCCCCTCCTGAAAATAAAACCTCAGAAAAGCATGCTTTAATCTCAATAATTATGCTATTTTAAGCTGCATACCTTTAAGCACGTTAATTTTCTAATGCTTAAAATTTCACCATAGTAAGCGCACTAAATATACAGCATGCCGCCCCGATATAAGGGAATTTCTTTCCCTTATATGAAGCAGAATCGATTGTCGTTTGTATAAATGTGTAACTGGCTTAGGAAACTTAAATATAATTCCGAGGGGGGGTGGGAATGAGAATTTTACTTTTTCTTACTAATTGCGCTTCGACGGCTTAACAGAAACACCAGAATGAAAATCTATCAAATTCATTCAATTTTCATGGGTTTGCCTTACTTAAAATATACTGTTCTTTCCAACCGAAACACTCAAAGAATTTCCAAAGTAACGCAACGTAAAGGTAGCGTCTTTTCCCAAACTTAAATTTTACTGAGTACACCTCTCTTTTCTGTTTTCATTTATATGACCCTGAATGTATATTTTGACAAGCTCATTCATCCCAAAAATCCATTATTCCCAATAATATCTGGCAAAGTTACCTTAACTTCGCGTTGATATTAACTGAAAAGAATGAAGGAATTTTGAAAGACACTGAAAAATGGTCTCTCATCTTTAGAAGTAAATAAGTCTGCTCACGTGACTTTATCACTTTAAATATTAAGGATATCAGTGCTTCCGCTACTGAGAAAATTAGGAGAAACGGGTACATTATTTAAAAAGTACAGTAACCTTTCGGAATACGGTGCGTGTAACCTTACTTTATGAATTCTGCTTTTTTATTTATATTATGAAAAAGACTAATAACCATTACAGCTTTCAGCAGATATTCAGCTTTTCGGTTAATATTACCACCAAATTAGGGTAAAATTTCCGAGTTGTTTTTTATATGTGTTATTATTTTCTGTATAAGACATCTATATTTAAGTCGCATTTATGTCGCAAAACGTTTTGATGTAATCATCTTCTTATGATGTATTTATATATATATTTACCTTTAGTTACGAATTAATTTACAATTAATTAAAAAATTTTTCCTAGTTATGTATGTTTAATCACCGTATTATTTTCTTCTAGGAATATCTTTTATTACCTTTTCGCTTTTCAGAATAATTATATACGTGTTCGTCGCAAGAAATTGTAATTATGTGAGTGTGGAGATTGAAATGCTTAGGAATCATTGATCGACACTGATGTTGATATCAATGATACATCTACGTGCTCTGCTGTAAACGATGACCTAAATTACCTTGCTTGAAAGGCCTTCCCCACCCCTCCCTCCTCCCCTTGTGCGCTACTGTGAAGAGCCTAATTACGCAAAATTCTGTTAAATTGATTATCGCATTTTCTCAAATTTCAGTGCAACAAATTCATCTACATTGTGACGCACAAACACACCAACAGATATCACTATAAGTTTGAGATAATTATGGGAATCAAGAGAAATTTGAAGTTTGCTGAAATTGTAAAAGCAGCTTTTTCAAATTTAATTGGTGTAGCTGTTTTAACATGTTTTGATCTTGACACGTATGCAAAATAGTAAAATAATATTATAAAGCGATATTTTAGCTGGTTTTACAGATGATTTTAATATTTTAGATCTACTGTAATTATCACTAGTATATTGTCATCTTCGCAAAAGTTGAAAAATTGGCAAAGTAAAAGGCTTATAACTGTATCATTACAAGTTTAGGCCGCTAGGCAGCGCGATTGATAGTAGTGTGTGTGTTATTATGGCAAAGTCTCGAGGACTATCTGCCTAGGAGGAGGGATGCCTTCGTGGAGGACTTTCTAAGGGAAACTGGCTCGTATATACGTTACACATGGGGAAAACCACGAAAACGCTCATGCAGCCAGCCCGTTCGCGGGATTCGAACCTCGGACCTCAGCGACTTTACCGCTCGGCCGCTCGTGGGCGACTGATAGTGGAGGTTGACTGTTAACAAGAAATACAGATGCTGGTTCTGTTCGGTTAGGTTACTGGAATATGGCAGAGCACACGAAGTCTATTTGTGTAAGGGGAAAGATGTTTAAGCCAAGGATTTCTAAGGGAAACTGCTTCGTATTCATTTTACAGATGGGAAAAACACGGAAACTCCCATGCAGGTAGCCTGTTTACATGGGTTCGAACAGAGGTTGAACTACCAATATATATAATTCTTAACCACTCGGGCAGTGGGGCGCGGGGTGCGGATTCAAATTCCGCGTGATGATTGGCTGTATGCATACGTTCTTTTCCTCTTTTTGCGGGTGCAGTATCGATCTGCTTTTTATGTCTGGACCCTGAATAACGTTCTCTGCGACGGGATCGGTAATGTTTTCGAGCAAGTGTCCTCCTACTAGATTGGGGGAAAGGGACTGTAATATAATTTACTATTTTCGCTCATCAAATAAGTGTAATTGGAGAATTTAAGCCTGCACAAAGGGTGAAAAAAGCTAAACGCTCAAGACATCTGAAATGTGAAATGAGAAATAATAAGGGTTCAGAGTATGTACATCAAATGTTTTTTATTATAATCACTTTTTAAGCATTAAACACGCTACCAAAAATTAGTAGACTTAAATACCTAAATTTGCTTTAACAGGCAGTAGATTTGAATTACGAGTACAATTATCTAAAACAATGTAAATCTTCTGTCTTTAAGTTTTCTCAAGCATTTATTTACACGGAGGATTCACTGAACGTAATCACCACTATCATATATTCGATAAAATCAAAAGACAGGGCAAATATCCTAATTAAATAAAGTTAAAATGTAGTTTTCAAAATGAGTAGTTTTCAGTAATTTTTATCACCAGCAAATCTGGATTGCAATTGAAAAAATGCCAAACGAAGTTCAAATCTTACACTTTAAAATTAGACTCTGATGCCTCTATTATTTATCACGACATGTAGATTGAGTCTAGTCCTTCCCCTTCTCACTAACATCTCATGATACGTGCTACGGTATCATAACTTAATTTTATTTTTGCCTACAGATGGCGCTCCCTACTTCCGTCTCCTCTATATTGAACTAAAAATAGAATAAATGAATGATTCAGAAAACGCAGTTTTTATACTGATGAATGAGCAAAGGACATAACTTTTTATTAATAAGAGAACGAAAAACATGAATTAGCTTTGATGAATGAACAGTACAACAGACTCACTGTTATGCTACTTAAACGCTAAAAGATGTCAACATTTTAACCTATAAAAATAAAGGTAAAATAGTAATAATCGCAAAGTAAAAATGATTTTTTTCTTCCAGAACCCATTTTAGATTTCTTGATTCTATACAAACTGCAAATGTATCTGAAAATAAGATATTTGTAACAAAGTAAACCTTTTGAAAAAATTAGCAATGATAATAAAAAAAATTGACAAAGAACTTAAGTTCCAAAAAACTAAATATGATGGACTGAAATAACTCTTTAGAGTAATTCGCTATCGACAGAAAGAATTATTTCTGTTGAATGACTAGGGTTTCGCAGAAATCCGGAGAATTTACAGAGATGTTCTACTGACTCAAAAAAATTATATCAATTGGGTGACCTGAGTAATGTTTCGCAAACGGGATTCCGCAGAAATCTGGAGAAAATTTTATGGAGATTTTAAATTTCACAAAATCGAACATAAGAGATTTAAAAAAAAAAAAAAAAAACTCTCAAAAGGCAATTTTGAAAAAAATTCTACCAACTCAAAATTTTTTTCTACTTAATGACTTGAGTAGTATTTTCTGAACGGAGTTGTGCGAAACTCTAAAATTATGCTGCAATATTTTCGTATTATATTCGAAAGTAAAGAACAGAAAATTAATATAAATTCATTTTATTTACACTTCCTTTATATTAATTCCTCGTATTATAATAAACGTTTTATTTTATACCTTATTCATGTCCACCTAAGAACGGAAATATAATTTTTGAGTTCAGTTTCTGTTTACAGTGTTATGTCATGTCAAATGATACATACACGCCGCGTCAAAATTACCGTCTGCATTCGCGATCAATACGAGAAAGGCATCAATAAGTTGCTACTAATTAAACTGAGGCTAAGTATAAGCATACCTTAAATTATTAGCAACTTCATATGAAAATTTGATAACCTCAGTATCAAGCAAGCAAATACAAATTAGTGATTTGAAACAGTGATCTAACTGATAAGTATCGTAAAATGCTATGCTCGCAAGCTGTCAACTGGCTAAAATTTGGCTTATTTAATTCTGGCAAAGCACTCGAGGGCTACATGCCTAAGGGAAGGGATACTTTCGTAGGGGACTTTCTAAGGGAAACTGGATTTCATACACGTTTATGGGGAAAAGCACAAAAATGCTTATGCAGTCAGCCCGTTCACCGGGATTCGAAACCTGGGTGGAACTACCAGTGTTCAACGACTTTACCGCTCCGCCGCTTTTTTCCCAGTTAAAAAGCTATTAGCACTTTATCTTGTGTTCGACTCTCCGCGAATGGACACGCTGGCTACATGGATTTTTGCAATTTTCCCTATGTTTAACGTGGACCTTGGCTGAGCTTCCCTTATAAAGTCCTCCAAGAATACGTCCTTCCCCTTAGACAAATGATGCTCACAGGCTCTTCAGTAAGCAATTAAACAGCCATCTAAAATGATGCGTCGTGCATATGGACTTGAAACAAAATTTTCTTCAAGTTGGTCATATTTAAAAGCATTAACTCGAATGCGGATACGGACTTAGATATTGAAAGCTTTCAGTAACATTAAAATAATGAAATTTATTTATTATACGCTCATATATAATTCTAATCAAATGTACTGATTTGCTGTAAACTTAAAATTCACTTCTTTTATTGCTCTTAAGAAACAGAATTATTTTTTTAACTCCGATATTACTTAAAAGCACTAATTAAGAGTACTATTTAATTAAAAGTTTTCAAAAACGAAAATAAAATTATTGACGTTTTTATATGAATAGATAGAAATAAGAAAAAGCACTTAAAAATAATTATTAAGATGCATTTTAACTAATGTTACGAACATATTTTATTTTTTGTACTAAAGTACATAATTGTGTACACAATGCATCTTTTGTTATTCTTATTAATCTGTAGATAAAAGCACTGTTAAAATGTGTGCACATTGTTAAGCTGCTGATAAACGCATGGTGATGTAATAAGCATAATTTATGTAACTTAATATAATAGTTCAAAAATTTTAGAAATACGTATGTCACTTAATAGCCCGAAACTTTTAGAAACACATATGTAACTTAATAGTATAAAAATTTTAGAAACACGCGGCTGAAGAAGTAAAAACTTAAATATATCAAACGAGTAATAAGATACTCTTCTTCTTTGGCTATAGAGACCTAATCCACATCCTTAATCATACTTTCCCGTTTTCCTTAGCAGCTAGATTTCACATCCAAGTGGATTTATTTACCTCATACATCGAGAAAAGAAAGTATAAAACCGTAATCAGATAAAGAATTTACAATCAGATATTAGATTAAATTTAAGACTTCTGACATCTAAAAGACTTAGAATTCAACTATAATATACCTTAAACAAACTGCTTTCTACAATCAAGCAATTTTGTACTCCTTTGTAATGCTAAATGTAAGTAGCTTCCCTCAAAAATGAGTTTCCTTTCTTAAAACACTATACTAAATTTATTACCAATTCTTTAAAAATAAAAATTTCAGATGGTTTTCATATACATCTTTCTATTTCTATGAAAAAGAAACAGTTCGCCGTCCAACCTCAGAGTGGTTAGAAACTCTGACTATCGTACCGAAGGGCCTGAATTCAAATCCCGGAGAAGGCATGGATGTTTGCAAATGTATAGTGTCTATGCGGCATGGGAACACTCAGGATGTACGGCTCGAGAGGTGGGGGAAGAGGGAGTGGGAGACCCTGGGACATGTCTGCCCGCAGTGGTTGCCTTTAAGATTGCGAACGGAATTGAGCAAAGCTGTACTGTCACCTGTATGGTGCCTAAGGCGCAGGCGACGACAGGCGCAATCTTGCCTGAGATTAGTCACAACAACAGGAAACAATTCGAACTTTCTATGAAGAATGTATCTCTCTGTGTTCAGGCAGCGTAAGAATACTGCAGAATTATTTTTCCCCAAAATATTTTAGATCCATTTTCAAACAGAAAAATTAAAAGTATTTTAAGAGCATATTCAAAAGTTTAAATAACTGCCTTTGGCATTAAATAACTAGATCTAAGAATTGTAAGATTTTTTAGGATACATAATCATTTTCTTTAAAGAGTTAGATATATCTAGTTTTACATATTAACTCTATAAAGGAATTAGAAACGTCTCTGTTAGCGGAACACAGTACTATTTAACATTAAAAAGGTTTAATTTCACAGATAACGGAAAACCTATTTTCGCTGAAATCAGGAGCTCTTTTTTCCCAAGGATTTGGATGTATATGTGAACTCGACACATTTCTGAAGTCATTCCTGCTAACTGCGCGAATTAAAGCAATCAAATGAAACGAATAGAAGTTAGAAATTATGTTTAATAAGACGAAATTATTTCCTTCTCTCTCACTTTTTCTGAGATCTTTCTTTTACATCACTTCAGATTAAATCTCTACTTTACTGAAACTTTCCGTATTTGATGCGAATATTTTTCAAAAAACAAACTAAACCTTAAAATGTGCTAAAATCGGATGGAATACCATCAGTAATAATACAGAAATACTTTAATTACAATAGTCACATAATATTCTGTTTTTAAGAAATATAGGCATAAAAGAATTCATGAAAATTAATGTTAACTGAACATGGCACATCTTGATCTATTTCCCCCCCCCCAAAAAAAAATAATTGGTGGCCAAATGATTAAAAGCTAAGTAACACGAATAAATTTCCACGAGTTCTGTTCCCGGTAGTTGAATAGACTGCATGCATAGCGTAAATATAAACTAGTTTCCTTGGGAAATTCGCCACGAAGACTTTCCTTCCAACCCCAGTGTATTGCTCAATAAAGTTAATTTACTCTACCGCAAAATATTCTATGAAATGAAATAGAAGTTTCTAAAGAAACAGCAGTAACTTAACATTTTTCAATCCGAATGGCTCAAATCTGTAGCAGCTAGTCTCAGGTTCTGCCCGGAGTTGAATGGGCTAACTGTATGATATTTTGCAGTTTCTCACTGTGTAACGAAAATATCAGCCATATTGCTCTAAAATGCCTCGAAAGGAGGAATTTCTCTCTTTAGCTTGATAAACGCTGAATGTTTTTTCGCAATTAATTAAGGAATTAAAGGAGCCACTTACTTTTGCTATCCGAATGGCTCAAATAATTTAATTTAAACCAAGCTTAAGATCCGATTTTTAAGAATTATGTGCTGTTTCCAATAGTGTGAATAATTTCCTAATAACTTATCCAATGTGCAAAGTTGCTTTGCTTTGAGAGTGTTCACTAAATGCATATTGATAAAGCGAGGTACCAAACTAGCATCGACTAAATTATTGTGCCCTGCAAAAATCCGAGTTTTGGGACTAGAAAACATTTTCTGCATCCTTAAGTGATTTGAATAACGTGCTCTTATTAAAATACATTTTATTTTAAAGTATAAGCTTGTAAGTTCTGATTTTATTAAACTGATTCGTACTACAGAAGACAGTAAGTATACTGGTGATGGTTGTGTAACTAACTAATATTCACATCTGTAGTATCAGTACTGGGAAACAGTATTCACATTTAAGAAAATAACTTGTGTAAAAGGGTGGTAATCAGAGTTTACCTACAACGTACAGAAAAGACAAAAAAAAAAAAAAAAAAAAAAAAAAAAAAAAGAGGGAGGAGGGGGATTCTAACCTAGTTTTCAAGTTGTAGAGCCACTAAGTTATTTTAAAGCAAGACAAATGAAAAATGAGCAAGGCCCTCGCCGGGACTCGAACCTGGACCTCTCGAACACATGCTGAGTGTGCTACTGTTACACCACGAAGGAATGCAGAAAGGAGGCTGAAAATACCTTATATACTCCCCCTTTTAAAGGATGACTGGGGATTAGGAGACCCAATCGCCAAATCCTGTGGTGAAGAATCATCATCCACCACCTTTTAGTTCGGGCGCCCCTGTAGAGAGATAGGTTATTTTGAAGCAGAAATCATGAAAATTGAGCAACGTCCTCGCCAAGACTCAAATACGTACCTACACCACGAAGGCATGCAGAAAGGAGGGAGAAAGTACCTGCTATTTCTTGCATATTTTTCTTAAAAAATGAAGTGTATTAAATTAACACGAGAAGAGGATAAGGGATCTATATATTTAAATGCAATATAACAAAATGAGCTTTATAAAATCGAAGAAATGAAGTTAGATACATTACATAATATTTTCAAAGGGTCAAAGTCCTTAAACCGCAACCTAAGCAGAAACTTGAAGAATATGTGATTTTTTTTTTCTTTAGATTTTCTTGTAAACATCGTATATGAGTTATTTCAACATCCAATATAAAAATTGCATGATTCAATTTAAGCAACAAAGACCAAGATAAGCAGCATTTACGGATATTCTCCTCAAATCGGGTCTAAAACCATTTCTAGAACTTCATTTTTTTTTTCGTTCACCGCGTTCTAATACTACATATACCAACTCAGTTTATCATTTTTTGGAAGGAAAAACCGATGTCAGTAGGAGATCTTTTAAAAACTACGCACAAATATTTCATTGCCCAGGATTCTGAGCCTTCTTTGCGTACGAAGTCACAAAGCTCCTTTGGCTCGCATTATACCTCTCCCCTCCAGTATATATATATATATAAAATACCCAGAAAGAGATGTGTTCCGGTAGCAGTCTGCATGGGAGTGGGCTACTTGGGCGAAGGCTGTGGTTATCCCCAACCGTTACGATTCATACGAGGAGGGCCATAGAATCCTCTTAAGCGGCTATCTTGGTAAATGGCGGCGAAGAAAAGGATCCCCTCACATCAAACAAAACATCTCTCTGACGAAAGCTACCAGATCACAATGCGCGGCATGAACAACGTGGTCGGCCTCGTGTTTTACGATGCTCTACTGGAAGAAATTTTTATTTCGCTTTTACTGGAAAAGAGGAATTACGACTGCCATAGTATTGGTGAAGGTAAAGCTGTGATTGATATGGGCATGCTCCAGACAGATAGCTTCCTTTTGAAGTGATCCTCTTTTATTTTTTTTTTATACCTCTGGCATGAAAAACTGCGGTTGTTTCTCTCCCCTCCCTTTCCGAGATGTTTACTTAATACGCATCTGATTTGGCTGTCGTCTTTTCAGGCTTTCAGCAAGTATTGGCACAAACTGAAATAAAATAGCTTATATCTCAACAATGCCCAATTAAAGCTGATCGACGGCCACAAAATCATAAAAGGTCAAAATTATATTCTGTTTTCTAAAATTTAACATTACAAATACAGATATTTCCAATTAATTACAATCTTAATTATGATGCTAAAGTTTACTCCTTTATTTACAAATTTATAACCATATAACTTTTTTTTTTTAAATGTTAAAAGAAAATTTCTAGTTCGTATGCTAAAAAGTTGCTTAGATACTGTGGTTCCGTGAAAATATTAACATAAGTAAAATAAAGTGCAATGAAATGTGTAATAAAGATTGAATAAACAATATAAACACTTGAATATTTACAAATAAAATTCGATACTAATTGTAAGCAATATGCTGATCAAAGTAAGGCATATTGATTTAGCACTTCTTACCAGCAATTTTCTGCTCAATTCCATTTCTCATGAGACTGCTGGAAAATATCAGATCACGAAATAAACAGAGTTTTTCATAAAATCTGAGGCAATATATGTTTCCCCTTTCTGATTTTACGTATTCTAGAACTGAGAATGTCTCTTAGATAAGATTTTCAATTAGTTCAATAATATAATTATTACGTAAATTGCTTGCAAGAATAACCAGTATTTTTATAGTAAAATGTATCTATATAATTTTATTGAAAATTACAGTTCACCATCTGTGTTTGCTACTGTAAACACAGATGAAATAAGAAGAAGGAAAAAAAAAGAAAAGAAGAAGGAAATTCTACTGTAAACACACTGAAATTTCCTTCTTCGAAATTAAATCTTTTATTCATGTCTGTCGTACAAACACGTGAAGCAAGCGATGATACTTATTATCCGCTTAACCGCATTCGTCGAAATTTTTTCATATCATTACATCACACAGCGAAAACTAAAAACCTTCTCATTAATAAAAGTTGTTGTTAAAAAAAAGGCATTATCAAAATCTATGGAATTTAACAAAGAGAAAAATGTTCGTAAAAACATTTAGTGAAGATAGTATATTGACGCAAGGGAAAAAAAAAACTCTTTAAAGGCCCAGCATTTAAAGCGTAGATTTGCATTTTTTTTAGGCAGATAACAGTTATATCTCTTACGTATTTATGCCCAAAATTAGAGGTGACTGAAACAGCAAAGGGCAATTAACTTCTACGCAGAAAAACGGTATATAGCTATAATAATGCAGAGTCATTATGATTTTTTGATGCTGGAGACGTGAAAAATGAGCAATACCCTTGCCGGGACTCGAACTTGGATCCCTCGACTATGCGGCAAGTATGCTACCATTATACCCCGAAGGCATGCTGGAAGAAAGGATGAAATACTTTATAATAAAATGCGGAAGAAATTCCATTCAAAATAAACCTATTATAATAACTACTCTAAATAAAGCTGAAATATTTTTTAATAGAGCAGGAAATATCGCATTCTCATATCAGGAAATTAACGGAATTTTTTAACATAACCTAAAATTTATAGGTAGCAATTTTATTGGGTAGTGAATTTTTTAAGAAATCAATTTTAATAAATAATAAATTTAAGATTTTAAAGAATTTCTCTTCTTAAAATATACGAATATTTACTATTTCGCTTTCTTTGACAGATCATGCATATTTTACTTTAACTTCACTGACACGATTAAGATATTTTATGCAAAAAACATATCTGAAGGACACTGTCACAACAAAATATAACAACAATTCAGTACGGATAAAACACAAGAATAGATATAAGAAATACCTGTAGGAGAAGAAAAACAAGTTAGAAGAAACAGAAATTTGCTTCTTTTTCTTCTAACTTGTTTTTCTTGTTCAAGTTTCATTAGTATGACGTATTAGTATCTAGTTCAAGTTTCATTAGTATGACGTTGCTGACGGTTATTGTGTATTTCACATAAAAGAATGATACACGTTGTTAAAATAATACCTAGATTAAATTTAAATAAAATGCAACTATAACTTAGAATTAACATTTCAAGTATTTCTCTCTAATTTTTACGCATTGAAATAGCATCTAAATGAAATTGAACTAAAAAGGGAACACAGTTTTGCACTTACATTTCAAACACCTTTATTTATCCCGGATTACTTTACCCCACTGAATTTAACACCCTCCTTATACTTCAAAAAAATTTTAAGAAATAAAAATAGGAAGTGACTATTGATAACAGTAGAAAAGATTTTGATTAGAATGAAAGGAATTCTAATTAAATATAATGAATTCTAATTAAATATAATATTTTACTATCGTATAGAATGAAAAAGAGCGGGAAGTTAGTGATACATTCTTGCCTAATTCTTTTCAGGCATATCAGTACAGTGAATGCAGGCCTAAATTGAAATCGCTTAATTAGACAAGGCTATTTATAAATTTTCGGTAATTATACAACTTAATATATACTATATTACTTATGTAGTTTCTTTAGTATTGAAACGGCATAATTATTCTATACAGTATGCTAATTAAAATTCTTCCTTTCATTCAGCAGTTTCATTTATCAAAACACCTATTTAGAACATCCTATCAAATTTTAGAGCAAAAATATAGCAAAACAGGATGTGTTATTTTCGAGTAAGTATGGTACTTTTCCCAATTTTTTAATGCGTTGAAATGATAGCTAAAATAAATTTAACTAAAATACAAAAATAATTTAACATAACTCAAATACTGTTGATTCCTAGACTGAACAAACTCAAAATTAAAAAAATGGTGTTTATTCAGAATGCTGTTTATCTCCATTGAAGTATAACCAGTATTTATTTATCTATTTCAGAATGAATGAGATGATAAGTAAGATAATAATGACTTTAAAAAAAAATTGCGTTAAAGAAGTTCACCGAGTTACTATGCATTAGTTACTTGAAGCTGCGTCTTTTTCAAAACAATGTGAATAATTTTCAAAATAGAAAAGCTCAAATAATTATAAAAATCTGAATTTTGAGTTGCTCCATTTTTTTCATTACCAATTATTTCGTGAAACAGTTTTATTCAGAAACAATAATACAAATGATGTTCGCATATTTCGCAAAAACATTTTCTTAAATGGTTTAAGTAACTTCGCATTTCGGTGTAAGTAAGAGATCGAAAAGTGCAAATGAAAAAATTACGCATTTTGTATTTCCGTTTGACAAAAACGCAGGTATTTTTTATTCACTTTAAAGCTATACCAGATCAGTTTCACTACCAGATGTGCACAGTATATTACCCCTAGTAGGAAGAAGCAGTTTTTAAGCCAAAGCACCTGTTCTGCACCTCTTTATAACATAATGCCGTGGTACTTCCCTTCCTTATTGAGATTAATCCCATCCAACTTCCTCTGCCTTTTAGCTGTTTTTTCGAGAAGCTTTTTTTTTTCCCTCTTACAACATTAAGCAATATGGGGACTGTGAGGTAATATTTAGACAACAAGCGAGTCATGAAATAGATTCAACTATACTATTACAGAGTTTCAGTCCACATGTGCAGCATATCATCTCTCCTCACCCTAAAAAGGAGTTTTTAACGCTCAAGTACCTGTTCCCCCCTTTTTTTAAATGTAGCTTTTGAAAAAAGTGTGGAATTCGGAAATTTCACTTCCTTGTAAAGGAAAAAGTATATTCTCATTCCTTCCGCATTGATAGTTCATGACATCTGGAGAAATCACCCAGACTTTTCAACACAGAGTACTTTTGAATAAGCTCTAACTGAAACAAATAATGGCGACACATAAAACAGAAATCTCTGGCCATAAATCGAGAATAAGAATTACTGATAAAATACAGCACAAAATCAAAAAATTAAAAAACGTAATTAAACATCTGTACCCAAGTAAATTTAAGCCTTTTAGTTGTAAACCTATTACTGCAATTTAAAGATCGGATTGCAAAATAAAGAGACGCATCAGGGAAACAGAAATACTACTATTTACAGTCTCCTGCTGGTATATGCTTATTTTTTATTTTTATGAACCGCGTTAACACTGGAAATATACATACAGAAAACTCAAACAGAAATATTTGTAGACACAAACATTATATACACATAGAGAAAAAAATCACAAAGGCGTGTTTGTCATATTAAAAGCCTAATAAGACCAATTATTACAATGTTTCAACTTTACACATCAAAAGAATAAAATCATTAACCTCTTAAAAATGGGTATTCTTAGCAAGTCTTAACGCGCAAGGCACAAACAATGTGGGAAAAAACACACGTTTTGTAAAACTAGTTCATATATTTATAAGGAAAGTATATTGATAACATTTTTGTAAATCTGGTACGTAGTACATCAATGCGACTGTTGATCACTAGCTGCTTGGAATTTTTGTAGCGCTGCCAGCAACTTAAATTAAGTAAAAATCTTAAAATGCCTTAAGGACACGGTCCATTACCAAGGAAGGTAAGTGAATTAGCTGAAGTAGAACTCTACATCTTCAAATTAAGAGATTAGAAGACATATCTGATTCGGATAAAGATTCTGCAATGATTACCTGAACAAAACCTTTGTAATATTAAATATTGTATAATTAGATTGAGGAAAAACCAATCAGCAGGCTACTACAAAAATGACTATTTTCAATGCACGTCTGTCTCCTTTTATTTAATTGTTGAGACTTGCAGATTTTGGGATTTCCCCGGATAGGTAGAATTCATTTTCTCTCTCTCTCTTTTTTCCCCTTTCTTTCTTTTTAGCTCTTAGCACAGGATGGCTATTAATTTCGTTTTGGCATTTTGCGTTGAAAACTTTAAATGTCGGTTCCCTTTTCAAACTGTTACCACCAAATATTACAGCCCCAGCCCTGTATTATATTTAAAGAAATTAAATAATGAGGAATCTGCATAAATGTATGTATGTTTCTCTTATTGTGATGAAACGACGGTACCTAGAGCCATCAAATTTTGAATAACGTTCGTTTCCACCAGAATATGGGCATCCGGAAGCCCAAGTTTGGAATTTGTTTTATAATCCATTTCATATTTTCTAAAACTTTAACGAATTTTTGATTAACAAACTCAACGATTTCAAAGCGAGCAACGGCAACACTATACGGTGGGGGGGGGACATTTTTAGCTCCAGTGCACGAGATTGGGTATCGGAAATTCTAATGACACGCTCATTTTAAAATTATTTTGCGATATTGCTGTTGAACTGAATTTTATGGTTTAAGTGCGAAGAACATGGTATTTAATAAATAAAGGTAACCATGGAACAGTGCTTACTTAATTGCTCAGCTTACCTGAAATTCAACCCTCTCAGCCCTCTCAACTTCAATTCAACCCTCTCAGCTACAATGTTTAACATTACGATCAAACTCGCTGCTTAAGTGACTATCTGAGTCAAAGCACGAAATACTTGCATTTGAGTTCTTGGGGACCTCGGCACAGTTCATTCACCTTGGCCTGGAAGGCGATAGTGAAATAGCTAATCTGATCAGTGCTTTTCTACAATATATAGGAGCCAGGATTTAGCAATATCGGTTAACATGATGTTCCAAAGCAAACTAACAGCCCAATTTTCTTGGTGCAATCAAAATTTATCACTTTTCTGACAGTACGATCAGAAACATCTGTCATCACATTCAGTACCGTAAATGAAGCAAGATAATGCTTTAGTTTAGCTGTAAACGTCTCAGCTCACTTTTGACTTAACGGATTTAATGTAATTGAGTGATAAGTTACTCTGAGCCACAAAGAACAGCGACATTTGTGATCCAGCAATTCAAGAACTGATCGAAGTAGCAAAATACACATTTGGCATTAAAAATAAAAAGTTATCGAAATCAGCTGATCAATAAAAGTGTAATCAGGAAGATACTCAAACGGAAAATTCGAAAGAGAAATGGCTCCTTTCTACCAAAAAATATCCCTGTTTTAACAATAATTTTCTACCTACTTAAGCTCGCAGATTTAATGGAGATCAAAGAGTTCAATGTTGCACCGCATAATTAAAAACAAAAGTATGCAAATTGATTTATATACAAATAAATTTAATGCTTCTTTTTCTGGAATAAAATATATATAAATATATAATTAAATATAGTTATATTCGAACACTATATGTTATCAAACGTAAACTGACAAACTATATACATATCGTTCCGAATAGTCTACATATATAAGACTGTTTCAGTAATTTTTTAGCTCTTATATTGTAAATTTTATAGTGTTTAAATAAATTTTTAATTCTGCTGTATGAGGTTGGATTTTCATTCATATATAAATTGTTAAGCATTACAGATTTACATGCGGACTAAATGTATAACTTCGATGGTCGAAAAAAATGGAAATTTTACTTATTTTCCGTACGAATAAACTGATAAGTACAAAAAAAAAAATTCTAGCTGTTAATGTACCTACATAATTTATTTTTAATTAACCGATTTCCAGTTTACCACCCGAGAATTAAGATGAATTAATTGCTAGTTGGCAACATCTTATCACATTAGTGCAATAACAAGAGCATGTCTTCACTCTGTGTCATTAATTGCGATTTTTGTGAAGCCACCCCAGACGATTACTGAAAGCTGACTGGTTTAATAGGTTGCTGTATTTAAGTTCAAATACCGCATTACACACGCACAATACTAATTCATTAGTATGGACATTTGTAACAGTGGTACTTAAAATTTATTTATCCCGAAGTTCTTTTGATAGGTTGGAGGAAGAAGGAAGAGGGATAGAAGATCTCGGACTCCAGCCTCTTTGGGTCAAAACCGGGTGCAGCTTAAATGCAATTCAAGAACTGATCGAAGTAGCAAAATACACATTTGGCATTAAAAATAAAAAGTTATCGAAATCAGCTGATCAATAAAAGTGTAATCAGGAAGATACTCAAACGGAAAAACTCAGACACACACTGTGTTTTGCTTTAATATAACAATTTTCCAAATATCTTTTATATTTTGTGTTCGAATTAATATCCTGTATATGCTATGTAAATTTCGATTTTATATGACAGTTATTATTATCATTTTTTAAGTGAAAGATTCAGTGAAAACGAAACGTATTAGGAGAATGCTGAAACCTGTACAAGAAGATAGACAAGGTTTAGATAGAAAGGTTAGACCTGTAATACGAAAGTATGCACAATCCAAGTCATCAGCCTCCAAACTATCACTTACCTGAAACAAACACATTTTTACTCCTCTCTATCTCTCGCTCTCTCCCCGCATAAAATTACATATGTATTTTTCTGTTAAGAATATATATACATAAAACGAGACTAAGCTGCACTGGCAAACGATAGATGTAATTACCACAGTATTTGACAGCTAAAGTAGACACAAATGCGGGGCAACAGCTAGATAAGGTATTTTCTGCCTCCTTCCAGCATGCCTTCATGATGTAACGGTATCATCCTCGGCGCATATTCGACAGGTCCAGGTTCGAGTGCCGGCGAGGGCATTGCTTATGTTTCACGTCTTCAGCATCGAAAAAAAAAAACGTAATGACTCTACAGTGGCGCCTGAACTATAAAAGGTGGTGGACAATAATTCGTCACCACCAGGATTTGGTGACTGAATCCCCAGTCGCCCTTTAAAAGGCGAGGCAGTTTCTCCCTGCTTCCAACATAACTTCGTAGCGTAGTGGTAGTTAACTCGCCGCCTATTCGAGAAGTCCAGGTTCGAGTCCCGGCGAAGGTATTGCTCATTTTTCACGTCTCCAGCATGAAAAAAACCCTAATGACTCTACGGATTAACTATATTTACTTAAAAATAAGACCTGTTTGCTGTTTGTAATTTTGTTCGATAACGTCGTAGAATCTTGTAGAAAGGTATTTTGGCAAATGAATATGCAGAATGAGAGAGAAAAGTTTAATTATCATGCTATATAAATTAATTACGTTGTTTAAAATATCATGCTTTATAAATTAATTACACTGTTTAAAATATTATGCTATATAAAATAATTAATTACGATATTTAAATACTTCTATTACTACATTAAAATATTGTATTTATCAATAATTTACCTTGCACTTTGATCAGAATCACTGCTGCTCTTGTCAAATATTCACCTACATTTTTATATCATAAAATGTATCTTAAAATGTAAGGACAGTCTTATATTCAAAGAGATCTTATTTGTTATTATTAAAGCTCTTAAAAATATGTACCGAATATATACAGTACATATTTTATGATCCAGAATCAGTGTTCTCGTGCTTGCGTTTCTTAATCCCCCCCTCTTTGACAATAAGCTTATGCACTTTAGCTCCTTCTAAAATATACTATATTTTCCTCAAATCGTACATAAACAGCATATGTCATTAGTGCTGAATAAGATTTCCTCCTGAGATTAAATACATAGGTTCCCTTTGTATTTAATCTCACGGTTTTTACGGTGGATTTCATTCTGATAAACCCACGTAAATTGAAAGTACTGTAAACTGAAAATGCGTCTTATATACTAAACATACATACCTTCACATACTTTTAAAAGGGGCTCAAAATGCTCAGAGGATTTACAGTAAATTATACCTGCAGAAAATCATTAAATGTAAAATCTACTTTGATAATAAAGTGCTGATTACACCAAATTTCAAAATTTGAGTGTAAAATTTTCAAGCAAACAGAGTTCAGCGTATGCTTGCGCACATAATCTGTACTTATTGCATCGTGCTGCCCGCTATCAGTCCACCCAAAGCATCAAACTTTCAAATTCAAAACAAGGTTTCAGTTGCCAATGGATCGCTTTTTAACGTCATAAATTAGTGGAATATCCTATGTCAAGAACATCCCGTAATATTAATTTTTACTACTTTCCTATTAATAAACAGTGCATCCCAATGGTAGCTGTTCAATATGCAATTTATATTTATACACATAAGTAGTATTTAAACTTGGACGTGTAAATAGTACCACCCGAAAAACTCAGACATTTTATAATATATTTTTCAAGTATCACGAAATTGAATAGAGCACTCGAATTTTTACTTTTCATTTAAATGAACCCGTATCGATTCTTCTGATCAATGGAATTAAATAGAATACAATTCCAAACAAAAGTGAGGCACTTTGGGAACGACACAAATCGTGAAACTAATCCGTTGCTAAAACAAAATAAATAGGATTACGACATTTTACGAAAAAGCCTGTCCAAAGACCGATGTAATACGTAAAGGAGGATACGAAAAGACAGGTAACAAACACGAGCAAGAGAGAGAAGTTGGAGATTATTCGCTTCTTAATTGACTCTTGTAGCGGCTTTCCCAAGAGAAGGGAAACTGAAAAGAGAAGTCGGAGGAGAAGGGGACTTTTTTATCCCCACCTAATGTCGCCTCGGGGGGCAGAATGCTCTCGACACAATTGAAGTCTTCGATTATGTTTATTGTTGGCGACAAAGAAAACGAGTGATTTTTAATCAATGTTGGGGGACTATGTACAGCCCCACTAAGGAGTGGCACTCGATATCCATTTCATACAACCCTTCCGCCGCAGCTCTTTGTTTCAAAGGGAAAATATGCGAGTCTTTAAATCTTTCATCAATTACTATATTTATTTCTTTAGTGATCCTCCTTCATTTATTCTTGTTCTTCTTTATCATGATCTACCTTCCTATAATTGAACAATGAATGAGTCATTGGAAATTTTTTCTCCCCCCCCCCACCAGCTTCACTCTTAATTCCTTTTGCAATGAGTTCTCAACTACAATACTCGACTGGGATATGCATACATTTATGATTCGATTAAATTCTTTGCGTTTGCTAAGATGGAAACATTTCTTTTCAAAAGCATTTCCTTTGAATTAGCGTGCAACAAGTATCAAACAACCTGATGCTCAAATGTCGATAATTTTCGAGAAAAATGGAGGGCATATGAACGCGGCACAAAGAAAGTTTACTTATAAAATATGCATGGATATCGTTTTCCATTTAATTCAAAAGACATCACTCCACTAAAAAGTAGAATAATGAAGGCTATTATTTGTCCAAGGAACATTGGTAACGGCTCCCTCTTCTTGCGAGGGAATAAACTGACAATAAAAGAATTAATAAACATTCACTGCAAAATGCGATCTTTTGTTTCACAAGCATAAAATAACGCGATGCGATGAAATCTTAAATAACACCGGTTTTCCAATACAGCTAATGGATAGATAGAGAAGCAAAGGAGCAGATCTTTATTCATACAAATGTTTTAATGAAAAATTGATACATCACATACTCTCTCTAAAGGGAACGCCTAAATTTCATGAGCTGTATAGATATAACACAGCGTGCAGGATTAGGAAACAAAAGAAAAACTTAAATGAACGCATTTTTATTCGGCATTTATATATTTTAATAGCTTATAATCATTTGATACCTAAGAATCAGACAGACAAAAGAAAATTCATTACGCGAAAACGCAAAGAACTTTTCATTAACAGATTTATTGCTCGCTTCTTTCTCATTCGAAAATTAGAAATAAATAAACATTCAGACTTTGATGTTGGCAACAGAAATATTCCGTCACGAGGATATGTAGTTACTTAGCCTGCCTATATTCGTACATTTCAACTTTTGGGAATGAATACACTTTGCTGTGAAAAGATAACCAACAGCTTTAACCAATACAAAGAACTGTATGACTATAACAGTTTAAGCAACGGAAGTAATTAGCGTAAGCTGTCATGCTGGGAATAAATATGCATATTTCCTTATAGTTTAGTCAATCTAGTTAACATCTAATTTAGCTCAAATCAGTTATGTTCTAATTAATTAATTTAGCATCTGTAAAGGAGTGAACTGTTAATAACAAGAAAACTTAATGAATGGTTGCACAGAACCACCGAAAATTATCAAAATATCATTTCTCCAAAGGCCAAAAGCTAGAAAATGAAAGAAATTGTAAGAAAGCTGAAATTTTTCAATGCTGGTGAAGCAGCGGTTTTTTTCACATTAGTTTGAGTTAAAGGATAAAAAAAAAAAAAAAAAAAATTGTCGCTAACACTGAAAACATGTCTCATAATATGAAATGGAGAAAACGATAAATATGATATTTGGCTAACTGATAAAGAAAAAGCACAGGAGAGATATCTGCATAAGAGGGGGGAGGGGTGTTGCTTTCCTGGAGAATTTCTAAAGAAACCTAGCTGGTACTTATGTTACACAAGGCGGGGGGGGGGAACAAAAACCTCACGCAGCTAACTCGTAGTCTAGGCTACAAGCCCGGGTTGGACTACTAATATTCAGAGGTATCATCCATTCAGAAACTGCTGGTAGGCCTGTAATAAACAAGGTGCGTTATTTTTTAAGTAAAAAGAAATCCCTAAAATATAAGTCTTGCTAAAAGCTTACTACTAAAATATAAGTCCTCCCTAAATACTAAAATATTAAGTCCTCCCTAAAATATAAGTCTTGTTACAAGTTTATTTATATAACGCAGTATCGAAATTCTTATTTTATGAGTTTTGAATATAGGGTAAACTAAAAATCAGCAAAAATAATTATAATCTGCCTAATTTAAAAGTATCAGTTAAAATCAGAAAATAATAGTCAAAAGTCTATAAGCAGAAATTGAGAAATACATGTAACAAATTTTCCGGTAAAATTCACGGTATTTCAACTTATTCAAAATCTTGCTTTCTTTGATTAAAAAAAAAAAAAAAAAAAAAAAACTTTGAAAATTTTAATTGTTAAGTTTTTAAATTATAAACTTTAATTTTCTACCAAAAGTCTTTACCAACGAATGCATTCTACTTAGTAGAATGAAAGCAACATTTGCAAGAAACGATAACCTATTAATTGATGTACCTTCTGAATACTCTAACTGTGAGCCAACTTATTCATTGAATATTTTACAAGTATAAATTTACTAACGCTTTATTTTAAAATTTCATTTCCACTTAAGATTTGATCAAATACGGTATCAGTAATACTGCCTTTAGTTAATATAAAGAAAGTTCATCCCCCCAAGCTGAAAGAAAAAAAAATTGAGTGAAGGAGAGTGTATTTTCCCATCCCCCTTTTCCCCCCCACGAAAGATGAGCTCCTCTTCCCCCCCCCTTGACAACGGAGTTCAATCCCATTTCATCCCCTTCCGTCTTGTTGGTATACTCTCATCCAGTCTATTTATTTTCTAATATTAGTAACAGACATTAGTTAATTAATTTTTGTTTTTACTATTAGCCGGTTAGCTAATGCTAGACTGTGCAGCAATGCTACAGACTATTCATTTATAAGACAAGCAACAGAGATTTTATGTTAATAATGTTCAATTAATTTTATTCCTGAAATTAAAAATAATTTTATAAATTAAAAGAAGAGCAAAATGAATCTAAAATAATATGGAAAACAGTGGAGTTACCTACTATTCTAAAAATCCACAGGAAAGCAATGGAGATATTCAGTTACATGTAGAATACACTAAAATGAAAATACCTTTTCCTAAAGTTGCCCATATTACAAACATAACTTCGGAAACTTCAAAAGAATGAAATTTAACTCGCGCTTAATGCAAAGCATGTCAACAGAAACTTTCTTTTATTTTGATATGGATATAAAATGCAAGAATACTTTCACTTTAACGAGCTAATTCATTCCTCGGTGTAATTCGTAAGAGTTTGTAAAGTAATGTATAACTATTAATTCAAATTTTGTCTCTGAGACTGAGTTGCCTTCGCAAAAGAGAAAATATGGGAATTTTCAAATATTTTAAAACTTAATTTTTATTAAAAAAAAATAATTCGTTATACACAGGCTTCCTTAATTGAGAATTCGTAAACTCATGAATAAAATTTAATTTTTATTTTCAAAAGATAAATTCCTTATACACAAGCTTTGTTAAGTGGGAATTCGTAAAGTCACGAATAACTGTACTAATTCTCTAGACCACGCGGGGTACGAAAAGTGATACTTAGAGGTAAGCCGAAGAAGTAGGCTCATGATCACTTCTGAGTGTATAACCGTGTATCACGTGAGCGCGAGGTTCTCTCATTAGTCGCTGTGTCTGGTTTCGCCAGTGGCTGGGAGCTCACGATCATAAATGCTTTATATTATACTATATTCTATCTTATATTTTATTACATTATATGATATTGCATTATATTACAATATGTTATATTATACAGGGGTACAACTTATAATTATTTTCGTCTCAGGGGTACGCGATCAAGAAACTTTGGAGATCGCTGCTCTAGACTACAACTTGAACAAAATGTATATATTCCAGTGAAATCACGAAAATAAATATGGACATTTGCGGCAGAAATCAGACTCAGACAAATGCGGAGTTATATTTGCGCATAGATCTGCGAATAAAAAGATCTACAAATTTATGAAAAATAAACTTCTCGGCAGGGGGTGGGTAAGAAAAATTTAGAGACCAGAAAAAAATTTAGAATTTCGATGCCACAACTCCCACACCCTATATGTGCACATTTGACATTTCGCAACGAATCATAAATTACCACAAGCGTGTAATCTGTTCTTAGATACGGAACACAATTTTGATGAAAAGAGTTTATTGATTTGTCTTTATGAGAACATTTAATATTCCTCAACATACGATTAATTACAATAAACGCTATGTCTGTTTTTAAATATAAAACATAGTTTTTTGAGGAAACGAGTCAATTAATTTGTCTTTACAATAAAAAAATTATAAATAAAAGACAAATAGAAAATGCTTTTATTACACAAAAAACAGCAAAATCACATTAACTTAGGAAAAGAGATTAAATTTTGCTTTGCTTTGATTAAGGTGCACGCTTACGCGACGTATCTTACTTGAATCGACTTGAAATACTCGTATCTTACTTGACCTAGTTATCTTACTTGAAATTTAAAAGAAGGACCATCAGCTTGAAAAGCAGGAAAGAAAATTAACATGGAAAAACTGCAGGGTAAAAGGTCATTAATTTTTTTTTTTTTTTTAAATTAAGTATAATAAAGACACAAGTTATTTTTTAAGTTATCAAAAATTAAATGCAAGAACAAATTAATAAACCATTTTGTAAATTTTGTTTTGAAAGTGGTATCAAAAATTAAATGCAAAAATTAAATTATCAAAAATTAAATGCAAAAACAAATTAATAAACCATTTTGTAAATTGCTGTTTTGAAAGTGGTATAAACAAACATTCATTCTGATGTACAGGAATTAATTCTCCAAATTTGTAAGCTTGCAGAAAATACTGAAGGAAATACGCATGAATATTAAAAAAAAGGGGGAAAATATTAAACTAAATAAAATAAATACGCATGGCATATGAATAATAAATCAAAAAATACAAAACAGTCGCAAATATTTGTTTCCACGTCTTTCAGAGTTCCGTCTAGAGGAGCACAAAACTAACATAAGTATTCTAGGAAATGTTTGGATGGATGTCCGATTTTCATATAAAATATGCATAACATATAAACTATTTAAGCTTTTGAATACCCCTAGGAAACCTTGACGGATTTAAAAAGGCAAACCGATAAATATAAATTTAAGGCTCGCAAAAAGAATTTTTCAAACAAGCTTCGTCACTAATACCATATGCAGTCAATTTAGATTATATTATACAAATATAGTTCAAATATTAATATCAGATATATATATATTTAATTTCTGAAATACGTGTACCATCTCCTTTTGAGAAAACTTACAAAGCATTATTTAAAGCACTGAAAATACCAAATTTATTTGATTTCACTCAATTTATCTCACAGATTTATCTTCACCCAATTTATCTTGGTTATAATGTTGCATCATCAATCATCTCACACAATCTATAATTTCATATCGCTTTGCAATCGTAAGGTAATTGCTCTTGAATTTTTTATATCACTTTTTTTTTTTTTTTTTTTTTTTTTTTTGTAAATTCCTGCTCTGAATGAGCAATGAATGAGAAAGATTACACTCTTTTCAAATATCACATCAACAGAAAATTCTACGGAAATAAATGCGCAAAAAAAAACATAGATTTGCTGAATTTTAATAAGATAGCTTCTGAATTTTCAAACAGAAATTATAAATTAAAAAATATTACGAGTCAAAATTTTGTTCCTAAACACTCATTATAATTTACTCTTTAATTAATTATTTAAAAAATTTTTTCGTAAAAATTCCCCTGTCACAGTACAAGCCTGGTAAAACAGATCATACTTAACGATCACTTAAGAGCAAAGTTGTGAAAATCAGCTTCAATTACTGTTAGATTTATTCAGTGTATTAAACATGCAAGTAATTTCACGATGCTTAATTAAAAAACTATATAAAAATACTACAGAATCCTCTTTTGGTGGCATTAAGTGATTATCATAAACTTTCATTGTCACGTCTGCGTATAATTTGGACTTGATTATTTATATCGAATCAGAATAAAGTCTAACAAATGGTACCTGTAACAGAGAAACTTACTTAAAAGCATAATATAAAGTAGTTAATCCAGGAAGAAAGATTAAAATCAAAACACATTACAATTGAATAAAAATAAATTTTTGAATAAACTTTAAAAAAAAATCATTTCAGGTTTTGATTTTCGCCTTTGTTGGTAAATTAATAAACTTCTGTTAATACACAATTTTTGCCTCTTAGAATTTCACCTTTCACGTTCAATTAAAAAGCGGCTCGCAATATATAGGTTAGGTTACTTGGCTACATTAAAGTATATGAGAGTTCTCCTTCTATGTGGATACAGAAAACATATTTACTCATTATAACCCATAGAAATGAGTAAGAAAAACTGAAAAACATCAGAAAATCGCATTCATCTGAAGTACCATCTTACAATAACATGTTTTTAATTTTTCTTAATGTTAGTATATTTTAATTTTCCCTTTGCATTTTTTGCTTCGAAATCTGTATACGTAAAGAACAGCTAAGGTTTGGCTAAATCTTAAAGACCAAAGGAAAGTTTTATAACAATTTCCATTACAGTTATAATATCTTCGCTACTAGCTATGATTTCTTTTTAAAACTGATGCAATGACGAGCAGTTTTCAACTGAACTCTTAGACCAGAAAATCATTTTACTGGTATTTAAGCACGAGTGTACATTAATTCTTAAAAGGAGAAAAGGAAAAAAAAAAAAAATGTTCGATTTTTGTATTTCTTGTCCATAAGCTATGAAATATAATGTATTTAAATATATTCTAATAATTTCGGAAATAGGAAACGGGGTGCATATATAAATCTCTCCTCGGTTAAGCCCAACGTTGAATACCACAAAAGAATTCGAGTTCTTTACATGTTCCAATAACATCAGACCCCCTCACCCCTTACACGCGGCCTCACCGTTTCGCGGAGGCGGCGGCGATCTCGGCCAGAATTCCATCCCGCGGAAGAACGATCGCGGATCGTATGTTCCGCGGCCTCCCCGTTCTGTTCCGGCCGCCACGCAATCCCCGCTCTATCCGCAGCGACGAGATCATTGTATTCCTGAGAGCGTCGCTCAAGTGGATGGGGGAACGAAATGCGTAGTTCTCGAACCCTCAGGGGAACTAACGGCTTTCGCACAGCAAGGTCAGAGATGAAAAGTATTGACAAGGGGGGACTTAATTACAGTCCCCACGATCAGTGATCCGATTAGACTGATTATGGCACTGGAGAGAGATATATCTGTGCTACAGAACGCAGGGGTAACAAGATGGTTCAGGCCAAACATCACCCACTGTGAATACTTAAGATTTCTGTTAATTGTTAACCCAATTAAAAATCTGAAGCAAGATACGGCGACAGCACAAGTTGCGTGTCTGCGTATGCGTAGTTTTATATCGGATTTGCTATTTTGTTTTGCATTTCTCTTTTGTGATTCTAAAGATTGTATATGCGATCCGATTAGATTGATCCCGTAACGCAGATTTTTTATTTTGTTTTGAATTTCTTCTGGCTGTGTGATCCTATTAGACTATATAAATAGAGTTTTATGACCGTAATTACATGGATAAAGGATATAGCTACCAGATATTCTTTAGGATACACATCTTAAACAGTTTAGCTGATTTTCCAGCTGTAATATTGCAAATTAATTCTTCAGAATAGTATGGTTACTGAATATTATATTACATAGATAATTAAAATTTACATATACTTAATTGAAATTTCACACTGAAATTGGTAAATATTATTTTTATGGCTTCCAAGCGTTAATTCGTTTTGATAACTCCTTCTAAATTTGTGTCAAGCTGATTAGGTTAGGAAATGCATGAAATCTGTGCAATTTTTTTAATAATTATATTCAAGTAATATATCTAAAGTCTTTAAGATCTGCATACAAGTTCACTATAGGCTCCAGGTGAGTATTTTAGTGCTGAAAACAGTACCTGTTTCTTTGCCCACATTTTATCCTTTTTATTTATTTATATATTTATTTTACATTTACCTCTCTTTCCTCTCCGAACGAATGAAACTAAAATCAAGCTGAAGCAAAATCCAAACCCACTTCTATCATATTGATTTTGATGATAAAATGTTAAATCCTACAAAAACACTGAAATTATTAAATTTCATATTTTTTGCCAAAACAGTAGCTGAAATTTATTTTCTCGATACTGCATAACAGCACTTGAATTAGTCCCTATTAATAATTTCATTTATTACCAATGCGAATGTAAATTTCATTTATTAACAATACAAATGTAAACGTAAATTATATTTATTGCCAGTACGAATGTAAATGCCAATTTCATTTATCAGCAATAAGAATGTAAACGTACTGTTAAAAAAAGTGATTAAAATCTTAGCAGCATGAAATTTATCAAAACGGTGCGCTTTTTCTCTATACTTAATAAGTACACAGTACTGAATAGATGCGGTATATGTGCAAAGTTAGACAAATTACGTGTATAATTATTCTAATTGTTACAGTATTATACATTACGGCTATTCCTATTGGCGTTTATCTTTGTTAAAATGGAGTCACTACTGTTTATATTTGTTTTTCTGGCGAAACACAAGTTACTACCATTAACATCAATACGCTGATTAAATTAGGAGGGAAACACGCGACAGTATACCATGATTCGTGGAGTTCTGGATGCAAATATTCCTTATACTAGGCATTTAATGATTTATTTCCTTGCTTATATGCAAATATGATTATTAAGAAATTCTATTCTATCTGTAACAATTTCGTGTACATTGGAAATTTCTGTTGATCTCAAAATATTTCACTCAGCCTGCATTTTATTATTCTGAATACACAGACGTTTGATTCCTCCCCCGTTTTCTAACGCAAACTTGGCAGTGGTTAACAATGTTTTCAATAAATTAATTTCCATCACTGAGCCTTGCTAGTTACGATATGACTGATTAATTTAAAAGAGAATAAAAGGAGTTCAAGTAATATGAATAATTACGAACGTGATTTTAGGAAGATAAAGAAGAGTGTGTGCGTGATTATGGCAAAGCCTCGAGGGCTATCTGCCTAAGAGGAGGTATGCCTTCGTGGAGGACTTTCTAAGGGAAACTGGCTCGTATACACGTTACACATGGGGAAAACCACGAAAACGCCCATGCAGCCAGCCCGTTCGCGGGATTCGAACCTCGGACCGAACTACCAGTGTTCAGCGACTTAACCGCTCGGCCGCTGGTGGGCCCAAAGATAAAGAAGAAAATAGTTATTTAACTGAACTCCACTTAAGTTCTCTAATGAGAAAAATTATAAAATTTGTTTTAAAATGTTATCCTGTAAGTTAACAGTATATTTTGTAATTTTTTTGGGGGGGGAGGGGCGGGGAGTAATTTATTTAGCTCTTCAAAGGTATTCGGCAGCGGATTTATGTCACAAATTACAGTAATAAAGGATAATAGGAATACTATGAAATAAACGTCTCGGTTATTGCATTAAAATTTTCTTTAAAACTCTTAAATATAAATGGAGTGGAGTGGTTTAAAATATTGTCCAATTCGGTCTATAATTTCCAGTTTAGGCTATTTCGTATTCTCTTTCTTTTCTTTCCTCCCCCATCTTTTAATTAAGAAATATTTCATGCTTACTTTTGTATACTTTTTATTAAATAAACTGTTCCACAAAGTAGCCAATATTATGTTTTAATTACTCCTTTAAAAAATGGCAATAATTATTTTTTCTAACATCTCCATACATATATGCTGATATTTTTATTATAAACCAAGCCTCTCGGATCTTGCTGCTGGTATAATGCAGGTTTTCCCACATGATGTGAAGCCACAGATCCTCCCGATCGTTCTTCATCTTTTTTTTCGTATAATGTTAGCTTATCAGGAGCAGATTAAGACTCTTTGAGAACCTAGCTCTAGTCTCAGGTCTTGTGGGCCCACGCGATAATTAGTACCTAGTTTTTATAACGGGATATTACGTTTTGTCTTTGCTTACGACTACCGTTATTATGGATTATAATTTTTGTCTTCGCTAGCGATTATCACTTTCTAACCTTAATTTTTGTGTCTGCTTACCATTATCACCAACAAGGTCTGGTCATGATTACGTGTTTCATGAATGTTCTTACATTTTAATGAAATAAAAAATTACTTTCCGGTTTGGTTATATGAACTCGAAAATTATTTTAAAGGGAAGAAGTAGAAAAGACAAAAAAAAAAAAAAAAAAAAAAAAAAAAGAAGAAAAAGGGGGGGGGCAATAAAGAATAATTTTTAAAAATTTCATTTTAAAAATCTTTGCGAAAGAAATTTTAATTTCACTGTCATCACCATGTAAAGATTTGTCATTCGGTATGCCTTAAATCAACAGAAGATTGATATAAAAACTGAAGCGAAAATGTGTATGCTTGCTTAAGTACAAAAGCTGCAGCAATAATATTCAATTAAAGAAATAAACGAACAGTATTATCTCTCATCCTTTCATATTCATGACTATTTGGAAGAACTTTTAAGTCTAATTACTCTCTCGGTACATCGCAACCCGACATGCCTAATTCTTACTGAACTCCTATGAGATAACGTAAAAATAGGTTTACTATAATTTTAACTTTCGAAACTTTACAAAGCTGTGCAGTCGCAATTAAAAGTAGTTCTAAGGTTGTTATTTAGAAGGGTGTATTTAAATATTCAGCATTTGATGTCGTAGAGACTATTACATCCTTCGACGCATAAAACATAACATAAACATACCTCGCCGGAATTTCACCCATGGATCTTACAACTCTTCCTTGGGCGTGAGAATCACATACACTACAAAGGCTCAAACGGGAAAATGTGATAATTTCTTGCACTGCAACAGTGAAAATTCATACGGTGAAAAATCGTGTTACTCGATTTCCAAAGGTAATTTTGATACATATTTAACCCACTCAGTAATAAACTATAATATTATTTATCAGGTTTATTAAACACATTAAAAGAACTAATTGAGAGCAAAAATCATACTCAGAAGAAATTGCTGCTCATCTTACTTAATATTTGTTTTAAAAATTATTCGTACAGAATATTGCTATCTAAAAATTATTCGTATAAAATACTGATATAACATTTGTATAAGCGCAGCTTTACTCTAACCAGCTTTCTCGCAATATTTCTGATTAATACTTGTTTTAGGATGAGAAAGATGCAAATTTACCCCAGATATGAAACATGAAAGCTGATAGCACTCTGTCCAATAAAAATGAATAAATTAATGGTGATTCTAATGAACGATGAGAAGTATGCAAGTTTACATAATTAAATATTTCCTATTTCTGAACAAATACCCGCTCCGACATGGACGGAAAGAATTTAACGACAGCTGTTTTTATCATTTCGACATTTTATGTATTACAATATTCGCCTTCCTTTGCTAAAATATTTTTTTCACTCCATTTTACATTAATTTTTAGTTGTATCTGTCAATTCGGAACTGTACTACTTAATGTTATTGGAAATGCAATCAGTTATTTTCAGCTATTTAAATAGAAATAATAATGATAATTTTATTTTTAAGCAAAGAGAACATAATAAAACAAACAGCAGATATCAATACATTTATTACGAAAACTTCTGCTTAAACTAAACCAAGGATTCCCCAATCTCGGCAGAATCAGGCGAAAAGTTAAGTTCTAAGGTACTGGTGTTTACTAGCTGTCACATAGATGTCTGTGCTACACGGGAGCTTTCACTCTGGCGTTAAGTGACTGTAACCTTATCAGCGGCAATGGAAGAAAGCCCTGCACACAAAAGCAAGGATATCCAGAGGCTGTATAACAAAGCTCTCTGTTACTGTAATTCACGACAGTATTCAATTGCGTAAATGGAATAACACGCCTGCATAAAAAGGGTCACAAAATTATGTAAATGGAAGTCGCAGACAGAAGTATCCACATTTCTTTATCTATTATATAGGTAAGTCATATATTTGAGGAGCATTTAAAGTCAAATACTGCATTGTTTTTACGAAGCGAAGATTATGAGTATACTGTTAACAACACATGAAATCAGCTACTGTATTATTTTTAGGAAGCAAAGATTATGAATATACTGTTAATAATACCACACACGTAATCTTTGTCTTCTAAAAGCAAATCAATAGTAAACTTTTGTTCCGGAGCATAAAATCATTATTAACTATTTATGGGTAATATTTAGGCATTTCACTTGCGCATTCGACAACTCTTATCGCCCTCTCGTGCGTTGTGAATGTAATTATCTCAACAAATCCAACTGATGAAAAACTGTGTTGAGTGAAAGGCAAGATAAGGAAACAGTCAAAGAAATCGAAACAGCGGCTAGATAGGCCTTGAACTAATGTTCTCTTGATGTGCCTGTGTATCTAAAATATTGGAAAAGTAGATAAATTTCCTGTATTACCTGGAATGGGGGCTATGTACTCTTGAGATCAATGATCTACAAAAGGATACGTATGCTTTCTAAGAATGAGTAAGAAAGTTCAAGAAAAAGGGAGGGAGAAATCTCTCTTGTAGACTTTTTATCTAAAAGTGTTTATTAGTTTTCAGATGTAACAAGATAAATCACTTCGGATTGTGCTTTTGAGGGCAAAAGCTTATTTATAAAGCTTGACGTCATACGTTACCAAAAGAATCTTACGCATGGGATCTAATGGGAGATAATAGCACTCTTCAACCACAATTGTTTAAATCGAAATACCATACAAGGACTTCTGCGATGGAAGGATGCTACTCCTCATTAAAACTGCATGTTTAACAAGAAATGATAAATAAGCTGCAAAATTCTGATTTCTTCAACTATAGATTTTAAGACATTTAATTTAGCCACTGGTTTGCCTCGGATTGGATTCTGAAATTATAGGTGTTTGAATGTATTTTATTTTATCTGAAACTGTCTGATTTCAGTTTCTACTTCAATTAGTAACAGGTGCAGGGGAAAGAAGCGATGTACCATGGGCCAACTGGTAATGCCTTCCCATACTAACTATTAAAAAAATTGAAAGATTTTTAAGAGTTTACAAAGAAAGGTTGAGTAGATGAGCAACTGAAGCTTTCCGAAGGATCTAAAATGTACCTATTATGGCACATTGTGGAATCCCACCCTACATCCAGTTTTTATTAAAAATAAAGATTTAGGACATAAAGGGATTACAATATAGTTTCAATACAATTTGAAATTCAAAAATTAAATTGAGAACATATGTTTGGACGTAACAAAAATAACATGCAAACATAATGAGATAAATATAATAAGTACTGGGAACATGATATTATAATGAACTGTACTAATAATACTAATGAGGTTGTTCACGGGATCAAATCGTTTCAGAGTAACATCAGGAAATATTGTGAGTGAGGATCTGAAAGCTCAGGGATTTGCGAATGCCAAAACTGGGAATAAAGAAAATAATTTTCACAGGAAACCAACAAAAGTTTAAAAAGGATACTTAAAATGGTATGCTGGAGAAGGTTATTACAGTTTATAAACATCACAAGTGGAATCTTTTCAAACATATTCACAGGATGTAAAAGTTCATTAAATTTATGCAGCATAAGGAACTTGTTTTGCGTAGAAATATGTTGGGAAGGGTCCGTGTCTTGTTATGTAGTAATTTAATGGAGGTACAGATATGTAAGTACAGAAATGCGAAGCTTACATTGGGAATTAAATAATATGTGTGTCTTCTCTGTGAAGCATTATTTTACAAGTCTTGCCAATAGTTTAAAGCAAGTTGTTTTAGTTGATATTTGCAATTTGAACGAGGCCATGGAAGGATGACTTCAATACCATTTGATTAACAGCTGCTTCTTTGGCAGCTCAGTTAGTAATACACTTCAATTTTTCAATTAGTAACAAAATCTTCTTACGGGACCTACATTTGGGGTAACAAAAAAATTTAAAGCAACAGCCAAAATTTAAAGCTGTAAATGCATCATTTAGCTGTACTCTCAAGCGAGGTTCTGTCTGCTTTTAAGCTGCACATGTTCTTTTACTTTCAAATCCATAGTAAACTATAAGTCAGCAATCTGTAGAGTCATTAGGGTAATTGGAAGCAGAAAAGATGAAAAATATGCAACCGCCTTCCCCGGAAATCGAACCACGGACCTCTGGAATACTGGCCCAGTGCGCAGAACCACTACACCACGAAGGACGCTTGGAAAGTGGGAGAAATACTTTATATACTTCCCTTTTTAAAGGGCGACTAGGGTTTTAGAGGACCTAGTCGGAAATCCTGGGTGTGGAGAATCATCATCCACAACCCTTTTAGTTCGGGCGCCACTGTAGAGTCATTAGGTTAATTGGAAGCAGAAAAGATGAAAAATATGCAACCGCCTTCGCCAGGAATCAAACCACGGACCTCTGGAATACCTTCCCAGTGTGCAGAACCATTACACCACGAAGGACGCTTGGAAAGTGGAAGAAATACCTTATAAATCCAAATACAAAGCATCGAAAATGATACAAATAATACACTGCGTAGTCACATTTCTGCACCGAGCAGCTGTATTTCTCCTTAGCTCACCTAAAAAATAAGTAAATAAAGGCGAAAAAAATTATCCCTTCCCCCAGACAGAGTTTACATTGAACTAGCATGAGACTTAAAAATAATGCAAAAGTGTGTATAAAATAATGAATGCAAAAGTGCAAAAGTAAAAATAAGCAATGCTAATAAAATAAAATGCAAATAATAATAATAATAATAAATGCATTAAATAAATGCAAAAGTGCTGTTGCATCTCAAGCTATAGCAGTTCCCCCAATTTTATAACGACTTTTTCACATATTTTAAAAGATTGTTAGGTTACTTGAATGAGACAAAGCACATAGGGCTTTCTGCCTAAGGATAGGCGGCGATGCCTTCGTGGAGGATTTTTAAGGGAAACTGCTCGTATTCACGTTACGCATGGAAAAACACGAAAAACAGCCATGCAGTCACTCAGTTCGCCTAGAGTAGAACCCAGATCGAACTCCCCAACATTCAGCGGTTCGGCCACTCATGGGGACTTTCTTGAAAATGACAACGGATTACTGGAACATAAATGCTTTGTGTCTGTCCTTAATAACCATTTGCAATTATTGATTAACTGATGATCTTGTCACTAACAACTCTAACTGCTCTTCACAACTTTAATCTTTTCTTTAATCTTATAATCTTCACCTATTTTTCTGCCACCAGCTATAACGCGTTTTCTTTTAATCAGTGTTATCGTAAATTTTTGAATAAAAAAAAGAGCAAGCAAGAAAAAGAAAAACAATAACTGGATTTCCAAATATATGAATATTGCACGATTGTATAGAAATCGATTAAATAAACTATATCAATGATACAAAGAAGGTCCTAAATTACATATAACACAGACTGTCAACACAGAAAGCTCTCAGGAAGCCCAAATTGAGGATTTCCTGATTGCAGTGGAAATCAGCATTTATACACTTCTGAACATCGCATAATACTCAAACTGGATAAATTCTTTCGAATCATATATTTACCAGACGCAAACCACTTCTACAAACTACATGAGCATGTTTTCATACCTAAAATGCATTGCTTAATAAGGCCCCTAAAAAGGGTGTAAGGAGGAAGGTCAGATGGCCTCGCGAAGGGTTTAAAAAACATTTCTTGTCGAAATGAGTTTCCTGGATGGTAAGACTTGATATGAAAACCCGGAAATAAAACGACTCGAAATGTTAGGTTTAACAAAAGAATCGAAATTAAGGAAATATTATGCACCTAAAAAACAAATACTCTAAGACGATCAAATTTAGCCATAAAACTCCTAAAAATGAAATAAATAAATATTGTAGTAAAAAAGTAGTATTGGCGTAAATAATTTCAATAAAATGTTCCAAATTACTTCACAATTTATGTTTACTATTAGCTAGACAAGCAATCACGAACAAGCTTTTCGATATTGTGCTATTTCAACCAGTAATTTAAATACTCAGTTACTGGAAATATAAATTCAACTCAACGCTAAACAAAATTTACCTAAAAAATACGTACATCTTGAGCAAAACTTAAATCGTTTGTACAAGTTTATACGCGTCATATTGAAGTTAATAAACTGCGGCACTCCAAGCTATGCTATACAGTAACAAATGGAACTATGCGTTTATATTGTTTTAATGTGATTCATGTAATATAATAACGGCGGTAAAAACATCGAAGGCTTGTTTTAATATTCACTACTCTGGTATTCTAATAACACAACTGACAAGATTGTTCAGTTGTTACACGATTACTCCTTTCAACCTCCTGATTCAGCGGAAAATGAAATGTGTGAGCCTAAGCAAATTAGTCAAGCGTGCGAAGATACGAAGTCCAGTGATTACCAGGATAACGTAAATACTACTATTAGATGCGCACGGTGACCGCAGTTGGGATAATTAACGCACATATCTGCATTCGTTCTTTCTGACTCACTCTCAATTTTGTTTTTCTTGTTACTCAGATACTTGTTGCTAAGAGTTTTTTTAATTTATTTTTTTATAAGCGAGAATGGACTTTTGCATATCAACTTATGAAAAACATATTTTTGACAAACTAGAGGTTTCTGCCGACCTCAGCACGTACAGCTCTTGAACTCACGGGGAAAAAAAAAAAAAAATCATGGCAAAAATAACTTTAAATCTGAAAAGAAAAGATTTATTTTTGATACCATATTATTAGCACAACACATAATTTTTAATTTTCCTTCGAGTTGCGATCGCTAATCGCTAGGTTCTGCTAAATACTACCACTTCGTTCTAAGTTCCATACCTGGTGAAATGATCGGTTGAAGGGGAGTTTTCATCATTTTTCCTCCATGTGTAACGAAAGTGGTTAAAACCGCTGAATACTGGAGTTCTACCAAGGTTCGATCCCACACGAACGGTTTTCCCTGCATGGGTAACATGCATACGAGGCAGTTTAAATTAGGAAGTCCATCACGAAGGCATCCCTCCCGTTAGGCAGATAGCTCTCGGGTGCTTTGCCGTATTCCAATAATCTAACATGAAGTGTAACGTGAATACGAGCCAGTTCTCTTGGACAGCCCTTCGCGAAAGGATCACTCTTCGAAGTAAATAGCCCTTGCCTACTTTATAATATGAAGAAATTTTGTAGTAAAAATTTTAATTAGTAAGATAAGTAAAAATTTAATAGTCCACTTGACGGGGTTACTTTTGGGGAGAGTCAAATATGAATCCTAACAGTCTATTTTTAAAATTTCATAAGGATTTTAAAGGATAAAATTTTTACAGTCTACAGTTCACAGGATAAAATTTTTACAGTCTACAGTTCATAGGATAAAATTTCAGTTCATAAGGCTTTTAGATTTAAGTTTTAAAAAACTTCAAAAACATCCTTTTCTATGGTAAATAGAATCACGAGTTTACAATGTATGTTTCACAGAAATACCTAGTAATAATTTTTTAAAAGAAAACATTATCAATTCATATAAATTGGTCAAAAAATGTGCTTGTTTTGGTTATACGTTTTATTAACTGCGCATGCTTAAGGCCCTATTGGGGTGGAATATGCTACCGCGTTTAATTTTGTTACTATCTGTTTCTATGTTGATTAGTATCTCTTCTACTGCGCAATTAAGCAGTGAAACATTTAAGTGAAGATAAAATGAATAATTATCTTTTGATAACGACTAAAAGTACCAGTAAACGCATTTACAATGCCAAAGCCTGAGACAAACACCTGGTCTTTAAACAGATGCCTTTGAAGAAGGTTGTCTAAAAACAAATGGTTAATATATACATCATGCATGAAGAAAATCATGAACATTTTCCGGACATTTTTGCAGAAAACCGAATGTGAAACATAAATCCCTCATGCCCTTATTCATTTGATCACTAAAGGGCCCAAGAGTAACAATTATTTAGCTGCTGCTTTGTTGTTGATTCATCAAGGTAAAGCACGGGAGGGGTAAAGCCTGAAGGTATCAATGCCTTCGGGGAGAACTTTCTACGGGAGACTGGCTCATATTGATGTCACACATGGGGTAAACAAAAAAAAAAAAAAAAAAAATCAGACAGCCCTTTAACCGATAATTACATCCTTATGAACTTTTAAAAATAAACTGTAAAAATTTTATCCTATGAACTGTAGACTGTAAAAATTTTATCCTTTAAAATCCTTATGAACTTTTAAAAATCGACTGTTAGGATTCATATTTGACTCTCCCCAAAAGTAACCCCGTCAAGTGGACTATCTAATCTGAAATGCCCTTTTACCGGATCGAACAGCCAGGATTCAGCGTTTTTATCCACTCGGCAACTGTGGGATTTTTTATTATGGATGATGTACATGCATTTTGGCAAAAATTTACTTTTCTCAGATATTCAGTTTTATGCATAAATTACAGGAAAATTAAAGGTAAAATGAACGAAGAAAAGCGTACTTTGAAACAAAATGTTTGCAAAATGAGCAAAAAAGGTAGATTTGATGCGCAAAAAATACGATGTAATTAACAAAATATATTTTAAAGTGATGAATCAAATATTTCAGCTAATAGGCTCGTTGCATCGCTGTGATGCGATGCATAAAAATGTGAGGAAGAAAAGAGTAAACTTGCGTTAGGTTTTGAGATGGCCGGCCCCCCAGGGACATAAACGCATATAAAGCTTTACCATAAAACAGATCATTTTCCAAGTATTCTGCATAACTATTTTGCTTATAAAAGTGATGTTCTATTTATGTTAGCCAAGGTTAGGTTATCATTATTATATCTCAGTAAGGTAATTCACACAAGGGCTATCTGCCTAAGGAATGGACGCCTTCATGGAAGACTTTCTAAGGAAAATTCGCTCATATTTACGTTAAACACGGGAGAAACCAAGAAAACCAACCATGCAGCCATCCCGTTCGCTTGAATTCGAACCCGGAACGAGCTACCAGCATTCGTCAGGGTTCAACGCTCAGCCACTGGTGGAGCTGCATTAGTTATGTATCTTGTGCTATAGTTATACTAGTTATGCACCTTTTGTGTAAATATGAAGAAATTAATACAGAATATGGGGCATTCCTCGCAATTTTATCAGCTGTTTCTCTGTTTTCCATGAAAGACCCAACTTAGTAAGTTTGTAGTAGTTTTTCTAAAGAAAACAAAAATGCATGGCTGGCAATAGTTAATAACAAATAATGAAATTTTAATAACTAAAACCTTATTTTCTTCCGTCTTACAAAGCAAGTCTTTAGGTTTCAACACTGTTTAGTTATTATTTTGACTTAAATACTTCTCGCATTTTAAATATGTCATGCTACTACATAATTTCATTCTAATATTATAAAACTTGTAAACTGCCAAATGCGCCGTTAACTTCTCAATACGAATAGCAGTCGATAAAAGCACAGGAGCAATTTAGTAAGTTAGTGGCAATAGGCTCAGTTAATTATTTTATGTTGCCCACTAACGACCGAATGGTAAAGTCCGCTGGATACCGGTAGTTCATTCCGGGTTAGACTCCTGAGAACAAGGTAGCTGCGTCAGGTGTTTTTTTTTTTTTTTTTTTTTCCTATATGTTACGTGAATGTATGGCCTGTTTCTTTTAGAAAACTATCCAGAGGGCATCCTTTTTAAGATGACATAGCCCTCGCATGCTTTGTTATAATCAAATAAGACAATTATTCCATGATCTTAGTATGCATCTTAAAATTTAACAATTTTTTCATAAGCAACTATATTTTTTACATGATATTTATCAATTCTTCATGCCATCTTAAAAACATCCCTTTAATATCTTTCTGATCCGCTTTTAAATCTTTAAAATCGCCTTAAAATCTAAATCTTGCGAATATCAAAAGCCTATCTGGTACATAAAATCAAATTCGATTTTGATAACAAGTAGTAAAGCTCTCACACAGAAGTAACATTTTTATTAGAAAAGGCATCACTATTTTTAATCTGTTATTATTATTATTATTATTATTGGGTACTAACAGAAAAATTGCTTACTCAAATACTTCTGATTAATTTGGTGTGAAGGCAGTATTAATTTAGTTCGGACGGGGCAGGGTAAATTTTTAAATATTTCCCTAGTAATGTGTTTTAACGATGAATAATTTTCTAAAATTAGACATATAAATATATAATAGTGATTAAGTTTAAATTAAAACTAAACAGGCCAAAAAATATTATCAAGGGGAGAATTTTTTTTTTTACTCATTATAATTTTATTAAAATCATTTTAAGTTAAACATTGGCTCGTATAATGGCTCTGTAAACTGAAACTGGATTAAGTTAGAAAGTACTGCCTGAAAAATAAAATACTGTGATAAAATATAAGATTGAAAAAGCTGTATTATTATTTTCAGGCTCTTTGCATTATCATCACGAGTTCAAGTCATCTAACAATAATATTTATTTTTCCTAGCAAAATCTGCTATGTGTATGCTCGTTTAAAATTAGAGGTAATGAATTTAATAATTTAAATATTTTCTGTACCTCTGAAAATTAGAAACGCCTCCACTACATAATAGTTTTGCCAAACAAAAATAAAACCGTAATAACTAAAGAAAAATAAAACTGAATCGTAAAAAAAAAAAAAAAAAAAAAAAAAAAAGTGCTTAATGTTTAATAATGGTAATAGCTGCAGACTTAGTCGTAAATGAATGGTTGCAGGGATGTAGTTAAGGCTTTTTGTGCCACTTCTTCATTCTTGGCGTAATAGTTTTGAAAACATATACTGGCATATAGTTAACTGGCATAAGAGGCGCGCCCAATATTCCATACATATAAGCCTACGTTTACATATTCATAACATTATAACAGGTTATGGAAACAAACGTTGCGCAGAATGCTGGCGTACAATGATGAAAGCATAAAAATAGCTATTGACTATTAATAAAGAATGGTAAAGTTAGTTAAATTTCTCAACAGAGGAACACAGTATCACTTAACTGCTATTGGTTTAATTAAAATTTCGACTTAAATATAAACGAGTAAAACATTTTTCTTTGTCTTTTGCGGTTATGAAAGCAAATACGTCATTTTTGTTATATAAGAATCGCGTGAGAGGGAATAATTTTGAAATAATAATCTTCATAAATATATAAATGTATTACTGTATTTAGTAACAGAGAGGGAAACATCCAAATTAAAACAGAAATTTTAGAAGCTGTAACAAATTAAATTACATATTCACTTGTAATCTATCTAATTTATTCCATTTTTTTTTTCCAGAATGTATAAAATTACTTCTGTAAGGCCAAATGTGAAGTATCTTTCACATTAATCGGCTTTAAATAATAGGAGTATGAATGAGTCATCTACATGGAGAACTGAAGTTCAGAATGAACAAGAAAATTAATACCACAGAAAGATAGCAAGTGTCAAGTCATCCAGTTGCAAGCGAAAAAACTCCCAATCAAGTTTCTGTTCGTCATCGGTTTTTATGAACGGAATTCCATAACTACCCGGTATTTATTCCAAATATTCCTATATTCCCAATATTCTGCAACTTGTAGAAAACTACAACAAAATAATAACTTACATACACAAAACAGAAGGGTTTCTCATATCATCACATATACAAGTATCACCTCATCATACATCACACGTAGCACATAAACACGTTGCAAATTTTTTATTCAAAATGCAGTGAAAATTGACTAACCTAATTTCTGAAGATATCTTCTAAGAATTAGGCTGATAATTAATTAGTAGCCGTAAGTAGTTAATATCGGGAACTATTAGTGTGAGATATAACTGAGTCAGAACAATGACTGTTCTCATCAGGTAATTGATATTTGTTAACAGGCAGTTGATAAGTTAATTTGTTACGGTAAAGGATTTGCTGCTAGGCAATTGATAAGTTAATTTATTACAGTAAGGCATTTACTGTTAACTGCTGAGGGAAATGGTGACTTCGGGGACGACTATCTACAGAAAATTGAATCGCATTTGCAGTACACTAGTCACAAAACTCTCCAGCTCGTTCAGTGCTTGAGAATAAAAATCGGTACGACCTAATTAGTATATCAACGCCTTCGTCATTTGGTCGCTGCCGGGCAACATTTCCTAAAAGACATAACAGTATTCATAAAAATAAATCATGTTTATTTTAAATGCACATTGCAGCTATCTGTGATATGCCTTTTTTCTGACTTTAAAGAAAAGTATGGATATTTAATTTTCGTGTTTAAGTAGTCAATGTGCAAATTCCTATAACTTAATACTTGAACAGATTGGACTTTTTAAAAATGAAAGCAAACTTAATATAACCTTATTTAAATCTTTGGAATCCATACCAGATCACAAGAAAATAATGGCAAATATTCATACACCTGTATACATGAATATCTGACAGAACTAAAGTCTGATTTAGTGACTTAAGTCACTTTAGTGATTAAAGTCATTTAGTGATATCAAGAGCTACAATGAATTTTTTTTCTATTTTATTAATGCATTTTTTTAGAAAGTGAAGAGTATATTAGGTGAAAATAAAAAGTGTACTAGAAAGAAACTTGCCTTTCTTAAAATATCCTTCTGCTTTTTGCCCTTTTCATCGCGTCCTTTACAATATTATTTCCTTTTTTTAAAACAAAATAATATTTTTTTCAATAAAAATGCCATAAGATACCGCTTACTATATAATAAATTCCTCTTTATAGTATCACTTTCATCTGTTATGTTTGTTGTAGTTTTAAATGTTCCTTCAAGTTAAATTTCATTCGGTTATGTATTTGATCATGACTAAGAAGATGAAGATTATCTTCACTTTGGAGGAAAGCTGATTTCACAGCGAAATTTTTTAAGAAAGACTCTCTCATGTCACTGAAGGAGGAAAACGCGGAAATGGAAGTAAATCCCCCTGCAGGAGCACTCATTTTAATGTCTGCGCTGCACGAAACAAGTGGGCAATAACCACTCGTTCACTGGAGATTTCCTTTAAATAACATTCAACTAATCTCTGCACACAAATTAACATAAGATTATGCTACGCTGTAAATGATAATAACTCTGCGATACGTGAGCTCACAGTTATATTTTGGCGACGGAAAAGAAATGAAAAATTTTCTCGACATCAAAATCCATGGAGTTACAATAATCGACTGACAGCTTATAGCAGATAAATACTGAGTTCATATTGCTTAAGTGATCTCTGAATATGTTTGGCACTGCACGCGTGCCAAGACTTCCGATGTCAAATAATCACCTACGTACCACGTTGCTTCTACAAGCAGGTGTTGTGTCAAAGACCTACACATGCGATACATCGCAGTCATTTTCAAGGTCAGGAAGTGTTCCGCTGCAAGCGCTTTCAGGACGTCAAGAAGAGAGTTGCGAAAGCCCTTTTCCCCCCTTCCTCTCTTTCATTTATTTATTTACTTTTTTAACACTAACCGCAGTTTCCTTCAAGTGATAGTGACTAAAACACTAAAGTGTGATGACAACTGTGAAGTGCTTCTGCGCAATACACGTTGATATATTTAACACGCGTAAAAGTTGGTTACTATTCGACTGCGACCTGATTTCCTGATAATGCCTTAACGTAACCGCGAAACGCTGAACTTGATCTGATCTCTCTTTGAAGCGGCTTAATTCCCGAGGAAAATTGATTAACTAGATCTTATCGTGATAGTAACAGTTGAACAGATGCGACGCTGAAAAGCTTTAATACTGTAAGAAAAGTGCATAAAATATTACTAAAAGTGCGAATCGAATCTTGTTATGAACGTGTATTGGATTGAGATGCTAGTCAAACTTCCCAGATGACTTACAAAGCTAAGGGAGATTAAAATTACAAAATATAGTAGCTCAGTTTAAAATTTAGCAAAAAAATGAATGGGAATCACAGAAGTTTCAATGTATGTAAGAAATGCAATAATAATAAATAGTGATCTTTGATGACATAATGGAATGGAATGAATGAAGTGGATGCGACTTTAATTAAGACTGCATCGAAAATTCGGCTGACCTTTTAATGATCCTCTTCTTCGTCACAAATTCATACTAGAACCAGTTAACAAATTAATTATAAAATTATCCCACTACTACTAATAACAAGCGATATGCATGCTTATGAAGTAGATCTACAACAAGGGATCAAACTTAACCAAAAATATACGTCATACATGATTATATGAAATTAATAATCATGAATTATGTATATAATCCATCTTACTCAAAAATGAGTTGGATTAAGGTTACTAATTACGACAAACTATGGTTAATAATCGAGGCAACGCATTCGTAAGATATCTATCTACCTACGGAAGGATGACTTCGTGGAAGATTTTCTGTGGAAAATTTGTTCGTACTCACACTATGCCTGGAATAAACGATTAAAACAGGTCAATTTCGTACCGTGTAGAATATTTCAAATAAAACCAGAAAGCTGATAAACTATAATTTATCATCAATCGTTTAATAATTTTATGTCAGGTCAAGCTTTTTTAAAGTTTAACAGTCACTTACTGCTTCTGTATTAGCATTTCATTAATTAAATCGCTTTCGTCTAATCTTTGAGTTTGAATTTGCTGCCAATCGTGCGGAAGGGTGGATTATGTACTCTAATTCATAGAAACGGCTGAGTTAAAGAGTTTAAACTCCAGCTGTTTAAAACAGAATGTACTAAACTAGAAAAGTAAAATCATTAAACCTATGGCTATGGCGTCCTAGCTATGGCGTCTTGTCAAGTCTACAGTACATTTACGCTCATTATCAGATGCAGTCATTCATTATTCTAACAAATATGATGATGAATAATATTTTGGATTGAAAAGTCCCAGGTTTCAAGAGAATTAGAGCAGGTTTGGAGGGGAATTTCCTGCTTTCGAAACTGGAATATATTTTGAAATTAGTGACTTATTTAACATATCTTTGATAATTTCAAGGTAGCATTTATAAAAATTATTTTGAGAAAAAGGGAGAGATTTATATTTTCTTACATGGCATGTGTTCGAATAGTTCTTTAGGTGATCTATGCAAAGTCAATTACATGATTCCTCACATAACTTAAGATTCCTTAGATTGTCTATGCGAAATATCTAAGAGCTTGGGCGAAGGTAGTGTGTGTAATGTATTGTATCATTACAATACATTACACTCACTACCTTCGCCCAAGCTCTTAGATATTTCGCTCAACAAAGAGCGTCATAACTATTGAACTTCTACTGTATTTCTTTCTATTTGTAAGAATTCTAAGACTAGAATGAAACTAAGTATTTTCTGGGAATAAGCTTGGGGTAAAGGAGTGGAGCTCAGGTTAAGAAAGCATCTGCTGTGGTTAAATCAACTGTGCAAGTAAGCTTTCCAGCACAGAAGTGGACAAGCAGTTTGGCAAGAGCATAGATTAAACAAAGATAATGGGATAGAGTTGAGCTGACAGCGCCCCCTTTTATGGATATAGAGAAGCATAACGTTTTCCACTCATAATATCGGAAACAATGTCTATGTGGTCTAAAGGTAAAGTGAACAACAAAAAGTTTCTGATTTCTTGAAATTAATTTCACATGCATTATTTTTTTTAAAGTAGGGGGGGGGCTTTAAATCTTGGTATGCTTAAGGGAGGTATTAAGGTGGTTCAGCGGTATCCAGGTTTTACACGCGAAGCTAATTAAACTCCTTCTCTCCCCCATCTCCTTGGTGTATACTTCAAAATTATAAAATACACAATAATTAAATTACCGGTAAAACATTTAAATTTATCTCCTGGTTAAAGTATTAAGATTTCAGTTGTGTAACTGTTGGCCTTATAGCAAGTTAAGGATTTAACGATCAGATGAGAGAGTAATCAAGCAGAAAGTGTTGTGCATAGGAATTATGCGCTTATTAAATCTTATTTTCATTAGGTATTTCAGCAGAATATTTTCTGGGTTTTATTTTAGGAAGTTTTTTACACGAATAATAATGAAACTTGTAAATTATATGAAACATACATTTCTTTAGTGCAAACAATGAAAAAAGAAAGAAAAAAAAATTAAAAAAGGGAAAAGAGAAAATGTATGTGAGGTAGCTGCAGTTTATATAAATGTGAAAATCAGTTCAGCTATATTTAAATATGAAAGAAGAGTAGGCAAACTCTCGATTGATATTAAATTATATAAAGACACAAAATAAAGTTGAAGGTCGTACCAAAATAAGGAATGAAATTTATCTTTTTAAGGGCTGCTGTAACAACTCGTATTTCAAGAAAATCATGTGCAAATGCAAATACGCTTCCAAAGTAAAATTCAGTTCCACAAGTATTTTCTCAAATTTAAGACAGAATAGCAGTAAGGCTGAGAAGGACAATATAGAAGGGACAGAAAAATTGCTAAATTAGTTTTTAAAAATAACAGGCCTCTGAATTGCATTGATTGAGCTAATATTATTTTAATACTACATAATGGAGCTGCAAAGTAGCTCTGATATCATACTTCAGAGCAACGTCCTTACCCGTTTTTATCTTAGTGGTACCCTTCAGAGCACAGGAAAACCCTCATGTAAATATATCATATGATTAGTCATATATTTAAATGCAAACTTTCATCACAATGTGTTGCAAAATCCTTAGGAATTTCTTCCAGAACCCTAGGATTCCGAAGAACTCTGGCTTTGAAAATCTTCTCTAGGAAATTAGGAATAATACATGAAAATGCAGGCTATTGCAGTCTTCTAAGTGATTACACATTCATCGCTCAAACAAAATACTGGACATAAATTAACGTAAAAAGAAAAAGCACAATGAAGGACCAGCATGGAATAGACATAAATATTTTTAACATTACTGACAAGTGTGTAATAAATAAGCAAACATGAAAAGGGGAATTTTAAAAGCAGTTAGAAAGATTCCCTATAAATACCATGCTATCAGTTAAAATATTGGTTAGCGGTACAGATTTAATATAGGATCACAGCTGCATTTATATTGAATGTTAAGAAATGTTTACGACACATTTTAGCTTTCCATGTCGTATGGAAAAATTATGAAGAAAATTGTACAAGAAAGCAAGAATATAACATTCAAAGGAAGGGTTAATGATTATTAAATATTATAATCATTAAATATAAATGATTATTAAATGAATATAACATTCAGTAATTATAATAAATTTAATTAAAGGAAAAAAAAAAGCACGTGATTCACAGAAGCAATGAAACATGACTGTCACCTTAAAATTAAAGCATGATTTAAATTAAAATAAATAGGAACCATTAAAATATTAAAAGAAGAAAATTTACAGGAAAATGAACACCGCGTAAAACTTTTAAGTTCTTTAAAATTTGAAATACATATGGGTATCATTCATACGTTTAAAGATTTTAGAAATACTTTTACGTTTTAAATAACAAAAACGGGGGAAATTAATAAACAGTTGGAAGTTGGTTTACGCATATAGGGTGTACAGAGGGGGGAGACAGATTCCTACACTGTAAATAGGATTACGGAAGCAGGTAACAATATTTTTGACAGTCGCATGTTTTGAAAACTACACACACAAAAAAAAGGGGGATATTTTCACCGACAGGAAGGAATCTGGGAGATCAAATATGGGACATACACCGTTTACATAAAATAATATAACAAAATAATTATCGGTACTCACAAAATGGCCATCAATGGTAATGGTCGACTACTTTTTAGCCAGCGCTGTTGTTGGGTGATTGACCAACCTCTTCAATGAGGGAGGATTGAGCGGCAACAGGTCAGTTCCGTTCTCGGAGAGCGGACGCCGCAAACGCAATGCCCCGTCTCAGTAGTCTCTGCCAGTCTGTGCGTTTGTCCATCGCAGTACTTTGTTTAACTCGCACTACAATGGAGCTCGCCAATGAGGGGCGAGATACAGCTCACTGTACCCAATCAAAGGACGCCGTCCCGCTCTTGGGGCGGAGTCACGTGAGAGCACTCGCCAATGGTACGGCCGCGAAACAGCGAAAAAGAATGACAGAGAAAACAGAGCACTTCTAGGTACAAAGCCAAATGTCTCTTTAACATTGTCACCCCTCAGGAGACCCGCAGGGAATTTATTCATATCAACTTTTCGTTCTGTCTAGGGTCGAATATTCACCGCTGGATCGGAAGAGCAAACAGAAACCGAAACAATCCTGCTACTATCAGAGACTATCAATTCTTTATTGTATTATTTTATTTTTTCAATAGAATTCATCTAAACCGATTATTTCAGCTCACAGAACTGTTTTGTGAGACCGTAGATGAAGTTCAGAGAATTTTTTTTCGCGTGTCTTTAGATAGCTTAATTTCCTTCCCTGTCGGCGTGGGTGGAAGGGAAAAACTGAGGAGTTCTCGTGCGTGTGTTTTGTCATGCGAAAGACATACTAGCGCTGTGTCGCTCCTCAGCGAATAAAATCGTTTCTCTTGCGTTTCTCAGGATTTCACAAGAACTTTTTCTTTTCTTTTTCTGCAATTTGTTTATATATTTCTTTCTGTTCATTTGTTTATTTATTTTAAGAGGGGAAACTTGTTTATCTTTGTCATTTGGAGAAAAATTTCCCCTTCCCATATCGTTTCTTTATACAGCCCCATACCTATTTTTTTTTCCCTTTAAGCCTTGCGTTGGATGTTTCGTTATTACTTTAATGAGTTATATTTTGACTGAATGTGCTGCTTTAAAATATTTCCAAAGCTACTTTCAAGAAACTCTGCCTTCTTTAAATTTATTTTTCCCCTATTTATTTGTTCAGAATTAAAATGAAAAGAGAATATATATATATATAGAGAGAGAGAGAGAGAGAAATATCTATAGAATACGAAATCTTTAAAAACAAAAAACAATAGTGGACTTTTTACGCTGAATAATTTCCAAATGTATCCTTTAAATCAAATAGCCAAATTCAGTTACAGTTGGCATTTTCTTTCCTTTTTCTCTTCCCTCTTTCTTTCTTTCTCTGCATTCCCCACTGAATTACCAGCTAGCTATAGTTTAAATACACCTATAATAAAATATAATAAAATTATATACATTTTTTGCCGCACGTCATTTAAACTTATTTTCTCGAATTATTCTAACTTTATTAACTGATTCCTCGAGGCAATTTGAAAATGACATAAGAAAGTGAAAATTTTGAAGTTAAATTTTCCAGTCAAGTTTTGTTGTATGGGAGTCAAACTTCTTATAATTTTATTTTTTCATAGCGAGTATAAAACTATCTGAACTACTAGAGGAACCGGGAGACGGCATTAAAAGTGAGATTTCGATATTTTTACAAAATAAATTTTTATTTTTAAATTTGAAATTGCCAAAACATGAATGTTTTAGCCATTTGAAAAACTTCTATAATAGAAAATGTATGACTATACCCAACGATTGCGAAAATGATCGGGTAAGGGGACTAGAGAGTCCTATACTGTGTGCTAACGTATAGACGTCACGTAAAATACTTCCAAATGAATATTTCCGTTGAAAATATGATACCCAAAATTTTTCCCGATTACAATGCTTCTTTTACTTTTTATATTTTATTATAGGTGTACAAGGAAGTAAATAATACCCTTTTTACATAGAAGAATATGTAGAATTTTATAACTATGTAGAATCAACATGAACGTATAATATAAGCAGACAGAAAACATTTAAAGAACATACAAAACTACATACATTGCTAGCATACATTTATTTCATAGTATCTATATCTCATTCGCACATATGGTTCATAAATCTAATCTCTAGATGCCTTAACATAAATAATTACCAAGTGATTATTTTATAATTAACAATTTTTCATATCTGCGAATTTTATGTTAAGAAATTTAAATGCAATCAGAAGAGCCCATGAAATATATTTTAATTACCCTTTATTAATCTAATAAATAATTATTGATTAGTAGCTTTTTAATTATTACACATAATAATTGAAATAAATGAATTATTACACAAAAATTGAAAAAAAAAAGCATTTAAATAAATATTATAAGAATTCTGGAAAGAAAATATTCCCGAGAAAACTGTTAATTTTGTGTAAATTTATATTTTCTGCCATCATGTCATATTATATTTTCAAAAACTAAAATATAAATTTTTGTATCTATGCAGCTTTTAGATTCTGGAATTTCTAAGCAACCGATATAAAGTACCTGAAAATCAATAAACGTGGGCTCAAAGTAATTTTATTTACGAAGATAAAAATATTTCTTTTCCTATTAGGGAGTAGAGAATTTCCTTTGTAAAAAACAGACTTCGGGAAAAAAAAAAAAAAAAAAAAAAAAAAAAAAAAATTGCCAGTGCTGTCTGGAAGCATTTTTCGTACTCACAGTTTCATGCTAAATCAAAGAATAATTCATTCTCAAAGAAAACAGTCCATATATCGGCTATGAAAAAATATATATGCAAGATAAATACATGTAAACCAAACTTCTAACTTTAATTTGCAATAGTTCCATAAATTTCATTTTTTAATTTAGTGGTAATTTTCCCTTTCATAAAAATAGCAATTACTGCGACCTGTGCCATTTCAAAATTAATCCATGTAATTCTTTTATAAAGTTAACGCTGCAGATACTTATATAATGCTTTAGCTAGTAATAATTTCAAATGGCTGCCTGATCAGTATGGTAGTTGTCGTATCGTTTAAATCTGGGTAAAGCGGTTTTTGCGGCATGGGGCACTTATAATACATGGCAAGCCGGAAGTCCTCTGGAGCGGTTTGGTGACAGGGAAAGAGGGATGAGAGGCTTTCGTACTCGTACCTAAGGAACTCTATTTCAGAACTGAGATGGAAATGGGCTAAGTAGTACTGTTCCTTAAAAGGCTCCCAAGGCCCATGCCAACGACAGACGCAATCCTGATGAAATTATTGGACTTGTTCTGATGCTACTGTCAAACAAGTGAGATAAATCACAACACTAACTTCAAACTCAAGAATCGGAACTTAATTTATCAGAATGGAGCTAAACGAAAACACGTCGCATGCTAGCTCTCGTTTGCTGTCCGGCCAATATATCGTAAATTACTTCTCTTTCAGCCATTGTATTGTTACAACAATGTAAAACCATTATTGGATGGTGTATTTTGTTATAACAATGTAAAACTGTTATTGGATTGTGTATTGTAATAACAATGTAAAGCTGTTTTTGGATTGAACATTGTTATAACAATGTAAAACTTTTATTGGATTGTGTATTGTTATAACAATGTAAAACTTTGTGTTCATGCGATGCGTGCGTTGTTATACAACAATTTCAAATTAACTAGAAGTGGACTGTACTAAATATTTTATTCGACAACTTTAATCAAATGCGTGCCATCTTTCAAGCGATGACTTACTATTAATAACAACAGCAATAAAAAAAACTGAGTAAGCGTTTACAGGGTTGCTGTAATGAACATCTGCGCCATGGAAGGCGCCAAGAAGAGAAAAAATGACGTAATCTTACAGTTAAATAGTCTTAATGACTTAACATACCCCCCGGCATTGAAGGGTTACTTCAATAATTTCGTTCGATAATACTCATAGTAACCTACAAAATTGTACAATTACTACCTTATACAATAATGCAATACGAATAACATCTCTTAATTCAATATAATAATATTCAATTTTCAATACAAAATTTTGTGCACAATACAATGTACAATACAAGTTTTATAATAATAAGTTAACACTTAACTAACTTAGGAAGCTTCTTCTTGGGGTAAAATTGCAATTTTTGTAATTCCACGCTTAATAATGCCCTTTGCTGTCTGTATTTCTACTACTCTAACCTTACCGTCAACTCCAGGAAAAATTCTTGTAATGCGCCCTAACACCCATCTACAAACAGGAAGCTCATCCTCCTTAACTAGTACTAGCATACCTATTTTAATATTCGTTTGTTCTACCTTCCATTTTGAACGCTGTTGTAGTGTGTTTAAATAGTCCCTATGCCAACGATTCCATATCAACTGGACAAATCTGGTAGTTCGTTTCCATCTTGAGAGTCTGTTTTCAGGTATATCAATTAATTCGGGTTCTACTATAGCATTCAAGGGTCTTCCAATGAGAAAATGGCCTGGTGTTAATGCCTCTAAATCATTTACGTCGGAAGATAAGAGAGTAATAGGGCGAGAATTTAAAACAGACTCTATCTGAGTTACTACAGTTAATAACTCCTCGAAAGTCAACCTTGCATTACCTACAATCCGTTTTAAGTGATATTTCACGGATTTTATTCCAGATTCCCATAGTCCACCAAAATTAGGTGTCCGTGGGGGAATAAACTTCCATACTATTCCTTCTTCACCTAAATAATCTGCTAATTTTTTGTCAGGATTTCTAATTAAATTGTTAATTCTTTGCAATTCGGCATTTGCGCCAACGAAGTTTTTTGCGTTGTCTGAGAAAATGATTGAGTATTTTTCGCGCCTAGCAATAAATCTCTTTAAGGTGGCAATAAATGCGTCAGTGGTGAGATCACTCACTAGTTCGAGATGCACTGCCTTTGTTATAAGGCAAATGAAAAGAGCTAAATATACCTTATGAAGAGTTCCTTTCCTCTGTCCCTTGTACCTAATAAAAAATGGACCGCAAAAATCGGTGCCGACATGATTAAAGGGTGAGCTTGGATTTACGCGTTCTGCAGGTAATGACCCCATAATTTGTTCGATAGTGACTGGTTTATTTTTACTACAAATTATACATTCATGGGTAATCTTTCTAGTTAAATTCCTACCTTGTAATGGCCAAAATTTCTGTCTCATAAAACACAATAATGCTTGCGAACCTACGTGTAAATATTTCTGATGATAATGCTCAGCAATCAGCTTAGTTAGTTTGCATTTAACAGGCAAAATTATTTGATGTTTTTGTGAAAACATTACATTGGCCCCTTGTAATCGGCCTCCTACTCTCATTACATTATTTGCATCCAAAAAAGGGTTCAAAGAAAGTAAATTACTTTTATTATTAATGGGTTTACCTTGTGCGAGGGAGTTGTAATCTGAATAAAAACTACATTTTTGAACCTCTCTTACTAAAAAGGATTCTGCCTCATTTAACTCCTTTGAACTTACTCCTCCTGTTCTTCTCTGTGCTCCTTTCTGTTTTGCACACCTAGAGTTCCAAATGAACCTGAAAATATAACTAACAATACGTAATAATTTTAAATAATTGTTAGTGATATCTAGGACATTATCAATAAATTTTGAAGGCAAAGTGCATAAACAAGCAATGTCAGTTCTTTTTCTCAGTTCATTAGAAAATGTCTCTGTTTTTTCTAATTGTTCAAAGTCAATGTTCTTGTTAGGTATGACACCCTCACTCAAGAATGGAGGACCTTTCCACCACAGATCAGCATCATGCAGCTTGTCAAAATTCAGTCCTCGGGAAATAAGGTCTGCCGGGTTCTCCTCTGAACGCACATAATTCCACTGGCATGTATGTGTTAGCTCTTGGATCTGCAACACTCGATTAGCAACAAAAGTTTTTAGTACATGCGGAGGATTCTGAAGCCATGCTAACACTATGGTTGAGTCACACCACAGACATATTTTGCTGATGTCCAATTTCAATAAAGGCACCACCTTTGCAACAAGCTGTGCTAGCAGTACAGCTGCGCAGAGTTCCAATCGAGGTACTGTCAGCGGTTTTAGTGGAGCTACTCTGGACTTGCTGCAAAGCAAATGTGAAGATAAATTATTGTCACTTCTACAGCGTAAATAGATGGCTACTCCGTATGCGTGTTCTGATGCATCTGAAAATCCATGAATTTGTATATCAGAAAAACTATCCTGTAAAACATATCTACTGACTTTCAAATTGTTGATAGTTTGCATTGAATCAATAAAAAGTTGCCAATCCTTAATTATCCTTTCGGGTAGCGGATCGTTCCAATCAAGCTTCAATAACCAAAGTCTTTGGATGAAGATTTTTGCTTTTGTTATCCCTGGACCAAGCAGTCCTAATGGATCATAAATGCGAGCAATATCAGACAACACTGTTCTCTTTGTGTAAGTAGTTGGTTTCTTGATGGTTGATTTGTACGAAAAACAATCTATCTTTGGATTCCATAATAATCCTAAAGTTTTGATGCTCTGATCGTCATCGAAATTACTGAAAGAATATTCCTCTTGTCCATCCGGAAACTGCAAAAGATCAGGATGATTAGCACACCATCTGTGCAGACGCATTCCTCCACGTGATAATAGGTTAATCAATTGCGACTGTAATTCTTTAGCCTCTATTAGAGTATGGGCTCCTGTGAGTACGTCATCGACATAAAAATCCCTTTGTACTATTGGCGCTGCTAACGAAAAATTATTTTTCTCGTCTTCTGCTAATTGATTAAGTGTGCGTGTTGCTAGATATGGTGCGTTGGAAGTACCGTAAGTTATAGTCTTCAGTCTATAGACCTTAACTGGTTCTTCTTCACTACTCTTCCATAAGATGCGTAATAAATCTCTTTGATGTTCTTTAATCAAAATCTGACGATACATTTTTACAATGTCTGCTGTGAAGGCAATTTTATGCGTTCGAAATCTGCAAATAATATCAAATAGTTCGTCTTGAACTAACCCTCCATTCAGCATAATATCGTTTAACGAAATTCCAGTAGTCGTAGGAGCAGTGGCATCGAACACTACCCTAAGTTTAGTGCTAGGTTTCTCGGGCCTGAAAACCCCATGGTGAGGAAGATAATATGAGAAACTAGAGCTATCCCCTTCATCAATTTCTTCGGAATGGCCTAATTCATTATATTCCTTAATGAAATCTTCGTATAAGTGTTTCATTGCGGGATTGCGAGTGAAGCGTTTAAGTAGATAATTCAGTCTTTTGCTAGCGTTTTCTCTCGATTCCCCTAAAAGGCTAAGTCCTTCCTCCTTAATTGGCATTTCCACTACATATCTGCCATCATCTTGCCTCGCGTGTGTACGAAGAAAGTGCTGTTCACAAAATTCCTCTTCCTGACTTTTCACATTTTTTGCTTCATTAATACCTTCAATCTCCCAAAACCTTCTCATGTTGTCAGATAAATTATCCCCATTTTCCACAAACCCACAAAAATTATCAACACTGCCTTGCTGCGGCATGCGCACTGATCCGCTAACGATGTATCCAAAAACTGACTGATGGAGAATCAGGTCTTGCATATTTATTCTATTTGTTCCCAGTAAATCAAAAAATATTTCGTTAGATAATAAAACATGTATTTGACCAGGTTTATAAAACTCTGGATCAGCTAAACCAATGAGTTGCAACTGCTTAACATCAGGAATGTTTATATATCTAGCAGGCGTTACGCGAGTTATTTTTGGAACAACAAAAAATTGTAAGGTACGAATAAAATCTCTAGTAGCGTTAGCGATGGTTGCTATAGCTTTTTCCTTAACACCCATAACTGTACCATTGATACCTGAAATAGAAGCGTTTATTTTTCTTTTCTTCAAATTCAATAACTCAGCACCTTGTTTAGTAATAAAATTATTTTGAGAACCGGAATCCAGCAAGGCTCTCAACGAGATAAATTTTCCATCATTACCCTTAACGAAAATAATTGCAGTTGAAAGTAGAACTTGTTTATTAAAAGAACTGGAAATATTCAGCGCAGTACCGTTAATGGACTTTGTTTGGTTGGTTTCATTAGTGTCACTAACCTTTTGGCTGCTTGCCATTGGAGTAAATGTATCAGCATTTGGAGAAAGATTACTGCTAAATTTATTAGTCTTGTTTGTGATTTGATTCGATGTGCCATTTGCTCTATCGAAATTTTCTGCATTTCGATCAAAATGTAAGAGCGAATTGTGAAATTTCTGACATTTTCTACATGTATTAGAACTTTTACAGTCCTTGATTGTGTGGACCGAAGATAAGCAATTGAAACATAATTTTTTTGTCTTTACAAATTCCAATCGTTTCTTGACTGTTAGATTTAAGAATTGCGCACATTTCAACAATAAATGATCAGCTTTACAATAAGGACAATTTTTTGAATTTTCAGAAAGTGATGTAAGAGCCTTGGTATTAAATGAACGTTTCGATTCCCCATGCGGAGGTTTGTAATGTGATAGGGTGCGAGCGTGTTCCTTCAAAAAACATGTCAGTTGTTTAACCGTTCCTATCTCGTCTTTTTTAAGTGACCTTTCCCACCAACACCGAGTATTTCTATCCAACTTTTCAACTAATAAATAAACAATTAACGTGTCTGAAAATTCTTCCACCTTTTGCTCCAATGCTTCCAAGGATCGTAAACATTCATGCACCTTATCGATAAATTTTAAAAGCGACGAAGTAGAATCACTTGTTTGAGGTATAGAAATTAATTTCTTTATGATAGAATTGATCAAATTTTTTTTGTTGCTATAGCGCTCAACCAACAGATTCCATGCTATGTCATAATTCGAATCTGAAATTGGAATGGACTGAATAATATTTAAAGCGTCTGCCTTACACGAACTCTTTAAATATTGCAATTTTTGCGCATTAGTTAATTTGCTATTTTTATGCACAGCTGCGGAAAATAAATCCTCAAATTCAATCCATTCTTCGATTTTCCCACTAAATATTGGAAGAGACACTTTAGGCAATTTTATATCCGAAAAAATTATGTCTTTACTCGAACCGTTTTCATTTGAGCAGCTATTCCTTTGAGAACGGATTTCAGAAATTTTTCTTTTAATTTTCAAATGAATTTCATCGAGATTATCTACTACATTTTCCTTTTCCTTAATGAATTCGTCAGTGTCCTTTTCTTCACAATGTGCAAATAAATAATCGAAAATGTTACTTAATTCCTTTTTAAATTCTAATATTTTTGATTCGTATAACTCCAATAAGGAAATATCTGCTTCATCCACTGTAGAATTTACCTTATTTTCAAACTTTCTGATACTGGATTTTAAACTTTTTTTGTTAGCTTTAATCGCTTTCAATTCACTCATCATGAACAAATAAATAATTTATCACTTACCGTGATTGCAGATTTCTCGACAGCAACACCGGAAATGAACGATGACACAGTATTCAATCTTAATTGCGTAATCCACACGAAAACGAAAGCATTCCAAACACTCTATATGAAGTTATGCGTAATACAACCAAACGAAAGTATTCTAAATGTTCTAAAAGGTTAATTTTAGCAACGATATCTTTTACCTGTGGCTCGGCGGGCCATAAAGTGTTCATGCGATGCGTGCGTTGTTATACAACAATTTCAAATTAACTAGAAGTGGACTGTACTAAATATTTTATTCGACAACTTTAATCAAATGCGTGCCATCTTTCAAGCGATGACTTACTATTAATAACAACAGCAATAAAAAAAAAACTGAGTAAGCGTTTACAGGGTTGCTGTAATGAACATCTGCGCCATGCAAGGCGCCAAGAAGAGAAAAAATGACGTAATCTTACAGTTAAATAGTCTTTATGACTTAACAACAATGTAAAACTTTTATTGGATTGTGTATTGTTATAACAATGTAAAACTGTTGCTGGATTGTGTATTTGTTAGAACAATGCAAAACTGTTATTGGATTGTGTATTGTTATAACAATGTAAAAAGGCGTAACTGGGATCAAGAACAAGAGCACAGACTGAGGACATTTACACTGTGAAATTTCTGTTAAGAATGTTCTTCGTAAGAATAAAGAAATGCTAAAGTTTGCCATTATAACTAAAATCTTATGCATCAAGCTCCGTAAATCCTGTTTTCTATCGCATCAACATCTAAATCATTTCATATATGCAAATTTTTTAAGCTCGATCATTTGAATATCAAGTGGCTGATTTATTAATCCCTTTATTACTATTATATTGTATTATATGTATGCAAGACTTAATTTCTAAACTTGAAGTGTCGGAGTTTTATAGAAAGAGGGGTAAACAATAAATGAATAAATAAAATGATAATACATAAAACAATAAATATTGAACAAAATATATGGAGGTAAATAAAAGTATTAATATATATTCAAACAATAAATTAAAATATATTATCATAAAAAAACAAAGGAAAGTAAAACAAATGAAAAATTGATTAAATCAATAGCAGCAAAACGTGTTAAAGAGGATGAAAGAAAGGTAAGTATTTTGGATGAATGAAAGGATTTGGATTTGGATTTGGGATTGGGATTATTCAATTATGGCAAAGCACACGAGGGCTATCTGCCTAAAGGGAGGGATGCCTCTGTGGAGAACTTTCTAAGGAAAACTGGCTCGTATACACGTTACACATGGGGAAAACCACGAAAACGCCCATGCAGCCAGCCCGTTCGCGGAATTCGAACCTCGGACCGAACTACCAGTGTTCAGCGTCTTGACCGCTCTGCCGCTGGTGGGCCCAGGTAAATATTTGAACGGAATACTTCCGCAGTCATATACAATAACATCCTTTGTTTTGACTTAGCCTCCTTGAACAAATGGCTCAAGCCTTTTGACCAGATGGGGTATATTACAATTATTTACGTCTTCCGCCCTAAGTCACTACACGGAAGGGAGGAATGCCTTCGGGGAGGACTTTCTAAGGGAAACTTAACACGTATTAACACATCACAAATGGGAAAACCACGAAAACGCCTATGCAGCCAGCTCGTTCATGGGATTCGAACCTTGGACCCTAGTACCAGTGTTCAGGGACTTTACTACTCGGTCGCTATTGGGCCAACCAGATGGTTATAGTAGATATAATCCATAATTCCTCTTTCTATAGGAAAAGTGGGGCAAATATTAGTTTTACTCACCTTTAAATAAATGTGTTGATAATAGAAATTTTACTAATATTCGATTCATCTCTTCAAAGAACCAAAGCTCGTTTTATTTCGCGCTCAGGTGCACTTTAGCTAAATTTATGAAAAATTTAGAAATTCTAGAGCCGAAATTCCTGCCATATTTAAGATCCATATTTAAAGGGGGCCCATCACGGAAGATGGCTTAATATTAAAAGGTCCCAGAATATGGAAAAAGTAACAATCAAATTGGAAGACACATATGCCAATGTAAAATTAAAAATTGGGTGAACTTTATTTTGGCATAAATTTTGAATAAAACTTTGTCAACTTCGAGGGTGATTAGACACAGGTTCTCCTTCTTCTGCAGGGAAAAAGAACAGAAAAATTATGCGGAATGGGAGAACTAAAGACCGTATTTATATCGAAAACAATGGTTCCAAAGTATACGCCAGGTTATTCCGTTGTTGTTGCGATTCTTGTATTCTAGTTAGTGGTCGTTCATTTGGTTTGATTTATTTAATTATGGCAAACCACTCGAGGGCTATCTGCTTAAGGAAAGCGATGCCTAAAGGGAGGACCTTCTAAAGCAAACTGGTTCGTATATACGTTACACATCGGGAAATATTTAAGATCCATATTTAAACGGGGCCCATCACGGAAGATGGCTTAATATTATAAGGTCCCAGAATATGGCAAAAGTAACAATCAAATTGGAAGACACATATGCCAATGTAAAATTAAAAATTGGGTGAACTTTATTTTGGCATAAATTTTGAATAAAACTTTGTCAACTTCGAGGATGATTAGACACAGGTTCTCCTTCTTCTGCAGGGAAAAAGAACAGAAAAATTATGCGGAATGGGAGAACTAAAGACCGTATTTATATCGAAAACAATGGTTCCAAAGTATACGCCAGGTTATTCCGTCGTTGTTGCGATTCTTGTATTCTAGTTAGTGGTCGTTCATTTGGTTTGATTTATTTAATTATGGCAAACCACTCGAGGGCTATCTGCTTAAGGAAAGCGATGCCTAAATGGAGGACCTTCTAAAGCAAACTGGTTCGTATATACGTTACGCATCGGGAAAACCACGAAAGCGTTGATAGAGCCAGCCCGTTCGCCGAGATTCGAACCTCGGACCGAACTACCAGTGTTCTGCGACTTAATCGCTCGGCCGCTGATGAGCCGGTCGTTCATTTGAACAAATCGTAACTAAAGTGGAGCCCACCTGCGGCCGAGCGGTAAAGTCGCTGAACACTGGTAGTTCGGTTCGAGGTTCGAATCCCGCGAACGGGCTGGCTACATGGATGTTTTCGTGGTTTCCCCCTTGTATAACGTGTATACGAGCCATTTTCCTTTAGAAAGTCCGCCACAAAGGCATCTCTTCTCTTAGGTAGATAGCCCTAGTGTGCTTTGCCATAATTAAATACACCAACGTAACTAAAGTGACTTTCCGTTTTTAATATTCTTCGTACTTACTGTGCTTCTGCGTTCACATTTCACATTCCATCATGCACCTGTATCAGGAAAATTATTATTTTTTGCAATGTTCTAGCACCCATTAAAGTTATGATCCCCCCCATTAAAATGTGCTGCCTATTACTCCCTGTATGTTTTGTAAAGGTGAGTTGCATTTGTTTGGAATAAAACCAAATCTGTACGAAGACTTAGGAAAGGAATGCATTCATGGAGAGTTTCTGAGATTAGATTACCAATGATGATATTCACACACACACACGTAAAAAAATAAAAATAAATGAATAAAAATAAAAACAAAATAAAATAAAAGATAATAAAACAAAATAAAATAAAAGATATATTCGAACCAAAATGCTGTCACCGAAATTTAACCGTTTATATGCTCTCTCTGTAATAGGTTATGTCCAAAGGCGGAAACTTATACGACTATTCGGATATTATAGAACAGAAGTTTGCTGTTGAACGAAACTGCAGCGATAGCTTTAACGCTTTCTCAAGCAAATTCAAAAGAATGCCTCTTACACAAACGGCAATATTTTAAACGCCTTCTTTTCTTAATAATAATCCGAATAAAGAGTTAGAGCTGCATTTTTACCCACAAAATTTCTCAGTTAACGCAGATAGAAGCGGACAGTAGAAACTATGTTGCCTTAGATGTACATTAAAAAAAAAAGAGCTGACGATATTTGGTTAAAATATGATACTTCAGAAAAAGCTTATTATTAAAAACTCTTAAAAAAATGTAAACTATTAAAATATTTTTTTAAATGTAAAATATCATAAACATAAAAAAAAGTTTCCTGCATCAGTTAAGTTTCATACGACGCTAGAAATATTTTATTAATTACGACAGGCTGCAAATGCTCATACAAATTATCAGTTGGATATATAGCAGTTTAAATATTGTTTAAATATTTACTTAATAATTAATAATTTTTATTAATTAAATATTTATTTAATAATTAATAATTTTTAATATTTAAATATTTATTTAATTATTAGCAAATTTTATTATTTAAATATTTATTTAATTATTAATAGTTTTCATTAGTTAATAAGTTATTTAAATATTTTTAATATTTAAGATAAAATAGAGATATTAACTACTTAGAAGTGTGTACATTTCTCATCGCGCAGTTTTTTAATAACTAATATACTAAAAAATGTGATAGATAAACCTACTCGGCGCGACTCGGCAAACTCGGCGCGTAATCGAGAGGTCCAGGTTCGAGTCCCGACGATGGCATTGCTCAGTTTTCATGTCTCCTGCTTCAAAATAACCTAATGACTAATAATAATATTACAGTACTTGTTTTCACTTCAGGCCAGAGCTTAAATTGCGCCGGAGCCCACCGGAGCAGGACTCCGGTATTTCTTAGTTTTTAGGATAAATTATAATTCTAGCCGGAGCGCACCAGAGCCCTAAATAAGAAGGCTCCGGTATTTCTTTTATGGAATTGAACAACAATTTCAGTAGAAATTTGATCTCGAAAATATTATTTTTAGCAATAAAACTATATTAAAAATTACTTATTAAATTTATTAAAATTAGAGATAAATTAAAAAAAAAAGAAAATCTGAAAGGTTTCAGATTTTAAATTACGTCCAAAGGGGCGTTTTTTTAACATTTTGTGTGTTACCTTTACTTATTAAATATCCTGTTTTTTTCGCTTAAACCATAAAATTGAAGTGCCCACCAGCGACCGAGCGGTAAAGTCGCTGAACACTGCTAGTTCGGTCCGAGGTTTATGTGCTAAAAATAGTCAATAATGCTTCAGTTAGTATTAAGAACATTCAATTCCAAGTTGTTCACTGGTAGTTCGGTTCGAGGTTCGAATCTGGCGAACGGACTGGCTGCATCGGCGTTTTCGTGGTTTTTCCCCATGTGTAACGTGTATACGAGTCAGTTCCCTTAGAAAGTCCTCCACGAAGGCATCCTCCCCTTAGGCAGATAATCCTAGTGTGCTTTGCCATAATTAAATAAACCAAACCATAAAATTCATTTCAAGATCAATATCGCAAAATAATTTTATATTGAGCATATCTTTATTTCCGATACACAGTCTCGCGCGCTGCAGATAAAAATGTTTTTTTTTTCTGTACAACTTTGCCATTGCTCACTTTGAAATCGTAGAGTTTGTTAATAAAAAATTCGTTAAAGTTCTACAAAATATGAAATCGATAATGAAACAAATTTCAAATTTGGGCTTTCAGATGCCCATATTCGCAGTAGGATTACGTCATTCAAAATTGGCTGGCTCTAGCTACCGTTGTTTTATCACAATGCGAAAAACATACATACATTTATACAGATTCTTCATTATTTAATTTCTTCCAATATAATACAGGGCGATAATATTTGGTAGCTACAATTTGATAAGTGAAACGGATATTCAGAGTGATTCGACGCAAAATCGCAAAACGAAAACAATAGTCCCTCAGGGACAAAGCCCCTTTGGACTAATAATCTAATATATAATATATTTAAGCTAATAATTTTATTAGATTAAATTACATTTAAAATCACTGAAGAAATACATTTTAATATATTTTTAAAATTATTAATCCCTTTAATCATTAATTATTTTAATGATTAATGATTTTATTTATTTATTTCTTCTTGTTCCTCTTTCCTGAGAGTCTACGGTAGGGCTCCGGCTCTTCTAATTTTAGAAATTAAGCCCTGCTTCAGGCTGATTTGTTAATCTCTCATCATATCAGATTTGATTTGTCCTGTATTGAAACAACTGAGAGCAATTTTATTACGAGAGCAATAATTACAGTATGATATAGCCGTTCCTGTGGAATATTTAACGGAGAATGAGCAAATGACAAGTTTTTAAGTTTGGACTCTAACCCCGAATAAGGTATGCATATTTGTGAATCTAGTGCCTACACTCACAAAAGTGCGTGTAGTATTCGAAATAGTGACACATAAAATCTCTGTTCCTGAGTTCTCTAATGTTGTAGAACAGGTTAAGAGAGTCTTAGATGTCATCTTTCATAGTTAGGCTCTCTGTGAAAATTATGATAGAACTTAGTATTCATGTGTATCGCTTAATTAAATAACTCATAATAAATAGTTAATACAGTCTTACTAGAATATATAAATATAATTAATAATTAAGGTACCCTTCTTATCACGATAAAAAATGCGAAATTAAAGGAGCATTTCTTTCCAATTACTTTACAAACATGAAATCAAAGTTTTATGTAATTAGTAGTTGAAACGAGTCAATCTTTTATTATTTATTTATCTAATTATTTTATATAGGTAACATAGGACGGTGATAAACATTTGTAAGAACTTCCTCATTCATAAATAATTTTTAGAGCTTTAGGATGGAGCTTTAGATTTAGTATCAATCTATTTAAAATTAGATAATAACGGTGTAACATTTTTTCAGTCCACTTTCATTTGCATTTACAACAGAGAAAAACGATGAATTTTGAAATAATTCTTACAGTCTTTACATACCATTTACTTTTCTCCGATACAACCAGCTCTCGAAATTAAGGAAATAATTGCCATGATTTGTAAGGATGCTGATTGATAATGATGAATGATTTTACTCATGATTAACGAGAGCAATTTTATAACTGGTTACGCTTTCACGAACAGACAAGTAGTCATTAAATTGATAGATAAACCTTAACCATCACTCTATCAGAGACTTGAGTGTAATAAACAAGTTCAAAGAAAAAATAATATGATGTATACTCCATAAGACACTTCAAAGTTATTTACACGAAACCTTGATATTATATATACATTACTCTATTCCACTCATATTTAAATTACGGTTTTTATTACAACATTAAAACATCATTCTTAAAAGCCCATTGCGTCGTTTAGACTTGACGAATTGCTAAATATTAGAAATAAAATAAGCAGCTGGATATTAGTAAATAACAAAAGATTGGGCATATAAAAGTATGAGCTTTCTGTTGTTTCAAGCTATTGTTTGGAAAAACCAAAATAATAAAGGCTTAGGAAGTATTACAGTATTATGTGCATTAACAACTACATATTTATAGGTAGAGAAAACCCATCAAAATGAACTTAAATTAAAATGGAAGAATCCTTAATAATAAAGCAAAAGCTGAATTATGCATTATGTATTGCATTGTTAATTACATATTAAATACTACAGAATTATGTATTACATTGTTAATTTAAATTTATTATGTGTTACATTGTTAATTTAAATTTATTATGTATTACATTGTGAATTTAAATTTATTATGTATTACATTGTGAATTACATGCTAAATATTCCAGAAATTGTTCCTACTAAGCAATAAATCAAAGCTCATGGAGATTTAATAATAATAACTATAATAATAAAAACAATAGTAATAATAAATTGGTTTATCTAATAAATTCAAGCATATCAAGGCTATTTCATACTGTTATTTACTACGGCAAAGCACCCGAGGGCTGTTTGCTTTAGGAAAGATGCCTTCGAGAGAACATCTTTGGAACAACTCTGGTTCGTATTTAGCTTACACGTAAGGAAAATCATATGATGCAATCAGTCTCTCAAGCATCGGAAACATATTTCACAAGTGCACATAAGTATTGCCACCGAGGAAGGGGTTTCAATAATGGACCAACGAATCTTCTGTTGCTCTTGGGACGCTGAATTTTTCAAACTGTGCATATTAGCGCATGTTGTTGTTTACATTTTCTTTTGTATTTGCTTCGCAGTTGTAAATTTATGGCATATAAATGCTGCTATCATTCAGCGGCCGGGCGGCTAAAGACTTCTGAATGTTAGCAGTTTGTCCTGCATCTGAGTTCAGACGAACGGGCTGGCTGGATGGTTGGTTTTGTGGTTTTTGCCATGTGTAACGTGAATACGAGCCCGATTTCCCTTAAAAAGTCCCCCACAAAGGCATCCCTTTGTTTAGGATGCCCACCAAAGGCCGAGCGGTAAAATCGTTGAACACTGGTAGGTTCGAATCCCGCGGACGGGCTGGCTGCATGGGCATTTTCGTGTTTTTTTCCATGTGTAACGTGTATATGAGCCAGTTTCCCTTACAAAGTCCTCCACGAAGGCATCCCTTCCCTTAGGCAGATAGCCCTTAGTGTGCTTTGTCATAATAAACTGAACCAAAACCACAGCCTTTTAGGCAGACAGCTCTCATGTGTTACATTATATTCAAATAAGCTAACCTAACCTAAGTATTCCCAGCTTAACCTAAGTATACCGCCCAATCGGTATAGTGGTTAGCGTCGCTGACTGTTGTGCCGAAGGGCCCAGGCTCGAATCTCAGAGAAGGCATGGATGTTTGTAAATGTATAGTGTCGGTGCGGCATGGCGGCACGCGGCGAGCCGAAAGTCCTCTTATGTGGTTTGGTGGAAGGGTAGATGGGTGGGAGACCCTCGGATCCGTCCCTGCTGGGGTGCTCTCCATCAAAACTGGGGGTGGAATTGAGCAAAATCGCACTGTCACCTGTAAGGTGCTCAAGGCTGTTGCCAACGGTAGGTGTATATTGAACGCTTCTTGCCACGAGGAATGTGGCGGACTTGGGCTGATGTTCCGGTCAGACAAGTGAGCATGTAACAACAACCTAATTTAGTACTGTTTTCCGGTTAGTGAAAGAAATCCATCGAGGATGTTAGGCTTTTATGAAGGGAAATGTAAAATAAAAGCATGATTTTAGTGTCTTTATTGATCGAAAGATTTCACAAAACTGTGATTAATTACTATGCTGCGAGTGGGTTTAAGAGAATTTTTGCAAGGTTGAGTGAAAACAACTATAGGGTAGACCAAAATAGCGCGAATCTTGGGAGCCAAGCATATTGTTTTATTTCATAGCATTTTAAACAGACCTTTGAGTGTTTTGAATTACCTAAAAATCCAAATCTAACAAAAATACAGGCAGTCATGAAATAGCAATAGGTGAACTTTGTTGGCTCAACCTCCGACGATTCAATACACTATTGTCACCGGACCTAACATCACGACTTTCAGTAAGCTTGTTCTTATTTTAGTTTTTGCAAATGAAACTAATATCGTATATATATTATTTTTATTTATGTGCCTTATGTACACATTGTTTTTCTTTCTTTCTTTTTTTTTTTTTACTGTTTTGTATGTTTGAAGAGATGTATGGCATCATTTGATAGTTTTTTTTTTTTTTTTTTTTTTTTTTTTTTTAAAGTTTGAGAGCATATTGAAATCTTTTTTTTCTTCGGTGTAAATTAGTGGTAGTTGCTTCTTCCCTTTATATCATGTTAAAGGATACGTTAAAGGATTTACGAGAACGCTGCACATTCACAAAGCGAGGGAAAATTGTAATTAAATTAGCAAAAAGGAACGTAGAGAAAAGTCAGTTATAGTTGGGATACCGCAGGTTTAAGTACTGTATATCGCAGGTATCGTAGGTTTAATTTTGTTGTATCGCAGTTTAAGCATTAAGCATAGTATACTGTGATTGTCTTTATGCTGCAGAGCAGGGGTTTCCAATCCTACGCCCACGGGCACCATGGCGCCCACCGATCGTTTAACGTGTGCCCACCGTTGGCGATCACAATAAAAATGTTTAGTTTTCAATAAAATTCTGCGTGAAAGTTTTCTCATTTTTAATGAAAGAGAAATTGCGTCCAACTCTAGTCAACTATAAATTCACCTTGAAAAAGTAAATGGTGGCCGCCGTCCAACAGATATTCTAGAATGTGCTCTTAAGAACAAAAAGTTGAGGACCCCTGCTGTAGAAGTTCTAAGATAATTTGACTTGTATAGAAAAATACTAAGCTTGTTAAACTGTTAAACAGTTGAGCAAAATATTTAGCAGTCTACTGTTAGTAGATTTCTGAGTATAAAAGTCATTAATGGCTGACCAGTAATCTTTAAAAAGCTTAAAATGCAATTTTTAAACGTTTACAATAATGGACTAATTTCGAAATCTAACGTAATTCTGTTAATGCTACATCAGGTAGGAGCAAACAATATCGATATTTGATAATATCGTTGCATGGCCTTGTAGCACGTAATTTGCAAACACATCGATTTCCATACTTTTATGTTACCTATATATCGACTTTATATCAGTTTGAGGTGTTTAGGAAATAAGCAGAAACCTCAGATTATAAGTCAGTTTTGCTGTTTTCTTCTTGTAAAGAGCCACTCAAATGGAAAAATCAATTACAGCTTTGCTAACACTTCCAGACACAATCTGTTTCAGTAGTTCCATCTGGATGTATTGATTCGATGAGTTCAAGATAGCAAGCGAACAGGCGAAATTCCTTTTCCTCTCTTCTGTCTCGTTTGTTGGTATAAATATTAGCTTTGGGTAAATAGCCTTTATTAAAATGTTTGTTTTCGTACCAGGCCAGAACAGGTATCAAGCTGCGAGGTCACAAACAAGTAGATTTAACGTGATAGTTACCCCACCGGACGAGAGTAATTTAGGATAAAATAAGTAAAGAACTAAATATTGTCTTTTTTTAGTAATCAAAATTCAAAACCATATTTATGCAGATAACTTTGTACTTAAACGGAGGTATCGCATTACAAGGAGGTATAGTATTACATTCGTTACAATCGCAATATAACAAGTTTACAGAGCAAAGTTATAAATCAGAAGTTCAGAACCAAGTATCGATCCGAAGGTTAAGAAAGTAAACTGTGTTGTGTATCGTTGTTGTGTTTTTGATCCTTTTTGATTCTGTGTGCTTTCAACATTTCATATTTTACTGACTATAAATAAATAGCTTGACGAAAGTGAACAAGCGAAAATTCTGCAGAGTCGTTAGGTTTTAGCTGGGCAGGAAACAAGAAAAAACAGCAGCACCCTAGTCGGATTTTTAACTCTGGACCTCCCGACTGCTAGTTAGATATGCTTCCAATTTACTACGGAGACATGCAGCAAGGAAGGAGAAAATTCCTTACTTTATCCCCCCACACTTAAAGGAAGACTTGGGATTAGGGGACCCAGTTGTCAAATCCAGGTTATGATTAATTATGATCTATCACACTTTTGTTTGGGCGCAACCTTTTTAAAAAGAAAAATTTTCAGCCTTCGGGAACACAGCGGAGTTGCTAGTGTTCCACAGCTTTAACCACTCGATTATATTTGTCGTTCCTTATTTAAAGGGGTAAGTCGCTTTTTTCAGCAACTGGTTTCCTTTTCTGAAGATTAAACTTTTTTAAATAAGGAGGAAAATCGTAGAGCGGAACATTTGGTCGAAATGTGAACTTAACAAATGATAAATATGTAATATTTTTGCTTGCCAAGGTGAACATCAAATTCTGGTATTTCTTTGAGCTCTGTGCAGATGGTATCTCCCGTTCTAATTCGTCTCCATTCAATTTAGTTCGGCTTCTGTTTCCGGAAGCTGAATGGGCTATTGTATAGGGTTTCCGCGAATTTCCAATAAGTAATATAAACGTTATGAACTAGTTTCTTTAAACCATGAAATCTATGAGAATCGCATGCATACAGCCCATTCAGCGTCCGAGAACAGAGTCCGAGACGAATTGCCAATGTTTAGGGGCTTTAACCATTCGATCACTTATCAGCCATTACTTATTTTATGATTTTTTGAAGCAATCGATTAATTTTGGGGGAGATTTAAGCTTTTCAAAGTTAGGGGAAAACGCAAATCAGCACAGCTTCTAGACATGTAACCTTAATGAATATTACCCACGTAATATTTTCGCAGATATATTCGCAGATATATTCGTAATATATTGGCAAATAACAACTGTATATTAACAAGGATATAAAATTTTGCTATTTCACCGAGTCCCATGCGGATGATATTTCTTATAAGATTTCTCCGACTCGAGGGCGTGAATTGAATGCCCATTCCTTTCATTATCTACGGACGTATCTGCTACCATTACTTTCATTATTTAAAGTGCCAGTCGAAGGCCCTACCTACCTTTATGATCTACATACATCTAGCTTTTGTATTCGAAGACTGTTTTCAAAACCTACTATCATTTGAAAGATGCACAGCATCTTGTCACGTGCGATTCTAAATTCAGAACAAACCTGAAAGCTTCAAACAAATCATTCGCGTTTGAAACAAGCGTTTCAGGGCAAAATTAATTGGAGTTAAAATCACCATCTAATAAAATAAAAACTGATTTCAACCTTAATGATTAATCTAAATATATCGTTTAATCGTTCTCCGGGGAAAAATTCTAATTTGAATTGCAGATTTAGCGATTTCATGTAGCGCACATCAACTCGCACGCTTCGCAGTAATAGCTTCGTCTACTTCCTGCATTCTGGTATTTAAGAATTCGATGCAAGGGAAGAGATTTAAATATTTCATTCCCCATCTTAACGTTCTGATTCCAGCCAGATTTGGGGGTTAAAGCTGAGGGAACCAAACGTAATCTGGTCGAGATCTAAGATCACATAAAGTCTCCTACGAATCGACAGCTGAAGTTCTGACGCTGCCTGCGAGTTAGGGTTGAGCTGGTTACCATACGCTCAAATTCATTTTCTAAAATTCAAAAAATGGTAAAGAAGAGCAAAAACAAATAAATAAACGACGATCGCCTTTTCTATAAATTAAAGTTTCTAAAATAAAAATAAATCTATGCATGTAAAACAGCCTTTCATTTTAATAGTTTTCATAAACTTAAAGAATTATTAATTAATTTTTCGTTAACTTTTAAAATTATTTTGTTTTTCCAATCCAAGATTATCAAAATTTTTTGTCATTGTTGCTTTGTTAAGGAGGCATACTAGTTCTGTAATTCCATGTTTAATATTTATGGGCTTTGCACTATACTTACTATGCTATATTTGCTACAAATTGTACTTATATACAACACTTAACAAACATAAAATAATAAATACGACAGTACTAAATCGAACAGCATGATTAATTATCATATTGTTGCGTTTTCCTTTTCTGACACCAGTTCTTACGTTATTTCTTCCTTCACGTTCGTACGGAGTTTGTGTGGATTTGGAGTGAATAACGACGACACTTGATGAAGTATCGAAACACACTTTATTTATCAATATTAATCAGGACAGCTTCAAAACATTTTTACAGTCGTCGAAGATCTACTATAAACACGCTGGAACAATCAGCGACACAGCCTTCACACTGTCATGCAATAACGGTGGAAACAGCTTCCCTGAAAAGCACCAGAGTACAGCTCCCGACTCTGCTCGGTCATTCCGAGTACTCTCGAGACTCTCCACGCTACAACTCGCAATGCACTCGATGCCACACAGAGCACAGCTCCTGACTCTTCGGTTCAGTGGTTCCCGGAGCTTAACACACTCTCTCGACGATGCACTAACCGCGATACACTAAGAGACTCTTCGATGCACTCGACGACCAACTCGGCGCTAGACTTCGAGACACTCGCTCAATGACTGACTATCAGCTCGCTAGACAAGGCACACACTCCAACTCGATACTAACTAACTCCGCGTACCAGCAGGGTTTATATAGCTTTTGCCTTATGTTCGAGCAATTCTGGGCTAAACCGGTAAGAATTAGTTCCAGAAGGTTCTTCAACCGTCCATGGTATGTCGCCAAATTTGGCAATCCTGCCTTTCCATCCCATTTATGACAACCTTAAACCTGCTTTGCGGGGAAGCTATCTCAACGCGCCTGTACATTTCGTAACAATATTATTGTACTGAATTTATTGATTAGTATATTACTATTGTATTATTATTATATTATTATTGTATTATTATTATATTATTGTTATATTAATTATTGTGTTATTATTAGTATGTTAATTATTCTATTTTTATTATTATTATATTAATTATTGTATTATTATTATTATTATCAATGCATTTGTTAAATTATGGCAAAGTACACTTGGATCAACTTAAGGGAAATGATGCCGTCATGGAGGGGAAACCACTTCCATGAAGCTAACCCGTTCGCCAGGATCTGTATCTTGGTCGACCTCTTGCATTATTATGGCATTATTACATTTGTTATATTCATTTCGTATACTACAAAACAATGCAATGATTTAACCGTATGAGTTATTTTATATATATAAGAGTAAAGCGGTTCAGAGCATTACAGAAGATTCTCTGTTTCTAAAAAGAAATCGGAAAGTTTGAATTAATAACCTAAAAACGTTATCTCGTCTTTAAATTAATATCTAAAAACGTTAAAACATTTCCGATCAAAAATTTTAAAATACATTGGTATTTATTCTTGGCAAGAGTGGTGGCAATCATGTAAAATGAGAATCATCTTGCTAAACTGATGCGAGTTTTGTTTGCAACGTTTATGTTTCATTTAAGCGAAAATTTTAATCCGTCTTACTATTCTGTTTCGATTCAAACTAAACAGCACCATAGAAAAAATAAGAATTTGAGCGCTATCGTAACGTTTCAAAATAAGATTACATGCAGACTTAGTTAATCTGAAAATCTTTGAGAATAAAATTTCCGACAAATCTCAGATACTGTTATTTCTTATTTCTGAAAACTTTTAAAGAAAGAGGAATGTTTTGCGTAATTTAGATATATAACGGCACAATTAAGTTTTTCATTCATTAAATATACCTCAAAATTTAATTAAGAACTGAAGTTTCTGGAAGTTATAGTACAAAGCATTCTGCATAAGTCAGCAATAGCTTATTTACTTTAACTGTTTAATTAAAAAAGTTGTAGACTAATACAAACATGACAAAGCTAAGTTACTTATTATTGTTATTATTTATCTTCCGGATCTTTAAATATGTACTGAAGTCAAGCCCACAAATTAATTATACCAAGAAGAAGAGAGTGCTTTTCATTCGCCAAGATTTTGGGTGTTTTAATAGGCATAATTAAGTTTTTCATTCATTAAACATACCTCAAAAGTTAATTAAGAACTGAAGTTTCTGGAAGTTATAGTACAAAGCATTCTGCATAAGTCAGCAATAGCTTATTTACTTTAACTGTTTAATTTAAAAAGTTGTAGACTAACACAAACATGACAAAGCTAAGTTACTTATTATTGTTATTATTTATCTTCCGGATCTTTAAATATGTACTGAAGTCAAGCCCACAAATTAATTATACCAAGAAGAAGAGAGTGCTTTTCATTCGCCAAGATTTTGGGTATTTTAATAGGCTTTTGGTAGTTTCGTCCCTATTTTGATGAAGAAATCCCCGGGTTGGGGAATCCAAGACTTTCCTACCCCCTTTTTCCCTATTACCAGCCTCTCGACGGGTCTTCCTGCTCTACACAATAATGTTCCCTTACCGTAAAGTTAGTATACATTTACAAGCATCTCAGGTTCGAAACCGTGTTCAGCGATACAGCAGCAGGTACCGCTAACCGCTACATCGATTAGGGCAGCGGATGCGTTATTTCTCTTTTTAGGAATCATTTATGACAGAAAAATCTAAAATGTCCTTCCCTACATACTTTATTTGTTCTTAGAAATGAAACTTAGTAAGTTAAATATTTAAATTTTAAATAAAAAGTCTTAAAAAATTTAAATAATTTGATTGCGTACTTTTCCAGAAAATATTTAAGTTTGTTTTAAAATAAATAAAGTTATCCGAACCGTATTAAGTTTATTGCTGAACACCTTCGGATAATTACAAAGATACATAAATACAAATTCTTTCACGTTTTCCAATTACAAATATATGCAAATAATTGCATGACATAAGTTTATTTCTGCAAGTGTTGTGCTTACAGTGCTTATAAAACAAAACTTAGTCAAAGCTATAATTTTGAGCTAAGTTCAAAAGCGTGAAGGAAAATTCAATTGCTGAAAACTATCCGACTTATGATTTATGATCTTAACAGTGATAAACTAGTAAGAAGCTATTTTCAAGCAGAGGAGAGTGTTGAAAAAAAAAATAACACATTGGCAATTTGTCGAGAAAACAACATAAATCACTCTTGTTTATTATATAAGTCATTCATTCCGGTCCTGTTTTGATAAAACAGACTGTTCTGCGCCCTTTAAACCATAGTCCTTTCATGTTTCTTTCCAAATTCAAATATAACTTTACAAATTTAAAATTATGCTTTTTTTTTTGCATAATTCTGATCAGTTTTATAATTAAAACCTTATATTTGGTTTTCAGAGATCAGCATTTTTTAAACTGTTTTAAAAAACCCGTGATATGTACAAACGTAGCGCAGTTACACTTAATACGCCAGTGTTTTTCACTAAATCGTTAGGAACTAATGCAATTTGTAACAGTCTAAGAGTTCGAAGATGTATTGCGTAAAACCTACACATATTTCGAATATATTTAGATAAATTCATTTAAGTCATAGATGCTTAAAACACATGTAAAGCAGATAGCAGCCTTTTTTATAAAACGTGCACAAAAATGGGACCAAATCTGTCCCCAAAACGTTTCACATTATCGATCCAGTGCCATTGTAACGTATAAGACATGATCTGGGCCCCCAAGGCTCATATTTTGGAAATTGCTATTCTTATCAGAGTTGGTATAGGCAATATTCTAGAAGGCTCCAAAGCAGAGGGCCCCATGCTCTATTATGACGTCCCTTAATCAGTTGCACAATGCACGTGAGGGCTATCCGTCTAAGGAAAAGCTGTTCTCATGGAGGACATCTTAAGAGAAGTTAGCTCATATTCGCGTTACAGTGTTTTGCCTCATACAAGGCAAAATTAATGTATATACAGACAGAGCTAGACACTTAGCAAACAGGAGACGTAACTTAAGTACCGATAAATAAGCCACAATATACTGAAAATATATTTTCTTTACAGTTTTCTAAATGTTTTCCCATCTTTAGCACACTATACGGTGCCTACTAGACAATATGGTTCAGCAAAAATTGTGACAAATAATTCAAGAACTCTCGTCCTTAAATTCATAACAGTTATCCTCATTAGTAAATACGGGATAGTTTTCCTTAGAAATTCTTCCATAAAGGCCTTCCTTCTTATAGTCAGATAGCCCTAGTTCGCTTTGTGGTGAAAAATAATCCAATTCTCGTCTGTTAAAACATATAGACATGATTTTCTCGCTTTAAAATGTTGGGTGGCCTGTCTTAAAATCTTAGTACTTACTTTCCCAAAGTAATATGATATAGTATATAAATAATTGAGTGGAATTTGACGTCTTATAAAATTTGCCATTTCTGCAAAACGCAGGTCAGCGATTGTTGCTTTGTTTGTCTCATGGGGGAACGTACACGTCATCCGAAGGATAAAAATGCTTTAGTGAAGGTTTCTGTATGGAAAACTGGCTCATATTTAAGTTACGCATCGGAAAACCGATAAAGGAACTATACCTAAAAAACATGTACATGGTATGCAGCCATCTGTTCACGTGGATTAGAACTCAGGTTGAACAACCATTGTCCAACACTCTTAACCACACAGTCACTGGTTTACAAAAGCCAAGCAATTTAGTACGTTCTAAATCATCACATAATCACATAATACACTGAATAAAAATTAAAATAATCAAAGGCGTACAATATACCAATAAACTAGCGTGGAAAATTATGCTAATATTTAAAAAATTTTCAGAACCTAGCGTTAAAAAGCTTGGACGGGGATACGCGAGGGAGAAAATAAGAAAGGAAATACGATAATATATTTTAGGGGTCATCATAGTACACTTGGTTCCATTTTGTGTCCGATGTCTTAATAATTAACAATTCCTTTTTTATAATTCTAATAGTATTAAAAAATGTAGTTTCCTAAATAGGCAGAATTGTATCAATTCCTGAAATTCGTAGAAATTAATAACTGACAGTTGTTGATACAGAGAAGATTGGACTAAAGATCTCAAAATAGCTTTCAGAATGCTCGAATAAGAAAAACAGTTAGCAAATATATTCTTTTACAATAGGTAGTGTCGTTGTAAAACTCAGAATGATAAGAAGGACATGCTTATCAATTGATATTAACAAACTCTGAACGCAACTGAAATACACTGGTGCTTTCATATGGTCCAACAAAACTACCGTTGTGAAAGCTGCGTAACGTTAAAAAAATATAAAAGAGCTGAAAATACAAAATATTTGGCTTTTCAGCTCTTTTTGCTAAGTTTTCAATTACTTTTACTTCAAAACATATTTCATTACTGAATGGCAGTTGCTGCTGATGTAAAGTTCCTAACCAGACATACCGAGGGTAATACGACCCATAAACACTTGCTTCCGAAGAGGTGATTAAAGATCTGATTATGTCTGATCAGATTTGCGGTAATCACTGTTCGTGCAGTGAGTGCTCCCTCGTTCATTCCACTCTCTTCAATCGCTAATACCGGCCGCCAGTCAGATGATGAGAGCGCTAAATGAGCAGAGAACCTAACCACTCTACGCACTCTAAACATCGTTTCTAAATGATACGGCCTCATCTTCGTTGACATTGATGTTGAATAACTTACTTAGCGGATTCAAATCATTTTACATCCAACTGAATGCAAATTGCTCTTTTCTCTTGCTGGGGGAGTTATCTGTAGAACTGGGTGCCGAAGTTAGCAGCTTACTGCTTTACAAATGTCTGAAAATTTCTTCTTCTAAATATCTTATTTATAAACTTCAATTTGATATGAAATATAGCAAAGACGGAACTTATGTATGCTCATGGACAGCTCATGGACATCTCAGTCCCCGTACCTTCAATGTTTTAGGCGATAGGTACGAAAATCGCGAAATGGACTTCAAACCAAGCTGTAAATTTTATGAATATTAATGACTAAGTTAAGATGATATCGACACGTGGTTAAACGATGCTACTACTACCTAAATTAACTGAGTAAGAATAATGGAAGGAAATATTTGCCTCAGTTCGGATTAAAAAGTACACGTGATAAGATTCGGTTTAATTTTGAATGCTAAGTAATTAATTAATAATAAATAATTAAAAAGAACTGAAAGCTTTCAGATTTTACATTACTCCCAAAGACGCGTTTTTTTTAACATTTTGTATGTTACCTTTATTTATTAAATATCATGTTCTTCGCACTTAAGCCATAAAATTCAGTTCAAGAGCGATATTGCATAAGAATTTTAAAATGAGCATATCTTTAGAATTTCCGATACTCAATCTCGCACGCTAGAGATAAAAATGTTTTTTCTATACAACGTTGCCATTCCTCTCTTTGAAATCCTTGAGATTGTTAATCAAAACTTCGTTAAAGTTTTACAAAATATGAAATCGATAATAAAACGAATTCCAAATTTCAAATTTGTTTGTTTATCAATTTGTTGATTTATCAGAATGCGAGAAACATACATACATTTATGCAGATTCTTCATTATTTAATTTCTTTAAATATAATAGAGGGCGATAATATTTGATGACAACAATTTGAAAAGTGAAACAACACTTGTAGTGATTCAACTCTCTCAAAACGAAATTAACAGTCCATTATCAATAGATGAAGATATGCTGCAGGGTAGCCTGCATAGACATCATGTTCACAAAAGTCCTTACTCGGCCTTTATTTTCGCATCGTTGGTCGAAGACATATACTTCCAATAACAAAAGCATTTTAAGTGACACGAAGGTTCAGGTTTCGGCATTTTTAAATTAAAAAAGTTAATTTTGTAGAAATAAACGAAATATAACTTTTTACACGTGCTTGCACCCTATACTTATATTTAGGAAAATGTTACACTTCTTCCTTATACAAAATAAAAGACAAAAAGTTTGATTCCCGTAAGGCAAAAACCGACCGAGATATTTGGTATAGAAATCTGGAATCAAATTCAGGGGTCGAACACAAATTAAAGAGCGAAATATTTTAATTTGTACGTTACTTAAAAAAAATTCTTTTAGAAAAATGTTTTTGATGTTATGATATTACATGGCGAGCAAATATAATTCCCTCCCCCTTCCAAACAGGAGATACTATTTACAGAAGCTTATAGAATTCGTGTTCTAGAAAACACTGGCAGACCGGTATTGGTGCCAACTCATATTAATTACATTAATTAAAATTAAAAAAATTTGTACTTTAATGAGTTTTTTATATTACTGGATTATGATTCTAAAGTAATCAAACTTCATGAGAACATTAATAATTAACTTTAGACTTTGAAAACTTATAAGCTACTTGTGCAGAAATTCTTTCGGCATACCAAATGTAACAAAATTATGAAGAAAGACACTAGTAAATCACAAAAGAATATCCTTGAATAATATTTAAGGGGTAAAAAAAATCCAGAGGTAATTATTCTAATTTATTTCTTAACAAACCCCCCACAGTGCAACCTATAAAGGACGTGAGATATGGCAAATTTTGGATTTAAATATCTCGGCCAATTTTGATCGCACGAGAATCAAACGTTTAGTGTTTTACATTTTATAAGGAATGGAAACTTTTCTTACATATAAGTATACAGACCGAAAGAACGTATACAAATATAGATTTCGTAATTTTTACAAAATTGACTTTAACTCTTTGTTTCATTTAAGAGTTGTTTTCATTTCGGTGAAAGTTTAAATCTATTTCTTTCAAACATCTGAAATGCCCATGCATACGAATTTTTTGTTAGAATGGATTTACTTTTCCCTACCAAGCAGAAGGCTACAATGTTAACAATAATCTACTTAAGTAATTATGTCTTTCTTTGGAAAACTAAGTATGGTTTCACCCGTTATGTGCAGTTTCCCCTTAGGGCAGGAGTGCAACTGTGAGCATCAATAGCTAAACGTTGACGCTAAACAAATTACACATTTAAATAAGAGAGTTACTTAATCACTTCAAAAGAATAATTGGCATGAATAATTAACTCATAGGCTTAAACAACTCATAGGATTTTATCTGAGATAAACTAACTCATAGGCTTTAAGCTGAGAATAACCACTAATTGGCAGTTTCTGTAAAAGCGAGGCCTACCTAACGAGGGAGAGAGATGTCTTCCTGGAGGACTTTTTAAGAGAACCGTATGTAAGAAAACCGGCAAGACTGCGCCTGCCGTTGGCAAGAGCCTTGGACACCATACAGGTGACAGAGCAACTTTTCTGAGTTCTGCCTCCCACATTTGAAGAAGAGCACCCGGCGGTGACTGTTCCGAAGGTCACCCATCCCTCTTCCCCTACTACCAACCTCTTGAGAGGACTTTCGGCTCGCCACATACTTAGAGCACTCCCCTGCCGTACAGACACTATACATTTACAGACATCCATGCCTTCTCCAGGATTCGAACCCGGGTCCTTTCGTACAGCAGTCGGAGTCTCTAACCACTATCCCGGTTGGGAGGCAGTCGTTACATTTAGTATCGGACTAGAGAAACAGAGGCGACTTAAAAAAAACTTTTCATAAATTCCTTGTGTAAAATTTGTGTTATTATATTCTTTTTAGTTTCCATCTCCATAAGATTCGAATCTCATCTTTGCAAGCTATATTACAATCTTAAGGGATTTATTATAAATTTTAAACTGAACTGTAAACAAGTAACTCGTATGATAAGAAAGAAGTGTTTAAGACGGCTTATCTAAGCATCCATTTTTTAAAAATGTGACAACAGAATTTGATGAAAAAGTAAAAGATGATTTAAAAATTGGGAATTGAAAAAAATCAAATTTTATCAAATAAAGATGAAGATTTTTTGGAAAATTTATTAGAAAATGTAAGTTTTACGAGAGTGGAAGTGCCCTCAAGTTAAAAAAATAATAAAGATATACTGTGTTTTAAGATGGTTCCCCAAAGTTCAGGTGGAGTAAAATCCGATCTTCACAAATGCGTCACTGGCAGCAAGTTTAACGGTTTAAAATTACAGGGAAATTATTAGATTTAACTCAGATTAATATAAAAAGAATCTATTGAAAAACAGGTATCGCGAATAATACAAAACAAGCAATTCTAAATCGGAGAAATAAAAGTTCATAAATGTTTTTTCATATTTTATAGAGCCGGGAGACTTCATATAAAGATATATTTAACAAAGCAAGCAGCTCTGATTCTTCAAACTGGTTAAAAAAATATAGATTTTTTTTAAACAACGCTGCAACATTCTGTTGATATATTCTGCATCGCCAAATTTAATGGCATGCAGTCTGTCGATTTTCCGCTTTACTGCAGCCCAGATGCAATCACTATTTCTCATATTCGGAAAACATGTATGGATCCCGTTTGGGTCACCAGGCCATCTGGATGCTTTTTCTTGATGTTCAGTTTGATTTACGATAATGTTACTGAATCAGATTGCATCCGTTTAAGCTCATTCGACATTTGTTTCCAGGTATTAATTTTTTGTTTACATTCTCTGTTTCTGTCCAAACTCAATGAAGGAATTTATTTGGCTTCTAGGGAGAGGAGCTTGAAATGCACGCTTTAAGTACTTCCCCATTAATGCACATTTTTTTTTCTTAATTTTATTATTTTGCTCATCATCATCAGAAAATACGAAAGCAAACTTTGAAAAGAGTAAATCTGCGAAGTCTGTAAAATTTTAATTGACAATATGAAAAAGACTTGGAGTGAGGTTCTTTTATTTATTTGATTATTTTTTTTGTAAGGGACAGAATTATGAAATAATAATTATTAAAAGAAATCACATAGTAAACAAATCACAAGCGAATAGCAAAATTAAAAAATACGCAATTACTCGTAAGATCGCAAGGTGAATAGGAAATCATAACTTAAAATTTTAAGAAAAAGTAAAGGAAGTGCACCTACAGAACTAAAAGCGGTTTTGGGTTGGCGTTAATTTTAATACTATAGCTGACGGATAATGGGCAGAAAGTTATATTTATATAAGACTATAGCATTTATTAGTGTAACAATAAATACTGTAAGGTTTATTTTAATTAAAAAAATTTATATTAATTCTTTTCCGTAACTTCTATTTCTTCCGCCAGCCTCACCAGAATGCAATTAGGTGGAGTTTAAATGAATGAGTAATTTAAGGAAAATTTGTCAATGGGCCAGGAAAGCGATTTCTCTGATGAACCGCGTAGTCGCCCGATCTAGTTTTGACGAATGTTTTCTGGTAATGTCTAGTGCTTATACTTAGAAGTCGTGAAAAATTTCGAGCCATGGTGCTGTGATATTAAATGTACTTATTGTGTTATACATGCTTGAACACTCTCTATTCCTAAAAACCCTTCTGTCCAAGGATCGGTGAATAAGTTAAGTTTTTAAATTTTTCCTACAAACAGTAAAATTATTAAACTTGTAGCTTAGTTTTACAAGTTCAGAGGAGTAGATTTCAAGTCAAAATGCGAAGACGTTAAGTCATCCGTAGCACAGTGTACTCAAACCAGTTAGGGTTAACTTTACATCGCAATAAAAAAAATAATTAAAAAAAAAAAAAAAAAAAAAAAAAAAAAAACGTGAAAAATCATATTATTTATAACCAAAAGTTCATGCGATTAAAAAAATATTTATTTATCATGAATTTAACCTAAAAATATCGTAGACTTAAAGCAAAATGTTGTTAACTGTAGAAATAGTAAGCTAATAGCTATTTTTTTATCTTTTATTATATTAGTAACTGATTATTTTTATTAATTCCAACAGTACACGAAAAAGTGACTTTTAGTGACTCAAACTGACTCTCTGAATTTTAGATTTCCATATAGGATCACCCTGGAAAATTCTTGATTTCTCTCATTTGTTTAATAAAAAATCATGGAGATATCTTAAAGGCTTCATTCTTCAGTATGTGCTTAAATTAAGAATTAAATAAAAAAACTTTTATGAGAATGTTTTGAATCTGCTGTTTACTCGAGTTCCTCCGAAACGACACTAGTAATGATTGTATCCTGTTTCAATATAAATTATTTCCGTTCAGGGTATAGGAGATTTTTTTCTGAACAAGTTATTTAAAAGCTTAGTTATAAAGTGATCTTCGTAGTTCTAATTGCAATGTGTGATCCATATTCAGCCTCAGACTTAGACTCGGAAGAGCAAAATCTAGCCGTTTATCTATCAATTGTTCCAAATTCTTAGTCTGTAGGTCTTATGTTTCAAACTATTAGGCAATCCTTGCTATCAGTCAAAGCAAATGTTTAAGGAAAATACGTAGAGTACATTTAAAAACTACTCTAAAGATAGATAACAGGAAGTGTTGATGCAAAGAAAAGAAATAGGCAACTGAAAAGGAGGAAGAAAAATTATTAAGTAGATGATTCACTTTCAAAATATTTAGATATTCAAAAGAAAGCAGTAGATGCTTTGAAGCGTATATGAGCGATTTAGGTTTGATTGAAGAAGTAAGTTAAAAAGCTACTTAATAACAAAATGTCAAGATATTGCTCTCAAAAATACTTTCAGACAGTTATGCACTACTTACTGTGTGTAGTACGTAAATATCCATTTTATATTGGAAAGGTCATAAAAGTGCAGAGCAAGGAAGTATGTGCACAATTTCTTTCTAGAAGAATTTTAAAATTTCCGTTGGGTTAAGTTAGACAGAATAGAAAATAAATCCATTCAAATATTATATATATATATATATTTGCAAGGTATTGATCCATTCCACTGGATGCTGAAACAATAACTATTGCTGACCAATGCGTCCCTGCATTCTTTGGGTGGTGAAATTCAAGAGCGATCTGTGAGATATAAAATGAATTTGTAGTATTTACGCCCACTATTTAGACTACGCAATATTTGCCTTGAATTATAATGTAAAATTGCAGTTACATAATTTAATTTTATTATTTTAACACTTTTCTTAAAAATAAAATTAATATGTACTCCATTTGTATGAAAAAGAATACTAACGGATAATTGTCACGAAAGTGACAAAACTAACCTCAAACTTGGGTAATTCTTTGTCTGTATAAACCTGCGATTATTCAAATTACATGTCCATTTATACTGATTTAAAATTGAAAAATTAAAGATGTCAGAATCGGAAACATTGCCTTTAATATCTGTTGTTACTACAGAAGGTTGCTGATTAGCGACAGAGAATAAGTAATGAGAACTGGATTAATCATCAAGCAAAATAAGCACGTGCTTCGAGCATCATGGTAAGGGGGCACTACAAAAAGATAATTAAGAACTCAAGGAAAGTGGGCACTACAAAAATTTCCCAATGCCAATTTTACCATGGTATGGCGCAGCTAAATCAAGAACGAGAGAGAAGAAATAGGAAAAAGCAAGGCGTAAACTTATGTGGATGCACCAAAATGTTTTAAGTGGTTAGGGCCTGTAGATGTCTTGATCCGATGCTGCTGATGATCTTGTCTGCTATTTGTAAGTACTATAATGACTAGTATTTAGAATGAGATATACCTCAGCAAGTTTTCTCTCGTACCAATCGCATGAATAAGGAGTATCGAACATTTTTTTTTCCTCTTATGTAGCTGAACTACTTTCAAGCAAGTTTTCGATGAATCTAAAAAGAAATTCAATTTTACTTCAATAACACAAAATGGAAAGCTCTCTTTTTTTTCGGAAAAATTAAACAACAGAATTATTATTTATTTGTCTAAGTATGTAGCCCATTTTACATCAATTAAAAAAACAACGAAATTAATTTTCATTCGCATACACCCAAGGCTCAACACTGAAGATATTAAGAAGACTCAGCCTTTAAAGTAATATACTATCTTTACCATTAACAGCTGCAGACTGCATATTAGCCGAGCGTCTAACCTAATTTACATGCGGTGCCGACTCATCTAAATAAATTTACACGCTTTTTAAAGTCTGTAGTTTGCTATATTACCCATATAACTAAATTAGATGTACGTTCAAAAGCCATATTAGTTTTTATATGATTTAAAACAAAAAGTATATAAGAAACTAAAACATAAACAAATAACTACAAACTAAATGCTAAGTGGCTTAGAAAAATAGCGAAGGATCCATATTATTGCACTCCGGATAACTAGAGTCCCGTTGCATTTATTATTATTTCCACCCTTTCAACTTGTACGTTATTTGAAATTCACGATTGTAAGTATTCAGAAAAAAAAAAGAGCACTTGTTTCCAAGTTTTCGGGTAGCATTAATTAGAGATTCTTAAAGTGTTGTCTGCAGCACTTGGTTCAAAAAACACATTAGCATTATTTACTTGGGTTAATTTATTTCCCAGACACCGTATGCATGCTCCTGGTGAGTCGGCGCGTCATTTTGGGGAAAAAGCGCAATAAATATCACAAGAAGTTAAACAATCCTACAGAGTTGAGGAATGATCAGAGTTAGGCTTAAGAACAGAATCATTCTCCTCAACTTTAAATTGTCGGCAGCTGCATACCTTATGGTATTTAAGAAATAAGTGAGACGAATCGAAACTGCTTTATCAGCTGTTTATTATAAAGCTGATCTACTCATTAACAGTTTTTCAAAAAATACACGCGGTTGAGATTTATAACAACAAACAGCTCATGACTAGTTTATAAGAGCTCACCAATAATTCTGGAGGTCTAACAATATTAGAAGCCTTCCAAACATCCGGTACATCATACTGAATATGCTAAGTAAAAATATCAAATAGCCTGAAGTTTACTGTGCATTGATGAACTCCTTCATAAAAATGTTACAAAAGTTAATAATGAGATATGCAGTACTAGGTGTGTAATACTGCATATCTCATTATTAACTTTTGTAACACTTTTATGAATGCGTTAGTAAAAGTTAATAATGAGATATCATTCATAAAAATGTTACAAAAGTTAATAATGAGATATGCAGTATTAGGTGTGAAAGGAAAAAATATTTGACCTTTCAAAAATTTGTCTTTCAGTGCAGGGTTGAATTCAGCCGATATTCTCAATTTGTGAGTGAAATTGTGATTTGAGCTCGAGCCCCCAAATAAGATCAGCTTGAGCATTTTAATTAATTATTTAACTATTTATTACTAGTTTTATTTAACATTATTTATTTATTTCTCCTTTATCTATATACATTTCATTTCATTTTACTTTAAATTATTTATTACTTTATTTTATTTATCATTTTTACCTAAACTGACGGCTTTTGGCGCTTCTAATTTTAGAAATTAAACACTGTTTTAGGAAGATGAGAAATTATAGACGAATAATAAAACAAAAAACAAAAAATAATTGTTAGTTGTATGGTGATCTTCCAAATTATATTTCTGATTGCCTGTACGTATTCTGTATTTCCAGCTTATTTGAGTACTAAAGTACGTCATAGAACTCTTTTGTTTTCGAATCTGTGGAGGGAAAGGAAACGTTATACAGAAACACGTCTTCTGAATTTCTAATTCATTAAAGCATTGGAAAACTTTCAAGATCCGATTTGTACGGCTTTACGTATGTTACCTAGCTAGCAGATGTGAGGCCAATAGACTCTGGTAATTCGTCTCAGATTAGCATAAAACAACAGAAATAGTAACCTACAGAGGTTTTTCGGGCTTTTCCCTATGTACAACGTGTATGCAAGCCAGTTCTCATTAGAAAGTTTTACATATAAGCATGCCTTGCAAAGCAGATAGCTTTCGAATAAGTAATCTAACTTTAAATTACAATATGTAACTAACCTTAAATTATAAATGTAGTTTAATTAACAATGCTTAATTACAACGCATAATTTTATCTTATAATAATTTGTGAGGATTTATTTATTTAGTTTTATTAATAGTTAAATTTTAGTTAAAGCAAATTGCCTTTCATTCTCGTTTTCAGCCAGAATTAATCAGATAGCGAGAGTGTATTCAAATTAGGAGAGAGAGAAGAGCTATTTAAGCGAAGCTTTTGGAAAGTGTTTTAGAGAAGGTTATGCCGTTATTTGAAAATAACGTAGATCATTAAAAAATTTTCAGAACCTTGTACTATAAGAAAGCTGGGGGGGGGTAATAGGCGAGTAAATATAGTACTTAGGGTATGAGTTTCAGTGATTCATTTGGCACCAATCTCTTATATTGTTTTAGAAATTTATAGGTAATAATTAATTTAATACTTTTTCAATGCTAGAAGAATTTGTTCTGAAAATAGGTACACTGTATATTGTATTTAACATTTATAATGATTTCATTTATAAAAGGATTTCGTATTTGCTATTTCTGTATAGTGAATTTACTCTAAGCTTGCTATATGTGATTCCTAAAGACATTTATCTTCAATAAAATTGGCATTCTAGAGAAGTTACGTTTTCTAAAGTTATGTCTACTAAGTTATGTTTAGTTACTTTGCGAAAAATACTGGTTAGTTTTGAGAAGTGTTTAACGGAGGAAGCTACTCAAAATGAGGCGGGTTCACTGTAATTCAATTTTTTAAAGAATTTAAGTTATTCTTAATTGGTTAAGATTAGTTATTATAAAGAAATGTAACTAAAAGCGTTATATAGCACATTTTTAAAACATCTATTAAAGTAATTTTTATAAACCTTTTTCAGAGCATGATTAAAAAATGTCATATTTTCCCTTTATTTAGGATACATACTTTACATGTGTTAAGAGTGAAAATCCATGCTTTCATTTTTTTTAATCAAAAGACGAAATTTTATGAAATGTTATATCGTGTTATTTTAAGATTAATTCTTTTTTTGAGATTTTTTGTAAAGGCTATGAATTAAATAATAAATTATTATTCTGTACTTTTATTATTATCATATTATTTGCATCATAGTGTTTATTTATAGGTACTAGTAAAATATTTTCACGATAAAATTATAAATTGAATAAACTTTCTTAATTGACTAAATAAATATGGTATAAAGCTTGTTTTCTTCTGTTGTCACATGTATATTTCACAATTTTGTATATAAATTTCGACATTTATAACAAATGGGAATACTTTTCTAATATCACATTCTAAATTGGATTGAAATGAAACTTTAAATAATTTGTGTATAAAAAAAGGCAATGCCACATTTATGTTTTTCATTGAATCATACTTATTTGTCATTAAGCCAAGATTTCATAATAATATAAAGGAAAAAATATAAATATTATTAGACATTAACACTAAACTAAATTAAGAAGTAAATCATTGCCTTCTCTGAAATATTTAAAAGTATTTATTTTCTTTTTATAAAACAAGATTAGAAGCAGATAACGGACAAAGTGGTAAGGCAAAGTCTGTGACACTTTTTCTGGAACTATCTAGTATTAAATGTGCAATATGTGTTGAAAATTCATACCTTTCATTTAGAAATTTATGGGAAATTTTGTTATGCCTATGCTTTAAATTTGGGGAATATTTAATTTTCCAATGCAAGAAATGTGAGAATTTCAAATTTTGAAAGGTGATAGTTTCATTTTTTTAGCACAGGAAGAAAATGAAACAACTTTTAAAGAAAGATAATTATGAAAAAACGAAAAGCCGGTTTTTTGTGTAGCATGAAATATAAAAATAGTACTTCCTTTTTAAAGTGGCCTTTGTGTTTAGTTGTCAGAATTAGCAAATTTAATCTCACAAACCGTAATTTGCAATTTCAGATGTCACAAAAGACTTAAATGTAGTAGCTTTGTAGCAAACAAGTATCCGAAAATAAGTAGAAAAAGAAAAGATTTTTAATTTATGAATACTGAACTTTTTTATTACAAGTTTGTTGTCCATTATAACCTGTTAACAAAGAAGATTATTTAAGAATTAATGGAAATGCCGGCAATTTAAAATCAAGTAAATTGATTATCAAAGAGGCAGAAAATTTGAAGCTTTAATAAACTAGGTAGGTAGGTTTATAAAATGAAAAGCATTACAATTTCAACACATACAAATAAATGCATTTTAATTTTAACAAATAAATGCATAAAATGTCATTAAAAAGATTTAAGCTTATAATTACGGAATACATGTATAAATATGTAAAAAGCAACTGAGTAATCTGTGTACATGTTTTTAAAATGCTATCATTTATTCCTATCCACTATCGATTAGTTTAGTGTGCTTTTATTTTTTTAGCTTTTTATATATTTTTTAATTTGATAATTCGTTGTTTTTAATTAATTTTTTAACTTAATAAAATTTTAAAATTTACTAGGAATAATATAATCAAATAATTTTATGTAGTGAAATTCATTATTGAAAATTACAATGAACAATAATTTTAGATTTTTGCACTAAAGTAATTTGGTAAATCAGATACGAAGTGAATGGCATTTTTACAAGTCTTACATGTGAAAATTTATCTAACAGCAATATGTGTTTTCAGGATATGTACCTTGACTGTTGCGCCAGAATTGCTTCTTTTATACATGGAAATTCATCTGCTTATTTTGTACTGAAAATATTAAATTTTTCATATGAACAATTATAAGTTTACTGAAGTTTCATTCATAAAAGTTTCATCCAAAAACTTCATCTTATTTCATGACAATATAAACGAGAGTTTAATAATAGCGTAATGCACAACTTTTAAAAACTTCGACGTTTTAAGTTATAGCATAATGAGAAAAGCATTTGTACGATTTAATAAAATGAGAAGGTTTTTATGGATATAAAACATTTCAAGAAAAATTAATTCATTTGTAAGATTTTTTATGTGTTTTTCTTACCTTAGAATTAATTTCGAAATTTGATTAAATTTGAAAGTGATGACAAACTGATTAATTTTGGGTGCATTCTAAATACTAAGATTTATTACATATCGTGTTTGTAAATCTGTGGGAAGGGGGAGATAAAATGACAAACACCCGCACCAAGGAGAGACACACACATACAATGAAGCCCTACCCGGAAATAGAACAGGCATCCTTAACTTTACAGTTAATCTCCATTAACTACATACTCTCCAGAGTGGCAGAAATATGATTTTAAAGACAAACGATAAGGAATAGGAAAGGATTTATGGAAGAACGAAGCAACTGATGACGCTAAAAACAATTAGGATATTTTAATTTGAACGCAGAATTTATACATTTATATTTTGATATAGTAAGAAAATTTATACAGAAAACTATAAATATTTTCACATTGTCAGTTTTCAAGATTTTAACTCAAGTATAAATAAGATTCTTCTTGTACCATTAATTCAAAATCCTTGCATTTTTCAGTCTGTCTGAGAAAATTTCCCACCCTTTGATTAAACTTTTTTTTTTTTTTTTTTTTTTTTTTTTGTGCAATGACAACGCTGCACAGAGGGTTTTAGAAACAAATCAGTTGCAAGAGAGTCGGCAAAGATGCTTCGAAAGAAGGTGTTAACACATGTAATGAGCAGAGAAGGGTGAGGAGAACTTCGGAATGGCTGCTAAGCGTCCGCATAAATAATTGTTATTAATATCCATTAAAGGCGATGTACTGAAGCCGAAGATGCAAATGGTTCCGAATGAAGAAAAATACCATAAAAATGACACAAGCTGAAGGATTATTATTGGTTTTAAAGAGCCGATAATACCGGAGTGGAGAAAAATATTCCGAAATTTATTGAAGAGATACCGGTAAATGACCTCATTCATTAGCACTTAGTCGAGTAGATGAGACGCGTGCGCGGAATACAACTGCGTTTGGTAACTGCATTTAGATCCCTCCCCAAGGAACGGTGCATTGTTAATAACTCTCTTTTCTGATATCATGCGTTTCCTATTAATGTCAATTAAGCGGGATATTTGCATTGACAGCATTTTAAGCAATTACTGTTCCTAAGGTTTTCAGTACTAGTGGGAGAATGAAAAAGGAAGCGAGTTCATTGAATTTCGCAGATCGTCAGGGTGGATGGCACTCAGAAGCATTCCCAACCGAATATGGCTTAATGAAATGACATCAAGCACGGCATCCTTTTTAGTCGCTACCTCTTGTGATATCCACTGAGGCACAACACACAACGCGAATGGACTTTTATGACATTCTAGTGTGTATGTTGAAAGTTTTACAAACAAAAAGGCAAATTGAATAAAATCGATATCCGACTTGATGACGGTAGAATAATTTTAATATGCCTTCATTATTTACATTCTGTAAGCACAAATAAATAGACGCACTTTTTGAATAAAAGGACGATAACTGAAAATATCCTTTTGGCACTCTGCTATAAACTTTTTAAGCATTAATAAACTTGCTAGTAAGCTTTCAGCCTGCGCTTGTGCTTGACTTAACTTTATAAGATTAATTAATTTCTATCTTTCATTTTAAAATGTAAGACGAGCGACTCGTTTTCTGATGCCTCACCGGCGGCCAAGTGGTTAAAACAACTGAACACTAAGAATTCGACCCGGGCTCGATTCCAGCCGAATGGGCCATGATTGGTTTTCGTGATTTTTCCCATTTGTAACTTGAATATGAGTTCTTTTTCTCCATGAAAGTATTCCTTGCCTTAGGAGATGCCCTACCAATGGCGAATGGTTAATACCACAGTATACTGGTAGTTCGACCGGGTTTAGGTTCGATTCCAGGCAAACAGTTTGACTCTATAGTTGGTTTCGGTTTGGAAAACAACCAAACCACGTGCAATGTGAATATGAGTCAGTTTCCTTCAAAATGCCCTCCCCGAAGGCGTGTGTGTGTGTGATTATGGCAAAGCCTCAAGGGCTATCTGCCTAAGGGGGGATGCCTTCGTGGAGGACTTTCTAAGAGAAACTGGCTCGTATACACGTTACACATGGTAAAAACCACGAAAACGCCCATGCAGCTAGCCCGTTCGCGGGATTCGAACCTTGGACCGAACTACCAGTGTTCAGCGACTTTACCGCTCGGCCGCTGGTGGGCCCCCTCCCCGAAGGCATCCCTCCTCTTAGGCAGACAGTCCTCGTGGCTTTTCCATATTCAAATAACCCAATCTTCATCAGGCAGGCCTTAACCTCTGGACTGCTTTTCCGTTTTCAAATAACTAACCATTTTGGGACAATTATTTGGTTATTAATGATTAATCTTGATTTCAATAAAATATTAATAAAAGCGTCTGAAATGTTGTAAGAATTAGCATTCTATGTAAATGTAAGTGTACTGTATTGGTCTCAAAACTGAAAATTTCAAATCACGAACTGACAATAGGCAAAAATAACTAGGAAATCGTTACTAATTACTAATATTAATTATGTTTTATAGAATTTAATTATAAATGCATATGTATCATATGGAGATGGGTATACGACAAATATTTGACCTAATATTGTCGTCAATCACTTGCCTTGATGCAGAATAATCATAGTCTTTTGATTAGTAATAAACAAATAAATAAGTAACAAAAATTAAAAGCATTACTTATGGAAATGTAAAAGTGATAAACAAAATGTGTGCGTGTGAATAAGGCACATTCATCACCGTCTCAAAAGTATGCAAATATTTAACTCATTTTAGTATTATAAGTGCTGTATGAAACAGTTCGTATTAAAACATAACAGGGAAAAATATGCAAATTTAGGGAGTGGGGAGGGACAAGTGTAGATGTTACGTAAAACTCTATCGATTCTATGAATGAAGTCAGCTTTCGAAATCGAGACTTTCATGTAAACTTTAAGCCAATCTAAGTTCATTCCTCCACTTCCAGTTTTATATTTTACACAAGCGTATTTCTAGTCTATGAATGTGTAACAGTTATGTAGAAGGTATACCAACAAAATTTTATTTTGCATTTTCTTAATTGGGTCCTAGTCAATAAAAGCACTAATACTCGTAGTTTCGTCCTGGACAGAAATGAATGAATTCACTGATTAATCGTTTTTATAGTTTTAGTTATGTGCTGCGATATAAATATTATCCATATTCCTTTAGATAACCCTCCATAAATAGTACATTAAGTCAAGGACGATATTTGGAATTGGATTATTTAGATTATAGCATAGCACATAAAGACTGCCCACTTAAGAGAAGAGATGTTTTTGTAGAGAATTTTCTAAAGAAAATTGCCTCATATTCGCGTTATACGTGAGCAACGGAAACTCCCCTGCAGTAAGTCTATTCGCCGGGATTACAATCCAGGTCGAACTACCGTTTTTCAGCGGTTGGTGGTCCCGGCTATTTGGGAAAGAGAGAAAAGGGGAAGTAAAAGTACAGTTTTATGAAAAAAAAAAAAAATTAGATCATAGCGCCATATTTTACAATTAAAAATTGTGCACGTCATGTCTAGCATGTTTAATTAAGTACCACAATTTAATTAAAATAAACAAATTACTAAAAAATCTAAATTAGTAGATAAATCATGATAATACAAAATCCAATAGAATTTAATAATGCAGAATGAATGTATTCTCCCCAAAACCAACACGTATTTAACTGGAATGTTAGAAGCTTTTTCTTTTTCTTTTTTTTTGGGGGGGGGTATTATTGTAAGTGCCAATAACGTATAAGAAAGGCTGATAATTCTTCAAGTCAGGATTTCCTGTGATTATATGTCACCGAAAGAAATAAGGCTGAGTGTTCAAACAAGCCACAGAAGAGCAGTATAAGCATCCCAAAGGGCCTCCCTTATCATCTGCAGCTTTTCTTATTGTCTCATCGAAATGGGGATTTTGTTGAGTCCTACGTTAACTTGTCTCTGATTTATTTGAGCCTTCAACGTAGCTTCTATGGATGATGTCAGTTATACTTTGCTTAAACACCCTAATTTTTAAATAACTGCGATTACCTTACAGTCCTATCTTAATGAGTTCTTACAAATTTATTCTTGTATTTGAAACGTTTCCAGTGATTCAGAGCAATGAAAAGTAGTTGTGCAATAAATTATAGCGGCAATAATATTAGATATTTAATAGCTCCCCCCACACTCGGTTTGCCGATCTATAATAAGCCAGAAAATTTTCATAAACCAGTTTTTCTTTCTTTTGACTTTCGAAAGAAAGGAAAGTAAATCCTAATTAATATCGATTTTGACAAAAAAATTATGAAAGCCTTACGTACTGATTAATTCTATCTCAAATGGTTTATTATTACTTCAAGCTATAGCTGGACTATTATTTATGTATGCAAGACATGATTTGAGACACGATGCGAGACATGATTTGAAAGTAAAAGAGACACTATGTCTTTTGTTTCAAATCTGCTTTGTTATTTGGAATATAATTTTTCCTTTTCTCCCACTTTGATTGCAAAAATCATAGCTCTCAGATTAAAGATAAAACTGTTTCTCAAAAAGAAAGGAAAAAAGAGAATAGCATATTTTGATAATGTATAGTTCTCATAAATTTTTGTAGTTGCTCTTTTGCAAAAAAATTGAAGCACCAAGAAGGACTTTTGCGATCGTGACGAAATTTGGTATGCAAAAACATCTTGATCGAACATACAAATGTTCAAAGTTTCAAGGCAAATGAACAGGAATTTCGATCACAGCGCGCATTTCTAATGAACAATTCGCAAAGTATAAAACCAGTAAAAGAGAGGAAAATTTATCTTTTTTTTTTTTTTTTTTTTTCTGTTTTTTTTTTTTTTGTTGCTGCCATTGTAATTTCGTAAAGAAGCAACTAAAGATGCCTTTACGACGATATCGAAGACCTTACAGACAACTAAACGACTTCGAACGTGGCCGCATTGTAGGGTTGCGTGAAGCTGGGTGGTCATACCGAGCAATAGGCAGCCACCTGCAGCTTACAGACACTGTTGTGCAAAGAAGTTGGCAGCAATAGTTGCTACAAGGAAATTGCCGACCACATGAAGGCTCTGGAAGGCCAAGGAGCACAAATGCGAGGCAAGATAGGATGATTGTTCGCCAGGCCCGAACCGCCCCAACGGTATCATTGTCGACTATTCAACGCACTATAGTCACGTCTATACCTCCCGTGATACCGTCCACCATCTCACGGCGCTTGTCTGAGGCGGGGTTACGCTCACAGAGGCCTTCAAGACGTTTGCCTTTGACCCCACAACATCGGTGGAGTCGTCTGGAGTGGTGTCGCAGCCGATCATCATGGCTGCCATCAGACTGGCATCGTATAGTGTTCAGCGATGAATCCAGCTTCACTGTTGAAGCAGCTGACCCCCGTGTTCACGTCTGGAGAGGACGGGGGCCAGCGATTCCAATCAGCCTTTGTTTTACAAAGGCATATATAGCCATAACCTCTGGTGTGGGGCGCTATTTCCTATGACAGCAGGTCACATTTGTCATCCTCCGTACATCTTTAACAGCTCAACGATATGTTGATACCATCCCGCGGCCGGTTGCATTACCCTTTGTGGCACGTCATCCAGGGGCCATTTTCCAACAAGGTAAATGCCAGGTCATATACCGCTCGCTTATCTCTGGACTGTCTCCGTACGGTTGATATTTTTCCTTGGCCAGCAACGTCACCAGACCTTTCACCAATCGAGCATGTCTGGGACATAGTAGGTCTCTAGATTCGGGCACCACAAAATATCGCAGACCTGGAGCGACAACTGATGAATGCCTGGCAGAATGTGTCGCAGGATGATATTAGAAACCTCTACCACGCCTCGACGAATTCAAGCATGCATTGCTGCAAGGGGCGGTTCGACCAACTACTAATTGTAATACTCAAAAGGTGATTGTGAGCCGTGAACAGGTACTATGACCTTGATTTTTTAAAATTTTGGTTATTTTTATAAATGAAAATGAGTGAGAGAAAGGAGTTTAATTACCATACATTATAGAATAATTATACCGTGGAAGTACTAAATAAATCGCTTAAGTAATTACCATACATATAAACTGCGTAACTACCCCTAAGCATTACAGCATGTCAATTTAGACCTGCATTCAGTGCACTTGTCACTTACATGCTTGAAAACGTATGCATTGTATTCTCAAGTATCCGGGTGCGGAGCATGGCGGCGCCCTAAGGAAACACACTCATCGCTATGCGCGAGAGTGTATAAAAATCGGAGTTTTATAATAATATATAAAATATATTTATATATATAAATATATAAATAAAGAAGTATAGAATAGGCGATTTATCTAATTGTGAAGAAATCGAGGCAATAACTAAAGATGTATGCCAAAAATTTGAAAATGTAAAATTCTTCGAAAATGTCAATCGGGAAACATCAAGGAATGGTTTGCTGGCGGTTCAAACGAGCCGAGTGATGTGGATATCGTTTCAAGTGTCACAAGACACAAGAGGCAGAGAGTGATACTGAAAATGCAAGAGAAAAAGATACTGACAATTACATTAGTCTCGAGACAGCAATGACATCTATTGAAACTCCATTGGACATCCTCGACCCAAGGGGATTCGAATGCAGTGATAAAATACCACTTCGAAAAATAACGCAGTGAAATTCGAGAAATATTTAAACATTCTCAAAAACAAAGCAAAATTACTGATTTTTTTAAGAAATAAGCACATATAATGTGCATGAAAATTAATAGATTAGATTATCCGTATTTTTCTATTATCCGTGAATCTGCCTATTCGCCATTAGCCCAGATAATTGAGAACACACGATAAGTAATAATATATTCCTAGTAATGTCTTTGAACTTCAACTAACGTAAAATTATTCCAAGAAAATTCTTCAAGAAGGAATAAAAATAAATTTAGATAAAATTTTTCAGAATTACTCCCGGACAAAATAAATATTCATCTATATTTTTATTTCTAAAATTTATCCTGGAATATAAGGATAACCATATTTGAAAGGGTCTTATTTTCCAGTAAATATGCTAATAATCTAATACAAAAAAATTGTTGAGGCACATAACTTAACTATCCGACTGTTTATCTCCCTTTTAATTTTTGGATTTCAAGATTTAATTCTGAAGTGCAGAAGATTACTTTTTTTTTAAAAACAGATTTTAAAAATATAATGATCAGAAACATCTAAGCAACATTTGATCTATCAAAAAGGCTTTATTGATTCTTTAAAAAATGTATTGTGATGATGTTTTTTTTTTTTTTTTTTTTTTTTTTTTACCAGTATCGTTTATAGCTGCCAGCTCTGTTTGGCCAGTATCGTTTATGGATGCATAGGAAATTTTCCAGTGGTTTTAAAAATGTTCATCAAATACGATGAAATCAACCAGTTGGGGTACCCGCTTCTACTCCTGTTTGTGTTCGCCTTCTCAGGTAATCTTTTGCCGACGAATTGACAAGCTTCTGTCACATTCCATTATGTGTTTTATGTCTAGTGTTATAAGAGAGAGGGATTTTTCTACGGAGTAGGGATTTCTTTTCTTTCCTTTTTCTTTTACATTTCATCCAAGTGGAGTTGTCATGACGCATTCCCCATTCCGCTCAACCCCGTTTACATTAAACCGCATTTAGCACATTAGGCGAGACGGAAGACTGTTTCTTCTCTTTACTTTCTTCATTCTACTTCTTTCTGCTAGCTGTGTGTCAAGTGTCAAATCTTAGAGATTTTCTGTTCTCCCTCCCATTTTCATTGAATTTTTTTCCATTCATTTTAATTTCGCCTCTCAACTTATCGTATTACAAAAGAATCTGATCTCTGTTATGCTATGCATTACGCTAATTATTCGTTTTGATCGTGATATCATTTTTTATGAAACTTCGGCGGCAGACTGAATAAAAGTAAAAGTAAGACGACAAGCTGTGGAAAATAAAAAAAGAGTCATTGATTCTGAATGAGAAACAGAAAGCGTAATTAAAGGACTTTTTAATTCCTACCAGAAAATACTCCGAAACACAGTTTTATTGAATTTTGCATTAGAATGTGCATTTGAAATACATGTGAAATTCTGTACCCACGTGAAAATCCAAACATCAGTCAGAAAAGGTCGCATCACACATTCAAAACATTTCGAAAGAAAAACTCTTTAGAACAATTTTGCTTCTTTGTCACACGATAAGAAACTAATCAACGCGGATGGATCATTTAGGGGTTACTATGTAAAGGGAAAACTAGTTCTCCAATACAAACGGTGATCGATGACGAGTGATTAGATGCTGATTGCTGCTTGGTTGTTGAAAAAAGAACAACTTACAATTCTTTGCGAAAGAAAGGAAATCGTCGTACGTTTTTTTTTTTCAGTGGTAAAGCAAGTAGAAAAATCGTTTGAAACAATTGTTCGTCTGAAATAAATGGATGTGTGACACCAGCCTAAGATGACTCGTATTCCAAATTCTTGTGTTCCTTTCTATTTGGTCAAGTTTCTACCTTTAAATCGTAGCAAACGCCTAGATTGGAAAGTAAAATGTTGCTTCTAGGCAAAATTCCTGAGTATGATAAGGACTTTATTAGTTAGACAAGAAAGGCGGATGCGCCGCCCAGTCGGTATAGTGTCAGGGAAGCTGACTGCGATGCCGAACGACCTGGGTTCGAATCCAGGAGAAGGCATGGTTGTAACTGTCCGTCCCTTCATAGGTCAGGCGATGGTGGGCCACCTATTAGGTGCCTCCATAGTAAAGAGACCACCATATCCGCCCCTGTATAGATAAATGGACTGGGTTACATTTGTAATTGTTCACAATCTGCCATTGAAAAAAAAAAAAAAAAAAAAAAGAAAAGAAAAGAAAAGAAAAGAAAGGCGGATGCTAAGTGAGTTTGGCAAATGGCAAATCAGAATGTCCAGGCATCAGAGTTACAGAATTTATAGTATAATGCAACCTTTAGCCTATTTAATGTGTTAAAAAAGTGTTCCGAGAAGGAAAAATCAACGAACCGCCGGGAAAGCATGATTCAGCAACATCGCATAGTTGTCAACGATGAATGAAAGCTGTCTGTTCTGGTAAGAGGCAGTAGAATGGATACCCTTACGCAAGACACAGATAATTTTAATACTGATGCCTGGAGCAAAAGAAAGAGACACATTTTTCTTTAAATCCTTTTCCTTTTTCTAGACTCACATTTTCTTTTAAACAATTTATGTATTTACTGTCTGAAATATTATGAATTTTTCATGCTGCGTAGTAAAATTAATCAGAGAATTAAATTAATCTGTGTGTAAATACGTAAGGAAACTAAACATTTGTTATCGTTATTTGCTTCAGTTTTCGTTTAAAACTACACAAACACACATGGGGAAAACCATGAATGTTCCCATGCAGAAGACTGTTTGGCGAGCTTTGAACTAAGATTGAACAACCAGTGGTCACCTCTTTACCGCTCGACCGCTGTTGGGCACTCTAAAAATTGACATAACTTCAGTAGAATGAATGATGAACGCTAATGTAATTGAATGCTAATGTTCAGCTATATTGTCATAGTATTGATAGCTATTAGCTTTGATAATTAAATATTGGACAACTATGTATCTGTATTTAATTGTATTATCATATAGTTAAAGAGACACAGTGTGATCATAAAACTACTGCATTCATAAACTTGAATTTCCTCCAACTTCAAAAAACTACTTCAATAACTTTTCTTTTTATGCTATTAAACACTAATAAGCCCCAGGTTCTCTACTGAATCGAATGAGCGAACGCGTTGAACTCGCTGCGGTGTGGACTGCATGGGAATGACAATGGGACAATTAAAAGAAAGAAAAATAATCCAGCTTTTAAAGTTGTATATACATTTTGAAACTTAGTAATAAGATTAAACGAAATTAAATAAATAATTTTAAATAAAGATTAAACGAAGGTGGATCAATTATTTTATCGTCCAGTCTTATAACATAACTCAAACTTTGTACAAAAACGAGCAGTAAAGTTAACAGAACAAATCATAATTAATAAAAAATTTCCTTGTACCCAACATTTCGAGTTAAAAACATTGTTAAATGTTAATGTACATATAATACATATATAACAGTCCTTTAAACTAAATATAAACTTCGGAGCAGAAAACTTGCCTTTGATTTAACTAAAACGTAATAATAAATTACAACACAGTGAGTGCTAAAAACACTCACGTTTTCCCGTTGCATGCAATAAAAAGACGGCAGGCAGAAAGGGAAAAATTCCTCCTTCTTTTCACGTTGTGAAAGGAAAGAAGGTACGCGTTTTTTTTTTCCTCTTCGCCTTTTCTAGTATAAAATATAAAAATTTACTTGTCATGAGTTTTGTCTCTTTTCTCCGTCGTTCAAAATAATGCCGTATTAATAACTGCAAATTATACATTACAGATCGAATTCACTGTTCTGTTAATTGAATTAAAGCCGTGTGCCATGTGGTTAAGAGAGTAAATCAGACTGAATATTCCAGTAAAAAAGAAAATTTCGTACGTCAAGCATGATTTCAGAATTAAAATTGGTTTTTGTTATAAAAATATTCAGACTATTACTTTTCTAAGATAATACGACACTAAGCTCCAGCTTTCAAGAAAAATCCTGTCAAGGGGAAAAATGACTGTTTCGGATATTTAAGTTTTGACAAAACAGACTTAATTCAGACTTGAAAATAAATTTAATTTTATATATTCTACTTGGAAATATATAAATTCCTTCTTGAAAATCAATTACTTGAGAGTTGGGACTCGTTAATTTTTTTTCAAAATTTTGCAAAAATAAGAGAGAAAGTTACCTTTCCAAGATAATACGAAACAATACTCCATTTTTCAAGAAATATCTAGTCGAGGGGAGGATAAAGTTTTGTGAAATATATTTCAATTTTGACGAAACTGGCTAAATTCAGGCTTGAAAATAAATTAAACTGTATACGTTCTACTTGAAAATATATAAATTACTTCTTGAAAATCAATTATTTAAAGAGTTGGGATTTGTTAAATTTTTTCAAAATTTTGTATCGGACAGGAAATATGTTTAAATTTTGACGAAAGTGACTAAATTCAGACTTGAAAATATATAAATACCTTCTTGAAAATCAATTATTTGTGAGTTGGGAATTGTTACTTTTTTCAAAATTTTGCAAAAATAAGAGAGAGATTTCTAGATAATACGAAACTATACTCCAGCATTCAAGAGAAATCCAGTTGAGGGAGGAAAAGTTTCGGACATGAAATATATTTAAATTTCGAAGAAACTGACTAAATTCAGGCTTGAAAACAAATTAAACTTTACATGTTCTACTTGAAAATATATAAATCCCTTCTTAAAAAATCAATTATTTGAGAACTGGGATTTGTTAAATTTTTTCAAAATTTTGCAAAACTATGAGAGAGATTTTCTGGCTACAGTCTGTGCCTTGTTACCTTGCTGTGGAATATAATACTCTCGCAACAGTAATCATCCCTCGGCGACCAATAATAAATACCGCATCGAGTAGAATGCCTCGTCAAGAGAACAGTGTCCTCGAGATGCAGTCACGGCTGGAACGTTTGGTCGAAGCATGCGGTGTTGTTGGTTGGTATTATTAGATTACAGACGATATGGTGCGCATCTGAAGGCTAATTGGGCTCTTGTGTGGAGGGTTGGGAAAGAGGCTGCTTTGAGAGGCAGATGGATGCGGAAGAGCGGATCACGAGAGCTCGATCCGCTGTCCGGTTGTTCGGAGTCACAACAGAACCACGGATACGTGCCCAAAACAAAAGCGAAAGCCGGAGATCACATCACTTGTATCTTTTTCAGCGTCTCTCACTCAACCATCGGCACGTGTTCCCACGAAGCAGCGAAGAAAAGAACGATCCTAAGATTTCTGCTAATTATCTCGATTGTCTTATTATTTCCTGGATTAGGCATTACTTATTAATTAACTGAGAAACTGATGGAAAGAGGCGAGTTGCATGGGAAATGAGTATGGGAAGGGCATTTTTTCTTCATTAAATCTTACCGAAATGCTGGCGCTTTGAACTCGTAGAAAACCCGGGGAAGGAAATCTTAGAATATTTCTCTCTCTCTCTTTTTTCTTAGACTTTTATTAAAAATTTGGATGCATAGATGTTAAGCATAGTCCATTCAAAAGACTGAGAATATTTGGGTGAATGGTAACTTCAGATTAAAATTAGCTTTTGATATACCTGGCTAATTTTTAAAAAAATTATTAATTTCTAAAAAAATTACTGATAACCAAGAAAATATAAACTTAGATAACTTCTATTTTATTTGAACGGCCTGGACCCACCATTCTGCATTCCCACTCCCCCCAAATACTTCTGTCAAAACATGCAACTACTGTGACACTTCTGATTTTCTTCTTTCAATATAACGTTCGTTGATTTGTTACAGTGTCAATGCATCGAAATTAAGCAGCATAAAAAGATTGTTCGTATGAATGGTGGCGTGCATAGAAGATTAAGCTGGATATCCGGCAGAATAAACATCTAATAATTTTATAAGAAATAAAATAGAATCTTTTAGTAGCCATAGAACAAGAATTTTACCTAAATTCTTATTCCAGTATTCCTTTTTTCCTTGGATATTATTTCATGTTTACGCATTTTATTTACATTGCGTTCTTACAGAAGGAAATATAGGATATCTACGACTGTAATAAATTAAACATGTTAAAATGAGCTATTCATAATGAAGAAAATTTACAAAAAGGGAATTTCTTTTGCTGCCTTGGGAAAAATACTATAGATGAAGTAATTTGGCAGAGATAAAATTAGATGACAAAAATATATCATTGAATCATAATTAAATTCAGATTATTTTTATGTTTATTAAACTACCGTATTTAATGCATTGTGGATCAAACAGAATAAAGTCGTAGGAACATGCTTTAAAATGATGTGATAAAAGCGTAGGATATCTTGAAAAGCAACCAAGTAAATTCGGGTTACTATAGATAATTTGGCTTTCATAATACAAAGTCTATTTTTTTATATTCTTGTACCCAACAAATATCAGCTTCATATAGTGGGCTATTGTAAGACATTATAGAGAAGATACATATCTCTAACTAGACGCCATTGTGTGAGAAGCATTAAATTTGGATTACAGTAGTCATCCTGTCTACCGTAATCCAAACGTAAGTGCTATTATTCTGATGCATTGCCATCCATCTTCATATATTGCAAACTTCATACACGCCAAATCTTGTCACTGACTTACGATCTAATGGACGACACATTGCTCTGACTAGACTAAGAAGCTTTAATTAAAAACTGGTTCAAAAATTATAGCAAATCTAATCAAACAAATTTTACATTACTGGGGAAAATGTAATGTTGTCACTCAGAGTCTACGTTAGAAAATTCTTTTAATGAATTTGTAATGTTTGCATCTAAAATTGTTATCATATTTATTTTTTATTTACGATTAAACAAAGAAAAATCTGTCCTACTATTCCCTCCTTATTAAACCTGATGTATAATTATTTTGCAATTTAAAAAATTAAAGCAAGAAAATCTTAAGTGAAAAACATCTTTTATTCCTACTGCAGTAAGCACTTAACATTTCCCACTTGCTTCGAGAATCTGGGACAGAACTAAACGGCGCAGTTTCTAATTAACATCCATGCTGAGAATACAGGTACCACTCAGTGGGCTGCTGAAATCAGAAGCTTGCCAAATGTCAACACACCACAAATAAGGCTAAAAAGAGTTATCGCAAAAAAGACAGAAAAAATAAATCTGACAATCTAAGAAGAGAGTTTAAAATTATTGGCGACGGTACGAAATTAACAAATTCTAATACGAATTCATGGATGCGTCGAATTAGCACAATGTCTATAACAAAGGGCATTTTATAGTTGAAAATTTCGCATGATATTTGAGTATAAGAGGTTTAAAGACCGGAACAAAAACATTTAGTTTGTTTTCGGGGGAAGGGGTATTTATCGAAACTTAAAAATTATGATAATGTCTACTGTAGCAAAAAATACAAGAATTTTAAAAATAGATACTTTCGCATAATAAAAAAAAGCAAAATTCGTAATAAGTAAAAAAAATAAGTAACTACATGAAGTTATATTTTTTCATATATGTATTTATTCAAGATTTTAAACTTGTAATCTAGGTATAAAATTCGATTTAGATCTCAACCGACTTCTCTTAAACTAGGACTTGAATTAACATTAATTAACTTGAGTATTTCACTCAAGTCATTAAGAGTCATTAACAGTGCTACCGTAAAGAAAAACGGTTAGCTGAATCATATTTACTTGCATTTTGCAAAGAAATTGTTATTAGAAGGATGAAATGATTAAAATTTCATATAATTTTGAAGTACAGAACATACAGAAATCAGTTTTCCAAGCATCCTCTTTTGAAAACAAGAGCAAGTGTGGGTAGAACACCATAACTTCACAGCTGATCATACAGGTATAATCCCATCGGATTAACTGTGCAGCTCCTCCCAAGTTGGATGGACAATGCCACTGGGATGGGTTCCTAGGATCTCCCACCATACTTCCACTCTCACCACTTACTCGAGAGGATTTTAGAGTCTCCAGTATTTCAAGTGCACCATGCTGCACAAACGCAATTAAAAACATTTATGCCTTCTTCGAGATCCGAACTCGAGCTCAATGATACACTAGCATCGTCAATCACGATACCGATCACGGTGGCCAGAGTTGAACATGGAATTGAACAGACTTTGGATGGCATTTTGGATACTGCTCTCCATGTGGCTTCAATTCTGTGACACAGAGTTCCTCTGTCGTTTTGGCGGGAGGATCTTGCAATCATTATAGTCATATCTTGCAATAGTCATACTTGCAATAATCATACTTGCAATAGTCATATCTTGCAATCATTGACCAGATAATTTCAGCTGGCGAGAAACTTGGAGAACGCGCCGTCCAAAGCAGGACTCGAATACCTTGTATACTGAAGAAACGTAGAACAGCATAGGCACATACTCTCTCGTACTGTTCTGTTGAAATTAGGTATGACACAGTTACGGACATTAAAGCCTAAAGAATATAAGGGTTCAAAAATAATTAAAAAGTTATTTTTACAGTGCTAAAGGGATTAATTTCAGTTCAGATGCCTTTTGAAAACTAGCCTAAAATGCAAAATCAGCCTTAGTTTGCCGTTTAAGCTATTTTTCGTAAACAATTACAGAATTTATGCAGCTAAACTAAATGCGGATAGGATTATTTGTTTATAGTAATGTTTCGAAGCTTTTCATCCTCGCAACCTACTTGTATATGCTTCTAATATATATATATCATATTGTGCAGAAATAAGGACTTTCAAAACAAAAATTCAGCGCTAAATAGATGAGATTCTGAAAATTATATAATTTAAGCGAATACATTACTACCCAGGGTATATTTTGGAAAATTTCATATTAAATGACTTGAGATAAAATTATGGTAGATAAAATGCTATTCAAATAGAAATATATCCCAATCAACTGATAATTATAATTTAACTCCTAATTATAGACAGATATATGTTATTAATAACACATTACAAATAAGAGAACTTCAAAATATTTCGCACCCCATAAAAACTGTCTCCCTAAAGACATTTCGGGAACCACTTGCTTAATGTAATGAACAGGTGAAGTTTTTTTCCGCAGTTCCATTCTAATTCTTATTGAAAGTGCCTCTGGTGATACTGTTTAACTAATTACCTTGTAGAGTCATTAGGTTAATTGGAAGCAGGAGACCTGAAAAATGAGCAGCGCCTTCGCCAGGAATCGAACCACGGACCTCTGGAATACGCGCCCAGCGTGCAGAACACTGCACCACGAAGGCATACTAATAAGGCGGGAGAAATACCTTATATACTCCCCCTTTTAAAGGACGACTGGAGTTTTTAGGGGACCCAATTGCCAAATCCTGGCATATTATGCAGAATATATACCATATTATGCAGAAATAAGGACTTTCAAAACAAAAATCCAGCGCTAAACAGACGAGATTCTGAAAATTATATAATTTAAGCGAATACATTACTACCACGGACCAGGGTATATTTTGGAAAATTTCCTATTAAATGATTTGAGATAAAATTATGGTAGATAAAATGTTATTCAAATAGAAATATATCCCATGTGGATGGTGCGGAGAATCACCATCCACTACCCTTTTAGTTCGGGCGCCACTGAAGAGACATTAAGTACTTTTGGAAGCAGGAGACATGAAAAATGAGCAAAGCCTTCGCCGGGAATATATACCTTATAACCTTATAGGTTTACACTTGACCTAGTAATGCTATCTTAGACCTATAACCCTAACTGACGTGAAACGAGTTATGGCTATGTCTGAGACAAACGACAAAGTATAAAGAAGGATATAATAACTTTTTATTTAAACAGAGCTTCGAACATAAGGGCCCGCTCTTGTGCTAAAATAATCACAACTCGTGGTGATGCAAATAAGTAAAAAGTCAAATTTATATTAAACATTGAAACAATAGTCAAAGACTGCACAATTAAATACTATACTAGATGTTGGCTCAATAACTTTACCGGCGAGGCAGATTTAAAGTGTCGGCAGAAAGAGACCGTTAACCCGAGTAATTCACAACTCCTAGAGCTGGCAGTAACTAACCACGTAGCTCTCAAGCGATACCAGAAAAACTCTTTATCTCAAATCCAAAACCCTCTGCTTAAACATTTACAACTAATTTGCATTCTGGTGATTAGTGCCACTAATTAAGTATGACCGAAACCAAACGGTTTTCTTCCATGGGAGATATATTACTATGAGAATACTTTTTAAATCTTACTTACTACATTCTTATTTTAAGCCTTTTAGTCGAAATATGAACTTTACCGAAACTATCAAATACGAAAAATAAACTATCAAATACGATAATAAAGTACGTAAGATAATAAAGCGCGTTCTCCAAGTTTTATTCTAAGAATAATTGATAGATTTTTATAGCTTCTAGAAACTGAGGCCTCATAGGGCGAAGAATAAGCTCTGTGTAGTTGAGCTGTCTTCCTAATATATAAATGAAAACGAAAATATAAGCGAATTCCTTTTAATATGTCTGACAAAAAAACCATCATTTCTTAACTCTGCCAAATTAAACAACTGTTGTTAACTGTAAAACGAACAGTTCTAAACTAACCTGCTTCTATCATGCATTAAGTCGTATATAAAAATTCCTTTTGTAGATTTCATTCAAAAGGAAACTGTATTGGTTAATATGACTTTGTATTAGTGTATAAATCCTGTTAATTATCATGTCTAAGAAACGATTTTACCATATGGTAGATGCTTGCTTTGAAAAGAAAGTACATAAGCATGTTGATTCATGCTTTTGTAAAGCATAATTCTCCTGACTGTTTAATTAGTTTAAACTAAAATTTAACGGAACAGTAAGCTAATATAGCAGATGTCAGTCATATCGATTAACTAAGAAACTAAATGATGAAAATGATATTAATTTGAAAAATATGTTCACTTAAAAATTTATATACTATTTATTTATTTTTCTTCCTGAAATTTAACTTAATCTAAATCTTGCTAAGATCTAATGTTATAACTTTTAAATATTATGAGCGTGTAAAATGTTTACGCATTGCGAAATATTTCTTTTCTGAAATCCAACAAGAGTTTAAAAACAATTGAAAAAAAAATTCCTCTTACAGAACTTCCATTCAAAGGTAAGTAAAATAACTGGATTTCATGCTCTTTAGCACCCCGTTTCTTTCCCCTACGCAATTTACGACTTTTTACTCTAGTTGACCTCAAGTCGGACGATTCCTGGTGAGTGGGGCCATTAAGATTCTACGCATCGTTCTGTGCGGTCTTCCTCGACCCACTGATTACAAATTTTCATAACACATCTCGACCAATGCGAGTAGCAATTCAAGCAGTACGATAATCTGCAGTCCTGGTAAGTGACGATTCCTTCGCATCCGAATTTCGAATTCTGAAACGTGCTACTATGTGTTCCATCTTCTTATACGAGGGATAGTGAAGTAAAAAAAACACCAATAAAAAGAAAACAGGATTTTATAATGAAAAATCTGCATGGCAATTTGCCTTCTAATACAATTGTTATTACTCTCATTTACATATCCCAGCATGTTCTACCTTTAATACAACTTTCAGGTTTCCTGCACGCTTTCTTCGTAGTGTAGCAATATTAATGATCAGGCGTGTATTTTGCAGATCAAATTAGTAGCTTTATTGAAGGTTAACTGAAAATTATTTTGAAGATGAAAATTAATAGAAATAAATTAAAAGACATTTATTTTAATTCGCATATATACTTTGTAAGCAATTAAATCATTCCTCTCGCTCATGGTAGTTGGTATATCCTTTCGTGGTTAGCACATCAAGCTAGCGAACTTCACTATTTTACTTTTTACTCACGCCTCGATAGCTAATCCACCGGACAGTGAGTGCATTTTGGCCTGGATACTTCAGCCGACAGTTAGATTAGGCTATTTTATATGGTAAAGCAAATGAGGGCTATCAGTCCAAGGGAAGTGATACCTTCTTGAAGGACTTTGCACATGGGAAAAACAACGAAAATCAAACACGCGGTCATCCCGTTCGCCTGGTATTGAACCTAAGTCGATCGAACTCATAGTATTTAAAATTTAAAAGTCTTTACCTCTGGACCACTAGTGAGGCTTTAGTCGACGGAGTTCTTAAACCGCATTTAGGGGCTCTTGTGCATAGTTTACTATTTTACATAGTTTACTATTGTGCATAGCTTACTATTGAGAAAAGTTTATTCTTATAGGACATAGTTTGACACTTTTATATAAAGAATTTATTTACTAAAGGGGTCAGAAATAATCTAAAAGGGGTCAGAAAAAAGTGCATTTATATATAGATACAGGAGCTTCCTGCAGCGAACCAGCAAGTATTCAGTAAAAGTTTGACACTTTACAAATACCAAAAACGAAGCGCCTATTTCCAGGCGCTCTCAACGTTTTACATTAAAAAGCTACATGCATTAATGATATGTGTAACACATTATACGCAATACCTACAGCTCTGTGCAATACTAGGTACAATTAGTTTTCTCACATTATATATATAAACATTGCTTTAAATATCACATGCAATATTATCGACAAAACTGACACTTAAAATACAGGACACGCTAAACATATAACTATAGGCATAACATACAGTATTATTCTGCTTATTTAATATACCTAATGTACACTAATGCAGGTCCCATCAACGGCCGAGGGGTTGAAGCCACTGGATACTGGTAGTTTCGACTCAAGTTCGGAAACGAAAGGGCTAGCTGCATGGTGGGATTTCGTGATTTTCCCCATGTACACCGTGAATACAAGCCAGAAAATCCTCCACGAAGGTATCCTTCTCGTTAGGCAGATAACCTTTGTGAGCTTAGCCATAGTCCAAGAACAAGGCTGAGCAGAACAGAAACACTGCTTCAAATTATATAGAATATTGTATATATCTATAAAAAATTGCAATATAGTTTGCAAAATATTTCGTATAATATTTTATTTGCATATTATTATAAATGAATGTTACAAGCAGTGATTCACTTGATCATTAATTCACATTTTTATTATAATACAATATTGCATTCAAATTAGATGTTTCAGATCTTGTTAACACGTGCATTGCGACGAGTATATACAGTTTGTGTAGCTTGCAAGATGCGCTGTAGCTCAAGGATCATTATGTTTTTATCTGCAGTAAACAGCAAGGTCTAGCAGTCTATTCAATCGCGTGCATTTTAATTCTAAATTAATGATACACACATAAAAATAACATTTTCCGTCGAATTGGAGTACAGATCCGCCGTTAGATTCCTCGCGAGGCATGTTTAAATGTTTACGTTCGGTGCCGCAGAAAACTTGCTGGTCTCTGGTATGGAGATAGAACCAAAATGTGATGGACGATGAAGCGTCACCCCTAGATTTGGAATAATCTAATAGTCTCTACATATAAAAAATATGACAGAAAAGTCGTGTAGATTATTTATATTCATGATCAACTTCATCAAGGGAAAGCTATTTTATGGATGTGTCTGGTGTATATTTGATATTTTGTGTGATTTCATATTACTCTGTCAAATCGTAGAAACTTGTGATTATGCTAAATTCTTTAGAAAAAGTATAAGAAAATAAGTAATAGTTGCCGTTAATAGTAAAATGTGGTTACGTCCCACTTCAGCATCTCCAGGTAAGGCTTTAATGAAAATTATCGCCCTTTAGCCTTTTAGTGTGGGATAAGATAAAGGGGTTCTCAATTTAGTCTCTGAAGCGAAAACGTGATTGGAACGTGGTTGTGAAGAATGTTTGAAGTCTACATTTGCAGAAAATGTATATAGCATACTGTATTCAGATATATAATATTTTTTCTCCAATGGCAGATTATGAACAATTACAAATGTAACCCCGTCCATTAATCTATTACAAGGCCGGATGTGGTAGTCTCTTTATTATGGAGGCACCTAATAGGTGGGCCACCATTTCCTTTCCTATAAAGGGACGGACAGTTACAACCATGCCTTACCACAATGCCGCCCAGTCCTTTAAACATAGCGTTCAGATAGTGTTTATATGCATCATTAATGTCATTGGCGTTGATACCTAATGCAGTAAATATGAAAAATTTTTCATGAAGTAATAATTACTAAGCATCTGTAGAAGGAAAGAAAAAGGCCTTAAGTGGGTCAATTTTATTGTCACATCCAGAAAGCCTGAAGTGGGAAATTGAATAGAAACATCACTGTAAAATGTTACTATTTTGTAGTTTTATTTACATCACTGTTCCATTTCATTTATTATTTTATTTGTTTATATTTTTCGTTTATTTATTTGTATCCATTGCATTAAACTTCCTTTAATTCTCATTTCATTTACAGAACTTTGCCATCTGTAAGAAAGTAATATGAAATTATTGACATGAGAAATTTCAAGTAATACTGGTACGCAGGAATAAAAGTAATATTTTTATCTAAAACAGGTTGAAATACATTGGAGATACAATGAAATAACACTGTAAACGACCCTTAATTTAAGATATGTTTGTAAGAAATTTTAAATTTCGACCAGCCACTAAAAATTGAATTAAAAGTTAAATTTGCTTTAACATTTTAACAATCATACATTATAGAACTGTTTACAGTTTTCGCCCAAGTTATAAAATATTTGTCCCACTTCCCTAGCGTGCCTTCGTGGTGTAACGGTAGGTAGCACGCTGGGCCGGTATTCCAGATGTCCGTGGTTCGATTCCCGGCAAGGCAGCTGCTTATTTTTCATCTTTCTGCTTCCAATTAGCCTAATGACTCTACAAGTGACGCCCGAACTAAAAGGGTTGAGTATGATAATTCTCCGCACCCAGGATTTGGCGACTAGGTCCCCTAAAACCCTAGTCGCCCTTTAAAAAGGGGAGTATATAAAGTATTTCTCCCACTTCCCTAGCGTGCCTTCGTGGTCTAACGGTAGCACGCTTGGCCGGTATTCCAGAGGTCCATGGTTCGATTCCCGGCGAAGGCGGTTGCATATTTTTCATCTTTTCTGCTTCCAATTAACCTAATGACTCTACAAAGTGACTGATTTTCATCTTTTGTCTACTATTGTTCATTTCTAAGCGATGAAACTCCTTTAAACTTATCAGTTAGTCTGCGTCGCTATTTAATAACCGACAGTATCAAGCTTCTCACAGTAAACTATTTCGTTTATTTGTTTACTATTATTAAAATTTGATTCATATTTTCAAGCTAATTTTCTTCATTTTTAAATTATTAAGAGTATAGTCAAAGCTTTTTTTCTTATATATTAATTTTTTTTTCAACATCTATGCAATACAATTTTGGAAAAATATAATTTTACAACTCAAAAGTACAGTTTTGTAATTTTCTAAAATTATTATTCAGACGCATTCATGTAATTTATTTTGTAAACAATAATCAAATACACAATGCCTAATATTTTAATTATTTTTCAATAATGCTAAGGCTAACGGAGTAAGTAAAATCTTATTTCATGCATTCCCTTGCTTACCGAAATGATAATAGCCTTCCTTCCTTCCTTTGCATTACTGTTGTAAGACCAAACACGACTTCAACAATAACTTCAGTAATTACAGAGTCGAAATGTCTCTAATTAGAGGCTGTACTCAAGGCGTCGCGAACGGATGTATGCATCGGTTAAAGTGGGCTTTAATCATTTAGAGCAGCGAATCCAAGTCTCAGAATAAGTCGCGTTAACTTTGTTGAGAAGAGCAATATATTTATTACCCCATGTAAATATCATTCGGTGAAGTCAGGCAGCTCGCCAAGTTATCGATAGCCTCTGTCAAAGCCTGCAGTGCTGGTGGTTGTTCTCCGAAATCAAAACCAGCGGATATTATGCGTGCATTCGTCAGCCACTCGAATCTTTAGCTAAGTGGTTTCCTAGACGGACTTGCGATCCAAGTTTCTCTCTCTCCCTCTGTGCATTTCCTCCCTATCCAAACGAGGTTTGTTGGTTTATCGAGGAACTATTCGGTGAGCATTATCTCGTTGTCAATGCTACTCGAGCTAAGCGAAGCAAGGGAGGAAACGAACTCGTTCAAAGTGCTTCTTGTTACATTTGTCCCGCCGAGCTTGTTATTTGAGAAGCATGCGAAGCTCAATAGAGGATACATGGATATCTGATGATTATTAAAAGACGGGATATTTGTTGAAATAAGCGTAACATTCGAGTAAAAGCCTCGGATTTCATTCCAACGATAGATCAATTTCGATATTTTAACGCACCGTCATTAACTTCCTTGGTCGCCTGAGACACTATTCAATGTTGCTTCTTGGAATTTTGGGGTCATATCCTGCTTGAATCGATTGGCTATCTCAAATGAAGTGCGGGGAAGATTGTTGTCACCGCTCGTAAATGTATTCTCAGACTTTTATCCGTGTTTAGTAGTTGTACTGCATCCTCAATATATATTGATGCGTCCAACGTTGGAGAGAACTATAATCCAAAAGAAAAAAAAAGTTTGGTGTAGTCGTAATACGACTCTCTCTAATTTTGCCTCCAACTTAAATATAACTGGAGTACTGAATATACAACTGTACTTTTATAGTTCTTTAACTTACACTCTGCCTTTTCAGCCTATCTTAATTTTAACGACCAGTTTTAGGCTACATCTATTCTTATGTAAAGGCGAATTATTGGCCTTACAAGTATAAAGAACTCAGCAATAAAATAATAGTAACTAAAAGTTTAATTTGAAGCACAGTTCATGGTCGAGCATAAGATAACGTACATAAGAATACATAACTGGCCTACAACGGTTAACAAATTCACACTTCTCTGATTATTCAATCAAACTAGATGTCTGTAAGATTTTTCTCTCTTAAAGTACACTTACCTCTCCACAATCCCAGAGCAGGCTGTCGAAGTCTTACGGTCAACTTCTTAACTGCATGTTCACGGTCAGCGCAGGAACATACTCCCAACATCTCGGACCCCTTTCCCCCAACAGGGTTAATCTCGTTAAGATTCATCATGTATTGTGGTTATGAAATCACAAATTTTAATCTCGCATAGGTGAGATTTACAGAAATTTCTGAGCTGGGTATATTATTGTGATGGAAGCATAGAAGAAATAGGACAGGGCAAAAACCGAAAACTCAGCAGTTAGAAAATTAACATATCACAATATTTGTGAAGATGGATAATATTTATATTTCTGAAGACCTTGAGGTTATACTTATCTCTAAAATTCCCGAGGTTTTGCAGTAAGGCTGGTCAGACTTTTTTTTTAAAGCATGCTGTATAATGCTGCGTATTCTCTCATTTAGTCCTAAAGAGACATAATGACAATGACATGACAGAGCAGTGGCTATGGCATAATTGTAGTGGCATGCTAAGCAGTGGTAAGAGCCCTAGTAGAGCTAAAACATTCGGTCGGCCTGCTGTTTTTACAATGCTTTTTGAAGGGCTGACTTAACAATGCCACATGTTTCAAGAGATTCGTCAAATACGTATTTTTTTAATTACACGCAGTGCAAGGATTTTGATTAGGACACACAGTTTCTTATTTACAAAATGTGCATTCATGACTACATTGAATGTGCAAGTGTCACAAAGCAATGTGTTAGTTATTTAATGTCCCAAAGCTTAGCACTTTAGACATGATATTAATAACTGAACATAGCAGATTCTGAACTTATTACCATCAGAAAGGGAAAAAGTGAAGTGAAATTAACACACACCACACCTAACGTGTTCGACTTCTGAAAATTTAGTTAGCTTAAGTCTAGACCAGCTCAGTTCTATTTGCTTTTTGCTTATGCTTATATGCTTTTGTTTGTGTTTGTTGGACCAAAAAAAAGAACTTAAGATTGCCGAGGGTTTAATATAAATAATTTCGAGACCAACACACATAGATCCTTCTTCTTCAAGGAATAAAAAAAATATCCTAATTCAAGGAATAAAAAAAATAATATTAACAAAATACTTTTGTTGCTTGAAGAAGAGGAATCTATGTCACACCCCTTTTCGTTGTCTATAAACTCAGCAAGTTTTTTTTTGTCTGAATTTATAATTTTTTTAATTACCTCGGTAAGTATATAAATATGCAGACACCTTAATCTACCACAAATGTGTTACCCTATCAGTGTTACTCCGGCAAAGGTTCCCAGATAATAGTTATGCAGTGAAGATTTATTTATATTTTTTGGACTTTAAAGACATCTGATATAACTCTTTTAACTAAACATTTTGATAACCGTAGATGTAAAACTAAAAGTTAAGTATGGTAAAACAGTGTAATTTCTCTAGCAAAATGTTCAGTCTTAAAAAAAAAAAAAAAAAAAAAAAAAAAAAAAATCGTAAGGAAACTCGATTATTTATTTAAATTTCTATAATCAAAATTTACACTTCCACTTTACAACCTTGAAGAAAATAGCAAAATAATAATAAAGGGAGTTAAAACAATTTATTAATATCTTGCAATGGAATAATTTATTAATAAGAAAAGTTATAACAAAAAGTCTAATTATAGTAGTTTCATGTGCTCTCTAACTGTTCTCATTTACTCCTTTGTAGAGAAATTAGGATTTTTTCTAAGCCAGAGAGATGAAAAATGAGCAACACCTTCGCCGGGAATCGAACCACGGACCTCTGGAATACGCGCCCAGCGTGCAAACCACCACACCACGAAGGTACGCTAAGAAGGTGGGAGAAATACCTTATACCCTAATTAAATATGTAATAAAACATTTTTCACTCTTCTTTATTGTAAGTCCTGGCGACAAACTTCAAATAGATCACCGATGAGCATTTTGCCTCATCGGTGATCTATTTGGCTCATCGGTGATCTATTTTGGCTCATCGGTGAGCACCGTGGTTTTAACTATTAGAGACGAAACAGTTGAAAATGCACTTTGTGACACTATTTCTTGGAATAAGTCTTACTACTTAATAGTAAATTATTTATTTATATATTCATCAGATTTTACTTATGAACTATTCTTTTTCTCTATGCAGCAAGTTTGAAAAATGGGATATAAATGGAAGAGTTCTAAAATCAAGTGCCGGCAATATTTTATCCTCCGTTGGTAATTAAGAGAAGGTCTTTAGAAATAAGATAGAAAGATTAATAAATGTGACTTTTTTCTCCAGTCATATTGTAGATACATTAGGTTATTTCGAAGCAGGAGACATGAAAAATGAGAATACCCTCGCCGGTACTCTAACCTCGGACCTCTTGAATACACGCCGAGTGTGCTGACCATTACACCACGAAGACATGCTAAGAAAGCGAGAGAAATACCTTATATACCCCCCTTTTAAAGGGCGACTGGGGATTAGAGAACCCAATCGCCAAATCCTGGTGGTGAAGAATCATCATCCATCACCTTTTCTTTATTTCGCCGCTGTAGAGACACTAGGAATTTTTTGAAGCAGGAGACATGAAGAAATGTGCAGTGCTCTCTCCGGGACTCGAACCTCGGAACTCTCGAATACGCGCCAAGTGTGCTTATCATTACACCACGAAGGCATGCTAAGGAGACGGTAGAAATACCTTGTAATATTCAGAAACTTTTATGTAAGAGTCTTATTACCGACACACTGATGAGACATTTTTCTTTGCAAAAATACTGAACGAAGCAAAGTACAGCAAAATCATTGTGGTTAAAGTAGCTTTAATGCCTTCAAGACTTCAATCCTATTTTATATTATTTAATGAATAAATGAGGTATTTGGTTAAAAATAAAAGTCTTGCATTTAATATGCCAAAAATAATCAGATCTTAGCTGCAAACTCCAGTAAATGTTCAAAGCCAAGTTAAAAAGCAGAAATTCGTTGTCTTTTCAAGTGAAATATCAAAATTAAAAAGAAATCAACAACAGGTAAGTTGCTATTCATATAATCACAAAATTCTTTTAATCGTATATTCAACTAGATTTTCTTGAACTGTTTATATTATTGTTCAAAATTACACATCGTCATTATTAAAACTTATCTCAAAACTAATTACGTTCTTGATACTATAGACAAGAGTCTTAGGAAGGTAGAATACCAGCTTGTAAAAAAACTAATAAACATAGTTTTCATGAGATTTTGTGCTGTAAATTTCGAACATGCGTAAATCAAAATAAAATGATAGTACTTCGCCTATTCAATTCATGCAAATTTACAGTTACCTCATTCAAAATATAATACATGATAATACACATCAACTTTCGAATCACTTCTTTAAAATTATCCTAAAGAAACTTTCCAAATTTAATAACGCAGAAGCAAAAGCATAGAATACTTCTAGAACACGAACTATAATTCGTTCCATTAGTAATTACGTTTGTAAAATGAATAATACCGCAAATCGGTAATACAATATCAAATTATATATCTAAAGTATTAAAAAAACCATTATAGGTGCAATGCAGCTTTAGAATTTTAGATGCTCCAAGAGCTGGAGTGAGGAACTTGGAAACACAGTGCTGATTTTATTCACAGAAATATTCTTCCCCAAAAGTGCTACCTTATGTACTTGAATCCCTTTTATTTTTATTGCCATTATTTAAACTCCAGATATACTTTTCAGAGCTATTTAAAGCAGAAAGGGAAACAGAACTACTTGCTAGAAAAACTCTCATACGGAGAGGTTATGTTCCATGGGTTGTATGACATTATTATTGGTCAGAACTGAAAGCTAAAAGCGGTTTTACTTGTTGATAAATGACACATTTATGTTCAGCTATGCAATAGAAAAGCGGACTTAGCTATACATTGTCACTTATATAGGAACACATAATTCAAAGCAAGTGCATAATCTCTGTGAGTAACCTGTCTACTACCTCCCGTTTCTATACAAAAAAAAAAAAAAAAAAAAAAAAATGCAACTTTTCTGCAAACGTGTGTAGCTCTTTCTGCTACTTCAGGTTTCTTTACAGAGGCAGGCGGAATATTTACTTCAACAATAATACGAAGTAATTATCGTTTTCATAAATGTTATGATGGTGTTCGTAAAGCTTAAAAAAAGCATTACTCTTTCATAGAGCTTATTTCAGATATATGTAGCTATTCCTTCTCATGGTATGGTTTACCTGACTATGGCAAAGCACGCCAGAGCTCCTTTGCCTTTACTGCCATGAGCGTGAAGAATTAATCAATTCAACTAATATATAGCGTTTTGAAGAGAATGCACACAATGTAAAACCGATTTATTTAATTATTGTTAATTTGAATTATAATTCTTAAATAAAATGAGAATAAATTTTGTTTCGGAGATTCTCACTTCAAAATAGACAAGGAGCAAGAAATCGCAGAAACTAATAAAAAAAGGAAGGCGACTGAAAATCTTTCCCGTAGACACAGACAGACAGAAAGAAGTACAGGAGGCACCAAAACATCGCCATGGGCAAAACTGGTATCGCCCCACTGCACTAACCGTCTATAGAAGTGTACCCTGACCGAGCAACGCTAACACCATGCTCGCGAATTAGTTTACATTGCAGCATTCATAATACACAGTTATATACTAATGGTGCATAATTTGCATTGCAGACAATATTGTCTCAGATATACTTTACACAGGTACTTTGCAGTTGGATGGATAGATACAATAATTACAATGGATAGTTACAATAAGTTATTTACAGATGTATATACATATTTCTTTTGTGTTTCGGTTTGGAGATTTGTTGACGGGGGGGGGTGTTTATGGTACGTGGTTCGTTGTTTGTTTGGTTTTTTGTTAAACGATTCACAGTTTATAAGTTCTCATTCATAGTGCAGTTCATAGTACAGCATACAGTTTATGAATTCATTCATGGTACATAGTGTTGAGTACGTAGTACTGGTGCAGCTGTCACACAATGCACAGTATGAAGTAGTTCGTAGTATGAGAAAAGTTACGGTTGTCTCAATAAATGGATATATTTAAGTGTGTTTTCACTCCTGTATAGTATGAGGGTGAGAGTGGATATTCTTATTGTTGCGTTTTATGAACTTAGAGGATTATTTGGGGTTGTAAGCTATGGATGACACAGGTCCAGTCCTTGGCGGTGTAAGAAACCAATAATATTTTTGATGTTTTGGAAAACTTTACGGTGCTTAATAATGAATCTTCTAAATTCTATTCCAATGTCGGTGGGATGGCGAATGTGATGGGCTAACGTTAGCGAACACTGAAACATGTAATGTTCAGGGTCTCCGCTTTCCCCGCGTATAACTTTGTATTCGTCCAAGAAGAAGTAGAAGGCTAAACTTTCTAGTTTAAGAAGGATATTAAGAATAAAGGAATGGCCGCTCAGACGGTATAGTGGTTAGGGAAGCCTACCGCGGTATCAAAGGGCCCGGGCTTGAATCCCGGAGAAGGCATGGATGCTTGCACATGCATAGTGTCTCTGCGGCATGAGAGTATTCTAAATATAGGAAGAGCCGGAAGTCCTCTCGAGAGGCTGATGGTAGGGAAAGAGAGGTGGAAGACCTTCGGATCCGTCCCCCCCCAGAGTGCTCTCCATCAAAATTGGGGGCGGAACTAAGTGAAGTCAAACTGTCACCTGTATGGTGCTCAAAACTCTTGCCAACGACAGGCGCAATCTTACTCTTCTTTCCACGATGAATTTCGTGGGTTTGTTTTGATGGTACTGAAAGACAAGTGAGATACGTCACAACAACACATAAAAGGAATGACGTTTTTCTGAGTTAATTCAAATTACAGCAATTGTTATTCTCAATATAAAACAAAATTTAAATTATCTTCTTTCGTAAATGAGTTCTAGTCATAGAAGCTTCCAGCAGTTATTTCGCAAATCCGATTCATGGTATGCCCTCCAATGTAGGCAAACAATATAGAAATATGAATACGCAAATTCAGAATTTTATCGTATTTCGAAGCATACGATTAATACGTGTGATACGATTGCTAAATTCTAATGCTTAAACCATTAACCACTTTTGTATTGAAAAATCATTATTATAAAACATATCGAATTTTCATCGAAATTTCAATATAAATGAAAAATTATATAAAACCTTGGTGTACTAGGGTTTTCTGAAAACTCCTTTAATTAAGATATAAACTTGTAAAACGATTATAGTATTCCAATAATAACGTGCTACATGCTCATTGTTAAAGAATAATTCATTTTAGTTATACCCTTATGTAACATGGCTGATGCAGGACAGCTTCAAAGCACAAGGGGCGTATCTCCATCTTGCACAAAGTTGAGAAGATGCACTCGTTAAAATTATAATAAAATGTAACGAAGCAACAGAAGCATTTTAATTAACCTTATGCACGATAATAATAATAATTCGTATCTATTAAACCTACAGGAAAAAATGACGTAGAAAATACAGTACTAATAAAAAAAATACGGAGTTACTTAGTTTGTGCACTGAACAAAGTTTCAATGTAATACAATCGTTCAGCTGGATATTAAGTAGCGAAAGCCGCGTTCATCATTTCCCTCGTTAGATACGAGCTATTGTGAACTTTATGAGTGAGGAGAAGATGTTGGCAAGTTTATAAAAGTGTAAATCGTTCCTGGGGGAGAAGTATGTTTAACAGCCTCAAGCATAATTTTCTTCTTGATAAGTGTCATATTACACTGGGTCTTTCCTAGTGCCGTGTAAGTGTTGCTATACTTAGAAGAGGTCTAACCTCACTTGGGTTTATGGGAATCCATCTTATGAAATTCGTTAGTTGAGCTATAATTTACTTTAAATTTTGCGTTAACTATTGCTGCGCTTTTTACACTCATCTATCCACATTTCAACCAGTGTAACTATTGCTCGTTAATTGCTCTTTTCATAAGTGTATACCATCACGAAAAACGCATTATCTAAAACGAATTTTACAGTAAGCTAAGGTGATGCAATTTACTTATATAAACAGTTTTACAAAGAATGAATGCATTTGCTTGCTATTTTCTCACTAAATAAGCAAATAAGGAAATAAAAATAAATAAAAATAAAGGGGGAGTGTATACTCTACCCAAACATAGCATTGCTTTCAGTGAGCAAAGTTTGTAAATTTCGAAGCAAGCATTAAAAGTGCATGACTTCTCCCTTCATACATATTTAATTCCATTTTCATGGAAAGTGAAGTACTCCAGCTGCGCTTTGAAACCTTCATAAAGCTCATCTTTAATCATGGCACGCGTGATGTGCTTATCCATCGCTCAGTTAGTGCAGAACTGGGTACACCACAAAGCTTCTTAGCGTGTTTATAAACATAAAGCTTTTTTAAAGACAAAAGAAAAAAAAGACTGGCCATGACTGGATTCTTTAACACTACTTGTGTGTCCTGCTTCTCTACCTGCGTGTGCTACCTGAATATACATGTACATATACATGTATGTAGTAATTCTCCTAGCTAACGTTTATTTTTATTTAACGCGTGTTGTATAGGCAGGCAATAAAATTCGTCCTTTACGTTTCGATTTTTCATCTGAACTAAACATATCTGATTCATCAAAAATTTTAATTAACCTTGAAGAGACATTAGGATTTTTTGGAAGCAAGAGAGATTGAAAAACTAGCAACCGCCTTCGCCGGGAATTGAACCACGGATGTCTGGCGTGCAGAACCACTACACCACGAATGCAGGCTAGGTAGGTGGCAGAAATACCTTATATACTCCTCCTTTTAAAGGGCGACTGGGGATTTTAGAGAACCCAATCGCCGAATCCTGGGTGTGGAGAATCATCATCCACGACCCTTTTAGTTCGGACGCCACTGTAGAGACATTAGGTATATCAGGAAAGATGAAAAGTAGCAACCGCCTTTGTCGGGAATCGAACCATGGACCTCTGGAATACCGGCCCAGCGTGCAGAACCACTACACCACGAAGACACGCTAGCAAAGTGGGAGAAATACCTTATATACTCCCCTTTTTAAAGGGCGACTGGTGTTTTTAGGGAACATAGTCGCCAAATCCTGGGTGTGGAGAGTCTCATCCAACATTCTTTTAGTTCGGGCACCACTGTAGAGAAATTAGATATTTTTGGAAGCAGGAGAGATGAAAAATATGCAACCGCCTTCGCCAGGAATCGAACCACGGACCTCTGGAATACTGACTCAGCGTGCAAAACCACTACATCACTACATGGTGGAAGAAATATCTTATAGCCTGATAAATAAAAAATAACATTATATATGGTTTTTTTGACTGAAGTGCGCTATTTCGTACATGGAAACTAGGTATTTTAGTTGTTAAACATTTAGTTTATTAAATCGTCTATTACAAGTAACAGAATGATGAAAAGAGTATAGTAATATCAAAAACAATTTTTGGAATAGTAAAGAATACTATACAAAGCTTTATTAAGTATAGAATCAGCTTTGAATGCAACTGTTCTGGAAATTGTAGTCAAAGTGAAATAATTCTCCTTCAAATGAAAGCGCGTTTTGTGTCTGAAAAAAAAAAGTAAAAAAATAACTAAATAATAATAATAATCATAAGCTATATTAAAATGCACTTCAGTCTGGATAGTTAAATATTGTATCAGGTTCATTGATATGTAAAATAATTTCTTTAACCATGCGTGCAATGTAAAAGAGAAGAGCCATAAAAGCGCTAAGCGAAGTGAACGAAGCTCCGAGTGTTGTAAATAGAGCCTTTCACATCAAAAGAAATAGTTATTCCTAAAAGTGGAGCAGAGTAATTGTCTGGCCACTCAAACTTATTTTAGAGCCGGATGTTGAAGCGCATTTTATTCCGAAAATCACATCGTCCGCACAGATGTCATTTTTTACTTTATTTGCCGGAGTAAAACACTCAGGATCTTGTGATTCGGAAAGAAAATGGCGACATGGCATTATCTCCCATTCAAAAGAGGAAAATCTTTTATTCTCAAATAGACCTCTAAATGAAAAGCAAGATGAAATTCTGTCTGAAACGTCCAAAGGCAAGCAGTTAAGTGTAAGTGCTAGGAAGGCTTTAGTTCCGAAATAATCGACCCCCCACACAAAATCTTCATCTTTCCAGAAGAAAGGAAAACCATAACTCGATGGAAGAAACGAAATCCTGCGTGCACTTTTTTTCCAGCTTGCTCGTTTTATAACCTACGATTAGCATAGATATGATACTCTAGGCTTCTCACTTCCCGCACTAAGTATCAGAGTCCTCCGTAAAGGCGACTTAGAGGACCATCAACAAATTACTTCTTTGAAAGCATTCTCAAAGCAGGTGATATATTTAAATGTTAACTGTATTTGCTTACACGTACAAATGTAGTTTCAAAAAATAGTCACGAAGTCCTTTGGCCTCTGCAGGGATTGATACTACTTTATAAAGAACAAGTTAGCAGAATTAATTAAATATTCCTAAATGGCTTAGTTAATCCTAATAACGCGGCATTTACATAAACGTTTATTTGCTTCTTAAAGCATCGTAAAGTAACTCATCAACGATAACTAAACGCTTAGTCTATCTTAGTTCTAAAATGGTCTTATTAGTTGAAGAGTATTTGAAGCGAAGAAACTTTCATCATAATGATAAAGCTTCTCGGAAATGTCCTTCAGGACTCTTTTGTAAATTTCACAGACTTTATCTTGGTTAATTCTACGCTGAATCCTTGCATAAGAACACTCCACAGTCGTGAGACGTTTTGAAGTGCAAAATAAGTTATTCAAATATCGATACATATTACATTCATGTCTTGATTCACAATAAAATATCAACAATTCTTTCCTTGGGGCACACATTTTTTAACTCTGCTGTAATAACAACACTGGCCATTCTGGCGTACTCAAGAATCTTTTCTATTATAAATTCTTATATCTTACTTATCAGTAAAGTAAAATCTATTATGAATAAATATTCTTTAAGTTTTAACAAGGAAATATTAAGAATTAATACGAACACTAATATATACATTAATTTGTATATTTCATACACAAATTAAGTGTATTTTTATACATATTTTAATGCACTATTGTGAATACTAATTTCCTAAACGGCATTTCAAAAACTGTTATTATTTCTATGAAGTTAGTGTGCTATCCGACATGCCGTTGCAATATTCAATAATACGTTATTTGTTTTGGGTGCGGATAACTAATAATATATTTTAATTTTTTTTAAATATTTATTACATTATTTAGTTTAATTTATTCATGCAGTGTATTCATATGTTATTTATAACTTCGTGCTTCCTACAGATCGAATTTGTATTTGTATGAATGGATGAATTTTTTTCACGGCTGCCTTCATTTATATTATTATATAATGGTAAAAAACATATTCATGCTTTCTGCACATACTTAAAATCATGTCTCGGTGTTAGTAATTTAAGATAGTTTATATATGTTAGTAATTTAAGATAGTTTATATAAGCTATGTTAAAATTTCGTATTTAGAACTGGATGAATTTTTTCTTGCTCCCTACATTTGTATTATTACATAATGAAAAAAAGAGATATTCACAGTTGCCGTATACGCACTTAAAATTATGTCCCGGTGTGATTACTTTAGGATGCTTCATCAATATACAACTGAAAATATATACAAATATTAGGGTAATCGGAGTCCTTTTCATCACCGCGCATTTTCTATGATGTAACGTGTTTTTGTATTTTGAAAACAAATCAGTTCTCTAAATTCCAAATGCAAACGAAAATGATTTTGAGAAAGCAAATAACTAATATTAATGATTGACACAGTTCAGCTTTTTGTTTAAATGGATTTCGAATCAATGATAGTTTATTTTAAATAATTTAAATGTAAGTGATTTTTTCTCAGTTACTGTAGTTCAAGCAGGCTTTTTTCCTCCGAGTCAATTACATTAATGAATTTCCTTCAATTAATAACTACAGTGACTTTAAGAGTTCTAAACCTTTTAGATTAAATGCAGAATTAATAAAATTATTAGGAGCAAAATGTGAAACACTTGTTCTGTTTAAAGTTAATTAGCAAACATTTTTTAATTTCTTCAAACAAATGATGAAGCAATGTCGGAAAACATATCTACAAATACTATTTATGCTCTATTAGTATCGACATAAACTACATACAGAAAAATCAACCCAATACTGCTGCTGATATAGTACAAATGCTGATAAATTCCTCCTCTGAAGATGAAAACCGAGAATATTCTTAATCTGATTCTCACATCAAAATAGTCGCATTTATATAATTTTCTAATGGGATGAATAATTATTAAAAAGTTTTTAATGTTTTAAACCTATTTTAATTACAAAAAGCTAATTAAAAGATTTCACTATTTTTAACTGATAATATTAATCTGGGAATCATTAATGTAGAGTCATTTGCTTATATAGTATGAAATGTTTGGATTATTTATTAATGTTCATTTCAGTTTCAGAGTTAAATATACAAAAAGATTTGGTTATGGATATGGTAATAGTTGTATGACGAGCTACTACAGGAAAATAACTAAGATACTTTGTGGTTTTTCTTTAAATGCCAAGGCAACTCTATTTATCAGACAAGTTTAACGCAGGAAAAGTAGGAAGTGTTAGAGTTAAACTGTTTCAAACTTCTCCAGTTCTTTGAAACAGAATACAGTTTTTTGCTGACTTTCCTGAACTTAACAATCTTTCTTTACTTTTTGCTAACTTATGTTCCACTAAATTAACATCAAAAAGAAAGAAGTGGAAAGCTTCAGATATTCACTACGTTATTATCAGTTTTACTAAGAATAATAATAAAGAAATAACATCAAAAGATATAATAAATAACACATAAACTAGACATTTAGACACCTTAATTAATAAAACGTATTGATAAAGAAATAGCTGTGTAAACTTCCATTTTTTAAACTTAATTTTTGATTGTGAAGCATAGTACATTTTTAAAATTATTAAATATTAATAACATCAAACTTGATAAGGCTCATATGATTTAAATTAGACGTTATGTGAAATCATGTAAAGACTGCCAACATTTAAAATAAAATCTAGGCCTTCTATTTTATAAAATAATAAAATTATTTAAATGTGTTTAAACAAGCTTTCTCGATTGTATTTTATGTAATTCTTAGTTGCCATGCTTTCATAAAAGTTAATCATATTTATCAAAATATAGTTGTTTTGCTTTCAAAAATTATCAGATCTCAAATTTATCAAAATTTGTCTGCTATATTTTCATAATTATTAGTTGTAGCATACAACATATTATTTTGGTAAAATATAACAAACAAAAACCTGGGGATTAAGCTACATTATTAAGCACTGTTAGAATGCTGATTATATGCATTTCAAGATTCCGCAGATATATTACAAAAATTAAGAATATTTCTTTACAAAAGGTGCAGTAATGTTTTCCTTGGATAAGACAATTTACTAGAAATCTTAACTTTCCGCCATGAAAATAAGAGAAATTTTATCATGATTATCATAAAAATAAAGGAGAACAGATCTTTTTATCAATCTGATCCTAATAAGTGTTAGTGAAAAAAAGTTCGAAGATGGTCACCATCTTCAAGCATTTTTCTCTCTTTTTTTTGATGCTATATTCGATATATATAAAATTCGCTCAACCTAGAAGCTTATTTCAACAGTAAAGTGTATAGTGTATATATAAATGAGCAGTGTATATATCAGTGAAGTCTTGCTCACTTCTTGGTTGCTATTTAGTTCTCACACTGCTTTCTGTCTTTTAACCACAGCACACCTTGGTTAAACACGAAACACTTAAAATATCCTTCGATAATTTATTGGAACAACCTATGCTGTTGTCACTAATGGTGTGCAAATTATATCATTGTGTATCAAACAGCTCGCCAGCAATGTTTATTAAGTCCTTTCTGGTGTTACCAAAGAGATGTCTAAATATGAAATAGCCGCCATATCTCTCCTCTGCTGTTTATGCCCTTAGGCCTAAGCACGTTGTTGCAATCAATATTGACACGTTTTGATACTGACTTCACGGATATAAATTACTTGACAAACTCTGCGAACGTTGGGAAGGCACAGATTTTGACCATGAATATTGTTCTCATTTACGTAAATAAATGAAAAATATTTATGTTTCATTTTCGGTGCCGTTTTTATATTGCTGCTTTCTATTTCTTTGACGATCATGAACTAAATTAATAAAGAGTGAAAGTAAACACGAAATGAGAACATCAAGAATAAATTTCGCATTAAAACTGGAAACGGTAATTTCGAATATTATATAATAAATTAGCTATTTCATTCCTAGGTGTGCATCATTCAATGCTATGGATTAAAATATACGCTAAACATTCAATGGATATCTAAAGGTATTTTAATCTGAATGATTGCTATAGATTAATTATTTTGAACTGCAATCAATTCTCGCTATCGCGCCCGCTTATAACGAAGCCACGGTTATAAACAACCAACCTTTGGGCCCCATCCAAATACGTATACATTTATCGTTATTTTATAGGATTGTAACGAACTTCTAAATGTATATATTGGATATAACAAACTTTGTGAATGTACTGGATTGAAAATGTTTCTTAGTTTTACAACTTTTTTCCAGAATTTCTGCAATTTTCAAATGAAAAATTGCTAATCCTTATATTCGTCTTGTTTGGGGTGTTAGAATAATAATAATAAAAAAACTTTTAGACTAATGTTCTATTTAGTTGACCTTTTTCTCTGAGTTAAAAATAAAAGACTATGCGAGGCATGCGACCCACTTAGTTCTTGGAAATCCAAGACACAGAATAAACATATCTTAGAAGATCCTATTGTGCTGCGTATTAAAACAAAAAGAACAATTGATCTATTGAGACAAAGAGTTTGAATCGTTTCTTGGATTCCATTCGAGTTCTCTGATTGAACTGTCAGACAGCAATCTCTTTAAGGCTGACCTGATGCTTTATTTATATTTGCAAATACGTAATTTAGATGGAACTGTGTAACCGGAAGAATGGATCTAAACCATGACTTTTAATGCTATGTAATTTTTCATGTAAAATTATTAACGTATTGTGAAACTGAAAAACAACGGAAAAGAAATTTAGTAATTGTAACTAACTTTTAGTATTTTTTCAAGTTACTATTAATATCTTTTGGGAGATGTGATAATGCTAGCCACTCTTATTGTGCGATGCATCAATTAAATTTTACATTATTTTGTGAGACGATCCGTTTTTCCCCCCTTGTCAAATCGGATACAGCGAACCGAACTTTTGTTCCCTTGAAGAGTTCGTTATAGCGGGGTTCGACTGTGTAACGAAAAATATGGGAGCATTAAGAAATCAGTACGGGACTCGAGAGATTGAAAATAAAATTAGCTAAAGAATGGGACGATTGGTCTTCATGCAATAAAGACAATTTCCGTAAAAAATTCCAGTTAAAAGTTAATATGCAGTCAGGTAGTAAATGTGATAATGTTTACTTGTGATAATGTTTTACTAAAACAAAATAAGAAGGTCACAGCGTTAAAAATGTAATATTTCACTTAATCCATACTCTCATTGCTATAAAATATACACTTTTTAGAGTAAAACGTTAAAAAAATTCGCATATTTCCAATTTGTAGTTATGAGACGTACTAAATAGTTGTGAATGCTAAATTTTACTTTGCACGCTGATACACAATAAAAAATTCATATGTGAAATTATTATAAAAGTTTGTGCCAAACGAAATTTAAAATTCTGATTTGGAATCATAATATTAAATTAAATTAATTTGATTTGTCAGTGTTAAAGTAAACGAATTTTATTTGACATAAAATTACATAGGGGAGGAAATAAACTTATTCCATAAATGTAAAAGATAATCCTACACATGTTTTATGAAGGAAAAAAAACTCATCAAGCTACAATATAATTCGTTAATAAACGTAAATTTAAAGATAAACAAATGAGAAAATGATATAAATGATTTATAACATGATATAAAACTAAAATTAAAATTAAGTTTATGACTAAAACAATAAGCCAATTGACTTTATTACTAATCTTATTAAACTGTTAAATGACATTTAGCATAATACGCAGATAGAAAAAAAGCATTAAAATAAAGGAAATAAGCCCCCAATAAAATAACACAATGAACATTTATCATGTCAGGTAAGTAAAACTATATTTTAAACCAAACTGTAAAATTTTCGTAAAAATGAATTTAAAAAAACGTAAAAAATTTAAATTAAACAGTTAAATTAAGTTTAATAAGTTTAAAAATTAGCCGAGGAAAGTAAGAACGTTTAAGACATTGACGATGTTTTCTGAATTATAAATGTTGAAATGTAATTAACATCACACTAATATTTCATTAGCATATTAATTAAGAGCGCAGAAATATAATTAGCACCGTGCATGTTTCATGAAAATTCCTCTATGAGGTCTAGAATTAACAATTAAACATTTGTGTTCTTATTAAAGCGTCCCCTATTCTTAAAAAAAAAAAAAAAAAAAAAAAAAAAAGATAAAGAAAGATGAAGATGGGGACGCATATGCAAATTTCATCTTCATATGAATCGGATGACACATATGTCGCAAGAAGCATTTTAAACGACGGTAGGGAAAATGAGTGATATGCAGAAACGAAGTTGAAAGCGAAGTTGAATGTGACAAGCCATTTATAGATTTTTTTTTTTATTCTCTCAAACCCATTTCAACTCTTTCCTGTAATATGTATCCAGATATTTTTGCACACAAAAGGGGTAGGGGGGAAGAGATAGATTGTATCAGCGGTATTCAGGAAACCTAGAAATTAATGATCATCTTTTAAATAATGAATATAAAAGCTCTTTAACAAATGTTCAGTTAAGTGAGATTTATCAATCACTTGATAAAAATTACCCTTCTAGTTTAAAATGAAATAAATGGCTAGCAAAACAAGCACATGCACTTAAAAATTTAGCTTGAAAAAAACAAAAATTTGCTTTAAAAAAGAAAAGAGTAGGTAATTAAGTCTTAAATAAAAAAGTTCTAAAACAATTGAAGCCTAATGTAGTTAACTCTCATTATAATTATATTAAACAGATTATATTGTAGAGGCCTTAGGTGGTTTAAAGCAGAAGTGAAAAATGCGTAACGCCCCCGAGAGGACTCGAACATGTGCCGTGTGTGCTACTGTTACACAACAAAGGCATGGTGGCAAAAGAAAAAAAAATACCTTCCAATATAAATATATGCTTCAGGTCAGACTTTTAATAAAAACACTTTGTCTAAAATTAATTAAATAAATATTATTTATCTGATGAAATGTCGCACACGAACTATAGTTTTTCTCCTTAATTCTGACGTTCGAATAAATCTTATCTGTCAGTTATTCCCGGTTTATGTTTTGCATTTGTTGAGAAATGTTTGAAATCCGTTTAAAAATCTAAAAATAATCAAAAGTCATTTTCAATTTTTCAGCAAATTGTACAAGGGAGTTTTAGTTTGTTAAATTTTCATCTGATAACAGATAGCCGCTCGATAAATACATTTTTAGAATACAAATTTAAGGTACTGACTACTTAAACGACATCATAATTTTTTATTTACGATCAGTGTCTTATGTTCCGCAGTTTATTAATATAATGCTTGGCATCTTTTAGCTCTTCAAAATTGCAAATTTGCGTTAAATATGTGATGATAATTTGTAGGCAAACAATATTGGTGTATTTACCAACTTGCGCAGCAGAAGAAACTGTGATAGATTTTCTTGCTATCAGGATTCCAAAATACTCTGGTCCATTCTTTTTTTCTCTGCACCATTACCTAAAAAGAGAGAAAAATATTTATGAGTTAATTACTAGGGCTATAAAGGGCTTCACTGATAAAAATAATATCGTATTAGTCCAAATATAAAAAGACTTTTTCAATTAAAATAAGCTTCTGAAAACCACTGTCATATACAGCTTAATATTTAACTAACGGGACAAATATGTATTGCAGTTAATTTGCGTTATATTAATGTTAATTTACATTAAAGTATGATATGATGACTATTTAATTAGATTTTATAAGCATACTGAATATACCAAACTCATATACACTGGTGTGCAAAAATTAAGGACGAGACGGTTTTTTCAATATAACTTTGTACAAAAGCTTTCCAAATCAACACATTTAATACCGTAAGATCCCCAATACGTAAGGAGATGAGTAATGTAAGCAACACTTACTAAAAAAGAAATCAGAGGGATAAAAAGAAGCTTTATTGAAAACGTAGCATGGAGCGCAATGCGACTGAAGGCCGAAACATCCCTGTGATGGGTGTTCAGCAAGAAACATCCGGTCTTTAATAGGAGATATGATCTCCCCTGACTGCTAGGCAGGTTTCACAGCGTCTGCCCATGATGAGAATGAGGGTGTCGATGAGTTGTTGAGGCATTGCTGCCCATTCGTCTTGCAGCGCCAATCGAAGCTCCGGAATCGTTACTGGTGGTAAGGTACGAGCTGCCAAGCGTCTGCCTAGAAAATCCTATACATGCTCGATGGGATTGAGATCCGGAGATCGTGCCGGCCAATCCATACGTTCAATATCCTCACTCTCTAAGAGCTGTTCGGCAGCTACTGTGAGATGACATGGTGCATTGTCGTCCATGAAAAGGAACTGTGGACCCATAGCGCATCTAAAAAGACGCACATATGGAAGAAGAATCTCGTTACAATAACGGGTCCCGTTGACTGAACCTGCGTCGAAGATGTGAAGATCTGTAGGACTACCAACATGATGCCTCCGCAAATGAGAACACCGCCACCTCCATATCTGTCCCTTTCAATGATGTTCGAGGGATGATTGCGGCTTCTCCGCTCTCTCCAGATGAGTATGCGATGAGAATCGCTACTCAGACTGAATCTGCTCTCATCTGTAAAGAGTACTCGTCCCCATTCATTGTCTCTCTAATTCCGGTGTTCCCGGCACCACAGAGAACGCCTTCTCCGATGGGCAGGCGTTAGAGGTAAACACCGTATAGGGCGTCGTGCAAACAGACCACCACCGTGCAGTCTTCTGGCCACGGTAAAACGCGATATCGGTCGTCCAGGCCCCTGTGTCGTGTGTCTAGCGATTTCTCCCGCTGTCTGCCGCCTGTTTCTTATGGCCTGTAAGGCAATATACCGATCATCTGCGGGTGTGGTTCCTCGTGGACGAGCACTACTAAACCCCCGGATAGCTGTTCCTGTAGTTTGAAATTGTCTCCAAAGTCGTGAAACGATGCTGTGAGCAATTCCGAACTCTGCAGCCACACTTGTCACACTGCGGCCTTCCTCCAACTTCCCAATGATTCGACCTCGGGTAAAAGCATCCAGATGTCGTCTAACAGATTGATTATTCGCCATTTCTCGCTGAGGCAGCAACTCGGTGTGATTTTAACTGCTATACGGCGTGCAATCTCTTTGCCAGAAATACTGATCTTACACCGACAACATGCTTTATACTACTCAGACACTCCCCCATTACGTCTACCTGCATATCTGCGCATGTGCTACCGTACATCACCTTACTTAATCTCCTGATTGGTCTTTCTGTCCACTCTGCCTCTTCGTTCAGCTGATATGCTAATTTTTCGACTTCGTCCTTAATTTTTGCACACCAGTGTATGTTAGGCCTTCTGACATTCAGGCTTGCTTGTACAGCATCTTCAAAAAATGCAGAATCATATTTGATGTCAGTCGTATAATCACGTCAGTACGATTTTTTTAATTGCAAGATAAAAATCTCAAGCATTTAACTTCATATATTGCACTGTTTCATTTATCAAGTCTTAAATTGTTTTAAAATACCTTTTGAACGAATAATACTTTTACTCGTTTATACATCAGATAAATGGTTTCTAGACTTTCGGCAGTTTTTAACATCGACGCATCACAAAAAATTAGAGATATTAATGCATTAATTAGTTTTAGGCTGTGCAAATGTGCCTAATATCGCACTTTTCGAGGAAGAAGCCGTTGAAAATGCACTTGAAAAAAATTCGAAAGTATTTTAGTAAGAGTGATATCCCAACTCAAAAGATATTCAATAGATTTCTTAAAATATTTCTTATCGTTTGTTTAAAATCAGTCAGTACTTTTTTTTGCAGAGAAACTTAAGTTTCCAATGACTACAGCTTAAAGAGAAATATTGATTATTCAGAAATGTATTCATCTGGCAATCCACCCTCTTAAAGCCAAGAAAAAAATGGCAACTCGAGTATTTTGGCTGTTGTATCGAGAATAGCACGTTTCGAAGGGTAAATGGAGTCATTTCGTTATTGGAATTGAAGCTTCCTTTTTAATATTTTTTATGCATTTCACTTTCGTCATCTACTCAAACGGTATAGTTAATTAAATACCAGTGCTTTCGTATAAAGTAGTTGCTGCTGGGAAAAGAAACACGCTCTGCATACAGGAGAAAACATTAGCAAATTAGTCTTCCCTTTCATTTAAAACTGCAATTATAAATTTGGAACAGGGTAAATGAACTGCAATTCTAGTGGACGCAACAGATAAGAGTTGAAAACTGTAGAACTCTGTTTATAGGAGCAATAGAAGTCAAGCCAATTCAGGATAACCCATGGGGAATAATTTTCGGCAGTTAAAAATAGGAATAAACATTTCTAAGAGAAAACATATATTATAGAAAGCTGCATATTGTCATGTATTATTTAAACTAATTAGTGATCTACTGAGTTTTTCTTTCAAGGTTAGAACAGTTCTCGTAACCATTTGATGAAAAGTATACTGTTGTGACTCAGCATAGCGCTTTACTATTGACCACACTAGAGTTACAAAATGCGTGCCAAGGAAAAATGAGACTTAATATATGCGGAAAAATACAGCAGCCTAAGTATACCCTGTTTTATTTATTCATTTATTATTTTTTAGGCTGCTCTGTGCACTCAAAGGGACGTGATTATCAACAATACCGTGTTCACGAGGCGACATGTTGATCAACAAATCCATTTCCACGAGGCGACTTGTTGATCACGTCGCGATAAGATTTCCATATAAATTTGTTACCTGACGGCATTCATTTTATACCAGATCAAACTGCTGTAAACTTTCTTCGCGTGTCAGAAAGGTATTGCTTCTCGGTCTCTATGGCTAAGATCAAATATGTAGTGGTTAACATTACTAGAAGACTTGAATAAGCATCACATGAATCATAATTTGCAAAACTTTGAATGATTTCTTTTGACCTAATTACTAAAATTAGCGTTAAAAAGGGGAGGTTCTTAATAAAAGGTGAATATGAATATTTATTGCTGGTTGCATTAACTTACCAGCAAAGATTTGCTTGTTGTAATTTTTCACGAGTGATTAGTCACAGGAAGCCAAAGTTTAAGTTAGACTTTGTTGATATAGTGAAATATACTCGATTTAACTTGAATTTTTGTTGAAAAGCTGCTATTCTACTTGTAAGTTATCAGGGTCTGTTTCTGTTAATTTTTAATTTCTGAACTGTGTGGTCGATATGTTCTTAAATATTTTTGTTTGGCTTATTCTCTGGTTGTCGTACTGTCTTCTGTAAAGCGGAAGGGAAGAAGAGTCATCCAACCGTCTTTTACGGATACTTTGGGTAAGCTGGTATTTGTAGATTCTACTGCGTTATTTACATTGTTCTTAATTAAGTTTATAAATATTAATTTTATTTAATAAAGAAAGAATAAGAAATAAATAGACTTCTAAGTAATATAAAATATAATTTATAATGCTAGTAATTAAAATTATGATAGGTGTTTTTCTATAGCTAGAAGAACCCAACGTTTAGTCCAAACGAATGTGATTTCTCAATCACCCGAAGCGTTAGCAACAAGCGAAAAGATGATGCTAGTTTAAACCTGGGCAAAAAATTGAATTAAATGCAAACAGTAGTTATATTTTTGTTGTTGTCATTTCTTTCAGAAGATGAGAAAACAGTAATGTAAAAACCCTTATAGCAAAATAGGGGAAAAAAAAAAGACTAAAGGAGATTTAGTTAATGCTAACAATTAAAATAAAAAAAGACACAACAGCAAATTACTTGCGTCCAAATGATGGAAAAAATATTTCTGCTATAGGCTGTTACTTAAATTAAGCAATTATTGTAGTCCCAAATAAATCTCGCAGCATGTATTAAGTTCATTAAAATAAAATTAAAAAACAACCATATCACGGTGGTATTTATTTTATGCGCAAAACACAGCTTTAGTAACTGCCATTTTCTTCAGACATGTGACTCTAACATGCAGTTTCATTGGCTATTGTACAGCATAGTCGCAGCAAATTGTTTCAATCTCATTGTCACTTCGACTGGTGATGATGAGGATGATTTGTTGACAGACAAGATTCCTTTATGGAAACAGCCTAGTGATGGTGATACACATGTCGCAAAACTCTCTAAAAAATTCGGTGATTTTCCATGTAGAGACTAGTGTCTTCTCGTGATAACTGCGTTACTTTGATACAAAAAAAAAAAAAAAATTATAAGGAAGGCGCAGTTTTAATCTCATGTCTTCTCTTAGGCCTTTTTAATGATGTTATAAAGAACAAGTAGAATGTTCTTTAATTACACCGGGAAACAATTTGTAATACAATATCTGTCGAGTTCGATTTTTGAGTTGTTTTAGAGTTAAATAGGCATGCTGATTTCAAAACTGTAGTTGGTTTTCTTTTACCACGTCAAGTGTTTTCTCTATACCATATGTGAAGGTGACCACTCTCCACAGCAAAGAGTGTGAATCATAGGAGTCTCAATAGGCCATTCAGTTTGTTTATGTAAATAACATGAAGACAGAAAGAGAGTCATTGTTTTGTTGCAATATCACATGCACCAATGTATTATTTGTCTTAAGATTAAAACGGTGTGCTTCCTCCTTGGCCAGCAATTCGGATATAACAAGCATTCCTGTTTTTTTTTTTTTTTTTTTTTTTTTTTCGTTGTACGTATGTGGGACAGCAGAGCTCAGAAGTAGAATTGACTGCCTAGATGTGACTTGAAACCTGGTGATCCAAACCTTCTTCATCAGCCATTTGTCGACAGACAAAACATTATATTCCCACCTTTGCATATGAAGCTGGATTTCCTGAAGCAAATTTATCATAGCTTTGCTAGTTGAAAGAAACTTCAAGTATCTCATTTTAGCTTTTCCTAGCCTGCCATTTGCAAATATAAAGGCCGGTGTGTTTGATGGTCTACAGATTCGGCAGCTCCTTAAAGATGAACATTTCATCGGAACAATGACAAAAACTTCAAAAGAATGCTTGGTTAGCATTCAAAAACCTTGTCAAAGACTTTCTTGGAAATACACGAGCACAGAATTAAAGCAAAATTGTCCAACAGTTTTCGGAGAGCTTCAGAATACTTGCTTGCAACATGAGCATCAAACTGCATTTTTTACATGGCCATCCTGATAACTTCCAGAAAAATCTCGTTGCATTCAGTGATGAGCAGGATGAGCGATTCCACCAAGATTTGAAGGTTATGGAGGCACGGTACCGAAATACATGAAATGTACATATAATGGCTGACTATTGTTGAAACATTAAGCGAGAATGTCCACAGATTAAACGCTCCAGAAAAGGCCATAAGCGAAAATTTTCACCTTAGTATTACCGTTTGCAGTTTAGTCAAAAACATCCTTACTATTTGAATGAACAAAATTTAATTTATAGTAATTATATATAGTCTTTTTGTGAATAAAACTATTCTTGGTACTTTGTTATTATAGCGACCAGGTTGGCGCGATTGGACAATTTTCTGAAGAAAAGGAATGGTATTTTCAAATTGGAGAAAATTATTTATTTCATATCATACATGTTATTAGGTACATATTTTAATTTTAGTTCGATATTTATCCCGGGGAAAAAACTATTTATAAAACTACTTATAAATAAGTTTTTGTTTCTTCTTTCTTCTCTGCTCTGCATATCATCCGCATGAAATTATTTCAGTCTACCACAATCTTACCGGCCATTTGTAACTCTTTGAAGCAAAATTTAACACTCGTTAATTCTATACTCCAGCAGTATATAAATCTGCTCCTGTAGCAAACGACAAACAACTATTCTCGAACCAATTACCGCTTCGAATGCCGAAAGTTCGCTACACTTTTTTCCGTTGCATTTCTAAAGAGATTGGTTTTCAAACTACCACATCATCAAATGCGAATTTGACATTGCCGCCTTTGTGGTAAAATTTCACATTCATGCAAAAATTTCACAGAACTTTCTTCGTTTGCAGGAAAATCCCACAATACTAGCGCATATTTTAAAATTCAGCTGAAGACCAAAAATAGCGCAAGTTGTCTTTAGAGCTTCTAACGTAACCAAAACTGCATGTACGAAAATTGTGGCTTTGCTTATTCAAACTTACATTTATCGATATCGTTACCTGAAGAATTGATATGCGCATGGTTGCCACAATTTGACGACGTCTGAAAATTTGGCGACTTCTACCAAAATGGTTGCAATAGTACAAAAGTACCCTATTTTTTGTGAACAGTATATTTTCTAAGTTTTCCCTTTGTTGTGCTGTGACTTATCTCACTTGCCTGACAGAACAAGCCCACGAAATTCATCGTGGCAAGGAGAGAAAGACTACACCTGTCGTTGGCAAGAGCCTTGAGCACCATACAGGGTCATAGTACGACTTCGCTCACTTCCAACCTCAATTTGGAAGGAGAGCACTAGGAGGGCACGAATCCGAGGCTTTTCCAATCCTCTTCCCCTACCACTAACCCCTCGAGAGAACTTTTGACTGCCCGCATATTTAGAGTGCCCCCATGCCTCACAAACACTATACAAACATCTATGCCTTCTTCGGCATTGGAAGCGTGCCCTTCTGTATCGCAGTCGAAATCGCTAACCAGAATACCGTCTAGACGGCTAAGTTTTTGTATGAATTTTGAGACAAATAGAGGGTTCAAAAGTTGACATGACAAACAAAAGCTGACATTATTTTTGGATTCTGAAGCCAAAAGTTAGTCAAAAGCAAGTGGCAGGTCTAAGACAACGAAATTGCTCTTCTACAGTGTTATTTAACTTTCTCTTGAGGTTTATGTTAACTTACTAAGCAGAACTCTTTCATTGATACCTACGAGAGAAAAAGGGATTTCATGAGATAAATGAAGAGATACTAGTATAATATAACTGTCTAATACAGGGTAGAGTATTACTTTTACATTATTTTACAGTAATATCATACATAGCGTAATTTGTCAATTAAACTTTACCATACATATGCGCGTATACGATACGAACACCGCGTTATGTATAGCATTTTGTATTGTTCGCTGTTTCACCTAACAACGGTTGTTTATTAGAACGAATTTCCCGCGAGCAGATTGCTCATTATGTACATTTCCTTCTTATCAAAATATTTTATATAAGGTAGAATTATACAAGGGAAAGGAAAGGTATATCAAATGCGGGTCAGTTTTGTCATTAATAGACGCTTTTGTAGGCAAATAAATCGGAACTGCCTTTTAGAACTCTTGTCCTGTGAAGGGCCCTGGGAAAGAGTTCTGTGAAGGGATAGATCAGAAGTAGGTTAGAAATGATGTAAAAATATATATAAAATAAAATTTCGGGAAAAAGTGAAGAAGAAGATTTAATTACTATTGTTACATAAAGTAATGATAAATTTTTAGAATTGAGTTTGGTTTAATTGACTACGGTAAAACGAACTGAACTATCTGCCTATAGGGAGGGATGCCTTTGTGGAGGCACTTTCTAAAGGAAACTGGTACTTAAACACCCCATACGGGGGAAAACCACAAAAATGACCATGCATCCAGCCCGTTCGCCTGAAAACGAACCCAGATCGGAACTACCAGTGTTCAGCGATTTTACGACTCTGCCACTAGTGGGCCCTTATTCGGTTAAGAAGCATAATTTGACGACTTCTACTAAGATGGTTGCTTTAATACATTATGTACACAATTATACGATATCTTCAGTAATAATAAAAGAGTGTCTGCAACTAACGACGGTTAAAAAAATAGTATCATTGTTTTCCTAAAGTAATCTTTCTCATACATAAAATAATGCTCATTTTTATGCAATAACAAAGCATTATTTTTTATTGGCATTTTCACTCTGTTTTTGTAAACATAACTAATGCAGAATAATATTTCGAGACCAGAGTATTTTAGATATTTTTTGTGGGAACATTAACCATTTGAATTTATGATACATTTTTAATACGGCAATTAGTCATTCATAAAAAATAAAGAAAAAAAGCAATTTTTAAGCGTATTAGGAATCTTTAAGAATTAGAATAATAAGAGATTAACTTCGTGTAATTTTCATTTAAATTTATAAGAACTTCCTTTTTGTTTACCTGAGATTAAGACAACAGCATCTTGAAAAAGGCTTGCCTTGCAAAAAATTGCATTCATAAAAATTAATTTAAAATATCTAAGGGGCAAAGTACTTGTAAGGACTATGTTAATTTTATTAACAGTTAAATTTCCTTTCCTGTCGATTCTTAACTTCAACTTACCACTTCCGGCCAGAACGTAGTTTTAGAATCACGTCTGAATACATAATGAGAAAGAGCGGTACTTAACCGCGAAGTTCTTCGGTCTTAAGGAGAGAGTTACCAGGTATTCTGTCTGCACGCATCCGCCTTTTTAGGCTACTCTCTCGTAAGCTATTATTACGCTCGGCCGTACTTATGCCCTTGATAGCTTCGCAGTCAATTAGCGTTAAGGGGCCAACTCGGTTAGAATCTTGATAGCTTCGGCTATATCTCTTTAGTTTACTTCTTAGCCTCTTAAGTTCAAGCCCAAGTGTCGGCTTTTATTGTACACTCCAAGACGGAGGTCTGTTAAATCTTATTTGAATAATAAAGGGTTATTTACTCTTCCATCTTGTTGTTCCTTGTCACACGAATTCAAGCGATTATTCGCTTATAGTTCTTAAGATTCTTCACGTTCAACTGTAACTTAGCATTTATAAAGTCAGGAACTCTACATATTTATAGTTCATCCGCATTCTATTCCTAGCTGCTAAACGAGCTGATTGTTTGATGGTTTATAGTTTCCCTCGTTTGTGACTTATATATAGGTGAGTTTCCCTTATAAACGGCATGAAGGCATTCCTTCCCAACTCACTAACGGCGGAATGGTAGCCATTGCTTTAAATTGACAGAAAACTGTCTAATGTAACTAATGCACCAAAAAAAAAAAAAAAAAAAAAAAAAAAAAAAAAGTAGACTTATAAGAATGTAAATACAGCGCAGAAACGAGATATGAATTAGGATTTAGATAATTTACATTATGGCAACGTATGCAATGCCTATTTGCCCAAGATGAAGGATAACTTCGGAGAGAGCTCTTTAAGGCAAACTGTCTATATTCACACTATGGGGAAAACCACGAAACCCCGCAAGCATCCAGTTTGTTTGCAGGGATTTGAACACTGTCGAACTACTAGAGGTCCATTAATGGCCGAGCGGTAAAGTCACTATGCGCTGGTACTTCGCTCCAGGCTTGGATCCCGGCGAACGGGTAGGATGAATGGGCGTTTTCGAAGATTTCTCCATGAGTAACTTTGATACGAGCCAGTTTCCCTTAGAAAGTAGCCCTCTCCCCACGGAGGTGTACTCTCCCTCAGGCAGATAGCCCTCGAGGGCTTCGCCATAATCAAATAAATGAAACCAAACCGAACTACCAGTGTTTAGCTGTTTTACCGCTCGGCCGCCTTTTGGAATATAAATTAAATTTTAAAAAAAGGATCACGGCATCGAAGTACACGCACTGATAGATTTTAATTACAAAAAAGAGCAAAACTAGGCATTTGAAAAAAGTTGCCAGACTTCCTACTCCTTTAGATGAAAGGCTGTTGCAATGCAAAACCAATATATAAAACTAAGAAAAAAATATAAAGGAAGGCAAATAATTATTTTTCCAAATAAAAGTAACTGTAAGCAACTGCTTAAAAAAATCACACTAAGGTAAATTATTTTTATCATTTGTCAATGTCTTTCTCATGGAATCTTATCACATCGTTATACTTGACTAGTCACAATATCGTGTTTTTTAACAATAGTGGAAATAGGGGAACAATAACGAAAACAATAGCGAAAATCAAAAGAAAAGTATTTAGGAACTGAATTGATTCTTGTTGATTAGCAACCGTAAAAAAGGAATGGACGTTGTTTTTGTTTGTATGCAGATATTCATAGAAGCGTCACGCTTTTTGCCTTCTTGAACCATGATTCTTAACTTTTTATAGGAAACGAATTTTTTCTTAAAGAGGTAGTTTGATCTGAAACTTTGCGAGGCAGAAAATAAAAGTATCAGTAAAATACTAAAAAATGTGAATGAATCTGCGCTTAAAAACAGTACTCAAAAAGAATGTGGTAGCTTTTTTGTTGTTGAACAGCACACATCAAAAGGTTTTTCGCAGAAAGGCATATGCACTAGCGCTTTGACCTCCGTTAAATCTGTTTTCCTTATCTCCTGTAACACTTCTTGTTTTCAAAGTAAGCATTGTGAATAAATATTTTTAAAACATGTCTTTCTATTTCGCTCTCTGTTTATTGAAATAACTAACGCAAGAGATGAATTTCTTATAGTTAAGAAAAAAATTACCGCTGTCGAAATGAACTGATGACGAATGTATGTTTCCTTGCTGGAAGTATCAAGTTGGCGCATAAATCTTTCTAGAGGAAGATGTGTTGGCGTGGGCGCACTCATAACGAGAATGATACAAAGTTTCTGAAGTGCGAAGGAAGCCTGTTTGGTTCTTTGCGTAGTTAAATAATTAACCTAAGAGATATGTTTTTTAAGTAACGAAAACTTTTACCACCGTTGAAATGACTTGATGAAGAAAGTCAGTTTTCTTGCTGGAAATATCAGGTTGGAACACGTATCTTTTTATGGAAATGAAAAAGATCCGGGAGATGGAGGCTTAAATTTTGGATATTATTATCTTCACTGCCATCCATTTCGATTTGAATTTGCAGATTCTCTGGTGTTTTCACTTTGATTGCTCAATACAGGATTAGGATTTTTTGATTATGGCAAAGCACTCGAGGATTACTTACCTAAGAGTGAGGGATAACCAAATAATGGAGGGATGCCTTCATGAAGCATGTTTTAAGCAAAACTGCTTTGTATTTATGTTGTATATGAAGGAAAACCACGAAAACTTTCTTGCAAATTTTCAGGCACGAGAACTAGAAGTTTTTCAAGTTTTTACGTCTATCTAATGCTGATTCTACTGACCAGCAACTTATAGATAAGGCGAAGGCGTTCTCTAAAAAGTAGCTTTTCAAGTATGTTACACTGTCTTATTTAGTTTAGAATTTTTTCAGCAAACATAAAAAATTCCACAGTATTCATCTTTTTACTAATACATAAATTTCGTTGATTTCCAGTTTCAAGCAAAGCAGGTTTCCAGGGACTAATCATTTCCACTTAAAAACATTCAGAAATCTTTCATTTTATTTTTGGCTTAATTAGCAAAGCACACGAAGAATATCTCCCTTATGGAAGAGATGCCATCGTAGAGAACTTTCCAAGGAAACCTATTTCATATCAAGGTCTACAGACAAACAAGGTTAGGTTCTTCTCAACGCCTACGTCACATACTTGCAGAAGTGAAAGTAAACAAAGGCACAAAGGGGTAAGGAAGAAGCTGATTTTGAGTAGACTAGGAGTCAGTTACGTCATAAAGCAAACCTTGTAGTTTAGTAACACTGGCGAAAGCCATGGAACATATACTTGCAGTCAGCCAGTTCACCTGAGTTCGAACTATCAAGTACAGGTAAAAGTATGGGGGCACCAGTTATAGACCATAAATCAACTGGTAATGCCTTCTGATACTAACTATTAAATAAAAAAAAAAAGGAAACGAATACGCCCAAAAAAGTGTTTTTTACGTTTTGTGTGCCACCGTTATTTACTAAATATCATGTTTTTCGCACTTAAAACACGTAAAATTCAATTCAACAGCAATATCACAAAATAATTTAAAAAGAGAATATCTTTAGGATTTTCGATGCACAGTCTCGCGCACTGGAGATAATTTTTTCCCCTAACAGTGTTGCCATTACTCGCTTTGAAATCGTTAAGCTTGTTAATTAAAAATTTGTTAAAGTTTTACAAAATTTGAAAGAGATAATAAAACAAATTCAAAATTTTAGATTCTTCATTATAGTTTCTTTAGATATAATGCATGGCGATAATATTTGGTCGCAACCGTTTGAAAAGTGAATCGACGCAAAATGCCGTTTTGATATTATTAATAGCCCTTTTGGGCTAAAAAAAGAAAAAAATGAAAGCTTTATAAGAATTAAAAAATAAAAACGTTGAGGAAATGAGCAACTGAAACTTTATTAAAGATCTAGAATTTACCTATTATGGTAAATCGTACGCTCCCTCGTCCAGTATGTATTAAAAATAATGATTTAGGACATTAAGAGATTACAATATACTTTCAATATAATTTGAAATTTATAAATAAAATTGAAGATCTGCTTCGGTGTAACAAAAATAACAGATAAGCATAATTAGTATACAGATAGATGAACATAATGAGATAAATATAATAAGTACTAGGAACACAATCTTATAATGAGTTGTAGCAGTAATACAAAAGAGGCATTTGTGGGTTTATTACAGTTATGAAAATATATTACAGTTTATAAAGTTCACAAATGGAGTCATTTTGTGCATATTCGCAGTATCTAAATGTTCATTGCACTTATGCAGTATGAGGACTTATACTTGGCGTATATCTATGCCGTAGGAAGAGAGTCGTTGCATAATTTTTTAAAACTTCGGATACAGATATTTGAGTTCCAACAATCATTATCCAGAGATCTTAACCAGTAGGCCACTGGTGGGGCGGTTTATCATGCAATACAATGAATCACAAAAACGCTTTTGCAGCCAGCTCGTTTGCCTGGAATCGAACCCAAGTCGATCTACCAGTGTTCAGCGGCTTTACCGATTGGCCGCTGGTTGGGCCCTTCGATGAAAGTATTTTTTTTTAAAACAGGCAGCCTCGGGTGTTTAGGTAGAATGAGCAACCTCGCATTAAGGAAGCTGTATTAGATTACATGTATAAGGTATATCTCCCGCTTTCCTAGCGTGCCTTCGTGATGTAGTGGTTCTGCACGCTGGGCCGGTATTCCAGAGGTCCGTGGTTCGATTTCCGGCGAAGGCGGTTGCTAATTTTTCATCTCTTCGGCTTTTCCAATAAACCTAATGTCTCTGCAGTGGCGCCCGAACTAAAAGGGTTGCGGATGATGACTCTCCACACTCAGGATTTGGCGATTAGGTCCCCTAAAACCCCAGTAGCCCTTTAAAAAGGGGAGTATGTAAGGTATTTCTGCCACTTCCCTAACGTGCCTTCGTGGTGTGGTGGCCAGCACACTGAGCCGGTATTTCAGAGGTCCGTGGTTCGATTCCCGGCGAAAGCGGTTGCATATTTTTCATCTTGCCTGCTTCCAGTTAACCTAATGACTCTACAGTGGCGCCCGAACTAAAAGGGTTGTGGATGATGACTCTCCATATCCAGGATTTGGCGATTAGGTCCCCTAAAAACCCCAGTCGCCCTTTAAAAAGGGGAGAATATAAGGTATATCTCCCGCTTTCCTAGCGTGCCTTCGTGGTGCAGTGGTCCTGCACGCTGGGCGGGTATTCCAGAGGTCCGTGGTTCGATTTCCGGCAAAGACGGTTGCTAAATTTTCATCTCTTCGGCTTTTCCAATCAACCTAATGTTTCTACACATGTAGTATACACAACAGAATTTTAGCTGGAGTATCATTGCAATAGTTAAGTATGGTAAATTCAGTAAGAAAGAAATAAAAATGAATAACAGATAAACCGCATTTTTGAATGCCAGAAATAAAAAAAACTTACCTTTAAATACATTATTTTGATATTTTGCAAAGGTGTTCCATCCAAACTAGTAGATAAATACATAGAATGTTGATACCTCCGTCCTGGGTTCAATTTTCCGGGGTGCTATGAGCACGTCTTTTCTTGTGTGTAAAAAAAATCTTGAGCCTGTTTCCTTCGACAATCCTCCATGAAGGCCTAGTTGCTAAGCAAGATAGCCCTCGAGTTTTTACCGTAATGGTTTTGTAAAATGAGAGTATGTTTTGTTCCGCTTCTCAGTTTTTTAGCAGCTAGTACTGATGGAAGTCTCTGTGACTTCGCTGAGACGTAGTTTTAACTTTTCTTTTACATGTGATGTAGATACAATACTTGAATGAATGGTATGTCGCAATGAGATCGATAATCCACTTTAGATTTAAAAGGAATATAACTTATCCACTTAAGTTTTAATTTCAGTATCCAGTTTCAAAGTAAGACTTCTCTAGATTTCATTTAATGAAAGATTAAAATATTTCTATTAATGCATAGCAGGAAAACAGTCTGAATTCAGTCATTTGCTGAAAGCAAGTATTGTTAACATGAGTAAGGTCATAAACACGTAAACAAGATTCGGTTATTTGAAATTACGCAATTTTATTACGCAAGAGAATGAACTTGCTTCACGAACCAAATAAAGCGATAAGTCGACAAGGACGTCTACATCTCTTGTTAACTGCTGATCGAATGCCAAAATTACACACTCCGTGGTGTTCAATGCGTGTGCGAAAAGAAAATACCATTTCGCTAAATCAAGTTCTGAACTGTCCTCAGCAGAACGCATGGCGTGTGTGACAAGTCCTATAAAAAGATCTCTAGAAAAAAATGGTGCTTTACTCGTCACAAGACGACCCAACACTTTTTTTTTTTTCACGCAAAGAAAGAGCTAAAAACGCTTAATGTATCATAGACGATATGCAGTACGACGTTAGAATTATGGATGTTTCGGGTGGCATTCATTATCTGTGAAATAGATCCTTCTCGAGCAAGTTTTGTCTTTGGGAATTTTATTTCAATAAAGCTCTCTTTTTTCAGAACGAAGCGTTTTTTTTTCATTCCTTTTTTTCCCCTTCTTTAAAAAGTTGTCGAAAGCTCATTTCTTCAAACGATTCGCTGCATGCTCATTTTTCACATGAAATATTTGAGTATAATTTATTTATTAATTTTTAATGAAATAAATTTTGCCAAATAATGAGTAATATTATATATATAAAAAGAAACCCTCTTCTTAATAATATGCTCGTAAGACTTGATATTTTAAATATTCTAAGCATTCAAAGAATTTTCTTAATTACTATAGTACATTAGTAATTACGGCAACTAAAATAATTACTATTGTACTATTGTGCTATATACATAATTACTATTGTACTATTGTGCTAATACATAATTACTATTATACTATGGTGCTAGATAATTAATATTGTACTATAGTGCTAGATAATTACTACTGTACTGCACTGCATAATTACCATCAAGTTATAGTATTTACTATTGTACCATAGTAATTATTATTGTACTCTAGTAATTACTATTGAACTGGGGTACCACAGTAATTATAACAAATTAAACTTTTGCAACAGAAATCAAAATCGAAATAATATTAAATTAGTGATTTTAAAAATCAGTCATTTCTAATTTTTATAAATTAACGCCTTTTACACTGTTTCTTGCTTTAGAAGTATATAAATGCTTCATTATGAAAAAAATTATCTCAATACATCGCAATGAAAAAGAGTGCATTGTAAAATCTTTACTTAGAGATGAGTTTTACTATGCTTTTTGTCAAACATAGCTTGGTATACTTACTGCTAAGTACTGGAAAAAAAAAGAAAGATCAGTTATTATTTTAAATATCATAAATATGTAAATAAGCTGCGATATAGGTATACAAATGTATTGCAACAATATTACAGATACTTATTCATATATTAACTATAGAAAACTCTAAGGCAATTAAGGCAGAAATCGATTAAGTTATCCGAAATGATCACATCACATTCATTTCGAACAATTGAAATCTAATGTACACAGTTTAGTCTTAGCGCCTAAACACTCATAAAAAGTTTTGAATTGTCAAAAAAATCATTGCTGAGAAATAAACTAGGCTACCCTAACTCTCAGTTTGCATATGAAAAGAAAATTCGAGTTGCAAGAAACACGAGTAAAATAGTTTCGAGTTTCTAATGTTATTAAAATGCGATAAAGATAAGCTTTAAATTATACTAATATTTGTCGTATATTAATAGGGATAGGTCAGCCGTAAATCAACATAAATATTGTGAAATATAAATCGGTCTTATTTGCGATTCAATAAGCAAACAAAGCAAGAGCTAGGCGCGCAGAGATATTTAATTTTAAGTTATTTATTTTAAGGTTTCAACGACTTCAGTCAATATCATTTAGTCTTGCGATGCATTCATTTTACAGAAATACGCGCATGTATTTCTGTAAGTAGTGCTCTTAATTTTAGTAGTAGTAAATTAATAGTTAAATTTAGTAGTACTATAAAGTAGTGCTCTTAAATTTATACATTGCGAACAACAGTGCTTTTTGGTAAATTGCTCTGGATTCTATTTATTTGTATATTTAACTATGCTTTTTCATGTTATTTGCTATTTTCAGACATTAATCAGTGTGTTTTTTAATATCATAAGGAGTATAATGTTACGTAACGGAAATGAAGGAATGTTCAAATTGCCATTATATAACAGTTAGAAAAAGCGAAACCCACTAGCGGCCGAGCGGTATAGTCGGCCCGAGACTCGAATCCCGGGCTAGTTACATGGGCGTTTTCGTAGTTTTTCCCATGTGTAATGTCTCTACGAGCCAATTTGCCTTAGAAAGTCCTCCACAAAGACATCCTTTCCTTAGGAAGATAGCCCTCGTGTGCTTTGCCATAATCAAAGAAACCAAATCAAACCAGAAAAAGCGTTAGCAGTGATACTGAAGGTATAAATACTCGTGTAGCTACTATGATTATGGTAAAATGGAGAAGAAGTAAAAAACTTGCAGTTTCAGAGTTTTGGATTACAGTATAACACCTCAAAAAAAGCACTTAATATTAAAACGTTTAATAGTTTAAAAAAAATAAAAAAGGAAAAAAATGTTGAAAACTGTAGAAATATTTAATTTCCCTTCTTAAATAAAAATAATGTTTACTGTTGCCAACTTATGAAATCAAATCTTTACCATTGAATAAAATTAAAATTAAAATTAAACTCCAAAGAATTCCAGGTCCAAAAACTATGTTTGTTCCTACATTTCTTTTTTGAATATAAAATTATACAAACATAAAAATATCAAAATAATAAAAAAGGACTATACAACCGTTTTTAACAAAATTAAAAATAGAAACATATGTACTGCAAACTGTACGCTTCTTTAAAATTTCCTCTTCAATCATTAGATTCTATTCTGCATGGAGATGATAGCATGCAAATGAAGTAGGTCAAGAAATTTTACCGTAATCCAATTATAGAGTATTAAAAACCTATTTTATTTGTGATATGCATGGTATAAAATAATACTTGTTGCACAATATTTAAAATATATAGGTAAAATGATTTTTAAGTAATTAAATTACATTGCATCGAGCAACAAACTTTTATAACTTGAAAATAAATAAAAGATCTTATACACCGTCGATTGCTGGCAGTATTTATTTATCGCGGATAGCATTTTATCATAAAATAAGAATAATATACACCTTAATGAGATTTTTTCCTTTCTTTTTGTTAGCCCAAATTTGGAGAATTAGAAGCACCCACTGTAATGCCATCGTACCAGCATGTAATATTTTTCCACAGTGGTTATCTGAAATTTTGGATATTACAGAACGCTATGTGTAATGTGAAACGCATATAGGTATTGTAAAACTAAACTGATAAATTATTCACTGTAAAGCATTATGGAAATTTAATAAATTATTTAGTAAACATCCGTAATGCTTTACAGTGAGTAATTTATCAGTTGCAGTTCAGTAATTCGTCAATGCTTTACAGTGAGAAATTTATCATTAACATTCCGTATTCAAAGTTCGTTCTTTGCCTTTATGTTTCTTTCGCGTACGAATGAATGTAAGGGATTTTCAATGCCTTATATTGTTACACACAAAAAAATCTCAAGAGATGGTAGAACGACGAAAAATTCTGTGCATGTACTGGGTAGCATTATACAAAGCTTCAAAGAATGATAAAGCAGTTAAAATCCTTATTTCTTTCCAAATCACTGCATAAGCAATAAAACAACAGTCCGAATTGAAGATGCGTAGCGCATTTGTGCTTAATCAGGACTGCCGTCAGAAGCCAGAGCTGGACCCATTTTGCCTTTGACCAGATTACGGCTCGTTTTTTTCTCGGCTGATATTTTATAAGCCATTTTTTTTATTATTAACAAAAATTAGGGAATATTTTAAACCATGAATGTGCGGTCACGGTCGTACGATAAAAAGAACGTATGTTTAAAGAAAGAAGAAGCCATTTGATGTGCTTTTTCATTAACTACGGCTCAAGGTCACTGTACTATGGAATTTGCTGATTTACGCTGATTTGACGCTGGACTCGTACCATCAAATAAGACTTTTCTCCTAAGCCTAAAGCTTTCTAGTAGTTTTTTTAAGCTTTATTTAAGGTTGAGGTTATAAGGTTAATTCACACGTAACAAAATAATGCTTAATTTAAATTCAAGTTACTACTGATTCAGCTCCCATTCGTTCACTAAAAATGAGTGATATTATAAATTTTCGAAGCTGAAATAAATTTTCAAAGCGACTTACACACAGCTTAAAAACAGATCATTTGCGAAAGTTAAATCTCACAGCATTAACGTAATAGTTTATTATTATTATTATCATTATTGTTATTAATCTGGACTATGGCGGATAGTAATAACATAGTAAAAGTATGTATTTGTAAACAGGGATTAATATCCCAAATTAGATGTACAGGCGCCCTGCGAAAGGTCACCAGGAAAGATAAACAAATATAAATAAATGAAAAAATTATTAAAATTTATGATCAAACAAAACTTAAAGAGATTGGAGAAAAATGAATTAATAAAGTTAAATTAATCACAAATAATAACACAATAAGTTAAAATAGTCAACGTCATCTTACTTTGGGCTCTAGTTGGAATTATGATTTCATTTAAAAGCTGAGAAATACCGGGGACGGACGCCGGTTGAATTTTAGTCCTGTTTGTAATCTTTTTTAACTCATAGAGTTTCTGTTTGCTTCATATACTTTTTATATACAACGAATTTTTCTAACTTCTGTAAATAGGGCATTCGAAACCTCAGATAATCCGTATCTTGAAAATGATTTGTGATTCAAAAACTCGAATTTTCGCGATTTTTTCATCATTCAAATCTTTCAAATCCAGATCTAAAAGTCATTAAACATTTTGAATAAAAAAAATCTAGCTGATTACTCTAGTAAATACTTTTGTTGATTTATTATTAATTTTACTGAGTACTAATAAAAGCGTTCACCAAAACTGTTATTATTGCAGTTTCAGTGATGCCAATATCATCTCATACCCTATAATTTTTAAATTCTAATGTTTTCATGAGCACTGAAATAAATAATTTAAAAAAATAATTTTATGTTTCTCAATTTTCTGGACAGAACGTACCGTTTCCCGTCATCTATATTAAGTTTCGAAATAATTTTTCCCCGTCTACGCTTGCTTTGATTAAAAAAATATGTATATCTTATAAAACGTAAATAATTTGAATGTTACTGCAGTATCCCCCACCCCAATTATGCTAAGGAAACTAGCCTCAGAATTCATGAGATTAAATTATATATTTCATTTGCAAAATTTGTAATATGGGTATATTTTTAAAAACTGCTTTCTTAAATTTTTTTTTCATTAAACGCAGATTTCAAATGTTGCTTTTAATATAGAATTTTAATACTAAGTAAAAGTCATTTCTTTTTCTTCTTTTATTATTATTATTATTATTATTATTATTATTATTATTATTATTATTATTATTATTATTATTATTATTATTATTATTATACGAAGTGTTTGAGAATTTCAAGATTGAAAAATTCCAGAATCTTTTAGGATTCGGATTCGAGAAAACTTAGAATTCATCTCACCTCTACTATTTACCAAATAAATCAGTGTCCTTCGAAGAATGACTCGCAATGTTTATTCATAATCCGCTTTTTACAGCCGGGCTTTGTAATGTATCAGAGTGCATTCGAGTCGCAAATAACTAGAAATGGATAAAAAGTAAAAACAGAAAAAGCTTTTAAATACTGAAAGCGTTAAGTAACATCACGGATATTGACGATATATTTTATTAAATTTCACTTGTAATTTACTTCATTTAAAATTCTTATTTATTAGCCAGTATAGGAGTAAACAAAATGCTCCTAAGTAGCAACTGCCGCTGTTTCGAATTGTAATAGTAGCGTCACTTTTTTAGATCGCTCTCCCAAAGGAAACAAACGTTCAACTGACGTACTTCTGTTAATTTGAGTAGGAGATAGAACAAACCAGGCTTTTAAGAATTAAAAACAAGGTAGAGACAAGCAGGTTTCCATTTCTCCCTTCCAATTACACGGATGACATGTTAAGAAGCGCGCCTACAGTTTAGTAATGAAAAATTTCCGACGGTTTGATATTAATACCATTAAGAGTTAAAGAGTCCAAATGCAAAATCCATTAGCTACAAAACGGTTTCTAACAATACGAAGCGCTCAGGATCGTAATTTTTAAATAGCTGCTTAAATGATCAAAGGAGCTGAAAGTTTAATGTTGAAAGGGACACCATGCATTTCAATTGGGGAGAGCTTGACTGGATTCAAATGAATCTCAGGCTAATTATATGACTCCGCAGAGCAGATGAAAAATTTTTCGTCTTTCTCTCTCTCCTTCTATCTCTCGAAATGTCTCTTAATAAGGCGTGAATATAATTGTTGAATGAAGAAAATGCTCCGTTTTTCTTCTATCTTCACCGTCTATCGTTTCGATCTTCGTAATAAATTTTTCACCACTTTCGTTTTGATGCCTTATTGAAAGATTAACCTACTTTATAAAATATATGCATAAATTATACAACAAGAAGTAAAACAACTTCATTTCACGCATGTACATTGCCAAACTCACTACGACATCTTACGAAAACATTTTATGTTTTCCTCAAAAGTAGTGAAGATAATCACTAACTGCTTAGCGTATTCAAACTAGATGAATTCATAAATGATGTATATAGCTACTTCCTATCTACGTTAATACTTAGTGGTACGCTAATTCCATTAAAAGTTGGCCAGAAATATCAATACAATATTAATGGATGGTTTTATTAGGAATAACGTTTTACTGAGTGAGGGGAGAAATAATATATGGTTTTGAAAACTCGGAACTACTCAGTCTGACGTGTAAAAAATGAAATAAAATAAAAAAATTTAATAAAAACAATAAATAATCCTCTGAATATGTAGCGATTTACTTGCTAACTACTGCAATGCTTTTATGTTCCTTGCTACAATGTCATCATCTCAGAACTTTAATTTCTGCAACTTTAAAGGAAAAGGAATTCAACGAATTATTTCATCAACACCCTGAATTTAGAGCTTATCTTTCCACTGTAAATGGTCCATTAAATTCCATTTCCAGCAAAATGAAATGAAATTCTCCTGCTTTGGAATTGTTGCTTGATACAAATGTTTCTAGCACCGTATTAAAGGGAATTTGTTGATTAAGCTGTTCCAGATCCTTGCATAATGTACAATGGTCCAGAAATGCACAGTAACACCTTATGAATTGACTAAGCTATTCCAGATACTTATCATGATGTACAATGGTTCAAAAATGCACGGTAACACCTTATTTAGATAACTATCATCAGACTACAATAAACATTTTATGAACTGTACGACACGAGAATGTAATTCGAAGGTGTATCACATTTTTGCATATCTCTTGTATACATATATGGTTGACAAGCTTATTTTAGAGATTTGAAACCATGTAACTTGAGACCATGTAACTCAAGAAATCAAGGTTATCAAGGATTCTATGTTACTGAATGCTAAGTAATATCGGATGTAACAGAACTGATGGTTACAACTTTAAGATGCTGAACTTAAAACTAGCTGAAACTCTATCACTGATCAGTTAATGCGATTTTAACTTTCTTAAATTCTTAGTATCTTGATAGTTCAAAGTTATTTATGTACATAATGAATGCTTTAATGCAATTCTTATAGTGGAACTATTTTTAATCGTATTTAGTTCTTTGTTTTTTTAACTTATGACAGCTGAACAATTAAAAGAAAATATCAATTATTCTTTGTGATACTTCGAGAAATTTTTAGTAGCCTTGTATTTTTTACAATATAAATGAGGGTTTTGTTGTGAAAAAAAAGCACATATAAATGAATACCTAATTGAAGAAAAGAAGAAACTTTAATCCAAGGCGTTAAGAGAAATTGCTTAAATTAAAGGTAAAAAACTGAACTTCAAGGAAATGGATTTAAATTACGCATTTCAGATAACATTACAGATTAACAAAGGATTAAATTTTGGAAATGCAAGGATGGTACAAAAAATAATACAAAAGTGGGACTAACATTTTTATTAACTGAGTTAGACTGTCCAAACACCACGTATTATTAAAATGATTCCTTACCTGTGGCTGCTTGCAATAACGATTTTATTCACAACCAAATAAGTAATGGTAATAGAGTGCCATCATTAAGTTCTGGATAAAAAATGAAAAGATACAGTCTGATAAACATGCACAGATGTTGACATGTTTACAAAAACGATACTATTGGCAAGATGATGTTCTCAGATGATTTAAGAAGTTTAAAGGAAGGGAAATTAAGGCTGAAAGCAGATCACGTAGTAAGAGGCCATTAAAGGCAACCAGAGACACTAATCTTTAGTAGGTAAGAGCACTGATTCAAATGGATAATCCTCGAGCTTCTTTGTTAGTTACTTTCGACAAAAGGACAATACTAATGGTGGAAGGTTATATAAATTTAAAATATCTGCGAATTGTGCACCTCAATATTTGACAAACGACATGAACAGCGCGGCTTTCGAATCACCTCCAATTCAGCACTAAACGTCTTTGCAGGCTGCTACAACTTCAAGTAATCGATGAAGCTACTTACTGATCGACTAATTATTCCTTAACTCATAAAAAGCATTCATTTCAAGAATTACATATATTCTGCAGAGGATTACAAACAACATCCTCCTCCATACATAAGATATCCGGCTGATCTCAATACAAAAATAAAAATTCAAAAGAACATCGACCCAAGAAACAAAGGAATTGAAGCCTTCACTGACGGATCAAAAATAGAAAGAAAAGTCGGATGCGAAGCGTGTAGTTTTCCAATACAACAACATCTGGACTCTGAAATGAAATGGAAAGGGTATTTAAACAACTCCAACATCATACATAAAACGGGAACAGTCAGCCATAAAAGCTGCCATCAACATTGCGTCAATAAACAACATCTCCAAAACATTCATTAACCCAGACAGAGCAGCCATAGTCTCCATCCGAAATCCGGACAACTGCTCTCTCCTGGTACATGAAATTAATCAAATCTGTAAAGATCTCAATACTGAAATAACCGTAACTTGAATCAAAGGGCACAACGGTAGCACTGGCAACGACACTGCTGACAATCTTGATAAAGAAGCAGCTATTTCCCAAGGAGCTATTTCCCAAATCCTAAACAAATACCTAAGCACAAGCAGCAAGAGGAGTGGAACAAGACCATAACTGGCGTACCCACCATTTCTTCCCAAAAGTCAGCATAGTAATCAGAAGCCCCTTCCTAACATATTACGTGACCAGCAACGACCCATATTCAGATTATTTTGTTAAAAGAAACTTCTCTAATAGCGACAGTTGCGTCTGCGGAGTCAAAGGAGATTACCTATTCTTCTATCCTTTTACAAGTGACCTACACATCCGGAAGCCCATCAATATAGACCTTAACTTCAAAAGACTTATATCCAAAAATCATGAAAAAAATGCACCAAAAGCTCAGTGCTTTAGGATTGGACCTATGCCAAGTCACACCATAAAGCGAAAAGAGCAATGACTCGGCTGCACCCCAACAGCTGATTCTCTGTAACGTTCAAAATCTCTATAATTCTTCAAAATATCAAACGTACTGAGCTGAGTCCATGAATTTTATTTATGAACTTTGGACTATGGATATAAAAGTCTTAGCTCAATAGAGTCTTACCTGTAACAATCGTATCTTCACCATAACAAGAACCAGGTATTCCAATGTATTAATAAAATCAAACTCCGTATATATTTATTTACTTACATAAAAGTGTAAACATTCCGGTGAAGTTCTGCAAAGTATCAACTCTATTGTACTTACGTATTTCAGTATTGTAATGAATATACTCAGCGTAACTGTACCTAATTTTATGTTAATATCCTCTTATGTTTAAATGTAACAACTCCAACGTATAACTCCAGTGTTCCTTAGGAGAAAGAGCATATAATCAATTCCAATCTTTCGATCAAAAATTTTACCCCTGATCCCATTGGAGACCCCATGCATCTGTGGCTTAGTGTCATCCAGCATTCATCCCCAATTTATGCGACTTCATGGGGGTATGAAATTTTAGCTGGTTAGTGCACATTCGATTCTGTAGTGAAGTTTTTGGTGACCCGGGCACTTTTTTATCTGCTGCCTGATTAATAAAACAAACGAATATCCTTCTTGCAATAGCGACGCCGAACATAATAGTGTCAGTACGTCTATGAAGGTATATACGTAAAGGTCACACAGGTCGATATGTGTAAAGGCGCCGTTAATTTTATGTAGAGAAGTAATTATGTAATTTGCACTCTATGACATTGATTTGTAGAAGTATAGTATCGCTGCGTTTGCTGGTGAAATTATAAAATTGTTATAAGCATGTCATACCACTCACTGAAATTCACATTGTCTATTAAAATAGGAGAAATGTTAGATAAAATAATAGCAAATTAGAAAATTATTATATAAAGGTTACTTTTCCCTTATGATGTAATAAATAATTTTAGTCATTTATCGGTATCTTTCTTTTCCTACATATAAATGGAAAATTTTGAATATTATCAATGACTTTTTGACAATATTAAAATTTTTCATTTAATTTGCATATACACAGAGCTCTCAACTAATTAATTAGACTCAGTTTATAATTATAAGAAAATAAATAAAATGTATTACGGCAAAGGGACTTTGAATAAAAAGTGTGTATGAGAAAACAGTCTGCAATTTCTTTAAAGTGGTCCTTAAACTTTTTATTAGCTATTTATCATGGATTCAAGCACTAGTATAAAATTCCCATGTTTGACAGAGTAAAGTAAAATAAAAGAAATAAAAAAGTATTTCTATTTTAATAAAAATGAATTAGAAATTTTATAAAAATCTTGTCTCAGAAACTTTTTGATTTGAAATACCATACCAGGCTTACACAATCACTTTTCGCTTTGTTTTGCAAATTTTGAATCAAGTTCTTTCCTCAACTTAGACGATTATCTAGACATGTACCATTTGGAAGTTTAAAAAAAAGAAAAAGAAAAAACACTGAATAGTCGGTTCAGTTTCAAAGAATCTTTGAAATTCATTTTAAAACTCGGTGAAATGAATTCGTTTGCATTTCATTCTTGTAATTCAAAGCACTTACTTGTTGTCATTAATTAACTAGTCTCAAAACTCTTCTCCTGTGATAAATTAGATACTGTGATACTCTGTTCGATGCATTTAGTGAAGTTTCTTTTCTTTTTTCTTTTTTTGCTACTGTATCGGACAAAGTTAATCGATTTGTTTGTTAATTACTTAGTTCATCCATGCAGAACATGGTTTGATGACATAAATACTGGAAATGTAATAAACTTTAATGAGTTACTGTAAGTGATGGAATCTTTAGCTTTGCCAGTTCAAGTTCGAAATTGCTTTCAACTTTTTACTGCGAAATTTTGCTCTTTTTAATTTATGAAATCTGTTATTTCCAATCCTGGGAATCCCACCGTAAACAAATCAGGTACTAATTGTAAAATAGTACATTTAATGGAAAATAAGTAGAAAGAAAATATCCTCAGTATACGAATTATTTGGCAGAAACTTAAGTTAAATTTGAAGATTTATGTTTTTGTGGCTGAGGATTCTAATTTGCTAAAAGCCAAAGGCATTCCTTAGTTTAAAATAATAAATTCTTTGTAAGGTTTAAATAAATTTAAGAGAATTTTCTAATTACATTTTATAACGAAAGCTAACATGAGAAAAGCGAAATCATCATAATATGTCACTAATAAAATCAAGAGGATGAAAAATCCTATTATTTGTTACCCTAGTTTGGGCTCTTTGATATATATGCATGTTTTGTAACATATTTTAAATATTTATCATTATACACATTAAAGACATAATAATGGACACCGTGTGCACAAACGTCCTTACACGGCCTTTATATTCGCAGCCGGTTGGTCAGAGACATAGGGTTTCACTTACAAAAAAGTTTTAAATGAAGCAAAGATTTCAGTTTTTACATTTTTCATCTAAATAAATAATTATAAAATACTAAACCGCCGTCCAGACAGTATAGTGGTTAGGGAAGCCTGACTGCGATACCGAAGGGCCTGGGCTCGAATCCCGGAGAAGGCATAGTTGTAATTGTCCGCCGCCTTCATAGGAGGCGATGGTGGTCCACCTATCAGGTGCCTTCATAATAAAGAGACCACCAGATCTAGCATTGTATAGATTAATGGACTGTGTTACACAGTAACTGTTCACAATCTGCCATTGGGGTAAAAATACGAAATTTAACTTTTTAAGCATTTTTCAGGTCTGTATACTTACATTTAGGAAAATTTTCTACTCATTATGAGAAATAAAATATAAAAAGTTTGACTAACCGAAATATTAGTTTCAAAAATTAAAATATTTGACGTCATTTTGAATTTGCATTGAGAGGTCGGTTATTCAATAAAGTAAACTGATTCAAGGTTGAGTTCCCCCCCTCCCTTAAATGCAATTCAGTGATGAATGATTAATGTCATAATTTTAGCGATTTACTTTTATTTATAATTTTTTTATATCTGGTATGCCGAAAGAATTTTCACGCAAGTAATTTTAAGTTTTCAAAGTCTAAAAATGCGTTATTAATATTCTAATAAAGTTTTATTGCTTTAGAATCATAATCTGGTACTCGCAAAAATTCATTAAGTTGTAAACACTTTTCAATTTTTAATTAATGCAAATAATCTAAAAATGCGTTATTAATATTCTAATGAAGTTTTATTGCTTTAGAATCATAATCTGGTACTCGTAAAAATTCATTAAGTTGTAAACACTTTTCAATTTTTAATTAATGCAAATAATATTATAAATTGTCTCTTTGCCTATATTGAAGCTTGTCAGTGTTTTCCAGGACATAAATTTTATAAGATTCCGTGAATAAAATGCCCATTTTGAAAAAATTATATTCATCAATATGACATAATGTCTTCACATCAAAAATCTTTTTTCTAAATGATATTTTATTTTTAGTTATTTACAAATGCAAAGATTTCCCTCTTCAATTTCAGTATAACCGCTGAAGAGGATTCCCAATCTTAATATCAAATATCTCGGCCAGTTTCTGCCAAATGGTTTGTGTTTTACTTTTAATAACGAGTATTAAACTTCTATAAATAAGTATAGGAACCGGAGGAACATGTAAAATTTAGATTTCGTAGTTTCTACAATTTTTTTTTAAATTCAGAAATACTAACATATGAATCTTTGCGTCATTTCAAATATTTTTGTAATTGGAAATGTTTGTCTATAACCAACAGTTCCGAAAATAAACGTCCGATAAGGACTTTTGTAAGAACGTCCGATAAGGACTTTGCGATCATGACGAAATTTGGTACGTAAAAACATCTTGATCGAAAATGCATATGATCAAAGTTTAAAGGCAAATGAATAGGAATTGCGATCATAGCGGACATTTCTAGTGAGCAATTCGCAGTGTAAGACCAGTAACACAGGCTGAAAGTTTATCTTTTTTTGTTGTTGTTGCCATTGCAATTCCGTAAAAAAGCAACTAAAGATGCCATTAGGACGATATCGAAGACCTTACAGACGACTAACGACTTCGAACGTGGTCGCATTGTGGGGTTGCATGAAGCTGGGTGGTCATACCGAGCAATGGGCCGCCACCTGCAGCGTCAGACACTGCTGTGCAAAGATGTTGGCAGCAATGGTTGTTACAAGGAAATTGCAGACGAAATGAAGGCTCTGGAAGGTCAAGGAGCACAAATGCGAGGCAGGATAGGATGATTGTTCGCCAGGCGCGAACCGCCCCAACGGCATCATTGTCGACTATTTCAACGCACTTTCCAGCCACGTCTATACCTCTCGTGGTACCGTCCACCATCTCACGGCGCTTGTCTGAGGCAGGGTTACGTTCACAGAGGCCTTTAAGGCGTTTGCCTTTGACCCCCACAACATCGGCGGAGTCGTCTGGAGTGGTGTCGCAGCCGATCATCATGGCTGCCATCATACTGGCATCGTAAAGTGTTCAGCGATGAATCACGCTTCACTCTTGAAGCAGATGACCACCGTGCTCGTGTCTGGAGAGGACGGGGCCAGCGGTACCAATCAGCCTTTGTTTTACAAAGGCATACAGCCATAACCTCTAGTGTGATGGTGTGGGGTGCTATTTCTTATGACAGCAGTACAACTTTAGTCATCCTCCGTACATCGTTAACAGCTCAGCGATATGACGATATCATCCTGCGGCCGGTTGCATTATCCTTCATGGCACACTATCCTGGGGCCATTTTCCAACAAGGTAATGGCAGGCCACATTCCGCTCACATATCTCTATCTATCTGTCTCCTTGCGGTTGTTACTCTTCCTTGGCCAGCAAGGTCACCAGATCTTTCACCAATCGAGCTTGTCTGGGACATGGTAGGCCGTCAGATTCGGGCACCACAAATCATCGCATATCTGGAGCGACAACTGATGAATGCCTGGCAGAATGTGTTGCGGGATGACATTGGGAACCTCTACCGCTCCTTGCCTCGACGAATTCAAGCATGCATTGCCGCCAGGGGCGGTTTGACCAACTACTAATTTGAACACTCAGTGGGTGATTGTGAGACGTGAACAGGTACTATAACCTTGATTTTTTTAATCATTTTATTATCCGTGTATGAGCTATACACATATTCAATTTCATTAAAAACAAGCACTTCCTTCAAGGTGCTTCGATTTTTTTTTCAAAAGAGTGTATTTATAGCACGCTATTATACGCTTTATTAAATATACTTATATAGTGACATCAATTAGCATCTGTACGAAAATAACTAGTGATAGCAAACTGATTGCTGCATTTCTACTTTTTTTGCCGTCGATTGCTGTTGTTGCTGTAAAGTATATTTACATACAAAATATACAGTGTGTTAAAAAAGAAAAAAAAAAAAAAAGGATTGTTATTGGTATTACTTTCTCAAACTCTGATTTTAGGTTTTTCAAATGCTAGAAAAATGCTAGAAATGCTAGAAAATACTAGAAAATTTTATGAAAACGGTTTCAAAGTTAGAAGTGAAATATTTTATAAAAATAAAATCTAACATGTTAGATGATCCCGCATAGTAAAAGTTCCAACCAATAAAGCATTCGTTTACTTCACGGAGTTAAATGCAAAAAAGTTCAGTGCTTTGTATAATATATTAAATCTATCATGTGAAACAACTAGCCCCACAATTGGCCGAATGATTAAGATCGCTGAGCACTGGTAGTTCGAGCTGGGTTCGAATTTGTGCGAACGGGTTTGCTGCATGGCAGGTTTCTGTGGTTTTCCTCATGTGAAACAACTAGCCCCACAATTGGCCGAATGAGTAAGATCGCTGAGCACTGGTAGTTCGAGCTGGGTTCGAATTTGTGCAAACGGGTTGGCTGCATGGCAGGTTTCTGTGGTTTTCCTCAAGTGTAACGTGAATACTAGCCAATTTCGTTTAAAAAATCATCTACGAAGGCTCCCTCCCTTTAAGAAGATTACCCTAATATGCTTTGTATATTAAATTAATTCAGTTTAGTTATAGCTGACGTTAATAAGGTGTTATTCACTTATCACGTTAAAAAAATTACAACATCCAATGCCGCACCACTGGGATACTGGTTAGTAACTCTGACTGCCTTACCGAAGGTCCAGGGTTTGATTCCCAAAAATGTATGGATTTTTGTAAATGTATAGTGCCTGTGCGGCATAGGGACACCCTAAATATGCGACGAGCCTAAAATCCTCTCGAGAGGTTGGTCGTAGGGGAAGAGCGGTGGGAGATCCTCGGACCCGTACCCCCTCCGCGGCGCTCTTCTACAAAATTCGAGGCAGAGGAAAATCAAACTGTCACCTATATAGTGTCCAAGGCTCTTGCCAACGACGGGCGCAGTCTTGTTTTCTTGCCACGATGAATTTCGTGGGTTTGTTTTGGTATGAGAGAAGCGAGATTAGTCACAGCAACACAACGTCTAATACTTCACTTCTAAATCTAAATACCCCCCCCCCAATAATAATAATTCTAAATCTAAATAATAACTATCACCGAAAAAATAAATAATAAACGTCTAAATAAGGATCCGGTATTTAAAAGGAAGATTAAACATAAATGTTAAGCAACGTTACACATTAAATTTATTACGAAATATCAAATAGGAACTAATTTTTGGAAAAATAATTAAGAATTTTTTAATAATCAACCGGAAAAAAGACAATAGCAAGGCATTACTTTTTGCCCTATCAACAGTACCTTCAAGTGAACAGGAAAAACAACTGTATTTCTTTGCATGTGTGTGTTAACAATTAGCTAACTTTCAAATTCTAGTGGAGAAAAGTGCATAATACGAAACATTTTCCACCTTTGTTTTAAGTAAATTGCAAATTCATTTAAACTATTTATTGCCCGAAACGAACTCTTAGCAAAAGTCGATATTCCAGAATAGGCCTGAACTTACCTTCCAAATACCTTAGTTACTATTTTGCCTACTTACAACTTTTTCCGAATGATTCTACGAATTTCGAATTCAGCCTTGTTGTTCTGTATTGTTTAGGAATTATAAAATGTTCAGATACCTTGAAGCTCAAACAGCAAGGTGATTCCGTAAAATCAAGCTTATTAAAATTAGTACAATAAGTATTATCTCCACAGGCACGCGTGTTCCACATGTCAAAAGCTTAATTTTTCTTAAATGCACGTGATTTATTTAATCGATTTCGGCAAAGTTTGTGAGGGATATCTGTTTAGGGGAAGCGATGCTTTCGTGGAGGTCTTCCTAAGAGAAAAATGAAACGTTACACATGTGGAAAAACCATCTTCGTCCAAAACCAAATAAATAATAAATCTAACTTGCTAATATATCGAAATTAAGATGTTGTCCCTTCCAAACAAAATTCAGCGCAGTTCCTTTTCAGCAAAACTACTAAAATCGTATAAAAACAGCATTTTTTTCAGCTAAGAAATAACAGATTTGTATATGTCTATGATTTATATAAAGCTACAATGAATTAAACAACATTCGAGTCAGAATAGAAATGAATTTACGAGAAAAATTGTGAACACGTAAAGGGTAGAAACATATCAACTTTTCTCTATATATGTCATGTGTGTCTCTATACATGTTTTCTGTATATGTTATGTATGTCTGTGTACTTAACTATATCGTTGAATTACAACAAAATGTCAGTGAATCTGACATGAGAGCTTTAAAATGTATTCATGCTTAAGCGTATATTATATAATACCACTTTCGATCTTCACAACAAATGAGGATTATGGAAAGTTGTCAGAAAAGAAGCAGTTCTCTTATCAATAATTACTTTAAAAGTTTCCAAACAATGTAATTTAGAAGGCATCGAATAAAAAAAAAAAACTAGAGATGGAAAATTAGTAACTGATTTCATGAAAAATTAACGGTACTCTCACTGGGAATCCGTATTCAAGTTACTGAGCTGATAATGCTGATCACTACACCACAATAATACAAAGAAGAAATACATTTATTTCCTTACCTCCTCCCTCCCAATCTACTCAGTGATCGGGAGAAGAGGTGAAATCCTATGGAACCACTTCAAATTGATAATAAATTACGGCCTTTTAATAGTTCGTGAGCCTTCGCAGAGCTTCGCAGTTAGGATACATATTGCAAAAAGCCTATACAGTGAATCCCTTCCTACAAGGATTTCCCTTAATTAAATTTCCTTAAATTACATAGCAACGATATAATTTACTCACGTGCGGATACGCTGTATTGCATGCATGTATAAATTATAGATATTTGTGAAATTCAGCTCGAAAACACTTACTCGCATATTGGAGCCAATCGAATCTTTTGAATTTGTAGTGTCTTATTAGCCTGCGTTTAATTGTCCATCCTGTTAAAAAAAAAAGGAGTTACAGCCGAAAACACTGCGGTAAAAACATCGCGGAAGAAAACTTCGCGGAGAAAACAACACAAGGCGAAAACGTTGTGGTACAAAACATGGTTGGAAGCAGAGAAAATATCGCAGTTCTAACACATCGTGGTCAAAATATCGTAGTTTAAAATAAAGCGGTTCAAAACCTTCGCAGTTTAAAAACATCGTCCTCGAAAATATCGTGGTAAAAAATAAAGCACCTACAAATCATTGCATGACGATAACATCGCACAGATGCGTTTTTTAGGTTTTAAAAGTTGTAAAGGTATATTCGCATAAAGATTTGGAAGCGCAAGAAATGCTAACGACACTTTAAGAATAAACGGAAACAAAACAAGATATAATTTTCACCAAAACAATATCAAATTAACAAACGTGAAAAAAAGTAATTTGATAATTAACTAAGAAATTTTTATATAGGTAATCTCATGCAATTATGTATCTTCTTTTTTTAAGCATTTTTATGCTATATTTTTCATGAAAATTATGAGCAAAATTAAAAAAAAGATTAATTTATTAATGACCTTTGTTAACTAACGTTGTTAATTTAAAATTCTATTAAGTGTTATAAGTTGCATTAATTTTCTACTCATTTTCAATTTTTAAATGTTTCCTTCTCACTTTTTCAGCAAAAATTTATTAGTTCATTCAAAAATATGAAATACAAAAGTAAAAATATCCTTCTTTCCTTCTTTCGCTCCCAAATCATTATGCAAAAATGCATTTACAGCTTTTAAAACCTAAAAAATGCATGTGTGCGATGTTATCGTCATGCGATGATTTGTAAGTACTGTATTATGATATTTTCGACTACGATTTTTTTAAACTGCGAAGTTTTGAACCGCTTTATTTTCGATGACGATATTTTTTGTACCAGGATGTTTTCTTTTCTCCCACGACGTTTTCGCCTTGCGTTGTTTTCTACGCGAAGTTTTCGTCCGCGATGTTTTTGCCGCAATATTTTCGGCGGACACCAAAAAAAAAAAAAAAAAAAAGGGGGGGGGACAGAAATATTCCTTTAAAAATTAACGTCTTTAGGAAACCAGAGCCTTTCGTTCAACTTGTTAGTTACAAGTCGTTCTGGTAGCTGCTAATAAGTAACAATTTTGAGTTCATTTATTAATTTGCAACTGAGATGTACCTCATATTTTGCACTTTTTGAATTTGTAAATGAAAAAATTAAAGTTAAAATTATCTGTCGAAACTTAGATTTAATTCTTGGATATAGAAGCAAAATAGCTGTGGATGGTATTTTACTATATTTAAATGGGAGCAGATTGAGCCAAATATCAGACTGAAATGATTGACTGTCTAACTGCTAAACTCGAATTTAATCTTTCATTTTATGAAATTTCCAAAAAAATCAATCCTGTAAGTAGGAATTTTAAAATTTCAGTACCAGTAACTTCTGCGATATTAAGCTAGACCAGGTACAAGAGGGATGGAACACCAGAAATTTACCATTGGCCGTACAGATGTAGCAACTAGCTGTTAAGATTCACCATCATTTGGATAAGAACACACCGGGGGACAATGGCTTCTTACCCTTCTTCCTCCACTAACAACAATTCGAGAGTACTTTCGGCTCGACGTGTACGCCCTCATTCCGCACAGACACTATACGTTTACAAACGTCCATGTCTTGTCCGGGACTCTAACCCACGCACAACAGCTAGGATAACTAACCACAATAACTATTAAGGCAGCATTAGGGCAGTGCAAAATGTTTGAGTAAATTAACTTAAGTTTCCTTGATTAGAAATAGATCCCTCACATTCCTGTGCTATTCTCTCTTTTCAAAATGGCTTTGCGGTATCAACATTTTCGAATAACTCAAGCTATCCAAAAACAATGCGATAACCACCAGTCTACGAGAGTTATCAAAAAAGACATTCTACCAATGCTTCTAAAAATACCAGGCGCGCTCGAGGCAGTGCATGGGATTCAATGAATATGTGACCAGGAATGGGTTAAAAAAATTTCACACAGAACGGCTCTACAAGCATTTTCAGCGAAGGTTTTTTTTTTTTTTTTTTTTTTTTAATAGAAAAGTGTTCTCAACTATTGAACAGGTTGGCTACGCCAAGCTTCCTCCTCATAGAGTACATAAAAGTTAAGATAAACTCCTTCTCATAAAATCTTTTTTCCTAATAGGAGTAATTTTAGCCGCCTTTGTCATAATCAGATAATCCAGAACAATTCATGCGTTACAATACAGCTAGCATAGGACACATTTTAGGATACCATTATGTTTTAACAGATAGTATATGCAATCCGTTAAATAATGAAATTTTGTACACAACACAGCGCAATTAAAAATACTTGAAAAGCATTTGCAAAGAACTCATATCGCAAATCTCATGTAAAATATACGCGCGCTCTTGTTTTCAGACAGATCATTTCACCACATCACCTAAAAAAATTCAAGATTCTACTATTCAAGAATCAGCCAAAGGTAATTGCCAAAATGAATTGACAAAGAAAACGATTCTTTTATTTTTACAGACGAAACTCGTTGTGCCATTTTGAGGTCAACTTCTGCAATGACCTTGGGTTTGAAAGAATGAAGAAAGAAAGGCTGAAGAAGAGGCAACATAACTGAAGCATGAATGACTGATATAGTTTAAAAACAAAAATACCAAGACATTCTTTGGTTTGCCTCCTTATATCTTTCATCACATTTTACCATAGTAATAATTCTTGTTATTTACGATTAAAACTCACGCTATCATAAAAAAGCATACTTTAGAATCTCATGTTATGTTTCCAACAAAACAATAAACTTAGGCGATTCTTGCGTGATAATAGACCTAAAGTATCATACAAGCTGGATATAATCAGACATATAACCCAAGCTTTGATGTAATTATGATTGCTTAGTAATTTAAGATAAATGAAAGTAACTTAAAATTTGTTACCTACAATGTAGTGACACCTTCACTTACTTACTGAGATTATCCAAAAAACCACATGTAAATTAATAGTTTTTTTTTTTAATTTCTACATTCATATATTTATTATTCAACGAATTTCAATGAAAATTCACTAAGAATTTCATGACAAAGGCTGACTCTTCACAAATTAATGTTCCTCTACAGTTTCTAATTCTGTAATTCATATAGAACGTTTTTAACTCGTTTTAATAATTTAATATCGAAATATTTGTAGTTTTATTCGTCATAAAAAAAATTAGGGCTTGTAAACAAAAAAAAAAAAAAAAAAGAACATGTTTATTACATTAATTTCTGTGTAAAATAAAATGTTTAATTTAATAAACTCTATTTAAGTTCTTAAACTATAAAACTCAATTCAACAGCAATATCCCCAAATAATTTAAAATAAACATATTTTTTAGAATTTCCGATACACAGTCTCGCGCGGTGGAGATAATTTTTTTTTCGCACAGTGTTTCCACTGCTCGCTTTCAAATCGTTGAGTTTGTGCATCAAAATTTCGTTAAAGTTTTACAAAATATGAAATAGATAGTAAAACAAATTCCAAATTCCAAATTTGGGTTTCCAGATGCCCATATTCAAATGGAGGACTATGTTATGAGGAATTTGATGGCTCTAGGTGCCGTTGTGTTTTCACAGCGCGAGAAACATACTACATACATTCATGCAGATTCTTCATTACTTAATTTCTTTAAATACGAGGGTTGGGGCAAAAGTAATGGCAAATATTTTTTTTCTTGTAGATATGTGAACGGATCACAAAACGTATATGCGTCGTGTGGAAGTTCTGCAGGCATAGTGTGTATGCAGAACAACAGATGGCTCTGTGGTAGCGAGGGCTCTGAAATCAGTCAGTTGGTGAGTGTCGCGCAAGATGGAAGTAACCCGTGTTGAGCAGCGCGCTTACATCAAAATAGCTGTTCTCCGAGGGAGAAATGCTATGTAATGTCACAGTGAATTAGTAGAAGCCCTTGGGAATAATGCCCTACCATATCGCACAGTAGCACGGTGGGTAGGAAAGTTTCAGCAAGGACGTGCGTCAACCAGTAATGAGCAACGTTCGGGACGAATGGTGAGCGTGAGGACCGACTTGGCACGTACCGTCATCGAGCACCTCATGAATGAAGACAGACGATGGACATTACTGGAGTTAGAGAGGGCAAGTGGCATCGAGAAACGCACCGTCCACATGATATTGCGTAATGAGCTACAACTATGCAAAATCGCTTCGCGATGGGTACCGCATACACTGACGGAAGTTCAAAGGTGGGTCCGCTATGCAATATGCTCCGACCACTTTGCACGCTGACAACAGGACGGCGATCAATTCTTGTCACGAATAATCGCCATCGATGAATTTTGGGCAATGGCATACGAACAAGAACTGAAACGTCAGTCTGCGGAGTGGCTACATCTATACGCGGATAGTGATTGTCGCGTATGACGTCAAGGGTGTCATTGTTTGTCACTTTGTTCCTCATGGCAGAACAGTGACCACACAGTACTACAGGGACTTCCTGGTGCGACAGGTACGACGTGGTTCGGGATAAACGTGAGTATCTTGTGAACAGTGCAATAATTCTGCACAACAATGCAAGACCACATAAAGCAGAGTGTGTACGGCAGCTACTCCGACGTTGGGAAAGGGAAGAGTTGAAGCACCCACCGTACTCTCCTGACCTTTCGCCCTGTGACTTTGATCTCATTCTCAAGATTAAGGAACCAATACGTGGTAGGCGGTTTGCAACACGAGAGGACATTGCTAATGCTGTACGCCAACAGATGACCCGATTCACACATGGTGCGGCAAATGCTGAGGCTGATGGTATTCAGCGTCTTCCACATCGTTGGCAGCGTGTGGTGACAGTAGCAGGGGACTACATTGAGGGTTTTTAGGCCCAGGTTTGTCATGTCAACTTTATGTGTATTGTGTTATCATTCTTTTGCACGGTGAAAGCCATATTGCCCTGTATACTACCGTAATAAATTCGTGTGTTACGATATTTCAGTGCTATTCATTGTCCACACATGTAGTTAAGACCTTGTCCTTTCGTCTCTATATGTCACATTTTCCAACCGGACTGGTATCTTCAAGAAAAAAAAAAAAAAAAAAATAGTTGCCATGACTCTTGCCCCAACCTACGTATAATGCAGGGCTCTAATATTTGGTGGCAACAATCTGATTAAGTGAAAGGCCATTTTATAGTGAAATGCCACAAAATGCCAAAACGAAATTAATAGCCCTTCTGGGCTAACGCGCTTATGGTCTAAAACAAAAAAAAAAAAAAGAATGTTAGTTTTCAGGTGAAAATAATGGCTCAGTTGTTCCGCGAAATGATGATACATTTGAATAATTAGAGTTTGAATTAAAGCAGACAGTTCTTTAACACTTACAACCAATGTTTCTCCTTCTTTCTAATTTTTTTAAAATTTCTTTTCATCAATGATTTTATTTTGATTATTTAAAATTTGAACTTGAATGGATCTGAATAAATCTGAACTTTAAAATTTGAATTTTACGGTAGACAGTGAGTATAATACCATCGATTATTATCATCTTTAAAAAAAAAAAAAAACTATACATTTATTCATATATGTTCAAAATTAAATCTTTTACGACTGTGTTTGTTTACAGACAATTTCAGAATCAACTAAGCTCTGTAGATTACAATCAATGATCAGTAGATTTAAATTCCAAAATTTAAATCCGTGTTTTGTTATATACAAAATTCTCTTTTAGTCTATTAATCGAAATTAGAAAGGAATTATCCAGAAAATCTTGCATGCGATCGCGATCTTCTCGGCAAAGATAATATAAAATCCTTTTCTTTCAATTATTTTCCTTCCCTAATTTATTTTTGCGATATTAACACGCCCATTCTTTTTCTCCATATTTTAATATACTGTAAATGAACACTTTATTAATACGTATTTCCAAAATCACTACTAAAAATGATTGTCTAAGCCACTCACCATATTTAAATAATTGTTTGATAGGCCACATTAGCAGCACACTGTAATAAAAAAAATTGCTCATAATGTCATCGAAATCAGGAAGAGAATTTTCGTGCTCAAATTCGCATAACTGTATAAATATACTTCGTGAAAATAATGATCAAGTTATTACATTATAGACTTCTAGACAAAAAAGATTTAACTTCACAATATGCAATTTACGCATATCAATTAAATACAGTTATATTATCACTTTACAATTTAGAACGTAGATAAGCCGTAAACTGCATCAAAAGTTATAAGATATTTCTCCCGCCTTCTTAGCATGCCTTCGTAGTTTAGTGGTCTGCACGCTGGTCGCGTATTCCAGAGGTCCGTGGTTCGATTCCCGGCGAGGGCGTTGCTCCTTTTTCATCAATTCTGCTTTAAAAATTACCTAATGACTCTACAAAGTTATTCAACTCTTTTTCCCGTCCTCCCTTTTTATAAAAATCATCACTGATATTGATTCGTTCACATCCACTTCCTTATTTTACGTGACTTTTTCTTTTCTTCTTCACTAACTACCCTATCTCCATTCACGCTGTTCTACAATGTGTTGCAATACAATGCTACAGTCTACCCACCGATGGTAAACCTCTCCAGGACGCCTAGGATGGAAACGTGCCAGGAAAATTCAGTTTCCATTTTAGGGAAGGAAGGCATATTTGAAGGATTTCCCCTCCCATGTAAACACTGACATTCTTTCTTCATTATTTACTGGAAATGTACTGACAATATTTTTCCTTTTTTAGTATGTGTTTGTGTGTGTACGTTTTCGTTGCTTGTGTGCCATGTATTATTTAAAAAAAATAACATATAAACGAGAGACTGGAGCAAGTTTACGAAAAATAAAATTAACCGACTCATTTCAACAAAGGTAGCTATTTTTTTTTTCCTTTTTTGCAAATAGCGTGAGATTTTTCGCTTATGCGAAGAAGCATCTTGGAGATCAGTTTAACATACATAGAATATACCAAATTAAGATTGATAAATTAAAGGTAAATTAAATTAAAATCCTAAGTATATTTTTTATATCAAATTAAACACTATTTTACTAGAATTTAAAAAATCCAAATGATTTAAAGATCTATACTTTTTAGCCCAGAAGGGCTATTAATTTCGTTTTGGCATGAATTTAAAACATCTCCTAAAAACTTCGTGTTGGACCCCATATGTTAAAATGTTATTTGTTTACAAAATTTCAAAAAATTAAACAATTTTGTTTCCGAAGTTTTTATTTATTAGCCGAAAGGGCGTTAGCCCAAAAGGGCTATTAATTTCGTCTTGGCATTTTGCGCTGAAAACTTTAAATGCCGGTTCACTTTTCAAATAGTTGCCACCAAATATTATCGCCCTGTGTTATATTTAAAGAAATTAAATAATGTACGTATGTTTCTCGCATTATGATAAAACAACGGTACCTAGAGCCATCAAATTTTGAATAACGCAATCTTTCACCGAATATGGGCATCTGGAAGCCCTAATTTGGAATTTGAAATTTGTTTTAGCATCGATTTCATATTTTGTAACACTTCAACGAATTTTTGATTAACAAACTCAACAATTTCAAAGCGAGCAATGGCAACACTGTACGAAAAAGAAAAAAAAAAAAAAAAAAATTAACTTCAACGCCCGGGGCAATGTGTATCGGAAATTCTAAAGATTTAGTAAAAGATTCTAAAGATTTACTACATTTTAAAGTTATTTTGCGATATTGCTGTTGAACTGAATTTTATGGTTTAAGTGAGAAGAACATTTATTAAATAAAGGTAACATACAAAAGGCTGAAAAAAAGTCCCTTTGGGCGTAATGTAAAATCTGAAACCTTTCAGAATACTTTTTGTCTTTTTATTTTTTTTATATACTTACTGCCCCCCCCCGATTTAAACAGGCACACCTAGGCGATCGGTTAAGAATCGCCTAATGGTAAAAGCAAAGCGACTTTGTTTTAAGACCATAATTACACAGTAGTTAAGGCTATGCAAATGGGTATTAGAAAGTTTCATTAAAAAAGGTCTTTGCAACAGTACCTTCCAAAGAAGACTATAAGTCTTAAGGTATTAATTAAACACATTTTAGACGATTTTATTCGCGTGTAACGAACACGTCCTTTATATTCAAGAGAAAGAAACAGAAGCGAATTCAGAAATAATATGCTAAACATCCCTCAGGCAACTTCAGGCAAAAAAAAGGCCAACTGAACTTCTTTAAGGCAACTGAAAATGTACACGTGCAAGTTCTCTAAATTAGCATCATGTCAAAACTTCTTCTGTATTTACAAGCTAATAAAAGAATTAAAAATTTCCTGCCCACCCACTACTCACCGCTTAATTTTATGGAAGAACTTTTGTGTGAAGGAGAACTCAGTAGTCAAGGGTGTCTAAATAACAGTGTAATTATTTACGCCTCTGCTTCCAAACCATGTTATGATAAAGAATTTTTTCACAAACTGCGTACTGTACTCCTTTTCATTTTTGACAGAAAACTCATATATTTCGCCTAAACGTTAAGTATAACATACACCTCAATTCGACTATTCACCCTGAAAGCTGTATACAGACAACCTGATTATCCACGTGGGGTGCCATGACCTCTCTGGCACAATGACGAGGAAAAATGGAAGACTGGCAAAAAGAGAGCTGACCCAGCCCTTTACACAAGGGCGGAAATAAACATCCCGCTAATTTATTTTTTCGCTCGTTTCTCTTCGGCATTTAACTTGCAGTTAAGAGGCAATCCAATGAGATGCTTCTTCGCTGAGTAATTGTCACATTTGCGATCCCATTTGGCAAAGTTTTAAAACACCTCACCGCTTGATAATTGAAAACAGAATACCTTTTGGGTAATCCTCTCGCATTTATTTTGCTCCTTGCTGCAAGGAAAATACGTAGATAAAAAAAAGGTCTAGGGTTAATTAACTTTCCACAGCTTCGTTTTCTGCCAGTTTATTTACAGAAAAACAGTCTATTAAAAAAAACTCTCTGATGTGAAGAATTGCTACTCCTGACAGTTTTGCGCTGACAATGAGATAACTTAGAAACTGTTAATTCAGAAATCGAGAACTATAATTTAGTAACTATGTTACAAGAAGAAATGGATTCAACGAATTCCATTTCGTAAAAAAAAATTATTTATTTATCAATCGAATTTCCATATTTCTTTCTTAAATTTACCATACCGGAAGATATTGTTGGTTATTGGAGTCTGACTATCCAATCCGTTAAGACGAAATTCGTGTCTCCGATAAGGCACATTTACTTTCGGCTACACAGTTTTTGCAAGATAGGGGCACATAAAATCTGCCGATCCGAAAGCTGTCTTGAGAGTTTTGGGGTGAAGGAAGATTCCCTCGTCAAGGGTGCTTTCGATGGCAACTGGAATACTAGGTAATCCTAGTACTCTTTTCTAAATTAAATAATCCTGAATCATTTATATTTGTTTAATTAATTGTAGTTTTTATTAACATCTTTACCTTGAGCTTGCCACATTTTTAATAGCTTTAAATATTGAAAGAAACATTATTCAGACTAATTATCAATTCGTCCATGACATGGAAGTACCGCGAAAGCGGAGTGTAAAATTCTACAGACACACTGGCCAAAAGAATGGTCTCTTTGCCAAAGGAATCGAAATATTCTACCTGAAGACAATGTTCCTAATGTAAGCGTGCCCACCAGCGACTGAGTAGCAAAGTCGCTGACCACTGGTAGTTCGGTCCGAGGTTCGAATCCCGCGAACGGGCTGACTGCATGGGCGTTTTCGTGGTTTTCCCCATGTGTATACGAGCAATTTTCCCTTAGAAAGGTCCTCCACGAAGGCATCCCTCTCCCTAGGCAGACATCCCTCGAGGCTTTGCTGTAAATACATAAACCAAGCCTAATATATGCAATTAGATGAGCAAAGGTTATATTATTAGGCATCCTCTCCTAAAAGAAGGAGAAAAATAAAAAAAAGAAAAATGGAGTAAAATTTTTAACAACATCTTTAAGTTAACCAAGTAACTTATACCAAAACTTAGTAACTTATTCACTTCAGCAAAAATTTAAATCAACATTTCAACATTTTTATGTCATAATGATTACATAAGCTGCCTTTTAGCATTAAAGATTTTACAGTTATGTGAATTTCATGCTCTTAATCGTAACTAAACTTTACACAATTTTAATGATAAGTGAACTTCCAATTTTCTTGGGCTCTCCCAAAGTATAAAATCCTATGTATATCCCTATCGAACAGTATTAATCTTCGATAACTATAACATTGACAAGTGTTTCATCTAGTTATTCTGTTATCCTTCATTCATTTTCAAACTACATTCCAGTAAATATTAATTTCATCAAATCCGAGTTAAATATAATTCTTTAACCGCATCAGAAACAGATATTTCAACTTTAACGCAATATTTCATCTTTACAAATCATCAGCAGATAATTTAGCTCAAATCTCTAATCGAAAAGGTTAATGAACTATTTAATGTTGAGAGATTAATTTGTCCTCCAAAAACAGATCCCTGTTTCACAATAATTTTTAGACATTATGACTAGGTCTGGTGATGGTTTAATTCGGCTTAGGACTATTACTCGTACAAATAATCGGTAAATGCTATTACCGATGTTATCCGTCACTCAGTTTTAAAACATTTGGAAACAAAATTGTCTGCGGCTACAGGTCTCTAATAAAGATTGTAAATCGGATTAATTGTTTCGAGCTGTTTGATTCGGATCAGAAGTATCAGACTGGTTAATTCTTAAAAAAAGCCGCAAAGCTACTTTGAGAGTGCAGCACTGTAAACTTTCTTGATTGTTTAGATATTAATTTACGTGCAGCAATAAATATTCTCGTAATTAAATAAAAAATTGAACAATATGTTTGGCATAGGCTGGAAATAAAAAAAATATACAGTACTGAATTAACTGAATGCTAAATAAGAAATAAAGGCAAAATTATTATTTGTTGTTGCAAAATGATGTACTGCAATTTGAAGTTGTATCTCTGTTACCATTAAAAATGCTCCTGTTATTTTAAAAAAAATGTCTGGCTGCTTACTGAAGTACCAGCATCTTCTTTCTATTAAACACCAGAAATTGCTCAAAAATTTGAAGGTTGAGCACACACTCTCAAATGTTTTAAGACAAAATCGCTGCGATTCTGAGCAGATCTACTTCATTTGAGTTTTGGGATTGAAATTCTACATAAGAGATGTCTCCGTTCAGGCCTTTTAAAGGAAACTGGCTGGTGTTTATCTTAAGTTATTTGAATACGGCAAAGCCACGAGGGCTTTTCATCTGCCTAAGAGTAGGGATGCTTTCGCGGATGACTTTCTGGGGTAACTTGGCTCGTGTTGACGTTACACATGGGGAAAATCATGAAAACAAACCATGCAGCCAGCCGGTTCGCCTGGGTTTGAATTCAAGCCATGTCGAACAACTACCATTCAGTGGTCTTGAATATTCGGTCACTGGTGGCCCTCGTATTTATGTTACTCATGTAGGTAAATCACATAAACTCCCATGCAGCTAGTCTGTTCGCCGGCATTGGAATTCGGATCGAACTACCAGAGTTCGCGGTTTTACCGCTCGACCGCTGATAGGCCCACATATGAGTTTTATTTTAATATAAAAGCAAGAAAACAAATGCATGTATTTTCCCAATTTTAAATATTATTTTGCTGAAAAAAAATTTATTCCGATATAGAATCAAACGGAATATTCATTTACGTCGGGGAAACATCATAGCTGTCAGAGGCATATCCCTTGGCATATCACCAGTGGCTTAATGGATAAGACAGCTTAGATCTCCTTCGGTTTTAGTTCAAACCCCAAGGAAGTGGCAAGCTGCCTAAAACCTTTTGTGATTTTTTTCACATGTAGCGTTAATAGATTCAGTATCCCTTACAGTGTCCTCCACGAAGGCAACCTGCCCATTAGGCATATAGCTCTCTCGTGTTCTTTGCCATATTCAAGTTTAAACAATAGCAACAAACAAATAGCATAATCATTAGAGTTTCGACTATAGCAAAAACTATATGGTTTAAGATCTAAGCCATAGTTAGTTATGAAAACTAAATTGCAAATTGATGTAATACCGGTCAAATATGCTACGCCTTTGCCAAGGAAATTTAAATTTCACTGCTCACTTTCAATCGCTGTATGTAGTAAGCAAAGTGCACTGTAAATACACCAAACCGTTTAGTATTTCATAGCTAAATAACTTAGAAACAAAAATGAAACATCAAAATTTTTAAAGTTTGTCCGTTCAAAGATGCAGAAGAACATATGCCTGTTGTTTTTGCCGTGACCGGAAAGTAACCTCATTTGTTTCACCGCGACCGGCGCTTCGCTTTAAATTATTTCAGCCGTTCAGATGGTATAGTGGTTACGGGAGCCTACTGCGGTTCCGAAGGGCTCGGGATCGAATCTCGGAGAAAGTATGGATATTTATAAATGTATAGTGTCTTTGCGTCAGGGACACTCTAAATATATGGCGAAACGAAGATCCTCTCGAGAGGTTGTCGTAGGGAAAGAGGGCTGGGAGAACCTCAGACCCGTACCCCCCGGAGTGCTCTCTATCAAAATTGAGGGGGGCGGAACTGAACGAAGTCGTACTGTCACCTGTATGGTGCTCAAGGCTCTTGCCAACGACTGGAACAATCTTGCTCTCGATTGTCGCGAAGAAATTCGTGGGCTTGTTCTGATGTTACTGTCAGACAAGTGAGATAAGTTGTAGAGTCATTAAGATTTTTTTAGAGGCAGAAAAGATGAAAAATAGCAAACGCCTTCGACGGGAATCAAACCACGGATCTCTGGAATACCGGCCCAGTGTGCAGAACCACTACACCACGAAGGATGCTAGGAAAGTGGGAGAAATACCTTATAAAGTTACATACACGAATTATTTCTTTTTCTCATAAAAAATATATAATTGAATGCATTGATTTTCTAGGCCTTATACCGTGTGTCTGGAATCAAAATTTATCATTTTCCCTTAAAAAGCTCTCCTTAGAAGTTTTTCAACCTACGGTGTTTTACAATGACAAAAAGCAGTCTTCGAATCATGATTTAATGCTGTATCGTTGCCTCGCAAAAAGCTCTTGCTTGGGTTATGACAACTGGTGCTTCCACCATAAAGTGAACGTATAAGGTATTTCTCCCAATTTCCTAGCGTCCTTCGTGGTGTAGTGGTTCTGCACACTGGGCCGGTATTCCAGAGGTCCGTGGTTCGATTCCCGGCGAAGGCGTTTGTTATTTTTCATCTTTCTGCCTCTAAAAAAATCTTAATGACTCTACAAGTGGCGCCCGAACTAAAAAGGGTTGTGGATGATGATTCTCCGCACCCAGGATTTGGCGACTAGGTCCCCTAAAACCCTAGTCGCCCTTTAAAAAGGGGAGTATATAAGGTATTTCTCCCGCTTTCCTAGCGTCCTTAGTGTGTAGTGTGTTCTACACACTGGGCCGGTATTCAAGAGGTCCGTGGTTCGATTCCCAGCGAAGGCGTTTGCTATTTTTCATCTTTCTGCCTCTAAAAAAATCCTAATGACTCTACAAACGTACCTTCGTATTTAAGAATACAGAAAGCAGCGTTGAAAACTATCAGTTGCCGAGGTAGACCACACAAGAGATGATTAGCTTTTTCCAGAGAGAAGCTTTCACGAAGCACTTTGTATGAAGTTGACCACCGAAGGACTGCTCAATGCTCTTTGATATATTGCTTCCCAATAAAAGTAAAATTTAAATCAAACTTTAAACACATTAGAGGTATATCTTATTTAGAGATTTTTATATATCCCCTTTCCTCCTTCAAAGCATTTCTAAATTCGCTATTACACCAGACTGAAGTCCATAAAATTAATTGCATTAGATAAATTAGAGCGATAGGCATAAACTAAGCATTAAAAGTACTCAGACTCAGCGTCAGTCTCATATACACGGAAAATTTCTAAATCTAGTTTGAACCCTGTTTATTAACTTTAGAATTATTAGCATAACTTTTACTATCGATGACAGGTTGAAATCTGAAGCTGAACATAAAGATACACAAATTCTGATATACTGAGATGATTAGCTTAGTTAAGCTCAGTTTAAGAATTAAATAATAAGCAGATTAAGAATTAAATAATAAGCAGAATAAGCAGATTAAGAAAAGCCTTAATTAAATTATTAGTTCCAGCAAACCTTTTTCACTTTCATTATTATTTTATTATCATTTCATCACGGAAGCGTCTGCTAGGTGTTTTTGCCATTTAATAGTTTGCGATTAGTTCTAAACCCTGATCATCAGTAAATTTCAATTTGTAACGCCAGTAATGTAAACATACAGTGCTTCAGAATCTGTCCTAGTTCTGAAGTTGCTAAGAATGAACGATAAAGTTGCTAAAGATATAACAAAGCAGTAGTCTGAAAATTTAGTACATAAATGTCACACCATATGATTAAGATTAATCAAATATGGCTATCTGTTCAAAAGGAGTGATATCTTTGCAGAGAAGTTTTGAGGGAAGAAGTCTCATGTTGAGCCAACTTACTGGATCCCGGGATGATCATTACCTTTTTTCATTATTATTATTTTTTTAATAATTACTTCGCAAATTTTCTTAAAGCGAATGAAATTCAGTTAATCTTGTGACAGTAATAACAAGTAAAAGTAAGACTGAGAGCAAGAAGCAATTATAGACAATAAGCAACATAATTCATGACGATAATTTAAGAAGCAAAATAATTCACGCCGATAGCTTTGTTAAAAGAGCATTACCTCGAAATAGAATGTAGCTTGTTTCGGATGAACGAGTAGATTTCGTGAATATTTGAAATTACAAATAACTAATATTTCTTTTAATATTCTCAGGAATTCAGAATTTCAAAGTGAGTTACAAATTAGAATATAAACTTAATATTTTCTCCCTCCTTTCAGCCTACCTTCGTGGGGCAACGGTAGCATGTAATGTAGTTAATAGTCTTTTCCGGAATCCAATTTTGTATTTTATCTATAATATTTAAAGCACTATCTAACATATACTGCGAAAGTGTTTCTGCGTGACTGAAAAGGAGCGGTGAAAACTCCACTAGCAGTGAACAACGATTTATTTTCATACTAATGAAATAAGTCCGTCATCAGTAATTGAATTTTGTTTTCTTCCGTAATTCTTGATTTTCTAAATCAATTATGCCGAAAGCAGGGTGCCTACGTAGATATTTCTCTAAGAAAAACTATTTCATATTCACATCACACATGGGAATACTATAGTTAAGGTAACTTTCAGACAGTTTCCTTCAGAAAGTCCTCCATAAAGGCATTCCCGTCTTTAGATAAATAGTCCTTTTGAGCTATAACTTAGAGTTAAACTACCAAATTGAGTTGAAGAACCAGTGTTCAACGGTCTTATCAATTCTGCCAGAGATGGATTTACAAGTTGTTAAAATAAAGTAAGCGTTACTCAGGATTTTAACAGTACTCACTGCATACTGAATTACTGCATTACTGAAATATTTCAGTAATGTTTGTGTCACTTATATTAAAACTACTATAAATTATGAAAAATATGAAGGAGAATACATTCTTTTTTCAATGAAAAATATACTTTTAGCAAATGAAATGAATTGAAATGAAAAACATTTAAAGACAAAAGCGGCTAAGGAAGACGTTCATGTGAAAATAATTCAGAGGTAAAAACGAATTTTGCATTAAACTTGAGAAAAGCGGTATACACTCGAAATGCTACGACATGCATAAGATTGTGAAAATCTTTGTTTATAATTTTAACGGTGGAGGCTGGTTTGATTTGCTTTATTTAATTATGGCAAAGCACACTAGGGCTATCTGCCTAAGAGGAGAGAGGCCTTCATGAAAGACTTTCTAAGGGAAACTGGCTCGTATACACGTTACACATGGGGAAAACCACGAAAACGCCCATGCAGCCAGCCGTTTCGCAGGATTCGAGCCTCTTAACGGTGGAGGCACCTTTAAATATACTAACATGAGAGTGATCAACAAGGTACCTTCTGGCAGTACCCATACTATGGTTTGGAATGTCAATATTGCCAACCTAGGGGCAAACAACGAATAATGACTACAATGCAGACTTTTTAAAATTCCCTTTGAAGCCACGAGGAAGAAACAGCCCATTTTCTCAAGAAAGAGTGGTATTTACCAAGCCGCATGTTGCTATTGTGGCATTAACAATATTGTCTGAATTCGAGGGAACAGCTTTAAAATAATTCCTTTGTAATCCAGACTTAGTTCCATATGATCTTTAGACACTTTTAATGCCGAAAAGACAGCTGACTGAGCGGAAAGAGATTCTCTTCAGGTAAGAAAATAAAAAAAAAATTGCCCAGGCCACAGTAAAAGGGATGACACAAAATAAGCTATTTAATGGTTTAGAATCACCTATAGAGCTATGAAAGCCGCCTAGTCGGTATAGTGGTTACGGAAGCCAACTGCGGTACCGAAAGGCTTGGATGTTTGTAAATGTATAGTGTCTTTGCGGCATGGAGACACTCTAAATATATGGCAAGCCGAAAGTTCGCTCGTATAGTTTGGTGGTAGACGGGTGAGAGAACTTCGGAACCCTACCCGGGGTGCTCTCCCTCAAAATTCAGGTGAAAGTAAAATTCAACTTCCTTGAGGATCTGGCAACCATTTTTCCATGAAATACATGGACAAGACAACAACAATGTTATGAAAAGTATGATTCAATATGAGTAACTTTACTTTCAAAAAATTATCTGTTTCTGAATATGAGAATCAGTCTTAAAAATCTCTTATTCACCATAAATGTAACAATGAAATAAATTGGAAATAATTTTACTCGTTTTTTGAAGCAAAATAGCGTCTAGCCCGCCGCGCAGGTGCACCACAGGTCAGGGTTCGATCCCCGGGCTGGGCAAGGTTGACTCAGCCTTTCATCCCTTGAGTGGGTCGATAAAATGAGTACCAAGTTCGCCTGGGAACTAAACACAGAGAGTTCTGCGACAAGCTGACCACTTGCCCAGGGCATATACTGATGCATCCCGGGGCCCAAGGGCAAGAAAGCAGATTTCGCGGCACTGCAGGCCGTGACACGCTAGGGCTGTTTTGCCACTCAGTTTAGTTTTACTTGAAGCTAAATAAAGATGTTTTTCTTTCATTATGGTGAGCAGATGGTTTATGTTTATGTAGGACATACATTAACCTTTCTGCCAAACAATCTTTTCATTGCTTCACTTTTATTACTTATTTTGTATTCGTAACTTTTTTCATTGTTAATCTTATTACTGGACCATTTCTTAAGACACACCGAATTTTTATTATTTCACTGAGATTAAATTTTCGTAGAATTCGTTGCAAGCCTGTTTTTTACCTACTTATTACGTGGTCTTTAGGCACTACATGGAAAGGGAGGGTTGCCTCGTGAAGGTCTTTTAAAAGGAAACTGGCTCTATCCACATTGCACACGGAGAAAACCACGATAACGTCCTTGCAGCCACCCCTTTCGCCGGAACTCGAACCTCTTTGTGAACTATCAGCGTTCAGCGACTTTGACCGCTCGGCCGCTGGTGGGATACAGCAGATGTATTTACGTATAAAATATAGCAGCACTAACAATAAAGTGATAAATATTAGGCATTAGGTTTTCAGGTGACGATCTATTGCCGGATATATATTTGAACAAGCATTAAGAAAATTAAAAAGATCTTTAAATAATAAACGGGAAGTGAATAAATGTAAATCTCTAATGTAGCTTTTTGTATATAAATTAATTTTGAGGGTATTGCACTGGGTGTCTGCTTCCTACTGACTATCCCTGTAGAGGGTTGTTGGTCTGCAGCTTTATGTTATTTATTTTCAAGCAAATTTGCTGGAAAATTTTATTTTGCAGCTAAGTAAACTTGTGTCATTTAGTCTTTCTTGTATACCAGTATGTCAAAAAGGAATTATGACTATTTTGACCACCTGTGGGGTAAAGCTGATGCACCTGAAACTTTTTCCGGAAAAGTATTCACGGATCCACCCATATTATATCTCCAACTGCCTTTATCAACAGCGAAGAAAAGTTATCTATTCCTTTGAATATCGAGGAATTATTGCTAAAGGAAAACGGATGGGGATGTTTTGGTATTCAGGATAAAACTCCCCGAGAAGACTGGAAGATCAGCAACCTCTAAAATCTGAATGCACATCTTGAATCTGAAGTGTAAATGAAGAAGGTGACGGAAGACATTTCTTCTTACTTTTTTCTTTTCTTAATCTCCATTTAATTTACGTTAGAGTGTAGGTATTCCGCTGCGGGAAGTCGTCGTGGATTCCTACCGCGATATAACCGGGCAACCTCGAGCTTTTTCAATTCCATTTTACTCAAACAAACCGGGAAGTAGCATTTTATCAATTCCTAAGCTTTTTTTTTTTTTTTTTTTTTACTTCGGAAGCAACGACTTTCATGCAGGTCCCTAACCTCTTTATTGATTTGGACCCAATGTCCTTTTAAACATTTCATTAAAAAGAGAAGAAGTGAAGAAAGTGACGACTCATTCTACTAAAAGTTAATGAAAATTAATTGAACGACAAAGAAAAAACGTGCTGCTTCTTTGGACATGGGCTATAGGTATTTGATTATGCAGTTGCCATTGTAGGTGTATTGTCTGATTGGAAAGGTCATTGCTACTAAGTAAATAGACTAGCGTCTGATTACATATTTGCAATCGCAATTCCGTTTGTCACTGATATTTTATAAGACACCGTGAAATTAAGAAAAAAAATAGAGAGAGAGCGAGAGAATGATTTAATTCAGGAAGATCCTGTTGTCTGACTTGAGGGTTTTTTTTTTTTTTTTTTTTTAGTTTACGGCAAAGTACTTGAGGGCTATTTACCTAACGGAAGGGATGCCTTCGTGAAGGACTTTTTAAGGGGAACTGGCTCGTATACACGTTACGCATGGGAAAGACCACGAAAATGGCCATACAGCCAGCCCGTTCGCCGGGATTCGAACCCAGGACCGAGCCGCTCGGCCGCTGGTGGACCCCGACTTAAGGGAAAATGTTTTGTCTAATATAGAGATCGCTCTGTTTGAGGCTAAATTTACTTATATATGTTTTTCTGGTAAAAAACTCAGAAATGTTTTATGTAACTTTTCATTCAAACATTCTGCAGAAAAGCTATTAAATTTGTGAATGCACGAGAGGATTTTTTTTCCAAAGATAACATACGATTCATACAAGTTCGCCTCAAATTATGGCTAACAATTTTAGAAGTACTCGCCTTCAATTAGCGGCTGCAGAATGCTCGAAAATTTTACTTTTAATAAATTGCAGCATACCGAGATTTTATATTTGTATAAAAAGTATTATTTACTCCTTATAGTGAAGGTATGTTGTAAAAGTGCTTAAAATTTAGTACCTGCGAAAAATTCAGAGCTTTATTCATGGCTAATGCCTTGAGTGCCAAAAACCAATCATTTGTAAATAATAATAATAATGTTCCAGTTCAGCCTTTTTCGCTCATCCTGAAACGAAAATATCGCTTAAGCGTCGCAGTTCAATCTTCGTTCGCGATTCCCCATGTATAAACGTAAAAGAGGTTATATTATCTAAAGATGATGAGTTTGTTATAGAAAGGAGGGTGAAGGAAGGGTTAAAGAAGCGTTTAAAGGAGCGCTAAAGGAGCATATGAGGGTTCGTTTGGTTTGTTTTATGTGATTACGGCAAAACCTTGAGAGCAATCTGCCTATGGGGAGGGATGCCTTCGTGGAGGACGTTCTAAGGGAAACTGACTCGTATACACATTACACATGGGGTAAAACCACGAAAACGCCTATGCAGCCGGCCAGTTCGCGGGATTCGATCGAACTACCAGTGTTTAACGACTTTACCGATCGGCCGCTTGGCGGACCCTTTAAGAAGGAGTGATAGTTTTATGAGGTTACATATGAGGGTATTGAAAGAAGAGCGCAAAGAAGGATGGGTAGCCGTGGACAAAGCAGGTTCATTGTTACATAAAGGAGGGTGAATTTAAGATTGTTCATCCTTAGATTTTACATTAGAATAATCACGTGATTTATAGTAGCCTATCTTTGCATTGTATCTTTCCCCATAGATAAATTTTAACAGCAGTCTTTTTCTCGTATTAGTTTGTTGCATTATAATATAGTGCTTACAATAAGAATTATCTTTGAAGGTTTTAGAAAAAATGTTCGAGTTTATCCACAAAGGCCAAAAAGACCTACAAAATGCATTTTCTAAATGAACATGGTTTGGTTTGGTTTGGTTTATTAGATTACGGCAAAGCATTCGAGGGTTATCTGCCTTAAGGGAGGGATGCCTTCGTGGAGAACTTTTTAAGGGAAACTGGCTCGTATACACGTTACACATGAGGAAAACTACGAAAACACCCATGCAGCCAGCCCGTTCGCGGGATTCGAGCCTCGGACCGAACTACCAGTGTTCAGCGACGTTACCGCTCGGCCACTGGTGGACTCTAAATGAACATGTGTATAAAACATATCTATAAAATTTTAAATAAATAAATAAATAATCATGCATAAGTTAATAGAGATTAGTAGGCTTTCGAAAGCGGGAAAAAATCAACTTTAATATTCATACATTTGCGTACAATTATTTCATACTTCCTTATGAGTGTTCAGAAAAGTTTTGCAAGTGCAAGGGATGAGGCATAATATGCTCTACATATTGTTGAAAGTACTGCCTCTACATTCTTTTATTTATAAAAGGGGGAGTAATTCGGAGACCCTGCATAAATGAGATGAGGAGATCTTCCACACTGGGGTCAGCTGGGGATAAAATTGCTAAAGCTGAACTGGGAAATGGCTGAATCAGAACCGCTCTTTTTATAGGTGTAATAACTTACTCAATATTCCATACGTGGCATCGGTGGATCTTGATATGTTATGGTATCGAATAAAGACACTTTCCTTTAACTAAAGATATTTATGAATCAAAGACTATGTACAAGTATTATATACAGATTACAGGATATCTAAGTTCCTACCACTCTCAACCATTCTCATCAGTCTCTCAACTCTCTCTCGTGAAAACTCTTAATTAACTACACATACGGGCGGCGCAGCGCCCTCTATCCCTTTTTTCTACAATAGGTAAGTGTGACAACGTCTACGGTATTAATAAGTGCTTAAAAACTATACAAAATAACAGACCATTTTAAAAATAGAGTAGAACTTCAGTTATTCCGACTATAGATATTCGAATCTCCAGCTATCCGGATCGTTTATTTTCCTACCCAAATTAAGTTTATTTTCAATTTAGTTTTTTTAAATACATTTTTTCATTTAAATAATATAAAATAATAACGTAGTACAATGTATTTTTAAGAATCTATTAAATTGATTTACATAAGCATATATGACAAGTAGTTTAATCGGTGTTCAACAATTATGCATATAGCCTGTAAACAATAACGAAAAGCAGTTGCACATATCTATTCTTTTTTTACTGCGTAAATCATTGCTTAGTCGCAACAAAAGTTTCCTTAACAGAAACGCTTAAATAAATGTTGCGACGTTACGTCAGTTATGTCCTTACACCACGAAATTTTATCCTATAATTAAGGTGACCAAATTTTAACATTGGTAAAGCGGGACACCATTTAGCGGGAAGGGGATTCTTGATTAAAAATGTGGTCTATATGCAGCAACACAAATTTTCATAGAACGCAAAAATAGTATTGTAATATATTTTTTAAATTTCAACATAAGTACAATTTACAAATACATTAAAAAATTACATATAGCATTATTTTATTCTTTGGCATATTTCTCATTTGAGTGAATTCTTTTAGTAGATTGCTGTCGTTTTTCGTTGAATAATTTTTGGACAACTTGTAATGTACAAGATCTGAAGGAATGATTGTGATTATTAGCATGAAAAGACACAAGTCTTTCTGGTAATACTAATTTCTTTTCTTTGTCTTCATAAATTGTTTTCCGGAAGAATTCCTTCATTTTGGAGGAGGATGCAGTAGTATTTAAATATCTTTTATGTTTCTGTGTCTCCGAGTGGTTTGAAATATCATTCTTCAGCCGGGCGAAATAGAAAATTCACCTTTACATTTCTCACATTTTACCATGTAATCGCTTTTGGTTCTTTTAACAAAAGGAAATTCATTTCTTAAATGATCTTTGAATTTAAATCTTCTGTTTTTACTCATTATGTTAAAAATCTAAAGAAGTAATTTATAAATTATATTATAAATTTTTATCTATATATATTGCTTAAAAACACAGTAAGTAGGTACATAATTACATGAACATATTTTATTGTTAGTTTAAAAAATAAATTAATTTGTTTGTTATAAAGTAACTATATTTTAAAAATTATTTAAATTTTAATCCTATATTTCTTCTAAATAATAACAATACTAGTATTATTTTTCCTCTGAATTTGCCGTAACGTAAGTCGTAAGCGTCACTTTCGAGGCCGACGCTAGACCTTTTTTACGGCCACCATAAAATATAAATAATAAGAATACTGTCTGCTAAATTCAAGAAAATTTATATGTTTATGAAATAAATAAATTACGTACCTAAATAATCTGAATAGCTGATTTGTTGACATCACTTGTTTAACTAGCACTAGCACGCAGTACGATGTATATCGTTTGAGAGACAGTTACAAAATGTTTTCGTCATTGTCAATGTCAAAAAATGCCATTAAGCCCAAACAATGGTGGTCGAATTCTAACAACTGATCAACAATGAGAGCTTTGATAAGCAGTTCTCTCTCGAAGATCAGCTGTCAAAAATTATTTATTATTATTAAAATTTAACATTATAAAATTAACAAAGATAACATACGGCGAAGTAGCATTATCCTGGCGAAGAAGCCACATGGCTGCCGAAAACCGCATTCTCCAGCCGTTCCCTAGCTTGTTGTGCATTCTTTCCAAAAATCAGGACTTTTTTAAAACTCCGCGGGTTGCGGGACAAATTGTTAAAAATCGGCACTGTCCCGTCAAGAGCGGAACGTCTGGTCACCTTGCTATAATGCACAGCAAAAGCTCAGCTAGTTGGGTATTTAATTTTAGGGCGTAAGCAAATGAAAATTAATTTCATCGTTTGATTTTAATTTAAATAGAAATGGTTACTGATTTAGGCCAATGAAAACATTCCACTGTTTAATCTTGCCCGGAAAAACGTTGTTTGTTTATGAGGAGTTTTCACATACTCCTATTCGTATTCGTATGATTCGAGTTCCTGTGACTGCGCAGCTTATTTAACATGCATCTCGGCTCAGAAAAATCTAAAAATCTCTGTAATGGTGCCTTAATTTAAAAGTAGTGGATGATAATTCCTCACCATCTGGATTTAGTCGACTGAGTATCGTAATCTCTCTACAGTGGCTCTTTAAGTGAGGAAAAATATAAGGGCTCGAAGCATAATTGCACATAAGCCCAGGGATAAATAGAAGGGCTAGCTCATTTCTTTGTTCGACTCCTCGCCGACGCGAGCCTAATGGGGGGACGTAACAGGCAATAATCTGACGTCACTGTGATGCCACCTGTCCTGATTTCCCGCGTTTAAAACAGTAGTTTCATTGAGCTGCGAGACGATTTTCTAGAGGTTACATATCCCAAATTAATTTTAATAATATACATATCTGTTTTCTAATAATGTATATATTTAAAATAATTTATATATATGTAATTTTAGTCAGTTTTTATTTTAAATTCTATATTGTAAAGTATCGTTTACGTAATATGGCTTTTTGCGCTGCAGTAACGTGCCGTAGCACTTACAGAAGTATGAAAGGATGAGATATCTTATTTCATGGGACCAAAGGATCCAAATGAGAGTTTGCTTTTGACGAAATAATGGATACACAAATGTCAAAGAGAAGATTCTATTAATGCGAAGAGCGGAAAAATCTGCAGCGAACATTTTCTATGCAGTGTTTATGAAGATGATATGAAAAATCGCTTGTTTGGATAGCCACAAAAAAAAAAAAAAAAAAAAAAAAAAAAAACAGTTGAAATGGAATGCTGTGCCGAAAGTAAATTATGATGATAATAATAAATCGAAATTGATGATGACAATAATAAATTAAATTTTAATGATTTTGAAATAAAACTCACAAATGAAAATGTAGATCATCCTGAATGTTTAAGGATAAACAAGAATGAATTGATAATTTGAAGAACAAAATAATATCCTTAGAAAATTGTATTAAATTGTATTAAAGTATTGAAAAATAGAGAAAAGAAAAATTTTAGAATGTTTGTTCAGCGACAAAGAAGGTGGACGACATCTAGACAGAAATTGGTATCAGAAATTAAAATCTCAAATATCGTAATTTGGGGGGGGGAAGCACAAATCGGAGAATTTGGAAAAATGTCTAAAGCCTATTTTTATAAAGACGCAGATTAATGCATTACTGAAAAAGAAGAAAAAAATCAGGTGGACTAGTGAAAATATTTCACGTTGCATTGTCATAAGAGCTCTGTCATCTTAAAGCTATGATTTTTGGAAAGAAAAAAAATTAAAAAAATTGGAATATCTTTACCTAGTATTATCAAATTAAAGAAATGGTGTTTATTTTACTTTTTAGTGTTTTCTAAATTTTAGTGTAGTCCAAGAATTTAAAGTAATGTTCTTACTCTAAAGAAGGAAAGAGGCGAATATTTGTATTCTGTAGAAAAAATATGCGTTCTCAGTTTCGACGAAATACTAATAGATTGAAAACTCTGCTATGACTCTAAGCTGGACTAAGTTGGTTCTTTTCAAAATGTGCAGTTTGTTTTAATCAGAGGTCTCATTTCGCGCTCTGCCTCAAATTACTGAGAAAGCGCGTTTTAGGTAGAGGATTTGTTTTAGAAGATGTAACTGTTTTCAATTTTGATATTATTAAAGAGGTTTTAATTAGAGATTGAGAAGAAATCAAATTGTGTCACAAACTAAAACCAAATTATTTAATGGTCAAGGGAAACGAGAGATAAAACGGCGCTCCAGAGAAAACATTATTTTCAAAAAGTACCGCAAAAGGTATACTCCACCCCACAGGAAATCAGAAAGCATCTGACTTCTATGAGTTAATCGATAATATCTTCGGTATTATAAATAGTACCAAAATAGTACCAACAAGAATAACAAGTATTTAACGAACTAAATTTGTTAAGTACTTGTTAAAGTTATTCTTATTGTATCCTTTGTAACTAATTATTGATTAGATTTTGTGCTAGATTAGCATTCTAGATAAAATATAATAGTATAAAACATTAAAGTAATTGGCATAAAAAGACTTGCTTCCTTTACTCACACTTTTGAAAAATTAAATAACTGTTTTAGGTACTCTGAATAAAGCTATTTTGTCAAAATTAAGGTAACAATCTTATATACATTTATTTAAGTGTAATATAGATATAAGTATAAATTACAAAATTATTTAAAAAATATCTATTATATTGAATCGGAAGAGAATTATAACAATGTAAAATTTACAATTAGGCAAAAAATCAAACGTAGGTTAGCAGAAATGTTGCCATATATGTCATACATGTTTTAAACCTATGTCAATGTAAAGTTGTTTTTTGAGTAAATTTAAATAGCTGCTATTATAGTTATCTTAGAAGCAGTATAAAAATTCTCTCAGTTAGCATGCAAATAAAGAAATGATTAGAAATAAACGTGCATTAAATAAAAAAAAATTAAAAAAAAAAAAAAAAAAACACAGAACTTTATGTTAAAAGAGTAGCACATTTTATCTATTATTTTAAAATTGAGTAAGCATTATTAAATTTTTTAATGTTTCAGTCTAAAATGCATAAAGCAGTAACATTGCCTCTTCCAAATTATAGCTATCTTTCACACACAGCTCATTTAAAACGCTGGTTCAAAAACGCTAATTTCCAAGCTGTGAATTATATTGGCGCGCTCAGTGTCATCATGGCTACGTCATCACTTCTCACTTTCTGCTTCAGGGGGGAAAAGCTCTATGAGCTAGCCCTTCTCTTCTAAGTCCTGACATAAGCCGTCCAGCCAGCGGTGAAGGAAAAAGAATCCAGGATAAAATATGAGTAATCATAGCTCACCTCCGAGCTTGCTCTCTTGCTGTAAACAGTTACTACACCCAAACAGCAAGTGGAAGATCCGTGGCTCGTATCGCAAGGATGCAGATGATCTCATAAAGATATTTTTAAAAATCTTCTTTACGTAAAATGTATTTCTAAAAAATCTCTTTAAATTTTTTTTATTGTATTAAATCTCTCTAAAGAGATTAAAGACAGAAATTTTTAGATTTCTAAAAATCCCTTTAAGATTTAAGAACAGAAGCTTTACTTTTTGACTGCGTATTTTTCCTTCCGCCAATTTTTTTTTTTTTTTTTCTCGAAATAAAAATGGGAAATTCTCTCATTTGCGTTACTTTACAGTAAATATATATTTGGACTGCAGAAAAAAGATTGGATTTATCTGGATTTTTAAAATATCCATATGAGCTGTGATCCCAGACAGTCCAAATATTTTGGGGCTCTGTGGTTAATCTTAAAATAAGAAGGCTAAATTAACCTGAATTCTACTTGAATTAAAATTGTACTCTCAAATTAAACTTAATTAGAAAGAAAAACTTGATAGATATTTGATGCATAAGAAAAACATTTTAGCTGTTCATAGACAAACTAAACAAAGAAAAATTCAAGTTAAACGCGCAGCAGTCGTTGGTTAACTCTCTTGTTTCATATGTTGCTTAATGTGATACGAAGAAAGTGGAGACAAAATTATGTTTTATAACATTTATCAAGAACATGGGAAAGATTTAGCATTAAGTTCTTTACCATCTTTCTTTATACTTTTCAGTAAAACATTTTTCGATATTTTTATTGATTTATCTGTTTTTCTCCTCAAGCAAATGCTTTCGGATTTACCGACTAAAAATAGTGGCTCATTTAATACTCTCCTATAGGGTTACCGTAAGCTGATTTCTAATAGTGGTATTCCAGATTCTCTCATTTATGATGTTCATGGAAATTTGAATTTTTACGTCTCAGCAATAACTTATTCTGCGTTTGTACAAGATGTGATAATTTATGAAAAATAATTTAATTCATCACATAATTTAATTATTTCAACAACAAAATTTAAAAACCAGAAGTTAAAGGCAATTCAATACTCAGAAATTTATTCCGAACTAGCTTTATTGTCGAATATTTCAGAGAATACCTTTTTTTGTCTTCAGAAACGTTATCAACGTATGAGCACAAGTTTTATAAGCATTTTTAACAATATGTGTAATTTAGTTTCACTCCATTAGGTATATTTTGGTAAGCATTAAAAGGCAAGACGTGACCAGTCCATATTCTTGAATTTTTCAGAATGCCAAAATTCCTAGACTTATTATATCGTTATCTTCTAATGTAACTTAGGTGACCCTCAAAAGGTATTTTTGTGTGAGCTTGGTTGTCAGGTATCTAAGCAAACTGAAAATGCATTTAAATTTGTAGTTCTTATTGTTTAGTTCTTATAAATATCTATATATTCATCATAATGCAAATATCAAACTAATGTCTGCTAAAATATAATTGTGTTAGAAAAAATAAACTGAAAAAGTGTGCAAGTGTGCAAAAGTGACAAAGATTTTCATTACAGACACACATATTAAAGTTAGAAAAATGTATCAATTAAATATTAATTAATTAACTATTAATCACCCTATGTCTAATGCTTCGAATAGCATTAAACATTTTCAAGGATTTCGTATTTAAAAGATTAAACTCGGACGATTAATGAGTGTCGAACCAACGTTTCGTTCTTCCTGACATTATGCAGCTCAAACGGCTATTAATTAATTGTTCCCAAATGCAAAATCATATTTCTAACAGTCTCATAATACCAAGAACCCCCCGGACGTGCTGTTTGGGATATTTTCAAAATCAAACTAAATAGAAATGTGAAAAATACTAAAACATGCATATAAAGAAAAACCTATGAAAAGGTTCTCAAATACATTCGAAAACGCTATTCTTCTTTGATCAGGTGTGATCAAAGAAGGAATGAGTCTTAAAAACACCATTAAAAAGAGCGAAGCATAATGATAAATCCAAAGCGCATTTATAAATAAAAATAATCGAAATAAAATAATTAATTTTCTATCATAATCTAAAGCAGCTGTCGCCAACCGGTGGTCCACGGACCACTGGTGGTCCATGATAACCTTTCGCTGCTCCGCAGAAAAACTGGGACATTATTTATATTTTTACGAAGATTCAGTTTAAAAAATGACGAGTAACAAAACCTATTATGGAATATAGATTATACTTTTTTTTTTAAATTTTAGCTACTACTTTTACCGAAATTCGTTCTGAATTTAACGACTTTTTAGCTACTTTTGCAGGTGTATCTAGCGACATCTGAAAGTGAGAGTTGGCATCCATGGATATGCTGCTGTTATCAATATTAGAGCGAAATGGAATTCTCCTTCATTTTGAATTACAAACATATGCTATTGTAGTCGTTAATAACACAGTTTTTCTTCGTGTCAATGGGCAACTTGATGGATTTTTATGGATGGAACTTGATGGAATTATAAACAAGAATGCAGATGGTTCATCCGCATTCTTGCTTATAATTGATCATTGGAAGTTTCCGTTTTTGTTTTGTCTAACTGTTGATCGATGGCGCCATTGTTGAGTAAGCGATGATTATTATGTTTACAATAATTAAAAATTAATGGCATAACATTATCACTTTATTGATATTGCTTTGCGTCTGCCAATTTGTTCTTGCTTTTCGTGAAGTTCCTTTTCAGTGATATGGAAGTGTGAAGCTTTCTGTACAAGAAGGTAAGATTTCTGTACTTTTCATGTAATTTTTCAATGTGAACGAAATATGTGTAGTTTGCTGATTATTATTGTATAAATCTATTTTTATGTAAACGTTTTTTGTAATTCATATTAGTGGTCTGCTAAATATAGAATTATATATGTAGTGGTCCGTAAAGCTCTAAGGGTTGATGATCGATGATCTAAAGGATGCTATATGCGAAATAGGATTTTGATTTTATCCCTGTTAGTTATTTGATTTTTGAAGTCAGCGTATTGTTAAACATTTTCTCTAACGTACATAGTACATAGTTTCAGAAACGAATGATGTTTATTAACCATACTAATTGTAACATTCTTAATATTAATGAGAATTACATGTATTATTCTTCAATAGTTAAGCTTTTTGCACTAATATACAATGCGTTGTTATTATTTTGAAGAAAAAGATCTCAAGTGCAAAGGACTGGCAACAATTTTCCAAAGCCTGCTGTTTGAGAGGCTGAGTGCATGCTTAATTATATGTATACAGACAGGGTATATAATACTAAAGTCACATAACTTCGAGAGAAGTTGGGAGAGCGGCTATTACAGGCGAGTAGTGCGGCTCATATGCATGTAAAACATACGTATGAAATAAACTAAAGCTATTCATGTCCAAAAAAGTATTTAATTTATTTCGTTTCTTTGTACAAAGTTATCAGAAGTTTCTTTCCATTTAAACCTATATCACTTCATTTAAATTGATGTAAATATAGGATTGCGGCTTTTTGGAAAATCTATTTGCTACTCTCGAACTTTCTTGAATTCCAGTATGCTGCTGTTACTGACATAAAGTTTGGTCACGCACCTGAATATCCGTTTCTTATATCTAGACAATTATAGTTCAAAACCTCAGATCTGTACAGAAGTGGATATGGCTTAGGAAGATAATATTCTTATATGGATTGAGAGGATAATATTATGGCTTTAATAATATAAACTTGTTTAAGAGGATCACAATCTTTACTATAAATTCCTGGTGCTTTATGTCGTAGTATAAATACTTTAAGTATTATAGTATGAATATTATTAAATTTTGCATAGTCAACTCCCGCTTAACCGGGAGCGGATTAACCGGCCCTGTCTAAAAAATAAAGTTTGCTTGTTGTGGAACGCTAGACAAATTCGCATTGCAAATTATTATCGTAAAAGAAAACTGTCTACGGGAAATTCGAAAAGGGAAAAAATGCCTGTCATAACAACAGTGATAGCTGATAACGTCTGTTAGATGAACAGCCCAAAAGAAAAAAGTTCTAACCACATTTTCTACACGAGTTTTGAACATAACGTTTTTCAAGTTCTCCTAATTTACAACTTAGTTTCTTCATTCCGTAATGGCGTTTATTTTCCCGTTATTTACAATGTTCTCGTTTTTGTTTAAATATTAATTTAATTTACGTAATCTTCAGATGCAACTACTTAAAATTAAATTTCCAACGGAATTCTTCAGTTAACTATAATGTGGGTTATTAGTTAATTAGTTCTAATAATAGCTTATATAAGTGATTGTGTCTATTAATAGCAGTGTATATTAGTTGTAATATATCATAGTTTGGGTTAATAGTTAATTAGTTATCTCAGCTAATTATAATGTTCTTTTTTATGTGTTTCTTTAACTGCCTTCGAATTAACCGTGATTTTGAGTTAACCATGGATATCGGTTTATTATCCCACTTAAACGGGAGTAATTAACCCGGCTAATCGGAAGAGGGCTGTAGGATGAATGTTCTTGTTATTATGATTTTAATATTATTTTTAGCACATAGAGTAGTTTTAAGTTAATTTCTAATAAGTATTATAATAGAGAGTTCCTTGTTGTGACATGAAATGGTATGACTATTCATTACTATTGTACTTATGAAATATAAGTAAAATAAATCTAGGGCAAAATAAGGGCATAATTTTCTTTATATACTTCTATTTGTGTTAGTACTAGGTTATTAAAAGAAACTTATTGGTACCGTTCATCCAAATTCTTTTTATTTATCAAAATGACATCATACACGAAACAGAATTTTGACATCAGTTTTTATGAACCTTCTTATTTATATTTAGTATATTCAGTGTATTATTTGGGCTTCTTTTAATATAAATATTGTCTTTCGCATTTTCTGGATATGCTATTTGCATGTTCTTATAATTCAAAAACTGTGTTACTTCAAGGATGTCTATAGAAAATAGCGTAAGTATGCTACGTGCAAAATCAACCAGAATTTCGAAAGCTTAGGCCTATATTCTTATTGTAATATAGTAGGAGTATTAATAATAATGTTTCTGTTATGTTAACTTCCGAGTTTTGTAAATAATTGTTGCATTAATGTCTATGATTTGCCTACATAAATAAGCATTTAAAAAAATTAAACTGTAAATCAAACAAGATTTTTCCCATTTGTTAGAACTAATATCACTGCGTCTGTCTCTCCATCATTCACGTCAACATTAATGAATACCTACAAAATGAATGAAGACAAGCTAGCCTTGTTGTGTTAAAAAATCGATACTAGATTCTCTTCGGTCCATAGGCCTTTTTGTTATTGTACTTTCCATTACGATGTTTCTAATACCCAACATTGTTCGTAGAGGTTTCTTTCTTTAGCAAAACTTATGGGTATCGAGTTGGTATTAATGGTTTCCTCTTCACTTAATCTCTGCTCTCTTCAGAAAATTATTTGATTATGCGACATCACTTCCAATATCACATTTCACATATTAAGTATCCCATTTTATGCATTATCAAAGTTTAATAATCAAATTTTTATCATGAAAAACAATATAACGAAGTTTTCATTTTTTCAATCTTTTACCTTATCTCTCATAATTAAATTTTACGCTGGTAAGAAGGTATTTCTAGAAAGAAAATTATTATGATTAAAGTGATTGATTAGGATAAAGCACGCGAGAATTATATATTCCTAAATGGGAGGTCTTTTTATGGGAAACTAGCTCGTTACACATGAGGAAAACCATGAAAACGCCTGTAGTGTGCAGCCAACTAGTTCGAGTTTGAATCGTACATTTAATGTTTAGCGGCCTTACGCACTCAGCTATTGGTTTATTCATCTGTTGGATGAGAGAAATCAGTAAGAGAAATGAGTAAAGTCTTACATTAAAAGTTGAAAAGTAACTTGCTCATTTTATAGAATTGTAACTCAAAAAAATTCTACTTTTTAGGTGAGATTTTCAGAAAAAATACTTTTTTTCTTTCCGTGGTCTTCTTGTTTTTACTAATGTGTATTTTAATTTGTTAGCCTTTTCTGCCAATTCTTGTTTCTCTTGCGTTTCCTCGCCAGGATGTAAATGAGTTAGAATGAAGGAAAGTGTATTTAAACTGAAATAGCAAAAAGATTAGTTAGAGCTTGTTTCGTTATTTAGTGTGCAAGTTGTTGTTTCTACCAGCTGTTTGAATTCTGAATCTCAGCTTCGCATCCCTGCCGTTGAAGTTTAATATCACCCCGAAGCTTTTGAATTAACCTGTTACGTTAAATTAATTTGTGTAGTCTTGAACTACTAGATTATCTATAAATTTAGTTTAGTTTACCATTATCTTCAGTTTTATCGCCACAAATGGATCGTGGATTTGAAAGGACAATGTGCAGTCTGTAAATAACTGAGTTCAATAAAAGGATCTTTTACACCTTTCCCCTATTATATTCATCTTCAATTCTTAGCGAGAAACCGCTAAATAGACTTTTAAGTTGGTCTAGTAGCAGTTTATGCTATGAAAAAAATATTAGACGTCACATCTTTTGCAAACAGAATCCATAAAAAGAGCTTGAATTATAAATTAAAGTATGTCGCCACGATTATACTGCACAGCGAAATAGTATGTTCAATTCAAAATTTGTCAGTACTGTAAACCTTTACAGAGAGGAATCTGAGAAATACGAATGCCTTTTCATGGATTCTTGTCTTTAGTGCAATGTAAGTTTGAGGTTCTTCATGTTTCGTATTTCCAAAGATTTTCCTTTCATGTTCTTTCCAAATTATGGACAAGTCAAAAAAGAAAGTGCAAATTCGATGACCAAATTAAAAGACAATTCGTTTCAAATAAAACGTCTTTTTACGACATTTTGAAAAACCAAAAGAGAACTAAGATTGAAAATAAAGGAAATATATCAGATTACGTATGAAAGCCATAATAAAAATAGGTTTGCTTAAAAAAAGGTTTAAATAAACATATTTTTGGAAAGTGAGAAGAAACATATCTTCTCACCAGCTCACAATGTAACATAGTTCAGATATATGCAGCGATATTAAACAGCTGTTGCTTTAAATATGGCATATTTCCAGATTTCACCTTGTCATACACTCTGTATTCTTTGAATTTCTTCCTAGCCTTTTTTATAACTTTTCAGAGAAAAAGAGCTATTCTGATTAATATTAATGCTATTTTAAACCTTTGAAACTGACGTTTCTAGTCGATATTTAATAAGAATTATACTAGAAAAAAGCTACCAAATTACACAAGCAAAACGTTGCTGATTAAGGGGTCAAAGGGATTAAAAGGGGTGCAGATTAAGGAGTTTAAGAATTAAAACTAAACTAAACTCAGTGACGTAACAGCCCTACTGGGCCAAGGACTGCAATGTCCCCATATTTGCTTTCTTGACCGTGGGCTCCGGAGTGCATGAGCATATGCCCTGGACAAGTGGTCAGTTTGTCGCAAGACCCGCGGTGTTTAGTCCCCAAGCGAACTTGGTACTCATTTTATCGACCCACTCAAGGGATGAAAGGCTGAGCCGACCTTGCCCAGCCCGGGGATCGAAACCCGGACCTATAGTGCTGCTACGCAACGCGCTAGCCACTGCGCCACCGGGCTTCGAGTTCAAGAATTATGCTAGCAAAACTTTGGGGAAGAAGGGGTCAAGAAAAATTCAGAATTAGTGACGAAATGCAGGAATCTTAGGAAAACGCATACTTCACACTTTTCTAGCTTCCACATTTCCAAGCATTGTTATAAACATTGTCCTTAGGTTAAGGTGACCAGATTTTAAAATTGGTAAAGCGGGTCACCACTGACCGGGGGGGAGAGGTCTTGATTAAAAATTTGATCAACATGGAGCAACTAAAATTTTCATAGAACGCAAAAATAGTATTGCAATATATTTTTTAATTCCAACATAAGTACAATTTACAAATATTTGTACTTTAAAAAATTATGTATAGTATTATTTTATTATTTGTCATGTTTCTCATTTGAGTGAAGTATTTTTTATTAAATTGCTTTTGTTGTTTAAAAGGTCATGAAGCTTTTCACAAGAATTTGTTAAATTATATTTCACATATAAAATGGCTTTCAAACTGTCAATACATAATTGTGATTTTTCTGAAGTCTACACTTTATTTACCGTAGAAAAAACTCGTTCAGTCGCAGCATTAGATCCTGGTAAAGACAGAGCGTATTCCACAATTTTTAGTGCATTATTATAGGGAACATTGTGTGTTTCAAAATGATGAAATATTTCTAACCTCTCTCTGTTGAGTCTCTGTTGGGTTCTTTGTTGTGATTTTTGCTGATGCCCAAATTTAACCTTTTCCTTATCAATATATTTTTTTAATAATGGTTCCTCATTAAAAAGATCACTTTAGGAAAACTTGCTATATGAGAAATTTTGAGTAATATGATCGAATAGCTTTTGCACATCATTCCAATTAAGTTCTTGTTTTAATGTAACCCAATGACAATAAATGTTTAGTGTCATTGTAATGTACCGTCCACTCTTCTGAATAATCTGTGCAGTTACTATATCACTTTTTAACGTGATTCATGATATCTGCACATTTCAATGCACCTTGTTCTTTTAGCTGGCTTATACTATTACGGAATGTTAACGGAAGAAAATTATTTTCTAACTGCTCTTGACACTAAAATTCTAAATTATTAACTTCATAACTTCATTTGGTACTTCGATTACCGAAATTTTGTCACCTACAATATGTTTTATAGCATTTTGAAAGAAAAAAAGCTACTTGATTGTGTACAAACTCTAGCCAAATTTTTGAAGATTATTTTTCAACGAGCAGAGTGTATATATAGCCATAAGAATATATTTTGTCTTGCTTTCAAAAATCGGGACTTCTTTAAAACGTCGCGGGACAAATTGTTAAAAATCAGGACAGTCCCGCCAAAAGCGGGACGTCTGGTCACCTTACCTTAGGTATAATTAATATATGAATTACAAAGTTAATGAAACATTCAGAAATGCTTAATTTCGTCTTTCTTTTTTCTTTTAAAAATCCAATATGAAGCTGTCTGTACTGAAGTAATAAAAAGTTGATAGCGAAACGCTGTGATAAAAAAAGATCTAATTACATTAAATCTACATGAACTAATTAGCAGAACTATCTAGGATCAATCTGCAGAATCATCTAGGATTTTTAGAAACCTTATTTGTAAAATACATAATAAGGATTTAACAATTTACTAACGTCGGTGTCAGTGTATGCAAAATATATAATCTTATATCTGAAAGTTATATATATTTCTACATCTGTGTTTTTTGTTTCCTGTTTTCCCGTATTTACAGCGCTTATAATTTAAAGGCTTCGCTACTTAACTTAGTGTTCTCAAATTCAAACTGCATGCGGGCTGAATGTATGATTTAAAAGGACTTGTCAGACCGGAATTTTATTAAAAAAATGAAAAGCTTTTTCACAAAATTAATTTGTTTAACTAAATGAAAATTTTGTGCAACATATTTCTCAAAACGTTCAAAATTACACTTACTTTCTGAAGAAAAGTTCTGAAAAAATTCAAATTTACACTTATTTTCTGCCTAAAATCTAAAAGTTGTTATATGCCAAAATTTCCAGCTCGTTACATTTTGTAATTCAAATGTATTAACAGCTAAATAAAATTTTTAGACTGATATTTATCCAAATAATTAAACCACTAAATAACTTACTTTTAACTTAAATATACAAACTATGAAAACTTTCCAAGATGTATAAAATTTGCGAATGAATTATGAGAACCTTTTCTCTTTATAATACATCTATCTATGATGCACACCTAAAAAAATACATATTTGTAAGTAAATTCTTACTACAAGTTTCAGCTAGAACACCTCATAACATTCCGATTTTGATAAAGTTTGTAAGCTCTTAGAAAAATTACTAGAAAGAATCTTAATTACAAATTGTTCATACCCACTGGCAATCTGGTTCATTTCTTATACTTACTAATTTTCAGTTACTGCAAAAATTTGCAACTTAGGGTATTTTATCTTTTGAGAAGTACGAATAAAAGTTAATAAAATTTGTATCTCCAAATCGTTGAATAAGATTTATATCGCATTATAAATTAATTAGCTGCGTTTGTAGATTTTGTAGAGCATTATTCATGCTCGTTTTGTTAAGGTAAATAATGAAAAACTGGGCTCCAAACCATTAAAAACGTGAGAGATCTTGATGAAAAAAGATTTAGATTAATTATTTTCCTCAAGATCTTATCAAAATAATGGTAATTAATTTACAAGAAATCTATCCGTCAGCCGTGTGAAATTGCTTCGGCAACCTCATGCTGTCCGTGGGCCCCCACTGATCTCACTAAAGTTCATCAATAACTATCAGTTTAAATACTTTGGCATTTGTGACTATGTATCACTTGTTTAATTGTAATAAACCCGTTAACTGAATCCATTAAGAGTGAATGTTAAAGCATTATCTCTTTTTAACATACTCATAAAAATTCTTCATTGATTTCTCTAGCAGATTTGGTTTCTCGTTTTCTCGTTTTTTGAAATGTATGCTTATAAAACAGATGATATAAAACTCTAAAAATGTAGTCAGTATAATAACTAATATATTGAAATTTAAAGCGTAAAGAAAAGTGAATTAATCAACAATATGACGGAAAAAATTCAATCAATAATACATCTAAGGTGTCTAATATTAACATAGACTGAAAAACGAAGATCTAAATAAATTCCTGTATTTCACAAATGATACTAGTTTATCATATATTTACCGAGCAAACTGTTTCATTGTTTATCTTATGTTTAGTTCGTCAGTTCTTGTACAAGGGCAACTTTACTTTGTATAGTCCCCTTGTGTGTTGTAAAGGACTGACTAATTCACTTTCCAAAGGCAAAATGTTAACAGATGTAATTTAGGCATTATATAGATAGCTTTATAAAGCAGTGTTAACATTAGATAAGAGATTTTTAATGTACTTAGAAGCAAAAACCGAAAACACATATTAGACAATTGAGGGAATTAAAATCGGCAAATGAGTTTATTTGTTTTGAAAAGAGAGCTAAAGGAAACTTTTTTTTCAGTATTTTTCGGACTATTGTCACTAATAAAATGAGAGCTAAAAATCTGTTCCAAAGGCTAATGCATTTTCTGAAAACAGCAACTGAGTTGAACAAAATTCTGCCTGATGGAAATGTTTAATTTATGATGCAGGCAAGTACCTGTTCATAAAGTCATCTCGGATGAAGAAACGTTGTGAGACTTTGACGCAGGAACTCGGGATTTCCATTCAAATGCTTCACAGTACATACTTGCCACTGAGACATCACTTTAAATCCACTACAATAAATACTGCAAAGTAATTTTCAAACTTATGACAAGAGCTGGGAAATTGCTATTAAAAATTCCCATCTGGTTGGTGACAGGTCCTCGAAAATATTTGTCGGCCTTTGAAACATTTGTGTAAATTATTGGATTCGAAACTAAAATGAAAAGACTAATTACATCGAAGAACTATGGGCGAGAACTGCCGTAACATACATTTTAAAAGAAAAGTGCTTCATTTGAGGCTTGGGTTTTGACACTCGTTCTCATTACTTTGCGAGTTCTTCGCTTGCTTCGGAGAATTATAGAAAAATGTTCTCTCTCACAGATCGAGAGACTTGTCATTTTGTCCCAAATTATGGAGATAATTTAGCTTCAAATAAATTGCGGAGAAATTGCGCAACGGGGACAGTGATCATCGACTATTTATACTTCTTGGACAGTTTTCAAACCATCCAAGCGGAATATTATAATAATTTTTCCTAATTGGCACGAAGTTCTTTCTGTCGCTGTCAAGCAACCTTTGCAAAGCTAAAGTAAATGATTTCTTTTTCCAGATTGACATTGAAGAACAACGTCATTTCTTCTTGTTTTATATTGTTGGATTTCTTTTCGTCGATGCATGAACGAAATTACTTAGAACATTTTCTTTCATAAAGGTAAAATATTTATGAGGAAGCCATGAACTTTAATCTTGGAAATATTTTCTCTCACAAGGTAAATTTTAGACGTCAATTAGCGACCGTTTTAAACCTGTAACATTTGTTTGCAAGTGATACAATGCTAATTAAATATTAATTCATATGTTCTAGAATATATAAAAAGCTTGAGACACACATTACTGGAACTCGGATATTAGCTTCTAAACGTACGATTTTGGGTGATATTTCATCACAAAATTCTAAATATATGATGTAAGTAAAGAAAACTTCTACAGAACCTGTACAGAAAAGTCTACAGAACCTGTACAAGCATATTGAAATATAATGAAATTTTTATGGTTAAAATACCATTAAGATCTTATACAATTAATCGATTAAACTTCCTGCAAAGAAATAAATCCTTAATATAATAATATCTAAAAATATATACAGCAGAGGTTCTTAACTACGGGAGAATTCTCCCTTAGGGAGGAATTTCATAGTTTCGGGGGAGGAATATGGCAAGCACCCCATGAAACTATGTATGTTTCGGGGGGCATATTTTACTTACCTGTTAAGTATTTAGTTATAGTTTATGAATATAAAAACTACTTTTATTCAATTTTGGCACTTATCACCATTTTTTTATAGTTTTTCTTGCCTAATTTATAAAATGCAATAAACATAATTTAAATTTAAATAAATGTATTTGTATTTTACGAACTTTGGAAAGGAAGAGGACAGAATGGTAGTCCAGCAATGATGAAACTGGTGCACGGAACAGAAAAAGCTAAGAACCATTGGTATATATATATGCATTAATTTACTTCATATCATATAAGCGATAAAAATGAGGCGTATATCACAATAAGAATATAAGTTAATATGTGATATTTTCACGCAATTAATCTTTTAATGCGTACCAAATATAGCTTTTCAATAAATCTCACCCCGTTTCCTCACCTTCTGATTAAGATAATCTAGTCTTTCATCAGACATTGTTTCCATGTTTAAACAATTAATTCAAAAACTGAATTACAGAAATCGCTGTGTGCTCAGCATCAGTAAAAAAATTAAAATGGAAAACATCCTCCTGTACAATTTCTCCTTTAATATTTTTTATTTACGTTCGTTATATATTAGGAAATTACATGTCAACACATTGCGCATAATATATACAGATTATAGTACATATTTATATTATATAGGCTTGTATTGTGTGTGTGACACACCTGTTTCCTCACTGCCTGATTAAGACAATCTATTCTTTCATCAGACATTTTTTCCATACTTAAACAATTAATACAAAAATAGAACTATAGAAATCGCTGGTGTGATCAGCATCAGTGAAAGAATTAAAATAGAAAACATCCTCTAATTGTTTTTTTATTTACGTTCGTTATATATTATGAAATAACATGTCAACACAATGCTCGTAATATATACAGATTATATACATTTATATTATATAGACTTGCACTGTATATATATACATATTCGCATATATATGTATATATATACAGTGCAAGTGTACAGTGCATATATATTCAGTATACAGTGCATATACTGAAAATAGAAATAAAGGGACCAAAAAAAACCTGCAAAAAGGAACAAAAATTCGGCTATAGGCTTCGGCTTGTGCTAAGCACCAATAGCTTTTCTGCTGTCTAGCGAACCTCTTCTGCTGTGAGCTCATATAATTAAGTGCCTGAATGTCATTATATAAGGAATTAGTCTCTTTATCGACATATTTTTAGAAATTTTTATGTATTTTTGTAAGGTAGTCTGTCTTTGCTTTAGAACAAGAAACATGCATTTTTAGTATTCTAGGGAGAAAATAAAAGAAAATTCATTCCTCTACTTCAAAGCTCTGGCCACATCTCTATTACATTCAAGAAACAGCAAAATTTCTTCTTCACGATATTATATACTAGAAGCATCAATAAAATGTAGCTAATGCAGAGCATTACAAAGAAAAGTTTTCGAATCTTTAATTTGTAGTATGGCTCAGAGAGCTCGTGAAAGACTTTTAAGCAGGGCAACACATGTAACAGTATCTGCATTATGAAACACAAGTTTTCTAAATATTAGAAAAAATTTTAAATGTTAGGTTAAGTTAACTAATTCAGAAGTCAAACAACAAAAATCAGCGTTATACCTACAAAATTGTAGGTATAATTTTGTAGGTATAACGCTGATTTTTGTTGTTTGACTTCTGAATTAGTATTTATTCGGCGTGTTATTGTGTCTTAATTAAGTTAACTACTTGCGGCAAAGCATTAAAAATATAATTTAAGAGGAATACGTTTAACAGAAGGTTTCATTTCAAGAACTTTCTTGTGTTTACGTTATATGAAATGAAAACTACGTAAAACGTCTATGCACTGGGAAAAGCTTAAGTAATATTTAAACATCTAGGACTTTACACTTCTACAATTACGAAATTTACGTCGGCGAGAGCGTTTTTTTTTCTTTTACTTGTAAATTACAATTTAAGAAGAAGAAAAGCAAAACAATCTTATCAATAAGTTTGTAGATATTTAGGATCATAACAGTATCTAAATTTGGAAGAGTTATGGCTTTTGATAGTTTAAACCTGTTTTGTCCAAAATGTACAACATAGTTGGAAATAAATTTAATGTTCTTTTTATATGATTTTTATCATCTACAAGAAGGCAGATGATATCGTTGAGATGAAAATTATCTTTCCAATGATATGCGCATCACTTATATAAGAGACAGTTTTCACACTTAATACTGGATAAAATGTCCCCCAGAGAAATTATCATTTTAAATTCACCATCACACCTGTTAACCACGTACGCATTACTTTTAATAAAAATTCCAAACATTGATTTGCAAAGATTTAGCTATTTTTCAATGTTATTTTTTCTAACTTAATGAGGTTCCCAACTTAAGCCTCAACGTTAGAGTGTACACTAAACATGATGTGGTTTAGTAAAAACGAATGAAAATCTAAATTAAAAACTATTTGAACATTCCCTTGACAGCAAAATTATTTCACACTAAAACAGATTAGTTTAAAATTCCAACAAACAACCTGGATAATACTCAGATTTCTGTATATAAATTTATAGATATTTGATTTTAATGTTACTAAGGGACTAGTTGCTATAAATTATTCGTAGTTACTGCGTAAATAATGAAAAGTCCTATAAGTTTCGTATTTAAACGTGAAATACTCATTAGAATGTGGCAACGACTATTAAACACTGAGATAGGGAAAAGTTACATTACTAAAACTGCTTAGGAAACCGCTTGATTACTCTGTTATAAAGTTAATTACTCTGCTATCAGATCTTTCACGCACGCATTTCGAATCAATCACCTATTAATAATCATTATGTGATAAAAAATTTTATAATTAAATGCAAATTTTTGCAGAAGCTAATCAATTTTTTAACACTACCAAGCAGAATAAAGTCTAAAAGAGAAGCCAGATTCTTTTAAAATATAATGACTAAATTACTCGGGTTAAAATATATATATATATATATATATATATATATATATATATACATATATATACAAGAGTTAAGGTCACAAGTTAAAATCATCATTGCATTTTAAATTAATAACTTCTGGATATTGCCTTTTATCAGCCTAAGAAAACTGCATAGGTCTTAATAGTTAAACATTTTAATGCACTCACGACAAGCACGGTAATGAAATCTTTCATTTCTTTTTAAGTAACTGAACGATGAGACATTTTTAATTACCTAGAAACACTAACCAGGTGTTTACTGCTGCCGGCCAGTTTTCGCAGTCGTTACCAATTGAACATTTTCATAAAATATATTTTAACTTGGATGCATCTGAGTCCAGTTTCTTTCACTCACGTGGATCAGAAAACAGTATTAAACTAAACTGTATTACAGTTTATTCATTCGGTTAAGGTTTGGTTTGGTTTATTTGATTACGGCAAAGCACACGAGGGCTATCTGCCGAAGGGGAGGGATGCCTTCGTGGAGGACTAAGGAAAACTGGTTTGTATACAAAGTACACATGGCGAAAACCACGAAAACGCACATGCAGTTAGCCCGTTGGCCGGAATTCGAACCTCGGACCGAACTACCAGTGTTCAGCGACTTTACCGCCCGGCCGCTGGTTGGCGCTTGTTACGTTAAGAAAAGAAACAATTAGTCCCTACTACATAAAGGTCAGATTTGTGAATGGTATTGTACAATGCACTTTTTAGTATCCCCCCAATAAAAACTGTCATTAATAGGCTCTCTAAAATTGCAAGGGCTCTTTTCTTGGCAAACTTGAAGCAATCGAAATTGTAATTTTAGTTAGAACTGAATACTATCAATAATACTGTATTGTCTGTTACTTTATAAACAGCATTTCCAGGCTGTTTTCCACCTCGCGGTTTGCCACGTAGCTATGATAACGACAGCTGCGGATGATAATCGACTTCCCTAATTTTCCCCCACTTCATTTCTGGTTAGCGTTTCTCGCTTTGTGCAAAGCTTACGAGCAAAGACTGACTTGAAGTATAGTTTCAAATGAGGTGGATAAAATAAGTGATGTGCATTGATGATAATACTCGTTACGATCGTCAGCGACAGAGGGTGAGAAAGCCCTTGAAGGGCCTATTTTACTCGTATTATAAGTTACAGACTCTTAAGAGTTGAATTTTAAAACCAACGGAATAATATTTTGATTTTAAAACCAAATAATACTAACGCAAAGCCAGAAAAATGCCAAACAAATTTGGATACATTTTTTATACTGTCATCACAAGAAAATCTTCAGATATAGGTAACCACTCTCGCCCCCATTTAATATAAAGCCATAGAAAATGACTTGCAAATTTTGATCTATTTTTTATACTACCATCGCATGAAAATCTCAATACCTAAGTATCCACTGTAATCCTCATTCACTTACAAAAAAATCCAACACATTAAAGCTTCCAGATCTAAATGCCACTATCTTCCTCCATTTAAACAAACAGAATCTGTAGTATAAATCGCCCAAGATGCCACCTTTTGTCATTTCTGAAGATATAATAAATTCCTTTCGGTATCTATTTGAGAGTCATGATTTTGCCTGTTCTCAGGTGGCATCGAAAAAGATTCTGGTGTATTATAGTCATTACTTTTGCTTTTAACTAAGGATACAAGAGAACAACTTTCGGACTACGTCATTACTAATTGGTGCTATTCGTCAAATAAAACCAAAGACTGCAAGAAGTGCAGTTTCCAGCCAATGTGTAAGAGCAATGAATCACATCCAGACACTTCCAAAATAGCAAGCAAATAGTAAAACGTGAAAAGAGCATATTTCATGGTAATTTGACCGACTGACTCGCATCCAAGAAACTTCGGTGATTAATGACAAGTTAAATTCTGAATTTTGATTCTGCTGTTGTGTTCTTATGACTTATCTCGCTTGTCTGACAACACCGTCAGAACAAGCTCGCGAAATTCATCCTGGCAAGGAGTGCAAGTCCGCGCCTGTAGGAACAAGGCAAGGAACCTTGAGCACTATACAGGAGACAGTACGATTTTGCTCAGTTCCGGCCCCAATTTTGAGAGAACACACCGGGGAGGGACGTGTCTGATGATCCCCCACCACTCTTACCCTACCAAAACCGGACTTTCGACTCGTGGCATATTTGAGTGCCACCATATCGCCCGGACATTATGCATTTACAATCCATGCCTTCTCTTGGACTCGAACCCGGGTGCTTCGCTACGCAGTAGGCTTCTCTAACCACTATACCGTCTGCGCGGCGTATTCCGCTGTTACTACTGGTAACAAAACAAAAATTTTCAGACTAAAATTGCAATAAAATTATAAAAGTTTTGTTTGGATATAGAAAAGTTTACCCATTTAATTGAATAAAACATAATTTTTAAGAAAAAAATTAGCTTAAAATTATTTACATGAAACACCATGTCACTTTCATAAAAATAATTTTAGCTTATAAAGAAGTCAGCAGAAAGAAAAATAAATGATGCCAGTAAAATTGAAAAGAAGCCAAATACATTGAAATCCAAAATGCCAATTTGCCAACCCTGAACACGATAAGAAAACTCATTCATGATGAGCCACAACATGAAAATTCATTATGTTTCGTATGTATTAAAATTCCCTCTTTTCCTATTCTTTGCATGTAGCATGGGTTAGGAATATTTTAGGTTTCATGCCAAAGCATTTTTGAAGTAATACCCTTAGAAGAAGTTCCCTGAATCTCCCCGATATTTATAAAGATGCTAAAAGTGGGTGATTAAACAGACACGTAATTGATGCGGAGAACTTCAAGAGGAAAAACGTCTCGGGCATTTTCCTCGTCATTTAGAACAAGAGGAAAAAATGAAACATTAAACGTGACGGAAATGAATGACTGTAACACGTGTGGGTTTATAAATAAGCATATAATGCCAGAAAGGTAAACAAAGTCTCAACGCACAAATTCTTTTCAAAGCTTGCTTTAAAGTATTTACCTCGATACAAAGAATTTATCTGAAAGTAAAGTAAGAATGACAGCCTATAAATGAGAAACTTCAAACGCATATTTTTGTATTTCCTATTTTGTGTTATAATGCTTAGTGTCTCAGTTAAGTTCCTTAATAACCGAAGTAATTTGCATTTAATGCAATAATTAAGTTATTCTGTAGGGTATTTTAACGAAATATTTTTAGCGGGAGAAATAGATGCTTAGATTATTGCTGAGAATGTTTGGAGTAATTTTTGTCGGACAATATAATCTCAAGAACTTGTATTAAACTATTTATTCTTAGTTAACTAATAATTTCTAACCAATTTTTTAAAGCTTAACTAATTGGACTCATATTATGTCCATTATTATTAGATCATTCTTGGACTATGACTTTTCTTCGTTTTATGACCATTCTTCAATTATTGTACTATAATTCCTAAAACGAGTTTAACTAATTACGATTCCAGCAGTAACATCTGAAAATACTGCTTTAAAAAAAAATTGCGAATTTTTTCTTGACATCGAAATGATTCATTTCCGCGTAAAGTAGACTCATTTTTACACATACGGAGTCCAACAGTGATGTTATTTACACATGACGTAAATGTTTGACGCTTATTTGATTGTATTTTTATGCATTTTCACGATGTTATACATCGTTTTTATTTATTTATTAGGTACATTTTATGGAATAGTTTTTATGGAGTGCAGTTTGTTTAATCGAATTAGTGTTCTGTGCGTTGGGTTGTATATCTTGGAGTAAGTCGATCGACATTTAAATTGTGAATGTAGCTCAATTCAAAACCAAGATATAGGGAAAGATTTTTCTATTCGGCTCTGGCGGTATTTGGCAATTTCTTGCCAATTTGAAGACATTCTAAAAGTTTCCAGAAATAATTTTTTCGAAGCCCTAGTAGCTATTTTTTCCAAACCTCCTAGAAATAGGAAACATTATATATACGGCTTCGTTTTAGCCGTATAAGTGTCAGAGCGTTAACTGGGTGAATCATCTACATATATACTATCTAGATATGTGTATATTGGTCATCTACCATATTACTCGCATGATAAGGAGAATTTGCTTTATGTGTGTTATTCTTCTTTAGCTATTTATAACTGTTGATTTTTCTGTGAATTGCAGTGAATTTGCTATGATTTACATAGCTCAAAACAACATATTTTGCTTGAAATAAATTTTAAAATAACTTTTTCTACATTTTACCTTTATTTAAATCACATAATTCTAATTAGCAAAAATGTTATCTTTAAATACATTTTGCACATGATAGCTTCCTCAGTTTTTAACAGTTTTCCTTAAATTACGTAATCAATATGATATGCCTTTCTAAATTAGGAAGAAAGAAATTATTAGTCAAACTACAGTTTTTTTTAAATTTTCAAATTGATATGTTATGAATGGAAATATATTGCATTTTGCTACATTATTTGATTATATCGAAGCACCCTACGACTATCTGCACAAAGAAAATGAAGAAAAGGGATGTTTTATAGAAAATTTCCTAAAAAATTGGCTCTGTTCTATATTACTCATGGGAAAAACCAGACAAAAACCCACACAGCACTGACGTTTGCGAGGGGAGGTTCGAACCCAGGTTGAACTACTAGTGTTTAGAGGTTTCATACGCTCAGCCACTGGTGGGTAGATAGAATTGGAAAACATGTTATGAATTTATACCTCTAAAAATAAATTAAAACACAAAATTTCAAAGCATGTTATTATAAATGTGCAGGGTCTCCAGTTTCTGAAAGCCCTTTCCAGAGGCCAACCAGCGGCCGAGCGGTGAAGTCGCTGAACACTGGTAGTTCGGTGCGGGGTTCGAATTTCAGTGAACGGACTGGCTGCATAGGCGTTTTCGTGGTTTTCCCTATGTATAGCGTATATACGAGCCAGTTTCCCTTAGAAAGTCCTCCACGAAGGCATCCCTCTCTTAGGCAGATAGCCCTCATATGCTTTGCCGTAAGCAAATAAACCAAAGCAAACCTGCCCCTTCCAGAGTTTTGTATATATACCTGTGTATTTCTTGTCTCTTTGACCCTAGTCTTGTAAATTATAAATTCTTAATTTTACTTTGTTTAGAAGTACATATAATTTTTTAGCTAAAATTGGAAAAAGAGCGCTTTTACTAAATAAATAAATGAAAATAGAAAAGTCACTTAGTGTCAAATCACAATCTATAATAATTTAGTGTACCGCCTAAAGCATGCTTCTTATCACTATGATATGAAAAATTAATAAATTTTTAAATGATAAAGTTTGTACGTTGAAAAAAAAATAGTCAGTTTTTTCGATAAACTGTAAAAAATTTTTATTAATTTATTTCATTTTAAAAAAAAAATTTCCTAAATGGGAAAATGAACAGATTTAACAAAACTACCAAAAAAAGCATTGTTGGGGAAGAAAAACATTCATATGTGAATTCCATAAAAAGGTTAAGAACAAAATAAGAGTAAAAAGCTAAACAGAGGAACAAAAAAAGAAAGAAAGAAAGAAACGTCATCTTTGTTCTCATAAAATTACATTTTTCTCATTGAATGAGAAAAGATGAAGGGGGAAAAATGTATGAAATTGTTGAAAGAGCAGAGAATCACATAGAAATTTATACAGAGGGGAATAGCGATTAAGTGATGAGGAAACCATTGATATCAGCACGATACCCATGAGTTTTGCCGAAGAAAGAAACCTTCACAAACAAGCGTTGGAAATTAAAAACACTGTAGCGGAAAGTACAATAACAATAGAACTTAAGGACAGAAAGGAAACCAGTATCGATTTTTCTATAAAACAGACAAGCTTGTCTTTATTCATTTTGTGAGTATTCTCTTATGTTGACGTGAATAGAGAGACGCAGCAATGCTAAAATTATAACAGTTTCTTCCAAAGGAAAATAATTCTCATTTAACTTAAAAGTTTTATTTTGTGCTTATTTATGTAGGCAAGTTATAGACATGTATGCAGTAACTGTTTATAAAGTTACTTAGGGTAATTGATCAGAAACATTATTATTAATGCTTTCATTTTATTACCTTAAGAAAATAGACTTGAGCTATAGACTTCCGATTAAACGAAGACAGATTTTACGTTGAATAAACTAAAGTTTTGTTGCACAAAAATAACATTTATAAGTTGTAAATAACATTTAAAAGTATAACTACAAGTTCTACTTAAATATTTATTTATTTAAAAAAATCAAAAATTTTCATTTGCCCTCGGTTTCCAGTTTTTTTTAAAGCACAATCATGCCATTTTTGCATAAATCACTGAGCAGCTTGCATTTTTACACCTGACATTTCATGATAGCTTCGAGCGCTTTTATTATTTCCTTGTTACGTTGTTTCTAAGTACACTACATTTTCCTAGATATTTTTCCTAAATTTTTCAACATTTTTCTAGATTTTTCAGAATTTCTAAGAAACAATTAGCTTAAAATTGTTTACATGAAATATCATATAATATTCATGGAAATGATTTTAGCATGTAAAGAAGCCAGCAGAAAGAAAAAAAAAATCTTTGATGCCAGTCAAATTGAAACGAAGCCAAATATATTGAAGTTTAAAATTCCAATTTGCCAACCCTGAAATCGACACGAAAACTTATTCATGGTGAACCACCACAAGAAAATTTATTTTTGCCTTTATTATGAACGGAAATTTGAAACACTGTCTTGATGAATATATAGCTGGTTAAAGCGAGACCAGGTGCAATGGAATGTACTGTACATGGTTTTAAGCAAACATTAAAGGACCGCTTCTTAAATAAAATGCAAACAATTATCATAAAGGGAATCTTCCTATTCCACCTTCTTGGATAAATATCGCTCGAGCGTTTTGTTATGATACATAACCTGAAATTTTGTGTAAATTTTTGCAAAACCATTCATAAGTCAATGACAATGTCTTATTATTTTCATTGACTTAAAATGAATGTATGAACATCCATATTTTGCAAAAAGACTATGGATGAAATAGCTTACTTCCTGGCTTTTCACATAACCATTGAAAACATAAGTCGTCAGTAAGGAAAGCATAGCAAAAATGACTTCATTTATACTAAACCAGATACATAATTTTTTCCAACCACTTTTTTATTAGAATAGCATTTCGCAAGTGTTATTGTATAATAAAAACAGCTACTTTGATTTAATCCTTGGATAAATTATTGTTGTTAAGGGATACATGATTATTATTGATATCCCAAGAGGTAAAAGTTTGCCAAGAAAGAAACATCAAAATCGGTATTTGCAAATTTTAATTAAAATATTAGAATTAAATTTTCGAAGATTAATCTACACTTTAAAAGCATTTTCAAAAATAATATTTTAATTGACGAAGAGATCAGAATAAGGATAAAATCCAGAGGTTTTACCAGATTTTTAAATATATTAAATTTTAAACTTACTTTACAGAGTTTGACTTTCTTTGGAAGCATGAACTAGCATCAAATTTCTAACAGATGTTAAGCGCATTATCGCTGTGTGTGCTCACATAATCGGCCACCACTTGTAGCGATGCAACTTAACAGTCAAATTCAAAACTTAAAATGTAAGCTAGCAGTAAAAACTACACAAGCTAACATTAAGTCGGTTCAGACTTCCTCCGGCATAACAATTTAGATGACGGCATTATATAACACAAAGCTGAGTAATTACAATCTTATTAGAGCCGGCAAAACTCAGTAGCGTGCCCTCAAGAGGGAAACACATGCTCTGTCTTACAATCCAGAAACCTCAGCCTTATTACTCGCATTCTGGTGAGGAAACGGAAAACAGAAGTTATAGTAAAAGTCAAAATCATAATAACCGATTAATTTAAATAATAATAACCTTATAACTTACATTAATTTTTAAAATATACTTCTGATTAAGCATATTCTATTTTTATGCCTCCAGTTTCCTTATATATTATATATATAATAATTTATTTCCTAAACAATATTGATTAATTGATTATATTATCTTCTAATTTAAGATCATACAACATTATATATATATATATTATATCTTGTATATTGAGAAGTGGAAATATTGCATTTACTTTATAGAGACATTAGGTTTTTCGAAGTAGGAGAAGTGAAAAATGAGCAATGCTCTAGCTGTGATCCATCGCCAAATACTGGCGGTGACGAATCATTATTCACCACCTTTTAGTTCGGGAGCCACTGTAGATTCATTAGGTTATTATATATATATATATGCTGGAGAAGTGAAAAATGTGCAATATCCTTACCGGGTCTCGAACCTGAACCTCTCGAATACGAGCCGAGTGAGCTACCGAAGGAGTGGCTGAATGCGACCGAGTGGGCTACACCACGAAGGCGTGTTGGAAAGAGGGAGAAAACACCTTATAACTTGCGAAAGTGCATAATTCTGAAATACAAAATAGCAATAAATCTTAGAAGCGATTTGCTGAAATAGTGAAAAATGAGAAGGTGGTTTTGTTGCTCTTCATACCAAAAGCGTTTACCTATACTCGAGCGACGCTTGAGAACTGGAAAACTCACCAATCCATTTCGTGATACAGATTCACATTTAGATCATACGATCAAAAGAGACATTCGAATGTTTTTTTAGTTGATTGCCTCCTTCCTCCTAAAACGATGTCGTCACTTGTCTTGCTGTAAGAGAAAGCATTACGAGAATGAAAATCTGTACTAAAGATTGTAAATGATCGGCAGGCAGGTTTTTAAGTTGGTCCCATTGATAGATATCTAAGGGATTAACCACTGCTGAATTTCAGTAATGCAAGTTAGCAATTTGGCTTCCGGCAACGACATGGGACAGTTTGCCCTTACTTCATGAATTAATGGCGTATTAGGAACATATTTCCTCTTTTTATTAGCATTTTAAACATATGTCATATAATCTTTGTAAACACATGCTACAGTCTGATGTAGAAATTCTTGAACTCAGCTCCTGCAGAAACATAGTATCAGCGACTTCGCGGCAATTATAGTTTGCCCATCACTTCACTTCTTTTAACTTTTGTTACAATCTTGTAACTGTTTTCTTACGCGTAAAGATTTGCTTTAATTTTTAGCAATTATGATCTCAGCCAATGATGTGAGAGTATTGATATATGTATAGTGTTGCTAGACGTGAGAAATTAACCCAAACAGCCCAGGATTTGTAATTATGTCCGAGGCTGTGCCTGTAACTGAAAAAGCGTAGTATTATCAAACGAGATAATTATCTGTCTAATTTATCAGTTTTCGTCAGTAAATATCTTTAGTTATCACAGTATATTTACGTAGCATCTTTAGTAAGCACAATGGCACAATCGCTTTTCATGCGAATAGGAAAGAGTCAACTGCGCAGGTTTTTATTTCAAAGTTTCTTGGCTCAAGCTATCTCCACTGATTTTGCAATTTTTATGGGAAGAACAGAACAGGAACAAGAATGCCTGTCTTCCACATCGTTTTCATAGCAGGCATGAGACTAAAGGTATCATATATACCTTTTAGTATGTTGAATATTTAGGTGTCCTTGCTATGTTTCCTTTTGTTTCTTTTTATCTGTTATACAGGCATATAACTTATATGTCGTAGGTTTTCTAATACTTGAAATACATTTTTGAAAAGTGTTACTGAATAAGCAATCTGTAGAAACTTTTCCAGGTTAGGCTTCAGAGACTTGAAGCTAATAATCACATAATTTAGGGACTCATTACTAGATTATGGAACACAGCATTGCAGCAATACAAAAACACATATTTTATTGTAATGTAATACTTTTACTCAGTTTCGAGAGGGGTAGTATGGGCCATCCATTCTCCACCGCGAAATTTTATAGTCCTGGATTTTCGTTATTAAGACTCTATAACCCTATATATTTTTTAGGTAACTCTATATATTACAGTAGGCACCACTTAGTGTGATTATATGTATCCACGGCTATTTAGATAACATTAACCAAATGATAACATAAAACGATGTGAAAAAAGTATTCTTAAAATTGAAATTTAATTTAAATAACTTAATATGAAGATATTAAGAAACACAGCATTTTAATTATGAAGATGCAAAAGTTTGTTAATGAACAGTTCATAATGTCTTTGATACAAAAGTTCATTTATAAACTGTTCATAACGTTTCTGAAAAATATTCGACTGGTGCTGTATCCCTACTTTTAAAAATCGGAAGGCATCCCTCATTCTATGAAAACACAACAATATAAAATTTTAAATTAAGTAAAAAAGAAATCTTAGTTTGTCTTAAATGTTTTCAGGATTTTTTTCCCCTCCTCTTGAAGAAGAAAGATTTGCGTTTGATCATCCTCAAAAGAGATATTGTGAATCTACATCAAACTAAGGTTGCTTTTTTGTTTTAATTTTAAGTGATTAACTGAAATCGAAGCCAATCTCATCAAAGACTCAACTGATCACTTGGCGACATTTCTGTATCACTTGGCAATTTTTGTAATCTATTTTGATATTATTTGGCGATTTTAGATTCTTATACTAGCTTATCAAACAAACCGAATTGCTGATCACCATAAGCAATGTATTTTCTATATTTTCGTATGCAAAAAGACAGGACAGCAAATCGATAACAATAATTGAATGATAACGTACATTAACTGCAATCACGTTAAGCGGACTGTAATGTCGAAGACAGACTATGCAATAATTTATGCTTCAGTTAACCGTACGTATATTTAGACTTGCGTAATAGTTAATATAAGGGTCACTGCCTTTCATAAAATGATTTTTGTTATTTTTGGATATTTATACCACATGCAGGTTATGAATATTTAAAAACAAAAAAAAAAAACTTACCAGAATTTATGATCCTTTACGTTAGACTTTCCAGCTGGCATATATAGCAGTTAAGAAAACTGATTGTAATGCTATTAAAAGTTGTAAAATATTTCCCAAACCTGCAAGACTTCGACAACTTTTCAAATAATAACAAGCAGACACACGAGAAGAACAGAAGTTGCACAGCATGTAAGCAAATAGCTAAACTTGCTTTTTCCCACACAACTCCACATCATTCATCACGTACGACACGATAGCATTAAAATAAAAACAAAAATTAAACGATTCTTCGTTCGTTAACTTTCAACAAGCTCGTTAATTTATTGCTGACATTTCTTCTCGACTGACAACAATCAATCCGAGGCTGACGTTCCGTTTCGTTTTAGAAAAACAAAAGATTGATTAATTGATAATTTTTCAGGCATTTCTTTGTAAATGTTTACTTAGCAGCTTGAAGTTTATCATTCATAAATGTACTTAGGGTATATGATGAAGTAAGAATAGAAATGCAGAACAAGCATATCTGAAGCGTAACTGTTATTGTTTTGAAAGAATTTTTGCTTTATTTTCTTCGCCTACTTTAAAACAAAAAGCTTTTTCATACACGAAGGTTTTTTTTTACGTTCTTTTAAATGGACAATAGAAAGATTCTTCTGACACCGGGAATTCACTTTATTTATAACAAGCTTGTATGTGACAAAGAGCAAATCGCAGTGCAATGGATATTTTTACTTCTATGCGTAATCTTGAGGTAAATTTAGCATTTTTAATGGAAAGTAAAAAGAAATGCTATGATTTCGATTCGCTAAGCCACAGGTATTGTTTAGCTTGCGAGACTGAATACGAACATCATTCAGAATTCTCAGAAGTATGTACAACTTTTTCTTTGCAAATGTCTGAAATCATTTAAAATTACATTAAAACTATTTTATGAAATTATTTCTCTCGCCTTCTCGGCATGCCTTCGTGATGGGGTGGTCTGTACGCTGGGCGCGTATTCCAGAGGTCCGCGGTTCGATTCCCAGCGAAGGCGTTGCGCATTTTTCAATCTCTCTTGCTTCCAAAAGAATCCCGATGTCTTTACAATGGTGCAAGAACTAAAAGGGTTTTGGATGATGATTCTCCTCATCCAGGATTTGGCGATTGGGTCCTCTAAAAACCCCAGTCGCCCTTTAGAAGGGGAGAGTATATAAGGTATTTCTCCCGGCTTCTTGTCATGCCTTCGGGGTGTGGTGCTCTGGACGCTGGGAGCGTATTCCAGAGGTCCGCAGTTCGATTCCCGCGAAGGCGTTACTCATTTTTCAATCTCTCTTTCTTCCAGAAAAAAAAAAAAAAAAAAAAATCCTAATGTCTCTACAAAGGAAAAATGATGTTCAGGACTTTTTTCGAGATTGATTTTCAGAAACGAAAAATTCATTTCAAAGCTTATTCCTTTCCCATAATGTTTTCCTACGTGTTACATTTTTTATTCTTGAATTAAGAATTTAATTAAAAGATTAGGAAATTTCAAAAATAGAGTCTGGAAACATTTGTAAAGGATGTATAAGATCAGATTCCATGTCATTTGCAGTCATCATCAAGATAAACCGAAAAAAAAAAAAAAAAAAAATTAGAACAAATGTATAAGTGTTGAAATGTTTTTAGTACTTGTATGAAGCGGAATTATCGCTCGAACATAGATTCCTTGTTCTTATTTTAACCAACGTTCATTTGAAAAAGCCCGTGAAGAACGGTTAGGTTGTTTGAATAGCACACGAGGGCCATCTGCCTAAGGGGAGGCAAGACTTCGTGGAGAACTTTCTGAGAAAACCTGGTTTGTATTAATGTTACACATGGTAAAATCCACGAAAACAACTATGCAACCTGAGTTCGAACCCGGGTCGAGCCACCAATAAATGATGGTTTCAACCACTCGGCCACTGGTAGGGCTCCCATGAAGAGTAATGGATGGCTTATGAAAGCATAGATGGAATATGAAGAATCATGGAAGAACCTGATCTTAGACTTAATGGGTATCTGTAGTGAGAGTGTGACACTTCAAAACATACTGTTTCAAATCTGATCGAGAGCAACCTGAAGGATGCTATCGGAGAGATTCATTTTTTACGTTACACGTAATAATATTGAAATGTACAAAATCCTTTGTGAGTCCTGGCAGAAAAAACAAAAAAGTTATTAAAAAGGGCACTGATGAGAAATTTATGATTGCTTCTGAATTTAATTTCCGTTGTCAGGTAGATCTTACTGATTCCCAGTCTCAGCCAGCTAGAAAATACGAACTTATGAGGTTGTATCAAGACCATCTCACTATTTGTTTTTTTATTTCGAACAGCAGTTTTTGAATGGCAATCTTTCATTAATTTTTCAAAATAACATTTGTATTTTTGAGGAATGAACGTTTTTTAAATAATAGCCTTAACATAACCTCTTTTTCATACTTTAATACATATACGTTTTCATACATAAAAAGCATTTGTCATTCTATAGAATACCTAGGTGTTATATATAATATCTAGGGAAAGTATGTAATAATTCTCATATTTCATATTTTGCCTAAAAACGTCCGGCATTGTATACAATGCTCAGGCATTGTATAGAATGCCGGCGTTTCATACTTTGCCGGTAAAATATATACTACTAACAACTGCCCGATTTCTCGTTAAATAAGAAGACAAAAGAATAATGTCCATAGTATCAAAAAATAAACATACTGTTACGTGCGTACGGGTTCTTAATAGATTGAATGCACACAAGTCTGATGATAGGCTGATAAAATTAATTTTATTAAAAGAAACACTCCGGAATTCTGGAACTTTCAGCAGAAATACTCGTACAGGTGTTCACAGTACCAGTAGTTTACTTCAAAATACTAAGAACGTTAAACACAAGGCAATGCAAAGAGCATCTAAAGAGGGAGCTTACCCGGGGATATCTCAGTACTCCGAACTCACGCTGAACTAACAACTTACAACAGCGACAACTAAAAGCAGTTCCTCTCTCCGGCCTTATATAGTTTTCATCCGGTCCGAGATCTTTCTAGCACTTTCTTCTTCTCGAAACTACTGGAAGGCTTATGAGGGCCAAATATGTTTACAGCTATTACAGTGACCAGTTACATTTATTCAATTGCATTACGGTGATTTAGGGACCGGATCAAAACGTCGCCTAATGGTCGCCAAATTTGGCGACTTTTGGCGATTTCTGGCCAAATTTGGCAATAAAATTAGTGGCCAAAACCGTTGCCAGCTTTGTGATACCTCGCCAATTTAGCGAGATAGCCATTTAGTCAATGTTAAATAGACTTGCCTCTGCATTCTTATTTTTCCGGTATAGCATCCTCTCTCTCTAGATTTTCACGTTACATCATACAGAAAAATACAACAATTTCACATATAATTTCATTAAAATCATCTATATATGTACAAGGTTCCAAATAAAACGTTAAAACATACACCTTCAGCTATTTTTCTAACAACCACCCCGAAATTCTCGCAAAGTTATTTTCCAATGTTCAGCATTACCCGAAAGTTATTTTCTAATGACCACTTAACAATTCTTGGGAAAGTTGAAAGTAGCCAGTAATCACGTTTTCAAGTCCTTGTTTCCTTTTCATGGTGGTCCGAAGGAGAACATTGTTTCGTTCCTGAGAAAACTGGAACGTGGGAGTCCTTCATTCAAAATTTCCACGCATCTGTTTATAGGTGTATTGTTATGCATCTATTGTCTGTCACCGCCCACCTCGGATTACCTGCAAGCCGGAACGTAGAAATTTTCTCAGGTCTGTCAGTATTATATCTGCAAACAATCAGGGTACTCTCACCAGTCGAGAGGCTTCTGAAAAATTTGGGCAAATGAGAAAGCAGAATGTCTTCCCGACATGCCCAGGAAATCTTGAACGAAAAACAGTGAATACAGCTCCAGAGAGGGTGCTAGTTAGTTTAATGAAAAAGAGAGGGAGTCATCTCAGGTGTTTTCAAATGTATGAAAAAGCAAATTTTTTCCGTTCGCTGTGTCAAGCACATTCTTATCTCTCTGCGGAGAGATTCAGTGGCCTGTAGCCGGATTTTCCGCTACCTAATTTAAGAGAAACTTGCTCGGAGTGGCTTGGAGAGGTAACAAAGCTGTTTGCGTTACACAGGAATTTCACCTTGCATTAAAAAAAAAAAAAAAAAGTCTGAATACTTTAAAGTCCGACCAGCGGATCGAAACTTAAGTAGACTTTGTTCATTACTTTTTTTTTAAATCTTTTTTTTTTTTTCTCTTTCGGCCTTTTTTTTTATTTTCGTACAGTCTAGAATGTTAAATAAATAAAATACGATACCTCCTTCATTTGTGTCAACTTGCTACAGTATACATGACAGAGATTTCAGGTAAATTTGCAGTCTTATTGCTTAAAAGTTCCCAAGTAGATATTTTAATGCATTATGCATTAAAAATTCTTAAGAATATTATATAAGGCTTCATTAATTTATGCCCCACATTTGCCTTAAGGAAGGACATCTTCTTCTCCGTGGAGGAAAATGGGCTGGTATTTGTCAAACATGGGAAACGGGATATCACACAAGGGAAAAAGAAAATCTCATGCAGTTAGCCCATTCCATTATCTGAGGCCAAACCAGGGGCAAGGAAGCTATAAGTGTTCAAGGCTTAAACATTTAGCCGTTGGTGAGGCCATGGTATACTGAAATATACTGAAATTTCTTTTTGTGACATTATTGTTATTTCAAGGTTACAACTGATTCTTTGACGTTTTAAATTTTACCATTTATTTATTTATTTATTTATTGCTTAAGATCTAATTCCATTTTGACGTTACTAATACTGTTTTTTGTAAATCTATAAATGAGAATCCAATTACTAATAAATGGTTTCTGAAAGAAATCATGTAAAAGACGGAATGAAATCATCACAGGGAGAAATCATGTAGAATTCGTCGTTCATCTCCAGTGAGATTAAAATTGCCTGATACTGAGTTTATCACTGGAGACTTTCTTGTGGCTATTGCGTCAAATGCATGAATCTGGCATTTACACATATTTTCAAGAATGCACTTACTAGGTTTAAGAATAATGGAAGAATATAATGGCCAAATGTGCATTGAGATAAGCCAATGAATATTTTTACTTACTGAAATTTTAAAATAATCATGAAACTTTTGACTAATCTTTTAGCTTTTTATGTTTTATTAACCAGTTATCATATAATATTTTTGCCTTCACTGCCATTTCTGCGTTCGTCGGCTCTCACCATGATGCAAACCGGTTTAATGTAGATAATAACAGAGTTCTTGAGATTAAGAGATAGCTCTTTGGTAGCCACCACTTATAATCTGGATATTATTCAAGTTTTATCCCAGATTCTTAATTCACTTGAATGGGCAGCTAGCAGTATTTGCTCGAGGGCCTAAGCCAAAACTTGTAGGCACACAATGTCTCGCAAATCCCATATACTTAAGTTTTAATTTGACTTTTGCTTCTGTTAATCTCGCAAGGAGCGGATACACAGGCTGTGTGAACTGTTGGTCTGAAGAACTTAGGTTTATTTTAAACCTTCTTCTGAGTTAGCGTTACATTGCTGAAAGATTAGGAAAGGGTGATAAGTGTCCTGACTGTCTTCGTGGAGCCATAGATAAACATTTAAAGAAGTTAGGTTCTGTACAACCTTACCATACAAATATAGTTTAAACTTGCATAAGAAATGTGCTTACTGACCCGCTTTTTACTGACTTTCGTTGAGAAACTTTTATGTGTTATATTAGTTTCACTGATGGGCAGTCGTTGATCATTGTGGCGCTAATATTACGGATTTTGTTCAATACACGTGGACTTGCACATAAGTTTTATACGTGAATATTTATTTGTCCATCGCCTACGTTTACCAACCGTGGTGTGAACAAAAATCAAATTTTGTAGACACTTAATGTACCGTTTGAGATAGTCACAGGTAGGCACAGCTAAATGAAATAAGTCACATATATTTTGATTCAGTTCAATACACAGCAGGACAGGAATAAGCATTCGAGACACCAGGGCTTTACCATATGGTGATACAGGTACAGTCCCGTGATGATAATGATCCATTGAAGCATTTTACCGGACCTTCATGTAAACTGTCATGCAATTATTATTCAGAAGAATTTGTGTATTAATATAAAGACTTTTTCGTAACAGAATATCCTGCCCTTGTTCCGAAGGGTATTTCACAGTGTTGTTGATTTTGTGGTACCTCAGGGACTCTGCTTATTCGTTCATTTTAATGTAAATAATTGAGTTGCAATGAAGGAAAATTTAAATATGATTGGCGAAGTAGGCTAACCTGTTTTGAAGGTTTTGCTTGCTCAGGGTATTTCAGATTCCAGTTGGCTTTTTAGGTATAGAAATTGCAGCATTATGTTTCTCTTTTTGCTATTGAAGAAAGAGTCTTTTTGAGATTAAGAAAGCTCTTTAAATACCTTTCTTATTTATTTGTACTCTTGACTTATAGTAACCTTTTTAGAGTAGAAATATGAAGGGGTATCGCATAAGTATTTACATCCCCGCATTAAAAAAATCTAACCGTTTCATTTAAAGTATTGAGTTAAGAATATCCAGTGTTAAAAGCTAATAAAAGAGCAAAATTACTTTCGTATTAAAAAGTATAAAACTGTTGATTCACGAAGATCTTTAATATTTATTGGGTACTTTGTATGTGATAAAACACGTAATGAAAATTCTTCATAATTAAATTCTGCTGGAATGTATATAAAATTGCTTAAATACACTGACGGATGATAATACAAAACTTTCCAAATTTATAATAAATGCCTGTTGGAATCCAAAGAAACTTGGTTTGTGCTATGTATAAAAAAGACAAACAGAAACTAAAACGAGAATGCAATGAAAAGAGGAAATCTTGGCAGAAAATGGGCTAATCACAAACTCTCTCGATGATGAAAGAAATATGTCGCTCTCGACGTGTCGGTTTCGCAAGCCTTTCTATTTAGAGGTTTGAGTATCATTGTGGAGAAACGAATATCTTAGTTTATCTGGGGCCGAAAGCGAAGCGTAGGTGTCACAGAAAAACGTTGTTTTGTATATTTTGGTACACCCACAGCGTATGCTAATTGAATTTTCAAGATTGATACCGACTGACGAATGAGCAGCTAAAATTAACTAAAATTGAAACATTTTACGCTCTAGATACATTGGGCATTTTTCTGGAAGATAACGAATAGTCAGCAAAGCATCAACTTCTGTGGCGGAAAGCACTTGAGTGGGAACATTTATCAACTGAGAACGCATCATACATTTATAGCTTTGATGTAAGGGATTTGTTTTGCTGGAAACCTCTGCCAATTTGGGATGAACCACGTTTGTTACATAATCATGCATTTAATTAAAGCAAAAAGCAACCTCGTATAAAGAAAGGCACATTTTCAGATTAAAATAGAGAAAATAACATTGGTAAGCATGTCACAACTTTCGGTTAGAGGCCATTATACGCAGTGCATCTACAAAATGTTAGTATTAAGTTCGTACAAAATCGAAAGTTCAAGAAAACATAACTGTTACCTCTTAAACTTCAGTGTCATTCAGTTTTGTACAATGTCTGATCTTTTTGTAGAACTGGCTTGCTTCCTTTCGGAACTCATCTTTTTGAAAATTGCATAAGTCTTTGGTTATGGTTTTCTGACTTTTTTAATTTTCTTACAATAATGATCTTTGAGATGAGACTTCATTTTAGACAAGAGAAAGTAGTCTGCAGGTAGTAAATCTAGTATTTAAGAGAGGTCTGAGAAGTGTGGCGCCTTTCGTTGCGACAACCTGCTTAACGGTTACTTATTTGATAGGGTTACGGCAGAAAACATCGCTGCAAAAACATCGCGGACGAACACGTCGCGGAGAAAACAACACAAGGCGAAAACGTCGTGATACAAAACATCGTGGGAGAAAACATCGCAAAGAGAAAACATCGTAGTTCAAAAACATCGTGATACAAAATATCATCCAAAATAAAGCGGTTAAAAAATTTCGCAGTTTAAAATTATCGTCGTCGAAAATATTGTGGTAAAAAATAAAGTATCTACAAATCATCGCATGACGATATCATCACAGACATGCTTTTTTCAGGCTTTAATAATTGTAAATGGATATATCCATAATGATTTGTGAGCGCAAGAGGGAAAGAAGGATAATTTTTACTTCCTTATTTTTTATTACCTAATTAATTTTTTCTGAAAAAGTATGAAGGAAATTTAAGCATAGAAAATTACGGCAACTTATAGCACTAAATAGGATTTTAAACTGACATATTTAACTAACAAAGGTCATTAATAAATCATTTTTATAAAGTTTTTACTGATAATTTTTTATTAAAAGTATAATCTAAAAAAGTTTAGAAAAAGGAAGCTACTTAACTGCATGACCTTATATATAAAAAATTGCTAATTATGAGATCGTTTTCTTCACTTTTGTCAATCTAATACTCTTATAATGAAAATTATTTCTTGTTCTGCTTCAGTTTATTCTTAAGTATTAAGTTTCCTTTTTACGTTTTCAGCAAAAATTTATTAGTTAATAAAAAATATGAAAGTAAAAATTATCTTTCTTTCCATCTCGCGATCACAAATCATTATGTGAATATCCATTTACAGTTATTAAAGTCTGGTAAAAAGCAGGTCTGCGATGCTATCGTCCTGCGATGATTTGTAGATACTTTTTTTTTACCACGATATTTTCGACGACGATGTTTTTAAACTGCGAAGTTTTTGAACCGCTTTATTTTCGACGACGGTACTTTGTATCACGATGTTTTCTCTTTGCGATGTTTTCTCCCACGATGTTTTGTAGCACGACGTTTTCGCCTTGCGTTGTTTTCGATCGCGATGATTTTTCCGCGATGTAATCGGCGGACACCGTTTGACGGTGCACTGTTGTGAGCAGAAACTAGTTGTTCGAGTGAGCTTTTTAGGCATAATGCGTTGAATGCTCTTAAGAAATGAATACTCTTAAGAGAGAAAATCTGTCCATTGCTTTTTTATAAAATATACCATTCACCATCTGCTTCCCACGAATAATTTTCTTGGGAATTATCCAATCAAAAAATTGCCACTATTTCCTTTTCTTAAGTAGACAGATAACCTTTGCGTACTTTAGCATAATCAAATTTAAATTAAATAAAGTTTTCTCTGACCGAAATTTCTTGGTGAAACTTCTCCAACCAGATTACATTTTTTTTTCACGATCATAAACAAAACAACAAATTTTATCTTCAATTACAATTTGCTTAAAAAATTAAGATTAATTTTATTTCTTCAAAGCAAAATTTTGTTGCTATTCTTTACTCAGCTTTCGAATCCATACTAGTAGACGTTCACTGCATAAAAGAGAAAGATTAACTGAAAATTTTCTCTAAGCAGATAGTATTTTAGGAAAAGAAAGTTGAGATATTATAGTAATAAATGCTATTAGTAATCATTTAACAGGTCTGCTAGAATGTGTTAAAAATAGTCTTAAAACTTTACGGATGCACTGTATATTTCTCAAAAGTTAAATCCTTGCCCAAATCTTCTCTTCCTCAGTTAATACAGCTGAACAGATAATTCAAAAAACTGTTTAAGTAAGTATTACATCTACGCCAATAATAAGCGATGCTTTTTATTTTTGGCTATAGAATGAAAAAGATCATTATGAAATCTTTCAAATGAGTTTTCGAAAATCGGTATCTATCAAAATCTTTACATCATTCAATCAGCTAATCATAAGTCTTTACAGATTTATTTCTTTATCTTAACATGAGTACTTTTACTGATTATGTACATTAATACAAAAAATAATAGACTGAACTAGGAAATAAAGATGGCAAAGTATAATGAAAGGTGTTGAGAAAATGTAGCTCCCTTCCGTTCTTTAAATATCCATCTAAATATGCGAATTTTTAAAGACAGGAAATTATTAGGAAATATGTTACATATAAAAATGATTATGACACAGTAAAATGATCAAGCTCATTGCAGCTAATGATTGTTGAATACAAAAGAGAGGAGACTGGTTTATTTGGAGTATGAAAAAGCAAACGAAATCTATCTGTTTAAACAGAAGGCATGTCTTCGTGGAAAACTTCGCAAGGATGAAGAGGACTTCCGTCGAAGATTTTCTTCTTCTTTAAGACTTGGTTTTCTCATATTCACATTACACATGGGAAAAACAAAACAAAACAAAACAAAAAAAAAACTTCTTTGCAGCCAGATGCATGAGTTTAATTAAGTTTATATATATAAACGAGAAAGAGAGAGAGAGAGAGAGAAAGAGAAAGGATTATTAAGTGTGGTTGGAAAACGCACAACTAATTCCCTTGATATGAGCCCTGACAAAAAGATAGACTGAATTTCCTTCTATTACTTGTTACGTATACAATCGAGGTAAATTAGCAGGGGAATAGCAAAAAATCGAAATTGTATATTTTTATTCAGTATATTGTGATCTCATTCTAATCGGACGTTCTTATTCTAATCGAATTTAACTGTATGTGATTAAATTCACATTTTCTTTAACTGAATCTAGTTTAATTTTCTAACCTAAAAGACCAAATTTATACTGGCTTTTACTACAATGTCAAAAACTAAATAATTACAATAGATATAACAGCAACTAAAATTTATTATATCTTCAAAGTTCGAAACTAAATCTAAGGAATACAAATTTACCTGCATTTCTTTCGAGAATAAGAAGCAACGTGAAATTCCAGTTATTTACAATTTACAAATTAAATTTTATTCTAGTACCCGGTTTAATAAAATTTCATGAACAAACTGCTTAATATTCAACAGTAAATCAGAAACTCACCAATTAGGAGAAATCTCTATATATTAATAGTTTTACCTTATTTAAAATCTTCTCATTTAAGTATTCTGACAGAGTAGACGAAACAAAAGGAGTATAGGACAGGTTTTAATATAAGCCTAAACGTACTAATTAAAATAAGCATTATAACTATATACTTAAGAATTCAAAGAACAAATGTGTTAATTCAAGGTTCTTTTATGGAGACGAACAATATCGTAGCCTTAGAAAAACACAGAAAAAGATTAACTGGCATTCTGAATGTTTATGATATTATCTCATTATTATAAATAAAAAAATTGTCTGACTTTAGTTTACCAAATGCACATTAATGTAAAATCATAATCAAATGCATCATGATATTCATGTAAAAAAAAACCTACTTCCTAAAATATTAAGAGTAAATCAATAAGTAAGTAAATAAAGGTCTGTAAGAAAATATTTCCCATCGTAGAACTCCGATTTTGAATATATTTTTAATGTTTTTTTTTCCTTTTCAGAAAAATATTTTCAAAAATTATATTCTCATTTGCTTCACAACACCATAAAACACATGTCAGAAGTTTAGTATTTTAGTTGGCTTTTGTCAGTCTCGAATAATACTAGTGAAAATATTTTAAATAATGATTAAGATTCTAATATAATGTTCTTTTAAAATACAATTAAATACAATTAAGAGTAAAACTAACTACTTTGATAAAAAGACTTAAATCTAGCACAATATTTCTCGCAAAATTCGAGTATTTTTTCTATGCGATTCAAGAGTTAGAAACTCATAATAATACATGACAATTAATGCAAAAATTAATAATCAGCGAGTTTATTTTCTTACGCATTTTACCAGTTCAGAAGTTAAACTGTTTTAATTTATAACTGAATGCCGACTTGACAAATTTCTAGATTAAATTCTCTCCACAACATACTTAGGAAGTCTCGATTTAACGTTTATTTTACCCTAATTAACGAACTGGTAAAAATTTGCAAAATTGAAAATTTTGCGATTTTGAAAGAATTTTTAACGAAGTAGCCACCTTTAAATTAGATACGTATTCTTTTCATATGCGTATTAGAATCAAATGCGATTAAATGACATCAAACACTACCAGTGACTGTTTTAAAAAAGAAGAACTTTCACACAAGCTGTAAATGAAATGCTGTGTGCCCTCTCCAGAGAATTCTGAAGAAAACAAAACTGCAACAACTGTAACATTTAACAAATTCTTCATCCAGTATTAAATAGAAGAGGGAGTATTTAACAGTTTCTATAAAACTCGTAGTAAAATTCGGGGACAGAAATTTTTTTAAATACGCATGCGCATGGCCTTTAACGTGATTTTTTTTTAATAATTTATCGTCCAAAATAAATTTTAATGAGTCCCTTCATTATATTTTACGTATAACACATACCTTTAAGGTATTTATTTTAGAAGATAAGTACATAATTAAAATACATCCTCGATTTAACGAATTTTATATTCAGTCTTTTAACGAAACATTAAATCTGGATTCGACGGCATGTAAAGATTGCTTCATTCCATGGTTAATGTTACTCATCTTGTATTTTTTATTGTGAATATTTGATAAGGTGTTAATTTAAGTATGTGTGAGGCACAGTCAGAAATACAACATATTCGCTCCTTGTTAACTCACTATCCACCGAAACCATTCACTTAAATTTAATTAGCCGCTAAGACCTTAGCAATGGCATCTTCAGTGCTTTTAATCACTTTCCAAGAAATGACATGTAAAGTGCCTCATTTGAATAGTTATCTGATTACTAATCACTTGTAAATACCAAATAGGGTACTAATTATACAAAATAAAAATACAGTTTCAACATTCTTCGTCTTGTCTTCAGACGGCGGCCACTCATCGCTCGATGTTAAGTCAAACTAAACGGAGATTATAGACGTTTAATTGGCGAACAAAGATACAAAATACAGCAGGGAGGCTTCTGGTACAACTTGACACGCAAGGAAGAATAGCACTTGCTTTAAGAGTAGCCATCGAAATGATGTATAATTTGGGTGCTCGTTAATGCCTTCGCGACGCGCATGCCAAGTAAGGTGGGTGAGGGGGCCCACCAGTGGTATCATTAAGGCCTTTTTATTTTTCATTTGCAGCTAAAACAAATGCGGCGGGATCGACCATCTGTTGCGTCGATGAACAGTACCACTCATCGATTTCGTTGAACTCCTCTTCGGCTCATTTACACCGATCTATGAACCAAAATCACTTCTATCACGCACGAAAACAGGTACATTGGAAAGCACTAGAGAAGGGAACGGATCCTGATCTCCCCCTTCCACTGTAGGGATTTCACTAGTGGGGACATTTAGAAAGTACTCTCAGTCACATATCTTTCGGGAAATCAGTTTACATATTTTATTTATTTTTTCTCACTCACTTTGATTCCTTCTTTTCAGTAACCCAACAATGGTCATTTTCCAGAGCTAATTTCATTTTGAGAGTATTTCCTTGATTTACGTAACTGTCTCCAAGGTTACAGAAAGTTTCTTTTGGGAAAATGAGATAAAATTTGTAAGGAACTTTTTTGATATCATAACTGCATTTGAATTAGAGTCATAAATTTTTCTTATTTTTTAAGCTTTCTCAACCTGTATACTTTTTTTATCACCTTTTTGTGATTCTTAAGTTTATACTTAGAATAAGGTTATTTGAAATGGTTTATGTTCTTAAGTCTCCAAACGTGACACCAAAGTTTTCTAGATAATCTGAAAGCGACTTCACTTTGCCAGAATTTAACAAAACTTAACTTAATAGTTTAATTACATTAATTATTCTAAATCATCGATTGTCAACCGGCGGTACGCGTACCACTGGCAGTACGCAAGAGAAAAATAGGTGCTACGCAAAGAAACGAAGTATTTTTTACAATTAAATTCAAAAATCCCGTGAAGGAAAAGAACAGTTGATAGAAATTAAGTTAATAATAAGCTCGAGCTAATAATCAAAGAATTGGATATTAATATTTTAAGCTTTTTACCACTTTTAAAAAGTTTTCTAACCGAACATAATTTGAAAAATAAAACAAGAATTAACATTTAAAATTAAAAATCATTGTTTTTCATTGATAAATAATTTCAACATGTATTTTTCGAGAATTATGGAAAAGAAAGTTGGGTTAGAAATCCATTTAGTTCAATTGTACCTGAAATTTTATCTTGAGAAGAAAAAAAAACAATTGATAGAAATTCCCTGTGATCGAACTCTAACTGAAGATTTCAAAAATAACACATTTGCTAACTTTTGGCTGAACCGAAAAAAAAAAAAAAAAAAAGAATTTAAAGGCATTTTAAATAAAGCTATTAGAATTTCATTGCTTTTTTTTCACAATCTATTTGTGTGAACAAGGATGTTCTTCAATGTTATATTTTAAAAATAAATACAAAACAAAATTAAAAGTGGATCCTAATTTATGGTTAAAACTAAATAAAATAAGACCAGACATAAACAAATTGATCTCCCTTTCACAGAAAAGTTTAGAATTAAAATAATATAACTTCAATTTTGAGAATTAAAATGGTAACCAATTTTTAATCTAATAATTTTTACATGTGCATATTTAATACAAATAGCCAATAGGTTGTGCTAATGGAAAAATATTTTTTTAAATATTTCTATTCGGAAACTGAATAATAATCCTTGTAAAATAAAGTGGTGGTACTAAAGTTTTTCAATTTTTGTTTAGGTGGCACGCGTTATTCAAAAGGTTGATAACCGCTATTCTAAATTGTTATCAAATAATAAACTCAATACAGTGTAAACTTTCCAAACTAAACTTGCTAAGGTATGCGGCAAAATATTTTCCTAAACTACTGGATGTTTAACAGACTTCCAAAGCAAAAAAGAAACGAGTATGTATACCATTGTACCAAACTAATGTTTTTTCTTTTTTCTTCTTACGAAGTCTCTTGTCTCCCTCACTAATTAGTAATGAATTTTAAAACTGTTTAATAAGAAAATTGTAGGCAAGCAGGTCTCATGTGCTTTGCCATACTCAAATAACTTAACCTAACCTAAAAATTGTTATCTCGCGAACGGACTGGCTGCATGAGCGCTTTTGTAGTTTTCCCCATGTTTAACGTGTATACCAGCCAGTTTCCTTCAGAAAGTCTTCCATGAAGGTATCCCTCTCCTTAGGCAGATAGCCCTCGAGGCTTTGCTGTAATCACATAAACCAAACCAAACCTAAAAATTGTTATTACGGACATAATCCTAATTCTGATACTTTTTTCTCATGACTTTTTTTATTTAATTGGTAATGGTTTTTACATATTTTCTGACATATCATAATTTAAATATTTCATGAAACAGGTATGAATAATTAAATATACAAATCCAGAAAAAACCTTGTTGTATTTTATCAGCAACAACAACAAAAAAAACCTTTTCGAAATATTTCTTTAATAATCTTTTGAATTAAAAATAATATTTTAAACTATTATTTATGCTATAAATAATAGAATAATAATTTAAAGGAATAAAAAAAGTATAAATTTGAGAAAACTTTCATTAAAGCTTTAAGTTAAACAACCCTTTAAATGCAGACGGCATTCATAAAAACATGTCTGAATCAATTATTATACACTCATGTCCATAAATTAAGGATAATTCGGAGTCACGCGGAAATCGAACTCTAAAATAAATATATCACCTGTAAAATCACTACACATATCTTCAAGAATCATATGCAAATTTCAGAAAGTAACCAGATGACACCGATGGTACGTCACAATGACGAGAGTGTAAGAGAGTGATATATAAGGAATACAGGCAAAGAAGTAAAATTGTTCGCAGGCGCTTTATAAGCATTTCAGTGCAATAACCGAATAGTTATGACACAAAGGACGCATTTGGATGATTTTTTACGTGGTACAATTATCGGCCGTCTGGAATGTGGGCGTACCCAACTGGAAGTATCAGACGAGCTTGGAATTGCCCAGAGTGTCATCTCCAGGCTTTGCCAACGATACCAAGATGATGGTAATGTGAGTAGACGTTACAGCACGGGTCGCCCCAGAGTTACAACGCCGAATGAGGACCGGTATTTGGCAGTTACTGCCAAAAGAAACAGGCAGAGCACAGCCTCAGACCTGTCTCGTCAGCTCTCTTCAGCCACTGGTACGACAATTTCAAGGCAGACCGTGTACAGACGCTTAGGGCAGATTGGTCTATATGCTCGTAGACCTGTCAGATGCGTTCCACTTACTGCAACTCACTGTCGCCTGCGGTTAGCCTGGAGTAGAGAGCATGCATTGTGGACACCGCAACAGTGGGCTTGTGTGATGTTTTCCGACGAGTCCAGGTTTAGCTTGCAGTCTGATTCTCGCCGGACTTTCATATGGAGAGCTCCAGGTACCCGTTACCACCAAGAAAACATCATTGAACGACACCGTTACGGTGGTGCAGGAGTGCTCGTATGGGGTAGAATTATTCTGGGTTCCAGAACTGACCTGCATGCTCAAATTGGAACCATGACAAGCCAAATCTATCGGGACGTCATTCTGGAACAACATGTACGTTTGTTTCGGGGATCCATGGGCGCACAATTTGTGTTTATGGATGACAACGCCCGTCCTCACCGTGCAAACATCGTAAGCGAATGCCTTCAATCGGAGGATATCACCCGTATGGACTGGCCAGCATTCTCACCGGACTTGAATTCAGTAGAGCACGTGTGGGACATGCTTGGCCGACGAGTTGCAGCCCGTCAACCTCCTCCTACATGTGTACCGGAACTTCGGAGAGCATTGCTTTTTGAGTGGTGTAATATCCCCCAAGATCAGATCGATAATTTGATACTCAGCATGCCTAGGCGTTGTACGGACTGTATTGCATCGTCTGGGAGACATACAATGTATTAACAATCATACCAACCATGTAATATTGGTTTTTGTAAATAGTTTTTTTTTTTTTTTTTTTTTTTTTTTTTTTTTGTAATTTGCTCCAGGGAGAAAAATCGCTAATTTTTTTAATAATATCAAACATATAGCATCTCTTTTTGCTCTTTACCTTTAAATAAGCTTTACAAATAAGTCAAATGTGTTTGCTTCTAACTCTTCCTTTGCCTGATTTTGCATTATCCCTAATTTATGGACATGAGTGTAATTAAAATAAGGACATGGCATAAATAAACAATAATTTGGCTCAAAATTCTAAAACAGTAGGTATTTTTTTAACTAATGTTTTTTATGTTCTCAAATATTTTTATTAACATAAGATTTTCAATCTAAAACTAATGCTTATAGTTTAACATTGTTTAACCGTAGTTTAACATTGTTTACACAAAAAAAAAATTTATATTAAAATATATGAACTAAACCATTGGGTAGTATATGTATATGCAGCTGCTAGTACACTAAAAAGATTGCACCTAACGGAGGAAAAGGATTTGTATGATATTTGAAATAATTTGCCTTAGAGATTAAGTTTTTTAAAATCTAACTAAAAAATTTGCAAAATGTAATCTTTGTTAGTTCTCATTTTGTTTTATTAAAATAAATCTTTGAAGGGTTGCATAGCATTATCAAAATAAATCTTTAAAGGTTTACGTAGAATTACTGCATGACACTAGTCTTAATAATTATTGGTAAAAAATGAATTATACATACTATGTTAATTTTTTGTATGTTATAAGACCAAGATAGAAATCAACAATCTTCATATATTAATTTAGAAGTCAAACAACAAAAATCAGCGTAATATTGCTCAAAATTTCACTCCTTACTGCGAAAATTTAAAAAATATTACGCTGATTTTTGTTGTTTTACTTCTAAATTAATATTTGTCCGGCGTGTTATTGTATCTTAATCTTCATACATCTTAAAATTTTTGCAAACAATAATAGTGTTGTAAAACAAACTATAAATATCGAATTACAGCTCTTTACATACACTCATGTGTAAAATTAAGAGAATTTACACATTATGTCAAATTTTTGAAAAGCTCATGGACAGATTATAATGAAATTTAGAGAAAGTTGACGTACCATTCAAAAATCATTTTATGTACGCATTATTAGTAAAGCTCATAATGCAGGGATTTCCAAAATCGATGTTGTGATATCGAACTGAAAATGAGTCTAATATGGAGGATGGTTACCTCTCATAGCTAGATAGGTCGCGCAGCGTGACGACATACTGAATAGGAGGCAGTTGAGGAGTCTTTGTGGCAGATGATTTCACTCCTGCAGTAAGGTAGTTTTCAACTCGAGGGTGATTCTCGGAGAGTAATTGGCGAGATAAAATTGCCTTTCCAAGTGCGTTCCAGATATGCTGTACAGGATTAAGGTCAGGAGATCTGGATGGCCAATTCATGCGGTGAATATGCTAACTTTCCAGGTAATCGTCGAGCAGAGGAACTCTATGTGAATGAACGTTGTCGTCCATTAACAGGAAACCAGACCAACTGGCTTCTGACAAGTCAAACATAAGTCTCTAAGATCCCCTTATTGTAGCCAGGCAGCCTTTATCAAACACATGCAGGAGTGTGCAGTCTTCCAACACAAAGCCTGTCCAAACCATTACATCTCCACCACCGTAATGATCCCCCTTTTTTTATGAGGGAGGAATGGTATCGTCTTCCAGGCTCTCCCTCCAGATACAGGTCCAGGCTGGATCTCATCTGTAAAAAGCACGGTGCTCCATTGAAGTCTGGTCCAAGGTGTATGTTGTCTGTACCATGCTAAACGCGCTCTGTTGTGTACTGAAGTGAGCGAAACGTAACGAGCGGGTCTTCTGGCATTCAGCTGTATCTTATAAAACCTTCAGGCAACTGCATATGTATGGGCATCTGTCCAGTTAAAGAAACAACCGAAATGTGTGTTCTAATTGAGCTTAATTAGAAGAATTTTATTAGGTAGCGGAGAACTGCATAATCTAGTTTATACACCACTACCTGTATAACTCATAAATGTCTGGGATTAATACTTTAATTCAATATGTGCTAGATTAGCGCTTTGTAGACATATATTCTAAATGCCCGAAGTATTAGGCTAAGGCATGTCAGTTCTCATTATCCAGTTCCTAAACTCATTAATTGAGATAATACTCGTATTTGAGCTTATTTGAATTTGATTTCATTTAGTTTTGCAATTTTCCTACAGATGGCGCAGAAATTAAGAAAGCTATGAAAAATAATGTAGATCCTTAGAAAAATACACCATTCTTTTGTTTTTCTAGTTGATGTACTTATAGGCGTATGCTGTATTTCTACCAATAATAGTACTGTCTTGGTTTTAAGTAAGATTTAATTTTTATGACCGTATGAATTATTACTTTTTCCTGTTTTTTTATTTCTAATTAATTTCCTATAAATATGAGTAAAATAAAATAATCATTTTCCTTCGTCTGGATTGATATACTTATTTCTACATTCTTTTAGAGGGAAATCTTAAGGATGCAGCTGACAGAAGCACTCCTGTCAGAAGTACCGTATTTGACGGCATAGAAGACGCACTGGCATATAAGACGCACTGGCATATAAAACGCACCCTTATTTAGACGGCCACACACAAGGAAAAAAAGTTTCAATAGCGTGGTTTCTTTTAGTTCTCACGTTTCGTAAAAGCCAAATAAACAATTATTGAATGCAATTACCTTCACGTATAAGACTGTGTCCTTCATGTATAAGACGCAGGTAACTTTTTTGAGACCAAATTTAGGAAAAAAAGTGCGTCTTATATGCCGTCAAATACGGTATATACTTTACATGTAAAAGAAAGCTTTATGCTTGCAAAGTAAGCAGACAAAGCATAATTACCAAAGATTGCGCATAATTCCTATGTAAAAGAGTTCTGGTAACAGCTACAAAATTGAAAACTGACATAAAAGAACAAATTTCGGTAGCCATGAAATGCAAATAAAATTTAAAATTAACTATTCATTGGACTAAATAGAAATGAATAAAATTAAAGGAGGGAGATGCAAAAGGGACGACTTAAGGAAAATTAAGTAAAAAATAAGAGGGTAAAAATGAAATATTCCAATCAAGTTCTCTTATGCATGCATAAATGTCACCTAAAGAAACAACGTTAAAATACTTAGTGCAACTTAAGGAAAGTTAAATATCAGTTTTAATGTCTCAAAGAAACCTCTTTATCTATGCCAATAAAACGAGACAGAAAACTCTAACCCAACTTAATTTTTAATGAGAAGTGCTGATTTATAAGGCGTATTAGTTGGCTTGGAAACCGTGAAACTCTTCTTTTACATCTTTAGCTGATTTGCTCAAGTTGTTTAAATTTTTTATCATAAATTTATTCATATATCATAAATTTACCTTGTTTAAAGCTTAGCGCATTGTGTTTCGTAGAATGATCTCAAACGAATGTAATCCAAAGAAAAATATCTCCTCGAAGAATTTATCTAATTCATGTCGTGAGTTGCCTTTAATAAGATACTCCTCTATTGAAAATTTCGAACAATAAAAACATGTCATCATTCTCCATATGTAGAATACAAGTCTCCATATGTAGAATACAAGTGATTAAAATATAAAAAAGACAAAAAATCTGAAGAGTTTTAGATTTTAAATTACGTCCAAAGGTGGCAATTTTTTAACGTTTTGTGTGTTACCTTTATTTATTAATTATCATGTTCTAAGTACTCAAACCATAAAATGCAGTTCAACAGCAATATCGCAAAATAATTTTAAAATGAGCAAATCTTTAGAATTTCCGATACAGAGTCTCGCGCTGGAGATAATTTTTTTCTCGTATAGTGTTGCCATTGCTTGCTTTGAAATCGTTAAGTTTGTTAATAAAAAATTCGTTGAAGTGTTACAAAAACCTGAAATCGTTAATAAAACAAATTTTAAATTGAAATTAGGACTTCCACATGCCGATATTCTATGGAAGATTACTTTATTCAAATTTGGATGGCTCTAGGTACCATTGTTTTATCACAATGCGAGAAAAATACATACATTTATGCAGATTTTTCATTATTTAATTTCTTGAAATATAAGACAGGGCGATAATATATGGTGGCAACGATTTGAAAAGTGATACAGCCTTTTAAAGTTTTCAGCGCAAAATGCCAAAAGGAAATTAATAGTCCTCCAAGGCAAATTGTCCCTTTGGACTAATAATAATGATCATGTTATAAGGTACTTCTCCCGCCTTCTAGCACGCCTTCGTGGTGTAATGGTCAGCACACTCGACGCGCATTCGAGAGGTCCGTGGTTCGAGTCTCGGCGAGGGCATTGCTCATTTTTCATGTCTCCTGCTTACAAAAAATCCTAATGTCTGTACAATGTTACTACTATAACTACTACTAATAATAATGAAAAGAGCAGATTATTTTTACTATATGCAATTTATAAAGCACTGTCATAGGAAACAAGGAGATTATTATTGTTTTTTAAATTAGAGCAAAGTCACAATAGTTTAACTTTTTTGCGTACATTTATACAAATTAATTTATCACATGACAGGAAGTAAGGATATTACAAAAGAAGTAAATCACTAGTGTTCGTGACCCACCAACAGCCGTGCGGTAAAATCGTTGAATATTGGTAGTTCGACTCGGGTTCGAATACAGTGGATGTACTGGTTGCATGGGGATTTTCACGTCTCCCACTAGTGTAAAGTGAATATGAACCAGCTTCCTTTGAAAATTCTTTCACGAAGACATCTGTCCCCTCTAAGAGCCTTTCCCACTGGGGTTTATCTTAGCTAACGGAATCGGTTTCATGTATGGATTATCTCCGTTATACGTAAAGTTCAAATTTTTCAACTGAAGGAAAACTGGTTTTCTTGATACTGTGGGTTCTTGATGCTGGAATTAAGATTTAATAACTATTTTAAAAAACAAAATTTTATTATAAATGCTGTCTATCAAATTACTGTGATAACATCGCCTTAAGAAGTAGTAGAATTTACTTTGGTCTATACTAGCAAAATAAGTTGCTAAGACTGGAATAACAAAGTGAAGTTTAAGTCTCCCAGCTAAATCAAGCGTATGAGAAGATATAAATTTCGTATATTTATATGAGCTAGGTATAAAATTTAATCATCTTTATATAGCCAAAAAAACCTCAAAAACTGGGTTTTGTCCAGTACAGTTACCTTCCTTTACTAATCTGATCTTCCCGATAAATTTGCCACCTTCAATATTTTCTTTTAGACAGAAATTCGAAACTGTAATTTTGATAGTGTGACCTGTTGAAATAAATATTTTAACTCTATTTAACCGGGTGTGTCTTTCATAACTTATATATATATATACTATATGTTATCAGCCTAAGCTCATTTTTATCTCTACATATAATAAAAGGAAGAGTCTGTCTCTCTGTGTGTGTGTGTTTCGTCATACTGCGCCTAAGCTAATAGATCCATAGCTACGAAATTTGGCACATAGGGTGGATCTAGACAAAAGAGACAGCTCACCTCGAAGCGATTTTTCAAAATTCGAATGATTTTTTTTATTTTATATTTTTTGATGAAATCTCATCAGACATAATAGGCATACCAGCAACATTGGCACGCAGCCATTGTTGCTGATATATCACTGTTGCCATTGTTGCTGATATCAACACTGTTGCGATTGTCGCTGATATCGGCACTGTTGCTACTCGGGAAAATGAGGGCGAAAATTAACGTTTTAAGAGTTTTTAATTAATATCTCTGATTTGAGCCTTTTTTTTTAATTGGATGTCGACCTTTCCCAGGACCCAGAAAAGAATTGTAGAGAGTTTGGGGACGATAGCTATAGTAGTGACTGAGTTATTAGCGAACAAACACACAGACGTTCTCGCTATGCTTTGTATACTGGACTGCTGACTGTATTCTCTTGAAAATATGAGATAAAATATTATTTATTATATTTTCCTTTTCAGAATTTTTTTTTGTTTCTTTATGTTATTTATTGCTTATTTCACTGTTTTTAAGATATTGAATAGTTTTGCATGATTTTTTTTAGGAAACAAAGTTTTTAAATTCCTTTACACCATTTGAATTCTTAAGATTTTGCAACGGGAAGTTGGTTAATTTATTTATTAGGATAATTAATATTTGTATTAAGGGATATTGCTCATTTCATTGCAATTTTTATATATACATACATTTTTATTGAAAATTTGTTTTTGATAACATTGTCCTGCAGAGTAAAACTGTGCAGTTTTTAAATTTAATGTTTGGTATTTCCTTTAGGCATTTTGGCCCACCAGCGGCCGAGCGGTAAAGTCGCTGAACACTGGTAGTTCGGTGCGAGGTTCGAATCCCGCGAACGAGCTGGCTGCATGGGCGTTTTCGTGGTTTTCCCCATGTGTAACGTGTATATGAGCCAGTTTCCCTTAGAAAGTCCTCCACGAAGGCATCCCTTCCTTTAGGCAGATAGCCCTCGTGTGCTTTGCCATAATTAAATACACCACCACCACCACCACACCACCTTTAGGCATTTTTCCGGTGCCTTTAGAAACCAGACGAAGGCTGGCCGCGTAGCTGCTAGTTTGCTCATTTGTAGGCGTAGGAAGACAAATTTAAATGTTCCTTTTTTTTTATGAAATGTGTAAGATGCCAACGACACATTTGCGTGCGAAGAAACAGGTGTCTAGAGGACACCAATAAGGTGTCAATGACATTATCGAAGCACTGGAAATAGAAACGAAAATAATATGAAATATTGTGATCAAGTAATCTGTCTTTGATTACATGTGTGATAAATAGATGAATTTTACGCCTTACTCCAATATTTATTGGCCAATTTGCTTGCTGTTTCTCTGTTTCTTCCCTTTCATATGGTAGCCCAAATTATGCTGTTAATAGACCATTAAAATGTCTTAATATAGATGAAATGCCTTTCTTCTAATAGTACGTTCGGAGGTAGAAACTTTGGCTTCCTTTACGGAAATAAGTCTGGAAAATATCGCGTTCGTTATTCGAATATTTTGTTTGGTTTGTTGGTGTCATAAGGCAGTGCTCTCAAACTCAAATTGCATGCGGGGGGAATGCAAAAACTGGAAGCAGCTGACAGATCAGAATTTATTATTTCTTCGTCTACTTTTTAACAAAATAAAAAAATATTTTAAATAAATTTAAAATTTCGCTTGCTAAATATTAGTTAAAACATACATAAACAACAATAATAATATCGAAAAGGAAATAAATTCAACTTTATATCTATTTCCTACCTGAAATCTTACGTTTGGTACTTGCAAGACATTTTTGATGGGTACGCTTTATTATTCAAATGTACTCATACCGAAATATTAAATTTACAGACAGGCATTTACTTAAAACAGTTCTAACCTGTTTAATTAATAATTAAATTACTTGCTTTAATTTAAACTAAAAGTAAACAAATTAGACAAACTTCGGAAGTCTTCAGAGAAAATTTTCCAAGTGGGACGAAACTTGAGATTAAATGATAGCAATCTAGCGTATTTCATTTATTTATTAAATTTGTCGAATAAAAAAAATACATATGCTTGCATGTAAATAATTATAAACTTCTTACTACAGCTTGACACCACACAGGGTTCGATTCTGATAAAATTTGTAAACTTGGAGAAAAATTACTAGAAATTATTTTCATTACAAACTGTAAATGTTCGTCGGTCTTTTCTTATTAATTTTAACTACGAGAGCGTACAAAGCGTACAAAAATTCGTAGTTGAGCTAATTTATTTTTTAATAGCTACGAGTTAATAAAATCTCTATTTCAAATGTTTGAATAAGATTGTATTGTAAATTAATTAACTCCAATCACACTATGGACTAATTAACTCCATTTATAGATTTTCTGATGCGCTATACATGTTCGTTTTAATGATAATGAAAATAATTTAAATCCAGACTCCATACAACAAAATCTTGAAATCGCTGCCATACTGTATTTGCAACAAATGCATAACTGAAATATACACGCGGGCCGCCAGTTTGAGAACACTGTCGTAAGCTATGTGGATGAAGAATATTTGCCAAAAAAATATAAAAAAGGAAAATAAACCTGGGAATAAAAATTACCCAAAAGCTGTTGAGTCGGAAAGCTTTTCCATTACCATTAAAAAAAAAGTCATGTAGTCCCCCCCTCCCGAAAAAAAAAAGAAAACAAGCAAAAGAAATTGCTAGAACAGCCTCCTTGTTTTCTCGTTTAATTTACCCAGTCATGGTGTTTATTTATTATGCCAATTATAATTTTGGTTAGTTGTGTTCAGGCGGTGCTTGCTTAGTTCTTCTTACTGTTTCTGATAAAGAAGCTAATGCATAGCTTTCCTTCCCAAGGGGATATGAGCATTTAACACTAGTAAATATTTCACCACTTTATAGAGCATTTGATATGAGTGAATACTGAAAGGCGTTACTAAGATTTTAACCCAGAATTTACTATTATGGCTAATCTCTCTTGTCTGACCTAATCAGAACAAGTCTACGAATTTTACCGGTGGTAGGGAGAGTAATATTTCACGTGTCGTTGGCGTGGACATTGAGCACCATATAGGTGATAATATGACTTTGCTCAGCTTCGTTGCAGATTTGATGGAAATCACTTCTAGAGACGATTCCGGGGTCCCCCATCCCTCTTTCCTTATTACCAAACCACTCGAGACGATTTTCAGCTTGCCGTGTATTTTGAGTGTCTCCACTCCTCACAGACACTTTACACTTACAAACATCGATGCTTTCTCCAAAATTCGAACGCAAACCCAACGAACGATACAGCAGCCAGGAGTACTACAGAATTTACTGAAAGATCTCAGCTACTAACTGTTCATTATCAAGTGAATCTTGGGTTCAAAAATGAAGACCAAATGCCATTCATAATTAGCTATTAAGATAAGAATTACGTTTTCTTCAACTTAATAGCAAATATCCTTCGCACAAAGTTTCGTTACCTAACAATAAATTGTTTTTAGGCTGTACAGAACTTTCTTTGCAACTTCTAAAATATTACACGTTCTTTCTGAAAATGCTAATATTCAGGAAAAAGAATACTTTCGGTTTTGAAAGAGCTTCATACATCTCTCTAAGACTTGTAAATTGCACAGAAAAATTTAACTGCCATGTTCAAGAATGCCTTTTTGGTCAAAATAAGATTTTCTTTAACTACTATTTTTTAGAAGTGTTTATGAATGTTGCTACTTTAAATAATTTTAAATACATAATTTATGTTTTCTATCTGAAAAAAAATTATTGACAACAGGAATAACATTATGCTAGGTATTTGACGTTTAATTCCAGGGATAGCCTGTATAATTAACTATACCCAAGAATAGAATATTGTAATAAGAAAGACATTTTGCCCAAACTCTTACAAATCCAAAAACCGTTAAGATCAAAATAGTTACAGAAAAAGCATCAAAACCATCCATCTGATTTAAATAAGCAACTACAAATCAACTTGTAACAATCCAATTATTCGCATTATGCAGTTGCTCAGTCCAGTAAATACAGTTAAAGATGGATTCAAAACGTTGTGTAAGATAATTAATAATTAAATTCGAATATATTAAGTAAGTAAATAAAAAATAGAACCTCTGCAAATATTAAATCTATGCTTACTCCAAGCATTAAGTTGAGCTAACCCAAACACGTACTACATTGCAAAATATTAATTGGCTTTTTATTTTATTTTGATTTCGTTTACTTTAATTTAATTATTTAGTTACTTAGGTTTGGTTTCAACTACTAATTTATTTTAGATTTTATTTTGATTCAGATCCAGATATAATTCAGAAAAATGACTCTATTGAAAATTCTTTCGGCTGCTCTTTGAAAATACCAAGACATTTTCAATTATTATTATGTTTTTATTTATTGTTTAATATTCTTTGAATATTGTTACACAGATTTGCTTTTGTTTCGGCTCCTATTTGAAAACTTGTCACTATGCAGGATTTAGTTTATGTACATTATTTACATTAATATTACATAATTAAATTTATGCATATATATATTACTTTATGAGTTAAATACATTCATGCATATATATGAGACTTGGATGTAGTGATATAGAAAAGTTGATCTACACAAATGTTGATCCATCCGAGGCATATTAAATATTCATTATTTTTGCAATTGAAAGTTGCGGCCACAATTGATTCACTTGCCACTATTTCAAAACATTTACATTTTTCATAGCTTCGCGAAATAAGGGAAGCAAGAAGCAGCAGTCTGTCTAGGCCGAGGTGCAGAAAGCAAGTGCGTAGTTATTTCAGTACGGAAACTTATGAAGACAAAGGTTTCGGTTTAACACGAATTTCGGACGAATTAGCTACGTCGTCATCGTTATGTAAAAGACATATGATAGGATTAATCTAGAAATGTAGCAGTCTTATTAATCTAGTAGAAAAAGTTATTTGTGATTTTTAAATAGAGAGGGGAATCACCCAAATTAAAATGGGAATTAAAGGGGTATTGCTAATTTAAGTTATAATTTTAATTAATTAATTTTTTTCTTACATACATATAAAATCCTAACTCCATTTTGCAGTGGCCCTAAATCTCCTGTTATTTTCCTTTTGGATTCTAAAATGGTACATACTTATAATATATCTGTCTTCAGTGTCATCCAAAATAATTCTTTCATATGATTCCTTTTTTTTATCGTTCATGACGTATTTTTTTATCGTCGTTTTATCGTTCACGGCGTATGTGCATACGCAAGGAAAACCTCTTTTGATCAATGATAATGTTAAAATTTGTGAACCAAACTTTAATCAACCATTCGGAATAAAGTACAACAGTAATTACGTTTTTCTTAGCATTACATCTGTTTTATAATCTACGCATCTCTTTTCCACTTCTCTGTCCTGCTACATGTTGCAGATTATCTGACTTAACATCAAATATATTGTTACGAAGATTCGACGAAGCATGAATGTAATCCTTGAAGAAGAGTGCAGTTTTGCGTCAGTTTAGTTGTATACACCAAGAATGTTTTTGACAAGAATAAAGAAATGTTATACCGGAGATTTTATATGATTATTGAAACATCTTCTTGCACAAGCTCATGCGCCATGCATCTATGTAGTCTGCATCAAAATTTCCACCACATATATATTTGAAATTAGGTTATCCGAATAACACTGGTAGGCCTATGCAGATGCATTTTAAGGAAAAATTATCGCCGTGTATTTAAACAACTACTGCTATTGGAAAAAAGGGCACATCCAATCAGATTACGGAGTTCAGTATTTACGAAAATAAGTTGCGACTTTCATTCTATAGAAGAAATGGTTTCCGCCGATAACATCGCTGACGAAAACGTCGCGGAGAAAACAACGCAAGGCGAAAAGTCGTGCTACAAAACATCGTGGGAGAAAACATCGCAAAGAGAAAACATCGTGGTACAAAACATCGTCGTCAAAAATAAAGCGGTTCAAAAACTTCGCTGTTTAAAAACATCGTCGTCGAAAATATCGTGGTAAAAAATAAAGTATCTACAAATCATCGCATGATGATAACATCGCAGATATGCTTTTTTCAAGTTTTAATGATTGTAAATGGATATTTCCATAATGATTTGTGAGCGCAAGATGTAAAGAAGGATAATTTTTACTTTCACAGTTTTTTATTGACTAATAAAGTTTTGCTGAAAACGTAAGAAGAAAACTTAAGTATAGAAAATTAAATGCAGCTTATAGATTATACTTTTCATGAAAAGTTACCAGTAAAAACTTTATAAAAAATTATTTATTAATGGGCTTTGTTAGTTAACTATGTCGGTTTAAAATTCTATTGAGTGCTATAAGTTGCATTAATTTTCTGTGCTAAAGTTTCCTTCTCATTTTCTCAGCAAAAATTTATTAGTTAATAAAAAATATGAAAGTAAAAATTATCCTTCTTTCCATCTTGCGCTCACAAATCATTATGGGAATATCCATTTACAATCATTAAAGCTTGAAAAAAGCATGTCTGCGATATTATCGTCATGCAATGATTTGTAGATTCTTTATTTTTTACTACGATATTTTCGACGACGATGTTTTTAAACTGCGAAGTTTTGAACCGCTTTATTTTCGACGACGATGTTTTGTACCACGATGTTTTAGGACTGTGATGTTTTCTCCCACGATGTTTTGTAGCACGACGCTTTCGCCTTGCGTTGTTTTCTCCGCGACGTTTTCGTCCGCGATGTTTTCGGCTGTAACCAGAAGAAATATGTACGTGTATATACACAATAGAATCGTAGATTATGGCTAACCCAACAAATATGAGTACCCTGTCGTAGAAATAATTAAGTCTTGAGTTTCAATTCCAGCTGGACTCTCTGAAGGAGGGGGGGGGCTTCATCCATCGTTATTTGAATTGGCTGGGGCACATCCCGCTCCATAAAGAAGGGAGAATAGACAGTGGACACGTGGTTGAATTACATGTTAATTCGCTTATACCAGTAAATCAAATCGTCAAGGTCAAGTTTCACCTTTAAGTAAGAAATATCCAAAAGCAGTTGCCACTTCGGATAGTTGATTGAGTAAGAGCTGCTTATCTGCCAAATAGAAATGTTCTGAGATCAAATTCTAACTGGAGCTTTAAATCTTTACATACATTCGACTTACATATGTCAGTCTTTATATTCTTAGTTTTCAGTTATTCGAATAAAAACTTTGCTGTAAAAAAGGAATGTTGGTTATTCTCATCTTATAAACCAAGTTCTATCCTTTACTTGGTACGATATCGTAAATTTTAGACGAAAGAAGTTGCAAAACATCAAAGTTCAATATTTAAAATCAAAGACGAACTAATTTTAATTACTAACTCTATGGGTTACAAAAAGTATAAAGTTGAGTTCATATCTACTTAAATTTCTCCAGAAATTTTACTGTTCAGATCTTTTATCTAAACAACTGTATTCTAAGATTTCGTGAAATAATACATTGAACTATTGAGAAAAACACTAGTCTTTTTCTGTGTTTTACGCAAACGTAAAACAGTTTATGTAAGGCACCTACCTACATCACTTTAGAAAACTGATAACGAAACATTTAAATTAGCATCAACTGACGTGCTCGATGTGCAGTTTCCTGATACATTTTGCTCAAACATCCTTCAAGGCAAAATAAAAAATAAGATAAAATAAAATAAAATATTAACATTCTTTGTCACTTATTTCCAATTGTTGACAACCACCGCTCTTTCTAAACTCCACAAATTTCTAATTTAAATACAAAGATATGATTTGATGACTGCATAGTCAATGAAGTGAAGGTTAACTATTGTCAGTTCGTAATTGTGAACTTGAAGCTCACATCGGAGGAGAGGCGATGGAGGAGAGGTGATACTTAACCTTCTTCTATAATAAATGCCGAACTGGTTTTCCGCCTGCGCTGCTCTTTATAAGATGGCTGTAATAAGCGCATAAATTTCAAATGTTCGGAGGTAAATCACAGATATTTGAACTGTTGCCTTAAAAAAGGTATCTCCAACCTTTCAAAGCTTCCATGTCGCATGGTCCAATGAACATATGCCAAGTACAGAGCTCCCCTTCCATAAAAATGTGCCAAGAGCTACCGACAGATCTTCATATTCAATAACTAACATTATACACTGACTACCAATAAGTATTTGGACACCTATGCAAATGATGATATCTGCGGTCCTAAGGTACATCACGGTCTCCGCCGATATATTTCGTGTAGGAAACAGCATCGGCTTTAGTCGCATGCAAGACGCCTCGCAGTTCGGAGCTTTCTGATTTCGAGAAAGGTATAATTATCGGGTATCACAAATGTGGCCGGTCCTTAAGGGACATATCTAGCGATCTGAAGTACCCAAAATCGACAGTGGCCTATGTGATTAAGAAGTGGAAGGTGAACGGTGATTGCTGGAATGTGCTCCGAGTCGGCAGACCAACGAAACTGGAAGATAGAGACCGACGAGTGCTGTCCAGAGAAATTCCGAAGAACCGCACCCAACCAATGGCCCTCATCCGCGAAAAGCTTCAACAGGCATCCGGGAGTATTGTTTCAATGAATACCAACCGTAAAGAAGCACATCTGCTTGGTTTTCATGGTCGTGCTGCTGCCCATAAGCCTTTGATCACAAAGTCCAACCGCGATGCTCGGTTAATGTGGTACAAAGCACATCGAAACTGGACCGTAGAGATCAGTGGAAACGAATTCTTTGGAGTGACGAATCAAGGTTCACCCTTTACCATTCGGATGGCAGGGTCTGGGTCTGGCGTCTACCTGGAGAATGTTTCCTGCCAGAATGCATTGTGCCAACAGTCAAGTTCGGCAGAGGTGGAATTATGGTCTGGGGTGTTTCTCCTGGTATGGGCTGGGACCCTTGGTCCCCATTCATGGTAAGCTCAACTCCGATGCCTACTGCACTATTTTGGATGACAATGTGCTTCCTACGTTGTGGCAGTTTTACGGGTTGGACCCCTGTTACTTTCAGGACGACAATGCCAGTTGTCATGTTTCGACATTAACCAAGGCTTGGTATGGGGCCAATGGAATTCATCGAATGGACTGGCCTGCCCAGAGTCCAGACCTGAACCCTATCGAGAACCTCTGGGATGAGTTGCATCGCCGAATTCAGGGGTACACTACCCGTGCAAAATCGGTGAAGGAACTTCTATGTCTTCTCCAAGCTGAGTGGAAGAAAATACCACTAGCTGTCATACAAAGACTTGTGGAAAGTATGCCCCGGAGGATCCACGCTGTAATTACCTCTCGTGGAGGCTCTACCAACTATTGATTTTGAACAAAGTTAGTTTTTCTTTTCTATCACAGGTGTCCAAATACTTATTGGTAGTCAGTGTATATTACCATATTATTACTTCTGATAAAATTACACTAATGTTTCAAACCGAAAGATTAGGGAAAAAATCGGAATATAGTGTTTTAAAAATGAACATTGAACGTACTTTTTGAATAACATTGCATCTCTCTAGATGAATAGATATAATGAACGTTGCGAAGAATATTGTTGAAATTTTCTTCTAAAATTTGTGTTCTTACTTTTCTTTCTGAATGCTAAACGGGAAAGAGATTTAATTGCAAATCTGAGTGATACCAAAAATGGAATGTTCTTGAAATATCCCTGTATCTTTCTCTTTAGGTAAGTACAATTTATTTAAATCCTTTTAGTCTTATCTACTTTTGTTTTCTTCTTTACCTCGCGTATCCGATTGCAGCTCTATGTATTCGTTTTCTAACCGTTGTCAACACAGAAAGGAGGTATAAATGTACCAAAAACGCTGTTTTATTATTATTGGCATTATTTTAATCTTAAATAATGCCAATAATAATAAACAGTCTTATCTAATCTCAAAGAACATTTGATCAAACGGCATTAAATGTCACATTTGGCAGTTATCACGATTTTGTCTATCCAGTCTCTATCAAGTAAATGGAATTTGACTGATAAAAGCGTCAAGAGCGAACAGATTTTATATGAGTAAAGCGTAATTGAAACCTCAGCTGCTTATGCTTAGTTAAGTATATAATTTATGGCATAATGAGCGCGAATTATCTTCTCAGAAAGTGACGCTTTCGTGAGGCCTTTACAAAAAAAAAAAAAAAAAAAAAAAAAAAAAAAAAAGAATTGCTGAGCAGGGAGATACCTTGTTGGCGCAGTGGTAAGGAAGCCAGCTGCCACAATTTTGGTCTCGGGTTCGAATCCTGGGGAAGGCATGGATGTTTGTATGCATGAAGATATAGATATAAGCATGGAGGCGTTGATATTTGTTAGTGCATTTTAAATGCTCCCATGCCGCAGAGGCTGACACGTGTCATTATTGTCAAGCTGGAACCCTTTTTGATAGTCTGGTAGAAGGGAGATTCTCGAATCCATTCTCCTTCAGAATTGGAACAGACCTGGGAAAATCAGTGACTGGCAGAACTTTTTCTTTCCTGACACGATAAAATTAATGAATTCGATTTGATGCTACTGTCAGAAAAGTGGGGTCACAATAACTTTCAGCCGTAAGAAGAACTCTAAAAGCATCCACGCAATTAACAATGGAATCAAGAAGTAACCATAACTCTTAAGCGATTCCACTTTATCTACTCCTAACAGTTACCAATTTTATATAAAGGGAACAAATTGGGCAGCATTTCAGAACTTTTATTTTGTATTGTCTAGAATTTTGACACACTCACATTTACATTATACTATTCAATACTAGTTCTGTTTTAAACAAATATATATATATATATATATCGGCGAATAAAGACTACTTGTTGCAGCACCGAAGGACCTCGATTTTAACTTGGCTTGTTGCTTTATGACATATCAATCAGCTATTTTGTGATTAAAAGAGGTATAATAGCAGAACCTAGATCTATAAGAAACTAAGGGTTCCTTGTAGAGGAAACTAGAAAGGATGTTTGTCTCAAACGCTTTTGACAGAACACTTAGATATACAATTTGACATTAACACATATTTCATATTTCTTTGGAAATTTCGCAAAGTTTAATTTTATTTCCGTAGGTAACGAGATTTACATGAATATAACTAATGGTATGCAAAGTATGTAAGCATAGAAAATGTGCTCCAAAAAATGCAAGAATTCGGCTAACTTTTCAAAAAATCCTCAAATATTGATTTTTTGATAAATAGAAAGTTTTTGCTGATTTAGACAATGTTCAGTTTTAGCAAATTAATCTTAGCTTAGTGTCCTAAAAAATGCAAATGATATCAAGCATTCTACGCATTGAATCAATAAGATATTAAAACTACAGCATCGGGCTGTTGTTATTAATCTAAAGTAGCATAGCTTGATAGCTTTTTGGCCTTCTCTTGAATGACATTGCTTACATTGAGACTCTGCAATACGAACCATTAATTTTTCGTAGAGTTCGAATCCGGACGGATTAAGTAAAACCGTATCATTCCATGAGCATTTTGAAACTGAAACCGAATCGTAACAGAAGTGGCAAAGTATAAAGAAGTATTGTTGAAAAATACAATTTGGTTGAGATACTGTGGGAGTTCCTCTATAAACACTTCCTGATATTTCTTTGCATTCAGTTTTTGGTTAATAAACCCTAAGTTTTTATCATCCCGTATTCGACACAAAATCTTCTAGTTTTAATACGTTTTGTTTTCTACTGAGATGATACCAATCATCCGAGCAGCAACCATCCGGCCAACCCAGGTAAGCGAAGCGCATTCTAGCAGAATAACTAGTGTATTGATGTATTTACATGTGAATGCTAAAGTATTATTCTATTATAATGTATTTTTACTCTCCTTTCCGCATGCCTTCGTGGTGTAATGATGCGTATTCAAGAGGTCCAGATTCGAGTCCCGGCGAGGGCACTGCACATTTTTGGATCAAAATAATTTAATGAGTCTACAGTGTCTTATATTATTAATATATAATATTAGTGTATTGATGCACTGATGATTCATAGCTGGAGCGTATATGAATAATTGAGTATGCATTAGAATAATCAGTGCATTATAGCATGATAGTGTATGTAATATTTTATTGTTAATGTATAATGCTAGCGAAGAACATTATAGCAGCAAAGGAAATAATCTAAATTAAAAATATATACTGCGGTGCGTACATTAAAATAAGTGTGCGTAAAAATGATCAACTAATACAATGTAGAGTATAATTAAGGAAAACAACTATGTAGTAAGTATTTAATGTATCCAGTATTGTTAAAATACAGCCTTAATGTAGTGATGTTGTGGGAATTTATTTAATTTAATTAACAGTTGTCTTTATTTTGAAGCAACCTTTTCTGTCATTCTCGCTTTCAACCCACGATTTCCGCGTAATGAGTTAGCGCGTTTGCATTCGGAAAGAGAGAAAAAGAAGTTAGTATTTAAGGGAAGGTTTCGGAAGGTGATTTTAGAGTGTGTTCTGCTTGCCTGAAGGCCATATTGCTATCTTTCATTCATTAGGGATTAGATTTCTGTGGCGTTAAACGCTTCTTGCCAGTTAGCTTGTTTACGCCGACTTTCACGAGTCAGAGCTTGCCTACGCGTTAAGTAACATGTGAAAAGCCTTTAGGCTAACTTAATTCTATTTTATTTTAAGTTATTCGTTACCTTTTTGAGTTAAGCCAGTGTTTGCTTTTGTAAGCACGAGTCGTTGCTATCTGTGAATCAAAGTATGCCTAGACCATTACACCGCCACCGCCATAATTGTTGATTTTACGGACATTGGAGGGTAGGTAGCGAGTCCCTGGTTCTCTCCATATGAAAGTACGGCAAGAATCGGCGTTTAGGCTAAAACGGGACTCGCCGGTGAACAGAACGGTCGCCCACTGCTCCATACTTTAATCATTATGCTGCCTGCACCATGCTAATGGGACTCTACTGTCCGTAGACGTGAGCGGGACGCAAACAGCCGGTCTTCTGGCAAACAACGCTCTCTCATTCAGTCTTTTGGTAACAGTCACCCTTGTTACACGAGTTCCTGTGGCTGCATACAGGTCCTGAGAGAGCTGAGAAGCTGTAGCCCCTCTGTTACGCCTCGCTAAAATGGACAAATAGCGAGCTTTTCTGGCCGTTGTGTCTCTTGGACGACCTTACTCAGGCTTACTCTCGATGGATTCAGTATCCTGGAACTGTTTCCATAGGTTACACGCGACGCTGGGCGTTAAATTAAACTTCTCTGCATATCTGAATTTGCGATTGGCCTGTCTCTAGCCTCCCCACGATTCGCCCCTCATTCCATCATCTAAACGTTGGTGGTTACTCATTTTTACTGTTCCGATGGGAATTTAACCGATTTTTGCAAGATAAAACCAAGAAATTCGCCGAGTAGTGCTAGCGAACGCAATTCGTCTTACTCTCCACGCGCTTATAAAGCCTGTTTTTCTGCTGGCTCCGCCTACACACACATGTACACTTACGTATTTGGCGTACAAGATTTGCAGTTTTATCTAGAAGCAGTGGCTTTTCTTTCAGTTCAGTTCTTTTCATGCAGTTCGATAAAATATGCAAATTCTCTTAATTTATATGACCAGTGTTATATGCTGATATAGTCACCTAGTTTTTGTTACTCCCCTCATCATACCTCACCAATCATAAGAAATAAGAACTTCAGTTTACCCGTTTTCCTTTTTGAGATGTTTGTTTACAAATGTTGTTAAATCGAAAACTGTAGACTTTGCCAAACAACAGACTAAGAAATTCATATTAATGATTTTCCAGAAACTTTTTTTTTGTATCAGCCGTTCTGAAAGTGTGGTTCGCCATCCGCCATTGCGTCGGGAGAAAATTTTGGGGATTAGTGATGGTTCATCCTCTGCTCAAAACTTGCGATGCGTCCTTTCTCGTTTCCAAGTCGATTTTTTTTCGCGATTCATCCTCTGCCTGAGAAGTCACTTTTTGAGACAGCGAACATTTACTTTCATCAATTAAAACGGCATAACCTTGTCAGGAGTTGTGTTTCTCTTGATTTGCTTTGGAAACATGAATGATCATGAATAGGAACAGGGAGCTTATTCAAGCTATGTTCAAGAAGGTGTGAAGTAGACAACACAAGCAGGAAGGGTATACGAAACCCTTTATTTTGAATACTTTACAGGCACTTTCGAACTTCGGAATACAGAGACCAACCACTTGTGGTCTGAATGTAAGAATATAAAACTACTAACTAAAACTCTAACTAAAAGCTAACTTTGAATTAGTATACAAATGCCTAGCCCTAAGACTGGCCTTTATTAAAAGGGGGTACGTATGTAGTACGCCGAGCTGCTGAAACTACCATACGTTTGCAAATATCAAGAGGGCTAAACCTCTGGCCTTAAAGGCAACCAGCAACCGAGTGAAACCTCGTAAAACTACAGTGGAAAGCGGCTTACTTCCTAAAACTCCTTCTCTCTCCCTAACTCTTGGCAAAAAGCCACAACTTAAATACTTGGGCGTTAACAAGACAATTTGCATAAACAAGTTAAAGCATTTAATTCTGGCCGGAAGTAGAAAATAAGAAGTGATAGTACAGTTTTAAAATAAAATAAACGTTAGTGAAACTTAGGATCCTTACAACCTTAGTGGTTTCATCCGGTTTTTTATCTGATTTCTAATATTTATTAACAATTTTTCTATTCATAATCTGTTTTGCAAGTTTCTTTTTAATGTATTACTTATTTAATAATGATTATTAATATATGCATATATATATATATATATATTAATAATGATTATTAATATATGTATATATATATATATATATATATATCTTCTAATACTGACGAGGGATGACTATCTTCTAATTCTGACGAGGGATCACTGTATTTGGTTTCAATAAATTCGGGTTTTCACAGACATTCACAGAAGAAACAAAAATTAAATTTAAGGTAATGAGATGTGATTGAAAGCAGAATTACAATTCATATTCGTGCATCATTCCAAGATTACTTTACCTCAACTGGCGTATTAGCCTGTTACTGTAGTGTAACATTCCTATAGTACGTAATGTGGAATTTTTGAAAAGAGGATGGAAAGTGAAAGATTCTATTAGTAGCCGCAACAGATGAGTCGGAGCGATTTTCACCGCAAAGATTTTGATCACAGGATGAGACGGGAAGAATGAATCAATAAATCTATGTTCCGTGATTCGGTTTTATTACAGTTAATGATTAAAACATATACAATATCATATTAATAATTAATCACGTATCATATTGTATAAATAATGTAATAATTAAATTAACGGAGACTGAATGTTAGTCTGAATCCCAAGGCTGGAATTCGACTCTTGGGTAAGGTTGTAGGGTTTTTCATAATTTGCATAACAAATTTATTTTAAGTTTTCCTGTTCTCAACTTCTCAAACTTCCCCTCACATTCTCTTGCCAGGATGTAAATTTAAAGTTAAGTGAAGTGCTATTTAAACGTGTGATTATCTCAGTTTATTCAGAGCGTGTTTCACTAGCCTAGCGCACGTTTCGTTGTTAGTTCACGGTCACGCTAGTAAGCCTCTTGGCCATATCTGTTTAGTATCACGCCGTTTAGATTTCTGTGAGCCCATCTCTTAGGAGTAATTTTGAAATGCGTTCTTGCACTCATTTATTTTTCAGATTTGATTTTGTATTCTCGTCTACGTTTAAGTTATCGACGCAAGTGAAAGGTGTTTTTGTAATGCACGAAGCCCGTGCTGTCTGTTAATTTAGTTTGAGTTAATAAAGGGTTATTTTGCCCCCTTCTTCTGTGCTGGTATTTAATTCACGCCTGTGCGAGAATTCGCCAGGTTCATTGTAGGATCTAAGTTAGTGTATGTGGACAATTAGAGATAGATCTTACAAGGTTTGGTTATTTTTGTGTGCCATTCCACTTTTCTTGCGGTTGCAGTAAAGGTCTACCCTCAACAGTGCACCCTACTCAACATTTTCGGTGATGAGACGGCTAAAAGACCGGTGGATTCGACCTTTCTTTAGGAAAATCGCTCTACAGTAAGTGTCTGAGGTAGAATTACAGTAAAGCATGCAAGTACAATCTGTCTCCTTGAATGATTTTCCAAAAGATTTGGTTTATATTCACATTAAACATGCGGAAAATTATGAAAATAGCACGCAGTGATCTCGTTCGTCGTGAAGTGAACTTATTAATTCTCGACGGCCTTACACACTGCATTATTCACACGACCTCCTCTTCGGCCATATACATCCTTACCTTGGATGGCCGAAGAGGAGGAATCTTTTTACAGTGAAAGGTCGCATCTTGTTCGATTTGATGGACCGAATAATCGAATAAAAGGCCAAACGCATGGAAATGCACTCGCGCAGAAGATGTAAAACATAATGAGGGGGAGGAAAGAGAGGGAGGAGAGAATTTTTATAAACATATGTTTGAATTTGTAATTGCAGCTGTAACTGCTGGCTACTTTTACTAATTTTACCAAAACACCTTACATTGGCTCTCAATTAGGTACTTTTCAGCATGTAAGCAGTTAAGTAAATTAAAACAATCTAAATATATTTTTTTTTTCAGTTTATCAAATTCTCAATATTGCGTACAAACCTAAATCATAGTGAATATTTTCTCCACCTTCTGACGATAGAATAAACAATTTTACATAAATATCTCTAAAATAGTTTTAAAGTTTATCTAAATCTTGGTTTAGCTTTTTTAATACTATTCTAAGATATAAAAAGGCTAAACCAGAATTTTGCTTTTATGTAAAATAAATTAACTTTAAATTAAACTTACCACCGACTATTCTACTTCTGAATGACTCTAAGTTCACTCACCATAACTTCAAAATATTCTCGCGATTCGCTAGCGTCAGCATCCACACAGTAATACCAAGTTCACCTTTAAGTTACCAAGTTCACCGGTAGGAGGTCAATGAATTACATCCTCGCCTGCCTGTTTGTTATGTATTTTTAAAATTTATTCTTTATTTCTGAAATGAATGAGTGAAATGAGAAAAACACATATAGGAGAGGAAGTGTTAACCGTTAGTCTTATCATGCCAGAAATTCAAAGAATAGGATGGAAATGAACGACAATTTCCATTTGCTAAATCACACTCACCTATTTCCATTTGCTAAATAAAGATGTTAACAAAGTTGAAAATGGACGAAACGAATGTAGAATAAGTTGCGAAATATAGGATACTCTAATATTTTGTTCTAGCATTATTATAATGTGTCCTGTTTCCTCATCCAATTATATCATGCACTTTTTCCCCTTTCTTTCCTTTTTTCAAGGTCTAATATAAAAAACTTAATTGTCAAATTTGCAGTTTTAAAGTAGTATATTATGGCAATGGAAGGAAATGTTTGACAAGCATGTTGGTTCAGACGTGAATATTGAGGGCAACTTCCCCCCGCCATAGTATATATTAGAGAAGTTCAGCAATTAAAATTTTAAAATTAGACATATCCGAGTCAAAGATGATTTACGGAATATTTTATGCTAAGTGGTCAATTAATTTCATATTTTTAAGTTAACAAGCTCATTGCAGATATTACTCTGGCTCTGCTAAAAATATATTTTCTAAATTCAAACCGTGATTCACTAAGTAAGCAATAGTTTTGTTTCGTTGTTCAGTCACCTTCTAAAGCACAGATTCTTAAAGAGGTAGGCCGCGAGATGACCTCAAGAGTGCCTGGAACCGATGGAATTTAATTACAGTAAAACTATTATGAGCGTTATGGGATGATATTATTACACGGTATGGAAAAATATTTAAAATTAAAAAATGTAATGCAAATAAAAATTATACTCGCATGAAAATTTAAATAAATTTAGTCAATGATAATAAGAGTAATTCTGGAAAGATTGATAAAAGAGCAGCTTGTTGCAGAATTTATCTTTTTGGTTGCAGAATTTATCTTTTTGGTTATCTAAGTTAAATTTAAATTATCTTCTAGACAAATTTTCTTAATTTTTTTAAAAAATGATGATACGTACTCGGTTGTGTAAAAAAAGGAAAACAGCATAAAACAACATAATTATTTCGTATTAGAAAAAAATCTAACAGTTGTCCTTTTTTTATATCTTTATCTGCGTTTTAATAGTAATTTAGAAAGTCAATTTCAGCAAACTAAGAAAACTGAAAAAGGAAAATAATTTATTTTTAGTTTTTTAAATGCAATAAAAGTTATAGTCACACAGGTAACAGTGCAGATAACACAAGGTAGAAGTGGGCGGGACACCCCCATAAGTCGTCCCACCTTCATTTAACTTGGCTACTTTCCTCCAATTTTGATGGAGAGCATCCAAGGGAACGGATTCGAATTAAGTATCCTCATGCTGCACAGATAGCCTACCCGCAATACATCTGTCTATAAACACTTACAAATACCCATACCTTTTCAGGGATTCAAACCTGGGTACAGCGAAACGGGAATTAGCATCACTAACCGCAGCGGCAATATGATCATACTCCAGTATTTGTATAAGTTCATTGTAATAAATATAAACAGAAATTAAAATAAAAACAGCAGTTTCTTCACACTGTAAATTAACGCGCACAAAATATTTAACCTAAAAATTATGCTACAGAGTGCCGCGAATCAAAACTGTTATTCTCATAAAGCAGTTCGAAAAAATTTAGAACTTTGGCACTAGAGAAGCTGATATTCTTGTGAAATTTCATAGCTTATTACTTTCTCTTTTTATCTTTAACTAAAAACGCTGCCCCTCAGAACTATTTTAATAATAAGAGTGTAAGAAATGTGACAAAAGGGTGATTGTGGTATGACAGATATCTATTTCTGATCAAAGAAACCCAAGTTTCTCTGCTCAAAATTCGACATTGCTTCGAATGGGCGAATAAAGCTTTAATGACGTTTGCAGTACAACACGAACTACACTGTTCCGGATGATGTCACTTCATGAAATACTTTTGTGGTGAATACATGAACTACAAATGCTCTCTAACAGCCAAATTCAGTTATTTAAAATTTCAGGCATGTGACATGGACTCTTTCGTGAACTTTTGGAAGATATATGTATATTTCTATATTTCGGTTTTTAAATATTTGGTGTTTATTGTGCATTTATCTTTGTTTATGATGTCTATTACTGTATTTAGTACTTCGTAGTATTTGTAATTCAGCGAAAACAAACGTTGGAATTGTAATATTTTAAACTTGCTTTTTTTATTTTAAACTTTTTTAATTTGCTTAGTAGTTTCAATAAGCTTGTGCAAATAACTTAAATAAAACAAGAAGTGCAGGGTTTCGAATAACACTGGAGACTGACAAAAAATTTTCGTAGCCAGACGGACGGAGGTTTTTGAGTTTTCAGAAAACATACTAGACTATTTCAGAAAATATAAAAATAGAAAGCTTTGAGGAGCCGTAAGTTAGTTAATAGCTTTGCTTCTGGTTGCAGGCTGAAGCAATTTTCTAATTATCAGTATTCATCTTGTGTTATGGAGAATTACAATGTTTTCTTTCGTTTCTCCTTAAACTATCTTTAGTTGATTTTCTTTCATCTATAAAATTTTTACCGCTTTGAAGATGCAATAAATGTTAAAATTTTCTCTTCATCTGCTGTGCTTATCTAGGATATCTCTACAAATCAAGAATACGTAGTCGGTAATTGTGTATTGTTAAACTAACTTTTATCACTAGAATAATAATAAGTATTATAATAGGTATAATTTACCGAAAAGACCCATATATGAGAAGAATTTAATAAAAAATCGCATTTGGCAACAAGCGAATGTACCGAAATGGGCTACAACATGCATATATTTAATTGAATAGTCTAATAAATTTTAGTAAAGGTAATTCATGCATACATTTCAATCACTACTCTAGTCGCCCTTTAAAAAGGGGAAGTATATAAGGTATTTCTCCCGCCTTCCTAGCCTGCCTTCGTGGTGTAGTGGTCAGCACACTGAGCCGGTATTTCAGAGGTCCGTGGTTCGATTCCCGGCGAAGGCAGTTGCTAATTTTGCATCTCTCCGGCTTCCAAAAATATAACTAATGTCTCTACAAGGTATTTTCTCCTCCCTTTCTGCGTGCCTTCGTGGTGTAACTGAAAGCACACTCGACTTTTATTCGGGTGGTCCGGAGTTCGAATCCTGGCGAGAGAATTGCACATTTTTTATGTCTGGAGCAACAAAATCCCAATAAGGCTACAACTCATTGAGTAATAAAAGTAATGACGCAGGTGGAATGCTATAAAGTATGTTCAATCAGGATCTAGTAATTAGAAAAAGGGCATCTAAGATACGAAAACGAAAATATAATGAGACATTTCTCCAATATGGCTTTATTTTAAACAACTGTAACGGTATTAAACAACCTTTTTGTTTACTGGTTATGGAGATTATGAAACCATCAAAATTTAAAAAAAAAAGCATCTTGAATCCAGATACATTTAAACAGAAACATCGGTGAAGAACTATGATTTTGTTATTCTTTCGAAAAACGTATAACAGGGAAAGGTATATGGTAAAGTTGAGGAATTTTTTAAACTGAAAGTTTAAAATGTAAAAATTTCTTTCGAGTATGCACACATAGTGTTGAATCGACAACGGGGAAAAATACTGGTTTTAAATCATCCCTTAAAGCTGCTGGTATATCGTCATGTAACTTTTGCACGCTGCCTGATCCATTGAGAAGCCCTTGCAGCAAAACAATTAGCGATGGATGCTTCAGGGTGCTGTCAAAATTATAAAATTTATTAAAAGCTGTGCTTCAGAGCCTCTTATTTTCAAATCTCTGTAAAGTCATGGACTCCGAATACAAAAATATGTTATTACACACAGAAATAAAATGGATGTCAAGAGATCAAGTTTAAGAAGATTATTACTATTAAAAAACGAAATTGTCCCTAACCGAACAAATATTTGATTTCGATGTTCTTTTTCAAAATGATTTTAGCTATCAAAGCTTTGCTGCAGAGGGTGCTCATCCAGTTTTAGAACGATTTTGATAAAGAACTAAAAGCGAATGCTTTGGAATGGAAATTTCTGGCACCATCTTATTATTTGAAATGAGATATAGCTTCTTTTACTTTTAAATTTATTCCACTTTCAAAAGTCGCATGCAAATAAACTGTGAAGGATATGTTTTTGCGCTTTCCGAAGAGAAATATTCCTACTCCCAGCACTTGGATGAAAATAATTGTTTCTTGATAAATTGAATGGCGTTATATCCCATAGCACTTTAATCAAAGCGATTACTTCTTGATAAATTGAATGGCGTTCTATCCCATCGCACTTTAATCAAAGCGATTACTTCTTGATAAATTAATATTTTGTTTTACCACACTTTGATCAACGCGACTACTTCTTCATAAATCAAATATAAATGTATTCTATGACCTGTTGATCAAAGCAATTGTTTCTTGACAAATCAAACGAACATTTTATTGCATGGCCCTTTTATCAGAGTAATTGTTTCTTGATAAATCGAATAGCATTTTATTCTTTGATCAAAGCAATAGTTTTTTGATAAATAGAACAGCATTTTATTGTATGATTTTTTTTGATCAAAACGATTGTTTCTTGATAAATCGAACAGCATTTTACACCACTACACATTGATCAAAGCAATTGTTTCTTGCTTATTGTTTATTATCATACGACATTAACTTCTACCCAGAATGCTAATACTTTTTTATAATAATGCTGTATAGGAATTAAGTATGATGCTGAATAGGAATAATAAATGCAAGCAATATATATATATATATATATATATATATAATATAGTAGTATAATGTTGTACAGAAATAAGTATTTTTAGTAATTATGTATAATGTTATATAGGAATTAAGCACAATGCTGAATAGGAATAAGTAATATATATAATTAATATGTACATAGTATAGCAGTATAATGCTGTGTAGGAATTAAGCATAATGCTGAACAGGAATAAGAATTCTATATAATTAATATGTATATAGTATAGTAGTATAATGCTGAAAATAGGAATAAGTAATATATGTAGTATGTAATAGTATAATGTTGTAAAGAAATACGTATTTTTAGGAAATAAGTATAATGCTGTAATTTATGATTACACAACGTTAACTTCTCCCCAGAATGTCAAATATTTTTTTTAAGAATTAAGCATAATGCTTTGATGCACCATTAATACTTAAATTTATTCAGGAGTCATATAAATGAAATGTTTTGATTAAAATTGCTTACATTTAAATAACACCGTCGTCAGTTGCTCGTTGATTAATATCTGAGCAATTTATTTATGAACAACCCCTAAAGAGACGGGTAAGTTTCCATCCACTGTAAAAAAAAGGAAACAAGTAGCATATTTGCATATTAACATAATGGTTTTCTGTTACATCTTGCAGACACTTACAAATGTAAATGGGAGAATTTGAGAATGAAAAAGAAATTATTTCTTTCGACAATGACCATAATCAGATATGCAAATTCAACACGAGCGATGGCATTTGGCGACATGGATACGAAGAGTCGGAACTTCAGGCTTCGAATAATAATAGGACGCTATTAATTGGTACAATTAACGCGAATAAAAATAACACAAAGACCTCGACGAGAAAGTACATTGTTCAACCATAAAAGAAAATGGGACAAAATAAAGCGAACCAATAAAGGAGAGACGAATTTTTGGCGATAATAAAATAGTTCTTGCGATGAAAAAATTACTTTGCATTAGAATAATCCTTTAAAAAAACACGCTGGAGTTTTTCACCTCTCCCCCCCTCCTCTAAAGATTTACACAATGATTCATTTAGCGAAAAAAAGAAGGGGCAAAAGATTCATCTAACTAAACAAAGCAAAGACAGAAAAAAACATCAACAAAGCTAAGTGGCTTCGGGGGAGAACGCGAAATCAGGAGGGATTGCTGTGACAGCTGTTGGGCTTGAATTGAGTGCCTCCTATGGTGTTATTATATGTAGTATACTTCCTTTTTCACTTTCATTATTCAGATCACTATTCAAGTCACTGTACAAAGAGTAATGGTTTTTTAAATGCAGTACCAGAACCAAAAATGAGAAAATAAGAAGTCTATATTAAAATGTGTAATTGGCTCCTGGCCAACTTTTTTCAGAAAGAATGATCAGATATTCCGAAAAGTATTCCGATCTAGCCGTGATTACATTCATGTTTACCATATCAGTCACGACAGAAGTAACTATGTGAGACAAAATGATTAATGTGACCACCAAAGACCAAAACAATTTTCATCTTTGATGAAAGTATTAAATAACTTTATAGACTCCCAATTCATTAGCCATCTGGCAAGCTATTTAGGCTTGTAGCAAGCTTTTTAGCCTTGTAGCAAAATAATCAGCTACTTCGAAAGCACAGACAGCTTCCGATTATCCGGGAGCGGATTAACCGGCCCCTGTTTGGAAAAAAGTTAAATATGTTTATTATACGGATGGAACTATGGGTAAATTACTGTTTCAAATCATTAACATTAAACCGTCTATAAGAAACTATGAAAAGGAAAGGTAAACTGTGGGGCTAACAGCAGTGATAGCGGATGATGTTATAATATTTGGAAAGCTGTTTATACCTAAAAGAGTGTATAATTTAATTGCATGTAATCCGCCACATATAAACTTTGTTAAATCACCACCTAAAAATACGTTGCTCTGTCTTAAAATAAATCTGGTATGAAGACAGTAATCTTCTGATTCACACTGACTGGTATCGAGACACAAGAATTATGTAAACAAAAACAACAGCAGGTGCATCATGAAATGAGGAAGAAACGTTTAGACAAGTGCAGGAAAAAGCAGAAAGAAAAACAGAGTGCGCATCTGGGTTCCGACAGAGACAGTTTCTCGATTAAACTGCTTGAACATACAACTTGAATAGTTAACAGCATTTTTTCTGTTAATAATAATATGCGTTTTTCCTCTTCCCTGCGATTTTTTAGCTGCCATTAGATTAACCGTAGACCTTATCCCGAATATTATTCCGTCAATCAAGTACTGACTATACATCTCAAAACATATGGACTAACTGAAATTCAGACCCATACAGAGATTCAAAAAGGTCTACGTAACTGAATTACCTTCCTGTACATAAAATATGTATACAAGTGAATGAGTTTTTTTTTCCGGAGGAAATGGGGAGCGAACTGTTCTTTGGTTTTTCGAAATTTTCTTCCATTTTGCAAGTTTACGATGAAACACATGATTCAGAACTATTTCACATCAGCATCATGCCATCCATTGCTGACGTGAATTATCGTGAGAAGTTGAAGTTTTTAATTCTTCATAGGTAAAAAATGTAAAACTTTTATCAAAATTTCTATACCATTTTTATCAATTTCGATTTCGATTTCTCTTTATCAAATAAATCGATAATTTCGATTCCTTTTTATCAGCCTGATTTTTCGATACATTTTTATCAGCTACGTTTATCGTAATACTTCTCAATCAATTAGTGCGTGTCACTTAGTATTATTAAATGTTTTATCTATGTTTCTAGGTGACTGCCTGCTTAGTCACTAGCTTCTAGGTGACTGCCTGCTGCTAAAATTTTCGAAACCCAGTTAAAAGATTTGTCACGATCCTACTTCTTAAAATCCTCTACAAGTGATAATAGAATTAGTAATAATAATAAAACTCTTATGAAGTAGATTTTTATTTAAAACTCGTTAAAAATTAATGAGCTAAAAGGAAAAAAATATTTATCACATAGTTTAATGGAAACAAGAGATTAAATAACTCTCTTTACAAAATTCACCTACAATTTTACATCATGAATGGTGGCTTAAGTGATGAAATCTATTTAATTGAATGCCATTGCCAAAAGTATAAGTTTATCTTTATAAATTTATCAAGGGAGGCTGACTCTATTATTATTCATGGCATAAAATTGTAGGTGAATTTTGTAATGAGAATTATTTAATCTCGTGTTCGTCTTAAACTGTATAAGTTACTTTCGCCTTTTAGCTCAAGAGTTATTTTAAGAGATTTAAATAAAAGTTTTTTTTATAGATAGTTTTTAAAATTTTTTTTCGTCTTTTTAATCTGTGATTTTTCAAGAAAGAATAATCACTCTGTGACTTCTAACAATTGTGTTACGTCAAATGGTCGAAACAAATCTAGGGATTTTGCTAAAAAATCAGAAATTACGTTTAAAAATATCACATGAACTTGATTTAAAAGACTTTTTTCCCAATCTATCCGATGGTGCAAACAGTAAAATTCCGAGCATTTTAGGTTGTTCATTAATCTAAAAGATTAAAAAAATTGCGGAAAAAAGAATACTCAAGCATAATCTCCTCATCATTATAACTTTCAGCTTTAGAGAAGAGAAGATCCGAAGTTAGTTAATTCTAGAATCAGAGAATTAGAGAATGGAGGGGTCAGTGACAGTTTTCGTAGACGACAGATTTCACAATTTAGAAAGGAAGAGGAAGGAATATCTGAAACCTTCATCACAGGGTTACAGCATCAAGGGTGGTCCAAAACATTAAATGATTAGTTGGACTGGAATTTACATACGCCCAGTGAGACCATAAATTGGAAGACAGAAAAGACCACCAGACTGTCAACCCATCCTAAGACACCCCATTATCAGCCCATCCGAGACCCCGGACTGTCAACCCGTCGAGGCGGCTGGCCTGTCAAACGTCCAAGAATTTGATGTACTTTTCCAAATTTAAAATGCTTATCATGCTTTAGGTATTACACATAAAAAAAAGATTGTGAAAATACATTTTAAGGTAAAGAATACAATATAGTAGCGTAGCATTGATAGTAATACGCAACAGTCTCAACTTAATTTGATTATGCCACAAAATATTCATGCTAACATTACTGAACGTTGACCGACAGAATCTCAGATCATTTCTGTTTAATTCGCTTGTGGTAAAATTTTTCGAAACAAATAAATTAAAAGAGTTTAGCGACAATGCGTAGCTTGAAAACAAGATATACTAAATATAGGAATACTAAATATAAGAATATTGCATTTAAATGAATGATGCCAACAGAAGACACTGACGCATAAGTAGTTTACTTGAAAATTGCTCGGCGAGTGTTGTTGACGGTTGCAAGTGTTTAAATACAGAATGTGTTTTTAATTCTTCACAGAATGTTTAAATACAGAATGTGTTTATACATTTTAAGAATGAGTTCAGGGTCGTTTAATTAATGCAAGCGTCTGCATCATGATGATCAAAATTTCCTTCTTTGCCTTGGTGTCCTTTATGTGGGTGTTTTTTGTGTTGATAAAGTTTCATTCTTTGAAAGTCACTGAGATAAAGAAATGGAATTTCTTCTGTAAATTCTGTCAAGTATAAAACTTTCTCTTGATAGTACGTTCAGTTTATATTAAAATTTTTTTCACCCTTCACATTTTTAATTTCTTGTTGTAAGAGAATTCTGCGACAGTCATAAACCCTTTACTGAAACTTTCTTAGCATTGACAGAATAAATTTGTACAATGTTTTCGCTTCGTTTTCGATAATAAATAGACCTTATCCTGTAGCAGGCACTTAGGTAAACTCATGCTTCAGCCAAGGTCATAATGTGTTTCCATTTATCTCCTGCTAAATAGTTTTCATACAGGACTCTACGAATTATTCTGCGTTGACTCGGCAAAAGCTATTGAACAATTTATTTTTTAGTTTCTTTTATAAGTCGTAAATTTATAAGGTATTTCTCCCACTTCCCTAGCGTGCCTTCGTGGTGTAACGGTAGCACGCTGGGCCGGTATTCCAGAGGTCCGTGGTTCGATTCCCGGCGAAGGTGGTTGCATATTTTTCATCTTTTCTGCTTCCAATTAACATAACGACTCTACAAGTGGCACCCGAACTAAAAGGGTTGTGGATGATGATTCTCCGCACACAGGATTTGACGACTAGGTCCTCTAAAACCCTAGTCGCCCTTTAAAAAGGGGAGTATATAAGGTATTTCTCCCACTTCCCTAGCGTGCCTTCGTGGTGTAACAGTAGCACGCTGGGCCGGTATTGCAGAGATCTTTTCTGCTTCCAAAAATCCTAATGACTCTATAAATTTAGGTTTATTATTTTATTTATTGTTGCCATAGATGTATTTAAATACTTTTCAAGTTTATTTCTGCGTCGAAGGATTTTCTTTTGTCACCAAGCATCTAACTTTAGATACATTAGAAACAGTGTGTACCTTTTACGAGTATTCGCTTGGAGTCTTCTTTCCATGCAGAAATAATGATTGACTCTTTTCCCCTTTCAATTAATTTTGTTGCTTATTTTTCAGTTGGAAATTTTAACACCATGCATTTCCCATTTTTTAATTATGGAAAACGAATATTTCTTTTCGGATAGCACAAACGAAAATCCTTGAATCCATAGCTTGTTTACATGTGACAATTTGAAAGAAGATTAAATTTAAAAGTAGCAGACGATATTTCTCATTTCGAATAATAAGCTGTTGTCAGAAATTTTTACTCTAAACTAGCCGCTACGCGGCCAGCCTTTGTCTGGCCTTTAAATGTACCGGGAAAATGCCTAAAAGGAACACCAAACATTAAATTTAAAAACTGCACAGAATTTTACCCTACAGAACAACTTTACCAAAAAAAAAAAAAAAAAAATCAATAAAAATGTATTACATATAAGAAAAATTACAACGAAATAAGCAATATCACTTACAAATATTAATTATCCTAATAAATAAATTTACCAACTTCCCGTTGCCTTCTCTCGACAAACGTACCGTATCTAAAAGAAACATTAAATTTAAAAACTGCACAGAATTATCGCCCTCATTTTTTCGAGTGGCAACAGTGCTGATATCAGCAACAATGGCAACAGTGATATATCAGCAACAAGGGCTACGTGCCATTAATGCTGATATAATGGGAGAGAATTATCCATTTGATGCGATTTAATCAAAAAACATAAAAGAAAAAAGATCTCATTCGAATTTTGAAAAAAAAAAGACGCTTCGAGGTCTAGATGCACCTTATGTACCAAATTTCGTAGCCCTGGGCCTATCAGCTCACGCGCAAAGCACGAACGAAAGACACACACACACAGACTCTTCATTTTATTATTTGTAGACATTATTAATTGGGATTGGCTCTTTTTTTTTCATTCTTTATCTAAATCCTTCTAAAAATGTGGGAACATCCTCTATATACTATAATACTTTAGCTTTTATAATACAGAAAGGCATTAGCACTAGATGGAAATAATGAATTTTTGTAAAGGTTCAGAATAAAATCTGCAAAGCTTAACACTAGTAAATCCAGTTAAGTCATTTGAAGCTGGATTTAGCAAGAGGATTAAAAATGCCCTTACGTTTAGTTACCCTTACGTCACGTTAAATAAGTGTGTGGTTATTCTTACATTAAGTAACTCTTTTAGTACTTGCTAATTCTAAAGTTGTTGAAAACTTAGTCATAATCCCAAAACAAATATCTCTGCCTGAGATTTAAACTGACTATTTTAGCATCGGTTTTTCTTGAACTTGAAGCAAATGAATTTAGTAATAAATATTTGTAAAATGTGAATTTACGTAAATAATAAGCTCTAGTTTAAGGCACAGCTATATGTGAGCACTAAAACAGATTATTTTCTTCGGATTTTTGCCCAACAGCGGCAGCGGTAAAATGGATTAACACTAGTAGTTCGATCAAGGTTAAAATCTCGGTACTCTGGCTGGCTCCATGGAAGTTTTCGTGGTTTCTTTCATGTATGGCATAAATACAAGACAGTTTCCCTTAAAAAGTCTTCCATGAAAGCTTACAGCCCTCGCATGCTTTGTCATAATTAAATAAAAAGAATCGGATTTTAGAATTTAAAGAAGCACTAATAGGAAATAAACCGTTAAAGAAATTAAGCTTGAAGTATGTGTCCCCCCTCGTCCTACTTAAAATCAACAACTTAAATATTATCAGTTTCAAAATAAGAATTGGAGCCAATCTGTAAACTTCATGTCCATTACTTCTAAACACATCGCAAAAACTGGAAGTTATTTGGAAATTAAACCCAAAATTTTAACTACGTTGGACGTAAAATTAACTTGAAAGCATTGGAAAAAGCGAGAGTGACCAATTTTCATTTATTTTCTACATATTGCTTTTCATTAAGCTATGTTTCAGAAACCAGTATAGTAAGTTTAGATATCAATTGCTTTTTTATTTCTAATGTCAGCTTAAAACTTCCTCTCAATACAGATCGAATTTCTTTATTGCTTTACGATCGATACATTTTTACGATTATACCTTTCTCTCTCCTCCTTTATTCTCCCCGCATTCAGAACAACAGTCTACGATAAGCCGTAAGAATGCTTTTAATGCTTTCTGATTATCCGCACTTCCACAAAAAGTCGCCACTGAATTATCGGCTTTATGAATCGAAGAAAAACATTTGTTTGGCTTCTTGACGGCTCTTAAGTTGTAGTCTCTTTTTAAATAATATAAAAAGAAGCATATTTACGAAAAACAATTATTTTAATTAATTTTAATAAAAATAATTAACAAAAATTTTAATAAAAAATAAACTGATCGGTGAAATGACGGTTAAACATAAACTATGCAAATCTGTGTTGATTTCAAGACTCGTGTAGTACGCACATATGTGGAATATAAATACACACGAAAATGTGGCAAAAACACAGAAATTCTACAGGGTATGGGAATTGAAACAGGGTATTTGATAATCAGAAAATATCATGTTTTTTAGTTTGCATGTAGTTGAAAGGGGCAGAGTATGCACTCCACATGCTATCCTAGTCCACAGTTTTCACACTGAACTTTGAAAGTTAAGCTACTGGTTAACTTTCAAAGTCTTACTTAGGTTACCTAAGTTTTAAGTCTTACTTAAGTCAAAACTTAAGTTAATTGGTTAAGTGGTTAATTAATTACGACAAAGCAGACGATGGTTTGGTTTATTTATTATGGCCAAGCGTACGAGGGCCATCTACCTAAGAGAAGGGAGTCCTTCGTGGAGGGTTATTTTAATGGAAACTGGCTCATATTTATGTTACAGGCGGGGAAAGCCATGAAAACGTCCATGCAGCCAGCCTGATCGCCTGAAATCGAACCCATGTGGAACTACCAGCTCTCAGCGACTTCAAATTTCGTCCGCTGGTGAGCCTAGCAAAATACACGAACTTATCTGTTCGTTTGGATTTTTTTAAAGGAAACTGACTTGTATTCACGTTACACATGGGAAAAACGAGGAAAATGAACCATGCAGCCAGTTTGTTCGCTTGAGTTCGAACCTGGGTCGAACTACCAGCATTCAGCGATTTTAAAAGCTCACTCACTATTGAGGTAGATTTTTCTAATACAAATTTTGGGTTTTCTTTTCCATTATAGGACATCATGCGCCAAACAATTCTTCCTAGAAGGATATAAGCTCCAGTTTAATACATTCTGTGCGAATTTGTATTTTTTGTCATTAGCTCATTTCGCTCATGGTACAATGTCTCTAAGCATTAGAAATACGTCACTTAAATTGCTTACTTAAATAACCAAAGGAAAAAAAATGTAAAGAAACACTTTAAATTATTATTATGATTATCATTTTCCTTAATAGGCAATACTTACTTTGAAAAAAAAAAAAAAAGCGCTGTCATACGAAGTAAAAATAACACATTTACACTGCTGGGCCATTAAAATTGCAACTCCATAAAGGAAAGCAAATAAAAAAAAATATTTATTGTACGTAACCAGTATGGCATGATGGCAAAATGATTAAATTTGTAAGCAGTTTGTGGGTTTACATGTTTGCGAAATTAGTAGAAACAGCTGCCAATCCTGATAGCTAAAAGGGCTCTTACCCCATTAGGAATGGAGTCGAATTGGGCTTGGATGCCAGAAACGGGCAACTCATTTAATGTTGCTTTAAGTCTATGCCACACTTCATCAACCTTATTAGCTGGAGAGGGGTGGCGGGCCAGTCTCTCAGCAACCCATGACTAGATATTTTCAATGGGTGACAGATCTGGAGATCGTGCAGGCCACGGCAGTAATCGAATACCCTGTGTATAGAGGAAGGTCAGAACACGACGTGCAACATGTGGTCTTGCATTATCTTGTTGGAAGATAGCCTTTGGCAGGCCTCGAAGAAACGGCACGACCTAGGATGTCAGAAATGAACCGATTTGCTTTTTAATTACCCTCGATCCGAACTAGAGATGTGCGTATCATGTACCCAATGGCTACCCAAACCATCACACCAAATGCAGGGTTCCTATGCCGATATCGAATGCAAGCAGGTGACGTGTAGTCTCCTCGGAGCCTCTAGACACGTATATGGCCATCAGAATATTGCACGCAAAACCGGGATTCGTCTGAAAAGACGACATTGCGACTCCTGTATTCAGCTTTGTCGGTCGACGCACCGAGTCGCTATCTCTCTCTATGTTGCATTGTCATGGCAAGCCGAAGTAATGGTCCACGTGCTGATAGTCTACGCTGCTGCAAACATCGACGCACCCTACGAGCGGATACTGGGCGTGCTGGAAACATGCCTTCCTGAAAAATGATCCGTGATGTGGTTGAACTGTTTTGCCTGGCTGACATCACAATATGTCTGTCCTCTCGGGCGTTATTCATGGGAGTGCTTTGAGATCCTGCATGCCGTTCAGTATGACCCTCAGCAAACCACTGATTAAATATTCGCGTGACAGTGGATAGATGTCAACCAGTGCGACGGGCGATATCACGAAACGATAATCCATACTCTCGATAGGCAACGATCCTGGCTCTATCGAATTCCGAAACTTGCTGGTAAGCATTTCTTCATATTATTCGAGACATAACACGATACTCAGAGTAAACTCCGACCTTACAAAGAGCTTTCCGAATAAGAAATCCTCTACAAAACGCTTTTTTAAGCAGTGGTTCAGATGTAGTTTCTCCTTCCTGAGTCGTCTAAATGCGCTCTGATATACTAATCATTTGCATATACCAACCTTTTCTTCCTTTCATGTGATTTTGACATTTCTCAGATCATTCCATCCTGGTGTTGCAATTATAATATCCTGCAGTGTAATTTAACACTGACCAATAGGCAAAGTTTGCGCTTATATCTTTGTGTAGAAAACTCCTTAAGAGTTATCGTCCAAACCGGTTTCTTCTATGCGTTACACTTATCGAAAACTGTGGAAAACCAATGCAGCTGGTCCACTGACTTGGAATCAAATCTGAGATATTCAACGAGACCACTAAATATCCACAAGATATCCAATAGATCCGGCATTTTCAACCGGTGGTACGCAAGAGAAAAATAGGAGGTACGCCAAAAAACAAAATATTAAATACGAAATTAGAAAAAAAAATCGTGAATAAAAAGGGAAATTGATAGAAATTTCCTGTAATCGAACTGTAACTGAAGATTTCAAAAATAACATACTTGTTAACTTTTAGCTTAATCGAAAAAAATAATTTAAAGACATTTTAAAATAAAGCTATTAAAATTTTATTGCCTTTTTGCACAATCTCTTTATGTAAACAAGGATTTTCTTCCATGTTATGTTTGAAAAATGAATGCAGAACAAAATTAAAAGTGGACACTAATTTACGATAAAAACTAAGTGAAATAAGATCAGACATAAAGTGAAATAAGACATTGATCTCTCTTAAACAGGTCCTAATTTTACACTAATTTTAAAGTATTATGACTTAAATTTTGATAATTAAAATGATAATCAATTTTCAGTCTAATATTTTTTATGTGTGCATATTTAATACAGATAGCCAATAGGTTGTACAAATGGCAAAACATATATTTATTTTAATATTTCTATCGAGAGATTGAAAAACAGTACTAAGTTTTTCAATTTTTGTTTATTAGCTCACTAATGAGTCAACCAAAGTGAAATAGTTCTGATGTCATAATACGTATTAGTAATAAAACTTTACAAATCTTAACAAACGTAAATTTTAATGATCAATTTTTTCTCATTACATCATCTAGTAACAGTTCTTTAAACGATTTGCAGTAACTGAAGCATTTCTATTCAGATACATTTACGGATTTAATAATGATATGCCTAGCTTTTACCTCTTTTGCTTTCAAGTTTACACTGCCTTGACTACTGGTATTACTTATAATATCGCCTCAACCGCAGATAGAAAATCACAGATTTGAGATGGCTAAATTCTCTAATATAAGTAATAGTTGTCCGATGTATAAATAACTTACCCAGCTTCTTCTTGTCAGTTTTCTTTTCACGGTAACAAGAAACAAAAGAAATGCGTCTGTGCGGGCCAAAAGGGGAGGCAACCTAATTTATCCGCAAAATGGACAGCCCGAGAAAGTATCGCCTCGTGAAAGAGCAGTGGGCATGCCAGCTTGTCTACAACCTGTTGCTTCCAGCCACTCAATTATCCAACTGTCGAGCTGACGGAAAATTGCTTCGCGAACGCTTTTGTTTGCGCGGATAAAAGAGTCAACTTCAATAGGTTTTCTTCCATCTATTTTGCTTAAGCGTCTCTAACGAGGGGATGTAAGCTTATTACCTTAAAAGATTAAACGAAAGTATCGACTCTTGAATCAGTTTAGAACCGTTTTCATGCAGAGACTTATATGAAAATCTCTATTTTGTGGAATTTTGAATGTAGCGAAATCACAAAATAGCAATTTTGAAGCTTTTGTCTTTTCTGAAAACCAATTTAAAGCGTTTTTAATTATCGAGAGTTATCGCGTTTATTTTAGATAAATATTTAAAAGTACTGAATCACATATAAGGATTTTTTTTTTATAAATGATAAGGCCATAGCTATTTTAATTTACAATTTTGATCAGTAACACTTGAATGTCAACAAAAATACAATGAAATAATGTAATATTAGAGATAGTTTGTCATTTTTCGAATTTCTTTTCAATTTATTATTATTATGCTTAGAGACTTAAATAATAACGAAGGTAAATCAGTTTGCTATATACAAAATATATGTCAATATACGTGTCTTCAATTTATTGCTTAGAACGTAGTTATTAGCTTAGTCAGGCAAAGAAAACTTTCAATATACGTATTTAGCAACAACGTAAAACAGCACTGGGGACCACCAGCGGCCGACGATAAAGTCGCTGAACACTGGTAGTTCGGTCAAGGGCTCGAATTCCGGCGAACGGACTGGCTGCACAGGCATTTTCGTGGTTTTCCATATTTGTAACGCCTATAACGAGCCAGTTTCCCTTTCAAGAAGGCATCCTCCCCTCAGGCAGATAGCCCTTGAGTGCTTTGCCATAATCAAATACGCAAAATCAAACAAAAAATTGCCAACATTGCCTTTCTTCAAACAAATAGCAATGCCAGTAGATTATCACACAAATTATAATAGTTATTTTACATATACAGTAATAAAATCGACTCTGTTTTTTAAGTTTTCATTTATAATGTTTAAAAATAATGCGATTATTGTTTTTAATAAAAATGCTTATCATAATAAAATATCTCTAACGTAGAATAGCAACTGACATGATTATGTTTCTATTTATAGTTCATTTTATCTATCAAAAATGAACATTACATCGGTTATGGCCTTTAAATTTCGGAAAAATTTTTTATACTTAATTGAAAAGCTTGAGCGTTTATTAACGCGTCTACTCAAAAACCGCAGAACAAGTCACTCTTTCCTAAAGAGAGAATGAAGTTACTCACACTGAGAAACGGAAAATGTGTAATTATATAAGGTATTATCTTCATGACCCTGACCCAACAAAAGCTAAATGGTGAAGCAGACATAATACATATTTTTGCATCATTTGCAACATTTGATAAGCATTCGTAATCGATACAGTATTATCAGTGCAGTGAAGCTTTCGTCGAATATGACATTACACTGAAGGTAAAAGATTTTATACAAAATCTAATTTTTTGCAAACATAAGCAAAACATCACAAAAATTAAGTTATCTTGAAGATTAGAAAAATGTCTGTTTAAAAGTGTTTAACAGCGAATTATACTTATTTAATCGAGTGAGAATTACATATTATGTGTAATGAAATATTTTAAAATACACATCAAATTATACAGCATCGTCTGGACATAAAATAAAACATAATGATAGCCGAAAGTAAAAATTACACTGTTGTTGCAGTAATACGTCGTATACCAAAAATGCCTATTTTTGACGTCCGATTTTTTGAAGTATATCAAAAACGCCCATTTTAAAATTAAAATGCCATTTAATGATATCTAACCTCTTGCAAAACATCGTTTGCGCGCAGAGCTTAAATTGCTCTGAAGCCCAATAAACCTCGGTTTCGGTACTTTTGGTAAATCGTAATTTTAATCGGAGTGCAAAGAAAAGGTTTGGCTTGGTTTATTTGATCATAGGAAAGCACTCAAGGGTTATCTTCCTAAGGGAAAGGATGCCTATATGGAGGACTTTCTAAAGAAAACTGGCTCGTATACACGTTATACATTCGGAAAACCACGAAACCGCCCAGAGAAGCCAGCCTTTTCGCCAGGATTCGAACCTTGGACCGAAAAACCAGTGTTCAGCGATTTTACCGCTCGGTCATTGGTGAGCAGTGCAAACAAAATAGCTCCGGCTCTTCTTTTATGTACGTAAACCTCAACATCAGGTGATAAATTTTATTTTGATAATAAATGTGCCTTAAAAATCGATTCTAACTTTTGAATGCTTGCCTGTCTTTCCTAGGCGGACAAACACTTTGACAGAAGTTGAGACTGCTAAGGAAAGAAAAACTTCCAAACACATGTCAAAAGCTTATTCCTCAGAAGCGTAATGAACTAACGAGAACGGGTAAATATTTGGGTTTCTAAAAGAAAAAAAAAAAAAAAAAACACCTAAATACACCTAAAACACATATAATACAGTAGGTTTTTAGTTTTCAAGAGGCTTGCAATTCGGCCACCTTGTGTTAAGCAATTTTGTCTACCACTCCAAAAATGTCTGGTAATGTTTCTTATAAACATTACATTACACACGAACAAAACTTATTCAAAAAAAAAAAAAAATCTCTGAATTTTTTAATTGCTGTATTGTCAGATATAAAAAAGTACTTTTTAAATTTAATGTATTGCTAGACAATGACGAATTTGTGAGACGGGAAAGTCACCTCGTCAAAATTTCGAGGCTCTTTGATTTTACGAATTGGATAGTTTATTATTTTCCTTTTGATATGGTTTTCTTTGGCTGCGGAAAAGGATCTGGTGCCTCTTGGAACATGGGGCCCCTCTTCATTGCTACTGGCGTGATCCTATAAATCTTCCTCTGTTGCTAGATGCCGGAAATTCATTGCCTGATGTAACAGAAAGTAAGAAAAAATTTTGCATTTTTATTGTCTATATGTCATACTTCAGTGGTGCTAAACTATAACATATTTTAAATGTTTGTAGAGTCTTTAGGATTTTTTTGAAGCAGGAGATGAGAAAAATGAGCAATGCCCTCGCGGGACTCGAACCACGTACCTCTCGAGTTCGTGTCGAGCGTGCTGACCACTACATCACGAAGGCATGCTAAGAAGGCGGGAGAAATATCTTATATACCCCCTTTTAAACGGGGACTGGGGTTTTAGGAGACCCAATCGCCAAATCCTGGTGGTAAAGAATCATCATTCACCACCTTTTACTTCGGGCGCCACTGTAGAGTCATTAGGATTTTTTTTTGGAGCAGAAGATGAGAAAAATGAGCAATGCTCTTGCCGGGACTCAAACCACGGGCCTCTCGAATTCGCGTCGAGCGTGCTGACCACTACACCACGAAAGCAAGCTAAGAAGGCGGGAGAAATACCTTATATGTTAAACCGGAATTTGAAGAACCTTATCGCAAGTTTTACATTCTATCTTTATGACATCAGAATTTTCTGAGTAATTGTGCATATACAGATGACGTTTATACGTTTTCAGAACGATTTCGATGAAGAACTTTTTTTAAAAAAAAAGGCCCTGATTCGAATTCCGGCAAGGGCATTGCTCATTTTTCATGGCTTCTGTTTCAAAAATACCTAATGACTCTACAGTGGCGCCCGAACTGAAAGGTGGTGGGTAATGATTCTTTATCATCAGGATTTGGCGAATGGGTCCATTAATTACCAGTCGCCCTTTAAAAAGGGGCGCATATTAGGTATTTTCCCCCTCCTTTATGCATGTTTTCGAGATGAAACGGTAGCACAGTCGGCGCTTATTCGAGAGGTCCAGGTTAGAATTTCGGCGAGGGCATTGCACATTTTTCATGTCTGCTGCTTCAAAAAAGGCCTAACGACACAATTTGCAAAATCCTGTATGAAAACTATTTAGCTGAAGATAAATGGAAATACATTATGACCCTTGACGAAGCATGAATTTACCTAAATGTTTGCAACAAAAAAGGGTCCATTAATTATAGAAAACGTATAGAAAAAAAAATTGTGCGAACTTAGGAAACTTTCATAAATGCAAAGAAAGCTTCTGTAAGGGGTTTATAATTGTCGCATGATTCTCTTACAATCGGAAATTAAAAATGAGAAGTGTGAAAAAAAATGTTAAAATCAACTCAACACACCATCAAGAGAAACTTTTACGTCTGATATTTATAGAAGAAATTCCATTTGTTTATCCCCAATGACCTTTCAAAGAGTGAAACTTCATCAAGACAAAACAACCAGTCGAAAAGTACCACTGCGTTCCTTGAAAAAAACAAAGACTAATACAGAGACCCACGTTCAACCTACTAAATATACATATACATATATACCTTTTTAACGTATTCTTATGAAGTTCTCTGACCCTTTACTCATAGACTGTTGTGCCTTTGGACTCGAAAAAAGCTCTTTCTAAGTGCAAGCGTACCACGATTGATAATCTCTGGGAAGTAGTAGAAGAGAAACAGAAATTAGTACTCTTGCAAATTTTATGGAAGGCCGTTTCTATCATGGAAATCATAATGCGATCTTATAATACAAAAAAAAAAAAAAAAAAAAGAAAAAAAAAAAAAAAAAAACTTATTACTAGAGCATTTAAAAAAATACTCTTTACGTTTTAAACATGAATAAGACGCTGCTCCCGAAATGGTTCTAAAAATGTGTAAACATTCCTTACATAACTTTTGTTTTTCGATGGCAGGCACTTGCCTATGCCGGCATCGGACTCTACTACAGCCAGATGTGGTGGTCTCTTTATTATAGAGGCACCTAATAGGTAGGCCACCTTTGCCTCCTATGAAGGAAAAGACAATGTTTACATCCCTGCCTTCTCTGGGATTCGAACCCGGGCCCTCCGGCATCGCAGTGAGGCGACCCTAACCACTATACCGTCCGGGCGGCTCCTCATATAATGTGAGATAAAGAAAATGTTAACTATAACGTGAGATAAAGAAAATGTTAACTAAAATTCAAATTTTAATTTGTAATAGCCCCTTAAGTTTTCTATTCAATTTGTGTATTTCCTCTTCCTGTCCGAAAATTAGTAACATGCTATAGCAAAATCTTTAGAAATTGCGACATTTCAAAGAATAATCCTTATTATATATTTCTTATGTAACCATAATGACTCAGATACATAACGCATTTATAATATTAAATATTATATATTAATAATATTAAAGTCTGCGAATTGAAACCTAAATTAGGCAATAGGAATGAAGTCAAACTTAAATGTACTATTGTAGTCAAACTTAAACTGTACTATTGTAGTCAAACCGTCATGTTGATATCTGCACATTTATACTTTCTCGCTGGCCTTCTGTACTAACCTGTCGCCGCTTGCCTTTCCTCCATCGAAAGTCTTGTCATAAAAAAAGAGAAAAGTAAAGCAGAAATGTAATTGATTAAAACGACAGCGCAGAATTTAACTGCGTTTGGATCAAGGCGTTTGCCTACCGTAACGGCCGTGTCAAACCAGATCCGACTACATTAAAAACATTTTGTAAAATTAGCAAATATCCTCAGGTATTTTTGATTAAAATTTTAAGTTCAAAATTACCCATGTCATAAACTGATAACGGTGCAGAACTTACCATGAATAGAAAACATTAAAATTAAAATAGCACAAAATTTATACGGCATTCTGTAAGTTTGAACACTTTTTCGAAATTCATACAAACTGGCATTTCAAAGAACGGCTTGTGCACAATGAATTACCACACAGAATAAGAATAAAGATATAAATATTAGAATATATAGAATACTATAGAATTATAGAATATATAGAATAAAGGCATAATAACTTTTAGTTCAAATATTCATTGATGAAAGGTTTACGTGTTTAGATTATGCAGAGCACTCGAGGGCTATCCGCCTAAGGAAGAGATGCTTTCGTTAATGACTTCTTTTTCACGTTACACGTAGTAAAGCACGAAATCTCCCATGCAGCCAGCCCGTTCACCGGGATTCGAACGTCGCATCAAACTACCCATATTCATTGCTTTTCCGCTCGCCGTTGGGGGGGGGCACTACCAGCAAAAGGGGCTAATCTTATCAACCATAAGAGCGGAATAGGAAAAACTAAGCTTATACAACACTGATTCTCTTAACACTAGTGAGAATATTACAACACTACCACAATGTAGCAATCCATCAGAAATTCTCAACTGCACTTCTTTTAAAAAAGTTCCACAGTAGCCTAAAAATCAACACCGCTGAATACTAGTTGTTCGGGCCAGGTTCGAACGAGCTGCCTTGAATGCTTAAACTTTCAGGCTTTTTCCCCATGTGTAATGTGAATACGAGCCAGTTTCCCTTATAAAGTCCTCCGCGAAGAAATCGCTTATCTGGGAAGATAGCCCTCGTGTGCATTGTTATATTCAAATAATTTAACCAACAATTTACCCTTTTTTAAAGAATTCAATTTATGAAGTTTTAGATTATTATCAGTACAGCGCCATCTATTAGTGAAAGCTTGAACTGAAATGTATCTTAAGTTTGAAAAAATCTGCCTTTGTGATAGGCCTTCCTTAGCAAATCATATACCAATAAGCAAATTTATTTGTAAAATTTGATCATATTTATTGAAGTAAAAATAACTGTTGAATTGGAAAATTTTTAAAGTATGCTACATTTCGTGCGTGACTCGTCAAATCCTCATTCAGTGGAAATGTGTAGATTTCTCACAGCTTCCTTATGAATGAAAAAAGAAGAAATACTGCTTAATCGTTCATTGAATTTAATTTTATGAAATACACCTCTACTATGCGAGATGGTTTAAACCTAATGCACTAAATAAAACATTTGATAAAATCAATTTCTTCAATTCAAACTTCTCTTCTTAAATCAGCTCAGCAGTGAAAATCATTCCATTTCGTTCAGAGTTATCTTTCATATTTTGTTTACCATATCCACAAGAAAATATAAACCACAAGAAAATCTACAATAAAGAAACTTAATTTTTGCTTTTAAGACAGGGCCAGGTTAATCGAGAGATGACTTTATTTAATATTTTACTTATTTTAATATGCGCAGTTCTTGCACGTAAAATTACCGTATTTTTTTTATTATAATTAAATTAAAATTATCGTATTTCAAGTAAAATTTCAAGCGCTGAACACAACCTCCTGTATTATCGGCGTTTCACATAATTCCATTAGGCTTCGGAATGCACTGTCTTTTGATACGAATCTCCTGCAATATTTTAGAAGCTTGTTACATTCAAGTAGTTTTCCATTTCAGAAAGAATTATTACTCTAAAGGGGCAATTTGCCCAGAAGGATTATTAATTTCGTTTTGACATTTTGCGTTGGTTCACTATAAATGTCGGTTCACTTTTCAAATTGTTTCCACCAAATATTATCGCCCTGTATTATATTTAAAGAAATTATATAATGAAGAATTTGCATAAATGTATGTATGTTTCTCTCATTGTGATAAAACGACGGTAGCTAGAACCTTCAAATTTTGAATAACGTACGTTTGAACCTGAGTATGGGCATCTGAAAGCCCAAATTTGGAATTTGTTTTATTTTCTATTTCATATTTTGTAAAACTTTAACGAACTCGGCCGAATTGATTAACAAACTCAGCCTTTTAAAAGCGAGCAATGGCCCTCTACGGGGAAAAATAAAAACCTGTCTATCTCCAACGCCGCGAGACTGTGTATCGGAAATTCTAAAGATATACGCATTTAAAAATTATTTCGTGATATTGCTGTTGAACTGAATTTTATGGTTTAAGTGCGAAGAACGTGATATTTAATAAATAAAGGTAACACACAAAACGTTAAAAAAACACCCCTTTGGACGTAATTTAAAATCTGAAACCTTTCAGATTTTTTTTTTTCCTCCCGTACAGTTTTTGCCATTGCTCGTTTTGAAATCGTTGAGTTTGTTATCAAAAATTCATTGAAGTGTTACAAACTATGAAATCGATAGTAAAACAAATTTCAAATTCCTATTTCGGGCTTTCAGATGCCCATATTCGGTGGAAGATTACGCTATTCAAAGTTGGAGGGCTTTAGGTACCGTTGTTTTATCAAAATGCGAGAAACATACATTACATTTATGCAGAGTCTGAATTATTTACTTCCTTTAAATGTAACACAGGGCGATAATATTTGGTTGGCCAAATTTGATATTATATTAAAATATTATGATTTAATTAAATTTGATATTATATTAAAATATTATGATTTAATTACAAATTGAAATCTTATACAAATATGATATTATATTAATTAAATATTTAGTAAATAAAGGTAATACACAAAACGTTAAAAAAGTTTCAGATTTTACTTATTTATTTATTTATTTATTTATTTATTTTAATGTATTTCTTGATCACGGTAAAATATATCTAGATTATTTAAATTTTATTATAATAAGAGCCATAAGTTAAGGTATTTTCTTTACATTTCCTTGAATGCTTCACTTCCCGAATAAGTTCTTTTTTTAATGTTTATCAAAATACAATGTGTGGTCCTGAACGGACTCAGATTCCCGTATTTGTTTCCAGGATGTGCCGCTCTTGATTAATCTTTTGTGTTTCTGGCGGAAGGAAGGAAACCAATTACAAGAGGAAGTGCCTTTGTTTCTGGCAAACAATTAATTCTCTAGATATCACACCGCAGAGTAAAGAACAACAAAATTGGAAGCATTACCGGATTACAATGAAAGGTTTATTTACTTATTAAGTTTTTTTTATTTATTTATTCAGGATGATATCAAAGTTAATTAAATATTCATGATTCTGGCACTTAATATTAAGTTATTAGGTTTAACACTTATTAAACTTGCCGGTTTTGTACATTTAAATGCATTTTCTACTCTTGTAAATGGTCATGCGTACAGTTTATGAAACTTATCATCAGTCATAATGAGCATCGTTGTAAATTGATTTAAATTAGCAAGAAAAAGTCAAAAAAGAACAATATCTAGATAAATTTAACAATACTGCTTTGATCTGTACATTATAAGGTATTTTCTCCCTCCTCCTAGCATGCCTTCATGGTGTAACGGTAGCACACTCGGCGCGTATCCGAGAGGTCCAGACTCGAGTCCCGGCTAGGGCATTGCTAATTTTTCACTTCTCCTGCATTAAAAAAATATTGACTCTACAGTGGCGCCCGAACTCAAAGATGGAGGACAATAATTCGTCGTCACTATGATTTGGTGATTGGGTCCCCTTTCTCCCTCCGTCTAGTATGCCTTCGTGGTGTAATAGTAGCATACTTGGCATGTATTCGAGAAGTCAAGTTTCGAGTCCCAGCGAGGGCATTGCACATTTTTCATGTCTTTTACTTTAAAAATTCTAATGACTCTACAACATATTTATTGGTTCATTATGGTTAACATAGATTTTTTTTCTTTCGTCGAATAGGTTCGTTGGTTGATTATTTGAGTACGGCAAAGCAAAAGAAGAAAAGAAGGAGGGGAGAGCCTACGGGGAGAAATGCCTTCGTAGAGAACTTTATGAAAGAAACTGGCTCGTATTCACCAAGTAGTCGGATGGATACGTCAGCTTGTTGGAAGGAGAGAAAACCCCGATTTACAAAACTGGAGGCCTCCAGGTATAGCATGGTACGTAACCCCTCCTCTTAATTTTTCCAAAGTAGTGGCGGTTACCGATGCAAATTAGACTTCGTGTACAGTACGTTTCAAATAAAGTATTTCTTGAAATAATATTATAATTCAATACTTTTTATTCGAACGAAAAAACAAATTGTTATTTGAACAGAAAGTACGTTTTTATCTTTTTGAATGTATTGTTTTCATGGCTTCAGTTTAGTATGTGTTACATAAAATATAAACTTACATATTTCAAATCGAGATCTTATTTTCTTTTTCCATGAAAGAAACTGAAAAAAGGAAAACCTTAAAGAATTCTAACTGATTGTACTGCAAACCTTAATCAAGTTATAGACATAGACCAAAATAATGCAACTGAATTGTTTATCAATTCAGTAATCAGATATAGGAATGAAATGTAGACTTCAAAATTTCATATTCTTGTAAAAATGGAAAAATTAATTTCTTTTGATGGGTCATTGCGTAGTATTTATGCACGTACCATTATAAAAACTAATTTTAAAATTGTTTATAAAACTCATATGATTTCACTTATTGCAATTTTAAAAGAAAAAAAAAATGTGGTTCTTATTTATTCTGAATTTTTCAGTAATTTAAAAGGCCTGGAATCTTATTTTTAAAGAAAGGCATAAAAAATTAAAATTCGAAAATTAACATTTTATTTCTGCTTTAATTTAAAATTTTTGAAACCTAGATATGAAAAAATACATAATATTCTACATACTTTAAATATTATACGAGAATATGGGTGGTTCTTTGAAAGTACAGCCCCAGGCCATGTGCCCCATTTGCCCTACAGAAATCAGACCCTGGGAAGAAAGATACAGGATTAAACACATTCACTATAACGATCTTCATTCTGTTCCCCTTTTTTTCCTTTCTAACAGCTCATTCTAGAATTGGGACATTCGAGCCGTCGAATAATATCAATTTTGAAAACATTCGTTTCCTTCACCATTAGAATCCTAACCTAAAAAATCTTAAGGGAACACTATGTGACTTCCCTGCACAGCTTATTAAATATTATTTTTAGAACAAGAACGGAATGATGTTAAATATTAGATACTTACAATAGTAAAATTACATTAAATATTGTTAGACTAACTATATTTTTAAACTGTTATTATATATGTAATTAGGTTTCGTTATTTGCAGAAAATAAATTTTAATAAAATTTAACATTAAATTTGACTATAAAAAAGAAGGTGCGCGACTAGATGTTACGAAAGTCCCATATATAAACTTTCAACGTTCTACCGCTAATCGTTTTTGAGTTATGCGAGATGCATACATGTATGTAAGACAGATGCTACGAAAAATTCCTTTTGTATCCATTTCAAATCCATTTTGAAGAAAATAGTCCTTTATTTTGTTCGTACGTACATTGCACCGTGAAAGAGGATCGTATTTTGGCTTTTAAGCCCTTACGCGAGTTACGCTCCAACTCCAGAGGCGATCGCGGGAGGCCGAAAATCCCAAGGACCACCCTTATAATTATTTTATATATAGCGATAACGCAGCCCGAGACAGACTTGAGCATGACAGACTTGAGCATCCCGTCGAGTATGAACGGACTACCGTAGAAACGGTAGTTGTGTCCATTCTTACAACGCAAAAAGAAATCCGTCCAAATAGAATCGGAAAAGGTCGAAATGAATATTTCCTTCCGAAACTTTTCGCGATTACAATACTTTCTCTACTTCGTATAAGGAAGTAAAGAAGTAAAAATCTTTAAGATTTTAAATCAAAACTTTGGAAAATCAGTAGATGACTTTTTTAATGAATACCTAATAGGTGCTTTTATTTAAAAAACAATGCGAATGTTACAATTTCAGTGGCTTTGGATCATCAGTTTCACCTTGCGGAGTTGTCCTGTGTGTCACACCATTAATTTTCTAGAAAGAATTTATCATCCCATGCTTGTTTATTTGTGTTAATTTTAGAACAACCTCCCCTTTTCTATACAGACTACATGCATACATATTTCTAACAGGACATTTCTTATTTGATTTAAAAAAGTGCTTAAAAACAGTGCCATTGCTTAGGTATTTTTTATTAAATTATCTTGAGAAAATTAATCTTAAAATTCAGTTTTAATTTTATACTTTCACTGACTAAATTTCATTTGTACTTCGTAATAAGTATAGGCGTATTTTTAAGAAATATATTCTTATTTTTTTCTTTAAATGAAAATTTGATAGCTTGCTCTAATTGAAATCTTTTAATATTAAGTAATATTAATTAAAATGTTTCTTTTTCTTCTTATAATTACGTAAAGTGGAGGATTCTTTCAGTAGGTACAGTTATTTTCAGCTGCAATTTTTCGCCTCATTCCGGTAGTTAAACCTTTCAAGTATGGTTACTCTTTGCTCATGTTTTCAATCTACCCCTGTTCTGAAGTAAGCTAACTAAAATCTGACTATTTAACCATTGACTTGACTCACATACATACATATTTGACCACTGACTCACATACGGACGGTCATTTCAAGGTGATTTTGTTGCACTCGTACATCTTCTAGGCTTTTCTCTACGTAGAATGAAATTCTCTGAAACTCTTATGCTATTCCTTTTCTTTGTGTCCATTGCAAAAGTTTTCTAAATTCGGTTTTTTACTAAGAATTACTCATTCTAGAGCTCTTTACAAGACAAATTAGGTGCTTTTTACAGCCTTTTTTCGCTTTCTTTTCATCACATAAATTTTGTAAAATAAAAAGTAGCTTTACTGAGAATGATCATTTTAGCCTTGAAGAGTATGGATGTTATGAATGTGAGTATTCTCTTTACGGGTCCCTCTCCCCATGACTGCAGTGCCAAACTAAACATGCTCTGCTTCAAGATTTACCATGCACAGAAAAATTATTAAATTTTGAAAATATAGTTATTGATGAGCTAATATGCAATTTTATATAAATAAGATGACTAACTTAAAATCTTGACACCATACATGTAGCTCTACAGCATCATTGCATGCAACTATAACTTTCCTACCAACCGGTGTGTGTGTGAAGGAAGCCATAAGTAAGGAAAAAATGTGTGGGTTTTAAACAGTTTTACAGTTAGAATATTTGATTAGGCAAAGCACAAAGGGGCAACCTGTCTTAGAAGAGAAATGCCTTCGTAGAGGAGTAGGAAATTGACACGTATTTCCCTTTTCACATAGGGAAACCAACAAAAACAATATGCAGCTCCTGCGCTCGCGTGAATTCAAACCCGGGGGAAACTGCTAGCATTTAGCGGCCTTAACGGCTCAGCAACTGGTGGACGACAATTTTATAACCCTACAAAAATGCCGCTTTGTTAGCTTGCCATATCGTTGGACCAGGTTTTGAATCCTGGAAAAGTCTTGGATATTTATAAGTATCTGTGAGGTATGCTATCTCTTAAGATACTGATGAGCTGAAAGTCTCCAGAGGCTTGGTGGTAGGGAAAAAAAAGCCAAGAAACCCTCAGATCTGTCTACCGGGATGTTCTCTATCAGAACTGAAACGAAATTTCCCCGCCCTCTTAGGTATAAAAGTAGTCGCCACCTGCGGTGCATCTTGAGCAACGTTGTCGGTAATGAGATAGCTAAATGATCGATAGGTATGGCCATTTCCAACGAATTATTCTTGATGAAGAATGCATTAAAGTTGCAAGTGCCCGGCCGAAACATCTTTAAAAAATTTAAATTTCCAATAAAATATGCAATTAATGACACCAATCGATTCAGAATTTCGGGAGAATGGGACAATAAAAAATCAAAAATATTATGAAAAATATGCATCGTTAAGGAGCTAAAAAGACACAATAGGTATAAAAATATATAGCTGTATATCATACAAATAATAGCAAGAAGTACGAAGTTGAGTGAGTTTCTATGACCTCTTTTGAACCTTCACTCGTATTATCAGTAGACATATTAACTAAACTAAAGCCCTTAACAGCTTAAAACAGAGTTCTGTCTATAGAGAGCAAGTTACTCATTTATAAATCTATTTTGAGTCCCATGCTTTGTTATGTGTGTCTGGTCTGGACGCATTTGTACGCAAACTGTCCAGAACTGAGTTCTGCGGCAAATTTACGAACTCCTCCTGGTACATTCGTAAAAACAGAATACATGAGGAGTTAAAAATGGTACAATTGCGCGCATATTACTATCACATTTCTAGAAATGTTCACGAAAACCAAGAGAAAATTGACAATTCAGAAATCAAAATATGTAACAACGACTACAATAATCCTAAAAACTGTAAAAGGAGAAAACCCATTTTAAATGTCCGATTAACTGTATAATGTACTTGTATTGTGAGGTTTACCACTGTGTATTTGCAGTCAAAAAGTGAGTAACCTTAAGAACTAGTTAGCGAATAATCGCTTAAGTTCATGTGACAAGAAATAACAAGATGGAATGGTAACTAACCCTTTATTATTCCAATCAGATTTAACAGAACTCCGTCTTGGAGTGTACAATCAAAGCCGACACTTGGGCTTGAAGTTAAGAGGCTAAGAAGTAAACTAAAACTAATTTAAACTAAAGAGAGACGGCCGAAGTTATCATTCTAACCGAGTTGGCCCCTTAACTCTAACTGACTGCGAAGCTATCAAGGGCCTGAGTACGGCCGAGCGTAATAACTGCTTTGAGAGAGAGTAGCCAAAAAGGCGAACGCTCGCTAATCAGAAACTCTGATTCTCTCTCGCTAAGACCAAAGAACTTCGCGGTTAAATATCACTCCTTCTCATTAAGTACTCAGACGTGATTCTAAAACTACGTTCTGGCCGGAAGTCGTAAGTTGAAGTTACAGATTTGATAGGAAAGAAGTTTAACTGAAAATTAAAACTGTTAATAAAATTAAAATAACCTTACAGTATATATTCTGTATTTTTATTATTATCGTTGTTATGTATTACTATTAGCATTTTTGCAGCTGTACTCTTTTATATTTTAATTACTTTCGGGCTTTGTACCTTTAAATTTTGTTTCATACTATTGCCTCTCACCAGTTTCTTATCATCCTCACCAGCTCGACAGCTTTATTTTGAATTAGTCGCTACGCGGATAGCCTTCTTCTGGCTTATAAATGTGCCGGAAAATGCCTAAAGGGAACCCCAAACATTAAATTTAAAAACTGCACAGAATTTTTCTCTGCAGAAGAACTTTATCCCCCCCCGAACAAAAAATTCAATAAAAATATATTATATATAAAAAATCACAATGAAATAAGCAATATCCCTTAATACAAATATTATTTATCCTAATAAATAAATTAATCAACTTCCCGTTGCCTTCTCTCGACAAACGTCCAGTATCCAAGAGAAATATTAAATTTAAAAACTGCACAGAATTATCTCCCTCATTTTTCCGAGCGGCAACAGTGACATCAGCAACAATGGGAACAATGATATATCGCCATTGTTGCTGATATATTAGAAGAGAATTATCGATTTGATGCGATTTGATCAAAATAACATAAAATAAAAAAGATCTGATTCGAATTTTGAAAAAAACCGCTTCGAGGCTTAGATGCACCGTATGTACCAATTTTCTCTTGGTTTTCGTGAGCATTTCTAGAAATGTGATAGTAATATGCCCGCAATTGGACCATTTTTAACTCCTTATGTATTCTGTTATTACGAATGTACCAGGAGGAGTTCGTAAATTTAATAGATAAATTTTGTAGCCCTGGGCCTATCAGCTTACGCGCAGCACGAACGAAAAACACACACAGAGACAGACAACTCATCTTTATATATATATAGATAGAAAATCAGTTTTGAATTTTGTGCTTATCACTTGACATTTTTATTTAGAATATACGTATTATGAAAATTACAGTATCTGTTAAAATTCGTAAGACATATCGAGTTCGACTTATGGTAGGACCTCGAGGCGCAGAAACCCTGGTGTTTGATGTTATTCCAAAAACCTTCACATAAGATTTAAAATGCCTTAAATTATTTAACATTTACATCACTGTACAAAGTAAGAAAACAAGATAAAGGTTGTTGTTAAACGTTACTTCGGGCAGTATAATTTTAATTTAAGCCCGAATAATTTTAATTTACTCTATTACGAATAATTTTAATTTACACTATTCTTTAATTTTCTTTTCAGTAAAATCCCCAGGTAGGAAGGCATTTCTGACATATTCATGGACGATGAGGCGTGGGTAGAATATTTTCAGAAAACAACACTCCTTGTGATAATGGAACTTTAAATTCGATCTGAATCCTGAATTCTACTATCAAAGAATATCTCCGAAAATTCTATTGTGAGAGATATTTCCCCCGAGCAAAGGCTTCAATAAAGACGTCGACTGTTACCGAGACTCGAATTCTTGTACATCAAAAAACAAACCCATGAATACCCCAGAGAAGAGTGAAGGTGCAGGGAATGTTATTTGTTTCTTGTTGCTATGTTCTTGATACGTAGATGTTACTGATACGATTTCTCGCTCAGCTTCAAAAGTCGGTAGTTTGCCTGACACGCCAGACGGCAAAGAAAGAGAAGGATATGCAATATAAAGTGCATATATTATTATTCCATAGCCTGTTATTTGTCTCCTGTAGGGTCACGGAGGACTGACATAGCGGAAGCTCGCTGGAGACTCACACATGTATGTGCTCGATGATACGCGAGTCATACAAATGCCTCTCTTGGGGTGTCACGTGGACAAATTACAAACCCCTCAAACTCAGAGTTTGAGGGACTGTTAGCAAAATTTGTTTCACTGCAAGGCGCTCAGGTTTTCAACCGCTCATACAAAGTTCAGCATGTTCGGAACTTTAGCGATGCCTAATTATTGGACCAAATGTACAGTACAAAATGGATTTTCGCGTTATTGAATGTATTAAGGAATGAAAAAGTTGGATACAGTGATTCTGTAAACATGTTTAATGAGAAAAACTATATTATTAAAAAATTTACACATAGCTGAATTATGTTTAAACAGTTTTTACTTTGAAATCTTCATTACTTAAAATTGCGAGTTTAGTAAGTTATAATATCCGTTGTTCTATACATACTACAGGGAATTAAGGCCTGTCAAAAAATTTCTTTTATTTTTTATGTATCTATTTAAAATTGTTTCAACAAATGAAAAGAAATTATCAGTGTAAATAAGGTCTTATTAAATCACTTGAGTCATTTTAAATGTGCATGAGCTCTTCCTCGCATCTCTTTTGGGAACGGAACACCCTCTCCGAACATAAGGGAGGGTGTAGGAATTGGAAGAGAACATCAGATCAGAATGCATACCTAAAGGGCTACTGCCAACCAAATTACGTCATCATCATCAAGGCCGAGTTATCTGAATCACCAAGTAAAAATTATTCAGAACCGGCTACCAGCTTCGGTAATTCTTGGTAAGAACAGCCTGAGAGCACGGAGCAAAAGTGTTTGAAATTAGCTAAACGGAATATCCTATGAGATTTATAAAAAGGCTGTGTAAAAGCAATGCATTGAAAGTGAGCTCTGTTATGTCATCTACACATTTGACTGTATATGCTAATAATAAACTGCTTAAATTTCCTTTACCTCAAAGAACGTTGAAGGGAACAGCAACTAAACCTATGTAAGGCATGTAGTTCGAATGAAAGTACACAAAGAGCTCAGTGAATAAGTTAAAACTTAACAAAACAGATCCATAGCATATCTGTATATATTTGTGTCGTACAAGGAATAACACGACATGTTCCTTACACCATCATTATATTACCTAACGCAGCGACAAGCTGCTCGGAGGCAGGTCGTCTCACGTAATCTGTCATCAAACGTTCTTCCCTTCAGCGAATGTGATTCATGACTGTGAGCTTTGATTAAATTAATGCTCCCCGTACGTTAATTAATTGCTTTTGATCGAGCTAGTCTCATAAGAGCAGAGGCCAGCTTTTAACAAAATTGGGTCAATTGAAAATTTTATTCTCATTAGTAGCAAGAGTTAACTCCCTCTCCAACTGAATAACTGAATTCATAGCGACTGAGGAAGAATTTTTTTCGGTTTCCCAAATTAAGCTTTGCATACTTAAATTCTTGTTGTATAATTTCCAGATCTAAATTTGAAACTTCTAATTAATAGTAAGGATTAAATTCCAGTGTTTAAGGATCACTGTCTTTCACTCCTCCTTTCCAACTCTCTCCTGTTAAAAGGTATTTCTCCCGCCTTCTTAGCATCCCTTCGTGGTGTAGTGGTCAGCACCATCGACGGGTATTCGAGATGTCCGTGGTTCGATTCTCGGCGAGGGCGTTGCTCATTTTTCAAGTCTTCTGCTTCCCCCCCCCAAAAAAAATAAAACCTAATGTCTCTACAGTGGCGCCCGAACTAAAACGGGTGGTAGATGATGATTCTCCACACCCAGGATTTGGTGATAGGGTCTCCTGAAACCCCAGTCGCCCTTTAAAATGGGAAGTATATAAGGTATTTCTCCAGCCTTCTTAGCATGCCTTCATAGTGTATTTTTCAGCACGCTGGGCGCGTATTTCCAGAGGTCCGTGGTTTGATTCCCGGCGAAGGCGTTGTTCATTTTTCAATTTTCCTACTTCCAAAAAATACTTAATGTCTCTACAAGTGGCGCGCGAACTAAAAGGATGGTGGATAATGATTTTCCTCACTAGGATTTGGCGATTGGGTCCCCTAATCCCCAGTCGCCCTTTAAAAGGGGGACTATATAAGGCATTTCTCCCGCCTTCTTAGCATGCCTTCGTGGTGTAGTGGTCAGTACGCTCGAAGTATATTTAAGGGGTCTGTGATGGAAGAAATACCTTATAACTTTCCAGTTAGAACACTTACTGTATATCACCGTGAACCATTAATTCATTTTATTTTGAGATCCTAAACATCCAAAGATAATGGAGCACTGTAAAAGAAAAATGCTGAATTCATTTTGTATAATAGGAGTCATAATTATCCTATAATGCGTTACCTGAGAAATGAATTAAAGGTCCATATCGTATGCCTGTTTCTGCTTTTGGACTGTTGCCCGTATGAGACAGTACAAGGCGCCATCAGGCGCTTGCATTTCACAATGTCGACTCTTGTACTTACTCATCATATATTTTGTAAGCTGAAAATAATCTATCTTTTTTTATTTTAGAAATAAGTCGAGTCCTTAATCTAGAAAACTAAGCCAACGATACCGATAAGCGGATGCGAATGCTGGACTGTAATTCACGAGTGTGAGTATGACTCAATTTTATATAGAAAATAGCGATACTGCTATTCAGCATCTTTCCATTAAAAGAAATTTATTCAAAATTTTCAGTCCTTGAAAGTTTTCTTTCTGGTCTTTTAGGATAAGGTTCCCTTTGTCACGCCGATATATAAAAAATATCGCACAGTTTCATATAAATACATAAAATACAGCTTAAAATATCATGTATCATATAAAGCATCAGTTTTAGTATAAAAATTCTATCATATATTATTTAAAACTTCTATTTCCGTGAAACTCATATCAGGAAAAAACAACTGTAAGTACATGACACGATTTTTAGCTTAAAATTGAGAACCATATTGTTACAATTCAAAACAATGCTATTAAATTTTTTCTTTCATAGCGGGTCTTAGTTTGGACACTCGTATAATTTCTTATGGATTCTGTTGTAATCAAAGATTATTAAATTTTACGTGACAGGTTTTGTAAGGCAAAATGTTTAATGCCAATCCAAACAAAGAATGTGAAATGCAAGAAGCTGTTCTAACTATTGTTGAACCTTTTAAGATCGGATATTTGGAATAAGGCTAACTGTCCAAAATTAGAAAAACGCGTACTTTTCAAACTAAACTTTATTCTCATTTCTAAGTTTCCATAAAAGAATGAAAAAAAATTCCTTGTTTAGATGTAATGTAAAATTATTTTGCGAAACATTTTGTAAAAATTTTTGCTAATATGAAAAATACGAAAATAGCTATCCAAAAAAGTGCAAAAGTGTATACGAACAAGTTATACCCTATATGTATAACTTGTTATACCCTATATGTCCAGTGCACTAAGCTTTATATGGCTTATCAGCACAATCCTCCACAGAGAGTTATAAATTGATTAGAGGAGTTTTAATATCCAGATATAGAACTGAAGAGTTGGTTATTTGAAAACGACAAATCACACAATGTTTATGTGCCTAATTAAAAGAAGAATGCCTTCGCAGAGATACTTTGTAAGTAAAACGGACTCGTAATCACGTTACACATGGGAAAAAACACGAAAACCAACCATGCAACCAGATTTTTTGCCTGAGTTCGAGCAATTCAGCAGTCTGAAAATTTCATACAAGAATTGGCAGTTCCATAACATTTCTGTAATACGTGTATGACGTAGACCAAGACAGCGACAATCAAAGAAACATGGTTTTGCACTCCCAGGGCTACTGCAACTCCGACACCTGTACACTATGCAAGACTGCAAAATTTTATAATTTTGGGAGGTACCGGCAGGCATAAATTAGAAGCCGTAGAGATTGCACAAGGCGGCAAAAAGCTTAGCGCCGGTCGGTACTGTGTAAAATTTCTAAATATATTTATGAAGATCAGTTTAATTATGTAAAGAATATTATTCCAATACATTACTAAATATCTTAAGCAACTTACATTCATCAAAGAATTCTGGTAAAGAAGATGTTATGGGTTAAATCCAGAGCACACTGAGCTTCACTATACTTTTATGGCGGCTGCCTTTCCTTGCTTCACCAAAATGTGTCGTGTCTTACAATCTTAAATGGACACATACAATTGATCTCTATCAATTCATTCATTACATGCAATAAGCCTTCCAGCCCCAATCATTAAATTATTTTATTATACGCAGTGTCTATGGTGATTACTGGATGAATGTTGTTTCTCCTTTCTTTTATGTAATCTGCATTTATATCAATTATGCTTCTCACCCAATCTAAGCTGAATAGCTTCACAGCTAAGCAGAGCTTGGGGCAACACTTAAAATGAAAGTGCGGTAAAAATTTGCTCGCAATCCACCTTTCATCGCGAACACAAAAGAGTCTGGCGTCTGTTTTTCTCCAGGCACTTATTAACAACACCATTCACGTATTCCTCTCATCGCAATAATTGCGCAAATACAAGAAGGGCCATTAAATTTCACTGGCCATAAATTTTCCTATTATTTTACCTTGTCTTCGGCAGTAATGGAGGGAACAATTAGTTCGGCTTTTACACACTGAGAGAAACGGGTCCTCGAGTTGCTTTCGACCCTTGCAAAAGCATTAACATTTGCATGGCCCACACTCTGTCCCATTACAGAAAGCGATGGAGTGGGGGGACAATCACTTGGAGGGAGAATAGACTGATACTCATAAATCTGGAGTCATTTTTCCCCCATTCGGATTTAAGCAAGCTCGTGGGGAAAGTTCTCTAGTTTTCGACTCACATTTTAAGGGCCGCCTTTTGTTTCGTAATTTCCATTCGTGTTGCTATGTGAGAAATTTGCAGGCATGTTCTTTGATATATTATGAACATTAAATTTTTTCTCATTCTATTTTATTTTTACTTACTCATTCATTATCCAGAAAAAGCAGAAGCGAAAATTTCCAGATTAGAAAAATTCTCTGTCTGTCTGTTTACTGTACATTAGTTTAAAGTATAACCTAAAGTATACCTTAGGTTATAAGGTATTTCTCCCGCCTTCTTGGCATGCCTTCGTGGTGTGGTGGTCTGCACGCTCAGCGCGTAATTGAGAGGTCCGAGGTTCGATTCCCGGCGAAAGCGTTGCATATTTTTTCTCTTGCCTGCCTCCAAAAAATTCCTAATGTCTCTACAAGTTAGGTTAATGGATTAAGGCAAAGCAACTCGAGTGCTATCTGCCTATGGCAAAGGATGCCTTTGTGGAGGAATTGTTACGGGAAACTGGCTCGTATCTATGTTACATATGGGAAAAAACATCAACACTAACCATGGAGCCAGATCTTTTGCCAGGATTCGTACCCAGGTCAAACTACCAGTGTTCAGTGACTTTTCCACTCTCTTAAAAAATAAAATTAAAAGTAAAAATGAAAAAATAACAGGAGAAATTACGTCAAATCGTATTAAATTGTATGATGTTTATTGCAATAAATATAGATCACACGATATTGTTATATGATGCAAAAGAAGAATATGTAATGAAATAATTAGGGCACAAGAACACAGTTTTCCGTGATTACAGTTATTCATGCATAGCATTTAAATTATATGTTCCTTTTCCTCTCTGGATGTGCAAAATGACCCCCCAAAAATCAAACATTCTGGATCAGCATATTAACGCATAAAGAAAAAGAAAAATTTCATAAAATAAGAAAAAAGCTTACATCAAATAAGACTGATTGTAGAGAGTGCCAAAAGTGAGAAAACGTATATTTTCTAAATTAAATTTTATTCACAATTTGCAGTTTTCCTACAAGAAAGATTTAAAACATATTAATCCTTTTTTGATCGTAATGTAAAAAAAAAAAAAAAAAAAAAAATTATAAAAGTTTTTCCTTTTATGAGAAGTACGAAAATAGCTATACAAGCAAATACAAAAGAGTTTATGACCAAGCTATACCTGATGCTTGGAGCACTGAGCATTATATGGCTTATGAACTTATATTACGTATAATCCTCTAGAAAAAGTTAAAAATAGATTAATAGTTGATAGTTGAGGGAGGCGGAGACACCATTGTTGTACCGCATTTTTAACATTAGGAGATGTATCAAATAACATTGTAAAGTATTGTTGCCGTTGCGTCTCAGCACATAATTACATGATTTATATAAATATTATATAATTTCAGCTATTCCAAATACTTTACAAAAGAATATACATTTTACAGTAGTACACATTACCAATACATTCTACAAAGACAAAGAATTCAACGGGCCATCCTAGATATGTATATGGAACACGTCTAGTTCTAGAATTGAAGAGAATCTGATATTTACGTTTCATTGATTAAGAATTTAAGGCAAGAATTGGCAGTGCCTACGCTTATCACTTTTCTGTGAAATGTATATGCCGCACGATACAGAAGACCGCGGCAGAGACAATCAAAGAAAGACTGATATGCACTCCTAGTGGCAACATCAGAGCTGGTGACACTGGTGCGATCGTCCTGAACGACAGAATTTATGACGGCAAAAATTTAGAATAAAGTTAGGCATCGACCATCAAAATTTAGGAGCCTCAGAGATTGCACCAAACGACAGTGGCGGCCCTTGTGTATACCGATGCATAGAAAAGCATAGAAAAGTGAAAGATTCCTAGATATGTATATGGATGTTAGTTCGTTTGGAATATTATTTTTCTGCATTATTTAATTATGTATTTTTTAATTATGTATGTCATTATACCATTATTTTATTATGTATGTTATTATACCCATTATTTAATTATGTATGTCATAATACCCATTATTTAATTATGTATTATTTAATTATGCATGTCATCATGCCCATTATTTAATTATGTAAGTATTATGTGTTATTTAATTATGTATGCCATTATGCAAATTATTTAATTATGGATTATTTTTATCACGAGGATTATTTTTAGTACATGTGTAAAAGAATAGAATAATCTAAAGAATTTAAAAAAAAATCAGTGTGTTTCATATTTCGAAATATCTGTTGAGGTAGTTGATGTCATGAGATAAAGTGGCAGGATGGCCTTGTTTCTGAACTGCGCAATGAACAATTTAATACTGCCAGAAATTAAATTTAGATTCAAACCAACAAATTCCTACAAATTTCCGTATAACGTAACTAATTTTTCATTCATGAATTTTTGGACGGAATTACACCACGTGCTTATTATTTAACCACGTAGAGGATGGACTACAGGAACGCATTCAGTTCCTTAAGACACGACAGATAAAAAACCGCAAGATAAAATATTTGATTTATAAAAATTATTACTTGATCGGATCGACTACAATTTGCTTTGACTTGTGTGTCAGCCACCCAACCGGGATAGTGGTTAGTGACTATCGAACCCAAGGGCCCGGATTCGAATCCTGTAGATGGCAGCGTTTTTTGTAAATGTATAGTGTTGCATGGGGGCCCTCTAAATATGCGGCGAGCCGGAAGTCCTCTTGAAACGTTGGTGGTAAGTGAAAGAAGGGAGGAAAACTCTCGCACTCGTTCCCCTCCCGGGGTGCTTTCTCTCAAAATTGGAAACAGAACTGATCTAAAGTCCGGCTGTCACCTATATGGTGCTCAAGGCTCTTGCCAATGACATGCGCATTTGACTCCTTGCTGCGATGAATGTCGTGGGCTTGTGTTGACGTTTGACAAACAAGTGAGACTAGTAATAACAACAAACTTGTTCATCATACATACTGTTTGCATGCTAATTTATAGTCAAAAAAGGTTGTTCATACGGGTATGAACTCGCAAATTCTTTGTTTTTCTGACTAGTTTAGATTTACAAATCAGAGAATAAAAATATACAATTCGAAAACTTATCTTTCTCGTTTTCTTAACGATAACAGTAATTCTAGCATTTATATATAGCCCCATTTACACAGAACAAAATTTAAAGATTTTTAATTTTAAGGGTAATCATTTAACTTCGTCGTAATGAAGAGAAACATGAGAATTGAGGAGTGTAGAGAACACATACTTTCGAAGTTTCGCTTTAATGATGATAAAATGGGCTCGAACTTGCATGGTGTAATGAGTAGCCTGCACGTTATAAAAGTACAAGTTGCACAGAATTACGTTAAGCTCTGGTAGTATAGGCCAAAGAAACTTATTTTCTTATTACGCCACACAAAATTAGGTCACTTACTCCCTCACTAAAATAATCCCTCGATCCCTGATCTTCCATCTTAAGCTGCTTTGGTACCAGACTACTTTACTAACCAACAAAGAAGAAGCAATTCTTCTAAACCTCCGGTTTCTGTTCTAATTAGTGCCTTCTGATTGATGTATTGCTAGAATATCTAAATCGATATATTATAATGCATAAAAAAGGAATACGTTATAGTACGAAAGGGCCTTAAAGTTAACTTCGGAATGATAAGCTTTATAATTTAGCTGACTATATGACATATATTTATCTCAAAAATTTGTTTCCTGATCCCTAGTTACAGTTACAGTGAGGACTTAATGGGACCAGGTTACTGCCTAACAGAAACCACTACTTTCCAAAGCATTGGGATTGATGATTTTACTTACTAATTAGCTAATATATATTGAACGCAGTAACTACATTATTTGAAATTTTACATGAAATGTAAGAATATGTAAGTGCAGACAAACGCAATTATGAGTCCACCAGTAGCCGAGAGGCTAGAACTGCTGAACACTGGTAATTTGGACCGCATCTGAATCCCAGCGAGGAGGCTGACTGTATTAGATTTTTTCGAGATTTTCCCCACGTGTTATGTGAATATAAACCACGCTTCCTTAGAAAGTCCTCCGCGAAGGCAGATACGCTTTGCATGCTTTGCCGTAGACAATTATCCCAACTTAAACTAGCTCATTTATAACAAATATTAGATGATCAATAAAATATCCCGGCTGTATAGCTCTTCTTCTTTACATCTTGTTGAGTCAAATTTGAAAGGAAACACACATAAATTAAAATTACGTATTTTATTCATTACGCTCATAATCTCATTATATCTGGGCACTCTGTAACCGAATTTGATTACATCTTTTCAAGAATACTGAATTTCATTTTATTCGTGAGTACACTTATTCTTAGCTTCACTACAGATGGTTTCCTCAATATTAAAATTCGTTAAACCCATATGTAGCAGAACTGTTAAAAGAGTAGATAGTGGTGTTCATATTTGCATCAATATTCTAACGATGAACGGACTCGATTGATCGTTTTTTTGTATCTTTTCCGTATGAAACATAAACGCAAGAAATTGTCCTTAAAATATTTTTCTAAATCAAATTTTCAAAATCAAAAAATTATAATTCAAAGTACTTCTCCAAAAGATATGGATTTGTGCCATGACAATTGCTAGGAATCATGTATCCACAGGAGCCATTGACAAACGTCGTTTATTCTTTAGTCCATTTTATGATAAAATACATATATTTGTATTACTTTAGAATTATGCTTAGAGCTGAGCCAAGAATATAAATTTAAAAAATAAGAACGGGTTTTGAAATTTGATTAATACCACACAAGGTAATTTCATAAATTATACATTATATATTTTTTAGTTCTGAATTTTTTCTCAAATTTCTTAAAACATTATTAAAGAAGAAATCATTGTAAATATGCATTTTGTTAGAGAACAATACATGTGAAAATCTCTAAAGCTGTAATAAAATTTTAAATAATCTTTAAAAATATAACTTCCAACTTTCTAAATAATAAAAAAGTCTTAAATTATAAGAAAGCGTTTATGGGAGTCTCGGATAAGGATTATGCAGTTGATATCATCTACAGTTACATGTTACCAAATTACTTTGAGATTCTCTAAAATTATTTAAACTTAAAAAGATTGCAATGAAACAAAAATGATTAAAATTAATTAAATTAAATTTATTATTAACTTAAGGAAAATATCATAACCTTATAAGGTACAGGCTGATAAATCAGGAGTTTTTATGGCCTTAAATTTGAACCAAATTCCCAAAAAAAGGAGACTGTATTAGCCATCACATAATTAGTTCTTTTGTCTTTACTAATATTAATTGAAATTTTGTCCTTAAAATATGGATTTATTTTAAAGATAAAAATAGTAAGAATATTAACAGCGTAATGTAAAGAAATAATTCTAAGCAAATATATATTACATTTTACTGCATTTCAGTGCATAAATTTCAGAACGAATAATCGAGGTGTCTGTGATTCAGTAATTACATACTCGGGCGTCTCGCATGAGTATGCAAGAGATTCAAAAATTTAAGTACTTTTCTGTATTAGTTGGTTTAAGGTTGTAAAAAGAAAAGAGCTATTATAAATAAAAAACCTTTAAAAAGACAAACAAAATCTTCATACAAAAATCAGCTCTGAAACTGACATTGACTGTGAGGTTTGTTTTTCTTCAAACAAACGCTCTGAAATCAGAAAGAAAAAATCTACTTAGCATTCTATTCCGATTACATTTCTTAAACTTGTTCCCCTTTTCATAATGAACGCAATTTTTTTCTGTTATCGTCCTTTTATGATAAAACTTAAAGATGCACCTTTTTTTCTGCTATTTCCGAGCATATTTTAATATAAGATAAATTTTTACGCTCAACAATATTCAACGATGATAAATTAACAGCAAAATTAAAGAGCTAAAAAAGAAATAAAATAAGTACAAAAAAATGAAATCACTCTAAGTGGTATCTCTGTTGCCAGAAAAAGACAAGACAAGACTAGAGATACTTATCTTCATTTAGCACTAATATACGCTTCGAGGCATATTATGTGCACAAGAAGTTTATTTCCTCATTTACGAACTCTCGTCAAATCATTACTTGACTTCGAAGTTTCGATTCACTTCATTGAATTTTCTCTGTCTGCTGTTGATGCAATGATTACTTCTTTCGTATGTCACATCTAATCAACAAGGAAAGATTGTAGAGTGAAAAGCAGCGCTGTCTGCATAGGTTTGATAATTGTGGTGCTTAATAATTTTAAAAACGCTCTTTTTATCTCTTTATTTTTAATGGGAAAATTTTGCCTATCAGCAAAAAATATAGATTCCGTTTCTTCTGCAATGTTTCTCTTTCATTTCTTATTCATGAAAGCTACTTCTGAAATTTCATACCTCATGGGAGACTTCAAAAGCAGCGTTCTTTAGATATTCTCCCTTATAGTAGAAGTACATTCTCGACTCACTTTCGGGTATAAATTTATTTTTAGTGCTAAATTTTATTGGCGTCATTTCAGTGATTAAGAAACATAGGAACTTATTGTTTTAGCATTAATTTCCTGGTACATAAGTACAGTATCTAAGTAAATTTTTCGCATATTATTATTTGTGTGTGTGTTGTGTGTGCCAGTTCCTAAGGCTTTGCTTAGTTAAAATGTGATACTTGATAAATTAAGATTGTAACAGTCAAAAGTTACTGTATAATAATGTGTAAATATAAAATAATGATTTAAATCGTACTTTTGAAATGAAGATTTTTCATGTTATTAAAGTTTTGTTTATTTTAACAATAAACTGTCCTTTCTTGATCTAAATCCCAATTCACTTCTTAAAATTAGCTTTAAATTTATTGAAATGACTTTTTTTAAAAAAATCTCTCGCTATAAATTTAAAACAGTCTTTCTTTCAGTTTGAAATGAATTATATGTCATATTTATACCACAAAGAATTTTACCTTATGTTTAAAAACTAATTTAGAAGGACTATTTTAATTATATTTAGAAGAACTACTATTAGAACTATTTTAATGAAGACGGTACATAATGGTTTAATGAAGACGGTACATAATGGTTTAATGAAGACGGTAAAAAATGATTTATTCCAAACTGAAGAGCGGAAAAGAATTAAAGTCAGTTTATGAAATTCAAAAAACTACTTTAAATGTTCTCATATATGCTTGCAAGCAGATACGTGTAGACGCACATAAATAAAAATTATTTTAACTTAGTTGTTATAATTATTACATATCAAATTCAAATTTTATTCATTCCAAGATAATAAAAACTTAAAAACTTTAACATGAATTTTTTTAAATTTTCATCTCCCGAAACTCATCTCTCATTATATCGCTAATTATAATGCATCTAATTATCTCGTTAGTTATCCATTACAAAGCTAATAACCATTAAAGAGGACTGAAATAGTTTCTCTTCGTCATATCTACTATTATCATTCATGCGAATTACAGAATATATTATTATAATGGTATAGCTATTTACTATAATAGTACAACTATTTTCAACCCATCTGCTTATTCTATTTTAATCAAGTAATTACTTATGGGACAATGTGACTAGTATGTAATTTGCTTTTCATACATTTTCCCAATATAAATCCCATAGGGGTTAAAGAATTATTTACTAAAATTCTTCTCTTATGATATATAATTTAATATATATGCAGTTAATTTCATTATACAAGAAAAAGTTATTTAGTTACTCATTTGCAATATAAATGGTACATATGTAATACATATGTAACTTTATAAATATACTTATTTAAATGTATTTACATGGGAATAAATGTATGACATTTATTCCCATGTTCTTAGTTGTTTAAAACAATATATTATAAAAAATTTAATCTGGTATAGCAGTACACGCATTAAATTAATATAGTACATCTGTATGTAGATAATGATCCGAAACGCTATTTACGAAACCAGTGCTTATGATAGCAAATTTTTTCGGCTGCAAAATGTTTCACTGTAACATTTCTAACATACATAAACTGCATACATATAAAGTACGTATACGATATCGGTTTATATATACATTTATATGTATGTAGTTTATCTACAATACAGCTCAGTAGTTTTATAAAAGGAAAGACTTACAGAAATTAATACGAAATAAATAACAAGCAGCAGTGGATTTCAGTTCAGGTACCACATAAGTAAAAATGATTGAATTACTACATTCATGTTAAAAATAATGCAACTTAATTGATAATTTATGCTAACTTAAATTATTTTTGTAACATTTAAAAATTTAATAAAACCAAATATCAAATTATTGGTTGGCTTTTAACTTCTAAATTTTTTATAATAATTATGCAACATTAAAAATTAACATTTTTAGTTCATAATTTTTCGAGAAGTTTGTAATGTAAGAAGTAACAATATGTAGTAAAAGGTAGTTTATATTAATTCACTTCTGTTTTCTCTTAACGTTTTATGTATATCATATTTTTGTGCATTCTATATTTAATCTTTATTTTATAACGGAATTTAAATTACATATTTTTTGCTTTATTGACAATTTGTAATTGTCTCTATATTCATCGTTCTTCTAAATTAATTTTATATTACCCCATAAGGTATGTTTAGGTTTAATAACTCGTATCGTTAATGTTCAAGTTCAATTTTTAAAAAATATTCATACTTACGTTTTGTTACCTGCAAGATAATCCCCTTTTACCAAATGTGAAATCCAAGTTGTTTCCACAAACAGCATATTTTAGAATGATACACTGTACTCTATAATCTTGCTGTGTACTTCAATGAAAATTTTCTGAATATCGTCTGCAGAATTTGTATTAAAACGCTTCGAGATAGATCTGTTATTGTAAATTATGAGGAAAATTATGTTTGGTTTATTTAATTATGGTAAAGCACACTAGAGCTATCTGCCTAAGGGAAAGGGATGCCTTCGTGGAAGACTTTCTAAGGGAAATTGGCTCTCATACACGTTACACATGGGAAAAACCACGAAAACGCCTATGCAGCCAGCCCGCTCGCGGGATTCGAACCTCGGAGCGGACTACCAGTGTTCAGCGACTTTACCGCTCGGCCACTGGTCGGCTGAAGAAAATTAGAAGTTTTTTGTTGCGCATGAAGATGCGTTCAGACAATTCTTACTTATTTTTTGCATTAAATGAAAGCATATTTATTTAATTGTGCCTCTATGGGATTCGTTATTTTTAATCATTATTGTTTCATTCTTATTATTTGCGTTTACTGTAAGTCTACTAGTGGGCAAATGAATAAGATCACTCAGTTCTGGTAGTTTGGCTGAAATTTCGGCAAACAGGATGCTGAAAGCATATTTTCATGGTTTCTCCATAAATATCGTATATATGAGCTAGACTCTTTGAGAAATATCTTTCACGAAAGCATTCTTCCTTACAAGCAGACAGCTGTCGCGTGCGTTAGCATAAGTGATTAAGCATTGTATCTTTCTTGTAGTGCATTTCAACATATCAAGCTCGTGTATTGTACGTCTGTTTTACATGCCAGGCCTTCCCCCCCTTTTTTGCCTACTTTTTATTAAATAATCACAAATGCCGATGTTAACACTGAGAAAAGAATGCATTTCTTCTTTAAATGAAACGCAGGGGAAAATATTTTATTAGAATTTGATATGCATTTTTATTTAACATTTCTTAAAATAAAATATTGGATAAAACATGCCTAGCTCTTTAAATCATTAGGGTTATGTTATCAGGACTTGTATTCCTTTTAAATGTTTTGGAAACATGATGTGTCCTGACTGGACAGGGAGTTTGACTACAAACTATGTCTTAAGGAGTATTGAAGAGATAACAAGATGAGAAGGGTTTAGTTCCCTTTATTTTCCACAATAATACAGGCACTCCCACATTTCGGGATACAAAGACCAACCACCTGTGGTCTGAACGTAAAAAATATAAAAACTACTAACTAAAATTTTAAGTAAGAGCTAACTTTGAATTAGTTTACAAATATCCTAACACTAAGACTGGCCTTTTAAATTATTACATATGTATTACGCAAACTGCCGAAACTACAATACATTTTAAATAGTGAGAGGACTAAACCTGTTGCCTTAAAGGCAGAGAGCAGCTGATTGAAAACTCGTGCGGAATGCAGTGGCAAGGCGGCTCACTTTCCCTCTATCTAACTCTTGGCAAAAAGCCATAATTTAAATACTTGGGCGTTAGCAAGTACAATTTGCATGAACAAGTTAACGCGTTTAATTCTGACCGGAAGTGGAAAATAGAGAGGCTAGTAAAGTTTTAAAATAAAATAAACATTAGCGGAACTTAAGATCCTTACAATGTTAGATTAATTCATTAAAGCAAAGCATACGAGAGCTATATGCCAAAGTGAAGGGAAGGCTTCGTGGCGGATTTTCTAAGGAAACCTAACTCATGTTACATCAACATGGGTAATAACTACACAAAATTATGTAGTACTCTTATTCGCCGAGATCAAAATGCAGATCAATCATCAGTTGTTTAAACATCTCAACCACTCTATCACTAGTGAGCAAACAAGCGTTCAGTAGCTGACTTTAAATAAACAATAGCCCTGTTTCTCACTGCACTCACGTAGTGAAATTACATATTAAAATAATGTCAATATAAAATTATAATAAAATAAAAATTAAATATTATTTTTATTTTACTATAATTTTATATTCAATATAAAATTAAATATAAAATATAAAATTAAATGCTTGCATAGGTGTAATAAACATGTATATTAATCTAATTTAATTATAGTGAATGCAAACTAATGTAAATACAGCCAAACGATGTAGTAAATTTTTTTCATGTATCAAATTTAAATAATGCAAAACTTTAGGCACGATAATTAATCATCCGTCACTAAAGTTCTTAAAAGTACTTAATACTATTTAAAGTGCCTAGTATTTCATAATGCTTGTTATAAATCATTTTCATAATGCAATATATGGAACTGAAATATGAACAATAGCTTCCAGTTAAATATTTAGATGCCGTTTTTGTAATTTGTAGCTTTACTGTAGTGATCATGTACACGTGGCAATTTTGCTTCAAGGCCGTTACCTTGAAGGTAACGGCCCGTTTGTGGCCGAGTGGTAAAGTCATTAAACACTAGTAATTCGACCCGGGTTCAAATCCAGGCAAGCAGACTGGCTGCATGAGATATTCTTAGTCCTCCAATTTATAATGTGAATACGAGCCGGTTTCCCTTAGAAAGTACTCCACGAAGACATTCCTGCTCTTAGGCCTCGCGTGCTTTGGCGTAAGACACGTCTCGTGTGCTTTAAGTTATCCAAATCCATTCCACGAATGTAACCCTCCTGTTAGGCAGATAGTCATTGTGCGTGCGATTTATATTCACATTCAGTTAAACAAAAAACATTAATTGAGTGTGTACATTGCTTATAAGAAATTTGATGAAGGCTGTAATATTGAATCTGCTTTACAAATTGTTCTGTATATTCACACATGAAATATAGTAATTTGTGGAAGTTCCCAAGGGAGTATAACACTGCCCTTAGAGTAAAAAAGAAAGCGAGAAAGAAAGGCACTTAACTTAAAGGATTACAACATCATCGGAGTGATTTACACAGGGCCATGTTACCCCTATATAGCCCTGAATTACATCCGCGTGCACTTAGAATAGTATGAGCAACCACTTCAACAATGACCGAGCAACAATGCACTGAGTTTAATGACGGTATCTTTTTTTTCTTCCCCATCCTCCCGTTAGCGAAACGGCATCATTAAACAGCCACGTGGCAAACAATTGGCTCGAATTTCTTCACGGGAATACGTTATTCCGTTCCTGAAACTTACGATATGTTTCTTTTTTGGAAGACAGAATATTGATGAGATGATTTCACCAAAATGATAAACGTAAGTTAGATACTTCAAATAATTTTTCCGTTTTAAAGATTGCATACTTAAGAGTCTTACATTTTTATATAATTGACACTTTTTTATCGTTATTTTATGGCAGATATTTAATTTAGAAAATAGCACCTAAGGGCTATTTTCTAAATTAAATAATTTAAAATTTTTATTAAAACATCGTTATTCTATTGGAAGTGTATGTATAATGTAAACATAACAGGTTGAGACGCATGTATCAATGCAATGAAATCATGTTGTAAAATTAAATTGAAGATAATCAGTTGGCACCGATACGCTGCACTCACCTAACTGTTACATTAAATTTTTCTTAAAGCTTTCTTCTTTTTGAATGCTCTAACTGAAGCTAACTACCAAATCCTGAACAGGCTTGTAAATTTCTCATTGTAATGTTTCTGTGGAATACAGTAGAGTTAAGAGGAGATAGGTATAAAACTTTCAGACTCCAATCTCGACGAGTACTCTAGATCAGAGTTTCTCAAACTGTGGGTCGTGAGTCCAGTTGGGGTCGCGGGACCTGCACTAGGGCGTCGCCAAAATTTTAGCAATTTTGATAGTTCTTTAATTTACTATAATAATTTTACAATAACCAAATATTTTACATAATGTATCTGAAAACAGATAAAGATAAGATAATACAGAAAAAGAAGAACGAAAACGTTTCGACGCATTTTTTTTTATAATAGAAACGTTCATTGTACTTTAATTCTTTAATTTTTAACATTAACTTTTAATGACCTAAAACTGCAATAGTATATTACAGTAAAAGTGAAGAAATTGATAGTTTCAATCACGCGTGTGTCAGATTTGCGCAATGCTTATGAAGTCCCTCAAAATTTGCGTAAATATTATGGGGTCCCTACACCAAAAAGTTTAAGAAACACTGCTCTAGATCATAATGGAGATGGAGTTTAAGCAGTGTGCGTTTTCGTAACTGAGAATTTCAAACTAACCTACAATGAATAGCAGATATGCCTTAAAATAATTACCATAGATAGCTAACAACAAAGAAAAAAAAAGAGCGGGTATTATTTATACGTACATTAAAAGAGATACATAAAGGGATAAAATAAATCTCTGTTATTTTATCATTGAATCATAGCATAATAAATCTGTAGTACATAATAAATTGTAAATTTTATATTTGTTGTTTTTAAAAAAATTATAAACATTTAAATTCATGTCTAAACATGTTTATCCTTAACATTTTTTTTACAATTTGGCAACTTGGTAAGGAACCTAAGAATTCAAGTATTATATTTTATCTAAATGAAATTATTATATACACGGGAAATAGTATTATTTTCAGTAACCTGCACTTTTTTCACTGAAAAACTCTGCGGAAATTTTATCTTAAAATAAAATTGCCATTCTTTTTTACACATAACTGATTGCATATGTGGCAGATATTTGTAAAAAAGAACCATTTTATTTATCGTCCTATAAGATTCCATTGTAATAAAATTATGCACAATTTTTTTCAGCTTACCATTTAAAAGTTAAAAGATCATTTTGCAACATTGTTATTTCTGAAGATTGTTCAAAACATGCAGTGTTGTTTTGATTGCATGTTTACTATCATAATTTTCTTGTTTCCATTTCAAACTGTTTCAAGTTTAACAATAACTATTCAACTGGAAAATAAAACTCGTTATTAATCTAATTTATTGACAGTTGCTAACAAAACGTAAAGCTTTCGGTTGATTCTAAGTCTAGAAAAATACGACACTACTTTATAAATGTATAAAAATTTTCAAAAGTGACCCCTAATATCTCAGAAACCCATTAATTTTTTCCGAGAGGCCTTGGAAAATGTAAAGAAAAGCTAAGCAATTTTACAGCTGTCATGTATGAATCCTTACGTACTCATAACTCCAGCCCGATTGACATGAATTAATATATTTTAGTAATAGTAAATAAATAAACAATTTATTTTAAAAAAGGGGACAAAATCCTATTTTTTAATTCATTCAGTTATAAGTAAATTTAATCTTTTTTACTTATTCGGTTATAAGCAAAATTTCACTTCGCTTCTTCGAAGAAGAGCTGGAATATATTCCTCAGTAATAAATTCGCAGTAATATAAACTGTAATGCCTTAGCACGCTTTAAATATAATTTGACAGCATTACAATCCAGATTATCATCATAATAAATGCGTTCAACAATTTTTTTAGCGTAGATCAAAGTAACGTAGATAAAAGAATTCAACATTTTACCATGCGCAATATTTGTATAGATTCAGTTATCGTAAAAATACTTTTAATGAATTCATTAACTATATTTATGAGATTTTGTTTCGATTTGTTTGTTTAGTTGCATACGGCAAAGCATGTGAGAATTGTCTGTCCAAAGAGAGGGATGCCTTCGTGAAGGACTTCTTCAGAGAAACTGACTCGTATTCGCATTACACATTGATAAAAACACTCATAATTAATTTTTGATTAAGTGACAATTACTAGTGATTTAAATGGGTCTTTAATGGCATAAAACGGTACTTTGCAACAAATCCAGAAGAAAATTATTGAAAATGATTCCATACGTTGAATGGAAAAAAGGTCCAATTTTTATTATCGATTAGAAGAAACTGTGAATCAGTACCCATTGCCCATAATGGATGTAACAATATGGCATAAACAGGAGCTAATGTTGAGTTAATTTAAAAATTAACATCGGAAATAAATTTTTAATAAAATATTGCTCTGTATTCTTGAAGAGCACTTTCATACAGCCATTATGCGAAGTCGCAAATTGTACTTAATGCTCTATCTAGCGCGAGATCCGTGTAACGTTAAAACATAGTGCGCTAAATCTTGTCCATCACGTCCAATCTTGACATTCGGGCACCATTGAGCCAGTCTGTGAGAAGGCGATTAAAAAAAAGTACGTCTCACTTAGCAGAAATTTAGCCATACAGAGAAGCAAAACGAGAGCTGTAAGAAGCGGGGTCAGAGCCGTGATGTTGCCGAAGAACGACAATATCAAGCAATCATTTTTAAAAACCAGAGCAGCGTACAACAGAGCCATTAACAGAGCTAAGCTGGTATCAAGAAAGAAATTCTGCAGTGACACACATATGGTGTTGTTTTCAAGTAGCCCACGATAAGATGTACCACCCTTTACATTTAGATATTGATATCTGCTCAGACGCTAGTTCCAAGCTGCAAGTGATCCAGCATATTCTCCACAAAAGTTCCAAACACCATGATCCAATCATGGACGCAGAACTGTAACAGAACATCAGAAATAGTGCAGAGCAACACCAGTACTTGAGTATGCATGACAGAGAAGCACTGTCAACAACAAAAGATTTTGGAAATATCGTAAAAATCCTAAATTCTAATAAAACACTAGGGCCAGATGTGATTGATAAAAATGTAATTAAAGTTGCATATTGTATACATCCATCAATACTAATAGCATACGTAACACCTTGCTGGAGAAACAAGTAATTTCTGGCAGGAACAAAGATAGCAGAAGTGGCACTCTTTTCAAAGAATGACAATGATCCCAAAGAAGCAACTTCATATCGTACAATCTGTCTCTTCGCCCCCTACGGAGTGTTCCACCTATAGGCAAGGTACTTGAAAGGGGGATACTCCAGAGACTTATGTTCTTTATAAACTCAAGGGCCCACCAGCGGCCGAGCGGTAAAGACGCTGAACACTGGTAGTTCGGTCTGAGGTTCGAATCCCGCGAACGGGCTGACTGCATGGGCGTTTTCGTGGTTTTCCCCATGTGTAACGTGTATACGAGCCAGTTTCCCTTAGAAAGTCCTCCACGAAAGGCATCTCTCCCTTTAGGCAGATAGCCCTCGTGTGCTTTGCCATAATTAAATACACACACACATTATAAACTCAAGACGCTTGCTGAATCCTAACTAGTTTGGCTTCACTACTGGTCTATCAGTCGACTATGCCTCATAGAAGCTGAAATCAGTGATTATAAATTACAAGCATGATAATGTTCACACGTTCATTATATCCATAGACTTATGGACACCTTTTATTCGTTGCGGTGGCCTGAACTATTGAGTGGAATAAAAACCATGGCCTGCCCAAAAAATCTATACAAATTTCTTAAGAGCTGCTTAAACAGTAGATATATCCAAGCCACAATGGACGAAGGCGACTGTGTGACCTCCATCAACAGGGGCTATCTACAGAGGTCTTGCCGTGGGCCACTATTATGGGACATAATAGAAGACAGTGCCTTATTATTATTTGACATTGGCGAACAGACAAACATTCAGGCGTATGCAAACGATTTTCTGCTAGTTGTGAAAGACCGTTGAAGAACAGAGTATGAAACTAGAACCCAAACTGCAATCAACTTACTCATAAGCTAGGAAAAAGAACATAAGTTCACTACATCTGCATCTAAACCTCAATGCATACTCAATAGTTCAGAACGAAGACATACACTTGTGTAAAAGCTGATGGAAATAGCATTAAAATTGTGAAACACATGAAATAATTGGGTGTGTACATTGACGACCGACTCACTTGACATGAACATAACACTCTAATCAAACAATGGTTGCACAAGTTGCTTGACTCATTCAACAGAACCACAGCAGCCAAATGGGAAGTATTTCCGCAGATGCTAAATATATGGTATCAGAACATTAGGTAAAAATATAGGTTGCGTGGTGTCTCTATGTGGGGTTCGCACAACACAAAATATATGCGCTTGCAGCTCACATCTACACAGCAACCATTTCTCGACCAGCATCTGTCGGAGAGATAAAGCATCACGTACCAGTGAACTAAACGTCGTAGCTCCCTTCCCCCCTCTCCATTTCGTTATACAAAGGGAAAATGTCATAGTCCGCCCATTTAAACCTCCCACCAATACATCCCTGTTCGACTCAGAATTCATCAGCACTGATTATAAGCGCAGTAACCTAACAGTGCCCTATTATCAGGCAGAATTCGGCCTTGATACGAAACTATAAGTTCCATCAACTCTCGAGTCACAATGTAATATGTACCTGATGAGTCAAAGAGGAACCAAGGCATGGGTTGTGGCTTCTGTGTCATACGAGGTACCAACAGTGCATTTATCCGGGCACGACTGAATTCTGCCAGTGCAGTGTTTCAGGCTGCGGTTGTAGCACTTAGAGCAGAAATTCATTACAGCATTCTAGTTGGTTAGGAATTACCGTATTTACGCGAATCTAATGCGCATCGTTTTTGGCCAAATGTAGTATTCAAAATTGGGATGCGCATTAGATTCGATGGCGTATTAGATTCGAGTGCAAAGTTCGCCGATGACCGTGAATTAACCCCGACAGAAAAAATTAAGCGTGCTGCACCGCACATTGTTGCACTGAGTTTCTGCTGCCTGGAAAAGCATCGAAGCACCAAAGATTGTGAAATCTTTCAAGAAATGTTGCATGACGATGATGATGAGGAGGAGGAGGAAAGAAGAAATGAATCTGCGGCTGACGAAAAGAGCTGCGAGGATTCCAGTGATGAAAACAGTGAATAAAGTGAACGTTTACTATTAATCACTAATTGTAGAAACTGTTAGCTAGATAGAAATGTTACGATTTATTTCATGTTCATATTTTACGATAGATACCGCATATACGGTAGTGGTAATTAACAATGATTGTTTCACATAACAATTGCCCACTAATAGGTTAATTCTATGTTCTACTACTTTATGTATAAATCCATTGTTGTATAAAATATGGTATCTAAATTTAAATAAAATTATCATACCATTAATTGATAGTTTATATACAAATCCATTGTTGTATAAAATAAGATTCAATAAATTCCTCATATCATTGATGCGCATTACATTCGCCGACAAACAATTTTTTTATTATTTAAAGTTTTAAAATGGGGATGCGCATTAGATTCGATGGCGCATTAGATTCGCATAAATACGGTATTCATATATTTTGACTCGCTTCTACTCTATACGGGGTTGAAAAATTAGCAACGTGATAGTCAAGGAGATTCAGAGAATGATACTATTCTTGCCGGCAAATATCAGAGCAAAGCTTCAATGGGTCCGTACAAATACTGAATTACATGGAAATGAAAAAGCAGACGAAATTGTCCGATTGGCAGCCACGGACGGATGTATGTGGATACTGTATATGCGCTGCCCTAAGTAGCACATGAAAGCGACCACTATGTTCTTTTAATGGAACAATGGCAAAGTTCCGGGGACGAAGACGACACTGGCAGGAGAGTATATAATTACTTCCCAAGATGAAAGATAAATTACGCAGTGTTGTACGCAGAAGGCGGGAGGAATACCTTACATATTCCCCCTTTTAAAGGGCTACTGGTGATTAGGAGACCCAATCGCCATATCCTGGGAGTTGAGAATCATCATCCACAACCTTTTTTCTAGTTCGGGCGCCACTGTAGAGACATTAGGTTATTTTGAAGCAGGAGAGATGAAAAATGTGCTATGCCCTCGCCGGGACTCGAACCTCGGACCTCTCGAGTCCGAGTGTGCTGACCATTACACCACGAAGACATGCTAAGAAGGCGGTAGAAATGCATTATAGTGTTACGTCTGATCTGACACAATTCCTGAATGGACATGGCCGATATAATGAGCTACTTATTTCATTTTGACTTTCCGGAGGGTGCACTATGCGTATGTGGAGGAATTGGAAGTCCTGACCATTAAACTTTTGAGTGCCAGAAGCAGGTGCATGTCTAAGTTTCATTAGTTGAAAACAAACATGTATGAATAAATAACATCTGTTGCAACACAATCTTCAGTCGACTTAAATAACTAGACAGCATCCTTCCACTGCTAGGGGCAGTAGCAGTCCAGAACGTGACTGAACCAACCGCCTCGTTGTCTGACAAAAGAAAAGAAAGAAATGCCATGAACTTAAAAAGTACACAATATGCACATTTTTGAAGGCAATGAAAGTGATATATCAGAACACTAGACATCTTTTCAAGTTCTGTTTAAACTTTCATCTGCACTGTAAATTCTGCATAACAGTATTAATGCATGTACAAAAGATTTGTAAAGTGAATTAGCATCGGAATATAATAGTGCAACATAGTCATGTACTAATATTAAAATTTTATAATATCGTTAAATGCATATAATTGTAAATGGTGCACCAGTGTTTTGGTACTGCAGAACTGCACAATATTTTTAAGTGCTTGTCTAATGAATTGTATTATATGTATTATGTATTGAGAAGTATTATTTTGTTTGTATATGTGTAATTTTTTATTGTCATATATCTGTTTTCAAATAAGTACATATTTTTTTAGCAATATTGCATTTCGAAAACCCAGAAAAAGACAGCTGATTTTAAACCAAAAGAACAGCACATGCACTGTAGTCATCAGCTTAACAGTTGCACAATCAAAACAAAATGCTTTTAGCCGCACTGCTGAATTCACTCCTCACACTGCACTTTTGTTGTCCTTTGCATCTAGACAGCTTCTAACATACATATCTTCAGATATGTGAACTAAATTATAATCACTGGCGGGGCTTAAAAACAGGCTGATAAACACCATCTCCAAGTGGACCAGCTACTCTGTCAGTGAAGTAAAGTAAAATGAAATATTATAAACAATAAACAAAATAACAACAAAGTTTCCTTAACATTGTAGTGTCCATTTACAGTGTCTTTTTTGCTTTTCTTACATATGAAAGTAAGGGATTTTGAGATTTTAGCCCAATTTTCTACAGACAACATAGCAATGACAGAGTACTATGAGGGTAGAGTTCTAGCTATGTATTGTACTAAAAAACGAAAACAAAAAGGGGAGGAAAGAAAAACCTTCCAAATGTATAAGGTTTAAAACATTGGTCTGAACTGCACAAATGTTTGCGTTAACAGTTGGGGTTGCAGAGAGAAGACAGAATATATGCATTTGGATTGCTATATTGCAATATGCTACCATCCATTCTTGTTTAGAAAGCGTTCCGTAATTAATCAGCTGTTTATTTCTTTCTTTATTTGTCAAAATTATGTTTCTGAAGCGTGGATATTGAGTTATGAGATAAGGTTAGATTAGATAAGGTTAATTGATTAAAGCAAAGCAGCTGGAAAGCTATATCTGCCTACGGAGAAGAATGCCTTTGGGGAGGAATTTTTAAGGGAAACTGATTAGTATCCAGGTTACATCAGGGAAACCATGCAGCCAGCTCCTTTGCAGGGATTCTACCAAACACTAGACGAACTACAATCGAATTTACCGCTTAGCCGCTGTTGGTCTCAGCGGATAAGAATTTGACACAAATGGAAAAAAAAGTGCATTCCTGGAGTTGATAAATAAGTAAACAATCAGTATGTAAAATCACGTGTATGAATTAACATGAGTCCATATATATTATTTTGTAGTCCGAAGTCCTTAAATAATTTTCTCAGTTAGTAAAAATTATATTCGCGCATAAGGCCGCATATAACAATTATTAATGTTTTGACTCATTTAGAAAGTCCGACAATTTTTTTTTTCGATCTCTCCTTTCACTTGGCAACTTTTCACAGCAATGTTTCAAGTGAGTTTATTGACGAAATCTGAAACGAAATGCACTTAAAGGAATTATTGTAATTTAAAGGCATATAATGCATGAAATAATCCGTAACTTTGAAACAAAAAATAAACAGTGGCTTATCTGACTGGCAATATTTTATCACTGACTATAATATTTTGCACACAAAAATACTCGTAAGCGAGTTTTTTCTGCGATGACGATTTTCATCTGTTTTAAAGTGAACTCATGATGCTTTTGTCACGTCCTTTTTTTTTTTTCTTTCTTTTTTTTTTTTTTCTTTCTTTTTTTTTTTTTTTTTTCTATTTCGTTTCCTCCTCCCTCTCCCGATTGCCTTTCCTATGTCCCAGGAAGAGGTTTCCCCCCCTTGCTTCTCTTCCTCGGCCAAAGCTTCTTAAGAAAGCTTTCGGTTTAACAGATTTTTAAGTGCATTATGCTGCAGAAACTTAGTTACAAACAACTACTTAGCATCACATTATCCCGGGCAACTGAGAAATTGAACATGTCATATTTTTAAACATATTTAGTATTTCATAACCATCATAGTAAATGTTTTAATCACTCTGATATAAAGTTTTCCCTCCAGGAGACTGGTAATAGGAGAAGTGAAGTATCAGATCATGGGATTTCATCTTTTGGAGTGTCCTTGATCAAGCCTTGAATGGATATTAGACAGATTTTATGTGTTTTGTCTTAATAAAATAATACAATATAATAGAGTTCATTCATTTATCTTTTCTTCTTGGCACTTAAAAAACTTTTAATTAAATTGTTAGTGCAGCTTCTTTCTTCTTTAAACCCAAAGCGGAAATTAATTATTCACTAAGTATGTACACATCGCATTCTACGTTTACAATGCATTTTTATTTCATTTGCTTTCAACGTGAATAGGTACACATATACCTCGTGAACATAACTATCAAATAAAATAGTTAACCTTCAAATGGGAAGATCTTAGCTTTTTTCATTTGCAAGGAGTTTCACAACTGCACGGATGTCTAAATTAGAGTCATTCTGGCAGTTTTTCGACCATTTATTTTTTCCTCTTCTTGTGCGTGCTAAAGAGGCCTTCTAGATTTTCTCCCCTTGTAATGCAAATACGAGACATTGTTTGCTTGAAAAGCTCCCCTCGAGAGTATATCTTCCTACGAAGGTAATCCGTAAACGCTTTAATTAACCAACGAAATAACCGTTGGAAGTAAAATAACACTGCATTCAAGATTACATCTTAGAACGGATAGTAACAAAGAGAAGTGATGAATTTTACACTTATGTATATCGCTTTAGGCTACAGAATTCAGAGTAAAACCAATCGCAATTTTAATAAGTTTTTCGGAATGTTGATTCCGAAAAATTCGTTGAATTGAGATTATTCTTCAAAATAGGAGACACAAAAATTGATATATAAATATGCAGTGAAACACGAAGCTCTCCGTAAATTGGACATACGAAAGTTATATTTCATATTTAAAGTGTAAAGATTGCAAATTTTTGAAAATTTATTTTACACAATTAATTTTTGTTTAGGAAAGAAAGCTAGTAATGAAGTCTACGTGTGTTCTAAAAATTTCACTCCTATATTACTTTACCAGTTTTTTGGAAAGAGTGCACAATAAAGATGGGTAGTTTCTAAAAATTTATTTTGCGCAATAGATTGTTTAGGAAATAAATCTGATAAAGAAGTCTATGTTTTAAAACTTTTACTTAGATTTCTTTTACAGTCCTTTGGAAAGAGTTATAAGGTATTTCTCCCCCTTTCCTAGTGTGCCTTCGTGGTGTAGTGGTCCTGTACGCTGGGCCGGTATTCCAGAGGTCCGTGGTTCGATTCCCGGCGAAGGCGATTACTAATTTTTCATCTTGTCTGCTTTTAAAAATACCTGATGTCTCTACAGTGGCGCCCAAACTAAAAGTGTGGTGGATGATGATTTCTCCCCAACCAGTATTTGACGATTGGGTCACCTAAAAAACCCAGTCGCCCTTTAAAAGGGGGATTATATAAGTATTTCTCCTGATTTCCTAGCGTGCCTTCGTGGTGTAGCGGTCAGCACACTGGGCCTGTATTTCAAAGGTCCGTGGTTCGATTCCCGGCGAAGGCGTTGCTAATTTTTCAATCTCTCTTGCTTCAAAAAAAAAAAAAAAAAAAAAAAAAATCCTATTGGCTCTACAATGGCGCCCAAACAAAAAGAGTGTTGAATGAGGATTTTCCACACCCAGGATTTGGCGATTGGGTCCCCTGAAAACCCCAGTCGCCCTTTAAAAAGGGAATTACATAAGGTATTTCTCCCGCTTTCCTAGCGTGCCTTCGTGGTGTAGTGGTTCTGCACGCTGGGGCAGTATTCCAGAGGTCCGTGGTTCGATTCCCGACGAAGGCGATTGCTAATTTTTCATCCTGTCTGCTTCTAAAAATACCTAATGTCTCTACAGCGTAAAGTACAAAAATGAGTAATTTTTCAAAATATATTTTCTGAAATAAATTATTGTTTAGGAAAGAAATCTGATATTAATTTTCATGCGTATTTTAATGATTTCAAAATGAAAGTTTGCACGTCTACTTTAAGAAAGGTGTATCTGTATTTTAAAAATTGTTCTTTTTGGAAAGCATTAAATGCTTCATTTCCTTTTTCGAAATTTAATAAGACTTTATGCACTCGTTAGATCAGGAATCCATGAATGTTATTAGTTTCATTTCCTTCCCAGTGTCAACAATAAATATCACTATGTCGTACAACGAACCTGGATTAATCTATTTAGATAGATATGCAATCTAAAAATTAGTAGGTCAACTGAATTTAATTTCGCCTTTGTTTCTTAAGTATATAACACTGTTTAATGCAATTAAGGGTCCCATTCGATTGCTTTTGTAGCAAGAATCCAGCTACTCGTAGCTTTTGATGTCAGAGCAACAGCATTTTTGATGTCTGCTGTGTTGCTGAGTAGCAGCTGAACTTCATGTCTCAGACAACGATATTACTAATAATAACATACAGAGTTCTTACTTAGTTTAAAGAGCATTACTGATTTGTTTCACTTGTAGAATCATTAGCTTATTTTGAAGCAGGAGATGTGAAAAATGTGCCATGCCCTCGTCGGAACTCGAACATGGACCTTTCGAATACGCGCCGAGTGTGCTACCGTTACATAACAAAGGCATGCTGGAAGGAGGCAGAAAATACCTTATATACTCCCCTTTGTAAAGGGCGACAGGGGATTAGGGGACCCAATTACCAAATCCTGGTGGTGATGAATTATTGTCCACCACATTTTAGTTCTGGTGCTATTGGTAAAGTCATGAATTTCAGACAGTTTTGAAAAAGGAGACGTGAAAATTGTGTAATGCCTTCGCCGGGACTCGAACTTGTGTGCTACCGTTACGCCAGAAAGGCATGCTGGAAGGAGTAAGAAAATACCTAACACACTCTTTTCCGAAAAATTCAAAAATTGAAAAATTGCGATACTTTTGTTTCAGTTTTGTTGGGGACATAGGGAAAGCCGTTAATTCAAGAAAATCGTAAATCCGTGTCCGAGTGCATTATAACTGTTTAAATGCTGTTTCTAATACAAGGTTAGTTTGCTTTAATAAAGTTTTTCACTCTCTCGATTTACCCTCTTGGGTTTCACTTGATCTGGTTATGAAACCCTGTCAGACGTGAAGCAAATTAACACTATGTATGAAACAACGAGAAAGTTGTGAAAACATTAAAAATATCCTTTTCATTTAAACACACATTATAACAAAATGGTACTCTCTTGTGCCGCAACTCGTGGTGATGCAGCTAAGAAGAATAGTGAAATCAAACGTTGGACAGTAGACAGTTAAATATAACTAGAAGCTAGCTCACTGCTCTACCGGAGCGTCAGATTAAAATGTCGGCAGCGACAGAACATATAGCTGAATAATTACAGTTATCAAAGCTGGCAGGAAATTAACTACTTAGAATCTCCTGAATGTTGGCGATCATCTTCCAGTAGTTGGAAAATTAAGAAACCGCTGAGCTCGTTGCACACAAATGAACGTAAAGAAAAGAACAAATATAATTTGCCCAATGTGTACTGTTGGGTTATACCACACGACGTAAAATATATTTCATATAATAAAGTTTTCTAGAATAATAGGCGTGCTTATAGTAAGTTTATAGTTAATGTGGGGCATATATATCCCACCATTAACTACGGCTGGCACATTTGTGTCCAGCCTTTGGCTTGAAAACCGTTTGCCAAAAAAATCCCAACTGCTAAATTTACCTTATTTATAACATATTTTGTTCACTTGGAAAGAAAACGAGGCAAAAAAAAAAAAAAAAAAAAAAAAAAAATTAATTCGTAGTCAAAGGGTTCAAATTCAAAATCCTCGGTTTAAATGCTGGTTACTCATTTGTATTCTGGTGAGGAATCGGAAAGGAGAAGTTATAGTAAAGGCTGAAATTATAAATAACTAGTTAATTAACATAAAATTCCTTCTAGGACAGCTTTTCAGATTTTTCATGCGATTTGCGACAAAATTATCTTTGGAAACGATTGTAATCGGTTTAGATTATGTTAGATGGTAACAAGTTTCGTTTTTCCATTTCGACTTTAAGCACAAATAATTATTGAAGTCAAACTATGAATAATTTTTCTTTTAATGAAAATTAATTTATAAATATACATGTATATATATCATAGAAATATATCAGTCGTTTCCATTTCTCGATAAAATAGTCATGTAATTCTATTATTCATTGTTCATACTGGGAAGTATAAATGGAAGACAACTATGGCTTTTCATTTTTCATACTGGGGAAAATCGATTCATGTTCTTCCTCTGGTTCATTCTGTTTTCATATACTTTTAGTTTATGGTTTTAGACAGCTATCAATCAATCTATGCTTGGTTGTAAATAGAATTTGCTGTCATTAACATCACATATCAAATCCGGATTCTTAGTTCTTTGTTAAGCTCTGAACTTTTACGGTCTCCCTACTCATTTTGCTTTTGTGATACAGATTCTGTCATGGTTGGGCATAACCATGCATATACGAAATAAGCATGTTAAGTGATAAATCACGCATTTTATTTATTTTTTACTACGGAAGCCAAATTTCATTCGCTTCTTTCAAATGATTGCGAATGTTGAAACAAGACATCAATCTCTAGATATCTGATGTAGATCGTCATCGAGCTCAAGATTCTCAATAGAGTTTACCATCAATCTTGATCTCTTATAGATAGAACACGCGAGATATCTCAAGAAGCTAACTCTAGATAAGCATCAATCTGATGCTGTTAGATAAGCACTAACCAACAGATGTCTTTCTTAGTGCTCATTTTGGCTCACTCAATGTTGTTGGAAAGAAGGATGCATTTTAAGAGAGAGCTGAAGCTACTTCTTAAAATGCATCCTTCTTTCTTCTCACTTTGTTAGTAAGGAAAGGTTAAGGAGTACACTGACATGCAAAAAGATTCATACGCTAGTATTACAGAAAAACGGTACTTTAGGAAATAAGTTCAGTGAGCGTTTTTATCCTCGTAATACTAGAGTTTGAAATTCCTGCTTGACGAATTTAGAAGAATGAAAGTTCGGTTCGGTAATAAAATTTTTGTTATATTACTGTATACATTTATGTTGTAAAAATTTTAACCATTTTAAAATTTATCTTAGAAATAAAAATTATGTGCGGGAATACAGTTGAAAGATATATTTTAAGTTTTATTAAGCATCAGTTTTAATTTAATAAATCAAGCATTTTTATTTTTAATTTTTAACTAACTAAGTATCTTTGCCGTTTCATTTCTCATTCTTCGAAATCAATCACTGACCTCCAGGAGTAATAACATTTAACTAGTATAAAAGAAAACGATGCCGCCTTGTTTATATAACAAATCAAAGTTGACTTTCTGAATGTCTACCATTTTGCTCGAGTTTGTGGTTATCTTACTGAAATATTGTTGTGAGCAGTAAACTTTAAAGTCGTGAGCGAGATTCATTAGGAAATGCTCATGATTTCGCTGAGTAATATTGAATTCAATCTTTAGCAGATTAGATTTGGTGAGACTTTAAGTTCGTACTTTTGTACTTGTCAAGTGGTGTACAAGTATTAGTTTGTACATAATTAAGTTTGTACTTTTGCGCAAAATAACAGAATTTCAGTAACTGAGCTACGATTTTTTATATAATTGGGCAATGCCACCAATTTTTGATGAACATGCAGAAGAAAAATTTAGTTTATAATTATCGTAAATTTATTGACTGGAACAGAATTAGTTTTAGTTTCGCAATTAATAGACTAACATCTATTTCAGGTGCTGATGTGTAGAATAAAACTTAACGTCATCAACAAGATTCGCGAGAAATCGCCCGACAGTTCGTTGAAATATTTAGTACAATCTTTTTCAGATTAGCATTTGATGACAGTTAAGCTATAGAGTCATCGGGTTTATTTAAGAGCCACGAAAAGTCATCAGTGCCTTTGTCGGGTTTTGAACTCCGCACTTCCCGATTGTTAGTTGGACGTGCTTCCAATTATATCATAAAGATACACTATAAAGGAGGAAAAAATTTCTTAAAAAGCGAAATTATTTATCCCTTATAACAGATCTCATTGAGTTTCCAAACCGTACACACAGAAACTTGTTTTTACCAGTTTTGTGCCTAAGTAATTGTTGATCTGTAAAGAGCTAAATCTTTAGGTTATAATTATTTTAAGTTAGGCAACTTACAGGGCGATTAGTTGTCGTCACTGCTTACTTAATTATGTGTTTCTTCAGTGACTTTAGTTCATACGTTATTGCTAACAATGTTGAAAGTATCTAGCAGCAGAGGTAAATAAGTACGATTAAGGCCTACACCCCACATACTTACAAAAATTAATATTTTGAACCAATGAAAAATTTTAATATTTCAGCGAATTCTATTCGGACTAAGTTTCTAAAATTAGATCTGGAGAACATATAAATAAACAAATGATGCAACTTTTACTAAAATTATATTTTAGTAACATTGAATAAATTATTTTAACATAAAATACAAACTTATAAATATAATATTACACTTATTAATCTGTTCGGTTTATTTGGTTATGGAAAATCACTTGAAGGCTACCCGCCTAAAGGAAGGGGATGCCTTCGTGGAGTACGTTCTAAAGGAAACTGGCTCATATAAACTTTACGCATGGCGAAAGCCGCGAGAACGTGCATGCAGCCAGGCCGTTAACTTGGAATTGAATCCATGTCAAACTACCAGTGTTTAGTGTTTTTACCGCTCAGCCGCTCATAGGCCCACTTGTTAATTGAATCAATTTTTATTTTGGCATATGTATTAATTACAAGAACGATAAATGTTTTAAGTGACATCAATACTAATTACTGATGATTATTATGTACAATTATCGTCACTAGTAGAGAAAAATTCCAATTTTAGCAAGTCATGATATTCATAGATAATACTTCCCTTAAGAAAGACCTCCACAAAGGAATATCTCTTAAAACAGATAGCAGTTGTATGGTTTGTCGCAATCAATTAACTAACCTGGCAACCCATATAATATGTTGTACTGTCAATACATTAAATTTCTCTTTTATTTTTATAGCGTGTACTGAGCAAGGAATTATCGTATTCCCCCGAACGTTATCTTGTGGTGTAAGTAGTTGGTACGTTGAGCTAGCAATTGCAGCTCGAATCCCGGCGAGGTTAGGAATGGTTTTTCTCATGTTTCTTGTTCCGAATAGCCTAATAATCTCTACAGTGGCGCCTGAACTAAAATGTGAGGACAATAATTTGTCATAATTTTGATTCTGTCAACTGGGTCTCCTGCCTTTCTCCAAACGAATTTTAAGCAGAAAAGAATTTAAGAAACTATCGCATTCTCCCATATCTTATGTGGTTAACATGTCCAGCTGGCAAATAAAAGATTCATGTTCGAAATTCTTTAGAGAACATAGTTTGTTTTTCCTGTTTCGTGGCTTTGAGTAACCTAAATGTAAACTATATTCCCAACGTCTCTTTTCAAAGGAGGAAACTTGACCTACATTTTAAGAAAGTTTACTTGACTTTATCATCAGGGAAAATTTGATGACAGGTTTACTTAATGACAAAAACATACTTTATTTGCACAGTGAGAAATCGTAAACTGTCCTTATACTGCCAAAGATGTAAATAGATCTGCTATAGAACTCGGGAATTAGCGGTGGCAACAGTTAAAAAAAGATGACATTAGACATTCAAGCACTTTTTCATTTATATATTTCGAAGCTGCTGTATTATTTAAAAACAATTTAACGTCACCCGATGGGGAAACCCTGTGAAATGTCACAACTGCTCCTTACAAACAATGCGGAAATCATTCATTCTAAGGGTAAAAATAAGAAACGTAGAAAAGACAAGAAAAAATATAGTACTTAAATATAAACATCCCCACTCTTCTTTTATGCTACAGGCTACAGCACAGTCGAAAGCAGGAAATCATCGAAAATGAGAACCCGAGTCTTTTTTCTTTTTCTTTTTTTAGCTAGCAAATGCATTTTGATTCGAGAAGAGAGTTCGAAAGCTAAGTAACGTATACAATCAAGTCGAAAAGTGAATAACTCTTCCCTTTGAATTTACAAAAATTTGACGAATAGGTCGAAAGAGCCAATTAAACTTTCAATGTATAGTTTATGGTTAGCAAAGGAAAAGAGATTTATAGAGTTTGATTTGCTTTGGAAGCATAAACCAGTTTCAAACTGCTAACAGACGTAAAACAAATTATTGCTGTGTCTGAAATAACTACAGAGACTTGAAATGGTTTAAAATAACCTTTTTATGTAACAGGACTTAGAACATAAAAGCAATTGTGCTTACAGGATCGAACACCACTTGTGGCAATGCAAGTAAAATAACAGCCAAATTCAACTTTAAATGTAGGCTAGTAATCAAAGACTGCACAAACAAATTGAAATTGGCTCAAAACTGTAACCGGATTAACAATTTAAATCACGGCAGCTATAACCCCAACGTCGAATAAATGTAATCTTATCAGAGATGGCAAGTCTAAGTAGCGTGGCCTTGACAGGCAGAAACACACTCTGTCTTACAGTCCAAAAATTTCAGCTTAACTAGTCTGTAAGCCACTCACATTTTTGGTGGCCTATCAGCGGCCGAGCGGTAAAATCGCTGAATACTGGTAGTTCGGTCCGGTTTCGAAATGTATAACGTGTATACGAGCCAGTTTTCCTTCGAAAGTCCTTCCCGAAGGCATCTCTCGTTTTGAGAAGATAGCCTTCGAATGCTTTGTTATAATTAAAAATAAATCAAACCAAACCTTTCCTGGTGAGGAAACAGAAAGAAGAAGTAATAAGAAAGGAGAAGTAAAGGATGGAATTATAAATAACTGGTAGTGCAAAATAATAATACCTTTATAGGTTAATAAATGAAAGATAATTAATAAAATGGAAGAGGAGATTATTGAAGGAACGTAGAAGAACGCTTGTATTTTATTGAGTTAAAAAGATAGCTAGTAGGAAAAAAGTAACAAAAAAAAAAAAAAAAAAATGGAGATTGGAGGTGATTCGTTAATTATGGCAAAACACACGAGAGCTCATACCGAAAGAAAAGACGTTATGGAAGACTTTATAACAGAAACTTGGCTCTTATTTTACACATGGGAAAGTTATGGGCCTATTACAATTATAGGGAATAACGAATTACCAGTATTTTGTGACTCTAACCTCTCTAACACTAGATAGCCAGCAAACATTTTATCATTACTTTGCCTATTACATTTCCTCCGTACAGTCATCCCAGCACACTTTTCATTTAATGCAGTCGCCCACCAGCGGCCGAGCGGTAAAGACGCTGAACACTGGTAGTTCGGTACGAGGTTCGAATCCCGCGAACGGGCTGGCTGCATGGGCGTTTTCGTGGTTTTCCCCATGTGTAACGTGTATACGAGCCAGTTTCCCTTAGAAAGTCCTCCACGAAAGGCATCCCTCCCCTTAGGCAGATAGCCCTAGTGTGCTTTGCCATAATTAAATACACCACACCACACACCATTTAATGCAGTCACATTAAATGCAATAATTATATGGATACAGAATACATAGATTAATAATATAATTATACATATTTCAGGAGTACTTCATTTTGTAGATTATACATTTTATTTGCTCAGAGCTGTATACCTTATACACCAGATACTCAAAATAAAATATCAAAGCAATCATACATAACTGAACAGGAAAAGAAGCAGAATCTCGGAATATAAATTTAGATATAGTCTAAAATGCTATGACAAAACAAATAAATCAAGAACAAGTTAGTTAAGTCTTTCGCACGTATTAAAAGAACTATAAATTCTCATTAAAAATATTTTTCATGTTTAAAAAGGTGATTAAACAAAGTTAAACGTATTTTACGTAGTTCATGTAAATATGTCAGTAATCTTTCATCTCTTCTTATTACAAAATCTTCAAAAATTAAATAATCTTCTTCCCTGACTGATAATCTTATCGAAAATAATGAGTCACAACGGTAACGGAATCTATAATAGCATTTTATCTTGACTAGTTTTCAAGAAGGAAAAGTTGCGTAGTTTTTGTGTATAAATTATATACCTTAAAAATTCTCTTTGGATAATGGAGAGAATAGAGAGAATCAAGTAGCGAATAATGCATACAGCATTAAAATTATCTCTCTAAAGTGGTACTGATATTAATAATACTACCACTAAATTGGTATTGTCCGATTTCCTTAACGCAATTGCACATTTGGCGATAACATGCCAAACTTCCCTACCTTAAAACACTTTTTACTTCGATGGAGCAGTCAGACAAAGGTGAAATACAATTCCTATGAATTTGATCATGTTTAAAAGTAATTGTAATTAAAAATGGAAGAAGAAAGGTAATTTTGCTATACACTTTCAAACGCGAAATTACCCAGCAACAGTAAAACAGAATTCACGTGGATTTGAGCTTGATTAACAATAAATTTGGAAACAAAACTCTTTCTCGCAGATTCACTTAAAACTAAGATACAGCAATACCTTATAGTATGGCTAATCGATTCCGCCATTATCTTATTCTTTTTTATATAGGACTAACTGAAAAGCTAAATGTATAGAAAAAAATCATAATCAGTCCCCCCCGCAAATCATTTAATCATTTTTTCCTTTCCTGTTTTTTAAAAAAATAAAGTGCAATTAATAAACTCAAATGTCTTTATTATGAATATTTTTTTAAATGCGTATTTATCATAATTCGTCCTTTATTACCTAAAAATTTCAATATGGATGTCTGTAAATGTTTCTTTAGTCTTTTCACTTCATTTCTCTATAGCAACGAATTGCATCGTTTATCGTTCGGCGAAATGTAAAGCTACGCTCAGCTTTGGAAGCCATTCTCATTACATACTCAGAAAAAATTTAAATCATTTCAATAACTTTTTTATAGTTGTTCAGCTGTCAATAATGATAATAATGATAGTCGTTCAGAGACCTGTTTCTGAACGAACAGAGCAGAAGAACGAAAGCCCTGCATATAAATGCATAAATAACGGGAAACCCCAGAAAAAACTGAAATATGCATTGTACTAGCATAACTTTAAAATCTTATAAAAAGACACTGAATTTTATAATGAAACAAAAATCGATCACTTATGTATTAAAAATAATTTTGTGTACTATGTTTTCAGAATTTACTTTTATTTTACTCAATTAGCTTATTTTGAAATTTTTAATTCGTGTTTCAGTGAATACGGATTATGCGACATATTACTGATCATAGATTTGTAAAACCCCCTTTTCTAATGCTTAAAAAAAGTAATGGGTTTTGTTCAGGTAGACTGAAATTTTTTTTATTAAGATACTATTTAAAAAAACAGTAAACAACACTATAGCTTCCAAATTTTACTTTTAGAGGACGCCCTCTACATTTTAATTTGATGAAAGGAAACTTTATACCAGGCATTCTAAAAATTATTTCTCTGATACGTGTGATAACTTCTAGTTATTATGTAAAAATACGACGAAATATCCAGCCGTGCACATATGGCAAATCGATAATTTTTTTATCATTTAATGAATTTGATTTTCGCACTTTAAACACAGCAACTACATTCAATATAAGTAAGTAGTTAAAGTTGTAGGGGTTTATTTTATTTCTTAATAGTTATTTTTAATTTTGAAAACCTTTCCTCCTACAACTACCTGCCAGAATGAGATATCAGTATCGCGTTTTATGTAAAGGAAGTAGAACCAGTATTTAATGGGAAGTCCAGTCACCTTCATAGAAGAGCTCAGAAGTTCTCAGTAGAGCATGCTCTGCCTTCGGGCCTTGTCGTTACTTTAAGGCTATCTTACTAGGGCCGTAGTCTTACGTGTCTGTTAGTATTCGCCGTGAGGTTTAATTACGAATCGCTTTCAGAATTTTTCAGAATCAGCTGAAGAAGAGAAGGAAAAGGAGAAAAAGGAAAAAGAAGCTCAAGAATAGGAAAAGGAAGACACAGGAGAAGATGAGGATGACATGTCACTTGAGGGATTAAGAAATATTCTTTTGACAATTCCTGGATATTCAGAAGTTGGAGTTGAGGATACAGCAGAATGGATGGCGTGTGATTCGTCAGACTCTGGGTTTCAAATTCTAAATGATGATGAATTTATTTAAACTATGAGATAAGAAAGTGCCGAGAAAGAAAATGACTTTAATGTCGAAGTTTAAGCAGACACGGGACCATCAAGCATTTGTCGGCCTTGAAACTGCATTGAAGTGGATAGAGCGTCAACCCGAGTGTGACCACATGCAACTTCTCATTGTCAAGCGGATGCGTGTCTTGGCTGCCCAAAAACGGATGAAGACAGTCAAAGAGCTTACTTTGACCGAGATGTATCAGCAAGTAATGACTTTCAGCACTTGTACGTACTGTACAGTACGCTATATAACATATACGTAAAAGTGTTGCCTTTTCATTTTAATTAATTAAAACCTCTGTTTCTTTAAAAATAGTTTTTTCTCCCATCTTCAGCAATCAAATCATAACCCTTCTTCGGAAAAAATCCAATTATCCGAATGGAGTCCGGTTCCGATTGATTCGGATAATTGAAGTTTTACTGTAGTTTAGTTCCTTATTTTCTATTTTAAGTTAAAGCCCTAATAGAGGCTTTCCTGTAAGCCCGAGAGGGGCCGTCTGTAGTATTTCTTTGTGAATAAAAGAGTATTTTAACCCTACTTTGGACTTATATTTTATAGTCACGGGGAGAGCAGCGAATAGTCGCTAGCCACTTCATCAAAGTTCTAATAGCCAAAGACATGTAAATTAAGTAGAACTTTATAAAGTTATGAAGATATTGAAAATAATAAAAAAGAATGATTATGCAAAATTATTTACAACATGATATAATTTAGAAGAATAATCCGGATTCCTTTTTCTCGTGAACAACTATATAAAAATCAGGTGCAGTGAAAAACTTGCTTAATTAATTATGCAAAACATTCGAATACATAAAATAAGGTTAAAATCTATGAAAACTATCAGGCAAAGCTTCGTTGAAGGTGATGTAAACATTCACGAATGTTTAGTAAAGTCATGTTATATAGCTCGCTTATCTATAAATAAAGCTATTGTTAAATTTAGTTATGAAGAAAATATGTAATTATAATATATTTTCTTTAGTTTCTTAGATAAAATTAGTTATAAAGTTTAGACGTTTACAGTGCATTATGTATTGTATATTATTATTATATTAGGTATATTTAAATTTTATAGTGTATTATGTATTGTATATTATTAGGCTGATAAGTATAAACAATATATAAATAGAAATTAAATAAAACTTATGGGGACAAACAGACTACCTCTCCGTGGTGTCCCTTGCAAATGCAAAATGCGACTAAAACTCTGGAAAATATGCTGAAAACTTATGTTAAAAACTATGACCTTTATTAATATAAATTTCAGAGTACAGTATATTAATATAATATTTGAATAATAAGTAATAAAAATAAGATACATAACCAATAATATGAAATCTTATCCGAGTATATTCTTTTTTGCATGTATTTCGTTTTCGTTGCGAATAAAAACGGGAATATAACATTTCCTACTTCTCCTACCTTCAGCTATATATAGTTATAAATATTGTATAAATATATTATATTATACCTAAAATGTTAATACATTTTATCTTGAAATTAAAACTTTTACTTTAAGTACACCTTCCAGAGCTTTAGCCCTATTTTTTGTTCCAGAGAGTACCCCAAGAAACTCTATCTTCTTCGTGTATTTTACCTACCTCTGAATAATCTAATTATTTTTAATACTTATCAAAGAAGGAATGTATTTATAAATCAATGCATTTTAATTTTCTATAATTAATTTTTCTGGATTTTATTTTAAATCAAAATTACAAAGAATAACATTTTCAATCTTTCTAATTTAAGTTTATTTAATTTTGAAGCATGATAAAATCTAAATAAATTGTATCTTATATTGACTAATTTCGTTCAAAATATCGAACAAAGAAAACACGAGTAGTCTGCTGTGTGGAAGTTAGTGCTATTTATTAATATGCTAAATTTTGCAAACGCTCGCCAAAGGTAAGCTGATTGAAGACATCGGACTTAAGAACAAGTTAACGCCCAAATAAGGTGGGCAAAATTGCGAGGTCTTGAGTAAATGGGAAGAGTTTATTTACTTGCAACCTACTGCGTTTTCCCTTTTGTGCGTGTGGGGGAAAGAAATTTCGGCTCAAATTACACGATTTTCCCTTTCGGATAATCTTCCACTGAATACAAAGACACCAAACTGGACAAACCAGCAATCGAAGGCAAGGACCTATGTCAAGTAACATAAAAGAACATTAAACTGCTGTTTCTAACAGCATCGTTGAACTACTACAAAAGTTCTTAAATTAAATATGGCTTTAGGACTGTTTATTATTGTATTTTACTTTATTTGTTTGTAATTCATTGCATTAAATTCGTATAATTTATCAAAAAATATTTGTATTAGGACAGTATTTAGGATTATAATCAGGAGTGCATTTGAAGCTATATTATTTTAGGACTTAATTTTATGTATTAATTTACAAGGTAAGGACGAATTAACTTTAGCAATGTAGCAAATAGTATTTACCAAGGTGCGTACTTGAGTGTCCAAAGCGGATGATCAGAGTAGCCGCTGGACGGTTTTGTTCATGACGGTTAGTGGATAGAGGCGTTACCTGGAGGCTAACTGGAGACGGACTGGCGCCTCTTCCACTTCTGTTTCTACTCCTTTCTACCAAAAACCTGGGTGCGAATTCAAGAGAATGCAGTGATGTTTGTAAGCGTATAGGGTCTGTGAGGCAAGGGGCGCTAATATACGATGAGCCAAAATCCTGGACGTTAGTGGCAAGGGAGAAAGGGGGGAGAGACACTCGGACTGGCCCACCCGGAGTGTTCCCACTCGGAATTCCAATTGGGGAGGAAATTTAGAAATTGGCAAGGCCCAGCGATACCTAATATGCATATATGGATGCACAGGTGCCTGCTTTGCTTCGATCTGTACCTGTTACATTTCTTATGTTATGTTTCTTCAGCATTCGATTTAGTTTCAGAGAATAAAAACTGAATCGAATGTCTTTTCCATGGAATTTAACTTTTCAAATCAAGTATACTTAAATTTTACATTTAAGAGAGAAGAAACTGTGCTACAGTGTAAGTAAATTTAAAGCAAGCCCAAGTTCCAACAGTAAGCTTAATTCAAAATTAAAGCAGTATACATAATAATATTTGATATTTAGGCTGATTTACAAAATAATGTTACCTTTTTTCTTAGAAAATGCTATATCCCGCAGCCTTCGAGCAATCCAAGACGAGCGTTTTTATCCCCAAAAATAAACCACATAACGATTAATTGTAATTTTATCTTTTGCTACCTTACCAACAACGACTCCAGTCAACCAACCAAAGAAACGACGTTGCAAATAATTATGGATCGAATACTAAAAGCGATTCATAAATTCTTCACTGCTGAACACATGTGCTTGTGAATGAAGAAAAGAAGGTGCAAAAAACAAAAAAGGAAAGGGTGAAATGTAAAGAAACATAGAATGTTATCTGAAAAGAAATAACGAGGCCAGTAGTTAGCAAGCGACAGGATGGTCTCAGGAGACCCCATCCCACAAATCCCCAGGAGACCACAAACGAAAAGTTTCCCCTTTATATCCTTCGCCATTAGCACACACGACGGGTGCACAATCATCCGTCGAATCTCTGCATAAATTTCGTATTACCAACGGAATATATTAAAATAAACGAAATAGGCAATGGGCTTTGTTTCAGTTCAACGGAGGACCGAGTCTTACCCTCTGCTGGGAGGCAGTAGGCATCGACTCGGCAATGAGATCGTTGTAAGCAGACATCACGCAGTGTTCAGTCGTGTTCTGGAACAAACTCACCGTCATGTTAAATTTCGATTTTTTTCCCCCGACCCTCCCGGGAATTCTTTTACTTGTCTACGCAACCCTGCGAGACAACATAGTCCGTGCAACAATGTCTACGAATATTTACAATTGTTTTGTACGCCAACTACCGTGCTGCGCGGAAAGTAGTAGCTCTTATTTACAAGAGAAAGAATTAGTAATTCAGTACCCTAAATGTGATGCCATTAAAATTGGCTCCCAACGCTACAAAAGTTAGAAAGAATATTAACTTTTTAAAATGAATAAATATTTCTTTGTTTCTTTTTTATTTTAATTTTTTCTTTATTCCCTTCTTTTCTTTTTTTTTTTTTTTTTCCTCCTTTTTTTTTTTTTTTTTTTTTTTTTGTAATACTTTAGTGAAAAAGGATGGATGAACGAGCAAACTAAATCACGATGCACAAGACTGCTGTTGAGAACGAAGCATTACTAGCTGGTAGTAAAATAAATCAAAGAAAATACTTACTGTTCATGAATGTTTCTTGATAAAATACCGGAAACTTAAAAGCAAAACAACAACTTTGTGTTTGGTGTAGAGTTTAGTCAAAACTCGAATGATTTCGAGAGCAAACAGGTACAGGTCCCTCTTCATCAGAAGCAAAGAAATCTGCAACGAAGGAAAAGCCATACTTGTATTTATACCCAAAAGGAGTAAGGCAAATGAGAAAGTACCGTTATCTATCAGACAGAAATAGTAACTAAAATTGAAAAAATAAGTTTAAAGCATTAGGAAGGACTGGATTAGATTTAAAGTCACTAACTAAATAAGATGAAGATTTGTGAATATGGAAAATTTCAAGAAAATCCAAGTCACTAATGAATGAAGCTTTCTGAATAATTTTGGCAGACCCAAAATCAAAATTATGATTAAATTTCCAACTATGATTAGTTACCGAAGACTTGTTATTTTAAATCTTTCGGGCAAAAGATTCGTACTCCTTGATGCAAAACTTTAAGACTCTTTTAGTTTGGCGATATCTCTCAAACCACACTGATAAGATATGCTATAAATTCTCCAAGAATTTATAACGTATTTTCTCCATCCTTTTTGCATGCTTTCAAGGTGTTATTGGAAACACACTCGACGCGTATTCAGGAGGTCCGGAGATCGAATCCCTTCGAGGGCATTACACAGTTTCCATGTTTCCAGCATCGATATAACCTAATGACTCTACAGTGGCACCCGAACTGAAAGGTGGCGGAATTCGTCACCACCAGAATTTGCGAGTGGGTTTTCTCATCCTCAGTCGCCCTTTAAAAGGGGAGGTATATAAGGTATTTTCTCCTTCTTATCCGCATGCCTTCGTGGTGTAAATGGAAGCACATTCAACGTGTATTCGGGAGGTCCGAGGTTAGAATCCTCGCGAGGGCATTGTATATTTTTCACGCGCCAGCATCCATATAACCTAATGACTTTATAAATTAAAGTCAGTAACTGAAATCGTTAATAATCGAACCATGGATTTTACTGATAGGTGAGAAAATAACTTGAAAACCAAAATTCTGGGGAATCCGTATAATGTTGTAACTAACAGAAGGATGAAACGGAAGCATGAAAAGGTTATTAATGTTATTTCTAACAGCGTAAAGTCTTTTTTGATGGCAAGATGAACATTTTTCTTAGGCCTTTATCAACGACTACTGGAGAAAAACCTTGGTCGGTGGCAACTGATCTGAAATAACTGTATTCATTGGCAAGTAAAGATTCCGAGGAATAAACTTTGAGACAGCGAAGTACGTAATTGTAAGAAGCCATTTTTTGTATAGCATAGTGACATTAATTAGCATGGGGAGGCAAACAACCGGAAATGGTTAAGATAAATTGTATCGTAACCATTTCAATACATTGATGTTGTTTGACTTTTAAATTAACCAGAAATGAGTTTACTGTAAACAGTAGTTCTGATATCAGATTCCTTGCGAATTATAAAAATATCAAGGAAAGGAATTAATCAATTTATAGGAATATCAAGGAAAATTAATACAGGATCTGAGATAAATCTTATTTATTACCATTAAAAAGGCTCGAAAGTATTGTCTGCGTAGCGAATCCAGAGATAGTTTCTCAAATAGTTTGATTCAAAATAATGCATGTAAATGTCACGTATTTTTAAGTAATGAAAATCATTGCGTTAAGTGAAGAATGAAGATTTGTTTCGCCGTTAATAAGGCAAAAACAAGAAAGAGCTTTCTGACTGATATCGATTGTTAAAATAAATCTACTCCTCACCTTAAGGGGGAAAAGGCATCTCCGGTGTTTTAAACACTTAGAATTTCATATTCTCTAATTTCCAGTTTTACATTCTATTATATTATGCAATAATTAAAAAAAATTCACATTTTAAACCACTTTGAAAATATCCTCATTAGAAATTAAGTATTTAATATGGTCTTTAACTTTCTCTTTCAATGTAGTTGGCAAAATATACCTAATGCATAATTCTAGGCAAATATATCTTTTGAATGCATTTTAAAGCCTCACAAGAAAGAAATGGGGACAAAAAAGAAATATGTATTACCTGAAATATATCTGCGAATTGCTGGCTACAGGCACATACAGTCTCTTAATCGTAAAAGGATTAGAATATCTACGGTGTGATCGTTGAGCTATAAGTACTTGATGGAAAAAATAATCACTTGATAATCTTATTTCATCAATTTTGAGAAAAAATTCCGTCTATCTTTTGTCATCTTACAACCAACGTTCTTGTCACACGTTAACACGATTTTTCTTTAACTGGGACATTATGGATTTCTTAGATAATTTAATAGCTAGGAAGTAAATTTTCAAAATTCAGGTAGATTTGTCGCATTCAGTCCAACAGCTTTCGTAGTTTTCATTAGGTTTAGTTTAATAATTAAAAGCTATCATAGATCAGAACTCATCCACAGCGAATCCAGTAATTCTCGAAAAACCCTTAATCCTTAAGTTTCTGAATCCGAGCAGTTTAAGATCATCAATAGGACCCTTTAAACACTCTTATTGAGATAATCTTGTATGATCTTAAATACTAGGAGTTCGACCTGGGTTTGATCCTAGGCGAACGGGTTGGTTGCATGGTTAGTTTTCGCGATCTTACCCCTGTGTAACGTAAATGCGAATACATTTCTTTTAGAAAGTTAACGAAGGCATCCCTTCCTCTAGGCAGACAGCCCTTATGTTCTTTGCTATGTTCTAATAACCTAACCTAACCTTATTTGGTGTTTATTTGTCAGCAGAGTATTCCTGAACTTCAATCTTCGATATGAGTTTGCAGCTTCCATGAAATTTGTGTCAGGGCTTAATTTCTAAAGTTAGAAGTTTCGGAGCCCTATGAGAGGAGAGATGTGCAAAAAATGAACTATAAGTAAAAGATATAACGATGAACATTTAATAACACATAAAGCGATAAACAAAAATGTTACTAAATTAAATTAATTTTAAGAAAATTAGGGAACTGATAAAGTAAGCTATCAGGGAAATCAAATTAAATAATAAAAAAAGGAAAGTGATTAAACTGACAGTAATAAGATATAGTAAGGAGGATAAATTCTTAACAGTCGTATAAATTTGCACCTTTATTTTAGCTTAGTGCTCTTGACTTCTTGAACCTTCTTCTTCAAAATGTGTAATTTAAGCCTTCTTCCGATCGGATGAGTACACCCCATAAAATTCCTCTTCCTAAAGAAATCTCTTCTACCTTGGTTCAATTCCAGGGAAAGCTGCTAGTTTCATTGGCATTTCCGTGGTTTTACTCATATGTAAAGTAGATACGAGCCAATTTTCCTTGGTAAACCTTCCGCGAAGGCATATCTTTCCTTAGGCAGATAGCCCGCGAGTGCCTTGCCATAATCAGATAAACCGAACCTAAAGGAATCATATTTCGATGAGGTTTCTTACCTGTTCAAAATTTCCCATTTATTTTGTTTTTCCCAGGAAAAGTTAGGCATATATACGTTTTAATAAATATTAAATGGAATTTTTCATTGATAACATAACTTTCAACTAATACTGAAATTAGTAGAAACATTGGCACTGGAGCTTGTCTTTACTCGAAGCTCCGCTGCGCTCTGGCTGGATTTACGATTTCATTCAAAATTTAAATATATCGCAGCTGGGCTCCGGCCAGATTTATGCCCTACGTTACAGTAAATACAGGTTTTCTGTTTTCCCTGTTCTTTAGGCATATTCTTTTAATCTGATATGGAAAATCTTACAAAACTTTAGTCTTCCTTTATTAAAAAAAACTTTAAATTTGCTTCCAAGTTATGAATCATTTAAAATAAATGAATCTTTAACCATTCCTTTCCACTGCAGAATAATATCTAGTGACTCCGGCAACCCAAAAGCTCAGCAAAATATTTCTCAATTATCTTAATACTAATAAGTTAACTACTTGTCTGAAGTCATGAGAAATTTTTCGGTTTGCATTCAACGTATTATAGCTCATGTTATTTCCAATTATTTATTTTTCTGATGTTTATAAGTCATCGGGCTTTTTAAAATTAGTTAAATGCAACAAACGCACAAAATTGCGAACTAAACCAGTTAACGATCCCGTTATTTCGAAACACTGCCATGATGTATGCACTCAAAAGCACAGTTAATAGGCGTCTGCTTTGACTGTTAAGGACGTCGGAATGTCAAACGAATTTCACAGTGTCGTAAATGTGTTTATTTTTCAAGAAGACAGAAAAAGAGACATTCTTTTCTTCTAGTACTCAGCATATACTGCGGTAATCAGCCAGATTCTGTCTACCCATTCTAGACACAAGCATAAACAATAGCAATTTATTCTTGGATGAGGCAATAATTCTTAGACGAGGCAGTAATTCTTCTAGCCATAGCGTTTTCATCAATACCCTATGTAACGCAGCAGAACCACAATAAATATAAATTATTTAGACATCATTCATTCTATTTTTAAAGTGAAAGCAAAAAATTCTCAACAGAAAGAGGCATTTTTTTCTTTTGGAAGAATGACTAAACATTAACTCTTTGGTCGTTCAGTACTATATCTTTATGGAAAATGGATGCACTATGTATGCGTTATCGTAATTTTTGTCAGCCGCTTTAATACTGCAAGGAAAACATGTGTTACCTACACACTATTGTAAAACAAATTATCATAAACTTAAAACACATGCGAATGTAAGAAAACTCATAATCCTATTTATAGAAATGCAAGCCGTGACGGAGCGAGAAATAGATACCAAGGCGCCAAATAAATTCACTGTTGATAAGAAACCACGTCGGAAACCTTTTTTCTAGATTTTCCTTCTCCCTCCAGAAAATTTATGTATAGCATGTTTTTTTTTAACTTCGGATTAGCGCCTTCGTTATTTCGATTCGATATTTCCATGTCATTAAAACATCTTCGCTCACTCTGGAATTCAAGTAGATTTAAATTGCTTATTTTGAGTAAACTAACAAATAGGGTACTGTTCAAAGCTCCATAAAAAACGATAGTAATGAAAATTGTATTTGAAGTTTAAACTGTTTAACCAACAGCACTATCTTAGGAATTCAAAAAAAAAATTATTTAAAAAAATGCACGAAATGTGAGGCTAAAGAATAAATTGTTATTAATTTTATTTAGCAGCAGTCACTCATTTTTAGTCGCAGTCATCAATATCTACGTTATCATCATCACCGCCAGTTTTAAATATTAAAGCTTTATTAAAAAATTTTAAAGCCTTTTCGCACAGTTTTGATGAGCAAAGCTTTTCAAATAAGTTTTATGATAATTATACGATACATTAAAAAGTAAACATTATTTAAAAATAAACCGTAATTTTTCCTTTTTTAGAAAAACTTAAAAAATAGACACTGCTTTAAAATACACCTTATCTGAGAATGAATGTTAAAAGCTTAATAGAAAGTTAGATATGTCTTCACAGTTGAATTCCTTCCTCAGATCAGTTACATATTAAATAAAACAGAATATCACTAATAACTTAATATGGCTATTACTTGAACAGTGAATCATTATAGTGAATATTGATATGGATAAAATTATTCCTAGGCGAAAAAAATAGAAGAACTTTCAAGTTTTCATGAAAAACTCGTAACATAAAAGACTTTTATTTAGTCCTCCATGAGAGATGATCATGTTTTTGTCCCCAGATAATCTAGCATTAATCAAATATGAAACAAGCCATCTAAAATATCAACTAAAAATGAAATAGAACTTCTAAAATGTGAAAAACTTAAGGAGGGAAGATTTTCTAGATTCAAACTAAAAATGAGAGCTTTTAGATTCGACATCTTATCCAAATTAATACTTCAAAGCTAAGTCGTGGTCTCCATGGGTTACAAAATCTTCTCTAAGACCGCTGGTTACTGTAAATAAGGGGAAAAAATGATTGTTGTGCTATACCAGAGCTTCTTAAACTTTTTCCAGTCGCGACCCCTTTTTATTACTGAGATTTTGTTCGTGACCCCAGGACCCCATAATATTTGCGAAAACTTTGTGGGATCCTATAAGCATTGCGCAAATCTGATACACGCGCGAGTGAAACTGTCAATTGTTTTCACTTGTATTGTAATATACTACTGCAGTTTAAGTCATTAACATTAATTTCTAATTTTAAGGCATATACCAATGTGAAAACTTTAAATAAGTAACAGAGGAAATGACATATCACATGCAAAGCAAGTAAAATGAACGTTTATATTATAAAAAGAATGCGTCGAAACGTTTTCGTTTTTTTCTTTGTCTGTATTGTCTTATCTTAACCTATTTTCAGATACATTGTGTAAAATATTTGGTAATTGTAAAATAATTATAATATATAAGTTAAAAAAATAGCAAAACTGCTAACATTTGTGGCGACCCCCTGCTGCAGGTCCCGCGACCCCCATGGGGATGGCAACCCTCAGTTTAAGAAACACTGTGCTATACGAATAAATGATAACTACCTTGGTAGAATTCTCTGGTTATTGTGCTGTACTATCAAATGATAACTGCCCTGATAGAATAGAATAATAAATAACTTCCTTGATACAAAGATATATGATGATAACTGCCGTTCTACGGCTAATATAGGTATCTCGCATAACTCAAAAAACATTAGCCGTAGAACGTTGAAATTTTGTATAAGGGACTGCTAAAACATATAGTTGTGCCGCTCACGTTTTCACTGCAATCCGCAGTACTAGAAGTATATATATTTATACCCACCCCCTTACCCGACTTAAAAGCCCTTACCTGGCTTTTAGTTTCGCAATCATTGGTCGTAGTCTACTTTCAGTTACAGAAGTATGAACTACTTTCAGTTACAGAAGCATGACGAAAATATTTATGTTTTGGCTGCTGTACTTATGTTCGGGAAAGTTCTATATTCATTATGAAAAAGTAAAATTTCAAGAAGTGACCGGAATATTTATTTTCAAAATTAGCAATTTTTTATGCCCTTTTCAAATTGCCTTGAGGAATCAATTAATTAAGTTAGAAAAATTCAAGGAAATAAGTTTAAACGAAATGAAACAAAAAAAATGTGTATAATTTATAATGCCGTACAAAGAATCCATGTGATGTCCGCATCAGATTTTTAGTAGTAATTAAGGTCCTCTGGGTTTGAAAAATTATATAAGCTTTACTAACACTATGTAAGAATAAAAAATGTTTTATTATTTGTGTTAAAAGTAAAAAGATATACAAGATACTGAAATTACACTATTAGGATTACACAAAAGTATGCGAGGGCCTAAAGGAAAACTGGCTCTATTTACGTTACATATGGAGAAATCACAAAAGCAGCTATACAGTTAATCCTTTTGCCGGAGTCTGAACGGGATCTAACTATCAGTATTCAGTGATTTTACCGCTCATGTTAGACTACAATATGTTATGATGAGATTTTATTTTTGTTTTTGTTTTTATACACGAAGGAGATGCTACGAAGAAATGCTACTTTTGCTTATAATAGACACAGAAAGATATTGGCTAGCAATCACTTTTTTCTGTTGATGAAAGTAGAAGTTTTATCATAGATATGTTTTTATGACGATAAAACGACTAAGAATTACCTTTTTAAAAAATAGTTTTAGTTTTTTTTAGTTCTTTCAAATGTTTCTAATAAAAGTAATTTAATGTAAATTACACAATAGAAGCACTCCAGATCGTGACTCTTGAGTGCAGTTTTAAAAAATTATATTTTATTGCTGAAAGTATTTAATATTTATTATCTTCCGCTTCGTTTAAATTTATTAAGCTTATTTCGACGATATACATTTTTTTAAGTTCATGATGTTAAGGAATCTAAATATAACTGAAGAACTATTACTTTGCATGCCACTTTATATCAGAGCTGTAACTTTAGTCATTAAAAACACATTTTCATTTCTTAAAATAAAAAAATGAAAAATTCTAATTTTAGCTAAAATGAGAATAAGAAATTAGCTCTTGAACCCATTCAAGCTAAAATTCCCATTTTCAAGCGGAAACCATTTTGAAGGTGAACTATTTCAAGGGGACCATTTCCCATTTTCACCAAATAGTTCAAGAGCTTTATTTCGTGAAATCGGTTCAAGAGCTATTCTATTTATTGCTTCTTTACTGGGCGTTTTTTGGAGGCTTGTTCTAGAAATAAACGATCACATTCTAAGAAACGTAATTATGCAGCTCTTCAGTTTTTGAATTAGCCCTCTTCATCACTTATTGTATTCTAAACTAATAAATATTACCTCCTGATGAGAAACATGCCACATTCAGGGAATAAAGATAATACAAACGATTTGAATTGTTTTTCCGTCTGCCTTTCCCTCACCATTGTCTCATTTCCTCTCCTCCCTGCGTTCATTGTCTAAATTGATGGTTTTCACGCTGAGTTCTGCTAGAATAGAGGATTCATGAAAGTGTTTCGGGACAGGTTTTTTTTTTAATTCCAGGTGATGCGTAGCTAAGTTGTTGCGCAAGATTTTGAAAGAGGGAAAAATTAATGAACAAATGTGAATGTTTAAGAATTTTAAATATAAGGTAATCTAAATTTTGCCAAGTTTATAGTTATTTCTTAAATCATTGCATTAATGATAAATTCGTCCATTCGCATTAGGGTCTGTTGCAAAATTGCCTTGAAGATGCGTATATTTATTTGTCATTTACTTAAACAACTTTTGCTAGCTTAAAATGAAAGCAGTTTATATATTTTAACAAATTACTGTAAAATATATAATTTTCCAAATAAATATAAAAAAAAAATTGTAGTTTTATGGGACAAAGATAATATCTTTACTTTAAACATTCTTTTATTGTTTCTTGACTGCCTCAAAATCGATAAAGTTTTATTAAAAATCCTTAACACACCAAGCACCAAATACCTTTTTTCTTAAGTGCCTTTACTTAAATATCTTAAGTACCTTTTAAACCTCATTTTAAAATTGTATATCAAAGTGCTTTCTTACAATTAATTAGACTAAAATTTCCTTTTCATGTGTGGATGATTTTCGTGCATGATTTTCGGCTTTTGACATTTGAATGTTCAGTCAGTGACCACGTATGCAACATCTTGCATAACCAAACAAACCAATACACTGCGTAATTTTAGTTTTGCGTATACTGCTTCACTACGAATATAAAAACAAAAAACAAAAAAAAAAAAAAAGTTATACTGCATTTAAAAGGTACAAAATGTGTTTCAAAACTATTGCATTCTCTAATATTCTTTAATAATAGCAATAAAAGCATTTTTTAGTCGATGCTTTTTTCAACTACAAGGCCAATATGAAAGAATTAAGTTTTACACGTTTTTAACAGACTATAGGTTCTATGATAAACCATTTAAGAGATATTTAGTGTGCTGTCCTTTGAAAGCACCGTGTATATTTATTTCTATGGCGTGCAGCCCTTTGGAGGCACCATGTGTGTTTTGCAGCCCTCTGGAAGCATCCTATACGTCTATTCCCATTATTTAAGTGAAAATTATCTCAGAAAAATTGGCCTTAGTTAGTGGATGCAAAAGAAAAAAAGCAGGGATAGGATTAATATACACATGTTAACGATAGCTCATCAAAAATACGTTCCGGTCATTGACCCACCTAATATGGTACCTAATTGAAACCAGCTTTCAATGAATTATCATAAACTTCGTTTCATGAATTCAATAAAACAGCTTCAACATATTTAGCAAACACCAGAAGACTACTGAACTTTTCAATCCCTCCCGCTTGTTTTTACTCTTTATCACACTATCCGTTGACTGGAGACTTTTGAATCCTCCATAGCATTGAGCTCTCCATCGATTGAGATTTTTAAATCTGTAATAGATGGAAAGTAAAAGCGATTAACGTAATATTGTGATGAACCTTGATTTTCTATTTGTGACTTCTTAAGTAACTCTTATTTGGGTCAAGGGTTGGCTCAATGAAAAGGAAAGAAAAAAGCTTATTTATGAATGAAGTCGTTAAAAGTGTAGTTCTTTGTTAGTTTGATGGAGAAATACTCGTACAATGTTTTTTTTTACGATTTTCTTTTATTTTTTAAAGGAATACGTTTTCAAAAAAAAAAAAAAAAAAAAAAAAAAAAAAAAAGGTACCGATAATGGTTTCATTGAATTTTTATAAAAGAAACTAATTAGAAAAAAATGATGTCTTCAGTTACACTTTCTAGATGAAAAAAGCGAATAGTCGCATGATGCCATTAGTCAGTCGTAAATACCACGATGAAAAATCAGGCATGATATCAGTATATTGATATAAGTATTATAAAAACTGAGAGACTCGCAAATTTTTAAATGTTGATAAATTTGCTACATACGGAAAGTTTACAAAAATATTCTAATTTCTATAGTAGACATCAATGCTAATTTTAAAATTTAACAGAAATATCATAGATCTGTGAAATATAACGCTTTTAGCATACATGACAAATTTCTATTTCATTACATTTTTCGAAAATAAAAAATCGCATACATTTTTCATATTTTCGAAGATAAAAAATGGCCATTAAAACACTTATGCAGCTAAGATCCTGTAAAAGATAGACAAAGCCACTTTTTAAAATGCTTTTTAGTCTTTTTTCCTTTAATGAATACAAAAACTTAATTATATTAATTGGCTAATGCCTATTTTATTGGAACAATAATATTCGGAAGTCGGAATAGTGAACATTTGACTTCTCAGTTCAGAGTACAGCAATGGTAATTTAAGCCAACAAGTAAAAGTATAATTTTTCAACTGTTAGAATGCCCATCCGCGATAGGTACAGGTACAGGTAAAAGTATGGGGAACACCAGCGATGTACCACAGTTCAACTAGTAATGCCGTCCCACACTAACTCTTAAAAAAAAGGGAGCGGGGGAATTACAAGTTTTATAAGAATTTACATAGACTGAAACTTTCCAAATGGTCTAGAGTTTACCTATTATGGTACATCGTGCAATCCCACCGTACGTCCAGCATCCAGTGTTTATTAAAAATAATGATGTAGGGCATAAGTAGATTACAAAATAGTTTGAATACAATTTGAAATTCACAAATTAAATTGAAGATCTGTTTTGGTGCAACAAAAATAGGAGATAAACATAATTAGTAAACAGATAAACATAATGAGATAATTATAATTAGTACTGGCAACACAATGTTATAATGAATTCTAATAATAATGCTAAAGAGGTGGGTGTCCATGAAGCTACACTAAAGTGTAAAGTTCTAGCCCTTCCGAGACATAAGAATTTCCAGTTTCCATCTTCTTAATCCGTATAGGGATTAAAAAGATGGATCTTAAATGCATGGGAAGCTCTTGAAACGTTACGCATTGTAAAACTCATGTATAAGGAGGCCGAGAATCTGACCTTGATTTTCTTAGCGTAATAAAATAAACAATTAAAGATTCAAGACATTCTATATTTCTGTTTAGCGTTTTCATAATCATAAAATCCCCGTTAATGCTTGCAACGTACTTTGTTGATTTGCATTAATGAACTAACTCCGGCCAAAATCAACATAATTACTGATGTAAAGAAAAAAGTAAAATTGTTTGGTTTAGTTGATTATGGCAAAGCGCACTACGGATATCTGCCTAAGGGGAAGGATGCTTTCGTGGAAGACTTCCTAAGGGAAACTGGCTCGTATCCACATTACATATGGAAAAAACCACGAAAACGCCATGCTGTTAGCCCGTTCGCCTGATATCGAACTACCAATGTTCAACGACCTTACCGCTCAGCTGCTGGCGGGCTCGAAAAGAATGAAATATAGTAGTAGAATGAAATTATATGTGATGTCTAAATAGTCTAAAAACTGAAAAGCTAGCTTTCAGATCGGAGAAGAGGATATCTCCTACTGTCTGTTTAAAAGGAACTGTTGTTTATAACTCACAAGGGCTAGCGGAAGGATGTTTTCGTGGAGAAGTTTTAAGAGAAAAGTGGTTTTATCTTGGTTACTCAAGAGAAAAACCGCGATAATACCCGCCTTTTAAGCCAGCCCCTTTGCCAAGATTAGTATATATTCGAACCAAGAGACAAAGTAGTTTTGGAATTTCTCGGGTGCGCCATATTCCCCCCATCATGCTAGTGAAAATTTAGGTAAGGTTAGGTTGTTTGAACACGCAAAACACGTAAGGATATTTGCTTAAGAGGAAAACATTTTAGGGAATACTGGTTCGTATTCACATTACAGAAAAAAATTCCACGAAAGCAAACCATGAAGCAAATTTGTTTGCTGAATCCGGACTGAACTTCGAGTATTCAGCGGATCTAACCATTCGGCCATTAATGGAGCTATTTAGCCTTTGAACAATTAGCTTAAAATAAATAAATAGACTGCAAAAAAGCAATAACTGTTAGTTATGGTTATGGTGCATGCATTCGTCTATGGGGAATTTCTCAAATAATATCTACGAAATGTCATGCTTTCACAAGTAGAACATTTTGAAGTATTACATGAAAATTTAAAGAATGCACACATGAGCCACAGTAAATTTCTGCCTTGCATGTCTTAAATAAATAAGGGACACAGTTTCCAAAGGATTCCTTTTCCTTACACCAACAAAGAGGTAAGAAATAAAGCAGCTACAAAGTAATAACAGGGCAGGGAAAAAAGAACTTTATGTCGCAACAGATGGTTTTTTTAGTATTTGCCACTAAGTGTTAATATAAGTTAAGATAGTTATAATGAGGAAGATAATATTTTATTCCTACTGCTGAAAAAGTTCATAAAAAAGGCAGAAATTAAAACTAAAGCTTTTAGGGAGATTATATCCACTTAAATTTGCGAAAGGAGTTCACATTTTTGCGACGGAAGTGATTGCTTTATACTGTAAGGTGTTTTCGAAAGGGAAATCCGAAAGAGCAGTTCGGCACTAATTAAAACCGCAAAATACTGTTGGTTTTATTTTGAATTTCTTCCCTGACAGTGGAATGAGTTGATTGCATGGACAGCTTCCTAGTTTCTACCAGCTGACAAAGGATTTTTCTGGAGAAAATCCTTCGCGAAGGGCCCTTCATTGGATAAATGATTCAATTCAAAATATTTTATAGTTCGATCTGGGTTAGAGTCTTGGCACACAATCTGGCTGCATAGGCATTTTCATGGTTTTCTCCATGAAAATGCCTATGACGTGTAACGTGAATAAGCTCTAGTTTCTCCTAGAAAGTCCTCCACGAAAACACAAAAGCCCCAAGTAATCAGCTCGTTCTCGGGAATCGACCTCCGATAAAATTATCAACATCTTAAGGACTCCGCCACTGGAGGACAACTACTGCAGAGTATTCATCTTAAAATAGATAGCCGTCGTTAGTTTTGCTCTAAATAAAGGAACTGGATTGGATTTGTCATATTATGACAAAGCACAGATAAAGGTAAAGGTAAAAGTATGGGGGACACCAGCGATGTACCATAGGTCAACTGGTATTGCCTTCCCATACTAACTCTTTGAGAGAAAAAATAGGGGGGGGGGTAATTGCAAGTTTTATAAGAATTTGCATAGACTGAAGTTTTTCAAAAGGTCTAAAGTTTGCCTATTATGGTACATCGTGCAATTCCACAGTACGCCCCGCATCAAAGCACACTAGAGCTATTTGCCTAAGGGAAAGTATGCCTTCGTGAAAAACGTCCTAAGAGAAACTAGCGTGGATTTACTTCACAGATCAATGGCCGAGTGCTGAAGACCACTGAACGCTGGCAATTCGACCAGGGTTCGAGTCTTGATGAGCGGGCTAACTGCATGAGTGTTTTTTTTTTCTACGTATCGTGAATATGGACCATTTTCTGTAGAAAAGACTCCATGGAGCCAACCATTTTACTTTCCGTGTTCTTTAACGCATTCAGATAACCTAACCTGACTTAACACTACGCCACACATGCAGGAACTAAGGAAATGCTCATGCAGATAACCCGCTCGCACACATTTAAACCCGGGTGAGCGTTCATCAGTCTTATCCAGTCGGGCGCTGGTCAGCCTGTCTAAATAAATGACCAATGACCAAGTTAATTTTAAGATTTTGCGTTTACAAGCTATAGGCAGTATATCTCGATTCTAACAGTCATAAAGAACTACACAAAATGCTTTCGAATTATTCTTGCATTCTTAAAAAGTTCTTAGACTGCAAAGAGAAATTGGGATGCAACTATGCAAAGAGAAATTAAGATTCGAAATATTTACATCCGAAGAAAAATACTCAATAGCATATTATATATATATATATATATATATATATATATATATTATAGAAATTTTTTTTACAAAAAAATCTCAAAACTATGTCCGCGCAAAATGGTGCTGAAAAATTAATTAGTTATGGACTAAAAAGTAATAAATTTGTAATTATCTTTACAAAGACATAAAAGAAATTTAAAACCAATGCTCTACTGAAATCTCCAGTAGGGGGGGAAACCTTCAACTCAATGTTTTTAAATTAGAAGAAATTTTGAAAATAATAAAAATACATAAAAAAGTAAACGAAAAGGAATAAAATTAAAATATAATTCAACGTTATCAAGAAAAGGCAGATCAGATCTAAGTTGAAACCCGTTTCCTAGGAAAACCACTGTCCAAAATTAGCTGATGAACCATTTTAAATTATTTAATTATTGTATGTATATGTTACGGTGAAACACCAAAATCTGGAGAATGTCGACTTTCACCGGTGAATGACAACATTCACATAGTCGCTTGGTGTATGTCCGAAATATTTTCCAAATACTCTTATTTCTAACTTACACCGGTGAATGTCGACATTCACCATGTACTAATGGTGAATGTAGAATATATAAGAATATTATATTTCCTTCTCCGTAATTCATTTGCCAAAAAACGCACTTGAGACTCAGAATAAGAACTTAAGAATATAAGAACTTAAAACACACAGTACATTCAAAATGAGAAAGGAAAATAATAGAAGTTATAAACTTACCAAATTATGTGATTCAAATCTTATTTATTGCAACAACTTAAACTATTATGACACTTTGAATTGCACAAAAGGCCCTTGCTTTTGCAACTGCATTTATTTGTGGAATACTTCCTTTTGGAATGGCAGCGTGTACATATACTCTTCTCTTTTCGACCTACACCAGAGCATATCTGTGATTGTCGACATACACCGGTGAGGGTCCGAATATACAAGAATGTAAACAAATATTCGATCTTTCACCGACGTATTTGGTGAATGTTGATATTCTCCGGTGAAAGTCGACATTCTCCAATTTCGGTCTTTCACGATAACATATATACAAGAAAAAATAGAAAGTTCAAATACACCGGAATCTAAATCATGGGCTGCAGAAATTTAGTGATAATAATTTTAAATTAAAAAAACTTTAGATAAAATTCAATATCCTATTCAGATATGTCAAAGAAAACCAAAAGGAATTAGTATTAAAGTGCTTTATATATATATATTGGAAACAGAATAGCCATATGATAATATATTGGAAATCACACGTGTAACAGAAATATATTGGAGATCAAGCATAAATAATGTTAAGAAAAAAATATAAGAGAAAAATTTTTAAAATAACGTCGTCCATTTTAAATGAAAGTAATTTGAATTTCTCGGTAAAATTTGTTTCTGAAAATAGCGTTAGTAACTAATCACTTAAGATAAAAGATGAAAAGAACTGTTCAGAATAATTGAGAAGCAAATTGCCAAAGTTTTCTTCGCAGGAACATTTTTTTTTTGTTATTTAATATATAATAATAATAATAATAATAAACTTTACCAATTGTTTCTCTTCAGATTAAGGTAGCAGCTGCAGAATTCTCATTTAAATTAAAATGAAATAGTCTAACTACATGTGTCTTGATATTATTTTTCATTTTAGTACATTGGTACATGTAAGACAACTATTTTATCTTCTGCGATTTTAGTTTCAAGAAACAAATTTTCAGTGATGACTCTCAGTTTTGCTTCATTAGATCCAAATTTGAACGAGATACAATATATAAAACGTGTAATAAAAATTTCTCACGGTTTAAAGATTTAAAAATTGAATGGGTTCCATACATTATTCTTTCTCAAGGAGAGACTGTTTCTATACTGGCGATATTTAACCGTTATTATAATATCTTATACAATGAAATTATGCCACACCTTCAGCTTACAATTTCCAAATTTCATCAAAAGTACCAAACTCATAATCTATCAGGATCGATAATTGGAAAGTTTGTATTCATTGCTGGTTCTGATGTAAATGTACTTAAATTTTAAGTTCAAGAACCATCATCCTCCGAGCGCTACACAGTGATAGTTTAAATCCCAGTGAACGGATTGGCTGTATGGGTAATTTCCTGGTTTCCCTCATGTGTAATGTGATAGAATCTAGTTTCCTTTAAAATGTTCTCCACGAAGATATCCCTCTCCTTCGGCAGCAGGCCATCATATGCTTTGACGTAACCCAAATAATACAATCCAGATAATAATCCAAACAATGCTCAGCCTACGTGCTTTATCAGTATAAACTCTGTTTCTGTACTTTATGATAACTTTTTTACTTCCATTCACACTGAAAATGCATCAAACCTTCACTCATAAGCTTCGATTTTTCACAAAAGCATTAGATTACATCTGATAGAATCCACTGCTGAGAAGCTAGAATGACATTACCGGTTCCACGCCTAAACGCAATTAAATTCTAAAGCCAGGAAGCTCACCGACAAGCCCTGTCAGCAAACAAATTGAACACTTATAATTTCCCTCTGCGGGAAGATGACAGGGGAGGCTGAAAAAAGGTTAGGGGGTTACGATCTCTCTTCTCTTTCCCGTGGCTGAGTCTCTCTAGTTATGGATGATAAACGAGGTTCAGCAGTGGGTCCTGCACTTGCAACTGTAAGATTGAAGATAGCAGCAATCTGGCGGTAATTGTTTCCTAACACCTCTTAGAGAAGCCCTTTGTTCAGAAGTGTTTTTAGTCCCCACATATTGGAATTAAGTTAGGGTAGTTGATTGTAACTTAGTTTCAGAAACCATATTGCTTTCCATTTATCAGTTCCTCTCAGTAGGCTGCGAGTCACTAATGCCTCTTTTTCAGCAAGCTGTCAAGGGCTTTAAGAACTTATTTCGAACACGACGTAGATATTTCAGATCTTTTCTGAAATAGAGTAACATGCACCAAACAGTTTTCTATAGGCAAGATAAATAAACTTAATGCATTTAATTTAGCGATGGTTAATAAGCATGTTATTGCATGCGTCATTTCCGTAAAAAATTTTTTGAAAAAAAAATTGATTACGGCGTAGCTCACAGTGGTTACCGCCAAAGAGAGGGATAACCCGTGGAGGACTTTTTAAAGGAAACTGGCTCATATCCACCTTACATAAGAGAAAAACCACGAAAGCACCCATGCAGCTAGCACGTTTGCAGAGATCCGAACCCCGGACTATACGTTCCAATGTGCAGCGACTTAACGCTGGGCCGCTGGTGGCCCAGTGTTAAGTCGCTGCACGTTGTTGTTCGACGCATATTGTTAGATAACGAAAAAGATCCGATATTTCTTATACATATATATAAATTTCGTGAATTGATATAAACAATTTAATACACTGCAAAAATAAAATTGATATTTCGAAGAGCTTATGATTTGCTAAGATTGTTTAATCAAATAATAGCGTGGAATGTAAAGGCTAAATGCTTAAAAGAAGGGATCGTTTGTTTGTGTTAATAGATTAAGGCAAAGTACGCAAAGGCTATCAGTTTCAGTAGAGGTATGTTTTTGAGAGGGTTGGTCATTCATGGATTTCCGAGGAAGGAATTAAAAATAACGAAAAGAATCTGAAAGCAATTAAAAAATGTGCAGATTAATGTGAAAATTCGTTGCTTGACAGTCCTTGAATTATTTCCGTCATTGGCATAATAGTGTATTTTAGGTTCCTGTTTACATCCTTTAATATGTGAATCAAAAACGAAGGGTGAATTTTGCTGACGAAAAGTAGTATGTTAAATAATCAGCTTTAAATTAAATATAAAATTGCACTAAATTAAATATCATTAGGAAATTCAATTTAAAACTAATATAATAATACATGTTTTGTAGCTTATTATTTATGGCGGCTAATTTGCATCGCAGTTAGAACTAATTTGCCATGAAATCTTTAGTATACTGAGTTTATGGAAAATCGGATTGGTAAAAATAAGCATTCACATTCGTGATACACTGTACAGCCAAAAGCCACCAGACACATTGAATTCTAGACTTCTTTTTTTCGAATTCCTAATTTAAGTTAGGTTTAGGTTAAGTATTTGAATCTGGAAGAGACACGGGGTTATTTGCCTAACAGAAGCAGTGCCTTTGTGAAAAATTTTCTGAAGAAGACTGGCTCGTATTCATTTCACACACGGGAAAACCACGAAAGGCCAACCGTGCAGCCAGCCCGTTTACTTGGGTACGAACCCAAAGTAGGTCGAGCTATCCGTATTCAGCCGTGACCATCGAGAGGGAGAAGGCCATGACACTTAATAAACATGGCGGAGCTCTCCGTCCGACGTTATCGTCGGAAAGTCGTCTGAATTTTTAAATTTTCGTCGGAAATATAACTTTATCATGTTGCTTAGTTAATTAAAATAGCTGAAAGAAAGGAGGCTTTATATACATACACACTTTTTAAGATTTTTACAGATATTTTAATTAACTTTGTGCATAAATATAATTGAAAGAACCGAAAAACAAACGAACATTTTACAAAAATTTAAACGCTGATTAATTATTATCTTAAGATAATATTAATTATTATCTTAAGAACCTCTTCCCAATTTATCATGACAGTGGCAATTTTCAATTAGCGTTTAAATGTTTGTAAAATGTTCGTTTGTTTTTCGGTTCTTTCAATTATATTTATGCACAAAGGTAATTAAAATATATATAAAAAGCTTTAAAAGTGTGTATGTATATAAAGCCTCCTTTCTTTCAGCTATTTTAATTAACTAAGCAACATGATAAAGTCATATTTCCGACGAAAATTTAAAAATTCAGACGACTTTCCGATGATAACATCGGACGGAAAGCTCCGTCATGTATTTAAGTGTCATGGCCTTCTCCCTCTCGAAGGTTACGATTCAGCTGTCTTAACCACTCGGCCACTTACAGGACTTCGAATTTCTACAGAAATGCGTTACGAATTGCTTAGTAACTGCGGCCATGTAAATAACACACTCAAACTTTCCTTTTCTAATGAAAATTCAGTAGCGATTGCGTTTAGGGGACCAGCAACAAAATTATTATGCAATAAAATTATTTCTGAACTCCCTGTATCATAAAAAACAAGAAATGATCTAACTATCGTAAAATAATTTACCTCCTATGTTCAATGCTCATATATATATTTTCTGAAAACAAGACATATATCAAAGAAGATATGAAGGTTTCATTTTCAATCCCAATTTCTTTCGAATATTTTTTGCATCAATTAACGAAGCTTACAGAAAACGTGAATATATTCAAGAGGAACATTAAATTCAAATTTGAAATGAAAATATTTAGTGTCCGATTGGATATGAACATTTAAAGAAAATGATATTTAACTGCCCATGCGCGAATGTATCAACTTTTATTTTTCCATAACTTGATAACCAACCAGTAAGAATAACTTATCCTGGTGAATATCGTCCTAATTCAGAAATATTTCGATGATAAATTGAGCTGCTTTTGGGTGTTTACTGAATTACGTCGCCACATAACGTAGCACAGAAAACTGTTTGACGCGTATTGTCCTATAACGGAAAAGATTTCTGACTTTTCATTAAAAAAATTATCCATAAAATATTTAATAAAATATACAACGTAGATTGTTTGATTCATTTTTAATTATCCTCCCCACGAAAGAGAAATCATATTTCATAATTCAGTATAGTATCTTCAAGAAAATCGCAAAATTTGAACCTCTGTTTCATATTTCTTGTATATTTAAAAATACTTAACGCATTTATTTTACTATTTACTGCACTTTATTACTAAGCGGATAATGTTGAAGTTTTGATATAATAGCAGATTAGTTTAATCTCACAATCTGTGAAATAATTACACACAAGCGTATACTAGAAAGGTATCTCTTGGTACTATTAAATTTTTAACTTCTTTATCAACTTAGAAATGAGCAAGCTGGTTATTAAACTAAACCACACTAAACTCAGCAGCACAAACAGCGCTTAGAGAGCCATGGCCTGTAGTGCTCTGATATCTGCTTTCTAGACCGTGGGCTCAGCGGTGCTTGAGCATTTTACCTAGACGAGTGGTCAGCTTGTTGCAGGACCCCCCGGGATTTAGTCCCCAAGAGAATTTGGTACTTATTTTACGACCCACTCAAGGAATAAAAGGCTGAGTCAAACTTGCCCAGGCCAGGGATCGAGCCCCGGATATGTGGTGCTGCTGCCCGACGCGCTAGCCACTGCGCCACCGGCCCTCAGCTGGGTATTAGCCTAGTTACATTCCCATGAATATTTTCCTCATGCAGCACAAGCATCGTGCCCTTTACCATTTATAGCAATAAATACCTTAATTTTCTTAGAACAAATTGAGATGCTGCTAACCATAACAATTTTTATACACTTTTATTTTATACTCTAAAGCTTTTTTTCATAATGTTATTCACAATCTTGAAAAATTACTGCAATAAATCCAATCAGTATTCAGCTTTTGGCTCATAATTCATGCTGTCTTAGATGCGCATTGAGTCACAACAAATATCTATCAGTATACAGTATTTAAAAGTAGGCTCATACAGAGGAAACGAAAAATTTTCGCTATGTAAAAGGCACAAAAGGCTATCCACACCATAATTAAATTTCTACCTCTGATTAAAATAGTATTTCATTATCCCTAACTAAATACTACATTTTTAAACTTGAACTCAATTTCACTTAGTCTAATCTTCTTAGGTTAGTGCCTGTCCTTTAACCTTCAAACTAAAAAAAATAAATTAAAAACAACTCAGTAACAATCAAGCTAAAACATTAATTTTCACTCCAGCTCGAAATTACAGCAATTTAAAGCGTTAAAGTTCCGCTTTTTGTGGGATGAACGTATAATAACGACTCAAATTATTTAAAAATTGCAGTTTAAATTTAAAGCCTAACAACTTATGCGTAACCCTAAGACTACTAACGTAATTTCAGTTGAAGACAAACTCACTAGCTCCTAGCGCAGTGCCAAAAGTAGGCTAAAATCACAGGAATTTCAACACGGCAGACTGGTATTGCTAACTCTCTCTGTTGAGATTAAATTCTCAGTCGTTATTGAAATTTACTTCATTTACATTTTCTGGTAAAGCAGATGAAATGATAGAAGCAAAGGAAAGGTTCAGTATAAGAAATAACGTGTTGATAAAACTACATCTTACATATTTATCATAAGAAACACTGAACAATCACTATATATATGTGTGTAATTTTTTCTTCGAATGCAACGTTTGAATAATTTTCTGACAATTTTGTTTAAAATAGCTTAAAGCAATCCCCTATAATCTATAACAACTGAACATGAATAAGAAACATTAATATGCGAGAGGAAATATACATATTTTTACATTATAAAATATATCACGTCCTTTTTTAAGATACATTTTGCGGATAAAAAAATTATATACCTGAACTTGACTAAAGCACAATCGAATTTTCGTTTCTTAGAAAAATATTTGGGTGAGCTGTGCAGTTTCTAGAGATGGAATAAGATTGTATTTATCCCAGATAAACTTCAATGTCATGAAGCAAATTGTTGTCAATCCAAGCGAAGAGCGTAAGATCTTTCATTTATTTTTCAGTAATAATAAAAGGCATGCTTACAGCAACAGAAAGTTGTTCTGTTAATATAATATAAAAACGCACCATGTATTGTTGTGCTTTGTATATTTATTACCTTGCTGTTCTCCTCTCGTAACGGGACCACCAGCGGCCGAGCGGTAAAGTCGCTGAATAGCGGTAGTTCGCTCTGAGGTTCGAATCCAGCAAACGGGCTGACTACATTGACATTTTCGTGGCTTTCCCCATGTTTAACGTGTATACGAGCCAGTTTCTCTTAGGAAGTCCTCCACCAAGGCTTCCTTTCCCTTAAGCAAATAGCCCTCAAAGCTTTGCCGTAATCACATAAACTCAACACAACACCTCTCTTAACGAAATGGAAGATTTTCGAAGCAGCATACTTCTTTACAGCTCCTCCGACAGTGGTATAATGGCTTAAGCTGTGAAACGCTTGTTTTAAGATTGCTTCCCTGTGTCTTAACAGGCTGTTTGCGAGGCACTTCTCTGTTTTTTCCCTCTTTTTTACCTCCCCGTAAGTGTAATGCAAATGTATGCCACTTTGCCGGTTTCCTATATAAGGAACTTCACCCTCTACCAGATTGGCCTTGCTTGTTTTGGTATAATTATTAATCCTAGCTAAATAGTTATATATTATTTTTGAATAGCAAAAAGATTATTGGCTGAATGTTTGCTGTTTGAACTATAACTTCTTTTCACTGACCTAAAAAAAATTTTTTTTTGGATGTAGAATGTTTAAACTTTCCTAAATATTATTTACTTTACTTATATATGAAGTTAAATTTAAGCCGTATGTTATGCACCTCGCCTGCAGATATTTTCATTCTGTTTCTTTCTGTACTTTACTGTTTACGGAAAAATTAAAATATAAAATAATAAATTGCTCTACAATATATATAAATAAATGGCCTAACAAGCTGATTGGGAAAACGTTCCATTCGGAGATTTTTTTTTATTTAAAAAAAATTGTCTATTATCACAAATAAATTTTAATTCAGCTCTTATTGCTTTAAACCTAACGTGTACGCTTCCCCATATAAAAAAATCGTCCTTTCTATATGTTTGTTCCTTTTTAAAAAATTAATTTTGTTTGTTAGTTTTTATTAGCTACAACGATCGATATTACGTTTATCTAAAATGAAAAATGAGGCATTTTTATTTGATCAATTTCCGATAGAATTAGAATCTTTAAAATTTCTATTTAATTTACATATTATTCCATAAGTACGAGAAAGTATTTCCTTAAAAAATAAAAAATAAATAAATAAATAAAAAGAATTGCACTGTAGAATAATTAGATTAGGACACTTTCAGGAGTTCAGCTTTGAACCTAAATGTTACATTTTCATTTCTTTGTACTACTTATTTTGTATTTACAAACGTTTCCTTCAACAAAACAAGCATTCCTATAAAGTATTTTAACTGCGAACCGAAAACACAGTTTTTATTACCTGTGTTTTATGGAAATAAGAATTAACTCGGTTTATGGAAATGAGAAAGAATTAACCTCATAATCATTAGAACTACGAAGGATGTTTACAGTTACACTCCTCAGCTATATGATAGATGATGTCCATACGTAAACAGTTTCTATGACTTTTATATCCCCAGGGCTGTACGAAGCATCAGAGACATGGTTGTCAGGAGATGATGGAAAATTGTGTACTTGTTATTTTGTCTGACAACTTAAGTCTGCCACAGGTTATTATGTGCTCAAGTATCTTTGTACGCATGCGCCGAATAAAAGTATTCGCGATAAAGCATGTATAAAAGGCCTTTGAGATTTCAAGACAAGGCCACAGAGCATTTGAAGCTCTTTCAGCCTCTTATCCATGATCTTGACGTCTGGCACTTCTTATCAGAAGGCCTGTAACTCATAATTATTTTCCTTTTGCTCATCGTTTTGATGTGATCAGGATTACACCTGACACAATTAACTCATGTTTAGATGGCTACTGGAGCATCAGAACAAATGTTTCTGTCTACCAGAATACTTCGGGGTATAGGGAACAACAAAGGCGGGAACGTTTAAAAATTATATTTGAGTTTATTTTTGTAAGTTTGATCATACAATGCATTTTTAGGCACCAAGCATCATATACATAAAAGTAATAATTTTTTAAATATTTATATTGACTTATAGAACGAAATGTTGATAAAAAATTAAGGCTGCATGTTTAGTTATTCGTTATAATAAAAAGTGCATAGCATTTTAAATGAATTTCTCTAATAGCATTATTCTGAATGCTACGGAAATAACAAATCACGAGTCTCATTGAATCTTGTCATAAGATTTTCACATTCTATTTGGATGATAGTATTTTATTTTATAAGTTTATATTTGCCTGTTACGTATTATAAAAGTCGCAGTCTGATGTCATAAATTGTTATAAAATACCTGAAATCATTAATTGTGGTTTTGCACGCAGGTTAAACTGTGTACTAAGCAAGAAAAGTTATTCGAAATAGTGCGAGATTGCATAAACATTTTGAAGATCATAATTATTTTATTAATAAGTAGTGAATAAATGTAACTTATCTTTTTCAAAGTAAAATCGCCAACGACTATAAAATAGTTGCTAAAAAATTACAAAAATCACGAAGACATTTACAAGATGTAGAATGCAAGTGAATACAATCTGACTGTGGTCTCAGTCTAATAGTCAATCATTCAAATCTGATTTTTTAATGCAAATAATGTAAAGTAAAGCCTAATAACGCTGGTTCTGAAAACTGGAGTAAAAAGGAAGGACTTTACCATTCCGAATAAAAAGTTATGAAGAAAAAAGTTTTGCCAATTTATTGTGTAATAATATCATATTTTATTCTCTTTTTATGTCTTAATGTTTTGCTGCCCAGACGGAAAAGTGATTAATGATTCTGACTGTCGTACCGAAGGCCCGGGCTCGAATCCTGCAGGAACATGAATGTTATTTGTGCGTCCCTTCATAGGAGGCAACGGTGGTCCATCTGTTTAAGTGCCTCAATAATAATGAGACCACCACTTCCGGCCTTAGTAGTGGCCAACGCCTATAAACGGCTAGAGCCCGCCACTAAAAAAAAAAAAAAAAAAAGTCTTAATGAATTTTATATTATACGAAAACAACGAAAATGTGAAGACTTTCTTATTTTGGGGTTACATATGTATCGATACTAGTATTTTTGAACGCATAAATTATACACCTAATTATTTTAATTGCATAACTTATGCAATAAGTTATGCAATTAAAATAATTAGGTAATAAGTTATGCAATTAAAATAAGATATGCAATTAAAATAATTAGGTACAATATAGTAAAGTAACTTCCGAGCAAACAGCATATATTAAACGGGTCTGGGTCATAATCCCGACAGCCGAAATCCCGACAAGTCAGAATCCCGACAGTCGGAATCCCGATTTCCAAAACCCCGACAGGGCCGAAATCCCGACAACCCAAAGTCCCGACACGGTCGAAATCCCGACAGGGTCAAAATCCCGACAAGCCAGAATCCCGACAGGGTCAGAATCCCGAGTGTCCAGAATCCCGACAGAATCGAAATTCCGACTGTCCAAAATCCCGACAAGTTAATATCTAAATACAAACACTCAATTTAGCTTAATAAAATACAATTTTTAACTAACTATTACATATTACTAATTAAAAGTTTAAATCAAAAAATCATAAAAATTATGTCAATACTTAAAATAATTTTTAACAAATTGAAATGACCGTTAAAATTTGAAATGAAGATTTATAAAATTCTTTTAATTAAAAAAAAGAAAACATCACTTACACATGCAAACGACATATTTACAGTGACACATTGTGAGCGATAGCACGAAGATATTCCATCACAGGTCGATTATCACGATCGTCCACAACAGTCATAATTCTCCTTTCTCTGTCATCATCTACCTTTCTACGTTTTCGTTGTTGTTCTCCGCGAAGAATGCATTCAACTTGGTATTCCACATGCTCCTGTTCTTTTTGAAATCCTTCTATGATGTTATAAACGCCAACATGGGCCCGTCCAATTAAGGTGTCCCATCTTCTGTGCCAATCCTCGACAGCATTTTGAGTGCGCGGAGCATTTATAGCTGCCTTTTCTAGATCACTAATGATTCTAGATGGCCTCAGTTCAATATTATTTTCTTCAGCGAAATCAATTAAATCTTGGAATAATCTTTTGTAATTTTCTTCAGATTTGCTAGTCATCAAAGCATGTATTAGTTGCAGCTGTGGAAGTATGTTAAGGGGTCATTAGGCTTTATTGGGATTTCGCCCGTGTCGGTATTTTGACCCTGTCGGGATATTGGACAATCAGGATTTCGACCCTGTCGGGATTTTGGCTTGTCGGGATTTCGACCCTGTCGGGATTTTGGCTTGTCAGGATTTCGACCCTGTCGGGATTTTGGTTTGTCGGGATTACGACCCTGTCGGGATTTTGGCTTGTCGGGATTCCGTCTGTCGGGATTTTGGCTTGTCGGGATTTCGGCTGTCGGGATTATGTCCGGATACCATATTAAACACTATTTTTCTTCATACTGTTCAATGTTACAGAGGCATTTTTAGTTATTTTTTCATTTCTTTATCTGATCATTTTACTTTTACCCATAAAACTATATTTTTTTTATACTGTACGAACACCAGTTTTTATTAAAATAAAAGCTGATGTAAGTATTTTAGTATGAATATCATAACTCATTTTGAAGTTCCTATTAATAAAGTGACGTATGATAGTAAAACTAAACCTTTTTAAATCAATTTAATTGATTTCTTGAAATATATTTCATACAGCATGTTTGTTTCACAGCAGCTCGTTTGTTCAACAGTGGAACAATGGTTTAGTAACACAAACAAGAACAAATCTATTCACAAACAAATGTTTCAAACGAAATATGTTTTAGACGAGGAACGCTGTCTTAAGATATACGAACAAGTAAGCCGGCTGTAAATGATACTCAAAAATGCATGCTAATGCAATGAAATAAATGTCTTCTGCAGTTTTTAGGTTTAGATTTATTTAGCTGTAGAGATATTAGGTACTTTTTCAAGCAAGAGAGATTGAAAAATTAACAACGCTTTCGCCGGGAATCGAACCACGGACCTATGGAATACCGGCCCAGCGCGCAGAACCACTATACCACGAAGGCACGCTAGGAAAGCGGGAGAAATACCTTATATACTGCCCTTTTTAAAGGACGGCTGGGGTTTTTAGGGGACCCAGTCGCCAAATCCTGGGTGTGGAGAATCCTCATCTAACACCCTTTTAGTTCGGGCACCATTGTAGAAGACATTAGTTATTTTTTTGGAAGCAGGCAAGATGAAAAATGAGCAAACGCCTTCGCCGGGAATCGAACCACGGACCTCTGGGTGCAGAACCACTACACCACGAAGTCACGCTAGGAAAGCGGGAGAAATACCTTATATAGCTATGGTAAAGCACTCAAGGGTTATCTGTCTAACGGGAGGGATGCCTTAGAAGAGGACTTTCTAAGGGACTATACACTTTATACATGAGGAGAACCACGAAAACACCCATGCAACCAGCCCGTTCACCGGGATTCGAGCACTGGACCGAATTACCAGTGTTCAGCGACTTTACCGCTCGACCACTGATGCGCATCTCCTAAAGGAGAAGACGGAAAGGAAGATGTCCTAGTTTTTTTCATCTGCGAAATTTGTGCAGAATGGGTAAGTTGCAAATTTTAACCATTTTTTGCATTAACAAAGCTATTGCTTTATCGCGCTGATTAAGTAGTAGTAAGCAGAAGCATTGCTTCTGCTTACTACTACTTACTACTACTACTCTGCATTGACTATTTGTCATGACAATGCCATATTTTGCCTTAGGAACATTAAGAAACAAATCACAGAGAACAAATTTTTAATGGGATAAAGACTATTTTCAAGTACTTTATACTTTTACAGAATAGGATTTCCCTTTGTAACAATAACAAAATTTAATTCAAATTTCCTATTTTATATATGCTTAGCACTGTGTAAAATATTGTGCATATGTTAATATTCTGTATGTGTTAGATTTAATGAATTCCATTGGTTTTGAATTACGAACTTTTATACAAAATATTCTTTTCTAAGCAACCATTTTAGATCCAGGAACTCATTAATTCATTTTACCTTAATTCCTATAGGAAGAATTATTTTCGGTGTACGAATACTTCGGATGACGAACTAGCTTCAGGAATTATTTAACTTCCGTGAACAATAAACAAAAGTTTCACTGTACTATTTTTACTGCGAGGTTTTCCGATCGCTCTGCATCAAATTGCCGGCTCGTGTCGTGTTGTTTTATTTGTAAGCGTCTAAATACTATTTCGACGACAATTATATTTTACTTATGAGGAAATCATGAGTTAATTTCATGCTCGTGTGGAAGTTTTCAAGGCTCAGCTTTTATAAATTAAGAGAAAATCAATGAAGTAATGTGGAAGCTAAATTTATTGGGGTATCAAATAATAAATTAACATAACTGAAAATGAAAAAATTATTTTAAAAATAAATGATATGTATTACAGACGTTATTAGACAAAAGAAGAGTATCACTTGAAAAAAGTCAGCAGTTTTAAATCATGTTTGTCACTTATAAGTCTTAATAACTGGATCCTTGTTTATTAAGTTAATGAAAACCTTTATTTAACGACACTGCAATTTTTTGTCCCCGTTTAACAAAACTGTGAGTAGAAGAAATTAAATAAATAAAATAAATATATATGTTTCCATATAATTAGAGCTCAGTTTTTATTGTGAAACTAAATTAAAACTATATTTGAATATTAAAACTGTATTTATATAAATTAAAACTATATTTGAATATTAAAACTGTATTTATATAAATTAAAAACTATATTTGAATATTGAAAATATATTTATATAAATTAAAACTATATTTTTCTACGTATTTTAATAATGAGTATTAAATGCAAAATGGCAATCCTGTCAGGAACTGAGTGGTTAAAAATTGCTTCACAATAGCAGTTCCGTGTGGGTTTGACTGGATTTGGCTTGGATTATTTAATTATTGACAAGAACACTGAAGCTACATGTTTAAGGGGAGAGGTGCTTTCGTGGAGGACTGTTTAAGGTATTTGGGTCTATAAGAGTATGGCAAAGTATACATGAGTTACAAGCCTAAGGGAAGGGATGCCGTAGCAGATAGCTATTTAAAGGAAACTTGCCATATTAACTTTACAGATGGGAAAAAACATGTAAATGTTCATGCAGCTGGCCATTTCATTAGGATTTAAACTCGGGTCGAATTGATTGTGTTCAGCGGCTTTATCCGCTGGGCCACTTGTAGACTCTGAGATTGATTCCCAGTAGATTGAGAAGGTTGTATGGGTGTTTGCGTAGTTTTACTCACAGGTGTTATAAATACCAGATGGTTTGCCTAATAAGGCTAATAAGGCATTCATTTCTATGTCATTTAAATAGTTACTTCCTTTCTCATAATCAAATACCTAACCAAAATGTAAGCTAGAGTTTACAGCTAATTATTGGCACTTAGAAGACGTCTATAAAATTAGAATATTTACTTCTTATATAATGAATAAGACTGAAAATCATTAAAACTCGAGTTTACCCATCTAATATATTAATGTTATATTAGTATATTGATGAACAGATTTATTAAGTTGTAAGATTTCTTTTAATTTGAATAACCAGGTATTTTATGTTTTGAATCTATACTGTCACTTCTTTCTTTCCGTTTTCCCGTTAGATTGCAAATGAGTTCATGTGCATATAAAGGGAAGTTTAGAAACTTAAAGTTAGAATTTGTTCTGTCTCTTGAAGGCCACATTGCTAAATTTCGGTGTTCTAGGTAAGAATTCCTGTCTTCTGTTGTGCATTATAATTGCGGGTAGTTGAGTTCACGTCGGTGAAGTTAAGAGCCAACTTGGCGTTAAAATGCTTTATGTAGACATTGACTATTAGTTATTTAAATTTAGCTTTACATTGGACTTATTACCTTCAGTTTCTCGGCAGAAGTTCTGGCGGATTTGGTAAACACCAGGAGTGCCTTCTGTTCGTCAATTTAGTTTTAAATAAAAGGGTCTTACACATGCTTCCCAAGTTTCTTTGATTACTTAGAAAATTTAATAAGTCGCTTCAAGTCTACACAAAGTTAACACTTTGTACATTAACAAAGAAAGTCAAACTCTACTAAATAAAGGCAACAAAATCCATTTATCTTTTTGCTATACGTAATTATTTGAAAATTAGGTATTTTATTATATGTATAGAGTATAACTGATTTGTTTAGCTGACATTCTGTCAGACTGTAGCTGTCAGAATCCTCTTTAATTTCTTGATTTGAAAAGTGATATTTCGAGCACAAAATTAAAAATACTTTAGAGTAGCCTGTAAAATTATCTAGCAGCAAAAGGTCGATAGTTTTTTCATATCTTCACTTAGCAAAGGATTCAGTAATTTGAATATGAGCTGCAATATGAAGGTTTGACAAACGCAAACAAAATAACTAATTACAATAAATTAACTTTAAACAACGCAGACAATTAAAGAAATACAAAAACTATTCTGCTTGAAGTTTAAACTTAAAGTAATTCAATGAAACTGGAACTAAGGAAAGAAACAAAAATGTGCAGTAACAAAATTCAGCTAGATTACATATAGATTAGCCTCTAAAGTTCTCTAAATTAAATAAATAATAATAATAAAATAAAGTGCAAAAAATTCGACAATTTATTTTATATCTTTAACAAAGAATTCAATGAATAAATTTAAATATAAGCTGCTTTATGTAGGTTTGATAAACGCAAGCAAAACAACTAACGAAAGGGGATAATGTATGCTCCACTAGCTCTCAAAACAGCTTAATGACCTAAGTTGCTGCTGCTAAATTTCGGTAAGAGTAATAAAACGCACACCGGCAGCTTAGGCACACAAACCAGAAAGTAAACTATAATTATTAAACTTATTAATTATTAATTAACTATAATTATTAATTAACTGTAATTATTAAATAACTTTAATTATTAATTAACTATAATTATTAATAAACTATAATTATTAATAAACTATAATTATTAATTAACTGTAATTATTAAATAACTTTAATTATTAATTAACTATAATTATTAATAAACTATAATTATTAATTAACTATAATTATTAAACCATAATTATTAAGAGAGTTGGTTCAAAATTTCGTGCTGTCTATAAAATTAATGATAAAGAGTCAGAAGTTATACACATGTATATTTACTCATGGCGAATTTTTTAAAAAAATACGTAAGTGTTTGTTTCGCAAGAAAAGAATTTTTTCTAACTTATGAAAGTGAATCCGAGAAACGAAAACAAGACACTCTCTTTCCTTCCAAGAAAAATATTGCCCTGGCAAGTTAACTATAACCAAACATTTTTGATGACATTTATGTGTCAAAAAAAAAGACACAGCAAACAACATTTGTTTCTTTACAGCTTGAATCCTGTAATGGCCGTGTTGTGCGACTCTATACGTAACTGTATCGTAATCACGCGAGTATTTGTATTTGAACTCGTGGGAACTGATATGTGCTTAAATATAATGATACTAGCCGCTATGCAGCCAGCATTCGTCTGGCTTTTAAAGGTACCTGAAAAATGCCTAAAGGGAACACCAAACATTAAATTTAAAAACTGCACAGAATTTTACTCTGCAGAACAACATTATCAAAAAAAAAATTCAAAAAAAATGTATTACATAAAAATATTACAATGAAGTTAACAGTATCACTTAATACAAATATTAATTATCCTAATACAAAAATTAACCAACTCCCCGTTGCCATCTTTAGACAAACGGCCAGTATCCAAGAGAAACATTAAATTTAAAAACTGCACACAATTATCACCCTCATTTTTCTGAGTGGCAACAGTGCTGATATAATGAGAGAGAATTATCGATTTGATGCGATTTCATCAAAAAACATAAAATTAAAAAAAAAACTCATTCGAATATTGAAAAATCGTTTTGGGGTGCACTGGCTCTTGTCTAGATGCATCCTATGTACGAAATTTCGTAGCCCTGCGTCTATTAGCTTACGCGCAGCACGAACGAAAGACACACAAACACACACATAGACAGACAGACTCTTCCTTTTATATACCGTATTTATGCGAATCTAATGCGCCATCTAATCTAATGCGCATCCCCATTTTAAAACTTTAAATAATAAAAATATTGTTTGTCGGCGAATGTAATGCGCATCAATGATATGAGGAATTTATTGAATCTTATTTTATACAACAATGGATTTGTATATAAACTATCAATTAATGGTATGATAATTTTATTTAAATTTAGATACCATATTTTATACAACAATGGATTTATACATAAAGTAGTAGAACATAGAATTAACCTATTAGTGGGCAATAGTTATGTGAAACAATCATTGTTAATTACCACTACCGTATATACGGTATCTATCGTAAAATATGAACATGAAATAAATCGTAACATTTCTATCTAGCTAACAGTTTCTACAATTAGTGATTAATAGTAAACGTTCACTTTATTCACTGTTTTCATCACTGGAATCCTCGCAGCTCTTTTCGTCAGCCGCAGATTCATTTCTTCTTTCCTCCTCCTCCTCATCATCATCGTCATGCAACATTTCTTGAAAGATTTCACAATCTTTGGTGCTTCGATGCTTTTCCAGGCAGCAGAAACTCAGTGCAACAATGTGCGGTGCAGCACGCTTAATTTCTCCTGCCGGGGTTAATTCACGGTCATCGGCGAACTTTGCACTCGAATCTAATGCGCACCCCAATTTTGAATACTACATTTGGCCAAAAACGATGCGCATTAGATTCGCGTAAATACGGTATATAGATGTGTTTACATTTACGGTTGATAGAGGCAGATGTTACTTAGTTAAGGCAGTAATAGTTATCTGAGTGCACACTTTAAAAGAAAGACGATCGAAATTTACTGTTAACATTAAATTTTATATGAAAAATCAGAAAAATTGTTACTGAAATGATAGAAAGTGGTATGTGATAAAGATGCCACTTCCAGCTGCTTCAAGAGCACTTTCCTGTTGTTGATACTGCTGAACAGAGCCTATGATGAAGATGCTATAAAATGTTGAGTATACTTGAATGGTACAAGAGATTAAAAGATAAGCAAGATGTGACGGATGATCCAAGAAGCGGCAGCCAAAAGTAATATTGACAGACGAGGGTATTAACAAATTACGATAGGCTGTATGACCAAACTGTTACGGAGAAAACGTCACTAATACTCATCGAGTTATCACTAAACTACGATTTATTTACATACATTAAAATTCATAAGAAAAGAAAAGAAGAATCGTTGCAGCATTACACGTCTGCGTTCGTCATAGTCGCTACTTATCTGTGCACTCATCTAGGTGGCGCGTTATGATTACATTATACAGTTGCAATTACAGTTGGAATGGCACCGACCCTATTAAATGGAAAATGATAGTTTATGAAGAAATGCAGACTAATCGAGAAATCGTTACGCTAATTTCAAATGAAGAATTGGACACGGACCAGAATTCTCTCTCAAGAAGCAAATTCTTGTGAGAAGATTCTAGTCAAAAAGGCGATTGCTTAGTTAGGTCACCCTGCTTATTTCCCTGATTTAGCTGTCTGTTATTGCTTGCTGTTTCCCTATTTAAAAGTTTCTCTGAAAGAACGGTTATTTTTCTAAAATAATTTATATCCGATAGGATGTGAAATAAAATTTCAAAAAATGTATTTTAGACCTGCTTCCAGTTACGGAAAAGTCGTTTAAGTCAGTACGGAAAAGTCGTTTAAGCAAGATGTTCGTTATTCCGAAAGTACGTGGATGTCAAGTCGTTTAAGTCAGTACTTCAAAGTATTCAGCTTCAAAGGTGAATACTTTGAAGGCGATGGCAACATTATCCGCTGGTATGTAATTGCTTTCATATTTTTTAAAGCAGCATTCCGGGAGTTAAGTTGTTGCCGTTTCTCATTGTTAATCCTAGATATATGCTTTTAATCATAGAAGTTTTCAAAATAAGACAGAAAAACTTTGCGAAAATAATATCCAAGTTGTGGGTAGGAGGGTTTTTCTAAATGAAAAAGAAAATTTTTATTCTGATCCAGTAATTAAAATACTCATTATGCTGTAACTAGTTAAAAGAAAATATTTTATATTTTTGAGCTTCATTTTCATGGGACGAGCTACAATTTTAATAGCGAGTGATATTCATTAAGCATCCAAACAGGCAACATTATTTAGAAGTTTCTTCGAAAATTAGATGGATAAGACCTTTCTGACTAGTTCTGCATCTGAATGTCTGGGATCTATTTGATATGTTTAAGAAAAAAAAAAGCTTGCACTCCCTTTTTTCGAATACGTTGTGTTAAACAGAACTCACCCTAATTTTCAATAACCTTTCCTTTCACATAAATTTCATTAAAATACGTCTATCACGATGATTTTGATTTTTAATTTTATGCGTCTCTGAAAGAGATTAATTTATTAGAAAATAACAAACGCAGATCACAATATTCCGTTGTCTAAATAAAATAATATGCGTTTGTTTTTCTAATTAATATTATAAAATTAAACAAATTATATATTTAAATGTGTAAAATCTGTAAATGTTGTTGAGAAGTTCGTAAATTGTGTAATATCCTGTGGTATTAAGTTGTGTTTAAATACTTTGAAATTTTTAACGACATACATACAACATTTCTGAGTAATATTTTATGAAATTAGCTATTTCCTGAACAATTTGAAATATTCGATATGAGTTTGTGCTCTATAATAAGTTACTGTTTTTAATATCAATAATTACAATGAAAATTTATACGTTTAAATTAATATTTTATATTCGTGCAAAAAGTATCGAGATCATAGATTTTATTTAAATGCAATAAGTGGAGACAAATTTTCATCTGTTCAAAAACCTGAACAAATTTATGTTACTAAGCATAAAATGCTGAGATTATGTCAAAGGATTTCGTGACAGGCATTTGAATTTAATTCAGTGCACTTCCGAAAGGACGGCAAGCACATGCATTTGCGCTCTTCCGTCAAGAAAGTGCTGAGTTATCATCTTCCAGTTGACAAGTAACAGCTAGAAGAATGAAAGTTATCCGGAGAGAAAATAACCAAGTGGGATAATGACTGAAATTGAAGTAGATCAACTATTTTCAAGTGTCACTGATCTGTCTCGAAATAGAGCCCTTGAGATTTTATTTGTGATATCCGTTCATGAATACTTGTTTCCATACAAGCAAAGTGCTTACAATTTATAATTGGTTTATAACGGGAAACTTATAACAGATTTATCAATACAGAATTAAAAGAATATTGCGGATAGGCCTTATTTTGCGGTTTGTTGGATTTATTTTGTTCGATTTGTGGTTTGTACTATTCTGATTTTGTTATTTCAAATCCTCCTGGTCTGAATTTTAGCCAGATCAGTTTCGCGAAATTTTTCGTGACCAAGAGGCGAGGATTAGCGCTGGTTGTTGGCTTATGCCTTGAGCGCCTTTTAATTGACAGTACTAGAGTACAATTTTAAAATTACGAAATTCATTTTCTTAATTGGTTTCATTCACATTCAATACAAACACAGTTATAAAATCTACTAACCAAGTCAAATTTCTAAAGGATATTTACTTTGCTTGTGAAAAACAGCAAAGGGCAGATTATAATTGAATTAGTCAGCCAGTTAAGTCAAGGTAAATCAAAGTCAAATTCCTCCAGTCTAATAGTTTAAGTGACAAATTTCGTGATGAACCGGCGCAACCGATGCGGCCGTACCGGGCGGCAGAATGTAGGAATAGTAAAATTTTCATAACTTGGAGAACTGAGCAATAAAATTTTTGGAATGTAAGGAAAGAACTGGCTAACAGAATTTAGGAGAGGCAAAATATTTATAATTTAGGGAAGTCAAAAGCAGCAAAACTTAGGGATGGCAGTTTTTTTTTAATTTAAAAGAGACACTGTGCAGCAGAATTTACGAATGGAAAAAGGTTTAAAATTTAGGGAAGCAGCAGACAGCAGAATTTAGGGATAGCAAAATGTCAGAATTCAGACTGTAGGGTCATTAAGCTTTTTTGAAGCAAAAGATGTGAAAAATGTGCAATACCGTCGCCGGAATTTGAGCTTGGGCCTCTCGAATACGCGCCGAGTACTGTTACACCAGAAGGCATGCTGGAAAGAGAGAGAAAACACCTTATATACTCCTCCTTTTAAAGGGCGACTGGGGATTAGGGGACCCAATCGCCAAATCCTGGTGATGACGAATTATTGTCCACCACTTTTAGTTCGGGCACCTCTGTAGAGTCCTTAAGCGTTTTTGAGGCAGCAGATGTGAAAAATGTGTGTTGCGTTTCTCTTTTCTGACACCAATTGTTACGTTATTTTCTTCCTTCACGTTCGTACAGGGTTCGTGAGGATTTGGAGTGAATAATGACGGCAGCACTTGATGAAGTATCAAAACACTTTATTCAGCCAGTACTAATCAGGACAGCTCCAAAATCACTTTACAGTCGTCGAAGAACTACTATAAACACGCTGACACAATCAGCGACACAGCCTTCATGTTATCAGGCTATCACAGTGGAGACAGCTTCACTGCAAGGCACCAGAGTACAGCTCCCGACTCTGCTCGGTCGTTCTCGGAACTCCACGCTACAACTCGCGATGCACTCGACGACACACAGAGCACAGCTCCCGACTCTTCGTTCCCGGAGCTCAACACGCTCTCTCGACGATGCACTAACCGCGATACACTACGAAACTCTTTCGGTGCACTCGACGACCCACTCGGCACTTTTTGTCAACTCGATCGTCTCCGCACGGACTAACTAGATGAGACACACTATCTCGCACTAGGCGAGGCACTCACACACTAACGGAGGTGAGATGGACCCTCAACATCTATGTGTTGTTTCAGGTGAACTATTATCCAATCAAAGTTGAAACTATCGTTTCAAGACATCTTGAATCTAAGTATGCCAATTTAAAGGATAAATCTGAAACGTATATTAAGAGGAAATGATCGGAGTTCAAAACTAGTAAACAAGTAATGAAAGGTTTTGGTACTGCAAGTGAAAAAGCTTTAGAAGCTAGTTACCTAGTAAGCCTAAGAACTACAGAGATTGGGCAGGCTCACACTATTGAAGAAAACCTTGTAGCTAAAAATATCGTTTCAACATTATTCAACGAAAACGCGGTTAATGAACTTAATAATATTCCGTTAGCCAATGATACCGTAAGTCGATGAATTCATGAAATGACAAATTCCACAAAACAGACACTTCTTCAAAAAATAAAACACACTAAGTGCGTATTTCGCATTGCAGTTGGATGAAAGTACTGATACAAAGAACATTGTTGAATTATTACTTTACATACGTTTGGGAAGAAGATAAACGAATGGCCGCGGAGTATTTATTTTGTGTATCTGTTCATGATAGAGCAACTGCAAATGAAATTTTCAAAGTAATTGACAATTTTATGTCAGAGAATGATATTCCTTGGAATAAGTGCATTACCGTATATGGTGACTGAGCTCGGGCTTTAACAAGAAAACATTCCGGTGCCATTTCTCAAATAAAGAAAATCGCACCTAAAACTAAACTGACTGACTACGGAGCAGTCAGTCAGTTTAGTAGACAAAGAATTGGATAATAGTAGTCAGTTTAGTAGACAAAGAATTGGATAATAGTAGTCAGTTTAGTAGACAAAGAATTGGATAATAGTAGTCAGTTTAGTAGACAAAGAATTGGATAATAGTAGTCAGTTTAGTAGACAAAGAATTGGACAAAGAATTGGATAAGTAGACAAAGAATTGGATAATAATATTTTAAGCTTTTTACCACTTTTAGAAAGTTTTCTAACTGAAAATAATTGGAAAAAAAAAAAAAAGAAGATTTAGCATCTGACATTAAAAATCATTATTTTTCATTGATAAATTATTTCAACATGTATTTTTCCGATGATTATGCAAAAAAAAAAAAAAAAAAAAAAAAAAGGATTAGAAATCTATGTTGTTCAAATGTACCCGAAATTTTATCTCGTAAAGAAAAATTGATAGAAATTTCCTGTAATCGAACTCTAACTGAAAATTTCAAACATAACACACTTCTTAACTATTGGCTGAACCAAAAAAAAAAAAAAAAAAAAGAATTTAAAGGCACTTCAAACAAACCTATTAAATTTTTAATGCCTTTTTGCACAGCCTATTTGTGCAAACAAGGATTTTCTTTCATGTTATATTTGAAAAATAAATACAGAACAAAATTAAAAGTGGATCTTAATTTAAAACTAAGTGAAATAAGACCAGACATAAAGAAACTGATCTTCCTTAAAGAGACCCAAATTGCACACTAAATTTTAAAAGTAAAGTATTATAACTTGAATTTTGATAATTAAAATGGTAACCAATTTTTAATCTAATATTTTTTATGTATGCATATTTAATACAAACAGCTAATAGGGTGCAAATGACAAAATATATTTTTTTATTATTTCTTTGAGAAACCGAAAAGTAATCATTGTAAAATGTGGTGGTGGTACTAAAGTTTTTCAATTTTATTTGAGATGCTACGCGTTAGTCAAAAGGTTGAGAACCGCTGCTCTAGAGCAGAGTTTCTTAACTGTGGCTCGCGACCTGCTGCAGGATTCGCCAAAATTTTTAGCAGGTTTGATATTTATTATTATAATAATTTTAAAATTATAAATATATTATTTAATTCTAATTATAATAATTCTGAAAATAGATAAAGATAACACAATACAGACAAAGAAAAACGGAAAACGTTTTGAAGCATTCTTTTTATAATATAAACGTTCATTTTACTTGCTTTGCACGTGACGCTGTCATTTCATCTGTTACTTATTTAAAATTTTCACATTGTTCTATGTCTTAAAATTATAAAGTAAAGTTAATGACCTAAAACTGCAATAGTATATTACAGTACCAAGTGAAAAAATTGACAGTATCACTCACGCATGTGTTGTTTTTGGGCAATGCTTATATGGCCCTACAAATTTTTCGTAAATATTATGGCGGTCCTGGGATTGCGAAAAAATCTTAGTGATAAAAAGGGGTCGCGGCTGAAAAAAGTTAAGAAGCCCTGCTCTAGAATATACATGAATGTGGGGAAGCATTTTTTTCCTTCTTACAGAGTGCCATCGTTTTGTAATTAGAAACATGTCCGGCTATCATCGAGTTTGATCGTGGTCATCGGTATCATCAGAGTTTGAATCCTGGTGAGAACAACGATAATTTTACATATTTCCTGCTTCGAAATAAACCTAATGACTCTACAAAATACTTTATTATTTTTTTCCTTCTCAGTTCGAAGCCCACTAGCCGCCGAGCGCACTGAATACTGACTTCGATCCAGGTTTCAAATCCCGACGAACAGGCTGGCTGCATGGAAGTTTCCGTGATTTTCCGCAAATGTAATGTGTTTACGAGATAGTTTCTCTTAGAAAGTCCTCAACGAAGGCGTACCTCCCTTTAGGAAAATAGACCTCGGGTGCTTTGCCATAATCAAATAAACCAAACCACGTATGGGGAAGGTCCTGATTTCGAGATCCAGCTGGATTCTGTATGTCTAAAGACTACATTATGAATTCCATATCCAGCAGCGGCTTTAAGAGAAAGCAAGGTAGGACGGCCGCTCGGAGCGCCGAATAATCAAGATTTTTTAGATCACTAAAAAGCATCTTTTCCAAAATATTTTATCAGGACTTCGCTACGTTTGACTTTTAAGGCAGGCTGCCAAAAAAACTTCGCTCTTGGCGCAAGTACATAACGGCCAATTCTGACCGTATGGACAGCAATGTAAAATGTTAAATTGGAGAAATGAAAATAGTTTACTTGTGGAAAAAGTAGGTAATAATTATACCTTACATATTGAAACTGACTGTATTACTTCTCACACATTATGTAAGATAAATAATTTTCTTTCATTCTTGACACTATTACTGTGAAGCAAATTTTAAATTGTGTCACTGTAGCGGCATCCGACTGTAAGGATAATTAATGTCGGTATAAAAAATATATTGAAATTTTCATATGGTGTCTCAGGTTCATTTTTCTTATTGGTATTACTAAATGGTGTATTTTGACTACTTATTATTATTTTATTCATATCCCTCTGAAACAACTTAACCCTTATAGAAAAGAAGACACGCGTCTGAACTGCTTCAGATAAACTTGAATGAAATAGAATGTTGCGGATAAATCTTAAAGAATCGCCTAAACAAGATTCTTTCTATAAGTAAATGATTAATTACCGAAATATTACGTTTTACTTTTAGTATGTATCGGAATGTTCTTCATTGTTAACGTTATTTCATTATTAATTTGCTTCAGTTTCATTTACTTTACTAGTAACTCAGTGTTTTTAAATTACATTTATTACTTTGTAGGGTTTATTATTTTAACTAGCCAGTTATTATGATTCAGACCTTCTCTGTCACTTCTTCCTTCCGTTTCCAAGCCAGAGTGCTGCTAGCTCAGGTAAGATTTGTAGCCTTCGGCCTTGCATCATAAACGCCGATATTTGAATATCTACGCCGGTTAGGTTGGGAGCCTACTTCGCGTTAAATTGATCTGTGTACTTAATCTAGAAATTTATTTAAATTTAAATTTTACATTTGAACTTACTGTTATTTTAAGTTACCTCGCCATAAGTTCTGGCTGAGCTGTAAGCACCAGATGTGCCTTCTGTTCTTCTTTAGTTTTAATAAAGGCTCTTTTACACCGTTCTCAAAGCTCGGTTATTAATTTAGGCATTCACTGCCAGTCTATGTAACCTTTGGTTACAATTTATGATGGCCAAGAGGATTACTAAACTTTATAACATATATATTGTTAGTCTCATTTTAAAATGTAATTAGAACAATAAAATAAAATCATTTTAACAACAAAGGTATATATGGAATAAAATGTTTGACATTATCATGTCAAAAACTTATTATGTTCTGCCGTTGTTTACTAATATGAAGAAAGAGCATTTTCTTCAGATAGTATTACTATACAATATACCGTCATATTCCTAGAAGTATAAAATGAAAGTTTTCGGTTGTATTTTAACGTCAACTCATCTTGTTTAACTACTACAGCAATTAATAAGCTAACAAAGAGAGCTAAGTAAGTTCAACAAAAATATCTGCCGTTATGCCCTCAAGATTGTCTAATGATAGGGCTTATAACTTTAGGACGTGTCTGGAGTTAAATAAAAAATACAAGACTTCATCAGTAAGGCAAGAGATTTTATCTTGGCATTCTGGATCGTAGTTCGTTTCAGACATTGTTGCTTGACATTTTCACTGTTTAAGGGTGTGACGAGGAATTGAGCTAAAGCGCACAGAAGTCAAAAGGGGGGACAGCATATCGAACTGGCTGTCAGGATCCATGCAACGGCAAAACAAAAGCTCCAGTTAATTACGGGTCGCTAAAATGAATCCTCTTAATTATATTCATCCGCATCTACTTCAAAGAATGAACAACCTACAGCTTTAAGAGTGATGAACACGGAAAGTGACGCCCACTGTTTTTAAGAAAAGATTTTTCATCAAGACGTAATTACTGCCTTCGCGCCGAGTATGGAGAAGTTTCATTCTCTTCCTTGAGGCAGGGAGGCGTCAAAAACGGATGACATTGACGGCGTGTGGAGTAACAGCACAAAAATTGATGATTGCATTTCGATTTTTAAATGATTTCGTTGTTAATAAATGCTGAAAATGCAAACGTCTGCAACTTTCAGAATGCAGCTCACAGTTATTGACAAGCATGTGATAAAGCAATTACAAAGATATTTTTAAGACATAATAATAGCTATACATACATATACAGCTAAGGCTACAGGCTGCTGAGAGCTACAGGCTACTGAGATTGATGAATAATTTTTAATGGTATTTCTTGATATAAATAATTTCCAAGGAAACTGGAAATTTCAGCTCGTTATTCGTTAGTCTGTATTGAAGTATATGAGTGTCCAATCTTCTATCATAAAAGACATGCAGTTAAAGAAAAAGTAGTATTACGTAAATAATATCAGTCTGTTTGGCATCGAAACCTAATATGCTATTTTCTTGGAGATGTACAGAAGAAATATTTATCAATATGTCAAGTAAGTCTTATCGATCTTATGAGGAAGCTCCATACTTACTAAACGCATTTAGTTTAGTGATGCATTTACTCAAATATGCTATTTTAAAATCTCCTTGATAAACCTGTTCCTCAAAACTTGCTATTTTTTTAACTTTAAAATAACGCAATAAATTAAGTGTTGCACCTAAAGAAATGTGAAGTATTTCACTTAATTGATTTATAGGATCATCGAAACAAATAACAGGGTGAATACATAATTTAAAATCTTTAAAATACAGTTTCGTATTGTAAAATTCTTAGAAATATCCCATGTTTCCGTTTTATCTTAGCAACATTTATATGTGCTCCATTTATCGTATGTTAGATCTTAAAATGGAATACAATCGTTTCCGAAGTCCACTGAAATTTGAATGAATCATATACTGTAATATATATACAATGAATCATATACAAAATAACACTGAATCATATACAATGATGCAAGGCTCCATTTACTGCAAGTTTGACTTCGAAACCGAATCCGATCTTTTCGCAAGTCCGCTGAATTATGGAGTTACTTTGCTGTGATCTTCACATTAGGTGCAGGGGACAGGAATGTTTTATCATATAAAATACTCGCGGCTCCATTTATCTCCCGACAGCCCCCGAAATTGAATCTAATCTCTTCGCAAGTCAACTGAATTATGAAATTACATTACTGTGATTCTTACATTACGTGCTAGAGATCACAAATCTTATCATGATTCTATCAAAATAAACTGACTAAGATAGTACCATCTGAAACACTTCTGTGTTTCAAATGGTGCAAATGGGCAAGATTGGGTCTTCCAAGCATAAGCATATTGTACCTATTCCCTATTTATGACTCAGGCACCAAGGTCTTCTTCACATTTTTAGCCCATATGCACCAAAACTTACCTTGTTTCTCTCAATTTTAACGGATGTTTTATTTTAATGTGTTAAAGTTCTGAGTGATATGTTTTTACAATACCAAATCTCTTTTCCAGTGACACTGCATTATGATATTTACTATGTATCCATAAATAGGAAAGAAGCAAAAACTAAAAATTGAAAGACAACCAGATCTATATTGACCATGTACAACGCAAGTTCTCAACACCACATTAAACTGTCAAACCTTATTTGCTATTTTAATGTGGTTGCAAAGAAACAAAATGGGTACACCGGAATTAATGATACCCTCACAAAAATAATAATCAAGTTAACAAATTAGCATTTCACTTATAAATATTTGCTTCCACTAAGAACCTAAACTTTTGTATTACTGCCCTCGAGGATAGCAGTAATGCCTTGCAAGTACATTTTGTATTACTGCCTTCGAGGATCGCTTCGTCCAAAGTTTGATGTGAACTTGACGGACCCTTAGATATTGATGTTTCAATAATGGAGCTGATGTTCAATATTCAAGTTCAAAACACTTATTTAAATTCAGAATACTTTTCTAAAGAAAAGAATAAAAACGTAATTGTTTGAGAAAATTTTATTTTATGATTTATCGATGTAGCAAAAATATGCAATGTATTATTATTGTGATATATTGGGCAACAGATAAACTCTATATTGGTTCGGTAATATAGTAAATCGAAACTTTTATTACATGGGAGTATGCGCATATTTGATCTCAACGTACAAAGTCTAAAAAGTACTCAAGATTGATAATAGAAAAAAAACCTTTTTAAAAAACGTTGTAGGAAAAGTAAATTAGAAACCAAAAGGTGTCAGGATTTTCATAAACACATACAATACAGCTATGCGTCCATGGAATTATAACTGATAAGCATATATCATGTTTAATTTTTTTCATTTCTAGTGTCAGAAAACTTGACAAAATGAATAACAAATAAGCACAAACTAAGAACGAAATATAAAAAAAGGATGTTAATATCTCATTCAACATCTTGCCTCCCAGTACCGCTCGACCAAGGTAGCCCCACCAAGAACTTTGCAGTAACAAATGTGGTGGCAATCCATAATGACGTGATCATCGCAAAGACACCAGTTTTCCAATTCCAATTTCGGATAGAAACTAAGCTTAAAGAGGTGTCCAGCCAAGAGTCTAAAAATTGCAACTGCCTGCCGTTACTTTGTTGAATTTACGCATATTCGCATTCAAGCTAAAATTATGCATGAAAAGTTCACATGTTTTCCGTTTTGCTATGTAAACAGGTTCAGATAGTTCTTTTGCGTTTAAGACATCGAAAAATGAATTTAAAATAAATGATAAAGCATAATTAAAAGTATTCTTTTTCCATTTCATTTGTACAGTTAATTACTGAAATTACAGATGTATTAATATTACATTTTGGTTGTTTGTCTTGAACTTCCCTAAAATATAATTAGACCAAAAAGCGAAAAATGCAGCGCTTAAGCAGTTTATTTCAATACCCCCTGATTGCATCAAAATGATATTCTTATGACGAGACTAACACATGAACTTAAGTAAACAATATTGTAAAGTATCAGCGTAATTACTTGAATTAGATTTGTAATCTAATTGGAACATCAAAGAAATCTAAAATTTAAGCTCATAATTTGTTTGAATAGTTTCAGCAACTCCTTAATGACATAATGTTTACAGTTTAAATAGAATTACATGCAACTTAGTTCCTTGAAATCTTTTTTGTTATTAGGTCTGCCTATTCGAAAATGGAATTAATTATGTTAGCAGTTGAAGCTTTTGACTCATTGTAACTACTTATCAGGAAAAGTCAACTTTCGCAATGGTCTCAATTCGCAAAATAAATGATGAGGCAACACATATTGCTTGCTCAAATGTAGCTCAAAATGGGTCGTTTATTTTTGAATATAATTACTCAATAGACCAGTTTTTAACATTTTTAAGAAAGTGTTGATTACTATAATTTAGCTATATTCCCTTTAATAATGCTGGCAAACATTGTTTTAATTCGAAACATAATGTACGATTGTATTGTGGAAGAAATCATGCTCACTGATTTAGCAGCTGCTTGGTTTGATTTTGGTGAAAGCGTAGCTACTCAGAACCACTGTAACTCCTTAAGCATGGGTCCCTACTCTAATGTTTTAGATGTAAAACATAACAGTATAGGAAAAAACTACATCAAATCTCTTAATCACTAATCAAACCAAAAATCGCAATAAGATAAATACTAATAAGAGACGTTAGACGTTTAGTAACGTCTACGTCTAAACGTTAGACGTTTAGTAACGGGAATCCTACAAATAAGAGACGTTAGACGTTTATCGTTAAATGTTATTAATGTTCTCAATGAAACTTACCCACAATATAGAGCACATAGTAAGGTATCAAATAACATAAAAAGAAATTACCAGACAAATATGGCAGTATAGAAATTAGCACATGTATAAAATGAACAAATCGAAGGTGTCAGTTTGCTATAGGAAAAGTACCTTCAGTATGGAATATGATCGCCTCTAAAGCAATACAGCACATACAGCGATGTGTGATGCTTTCAATTATGCGGTCTATCAGTTCCATAGGAAGCGAGAGCCATTGCTCTTTCAAAGAAGTTGCGAGCGCGGCAAGGGTCTGAAGGGGCGGATTGAGAGCAGCTAGACGTCTCCCTAAAGCATCCCAAACGTGCTCGATAGGCTTCAAGTCCGGGGATCAAGCTGGCCACTCCATGCGCATAATTGTTTCCTGTTGGAAATAATCATCTACGATGCGAGCCCTGTGTGGTCTTGCGTTGTCGTACTGTAACAGGAAAGCGTCACCTATTGCCCCGACATATGGGGGCACATAAACATCAAGGATGTCATTTCTATAAATCTGAACATTCACGGTTCCCTTTGGAAAGACATGGAGGTCTGTGTGTCCACCCAAAGAGATGCCACCCCAAACACAGACACTGCCCCTTCCGTATGCATCTCTTTCACGGATGATAACGGGTTCTAGGTTCTCTCCATATCAAATACTATCGCTTTCTAGACTAAACCTGGACTCATCCGTAAAGACAACAGCCCTCCATTGATCAGGCGTCCAGTGGACATGTTGTCGTGCCCACTGAAAACGGTCCCTCCTATGGCGTGACGTGAACGGCACACAAATGGCTGGTCGCCTCGCATACAGACCACCTACGTGAAGCCTTCTACGCATAGTTGTCGTTGACACGAACCTTCCGGTGGCTGCAGCAAGGGGGGATCTAAGAAGAGTCGGAGTAGCGGTTCTATTCTTGAGTGCACATAATGTCAAATATCGGTCATCGGCGCTCGTCGTAGCAGTTGGCCGTCCTTGGCTGAAATTGCCTCCAAAGTCTATGAACCACAGAAGGACTCACATTTAGCCATCTGGCCACTTCTGTTTGACTTTGTCCTGCCTCTAGTCTCGCAATGGCTCTCCACCGCCGTTCTGCAGGCAAATGATGCCTGGATGTCATTGTTACGAATTGGCTATCTCAGATTTCTGATGTCATTGTCACAGTGAAATATGTGGGCTTGCTCTCAAACATGGACTTTTATGCTCCTAGCAGATGACGTATTCCGAAAGCAGCGCCACTAATTTGCATATCTCAGTTTTACTCAGCTACTCTTACTTGGCAACATATTCAAATTTTACACGGTTTGGCTTATTTTTGAGGGAGTTATCGCTATTTTTGTGATTTTTCCTTAATTTATGATAACCAGTATAGTAGCTAGAGCGTGCGCATTTTAGTTTTCTATGCACTAAATTAGCAAAGATAGCCTTTACCACAGAAATCGCAGAAAGGAGAGTGTTAACTCCTGCGATTTCTGTGCCAACTTGTTTAACATTGCAAATTCCCTGAAAAGTAAGTTTTTAAAATATTTACTGATTTTTGAATAACCATTGATTAGTAAAACAAATATTTTATGTTTTCTATTCTGCTGTTAAATTTTTTCGAATTTCTATATTCGCATCAGATGCTTTCGCAAACACTAAACTAAGCTATGATGTTTTAAGAAATAATCGCAAAACAGTAAATGCTTGATCGTTATCCTACCAGAGTCCACTTTTCATAAGCTAGAATAATTACACATAAAAAAATTCTGATATATACTTTCGCTTTTTATTAGCCAACAATATACAAAAGGATTTGCACTGGAAGAGAAAATGCCGTAAACAGTTTGCTAATGAAAAAACGGTAGCATAATGAAAAACTTTTATGATTAACAAATCTATTGGATATGTAACAAAATAAATTTGAGCCCGAAGCTCAACTGTTTATACCAGCGTCAAATGGCCTCAGTCTCAAAGGATGAGATTTTACTTTGTTCTTAGGGCTAAAACCACTGGACTGTACTTTAAGTTGTGGAAGATTAGGAAGCAATTTTTAACAATTATGATTTTAAAATGCATCTTGGGAACATCTATATAATAAAAACTTAAAAATCCAAATTATTTCTTAGAACTCTGCTAGCGAGAGAAGACGCTAATGTAAAATGATTCATTTTTTATTTAATCATAAATCAATCATAATTTTTAATCAATTTGTTGTACAGACATTAGGTTATTTCTAAGCAAGAGAGATGCAAAATGAGCAATGAAAATGAGTACTTTATTTTAATATTTAATTATTTAGCATTTATTTAATAAGTTTTTATATTTTTATTTATGTGTAGAGACATTAGGTTATTTTAAGCAGGAGACGTGAAAAAATTAGCAGTCCCCTTGAAACTCGAACCTCGGACTTTCCGCCGAATACACAGCGAACGTGCTGATCATTACGCCACGAAGGCATGTTAAGAAGGCGAGAGAAATATCTTATATACCCCCCCTTTAAATGGCGACTGGGGATTGGGTGGGGCCCAGTCGCCAAATCCTAGGATGGAGAACCACCATCCACCACCCACCACCTTTTTTAGTTCGGGGGCCACTGTAGAGTAACTTAGAATTTTTCATTGTCAGGAAACTGAAGATATGAGCAATGCCCTCACCGGGACTCGAACCACGGATCTCTCGAATACGCGCCGAGCGTGCTGACCGTTACACCACGAAGGCATGCTAAGAAGGCGGCAGAAATACCTTATATATGTCTTTACATTTTATTAAATTTTTAATATTAATTGTTTAATTATTCTAATAATTAATTATTTAATTTTAATAATTAATAATTTAATTTTAATAATTAATTATTTAACTGTTTAACTATTAACTATTTTACCACCCATTTTGTTTATTTATTTATTTATTTTTGTTCTTCTTTCCTGATAGTTTCCCATAGGGCTCCGACACTTCTAATTTTAGAAATTAAACCCTGTGTGCAAGCAGTTTCTACTGATCGTAACAGTGGTAATTTTTTCTTAATATATTAGTTTTAAACCAGGATATATTTATATTAATTTGTAAATATTATGCTTTAACAGAGGTGTGGATACGAATAATTTTTATTCGTACGGGACTGTTCAATGTAAAAAACAATTTTTGCTGTTTTATAGGAGCGCATTCCTTTAACTGATAATTAAAAGCATTCAAATGGATAGCGGTTTCCAATCACAAAAACGAATTTAAAGTGATTTATTTAAACATATATTTAAAGTTCAAAGTAGAGAATCCCTCATCGCACTTTATAAATTGTTAATGGATAATATACTCAAATAAGATACAAAAATATTTCCTTTCAAAATATATATCTTTAGTTAAAACATATTTTTACAGGAGTAGTAAATTAACTTAACGAACGAACTTAAAAACTTTTGTGGTAATTACAAGTTCAAATAATATTATGCAAGTATATAGTTGACTAATTTTTATGATATTAGCATCCATTTGCAATGCTTGAATGCGTAACCTTTTTGGAGCTGTCTTAACCTGGCAATATAAGTAAATACTGTAACGTAACTTTTAGTTATAATTTAGCTTAAGCATTTAAAAGTGGATAGTTGTTGCCTAATAGTTGTAAAAGCCACTTGCGAGCAAGAAAACTACATAGTGTCTCTTGAATTCTTTTCACACACTTTTAACAATAGGTGTAATTCTTTGAAATCGTGATAGATATACAAAGAACAGAGCCATTTTCTGAAGCTCAAAAACGAGCTTGCTTTAGAAAGGAGAACACTAATTATTAAAGAGCCTATTCTACAAAGTTGAGGCCGCAATTAAAGAGTAATCAATATGATTTAATGGTGGTAGCATTCTTTTATAGGTCTAAAGGTCTCTGGCTGGCTCCCCTGTTGAGAACGTATTGCTAGTGAACCTTAGAGTATACTTCTCATCAGTGACGTTGCATATGTACTGGGACTTTTTGGCTTTAAATTAGAAAGGGGATAAATTTTTATAGTTCACTAAAAAGCTAGAATAACTGAAAATGAAGGGGTGTACAGGGACTAGACTAAGGGTAGAGCTGGAGACCAAAAGATCTCAAGAAATGTTCTCGGACGAAACAAATCGTTACATCATTCATTCGTTAATCATAGTTTTTAAGGCAGTTTCTAAAGAATCAAAGATTTTGAGCATTTTTTTTTTCAGTTAGTAAAGAATCTTGTGGTGTAGCACATCCACCCGGTATCTGGGATTCCATGCTGAAGCCTGGCAAGCACATAATTTACGCTATTTCTCAGAATTAAATAATCTGAGAAAAATATGCTCAGCAATTAAAGTTTTCAACCAGTGTCCAGCGGCGTAATTATTCATGTTAATTAACTGCAAACAATGGAAAACTGGACTTCTGAGCATAAGTCTGCTTATGAAATATCCACATTAGGCGAATGAAATGGGTTTAAAAATGGTCGCATATTGTAACTCTGGTTAATATGGTTTTTGATAGTAATCAGTATTCATTCGTTACGACTGAAAGACATCTCTTAAGAGAATAGAACAGTGGCTCTTAACTGGTAGGCTCGAGGAATGGGCAAGCGTAAATGGAGGTCGCAAAAGATCTGACAATACTTCAGAGTGTCATGTTAAAAACTTAGACCTACGTTTTAAGAAATAACATAGTAGAAAGTCTGCTTAAGGGACGACTAAACCATGAAGCGGCTATAACAGAGTTGGGTTTAGACTTTCAGATTGCCACAGGAACTCGAATCAGTCGTTTACTGCTGGCTTAAGGGGGTTTCACTTTATATGCCAAATAAGCAATAGTTCGTATTCTACTCACTTCGACTTCCAAAGCAGCCAGTTTAAGGTGATGTTGCCATCATGTCCAACGGAGTCAAGAGCAATGGGACTATGTACTGTACAAGTTATAGCTTGAACTGTGACCCTGGAAGTGTTTTGATCTGGAGGGAAGTCAGAAATATTCAACTTTCATTCCCTTGTTTATGAAAGCTCTCTTTCCACGAAAGCAGTTCAATGATTTGGGTTGGAATCATCAAATGTTTCAGCACCGTTCTGTATATCTTTAATGGAAGTTCTGTAACTGGTCACAGATGTGTGAACGAGGTCTTGGAACCCATTGAAGACTTTTAGAGTTGCTGTTAGCCCAAAATATTTTCCTAATGGATCACAATGCTCTCCCGTATCCAGCATGTCTGGAGACAGACCACTTGGAAAAGGAGATATCACTCGATTTAATTGGTTATATTTAAACCAGATTCATCATGTATGGGACGCCTTAAACCTCCAAACTTCATTGATCTATATGCCTTCCAGACTCATCAGGATCTCAAATGTACCCTTGCGAAATAGAGGCTTGCAGTTCTACGGAACATGATTAATAGCTTTGTAAATTCAATGAAGTTAAGACATGAGGTTGGCATTTCTCTCGGACTTGGTGCCACACCCATTTAAAAAACGTTTTGAAGCAAAACAAAGGAGGTCATTTTCTAATTATTCTTTAATTTCTGTTAATTTGATCTCATATTCAATATCTGGAGATTAATCAACTGACAAATATGGTAATTTATGTTAAATACTATTTTATACAAATCTTTTTAATCATCTTCATTAAGAAACAGTTCTGTCAATGTCCTTTAGTTTTGACGAGCAGTGTACTTTCAACGATTCCTCCCTTCCGAGTTTCTCTTTCCACCAAAGGTCAATATTTTAACTTAGTTAAAATATGCTATATCAAATTAAGTCAGCAGAGTGTTTGAAATAACTACCAAGCATTCAAACATCTATCATTAAGGTTTCTGTGCTCACTAAATATACCAAAAGCAAAACTTACTAATACAAAAATATATATTTTTGCATTTCACAGCATAATTTTAAATAGGTTATTGTTGACGCATTTAAATGAGGCCAGATTTCTCGCAAGCATTTATTATAGTTGGACAGCTATGTAAATCTAAGATAAAAAGCACATTAACGTAGAAAAATGGAATTTTATCGTGGAATCAGCTGGCTGCATTTATTCGCAAATATTTTAAGCTTGCATGATCTCACAAAATTCCTTTAAAAGCAAAAATTAGGAAAGAGGATATTAAAATATTCCTCAGTAAATCTCAATGCAATTTTATGCATCGATGGTAATGAATTTCGGCATATAAGAGAACCAATTTAAAATTTGTGAGAATTCTATGGACCGCATATGTTTAACCAATATTTACAACTACACCCAGAAATGATATTTATTATATACATAATTATGTATACATATACAGAGTGATCATAAAGAAACTTCCTCGATGTGTGAAGACCAAGGAGCATAGCTGCTTAACCAACAGAAATCTGAAACCTTATCTGAAGATATGCGCTCGAGATTGTGAGGATTTAAAGCAATAGAGCTCTCACGGTTACGGTTACAGTTAGAAAATTTCGAACCTTTCGAATGGCAACACTCACTAATTCCCTGCCCAAATTGATCAGCGGATTGCAAAACTATAAATGGCGTCGGAACGATACATGTATAACGAAAATTGCCGGTGTAAACCATTTGCAAATAATAGCATTGAAAAGGTCTATTGACAACACACAGAGGAGGTGCATTGACGCACTTTGCATAATTCGCAGGTTTAGATAGTAAAAGTGCAAATTACAGAACACCATGTGCAATTCTTGCGGAAAATATTTAATAAGCAGTATGGAAAGATTGTTTCTTTAGTCAGGTGTTTGACTGTGCTAACAAGGGTGATAGAGGGAATTCCCTCTCACCTGTTTTATCTGAGCAGGTTAAAACTGTTTTATCTGAACAGGGAAGCAGTGCGAGTTTATTGGCGAAACCATAAACTAAGAACGAGGCCCGTGTTCCATGAAAATTGTACTTGATTTAGTAAAAACATTTGAAGAAACTGGATGCACATATGATAGATAGGGATCCGGACCACCAAGTGTTTATGTTGGAGCTGTAGCGGAAGTGCGATTGCTGCAGATCTATTACATATTGCAAGAAGTGTTTCTCGCAGTTTGGATGTATCGAAAACCACAATCTTCAGGCTTCTGAACTCTGTTCTGTAGATGTTTCCTTATCGATTCCAGCGCGTTCAGATGTTGCAACCTGGAGACGAGCAACAGCGTGTCAACTTTGTGATTTTTTTTTTTTCTTATCAGGTATGATGAAAATATTAGGTGGCCCCTGAGGATATTACGGATGGATGAGGAGCATTTCGCCTTAACTAAGAGCGTAAGTTCCAAAAACTGGGCTCATTGGGTTGCCGAAAATCATCGAGATGTGGCACCAACGCCTTACGCGAAGTTTAAGTGACTGTGTGGTGTAGTTTTGCAAGCACATTCGTTCTCAGTCCGTACTTCTCAAACAGGTGTGAGAACGGGCTTCATGACAAGTGCTCGGTATACAATAATGTTACAGAAATACAGAAGGGAAATGTCGTTAATGACATTGTATAGATGCAAGGTGGTGTAGCACACTTTGTAGTTTCGTGGCCACTGTGATCTCCCGACCTCATTCCTATGGACTTCTGATTCTGGGTTTATCTGAAATATAAAATGTACGCGTCAAATCCAGGAAATTAGTCAGGACTGAAAGCTGCCATAAAACGCGACGTTTTACAGATTTCTCCTGCGATCTTGTGTTCGATGTTGTGTTCGTCATCGTTGTCAACAATCTCACTCGTACAACGCGTTATCGTCTGCGAAGGTGGGCACATTGAAAACGCCCCCCTCTTCTCACTTCTGTTGTCATTGGTCCTTTACAATGCTCTTGTTTGCAAATGTTTTACGCCGGCAATTTTCGTCATACGTGTATCATTCCAAAGACATTTATGGTTTTTCAATGCGCTAATCAATTTGAGCAGGAAAAAAGTCGGTATTTTCATTTGAAAATTTCGAAATTTTTACTCTGTAGCCGTGAGAGCTCTATTGTTTTAAATCGTCACAATCTCGAGCGCGTAATTTCAAATAAGAATATCTGAAATTGTATTTCGATTGGTTAAGCAGATAGGTCGCTAGGGGTTATACATCGGGAAAGAGTTTTTATGACCATCCTATACTTATTTAACCAGTCTCTCTCTCTCTCTATATATATATATATATAAAAATTAAACTTAGGAGATAATATAATCAATTAATCAATACAGTTTAGGAAATAAATTATTATTAACTAACTTTGCAGCAATTGCGCAAGTAATAATAACTTGTATTCGCACTAAATGGATTTAAGTTCATACAACATTATATATATATATATATATATTTATATATGTAAACCAAAATTAACTGCCTAATTCCCTCTCTGTATTCTAAAAATCGCAATAAATTTCCCGGACTAAATCATTTCTAAATTCCATCTTGCATGGCTTGCGTAAATCTGATGACGTAACTAATTCAGAAACTAAACTCACAACATCGAGAACTGAAACCTTTCTAATCTAAACCAGAACCTTCTTTTGCTGAGCCTCCTTATTGGATAATTGCGCCCTTTTTAGTGTTATGTAGAGAAATTATCTGATAGCGTTATAAAAAAATTAGGTGAATGATTTTATGATTTATGGAAATTTAAATTTTTTTTTGATTCTGAATTATTTAATTTAAGGCTTTAATTTTGGGGAAAAACAGATGCTTCTGGAAATATTATTTAGTTTAAAAGAGTATTATTTATTTTCCTCTATTTGTAAATCTTGTACAAACTTTTATTCATTGTGAAAGAAGCAGGGAAAGGGAGGTAATTTTCGCCAAGTCATGATTTCGCGCGCTTTAGAATGTTCGAGAAAGAATTTTCATTGTTAGTTGACCTTAAGAGAGGAAAGTACGTGACGGAAAGGTCAAAGGTTGCTACTTGTCTTTCAATGTAAGTCATTCAGGTTTTTTGGCGATTGAGGGTCCGGTTGTTGGCTAAGTGAAGAAGGGCGCGCATGCGCGATCACCCTTATTTCCGCATTCTGGAGTTGAAAACGAAGATTTTGCCATAATTAAGGGGGCGATAAGTGAAGCCATAGTGGGAGCCCGTTTTGTGAAGGAGACGAAGGAAATTCGAGTTGGATACAGACTTACTCTGGACTCGTTTAGGCACTCTCTGACTGACTCACTGATTTTCGGGCTTGCTGGACAAAATGTAATTACGAAACGGGATGTTTTCCGGCGGGGAGCGGCAAATATGCTCCCCGGCCGCGTTTGGTTAAGAGGCGAGACACACTTACTCTTGACTCGCTTAGGCACTCACTGCTTGGATTCGCTGACTTTCGGGCTTGACGGACTTGTTGACGGAGACTGAGAAAAAACTTGTGGGTGTTGCGAAGGAGAAAGGAAAAGATTTAGTCGGCATCGAGCTGTGCTTCCGGCGGGGAGCGGCAATTATGCTCCCCGGCCGCGGGTTTTCTCAAAAATGCGAAGAAAAAAAAAAACTGTTGAGCGAATAACAAAAAAATTAACAGAGACTTGGGTCTCTATCTGTATCGGCAAAAGTCAGGACGATGTCCTCTGAACTCCGACTTGAAAACAGAAGGAATTATGTCACCTTAGTCAACTGGAAGCCTGCGTTAGCCGTTCTCTAAAATGCCTAGCTTAATTGTCTACGTTTTCCTTGGTGGAGCTGAGAGTCTGGGCAGACAGCCGTGCGGTGTAAGCTGTTCTCTTGCTTCCAGTGGGAATAATTTTCTTCTATGGAAAACAGTAGCAGGCGTAAGATTTGACGGTATAGCTGATGTAATTTATTGTCGTGCCGTTCGAGTCTCTGTCTTGCGGATTTGCCAAGTGACGTAAGGATAGAGCTAAGATATGAGCTCTCCTCCACTTCAAGATGTCCACTCAAGATAAGTATTATTTTTTTTGGTGTGTTGGAACTTTAGGCAAGTTTTTCCAAAAACGTCCTTAGCAGTAAAAACAACGCCGAATCTAAAATTTAACTCTCAGGCCTTAAATTGTTTCACTTTCCTTTCTTTTAAATCACCAGACAAATCTTAAGTTTTTTTTTATGAATTTAAATGAACAGACTCTCAGATGAGGTTAAGATTTTTCTTATTGTGTTGTAATTGAATAAACTGATATTTAATCTGGAACCTCTTACAGTATGTTTTTCTTTATATATTTAATATGAACTTTTCCTTTATATCTTGTACATGTTTTATGTTTACGATCCTCTCACGGCGCGGTCCCGGAATGCATTTTTTTTTCACAACGCAAAAATGCTGTACACGTTTCACTATACGATCACAAAAATTTGTTAGTTGGCAAATTCTTAAGAGTTTAGTTTTCCTTCCTAAGAGGAAGTAGAAACCTTTTCACGGCAAGTAGCTTCATATTTAACATTTAACATATAGGAATTTCAGATTTAACATGGTACCTTGAAGTAAAACTATTTAACCTTGGTGTCGAAACTTTTCTTCATAACATTGGTGCCGTGACCTCTGCTTAGTGAAGGATCGAATCAGTAATTGATTTTGAATTTACCTATTTTTAGTAATTTACTGTTTTAATGAAGTTGTTAATACTAGAGGATAAATTTTGAGAATGTGTGTGAATTTCAGGAATTTTGGACTTTAACGTTAGGCAAACAGAATTGAACTTTAAAGTTAGGAAAAATATATATTTTTAATGTAGGAGAATAGATACTGTATATTTTTACTGTTGAAAATCCTTGAGTGTTTTCTGGATGTGTATTTTTGATTTTCGACGTACTGATTTATGATACAAGATGGAAAATGAATTATTTCACGATAATCCTATGCTATTTGTGTATCCTTGTATAAAGTTTCGAGTGCTTGTCTTTAAAAACTGGACTCATTTTTTGAGCACTTCTAAGAGAAAGAGATTAAAGACTCTAATTATTTGACTGAATGAGACAAGCCATAGCTATGCGTAGCTAGAAATTTTTTTTTGTGTGTTTTTGCTGATTTTTTAACCTAGAATCTTGTGAAATGTGTAATTGTGAGGGGTAACGTTAGAGAAATTTTGATTTTTTTGACTTAATTGAATAATATTTTGTGAAATGTATGTAATGTTTTCATGATTCTCTAGCGTAGTATATTATTGCTTTTTGATTTACAATGTTTTGTTATGATTCCAGTATATTGTGTAATGTGTTAGAAAATTTAATTTAGTATTGAGCAATGAATTTTATAAGTTCTGAAGGCATAATGATACAAATGAATGAGTTAAAAAAAAATTTGAAGGTTATTTTTCAATTGCAAAATTCTGTTTTAAAGTGAACATGGGTTAGATTTGAATTTTTGCCTGAGATCAGCAATAGTGATGTTTGCATATTTTTTTTTTTGGATTGAATTCTTCAGCTTGAGTGAGGTTCTAATTAGTTTAATGAGTCAGAGTAATTGAGATTAGTTATCTTCTGAGTTTTAAGTTTGTGAAAAGTTGTCATGTGAGAATTGTTTAAACAGTAGAAATTGAGTTAGTCTTGTGAATTTTAATGAGAATTTTGTGACAACGGGAATTTGTTTTGTGAAAATTTTGAAATAAGTTTGAGAAGATTAGTTACTTTTGCTCTGTACTCTGTGGGAATTTTCTGTTGATTACAGGTAGTTTGTCTTGAATTTGCTAGTGAATCGTAATAGATTAGATTTTGAGTTATTGAATTTTCTTTCTTGGTTGGACTTGTTGCTGAATTTGGGGTTAATTCTTGTTTTGGCTTAAGTTTTGTATTTGAATTGGTAGTATCAAGATAGTTGTATCAGGTTTTTGTTTTGTTTTCTGGTGGTTTCTGCCAAGGTCCGTAAAATGTAAGTTCTCTGATGTTTAGTTTCTGTGGAAGAATTGAGATTTCTGTGGTCATAGGAAAATAGTAGAATTTGAGTTATGGATTTCATTTGTGTGATTTTTAGGGATTTTTGAGTTACGAGTTATGAGTATTTTTTTTAGTTTGGCACTTTTGAGAACTTTGCATTTGTTGCTTGCAGTTAGGTCTTGCGTGAAGTTGTAATGTCCTGAAAGCTCGTTTTCTTGTAAATACTTGCACTTCATGGTGGCACTTGACCTCTTACACCAGGGCAAACATGAACTTGTTATCTGAGAAAACTATTGTTGTATCTTTTTCATTGTGTTGGTTCAGAATTGTAACGTTTCAGTCAGCGCACTTTTCTTTCCGAGATAAGAGATCTTATGTTCTCTTTCAACGTGTCTGGGGGTTTGCTTGATACGTAAAAGTTTAGGTCTGTCATTCATAATACAGCCCTTTTCTCAGTTTACATGGACGCGGTAAAGAGTTACTTTGTTTCTTTTGTTTGGGTGGAGGTGTTGCTGAAGGCTGCTACTTAGGTTACTATACAACGTTTTGGAAGAGTCTGATGCAGAATAGATATCAGTTTTTGCCTAAAATTGGGGGGTTTGTTTTGAACACTTTTTGATTTTTGATATTTTATTTAGTGTTCTAGTAACGTGCTTCAGTCCAGCTTTGATTGATTTCTTTGACTAGTTGAATTTTTTTTTTTTTTTTTTTTTTGTGAACTTAAGGGATTTTTAAAATTACTGATTTTTTTTTTGGTGTTGTCTTACTAAGGGGACTTAAGTTTGGTGTTGTTACTGACTAGTGTTTACCGTGAGGTTTGAAATTTTTAGCGACACTTCACTCTTGCTGGTTGATTTTTTTTTTTTTTTTGGCTTGATTTGAATTACAGTGAAATATTTTTGACTTGATATGGTTTAACGTAATGACTATTCGTGTATTTGTTTAGGTATTGCAGTTTAAAAAAATTTTTTTAAGCATCACTGATCTCTTTGCTCATTTGAATTATGTACGAAATTTTTACAGTTTAATTGTATTTTCATTTTATGTGTATATGTGTATCTTGGTAGTATTTGTAAATTTTTGGCCAAGCGTTATTTTGTATATACTTTGGGTTGTATTAGTATTATTTTGGTGTGTCTTGGATGAAATTCTAATTGGTATTTGCACAGCGTATTCTGGATGCTATTTTCGGAATTGATTTTGGTTGGATCGAATTTTTGGACAATCACGTTTTCTTTCTCTCTGATTTTTGTGTGGGGTATTTTCGGCTGGTTCCGAGGTTCCTTGTGTTGTAACGTTCTTTTCTTTTCTAATGCTTGGCCCTGATCAGGCCGCTTCTGTTCTTAGACGTGATGGTTTGGGATTCATTCCTGGAAGTTATTCAATTTCGTGGTACTTAGGGGGGTCTTTACTCTTTGTTTGAATACGTTCATGTGACATATTTTATTTGGAATTGTTTGAATTGTTAGTGTGTTTATTTTCTCAGGAATGTATTTTATGTATCTGCGGCGCGTTAATTATCTTATTTTTATTTATTTCATTTTTTTTGGTGTGAACACTTGGATTAGATTATTTCTTGCTTCGGGTGTGTGTATCCGAACACATTCAGTGGCTTATCTATCGTAAGGAAAATTGAAAGATACAAAGTCTTCTTCAACTTTGAAAGAGTGATTGTTCTTCCTTGGTCGAAGGTGAGACGTAGGAGGGTGAAATCTGGTTTCTTTTAAGGTCAAGTTCCTCTACTAAGGAGTATTGTGGTGCTGAGTTCACATTCCGGGGTTGGTTGCTTTCATTTTCTCGCGTTGAAGGCTGCAGGGGGGAGATGTTAACACAATGATTTCTAACTACAGGGTTTTCCCTCGCTTGCATTGACAACTCCGTACTCATTTAATGTACTCCATGATTGTGCTCAGCAGAAATTGTCACAATAGTAGAATGTGCTCGACCTCAGGTGAAATTGTTTACATTAATGGACTGAAAAAGAATGAATAGATAAATAAATGTTCAGAAAGGTGGCCACACAGAGACTGCAACACTAATGTGATGCAATGAACTGAAAAAAAAAAAAAAAAAAAAAAAAAGAGAAATTCTTTTTGTCATAAAATTATTGATTGATCTTAGACATATTTTGTTTGTGATTAACGCCTTATATTTTATTTTTATTTTTGTATGTGTTCTGAGTATTTCTAGGTTTAATTAATTAAGTGATTTAATTGATGTTTTGATTAATTGTTTTTTAATGATCTTCCTTGAGTATTTAATTAGTAATTGCTTTGATTAATCTTGTTGTTTTACTTGCACATTTTGGACTTTAAATTTAATGTGTCAGTAATGTCACTGTACCAAGTAGTCGTGTGAAATATTGTTACATTATGTTATCCTTTAGCCTTATTGCACAGTATGAGTCATGGTATTTCAAGAAGTGTCTGTCTGCTAAATTTTGGTTTACCAAAATTTAATTCCTTAGGGGAAAGGAATGTTATGTAGAGAAATTATCTGATAGCGTTATAAAAAAATTAGGTGAATGATTTTATGATTTATGGAAATTTAAATTTTTTTTTTGATTCTGAATTATTTAATTTAAGGCTTTAATTTTGGGGAAAAACAGATGCTTCTGGAAATATTATTTAGTTTAAAAGAGTATTATTTATTTTCCTCTATTTGTAAATCTTGTACAAACTTTTATTCATTGTGAAAGAAGCAGGGAAAGGGAGGTAATTTTCGCCAAGTCATGATTTCGCGCGCTTTAGAATGTTCGAGAAAGAATTTTCATTGTTAGTTGACCTTAAGAGAGGAAAGTACGTGACGGAAAGGTCAAAGGTTGCTACTTGTCTTTCAATGTAAGTCATTCAGGTTTTTTGGCGATTGAGGGTCCGGTTGTTGGCTAAGTGAAGAAGGGCGCGCATGCGCGATCACCCTTATTTCCGCATTCTGGAGTTGAAAACGAAGATTTTGCCATAATTAAGGGGGCGATAAGTGAAGCCATAGTGGGAGCCCGTTTTGTGAAGGAGACGAAGGAAATTCGAGTTGGATACAGACTTACTCTGGACTCGTTTAGGCACTCTCTGACTGACTCACTGATTTTCGGGCTTGCTGGACAAAATGTAATTACGAAACGGGATGTTTTCCGGCGGGGAGCGGCAAATATGCTCCCCGGCCGCGTTTGGTTAAGAGGCGAGACACACTTACTCTTGACTCGCTTAGGCACTCACTGCTTGGATTCGCTGACTTTCGGGCTTGACGGACTTGTTGACGGAGACTGAGAAAAAACTTGTGGGTGTTGCGAAGGAGAAAGGAAAAGATTTAGTCGGCATCGAGCTGTGCTTCCGGCGGGGAGCGGCAATTATGCTCCCCGGCCGCGGGTTTTCTGAAAAATGCGAAGAAAAAAAAAACTGTTGAGCGAATAACAAAAAAATTAACAGAGACTTGGGTCTCTATCTGTATCGGCAAAAGTCAGGACGATGTCCTCTGAACTCCGACTTGAAAACAGAAGGAATTATGTCACCTTAGTCAACTGGAAGCCTGCGTTAGCCGTTCTCTAAAATGCCTAGCTTAATTGTCTACGTTTTCCTTGGTGGAGCTGAGAGTCTGGGCAGACAGCCGTGCGGTGTAAGCTGTTCTCTTGCTTCCAGTGGGAATAATTTTCTTCTATGGAAAACAGTAGCAGGCGTAAGATTTGACGGTATAGCTGATGTAATTTATTGTCGTGCCGTTCGAGTCTCTGTCTTGCGGATTTGCCAAGTGACGTAAGGATAGAGCTAAGATATGAGCTCTCCTCCACTTCAAGATGTCCACTCAAGATAAGTATTATTTTTTTGGTGTGTTGGAACTTTAGGCAAGTTTTTCCAAAAACGTCCTTAGCAGTAAAAACAACGCCGAATCTAAAATTTAACTCTCAGGCCTTAAATTGTTTCCCTTTCCTTTCTTTTAAATCACCAGACAAATCTTAAGTTTTTTTTTATGAATTTAAATGAACAGACTCTCAGATGAGGTTAAGATTTTTCTTATTGTGTTGTAATTGAATAAACTGATATTTAATCTGGAACCTCTTACAGTATGTTTTTCTTTATATATTTAATATGAACTTTTCCTTTATATCTTGTACATGTTTTATGTTTTCGATCCTCTCACGGCGCGGTCCCGGAATGCATTTTTTTTCACAACGCAAAAATGCTGTACACGTTTCACTATACGATCACAAAAATTTGTTAGTTGGCAAATTCTTAAGAGTTTAGTTTTCCTTCCTAAGAGGAAGTAGAAACCTTTTCACGGCAAGTAGCTTCATATTTAACATTTAACATATAGGAATTTCAGATTTAACATGGTACCTTGAAGTAAAACTATTTAACCTTGGTGTCGAAACTTTTCTTCATAACATTAGCTTCAGCTCTCATGCAGTCAAGATGCTACTTTGCTCCGTCTGCTTTGTCGTTAACTATGCCATTATCTAAAATGTGATACTCTATGTAAAACTGAGGGGTGCGTATTGCGCCCATGAGCATGTGTGATGAAAACTATGTTTTTGATAATAATTTTTATCCGCCAGTAAAAGTGATATTCAATTCGGCAACGTCTATCTACAAGTCTTTCCTTCGAGTGTCATCTTTCTAACTACGCAGTAAAGTCTCCGCAGGATACAACGCAGCGAACCATCGACAGTCTGTAGGAATCTATATTTATTTTGAATAACCAGTTAAGTTTATGCTTACCATATATCCTATTCATTCCCCTAATTGTCAATACCAGAATATTTAAATTTGGTAGCGCGCGTGAAGGAATGCAAATTCTACCATTAAGGAGAAAAGGTTTAAATACCGAGTTCTAGAAGGGAAAGTTAGAAAGAGTGGGCAAGCACTGTACCTTTATAGCGTGAGGTTTCTGATTCTGCATTTACTGCTGGTTAAAGTGGCAAAATTGCTCTTTCTTTGCTGCCACTAGAATTCGACGTGGGTTTAGGTAACAGGATTATCTGAGCCCTGGGGAATATTCTACTGTTTTGTTAGTATTTTTGAATTTTACGTTTAGTTCTTGTTAGTTTATAAGGTACTTCTCCTGACTTCTTGGCATGCCTTCGTGATGTGGTGGTCTGCACGCTGGGCGCATATTCCAAAGGTCCGCGGTTCGATTCCCGGCGATGGCAGTTGCTAATTTTTCATCTTTACTGCTTTTAAATTACCTAGTATCTCTACAAGTTGAGTTACCTCCCGAGCGAGGCGTAGCTTCTTAGCGTCAAGTCGACGTATTGTGAATTTTAGTCGACACATTGTCACATTAATTTCTTCGTTACCGGAAGCGAAACAAAATTAAAATAATGGTAACGCAAATTGTTTAGTCACTGCCAAATATGTATCATTTTTAAATATTTCAGAATATAATTACATATTATCCTTAAAAATAGTAAAAAACAGTGTGTTTATTAATAAAATTTTGATAGCTTTCAGTGGTGGCAAGATTGTTAATAAAAGGCGCGTCATTCGAAGATAGATTTCAGCTTTTTTGTTTATCAATATCAGTGTTGTAGTTATTTGTTTTTCCTATATGATCTTCGCATGAAAAAATGTGAAACGCAAAGCTACAAAGACATTTCTAAAAGAAGAAGTTGATTTCTTTGCTAAGAAAATTGTCATTTCGAACAATACAAAACTGAGTCCCGCATCACCTAAGGCCAAAATGCAAGTTTGCTAGCAAGTCGATTTACGTCAAAAGGATAATTAATTTCATGCCATATATGTAATAGATAAGCAAGAGTTAATGTACAATGACAACTATTCGCTAATAAATTTCTTATAATTTGGTAAATAAGAGCAGCAATAACGGGATAAAGTAATTTATAATAATTATGTTTGAAGCAGCAGAAAATGATGATGCAAACACCATTGTTGGGCATGATGAAAATAGGTTCTTTTATGAATCGGTATTAGTAATTATGCTACGATTTTCATCGTTAGTATTACTATTTTCAAATAGACGGATACCTTTTCTTTAAGAATTAGAAGGGAATGGACGAACCCACAGGTCATTAACCATTTCATTACCGACAGCATGCCCCAGGGTGCACAATAGAGAGTAGATCGATACGTTATTTAATTTGTTTTTTCATGAATTCTATTTACTTTCAGAGATCTTAGGTAAATGATGATTGTAAAAGCTTTCATTGTAAACGAAGAATCTGAAATATTGTTCATATTTGATCGCATTTTACGTTTGGTTTTAGTTTAGTTTATTATGGCAAAGTACACTAGGGCTGTCTGCCTAAGGAGAGCGATGCCTTCGTGGAGGTCTTTCTAAGGTAAACTGGATGGTATACACGTTGCATATGGGAAAACTACGAAAATACCCATAGAGCCAGCCCGTTCGCGTGGAATAGAACCATGGTCGGAACTACCAGTGTTCAGCGATTTTACCCCTCGGCTGCTGGTGGGCTTGATCGCAGTTTACGATGACAATATTACAGCTAAGGAAAGTGAAATACGGCCGTAGATATGATATGAGCTCGTTAGACTTACACAACAGTACTTCTACAATACACAATACTAATAACCAGACTCACATTATTACTTTTCCTTTGCGTTATCGAAAATTTCCACAATCATTATACTGTATCACAATCAATATACTGTAACTTCATAGCACTGCATCACTGTTATCCTCCCATGAAGTTTTCTTAATGGATGTTTGTAGTTATAGGAGATCGTTTTCTTTACTTTCCCATAATCCCATTTTTAACATAATATTTTTGCCTTATAGAAAAATGTGAAGTTAAAAAACACATTTTGCAAGTTTAACGGGCTTACGATCATTCTGCTATGCAATAGCCACGCTGCGGCTTGCTGCTGAATGTTTAGCGCTAACTTTATTAATAATGTAACCTCGCACATGTGATCCTTATTTCAAATGAAAGAATGAAGTCTCATGTTTAATATACCATTCACAATTTTTTAATAAACGATAATACCCAACATCTGTTTCAAAAATATTGTCGTCTTTTGTAATTTTTCGAGAGCTTACATACATGAATTGCCGAACCTGACGATTGTTTGTTCCCATTTACACGTAATAAAGTGTATAACGCCTTTTAGGTGGTAATGTGGTGTTATTTTAAATAATTTTGCTGCAAATAGTACATATGAGCAAATGCTAAATTTACTTAATATCTACCTATAGATATTGTTACAATCCTTTATGCACAGGGTTGTATGTGTAAAAATTTTTCATCTTTCAATAATCAGTTTTCAAAGATGATTACGTTCCCCTGTCTCTCAAAAAGTAGTTACATCGCTTTATTTTACACAACTTTCTCTAATTTAGTACAAGATATATAATATCCATTAATTAAATTTACAAATAGCTTGTTTCGCAATTTAATTCCAGACATATAATTTTGTGTTTTTTCACATGCTAATAATTAATGCTAATAATCCGCAAGGTGTATTTTTCTTGGTTTCTTTGAAACATTTTGATTAATTTATACATTACATGTAATTTAGTTTGCTATAAAGCTTTAAAATAGAAATTAAATTAATAATCTATTCAAAAGAATGAAGTTACCTAATAATAAAACTTCTAATTATTTCGACATTATTACGGATTCTTAGTACTACTCGTATTTTTTAACGTAGTTTTTGTATTTATCCTGTTGGCTTAGACTGAATTATTTTATTTAGATTCTAGCTAAGCAGACGAAAGATATCTACCAAAGAGGAAGCATGCCTTTGGGAAGAGACCTTTTTGTAAGGAAAATTGGCTCATATTCATACCATGTATGGAGAAAACCAAGATCTGAACCCGGATCAAACTACCAGTGTTCAGCGGTCTTAACGCTTTGTTATTGGTTGTTGGCTAAGCAGTCAGACACTTAGTTGTTCTGAACGTTTATAACACAGTCTCGCATGTGTACACTATTTTATTTTCAGAACATGCAAATTAGCAAATATATAGAGAATTAATACTAAATATTCAAAAAATATTAGAATATTCTGTAAAATATTTACACAACTCGTGCAATTCATATTTATGTGTACGTTAAAAAAGACAGAAGAAATTATTAATCCTTTGAAACTATGCCTTTTAGTGCGTCATTAGAGTCTCCATATCCCTCCTACTCTACTACCAATCATGCTTCTTTATTTTAAATCATGAAAACACAAAGCCCATCAATTACCGAATGGATTAGAAAGTTGGCCGTTGTTCTTTCGACCATGGTTCCAAACGAAGTGTTAGTCGTATGATATTTTTCGCCATGTACAATGAGAAAACGAACATGCGTCAGTTATCCTTAGAAGTTTTACACAAAAGCATCCCTTCCCTTAAGCGCCCTACTAGTGACCAGAGCGGTTAAAGACTACTGAGTACTGGTTCGGACCCAGGCGAACGGGCCTCTTTTTTTTTTTTTTTTTTTAGCAGCATGCTTGGTTTTTGGTGTTTTTTCCCCAGTTTTCCCAGTTTCCCTCAGAAAATTACTTATCTTTCGCAGATAACCTTTGTGTACTTTGCCATTTTCAAATAACCAGCCCTAACCCTTCCGTTAGGCAAACAGTCTTTACTCGTTGTATGTGAAAAATTAAAATAAACTGGAAACTCGGATTGTTTACGTCATTATAAACACGTGGGCGGTGTATTTTCTATGCCTGTTATATTTTGAGCGTATTATTGAAAGCTTAATTTTGGACTTCGATACATTTCGAAGCTATTTTAATTAAAATTAATAAAGCAAAGTGTGATACCAGATAATTTACTGAAACTAATTTGTAAAGTATCACTTTTTGTCTATGAAAATAAAAATTAAATTTAGTGAAACGAAGTATAACAACAAAGGAATTTGTTAAAAATTGATTTAAAAAGTATCCATTTCAAACTAAAAACTAAAAATTTTAAATTTAAAAATTGTTATTACTTTTTCCTTAATATTTAGTAATAATTTGAAAAAAGTAGTTGTTATTTGTCGGGATACTACAGAAGCTCTTACAGACCTGTTTTACGACTGATATTTCTCACATGGAAAGACTCTCTGCTGCATATTACAAAGCAGAAACAATATGCAGAAAGAATTGACAAGAGTTGAATTTTTAGCTTCGAAAACATTGAAAGATCTTTGAATATTATTTACCTCCATATCTTCGAACAGAATGTAAATAATATGTAGACGGTGGGAAGGCGATTTTCTCCTAATTCGCAGTCATTTTACATATGCCATGAATGGCATAAGCAGTAGGCATTCCACGTGTATTTACAAATGTTGACGTTAATGTACTTTCTATGTGTTAGACGCCTATTATATAATTTTCTTCACTTTTCTAACATAAGCAATTTGTTGGTAAGCCTATCCATATTAACAAACTAAAAATTCCTAGTAAAATTTTATATATGTTTGATTAGTAGCACATTTAAGTCAATACGTTTTATTCATATGAATACTTATTTAATATTATAATCGATCTATCTGATACCCAAATGAAAGTTCATCAATTACACATGAATGTTATAGCATTAGCGAAATAGATTACATTATGTTTATATTCTCCCTCTATGCTACTATTTACAGATTACGATTCCTTGGAAGACCTCCGAAGCTTTTACCGAATTCGTCATAAACCATATGTACGAAGACTTCTAATGTATTAATAACTCGAAACTTAACTTTTGAAAAGCATGCGCACAAACACTGTTGGTATATTGTTTTATATTTGAACAACTTACCAGAAATGCCCTTGGCCTTTTCACCTTGCAAAATCTTAGTTGAGTTCCATATTTCCCTCAACAGATGTTAAAGTGTGTCAGATTAAAGAGTGAAGTTTGAAGGCGAGATTAAAATGATGGCCCTAAGCCAAAGAAATCTGTCTCAGCAAGCGTCGAGGCAAATTCCCGCTGAGTGCAAAGTAAATCTCGGATCCTTCAGATGTACGGAACAAAATCACCTTTATTTTCTAAATATACCAAAAATCTTATATTTTCGACTGTCGTTCTTTAATTCTCCCCTAGGAATCGGTTACAAACAATAAACAATTCCTGGCACTCTCATTCTTCATTTAAAATAAGACTAAAAGAAAATTAATGTATCCCAACAAATAATTGCCCGCTATCTTTTAAACTATGAGGTGATAGAAAAAAGTGTTGACATTCTTAGCATTGTTAGAAAAAACACTAAAATGTAGTTAAGGAAAACTGTTTTAGTTAAACTGGTCGCCATAGTTAGGAATAATATAAAACGTACAAAATGCGCATTATAATGTAATATAAATATAAGATTAAAAGAGACGGAAATTACTGTCAGTGCAGTTGAAAATAAAACATGAAATGCATTATAATTAATAGTTCGTTTCAAAAGACTGGCTCTTAGTGGGTCTTTGAGTCTTTTTGAATAGAACAGGCTAGTTTTAAAAAATTTTTTTTTAATTTAAGCCCCATGTACCACATAGTATCACATGGGGCTTACAGAAGTAAGTATGAAACACAATACAAAATAAACAGAAGAAAAAACTGAAATAAAATTAAGGATGATTACAAAGTTTCACAAAAAATTGACAAAAAGTGTTAAAAGCACTTCTCTCGGAAATAAATTGATAAAATTCTGGAGGCCAGTCAATATTTAAGTTTTTCAGTTCCAGTTTAAAGACTTTTCTTTCGTTCTTATATTTAGGACATAGAAGAAGCACATGTTCAACATTCTCCTCTCCACCGAGGCTACAATCCCAGACAGAATCGGAGCTCAACTTAAATCTATTCAAATAACTTTTGAAATTTCCATGGCCAGTAAGAAATTGGATTAATTTATAGTCTGTGAAGAAGTGATGACATGACAATCTCGTCTTGATAGAAGGGAAAAATCTCTTTGTTAAGCTCCCTTTATTTGAATTAATGAATTCGTGGTTCCACGACTCCACAATACTTTCATACATGACCTTCTTATAAAAGGAATTAGGAATATTGACAAAAGTGTCAATTTCTCGCTTAGTCGCAGCCTTAGCAAGGAAATTGGCTCGTTCGTTCCCAACAACACCTGGATGACCACGAACAAATGAAATTGCAACCGAAATATTTTTATCTTTTAGGTTTTTCAGTTCTTTTTGAATCTCTATAATGATATTATTAGAAGAAGAAATACATTTTAAAATATCCAAGAATGAAAGGGTATCAGTACAAATGAGATAGTCTGAAACAGCACTATTTTGTTCAGAGACTTATTTGATGGCGTAGCTAAAGCACAAAAGTTCAGCTATAAAAACGGTACATTCATCTCTAATTCTAAATTGAAAGTGCTCAAATTCAAGACCATTTTTGTAGACAACAAATGCGAGACCAAACTTGCCATCAATTTTGCTGCCATCAGTATAGCAAGTTACAGGCGAATCATCTACGATTTTATTGCTAAACTGAATAAAATTAACATCATTTCTTTCTGAAGGATGAGGAAGATCAGATGGAGGTAAAATACAATCATACTGAGAGACAGCAGAAGCAGAAATATTTTCGTTATAAGCAATAGCATGAAGAATGTCAATGTCAATTGGAGGAAAGCCAGAAATTGCATAAACAGACTCATAGCGAACGGTACGATATCCACATATGACCCGCAGAAGTATACGCCTTTGAACGCGTCGTAAATATCTATAATTTATCTTCTTCTTGAGCGATATACCCCAGACTTTAAAGCTATACATAATGAAGGGTGCAATTCCTTGTTTATAAACGAGCGAATGAACATTGTAATTAATACCGTATCTGTAACCTATCACATTTCTCTGATACATAAGTTAAGTGTTGCTTCCAAGAAAATTTACAGTCGAGAAAAATCCCAAGATATTTCATTTGCTTTACCACAGTCAAAGGGGTGTCATCGAGAGATAACTGAAATGCATCATAATAGATGTTTCTCTTTTCAATAATCATAAGCCTGGTTTTATCAGGATTAAAGTCTAATTTAAATCCTTTCGACCAGTCGGAGGCGAGATTTAAAGTTTCTTGTGCCTGTAAAAAAGTAGCAGAAAGGTCCCTACTCTGGAAGCAAAACAAGACATCATCCGCAAAGGCTATAGTAACACAACAAGCAAGATTTTCCAGTTTTGATAGGAGATCATTAATAATAATACTTCAAAACTGAGCCTTGAGGTCCTGATACTGAGCCTTGAGGGCAATCCCTTTTAAGGTGACGGATTGCAGAAGCCGAGCTGAATTGCAGTTTGGTCGTCCGATCTTTTAGAAGTCAGCAGCAAGTGAAAAAATATTCATTGGTAGTTCCACGTTTTTGAGAATATTTAGAATACAAGGCCACCACGCATAATCGAAGATGCCCTTAATATCCCAAAAGACCAAAATAGTGTGCAAGTTTTTCCTTTTACCTCTCTGAACAATTTCATTCAAGCGTGAAAGAGCGTCTTCAGAGCTTCTTTGAGGTGTAAAGCCGTACTGATTACCAGAAAGGAAGTCTCTATGGCGGAGATACCAGCAAATTCTGTTAATAAAAAGTTTTTCCAGGCACTTACCTAGAGCAGGAAGTAAACTTATACATCTAAGGTTATCTAGGTAAGGAACCCTAGACTCATTTCCTTTAGGAATAAGAATCACCTGAGCATGTTTCCAAACACATGGGAAAATGCCAACATTTAGGCAAACGTTAAAAAGTTTATGGAGAAATTGAGGAAGCATTAAATGAAACTGTTTAATAGTCTCATTTTAAATAGAATCAGGACCAGATGATTTATTTGGTTTCAGCATTGAAATAACTGTATTAACTTCATCACAGGAAAACATAGGATCAACAAAAGAAGAATAAGCAGTACGCGCAGATTGACAATATTCCTTATGCAAATCATTATCATTTTCCTCCAGATCCGATGGGAAAGATTTCTGAAGCACAGCAGTAATTGTCTCTTCTAAAGAGTTGGTTGCCTCTCCAGTGGAAAGGCAAATTCTAGTTATTTAAATTTTTTCATGAAATCTCTTTTATCTCCATACTTGTAAATCTTTTTCCAAACATTGTGAACATCAATGGTCGAAAGAAATGTTTTCAAGACTGAGATTTAGCATCGCCAAGCTTTTGATTGTACACTTTTCTACATTCAAGGTAGTTTTATAGAATATAAAACCTTTATAAAGTATAAAACCTTTATAAAGTTCTCTAAGAGGCGGATTTTTACAACGCTGAAATCTACGCCTAGAGGCATTAAGCCTCTTTCTCATACAAAAAATTTCGGTAGACCACCAAGGAACATTCCTAACAGGTATGGAAATTAAAGAGGCCTGGAGAAGAACAGAACTAAGATTCTCAACAAGAGTATTTAGGCAAGAACCGTCAGTACAGTCGTTAAGAATATCAATGAAATGGGTGATGCGAGACCAAAATTTTCTAAAACGATCCCAATTTGCTCTCCTTGTATTGAAGATTTTAAAAGGAATATTTGAGGTGTCTCGTAAGAACGTAGAGGGGCAAAGTTCAAATTCAATCATCATGTGGTCAGAAAGGGATTCCTTTTCAGACAGCCGCCAACTCGAAATATTCTGGAGAAGATCTGAGCCAATAACAGTAACATCAATATAACTAGAACCTTGAGTTGCCTGAAACGTAGGTCCATGATCTTCATTAATAACAAATGGATTGTTGGCAGAAATAAATTCACTCAGTTTATCTCCACGAGAATCTGAATAGGGACTAAACCATAATTCAGATTTGCCATTAGAGTCCATACACCAAACCAGTCGATTAAGGTTTTTGGACATAAAGACTTGACTAATTTTATGAAGATCTAAATCAATGTTTCTTGAGGGTTCAAAATATTATGAAAAAACAGTGGGCACAGTTGTGCCAACAGTAATATCCAAGGTGACCATATTGTAATCCGTATTTTTATAATCAAGAAATGTTGATAGATCACGTGATCGAATGATGATTGCCGCCTTTACATTGTCAGAATTAGAATCATAATAAACCAGTCTATAAGTGCCATATTAAATCTATAAGTGCCAGGGTATCCTGGAAGAAATTTCTTATAATAATGAGGCTCCTGAACCAAAGCACAGTCAATATTATATGCTTCCATATTTAAAATGAGCTGTTGTGTCGCAGATTTAGATTTATGAAGGTTTAACTGCACACACTTTAGAACGCGTCTAGTCAATCTAGCCATAAACAATTCGAGATTGAATGTTCTTTCTCATAAAATCATGACTAGGACAGCATTTTGAAAAGAGCTTGTGATTAACATTCAATTTTTCATGGCTGTTATTTGTTTTATGATTGAAGCGGATGCAATTTATACAAGCTACAGCATTCATGTTCGAACAATCATATGCTCTGTGTTCTCCATAGCAGTTAAAACAGGCTGTTCGCTCTCGACATTCATCAGCACGATGGTCCCCAACAAGAGCGATATCAATGTTAGAATTTTCCATTTTTAAAACAAGCTGCTGAGTAGCCATTTTCGAACGATGAAGATTAAGTTGAATAATTTTAAGAACAGAAATGGGAAAGTTAGCCATAATTAATTTGAGAAATAATTCTATTCTTCATAAAAATGTGAGAAGGACAATTTTCGGAGAAAGGCTTATGCTTGACATCAACTTTTTTGACAACATTCTTGATCTTGCTACTATAACGAACGCAATTTACACAAGCTTGGGTTTCTTGAGTTTGGCAGTACTCACTTTTATGTTCTTTTGCACATTTGAAGCAAGCAACAGAATTTCTGCAGCTAGCTCCTTTGTGATTATAGCCAAGGCATTTAAAGCATCTATTTATTATGATAAACTCCTCTACTATACAAGCCGACCACTCAAAATGCAAATACCCCAAAAGATAGGCATTTTCTGTATAGCTCGGGTTTCATTTCGACAACGATATGCTTTGAGTTTTGGAATTTTTTAAGAGTAAAACAGAATTTCATGTCATTAATACATTCATTACCATAAAAAATATCAGTATTTTGATCAAAGAGAACAGTTAATACATCTCTATCATCAATTTCATTTGGCACATTTTTAATAAGTAGAGCAGGATTTTTCTTCTTGGAAGAGAAGAAATTAGTTCAGGTTTTGGGCTAGTTTTTGGATTGCTTATGATGAAATTTTTCTCAGTCAAAATGGATTTTCAAATGGTTCAGTTTAATGCCTGATGCTTACGTACGTTGTTACCAAGTTCTTTCCTTATCACATGCTCAATAGAATTAAATCAGGGGGTACCTAAGGATGTTATAGAGTGTGAGGTGCATAAAAATTAGCTACAAAATGGACAATATGAGCTATGTATTACTGCTAGTGATTTTAATCACGAAGTGGGTCGTTGGCCTGCTTCGTGATTAAAATTTGGGTTACTTTCTCTTTCCTGAAGATTGTTCTTTAAAATATTTAAGCACGTAAAATTTTTCCACTACATTCTTAATAAATGCAAGGTTCCCGACCTAGATATCTACGCCATAACATTTCGACAGCAATGATTCACATTGGCTTGATGGAATTATTTAAGTTACGGAGAGCACATGGGAATGTTCTTCTTTTGAAGTTCTGTTTTGGTTTGCCTCCGAACTAAATTATTTCCATTGCAAAGAATTAGACCAAAGTATACAGTGTTGCTTCAATTGTTCTTTTGCGAAAAGAAATCTCTAATTTCAGTTAATTTTATGATGCATGGCTTTCTGCTAGCTACTTTAAATTTATAACCGGGTCTGTTAAAGTTCGCATAGACATTTTTAGAATGAACTCTCAATTTCGTTGCATCTTCATTCTAGAAAATTTAGAGTTTTACTTGATAATATGCACATCCTTCTGCTTTATTCTTTATGTACACGGACTTAACGCGACTAATATACGCGGACAACTGCTTATTGATTTATTTCCGTTCTCTGTTGTTGTTTTAACGCCTTTTGCAGTATCCACAATAATAGAAAACAGATCAAAATTATAACTCCTTCATGCTTATTAAAAATACGTGACTTAAATACTTCCTTACTGTTCCAGGAAAATGACGCAACTAAGTTTATTTACATAAAATATCATCATTGTTACAAAAATTTTATTCGTTTCAATTAAGTGCCTGCAGATAAATTCTACGTTTTCAAATACTGGAAAATAATAATAATATTTTCATTCAGTGTTGTTGTTTAAGAAAGAGTATCCTATTTATGCTTAAAATTCGCCGGGCTACAAATGTTTTTCATGTTCAGTTTATGCGGTTATAAGTTGGCTGTATGCCAATACTTCGCCACTTGCAGATATTACTCTAGCCACACAGACAGTTTCTCGAGATCCCTATGACGGGGTTCTTCGAATTGGTGAAACAAGAATAGGTTCGGTTAATCGATGTGTTCGGATAACATATTTTTATTCATTTTAAAAATGGCTATTTCAGGCAAAAATCATTGACTACGAAAACTGTATCATTTATTTTAACTAAATAGAAACTTGTTCCCTACTGAATATTTTATTTCAATGTTAAATTATATTTTAACCAAAATTAACATTGGAACTTATAAATTTAGCAATCTTTGATTTTTATGCATTGTACAATTCACTGCTAACACACTTGCTTTTAACCTTTTCTAGAGTCGTAAATGGTAATTTCTATATGAATGGAACTATGGAGCTAAATTTCTTTTGCATTTAGGTGCCACAATTAGAAGTATTATCACAAAACATAGTTTTCCCTTTAGAAGCAAAACAGAAAGAAAGAAACCAAAGGAACAAAGAAATAAAGCAAAAACGATAGGTAGTCAAAGACATGGTTGAATGTATGAATGCAAATGAATAAAGATTGACGAGAAATCATGACAGATTTCAAACAAAATAACATATGTAAAACTAGGAAGAGATATCCATGATTGCTACAAATAAGAAGATTTCGAAGATTGCACACCACACTCCGCCATACTTTCAAAAGCATCGCGAAATATCCGTCAACATTTGTCAAACGCGTTTTAAGGAGTTCGGATAACCCCACTTTCCGATAATTAAGTCTTAATTGTACATCTTTTATGTTATCATCACACTAAATTTGAATTGTCACATCGCATTTCGGTAAGTGATGCCACCCACACTGAAAGGAATGTAATCTATAACAAATAAGTTGTAAGGATCTTAAGTTTTACTAACGTTTATTTTTATTTTAAATCTTTACTATCACTTCTTATTTTCTACTTCCGGCCAGAATTATAAGCGTTAAGGTTTTTATGCAAAGTTGTCTGGCGAACGCCAAGTATTTAAGTTGTGGCTTTTTGCCAAGCGTGAGAGAGGAAGCAGAGAGTCGAAGCAGGCCGCTTACCTTAGAAGTTACTTAGTTGCTGTTTGCCCTTCCAGGCCAGACGTTTTAATCCTCTTGATAAATTTAAACGTATTGTAGTGTTTACAGTCTCTGTACTACATACGCTTCCTGTTATTATAAGGCCAATCTTCCACGTTTATTATTCTAAAGTTAAATTAGAGTTTAGTTTTATTTTTATACTTTTACGTTAGACCCCAAGTAGCGGGTCAGTGTATTCCGAAGTACGGAAGTTATTGTATATAGAGAAAAATAAAGGGTTTTGTATACCCTTCGTCTGTATCCTGTCTACTTACCACAATTAGTGAACATAGCTTTAATAAGCTCTCTGTTCCGAGTCAGGTCCTTGTATGTTCCCGAAGAAGGTAAGAAGGAACATTGAACCTGATAGTGGCGCCCAACGAAGAAGAATAACCATGGCCGAGTTTCAAGAAGAACCTGTGCTGCCTGCAGAAACGGCTCAGAATCCAGAAATGCCAGCTGCCGCCCTGGAAGGATTTGGTTACATCGTCCAGACCATGCGCGCTTCGATGAAATCAGAAGCAACATTTAATGGAAACTCACCGGTAACCAGTTTTTTGGAAAAATTGGATGACCACTTCATGCTCTACCCCGTGCACGAGTTTCAAAAAGTTACCTTAGCTACCAGCGCTTTGAGGGGCCAAGCGCTTAACTGGTTCAAATGTATAGGCAGAAGTCTCTTGGGTCAAGCAGGAAGTCCCACCTATACTTACGAAAATTTCAAGACTGCCCTACTAAGAGCCTTCCCTGTTGTAAGGGATCGTGCGAAATTAGAAACGGAACTTTTCAGTATATATCAACAAAGAATCGAAAACCTCTCGAGCTTTATTTTAAGAAAAATTCACGTTTTCAAACTCTTGTATGGAAACCGTCCGGATCCTGAAATAATTCAAGTGATTTTGCCGAGGTTACTGCCCCAAGTGCAAGACTTTATTGAATTAAGAAATCCGACTACACTGGAAAAGTTATTTGAGCTAGCAATCCAGTTTGAAAGTAGAAGAACGGCGGACGTCGAAAGAAGACGCCAGTATCAACAGCGAAACCAATTTGGTACGCCAAGACTACAGCAAACTCAAGCACACGGCTACGGACAAAAAGCGAATGAGTGGGCAAGGAAACCCGAGCATTCAAAAACAGCCGGCGAACGTCGACAGTTCAATAGCAACCCAGGAAAAAAGTCTCAAGGCCAGTGGAAAAAGAAGGAAAGCACGGAAAGGAAAAATAATTTAAACTAAAACGGATTTCTGCTGACGGGAGGGTGCGGAAATCCGAAGGCCAAGAAAACCGCTCTTCCTACAAGTTAAATACAGTAATGGTGAAAAATCTGACTCTTCCGAAGATTGAAGTCTTGGTGAATAATATCCCAGCCACCGCACTCCTGGATACAGGCGCGCAGTGTTCCTGTGTGGCAGAAGATTTTTTTAGGAAGTATTTTCGCAAATACCGCATATATAATTCGGATAATACGACAGTGTTAGCGGCGCAAGGAGAAAAATGTAAGTGCGTAGGTAAAGTACCGTTGTATATCCGTATCAAGGACGAACAAGTAAAGGTGATGTTTTTTATAGTAAATAATCGGCAAGCACATATAATTTTAGGAATAGATTTTCTTTCAGAAGCACAAACTACGCTGGATTTTAATGAAGCGTCCCTTAAGCTGACAATGAAACCAGTTCGTACAGAAAACGCTGAACCGCCGATGTTAAAACTTGACCACCTCTCTAATGACGAGCAAGGAAGAATCCGACAAGTGGTAAGTGAATTTGCTTCGTTATTTAGTGATATTCCAGGATTTACTCAGGTTACTAACCATAGTATTGACACCGGAGATGCAATGCCAGTTCGTCAAAAACCATACCGTTATGATAAGAATAAGGAAAAAATTATAGAATGGCATATTACCGATATGCTACGTAAAAAGATCATAACGCCCATCTCAAGTAGTTATGCTAGCCCGGTGGTTTTATGTAAGAAAAATAATGACTATCCTTTGACGCATCCAAAAAGGTGGAGATTCGCTATTGATTACCGTAAATTAAATTCCATAACTAAATATCCGGTATATCCGTTACCGATCATTGAAGAAATTCTAAGGAACACAACATCAACCAAATACATGACGACTTTAGACTTAACGACTCGTTATTTTCAAATAGGGGTTAGGCCTGAGGACGTGCCTAAGACTGCTTTTATAACCAAGTCTGGCACTTATGCATTTTTGCGTATGCCGTTTGGCCTTTCAGGGGCCCCAGCAACATTTCAGCGATGCATGGGCATTGTGTTAAGACCTGTTCTTGGAAAGTCCACATTTATCTATTTAGACGATATCATTATTACTAGTGATAATCTCGACCAACATGTACAGGATTTAAGACAGGTGTTTTCTTTATTAAATGAGGCCGGTCTAAAAGTTAATGTCGAAAAGTGCAAATTTGCAGCCCCTGAATTAAAATATTTAGGTTACAAGATATCTCAGAAAGGAATAGAGACAGACGAATAAAAAATAATCGCTGTACAAAAGTATCCGACTCCAAACACGGCAAAGAAGCTCTCTTCTTTTCTAGGACTTTGTTCATATTATAGGTTCTTTATAAAAGATTTTGCAGCTATCGCTGAACCATTGTTAAAATTAAAAAGGAAAAAGGCAAGATTCTCGTGGACGGCCGAAGCCAATAGTGCTTTCGAAAAATTAAAACAAGCATTAACGCAAGCCCCTGTGTTGAAATTTCATGAAAAGGATGAGAATTTAGAAATTTCAGCGGATGCTTCGGATTATGCGGTAGGAGCGGTACTTTCGCAAAATCAGCAGCCCGTGGCATTTTTTAGCCGAACTTTAAATCAAACACAAAGAAACTATTCCGCGACCGAGAGAGAGGCACTTGCAGTTCTGTTAGCAGTGCAAAAGTTCCGAGTCTATTTTGGAAAGGCGCCGATAACAGTGTACTCTGATCATGCGGCGGTAACTAGATTGTACTCAGGGAAAAATTTATCCCCAAGGTTAATAAGATGGGCACTCAAGCTGCAAGAATATAATCTGGTAATCAAGCATACCCCCGGAAAGGAAAATATCGTAGCAGATGCCCTATCAAGAATTAAAATAGATGAACAAGGTAATACAGTAAAGGTGGCAATGCTTACAGCATGTACAATAAATTCCCGAGAAACTGTAATAACCGAACTGGGTAAGGATCCTGAGTTTGGAAGCATTTATGAGTATTTGAAGGATCCTGAAAATTTTAGCCACCAAGATATTGTGGCGATAAGAAATAGGGCGGCCCATTACGAACTAATAGATGGTCTATTATTTTATACAAAAACTACGAATTCCAACAACGAATTTCGACCTGTTATCCCAGCTAGTCTTAGATTAAATATCCTGCAAGAGCTCCATGACAGCCCTTTAGCTTCTCATGCTGGTATTCGAAAAACTATCCAACGCGTACGCGAGGCAGTCTACTTTCCTGAACTGCAAAAGATAACAAGCGCGTATGTCCAGTCCTGCCCAACATGTCAAGTAGTTAATTATATTAATTTCCGCCCGGCCGGGTTTCTAAATAGTATTAAATCCGAATTTCCAAATGAAATAATTGGCATCGATTTATTGGGCCCTTTCCCAAAAAGTCAGTTAAATAAAAGTCGCTATCTCCTTGTTATGGTTGATCATTTTAGTAAATGGACCGAAATTGTTCCCTTAAAACGAGCCTCCGCGAAATTAGTTACTGATTCTATTTTAAATAAGTATATTTTAAAATACGGGGCGGCCCTAAAAGTTATATCGGATAATGGTCCTCAATTTGTAAATAATATATTTGAAGACATGTGCCAAAAACTGGGCATACGTCATTTAAAAATGGTCCCGTATCGGCCGCAATCAAATATAGCGGAACGGGTCAATAGAAATATAGTGAAAATTATCCGTAGTTATGTTAAAAATTTTCATAAAAGCTGGGATAACTATGTCAATGAATTTGCTTTCGCCCTTAGGACCGCAAAACATGATACTACGGGCAAAACTCCTGCTGAGTTATTTCTAGGCAGAAAGATTATAACGCCGTTAGATAAATTATTTTATGTGCAACAAAGAGCCCCAGAATTTAAAATGGGTGATATAGAAAAACTAATAAAAGAAGCAAAAAAGAATACGGATGTAGCACAAAGAAAACAGAAGCTCTATTATGATTTGAAACGACGGGGAGTAACTTATAAAGTAGGGGATGAAGTTTTAAAAATTAAGCATTCACTTTCTTCAGCACCAGAAGATAAAACTGCCAAATTTTTTCCACGATTTGAAGGACCATATGTTATAGAAAAAATAACTCACGCTGTAGTAGTGTTAAAAGCCAGAAATGGTGAAACCTGTTCCGCAAACATTGATCAAATCAAGCCCTACTTCGATCGTAATAAAATGCAAATATTTTCAGATCTTTTGCAGGATCCGGCACGGCAGACACCGCAGGCACAAGCTCCAGAGGTGGAAAAACGACAAGTACAAGGGCAAGCCAATAAGAGGCAGGAGCAAGTGAAAAGAAAATTGCCCCGCGGAAAAATGGAAGGTAGCAAGAAAAAGAAGCCGTTCCACCGTCCAGAAAAGAGAGTTCACGAACACCCCCAGAATGAAGAAGGAAGAAGGACGACGTATGTGAAGAGAACCAGGAGAAATGACGGCAACTATAACCCGGCTCTAAAACGGAAGATCTACTCATCCGACAGGACTCTCCGCCGCAAAAGTCGCCGAACTGCGGAAGGGCCATCAGCGGCGGAGGAAAAAGTACAAGGAAAATTTGAACGGCCAGCAACGAGGTCCAAGCAAGAACACGAAAGAAGTTTCCCGGTTCCGCCAAGACCAGCTGCCATCAAACGGCCAAGACCACAAGCAGAGGAGAAAAAGAAGGTGTTCAAGGGTGGCCGAACTGGTGAAAAAAGGAAGCTTCCAGAGGAAAGCACTGAAGGGCGAGCCCGTACAAGAAGGAGGATAAATCAAACTACTATCTGCAATACCTTTAAAGACTGGGCCCAGAAAAGGATGTCCGAATAATACAAAGATAAGTAAAATTTTATGTTACTTTGCAAACTTAAGTTAATCTTTCATTCTTACTGCAAGTGGCAGATTTCAAGAAGTTTTACCTCATGCGAGGTCTACCTTTATCGCCAAAAGGGCGAGAAATGAGTTGTTACCGATTTTCGTACTATGTTTTTAAATTACTCGCGCGTAAAACTAAAGTTGATGTATAATAGCGTTGTGTAAAGACTTAAATATTGAAAAAAGTTATTGTATAAATTTTATTTAAAACATTCTAGCAAGAGAGAAGTTTTAGTCTGAAAGACTTTTTGAAATGTAGTATTTCAATGTAGAAAGAATTGGCACTTGCTTTGAAAAGAATAGAAGTTAACAATGTACTACTAATGTATGTTTTCAAATGTGTAAAATTAACGGCATGTTGATATGTTCTTATATACAATGTGAACCGTTATTTTAAATGTTAAGAAATACCGTGATATGGTAAAAGTGAATGTTAAAATTTTTTTATTCGTGTGACTGTAAAAAGACTAAAGCATGGCGAATATGTGTTAAAGGTTGAATGATGTAGTTAGGCTCTCTGACGCTACACTTTAGACACTTTCAGAATAGTACCTCAGGGTTTAGAGTTGAAATTAGGGTGTGTTAAGAGGTCTTGTTTTGTTGAATTTTAACACGTTAGTGTTTTGATTGTAGGAGGAAGTGTGGAACACGTAGACAGAAACACATTCGTGTTTGGTGTTCTTTTACAACACATGTCAGAGAGCACGGGGAGAGATAATTAAAATAGTCATGAATGAAATAAGAATGTTAAGAGAAGTATAATTGTATATGTTACTTGCCATTTCATTGTGTAACATTTCATTAAACTAGTTTTCCTTCCAGATCTCTGGAAGGAACCAGAATTGAATAAAAGCTCCTGTTTAGATGCAGTACAGATGAAAAAAAGTTGTTGTATATCCTGGGAGCTGCTATTGTAAAAAAAAAAACAAATTTCTTTCTTTTAAATTTCTAGTTTCTAGCGAAGTATGTTTGTAAAAGATTGGCCTCGCCTTAGATTCTAGAGCTAAAAGTTTTCAACAAGGTCGTTTTAGACCTCAGTTTCAAACTAATTAACTCTGGCGGGAAGTATGTAAGGATCTTAAGTTTTACTAACGTTTATTTTTATTTTAAATCTTTACTATCACTTCTTATTTTCTACTTCCGGCCAGAATTATAAGCGTTAAGGTTTTTATGCAAAGTTGTCTGGCGAACGCCAAGTATTTAAGTTGTGGCTTTTTGCCAAGCGTGAGAGAGGAAGCAGAGAGTCGAAGCAGGCCGCTTACCTTAGAAGTTACTTAGTTGCTGTTTGCCCTTCCAGGTCAGAGGTTTTAATCCTCTTGATAAATTTAAACGTATTGTAGTGTTCACAGTCTCTGTACTACATACGCTTCCTGTTATTATAAGGCCAATCTTCCACGTTTATTATTCTAAAGTTAAATTAGAGTTTAGTTTTATTTTTATACTTTTACGTTAGACCCCAAGTAGCGGGTCAGTGTATTCCGAAGTACGGAAGTTATTGTATATAGAGAAAAATAAAGGGTTTTGTATACCCTTCGTCTGTCTTCCTGTCTACTTACCACAATTAGTGAACATAGCTTTAGTAAGCTCTCTGTTCCGAGTCAGGTCCTTGCATGTTCCCGAAGAAGGTAAGAAGGAACATTGAACCTGATAAAGTTTTAATCCGCCCCCAGTCCCCTTGTTTTTGAAAGCATAGGAAACAAACAGCATTTATTTGAGAGCAATAGTTGTCCGAAATTTCACAATACCGTCTAGAAAGTTCACATGACAGAGTACTGATGTTTGTGCAAACAATTGTTATGTTTATGAATCCATTCCAGAAACTTCGCAGTTTTCATGCAACCTAGATTGTGAACTTTGATTTTACTTCTATAAGAGTTAAAAATAAAAATGTGCCACCCAACCGGGATAGTAATTAACGACGCTGACTGCCATACCGAAGGGCCAGGGTTCGAATCTCGGAGAAGGCAGCATTGTTTGTAAATGTATAGTGTCTGTGCAGCATGTATGCATTCTTAATATGCGGCGAGATAAAAGTCCTCTTGAAAGGTTGGTAGCAGGCTAAGAGGGGCGAAATCTTTCACCCGTCTCCGGGGTGTTTTCTATCAAAATTGGGGGGCGGAACTGAGCAAATTCGTATCCCCTGTATGGTGCTCAAAGCTCTTGCCAACGACAGGCACAAGCTTGCACGCCTTGCCACAATGAATTTTGTGAACTTGTTCTGATGTTACTGTCAGACAAGTGAGATAAGTCACAACAACAACAACAGCAATTAAAAAAACATGTTTGAGATTGGAAAGTTATAAAATTGTCAAAGCTTTACGTTGAAGGAAGAATTATTTCCAGATAAAGAAATAAATCTCTGAAGAAAGATTACAAAAAAAAGTGGCAAGTGATTTTCACTTAAATAATTCTAATATGATTAAAAGTCAAAATGCTAAATGTTTTCTCTGCACTGGAAGATCGGGAGGATGGATTTTTCAAATTAAAAATGGTTGTTTGGCAGCCTTGCTTTAGAAAGGCTTTAGCCGCCTTAACCGTATTTGAATATATCTCTGAATTATCAAATTAACGCTTCAAATTAATCTTTTTGTTTATAATAAAATGTTCAGTTTTTAAGGATATTACATCTATATTATAAAACTATAAATATCATTCAGATAAATACAGCCTGCTTGTTCTGGTTTACATCACCACTGGTTTTCATCGAATACTTCTGCTTTACATAAAGTAGTGTGCAAAACTTAAGCAACAATGTAAAAATTTAGCAGATAGCCATACAATTGCAGAAAAGGAGGTCTGGAGATCAGTACAATGAACACGTAAGTCAGTAGAAACGTCATGCGTGTGCGAATATCAGGAACGAAACGTCAGAGGCGACGTGAGCGTACACAAAACGCGTGATGTCGGCGCGGGCAGCTCAACAGTAGAATGAAAGGAAGGACGGAGACGCAATTCAACATATTCGCTGCAAGTGCCAGTGAGTCAGTTCGTTAAATATGACTAGAAGAAATCACCTGGACGACTTCACACGTAGAAGAATGATCGGAAAGCTGGAGTAGGGGCGTACTGTCACCAGTGTAGCTGCAGAGTTCAGAATCAACAAAAGTGTCGTTTCGCGCGCTTGGAAAGCGTTTCAAACCACAGGTACAGCTGTTAGAAAGGTTGGTGGTGGCCGTCCGAGGACGAAAACTGCAGGGGATGACCGATATATCGTCCTGCAGGCGAAAAGAGGCCGGCAGCAGTCAGCAAGCGCCATTGCTCAGCAACTCTGTACAGCAATGGCGCGACAAGTGTCGCGGTTTACTGTGGCCAGACGCCTTCACAAAGGGAGCCTATTCCCCCGCCGTTCTGAACGCTGCCTCCCGTTGAAAGTTGGGCACCGACGTCACCGTTTACAGTGGTGCAGAGAGCACAAAAACTGGACAACTGATCAATGGAGTCGTGTCCTCTTTACGGATGAGAGTCGGTTCAGTACCAGAAGCGATTCTCAACGTGTTTTGATTTGGAGAGAGGTCGGGACTCGGTTTTATCCCAGTAACATCAAGGAAAGACACAGTAACGGTGGTCCTGGAGTTCTTGTCTGTGGAGGCATTATGCTGAACGGGCGAACTGAGCTCCACGTTTTCGACAGAGGTTCTGTAACCGGGGATCGCTATTGTGAGGAGGTACTCCTTCCCCATGTGCGTCTGCTCCGAGGTGTCATTGGCATAGACTTAATTTTTATGGATGACAATGCACGGCCACATCGGACTCTTGCTGTCGAGGAGCTACTCGAAAGTGAAGATATCACTCGAATGGACTGGCCAGCGTACTCCCCAGATTTAAATCCCGTCGAACATGTGTGGGATACTTTGGGGAGACGCAGGAGACGCATTGCAGCACGCTTACATCCTCCGGAGAACACCCAACAACTCAAACAGATGCTGATTGAGGAATGGGCACTCCTACCGCAAGAAATGTTGCACCAGCTGGTTCTGAGTATGCGGAAACGGTGCGAAGTAACCATTGCAGGGAGGGGAGGGCATATCCCATATTAAGGAACATTTGCTTGTTGTTCTTCCTCTTGGAAAAACAATTTTTGGTAACGATATAAGGTATTTCTCCCACTTCCCTAGCGTGCCTTCGAGGTGTAACGGTAGCACGTTGGGCCGGTATTCCAGAGGTCCATGGTATGATTCCTGGCGAAGGCGGTTGCACATTTTTCATCTTTTCTGCTTACAATCAACCAAATGACTCTACAACGATCCTATGCGTTCAATAAAGCTTGTTTTTGTTTGATTCCATACCGTATGCATTGTATTCCTTTTTCAGCTCCGATGCTTTCGTCATCCTTTACGTACATAATACTCTCCTTCATTTCTGCATTTCATGTCTCTCAGTTGATTTCTCGTGGAGTTATGGCAAAAAAGCCTGCTGTTGCTTACGTTTTGCACACCAGTGTAGTACTAACATCGCACTAAGCATTTCTGCACGTTGCACTCTAATTATGCTCTCCTAGCTCTTTAAAGCAGTTATTAAAATATTCTTCATCCCCTCTTCAGAGTTCGAATTTCCAATCTCCCCTTTTACATTTCGATTTTATAAAAAGTTCATCATAATCTCAACATTCAATTTTCCGTAACAATGCGGCATATATTAGAATACAGCAATTTTTAAAATTGTCTGCCAAACTTTCCAATTCTTAATGATAATTTGTGATAATGATATTTAATATTTTAATTTTTTTTTATTTAACATATGGTAACCAACAGTTCTGCACGTCGAATTATCCTTGTCTGATAGATATTAGAATAATCTTGAGGTTTTTGTTGAATTCGATACTGATTGATTACCTTAAAACTTTTTCATTTTATCAATAAAAGTATTTAAGAGAAAAATACTGTTGAGTAGAAAATAATGAATTATAATGTTTTATCATAATTCTAGTTGCGTTTGGATTTTTTTATCACAAAGTATGTACAGTTTCTAATCCGATGAACAATACAAGAAAGTAAGAGTTAGAGATGAAAAATGAGATATTAGGTAGCAGCTTCTTTGATGTTACTGAGAAAAAGTAAAGAGAATTTTCAGTTTGCAATAATTTGTGTTGTTCTCTAAAAAATGCACAGATTTGGAAAATGGGAAAACCTTTTTAACATTTCAAAAAATGCAAATGAACTATTTTTCAATGCAAAAAGAAAATGTAAATTCTTTTCCGAAGTTAATTCGCAACCGCTTATGTTGGTGAAATTCGATCTAAAATTTTTCTAAGAATGTTTTATTTTAGAATCCTAATTATTTTTGCCACTCATTGCTGAATTCTCGAATAAATTTTTTCGCTATTATGATAGCAAAAATAGCATTGCAGTTAATAATGTAAATAATCGAATGTCTGTCTTGATCTAAATAAAATATGAAAACGTTTCACTTTATATTCTAAGCAATTAGTGTTGTAAGTATCGGACGAATACAACTAACCATTACAAAATGCCCTGAATTAAATTAATGTTTTTAGTTTTTATGAAGCTTTAAGAGGGAAAACGTGTTCTTAAAATGATTTCATCACAATAAAATTGCCTACGTTCGTACCAGAAGATCTCTCTGTGTTTTTAGAAATGATTAATAATTGTTCTTATGGTAATTTTGATGTGATATGATATTTAGAAGGAAAGATTTTAGATTATTTATTTATAAATATTATTCAGGCAGTTTTTATATGATATTTCGGTAGTGTTACATAGATAGTTTATTTTACTAAATTCAGTTAAACAAACTGAGTAACCTTTTTTTTTTCATCGTAATAAAATTCTCTGCGTTCGTACCAGAAGATCTCTCTGTGTTTTTAGAAATGATTAATAATTGTTCTTATGGTAATTTTGATGTGATATGATATTTAGAAGGAAAGATTTTAGATTATTTATTTATAAATATTATTCAGGCAGTTTTTATAAGATATTTCGGTAGTGTTACATAGATAGTTTATTTTACTAAATTCAATTAAATAAACTGAGTAACCTTTCTAGGCTGACGAACAATTTTTCGTTCCAAGAGCAACTTAGAGTACTTAACATAGAAATTAAATTTAGAGCACGACTGATAGCAACAAAGTATGAAAAATATAAATTATTATTTCTTCAACGTCAAATTTATAATAAAGCGAGCAACATATTAAAACTTCCGCTGCTTGCTATCTTGAAAGTACAATAGTAATGCGATATTTATAAATTACAGATTTTAAGCTTAGGAAACATGTCTAAAAATAACTCACCTCTTTCAATAGCTATAAGCACAAATTCACTCACCAACAGGCAGTATAGAATTGCCATGTCCTTGTATCGCGGCTCTTTCTCTAAACTTAGATTCTGGCATAGTATTTAAACACATTTCATTTTCTGGTGACGAAAACGAAACAGAAGAAATGCAGGAAAGATTCATGGTAATAAATAAACGGTAAATTAAAATAAAGTTTATTAGCTTTAGGAGCGCTGATGAGAAACTTAAACAGAATTAAAAGTTATGGAGTTAAATTTTATAAACATGCTTCGGAATAAATGCAACCATTACAATGCTAAATTTATAAACCTGTTTCGGATTTCACTCCTTTCCAGCGGCCAAATGGGGAAAAATACTGAATATTGGTAGTTCACTGCGGGTTCTGTTCCCAAAGAATGGTATGGCTAAGTAGATTTTTGAGATTTTTTGTGTGTGTCACATGAATACAAGTTAGCTTCTATTAGAAATTCCTTTAGGAAGGCTTCCCTTGAACTTCCTAGAAAGGCCTTATATGCTTTGTTATAATCATTTAAACACCTATGAGTATGTTTGGGAATAAGTATAACGATTAGAATGTAAAAACTTAAGCACCTGTTTCAGAATAATCCTGTAAATAAAAACAGAAGTACTTATTCCTTCTTTAGGAGAGAGAGAGAAAATTTCATAAATAATTTAACCATCTTTTGAATATTTTTAAAACCTCAATAACTTTTCCAACATAAACCTACTTTCGGTAAGCAAATGTTAAAAAAAAAACGATTAAAGATTCCAAGAATTACATGCTATAACGGTATTATTCTTAACCCTTAAGAAATGTCTTTTCTTCTGAATTAGATTTCCAGCTTTCTAAATTTTAGAGGTTTTTAAATACTGCGCCGCTTTAATTGACATTGAACTTAATCGGTTTTCTTTCGGTAGACAAAATTAAAAAAGAAAAGTGATGATGATGAAATAATAAATGAAAAGAAATAGTATCAAGGGTAATAATATCAAGGTTTTAACCTTTTCTGTTGCTGAAGCCCATCCAAAATTAACCCTATTGGCTCAATAGAATATCCATAAAGAGAGTAAAGAGCGGATGTATACATCATTCCGACAATCCTCATTGAAGGATGAGAGTGAAATTATCCAGCTTGTTACGAAAGATTTACTAAGTATATTAGACTTGCAGATCTCCGCCTTAATAATGCCCCGTCTTCTTATGAAAGAGCCGGCATCCCGCGGTCAATTGTGCAGCAGAATGTGGAGTATGGGAAGACTCAATGGGGAAGCTCCCATCAGGGTAGAAGTCTTTTTCCCTTTCTTTTACAACAGCCTATTATCTCCCAACATAAAAACGAAGGCCTAGGAAGATTTGAATAATACAGTTCATTACAATTTCGTGAGCGAAAGATATCTAGTGATGAGGTGAAGGATTATTAACTCTGGGTGGAAAGAAGAATCACAGTATTTAAAATCGTTTTGTTCGCCGAGATTCGATGGCTTGCTTTCGCAAAGCGGGAAGAGAGTGTGAAACTGCCTATCACAGGGATGAAAATGAGCGCGTGCAATGCAATACCAGGGTTAGGAGATTAATTAGACTTCAGTAAGTCAAGTACCCACATTTCATTTTAAAAACTAGACATAAACGTAATATTTGAGAGCTGTTAGAAGCTCTAAAAAGTTCAGTCAGTTAGTTCTCGATAAAATACGAGTAACAGTAATATGGTATGAAACACATGGAGCAGAAGTAAGAAGGTAAATATTGCTATTGCGATCTTCTGCACCCGATGTAATTTTATTTTGATATCTTTAAACTACAACACGAGCTCTTCAGTTACTTCAAGTATTATGCCGCTGACCATGGGCTTTTAATAACCTGCTATTTGAAGGCATAGTTTTAAATATCTTGGTAATTCTTCTGAATCTTATAATGGATATAAGTCCTTTTACTTTCAATTTTAAATGATATTTGACAAAAAGCCCGTCTTAACATAAGCATTGGCCCCAAGACGTTTGTAGTGAGGTTGCAGAGCCATTAGGTTTTTTTATTAGAAGCAGGAGACGTGAAAAAGGAGCAATGCCTCTTGAATACCGAGTGTGCTACCGTTACACTACGAAGGCATGCTGGAAAGAGAGAGAAAATGTCCTTATATACTCCCCCTTTTAAAGAGCAGCTGGGAATTAGGGTACCCAATCGCCAAATCCTGGTGGTGACGAATCTCCCTTTTAGTTCACCCCTTTTAGTTTGAGCACCACTGTAGAGCCATTAGGTTATTTTGAAGCAGGAGACATGCAAAATGAGCAATGCCCTCGCTCGAACTCGAACCTAGACCTCTCAAATACGCTCTTGGGGTGTGCTACCGTCACACCACGAAGGCATGCTGAAAAGAGGGAGAAAGATACCTTACAAAGTAAAGCTTTTACCTATACCAATGCCATCAAGAATAAATTCACTAAAATGTGGTCCCCTATATTCGTATTGCTCTTGGACAGTGTCCATTGTGTCTATAGATTAAGACGACACTGTTTAACAGAAATAATAATTTTTGTAGCCCATACTTAATCAGTTTAAGTTCATACACAACCACGTGCTATTCTTCATGTTCAAAGGTAAAGTTTGACTTCCAGGATTAAGATGCAAGCATGATTCGTATAAAAGAAATGCGTTTGGTTTTGAATAAAATCAGTAATAAGTTCATCAAAATGCAGCAACAGCTTTTTCAGATTTCTTCTACAACCCCACTTCAGTTATATCATATGTATGTTTTCATTTTAAATGAAATAAAGTATATTTCATTGCAACGATATCAGGATCGCAGCCAGAATTTGAGGAAGAAGCTGAGGATCTAAGCAGATAGACTTATCTGATAATTATTTGCTGCAAAGAAGTAGATTGGTAGAGTCATTAGATTTGTGGAAGCAGGAAACATGAAAAATGTACTATGCCCTCACAGGGATTTGAACTCGGGCCTGCCGATGCTAACCAGACGTGTTGCCAATATTATCCCGAAGGTTTGGTTTAGTTGGTTTATATGATTACGGCAATACCTCGAGGGCTATCTTGAAGGGAAGAATGCCTCCGTGGAGGTCTTTCTAAGAGAAACTGGCTCCTAAACACGTTACACGTGGAGAAAACCACGAAAACGCCCATGCAGCCAGCCCGTTCACGTGATTCGAACCTTGGACCAAACTACCAGTGTTCAGCTACTTTACCGCTCGGCAGTTGTTGGGCTATAATCTCGAAGGAAAGCGTCAAAGAGGGAGAAAATATCTTAAATTTTTCCCCATTTAAAGCGCGAATGCGGAGGTTGGTCCAACAACTAAGTCCTGGTGATGACAGCTAATCTTCACTATACTTTAGTTTGGACGCCACTGGAGTCATTAAGTTTGTCGCAGCAGGACACATGAAAAATACGCAATGCGTTCAAAGGGATTCGGACTCCGGTCCTCACGATAATAGCCGGATGTGTTTCCACTTACACCACGAAAACACAGGGAACGAAAAGAGAAAATCTACAGTTGATTTACAGTAGCATAAATTTTTGATTCACTGTACTTTTCATCCTTATCACCCACGCCTTATTGTTAAGATATACACAGGCCGAGAGTTTTATTATTTAGTCATATTTGGATTTTACATTAGAGATGCACTTTTAGGCTATTATTAAAAATCAAATAACGATATAAGTTATTAATTGCTTTTAAATTGCTCATTTTAAGAAACTGAAATTACAATCTAAAAGGTAAATTAATCATTTTTTGGGACATCGAGCAGCTAAAAAACTTGAAACTGATATTTATCACGCAGTGTAGAATAAGCAATGAAGATAAAGATCGCGTATCTCGCATTGAAAATATCCCCTAAGCCCTGTTAGTTGTAAATCCCTGACCTTGTTATGCAATGCATTTGATAACCGCCGCACTACTAGGGCGCTTCTGATAAACGCCTTGGTAGAGTAATATAACAAAGCGTTAATACCTAAAAATTTGGTTAGTGTTTTCTAAAAACATTTCTAAAATCAATGAAAGCTACAATTATTAATTTTTTTCTTATTCAAAATGTTCATTTCAAATTTTTCATTTAGGGCCTAAAAGGGCATAATTTACGTTTATTTCTAAATTATGTTCGAAGTTTGTGATGATTCTAAACACAATTTATATTGGAACTGTCGTGTTCTTGTTTTGTCTAATTTTATGCCCTTTATCTGTATTTTTATTAAATTTATAACTCATTTTCAAACAAATTCTTTCAGCTTGAATATGTTCTGCATTCAAATAAAATATTTTTAGCGCTTTCTCTGATGAATTTTCCTGTTTAAAATTCTGGTACATCTGCAGATTTTCTTATAATTTCAGGAAAAACAAGAAAATGTGTAAGGAATTTTCCCCTTCTTCTTGCGTGTTTTCATAGTGTAATCGGAAAGCTCATCCATCTGGCAGTCGGACAAATCAGAGTTCGAACCCGTTGATGGCCTGACTGATTTTTTGTGTTTCCTGAGTTAAAAAACAATACAAAAAATATAGTATATATACTAAATTTATAAATTTACAGAATTCAATTTTCCATTTAGCTGCGTCTCTAAGCATCATATTTTAGATTATAAGGTATTTCTCTTGCCTTCCTGGCGTGCCTTCGTGGTGTAGTGGTTCTGCACGATGGGGCGGTATTCCAGAGGTCTGTGGTTCGATTCCCGGCGAAGGCGGTTGCTCATTTTTCATTTTACGGCTTCCAAAAAAATACTTAACGTCTCTATAGTTGCGCCCGAACTAAAAGGGTGTTGGATGCTGATTCTCCTCACCCAGGATTTGGCGACTGGGCACCCTAAAACCCCAGTCGCCCTTTTAAAAGGGGGAATATATAATGTATATCTCCCGCCTTCCTAGTGTGCCTTCGTGGTGTAGTGGTTCTGCACCCTGGGCCGGTATTCCAGAGGTCCGTGGCTCGATTCCCGACGAAAGCGGTTGCTAATTTTTCATCTCTTCTGTTTCCAAATCCAAATAAAACATCGCTCTTCCTTTCCTTGACGGACTGCTAATTATGTAAGTTTCCTCGCGTTTAGTTTTTATTTTCTTAAAAATGAGCAATGCCAACTCAATTTTCTCTCAATGTTTAAAGAAAGTATTATTATTTATAAAAATTAAAATAATTAATGATTTCGATTACACGATATATTTATCTCTTGAATTACTCTTTCAATGCGTGTACTTTGATGAAATAAATCAAAATTAGAGCTGTAGCTAAGTTGTTTTTATCTAAGTTAACCTGTTATCAACAGTTATATTTAGAGATAGAGCTTCACGAGAAACCATTGAGTACTGACATACTGGAAAGCCGATATTCTTTAACAGCCAACGTAACTTTTCAAGCGACCTCATATAAGAAACGTATGTTCGGGAAAACCGAATTCTTAATGAGATAATGTTGTCCGAGAATGGACTAGTGAGTCTTAATGAGTGAAACTCAAAGATGATAAATTTTCGTTCTGATGTCTTTTAAAATATCTCTGTTAAAATCATCGCTATCAGTGTTAGTATTTTAAAATAATTGATATTAACAGATTTAGAGTGGTGTTATTCATCCAATGAATCTGAACTCCACTTTAGAAGTTTATAATGTCTGTTTCATTAAATTTTTGCTTTTATACTTTTCCTGAAAGCATGTAATAGTGTCTCTTTACGTACGAAATAAAATCTTTCATAATTAACTAGTTTTACAATTCAATGAAACATACATGACTAGCCACTACATACATTTCCAACAAAATCAATAATTCCTCTTTGGAAAACAAATGATTTCCTTTCAAACTACTAAATTTAATACAAAGAGAGGAAGGAATTATATTTAGCTTCCCTTTTAATAAGATCTTTTAATGTATTAGACTGAATAACTCCCCTTGTTGGGTTTTGTAATTAAAGCGGAATTGAAGATACTTCTTCCAACGAATGCGTAAGGGAACTACAAAAGATTCGAAACTGAATTGCATAGTTATGTTTGATCTCTAAACATAACTATGCAACTATGTGTACAGAGAAGAATGTGGATGTGAAATCTCTTCAATCCCGTCACCCGCTCCAATTAGGCTTAACATCGCATTACAAAGAATCAAAGGATTTAGGATTAGTATCATTAGTTGTCAATCCTTTTCGCAATTCTTTTCTTAATATTCTTGTTAATATCTTCAGAAAACTGGTTTCTGTGATACAAGGTGTAGATAGAAATCTTCATTTATGGCATTTATTAAATTAAGATAGGCATTATTTTATTTCTAGCTCCTATTTCTGCAAGTTTCATAAATTCTGGAAGTGTTTAATATCGCATTTCTTGAATTAAGTGTCCTGCTTTCTAAATAGAGCAATTTCTCAAAAATTTGATGCGTCCAAGAGCGATGAATTTTTTTATAGCTCTGCGCATGAAAACGGTCATGAACCATGCCAGAACAAAGTAAAATTATACGACCCTTATGTGTTGCTCCTGTATTAAAATAGATAAATAAATAAAATTTGAAGGCTAAAACGTTCGGACTACATTTTAACACTATAAAGAAGATTTTGTGGTTAAAATGCTTAAGAAATTTTTAAAATACAAAAAATTAAATAAAATAGAAAAAAATACAAATATTTTATTGTTCTTAAATAAAAACAATATTTATTTTTCCCAATTTTCGAAACTAAATTTTTGTTGCTGAGTAAATTTTAAAAATCATCTAAAAAAAAAGTCTGAAAACTCCTTTTTTTTTTCCTATATTTGTTTTTCAATGTAGAATGGTATGAAAGGAAAAATATCAAAATGTAGTGACTGACAGGAAAAATACTACACCATGAAAACGTAAGTGAAAAAATTGTCTGACTGTCTGAAAGTGCATGTATAAATAAGTAATTTTGATTTTCAGCGGGTAATATAATACAGCGATCAAATATACAAAATGATCAGTAAAAATGACCACCACTTGTGACTATACAAGAAACAGCCCTCCGAGATTCAGATGAACTTAGCATGCGGATGGTGTCCTGATGGATAATTGACTATATTCGTTCAATCATTCTGCGCAGTGCGTCTTCTGATCAAGAATGATGTCCAATCACGACTCACAAATACTCTATCAGTATAAAATGTGAAGAACTCGGTGGTCAAGAAAGCATCTGGGTACCTTGTAGGTCTTGTCTGCTGATGATTATCGTGTGCAGTTGGGAGTAATCTTGCTGGAAAAGGATATTTCGTTAAATCTGAAGGTAGGGTAATACCACCGGTGACATCACCGGCCATCGCTTGACATCATGTTTTGTTGTGACATCATCGGCGTCTGATACAAACCACAGATCACCGGCTACCTATGGCAATGGCTCCCCCAATCATGATGCTTCGCTGTCAAGTGGAATGGCATTCACCAGTAGCAAAATGATTTAAAAGATCTCCACACAGCCTCGAGACTCTTACTTGGCGACTGTCATTAGTGAAACAAAAGAGAGAATCGTCGCGTTACAGTAACCTGCACCATTCACTTATCTAAAAGTATCTGACTCCACATTATTGCAATCGTTGGTATCAGCAATGGCAGTCAGTAGCACTAGCTTGCGTTAATGACAGTGTTCAAAAACGGGCAGCATTACTGCAAGCCGTTTTCGACTAATCGTCCAGAAATTGTTTTTGCTCGTATTGTAGCATCCAAAGTTGACGGCATATTCTATAATGCAGAATGTCAACGACGCTGCTGCCGCATGCTTTCGAAATGCTTCGATACAAGCCCTCTGACTATTCTCTAAATGCACCTCAGCACGATTTACATTGCCTTTTTAATCCAGCTTTTCGAAATTTGCCGCACAGGGAATGCATGTTTGTGCATTTCAGTTGCGATAGGATGGAGGACCAACCAGTTGTTTGTAGTCTTAAAGCAAAATCGCTCAAGAAGATGTCTAATTGCCAAAACTGACTTCGATGGCATCTGATAGGCATCTCTGCAACTATATGTACCTTATGAAATTAATAACGTCTCGAAAAGTAGGTTTAACCATGACATCAGGGAGTGTCAATCTTCAACTCATCTAATGTTTCCATCCCTTCTAATCTCTCCGACTTATTGCGAGATAAACTTGCATTTTAGAGGGTTTACATAAATCATTAGTACTTACTCCTTGCAGTTCGCGTAATAATACAACCGAATCTTCATTGTGTTTCATTTTCTATCTCACGCAGTGTATTACTAAAAAGTATTGACAAAAGTAGGTACAGAAATACATAGAGAGGCCTGTAATCTATATATTGCTTTGAAATCCCATCATAACCTTCGGATCATATTCTGGGTACAGATGATACAGTACACATATGTATGTATGTGCAACTGCGAAAAAAAATGGGACAGTTCTATATCTCCCGTTCTACTGGGCCGATTGACGAAATTCAACTTGCGTTTTTCATGCCCCGAAAGCGAGTCTTAAGATGTGTATTAGATTTATATATAGCATTGTTCTTTTATAGGTATTTCAACACAAAACCGGACTTTTTCTGAAATGACATGCGAATGTTTTTCCATATTTTGATTCTATGACTCAAATTATGCCAAACAACTAAGTTGTGTAAATATCGCACGAGTAGTTTTTAAAAAATAGCTCTCAAAACGTTAAATCCTCTATGTTAATTAAATTTGATATATGCTTATTAATATCTCTTTTTTTTATTAAACTTATTTCATTCTTACTTTCACATTTTGAAATTTAGGTTTATTTCAAATAAAATTCACCCATTTTTATTACTTATTTTTAAAATTTGTATTTTTAAAAAATTTTTATAAATATTTCGAAAAAAAGGATTGAATTATGACTTATACATTTTTTACTGTCATCTTACAGTATATGTATTTTTAAGCATACCTGCAAAAAAATTAGAGTATTTTTATTTAAAATTTCCTAAGATATACGTGAATTTACATATTGGCGCGTTTTGAAATTTGGCATATTTGTTAAAAACGATAATAACGCCAAATGTGTTTTACGTACTCTGTTAAAGTTTTTTGAAAGTATTAACGATGCCTTTTTTCCGCTCGTGTACAATGAAAAAAAAAAAAAAAAAAAGGAAAGGAAAAATAGATTGCTATAAATTAAGAAGTTAACCCAAGTGAATTATTCTTGGCGCAAACTGAAAAAAAATGCTCCAATATAAATTTTTAAATTTGTCCCAAAAATGTCCAAAAAAAAAATGTCCCCAGTTATTATCTAGCCATAATTTGAATCCTAGAATCGAAATATGGAAAAAAATTGGTATGTCACTTCAGAAAAAGTCCGATTTTGTGTCAAAATACCCATATTAGAACAACGCTGTATATAAATCTTATATATATCCTAAGTCGCGCTTTCGAGAGGTGAAAAACGCAATTTAAACTTCGTCAATCAGCCCAGTAGAACGGGAGACATAGAACTGCCCCCCTTTCTCGGGGGGGGGGGCACAGTATACATACATACATACATATATATATATATGGTAATAATAAAATTCCATAGCCAACATAGTCAACAATACACTTAACAAATTAACTGTATGTTCTTTTCATTTTTAATGGCGATGGTCTCTTATTTGAAAGTACGTGGAATTAAATCCACAGCCCGTAGTCAAGTTGTTTTTCCCGCCTTTTCTACACGTACAGTTATAGAATGTTCTGGAGATATTTAAAGCAGACTGGAATGGCTGACGAGGCTGACGTCATTTCTTGGAAGCTCCGCCTTTCCAGAGGCTATAAAAGGACTCGCAAAGGAATATCGGGGCTTTTCTTTAATGTAACGATGCAGTAAACTTCATACAAAAAGTTATTAGTAGTTCTTTTTTATTTACTCCGGAGTCTTGAATTTTGTAACTGCTATTTCTCCTGAATAATAATAAATGGATCCTGTTTTTTAAACTTATCGTCTGATACCTTGAGCTACGACTACATCTATGATTCTTCACCAATCTATTTATTGCGGACAAAAGCTGGAACATGACATATATATAAAAGAAACTGTTGTGTTCAGCTATTTTTTTCACACGCAATAATTATTATTTCTTATTTACTGTTAATTTAGAATTAATGGGGTTTCCAAGTAAAAATTTTGCATTTTAACCTGCTATTGAATGCACTCTTATTTTCTACGATTTCTAATGTTTTATCCTTCATTGTTATTTCTTAAATTTTTGCCCATTAACACTTAGCAAACTAATTAATTTTATTTCAGCTTTTAAATCAACTTCGTAATATTTTTCCCTAGTCTGATTCTTTTCTTCTCATTCTGATGTATTTCGTCTAGACCATTTTGATCTTTAAATTTTTGAATAATTAAATTTTTTATAGCTTGTTTTCTTTCATTTAGTAATTTTATTTATTTCCCATTTATTTTTAATGAAAACATTATTTTGCATCTTCTAATTTACAGTCCTTTTTAATTTCTTTGATTGAAATCTTACATTATTATTTAAATTAAATTAGTTTTCCTTCCGTAATTCCCTTTCCTTAAATTTCTCTCGATTTTTGTTCAATAATAATTCAGTGTATTTTAAAAAGGCAAATGTTATTTTCTTCCAGAAGTTTTAAACTAATTTGATATTATATTTATAATATGCTTCTCGTAATGATTTATTTTCTTAATTCACCTTATAAATTTTCTATTTTAATATTTATGAAATTCATACTCATTTGCGTACTATGTTTTCAATTTATAGAATTTGCACTTTAATTATGTTTTTTTTATTTTGATTCGTTTTATATTACAATTGTATAAAAAGCTTTTTGTAATCATAAGTAATGCATTCCATCTATATCAATACTAAGCAGGAGCAAGCTAAAAAGTACGCGAAGTTTTACTTCCTGTAGCAATATCTTAGCACTCTTTGATGGCAGATGTCTTTTTAATTAGATTATTTGTTTATAAAGATCCCAGCTGTATTCGTGCAGAAGAAAGCTTAAAGCGGGTGTATGTTTAAACACGAAAGTCATGCCGCTTTTACACAACAAAAACCAACCAATATATTCCTCTTACTGAGAATATGAGGTCTCAGTAATTTGCTTACAGGAAACGATTTATCGAAATAGGAACATTTCTGAATCATTATAATTTATAAGTACTGATATATACTTGTAAGTTTTATTAGTCTTCTTCTCTTTTTTGTGTTTGCACTTTATCAGACCCTGAAAAATTTATGTTAACATATATGTAACCATAAATGTTATCGCGTTCTAATGACTTGGGACTACAAGCGGCTGAGTGGTAAAGTCTCTGAACACTGGTAGTTCGGTCTGAGGTTCGAATGTACGGACTGGCTGCATGGGCGTTTTCGTGGTTTTTCCCATATGGACGGTGTACACGAGACAGTTACCCTTAAAAAATGCTCCACGAAGAAAGTGCTCAGAGAATTCTCCACGAAGGCATCCCTTCCGTTAGACAGATAAGCCTCGAGTGCTTTGCAATAGTTTAATAAACATGATCAGATTTGATGGTTGGACAGGGATTGTTGCGGCTACGAACGCTGATGTCCTATCTTCCCCTCGCGGTACTACGAGGGCAATGCGTTACAGAGATCGAATCTTCGCCCATTCCTTTCGGCTGTGGATGTCATGCCATTTTTTAGATCATAATGAGGAAGTTCTCAGGATTCTCAATATTAGTCAGTACTTAGAATCGGAAGTAGCTTATGAAATGGACTCTAAGACCATCTGACTTCAATTCCATTGAGCATGTATGCAGCATATATGGAATACATTTAATTTCTCTCCATGACTCTTTCTGGAATCTTTACGAGCTATGAATATGTCTGCTTCGTGAATAGGCACACACACCAAACAGCTAAAGATGACCTCATTCTTCATATGCATCGATGCTGTCATATATATGTTGCGATTCAAGTTTTGTTTTGAAACACTTGAATACATGAATTTATTTATTTTGCCATTGGTAAAATATAATTTCCAAAGCCGCTGCACCGAATTTCGCTAAGGATTAAGGTTCTTCATTTCAAGTTCAGTACTGAACTCTTGCTGCACTAATTGCTTACCATCAACAGCGAAAATATTGAATTTATTTTCATCTGTAAATATAATCAAATTCCAAAAATCTTTAAAGCTCTCTAATATAACCCTTTTCGATTCGCATTATACCAAAGAAAGTTTATGCATTGCACATGCCGAAGATAGAAATTTTATTAACTACACATATCAAATAACAGGAATTTGCGGTTTCATTAAAGGAGCAGGCATTACCTGCGAATTATCTGTGGAAGAATACAGATCAAACTTATAATATGAATGAATTTATTGTCACAGACAGGTATAGATAGAAGTGGGTGGGAGACCAAAGTTTTAGCATTTATCTTACAGGTATTATCCCACGCACTAACTTTGCACTCCAATTTTGGTGGAAAAGTTGGAAACGGATCCGAAAATCTCCCATCTCCATTCCACTTCCCCCAAACCACTCGAGAAGACAAACCGCTCACCGATATTTTAAGTGCCCCTATGACGCAAAGACACTATACACTTACAAACATCCATACCTTGTCCGGGATTCGAAGCCGCCCCCCCCCCACACACAGACAGAAGCTATCACAGACAGAAGAATGGATAAGAAAAATAATTTCCCCCTTAATTCTTTTCTACACTGTGCGAATTAAAACATTTTGGAAAAAAATGTAAGAATTTGAACCTAAAGAGAGTCCGAAGTTCATAGAAATTGTATGAAAAAAAAAGGAACTTAAAAGATACTCATAACTAACTAAAGCATTATTTTACACGATAAACCTAGAATTAAAGAGTAAAAATATGGAAGGACATAAAACTGAAGGGAAAAAAACTTTGAAGTAAGGGACCTGAATATTTCTTTCCCTAGCTGCGTCATTTACCAACACGCCTGTAAAATTTATCTATGAAAAGGCTCTATTTTGAATAAATTCTTTCAAAAACTCAACCGAAGAATCTTATATTATTTCTTAGTATGCATATTAAAATGTCAGGCTAGATATTCGACTTAACACGTCCAGTCAAATTATTCTCAGCTGGGTTTCTAACTCATACACATTTTTTTTGCAGTGATAAAATTGATCAAATATTCTACAAGGAAACTTAAAAGTCCTGAACTTACAATCCATAGAAAGTCTATTGTGATTAGTCTTTTATCATCAGATTTTCATGAAGTCAATTTATCCATGAAGTCAGTTTAAGTAAGAATTAAATATTATTCCTTTCTAGTTACAATTATTTTGCGCAAACTAATTAATAATACAAATTATTTGCACTTCTTTGCCAATTTTTCAATGTGAAAGTGCGACTATTATGCCGGAAAATCTATTACACAATATTCTACACTTTTGTCGATTTTTTCCGCTTCAAAACGGGGGTGCGACTATTACGCAAGTAAACACGTTATATAATTTTAAGATCAAAGTAAAATTTCACTGTTTTGTTTAGTTGAAATAATGGAAACATTTTCTTTTGAATTTGGGCAAATAGATAGCAATATAATTACTTAATTTTTTCAAAAAAAAAAAAAAAGTATGTTTTATGTTTTGTTTCAGTAATGGAAATATATTTTTAAGTGATTAATTTTTTCTTAAATAAATATGACAAACAGAAATATGGAAGTTCTTGGCTACCCTTAATTACAATGAATGCATATTTTGACTACCCCCTAAAAGAGAAAAAACTAATTATCCGTATATTTCTTACAATCGGATGGCTTGTTATGCATATTAGGAGTTCTATTGCATTATGTGATTTCAGTTATTAAACGATTATCAAATAAATATCACAGTTTCATCATGTGCTAGTTCTATAACGTATATCTTATTGTTTGTGCTTGTAATGATTAGAAAGAAAACATAGTTTAAAACATTCAATAATGACAACTTAATATCAAAGCCCATCATCTGGTATGTTTAATTAATGGTTTAATGCATTTAATTCATTCGGAGGAAAAGACGGGAGAAAATATATCTATTTTATATCTCCGAGTAAATAGCCGCCAGAAGGAGACAAAAGTGTCTGAAAAGAAAGATTGTGCAGCCGTAGACAACATTTTTGATAGAATAAGGCGGCAAGTACTCCTCAATCTCCACAAAAGAATGATGACACGATGGTGATTCACAAAAAGATGATGAAACAGCTCGTGTTGGCGCAGGAATTGTGTGATGGATGGAAGAATAGTTCGGGGAGACAGAAATCATAGTTTCACAATAAAAACACAGGCATCTTGTCAGCTGAAACCGACGGGGTCTCGACCCCAAAAACACCTGCAGCCCCTTCAGCTGTCTTCTGATGTTTTGTTCAACGTTTCTTTCCCGGTGCCTGCGGTCAGGGTGGTGTCATTTAGATTGCTTACATATTTAAATTATACCAAATAGGAACATACTTCAATCACTTGAGCGATATTTAGGTTTCATAAAGTCTAATTCAGTTTGAAAAAAGTAAGCGTGATACGTTTTACGAAAGTACTGAAACGTCATTTACTGAAAAATTTTACAGCTCCCAGTTGGGAATGATTATCAGAAATTAAGGTAAATATTTTTCGGATTTTATGAAACAACCCATTTTTTACTACTAAGTGGACTAATTTTAAAAAATAGTTTGTTTCAATTAAAAATAATATATCCTTATTAATTCTTTGTGTGGACTTTTGATTTAACTAACAAATTTCAGCTTTGGTCTGGAAAAAATACATGGATTTTTAGATTCCAAACTTTCAATTTTAGGACCATTTTTCGACAGGAAGTGTCCACTGCCTGTAGACATGTTTCTGAGTACTTCTACTGTCTTTTAAACATTTTGACGCGGAAATCTCAGAAGTACAAAATGCTGTAAATATAAGACCCCCTTGAATATAATATTTCAGAACTTTAAATTTTAGAATAAATTTTAAGAAAAAAAATATAGGGGGTTATTTGATGACAGCAGGATCCTGATTAGAACTCATTTAATTTTAATTAGAATGAAAGGCAAGCTGCCAAAAAATACGTCATTTTACTACCTTACAGAAAGAAAAATTAGGTAAAACTCATGATACATTATTACCTATTTGTTTGCAGAGATATCAAAAACCAGTAGAGGATAAGCAAGCCTAAACTGAAAATTACTCAACTAGATGTGACTGTTAAGCTTTACAGGTAGTTATGCAGTTTATACGTATGGTAATTATCAATGTGGTTCATTTAGCATTTAAGCAATGTAATTATTCTGTATAACGTAATAATTAATCTACTTTCTCTCGCTCTGAAATTTCACGTATTAAAAAACTCGATTATAAGATCCTAAATTTTAAATTGAAAATAATAATTTTGCAGTTGCTTAATGGCAACATTGAGACTAGATTTACGAACGTACGGAACAAAGAAATCTAAAATAAAATAAAAAAGTGCATGCGTTAAAGATGTATATTCCACATGGGAACGGCAAGAGTGGAAACAGTGAATGTGGAAACATCGTGGCAAATATATCGCGAGCGGAAACGTCGCGGAGACAACAACGCAAGGCGAGAACGTCGTCGTTCAAAGCTTCCATCGTGGGAGAAAAGAAAGTCAGGAGAAAAACATTGCACTTTTAAATTACTGTAGGAGCACCTTTAAATTACTCGCACTTTTAAATTACTGTTAAAAAATATTGAGGAAAAAATAAAACGCCTACAAAGCATCGTATGATGATAACATTAGAGACAAAGTTAAAATGCACATTTGCATAATGATTTAGAAACGCGAGAAAGAATGAGGGCTATTTTTGCCTTTTTATTTCATATTTAAAATTAACTAATAAATTTTTACTGGAAAAAAAAAAAAAAAAAAAAAAAAAAAAACAGGAAAGAAACTTTCATTCAAAAACTGAAAATGAGTGCAAATTTTTGGTACAGATAGCAATTGATAAGAATTTTAAGCTTATATAGCTAAATATTAATTGTCATTGTTTAATATATCGTTGTATTAGATTTTCATAAAAAATATGTTCTACAAAAGATTAAAAATAGGAAGATGAGTAATTGCATAAGGTTACTATATTAAAAATTTTTAATTAATTAAATAATGACCTTTAATAGTTAAGTACATAAATTTTCAAATTATATTAACTGTTATGCGTAGCATTAATTTTCAGTTTTTGAATATGTAAGTTTTCTTCTTGCTTTTTCAGGAAAACTTTCTTAGTTAATTCAAAATTTAGAAACACAGAGATAAAAATATTTCTCATTCCTTCTTACACTCATAAATCATCATGCGAATACATATTTACAAACTTTAAAGATTGGAATACGCACGTCTGCGATGTTATCGTCATGCGATGATATGTAAATGCTTTATTCCTTACCACGATATTTTCTATTACGATGTTTTAAAAGTGAGATGTTTTTGAATCGCTTTTTTTTTCAACGATGATGTTGTATGCCGCGATGTTGTAGAATTTTCGATGTTTGCTTCTTGCTTTCTTTTCTCCCAAGATGTTATACATACGACGATGCTTTAGCCTTGGGTTGTTTTCTCCGCAACGTTTTCGCCCAATTTACTTTTGCCGCAGTCTTTTTGGCAGATATCAAGGGAACATAATTAAGGAAAATCAGTGAATTTTCCTTCCATAACAGCAATATTTTCTCGACAATTTTGGCTGTAGATGAGCAGAAATTAAATTAACAAAGCTTTAAGCAATTTCGGCTGCTAAGCCATTAATATTGCATGTATGACCGATTTCCAGAAATAGCGGGGATTCTTGAATGCTGAACTTCTTAACATGTTTGAGACTGAATATTTAAATGACTATATAAATTACACCAATATTAACAAAGCTTTAACTGTAAGCAATTTCGGCTGCTAAGCCATTAATATTGCATGTATGACCGATTTCCAGAAATAGCGGGGATTCTTGAATGCTGAACTTCTTAACATGTTTGAGACTGAATATTTAAATGACTATATAAATTACACCAATAAAGATACTTGATGGTGTTGGTGTATTTAATTATGGCAAAGCACACTAGGGCTATCTGTCTATGGGGAGGGATGCCTTCGTGGAGGACTTTCTAAGGGAAACTGGCTCGTATACACGTTACACATGGGGAAAACCACGAAAACGCCCATGCAGCCAGCCCGTTCGCGGGATTCGAACCTCGGACCGAACTACCAGTGTTCAGCGACTTTACCGCTCGGCCGCGAAAGATACTTGAAAGTAGAGATATTTGAGAAATATGTGAAGATAAGGAGCTCAGGAGCTGTGAACAATAGCCAGAGAAAATGTTCCTAATTTTCCGTTAAGATTCGTTATTTATTTAACCATAATTCTTGTCCTGTACGGGAAAAAATCAGTATGAAATTAACTTTTTATGCAAAATAAAACATGGTACAGTAGTGCTTTTAGATTGAATACCACTATTATAAAATAAGAACTACAGATGATATGCCTTGCAAATAGATTTTTAAGCGAGATAAATAAAGGCAACGGAAAATACAAATCCCTTATGATTTTCGACCTGAAATTAAGAGTTTCGTTCTTGCTACTTTTTCATAAATCGTAGTCTGAAAGTATAAAAGCTTTAAATGAGTTTCTTAAAGGGATGAAAACGGAGGATTTCATCTACTAATAAAGGATAAATAAGATTTTAATCAAATCCTTTTGGTTGACGAGAATTTTATTTCAACTTAATTTTTTTTCCATCAGTAATTTGGAAAGTAATGTCTATAGACAAAAAAGTTAATATTTAACACAAAAATATTAATATGAATCAGTTTAATCAAATATCTAATCTCACTGCTATCATTTTAACCACAGTTCATTTTGTTCTTAGTTTAACATATAATAATATCTTTTATTCCGACTACTTTGTGAAATTTTTACAGCATGTTCCCTATTAATACTGTATTCTTAGAAAGGTTCCCAAGGAATTCTTCATTTAAAAGGAGCAGTTCAATTTTCACTCAGAAAACCTACTTAGCGTTCCGGGAAAAAATGCACGGCTACATACCTTTTGAATGACTGGTCGAAGACGCATACCAGTTAAAAACATGAACTCCCACACGAAAAAATTGTTAATGAAGGAAACGTTTTCCATAGCTGAAATAGTTAAAATAGTTTCATCCTCTTACGATCCAAATTATAGTCGATATATTTACTTAATCATTTTGGAGATCGGACCCAAGCACTATCGATCTTCTTGCGTTAAATTTTTATTTTTACTGGGAGCATTGGTTTTAAGCGGACATTTGGAGAAATATGAACACTTCGAATTTCGCACTTAATGACATTTCCTTTTTTAACCGTAAATCGACGTTCATTTCTTCAGTGATTTAAGTCATAATTTTTTTGCAGTTTACAGCACTTTATTTCTTTATTCTCACTGGCAACAATAATTTGATTTAAAAATCTTTGAAATACAGCTAATGACATTTACTATTAACTGCATCAGCAGAAAAAGGCCCATCGGCTACTATTTCGGTTCATTACTATAAAATATAGACCCAGACAATGAATTTATCCCCACAGAAGAAAACATACTACAGCCTCTTAGCCTGTCTCGTGGATGATACTAACTAGCTAAACTTAATGACAATGTTAGTAGTCGACACGTAATATCATCTAAGCACAACGGATTCGATCCAGACGGAGCAGGAAAACTGTCATTAAAAAGAATCGATGGGTCGTGCGTCGGGGGAGGGAACATACGGCTTCTACAACGATCCAGCCCACTGCATAGCCGCACATAGCGGCTCTCCTGTGCACACATACGAACAATTTCCAAACGCATCATGGAAAAGAATGTGATCCCACCGTCCAGCACCTGTAAAACTATCGATATTCTGGTTAAACTAGAATATCGTAATCTGGCGTAAACCAGAATATCGTAATTTTGGTTCTAAAGACAGCTCGCTTTTAACACCAGAATATCAATACCCTGGTGTTAAAGGCGAGCTGCCTTTAAGACCAGAATATCGAAAATTCTGTTTGTAGTGGTTCCAATTCAGAGTAACGTGAAACGCCTCAGAATGGTAATATGTGATATTTAAAGATAAGTACCGCTTGGTTTTGTGAACTTATTATCATCCAGTCTAGGTGTGAAGTCCTTGTCAGCTAACCATTTATGCCACGGAAGGCTTGGTGAGTTCTCGTAACAGCACTTTAAATACAGACTGCCCAGCAGTATGATTTTTACAACCTTTCTATTTGAGCAGAACTTAGAGCATAAAAGCACGACTTAGTGCTACAATAACCGCAGCTTGTGGAAATGCAAAATAAAATAAGAAAAGTCGATAAATTTAAACGCTGAGCAGTACTCTAAGACTACACAATTTATCGCTAAGTTACAAAGCTAACTCAATAAATTTACCGCCGCGTCAAATTAAAAGTTTTGGCGGCAAGAGGAAACGCATACCCGAATGATTATAACTGCTAGAGCTGGCATAACTAGCCACTTAATGCGAAAACCAGAAATTCTCTCAGGATACAAAAACCTCAGCTTAAAAAAAACACACAACTAATATGCATTCTGGTAAGGAATACTGAAAAAAAAGGAGCTATACTAAAGACAGAAATCCTAGTAATTGATTAATTAACATAAGATACTTTACAATGCTAAGAGATTTGAAGCATGATATTTTCTCTATAAACCTGCAGCTCTTTATATTAACTTTAAGAGGAGCTGGTTTACTGTACATAGTTACATAAGGGTGTACTCAATTTTCCTTAATCTCAAAGTATTCTAAACGTCAAGTCTAATAGACGAAGTTTCGTCTCGGCTTCCACTACAGTTTCGGAATGCTGAATAAGTGCAACAAAGATCAAAAACACTAAAATTTATTGTAGACTACAGACTGAAGTACAAAACAAACTTACCATAAAATTACTTTCGCTTCTGGCAGGAATAACAAGCACGTTAATTTCAGTTATGTGCAATCCACAAGTAAATTCTATCCTAGAATTAGGTTCGTTGAATTTCACGAACTAATTACCTAATAAAGCAACAATGAAAGGACAATTCAACAGCTCAGAGAATTACAGCGAGTCGGTTACAATTAGAGTAGTTACTTTAAATGCCCGTGTTTATTCTCTTAGTTTATTTTATTTAAAATTCCAGTCTTTCACATATTCATGTGGAAGCAAATGAAACAGTAGGTTTGGTTTATTTGATTATGGCCAAGCACTCGAGGGCTATCTGTCTAAAGGGAGGGATGCCTTCGTGGAGGACTTTCTAAGGGAAATGACTCGTATACACGTTACACATGGGAAAAACCACGAAAACGCCCATGAACGCAGCCCGTTCGCGGGATTCGAACCAAGGACCGAACTACCAGTGTTCGGCTACTTTACCGCTCAGCTGCTGGTGGGCCTGAGACAGTAGGAGTACGGAACAGATTTTAATATAAGTGAAATGTGTTAATTTAAATAAACCTGTATAGTTACTAGGATTTTTTGAAGCAGGAGATGTGAAAAATATGCAATGCATTGGCCGGGGCTCGAACCTGGATCTCTCGAATACGCACCGAGAATGCTACCGTTACACCACGAAGGCATGCAGAAAGGAGGGAGAAAATATCTTATAAACCTTACAAATATACACTCAGTAGCATAAAAAGATCAGTATCAGAACGATTTTTTTAGACTTACTTAGGAAGTTTTTAAAAATATTAAACACTTAGTTCCATCAAAAGCATTCATCTTTACTATAAAAAGTGTTGTGCGTTTTTTGGGGGTAGGAAGGAGAGACAATAAATGTCTTTCCTCTTCAGACAAAAAGTGAAACAGAAAGTTTCAGATAATTCCAGTTTATTAACGGGCTAACAAAACATAGATTTTTATGTTTTGAAATATTCACAAATTAACTGTTAAACTATGGCGCAATTAAAATTTAAAGCTCACAGAATTAGTCTATGTTTGCTAGACTAAAAAATAGAATTTTTTTTTAAATTTAGGAGATAAGTAAAACAAAAATCTGTAATTTGGAGCGTGGCTATTTGAGAAACATTTTGATAATATTTTGAATCAAGAATGGAGTTTAATTTCATAAAATTTACTCTCTCTTCGTGAATATTTTACCTCAAAGAAAAGGCACAGAGAAACTGAGAAAACCGACGCTTATGTAAAACCGAATTTCATTCTCCATCTAAAGGAATACATTTGGCAGCTACCATTATACCATTCCTGAAAAATAGGATAATCTTTTATGTGACGCTGTTTCATGCCACGCCATAACCCAGTATCGGCTGTGGAGGGGTTTGCACGCTTCTGCATGCAAGGTTATGGATTTCTGAAGTATCGATGCCTTTTTGCTGATGATATGCAAAGAAGAAAGTGGTCGAAACTTCGGTTTTTTATGTTGTGCGAGAGCCACTTCCAGTGCACGTGAAGATGTTGCCAACAACAGATTGGAAAAAGATATCTATACCTCCCAGAAATTACTATTTGCTGAATGATGCACAGAGAATGTACGTTTGACAGTTATTCGCGGTAATGGCGTGCATTTGGGATGCAAAAGTAGGCGAGATTTGTTTTATGTTGCAGATAAAAATAATGTCCCTTCGCATTAAAGAAGACACTGGATCGTTTCTTCTTGCCAGTTACTAATTTCAGGCGAGTATAAAGGATGACAGCGTTTAAGCTCTGAATTTCATGACTGTTGTTTCCCTTTTGTAAGTAATCTGGCGAACTCAGAGATAATTAAAATTATTCTTTCTAAACAAAAAGAAGTTAGTGCAATTTTAAGCTACTTTAAGAAAATTTTTCTTCTAATTGTCGATTTCTTCAAAATACTTACATGACCGCTTTAAAGAATTTTACGCACAGCTATAAAAATGCTAGAACATAAACAAATAAATTATCTGATAATTTTTACATCTGGGTTTGTACGCTAGTGACGCAAACGCAGTTAAATTTTCAAAATCTTATTAAAATTTCTTTTCAAACAGCAGAAAGACTATATTTTTTGGGTTCTGAATTTTTTGGGAAAGAATGATTTTCGAAAAAGGTAAATAAAGATTTTCGGAATTTTTCATCCTATGATATAATGCGAATGGACACCCCCCCCGTTATGCTGGTAAGAGAGTAATCATGAAATATAACCATGATTACTGAAACCATAAAAGATAGAAATATTTTTGACCATATCACACTGAAAGAAAATTTCCTTTCCTGAATAATAAAGTTTCTGGAATTTATCATACCTTGTTTATTCTCATCTCTTGTTTAAAATATGCTATTTATTTAAGAATTTTATTTCATGCTATATCGTGCATATAAAATATACATAAATTTTATTTTATATAAGGAAAAACTGATAACTGCTTTTCAATAAAGAGAGGTTAATTTTAAAATAAGGAAAAAATGGTTTCCCACAATTCAAGAAACACTAGCAATTTACATGGAGAATATTTCCACACATATAAATACCTATACAAGAAATTTATTCCTGTATACAGGAAAATCCTCAGCAATTACATTCTCGTACAATATTCATTTATTTTATATAATTCTGTAATTGTTTCATTCTCATATTTCTGTTAAAGGGAACGGACACTTTTTTTTTTACTTGGACTGGATTATTTAAATTACGGTAAAACATTCAAGGACTATTTGTCGCCTAAAGAAAGGGGTGCCTCCGCGAAAGACGTTTTTAAGGGAAACCGATTTGTTCTCAAATCAACTAGCTTTTAAAATAGTAGAGTTATTTAAGTTTCGGTCATCATATAGCTATGATTTTGACAGCAATTTCTTTGAAGAATGCATGTGACGACTTTCCTCTGAAAAAGAAAAAAAAATTGCTATTATGCTACGTTTTGGGGAATGTTCATGTGAATACTTTTTACGAAAGCAAGCTTACTGAGTAATGAATGATGACATAAATACCAAAGGAATTTTTGCACTACAGTATGGTGTACAAAAAGTACCAGACTCTTTTCCTTTGGAAGGCTTCAACAAAGAGGATGCTGTGAAAATCATAGCTTACGCCTTCTACATGAGGAGCGAATATAAAATAAGTCTAACGTTTTGAAAGCTAAATGGTTTGAGAAAAATATTTTTAATTGCTTATCTTAAAATATTTTTTTAAATTTAATTAATCAACTAAAACATTTAACGATACGAACAATATTTATGCTGTGGTGTAGTGGCCGAAACCGCTACGCAAACACTGGGTTGTGACACAGGGTTGGAATGAACTTCAAACTCAAGTTTTAACAATAACATGAATTTTAATAAGATGAATACCTTAACAGTTGCATATCTTGACAATATGGGACTTGGATATATTTAGTCCCGTAATTTCAGAATTTTGTTACAGAAAAAGTGCCCTAACGCATTATACACGAGGAATGATCGGTCTTAGCAGGCCAACATGCCCATAGCTCTAAACATGAAAATTCTTCTCTCTTCTCAGGAAACCACCTTATATATCTCCCTGTGTTTATTTGCGCTGAACTCCCAGGGGGAGGGAAAGATTCTTTCGCTCATACCTAACAAAGTATCCATCTCCTGACCCTGATGAAAAGACTTCTTTTACCTCTTTGACCACTGGAGCGGCCTTCGAGGCTGCAACCGGAATCGTTAACAAGGGACAGGATTTCACCACAGATATGAAACTATTGCACTCTGAAATCACTCACCCTCGACAAAGAACCTTTATGCCACCTGCCACCTTATCACAATGCAATTTTCAACCATCAATCCACTATATTAATGCTCGACAGCCATATTTGCTATCCATTAGAATAATGGACGGTAATTTTACCTACTTGAATCTTCTTTTTATAAGCCTTTTTTGCTACTTTCAATTTTTTACTGTCCATGATGCAATTTATTTAGAATTTAATTATATCTATGTGTGGATCATTCAAGAAACGTAGCTCCCATACAGTTAACGATGCTCAGATTTGAGGGCTCTTTCTTTACGCATTTCTTAATTGTTCCGCAATGATAATTCTTCGTCTACTTGTAACATTTTTTGAACTGTGACGTGATAAGTCTGTTCGTGCTCCTCCATTTTGAATTTGTAAATTAAATTTTATTCATCGGATACTATTTATTATCATACATTAGACAGTTTTGTTTAAAAGTGCTATATTTGAGAATTTTAACTGCCATTAAATTGCACATTAATCTTTCAGAAAAGAAATCATTTGCTAAAAAATGAGAACATGAAAGTTAAAAATATTATATTAGTAAAATTGGCAAATTTACAGGCGATTAATTGTTCGTATTTCGTAAATCAATAGAATCAATGAATCACTTCATTAAAATTCGCTTTAAGATTATTTTATTTTTCTCGCAGAGGCGAATGTTATCTAAAACAATTCCTGAAGCGGGGTTAACATTTCCAGTCAAGGAATCGAAGTTTGTCCAAAATAATTCCTGAAGCGGGTTTAGCATTTCCAGCCAAAGAGGCAAGTTTGTTCAAAACAATTTCTGAAGCGGGGTTAACATTTATAGTCAAAGAGTCGAATTTTGTCAAAAAAAATTTCCTGAAGAGGGGTTAACATTTTCAGACAAGGAGTAAATTTAAGCTTCAGTTAAATTAAAGTCCTAGATGGTATAGCAATAAAATGAAAACGCAAAATTTATACTCCAGTACTCAGAATACATTCGAATTACGTATCTGAAAAGAGTATAAAATGCCCGCCTTGTGTATGTGATTATGGCAAAACCTCGAGGGCTATCTGTCTAAAGGGAGGGATGCCTTCGTGGAGGACATTGTAAGGGAAACTGGCTCGTATACATCTTACACATGGAAAAACCACAAAAACGCCCATACAGCCAGCCCGTTCGCGGGATTAGAACCTCGGACCGAACTACCAGTGTTCAGCGACTTTACCGCTCGGCCGCTGGTTGGCTAAAATACTCGACTTTGGAAACTCTTAATTAACAACAGTTGGAATCGTTTCCTTCTTTTAGTCAAAGCAACACGAAAAATATTAATTTAAAGATAAATAATTTTAATTATATAAGTTAAACAGTAAATTACATATCATTTCAAAACAGCATGGTTAGAATAAAATAAAAGAACGAAAAAGCATACAGCAAGAAGCACGAAAGGTTAACGAGCCCCAAGCATTTATGAGCACGAATGCAAAAGTACAGTCAAAGATACTACAAAGTCAGAGATTCTACAGATACCTAATACAACCAAATATCAACGTATTACTAACAATCAAAGACACAAACAAGGAGAAAATTTCAAATAGCAGCTGACTGATCAAGATCCAATTCGCAAAGTTCATGAATTTAAATGATAAGAAAATTATAAGTAGCTTAACAGGAATTTTTAAGCATGATTTACGCTTAAAGGTAATTTAAAATAAAGAGCAAACTAAATTACAATCCAGAGTATTTTATATTACAAAACTTTCTGTTAATCATAATTTGAAATACTAAGGAAAGATTAAATTTCGGCTTTAGGTAAAGGGAATAATATAATTTGTTTGTATTACCATTGAGATGCGTAAAATATGTTATCTGAGAAAAAGATTAAAAATAAGTATTAATCACAATTCCGATAACCCTAGTTCATCATGATTATGTTATATTACTATTAACTTTTTCGATAAACAAAGCTGAGAATAAGGAAATACTGGAGAAGTAACATATAACTTGACGAAATGCAAATTTATTTATTTAATTCAGTAATATTCTCACTTTTACTAGTCAAGCGTAAAATAGTTTTTAACCTGTTTATAAAATCGTAAGTCAATATGATTGAAATTCAGTGCTCAGTACTAATAATAATTAATAATTAAGTGTGTAATGGAGTAACACCACTTACGACTCAGTTATATCCTTAGCTATAATAATAGATAATTTCAGAGCAGTGTTTTTGCTTTCACTCAGCTACTTCATATTCGTTCTGGTTTCTACTAAACATCAAAATTTTCTCTTTGCACGCGGTGTCGTTAATGGTAAAACAAAATCAACGACAACGAGCTAGTTTAAATTCACCTCACTTATACGAGGCGAGAAATCCAAACACCTTTAGTCGCGTGAATTAAGGTCACTGAAATACAATTGCTGGAACAAAGCAAAATACTGATGATTGTTTTAAATCACTAAAGTACAGCAATTACTTTACTGCTAAAGTTTAAGAAATTGTGTAACAGTTCTTGTCTTCATCTAGTACTCTTGGGTTATAAGTTATTACCCCATGGATACTTCTACCAGCTTCTAAGCCAAATAGCATCAGATGGGAAGGCCACGAAAGTAAAACAATATTGTTTCTGAGTGTTATTACAAAACACTTGTTATTTGTTAATGTATAGTCATTATGTTTTTTTGAAGATGAAGATGTGAAAAATGAGCAATGCCCTCACCGGAATTCGAACTTGGACCTCTCAAATATGCGCTAAATGTGCTACCGTTACACCATGAAGGCATGCTGGAAGGAGGAAGAAAATGGTATCCCCTTTTAAACGGCGACTGGGAAGGAGGGGACCCAATCGCCAGATCCTGGTGGTGATGAATTATCGTCCACCACCTTTTAGTTTGGAAGCCACCGTAGAGCTGTTAGGTTATTTTAAAGGAGAAGACATGAAAAATGAGCAATGCCATCCTGAACCTGAATCTTTCGAATACGCGCCGAGTGTGCTACCGTTGCACCACGAAGGCATGCTGGAGGAGAGGGAAAATACCTTATTAATAAGAAAAGGGAAATTATAACGTCTGAAGCAGGTTCAGTAGAAAGGATTAACTTAAAATAAATCTTAGCCGTATATACGATAAATATATATGTATATTATACACAGTTACTCATCTACATCAACAAATGATTCCCCTACTCTCTGCGTTATTCAAAAAACACATACGTGAAGGACCCTTATTTAAAGCTATTTCTGTATTTTGCATATAGTTTTTTCCCAACTCACTTATGATTTAAATAACGTTTAAATTTCTGCAGTAAAAAGCATTTTAATTTCTATGTAAGAATTTGATGTGATGGTTATGGTATATATATTCTTTGAGAAAATGATCTCCCCTCACAAAAAATTGCATAGTGAGTACATATTTATGTCGGCAGAAATAACGATCAAAGCAGACGATAACAAGTTAAAACCTGCTGAATCAATTCAGAACTGAGGGAGAAGCCAACGAGAAATGTAAAACATACAATAAATCTGTTCATCTCATTTAGAACAGATGTACATTATTAAATTTTTGATGCAATTTACCGGTATCGTAATATTTACTATGTAACGTTTTGATTCCTTTCATATAGTAAAATGTAAACAGTATGAAATAGAGGTGCTGTATGACAGCTCTGGAGGAATTTCATATCGGATATATTTATCTATATGTGTTACTTTGAAGAGATGGTTTAATTTTTAAAAAATTATTAACAATCTAAAAACGTATTTTATAAATATATTTTGAATAATACTGCCCGTCCGTAAGAGTCGTTAACATTTTCAAACCTCGTAGAATTAAAACGGCTGTTTAAAACCGCGTAAGCCCCGAGATCAAAGTAATTACGCATAAGTTATTATCTATCAGCAAGGAATGTATAAACTGTAATTAAAACAACAAAAACTAATTAGAAACATTACTAAAACCAAAAGTAAGTTTTATAAATAAAAGCAGAAGCAATGAAGTTATCTCCTATATACACCTGCCCCATTAATATTTTACCATCTACTTACCATCATTCACACTAAACAATTAAAGATCTGAACTCTGGAAATGCAAAAATTCAAGAAAACCCTTGCCGGTATCAGAACAACGGATTTTCCACTTGCCATCTGGACGTGCACCACGTGATAACGAAACGAGCAATGCGAAAATTCTTTACAAACTTTCCTTACATTTAATTCTGTAAGTAACATTTTTTATGCCCTCTGTTTGTTATATTGCAGCAAATTTTAATGTTGTTAAGGAAGTTGTAATTCATATTATACATTAAAAAATTGTTTTATACTTATCACTTAAAAACTCGTAAAATTCAAGCAACATTCTGTTAGATATATCGAAGTGGGAGGAACTTTTTAAGTTGTTTTGTTGATACGAATAGAGATTTGTGTATTCCGTTTTGAATAATAAGATAAAATTACCTTTGCAACAGTTGAAAGATTAAAATAAAATAATTTAAAAAATGAATACGTCGTTTCATAAATCATCCTGAAAATAAATTAGAATCATATTAGAAATAAAGAAAAGAAAACCATTTTGAAACTGATCCTTTTCTCGCATTATTTCAAAACTTCATTGCGAGGATAAATTTTTAATTAACTACTTGTTATGTTATTAAAAATAATTAAGAAATATTTCATTTCAAAAATTGTTTAATTAAATGTTTTAGTTATGATGCATACAAATGCTTAAATAGGTCTAGCTTCTAAACCTTTCGGAAAGGGGGGGATTCAGCACGTTAAATTGCATTAGTGATTGAAAGTAATAAATTTATATAGCTTTCGGAAACAAATTTCAATAAAAATTATAAATTTGTAAAATTCTTTTAAACATGATAAATATTTTCAGATGTACGCTCTTCCAATGAAATCATTCTCTGATTAAGTGATTTTAGAGTCAATGTGCTTTTTTTGTCCGAAATTATTATGCAAATTTTATGCCAAAATCTTATTTAATACCCAAATCATGGCAGGTTTTAATATGTTTGACAATTCTCCGATTATTTCACCTTCAGGTTAAAAATATATAACTCTATATTCAAGACTCACGATATATGGAAAAATGTCACTTCTTCTTATCTTACAGTAAAGCTGTATTAAACAAGTGTTGTGACCCAATAAAAGATTATATTGCATCGAAGGGATGCTAAAAAAACAGTGCAAAATTCTACTCCAAAAAATATTTAATGCGTGAATTATTATGGATCTAATGCTTTGGATGAACAGAGTGTAACATCTCATATCTCCTTTGCATACAATTCAGTAAATTTCTGTTACAAACTCTTACATGAAATATTCAGTTGTTGGAGAAAAAAGTAAACAAAAATAATTAAATTTGACCTGAAATGTATCATCGATTAATGCTGGTACGATTAATTGATTACTAACACGATTAATGATTACATGGTTGAACATAGCATGCTATGTTATTTAAAATGCTAACATGATTTGATGATTATAAAAACGTTTGATTATATTAATTAGCAATGCATCTAGTTCTTAGTTTGTGCGTTTGACCCTCAAGTTATGAATCAAATACAATGACTTATATTTATAATCCATTAGACATTAATCATACTCAGAAATCTGAGTACTTTGATTATTTTAATTAAGCTGTCCTTCCATACTTAAATTATGATAAAAATCTTCACTCTAACTAGCCCTTTGTGATCAATTTTACGTTCCCTTGGAGACGACACCACCACCATTCAGTTTTATAAATTTTGTCCATGTTTCTATCATACAGTATATGGTGACTTTATATTCAATAATTTGCTGTATGGCTGTATCAAAAAATTCTGCTAAGAAGAGAACTAATTTTAAAGGGAGCAAAAAATTAAATAAAAGTAAGTTATTTTCTATTACACATAACGCTTAACCAGATCAAAGTGTTAATAAAATAAACATATTTTAATGAATTATTTTTATATCTTACAAACCGTTATCTTAGACACATGAAAATATCATTCTGGTAAAATAAAGCGTAAGTTAAATTGATTCATTCACAGGCTTATTATTCTTATTAATATACTATTATTTATTCATATTATTATATATCATTATTTTATTATTTATATTATTTATTATTATTATTTACAGTATTTATTAATGCATTATTTCAGGTAACCTGAAATAATACGGCAGTGTGTTCCACAGTTGTAATGAATTCATCAGGATCATTATACTGAATTCAAAAGTTGTAATGAATTTAGCATGCTCATTATAATGAATTCCTTACATTGCCGCATTGTTTCGGTCACCTGAAATTCAGCAAGCTCATTACACTGAATTCAGAAGGCTCATAATAATACTTATTTAAACGCATGCTGTATTATTTCGGTAACCTGAAATTCAATGGGAATTAGTCGCATTTTCGAATTTTACTTTGTATAAATGGAACGAATTCTAAAAGCATGTAACAAATAAGGACTAGAATTAATATGAAAGAATCCATTTTTCATTCTATTTTACCAAGTCATTTTATGAATAGTATTCTCCTAGGCACGTGACATGATATCCAAAATAGTTATACAGAATCTAAAAAATGCTCAGAAAATTGCATATAGTATTCTTCCTTCATATTAATTAAAAACATTAATTGCAGTAAGTATATCATAATATATTGATAAAGTTGTAATACATCTGATGCAGTTGTAATACAACATCTGATACAGTTGTAACGTATTATATCATTTAATTTATAACTATTTATAAATTTTGCATATTGCAAAACGTTGTGAGAATAGCAGTGGCTAAGAGAAAGATGAAAGCATCGCAAAAATTTAGTGACTTCACTATATACTTCAAAGAGCTTTTAGTTTTAGGCAAAAACAGATACAGAAATACAGTAATTAAAAATCAATCATTTATATATTTTTATTTACATCTTTATGTGAGAGAAAAATTACATACCGCATTATTGTAACTGGCAGCAAGTGTTATTGTGACCTTTTAAGCTGTTACCAGTTTTGCAAACATCTTTAAAATTCATCAAACGTCTTTGGTACTAAAAACAGCTTCAACATCATACTAGAAATATATTGAACCTTTTGGGGGGGTAGTTCTTAGCCCTACGACTTATCCTATCAAGTACCGTTAGTTTAAAACTGAATTTCATAACAATTTTATATTTATTAACATGTTTACTGAGCTTTATTTCGAACTTCTATCAGCCTTTAACATCTTTATTAAATTTAAATTCCTTATTACGATTTATTCGTTAGCAACAGAAGTCAAGTAATCGTATTTAGTTTGTTAGCTTCATATGTTACTAATCTAGCAAGCTGCGTATTTAAGTTACTCTTACAGTTCTGGGTATAACTGTTTTAATGACTTTACAAAACCTTTACTAATCTCAAACATACTTGGAAGGCAAATAAGAAAGCCATTCTGATCGATTTAAAAATAAATGATTAAATAAAAAAGACTTAACTAAATCTACATCTTAATAAATACCAGTGCGTGCTTTGTTTCAGTGATTAGCATTAGGCTTTACTTTTTAATCTGGTTTTAAAGTATTTACGACTTTATTTGTGATGAGGTTTTACGTTTCAAAACAAAAACAGACACAATTATACTTTTAAACGCTTATAGAACGTGAAGTTTAATACAGACATATATTACAATGAATTATATCTACTTTCTTCGGTATATAAAGCCTCAGATGACTGCAGAAATATTTAAATAAAGTTATAAACAGTACTTACTATAATTACTTCTTCCTGTCGAATTTAATGCATAGCTTCGTGTAATGAGTTCGCAACGCGATTTTCTGGTGAATCTGTGTTATCGCATCATATCAAATCTTTGACATCACCAAATAAAAAAGACAGAGAATGTTGGGATTAAAAAAATCGCCTGAATGACTTCTCCTACACGTTTGTCGAAAGGAGAAATAGTGGGGGGAAAGAAATGACTGGAAAAGTCGAAACGAGTGATAGCCGTCTTCTGCTTTAGACGGGAGAAAGCGTAAAGTGGCGTGTGTTTAGGCGGTTACCTGAGCTTTCTATCTGCCAGACAACAAACAACCCCACAGCATGCCGATGTACTCCACATAGCGACGCCGCTACCATCCGTTCACGACGCCGTCACCGCTTCGACGTCGAAGTCGGAGTCTACGGATGGGGATTCCGAAGAGCTCGTTCTCGACTGCAAATTCAAGTGCTTTTTCTCATAAAAACCTATTTGCTAGGTATCTCATATCTCCGAGAAGATACCAGTGTTTTTCTCTTACCGCTAAAACTCCAGACTCATACTCGATAAAACACGTGCACTCATTTTTTCCCTCCCAAATAGTTTTCGTATCCCGCTCAGGATTTATAATAACCCTGAAAAATATAGTAACAGAAATTTTTAAATTCTAGTCATCAAGACACATAACATCCTGGATCATTTGTCTTCAATTTTAACAACGATATCTACGGAAATTGAGTTCTCGTTAAACTGAACCTTTTTAGTCCGCGAAAAAAAATAATCTTAAAATACATTTACGTTCTTTTTTTAAATACTTAAATGTCAATGCTCACCATGTTATATCTTTAAATATTAATCCCATGTGCGTCTTCAATTCTCACAAAAATTCCCCATGTGTTTGAAAAGCCAGGCTCTCACATATTTTCAGTATTTAAGCATAAATATGGGAGTTTATTCCACAGAAATCTTTGGAAGAATTTTCAGTCATATACTGTGTTTATTTGATCTTCTTTATCATAAGTATTACAGAAAGCTAGTGTTAAACAGCGAACATAGATGAACTTAAACGAGTTCTATTTTTGAAAGGAACCCTTTGACGTGCTGACGTCACCAGAGAATGACGTCACCTAGATAGGTGACGTGCACATTTGGCAAATGTGCAACAGATTTCAGCCAGAATACTAGAGCGAAGAAATGCAGCGGAAACATCGTTTGGGACGAACCACGCTTTCAACAAACGTCAAAATGTAGAAGCTCCTTTCCGAACCTAGACAGGGATAATGTCACACCGTAGGAAGGGTTTTTAACCTGGATTGACATTTTTGTGAAGTTAGGCGCTTTTGCTGAAAAATAAAAACGCTTTGAAACGAGATGCTATCTCTAAAGAAAGGGAACACGAAGCTAGATAGAATATTTACATTTCATCTGCGTTTATCTGTAAGACGATCTGTTTAATTAAGCTACACTTCCATCAAAAAAAATCATTGTCCTTTCTTTTTTAAAATGCTGTTAATTAGTAAAAGGATCTTAATTTACTGTTATATTTAAAAAGAAAAGAGAAAGAGAGAAGGAAAAAAGAAGAATGCATAACTTTGATGGCTATAAATTTAGTACTCTTCAATCTACTTATAGAAGTAGGTTACTTATACATGTAGATTTTTCCATTAATATAGATCGGTATTAAAGTTGCACAAGTCAAATTTTCAAAAATTGTGGAAATTCCAAAATGGATTTGACTGGTAAATTGTTTCCATGCACGTTACCGGTATACTATTTATCACAGAAGTGATAAATCACTCGAAATTTCAGTTGCAGCTTGTGTTTTAGCTTTAAAGAAACCACTCGTTTGACGAAAGAAGGAAATGAATTTTCCCAGGTAGAATTATTTGATTGAGCATTACTTCAAAACGTATAATTTTGATAGCGATGCCCTCTTTCTTAGTGACTGCATTCCTATCTTCGTCCATTTTGTCGGAGCTCAGAAGAGACGAACGAGCGTTTCGTTTCTTGTGGTGAATGCTTCCGTTTCCTTGAAATTAGCTTAGCAAAAGTAAAATCATTGTTTCCTTAGGTTCACGAGCATTTAGAAAGGGCTCTTTAAAAGGGTTTAACAGTTCTTCTACAAGACAATACTTTGAAGTAATGCTCAGTCCTAAAAATTCGTTCTGCCTGGAAAAAATCTCATTTCTGTCTTTGCACAAATAAATAAATAAATAAATGGCTTTTAAAGCTAACAGCACAAACTGCAACTAAAATTTCAAGTCATACACTACTCTTAACAGTACATGAATGGATTTTGGCATCACCCTGAGTATTCTTTCCATTAATGCATTAATCAAATGGCTAAATTTGTGCAAACTTTCTACAGTTATTTTCGACTAGCCGGCCCTTGTTTTAAAAAACGTTAAGTTTGTTAATTGCGAAATGACGGAAAAATTTCTGTTACAAGTCTCAGTGTGAAACAAAACTGTTTTCAAATATGAAAAGGAAAATAGGTGACATATCAGCAGTGACAAGAAATGGTGTCATAGCATTTGGGAGTTGTTTTTGTACACAACAATAGGTAATTTAAGTGTTCGTAATCCAAAATGTGTAAATTTTGTACAATGAAAATAAAATATTCAAACCCACTTCTACCCATGAATCGGAATTCAATGACATTTTCTAAAGTTCTTTATAAGTGTTGCAATTTAAGACAATTTTTATAGTTTCTTCATTTCTAATGATTTTTATTCTTCTGTAATTTACAATGTGTTTGCTTTGTTTTGAATACAGTTTAATTAACAAAACTAGAAGTTGTTTCCCAGATTAACTGCTTAAAAATGCAGCAAATTCTTAATTTAGGTCATTCCTCTTTCCTGTGTATCCTGTGCCTTTTAAAACTACCCTCGGATTACCCGTCATTTTTAGTTAACTATGAATGTCATTCCCGATATTACCCGGGTAATTTATACCTGGCAAATTTATGCTCCTGCAGAAGAGGGAGTGTTTGATCGCCATCGAAATCAGTAGTGTTTTATGTAAAATCTAATCCAAGCGAAGCATAATCTAAAATTATTGCTTACTTTTTTAAACCTAATTTAAAATTTTATATTGGCGTGTGTTTCTTTCGAATTAATTCTGTTAAAATTTTTCTGAAGTATTCCTGCATTTCATTTTGTAAAATATCAATTTAAGATTCCTCTAAAATATTAAGTTGAAATTTAAAACATCAGAAAGTAAATTTTCTATTTTATTTTTATATCAGTGCTACCTTAAAGCTGTAAAGGAGAAAATTACACGGATATTTTTTTAAATTTTCGGAACCTGGCACTAAAAGTGTGGGGAAGAAATACGGTAACAACAGAAATAAAAAATTTTAGTTCATTAATTATTCTAAATATTTAAAACATTTTATTTTAAATATCTACGTCTTATGGTATTAAAAATTTCTTCATAATTTTGGATAAATTTTCATTTTATTTGCACAGATTCTATGTTTATTACTTTTATTTGTTTACTAACATTTGGTATGAGAACTTTTCTATAACTAGGTCCATGAAAAATTTTCTGAAGAAATTTAGTTTGTATCTGCACAGTTCATAAGAAACCTTCTTTAAAAAAAAAGACACCTTACAGTTTATTCATGCCATTAGGAAAACGCATTTCGGAATGAAATTATCTGCATTACTCGCTTACAAATATTTCTCCCGTCTTCGGGTTTGAACACTGGTAGTGGGATCTGAGGTTCGAATCCCGAAAACGGGCTTACTGCATAGGCATTTTCATGGTTTTTCCCCATGTGTGACCCTTAGAAAGGCCTCCACGAAGGCATCCCTCCCCCTAGGCAGATAGCCCTCGAGGCTTTGTCGTAATCGCACAAACCAAACCAAACGAAAAAATTTTTCAGGTTAAGCTATTTGAATTTGGTAAAGCCATGAGAACCGTCTGCCTAAGAGGAGGGATGCGTTCATGGAGGACTTTTTAAAGGAAATTGGCTCGTATTCATATTATACATAAAAAACCACAAAAATCAACCATGCAGCCGCCTCCTGTATTCGAATCTAAGCCTAGACGAACTACTAATATTCGGCTAATCTTAACCCACTCTGTCGTTGGTGGGTCCGTTTTTTTTTTTTTTTTTTTTTTTTTTTTTTGTGTGTGTGTGTGTGTGTGTGTGTGTGTGTATTTATGGTGTCGTTTGAAATTAATTACAAATATTAGCCATTTAGTAGTTATAAAAATTAATTTCGTTATTACTAAGCATTTCTAAAAATTTAACTATACATAAATTGGACAAATTTTCATTTTCGGTAACGGTGGAAATGAAATTTCGCCTTTTTAAATAGTAAAATCTATTTCACAAAAATTGTTATACAAGCTGCTTTTAGGTTACCAGCATCAAAGATACTAAACAATCATTCATGTCGGAAGAAGCTGCAGTTTTTGTAGAAGCTTTAGCGTTAGCTTACAAAAAACTGGGAGAAATAAATGCTTTTCCTGTATATCGTAAATAAAAAATTCGATACTTATCAAAAATTTCATTTCAAGAGAAAACTCGAGACAACTGAATACGCGATATATCGAGTTTATCGTATCTGAAAAGAATAAAACTTCAAGCAAAGAAAGAGTCGTTAAGAAAAATTCACAACGCTATCAGCAAGCATTTCTAACATTTCAGCTGTAGCTAAAAAATTTTAGTTTTTTCATTTTTATCTTCAGATGCATTCTAGTCATCGGTTTAAACTTCGTTTATCACTTCACACAGTTTACACTTTACAGTTTATCACTTCGGAATGCGTCCGAATGCTCAGTAATGCACTAATCAGTAATGTGAATAATGGGTCCGAACCGGGAACGAGTAAACAGTATTCAGCGGTCTTATCTACTCGAGAGAGAAATATGGAAAAACTGACCACTGGAAAGCAGGCGTTTAGGTTATTTGTATATGGCAAAACACGCAAGGCTTGTCTGCCTGAGAAATACTTTCATGGAGAACTTTCTAAGAGAAACTGGCTCGTATTCACGTCGTAACACATGGGCAAAACCACGAAGATTAGCCGTGCAGCCAGTCGGTTCTCCTGGACATAAGCTCAAGTCGAACTACCAGTATTCAACCGTCTTAACAACTCGGCCACTCGAAAAGCGAGTGACACTTATATCTCGAACGGAAGGTTGTCTTATGTCCAAGTTAAAACGAATTAAAAATCTATATTTTGAAAATGAGACTATTTTTGCACTTAACACTTTTTATTTCATTAAAACATGTGAGCCGACCCGCGAACGAGGAGTAAATTCGCAGAACACTGGTAGTTCGGTCCGGGGATCGAATCTTGTTAAACGAGCTGGCTATGTGAGCGTTTTCGTGGTTTCCCCATGTGTAACATGTATACCAGTCGGTTTTCCTTAGAAAGCCTTCCACGAAGGCATCCCTCCCCTTAGGCAGATAGCCCTCGAGTACTTTGCTATAATTAAATAAACCAAACCAAAAGAAAATGCGTGAGGGAAGGATGTTTAGTAACTTCAAATGAAAATACGTGTTGGATTATTCGACTCCGGAATTACCTATTATATTTTGGTTATTCAACTCAAAAGCTGTTAAATCTGTGTAAACCTAAGCTAACAATCTGATTTTTAAATGAAGTGTGTTAAAAAGAATTTGTGTTGGAATTAGTGTTTAGAATTTGTGTGTTTAAAGTGTGTCTCTTATTTCCGAATGAATCTTCATTCGTTGTTTTGTTTGAACGACTAAATAACAGAGTAGAAGTTTTGACTGTAAATAGTTGCTCTTGTAGCTTAAAAACAAAGATAAAATTATCAATACCCTTATGAGACAGAACTCGAAAATACTATCATTCACTATTAACAGCGCATTCACTATTAACTATTACATTAATTCATTATAAAATATTTTGTTAGTTATTATGTTATTATATGTGAAACGTATATACTCAGCCTTTAAAATAGCTATCAGTTGACAAAGAACATTTGTATAAAAATAAGCTGAAATACTGAATTAATAAGTGATAAATCAATGCTCTTAATAAATCAGTATCAGGTAGTTCTCTGTGCATTTACTGTTTTGTCAATTATCGTAGGTTCGTTATATTTCTTCTAGTAGATATTAGCTCTAATGCGATTCACTCATGTAAATTAGTTTTGTCTTTTCTAATGGGCCCAGATGTATTATCAGTTTCAATTATAGTACAAGATAAGTCAAAAGTATGGCTGCACGTCTAATCGCATAGCATTATGGCTACATGAAGTTAGAGAGTGCAATTGGAAAGTGAGTTAGGCAAATGAAGAAATGAGTTTCCAGTGAACAATACCAGTCAGACTTACTTTATTGCCTTTTCCCACGTGAGCTATTAGTGAATTCTTCTACTATAATCGCATAATGCTGCATCGAATGTCACTACAAGCCCATGCAGGAGGTTTTTTCTCATGATGTTTGCCATAATAAACAAACCTTTTCTTCTCTTTTTCGCTGTCCGTTGTAGCAATACTACGTTAAAACCATATTTCCTTAGTCTCAGAGCCTCACGATTATCCTGGCATGCAATCGCTCAAGACATAGTAGTAGTTAGCTGCTGCATATTCAGTGCAATGATGCAACCTTGGACACGTAACTCGTTTATGAAAAAATTTACATTGAATTTAATACACTACATTTAATACATACAAGGAGCATTCACAGCTCCTTTATATAATATATACAAAGTAGCTTGCAACAATTATTTTGAAACATGTAGCAGTAAAACACTGGGTGTTTCACGAAGGACCCCCAACTTTGGAATAAATAACTCGAAGATGATGATAGATAGAGGCATGAATTAAGTGGTACGTTCATTTAAAAAAAAAAAAAAAAAAAAAAAAAAAAAAAACGTAATAATCTCACACAAAAAACCTTAAAAAAATAAAAAAATAGTTACAAATTGTGCTGATAGATGGCGCTGTGCATGGCATTACCATAAGTAGGGTGTGCATGGTGGCTAATGCAAACTCTTAAACTCTTGTTGTATTCACATCAAAAGTGATTCAAAATGTGAACCTTTTACATAACACAAATGTCGCAAACGAAGAAAGAAATTTTCAGTCAGTCTCTGTAGTGTATCACCGGAATTGACACACAAGCTTGACAAATAGCCTCCTCCAGCTCATCAAGTGTTAAAGGATTGTTACGATAAACACTGTCCTTCAGAGTGACCTGCAGAAAGTAGTCTCAGGGGTCGAGGTCAGGAGACTAAGGAGGCCAGTCGATTCCTTTCCACTTAACTGTCGAGTAGTTGATTGCTATAACTCTATCAACGAAGTATTTGTCCAGAAAGTCAAAAACATGTTGTGTACGGTGTGGCGAGCTCCATCTTGCATGAACCATGCCGTATCTGGTTGATCATCCAGCGCTTGTTGAGTTGCGACATTAGTCGTCACCCTTTCTCGCAAGAAAAAGGGCCCAGCGATGTCTCTGCAGGAGAATGGAGCCCAAATGGTAAATTTAGGGCAAATGGGAGTGGTCGAGTGAGATAAATGTGGGTTTTAGGTACCCCTAAATTGCAAGTTGTATCTGTTAACGACACGAACGATGTTGCAAGTTGTATCTGTTAACAAAATGTACGTTTATATTATAAAAGAATGCGTCGAAATGTTCTCGTATTTTCTTTGTCTGTATTGTCTTATCTTTATCCATTTTCAGATAAATTGTGTAAAAATATTTGGTGATTGTAAAATTATTATAATAAGTTAAGGAAATATCAAAACTGCTAAAATTTTTGGCGATTCCCTGCTGCAGGTCCCGAGACCCCCAGTTTAAGAGAAATACCCTCATATGCGGTCAGGTCGTAAATTTAGAACCCCTGTTTTCACAGGGGGGCTGAAAAGTAGGAGATAATCTTGCTCGTGGTCTTGAGAAAATGTGGGGGTCGTTTAAACATCTAACTTCTCTACATTCAGTTTTATACAGAGGAAAATACAAATTGAATTCTTCGAATGAATGCAATTTTGTACAATGAAAATGTATTACTTAACGATAAACTGTAAGATAAATAACATCTTTTTTTAAAGCCATAGGTGTAGAAAGACAGATATTTGTTACACGAATGAATTTGTAGTAAATATTGAGTTTTTCATTTCGAATGCTATGTTCCATGTATGCGAAGTAGCTGAGTATGTGAGATAATAGTCATAACCGAATGGCTTTCAACCTTTTCACGGTTAAGAACTGTTTCTCAATTACATTGTGGTCGCTGCTTTTTGGTTAATTTTCTAATGACATATAAACAATAATTGTTTTTATTTGAGACTTATGACTAAAATAACGCAAACTAGACTGCAGAAAATTCTTAAGAATGAAGTTAAATAATACTGAAAAATGCATTATTGATGCACTTTTGTGTTTTATATGTAGTAGTATTAACTACTACTATAATCCTTAAATGGAATCCTTAAATTATATATATCTATGTATAGGTATATATAAATGGAACCAAATATAGAACAAGGTATAAAATATCTTTATTATACAATGTTCATTACCATACGTATATTTACGTAATATCAATATAAATAGTTAGTTAGGTTTCGTACATATATAATTTATTTTTATATTTTATATTTTTTGTATTAGATTCAGTAATGTATACGTATCTGAAGTTTAATTTGTTCTCTTTTTGGGTTACGAATTTAAGTGAGAAAGAATTGTTAGGGCCTTCATAGGGATTACATTATATACAATCAGTTAGGATCCGACTTTTCCTTTCTTTTAATCATTATATATATTGAAATACTACTTAATGAGTATACATAAAATATAGCAGTTTTTAAGCTACTTATTTATATATCTATTGTTTGGTCTGGTTTGTTTGATTATAGCAAAGCATTCCACGGTTATTTGCCTAAGGGTAAGGGTGCCTCTTGAGAACTTTCTAAGCAAAACTGACTCTTATGCACGTTACACGTGGGGAAAACCTCGAAAACGCCAATACAGCCATCCCCGTCGATCCGGATTCGAACCCCGGATCGACCTGCCAGAGTTCAACGACTTTACAGCTCAGCCGCTAGTGAGCCACACACACATCCACACATATACATTAAATAGTATTTACATGTCGTTTATAAAGTATAATTGACTGCAATTTAATCATAAAGAGTTAGAAAATATTCTACGGAATTACTTCACTTCGTAGGCTTTTTGTTAAGCTTCACCATATTTCTTAAAGAGAATCTCAATGCTAGTTCCATTTCCAAGCTGTTTATGTACCTTATTTTTCATGCTTTGAATTATATTTAGAAAATTATTTCACTTGGTTATAGCTGAAAATGCAGTTTTTTTATTGAAGAATTTAAGGGTAAGAAGAGAATTATGCCTTTTTCTAATTAATTATTCTTGAAGCATTTAAATTTTTTTAAAAAAAGCGCACATTAATACGAATCACTGAACTAAAGTGGTCGATACAGGATAGATTAATTAGCTACTAAATTTTGATTTTCGTTGAGTAAAAAGGAATTCATCTGCATTCTATAAGAAAGCAGATAGTCAAAAAATGTTTTTTTCCTATTCTCGCAGTCATAATATTTTTCTTAAATATTCAGCTAATTCATATTCAAATTTTCCAATCCATTACAATAAGTAATAAATAATTAAATAAATACAGTAAATAAATAATTAAAATCAATTAAATGGAATTTTAATTGATTTTAATTACCATTTTCCCTCTGATAAACCCCTCTTTAGAGTTCAATAGCAGTCGATCAGCTTTTGTTGGGGGTTCATTTTTCTTTATGGTATGCTTACATTATATATGTATGTATTATGCATTGCTCATACTCGTCAATTGCAGCTTTTAATATTTTTTGGAAAAAAATCAATATGAGAATCCAGAAAATGATTCTTAGCGACGCTAAAACTATTATTACTAGGCACTCTCATGCCACAGTGTTTTAAAAAAAATCCCATTGTTTAAAGGTAGATTCTATGCTCATATCCTAGTCTAAAATTAAAAGCTGCGAGTCAAAATTAAGGGGGTTGCTCTTAGAAAGCCTCAATTAGAAGTAGTTATAGGAAATGTTAATCAATACTCATAATCTTACGGATTAAACACTTATTCCCTATTTGATCACGTGTATGGCAAACAGATATTCGTCATTCATAAAGAAAAGAAAGGTGAATCAAAATGAGTTATATTCTTGTTTTTCCAACTGCAAAAACATCTTAAGATACTATCGGATTTAATCTTTAAATTATTCCAGTATTAATCAGAACAATGGGGGCCACTATTCTTAACTATAATTTACTAATGCAAATCCTATTTTGGTTTCAAATGGCTTTCATTAATTACTAATACTGAATACTAATATGAATACTAATATGAATGATATACTAATACTGAATGAGACCTAAAAACGCTTTTTTTTTAAATATATCTCCCCTTATGATCCCTGACACAGCCGTTTACTTTCCCCTTCCGTAATTAACGTCAATCTCCTGCTCTTGACCGCATTTGCCAAGCCACCGTTTAAGAAAACCTGCTCTAGAGAAGTGCTTCTTAGGCTGTTTACTTAAGAAACAATACTTAAGGCTCAGAAAGAACATATATAAGCATATTGTTAGTCATTCCTTTATACATGATTTATATTTTTATCATTTTTAGTATAGAGCCCTTTATAATTTCCAGCGAAACATTAGCGTTCCGAGGATCTCCAGTTCAGAAGCGCAACATCTTGATAAAAGTCCAAAAATTGCAATGAATATTATTTTAAGCCTTCTTAATGTTATGCCAAAGGGTGAAAAGATAATTTAACTGGACAACGGGATTTATTTCATCCAGAATTTTGCTTTGCATCACTCAGAGCCTTAATTCCTTAGTCACTTTTTCCCCTTGCACAGATATATCATCGCCATTTTAGATTTCAAATTTTAAACAGGCCACTAATACCAGGAAAAAATATCAGTTTTTATTAAAATAAAGCCAAAGAGCCTACTTTGGGGTAGCCATTAGAAACAAAACGATCAGCGACGGCTTAGTTCTATAAGTCATACAGGAGAGCTGCAGACTTTTCCACACTGTGGGTCAGCTAAATGCTGTTATCATCAAGTCCAGCTGAAAGCTGTTCTTGGAGAGAAGGGATTCTCGCTTCCAATAAATCTAATTCTGATTCTACCATTTTGCGAGTCCAGGCGATTAGGAATCGGTTCCACGGATCAGTAGCTTTTTATTACCCTTTCTACTTCAAGTATCGGACGACAGCTGGGAGAGGAGGAAACAGCGCAACCCTTTGCACCCCCAATCCTCAGTGGAATAATGATGCTTTGATGGAAAAGGACACCGACCCGGGATCAGAGATCTTAATGATTGTTTCATTGATCACGTAATTTATTTTTTCCCACGAGCACCAAAAGAAGACTTTAAAAGGCAATTATTGGTCCTTAACAATTAAAGGGAAAAACTACGTTTAAGCAAATATGTTCTTTAAGTAGAGAATAATAGTACACTAAGGAAAATATGCAATTAAAGTTGCATAAATGCTAAGATTATTAACATTTATGTATTATTTACACATATAATTTCCATATCCTTATGGTCAACATAGAAACAATTAAAGTTACAAAAATGTTAAGATCAGCTAGTTACATGTAATTTCATTCTCTTATGGTCAAGGCATGAAAAAAACTTTCGCTTCACTAAGTGCAAGCGTATCTCCAGTATGTACACTAGAGTAGCCCACTTAATTTTCTCGGTCGACATCCATAACCTTCTCATTCTTATTAATTAATTTCTCAAACTGCATTTTAATAAAAGGAGTTTGCAATACATTATATAATACATGTACTTGATATCAAAGTGTCTTAACTAATAATTAAAGTAATTAAACAAGAATACATTTATTCAAAATTTAAAGTTTTTTAATTTTAATTTATTTCAATTTTATTTTCCAAGTTTTTGCTTCAAGTTATTTTTAATTCGTTCCTCTCTATTAAGATAGTTAACTACTCTCTCTCGAAATTAATTCTGTATAATTTGTCTCTTTCTTATATACATGCATATTTGCACTTCAAAAGAAAGGCAATAGACACACCTATTTAATGTAATCCCAATGCCTGTAACATTTCGGAATTACTTCTTTCAGCATTGACAACTGTGGCCATATAAATGGGCACTGATTCTGGAACATGCTGAATTCTGTCTGGATGCATTTTACTTGGAGAATCGCCATTCATAATCCGCTCTTAGTGACTAGTGAACGAACAACAGGCACGAACATAGTATCGAACCGTATCCTGTAAACATTCAGCAGAACTCGTGTCTAGAAAAGGACCAGAATAGTTTAGATTCTAGAACTCAGAAAATATTTTGCAACTATGTTCGCCCTGTTATGAATTTCATTAGCTATTCTACAGCAATCATTGTTCTGACATCACTCTCTGGGTGAAATTTCGGTTTCTGAGGTCGAAAACGCTAAGGTTGTTAACGCCACTAAATGTTAAAGCGTCTCTAAGTATACTAGCGAACCTTAACTGTGTTACCTGAAAATAATTCATGCAGTTATCATCCATCAGACTCTAAAAATACCCACTTGACACGCTCAGTTAATTGACTCGAGTAATTTTCCGCAGAAGTTGACTAACGGCATAGGAAAATAAAAGAGAAATAAAGCATAAAGTTACATATAATAACAAAATTCTTGTTGGTAACGACCATCACTTTTGACGCGAAAATATTAAGTGAGAACTAATTGGTCCTAGAACAATATTACTTTGCCACAATGAACACTACATGGTAATATACAATTTGTATAATTCCATACCTGCTACACTACACTTTGAGCAAAGAAAAATTAGTAGTTCATAAATTGGGCAAATTTATTCATTAACCGATCTGTTAAAGCTTACTGTTGATCGAAGTCAATTAGAAGCTTATGAATATTTTTTATTTGACTTTATAATAATAATCAGTTAATGTTTATTGTCCGATACATATTTCGGGTTTTTCTCCGTAATTAATTTGCCATTTTAATCCCTAGTAAGAAAATCAGACAAAGTATTGCCCCGTTCATGTAAATAGCAACTGAGTCCTGAGAAGGTTTAAACAACTTGGTTTTTTAAACATTTTAAAACTCTAAACTGAACAAATGCACGGCTTTTACCTAAATTAAATTAATTCTAATTAAATGAATGAAACTAAATGAATTAACTAAATGATATTTATTAATTAACTAAATAATTAACTAAATGAATTAAATCTCCACAGTTTGCGGGATATCAGCAAAAAAAAAGGTGAACTTTAAAATTTAAATTAAATCGATACTGGAGACTATAATGCAAACTGCCTAGCAAGAGCTGGCTTAAATTACTCAGTGAGCGATTGACTTCGGCTAGCAAAATAGCTAACGCCGGATATAACTTAGTAGAAGAGCTGCGCGAGACAGAAGGAACACGGCTAGCAGTTCTGCCAAAAGCTATATGACTAAACTTTTCAGAGTTCCATCTTAAATACTCGTATCTCATTTACATCCCGGTGACAGCTAACGAAAAGAAAGAAAAGAAAGTGATGCTGCAGTTTTAAATCGTAAGAAAATGGGTTGATGGTTGAAAAACATCCTTACACACCTATTGAGTTTTCAGTTTTAAAATATTTAATCAGTTTCACCTTAAAATATTCATGTATCATATAATCGGTCATCTTGAAATTTTCAGTGATTTTCAAAATTATTTTCAATATGAAGCAAATGTTACATCATACAGTTTTCAAGAACTTTTAGAAAAATAAAATCTTTCCTTTGAAACAAAGAAAACCATCGGACTTATTAAAAATAAATAATGAGACTAACTATCGAGTCTTAAAAAAATGCTTCATTTCTCTTGTGAGATTTTAACTGCCATTTTCTAGGCAGTTATGTGTCAGCACTTGGAACGTCATGTATTTTCCCAGTTTCGACTTCACTCTTGAAATTTGTCAAGTAGTTACTATAATAAATGGTTCTCACCCCAGTAACACAAATAATACTTTTTAAGCTTTCAAGTGTGCGTGTGTTTTGAGCCGCAAAGCAAATTGCTAACGCGATGAAATACGAAATAAATCCTTTATCATGCATGAAAAGGGAACGAATATATATATGCATTTGACTTAACTGGATTTAACTATTTACGGTAACTTTAATTATAAATTAAAACCATCGCGTAAGTGACAGGAAATTCGTTTCACGTGAGTATAGTGCCAAAAATAAGTGAATATCGTGAAACTAATTTAGTCTATTTATGTATACTATTGCAGCAGAATTTTTTATGAGGAAAAAATGTAAAAAAGGAAGAAATAAATAAGGATAGAAAAAGCAGAATAAATAAAAAGGGATTCATTCTGCTCTTTTTCAGTTAAATAGAATTTTACTTAAATAATATCCGTATTACAAATTTCTTTAGGAATTCCATTTGTTTCTCCAGAAACTTGGATATTTTTGCACTATTTGTAAATATTAACGAAGCGATTATTTTGAAGAGCACTAAATTATTTTTATGACTAATTGAATATAATTATGTTCCATATAAAGAGCTGTAGACTGTATGAGTAACTCTAAAAATACCCACTTGACTCATAGTAAGACTGTATGAGTTCTGCAAGCTTAATGAATACTAATTAATTAATAGAAGCTGACAATACAGTGTGTACACATATATCTAATACTTAAAACCTGTGTATACATGTAACTAATACTTAAAAATTATCAGATTAAAATGAAAAATGCATTTTTGTATACTCTTAAAATGCTGAATAAATTCAACTCAGTAAAACTAAATATGTTACTAAAAACTGAGCGAATTTCACAAAAACAAAGTTTAGCTTTTTCATTTCTTATATTTCAAAATAAATTTTTTGTTTCTTTTCTCTTTCGTCTTTTTTATCTACGATGAGAATTATTTTCTAAATATAAAAACAAAAATTTGACTATTTTTAAGGGTAGAAATAAAACTTTAACTGTCAAACTTTTATATACTCATATTTTTTAAGATATTTCTTGATGAAATTAACTAATTACATTAAAAGAAAACAGAGTCTTAAATTTTCTTGTTTTAAAATGAATTTTACATTTTTGGACGCAATAAATTTCATATCTTATACCAGATAAACGTAGTTTTGTACAATAATAATCTAATATTGATTTCGTTTGAAAAAAAGTAATGTTTTGGAAGAGAAAACATAATTATTTCAGTAACTTTGAGTAAGCATTGACAAAGACTAGTAAAACTGAAGATTAAATTCATCGGAATTAAATGCCATCTCACTTTAAAACTTCAAATGAAACACAATGTAAAGTAACAACAAAACTTCAATGATGTTACTTAAAAGCCAAGAAGATGCGTTAAACGAAAAGAGCAGCACAAAGTCTCGCAGTTATGAGGATTTTCTTTTTCCAGTTTCTGACTTAATTAATGTATATAATTATTTCTTTTACTTTTTATTTCTAGTTTATGACTTAATTAAGATCTATTGACTATTTCTTTGACTTTAATTATAACCTTATACTGGAGTAGCTAAGTGACCATCTTATAGTACCTCCCATTACAACTTGCCAGTTAGCTTTAATTGAAGTGTGAGCGTATTCTAGCCGTTCACTTCCAGAAGAAAATCTCGATCACCAGGGGCGTAGCTAGAGGGGGGCAAGGGGGGCATCTGCCCCCTGGCGCAGAATCCCAAGGGCGCCAAACTGATGTTACGACATTTTAGAATTAAATGTTTTCCATCCTTGGCAAGCAATAGGGGGCGCGAAATCTTCAGTTGTCCCTGGGCGCTGAAAACCCTAGCTACGACTCTGTCGATCACATAAGGTTAAATCGAGAACAATGGAAAAGTTAAATTTCACTCTAAATAATTGAATTAGCTTTATTATTTTGAATTATCTATGGTCATACGATCTTTAAATAGAATACTGCATTTAAGGAAAATAACTTGCTGCAGTTTAAAGTAATCAAAAAATAATTCAATGCAAAAATTAGCACAAATAAAGATTAAAGTTAAGTTTAATTCTTATTTGCGCTAATTCTTACATTGAACTCCTTTTTTTTCTCTTTTTGAAGATATTATAACTTAATTATGCCTATATGATTAGCGCACTACAATAGTACCATTATTTATGTTATAAATTTTTATTAAATTTATAATATAAATGCGAGTAAACTATAATTAATAAGTAAGTAACTTAGATGTTTATACACCGACTATTTAACCGTAAAAGCATTTCTAGGACAGTTAACACAAGTCATTTGCACTAAAAATACCAGCAACATTAGCCAGCAACATTTTTAACTTTTCACTGTTATACATCAAATAGAAATATCATAAGATTATTAATAACTTTCTGGCCTTACAAGAAGGTTTTATGCTTTCCTTTCAAGCATGAAAATAAATGCGAACGCTGAAAAACAGTTTGAACAACGAAAAAAAACAACTGTGATACCGTCACAAGTATAAAGAGCTTAACGTTTCGAGAATCTCAAAATTGTGAAAAACAAGTAATTCGAAACAAGATAGGAGAAAAAGAGAGAAAACTTAAAGGTTTTCGAAGAACTTTGTCGAAATTTTCCTAATGTCACCATTCGAGAGATTCTTCGCTCACCCCTGAATGATACGTATATCATCTATCTTCGCTGGAGAACGCGAACACTCGCCGTCATCACTGCAGGGGAATGCAAGGAGATGTTTAGGGACTTCCAGGAGAAAGAGATTTTTTAGGATTACGGGATGAGATTTCCGAAAGCTTTGTACGGATCTTCAGATGGATCTTTTTAGACACACTCTCAGCTATAGCAAAATGGCGGTTTTGTTCGACATCTTCCCTGTAATCCCATCCTTCTTTACCATTTTTTACCTATCTTTATCTGCCGGCGTTATCCTGGGATTTCTTTTCATTTTCCTTTATCTCATTGGAAAATGTAAGGCAATCTGTTTTATATTCGGTAGGCACCTCAAAATCTAGGCTTTTACCGTGATATTTTTTGCATTAAATGATAAAATATACCTTCAACATCACGTGTGGAATAATATTCCAATTTAACATTCTAAATAGAGTAGCAATACTAGGTTTTCGGCGATTTCAATTTTTACTGTAAAGAAATAGAGTTAAGGTACTTTTCTAACCCAAATTTTGAGGGAACAATTCACAAGCTTCACAGTTTTCATGAAATATTCATCATTATTAACGAAACTTCCTCTTCTGCCTAAGTTCGATTACTCACAGGGCCTAAAATAATAATCTTTTCAGGCTGCATTTGTACTTAAAAAGTAGTTAGATGACCTTTCCAGGCTTTTCTTAGATGAATTAAGAGATTTACTCGCTTCTAACACACATCTTGAACTAATTACCTCGAAAATTAGTTTATATTTTAAAAAATTAATTATATATTATTAAAGATATTTTCTCCCTCCTTTCTCTATGTCTTCGAGGTGTAATGGTTAGCACTTCAAGGTTAATGGTCAAAATTGGCGCCCGAACTAAAAACTAAAAGGTGGCGGATGATGGTTATTCACCACCAGGATTTGGCGACTGTGTCCGCTAATCCTCAATCGCCCGTTTAAAGGAGAAGTATATAAGGTTTGTTTACAGCTTCTTTTGAGTCTGTAGTTGTTTTCATGGACAAGATATTTTCTTCCTCCTTCCAGCATATCTTCGTGGTGTGAGTGGAAGCACATTAGGCGCACATTCCAGAGGTGCAGGCTCGAGTCCCGGAAAGGGCGTTGCTCATTTTTCACGTCACCAGCATTAAAAGAAAATTTCTAATGACTCTACAAGTTTTAAATTTCTGGTGATCAGACGGAATATCAAAATAATCTTTTAATTTAAATAATACGACGAGCTTTTTATTAAGATGTGCGATTCGATGTTTTTTAAGTCTAAGTGATTATCTGCGCGAATGTCCCCCCCTCTCCTCCTCTGAATTTAAATACCAGCCACATCATTCTTTCTTGGTATTGCAAATTATTTTTATGTGGAATAGTTAGTATTAATTAGGTTTTTAGCTGAGCAAAAAATCCTTGTATCATCAACAATGCATAGATAGTATCTATGCTTTGTTGACTTATTAATAAAGCATGCATAAAACTTAGAAAAGCTGTTCTTTCAGGCATATTTCCTTCAGGCTGGGCGTTCAGTCATATTTAGGGCATATGTCTTTCAAATTAACTAAATATCCCACATCTTTACTTTATTTAAAATTTAAAAAACATAATTAAGAAAAAAATGCAAAAATTGCGATAAAGAAAACAGAGTGCTTAAATCTTAGAGGTAATAAATGATACTAAAGACAATACATAACAATTTGTTTTAAAAATATGAATTTCTCGTTTTAAAATATGTACAACAAAGACATTAAATTATCCATAAACTTTCTATATTAAATTCTCTAAGAAGAGATGCAATTCTGAAAGTGCATATTAAGTGCATTCAAAAATCTGAAATTTTATATTTTATAAAATTTTGAATAAAATTTTTAGAGGCGTTATGCTATTTTGTCAAGTAGGCATCCTCAAAATTCTAAGCTTTTATTAAGGATGAAATTCCAATTAAATTTAAACGTACTCTTATTTTAAGCATTAATTTAACTGTCAAGACTGTGTGTGTGTGTGTGATCATGGCAAAGCCTCGAGGGCTATCTGCCTAAGGGGAGGGATGCCTTCGTGGAGGACTTTCTAAGGGAAACTGGCTCGTATACACGTTACACATGGGGAAAACCACGAAAACGCCCATGCAGCCAGCCCGTTCGCGGGATTCGAACCTCGGACCGAACTACCAGTGTTCAGCGACTTTACCGCTCGGCCGCTGGTGGGCCCAACTGTCAAGACTGAAAATGCCTACTACATTGAAACGACGGTTTTACAGATCGGTTGGTTTATTTATTTGATTACGCCAAAGCATATGAGGGCTATCTGCCTAGGGGAACGGATGCTCTCTTGGAGGACGTTTTAAGGAAAAATGAATCGTAGCCACGTTACACATTGGGAAAAGTTCTAAAACGCCCATGCAGCCAACCCTTGCGCCAGGAATCGAACCTTGGTCGAACTACCAGTGTTGAGCGAATTTACCGTTCGGCCGCTGATAAGCATACTGTTTTTCGGAATCTTGTCCGGATTTCCAAACCTTATCCCTTCCTTTAAAATCTTGCTCCTTGTTCCAAACCTTCAGAACTTTGTCTAGTCTTTCAAAAAATTAATAAAAACACCCAGTATATCACAAGAACATTTTTTAGATCAATACTGAATTTATGTTTCTATAGAAAAAGTTTCTGTTTAACTGTAATTTGTTGTTCTATGGAATCATCGCTATATTAAGTATAAATCCAAATGTTTTTTACGCTTTGCCGACTGACAGTTAAGTTAAGAAAAGAAAAAATATCTGTCTTTTTTTGCTAACTTGAAATATTTATTTTCATCAAAACCCTCTTCACTAAAGATGTACCTTTCACTCAGCTATAATCGGTCGACATCTTACAATGATATGCCGTGAATAATCTGAATTCCTGATTTGCATAACAGTGCCGTGTCCAATCGAAAGTGTGATTTTCAGTTATTGATATGAAGCATCACGTCTATTAACTTTAATTTAAAGCTATTTTTTTAATACGGATGTATTCTGAAAGCTAAACAACATAAAAAAGCGTCTAATTTAGTTAATTTGAAACAGTTTTCTCCTTGAGTCCAAAGACCTAAGTAGTGGCATCCATGACTATTGGAGGAAAACGTCGGAGAGATCAAAGGGAAGGGGAGAATGAGGCGCAGCGATGTCATCACTGCTGGTCGAGATGGAATGGGGTAAGTTGCAATGAGCATCCCCACAACGAACACTTCAAACAGGAGATTCAGGCCAAGTGAATCAGTTAACAGCCTAGCAGAAAGACATGACTCTTCTGAATGCAGCAAATGGTGGACCATTCCCTTATTGCGTTCCTTAGCCTTTTATCTTGATTAAATCTAATTTTACACAGATAATCATTAGAATATCTAATGATTCTCAGACTGCACCTCAAATTTTAGAACTAATTACAAGCTAACAGTGTTTCTGTTACCCCTGGTTCATATGACAATTTTATAATCGTAAATTCTCTAGATTCATCACATTGAACAAACTTTTGCCACTAACCAATTTTGTTATACTAACTTTGATCCAGGCACCCAAATGAGAAAGTATTCACTTGAATCAGCTGAAATGTGTAATAGTTTTGCATCTGATGCTAAGAATTTGGTCAATAAATACATAACATTATGACTGATAAAAATTATTCAAAAGTCTTAAGCAGCTTATAAATTTTTTAATTACTTCAACCGAGTGACTAAAAGAAACGATACACTATTAATAGTTCAACCCGAGGTCTATCTCCAGAGGTTGAATGGGCTAGCTATACAGAGCTCTCCTAACCCTTCTTCCATGCTTCATATGTTGCTGAATTCTATAACAAATTCGTAGACATCACAACTTGTAGAGACATTAGGTATTTTTTGGAAGCAGGAAAGATGAAAAATTAGCAACCGCCTTCGCCTTCCATTCGCTTCGGGAATGGAAACACGGACCTCTGTAATACCGGCCCAGCATGCAGAACCACTATACCACGAAGGCGCGTTAGGAAAGCGGGAGAGATACCTTATAAACTGTCTATCTAATGACAACAGCGAAAGCATTTTTATTATTTCCTTTATTCTACTACCTAAATATCCAAATATAAGTAATTTCCAAATCAATACTGCGAGAATCAAACTCTGCTTTGAACCCTCATCTGTGATACAAGCAGGGCAACCACAGTATGAGAGAGACAACACTTCTCAATTTTTATAAAAAAGATACTTTTCTTCTTTACCGTTTTTATCTAGACTCCAGTAGATCTAAAACATTTGCTTTTACTCCACTGTAATGTACATCTTACACAGTTCTGTAGCTTTAATGGATGGCTCCGCTTTCAGTATTAAGTGCAGAAAATAGAGATTTCCTTTCATTTCATTTAACAGAAAATTAAAAATTTCTATTCTTGAAAAAGTGTTTGCTTTCATGTAAAGAAATGCTTTGTGTGATTTTTTGCTACCAAAGACCTGCATTTCTTTGCTACCAAGCTGAAAGAATGCTTTGTAAAAGCTAAATATTTCGAAATGTTACCAAAACTAATGCAAACCTAAAGTTTTAAGGTTTGCATTGCCAAGTTTCAAGAATTCATATTTCCATTTAAACTCAGTTACATATCAGTAGTGAAATATATGTAACATACTAGGCTGATTAAAAAAATAGAGGTAGCAGATGAATTTAAACTTATCGGAATTAAATCTGTTTACATTCTTTACAAAGTAGTGACCTTATGAATTTATGCACTAATATCAGCCCTTGCACCATGATTGAAATGCTTCCTGTATATCTTTTAATCGATTTTTCTCTAGCATCTTTATTGATTCAGCCTGGAACGAGCATTTCATTCACTGCTCCAAGACTTAGACGAAGTGACAGATCTCAAAACGAAGACCCCATATTCCTAAAGTTTAGAAAGTTTAAGGAAGTTTAGGAGTAGAATGAAGATAATATTTATAATTTCTCTATGTACATAGAGGCGATTGCTAACCAAGAATTCATCTCCCCTCCAGCTTAGACCGTTCAGTGAAGCATTTTAATATGATGCTTCGGTTGAGAGAAATATTGTGGCAAAAGACAATAGTTGCTGAAGGTTAGGAATTTTTTACTTTATCAGCATAACACAGCAATATATCAATTCCCTAAACATGTTATAATTTTTAGTCAAAACAAAACTCGCAGTGGGGGAGTTTTACCTCTAGTACTCGCCAAATATGGCCCCTATGACATATTTTCCAAATTGTAGGTCTGCTGTTTTCATCCCATGAAAACATTCAAGCTAAAGTGCAGAAATTGCTATATACATTTCAATTTAAAACTCAGCCAGAAAGTTTCAGAGTCACGATGAAACTGACCGTTTAGGTACACAAATGCAGATATGGAATTTTTCAAGGGAATGGATACCATATTTAATTCGAGCAAATTCCCAAAATCTGACTGGCTTGCCTTCTTTTTGATCTTGTATTTCTGAGCTTAAGAGCAGAAACGGTTCCATAAAGAGAAATACACCCATTTACATAATTTTCACGTGTAGCCGAACTATTTTCGACTTAAAATCGATAACAGATTTGACCTAAGATATAACTATCGATAATAATGTTACTAATCCTTATTCCAAGTACTAGCAATGAGGTAAATCTGTTCAGAATTAGCTTAAATTGAAATTATAATCACTTCTGATACACTACAGTCGTATTCTTTTGTGTGCATATGAAAATATTAAACAGCATTTTTTTATTTTTCATGATATCGTAGTTGCACATCTCGTTCAAAATAGAAGCTACGAGCTTCACTTTCGTTTAATATTGGCATTATACATATATATCCAATGACAAAATTTGTCAAAACAAGATTCAGAATTCTTTTAAAATAGACTCGGAAATGGATGAAAGGTTTATGTAAATATAATACCTAATTTTTACGTGGTCCTTGTAGAACAGAATTTCTAGTTTATAAAGCATTCAGAAATCTTTAAGTAGTTAAAAAAATAGTTCCGTAACTTTACGTGTAACTTTATGAGCGACCAGTTCCGTAACTTTATGTGAAGATATTCGACAACGAATTTATTGACTTTGGTCACTTACGAGTACCTGCTACTGATCGAAATTCAAGACTTTTGATTAAATATTAAGACAGACTACAAAGCAAATGTTATTAGTTTTGTGAGGTATAACTAGTAAATGAATAAAGGTAAAGAAATTTATGAAAATACAGTCGATTTTTATATGGTCATCATAATGAAAGTTTTCAGTTATTAAAATAAACCTTCGATGCAAAATTTGTATAGCTACGAAACTTAGTTAAACGAAAGTGAGATAACTACCATGAAATGCAAAATGTATGTTACATTTTGCATTTACAGTGCAATTTGCATTTCACAGTGCTACATTTTTATAAATTTTACATCTTCAATGCAAAATTTTCATAGATGTGAATAAGAAATATTATTTCATAGGACTGTATATAAATTTAATAAAGAGTTTTGCAATACCCAAAGTGAATCTACTATTCACCAAAGTTAACATATTTTGTTTTGTATTCAAAAATTCTTGAACTTTATTTAGTAATACGCACTGGTAAGTAATTCATGTTATTCGTTGTCGATGAATTTTCACTTAAAATTGTGGAACTGTTTAGCTAACTTTTAAAGATAAATGCATATTTAACTAATTGGAAATTTCGTCTTAGAACTCTTAGGATTAATGAATTAAGGCAAAAGCACATAGAGGTTATCCGAATGAGGGTAGAGATACCTTAATAGAGGGCATTCTAGGGAAAACTGGTTTGTTTTCACATTACACATTTGCAACTAAGCAAAAAGTAAGCAAAATTGCTCCGCGCACTCGCCGGGACTCGAACAGTGGTCGAATTACTAGATTTCAGCGGTGCTATCCACTTGCTCCTCGAGGGCACCGGAGAACATTAAAAAATAAAATTTTATATTTGCGCAAGCCTTTCGTCCACAATGCTGAAATTATTTTCACGAAATTCTCTACCTCATTTAAAAAAAAAAAAAAAAAAAAAAAAAAAAAAAAAAAAAAAAAACACCCACTTCATTTATTTTTGGAAGTACATGTGCGGGATAAATGCTTATAAAGAAAATTGTAGTAACTACCTTCTAGCACCCTACTTGGGAAGTAAATAATTAGTATGCAGCAATTATTGAATTATTCCAAAAATTTGTTTCGAGGGAAAATCGAAACTGCTGTTAAGGTGAGTTCGCTTACATTCTTCTTTTGTAACTTGAGAATGGTATGTGTTCAGTTGACGAGAAAATTATCTTACCACTCGAAGGGTCTGGTAGCCTTTGCAAGCATCTAAAATATTCCTTAAATCAGGAATCGAACTCGTGAACACCTTTAGAAAATTTGATTTTACAACAAATGTTCTACTGGTTCAATACCGCGAGTAAATTTTAAGCTTCCATGGCAAGGCGCTCTGACATAATTTCACTTTAGGAAATACTGATATTCCCCATTTAGAAGTTTTACACTTGCCTATTAACATTTACAAATGTTAAAATAAAAGTACGTGCTAATCAAAGAACCAAACTGGAGCGTTCAGATTTTTAGAAATTTTTAAAGGGCAGATGTCTCTTACCTACTATATTTATGACTCCAGTCATCCAGACTCCTCCACCACCCCCGGACAGGTGCAAAGTAACTGGGTTCCTCCGTAATTAACCCCGAACATTAAACTGAAATTTAAATTGTGAAAAGAAAAGCAAACTGAAAGTTAACTTGTTATTAAGAGATATATGCCAAAGAAGAAAATATACAACAGCATCTCAAAGCAACTGAAAATAAAATTCTGTATTAAGCATAACCAATAAAGAAGCAGCCAGAACACAAACGTATAATAAATAAATAAATAAAAAGATAGAAAAATAAATAAATAACAGTGCCAGCAGAATGAAGAAATCTCTTTCAAGCGTAGAGTTCCCCACTTGTAAATGCTACGTTACAGTTGCGCGTGAAGAATCTTTAGAGCTGATAAGAGAATAATCGCTTGAGTTCGTGTGGCAAGAAACAACAAGATGGAAGGGTAAGTAACCCTTTATTACTCAAATAAGATTTAATAGAACTCCGTCTTGGAGTGTACAATAAAAGCCGACACTTGGGCTTGAACTTAAGAGGCTAAGAAGTAAACGAAAACTAATCTAAACTAAAGAGATATAGCCGAAGCTATCAAAGTTTTAATGGAGTTGGCCCTTTAAACACGAGTTGACTGCGAAGCTATCAAGGGCCTGAGTACGGCGAGCGTAATAACAGCTTTGAGAGAGAGTAGCCAAAAAGGCGGACGCGCGCTAATCAGAAACTCTGATTCTCTCTAACTCAGCAAGTAGAACTTCGCGGTTAAATACCGCTCCTCCTCATTATGTATTCAGATGTGATTCTAAAACTACGTTCTGGTCGGAAGTAGTAAGTTGAAATTGAGAATTTGACAGGAAAGAAGTTTAACATAAAAGTTAACTGTAGATAAAATTAACATAATCCTTACACAGATATTCAAAGTCATCATTAAAATTCAAAATTAAAACCTAATTGGTAATACGATAAATTTTTGGTTACTTGATTAGTTTGAATATCATATTCGATGCAGATAAATGAGAAAAATAATGGTTAATATTAGAAATTAGAATTAAATGCAAAAGATTGTCTGAATACTAATAACAAAATTGCATTTTGTTCAACAAAAAATTATTTTGAACTTAATAAAGACATATAATGAAATGGGAAATATATATAATATTAGCAATATATGTACATATATATAATAATAATTATTATGTACGTGGAATTAATATTCATGTTAACCGGTAGACAGCGCTGATGAGTGGGGCGTATAAAAGCGCTGAGCTAGCTGGATTCTTCATTTTCCACATGGATCTCGAGCAACATGAATTGTAATACCAATGCAGAACTTGCCAACATACATTTCATGTATGGGGCAGTACAAGGAAATGGATTATCTGCTCAAAGGATGTATAGAGAGCGAGCGATTCCCGTATAGGAATCAGCCGGATCGTAGAACACTCGAGCGTCTTCAGGAGGGGTTAAGCACGAGTGTGCCGTTTTATGCGTCCAGGCGTGATACTTGCATTGGAAGATATTGCAGAATTCCTGCAATGGAAGAAAGAATGCTAAACACAGTAGGGGCTAATCCTTCATCAAGCTCGTATGAGCATTGGGTGTGAGCCATGCAACTGCTTTGAGGACTTTACATGAAGACGAAATGTATCTGTATCATTTACAGAGAGTGCAAGCAACGACTCAACGACCTGACGATTACCTTCCACGTGTCAACTTTGCCCGTTGGTGGACGAATGTAGTTCCAGCACAATGTAGCCCCAAATCACTTCAGCTGGAACATCGGAAATCACCTGGACGCTGCCTACGGCCACTGTTGGATATGAGGGAGGTGGACCAGTTCCTTGGCCACTGCGTTTTCCTGACTTAACCTGCTTCGATTTCTTCTTTTGAGGTCATATTAAAGGCCTCGTATACGAGAGTCCAGTCACATCTGCAGAAGATCTTGTTATTCGCTTGTGTAGGTTGCTGCTGGACATGTGTTTGACATGCCTGACGTCTTTTCTAATGCAACCCGATCCGTGCGCCGTCGCTGTGAATCTTGTATCACTGTTGGCGGCCACTCTTTTGAGCACCTATTGTAAACTATTATATTTTTTTATTTTGTCTTTACAATTTCCTGTGATTCATACTGCTTTACTTGCTAGCGCTTTAATGCGGCATTAACGCACACACATTCCTATATGAAATCTGCTTATCTTCAGGTCTCCTCTACCTGCTTTTAAATGTTTGACATATAGTTTTGAACCCCCCTGTATACACACACATATGATATATATATATGTATATATATATTATATAATCTGGCTAAAGTGAGGGATGCTTTCGTGGAACACTTTCCACGGCGAACTGGGAAAATGAGGAAAATTCCCATGCAGCCAACCCGGTCCTAACTATCAGTATTATCAGCGATTTTCCGCTCGGCCACTAGTGAGCACTAAATAGGTCGGAAATTAGAACTCAAAATGCACGTGGACTGTCATTCCACTGAATGTTGTTTGAAGTCCTTTGGATTCTTACGCAGGCTTTACTGTATTTAGCTATATTAACCGATGCTGCATTATTCAGTTTGCTAGAAAACATGTTTTCAAACACAATAATGTTAAACTACAAATATATGCAAAAACATTGCTCCCCGAAGCAAAGTACTTAATCGGATTCGATGAACGTATAATTAAAGGCATCCATTAACATGCATGGAATTATTCAACACAATATACCTTTAATATGAAGATAAAAATACTTTTATTAAAAATTATAAAAACAGTGCTTCTAATAAAAAATATATCTCGCAGTTGAATACACGTATTTTTATTCAGCATAGCATAGCATTTAAAAACCATATCTTGAAATTACTGTAGAGTGTTTTATGTTAATTAAGCAACTGCTATGATTTAAATTTTACTCTAGTTTCTCCTTTGAATAATCTTTACCAGAGTGATGAAAATTCGCTGATTGTTATAACTTTTGGCAGCTTCCGCCTGCACTTTACATAATATCGTCAGCTCGCTTAGTGATTATTCTAGCTTTAGCCATTTCGCTAGCAGAAGTTAAAACACTCTTCATTAAAAATACTGAGCTAAGTAGATCAACTTGCGTCATCATAGACTACATTACCTTTAATTTAAAATTTTTACTTACATAATTTTAAATATCCGCAAGTGTCGGTATTTATTCGTACATATAAGCTGTGCTTTCTTTTTATTTAATGATTCAATTAAAAGGTTATTTAAAACTTTCTGAAGACCTTTGTTATAAATTTTTAGACGAGACGAAGTGGTAACTCACTTATCAGTCTCATAGGGTCAGAAGAATTTTGATTTAATACCTCATAATGAGAATGCTATAGATTTCTAACTCCAGAAAGAAATTTAGAAAAATATATATCTATATTCTTAAATTTAAAACGTCTTTTACTATATGAGCTGAACGTACGAACACATCATTAAAATTTCCTTCTGTGCTTGACTGGATAAGACAGTTAAATACTGGTAGTTCGACTCGGGATCAAATTCCAGCCATTTGGATGGCTGCATCTACCAATCATTAGTTTTGATAAAGCCCAGCCTCCTGCGGAAGTTTTTGAGGTTTCTTAAAGAATGATGTAAAATCGAGACATTTTTCCTTAGGAACTCCTCCTCGAAGGGATCCCTTCCTTAGCTCTCTCATGCTTTATCTTAATCACTTAAACGACTGTCAAAAGATAATCTTGTGTATTTATGAAAATCCCATATACTTTTTTCACAAATTTTGAAAAAGAACCAAAAAACAACAATACTTTAACCTTTACACCAAATGAATTTCTGAAACCAGTTCGAAGTTTCCTCGATGTAATGAATTTCATAAAAATGTCTAATTTAATATGTGAAATTGAAAAATCATTAAAGATCATTAATTACATTGTAATTAAATTTAATTTTTGCTCCTTAACTCACTGTCTTAGATTAACAAAAAAAAAAAAAAAAAAAAAAAAAAGCTCTTGCTCTAATTACTGAAACTGGGGTTTCTAATTTCATCTCTTTCTATTACTTTTAAGAGCTCACATACGAAAAAATAAATAGTAATTGATTCACTCTTTCAAAATAATTCACTCATTTTTATTAAAGATGCTATAAATAACATTTCTTTTAAATATATTAAAACAATTGCTTATGTTATCAATCAAATACGTTATAAAGAATATACATTGAGCATTCTTCTAAGTTTGTAATAAATTTACAATTTTCTTTTTTAAGTAATTTTATCATCGAAAATTTATGTCTCAAGATAAAAAGTAACTTCAAAATATTTTTCTATTAAAAGTCCGATTTACAAGAGAATAAGGCCTAGTAACATTAAACGTTTTCTTTAAAATTAATAATATTAGCGTTATTCCTTCATACTTTCTATGAACGAAAATAATTTAAGTATTTCGGTTAAAATACTTTACGTAGTATTAAAATATTAAATACTAAGTCACTTCCATTACCTCAAAAATATTTAAATAATTTCATAAAAAGGCAAATATTTGAATAATTTTTTATTAAACGCTTGGGGAAAAAATTTATTAAGTAACCTACCTGAAACTTTCATCGAAGAAAACTTGCCATTCAAATTTAATATTGGTAATATATTACTTGTTTTTATGCAGTTGCTTAAATTTCATAAAATTCCATTAAATTCGAATTTAACAGCGTTCGCTAATATGTTATCGTTAGTTTAATTATTAATCATAAAATTCAATCGATAATGGAATTAACAATGACAGAAAACAATTCATGCTACACGTAAATCTGTTTTTAAAATGTTATCTTATCTTACGCACATGACTTCTGGATTATTCCAAATGACCAGGTTATCTCTAAAGCCATCTGCAAATATTAAAATGAAAACATTAATTATTATTATGCTAAAAATCTCTAAATTTAATTTCTTTAAAAAAATTCTTTATTTCTTTACATTCTTGATTAATACTGATTTTAACAAAAACTTATTTTACGTTGCATTCATTTTTCTAATTATACCTCACACAACACTTCAGCTCTCCGTAAATGAACTGAATTTCCATGCCCACTGATTACTGTACTAGATTACACACATATTTAAATTTTTTCCAACGAATTTAACATAAAAATATATAAATATTTTAAATAATATAATAAATATCTTGAAATATTTTTAAATTCACATGTATATTGATACATTTCACTTTGGAGATAAAATCACCTATAATCATTTTTTAATTATTTAATAAATAAAATATCTTATCATACTCTCTATTTATTCTAAATTAAGCAAAATATTTGCAATAATATTGCTTGACCACTAAAATGTATTACCAAAAAGATGATAATTACACTGCCATTAAAAGAAAACATACCTCTTTAAGCGCAATGAAACATATCCCGTCGTGTGTGCTTTTAAGGTGCATAAGTGAAAGATGCGGTTTTACATGCTTTTAATTTAATTTTAACGTTTCTTATTTTTTACATATTTACATTATAAGGTATTTTCTCGCCCCTTTCCGCATACCTTCGTGGTGTTATAAGGTATTTCTCCCACCTTCTTGGCGTGCCTTCGTGGTGTGGTGGCCTGCGCACTGGGCCGGTATTCCAGAGGTCCGTGGTTCGATTCCCGACGAAGGCGTTGTTAGTTGTTCATCTTTCCTTCTCCAAAAAAAAAATACCTATGTCTCTACAGTGTAACTAGAAGCATACTCGACGCGTGTCGAGAGGTCCAGGGTTCGAGTTCCGGGGAGGGCATTGCACATTTTTCACGTCTCCTGCTTCAAAATAACCTAATTATTAGAGAGACAAGCGCCCGAACTAAAAGGTGCTGGACGACAATTCGTCGGCAACAGGATTTCGTGATTGAGTCCCCTAATGTCCAGTCGCACTCTAAAAGGGGGAGCTTATAAGGTATTTTCTCCCTCTTTTCCGCATGCCTTCACTGTGAAATTGGAAGTATACTCGATGAGTATCGATAGCTCCAGATTCGAGTTCCGATGAGAGCACTGCACATTTTATATGTCTCCTGCTTCAGAATAACCTAATGTACAGCATATTTGTAAGTGCTTGTTCTTGATTTTTCAGGTCATGTCATATGATAATAAGGGAGAATTTAAATGCACATTTGTAAGGCATACCAGTAATCAGTATAGTGGATGCAGGGCTAAACTGAAAATCGCTCATTTAGATGTAGCTATTAGAATTAGCGGTAGTTATGCTTTTATGTATATTGTAATTACGCTGTATGGTTCTTTAATATTTAAATTGTGTAGTCGTTATATTATATAGTATGATATTTACTTTTATTTTTTTTTCAGTCTGCGATTTCACTTATGATAATATCCTTTCTGAACACTTTACCAAATATTAGAAATAAAATACAGCAAAAAAGTGGGTTCTTATTTTCAAGTAAATACGATATATCAAACTAGTCTTTAAAAACTATCATTCCTTCTTAAAGGGTCCGCCAAGCCCCCGAGCGATAAAGTGCTGAATGCTGAGTAGTTTGGTCCAGGTTTCCAATCCCGGCGAAAGGTCAATTAATACTTGATTAATTGATCTGACCACAATGTGGTTGATGCTCCTGTCAAACATTACCTCAACTATGGAGGAGCGGAACTTGTCCCAAGTCACGAACCAAGAATCGCTTCTCCGTGACCAATTGAGCTACCCGGAGATTTTAAGCAGCTTTAAACAGTTTTTACACAGCTCCAACCAACTTATGTGACAGGAAAACCGTCAAAACATATTTCTAATATTTGATGAAATTAATACAAGTCTCTTATGCTGTAGAGTCATTAGATTATTTGGAAGCAGGAGACTTGAAAAATGAGCAACACCTTCGTCAAGAATCGAACCACGGACCTCTGGAATACGCGCACAGCGTACAGACGCGACAGGGGTTTTTAGGGGACCCAATCACCAAATCCTGGGTGTGGAGAATCATCATTGACCACCCTTTTAGTTTGGACGCCACTCTAGAGTCATAAGGAAATTTTTTTTGGAAGCAGGAGGTATGAAAAATGAGCAACGCCTTCGCCGGGAATCGAACCATGGACCTCTGAAATACGCGCCCAGTGTGCAGACCACAACATCACGAAGGTACGCTAAAAAGGCGGGAGAAATACCTTATAATGCATTTGATGAAACTAATCCCCACCTAAAATGCCAGACTTTTGTTTCTCAATCATTAGCCGAGAAGGGTCGAATCTGTCAGCCATTGAGCCGTCTTTTACCAAGAGCGTTACCTAAGACGTCCCACAGAGAGTAGGCCGAAATTACACCCGCAGGCAGGGAGATGAAGATTCACAAAAAAAAAAGAACCAAGCCTTACGCGGCACTCGAATCACGGAGCTCAGACTAGCAATTAGCTTCCACTAAATGCTATATCGTCCAAGACAGCGATGAAACAACTGGACATTACCATATCCATCAATATTTGAAAAAATAATTTAATTTGATTCAGACACAGCCATTTAATTTATTTATCATTCATCATTTGCACATAATAATTGATTTAAGTGACAGAAATTAATGAATAAAGCATATTTTTTATAAGCATGGCACAAATAACGCTTAATGATAAAGACACATAAGATAAAGAATAGACTATAACCTTTCTTTTGTGATTTTTTTAAATAAGTTAAAAAAAACAGAATGCAGAAAATTTATACTTCGGAAAAACAATTCCGAACGAAATTTTCTCTTCTTTCCAATTCCTGTGATGCTCCACGTACGAGCTATATGACTACAAAATATGCTGTCTCGTTTGTATCACCAAATACTGAATATCATTTCGGAGTGACCCCTTGGGGCTTGATTTCGATGAAAAAGAGAGTACGTGATGCGGTAGAGAAAGCAGGTCGAGTCTCAACCAAAGATGTAATTGAAGCACGAGTCGCTGCCAGCTATCCCCAAGACGCATTATTTAATTTTACGCCACAATGACACTTGCGTGGAGCGCAGCACAACCCCTGGGGACGGTATTACCAGTTACTGAGAAAGGGAAATGGAGACCTAAAGAAGAATATCAACGCAACAACCAATCAGCCATTTGGTTCGAATTAAGCAAAATTTACGCTAGCAGGAGAAATTAGCAATCCTTTCCTTTCCAAGCTAATTTATTCAAGTGAAACAAAAAATAAAAAATCTCCTGATTTGTTTTATAATACCTATGATTCTAGTAGATAAATTGAACATCCAAACGAACATCATGTTAGTCTGTCAGATGAAAACATTTTTATTAGTTACGCGTAGTACCCATTCAAGAAATTAGCAACACACTACCTACAAGCACCCGAAGAAAAAAAGAAAGAAATCTCAATATATATTTTTTGTTGGTGATAACTGTTTATATAATGCATAGTTGAACTGGATTACAAAGAGCTCCAAAAGACTGTAAAACTTCCTCGATATGTCTGCTGTTCTTTACACTCGCGTTGCGTTAAATCTTTATGGAAAGACCCTTGAATAAAAAATCGCGAAGGCTCATTGCAGTTGTTATCCTGTTGCTTTATGTATGTTCATTTTCACTGAGTTCAATTGCATTTATTAACAACACCTTCCAGTCAGATGTGTGGGCCCACCAGCGTCCGAGCAAATAATACGACTGAACGCTACTAGTTCCTCACGAGCTTAATTCCTACACAAACTGCATGAGCGTTCCGCATGTGAAACGAGCATACTAAACGGTTTCCTTTAAAAAGAGCTTCCATATAACCTAATCCTAGCATACTTTGCCGTAATTTAATCAATCCAACTTATTTAAGGTAATATACCGTTCTTCATTCCTATCTTTCACAAGTTTCCTATTAGCCATTCATAACTAAATTCATAAATTCAGACATGGTGTGGCCTCTTTGCTAATGAGAAGCAAATTAATAAGAATTCTTAATTCATTTCTCAGTATTTAATTTGCCTTTTAATATAAAAGCAGTTCAGAATCATGATATCAACATGCGATACATGTTTTATGCAGATTGCCTAAACATAGCCTTATGTTTAAGTTATGACTGCGAGGAAAATGAATTTAGTTGTTCATCTTATAGAATGATATTTTCCTGACACTTAACGGGGAGTTCTTTACACGGAACTGATGTAAGCAAAATTTTTATAGTTATTGATTGTAATCCTATGTGAATTTTGTATAACCATGGGATATTGTCATATCCCGTGGTTATACAAAATTCAATTTATAAGTCCCTGAAGATGTAGATCTAGTGAATTCTCCGACTACATAACGATTCTTAAGATCATTCGTTTATTGATGTTGATTATGATGTTATTCGAATTTTATCTGCAACATAGTTCCTGAAATATCAAATACCGATTAACATTTAAGAGTTACTGATTTTTAATAATATGTCATAAGTTTTATGTTAATACTCTCTTTCTTTCACGAGTTCTACACGTTTGTTGTGTTCTATAAACTTTCCAATAACAGCGTGGATAAGTATCAAAATTACATCTACTTAAAAAAACTGTTACAATAATCATCAAAACTGACTAAAAAACGTACAATTTTATCAGCTTTCCCAAGAATTATTAGTAACAGTTATCCCAATTAAAAAACTCCTTATCCTAAGACGTATACTTAAAATGAGACTGATTTATGAAGAAACATGAATCAAACACACTATCGGAAAAAAGTAATGACGCAATCATACAGATTTAATACGGCATAAGAACTGCTGAATGAATTCCGATTAAATTTGGTAGGAGGGTAGCAATATATCAGTTTCATGGAGTAATCTAAAATTATTCTGTTCGCGATAAAAAAAAAAAAAAAAAAAAAAAAAAAAATTGTACCTACATATTTTGATGTTTTGAATATGCCAACCAATGGCAATAAATATGCCAACCAATGCTTAAATTCCTACTGAAAGGCTTCTACGAATAACAAACGGTAACCATGTCTTTGAGAAAGCATTAGACTGACTGAAAGTTTTAGTGACTCAGGCTGGATAGAAATATGTATAAATATGTGGAGACTTAAAAAATACCCGAAAGGTCTTTCAGAATCTGAAAAATTGTTCAAAAGCACAATCGGGGTATCTTGATGCTAGACTAAGACCGAAAACATGTGAAGACTGCTTTCGCGTATTGGCTAAAACTGCTAAAAGAAACAGGGAGATGAATGCTTCACAAATTGCAAGGGAATCTGCTACTTCTGTAGGATCTCAAACATCCCTATACAACGTGAATGAAAGGCTTCGTCAAAGATATCTCTACACAAGGGGAACAAATGATTTCTCTCCCACTGAGTTAGATTGCGAAAACTTCACGTTTAAAGTGCAAAAAGCATCATGATGGAAGCACCATTGACTGAAGCCAATTCTCTTTACTGACGATTACTTAGATTTTCTTTCGATGTTCTTTGTGCAAAGCTTTTCAGAAACGTAGCAAGTGATAATTTCGTTCTAACAGACGATAATGACCCACCGAGTATTGTTACCACAGTATTTGGCAGTGACCTGAATGACATAGCTTGCATATTTACAAGTTTGAAATCCAGTTGATAGTGCATTTGATGCACAAACATATCAATATTTATCTCTGCAGCTTCCACCAAGTAATCTATAGGAGTTTTAAAATGCAATTAATAACTGAATCACCTAAAGAACCCCTACAGGATCTCATCAAAAGCATGGAAATTAGATGAGAAACTTACATTTAAATCAGAGATTCTCATATATACTACTAAATCTATCCACAAACAAGGACAAAAAAATAATATAAAATGTTTATCAATTTTATGACAGAAATCATGTTATTAAATACATTAAAAATAATTAATCTCAAAAACAGGTAATTAGGCTTTGAAGATACGTTGAATGTAGCAAGATGGTCTTGGGAATTTTATTCATTCATTTTTTATTTATTTATTTGTTTGTTTGTTTTCGTAATTAAGATAGCTAACACTTCTCGTTTTATTGTTCCTTTAATTTTTCCAACATTGTGTGTAGAGCAATTCTTTCGTCATAAGATCCGCGAAACTCTGTCTCAGCCATGGATTTTACTTAAAGTTTGCATCTAGGACTATATAGTAACTTGAATCAAGATAATCGCAATCATGTTTATAGAAGGTGGTGAAAATTACTGTTACCCCTTTCCATGCAGAATCATTCGAATCTGAACATTTGCAAAAGCTTATGCAAGCTGCCCTTCCAAAACTTATCGTAAAATTTTTCGTCTAATTTTCGTTTCCACACTTAGTCTAATGCAAGGCTTGTTGGAAAGAAGTTTGTTTTAAGACACACAAAAAGAAAACGTTCACTGATCTTAGGTCAGGAAATAATGGGACCACAGTTTAGTCGAAATTAAATCTGTCCGCGCCAGAAAATTTTCGATTTCAACTATGCTTTCAGACGAAACATAAATCTAATGTTATCCTATTGAAGGTAGTTTTTCTGCGGTTTCTTCATAAGTTCGTTACATTTTGCAGATATCAGGTAATATTCAAAGTATCATAGAAAATAATAAGACCTAATATAGAATGTTCGGACATCACACACCATACATCTCGCAGAAAGCTTTTTTTTTTTTTTTTTTTTTTTTTTTTTTTTTAAGGGACGTATTCATTTCGTCGCATTTTTCGTAGTTGCACGCTTTCAACAAATAGAAATATTCCCATCTTACAGCAAAAGAATTCTGAATGAGTAAACGTAGCTAAATAATCGCTGAGTGTGGCATTGCCGTCTTCTTGGAAACGGGTTTCCCTTCTTTTCACACACTTTCTTGTTAATTCTGTCGTTATCTGATGTGAAACTGCATCTGATTAGTGAAAAATGTTAAATCCAAAATATAATTTCTGTCACACTTGAAACCATTACCTACCTCGCAACACAGGAAGTTTACTTATTGCGTAATGGAAAGTTATATCAGTTGACTACAGAAAGAATTATTGGTATTTAAACAGATACTTCATATTTCATGGATTGCAAAACGGCGGATTGCGGTTTACTCTGCATATCTTCTGCAATAATAATTATGAAGCTCGTGCAATAAGAAATGTCTAATTAAAGAATATATATATATATAATGGAAGAAAGGCAAACAAACTAAACTTAAAAGAACCTGATATATACTATATATGCATTCAGTAATAAAAATTCACTTCATGAGAATGCTTTCTCTAATAACGCACTAATGAGGAAACATTTAAGAGTAAATTTTACTTATGATAACTACACCGCAAGAAACATTGCGTCACCCGTCAGTAACAGTTCCATCAGATTTAATATTTCTATCACTAAGAATTAAAGATATTCCTCCTATATATTTTCGTCGGGGAATGGACAGTATATCAGTCCAGTAATCTATAGGTCCAGGTCCGATTCCTTGCAGGCCACAGTCAAATTCTTAAGATTTTATGTTCCAAAATCGTCAAGTCTCTTCAGTTTCCCCCATAAAAGTAGTAGATGATGACTTCTCACCAACTTGGTTTGGTCTATTATGAGTCAACTTTCCCTCCTAGCCGCTTTTTAGATAAAGAGATGTAAGAAATTAAATATCTTCTTCTCATGTATACTTGTATCGCAACTGCACAGGAGAAGAATGCCTTTCAGAATGAATGAAGAATGATAAGCACATCAGTTCGGTACACTAAAGACCCTGATAATGATTTCTGGAAAGACTACTATATATTTTTCAAGACATCTCGTTCAGAAATTCCACGACTCTACCGTCTAAGTTATAAAATTATTCACCATATCACTCAAGAAGCAATTTTTTCTGCTCTGAAACAGATTATTCAGAATCGAAACTAAGTGAAAAAGCTTCCTTTCGTTCAACTGATTTTTTTTTTTTTTTTTTTTTTTTTTTTTGGTTTTGTTTATCAAGCATTTAGATTGACATTCAATTAACGACAAAAATTTCCGCATGAAACTTCCCTAACACATTTTTATCATGATATAGATTCAAGCTTCATTTCAATGCATCTGTTGATATCACCATATGCATCTGAATCTGAATATCTGATGATATCTGATGATATCTGATCATATCTGAATGATATCACCATATGCACATTATTTTTAATTAGTCAACTATTTAACAAACAGTTTCAGAAAGCAATGTAATAATATATTTCAGCTAATCATTTGTTATTTGCTCTGACCTTTGCGTGTAGACAAGAATGTTTTACCGTTTCTCGTAATGCTGAGGAAGCTCACGAACTTAGCAGAAAATCTGTACATTTTCCAGTCTTAGAATCCTCAACTCGGTTTTGGTATCTTTTAAGGCCACACTGAATATTAGTAACAAGGAACCACTACCAAAGTTATACTTTCTCATCTCTTTTAAGGGCACCTTTTTCTTAAATTATTAACCAGATGAATAAATTAATTCAAAATAAATAAAAAGATCAAAATCTTCAACTTCATTAACGCAAACATTAAAAATCACTAAAAAATGCTTAACTTGACGTAAACTTTAAGCATGAAGATAGTGAACATATTTCATAAAGGCTAACTAGGCTGCTTACCTTAATTCTATGAAAGGAGTGGATCAGGATGATTTTTTATAATCGACTTTCGTATTCAAAAAGTGATTGCTCAAAGTGCGGCATTTCTTCTTGAAATTTGCATTATTTATTTGAATTAAACAGAAATTGATTCTTGAGCATTAATTATTTTATTTCGATATTAAGTTACATTATTCAGAGAAATAACCACGGAATGTAATTAAGACAGGAGACAGGAGAAATGTGGTATTGCACAGACAGGAGAAATGTGGTATAAGAAGTAACATTCAGTGTCAGAAATTTGCCGTATAATTATTTTAATACCTAATTACCCCCAAAATGTCGGTACTGAGCTGATATTTTCTTCATTTGACAGGCAAGACTGTACAGTACTACTATTAAAATCTAAAATAAACACTTGTTAGAAAAGGAAACCATCTCCTTGACCGCTATCCTGCTTTTATTATTTTGAGATGGCTCAGTATTTAAATTTTAATTACTAAATATTCACATGTAAACAGCTGCATACTCGTTAAATTTTTATAACTTCTAAATTCTAAGCATACCCTTCCGTTTAAATGCATCTAACCTGCTTTCGGTTTTTCATTTGAATACCGTAATTGTATTATATCTTTTAGGAATCAGTTTTAAGCCAATTACATTTCACACCGCATTAATGAGCTTATGATTACACTCCGAAATGAGCCCTAAAGTGCTTTTCTACAGTAAAGCAAAGACAGTCAAACTTAGTTTGGGATTACTTATAACGGAAAAGAAACTGGAAGTGCTTTAAGGTGAAGATGACCACGCCTTCCGTTCAAATGCACTGTTCCTTTTTTTTTAATGTAACTTAACTCCAAATCAAAGCTTAGTTTTGCAGCTGGCCTGCCTCCATTGTATTTATTTCACAGATCATTTTCCAACTTAAATCAAGTTCTTAAAAGAATTATACAACAGAGTAATGATAAAATAATTCTAAGAATAATAATAAGAAGAAAATTCTAAGAAAGCCCAGAGTATTATAAATAAACATCATCTTCCTTTAGTAATAAAAGGCTACTACAAAATGGTTGGGTCAGCAAATAAGTCTATTTTATCATAGTCACCATTTTATTCCCAGAAGGGAGCCATCTTCGGGAAGATTCCCTCAGGAGCGACAGCCTCGGGCGACTGAGGGAAGTTGCATTTTCTTGCTTTCTATCACGGGACATTTGGTAGCAATTGCCACATTTTCTGTCATCGAAATCCCTGAGGAAAGCAGAAAATTAGATAATTTTTCTGTTATGGAGTATAGCAGAGAAAAAAGATCTGCTGTGTCTGGCTCTCCAGGCTATCAGCCAGAAAGCTCAGAGATTCAACAAGAGGTGAATTTGTTTTGTTTTGTTTCTTCAGCTGCGAGACATGAGTTTGCCATTTGTCTCCTAAAAATAATAAATAATTTATAAGAATTCTTTGTTTTTGGAAAGCTAAATTTTCCTTGTTACATTTTACATGAAATTCAGCTGTAAACGTCTGAAGATAAGAACTGCATCTTTAATTCAATAGTCCGAATCAGGAGCTGTTTCAGGAAATTTTAGATGAGTCAACATTCTTTCATTTCATCAATATCTGTGGTATTAAATGTGCAGCTGTGAATTCCAGCACTCACCTGTTGTAATTATTGTTCTGCAGCTGTTCTGGATGTTGCACGAATGCTACCTGTTTAACAGCATTAGCAAATGTGTGCATTTGCTCCGTTAAAAATTCAGACTCCGTTAAAAATCTTGCAATTATCCGCAATCAATGTTCACTTTCACAATCCTCAGTTTACAGTATATATATATAAGAGACAAACGATAATTTAGAACTTCGAAACAGCATTTCAAAAACAATTTTTTTAAAAAGTGCATATATGCATTTAACGCATATACGAATCCAAAAGGTGTGATTCTAACTTCTGCGGAATAAATATATGTTATGTTTTCACTTTTTGTGTACTATGTGTTGTATTATTCACTTTACATTTGTTGCATTCTTTCATAAAGTTTTGCTAAAATCCATAAAAATGGTTAACTCTTTAAATTCATGTGACTCAATATTGAATATAGGAATTACATATAACGTGTCTTCTTATATTATGTAAGTATTCGATATTTTGAACTGGAAAACCGTTCATTTTCAGTCTGCTGAAAGAAACCAATTTCGTGCTCCGTTTGTACATTATATGTACGATTCTAGCCGCCCAAACAAGATAGTGGTTAGTGACTACGACTGCCATATTGAAGGGCCCGCATTCAAATCCCGAAGAAGACATGGATGTTTGTAATTGTACAGTGTTTGTGAGGGATGGGGGGCACTCTAAACATACGGCGAGCCGAAAGTCCTCTCGAGAGGTTGCTGGTAGTGGAAGAGGGGGGATGGGAAACCCTCAGACCGCTCGGCCGCTGGTGGCCCCAGGAATAGAAACAGGGCAATTTCAGAAATAATTTTGTCTTGAAATTTTTGTTTATTACAAAATCGCACATAAAAACAAAAACGGATTAATTAATTTTTTTTTTTTTTACAAAATGGCAATTGTATTAAGCTGGAAAAGTAAATCAATTTGAGCCAAAGTAGACAAGTAGATCCAGCTTTTATCAGGGCTAGTAATAATGAGGAAGAAATTAATGTTTTATTTATCTATATTATTTGACTACCCAGTAGTAGTGTTTTATGTTATGTTATCCCTTTAATCAAAACAACTCGAATATGTTTTTCCCCTAATAAGTAGATTTATTTCTTTTCCGAAATATAGTGATCAGCTTAATATTGAAAATTCTCCATTTCATTTACTTCGAAGCAATAATTGTATGTTTCCTTCAAAATTCTGTATATTTGAAAATATACATTAAATACTTCAAAATACTTTTTTATTGTAATATAAATTAGCCGTCGCTTATTATGTACGCTTCAATATAAATAACTCTTTGAAAACTACATTTATATGATGCGGAATGTGACCGATGAAGTCAAATTCTAAAAGACTCATAATGCGTGCATTTATATTTGGGAGACCGCGAGTATTGTGGTCCGTAGCCGTTGGCATTTTATGCGTCATCTGAAGCATGATAATTATGCTCCTCTTAGCTCATGATGCCGATTCCATGTTCCGTCAGGAGCAGAGGTCGAAGGTCGAAACGGAAGGGGAGACTTGGTGCAAATAGAAGATGAAGATGACGGGAGTACAAAGCAAACTAGACAGTACACCCTGTGTCAGCTCCATGATTTGGCGACGTATGTCGCTTTGGCGCTATTCATTGCGAAAGGGATCTATGTATATGTGCATGTAATATAGATAAACAAATTAATTTAGAACAAATAAAACATATAGTTTTGAATTTTTATAGTTAGTGGACTATTTTTCTGGGAGTGTTTTCATATGATAAGAAAGGAAGAGCATTACAGAAAACTATTTCCCAAATTAACGCAAAAACGGCAAAATCTATTTAAGTTCATCACAGTATTTGATAAAATATTGCTGACGGATATTTTACTCTTTCATAAGCTATCTAAAAACAGTTGCTTTCTCTTTCTCCCCTCTCCTCAAGTATCACACCTTCTGTTTTCCTTCTGGGAAGAGGCCCACCAGCGGCCGAGCGGTAAAGACGCTGAACACTGGTAGTTCGGTCCGAGGTTCGAATCCCGCGAACGGGCTGGCTGCATGGGCGTTTTCGTGGTTTTTCCCCATGTGTAACGTGTATACGAGCCAGTTTCCCTTAGAACGTCCTCCACGAAGGCATCCCTACCCTTAGGCAGATAGCTCTCGTGTGCTTTGCCATAACTGAATAATCCAATCCAATCCTTCTGGGCTGAGTATACTTATGTTTTCTCTAGATGTTCCTTCTTCCTTACTGATCAGCTCTTATTCTCACTGTTTTTGTGTGATGTTTTCCATTTTTGTGTGATTTATGTAAAATAAATGTTCCAGTTTGTAATATTCATAATAATAAGAGAAATTCGTACCCCAGTTTGTCTGAAAATCCTACAGTGTGGCTGCCTGATTTTTAAATTCCTGAATTTTGGTAATTGTGTACTGCATTTCATTCTGGATGTAAATAGCGGTTGCATTCGCTTCCTGTAATATAAATGCAATACAACTTGTAATAAAAATATGCAAAACAAGATTACATGCAAAATAGGACTTATTTGTCTCCAGTGTGGCATTATATTTGAGTTTCACTAAAAGGTTTTATTGATTTTACACCTTTAGTTTTGCCTTATTTTGCCAAGGCATTTGTTCATTATAGAATTTATGAAGAATTTATGTCAGTGATGTAACGAGTAATTTATGTAATAAGCTAGAAGAATAGCGTGTAGCTAGTGAATGAGAGTTTTGATATTCAAGCCGTTACACGTGCGCTGGAATTAATCTCTTGGCGAGGAACCTCAGTTTCACGTTATGTTTAGTTTGGTTTATTGATATTGCGGCAAAGCACACTAGGGCTATCTGCTGAGGGAAGGGATGCCTTCGTGGAGAACTTTCTAAGGAAAACTGCCTCGTGTACAAATACACATTGGGAAAACCACGAAAACGCCCATGCAGCTAGCCCGTTCGCCTGGAATCGCGTCCAGATCGAAACTACCAGTGTTCAGCGACTTTACCGCTCAGCTGCTGCTAGGTCTTTCTCTCACATTAGATTGAAATCGCAAATACAGTTTTTTTGATAAGTTATAATTCTGAGCCATTGCAATCTTGTATCCAGCGTTGTTAGACCTTGCGATTTTCCGCAAAATTTTTTAATTTTGGCAAACCTATGGTACTAAAATTTACGTTTCTGCGATTTTGCGAATTTATGCTACTAGCCTCATGCTACTGTTTGCTATCTTAAAATTTTTTGAATGTACCATACAATATATACATTATGCATCTATTAATATCAGTTTATAATAAAAAGTAACATTTTATTTAGGCTTAAATAAAACTTGTCAACTGGCAGTCCTACGATTGTAGCAGACGAGCACATAGGAATTCAGTTTTCAACACTAGTCACTGGTGTTTTCACATGTTTGATTGATTGCTTTGTTTAATATTTTGCTAATCTGTGAACAGGATTCCAAAGAAGTCAGGTTATATAATTTTTGTATTAATTAAAATATAAATTACGAGAATCCTGAAAAATTCAGCGTCATCTTTGGAAATTCTTGGCTTAAAATATCTATGTCTGAGAATTGATTAGAAAGAATGGAAACAGGTAAAACAAAAGCTTACTGCAAGGTATGTAGATGTGAACTGAGGGCGCGTAAAAAAAATAAACCACCAATTCAAAACAATTTAGCATAATAGTGTTAACAAACCAAGCGTGAGAAAGCGTTTAACAACGAATAAGAACAAATTAAATGGAAAATAATAACCTAAGTTTTGAGGCCATAGCACCTCTTGTACTAAAAAATATTTTCCGATAGTTTTCTTGATTTCGAACTAAAATTTAAAAGCATCTAAGTATCTGTTCCTTTTGCAGCCCGTACAGACTGGCTACTTGGGTGTTCTTCGTTTTTCTCTTGCGTAGCATCAATATGTCCAGTTTCGCTTAGAAAGTCCTCCACGAAGGTATCTCTTCCTTTAAGTAGATCCCCTCTTGTGCTTTGCCACATTCAAACAACCTAACCTAATATAATTCTCTCCTGTTGAGAATTAGACTAAAACACAAAAGCTCCTTCTCGTTTTATATGCACTAAAGAGCGATAAAAAGGAAATATGCTGCAAATGTAAGATGCAACATACTGTATACTTTATTTAATTTTAATAACTTTAGCGTATTTATACATTGCATAAACTTCGTATAGAGTATAGTGTTCAGTGTTACCCTTTTTTCAGATGATCACTATTTTTAAAAATTACACCTTACTCCTTTATGAGCCGGAAATGCTGAATGAACTGTTTTCGGACATACACATTAACTCAGTGAAAAGTTAACCATATTAGTGTGACAACTTTTCTGCATTCAGATTCAAAAACTATATGCGGTTATATGGAAAAATGCTTAAAACTTTTTCTTCGTTTCATTCAGCTTTATAGGACATTCTTACAGACATTCCATCTTCTTTGGCGTGGTAGTTTACAAAATGTTCTACCCTATCGTTGCGTCCGGTCTCCGATCCCATAGGATGCATAGATGCTTGAAAATGTTTTTGTAACATGGGGGCATCTAAAAATCCGCCAAACAGGAAGTTCCCTCGAGAGGTTGGTGGTAGAGAAAAGGTTGAGTATGAGACCCTCGGATCCCATTCTGTAGAGCAGTGATTTCAAATTGGAGGCCTCCCAAGTAATTTTATGATGTTCATGGATATATTTCAGTTATGTATTTGTTGCAGACTCCAAGATTTTAGTTATTTGAAGTTTTAGATTATTTTCATTACCATTAAAAACCAACATGAATATAGCAGCAGGTAACCCATAAATGGAACTAATTTATTTACAATGTGATATAAATTTTACTCAAAGATTGGAAGATACAGATTTAATTAAATTTTATTTATACTTGTCAAAAATAAATAATCTCGGTTACAAATTTTTGCGCTAAGAATATCACTTTGTCTGAGAACATATTTATATTTGAGCAACTTTTTTTCAGTTGAAAATTAATAAAAAAATACTTAACTGATGCATAAGCTTCTCTTAAAAACTTCAAAATTTACCCGAATCGAAACGCTATCAAGCTCCAAGTAATAAAACATAAAGAAATTTATAATTATTAACGTTTAAACGTAAGCATTTTTATTTATGCATGGAAGAAAAATTTAATAATTAAGAGAAAGAGACCAGGTTATCATTATTTATTGTCAAGTTTTGCCCCACTTGGAAACACTGTTCATAAATTGTTTAATTTCAGTTTAAATTAAAGTAACTTATTTAATGATGAATTAAACACGTTAAAATTATTTTAAATAAATGTGAGCCTGAAAAACGGTTTTGAATAACAAAGTAAAACCAACAAAAATGTCTTGCAGGTCGCAAACTTTAGATTTCAGATAGAAAATAAATATAAATTTAAAGTTTTCGCCCTATGCGATATTATTATTATTGTTTCTATATGTTTTGATAAATATGTAGCATGCGAAATTTAAAATTTATATAAAATATTTTTTATTTTGTTGATAAATTGATAAGTTTTGTTAAAAAAATTCTAGTCCGTCAGCTGTTATCTGATCATGCGTTGAGTTTGAAACCACTGTTCTAGAGTTCTCTCGGTAGAGTCGGGCAAAGTCATATTGTCGTCTACAAGAAATTCAAGGCTTTTGACAACAGCAGACGCTCTCTTCCTCTTGCCCGTGATGAAATTTGTGGACTTGATTCAGATTCTGTTCGGTTCATAAGGGTAAGTTACAGCAAGCACGCTATAATAGAATTTAGCATCATTTAAAAGTTTCCCAAAGTGTTATTAATTTATTACTAAAATGTTTGGATACATGGCAAAATTAATGGTGTAATAATAGTAAAAGAAGAAGGAATTTTATATCCTTTCCAAAGGTCAAACTACAAGAGCGTCTAACAGTTACTTTGTGAATCAAACCTATGCTAATTATTACAGCCTTTCTTGGACAGTATAACTAATTCAAGACTAAGAAAATTCGTTTGGTTTACTTGATTACAGCGAAGCCCTCGAGGGCTATTTGCCTAAGGGGAGTGATGCCTTCATGGAGGGCTTTCGAAGGAGAACTGGCTCGTTACACATGGGGAAAACCACGAAAACGTCCATGCAACAAACCCGTTCGCGGGGGATTTTCCTAGGAAAATTTGTTCGTACTTACGTTGCACCTGGGGAAAACCATGAAAACCTAACCATTCAGCCAGCCCGTTTAGCTAGGAATGATTTCAACTGGGTAATACTGCTAGTATTCAGAATCTTAACCGCTCCGCTACTGGTAGGGTCTACTAATAGTAGAAGTAAATATTTCGTTTGGTTTAGTTTATTATGGCAAAGCATGCTACGGCTAAATGCCTAAGGGAAGAGAAGCCTTCGTGGAGGAATTTCTAAGAGAAATTGGTTTGTATACACGCTACACATGCAGCCAGCCCGTTCGCCTGGATTCGAACCCAGGTCTGAGCTACCATTGTTCAGTTGATTTACTGCTCAGTCGCTGATGAGCCCAAGTTAATATTTATGTTTTATTGTATCACAGGTAAAAGTACAAATCTTTAAACTAGATTAATATTGTTATTATTGTAAATCAGTTATGTATTAACCATACAATTTTATTGTAGTATTTTAACTAATAATATGTGGATATTATTATGAAATGATTATTAATTGGTCTGATTTATACTATTAGTAAGCTGTAATTTATCTCATTATTTTTTGTTTTGGATTGTATAGATTATTTAGATTACGGCAACATATTTGAAAGCTATCTGCGTAAGGGAAAGGATGACTTCATGGAGGACTTTCTAAGGCAAACTGATTCGTATTCTTCTCGCACATGGGGAAATCTACGAAGACTTTCGGTTCACCAGGATTTGAATTAAGGTCAGTAGTCAGCGATTTTTTCGCTCTCTGAGATTATTTTATTTTATGAGATAAATTATTTAAATTTATAAATTTATATATATTAATTTTATAAAGGATAACCAACAGATGTGAGGGTTATTATCCTAATTTTGATGAAGAGACCCCTGCAGATCGAATCCGGGGGGGGGGTATATACCTCTCTTACCTCATGGTCAGCCTCTCCAAGAGAACTTTGAATCGGAAGATTAATTACATCCACTCTTCAAAGCCACTACAACCACAAATATCTATGCCTTGTTCGGAACTCGCACATAAGCCAAGAGGCATACGGAAAGTTTTATTAGGCATCACATCGAATGGTATATTCGATGTGATCTGTGTTTCTTAAGTGCCAAATTTCAGTATCAATACTCCAGTTGGGATGTTATATAACAGAAAAAGGGATGATTATAGTAAGAAAGAAATATATCTATTTATCTTTTTCATTGAATTCCTACTATTAGCTCACATTCTCCCTATATCTTGTTCAAATTTTCAATTGTTAATAAAATACTTTTTATCCATCCACTCAAGTTCAAATACATTTTTTTTTAAACTTGTAGTGGATGACACTTGATGTTAATACAGTTTAAAATTTTTAATTAAAAAATTGGCTAAAATATTGGCTAAAAGTATATTAAAAAACATTGGCTAAAAATTGGCACCCACTTATTTGATTGGCGTTTGTTAGGCGCTTTTTACAAGAGTAAGAAGAATTGGATTATTGTCAATTTTCTTTGACTTTTTAAGTGAAAATAGGTCAATGTGTACATGGATAAAGTCAAGGGAGTGCGCAATGTCATTTTTGTGCAATTCTGGGATGTTTTTTTAAGTGAAAATAGGTCGATGTGTACATGGATACCAAGTATGTGCAATTCTTAAAAACGAGCTATGCATAGGGCGATTCTGCACTTTCCCCAAAAAATCTTTTGTATTTTAAAATTTTTTTTGTTGACCTAAGTAGGAATTAACTTTAATTCCTTTAATAATTTAAATTAACGATTGAAAATTAATTAATTAAAAATTAATTAAATAATTTTCAATCGTTAATAAAATACTTTTATTCATCCACTCAAGTTCAAATACATTTTTTAAACTTGTAGTGGATGACACTTGATGTTAATATAGTTTTTTCCCATATTAAAAATTTTTTAAATCTTTAATTTTAAAAATTTGTGTTTGTATTTTAAATTTTTTTTTGGTATTTTTTAAATTTTTCTTTGTTTACTTGTTTTTTCCTTTTATTTACTTATTTATTTATTTTTATTATTATGTTTCAAATGTGTATAATTTTGAGCTTTGCAAATATAAAGTCAGTTCATCTCACGATGTGTAACTGGGAAGCATTTCTTTCAATCAAATAGATTCCATAAACTAAAAAAGGAAGCGTTCTTTAAATAAACCTAGACTGTAAAAATTTTGTGTAAAATTTTCATGATGGAACCAACAGATATTCCACTTAGAAAACAAGTTTCCTTGAGAGTACAAGGGATATTTTTTCTCTCGCTACACTTAAATGTTTTGGTTGAGATATTCTTATTTGATAAGATTCAAGGCAGGACAAGACTTTTCTTTAATTTCAAATATTGACGATGCTTTTGAAATGAAAGTAAAATCGCATTTTATTATATTGGCTGTAATGGCTTAATATCTGATGAATTTTAGGATGCTAACAGTGATAAAGCAAGTCATCGGACCCATACAACCAATCATCCATATTTTGCAAATGGCTACAAAGATCTGTGATACGCCATTACAAATAGAACATCTATTACAAATGATCTACAGCAAGATCAGCTTCTTCAAGAAAACATGCTATTTTTCATAAGCAGAATATAAACTGAAGAAAAGGGCATAAGGTACTTTCTTTGTCCTATCTGCATGCCTTCGTGGTGTAGCTGGAAGCACGGGATTCAGGAAGACCGGAGCTCGAATCTCGGCCAGGACACTGTGGATTTCTTCAATTTCCTGATATAGAAAAAAACCTACAAGACTCGACAAGTAGGGCTGGAGCTAAAAGGGGTGGTAGACGATAACTCGTCACCACCAGGATTTGGCGATTGGGTCCCCTAGTCAACAGTCGTCCTTTAAAAGGAGGATTTACATAAGGTATTTTCTTTTTCCTTTCTGCATGCCTTCGCGCTGGAAGCCCACCTGAGAGTCGACTGGGGTTAAACCCCGGTGCTCTGGCTGAGATCTGTACTTAGACAGACTCGGCTCCTGGGGTAAATAGATTGTCTTTACAGGACTAAAGCCACCTACAATTCGGTGGTTCGTTCAGGCTCTTGAGGGACCGTACAGGTCCGTCTCGAGCTAATTTGGGTCGCTAAATCGCCCTATTAGATACTTCAGAGTTAGGCAATAAGCGTGTATGGGCTTCTAGCCTGGATAACAGCCGCTTTCTGGCTTCTTGCAACTAGAAGCACACTTGATGCGAATTTGAGAAGACCGGAGCTCTAATCTTGGCTCTTTACAGCCGTTTTGTTTTTAATTTATGTTTGTTTTTAATTTATACGTTGGGAATTTCTTCAGTTTACAGACATCGAAAGAAATTCGTATGACTCTGCAAGGCGGAAAAAGTGTTACGTGTATCACTAAATCCAAATACAAATTTATTTTACCTTTTCTTACCTTAAAATAAGCATATGATTTCATAAAAAATTCCAAACTGTCCTGCATATTAGCACAGAGTCTTTACAAAACTCAACAAGGGACAGTGAAAGTCAACAAAATGTGAACAAACGTAAAAGTTAAACCAAAACATATACCTTGCAGTGTCTCAGAGAAATAATTTGGCAAGCGCAGTTTGCTACTATCATTGAATTGAGCTCAGATTTTGTGATTATCTGCTAAAAAATACGCCCTATTAGGTTAACCATCACCGCTTGAAATATTCATCAGTGCCCCTATTAACCTTTAGATCATAAAAGTTGGCTATCACAGAACCATTTTCATTCATCTCGGTTTAAAACGGGATCATAAGTTTATCGATATCTGAATTTACTGAAATCAGACATAGTCATTCAGCTAGAATATTTGAAGATAGATCTTCATATTCAATAAAAAGAAATTTTAAAAATGACAATAAACGCTGGATTTGGCGAGAAACTCACTGGGTTAGAAATAGGATTTGTTTGATATGGTTTGGTCTATTAAGATTACGACAATGCAAACTAGGGCTATTTGCCTTACTGAAGGAATGCCTTCGTGGAGGACTTTCTACGGGAAACTGGCTCGTATACACGTTATACATGGAGAAAACAGAAAACGTATACGCAGCCAGCCCGTTCGCCTGAATCGAACCCAGGTCGCAATTCCCAGTGTTCAGTGACTTTTCCGTTTGGCAGTTGGTGGGTCTCACTGCCACGGAACTTTATTGACACACTCAGAAGGTTATGCATTGTAAAAAGGAAAGCATAACTGCGTTACTAACATAGTTAAGATCGAGTTAGAGAAACATATCTCAAAGTTTAAAAAAAAAAAAAAAAGTGGTTCGTGATGAACTTACTCTAATTCAGGAAATTATTGAATACTTGATATTTATTGAGTGCCCATGGACATATATCAGTTATATACAATAGAACATGTACAGAAAACAATTATGATTGTAGAACAACTGATTCTAAGAGAAAAACTACAGTTTTATTACCCCTCAAATCTCTGTACTGTAAAGCAGCCGTTTTGTTTTTAATTTATGTTCGATTAAGTTAATTCAATTATATATAATAAAATAATAAAAAGACCAACATTTTCCTTTTTATTATTTTCTAGACCTCTGAAAGTGACTTTTTCTATATTTTTGAGAATATAAACAAATATTGGTAGTGAACATTACCTCTCTAAGACCACCACATCCACAGAGCTTCAAAATCTTCTGGGTTAGTTTGGTTTATTTAATTATGACAAGGCACTCGAGGGCTATCTACCTAAAGGAAGGGATATCTTCGTGGAATTTTTTCCTAAGGGAAACTGCCTCCTATACACGTTACACATGGGGAAATCCATAAAAACATCCATGCAGCCAGCCTGTTCGCCGGGAAATACCAGTTTCAGGGATTTTACCGCTCAGCTGCTTGTAGACCCAAAATTTCTAGAACCGTGGATGGTAGCGTTTAAAGAGGGCTCATTGTATTTTTAATAAAAAAAAAGCGTTTATTAATCTTAATTATACATTTGTCAGAGTTTTATTTTCTTTTAAAGCAGTGGAACCGTGGTTCTATTGTTTAGACGTGTGTGAAATTTTAAAAAAATAGACATATAACGTAACTAATAAAAAATAAAATCATAAACATAAACTTAAAAACGTGACAAGATTCAGATGGACACTTTTTGAGCATGCCTGAAATTTTTTATTCTGATCAAAATAATTTTTATAAATAAAATATTTAATTAGTAATCAAAAATTAAATGAGGTCAAAGTAGTAAGGGTCACCTTGTCTAAACCGTTATAATCGACGAAAACAGGTGTCCGCTTTATTAGAATTTCCGAAGAGCGGAGGAAAAAAAAATCAATAGGTGAAAGCAGCGGATGAAACGACACTATTTCGAGCTAAGGGTGAAATGGAAAATGACGAAACGACACTAAGCCAATAGGAGAGCCGAGAAGTGAGTTGAGTTGCCAATAAGAGAGTAAAGAGTTTGGTTTGATTTATTTGTTTAAAGAAAATCTCACTAGGGGCATCTGCCTAAGGAAAGGGATGTCTTTCGAGAGGACTTTCTGAGGAGAACTGGTTCGTATCCATGTTACACATGGGACAAACCAGGAAAACGCCATATCGCCGGCCCATTTGCCTAAAATCGAAAGCAAATCAAACTACCAGTGTTCAGCGACATCTCAGCCACTGGTGGACGCCTTTTTAACTGACTCGTATTCCCCCATGAAAACTCTCTGACAGCCAGCCTTTCTGTTCGCAGCATATGAACCCGATTTGAACTATCAGGGTTCAGTGGTCGGTTTGTTGTATTTGATTACGGCAAAGCACTCGATGGTTATCTGCCTGCGGGTTGGATTTCATCGTGGAGTACTATCTAAGGGGAACTGGCTCGTATACATGTTACATGTAAGGAAAACCATGAAAACACCCATGCAGCAATCCCGTTCAATTAGAATCGAAGCAGGTCGGAACTACCAGTGTTCAGCGATTTTATCCCTCGGCCGCTGGTGATGTGAGTTTACGGCTTGGTTGCTGGTGGCTCCAAAAGGAAGGAGAATTCGATAGAAGAAAACGAAATTAGTTTGTTTCACTAAAATGAATTCTGATTTTAATATTTCTGTTTTATTTCTATAAAACCATGCATTGAGGACCGTGGTATCGTTTAGTATTACCATATTCGAGCATTTTTAGATTGGTAATGGTCTACTTTTGAAAAGCAATTCTAAAAGCAGCATTGTAATGTAAAATAACATAGTAGTCGGTATAGAATTTTATATTCGTAAGGGCAGTTATGGCGGATTATAAATGTATTCAGTCACTTTACAAAACTCGAAGCTTTAAGAGATTTAAAGGACTAACAAGGTATTTTCTCTCTTCTTTCAGCATGCCTTCGTGGTGTAACGGTAGCACACTCGGTGCGCATTCGAGAGATTCAAGTTCATCTCCCGGAGAAGTCATTGCACATTTTTCGCATCTACAAGCAGAAAAAATCCTAATGTCTCTACAAATGTCGCTTGAATTAAAAGGTGGTTGACAAAAATTCGTCACCACCAGAATTTGGCGATTAGCTCCGCTAATTCCCAGTCGCCCCTTAAAAGGGGGAGTATAAAAAGTATTTTCTCCCTCCTTTCCAGCATGACTTCGTGTTGTAACGGTAGCTCAGTCGGCGCGTGTTCGAGATGTCCAGATTCGAGGGATGGCACTGCACATTTTTCACATCTCCTGTTTCAAAATAACCTAATGAATCTACATACTAATTGCAATAAAAATTAGAAATAAACCTATTACTGCAAATTTTTTATTTGTGTTTTAATGTTATATACAATAATAAAAATAAATTAATTCCAAATTTGAGGAAATGATATCGATAAGGATAAAAAGAACTAAATTAGAAAATAAAACATTCTCTCACCATACAAAAATGCAGATTTCTGGATTTAATAATCATAGGTTATTTTCAGTACCCCAAGTTTCGTAAGTGTTCAGCTAAATCATTTATTTCTGGTAACTTCAAAATCTAAATGTGGAATATTCAGTTTCAGAATGGCAGAGATGCGAGAGTTTAATTTAGATGAAAGTAAAGTCATTATTCACAAATTAATAATAATAACAATAGCAAAGCTCCAAACTGACAAATTTCGCGTTATCAGCTCAAAGTTACACACTTTACACTTAATCGCAAGGGGACTGAAGATATCAGTAAGAAGAAACCTGGCATTAGGAGACCAAAAAAATTCAGAATTCCCCTTGCCCACAAAGTTGGCTTGGTTTCGCGTGAGCTTTGTTAGATGTGCCGAAGCAAGTTCTGCTGAAGCAGGCTGGCAAATTCTTTCTGACGTTACTGCATTTTTTTCTGGTAAGAATATAATTAAGGGCAATCAGAAAAGAGACTACATTTCGCAAAAATATACGTTAATGAAATACAGAATTTCTGTAATATTGCTACTTCGGCAATGAATCAAAATTTAAATTATTTGAAACGAGCAAGTGGAAAATTGTTTGACGAAAGCTCAAGTTAGAGTTTGATCAACGCAGTATTTATTCTGTTGTCAAGTAAGTTTAGGTTTTTTGAATTCGTCAAAGTACACGATTGCTATCGGTCTAAGGGAAGGGAATTCCTTCTTGGAGGACGTTTTAAGAGAAATTGCTTGCATTGACACTACACATGGGAAAATACGAAACCAACCAAGCAGCCAGTTTGTTCGCCTGCGATGGAAATCCCAGTATTCAGCGATTTTGACCACTCGGCCAAAATCAAGTAAGGGGAAAAGTGAATGAAAGTTTGCGGATATATGTCAGTGGCTGGAATAGATGCACTAGAAATTTTGGCAGCATCATGGATGAATATATATGTTTAGATAATTTAAAAGAAATTTTATAAAGAGCACCTAAATGCACCTAAGATGACTTATTTCTAATGGGACAGTGATCCACATTTCTCTGATTACTAGGTTATGGCTCTGATATAATATTTCTAAATGTCTTCAAATTCCACCTCAGTCTCCAGATTTCAACTCCATTAAACATTAATGGGAAGAGTTGAAGAAATTCCTAGATAATATTTCTATAAGAAATAAAAATAAAATGAATCTCTTTGTTCTAACAGAAATCTAGCAGAAATTTGACTTAAAAGCCGATCAAGTCAGTACCTCCTAGATTTAAAGTAGTCGCCGTGCATGCAAAAAATTCTGCAACAAAATATTCATAATTAAATTTTTGTTTTTTCTCTCTTTATTATTTTTTTTTTCTTTGGTTCCTCGGGGGGAGTTCCCCTCCCCCCGAGGAAGGAAGGTGGATAGTTTAGCTTTTTTTTTTTTGTTTTGTTTTTTCATAAATGAAATTTTCTTGTAATTTCAATTAATTTATTTTTGGCTTTGCATGCAATATTAAAATACAAAAAAGAAAATGTCAGTTAACAACTTTTTTTTAAAACTTTTTTATTGCATTTAGCGTTTTAAATCGCTTAAAGCTGCAAGATTTATAAGGCGGCTGCATCCATTGCATTTCCATTGCTCCTTAAGTTCCTTTCATATTTCATCTATTTGCTGTTGTATTTGTTGTTATTTTGAAATATGAATTTACACACTTCAAATATTCAAAAATATTGCTTAATTTTTTAGTAGGGTATTTCCTGTCATGATTTAGCCCATACATTTCAGATTAAGAAACTAAAAACCCTGATGGCCTTGTGTATTATGGATTGTAGGCATTTATCATTGAAAAATTATGTTTTCGGCAGAGTTATCTCGTTAAAAAAATATTTTTGAACCTTCACGTAAATGTTATTTTAATGCTATAAGTTCAGTAATTCTGATAGCCGTAAACCTTGACCGTTCCTATATTTTTAATTATTTAATGCATTTATTATCTTATTTTTTTTAAATATTAGTTTAGTTTTATTGTTTTTTCTTTACGCTATAAATACATATCATTCAGTATAAGTTCATTCTGGAATTTTAACATGCTTCTTGAAGTTAATACGCCTTTTCGTCCATATGTAGCACTTTTAATTGCAAAAAAATCCTAACTGAATTATCTTACAGTGAAGTATTTAAGAATTTTGCATTACTTTTTTAAAGTTATAATTTCATCTAAATTTTAAAAAAGTATTCTGACGATCATACGCTTTGTACTTTTAAATATTGAACTTTATTTTACTTGCTCTGAATACTGAAATATCGTACCCCTCCACCACCACCACCAGGCACAGATAATGATTTTACACAGTTTCGCAGCTGGGGATCAGTTAACAAAGTCCATATATATAGTATATACTCGTATTTACAACTTGGAGCTCCATTTTAAATATTTTCTGAGTAAAGCTAAGATATTCTAGCAGTTCACAGGGAAGAATTGACAGGGAATAGCATTATATTTTCAGTACACGCAACTTTAAAATGGAAGAGACATCGCCTTGACTTGTAATGTGCCATGGGAATAACGGAAATACAGAACACTTGCAAAAGCCAAAAAAAAAAAAAAAAAAAAAAAAAAAAAACTAAATAGGCAATACGAAACAAATAATAAAAAATACCACATGCCCCTCACATAGAGAAAAGGAAAAAAAAAATTCCACACCCCTCACGAACCGTTGATTTGGAAGTGGAAAGCTATGTTGTGGCACGATTTGGCAGACTTCCTGGCGAAAGCCCAGAACCGGTAAACCTAAACCGCAACAAGGATGCGGGGAAGAGGCGGATTAAGGAACAAATGAAGATTGGCAGTGGAAAATCGCTTAGCCGTCGAGACAAAGTGGATCATTGCAAAAGTCTGCTCTTTCTTCCACTCCCCACTTGTCTCTCCCGGCGATTGTATTGGCGAGGCAATACGCCACTTTTCTGCCCAACAGTGCAACACAATGATTGGAGGCACTTCTCGCAGCCCGCGGAAGAGGTGAAATACTGAAGGACTGCATAACAGCTAATATGACACGTATGGAGTTTCCGTGTTTGTCTTCCAGAGAGAGAGGGGGGTCTGAAAACTCCCCCCACAACCTCACTTGTTGCCTTCTCAGTTAAAAGCCGTAACACTGTCTGCAGTAGTAGTGAACAGAAGTTTCAAAAGTTCGGATAATTACCGGAATGTTTTTTTGTTAAATTATCCGCTTTCCATCAGAAATATTTATTAAGCTTCTTTTATTAAAAAAACAATGCACAACTATTGATGTTAGATTTTCTTCATATAAATAAATTTGTAAGCAATCGAGCTCCTGTATGCACATATGAGCATATGTGTGGCATTTATACTGCGCATGTATGCCACATATGAGCATATATGTGGCATACATGCGCAGTATAAATTATATGTGAAGGTTCGGAAATACATTTTGAATAAGATAACTGCATAATTTTTTAATAATAAATATCTACAATTCTTTACACACCCAGGGCCTCCGGATTGTTTGGTTTCTTAATCTGAAATGAAGATTCTAAACGGTTGCATAACTGAGGAAAAGAGCTACTTCTGGACAGTGATCTTAGATTTATTTTGGTTTATTTGATTGCGGCAAAACACGTGAGGATTGGGCTATCTGCCTAAGGGGAGGGATGCCTTCTTAGAGGACTTTCTATGGAGAACTGACTCGTATTCAAATTATTCATGGGGAAAACCGCGAAAACGCCCATGTAGACAGCCCGTTCGCTTGTATTCAAGCTACCAGTGTTCAGCAACTTTACCATTCGGCTGCTTGTGGGCCGACAGTGTTTTTAATAATTAGGCAGTCAAGTAAGCATTAAACTTTCTCTGAGTGCCTATAAGTGACTGAATAAATAAGACAGGTGAGCTCAGCTAGTTTGGTTCCACCAATGACCGACTGGTTAAGCTAGCTGAATACTGGTAGTTCGAACCCCGGAAACGTGCTAGCTGCAAGATTGGTTTTAGTATTTTTCTCCTTGTATAAAGTAAATAGGAGCCAAGTTTTCCTTAGAAAGTCCTCCATGAAAGCATTCTTCCTTCGTGAACTATTCCATGTTCAAATAACTTAATGTTGTTTGATTGGCACCCGCTGAGATACAGCCAGTCTGTTCATCAGTTCTAGACGTTGGTCCGAACTGATGTTATAAGGATGAGGTTTTTTTTTTTTTTTTTTTTTTTTTGTGTGTGTTTTTTTTTTTTTTTTTGTTTGTTTTTTGTTTGTTTGTTTGTTCACAGGCGAAAGCATCGCGGAAGATAACGTAGCGGAGAAAACATCATCGTACAAAACATCATAGGAGGAAAGAAAGCCAGGAGAAAATATCACATTTAAAACATCGTGACTTAGAGCACCGTCGGCAAAAATAAAGGAGTTTAAAAAAAATCGCAGCTTCAAAACATCGTCGTAGAAAATATCATGGTAAAAACAAAGCACATACAAATCATCGTAGGATGATAATATCGCAGATATGTATTTTTCAGGCTTTAAAAACTGTATATTCGCATAATGATTTCTGAATACAAGGAATGAGGAATATATTTATCTCTCAATTTCTTATTTTTGAAATAATTAATAATATTATATTAAAAAAAGAAGAAGGAAACCCAAGCATTCAAAACCGAGAATGAGTACAAAAAATTAATGCTACGTATAGGAGCGAATAGAATTTTAAGCGCATGTACTTAACTGTTGAAGGTCATTATTTAATTAATCGCTTTTGTAAAGCTGTATAAGCTAGGCATTTTTTCATGAAAAATATAGTCTTAAAAAATTAGGAAAATGATAATGAGTAGCTGCATGAGGTTACCTATGTTAAAGTTCTTTAATTAATTATTAAATTATAAAATTATTTTCTTTCACTTTGTCAATCTGATATTCTTTCAGTAAAAGTTAATTTGGTTTTGTTTTAATTTATACTTCTTCTTAAAGTGTCATTAACATTTTTTAGCTCGTGCATAGCGTGCAGTTTATCAAATAAAAAAGATTTAATTTGAAAAAACGAACATCTAAAAATATATTTTAAGATTTAATTTAAGGAAACAAAACAAGATTTAATTATTACTAATAGAATATGAGACTAACAAAGTGAAAGAAAATAAATAATCAATCAAGCAATTTTAATATATGTAACCTCATCCAGCTATCATCGTCCTTTTTCTAATTAATTTTAGACTATATTTTTTATGAAAAAATGCCAATGCGACTTTATAAAAGAGATGAATTAATTAATAGCTTTTAATAGTTAAGTACATAAGTTTAAATTTCTATTAACTGCTGTACATAGCATTAATTTTCTACTCATTTTCGGGATTTCAAGGGAAAACTGGTACAGGTCCCTCTTCATCAGGAACAAAGAAATCTGCAGGGAAGAGAAAGCCACAGCTGTACTTATACCTAAAATGAGTAAAGGGAACGAGAAGGTAGTACCATCTGTTAGCAGAAAACTTAACGAGAATTGAAAAATTACGTTAATAGAATTTTAAAGCCATTAGGAAGATCTGGAATGGAATTAAAGTCATTAACTATCTAAGATAAATCTCTGTGAATGTAAAAAGCTTCAAGAAAATCCAGTTCACCAACGGTAGTTTTTTGGATAATTTTTGCAAACCCCAAATCAAAGGTATATTTAAATTTCCAAGTATGATTAACTACCAAAACTTGCTAATTTCGCCTTTTCGGACATAAGATTCGTATTACTTGATGCGAAATTTTAGCGCTCTTTTAGTTTGGCTGGTATATATGCAGTGCAAGGGAAGTTGCCCAGTCTTTAGAGAAACTTATCAACACGGTTCGTAAAATTTTACTAAACATCCAATCAAAATTACGCACGTTCAGGAGTTGCTTCCTGCTGACCAGCCAATACGACAAACATTTGCCCTACAATTTCTTGCTCGGATGGAATTGGACAATGCACGGCCATGGAACTATTTATGGACAGATGATGCTGTCCCTTTCCATTTCCAAGATTCTGCCAATACTCAAAATTGGAGAACATTGCAGACATAGGACCAGAGTCGCACCCATCAATATCTGGAATTTCTTCAGGGCAGTTGAAACACAATCCCTGTTCTTATAAAAAAGCTTCACAAGCAGAGCCCGATTCTTCATTGACGCCGTCATTACGAGATCCTCAGACGCAGAATTACGGGAACTGCACATAGTCTGTATGCTTATCAAGTCTAAAATGTGGTGCACATGTCACGTCTATTAATTAGCATATAGTGTCAAGTACAGCGTCACCTCATGATAAAATTCTGAATTATTTTTTTCTTTTGTCAAACAAATTCTCATTCTTTATGTATCTTTAAGTCAAATTTCCTGTCTTTCTGACCAATGGTTCTTTTTCTACTGCCTTTCGAAAATGAAACTTTAATTACAATCAACTTGTATATTCAAAAAATTACAAATCGTGAAAAATACTACATGTTTCTCATAAAATCACGAACAATGATACAAAGATATGAATCACGAATAATGCTAGACGTTCGCCATCTTTTACAAAGAGGAAGAAATTATTCATGACTAAAAATAGAAAATTTGCAATTTGACTTTTCAAATTCCAACTTTATATATGTATCAGACAATAATTATGCTGCAAAAGTCTCACAAACTATACTTTTTCAGGGTGAAACTCGAGAATCCATAGAAATTGTCCGTTTTAAAGTTTTATGATAAGAAATATCTATTGCTCATGCATGTTGTTATTACTGCGTTATAACTCTGTTACGTAATTTATCTACTATCATACAGATGGGAGCATGATAATGTAAATTATCTGGCGAAATGCAGTTGGAGTATTGTAGAGAAATTCAGTTACTGTTATCAGCACTGAAGAACTAGAACTGTAAACCATGACTTTGAAAATCATTGTTATAATAACAGATGTGCGGTTTATGTATTTATTAGCCCAAAGGGCGTTAGGCCAGAAGAGCTATTGATTACGTTTTGACATTTTGTGGTGTTTCATTATAAACGGCATTTCACTATATTAATATAGTGATATATACATATAATATTTGGTAATGCCACCAAATATTAGAGCTCGGCATTATATTTAGAGAAATTTAAAAATGAAGAATTTGCATGAATGTATGTATGTTTCTTACACTGTGAAAAAAACAGCGGTACCATCAAATTTTGAATAACGTAGTCCTCCAGTCAAGTATGGGCATCTGCAAGCCGAAATTTGGAATTTGTTTTATTATCTACTTCATATTAAGTAAAACTTTAACGAATTTTTTATTAAGAAACTCAACGATTTCAAAGCGAGCAATGGCAGTACTGCACGAAAGAAGAAAAAATTATTTTCAGCGCGCGAGACTGTGTATCGAAAATTCTAAAGATAAGGTTGCTTTTAAATTATTTTGCGATATTGCTGTTTGATTGAATTTTATAGCTTAAGTGCGAATAATATGATATTTAATAAATAAAAGTAACACATAAAACGTTAAAAAAAATCCTTTGGGTGTAATATAAAATGTGAAAACTTTCAGATTTTTTGTATTCATTAATTTTTATTTTTATCCCGAAGGGCTATTAATTTCGTTTTGGCATTTTGCATTGATTCACTATAAACGGCTAATCGCTTTTTAAATTGTTGCCACTAAATATTAGAGCCCTGTATTATATTTAAAGAAATTAAGTAATGAAGAATCTGCATAAATGTATGTATGTTTCTCGCAATGTAAAAAAAACAACGGTACCTAGAGCCATCAAATTTTGAATAACGTACGTCTCCACCCGAATATGAGCATCTGGAAGCCTAACTTTGGAATTTGTTTTATTATCTATTTCATATTTTGTAAAGCATTTATGAGTTTTTGATTAAGAAACTCAACAATTTCTAAGCGAGCAATGGCAACACTGTACGAAAAAAAAAAAAAAAAAAACATTTTTACCTCCAGAGCGCGAGAGTGTGCATCGGAAATTCTAAAGATATGCTCTTTTAAATATTTTGAGAACATGATATTTAATAAATAAAGGTACAAATAACGTTAACGAAATGCCACTTTGGGCGTAATATGAAACCTGAAAGCTTTCAGGTTTTTATTTTTTTAAATTTTATTTTAACTTGTTTAACCATCTTTGGTTTTCGGTAAACTGGAATTGCAATCTAAAGTGCAAAATATTCCTTCCATATATTTCCCTGCTATATTTCCATACATTAATTTTAACTTCTAAGCTTCATCTGTAGCATGCCTAAATTTAATTTTTCTTTCCATCTTACCAAATAATTATTTATATAAAGCTTATTAATTAAGAATTGAGCCATAATCTAAGGCGTTTCACATTTAGTGCGTCACATTCCTCGCCCGCTGTCACTGGATTTTTTGTATAACTTCTTCAGATCTAACTTCAGGTCACGTCAAATGATTGAGTAATAAAGCGTTAACTAATTGATAAATGAGGAAAAACATGCAGTATTAATTTTCCTAAGTTTGACTGTGTTTCTACATGCTCACCTGATTTTGCTAATCGGTGCAAAAATTGTCTCTATATTTTGTGCTTTTGTATCACTTAAGGTGATGGTCACAGCTGCAAATTTATTTATTATTTTATAGTTAATATACGTATTAGGCAGCTTTCTTGTATGCGTTTATATGTATCAAACAAAGCTTCAAAGAGCATTAACAGCTGAAAATTATAGAATACTATAAAGAAAATCTCGAAAACTTATGTTCTTAGTGAAGATACAATAAAATCCAAATAGAAGCTTGGGAAGTAATAAAACATAAATGAAATAAAACAACTGGGTAGGTACAAATTATTTTATCGGAAGTTAAAAGCTGTTTGCAGCATGTGAAAAAATTGTGTTTACATGGAATTTAAGTTCTAGGAAAGTTATTTTTAAAAGTGATTTAAGAGTATCACTATATGTATGGCCATTCTAATATGTGTTCACAGGCAAATGCGCAAAGGGTTCAGGGGAAAGGAAGCAGAAAAATTAAAATCTACATAAAAGAAATTTTCAGTTCTCCGATTATGTAGTGGTCAAGAGAAAACGCAAAATTTAAGTTATAAGATCAACAAGATTTACAAGATCAACTTATTTCAATAAATTTAAGAAACAATTTTTTGAGTTAAAATTCGAAGCATGTTTTCCTTTTACGCTTGTAAAATTTGAAGAAAGGAGTGCTCGTGGATGATTAAAAACAAAAATAAACCTTACCCAGTTGACATTTATGGATGATTGTCTAAACAGAGGTGGGTTCCTAAGATCCATACAAGATATACGTAAAACCTTGCTTCGTTTGGAAATGTTTCAAATGAATCTATGCTTGTAAGTTGCCACATATTCTATTCTGTCTGTTGCACCATTGTTGGGTCTGAAAAGGGGAAATGGGTAAACATGTTTTGTGAAAGTAATAGAGATGTGTTAAAACACTGATGGTTGTCGCTATCACGTTTCCACACTGCTTCACTGCCAAAAGTTCGGAAATGCACCAAGGCGCATTTGGAGTTGTTCCAGAGCCCCCAAAAGTCCAATTGTGTCATACACACTATATAATGTTATAAAAGGAAATGATTCGTCTTCGTGTCTGATAGCTGCTTTAAAATGGACAGGTCTGCTACAGAAAACAGTTCAAGGTAAGACGGATTTTTTGTTAAATATTTGCTTTTGATCAACAGGATTTTAGGCATGCTTTAATCATAGACGTAAAAAGTTTATAAGTACCATATTTTTTTATTTCCACTGTTGTAGTTTTATCAGGGAAATAAAAGTAGCAAATGTGCTGAATACTTCAGTACTTTTTAATCCAATTTAAATAGAAACATTTCTAAACAAAAAAAAGTTAAAAACAACAATAATTTAAAATTTATTTTTAACATATTTTTTTTTCGAAGTGTAAAAGTCAAAAAAATTTAATTTTTATACCAATATTTTATTTAAACACGACTACTTTAGAATTTATATTAATAAACAGGTGAAAAAAGTCGCTCGTGCTCGTATGTTTAGTCTAAACATTTTTCAGTCAGGAAAGCTGCCAAAACTTCGTTCGCCAGAATTCATACATTAAATTAAAATTTAACTCATGAAAAAAAGTTTTTCTCCAAAAAATCTTTAGAATTTTATTCAGTTATTACTTTTATCTCGTATATTTTCTCACCTGCACTTTACTAAACTTAGGAAATTATAAAAAATGAAGAGAGAATAAGCATTTGCATATGATTGATTTTTGTTTTCGGACGTATTCTCTAAGTAGTAAAAATCTGCTTTGTAGCTTATTCTCAGGAAAATGAGTCCACTAGCGGCCGAGCTATAAAGTCGCTGAACATTGGTAGTTCGGTCCGAGGTTCAAATCCCGCGAACGGGCCGGCTGCATGGGCGTTTTTGTGGTTTTTTACGCATGTGCAAGACGTATACGAGCCAGTTTCACATAGAAAGGCCTCCACGAAGGCATCCCTTCCCTTACGCAAATAGCCCCCGTGTGTGCCATAACCAAATAAACCAAACCAAACCGTCTCAGGAAAATGCTGAAGTTTTTAATCAACTATCACAGTTTCGTAATCTGTCTGATATCAATTTCTTGTTGTTGTTGACTAAAGCTCACTTGTCTGACCTACAGTCAGCCTAAGTCCACGAAATTCCGCGTGGCAAGGAGCGCAAGATACGTCTGTCATTGGCAACAAGCCTTGAGCACCATACCGGTGGCAATACGACTTTGCTCAGTTCCACTCCCAGTTTTGATGGAGGGCACTCCGAGGCGGACGGGTCCGAGGGTCTCCCATGCCTCTTCCCCTACCACCAACCTCTCGAGAGGATTTTCGGCTCGCCGCATATTTAGAGTGGCCCAATGCAGCACGAACATTTACAAACATCCATACCTTCTCAGGGATTCGAGTCCGGACTCTTCGGCACGGCAGTCAGTGACGCTAACCACTATACCGGTTGGGCGGCGATATCAATTACTAAGAGCTGCATTAAAGCTTAAATCCATTTCTCCAGCTTGTCTTCACATGTTGGTGTATCCGAAGTAAATCGTTAGACAATATGAATTTAAACTACTACCACTTGATATTTCGGGGAAAGTGCAGAATCACCCACTGCTTGGCGCGTTTTTAAAAATTGCACATACTCGGTATACATGTACACATCGACCTATTTTCACTTTAAAAAAGAACCCATAACTGCACAAAAATGGCATTGCGCACTGCCTTGACTTTATCCATATACACATCGACTTATTTTCACTTAAAAAGTCAAAGAAAATTGACAAAAATCCAATTCTTCTTACTCTTGTAAAAAGCGCCAAACAAACACCAAACAAATAAGTGGACGATTCTGCACTTTACCCGATATTTCAGTAATGGAACTGAATTTCAAGCAAGTATGTACTCTCATTGGTATTGGTATTAAATTGATTGACAGATTAAAAGTGCAAAGTGTTAATACTGACATTAATGTTGCATAGTTTAAAAAGATGCTCTTTTTATCACTGATACATCTCACACAGTGTTAAGCAAAAAGTTCTGGGAAAGATTTTTGAAACATTTTGAATTTATTTTGCTATCGCTTCTCAAGAAAAATCTGTGACCACTGTTATATAAGATTCCAGATCCAAGCTCGCATAATTTAAAAGACAATAAAATGCTCCAAATATTATAACTACATTTTGCAGCAGAATGCTGTATAACTTGGAAAGTCATATTAGGATCCTTTTCGTACAGGAGAAAAAAGAGCTATACAACACTATACGGAAGGAAATATGTCCCATCTTCGACTATTAAACACCGATAAATTAAATGCGCTTTCTTCTTAAAAAGTTTTTTTTTTTTTTTTTTTTTTTTTTTTTTTTTGTTGTTGTTGTTGTTGTTGTTGTTGTCTGTTTTCAAAGTAAGTACTATGCTTGATAACTTTTTTAAACTGCGTCTTTCTGCTTAATGTAAAATATATGTAAGATAAAAATTATGAAAGCAAACTCCTAATTTTAATTGGCTATAACCTATTTTATTTTTTATTTAATTTGAGGACTTCCTCTCTCTATCTTAAAAATAGCGCTATAAATCTAAACTGAGTCATTTAAATTAATCATGCAATCCTACGTAACGCTTAATACAGATACCTCTTGCCCAATCAAATAAGTGTAAACCAAAACTTTTTAAGCTGCTTACTTGCCTAAGATGACGTCGTACTTTAAAACCCGTGTGCATGGAAATTATTCTATTCAACTATGATTGAAAAATATCTTATCTACAGAAAGATGATCCGATGTGAATTATCACGCAATAAAATTATAAGGTATTTCTCCCGCCTTCTTAGTATGCCTTCCTGGTGTAGTGGTCAGCACACTGAGCCGGTATTTCAGTTGACAGTTGAGAGTAGAATCTGGACACCCGTGCGGCTTACTTAGACTATTCGGGTCTAGTACAGGTTCTGCATCTATGCGGGGCAACGCCTCATGGACCCTATAAGGGCATACATTGATCCTGTATACATGCTTACATACTTTATAATATAGTCTTATAGTTACATAGTTCATAATATATGCTTACATAGTTACATAGTTCATAATATATGCTTACATAGTTACATAGTTCATAATATATGCTTACATAGTTACATAGTTCATAGTACATGCTTATATACAAGTAGTTCATAATACATTGATCTTTCATAATACGTGATTACATAGTTCATACATATACATGCTTACATAGTTCATAATATATTGAGCCTGTTACATAATACATACATAGTTCAAGCCGGTATTTCAGAGGTCCGTGGTTCGATTCCCTGCGAAGACGCTGCTAATTTTTCATCTCTTCTGCTTCCAAAAATTAACTAATGTCTCTACTGTGGCGCCGAACTAAAAGGGTGTTGGATGATGATTCTCTTCGCCCAGGATTTGGCGATTAAAACCCCAGTCGCCCTTTAAAAGGGGGAGTATATAAGATATTTCTCCCACCTTCTTAGCGTGCCTTCGTGGTGTAGTGGTCAGCACACTGAGCCGGTATTTCAGAGGTCCGTCGTTCGATTCCCGGAAAAGGAGTTGCTAATTTTTCATCTCTTCTGCTTCCAAAAATTACCTAATGTCTCTTCAAAATTATGTTTCGAAACGTCCATATCTGGAAGTTTGTGGTTTTGATGCATATATCTTCTTATGGAAAATTGTTTGGCGCGTGTTTTCCTGTAACCGAAAAGGTCTGCTATTTTTCATTATACAAAGCTGTTTTATTTGGAAACTATCATTAAGTAAAACACGTTTCATTCATACGAAGTATTCGGCAAAACTCTGTAAGTAAAATTTTACTTTATATGATTCAATTTTAGTAAAATTTATTAAGTAAAAATTTATTTATTATGGAGGAACTTCCTCAAATGCTTAACAGCTTAATAATTTCAAAAAGAAATAAAACATTAGGAGAAGAAATAAATCTTATTTGTTGTCTTTAGATCCTTAGTATGCCTTTCTCATGAAATGCAATTTATGTATAATGAAATTCTTAACACCATTATCATAGTAGAAATGGTACAGATGATTATTTGCTGCGCACAGCAAATGAGTCGCCATGTTTAAATCACCAATTGTTCCATTATGAGGGTGATTAAAAAAAATTCGCGAAGATGGTAAAGGTAGGTAGAACGAATCGAAATAAACATATTTTTATAATGGAAATTTGTGCGAAAATGGAGCGTTGATGTGGTACAGAGCGCTGTTGAGAGGAAGGTAAAAGCAATCTGCTGGCATAAATCATCATTCTCCATGCGAGGTTCTAGCAGTATGCACTGCTGCACAAATGCAGAGTTCAGCAACATGCATTTTATTTATGGGGCTGCGGATGGAAACAAAGCACCTGTTCAAAGGTGGCAGGTAGTACGGAGTCGTTCCTTGTGCCTCTTTTGAGGAAGTGCTCCGTTTTAGCAGCAGTCCAATATAGAAAATGCATATCTCAGAAAAATTCTAATATAGAAAATTTATATCTCAGAAAAAATCCAATATAGAAAATGCATTTCTAGCTGTAGCGATTCTTACCGCTAGGAATTCGTATGGGGAACAACGATTTACGCCAGAAGAACTCTTTTACTTTTCGCTGAACATCGCTCTGTACCTATACCGTCTCGAAGAATTGAGTAACTATCTAGAAGACGTTGTCTGCACCCCCTCAACGCGCCATTTTCCTACACACATTCGGCACAAAATCGGTTATCCTCTCTCTTGCCGTATATTTTTGAATCCCCTTGTATTTGTAGACGATATAAAAATTGAAGAAGCTGGCGAAAGATCTGACTGCCGATAAACGTTAATTATATATTAAATATATCATCATAGTTAAATAACGTGTAGCATACAACCTTCAACTTTCTCAGGACAAAAATTGCATACTAAACTTCTGTATGTTTCTCCCTTTAAAAATGTGAGAACACTGCGTGAAAAGTCTGTCTAAATATTCGTTTTTTACTGTATAATAAGCTTTTAATGATCAATTTTGTAAGAAATAAAATAAATATGAAAAAAAGGAAAGCGAGCGTTTTTCAGTAATAACATTTTATATTATTTCACTGCGTAGTATGTATATGCATATAACCCTAAACTTTTACAATAAGTAATTTTAATCCAAATATATACTAATGTTCTGGTTAACACGCAGGAGGCGTCCTAGGGTAAAAAAAGCGTTAAGCGAAGCAGTGCCAACACCTTCTTAAACAGAAGAAGAAGAAGGTGTTAAGGAGGTGTTTAAGAAGGAGTTGGCAGTGTTCGGTCATATTAGCACATAGAAAACAAGGGTGAAAGAAAATAAAGTATAAACGACATTAACTTTCATTCTGTTTTACTTTACATTCTAACCTGGAGCACATAAGTAAAATTGCATATTTTATTTTATTCTTCATTTTAATTATCATTATTTAGTTATTTTAATTATTTTTAGTCTTGACTATTTTTAAAACCTTGAATTTCAGTGTCGACCGGTGTGATTTGCATGAAAAATAAAATTCAAATTCGTAACTCAACATTTTTTTAGTTTCCTTTAACGAAGTAACCTCCAAATTCCTTATTTTTAACTATTACTATGCCTATCAATTAACTCAGTTCTGACTTCAAAGTACGGTAAAAAACTTAATACTTAGTCGTTTATGACAAAGCATGCGGCGATTATATGCTTGTGGATGGCATAGCCTTTGCGGAAAAATTTTTAATGGAAGGTGTTCCCGTTACAAATAGGTAAAACTGCCAGAATCCCAAGCAGCCAATTATTTCAGCGGGAATCGAGCCCGAGTCTAGCCACCAATATTCAGCGCTCGTATCCAGTCGACCTTGTTGACAATATACGAGTTAATACAGAAGATCTATAAAATTGAACCGATATCAGTTATTATCAATTTAGTCATTGATTTCATCTATTAATATTTCTTTAAATGAATCTCGATAACTATAGCTTTTCGGCTAATATAGCTTTATACACTACTTTATCTTCATATCCAAGTCAATTTTATTTTGAATGCTGTAAGCTGAATTATAGAATAAGACGTTATCATCGAATTTAAGAGCTGACAAAAGCTAAATCGCTCAGCGGCATAAAACCAGCCCATGGTTTAAAATATTCAGTTACTGTTTACAGGTACTAGTTGAAATAATTTACGAGCAGTAGTTTCAAAGAACTGAAGCAACACAAACTTAATTAACTTTATGGGTTCGAGTATAAATTCATCATAACGAACCATCATAGATTTAGCCCTTTTTAAAAGTTCGTGGGGGGAAAGGCGGTGTATCGATTCAGCGTTAATCGGTATACTATACGAGAGTATTAGTATAATTTATATTTTATTTTTTATATCTATTAAACAGTTTTTTAATTTTTTTAATTATATTTAACAGATTTTGTGAGAAAATTTAAACTAATGATGATACATATTACAGAACAGAACAGAACAAACAGATTTTATGGTTATTATTTATCTGTATCATTGAAGGGAGCTTGTTGTTCTATGGCAATAATATAGATAACACCATCGAGGAATTCACCCGCTTGCTGTCACATTCCAGAGACAAATCGATTCGGACCTTTAATCCTTGGGGTTGGCTACGCCTCACATATCACTGTAAGCCACGCGACAAAATGAAATATAAATGCTTATTCATCTGCAGAGGATAAGTATTCTTGGCATGAGTATAAATCTCTTATAAAGTAGGTGAACCGCATAGGTCGTCTTTTCATGATGCAGTTGTTGGTAAAATAGGACACCCTTAGATCACAGACAAAAAGCTTTAGCATTGCCTAAAAGAAATAAGAGGTTTTTCAAATAAAGGATTCTATAATAAATTATTTCACTGTAAGGCTTATTATGAAGAATTTGGATAAAATTCTTTGTATCAAACTTCGTCATAAATGGTATATTAATTAACTCTTTTAGTTTTTTTAAAGCTTTTCGCTATCTGTTTGAATGATTTTAAGCAGTGATTATTTTACCATTTGCAAAATGTTATTCTTGCATAATATACATTTTCCTATTTTGTAAATTTCTTTGATTAATTTGTTATTTTAGTAATCTACAGATCAAAAGAAGGAGTAGTAAAGAAAAGTACGGCCAGAAATATTTTACAGAACAAGGTAAATTGCATTCAAGAACAAGCACCGTTACACTCGTATAATTATGACTTTTAAATTTACATAGTAAGTATTGCTTTGGGTAAGTTTTAGAAATTTTGAAAGCAATTTTAAAAATTGAAAATTTAAGCTCCGTAATTTATTTGGCAACTTATTAAACTTAACTCTATTTTCAATTAATTTGAACAACATATTACGCAAACTATTGCAGAATTCCAAATCTCGAAACAGTTGGACGTGGAAACTTTAGCAAAGAGACATACTTTTCCCTCTTTAAATAAATACAGCTAATTAGTGAAAGATACAATAAATTATTTTTCTCTAATACGAGAGTATCTAAAGAGTTATACAGTGGCTAAACTAAACACACATGCCGAAATGAACAAACAAAGAGAACTGACTATAAACGCCTAGAGCGTTCAATGAAATTTCCGTTAGTATCACAGAACAGGAAAATAAGCTTGAATATATTTTAAATTGTTAAAAATACATGAAATATATAGCATCACTTCTTCTCTAATGATTTCTTTGAGTCGAGTGAAGAGCTCAAATCTGACTTGCAGTATTTTCAATTTCATTTTGATTGTTTTTTCAAAATTGCTGCAAATTGCATTTGATTTCTCATTATGCTTTGTATTTTGTTACAAAAAATTCTAAAACATTTAATCACATAGGTCTGATTTCATAGGAAAAATTAAAATGTGCGCAGGTGTGAGTGTTTGTAACAGCATTAATTTTTCAATTTAGAAAATTACTAAGTGTAATTAGTGTGACATTTAAACATTTGGTTCTTGACACATTAAAAATGGCTAATATTTCAAAGATTATATAGGGAAAGTATCTTTGAAATCCAGAAATTTTATTTTGTCCATCACCTTTGCCCTTTAAGTATTGCCCTTTGAGTTATCCATCAACACTATTTCAAGTCTTATGGCTGTGTCAAAATTTTGTTTCCCAGGGTAATGCCAAGGTGCATGGTGTCACTAATAAGAGCAAGAAACAGCACTTCCGACCCGCCATTGTCTTGTCTTCCGTATATCCGTTTGAAGTTATTTTCGGAAGGCAGCACTTGTTTTCATATTTTTTGGTCGTTGCATCCAAAGTGATGAAGGTCCTCTCCAACGGATGTCATCCTTCACTCGTTGAAGAAGGGAGAATCACGTGGCTTTATTCCTATCTATGTAAAAGAAGAAACTTTTCCTCTGCTTTTATCTCCTCAGTTTACGAGAAGAACATACATTAACCTCAAGAGCAGATAGTGCTATTGTTTGTTTTATGGAACACAGTTCTTATGTTGGGTTAATTTAGAGTCGTGGGGATGCTACTGCATTTTCGTGGGGTAGCTTTTTCATAAAAAATGTCTTCTTATATATATTTATTTCATCAGTAAAATATAAATGTTTTAAGCAGGAGAAATAAAAATTTGTATCAGAACGTAGTTCATCTTCCTGCTAAATATTTCCTATTAATCCTTCTAAACTCGATCCTAACAGTTTATTTCTTCATTTTGCCCTTGTACGTTGTCAGATTAAGCTACTTCGCTTTATTGTTAGAGTAATTTTATTTTTGAAGTGCATTTATCTTGGTCAAATTGGAAGATTCAAGATTTATTCTCTTATGAAGTTCTCTTTATGTTATATTTTATTTAATTAACTCTATATTTTTGCCCATAACATAGTAAGTTCAGCAATCGATTTTAAACACAACTTTGAAATTTCATTTTAATCTTGATTCGGTGAAATAATCTGATTCATGATTAACGCTTTGATTTCCTCATTTAACTAAAACACTTTTGTTAATTATTTAAGAATACACAATGCACCAATTTCTGATATTCAAGCAGAGTCTGGCACACATAATGCTTTTTGCGAAATGTATTTGAAACTGTTTCTTTTTTAAATTCTCTTATCTGGAATTTCGCAGATTTATATAAATTCCCTTCTATGTGCCTTTTCTTAGACTCTAATATGATAAAGTTAAGTTTAAAGTTTCTTATTATTGATACATACATAGTGTATACAAGCATGAGCATTATTAAAATTATATGTTAGAGAATCACTAATAAATAATAAATACTTTAGTCTTTATTCCGATTAGCAAACTGAGTCTGTAGTTTCATCGTTTTAGTGTTCTTTTCCCCTTGTACAGTTGCATCGGCTAATTGTCCTCTAAACGTCTGACTTCTCCTCTACTAAGGTATGGTCCAAGTAATTGAGCGTAACTGATTAGTTGCACAAAGAAATCTGTCTGATGGCTTCATCCTTTCAAGGACAAATTGAGAGGCCTTTTTCAACTTTTGTTTAACAATGATGTATTAGAAAAATCTAAAAATAAAATAACTAAATGAGATAAAACAAAATAAACAAAGATAAACTGATAGACTGCTACTGCCCGATTGCATTCTTAGTTTTTTCCTTGCACAGTGTATGGGATGATTTTCCTTAAAACGTCCACTCTCCCTGAGGGATGAACGATTTCCAGTGCTATTATCTGGATAAAGAAATCTGGCTGATGCCTTTATCCTTTTACGAGGAATTCGAGAAGTGTTTTAGTTTTTTACTTAACAACAGTAATACACGATGCTAAAGTATCCTTTATCTTCAGTACAGATTGAATATGCTGCTTATCTATGAACATTATTTCGATATCTAGATTTCAAATGAAGTAATAAATGTAAGAAATTTTTAACCCTTAGACATACACGCCGTAACTTTTCTAAATAAAATCTTAAGGTGTCAAACATCGTGTTATAATTTTTATCTCGGCTAGTGGTAAAAATATGAATGCATTTTGAAAAACAGTTAAACCACAAAACATTTCTAATATTTTCAATGTGAAAAAGAAACCAGTTTTAAGTGTTTTTATAATTTGATGTTACAATTTTAAAAAGAAACAAAGTTAAGGAAAGTTCCTGTAATAATAAAAATAAGGTGTCTCCAGAATAAATGCCAAGATTTTTTCAATTAAATGTATATTTTCAGAGAGAAAGCCAGAGATAGTATACGTTTAAATTCTGGAAATATTGCGTAAGCTACTGACATTAAATTTTATTAAAATCAAATTAATGTCATATAAATATCACCATTTTGTAAGTAATTTTCGCCTTCCAATGAGCGTACTTTCAAGGTGTAGAGACATTAGGTATTTTTTGAAGCAGGACGAAAAATGAGCAACGCCTTCGCCGGGAATCGAACCACGGACCTCTGAAATACGCACCCAGCCTCTAGACCACAACACCCCGAAGGCATGCCAAGAAGGCGGGAGAAATACCTTATATACCACCCGACTGGGCGACTGGGGTTTTTAGGGGACCAAATCGCCAAATCCTGGGTGAGAAGAATCATCATCCAACACCCTTTTAGTTCACTGTAGAGCCACTGTAGAGACATTAGGTTAATTTTAAAGCAGGAGTGATGAAAAATGAGCAACGCCTTCGCCGAGAATCAAACCTCGGACCTCTAGAATACGCACCCAGCTTGCAGACCACCGCACCATGAAGGCGTGCCAAGAAGGCGGGAGAAATGCCTTATAGTGTAACTAGAAGTACCTCCAGCTGGCAGTTGGAAGATCCATTATTCGAGTCCCGGTAAGGCCAAAGCTGATTTCTCGCCTTTTTTACTTCGGAAAAATTCTAATAACTGTACAGTGGTGCCCGAATAAAAGGTGGTGGATGATAACTGCTCACCCTCTGGGTTTGGCTGACTGGATTTCGTTCCTGTCTTGCCAGTCGCCCTTTTCTTGTATGTGCTCTTGTTTGTAACTGGTTGCACTTCCATCTGGCAGTCGAAAAGTACATGGTTCAAATTCCGATGAAGGCAACTTTAAGGCTTACTAATAGTGCTTCATTTCAGCATTAGGACTTCTGGACATGAATTAACTTTGACCATAAATACACTGAAGGTATCAAAATAGGGAACATTATGGCTCCGAAACAAAGAAAAGTTTGGGTTTCTGTGGAGAACCAACTGCACGCTGAAAATTTGTCACCTCAGGACAAACTTCAGCACGTGTCAAAAACACTGAAGTCTGCGACTGGGGCGAGCACAAAAGTGCCTGACGCTGAGACGGATAGCAATTATTCAAAGAAAGGGAATAATACATTATGCGAAATCGCATTTCAATGCCAGTGCCGCTCAGGCCACCAGTTAATACGCTAAACAGTGTATGCTGCCTTCCAGAAGGTTTGGTAGCCATTCTCTAACGGGACATAACTGTTGTCACCATTGCATATTCTCACTTGCACCAAAAATGTGTAGTCTGGTCGGATGAATAACATTCATATTGATTCTAGCAGACAGATGTATACGTGTTGGGAGGAAACTGCCTGAATATACATCCATCCTGTTAGCAAGATGTGTAAGCAAGAGCTGGCTCTTTCATGATTTGGGATGTAGTCTATTAAGCCTTCTAGTACAGTGAAATCTTGTTAGACAAAAATGGCATGCATATACTTTATTACAAACGATTTACGTCTCCTTATGAACGCGATGAGGATGATTTGCACCAGAAGGAAAATTTGACTTCCCACTGCTAATGGGTGGTAGTGAATTTTCCCATTGAGCATGTGTCTAGGTACTACAATGTCTCCAAGCTCTCCAGAATTAAGCTTCACTAAACACTTGAGAGACATTAATTAGACGTCATCAAATGCTTTTGCAATAGCATCCGTCAATGCTATTGCAAAATCCGTCATCTACATTACAGATACCTAGACTTCCAAACTTCATTGTATCAACGCGTTTCAAGCAACCGCAGTTACCTGAAACGCACGTATGGAGAAGCAAAGCGTAATTACTTCCATTTATGGACTTTAAATGGTTTCTGATAGTAAGAAAACAAATCCGTTTTATATTCAGCTATTTAATGTTCACGTGATTTCATTCACAATAGAGTGTTAGAATAAGGTGGAGTTGGAAAGCTAAAAATAAATTTCTTGCACTCAGCATGTGGTCTATTTTCATTTCTGTAAAATGAACATTAAAGATTTCCGATTTCAGTATATCAATATAACAGTAATTAATTTATTATTTTTCAGCGATACGAATCAAACATTCGGCATGAAATATTTTACGAAAAGTAAACAGATAGTTAAATCAAACCATTATAGCTCCAAATGCTTACGTAATATTGCGATATGCTAAATTGCTTCCCATATCCTTTTTTAACTTTTCAGGCATTCGTTTGCCTATATTTTTACTCATTTATCTTCTAATGATCTAATTTTTTAGTTTCTATACCATTTATTGTAATTACGCAATTTTTAGAACTTCCTTTTTTAATTACGGATAGTATTCAGCGTAAGGTTGAGCATACATTTTCCAAAGCTTTTCATTAAATTTAGTTTTGTGTGTTTTATGTACATAGGGAAACCCAAAATTCTTTTTGAAAAAATGAAGAAAATTAAGTCGGAAAAAACACATATAAGGAAAAGTATTTTAAGCGAGCTAAAAATTATTACAAATCAAGAACTCAACAAATTGTTCTGTTTCTGCAAAAATTATCACTCACTAATGACTATCAGTATCGAGAAAACCAAATTTATTCTATAGGTTTCTGTTACAATAAAGGCCTGTTTACCAGAAATGACAGATTTATACATTATTTTAAAAAATATAAATATATAAATGTATTTAAATGCACTTAAATTGTTGCATAACAAGCTTATACATATTCATTTCTACCTTTAACTTTATAAACGCACTGAAGGTATCAAAATATGGAACATTTCGGTTCCGAAGCAAAGAAAAGTTTGGGTTTCTGTGGAGAACCAACTGCACGCTGAAGATTTGTCACCTCAGGACAAACTCCAGCACGTGTCAAATACACTGACGTCTTTAATAAATAAATAATTCTTTTGGGGTATCCGAAATGGCTTTGTCTAGTTTGGATAAATAATATTCTATTGTATTTCAAACTATAATTTTGTTAATGAATAGGTTTAGTTTTGATATGAGAAACCAACTAGGAACATCGAAAAAGTTTCAATTGTCTGTTTCGGCGAAACGCGTAATGGGGTTAGCTTGATTCGACGTTCAAATAAATGAAATTTCCCTTGAAAAGCCTGTTTGGAAGTCGAATTGGGCTAATTTACCATTTTCCGCTTTCTTTTTAAACCTTTTTAAACTTTTTCTGTTTTTTAATTTTATTTATGTTTTACATGTCTAATGATTTGCTTTTCATGTGTATTAATTTTAAAAACGTTTTAAACCTTTTGGAGCAGCAGCTCTTGGTAACTTTTAGGCGAGCTTTCTACAATTTTTATATTTTACTTATTTTGCAGCATATTGTGCAAGATGTTTGCTAGACCAAAATTGGTTTTTCAAAAATTGTTATTACTGCTTTGCTTGATAAATTATATATATTGATTTTAGCAGCTATAAAAGCGTATTATAACAACGCTTTAGTACTTAAATTAGCTTTGGAATCAAATGAGTAATTGTAAAACATTATTTTGAGGCACTCAAAAAATGAAGATGGTTTCAGCGCAATCGAATTTGTATGAAACATAACCCAAAATACAGTTGTTGCAATTTTCCTGAAAAAGCTCTTAAGGAGCTATAAATGCAGCATGATGTTTAAAGTATACTTGGGCAACAAATAATTTTATTAAAAATGTTTTGTCAAGTTTCATCAGAAAGCTTGTTCTTCGGCAATTAAATATTTCTGGCTTTTCAAGTTCAGCGGGAAAAAAAAAAAAAAAAAAAAAAAAAGAATACAAACTTGAGTAGAAAAAATGAGGCCACGAGATCAGGAACCAGTATGAAAGACATACCTTTCTAAAGTTGTCTCTAGAAACATAAGTTATAGTCGCACGTGTTCCCAGAAAAATTCAAGCCTTACTCTACGTAAAGTCCTACGTGGCCTTCATTCATTTAGATTTCTAAAAGGCTTCCCCCAAGCAAGATAAAAATATAATACTGAAACTTACTTTCAATATACTCACAGAAATGAAAATAAAAAGTATCAACCCCCTCCTTTCTGACGCAGTTTGCGGTTTAGCCATTTTTTCAGCTATAAGTCCGCATCCTGTGAAATTATGGCTGTCTGCCATCTTGCTCGACATAAACATAAATCGCTTTCCGAAAATAGCTTATACGAAAAGAATGCAAAATTTGTGACCAAAACCTTTCAAGCTTCACATGAAATTATTTTTAGTTTTCTTCATACCAAATAAAGACGAAACAATTGGTCTTTTTACTTTAAGGCAGGTAAAAGAAGGTTTAATATTAGAATCTGACCCCTGAAGCGTCTCATGCTGAACCTGGGTAAAATCTTTTAAAAAGGTTACCCTTCCGATAGAAATAGCTGCACCACTCGCGTAAATTCTCGCACTTGGCGAAGAGGAAATGCTCTCAAAAAGCACAATATTTATTTTACTATTTATAAGTCAGCTGTCATCAGAATAAAAGGATCGCATTTTCATATATGCTACAAATAAGGCTTTTCGCACAGTTTCTTTCACTGCTGACTTGGAATAATTTCTATCTAAACTAATTTGCAATGTTTGTTTAGCGTGAAGAAGCACAGTTTCTTGTCCAAATTGAAGACCTGCATTCAGAATTTATATTGCGTGGATTTCATATTATTTTCCTATTATTTCTAACGAGGGCTTATTAAAACTTATTTTTAATAATATAATTCTTCAATGTCTTACTATAACCGCATAACGTTGCGCACAGAACATGTACTCAGGTAAAGAAACATTTACTATAAGAGATGTCATTTTATTAACCTTAAAGTTGATTACAGTCGTCTAATAAAATATAATAGACCATATAGTAAGCTGTGCAACACCTGTAGCGATAAATATTGTGAACTATATAATTTTGTACTGAGTGGTACAAGATTTTAGACTTTTGCATAATATGCTAATTTAGAAAAGTTTCATACAAGCGAAAGTGCTAACTAGCTATTAATTATTCTAGACAAAAATGAGGATTTAAATTTTTCACAGTTATGAATATCGAATAAAATGTTCGAATGTTTATTTTCTTCATGTTTGGAGCTATAAAACATGTTAAAAAAACATGTTAAAAATGCCTGAGCTATAAAACATGTTAAAAATGCCAATCATTAAATAGTTAAAAAACGTTAGATTATTTTCATAATGAAACAAATTTGCATATGTATAGTTAAGGCAAACTTTCATTATATTTTAATAAATACATACTTCCAATGCAGAAGGATTGCTCCTTTGCATTTCAAAATTATTAAAAATCTATAAAAAGCATTACATACATGCATATTTAAACATTAATTAAAGAACTTTTTTGGAAGATGCGTCTCAACAGCGACAGAACGGCTAAAACTGTTATATGTTGGTAGTTCAACTCGAGTTCGATCTCAGGCAGAAGAATTGGCTTCATGGATTTTTTTCCCATGTTTTAAGTGAAATAAAGCGAATTTTCCTTAGAAAAGATTCCTCCCTTTAAGTTGTCCCTTAAAGCTTTATGTGCTTTCTCGTATCTAAATAACCTAACGTAGCTATCTTTTTTAAATGCCTAATTCTGTAATGAAGATGTTAGGTTAGGTTATGTTATTTTAATACGGTGAAGCACACGAGGGCTGTCTGTATAAGGGAAGTGATACCTCGTTCGGAATTTATAAAGGGAAGTTGGTTTATAGTCATGTTACTTATCGGGAAAAACAGTCACGCAACCAGTGTGTTCGCTGGGCCCGAATTCGAATCGAACAACCAGGTTTTAGTAGTCTTAACCACTCGACACTGATGGGGTTCTCATAAAGAAGAAAATTATTATCATTAACGAAAAATATATGCTATGGCTAATTAGTTCAATTGTAGAAACATTAGGAATTTTTTTAAAGCAGAAGAGATGAAAAATGAGCAGTGCCCTCGCCGGGATTCGAACCACGGACCTCTCAAATTTGCGTCGAGCGTGCTGACCATTACACCGCAGAGGCAAGCTAAGAGGGCGGGAGAAATACCTTATATACTCCCCCTTTTAAAGGGCGATTGGGGATTAGGGGACTCAATCGTCAAATCCTGGTGGCGGAGAAACATCATCCACCACCATTTTTAGTTTGGGCGCCACTGTATATACATTAAGAATTTTTCTGAATCAGGAGCAATGTCCTCGATGGGACTCGAACCATGGACCTCTCGAATGCGCGTCGAGAGTGCTGACCACCACACCACGAACGCATGCTAAGAAGGCGGGAGAAATACCTTACACTGTTATCAGAGAAAATTAAATGTTTCACTTCTATTCTTAAAAGAATAACGTAACCTATTCCTTAAAGAAATACGTTAATGTGCCGTATTTTTATTAAAAAATATTGAAGGTTAAAGTGTATTTATTCAATGAAAACAGAAGCTTCTACTAAGAATTTACTCTTCTATCAAGCATTTTAATTTCAAGAAACACAGTAAATAAAAATGCTTTATAGAAAGCAAACAACTATGTTGAATATTTTGAGAAAGGATAGAATACTTTTTTAATACACTGAAACTTCACAGAGGAAAATATCTAAACATTATTCTTGGAATCAGAATATGTTATTAACTAATGCTAGAAACGTTAATAAATATTACGTCTGAAGGGCAAATTTTAAAAAATTGAACTTAATAATATATAGCATATAATGCGTTCTCTTTTGGTTGTTAAACTGCAGTAACAGCTGACATATAATTAGAAAATCAGATCCACCAGCGTTAAAGCCATTGAACACTGGCAGCTTGGTCCAGGGTTCGAATCCCACAAATGGGCTGGTTGCGTGGGTGTTTGCGTGATTTTCCCCCATTTGTAAAGTTTTTGCGGGTCAGTTTTCCTCAGAGAGTGCTCCACGAAGGCATCCCTTCCCTTAGGCAGATATCCTTCGAGTGCTTTGACATAATTAAAATAAAACTAGTTAGAAATTCCCCTACTGCTTACCTTATTAACTAAAATGTTGGTGTTTGCAATCTGTGATTATCTAGTTTACTCTGGCTTAATGCAATATTTTTAACTTATGTTTCTCTTTAGTTATAAGGAATAATATTAATATTTATACTTTGCTATTTATTAGCTAATTCAGAAATTTCAGTTTTATTTTATTATTAATCACGAGGTTTTGATATCAAGAAAATGGTATATTATAGCTTTCTCAGACAGCATTATTTGTCCTTAAACGTGTACAAGAAAGCAATATATTATGACTTTCTCAGCCAACATTACTTTTTCTTAAAAAGTGTATCTCTTCTACTTCAGTGTGGCGAATATTCTAAGAAGCTTGTTATTTATCTCAATATTTATCATTATTATTTAAGCAGCGATTGCAAGTTTAGACTCTTTTTGATATTGTTATTCATATTTTGTTATTACCTATTTATTTTCATTAATATTTTCAGGATTTTCTAGTGAGATTAAACTAAGTTGCTGCGTTTTATTGCAGTCATTTTGTAGAAACATTAGGTTATTTCGAAGCAGGAGAGACGACAAATGAGCAATGCCCTCGCCAGAACTCGAACCACGGACCTCTCGAACACGCCCCGAGAGTGTTGACCATTGCCTCACGAAGGCATGCTAAGAAGGCGGGAGAAATACCTTATAACACCACGAAGGCAGGCAGAAATGGTATGTGGTTTTTCTCATCTGTAACGCGTATATGAAGCAGTTTCCCTTAGAAAATTCTCCCCGAATGCATCCCTTTCCTCAGGCAGATAACCCTAGTGTTCTTTGCCGTAGGAAACTAAACGCCTTTATATACTGTAAGGCTTGTTTGAGTGAGGCCGGTGCCATATGCGTTGTCTTTCACGAGATAGATACCATTTTGAATATTTGTCCTATTCTCCTAAAATATCTTATGATGTTCTTCATTGTCATATGGTTATGATTTTCTGTAATATATCTATACCATTCTAATCTTGTAATAAAGGATTTGGGTTATCATCCTACCCATAAAAAATAAACCCATTACGAAAGGACTTCAATTTTTATACTCAAAAATCTTTCGGCCATAGCTGTAATGTATCCCTGGTTTTAAGAACGCGTATTAACAGCAAGAGAAGTGCATAAAATCGGAAATTCGTAAAGGGGAATGGTATTAAAAAACTATAAAATTTTCAAGCCAAGACGACTGTCTGTAAAAACGTGCAGTTCTTAAAACTGGAGATTCACCCGGAAAACACAGTCCCCTATGATACCCATTGCAGGAGAAAGCAGAGTCTCTTTAATCAGATCCACAGAACGCATTCCTGTCAAACTAGCAAACGTAGCGTCTGAGTTATTTTCTCAGCTTGAGTTGATCGACCTGTATATCAAATCGCATAACTGAAGCAAAGTTATCATTCATTGTGGAGAAATATACAAAGCGTGGATATGATTCTTACACCAGTGCAATGTTTTGGTAAAGTCGTTGGACTCGGAGGTGGTGGAATTTGCATAGTCCGTGTGAGGAAAAGAGAGTTCTAACTTTAGAATGGAATATTAATATTTCCCTCGTTCTGGATGTGAGTAAAGAGCCACATGGCTCTGGTCCAGGATCTTTTTCCCTTCTGTGATGTCACTTCTTGATCCTCTGTGATATTGAAATGGCTGCAAGGAAAGAGGATCTTGCCCTTTCTACGTGGGAAGAAAGATTTCTTGCGCGGGATAGGATAGCTGTTAGCTGTCTGTTTACAAATTATTTAGTTCCCTGCTTCTTGCGATATAATAGTATACATCAGAGCAAGTATCGTTGTTATCTCAAGGGGAAAAGAAAACTTTTGGCAAAGTATAATTAAATGTTTAGCTAAGCCAAAAATAATGACACCCATTTTTGCCTACACTCAAAGGACACGCTGCTTATTTTTTATGGACAAATACTGCGGAATAAATTCAAGTTTACACCCACCCAAAGCAAGATAAGAAACAAGATATATTTTACAATGCAACAGAAGTAACAAAAGAGGTGTAGCTATCAAAATACTGAATTTCTGAAAGAGGGTTTTTGAAAAGAACTCTCTCATTTTGGACGCACATCTTCCTTTGAGGTGAGGCATGCATTTCCTAAATTTTACGATAGCTAATTTCCTGGTTAAGATTTCTGGTTACTTAATTGTCTAACACAAACATTTAGTTTGACAAAGATATGCTTAAGTTTAGCAAAGCCCACTGGTCTACCTGACCAGAAAGGGTACTCTTCACAGAAAGCATTAGTTTTTTTATTTAGGCACGTGGTTACATTCGAAGAGAATCACGAAAACATTCATGTAGCTACCCTGTTTCTTCTCCGTATATTGTCCCCTATTTTATTACAGAAGCCAGGGCTGAACAAGTTTTCGTGATTTTTCAACATTCAGTATAACACATCGGCCACTGATGGACATAGTTAACATTGACACTAATAGAAGGGTATTTTAACTTAGCTCTCAAGCTAGAATTAAAAATAAACGCCACATCAAAAAATATACTTCTCAAGGTTAAATTTAACATTTTAAAGCCATGATAAAAGGGCCGCCATATTTTTAGCTAAAGTATAAATAAAGAAAATCATTAACTTAATTAGAATGAAAAAAATGCCTGAAACTTTTTATAAGTCTTTTTAAACTACGTGGTTGTGTTCTATCTAAGTAATCCAATGAATGCTGATTTCATAATATATAGTACTTTTGTTTAGTTCTTTCCTTAAAAGGAAAATTTGAAGTTACTTATGTCCTAAATGTGATGCATTGTGATTATTTTAAGACCGTAATTAATGTTATTTTTGCTTCAGAAGTTAAAAGCTGTAAGCTTCCCTGTTAAATGAAACGGCTTTTTGAAACGCTATCCAGTACATGTGGGCTGTTATATTATTATTCAAACATTTTTCACTCTTTTTGGGAACATAAGCGTGAATATTACAAAATACATGATAGTAATTACCTTGCGTAGCGAGTGTATAAATATAAAGCTTTCTTGTATGGATCGCATAGATAAATAACAGAGCTTGAAGTTTAAATAGTATTAAAATTGTCTCCTTTTATTATATTTAAAGACAGTCTGCGTTGAAACAAGTTACAGCACTGAGAGAATTAATTATACCTTGATTACTACGTGTCTTAAAAAAAGAAATTCCTTCCCCATCTAGTGTAACTAAGGTATTATTCCTTGATTAGTACGTGTCATAAAAAAGAAGTTCCTTCCCATCTAATGTAATTAAGGTTAAGAAAAAGAACTATTTTGTAGACAAGTAAATTTGATTGCCAAATGTAAAACAAAATTCTTAATTTTTTGCATCACTTACGGTCAAAAGTTGATAACAAATATTTAGATTACTTAGATTCAATTTTTTGGTTAAGATACTAAACTTTCCACCTATACCTTCATTTATTACTCATTTGCGTTTCAGTTATTTTATGTGTTTCTTTTCCACAAACCCTGACCTCCAAAACTCTTTTTAAAGGCCCACCGACTAGCTGTTAGTAGATCAAAATACCATTACACACATAAGAAAAGTGGTCAGATTGTTCTATTTTAACAATTCCTGCACGTGTTACCAGCATGACTAGAGGAGGGGGGAAAGAAGACGAAAAAAATCGTATGTTCGGCAGACTGAACGCCTCGTTTTGAAAGGCTCCGTAGGCGAGTTCTATGTAACACCTGTTCTAATGACGAGCCAAAATTACATTTCCGCTACTGGAACTCAAACTCATCCAGTTCCACATTGTTTTAACCCGTTAGTTTCAGAAGAATGCCAAGTTTCATCCTTGTCGTCAAGGTAACAGCTGACGTAATCAAAATGGCGACGGCACACTATAATTATCCCTCCGGATCCAATTTTAGAAAGCGATGTATAAAAACAAAGCCGTATCTGACTCAAGGTGTCTGAAATAAGTAAGTCCATTTTCGTTTTTGTTATTTCCATAGCTGCATAAGAAAAGTCTGGCACGAGGCCTCCAGCGTAGTTAGGAATGGAGAAAGGTATTCCTGTACATGCTTTTAAGATTTATTATGTTACGTCTTGAGGATTTATAAACTTTATTGCTTTGTATACAAAATGTTAACGAAGAAATGGAGCCTTATAAACGACCTGGCGAGGCATACATAATTCCTACACATACTTTTAAGATTTAGTACGTTACATCTTGAGATCATATAAATTCTACTGCTTCATATACAGGGTATCAACGACATACTTTTAGATTTATTATTAAGGTCTTGAGATCTTATAAACCTTACTGCTGTTTGTACAAAGTATCAGCTAGGAAATGAAACCTTTTAAACCACCTGGCAGGCTATACATAATAATAAAAAAGAAGTTCTGTTTTCTGCGATGCATATTATTTTCGCGCCCATCTACTTCGAAGAGAATAATTGACAAATAATTGATAATAGAAAGTAAAAGACCTAAGCCAAAAAATTTAGTTCCCTTTGCAAAGGTCTCAAACTGTTTTCCGAATAAACTGAACTCATAAAATTTAGAATGCATTGAAGCAAAGTTATCTCCCTGTTTTAAATATGCATCTGAAGAACCAAAACATTTTGAAAATTCTTACATTATTTTATTCCGAAGTATTAAAAAGAGACAGTGAAAAAGAAGAAGGTGATTATTGCTAGACATTCTGAGAACTAGACTGAATTATGCCGAAAAATATAGCAGCTTTCTGTCCGCGAAAAATGTAGTCTTCATGAAGGATTTTTTTAAGGGGAACTCTCCTGTTTTTCCGTTAAACATGAGCAAAAATGCGAAAAATTCATGCAGCCTTCCGTTCAACAGAGCTCGGGACAAACAACTTGTATTTACTGTTTCATACACTTAAGAAAAAAGAGCTGATTTGTTAATAATTTGAAAAGAATAACTGAAAATCTAAAAGAAAATGCAACTAATATGAATATTTAGAAATCAAAAGCTGATCTTGTTTCCGAAAATTTTCAGTTTATACGCCTGAATAAATATTTGGGTTTTAAGGAAATTCCCTTGAAAGAAAATTATTTTTGGATGCCTAGCACTTTACCTTACACAAAAATTATACAGTTGTTTCAAGCTTACGTTACCATTTTTATATCTGAGTTACTATCAAAAGAGTTAATATATCAAAAAATAAGTCTAGCATGCTTATTTGAGGAGCTTTGTTAAATTTAATTCAATATTTTAAAAAGAAAGCAAGGAAATTAAAACTAACTCAAGTCATCTAGATCAAACAATTTTATTCTTATTAATTCAACTCACTCAGTTTTGAAAAGATGCTCTTCTATTTGTCATATAAACGCTTAAAATTTCTTTAAATTGTTCGAAAGTATAAATGAATTTTTCCTCTTAGAATATCTAACATATGATTTAATTGGAAAAATAGCTGATAAAACTGCTTTCGTGTTTTGTGCCATTAGAGTTTAGGCCATTTAATGTTCTTAATAACCTTTCGCCTATTTTATTTTCCCTTTCCTATAGAGTGCAATTTTCGATGTCTTGCAGGAACAAGAGGGTATTAAAATGCAGGTTTTAAATGGAGCTTAGCATGACTATTATGTATTATGAAAGGAAACAGGAATTGACTTTTCTGAAACTTTGATAGCGTATGAATTTTAATATTTGTTATTCTGAAATTGCAATAATAAATTCTCATAATTAAAAGGACTTAACTATATGTCAGAAGAAAAGTTTTTGTTCCGCCCAGACTAATATTCAGATGAAAAGGAACTTCGTGGGTAATACGTCAAATATTTTGCTGCATATTGTCAAGCAAGACAGTTTGGTCCAGAAATTGCAGTGAAGAAAAGAAGACGAAAATTATAATGGAAAGCCTAATAGACAGGCAGTAGCACTAATTGGCAGGGAAGGAGAAACACTAATAAAGGATAAACATGTAGCATTATTTGAAGAATGCAGTTGCCGATTAGATCGATAACAGGTGTATCCGATCATTTACTCCGTCTCAGCAGTGGTTGCAGTTGACAGTTGAGAAATGGCTATCAAAATGGGATCAGAGATTTGTTTCTGATCTCTGATCAGATGCTGTTTCTGATTGAAAAACACTTACTCCACTATAGATTCTAGCATCTCGTACTACTTCCTCTGACAAAACAACTGCAATGGAAAAAAAGAGCATGCTCTTGTGGCGTTATATGATGCAGGTATTGCGCCAGTTGATCAAAACGAAATGCATCCGACCCCAGTAATTGCTGCATGAGAAAATTGAGAAATGAGCTCATCAAAAAAGGAATAGAAAGTTGCTGTACTTTTTTTGACTCGTGAGTTTTGATACCTCATGCTCTTTCCGCAGACAAAAACCGCACCATATTCACAGTTCCTGTTTTGATGAGTTCATTTCCCAATTTTCACCTGCAATAACTGCTTGGATGAAGAAAGCAGTTGGATACGTACTTTTTCGATAAACGGATGCAACCGTAGCGTCGTTTGGCAACAAATGCTTATGTTTGTCGTTTGACTGTAACTAAGAAACTGTTGTCCCTTATGATAGCTAACAGCAGGAAGATCCGTGGTTCAGTTCCTGGCGAGATCATAGTTCATTCTTCACATTTCCCCATCTTTAAAACTAACATAATCTTAACAGGGTTAACATTAATATATTTTTGATATTTTCAAGAGTCTATTTACTGTTTTAAAAATTTTGTGCTTTATATCAGGCTCTAACTGAAAAATGTATAAGCTATTTTTGCAGGTTCAGCAAAGAAACATTATTAATGGTAATTGGGATTTTTTTTAATTTCGCAAAGAGAAGTATAAATTTCAATACTAATCATTTCTCACAGGGATTTCATACCTTTTTACACTTCCAACAAATTGTCATAACCTTATGTCATTTACAAGTTCACAGTTAGAGACCTTAGAATTTTTCCCGTTAAAGTGTTTCAGAACGACAAGAATCTACAACAAATCTTGCTTTTAGTGTTTATACATTTCACTTTTAACTAAACTCCCTGTATTATAACTGGTGAGAAAGACATTAATCCAAGCCAATACACTATTTATCTTTACCAATACATGTATTTTGAGAAAGGATAAGATGTTTTGTCTAAGGAAATAAGTAAAAACTTCTGTACGAGAGCTTAATTTGCCAAAGTTTGAGCATTTTTCTCATGAAGAAGTCCACTCTGAGGTTTATTAAAGTCCACTCTGAGGGTAAAGAATTTTCCAATTTTCACATTATGAATTTTCGAATGAAAAGTCTTTTAAGCTATTAGTTTCTTAGGCTATTAACAGTGTTTCCATCATGGTGTTCAACTTTCGCGGACACCTTGGATATCAATAATTCTCAACTTTTTATATACCATCCCCTTTTCCATCACATGTCAGAATACTAACTCCCCCCCCCACCCCTAAGATTTTTCTGATTCAAGCGGTATATCCCAACTATATGTCAAGCAGAAAACTTTTTATTCTAGTATACTATAAAGGTATCTAGTATACTTTTTTTAATGTAAAATCAACTTAAAATTGATTTTACATAAGAAATGTATGGATATACATTTGTTAGTACATAGACTACTACTATATTTAATAACTATAAATAAATAAACATTTCTTTGAATTCCTCTGCGTTTACATGAGGCTTATATTTAAGCTTTTCAACCGTTTTGGGTCATCTTGTGGGTCATCATTTGGTCTTTTCATCAGTTTCACATTTCGATTTCAACCACATCCATCTTTTGCATTTAGATTTTTGTTATAGTTTATGCTACCAATATGAGAGGGGAAATCCCCAACTAAACCACGAAATCTCCTGTTTGAAAACCCACGTTGTACAGTGTATGCAATATAAATGTATGCAAAAAATCAATGCAATTTAATGGATTATAAAATATGATTGAAAAGAAAGAACTATAACTTTCTTTTGCTACTAATTTCGTTTAAGTAGAACCGAAAGCGTAACTGAAACTTGGACTATTAATGGACGGAATTAACGAAGTTACTAATGTCTACCATTTACTCATTGCAGTGTAGCTATAAAGTTACTGCGCGTTCAACTGAAATACAAACATTGACAGACTTCATCCAAAGTTTCTGATTAAACTTAGTTTCCACCTTCTGCTTCTGTTCCATTTCCAAACTGCTCCGTGTATTTTTAATCTGAAACACAGTTCCGTTTGTGATCGGGATTCACAAAGATTGCAATTTTTCACGACCCCTCGAAAACTCGAGTAGCTCGCTCCTCTTTCTCTCTCTCCATCCTTTGCAAGATTCAGATCGTTTCACACCCTACTTGATTCTCCTTTTTTCCTTTCTTATGCATATAAATAGAGGCTAAATAATATGTATACAAAGTTAGCTTACAGAGTCCTGCCGTTGTGAATCATAACGCTTTGCACAAAAGGAAAAAGAATCAAAGGTGGTGTTTGATAGACTAGGTTGTTGGAGACTATGAAAAGCAATCCGTGGAAACATTGAAGACGCATCAGAAAAGCTCGCCGACGACGCTAGAGCGAAAATTTACACTCGGCGAGTGTCGAAGCGACGGCGATTTCTGAAAGCGGAAGCCCGGGAGCGGAAGATCAAAGAGGCCGACAGGACAAATATCATTCCGAACTGCCTGTTAGTCCCCGGCACATCCAATCGCCTTTCTCAATGCGTTATTGTGTTCGTTTAGGTGATGATGAAAAGGGGAAGGAATTGTTATCCATCCTCCCACCACTTTTTTCATAGCTATTCCCGCTTTTATTTTATGCTTCTGCCGCTTTCATCTCTTCTTTTCTCGATTTCTTTGAGTCTTCTCCTCGCTTCAATAGACCGAATTCATTTACAAATTGTTTTTAAACAGTCGCTTAATACAATAGTGGAACAGTGAAATTTCATAAGTTCTTTCAGAGGGAACACCGAAGCTTTAAATTTAAAAAAAGTCTCTTTAATGGCTAATTTTATCATCACGTCAAGAAAATCTACGTCTGAAGTGTTTTTGATTGTGGTTTCTGGTATACTTGCATAGATTCTATTGAAGACACATGCGTGTATCTAAAGAGAGCCTAGGAATAAGTAAGTACAATAGGTTGTATTGTAGGCTATCTTCCTGCATCATAAAGCCTCTCTAAAACATTTATCTTTATCCACAACCTGTTGCCTTTAAAAACGTCTGGTGGCTAATTACATGGCGCAAAGAATGGTCTCTATCTTGAACTCTAAAAAAATAACAGTTTGAGTACGAATGAAATGAATGATAATGTGTAAGAAATGTCATACGTTCGTCTCATCTATCCCAGTGTTGTAGTTGCCAGCACTTCCGGCACACATTTGGAAGTTCCCTGCTTCGATTCCTGGCTAGAGTTTTCGTAACTGACTTTCTTTTAAAATTCTTGCTCAAGAAAGGGCTATCCCACAAATACACTAACATAACATTCCTCGTGCTTTTTCAAAGAGTCAGATGACTAGTTGCAAACATGCAATGACAGCTCAATTCTTTTAATTTTAAAAAAGCAAGTAGTTTTAGTAAAAGTGAAATGAAATACTCCAATATAAAAACTCCGCGTGTTTTTTATATTCTGAATAAAACATAAGCAGGATTAATCTAGATTCAGTATATAAAATGAAATGAAATACTCCTATATAAAGTTCCGCTTGTTTTTCATATGCTGAATAAAACAGGCAGGATTAATCTAGATTTAGTATACACAGGTACAAATTAAAGCAGCATAAAAATTTAGGCCAGAATTTTTTTTAGTAATCAGAAGTTAAACAAATCCAATTTGTTATAACATTCCTTTAATTTTGTTTCGCGGTAAACAGGATGAAATTGTTCTCATTTTGCGCATTTAATAGTTACTTTATTGATTTACAAACGCTAGAGGATTGTTTATACTCTGCTTGAGTACTTTGGTCTCATTGCATATTACATAAATTTGTGCATTTTGGAGGTCACATGTGCCCAGGTACAAGATAGAAGTATACAGAAATTCTCAGGGTCATGACGCTTATCGTTTAAGGTATGGTAAAATTATTTATTGTTAATATTATTCCGATTATGGCAAGACGAGCGTGAGGACTGTTTACCTATAGAAGCGAAGCATTTGCAGAAGGAATTATTAGTTATTTGAACAAACGCTGGCTCGTATTCGTGCTGCGCATGGGGAAAACCGCTAAAACTCCCATGCAACTTGCCCGTTCTCTGAGTTTTGAACTCAGATTGAACTAGCAATGTTCAACGAGTTTACCAAGCGGCCGCTGTTGAATAAAAATTTATTATTAATGATGGATTGGGCAATGCAAAATGACTGGATAATTGTTAAAGGATTCAATTACTTCTTTATACGAATATTGAATATTAGAGCTAAATATTGATAAATTATGATACCGCCAGAAGATTTTCGTTAAGGTAATATTCCGATTATCTATTCAAAATATTTGGAATTTGTGAAAAATTTAACATTTTGAATATCTTGCATCAGATCAGTTCGGAATTTCTTTACACAAAGAGAGAACCCGAAATAATACCTTCTAAGGTATTTTCTCCCTCCTTACCGCGTGCCTCGTGGTGTAAATGGATAGCACGTCCGGTTGGCAATCAGAAGTTCCGGTGTTCGAATCCCGGAGAAGATATTGCCCATTTTTCGCAGCTTCTGCAAAGCATTAAAATATGTTATGAAATTATAAATAATAGAACACAAACGCATCCTACTTTTCTACGTTTTATGTATATTAAGGTGTATGGATATCGCATACTGAACATTTATTATAAAAACAGCTTCAATTGCACACCTAGCTTATATAATATGTAATAATTTGCTCTAGCAAATTAAATGCTGAAGTACAGTTATCTTTGCATTGTGTCAGTCTCTTCTTTTGCATACTTAAATGCCATTTATGAATTTAAATTCTGTACACTTATGTATGTACTCTATGTCTAGAATGTAAATAAAAACGTAAAAGGGTATCAAAGACCTTTTAATTAATAACCCAATTAGTTGAACAGAAGGCACTCCTGGGTGTTTACAAAACCAGCCAGCATTATGGCGTAAACTCAAAAATAAGGAATTCAAATTATAATTAAACCTAAGTCTTGTTAACTAAAGGCAATGAAGAAATATTTAAATCTCAAGTTGGCTCAAACCTACACCGGCGTGACAGCACTATTAGCCAGTTTAAAACAACGTTGTAGACAGAATGCTATCGTAGAATTTCGACTAGTAACCTAGCCTACAGCAGGCGGAACACGCTCTGATTAATCTCAAACTCTCACTTAAATACATGCAAGCAAAAATTTGCATTCTGGCTGGAAAACGGGAAGGGCGAATTGACAGTATAGTTTCTGAACATAAAACAACTGTTTAATTTATATAAATGCCTTTCATATCAAATATAGTGTTTCTACCAGTTTCTTGTTGTTTGTAAAGTATAAGATTAATTTAATACGCACTGATATTTCCCCTATCTAGTTGCTTAATCTTAAGACCTAATTGTACAGTTTTTTTTTCCAGAAACACGATACCTAATACCCAGTACACAGTATACTTAAATAAACTATAATACATTGCAATACACTTTTAAATACCCTATTGGGCTGAAAATACACTTTTTTAATACTTTTAATTACCCTCTTGATCTGTAAATACACTTTTAAATACGATATCGGGTTATTAAAATCCCAGTAGGGCTTTTAAATGTACTGTGTATAGTAGAAAATAAAAGATTACATTCTAAAAAATATTAAAACATTTTTTATTTTTTTTTTTTTTTTTGTTTCTTACTGAGAGAAAATAGGAATTAGATGCACACAAATCAATTGAAAGGATATTTGGTATATTTCTTAAAAACCCTCGCTTCTCACGTACTTTTCTAACGTAATTTTTTTTTCTAAATGACGTGTTTATTCAAACTGGAGCCTTGAGTTTTAGGAACTGCTGTTCTAGAAAATACCCTTAAGAGCTCCATCAAAAATCTTCAACAGATCCGTAGAAAGCTCTCTAGCATGAGTTGCATCTACAGTCTTTTTAATGAATGTTATTATTTCATGTGATAATAGGCATTAAGGTGGTGGGAAAAGGTTTTAAGGTGGTGTTTCCACATTATTAAATCGAATGTCACACACATTTAGGGAAAATTGAAGATCACATGGATTCTCCAGAAAAAAGTCTGCGAATTTGGAAGAAATTTAGCACCGGATCATTGTTTTTCGAGGAGCAAAAATATCTTACTTTGTAGGCCGAAAGCATTTTCAATTAAATGAGAGAAATAAAAGTAAACAAATGATAGGAAAACGAAAACAACAATTATGCATTATTAATCGAGCAAAACATATGTTGAAGGAATCAGAATTTTGAGATTTTAAAAACTTTGTTACTTATAATTTATAAAAAAAAAAAAAAAAAAAAAAAAAAAGATTTCTTTAAATGGTGAAAAATCTTTTGATGGAAAAGTGTTCTTCAGTCGGAGAAGTAAATGTTTTGAAGCCTTACACATTCACAAAAATTGGATTTAATCAATGATTTGAATTCCAATCCCTTACTTCCCACAGTTTAAAAAACACTATTCTCACATATTTGGCTCCTTTGGTTTGATAGCGTTACTATCTCGAAAACGGTACGAGATAGGATAAGAAAGTAAATTGTAAAGTTGTAGAGCATCATCTATTTAGCACGAAACGACATTTCGTGGACATGAATTCTAAAACCAAAATGCTGGAAACGCATATTTGTTTCTTTGGCGTTTCCGAAACAGACATCACGAAACTTGAACAAAAAGAGAAAAGATTATCTTTCGGACGTAAAACGAGCCCTCATCGCGGCATACTGCTATCACCTGTAATTCACAGTCGAGAGAACTATGGTTCAAACTCCATGGGGTGTAGCTTTGTATTGATTGTCTTTACAAATAGAGAAGACATTGTGCAGATTGTACACAATCGTGTCGCAAAACGCATTAACTCAACGCAGCTTGAGCTTGGTGTGCTAAATTTGTGCATTATGCAAATAGTGTATGAAACGTCACACCTGTTCACCTGAGACAGCTATAAAAGACAGCTCTACTCGAGACTGACTGTTGAGGCTCATGGTCATGGAGCAATTTTCAAAATTGATTATTGTAAGATAGTTCTACTTTACGGTGAAAGCGGGCGCAAGGCACGATCGGCAGAGCGGTTGTATCGGCAATATTTTCCCGCAGGATCCTTCTGAGAAAATCATCTTACAGGTTGTGAAACCTTTAAGGGTGGTAGTCTAAGTGACTATAGTCGACTTCCATTCGGCAGACCGACTAAGAGAGGAACTGGAAGAGGGCAACCGGAAGATATATTATCATACGCCCTCACATATCCGAACAGCAGCACAAGAGACTTAAGTGAAAACTGTGACCTCTCAAAAAGTCGCGTTTGGTAAATCTAACCGAATTAGGTGCTCATCCATACCGGCCAAAGCCTAATCAGGCATTACTGAACGGAGATGCCGGGAGACGTTTCGCATGGTGCAACTTCGTCATGAGCCCTACAAAAGTCCAATCAACATTCTTGGCAAATATAATGTGGACGGATGAGGCATGCTTTTCGCGAAATGAAATGTACAATAGGCGTAACACCCATTAGTGGGCACTGGAAAATCCGCTATGTTCTGCCTACGTTCGATATCAAATATGGTTTTCCATTAATGTGTGGTGTATAATTTACAGTAACAGGCTAATCAGCGCAATATTTTACCAGGATATGTTAACGACTGCACGATACTTACAACTTCTGCAAGACGTAATACCCGATTTTGTTGAGACCCTGGCGTTACTTCAACTCCGGAATGGATAGTTCCAACATGACGACGCATCTGCTCAAACATTACTCTCGAAGCAGTACCTGATGGAATTCAAAGAACGAATAATCGGCTAATGGTGATTTTGAAGAGTGGCATCCACGTTCACCTGACCTTATCCAATGGACTTTTCCCTGTGGGAATACCTCAGAGAGCATATGTATGCGACCCCTCCGCAAACTTTGCATCACCTTCAACGACGTATTACAGATGCTTGTGCAAACCCACTATGCTAAAACGTATGAAACATGAAGTTTTATCAAGGGTCCAGATGTGCACTTCAACTGACGGAGAGATGTTTGAACATCGAACACAAAGGTATCTTGTGATAACTAGCTTCTAAGATCGTTTCGTCACGTCACAGTGTAGGAAATCGCGAACGAACAAATGCGACTTTCAAACGCTCTGTTCTGAATATTCATGTCCAGGAGGTGTTTTATCATTCTATCTCGATAATGCTCTACAACTCGCATTTCACGTTTTCCTCCTATATCGTACCGTTTTCGAGATAGGAACGTTAACTCTGTCGTTTTCCTCCACCAGGTGACACTGTAAGCGGTCTTATCAAGTAGCGCATAGCCACTTTACTATGACTAGACACCTTTCTTATGACTATAGCTGCTGCCGTTTGACAATTAAAACTGTGAAATCGGACTTTATTAGGCACCCTGTATATATATATAGAGAGAGAGAGAGAGAGAAGTAGTCAACGAGTTGAGAAGAATGTACGCTAGTACTAAAAGAATAAATTAGCGCAAATTGCTGCTAAATTTTAATTGAAGTTTAAAAGTAATGTTAGATCTAAATCATCAGAAAGTATATAACGAGATTAAGGTGAATTAAATGTAAGAGTATTCCAGATTAATCGGAGTCATAACCCTTTCGGATATTAAGATATTCGGATAACAGGTCTGTCTTTTTTCTACAGCGAAAATATTATTTTTCTGTAATCCAAGAGGGAGGGGCTTTTATTTTTTCGTTTATGGTATTTTATTTCAAGAAATACTATCCAATGACAAAACAAAATATTTTTATTTCCTTAAAACAAAACACAAAATACACTTTTCTCCACGCTTTACTGAATTTCTCTTCTATGTATATCTATGTCTCTCATTATTCTTCCAAATATCATCTTATTTTCTCAAGACAGTAGTTTATATATTAAAGTACGTCGAAGAGAAGAAAACTTTGGCTCCATTCAAATCCATTAACGTAACTACCTTTCTTTTACACTTACGTAAATTCTTAATTATTTAGGTAGAAGTGTGGCTATAAAAGCAGCCGCAATTTAAGGTTGAATTTTAGCTAATAATAAATTTCATAATCGAGTTTTCCTATCAGTGGTGAAATGAATAAAACCACTGAACTCTAGTGAGTAGTTCTGGGTTCTGCATTTGAACTGAACGGATTATGTATATGAATTCCATAGTTTTTCTCGTATAAAAACTAGTCTTCCAGGACTATTTTTGAAACGGATGTCCAGTAAGGCAACTCACCTAAGATAAGTATTCTTCGAGTATAGTAAGCTAGTATAGTACAGTAAGCTAACTTATAAGTTACAGTGCTTTTGTTTCACTTATTAACATACTAGAATTTAGAAAACAATAATTTCATTATTGTATGTGTGTTGTATTTGGAAAAAAAAATTTTTTTTGAATATTTACTTAATATCTGTTAAAAATACTGAATATTATTAATTTGAAACCGCTAATGATATGTTAAATTAATACTTATATTTAATAGAATAACGTATATTTTTTATGTTTTATTAAAAAAATTGCACCTTTATAAATTAATGTGTTTTCTTAGATCGCTTTCTTGGCAGAATGCTAAGTTTTCTCATTAATGTATTTCTGATTCTTTCCTTTAGAAACTGGTAAATAATAAATATAAATGATTTAATATCAGGGAAACAAAGCATATCATAGACTGCAACAAGTCCAATCATGAAAATCCACAGTTTTGCAGTTCTCCTACACCCCCTTTGACTCAAACTCTCCAGAGGATTGAAACCTTAGAAGTTATATGAGAGCAAACACCTTCACATCCAATCTCGTTCAGTTTCGTACTCCGGCACCGCGAACAGAGATTGTGCAGGTCCAGTCGAATGGGGAGGGAGGAAATGATATGCAAACATGCTTTCAGTATAAAAGACTGGAGCTGTTTTGTCGCCGCTGACACAGGCGTTAAGTCAGCCGCGGCATTAATACAGAGGTGGCTATGCAGAGTCGGTGCCTAGTGAAGCGTGAAGCTGCAAAGCCACTGGCGTGCGCCACATAAAGCTTCGCCAATATTTATGTAATAATTAGACTCTGTGCTTCAAAAGCACGAAAAAGGTATGGTTTTTTTTTTTTTAGAGGTAGTAAGTTAGCGAGGCAGCAATCTGATAGTAAGTTAATTTATCATTAGATTTCAGTTGTAGGTAGTCTCTGGTTATTACTATAAGGCCCGGGCTTAGGATCTTAGGACTGAAGAGGCCTCCAAGCCTTTATATACTTGTTCATTTTCATTTAATTTAAGGCGTTTATTGTTTTCGAGGTAGCAAAGTTTATTTATCATTAGATTTCAGTTAGTCTCTGATTATGACCTAGGCCTACAAGGCCCGGGTCTGGGATCTTAGGCTTCAAGAGGTCTCCAAGCCCTCCTATACTTCTTCATTTAATTCAAGACATTGATTTTTCCCTTTTAAACATATAATGGAAAATGGTAGTTTGAGGGCTTCTAAAAAGCGCTGCTCCTAGAGGTCCACGTGGTTCTCAATCCAGCCCTAATTGCAGGCTCAGTGTAACAGCTCCTGCGCTGAGCCACTGATACTCGATTTTTGAATACATATATCTTTTAGCTAAATGCAGTAATTAAAACAGCATGCCTTTAAAAAGAAATCTTTTAACTAATAAGCAGTTATTGCAATAGCAAAAAAATTAAATTCCTTAATTATAATCGCTACGAAGCGACTTAATTTTTTTTCTTTTAAACTGGGCTTCTCTGTAGATTATCAGCTTTCGGTCTTAGAACAGCAAGCAAAATTTTAGCACTTGCTGACTGCGTATACTGCTGACTGCGCTAACTGACTTGTTTGCGAAACTTATCCTTAGAAGTCATTATTAACCAATTGCCCATCCTCATACGTCGATATCTATTTTCTGGAGAACAATATCTCCATTTTGCACACTGATTTTCAATTAATATCGGTAGCGAAATAAGAAGACGAGGGAAAACATGTGCTGGGTTAGAGCGTAATACTAGTTTTAAAAATAAGATATACTATGTGCAGCGATTCATAAAATGCATGAAAAGGTAGATTTTTAAATTAAAAAAATTCAGGGAAAAATATTATTCTTTACGCATCCGTTTTGTATAAGTATGTGAATTCATATTAATCACAAATCAAACAGTTTTTTATATATAATCGTTGCATTACATTAACATTATTGCTATTATTTATACTACAGAAAATAATTTCACGCGTTTTTGGCTGTCTATCATAGGATAAAGCAATAACTGTAAGTTGTTTCGTTTTGTGGGCAGAGTAAAAATTCTAAACATCCAGATTAATTAGAAACACAGTTCTCCGGACATTCGGAAATTTACTGTCATTTTGTCTCTTTTGCCAAAAATTTGCTACATTTTAGTATAACAAATATGAAAGATTTTTATTTTTTATTGCTTATTCTATTTTATTTCATCAAAGAGTATGCATTTAATGTAAAGCAAAAATATTTTTACATCTGCGAAAATAATACAAAATATACCTTTTGGGATGAAATCACATTTTATTTTCCCTATGCACAAAAAAATAATCTGTAAAGCAGTGAAATATTTTTTTTTACTTATGTCGGCCTTGCTAAGCTAAATGTAAAAACGTAAGTAACAAATTTATTAGCTATGAAAAATGTCTCACTTTATCATCAAGAATAAAAAACTGCAAGGAAAGAAATAAAGCGAAGTACTGCAAGGCTAAAAGAAAATACCTGACTATAGTTAAAAACTACATACTGCAAGGCAAATTTCCTAGCGTGCTGAAGATATCGGCATTACGTCATCACCTTTGCTGAATCTATTTTCAGTAAAGTAGCCGTTATTACGGATACGGAGCCGTTATTACGGATGATTGACGGAGCAAACAAACAACAGTAAGTCTTTCTTTAATTGCATAACTGCTTTTCCTTTATTGTTTACATGCCGTATTTGCCTATGACAGTAGACCAATATCTACATTACTCAGATTTTAAAATACCCACTGTGCTGTATCTTTATGTAAATTTTACTATATTACTTTTAGATTATGAAATGAACAAAAATAAATAAACAAAGATGGTAAAATAAATCTTAGTTTTTTACTTAGCAAGAAATGCAAGCAATCCGTGTAACTGGAATCCGGGAAAATGTAGTTCTGCTATATTTAATTGGATTTTTTATTTAAGAAACTCTGTTTATTTAATACTATATTAAAACCTCTCATTAACTGTAATATTATTCTGGCATCTGCATTCATGATGATTAAACAAACAAACAAAACAAAACAAAAAAAAAAACAAAAAAAAAAAAAAGAGAGAGAGAGAGAGAGAGAGAAAAGGGAAAAAAGGAAGGAAGAGAATTAAGTGATAAGAAATTAGGTAAAATATTTCCATTTTTTCACCGGCATAAATGCCTGGAAGCATCATTTGGGCCATTAACAGGCTGCTGCAGGTGAAAAAAAAATTCAAAAAGGAAAAGTTCTGTAACCTTGATCGGCTTTTACTGTTACGTTTTTATTATCAGTAATGAATAAAACGCGTAACATTGTAATATCTAATCGTTGCTTTTATTTTTATATCTTTATTAACCTTGGTAAAAGAACAAGCTTTAAGTCCTTGACTTCTCTGCCTTTGTCATTTAAAACTGGATTCGTAAAATTCTACAATAATAGTAATAAAATCAACAAATATATTTGTAATTTTAACTCTTATTCCATTAATCATGAGTTCACCTCTTTGCTTTTTAGAAGGCGTAATTTTTACAAATGCGACAATTCATAATTTTAAATCTGATGAATAAAGTCCATTTTATTTTTGTTTCATAAACATAAATTGAATGAAACGAACTTGATTGTCATAAAATTAATATTTGTAGTAAACGAACTTCAAACATAAATTTTGCATCTGTAATTAATGGATCTCCTGTCGTAAGATCACTATCTATAATTAATGGAACTTAAATAATGCGATTAACTTAGCATTTATAATTAGTGGATTTCTTATCACAAAATTAATATTGGATAGGTTTACCTTCATTATTCAGTGACTGATTATATCATAGATTGCAGAATCGTTTTAGGAACAGAAACATAACAAAAGAAACCTATTACACATTTTTATTTTAATTGCAGTGCGATTATAATTCGCATAGTCAAGCTTAAATTCATCCAGTTTCTTTACAGTGTGTTTTTAGTAAAAATTATAAAATTTTAAATTAGGATATTAAATAACAATTGAGGCATAAAATGCATTTTTTACCTGCCCGAATCATTAAATAATAATTAGGACAAAAAGAATTCAGCGTTTGGTTTCGGTGTGAGGGGTTCAGTATATCGTATCAAACTACTTGAATAAGAGTTAAACATTTTAAGATCTTCAAAAGTCTTTAAAAACCTTATTTCTTGTTTGTTATTCTTTTTCCCCTTTTATTTCGCTCAAAGATGACACTACAAATATTGTTTCCTATTGTTTATTTATTTTTATTTCATTTACTTTTATGCGATAGAATTCTTTTAAAATGGTACAGAATGATTTTGCTTCTTGACGGAGAAAGAAAGTGTCAAATTCCTGCGAAATTTCACTCAATTACACTAATATCAATCCAAGTACGAATTTTCCTAATCTTATTGATTTCAGATCTGAGAGATAGCTCACTGTGAGCTTTGTGGCTGGAGAACAAGCACCACCTTGCAGCAATCCATCGGTAGCTGCTGTATTTCATATTTATTGAAGTAAAACCGAATAAAGGATGAAATGAGCTACTTATAAATGACGTTACCCTGTGACTCATCGTAACTCTCGCATATATTCAGACAACAGTGTTGAAACTTCAGAAAAATTTAGGTTACTTCTTTTGAAATCCATCACTTAGATTTTCGTATTTTATAAAGGTGCGAGGCAAATCAAAGTTTCCTTAAGCTAAATTGGGGTTTAATTTTTCTATAAGTACGCTACAGGTAATTATTTTTTAACACATTCTTTCCTGAGAAAAGTAGTAATTTTTCGCGTCAACCCTGTTGAGAAGAGTCGAACTCGAGCGCTTCCATCCCCCAGAACTCTGATGTTGACAATATGAGCATAAATCTTTGATGACAAAAATCGCTGCTTTGAAATGTTGGCCGTTGCTGAATGAAACGACTGGTAAATAATTAACATCTATACTTATCATGGCATTGTAATCAGACACTATTTTGTGTTTGTTGTAACGGTAACGTACTCGGAGAGTTAATGATCACCCAGGCGTTATTTCTTGAAAAACCGTCCGAATAACGGCGGCTGCCGAGGTCTACATCTGTTGCTTTTCGTATTGGAAAACCCATTAGGGAAATTCAGGAACACTTCCTTTTCCTTTGGGGTCTGTTCGAAATTTTATTTTCTTTTTATTTTCGAACTTTTTCTCTTGCTTTGGGGGAGAGAAACTTGAGTACAAATCGTTCTGTCAGAAATCATAGTGAATACCCGATATTTCAGACCTGTAACGTTATTTCTTCACATGTTTTTCCGCATTAAAAGTAGGCGTTTCACCTGCTCTACTTTTTGTGTGCATGGTTCTCCAGAATCATTAATAATATAACCATTTCTCTGACTTCACTACGAAGCAAGTGACAGTTTCATTTTCTCCAAACTTCTCGCCACCCCTATATAACGTCGTCTAATGTACTAATGTTTAATGTCTTTGTGAGGTGGTGGTAACAATTTTCGTCCATTCGCCTTAAGTATACTAAAGAGTGAAATGTAATTTTTCTACTTCTCTTTTTCATCAGAAGATTTGAGAAGTGGATATTTTCAGCCTAAAATTCACATCGTTCGATAGCATGCAAGTATTCCTTAAATGTATCAATCATTGGAGAAAGCTGTGTATCGTAGAGTATAGGCATGTAAATCTGAGCCAAGAAAGTTCTTCAAAGTTTTACTAGAAATTTTTGAGCCATTCAATCATCGACGTCAGGTACTAGTGTAATATGAAGTCGAGACATATGAATGTGGGCAATAGAAGGCATAAATAATGCTACGCATCAAATTTTGAACTTAATAAAAATTTTGTTCCTCTCACGCAATTTGAAAAGAGGTAAAACCACATAAATAAAAACATAAATCTGTGCAACTTTTCTATGTCTGCTTGCATAGTTTTTACACGTATGTAACTAATGAAGAAAATCCTTTGTAGAAGGAATTTAATTAACGTCGTAACGGTTTCAGGATGCATCAGAAGATTTAAAACGTTCAGTAAATGGCAAATATTCCTTCTTATCCGTATTGCGCATGGAGCAAAAAGTTTTTTTTTGGGGGGGGGCCTAAACAAAAAGCTTTTTGGGGGGGCTTGATAGAGTATGACAGAGTACACCAGGGCTATCTGCCAAAGGGAAGGGATGCTTTCGCGGAGGACTTTCTAAAGGAATGAGTCTTCTATATAAAGGAAATCTAAAGGAATGAGTCTTCTAAAGGAATGAGTCACTTCTATGAGGTGTTTTCTTCTTTCTAAAGGAAACTGGCTCGTACACATGGGAAAAACCACGAAAAAGCCAATGCAGCCAGGCCGTTTGCCCGGAATCAATTACCAGGTCAGAATTACCAGTGTTCAGCAGCTTTACCATCTATCACTGGTGGGCTGCTAAGCAAAAAAGGAAAGAATATACACTGCTGACCATTAAAATTGCAACACTACGAAGGATTGATCTGACAAACTTCAAAATCACGTGAAAGGAAGAAGTTGTTGGGATATGCAAACGATTAGTATTTCAGCGTATTTAGATGACGCACTAGGAGAAACGACATCTGAAGCACTGCATAAAAGAAAAGTTTTGTAGTGGAATTTTCATTCAAAAAGTGCTTTGTAAGGTTTGCGTTTGCTCCGAATATCGTGTTATGCCTCGAATAAGAAGAGGAAATGCTTATCAACAAGTTTCGAAATTCAATACAGGCAGGATCGTAGCCTATAGAAAGTGTAAATCATCGTTCCGTAATATCGCCGGTCGCACTGCTCGACATCCAACCACTGTCATGCGAATATGTAGTCAAAGGATTGCTGAGGGTCATACTGAACGACATGCAGGATCTCAGCGCCCTCCCTTGACTAACGCCAGAGAGGACAGACATATTGTGAGGTCAGCCCTGTAAATCTATACGACTACATCACGGACCTGTTGGACCTCAGGAAATGGGCATGTTTCCAGCACGCCCAATATTAGCTCATAAGGTGCGTCGACGTTTACAAGCAGTGTGAACTATCAGCAGGTTGATCATCACTTCGGCTTCACTTGACAATGCAAAATAGAGAGAGACGGCGACTCTGGTGCACCAAATGACAAAGCTGGGTACGGGAGGGGCACAATGTCGTCTTTTCAAACGAGTCTCGTTCTACATGTAGTATTCTGATGGCCGTATACGTGTCTGGAGTGTCCCAGGAGACCGCATGTCGCCTGCTTGCATTCCATATCCGCATAGGAACCCTGCACGTGGTGTGATTGTTTGAACAGCCACTGGGTACACGGCACGCATATCTCTAGTTCGGATCGACTGTAATTTGAATGCTGATGGGTACATTTCTGACATCTTACGTCCAGTGGTTGTGCCCTATCTTCGAGGTCCCCAAACGCCATGTTCCAACAAGATAATGCAAGACCACACGTTGCACGCTGTCTTCTGACCTTCCTCGATACACAGGGTATTTGATTGCTGCCCTGCCTGTGCGATCTTCAGATCTGTCACTCATTGAAAACTTCTGGTCATAGGTTGCTGAGAGACTGACCCGCACCCTCTCTCCAGCTAATACGGTTGATGAAGTGGGGCATAGATTTGAAGCAGCATGGAATGTGTTGCCCATTTCTGTCATTCAAGCCCAGTTTGACTCCATTCCTAATGGGGTAAGGGACGTTTTAGCTGCCAAGGGTGGCAGTTGTTTCTACTAAACTCGCATCCCTGTAAACCTCCAAAATACTTACAAATTTAATCATTTTGTGTTCACGCCAAACTGTTTACGTGCAATCAATATATTTTTTTGTATTTTTATAATTGTATCATCATAGTATTGCAAATTTAATGGCCAGCAGTGTAATATCATTCTGTCACTCCGGGGAAATTACCGAGAAACGAATGTTAGTTCAGTAGCTGAATTTGTAGACCGCATGCCTTTTAAAAGCTCAATAATTATCGAGGTCCAATCCTGTAGAAACGTCACAGTGTAATTTTGTGCAAGTTCCCGAGTTTACCAATATATGTGATCTTCTTCTCCTTGTCTTTATGTTTAATAAATAGGTATAAAGGATATATTGCTCCTTTCTTGCACATTCCATTTTGCCTGGGATTTTGAAGAAAACTTATATAAAGCTCATCTGTATGTCAAAGCACAACGAAAGGTGTACATTCCTTTAGAATCATCTACAAGTTCATTACTCATGTAAATGAAGAAGTCATAGTAACTCTTTGACACTTAACTCTATAAGAATACTGTTTAGAACATTTAATATTCTAGTAACGTTCACAGATGTCGTGGATGATGAACTTACTCCTGATAATGAGGTGTACCATTATTTCAGTAAACATAGTTCAGTAAATAGAAAACTTTTGTATTTTAGAAGCTTAGCTCAGTAATGAATAATTTTGAAATTAATCTCTTTCCATTTTGCATTTATATATAGCCATTATAGTATGAAAGGAGTATTGAATGAAACTAAAGGAGAATAAAATCGATATGTTTTTCTCAAAACCAAGACCTCTAGCTGATTGGATATCTTTCTCACATATGTAAGTTGAATTTTTATTTGACCCATTGCTTAGAACAAAAGCATATGAAAAACTAAGAGATTTCATACATATAAAGGAAACAACTTTTAGGTAAGTAAAACCTCTGTTGATGAATATTCCGCTTTAGAGAACATCCCGACTTAACAAACAGTTCCTAAATCACCAGACTCTGAAAGTTAGGCATCAGAACCCATTGCTCCCTTTTAAGTATCCACCTACGGGTGTTATACTGTATTTATTAAATTTAAATATACATACAAAAATCTATGGTGAATAAAAATAGTGCTTATTCTGTTAAATGCTTATTCCTTTAACTGCTACTTAGTTTAAAAAATATCGAATTATTAAATGATGGAAAAAGGAAAACCAGAGTTCAGTTATACATTACTTTTCGCGACGAAGAGAGACATTTAACGCTGTATATTTTCCCTTAAAAATGAAATCTTTAATTAATATGCAAATAGTTTTAAAAATAGAATGATATTTAATTTTATCTTAAGAAGTAGTCATAATCTTATTTGAATTATTAATACTTTGAACTAGTTGCCATTTTCTTTAATTTACACCAGGTGTATTTTGAACCGACGATACAGTTTTATTCAACGCACAATTTCTTAAACACAGTTTACACTGGTTAAACTTTTCTGAAATACAGTAGTGGAAATCTATTAAGTTCTTTTACAGCAATTTTAATTATACATTTAATTAAACCGAGCAAAATTGATTAACTCAGTTTTTGCAAATTTCTTTGAGACAGATTTATCATATCAAAGGATATAGCAATGAAAGCAAAAACATGAAATAAAACCATGTCCATAACATTCAATAACTTAAAAATTATGTTCGGACGCCATTCTAGAGTCATTAGATTTGCCAAAACAGAAACATCAAAAATGTGCTATGCCCTCGCCGGAACTCGAACTTCAAACCTTCTGATTGTTAGCAGGACGTGCTTTTCAATCAAACCACAGAGATATGAAGTAAGGAGGGAGATAAGGCTGTACAGACATTACGTTATTTGGAGCAGGAGATGTGAAAAATGAACAGTGCCTTCGCGGGACTCGAACCTGGACCTCTCGAATACGCTCTGACTGTGCTACTGTTACACCACGAAGACATGCAGAAAGGAGGGAGAAAATACCTTATAAAGCTTACGAAAGTATCGAGAACAAATATAAATTTGACATCGTATAAACTTTAAGCATCCCGTTTAAACAGCCTTTTATTTACATTAAACTGCTTACTTGAAATCAGCAACGAATATTGGGAGAAATCTTTTAGGTTTCTATCCCACTCATTGTGATGACGTCATGTGAGCTTGGATTGTTGGCAGTAAACCATTACAAATCACAGTTTAAGCAATTGCTGCTGATGCAATAAGCTCTTATGTGCAAAAATCATCTGTAGAACATGAAACATAAATGCTTAAAAACGTTAAACAGTGTAATATTCAATAACAATTTCGGTTATGAAGGCATTTCAAGGTCGTAATAGCCCTCCTTTCATCTACGATAGTAACATGCGCAACAGTGTTACGATAGTGACAGAGAGGATTGGAACATTTTAATAAATTATAAGACTCGATCATCGTCCACAGCAGTCATTACAGAGGTTACGAGGAAAGCTAGGAGGAAAAAGAATGGCCTTGAACTGCCTATTCAAAAACAACAAATTACTGAATACCACGATTTGCAGCTAATTTTAATTTTCCCCTCTCATTTACAAATTTATATTTATCTGCGGTACATTTCATCAGATATAATATATTTGTAAAACATTAATTTGTTCTTCATCTTACAAATAATGTGCTCTTAAAATATTTCGTTATCCTACTTGTTATATGATTCTATTCTTCATTTTACAAATAATATCATTTTAAGCAAAATAAAATGCCAGGGCTCTGCAACACCGATTTTAGATCATATTAAGAACAAGCGAAAATTTAGCCCATTTTCAATCAACGAATTACTACAGCAGTTTTTATTCATCATTTTAAATGCTTACTGTAAATGAACTCTGTGATCTCATTTTATTTAAAAACGCAGTACAAATATAAGGAAAATATCAGATTTTATCTTAATTATAGTTATAGACTTTTATGCTAATTATCTAATTATCTTATGATTATGAACTATACTATCAATTGCATTTTTCGTTAGCTCTCACCAGAATGTAAATGAGAAAAGTGTATTTAAGAATAGAGTTCTGCCAAAGACGCTGACTGTAGTATTATTTCCTAGCCCAGCTCTGCGACTTAACGTTATGTGGTGTTAGTCTTTCAGCTAGCTGAATTTCTCACCTGGTTAGTTTGAGCCAACGCCTGTTAGGCATTTGCACTGCAATCTCCGGCATCAAATGTATTTTGAATTTTATGTTCACGATTACGTTAATTGAAATCCTGCAAGTTGCGTAAATTTAAATTGTAAACAGAAGACATATAATCTATTCAGTTTCAAACCTTCTCTGTTGTTATTTTCACAGACAGAGCAAAAGCATAAGAAAACAAAGCAAAAGCATTTCTTTCCATCTATCTTAATAGGACTCAAGAATTTAAGTTAATTAAGAAGTGAAACATTACACTTTGCGCCAAATATTTAATAAAATAATACTACCCGTGGAGAGACAGAGCTATGTTTCGTTTGGCTCCACAGGCTGTTGAAACAACGGTAACAAAAGTAGAGGGGTAATTGAGAAATTGAGAATGACATCGAAATTGAGGAGTTAATTTCCCTTACTCAGCTTCGTTCGAAACAAATTTTGTTTTTCGAAATAATTATTACCACCCGACTGAGGGATTAGTAATAGGAAGCCCTCTCAATCCTATTCTCACTGATATCTGTATACATTATTATGAATCCAAATTATATGAAATGTTAAACTTCCCTATGGTTCCGTTACGTTGGCGATACTTTTACTTTGTTTGGCGGTAATGAAGAAGATTTAAATGAAGTTCTCTCAATAATGAATATCCTTGAACTTGCTTTTTAGTTCACTTCCGAAGTTGAGATATCCAAGTCCATTCCGTTCCTCAACATCTTGGTCACACGAAATACATATAATTTTAGTACTACTGTTTACCGTAAACGTTTAACTGTTTGACCTCCACCACACTTGAAATCCTGCCATCCGACTGAGCTAAAGTTAACATCCTTTTATTCTTCCGTTTTCTGAGCACTCCAAGTTTGTTCGTCCAAGTCAAGTTAAGATCAAGAATTAAACTACTTAAAAGCATTTACCACCAATGCTACCGACAGAGGATTTTTCACCAAGCAATCAAACATTCTGATCTTAACACAATAAAAAGCAGTCTGTCGTTTTAGGAGATAGCAAGAATTCGACAGTCATTCCTTTCTTTCCTAATGTTAGCTATAAAATTGTGTACAAATTTTATTTGACTTGCGTGTCGTTTTTTTTTTTTTTTTTTTTTTTTTTTTTCATCTACCAATAAAATTCTCAGTTCCATACTCAGTTTCCATACCCATTCCGGACATGAACTCCTGAGGTAATCTTTGACGGTGTGGTTTACAATACATTGGTGAAACTAACAGAGCCTTGGAAGTTTGCACTAAGGAGCATGCATATGTTAGGAAGAAAGAAACGCATAAATCAACTGTCACCCATCATTGTTGGTAAAAGAATCATATTTTCCCTTTTTCTGCCTGCAAAATTATTAAAAAAATGTCTTCCGTTGGCAAACTAGATTTTCTAGAGGTATTCCACGCTCTCAAAACTCTTTCAGTTCTAGTTAATGATTCAAATTCCAATCCGAATTTACCCTCTTAAAATATTATTTCAGAGTTTTTTTTTTTTTTCATCAAGAGATGTCGCCAGTAGCTGTCTTTTCGTTTTTCGGTGTAACTTTCTCGGATTTTCGAGCCTATTGTTTACATTGATATCGCGTGAGCACAGGTTTCTCTTTCATGATTTTCACTCTTGCAGTTGAAGAAAAAGGTTATGTAAGTTAGGTAGGTACAAGTGCAAGGGCCACCTGTTATTTATCCAGTCAAAATTTCTTAACTAGTACAGAAAATTTTTATAAATTTCCTCTGATTCCTGTTGCTTGATCTCTCTAGTAAGGTTTTTTCGGCGTGTTATTTTTATTTTAATTCTGACGTATTTTTTTATCTACTTAGTGATGTCACCGTAGTGATAGAAGTCGCAGAAACAAAGACAGAATTATTTTTTAGGTCCCAAAGTGGGCTAACTGAATAACGATAAGTGTCAGTGCTGATTATTATTAATTTAAACAAAAGCTAAAATTAATTAATAATGCCTAATGAATATGAATTAATAATGTCTAGAAATAATTATTGCTCATGTTTCGAAGAAAAACCCAAGACACCGGAAAAGGAAGGTGCGTTCCCCAAGTTGAAATGTTCCTACGAACATGGAGGCTGGAAGGCAACTACGACGGAAGAATTCAGCAGCCCCAGCCAGAGTTACATAGAATGTCAAGGCCGCCAGAACCACCAAAGAGCAGCAGAATCAGAGATCGGGTAAGGAAAAGAAAGCGGTAATGGGTAAGAAAAAGAAACACCAGAAAATAGAGAAAATAAGAGTAAACAAAGTATGTTGACTAAATATCGAAAGATTTCCTGGAAAAAAATGAGGTACTGCCGTAACTCGAAGCAGACCTGCAGGGAAAACAAAAAATAATTTACTTTATTACTGATTAAAGTGAAAACTTCAGTTATTATTAAATTGTTGTTAATATTGGTTTTACTTCTAGAGAAGGTTTATGTTGTTGTTGTGACTAATCTCGCTTGTCTGAAATCAGAGCAAGCCCACGAAATTCATTGAGGCAAGGAGGCAAGTTCGCTCCTGTGGTTGGCAAGAGCCTTGGACAGCATACAGGTGACAGTACTACTTTATTCAATCCCCCCCCCCAATTTTGAAGAAGAGCACCTCGGGGGGAGGGGACAGGTCTCTCACCCTTATTCCCCTATCACAAACCTCTCGAGAGAACTTTCGGCTCGCCGCATATTTAGAATGCAAACATGCCGCTCAGATATTATACATTTACAATAGGCCTTCTCCGGGATTCGAACCAGTGCTCTTCGGTACTGCAGTCAGAGTCGCTAATCATTATCCCGATTGGGCGGCGAGAGCGTTTATAAACTGTTCATTATTGCTGAACAATTTTTACTACTTTCTAAAATTTATTTTTGTGTGTAAAACGCTTATATCTTTTGTTAGGGTGTAAACATTCACAAAATTTTGTTGTAAAATTAAAATAATAGCAACTATTGTAAGTGTATTCTTTCTGCTAAATCTGAAACAGAGTAAATGTAATGCAAATAATAAATTTCAAGTAGCTTGAAAATTTGCTGTGTATATATCAAGAATTTCAAGTTATTGTAAATGAAAATGTGCTAATGCTACGGTACCAAGAGCTAGTGTATTATAAGTGCAAAAATATTAAGAAGTTAGTGGTATGTTTTCCGATAAACATTATGCTTAATTTCAAACTAAGTTTAGACCATTAGGCAGAGATGTTGAAATGGGGTGCCTTTGATGTGTCTAAGAAACAAACCTTGTAGGAATTGGAACAGGAGGTAAAATTTGTTTTGATAACAACAAAAGTGTGTCTTTTGTGAGTGGATCACTCAACGCAAAGCCGGAGAACAAGGAAAAGAGTTAAAGGGTACGGAAAGCAAATGATGGATGTAAAAGGTTTTTCATTTGTTTACATACTTGGGGTGATCAAAAGAACCTTGTTTAAACTACTTTCCCTTCCAGAAGTCTAGAAGAAAGTGACAGCCAAGATAAACTTCCAGAAGCAAAAGATCTTTGTAGCGAGTAACTTCTATTGTAATTCTATTTCGCTTAGATCGAGCTAGTTGTCGTGAAAGTGGTCCTCAAGATTTAGTTTAGAATATAAAATTCTTCACGAAAGTCATTTAAACCTTCGTTTTCGAATAGTTTAAAATTCTGTTGAAGGCACCTGTAGAGTTTTATGCTAATTAACCCATTATCTAATGATTTTGAAGCAATCTATAAATTCTGCTTTCTATTATCTCTCACCAGGAAGTAAATGAGATACGTGTGTTTAAGAATAGAGTTCTTGGAAGTTAGACAGAGAGTATGGGCAGCGACGCTGACCGTAGTATTATTTCCTGGCTTGACTCTGCGACTTAATGTTAGCTGATGTTAGTCTTTCCGCTAGCTGAATCATTCGCGTGGTTAGCTAAAACCTGAGCCAATGCTTGTTAGACTTTCGCATTGTAATCTCTAGCATCAAAAATTAGTTTGGATTTTATGTTCATTTTTATGTTATCTGTAATCTCCCCCCTCCACTGTTGATGAACAGCACCCAAGAAAAGACGGGTCCGATGGTCTCCCGCCCCTCTTCCCCTACCACTAGCCTTTCGAGAGAACATTAGCTCACCGCATATTTTAAGTGTCTCCATGCCACACAGACATTATAAATTTACAAACATCCATGCCTTCTCCGGGATTCGAACTCGGGCCTTTGGATACGATAATCAGAGTCACTAACCACTATCCTAGTTAGGCGGCGGTTGTGACTGTAGCTTACTTAATTCAAGTAAATCAACTGTTTAATTATTCAATACGTTATTGTAAATACAAGTAGGCGTCACAGGCAATGAATAGGTTTCTAAAATTTTACTCGCTGCATGAGTTTTCGCTGTTTGTTATACTAGCAATGAATTTTGTATACAGCATATCTTGCTTTTAAGTTAAATCACGTATATTACGATTTGGAAATTGCCAGCTTCTGTTATTTGAAAATGAAATCAGAAACAAGGCATTGCTTTTCTGAAACTGGCTGATGTAGTTCAGCGATTCTTAACATTCGTATGAAATTGTATTAAAATGGATATATGTTCAACAGTAGCATTCTAAGCGTCATGAACATACATCAGTAGTTTTGAAAAAATTTTCACCCTCACTCAAAAATCCTTTATTTTAGGCTCTGAATTTCATTTGTGTGAAACAATCTTTCATCTTGGACTATGAATCCGTATTTGAGGTCCTAAAAATCCTTCACTACAATCTATGAAGCGTAGTGTTGAGTGTTCGCATACAGTTCAACCCAGCGAGCGTTTTGTCTGCATGAGTAAGGCAGCCCACTGCACGCGCCTAGTGTTAAACTATTCTGTAGTGAAAGGGTTAAACTGGTTTCTTATAACTGATATTTAATATGTGCTTCTGTAGCCATCTAGTGAAAAGAAATGGAACTACGATATTCGTACGCATGATATGGAACTGAACTGCGCGATGTGAATCTGATTCTCAGTTTCGCATCAAGAAATAGTTAATGACTTCTAAAAAGTGAAATCTGCTATATGTGTAAAGTTTTTATGCCAAGTTCTTCTAAAGTTGAATTCATTAATTTCAGTTCCCTTAGATTAATTAATACGTATATTTTTTAATGAAAGACAAAAATGAAACTTGTAATTTTATTCACACGTTGTCTTATTTATTGCGAGAATTATATGACTCAGATAGCCTATTATTTTAGAATATAACAAAAATTGACATAAATGATAATATCTACATTCTTGTACATGAATATGCATCTAAAAATGTTTATTTAACTGAAACTTTTTGCTTTAAGTGGATTCCGAATCACTGTAAATGTATACACTCACTAACTGGGATTCGAGTATAACCTGAACTTCGTATAAACTAGCATTAAACCCTATACCATCTAAAAAGTATATTTGTATCATTACTAAATTCAAGGAAAAATTATACTTCGAAACATTCTGAAAGTATCAAAATGCAATACGTGAAACACAATTAAATTATCACAAATCAGCTTTGTATATTTTGCTCGTAAAGTACTTTACTAATGCTGATTTTTCAAATTTACTTTCGTAAGCATTTTAAAATTAGCAGAAAGAAATCGATATCAAGCTGTCCCAGTTACAAAAACAAAACTGATGTCAAACTGTCATGTTAATTTTCTAAGCAAATACTCAGCAAGGAGTGTCGCCTTGCAAAGGAAAACAGAATGAAGTAAGCCACTCCAAGATGTAAAAATCTCCATAGATCCTTGGATACATTTTTGGATATTAATTATGTGGACTTTTTTTTTTTTTATATACAGATGTAAAATATCGGTGTCTTTACGGAAAAATGAGTGATGCCAACATAAATGGTTATAAAAAGAAACAAAGTTCTTTATCTATTTTAGTGCCATGATCTTCCACATCTATTTTTGCCTCTAATATTTACTTTTGAGTCTAAATTTAGATGTTTACGAGGTGTATATGCGGTGACATTTCATCACAGTTACAAATACTCGTTGGTTCTTCTGTTTAGTTCATATTTCTTTTTCCTGGCCACATTTCCATTTTATAGCAACTTTTGTGCAATTTCTCAAAAATTTGCAATAGCAAAAGTTCATTTACATTGGAGACTAGTATATGAAAGAGGAACATCTACGAGATAAATACTGTGCTTGTCTTTAGAATTTCCGTGATAGTTTTAGCCGTAAGAATGTTTTAATTATGGAGAAATGAAAATGTTCTTGTTTTAAAGTGAATCTTTGAAATTTGAATATTCTCTTCCCCTTGAATTTTCTTAATTTTCGATTTAAAAATTGAGGTTATAACTTATTTAAAAATCCTTCACTGCATTATTATTACCATAAATAATAATAATGTGTGAAGGACTAATAATCATAAAAATAAATTATCACTTATTTTTATGATTATTAGTTTCAGCTTATAGTCAGTTTTCCATTGTTATTCACTTCCATTTTAATCACAGCATTTCTGTTATTTTCTAAAACGTATTAACTCTTTGCGGCACAGTGTGTCCGGTCTGGACACACCTAAAAATTTCCTTCTGTACGCACAGAAAAATTGAATGAAAAAGGATTTATAGGTTACTATAGGTTACTCTGAACCTTCTTTATTTATAGTAGATGACAGCTCAACACAAACCAGTCCATATATTTTAGCCCTGTTTAGTTTTTTAAGACTCTCATTTTTCAAAAAAATCTTCCAGATTTTTTTTAGGGTATAAAAGGAATTGTTTGAAAAATATTTCTATGTTATATTTTGGCTGTATGCTAATCTCCTTATTCTATATTAGTTTTAAAATTTTACCTTGAAATCTTGCCTAAAATGAAACGGCGAACCTTGGGTGTGCCCAGACCGGGCTCACCTATAATCTAGGACAACTGAGAGTCTGTATTCTTTGTTTCTCCGCATCTCATCGGTCAGTTCATTGACAACAATCGTTTCAGCACTCTTTTCGAAGCTCTATTCAATCAGTGCGCCCATTTTGGGCATACCCACAGAATTAAAACGGTAAGTGCTATCTTCACAAAATTTTACTCGTGTACTCCTCTAGGGCTAATTAGATTGCCTACCCTTTTTTTTAAATCAAAACTCCGACTTTAAAATGTAGCGTGCCGGAAAGGGTTAAAAAGAGTTTACTTTAATTAGGCCTCACCAATGGCCAAATGCTTAAGATTGCTTTGATTGACCAGAGTTAGATCCCAGACGAATGGGAGATTAAGATTAGTTTTCTCCATGCGTAAACTCAATATGAAACAGTTTCCATTAGAAAGTCCTCCATGAAGACATCCCTATCCTCAAACAAATATCCTGTGAGTGCCTTGCCATATTCAAATAACCTAATCTAACTTAGTGTTACGAAACATATTTACCAAATTCTTCACGAAAAACATTAGGGATAATTTTGGGAACTATAAGCTCTTTAGCGTGTCACACCATGTTTCGTCACGTATTTTTCTCCAAGTTGTTTCAGCTCCAAGTTCTGAAAATTTAAAAAGTATTCCCGCACTTTTCTCTTTCCTCAATGCGTTTAGAGAATGAGCCTCCATAAATTTAAAAAATGGATTTGTCCGTGTAGTGATTGCTTTCGTTTGACTAACAAACTAAAAGCATCACATACTACTTGCGAAGGTCACGCCGAACATTTCACTTCTATCTCTTAAACTTTATGCCAGCCTAATACAAAAACCGAACCGAAGTAAGCATGAACTGACATTCAATCTACGATTTCTTTCAGTCAACTGCACATTCACTTTCTCTAATTATATGTAGGTGATTTGAAAGGGCGAGATTCAAGTTACAGGAAGTAGGTTTTTAAATGTAGGTTTTATTTAAAGAAATAATTATTGTGATAATAACGTGTAGTTTACTCCTGATTACTTGTCATCCAATATTTCTTATTATATCCGCAAAATTACATTATTCACATAATTTTCCTCCCTCTCGATTTTCGAACTATAAAATTAGTAAGGAAAGGCGAAATCTACGAGGAAATACCGTATTTGGCAAGCACGGACATATTTCTCCAGAGACTGTTTGTATGTCTTCTCAGCTTATGATTACAAAATCAGCCAAAATATGTCTTAAGATTAAATGTCTTAAATAAAATTAAAATAATGTCTTAAGATTAAATCAGCTGTCACAACGTCCCACAACTGAATACTTACGGGAAGTACTCCATGGTTGCATGTTCCCTGATGGCTGAGCTATCTTTGAAAGACTTTCGATTACACATGAGAGAGAGAAGTTTTTGAAATACAAATAGTTAGTATTCTGCGTGATGGATACTTTTTAATAATAATCTTTTTAGAAAAATTTCCAGTTAGAAGCAGCATTAAGTTAAGCAGATTTTCTAATAAAGCAGGTTTTCTAGCAAAGAAGTAAGAATTTTAGCAACCGTACGCAACGTTTTGTTTAATGCAGTCATTAATGTTTATTGACCTCTGTATTAGCTCTAACGAGCTTTGTGTCCATCGTATTTTTTTTTCGAGTTTAATATACAGTATTTCATCTCATATTTTCCCCGTTTTCCAAACTAATTTTATGACTCGAAAATCGAGAGGAGAAAATTATTCGAGTAATTTAATTTCCGAAGAACGCGGTTATCATAAAAGCATAACAAATGAAGATAAGTTACCGATAAACTACTGGTAACTATCACAATATTATTCCTTTAAAAGAAACCTACATTCCAAATAAGGATACATCGTAATATTAACATTGCAATATCTGACGGATACTGAGCCAATATCTGACAGGTATCTAAGGTGACATTTCATAAGAATACATCGTAATATTAACATTGCAATATCTGACGGATACTGAGCCAATATATGACAGGTATCTAAGGTGACATTTCATAAGAATACATCGTAATATTAACATTGAAATATCTGACGGATACTGAGCCAATATCTGACAGGTATCTAAGGTGACATTTCATAAGAATACATCGTAATATTAACATTGCAATATCTGACGGATACTGAGCCAATATCTGACAGGTATCTAAGGTGACATTTCATAAGAATACATCGTAATATTAACATTGCAATATCTGACGGATACTGAGCCAATATCTGACAGGTATCTAAGGTGACATTTCATAAGAATACATCGTAATATTAACATTGAAATATCTGACGGATACTGAGCCAATATCTGACAGGTATCTAAGGTGACATTTCATAAGAATACATCGTAATATTAACATTGCAATATCTGACGGATACTGAGCCAATATATGACAGGTATCTAAGGTGACATTTCATAAGAATACATCGTAATATTAACATTGCAATATCTGACGGATACTGAGCCAATATCTGACAGGTATCTAAGGTGACATTTCATAAGAATACATCGTAATATTAACATTGCAATATCTGACGGATACTGAGCCAATATATGACAGGTATCTAAGGTGACATTTCATAAGAATACATCGTAATATTAACATTGCAATATCTCACGGATACTGAGCCAATATATGACAGGTATCTAAGGTGACATTTCATAAGAATACATCGTAATATTAACATTGCAATATCTGACGGATACTGAGCCAATATATGACAGGTATCTAAGGTGACATTTCATAAGAATGAGTCTTGACTGCAGTTTGCCATAAGGGACATCGGAGGAAGGGGGTGAACAAAAGACCTAGATTTTGGAAGATCGAACATACCACCAGTAGGTAAGGCTACGCTGAGCTGGAACGTAACTAATAAAAGTAAAGTGAAATCACATGTTTGAAAATTTTCTCAAGTGTGAGAACACCTGCCACATTTGGGTAGCTTAACGAAAAATCTGCACAAAATACGCTTCTAATAATATTTGCACGGGAAAGTAAAATGGATGAAACGTTAATACAAAAATGCTTTGAGTTAAAATAAAAATTAATCAAGGGAATACACTTTACCAATAAACGAGCCCACAGAAGGAATAAACTAAATACAACAGAAGAAGAGGAAAATTATGTGAATGTTTTTTAAATTTTCAGGAACTAGCGCTAAAATGCTAGGTGGAAAAAACTACCAAAAAATGTCTGACGAAACTTTACTGCTCAAAAAAAAAATGTTCTAGCTAAGTCCTTATTAAGAAACCTTGCCAAAGTTGTCAGGCCAAAATTTTGATTTACCAGCAAACTATACTAATAAAAAACTCACATGAAAATCTTCAAACCTAGGCTAACATAATCATTCCCACTGAAGCGAATGTTTAATACGAAATCTAAACCTTAATCGATTGCAAATTTTTATGCATGAGAAATGACCTCTACATATCCTTAGACGAAGATCTTAACGGAAAACTTCAAAGGAGAGGGGGAAAAAAAGGGCTATAGTTAAGACTTAAAACTTTGGACATGTAGACAATATTAAAAACACTTTGTTTTAATTTGCGAAAAGCAAAAAATTCAAATTTCTGATATCAGCTTCTGTAAATATCCGCACTGTTCAGATACTAATAATTTCGATATCTTTGCTATGTTTTCATCATGCTTCATCAATCAGCAAAAGGGTTTAATGGAATGGAAAGCGAAACAACACCCGCTGCTGTAACCGGTTTCAGTATAAATTCCTCTTCCCTTCGTACTGCATAGTCCACCAGCGGCCGAAGGGTAAAGTTGCTGAATACTGGTAGTTCAAATTGGATTCGAGTTCAGGCGAACGGACTCGAACCCATGGGCATGGGCGTCTTGGTGGTTTTCTTCATGTGTAATTTGGATACAGACTTTTCCTTAGAAAGTCCTTCAAGAAGGCATTCCTTCTCTTAGGAGGATAGCTCTCGAGCTCTTTGTAATAATTAAGTAAACGAATATTTTTGCTGCAGTTAAGTTATCCGCAATATTACTTCCGATTGAAATTTCTGTTCATTTTTAAAGTTTTTTGCATTAATCTTGCGATCGACTACCCACCTTCTCTTTAAAGAGGCTGAAGATAAAGATGTTTTAGTTCTGGTTTCATCAACAGATGGCGCCAGTGGCTTATCTCCTGTCCAGGCTTTCTTATCTTATCTAATCGTTATATCGTTTCTCGTTCATTTGCGCTTTTGCAGCTGAGGATGATGGTTCGCTAAAACCATCGAAATTAGTCCTGTGAATATTTAAAAATATAACGCTGATTTTTGTTGTTTGACTTCTAAATTAAATGAAAGGTAGTTAAAAATAAATTAAAGGTATCTATCAAAATTTTATTTTTTTTTAAAGAAACGTACATTCCAATAAGAATATATAGTAATATTAACATTATAGTGTGTAATACGATATCTTCATTTCTACTTCCGTGTAACTGGAATATCGTTTGTTCTTCTTGTTATCTAAGCTACTCCTTAGGCCTCAAATCATTCGCAAATAATTAGGGAAAGTGAACGTGCAGGTGACTCAGAGAAATCTTAGACTGAATGTCATTTCGCATTTGCTTCGCTGTGATAGGTCGGTTTAGTTGGTATAAAGTTCAACACTTAAAAATGACAGGTTCAGCAGGACCTTTGCAAACACTTTGAAAGAGTTTTTCTTTGTTAGTAAGATGAATCAATACGTGGACGAATATGTTTTTAAAATTTGGTCCAGCTCGTTCTTTGAACGCATTAAGGAAGGTGGAAATAACACGAATATTTCTTAAAATTTCAAAATTTAGCGCCAAAAACCCGGGGGGGGGGAATACACGAGGCGGGAAAATATGTGTTTAAATAAATATCCTAATTTAAACTTTAAAATAGAAAGTGTAAGGGGTAACGTAAAGTTTGCGGTTTTCCTTCCTTCCTCTTTTCTTCAATAGCTGAAACTCTTTCGAAATATTTTACATTTTGTTGCTTCTGTTTCTTTAAGTATTGTTGCCTGAAAGAGCATAATCAACATCGTAATGAGATTCAAGGAAATTGATTTCTCATATGAAAGTTACGTATATATTATGTTTGACTTACTTAATTTTCTCATTCAATCAAAGATATTGTAGTTATAGATATTATAGTTAATATTATAGTTTCCTGCGGGCAATGCGTTTTGCCATCAGAATAAACCATTACACGGTAAAGATTTCAAAAAAAGCAAATATATTTCGCGCAAAATACATGTCATAGAGCGATGATACATGTAAGTAAAAATATTTAAAATTTTAAGATTATATCAGTTAACTTTCTAATGTTTTTAACAGATTCTGAAATTTTACACTTCGCAGAATTTCTTAAAAAGTTAAAAACGTAATTAAATCTGATACTTAATATTCCTACTTGGACGCACATGTGTTGACCTTACTTCAATTTGTACTTGAACCTATCGTGGCGTAACTGATAATACGTCTAGCCAGCAAACTGGAAGATCCGTTGAACGAATCTCGAAGCAGCATTGCTGATTTTTCACATTTTCCTCTCCGAAAAAAAAAAATAATAAATAAATAAATATCTTAACAGTACTACCGCTCCAATGGTGAGATTCATCATTCTAAAATATCCATCAATGGCCAAGTGGAGAATACCACTGAAGAGTGGTAGTTCGATTCAGGTTCGAACCCCAGGAAACCGGCTGTCTGCATGGGTATTTTTGTGGTGCTTCCCATAAAAAAGTGTATATAACGAGAATACGAGCCAGTTTCCTTAGAAAGTTTTCCCTACAGACATCCCTCCTCTTAGGCGCATAGCTCTCATGCTCTTTACCGTATTCAGATAACCTTTTATTCTAAAATATTCGCATCGATAAAGCTAATAATTAGAAAAGAAAAATATATCCGAAATATTCCCAAAGTTTGAAATAGCTGATGCAATTAATTACTAAAAAATATGATTCTCTCTCTAGTGTTAACTAATTAAATTTTGTTTTAGGTGAAGGTGATATAACTCACAATTACTTTCCCTTTTATGAAATAGATAAAACCATCTTTGTTCTAGCTTGCAGTTAGGCGCTTGTAGATTTCATTGAGACTCAAAACTGTTGAATTTAAATCGCCCTGACGATCTTTTAGCCAAGTATATATATATATATATATATATATATATTAAATATGCAAATGCAGTGATTCGGCTTTGTTCGGCATTAAAACTTTTAACAGAACCACTAATTATAAACCCGAGTTAAAACAAGCGTTCTTTATCAGTTGACTCGTACTTTATTAATTAGTTTACTTGCAGCTTGGTCCAAGATTCTTTTAAATTGCTTTTTTCGTGTATGATAAAAAAAAAAATCAAATAAACCTTGAAAGTGTCAAAGGAAGTTTTACTTAAATTTTTATGGGAAAAATTAATTAAGCTTTGACTGAAATTCACTTATTCGCGGGAAAAAACCATTATCTGTAAATAAATTGGCAAGTACTGGCTTGCAGATTTGCGTAAAAGCCATTTTTTACTTTTGAAATATCTCAAAAGAAGACACCGAGAAACTGTTATTCATTTCCTGAATTTAAAAAACTTAAAAAAAAAATATCGCGAAACAAACACTTTTTTTGTCTGAAGAAAAAACCCAAAACGTAATCGGTATAAACTTTATGTATATATATCAATTCATTTGATTGTTTTATAACTGGGAACACTACTTAAAAATTAAGGATACAAACGCTGCGTTTAAAAGCAAGCATGTCTGTTGCTTAAATGTAAGGCTTAATTGACTTCTACTTAACTTTAACATTTCCTTTTAAATTTTAAGCAAGTTAAGCAGATGAAATCCTTTTTTAGGAATAAACAGATACAAAGGTAAAATTTATTCCTTACAGCTTAGTATGAAGCTAATCAATATTTTACCACTTCGTTTTATATTTTTAATGTTTCGTTACCGTATTAGAATAAATTCTAAAAGTTAAGATTATTATTTATAATTTCTTGCTATTTATTATATTTCTCACATCCTTTGCATAAAACATCCATTGAAATCGTCGCTATTAATTGGATTTTACCTTTTTTAATTTCTTGAATTGCAATTTTGGTGGGTTTTCTGTTTTTGGATAAGGATCTCTTACAAAACCTTATTAGCTTTGGATAAGTGCGCTGCAAATTCTTATTAAACAAAGTAATTATTTAAACATTAATATCAGAGAGTTAGCAACAACTGCATTTTTACGTTTGGTCCCATTTTCAAAATCAGATTTACCTATTGAATTACGGCAAAGTATACTACGGCTATCTATCTAAAAGAAGGGATATCTTCGTGAAATGCTTTCTCTGGGAAACTTCCTTGTTTTCACATAACCTTATGTGTAGGAAAAACCATATAAACGTCCCTGCGGCCGCCTTATTCACCGGAATATTTACTCAAATCGAACTACCAGCTTTCAGCGTTCTTAATTGCTTGATCATATGTGAGAAGCCTATTTTTCAGATGCCATTATTTGTTACATAGAATGTATGTAGTAAGTTATTTAATTACTGTACTAAACTTTAAAAAGAAAATAATCCTTATATAAGGCAGTTTGAATGTTAATGCCTAATTTAAGAGTAGGAATAAAATGTCAAGAAAACCGATTAAAATAATTAAGATATTACTGTCCGACAATAAAAGAAGAAACTTTAAGTGCAAAATGTTGATTATATAAACTAAAAAAATCATCAATATAGTCGCAAATGGAAATAAAGCAAGAATTAATATAAAGTTAAGAATCTCAGACAAAATAACCATAGAAGAACAAGCAACAAATCAACAAAAGAAGCACAATTTTTCTCGTATTATGCAATATATATCGACTCACAACTATTTCCTGTATAATTTCTTCGAACTTGAAGAAGAATGATGATTTGGCTCCAAAATTTCGAAATATAATATACTGAAATAGAATTTTTTGGCTTTTTTTCTCAGCTTAGATTTATTAGTTCGTTTTATTTTAAATACGCTTTATATTATAATTAAGGTGTGTGTTTGCCAATTTTAATATCCCTGATTTTGAATATAAAATTTTTAGATCTATCTGTAGGAAAATTAATATAAAGTAAAGCAAAATAGGTATAAACTGTACATAAATGAAATCAATATTTGGCGATTACTACAGTTTCGGATTTTTTCTAACTGGTTATCAATCTCAATTAAAAATCCTATAAATAGTTCAGATTTTATAACTGGAAAAGAATTAGGTTAATTTTTGAAACTTAACAGCACAAACTTAGTGAATGTATACTTTTATCAGTAAACTTTTAATAACTTTCATGGAAATGAGTAAGATTTTTTTAATAAAAAGTAAATATTTAAATTACTCAATTTCTATAACTGATAAGTTCAGATTTTACAATTACCTATAGAATCTGAGGTATTCATACGATCTGCTCTTTTGGTATAATGACATCAGCACAACAAAATGAAATTTCGAAGGTTACGAGCTCGATTTTGGTCAAGGTTTATTTTCAACGACTTCTTCATTTCCATATCCTCTTTTGCCCGTGGCAAGTGCCCAAATTAAAATTTTGATCTATAACTTGTATGGTTTACCCTCAGTTTTTAACAGTTAGAACTACTTTCCTATCGCTCCTAATTTCAGCTTACAGTTTCCTACCAGAATGTTTTTTTATAATCGCGGTTAATGCAAATGTTTAAGAGTGGTAATTAAGCCCCTCTGACTTCGTTTAGAGAGCCAAGATTCTGACTAGCGCTCGTTTGCCTTTTGGCTACACTCTGTCTAAGCTATTACTATGCTCGGCCGTATCTCAGGCTCTTTGATAGCTTCGTCAGTCTAGTTGATATTTAGGAGCCAACTACTTAGAATTTTGATAACTTCGACTATATATTTTTAGTTAAGCATTAGAAGGTTTATTTCTTATTACTTGGAGTTCAAGCCCAAGTGGAGGCTTTGCTGTACGCCCTGAGAAAGGAGCCGAATGTTCAATTCTTATTTTGAGAAATAAAGGGTAATTAACCCTGAGTTTAAGTATCTGTTTCTGAACTAAAGCGAATATTCGCTTACCTGTTCACGAGGTTCCTATACATTTAGCTGTCAGATAACAGGTTGGAACCCCACAAACTTATAAAAAAAAATGAGTACACTTAGTAGAGATTGTTTGGCTTCTCTTTAGTAGTCTTTCGATAGAGCTGGTATACAGAATACAAGCAGATTTCTCATATGCTCTAGTCGTGTATTAGTCAGGACACAGAGCCGGTATTCTGAAGGTTTCGAGCTCGTCTCTAACAATGCAGTTTATTTTTATGGATACCTCTCTCCTCCTAGTTTCTGTCTTCTCGCCAAATTTACATTATAAGATGGAAATTGTGTTCAACAGGACATTTAAATCATAAAAAAAACATATGCGCGTTCATTAAAGCTGTATGTGCCTGAACTCATTCAGTTAGTGGTGCATTTTCGTTATAGACTCCTGGCTTATTTCTTTATACTAGTTTCTCTTTCTCCTGATGAGAAAAATATGTTCAATAAACGACACGACAATATTCGATAATATGCGAAGCTATAAAATCAAAAGATACAACTGCAATCTGTATTTAACTGTGTTAATGTTTAATAGAAAACTCGAATAAAGATCTAAATCAAGCGAAACTTATCCATAGGAAAACCCCCCAGAAAACCGCAAAGTGATGGTAGGTCCCCAGCGAATTAATAAAGCGAGGTGCTGTTTAGGCAAAAGAGGACAAAACCTAACTAATAAGGCCGCATTGAGTCGTATCTTTTTATATAAAAAAAGACTCGCTACCCAAACAACATAGATAACGTTGCGATGTTGGATAACTTGAATACTCCCTTCTATTATATACCTCTGGGAGCTCACGGGTGGAAAACCCTTATAGAGGCGAGGGCTTGATTGAAGCTATTGTTCGGAGGACTCCCTTGACATTGTTCCGCAACAAGATGCACCTAGGCCATGGTCTAAACTAGCTGTCTTTGTTTTCCATAGTCTCTAATGACGTGCATTGTCGACCTGTTTCCCGGCTGCGACGAAGTTTGGTGATTCATCGGAAGATCTCTATAGCTGTTAACTACAGGTAATTGCATGTATCTTTAATAAGTAACTCTGCATTAGTATCCGGCTAAACACGCGATATATGTTCTGTTAAGTTGGAAAACCATTTGATTATTTCTACCTTTAAACTTCCATTCACTGCTGTTAAGTATCACAAAACTATTCAAGCCTTGTAGAAATTCAGAAATTGACAAAGAAAGAAAAACAGTTATATATGAACTAATAAATTAATTATACAATTCTTTGTGATTCGATGGTGGATTTTTCCAAATTCAATTTATTCGGAAGCATCTAAGATGTCTTGGCAAAAGGAGTGGAGAACAGTGAAACAAGTTTGAAGACTGTTATATCGCAGTTGTTTTAATAACATCTTCCCTTTCAGTTGTTTGCAGTATTTTTAAATAAATTGTCTTCCCAGTAAATTTAATAATTTTCATTTTACCTCTACTTCATCTTAATCAATTCAATAAACGCATCTTCCTTTTTGGTGTGCCAAATTCGTTAGAATTACCAATGTTATAAATTTAATAATTCTCCTTTCCGCTGTTGCAGGAGATGTTAAAATGCAGCAACACAATAAAAATGCAGCAACGGAAATGAAACTGAATGTTACGGAATTTGCCTTCTGGGTGCGTACATGTGGGTGGTATGCTAATGATAAAATTATTTTTATAGGTTCGTAGAAATATGTGCGAATTGTTTTGTCACGGACCACACAACTGACAAAATTGAAAGGCTATGAAATTCTTACAAATATCGGTGTAGGTATTATCATTTTTAAATATAGCAATCAAATTAAATTTAAAATCCTATAAGATCCTACTCGCGCTTCTTTGATTTTATTTTTGATAGTTGTATTAATGTGGCTACTTTTAGGTTTAAATACACGTTTTCCATTGTTGTTACATAACTTGCTTTTCTTTAAAAGTTATTACCCATTGTTTTATGCATCGATAACTTTACATGTTGCATAAGAGTACGCGTTCGAATCTCGGAGAAGACATGGATGTTTGTAAATGTATAGTGTCTGTGCGGCATTGAGGGCAGTAAAAGTTGGATACAATTGGACCTTTCTTCTCATGGTGCTCTACATCAAATTTAGGACTGAGCCAAGTCTTACTGTCAACTGTATAGCGCCCAAGCGTCTTGTCAGCGACAGGAGCAATCTTGCCTCTTTGCCACGATGAATTTCGTGCGCTTGCTCTGATATTAGACAAGCAAAATTAGTTACAATAACATGTCGCATTAACTCATATTACCCTTCTTCAGCTATCCTATGTAACTGCACTTTTCATTTCATTCTAGCTTTTTTTTTTTTCAGCTATTGATTTGTGCAATATCTTTCTTTTGCGATACTGATTTATGATAGAAAAAGCAAGCATAAAAATTTTCTCCTGCTTGTAACTTATAAAGACAGAAAATGACCTATACTTATGAAATTATCAGTAAAACGTCTCAATATTTTTGTAAAATTGTTCTTATGAGTTAAACATCTATAATTATTCTCCTCACGTAATAAGTGAAACAATTCCCCTAATTTCGTGTTTGAATCGGAAGAAGCTGCAAATATTTATCTAGTTGGCCTTAAAGGTAGCTACGAGGAAAGCTATTTAGAGATTACGCATAATAAAATTTTTTCAAATTGTGTTTTCAGCAAACTCAAATCTCCATCACGCAAAACTAGAATAAGCGTCAAATAAAAGAACTGAAACATCCAAACAAGCATCTGAACGTCAAACAGAACATGAGAACAAAGAATTTGAACACGAAATATTATTCCTAACAACTTTCTAAAAGCCAGTTGAGTGAGACGAAGCATTGAGAGCAAGCTGTTTTTAGTAACAGCTTCTTTCAATAACCCATCAAAATATCTCCACATCAGTTCTAGCACCACTTCCCTTGGTTACTTATATTAGAGAAAGGAAGGAGATTTACTTTATTTTCCTCCTTGTTTATCCTCTTGAACCAGAGGAAAGTCGACTACATTTGATTGCTAAGAGGTCAGATGTTTACATACGCTGTTCTGGATATAAGCATGCTCCTGAAAATCCCTATTCCTCGTTAACAGAAATCGGCTTGTATTTATCCGACCTTTACCTTCTCTACCCTACTTTTCTTACAGTATTCTTAATTAGAAGCCAGACCTATGTGTAACAAGACTAACATTGTGAGGGGAGATTTCTCTTAAGACAGTGTTTACGCTGCGTCTATCCCTCATTAGGCGAGGTTGACCGCTCTTTTGCACTGCATTGGGAGGGAAGGCCTCATTTCTTACCCACAATCAGCAAACATCGTGAGGTTTCTTTGGGAGCAATTGTTTGATAATGCAAAGATACGAAGTAGGCTTAATTGCAATGATAATAAAGACCCCACGCATAAGCTAAATATATGCTGATACAGTTAATTATATAATACCAATTTAAGCGAATAATGTTAAGGCCTGTTAATATGTTTGATTCCTGAAAAAATAAATGTTCATATCCAATTTCAATTCAACCCATTTCCAAATCGTAAAAGGCAGTTTTTTTGTTTTGTTTTGTTATTCAAATATTAAAATAGCGAAATTGGATAGTTGGAAGAGATATACATCAACATCTAATCCGAAATTAAGATTACATTCTTTCAAACGAGAAACGAGCACCAGGTCTCTCTCTCTCTCTTTTTTTTCAAAGAGCAAAAGTGTCAAATATAAATTTAGGAAAAAATATCAACTTAAAACTGGGATAAGTTTCATAGAAAAAAAAAACAATTTTCAAGGGAGACACAAGTATCTCTTTTCTTCGAGGAACAAGATATTCTGCTTTGTAGGTGAGAAATATGTCATTTAAATAGACGAAAGAAAATAAACAATAATAATAAAAAAAGAAACAATAAATAATAGAGTCATATATGGAATAAAATAGAAAATCAAGGAAGGAAGTACGAGGCTTTTAAGAACTTCCGGAAAAACCAGACAAGATTTAACCCATAAATGCATGTAGTTGTCATTTGGTAACATACTCATATTTAGTCATATAAATCAAATCAAAACACAGATTTTAGCTTACTGCATAGTGTAACCAATTGGATACATGCTGTTTACGTATATAGTTTTGAAAGTTTTTGATTATGTGTTTATTGCTATTTTGATGTATTCGAAGTTTTAAAATTTTTTGAATAAGTTTATATGGTATGTATTATTACATAAAATTGTTATTACACATTTGCCTATCATATTTTTTTATAAAAGTTAATAATATTTTTTTCAAAAACTGGAATAAAAGCTTAGTTTAGTTTTTTAGTATTTTTCCTATTTTATTTGATATCAATTCTAATGTATTTTTGATTTTAAAAATAAAAAATTCATGCATTTAAGGGTTAATATCATCAACTAAAGTTGGTTGTGTTGAGTGAATGTTGAAAAATTAAAGGAAACTCAATTCAGTAAAGGAGAATTTGTTTAATTTTAGCAGAACTCAGAAGTCAAAAGTATGATAAAAATACCAACAACGATTACGTATGAAAGAGAGTTTTGATATTAAATTTATTAGGTATGGTTATAGTGCGAAGGAAAGATAGTTGATGGATTCAGTTCAATATCTGGATATCAGTTCAGGATATCTGTGATGGATTCAGTTCAATATCTGGATATCAGTTCAGGATATCTGTGATGGATTCAGTTCAATATCTGGATATCAGTTCAGGATATCTGTGATGGATTCAGTTCAATATCTGGATCAACATGATTCGTAGCAGTTAATACATTTGTTAAAGCCCTTCATTGCGATCAAAACGGGAGAAAATATCATGAAAGCCGCCAACCCAAAACTCAGTAACTTTAAAATAGTTCATGTAAATATTAAATATATTCGTGTAAATATTAACGTCCTTAAAACTATGAAGATTTCTTATAGCTAATCCACTATTTTGTGACACCACTTGCTTAAGTAAAAGAAGAGGATCTTAATAAAATAAATGTGTCAAGACATTTGCATTCAAGACAATGTCTGATTTCAAGATATTTTTAACACCACTTCAATTGAAACATTGATAAAGAAATGACTAGATTCATATATAGGGCAAAAAATGACTGGGATCAGGTGTGTTTCAAATGAGTGATCAAGCGTTTTTTAACATTATTTCATAGTGGTTTATGCGTTAGAAAGATCAAAAATTGGTCATAAGCCTTTGGGAATAAAGTAATATGGTCCTTCTTTTATGATTTTGAGATAGCATCAGATCTCACCTTTATCCGTAACAATGATTTGACAACTTTTGCCATTTATAGAAAAATGATATTTGGATTAGAATGAGCTTCAACTGTAGCTTAAAGTTTTATTGAATTCAGCACAAAATAATTTTGCTTCTTAAGGAAGTGAAATGCCATCTATAAAAGAATTTCTCTATTAAGTTTATTAGTGATTTTTTATTATTATTAATTATTATTAATTTTACAACACTCTAAATATATTTTAAGGATGTTTGATATCGAAATAATATCTTGCATTTCAAGAAGTTTAATATTTGTTTCTAGTTCTCATAAATAACTTGTTTTGAGCGAGAAGATGATTTATCTAGCAGAAAACGTCTTATCTCCCCACTCTTGTCATAAATTGCACTTGAAAAAGCATTCAAAAATATTTTCGTCATTATATATTTTTCTTTGATTACCCTTGAAACAGAACTGACTAGGCATTTTCCTGTGTTTCGTAATATCACCCCAAACCACACAATCTGTGAAAGTAAAATCTAAATAATCTGTATTTTGAATCTAAACTTATCGTAGCAAAAACAACGGCATAAGAGGTGATTGCACTTCACACTTATTTATACCAGTCAGATCTGATACTTTTTATTCGCTGTATGCTAAATTTGATTAAAAGTTTTCAAAACAAGCTCATTTTAAGCTTTCAATAAAAACAAGTAAATTACATAACAGGGACTTTATTCACAAAACTTGTTGATAACCAGATATAGGGAGAAAAACATTGTGCCAAATAAGAGTGACGTAATATCTTCTCAAAAATATTTAGAAGCATTCAGCGGAAAATCGATTACTTTTTTCCAGTGCCTAAAATATATGGCTATCTGGAAGCTATTCTGGTAATTACTGAAACAGCATATCTAAAATTCGGCAGTTCGAATAACAAGTGATAACGCTTTTCGTAAATAGAAGAAATTTTGCATATTAGGCATATTAAGAAGGGGCAGTTAATAAGTGGTGTGACTGCTTTTCTAGTTAGTTTCCTTAATTAATGTGCATTTACTGCTTAAAAACTGTTAAATACTGTAACTACTGTACACAGTAAGCATGGCTTATTTGTGGACACTGCTTATTTATTTATCTGAAATTATAAATCTCACGTTTTCATGCCACACGCCATTAAATGAAAACACGAAGTGCATGCAGTAATTTAGCTGTAATTAATAACTCTAGCCTATGGGGCAAGAAATTTTTTGATATAGGAATACAGGTACAAGTATATGTATAAGCGCGCGGAACACCAGAATTTCACGATAATTTTTACAGGTATAGACTAACCGCGCTAACTATGTAGCTAAGTCCTAGGTTTGAGGAAGAACACCCCAGGGAGGTGGTCATAAGGTTTCCCACCACTCTTCCTCCACCACCAACCATTCGAGAGGACTTTCTGCTTGCCGTGTATTTTGAGTGCCCCCTTGCCGCACAGAAGCTATACAATACCTTTGTCAAGCGCGACAATACCTTTGTCAAGCGCGAATTCACGAAACATGATTTTGCACATTCGCGTTATTATTTCCGTTTAATTCGCCCAACGCTCGAGTTTCATTCATACGCTGGACACTGAAGAGCGCCATCTGCGTTGCCATGACAACGCAACCTTTGCAAGAGACCACCCAAACTCGCATGCAAACAAATGTGTTTAAACTCGCATGCGAGCAAATGACTTCATCAACATGTTGTTGACATCAGCTCTGACCAGAATTTGTTAACAATTTTAAAGGATTTCCATTAACTGAAAAGGAAGCCAAGGATATCATCCAGACTGCAAAAGCAATCAGCGGCTATTTTTTTTTCTTCAGATATGAAAGAAGAAGTTTAAAAATTATTTGAGAAATGACGAATGAAGAACTGGATGATCCTATAACACAGTGAAAACAGCGATAGTAAATAAGATGAAACTCCTTTCACTTAAAAGAAATTAAGCGAATTGTTAAAACAGGCACAGAAACTGTCTGATTTTGCAATGGAGATTGACACAAATGGAGAAAGAATGGGGCAGTTAATAAGAGGCTCTGGAAAACTACGCTCCTTACTATGAAACTTTTAAAGAATTCCGTCAGTTATCGTCTCAAGTAAAAAAACAAGCTTTTTATAAAAATAATTGCACCATTTACCTACTTATTAAGCAGTAATCAAAATATTTTCAATTAACATTTGTTTCCTTTTCCCCTTTTATTTACAACAATATTTAAGTTTGTTAGGAATTATACACACTTTCTTAATTTGAAATATGAAACATTTTCTTTTTTACCCTTCAGAATGTTAACTTTCCGGACCATCATTTTACCTTACCGCCATGCATTAATGGCATAGCCCTCGCATTCTGCAAGGGTTGCAAGCAATTAAAAACCATTAATCAATGGCATTAAATAAAACTTAAGAAAAAAAATCCTACTTTAATTTACCAGTTTCAAGCAATAAAAACAAAACAGCCAAAATTATTTTTATTACCATAAAATTATATTCTTGGGTTTTTTTCATACACCAAATGCATGACTGGATTATTTAGATTATGGCGCAGCACACAAAGCCCAACTGCCTGAGGAAAAACGATGCCTTCGTGGAGGACATTTTTAGGGAATCTCTCTTGTATTTAAATTACATATGGCGGAAACTCCCATGTAGCCTGGTGGTTTCTCCCAAGTGTAACGTGTATACGAACCAGTTTCCCTTAGAAAGTCTTCCACGAAACCATCCCTTCTTTTAAAAGGGTAGCTCTCGAGTGCTTTGCCATAATCAAATAAACTAAACCATGCTTATGCAGCTTGAGCCTATTAGCGTTTATTGGTTTTACTACTCAGTCGCTTACGAACTTTAACGAATGTATGGATGGATTTAACAACATTTAGGAAACTAAAAGTGCGACTAATGAAAAAGGGAAAATTTTGGTGTTTGGACAAGAAAATATTTGAATCAAATTTCAAAAATTCATTAAACTTTTACAGTAGATTTAAAGCAATAAATGCAAAACTGCTTAAATTCAAAAAAATAGTAAAACAAACTGAACAAGGAAAAATTGAAAAGGAATTCTCTGGATTTTTCACAGTAGGTCTAACTTAGTGAAAGCAAATCTGATTTAAATCTAGACTCTGATAAATTTAGCATGTCGCATAACTTAAGAGCAGTTTTAAAGAAATTTAAATCCAAGTTCAGTATACAGCTATGTACGCGGACTTCCTATATTACATACTTCTTTTACCGCATGTAACTTTACTGAAACAGAAAATGCCTTGAAACTTTTTTTCTTTTATCCATGTTTAAAAATGTAGCCCCGACTCATGCGAAAGTAAAATACCCATAAAAGTAACAAGAATATACGTATGTAGCCAGGCGAGTCTGAAGCGTTTGAAAGCAGTTTCGATGATATAAAGAGCAAGCTTTTTCTAAGCACACTTTTCATCAGGTGAGTGATTCCAAGCAATAGTACCATCTTTTTTCCATGATCCCTCTTAAATACAGTCACAAAATAATACGAGTTGCTTTTCAAACCCTATACAGTCCAATGCAATATTTTTGTTTCTCCTCTCGTGTTTGACAACAGCATATTCGAGGTGTTGTCAAAAAATGCGGAGGAAAATATATGTACAAGTGATCAGAATTCTTTGGACTGTGTCGACGTATGCGAATGCCTCGTACGTTTGTGTGCACGAGCATAAATATATCCAAACATATATTCCGATAAGTCTCGACGCTAGGGGAACTGCGGGGCTGTTTTTCAAGGCGATGATTTCGTGCCTGAAGATAGGAACAGTGTACGGATAAGCCTTTCTCTGAAAAAGGGGTCTCCAGTTATCCTGGGATGACGGATACTGGAGAGGATGGATGAGAATGGGGAGGGAGATTCGGAAAGATTTTCTGATCTGTCTTATTTTCGCAGTAATCCTTGCGACTTCTATGAAACAGATCCCAAGATCCGCGACGGCACAAACATTCTGTGAAAATAGAAAACCGTGTAGTGTTTATAGTGGCCTTGTTGTGTGGGGGGGGGACTGAAACATCTTCCATTTGGATACAATCATAAAAGCAGCTCATTTCTGACACAGAGCGTCACCTGTATACACTTATACGTATATCTGCTCCTTAGAAATGAAAATCGCTTGAACAATATGCCTTCTTTTCTTTCAGGGGAGATATAATCGCTTATTAAAATGCTGCTTTGAATGTTCGCTAATTAATGTGTTCAACTCCTAAAATCAAACTAAATTATATTTAAACTTCTCTTTTAACAAACTGATGTCGGCCATTTTTTTTTTTTGTACGAGTATGAATGTGGTTATACCACAGCTCGAAATAACGGAATAACAAATCATTTTACATACAAATACCCTGTTTGTTTCGTATAAGTTAGATTAATTGATAAGGCAAAGTACACTAGGGCTGGTTTACCCACGAAGAGACACACCTTTGTGGAGGACTTTCTAAGAGAAACTAGCTCGTATTCATCACCTTACACAGGGGGAATATCGCAAAAGCTCCTATGCAGCCAGCACATTCACCAGGATTTGAATCCGTGTCGATCTACAATTGCTCAGCTGGTTTACCCACTCGACCACTGATAACCGACCGGTTTGTTTCTGCCAACAAATCACATTTGTCACAATTTAACTTTCGGTGTTATATAGCTATGCTTTACTTACTGTTCAGCCTAAAATTTTCTCGTAAGAAACAGTCCTAAAAGTAAAACTTGCATAGTTGATATCCAATTTTTGTATTACTTTATGCGTATTTTTGTATGCTAACGTTTAAACAATAGTGACACGTAATGTCAATCCGTACAATTAAATTCTAATTATAAATGAAAGCAGTGATTATATTATAAACAACATATTTAACTTGATTTTCCGAATGTGCTTTTAACTACTATTGAGCACTGCCTTTTAGAAATATCGTTAAAAAACGAATTTTTTCTACAGTTATTCCCTTACTTTTTTCAAACTATTGTTAGCATAAAAAGTGAATATACACATATATATTATCTGATGCAGTGTCGACTTAATGAGAAAAGATAGCTTACCTTTTTATCATTTCATCGAACTAGCTGATTTTTACGCTTTGTTTAAATGCTAGTTTCAACTATATTCAGAATTTACAAGAATTTACAATGCATAAAAGTAAACTTCTATAAGCCGAAATTTTATATAACTTGAACTGACCGTTAACATTACAGAATTTGAAATTAGTGTTAATTTTTCTCGAGAATTCGAATTATCCATTACTCGTTTTTTTTCCCCTTTCTGCTTCTTTCAGTTTCAAATTTATCAAATTTACATACACGAAAAAGGAGTCTCCATTTTAAAGCAAAGGAAATTTTTTCATTTCTAAATATACAGAACCAAATTATAAACACAGGCTAAAATTTATATTAGAGCGAAAATCCGATAATACGACATATTCGGGACTCTGATGATGCCCGATTATCAAATGATGTTTGATTATCGGAATAAAATTGTGCAATTTCGCGAAGCGACTTTTTTGCATTATTGATTGCATTGAGAAGGCGAAAAACTTTGCGAATAACAATTCGACAAATATATTTAATGAGTAAAACTTATTAGTACATAATTTGTTTCATAATGAAACTATCTATCATGTAATTTGACCTTTTTCGGCCAGCATTTTGAAATGCTGTGTTGTTTACGTGTTTCTAAGCGGCAGAGGACTTGAAAATTGCATGGTATGCACTAAACTGAACTTGAAATTCCTTGACACTGCAATCAGAGATTAATATAAACTTTACCCAAACAGATTCCTATATTTACATTTAAAGTTTTCAATAAATTCTTTAATATAAGTTCTTTTAATATTGTACAGCTTCTGGAGATCTATTAAAGCTAAATATTTCCGTTTTATTACCTTATCAACATTTTTGTCACGTTTTGAAGGTTTGAGGTTTAGTTGATTACAGCAAAGCACACTAGGGCTATCTGCCTAATAAGTGGGATGCCTTCGTGGAAACATTTACTAAGCGAAACTGGATCGTACGCACGTTACACAAGGGGAAATCCACGAAAGCGCCCATGCAGCCAGCCGTTTGCCTGGTATCCAAGTCGGAAATGCAGTGTTCAGTGATTTTACCGCTTGAAAACATTTTAAATAAATAAAGTGATAGGTATTTAAAAGCGAAATTTTGAAACCAAGCCTTTCCATATATTGCTGAATGAAACTCTAGTAGCGCCAGCGTTTGGTAAGAGTGTTAGTGAAGAACATGCCGGACCCCTAGATGAGGCAAAACACTGGGCAGCGAACTATCGGACTTTTACTCTATTTATCTTTATTTCGTTTTTGTAAGGTACTTAAGAATATTTTAGTCACATTTTAGTTGTTTCACATCAGTTCAGTTTAGTCACATCAAAATAGAATTTACAATATTTATTTAAAATTTACACGAATTAAGTTATTATTTTATTTTATTTTATTTCCCCCTTTTTTTATTGAATATTACTTCCGCTTATATTAGTGCTTAGAATGAATTATAAATATTGTGAAACTTAGCACAAAAGAAAATAAACACAGAAAAAAATTAACAACAGAATATCAATTTAGAAGTCAAACTACAAAAATCAGCGTTATATTTTCAAATTTTCGCAGGACTAGTTTCGATGGTTTTACCGAACCATCATCCTCAGCTGCAAAATCATCAGCATCCATCAGCTGTTTGTTGTTTGACTTCTAAATTAATATTTGTTTGGCGTCTTATTGTATCTTAATTAACAGAATATCAGTAAAAGAAATATTGTTCGTCTGTTTATCTACTATTGTTCATTTTGTAGTCCCCCCACACATACATAGTGGCCGAGTTATTAAGACTGCTAAATATTGGTTGTTTGACCCAGGTACAAAACCAGGCCACCAGGCTGGCTACATGATTAGTTTTCCCAATGTGTAACGTGAAACGAGCCAATTTCCCTTAGAAATTCCATCACGAAAGCATTTCTCCCCTTATTCAGATAGCCTCATATTTGCCATAATCTAATAGCCTAACTGTTCATCTTGTTTTATAATTAAAGCCTATATTAAAATTTTACGTGCATATTCGACAGAGCTAGAACAAACCACGTAAAACTGTGCAAAGTCTGTGTTTATATTCTCGAAGTTTCCAGACATATTTCATTGCTTAGTTTGATTAGCAAGTGCAAAGGAACAACAGAGAACTCTAAATAATATGTAAACGCATGCTGCATATTTCAGTCTGTAAGAGAACATAAGTGATAAATTTTAGTTTAAAACTAGCAGTGCAGTCCTTTTTTATCCAATCATCTTTCACTGTATTACAGAAATGACCATTTTACTCTTAAAAGCGAAATCGGCGGAAGATCTTGCAGCTTAACAATGGTTTACTCCAGTAGATAATCAAAGTAGCGTTCGCCACGCTGTTGACAAACCACCATGTCCAAAGCTAAGAAAATTAAAAATTTAATTTATTGGTCTGAGGTTAGCTTAATTAATAACCAAAAAATACACGAGGGCTATCTGCATAAACAGACGAATGCTTTCGTAGAGGACATTTTAACAGAAACTGGCTTGTATTCATATTACACATGGAAAAAAACCACGTTGTCGAACTGCGAGTGTTAGCGATTTCATCAAGTATTCGCACTCTTATGGTATTTACTCGTATATAGGCGGATTTTTAGGCTGATTTTTAAATTCAGCTCATACATGGATTTGTAGCTCTACAGGTTGAGTTTTTGCAAGATCCTATTTATCAGCTTACACATGGATCGGCTTATGTTATGTGTTATGAAAATATACGATAATATTTTTTTCTGTGTTTACTGTATTAATTTTTTTAAAGAATTTTTGCGTTAACCAAAACGCATAATCTTTTTCTATTCGACTCAAGTTAAACTAAGGCATTATTTTTACTGACATAAAAGGCTTAACCGCAAGCTGTAACACACGTTATTAAATTTGTGCTCTTAATGTTTGTCTAAAATTTATGAATTTAATTGAAAAAGGTCAGAAAATGTTAGGCTAATCAACATGCCATAATCTATCATAGTCTTTAAAATGTGTACACTATCGTGTAATCTTTTTACATAACTTAAATTAGTAAAAAAAACTTTAAACATGTAAGTAAGTTAACAATCAAATTTATTTTAGTTGACAGAGAAAGAAGAGCATTTACCTTCCCCCGATACCTGTATTATGGAGGCACCTAATTAACAGGTGAGTCACCCTTGCTTCCTATGAGGGAACGGACAAATACAACCATACCTTCTCCGGTATTCGAACCCGGGCCCTTTGCTATCGCAGTGGGCTCTCCTAACCACTATACCGTCTGGGCGGGGAGAAAGAAGAACAAGATATACTTGAAGGAAGGTGTTAATTTTGGCTTGACTTATTGAGATTGTGGCAAAGTACACTAGGGCTATCTGCCTATAGGAAGGAATGCCTTCGTGGAGGACTTTCTAAAGGAAACTACCTCGTTATCCATGTTACATATAGGGAAACCACGAAAACGCCTATGCAGCCAGCCTGTTCTTTTGGAATCACAGCCAGGTTGGACAATATAAAACTGTAAAAATAATATATTTTTTAACTACAGTAATTTCAGGTTTTAAATTATATTACATGCATAATAATTTTAAACAATATAAAACTGTGATAAAAAATGCTCAGCGACTTTACCGCTCAGCCGTTACTCGGCTGAAGGAAAGTGTTAATTAAAACTCTCAACTTCATTTCCCATATTAAGGGAAACATGATTGCTGCCAATAGTTTCCTAAACTGAAAAATTCGTTAAAATTAAAATATTTCACAGCTGAGATATTTTGAAAAAAATTAAAATCATAAAGTAACAAAAAAAATTTTTTTTTAAAGTTTTAAACAAGGAATTACTCATTCTCTATCGTAAATACTAAATGACACTTTATTTTGAAAAATTTTTTAGGTTAATTAGGTTTATTTTGTTTTATTTCATTCTGAAAGTATTTCACTTTCAACTTTGATTACGTAATTTATCAGGCAGAGCATCGAGAGCTCCTTGCCTTTGTCTTCAACATTTTTAGTGATTATTATTTAAATAAGGCTTCAATGATAAGCTAACTCTGTTTCAGGTTTTATGAGGTAACTGACTGTCTGGCGATACTTAAGCAACTATTTTATTGTAGAAAAGTCTTGCGTGACTTCTATCATAATATTTTTAGTACTTTCGAGCAGTCTGCCGTTATGTTTTCCGTTAACGCTACAAATCTCACTTGCATAATGATGCAATCGCGATAAAAATGATTATTTTATGAGAAAAGTATGTCTCCCGTATTAAATTGCCGATGATATTGAAATCAAAATAAGATAAAACATATGAAATTTGAGGGTATAGAAGAAAAGAAATCGACTACCAAGTTGAATTAAATTTTCTTTCTTGCGATTTAATAAAATAATTTTTAAAACGACTGTGAAATATTAAAGTTTTTGCCGAGAGAATTAATTCCATGGTTTTGGAAGTGATAAAAAATTCAAAATATTGGAATCGGTATTTTATTAAGTTCGTTTAATTTTATCCCAAAACTAATCTACTAACAATGATTGCACAAATCATTGTGAGGACGTTTTCCATTTTGCCCCCACGTAATCACTTTTTTCAAAAGTCAATTGCTTTTATGACGCTTGAAATTTTTTTTTTTTTTTTTTTTTTTTGTTGTTTTTGTTTTTGTTACGCTCGTAATTAAGTTACGCTATTTTACTGGCTTATATCTTTCAGCGAAATAGCAAAAATTATTAACAAGAGAACTGTTTTCTAAAACATTTTGATATGAACGTAATAAGAGCATGTTTTATGTTTTTATTTGAACAAATATTTAGATGACATCTTGAATAATTTGAAATGAGCAAAAAGCTATTAGCTCACGATAAAATCATTAAGCTTGCTTTACATGACACCAGCAGTTTCTTTCTTTTTTTTTTTTTTTTTTTTTTTTGAAAGAGAGAGAGAGAGATAGTTAAGGATAAACTGAAAAACAGAACATCTCCATATTCTCTAAAATCACATTCATAATTATAATAGTGAATTAAAATTTGAAGAATTGTGCGACAATACATATATCATAGAAATCGTGTGATGCATAAAGTAATGTAACAGATACGATCAAACTAACGGCTCTTTGAGCACATAAATATGCCTACCGTTTAACAAACATTTTATTTTTGAAATATCATCCCTACTTGAAGCAAAAATTGTGCCAAAATAATATTTTTTTAACTACAGTAATTTCAGGTTTTAAATTATATTACATGCATAATAATTTTAAACAATATAAAACTGTGATAAAAAAATAATTTTTGCGTTAGCCGAAACACATAATCTTTTTCTATTCTACTAAAGTTAAACTAAGACATTATTTTTATTGGCACAAAATGGCTTACTCCCAAAATATAACACATATTATCAAATTTGTACTCTTGTCACATTTGTCTAAAAATTTATGAGTTTAATTTAAAAATGCAACAAGTTTTAGGCCAATTAACATGTCATAAGTTATCATTTAATTTAACATCGTCTTTAAAATGTGTACATTAACGTCTAATCTTTTTGTATAGCTTAAATTAGTACAAAAATTTAAAATATGTAAATAAGTTAACAATAAAATTAATTTTACGGATTATGGGAAACCCCTATACTTAAAGGAAGGTGTTGGGTTTGGTTTGGTTTATTGAGATTATGGCAAAGCACACTAAGGCTATCTGCCTAAAGAAAAGGATGCCTTTGTAGAAGACTTTATAGGGATAAGTAGCTCGTATACATTTTTACACATATATCATTTCAGTGATTTATTACAGCCACAGTATTATTTTTAAAGCAGGATTATTTGTACGGCAGAAAAGAAAACTTTCTTCTCTCATTTCATTTTGCTTAAATAGACCACAGAATACTAAAAGTTTGACCGGAGTTTAAACCCAGGCGAACGGGCTGGCTGCAGGATTATTTTTCGTGGTTTTTCCCATGCGGAACGTGAATACCAGCAAGTTTCTCTTAGAAGGCAATCCCCGAAAGCATTTCTTCCCTTAGGCAGATAGCCTTTGAGTGCTTTCTCATATGCGATTCGTGATGCTTTAAAATAATCTAATCCCAAAACAACCTTGACAATTCTATTCCCGACTAATCCTGAACCAGAACTAGCTTTTGAGCATCATTCCCATATTAGCCTTCTTTTTCTCAACCCCTTTTTCTTTTCGTATAACGTAAAGGAAAGTGAGTTTGTGACACTTCACCCTCCGTCCGTTGTGCCAAAACAATCACGTGGTTCGCATTAGCCTATCCGCATTTGATCCCTCTTCAAAAAAAAAAAAAAAAAAAAAAAAAAAATCTGGTAGCAGTTTTTTCTCCCTTTTCTGCTAGCTTGTCGCACTAGACTGGTTACGTTAGTTCTTTTATTGAACTCTTACAAAAATATAATGTACTGAAATTCAGAAGGGCCAGAAGCCCTAGTTTATGATGGCAGGTCTTTTAGATCAAAATCTAGAAGTGGGAGTAGGCTGATCTAACAATTGCAATGGATGGATTTTAATGAGGATACTTACGTATTATCGCAACTACCTTAAAAGAAATCGCCAAAGCTTCAGACTATACAAAACTATGGTAACCATGAGCATAACACAGGCAAATCATGCGTATGACAAATATCCCGTTTCCAACATCGCCATTTTCGTATGCTTTTAGTAGTATTCCAAATTCCAACGGCTTTTATAGAAAAACTATGATTACTTTTTTAGAATTTGTGTTCGTTGAATTTTCCTATAACAGAAGAAAAAGAATTGAAATTTCTGTAGAAATATATTATTTTACTGCAAAATCACTAAAGGAACTATGCTTGAACTTCTTTCTTAAAGCGATCGATATGAAATTTCAGCCACAAGAAAACAAATATCCGTTTTAACTAGCTTTACTGATTTCCTTTTGGAATAAATATCTAGTTGAAACGCAGAATATGTATTAATATAGTATACAATAAAAGTAATTGTTTTCACAATAAAAATAGTTGTTCTTTTTCTTCCGAAAAATCCGTAAAATGACAACACTGTAGGGAAAAATAAACATTTTTATTTCCAGCGCGCAGGACTCTATATCGGAAATTCTAAAGATATGCTCATTTTAAAATTATTTTGCAACATTGCTGTTGAATTAAATTTTATGGTTTAAGTGCGAAGAATAGGATATTTAATAAGTAAAAGTAACACACAAAACGTTGAACTCCCTTTGGGCGTAATATAAAAGCTGAAAACTTTCAGAATTTTTTTTTTTTTTATTATCCCAAAGGCGTTAGCCCAGAAGGGCTATTAATTTCGTTTGGCATTTTGTCTTGGTCACCATAAATGTTGGTTCACTTTTCAAATTTTTGCCACCAAATATTAGAGCCCTGTGTTATATTTAAAGAAATTAAATAATGGAGAATCTCGATCGTATACAAATGTCGTTATAAACAGCTACGTACGATAAATTTTCGAGTGCAAATTTTTAAAGATGTTCTTAATCTTAGAAAAAGAACAGTTCAGGTTTCAAATTATCTTCGGTTTCAGATTATCAGAAGTGTTAAAATTCGAAATTTTCCATTCCATTTAATTTTTCCATAAAATAAAAATAACAACCTATAATAAATTTTATGGCCGATAATTGCCACCACTTAGATTTGGCGGTTGGGTCTTCTCTTTCTAAATCGTACTTTAAGTGGGAGAGAATGTAAGAAATTTTCTCTCTCTCTAACATTGCCTTCGCGATGTAATTAAAAGACCGTACGGCTAACAGTCGGAAGTCAAGAGTTAGGATTCCTGCAAGGGCATTTCTAATTTTTCAGGTTTCCTGCTCAGAAAGTAAAAGTAACGTTTCTACAAATGTACTAAAGTATTTAAATACGTTAAACCTTTAATGTTCTTTTAACTTTTTATCAATGTTCTGATTTCTAAATGACTTGATAAAAATTACTTGTTTCAAATACAAAATACTTAAGATAGAAAAGTAATGATAAATAATAATAAAAAAATGTTTTATTTAAAAAAATTTCTTTGTGTCTATTTAACAATTCTTTGTGTCTAAAAAATTTCTTTGTGTCTATTATAACAATTAAAAAATGTATTATTTAAAAAAATTTCTTTGTGTCTATTATAACAATTCTTTGTCTTTTATAAAGACCGTCATTTCGGTTTCTAATTCACGTTCTACGTAGATGCAAATTTTTATTTTTTTAAGGAAATAAGCCTCAATAAATTACAAATGATACTGAAATCAAATCAAAGAAAGACAAATACGTATAACTGGTAGGCCACGAAGGGAAAAAAATCACAAATAATGTCAATATAATTTCTGTTCCTTTCAGTACATTACCTGTGCATTTCTCAGAAAACATTTTTGCCAAATTTTGAGAGTCTTCGGTTGAAAGAAATGATTTCACCGTTTTGAAAATTATATAAATGTTTCAAACATTACACTTCTTAATTCAGTTCGTATAATTTCAGTAAAAAATTAATTTTCCTAGAAGCACCTTAATAAGAATGCATTCTGTTCCCCCTCCCCTCGTTTGCTTGTGTAATCATTTTCTTTCTAAATTCAAACGCTGTTTTTTGGCATCCTATTCGCATTTTTTTCATTCATAATTACGGTTGCATTTTTATTAGATTCATAGCTATTAAAAAAAATAGAAAAAAATTCTAATCAAACGACTGTTGGCTCAAAGATGCTAATATGAAGAGAGTAAAATAAATCTTATTATACTGTTTCGTATTACTTCGATGAATGAAACTTTAAGCATATAATAGAAAAAAAATGAATACTGACAATGTATGAGAAATCATAAATCATTAAAGTAATGTAAAAATCGCTGCTATTTCTTTCTTTTCTTATCTTTTTTTTGGGGGGGAGGTAACTTTTTTTTTTTTTTTTTGTTCCTGTTTTTGTATTAGCAAAACCATAGAAATCAAATTATTCAGACTTCTCGGAACAGCAGTCTATCAGGTAATTCGAAAAATCTATAAACTAATTTGTCTTTTTCTATAGGCTAAATACCTATTTTCTCTAATTCAAGTAAGAAATTTTTATTTTTGGGAAAGAGGGAGTTGACATTGCTATAATGTTTTAATCTCTATTTAGAAATAAGTACTAATAAAGGAAGCTGAGTAAAACTACATAGAGCAGTAATCCCATAATCTCGTCGTGTGTGTTTGATCTTCCATTAATGTTTTAGGCTACCTATTTCTCAAAATTTATGACAATCTATATGTCACAGATATTTATCTAAATTAATAAACAATGAATAAATGAAAGAAATAATAATAATGAAAATAAACTTAAAAAAAAAAAAAAAACACATTTTCTTTGCAATTCAATTTTACAGACTGAATACAGATAGCACCTCAGATATCTTGCAAATATTCCATAAATTACGACTGAAAACGTAAAGAACAGAACTGCATAACATCAAGGTCGAATTCTAGAAATAAAATTAAGAAAATACCTCGAAAGTCCGAAACTTCTTCCGAAAATGATGATATCAAATTAAGTTATTAAAAATCCTTACAAAATCATTTATAGGGTTATAAAACTAATTTTTACATTTAATCTATATTTAATCTCTTATTACAGTAACTTTGAATTTTCTCTTTTTTTATTATTTTAAGGCAACGTATTAATAAAGAGTAGTTCTAGCGATTTCTAAAATGCAAATCAGTGTATCATATGAAAAAGTGATGTGATTGAATTTTTCATATAATTATTAAATATTAAAACTTAAAAGCCAAAACCTGATAAATAATACGTTTAATGTCTTCGCCGGAACCTTTTCTTTTTTCTCGGTATTTATAAGGTTACAGTTCTTAATTCAGTTCTCTTTTTGATCTCCCTCAAATCAAATTGGCCCACCAGCGGTCGAGCGGTAAAATCGCTGAACTTTGGTAGTTCGGTCCGAGGTTCGAATCCCGCGAACGGGCTGGCTGCATGGGCATTTTCGAAGTTTTCCCCATGTGTAACGTGTATACGAGCCAGTTTCCCTTAGAAAGTCCTCCACGAAGGCATCCCTCCCTTTAAGCAGATAGCCCTAGCATATTCTCAATAAACCAAACCAAAACAAACCAAATCAAATTGAGTAACTTTGCTAGACTGAAGGGCAATTCGTTTGTACCATCACAAAATTAGAATACTACACCACAACTGATAAATTAAAGTATTTATTCTTCCTTCTGCTTGATAACAGCAGATTGTAAGACAATAACGAACTACGTTACAATTCTGCTACTTGTAATCTGGCTAATATAACAATGGTTCGACATTTACTAATTCAAAATGTTCAGTTCTAAGAACCCAGCTTCTAAGATTACTAGACCTTCCCACATTACCAACAGTCATCACCATCAGCTGAAAGAAAACAGGGCTGAAAGTGCTTTGGGAGCCGAGGCTGCCAAGCTCTTTTTTCTCTATACTGAAATTCTTGCTTTTATTTAAACTCACTTCATTTACATTTTCTGGTGGAGCAAGCAAAATAGTAGAAATATGGTAAGATCAAAATAAGAAATAATGTGTTAGTCAAAATAAATCTTACATATTTACTTACTTTTCTAGACTGAAAAATTGAGCTTTAGGTCGCTTCCAGTTACGACTGTGTGAGGCGATAGTCACAATATTTCCTCCAAAAGCCTCCTAGATTTTAGAAAGGAAAAACAAAAAAATACATTTTTCTCTCTAAATTAAAGTATGCAAAAAGAAGTCATTTTTTACTGACTTTAAATATACCTTATAAATAGATATTAGTTTTCAGTAAATATACATTAATAAGTTTTAACATTGGGATCAAAACATTTAATTATATTATTTTATGGGGATTTTAGTTTTCATTTTATTTATTTTTGCTGCCAACCGGCATTTGCGAGGAATTTCTTACAGTTTGGTGATTTGCCTTTATACTCGTTTCCTCCATTTTACATTTAAGTTGGTTCGTCTTCCTTTTTTCTTCTAAGGGTGGGCAAAAATGTGTTTGCTTCTAAAGAATTGTATCTAATTGCGTCAAATCGCCTGTATCTAATTGACCTCCAAATCAATAGTTTTATTTAAACTCTAGGCTAAACTATACTTGCTCTTTTACCTAATTTAAAATCTTACTTTGACATGTATTATTTTCTAATTCAACACATATTATACACAGTCCAGTCACATTAATGTGACCATCTGTCAAAAGCCAGAATAACCACCTTTCGCAGAGCGGACTGCTGCGAGACGTGCAGGAAGAGAGTCACATAGGTCCCTGAAGGTGTTCTCTGGGATGTTGAGCCATGCCGACTCTAATGCCGTGGCCAGCTGCGCTAGATTACGCGGTTGAGGATCCATGGCGCGAACAACTCGATCGAGATGGTCCCACAGATGCTCGATTGGGTTTAAGTCAGGTGAGTTTGCTGGCCAGGGGAGTAGGTAAACTCATCCTGGTGCTCTTCGAACCACGCACGTACACTGGCAGCTGTATGGCACCTCGCATTGTCCTGCTGGAAGATGCCATCATCCTGAGGAAAAACAATGCGCATGTAGGGGTGAACATGGTCCGCAAGGACAGATGCGTACTTGTATTGATCCATTGTGCCTTCCACAATGATCAGTGAACCTAGAGAATGCCAGGAAAACATTCCCCAGACCATAATGCTCCCGCCTCCAGCTTGGACCGTTCCGGCAATGGTTGCAGGGTGGTTCCTTTCAGAGGTTTCACGCCTTATACGCCAACGTCCATCTGTCCGATGGAGCATAAAACGCGATTCATCCGAAAACGCAACCTGTCGCCACTCAGTGGACGTCCAGCTGCTGTACTGGCGTGCAAATTCTAGCCTTCGCCGTCGATGAACAGCAGTCAGCATAGGTGCACGAACCAGGCGTCTGCTTCAGAGGCCCAGACGCAGCAATGTTCACTGAATTCACTGTTCACTTTGGGAGACACTTTTGGTAGCTCCTTGGTTCATTTTGGTGGTCAGTTGCTCAACGGTAGCCCGTCTATCTGCCCGAACGCATCTCCGCAACCGTCGTTCGCCTCTGTCATCTATGGCCCGTGGTGCGCCACATTTGCCACGTCGCTGATTTTGGACAGTCCCATTTTTCCATGCACGGTACACTTTTACCACGGCGGCACGCGAACAGTTCACAAACTCAGCCGTTTCGGAAATGCTTCCACCCTTGGCCCGAAAGCCAATGATCATGCCCTTTTGGAAGTCGGATAAATCGCTTCGTTTCTGCATTACGCCAACGATTGAAATGTTTTCCGAAGCCCTCACACACCCTTTATATACGCTCAACTGCACTGTGCTGCCACCTGCCTTCTGTGATTGGTTATTTAACTCTGACATGGAAAGTACGTGGTGGTCACATTAATGTGACTGGACTGTGTACATTTGCTTTCCTGTATTATTATTTTTTTTTCCCCAATGGCAGATTGTGAACAATTACAAATGTAACCCAGTCCATTAATCTATACAAGGCCGGATGTGGTGGTCTCTTTATTATGGAGGCACCTAATAGGTGGGCCACCATCGCCTTTCCTATGAAGGGACGGACAGTTACAAACATGCCTTCTCCGGGATTCGAACCCAGGCCCTTCGGCATCGCAGTCAGCTTTCCTGACCACTATACCGACTAGACGGCGTATTATTGTTTGTTGAACCTCTTATATCGAAAAACACCATGGGGGAAAAAAAGAAAGAAAGAAAACAATGAAGCAAATTTTATAATTTTACAGTCACTCTCAGTAATATGGAACTTTAGAGCTTCTTTATTTATTATTGCTGAGCGTATATGACGAATATACTCTACTCTGTAAGTGTATTACTATATAAATCATAAATCGTACATCCTGAATGTATGTAAATTTGAAAGGCGTATTTCAAAGACTTTGTAGAGACATTAGGTATTTTTGGGAAGGAGGCAAGATGTAAAATGAGCAACAGCCTTCGCCGAGAATCTAACCACGGACCTCTGGAATATCAGCCCAGGGTGCAGAACGATTACACCACAAAGGCACGCTAGGAAGGCGGGAGAAATACCTTATATACTCCTCCTTTGAAAGGGCGACTGGGGTTTTTAGGGGACCCAATCGCTAAATCCTGGGTGTGGAGAATCATCATCCAACACCCTTTTAGTTCGGGCACCACTGTAGGGACATTAGGTATTTTTTGGAAGCAGGCAAGATGAAAAATATGCAACGCCTTCGCCGGGAATCGAACCGCGGTCCTCTGGAATACTGGCCCAGCATGCAGAACCATTACACCATCAAGGCACGCTAGGAAGACGGGAGGAATACCTTATAACTTAAATGATACAAATACGGTATTTATGAAGGATATAATACAAAAGCATTTAAAGTTTCGCATTGCAAAAGCAATTTACAAGTCATCAAATTAGTCTTTACAACCAAACACTTAATACCTACAGCGATTTTCCAATGAGTAATGGAGCCGACCAGCGGCCGAGCGGTAAAGTCGCTGAACACTGGTAGTTGGGTCCGAGGTTCGAATCCCGCGAACGGGCTGGCTGCATGGGCGTTTTAGTGGTTTTCCCCATGTGTAAGGTGTATACGAGCCAGTTTCCCTTAGAAAGTCCTCCACGAAGGCACCCCTCCCCTTAGGCAGATAGCCCTCGTGTGCTTTGCCATAATTAAATACACCAACACCAATGAGTAATGTCAATAAGACCCATTTTTCGTTTGAAGTCCTCCACGAAGACATCCTTTGCCTTAGACAGATGTGCTTTGCCATAACATAATAAATCTAAATCATCTTCCGAAGTTCACATCGCTTAAAGAACCAACTTTTGAATCAGAATTATGAATTATAGTCTCTAGCAGGTTGAGATATTTTTCTTTGTACACTTTTCGCAAGTGTATTTCTTAAGTACACGATATGTATATTTGTCATTTAATTGTAATCTCAACCTGAAACGGATTCATCAATGTTCTCTCCAAATTTTTTGCTCTTTACAATTCAAGTTCCGTTAATTGAAGAGGGGGGGAAAGAATAAAATGTTAAACGTTCAATGTTTTCAAATTTTATATTACGTTCAAAGGTTTTTTTGTTTTTTTGTTTTTTTTTTTGTTTTTTTTTTTTTTGGACGTTTTTGTGTGTTACCTTTATTTATTAAATATCCTGTTCTTCGCACGTAAACCATAAAAACCATAAAATTCAATTCAACAGCAATACCGCAAAATAATTTTAAAATGAGCATATCTTTAGAATTTCCGATAAATAGTCTCGCGCGCTGGAGATATTCCATACAGTGTCGCCATCGCTCGCTTTGAAATTGTTAATAAAAAATTCGTTAAAGTGTTACAAAATATGAAATCGATAATAAAACAAATTTCATATTCCAAATTCGGGCTTCCAGAAGCCAATATTCAGGTCTAGATGTATGTGATTAAAAATTTGACGGTTCTAGGTACCGTTGTTTTATCACAATGCTAGAAATATACATACATTTATGCAGATTCTTCATTATTTAATTTCTTTAAATATAACACAAAGCGATAGTGTTTGGTGGCAACAATTTGAAAAGTGAACCGACATGTAACGTTTTCAACGCAAAATTCCAAAACGAAATTAATAGTCCTTCTGGGCAAATTGCCCCTTTAGGCTAAAAAAAAAAAAAAAAAAAAAAAAAAAATTAAAAACGGCGAAACGTTTTGGGATATATATTCTCCTCTTTTGTTTTGTAAAATCTCCAACGTACTAGTCGTCCATAAAATCCTGCTTTTTAGGTATATTTCTTAACTATTTGTAGTATAATATCTACAACGGATTTAATAGCATGTTAATTAAACGTAAATGTTTCAGGTAAATACTTACTGCTTTTTAATTCATGTTTTCCTTAGAAGAAAACTGAATGGCTAAAATAAAAAGATAAATGCTAAATATAAATTACATTAGGTATTTTGAGGTAATTCACTTTTACTCGTAAATTAAATTATTTGTAAAATGTTCTCTAACAATCACTCACAACGAAGTAACATAACAGTGTGTCACCTAATTTGAAAACAGTTGTAAAAGTGATATCATTCGAAGAGATTTTGTGAGGAGTGTTGCAAAGTGCCTAATTTCACAATTCAAAAAAAAAAAAAAAAAAAAAAAAAAAAAATTGCGAAAATGCTGTCAAAGATGTTAAAATATTTTTTTCAACTGATCAATATTGTTAGGTCCATTACATATGGTACAGTCATTCTTTATAAAAGCATTGCGAGTTTTTTTTTTTTTTTTCAAATAAAAATTTTGTTATAGGAAAGATACAAATTGGACGTAATTTTTCATCTAACTTGAAGTGATTGTTTGGTGGCTTTCATTGCCACAGCAGCGCCATCTCGGAGACATAATTTAAATTAATAGCTAATTTATTTTACGAACTTCCGCTTTACGAATTATTATCAAAAATGAATGCTCGTAAAACGGAGATATTCCTATATACCTCATACGTATGTGAGTAAAAATTTCTAAAAAAGAAGAAAATTAATTAGAGAAAATTATATTACCGTCGTAACAGAAAAATCATAATGTCTTTAAAAAACATGCCATGAAATTTAAAAATGTACTAAAAAAATAACTTTAAAATTAATCACTTGATTAGCAGCAAACCCAAAAATTGAAGGTTAAATTTTGCTTATATTTAAGTACAGGTAAACAACGACGAATAGAAGGTCCGCGTGGCCTAATGGATAAGGCGTCTGACTTCGAATCAGGAGGTTGCAGGTTCAAATCCTGTCGCGGAATTTTTCTTTTTTTTTTTTTTTCATTCCGTCCATTAATTACATCACGTTGATCAGAATTTTTTCATTCTGTATTGTGTTTTTGCAATTCTGAATTATTACTAAAAATCACAGTACAAGAAATTTCAATCTTTTAATAAATTGTTTATTTATTGCTGATTATGACAAAAATTTTCTGGGGGGGGGAGAAACAAAATTCCTAAGAGAAATAGAGAAACCGTTAAGTTGTATTATTTAAAATTATTAATAGTTATTTTAATCTCACCTAGCATAATTTTCCCTTTAAATTTCCCGATACTTCTTTATTTGTTCAATCACCGTCACGCAGTTCGGCGATTTTTCACAAAAATAATCATGACTTACAATTACAAAAATTATTTGCTACATGCATTTACACACAAACATTTTATTTCTTATCAAGTATTTATCCTAAAATCAACCACTGAACCTAATTACAAGATTTCTTTTGTTCTGATGGAAATTATGTGGCGACCGCTTTAAGAAAAAATTCAAAACAATTGGCCCATTCCGAAATTGAGGCAAAATAATTCCTGCATTCCTGCAGAAATTTTACTGCAATTTCTTCCACTGCAAGCTGATCCAATAAACACGTTTTAAAACGAATTTAAAAGAAAAGTATTACGATTTATCGATACAAAACCGCAGGATCTTGGAATGCAACAAAATGAACGCGTACGAAAATGGCGACATTGCTTATGAATACTGAAGAATTGTTGCGTGCATGTATGCCAGAAGTTTGGTGCATTCTGAAAATTTGGTGTCTGCTACTAATACGTAAGAGCCAAATTTCCATTTGAATATTATAATTTAAATGGCCTCTGACTAAAATATTCAATACCGATTAATTTTTTAACCAGCTTTTATCGTACTTTCATCTAATTAATAAACACAAAATCGTTTTTTTCGGGGTGGGAAGAATACATAGATAAAGTTTGCTTCTTCAGATGAACAAGTGCGATGTTCTTAAAGAATTGTACAACAAAAATATGTGTTGCCAGTACTTTTGTACAATTTATGGAAACACTAACTCTTCATACTTATGAGTATTTCCCGTGATGCAAAATCAATGGATTGAATTGTTGTGTTTTCAAATGGCCAGGCACTTGCAACTTAATTTTCGTCGGAAATCGCCACACATCAGTTACTTAGCCTTCTTATCACCGAAAACGTTATCCAGAGTGCACCACAGAAAGCGACTAAATATTATTCCCCTAGAAAGAGAAGTTCAGTCTCAATTTTAATAAAGAACTCTCCGAGGAGGACGGATTCGAGGGTCTCCCAACCCCTTTTTCTTACCACCAACATCTTGAGAGGGCTTTCTGCTTCAAGTATTTTAAGTATCCTCAAGCCATTATACAAATTTTTAAATTGTTAAATTTAAACATTGCATAAAGCCATTTGTAAACCTTGTATAAAGCAGCAGATCAATAAATTCCTTTAATCAGATACTGCATGAACTGCACGGTGTGTTTCAGAGACATTTCCTTTCATTCAAGAATTGAATATTTATGAATCTAATTTTGATAGAGTATAATGCGAATGAACCAGCGAACTTAAAATGTTGCAATTCATAACTATATTGATTTCAGTTATTCGTATAATAATAGCCGAAGAAAATCATATAATTATAATTAGATTTCTCAATAAACTAATACATAAATTATTGGAATTACAGGATTCAATTATACATTTTCAGGATAATTTTGGGAAACACTGTTTTACCACAGGCGGTAATTACGACCTAAAGCTGTATTAACATTTTTGCGAAAATTTCCATGACTTATTTGATAGTTTATGCTTTCTCTCCTGTTGTTCATCGTATCTGTAATCAAAAAATAGCACAAAAGAGAAATAAAGCCAAATTCTGCAGTACTTACATTTACTGGCGTTTCTACGGATCATTTTCAGATACTTAATTCTTATTGCTGAGCCAATACTATTTCAATCTGTATACTTATCTTCATAAATGTACCACTGTAAGAAACAAGAATTTATAAATTCCACATTCTCATACGTAAAATTTTAGAATAACACATTTCGGAAAATTTTAGGATACAATAAACCAATATGGTACTTACGGAAAATCCCGTCGACCACAAGAGACGGACCAAAAAAAAAAAAAAAAAAAAAAAAAAAAAAAGCCATTTACTAAATACAAGAAAAAAACATTGTATTCTTATTTTCTTTCAATTATATTTTCATTTATTTATATTTAATTTACGTTCCCTTTCGAACTGACACTCGCTTCGCAGAAGCCTTAACGTTGCAATGCCATTGCTTCTCAGTTTTTCAATAAAGCGCCATTTCGTGGCCATTAACACATTTTTTTTTAAGCCGGTAAGTTTCCATAACTTCGGAAATATTCGATATTCAACAGCATGCTCTTCTGTAGTAGGCAGGTTTCAAATTTTAATCATTTTTTTCCCCCGAAAATGTGTGATAGAGGAAAAAAAAGAAGTCTTTACTCAAGAATAATAACTAACACTTGTAATCAAGGTTACACCCAACCCAGCGTGTTTGAAGACTTTTCAATTTTTGGCGAAAAATCGCGTAGTTTGGCGTCTTTTCTTTAACAGGCAAAAATGGTCGACGGGATTTTCCGTAAGTACCATTAAGGGGTATATGAAAACTGGTATTCCTTGGATTATACGCTTGTATGATTCAACGCAACTTTATGGTCTAGATTATAGCACACAAGAGAAATAAAGCCAAATTCTGCAGTATTTACATTCACCGGCATTTCTACAAATAATTTCCAGATACTTAATTCTTATTGCTGAGAAAATACTAGTTAAAACCTGTGCACTTAACCAGTACCTCCTACATACAGTAGGAGGTACTGACTTAGCTTCATAAATGTATTACTATGTGAAACCAGAATTAATAAATTCCACATTCTTATACTCAAAATTTAACAGTACATTTTGGAAAATTTTAAGATACAATAAATTAAGTATTCCTTGGATGTACGGTTGTGTTAATTAGACGTGTTTTTGCAATCTAGCTTCTTCCTTTCGTCTGCGTTGCTTAATGCATAAGGCGCCTGACTTTGAATCAGTTGACTGCACGTTCGAGTACTGTTTTTTTTTTTTTTTTTTTTTTTTCTTGCGTTACGGAACTTTTCGTTCGATATTTTCTTTTTATAGTTTATTCCCATTATTCCTATAACTAACAATGTAATTCCTATTATTAACCATTAGTTCCTATTATTAGCAATGTTAAGGATAGAACGTTAAATAGTTCTCATTTATTGAAGGCTTACTGCGGTAAAAATTGTACGATCAATATCTTAAAGTGTGCAGCATTTTTATATACTTTTCATACATTATTTATACACCTTTTTCGTTGTTTGTCATTTTATTCTAATATTAAAATTACTTTCTGACTTTATTGATATTTTTAAATAACAATAAAAAAGTCAGGAAAAAAGTCTAGTAAAAGTCAGAAGTCGATAAAAAAAGTTATTTTTAAATGACAATAAAAAAAAGTCAATTTTTAAATTAAGCTGCGATTTTAAATATTCCTGTTTCTAATAAAACATGTGCAGAAGTTAAAGATAATTTCAAAACAAATATTGCGAAACTGAAAATCAGAAAAATGATGGAAATTTCATTTATAGTTTTGAAAATTTCTAGTAATTTAACCAAGTCTTTCGTTTATTTTTCTTGAAATACCCGTTTTGAATTTCGGCTCTGAAAACTTTGTGTTTTGTTAAAATAAATTGCTTTTCAATATTCTTCTTTTAAACTTGTGCAAAAAAGAATGACTACTTTTGTTAAAATAAATTACTCTTTAATCTTTCTCGTAACTGCTTTTATTAAAATAAATTACTCTTTAATCTTTCTCGTAACTGCTTTTGTTAAAATATATTACTCTTTAATCTTTCTCGTAACTGCTTTTGTTAAAATAAATTACTCTTTAATCTTTCTCGTAACTGCTTTTATTAAAATAAATTACTCTTTTATCTTTCTCGTAACTGCTTTTGTTAAAATAAATTACTCTTTAATCTTTCTCGTAACTGCTTTTGTTAAAATAAATTACTCTTTAATCTTTCTCGTAAACTAATGCAAAAAAATTACTTTACTACAAAATTGTAGTAAAGTAATAAAATAATTCTTTTAACTAATTACTTTTGTTAAAATAAACTACTTACTTTTAACTAATTACTTTTGTTAAAATAAATTGCTCTTTAATCTTTCTTGTAAACTAAAAAGAATTGTTTTATTATTTTACATTAAAAGAATTATTATGATACATTTTCACTCTTAAAATCGCATTTGCTGCAATAAGTGAGCAATTTTTTACAAAATCTGGATACGTAACGTAATATTTTGTATACTTTTGTGCTGCTGAAGAAAACACTTATTTTTCCCTCGTGACAATACTTCACTTATATAAAATAAAAATATTAAGCGTTATATTTTAAGTATCATATTTTAAGATATAAAACACAGTATGAATTAATATATACATTTTAATTCATACTGTGTTCAATTCTAGAAAGGTCTGCGTTATTTTTGCCGTATCCTTTCTGCTTTTATAAATGTCCTCTTGATTTTTTCCTCTGATATTCAATAATCTACTAATCGGAATAAAAATGACTGTATTTCAATAAAAGATTTTAATATGAGTTTTTAGTGGTGTAAGGTTCTAAAATTAATTAATGTTTTTTAATTATATCAAAGGCCATTCCTAACTCATTTTATATTGTATTTTACAATAAAAAATAAAATAAATTGAGAAAAACTTCAATACTTACCTCTTTAATCTCTTACTTGTATCATTTAAATCCGCTTTTCTCAACCTGTGGTACGCGTATCCACAGAGTTATGTGACATGGTGTCAGGGGGTAAAGGTGTAATGGTGGACATTGATAAATAGACTGACAAATAATATAATAAATGATAAATAGACAACAGAGAGAAGATTAAAAGCTGTTGTAACTTAAATTACAGTTTGAGAAGAAATCCCTCACATCTCATTCTGAGCTGGCTTGAAAGAAAAATAACCTCAACTATTTCAACAAGGCAATCGCTATTCTGCTGCCCGTCACAAGCACCGCTACCGTTCTACTACCGTTCACAAGCATAATGCACTAATAAGCGGACAGAACTTTCCTGTCCTACACTTAAAATATAGGTACAGGAAAAGATTTTCCAGCGTTAAGTTCGGACTTGAGACTGTATTTGTCATTTTCTAGTCCGAATTTTAAATTACTAAGTGCTGCCAAACAGCCTCAAAATTTCCATTAAATGCACTCATATTTTTTAATTTAATTAAATGTATTAAATTACCAACCGACACCAATTTTTCATAACTGGTAAAAATAAAAATGTCTCTGTACTTCTAGTATTATTACCGTACCTGTACATACTCCTGTCATTAATACCATTCATACCATTAACATCCAAAACATTAACTGCTATGATTTTGAAAACTTATATACCTCACTTCCTCTAGAAGAAATCTATACCAGTCTACTTGATCTACCAAAACTTTTCCCTAATATACTCAATATCATGACTCTTGACAAATGGAAAACCTACCTAAAATGCACACTTTTTCATAACTACATCAAGTTTCAACATCAACTTTTTAAACAAGTCAGAGGATTGCCAATGGGCTTACATTCCAGCACCTCGATCTGTAATATCTTTTTATTTGTCAAAGAATTTAACTTCCAAAAATATCTACAACCACAAGAGTTAAATTACTACAAACACACCTACAGATTTATTGATGACCTTATTACAATTAATAATTTTGGTAAAATTGAAAACTCCGACATTTATCCGAATTGTCTTAAACTTAATAAAACTAATAATTCACAAAATAGCATAGACTTTCTAGATCTTCAAATCATTAACTACAAAAAAAAAAAAAAAAAAAAAAAAAAAAAAAAAAAAAATTACTTTTTGACAAAAAAATTTTACTTTTTGACAAAACAAGAAACTTCAATTTCAATACTAACAAATTAATAAATTGGAACTCCAACATATCCAAAAAAGTAATTAACAATACTATAATTAATCAAATACAACGAATTAAAACTATATGCACAGATACAATAGATTTACAACGCGAAATTTTGATCCTTATCAAAATTCTCAAAAATAATCTAATTCCCTTTCAATTTATCAACCATTGCCTTAAAAAAGCAGGCGTTAAATACTCACTCTAAATCATTTAACTGATAGGGATATGATAATTTATTCCTAAACCTGAGAAGGCGGTATAAGTTGGATGACTGTCAGTTGAAAGATTTGTATATAGTGTAATTACTCAATTGTATATATTGTAAAAAGCTAATTGTCTTCAGACATATACTGTTACTAAAAAAATGGGCCTATTTCCTGCCTTTAGACTGTCTATTAGCTCTTGGACAGCGAAAATGCCTTTTTCCTTTCTTAAATTCTTAATCATTGCGACACGACAATTAGCCAGAAATTAATTAATTTCCATTCACTAGTATTTTCAAAAAAAATCTTAACAGATGGTCTCTCTCAGATAAGAACTCCACAAAATACATCCCTCAAGAATTCCAAGTCCCACCCACTACCATAAATTACTTCACCCAAGTCTTACCGACTGATATTATTCAAAGCCCCTATTGCCGCTAAGAATTTTCGGACACCCTACACTTCTGAGTCAGACACGAAGAGAACACTTTGCCAACTCCCCCACTAGAAAGAATGTAAGTTACTTAATACCTTTCTGGCCTTTATATCTTCATGTACATTCACTGATCTTATTTATATTATTTTCCATATTATTTTTATATTATTTTTATGTTTTCTTTGATTTGTTTTTACAAAGTTTGCATTATTTATCTTATTTATCTTTTTTATAATCTTCTATGTTTATTTCAACTTTACTTTGAATTCGATTTCATAATGACAATTTCCAATGTTTAATTTCTACAAATAATATAGTACTCAAATACATAAAGATGATAGTGTCGGGGACGGTTACTCGAGTTTTACAGGATTTCTCTACAGTAATTGATTTTTATTCCAAATTGAATTGACTAAAATGCTTCATGAGAATAAGTTCTTTGAGTAGCAACTATTCGCGGAAATATTTGGCCTGACTAGAATTGCCGGTTTGGCTTTAACTTATAACTCGAGTAAAGACAAAACACTTTCATATTTACGTATTTTTTCAATTATTGTTCATTGAACGGGAGTTGGTTTGTTCCCCTTGAAAAGTCAACTAATTTCCGATCAATGACAATAATTACATGTTTTAATTTTTCCTTTTACAATTGAAATATTATTCTTCGTGATGATTTAACTCCAGTCCCCGTTAAAACATTATTAACATTTTGCTTTCAAATTACTTCAAAACATCTTTCAAAATATAACTTACCAGTTTGGATGCACACTTTTAAAATAATTCTACTTTAATTAAACTTAGGAGATAATATAATCAATTAATCAATACTGTTTAGGAAATAAATTATTAGATATTAGTAATTATACATAATGAAGGTAGGGGTAAGGTACGGTGAGCAGTGATGATAGGTCAAGGGGTACGCGAGTAAAAAAAGAATGAAAAACCTTGATTTAGGTTAAAACTAATAATAAAATTAGTTGTTAGAATTGATTCTAACAACTAACCATGTTGTTCCAACAATGTTTCCATGTTTTAGAAATTTTCTCATTTCGTTAGAAAATTCATGCTTAAGACGCCCTAATTTTAAACACAAACATATGATTTTCGAATTATTTCAGACCATAACTTTTTTACAGTTATTAAAACATCAGCAGATTGGTCTTCTTAAAAAAAATTCGGTATTAAGCTTCATTAACAACTTCATGAATAATAACGAATACTATAATTCAGAATATGGCATATTTATCAATGCATGGAAAGAAACACTGAATATGTAATAAAAATTGTTAACCTATTTAGTTATCAGGTAATTTGATGGAGTTATTTAATGGATTACGCTAATTTGGCAGCGTTCTGTCAGTCGTTTCATAACCATGAAAAATATAATGTATATAATAATTTCCAAAAAGTGTAAAAATGATGAATAATTAATTTTAAGAATCCCTAGTAATTCGTATAATCATATTTAGGAATTTCTAGGTTATTAATTTTTTTATTTATCAAAAACAGCTAAAAGCATTTCAATAAATGTTGTTCCACTAAATGTGTAGTTTCCAAAATAAAACGTTTATAAAAATTAAATTATGAACCCTTATATGAAACATTCCTTATTGTTGTGTCCATGTTTCTTCTTTACGCTTTTTTTTTTTAAATGAAAGAAATAAATATACTTAAATAAAGTTTTCTCAAACTTGCAGTTTTATAACCTGGTCTATTTTCTCAAACAATCCCTTAGTAATCAAAATGGCTATCTCAGGCAGTCATAAACCCCGCTTTGAGAAACAGTTTGTTTAAATGTTGGAAAGCGATTATTATTATTTGAATTTCAAATATAAAATAAACCGTTTCATTTTCAGTAAATGTAACTGGAGTAGCAGACAAAAGTCTTCACAGGTAAAGAAACAGAGGTAATTTTTTTGATGCGAATGTTATTTATGGTTTAATAAAAAATATCTCTTGCACACACATGGAATGACTTTTCATTTCTTATCGCATTGCATATCTGACCGATTGATAAAATACACCTCAGTTGTAAATCAGTTATTACAATCAATTTCAGCAACTAATTTTATTATTAATTTTTCACTTTTTTTTTTTTTTTTTTTTTTTTTTTTTTTTCCTGGCTTAAATGTTCCTGAAGAAGGCTGGAATAATTACATTAATAGGATTTAACTTGATTTTAAAATCATCGTGGGAAAGTCTGAGTAATAAAAATCTCAGATTTGAATTTTTAAACTCGAAACTGCCATCGAAAACTGATTTATTGTTTCTCAAAATGATGTTAAACTACAGAAAGCAATTTTGCAGTTCTCTTACAACCTATATTTATTTCGTATGAATTCAAAGACAGACCCTTTTTGGCACATGGTAAGCCTTTCAGAAACTCGTAGCTTCCCCTCGAGGACTTGCAGGCCCAAATCCTCGACTGTTTAAACATCGCCGCCCCGATGTGATGTGCCATTATTCCAGCTTCCCTCTGACCTCTCAACGCCGAGAGAGGCCTAACATTGTCAAAGTTATTGTGGTCGAGATAAATTGCAATGGCAAAGAGGGAAGAGATGCTTTCCGATATTGCGTAATGGAGTGAAAGGTACACGGAAAGGGATAGGTGTAAGGAAAGACATGGGGGAAAACAGATGAGGAGGACTGATCGGAGATTCCGCAACGAGCTTTGGAGAAGGAAGGAGTTATTTGCAAATTCCACAGTCCCATTATTCTTCGCCTTCCTGAAATGGACATTCGACGGGTAAGGATTTCCATGCCAACAGGCAGAAATCATTTCACTTTCCTTACAGTGAAATGAATACTTCTGGAGTCAATTTGTTATAGGTGACAATAAGTATCAGGGTACATTTTGTTTTATGAAGCAGCATTGGTTTGAATATTTATGTTTTCGGCACTGAAAAGACTTTTTTTATTATTTCAGGTATTAAAGTTCTACAATCGCCTCATATGTTTTACTTTTCCATTTTATACTTTTTTTTTTAATTTACGTATTTTTTAAGTAGTCAGCAAACTCACTCTAATGTTGCTTTCTTTAAAAATAAATAAATAAATAAATCGTTGTCTTAGCTTTGAATGACTAAAAGCAAAGGTACTGATAACAGGGTATTATTAAAACTTAAAACAATGAAAACATATTGCATGAACAAGTCACTACGAGCTTGAAACTGTAACCATCCGAGCTTACTTCAGTATGCCATTTGTTACTGTGTTACTTATTTTTCCCCTTATTCTTTTTTCCTCACCCCCCCTTTTTAAGTTAGCAGTGTTCCCTACAACCTCAGTGTTCCCTAGACAAATCTTCACATTTCTGCCATTTCGATATTTTTCAAAATTTAAGAAGGCAGCGTTAGTTAAAAAATGAAAGAACATTTCTTAACTGCTTCGTTAGATCAATGCTTCATTAACATTACATTGCAGACTATCAGTACGCTCAAGATCAAAAGCGATAACAAAAGAAAAGTTTTTTTTTTTTTTTTTTTGTTTTTTTTGTTTTTTTTGCATATAATTTTATATACTTGCTTATCTGTAGGGAGTCGCATATATTTCGACTTCGAAAGGAAGCAAGATACTATTTTCTCCTCTTTTGCATTCAACCATTTTTAGACGTTTACTGTATATGTTAAACATATCGTCTATCCCCAAATTCTTTTAATGAGAAATTAGAAAGCAGCTAATCATTTCATTGGTTTTATTTTGGGTGTAAAAGAAAAGTTTAATACAAGCATTATTATTTCTTAATACATAATGCATAAAGTACATACATACAGATCTTAAAATTCTTATTAAACTATTTCCATTTAAAAAAATTTTCCATTTTTTCCGATACCTCTTACTGATACAGTACCATATTATAATATAAAGTTCAAAAATAGTTCTGTTGAAGGTGATTGCCCTCTAGTATCGATAGCCACTCACATATTCATAAAAATGCTGTGCTACTGAGTTGCTTATTATTTCAGTCATTATCATTGCTATAAATACGACTACACATTTATACTTTAATCCACTTCGTTATTCTTGGAAATGTCTCGATAAAAAATACTTGACTAACATGTAACATTACGGAGCAAATTACATATAGCAGTATGTTTCTGCGTAATGCATTTAGTGTCTTCTTTTAGATTTAAAGATCTCCCATATTCGGCTTCTTCTACGAATATGTAAATTATTAATTTAATCATAATCATGAGTATTCTTTCCAAATGTTATATGAAAGTTGACGACTATCGATACTATATCTGAAAAATCAATATGTTAAAAATAACTGGTATAATTTAAGTAAGGTTTGGAAAGAGGACGGTTAGTTGCAAAAACAAATGACGTCTTAGCACTGCTGAAATTTAATTAAATTCTTTACTTGTAGCATAGTTTATGTAACAACTTTTGTAAAAAATAATGTTTTTGCTAAAACGTTTGTATGTATACTTCAGATTTCTTTACAAAATGAGGGATTCCGAGAAGAATAGTGTTGGAAATAGTACTATGTGAAAATTTTCATATTTAAGTTCAAAAATTAAAGTCAAGGGTCAAAATAGAATTCTTAAAATCTGTAGCTCATTTTTATGTTTTCTAGACAAAAATCATTAATATGCTTTGTTCAATTTAAAGGTAAGATTTTTTACGATTACGAAAAATTACTCAAAATAATTTTAAAAAGAACGTGTTAAAAATATTTTAAAGGTCTTCCTTTTTTATACTAAGAATGTTCAGATTTATTTAGAATAATTTTATACTTACGTGTTATCACAACCACCTTAGTAGAAGTCGCCAGATTTTAAGAATGGGCCAAACTTCTACAACCGTGAGCATAATCATTTTTCAGGCAACCATGATCCACATTAATTTCAAATGGGTCTTCATTTTCCTAGTATCTAACACCAGTGTTTAATCTTATATTTATTATGCATTGTGATAACCTTCTAACACATATTGTTTTCAAATTTGCTCGTTCAAGTTTCTGCTTAAATTGTATTTACTTGTATCTTCACTTTATGATTTGCAATACTTTATTTGCCTTATACAGCAGGCAACAGACTGCATGTAACGTAAATATCGCCTTTTAACAACAAATTTATGAGTATCGAAACTGTCTTAGGTTTGTTAGATTTAGTCCACTGTCATAAGTGACATGTCATAAGCCCGTAATCGAAATGCCAAATTCTTCTAAAGCCATAGATTATGTTAGGTTAATTGATTAAGGCGAAGCAATTTGATGGGTATCTACTTATAAGGATAGAGGACTTTTTAGAGAAAGTTGTCTCGAATCCGTATTACATATGGGGAAATCTAAAGCTGTAGAAAATTAAACTGAGTTACTGTACAGCTTTAGAAAACTGCAAATTCTGAAACCTCTAATACACATTTTTTTTAACCAAAACTTCTTAAGAAGAATTTTATGAAGCATTTTGACAAACTAAACAATATATACTATATCGGGAATTAGAGAATTAACTAAGGTAACATCAGTTAAAGTCAAGCCAAAATCCTCAAAGATATTATAAAGTTAAAAAATAAAATCAGAACAATTTAATTGTGTATTAAAGTGTAAAGGAAGAGAAGATTTTGTCTACATAAATTAAAAATCAAATAATAAAAATGTGCTAAATCGAACAAAAATAGCGTAAAATGAAATGTTATGAATATACTGAAAATATAAATTATTCATATATTGAATTGATTAGGATATTTTTATTCATCCTTACTATTTGTATAAGCTTCATTTATTTTGCTAAGAAGAAAGAGGAAAATAACTAAGACTGTTTGAAAAATTAAAGTTTTGGGTGCAAAATTTGCTTTATAATATCTACACAAATTCAATTATAAAAACTAAAAATATTAAAATCTGATACATAAAAGTATGTGATTAAAAATTTTTATTACGCAATTTTGCCGAAATTTGGCTTCTAAAAGTCGAATATAGTAACAACATCTCAAATTTTTGAAAGAAGCAGACTTTGTTAGATGTCTTCTTTGAAGCAAGTAAAGACCCTTACTTTGCCTATGGCAGAGGAAAATTGTACTTTTTGCGCAGTTGGTTTAACGGGAACAGAATCTTTATTCCTGCAATTGGGCGATTTTCTCCCATCTCTTGCGCATTGGGAAAGACTGCATCACTACAAGACCAGCCACTAGAAGAAATTCTATGCCAAACCCAGACAAAATTCAAATGGATAATTTAACAGCAAGAAACATTCTTATAATGGTATATTCTTGTCATTGTGGACTATACATTGTGGATCTCTTTAAGTGAATAAATAAAATTTCTTTACTCAGACTGACAGGAATTGTTTCCTGCTTTTAAACACTTCCAATACTTTTATTGGAAGTGTTTAAAAGCAGGAAACAATCGCCTTTCCGGCCTAACTGGAATTTACTCAAGAAAACGCAGTCGGACGTACTTCATCATTTTCAAACAAATGATGAAGTTTAAATTACTTAATCATTTTCTAACTCAAAATATAAAGAAAGAGAAATCAGAAAGCGTATTATTGTAAGAGGAGAAATTTCAGCGGATATCCCAATGTTGAACTTCCTGCTAACCGAGGGATTTTTACGTCCTGTTTTGTTTCCGTTTATTTCATTGTGCTGTCTTGAAACACATTTAAGGATCAAATATATGGTACCATCAAGTTTCCATAAGCCATGGTAATATTTTCCGGGCTAAATATATTAAGGGAATTCTCTAGTATCTAAAAGAAGCTGCGATTCTACTTGAAATAAATTTCATATGTTCTGTTTTTTCCTGCCTCTAGCATATTCTAATTTTTTTTGAGTCTCTGCTGTTAAGTTTAATTTTAGAAATGCGTTTAAAAACAGTCCTTCTCATACGACGACATGGAGCAATCGTCATGTCATCTGTAAGTGCACATCGTTCCACCACCTCATCATTTCTTGTATAGGAGAAAAACATCTGATCTTATTTCAGACAGTCTCATTGCAGTCGGTACATTATTGATTCCGTTATTCATAAATATGATCGATAGAGGACTGACTAATCACTGCTACAATATTTATTGTTACAGCGATAAAATAATTGCTAAAGTAATAGAAATCAAGGCTTTGATCGGGAATACCAAATGAAAGCAAGAAACCTACAAAAGGCGTCTTTGACTAAGCAGACAATACTTGAATGCTTTGCTATATTTTAATAACTAAAATAAATCCTTCCTAGGTCAATGTTCTGTCACTTGTTCGTATTTTTAAATGCTCAAGGTGATAAATATGGGGATTAGTGGAGGCTGCTCCCACATCAAATGATCTTTTCTTGCAGGTCATTACTTGGATATATCTAACATTTATTTATAAATAAAATTTTAAGGAATTATACTATCAGATTAAATAACGAAAGAAAATGTGCAGATACAGGACAAAAATTAGACATCTATAAATTTACCTGCAATGTTTAGCTATACCAACGCAAGCAGAAATCACAATATTAATTCCTCACAGAAGTGATTCAAATCAGTTAAATAACCGGGACTTATCTTTTACCATTCTGAGCACATTTTGTCTCGCAACTGATTTAAATTTTGGGGCACTTGCATTTGAGGTGGTCCCACAACATTCTCGTTTAGATTTAAATCTGGTGATTTATTTGAGCCTTTCCTGTATTCCGAGTTTTGCTATGCTCTTGACGCCAAACACAATGATTCTTAACTATACGAGTCTTAAAACTGTCCTTCTGCTAAGCTTAATATGCATTTTTATGAGAATCCTGCAACTCATAAAAATTTCCTTTCCACAAGGAAATTAACTTTAATTAAATACAATTTAATTAATGTTAATTTCCTTGTTTGTCCAACAAGGAAATAATGATTGTCTAAAATTTTTTGCTAAGCATGCTCATTGACCATTTCATCCACAGCTACTATTGGCATAAAAGCACAATCATTAACCACCATCCCTATACTGTTAGCTCTCAGCCACTCTCTACCGCTAATATTGGGAATATCCGCTTAAAACGCGTTATACGACGCCTGTCAGCTCCATCTGAACAATTCGTCATTTCAAATAAATCGACCCATTGCAATAAAGCACAATCTTCCTCGGTTGTTTTTCACCGGATTTAGCATATTACGGCGAATATTAAATAACAAAGCAAAACCTTAAATAACAAATAAATCGCATGCCAAGTAGTGCGTCTAATTACGCTGACAATACACCCAACAATGAAAAGAAAATTATGTTATTTGAAGGAAAAGCTGAATTGCTTGATGTATATATCAGAGATATTTCAGTTACATAATCTGATGTCGAACTTTTCATTTATGATGTGTAGTTAGCAATATGTGTAAGGTCTACAATGCTTAGTAATTTAACGAGCAGTAATAATATACGTGTTGGCAGACAGTTAATTTATCTTGTAAACCTGACAGCCTAAACTTATGATACACATGGCTACAATGTTAGACAATAGATGTAATTTCTTTTTTTCTATCTAAATATTTCTTTTATCTACCTGATTTAAGAAGGCAGTATAGCTCTTTGGATCAGAGATTCTTAGTTTGATTTATTTAATTATGGCAAAGCAGTTAAAGGCTATCTTCTTAAGGGGAGGGATGCCTTCGTGGAGGACTTTCTAAGGGAACTTTCTCATATACATATACTGTATACATTTCTCACATACTTTCTCATATACAATACTCTCATATACATATACATTTCTCATATACTTTCTCATATACATTTTACGACACATGAGAAAAACCGTGAAAACACATATGCAGCCAACCCGTTTAACCCCCGAACCAAATTACCAATGTTCAAGAGAAACTTCATATTTACGGACCTCTAGAAAATTGATAAGTAGTCCATGGATCACTGGGAAAAGCAGTCCGTCAGTTAATAAGTGGTTCACGGAGCGTTGGGAAAAGGAGTCCGTCAGTTAATAATTAGTAGCCTGTGAACGATTTTTAAATTAAAATTTAATTTGTTATTTCATTTTATTATGAAAAATATAATTAATAAATTAATAAAACTAATTATTAGGAGTGCAACAAAATACACATCATATGAAAGGGTCCTCGGTCTCATAAAGTTTAAAAACCACTGGTTTATATTATTGGTAAGGTATCTGGTCAACAACAGGCTACCAATTCTTAACATTTTAGGGAGTCAAAAACGAAAAGTGTATTTGTTAAAGTAGCTTCCCTGAACTAAAGGAATTTAATTCAGGAGTCCACTGTGCACTTTCCTTGCATTCAGTGTATTCTTCAGTTATGTTTCTCGAGATTAAAATTAGACCAGTTGTGCCCTTCCGCTTCTAAAGCCAACTTGTTCCGTTTTCAAGATCTTTTCGTTCCAGTCAGCATCATCCTAACAAATATCTTACATGCGAGTGTGCAGTTGTTCAGACTCGTACGCTTAATGCAACATTCACATTTTAAGTGTCGTTTATCTGGACAGCGAAGTGTGAGTAAGACGATGATTCGCGGAGATAATGCAGCTTGAGCTTGAGAGGGAGTGAAGTGGATATCCACTTCTATTTTTTTAAAAACTGTTTACATTCTCAAGTTTGCTACAAATCATCACTACTTCGTGTATTGTCTTTCTTTTTCTACCGCTTGAGTCGGGAGTTTAAACGCATGTAAAAAAGCTAATTTTCTCTGTTTTATAATAGAATGGAAGAAGCTCCTGAAAGAAGAGATAACGACATTTTAATGGCGTATGTTGACCTTACAGGTTAAGTTTCGTTCACGTTGTGAAACGCTCCAGCAGCCTCAACTGTTTTGCATCAAAAGTATAAAATAAAATCAAAATTCAGAAGATGGTTTGTAGTTCCGAAGTGTTTGAATGTAAGTTATAATAATATAGATAAGCCATAAAATAGATACTTTCCATCAGTTTTACCTTTACTTGTCCAATAACTATAGATAGCAATGGGCGTAAATGACACGATATTCTCTCTCTGTTAACAAAAGCAAGAAATAAAATGCTTCTCTTCGTCTTGATGCTGTTCGTGAGAATCTGACCAGAACTTCTACTCTTCAACTCTTCAATGAAAGCATTTTCACAAAATGAATAAAATTACGTAGGCCGTGCCTTTTCCCCACAATGAGTTTTTGGGGGATTTCGCCGTAAAATTAGAGAATGTCCTTGTTCCTGTTGCCAGTCGCTCCGTTTTGTCTAGTATCAAGCAAGGGTTACATTAAGTTATTTGAATACGGCAAAGCACACGAGGGCTATCTGCCTAAGGGAAATGATGTCTTCGTGGACGACTTTCTAAGGGAAACTAGCTCGTATTCACGTTACACATATGGGAAACTGCAAAACCCCCGTTCGGCTAGGGTCGAACTCAAATCGAACTCCCGGTATTTAGTGCTCTTAATTACTCGGCCACTAGTGGAGGCACGTATCAAGCCAAAGGTCTCAGGCAATACGACTCCAAAAACTCATGTTAGAGCTTTAATAGAAAAATCCCCAATTACATTGAATGAGCATGTGAGTAATTCATTAAAACAAAAGTATTCAAATTCTGTCTAAATGGAAAGAACGACTTTGCAGATGATTTTGATCTGATAGGGGTCAATCTACGAAAATACCAGTGGGAATCAAACTCCGAAAAAACTAGCCCTGCTCAGACATCTTGCCCATTCGATTGCTTCAAATGGAAGTGTGGCAAGCAGATAAGACAATTAATGCTGGCAGTTCACTCTAAGTTCGGTTTGCGGTGATTGAAAGGGTTGGCTATGGTATTTTCGTTGGGTTTTCTTCAAAGATGAATAAGAGTCATTTTCTTCTAGAAAATCCTAAATGAACGTGTGCCTCTTATTCTAAAAAAGCCGCTCATATTCATTGCTGCTCTAACTAACGTAACCTAACTTATCTGACTGAACAAATACAAGAATTTATTTTGTTTTTATAAACTCAGTTTGCAAGAGTACCTCTCTGTACAACAGAAATAAAATAGATAAAAAACTTATAGGAAAATGTATACGAAATTGTTTAAACTGGTGAGAAAAATTGCACTATTTAAGTTAAATTTACAAAATTATGTGATAAAATTAAAACAATTCAAACTATGACAAAAATAACTCTATTTAAGTTAGACTTACAAAGTTATGTGATAAGATTAAAACAATTCAAACTATGACAAAAAATAACGCTATTAAAGTTAAATTTACTATATTATGTAGTAAAGATTAAAACAATTTAAACTATGACAAAAATAACGCTATTTAAGTTAAATTTACAAAATTAAATTTTAATATTAACATTCTGAAATAACTTACAAATAAAACAATTTAAACTGATGACAAAAATAATCCTATTTAAAATTTAAAATTTAAATTTTAAGATTAACGGTCTGAAATAACTTACAAAATTTTATAACAGCATAAGACGCTTATTTATTTATTAATCGTAACTGCATTCAGATTGTTATACTGTACGCAAATATTTTTAATGGAGGAGGAAAAACAGCTTTCTGATGAGTTTTAAAGGTTCTTTTATATATCGAGAATTAAACGATTTAAAACTGCATTTCTTATCGAAGACTTTACTGTCAGTTTCCCCTTTCTAAACACAAGGCAGCTAATCAATAACTTAGACATCTACCGCCATCTATCTTACGGCAGTTAAACTAAATTTTGCAACGTATATATTTGGGCTTCTTTATTCCTAATTTGTCTGTTTAAATTATGATTATCTATAAGCAGCAGCATAGTTTTGAATTTAACAGACGCGAATGAGAGTTATGTCAGCCATAGTTTTCTTAAAAGCCCATCTCATAAAAATGAGAATATTGATTATCCAGTTTGGGTTTTAAGGGTATGAATTTCCAATTTTGATTATGCGATTTGAATTCTTTTTTCAAGATTCTAAGGCTTTGTCAAAAAAATAGTCACTAAAATTTCACCTTTTTGCCACCACTTTTTTTTTAATACGTCTGTAAAAATTTACCTCTGAATTAATAAAAATCAGTGATTTGAAGAAAACACATTTATCAGTGTTTAGCGTTTTATGTATATTATTTTTAACTAACTCTACATATCTAATATTTATCCACATATTCTGGATATTTTCTTAAAAACCAACTATTGGAATGTTGTTTTATTCTTTAACTACCTTTTTCAGAATTTTTGGAGTGTTATCAATTTCTTTCCTTTACTGTAAAATTTCGTTTTCGTTTTAATAATACAGAAAGTAAACTGCTAGATGAGAATCAGGCAATTAACAGGATGATCAATAAAAGTGGCATTTTTTTCCACTACTCAAAGGTACGAAAGATAATTGTATGTTTAGAAGATACAATAAAATTCATTTCCTTGGCTAACGCCATCATAATTGAACACACATTCGACTCACAACGGGTTTTAAAAAAATTAATAAATACAGCCGTACGCTTGAATTGTTCATTTCTGAAAACTATCATTTCCTACTAATTTAGTGCTGCCCAGGAACTTTCTCTGATTAGCATTTTTACTATACATCTGATAGTTTCTGAGATAGTCAGGCTAAAGTTAAAATTTCAGTGGTAAAGATGCTGTAATCAGCCTCAACGAGCTCTTGGTAAATAATTACGAATGTCTCCCGTGCGCAACTATCTTCTTTCAAAAGCTATTTGTTTGCTATTTGGTTCCCAAATTAGTCTTTCAATATATATTCTGCACACGTGTCAGCCTGATTGGATCAGGAGGACTCCCTGAAACTTCTTTGAGCAATGAATTATACGCCTAGGATCTATAATGAGCATGATATTGAGAATGAGATAAAATTATGATATTATTAAAAGGGAATGGTCATTGTTCAAATGGTTAAGATATTTGTTCAAAAATGCTCTTAATCTTTTGCTATTATATTATACCTGGTATCAAATCTTAAAGGGGAAGTTATAGAACAATATGCCATTTGATAGCATTATTAATTATTAGTTCCATTTCATAGCATTATTAAAAGTACGATCAAATTTGATAAAATAAAAATAACGGGATTCGAGTCCTGATGATCGTTAAGAGTTAAGCTGTGCTGAGGATTCAGTATGAATTATAGATCGCTTTTAGTAATTCAGCTGGAATTTTGCTGTGTTTCATAATTTTTCCCCTAAATGTTCAGTACGGAATACGGTTTTAGCTTCATTAAACACCCTCTGTCATTCTCCATTTAATAAAGATAGTCATTCAGTTTTGAACGTTCTTCGTTTGTATGCAGTTTATCCAAAATTTTCTCTTATAGTTAGCAGCCAAATAGCTTCATATTTGACGTTTATGCTCTAAACTTTTTGTACCATGCTTTCTATTTTAAATGACATCATCTTTATCAATACTTATCAGATAAAATAACTATTAGGAGCATAAGTTTCTGAAAAATCTTACATTATGTAAATAAAGAGTGAGAATCTTTTATATTTCTTTATTATAATGCAGGAAAGAAGATAAAGCTGGAGTGAGGTATTGTAGGAAAATCAGACCGCGTCTTTGCATGGAATCGAATTCACTCTGCCTGGATTACCAGTTAGGGGTTTGATGGATAAACCGTCTAAATCTCGACAGAAAGCAAAATTAAAATAATAAGTAAATCTCCACCTATGAATAAAAGTAACTATAACTCTTATGGCTTGCATTAATAATCATTATAAATGAATAAAATAATAAATCAAGAGAATTAACCATAATTCATCAGGCATACGAAGAGCGACATGACTAGCTCAATGAGGTCAAAATTTGAGAATGCCTTCTTATCTAAACCAGAAATATTTTCCATCCAAAATCTGCTGAGGAATTTCTGCCTGCTTATGTTGTTAGCATACGAAGAAGCAATCTGAGGCAAACACCGTTTTGGTACAACTTTTGGCCACTTTTCACTCATTGATTGAAACACTTATTGGTATTTGCAAAAATTGGTATTGATGCATTCATCAAATGATTAAACTGCAATTAAATTCAACTAAGGTGACACGCCTTGAACTATCTCCGTATTAGACGGGAGGACAGGGTGATGTTCATATAAACCCTCAAAAGAAAGATTAAATAAGCTCGCTTGCTACACTACGGAGATCTACGCTTACATTCGAAAATAAAGATACATTAGGATTTTTTGGATCGAGTTGTAGATACATTAGGATTTTTTTGGAAGCAAGAGAAGTGAAAAATTAGCTACGCCTTCGTCGGGAATCTAACCGCGGACCTCTGGAATACGCGCTCAGTGTGCAGTTAAAAGTCTTCTTAGCATACCTTCGTGCCACACCACGAAGGCATGATAAAAAAGCAGGAGAAATACCTTATATACTCCACCTTTTAAAGGGCGACTCGGGTTTTAGGGGACCCAATCGCCAATTTCTCGATGTGGAGAATCATCATCCAACACCCTTTTAGTTCGGGCGCCACTGTAGAGACATTAGGTAATTTTTGGAGCAAGAGAGATAAAAAATGAGCAAACGCGAAGGCGGGAGAAATACCTTATAGAGTACTTGAAGTATGTAAAATTCAACTTTTATGAATGGAAGGAAAAAGGCACGTACCTTTTTTTTTAATGCTTAATTCAATAAAAGTGTTTCACGAAACAGTTTGGGCACCAAGGAGCTATGTAGTAAATATCATTGCAGAGAACAGGTTCAAGCTTGTTTGTTTAACAAAAGACGGCAAATCATACAAGGGCTATCTGCTTAATAGGAAAGATACCTTAGTGGAAAATTTCCTAAGGAAAACTGACTCTTATTTCCGCCACACATAAGAAAAAAGAAATCCATGCAACTAGCTCTTTCGCAACGATTCTAATCCAGGCTGGGCCCACCGCCGACCGAGAGGTTAAGTCCATAAGCATTGGTAGCTCGATTTGGATTCGATTTCAGGCGAACGTGCCGGCTGCGTGTTTTTATTTCAGGATTTTCCCTATGTGTAATATGTACACGAGCCAGTTTCCATTAGAAATTCCTCCATGAGCTCCTCCCTCTGCGGACGGTAAAGCATGCTAGGGCTATCTGCCTAGCGAAATAAACCAAATAAATCAGTTTTAATTAAATAAACTAAACCAAGCCAGATCGAACTACCAGTGTTCAACACTTTTAACAATGAAAATTAACATTGCTGAATAAACAAAACATTGGTTATAAATGCGAATGAAATGGAGGATCAATTGATAATGTTTAATCCACAGGATTATAAGGTATTTCTCCCACTTTCCTAGGGTGCCTTCGTGGTGTAACAGTAGCACGCTGGGCCGGTATTCCAGAGGTCCGTGGTTCGATTCCCGGGGAAGGCGTTTGCTATTTTTCATCTTTTCTGCTTCAAATTAACCTAATGACTCTACAAGTGGCGCCCGAACTAAAAAAAGGGTTGTGGATGATGATTCTCCGCATCCAGGATTTGGCGACTAGGTCCCCTAAAACCCTAGTCGCCCTTTAAAAAGGGGAGTATATAAGGTATTTCTCCCACTTCCCTAGGGTGCCTTCGTGGTGTAACGGTAGCACGCTGGGCCTGTATTCCAGAGGTCCGTGGTTCGATTCCCGGAGAAAGCGTTTGCTAATTTTTCATCTTTCCGGCCTCCAAAAAATACCTAATGACTCTACAGGATGACTAACAAAATAGTAATATAATTTTTCTCAATAAACTTACCTAATCTAATTTTTATTCCCCAAAATATGATTAGAGTTAGTTTAGCAGAACCATCAAATTACAGTTGGTAATCCTTTTGTAATTTACAGTTCTATTTTACAATTCCCAACGACATTGGTGAATAAAAATCACAAAGCTTTTATAATTAAGGTGATAATTTTTAGCATTTATGATTAAGTGTATACGTTGGAAGTATAATTAAGTGGATGATCAGTGGATAAGTAGTAGCTTTGTTAATAAAAATATATATCTAAATTTTGATTAATTCAAACTTATTTTAGAAGATTTCGATTTTAACTTCTGTAATCAAAAATAATCGGCAGAGTAAAGCTTAAATGGAGTGCTTCGGCTGTTAAATCTAAAATGTAATCAAAAAGAAATAAATATATAGATTGCAAAAGAACAGGAAAAAAGTCTCAGTTAAAAATGGTTTGCAGTTTGATGATACAGGTAACTAAACTAGATGGAATTATTTGCTATAATTTTCGATAGTTATTTCGTAATTTATACTTACTTAAAAAACTTCGAAAACTAAATAATTTTTCTATTGCTTCCCTCCGTCTCAGATAAATTAAATACTAATAATAGGAAGTCAAAGACTAACAAACAAGAAAAACAAGACACTAAATGTTTATAAAATAATTTTAGTAAGTAAACACATTACATCTCTCGGAGTACACCAGCTTGCAATTTTCAAGCTTGTTAAGTTTAACAAATGATATGTTTTTGATTACTGAGTCTCTTTCTCTGAATTACTCTAAGTTCCAGTATTTAAACCAGTATTTAAAGATCATTTAGGTGTGTTTCAGTTTTAACGAAACGTTTACCATGTTCATTTGTGAAAGTAGAAAAACTGGATCGTTTTCGAACTTTTAGGGTTTTAAAAAAATTCTTTTCTTTCTTTCCTATATATTTTTTAAATTGCATGGTTCGTGAGAATCTTCGATTTGAGTTAAATAACTAAGTATTCCATTGAAACTTATTGGGAATCACTTATTAATGCCATATTTGGTATCATTAATTATGTTTAAAAATATAATTATGTGAGTAAAATTACCATTTCATTTGATGGTTTAATGTTTTCTTCATTAAAATTATACTCTTTAATTATTTACATATTAGTACAAAAATTTATCATTACGAGAAATGCATCAAAAGTCCGACACAAAGAAGTTGCCGTCTAGTACTGTAAAATGTATAAATTTACAGGCTAAGAGAGAAGTAACACAGAGGTTTTAAAACCGTTGAAATTTTTAAAGCATTGAAAACTAGCCGCTTAAATTTAAGAAAAGTATTTTTAAGTGAACGGAATGAAAAATATTTAGAGTTAATATTAATGAAAGATTTGAAGGCTAATCATAAATTAATTTAGTTATCGTATTTAAAGTAATTATACTATATTAGATAAGTATTTTAAAATTTAAAGGTAAGTACTTTTATCTTAAAAATGATGTTTTGACTGCTGAAATTAGTATTTTTTTTTCCGTTTTAAAATGAAGTGTTATTGGTGTAATGTTTCGATTTCGTCAGTTAAACATCGCTTGAGAAACAATTTGATTCAAAAAGACAGTGTGCGTACTTTATGCAGACAACCGTTTTCGCAGAATTTCATTAGTATTATAAGAATTGGAAAATAATTAATACTGCTCAAAACTGCTGTAAGATGTTGTGAAAATGCTATAAGAGTTATGATATGACTTATAGTTTTTTTTTTTTTTTTTTTTTTTTTTGGTAATTTTTAAGTGTACTAGTTAATCTGACTGTGATACACGGACGGGAATTTATCTGTTCACCTCAGGTGATTAGTACTTAGGAACAATTCTGCAAATCGATAAGAAATTTTGTTTTATATTAAAATAGAATATTTTCGCCCCAGTGAAAAATGTTTAAATAAACATCCAGTATCTTGAATACGCAATCTTGAAAAAATCTTTAAAAAACAATTATTAAAAATAAATTTCTAGGCATTTCAATTTATAGCAACTTGATTTATGACCAGATTTTCCATGCATCATCTACCGTCATGATGATGAAATTGATGATGATGACGACGATGACAACGATGATGATGATTGTGACGACGACGACGATGGTGATAATAATGATGATAACAAAGAACTGAAAAAATATAATTTTAGGAAAGAATGAACGTGTACTTACTTCTTAGTAACTGGAAAATTGCCGACATCTTGCATATATGAAATCCACTGTTAACACTCAGAAATTGTATTTCTTAATTGTCGAATATCGCTATCAATGGACGGTTCGACTGCTGCTTTCTTTTGACAATAGACTAAAATTCTACAGCTTACGAGAAGTCAGTGAAAGAAAAATGCTCTTAGCGCAGGAATAACTTGAAAGTATTAGTTTTATCATTAACAGAAGTGACTGGAGGCGAGCCACAATGTCTCAAAAGTTATTTTCAGTTATTTCCGTGATTATTTATTTGCAGATATATATATATAATTTTCTCCCATATGTTAAAATGCCTTGAAAAATTTTAGCCTTGTATCTGACTGATAGAATAGTGATCAAAGTAATTTAAATTTATGTAAAATTCCAGGATTCAGTTTTACGTTTCTTAGAATTTTTTAAACAGGAGAAAATTATTTTAAACTTCAAAATTATTAAAACCATAGAAATAATTAGAATATCACATAAATATGCTGTTGAAAAAAGATTAATTTACATACTCTTCCTTTTTCATGTTCATAGGAAAAAAGACAACAGATGTAAAATTACAGAAAATCGCCAGATATTTTGAATTCATTAATTTTATTTTCAGTCTTTTGAGAATTCGTAAAAGTGACGAATGAAAAATATCATGAAGCCGGTAATTTTTTTCAGTACATCTGTATTCAAACAATTTTCGTAAAAATAACGTGTGGAAAATACGATAAAACTTTGGCAGCATATTTAATTTTTGTTCATTCGTATAATTTTCATAAAAATAACGTGCAAAAAGTACATACCCTTATTTCACCAAAATTATACGTAAATTTTTTAGAAATGGCTCGAAATTGAGTAAAGAATAGTTAGGAATATACATCATCAAGTGTAAGAGTTTATTTACTTAGTTTGTTGAAAAATCAATGGCATTATTTATACTGAATATGTATAGATATAACAGTAGAAAAATTAATGTTTTGGGTGGAATGCTTTCGCTCTAATTCCTGCTTTAGAGCAGTTGCAGAAGATTAGTTTTGTAAAAGTTTCTCTTCAATTTTGTTCCGCTTGCTTTCTTAAGGTAGCTTTATCTCTGTTGTGGGAAAACTGAACTGTTATTTTTATGCAGAATACGGGACGTTTCAAAAGACTGCGTTTAGGTACCACACTTCCAGCTACATTAAACTACTAACTGAATATACGCATAACAACAGCCAGCAATCAATAGTCAAAAATGTCCAAGAGCATTTACAGACGGTTCTAAAATTCATCGGAAAGTGGGCGCAGCATCAATAATCTATTCATCTTCCTCTATATGGCAAGGAAAATTATCTCCAGAAAATTCTGTGTATCAAGCTGAGCTGTCAGCAATTCAAACTGCAGTAAATAAAGCCATATCAAATAATTTCAGAACAATGGCAATCTATTCAGATAGTCAATCTGCATTATATGCTCTGAAGGACAGAAACAATAAGAACCAACTGATTCAGGATATGCAAAATATAATAAGCCCCCACCCAGAAATCCAGTTTTTCTTCAACTGGGTGAAAGCCCACAACGGTAACTACGGCAACGACCCGGCTGACCTTTTTGCAAAAGATGCAACTAACATCAACAGTGAGGACTGCACTATGACCATGTTCTGAATCAGTATATCACAGAGCACGGTCCTTTCCCCACCTACTTCCATGACAGAGGCATGTGCCCCACGAATCTCTGCATATGTGGCGAAAGGGGTGACCTTGATCATTACATTTTTTACTGTAATCTAACAGACGGTAAACCTCTGATTAAGCCTAACAACAATCTAATACCATTTAAGAAATACGCAATAAAGAACAGACACCTTAGGGCCAAAATCTAAGACGTTCTTATACGTATCCAAAAACTCGAACTGGATATTTGTCATATCTAATGCTTATGCATCTCCATATATTTCTAAAATATATTTATTTAAATTTTTTAATTTAATGTTCTAACAATTTCATTTTTCTACACGCAATGCTGATGGACGGGAGCTCCAAACACTTGCTTATTACACCTTCCGCCTTAGAAAGGACATTTGTTCATACATTTAGACTTTTGGAAGCATCAGTTGTTGTACTTTTCAAAGACAGCCTTTTCTCAGTTTGATTGTGTACACTAATAATACCAGAAATCACTGATCTCAGAAAGTCCTCTCAAGGGGTTGATGGTAAAAAAGAGGGCGGGAGATCCTCAGATCATCCCCCGGGGTGTTCTACCTCAAAATTGGGGTGGAAATTTAACAGTTAGCTAGGTTCAGCAATACCTCAATTACCTGTGGTACTACGGAGGTGCTGGACTAGCTTCTACCTGTACCTATGGAAGCAGTAGATACACATATACTCGCAAACGTTGCGACGAATTTGACTACCGATAGACACATGCTGTGCATCCAAATGTGGACATATTATGCACTTTTAATTTGTCTTATGAGAAAAACTTTATGATTAGCTATGTAATATAAAATCATTCTTTTAAGTTTCTATGCTCAATATTTATCATAATGCGTATTTCGAATCGGGTGGTTCTTTTCGAAACCCCAGTATAGTAAGTTGATAATACATGTTAAAATAAGTGTCGTTTCTCGAACTGCAGGTTTTCGTGGCACATACAGCCATTTGATAGTTATAATCATAGAGATGGAGGAGCAGGAAGATGAATTTAAAAATGTTTAATTTTTTATCTGGAAGAATAGTGTTCAACACATAGTACAAAAGTTTACAACCTGTGTATCGTATGAACAAGCTTTCTTGAAAACAAGACGAGAACAATGGCATTTGTTTATTTATGTTTATTAAAAGATGGGCTACCTAGCTGCTGAGCGGTAAAGTCACTGAACACTGGTAGTTCGACCCAGGTTTAAATCCCGGCGAACGGTTCAAGTGTATGGGCATCTTCGTAGCTTTTTGTTTGCGTAACACCGATACAAGTCAGTTTCCCATAGAAAGCCCTCCATGAAGGCGTTCCTTACGTAGATAGCCCTAGAGTGATTTGCCAGAATCAAACAAACCATGTAGAGACACTAGGTATTTTTTAAGCAGGAGTACCTGAAAAATGAGCAATGCTCTCACCGGGACTCGAAACTCTCGAATACGCGCCGAGCGTCCTGACCATTACACCACGAAGGCATGCTAAGAAAGCGGGAGAAATATCTTATAGCCAAACCTAATTAATCCTTTTCAGTTTACTTTCAGCGCAGCTTCTATTCAAAAGCTGTTTTACTACTTTTAAAGTGACTTTTATTGCGCAGTTGAAAATATAATTTGGACTCTTTAAATACTACTGTAACTTGCAGCGTCTAACGACATGAACTCATAGTCTAGACCTTACTTCGGTTACTAATTCAGAAGTCAAACAACAAAAATCAGCGTTATATTTACAAAATTTTCACAGGACGAGTTTAGATGGTTTTACTGAACCATCATCTTCAGCTGCAAAACCGCAAATGAACAAGATAGGAAATAATGTTTAGATAAGATAAGAAAGCCTGGACAAGAATAAGCAAGTGGCGCCATTTGTTGGCGAAACCAGAACTAAAACATAATATCCCTAAAAGCCGAAGGCAAATTTGGATTGGAATTAGGATTTTTAACTAGAACAGAAAGATTTTTATGAATGTGAAATACCTCTAGAAAATCCAGTTCTCCAATGGAAGATGTTTTTTGAATAATTTTGGCAGCAGAAAAATTGAAAGTGTGATTTTCGGACCAACAATGTTGAGCAACAGAAGACTTCTGTGTTTCCTTTTTTCTAACATATGCCTCATGTTCTTTGACGCGAAATTTTAAGGCTCTCTTAGATTGGCCAATGTAAATTAAACCACACTGGCAAGGAATCCTATAAATACCCCAGGAATTCATATCCGGAATGGGGTCCTTGAGTATAGAAGTTGGAATTTTATTGATGGGAGAGTAAACAACCCGAAAGTTAAATTTCTGCAAAATATGTCCAACTTTATAGCTAATTGATGGAAATGACAACAGAATTTTTATAATCTCCTAAAATAAGAGTGTGGCTTTTAGTGTGTTGAGATGAGAATTTTTTAACTGCTTGATTAATAATGTTGGGTGAGAAGCCCCTGTCAATAGCTATTGCTTTTAAATAATTTAGTTCTTCATCAAGGGCTAGTTTGGAGGAGCAAACTTGAAGAGCACGGAAAACATAGGAATAAAATGAAGCTAACTTTTGTTTAGTCGGATGACATGATTTAAAGTGTGGTGGAAGGCAAACCGATGAAGGTTTACGGTAAACTGTAGTACTGAAGTTGGATGTGTTACGTGTGACCAGAATGTCGAGAAACGGAAGAGAATTGCAAGTCTCAAGTTCAAAAGTGAACTGAATAGCAGGATCAATAGAATTCATTGTTGAAAGAACTTTATTTAAATCATTTTTATTACCTTCAAACAGGGTAAAAGTATCGTCTACGTAGCGGAACCATGCCGGGAAGTTTAAAGTTTCAAACAATTTTGATTCATAATAATGCATGTAGATATCAGCCAGGATGGGACTGAGGGGGCTTCCCATGGCTAATCCCTCAGTTTGCTTGTAATATTTATTTTGGAAAACAAAATGTGTTTGTTTCAAACAGAGTTGAGTGAGAGAAATTAGCTCATCAATTTCGATGCAAGAGAAATGAAATTCGCGAAGTCTGGTTTCTAGACATCTTAATGCACCCTCCACTGGGACATTGGTGAATAATGATTTTACATCAAAAGAAACCATGAGTAAATTACTAGGAGAAATGTTTTTAACCTTTTTTACAAACTCTATTGAATTTTTTATGGTGTAAATGTTATTGTCTAATAGAGTGGAAAATCTAGAAACTAAATATTTAGCTAATGGATACGATGCAGTACCTAAATTTGATACAATAGGGCGGAAAGGAATACCAATTTTATGAATTTTGGGAAGAGCATATAATCTGGCACAATTCGCAACAGATGGGATAAGCGAATGTTTTAATCAAAAACCTTCGAGTCGCGTTTCAAGAATTCTGTTAAATTGCAAGCTTGCCTTACTTCGGTCCGTGATATGGGATACACGTCAACAATTGTCCAAAATTGAACTTGAACTCTATAAGCTTCATCTGGAACTCGCTAAATCATATCCAAAATTCACTGCCCTTGAACAAAAGTCTTGGTCTAGAACGGAGAATGCAGTTAACCGTCATAAAAATACCCTTGCAGTTAAATTCGAAAAACTTCTTTTACAGTCTTCCAGTTCAAGTAGTTCAAAAAATCTTCCCATTGTAAACATCAAGCCAATAGTTAATATTTCTAATGTTAGTCTTTCAGAAGAACAAGAGAGAATTCTAAAATATAATTTTAACTTCTCACAAACCTGTAAACCCTCGATTCCAAAGATTTTGGCTCCTATCGAAAAAGCTTTCAAGTTCAGTAAAGTTTCAGATTCACAGAAAGAAATGATTAGGCATCTTATCGCTCATAATGTGAAATTCAATAATAAACCTTTGAAACCAAATCTAACTGCGAGAGAAAGAGCTACAATGCGCGAGATTCATTCTAACCCGGATATTGTCATTTCAAAGGCCGACAAAGGTGGCCAGATAGTCGTCATGGATAAGAACACTTACATCGATGGTGTCACTAAACTCTTAAACGAAGGACCATATAATCCGATCCCTAAAGATCCTTCACCTTCGGACTTATCCAAAATAAAAACTGCGATCAAATCTTCGCAAATCATTTCAAGCAACTTAAAACATTCGCTTATCCCATCTGTTGCGAATTGTGCCAGATTATATGCTCTTCCCAAAATTCATAAAATTGGTATTCCTTTCCGCCCTATTGTATCAAATTTAGGTACTGCATCGTATCCATTAGCTAAATATTTAGTTTCTAGATTTTCCACTCTATTAGACAATAACATTTACACCATAAAAAATTCAATAGAGTTTGTAAAAAAGGTTAAAAACATTTCTCCTAGTAATTTACTCATGGTTTCTTTTGATGTAAAATCATTATTCACCAATGTCCCAGTGGAGGGTGCATTAAGATGTCTAGAAACCAGACTTCGCGAATTTCATTTCTCTTGCATCGAAATTGATGAGCTAATTTCTCTCACTCAACTCTGTTTGAAACAAACACATTTTGTTTTCCAAAATAAATATTACAAGCAAACTGAGGGATTAGCCATGGGAAGCCCCCTCAGTCCCATCCTGGCTGATATCTACATGCATTATTATGAATCAAAATTGTTTGAAACTTTAAACTTCCCGGCATGGTTCCGCTACGTAGACGATACTTTTACCCTGTTTGAAGGTAATAAAGATGATTTAAATAAAGTTCTTTCAACAATGAATTCTATTGATCCTGCTATTCAGTTCACTTTTGAACCTGAGACTTGCAATTCTCTTCCGTTTCTCGACATTCTGGTCACACGTAACACATCCAACTTCAGTACTACAGTTTACCGTAAACCTTCATCGGTTTGCCTTCCACCACACTTTAAATCATGTCATCCGACTAAACAAAAGTTAGCTTCATTTTATTCCTATGTTTTCCGTGCTCTTCAAGTTTGCTCCTCCAAACTAGCCCTTGATGAAGAACTAAATTATTTAAAAGCAATAGCTATTGACAGGGGCTTCTCACCCAACATTATTAATCAAGCAGTTAAAAAATTCTCATCTCAACACACTAAAAGCCACACTCTTATTTTAGGAGATTATAAAAATTCTGTTGTCATTCCCTTCTTTCCATCAATTAGCTATAAAGTTGCAGCTGAAGATGATGGTTCGGTAAAACCATCGAAACTAGTCCTGTGAAAATTTTGTAAATATAACGCTGATTTTTGTTGTTTGACTTCTGAATTAGTATTTATTCGGCGTGTTATTGTGTCTTAATTACTTCGGTTATCTAACATCTTCTAGAAATTATTCATGCATTTAAAATAAGATGATGGTCATAATTGTTATTAATTATTTACTTAGCAATATCATAATCCACGTGTATAGTATTGGGTCGAATATACGACGGTTTCATGCATAAGGTGCATATCTGAAGGTGTTTTACAAAGTTCGCTTCCAAGTCCACAACACATAAGGAAAGTAATCAAATGGCCTTAGTACCGTGCTTTGAAATAAAGCTAATAAAGCAATATCTTTTTTCTTATGTCATCTTAATAGACATTTTAAAAACTAAACTGTGCATGGAAGACGGCTACGATTTTCAGGAAGGCTTTTAACGGGGAAATCGTCTTAATATTCGTGCTAATGCAGTAATTCTTTGCCTTCCTACCGGCATATTTCGCTACTCACTTATTAGGTTTCAAAGTAATTCTATAGTATTCTATTATCACTACCTGTCTCTTATCACTTTAGCCATCTCAACCTATTATTTGCATAAATCAATATAATAAATAAATGTTTGTTAAGGACGTTATATGATACTATATGTAAAACATTTCTGAACGATTTGCTATGCTTTCGATTTTATTTTATATATTTTATAGATTTATATTCCCGTGGGCTTCACCAACCATTTCACTGAGAGTTGTTGGATTATCGCGTGGCCTTATAAAAATACTGCCATATTTTCCAATATTCTAAAGAATATCTTTTAACGTTTACATGCACATGCATATGTTATTGACCAAGTTTCCCGTCTTTTCTACTTTTGTTCACCCACATTGTTAGCGCAGAAATGTATTGACAATATAATACTGGACCTTCTCTGGTTTTAATTCTATTTTTCAGTAATGCTAGATAGGAAACTTAAGAATGTAATTTGAAACCTAGTACCCCCCCCCCCCTTTCAAATCAAAATGCTACATCGCCTAGTATCAGAGTGGGAAACAGACTTCAGCAGTTTGTGTCTGAAAACGCATTAAGTTTGCTTTTAATCCCCTGCGTGGTCTTCGAAGATTAGAACAGAGCACAATAAAGAGAAGAAATAAAAGATCTGACTTGTTCGGGAAAAGAAATGTTGAGCTAACTCGCATTCAATAGGTAGTCATCTCACGGTCATCCCTTTCTTTCGGCAACAAATCAGTTTCCGGAGTCTCCATTGTCCGGCTGGCAATCTTCTTCCTCACCTTCTTCCCAGCACGTGGATACTGGTCAACAAAAGCATCTGTTGGAGACGCCTAGCTGTTGACAGTCCCTGACAAAAGCTCGCCACAAATAGGGTCAAGCGACGTTACATTGTACTCGGTGAACCATGCAATCAGTTCTATGACAGCAACATCGAAAGGTATTAGAGCTCGGCTGGAGGTGACAATCGCCACTGACCGCTCCAAATCCTCTTGGTCAGAGCGAGAGAAAATCCGTCGCTTCTACATTACTTGAAGCCGATTGGCGGGGATCATTTCCTTAGTCCGTACTAGAATGAAAACAGAAATTCCCTTCACACCAGCAGATATTCTAAAAATGTGGGATAAAAGTGCAAGAGCTTTTCTATGTTTTTTTATGCTGTATGGCTCCGATTAAAATTTCTAGATCTTGCAGCAATTCATCCAGATGTTATACAAGGACAAAAATTTGTTTTACTTGCAGAAAAGATTAGGTTAAAATATAAAATTCTCCGTTGCTTGTCAAATAAATGATTCATATAAAAACATTTTTGGTGGAAAATATCCTTCAAAACTTATATTTATTATCTGAATGGAAAGTAAAGATATCTTTTACTACCTCAGAAATTTAAAAAAAAAAGTATTTAATGAATTTCCAAATGTTTAATATTGCGAATCGTTTTTTCCGCTCAAAAATAAGCTCGAGTTATTATTAGGAAAAAAAAAATTAAATCAAAAATTTTAAAAATGTGTAGAATGACAAATAAAACAATATAAATCGCAAAGTCAACAAATCTAAGCAAAATAAATATATCTAATTTATTGATTAAATTAACATTGTTTTTAAGCAAAATGTTCAGCATTAAAATAAACTGTAACGTACGAATAATGAATTTAGCTTTCGATTTCAATTCAAGCAAAACTTGTTTTCGCTTCTACTTCCTAACTTGTAGGAAGCGTATTTTAACAAAGATAATCCGAAGACATTGTCAGCATAAATTAAAACATATATAAAACTGTTATTGTTTTAGTTAATTTTAAATATGAAAAGACTAATTAACATTAGCATGTAGATTCAATATTTAAATAGGTATAGTCAGTAAACATTTAAATTTTAGAGATTTTTAATAAAAAATTCTAAAATCAACTAATGAGATTTAAAATGAGATCTGCGAAATTGATCAAGAATAAAAATACCCCGTCACTAGGCAGCAGATTGAGATTTAATTAAACAGATGATTTTTTAGGCTTGTAATGACATTTTAAAAGAGCAAGTTTAACTCTGTTCATTGTTCACATTGGTTCAGCATCTATTTGTAAAACATATAGCTCTACTTTGCCTTTAACCAATTTCGATTTTAAAGCGGGAGATTTAGACCTCTCAATTTAAAAACCGTTTACACCATTTGTAATAATGACTATTGTATAAGGTATTTTACCCTTCCTTACTTCCTACTTTCGTAATGTAATTGAATAGCACTTCCATCGGAAAGTCCGGACTTTGAATTCCGCAGAGAACATTTGCTCGTTTGTTACATTTTCTGCTTCGAAAACCCTAATAGTCTTTACAGTTTAACTGATCATTGAATTTTCTAACTTGAATATTAAAAAAAGAACGAAAAATGGACATTACAAGTCGTTACCAACTATTATCGCTGCAAAAACTCTAATAGTCTTTACAATTTTTATTTTTTACTGATAGTTGAATTTTCTAACTTGAATATTTAAAAAAGGAGGAGAAATGAACATTAAAAATCGCTGCTATTAAACTCCAAACAAAAACGGATTCAGTACAAAAGATGTAGACTGGATACTTAACCGTAGCGGTTTTACTTGAACATGTTGTAGGCTTTAAAATTTGTTAGATTTCATGCAGATGTTAGGATATGTATGAGAGCATTAAGATGCACATAATGTTGATTAGAAGAATAATTGAAGGTAACATATACGTATACGAAGGCTTAATTGCCGATAAGGTTATTCTAAAGGAAATGGCTTGAATTTACCCTACACATGAGGTTAATCACAAAAGCACCCATGGAACCTACAGAGAATCAAACATTCCACGAAATTACCAACTTCGTGAAACCTATATAATTACCGAGTGATAATAAAAGACGAACATTTTTTTCCATAATCTGTTGTTGTTGTTACCAGTCTCACTTGTCTGACAATGGCCAGCACAAGCCCACGACATTCATCGTAGCAAGGAAGCAAATGCGCCTGTTGTTGGCATGAGTCTTGAGCACAATATAGGTGGCAGCCCGATTTTAGCTAAGTTCCGCACACAATTTTGAGACACAGCATCCCGGGGGCGTAATGGCAGACTGCACATTGAGTTGAACAGTGTTAAACGAATGTCGCATACTGCGCATGCCCAGAAAACAATTTGGCGTAATTACTATGTTGGCGCGATTTGAAAAGAAGATAAATACGGTATATGGTAGATGTACCGCCATCTGATTGTAAACAAATCTGGCGTTTAAATCTTCGTAGAGTATAATGTAAATGTAAATTAATTACTGTGTTAAAATACTATTTTTTGCTGTACTGCTCATACAACTAGAAAGCTGAAATTATCGCGAAGTAATGTGAAGTAGTGTTTGCATTCAAAATGTAAAATATAATACTTATGAAATTCTGCACATTCCTTTGGAACTGTACAAATTTTCGTTCAGAACAAGACTGCAATTTAGGATATATTAGTTGAAAATTTATTCATTATACTTTTAAGCAATAAAAACAATTCAGAATTTACCATACGTTCCATTCGTACATAAGAAACACTGAAGAATATAACAAGTGCTTGTAAATAACACTGAAGAAATTTTACAATTCCTTAATGCTAGTTATTAAATTCTTTGAAATGAGAAAATAAAAGCGCGAATACACGCTAACAAACTAAGCGAGATACTCCAGTTTACAATTACTGAAGTATAACCTGTAAACAAATTACATTTAAATAACAAATTATTACGAACATATGTTAACAAATATTAAATGCACTGTTATTGACAAATTAAAATGAAACATATATTAGAAAAATAAGCAAGTGCAATCGGTATGGACGTTAAAATAACTAATAAGCAAAGTTCCACAACATTGCAGTTGTAAACATCACACGAACACACTCGACAGCCATGGAGATCACGAATAAGCTAGCGTAGGGTTGCTTAGTCGCCAACATTTCTCCCCGCGCCAAAGGTACACCATCAAGCATGCGCAGTAAGCGAAATTCGCTTAACACTGTTCAACTCAATGTGCGGTCTGCCATTACGCATCCGGGGGGGGGCTGTTATAATCTAGATTAGTCGATAAAGGTGTCGATAATCCTCTTTTTCGACTTTAAATACCTGCCTTTGTCTTGTTTTATACCTGCCTTCTGCTTGTCTGTGAAGTTGCGCTTATTTCGTTTTTCCTTTCCATGCACACAGAGCTACTTGCAGGATATGTATATGCATATTTCATTATTATCCAAATAAGGCGCCATACACACAGCTATAGCTTTCTACAGCATACAGCTATAGCTTTCTTTGTGCTACTACGAGTTTGCTTTGCTTGAAGAATAAGAGTTGGTTAATTGATTAAGAGTTATCTTCCTGTAGAAAGGGCTATTTTTGAGGAGAACTTTCCAAGCGAAACTGGCTTATATTTATGTTACTCAAAGGGAAACCACAAAAAAAACTCCCGCAACCTATCCATTCCCTATTTTAATTCACATCGAACTACCAGCGTTCAGCGGTCTTATCTATTCGTTTACCAGAGAGCGAAAAGTCAGAGATGGCATTGATTGCGAAATTTAAGAAAGGAACTTAAGTAAATTAATAAGTCTTAAGCAGTTACTCTTAAAATTAATAAGTCTTAAGCAGTTATAATTTTAAACTGATCAAAATTTCCCATTATGGAGAAAAGTATTAGCGTATATTCCAGCGTATAACGCGCAACTGTAATCTGTAATTTGAAACTGCAATTTTTAATTTTTAGGATAAAATTTTTAGCATATTTTTTTTCTATACGAAGAAACCTTAAAGATACATGTGCAATGCTCTTATATTCTGAAATCATTCATTTGAAGATTTTTCCCATACACTCGAACAACGAATATACTAAATTGACAAGCAATAGGGAAACAATATGTGTGTGGAAGATATGCTTGAGGGAGTAAATAATTCTGCAAAGAGGCTGGGTTGTATTCATTGCAACTGTGCACAAGAATGTTATTCCAGGATTTTGAGGAAAAGAAAGCATAATTTGGGGTAAGAATACCCATCTGACCCGAATGAATTCGTGGAATTAGATGTTTTCTCTCTCTGTAGTCATTTGAAGCCGTAATTTTGTAGGGAACCTCGAAGGTTTTAGTAAATTGAATTTGCTTTACTTGAAATACAATTAATCTAGTGTTCCTTTTAGTAGTAAACGTGGCTTCTGCCAAACGTAACAAGGCAGTGCTGGTTTTGAATGCAAAATCATTCAGTTTGCGAAAGAAAATGGAAATCATTCTGCAGTAAGGATTGTAAGAATTATGTTAATTTTATTAACATTTAAATTTTAAGTTAAAGTTTCCTTTCCTGTCAAATTCTTAACTTCAACTTACTACTTCCGGCCAGAAAGTAGTTTTAGAATCACGTCTGAATACATAATGAGGAAGAGCAGTATTTAACCGCGAAGTTAGCGGTTAGCGAGAGAGAATCAGAGTTTCTGATTTACGCGCGTCTTTCTTTTGGCCACTCTCTCTCTCAAAGCTGTTATTACGCTCGGCCGTACTCAGGCCCTTGCTAAGCTTCGTAGTCAAATAAGTTAAGGGGCCAACTCGATTTGAATCTTGATAGCTTCGGCTATATTTCTTTAGTTAATGTTAGTTTTAGTTTAATTCTTAGTCTCTTAAGTTCAAGCCCAAGTGTCGGCTTTGATTGTACACTCCCAGGCGAAGTTTTGTTAAATCTTATTGGAATAATAAAGGGTTAGTTACCCTTCTATTGTGTTGTTTCTTGTTGTACGAACTTAAGCGATTATTCGCTATCTAGTTCTTAAGATTCGTCACTTTCTACAGTAACTGAGATTTACACAGTGAAAGTCTTACAGGATGTTTAGTGTTGGGGAAAGATGGAACGGATTATTATTATTTATTTATGAATCAGAGTAACAATGATTATGAAGATGAAACAGAATTCGTAGGTAAAGAACATCCTGACTAACTGTTTGGAAATTTACATATTTTTTCTTGGAAATCATCATTAGCCTAAGGCTGAGTTTATCTTTAATATACGGGGAATGAAACTGAATTGTCGTTAAGTAACCATAATGTTTATTTAAAATTCCGATTTTTCCGGTCAACAATTTAATAAATACAGGAAACCTTTAACAGCCATAGATTTCAGTTAAGAGCTTGTCCATCTTTACCTTTAGATTAAACTATGAGTTAAATTGAACAAAATACTTAAATAAACAATTAGTTAAATAAAAAAAGGCTTATCATAATCTTAGATTTATCATTTATCATAATCTTTGCTCAAGAAAGAATAAAATTTGGGAAGCATTTTTTAGATAAGAATATAGCATTAGACTGTCTTGGCATGAAAGGTTCAAGACGTACAACTTTTAAACCTCAAATCATCTTTCTTTATCCCTCTACTGAAAGCTTTTTATTTCTTTTAACCTGAACGTATAGCATTCTTAGTAGTTTTTCGAGTAGCAGTCATTTCTCCATGTTTATCTATGCATTCCTAAGGGATAAAGCATTCACATAGTAAATGCTTGGTCTTCGGCGGGAATTTGAGTCCTGCTTACTTCGTGAACACACGGAAAACATGGAGTTATTAAAGTCATTTACCAGGTTCAAATAGTTTTTACTTCAGAATTAAACTCAGAACTCTGATTTCTGATGATATAAGCTCTTCAGCTGCGTAATCTAACAAGATGCAACTTTTACGTGGTCCACATCCTCCGAAAAAAAACCTTTTAACAGTTAGATAACAATTAAGAGTCTTTAGAGTTACATTTACTATTAACCAGAACTTACACAAAAAATTTAAACTCAGCGTTTACTAAACGAACAGTATATACGAACTTCCTAAGTCTAGAGGTACAATTACAAGTTACTGAAGAACCAATTTCGTATCTATTTTGGATAGTCCATAAAAATTACATAATTAACCCTTAAAATGAAAGTAACAGTGGAAGGTGCTAAGACTGAACAAACAGGGTGCATCATAAACAATACCCGACTTTTTTCAAATGTTTAAATTTTACTAAAATTCAATAATTGAATGACGATGCTTTTAAATTAAAACTTGGGGGTGACAAACTCAAAGATCTTCTTCATCTAGGAAGTATTCTGGTAATTCACTATGCCTCTAATGCAGAATAATTTCGTTCCTTGAAGAAAAGAAACATCATGACTAAAACTTCGGACATTCACATAGTTGCTGAGTTTTGCTTTAATTTCAGTTTCCCGCTGGAATTCTTCTTTTGTACACATTATTTCTTGAACCTGCATTATTTCGTGGCTTAAAATTTCCTGTTCAAGAAATAAATCAAGTTCCAGCTTGCAGCAAATTTTTGTAAAATATCATATCATATTTACGGTAACAAATAGCATGTTCAATAAAGTAATGAAGTTTACATTGTTTTACCAGAAATAGTTGTCAGTCATATTTATAATGACAGTCAATCGTCAATCATTAATCTGTCACTTAGATTTTGTAATTACCTTGTTTTTGGGGTTTTGTTTGTTCGTTTTGTTTTGTAAGGATCTTTGCAGTCAAACTTTCAGCATCATGATGAATTAAAAACAACTTACAGGTACCATACAATGTTTTCTTCCTGCGTGTTTGTTATTTGAAAATTTCTATTTACCAAAACTGAAATATTTTCAGAATCATTTATCCTTACTTTTTCAAGAAAAATAGACATAAGAATTTCTAGGCATATTTTTATCTCATTCTTATTCTTCTTAGAAGGAAATTTTCACAAACAAGTTTTAATTAATTTTTAATTAAACTTTTACAGTAACTGATCTTTTTTCAAGTAAGAATTATCTGGATAAATGCAATGAAAGCCTATTCTGGATTTAATAAGGAAAATATTACGTTAAATTTAGAAAAGAGATTTGAAATAATTAATCCAATCAGATAACAGTTAACAGAACTACTCATTAAACTCTTGAGAGATGTGTCAAGATAGTATTTTGCAGATAACATTTGCTAACAGATGAATCATTGGGATCGAATGGACAAAGAATCCTTGGGGACAGACTGAGAGACTTTCAATGTATCTTTTTCTATACTGACCCAAAAGTACTTTATCATTGTCCCGTGGATGTAATTGACACTAAGTTGCGACCCCAGTCCTTTCACTGTATCCCTTTGTGACCGAAAGGGGTCATCTGAGCTCTGTGGACCTAAGTGGCTATGGCGAAATTATTTATAAAGATGGACGGTTCTTTGACGGAGAGCAGTGTGCCAACACAAAAGTAAATTTGCTGCAGTTGAAATCTTGCTAACAGTTTCTAACAATACAGTTTTAAATTGCTTACAGTGCAGCAACAACAAGCACAACTTCAAACTGGAATATAATACCATATATTTGCCAAAATTCTATTGCAATTAAAAACAAAACACTTCACAGTAAGTTCTGGAGAAAAATAGAGTTATTATTACTAAAATTCCGGAAATTAATATTTCACTGAATACAGGTATTTTTCAGGATAGCTGATATCTTCCCACTTGCATGTACCGTTTGTGTTAGATAACGTAACGGCCTGTACCTGACGCTATATCAGCTGGTGCCCGCAGAAAACATCGCTGCTAAAACATCGAGGACGAAAACGTCGTCATACAAAACATCGCGGGAGAAAAGAAAGCAAAGAGGAAGCATCGCAGTTCTAAAACACCGTGCTACAAAATATCGTGGCCGAAAATAAAGCGGTTAATAATTTCGCAGTTTAATAACATCGTCGTTTAAAAGACCGTGGTAAAAAATAAAGCTCTGACAAATCATCGCATGACGATAACATCGCAGATATGGGCTTTCCAGGCTTTAAAATTTGTAAATGTATATTCGCATAATGATTTGTGATTTTCCTTTTTCAGTTATTTTATAGACTATATTTTTCATGAAAAATTAGCAGTAAAACTTTATAAAAAAAGATTAATTTACTAATTACCTTTGTTAGTTAACTATGAAAGTTTAAAATTAAGTGCTATAAGTTGCATTAATTTTCTACTCATTCTCAGTTTTTAACTGCTTAAGTTTCCTTCTTATTGTTTCATCAGAAAATCATTAGTTAATTCAAAAATATAAAATATAAAAGTAAAAATATTTCTTTTTCCTTTCTGCACTCAAAATTCATTATGCGAATATGCCTTTACAGCTTTTAAAGCCTGGAAAACGCATGTCTGCGATGATTTTTTATCACTTTATTTTCGACGGCGACGTTTTTAAACTGCGATGTTTTTGAACCGCTTTATTTTTGGCGACCATATTTGTTACCGCGATGTTTTAGAACTGCGATGTTTTCTCTTTGTTTTCTTTTTTCCCACGATGTTTTGTACGACCACGTTTTCCCCTTGCGTTGTTTTCTCCGCGACGTTTTCATCTTCGATGTTTTTGCTGCGATGTTTTCGGCTGCAACGCATTTCTGCATGTTCTGTACCTCAAAATTACCTGAAGTTTTAATTATTACATTCATCAATTATAATGCATTTCCAAAATAAATATAATTCTTCTAACTATTTTCGGCCGGCAATGTATTTAAGTGTTTTTTTTTATTTGATATCAATTTTATACATTATTAAAACTGAAATAAATATTTAAACTGTAGAGAAAGATTTTCATTGCTTTCAAAATCACTCAGTTTTGGATTCAAATGATAACCAGATGACAACATCTTGAGAACTTGTTATGCGCCAGGCGCCTGAAGGTAAATTAAACACATAATGCTCCACTGACTGGCAGCTATTTCCAAGGCAAATGTATTATATATCTGTGGTATAAAGACGTTTATAACATTGATATGATGAAAAAACAAAGTTCCGCTAAAAGCATTTTTTTATATCAAAGCGAGAGACATCGATATTCGTGAATGCTGTACATCACTGGTCTCATACAGGCTGATCATGCTGGCGATCAATTCATAAGCCTTCACTGAGAAACAGTGAGGTAAATTTAAATAGATATTAAAATTAGAATTAAGCACACCGATGCCATCAAAGCTGTTAGTCACAGTATTCAAGATCACACGTCACTGATGACTTATAGGCAAAAGGTCACTTGAGGTCAATGCATAAATCTCTTTTGTGGGGAAACGCAGTAAATTTAGATAGAATTTTAAATTAAAAACTAAAACGAAGATCACCGGTGCCCAACAAGGTTGTTGGTCACCATTTCCCGTCAATGCTCGTCAAGGTCCTCAGTTATCTACAGGCTGAGGTGCATTTGAAATCAGACGGTGGCTACTGGTGTGGAGGCATAGTAAGTAATTCGTCAGTGGCGTATAGGTTGATAGTCCTTTGTAGCTACTCCGCAGGCCATCATCGCGACAGTGTAATAAATTTAGCCAAATATTTAAATTAAAGTTAAATCAAAGCACATCGGTGTCTGTTAAGGCTGCTGGCACCCAGTCAAGGCATGTGTCAATAGTTCCTATAGAAATACTGTTTTTGCTGCTTATAGGATTTAGTTCACTTTGAGTGTAGCAGAAAAATTATACATGCCTCATTTAGTATTTGAAGCGTCATATGGAGAACTAAATTGTAGTTAAAAACTTGCACAATGTAACTTCTCGGAACGCTTTTCTTCTATTCTTGTATGCATTTTCATGTTAAATGAGTTCTTATACATTAAAAATATGTTAAATTCAGATTTTTTTAAAGTTGAAATGATTTGGGGACCATTTAGTAAACAAACAATTGTACTTTTAACATAAAAACTCATCATAACAATAAATGAATTACTAATTTGGTTCATTCTTATTAAAAAACATGTGAAAACTATCAAAATATATCCTCTTTTCAAACAGATTACTGCGAAACATGTGTTTTGAAGCAAGTCTTCAGCACCAAACTGTTAAGCTTGTGCCCAGAAATATTTCTGCATAAGTTATAATAGTTAGAAAATTAAAGTAGAAACAGATCTTTCATGTTTTCTGCAGATATAACAAACAGTTCTTGCTTGCTAATCTAAGTTTTAAGGATATAAGTTGCTTAAACTAGAAGCCAGGAATATTTATAGTAAAAGGCAACAACAGTATTTTAGTGACAAAGCAATTTAAGAAGAAGTGTGTTAACTTTAGCGTAATTTTTGTTAAAATGTACGACAATTTTTATGCATCAGAAAAGGTCCACCAGTTGCTGAATGGATAAGAAAAACGAACAGTGACAGTTCGTTCCAAATTCAGTTCCTTTTAAAGTCGCTATTTCAGCTGTTTATATAGTCTTCCCATAAGTAACATGTATACGAACCAATTTTCATTAGAAAGTTGCCTAGGAAGACATTCCTCCTAAAGCAGGTAACTGTCACGAGTTTTGTCAATAATAATCTTGGGTGAATTGTTGAGTCTTCTTAATGACCCAATAATCAGTAACTATATCAGAAAGAAATTTGGGAATACTCAAACTTATAAGTTAAAACGCTAAGGACTAAATATGAAAATTTTGAATATTATGCAAAAAAAAAAAAAAAAAAAAAACTGAACTCATGTTAGTGTTTTATGATAAGGATAAAAAGATGAGTGACATTTTGTAAGTGAGTGTTAATCTTAACCAGCATCGCTAACTCACATTTTGCATTCCTGGAAAGCAAATATTATTAAATAATATTATTAAATTAATCTCACTCATATTTTAATATTAAAACAGATGAAAAATTAATTATTAACAGTGTACTTTCAATTGTGTTTAGAGTCCGTTTTAAAATTTTTCATTCTCAAATTAAGTTTTTCGGAAGCAAACATGTAAAACAGAAATCCCTCAAGTAGGTAACAATATTGTGCGGTGCGATTAGCAAGCAGCCCAATCCTATTAAAGTAAATATATGTAGAATAAAATGCATGGATCTGATAGACGTTTCTAACCATTTATCAGACCTTTCTTCAATATGCTCTTCAAAATTTTTAAAAACAGAAAGTCTTAGCTTCCATATTGATTTTTCCCATGATTTCAGGAGTTATTAATTTTTACTTAACGCAACAATTCACAAGAATACTTTGAGAATCCTCTTTTGTTTTTTTTAACAAAAGAATCAAGTAAACGTTGCGAACTTTGAAAACGGTGATTTACCTAACTCTATACAAAAGGATTTCAGGATGTAGAAATGCTCTTCATACCTTAATTTCTCCGTGCACAAGACACACTTTATAAGCAAGAATTACCCCACCTGTTTATTCACTTGATTACTTAAGATACATTAACCATCGCCTCAGAGTTTGTAGCACTACAAAAACTCATTTAGAAGGAAAATTTGAATGGGGATTTTGCGAAGGAAAAGACTCAAATATCAAGTCGCTCATTAGTGATGTCCGAAATGAATAAAGATTTAAGAGTGTGAAAGAAACTGCTGACTCCCTGGTTCTTGAGCAATCTCAGCTTTCCGGGCACCAATGTTTGCTAATCCTTCTTTCTACAAGCTCTCACAAGTACTTCGTCAGCCACTTCATCAGTAAAGACAAGAAAAAATTTACACCGGCCTCGGATCTGAAGCATCTTAGCCGTCTTTATATTCGGGCCTTCCACAAACAAATGATCTTCCCATACGCCGAGACCGATGAAGGCGTAAAAGAATTCATCAACCACCGTGGCTTTGAAACGGATTTGAAGCATAATCACCCTAAATGATCACATGAAGTACCCTCCAGATCGCTTTTGTTCAATCACCGTAACCTCTAGTATCAGGAAAAGAGTGTCAATCTGCCCCAACAACGGGGCTGTGATGGGCATCACCATAAATCAAAAAAGAAGTTATGTGATTTGATTGGGAAATCTCTTTATGCGACGGTCGGGTATTTCCGCAAGAAAAATTATCAGGCTGGATGGTTGATTTAAAACCTTGAAAGACGGTAAAAACAGCAGCTGTGTTACCAAGTATTAGCGACTGTGATACAGAGGAAATTTCAGCGACTGTTCTTTTTTTTATAAAAACATAAAATGGAAAATGATTCGCTAAGTTTGAAATATTAAATCTTACTTTTAACTGTATTTCGTCTTTCTCTTTCTTATCATGGTTTTAATTAAAAAATGTAAAGGAACTATGCCACAGCCTTGCATCTATTTACATGGATAATGACAATTATTTCCGCAAAAATTAATTAGAGTAAATGCAGTTTTTATCTAATAATTAGTCAAATCAGAGTTAAATGAAGATGGATATGTAAGTATGTTGTTTTTTGAATTATGAATATAATTGAGAGCTGAACTGTAATAAGGTGACTACTGTTATGAAGTGTTATTTTTTGGTTAGATAAAATTTAAGTGCAACTCATTGTTTTCTAATATTACCCACTATTTTCGTTTTATCTTATTTAGCTTAACATATTTTCTGCAAATAATGTTTTTTATCAAATTCGGTAATTAAAGTGTTTCTGAAGAGAAGAAAACGCAGAATCGGCTCAAATGATCATATGAACGGCAGCACATTATCGATTATAAAATTTAATCTAACGCTTCCTTTATGCTATGTAATTTTTCTTCATTTGTTTTATGATGTGTGTTATAAGCTACAAACGATTTTATTCATCTCTAGATTAACAGAACGTATAGCATTTTTACTGCATAATATTTCTGTATAATAAACATTGATTCGAGAGCGAAACTCTAAAATTAAAGTAACGTAGTTTAACTTAGTGTCAATAAAAAAAATCCCATTAAGAATAAAAGAAAACGCATATAACTTAAAAGTGAAAGGTAGTATCTGTGTTCTTGGAGATTTTTATTTGCGAAAAAAAAATTGTTGAATATTCATCCTAATAATAATAATTAAGAACATTAACAACTTTTTTCTAACCTCGTTATATGAGAGCGGGTTCGTATTAATGCCCACTCCGTGGCTGAAATATGAAGTAATCCCTTTTACCTGTGATTTTCCATGCAGTGTGACAACCTTTGCAGAAAAACAACCTCAAGGACTCTTTCTCAAATGACTGGTTGTTTAGAAAGTAATTATCCCAAATAACCCTAGGTGGGGTGGTTTTAATTAAACTCATTACGGGTTATGTCTTAGCTAAAGATTGCGGTGAAACACGCCGAATTCGAATGTGATTATTCCCTAGACGACTTCCTTATGCTCATATGATTAAACGCGAACCGAAAATCCCTCACCTTTCGGCAGGGAAAACGTAATCGACTTTAATGTCGACACTCCGTTAAACACAGGCTGATAATTTGACTTTTATTAGCTAATACATCTATACATACGCCGAGGAATGTGCAGAAGAATATATGCGAACATATCGGTTGCTATTACGGGGCCATTTACACATTTCTTATTTTAAAGCTTCTAAAAATATCTATGTACTTTTAAAAGTAGAAATTATCTTTCGAAATTATATTTAAAATACTTGTAATTTATGTTTCGAATTTTAAATACGTGATAACGCTAATTTCTTTCTTGTCGAAAGGGTTCCCAGCTTGAAAAACTCATAAATGCTTCAAATAGTTACTAAGTGTAAGCTTTTTGAAAATGGATTTGCATGTACTTGAATTGAAGCATAAGCACTTGAATAGCAAATATTTTCTCTTTTACTGCAAGTTCATTCAAATAGTAATAAGATAAAGAAGTTAAGTGGTCGGAACAACGATAAATTAGGGGATCTTTTGACTGCTGAAGAAATCTAATAATACACGAGTCATTAGAAAAGGCTGTCTAATGTTATTTAAAACAAGGATGAACTGCACCGTACTATAAACGGTAGAGATTAATTTTTTTTTTGCTCAATCACACACAAGCTATGCAATCTTTTAAATTACTGCAGGTATTTTGCGTTTAGTAATTCCTTAGCCCTGATGAGGTACTTTGAATGCATAATTTTGTACAAATTAATATACATTATAACATAATATGAATTTGTAAATGCAAAGCGTTACGGTCCTCATAAGTATTACCACTAATTAATCGCAAAAACTACAGCAAAATTAGTTTCAGGCTATTACATATATAATGTATACAGATAATTATTGGAACAAATTAATTTTAATTGATTTTTAATGTTTTTTAAAAAACAATCCCAAAATACTTCTATATAAATAACAAGAGATATAGAGTTTATTTATAAACTAATAACATTAAAACAAAAATAAAATAAAATAAATAAATAAATAAAAATTTTTAATCTGAAAGGCTTCAGATTTTAAATTACGTCCAAAGGGGCTTTTTTTAACGTTTTGTGTGTTACTTTATTTATTAAATATCACGTTCTTTGCACTTAAACCATAAAATGCAGTTCAATAGCAAATTTTAAAATGAGCATATCTTTAGGATTTCCAATACACAGTTCCGCGCACTGGAGATAAAAAGCTTTTTTTTTTTTTTTTTTTTTTTTTTTTTTTCCTTAGAGTGTTGCCATTTCTCGCTTTTAAATCGTTCAGTTTGTTACTCAAAAGTTCGTTAAAGTTTTAGAAAATATGAAATCGATCATAAGACAAATTCCAAATTTCAAATTTGATCTTCCACATACCCATATTCGTAGAAGGATTACGTCATTCAAAATTCGATGGCCGTTGTTTTATCTCAATGCGAGAAATATGCATACATTTATGCAGATTTTTCTTTTTTTAATTTCTTCAAACATAATGCAGGCTTCTAACATTTGGTGGCAACAGTTTGAAAAGTGAAACGGAAATTTCTAGTGATTCAACGCAAAATCGCAAAACGAAAACATAGTCCTTCAGGGACAAAGCCTCTTTGAACTTAAAATAAAATAAAATCTGAATTTTATATTACGCTCGAATGGTGTCTTTTTTTTTTTTTTTTTCTTCATTTACAAACAAATAAACGTTCGAGAGCATTTGAGCAAACTCCACATTGTGGTAAAAATATGTAAAAACAGCGTAGCTTTAGAATTTCCGATAGACAGTCTCGCGTGCTGGAGATGAAAATTTTTTATTCCCTACAGTGTTGCCACTTCTCGCTTTGAAATTGTTGAATTTTTTATTCAAACATTCGTTAAAGTTTTACAGAAAATGAAATAGACAATAATACAAATTCGGGTTTCCAAGTGCCCAGGTTCGGGTGGAGGACTATGTTATTCAAAATTTGATGACTCTAGGTACCGTTGTTTCTTCACAGTGCGAGAAACATACATACATTCGTATAGATTCTTCAATATTTGGGTTTTTTTTTTCAAATATAATACAGGGCGACAATATTTTGTGGCAACAATTTGAAAAGTGATTCGGATATTTAAAGTGCTTCGACGCAAACTGCCGTTTTGAGACTAATAGCCCTTTTGAGCTAATGCCCATTTTTGGGAGAGGCTAATAACTGTATTTGAAATAGGCACTTCTGCATTAAAATAAATTTAACATTTAATTTTTTAAAACCACATTAACCAACAGCGTTTAAGTGTGAAAACCCGAACAAAACTCCTCTTTTTTTCTTTTTTTCCCAGAAATTTGCAACTTAAAATTTCTTATTTAAAGGTTAAATGCAAATTTAAATTAGTGAATAAATTAAATAAAAATAAATAAAGTTACATTTGACAGCAAATTTAAGATTTGAATGTTTTCAAAATAAGAAACAATGTTGACCTCTCTATATGGCATTTTAATTTCTTGATAAATAATTAAATTTTAAAAGTATGCACTAATTTTTACAAAAGTAAAGCAATAATATTCACAGGCCGAAAAAGATAATACTATCACTTATTTTCTTCTGAGAATTTTGCTTTTCTGTGTAAACATTTGAGCATCAGCTAACATAATGTTTTTCATTTTTGTAATAATTGGTTTGGTCTGGTTTGGTTTATTTGATATGGCAAAACATTCGAGGGCTATCTTCCTAAGGAGAGGGATATCTTCGTGGAGGACTTTTTAAGGGAAACTGGCTCGTATATAGGTCACACACGGGGAAGACCGCCAAAACGCCCATGTAGCCAGCCCGTTCGCCGTGATTCGAACCCCAGCCTGAACTACCAGTGTTCAGCAACTTTATCGCTCGTCCGCTGGTGGGCTTCTTTGTCACAATTGTGTGCTTCAGTTTATAAAAAAAGAATGGAAGAAATATTTGTAAGGGAGAATGTAAAATATTTATAAAGATTGTAAGAGAATAAATGTGAAAACAGTGCTTAAGAAACTTCCAATGACATGTAATATTTATTTTTTGCTCTTTTCTAAATTTCCCAGCTTACTTATCCTTTTGAATTTCTTAATGAAACTCCTGATAACTGAAGTCAAATTCAGTTTTTCGATACATCAATCATTTTTACTTTCAATATGAATTATGAAAATATTCGTGCACGGCATTTATTTTCATTTAAATTTAATTTTTCTAGATTAACACTTATCCGTAAAAGTAAGGTTCGAATTTGTTCAGGAAACTTAAGCATCTGCACACCGGATAAAACGTCATTTATGATATAATAATAATTAAACACTCAGATAGCTATTCATGTCGTCAGAAGGTAGAAAATAAATTAATAGCTAGTGGATAGATTATAGCAAAGCGTTAGATATTATCCTTCTAAGAATGATGTAAATTCTTTCGGCAATTTTTTTTTTGTGGCAAAAATTATCACTTACGCTTCCTCTTCTCCGTACGTACATAAACACAGACACAAAACAAAACAAACAAAAATCTCCTTACAATCAGCCTTTATTGGCAACTACTAAATTCAAGAAGCAAATGCAGTTTTCAAGAATTTTTGTTCGCCAGTGGCTGGACACTTCTCATCTGGATATACCAGGAAGAATAGAACCTATACATCATTTTCTCATGTTATCTCTAAGAACATTTTCGAGGATGAACAAGGGTGGACAGATACTGCACCCGCAAAAAAGGAGAGATAAGGCAGATATCCAAGCTTTACATGAGAAACGACTCGAACTCATCAGTTTAATAGTCTTCTTAACCACGGTGCCGAACGAGACTGCCAGTTTACAGTACACTGAATCCTTTAAACCGCAGATAGGCTAAATCGGTAGATGGAGTATAGGATATCGGTTGCTCTACTCTTCGTGTTGAACTAAACAGAAAGCTAGAGTAAAGCTTTTTTCTTTTTGTAAATATTTATTTACGAAGTTCTATCTATGTAAAATTAAAGTAAATAGGATCCTAATTGAAGTAAAGTTTTTTTAATGCATTAAGCAATCTATTTCAAAGATTAGGTAAAGCGGACAACAATCAAAAAAACCATTTTAAAGTTACAGTAGAATGAAAAATTGGAAAAATGAGAAACTGTAAAATAAAGCCAAATACATTTTTACTGTTATAATTTCACTTGGGGCTTTATAGTTTGCATAAATAAATTTTAGCGGTTCCCATTCGCTATGTTTTTAAAATGTTCCATTTCAAAAACATTTTTCTTTAAAATTTTTAGCACAAAATAATTCTATATTATTCTGAATCCAAAGCAACTGTCTTCTTTTAACATTTTAAGATTTTTAATCTTATTATATATTACCATTGCAAATAATAAATTCTCTATTACTTATGCAAATATGTAGGCAATTGCGAGATGACCACACATCACCAAATCTCATATAGTTAGGTTAAATAAAATGCCTTGCTTATACATTAATATTTTAATTCTTTTATGGTAATTAGTTATCAAAATAACTAAGACTTTTTTCCTATAAAAATTATTAATTGGTAGGTTAACGGCTGTTTGGTAGGTTAACGATTGGCTTCTTGGTAGGCTTTTTGTTTGGTAGGTTAACGATTGGCTTCTTGGTAGGCTTCTTGTTTGGTAGGTTAACGACTTTTTACTCTTAGATGTGTAATATTAATTAGTCCACAGGGCTTAAAAAATAATTATGCGTCTGACTAAATTTGTTCGGGAAAGAACTACATACAGTTGAAAATGAACCACATATTTGTTACTTATCTTCAATTAAGATGCAGCCATTACATTATTTTGTTATTAGATCGAACTAAAATATAATTATAGTGATTATATAAAATAATAGTTTCATATATTCAGCTATTTGCTGCGTAAATTAAAATTAGAAGCGTTATAAAATATTTTATATATAATGTTATAAAATAAAAAACTACATTTGCTCACTAATTTATTGACATTCACTTAAATTGAAAAACTACTCATTAATCTAAATTTATTCAAATTTAGATTAATGAGTAATTTGTGATATATATCCCCAAAGTAAATAGAACTTTGGGGATATATATCACAAGTAAATTGATACGCTAGTGAAATTGTAATATATTTCTATAATCTGTGAAGATGAGAAATATAAGGAAATACCTTAAATGTAATGTAACTTAAATGTAATCTGAACGTAAATAAATTACTGTAAATTATTACACTGATTCCCTGTAAATCACTAATAAACTTTAGTATAGCGACTCCGTATCTTTTCAAAGCAACATTAAACGTTGTTTGAGTCCCCAAAACACTCGTTTTTTTTTTTTTTTTTTTTTTTTTGAAGATATAGTAATATTAAAAATTATTTTACTTAAGCATTTGTTTAGTAAGAGTTATAATAAAGTAGTACATCTAACAGTTTATTTGATAAATTGAAAAACAGACTTATTTGTCTCCATTATAGATTTTGCAAACAGCTGTGGGGGGGGGACGAAGAGTTTTCAAGTGCTCAATATTGTATTTATAATGCTACTGGAAAGCTTTTCCTTCTAAATTAGCAATTAAAAATCCCGACTTTTTTTAAATGAGATAATATCTACACATGCACCACAATATCTCCTGCGCTGTTTGGAAATGTACTTTAAAATCTGCATCTCCGTATTAAATATCCTTTAAGAATAATTTTATTATCTTTCCAAATGTTGTTAGATCGGAAGGAACGTAAGTTACTTTGCGGTCACGCCCCTTTAAGCATTAGTAACGTCCACAGCTAGCAAGTGCTACATCTTCCTCGTTTTGATGTAAATTCAAGTATTTCTATAAGTGAGACAAACAGCTTTTAAATGCTAACACTTTTATTTATTAAAATGGTGAACCGTTGATGATGTTTAATTAGTTTCGGAATGGGAAAACGCGATGAGAGAGGTTTCTGTATTTAACGAGCGGGTTATTCCAACTATAAATCCTCCGAAATGATTAGTAGTGATGAAAAAAACCCGCAAGAAACAAATCAAAACCTCAAAACTCTTGCTGGCTTATTCTCTTACGCTAACAAGACTAAATGTTCTTTGCTCCATTTGCAGCTAAGTCTTCTATAATTCACTCAGAACATAAATGACAAAGATTGGCTCCCGAGACCAATTATTTCAATCAGAGAAATTCGAGGAAAATAGTATTCCAAAGAAGATCTCTGCCGAGCCATAATTATGGATGGAAAAAATGGAAGATATTTCTAACTTTTCGAATGCTGTATTAGAAACTTCTGCCTCTTTCGTTATTTGATGCTGTTGGGACCAATGCTAATCTGAAACTGTAAAGGCAAATGATATGGTATATCAAAGATAGATATTTATTTTTCGAAACAATAATAAAAGTTGTTCGAGTATCAAATATATTTCTTTTTCGAGTCAATAACAACTTTGTAAGTTATTTAACCACGAAAATATTTGTTTTACGTATGAACAAAGATAATAAAATCTGCCTGAGTAAAATAAATTCTATATAGAATTTTGGTTGATAAGTTAATTAATGTGCCTGTTGAAGATCTTCGTTAGGTGTTTTTCTAATTGAAAATAATCAATGAAATATGCAATATATTTAGAGTGATTAATAAACAGTTGTTAGTATTCTATATGCACCAGACTTAAAAAGCTACTATTCAGGTTGTTTAATGATTAATTTCATATTTTAAGCATAGAACTTCTAGAATATGAATACAGTTTTACTTATTAAAAATGATCTATTTATTCTCTGCGTACGTATGTTTGCAGAGAAAGAAATTTGCTTTCATTTTATTTGCTTTCCTTTTTCATTATTTTAGCAATTTATTACTTATCTATGAAAATATTTAAAATAGTGGTTTTCATTCAGTTACAAATTCGAAATCAAGAAAATAAATTTTAGTAGAAACTTATAACATTGCCGAGTTTACGTACAAGTTTAATAAATATTATATAAAGTCTTACGCTACAGAAATCCACACTTTTTTAAAGCGAAAAATTTTAATTTATTAGCAAATTACAAAAACTGCTGTTTTAAGATAATCGTAATACTGTGTTTTATTACTGTATGTGTGTTTGACTGCTTTAATATATACATACATGCTAGAATGAATAATGAATGAAATAAACAGAAATTCATAAATTAAACAACGTCCTGAACGATACAGTCAATTTAGTAGTAACAGTAATAATAACCATGTACAGACATTAGGTTATTTCGAAGTAGGAGAGATGAAAAATGAACAATGCCGTCGCCGGGACTCGAACCACGTACCTCTCGCATACGCGCCGAGTGTGTTGACCGAACCACGAAGGCATGCTGAGAAGGCGGGAGAAATACCTTATAACCAAATATATATATACATATATATAATCATTTCCGCGTCATCTCTCGATGCATCAAATTATAAAAGAAAAAAACAGTCAAAAGTAGTTCAAGAGTAAAATGTGACATATCTCATAACACCTCTTCTGTACTTCAAAAGAGGCGTCGCATATCTCGTCAAATCTCCCCTTCAAGAAAAGTAAAACGAGGTATTACATTTCTCGTAGCATCTCTTTTTCAAAAAAAGTAAAACGAGCTGTAATGTATCTCTTCAGGACAAGTAAAACAAAATGTTACGTACATCGTTATATCTCTCCCAAGACGAGTTAGACTCTACTAAACACTTGTATAAAATTATAGGATTTAGTTGTTTTAAATTTAATCATTTGCTTTATTTCATCATTCATTTTGTGGTTAAAAAAGAAGGTTATCCTGTTACAGCACCTCTGGCACCAATTGCAATATTTTTTAGTTTTATACATTGACAACATTCGGTGTAGCATTCATAATATTTTAGTTAGTTAGTAATTATTATTGCTTAACTGTTTATACAACTATATTTTGCTGTTTATAAGAGGGCCTTTATGAAATGTGACGTCACTGTCTTGTTTTTATGAATGTTAGTATGTTGTAGAATGTCATGTATGTTGTGTGCGTGACTATGTTTTGATCGAGCTATTAAATAAAACCATTTTTGTTTTCTATTGCAAACACACTCATATCGTACATACACACACACATACATATATATATATAGAAAGAGAGAGACAGAGAGAGAGAGCATCGTATATATTCATGACATGTCTTTACCGTCTCTTGACAACGTAAGAATTTGAAAATAATAATACAGCCTTTTCCATCCTCGTATTTTGTACCACGATATTCTTATTTTTATTTTTTATTTATTTTTTTTTTCATTTTATATTTTTGCAAGAATTATGATTGACACCATTTCTAATTTGCAGTATCGTTAATTTATTTAAATTGTTTTTAATTGATCTTTCTCTAAGTTATTTTTCTTTTGCCTGTTTATTTGCTTAATCGATATCTACAAGTACATCTTAACACCATTATGTGCAGGCTATATTTTACATCCTATTACAGTTTTTTCCAATTTAATAATATATATACCCCGCTATGGTCTACATTACCACTGAATCAAAAAACATGAATGAGTTCTCTGATTCCATTCAAATTCTCTGAATGAGCTACTAGACTTAACTCTATTCAAGGTTGATGTTATGATGGAAATGTTGAAATTTTCGTTATTCAAAGAAAGATGAAGCAGTGAATATTATAAGCTTGAGGTTTTAGAGTTTATTCTTCATTTAGAGAATGAAACATTTGTATTCTTATCCGTTTGTTTTGTTCGAGTATAAATGCTTTTCAAGTTGTATCCTCAGAATAGGGATTTTGCATTCTTCAGGTCAAGACATGAGACATTTTTATAAAGGTTCTTGACTCTTTGGGATGCAACCAAGGATATCTTGGGGCAAATGACGTATGCTGTCTGGACATTACAGAAGACACGTAGTTGACGAAATTATCTTCCTTTTTCATAGTTTTTACAGCAACAAAACCCTCAGATATTCTTTGATAAAACTTTCTGCCTTCTGTTTCTGTGTCAAAAATTCATCCACATGGTAATCTGTAAATGTAAAACTTCTGCACTGAAGATAAGGTGAACCTTATTCAAAAAATATAAAACTGATGCAGCCAAATCAATAACTGGCACGCATAGGGTTTGTCCAAATGTACATCCGGTTTATCCATATGAAAAAAAAACCAAAACTGTATAATTTCTGCTAGTGGAAATAAATTTGGATACGAGGAAAACGTTGAGAATGGTGGAGCATAGGGATGATGAAAAAACGTTGCTGAAACGGTTCATCATTCAAAGATCATTCACACAACAGTTGAGACAATAGATAAGAGTGAGAAGTACGCCGTTTGTAAAGAGTTTTCCGCGTACCCTTTCGGAACTATTAATTTACACTTTTCAATCTCTTCTTACACAAACATGTTTTCCAGTGTTATAGCAGGGCAGTTATTTCTAAAAAAGCATAATTTGTTAAAATAAATTACACTTTTTATTGTTACTTCCCTCCAACCTTACCTACTTACAGGTACTACAGGTAAGAAAGGTAAAATGTTTTTGGTCCCAAAATTCGATAATGAGGTTTTAGTGAAGAAGCACGAATTAGAGTCCCCGCAACATGTTTTTATTACTTTTAGAATGCTGTATGTCCGTGTACATGAGTGTGACGATTTTTTTCGTTTACGATCACTCTTATATGAAACCTCTAAAATTTTCCATTTTCTGAATTTAAATTTTTTGCATTCATACATTTGCAACCTACTTTACACGAAGCCCATAGCAGTTTTCATTGGACAACACGAAGTGGTATTTCACTTGAAGTCCATAGCAATTTTTAATGTAAACTATATTAAAATGTAATCCAAAACTTTCCACTTTTAGTATTTAAGACTTTTATGGCGATGGTAACAATATACTACATTTTTGGTTTCAGCTAATAAACAGGAAGTGATATTTTACTAAAAGCACAAAAATTTTCGTGAGAAAATATATTACAGGTAAAACTTCTCAAATTTGGTATTTAAAACATGCCTGTGATTGAGAAAAACATATTGCATTTATAAATACTAAATGTATTCTTGGAATTATGCCAAATGCAACGAAAATAAGCTCATTATAAAGATGTGCTCTCTTTATAAAGCAGTTAAATGTATTAGTCTCAGTCCTCTATTATGGGTCCATTTCCCACTTTTTAAATAAAAAGATGCTTGCACTAAATGCATTATTTTTAAGAAATCATATAGCAAATATAAATAGTATAGCGAATAGGCAACACTTAACACTCTTTCCGGAATTCTAAAGACCCAGTTCTTAAATCAATGGAATATAAGCGAACGTACAAAACTCGCTAAGGTATTAACTACATGGGGATGACAGTGGGAGAATTAAAAAATAGAGAATAAATCCAACTTCATTCTCTATTTTTCACATCATTTTTCACATCATCACATCATGTCATTTTTAACATCTGTCCCTAACCTCTTCTCGGCGTTGGCTCATTTACATCTTCTTTTATAGTGAGCTGTAAGGCATATGAAATTAGAATATGAAAGTTGCATATACATTCTGAGACTTAGCGATAAGATTAAACGAAATTAAATGATGAATAAATAATATTAAATATAGATTAAACGAAGGTGGATCGATTAGTTTATTTTTTTATTTTACAACATAATTCAAAGTGGGCGCAACAATGAGCAATAAAGTTAGCAAAACAAATCAACTCATGAAATTAATGAAAAACTTGATTATACACAATGTTTCGAGTAAAAATATTGTTACGCATTGTTAAACACTAATAATAATGCCAGCAATGTAATAATAATTTGCGCCAGTTAGCAAAACAAATCAACTCATGAAATTAATGAAAAACTTAATTATACACAATGTTTCGAGTAAAAATATTGTTACGCATTGTTAAACACTAATAATAATGCCAGCAATGTAATGATAATTTGCGACACATTTAATGCTAAAAATGCACTTCAATATGTAATGATGCAACACCGCAGGCATATAGAAAAAGGAAGGGAAAAATTTGATATCTCTTTCACATTGCGAGAGGACAGAAAGAAAGAAGTTTTCCCTTTGACTTTGTAAGATCAGTTGAGTGCGTCTCCGCCACACACATTCTTTTTTTCTCTTCCCCTTTTCCAATATAAGATGCTACTGTTTAAAGATTTTGAGATTTTATTGTTAAATTTTATGTACCGTAAGAGCGAAAAAAGTTATGTTTAATAACTAAAGCTAGAAAGACAAATAAAAAAATTGTCCTCTCTTTAAAAAAGCTGATCATTGGCATAATGCACTAAGGAAGGACTGGATAAAATTGGCAAAACTTAACACTCTCTTGGATTTCTAACCACAAGCTGCTGTCAAAATGCTGTGATTTATGAATCCGAAACACTATATGATATACTAGAACCGACGCGATATTTTCAAATGAAAGCATTAATGCGGATGCATACATGGACAGTTACAGTTATAATTTTACAATGTATGGGAGAATAGATTAATGAAAAACAAGTAACGTTTATAATTAACTCTGAACCATAAAGCTTGTTAACATATTAAATTTTATTTTTAAATGATCAACATATGCCATGTTTTAAATAGCAACAGGCTTTAAGTAAAGCATCGCTTGATCCTTTTGTATGATTTGTTGATTTAGAGCAGAGGTGGGCAAAAGCCGGCCCTTTTGCTTACTTTATCCGGCCCGCTGAAAATTCCTGCATGCAATTTTTTTAATCTTATATGCCGTAACATCCTCTTAAAATATATCTTATTTAATCTCTTATATGTATGTCTTATTTCTTAATAATATATATATATACGTATTATTTTATTGTAATAATTAAATTATTTATATCCTTTGTAAAATGAGTATCCTTTGTAATGTCTTATTTGTAGATCTTTGTAAAATGAGTCAATCTAAAAAAAGAAAAGTTGATTTGGAGTGCAGAAATTTCAATGCATGGATGGTAAAATAACCTTTTTATAAACATTGATAAGAAAGCAATTTGTTTAGTTTGCCAGGAAACAATTGCTGTTTTCAAGGAATACAATTTAAACAGGCATTTTAAATCAAAACATCCAAAATATGCATCACTTTCTTTAAAAGAACTTCAAATTGCAGCAGAAAACACGACAAAAAAACTTGAATAAGCAACAAAATATTTGTACCAAACAAAGTAATATCGAGAAATCTACCACAAAAGCAAGTTATGCTGTTGCACACAAAATTGCTAAGTTCTGTAAACCTTTTACTGAAGCAGATTTTGTTAAACAATGCATGACACAAGTGTCGAAGATATGTTTTCCTGAAAAAAACATAGTTTTGAAAATGTAAGCCTTTCGAGAAGAACAATAGTACGACGGAGCGAAAATATTGCAGAAAATTTACTTGACCAGCTAAGAACAAAAATTGCTGATTTTACATATTGTTCTCTGGCTTTAGATGAGTCCTGTGATATTACTGACACAAGTCAATTATTAATATTTGTCCGAGGTATTAACAAGAAATGTGAAATTAGGGAGGAACTTCTTAGTGTGCATCCTATGAAAGATACAACTACCGGTGAAGACTTCTTTATCGTTGTTGAAGAGTGTTTAGTTAAAGTAAATTTAACTTGGAACAAAATAGTAAGCATCACTACGGATGGCTGTCCTAGTTTAACAGGGACAAATGTGGGTTTACTAAAACAAATCAGCGACAAAGTAAAAGAGTTGCAGCCAGAACAGGATATATTATTTTTACACTGCATTATTCATCAAGAAATGTTATGTAGAAAAGTCTTGAAATTAAATCACGTCGTTACTGTTGTGAATTTTATCCGGGGACGTGCCTTAAATCATCGATAGTTTGTTGAATTTTTGAAAGAAATTGAAAGTGACTTTTACGAAATTCCTTATTACACTGAAGTGCGATGTCTTAGCACCGGTAAAGTTCTGGACAGGTTTCAATATTTACTTGATGAAATAGTATCCTTCTTGTCGATAAAAAAAACTACATATTTTCCTGAATTGCAAAATGAGGCATGGCTAAACGATTTCTCGTTTGCAGTGGATATTGTAAAATATTTGAATGAACTAAATATAAATCTACAAGAGAAAAACAAATTCGCTTTCAATATGCACTCAAACGTCAAAGCATTTATGATAAAACTCAATTTATTTGCTAAAAACTTTAATAAAAAATTACTAAATCATTTTCCTTCATTACAATCACGACGAGAATCATTGAAAAATACCGATTTTCTTAAATATAGTGCAATAACACAAGACCTGCATTCTGAATTCCAAAGAAGATTTCAAGATTTCAAAGCTATTGAAAAACCTTTATCATTAATTAGTCAACCTTTCAATTTTGACGTGCAAGAAGCTCCTGTTGAAATTCAACTAGAACTAATTGACTTACAGTCAAATAATTTACTAAAAGAAAATTTTCGCCCAAATGAGTTGAGTGTTTTCTACGGTGCTTTGAATACAGAACATTTCAAACATTTTTTGAACTACTTTCAAAAATACCTAGTTTTATTTGGTTCAACACATATTTGTGAAAGAACTTTTTCGTTAATGATTTACGCGAAAAATAAATATCGATCACAAATTACTGACGAAAATCTACACTCGGTATTAAGGATTGCTACAAGTGATTTGGATCCAAATTTTGAAGAAATAATATCAAATGAACATTCCAGATTTCACGTTTCGCATTAACTAAAACTATTCTGTTTTAACGTTTGATGTTTGTCTTTTCTTTTTATAATTCTATTTGCTATTATATTTACAAAATGTAATATAAATATAAAAATGTAATAACTGTGATCAAAATTAAATAATTTGTATCGTTAAGATATAAATAAATAAATATCAAAATAAAATCTTTCATTAACTGATTTATTTAATGACCATTAATTTAATATAATGGATCATATTTCTTTAAAAATTACGTGACATATTTTACTGGGCACAAATTGTTCGCATATACACCTAAGTAAGACAATTTATTATTACTATTATCTTTTATTAACAGTCAAATTTCTCTGTCCAAATGCTTTAAATTTTAAAGTTTAAAATTTTAAAGATTTTAAATTTTTAAAGTTTAAAATGATACTTATAGTGTTTTTGTCAAAAAAATTTCTTGAGCAGGGAAAAAACTCCACCCAAAACATTCGAGTCCTCCGGCCCGGGAGACATTTTTGAAAATTTCATTTTGGCCCGCGCTTAAAAGTATTTACCCACCCCTGATTTAGAGTCTCTAGTTTTATTCAAGAGTTCCGTGGTTCGATTCCTGGAGAAGGATTTTCTCATTTTTCATCACTCCTGCTTCCAAAAATTATTTAATATCACTACAACTAGTACCCGCTGCCTTGCGTCAGACTCCAGTTAACTAATAATCTACTTCAGTCGGTAGGGCAGCTCTCGCAAGAACAGTTTATTTCAGTACAGTCATTTCAATCAGTTAACTATTAACCTACAACATTTATATCAGTCATTTTTAACATCTGTCCATAGCCTCTTCTTAGCGTTGGCTCATTTACATCTTCCTTTAGAGTGAGCTCTAAGGCATATGAAATTAGAAAGGACATGACAGATTCAAAATTAAAAAATTCCTACTTAGGAATGCAGACTGAATTTTATATAGTTATCACATTCTTATTAAGTGACTTCTATTTTCTGTTAGTAAACAAAAAATTGCAAGTGAAGACTTTATTATTAAGTTATGAACATAATCAATTTGTGATTGCACAATTATCTAATATTTGATAAGACAAGCTACTATGTCAAAGTTTTTAGTATCAAAACAAGCATTTCATTTTTCAGAAACTTTGCATAATTAATTTAAGTAATTCAAATTGCAATTTTTTTATAATATGCGTAATTAACGCATTGTTATTGAATAATAATTCCCGTTCAGTGTTGTAATAAGCAAATAAAAATATAAAACTGTGTAACAGCAGATTATACTGTATATACTGTATATATGTATATTATTATTTAATCAGAAACGAAATAAACTTAATTTTCCTCTATGGCTTATAATTAGCAGCGAAAAAGAGATTATAAAAGTGTTATCTGTATTTGAATAAAAATCTATTCTTAAAATACTGCCAAAAATAACTAACAGTATATTAAGCAAGCAAGAATTAGCTATTATTTTGAGTATAAATCATTAAAGATATTGCATTCAGTTTTATAAAATATTAAGCCTCTATGGAAAGAAATCATATCACAAATTTAAATATGGCTATAGATGGAGCTCGTTGAGCAAACTGTTGGGTTAAGTCACGTGACGCATCGTGCCTCGTGAAAACAGAGCCCACACGTGGTCCGCCAGTAAACATAGGGACACATACTCCCATTCGGGCTTGAAAGATTTGGAAATTTAATACATAAACTTAAATAAAAGTGAGAACTTATATTTTTAAGTATTAATAGTCATAAAAACAAGGAACAGACTTAACAAATACTGTACCATGCATGAAAAAGGCATACCTTTACCAGACCTTACGAAGAAATGCAGAGAAAAAAAAGTCAATCATGTGTTCGAATTTGTAACCGAACACACCGAATTCACACAGATGTTGTAAGAGAAAAACCTAACTCGACAAGAGAGATGTTCCCTAAGAGGGCAGGAGAAGGAATGAATCCGTTCCCATGGAAACTTCTATCCCTCAACCTCTCCCCTCTAAATGTTGGGTAGACAAGTAGCCCGCTCCTAAAGCTGGGGCTAGAGCTTTTAGTATTGCCTCCTTCTAACACTTGCTGATCACTCTCACTTTCCCCCTATTTCATTTACACTTTCGCCAATGCCCATTCTTCAGTTGCTACTTTCACTTTCAACAATCTGACTGCACCGTAATTTGCTTACCACGATTTGCCCTAGAAAATCCCTGACTGATTCAAATCAGATATTGATTTCTATGCCATACATGGACACTAAACTTTGAAACTTTGTCAAGGAGTATTTCATCTCTATTGAAAGTTCAGCAACACACCACAAAGCAACAAAGAGGAAGAATTCTTACACTATTTGCATGCACCACTCTTTTCTTCTATAAGAAAAATGGAGTAAAATTAATAATATTCTTGGTGAAGTATAGCATATCAATAAAATAATAAAAGTACATCTTTAGAAAGCTAGAAACTGATACTTATTTATCATACATTATTAATGTAAAATACAACTTTTTTTTGGTTGTTGTTGTTCCCTTTACTTATACGGAGATAGGGCATATGTCTCTCTATCTAGAGTACTACTATACTCTCTCTACCTACGTAATGAACTTACATGCAGCAAAACAGAAAAATCGGTTTTACTCTGTGTAAGAACATACACGTAAGTGGACAAGATGTGCTCTTACATGCAAAAAATATTACTGACCTGCAACAGAAAAGAGGAAAGTAGTTAATATCCTATAGCAACTCTTGTGTCATTCTTACAAAAATCAATATACAAGATTATTACTTAAGAAAAATTAGATCTCTGTTTTATTATCTGAAAGCACAAAATTAGGAGAAACATGATGCAGTTTGCAGTTAGTAAATTGAAAAACTTAATTTTTTTAAATATCTCTAAATTAGTCTCCCTTTCAAGGAAATAAAAGTGTCAGACGTGTGAACCACACAGAATTTATTTATAAAGTTAATGACTTAAAAAGAATTTTGTGCCATCCGTCTCTGAAAAATCCAAAATAACCACATCTACAAGGTGATTCCACAGGGCAATAAACATAAATATTTTATTCCCAATTATATTTAACAGGCGTCGCAGCAAAGTGGGCATTCCAAATCGAACAAACACAACTGTAGAGCCTGTTGCTGAAAATTAGAGAAATTATCAAATCCAACTACGCAGCGATGCGACTGGAAGAAAATGATGAATTACAAAAGTATGAGCTGTATCACCTAAGCTTAATGAACTACAGCCAGAAATACACTGTCCCGCAACAGTTATCCATTATGTGATACAGTGGATATACACCAATTACAAGATGCATTATTTTCAGCAAGCAGAGGTTGTTGTCGTGGCATATGGGTGGTTTGGATTAATTTTTTCCCAATAATAGAGCAATCAAATTTTATATTTAATTATTACATATAAAGAGTGCATTTTATAATGCACACATTGCTCATCTCTTTAAGATTATAACAGACTTTTCAATGTGTCTTAAAAGGCACTTTAGTTTTTGACAGCCTTCGAAATGTGATGTTCGCTTTCTTGCAGCGAAACATCTTCTCATTCCCTTCACATCTTTTTTTATCTCCTGTTGCCAGACTGCATAGCTAAACTTATTAATGCAGCAGAGATGCACTAGAACGACAACTGTAGTCAAATTTCTGAAGTATTTGATAATATTTCTGACTTTATATGGTATTTCTCCCGCCTTCCTAGCATGCCTTCATGGTGTCGTGGTCTGCACGTTGGGCGCGTATTCCAGAGGTCCGTGGCTCGATTCCCGGCGAAGCGTTGCACATTTTTCATCTTGCCTGCTTCCAAAAAATCTTAATGTCTCTACAGTGGCGCCCAAATTAAAAGGGTGGTGGATGATGATTCTCCACACCCAGGATTTGGCGATTGGGTCCCCTTTAAAAAGGGGGAGTATATAAGGTATTTCTTCCGCCTTCCTAGCACGCCTTCGTAGTGTGGTGGTCTGCACGCTGGGCGCGTATTCAAGAGGTCCGTGGTTCGATTCCCGCTGAAGGCTTTGCTTATTTTTCATCACTCCTGCTTCCAAAAATTATTTAATATCTCTACAACTAATGTTATGAAGACCATCCTTGTTCAAAATTTTCCACTCAGTTTGAGCTGTTAATCGACATGCCTGTCTTATCGGCCTGCTTGCTCCATTTGGAATGTCCCCCTCCAAAATAAAACTGAGCCTGTGGAAATGCCTAGATTTATTGCGAGACGCTAAGTCACTAGTCTCTTTGAGGCGACGAATTGTATTATAAATGCTATTGTGAAGTAGGTTAAGGCGGGATAATAAACTTGGGTACACTTCATAAAAGCGTCTCTGACCCCATGATCATTCTCGCCATAAAGTATCACCATCTCACGATATTAAAAGAATGCTTAGCATGCCATAGAAGTTTGCAAAGAGTTTTAAATCCCATACTGCAAGCAGAGCTGGATTTAGGGGGTTGAGCAAGTCGAGTTGCTTTAGTCCTGCGTTCTAATGTACCTCTATATATTTTTTAAAAACTGTAAATACATCCTAATTCCTAAAATTATTGTCTCTAGACATTTATGCAAGAAATGCCCCCTATTTTTTATAAAATTCACTAATTGCAAGTACTGCATTTTGTCACATATATGGCGAATAACGCCTGCGATTTGTCAGGCCTGGATGCTCGGGTATTCAGTTGACTCCGGAAGTTCTGTCTTGAGATATACCTTTTCCGTTTCAAGCCTGATTTTAGAGATACGTGAATCAGTATCCTAGTGTTATGGCGAATTTTGAATAACCATAGCATTCATAATATGGGACAGGAATTCGTCTGTAGCCCTGTTGTTTGTCGCATTCGAGAGCAAAATCATTAAGTAACAGTGTTAGCGAAGATAAGAGGTTCTGGGTTTAAATCTGAAACGGATTCCAAGTTTTTAGCTCAGGATTTCGAAATAAGAAGAATTTTTTTTTTTTCTGATGCCAAGAAAAAAACCCAGATCAAAATGTTTTGTATTTCTGTTTACAACAAGCTTTCGTCAAAAGTGGGAAATCTCCTGGCTTTTCCATTCTAGTCTATGCCTTTGTACTCTGAATAAAGCGCATTAAGATCGTATAATAAGAAGGAAATACTGAAGAATAAGCTCTCCTTCTTTTATTTTACTTTTGCATTTACTTCTGCACATCATAATCTTGCTTTGCAATGATTCCCTTGCTAAGAACAGGTTCACAAAAGATAGAAGGCATCTCTCACAAGAATTATAATCTTTGCGTAATATAATGACTATTTTTTTTGTGGGTACTTTAATGTACAATGATTACTTTGTAGTATTTTTTGCATCTTTTGAGTGATGTTTCGGTAATAAAAAATTATATTTCTGTTTTGAAAATAACCTTGCAATCGGTGTCTTAATAATCGGTTATTCCTAAAATGGAATGTCGAGTGGTCATAAAATAATTGAGATCATTTCAGAGATGACGTATTCCGAAAATACATATATTCTATTGTATAATTTATAAAATTAAACTGCAGTTCAAATAATTTTAACCTATGTAATAAATTTGAAAACTCTTCGTTTTATACTCATTTTGCGGTGTGTTTAATATTTTGGTCGATATTTAGTATTTTGCCAAGTGTTCTTCAGCATTTCGAGCATTAATGATCCAATAACTTCCACATTTCTTAGTTTAAGTTAAACCATGTTAGGTAATTGGGTGGCATGTTACTTGTCTTTTACAAAGTCTTTTACAAATTTCCATATAAAGAGCCCTAGTGGGGCTATGTGGAATGATTTGTAAAATATAATGCTCAGGGAACCAAGCTGCACTTTACTTAATACAGGTGACGAATAAATAAGTCATCAAACTGTGGATTAGGTCAGCCAGCCGTTCGCCAAGGTTTGGACACAGACTGAACAATCAGTATTCAACTGTTTTAAGCCAGTCGACCTCTGGTTATTATTTATTAGCTTCCCGAACACTAGTTGATTACTAGTACTTGGAAAGCAAATAAATGACAAGTTCGAAATCATTGGAATTTTCTTTTTAAGAGGAAATTTCGCTCGAATGCATCATAAAATTTTCATACTGCAAGAAATTTTTCTTCGGGTAGAATGGTTTTTGTCTGTTAACTGCGTATTAAAGCAGTATAGAAATGTGATGTAAGAGTCGAATCATCCCTCCCAGTAAATATGGACTATAAGTAAGAGCCATTAGTACCTAGTGTTCAAAAGTTTTTGTATGAGCAAACGTTGGCGCAGAAATCCAAAATAATCCGGGTTTTATCTTGAAAAATGAAAACACTGCTTCTACCATCAATATAATCCTTCAAAGGATGGCTAGTGAGAGGACTCCAACTGCTTCGAAAAGAAGCTGAGGACCAAGGATATTAAGCGGATAGCAACAGGGGGGGATAGCGAGTGGAAGAAGCAGTTGGACGCAAGGGATTAGTGCGTGGATCAGACACCGCTCGTGCAGCCGACAGCAGTGGGCAAAAACAGCTTTCAATGAGTGGAGCCTGGGAGGGTCGGTAGGCAGAAGTCACTAATCCACTGTATCATAAGCGGAATGGTGAAGAGTGTGAAGAGGAAAACAGTCCGTTAATTTGTCGGGAAAAAAATAAAAAGATATAGAACAGCTGCGAAGCTTTAATAAAAGATAGAGTATCAGAATAAAAGTACTTACTGGGCTCAGACTACTTACTCTTAAATAGTTGTCAGAAAATGGAATTTTCTTAATGATTGGTCTCCTTTTTTTATCGTTGAGTTCTTTACCCTGCAAATTAAGATAACGTGACTTACTTGCAGACGCTTCCCAAACTTCTTCGTAACTTTGTAGTAAATAAGGTTCTTTTCATTTAAAGCGGAAGACAAAAACAAGTAAAAAAGGAAATCAGCTAGCCTTTTGTATAAACAAGTATTTTTACATATTTACCATCTTTCCATTTATAGCAGTAAAAATAAAACAAAATCACATATTTTTGAAAGCTTTATAAGATATTAAGAATCTTTAAAATTTCAAGCAGCTAGTTATAGGATTCAGAGGAGCTCAAAAACAATTTGACCAAAGTTTGCTAAATAGAAGCAAAATAAATACTGCAAGCACTTTACTACTGTCGATGTCTGACAACATACATAGTAATTAAGTAAAGTATATTGATATGTCTAGCATAGGAAGATATTTTTAAATAGCCACTCCTAAGACTTGTAAATGATTGCCATAAAAAGGTCTTATCATTCCTTCGAATGCATGTAATGAATTACACGAAATTACCGAAAAATACTAACCTTATAAAAGGAAATCTTTTTGAGGATATTTTTTCGAATATGGCTGGTATTCATATAACACTTGGAAGAAACAAAGAACATAGTACGTGAAAGAAGCAAATCTAGAGCAAGTGGTTTTTCAATGCCGAAATTCCAATCGTGAAAAAACTACCAACGTTCAGTGGCTTTATGCATTCAACACCTCTGATGGCCTTCCGGAAATTTATTAGCAAATTAAATACAGGAAATGGTACTTTACAGAAGGCATTAGAAATCCTTTCTGTAAAATGCGAAATTTTGAATTTTGATCGAGTATTGAGTTGTGTAATTTCCACAAACTATTCTTATATGCCCTTACTAATTTATTACAGTACTTTTGGACATGTCCGAAAGTAGTACTGATGCATTTTATACCATTCGTCTTACCTCACACTTTGAATTAATATCCAAATGTCCAAAATTAGTATGTAATAAATTAATTTAATGTGGATATTAATTCAAAGTGTGAAGTAAGACGAGTGATATGAAATGCTTCAGTGCTATCAGTGATGCCAATAGCAAATTCAAAACTACCTAGTCAATAGGATTTAAGTTTTGGCACAAAAATCGCAGATTGCGAGGCTGTAATGTCTTTGAAAACAGTATCATAAATTACAGTAAACAGTAAATAAATATTTACGTATTTTGTTAAAGGCAGATACATGCTTTTTGGAAGCTTTTTATGAATTTTACATATTTCATATTTTTCATTTCCGGCATGTGGAAATCTTTAATTTCTATGCATTCACTATATTTTTCGAATAAAGGGATTTACACTAATTTTAAAAAGTACATGTTACAATAAAATGTGGATGTGAAAAAAATTAATTTTATTTAAAACATTTTGGCATCTGGAACATAAAATAAAAGTAGCGAATGCTGTATTAAGGGTATCGAAAAATGTATACAATTTTAAAGGTATTTTTCATTCTTTAAGTATAACATTTTTGCTAAACTCTATATTTTTATAGTTCAACAGCTTAGAATTTTATGAAACAAATTCATAATCAAAATCGCTATTGTTAGTTATCGAAAAATAACCAAGATGTGATTTTTGCGTAAATTCGCTAAACTATACAAATTGCTATTATCCATCATACGAGGAATGTTTCTTTTATGCGGAAGTGTTCCGTTTTTCGATTTGTATGGAACTGTCGTGCGTCGAAATACTATCAGAGCGCTGTCAAGCGAGCTTCTGAATGTAAACAAAAAACACCCCATCTGGTGACCGAAGCTTCGGAGCAGTGCTTCACTTCTAATGCCGATTTGGCCACTCCATCCTTTCTTACCTCCACGGCCTAAAGTGAACACAAGATCTTTTAGAAAATTGTCAACGGCGTCATCTATTTTAAGTCAGATAACCTTAGAGCGATTTGACATTATAAATAACCCAATTTAAACTTAAGAAGAACCATAATATCCTCAATTACACGACACTATAGTACCAAATTTCATACCACTGGACATTTTCTCGATGATCATAATACGAATCCTCATTAATCTTTTTTTCCTACCTCCCTCGTTTTGTAATTTATATTTTCTATTATTCTTAGTAAATGGCTGTCGGTTGTTGCTTACTTCATCTCATGGTAATCAAACTACTGAACTTACGCAGCTAGCTTTTTAACTATTGATAACGAGACAACGATGATCCTTTGAAATGCATCTGATCTTGTTTGTGCACATATTAAAGATAATACAAACCTAAGTTTTACTGTTTATCAAAGCTGTCTTTTAACAAATTTGAATATTCTGCATTCTTATAAAAAATATATATTCGCATCAGGAGGGAGTTATAAGGGATGAAAAAAACTTTAAATAATTTGATGGTATTAAAGCCGTTTAATTTATGTTATAAAGAATTATATAAAGAGAGAAAAGCAGTGTTTTATGTATCAAACTCAAAATTTAAAGTGATATAAGTGAAAATTTTAGCTGCCTGATTGCCTTACTCTGCGTCGCTGCGTTTAATGCAAGCAGTAGACACTTGGACATGGAAAAATGCTTTCTTCTGTCCGTCTGCAATAGCTGCATGAGCACTGGCGATCATTTGTATTTGTGTAAATGTAAGGAATTAGAGTTGTACGTTACGTACTCTATACTCGACAGCCTTTGGGGAAGATATTTCAGAGTTTGTGCGGATTTAAAGGTGGCTGATACAAATCCCACTAAAAGCAACTAAACTTAGCACCATAATAAAGTTATCAGTAGCATCACGTAATAAATACAAGCTAAATTCTAACAGAAGCTAGAACTGTAACTCGAAACAAAAATTCAAATGGCCTCTGGTTAGATTATTGCCTTTACTAGATTTGTAAAATCCCTTTACTGCCTCTTAGTAAGATTACATAGATGGATTTTGGGAAATCGTGAGACAAACAGGTATTTCCTAGTTTCTCTAAAACAGTAATGTTCTCTTCCCTTTTCATTTTTATCTTTTTTTTTTAATCTCTTAAATCTTGTTTTGTTTGCGCAAAACTTTATTAAGAAATGAGAAAGAAGTCATAAGTTTAAAGTGAGATTGCAGAAATGGAGAAAATAAGACTATCTGTTTGTGAAATATGAAATTTTAAACACAGTAACTTCAAGAAAATAATGTGAAAACTAGGGAGTTCGTCATCTTCCACTTGGCTTTGCGAGAAAAGAGAGCACGGAGGCATAAAAAAACGCACCGCTGATTTTAAGATGCAGTAGAAGAGTAATTTCTCAAGAAAATTACGCGACTTAGATTGAAAAATTGAAAAATCTTCTCTAGATGTCATCCTTATTCAAATATATAGTCAGTGAAAACTGTAGAATCTCTTTCTGTTTCTATTATTATTCAAAAGAAGACGGAAATTTCTTTAAACGAAACTCATTACTGAACTATACGTCATTATAAAGTTAACTGACAGAATAAAAAATAAATTGCCCGCAGCTCGGGAGAAGCAATCGAATTTGCTGGAATAATTGTAAATATCATTATCCTGAATGTTATTTTTAACAGAATATTCATCCAGGTAAAAAAAATAATGACCTTCCCATGAGCTTTATTTGGTTCCATCACCAAGGAAACCGTTTTTTGAGTAACAAATAAAATACCACCAGTCCTCAGATCCAAGTTTATCTCCTTTAATAACACGCATTTCACTCTTCTATTTGCTTTGCTTTTGGGCCGGATAATTACACTGCGATTATAGAAGTTTTTGAAAGGTGATATTGAAACTGTTGTGGAGAAGATGTGTTTTTTAAAACATTCTATTTCATTCGCAAACTATTTTTTACAGTATTTTCACAGCTCGTACAGTAATAAAACAAAGGGAGAAATATTTTTCAACACTTAAGCACTCCAAAGTCGATTTTTTTTCCTTGGGAATGATTCGAACAAAAACACATGAAAGAGAAGCACAAAAAGAATATTTTTTCTCCTTCAAGATTTAAAAAAAAAAAAAAAATCTCCATAAAGGAATTTTTGGCAAACACAGAGTTTTTCAAGTGCTGTCCCTTGTAGGAGCGCTAACGACATGAAAGCTTTCGACAAAAGTTAAGGATAAACCTCACCTATCACAAAAACTCGTTGTGCGACTTTCGGAAAGGGAATGGGATAAGCCGAAAGAAATAAAAGTGGTTTAACAATATTTCCTCTCAGCATCGTTCTCAAGTAACCTTTTTTAAACTTCAGAATAACAAGACATTTTCCTTTTTTATCTTCGTTTCTTACTCTTTTATCTTAATTATGTCTTCTTGTTTCGTGAATTACAGGGGCGGGCGTTAACAAATTACTTGAAAGACTTTGACGTTCCTACCTCAAAAGGAGGGAAAAAAATTGGCTTCTGACAAAAGTGCATTTTTTCTTAATAATATGCAGTTCATCACAAATGTTGCGGGTTATTAAAAAATCATAATCGGGATAACATAAGAAAAGATTTCAATGCTTAAGTAAATTTCTTATACATTTAATGTTAGAAACATTTTTAGCAGAGTCTTTCTGAATTCTTTGGACCTTTGCATTATCTTAAGCTACGCGATATTACGTTACGTTGCCTTACCGCGTCATTTATCATCCGTGTATTCTCCCAATTGATGCCATCACAAAAGACGTAAGATTTTTAATATATTTGCCATTTCGCTTGAAAATAACAAGTTGCTTGACTTTTGCCTCTCTATAAGAACACAAGATTCTTGCACTTAATCCAAGCTGAGACAAAAACTTCGCAGCAATGCATGAAAACAAAATGTATTATACAGAGTCGTAGCTAGGGTTTTCAGCGCCCAGGGACAACTGAAGATTTCGCGCCCCCTACTGCTTGCCAAGGATGGAAAACATTTAATTCTAAAATGTCGTAACATTAGTTTGGCGCCCCTTGGATTCTGCGCCCGGGGACAGATGTCCCCCTTGTCTCCCTCTAGCTTTTTCCTGGTATTAAAGTAGCGCCCCAAGAAAGGTATATTGTTAAATTAAACAGCCAGAATGTTTTCATAAAATTATCGGTAGCCATGATTGCTTTCTGCTTGAATTAAAGAGAGACTTTATTTTAACTAAATGCCTGGACACTTGCAACATAATTCATTCGCCAGGAATGGCCATTTAGCCACCTCATAATCCTTATTCAAGATGAGGCGTCTCAGATATTACATCCGTTTGATATAACGTAAAAGACAGCTATACTGTCACAGCACGAATTAAATGTGAGAGATACTTTATTAGTCAAATTGTTAAAAATGAACGTTACAAAAACAATGAGATTTACGCTAACACAAAAATTTTCCTTCGTGGGTAAAGGAAAATCGTGTATAAAAGAATCTGTTGTAACTTATCTCACAATAACACCAGAATCAGTCCACGAATTTTATTGTGGCGAGAAGCGCAGTATTGTGTCTGTCATTGCCATTGGCCTTGGGCTCCTTTATAGGTGACAGTATGCTTTTGTCCAGTTTCCTCCCAGTTTCGAAGAAGAATCCGGAGGGAGAAGATAAAGGATTTCCCTCCTCTCTCCCTTTCCACCAAACCACTTGAGAGAACTTTTGGCTCGGTGTGTATTGTAAGTGCTTACAAACATCCAGGTCTTCGATTGGAGCAGCGCGTAACGACAGACAGCGACCGAGCGGTAATATCGCTGAACATTGGTAGTTCGAGTTGCGAATTCCGCAAACGGGCTGGCTGCATGGCTGCATGGGCTTTTCCCATGTGTAACCGTGTATGCGAGCCAGTTCTCTTAGTAAGTCCTTGACGAAGGCATCCCTTCCCTTAGGCAGATAGGCCTCGAGGCTTTGCCGTAATAACATAAACCAAGCCTAGTGACAAGCAGCTAATGACGCTAAATCTTTATACCGATCAGTCGCACTTTTTTTTAAATTATGAAAAACTTTTATACAGTTGTTAGAATTTTGGAATGAAAAATTCGAGGAAACAATTTGCTTTTGCTGGAATTCGAACTGTGGATCTTTCAAGTGCTAGCCGACGAGCTATCACTTAAACCATAAGAGCACGCATGGAGGCATGTGATAACTCTTTACATTCTTTACATTCTTCTCCTTTTAAAAAGTGACTGGGGAAGAGCACAAGACTTAGCCGAACAAATTTACCACATGCTGCCGAATTATCACCTGCCACATTTTAATCTAGTGTCACTACAGGGATATTTAGATTTATCGTAACCAGGAATATATAATAAATCAATACTGTTTTCAACGGGATTCGAAACATGGATCTTTCAATTGCTAGCTGGACGGGCTACCAGTTACATCACGAAACCCCGAACGGGAGAATGCAATAATTTCTTACATCTCACACATTTATTATTTTGTTTTTTAATTTTCGAAATTTCTTTATTTCTAAAGCAGAGACTAATTTCTATTTTGGACGAAGTATACATTTTATCCAAAATAAGGAAAACTAGTGTAGCCTTGATGTAACCCAAAATATTGGGAACATGAAGCAAAATGTTTTCAATATACTATTTATGAGTTGCATTAATTGTGGGCTCAAATATCAGGCAGGCCAAATATGAATATGTAAAAGACTAAAGAAAGTAATAGAAGTTTGAGGTGAAAGAAATCACAAAACATTCATTGTGCTTTCACCAGGAGTCAAACATGAGATTTTCGGTGTGCTCACCATGGTACCAGCCATACGTGTAAGGAAAGTCCGAGTTCTTTACAAATGTAGAAGTGCAAAGGAACATCTAAAGGAAAGGGAAAATATCAAGTGTACAAAGGGAAAACATCAAATGTTCGTATAATCTATAGATCAGGGAAATATTAGATTATACTGCATCTTTTTTTCAGGGTGATACAAAAATTTTACTATTTAATGTTAGTTGAAATAAATAGGATGAGAAAAGCTACAGAAGAAATTATAAATTTTAACTGTTGCAGTCGGTCCTAAAGTACACTCCGAATTAAGGAAAATATTAACCGAATATGTCTTTACAAAAATTTGGCATGTGTTTGTAGACAAATTAAGTTAAAAAAGTGTGGAAACTAATCATTTAAAAAAAATGTTAATTTTTCCCCAGTGGCCATAGCTGGACATACTTTCATATTATAAGCTAGGGAAATCGGGCGGACAGCGAATTTAATAATTTTGAGAAAAAAATGTTGAAATTATTCAAAAAATCTTATTTTTCAATTTTTTTTTTTTTTTTTTTAATTATCACGTTTGAACTCTTTTTTGGTTGCGAGATTAAGCAAATTTTCCTTCCCATATACGCTTAATATCTGTCGGTTTTAAATTTGTAATGCGAGTTGTGTTCGTTTGTGTCCACTGCGGGACTATGTAGAAGGCGAGTTGAGTTCTTTCATGACCATCAAAAGGTTAATAATAAAGAAGTAAAAGTAAAAATAGAAATTTTTTGTAGCGTTTATCTTAATTTGCATAACAAATTTATTTTACGTTTTCCTGTTCTCAACTTCTCAAACTTCCCCTCACATTCTCGCCAGGATGTAAATTTAAAGTTAAGTGAAGTGCTGTTTAAACGTGTGATTATCTCAGTTTATTCAGAGCGTGTTTCGCTAGCCTAGCGTACGTTTCGTTGTTATTTTTCGGTCACTCGAGTAAGCCCTTTGGCCTCATCAGTTTAGTATAACGCCGGTTATATTTCTGTTAGTCCGTCTTGTAGGAGAAATTTTTGAAGTGCGTTCTTGCATTCGTTTATTTTTCAGATTTGATTTTGCATTCTCGTCTACGTTTAAGTTATCGACGCAAGTGAACGGTGTTTTTGTAACGCACGAAGCCTGTGCTGTCTGTTATTTTAGTTTGAGTTAATAAAGGGTTATTTTGCACCCTTCTTCTGTGCTGGTATTTATTTCACGCTTGTGCGAGAATTCGCCAGGTTCATTGTAGGATTTAAGTCAGTGGATGTGGAAAAGTAGAGATAGATCTTAGAAGGGGGACCCGAATTTTTCTGAATTCATGGCCAACAACGAAGGAGCAGCTGAGTTAGCTCCATCAACGTCGCAGATCCCAATGGCTCCTGGAAGTATGATGGAAGGTTTTGGATATCTGGTGGACACTATGAGGGCCTCCATGAAACCCTCAGTGATATTTGACGGAAGAACGTCGGTAACTAGCTTCCTAGAAATTTTAGATAATAATTTTTGCTTTATCCCGTCCCTGATGTACAAAAGATCACGATTACCACTACCGCCTTGCGAGGACAGGCATTAAATTGGTTTAAAGAGATAGAAAAATTTCGATTGGGAGAAATGGGAAGCCCCACTTATACGTTCTACAATTTTAAAGCCGCGCTAGTAAAAGCTTTTCCCGTGGTGAAGGATAGAGCTAGGCCTGAAGTTGAATTGTACGGCAAGTACCAATTTAAAATGGAAGAATTATCTAATTTAATCTTACGCAAGGTCCAAGTCGCAAATTTGTTATATGTTAAAAAGCCCGAAGTAGAACTAATCCAAATAATTTTGCCTCGACTATTGCCACAAGTTCATGATTATCTTGAAGTAAGAAACCCCAGCACTCTAGAACAGTTGTTCGAGCTGGCGGTTAAATTCGAGAGTAGGAGGGTAGCAGAAAGTACGCGTAAGAGAAATTTTGGCCAAAGATCAAACGGATAGTTTTCCAGGCCATATGCGGAAAAAGCGGAAACATCTTATAGCGGGAATAAATTTCAAGATAAAAAGAAAGGCGATCGCCAAAATAGGCCGCAAGATTCAAAAAAGGGGACAGTTAAGAAGGATTTAAACTAGAACGGGTGGCTGCTGAAAAGGGGGGTACAGTCACCCCATTCGAAGAAAATCCCTCAAAAGTTCAATTGAATACGGTAATTATAAAATATTTTTCCTTACCGGTAATTCACATTCGAATAAATAAGGTGCCAACAGAAGCGTTGGTGGATACGGGAGCAGAAGCAAATTTTTTGTCAGAACAATTCTTTCGAAATAATTTTAAGAACTATAGATTATTTCAAGCGCAAAACACCAAACTCATTGCAGCGCAGAGCAAACATTGTTCGTGTATAGGAAAAGCAACGTTTAATGTAGAGATCAAAAACGAAGTGCAGAAGTCTATATTTTTTGTAGCGCGAAATCTACAAGTTTCAGTAATTTTGGGGACAGATTTTTTAAAAACAGTGGGAGCCGAAATTAATTTTCAAAATGAAACGATGCAACTTAACATGCAGCCGAAGGAAGTACAAGCTGTGGAGCCTCCGGAACTCAACCTGGAACATGTGAAAGCAGAAGACAGAAGAAAACAAGAATTGGTAAGCCAGTTTTCTGATTTAATTTCTGAGACACCTGGCCTCACTCAGATAGTTCAGCATGAAATTAAGTTAAAACGTGAGGAGCCCGTGAAGGCTAGGCCATGCAGATATGATCGCGTTAAAGAAAAGATCATTGAGGAGCATATTCAGCACATGCTCGAAAATAAAATAATCAAGCCAATAAGCAGCCCTTACGCGAGTCCCGTCGTGATATGTAGAAAAAAAATGATCTGCCAAATTCAAATTTTAAAGCCTGGAGGCTAGCTATCGACTACAGGAAGCTTAACAGCTTCACCAAATACCCCGTTTATCCTCTACCTATAATTGAGGAAGTGATCAGGAACATTAGGTCCACCAAATACATGACCACCATAGACCTTACCTCAGGGTACTTTCAAATAGCTATGAAACCAGAGGATGTGCCTAAAACAGCTTTTATAACGAAATCAGGAACTTATGCTATCCTGGGAATTCCTTTTGGCTTACGTGGATCCCCGGCGACTTTTCAACGCACCATGGACATTATATTAAGTCCTGTCCTCAGAAAATCAACGTTTATTTATCTCGATGATGTAATTGTTACAAGTGAAAATATTGATGAACACATAAGATTTGAACGAAGTTTTTACATTATTAGAGACGCAGGCCTAAAGATAAATGCGAGTAAGTGTAAGTTCGCGGCAGGAGAGCTAAAATATTTAGGATACAAGATTTCAAAACGCGGAATTGAAACTTGAGACTCGAAAGTAACTGCGGTAAAGAATTATCCACCGCCAACACTGCCAAAAAGCTCTCTTCTTTTTTAGGCATGTGTAGCTATTATATAACATTTATAAAAGACTTCGCACAAATAGCGGAACCGTTCTTACTATTGAAAAGAGAAAAAGCCAGAATTTCGTAGTCAGCTGAGGCAAACACTGCGTTTGAAAGACTAAAAGCTGCGCTAATTCAAGCGCCGGTCTTAAAATTCCCGGAGGGGGGAGAAAATCTCGAAATTTCGGCTGATGCTTAGGATTTCGCTATAGGTGCGGTTTTGGCACAGAATAAGCAGCCCGTGGCGTATTTTCAAAAACACTGACGCAAACTCAAAGAAATTACAGTGGGTAGAAAAAGTATTTGCACACCTACATTTTTGTTTGCAATTCATAAAAAGAAGCATTAAGAAATAAAAAAATTGGTATTGCCAAATCAGAATAAGTTTAATCATCCAAAACAAACAGAAAAATTATAATAATATAAATAACAATGCTTTTTGTAACAAAAATTAAAATATCTCGTATCAAAAAAGTATTTGCACAACTGCATGAATACAAAAGAAATAAAATATATAAGCAAATTTCAAATAACTAATATTTAGTATGCATTCCTTTAGCATCTATTACTGCTTGTAATCTTGCTGACATTGATTTAATTAAATTTTCTGTAACAGTAGGATCAGTATTCTATCACTCTTCAATAAGGGCAGATTTGCTTGATATCTTCCTTTTTCTCATTTTTAAATCCAAAGAATTTCATAAATATTCCAAAGGAGTTAAGTCTGGTGATTGTGGTGGAGTGGCATGTTTTCTGGGAACATTATAAAGCAACCACATACGTGTTATACCGGCGGTGTGCTTGGGATCATTGTCTAGCTGAAAATAGTACGAATTACTGATACCCAATTTTATTGCACTTTGTGGCAAGTTATCTCGCAACACATCAATATAGGTTCGAGCTGTCATATTCCCATCAATGAAACACAAATTACCAACTCCTTTGCTAGCCATGCACACCCAAATCATAACAGAACCTCCTCCATGTTTAACTGTAGGTAACATATTTTTGGTATGAAAAGCAGTACAAGGTTTTCTCCAAACTAATTTCCTGCCATCTGATTTAAAGATATTGAACTTACTCTCGTCGGAGAATATGACATTTTTCCAGAAATCAATTGGCTTATTTATATATTCCTTAGCGAATTCAAGTCTTTTCAATCTATTTCGTTCAGTTATGAGAGGTTTTTTCCTTGGAGATCTCCCATAAATGTGTGCATCGTGCAGGACATTTCAAACACTTTGGGCACAGATTTGAACTCCAGATGTTGAAGCGACATCATTGGTTAAAGTAATTGCACTAATAAATGGATTTTTCGATGCTTCTCTTATGAGTTTTCCCTTCATTCGCAGTGAAAGTTTCTTTGAGTGTCCAGAACGCAAGTTATTTGATGTAGATCCTCTTTCTTTATGACGTTTTATAACATACCGAACAGTAGAGAAGCAAACATGTACTTTTTTTAACCTATTTTTCGATAACTTAGGCCATTTTCACGTAGAGAAACAATTTTTTCTCGCAACGAAATCGGCAATTCAGTTTTCTTAGGTGCCATTACAGTTTGAAATCGACAATCAACTGATAACGTTTCTACAACACCTCCTCTTATAGTCGTCTTACGAATGTTATTTACTGCGGAAGGACTGTCAAATAATAGCATAAAAACTCAAATTTGCTAAAGTTGAGTTGAGTGTGCAAATACTTTTTTGACATAAGATATTTTAATATTGTTGCAAAAATATTTTTTTATTAATATTATTATATTTTTTGTAATTAATTTAAATGAATAAGCTTATTCTATGTTTTAAATGCCAATTTTTGTATTTCTTAATTCATTTTCTTATAAATTGTGAACAAAAATGTATGTGCGCAAATACTTTTTGTACCCACTGCATACTGTAATGGAAAGAGAAACTTTGTCCGTACTTTTAGCCGTACAGAAATTCAGAGTTTATTTTGGTAAGCATCCGATAGTCGTGTATTCAGATCACGCCGCCGTGGAAAGACTATATTCCGGCAAAAACTTAAGTCCACGACTCATAAGATGGACATTGAAGTTGCAAGAATTCAACTTAATCGTTAAACACACACTGGGAAAGGAAAATATCGTGGCAGACGCATTAAAATTAGACGAAGAAGGAAAACAAATAAAATGCTCCATATTAACATCAAAAGTATTAGATTCCAGAGAAACAATTACTTCCGAGTTAAAAAAGGATCCAGAATATAAGCATATTTATGCATACTTGCAAGACCCGGATAATTTCGAACATCCGGATATCGTGGCTATAAGGAATAGAGCAGCAAACTATGAAATAGTCGATAAACTAATATTTTACACTAAAACAACAAATTAGAATAGTGAAATAAGACCAGTCATTCCAGCCGGGTTGCGACTCGGTATTTTAAAGGAATTGCATGACACGGTAACAGCTGGACACCAAGGTATTCGTAAAACTGTACAAAGAGTTCGCGAGGCGGATTTTTTTCCTCGCAACTTCAAAGAGTGGTAACCGAGTATATCAGGTCCTGCCATACATGCCAGTTAGTTAACCATGTAAATTACAGCCGGCCGGGTATCTAAATAGTATACGAGCTACTTTTCCTGATGAGTTAATTGGAATATATCTACTGGCCCATTTCCAAAAAGTGAAAGTAATAGAAATAGATATTTACTAGTGATAGTAGACCATTTCTCAAAATGGTTAGAAATAGTCCCCCTTAAAAGAGTCTCAGCGAAAATTGTAGCCGATTCTTTTCTAAATAAATACATTTTAAAATATGGTGCACCACTTAGGGAAATATCAGATAACGGCCCCCAATTCGTTAGTCAAATTTTCGAGGAGCTATGTGCATCGCTTGACATCCGCCACCTAAAGATGGTCCCGTACAGACCGCAGTCAAATATTGCCGAGCGCGTAAACAGAAACATAGTTAAAATCATTCGGAGCTATGTAAAAACGTATCACCGACGCTGGGATGACTGTGTACATCAATTGGCGTATGCAATCAGAATGGCCAAGCATGATACCACGGGAAAGGCCCCTTGTGAACTTTTTCTGGGGAGGACGATAATTACCCCTTTAGATAAATTATTTTGTGTCCAGGAAAAGGAGAAAGAATTTAAATAAAAAGATATTTAGAAGTTAATCAATGATGCAATCAAAAATTCAGATGCAGCAAGAGAAAAACAATCGTTGTATTATAATAAGAAAAGAGTTTAGTTTTAAACCTGGGGATAAAGTACTGAAAAGAAAACATGCATTGTCTTGCGCCCCACTCGAAAAAATGTCAAAATTATTCCCGAGAATTGAAGGGCCCTACGTGATTGAACGTATTTGTGCATCAGTTTTATATTAAAAAGGAAGTAAAAATGACAAGATTACTGCCAATGTTGATCAAGTGAAAAAATACCATGATCGTAATGACATACCTATTTTTAAATATCTTTTGCAGGAAAATTCAAATTTAGGAGAAGGGCCCTCAACAGCACAAATCGTTCTCCCAGGAACCAAAAGAAGTGAAGACAGAGTCTTGAAGACAGATGGAAAGAAGCGGCGACTTCAAGAACCTAGATGTATGAACAAACGCAAAATAGGAAAGCCCCATAAGAGAAATAAGGTCCTGCGAAAAAAAGGGGAGACTAGACCCCGCACAAGATCGACAAGCAAGCAAATCGAGAGGAGACAGCATTTGAGACATCAGAACTTACGACGTCAGCCACTAAGGAAGGAAATCAACAATAAGTTAGAAGCCCACCAGCGGCCGAGCGGTAAAACCGCTGAACACTGGTAGTTCGGTCCGAGGTTCGAATCCCGCGAACGGGCTGGCTGCATGGGCGTTTTCGTGGTTTTCCCCATGTGTAACGTGTATACGAGCCAGTTTCCCTTAGAAAGTCCTCCACGAAGGCATCCCTCCCCTTAGGCAGATAGTCCTAGTGTGCTTTGCCGTATTCTCAATACACTACCACACCACACCAACAATAAGTTAGCACCTAAAGTTCCACAGAGGAAACGTCGATTAGACGAGAAGCCAGTGAACAGAAGGAAATACTTAAGAAACGGAGGTCCAGTGAAAAATTCCACGGCCAGTCCAAGGAGCGTCCTCATCCACAACCGCAAAGCGTCCAGCGCAAGCACAAGTAGAACATAGCCGAAAGAAAGCAGCTTGGGAAAGAGGTATCAGAAGAAAACAACCGGCAACGGAGAGCAACGGGAACGGCCAGCCTCGGCAGTGGATCCGAGTGAGACACCTCAATCAAGTTTTATCGTGCGAGGACTTCGTCAAGAAGAGAATGACAGAATACGCCAAACAAAAGATAAGTCAAAATTATTCTATTTAAATTTATTTTAAAATCTAGTACGAAGTTGGTTGAAAATATTTATGTCAGTTTTGCCTCGGGAAGAGGACAAGATTTGTTTAATTTAGCAAAAAAAAGAAAAAAAAAAAAAAAAGAAAAAAAGAAAAAGAAAAAAAAATTACAATTTTGTATTTAGCAAGAAGTTTACAATTTTGTATTTAGCAAGAAGTTTACAATTTTGTATTTAGCAAGAAGCTTACAATTTTGTATCTAGTAAGAGTTTACAATTTTGTATTTAGCAAAAAGTTTACAATTTTGTGTTTTTGCATTATTGCTGTTATGCAAGTAATTGAAAATTTGTTCTATTAAGCAAGTAGCTTTAAATGTTTATGAAAGTAAGAAAGCTTAGCAAATAATCTTCGCCATGTTAGAATGAAATGTTAACTTTGGTGGTAGAAACTGTGGTAGGAAAACGTTTGTATGATATCAAGAAAACGAACTTCGTTACTCAAAGTGTTAGAAATTCGTGCATGTAGTTAATCTATGCTTATTTTTCAGCTGAGTAAAATAAGACGTGATTATGTAAAAATGTTCGAATTCTGAATTACGTAAAGTATTTTGTATGCTTGAAATTGTGTTTCGAATGAAAGAGTAGTCTATGTTACTGATGATAAGTACTAAAAAGAAGTTAAGATAATCTGAGAATGAATGTAATTTAAAAGGTTAGGCTCTCTAGACAACACTAAGTTAATTTTCACTAGCGTTAGCACCTCAGGCTGAGATTTGATTGTAAGGTGTCTGTCTAGGTCTAGTTGGTTTAACAGTTCAACCTTTTCTACATTTACTCAATTCAATCTTTCTAAATAACATTGAAACTCACCCTTGCTCTCCAGCATTGTGTACCGTAAAATGCGAGCGTGCTTTCTGTAAAATGAGTACAACACTTACTGACTACCCCACATTTACTTGTTAAAATTAAAATATATGTATATTAAAAGTGTGGCAAATATAAGATGTATGTAAGCAGGTACTAAACTTTTTTCCTTCCAGGATACATGTGTAACGTGTATACGAGCCAGTTTCCCTTAGAAAGTCCTCCACGAAGGCATCCCTCCCTTTAGGCAGATAGCCCTCGTGTGCTTTGCCATAATTGAATAACCCATAACCCATCCTTCCAGGATATCTGGAAGGAAACAGAACAAGAATTACTAAAGAGAGAAGATTTTGTAATTATGTGCCCCATTTCTCCATCTGTTAAAAAAACCCTTTAAGTTTAGTTGAGATATAGATTAAGTTTGTAAAGGTGAACTCACATGTAGATTTAGAATTTAGCTATCTTATCCAGGCTTTTAAAGCCTTGTTATGCGATAGTTAAATTCTGGCGAGGGAAATTGTAGCAAAAGAAATCTGGCGAAAAAATTCTGGCGAGGGCTTAATTTGCATAACAAATTTATTTTAAGTTTTCCTGTTCTCAACTTCTCAAAGTTCCCCTCACATTCTCTCACCAGGATGTAAATTTAAAGTTAAGTGAAGTGCTGTTTAAACGTGTGATTATCTCAGTTTATTCAGAGCGTGTTTCGCTAGCCTAGCGCACGTTTCGTTGTTATTTTTCGGTCACTCGAGTAAGCCCTTTGGCCTCATCAGTTTAGTATCACGCCGGTTAGATTTCTGTTAGTCCGTCTTGTAACAGAAATTTTGAAGTACGTTCTTGCATTCATTTATTTTTCAGATTTGATTTTGTAGTCTCGTCTACGTTTAAGTTATCGACGCAAGTGAACGGTGTTTTTGTAATGCACGAAGTGCGTGCTGTCTGTTATTTTAGTTTGAGTTAATAAAGGGTTATTTTGCACCATTCTTCTGTGCTGGTATTTATTTCACGCCTGTGCGAGAATTCGCCAGGCTCATTGTAGGATCTAAGTCAGTGGATGTGGAAAAGTATAGATAGATCTTACACTTTTACATATTCTATAAATTTCTAAGTTTTATTCTTAAAATTCTACAGATTTTTGTTCCGCATTTCTGAGTTTGCTGTGTCAAGCTGTGTGTTTATCAGCGAAATTTACTATACTGAAGTGGCCCACCAGCGGCCGAGCGGTAAAGTCGCTAAACACTGGTAGTTCGGTCCGAGGTTCGAATCCCGCGAACGGGCTGGCTGCATGGGCGTTTTCGTGGTTTTCCCCATGTGTAACGTGTATACGAGACAGTTTCCCTTAGAAAGTCCTCCACGAAGGCATCCCTCCCCTTAGGCAGATAGCCCTAGTGTGCTTTGCCATAATTAAATACACCACACCACTACTATACTGAAGTGCTTCTTTAGAGAACGCTTTTTACTTCATATTTCCACTATGCAAAAATAATTAAATTACTTTAAGGAGCTCTAATAAGAGTGAAAAATATTGTTATTTTCTCTAAAATTTTTTGTCTATTTCTAAAATTATTAGGCTTTTTTCGGTTGCTCAGTTTGCAACGTAGTTAAGGTTTTAAACCCCAAAACCATGGGAAAGGGACTATTTTTATACTTACAAAATATTTCTCAGAAAAGAAAGAAAATCGCCCCCGAAAGCACGAAACGAGAGGAAATCGCCACATATAGCTATATAATCGCCTAGGCTAAATATAAAATGTAAATTTGTTATGAAGTTTTGTAGTAACATGTAACTTACAAGCAACTTTTTTTTTTTTAATTTTGTTCAAAGAGTAATGTAATTTTTTAACATTCTGATAATTTTTTATTCTACGTTTGTGTGGAGAGGGGAGATAGAACTTTGGAACTTTTAAAACTGAAATTGTTTTTGAATTCAATGATAATGTTATTTAAGAGTTAAGATTTTTGATACAACAAAATCAAATACTATTTTTATTTAGGAAAACAATCCAAACACTTATTAGGATATTTTTAGGTATTTTAACTTTTAAAAATATTTAATTGTAAGCTGTTGTTTGCTATGCTATACTGAAATCTGAAGTATGCAGATTGGGAATTTTACTTTCTAGCTTTTATTACTTCTTTAAGCTGCCTTAACATCAGAGCTGTGTGAAATCAATTACGTGTTGGTGAGACAGTTTCATTTTTGGAAAGGTTCCGCCATCTAGTGGCTAGTGTAAGAGTTAAAGATTTCTTCGTACTTCAAGAGTAGAAGAGACATTTGAGGGAAAATAATTGTTCAGATGGTGATCACTAACTGTAATAAATAATTTTAATACCATATTAAACCTCTACATGAATTTATTTAAGCGAGATATATGTATTCGTGGGTGCTGAACATCATATTTCATAATATATTTCAATTAACGACATCAACAACAATGCAATGGATATTTCATGCTGCAATTATTCATTTATACATCTTAAATATTAAAAAATAATATATTTAGAATAAATGCAATGTAATTGTAGTTGCTTTATTATGTTTCATTGCATATTATGATGTTCCATCGGAAGTTCACGTCAAATTCATTGGTTCCGAAAAATTATGCAAATAATAAATTCAAGTAAATATTCGTCAGGAAATATATTTTCCTCAAATCCATTTAATTTAAGATGTACTTGAGCATTGGTTGACTGCTTACGCATTTGTACTAAAAAATAAAATATGATTAAAAATAATTACAAAAGCAGTTACATTGCCACATTTTGATATAAGAACAAAATCATTCTTAGACGAATAATTTACGAATGATTAATATTTTACAGCTAAATAATAACTTACTAAATAAAGGTAAACATTTTTGTATACCTAAAGTAAATTTTCGGAGCCTCTAGGAGCAGCGGTGCCTAACCTTGTGCCCGCCAGCCCGATTATGTACTATGAACAAAAAATATTTTAAAAATAACCATTCATTTATATTTCTTAATTGTTAAAATATGGTAAGCATTTATAGTCATAAGAGATATCTTGCAAGACGTTATAAAGTAATTGATTGCTGACTGATGAACTTGATAGCAAACATGGAATCTTATTGCTTCATTCCGATATTAGATGATTCAGCAGAGGAAAAGTACCTCAACTATTTGTAGAACTTCTTTAGCCGACAAAGCAATTTTTGGAAAGTTATAAAGAATTGGATGATAATAATTGGTTATCCGATCTGTATTTTCTCACGGATACAACAACTAAACTGAAAAAAGCTGAACGAAGATCTCCAGGGAAAAGAAAAAAAAAAAAAAAAAACCTTTTTTCAATTGACCGAGACTGTAACTGCTTTTCAGATAAAGTTAAATTTGGGATAAATCAGATGAAAGGAAAAAATTTCCCCCATTTTCAGAATTTACCAAGCCATATTAATAACCACAAGGCAATTGAAACAGAGAAATACTCGGAAAACCTAAATGCACCGAAAAAAATTTTGAACTCTGCTTTTCTGATTTCCATAAAGTTCAACCAATATTATTATTTATCTCAAACCCATTTGCCGAAATTAATATTTCAGGTGTATCACATAAGATTGGAAATATATTTAACAAAAATGTTGATGTTTTGGAAATGTGCTCGCGAGAGGCCAAAGGTTAGGCACCACTGCTTTAGAGTAATCTTTGTACATACAAATTCTTTCTGAAAATATGTATACTTGCAGGTAACCTTGCAGCACCTATTCCGAATGAAACATATAAAATTAAAATAAGAACAAACATCCCCAGGAACAAACATCAGGGATTTCCCGCGGGTTATACACCCTGAGGGTCAATGAAATTTTAAAGGAGGTCTATGAGGACCAAGGGTTCGAATGGGGATCCATAGCCGTATATAAATCGGCAACTGATCGGCATAATCTTGATCTCATTGAATTACAAAAAATTTATTAACGAAACTGATAATTGTTTATAGATATAAAGCCATATCATACAGTATGAAAGAAATCATAGAAAATAGGAAAATAAGGGGAAATGCCCAAAATTTATAATATATTTTTTAAATCAATAATATTTTTTTAAAATATATTAATTTTTAAAACAGTAAGACCAGTATGCAAAAGTAAAACTGACTAGCCACAGAAAAATTTGCGCCTATTTCTTTCACCATGTTTGCCTCTGAAACTCGTTAACAGAGGTTATTATCAAATTGCAGTTATGGGATCAACATGTAAGTGTACCCTTTACATTTGACAAGAACACTGCAAACTAACTTCTGCTCCTCATTACGATTATGTTGTACGCTGTATACTATACAGCAAAATATAAGAAGGCCGATGAAGAAAGTTATTCTTTTGAAAGGGATCAATGCAAGAAAAAGGTTGAGAATCCCTGTTTTAAAGCAAGCATCTTGAACACACTCCTTGGCATTAAATGCAGACTCTAACAAACAACATTCTGGCGCTCAATTTTCTAATCCTCAGCGTTGTGTGATAAATCTTTCCGTAATAGTAGGTACTGTTAAAATTCTGCTGACTTATTGATCTAATATTGGCTTTATTAAGAGTGCATTAACTTATCTTAATGATTCTTAATTAATGTGCAATAAATTATCTTATATAATTTTATTTTGCTTTTTATAACAATTAGTAATATTTTTATTATTTTCATTATTGTTAATATATACTGCATATTAATGAATGCATAATATCAATTGGTTTTGAATTTATCGTGATTAGCTGGCTACTAATTTGCTTAACCTTTTTTCAATCACTATTTTATTGTGTATCTGTAGTTGTAATTTACTAATTATAAGTTGCTATTTGTCATTTCAATTTTGTAACGTTATAGTGCGCTGCGGATGGTTTTTTTTTCCTTTAGTGTTTATCTTCCTGCCTAGTTCTTGCAAGCACGCGAAGTGTTCCCACCTAATACCGTAACGTCAGTGCTAAATACTGCTCTTACAATTACTTTGTGTTCCTTCAACTCTCTTCATGGTACGAGTGAGCACTCTGTGCTAGGCCTAGAACTTTAACAGGTTGAGAGACTCACTGAGTTTTTTTTTTAGTTAATATTAGTATTTCATGTTAAATGGGTCAAGAGAAACCTCCCAAACTAGATCAATTAGGACTACCAGCTCGAGGTGTGTGAGCCCAGTGAGATTAGACCATCCAGCTTCCAGATTAAATACGATTAACACTTTGACTTTGCACATCAAGTCACTCTTAACAGAGTACAGAGGCCTTTCTAAAGTGAAAATCGCAGACCATGGAAAGGTCTCCAATTATATCACAGAAATCTGGCTATAGCTTCAAATCAGGAATCTTAATTGCACGACAGGAGGGACAAATACTTCAACTATAACGACAACTTAGTACCAGTCTCTTCTCTCAAGCAAGAGACCACAGTTTTAAAGTCCCGAAGCGACAGGAATACCATCCTACAGGACAACAAGACCGCCGGAGTTACGCAACTGTGGCCGGTAAGATTCGGAAAAAGAAGCCTCCTTCCACACAAGCAACAGCCATTCCCAAGCAAAAGCCCTCTGAGCACGGTTTACTTATGAAGGGGAAAGATTCAGAGCGCACACCAGATAGTGTGAAAGCACAAGTTTTAAACAACATCAAACCTCATAAAATTGGCATCAACATAGAGCAAGTGAGGGCCACGAGATATAAAGAATTCTTGATTAGATGCAAAGAGGCCACACACTTGCACAAACTTAACCCGCGAGCACGCGCGCCAAAATTACGAATAAAATTACGAGAAGGCGCCGTGGGTATGTCATACCCGAAAGCAATTAACACGTTTTAAATTTCATTAATGATATACTCGTAAATACGAGTATAAATGTGGATTAACTTAAAACACAATGAATTTTAGAATATTTTTAATAATATAATAAATGAAGTACTTAGCTTACAATTATTTTGCACATTTCTGGTAGATTGAACACATATGCTCCATACAAATACTGATATTACATTTCTCTCACAGAAACCGTGTCTTTCTTTCTTTGTTTTTAGGGCACTCAGCGCATCTTCTGTAAATGTTTTTCATCTTTTTAGATGGTGGTTCCATATTACAATCTCCTGAAATTGTTTTTTCTTTTAGTTGCAAAGGAAGCATGATTTGCTGCCGCCATTGATTTGAGTAATCTTCCACTAACTTCAGTCTTAATGATTTGAGAAAAGAACGCCTGTTTCTAAACTGAGTTGGTGGTTCTTTTGTAGAAAGTAAGATTATCCGTGCATTAATTAAAATCGAGAAAAATCACAATAGGCCACCGTTTCGATACTCTAGCTGTAGAATATGCTGCTCCCATTTCATCTACAATATCTACCGCTCCTTTGGTTAGATTATAAAATGAAATAATCTCCGGCTTTTTTAGTACTCCAGTGGTTTCGTCAATTTTGCTATAGTTGTGCATAGTTGATAGTAGGACAACACTTCTGTTTTTCCTTAGTGCATAAGAAACAATCATCGTTTTCGTCGTCAAACCTGGAAACAAAAAACTGAAGAATATGCTTCTCGTTTCTTCTTTAGAAAATCCGGTGGAATTTCTCTCTTATTCTTTCTCACAGTTCCTACTATAGTTATTTTCTTGCTTACTAGGTACTGAGATAGCTGGTATCCTATATACCAATTATCTACAGTCTAATTCCGTCCAGAATTGTACAATGGTTCCATCAAACGCTTTACAATAGCGCTTGTATTGTTATCAAACTGAAACGGCCCCTTTGGCTGCTAGCCGGTGTATATTTCCATTTTCCATGTCTAAAACACTCTGGAATCAACCAGTGCAAATATTTTTATGCCATATTTGGCAGGTTTTTTTGGCATGTATTGCCTAAATGAACATCGTCCCCTAAATGGTTCTAATTTTTCATCAATTGTTACATATTCACCTACAGTGTAGGCTTTCTGACAGTTCTCAATGAATTTTTCAAAAACTGTCTTATGGGAGCGAGTTTATCCGCATGTCTTCTACTCGAACGATCTCGGATATAATCAAACCGAAGGCATCTTAATAGGAAAAGGAATCGCTTGCAGGACATTGTTTTGTTGAAAATATGCATTCCAGTTCCATCTGTTACATTGATGGATCTTTTACATTGACGTGAGAGGATTTGTGAACACCACATATATACAAAAGTCCCAAAAGTGCTTTGATTTCACATTCATCCGTTTTCTTTGCATCTCGCTTACGTACAAAACGCTCCTGAATGGAAGCAATGTAAATATTTGTACATTGAACTATTATGTCTCTCATGTCTTTGTCAATGAGCAGAGATCAGGGATCAAATGGTGTTGATGCATCTTTCGAATAACCAGTATTTCCTGGAAGCTTGAAGATAATATTTTTAGAAATAGTCCTAACATTCGTTCGGAATTTGTTTTTCTTCCATATCAGGTCATTTTTACCAACATAAATTTAATCATTTGATTGATTTTCTGAATCACTATCTAATTCAGTGTCTGTATCACTGTCTGTTGATGAATTATGATTGCTGTTGCATTCTTCATCTATCAATTCTTCCTCCTCTTCACTAAACGATTCATCATCTGTTGAAATGATTTCTAGCATATTTCTCAACCTTTCCATTTCTTTATCATAGCTTAGATGTCTCGCCATGCTGACTACCTAAGAAAGTGAGGGTGAAAATTTGAGAGGCGCGAGAAGGCACGCGGGTGTCACATACCCAAACGGCACAATTCCTGAAAAAGTATTCAAAGAATCACTCCACGGACATCCCAGCTTCAATTGGAGATATGGGACAAAGAATATGCCCCCGGGTATGAGATACCCGGCGCGCGTCTTCGCGGGTTAAAAAAGCAATATGAAGAGTCCAGCGTGCTGACAAAGCATTTAGAACTAAGGACTCCCCGTCCGTTTAGGAGCTCTCTCATAGTATTTGGAGAACGCCGGGACGTAACGGCAGACGAAATAAAAGCAACATTTAAAGATCTTTTGCAAGAAACGCGATCGTCAGTTATCTTCCCAAAAGGCCCGAGACCTAGGGACGAAACTAGCTGTAATTGGATAGTGGAAGTGACTGTAAAATTCAAAGATAGGCTTCTCGACCACAAACGGGTTTATATTGGATTTAATTCGTGTTCGTTTAGAGAATACGTAAAATAATCCGCTGCTACAAATGCCAATCCTTGGCCACCTAAGTAAAAATTGCAGATTCCCACCAGTCTGTACTAAGTGCGGAAAAGGTCATTTAACACAAGAGTGTAAGGCAGAAGAGGAAATTGTGCGAACTGTGTTCACTCCAATACGCATAATAGCACTGACTTTGACCCAAGTCATCCGCCAAGTTCTTCAAAATGTCTCGTATACCGACAGGAACTGCAACGAGGCAGCAAAACACAGCATCAACGGATGTAGGCAGTGACCGACTCCGTCAACAAGTCACAAGACTTAGGTTTCTCCAAGCCAACCTACAGAGAGCTAGATCTGCAACGCTAAGCTTCATGGACATTATGACAAAAGAAAATGCGGATATCGCCCTCATACAAGAGCCGTACTTAGCACATAGTCATCTGCGAGGAACTCCACCCACAAGCAAGACGTTCCAGTCAACCTCTCAACAGGCTGGCATAATTTATAATCGTCCGCTATCTCCCCTCCTTACATCTCAGACGCAACACTCAGTTACCATTAAGCTAGAGACAACTACTGTACACCTTAAAATTACTAATGTGTACTTTCCACCAAGTGAGGAATTAGATCCTCTACTTATAGAAATCAGCACTGTCGTCAGAAAAGGGAACAGCCAAAGCTTATTAGCAGTTGACTTCAATGCTTCAAGTCCCTTATGGGGGGAGGGACGAGTGGAAAACGTAAAAGGCAAAAAGGTTTTGAAATATGCAATGACAAACAGATTAAGCATCATAAACACGTCAGATTCACCGCCCACCTTCCGCGCTATAAGGGCGGAAGGTTGTCCAGATTTAACCATGGTTTCTTCACAATTAGCAAATCAAATGTCGGAATGGCATGTTATGGACATTTCCTCTCTGAGCGACCACAGAACAATTAGCTATCTAATGGGCACTCAGTTAACTTATACTCTAAAGCAAGGTGCAAGACAGTGTATGGAGGACATCAGAAGTTCCTTAATCTGCTTCGTCCTTATGTAGATCAATTGATTTTTAACTTCCAAGAAAGCAACACCATAGACAGACGTGATGATACCTACAGGCACAATGAGTTGGAACTCTTACAAGCGCAACAAAACAAGCGTATAAGGAAAAACACCGAGCCAGAAGAAAGAACTTTCTTGGTGGAATGACAAACTAACGGCAAACAGAAGTATAGTTCGAGCGCTCAGAAGACTGGCACAGTCAGAAACAGATCCCATACAAGGGGCACAAAAAATGCGGACGTACAAGAAGGCACTTGCACAATACAAACTGCAGCTAATAAAGGTCAAATCCGACTTCTGGCAGGAGCACTGTAGTAGAATACCGGAAACTTTTGGTAAAATACAAAAAATCGCCACAGATAAGGTCTTTAGACCGATTCATTGACTGCGAATGTGGTCCCTGACGCACCAAATACAAGAAACATTCTTTCGGTAATACTGAAAACGGTTTTTCCTTCAGATGATCCCGAGAATGACTCAGAAATGCATACATTAATAAGGACGCAATTTCAGGAAAAATGCTGGTCTTCCAAAAATGAAGACTATCTCCCACCAACATCAGAGGTGGCAGACTTAATCATAAATGGTTTGGCAAGGAGAAAGGCAGCGGGACCGGATGGCCTAGACAATATAATACTCAAGACATTGCACAATGAGTTCCCAGAGCTGATCTACTCAGTCTGCAAAGCATGCTGGAAAGTAGGATATTTTCCGAAAGATATGAAGTTGACAGAGATCGCTCTGTTTCAAAAAAGGGAAAAGATCCCTCGGATCCGACCTCCTACCGCCCGGTAAGTCTCCTTCCCATAATTAGCAAAGTCCTAGAAAAGAGCATTTTAACGAGGCTCAATTATTTCCTGAATAAAAGTTCAGTAATTAACAAAAAGAGTATGGCTTCCGTGAAGGAATATCTACGGAACAGGGAGTAGCAGATCTCCTCAAAGTGCTGAAAAAGAATAGAGAGGAAGACAATCACTCAATAAGTAATATCTATTGACATAAAGGGAGACTTCGACAATGTCTGGTGGCCTGATGTAACAAAATCATTAGATTCGATCAACTGCTTTATTCAGATCTTAAAGTTGACGAGGAGCTGCCTTGAAGACAAACAAATTCAAGTAACAACAAACAATGGAATAATCCAGCATAAACTGGAGAGAGGCTGACAACAGGGTTCTTGTCTAGGGCCAGCCCTCTGAAACCTAGTACCTAATTCAGCGTTCCAAATTTTTGAGATGGAGAGTGGGGTACATCTGCAAGATTTTGCGGATGATTTCCTTCTGGTAACTTCGGAAAGAAAGAAAATTCGAGAAAATTACACAAAATTCACTAAATAGGTTCTTAGAGTAGGCACAAAAACATAAACTTACGATCTCAGTAGAAAAGAATGCCATGCTATTTATAGCGCGAGAAGAGTAATGAAAAGAAATCCTACCATTAGACTCAACGGCAGCTCAGTAAAATGCTCTCCAAACATATAATACCTTGGATTTATCCTCAACAATAATCTCTCTTAGTTTCCCCACTTAAAAGAACTCAAGAAAAGATGTATCGCACTCCCAAACACAATGTTACGCACAACAGAACTGCAGTGAGGAGCACCACCATGGGTGCTTAAGAGGTGGTACCAAGCAATTACGAAAAGAACTGTTCTGTACGACGCAGCGATCTGAGGAAATACATTCAACGTAAGCATGCGTAGATTACTCCTGTCCATGCAAAGGCTGCAGCTCTTGCTCATCTGCAAGGGCTACAGAGCTACTTCAAAGACAGCTCTGCAGGTTCTGGCAGGAATTCGTCCGCTAGACCTGCAAGCGGAAAGGATGTCATTAATTACAATAGTGTTAAGGCTAGGTGAGGACGGAGTTCTATGGGAAAAACACCACTTTGCTGAAGACTGAAAAACACAAGCCTGTGACTCAAGGACATCCGGCTGAAACACATCTAAAAAGGTGTATTCTAGGCCACTATGTGACACCGAAAGAAAATCACACAGCTATATTTGCAGACGGCTCAAAAAAGGACACGGGTGCTAGCAGTGCCTTCTGCGTTTTAAAAGGTGATACAGTTGTGTATAAATGGAAAAGAAGACTTGACAGTAGGAACTCAGTATTCCAAGCTGAACTGTCAGCACTGAAAGCAGCTGTATGTTTGAATCTCTCCCTAGTGATCAGCATTAAATGCTTAATCATGTTTTTTATAAATTATGTGTATGTTCTAAGGTGATACAAGTAACTATGGAATTAATTTAGGTAAGGTTTTCTTTGTAATTATGTATCAGCATTATGTATTCAAGTGTTTGGAATCAGATATCAGTTTTACTGAGTAGGGTGCTGTACTTTTCTGTTTATGTTCACTTTAACGTACTAAAGTCTGTATTTATTACGTCTGTGTATGTACTATGAAGGTTAATTCGTACTTGGCTACTTAATAATCATGGCATCACTTAATGATAAGTTTTATGTATTATGTTCATCAGTTTTAGTTTTCATGTATTACTTATCTATTTTTTAAGTGTTATGTATGCAGGTATTAGGCATTAGCCTTCTGTATTTCTAACCTCAGTATCATGTTAGTTTTTCACTTTAGTATTCAGTTTTGTACTTATGTATAAGAAAATATAGAGGTATGGTTCAATTTGTAAAACAACTCCAGTTTAAGTTTGCTTAAAGAACTAAATTAAGCAGGAATTTGTTATCTTAGTGATAACAGGTACACAATCTTTTAAATGTTTTTACATAAAATTCAGGCACATGGAAAGTATAAATTACGTTTTGGCGCTAGGTATTTTTTTTTTTTAAATTTTAATGTTCTGTTTAATAGGGCTCAGTAGAAATTATGAGGCTCTTAGCCGTCTATTCGGCTGCGTTACCGGAGCAGGCTGGAACAGAGAGTAGATGGTTTCTGCCAGGAAGATAACACACTGTGAGTCTAAGGCCAGCTCAGAGGTCTTCCTTGGGGACGCTCACTCACTCACTCCTTGGAATTGGTCTAATCTCAAAAGGATCAAAAGGATTGGAATTGGTCTAATCTCAAAAGGATCTAAAACAACCGATAGACAGATGGCAAGCCAGATGGGACACAGCGGATACAGGAAGGAGAACATATATATTCTTCCCCAAAACGGCACTAGAGTTAAATTGCAATAGTGGCAGTCAGACACAGTTTTATACAGATCATGGTCTTTTTCTGACCTATATGCACAGATTCAGCCTGAGTGACACAGAAAAATATCAAAGTGGAGAGGTAAGGGATGCAGAACACTACGTCTTCCACTGCCTAAATACAGCACAATACAATATAAGAAAGCCAAGTTATGCTTACTGGCCACAATGGGCGGCAAACATGAGAACAAACGAAACAGCAAATAAAAAGCTACTAGCAAGCACTGTCAGAGGAAATATTCTCTAGCACATCGAAGTGTCCCCGCACAGGAAGAAAATCAAGAGAGCCCTACTTAGCGCTCTGAGTTACAAAATAGACAAGACACACTAAACCAATGTGTTAATTATGAGGGCACACACTCACAGCCCAGGACTAACTTAGATAATTAAGACTATGGCAACAAGCTGCTTATATTCTTTAAAAATTTTAATTTTGCAAATAATGTACAGGTCTAGGACTTGAAAGACAGGAAGACTATATTGAATCAGTAAAAACTTCAACTACAGTGTGTTTTTCCCACATTTATACTAATCGTATATTTAAATTACAAGTTTGTAATAAGTCGGTTCAAGCAAATTCAAGGTCAACTTACGTTATCACCTCATCTTAAGTTTGTGAATGATACTATTCTTGGCATGGCATTTTTTCCTCCTTAACAATAACAAATGTTCAACTTTTTATGTAAATACTAGGGAACAGATATCTGCATATATGCGATCAGCTGGTATGTTTGAACCTCTCCCTTGTGATCAGCATTAAGTGCTCAATTATATTTTTTATAAATTACGTGTAAAATTATGTGATATTATTATGTGTTAAAATTATGTGATAAAAGTAACTATGGAATTAATTTAGGTAAGGTCTTCTGTTTTCTTAGTTCAGCATTAGGTGACCGCCGATAACATCGCGGACGAAAACGTCGCGGAGAAAACAAAGCAAGGGGAAAACATCGTGGGGAAAAACGTCGCAAAGAGGAAACATCGCAGTTCTAAAACATCGTGGTACAAAATATCGTCTTCGAAAAAAAAAGTGGTTCAAAATCTTCGCAGTTTAAAAACATCGTCGTCGAAAATATCGTGTTAAAAAATAAAGTATCTGCAAATCATCCCATGACGATAACATGCTTTTTTTTCAGGCTTTAACAACTGTAAATGGATATTCTCGTAATGATTCGTGAGCGCAATATGGAAAGAAGGATAATTTTTTACTTTCATAATTTTTATTAACTAATAAATTTCGCTGAAAAAGTAAGAAGGAAACTTAAGCATAGAAAATTAATGCAACTTATAGCACTTAATAGAATTTTAAACCGACATAGTTAACCAACGAAGGTCATTAAATAAGTCATTTTTTTATAAAGTTTTTACTGGTAATTTTTCATGAAAAGTATAATCTAAAATGATTAGAAAAAGGAAGGTAAGTAACTGCATGATCTTATCTATAAAAAAATTGCTAATTGAATTATGAGATTATTTTCTTCACTTAATGAAGAGTTAATCTTATACTCTTATAGTGAAAATTATTTCTTGTTTTGTTTCAGTTTATTCTTAAAGTGTCATTAAAATTTTCATGCACAGCGTGCAGTCAGTTACTTGAATGTCGATTTGTTAGTCATGACGAAAGTCAGCTGTATAATATTTCAGTAGGGATTGGCTTTATTAGATTACATTATACATTACTTCTAAGAAACCAAAAAAAAAAAAAAATACTTACATTATACATTACTTCTAAGAAACAAACAAAAAAAAAAAAAAAAAAAAAAAAAAAAAGCTGCGTGAAGTTTTTCGTGATTTTCCTAAAGTATAACGTGCATATGAAACAGTTCCTGAGAATGTACTCAACAAAGTAATCCCACCACTTAAGCAGATAGCCGTAGTGTACTTTTGCATAATCTAATAAATCCAATCCTTGCTGAAATATCATATAGCTGACTTTCGTCATAACTAACAAATCGACATTCAAGTAACTGACTGCACGCTGTGCATGAAAATTTTTATGACACTTTAAGAATAAACTGAAACAAAACAAGAAATAATTTTCACTATAAGAGTATTAGATTAACCTTCATTAAGTGAAGAAAATAATCTCATAATTAAATTAGCAATTTTTTTATAGATAAGGTTATAACGTTGCGCGCCTCTAACTTGCACGCAACCAAGAGGTGACTGTGAAAGCTTGTATAAACCACAGAGTCTTATAAAGGGTTTAAGTCCCTTTTTATTCAACGTAATAAATTACAATGGCGTCCTCTTGACGCTTACAGACTGTGCCCACTAGGCAGTCAAATAAAAATAAAAACCTGAAAAGAAAGTAAAGACAATATTCTAACTACGAGGCTCTCTAAAATAACTAACTCACCGCGTTTTACAAATACCGCAGCTAATTCAGCAGACTTGAAGCTCACTGGAACAATTGCCACTACTTCCCGCCAAGCACATAGGCCGCAACGCGGGGTTCTTCAATTCTCGATAACTACCTCCGCGTTCGCTAAGTAAGAATAACTCTCTCACCGAACTCGTTTCCTTCTATTTAAATCATACTACTTCCGCTGATAATTTGAATGCTTGCGCGTTCTACTCAAATTTACATATTCTGGCATTGGCAGTTCCAGGGGAAAGTAAGGCTTGACAGGAAAGATAGTTTAAACTTAAAATAAATGTTAGTTAAAATAAATATAAACCCTACAAGGTCATGCAGTTACTTACCTTCCTTTTTCTAATCTTTTTTAGATTATACTTGTCATGAAAAATTACTAATAAAAACTTTATAAAAATGACTTATTTAATGACCTTTGTTAGTTAACTATGTCGGTTTAGAATTCTATTAAGTGATATAAGTTGCATTAATTTTCTATGCTTAAGTTTCCTTCTTACTTTTTCAGCAAAATTTATTAGTTAATAAAAATTATGAAAGTAAAAATTATCCTTCTTTCCATCTTGCGCTCACAAATCATTACGGGAATATCCATTTACAGTTATTAAAGCCAGAAAAAAAGCATGTCTCCGATGTTATAGTCATACGATGATTTGTAGGTACTTTATTTTTTACCACTATATTTTCGACGACGATGTTTTTAAAAAGCGAAGTTTTTGAACAGCTTTATTTTCGACGACGATATTTTGTACCACGATGTTTTAGAACTGAGATGTGTTCTTCCATAGTGTTATGTAGCACGACGTTTTCGCCTTGCGTTGCTTTCACCGCGACATTTTTGTCCGCGATGTTTTCGTTGTTAACCCAGCATCATGTATTCAAGTTTTAGGAATCATATATCAGTTTTAGTGAATATAGTATAATGCTGTACTTTTCTGTTTATATTCACTTTAATGTATTCAAGTGTGTATGTATTACCTTCATGCATGTACTAGTATGAAGGTTAATTCGTACTTGGCAAGGATTTAGACTACTTAGCATTACTTAATGATCAGTTTTATGTATTATGTTTATCAGTGTAATTTTCATGTATTATGTATGCATTTTTGAAGTTTTATGTATGTAGGTATTAGGGATCAGCTTTCTGCATTTAAGTACTCAGTATCATGTTTGATTTTTTTTTTTTTTTTTTACTTTATTTTTCAGTTTTGTATTTATGTGTTATCCTGTTGGCAAGTACTACGAAAGAAAGTGTAGATGCATGGTTCAATTTGTAAAACAACTCAAACGAAACTTAGCAATAACATAATTTTGTTTCTCAACAAAACTTAGCAATAACACCTCTCTTTTGCAATAGTTTTGTGTTTACCCGAAAATAAATTAATACGAGACCCGGCCCGGTCTCATATTAATTTCTATTGAAAAGACACACTAGGAATTATTTTCAAGGTATTTTTCATGGACATTAATTAACATTTGATCATGTTCAACAAACACAATTCAAGTTTGCGCAAAGAACTAAATTATGCACGAATTTGTTTTCTTAGTGATAAGAGGTACACAATCTTTTAAATGTTTACATAAGAGTCAGACACATGGAAAGTAATCTTCTTCTTTAAATGACTTTTGAGCGCTAGGATTTTTTTTTTATTGTAATGTTCTTTTTTTTTTTTTTAGTTTACTCTGTGCAATAATTTAATAGGTTACATCTTTTCCTCATGCAAGACCAACGACATTACAAACAGCATAATAAATACATAACAGTTAAGTCAGGATTAGCATCCGCATTTAGACATTTGGCAAGTCCAAACGGTCCACCGCAGTTAATTTTTCAGGCAGAATCCTCTTTTTTTTACTTTATCTAACACAAGTTTCTGTTTTATTCCAACAGCGATTCTTAACAATCGTTTGATTGCTTTTCTTTGTTTAATTTTAAGTAGTTCCTAAGAGGATACTCTTTCCCCGAACAAGCAATATCCAAGCTTACATGTAGACTTTATGAGGCTTTTAGCCGTTTATTCGGCTGCGTTCCCGGTGCAGAGTGGAGTAGAGAGTAGATGGTTTCTGCCAGGAAGATAACACACTATGAGGCTAAGGTCGGGTCAGTGGTCTTCCGTGGCGGCGCTCACTCACTCACTCCTTGGAACCGCAAACGTGTCTTTAAACTAAATATGGATGTGGGTTCGATGTGTTTCTTATAAATATTTTATGAATTAAAATATAAATGTATTATTTTTCAGATCCTCTATTACTATAGGTTATACTTTGATTATTAACAGTCATTAATAAATATGAAAATTTAAAAGCCGTCCTTTGCATATTTTTACCTGACGATATTGTTTTTGACGAATCTTTGGCTGTATTGCCCAAAGGTTCTGAAAGATTAATCATTCATGATTTTAATAAATTTTTTTTTCTCTTTAGAAAATAATGCTTTACACCACTTGTCGGTAAAACTCTACAAAATTACATTTTAAGCCATCCTGTTGCTATTTACACACCAGACGAATACACTTAGCGCCAGGAAAGGATATAGTATTCCGACATTCTGGATATTGCCTTGTCTATCACAACTATGACCAACACGCTTGAAGTATTGCACGAACTATCCTCAGATCACTTACCGATCATTGCTACTTTAGAAGTGAACAAAAATAATACTGCTCCTACTAAGAAAATAACTGACTGGCAGCGCTATGAACTGTTTATGAAAGACAGTGTTCTTGATGTCAGAAATCTGAACTGTGTTGATAACATCGACTCTGCAGTATCCTCATTTACCTCTAAAATTCAAAGTGCTATTGAAAGTGGTAGTGATACAATTGTAAATACAAACACGCTTTACCGACTACCGCCTAAAATACGTCAAATGATGAGGCATAGAAATCGCCTCAGAAAAATTTGCAACTTTACCTGGGACCCTGTCGCCAAAAGGGCGATAAATCGCCTAAACCGGAACATCAAAACTGCTGTGAAGCAACACAAAGACGAACTTTGGTGTGAAAAAATGTGCAACTTAGATTTCGGTGACAGATCTCTTTAGACTTTAATAAAAAAACCTCAAAGCAAATTTCGTTACCAATCGTCCCATCTTCCACGACGGAGTTGTTGCCCTTTCAAACGAAGATAAAGCAAATGTTTTCGCTTCGCATTTGGAATTACAACATACGCCAAACGATTTGCTTGTGGGCAGAAACTTTGAACTCTGCACCCTTACTCATAGGGCCCCCCAGCGGCCGAAAGGTAACGTCCCTGAACACTGGTAGTTCGGTCCGTGGTTCGAATCCCGCGAACGGGCTGGCTGCATGGATGTTTTTGTGGTTTTCCCCATGTGTAACGTGTATACGAGCCAGTTTCCCTTACAAAGTCCTCCACGAAGGCATTCCTCCCTTAAGGCAGATAGTGCCTTAAGGGAGTGCTTTGCCGTAATCTAATAAACCAATAACCCTTACTCATGTGAAAAACTGGCTAAATGCCCCCACAGCATGAAATGTTTCCAAATTTGCTATCCCTGTAGAAGTGTCTCAAATTATTAAAAATCTCAAACCACGCAAAGCTCCCGGAAATGATGGTATTTCTAATATTGCCTCCCTGTGCAGTAGCGAATTTCACTGGCATTTTAAAATGCGCGTTTATTTAACTCTTACTTTCCACAGTGGATAAGGGCAAAAATTGTTTTAATTCCTAAATCCGGAAAGGACCACACCAAACCAGATGGCTATCGACGTATTAGTCTCCTGTCTATGCTCAGAAAAATTTATGAGCGCATTATTCTCTCTCGTATGCAATCCTATCTAAACATGCTGCCTCCGGAACAATTTGGTTTCCGTCAGCACTTTTCTACTACGAAACAGTTGATACTCATTACTGACTTTTGTGGCTTTACTTTGCATAAGAAACAAAGTGTTTGCTCTCCTCATGTTGGACGTGGCGGAAGCCTTCGACCGCGTCTGACATGAGGGGCCAAATTAATTATTGCTAACTTTGACCGAGAAATGATCTTGACAAATCACTCCTTTATTACAAACCGGACTTTTAGTGTTTGTGAGAATCGGTGCTATCTCCTCGTCAATAAATATCCACAGCGGTATTCCGCAAGGGTCAGTTCTAGGACTTTATATGTATCTGTTTTATTCTGCTGATTTTCCTCAGGCACCTCAAAATAACGCTATTTTGGCCTGTTATGCAGACGATACTGCTCTGGCAGTAAAGTCTGTTAATATGAATCACGCCATCAAAAAACTACAAGATCTCATTCCTAGCATTGAAATATGGTGTGTGCAATGGAAAGTCCAAATAAGCGCAACCAAATCCCAACTTCTCCTCATACGCAGAAGAAAAAGGAACACATCTGTCAAAAGATAATTTTATGTATTTAATGAAATTGTTCCAATTGTTCCCCATGTCAAGTACCTCGGAGTGATTATAAATGATCGCTTAACGTGGACTAACCATATAAATTACGTCAGGGATAAGGCTTTACAAAATATCAAATGTCTTCCCAATTGTTGGTAAATACTCCACTCTGAACTTGGGAAAAAAGCAGCTCATCTACACGTCTACAATCAGACCGATCATGACTTATGCCTCCCCAGCCTGGGTCGCACTCACCAAAACTGACCCCAACAAATTATGTGTTGTGGAGAATCGCTATTTCAGGATTATCACGAATGCTCATTATTTCGTGAGAAATAAGTGCCTACAAGATGATTTCAAGATCGACCCCTTAGATAAGTTCATAGCAAAACAAAATCGGAATTTCTTCAGAGAAGCCCAGGACTGCAATCATATGCGTCAATTTAACCTCTTTGAGTACGAAATATTGCACGAAGACAGGCACCTTAGACCATTTACTGGATTTATCCTCAATGAAATTCAGAACTTTCTAACCTAGGTTTTTACCCTATGTTTACTTGTAATACTGAAACGCTTAAAGTTAAGCAGCCACTATCGGGGTCAAGGCAAATACAAATTTACAACTATACAAATACCACTTTGGTATTTGTACAGTTGTAAATAGCACACAAGATTGTCAATTGCACCTATCTGAATTATTATTTGTTTGTTACTTGCTTTGAATTTTGTAAATATGTTATTTTAGCAAAATTTCCCTGGGAATCCCGCAACCAACGCCATGTCTGCTTACAGCTCATGTGACCAGCTGTCACGCCCCCTTCACCATCAGCTCCTGCCTTCTTGGACCTATGGTTCGGACTCAGTCTACCTTCTGCGCTCTTTGTGCAATCACTTGATGACAGCCGGAACAAATCATGGATTTTGCTTGATAATCACGGCAAAAGAGGAACTTGGAACTTGGAACGGGTCAAGGCAAGGGAGGGTGGCCTCCCACCTGACTACGAACTCAAGTCTTCTACTGCTTATTGTAGAACTTTCACCGCTCTTATTTGTTTCAAATTTCTTTTATTTTATTTATTCCAACTTCTAGTTTACTGGAAAAATATATTTTTATGTCTCTGCAATTGAATATTTTGTAAATAGCAAATTTTCCATGATTTTCACATACCGTATTTGACGGCATGTAAGACGCACTTTTTTTCCTAAATTTGGTCTCAAAAAAGTTACCTGCGTCTTATACGCGAAGAATACAGTCTTATACGTGAAGGTAATTGCATTCAATAATCGTTTATTTGGCTTTTACGAAACGTGATAACTAAAAGAAACCACGCTATTGAAACTTTTTTTCCTTGTGTGTGGCCGTCTAAATAAGGGTGCGTCTTATATGCCAGTGCGTCTTATATGCCGTCAAATACGGTACTCGTCTCAACAGCCAATCAGACAACCTCTACTAAGATATATCTTTGACTGCTTCTGCTCGACGCCCTGCATACTTTTACCTTGTAAATACTTATTTTATTTTTGTACATAGTCCTTCTAATTGTGAGGAAAATGCACTTTGACAAGTTTATGCATTGAATATTTGTAAAAATGAACACTGTTCTTGAAACTTGGACCAGCGTCTCTCCAGCCTACCAGATGCCGCTACAGTCTTACGTGACAAAGTAGTCACGCCCTCTTTTACTTTGCAACTTCCGGACACACTCATGCATTTGCTATACCTGCAGTGTACTTATTAATTCATGACAGCCGGTATACAGCTTGCTATCTGCAGGCTACACACGGCAATAGTGGGAAAAGGAAACCACTTGTCGATCTAAGATATGGTATTTTATCATAAAAATTAAAGGAAATTGCTTAGATGTTAAAATTAGGAGATTTCATATTAAGTTTCAATTGTTTGATAACTCATTTGCTGTTTTAATACCTAGGAATTGTTAATTTTGATCATAGTAATCCCAAACTTTTTCTTTATTATTATTATTTTAGCAGTCCAAATTACATTGTTTGAAGCGAAAGGAATATATATGACGTTTCATTCTTGCAGATAATTCAGAGTTTACAACCGAATCTTTTGTAGTCATCATGTTTTGAGACTTCGAAAGCTGTTCTTTAGCAATAACACCTGTCTTTAACAATAGTTTTGTGCTTCCCTGAAAATAAATTCATATGAGACTCAACCAGGTCTCCTATTAATTTCTATTGAAAAAGACACGCTAGGATTTATTTTCAGGATATGTCTTATTTTTCACAGACAATAATTAACATTTGATCATGTTCAAGAAACACAATTCTTTAGGTTTAAGAAATACATTTATTCACGTTCAAGGAACATTCAAAAATGAACAAAAATAATTTACAGCCATGTCGTCTTCTTCCGAAACATCACTTTATAGTATCACGAATTCCGGCCTGAAAGTTTTGCGACTTTCATTTCCTCTAAAATGATTGGCCTTAGCCGCTCATGTGAGGAGGCACTCATAACAGAGTGCTCCTCAAATGAGGCAAAACAAGTAGTAAATATAAATCGTCCCACTTACTTATTGCCGTTTGTGTGCATCAGCTTTTTCCGTTTCAAGAACATAAATACCTGAAACACGTTCGATTTCCTCTTTCCTGTCCTTAGACATGATTAGAGGTTGGAGTGACTTTCCATTCAGAAGTCTCATTTGGTTTATTTAATTATGGCAAAGCACACTAGGGCTATCTGCCTAAGGGGAGGGACGCCTTTGTGGAGGTCTTTCTAAGGGAAACTGGCTCGTATACACGTTACACATGAGGCAAACCACGAAAACGCCCATTCAGCCAGCCCGTTCGCGGGATTCGAACCTCGGATCGAACTACCAGTGTTCAGCGACTTTATCGCTCCGCGACTGGTGGACCAGTTTCCATCCAGAAGAATCATCAAAATACATGTAATGCGTGCACTTTCGTAACCAGTGGATAGAATGTATATTGCAGAGGCATCCTTCTTATTAACGGTGAGATCAGTTGACATCTTTGACCCATAAACACTGCAGTTTTATCTATGGCAATCATGTTCGACAGTTGGTGCTTAGTGAAGTCGATTCCATCAACGAAACACTTGAATGCCAGTGCACGTTTAATCACTTCATTTCCTTCCAATATGAGCAGTGTTGTCGATCTTCATAGACACTGGTCATATCGCTGAAGGAAGCCATCCACCCAGTGTTGCTATGCTTTGAATTCGTTTGGCAATATGTCTAGCTGTGGTGCCACTGCAAGGGCAATACTTGAATATCAATCCTGAGAAAAACCACACATTTCCTCTTTTATCAGCAATCCATTCACAGGTGACGTGTTCCAGTTCAGTAAATAATGGTTGCCGACTTGTTGACTGAGGTTACTGTACTCTGATTCCATTTTAGGACCATCCAACTTCTTCTCTTTGCAGGAAGCTTTAAGATTTTGATCCTTAGAGTCTTAGTGTTCCACAATTCCTTTCTTATACATGCCGAAATAGCATTTTTTTGGCACTGATTTTATCTGAGCATCAAAATTTATTATCCTTTAAATTTATTATGAAATCAAATGCTAAGCGTCCATTGTTAACGCGACATATTGAATACTGAAGATTCTAATTTATCGCAGCCATGTTTGTTTGTTTGTTTCAAATATGCACGTGTGTTGCACCTGCACTTGGTCATTGGGAAATAAGGGGCACGTCTGCCTGACAATCTTAACTAAAGCTTATTTTAGGGGTAGGCTTATATTAGGAGGACCCTGAAAAATCATACTAAGGGTTACTTTTTTATTAAGTATTATTTTCGGGGAAACATGGTAGCAAAGGAGGTAGCTTCAGTGCCTAGAAATCTCTGAATTTCATGAACTTCGTTTTCATGCAATTTCTCTGCTCTTGAATTTTTATTCATTCATTAAGGATTTCTATTTTAGAATTCCATTTCACTTGCTTTATCAATTCCTTACATGAAGCAGAATATTAAACTATTGGGCATCAGAAGAAATGTAGTTTTAAAACAAGTCTTAGATTTCTACCCATATATATTTTTTAATTTTTAAAGGCAGTTTCTAAATTTTCTTGTAAGTATGTAAGTAGAATAATGAAACATAACCATATAGTTTAAAATACAAAATACATATACAAAAAGGAAAGACTCATGTTTTTGGCGCTTATAAATTTATAAAAATCAGTTGTATAAACATTATGAAATCTAATTTTTTATACGGTCAGCCGGTCCCTATAGTTATATTCAGGAAAATTTTATACTCATTGTAATTTTATACACTTTGTTTTATACTCGCAGTGCCATATCTGTGCACCAGATACAATCCATCCGCTATCCCACCAAAAAGTACCTCGGATCCACTCGCATAAACAACGGTTTGATGAAAATGATAAAAGAGATATAAGATATAACAGTCAGTAGCCTAATACGAGCCATTTTCGTATATAACTCATGCTCATCAATGTCTAGGTGTCCTATATGGTTTGCCTCCCAGCCGGTATTAGTGACGCTGACTACGTACAGGGTTTGAATCCCGGAGACATATTTCACAAGAGCACATCAGCGTAGCCACTGAGGGAGGGGTTTTGAAAATGGACCAATAAGCTTCTTGTGACGTTAGATCTTCGTGTACGTGAGCGTATGTTGTTTACGTTTTAATTTGCATTTGTTTCGCATTTATATTAAATGTATGGCATAATAGTAGAAAATCTCGTAGTGCTTTCTTTTTTTGATTTTAATTAATCGCTGGCATTTCACTTCACGATTTTTATCCTGCATTAATATTTAGATTGATATTCACGTCATATTATCGCTCTTTACATCGAGAAAATGACTCAAGCTACAATGAGCCTCGAATATTATGCATTTACTAACACCTGTGGATTAAGAGAATTCAAGTGTACAGATAGATTTTTTATAATTGGCCTGAGAAGGACTGGAAGTGTTACAATGAAACTAGTGTTTTCTTATTTCAGTGCTTGCATTCTTTTGATTTTTAAAGTGTAAGATTCAGAATATATATTGTGTATGATCTGATTATATCCATTGTTAACATTAAAAGTTGTAGATGAATAAACGGAATATATTCGTTGTGAATAAGATAAATTCATTCTGTTTGTTCAGTATTTCTTGTGTAGACAGTACATTTAAGAGTGAACAGTTATTAAATGTGAAATTTAACACACTAAATTTATACGAATGCAAATTAGTAAAGTTCACTTTGAATAAAATTCTGCGTTAACTATTATTATAGAACATCTTTTTCATAGACTGCAATAAAATGTGCTGACTTCTATTTACATATAGGTGTAAATATTTTTCTCATATACATAGTTTTATGCAAAGATAGCATTTGCGTTCAGATGTTTATCACATATTTCTTTCTTCATCTTATTTACCACTTATTAAGTAATATTTCACATGGATATTTTTGCGGAGTATCCAACATGTGTTTGTATTTATTTCAAATTTTTCAACCAGATAGTGAAATCTCCATAACTGCGTATACTTGATCTAACTTCGCAATGAAAATTTTCAGAAGAAATCGACGATGCTTTAATTATATTGCACAGAAAACTGACTGGCAAAAATATTCTCCAACTTCCTCTGTTTACAGCGATTAACCTTCAAAGAATGCAGGTTGTTTTCCGGCTATCTCAGTTAGATGCTTCGATGAGCGATGCAGAGAAATGCTGGAAAATAGGTCTCGGGAGGCAGGATATCAGGTACTAGGGGCGTAGCCACTTTCCACGTGATGAGCTTTGAGCCATCTGAGTGGTACTGAAAAGTCGTACTTTACCGAAAATAATTCGTGTATAGACAAGCCAACAATAAGTGGGTTGCAATCCTAATGATGACTAAAATGTATTGAAGTCCAAATTTACAGGAATATGAACAGATAAATATTTACATGCTAGGGGCGTTGCATAATGTGTCACATGGGTAGTCACCCTCCCGGGTACTGACCTCGCAGTCTGAAGTATGATTTATCAGATAACGTAACTATTTACAGAAAAATTTTGAAGATAAGCATAGTTCAAAGTCACTTCAGTTGGGAAATCTTGGTTTCCACTAAGGAGAAAGGCAGCGTAAGGTCTTAAGTGTCAGTCCTTTTGCAAGATTTCATAGTGGAATAAATTGAATATGCTCATATGTTCGCACTGCTTAGCAGAGTCATAGAAAGAAGTATTAATGTTCCTAAGAAGTTCCTCGATAGTGTCAAGCTTTAGGTCCTCGTGAAGACGCTTGTTTTTTACATAAGGATGAGCATTTGTGATAATCCTGAGGAAACGGTTTTTACGATTTGCAGTTTTTTTTTTATGTCACTTTTGGTGACAGACGTCCAAGCAGGGGAAGCATAGGTCATAATAGGTCGAATTGTAGCCAGATAAATAAGTCTTTTCTTTTCCAGGGTGAGCTTGGAGTACTTCCCGATGATAGGGAGTGAGCTCTTCATAACTTTAACCGCTTTATCCCTTACATACTGAATGTGCTGCTTCCACGTAAGTTTATCATTTATGATAATCCCAAGATATCTTGCCTTTTCTACAATGGGAACCGCTTCATTAAAAAGGAAAACACTTTTCTTTATAGGTACACTGCGTTTCTTTTCCCTTATAAGTAGCAGCTGCGATTTTGAGGCATTTATTCGGATTTTCCAGAAACTGCACCATTGTTCGATAGAGGGAATAACATCCTGCACCTTCTTGATCGCGTGATTTATGTTCATAGACTTCACCGCAAGTACTGTGTCGTCAGCATAGCAGGCTAACAATGAATTATGATTTAGATGTATCCGTGCTAAATCAGACACGTAGAAAAGGTAGACAAGAGGGCCAGTCACCGAACCCTGGGGGACGCCGCTTGCCATGATTTTTGTATTAGATAATTCCAATCCAACAGAAACGCTAAAAGTCCGGTCACTAATGAAAGAGTGGATTAGTAAAATCAGTTCTCTGTCCAGGTTGAGATCGAAAAGCTTGGCTATTAAACCCTCATGCCAGACGTGGTCGAAGGCTTTCGCCACGTCTAGCATGAGAATAGCAACATTGAGCTTGTAATGGAGAGCTTCTCCTGCTAATTCGGTGATTGTAACGAGTTGCTTGGTCGTCGAGAGATGAGCGCGGAAACCAAATTGTTCCGGCGGAAGATAATGAAAGTAAGGTTTTAGCCTGTTCAGAATAATTTCCTCATAGACCTTAACTAAACCCGGCAGCAGGCTTATCGGTCTATACCCGTCGGGGTTTGAGTGATCTTTTCGGGGTTTTGGCAGCAGTATGACATTGCGAGGCAAGCATTAAAAATACTTCTCAAGTTGCATATAATATTCGTAGGAAGATTTTTAATTGCTGCATTTGAAATCCCATCGATACCAGAAGATTTTTTCAGTCTTAACTGCTTAATAATGTTTGCAGTTTCTGAAGGAGTGGCAAAAGTAATAGGATGACGGACAGTTGGAGCGTTCAACCAATCTCTGACACATAGGAGAGTGTTTAATTCAAAAGCAGAGTCGTTTGGCCAATTAATTGGTGTGAATTGCTCCTGGAGGTGTGAGCCAAAGATCGAAGCATTGTCCTTATTGGATATTGCCCCATTATCATTGTAGTGAAGGGGCCGATTGCACGAGAAGGTAGTCTTTAAGTTTTTAATAAGTGTCCAAAAGGAGCCATCATTGGCATCAAGATTCAACATTTTTTCATCCCAAAGTTCAGATTTAAAGTTTTTAATTTCCTTTTGTATTAACTTATTAAGCCGATTGATGTCACGTTTGAGAGCCGGGTCCCATGTTAAGGGAAAACACTTTTTCAGCCGAAGTCTCACTAGCTTTCCGAAATTGCACCTTTGATACTGTCAGATAATGCAGTGACAGTACAGTTAATTCCGTGCATGGTATGAAGATTTTGAAGCCGAGTTGGGGAATTTTGCATCAAATTTTCAAAAAGTCTCCAATTTGTAAAACGTTTCGTGGTGTATTTCATAGTCTTAGTCACACCTAGCGTAGCAATAACGGGGAGGTGATCGGATGAAAGTTCTTGGAGAACTTCCATGGAGATAGGAACAGTAGTAGTAGTGACCGCAATATCCAGAATGTCCGAGAGTTCTATCCGGCTGGGTCGTCTAGTATATTCAGGAGGGGCGTGAATTGCCACTGGATGCTGAGAAATATATTCATGAAGTACTTTGCCATTGTTATTACTTTTCCGGCAATTCCAGTCAGCATGTTTAGCATTAAAATCGCCAGCAGCGATAATAGGTAAATCTGAAGGTAAAATAGTGTCAAAAAAATTTTCACAAAGTCTGTTTTCAGGAGGATTATAAACCGCGCAAGAGTAAAGATGATTATACGTAGGGAGGGTGACACACACAGTAACTTGCTCACAATTAAAGTTTCTGGAGTCTCGTATGAAGCATGAGGGAAAGGTACGTTTTACGTAGATTGCAACACCACCATCTCTGTGAGAAAGCCTAGCACAGCGGTAGGAATAATAGTTTGAAATTTTTAGTCCAAGACAGGGTTGGGCATGACTCTCCGAAATCAGTGCAATGTGTATGTCATGCTTATTTAAGAAGTGATGAAGTTCCGTTAATTTGGTGGAGAGCCCACAGGCGTTCCATATCATAAATCTTACGGGAGTGCACTTTCTGACGTAATTATCCATGAACAGTGCTATTGGGAACAGGATTTTGAGATGTAGAGGGTCTTACTAGAAGATTGAGTCCTGCTTCTTTCAGAGCAGAAACGAGCCTTTTAAGCTCAGCAGCAACTTGCTTAGCTTCAGAGATGAATTCCGAGGCAAGACCGGAATTAAGGGCCTGAGCATAGGATCTGTTTTGTACAACACGATCAGCATACGTTTTAGCTGGTGGAGGAGTCTTAGGCTTAGGGAGCCGAGCACAACCCCTGTAGTTTGCAGTGTGACCTGACTCAAAGCAATTGGCACATTTTGGAGTGGAGGACTTGTCTTTATCACATTTGTAGGATTCGTGCGATTCTCCGCAACGAACACAGCGCGGTTTGTGGTGGTAGTGAGATTGCGCATGGTGGAACCTTTGACAGCGATAACACTGCAAGGGTCCAGAGCGGCCACGGTAGCTTTCAATTTGGATCTTCATTCCAAGTACAAATCTGATGTTACGGATATCTTTGTTTTTGTCCTTCCGAGTGAGCGTGACGAGGAATAACGGGAGCAAGATAACCTCACCGTCCTTGCGTCTTTTAAGTTGGTTTACTCCCACCACATCGAACCCATTTTCTTTTAGTTCCATCATAATTTCGTCGGGTTCCATGTAAGAAGAAAGATTTCGAATAACAACTTTCAGATGCTTTAATTTCTGGAAGAATGGTATAAAACTCCTTTGTCGTCTAACACCTTAGTCATCTGTCGGTAAATTGTGGGTAGTTTCACCTGAATTTTGATCCCGTCATGAAGGTTTTCGCCGTAATAATCGTGCATAGAGAAATTTTTTCTGTTGAGGAAAGTTTTTAACTAATTCCAGTTGAATCTGCTGTCTTTCACCACTATGGGTGGTGGTTTACTTGTACTGATGAATGGGCACTTTGGTTGGCTGGAGGTGTCAGTTCTGGGGCGGGGCTTGTATCCATGTCATGTTGAGATGAGGTCTGCGCCACAGGCTCAATGTCTGCCGAATCAGGAGCTTTCTCGGCTGTTTTGATGACGACTGGCTTTTTCTTTGGTATGTGGGTTCTTCTGGTCATATCACCACGAGGACCTCCATCTGAGTCAGAGCTTTCGTCCAATGCTTTATATTTAGTAATATCTTCATCAGATCGGGCAGGGCTCTGGGCTCGTCGAACATTTGCTTTAATGTTAGGAACCGGAGGGAAATTCGAATTTGTATCTTTACAAGCAGATGACTTGCAGTCTTGAGATCGAGCTTTGACGAACTCTTGGTCAGCGAGGGCACGGAACCGTCGGAAGAGGTCTAGTTCATGTGACTCATCAGGAGTAAGGTTTCCTTTCTTTTCCTGGATGATCTCAAGCCGGGTAATTTCAGCTGCGATGAAGTTCAGGAATCGTTCCATAATTCAGAAATAAGTCTTGAATCAGAATTACACCGGCCGCCTACTTTTACTGAGCCAGGCTCTGATCAAACATAGTAACATAAACGCAAAGACTATGAAAGTAGCAAGAGATGACGAGCGAGGGGACTGACCACCTTCACGTTTTAAGTCTTGATGCGAACTGCCCAAGCAAAAATATTTTCAACCATCCTTACTTAAATCTTAAAGCACGCGACATGACAGAAATGTTACTGGATGCCCATTGGTCCATCCTAGAAGCCACTCCCTCGGTGGCTACACAGATAGGCACTTGTGAAATAGGCATCTCGGAGAAAGCACGGATATTTGTAAGCGCATAGTATCCGTACGACAAAGGAGCATTTTAGGCTTAGAGTTTTCGATTTTATGAGCATCTTAGTATGGTGCACCTTTGCATCTAACTTAAAATTTTATGACATATAAAAGGGACTGTTTATGTAGATAAAAATTCTTAACTGCACAAATAAAATACTAGCATTACACGCTATAAACTACTGATACAGAAAATTAACACATAAATAAATGCATAGCACATAGATGCATATCATTATTCTGCCAAGCAAAGCTCTCGATGACTATCTGTCTATAAAGAGATGCTTCACGCAGAGTTTTCTGGGTAAACTGGGTCTTATTCTCATTACATGCAGTGAAATTCCACCCAGTTAACTAGTTTATTCGCCGGGTCTGAGGTTAAGCAGACCCAGCGAATTAGTCTCAGCAGTCTGAGTTTAAGCAGACACAACGTTTAACGGACTCATTTTTGGGGTCTGCGTTTAAGCAGAATTTTCAATATTCCACAATTTTCTTCATTAAACTGCTTGTAAACATGCCTGTAAAGAGAAACACTTTGCAGTCCTAGAAAAGTTTACATTTTAAACACCAGTCTTACATAGAAATTACTTCCCTCTGAGACTTAATCTGAAATCTCCTGCTCTATACATAAAAGCTCTGATCGTTAAAGCATTCTACTCAATTTCTTTTTTCTTTTTATAAGATTATGTGGTCCTCCTTCTGTTTGGGATGAGATGGACTCCAGACCTTGTTTAACAACAATTCGAATAGAGCTCAAACCAACCAAACCAAACCAATCCTCCATCAGCTTATTAATAATTCTCTTCTAAATTTATTTCAAACATGCATTACCAGAAATTTCAAATAAATAAATAAACGGAAATGTAATGACCTTATTAACTCAAAATGTTTTAAAGCAAAGAAAACTTAAAGAAATATTTCAAAGAAGTTTCTTTCATGAAGCTTTTCTTTTCTTTTCTTTTCTTTTTTTTTTTTTATGGTGTGTGTGTGTGTGTGTGTGTGTGAGAGAGAGAGAGAGAGAGAGAGAGATCGAATATTACCGTCTTTCTTTAGAATATTTTAATTTTGGAAGTTATAATCTTTTACTTGAAAATGTCGTTCAGTGTAATTCTTTTAAATTAAGTACGTAATATTAAGCAATAATATGCAACAACTTTTGACCCTTTTGATCCTCTATAAAAAATAACAAACTACGTCTAATGTTACGGATATCAATTTTATACGTATAAGCACTACTATTTTCTGGTTTAATGTTGCGTTAATGTTTTGGCTAAGTAAAGTGACTTTACAATATTTTGAAATCAAGTTCTTATTGGAAGTCTCTTTCGATTTCGGTTGAAGCCAAGTAATTTAAATTATTAGAATAAATTTTGATTGCAAGTTTCAAACTAGTTCACTTGGCTATAAACTAGAAATTCCTTTTTTATGTAATTATTTAATTTAATAAGCGCGTTATACAGTTCTTAAGCGTAACATACTGACCATTGTGCTGTTGGAAATACTGAAAAAAAAAAAAAATGATGGACTGTTGGAGCTGTGTCTTTGTATTTGGAGTTCGACCATTGTCCAGCCTTACGGCCAAAGCATTCCCCCCCCCTTTTTTTTTTTTTTTGCTTATCATTTTTCTATCGAACATTCTGAAAAGGCTTTCATTGTCTGTCTCCATTCCTTGAACGGGTGGCTGAAGAGGGGGGCGTAACAGTGAAGGGGGAAGGGAAAAAAACCACGAAGCCCCGGCTTTTCACATCTCCCTGGTCACGTGACACGATATCAACCTATTTTCGCCTCCGCATGATTTTTTCCTTTTATTATTATTATCATTCTTTCATTCTTTCTTCTTTAGTGTAATTCAATTTTTCAGCAGAGAATGAGAGAAAAGAAAAGGGGGGGAAGTGAAGTCGAGTATGATTTCGTGGACGTATAAAATAGAATGAAAGAGGGTTTTCGGTATGGTGGGGTTTCTGTGTGCGGATTGGAGAGGCAGAGGGTGTTGAAGTTAGCTATTGTGAAGTGTTGCCCACCGCAGAGTACAGCTTTGGAAATGGAATTTACCCCCATTGATTCTGCTCATCCGTACGCCCACACACCCCTCTTTTTTAGATTTTTCTGTTTCCTCTTTTGTGATGGTGTTTGTGTTCAGTGTCCATCTTCATGAGAGATCCCCTCATGTTTTGTTATCCTCAAAATGTTTCCCGTAATGCGGATTTTGGAGCGATAGTTTCAATTGACGCTCTTATGTATAGTTGTTGTGTAAACTCTGGCGGCTTCTATCGCAAGAAGAAATATCTCTTCCAACCGGATTGTAGAATTCAAAAGAAGCCGAAGTTAAACTTCCGTTAGGAATATCCGTCATTGTTCGCCAACAATCAGAACTCTTAGAATGAAACCTTATATGATGTGAAGAAAAATGAATTTTGTTAAATACATTCTTTGCAAGTATCTGCCAGAATCCTGCAATAGTCTGTTGTCACTTTGGTATTTATTTTCTGTAGGCCTAAAATGGAATAAGAAATAGAAGAGATTAATAAAATATTTTTGTTAACAAAAATATTTTATTATTTTGTTTAATATATTTTTGTTTTAAATAAACTGTTAATATAATTAAAGCAATTTTTGTTACAAATTGAAAAATTCTAAATTTGTTCATCCTTTGAAATTTATTTAAAAAAACGCATCCGATAAAATGACTAAGTCGAAGAATAATAGAATATAAGTCTAATTGTTTGAAACACAGTTCTACTAAGACTCAAATTTATCTTAAGTATACTCACATGAGCAAAATGCTTAAAGAAAGTGGGCAATTAAATATCTCGTATACCGTTGATCTTAGATCTATGATTTCAATTTAAAAAAGGCACCAAATAAAATAATTTCTCAAATTATGACAATTTAGGTCATATAATAACTTTTAGTAAAAGTATACGAAACTTTCATTTTTATACGGACCCTCTACGAAAAACGTTCTATTAGCATTTGTATTTTGTTCTGGAAAAATACTTTTAAGGGGAACAACAGGATTACGGATCGGTAAGTAAAAATATTGAACTTAATTAATATTAATTTTAACAAAATTACATGCAAATTTCGCACAATAGAAAAACAGGCCTTTTAACATAAAATTAAATTTCAGTAAGAAAATGTGTTGAATCTTAAGCATTTCTGCAACGTGTCATCCGAAATCAACTGATGTTTTTCTAGCTTTCTGTATTTTTCTAATATTAAATATATATTTAAAAAATATAAGTAATTAACTGTTTTTTTATAAAATTTGTATAGGATCTCCCAAAGGTTTAATTAAAGGTATATCGGATAACTATAAACATAAGAGAATTTTTTTAACTTATTCGATTTTGGAAGACAGTTTTTTAGACCCATATAAAAATTTAAGTTTCAACAAATGGTGTCACCTGACAAAAACTACAGTAACCTGAAAAAAATCCGGCTATTTATTAATATTGTGACAAATAACGTGTGTTCTCAATTAGAGAGTTTCTTGTTCTTATGGGATAAACCCCAGCGTTTTCGGCTACCTCTAGGCTAGACCGAATGCAATTAATCGAAGGAGAATTTTGGCAAGGCCATTCCTAGACCATTGTCTGCTCGCGTAAGATTGCTGCCCCCCTAGGAACTGCCGTGAATTTTGGCTTGCATCCCTGCGGTGTATCCGTTTTCTCGTTTTGCAACAAAAGAACAAGAGTGTTGTCTAAAAGATGTTGTTGGAGTAGGATGTGTCTTACATCAAGGAAGCCTTTGTCCCTCTATAATATATAACACTATTGTTGTAATGCTGTTTTTTTATATTAATTCAAACCTTGTTATAACCTAGAATTCACTTGCTTCAAAATAAATCTAAAAAGACAACCTCTCTTTATGTCTTCCATCCCGGCAATTCGAGGACTTTACAGTATCTTGAAATAGAACTGTAGGTGTCTGTGATTAACAGTTTTCAAGAGATTACTTAGCTTGAGCAGTACTTTGAAACAGACTGAATATCAGCAAGGTAAGTTATTTCAAAATGCGTGAAAAGTAAGATCATTTTAATGCAAAAAAAGGCTCTTAATTTTTATTGACAATAACACGATGTTATTTTCCACAATAAATTACAGTCTTTTTACCAAATATATATCCATAGTAGGAGCACAGTATATACACTTTGAACTTAAGGGGCTATAATCTTCGCAACCAAATGAAATTATTCACCTATGTGTTAAAAATTCAAGCAGAACTTAAGTTAATGGCAAAACTGCACTCCAGCACAGCATCAACCGATGAGAAAACTTTTGAATAAGCAAACTACTGACCACATAGATAAGAATTTCATATATAACCATGTTTTGCCGAAACAAGGCATTCTCTAATTGATTTGCAGGTGATGACGTTTAATTGATAACTATCGTTTCATCGTGAATTTGTAGATATAGATTCTGAATAATTAAATGATATTTTTCAATAATTAAACATTTGATTCTGTTTCTCTTCGTTGTTCCATAATAGTTAATTGCATTTCAAATTACAGCTAGGAGGCAGTGCAATTGCTTTTATTAACTCCACCATGTCGGCATTACTGGAGCTATTCATATTATCCACAGTCTGAAAGCTTTTATTCCCGAGGAGGGAAGTGAGAGGGGGAATTCTTTTAGACCATGTATATTCCAGTATTGGAGTACACAGTATATTAATAATCTTTGTATACCATACATTTATAGTGCTTCTAAAATACGGAGTAGTAGAAAAAATATTAAATGTTGTATTGTTACTATTACTTTCTTTAGTACATTCACCTTTTTAAATGAAGTTTGGAATTTCAGTCTTCAAATATTTCAGTTGAAAAAAGATATTTTTTCCTTGTTGCGGAAATTTCATTCGCAATATATTATCAGCAGTGTAGCTGCTATGTGCAAAAGCACATTATTATTTGGTAAAAAGATTTTATTCGAAGCTTTTAAAACCAAAACTGGTGTGCCTGGGAGTTTTTGCTTTGGGAATAGACATAAAATGCCGTTGCCAATGTTTCGTTTCTTCTTTTAGAAGTTTCGAAGAGGATAAATCACCTTCTAAGGCATTTCTCCCGTCTTCTTAGCATGCCTTCATGGTGTAATGGTCAGCACGCTCGAAGCGTATTCAAGAGGAAAGTGATTTGAGTCCCGGCGAGGGATTGGCTCATTTTTTATCTCTCCTGCTTTAAAAAAGTACCTAATGCCTCTATAGTGGCGCCTGAACTAAAAGGTGGTGAATGATGATTCTTCACTACCAGGATTTGGCGATTGGGTTCCCAAAACCTCAGTCGCCCTTTAAAAGGAGGTGTATATAAGGTATTTCTCCCGCCTTCTTAGCAAGCCTTCGCGGTGTAGTGGTCAGCACGCTCGACGCGCATTCGAGAGGTCCGTGGTTAGAGTCCCGGCGATGGCATTGCTCCTTTTTCATATGACTCCTGCATAAAAAAAAACCTAATGACTCTACAAACTTTAACTCATTTACCGCAATTTCATTTACACGATCAGCGCAAACTGAGGGCTGTATGCAAAACAGGAATGATGCAGTCTTTTCTAAACGTGAAAATTGAGACTTTAAATGGAAATTGAGATGGTCAGGTAAAGGTATTGCTAAAATAGTTTTATAATAATTAAACACAGAATCACAATGAGCATTATATCGATAGATTTGCTTTAGAATGATGCGTGACAGGTAATTAAAAATTGAAAAATTTTACCACTTATCAAAATTTTCAGTTTCGATAAATACATTTAAATACACAATAGCACATACGGCATGCAATTTTGAATGCATTAAAAATTTATTTTATCATTATAATTATATCTATTATAATATATAATAATCATATAATTATATAATAGTTCTGACTATTATATAATTATATAATACAATAGTCAGGATTTTCAAATGAGGAGGGGATATTGCATAATATTTTCCACAACAGAAATGCTTCCGGTAGAAAATGTTCATTAGAAAATGTACAAGTGTTTGGAGAAAAGAAACACAATTTTTTGCACTTTTTTTTGCTAATTTATGCTTTTTTTTTTTTTTTTTTTTTTTTTTTTTTTTTTTTTTCCAGGGCGTCCCATATTACGTTATTTGCATTAACTTAATACAAGTTAAATCCTTATTTCTGGTAACACAAAGCGAAATTTGCAGCAAAAATATAGACTTTAGATCTGATCCGTTACTTTTCACTTTCTCATGAACAAATTGGCCAGATCCCTCATAGTTTATTCCCAGGGGCTGATTGGACCTCGTATAGTGATTCCCTCAATTTAGTAAAATGCCTCGGTTCTATTCGTCGACACGCCTAGCTTGTAGGAATCCTCACTGTGTAATTCTAAGTTGCTGTTGAAAGTGAAGAACCTTAAGAAATGATAAGCGAATAACCGTTTGAGTTCGTGTGACAGGAAACACCAAGATAGAAGGGCAAAATAATCCTTTATTATTCCAACTAAAGTTTAACAAAACTCCGTCTAGGAGTAGTACAATAAAGCCGACACTTGGGCTTGAACTTAAGAAACTAAGAATTAAACTAAACTAATATTAACTAAAGCGATATAGCCGAAGCTATCAAGAGTCTAACAGAGTTGGCCCCTTAACGTTAATAGACTGCGAAGCTATCAAAGGCCTAAAGTACGACCGAGCGTAATAACAACTTACGAGAGAGTAACCTAAAAAGGCGGACGCCTGTTATCTCTCTCACTAAGAACGAAGAACTTCGCGGTTAAATACCGCTCTTCCTCATTATGTATTCAGACGTGATTCTAAAACCACGTTCTGGCCGGAAGTGGTAAGTTGAAGTTAAGAATTCATAGGAAAAGAAGTTTAACACAAAATTTAACTGTTAATAAAATCAATATAATCCTTACAAGCTTTAAAATTGAAAAAAAAAAAAAAAAAAAAAAAAAAAGCAGTTTTAAGAGTTTTGCAAAAATCGATGTTCTAACTATAGAATTTAAAAATTAATAACTATGGTTTTAAAATTTTAGGGTATGGATCTAATTATGTGATATGAATGAACCATACTTTCGCATTTCCTTCCGAGGATAATTGTGATACCCTTTAATATTAATATTTAATTTTTTATGTTATTTTTCTGTTTTGCATTATGATCAAAAAGTAAAATGCATTTGTTTTTGATAAATATGTTAGAACTATAGTGTAAAACATCGATTTTTGCAAAATAAAGCCCATGTCAATAAAATTATTTTCCTTGAAAAGGGATGTTATTGATTCGTGGTTTCGGCTTGATGTCGACGATGTATATGATCTTACAATTACATCAAATTTTTATCATTATAATTAGTATTTCATATATGCTTGCTACAGTTTGTCGAAATCAGTACGGAAAAGCATACAAAGGTTATCTGTCTATGGGAAGGGATGCCATCCCATTTGTGGTGGACTTTCTAAGGGAAATAGGATTGTATTTACCTTATACACAAGAAAAACAATAAAAGCTCGTTCCCTGATATTTTAACCTATGTCGAACTAGCCATGTTCAGCAATCTTATACATTTTGCACACTATGTAAATTTTTCATTCTATTTCAGTTCTCTTGTTTTATACTTCCTTTTAATCGGTAATTATCTGATTATTTGTTCCAAACGCAGCTGCACACAAAATAAATCTGAAAGCTTTCAAATTTTATATTATGCCCAAAGGAGCGTGGGTGTTTCTTTTTCTTTCTTTCTTTTTTTTTTTTTTTTTAATGTTTTGTGTGTTACCTTTATTTATTAAATATCATGTTCTTCGCACTTAAACCACAAAATTCAATTCAACAGCAATACCCAAAATAAACTAAAAAGAGCATACCTTTCGAATTTCCGATGCACAATCTCTCGCGCTGGAGATAATTTCCTCCCCGGTGCAGTGTTGCCATTGCTCGTTTTGAAATGGGTGAGTTTGTTAATCAAAAATTCGTTAAAGTTTTACAAAACAGGAAATAGATAATAAAACAAATTCCAAATTTGGGCTTCCAGATGCTCATATTCAAGTGAAGAACTATGTTATTCAAAATTTGATGCCTCTAGGTATCGTTGTGTTTTCACAGTGCGGCAAACATGCATACATTCATTCAGATTCTTCATTATTTAATTTCTTTAAATATAATGATTGGTCTAACATTTGCTGGCAACAGTTTGAAAAGTGAAACTACGTTTATACTAAACAAATGCAAAGTACCAAAACGAAATTAATAGCCCTTCTGGGAAATTTGCCCCTTTGGTCTAATAGTAAAATAAAATAAATTTCTTGGCAGTGAATGACCTATCTGCATATTTAACAGCTACCCTATTAAATCATTTTAAATAGCAATAATTTAAATTGCTAGATGACTAATAAAATAAAATTCATTGCACTGAATTCAACAAAGTTGACGTGCTCTCTACATTATTCCAAAAAAGTTTAATATTTATGCTATACTTCTTGACTTAACTGAATTTCGAAATTAAGGTAAAAAAACAATCACTCAAAATAATTTTACTATCTTTCCTTCCCTCTTTTTTGCAATATTTAGATATTATTATATTGTATTTAGATAATAAGTAGCAAATCTCAAAATGAAATACCCCAACTTATCACTTTTTTTTTTTTTTGGTAAATACTTTTTTTTGTTGTCCGAAACGAAAGGGCTTTTGGTTCTTTAGTGACATAAGCTTAATAGCTAGAGGGAAAGTGGGACCGGATACGGAGGGCTATTCAAAACTGTAAAAGAACAAAAGCTTTACGACTTGAAAGTGTCACCCAACCTTCGAAGCTTTTTTCCGCCGCTTGTTTGGTGAGGAAGGTTGACTTTTCCAGATCTTACTTCTAAATTGAAAATCAGAGACTTTCCGTTCATTCTTTGTTAATCACATGAATGTTTTTGGGAAGCTGGAAAGCAATATTTTAAAAGTTTGAAGAAAGAAATCTATTGAAAATTAATTAGTACTTTTTTTAAGTATAGGTAGTGATGAAGCGGGAGGGTGCTCGGGCCCCCAGAGCACACGCACCCCCTGGCTACGCGCCTGTAACTGTGTAGATTAGTGACTTTAGAATGAGACTATGACTATCGCGGAAGAAATTGAGATACTTTGGTACGATGTTTTGGATGCTCATTGAATCTAATAGCAGGGTCGGCGCTAAGCTCTTTTTCGCCCAGTGCGAGCCCTGCCTAAAGCACCTCCCTGAATTCTAACTTTAACTGCCTAAAGCACCTCCCCGAAAGCGTTTGCCGTCCCTAAATTCTGCTGCTCGGTACTTCTTTTAAATTTTAAAAATGTTCCTATCTCTAAATTTTCCTACACGTTACTTCTTTAAATTCTAAAAATTTTGCAGCTCCTAAACTCTGTCGCTCAGTGAGACCGCATCGGTTGCACCGCTTCTGATACCACACACTGCCCACTAGTGTATAATCAGGGCTTAATTTCTAAAATTAGAAGTGCCGGAGCCCTACGGAAGACCGTCAGGAACAAAAGTAAATAAATAAATAAAATTACTATTAAAATAGTTAGTAATTAAAAATTATCAAATTAATTTATGATTACTTAATTAGCATTTATCAATTATTATTGAGTTAATAATTAATATTTAATTAACAAATTAATTCATTTTTATTTAATTAAATAATTAAAGATTAAGGTTATTAAATAAATTAATTAATTAATCTTTAATTAAATAAATTAAAGAGATAAAACTAAAAATTAATAAGCGATTTTTTAATAGAATTTTATTCTAAAAAAGAAAATTTTCTAAATCAAATTTCTACTAAAATTGTTGTTCAGTTACATAAAAGTTAGGGCTCCGGTGCGTTCCGCCTAGAATTATGATTTATCGCAAAAACTAAGAAGTACCGGAGCCGGGCTCCGGTGGACTCAGGCGCAATTTAAGCTCTGTGTATAATGAACCGGAATGCTTGTCTCCAATGATTGTTAGTAGGTATATATTTTCTAACTGATTACCTTGGGTAATTTGTAAATGTTCCTTTCCAAGGAAAAACTTCGTCTCATGCTGTTTGTTATTTGATTTCTAAGAGAGTAATTTTTTTATATTCTATGGCTTTTGTTGGTTTGTAGTGCAGGTCAAGACGTGTGAGAATATTAAACTCCCTAGAATAGGTGATAATCTAATCATTTTATCAATTCAAGATATTTTTCTATATTACACTTTTACAGCACCAAAATTTAAGGGTATTAATACTAAAACATTGCTTTTTGCTTCTAATTTCTGTCTCTAAATGTGTAAACTCTTATGTAGACTGGAAAATAACTTCCAGTTTTCAAAAGAACTATTAGGAAAATAACGAACAAAAATGAAGTCAAATATTTTACAGATCATTCCTCGAATCTGGGCAAATGTTTTTCTCTCTCACATTCTGCTTGACAGCTAGAATTATGAAGGCAGAGGATGGTGGTCAGAAAGTGTGCACTCTTCTGAATTTGTTTTCATATTCACACATCTCCGATAAAATCTGATACTATGGATGAGAGTATGAAAGCACTCTCTTATGTTCCTAGCATTCTCTTTATTCGCATTAGTGATGCTTTAACCATTTTACCATTTTTGATCGGTGTGCTGAAAAAATAATAGTTTTTGTTTCTACAGTTCCTTGAAATAGTAGCTTTAGGATATATAGAGAGACTATAAGTTTTGCCAGGGTCCGGCTGAGCTATTTCACAAATTTTTATTAAAATTGTAATTCCAGCCGGAACCCCAAATAAAATGAGGTTCGACATTTTAATATAACTATTAGCATTATTATCCTTCCTATAATAATTTATTAATTTTTATTTAGCTATTTACGTTTCTTAGTTTTAATTTAATTATTAATTAGTTTATTGATTATTTATTTATTTTTATTCTTCTTTCTTGACGGCCTTTCATAGCGCTCCAGCACTTCTAATTTTACAAGTTAAGCCCTGGTTCCTTTGAATAAATTGTTTAAAAACATACTGAATGAAAACTGCCAAACAGTTTATAAACTTGTAGCCATACAGGGATGTTAGAAAACAGATCGCCGATTTAATCGCTCATCATAAGTTGTGCATTTGATCTGGTAAGTACGTGGATAGTAAATAGCAATTTGGGGGTTGACTATAGCTGATACTCCGCGTTTCGAATTGCTGACATAATGGTTCTCGACATAAGATGGCGCCACTAGCACAACATTTTTCTTATTCACAAAACTGGTCATTCAGTTCACAAATTTCGTATTAATCATACTTTAGCCATTCCTAAGTAGAGAATAAATCTATAGGACAAAGAATCTCCACAACAGCCAGTCACAATAGATCGCTTTGGGGTTAACACAGGGCAAACTGGTTCCCCATTACAAACAAGCTCTTAGCTGATTGATTAAACAAGAACAACTTGCAATTTTTTTGGAAAGGAAGGAAAAAGTCGCACGTCTTTCTTTCAATAGTAAACCAGGCAGATAAATTGTCCGAAACAGTTGTTCGTGTTAAACAAACGCCGTGTGTTAAGCTGCGTTCAGACGGGAGTATAAAGGGCATAAGTGGTTAAAGCCGAACTCCGTTGCCAAGGCAACCAGTCTGTGCTATGTCACAAAATCTGGTTTAGGGCTCGTGGCATAGGGTTCAAAGTTTACAACTTTATCCCGAGTTTGGGATAAGCATCGACCAATCAGAGCGAAGCTAAAACGAAGAGGCTTTCTACAGAAGATTTCGCTGTTACAAAACAAGCAGAGCGAACGCGGGAAATCATTCGCGCAGGAGAACAGCATGGGAAAGCTGTAGACACATCCACGCATGCGCAAATTTAGCTTCTGTCATTGGCCACGGCTTACACAACATTCTCCCAGGTTTGAACGGAACTCCCGTATTTTAATGCCCTTATGACTATGCCTCTATGCCCTTTAAGCCGCCGTCTAAACGCAGCCTTATGGGCCTGTATGATGGGGCTTAGTGAGCCTTCTAAGAAAAACTAGATCTTATTCACGTTAATCACCAGGAAAATCACAAAAACCAAACACGCAACTAGTCTGATCGAACTCAGGTCGAACTAAACACGCAACTAGTTCGAACTCAGGCCAAACTAAGATTTTCTAAAGGAAACTGATACGTATTTATGGTGTGCATGAGAAAATTCACGAATATAACCCATGTAGCCAAGACTACTCACAGAATTCGAACCAAATGTGAAGTTACCAGCAGAGCTTAAATTCAGCCGGAATCCGGCTTCGGTACTTCTCAGGTCTTATAATTGCAGATGGAACCAAAAACAAATAAATCCCGGTATTTTAATTTATTATTCCTCTATTTATCATTTATTTAATTTATTAGTTTTCATTTACCTCATTACATTTTATTCAGCTTTAATTATCATTAGTTATAAATTTGTTTTTCTTGAAGTTGGTTATTAATTATTAATTCCCCTTCCCTGAAAGCCTTCTGTACGGCTAACCTATCCTGAATCCTGTTTATATCAAACAGCTTTTGTATTTAATTCAATCTGTACCTTCTGTTATTTTTATTAAATGTTCTGTGGTGTGGAAAACGTTGGACTTGTTAATGGACCCCTAGACTAGCATCCTCAACTCCCCTACCACAGAAAATCTGGGGGCTCTGACCGGAATACTTGGATACTTCAAAGAAGGTACGGTGAAAACTTTGCTTTATTTCTTTTTTGAAGATAGCGATACTTCTGTTTCGTTTTTAAAATGAGTTTCTTAAATAATTTAAAGAAAAGTGATTTAATAGTAATTGCGGAACAAATCGGAGAGACTGTTCCAGAAAATACTAAAAGAGCTGACATTAAAAAAATTATCCAAAATTCTGATGCCTTCAAAACGAACATTGAATTTGTTCGTGGCCTCGTTAAATCGATCGCCGAGGATCGGACGCCTACAACAAGTAATGAACACTATCTGTTAGAGATTGAACGTCTCAAATTAGCTCAAACTGAGAAGCAGACTGAGCTAGAAAATTTAAAATCTCAATCATTATCGGTTGATAGAAGAAACGCGCAGAATAGTGTTGAAGATATCATTAAAAGCCTCAAAACACTAACTTTACCAGAAACCGGAAGCTCTGCATATGTTTTTTCAGTCACTTGAGAAAGCTTTTACTACTAAAAGCGTACAAGTGGAGTTAAAATCATAAGTGTTGATTAATTTATTAGGTGATAAATGTAATAATGTTTTAACGTATGTTTCTGAGCAAGAGATCGTGGATTATGATAAATTAAAAACTCTAATATTGAAAGAATTTCAGCCAACACCGCGTGAATGTTTGAACAATTTTTAAAATGCACAGAGACATTCATCTGAATCACATGTTCAGTTCGCGTCTCGACTCAGTGCAACTTTCAATTATTATTGTAAGTTAAGAGAGGTAGATGACGTAGAAATTATGTGATATCATTGTACCTGATAAGTTGTATGAAACACTTGACTCTAAAACAAAGGAACATGTTAGTGTTCGGGAGGCTCAAAGTTGGTTCCCACCTAATCAATTGGGAAGAGAATGTGATTTATTTTATTCATCCAGGGGTAAATCTTTAGCTAATACCAGTAACACGTGAATCGAAACTCCAGAAAATAAAAAGCTTAATTTTTCCAAAAACAATCTTAGGATAGCTCAGAGCAATTTCAAGGATTCAGGGAAGCTTGTAAATCATAATAGTAAAACAGAACGTATTTGCTATGTATGTGGGAGTAAAGGGAAATTGTTTCATTTTGTGAGAAATTGTCTCAAACGGTTAGAAAAGGAGGAAAGTTTGTCTCAAAGAAAGGTATCTGGGTTAAAGATTTTATCGGATAAGGCAGCTAGAAATAAGTTAGAATTTATTGAACTGTTGATTGATGGTAAGAAAATAAAATGTTTAATAGATTCTGGAAGTGAACTGATTGTTGTAAAGAAATCTCTTTTTCCGAATAGAATATCATGTGGATGTATAGAACTCAAAAGTTCGTTTGGTTACGTGGTTAAAGCGGAAACTACTAGGTTTGATTTTACTTTATGCAAAAGCAAAAACAAAAAGAGATAGAAGCAGCAATGGTTAATGACCTAATTACAGAATGTGTTATGCTGCCTTCGAGTCTAGCTAACATCTGTGAAGAGGGAGTGATGTTTACGCAATATGAAAATCATTCCGTCTCTTCGGGAAAGGAATTTTTTGTCTTTTATTTCTTCAGCCATTGAAGGAGACAGCGAAAGCGATCCCATTTACTTCATGAGTAAAAAAACTAGTCTCCAACAAGAGAAGCTATCTAGTTATGAGCTTGAAGTTTTAGCTATAGTAGAAGCTCTAAAGAAATTCAGGAATTACCTTTTAGGATCTAAGGTTAGAATAATTACGGATTGCGATGCTTTCTAGAAGACTATGTTCAAGAAGGATTTAACTCCTACAGTGGCGAGATGGGAGTTACTTCTAGAAGAATTTGACTATGAAATTGTTCACAGATCTGGGTAACAAATGAAGCATGTGGATTCATTAAGTAGAAAAGCTGTTATGATGGTTACTTGTTCTCAGGGAGAAGTTACAGCCAAAACTGCAGCTGCGCAAAGAAGTGATGAGCGTCTCCAATTGCTAAAATCCTTAGTCGAGCAAGGACTTCCTAGTGAAAAATGGAGTATTATACAAGTTCGACAGTGGTCGCGAGTTACTTGTGGTACTCGAAGCATTAGAGCTAGAAATCATACGTGGTATCCACAACAAGGGGCATTTCACAGTATCTAAAACGGAAGATCTGCTGAAAATCGACTTTTATATTCCTAGCCTTAGAAAGCGAATTGAACAAGTCATTTCAAATTGTGTAGAATGTATTTTGTGCGACAGAAAACGAGGTATGAACGAAGGGTTGCTGAATCCCATACCAAAAGATAGTATCCCTTTAAACACTTTTCATATCGATTTTATAGGAGAAAACAAGCCAAGCATAACTACAATCATATCTTAACCTTCGACAAATAAGAACTACAATCATATCTTAACCGTGGTTGATGCATTCATAAAGTTCGTGTGGCTCTATCCAGTAAAGTCTACATCAGCTCAAGAAGCATTTCAGAAGCTGAAACTGCAACAATCAACAATCGTAGTTTTCCCTCTGAGTGATGTGGATGGGTTAGTTCTCTTAAAAATCTTCTGCGAAGGCATCCCTTCTCTTTCTTCGGCAGGTAGTCCTTGTGCAGTTTGTCACATTCATATTATCTACGTTTTCATTATTTACAATGGGCCCACCAGCGGCCGAGCGGTAAAAGTCGCAACACTGGTAGTTCGGTCCGAGGTTCGAATCCCGCGAACGGGCTGGCTGCATGGGCGTTTTCGTGGTTTTCCCCATGTGTAACGTGTATACGAGCCAGTTTCCCTTAGAAAGTCCTCCACGAAGGCATCCCTCCCCTTAGGCAGATAGCCCTCGAGGCTTTGCCATAATCACACACACACATTATTTACAATGTATTGGTCTTGTTTTAAATACTGATTTAATTTATGTAATTATATAGCTTTATTCTCCATATTAAATTGCTTTGAAAGTACAGCTAACTGTTTATAGTATTTTTCTATGGGTAATGTAACTAGTTATTCTTATAGAGTTTGGCGTTCTTTAGTAACATAAACTAGATCGAAATAAAAGGCAAGTAGCGAATTAAAGCTAGGTCTTGCAAGTACCACAGAGACAGGGAAAGGGTGTAAAAGACCCTTTTATTAACCCAAAATAAGGTTTAACAGTCGGCGCCAACTCATGCTTACGAAAGCCAACAACTATGGCTAAATTTAAAGATAATGGATGAACTAAAACTAATGGAAATAAGTATAGCCTAACTGCTTCACAATTTAACTAGCGTGCAAGCTAGCTCTGACCTAAGGTCGGCGTAAACAAGCCAAGCATAATTCAACGCCACAGAATACTTATCACAAGAAGAATTATTAAATTTAGCAACACTTCAAGCAGGTAGAATACGTTCTGATTGTACCTTCTAAAAATCCTTCCATTAAATAGTCTCTTCTTTCTACCTCATCTGAATATTGCGCAACTAGAAATTTACATTCCGACAGGGAAACGGAAATTAGGGCCATAGGATAGAAAATTAAAATAAAATAACTGGTTAGAAACTTAAATGATACCTTATATTTTTATTTTCCAGTCCAAAATTGCGAAATATTATAAAAGAATTTGAGAGTTTAAAAATACATGCAATTTTATTAGCTATAAAAGCATTTACACATAATATGTACGTACTAAACTCTCCCTTTTTTTTAAACTTAATTTGAGCATTCCATCGGCCTCACTCTTTATTTATTTCCTTAAAATTTAACTTTGGTTATCTGGGAGCTCAAAATTGTAAAATTTGTTTCAAGGGATCATCTCTCTCTTCAAGGCATTTTTGAAATAGTGCATGGCATTATCATTGAACAGAGAACGCGCAATTTCCACTTCCAGAAGGTCCTTGATAGTTGCATTAAATTTGTATTCTCTTTTTCCAGAAGTTCACTTTGTTAAATGGACTTTCTTACGTTACTGCTCAAGAAGGATTTAAAGTACTTCGGTGGTAATATAGTATTATGGTGGTGTTATTAATAAGTGGTAATATATATTTAACGCTAGCTAAGTTGGCAACACTGGATATGGTAGAAAGTGTATGCGTCCGCCGTAAAATATAATTCTATCATTTCGAGAAGTCATATTGTAAAAATTAAGCTATGAAATATGAATACTGTTGAGAAAAATGAGCGGAAGGAAAAAAAAATTGTGAAACGATAGATTACATTCGTCCAGCTTTTTATCTAAAAATTTACTAATTCGTGTCAATCATTCGATGACCGTCAGGAAGACATCCCCTTTTTTCGACATTATTGATGAAACTGCAAATTACAGTAACCCCTACCTCACGCCAGTCTCGACGAGAAAAGCAATTATAGCATTCATTCCTTCACGGAACGGGAGGAGAAAAAAGCAATTGATGGCGATTGCTTCATCTTCGACAAATGTGTATAATTTTGAACCTCATAAAGTTGGAAAACTGCACAGTTCCGCTAAGATTATCTTTATGAATGTTGTCAAATTACGGGGGGCATTTTTCTTAATAAATCCAATAACGATATTATTACTTTTGTTTCTGACTTACTGGCGTTCCTGTGACAAGCATAAATCGCATGAAATCCGAATTGAAAGAAAACGGCGAAATGTGCAAAAAAGGGGCTAAAGTCACAAATGATGAAATTGATTTTGCCAAATATGTCCATTCGCACAGTAGGAAGAATGATGAATGATTTAGGATTTGCATAGAGAAAACGAAAACGCCAGTCAGTTTTGATTGAACGTGATCATATTCAATGCTGGAGGCACAGATATTCTAAGATATATAAAAAAAAATTATCGTGCACAGTGTAGAGCAATTGATTGCATAGATGAAACTTGGGTAAATTTTGGACATTCTAAAATTAAAATTTGGGAGGATAAAACTATAAAAAGTAGGAAATGAAGAAATTAGATTGTTTGCTGGAGAACACTGTTGAGTGCGTGAAAGTTAATATTGATGACTCGGGTAGCTCAGATTCTTCAGACGATAATTTTAGCGGGATTGAATATCTCAGTTACAAAAAACCTTTTCAGGGCCACAAATGAAAAATACAAGGGTCCTTTTCAAGGCCACTATTTAAAAAAAAGGCAGAACTATAAACAATGATAAATAACATTATAAATACAAGTTAAGAATCTCTTCGAAAATCTAACATGGAAGTGTCCCACCAGTAGCCGAATGGTTAAAGACCGCTGAATACTGGTAGTTTAACATTGTTTCGAACCCAAGCGAATAGGCTGGATTCCTCGTCGGTTTTCGTGTTTCTTCCCACATGTAACGTGAATACTAGTCTCTTTCCTTTAAAACGTTCTCCACGAATGCATCTCACCCTTTAGTTAGTTAGCTTTTATATGCTTTGTTGTTGCTTATGCTCCCTTGTCTGACGCAGCCCAAGGCCACGAAATTCCTCGTGGCAATGAGCTCTAGAATACGTCTGCCATTGGCAACAGTCTTGAGCACCATTCAGGTGACCCCCAATTTTGATGAAGAACTCGGGGGGAGATGGATCCGAGGGTCTCCCACCCCTCTTCCCTTCCACCAAATCACACAAGAGGACTTTCGGCTCGCCGCATATTTAGAGTGCCACCATGCCGCACTGACACTATACGTTTACAAACATCCATGCCTTCTCCGTGTGTGCTTCTAAAAGTGCTTATTTTTATGGTTCTGCTGTTCCGGTTTTGATACTGTTATGCATTTTTCCTCTACAAGACTTTTTCTCAAGATATAAGAATTTTGAAAATTCGTGTCATCATTCGGCTCATTTGCATACGAAAGTTTTTTTTATTACAATCTTCTTGCATATACTGTGTAAATAACTTTTGACTATTGATTTGTGTTTCGTACATGTTTAATTATTTCTATGATGAAAATTTTCATAGTTCTAGTTTTATTAGTTTGGAAATTATAATGCCTTTATCTTTTGAGTGCGTGTTAAGCTTAACGAGGCCGACTTATGTTGATATTTGACTATATCATAGCTAAAGTGGTAAAAGCCTTTTGGTGCCCCATTCCACTAGGTCTTTCTGCCCAGCGGTCTAAGTTTCGAGATTTTTGGGTGCGCCTTAATCGAAGTCTTTCTGCCCATTGGGTAAAATCTTCAGTTTCGCAGGTAAAATTGCGCAGTCAACTTTAAAACTTATAATAGCGAGAAACAGCCGGTTCAGGGGTAGGATCTCAAACTCGCAGGCGGATTGTGGATGAGGCGGCTGAGGTGGTGCATTGTTCAGAGGCGCAGCAGATAAGAAGGAGTGTGCTACGTTTCTTTATTTAGTTGATAAAACCGGGATTCGAGCCTGGAGCAAAAGGAGTTCACAGGGCAGTACTATGATTGCTTTAGAGTAGGAGTCTTCAACCAGTGGCCCGCTGAAAGCCTTTTGTGGCCCCGCATTTCAATTTGAAGAAAAATCGAAGAATTTAAAACAATTCTGATTTCAAGAAAAATTGCCTTGTCAGCTTTTTGTCGTAAAAAAAAAATCATTTTCTCTTATTCTTCATATTTAAAACATTTTATCGACATTCCTGATATTATTTGAGATAAAATTTTCTAAAAATGACAAGTTTTTCAAAAATTTCACTTTATTTTATGAGATTTTAAAAATTAAAAATTTGACTACGTATAAAATCTAAATTCCATAAAAAGGATAGATTCTTATCTCTGTTGTAGAAGTGGTTAATTTCATTCGGTCTGAAGGACTTAAACACAGGCAGTTTCAACATTTCTTGAGTAATTTGGAAGCTGAATATGGTGACGTTGTGTATAACGCGGAAGTACGTTGGTTGAGCCGAGGAAAGAGGCTTCAGCGCCTGTTTTCTTTACAGAGCGAAGTTCAAGAATTCATGGAATCTAAAGAGAAATCTATTCACGAGTTCAGTGATGAGAAATGGTTGAGAAACTTTGCATTTCTTGTCGATGTTACAGGCCATTTCAATGATTTGAACTACCGCTTACTAAGAAAAGATCTACTTGTTCATAAGCTTTATTACGTTGTGAAAACTTTTGAGATAAAATCAGTCCTGTAGGAAAGTCTGTTGCTAAATAAGAATTAAACTCACTTTCCAAATTTGATGCAGTGTGTGTCTACAACATGGATTTCAAATAATTATGTACAATGCATTTTAAAGTTGAAAGAGAAATTCAAAAGCAGATTTTCCGATTTTTGTGAAAATGAAATATTCATAAGAATGTCGCCATTTTCAGTAGACGTTGGAAGTGTTCCACCTGAACTTCAATTAAAATTTATAGATTTACACTGTGATTCTGCAGTAAAATGATGTTTCTTGAAAATACAACATTAATTGATTTTTATTCGAAGTATATGGCCGAAAACAAGCATCCAGACATTCATAAACATGAACTCTTCATGTTTTCTAAATTTGATAGTACCTACACATGTGAACAACTTTTTAGTAAAATGAAAATCCTAAAATCAAAAACAAGAACACGGCTGACAGACATTTGGAGGAAACTTTACGAATTGTAACAACACAGATTAAACCGGATATTGAAGCTTTAATCAAGCAAAAACAATGCCCAATTTCATATTAAAACTAAAGTAACTACCATCATCTACCGCCAGTAATGAAAGTTTTTTTTATTATTATTATTGGAAATGCATTTCGCAACATCGTTCTGTACAGTCATCTTTATACTTCCCCCCCCCCCCATGGTTAAAAATGTTGTAAAAGATTTTAATTCGATTTCCATTTGACTTTTTGGAACCAATGTATATATATATATATATATATATATACAAATGTGTAACACTATCTCTTTGCTTAGAATCAATTGTAGTCTTGCAAAACAAACCTCCTTTTTTCATATAAATTTTCTGACTACACTATTTTTTTGACAGACGTGTGGCCCGCGGATCTTTGCGAATTTACCCCATGATCTCTAGTCCCTTATTGGCAGGAAAACGATTATAAATAAATTATATTTTTTTAGTCCCCACCACCACCCGGTGCAGTTAATTGTATCTCTAAAATCCCGAAAATTTAGAGCAGAAAACGTATGTATAACTGTATGTAAGCTTTCTATAAGTTTTCAAGAAGCCGAAAAATTACACTATACTAAAATACCTATAGTGTTATGAAAACTTAAAATTAAAGAAAGTAAAAATTAAGAAAAAAATTGTAAACTAAATGTACTTAATATCATTAAACATTAAATTTAAAAAAAAAAGATTATACACAAATTAAATACACAGGACTCCATTAAATGTAAAAAATCATGAAACATAAATAATTACGTTAAACATAAATAACTAAATACATAAATTGCGTTAAATGTAAAAGATAATTAGATACTACATACAAAAGTAAATATTAAGAAAAATCATTAAAATACGTTAAATTTAATATATACAAGTTAAATATGCAAAATATCATTAAAAGTAACATTAAACTTTACATGAAATACATTAAATTATCTCAAATTACGAAATAGAATACTAAATTTAATAGATTAAGAAATAATTAATAATCACGCAAAGAATTTAGACAGAACTCGTGGACATAACAACCAACCCAATTATTCTACACTTTATATAATATTTCTACAGTTATTCACATTATTTAAGTCATATGATTCATTAATAGTGTGCAATTAATGAGTTATCTTTCTAAGAGAGGTACTTTGTAATAATTAGTTAGTATATGTGTACAATTATTATACGAGTATTTAATCATTACCCCACAGGTGGCCTAAGTTGCAAACTCGTCGCAGCTGTCGTTGCAAAAACGTCGCAATATGTCGTCTTTAAGACGCCCAGATGTCCGCGAAACTCCACTGTTTTGAAACCGTTGCAAAGACGTCTTTATTACGTCTTTCCAGGTGAGATTTTTGTCGCACAGACGTCGTTATTGCGTCTTTCTTAGGTTACAATTCGGTTGTGAAAGCGTATCACGACGTCTTAACGACGCCTAAATGTTCACAGAATTCGACCTGTTTGCAACAGTTGTGAAAACGTCGTTATTATGTCCTTGTGTTACATATTGATTAATGCAGAAAAATAAGCTTAATAATTAATGTATTTTTCTTCTTTTTTAAAATTTTGTATTCCTTGTATTTTTCTAAAGTTTAAATATTTTATCATTTTTTGAAAACCAGAAGATGATACTATTTTTTTTTCTCTTTAGAATAACAATAGCCTTAAATAGTTTCAGAACTTTAAACTATATTTTTTAAATAACGTAAATTCCAAGTTACGATTATTTAAGATTTCATCATTTTCTTTCCTTAATCCTTTAGTATGCAAATGAAAGTAATTATGAAAATGTTATTATAAATATATAACATTAATAGTAGGTTTTTAAGTAAATAAAACTCAATCAGACATAAATAAAAGTAAAGATATATATGTGGGTAAAAAAAAGAGCGTGCGTTTCTGATAACAGCATTATGACATTTATTTCTGTTAAACCTGAGACATTGAAAATTGCCCCTGTCATGATAAATTAGGAAGCGGTTCTTAAGATAACATAATCAGTATTTTACCTGAACTGAAGTATAAATAAATTTAATCGCGTTTCATAGTAAAAAATATAGCCATTAACATCTATATCTCCAAGATATGCAAATGAAACACTGTATATGGTAGTTAATAAATATGATCGAAAATATTTCATACAAAAATATACCTAAATCTAATAACCCAAAAAGAACTTCAATGTTCATATCTAAAATAAAATAATAACCTAACAAACAACATACATTGCAACACTATTTAAGAAAAAACATGAACTAGCAATGTTTGAAAGTATAAATAGCAGAAGGAAGGTAACAGAACGAAAATTTCCAATTAATAAAAAATTATTTGTGTTTTTTAAATAGTAAGCAATTAAAAGTGCAATAATTGTGGATTGCAGTATTTACTAGTAATGCTGATGTTTCTAATACCATATTTTTAGTTTCTACATTTTAGAATAGTGGTAGATTACAATGATTATGTCATGCACTTTTGATTATTGATTATATCAATAACTTTCCTTTTGTTACTGTACAGAAATAATTTAAATAATATAGTATACGATCAGGGGCGTAGCTAGAGGGGGGCATCTGTCCCCGGGGGCAGAATCCAAGGGGCGCCAAACTGATGTTACGACATTTTAGAATTAAATGTTTTTCATCCTTGGCAAGCAGTAGGGGGCGCGAAATCTTCAGTTGTCCCTGGGCGCTGAAAACCCTAGCTACGACTCTGTATACGATAGTAAGCTAAGTAAGTTAAAGTAAGCTCTTCGTTAAAAAGCACACGATGAAACTTATTGTTTCTCTTTATTATGAATTTCTTTGTTATCACAAGCACATAAAAAGTAAGCGAAAGAGATAGAATATACTTAAATTTAATAAAAAATAAAACCTAATTTCCAACATTCATTTATTGAGATAATCTAATAAACATAAATAACGGCAATATTTAAAAAAGTGCGAATTACACAGTGTTTGGAAGAATAGATACCAAACGAAAAGTAGTAAAACCGCAATTTGCAATTAATAAAAAATATTTAGTGTTTTTTTAATATTACACAATTAAATATCACATAATTATAGATTACAATATTTCATAGTAACGCTAATGTTTCTTTAACACTATTTTTTCGATCATACATTTCATAAACTGTTTAAAATCATTAACCTTTTCTGCATACTATACAAAAGACAACATACTATAGATTATAGTACTATAGTGTATTATTATTAATTTTAATGCATTGGTTCTTGTTATTACATATATCTAATATATCTTCATTAGTCATATTAAGTACTGATACCAGTCCAATAATTTCTTTGTATTTTGAAACTAATGAACATACCATAACAGCTTGAAATTTTGTTGCTTCTGCATTGATTGCATTTTCAGCAAAACCAGAAAGTGCATGTTATTTTTGGTTTTATATGAATTAATTCTCAGAACCAACCTTTCAATATGAACACAATAATCGATTAATATGAATGATATATGATATAGCACTTAGGACGTTATAACCGAAGTACAAAGCTAATCAGGGTATCTAAATAGTGCACCGCTGGAACCACAGAGATTGGAGAACATCACCATATAACTTTTTAATCACCGGAAACACATAAAACACCAAAACACAACACTATTTCACGAACACTATATTCACAATTAGCATTGTAGCATTTCTTGTAGAGCAGACATTCACAAACAAAATAAGCACAAATTTCGCATTCACACGATGATTTCAATTCAGAGGCTTTCAAACAGGAGCTCACAGCAATGGAAAGTTATGAAGCTGAAGGCAGTTGAAGTAGATAGGGACAGAACAATGAGAAGATTCAGAATGAGTTCTTTGATTGACAGTGCATTACATTTACTTTTAATCTAAGCAATATTATTTATATCAGTCATTGCTTGATTCAATTTAAACATGAAGTCAGTCTTTTCAAATGCGTTCCAGATTGCATGTTTACCAAAGTACTTGAAAGAACTGCTGGAATCTCAACCACTGAAATCAGCGCAGTTAACAACTTAGAATTTGGCAGCTAGCCAAAGCGCGCAAAACCTCGAGATGTTTATATAAGCATCCAGTAAATAATGTACGTGGAATGTCGTCGGTTGAAGAGCAATGAGTGTAATTTTCAGCGATTTATACGACTGCATTAAGCCTTTCGACGGTTCTTCTGATAATTTAATAGAATCTTTTTTAAATGGCCTAGAAGAATTATTTCAACTGAATAGGATTACGAACAATGTTCACAAGATTATATTTAAAAAAAATATATCGGGCTCGCTAAAACATATATATGTAATGCTAATGTCGCCAAATCCCGAGTGTACCGTATACTAGGATTAAACCAAGCATTTTTGAATGCATGGAGATGGACAAAAACGTAAAATCTTAACAAACAATTCATCAGAATTTTTATAGGTAATGAATTTCGTACTTTTGTTCACAGTTTCTCTAATTTTTATGTCAACATTTTTTAGTAATTTATCAAATCCATTAATTTTGTTGTTTTCCATGAAAAGTGTTAATATTTCTTTCACTTTTTCCATTATTTTTTCCGTTCTGCTTCTCCTGTCTGTCGGTGAGTTTTCCGTCATATATATATATATATATATATATATTGGACAGCCGTTAAATATGCATGGATATGCATCGTATTTTAACATTGGACGTTTTCTCGGTATTCTTAAAATCGCCCCATTTTTATCCGTGAATACAACTTCATGCACAATCATATCTTCGCGAAAATCGTACTTTTTGCACTGCATGAGGTACTTTTTGCGCTGTATGTATGTTTCATATTATGTCAAAGTAAAGACTGCTTATTAAGTTTTATTAAGCAGTATATTCTACCAGGCAACACAATAATATCCGATTGCTGGAAATTGTGCACCTGTTTGGAGGATGAAGGTTTTCAACATCTTGCTGTTAACCATGAATATTATTTCATATTATGTCACCATATTAATTCAAATAAATTTGTCCTTACTTAAAAATAATAAAAAAGTCATATTTCAGTAGTGAAATAATTGCTAACATGTGATTTGCATTGATTTCGGGAATATGATTTTTTAAAATATATAAAATGCATAACTTAATAACTTACTTTATAAATATTTTCCTAAAATATTTATAAAAATATATTAATTATTTTAACAAAGTTTTAAACAATTATTTAACACGTATTTTTAGTACTAATTAAATTTAATAAATCAGAAGTATTTATATTAAATTTATATTTCATTAGATGAATCTACCTTAGATTAATATATTTAGATGAAATAAAGTAATGAAACATTGCAAAATAAATCTTATGCGGACTTCAGATTCTTGAAGGGGCAGATTTAGTCCCTTTTCATTTTGAAAGTAACGCTGATGAACTATGAAAAAAATGTTAAAACGACCACGTCTAAAAGCGGTCATAGTGTGAGTGTGACGTTTCAGCGACATCGACAAATTGCTAAGATGCAACGGCAAATATTTTGCGTCTTCGCAGCGTTGTAAAGACGTCGTAAAAGTTACCACGTGGTCATGTAGATCAACCCAATTATTACAGAGAAATAGCAACTAATTTTGCGACCTCGCTAGGCGACCATCTCCCCAAATTCCGGACTGGTTTTCAGTTAATAAGAGAAATGTTTAATTTTAAACCTTTGAGCTTCATATCATAGGTATTATGGTAGTTGTAACTTTTAGAATATTTATATCATTATAAATTTAACATTAGAAATGACAAGCGTTATCAAAGACGCCAGCAAAGATAAAAAAAAAAAAAAAAAAAAAAAAAAAAGTAACAACTAACCAATAATTAAAGGGCACCAAGAATAGCGTACGATACAGACGTATAATTAATTACTTCTCACCAACTGAAAACAATTCTTAAATTCAACGAAAAGGAAATTTCAGAATCAACAGACATGCCGTCTTTAAATTTTGAACATCCGAACAGTCTGTTACCTCTCTTAAGCAGCAATATCGCAAAATATTTAAAAGAGCATATCATTAGAATTTCCTATAGACAGTCTTGCCATTGCTTGCTTTGAAATCGTCGAGTTTCTTAATCAGAAACACATAAATGCTTTACAAAATTTGAATTAGTTAATAAAGCAAATTCTAATTTTGGGCTTCCAGCTGCACATATTCGGGTGGCAACGTACATTATTCCAAATTTCATAGCTCTAGGTACCGTTGTTTTATTACAGTACTTTCATAAATGTATGTATGTAAACGTACATACATTTATGCTGATTCTTTATTATTGAATTTCTTTAAAACGGCGATAATATTCGGTGGAAGCAGTTTGAAATGTGAATCAACGCAAAATCCCAAAACGAAATTAATAGCCCTTCTGAGCTAACGCCCTTTGGGCTAAAAACGCAAAAATAGAACATAAACGCTTTCACTGTCAGTGCTTAAAAAACAATTGATAAGCCTTAATTTAATAAAAACGAAAAGTTGAGTAGTTCGCATATTTTTACAGAATAAATAGGCCACAAAACCTGAAAAATCATTTTGTAGTTCATCAAGCACGAATATCTCCAGACAAAAATAATAATACCTATTATTCTTCTCCATCTCTTGTTTAAAAATGTTTTTAAAAAACATGTGTACGTAAAACATTTATTTGTAAAGTAAAATATATATATATTTTTTCAAGATATTTTAAATAAATTAAAAAAGGAGCATATTTTTCGCAACCGCAATCAGATTTTGCCGCGGTTAACTGTCCAGGTACTGAAAGACGTCAGCATCTGGATACCGAGGCCTACGTGATATACAGGCCACGGCGCGAAACGGAGTTTTGGGTGTCACGTGATCAAGCAAGGCTGACTGAGGAGAGTCGCAATTCCGCAATGCTCGATCGTTTCTATGAATCAGTTTCTATGAGACAGTTTCAACTTGCGATATTTTGTTAGCCTTTTTTTTTCCTTCTTTAAATACTTCAGTAATAACGCTTTTACACATGGAAAAATTTCAGCAATTTTATATTTATTTCTATATTTTTAACATTGTTATTCTCTGGATTTGTATGTAGAGTACATTTCTGCTGTTATTGCATTTCCTGAAAAATGGTTTTTTTATATTTTCTCATGATTTACATATATGTAAAACTAAGGAATATTTTTTTCTTTTTTCCTCTCCTGAAACACAGTACTGGTATTATTTTTATTTTATTGTATATGAAATAGCAGATAAGAGTTGTTTCAGATGAAAGAATATTAAAATTATTAGCGAATATTTAACAGTACTTCAATTCGTAACCTTGCTACTTAAACATAACTGAAAACAATAATTAAATATTTTTTGGTATGAAATATTTAGTTCACTGATTCTTGATTTAATTTCCAGTTATTTTAAGAATTCAAATTACTGTATGTAATTAAGTGCACCTAATGAGAAATTATGATAAATTTTATTTTGAAACGCATTAAAAACATTAATATAGACTACGTATATTTTTATTCCAAAATAACATTTCATACATTACAAGACATAAAGCATTTTTTTCTAACTTTCAAGTCCAGCAGTAAAATTAAATAAAATTTTTAAAAAATTGTACTGAAAAGCAATTAAAAAAATAAACGAAGCAACTGAAATACAACAAATTTGCATAGAAAATTATAAATATTTCCCTAATTACCTCATTAATGTTTAATCTTTGAGTAAATTACAATAAGAGTCCGGTGAAGGAAATATTTTATTACTGCTTTTGAAAATGTTTTACATGTGTATGTTGTGCTAAATATTGAAATTAGTTTTCCTTAAAAAAATTTATACTAATCTAGAGATAAAATGAATAAATTGTCACAATGATATTTACCTTTCAAAGTATTGCAGAACTGCATGTGAATTAATTTCATATATACAGCAGACTATAATTGTCAGAAAATAAATGCGGTCATCAATCTGATGTCATAAGAACTCCATGCAGCTTTACTAAATTTACTAAACTTGAAATATTTTTTGGTCGCACTTAAAATTTTTTTGCCAGTCTACAACCAGTGTGTCGTCCATCCATCGTTCTCCTGTATGCGGACCACAATACCCATTAGAAACTTTTTTCTCAGCAAACGTTTTTCCACATGAAATGGTTGTGGTTTCTTCTCATCAATACTCACAGATAACATCCCAGTTTCCCTTTGTTTCTCAGCCCTGCATGTATGGATTCGAATAGATTCTGCACCACTTTCTTATAATGAGTAATTTCCGGGAGCATCAAACAATATTGAGAATCTGATCAGCAATTGTAATATACTACACTGAGCACTGGTGAACTTTTCATTTTGCTAATAACAAAGCATTGAAATCTAGCAGCTGTTGCTCATAGTCTTTTTGGAAGTTTCTGATATATTTGCTTTATGTCTACAAAAAGAGAACTAATTTCTTTTCGTCACTCTACACAACGATCCTTCACTTCCCTTGAAATCAGTTGCTTCTTTTTGAGCCACACTCAGCTTTCAACACACATTTTTTGCGAAACAGCAAAACATTTACTATGCATTTCATGTATGTACGCAATGTTTGTAGTAAACAGTTTTTCTGGTTGTTTCTGTCAATGACACACACATTTTTTACCCACTTTGAATTGTCTTGTAGCTGAATGATTTCCTTCTCAACTAGTATACTCCACAACTCGAAATTTGAATGCTGCTAGGTACGAGTTGTACTTTCCCATTGTAATTCATGCCTGCACTAAACATGACTGGCGACTAGCAATGAGATACAGAAGCAATATATGGTGATACAAACTATTATAAGTGTAATACTATGCTACAATATTACATTACTAACACGCTCTACAATTCTAATGAACATATATTAGTACCGTAACACAGAATTTACATTGAGGGATACAAGTTCCAATATGCATATTACCAACTCTATAGTATTAAAGGAAAAAAGTACGGAATATGCAAGAATACCAATTAGTTGCCTTTATAAGAAATTCCATATAAATATCCTTCTTCTTTTCATGTAAATGAATAGTGCCATGAACAAAATAGAAATGTACCTGTACAAATGTATGATTTCAAAGATGCAGACATGATTAAGAAGCAGAATGCAAACTATTTTGCATACACTACACCATTCTGCACCTCTAACTTCAGAATACCCTCTAGCTCAACAAAATTACAATTATAAGCATATAAAACTTTCACCGATACCCATAAACTGAGCAAATTTAAAAGCGTATTTTTGTTACGTAAACTATTTGAGAACACACGTAGGCACATCTAGAGCAATTTTATAGATCCACACGCTGCAAACATTTCATACAATTATTTCTACAATATATAAAAAAACTTCACACAACATGAATACAGGATTGTAGTATTTGGTAAAAGTATATTTACGGGTAACCCTCGGCGATTTTTCGGCGTTACACAAAGACAAAATAACAAGTCAAAGAATTGCACAAACTCAGTATCCATGTGCACGCTGACCTATTTTCCCTTCAAAAAACATCACAGAATTGCACAAACTATCCATGTACATGTTGAGCTATTTTCACTTAAAAAAAAAAAAAAAAAAAAAAAAAATCAGTGAATTGCACAAACTTGGCATTGCGCACTTCCTTGACTTGGCGATAAATGAAACAACAACTTCGCAATAATACAAAGAGTAACCTTCAGTCTACTCTAACCTAATATTTTTATGTGAGGCTAGTATAATAAAACTTGTTTTTTAAATGCAATTGCAGAAGCCAATTCCATCCAAACACTTCATATATGTGCATACAAACAAGACTAGTCCACTTTTGGCATCAGAAGGTTACACATATTTGTTAAATATACATAAATGGATTCAAGTGTTTATTAATAAAATCAACAAAAATAAGAGAGAACTCTGCCTAAGAGCATGATATATCCCAGTTTTTGACATTTCAGTATATATTTAAGGAGTAGAGAATCAGGCAGCATAAACACAAATTTACAATTTTCATCAATTCATATAAACAACGTTAATTTATGGAAGTATTCTTGCTGCATATAACAATACCTCAGATAAGCACAATTATACAAGAATACACCACAGATATGTTTTCAAGATGCAGAAATAGCAAGGCATACTATTTCATGTTTGCATGTAGCATGTTTCTAACGGATAAAATCAATTTCTAGACAGTTTACATGCATTAAATGTGAAATATCTTAGATGTAACCCTCATACATAAATACATGCAAAAATATATATGACAAATACAGCAACAATTCAAATTTTGCTAAGATACAGTAAGAAAACAATTTTGCATACACAGCGCAAATTATGCACCAAAAAATTTAAATTAAGTATGTCTCAAAGGCATTTTAAACATATAAAATTCCTACTGATACACATAACAGTGTGAACAACATTTAAAACACTTATCAACATTCTTGGCTGCCATATACGGCTGCCATGCCTCGTCATATTTCGGATAACATTAGCACACTTTACACATGAATGCATCACTGAAATACAATCTACAAGAAATCGCATTGAAAGTGCTTCACTGGAATTGAGCCTGAGACTTTGTGGACATTTCTAAACTTGTATCAAAAAAGCAGTGCGAATCATCACATCGATTTCTAGACTGTAAAATAAAGTGATATATTAAACTACTGATTTAGATGTAATTCATTTTCTTTCTTTACTGACTGCTCTCACTCTCCTACACTAATGTTTGATTGGCCATCGCGTTATTAAATTTGGACCACACTGATTTAGAACATGAATGCACAATAATCGACATATTTTGATATGAAATTTCAATACAACATGTATAAATATTCGGAGCAATTTTTTGAAACTCGCAACTCATGCTAGCACTCTTGCTACGATTCATTACGAATGAAACTAGATTCGAAAATAAACAAAACACAAAAACAGAAACAAGCAAACAAACAACAACAACAAAAAAAAAAAAAAAAAAAAAAAAAAAAAAAAAAAAAAAAACACTATTCGCAGAGCGTCAAGCCATCAAATATAATTTTTTTTTTTTAGTTTTGTTTCTAAATAACATTAAACTAAACAGTTTACACTATTATACACTTACTTGAGAGGTAAAAATAGATTGACTTTATACTGGGCGAAGTTTATTTACTTTTCTATTTGAGTTCATTTGGGTAAAAGTTTTGTCGTTTTCGAATTTTACCAAATTATTCATCAACATTTTTGGTGTAAGTAATGAAATGCTTTCTAATCGCTCAAATAAGCTTAAATCACACTCGCAGGTATCAGAATGAGGGATAGCAAGCCAACTTAACTGTACAGAAGAGAGTTTGTGGAGTAGCATTAATGAATTATTGTGCCTGAGAAAATCAGCTTCATGTTTCTCAATCAGTTCATTCAACACTTTCCAAGTACAACTAACAGCTAGCACTGAAAATTCTGACGGAAAAATTAATTTGCCACGATCTAAACATTTTATTAGTTCAAATGGACCTTCTATGTCCATAGTTTTATCCAATTGCAACCAAGCAATGCATGTAAAACACTTTTTTTTAACCAACTCTTTACGCACTACAAAACCTGATATATATGTTAAGACAGGTAAAACATCACTTGGAACACATTCAATTGAAAGGGAATCATTTAATACATCATCGTATAAATTTATATCAACAGTCTTACAACTTCTCTTTTCAAATGCAGTCAAAGTTTTTAGTGGAACATTCAAATTTTTCGCCGATACAATTACACAACTCTTGAAATGTAACTTTCTTTCACTTTCTAAAACTTGAACAAAACTTATATAGTAATTTGATCCAGATAATTGACGATATGCTCCAAATCTCGATTCTAAATCATCCGTTTGAAATTTTCCAAGTAATATATAATCCATTTGTATTTTTGAAAAAGGTAAGGAATTAGCTGGACCATTGCCTCATTTGCTATAATTAATGACTGAAAAGTCTGCGGTGATAAACCATTGGTTGAATGAACAGACAGCTTCCAATTTTTCAGCCACAAAGTCATATCTTTCAAAAAATTTAATTGCATAACACTATCAACTCTAATTGGTTCTCCATATATATCATTTAAATGTATGCCTTCATACGGACTGCGTACATTCATTATTTTCCACCAAGTTGCAATTGTTTCAATAAAACTGCAAGTTCCTTCAATATCTGTGAATACTGCTGGGTAATGTTTAGATATACATTTAAGAGCTGCAATATTTTTTTCATTTAACAATTTAAGAGCCAAATTAACATTTTGTTTCTGTATGCTGGATGGGTAGAGTACTTTACGAGATAATAAATGGCTATATTTTGCAAGAGATTTCTGTTCCATCTGAAATAGCATCTCAAAGTTCTTAAGATGTCCTTCCTGAAAAACGGAATGATTTTTTTTGTGTCGGGAAAAGTTAATGTGCCATTATTTTTACTATTCAACCAATTGTTTCGAATACATTTTAAAATGTGCAGTGAATCAAATAATATAAAAAGCAGTCTTTCTGGATCAAAAGGATGAGAAATAACAGGCCGTAATAATTTATTTGGTGTTAGGAGCTCAAAAGCTTTACGATTAATTACATTATTGTCTGATATTAGACATATAACTTTAAATACAATTTGTTCCACTTCTTTAATTACTGTTAACAACATACTTTGCAATAAATCACTGGTTAAATTTATGACTGGTGCTGTGCATACTACGTCCTTATATGAAGAAAAAATTGAAGAAATCATGAAGACTTGTGCAGTTTTAGCAGTTTTTTTGTAGGATCAGAATCAGTGCTGCCATATATACGTCCAGACTTAAAATTTAATTGTGGCTCAATATAAATTTCATCTAACAGGAGGCTCACTAAAATTTCATGTTCTTTTAAGTACTTAAATTTTGTTTTTAAACAAGATATGCTTCCCTGGAGAGAACTGTTTGGCAATGAAAATTTTGAAATCAGCTTCTGCATGTTTCGAGGATGAGGCAGACAAAATGAGCCACATTTGTAGACTGCACAGTATGACGAGGCAGAATGCACATATAATGACGCTGCTAATACAATTTTCTCATTGCAATATCGTCTGTTATTTTTAGGTACTCGCAGAAGTTTTAGCTGGTCAATAATAAATTCAATTTTCTTTTCTTCTTCAAAGTTAATTAATTTTAAAATACCAATAACCAGGTTAAGTGCAGTGGGCTCAATTGGTTTCTGTACCTCTTGCTCTAGAAATAATAATAAAGATTCTAATATATTTATTGAATTAATATGCATAGTATTTTTTGGAAGCCTAGAATGTGCAACTTTGCATTTATTTACATACATATCAAATTTTAAGTTGGTATATACTTCAATATGGCCTAATATCATAGGAGTAACATTTACACTTATCAGAGAAATATATAATTTTTCAGAATTTTGCTGAACATGCCATTTACTTGGAAACTCTTTTTCATTTAATAATTTAAAATATGATAAAATACCAGAAACTTCTTTTATAGCTTGCTTTTCTTCATAATCCTTTTGATCTAATGAACTCTGCCTTGTAGCTAAATCGAAATTACTTTGTTCAACACTCACCAAACGACGAGACGGTTGACTATTCAAACTCAAATATTTTGGTAAATTGGGAAAAACACTTGGACTAGCACCATCTTTCAGTTTGGGAACTTTCCTAGGATATTGTTTTAATATACATTTACACGTACTTCATCCACACGAATAATGTCACATTCATGAAATGTTCGATGCACACAAATGGATTTTTCAATCCTGAAAAATCTGTGGGTATTTTCCGCAGCCCCTTTTTTTTCTTTTCATCATCTTTTGGTAGTGAAAACTATGTTTTATATTCTTTTTCTGTATCATAATTTGAACGACACCCAGCAACATTACACTTGTTTGGCATGACGAAGTCTCTGAAAAGAAGGAAATTAAATAAATAAATAAAATAACTTTAAAGAAAAAAACTTAGTTAAATTCTAAGCTTAACGGTTTATTTTTTATAGAAAATAACTGTTTAATACATTTTTTCTATGTTCGTATCGGTCTTAAAAAGGCCCTTTTAAAAAATAAAACTGTTTGTTTAAATAAATTGCTAAAGAACGGTTATTCCATATACAGAAACACGTACATACTGTTTGTTGACAATGCTTTAATGAGCAAGTCTTAGTTAATATATACCTTTATCTGCAAGCAGTTATGCTTTGTCCTTTCCGAATTCCAATAACTTAAATAATTTTAAATGTTTTAAAAATCAAAATGAAATAAAGAAAGGTTTACATACGGTTCAACATGAATACATTTACTGTTAACTGAAGGACATCATGTTTTACTCATCTTAACTATTTTATTTATTCCAATTAACATGAATTAAAAACTTATATAAAATGTACGCAGTATATAAACATAAAAAGAAAATTAAAAAGAATAAATTACTTACTAAAATGATATTTCAAGACGACGTAAATTTTCTTATTCCAACTGAACACAAGTTCAAATCATAAAACAGTACAATCATGTATAAAAAAAAGGTTATTAACCACACTAAGTTTATACGTTACGTTTAAGTTTGTTTAAAATGTTAATATTGAAACAGATTAAACAAATTCTAACTAAAAATATGTTTAATATAAATCACATAAACAGCAGCACAATACACGTACATAACGGAAGCTTGCCAGCCTTTCTCGATCACGTGACTTTTTCGCGCCGTGGCAGTACCTCCTACATGTATGTAGGAGGTACTGGCCGTGGCCTGTCTATCACGTAGGCCTCGCTGGATACTTACGTGAAAACGTGGTTTGCCAAAGCTAACTTTACTTTTAATCTATTTTCATCCATTAGATTTTTTAATTTTATTTTTCACTTGAAATTTGTTTTTATATTTTGTTTTCATAGATCTATATCATCACTATTATTCTTATTTTTCTTGATTTTTTAAAAGTACTTTCTAGTTTGAACTTTTCACTTTTCTATCTTCCTAGAATTAACTAACACTGTTTCATTAAGCTTATAATTACTTTTCATTTTTATTAAGCTTTCCTAGTTCTGACTTTTGCATAATAGCTTAGTTTTTTAAATTTCTAACATTAAATTTCATTAAACTGTTTCTGTGACTGTACTGACTTTTTTGATGTGGCTTCTTTGCATAAAAAACTGAAATATTTCTGTTTAATTACCGATATGCATTTAATTAATACAGGGACAGCTGCAGTCGAGTTTGCCAACGATGTTGGACTTCTTCCAAGAGAGGACGAACCACCACCTTGTCCCAAGAGCCAGGCACCGATGACAAGCAACAGAAAGAGTCCAAACTTGGATGAAGATGGGTCTGCATCACGAGAAATCGTGACCACTGTTCCTGTATCTGTTCCGGTATGATTAACCCCATTCAAACACTTTTTTTGAAGGTACGAAATTCCCTATTCGAGAGGCTTTAGTAATAATCGTGTACTTTGTATTAGATCACACTTTCAGCCATATAAATCAGCAGTTAAAACTGTGGCGGGAAAAACAAGGATTACCAGTCATTGCAAATGAGACTATTGTTGACTTCCTATCGTATTTTCAAGAAATCTGTGAAGTGTTTTCTTGTCATCATAGTAGAATATTAGGTGGTCCAGGAAAATCCATATTGGTTGATGAAACATTTTTTTACTCGTCGCAAGCACAATCGCGGACGAATAACCAAAAATGTGACACTTTTGGTTTTAGGCATTTACTGTCGGGAAGACAAAGAAGGTTTATTTTTCAACGTGAAAGGAAAAAGTAAAAGACATTTGTGGCCTTATATAAAACGTCATGTTTACCAAGACACTACATTCATTTATACAGATTCTGCTGCGGAATATAAAAGGATAGAAAATTTATTTCCGACAGCAACACATAAAACTATCAATCACAAGAAAGGTAAATATTTGTCTTTTTTTTTTAATTAGTGACATTTTTTTATCCTCAACATTCATTAATCCTTTATTTACAAGTGTATTTGTAGATCCCGATGGCATATAAGCAAAATGTACACTGCTAGGACAACAGCTTAAGTTTGGCCAATGACAATCCAGATAAGGGTCACCATTAACTCCGCCCACATGAGTGATGTCACATTTCTGACGTTTGTTTACATTCTGTTATTCGGCGTTACGAAGTGCGTTGTTTGAATGAAAAACATTTTTACTTTGCAACGTAAATTTGTTCTAGTGACACTATTTTTAAAATTTTCTTTAAAGTATTATTTCCTTACTGTTCCAGAAAGAATATAAATTTATGTCTCAAACATTACAAAATTTCTCACTATATGCGTGAGTGTGTATACACACGCATGCTCACATACATATATTTTCAATATATAATTAATCATATGTGAATTATATCTATCAATATGTGTGTGTTTTATGCATATAAATATGAATGAGTGTGTGTGTATGCGTGTATTCATTTTTCAGAATGTCAGATTTCCTACCAAATAGTCTACAAAGCTTTTTTCTCTTAATTTTTCCCATCTTCACATTCAGTTTTTTTAAATAATTAAGATTAATGTATTCATATTTAATATTTCTGCACGACTTGATTTATCAATTAAAAATGCATTTATTTAATTTTCGATAAAGTGAGATGTTAATTCCAGTAGTATATGATTTTTAATAGTAGAATAATTTTTCTAAAGAAGCTTTTGTTTGTTTTTATTTTTTAATTCCTTTATAAGAAAATTACTTAATAATATTAGAAATAATTAATCTGTTACTCCTTACACATGTCTGATATATGTTAACAGAAAAGTTTCATTCAATAGCTTTATAAATTTATTTTAAGCAGTATTTTAATTTAATAAGAACTACTGTTGATAAGTGAATTTCCATTGCTTTCTTTATACATTTAGTTTAAAATTCAGTTTTCAGTGCATGTAATTATTTTCCTTCATGGCCCTCGAGCCCAACAGCGCGAGCGGTAAAGTTGCTGAAAATTGGTAGTTCGGTCCGAGGTTTGAATCCCGTGAGTGGGCTGGCAGCATGGGCGTTTTCGTGGTTTTCCCCATGTGTAACATGTATACGAGCCAGTTTCCCTTAAAAAGTCCTCCACGAAGGCATCCCTCCCCTTTGGAAGTTAGCCTTCGAGGCTTTCCCGTAATTAAATAACCTAACCTTCATGGCCCTCCCCACACAGCCCAACAGCGGCTGAGTGGTAAAGTGACTGGAATGCTGATAGTTTGATCCGAGTTTGATTTCAGTTGGACAGGCTGGCTACATGAGCACTTACCTGGTTTTCCTATGCGTAACATGGATATGAGAGTTTTCCCTTAGAAAATCCTCCACAAAGACATCCCTCCCACATAGACCTTGTATGCTTTCCATAATCAAACAAACTAAACCAACCCTCCAAGAAAAACAGCTCCTCAAAAGAAATTCTTCATATCTGTCAAGCAAATGACATTCGTTAATGTAATAAACTGTAATCATACATACTAAATCAAACTTGGAAGTTGTTATTAATTATGCTTACAAAGTACTTAATACCATATTTTGTTGATTAATTTGCATTTTTAGAAATAGTTGAATAAATTTCTGACCTTTAATAAATACAGTGAACCCTCTCTACGATGACCACCAGCAGTTCTACATGATTTTAATTTTGTGTAAATCTTGTCATTTCAAAAAGAAGATGTTCAGTACCAGAATTTGTATATTGAGGAGAAGTAGTGTTTCAGAAGTGATCACAAAGAAAAAGTTTATTGTGTTAAAATGATAATCTGTTCCTAACTTTTTTCAGGGTTTGATTTGGTTCATGTGATTTATAGCAATTTATAGCTTGAGGGCTATCTGCCTAAGCAGAGGGATGCCTTCATGAAGGACTTTCTAAGGGAAACTGGCTTGTATACACATTACACATGGGGAAAACTATGAAAACATCCATGCAGCCAGCCTGTTCGCGGGATTCGAACCTCAGACCGAACTACCAGTGTTCAGCGACTTAACTGTTTGACGCTGGTGGGCCCCTTTTTTTGTAGGGAAGGAAGTGTAGGACATAACATATCTAAATAGTCCATGTTAAGATTTAATCTAGGAAATGAATAATGTTGAAGCTGAAATTAAATTTGGATATGTTGGAGTTCCAATTTATTAATTTGTTAGTATTGAAATTGAAGTTTCTTGTTTTGTCAAAAAGTAAAATTTTTTTGTAGTTAATGATTTGAAGATCTAGAAAGTCTATGCTATTTTGTGAATTATTAGTTTTATTAAGTTTAAGACAATTCGGATAAATGTCGGAGTTTTCAATTTTACCAAAATTATTAATTGTAATAAGGTCATCAATAAATCTGTAGGTGTGTTTGTAGTAATTTAACTCTTGTGGTTGTAGATTTTTTTGGAAGTTAAATTCTTTGACAAATAAAAAGATATTACAGATCGAGGTGCTGGAATGTAAGCCCATTGGCAATCCTCTGACTTGTTTAAAAAGTTGATTTTGAAACTTGATGTAGTTATGAAAAAGTGTGCATTTTAGGTAGGTTTTCCATTTGTCAAGAGTCATGATATTGAGTATATTAGGGAAAAGTTTTGGTAGATCAAGTAGACTGGTATAGATTTCTTCTAGAGGAAGTGAGGTATATAAGTTTTCAAAATCATAGCAGTTAATGTTTTGGATGTTAATGGTATGAATGGTATTAATGACAGGAGTGTTATTATGAATGATCCAGCAATAGTTATGATTAGTGTTACAATCATTGAAAATAAATTTACAGATTTTATTAAGTTGAATTGAAAAATAATAGTCTATATTTTTCTTGTAATTATTAGTTCCATTAGCTATAAATCTAAATTTTAATGGTGTTTTATGGAATTTGGGAATCGCATAAAGATTAGTAAATCTGTTGTAGTTTGCATTGAAAGTAATATTGAGTTTCTTATGAAAAGTTTTAATCCTGTTTATTATAGATGTTTCTGTAAGGTTGGCTGATTGATAAGTAGTTGCGTTGAGAAGTTCTTTATGAATAATCTCAGTGTAGAATTGTTTTCATATAATGCTAAAGTTATTAGTTGCTTTATCTATTTTTGTAATAGTAAAAAGCTGTTTTAATTTACTAATATCAGATGTAAGTTGCGACCAGTTCAGTGTACTTTTAAATTTGAGGTGACTGATTTCTGTGGATATGCGTTGAAGAATTTTAGCTTTCCATTTTAAGAAGGTATCTATGGGAAAATTCAGTTGATAGTTTGCTTTAACTATAAATTCGTTGATGTTGTTTTCGAAAGTCTTGTAACAGTAATTTGTAGTCATGTTTCTGACTGGTCTAAATTTTGTACCATAACTCATTAGTGTTTTTAGTTGATGGTTTTGTATGATATTCAGGTTGCCAGTAATTATGTGCTGGTGATGAGAATCTACGTAATTGCTGTAAATTGGTGTCTTACAATGTCATTCTGCAGTTTCATCTATTTCATGGTGGTTAGTAAGCAAGTTGCTTAAGGTCCTTTGATATTTAAATGCAATCATTGGTATAGTGTCAACTGCGGGGAAGTAGAGAAAATAAATATATGTTTTCTTCGCATGTTATGGAATATTCATCCTTGACTTAAGGGAACGTGAAGTTACACAGTTTTAAATTAAAGTTTACAGAAAAATGTATGATAGTCACAAGTTTGACAAAAGATCCTTTGCTCAAATGATAAAAGGCTTTGGGGAACATAGATGCTAATTAGAAATGTGTGCTAAATATGAGGCAATTGGCATCCACAAAATTGCAGTGTATTAATTTTAATACTGCTTTAGGTTCTTACATTATCCCTTTGACCGGCCAAGTAGCATGATTTAGTGATTTTTTTTGCCCTCGGTTTGGTTTGGTTTATTTAATTATGCAAAGCACTCGAGTGCTATCTGCTTAACAGGAGGGATGCTTGTATGGAAGACTTTCAAAGGGAAACTGGCTCTTAAACACATTACACTTGAGGAAAACCATGAAAGCACCCATGCATTCGGAAAAATTGGAACCCTGGGCTAAATATCTAGTATTCAGTGACTTTACCACTCAGGTGCTGGTGGTCTGGCCTCGGTTCTATTAAACTAAAATTCATCTATATTTATAAACGGCCTATCAAAAAAAATGCACACACTTTAATAATAAAAGAAAATTCGGCGAATCTCCGGATTATGGTAACTTGGTGAAAATTTGGCGACCATTTTGTTTTCACAAAGTAAATGCTTTTTTTTTTTTTTTTTAAACTCAACATTTTTTTTCCAACAATCTGCTAGCCGAATTACGCTTATGCTAGAACTTTTATGGAACAAAAGTGCTTAATCATGACGAAGATTAGGTGCGAAATTGGGAAAAAGTGCAGAATCGCTTGCCGCGTTTTTAAGAATTGCACATACACGGTATCCATGTACACGTCGACCTATTTTCACTTAAAAAAACATCCCAGAATTACACAAAAATGGCATTGCGCACACTCTTGACTTTATCCATGTACACTGCTAAAGTCCTAGCTAGTAACATTTATCACCTTACCAAAATGTCGCCAAACTACCTGTTACCATATTCCAAAGATTAGCCGAAAATTCTTATGCTTTAGTATTGAACTTAATTATAATTAAATCATACATATCAGAGGCTATGCTAGGTTTAATAAAAATATTTATGAATATGTACCTGTACAGTTACTTAGATTGCTCAGTCACAGCGGTAGCCATTAACAGCTAGAGTTATAGCACAATACTGAGCAGCTATTTGAACAATGTTTAGTCGATGTGTCTGAGGCGACTGCTGCACATTCTGCCATAATTTTTGGATGAAGTACCTCTAGCCTAACCGATTTCTTGTACTACACAACATCCCTCAGAGTCCTCCAAATCCATTTTGATTCACTGTCATGTATTACATATATGCGAGAGTACAAACATGTTAAGGAAATATCATACTACATATTATAAAGATAATTCAACTTAGAAACCAATATATAGATATCATCTATTAAAGTTTCTATGTATTTTTCTGACAGATCCTGTATGTGAAGTTGTACGTTTCATTAGTTTCACCTATTAATTAACTTAGGTATTTATTGTACGGAATATCTATGAAACTGAACTGATAAATTTTCATATCTGTTCATTTGTTTGCTTTTCATATATTTTTTAATAGTTTTATCTTTTATGTTGCTTTACATGACGTCAATTTAAACATAAGAAAGCAGAGAAGAAAAGAAATTCACACTGAATCTAAATTTAAAATTAGTCTGAAGATTACTGATGTAAAATAAATAGTGTCTAATTTATCAAAATTACATAAGAGGGCAAATAAATAATTAGCATATTCAGATATTTATTATAAGCAAAAATTTTATATTCTTAACAGTAAAAATACACATATTACAATGCAATTAATTTATTACTTGCAACCACCTCAGTAGAACTCGTCAAATTTTTAAAATGTGCCAAACTCTAGCAACCATGCTCATAACAATCCTTTAATAGAACAATGTTGCCATTTTTGTATACATTCTTTGTGTTGTACTTCAAGTTTCAACATTTTTTATGAACAAATTGTGATATTTTTTGCCTTAATTTTAAAATATGCTCTTCGGAATTTATCAACAATGGAAAAAACTACAGTGGAAACTCTACAGGAATACAAAATTTCTAAAAGAAAGAAAAAGGAAATGCATTTGGTAGATAGCCGATGCTGCTGAAGTTTGTGTAATGCCGAGTCTCAGAAATTATTTAATTTTTTTTCCAAGCAAAAACAAACCGCTTGGGGAAAAGAATAGGACAAACCAATTACAGAAAGATTTGGAGATGAACGTGCTTTATTTCCTAATTTAATAATTAAAATTTATATTTCAAATTCTAAAGTATGTTTTCTTTTCATAATTTGATAATCTTAGCCAACTTATGATAGATATCAATAATTTGGGTATCTATTTAAGAAAAGTTGTGAAAACCATCAACTTGCACCCAATGAATAATTTTTACATTTTCATGTGTTAAATCCAAATTGAGCTAAGGTGGTTGTGTTAATCTGTAAGTATCATTAATTTTACAGACAATACACTGTATTCTTTTATATACTGTAATATTTAGTTTGTGCTGAAATTATGTAGTGGCAATAATTTTACTTAAGAGAGAAATTTTTCAATATTACAAGTTTACGTTTTGGTTAATTTTTTTATGTGATAAAAAGCAGCATGTTAAAAGTTGGAGTTCTTAAATTTTGTAATAGTACTAAGTATTATATTTTAAATTACTCGATGACTAATCCAGAAATAAATAATTTAATTCTGTATACTCGAAGAAAATCATTTCTGACTGGCATAAAAATCAGAATTTTGAAACAGTAGTAGAAAAATCATTAAAAATACTTAGTTTTAAAACTAGAATGCAATAAAAACAGGTTAGCATGAAATGTCTGAATAAAACATAACTTGTTATCATTATGTATATGTTACCGTGAAAGACCGAAATTGGAGAAGATCGAATATTGCACTACATTCTTGTACTTTCAGACCCTCACCGGTGTATGTCGACAATCACAGATATGCTCTGGCGTAGGTCAAAAAGAGAGGAGTATATGTACATGCTGTCATTGCAAAAGGAAGTGTTCCATAAATAAATGCAGTTGTAAAAGCAAGGACCTCTTGTGCGATTCAAAGGGTAATAATAGCTTATGTTGTTGCAATAAATAAGATTGGAATCACATAATTTATAAAGTTTTTAACTTCTATTATTTTCCTTTCTCATTTTGAATGTACTATGTGTTTTAAGTTCTTATTTTAAGTCTCAAGTGCATTTTTTCGAGACTGAATTACGGAAGAAAATATAATATTCTTATATGTTCAACATTCACCATTGGCACATGGTGAATGTCGTAAGTCAGAAATAAGAGTATTTGCAAAATATTTCGGACATACACCAAGCGACCATGTGAATGTTGACATTCACCGGTGAATGTCGACATTCTCCAGATTTCGGTGTTTCACCGTAACATATATACAGTCATTCTTATGTAAAATAAATGTTACACGATTTCTTAGACCCCTGCTTTTCAAACTTATCTATTAATCTGAGAATTTGATTATTTCAGTGTAGTAAATAAATAAGTTTTAATAAATGTGTTATAGACGTCAATATGTTTGTTTTTTGTAACATATACTTTGAACATTTTAATTAAATAATTTTTCAACAATAATGTGCGCATATATTTTACTTATGATGAAGAGAAATTAACATTTAAAAAAGGAAATATAGACTGAAAGTATTTTGTAAAAGAGGATATTGGAAAAGGAAATTATTGCAATTCATAGAACTTGTAAATGAATAAATGTAATAATTAGTATCATACTGTTCTTATTTATTAAGAATGGATATTAAATTATTGATAATAGAATGGACTTCTAAATGTGAAGCACTTATGCGAACAATAATACTAATTCATAACATTCTGATCTTGATTTCAGTACTTAATGTAAAGCATTATTGACAGCTTAGTGGAACTCAGATTAAATAGTTACAGTGCAATCTTAAGTCCAATGTATTTATTACAAGATAATGAAATTATAGTCTGGATTTTAATTCAAAACTCTTTTCACAATCTTTAAAAGCCCAATTATTACCGGTACTTTTCTGTTATCGGGACAGGATTCAGACATGTAATGTATGTATCCATGAGTGGTTTGGGTTTCATTTTAGTTTAGTATGGCAAAGTACACTAGGTCTATCTGCCTGTGGGAAGGGATGCCTTTGTGGAGGACTTTCTAGTATACACTTTACATATGGAGAAAACCACGAAAACGCGCATGAAGCCAAAGAATTTGCCTGGATTCGAATTCAGTGTTCAAAGATTTTACCACTCTGCCACTGGTGGGCCTATGCACGTGTGTATAAGTGTGTGTGCATGCACACACGTAACATGAATACATCCATCCATCCATCCAAAATCTGGTTCCGAAAATAAAATAGTACCTTTTAACCATATATCTTACAGTTTTAATTAATTTTATGTACTGTCATCAATAATACATCTTATTAGATACATCAATGCATCTTATTATCATTAATTTCTTACTAACAATTCAATTTCAATTGCCATGAGTTAATGCATGACTCGTACATATATAAGTTGTTTCAATATCAAGATCACAATATAAGTTACATAGCATATTTACAATAATTATTTATTACTCATACATGTAATGTATAAAATCAGGCAATAAATTGTAAAAAAATACTTTTAATGAAATTGGAAATAAATGAAAATATAATAATCTGCATGTCATTACAATTTTTAAATGCACAAACTTCACAGTTAAAAAATACATACTAATGTAAGAAAATCAATATTAAATGCTTTTTCTCAAAAGAAAAAAAAAATTGCCTGTTCAAGACATATTTTATCAAGTCCAACCATCAGTGGAAACCCAGGTAATCAGTCTTTAATACGACAAAATGTAAAATTTGAAATACAACTTTAAGTTATTTTTTTTAATCCATTCAGTTTTGGCTTATCTAAGTTTCACTGTATTTAACTAGATGTAAAGAACTGTAAACACACATTCACACAATTCACTTGAAGGTATGTTTCCAGGAAATAAAAGTATACTTATTGGAATCAATTCAACATTACACCTTAGAACACGTAATGATACCTCATTGTTAGGCATTTTCGATACTCTTGAAATAGCATAACATATCTTTCTAAATTCAGTTCTTGTTAAATTATGTTCAGCATTATTTAGCATTTGCAGATTTATAACTAAATTAGATTTCAGTAGGTCTATTACACTAATCACTTACAGTTATTCACTATTATTTTCCTTACATTTCAGAAAAACAATGAACTTCCTTTCTAAGAATGCATACTGAACAATGAAAATTCCAAATATTATATATGCTTTATCAGAACTATAATGTCAGTTAATAGTGATTTTTTTAAATTGAATTTGATTAATTCAAGCAATTCACTTGAAGGTATGTTTCCTGGAAATAAAAGTATACTTATTCAATTCAGCGTTACACCTTAGAACAGGTAATGATACCTCATTGTTAAGCATTTTCGATAGTCTTGAAATATCATTACTGGTAGTATATCTTACTAAATTTTGTTCAGCATCATTTAACATTTGCAGTTTTATAGCTAAATTAGATTTCAGTAGGTCTATTACACTAAGCACTTACAGTTATTCAGTATTATTTTCCTTACATTTCAGAAAAACAATGAACTTCCTTTCTACGATTCCAAATATGATATATGCTTTACCAGAACCATAATTTGTCAGTTAATAGTGATTTAATCTTCATAGATAAGCATATCCAACAGTCTCGAAATATCAGAGCTGGTAGCATATCTTAAATATATTCAGTTCTTATTAAATAACATGTTCATCATTTAACTTCAGTAGTTTCACAGTTAAATTATATTTCAATATGTTCATTAGAGTGGACACACTTTTTCATCTTTTATACTCTTTACATTCTAATAATGAAATGAAGTTTATTTCTAAGAAAGCATATTGAATCCTGTAAAGCATATTGCTTTCTTAATCAAAGCACAATTAATGTTGTAAATATTCAGATAGATATATGTGAAATGTATTTTAAGGATTTCTTGACACACACTATGTCAATTCGTTGCAATAGTTACTGGTGGCATTTTGATTCAAAATATTTACTGCATTAATTACTGACACAAAATAGCACTTGGATTCACTAACTTAACATTAACTTCACTTGGTTTAATTCTCGCAGGTACATTTTATATAGTAGATGATTTAAGTCATTATCACTTAAAAGTTTCTGATTATCAATATGCAGAATAATTAGTAAACCACACTTTACATGCATCTTCCAGCCATCAGTAACTTCTATCTGACTAGACCTAATTTTGTATTGGAACAGTAGAATAATCCTTAATATTCCGAAACAAACATTAAATCGGTTATATACAGATATATACGCATATATATATACACTTTTATTCCGAAAAACTAAATGTACATTCAAAAAACGCACTTCGTAACTCTGAACAGTAGAATGTAAACAAACGTCAGAAATATGACGTCACTCATGTGGGCGGAGTTAATGAAACCCTCATCTGAACTGTCATTGGCCAAATTCAAGCCGTTGTCCTAGCAGTGTACATTTTGCTTATATGCATCCCGATGACAAAAGAAATACAATTAATGATCTTGAGGGAGAAAACAAAATTTTTAAGAGGTCTATAAAGCGCAAGAGAATAGATAATATTTGCACGCAGTACATGGCTGTACATTATAACAGGTGGTTCCGCGTGACCCTTTTTGTTTATGATGGAGAAGGACTTGCTCAGTTTCTAGAGGATATTAAAGCTGTGTATCCAGGCCATGGAAAAGTCGGCCTTGAGCTTAAAACGTTGGAAGAACTAACACCTGAAAGCGAAGGTATTGAGCACCTGATGCCTCCAAAGAAATCTGCCCAACAAGATGATGATATACCATTCATTCAGGAAGAAGATGATAAATGGGGTAAAACCAACGAATATAACTTTATTTTTTACATAATTTATTTATTTACTTATATATATACATACAAAAATTGCATTTAAATATTAAACTACATACCATTATAATCTATGTGCTTATTTTTCAGGATAAGGGAGCATAGACTAAGTTCTACTCGTAAAATTGGAATAAATGAAAAGCATACAAGTAAATTGAATACTATAATTTGTGTAATAATGTTCCAGATGGTCCACAAATTTTATTTTAATACCTTTTTGTTTGTTACTGCATGAAATTGTTTTCATTTGCTTTTAGAATTCAACCAAAAACAGAGCCCAGAAAACGAAAGAATGGAAAATGTTGCATATATTTTACAGAAATAGGTAAATGTGTATTTCATTTATTCTCAACTTTTATTTTGATATGAGGGCTCTTCTTTATATATTTTGTTACTCCTTCATTAAAATAAACTTTCTCCCACAGCTGCAGATCCAAAATGTTATGAAATACTATGACAGAGGTAAGACGAAATTTTAATCATTCATAGCTTATATTTCAAATCAGTGCTTCACTTTATTCTAATACTACTCCTTCAGTAAAAGCAAGTGTATAAATTTATTGTTACTATTAGTATATGTTTAGCTACTTATTTTTCAGTAAAAGAAACTTTATTGCAAATTAGGTAATCTAAAAAATTAATAAAAGAAAACTATTTTTGACAGATATATTGACAAATATAGAGGTGAGTTGATTACTTTGAAGGTTTCCAGCCTACTTTTTACCAGAAAACATTTTATTGTTATGGATAATATTCCCTCTCTTTTAGCGTAAAGAATATTTATTGCAGAAATGAGGCTACTATGGAAAGGAATCAATCTTCAGTTAAAAATATATACAGGTGATATTGGTGTATTGCTCACATGAGGCGACCAAAAATGTCATTTGTATCATAACTTTAAACGCTTCCAGCCTGTTTGTTTGAATTATTGTATTTTCATACTATGTTTATTATTTTAATTATAATGTTTATTTACTATTTTAAATATAAGGATTCAATATTACATTATTAACTTCTTAAGCTCCCCACCTGTTTGTTTTAATTGTGTATTTTTGTACTATGTTCACTTATTATTTTCTAGTCAAATAAGTATATAGTTAAGATGAGATTAAAGCCAAACAGCAGAAAGAACTCTTTTTAGAAAAAGAAAGTGGGAAATCAGAAATTCTTTTTAAAACTTTTAATATAAGTGTGTATATATACATGCTAACTTATGTTTTCATTAGTGTAATACAAGGTATTGCTCTAGAAACTTCTACAAGGTATACAAGGTACATACGACAATACATACAAGGTATTGCTGACATGGGACGATCAAGAATGCCATTTAGTAACTTGCCTGCAAAACATTACTTGCCAAACCTAACACTCACTAACCACCACCTGTTCCATTTTCTGGACAGCTCCTCACAGCTGGATATAGATGGAGATTATTTTGAGACTATTTAGCATGAGATTTAGTATGATGCGTTGCATGTTTGCCTATTTATGACAATCATGAATAGCAAGACCTTGTTTAGTTATCTTGTACTATGAATATATGTATAATATGGAATGTGGTATGGATATTTTCTTTAGGAACTTCAAAAATTAGAGTTTGCTGCCACTTAGTCAAGGTAAGACGCAGATCGATAAATGAACTCAGGTGGAACACCCAGTGCCTGGGGGTATAGCCAGGTTTTTCTTTCAGGAAACACATCCGAGTTAACACAACTGATGGGCCCACACCTGAAAGCGAAGGAACTGAGCAACTGATGCCACCACAGAAATCTCGATACTCATGACATTTAAAACCTTGTTTTAGTTATCTTGTATTATAAATATGTATAATACGGATATTTTCTTTAGGAACTTCAAAAATTAGAATTTGCTGCCACTTAGTCAAGGAAAGACGCAGATCGATAAATGAACTCGAATGGAACACCCAGGGCCTGGGGGTATAGCCAGGTTTTTCTTTCAGAAAATACATCTGAGTTATTGCTATGCATAATTATTATTTAGTGCTAGAAAACGTATGATATTACAAGACTACAAAAGATTAATTTGCTCTACAAGAAACTGCAAATAATGAACTGCCAAGTAATATTGCTGAAAAATGCAAAATGTGGTGCTGAATGGAAAATATATGTGCACATTTAAAATTGGAGGATTATGGCTCATGGTGAAACCTCTTAAAAAACGCATCAGGATTCCTACTTCCTGGTCTTACACGTACTAGCTTAAAAATTTGGATTATTTTTAACTATTTTATTTAACTAGTATCGTTAATCACATTCTTTAGTGTTTCCAATTTTTTATCAAATTTAGATTTAATTAAAAGTTATCATAACCTGCACTTAAGTAATTTGAAAACAGATAGTGCCTATTTTTTTAAGGAAATTATATCATAATATCCAAATAAATATTTTTTATAAACAATTCATCTAAATCTTATATATAAAAACTCTAATTATAGTCAGTTCTAATAGTCAAATAGCAAAAGAAACGATTTTCCATTCCCCCCCTCCCCTTTCTTTTTTTAAGTGCGTGTCTCTAAGGTGATGTGAAAATGGAATCATTTCTAACATAAAAATGCAAAAATCCTAGTAAAAATTGTTCTTTTTCAGATCTAATGAACAGGCATCGATCTATTATAAGAGTGCAGTTAAGTGAAACAATATATTGGATACACTAACAAGAAATGGATCTATAACACTTTTTCTTGTGAAAAAATGAAATTTTTTAAGTGATTGGATATACAGTTTCTTGTGAAAAAGTTAAACTTTGAGAGCACCTGGATACACATTTTTTTTTAGAAAAAGTGAAACTTTCACACTCATGGGATACACATATATAAATTAAGAAGACAAAGATTATACAAGAAATGTCGTCTAGGGGGTAAGTACCTTCATTTTGCAATATATGTTTAAATTGACTAATTAAAAAAGAAAGATGAAATTCTTGCATATTGAAAAATAAGTTAACAAATATATGTTTAAATTGATTAATTAAAAAAGTAGAAATTCTTACATATTGAAAAATAAACTTGATTAATTAAAGAAAAATTTTAAATCCTAATATACTGAAAAATAAGTTTCTTAAAAAGAACTTAGCATATACGTAGCGTATTCGGAAACTAAGTAGTGTTTCATTCTAGCGCCGTCGCAGCGCTGTGGTAGGCGTCCCGCGCATGCGCACTAGTCTTTCTTGTTCACTGACTTTCAATTGTCGCCATTTTGGTTGCTCTATGTTGTGTTTTCAGTTTGCTGTGCACATTCAAAATGTTTAAGACAATTAGTTCTCCCGCTGACTGTGAGATTCGTGCCGTGATTAAATTTTTGAACGCGAGGAATGTTAAACCGGCCGAAATTTATCGTCAAGTGACAGAAGTTTACGGTGAATAAGCGATAAGTGATGGAATGGTGAGAAAGTGGGTAAGAATGTTTAATGCAGGTCGAACAAATGTCCACGCCGAGGCTCGGAGTGGTCGGCCTTCTGTTGTCACCGATGATTTGGTAAGGCAAGTTGATGAAGCAATTCATGAGAACAGACGCTTCACAATGACAACTCTTTCAGAGGCATTTCCACAAATTTCACATACTGTTTTGTTCGAAATTGTGTCTGACCGCTTGAATTATCGCAAACTGTGTTCCCGATGGGTTCCAAAAATGCTCACTGATGTTTACAAAACAAAGCGACTTGGTAATGCCCTGACATTTCTCACGCGGTACAGTGATGAGGGAGAAAACTTTTTAAACCAAATTGTGACAGGTGATGAAACTTGGGTGCGTCATTTCACACCAGAATCGAAACAACAATCGATGGAGTGGAGACACACTCATTCTCCGAAAAAACAAAAGTTCAAAGTGACAATGTCATCACAAAAAATCATGTGCACTGTCTTCTGGCGTTTTGCTTACTGAATTTTTTCCCAAAGGTGAAACCATTAATGCGGCACGATATTGTGAGACTTTAACAAAACTAAGGCGTGCCATTCAAAACAAACGATACAAACAAATTACAAATAGCTTAATAAATGTTACAATATTTTTCATTTCTCATCCATATGTATCAATGTTTAACTATCATACACTTACCTGCATACATGTGTAAAAAATATTATGAAATTTAGAGAAAATGGCATATAATTCCATTTTTAATTTAAATGCCAAATAATATAATGCCTAAATTACATGTAAGTTAATTTTTTAGGTTGGAAACTTCCTTATAGATGGATTGTTTACAGTTTCAGCATCAGTACTTATTTGCTCTACAGCCCTTCATGCAAAATATTTTACTCGTTAATTAAAATTTCTCGTTAAGTATACTAAAAAGTCTATAACTTTAGAATGAATTGAAATTATTAAGTTCTCATATCATGCTTAGCGATATAACATTAACTTTGTTAAACAACACTGAAGAAACAGCGATGAGTACCGTTAGAATGTCTTGAGATTTCTCGTTAAGTATACTTAAAAATCGATAAAATTTAGAATGAATTAAAATTACTCAGTTCTCATATCACGCTTAGTGATATAACATTAATTTTGTTTTACAAAACTGAAGAAATAGCGAATGTCATCTGTCAGAATGTCAACAGGAACAGGGGTAAGATAAATTTTTCCTTTTGGCAGTTCAGAATTGGTTTCTCTGCCCATTTCCCTCCGATCGGGAAAACAATTTCGGGCCGCCATCTTGGATTTCAAAATGCGCTTTTTTGGCGCATTTCTGAAATCCAAGATGGCGGCCAGAAAATCGCCAAATTCAGCCGAGAGCCGGGTATCCGAAATGAGCCGTACAAACCTACTTAAATATTAACTGCAAATAATTAACTAAATTGTTTATGATTTTAGATTGAATCATCAAGGACAAACCAAATTTAAATTGAAAAATAAAATTAAAATCAAGAAAAATTAAAAATCAATACCTCTAGAAAATAATTATTCACGTCTTAATTTATATTAAATACAAATAGGACAAAGCTAAAAGACTAGAAACTTTATTTACTAGAACAAAATATCTTCTATCTGGTAGAACTAAAACATGAAAAATGGTTGCCGTAAGAGAGTTTAGCTATGGCTATCTTTGGCAAACAACTACACTTTCTAAAGAAGTTGGCGTTTTATAACTTGGGTACAAAACGGCAGGGAAAAAGTATTTTTACTGAGAAATCTGTTTGGTGTAATAGCTGAGTTTCAACAATTGGCGAAAAATTTGCTCAAAACTTTGACTGCAAACTTATTTTGCCAACAAATAGCTGAATAAAACACAGTCTTTTTACTTGTGCCAGTGAAGAAAACCAAAGAAAATTTCTGATTGTGCCAATGAAAATGGCTAAGAAAGTTTAGCTACTGCTTTCTTTGGCGAAAAACTACACTTTCTAAATAATTTGAGGTTTTTAATCGTAGTTACAAAGCAAGAGGGAAAAGTTATGTGCTTCTGAGAATAAGGTTAAGGAATAAACAATAAAAGCAAAGCTGCAACAAAATAACGAAAATTGCTTTCAAAACTTGGTTATAATATTGTGGTGGGTGGGTTATGGCTCGGTAAATGTTCTTAGAAGACATGACTCCATATTGCTAAAGCACAACATTATTAACACAACTATTCATTAAAAGAGAAAAACTTTTACACAAAAATTTGAATATCCTTTGCACTCGAGTTAAGGGTAATGTGTGCGAGCAAAGCTGTATGTATAGTAGCTTGTATATAGTCTTGAAGCAGCTTTGGTGTGCGAAATCGCTGGTCGTGCTGGTGGTTATTACGAAAACAACATGAGGCCATCTCGCGGCGCGGCGCAGTCGAACATAAGACTGCCACAGAGTATTCTCCCAGTGACACATCCAGGACACAAAAGGAGTTGGTTGCAAAATTTCAGTTTAAGATATACACATTCGAATAAAAGTTATACTTTAAAATGTGCATGCAAAAAAAAAAAAAAAAAAAAAAAAACAAGGTCCAATCCAAGGTCAATACTTAATGAAGGGTTGACCAGCGGCAGAGAGGTAAAGCGTTTTCACACTGGTAGTTCGGTCCGAAGTTCGAATCCCGCTAATGCGCTGCCTGCATGGGTGTTTTCGTGGTTTTCTTCATGTGCACACGAGCCAGTTTCCTTTAGAAAGATAACTCATTAATTACACACTACTAATGAAGCATATCAGTTAAATAATGTGAATAATTATAGAAATATTATACAAGTGTAGACTAATTGGGTTGGTTGTTATAATAAATATGTGTCTAAATATGTGTCTTTGTGTGATTATGTGATTATTAATGAAGGGCTCGTCAGCGGCCGAGCGGTAAAGTTCCTGTGCGCTGGTAGTTCGGTTCGAAGTTCGAATCCCGCTAAAGCGCTGGCTGCATGGATGTTTTCGTGGTTTTCCTCATGTGTATACGAGCCAGTTTCCCTTAGAAAGATAACTCATTAATTACACATTACTAATGAATCATATTACTTAAATAATGTGAATAATTATAGAAATATTATATAATAATACATAATTAATTACATAATGATAGGCACGATCATCTCATTACACATATAAGCATTACACATTATACATACACACATGTATTATATGGGTGAAGACGGTGGCCATATTATAAAATAATCGCTTATCATAATAAATAATTAGTTACATTAATAAAATCATTAATTTTATACTAGTATTTATTTAATTATCCGCTCCGATGCAGTATTTAATTACATAATTATGTGTATACTTTTTATACTGGTATTTATTTAATTATCCGGTCTGATGAAATATTGCATTACTAATTACTAAAAATCATTAATTAGTTAAAATAATCACATAATTATGTGCTTTTATTTAAATTATTTCATGTGTATTTATTAAATTATTATTATTATTTAATATAATCAAATTTTATCTAGTATGATGTTTCGTTTGAGTTATGTCAAGGGGAACTTATATTACTTTGGCCTTGGTCATGTCCTGTGTTAATGTGAATTTGTGCAGTGTAACAGAATATTTGAAATTAAAACAAACATAACAGTATAAGAAAATATGTCGCCACTTTTAATTTAAATTGTTAAATGTTAATTGGAATCGATAAAACTTTATGATGCGTAAATACCGTTTGGCTTAGCAGTTCAGTGCAATTCGTAGCGCTATACTGATATTTAGGAAATACATTGTATAATTTCATTTAGCAGGAGACATTAAAAGATTTGCTTCTTCAGCAACGTCAACAAATAGCACTTAAGTCTTACCGTGTAGAATAATCTTGTTTGCCGCAATTTTCATGAACTAGCGGTTTATTTTGCAAAAAAAAGTGTTTTTAAAAGCGATATAAATGTAAAAGCTAATTATTTCTTCATAAAAAGGAACTCTTTGTTAACTAAATAACCTTCCTTTTATTTATTAACCACTTGCGCTAAAAAGACGTGCCATGCATGTCGAGATGCTTTTGTCTCAAACCGCGCGCAAAAATGACAATAACGTGGTGCACACGTCGCCTAACAACGAGATTGTTTATTTCTCGAGTTACAGCTCTAGATTGCACTCGCAGATGCGGAGCGGCGTAAATGAGACACTGTACCGCTTGTTATATTGTAGCACATGGCACCGCAACCGTGAAGTTTAGTCATAGCGCAAGTGGTTAATTGTTTGTTAAACAGATATTGTTTGGAATCAAAATTGTTCGTAGTCAGATTAATTTTTTACTTTCTAATTCTAGGCATTAATTTCTCTTCATTTTTGGTAAAAATTAGATAAAGTAATAAGATATTTTTAAAGCACGTATAACATCGTTTGTTTGATTTTGTCAATTGAAGTTATCATGCTTTTTTTTTATGCATTATTGGCTTGTTTCTTAACTTTTATATCTAATGAAAAGTGTTTATTGCTAAATGACTTCGATATTCATCTAATAACAAAAAATATTGCTAAACAGTTATCGACTGCACATCGAATTGTAACTTTTTTTCTAATACCATGTATATTAGCAGTATGTTTCTGAAGCTGCTTTTTATTTTTGTAATTTTTTCGCATTTATGGCAAATTATTCTATCGTCATCTATCGCTTCACCCGTTTTAGCGCTAAAACGGCCTCGTGCTCAAGCTTTTGGTGAGCAAAAATGCCGCGGAGAATTATGTTCGTCACTATATGACATCGCAAGTCGTGCCCATTAAGAGCTTGGAGTGGTGGCTGGGGCCAGTACCTCCTACATACAAAGCCACGGCACAGCTGACACTACGTCACTACAGTCGTCCTTATCTACAGACAGCATGGTTGCCACATGAAGCCACTTATCGCTGTTATTCCCTTAAGACGAGAGAAAATGAAACGTAGTCCCCCCCTTGCAGAAGGCTTACATCATTTGGTTTTAAATAAATAAATATGTATATCCGATTTGCCCTTCGTCAACTGCATTTCCTAATTTCAAATACGTATCTTGACTTTTCTTAAATAATTTTACACTTAAAATAATAGAACAGAAATTGATTTAACATGGTGGTGGTGGTGGTGGTAATAAAATACACGTTTAAGATCTGGCTGTTGTTGGTTTGTTTTTTGAATATATATTTTACTAAATATCCTCTTCCTTAATAAAAAGGCAACAATAAGGCATAATGACAAGTTAACAGTTGATTAAAACTAAAGATCCCTAATCCTAAATTTATTAATCATGTTTTATTTTTGCAATATCAGTTTTTAACAACATTTGCTATTTACACATATTTGTTTAGTAATTTTCCGGTTTTGATCTTGTTCACTTTACTGTAGGATTGAATTTCGTAACATATAATAAACCTGGAATATGATTTGAATACTATTTTTGAGCATATATTGGTATTTATTCAGTGTTAATTTTCAATATAGACGCAAAAAATTCCATACATTTAAGCTTTTTCAATTAGATTCCTATTTTTGAAGAATATGTAATTGCATCTTTCTCAATAACAAAAAAGGAAAATTGCAAAAATTCAACAAACTTTACACTTGTTTGGAATCCAAAATTCTCAAGTTTCATTCTTATCGTTTAATGTCTGTAACATCCCTTTTGTTTAATATGTACATATATAATTTTCTTGTAACTAGTAAATTTTTGTTCCTAAAAATCATTTAATTGTAACTTATCTAAGAATTTTTTAGCAAATGATAAATATGAAGTTGTATAACTGATATGCACTTACTGGAATTTTTTTTTATCAGGATAATCATAAGAAACTTTTAAAACATCTAAATAGATCAAATGCCCTGAATTTTTAGAATTGTAAGGAATGAGGAGTTTAGTGTTAAGGTAAGATTTAAAGTTTTCAGAATAATTTCAGATCTTTATTAAGAAAGTAGCACAACTAGGGTGCAAAACGCATTAAAAAAAAAGACTTATTTTTTACCTGAAATTTTTCTACCAGTACAATTATAACTAGAAATAATAGAAAATGACACCATGTATTATAGTGAGAAAAAGGGGAGTAAATGTTTATTTAGGCAACTTCATGCTACTTACTTTTTATTACAGCAAATCCTTTTGAGAAAAAATAACTTAGTAGTGTTACGAATTTGGTATTTAAAAAGCTAATGTTAGTTCAATTATAAATTAAATGGTTTTATTTCTCGCGCAGTGCAGCGCGTGACGAATATTAAAAGAAAGCTAAGCCGGAAAATTAAAACTACAAGAGCACGTGCATTTAACATTAAATAAATAAATATCTCCTTTTGATTAAGACACAATAACACGCCGAATAAATACTAAATCAGAAGTCAAACAACAAAAATCAGCGTTATATTTACCAAATTTTCACAGGACTAGTTTCGATGGTTTTACCGAACCACCATCTTCAGCTGCAAAACCGCAAAATTTTGCGGTTTTTTGCGGTTTTGCAGCTGAAGATGGTGGTTCGGTAAAACCATCGAAACTAGTCCTGTGAAAATTTGGTAAATATAACGCTGATTTTTGTTGTTTGACTTCTGATTTAGTATCTCCTTTTGATTTCCAGAAAGTACTAGAAAATTTTAGCACGTGATTTTAAAATCTTATAAGAGGAGGAAAACCTCTCAGTTCGTAGTAGTTGCTTAGTTTGTTGTTATTTAGAAAACTGCTCTTGTTGATTGTAGCGAATTCGCGGATTAGTTTTCTTTAGCTGTTTTGAATTAAGTTCTTTTGAACGGTTAAGTAGTTAAAAGATAACTACAGTGTGATATTGTAATACTGCACGAATACTTTAGGAAATTTAAGCGTACTTGTTGTTATAATAATAAATTTTTGTTCATTTTTCATCGAACTTGTTGTTATAATAATAAATTTTTGTTCATTTTTCATCGAACTTGTGCATTCATTTCGTAACGAACCCGTACGCACGCAACAATTTTTGGTGTCAGAAGTGGGATATTGAATGCCAATAACAAGAGCGATGGAAGAGCAATTAAGGCAGTAGTAGATAAAAAATATGGGTTCTGCTGCACGAGGTGTGAGGTGTGGGCGTGGTCAATGACATCACACAGAGGGCGGGGCCAAAGGCAACGTCATCACACTAGGAGGCGTGGTCACGAGTAGAGTCGAGGTGTTGGTAGACTGCTGGTTGAGTTGTAGACCTCCTGCTTTTCATTTAAAGTTAGTTTTTTAAAAATTGGCAACGGGAAATATTTTCTGCATCTTAATTTTGATGAAATGGCGATGCTGCCCTCTCTTGACGAAAAAGTGAATTATGTGTTTTAGAAATATATTTATAAGTCGTGTTAAATTATTCAATGCGCGACTCTGAAAACAATGTAAAAGAAACAAATATAAAAAAGACTTTCCTTTAATGATAGTTCATCATGTCATGAAAATGAAACTACAAGATAATTTGTTTTTATTACTCAATTTTATTCTGATACTTTTATCCTTTCTAGTTTTCCATGAAACTTTAACTTATTTCTTAGGTTTTTGGTTCATAATAACATATTCATTTACTGTCATATTTTTTTAATACTTAACGTTTCTAATTTGTAATATTTTATTTAATTTCCACATACTATTTTTTTTCATACCTTTCATAAATTTCAGCATACCCTGATTTTTAACTTATATGTTATATTTCACAAACGTTCCCGCACATGCTGTTTATTTGTTACACTACTTAATTTTAGATGCAATTTCACACTTTTTTTAACGTTATAATGTTCAATATATTCTGAATTTTAACTTCATTTACTTTTTTTAAACCATTCTAGTATTCTATACACACTTTAACTTAGGGTTTGAAATTCTATTTAAAAAGAAACGTTTATTTTTCGTGATCTTAGTTCTTTTACTAAATTTTCTACAGAATTTCTAATTTCTTTCACATGTTTAATATCTTCCTTACATTATCGAATATTTTTTTAAAACTTAAGTCTATAACTCTTAATTGCTTTTTTTACGTTCACGATTTCCCTTCTGTGTTTGTATTTCTTAATTCTAGTTTAACTTATTTATTATAATGTTTTTATTTCCGTCTCATCACTCGTAATTCCAACATTTTATCCCTTTTATTCATTTTGACGATATGAATTGTTTTCATTTACTCCATATTCAAACATTTCCTTTCAATTTTTAAAATACTTGTTTTATTCTCCGATCATAATAGATCATCTACAGGTTTTACTCAGAAATTTCCATTCACAACTTTACAGTTTAATACCATTTATATCTAAATGCATTTCTTTCTCATGTAGTTTTATGGTCTTCAAAGTTTCTAACATCATGTTTAGTTTTAAATCCCGATTACCTTTAAGTGTGTTGATAATTTTCATTTCTAATTTTACAACCACGTTCAGTGTTTCATCTACACATACCAAAATATTTCTTACATTTTCTGATATTTAGTCTATGTCATATTTCAGTACTTAAAATGAATTTACACTGCTCACACTATTATTTTTTTCATGTTTTAGAGACACTGACTATACTAATTTTACTATTTTTCCTGCACTAATTGCATCTATGTCAGCACTCATGATAAACTAGCAATTGTTTTACATCACATGCATAAAGAAATTCTTAAAACCAACTTTTTCAATATCGTACTCAAATTACAGTTTTCCAGATGGAAATTACCAGTATTCTTTGGTTTTACTCTGCTACATCTTTTTAAATTTTAACATCTTACTTTTAATTCTAACATACATCTTTTGAACAGTTTTTCTTTTAATGATAGCCTTACCTTATTTGTTCAAATTAATTCTTTAATTCACCTTCTTTACTACCTTTCAGTACCTTCATAATTCACTACGCAAATACAATGTCTTTCACTGACTTTCTGTTTAATAATACTACAAGTTTCCTTAATTGACAAAAAGCGAATTATTTATCAATTCAAAATAGAACTACTATATTTTTGTACAAACATTACCTTTATCCATTCAAGCCACCCCTTAACCTGTAACTGACGTAGCAACAGGAAAGGAGACTCTTATCATATGCTCTTTCGACATTTGAGGTTTCTAGAACTTCTTTGACAAGTATATCAATACCATCAGAAAATATATACTTAACACTTTTACCCAGTTTAAAGGCAACATACTGTTATAAGAATGGTTTTAGTTAAATTTATAACACAAATAAACACATTTTGTGCTAAATAGGCATAAACATTTAGATTCAGAATATTTCTTTTTAATCCGATGTAAGACTTGAATTTCATTCATGATACGGATTGTCTCTTGATTTTTTTTTCTTTTTTGTTTACCTTACACTAATAGAAAATTTTTATTTTACAAGTTCAGCTTTTAACGAAATAGAAATAAAAACTACGATACACCTGCTGTTTTTAAGGAAAGGCTGTTTTTAAGAAAAGGAACTTTGATATATTTCTGGAAATGTAAATGCTTTTAGAGTTTTCTTTCAATAACGTTGATTTTCATTACTTTACTAACTTCAATAATTCTGTTATTAGCTAATATGAATGAAAGATTGTCAAAAATGTGACACAGTATAACTCTTACGAACATACATACCTTTACCAGCATACAGATATTACCGATTGAAATGAAGAAAGATACAGATATTTTACTCCAATCTACATTAAATTAAAAAAAATATTTAAACTTTCATACATTCCAAAGAACAAACGAAAACTCAATAGATATTGTCATGTTTGTATATATGAGATAAAAGTTTTATGAATGATACTTAAAGTAATGCTTAGAACTTCATAAAAGTGAACATTCACTATGCTAATACACATATCATCAGTTATTTACATTAATCAATGTAATATTAATCATTACATGTACTATATGCATATATATTCAATGTTTAATTGTCTTACAATTGAATAATTAACTGTTGAGAGAAAGAGATTCATATCTTGCACTATTTAATTCACATGGAACAAATTTTCCCATCAACCACATTGAACCACATTTATTAAATTCGCCAAAGCTCTTTTATTTCTGCATTTTCACACTCACGACACATTTTAAATGTAACTATTGATTACCATTTCAAACACCGATATCATAACTCAGTGTAACACTACACCATAACTCATTTTTTTCCCTACTAACTACAATTTTATATATTCAAGAAGTACATCTAAGACATGATTATTTTCTATGTTCTAGAAAATCGATTCAATTGCGAAGATACTATCAAGACTTGCGATTTTAGAAGACTTGCATGTATTAACGATGTCAACGTTTCTTCGTTTTTGCAAGATTCGCATCAAACCATGTCGCATTCGAATGGGGTGTAAGAGATCACATTTTCTTTTAAACACTTGTAAACAATGGATGCAATTTATAAGAAGAGAAGCATCATGCTGTTTCAAAACATCATCATCAGCATATTTCTGTTTCTTTTGACACCGGCAAAATTAAAGGAAAAAAAAAAAAAGGTTCGTGAGATTTTCTTCAAATTCTGTTTTACTTGAAAAAATCTCCGAACATTCAATACGATGTAAAGATTCATATTGTTTTAAATTCTTATGCTCACTAAATATTTTTTATCATGATTTACTCTTAAAAGTAACTTTATAAGTTTTCATATCCTTTTTACATGAAAAGAACTTGCGATTATTCACTACAAAATTCTAAGACGAGAAGCTTCGCGACTTTTCAAACTATAAACTTAAATTTCTTAGGACATACACTACATCTGATGTTTCATTCATGAGATTTCAAATATCTCTTCAGATTACTCGTATTCAAGAAACCTCGCAAATATATCACATAAGTTCAGCGAATAATCGCTTCATAAACTCTTAAATCTTCAACACGAGTGAATCACTTGAAGCATATACTGCATTGTAAACATATAATACTAAAAAAAAATTGTTATAAAAAATAAAAATACATTCATTTCACCAAGAAGCTTTTCTATTTAAATACATTCATTTATTTCCAAAGAACAAGTTTCTGTATTATACATAAAATATACTTAGAATTTTCTTACATTAGTTAATATCAAATTAACAACAATATCCATTTACTGACATTTGATATACATGTTTGCTTTAAAATTAAAACTAAAATTTCAAAATATTTCTATTAAAAAAAAAGCATAAGGAAAAAAAAATAGTCATAACATCAACCAAAGACAGAAATTTAAATAGAATAGCTGTACTTATATTAGTGCATTTTTATAATCTTCATAACATTTCGATTCAAAAAACCTATCACAAAATAAATGAAAAATTTTTTTCTGCCTTAAAGAATCTCTTATATTTTTTAAATTAATACATAAAAATACATCTTCACCAATATATTTAATTCTATCATCAACACTTATTATAATGCAATCGTGTCTTGTTTGTGAAGGATGATTTACAATGCAACCTTCGCATTTAAATAGTTTTTTAATCACTGAATTTAATTCAGTTTTGATAGAGTTTATGAGTTCTTTAAAAAGTTCATCATCATCACTTACCACATCCGAACAATTGTTTTTACATTTGATTTGCAACGGTAAAATAATTTCAAAAATACTTTTATATAAAGTATTAGATACATCAGGAATAATTTCTTTCAATTTTTTTAAAATATCACAGTTTACTTTTAGGTATGTAGGTTTTAGTTTAAAAGAATTTTCATCTTGTTTAAAAACTTGTTGAAAAATACACTCACCTTCTTTGTTGAAAACTACCAACTCATTATTACAAATGATGCTGGCACTCGTATAGACAAGATTAAATTCATATATTTTTGAGGAAAATTCTTGCCATGTTGCAGGAGTTATAACAACACCGCGTGTAGTAGGGTATAATATTTTATTTTGTTCCACACATTCACGTAGATGAATGTTCATTCTGTTTTCAAACTGATTCATGGACACAAAATATCCCCAACCAAGAGTCCACTGTGCAATCAATTTCGAACTTTCTTTTTTCTGTTCTCGATTATTCGGCATGAAGATATTTTCAGGAACAGATTTCATATAGTGGGCAAACCAGTCATCCTCTGGAAGTTCATCCTCATTATCTTCCAAGCGTCGTTTTTTAATTTTCGAAATTTTTATGTTTCGGAATGTGATACTAATTCTAGGATCTTTAACGTCAGGTTGAGAGGGTATTCCGTGCATCCAAAATTGATTCGTTGGGGGTTTCATTACAAGGAGAGTTCCATGAGTTAAGTCCACGCTTCGAGATGTGAAATTTCGCCTGGTAAATACCATTTGACGTTTTGCACCTAAACTGATGATAGGTATATCACTTTCAGGTTCGAGACAAGTTTCATTGTCTTTATGCGTTGAAATTTTCGCCACTCTGTCAGGATAATAGTTCAATAAAGCAAAATTATATTTTTTGCCAGTTATCGTTTCAACATAATCTTTTACATTTAGAAGAGTTTGAGTCCATGGTTCTGCACAAATGCTCGTTCCAGAGAATTCGTAACTAAGTCCTTCATCACCAAAACCGAGTACTTTTCTTCGTGGAACATATTGAGTCCCATTAATTTCAAAACTAATATTTTTAAAATCATAATTTGATAGTTCATCTAGCAAAATATCAGCTTCATCTCGTGAATAAAATTCTTCGTATAATTCCACATTTAACTCTGTATCACATATATTCCTCATATCATAAATAAATAACTCTTTTTGATTTCGTGAAATACCAGAAAATTCTCTCGCATCTGAAAAGCTTATATAAGCGGCATGAAAACCCCTTAATTCATTATTTTAGTTAGTTGTTGTTTTAAGAGTTTGTTGAGAAAACTGCTTTTGTTGACTGTAGCGAATTCGCGGATTAGCTTTCTCTAGCTTTTTTTAAAATTAAGTTCTTTTGAACGTTTGAGTAGTTAAAAGGTAACTACTGTGAGATATTGTAATACTGTACGAATATCTGAGGAAATTGAAGCATTTTGTTTTATTTGTTGTGATAATAATAAATTTTGTTCATTTTTCATCGGACTTGTGCATTCAATTCATAACGAACCCGTACGCACGCAACAATTTTTGGTGTCAGAAGTGGGATATTGAATGCCAATCACAAGAGCGATGGAAGAACAGTTAAGGCAATTCGTGGCAGCCTTTGTTGTATTTAAAGTAGAGATGAAAGATACTGTTAAAGAAAAGATAAAATCCGTTAAAGAGGAAATGAAGTCTAGTCAGGAAAAGATGGAAGAATCCGTTAAAAGCGAGATGAAAGCTGTTAAAGGGGAAATGAAAGTAGGTCAAGAGGAAACGAAGAGAGAAATTACTTGCATAATAGAAACAAGTTCGAGGCTATGGAAGGAAGACTAGATACAGTTGAAGACAAAGTTGAAGAAATTCAAGGAAAGAGTTTTTGCCGTCCAACAACAAATTGAGGAAAGGGTTTCTGCTGCTGTTGCCAAAGTAGTTGACACTTTACAGAAGAGCATAGCGACAGAAGGAAGCAATTCTGAGGGAATTAAATTTTTACCGATGCCTGCTCGTCCCGTTCTGAAACTATCTACATATGATGGGAAGGCCTCCTGGCAAGTGTATAAGACACAATTTTCCGTCGTGGCGGATGCGAATGGATGGGATTCCCAAGCTAAGGCCTGTCATCTCGCCCCTTCTTTAAGAGCAGACGCAGTGGATATCCTTCAGACTCTTCCCGAAAACAAAAGATTAAATTTCGAAGCTCTGCCCGGCGCGTTGGAGCTGCGCTTTGGGGATAAGTGTTTAAAAGACCACAGCAGGCTTCAATTAAAATCTTGTCAACAGAAGCCTACCGAAACACTTCAGAAGCTCGCCACAGATGTTGAAAGGCTGTTCCTTTTCGGAGTACCAGACAGAAACAAGGGAAATCCTGTCCCTGCAATACTTTATCGACGGCATCCGGGATCCTGAAATACAGAAAGCTCTACGAATGGCGGATGTTAAAAATTTAAAAAAGCGCTCTAGTGTACGCCATGAAATTCGAGGCAGCCCAGTAAGCAACTCGTAGAGACCGCCACCCAATCAGAGCTTCTCAGGAGCCAAGGGATCAAGTCACTGTTCGTCTAGACGATATAACCAGACAAACTCAATGTCTTGAGAGAAGAAATACCAGGGAAAAGAAACCGACCGTAAAATGCTTGAACTATGGAGCTGAAGGACACATACGAACAAACTGCAGAACACCCCAGGTTACAGATGTTAAGACCATTCCTAGCAAGAAGGAGGGAAACTAATTAATGGCCATCTTGCGCGGCGGAGGTTGCCGGATAATGAAAAGCCCCAGTTGAAAGCGCTTCAGATTTCTGCAGTAAGTAGAGGCAGTAACGGACTTTTTATAATGGGACATATCAATGGAGTTCCTTGTAATGTGACAATATACACAGGAGCCAATGTTACCATCATTCGAAAAGATTTCAACAACTAAAAGGTAATCTCATCTGGACGCCGAAGGCCCATCAGCGACCGAGCGGTAACGTCGCTGAACACTGGTACTTCGGTCCGAGTTTCGAATCCCGCGAACGGGCTGGCTGCATGGGCGTTTTTGTGGTTTTCCCCATGTATAACGTGTATACGAGCCAGTTTCCCTTAGAAAGTTCTCCACGAAGGCATTCCTCCCATAGGCAAATAGCTCTCGAGGCTTTGCAATAATCACACACACAAATCTGGACGCCGCGCTGCGTTACCCTCCAGACCGTGTCCGGAGATAAAATCGACATTGATGGAAAATTAAACGTTAACATCACGTTTGGAAGTGCCGCCTACCATCACACGGCATATGTAGCAGAGATTACAAATCCTTGCATACTCGGATTGGACTTCACAAGGAAATACAATTTCTTCCTTAGACTTTAAATATAACGAATTGCATTCTACATCTGAAGACATAGCCCTATTCTGAATTAATGATGAAGGTGTGAAATCTATCCACAAAATCATAGCTCAAGACTATATCACAATACCCGACAGAACCGAGTTTTTACTTCCTGGATCCATAGCCTAAAATAGAAATTTCCGTTACAGTATCATAGAATATCCCAATAACTGTAATAGCCCGAAAGAAGTACTAGTAGCCTCAACACTCCTCGACCTATCGAGAACGTTTATCCCCGTGAGACTTGCCAATGTAACTGAAAAGGCTAGAGTTATTAAGAAAGGTGAAGTTGTTGCAGCATGTACTCCAGTAACCAGCGTTGAAAGAAAGAGTAACATCACAGAATCCGTGTCCTCAGAGAGCATTACATCGGAGTTATTGCAGAATGCGCAATTAAACGATGAAGAGAGGAATGCTGCCGATCGCGTCATTAAAGATCTTCAAGTTGTTTTCTCCCGCTCGTTTTCTGACGTGAGTCGAACCAATTTGAAGCGACATAGAATCTTAACTGGCAATCATCCACCAATCAAGCAACACCCAATACGTCTACAGATTGCTAAACAGGAAGAGGTACGGACATTTTAAAGGATATCGAAGAAAGCGATGTCATCGAGTCTTCAGCAAGTCCATGGGCATCTCCCATCGTCCTCGTCAGAATGAAAGATGGCTCAACAAGATTTTGCGTTCACTATTGCCGGTTGAATGAGATTGCGAAGAAAGACAGTTACCCTCTTCCTAGAATTGACGACATTCTAGACACTCTTTCTGGAAGCAAGTGGTTTTCAACACTTGATTTAAATAGTGGGTGTTAGCAGGTAAAAATACATCCTGATGACCGAGAAAAGGTGGCATTTACTACGGGACAAGGGCTTTGGCAATTCAAGGTGATGCCGTTTGGACTGTGTAATGCGCCGGCAACATTCGAACGCCTCCATGGAGACTGTTTTGAAAGGTCTTTCCTACGAAGCCTGTCTGATATACTTGGATGACATCATCATCGTCAGAAAGAACATCTAGAAAGATTTTAAGAACGTCTAGAAAATCTTAGAAAGGGGCTTCAGAAACTGAAAGAAGCCAATCTGAAGCTGAGTCCCGCTAAATGCAAATTGTTCAGAAAAGAAGTGACTTACCTGGGACATGTCATCTCTGCAGAAGGTGTGTGCACGGACCCTGAAAAGGTGTCAGCCGTTAAATCCTGGAAACGTCTCTAAAATGTCCATCAGTTGAGAAGCTTCCTAGGGCTTTGCACCTACTATAGGAGATTCGTGAAGGACTTTTCTTCCATCGCAAGACTCCTTCAGAAGCTGACAGAGAGCAAGCAAAGATTCTCGTGGACAAAGGAATGCGAGGATGTATTCAACAACTTAAAGGAAGCTTTAATATCTGCTCCAATCCTGACGTATCTTCAGCTCGACTGACCATTTATTCTCGACACGGACGCGAGCAATGAAAGTGTCGGTGCTGTTTTGTCCCAAGAAATAGACGGCCAAGAACGTGTAGTAGCTTACTGGAGCAAGTGCCTATCTAAACCGGAGAGGAATTACTGTCTTACTAGGAAAGGACTTACTAGGAAAGAGTTGCTCGCCATAGTCAAAGCCGTAGAACATTTCCATCATTATCTATACGGGAGAAAATTCCTCCTCCGCACGGACCATGCCTCATTGGTCTGGCTTTTAAATTTCAAGAATCCTGAGGGTCAAATAGCCAGGTGGATACAGAGACTCCAAGAATATGACATCACTATCCGTCATCGTAAAGGATCATCACACGGGAACGCCGACGCCCTGTCTAGACGACCTTGCCCAGAAAGCTGCCGATATTGTTCCAGGGTCGAAGCGAAATACGAGCTGCTGACTCCCGTCGCAAGACAAATTACAATATCAACATCGGCTGATCGAGAACCGTGGAGTGATGATGAAGTCAGGAAAGACCAGCTGGAAGATCGCGACATTAAACCCATAATTGATTTAATGGAGTCATCAAACAGAAAACCTACCTGGCAGGACATTTCTATCTGTAGTCCTACAACAAAACAATATTGGGCACTCTGGGATTCACTTCCCATTCGAAGCGGCGTCTTATACCGGAAATTCGAATCGGATGATGGAAAGACGTTCCGATGGCAGCTGATACTTCCCAGATCCCGGATTCCTGATGTCCTTAAAGAACTACATAACAGCCCAACAGGAGGTCATTTTGGAATAATGAAGACCTTGCAGAGAGTTCGTGAGCGCTTTTACTGGAATAATGCAAAGGATGACGTGCAAAAGTGGTGCCGATCTTGCGATGCCTGTGCAGGTCGGAAAGGACCGAGGAAACGCAGCCGAGGCAAGCTGCAACGTTACAACGTAGGTGCGCCGTTTGAACGTATCGCCTTTGACATCTTGGGACCTCTGCCACGAACTGCAGATGGCAACAAATACATACTCGTTGTCATTGATTACTTCACCAAGTGGCCTGAAGCGTATCCTATTCCTGATCAAGAGGCTGTCACAGTAGCTGAGGTTGTGATACAGCACTGGATTTCCAGGTTCGAAGGGCCTCTTTCAGTTACATTCAGATCAGGGAAGGAATTTTACTTCGGCAGTAATCAAAGAACTATGTAAACTACTCGGCATATTGACAAAACCCAAACGACGCCATTACATCCCCAGTCGGACGGCATGGTAGAGAGGTTCAATCGAACCATCCTTAATAACCTCTCATTAGTGGTTTTATTAATACCTTTTTATTAATTACCACATAGCCTTTTTATTAATTGAATTATTGTCGGTGACAACAGCAATAATTTTAAACCCAATATTTTCTAATCCCACTACAATTTTTTAAATATAAATATGCAAGTTATCTGCACTGTTTTCACTGGCAGAATATGTGCAACATCCTTATAAACAGATAACAGGCTACGAATCATGAAAACATATGCACTAGATGCAGCATTTTTACAATTATATGCCATTCCACACAAATTACCACCTTTTTAATCAAATGCTTGATTTAGGTAGATTTCATCAATCATTAAAATAACAGGCAGATCTTTTTCTGATAATTCTTGAAATTTAAATTTTATGTAACTTAGGAATTTTTGGTTGAATTATTCATTTATTGGATGTTTATTAAAATCTGAAAAAATTTTCTGTATGGTGCATGGATGTGGCATAACAATATTTTCCGAATTTCGAATAAAATTATGTGCGTGTGGTCAAATCGTGTGAAGTAAAGTAGAAAATATTAAAAAATCTGCTGAATACCTATATTGTTGTTTTTCAGAGTTAAAGTTTGATATTTGCTCAAGGAGAAAATATATTTCATTGCTTTTATGCGGAATTCTCTCTTTTAAGGTCGTCATCAATTAACTTACAATTTGTAAGTAATGTTGAATATTGTCTTCAGATGAAACATTAGAGACAAATAAGCCTACGCTCTCTAAAATACTTAAAAGGTCTTTAAGGTTATTAATTTTTAATGAGATTAGGTCTTGCTTGTCTCAGAAGAATTGTCTCAGAACATCATGTTGTTTGAAGTGAAGTTCACACAGCTTTCAATACAAAAAATAATAAATAAATAAACACGCATTAAAGTTTAAAAAAATTATAAAATGGTAAGCATTTTGCCATCCTTTTAAACACATGCATAGACCTTATAAGTCTAATCTAATCTAAGCGTATAATGTGTATGCTAAAGATTACCAACTTTAAAAAAAAAAAAAAAGAAAAAAGAAAAAAAAAAAAAAAGAAAAGAAAAGAAAAGGGGGAAAAAAAGAAAAGGAAAAAAAAAAAAAAAAAAAAGAAATCTGGAAGAATACAGATTTTAACGGTCACCCAAAAGGGTTTTATTTTATTTAACCATGGCAAAACACTCAAGGGCTATCTACCTAAGAGAAGGGATGCCTTCGTGGAGGACACTTTAAACGAATTTGGCTTGTATACATTTGGAAAAAACCCCGAACTGAATGACCAGTGTTCAGCAACTTTGCCGCTCAGCTGCTGGTGGACCCAAGCAAGAGTTTATCAGGGTTTTTTACACTCTCGCTGACCTCGCAGTCTTCCAGTCTGCTCTTGCACTCACTTCTACTAACATTTTTTTTTTTTTTTTTTTTTTTTTTTTTAGCCTTATTATTAAGCATAGTTTTCTTTACATTTGCACTACATACAGTTCAACAACACAACCACAAATTTTTTAAAAGCTTAACAGCAGGATATGTTTAGAATTCCCGATGTGGTTTTAAATGTTAGCATACATTTTTCTATTTTTTCACTCCTTTCTTATTCATCATATCAATGTTAAATTTTCTCTTCCTGTTTTTATTATAAACTTTATTAAATATCACGTTCTTTGCATTTAGGCCATATAAAATCAATTCAATAGTAAAATCAGAAAATATTTGATACTAAAAGATAAAAATCGTGTGTTGGAGATGAAAATATTTTATTTCAAACAGTGTTGCTACATGTAGATTTTTCGTTATTTAATTTCTTTAAAAATAATGCAAAGCGATATATTTGGTGGCAATAATTTGAAAAGGGATACAGCCATTTAATCCACTTTAAACGGCAAAATCCCAAAACAAAATTAAAAACCCTTTTGAGCTAAAAAGAGCATCGGGTGCTTTAGCAAAGTTTTGAAAGTGTAAACTTAGCACATGTTTGTTGTTTGTCATATGCCAAATGCACAGATCAAGTAACATATAATTGCTACATCCTAAATATTTTTCTCTTCAGTTATTTGAAGACAACACTTGGTTATTGAAGTACAATCAAAAAGTTGATAATACAGTTATGTAAAGAATATAATTAATCATCAATTTGATGGATAAAGCAATCCGCATTCACTCCTGGCATTCGGATATAAATTTACTGGCTCTTTTGCTGAACATTTTGAGAACTGACATGTTCACAATCAGAAGTACAAATTTACTTGTATACATATGTATGTTTATACTTAAGAACATAAAACATAAATCATTAAAAAAACATTGCTCCTTTTATTATTATTATTATTAAGAGAAGTATAAGCGCTAAAGTAATGAAATAAAAAAGAGAAAAACAAGAATTTGTATATTTAAGAGTTCACTTGCAGAAATCAAATGTTTTAGGCTATTATGTGATTTTTGAGTGAAAATTTCACAATCATGTGTCATGTGTTTGACAATATATTGCTGTGGGTTGCTTATTTTTAGATTGCTTACATTCCACATGATTTTCTTTACTTTTTCAAAATTTTTTAAATCTACATAATTTATTAATACAATAAAACATTTTTACATTCGGCTGCAACAACTACAAATAAATCAAACACCAGTAAGTGCTTTTAGATAAAAACTTAATGCCAGGAACAAGTTAGGCATTATTGGTATAAGAAACTCTATATTTGTGTATGGAACACTTTAATAAGCTAATCAGGATTTATGCTACCATGCACAGTGAAAACTAGTAAGCTACAATATGTGGCAATTTTACTTAGCAGGTTATTTTAACACCCAGTAACCTACACCAGAAATTAAAATAACTACGCTGAAACACTATTCAATTTATATGTTTGTTTTCTTTTACTTATAATTCTTAATTTTTTAACGGTTTTTTCAATTAGTAAAATTTAGAACATTGCATCATTAGTATTAATTTCCTGTTTACACGATCTATGAGCAAAATACATTCTCAAACGCTCCTAGAATATAATAGGGTATAGCATACATTCAACTGTAAAAAGAAAAAATATATAAAAGGTATAATGGGACTTAATCTAAATCAGAGCAATTAATAATATACCAAACAGTTAGATATTTAAATCTAAAACAACTTTAAATTAACGTCTTTAATATTGATACATTTTGTATGCTTATCTAATAAATCAAAATTATATGAACATTATAAGATAGGTGGATTTTGCATTAAATACTTATTGAGAAAAGGATTCATTTTATAATCACGTTAAAATTCAACATAAGCTCTGTATTACATAAATGAAAATTCCTGCAAGATTAAAGAATCACAGACCAATGTACAAGTTAAAAATCTGGATGGTCCTGGGGAAATATAAATTAATTAAAGAGTTCATTAATAATTTCCATTCATAATGTGTATTAAAGGAATTTCAGCCTATTAAATAAATACACAACCATGCTTGTATGGAAAGCAATGAAACGATAATATAAAAGTTCGTTTTATTTGCTTTGGTTGAATGCGATAGAATTTTAGTATGTTATTTTCCTTGCAGTCGGAATTTTTTGTTTAACATTTTCAAGTCACTTATGTTTCAATAGCATTAATTTTTCAGGAATTTTCTAATTTAAAAATGGAATGCATGTTTACCTTTGAATGTTTGGTAGGCTGGAATCCATCTTGTCGTTTGCAGTTCCAAATCCATTTCTTTTTTAGCTCTTCTTCCGCTGGAAAACTAAATACGGCCACCTTCGGGCCATTCTTGTAGTTTCCTTTGCATGTTGCAACACAGCATTTGTGTGGCATAGTAAAAAAAAATAAAACAATTCGCAAATGTAAAATATTCAACTACAGCGTACTACACTTTCAAACAACAGTCGGTTCACTACACTACCAGAGCACGAGGCAGGTGTTGACAAAGTGGAGAGACGACTTTCGTGACGTCAGAGTGTTCAAGAAACCCTAGAGCCTTGGCTTTGCATGTAGGAGGTACTGCCAGACCGGAAGCACTTGCGACATGAAGTTTTTCGCGAATGTTTCCGCTCTCGTGTTGTTAACACCACATAACCCTTGATCAAGGAAACGTCGATGCTTGTCAAAATTCATGATGTAACCCCCTCAAAATTGTTTATCACCCTTTTTCGACACAAAAAATTTACTAAATTAAGTCCTTCAGTGTTTTTACCTTTTTTCACTGTGGCAGTTACTCTTTTGTTAAATTTAACATTTAGCACTAAATTTTACCTCTTTGAGGAACCCTCTTTTTGGAGATAAAAATAATTCTTTGATGACGTGGGGATAAAAGCAATAAGCTTAAGTGCTTCGTAATAGAACCCTTCCTTGGTTGTATCATTCGTTGAGTGGTGTTCGACCCGGAGGCTTTTACCACTACACGTTATTCATTCACCTAAGGACCTGTAAAAGTTCGTAAATTTCTTAATAGAATTAACCTGTGCACTAAGAGTTAGTGCGGGTTCTCCAGGAGAAGTAGACTTGTGTGGCGCCATCTGTTGAAAGATTTTGAAGTAGCGCTGTTTTAATCATCATTTTCCGAGTTTTAGTTGCAGTTCGGTAAGTTTGAAGAAAGAAAATCTGAAAAGCGTGGCATTATCTTGGTCTTTTAGTTATCTTCTGAGAATTTGAGAGTTAATTCTACTATTCTACTATTTTGAAGGCTAATAACGTTTCTTCGGTGATACTGTTAGAATTTTTGATGCGATCAGCTATTTTCGTGATACTCTGAAGGAGTCTGAAAACCAGCGACGGCGCAAGGTTATCCGGCGCCCGCCTGCAAAATAGCTGAAGTCACGCCCCCCCTCCTTTAAAAAATTTTTGTATATGAAAAGGAAGTTTTGAAGAAAGCATTTGTTGATTTTTTAACAGGTTATCGAGAATAATATATTTTTTGGCATTTCATATTTACAAATTTTTCTATAATTTCTTTGCATCTATCTCTTGACAGATTTCATTTTCAATGTCAATGAAAGCTAGATTTATGAGTCTTTCCTGCGATATATTTGACCGTAAATATGTCTTGATCAATTTTAATTTGGAGAATGATGTTTCGCTACTAGCAAACACTAACAGAAATACTAAGTAGTGTTGTTCTCAGTATGATCTTCAAGTTCGGGAAGCATAAATTGTTTGATACAGTTAAGTTCAGAGTATCGAATAGGTCATTCATACTAAAAAAATATCTTTCGAAAGATGCTTTCGACTTATGCTGTAAAAATGTCTTTCGAAGCTACTATTTCGTCATAAAGGTCTTCTGCGTTAATATGTTTATTGTCATCCCACTGTGACAATTTTTCTAATTTACTGCATTTTATTTTCAAATTTGCATTATCGATTTCTGATAAATTACCCAGGAAACAAAAATTATCGCAGTGAATTTTCATTGCATCAAATCTTTCATTTAATGATGTCCAAGCAATATCCAAAATTCTAAAAAAGACATTTGCCGTAAACTTCTCTTCTGGAGATAGAGGGGATTTGTCAGCATGTTCGTAATCGAAGTGACCTTTTCTTTTTCCTTCGTCGGACGTTTTCAATAGTTTTAAATTGCGGCTCTCCATCCACTTCTTCATTAAGTTCTTTGGCTTTCTCAAGAATACTTTTGTAATTGATGTCACTTCTATATTCTTCAATGAATGGTTTTAAGTTACTTATTGCCTTTAAGGCTAGTGTAACACTCAAACCCTTTTCTTAAAGTTCCAGTTGCGTAGCTAGCATAACTGGCTCCCGGGGCACGATACCTTTCTGACGCCCCCCCCCGAAAAACATATAGTAATGTAATATATAGAATATACTCGTAATAAGAATATAAGATAAAATTAACAGATTACAGTATCTAGCTTAAAATATTCTATAATATATTACGAATAGTCACTGCAAGTACTCGTCTACAAAATACCGTACTGTTTTTCGAGATATATAGAGACACGGGCTCAGGCTAGGCTTTAAATTTGAGACAAAAGAATCTTGTTAAAAAGCCAAGATTGGAATCGGATTCGGAAATCTGTCAGTCAGTAGAAAAATCGGACATACGGTCATCTAGAATAAGTTAAAGATGTTATTTATTTTACATACTTATTTAATTTTGCAAAAAAACGTACAATTTTCGAACAATTTAAAAGTTAATATATATATATGGTCGCTATATTTATGAATAATATTATATTATAATGAATGAATACAATTAATTACTACTGTATATATTTTTCTTGCCTTGGATGAAGCAAATTTGTCAAGTACTTCATCAAAGTCGATCATTTCAAATTTTTCTACACTTAAAAATGCTAGGTCACTTAGGCGATCTTGTCCCATCGTTGATCGTAGATGCGTCAAAATTAATTTTAATTTGCTGAACGAACGTTCACAGCTAGCAATTGATACTGAAATAGTAAGGAGTATTTGTAGAGCGACTATCAGGTTTGGAAAAACATCTTCTTCATAGCATATTATAAAGGTAAGAAGCTGTAATGGAGTTTTGAGTTCAATTTCTTTTCTACTGTGGAGTAACATCTTGCAATCACATATTTTGACATAGAGTTCTGTTCCATTAAAATCTGTATTTTAAAATTCATCCAAATTTTTACAATTCTTTTTAAGATCGTTATCAACATTACGCTTGTTTAATAAGTTTCAACGCCCAGTAAAAATCCAAATTTGGAGATAAAATCACTTAGTCGTGTAAATCACTTGTTTATTTCCTGCTGCAGACGATCAAGAACGCTCTTCATAACGCGAGAAATTTCACTTTCTGCGGAAAGGCCAACGTCTTTAGACAATTCTCGGGGCATTTTTCGGCGTCTTCTAACACGGATTCTTGTATTAATATCCCATTTTTCGCAAAGAGACTTAGCCTTTTCGATTGCCTCTTTACAGATCTCGTCTCGAATTTCTACAAGTACAGTCGCTAATGACTCAAGATCACGGAACGCTTTTCCAAAATTCATTTTGGGATCTTGTTATCAGGTTCAATGTTTCTTCTAACCTTCTTCGGAAACATACAATGACCTGACCAGAACAGAGAGCTTACTAAAGCTATGTTCACTAATTGTAGTAAGTAGACAGGATACAGACGAAGGGTATACAAAACCCTTTATTTTTTTTCTTTATATACAATGACTTCCGTACTTCGGAATACAATGACCCTCCACTCGGGGTCTAACTTAAAAGATATCAAAATAAAACTAAACTCTAATTTAACTTTAGAATAAGATTGGCCTTATAATAACAGGAAGCGTATGTAGCACAGAGACTGTGAACACTACAATACGTTTAATTTATCAAGAGGATTAAAACCTCTGGCCTGGAAGGCAAAGTAGCAACTGCGTAACTTCTAAGGTAAGCGGCCTGCTTCGAACTCACGGCTTCCTCTCTTCTGCTTGGCAAAAAGGCCACACTTAAATACTTGGCGTTCGCCAGACAACTTTGCATAAACTCCTTCACGCTTATAATTCTGGCCGGAAGTAGAAAATAAGAAGTGATAGTAAAGATTTAAAATAAAATAAACGTTAGTAAAACTTAAGATCCTTACATTGTAACCTAAGCTGCACATAATCAACTCCTCAAGATTTTATGCCAGAAATGGACTAAAATTATGAAACTAAAATTCAGCATATTTTGCAATAAAAGTTCAGCTTCACTTCTGGTGTCACTTGTGGTAGTACTTTCTTCTGCTAATTTTTCTAATAGTTCTACTAATTCTTCCAGTTCTCCAACAATAACGCTAACCGCTTCTGCTTTGGCGTCTATCGTGTTTCAGATTCACGTATAACAGTTTTCTTTAAAGCATTTTTTAATAATTCCCATCGTAATGTTGAATGTGAGAAAAAGAGATATATGTTTTCAATTATTCCAAAGCCGTGTTACAACGATTGGATCTGCAGTGACTCCTACTAAATTTAATGAGTGGCTATCACAATTAACAAATAATTCTTTATTAATTTTTTCTATAATTATTTGTTGAACGCCAGATATGCGACCTGATATCACGGCAGCATTATCATTACATTGTGATCTACAATTTCTTAATGAAATCTGATCGGAATTTAATTTTTCTAAAATTGTATTTTAAATTGAGGCTGCATCTTTAGCATGTATTTCAATAAATCCTAAAAAAGATTCTTTGATGGAAACTTTTCTGTTGGTAAAATCAATATCTACATACCTAAAAAGACTTGCGACATTTGTTCTCGATGAGTAATATCAGGAGTCGAATCAAATAAACGTCCGTAATATTTATTTCTCTTGATTTCGCTTATTAGTTGATTTCGAACTATGGATGCCAAAAGATGAATAAATTCATTTTGGATTTGTGGTGATAGGTATGAGACAGTTCTTGGCGTTTCTATGACATTTTTTAGATTAGCTAGCACTGGATCAAACTGAGCTACAAGTTTAAGTAAAGATAATAAGTTTCCGACATTTGTACCGTCTTGAAACGCTAGATTTTCAACATGACCATGTAGAGGAAGAATTTGTATTATAAGATATTTCAAAGAAGCTAATATTTGTTGCAATATATTTCGCCACCGTTCTTTTTCAGACTGTACATTTCCTTCTAATGATCATCGATTCCCGTTTTATTAATTAATCTTCTTTCCACGTTGTAAACGATTTTCGATGAATTTGACTTCTTTCATGGCTAATCAATTCATCTTTTTTCCTCCATTTATTTGTTGCAAAGTGTAGGTGCCAAAATGTGATGAGACAAGTGTGAGCCGCTAAATGTGATACCGCAATAACCCAAAAACGTTCAGATAGAAGTGTGTGATGTAAAAAATAAATAGAATTAAGTTAACTTACCCCCAAAGGATGACACTTCAAATGATGTGAATTACGAGAATTTATTGTATCTTGACATCGTGAAAATGCAAAATAAAATTATCATAAATCAAGAAATATAACCAGACATAAGGCAATATACCACGTGCTACCAATTTTGAGTCCTAACATTTGTGCACAAACGCGTTGAAGATCCAATCTAATAAATCTCAGTTCGTCTTCGTTGCAGAAAGTTACAAGATACCAGAATTGAAATTTTGTAGGCAAGGAAAGCCACTTCGATGATTATTTCAATATATTTTTGTTGGAACATGTGTCCAACTCAAGATGCGACACGTGCACGGAAATTCCTCTCAAGTTGTCAAGCACCATTCATCTACCGCAGAAGCCAACATCTAAATAAATTTGAATAATACTTCATTCGATCCTGTTATTTTTTTACAAAACTGCACTCTCTTGAAACTATGTGGAAGTGGTCATTAGAAAATGCACGAAAAGGTACTTATTGCAGACACGCATCATACCCGGTGAGGACGGTCAGAAGGCCGCCCTACACCTTCGGAGTCTCGCAGCAGAAGAGAGCCAAAACCGGTTGTCATCGTCAACCTCGCCGTGTCATTGAGCGGTCGCAGTGAAAACTTGAAGCTGAATAAATGTGGAGGCTTGCCTGCACATTATTAAAACCAGATGCTGTTGCGAAAGATGACTGTGTAGCGGAGTTTGATGTAACAAACAGTAAACACAAAAGCAGTACGCTGCATTAATTTTTGGTGAATATAATAACCAAGATCGGTTTATTTCAGTTCCTTTTTCATTACCCATTCGTCGAAAAAAAACCAAGATTTTGGCATTAGACGATTAGTTGATGATTCTGTTGCATTTAGACTGGATTCGTTTTGAAATATGTGGGATCCACGAATAATATTTTAATGGGTTACAGCCGAAAACATCGCGGCAAAAACATCGCGGACGAAAACGTCGCGGAGAAAACAACGCAAGGCGAAAACGTCGTGCTACAAAACATCGTGGGAGAAAACATCGCAAAGAGAAAACATCGCAGTTCTAAAACATCGTGGTACAAAACATCGTCGTCGAAAATAAAGCGGTTCAAAAACTTCGCAGTTTAAAAACATCGCCGTCGAAAATATCGTGGTAAAAAATAAAGTATCTACAAATCATCGCATTACGATAACATCACAGACATGCTTTTTTCAGGCTTTAATAACTGTAAATGGATATTCCCATAATGATTTGTGAGCGCAAGTGATGTAAGGAAGGATAATTTTAACTTTCGCATTTTTTTATTAACTAATAAATTTTTGCTGAAAAAATAAGAAGGAAACTTAAGCATAGAAAATTAAATGCAACTTAATAGATTATACTTTTTATGAAAAATTACCTGTAAAATCTTTATAAAAAATGATTTATTAATGGTCTTTGTTAGTTAACTATGTGGATTTAAAATTCTATTAAGTGCTATAAGTTGCATTAATTTTCTATGCTTAAGTTTCCTTCTTATTTTCTCAGCAAAAATTTAATATTTAATAAAAAATATGAAAGTAAAAATTATCCTTCTTTACATCTTGCGCTCACAAATCATTATGGGAATATCCATTTACAGTTATTAAAACCTGAAAAAAGCATGTCTGCGATGTTATCGTCATGCGATGATTTGTAGATACTTTATTTTTTACCACGATATTTTCGACGACGATGTTTTTAAACTGCGAAGTTTTTGGACTGCTTTATTTTCGACGACGATGTTTTGTACCACGATGTTTTAGAACTGCGATGTTTTCTCTTTGCGATGTTTTCTCCCACGATGTTTTGTAGCACGACGTTTTCGCCTTGCGTTGTTTTCTCCGCGACGTTCTCGTCCGCGATGTTTTTGCCGCGATGTTATCGGCGGACACCATTTTAATGCGAAGATGGTTCGGTATTAATGGACGATTATTAGAGAATTTGGAGAATTTTAAATAATCAACATCTTTGAACTCAAGAACGTCCGGAATTGCAGTGTGTGTTTCTGTTGCATTATCTGTACTTATTAGGTATGGACATGGATTTGGGACTCCTGATGTACTTGGGCCCCCAACTTCATCAATCTTTAGAGTATTTTATTTGTTGTGATGTGTTATCGCATAAACGTTTAGCAGCAATAGAAATACAATTTGAATCTGATTTTAGTTCTTCATCCTTCTTAACTTCTGGTTTTTCTTTTTGCGATTTGTTTATTAGATATAATTTCATACTTATTCTGGAGTTTTGAGCTTATTTTTCTTGCTCTAGTTTTCTTTTCCGATTCTGAGAACCGCTAAGTTTTTTCCCTTGGCATTGACATAGTCTAAATAAAAAATAATTTGTGACAGTTGCGGGAAAAGAAGTTATTAAACAAATAAAAAGACATTAAAGGCAATTACGTACAATTAAAAATGGAAAATCTCTGCAACTATTAGTGATAGGAAGGGCTGGATTTAAAGTTGATGAGGCCCTAAGCTATTTGAAAACTGGGGCCCTTTATAAGTTTGTTACACTATATTTTAAATTTTTTGGGGGGCCTAAATTATAGCTTTAGTAGCTTATACGTAAATCCTGCACTGGTGATAGGGAAATGGGAGTTGCATTTTTGTATAAAATTTGTAGGATTCTCCACTGTGTAATGCTAAGTTAACGCTGAAAGTGAATAATCTTAAGAACTGATAAGCGAATAATCGCTTGAGTTCGTGTGACAGGAAACAACAAAATAGAAGGGTAAAAGAAACCTTCAGGGACGCGAAATGCCCAAAAAGTATATTCATCATATTACAGAATTTTCTACAAAACAGGAAAAGCATAATTATTCATAACAGTAGAATAATTGAAAAGTACCAAGAAAGAGGTTGCCCTATAGGTTCTTGCCTAAGTGCGGATTTATGGAACTTAACTTTCAATTCCATTACTAACTACATATGGCCAACCCATTCAAAAGGAATGGCGTTTGCGGATGACGCTGCATTTATCATAGCAGGAAGAACCAGAAATCTCTTAGAGAAAAATACTAACGAAACATTATGTATCTTCCACTCCCTCTGTAAAAATCTGAAATTAACCATTAGCCAAGAGAGGTCTGAGGCCGTTATATTCCAAAGCCCTCCCAAAAGACTGCACGCCTGCCTAGATATGCTATAGAAGATAAGAAAATAAAAATTACTGATAACATCAAATTCCTTGGCCTAATCATTGACAAGAAATTAAATTGGATTGAGCTTTTAAAATTCATTAGAAATAAAACCTCCAAAATTGCAAACAACATCCGAAAATTGAAAGGATTAAATTGGGGATTAAGTTCATATATTCATAAAACTCTCTTTAATACAGTTATTGAAAAAATTGTGTTATATGGGGCAGAGATCTGGGTCCAACCCCTTACCAAAAGAAAGAAAACACAGCTGCAAGCAATACATTTACTATGCATTACAATGTGTTACTAAGCATTACAAGGTGCTACAGAAAAACTTCAAATGCAGCACTCTGTGTGTTGGCAGGAATAGCCCCCTGCATATAAGAGCTCAAAGGAACATACCAAAGGCACGATTTTAAGGCTGAAAAGGAACTGTTCCATAAAAGATAGAGACTTCGAATATTCCAGTTACGAATCTCCCTGTAACCCATACAGAAGGCACTCAGCAGTAAATCCAAAAATCAACTGTATTGCAAAAGATACACAAACTAGAGACGACTACCCATGCGCATACACAGATGGCTCCAAAATGGAAGAAAGAGTCGGATGTGCATGCATTATTTATATAAATTCTAAAGTTAAAATAATACGAAAAGCTAAACTTCGAAATGAAAACAGTATTTCCCAAGCTGAGTTATCAGTAATAAAAATGGCCCTAGAATATTGTACCGAAAACGAAATCGAAAAAATTCAAATATACACAGATAGTCTATCCACGATTCTAGCTATGAAAAATACTAAACATAATTCTCCGATCATTCAAGATATCTATATCTCCATCTCTGATCCCCGATATACATCCTACTATTTCATGGATTAAATCCAATGTGGGGATTTCTGGAAATGAAGAAGCAGATGAAGCGGCAAAATCTGCTATTACTGACACTGACGCAGAATTAAAAAATCCCTCTTGGCCCAAATCTCAGCTAAAACACCAACTTAAATGCTTACGGGAAGAAGAATGTAAAAATAGCAATAAGGGGAGAAGACTCTTCCAACTCATACATCATATCAATACAGACAGACTCAGTACGAATCACCTAATTAATTGGTTTATGACAGGACATGGCCCCTTCCCCAAGTATTTTTACAAACGAAATATAGCTCCTTCTGAGCAATGTATATGTGGGAAAAGGGGCGACCCCAACCATTATATCTTCAAATGTCCATTAACAAAAAATTATCACTTGATACTTCCTGAGACTAACATATATCAGTGCTTGCAAATAGCTTTAAAAACAACTAAGAAGAAAAATAGAACTCTCAGTTATATTCCTCGCTAGTAGAGGAGAAGAATTGTGCAATACAAGATAAGCAAAAAATAACACACTGGAACTTTCAAAAAATTTCAATTAGAATTAACAAAACTACCTACTTGACAAAATATTGAAGGACAAAATTAACAAAAGTACAGACTAGAATTAACATAAAGACTAGAGGACAATACAACACCTCTATGCATCCAATAAAATAAAAAAAAAGTCAAAAATATTCTGAAAAAAATTCATATACAAAATAATTTCTGCCTGACTCAGTATATACTCTCTTAGATATACAGGCAAAAAAGTGCTCTTTCTATTTATGTATATAAAAATGCTATATATATGTTTCTAAATGTATCGTTATATGTATGTCATTATGTCCCAATCTGTTATATATTTACCTTTATGTTATATATTTGCCTTTACGTTCTGTACTTATTATGTTCTATATTTACCGTTATCTATTCGAGTATGAAAGGCACCATATGTCACAACTATATTGTAATTACATGAAAAAATGTAAATATATCAAAATTCTTTCAAAAAATTATAATGCTCAAATAAAAAGATAGTGCAGTTGGACAATACCCACATTACCTATGGTTAAACATTGGGTGTCCGCTGCACTACAACCTGAACCTGTAGGTATTATAGTAAATGGGCCCAAGGAGGCTCCCTTGCGGGACGCCTGCCTTGATAGGCGTGCCTTGATAGGCGCCTGCCTTGATAGGGGTAGAGTGTGAGTTGTTTACACGAACGATAAAGTGCCTATCCTTAAGATAAAAGTAGGTGATGGCTGTGATGTACTCTGAGAAACCCAGAGTGATGATTTTGTACATGAGGCCCTAAAGCCAAACCCGATCAAAGGCTTTAGCTACATCGAGGAAGATGGCACCTGTAGTTTGTCGGTCCTGGAGTCCTTGTGATATCATCTCAGTGACTCTGTAGAGCTGGTGGACAGTAGAGTGCTTCTTACGAAACCCATGCTTCTGTGGAATGATGATGTTTAGCTCAATATAGGCAAGGGTTCTCTGTAGAATGATGTATTCAGCTACCTTCTTGAGCGAAGATAGGAGGCTGATGTGTCTGTAAGAAGCTGGCTTTGAAGGTGGCTTTCCAGGCTTTGGGACTGCGGTTATGATGGCTGTCTTCCATGGCGTAGGATAGTGGCCCAGGCGAAGCATGTCGTTGATAATAGCAACAAGTTTTAATAGCATGAGGATCCCCATACTTTTCATCATTTTGTTAGAAATTTTGTCCGGTCCAAGACTCTTGCTGACATGTAGTTTCTCGATGTAGCCGTAGACCTCTGATGGTTTGACAGGAGTAATGATGTTCGTGCGTACTTTGAGAGGAATTCTGTTAGTGTACTGTTAACCAAGCTTTCTGTTGAAGGGTGGGAGATGTTGTTTGTGCAGAACTGAGAAGCATAGTGATCAGCTAGTGACTCAGCTTTCTCAATTTCAGTGGTGGCAATTTGTTGTTGGCCATTTAAGGGCGGAATGTTGGTGTAGCATCTCTTTAATTTTGCAGTCTCCTTCCAGACGCAGCTTTTCTCCGCTGAAAAAGAAGAGAGATAGTTGGCCCAGTCGCGTTGTGCGTGTTGGTGTGTGAGAGCCCTGACCTGGTGGTTTAGTCGATTTAATACTGTCTTATCCGCAGGATATCTGTACTTTTGCCATTCCTAGCGGACAGCATTTCTTTTTTGGATAAGCTTTTTAAGTTCAGGCTCTGTGGCTTTTTTCTGCGAGAGACAGACGTGCTGTTGGCATCAAGAGCATTTATCAGATCAGTGGTGAAGCTGGTAACCGATGCGTCTAACTCATCACCTGTGTGTGCTGTTGGAATGTGTAGTGTGGTCTTGTTTAAGGCTTTGGCATATCCTGCCCAATTTGTAATAAAGGCCTTTTTGTGTGGTGTGCTACAGACAGAGGTCCCCACATTAATCATGACCGGGTTGTGGTCAGAGGATAACTCATTGAGAGTTTGGATGGATCTTGGGAGGCAGCCTTTGAGAAGGGAGAAATCCAAAACTTTGGCTGATCTGTCGTTCTATCGTGTTGGGATATCTGGAGCTGCAATAGTAATTCCTGCCTCATTGCCACAGCGGTAAATTACAGTACCTAGGTATGTGGAGTGATTGCAGTTCCAAGCGCGGTGTTGTGCGTTGAAATCTCCGCCTATTATTGTTTTTCCGTTGAGTTGGAATAGCGCTTCAAAGACACGCGCAATATTCGCTTGAGACCTTTTTTTGCTTGGGACATAGGCAGAGATAACTGTGAGTGGGTGTGATGTGAGTGGGGTGACTGTGATAGCTATGGCCACGACGGCTAAAAGCTGCGGCAGTGTTGTGAGGTGGTGGGTGATGGAGCGCTTAATGAGGATGATAAGTCCTCCTCCTGGATGTCTGATACCTGTACGCTCACGGTCATATCTGTTGAGGCAATAGTTTTCAATCTGAAAAGTAAATTGTAAACTAAGCTTGTGTTCTTGTAGGAGTAAAATATCAGGCGAATACTCATTTACAAAGATACGCAGTTCGTCTAGTCTGTGGAGTAACCCGTTAGCGTTCCATGTTACAATTACAAGATCATTATCCATAATTAAACATCATTAGCTAGCCCGTAAATTTTTTCAAGAATTATATGCAAAACTTGAATTTTGTCTAATATATTATCACATTTGCGAAGTTCGGGTAGCTTGCTTTTATAAATATAAATAATTTGGCTGATATTACATCCAAATATATTTCCAACTAATTTAATAACTTTGATTAATTCAAATATATCATTTGTGCTTTTTTTTTTTTTTTTTTTTTTTTTTGGGACAGAGTTTGGATTTACATAAGGTAAGTCTTGACTTTTAACATTTGCAGAAGTACTGGTACACTTATTAGCAGGAATATGAACAGCATTACTTTGTACATTTTGCTTAGTAGTGTTACCCGCATCCGCAGAGACATTGGTGGCAGAGGCATTGCTTGAGTTTGTTGAGGGTTTTATTGCTTGGGCATAACTAACTCCTGGCTTGACAATAGATGGTTTAATAGACTTTTTGTAGGTGGGGAACCTAGGGCACCCCTTGTAAGAAGCGACATGTGGACCAAGGCAATTTACACAGACTAGATTATCAATTCTGCCTGGTTTGTCACAATTACCAGTTTTATGAAAACCGGCACATTTGACGCACCTGGGTGCAACATGGCAATTTGGTGACGAGTGGTGCCACTTCTGGCAATTGTGACATTGTGGCACCTGGTTCTTAGAAACATATTTTTCTATAATGACATTAAAGTCCATGAGATGTTTAACTTTATAAATTTCATCAGTATTCTTATCTGGAAATATCTGTGCTTGAGAGAGAGGCATTAGTGCTTTAGTGCGATATCTAGTAAGTTGAACAACTTTGTTTTCATTGTAATTTAACTCGCGCAAAGCCTCTGTGATAGTGCTAATTTCAGCATCTATAGGTAGACATCTAATGAGGACTTACCTTGAATCTGTTTTTTATTCTTAGGATTAACTACATAATGCTCTGTGTTATTTAACAGGACGAATTCACTTAGTGCTCTATGATCATTGGGGGTGGAAGGTTCAACTTTTAGAAATTCCCCTGTTACGCGACCAAAGAACTTACATTCTGGTAGTTCGCTGGATAGGTCTTTAAGAAAGTCATAATATTTAGTGCCCACTTTGGGCCTGACCATAATAGGGGGTTGAGTGTCAAACTGCGGATGTGGGTTTCCTGTTTGGGGATTTAGTACATCACCAGCAGTAGTATCATTATTTGCATTATTATTTGACATATTTTTACATTTGGGGGGCAGCATTATTGTTAGGCAAATTTAAATCAGGGTCAGTAACATTATTAACAACATTTTCTATGCGAGCATTTACATGATCATAACATGCATCATTACACAGTATATTATTAGCCCCCTGCATATAAGAGCTCAAATGGAACATACCAAAGGCACGATTTTAAGGCTGAAAAGGAACTGTTCCATAAAAGATAGAGACTTCGAATATTCCAGTTACGAATCTCCCTGTAACCCATACAGAAGGCACCCAGCAGTAAATCCAAAAATCAACTGTATTGCAAAAGATACACAAACTAGAGACGACTACCCATGCGCATACACAGATGGCTCCAAAGTGGAAGAAAGAGTCGGATGTGCATGCATTATTTATATAAATTCTGAAGTTAAAATAATACGAAAAGCTAAACTTCGAAATGAAAACAGTATTTTCCAAGCTGAGTTATCAGTAATAAAAATGGCCCTAGAATATTGTACCGAAAACGAAATCGAAAAAATTCAAATATACACAGATAGTCTATCCACGATTCTAGCTATGAAACATACTAAACATAATTCTCCGATCATTCAAGATATCTATGATATCTCCATCTCTGATCCCCGATAAACATTCTACTATTTCATGGATTAAATCCAATGTGGGGATTTCTGGAAATGAAGAAGCAGATGAAGCGGCAAAATCTGCTATTACTGACACTGACGCAGAATTAAAAAATCCCCCTTGGCCCAAATCTCAGCTAAAACACCAACTTAAATGCTTACGGGAAGAAGAATGTAAAAATGGCAATAAGGGGAGAAGACTCTTCCAACTCATACCTCATATCAATACGGACAGACTCAGTACGAATCATCTAATTAATTGGTTTTTGACAGGACATGGCCCCTTCCCCAAGTATTTTTACAAACGAAATATAGCTCCTTCTGAGCAATGTATATGTGGGAAAAGGGGCGACCCCAACGATTACATCTTCAAATGTCCATTAACAAAAAATTATCACTTGATACTTCCTGAGACTAACATATATCAGTGCTTGCAAATAGCTTTAAAAATAAAACAACTAAGAAGAAAAATAGAACTCTCAGTTATATTCCTCGCTAGTAGAGGAGAAGAATTGTGCAATACAAGATAAGCAAAAAATAACACACTGGAACTTTCAAAAAATTTCAATTAGAATTGACAAAACTACCTACTTGACAAAATATTGAAGGACAAAATTGACAAAAGTACAGACTAGAATTAACATAAAGACTAGAGGACAATACAACACCTCTATGCATCCAATAAAATAAAAAAAAGTCAAAAATATTCTGAAAAAAAAATTCATATACAAAATAATTTCTGCCTGACTCAGTATATACTCTCTTAAATATAAAGGCAAAAAAGTGCTCTTTGTATTTATGTATATAATAATGCTACATATATGTTCCTAAATGTATCGTTATATGTATGTCATTATGCCCCAATATGTTATATATTTACCTTTATGTTATATATTTGCCTTTACGTTCTGTACTTATTACGTTCTATATTTACCGTTACGTATTCGAGTATGAAAGGCACCATATGTCAGAACTATATTGTAATCACATGAAAAAATGTAAATATGTCAAAATTCTTTCAAAAAATTATAATGTTCAAATAAAAAGATAGTGCAGTTGGACAATACCCACATTACCTATGGTTAAACATTGGGTGTCCGCTGCACTACAACCTGAACCTGTAGATATTATAGTAAATGGGCTCAAGGAGGCTCCCTTGCGGGACGCCTGTCTTGATAGCCCGTGGGGTAGAGTGTGAGTTGTTTACACGAACGATAAAGTGCCTATCCTTAAGATAAAAGTAGGTTATGGCTGTGATGTACTCTGGGAAACCCAGAGTGATGATTTTGTACATGAAGCCCTAAAGCCAAACCCGATCAAAGGCTTTAGCTACATCGAGCCCCAATATTATTATGCCCCAATATGTTATATATTTACCTTTATGTTATATATTTGCCTTTACGTTCTGTACTTATTATGTTCTATATTTACCGTTACGTATTCGAGTATGAAAGGCACCATATGTCACAACTATATTGTAATCACATGAAAAAATGTAAATATGTCAAAATTCTTTCAAAAAATTATAATGTTCAAATAAAAAGATAGTGCAGTTGGACAATACCCACATTACCTATGGTTAAACATTGGGTGTCCTCTGCACTACAACCTGAACCTGTAGATATTATAGTAAATGGGCCCAAAGAGGCTGCCTTGCGAGACGCCTGCCTTGATAGCCCGTGTGGGTAGAGTGTGAGTTGTTTACACGAACGATAATGTTCCTATCCTTAAGATAAAAGTAGGTGATGGCTGTGATGTACTGTGGAAAACCCAGAGTGATGATTTTGTACATGAAGCCCTAAAGCCAAACCCGATCAAAGGCTTTAGCTACATCGAGGAAGATGGCACCTGTAGTTTGTCGGTCCTGGGGTCCTTGTGATATCATCTCAGTGACTCTGTAGAGCTGGTGGACAGTAGAGTGCTTCTTACGAGACCCATGCTGCTGTGGAATGATGATGTTTAGCTCAATATAGGCAAGGGTTCTCTGTAGAATGATGTATTCAGCTACCTTCTTGAGCGAAGATAGGAGGCTGATGGGTCTGTAAGAAGCTGGCTTTGAAGGTGGCTTTCCAGGCTTTGGGACTGCGGTTATGATGGCTGTCTTCCATGGCGTAGGATAGTGGCCCAGGCGAAGCATGTCGTTGATAATAGCAACAAGTTTTAATAGCATGAGGATCCCCATACTTTTCATCATTTTGTTAGAAATTTTGTCCGGTCCAAGACTCTTGCTGACATGTAGTTTCTCGATGTAGCCGTAGACCTCTGATGGTTTGACAGGAGTAATGAAGTTCATGCGTGCTTTGAGAGGAATTTTGTTAGTTTACTGTTAACCAAGCTTTCTGTTGGAGGGTGGTAGATGTTGTTTGTGCAGAACTGAGAAGCATAGTGATCAGCTAGTGACTCAGCTTTCTCAATTTCAGTAGTCGCAATTTGTTGTTGGCCATTTAAGGGCGGAATGTTGGTGTAGCATCTCTTTAATTTTGCAGTCGCCTTCCAGACGCAGCTTTTCTCCGCTGAAAAGGAAGAGAGATAGTTGGCCCAGTCGCGTTGTGCGTGTTGGTGTGTGAGAGCCCTGACTTGGTGGTTTAGTCGATTTAATAGAGTCTTATCCGCAGGATATCTGTAGTTTTGCCATTCCTTGCGGGCAGCATTTTTTTCTTTTTGGGTGAGCATTTTTAAGTTCAGGCTCTGTGGCTTTATTCTGTGGGTGACAGACGTGCTGTTGGCATCAAGAGCATTTATCAGATCAGTGCTGAAGCTGGTAACCAATGCGTCTAACTCATCACCTGTGTGTGCTGATGGAATGTGTAGTGTGGTGTTGTTTAAGGCTTTGGTATTTCCTGCCCAGTTTGTAATAAAGGCCTTTTTGTGTGGTGTGCTACAGACAGAGGTCCCCACATTAATCATGACCGGGTTGTGGTCAGAGGATAACTCATTGAGAGTTTGGATGGATCTTCGGAGGCAGCCTTTGAGAAGGGAGAAATCCAAAACATTGGCTGATCTGTCGTTGTAGCGTGTTGGGGTATCTGGAGCTGCAATAGTAATTCCTGCCTCATTGCCACAGCGGTAAATTACAGTACCTAGGTATGTGGAGTGATTGCAGTTACATGCGCGGTGTTGTGCGTTGAAATCTCCGCCTATTATTGCTTTTCTGTTGAGTTGGAATAGCGCTTCAAAGTCACGCGCAATATTCGCTTGAGACCTTTTTTTTTGCTTGGGACATAGGCAGAGATAACTGTGAGTGGGTGTGATGTGAGTGGGGTGACTGTGATAGCTATGGCCTCGACGGCTAAAAGCTGTGGCAGTGGTTTGAGGTGGTGGGTGATGGAGCGCTTAATGAGGATGATAAATCCTCCTCCTGGATGTCTGATACCTGTACGCTCACGGTCATATCTGTTGAGGCAATAGTTTGCAATCTGAAAAGTAAATTGTAAGCTAAGCTTGTGTTCTTGTAGTAGTAATATATCAGGGCAATACTCATTTACAAAGATACGCAGTTCGTCTAGTCTGTGGAGTAACCCGTTAACGTTCCATGTTACAATTACAAGATCATTATCCACAATGAAACATTATTAGCTAGCCCGTAAATTTTTTCAAGAATCATATGCAAAACTTAAATTTTGTCTAATATATTATCACATTTGCGAAGTTCGGGTATACGAATACAATTCACTTACAATCACGCCGAATACAATTCACTTACAAGCAGTAAAAAGAACGCTCCTCAGAAAAGCAAAAAGTAAGTCGGATAATTTGCACAGAAATAAGCAGCAGTTTCGTCGGACATTTTGCTTTGTGTTTTTGCGCAGAAATCTCTCTCTCCCTCAGACAGTAAAACTTCGCGGTTATATGCCGCTCTTTCTCATTAGTATTCAGACGTGATTCTAAAACTACGTTCTGGCCGGAAGTGGTATGTTGAAGTTAAGGAGCGATAGGAAAGGAAGTTTAACTCAAAATTTAACTATTTATAAAATTACCATAATCCTTACAAGCTAGCCACTGCGGAAATTTGGGGCTCTAGACTTGAAATAGAAAATTCGGGAGCTTAGGTCAATTAATGTTTAAAAGGATTTATAAGTCTCTGGTATTAATAATCCCTTTGATTTTCCATTGTTATAAAGTATTTGAACTAAGAAATCTTTTGTAGGCTATTTCAACACTAGAATATATTGTATATGCTACATAAAATAACACTGTTCTTAAATTTCAATAATCAACTAGCATATAATAATAAAACGTTATAATGTGTAAAAGATAGTTTGGGTGAAGGTAGGCTTCCAACTGATGCAGAAACTGAATGTTAGCTAAGTACTAAATTCACATTATGATAATTATTTGTTAAACAATACTACAACTACTTTAACAGAATTCTAACTAATTATACTATAACAAGGATAGCTTGCAAACAAGCACAAATACTAATAAAGAGTTGCTGAGTATAACATAATATAAAGGTAAGATTATACAAAAGTCAATTAAATATGCCTAAGTGCATAATAATGAAGAAAAGTTACCGAAAGGGTATAATGCTATTGGAAATAGGGTCAGTTATCGTTATTGTCACGCTTACTAAACAAACATGGCTGACACTTTTAGCAACGAGATTGAGATTAATTGGAAAATAATATTTAAACCGCGCTACCCCTTGAAGAACGGTAGTTAGGACAGAAATAAAAGTAAGTTAGAGTACTAAATAAGCCCAGAGTGGCTGTCTTCATTAGAACAGAATTGAAGCACTGGTATTTTTAAACTGAAAGTCAACATTAACAATTTCCGGACTTGGAAAAGATTCCCATGCATTCTTCGGTATGTTTCATAAACACACTAACAGCAACACCACGTGATTTTCTGCGGTGGAGTATCCGCCGACGGTGCGGCTGAGAAAAAAACGGGCACGGAACTTTGACGGAACGTCGCTATCACATAACAATTTCAGACGCATTACACTGTTCACTGAATAATGGAATCTCCAAGTTAATGTTAAAAAGTAAAATGCATATCAAAGATTTCTATAGCTAATAGGGGGACCGAAAAGTAATGTCGCTTTCTTACATTAAATTCAAACGAATACATTTTTAACAAGTTTTTATTTTTAATCAATAATAAAATCACCCTCGTTATCAACAACCTTTTGCCATCTAATGAGTAGATTTTCAATCCCGGATCGATAAAAATCAATTGGTTTTTGAGTAAAATATCTCGAGAGGACACTTTGGACTTTATCCAAATTTTCGAATTTTTTTCCACTAAGAAAATGTTGCAGGGATCCGAATAAATGGAAATCCAATACTGTGATATCGGCCGAGTATGGTGGGTGAGTAAGCAGTACCTCCCACCCCAATTCATTAATTTTTTCCAGTGTTCGTCTTGCACAGTGCGGTCTTGCATTGTCGTGTTGCAGAATGACGCCTTTTGACAATTGATATTTTTAGATTAAAGATTGGTTCACTCCGTCCAGTTGTTCACAATAAAGGTCTGCATTAACAGTTTGTCCAGGTTTCAGCAATTCAAAATGAACACTTCCGCGAATACTTCATCAAACACCCAGAAGCACCTTTTCGGGATGTAAACCTTTTGTAATCCCTATTAAAACTGCCTTTTGAGTTTTGGATTATCATATAGGACTTATTTTTTTGTCTCCACTAATCAAACGATCAAAAAGCGGTTCTGTATGGTGCCGTTGAAGCAATACGTTGCATGTGATGGATAGGTTGGCTTTGTTCTTTTCGGACAGATTATGGGGGAGTCAAACACCTGCTTTGCTTATTTTTCCATTCTGCTTTAAATGTTCTTGGATGGTCGACCAAGGTTGGTTAAGAGTGTTTGACATGGATTTGCTTCCACTTCTGCCCTTAGCATGTTGTTGTCGACATGAGCAGAAACGACATTACTTTCCGGTCCCCCTATTATAATTTCAATTTCCGAATAAATAATAGTTTAAGGTCGAAGGGTTATAATATGAGACCGTACTGTTTGTTATCGTTTTAGAATAAAAAGCGGGAGCTATACATGCATTTCGTTTAAAAAAAAAAAATTCTCTATTTTAGAAGAATAAAGTATTAGAAAGAACGTTTTGTATACGGAGATATTTAATTGATGTACTGCAAGCATAAGCATTTATTACACATTTTATCAGACAAATCAAGAAAATAAATAATTAATAATATTAGAATAATAATTTTAATACATTTTCCAGAAATCGATCAAAATATAAACTGAAATTTTACGGAAAATCTTGTTTGGAGACAATTTGGCGCCCCTCTGCGAGCAGCGCCCGGGGCATCATACACCCCCTTGCCTCCCGTCACTACGCCACTGTTCAGTTCTTTGCTGAAGGATTAATTCTGTTGAGCTAATCATGCCAAAGTATCATGGAACAAATAAATTTATAATCCTTGATTTTGGCACACAGACTTCGTGCTCCATGTTGCATTTCTGAAAAGCATTCACCTTCGGATATTTCAAAAAAGAGCGTCATAGATTACTCCTAGTTGACATTTTAAGGGTTGAATGGCTTCAATTTTGCTTCCCCATCGAGTGTTTGAGAGGGGTTTTAAGGGTAAACAAGAAATATTTTTCAAAAGAATTGACCATCGCTTAGGAGAAGAAGAAAATGCATTGTATAATTTTTGAATTTGGAAAAAAAAAAAAAAAAAAAAAAACTGTATCTGCATTCACTTTTGCCGCATCGTTAATCATTATATTTTTTAAACTATGAGTGGAACAAGGAACATAAAATGAGCCAGGATTTATTTTTAAGTTATTATGTTGAAGATAATTTTTCTTCCCTTTCATATTTGCGCCGTTGTCATATCTCTGGCCTCTCATATCATCAAGGGGAATTTTCCACATTTTCAACATTTCCGTTACTGTCTCCGGTTAGTATTAGTGTTTAGGCAGTTACCTGTAAAATCATCAACTTTAATAAAGCCTAAAAAATGCTCCTTGATTTATGCTACTCCATCATTGCAGAGGACAAAACGTATGACGACATTCAGCTTTTCAGTTTTGTTACTATCAGGAGTGCAATCTAAAATTATAAAATAATACTTGGCTTTTCGAAGAGATTGTAACATTTTCTCTCTTATACTACTGCCAATAATTTGCAGCATTTCATTTTGACTCTCTTTGTTTAGATACTGCTGCTACCTTTAGGTCATAATACTCTTTCTATGTGAAATTCCATAACTGGGTCCAACTTTGAAAACAATTCCATTAATTTTAAGAAGTTTCCGTTGTATTTTTGGTACAGCTCATCAGATGAGCCTCGAAAGGCTAAATTCTGGCTGCCAAGATATTTTGTGATCTCAGTCAGTCTTTCTTATATATTTGACCAATGTTTTTGTTTCATTTTTATACATCTCGTGTTTGGGAATTAATTGTTTTATTTTTCAAATTTTTCTCAAGCTCTTTCCATTTTAAGAAATATTTTATATGTGCTCTACTAGTCTCATGCCTATGCAAGGCTTTAGATACATTTATCCAATCATTAAAACGTTTTACAAGGCTACTACTATCAATCGGTGAAAATATCTTGCAACAGAAGCAAAAAGCAGAATTTTTACGTATGGAATATAATAGCCATATACGGAGAACTAATTCTCCTTTTTCCATTTTTCTGTTGTAATATGTATCACTAAATTTAAGTTCATTATTACTTTTCAGATACATTAAACCTTTTGGTTTAATGTATTTTCGAATATTTTTGTTTAATGTATTTTTAATGTATTAAATGTACTTTCGGATATCTTTTGATTTTCAAAGGAAAGGTCTTGCGTCTGCCTGCTTCTGAAGGGCAGCATCTTTCTCAGCTTTGACCTTGTGATGGGTCAAACTTATATGCTTGCCAAAAGCTCTGTGTACAATTATCCCGAAACTTCTCTCTCCCCAAACACCAGCTAAGTCTTACCTCAATCCATTTGTACACCAGCATTACAGCACCGAAAACAAAACAGATGCCAGCTCACGGCGAATGTTAACCAGATAATAATGCCCTCGTAAATATCCCCCAGCACATTCAACAGCTTTATGTGAAGTTGCCGTTCCTCTGTACATATCTATCTTTTTGATGTCGCACTGTACTATTGCATAACCTTTTATAATTGAATTATTGTGAAATTCTAATTTTTGTTATTACTGTCCTCAATCTTGTAAATGCTTCCAATGAATTATTGTAATGTTATTTGTTTTAATATATCATCTGTCAACAAAAGCCAGATTTGTAAAAAGCATCACAGACAAAATCGCTGATGTTTGGACATGTAATTCACAGACAATATCTAAAAATGCACTCTCCACAATCAAGCTTCACTTCTCCAAAATTCTCATCAAGATGGAATCAACAGATGTTGTCGCGGAAGAGCGGCAACAAACGGTTCGATTTTCCCGATGGAGGAATACAACCTCTAAAGTCTTAGCAACAGATAGAACCATCCTCCTGTGGTATTTTGAAGTTCAATTTTCTATTTAAATACTATTCGTAGATTTTAAAGAAACAATCATTAAAAATACCCCTAAAATTAAATTCAACATCTGAAATGCCTTCTAGTTGAGCAGATTCAGATTTTCTCCAAGGAACGAGAGGGAGGGGGGACAATGCGTACCAGGCATGTAATTGGAAAATTTCAGGGGATGAAAGTGCAAAATGTTTTGCTAATATACAAAAAATATACGTTTACAAATGGCAGGAATTCTACTGTGTGTTGTAAACCCAAGCTTAAATGACCAATGTAGACAATTATGTTTTTAGCTGGAGTGAATTAATCAAATTTTGAAATTTCAACCATTACCGAGAAGGACAAGGTCTTGTCCTCAGAGGATCCGATGCAGCATTCCCCAGCAAGGTACGGCGTGAAGTCCAAGAAGCCAATTTAATATTAAAAATGTAATAAAGATTCTCAACTTCTCAACGTTTTACTAAAATAACTAAATATAAAACTTCAGTTCTTTACCTCGGGCTCCTCTGCCTGCATACCTAATGGGTAAGCTCCTTGAGCGGCTTTTTATATCCCTTTTGCCTTTCTGTACAAACACGTGCATGAACACACCAAGATACTTAATTGGGAGTCTAGCCATTAAATAAATTATATAAATGTTGAGAACTTGGACTTAGACCGATGCTACCCGCTTCCCCACGAAAGAAGAAAATAAATACTCTATTACGACTTTAAATTTTCCGTCCATGCAAATCTTACCCCCCTCTCCAACTCCCGTGAAAAAATGAAAAGTTGGCACCTGTGTTCATTCTTACATATGGGGCAATGACAAATTTGTCCCCATAGAAAGGGCTAATCAGTTCCCCTCCTTCTTACCCCCAGAAAAATTTTCTGGGAAAAAAAGCCGTATTTCAGTATCCATATTTTAAATAAAACCATAATAAAATTGATTAAATAAGGATAAATAGAAATTGTATTAAGCGAAATAAAATAAGTACGTACTCCATCAAATGGATTTTTCTTTTCCAATAGTAGAGAGTTATTGCACATCGAAAATTTTCATCGCCAACCACTCAATAAATACGAAGAAGGAATGTTTAGATGATATTATAACACGTGGCTTTCTAGCCACATGGAAAATGACCATTATATGGTACTAGGTGGTCAGAAGGGTTATTTTGAGTAGTGCACAATGTCTGCGGGTGTAGTCGGTGTATGGTATTACCTAGATTAAACTTGCTCACAGCTTGAATTTCCACGGCTTTCGGAACTCGAACTTCTTTGTGTGACAGTGACACTGTACCTAACGACTGATTAGATAGGTGGCAAGGTATTTATGTAGGTTAGAGAGGAAAGGTGAGGGGCGCAAATGCCCATGGTCCTTGTCCTGTGCCGCATTCAAGGTACACTTATTTTTCTTCCCCGGTAAGTGCACATTCTTTTGCATTAAAACCAAAAAAAGACCTCTGTTCGTCGGCTGGTCGGCGACCGCCTGCAAAGAAGGCCTTGCAGGCCCGCTTCCGCCGGACCTGCTAAAAATTTAGGATCCTGGAATACTTGAGTAACTTCTGAGGGGAATTCTTCTGGTTTAGTTTCTTGCTTTATTGCGGCACTGAAGTTTAATTTTGAAGCTTCTGGAATTTCTGATTTGGAATTTTCAAATGTGAGGCACAAGAAGCGAAGTAAAATTGTCACGTGACCATCAATACGCATCCTAAGAAGTTTTCCCTAAATTCTCATAAAGTCCCTCCCGTTACTCCGGTTTCTGCAGTAACCTAAACGTCAGCAGTACTTTGTTGGGGTCGGTAGCCGGGCTTGGCGGTCCACGAGTTGCCAGGGCCTGGTCGCCAAGAGCCGGTTATCCGAAAACTGCCGTTTGGTACAATTTTTCTATTGCGAAAGTTAATTTTCTCACTCACATTTTACATTTCGCAAAATTTGCTTGGATTGTATGGATTTAATTATTTGATTAATTAATTGAATAAAAACCTCCAACATACGAGAAAATGACCAATTTGACAAAGGAGGTTTGGTGATCAGGGTAGTCATCTTGTTAAACAGACACACAGGCCTTCATATCTTTGTGACAGCTATGAGATACAGGGAAGAGGTATTAGAGCACAATATTTGTTTTTAAAGGATGCAAGTGGTTCTTAGTTCCTTTTTATGGTTACTGGTCAATTGCATATGACATGGGGTGGCTGAACTTCAGGACAGTAGGGCTGCATGTTGGGATTCAGGAAATTTCAAGAGTAGTAATTAGGTTTTCTTACAGTCACAATTACTTATTTAAATCGTTTTAATAGTAATAAAACAGATTTTCATGGAAACGCTTGAAGTAAACTAATGAGAATTTCTATTTTTGTGTAATCACTATACTGCATATAAATAAGAGCTTTTATTTCTCTCGTTGTATATTCAGGAGAATTTGTTTCTTCGATATGTAGAACGGAAACTACTGTACAATGCAAATGGATATTTCAGACGGAAAATCAAGCATTTTCTTCTAGTTTCCTTCCCTCCTCCCGTTCATAATTGTTGAATCATCTTAAGAGAAGTAACTTAAAATGAAAAGAAGAAATTGTAAAATGGTCTTTTCTGAAAAATAAGGATATTAACTGAATGCATCGACCAGCCAGTTCCCCAGACTTAAATCCTATAGAACAGGGATTTTGAACCAGGGGTAGCTTTCCCCTTGGCGAGGAATTTCATACTTCCAGGAGGGATGCAGCAAGCCTTTTATTTACCAGTCATATATTTAGTTTTATTTTAATATAAAAAAACTACTTTTATTCAAGTTTAGGTATTTATCAACACTTTCTATAATTCTTCCTGTTTAATTTATAAAATACATTGAAAACAATCTACATTTACGTAAATGTGCTTGTACTTTTTGAATTTTGGAAAGAAGCAAGTGGAATAAGCAACTAGCAATGGTGAAAAGGGAGTATGGACTGGTAAGGTTGACCAGTCTAGGACATACTTGGGAGGACAACTGGAATTTGTCTTTCCCTCCAAGACCTGAAAACAGATTTGCTGTAGAAGTGAGATCGACTGCCAGAAGGACTCAAACTGCCTAACTGAGGTCATGTTGTAAGACTCGAAATCCTCAATTTATCAACTGATTGAAAATGAATAAGATAATAAAAATAAATTTGGCAGATGTGTCTTCAAATACCCCAAAAAAGCACTATTCAAATCACAATCTATTAGTATGTCACAGTTTAAAATACATATAATTTATGATATTGATTCTTAAACGATATTAAGATAACTACACATTAAAAGCTTGAAGTTTTTCCAGACATTCTGGCTAATTTACACTCATGTCCATAAATTAAGGATAATTTGGAGTCACTCGGAAATCGAACTCTAAAATAAATATATCACATGTAAAATCACTACACACATCTTCAAGAATCATATGCAAATTTCAGGAAGTAACCAGATGACACCGATGGTACGTCACAAGGACGAGAGTGTAAGAGAGTGATATATAAGGAATAGAGGCAAAGAAGTAAAATTGTTTGCAGGCGCTTTATAAGCATTTCAGTGCAATAACCGAATAGTTATGACACAAAGCACGCATTTGGATGATTTTTTATGTGGTAGAATTATTGGCGGTCTGGAATGTGGGCGTACCCAACTGGAAGTATCAGATGAACTTGGAATTGCCCAGAGTGTCATCTCCAGGCTTTGGCAACGATTCCAAGATGATGGTAATGTGCGTAGACGTTACAGCACAGGTCGCCCCAGAGTTACAACGCTGAATGAGGACCGGTATTTGGCAGTTACTGCCAAAAGTAACAGGCGGAGCACAGCCTCAGACTTGTCTCGTCAGCTCTCTTCAGCCACTGGTAAGACAATTTCAAGGCAGACCGTGTACAGACGCTTAGGGCAGATTAGTCTATATGCTCGTAGACCTGTCAGATGCGTTCCACTTACTGCAACTCACTGTCGCCTGCGGTTAGCCTGGAGTAGAGAGCATGCATTGTGGACACCGCGACAGTGGGCTTGTGAGATGTTTTCCGACGAGTCCAGGTTTAGCTTGCAGTCTGATTCTTGCCGGACTTTCATATGGAGAGCTCCAGGTACCCGTTACCACCACGAAAACACCATTGAACGGCACCGTTACGGTGGTGCAGGAGTGCTTGTTTGAGGTGGAATTATTCTGGGTTCCAGAATTAACCTGCATGTTCAAATTGGAACCATGACAAGCCAAATCTATCGGGACGTCATTCTGGAACAACCTGTATGTTTGTTTCGAGGCGCCATGGGCGCACAATTTGTGCTTATGGATGACAAAGCCCGTCCTCACCGTGCAAACATCGTAAGCGAATGCCTTCAATCGGAGGATATCACCCGTATGGACTGGCCAGCATTCTCACCGGACTTGAATGCAGTAGAACACGTGTGGGACATGCTTGGCCGACGAGTTGCAGCCCGTCAACCACCTCCTACATGTCTATCGGAACTTCGGAGAGCATTGCTTTTTGTTGAGATATTTGTAATCGCATTCTTACTGGTTAAAAGGAAGTATAGCTTTCTGTCAAGTCCGATACATTCATTAGCTTTCTGCCAGGTCCGAGTTATTCTGAAACTTAATCCCATTCTGTATGTTTCTTTTGATTGGTTATTTATTGTGTTTTGTTTATGATTTGTTAAACCATGATCTGTTGTAAAGTTATATATATGACCTCTGTAACCGCTTATGGCTGCTAGTGCTTGTACTTACTTATTTCTGCTTGCATGTAACTCTGCGTGTATCTCTGCATATCTCGGTAATAAATATTTGCTTTGCGAACCACGGCATTTTCTATGTTTAACAGCAGAGCATGGTTCCTTCAAAAGTTATAATTCGCTGATAGTTCCTAATTGAACCTTCAGTGTAATAATTTATCGTTCGCGTGATTTTGATTTCGTGTTTCGTGAATGATGGCTTTTTCCGGAGGTGAAAGGGAAGCTTTTGGTGTAGCACCATTTGACGGTGTTAATAACTTTACTGTTTGGTGTCGAAGAGTTCGAGCAGTATTTACGGCAAGGGAATTGGATACGTTTTTGGAAACAGAAGCTGTTGCGGACAGAGTTGCAGATATTTTGAAATCAAAAAAGGCTTATGCCTTAATACTTGCGCTTCTAAGTGATAATGTTATTGCTTCTCTTCAACGTGAAGACACTGCATGTAAAATATGGAAGAAACTACAAGCTAAGTATAGCGCTAAAGGTGCAGTGAGTCAAATTTTAACGCGTAAGCGTCTAGCTACCATAAGGAAATACAAGGATGTGTCAATGAGACAGCATATTGACAGCATAATGAACCTGGTGAGTAGTCTACGCGTCTCTGGCTCTGAACTAAGTGACTTTGATATTATTATTTACATTTTAATGTCTTTGCCAAAGGAATATGAAAATATTAAGGCATCTCTCGAGAATCAGCCAAGTGATAATTTGAGTTTAGATTTTGTCAAGTAGACTTATTGATTGTGAATCTCTTATGTTTGAAAATAAAAATGAAAATAAATATTCTAAACCAAATGCAGATAACTCTGTTTTTATTAGTGCTCGTAAAGAACTGTTTTGTACTTATTGTAAAAGAAAAGGACATTCTGTTAAATTTTGTAGGAAAAAAGAACTGCGTCTGTCATAACTGTGGGAAAACTGGTCATTTTAAAAGTGAATGTTTTGATAATTCTAAAAAGCAGGCAAATTCAAATAGTAATAAGTATGCATCCCCTGCAATATCTTTTATGGCTCGAAATCTTGTGCATGATGAATTTATTATTGATTCTGGTGCAACTTCTCATATGTCTTCTCACAAGGAATAGTTTACCTCAATTAAGCCTAAGACTGGAACTGTTAAGTGCGCGTCTAAGTCGGCGGTTTTAGAAGTAGAAGGAATTGGTGATATTTGCAGTAAAACTAAGAATGGTGTTGAAATAATGTTAAAAGATGTTCTTTACGTTCCCAAATTAAACGGACAATTAATTTCTGTCAAAAATATTGAAGCAGCAGGTTTGAGTGTAATTTTTAAAAATGAAATAGTTTATATTGAAAACAAAAACATTTTTGTTTTCAATATAAACTATTTCATTTATAAAAATTACACTCAAACCTGCAAATATCTAAATCTAAAACAAAAAGCGTTTTAGATTTAGATATTTGGACAATATTTTAGTGATTTTTCACCAAATTTATTTACAGCTTTAGCAGTAAAGAATGATGATTTATGGCACAGAAGGTTAGGACACTGCTGTGATTAAAAAATTATGTATCACCAATTCCTTCCACTGTATGTTTCGTGTCTTGTTTATGATTTGTTAAACCATGATCTGTTGTAAAGTTATATATATGACCTCTGTAACCGCTTATGGCTGTTAGTGCTTGTACTTACTTATTTCTGCTTGCATGTAACTTTGCGTGTATCTGCATATCTCGGTAATAAATATTTGCTTTGCGAACCACGGCATTTTCTATGTTTAACACTTTTTGAGTGGTGTAATATCCCCCAAGATCAGATCGATAATTTGATACTCAGCATGCCTAGGCGTCGTACGGACTGTATTGCATCGTCTGGGAGAATACAATGTATTAACAATCATACCAACCATGTAATATATATATATATATATATATATTTTTTTTTTTTTGTAAATAGTTTTTTTTTTTTTTTTTTTTTTTTTTTGTGTGTGTGTGTGTGTAATTTGCTCCAGGGAGAAAAAATCGCTACTTGTTTTAATAATATCAAACATATAGCATCTTTTTTTGCTCTTTACCTTTTGTTTAATAAATAAGCTTTACAAATAAGTCAAATTTGTTTTGCTTCTAACTCTTCCTTTGCTTGATTTTGCATTATCCTTAATTTATGGACATGAGTGTATATCAATTTCCTTCTCTTTCAGCATCTTTCCTAACAATTAGAAATATCTTTCAATATGAAAACCAATATCCCACTACTTTCTGCGTGTTTTATCTCCGAACTTTCCAATCTCTCGACTATGTACTTTGATAAAAGTTAAGTTGTCCGAAACCCTTGACGGACGTGAAGCAAATTATCGCTGTCTGAAAGTAACTACAAAGTGAGATAGAGGTTTAAAAACCTCTTATTTAAAAAGATCTTAGAACATAAAGGCATGCTCTTATGCTCGCAAAATCAACTACAGCTTGTGGTGATGCAATTAAACAGTCAAATTCAAACTAAAAATATGGAATAGTAGTCAAAGACTACATAATTTAATTTTAATCTAAGCTGCCTCAGTAACACGTCGTAACAAACTCGTAATTCGTCGCAACGTAGTTATCATGTAACAAAATCAAATTTTAGCAGCGGTAACGCAAAGGCGAATAATTACAAATCACCAGAGCTGGTAGAAACTGATTCAGCGTACAAGCGGAGGTCAGAAACAAATTCTGTCTTACGACCACAAAACCTTAGTTTAAAAACTATCTAAGTGTTTTTCATTCTGGTGAGGAAATAGCAAGATTATAGCAAAGATTGAAATTATAAACAACTGTTTAATTTACACAATAATAACTGTACATACATTTTTTTTTTTTTTTTTTTTTTTTAAGAAAAAGAAATCCTCGTGCACCACAAAGTATCACACGAGACTTACAAATCGTAAGTAAAAAAGGCAAAATAGTAAGTAATATCATCAGTTTTCAATAATACAATGAAATCATAACAAGGAAAAAAAACACAAGTAAATACAAAAGTATAAAAATGTATAAAGAAATCATTAACAGTGTTTAAAATAAAAGTCAACAAAATCATTGAAAGCTCGGTAGGCCGAAGTCGAGGATACAAAGTCATAACATTTCGGCGGCCAATGAATTCCAATGAATTTCAATCTACATTTCAAAAGATTTCTTGCTTTATCAAGCAATGGGAAATCAAAAAGCAGGTGTAAAACACTTTGCTGTACGCTAAGATTGCAATTACACAAATTGGAAGATGTCAGCTTAAATCGTTCAAGATAAACATTAAACTTACCACGTCCAGACAAAAATTGCGTAACTTTAAAATTGAGCAACAAGTCCTTACTTTTCAGTCTTTCAAAAATAGTTGGGAAGAATGTTTTTGTAACAGATCCCTTATCAGAAGAGATATAATCACAGTTCCACAGCTCAATCATTTTAGCATTGAATGTATTTTTTAAATAAGATTTTGGAATATTTACATCAACATTAATATCATTTTTAGTTGCATTCTTAGCAAGCCAACCAGTTCTCTCGTTTCCATAATTACCCGAATGACCACGGACAAATGTAAAAAACACTGAAATACCCTTCTTCTCCAGATCTCCGAGAGACTGCTGTATATTGACAATAATATCATTACATAAAGAGGTATTTTTAAGAGATTCCAGGGAAGAGAGTGAAGCCGTACAGATTAAGTAGCTGGAACCACGTCCATTCTGGCTAATTATCCACTTGATTGCAAAATTAATACACAGAAGCTCAGAAATATATACAGTACATTCATTTCTAATGCGAAATTGGTGACACTTAATTTCAATATCATCTTCAAAAATAACATAAGCAAAACCAACTTTATCATCAATCCTACTACCATCCGTATACAACACAAATGAGAATGAATTTACATCAGTGTCCATACTATCCAGAATCTGTACTGGTTGTCTTACAGAAGGATGTGGTAGAACGGACAAGGGCAATAAACGATCAAAGTGAGAATTGGAGTAATTTGCAAGACTATTCTTGTAATCTATAAAGGTCAGAATAAACAAATCCAGTGGTGGAAATCCGGCAAGATAGAAAACAGCATTGTAACTAATAGTTTGGTAATCGCTTATAACTCGCAGCAAAATTCGTCTTTGAACTCGAAGCAGGCGTTTAGAGTTAATTTTCTTTTTTAGAGACAATCCCCAAGCTCTACATCCATATGAAATAAAGGGTACAATGCCTTGTTTATAAATAATTGCGCTAACATTCGATTTAACACCAAAACTATTACATGCAATTCGATTCAGCCCACGCTGAAGTCTCTCACATTTATTAGAAATGTAGGAAATATGCTTTTTCCAGTTAAATTTGCTGTCCAACAAAACACCTAGATATTTAATTTCATTCACCCTCTCAAGGGGGTTGTCATTTAAAAGCAATTGATATCCTTCATAAGTAGTATTTTTTCTATCAATAAACATGGTCTTGGATTTTGCATGGTTAAAGTTTAACTTAAAATCTATTGACCAATGATAAATGAAATCTAAAATATCTTGGACGAGACGAAAATCTTATTGCATTTCTTTTCCTTGAATACAAATCAACAAATCATCTGCAAAGGCAATGACTTCACAACTGAAGAGATCAGAAAGTTTCTGTAAGAGATCGTTCATAATAATAATCCAAAGCTTGGGACCGGAAACAGAGCCTTGTGGACATCCTCTTTGAGGTCGACGAACACTTGAGGTGCCACCCAAAGAAAGCTCGACCGTCCTGTCTTTCAGCAAATCAGAAACAACATTAAACACATTTTGAGGTATCTTCATTCTTTTAGTAAATTAAGAATAGCAGGCCACCATGCATTATCAAAAACTCCTTCAATATCAAGAAAAATTAAAATAGTATACAAACCTCTCATCTTGCCCCTCTGTACAATGTTGCTAAGACGCAGAAGTGCATCCCCAGCACATTTTTGAACGATGAAACCATATTGGTCAGCACTAAGAATATTTTCTTTATGTAGATGCCAAGTAATTCTGTTAGTAATTAGTTTTTCAAAACATTTACCTAAAGAAGAAAGAAGACAGATACACCTAAGATTATTCACATGTGGAACAGTAAAATTTTGTTTCTTGGGTATCACAATAACGAGGGCGTTCTTCCAACGAGTAACGAGGGCGTTCGTGGAAAAGCACCAAGATTCAAACATATATTAAATAATCTATGAAAAACTGCAGGAAAAAGCCGATGGAAGTATCTTATGGTTTCATTGGGAATAGAGTCCGGGCTAGGAGACCTGCCAAGCCTTAAATTACAAATTACATCATCAACCTCGGCCTGCGAAAAAGGAGGATCAATCTGAGACGCATAATTACTGCGAGCAGATGAGCGCCACTGAGTATGAAAGTCATTATCAAGCCTCACACAATAAGGAGGAAAAGCTTTATCAAGAATAGCATCGATAGTTTCCTCCAAGGATGACGTAAAGTTACCGCTTGAAAGCCGAAGGCCCGAGATATCAATCTTCCTCATAAAATTTTCTTTAATACCGTAAGTGTAAATTTTTTTCCACACATTCTCATTATTGATATCGGAAACAAACTTCCTCCAAGACTCTAATTTGGCCTCAATAAGCATTTCATTGTATTTTTTTCTTAAATCAAGGTATTTCCGCTTATACAAGTCCCCTATATCATTGCTAGTAGTCCTCTGGAACCTCCGTCTAGCAGCGTCGACTCTCTTTCTCATAATGGAAATTTCCAATGACCACCAAGGTACTTTTCGCTTACCAGTCCTTCTAGTAGGCATAGATTTAATACATGCCCGAAAAATAACTGAAGTTATAAAATCTACAATCACATTAAGTGAGTCAGTGCTTGAGCAAGAATCCAAACCATTAATGATCCAAGAAATATACTGTGAACAATATTTTTCAAAATATTCCCAATTTGCTTTTTTTGTATTAAACAAAAATATACTGACAGCAATTAAAGAAGCATCAGAAACAGATAAATCGAATTCAATCATTGCATGATCTGACAATGATTCACAGTTCGAGAGACACCAGCGGGTAACATTTGCTAGCAAATCAGCTCCCATAATTGTGACATCTATATAGCTTGATCCCTGTTCCGAACAAAAGGTAGGGCCGCAGTCCTCATTGATCACGTATAAGTTATAGGAGCTGACAAAATCTCCAAGCTTGTTTCGTCGAGCATCACTGTAGGGACTAAACCACAGTTCAGACTTACTATTGGAATCCATACCCCAAATAAGCTTTGCAAGATCCTTAGCCTGGAAGACCCGACTTATTTTATGCAAATCAAATTCAATACATCGGGAGGGCTCAAAGTAGTATGAAAACAGAAAATATTTAGTATCTTTAAAAATAATATCAAGAGTCACCATATTATAATCCAAGAATCTCAAATCCAAAAAAGTAGGTAGAAATCCGGCTCGAACAACAATAGCAGCCTTTATGACTTCTGAGTTAAAATCATAGTATAGCCTAAAGGAATTCGGAAAGCCAGGCATAAGACCATGATAAGAGTAAGGTTCTTGAATAAAAGCAACAGAAACATTGTTTCCCTCCATATTCAAAACAAGTTGCTGAGTAGCAGCCTTACATCTATGTAAATTAATTTGAACAAATTTTAAAATAGAATTATGATTATTATCCATAATTTGTTCTTGCTATATTTTGACTTCTTATAAATTCATGACAAGAGCAACTTTCAGAAAAAGGCAAATGGCTTACATTTAATTTTTTTTTCCTCATCTTTTATTTTTTGATTGCGTCTAATGCAATTGATACAGACTTTCAAATTCTTATGTGGGCAATTTTTACTTTCATGTTCACGTGCACAGAAATAACAAGCGCGTAGATTTTTACAATGTTCAGCACGGTGATTATATCCTAAACAATTAAAACACCGATTAATCACGACAAAATCACCCACAGTACAGATGCTCGAAGAAAGTTTTAGTCTACATTCCTGTAAAATACCTCTATGCATGTCTGGATGCACCTCAACAACTAAATGTCTCGTATTTTGAAATTTCCTTAACGTAAATCGAATTCGAGATTCACTCCATTTATTTTCAGAGGCGATAACATCTGGATTTTGATTTTTTAAAACATCGAGAACATCCTCATCCCTTATCTCTTTAGAGACATTTTTTATTAAGATCGTAGGATTCCTTCGTCTGGAAGGAAAGGTAGTTAATTCCGGTGATTTTACTTGAATTTCAGTTTGTATCCTTTTTAAATCATTTTCAGAGGGGCATTCTATCAATACCTTGCCATTTCCAATATTTTTTTAGATTGAGAATACCCACTTTTTTCTGTACAGGATTAATTTGTAATTTAAGAATCTTCTTAATATCCTCTGACGAACGATTTTCCAAAGAAATGACAAGACCACAACTTAAAGAATTTTGTTTTGCATTCTCCACAGAAGATGGCAGCACAGCACTAGCATACGCTGGTTTTACGAAAATGTCTTTAAGACTTTCCCTACAAGCTTCACGGTAACCCAACGACTTAATACGTTCAAAATTCTTAGTAATCAAACGGTGTCCGCCGATAACATCGCGGCAAAATCATAGCGGACGAAAACGTCGCGGAGAAAACAACGCAAGGCGAAAACGTCGTGCTACAAAACATCGTGGGCGAAAACATCGCAAAGAGAAAACATCGCAGTTCTAAAACATCGCGGTACAAAATATCGTCGTCGAAAATAAAGCGTTTCAAAAACTTCGCAGTTTAAGAACATCGTCGTCGAAAATATCGTAGTAAAAAATAAAGTATCTACAAATCATCGTATGACGATAACATCGCAGACATAATTTTTTCAGGTTTTAATAATTGTAAATGGATATTTCCATAATGATTTGTGAGCGCAAGATGTAAAGAAGGATAATTTTTACTTTCACAATTTTTTATTAACTAATAAATTTTTGCTGAAAAAGTAAGAAGGAAACTTAAGCATAGAAAATTAAATGCAACTTATAGATTATACTTTTCATGAAAAATTACCAGTAAAAACTTTATAAAAAATGATTTATTAATGGCCTTTGTTAGTTAACTATGTCGGTTTAAAATTATATTAAGTGCTATAAGTTGCATTAATTTTCTATGCTTAAGCTTCCTTTTTATTTTCTCAGCAAAAATTTATTGATCAATAAAAAATATGAAAGTAAAAATTATCCTTCTTTCCATCTTGCGCTCACAAATCATTACGGGAATATCCATTTACAATTATTAAAACCTGAAAAAAGTATGTCTGCGATGATTTGTAGATATTTTATTTTTTTACCACGATATTTTCGACGACGATGTTTTTAAACTGCGAAGTTTTTGAACCGCTTTATTTTCGACGACGATGATTTGTACTTCGATGTTTTAGAACTGCGATGTTTTCTCTTTGCGATGTTTTGTAGCACGACGTTTTCGCCTTGCGTTGTTTTCTCCGCGACGTTTTTGCCGCGATGTTTTCGGCTGTAACCTAATCAAACACTTTAACTCACACATTGCATGCCTTGCCTCTTCACGAATATTCTGTTTCATATTACACTTTGACTCAATAGCCGTTTCAAGTTTATCATAGCAACATTTAAGCGCACTATAAAACACATCATCGTCTTCTTCGTCCATCTTGGGATTCTTTTACTTCGTAGCACTACTCAAAGAAGTAAACAAATCGTTAAGCTAGGCTTAACTATACCGAAATCTTGCAAGAGATATAATATTAACAATACTTCTTTCGACTTGAAACAAATTGCACAAATATAAAGCAGAGCACTTGCACAAATAAAATTATACACAATAAATAATTTACACACATTAATTACCGCAAAATAAAGCTGAAAATCAAAGCTCAAGAAAACACACACAGCAATGGCGCGAGCATGCGCAGTCTGTACATACATACCGAACAAATAGAGGGAAAGAAAATTATTGTACATACATTTGAAGAATAATTTTCTTTCCCTCTATTTGTTCGGTTTCTTCAATACGTTTCCTTTTCATTTGAGAAATTTTGGATTTAATTAAACATTTCTCTTATTCTAAAAACCTAAATGCATTTAGATGTATAGGAAAAGGTGCTAATTTTATGTCTTTAGTAATATGAACATTAATAATAAATATAAAACGATATATGGTAAGGGCAGGGCCCACCAGAGGCCGAGCGGTAAAGTCGCTGAACACTGGTAGTTCGGTCCGAGGTTCGAATCCCACGAACGGGTTGGCTGCATGGGTGTTTTCGTGGTTTTCCCCATGTGTAACGTGTATACGAGCCAGTTTCCCTTGGAAAGTCCTCCACGAAGGCATCTCTCCCGTTAGACAGATAGCCCTAGTGTGCTTTGCCATAATTAAATACACACATACATACATATGGTAAGGGCCTGTTACAGAGCCGATGTAGCAGAATTTTCAAAATTTAGTGACACGCCGAGCAACAAAATCTAGAAATGACAAAATTTTAGAATTTCAGAAGGCAGCAGAATTCAGTATCCACAGAGATTGGATCAAGTGGGAAAATGCGTACGCCAGCCCTGTGCGAGATGGACAGAGCCGTAGCTAGAGTTTTCAGCGCCCCCTTCTGTATGCCAAAAATGAAAAGCATTTCATTCTAAAATTTTGTAACATCAATTTGGCACGTCATGGATGATCTGCCCGGAAACAGATGTCCCCCCTACCCCATCCTAGCTACGCCACTGATGATGCACTGAGACATATAAGATGAATCTTTTAAATTTTCAGTTTCTTTATCAATAGAAAATAGAAAAATTCCTCTTTATAAATGCCTGTCCATGTGATAAGATTAGAAGTATTTTTGATATTTTTCATGCTTGTGTCTAGTGAAAAGTAAAGAAAACAAAGGGAAGATAAATTGTTATGAAAAGACTTCTAGTATCAGAAGATTAAAATATTATGTTTCCACTGTTCTTCCGAAAATTATCCAAAAAGTAAAAGTCTGTAACAAACTTTCTGTAAAATACACCCATTACGTGTTAGTACCATGAAGACATTTTTCTGGAATCTTCTAGATTTTGTGAGTCTATAAATCTTGCCTTTAAGCCTTAGCCTGCCGAGTGATTTTCTACGAATACCTTTAAAAATGTCACTAATTTTGGACCGAGCTTTCCTTAAAATGTCGGGTAAATAACCCTAAACCTCTGAAAAATGCCAGCTATTGCTATTGTTAGTTCTTTTCCCTCCCAGAACACTTGATCAAGGGTTCCGACTGTAAGTGAGATGGATTACTACCATAAATATTAGTACCCGTAGATGTGAGCTGTCAAGAAAGTTGCAAAAGACTCGTTTCTCCGTGATGACCGTCTGAATGCTGCAGGGTATACGTGCGAATGCTATCTTAAAAGTTTTCTTTGCTCTTATTTTGAAACAACTTGGCTGTAAAATTTACCCACTCTTTTTTTAATTATTATTAATGTTTAATCTAAATTACCTAAATCTCTGGATCATTGATTATCATATGAATTTCAATGCAGACTGGTTAAACTGTTATTAATAAAATCCATATTAAAAATATCTGGTCCGATATTCATTCTTTCTGTGAGATTCCTGAAACATTTGGAAAGCAATATTTATAGTTCAACTGCATTTGATACTATTTCTGATTTTCTATGTTTTTGTCATAAATTAAAAATCTTTAAATCTTTCAACATTTTTCTATATTCTTCATTTACATGCAGATATTAATTTTTTAAATAATTTCTTTTATTTATAGATATTTATTAGATTTTATAGATAGATATTTTATACATATTTAGCATAATATTTGTATAATTATTCTGAAAACAGTTTTATTATTTCTGCCAAATTTAATCAATTTAACTTGATGTGACTTTTAAACTTGCTCTTTAAATAAACTCTAGTTAAATATTAAGGAGATTTCAAAATTTTAACTTTTCAGGCATATTTAATGCTGGAATTTACTTAGTTTTTAAAACGGATGTTATTTTCTGGAAAGATTTCGTTTTTTGAAGGAACAATATATACGTAAAAATGTATACAAATATGCTTTTTTAAGTAAAGTTAAATATTCAGCGAGTTAAAATTTGGTAACTGAATGTCTTAATTTCAAGAGCGAAAAAACGATTTTTATGATTATACGTGGATAGCTGTTTTGAAAATTTTTCAAATGTGACTTATTTTTGATCTGATTTATGAAAACAAAAAATTAAGGGATTTCAGGATATAGCATAAACATTTTTTTTAAATATCTTCTCGATCTCAAAGAAATTAAACGTACCCTTGGTATAAATAAATAATAATAATGCCTTTGTTTCCGCTTTTTCTTAAGCAATAATTTCGAGATTTTTTAATACAAACATTACGGTATTAACTTTTAAACATCTGATCTGTTTTTAAAAGCAATAAACAACACATTTAGGAGTTATTTAAGGGCTGAAACGGTGAAAATATCAATTTAAAATTTGCATTTCACTTTTTTTATGTACACTATTCTATTCTGAAAGGGAATTTTAACTCGAAACAGTCTTTATGAATTTTCAGTTGATCATGAATTTATTGACTGAGTTTAAAAATTCTTACTTTCCTATCCTTGAAACACTAGTACACTTTGTCTGAAAAAAGGATTAAAAACATTACCCTATAACAGAAAGCTGAAAAGGAAAAACGACACATAGTTAATAAGAAACAAAGCAATGTTGTTATTTATTAGCTTACAATATAGTTGTTCAATGTGGTATTTTTGTAAATAAAGGGTATTATTGTACATTTTGTAAAAAATAAGTAAGCATTATATTTAAAAATTATAACAATTATTAATTATTTAAGAAGTCATTATAAGAATAAAATTCAAAATTTTTTGTGGAATATATTTTTTGAGGATAATTTCTTTCCTAGGAATCCCAACATTAAATTTTTTGAAGCATTAAGTTCTAAGAAATTGTCTTGCTTCAACGCAGATTTAATTATTTCACATGAAATCCCTAACCAAAGAAAATGTCTTAAACAACAGTTTTTATTAGAGTAAATATTTTTATTATTTTAATACTAATAATAATATACAAACAAATAGTTAAGTTCACTGCAGTTGAGTGAATAAGAATGCTGGATGTGTGATGTTTGTCCTGGATTTGTCGCTGGCAACCGAACAGGTTAGCGGCTTGGTGTCTTTATAATTTTCCCCATGCGTAATGTGAATTCAAGCCAATTTCATTTTGAAAATTTTCTAAGAAGATATTCTCTTAAAACAGATAATCCATGACTATTTTAACAAATGTAAAAATATAATCTATGAATATTTTTCGTTTTACGACAACACGTGCAAAATGATTTTCTCTGAAAAAACTCATGCACCAGCACTCCTTATCGGCCGCCGTTAAGTTAACTGCATCGTTCTTATTCTTTACAGTATATTTTTTTTTTTTCGAAGAACTTTTTGACAGTAAAATGCACTATTTATAATCTGTCATTTTATTTTGTTCTTCTGTTATGTAAATAATCAACTTAAAATACATATTTCGTAAGCTGAGAAAGCCCAGTAACGGTCGAGAGGTAAGATAGTTGAGCATGTTAAATTCTAGCGGCTGCATGGGAGGTTTTGAGGTTTTTCATAAGTGCATTGTGAATTATCAGCCTGTTTTCCTATAAAAATCTCTTCTTTTAGGTAAGTAACCCCTGTATGCTTTACCATAATCTAAAATCTTTGGCGCATGTTACCTTATAAAAAAGGGTTAAAATTGATTTTTAGCTTATACATTATTTTCAGTATTAATTATAACATCAATTGCATCAATAGTATTCTCAATATTAATCGCAGATTTGTATTCATAAATATAATGTACACAAAAGCGGCAGGTAGAATAAATTTATATGAAATTTTATATCATAAAAATTTAGATTAAAATTCTTCACAGCACTTGAGGATTATATGACTAAAAGAGTTGCGTCTCGTAAAGGACGTTTAAAGGGAAAGAATTCGTATTTCGTTCACATGAGGGAAAACCACAAAACCTCCCCTGCAATTAACTCATTTGCCTAGATTTGAACTCCTTCAAATTACCGTCTTTTGCGACCTTATCGAACTTAGCGCTCAGGGTTCACTCATATTTAAAAAAATTGCTTGTATGTTATAAGAAAAGAGGAATCGAAAAATTTAGAAAAATGTAATAAGAGCGCAAAAAGAATTTAATTCACTTAACCCTTTTTTGCATCATGTCCACTCTAGTAGAAAAAAGTTTAAATTTGTTTATTCTTCTGTAAATGCCTTAACAGATTCCATTCCTGTGTTTATTCCTTCTATATTATTAGAACTTTCAACTGTTGATCATAGATGGCTGTATAGCATCACTAAGTAAAAGCATTGCTATTTGGAAAATGGCTGCTACTTCTGTTTCGAAGTTAGTACAGTTTCTCATAGTAAACATTATATAATATTGCTTACATTTTCTTATACTGCCATTTTTTATTCATAATTAGTCATTTTAGACATTTTATTTTAAATGTCAGTTTGAGAAAATTGTGGGAGTGGGTAGATAAAGATCTACCGAAAAGAGTGAATTGAAACCCAAATGTACTGCTTATCAAGCCAAAACACCACTGGAAATGTTTATGTTTGGCAAAGAATTTCTAGAACATTTGGCATTTGAACCCAATAGGTACAGGTTACAAAAATATAGCAAAATGAATTCAATCACAATCGACGAAATGAAGGTACTTTGGGGTATTTGTATATACATGCCAGTTGTAGATTTACCATTTAAAAGATGGTAATGATCACTGCAAACAAGGCAGGAAATGATTTCAAATGCAATGACCGTAAATCGTTGGGAAGAGATTTGTATGCATGTACGTATATGCATGCTGTCCACTGTAGTGAACAAACTGTAGCAATTATTTAAAACGAAATTTGAATAAAATGAATTTATTTATTATTACTAAGATTATTTTAAGTAGAAAAATACAAACATTTGAGTTTAACTTCTCTAAATTATTTGTATGCAACAAAGGGTTAAAAAAGCATTATGTTTTTTTTTTTTTTTTTTTTTTTTTTTTTTTTTTTATGTACAGAAGTCAGAAACATGTTTTCAGCTGACTTCATTCATCAGAGAAAACTTTGCATATAAAGCTGTTTTTTTTAAATGCTCCACTATAAAAATAATACAAAAAACAGCATAGAAATTTTTTTCTCACATTCACCAAATGCACGCATTACCCTTTCCTGGATTTGAAGAACTCACAGAAAGAAAGAGGGAGTAGAAATGTTGACAACAAATTTTATTGGTCTCTGAGGAACACGAAGTCTTTTCAAACGGTTCTCAGAAGCTATTCGGGCAAACAGGGCTAACGGGCTTAGTTATACTATTTTACAAAGCAGAAGCCAAAGATAAAAGTGGCCGCCCCCTATTTAGAGGAAAGGCCTTTTGGTGGCGAAATCGGTCAATGTCTTCTGGCCTCTTATCTGTTTATTTCGTCCACAAGGAAATACCACAGAAACATGTGTTCAAAAGACCAATTTTATACTTCTAAATACTTCCGGTCTGACAGCAAGATTTAAAAAAAAATTAAGTTGCTTTCGATATAAAAAAAGTAATAAGCTAATTTTTAAATTGTTTTACACAAAACCAAGTAGGGAGATAAAATTTTATTTTCTTAATATATATATTTTCTCAGATATTATTATGCGAGTAAATTTTTTCAAGTTACGAAAATCTCACCTATATGTATTTTCAAATCAGATTTATTTAATGTATATGGATAGGCTAAACAAGCGCACTTTCGCCCGTATAAAATATGCATTAATACATACATAAAAATGAAATAAAATTTGAAAATAATGCAATTTAGGAATTAGCGTATTAAAAAATAATTAAAAATTTGTTGTGATCTCATTTCTTACGTTATATGCATTTATTTTAGTTTTGTAATAAGCATTTATTTTATTTTATTATGGTATATGCATTTACTAGTCTTTGTTCTCAAATTTTGTCCGATTATTTGAATATGGCAAAGCAAACGAGATCGTCTGTCTAAAGGATATACTAGTCGCCGTGGTGGGCTTTCTAAGTAAAACTCATTCATATCCATGTCACACATGGGGAAAACTATGAAATCCAACCATGCAGACAATTTGTTTGTTTGGGTTTTAGTGCAAGTGGAACTAGTAGTAATCAGCGGTCTTATCCAGGAAGGCCACTGGTTGGGGTCTGATAGATTTCAAAACCTGATAAATCGTATTTTGATAAGCATAATACTAATAAACGAACCAGCTTTATAAAACAAAAATAAAATGCTTATATCGGACGTAACTAAATCTCGATATAACACAGAATAACACTGATAAAGGAGAGTGTTATAATACTGAATTTATATACTAAACGGAATATACATTAATTTTATATATAGAAAAATTTAGCAAATTTCGTTGGGAATGTCTAGCGGCGAAATTCTTATTGTATATATATATTCTTATTTTAAATTCATCGCATACCTCGTGTTTCGACTCTTACCTCAAAACACATATAACCCACAAATAACTTTATTTTTTATTTAAATTTAATACCTTTATTTCTCTATACAAATTTCTCAGGATTTTTTCAGTTATAGAACAACACACGCAAAAGAATTTTCTCTATACAAATATATGTCTAGTACGAAAATGCACTTTTGACAACAGCTCATGTCTATGATGGTAAAATTTTTCTAAACATAAGAAATTTGTTGCTTAAATTATTTTTTTTCATTAAACAAAAAGACCAAATAGAATGGCACATTATTAAAAATGTTTTATTCACAGTCTGAAAACGAGAACATTGCTATAAAAGCTGTTTACGTTCCTAGTATTAGAATGGCCCCAAAATGGATGACGCAGTTTCGGTTTTAAATATCCTTAATAAATTCAACGACTCTTGGTGTATTTAAACCAAACTGAATACATTTAATAATATAACATTCACACGTAAACATTTCGTAATAATTCAGCAGTACAGATAAGTTATAAAATAAGAATTGCAATCGTTACAGGCCAGCTACGCTTTTAGCGACCGAATTCTACGAACGACAAATCTCAAAACAGTGTTGCCAACGCAGGGCAACGAAAAGGTGGAAATTAATTCGATAGCCGTGGAAGTGAACATACTCCCACCCTATCAGGTTTAGTCCTGATACACAGGCAAAGGTGAAAGTTTATTAATTGGTCTTTTGAAGACACCAGCTTTAGTTTTGACTGTAGCTACGCGAACTAAGCCGTCCTTTCCCGGATGCGTATTTCCAAACCCTACCCCACTTTTCGAATTTTTGACGTCATGGACAAATCGACTAGTTTCGCCTGGATGGTAATTCTTGAGCATGCGCGGAAGGGCGAGAAGTAACAGAAACAGAACCTTGGCTTGCACTTGTAAACAGTATTAAGTATAGTGTCTGATAGTGCATTCGTTTATGTAATTGCATAATTTTACTATTTCTGTAATAAGAAAACTTCATTCAGATAAAATTTATTTTAATATTATTATTATCTGGTTATAGGATTATACGAAATGCTGAGTACTCTAGGTACTATCGTAATCTTCGCATAACCTTTCACATTGGATTTTGCCTCATCATTGTAAAATATATTGTATTATAAAGATTAAATCAAAGCAAATTACTTTGTTAGAGATGTGAATGTTCTAACTGAATTTTCTTTTTATCACTTATTATTTATTTCCTCTTTGAAAAAACATTCATATCTGACAAATAATTATCTCCGCTGAAAATTTTTTGATTGTTTGAAAACTATATTTGTCAATAATATAATAAAAACTCACTAATCTAGTGCTTCATAGATCAATATGACAACGAATTCAAAATGTTTAAAAAAAATTCTTAAATCTTTATTTTGTAGTAGATGCAACTAATGTCACAGAGAAAAAATATTTCAATAAAAAAGTTATCCATGTTAATTCAATAGCAAAATTATTTCTATTTCAGTGAGAAATCCCCTTTCAATGCTTATATAACAGAAAGATTGTATATAACATAAGCATTTTAGCAATACATAAGCAATGGGCTTATATAACATAAGCATTTTAGAAGTTTTAAATATAAGCTCAAAGTTTATTGTACAATTTTATGTAAGAAACGTAATAATTTAGTTTCATTCCTTTTAAATTGGCATATTAGTTTCCAATCAACTAAAATTTTTGGCAAGGTAGAGACTTAACACACAGTATTCCGTCACTTAAAATATCAATTAATTGTTCTTTTTCATTTAGAGATACATTGGAATTGAAAATACCAAAGGCAAAATGGGTCACAGATCCAACCTAATTTCTTATTTGGAAATTTTTCAAAAAATTTTCTGTCAATTTTATCATATGTTGTTTTAAACAAGAAATCTGTATTATTTTCTTTAGTAAATTCTGAAAAAGCATTTTTTTTTTTTTTTTGTTGTTGTTTTTTTTTTTTGTTTTGTTTTTTGTTCAATTCTCCTTGCCAAAGTATTGGCTTACTTTTAAAAGCTTACATTAGTACAAACTGCGACACAGTGCGTCTAGGTAAGATTATTTGTTTTAAAATGTCTGTTAATAATTTCAAATATTTTCTCTCCAGTTGCTTTTTCTTCCCAAATATTACAAGATAAAAAATATTCTATTGCGTCGTTTTCAAAAACATATCTCACATAAACGATGAATTGAAACATTTTAGTAATGTCGGTAGTTTCATCAAGTTTTATAGTAAAGACTGGATTTTGTATTCTATAGTGTCTGATATGACAAAAATTTGGTGAGAAACAGTATCTTTTTTTAATGCTATTGTTTTTAAATAGTTACTATATTTTTCTGCATGCATAAATGATGTCATTTTTATTGCTGAAGGAAGAATGAGCGATTCTCCAATTGTATGAAGTTTTAAATTTTTTGCAATTAAATATGAAACTTTTAAGGATGCCTGTAAATCATTCTCAGGAACTGTTGTATATTTTCTCAAAATTACATTTTAATTTTTCATGCTCTCAGCTCATTCCTTAAAAAAATTCTTCAGATTTATTTACTTAATCTTTATGTTTAGTTGCTGAGGTACTTTTCAGTTTCACTGGCGCAAATCGCGCCAAGCAGACTTTGTTGGTGACAACATACAATATACACATAAAAAATGTTAACAAACGTTAGCTCTAAGAATTTTTTATTTTGATGGCATAAACATTTTAATATCTTTTAAAATTTTGTAAAAAGCCAATAAATAAAGATAATAAATTTGTAAAAAGACATTAAGAATTTACTATATTTTCATGGTTCAACATCCTGATTCGCCGGTTCGTATCACGTGACATCACGTAATCTCATCTCACGTAAACTACGCTTCAAAAATCTAATTTTCTCAGTAATTATCTACATTAATTTCAAGTTAAATCTTAATTTGGAATACAAGTTTAAATGCAAGAATTATTTCAATTCTTACAAATAGCTTACTCAGAAATTATGTAAAACCGCAGTGCTTTACTTCGCTACTGCATTCTCATTAGAATTGATGAATTTAACCCTTGATTTTGCCTTTTCTATATTTTTGCCTTCGGGTAAGTGATGTGATTGCAGTCTAATTGACTTTAATTAACGCGAATGGTCTTGGGGCATAAAATTTAATTATCTTGTAAAAATTCTATGTAGTTGTATGCCAGTATTGAAAGAAACAATCAATCTGATAAGAAATGGCTGCGACTTGTTTTGAAAATGAGGCGTTGAAGGTTGGCAGAGAAGATATTCCGTTTGGCATCAGTTGTACCATTGTTGGCGACTTTATTGTTTGCGGCGGCAAAACGGGAAAAGTACCGTTTCTAAATGTGTTTTTAATTTCGCAGGTTTCATGCTTTCCATGTGCCAAGTTTTCACTGCATTTAACACACAATGGGTATTCATTTTCCATTGATAATGCAACATGTAAAACAGTATAAAATAAACTCTTCTTGATATTTACTCAATTTTTTTTTTTTTAGAAGTAGAAAGTGTGTGTGTGTGTGTATTTAATTATGGCAAAGCGCACTAGGGCTATCTGCCTAATGGGAGGGATGCCTTCGTGGAGGACTTTCTAAGGGAAACTGGCTCGTATACACGTTACACATGGGGAAAACCACGAAAACGCCCATGCAGCCAGCCCGTTCGCGGGATCCGAACCTCGGTAGAAGTAGAAAGAGAGCCAATGATTTTATTTTTGTTTTCATTTTCATTAACAGTTTTTCTCTTAAGTTTATTTGATGTTGGACCATCCATCCCGTTTCTCTTGTGAAATACCCAATGTTCACAAGAGATTTTGGGCCATTTAACCATCATGAACAAAATTGCAACTAAAATAAAACTGTTTTTATTATCCTTCGAGACACTACTGAATTTTCCAATGCTTAGGAAATGTTATGTGCTTACTTGACAACAAATTTGATTAGAAATAAGAAACATAGTTTATAAATGATGCATATTACAATTACAAATTGCATGCAAGACACTACTAAGATAGCCGAAAAAAACTACATCTTAGCTGCACATATGCAATTGCTTTAAAATTTGATTTCGAGCTGTTTGGAAATCATGAACCATAACACATAAATCAAGTGGAAAGCAATAAAATCAAAATTAAAATATGGAAATGTTTAATTTTAAATTCCTGGCAAATGTTAAAAAACATCCAAAATTCTCTTCAAATTCCGTATATCTTTTATTGTCAAATAAATTTCTTTGAATTTGGTGACCCCCCACAAATTTGTTTATGACTCCCAGGTTAAAATTTTGTAAAAAAACAATACAAGTTATCAATTGCATTTTGAAGGGGAAAAAAATTATTTTAGGCTTGTCTTCAACAGAACAGCATGCAATGGAGTATTTTCAAATTTACGGGAAAGTACGACTTATGTGAAAATTGATAAACATTGGCTGTCCAATGTGAAAAGTGAATTACGGTTTAATATGTTATGTTCATAGCTTGTGTATTTTGATTATCTAACTAAATAGAGAATGATCCGTTCCTTCAAACTTCTGCTGGAATAACTGCTAGAATATCTATCCCATTTCAGATGAACAGAAAGCAAGTGTTGTATTCTTATTCAACAATTACAATACTCTTGCATAATACTTACAAGGAATGAGTTAGGTTATTTACTAAAGTGCAGTCAATTTTATTTCTTATTTACATGAATGATGTATCACACAATGCTGTGTAGGCTGGTAACCTAGCGATGATGACTCAAAATGCATCTCTGCATTCAGGCATACACTCCTTACGAAAATATAACCATGCACTGGAGTCCTAGCTTCAGCAGGTACATTTTGTTGTGCTATGCAATCTCTTTGGGTCCTAAATTCTAAAAACTTTTCCACTCCTAAATTCCAAAAATTTTGCTACTCGATATTTCTGTAAATTCCAAAATTTTGCACACCTGCCATAACTGCACTGGCTGTAGCCCCAGTTATTCAATGTTCCAACAAAATCAAATATTGTAACGTTATTTTAGACCAGACTTTCTTAAACTGTAAATCGCAACCCCCATCTACAGCAAGGGGTCGCGAAAAACTTTAGTAGTTTTGGTATTTCTTAAACTTAATATAATAATTTTACAATTATCCAATATTTTTACACAATGTGTCTGAAAATAGATAAAGATAAGACAATACAGACAAAGAGAAAAACAAAAATGTTTCAACGTATTCTGTTTATAATATAAATGTTCATTTTACTTGCTTTGCTCGTGACGCTGTCATTTTGTCTGTTACTGAATTAAAATTTTCACATTGTTCTATGTCTTAGAAAATGAGAAATTAAAGATAATGACCTAAAACTGCAATACTATCTTACAATACAAGTGAAAAAATTGACAGTTTCACTCACGCACATGTCGAAATTTCGGAATATGGGGTTCCACAAAATTTTCGTAAATATTTTGGGGTCGTGAAAAAAATCTACGATAAAAAAAAGGGTCACGACTGAAAAAACGTTTAAGAAGCTCTGTTTTAGACCAATCAGTTTCCTGACGCCAACTCAATTTTTTGCCTGTTTTGTTTCTCAGCTGAATTATGTTTCTGTGGGAATTTTTCTATATTTTTACTGTTTCAGCTGAATGGAAAAACACGCTAAAATGTTTCAAATGACTATCAGGGGAAGAGAATCAAATACCCCACATTATTATTATCTCTATTTATCTCCTGTTTTGATTCTGAGTTATGTTTTTGAGAGAATTTTCCATATTACATATTTCAGTTCAATAAAAAATCAATTTTTAAAATATTGAGGAAAAGCATGTACTAAAATGTTTCAAAATGAAAATGTGGGATAAATAAATTTATAAATTAGTTTTTTCTAGGAGTGTAGTTCTTATATATAGTATATAAAGAAATTTGGAACCAACTTTTCACAAAGACTTAAAAATTGAAGTTCAAATGATCTTCATAAAATCTTATAAATGTAGAACAAGAATACTTTAAAATGTAAAAATTAACACGTTGACTGCCGCGCGCATTTTACGTGATTTGCCCATGACGGCAACTTGAAATTTTTATTATGCGATATATATTATGTCGAAATATTATCTACAGAAAACAATGTTATATAATTGTGCTTCATGCTGGGGGTCAGCAGCGACCCCCAAACATCTGTAGACCATTTCTGTGATTTATAATTTAAATTTTTACGATTTATTATTCTTCAAACCATTATAGTAACAATGGTACTATTTAAAAATTTATCAGTATCGATATTTATTCTAATTATGTATTTTACTGTTTGTCGCGTTGCCGGTGGCACCCACGGCGCTGTAGCCAAGTCGAGTGCGGGTCACCGGTGACCCCCACGGCAGTCAACATGTTAAAATAAACCATCACAAGAAAAAACAAAAAAGTAGTATAAAAGAAGAAGAAAGGTGAGAGTAGTATTGGCCCCACTGCGGTGGCGGAAGTGACGTCAGAGGTCACGTGACCGGAAGTGCCGTCATTTTGATGAGTGGAGTTGAGTTGTTTCGAAGTGACAGTAGATGTGTTTGTTTTGAAAGTGGAAGTAGAAGTGCATGAAGATTTTTAGGATTTAGGTATTTTGGATGGTAACGAGTATTTGGGAGGGAAAGTTTCGTTTTGATTTTGTGGCAACGACGATTTTACCTTGAACCACGTGTTTGGGGAAATATCCCTTTTTAATTATTTAAATCTAACAATTGAATATTAATTTATTTTTAATCTAACGATTGAATATCTAACGATTGAATATTAATTTATTTTTAATCTAACGATTGAATATCTAACGATTGAATATTAATTTATTTTTAATCTAACGATTGAATATTAATTTATTTTTAATCTAACGATTGAATATCTAACGATTGAATATTAATTTATTTTTAATGGTTTGATAATAGTTTAATTACCGTAATTGCTTAATTATAAAAATATGTTTTATCATTCTTCTATCTGCCGCCATTTTTTAATCACACGGTCTTTGTCCGCCATTTTGAATGATTCACTTCGTCTGCCATTTTGTTTTCTCCTCGTATTCCGTATTGTACAGTAACTCATGCTTGATTTTATTTTTAATGGAAGAATTATTTTTCATTTACGTTTAAAGGGGTAATTTTTAAAATCTATTTATTTCTTAAATATATGTTACTACTGGCTCCATTTAGTGTACAAAATGTTTAATAAAAGATAACATGATCTTAAAAAAATGAAGAGGTAATAAATTTTTTCTCAGATTCGAACTCGCTATCTTAAGGATTCATAAAAAAAAAAAAGAGACTGAGGGGAACCGCATGAAAATTCCTTAAGCGATACCCCACAATCTCTTGGTTGAAAATTCTGTTAATTATGTCCATAAGGTTTTTATGTGTATCGCCATGATGCTTTTCTGAATCCGCCATTTTGAAAAAAAGCAGTGGAAAAGGAACACGACATCACACTGAAGAATGCAATTTTTAAGTTCTTTGTGACAGAATTCTTTCTTAGGGCTAACAATACATGCTGACCTTGGACATTTTGCTTTGACATAGTTTCGTCGAGGCCGTAAGCGACCAAGTTGAGGCTTGGAGAGATAGTTTTGTCCTTGTTGAAAAATATCGTTTTAAACTAACTGCTGGTGATTGGCAACAGTTGCAGTTCATTATTTAGGATCGAATAATGGCAACATGATACTTTGCATATATAAATGCAGCAGCGACTGCAACAGCGTGTTCATATAATTGCCATTACGCCATTACGCTGATAAAATTAGTGACAATGAACGATCACGCAGTCCTCTAACAATTAATGATAATGAACAAACAGGTTCAGAAAAAGAAACTACACTTGACCAGGATACTAGTTCCGATGAGGAATTTTATTCTAAACGCAGAGGTGATCAGACCGTACGTATCAGATCGGCAAAACCGCCGGCGAAAAAGCAAAAACATGATATGCCGAATGATTTACCAAGTGCCAACAGGCACATTAACTCTGACATTATCGACAAGAATTCTAATGATACTATACAATCAAAAGAAAAACAACATGAGTTAACACAAAATAACAAACACAAACAGGGATTATCCACCATCGTGGAAACCGAAAATGATACAATGGATACCACTTCTCCGGAAACGGAACACACTCAAACCGAAACAAACCCACAAAATAAAGATGAAAATGAAATAACTGACACAAACTTTGTAAGAAAATATAAAATTCTACCTATTACCATTAAAGTGACTAACAAGGTTTGGAATAATATTAGGAAAACCTTTCAAGAGCGTAATATTGAAGTCGATAGCCGTCAAACCCCTAAGGGTATTAGAATTATGACCAAAGATGATGAAGACTACAGAGTGATAGTTAAGCTGCTTCAGGCCGCAAAAATAGAACATCACTCATTTATCCTGCCACAGGATAAGGATATTAAGGTGGTCATAAGAGGGCTACTTCATGATACTGAAATCAAGGAAATTAACGAGGAACTAAAAGCTAAAAATTTAGTCGTTAGTTCTATTAAACAAATGACTAGCAGGAGAAATGGAGAGGTAATTAAATTACCTGTGTTCCTTGTTTCACTACCCAGAAAGGATAAATCGAAGGAAATACATAACATCTGTGGGCTAAGAGTAAGAATTGAAGATTATAAGGGTAGAGCTGGGCCCCTACAATGTTACCGTTGTCAGGGGTTCCACCACACCCAAGCTGGATGTTACTTTACGCCCAAATGTGTTCGGTGCGCTGAGGAACATTTTTCATATCTTTGCCCCAATAAAAAGAAAGAAAAACCGCCAAAATGCGCCAACTGTCTCCAAGAACACACGTCGAATTTTCGAGGGTGTGACAAATTCCCGAAGAAAAAACAAGAGATAGTGAAAGCTTACACTAGCAGGGTAGTGGAAAGCAAAAGTTATGCACAAGCTCTTTCCACTGGAATATATTCTGATACGATCAGTGAAGCGAAAAAGGTGTTCGCCGACTTGGCCGAACTTGTCAATGTAATCAAAAGCTCAGGCTTTTTGCTTTCACAGCAAATTCAACAGACTAAAGCAGTAATTCAAGAAACACAACAATCCGGAGACCATAATGGCCAATCACAACATTAACAAGGCCCCTATTAGAGCAGTTTTTTGGAATGCTCACAGCATTCTTAATAAAATCACGGAACTCCACAATTTCCTCACTACTCACGAGATTGACATCGCTTTAATTTCTGAGACTTACGCTACTCCGTGTAAGAACATAAATATTAATAACTATCGCACATATAGATGTGATCGCTTGAGTCAAAGAGGTGGGGGAGTCGCAATTTATGTACGAAACTCCCTGCAATCACGTTTTATTTCCGACAAAAGAAACTCCACAAATGAAATGGTCACAGTTTCAGTTCTACTACCATACATAGGGACTGTTTATTTTAGTGCTTTTTACAATCCCCCCTATGTTCAGCTTAATCATGATATTCTGAAAAGTATTTGTCCTGAAAATCAGCAGTTTATCGTCGCTGGGGACTTTAATTCAAAAAATAAAGAATGGGGATGCAGACAGACAAATAAAAATGGGAAAATTCTACATGAATTTATTACAAATCACCCCATTGCACTAGAGGCGCCGTCTGAATACACTTACCGGCCAAATGATCCTCGCAGAGCAGAGATTTTAGATCTCTTCCTTACTAATACTTCCTTTCCCATGACTATTGAAGTTCTACATGAACTCACCTCGGATCATCTGCCAGTGGTTGTCACACTTGGAGTAGCCAGGGAGAAGAATGCCGATAAAATTAAACTCACGGACTGGAATCTCTACAGAGATATTCTTCAGATAAATCCCCCAAATATTGGCACGCTCAAAACTAGAAAAGATATTGATGTTGCAATTGAGAACTTGACTAATGGCTTCAAAACTGCCATTAATAACGCCTCTAAAGAAATCAGCAGAGAACAATTCGCCAATTTTCTCCCCCGCAGCATTAGGGATATTAGTATTTCTGAGCGGAATAAATTACGCAAGAGATGGTATTTGACTTAGAGTCCCCATGTAAAAAGAGAATGGAATAAATTAAATCGAGATATTAAATAGAAAATTGCTGAATACCGCAACGAAGTATGGGAAGAGAAACTTCTTAATCTCAACCCTGCTGACGGCTCTATTTGGAAATTCGCTAAAAACTTAAAACGCAAGCCTTGTAGCAATAGACCTATTTATACGGACAACCACATTGCCACCACCAATAGTGACAAAGCACAGATTTTTGCTAACCATTTTGAACAACAATTTATGCCGAACCGTGAGCCTAGAAATATCAATTTTACATATGAATTTTCCTATTACATCAGGGACTGGCTAAATGAACCGACCGCTAGGAACCTTACCAAGTTCACTTCGCCTACTGAGGTTAAAGAAGTTATTAAAAGACTCAAAGCTAAGAAAGCTCCTGGTTATGATACAATTAGCAACAACACTATCAAAAATCTGCCTGATAGCTGTGTCACTAAATACACAAGCATCCTTAACGCATGTTTGAATATGAGCTATTTTCCCACCGCATGGAAGCATGCAAAGATGATTTTAATTCCAAAGCCCGGAAAAGACATCACAAAGCCGGATGGTTACCGGCCCATAAGTCTGCTCGCCGGTTTTGCGAAAATATTTGAACGAATTATTCTTACCAGACTAAGGCCTTACTTATCTGTACTTCCACCTGAGCAGTTCGGCTTCCGCAGCCAACTTTCCACCACCAAGCAACTGATCAGATTGGTAGAGTTTTGTGGTGACTCACTGCACAAAAATCAAAATGTGGCTCTCCTCATGCTGGACGTGGCGAAGGCTTTCGACCGCGTCTGGCATGAGGGTTTTATCTACAAACTAATACATTACAATCTTGACAGATAGATCATTTTGCTCATCGTCTCCTTCATCTCTAACAGGACATTTTCAGTCTCCATAGGAAATGATTCCTCATGTGTCAAAACAATAAATGCAGGGGTCCCACAAGGATCCATTTTGGGACCCATTTTATATCTCCTTTACGTAGCAGACTTCCCTAACGTAGTTAATGATCCTAACTATTTTCTTGGTTGCTACGCGGATGACACGGCTTTAGCCGTTAAGCCCGCTAGCGCCAAACATGCCATTATCAAACTACAGCAACGCATGCCTGACATTGAAGAATGGTGCCAAAGATGGCGTATCTCTATTAACACACAAAAATCGAATCTATTAATGATTAGAAAGAAACGTAGACTTGCACAGATGAATGAAAATATCAAACTTTTTGGGAATACTGTCCCACATGTTGACGAGGCCACTTACTTAGGAGTAGTATTTAACAGACAACTTACCTGGAGGAACCATATTAAAAACCTTAAAAGGAAAGCATACAGCATTATTAACTGCCTCAGGCCTTTACTTGGCAAATACTCAAGCCTCGACCTACGCAGGAAAAGGCTTCTGTACATTACTATGATCAGGCCAATTTTAACTTACGCGTCGCCCGCATGGGCCACTGCGAAAGAAAATGAAATCAAACAGTTGCAAATCATTCAGAATAAAGTGCTTAGACAAATGACTAATCCACACATGTACGTTAGTAACGTCACATTGCATCATGACTTTTAACTGCATTCAATCAAAGAACACCTGCACAAGCTGAACTCACAATTTTTCAATAAAGCACTGAACTGTGACCATCTTGCAATATTCAACACATTCAATTATATCATTCTTTCTGATGATGAAGAATTGAGACCTCTCGCGGCTACCTCACCCACGACTCTAATTTTCCGACATAATTATGAATTGTATATAATTGTAAAGCACCTTGTACATAGCATTTTTACATTCTGATTGTATCTTTTAGTAATAAAACTTTTTGTACTTTGTTTATGTATTTTGTTTATTTCACACTGATGACTTACACACTTCCCGTCTGTCCATGATCGTCTCCTTGCTTGGCTCTGCGATGTTGGCCCCCCTTTTTACCACCTCCTATCTTTCTTAATTGAAGATTGTACTACTGCGACGTGCCTACATGGCAAATTTATGGAGCCGGACAAGCGGCCATGTGCTGCATTCTGGCAATAAACAAACAGTCAGTCAGTCAGTCAACAGCGTGTTCATAGATTTTGAGACTACTTTTTTTGCGTGAGTAGGAAATTTTGTACCAATAATGGCTAAACGATCGTTTGATGAAGTAAGTGGACTTTTTTGTGCACTTGTATTTTTAATTTATTAATCAATTTAATTCCTAATTAATAAACAGAGTATTTCCTTTTTTGCGCAGTTTAAAAAAAATCAAGATTCTATTGATTATGAAGATTACTTGAGCGATAGCGAGGTAAATTTAAAATAATATTTTATTTAAAAAAGTATTAAGTTAGAAATGCATATATGATGTTTTAAGTGAATACAATGATATTTCTGCATTTAGTTGTTGAGTGAAACGTCTCAGGAATTTATTGAAAATCCTCTTGATGGCATGGAAAACTGTTTGATTTAGAAAATAAGGTTAGTTTTATGATCATTAAAATGGTAGATAATGTACATTGTTTGGATAAAGATATTTTACAATCATGAGTATACTTTTTTTTTTTTTTTTTTTGTAAGATACCATGCGTTTAACACGTGGTGTCCATACAAAAATCTGTTTAATTCATTTACGATACTGCGTGTTCAGCACGTGGGAGTCATTAGAAAATATGTTAAGTTATTAATTTACGATATTATGTATTCAGCACGAATTAAAATTTGTTTAATTAATATATAATTTGAATTTAGAGCTAAATCTAGTCAAGGTTTTTTCTTAAACCTTATTTATACCTTATGATGTGTTGTGGTTAATGAAAAGGAGATAATTTTTTCGTTTGATAATCTGAGATGCCTGTTTAACAATATGGTTAACAAATTTTTTTTTCCATCATTTGCGTGCTTATTTTTTAGTTATGTAATAAGAAATACCGGACTGATGTAGATGTAGCAGGTCCATCAGGCGTTAATTTTTTTCATGGAAAAGAAGATGAAATGATTGATTCACGTTTTTCCGATGACGAAATAGTAAGTTTACTCTTTAAAGCAAGAAAGGATTTCGTTAATATCCTTAAATTAGTTCAAATAATTTTGTTAAAGATTTCGTAATGAGTTCTAAGAATCTACTTGCTGATATTTTTTTTTTAGTTAGGTGAATCGACCCAGTTCTTTCTAGAAAATACATTAGCTCCCTATCCTAATCAAAGTGAATTGGGTTTGGAGGTAATTATCACCTTTTCTCAAGTAGTTAATTTTTTCCTAAAATATATTATAGAGATTTCGACACATGATACTATTTTTTTCAAACTTACTTTATTCAAATTAGGATATTTCAAATGATTTTGCTGTAGAAGATACACTAAATGCAGGAAATAATATGGCTGAAGATTCTTCAAGGAAAGCTTCAGTAAGTCTGTTCTCACTAACTTTTCTTCTAGTATGTCTAAATTCCATTGCAAATAAAAAACCAATGAAATGCTGCAGAAAATGCATACTGAATGTAAATTTTATCCTTAGTTAAACCTGCCGTATATTTTGACGGAAGCAAGAAGAAAAACGAATCGTCGCTTTAATGCTACAGAGGTCACTTACCAAGCTAGGATAAATCATTCACAACTTCCAGAACCCTTAAACCACGGGTTGTTGAGAGAAGAAATGATTTTTTTGGAAGCTTTACTAAGCGCAGTAATGCAAGAAGCGGCACAAAACTTAAATAATGATGATTTAATTAGGTAAATCAATTACTTATATCGCAATGAGAAATAAATTTGATCTTCTTTTTAGTATGTTTATTATTATTATTATTATTATTATTATTATTTGGTAGAATTTGCATGCACAGCGATTATTTGGACCGACCCATTTCAACATGCTTGGTTCCCGTCAGAGACTTGACAGTTGAATTAATTTTATCCTCCATAATGAAAGTGTTACAGGTAAAAATTTACCTTAACTAAATAATTATATTCTTTATTAAATTAGTTACTTTAGTAAATACTATATGTTAAGTCATTAAGACTATTTAACTGTAAGATTACGTCATTTTTTCTCTTATTGGCGCCTTGCATGGCGCAGATGTTCATTACAGCAACCCTGTAAACGCTTACTCAGTTTTTTTTTATTGCTGTTGTTGTTAGTAGTAAGTCATCGCTTGAAAGATGACACGCATTTGATTAAAGTTGTCGAATAAAATATTTAGTACAGTCCACTTCTAGTTAATTTGAAATTGTTGTATAACAACGCACGCATCGCATGAACACTTTATGGTCCGCCGAGCCACAGGTAAAAGACATCGTTGCTAAAATTAACCTTTTAGAACATTTGGAATACTTTCGTTTGGTTGTATTACGCATAACTTCATATAGAGTGTTTGGAATGCTTTCGTTTTCGTGTGGATTACGCAATTAAGATTGGATACTGTGTCATCGTTCATTTCCGGTGTTGCTATCGAGAAATCTGCAATCACGGTAAGTGATAAATTATTTATTTGTTCATGATGAGTGAATTGAAAGCGATTAAAGCTAACAAAAAAAGTTTAAAATGCAGTATCAGAAAGTTTGAAAATAAGGTAAATTCTACAGTGGATGAAGCAGATATTTCCTTATTGGAGTTATACGAATCAAAAATATTAGAATTTAAAAAGGAATTAAGTAACATTTTCGATTCTTTATTTGCACATTGTGAAGAAAAGGACACTGACGAATTCATTAAGGAAAAGGAAAATGTAGTAGATAATCTCGATGAAATTCATTTGAAAATTAAAAGAAAAATTTCTGAGATCAGTTCTCAAAGGAATAGCTGTTCAAATAAAAACGGTTCGAGTAAAGACATAATTGTTTCGGATATAAAATTACCTAAATTGTCTCTTCCAATATTTAGTGGGAAAATCGAAGAATGGATTGAATTTGAGGATTTATTTTCAGCAGCTGTGCATAAAAATAGCAAATTAACTAATGCGCAAAAATTGCAATATTTAAGGAGTTCGTGTAAGGCAGACGCTTTAAATATTATTCAGTCCATTACAATTTCAGATTCGAATTATGACATAGCATGGAATCTGTTGGTTGAGCGCTATTGCAACAAAAAAGATTTGATCAATTCTATCATAAAGAAATTAATTTCTATACCTCAAACGAGTGATTCTACTTCGTCGCTTTTAAAATTTATCGATAAGGTGCATGAATGTTTACGATCCTTGGAAGCATTGGAGCAGAAGGTGGAAGAATTTTCAGACACGTTAATTGTTTATTTATTAGTTGAAAAGTTGGATAGAAATACTCGGTGTTGGTGGGAAAGGTCACTTAAAAAAAACGAGATAGGAACGGTTAAACAACTGACATGTTTTCTGAAGGAACACGCTCGCACCCTATCACATTACAAACCTCCGCAAGGGGAATCGAAACGTTCATTTAATACCAAAGCTCTTACATCACTTTCGGAAAATTCAAAAAATTGTCCTTATTGTAAAGCTGATCATTTATTGTTGAAATGTGCGCAATTCTTAAATCTAACAGTCAAGAAACGATTTGAATTTGTAAAGACAAAAAAACTATGTTTCAATTGTTTATCTTCGGTCCACACAATCAAGGACTGTAAAAGTTCTAATACATGCAGAAAATGTCAGAAATTTCACAATTCGCTCTTACATTTTGATCGAAATGAAGAAAATTTCGATAAAGCAAATGGCACATCGAATCAAATCACAAACAAGACTAATAAATTAAGCAGTAATCTTTCTCCAAATGCTGATACATTTACTCCAATGGCAAGCAGCCAAAAGGTTAGTGACACTAATGAAACCAACCAAACAAAGTCCATTAACGGTACTGCGCTGAATATTTCCAGTTCTTTTAATAAACAAGTTCTACTTTCAACTGCAATTATTTTCGTTAAGGGTAATGATGGAAAATTTATCTCGTTGAGAGCCTTGCTGGATTCCGGTTCTCAAAATAATTTTATTACTAAACAAGGTGCTGAGTTATTGAATTTGAAGAAAAGAAAAATAAACGCTTCTATTTCAGGTATCAATGGTACAGTTATGGGTGTTAAGGAAAAAGCTATAGCAACCATCGCTAACGCTACTAGAGATTTTATTCGTACCTTACAATTTTTTGTTGTTCCAAAAATAACTCGCGTAACGCCTGCTAGATATATAAACATTCCTGATGTTAAGCAGTTGCAACTCATTGGTTTAGCTGATCCAGAGTTTTATAAACCTGGTCAAATACATGTTTTATTATCTAACGAAATATTTTTTGATTTACTGGGAACAAATAGAATAAATATGCAAGACCTGATTCTCCATCAGTCAGTTTTTGGATACATTGTTAGCGGGTCAGTACGCATGCCGCAGCAAGGCAGTGTTGATAATTTTTGTGGGTTTGTGGAAAATGGGGATAATTTATCTGACAACATGAGAAGGTTTTGGGAGATTGAAGGTATTAATGAAGCAAAAAAAGTGAAAAGTCAGGAAGAGGAATTTTGTGAACAGCACTTTCTTCGTACACACACGAGGCAAGATAATGGCAGATATGTAGTGGAAATGCCAATTAAGGAGGAAGGACTTAGCCTTTTAGGGGAATCGAGAGAAAACGCTAGCAAAAGACGGAATTATCTACTTAAACGCTTCACTCGCAATCCCGCAATGAAACACTTATACGAAGATTTCATTAAGGAATATAATGAATTAGGCCATTCCGAAGAAATTGATGAAGGGGATAGCTCTAGTTTCTCATATTATCTTCCTCACCATGGGGTTTTCAGACCTGAGAAACCTAGCACTAAACTTAGGGTAGTGTTCGATGCCACTGCTCCTACGACTACTGGAATTTCGTTAAACGATATTCTGCTGAATGGAGGGTTAGTTCAAGACGAACTATTTGATATTATTTGCAGATTTCGAACGCATAAAATTGCCTTCACAGCAGACATTGTAAAAATGCATCGTCAGATTTTGATTGAAGAACATCAAAGAGATTTATTACGCATCTTATGGAAGAGTAGTGAAGAAGAACCAGTTAAGGTCTATAGACTGAAGACTATAACTTACGATACTTCCAACGCACCATATCTAGCAACACGCACACTTAATCAATTAGCAGAAGACGAGAAAAACAATTTTTCGTTAGCAGCGCCAATAGTACAAAGGGATTTTTATGTCGATGACGTACTCACAGGAGCCCATACTCTAATAGAGGCTAAAGAATTACAGTCGCAATTGATTAACCTATTATCACGTGGAGGAATGCGTCTGCACAGATGGTGTGCTAATCATCCTGATCTTTTGCAGTTTCCGGATGGACAAGAGGAATATTCTTTCAGTAATTTCGATGACGATCAGAGCATCAAAACTTTAGGATTATTATGGAATCCAAAGATAGATTGTTTTTCGTACAAATCAACGATCAAGAAACCAACTACTTACACAAAGAGAACAGTGTTGTCTGATATTGCTCGCATTTATGATCCATTAGGACTGCTTGGTCCAGGGATAACAAAAGCAAAAATCTTCATCCAAAGACTTTGGTTATTGAAGCTTGATTGGAACGATCCGCTACCCGAAAGGATAATTAAGGATTGGCAACTTTTTATTGATTCAATGCAATCTATCAACAATTTGAAAGTCAGTAGATATGTTTTACAGGATAGTTTTTCTGATATACAAATTCATGGATTTTCAGATGCATCAGAACACGCATACGGAGTAGCCATCTATTTACGCTGTAGAAGTGACAATAATTTATCTTCACATTTGCTTTGCAGCAAGTCCAGAGTAGCTCCACTAAAACCGCTGACAGTACCTCGACTGGAACTCTGCGCAGCTGTACTGCTAGAACAGCTTGTTGCAAAGATGGTGCCTTTATTGAAATTGGACATCAGTAAAATATGTCTGTGGTGTGACTCAACCATAGTGTTAGCATGGCTTCAGAATCCCCCCGCATGTACTAAAATCTTTTGTTGCTAATCGAGTGTTGCAGATCCAAGACCTAACACAGACATGCCAGTGGAATTATGTGCGTTCAGAGGAGAACCCAGCAGACCTTATTTCCCGAGGACTGAGGTTTGACAAACTGCATGATGCTGATCTGTGGTGGAAAGGTCCTCCATTCTTAAGTGAAGGTGTCATACCTAACAAGAACATTGACTTTGAACAATTAGAAAAAACAGAGACATTTTCTAATGAACTGAGAAAAAGAACGGACATTGCTTGTTTATGCACTTTGCCTTCAAAATTTATTGATAATGTCCTAGATATCACTAACAATTATTTAAAATTATTACGTATTGTTAGTTATATTTTCAGGTTCATTTGGAACTCTAGGTGTTCAAAACAGAAAGGAGCACAGAGAAGAACAGGAGGAGTAAGTTCAAAGGAGTTAAATGAGGCAGAATCCTTTTTAGTAAGAGAGGTTCAAAAATGTAGTTTTTATTCAGATTACAACTCCCTCGCACAAGGTAAACCCATTAATAATAAAAGTAATTTACTTTCTTTGAACCCCTTTTTGGATGCAAATAATGTAATGATAGTAGGAGGCCGATTACAAGGGGCCAATGTAATGTTTTCACAAAAACATCAAATAATTTTGCCTGTTAAATGCAAACTAACTAAGCTGATTGCTGAGCGTTATCATCGGAAATATTTACACGTAGGTTCGCAAGCATTATTGTGTTTTATGAGACAGAAATTTTGGCCATTACAAGGTAGGAATTTAACTAGAAAGATCACCCATAAATGTATAATTTGTAGTAAAAATAAACCAGTCACTATCGAACAAATTATGGGGTCATTACCTGCAGAGCGCGTAAATCCAAGCTCACCCTTTAATCATGTCGGCACCGATTTTTGCGGTCCATTTTTTATTAGGTACAAGGGACAGAGGAAAGGAACTCTTCATAAGGTATATTTAGCTCTTTTCATTTGCCTTATAACAAAGGCAGTGCATCTCGAACTAGTGAGTGATCTCACCACTGACGCATTTATTGCCACCTTAAAGAGATTTATTGCTAGGCGCGGAAAATGCTCAATCATTTTCTCAGACAATGCAAAAAACTTCGTTGGCGCAAATGCCGAATTGCAAAGAATTAACAATTTAATTAGAAATCCTGACAAAAAATTAGCAGATTATTTAGGTGAAGAAGGAATAGTATGGAAGTTTATTCCCCCACGGACACCTAATTTTGGTGGACTATGGGAATCTGGAATAAAATCCGTGAAATATCACTTAAAGCGGATTGTAGGTAATGCAAGGTTGACTTTCGAGGAGTTATTAACTGTAGTAACTCAGATAGAGTCTGTTTTAAATTCTCGCCCTATTACTCCCTTATCTTCCGATGTAAATGATTTAGAGGCATTAACACCAGGTCATTTTCTCATTGGAAGACCCTTGAATGCTATAGTAGAACCCGAATTAATTGATATACCTGAAAACAGACTCTCAAGATGGAAACGAACTACCAGATTTGTCCAGTTGATATGGAATCGTTGGCATAGGGACTATTTAAACACACTACAACAGCGTTCAAAATGGAAGGTAGAACAAACGAATATTAAAATAGGTATGCTAGTACTAGTTAAGGAGAATGAGCTTCCTGTCTGTAGATGGGTGTTAGGGCGCATTACAAGAATTTTTCCTGGAGTTGACGGTAAGGTTAGAGTAGTAGAAATACAGACAACAAAGGGCATCATTAAGCGTGGAATTACAAAAATTGCAATTTTACCCCAAGAAGAAGCTTCCTAAGTTAGTTTATTAGCTTATTATTATAAAACTTGTATTGTACATTGTATTGTGTATAAAATTTTGTATTGAAAATTGAATATTATTATATTGAATTAAGAGATGTTATTCGTATTGCATTATTGTATAAGGTAGTAATTGTACAATTTTGTGGGTTATTATGAGTATTATCGCACGAAATTATTGAAGTAATCCTTCAATGCCGGGGGGTATGTTAAGTCATTAAGACTATTTAACTGTAAGATTACGTCATTTTTTTCTCTTATTGGCGCCTTGCATGGCGCAGATGTTCATTACAGCAACCCTGTAAACGCTTACTCAGTTTTTTTTTATTGCTGTTGTTGTTAGTAGTAAGTCATCGCTTGAAAGATGACACGCATTTGATTAAAGTTGTCGAATAAAATATTTAGTACAGTCCACTTCTAGTTAATTTGAAATTGTTGTATAACAACGCACGCATCGCATGAACACTAATATTGCTTTATTTTTGCACTGAAGGATCTAAGAAATTATTATTTTTTAGATTAAGATTTATTTTATTATTTGCATGCTAACTTTTCAGAGTAAAGACCATATACCTATAGATGATCCATCTTTAAAATTTGATGTAATTACGATAAGAAATCCTAGAAGTGGTGCCCATCATAAGCTGGTTAATGTTAGTACTGATGGATTAAAGAAAATCAGTATAATATATATATACCTTCAACAGATGAGAACTTGTGTTGAGCGAGAGCAATAATTGTTGGTAAAGCAAAATTAGAAAATCATCCCCAGTTTAAATTGATTCGAGATGGCCGAAGAGCCTTACAACGAAATATGGCACTGAAACTACATGCTGAGTGTGGAGTAAATTTAGGATCATGTGGTTTCGAAGAAATTAGGAAATTTGAAGATTATCTTGACATACAAGTACATGTGGTTTCTGCAGATGAGTTTAACAAGGTAAGTGTTCGTTTATGTTAATTAATCTGCCATTCATTTTCATTAATTAAACTTCGATATTCTAATGAACTCTAATGAATCTTACCTACACGAATTTTTTTATTTTTATTTATTTATTTATTTATTTTTTTAGGTTATCTATCGAGGGCCATTGCGTTCTGCAAAAATATTTTTGTATTTGCATGACGGACATTTCGGTTTGATAACCTCAATGAAGGCTTTCCATGGTAGAAAATTCTACTGTGAGATATGCGATAAAGCATACGATCACGTTCAGAGGCATAAGTGCGTATGGTATTGTAACGTTTGTTTTAGTAGAGAATGTGAAAGTACTATTCAAGAATGTAATGAATGCAATCGGATTTGTCGCTCTGAGGAATGTTTTATCAGGCATAAAAACAGTAATGATAACGGAGAAAGTTTCTGTAGTAAATTTTATGAATGCAAATCTTGCTATAAGTTTCTAGTTACAAAAGAGAGACCTATCAATCTACATAAATGCTTCGAACAATATTGTACCATTTGCAAAAATTACTTTTCAGATGAACATCAATGTTTTCTTCGTAATATTCCTGCAATAATTATATTTTTTTCGATTTTGAGACGCAGCAAAATACAGGGGAACACCAAGTAAATTTTGCAGTTGCCCAGTACACAGATGGACAGGAATTCATTTTCAGAGGCAACAATGCCCTCGAAAAATTTTGTACATTTTTGTTTAAGAAAGAACATAAATGATTCACAGCGATAGCCCATAATTTGAAAGGTTTCGATGGACAGTTTATATTAGGATACTTGCTGAAAAATGGTCATCAACCAAAAATTGTACCAAACGGGTCCAAATTAATGAAAATCTGCCTGCCATCATTAGATATACGTTTAATAGATAGTTTCAACTTTTTACCTCTACCTTTAAGCAAATTTCCGAAAACATTTGGTTTTGAGGAACTCACCTAAGGTTACTTTCCACATCTATTCAATATTCCTGAAAACGAATTTTATAGAGGTCTATTACCTGATGCCAAGTATTATAGCCCGGATACAATGACTGTTGAAGGCCGGCGGGAATTTCTGTCGTGGTACAAAAGCAGGAAAGAATACTTTTTCGACTTTCGGGAAGAAATTTACAAGTATTGCAAGTAAGTAAACTTTACAGTGTATAATATTTTTATTTTATTTTTATTTATTTACTTATTTTTAGACTTCTTTATCTATTTCTACATTTTTAGAATATTCTTTTTTATAGATCTGATGTAGACATTTTGAGACGGTGTTGTCTCAGTTTTAGAGAGGAATTTATTTCTGCAACGAAGATCGGTCCCTTTCAGTACACTACAATAGCTTCAGCTTGTATGGCTACTTACAGATCACAATATATACTTCCACAGACAATTGGACTGGTGCCAGTTCATGGTTATGTAAATCGTACAAATCACAGCATATCAGGAATTCAGTGGATAGATTTTATTGCTTTAAAGGAAAAAATTCAGATCAGACATGCTCGAAATGGTTTTGGCGAGCAAAAGATTGCAAACATTTCTGTGGACAGCTTCTGTGAAACCAATAATACTGTCTATCAGTTTTACGGTAAATATCTTTAAAATGCTTTTCATTTTTCAGTTATTTTCTAATTTTTAAGATACCTCGATTTAGACTGTAAAAAACTGATTTTATTTTAAGGATGTTATTGGCATGGATGTAAAAGCTGTTATCCTCAGCAAGATGCCAGAAATGCTGTAAAGGGGTGTTTCATGTGGGAACTTTCTGTCAGCACAAAGAGAACATCGAAAATCATTCAACGCATGGGATATAACTTGGTAACCATTTGGGAGCATGAATTTAATACCATGAAGAAAAATGATGAGGAGCTGAGGAATTTTTTGAAAGATCATTGTTTAGTAGAGAGGTTAAATCCAAGAGACTCATTTTTCGGAGGGAGAACGAATGCTGTAAAGCTAATGCACGAAGGAAAAATTAAGTACATAGACTTCACAAGTTTATATCCGTGGGTTAACAAGTGTTGCAGGTATCTGTTTTCTTCTTTTAATTGTTAGAGCGATTCATGTAATTAAAACATTGATTTATTATGCCTTTAATCAGAATTTCAAAACTGTGTCCTTGTACGTGTGTTATAACACATTTACGTTTTTTTAAATTTAATTTACCTCTTTTATAGTGCCCGAAATAAACTGATGTTTCCGCTTTGTAAGTCTTGTGCAGAATCTTTGCAGCAAGAAAAGTGCATGCATACAGATGAAGAAAGAATGCTGACAGGAACATGGGTTTCCCTTGAAGTTCAGAAAGCCGTGGGAAAAGGATATAAAATTATTAAAATACATAAAATTAAAAAATTAAAATTATAAAATCGCAAGACAATATTTCTTACAAACTACTTTCTTCGCAACAAACAAGAGGCAACTGAATTCTTTCCCAAGAAAAATGGCTCTGTTGCTTTCGATGTGACGTCAAAACAAAATGGCTGGCTTAGAACCAATAGAAAAAGCTTGTTATCTTATAACACACCTCCTTCGTGACGTATTCCATTATACGTCAGACAACATGAACAAACACGAGATACTTTCATCGCCGCAAGAAAAAATAAAATTTTGATAAAAACATCGTTGCCACAAAATTAAAAAAAATTATTTCTGACAATATTTCTCACATATTTTAGAAACAAACCCTTCTAATTTCACTTTCCAACAATTCCACTCGATTTCAAGATGGCGGATTAAAAAATGAACACGTGGAACAATCGTCGTTGCCACAAAATCAAAACGAAACTTTCCCCCCAAATCCTCGTTGCCATCCAAAATACCTAAATCCTAAAAATCTCCATGCACTTCTACTTCCACTTTCAAAACAAACACTTCTACTTTCACTTCGAAACAACTCAACTCCACTCAAAAATGGCGGCACTTCCGGTCACGTGACCTCTGACGTCACTTCCGCCACCGCAGTGGGGCCAATACTACTGGTGAGGAATCCAACCAACTTTAACATAATATCATCAAGAGGAGGTATGTTGAATTTAATTACATTTCCCGATCTAAAACAAAATCCTTGCTTTTCTGTATCCAGAATCAGCTGATGAACCATTTCAATATATTTTTATCTTAATAGTTCACCCGAAAATTCTAGTCATCCTCAAAGCGAAGGAAAATCATTAAAAATATCTTCCAATTTAAAAATATTTTTCTAATTTAAAAAGAATCTTTAAAAAAATGAATACATGCCCTTAAATATGTAGAAAAAATTAAAATCCTGCAGTAGAAAATCTTTAAAAGTTCAAAATAATTTTAACACAAAACTTTACTAGAACCTCTTATCAAACAGCAGTAGCAAAGGAAAATGAGGAGGGGGAAGTAAAATCATTAAAAATATCTCCCAATTTAAAAAGATTTCACTAGTCTAAACAGGATTTTATCAAGTTAATTTGAATTTCAATTTTTATTCTTTCTGAAAAATTGGTTCTAAATTTCTTTCTTTATATACTGATCAATTTTTAGCAGCATAATGCACGAAAATTTTTGGAAGGATTATAAATTTTCCTTTTAAAAAATTATTTGTATATACATAGTCCAAACACATCTGTATACAGTGGAATATGTTAAACGCGAAATACCGTTTAACACGAAATAATGCAACGGTCCCAACAAACTACTATGTATTTTCACGCATTTTGTTTCTCTTAACATGAAACAAAAATCGCTTAATACTAAAAGATATTCTTTCTGGAAATGAACAAAATACAGAAAACATTGGCATCGCAGGCGAGATTTAAGCGGGGTGTGAAATGAAAGAGAGATGATTTCACATGTTTCGTAGAAAAGAGGCTAATTTGGCTTTGAAATACCCTCAGAATAGCCTGCGACACGAGCCAGTTTTGTTTATCTACGCTACTTTCGCATTCGCCTTCCACGTCTACAGACGCCACACAAACATCTCATATCTCATCAGTTAGCTTTGGAATTCAGTGATGAGTACATGGCAGTGTGAGTAAAATTTAGTGAGTTTGGCTCATATGTTGCACTGCATAGGATTCTTTGGCACCGAAAGAAATGAAGAAGTAGGATATTGGAACTGAGCTGACACTTAATGAAATGTTAGAGAAAGTTTCTGTATTAATGAACTGTCCTACTGTACTATAGGAAGAATTCGTTGCAGTAGTTTATGATAATGTGTGTACAGCCCCAATTATGGCAGACAAAGTTATTTTGGAGTTTGTTCAAAGCTAAAAAGACATCATTGATGCAGATTCTGATGACGAAAATAAAATGAATGCAGTTCCTGTTCCCACGTCATCCGAAATGAGGAATATCATAAAAAGTATGGACAGTTATTTAGACGCACATTCCAATGGTGAAATGAATAACAAAATGTTCGACATTGAACAATTTGATGCTAAAAAAGACAATGCAAAGAAAAATATCAGATTATTTTCCCAAAACTCAATAAATGTTTTGTTTTTAAAAAAACATGAAAATTTTGTATTAAATTCCATGAAGTTCTTGTGGATGTTTTTGTTTCATTGATTTATTAAATACATGCATACATACATATATATGTAAATAAAATGTACTCTAATAAGCTTAATTTTGTTGAATATATGTTTTTTTTAAATATTTAAATTTTTTTAAACACGAAAAAAATATTTCAGTCTCCTCAGTTTTGTGTTAAATGATTTTCACTGTATATCTATTGCACATAAATCCCTTTCTTACATAAAATATAAATGTATGTATAAAATAACTAAATAAATTGTAAAGGAAGTTTAATTAGCAACTATGAAATCTTAAAATAGTAGTATAAAATTTATAATGGCAAACATTAAAATAGACGAAAGTAAATAAAATTTAAATTATAGAACGTACTTTATAAAATTAATAACAAGTGGCTAAAAATATATATTTTAATTACTTAAAATATGGAAGTTATTTGGCAGAGATAGTTGGATATAAAATTACTACTTCAAATCTTCAGATTACTATTGTTCATATTTAAAGTCTCAACTTGCAGTCGTAATCCACATAACAACCATTGTAAAAATCACCCGTTATCATATTCCAAAGATCAGCAGCATACATTTTTTTCAAAATCGTGCATAATATTAAATATTGGCTTTTGATAGTCAAGTTGATACAAATAAGATGAACTGTTTTTATGATTTTAGACTAGTAGTTTATTCTTCCATTCACTTATTACAGTATTTCATTTTTTATATGCTTGACTATCCAAAATTTCAAGAGCTTTCCGGATATTTTTTGAGTTTTTACTGTACAATCATTTCAGTATTTACATCATCAAAACTGCACAGACACATACTTGAAGTGAATTTACTTTTACAGCTAAACACAGAAACTGGAAAACGAAAAAGTACTTTGTTCGCGCCTGCGCATCTGTAATGTAATCCACGCATGCGCATCTGTAATGTGATGATCTAACGAGTTTGAGAATCGCCATCGACGGTGTAAGACGGCTGGTCACAGCTATGAGTACCAGCTATGAGTTAATTGTAATTAATTATGAGAATTAATAAAGAATCGAACCAGCGAATTTAATTAGTGTGTGTTATTTGGGACGAGACCCAAACATATCTGGTCGTAGTCGACCGGAGCGTGAATAAATAGTGTTTCGTTTTTGAGAACAGTGTTTGTGTTTGCCAGTATTCGCAGCTTGTTCTTTTCAACGAATATCGCTGATTTTGGATACGGATATTCATCAAAAGTGAATCACTGAAGAGGTAAGTGATTCCTCTATTGTTAATTCTGTACTTTCTGTGCTTGTTCTGTTATAAATAACAATGTTATTTAAGGGTGCTAAAAAAGAAGATTTAAGGCTTATTGCCTTAGAAATAAATCTAAATGTTGACGAAAAAATGACTATAGCAGATTTGACTGATATTATTGAGAATAGTGAAATTTTTAAAACTAAACAAGATTTAGTAAAAGAGATAGCAAACTCTATTATCGAAAATAGAAAACAGGAAGAGCAAAAACTTGTCGAGTTAGAAAAATTAAAACTTGAGAGATCAAAGAATGAGTTAGAGTTGACTAAGCTTAAAGCAGAAACTAAACTTGATGGTGTAAGCGAAACCGAAACAAAATCAAAGTCACTAGATCAATTAATAAAAAGTATCAGAACCTTAACTGTAAAAATTCCTATACGGCCTGAGAGTTGGGGATTTTTCTTTTCGTCATTAGAACGAGCGTTTATTACAAAAAATGTTTCGGAGGACTATAAAGCAGAAATTCTGTTAAATCTGTTAGGAGACAAAGCTTCGAATATAATAACCTATTTACATGATAAGGATATCGCGAATTATGAAAAAGTAAAAGAAGTAGTTCTGAAGGAGTTTCAGCCAACACCATATTCGTGTTTAGAAAACTTTAGAACAACTGTTAAACAACCACATGAAACTCATGTGCAGTTTGCTTCTCGCTTAATAACTGCCTGGGATTATTATTTAAAATTAAGGAAGGTAACTGACTTCGAGACCCTCAAACAACTAATAGTTTCAGATAGGTTATACCAATCTTTAGATGCGGGAACAGCTTCTTACATTGCTGTGAGGCAAGGTGATTCATGGTTTTCACCTAGTGAGTTAGGTAAAGAAATAGATTTATATTTCACGTCACGGTGGTGTGTGTGTGTATTTAATTATGGCAAAGCTCACTAGGGCTATCTGCCTAAGACGAGGGATGCCTTCGTGGAGGACTTTCTAAGGGAAACTGGCTCGTATACACGTTACACATGGGGAAAACCACGAAAACACCCATGCAGCCAGCCCGTTCGCGGGATTCGAACCTCGGACCGAACTACCAGTGTTCAGCGACTTTACCGCTCGGCCGCTGGTGGGCCTATTTCACGTCACGAGGAAAACCTCTTACTGAGAATTCTCATGTTAATCGTAAGTATAATAGCTCAAAAAGTGTAGCTAAAGTGTTTTTATCAGATGTTAAAACAGAGAACTGTATTTTATGCCACGAGAATCACGGATTGGCAAAATGCCCATCGTATTTAAAATTACCGGTACAAGAAAGAGTACAGGTTGTGAAATCTAATAAATTATGTTTTAACTGTCTACATATGCATTCAGTATCAAATTGCCCATCGAAATATTCTTGTTTTTGTCAAAAACGGCACCACAAAACTATTCACTTTCCGAAAGCAAATAATTTCGTAAAGGAGAAAGAATGTTCTTCATCGGAACAAAATAAAAACAAAACAAATGTATCTGACTGCAACGTTCCCAAACGAGATGACTCATCGACCTTGAATGTTAATGCGCAGGAGTTCGTTCAAAAGGCATTTATTAGCAATTATTCGAATAAACAAGAGTACAGTTCTGCTTTCAACAGTCGTATGTTTTCTAATTGATAACGAGGGAAGGAAACACAGAGTGAAGTGTCTGCTGGGCGGGGGCAGTATGTCGAACTTTTTGACACGGAATCTTATTGAACTTTTGCAGTTAGAGAAAGAAAAAACAAACATTTCCGTTTCGGGAATAAATGATGCTACTTTAACAATAAAGCATAAAATTAATGCTTCGATATGCAATAAAGAAGGAACTTTTATAAAGAATTTGGACTTTTTAGTAATTCCAAAAATAACTGCTGATTTAACACCTTCGCGCAAAATTAAAATTTCAGTGCAAGATCTTCCTAATTTAAAATTAGCAGATGAAGGATTTAATGTTCCAGAAAGAGTAGATATGTTGTTGGGAGCGAGAGTTTTTTATGAACTTTTGAAACCGAGTCAAATTCGAATGAATAATCCTGATCTTATTTTTCAAGATACAGTTTTTGGTTTTATCGTGTCTGGAAGTATTCCAACAGAGACTGAAAACAGGGTTCATTGTGGGTTGATAAAAGAAGATAACTTAGATAAAGCTCTTAGAAAATTTTGGGAATTAGAAAATATTGAAACTGATAAACCCAAAAACAAAGAATTTCTAATTTGTGAGAAACATTTCGTAGAAAATTATACACGAGATAAAACCGGTAGGTACGTTGTTAAAATGCCATTAAAGGAGGATCCGGACACTTTGGGAAGTTCTAAACAAACTGCAACGAGTAAATTAAATTCCTTATGGAAACGCTTAGTAAAGAATCACGAATATTTAAAATTATATTCAGATTTTTTAAAAGAATATCAACAGTTAGGACATATGGTTGAGGTGAGTGAAAGCGAGGAGGAACGAGGTTCATATTACATTCCTCATATTGGAGTATATAGGGGAGAAGAGAAAAGTAAGTCGACTCCCTTGAGGGTAGTATTTAACGCTTCTTCTTTGACAAGCAAAGGAAACTCTCTAAATTCTATACAGTATAATGGAGGTGTGATACAAGATGATTTATTCTCAATTATGGTGAGATTCAGGAAATATATTTTTGCTTTCACTGCTGATATACAAAAGATGTATCGAGCTATTTCTATCCATCCAGATCAGTGGAAGTTGCAAAGGATTTTATGGAAAGAAGGCATTGATAAGCCAGTTAAAAACTTTGAGCTAACCACCGTTACCTATGGAACTGTGAGTGCGCCATTTTTAGCAATGAGAACACTTGTACAGCTGTCAAAGGACGAAGGAGATAAATTTCCTTTAGCAGCACCTGTACTGAGAGAAGACATGTACATGGACGATATTCTATCTGGAGCTGAGTCGCTAAGTTCTGCGTTAGAACTTCAAAATCAGTTAATAGGCATTTTGAAGAGTGGAGGTATGTTACTCCATAAGTGGTGTAGTAATGCTACTGAACTGTGTCAAACAAACGACAAAACATATCCCTTTGGTAAATCAGAAGAATCTAAAGCAATAGGTATTTTATGGAAGTCAAAAGGAGATTGTTTGAGCTTCAACGTTAAAATCGAAGACAACGTAAAGGTTACGAAACGGCAAGTGTTATCCGTCATATCTCGGATCTTTGACCCATTGGGTATAATTTCTCCAGTTATAATTGTAGCAAAAATATTTATGCAGAAATTATGGCTGTTAAAATTGAACTGGAATGATGGTTTGCCAGAAAAATGGAAAGAGGCTAAAGAATGGAAAGAATTCTCCACTACCTTGCAGCTAATTAACAACATTGAAGTCCATAGATGTATTTTATTACCGGATAGAATCAAGATTGAATTACATGGTTTCTGTGATGCCTCAGAGGCCGCCTATGGAGCAGTTATCTGCTGTAAAGCAACATCAGCAACAAACCATACATCAATGATTTTGGTGTGCAGTAAATCGCGTGTCTCACCCCTAAAGAAGACTACAATCCCAAGACTTGAGCTTTGCGCAGCAGTGCTATTAGCTAAACTGATGCATCGAGTGAAAACATCGTTAAAATTGGAGCTTACTGCTATCCACTTTTGGACCGATTCTATGATTGTGCTGTCATGGATCAACAAAGAGCCACACCTGCTCAAGACATTTGTTGCAAACCGGATTTCAAAGATACAGGATCTGACTGAAATAGCACAGTGGCATCATATCGCTTCTGAAGAAAACCCATCAGATCTCATATCTAGAGATATGTCTGCCAAAAAACTGCAACTAAGTCAACTGTGGTGGAACGGGCCTGACTTCTTAATGAAGGATGAGTACCCTATAAGAGTTATACCTGCAGCAATTACTGAAAAGGACAGTAATGAACTTAAAAACTTTGCTGATTCTGAACTATCTACATGTTTAAATCTGAATGTGAAAATTTTTGTTAATGATTTACTGAATTGCAGTAATAAGTATTTAAAATTAATTCGTATTATAAGTTTTTGTTTTAGGTTTTACAAGAATTGTACGCAAGAACAAAAGCAGGTAGGTAATTTACAAGTGGGAGAATTGAGAGCAGCTGAAGAAACTTTAATAAAATTAGTACAGGGTGAGTATTTTATGAATGAGATAAATGATCTTAAAAAATCAGGTATTGTTCCAAGAAATAGTTCTATAAAAAGTCTTAACCCTTTCATTGACAGTAATGGACTGTTGAGAGTTGGAGGTAGATTAAAAAATAGCAATTTAACTTATGAGAAAAAATTTCCTATTATTCTGCCTTCTAAACATAAATTAACAGAGTTAATAGTTAATTACTATCATTTAAAATATTTGCATGTGTGTCCTCAATCTTTGTTATATCATATAAGACAAAAATTTTGGATTGTAAGTGGTAGAAATGTTTGTAGAAAAATTGTAAAAAATTGTATAATATGTTTTAAAGCCAATCCCATTGTAGCTCAGCAAATCATGGGTGATTTACCCAAGGAAAGAATCACAGCTAATCTTACATTCAATTGTACTGGAGTTGACCTCTGTGGCCCATTCTTAATTAAATACAAAAACCAGAGAAAAGGTATATATCAGAAAGTTTATGTGTGTATATTCATTTGTATGGTTACTAAGGCCATTCATTTAGAGCTGATAACAGACCTATCATCTGAAGCATTAATAGCTACCTTGAAACGTTTCTTTGCACGAAGAGGTAAAAGTTTAACATTATTTAGTGACAACGCTACGAATTTTGTAGATGCAAATGCAGAATTAAAGAGGTTAAACAAACTAGTGAACGAACAAGATAACCTTTTAGCTGGTTATTTGAGTTCTGAGAATATCGAATGGAAATTTCTCCCTCCCAGAGCACCCAATTTTGGAGGCCTTTGGGAGGCTGGAAATAAATCTTTTAAGTACCACTTCAAACGTGTCGTAGGTAATGCAAAATTGACATTTTAACAATTTTTAACAATTATGATTCAGATTGAAGGAATTTTAAATTCCCGACCATTGACTCCCCTGTCTTCGGACATTGATGATTTAGAGGTTCTAACACCTGGACATTTTTTAATTGGTAGAGCAATTAATTCGATCCTTGAGCCAGATATCACGGAAGTTAACATTAACAGGTTAAAATTGTGGCAACAGATCACAAGATTAATACAAATTATCTGGAAAAAATGGAACTCCAATTATTTAAGTCATTTACAAAATCGATCTAAATGGCAAAGTTCTAAAAACAATATACAAGTTGGAGACATGGTCTTAATTAAAGATAATTTGCCTTGTTGTAATTGGGCGGTTGGTCGTATAATAGAAGTATTTTATGGTAAAGATGGAAAGGTTCGCGTGTGTAATGTAAAAACTAAAACTGGAACTTTCAAACAACCAATTACCAAATTATGTGTCTTACCAATACAAAAATGAGTATTGTCTTTATAGTTATTGTACAGTATTGAATGTGCTTCACATAAAATGTCATTATGTAACTGAAATGTTATATTGTATTACAGTATTGAATGTGCTTCACATAAAATGTCATTATGTAACTGAAATGTTATATTGTATTGCTTTGAGGTGTACGCTAATGTATATGGTAAATGTCTAATTATAAAAATGATTTTTATGTAATAGGACTTATTCAAAATTGTTTATGATATACTTGTTTAATTTTTATGCTATATCTTAATTACAATAGTTGAATGCTAAGCATTGCAACGCGGGGCGGCATGTTCGCGCCTGCGCATCTGTAATGTAATCCACGCATGCGCATCTGTAATGTGATGATCTAACGAGTTTGAGAATCGCCATCGACGGTGTAAGACGGCTGGTCACAGCTATGAGTACCAGCTATGAGTTAATTGTAATTAATTATGAGAATTAATAAAGAATCGAACCAGCGAATTTAATTAGTGTGTGTTATTTGGGACGAGACCCAAACATACTTATTCGGAGACTGTATTTCTTTTTCGTTCATGAAAATCAAAGTTCATTACACAAACATGTAATCACACTGCACAAGCATAACACATTTAGTAATCCTGATAATTGATTACACATTTAATAAATAAATCAGAAAATATTTTAATGTATAACAAATGAATAAAGTAGTTAAGCTTTTATAAAACAGAGCATAATACTACAGTTACGAAGATATTTAATGTTCTAAAAGTTAGGTAATTTAGTAAATTTCAGTTTTTCACCAAAGCAATGAAATATTTTGATAATTATGAAGTTCCTTATATATCTTTATAAATGAACTTTATTGCTGTTTTAAGCAATTAAACAACTGTCCAAGTTATTTTAGTACTTTTGAAATATATACACTAAAAGAAACATTAAAATTTATTAATCTATTTGTCAACCTTGATTTTGGCATAAAAGTCTGCAGAATGCTTCCTAGTTTTTAAGCACACAGAGGCACTGCAATTCTTTCTTATTCCTTGATCTGAAGTTTTCTGCAAGTGTTTTTTTTATTTTATTTTATTAAAATATCTGTGTTGGCACAGATACAATTTCTGTATAGTGACTTCAGATGTGGATAAGTTTTTCGAACATTCTCGTTTGTTTTACTGGCGTCGCTGAATTTTGCGATGAATGCATCACATTTATTGCCGAGTATCACCTTCCAGATTTTTCATACTGTTAATGTATACATCAGCAGTGAATTATTCTCCTCTTTCCTCAAATATACTACGGCGATAAACAATAACAATTCACTAAAAATTTTGCGTAAATTTACACTCATAATAATTTAAATTGCGAAAATCTCACAATTACCATCTAAATACACTATTCAGCACCACAATTCTTTCGAAAGCGCGCTGTAGTAGTCAAAAGTGAGGTACGCCGTCTTGCCGGGTGAAACTAGTCGATATTTTGGTGACGTCAAAAATTCGAAAAGTGGGGTAGGGTTTGGAAATACGCTGCCCCGGATGGACATCGATGATCCGTTCTATAGGCCAAGCTAAAGGTAGAGATTCATCTTCGATAACAAGAACCACCGTGTTGACCTTCAGGTTGGGTTTGGTGTGCTGCCACTTGAATCTCTGCTGAAGAGAAGTCAAATATTCACTTTTCCATCGATTCCAGAATCCGCGACGTAGATTCTGTACAAGTTCCCACCTAGAACTCCTTCTGCGAACAGACTGATGTGTCTCTGGAAAGGAAGTCAAAGTATCACCTGTAATAAAATGAGAAGGGGTTAAAACATTAATAGAGTCAATATCAGAATCGTTCACGTAAGTAAGTGCACGTAAATTCAAAATAGCCTCGATCTGGTGTAAGTAGCGTTGACAACTTTTCGTAGGTTAAAAGAATGTCTTTCAATACTCTTCCCAGATGAAATTTCGCTGAGCGAATGCCGGCTTCCCATATTCCTCCGAAGTGGGGCGAAGCAGGCGGTATAAAATGCCATTCAATAGATGACTTAGTTAGTTCTCGGGAAACCGATTCTGTTCCATACAAGGAAGACCAGATCTGATTTAGTTCTTGTAGTTTTCGGCATGCTCCCACAAAATTGGTACCGTTGTCACTGTAAATGTGCCGTAGTGCACCGCGACGTGAAAGGAAACGTCTAAGTGCAGCGATAAACGAGTCTGCCGTCAGGTCACTGACTGCTTCTATATGCACAGCTTTAGTCGACAAACAGAGCTATATAACCTTTCTTTGATTTAGAACCACGACCCTTATTAAATTTCATGGTAATAGGACCCGCGTAATCCACACCAGATGCGAAAAAAGGTCGTTCCAAAGTCGCACGATGTTCAGGTAAGTCACCCATCAATTTCGGATTTGAAGCAGCTTTAAATCGATGACATCCCTGCTAAAAATGCCCCATAGAAACCAGTAAAACTTTTTATGGGTACCCATAAGATTTTATGGGTTTTTATTGACTTTTACTGGTTTCTGTTGGTCTCTGTGGGTTTTTCTTACTGTATCACTTGACACCCATACAACCAACATCAATGGCAGAACTTTGTACTGGTTTGTATAGGTTTATATTGACTTTTACTGGTTTTCTTACTGGTATCAATATAATAATAAATCTTCTGTTGGTTTATATGGGTTTATGCTATTTTTTATCTGACGTTAATAGACTTCTTGTAAACAATAAAATTAACAGAATGAAAATATGATCTCTTTAAGACCATCAGAGTAACCTGGAAACGCAGGTGGTCGTTTTAGAGAGGGTTTTTACTAAATATGCTTATTTATTTGATTTAAAAATTGTTTTTCGGAAACAATAACAGTAATCATATACACCACACACAACGAGGTCTCTCTAAGGCGACCAGCCGCAAATAAAAATTCATCTTTGCAAGTGGTCGCCTTAGAGAGGTGATGCTCAATACCAATATATACTCACGTTCTCAGAGATACGGTTATCTTTTAGAGGTGGTCGTCTTAGGAGATTGCATCTATGGAATGAATCTCTCTAAGGCGACCAGCCACACTAGCAGAATTTTCTTTGTTAATGGTCGCCTTACAGAGGGAATATTCATTGCCAAAGTATACTTATGTTTTCAGAAATACTGGTTTCTTTCAGAAGCGGTCGTCTTAGGGAGGTTGTTTTTGCTACGAGTTGGTTCTCTGAATACACACACATAAGCACTTACATTTCTGATATTACAAATAAACACCGGTATCAACCAACATCTCTTTAACGCAAACAAGTTCATTCACAATCGCAAAACTTTTCTCTCTGTTAACGCTGACGTGAAGAAAAAAATTCCCATCCCTTCCCCACTCTCAGAAGTTTCCCAAACAAGCAATATGGCGCCGCCCTAGTTATTGTTGTGCGATGGTGGTGTTATTTTCTTCGTGGTTGTAGTAATGCAATATATTATTTACTATGCTTTACTGTAGTACAAATTTTACTATGTTTTACTGTTTAGAAATTAATAATAAATAATAAAATACCAGCACTGACTATGAATATACCACTAAAGCCATGCACGTGTATCGTGTCTAATGTTTGAGAGAACGTTGCTGATAACTGACTAGTTGTGAAATGGAGTTTCTGAGCGTGAAATTGATTTTCCATCTTTACTTTTATCCTGAAAAACAATGTGCTTAAGACTGAAAAGTGATAATTTCAGGCTTGATAATTTGTTTCAGTGTGCAGATGCAGAAATGTAGTTTTTGCATTCTACTGAAACTGTATTTTGGAAATTTTTTTTTTTTTTATTACAGTTTAGAAATACTTTTTTAAAGCTTGTTCATGTAGATGCTTTATTATTTGAATATTATGTACTAATAAATTTGAGCATACCTTACTTAAAAATGATTTTGCATGATTCAATTTTTCGACTAATGTGATGTGGCCGAGTAAAAAGAATACTTTTTTACGTTTTAAAAAATGTACTAATTATATTTCGCGAGCAAAAAAGGTAAGTTTTATTAATGAAATAAACATTGAAATATTTAATGTGTTTATTACTTATTGAATGGGGTAGACAAGACATACAAGCTTAAGGAATCTTTTTTCCACTACTAAAATTATGTGAAAATTTAGATGATCATAGTAGCTTACATTGTTTTTTCTTTTTGGTCTATTTTTCTTTACAAGTATGAGACTAGAACCACATTTTTACATTAAATATTTTGTGCTATTTTGTTGAAACACATATAATCATTTTCATGCATACTTTAATTTTCATTATTATTTGTTTGATGAAGAAAATTTCAAATGTGTGTTTTTCATAAATTGCTTTTGAAATAGAAATAGATTTGTGAATAAGATTTATGTAATATTAAATGTACTAGTTTTGGGAGTATAAAAAGTGAATTATTTATTTGAAAAAAATTACATTAAGTTGAAACCTCATATAGTGGTTATTTTCTTAAATGACCACCTCTGGTAATGGCACATTTGTCAGGACAATAATTAAATAACAGGACTTAAAAAATCACTCATAGTTTTGTCAGGCTACAGGAAACTGCCATTATCTTGAATTGTGGAGTTGATTGTTTTAGGAACGTTTTGCTGTATAATCAATTGACTTCGGTGTAGTAATTTTTACGTGGGTATGAATTTTGCAGAGGTAATTGAAAGTTTTTACGAGACAATTAAAACCAAAGCTTTTCGGATCATGTGTCTTATAAGGGCAAGCATTGCTTTCAAGTATAGTTAGAGTAATATTTAAACATTATTTTCGGAAGCACTTCCACAGAGAATCCGGTTGCTCTCTGCGGATGAAAACCCATATAAATAAATCTTCTGTACAGCCTTATACAAATGCAGTTAAAATTACTGTCATTACAATTAAGCGAATATAGCTACATTTGTATACAAAAACTTATTATTGCTAAATACTGCACTATATAAATTTCATTTGGCATTGTAATTTCAGAAAATGCTCAGCATGAGGTATTTTTATATTATATAATCTACTGTCAAAAACATTAGCTACCTTTTCAGTACTTTAAATTTTACTCTTTAGAATTTTTATGGTTCAAAATAATATTTCTATACATTTTCTAAAGTATTCTTTCTACAACAGAAATCTAAATAACTTACACCTAAATCACTGACTAAATTTATTCCAATAATGCATCGCTTTAATTAAATTTATGTTCCTTTGAGATGATATATAAAAAACCTTGTGTAATAATAAATTATTAATATATATAGGTAAATGGTATTTTTATATATTTTTTCGGGTAAAGTGCATAATCGCCTACTTATTTATTTGGTACTTTTTACTAAAGTAAAAAGAATTGGATTTTTGTCAATTTTCCTTTGACTTTTTCAGTGAAAATAGGTCGATGTGTACCTGGATAAAGTCAAAGGAGTGCGCAATGACATTTTTGTGCAATTCTGGGATGTTTTTTTAAGTGAAAATATATCGATGTGTACATGGATACCGAGTATGTGCAATTCTTAAAAACACTCCAAGCAGTGGGCGATTCTACACTTTCCCCATTTTTCTATAGGAATTTAGTTTCATTAAATTAGTTATTTAGTATAATTATGTTTATATGAGTATATTCATACTTATTCACATAGATGGAATTTTTACAGTACGAAAGTTGATCTTTTTTACATCAAGAACTACATATAGTATAAATACCCATTATATTATAGATTTTATTTATATAAAATCTGTGGAAGGTTATATAGCACTAAAAGTGAGATACGGAATAAAACATTATACGCTATGAGATATTTCCTTAATTCCCGAACTGTGCGTTGAGAATTGGTATTTATTGAGACTTGTAAATTTCTTAAAATTCGTTTTGTTACAATATAATTTATTGTATTTTGGGTATTATTAAGTTTATTATATGTTATCTTCATGTTTCATTTATCTTTTGAGAGATACAGGGAACATTCAAAGTATTGTAATAAGGGGTCTACACAGTGTTTGTATATTATTATGGTTAATCTTTGGATTATGGTAACTTGGCGATTTTTTGGTGACCAACCCTGCTACAGCAACCTGCTAGTTTTGTTTTGGACGCCATTTTGTTTTCACGAAGTAAAGGCATTTTTTTTTTTTTTAACTCAACAATTTTTCTAACAATCTGCTAGCCAAATGACTCTTATACTAGAACTTTTATGGAAGAAAAATGCTTAATTATGACGAAGATAGGTGCGAAATTCGGAGACAGCGCAGAATCGCAAACTGCTTGCCGCGTTTTTAAGAATTGCACATACACGGTATCATCCATGTACACGTCGACCTATTTTCACTTATAAAAACATCCCAGAATTGCACAAAAATGGCATTGCGCACACTCTTGACTTTATCCATGTACACTGCTAAAGTCCTAGCTAGTAAAAATTTATCGCCTTACCAAAATGTCGCCAAACTATCTGTTACCATATTCCAAAGATTAGCCATTATTATTTCTTCACTACATTATATTCTAGGATTCATCCTTTCTTCCACGCAAAACATCTATGTGTATGCGTGTCATAATAAAATGTAGGGTGTTACTATCGGTGGTAAGCGAGCCTTAAGGGGATAGCAAGTATGCTAAATTTGAAAATGAATGTTAAGTTTCTAATTTGCAAGTCCCGTATTCTTTTTGCTTGCTTGTTAATAATGTTTCTTTTCCTGAAAATTTGGGTTTCTTCTAATTTTGTTTAGTGCATTGTAGGTAACTTAAAATTTAAGCAGATGCTAGAAAGTACCATCCTTTGGCAATACATTTCTCATTAGGTATCAAATTGTTAAACAAGCTGATGTGATTAAATACAATTGTTTAATTTCCCAATTGAAGAACTGAAATACAAATATATGCAGTGAGATACTATATGTATATATTTATAATGAAATCAATAATATATATACAGTCAAAGTAATGATTCGCAACCATCAAATGAAATGATATGTATATATATATATGTAATAGATTCTGTAGTCGAATACAAGCAGCTGAATCCGTAATGAACAGCAAAAATTTTGACGGCTTAGAGATGTTGAAACTCCAATCCACAATGAATAAGAAATTTGGCAGTCGAGGTAGATTTAATTCAACTTTTCTTTCAGCGAATATGTTGCAACCACAAACAAGTTGGCACATTATTTATGCCTATTCCAAAAATTAACATTTTTGATAAATGTGTAGTAAGAAACAAGGAGCAGACAGACTGCAATCCAGCTAGGCCACAGCGTAAAAAGCAAATACGTTATGTTAAGGGTGAAATCTTAATTCAGACTGAGTTAATTTTGGTTCTTGATGCATTTTTACTCGTATTTTATAGTTAATACTGCTATAAAATTACTATTGGCTGTTTGAGTTTTAGTTCCTTTTACAACATCAAATTATGTAAGAGTCATATGACATGAATTAATCTCGAAGTGATGCAGTGCAGAAAGATTACTGTTTTTAGAATAGAGAAGGAAAATTAATTTTATGCTGCTAATTTAATCTTTTGCTTATTCCTTATTTTTCTTACATATATATATGTACATATATCATTCGATGGTTGTGAATCATGACTTTGGTTATTATCTTTCTCTTCATTTTATTTTCAAAATTATATAAAGGTAGTTTAAAATTTTGTAAAGAGAATTTATACAAATATTTTGTAATGTGTTTATAGATATTGACGTGCATTAAGGACAGGGGCTCGTAGGCTTCTAGATATTTAAAAATTTTTATTTGCATTGAATTTCATTTAAAATTACTTTACATGCTTTCTCAGCCATTTAGTTCTGTACATTTCAGTGCTAATTATGTACTTCTGCTGGTTTATGTTTTTATGGAAATTTGATTTACAGTTCTATTTTTGTGCATTGTTTTTTATAGGGATTCTGTATATGAATACCCGTGGAAATTTGGCCAATGGATATGCATATAAAGTTCTAATTTTTGGCTATGGGTTTTTACTGGGATTTTGTTTATAGTGCCTACAGTTCTACAGGTTTCTACAGAGAGTTGGCCTACTCATATCTGTACAATTGTACAGGTTTCTGTTTACAGGTATTTGGCCTACAGGTACCCGTACAGCCATGCAGGTTTCTTTCTATGGGTTTTTAGGGGTATTTGGCCTATGGGTACCCGTACAACTGTACGGGTTTCTTTTTATGGGTTTTTACAGGTATTTGGCCTACGGGTACCCGTACAACCATACAGGTTTCTTTTTATGGGTTTTTATGGGGATTTGGCCTACGGGTACCCGTACAACCGTATGGGTTTCTTTTTATGGGTTTTTACGGGGATTTGGCCTACGGGTACCCGTACAACTGTACGGGTTTCTTTCTATGGGGTTTTTACGGGGATTTGGCCTACGGGTACTCGTACAGTTGTACGGGTTTCTGTCTATGGGTTTTTACGGGGATTTGGCCTACGGGTACCCGCAGAGTTGTACGGGTACCCGTAGGCCAATTCCCCGTAAAAAAATTTTATGGGTTTCTACGGGGCATTTTTAGCAGGGATATTAAGCAATGTTTGACACAACTGCGTATCAATCTCTTCCCTCCAATTATCCAGTAAGATTGCCTGATTAGGTGTGATAATAAAGAAGGACCAGCATGAAGGTAAGAAATATGAAGTTCTTTCACTAGTAATTCGCTAAATTTATGTTGAGAAGGAAGTATGACAGGATTTTTGATGTTAAATGCTAAAGATGAATTTCGAAGACCTCCTCCCACCCGTAAGAGACCATCTTTATCTACGAATGGATATAGAGAACGTAGTTGGCTCTTCTTTGTTAAAGGTTTATCTTCCTTAATACATTGTAAATCATATTTGAAATAATGATTCTGAATTCAACGAATAATGAACTTTTCTGCTACTCGAATATCTAGAAATGTTAGCGGCATAAGGCAGCTGGAGTTAATGCCACTACGTGAAATATTCTGAGTAACATGATGCTTCTTACAATTAGTAATAAATCTTTGGCAGTAAGCCAGAATACGAACGATTTTACAACGAAAAGAATAATGCTCGAACAAATTAGCTAATAAATCATCCGATTCACGTATATGAGAAATAAAAATAGGATCATATCTTTGTTCAGCCTTTACTTCAGTATCATCTTCAGATTTTAATTCATATTTAGGCCATTTTTCCTCTTCCTGGTGCAACCATGGTGGACCATTCCACCACAAAGTACAGTTTGGTAGGAGTTGAGGTTCAATACCACCAGAAGCAACGTCTGCAGGATTTTGTTTAGAGGGAACATGATTCCAATGTTTAATAGGTATCACTTCTATGATTTGAGATGTTCTGTTTGCCACAAAAGTTTTCCACTTACGTGGATGAGCGGATAGCCAAGACAGAACTACCTTGGAATATGTCCACGCATAGATTTCAAAATTAAACTTTTTTAAAATGTTCAATAGAGATCGCATTAATCTGGTTAACAAATATGCAGCACAAAGTTCTAATCTTTAGAATCTAAAGCTATCTGCTTCAGACATCGAGTTGCTAAAAATGAAGCAGAGGAAAGACCATACGTAACTGTTTTCAACTTGTACGCGCGGCATTTCATCACTGGAATTGTATCGCCAAAGTATCAATTGATAATTCTGATCTTCAGGGGCTACCATCACCTGACAATACATCTTCTCCACATCGGCCGTGAAAACAATTTTAGGAAATCGAAAATTAATCAAAATTTCAAAAATATCTCTTTGTAATTTCGGACCTACCCCTAAAAGAGAATTCAATGATATACAGTTTTCAGATTTACAAGATGCATCAAAAACTACTCTTAATTTTGTCGTTGTGCTAGAAGGTTTAATGACCGCATGATGAGGAAGATAAAACTTTTCTATATCCGATCTGTTAGATAAATCATCATTAATCACAGTCATATGTCCTAACTGTTCATAATCATGTATAAAATCTTTATACTGTTTTTCCAATTCCGGATTATCTTTGAATTTTCGTTCCATGGAACGCAACCTAGAAATTGCTGCCGGTTTTGAGTCACTCAACTTCAAATGCGATTTATAGAATGGAAGTTTTACCACAAATCGCCCATCTGAATTAACAGAATGAGTGTTTTGAAAATGTGATTCACAAAATTGTTCCTCAGGTGTCAGAAATTCCTTCTTCCCAACATCGACAATATCCTCCATTTCCCAAAAACGCTTAAGTTCGTAATCAATATTTATATCATCTTCTAACTTTATGAAGTGTGAATTTGCTGTTTTTGGGCCTTCCATATTATTTCCGACCTTCCCAGCAATCACCCAACCGAAGATTGTATTTTGAGCTACCGGCTCATATTTCGAACCATATATTTGGCCACATCTTAAAACGGAGAAAAAATAATCAGCTCCTAAAATCAAATCAGTTTCTTTGGGTTGAGCGAAATTCGGATCCGCTAACGGAATAGATTTAATGTATTCTATATGCTTTACATCAATGATTTGTTCCGGCAATGGCAAAGTTAACCTATCCAAACTGTATGCGTTAACATCAATTATTCCATTATTTAAACTTGATCGAATTTTAAAATCAACAGAACCACGAGTTTTGGAAGCTGGCACTCTGCCAATTCCACGCAAATGTAACCTTTGATTTGTTCTTTTTAATCCTAATCTTCGAACAGCTCGTTCAGAAATAAACGAACTTTCACTTCCGGAATCCAATAATAATTTAATTTCGATAGTTTCGCCACTGGACGAAAATGCGAGTGCGAGAACCGTAGGCAAAATCGCCGAGTTGCAATTTTGAATCGTATTACTAACTACCTGACCTTGACCCTCGCATGATTCATTCGAAATTCTCTCTGGAGTGTTTTCGTTTTCATTTGGCGCTGTTAAAAGCTGTACGTTGTTAGCTTTAATATCTTCATGCAACAAACTATTATGTGTTTTTGAATTACACAAATTACACTTTAACTGTGAATTACAGTTTTTGATTAGATGTGAATTTAAACATAAAAAACACAATCCTCGTTTTTTCACAGAGTTCTTTCTAGCAGTAACATCCAAATTCTTAAATTTAACGCATTTATATAACGCATGAAGTCCGTTAAATTTCGAACATTTAGTACTACTAAATTTAGAAATCTGTAACGTTTTAGAACTAACATTACTATTTTTATCAACGACTTTAGCTTCCGCTTCTTTATTTATGATAATTTCGAGAGAAGAACACCTTAAATTTAAAAATTCAAAAAATGATTCCAATGTAAGAAAATCATCTTCCGCTGTTTTCTGTGCCCATAACTTTCGAGTTTCTGAAACCACCTTTTGAAGCAACATAAATATTAACCATGGATCCCTAGAAGTTGCTTTGTCACCAAGAGCTTTTAAACCTCTGATAACTTCATCTGAAATATCAGCTAATTGCCGTAAATTAACATTATCAACCTGTAAAATACATTTTTGATCCAGAAATGTTTTAATTAACGATTGTACAATTTGTTTCTTTTTATCATACCTAGCGAGCAATTTTGCCCATGCTTCTTCATAAGAATTATTCGATAACGGAATATGTTTAATTATAGAAGCTGGTTCATCAGCAAGTGATCCGATTAAATACTGAAATTTCTGTATATTCGATAAAGAAGTATTATGCACTGTTGCAACAAACAATTCTTTAAAATTCATCCAGTCATAAAAGTTACTCGAAAAAATAGGAATATTCAAGTTAGGTAACTTAAAGTTACTAATATTAGAATTTTCTGGAACATTTGGCACATTAGCCACATTCAATACATCTAATAAATTTTGATACTGAAGTTTCAAACTAAAATACTTCGATTCAAAATCTTCAATTTCTGACTGCTCTTCAGGTAGTTGGGCATTAAATTTATCAAAATCTAAAAAAATCCTTTCCAAGCGCTCCAGATACAAAATTATTTCATTTTTAGATAAATCGGAAGAAATAGTATTCTGAAGCCTTGTGAAGGCCGCTTTTGCCCTACCACGCAATCTAATGACAGTAGCGTGATCCAGAATAAGTAATCGAAGTTTTCAAGTTCAAAATGAAAATCAATACAAAATAGATATAAAACTTCAAGAATCAAATTCAGATGTAAATCGAAATAAAAAGCACTTATCTGTACTCGAACTGCTGACGAATTCCCAATCTCGCCGCCGTGCCTCCAGAAATTTGTTTACGTTCCTAACATTAGGATGCCCCAAAATGGATGACGCAGTTTCGATTTTAAATATCCTTAATAAATTCAACGACTCTTGGTGTATTTAAACCAAACTGAATACATTTAATAATATAACATTCACACGTAAACATTTAATAATAATTCAGCAGTACAGATAAGTTATAAAATAAGAATTACAACCGTTACAGGCCAGCTACGCTTTTAGCGACCGAATTCTACGAACGACAAATCTCAAAACAGTGTTGCCAACGCAGGGCAACGAAAAGGTGGAAATTAATTCGATAGGCGTGGAAGTGAACAAAAGCACAGGGGAAAAAAAAGGGAACAGCATATTTCACTTAACGGGAGCCAACTTTGACGCATAAACTTTTAAACGCAAAATATTTTAAGCATGTTTATGTAGTAATCGTTTGGTTTATTTGATTGTGGCAAAGCACTCGAGGGTTATTGCTTCCTTTTACGAAGTAAAAAGGAAGTATTGTAATCGCGAAAAGTTTCAGGCAGCATATTTCAACGAAAATATCCATTTTGACCGCTTTCGAATGCAAATTAACGATGTTTTTGCACAATATCTGTACGTAAGGACAGAATAAAAGACTCGTTTCCTCAAAAAAAAAAAAAAAAAAAAAAAAAATATATAAAACTGCTTTAAAATGAATTCTGAAGAGAATTATTCGTGGCGTCTGTACGAACGTATATACGTACGTATCTCGTATAACTCAAAAACGAGTAGCCTCAAAAAGTTGAAATTTTGTATATAGGACTACTATAACATGTAGATGTGCACCTCGTATTTTGGTTCCAAATGGCTGAGGCACTGTTACCCGGCTCAGTGATCTCAGTTTCTTTACTCTTACATATTTGTAAATTGTACATTTTTTGCTTTAAAAATGATTGAATTATGTTGTTCTAATCTTCCGGTTAAGGTTTTTATGCCTTTAGTAAATCTGTCTGCAATATTTTTAGAATTATCAACAATTTTAAATTAAGTGCCGCTAAGCCTAATAATTTTTTTGATGGCGGCCATTGCTTGTTTACATTTGAAACAGGAGAGTAGTGGATTTGTTCCCAATCTAGAGAAATGTAGCTTCGCAACAACAAAGATAACGCATTGCGACTTAAATCATGCTTAATCCTTTCTGGAAATTTTTCCAGAAAATAAGTGTTTAAGATTTACTTAATTTTTAATAATTAGTATTTTTTAATACAGATATTTTGAGTTTTTATGTATTTTTGCCTTATCGCGAAGTGAGAACTGAATTAATTGAATGAGAAATACTCAGTCGTCTGTGAAAAACTGTTTCTTCTTGTTTTGTTTGCTTAATTTCTTTTATACATCGTTCTAGCTTTATTATAGTATTTGAATGGAACATGTGGCAACGATTAGATAATTCTTTAAATGATATAAATTTTGTGCATTCTGAGTTATAATATGAACGAAATATAATACTGTTAAGTGAACCTAGCGCCAGAGTTAATGGTATGGTATGGTAAACAAATAGAGTGAATTTTAAAGAATGCATTTATTCTATTGTGATTTATGCGCTGTCGGCGAAGTAGATGTAATTAAATCCAATAAGTTTAAACCAAATGCAAGAAAAAATGCGTATAATTTAATATTCCGTGCAAGAAAGTCATGTGGTGTACACATCAGATTTTTTTACATAAGGGGAAGGATGCCTTCGTGGAGGACTTTCTAAGGGAACCGGCTTGTGTACACTTGACACATGAGAAAAACACGGAAGCATCCATGCAGCTAGGCCCTTTCGCCTGGATTCAAACCCCGGACAGAACTAGCAGTGTTCAGTTGTGGGCTAGTTTGGGTAACAGAAAAGTGGAAAATCTCATAATAGACGCAAAATGATGGCCTGTATAATACAAAATTATTGCCATTTCAATAGCATAGTGTTTCGCGATATTGTATTTTATTTTATTTAGCTCATGATAAATACACTAGGACTATTAATATAATTGTAGTTTGACCCGGATTGAAACCCCTGTGACTGGCTCACCACATGGGTGTTTTCGTGAATTTACCTATATGTAACACGGGTACAAGATAGTTTTCCTTCGAAAGTCTTTCATGAAACATACTTTCTTTAGACAGATCGCCCTTTGCGAGTTTTATCATAATCTAACAAACCAAACTAAACCTAATCCCAAGCGAGGACTAGTAAGTACTCAGAGAAGATCTTCGTGAAGGACTTTTTAAATGAGATTGGCTTATTATTCAGCAAAAAATCCACGAAAACTGCCAGGCAGCCAGCCCATTCACCGGGATTTAAGCTCGCTTCAAACTGCCAATTTCTACTAAGTCGCTGCGGGCTTGTTTTGAATCTTTATCAAAAATCTTTGCAAAGTAATCGCGAACACACAGTTATTGGTTTTTAATTTGATTTGGTTTTATGTGATTTGGCAAAGCCTTGAGGGCTATCTGCCTAAGATGAGGGATGCCTTCGTGGAGGACTTTCTGATGGACACTGGCTCGTATACACGTTACACTTGGCGAAAACCCCCATGCAGCCAGCCCGTTTGCGGGATTCGAACCTCAGACCAAACTACAGCGACTTTACCGCTCGATCGCTGGTGGGCCAAAATTATTGAGTACCAACGGATTAATTAAGTTAGGAACTTAATAACTTTCATTTGTAGTGCTGCTACCAGCATTGACATTAGGAGAGGTTTTTTTCTAACGAAAATTTTTCAATGTAATTAATTTAATTCCTTAGCTAATTGTTCCTCTGACTAATTTTTTTTGGTGCGCAGTATATGTAACCCTTCCATACACTAACTGTTTCACTTAACTTACACTCCGTTAATTTTATGCGATTTTAAACCGGTAGATTTCTTTCCAAAAAACGCGTACTTTTTCCCCTAGACTTTAAAACTATTTTGTATTTCAAATCTTAATAATAAAATTTAAAAAACAAATATTTCTAGAAATTCTTTCAGCTTATGAATTTATTCGATTTAATTGAAGTTTTCGAGTAGAATATCTTTCTTTCGACATTCAAGAAATTTTTATATGTCAGCTCGCGTTTATAAGGAACACGCAGCCACATATTCGAATACAAAAATCAGGCATACTGAAAGTACATTTTTAACATTTCAAAATGTAAAAAAGAAAAATATACCATTAAAAACACCCGCACTTGAAATACGAGAGCAAACAAGATAGGTGTTTGCAACATTTTATATTTTATCCTGTTCTTGACGAATCAGAAATTGTAATCAACTTTTAATATATTGTATAATATATGGTTTATTAAAAAGTACGTCTTACGTTACAATTGTTACTTTTTCCTTTTTCTTCTAAATTTCGGTAATGTACTATTAACAACGAGCGATTCTGTTTGACTTTCATTTGTATAAATAACCACAAGGCAAACTGTTGTAAAACGATTTATCTTCATTCACAAGCTTGCAGTGTTGGAAAGATAATGCACACCTGCTGTCTGACAATGATTCTTCATTCTCAGGGCCCATCCGTAAAGTGTTCTTTTCAAACAGACTTCACACTCTATTAAGACCTTTTTGTCAACCGACAGCCGCATGCAGGGTAGGGGAAGGAAGACCAGATCGCATCGTCTAAACACGTCTTAAGCATTTTTAAAGGAAACTCCAAAAACGTTTAAACACGTCTTCGAGCAGTTAAAGGGTTAAATCCTTCTAAACTTTCCAAGTTGCAATGTCTAAAAGGGTAAAAAAAATTACCCCTGCCCATTCTATAACAGAAAAAAGCCAGAATTATGTTGAAAAAAAGGTCAGAGGAAAAAAGTGTAAAATCAATTTTATAGAGAAAACTAATGCATACTGAGATAATTTACATGAGAAAAACTTTTACCATGAAAAAACTTAAACGAAGGCATTTTTAATTAATTACATAGTTATTTTGTTTTTGCTAAGAATTCTTTCAGCACAATTTATGCCTTTATTACCTTGTTTATTTTTCAGATTCAAAGTATTGTATCAAAAGTCGCTCAAATGGAAAGTAATATCTTTTATAATATGATACGGAAAAATAAAAATTTTCGCGTTATTTTTTGAATACAATTTCAATATACTAGCATCATTTTAAAGAAATTGATCAATGTTATAATGCTTTAAAATAATATAGCCGAAAAATTCCCAGATTTTCGAATTAAAAATTTTCTATAGAAACTAATCTTAAAATCGCCAAATTTGGAACCGTTAAATAAAGAATTTACATTCCCAAAAGCAAAAAATTGATTAAGAGCTCTTCATTAGAAAAAAGTGAAATAATTTTGAAATTCTTGTTTCACTTCTTGCTCAGAAACTTGAGTATCCCACCGTTTATATTAGAAATAGGAACAAATTATAATCCATGAACCACCCATTCAAAAGATAACTATATTTATCAATGAATAGTCAAAAGTATTTGTCCAAAATACTAATGCACATTCAAAATGGCAGTTTTTTAAACAGACAGAAATTTCAGATGATTAAAATTAAAGACCTCCTGCCGAATTTGGGTCCAAATTAAGGACCAAAAATCGATTCCAAAAAAAAAAACCTACGGGCTTTTAAGGATCGTACGAACCCTGTCCATTGCATCTGTACTGTACATTCAATCCACAATCAGCATAATTATATAAAATGTGTACTATTTCTTACTAAATGTGTAATTATATAAAATAACTACAATTTTAGACATACTTCCACATTAATAGGAATCTTTCACATCTTACTTCATTTATCTTTGTATTTTTGTTGATTTATATTGAATCGATCAACTTCGTTATTTTCTAAATTTGCAAAACTGCATTCTGAAAAGCTGCCAGATAGCAGTGCAGAGGCAATGCTTGTTATTCCTTCATTGTCTTCAACTACGTATTTAAAAATATTAAGAGCTAAATTTTTCACTATTATTTATTTCTAGATGAGCACATTCATAAATACATATTTTCAGAAAAATTGAGGACTCAAGGTTATTAGACCTTCCTTGTGAGTTTAGAAAAATTTTGTAGTGTAGTAATAACATGCATTAAGATTGGAAGTTTTCATTATAAGGATAAGTTGAATAAGAGATTTTAAAAATTGCAACTCATGACTGCAATACAATAAAAGTGATAGTTCTCTGGTTTTCTTTGTATTAATTCGTTTCTCAGACTCAAAGCATAATAAAACCAAAGAACTTTTGGGGGGAGGAATGGTTACAGCTTGCAGGAAAAAAAGTGTAGAACATTATTTTCATAAATATATGTATAAAACATTAATACAAACTAGACATACTCATTAAAAAACTTTTATTTTATCAAAAAATTTATACTTAAAATATATACACTCATATAATTAATGAATCCAGATAACTTCTGGTTCATTTACACAGGATTTCTTTTTATAAAATATTTTTTGGCTGTGTACAATGCCTATACAACGGGACACAAAGTCTGTGGCACTCAAAGTTCTTTCTGCTGCACCAATGTATTTCAGTAGAGCAGGCACTTTCTCCCCAAGTCCTAATTTTTCAAGATGAGAAAACAATTCTTTGCCGACTAACGTCATCCATTGGACGTTAGTCAGCAGTAGGGTCTGGTCCCATTTATTCCTAAAATAAAACAAAATAATTAATGCAGCATCATTTCAGTGTGATGAAGCATAAAAATACAATCAAATACATACAAAAACTTCATGAATTATATTAAATATTTACTAGGATAATAGTATAAGAGCGGAAAAATTTATTAAAAGAGAAAAATATCAAGATGTAACACAGTGTGAAACACCTCTCTTTTGTAAACTATTACAGGAAATGAAACTTAAGTATATACTTATTTCTTCCAAAATTTGGAGAAAAAGTTTATTTGTTTATGCATGCTTTATGACATTTCCTAAATAGGCAGACTAAAAGAAAGAGTAATTCAAAGGGTATCCTGACAAAATAGCCCACGAAAAAACAGCCCCGAAAAGATAATATCCACAAAATAGCCTCGAAGTAATAGCTATGGCAAGTCATATAATTATATTAAAATATATTAATAAAAAATGAATTTTGACCATTAATAACATTTATCAAAAAATGCATTTTAAAAATTTTATACAAACATATTAATAGAAATTCTAAATATGCTTTGATAATTCTCTACTAGTCTTTGGTTTCTGTTCCTTAAAACAATTTTTACAAGTTACATTTCAAGATTATGTGAAATACTATAAACAAAGTCCATATGTTATATGTTAGCATAATTTTCCACTAATGCTTCCAGGCATCGATTCAGCTGTGCATACTTAGTTTTGCTAGTATGTTGTGAATACCTGCAGTAAGGTATGTTAAGAGGAACTCAACCATATTTTGATCTTTTCAGAAATGGTCAATCAATGAGTTTGTAGAGGGATGATGATGGCAATCTACAGTTTGCTAGAATGCCCTATGCTACACTTCTCATACTTGCCAACCAATGATACTAAAGAATCAGGAGATTTTTCCCAATGTTAAAAAGATTTTTTAAATGATAAAAATATAGTTTTTCATAATGAACTTTAAATAGTTACTAATTCTTAAATGCAAGCAACACGAAAATACCTTTCACATAAAAAACATTTCTATTACTTGCATTGTTTAAGGGGGGAAAAACACTTTAATCAGTTTTCGTACAAATGTTATGAGCAGTGGCAGATTTTGCTTTTGTTAAGGAAGAAAATTCATAATTTTGTTCATAGCAATTGCCATGTAGGCCTGCTTTCGCTAATAAAAGTTTTCTTAATGTGTCATCACTAATATTAGATCTAAATTTAGTCCTCATTTTCGCAACACTCAAAATCCTCTCACACTCTGCATTACTATGAGGAACTGTCAAAATGGCCAACATAATTCTAGACAGTTCACTATATTTTAAAATTCCATCAGGACCTTTCAGTTTTCCAATTAAACTCCCCTGAGTGTCAATCCTAGCTGATTTTATAACTTCATCCATGTTTTCTAATTGTAAACTGCAAAATTGCGACTGCAATATTATCAGTGGCAACATCCATATCATCATCTTTCATGACTAAATGAAGTAACACAGGAAATCTGTTCAAAAAGTACCTTATATATGAAAAAGATGCATTTGCTAGAGCAGAAACATCAGCAACTTTAGCATGCAAAATCACTTCATCATTGACTGGAAATTTATGTTATAGGTAATCACATACTCGACAGAAGTAACTTCTGACATCAAGATAAAGCTTATTTTTGTCTTCTGAAAGTTCTTCCACTACTTTTGTAGTTGCAGCTCCTATTACCAAATATTCATCTTTCTTCTGATTTTCTACTTCACCATAAATCACATCATATATAGAATTAGAAGACAAAACACAGACTGGTTTTAGACTTTGATTGATTGCAAAACATGAATTATTGGAATTCTGCTTTGTAGAACTGTGTTCAGAACATCGAATGATGGCAAAATGAATTGTAAATAAAAGCAAAAAGCTTTGTTAAGGTCTGAAGAAAAAAACATAAATATTTGTTCTTCACAAGATAAACTTACAGTAATTGGAAAATAGTTCGTGTTTTAAGCAATTGTTTTATTTTGAGAGAAATTTGTATCAGCTTTACACTTATATTTTGCAGTATTATTTTGAGAACTGCCAGTTGAATTGATGAATGGTGCAGAAATTACTTTATTTTTCTCAAACCTATTTTTAACAATGGAAGTAGTAACTACACTGGTGTGCGAAACTTAAGCAACAGCAGTGTTTTTTGCCATAACTCCATGAGAAATCAACTGAGAGACATGAAATGCAGAAATGAAGGAGCGTATTATGCACATAAAAGACGACGAAAGCATTGGAGCTGAAAAAGGAATACAATGCATAAGGTATGGAATCAAACAAAAAACAAGCTATATTGAACGCATAGTATTGTGACTCAGGATTGTCTGTGCAAGAGGAAGAACAAGCAGATGTTCCTTAATATGAGATATGCCCTTCCCTCACTGCAATGGTTGCTTCGCACCGTCTCCGCATACTCAGAATCAGCTGGTGCATCATTTCTTGCGGTAGGAGTGCCCATTCCTCAATCAGCATCTGTTTAAGTTGTTGGGTGTTCTCCGAAGGATGTAAGCGTGCTGCAATGCGTCTTCCCAAAGCATCCCACACATGTTCGATGGGATTTAAATCTGGGGAGTACGCTGGCCAATCTAATCGAGTAATATCTTCACTTTCCAGTAGCTCCTCAACAGCAAGAATCCAATGTGGTCGTGCATTGTCATCCATAAAAATTAAGTCTGGGCCAATAGCACCTCGCAACAAGACGCACATGGGGAAGGAGTACCTCTTCACAATAGCGATCTCCGGTTACACACCCTCTGTCGAAAATGTGGAACTCAGTTCGCCCGTTCAGCATAATGCCTCCGCAGACAAGAACTCCAGGACCACCATAACAGTGTCTTTCCTTGATGTTACTGGGATAAAACCGGGTCTCGACCTCTCTCCAAATCAAAACGCGTTGAGAATCGCTTCTGGTACTGAACTGACTCTCATCCGTAAACAGGACACGACTCCATCGATCAGTTGTCCAGTTTTTATGCTCTCAGCACCACTGTAAACGGTGGCATTGGTGGCCAATTTTCAATGGGAGTCAGAGTTCAGGACAGCGGGCGAATAGGCCCCCTTTGTGAAGTCGTCTGGCCACAGTGAACCGCGACACTTGTCGCCTTGTTGCTGAGCAATGGCGCTTGCTGACTGCTGTCGGCCTCTTTTCACCTGCAAGTCGATATATCGGTCATCTCCTGCAGTTATCATCCTCGGGCGGCCACCACCAACCTTTCTAACAGCTGTACCTGTGGTTTGGAATGCTTTCGAAGCGCGCGAAACACTTTTGTTGATTCCGAACTCTGCAGCTACACTGGTGACAGTACGCCCCTCCTCCAGCTCCTATAGGAATCACCTTCTAAACGTAAACTATCTTTTACTGTAATAAGAATCACTGGCCCTACAATACCAGCACTTTTAAGTAGCGTACGTGGCGTGAGCGGGATTGCCTAAGAAATACGCATGGTGCTCAATGTGTTGATAAAAATCAAATAATTATATAATATATCAATAAATAAATGCATCTGGTTAAACAGATATCAAAATAACATACATTCCCATTAGAGAATTCCTGCAATGACTGCCACAAGACACTATCTCAAACAAAGGATAAAACCTTTGGCTACCGAGGAAAGGGAGAAAAATCGACACATAGCTCCAACCAGAAATTTTTCAACTAAAGTAGCAAAACAAGACTCAAAAAGTTACAAATGACATCAGAGATCAAGTGATTTTATGACATAGTTACGCATGATTACCTGACCTCTGACATCATCACAAATGTAATGTCTATTGGTTCCATAAGTTACAAACTGTATTCGATTCTTGGTTGTTTTAATTATGCATTTTAGCATTAACAAAAATTTTAAAATTATATTGCTCATTTTCAATTGTTTAAATATCCATTCTTAAATTTAATTCTCATTTAATTTAGATTTTTATATTAATTTGTGCATATCCATTGTTAAAAGATTCCTCATGTTTAGACTGTTAGTGCTTTTGTACTAAATATTTTGAGTTGGCAGTTAATGTTTTTAATTTTTTTTGGCTTAGTTGTGAAGATTTTAATTGAGGAATGCTTTTCAGCCAGTTTGTAAAATTATTAGGTTATTTTGATGCTAGAGAAGTGAAAAATTGAGCAATACCTTCACTGGGACTCGAACCAAGACCTCTCGAATACTCGCTGTGTTACCATTACACTGCAAAGGCATACAAAAAATACCTTATAAGTTTTCTGTTCTATGTGGTGGATTTATTTCAGCTTCTGATTACTTCAGAAAGCCTTGTGTCACTGTTAAATTTATTTGTGCTGTCATTCAGAAAAATGTCATTGTTTTGATTTTTTAGTTATTTCCATTGTTTAGTTCTTAGCAATATTATAATCAGGATAATAATTTCATTTCTTTCTCTGTTTGGGTACCCAGTATATGGTGCACAAGTTACAAGTTCAATTCGTTATCACCATAGAACTGAAGGGAGGGACTGACTTAAAAGCAAAAGACACAGGGAATGGGGGGGGGGAGATAAAAGGTTCCGAGGCAGTTTTTTGCTTTCCCCTTCTCGTTATATCAATGCAAGGCAGTGCAGCCTTGAAAAGGAAAGCTGACATGTAAACAAGATTGCGAAATACCAACTCCTATTTAAGCCTAAATAAACTGTTATTTTAGAATAAATTATTTTTAATTGATACATTATTTTAACATAAAAGCATTTTATGATATATTAAAAAAATCTCTGAAGTCACAAAAAGCAGCACAAGAAAATGATGGAGGTCGCAAAATTGCAAATACTAAAATTTTGGTAGCACAGGTCTCAAATTTGCGAAAAATCGCATGATCTGGCAATACTGGCTCCACCTACCAACGACCCACGTGTCTGTCACTCGTTTGTAAGGCTATTTTGTTACGGCTGTTTTGCCGTGGGCTATTTTGATGAGTCACATGGATCAAAGATGTGATGTACATGTATTGAAAAGGAAATCATTAAAATTTCAGAGGAATTGAATGCTTTACTCATGGGATACAGCTACAAATAGCAAATAAATTAATAAAGCATTGGCCCATTTCTGGCCCTTACATCAGCTGTACTCCACAAAAATCCATGACAACTATCTGCTCAGGGCCTTCATAGGAGATCTTCTCATGGAAACTGAAAGTTCACTTTATACAGGGAAGAAACTGTAAGAGCAGCTATGCAGTCAGTCTATTCAAGAGTGTAACACATGCAGAACTAACATTAAGTGATTTCACCCACTTATCACTGGTGGACCTATGTTAACAGTTCGAAGAGAGGATCAAAAATTTGGAAACTTACATTCACATAACAGAATAAAAAGTTCTATAACAATCTATTTTAGTAACGTGAATTTTATGTAAATATTTATGCATTTTAACATCTACATAAAATTAGAATGGGGTCTATTCAAAATATTAATTTTTATCCAACATTATCCGACTTCTTTCCTGATAATCATTTAGTATGTTAAAAATAGTAAAATTTGATTTTGTTGTTGTTGTTACCAGCTCCTTTACGATTTAAAAAAAATATATGTTTCACATAAAAATGTATAAAACTATACTGCATTGTGATTAAATTTTTCAGCAAAGAATTTTGAGACTTTCCCAAGGGAGAAATCTTTGTGAAGAAATATTAAATAGAAAATGGTTCATATTCATAATACAGATGTGATGAACTACAAAAGTACCTGGAAAGCATATAGAATGTTCACTGACTGAGAAAAGAAGGGCAGTTTATCAGCGATTAGTGGCTTTAGCCACACAGCTCCCACAGGCCCTCTTGTAATTTGATTGAAATTAATGACACCATTTGCACCTATCTTTCAAAAATGATTTCCTTTAATATCCACTGCAAACCATTTCATTTCTATAGTGCAGTTTTTGTGCAATCTAATGTGAAGAGAACTGAAGCTATCTTTATTTTCCAATGTAATATTTTTCTTACTGCAAACAGAAAAGGGATAAAATACCATACTAATTTCAATGTACATTAATTATTCTTTCTCTTACTATAGCATCTTTAGTAGTTCAGTATTATTTAAGCAACACTGAATCCTGATTGTCAGATAATATGCACTCTGCTGTACTTAAAAGAAACAGGATGAGCTGAGAACAGTTAAGTAATCTAAAACATGTTGGCATTTACATTATATTTATATGTAAGATATAACAAAATATGATAGCTGCTTTAAAAATAATTGGCGACCTCAAAATTAACATTCTATATTTGGTGCTTTCCCCCTCAATTCATCTGTTCGCCCAAATTCGAGAACCTTCTACATTATGTAACAACTTCAAATTAACCAATCACAGATTAGCTCTACTTATACCTCAGTATAAATACTACTGCCGAGTTGAGTCATTCTTCTCTTCCCTAAGTGCTGCTCTGCCAACACTGCATAGCTTTACCTTTGCTTAAATGCCTATGTCATTTCTTTTAAAAGCCAATGTACATAGAAATTGATCATATTTAATTATGATTGAATAAGTGTCTGCCAAATTGACTGGATATAAGTAAGTGAGAATGAAGATTGGTGATTTATCAAAATCCAAGTTGTTATCTTCATCTGTATACCTTAACCACAAGCCATGAGGGATACTGAAAGCTGTTATGAGTCCCAGTGTTCAACTGCACATCAAAAATCATAACATAATTAAAAAGTCGAACAGGACCAACCTGGTGAAAGTTTTCCCTAATGGATGTGTACAGGTTGTTCTCCAGTGACTGCGAACACAAGAAACTGCTCATTTAATGAATGAAAGGGTGTCTTCCACCCCTTAAAAAGTATGTTAAGGTTGTCTGAGTCTTCTAGTACTGTGTTCCTTTTCCACCAGGTACGCAAAGTGGTGTTTTGCAATAAAAATTTCAAGGGATTAATTATGCTGTATATCAACAGATTGGTTTTTTCTTTTTCTCGTCTTGTCTTGCCATCGAGGGCACTGTCAAGTCCTCAAATATGGTGTTTTGTGTGATCAGTGAAATACGAAATAGTGAGACTACATCTGGATGCTTTTAGTGATATGTGTACTCATATTATGTAATTAGTGAAAGGTGAGCGTGTTTTCTGAAAGATTCTAATGATGTTTATAGTGGAAAAGTGTCTCCGTGACTAGTGATGTTAAGGTTGATATCTGGACAGTGAAATGTGAAAAAATTCTAGTGATGTGTGTGCATATCAAGTGCTTTGTGAAACATATTCATTCAGTTCTCTGAAAAATTAATTTAACTGTGATTAATTTGAAAATTTTTTAGTGTTATGATATGTGAAAACTGATTCAATATCGGGATCGGTGCTTCAAAATTTTTTTCCAATGTGTATTTGTTGTACATTTTTCAGAAATTTCAGTGTGTGATTAATATGATTCAGTTTAGCATTTTAGTGCAACCTGATATCAAAACCCAATCTCAAATGAAAATGATTACAAAGAAAAGTGAAATTGCAACAATTACTAGTGATAAATTTCAGTGTGCCATCTTTGATATTCCAGTAGAAAAATATCTTTTACTATTCAGAAAAAAATGTGAAAATAAAAATATTAGTAATGCGGATAAATCATCAATATTTTCGGAATGCCTCTGTAGTGAGGTTTTACCATTTTGTTTAAGAGAATGTGTTGAACTAAATTGGAAATCAATTAGAACCAAACTTCTTACACATTTTTAAAGAGAAGAAACACTTTCAGTGACTTTATTAACTGCACTTATTCTAAATTTAATGACATCAAATATTTTAGGCAAAAGTTAAAATTAGCATCCATTCTAAAATTAGACAAAAAAATAATTATTGAATTATTAACTCAGGGACCTCCTGAACAGCAGAGAATGTTGCTCACTGTGCAAAATTTAGTAACAATTCAAGAATGGATTAACAATTTTTCAAGCCTAGGTACAATGCCAAAACCAGTTATTTTTTTTCTAAGGAATAGAGGTGATTTATGAAATAGTGTATTTAAGCATCCCCCAACCACCAGCAAAATTGTATGCTGATTTTATTGGAGAGGACATGCCAAATTAATAGTCAAAGTATTATTATGTTATTTAGTATTACAGTATATTATGTTTTGTATTGAAATTTCTGTTGTATGAAGTATGTGTACCCACAATGGGAAGAACTTATGAAACTAATCATAAATAGAGTATTATATTTCCACATGAAAAGTTAACAGATTTATATGAATATTTTTATCAACAAAAGCTTGAAAAACATTTCTACATTTACTTTGAAAGACTTGTGGTGAACTTTTGTCTTATTAAAGTATTCGAAATTTGAAATTTCCTGGTGGAATTATTTTCATCAACAGAATTTACAAAATTTTCATGGGGCATTCAAAAAGACATTGGACCTTTTTTTCAAATGACTTATGGACTTTTAAAATTATATTTGTCTTAATTTATTAGTTAGTTTATTTATGAATTAGAATGTTACTGTAGTAGTCTAAATCAGCGATTCTCAACTGGTGGTACGCAAGAGGAAAATAAGTGGTATGAAAAAGAACAAAGCATTTTTAACTATTAAATTAAAAAATTAAATACTCCAATATCCTGTGTAAGGTCTTTGCTCTAACATTCTTAAATTTATGCAATCTGAGCTCTGTTCAAGGTCAATAGTCGCTCACAAACTTTAGCAAAATATTCCATTTTTAATTCCACCAATATTCTTTTAGCCGCAGACAGAACAAAATTTGCCAGAAATGGTGTTTTTAAAAGGAATAATAGAAATGGATGTTGTATTTAATAGGAAAGAAAAATAACTTCCTATAAAAAGATAATATCTCATTAATTCTTTTAGAGTTGATCGATTTATTAGCCATGTCTACACTTAATGCCACAGGTATTTTGTCTTCTTGTTGCTTTGTATTCCTTACTTTGCTAAGAGATTTGAGACAATCGTCATTTGTTTTTGAAGAACTCGTAATATATTGTGCATTTAAATATTCGTGAAAAAATAACAAATACAGTCAAAAGTCGTTAATTCGGGACACCCATAATCCGGAATGATCTATAATCCGGACCTCAAAGCTAAAAACGTTCTGCACATGCGCCGCATTGACACATGCGCATAGGCGTTTACACGCGTGCGTAAGACCTTTACGACTGCAAATATGCGTGTGCGCAAGCACAGAATACGTTTTCGCGTGCATGTTTTATGTATAACGGACGGTATAGGCTAAAATTATCTATTTCAGTTAATGTTGATAATTGCGTTGTTCCTTAATCTTCGAATTGGATCCGGCTTATTTTTTTTTGCAGACTGTAAGAGCAATTTTATAAAAGTAAACTTGAACTTTCGATTATGTCAAATAGAATTTCCGATGCTGGAGCTCCCAAAGGATCTACAAAACGAAATTATGTTTCGATGTCCATCAAACAAAAAGCGGAATTGCTGCAAAAAATGGATAAAGATATGAAGAAGGTGACAGAGAGGTTAGTAAAAATGAAAAAATTTAGATTGACAAGTTAGTCGGTATTCTCGGCACAGCAAATACGGGACTTGAACAGCGGAACTTTGTAACTGAACAAGAAATTATGTCTGTTTATAGAATTAAACAGAAAGTATTATCACATAAAATAAGCAACTTAAACAACTTACATTGAAAGAAATGTTTAATAAAGTAAACAAATAAATATTAAGCTTTTTTTTGTAAATTTTGATACCCTTTAGATCATAATTGTTCTTTATTTCATAAATTACGGTTTCACATTTTTAATTTTAGGATTTCTGCATGCCATCTTGCAAGATTTAAACTGATGATCTATAATCCGGAAAAATCAATAATCTGGAATCGCCGAAGTCCCGACGAGTCCGGATTAACGACTTTTCACTGTATAACTCACATTTTCAAAATGGAAAAATGGCTAGGATTGACAAAGCGGAAAGGTGATGATTCACAGGTGATGGATCTAGGACAATCTACTAGCACTAAGAATCTTCAAAAGAACGATTGTTCATAGAAAATATAATGATTTATTTATCATTTGGGTTTACTTGGAATGGAGGTGACATGGACCCTCAACCTCAGTGTGTTGTTTGTGGTGAACTATTATCCAATCATAGTATGAAACCATTTCTTAAAAGACATCTTGAATCTAAGCACGCCAGTTTAAAGGATAAATATGAAGATTATTTTAAGTGGAAATTATCAGAGTTCAAAAATAATAAACATGCCATGAAAGGTTTTGTTCAAGTGAAAGAGCTTCGGATGCTAGTTACTTAGTAAGCCTACGAATTGCCAAGATTAGCAGACTGACACTGTTGGAGAAAACCTTATTTTACCAACCGCTAAAGATACTGTTTTAACATTATTCTTTGAAAAGGCAGCTAATGAACTTAATAATATTCTGTTATCAAATGATACGGTCAAGTCAATGAATTCATGAAATCGCAAATTCCATAAAAGAGACACTTATTTTAAAAATTAAATGCAGTTAGTATTTTGCATTGGAATTGGGTGAAAGTACTGATATAGTGAACTTTATTCAATTATTATTAGTTTACATACGTTTTGAAGACAAATTAACTGCCGAACAGTATTTATTTTGTGAATCACTTCAAATGAAATTTTCAAAGTAATTGACAATTCATATCAGAGAAGTATATTCCTTGGAATACGTGCATTGCTGTATGCAGTGACCGAGCTCAGGCTTTAACAGGACAACTTTCTAGTGTTATTTCTCAAATAAAAAGAGTTGCACCTGAAACTAAATTTACTCACTGCTCCATTCATCGCTTTAGTAGCCAAAACAATCCTCAAAAACCTGAATTTTTTTTTTAATCAAGCTGTGAAAATTGTTAATTTTATTAAAAGTCAAGCTTTAAATTCAAGAACATTTATGATTTTATGCCAGGAGACAGGCAGTGAAAATGAAACGTTTTTGTTATATTCTGAAGTAAGGTGGTTGGTTTACAGAGGCAAAGTTTTATATCGTCTTTTTGATCTTCGATTGGAAATATGAATTTTACTCTGTCATTCAAAATCTGAATTGCAAAAATGTTTACTTAGTGAATTATGGTTGGCTCGTTTAGCTTATTTAGCTGATATTTTTAGAAAGTTATATGAATTAAATTTAGGATTACAAGGACAAAGTGTTAATTTGTTTACCATTAGAGATAAAATAAATGCAATGATACAAAAATCAAGCTAATGATCCAAGAACTGGGTGATAATATATTTTAAGTTTATTACCAACCATTTTTAGAAAGTTCTCTAACTGAAAATAATTTGAAAGTAAAAGAATTAGGATCCGACACTAAAAATCATCGTGTTCCTTTGATAAATTGTTTCAACATGTATTTTCCCGAGGATTATGAAAAAGAAAATTTGAAATCGATTTTGTTCAAATGTTCCTGAAATTTTATATCATGAAGGGAAAAAAAAAAAAAAAAAAAAGAAAAAAACAATTGATAGAAATTTCATGTGATCAAACTCTAACTGACGATTTTACACTTGTTAACTTTTGGCTGAAAAGAGGGAAAAAAAAATAAAGGCATTTCAAACAAGCTATTAATTTCCCCCCTTTTTGCAAGACCAATTTGTCCAAACAAGGATTTTCTTCCATACCTAAATTTGAGAAATAAATACAGAACAAAATGAAAAGTGGATCCTAATTTATGGTTAAAACTAAGTGAAATAAGACCAAACATAAAGAAATTGATTGGTCTTAAACAGGCCAAAATTTTGCACTAAATTTTAGAATTAAAGCATTATAAACTTAAATTTTGATAATTAAAATGGTAAACAATTTTTAATCTATTATTTTTTTGTGTGTGCACATTTAATACAAATAGCCAACAGGTTGTGCAAATGGCAAAATGTATTTTTTTAAAATTATTTCTATTGAGAAAGTGAAAGTAATCATTGTAAAACATAGTGGTGGTACTAAAGTTTTTCAATTTTTATTTAGATGATACACATTACTCAAAAGGTTGGAAACCGCTGGCCTAAATTATATATTACATAATTTATAATCTGTGTATGAGAAAGGTCATAAATCATGATGGGGAATAGGAAAACATGCAGGCTATGTCCTTTATGTTTCCTCATATAATAACCTTTCTCTTGTTTCGCAAAGTCACTAATGCTTTTCTGCCATTATGCTCTCCCGACCTTTCCTTTGAAGGGGGAATATGTAAGATATAGCTGCTTTAAAAAACATCTAACTTGGCAACCTGAAAATTAACATTCTAGATTTGGTGCTCTCCCCCTAAATTCATCTATTCTCCCAAATTCGAGAACCTTCTATGTTATGTAACAACCTCAAATTAAATCACAGATTAGCTCTATTTATACTTCTGACTTGGTATAAATACCACTGGTAAGTTAATTGCATCATTCTTCCTTTTCCTAAGTACTCCTCTGTCAACACTGCATCAGTTTACCTTTGCTGCTTTTGTGCCATTTCTTTTAAAAGTCAATGTACATAGAAATTTATCATATTTACTTATGATTGAATAAGTGTCTGCCAAATAAATTCGATATGTGTGAGAATAAAGATTGGCAATTTATAAAAATCCAAGTCATTATTATATTCATCTGTAAGCCTTAACCACAAGTCATGACAGGTATTGAAAGCTGTTAAGAGCTCCAGGTGTTTGACTGCGCATCAAAAATCATGACCTATATATATATATATACATTGTACAATTTATATATATATCTGGTAGCCAAACAATACGATGATAGGAAGTGCAATTCAATGTTATTTGATTGGTTGTTGGTTATCTAGTCATATGACTATCAACATAAGCAAAACAAGAGACAAAGCATGATGGCACAGGAAAAAATGATTCAAGCATCACATGCAATACTCAATAACCAAGGCCAGGGACTTAAAACTGTTTTACGATGAGATGGATTTTCAAACAATTGTAGACACATTAGGTTATTTCGAGGGCGGAGAGTTGAAAAATGAGCAACGCCTTCACTGGGAATCGAACCATGGACCTCTGGAATATGCACCCATTATACAGATCACCACACCAAGAAGGCAGGAGAAATACCTTATATACTCCCCCTTTTAAAGGGCGACTGGGGTTTTTTAGGCGACCTAATTGTCAAATCCTGGGTGTGGAGAATCATCATCCACTACCCTTTTAGTTTGTGCCAATGTATGCCACCCTTTTAGTTTGGGTGCCAATGTATAGATGAGCAATGCCTTTGCCGGGAATCGAACCACTGACCTCTGGAATACGTGCCCAGCATGCAAACCCCTACACCACGAAGGCACACTAAGAAGGTGGGGTAAATACCTTATACAATAAAAATGCCAATCTAAAAAGAGAAATTCACGAAATTATTAGCTAGTACAACAGCAGATTACAGAATGACATATCTAATACACCATTCATTGAATTATCATATTATGGAAAGGAAATAAGGACCATTTCCTTATTTGCTAAAAAACTATAGCATATGCATTGTAACAGCCAAATTACCTCGTGAATATCAATTTCTTCAGCTTGACACTGACAGAAAGTAACACCGAGAAACGATAACTTGGTCTTATGAGTATTAACGACATTTCAGTCACATATATGAAAAAGAAAATTAAGCTTCACAGATACGAGTTATATATAAATGCAATGGTTTGCAAACTGTTTATTTAGTATCCCTTAATCCCAACAAAAAGCATCCCAAATTTCCTGAAATAACATGTTTAAAATTTATGAATTATTTTAATTATTTTAAATCAGCCAGAAAAAAGAATTTTTAACATTAGTGGTGTAAAAGATTGCAGAAGTAAGAAATCTCAGATCCTTTCTCTTACTGGAAAGCAAAAGAATGAAATTAAAAAAAATAATAATAAAACACAATTTTTCAACGGTAAAACTCTCATGGAAAAGTTTCTAAACTCATCAAAAAATAAATGTTAAACATGAAACTAAATGCAGTTTGTTTCTAAGCAAAACTTTGTTCAGAGACTATTTAATTCTCCATATTTTTCAATGATAGGTCTTAGTGTGTATGTGTATTGTTTGACAAACTGCAAAATTTCCTTCTTAAACATTACCATTTGTATATGCTATTTCATTTCTTTAATTATTTTCTTTTTGTTAATTCAATCAGCTATGGTATTTGACTGCATTATGGACTTCAATTTGAAGGAATCTAATAACAACAATTCCTTACTTTTCTGGAATATCTAATATTACAGGAACACAATAATATATGGCATAAATGGTATAACTTCGAACACTACAAAATTTATAAAGATGAGGATATTATTACATCCATACAATTAAGTATAATAAGATGGGCAGATCACCTCCTGAGAACGAATGCAGAGTGAATGGTCTTTAACATAACTCCTGCTAGTGGAAGATCAATAGGAAGATAGAAGAAAAGATGGAGGGACTGCCTGGATGAGGATTTCGCAATTCTGAAAATTACGAACTGGAGGTCAATTGCCAGAAGGAGGGTGAAATGGGAAAGGCTTTGAAAAAGGCCAGGGCTGTCATGCCAATGCTGATGATGAACAAAAATTGATGGAATAAAAAAATTGTTATAACAGTTTACATAACATGAGTTGCCCAATCAGCTTAGTGGTTAGCATTGCTGACTACCACACCAAAGGGCCCGGGTTTGAATCCCACAGAAGGCATGGATGTTGTAAATGTATAGTGCCGGTGTGGCATGGTGGCACTATACATTTACAACAGCAGTGTACAAATTACAAAGCATTACAAATAAGCAGTGAGCCGAATGTCCTCTCGTGTGGTTTGGTGGAAGCGGAGAGGGGTGGGAGACACCCGAATCCGTCCCCCTGAGGTGCTCTTCATCAAAACTGGGGGCGGAGTCGAGCTAAATCACACTGTCATCAAGGTGCTCAAGGTTGTTGCAATGACAGGTGTATCTTGTGCTCCTTGCCAAGAAGAATATCGTGGGCTTGGGCTGATGTTACTGTCAGACAAGTGAGTATAAGTAACAACAACATACAATGATACATATCTAATTTGGACACATATTAAACATTTTTTCCTTGTTTTTATTTCCACTTTCTTCAGAAATTTAAAAAAAAAAAAAAAAAAAAAAAAAAAAAAAAAAAAAAAAAGGCTTTCTTATTTTGGTTGTATTTCACAAACATGAAAGGCTAAAGCACATGAAAATTATTTTAATAGACAATCCAAAAAAACACACAATGAGACAGTTCACAATCAGTTTAGCAAAATTAAGACCTGAAGAAGATATTTCATGAATCAGCATGAATTCATATGCTATTTTTAGAGTAGTAGATAAAAACTTTATCCCAAGTCTCATATAAAATATCTGCAAAATCCCTAAAACCCTACTTATGGCCCACAAACTGGCCCTAAGATTCAAATTCATAACTATTCTTTACCCTAATAGGCAGTATTTCAACATACAGTACAATTAACAGATTTTAGGAATTACACATATTTCAACTACTCTAATTTCTTAACAAAATGCTCCCCTGTTTTACCTATAAAATTCACAACTCAATGTATAACATTCAAATAAAGATATCTGCAATGAATTCTAAAACTTACTTTAATTCCTTTTTCATGGTTCTATACAATTCGTACTGGGCGTGACCTTGCTGCCGGAACATCTCTTTGGAGAACCTCAGATCATTATAGTATGCCGTATCTAAAAAATAAATTAATGACTTTACAAAGAATATAAGGCTATAATACATTCTTAATCAAACAGTACATTCTCCCAAAATGCTCTGTGATTTACATAAAATTTTGTGTACAAATAATCAAATGATAAAATCATAATAAAAGAAATGGCCACCAATAACCATGGCCAATAAATGGAATACCAACCTACAACAGTGAAAACTGTACATTAAACTGCATATCAAGAGCAAAACTCAAGCAAAATCAACAGTGATAGAATACTATGGCTACATCAGAAGTGTATTATTGAACGAACCAGGACACTTTTATTTTAAAAGTGAACAAGGGTGTTTTTTCACTCAAATTTTAACAAAAAATAAAGAAAATGAACTTTAATGAAATAATATGACCCCCCAAAACAGCGGATCATAATTACCCCCTTTTATCATAAATTTTCTAAAGCCACTTCAAATAAATAAATAAATAAATAAAAAATCATTTTGAATAGAAACCGTGAAAAAATAGAAGATTTAAAAATATATATATATATAAATAAAAGGGGTTCAAGACCCTTTTAAAATTTTTATTTTAAAAGTGAACAAGATTCACTCAAATTTTAAGAAAACATGAAAATATATAAAAAATTGAAAGAAATCCAGAGGGGGAAATGTTTCCCCACCGTGAAAAATTTATTCTAATTCTTTTATTTTATAGATATCTTGCCCATTTTTCATCCCTTTATAATGGAAACTACCAGGTTGTTCAATAAATTCGTGGAATGGAAATGAAGAAACCAATTTTTATTAGTAAAAATGACTTTATTTTTCAACGTAGTTTCCCTCAACTTCAATACACTAATTCCAATGGTCTTCTAATTTATGGATCCCTTGACTGTAGTGGTTTTTCGGCATCTCTGCAAAATATCCCTCCACGGCAGCTATTACCTCTTCGTTTGAAGAAAATTGTTTTCCGCAGAGATATTGTTTGAGGTGTGGGAAGAGCCAGAAGTCGGAAGGAGCTAAATCTGGCGAATAGGCTGGATGGTGCAACAATTCGTACTTCAATTCAGTTATTTTAGCAATGGTTTTTTTAGCTGTGTGCGCAGGTGCGTTATCTTGGTAGAAAATGATTTTCTTCTTCTGTAATCCGGGTCTTCTTTCATGAATTTTTTCGTCTAATTGATTCAAAAAGTTACAACAATAATCCGAATTAATTGTTTCACTAGTTTGAAGGTAATCTATAAACAAAATTACTTTCGCATCCCAAAAAACTGATGGTATGAAATGTTGCACACGAATTCACTTCGGCACCGAAGAGCCGGGTTCACACCACTCCTTAGCCTCCTGTTTTGATTCAGGATCATGATGGTAGACCCAAGTCTCATCCATTGTGATAAATCGACGGATAAAGTCGCTTTTATTCTTCTTAAAACGCTCCAAATGTGCTGGCAAAGTCGCATCCGAATGTGTTTTTGCTCTAGCGTTAGAGAATGCGGCACCCATTTTGCACACAGTTTTTTGAAACTCAAATTAACACTCAAAATATTGCTCACTGAGCCCAATGAAATGCCTAAAGCCTCTGTTAAATCACTTTCAGTCAATCAACGGTCTTCCAATACCATATCTTGTATTTTTTTGATGATTTCCGGTGTTGATGCAGTTTTTTGACGTCCATCTCGCGGATCGTCTTCAAGGCTGGTACGACCACTTTTGAATAAACTAGCCCACTTGCAAACCATTGTTTTTGAAGGAGCAGATTCACTTCGGTATGAATTTCCATTGCCTTTCAACCTTTCTTTACAAAGAATTTGATAACTGCACGATGCTCAATTTTATCCATACCTGAAAATAGGCACAACACATTAGATATAAAGGGCGGTTAAACAATGAATAAATTAACAGATCGAAAGGAAACTTTTGACGTGTTCCTAAGAAAGAACAGATATGAAAATGGCGTCGAAGTTTTAGGCCTAATATTGACGAATAGATGGCGCTCCGCAAACTTATTGAACAACCTTGTATATATTCCATTATTTATTTCATTGATGGCTTTATCGGAAAGTTCTCCATGTTTTTTAGCAAGATAATATTCTTTATGTTCGTTATTTACTTTTAATTAAGGAATGACAGGATTTCAAAATTTTGTTTGAATTTTTTCTCAATGAGATCAGTTCATAATTTCCAGGATCTCAATCTTTTAATTTTAAGGTTTCTGGATAATGTGAGTCTATTGAATTCTTCCATTTATTTAGAATAATTTTTTTTTAATGTTTTGACTTTGCCAGATGGTCTATCGGGACTTTTATCATTTATTTATTCACATAATTTCTATTAAAAAAAGTACTATTAAAATCATTACTTTTTCCAAGCATAAGAAGTACTGATAATTTTTTATCTTTTTTACCTTTTAAGATACATGTACCATTATAGAAAAATGGGGATATGGGTGCATTCTGGGGATCCATAGCAAGTTATATGGAATCTATTCTTTCTTCTGAATCAGTATCTTTTCTTGCTTTAACTATTACCCATAATTGTTTACTTTTAGGGGATTCTATAAAAATAGTGATTATCATAGTCATATCCATTTTAAATCTTTGGTAAAATAATAACTTTTACCACGTTTAAATATTACATTTTCAAGGTCATCTGTTTTAATTTCAGATGACACAAATATAATTTATCGACATATTTTTCATTAACAGCATACATTTCATTAGCAGGATTAGCTACATTTGTTATAATTTTATTGTTTGCATTATATTTCTCATTTGACAATAATGTTATTGCATTATTATTTTCTAAATATCTTTTATTAACTACATTTTTAACATTTATTGGATCTTTAACATTACCGATTCTTTGACCTTTAGCGTCAAAAACATGCCCATCATTTGAATGTAAATAAGTATCCATTTCTTTTATAATAGGTTTATCCAATGATTGAATTTTTTTGGCTGTTTCTTTCACAAAATTAAAAAAAAAAAAAAAAAAAAAAAACTGTCATCAACATTATATTTATTTATATCAACAGTTTTCTTTCAATTTTCCAATGCACTCAAAATATATATTTTTGTACTAACATCCTGATTGTCTATAGGATTTTTTACAATTTTTCAAATTTTTATTTTCCATAACATAATTTCCATCATCAGTTAATTTAAAAACTTCTCCAGGTGGACCAGCTTTTCTTTTATCATCAAAAGGTGGATAAACAGCAATCATTTATTAGAAGTAAAATAATTTAAGAATCTACTGATGTAGTGATCAACTACTGTAATTTTTTGTTCTTTCATATTTAATTGGATTTTCTTTTTTTCAACAATAAAATACATAACTTTTAGCAGTTTCATGTTTTAATCTATAATGAAAGTTTTATGTTAAATTTCCTTTACAGTTGCATAATTTTCATGATGCGATAGATCAAAAGGAATAATAGGATATAATATACTATATGATGTATAATTTATTATACATCATATAGTATATTATTGTTTCTTTATTTCTATTCCTTGTAATCTCTAGAAAAACTTCATAGGGTTTTATTCCACTTTTTATTGGAAAAATCCATAATATATTTTTCAGATGGAGTAACTTTTCCATTTATCGTAATCCAACACTCTTCGATATCTAAATGATCGAATATTAAATTACTTTTTTTATAATTTTCATTTCTGTCTAAATATTGAGAAATAACAAATAATGTTAAAACTTCATTGGATGTAGTGTTTATAAGGTATGATCCACTTTTAACATTTTCAATTACATTTGATTTATGAATGACATATTGATTCCAATGAATATCTATAGATTTATTGGCTAATAGTAATTGCTTATATAATACTTCTGCATTGTTTTTAAACTTAACATAAACTAAAATGAGAGATAAATCTTCAATTTCTATTTCATAATCAGGATTAGCAACATTCGTATATATCGTATTTTCATTACTTTTTCCCCTCTTTCAAATTCTATTTCTATTTGAAAACCTGATATTACTTTCCTGAAATATTTTAAAAGGTCAAAAGTTTGATCTTGTGGTAACCATACTGTAACAGATTGATTATCTTTTGTCATCTTGCATCTTTTATCAAATCCTTCATCATAGTTTTCATTTTCTTCAACTTTTAATTTATTAGTTATTTCAGTGATTGTCGTTTGAGCTGTTATGGATCCATCATCTTTCATGATATCTTTTACTCTATTGGCATTATCACTCGTATAAAAAACCAAACATTGTGTTGTTGTATAATCAGGTGTATACTCACCACATCTTATAACATGTTCTACAATAGGAAAATAATCACTAGTATGTTCAATGACTTCTATTATTTATTGATAGTTTTTTACCAGTAAATAACCCTAATCTGGAATTTACTATAACATTATCTATAGAATTTCCATTTTTCCTTAGAATTTTCCATTTTATTTCAATATAAGACTCTGAAAGTAATAATTTTACTTCTGTATTTTGGATAAAAAATTCATATTTACTAAATTTATTATAATCCACATTTGCTTTTTCTAATACCATCAATTCTTTACTCTCTATATTATCATCGTAATGATAAAAGACAGATAATGACTTATCTGTTAAGTCATCATAATTTTCCATTTATTAGAAATCCTGATGCTTCTGAGAATATTTTATTCAATTTCTGACCAGTGGCGTAGCGAGTATAACTGGTACCCGGGGCAAAGTACCTTTTCGGCGAACAGCCAAAAAACACTTACAGTAATATAACGTATAGAATATATTCATAATAAGAAAATAATGCAAATAATAATAAAATGCTGAATCTGCCATAAAATACTCTAAAATGTATTAAGAACAGTCACTACCTAACTAGCATTGGATTCGGAAATGTATCTGTGTCGGCGGAAAAATAAGACATACGATGATATAGAATTAGTTTAAAATGTATTATTTATTTTACATATTTATATAATTGTTTTTAAAAAAGTGCACTTTTTAAACAATTAAAAGTTTAATATATATTATAGATAAGTAGATATATTGTTACGTGCATACGGGTTCATTATGAAATGAATGCACAAGTCCGATGAAAAATGAAAATTTATTATTATCACAACAAATATGATTAAATGTCCTCAAAAAATTGTGCAGTATCACAATATATTACAGTAGCTATCTTCTAACTACTCAAACATTTAAGAGAACTTAATTCAAAACAGCTAAAGAAAACTAATCTGCGAATTCGCTACAATTAACAAGAACAGTTTTCTAAACAAACTCTTAAAACAACAACAAACTAAGTAACTGACTAACTGAATTGAGAGGTTTTCCTCCTTTTTATAAGATTTTTAAATCGTGCGCGAGAACTTTCTCGAAATCAAAAAGAGATATTTATTAAATGTTACATGCACACGCTCTTGTATTTTCAATTTTCCGGCTTAGCTTTCTTTTGATATTCGTCACGCGCTGCACTGCGCGAGAAATAAAACCATTTAGTTTACAATTCAACTAACATTAGCTATTTAAATACCAAATCCGTAACACTGCCACCTTCCCAAGGACTGCACGTCCCGGGCAGTACAATCCTTGGACAGGAAGCCAAACTTACAACTAAGGCATAAATACAATAGTAAGCATTACATTACAATAATAAACAACACGAACAATAAATGCAATAAATAAAACAAATCAAATGCTATCAAATACAAAATACGAATCAAATACTAAATACACATTTAGAAACAAAAAGGGCCATGGTCTTACACTATTTACAATTATTTACACTATGCACTATGGCCACAGTAATGAACTAACCTGTCGTAATGAACGACTTTAGGTTTAGAGTTCGAAGACTTACGAATGTCGCAGTCTTCCAGCTGGTCTTTCCTGACTTCATCATCACTCCACGGGTCTCAATCAGCGGATGTTGATGTTGTAACTTGTCTTGCGACCGGAGTCAGCAGATCGCATTTTGCTTCCACCCTGGAACAATATCGGCAGCTTTCTGGGCAAGGTCGTCTAGACAGCGCGTCGGCGTTCCCGTGTGATGATCCCTTACGATGACGGATAGTGATGTCATATTCTTGGAGTCTCTGTATCCACCTGGCTATTTGACCCTCAGGAGTCTTGAATTTTAAAAGACAGGCCAATGAGGCATGGTCCGTGCGGAAGAGGAATTTTCTGTCGTATAGATAATGATGGAAATGTTCTACAGCTTTGACTATGGCGAGCAACTCTTTCCTGGTGACACAGTAATTCCTCTCCGGTTTAGACAGGCACTTGCTCCAGTACGCTACTACACATTCTTGGCCGTCTATTTCTTGGGACAAAACAGCACCGACACATTCATTGCTCGCGTCCGTGTCGAGAATAAATGGTTGGTCGAGCTGAGGACACGTCAGGATCGGAGCAGATGTTCAAGCTTCCTTTAAGTTGTTAAATGCATCCTCACATTCTTTAGTCCACAAGAACTTTTGCTTGCTCTCTGTCAGCTTGTGAAGGGGTCTTGCGATGGAAGAAAAGTCCTTCACGAATCTCCTATAGTAGGTGCAAAGCCCTAGGAAGCTTCTCAACTGATGGACATTTTAGGGACGTTTCCAGGATTTAACGGCTGACACCTTTTCAGGATCTATGCACACACCTTCTGCACAGATGACATGTCCCAGGTAAGTCACTTCCTTTCGGAACAATTTGCATTTAGCGGGACTCAGCGTCAGATTGGCCTCTTTCAGTTTCTGGTGTAGGTGTATTTAATTATGGCAAAGCACACGAGGGCTATCTGCCTAAGGGGATGGATGCCTTTCGTGGAGGACTTTCTAAGGGAAACTGGCTCGTATACACGTTACACATGGGGAAAACCACGAAAACGCCCATGCAGCCAGCCCGTTCGCGGGATTCGAACCTCGGACCGAACTACCAGTGTTCAGCGACTTTACCGCTCGGCCGCTGGTGGGCCCTCTTTCAGTTTCTGAAGCACCTTTCTAAGATTTTCTAGATGCTCTTCAAAACTCTTTCCGACGATGATGATATCGTCCAGGTATATCAGACAGGCTTCGTAGGAAAGACCTTTCAAAACAGTCTCCATAAGACGTTCGAATGTTGCCGGCGCATTACACAGTCCAAACGACATCACCTTGAATTGCCAAAGCCCTTGACCTGTAGTAAATGCTGTCTTTTCTCGGTCTTCAGGGTGTATTTCTACCTGCCAATAACCACTCTTTAAATCAAGTGTTGAGAACCACTTGCTTCCAGAAAGAGTGTCTAGAATGTCGTCAATTCGAGAAAGAGGGTAACTGTCTTTCTTCGTAACCTCATTCAACCGGCGATAGTCGACACAAAATCTTGTTGAGCCGTCTTTCTTTCTGACTAGAACGATGGGAGACGTCCATGGACTTGCTGAAGGCTCGATGACATCGCCTTCTTCCATATCCTTTAAAAGTGTTCGTACCTCTTCCTGTTTAGCAAATGGTAGACATCTTGGATGTTGCTTGATCGGGGAATGATCGCCGGTATTGATTATATGTTGTGTCAAACTGTTTCGACCCACGTCAGAAGACGAGCGGGAGAAAACTTGAAGATCTTTAATGACGCGATCGGCAGCATTCCTCTCTTTAGCGTTTAATTGCACATTCTGTAATAACTTCAATGTAATGCTCTCTGAGGACACTGATTCTTGGATGTTACTCTTTCTTTCAACGGTGGTTACTGGAGTACATGCTCCAACCACTTCACCTTTCTTAATAATTCTTCCCTTCTCAGTTACATTGCCGACTCTCATCGGGATAACCATTCTGGATAGATCGACGAGTGTTGAGGCTACTAGTACTCCTTTTGGGCTATTACAGTTACTGGGATATTCTATGATGCCATAGCGGAAATTTCTGTTTTCGGCTATGGATCCAGGAAGTAAAATTTCTGTTCTTGCCAATATTGTGATATTGTCTTGTTCTATGATTTTATGGACAGATTTAACTTCTTCATCATTAACTCCAAATAACGCTATGTCCTCAGATGTAGAATGCAATTCGTTATTTTTACAGTCCAAGGAAAAATTGTATTTCCTTAGAAAGTCCAGTCCGAGTATGCAAGAATCAGTGATCTCTGCTACATATGCCATGTGATGGTAAGCGGCACTTCTAAATGTGATGTTAACATTTACTTTTCTGTCGATGTCGATCTTTTCACCGGACACAGTCTGGAGGGTAACACAGGGCGGTGTCCAGATAAGTTTGCTTCCCAGTTGTTGAGCCACATCCTTTCGGATGATAGTAACGTTGGCTCCTGTATCTATCATCATATTACAGGGAACTCCATTAATATGTCCTATTATAAAAAATCCATTACTGCCGCCTCTCACTGCAGCGCTTTAAACTGGGGCTTTTCATTATCTGGCAACCTCCGCCCCGCGAGATGGCCACAAATTAGTTTCCCTGCTGCTTGCTAGGAGCGGTCTTAACATCCGTGCCCTGGGGCGTTCTGCAGTTCCTTCATATGTGTCCTTCAGATTCACAGTTCCAACATTTTAAGGTCAATTTGTTGTCACTGATATTTCGTCTCAAGGCATTCACTTGTCTGGTTATATCGTCTAGACGAACAGTGACTTGATCCATTGGCTCTTGAACTTAAGCAGCTCTGATTGAGTGGCGGTCTCTATGAGTTGCTTGCTGGGCTGCTTCGAATTTCATGGCGTACACTAGAGTGCTTTTTAAATCTTTAACATCCGCCATTCGAAGAACCTTCTGTATTTCGGGATCCCGGATGCCATTGATAAAGTACTGCAGACACAGGATTACCCTTGTTTCTCTCAAGCACTCCGTAAAGGCGAGGTGGGACAGCCTTTCAACATCTGTAGTGAGTTCCTGGAGTGATTCGGTAGGCTTCTGTTGACGGGATTTTAATTGAAGCCTGCTGTAGTCTTTTAAACATTTTTTGCCAAAGCGCAGCTCCAATGCGCCAGATAGAGCTTTGAAGTCAAGTTTTTGGTTTTCTGGAAGCGTCTGCAGGATATCCGCTGTGTCTGCTCTCAGAGAAGTGGCAAGATAACAGGCCTTACTTTGGGAATACCATCCATTCGCATCTGCAATGATAGAAAGTCTTGTCCTATACACTTGCCAGGAGGTCTTCCCATCATATGTAGATAGTTTCAGAACGGGACGAGCAGGCATCGATAAAAATTAGAAACCTTCAGAATTGTTTCCTGCCTTTGCTATGCACTTCTTTAGGCTGTCAACTTCTTTGATGATGGCAGCAGAAACCTTATCATCAATTTGTTGTTTGACAGCAGAAACTCTCTCTTCTTTCTTCTACTTGTTCTTTTACCGAAGAAACTCTTTCTTCTATTTGTCCAAACTTAGTTTCAACAGTGGCAATTCTGCCTTCCATAGCCTCAAATTTGTTTTCTATTATACAAGTAATCTTTTTTTTATTTCCTCTTGCCCTATTTTCACTTCCTCTTTCACAGCTTTCATCTCTGCCTTAAAAGATTCCTGAACAACATTCCACCTTTTCTTTAACAGTTTCCTGTCCCGCTTTAATCTCTTCCTTAATGGATTTTTGACCAGCATCCATTTTCTCTTTAATTTCTTCTTTAAATGATGCTTGGCCAGCTTTGATCTTTTCCTGGCTAGATTTCATCCCTTCTTTAAAAGATGTTAGGCCAGCTTCCATCTTTTATTGGAACACAGCAAAAGCACTGATGAGCTGCCTCAATTGTTCTTCCTTGTTTTCTATTATGCAAGTAATTTCTCTCTTCAATTCCTCTTGACCTACTTTCATTTCCTCTTTAATAGATTTCATCTCTCTTCTAACGGATTCTTCCATTTTTTCTTGTCCCGTTTACATTTTTTCCTGTCCCGCTTCAATTTTTTCCTGATTAGATTTCATATCTTCTTTCAACGAGGCAAAGGCTGAGATCAACTGCCTTAATTGCTCTTCCATCGCTCTTGTTATTGGCATTCAAATCTCACTTCTGACACCAAAAATTGTTACGTGCATACGGGTTCGTTACGAAATGAATGCACAAGTCCGATGAAAAATGAACAAAATTTATTATTATCACAACAAATATGATTAAATGTCCTCAAATAATCCTGCAGTATCACAACATATCACAGTAGTTATCTTGTAACTACTCAAACGTTCAAGAGAACTTAATTCAAAACAGCTAAAGAAAGCTAATCTGTGAATTCGCTACAACTAACAAGAGCAGTTTTCTAAACAAACTCTTAAAACAACAACAAACTAAATAACTGACTAACTGAAGTGAGAGGTTTTCCTCCTTTTTATAAGATTTTTAAATCGCGCGCGCGCGAACTTTCTCGAAATCAAAAAGAGATACTTATTTATTAAATAAATGCACGTGCTCTTGTATTTTCTATTTTCCGGCTTAGCTTTCTTTTAATATTCGTCACGTGCTGCACTGCGCGGGAAATAAAACCATTTAATTTACAATTCAACTAACATTTGCTATTTAAATACCAAATCCGTAAGAATATAATATTATAATACATTAATACAATTAATTACTATGTATACATTTTTCTTGTCTTGGATGAAGCAAATTTATCAATTACCTACACAAAGTCGGTCATTTCAAATTTTTCTCTTTCCCCATTTAAAAATGCTTTTATGGCTTAGGGGATCTTGTCCCATCATTGATTGTAAATATCTCAATTTATTTTAATTTGCCGAATGAACGTTCATAGCTAGCATTTGATAATGAAAGAGTAAGGAGTATTTGAAGTACTACTCTTTGGTTTGTAAAAACATTTTCTCTATACATCTGTAATGGAGTTTTAGGTTCAGTTTCTTTTCTACTGCGGAATAACATCTTGCAGTCACATTCACTGCTCAAAACAATTAGGGGACATTGCGAGTTTGGTATGAAATAACCATATAATCAACAACCTTTTTAACAAAAGGAAATAGAAAAGATTATAAAGGAAAATTATAATGTTTACAAAGTTGGAAATATGCAAATTTAATCTGTGATGTCGGAAACTACGCGTTTTAGAAAAGGAGTAAGGAGCGACCTGCAGCATTCCTTTTTAGTAGGAGACTAAAAACAACTGACACGCATTGAATTCTTTGTAGCTGTGAATATACGATGTCTCAGTAAGATGACTTAGTAGAATCGGTGGCCAGGAAGATCATCAGTCGTTTACAGGAGAGTCTAACGCAATCCACTGTAGTGGAAGCTTTGGGAGTTCCCCAAAATGTCATTTCCAGACTATGGAATCGGTTTTGGGAAACTGTTTGAGAAATTTGGGACAAGGTCAAGCTATCGTTTTAAAATAAAAAAACGGGAGTTGTACGTGCATTTTGTTTAAAAAAATAAGAATATGTCTCTGTTTTAGAGAAATAAAATGGTCAGAAAGAACGTTTTGTACGCGGAGATATTTGATTGATGTACTGCAAAAATTTTATTACACATTTTATCAAGAAAATAAATAATTAATTATATGACAATAATTATTAATTTTAAATATAAATTCCACAAATTTGTCGAAATAAAAACTGAAATTTTCCGGAAAATCTTATTTGGAGATCGTTTGGTGCCCGCTCCGAGAGTGGCGCCCAGGGCATCATACACCCCCTTGCCCCCCTTCGCTACGCCACTGTTTCTTACGTATATCATCATTCAATCTTTCTTTTATTATACCATCCTTATTTAATTTTACAGGTATCACTTTACTTCTTCTATTCAATCTATGTTTATTCATTTATTAATGGGAAAAAGATCTTTTTTTATTTATCTAACTGTTAAATTCATTGGGATATCCTAACCATTTTACTAAATAATTATTTCCTTTCTTTTTTAATATTTTTTCAATCTTGTACACATAATCTTTTTTACTATATTTTACCATTTCCTTTTTCATAAAACGTACCTTTAATTTCCTTACCATTTAAATCTTTTAATTTACAGCTAATTGGATATGTCAATGATATTTTAGATACAATAAAAATCTCTTCAGTGGTCGTAGGTTCATAACCTCTTCTATAGATAGTCTTATATACAGATGTTCTCTATCTCCTATTTTATATTTTGGTTTTCTAATTACTTTTGGTTTAAATAAATTTTTATATACTTGGGAATCATTTTCTTCTCGACTAGCTTTTACAGGTGTCATTGTTATAGATCTATGATATGAATTGTTATAATTTTTAAGCAATTTAGGTAATATATCAATATATCTTTTAGTATTATTTATATGCATATATTTTCTTATTTTTTCATTGACTGTTCTATTAATTAGTTCAACTATAGCACATTTTATTTCTGCATTTTCTATTGTAAACCAATGTATATTATTATCTTTAAATAATTTTGTTTCTTTATTAATGAATTCAGTACCTTTATCAGTTTGCATTTTTTCAGGAATTCTTTCTTTAAAAGATTATTTTAAAAAGCATTTGTTGCTTCTTTACCTTTTTTTTTTCAATGGGTATAGCACATGCATATTTACTGAAACAATCTATAACTGTTAATAAATAATTGACACCCCCATTATATTTACTAAATTGTTTGATAAATAATAAATCTTCTTGCCATTGATCATCTATATGTGAAACAAAAATTCTTCTTTTAAATTTTTTAATTAAAGGTTCAAATTTAGTATAAACATCTTGTGTACATAAAAATTCTTCAACATCTTTTTTTAGAACATCCTGTTTTTCTTTTCAATTCGTTAATTCCACAATAATCTGTTTCTGGATTATAATATGTTGACTCAGAATATTTAAGTTTTTCCCCCCTTAAAAAAAAAAAAAAAAAAAAAAAAAAAAAACCTCTTTTTACTTTCACATTTTATGCAATTTCCTTTCCCCATTAATCTTCAATTTTTAGATGTCATTTCATGATAATTTTTAGTACCTGTTTTCTCTTTACACTTAGCACAATAGAGCTTAAGGTCTTCGATTCCCAACCCAAATTTCAATTTAGCTTTAATAATATGTTTAATGGTTAATCTGGCCATTCTTTCTCCAAATGTTGGATCAGTTATATTATCTAAATCATTTATTAATTCATCGGCTTCATATCTTTCTTTTGTATTTTATGTTTTGCTATAAACAAGATCACATTTTTTACATGCTTTATCAACTCTATTTATTCCAGGATCACCACATTATAATCTTTTTTTTTTTTTTTTTTTTGTAAAAGGTCCACAATATTCATAACCAGGTAAATGCATTTCAGGAGGATTTATTTTATCTTGTAACCATCATACAAGATCTTCTCCTCTAATAAGACCTATAATACCTGTCCATTTATTTAAAAAAAACATTTAATTTTTTTTTACATACCATTTATTATAAATGAAAGAAATCTACTTTTCTAGAACAAATTTTTCATTATAATTACTTGGTTTTTGGGTAAATACAGCTAATACTTTTTGAGGCAATTCACCTTTATTTCTTTTTCTTATATATTTCATACAAACTAATCCACATTTTACATATGTTGGGTTTTGTAAAAATCTATCATTATAACTAATATGTTTTTTTTTTTTTGTTCGATTTAATAACAAAAGTTTTAATGTTTTTAGGAATATAATCTTTTTAAAATGTTATATTGTTGTATATATGTTCACCAAATGGATCAAAATATTCAATAAATTCATATTTTGAATCATTATAATAGCATGCCCAATGCGTATGTGGGCCTTTTGAAACATCCAAATTAATAATCCCATTTTCAAATTCTTTAATTTTTTTCAGGTAATGAATCTGATGTATAAACCCCACTAAATCCTTTTTCATTTTTCGTACTTTCATAAATCGTTTTACCTGATATTCCCGCTTTAGTTATTTCTATGTTCCACTTTTTTTTTTCAACCCATATCCATAAGGTTGATAAATTCTCCATGTCCTGAAATTTTATTTAATGCCTTTTTTAGTTCCCCAAGCTCCAATACCACTTACAGCTCCTAAACCTAAAGATGTTAAAATAGGTAATATTAATGGTAAAAAAACCACCAAACAACTCAGGTTGTTCTTTCTTTAATTTATCCAAGTTATTGAAAAATATCAATAATCCCCATTTTTTTCTAAAGCTGATTTTTAAATTTTTGTATATGAAATACTTCCAGATCCGAATTTAAATGTTTTTAATATTTCAAGTAGCTTAGACATATTTATATATTTTATAAGTTCATTTAAAATTGGCTGTTTAATCCATCTTAAAATTTGAAATAATAATGAACCACCATCTTTAGAAGTTCATTGAAGTTGGTTTTTACTTAAATTCTTTTACCATAAGTTGGTTAATTTGTGTTTTTGTTGAATATAAATCATAATTTGGAGTTTTAGTTTTATCTATCTGTAAAGTTATTTCTTCTTTTGCAAATTTCAATTTATTAATCTGTCCGTCATTTAAATATACTTTCTTTTTCATATAATTACTCATTTATTAGGACCTAAAAACTGATTAAAATATTGTTTTACGTCTGCTTCTGACATAATACCTTTTCTAATAACGTAACTAACAATAAAATTATTTGATTAAAATTTTTAGGTCCTTTAGAGTTATTTTATCTGTTAACTTTGATAAAATATCTAACTCATCTAAATCTTTTCCCATCTTTTACTGAGATTCCTTCCATTGAAGAATATTATTTAATTGTTTTATGTACAAATCCAAATGATCCGATCACTTAAAAATTCTAATTTTTAATTTCACTTAGGCACTAAATAAAATACCTTGTTATGGAAAATCAATCATGTAAGCATAAATTTGTGAGATTAATAATTTGGCTCCCTAGATGAGTATCTACTTGGCATACATCTGAAACAGAAAAATTTAAATATTTTATATCTCTCACGCCGACCTGGAGAATCATTATTTATTATGTTCATCACCACATGTTTATCAATACATGACAACTTCAGTAATAACTCATGCTGTGATGTTTAAACTTTTTCATACAAGTAATTGAATAACAAGAGTATGGCAACCTTTTATGCTAACATTACGCTTGGCAATGATTATAGATTTTTAAATGCTCTAAGAAATGTTGATGAGAAAAAATTCAACAAAAATTTCTTTTCACATGCTAAAAATAGATTTTGAAAAATGAAACTCATAGGCCAAAAGATTACATTTAGTGCTATTTTAATTAAGAATAACTGATATGTTATTCACCATAAACCCAAAAGCGGTGGCAGACTATGTCGGCACCAGATGGCAGAATTTAGGGAAGACAAAATTTTTGGAATTTGGCGGAGCACCGAGCGGCAAAATTAAGGGATGAGAAGTTTTTACAATTTAAGGAAAGCACTGGGATCCAAAGTCTAGGCGCAGTAAAAATTTAAAACTTAGGAAAGCGCTTTGCATCAGGCGGTATTGAGTGCTGGCCCAAGATAAAGCCTTAAGTATATGTGGGAGTTTATTTATTCAGGACTTGGATTAGTTTTAAGCATGTGCAAGAAATAAATGTAGGTATAGTAAATAACTAAACTAATACAATTCAGGCTTAATTCAGTATGCAATAAGAGCAAGACAAAATTTAGCGAAACAACTTGGCTTTCGTCGTCAATGTTGTGATACACAACCAATAATGTATAACAGACGCTATTAAGGTAGGCTAAAATTATCTTACTGATTATACAGCATTTCAATTAATGTAGCAGACTGCACTGCTCCCTGTCTTCTAATTTGATCCAGCTTATTACTTTTTGCAGACTGTTATTACTATGACAATTTTATAAAAACTAAGCTTGAACTTTCGATCTTGTCGAAAAGAGTTTCTAATGCTGAAGCTGCAACAGGATCTACTAAGCGAAATCATGTTTTGATGTCCATTAAACAGAAAGTGGAATTGCTGCAAAAAATGAATAAAGGCATACCTGTCTCAAAATTATGCAAGGAGTATGGCATTGGAAAGTCCACTGTATATATGACACAAGAAAAAAGAAAAAGGAACTTTTTGAATTTTTTGTGGAAGCACCTTAAACAACTTACATTGAAAGAAATGTTTAATCAAATAAATATTAAGCTTTTTTTTTTTTTTTTTTTTTTTAAATTTTGATACCATTTGGATCATAATTGTTCTTTATTTCATAAACTATAAGTTCATATTTTTAATTGTGTAATTTCTGCATGCCATCTTACCAGATTTAAATTGATGATTTATTATACGGAAAAATCCCAAATCTGGAAGTCCCGACCAGTCCGGATTTCGGACTTTGTACTGTACTAATATTTTTCTTTTCTTCATAGTCTTCTCTGATAGATGGGTCTTTTGTTCTCTTAATAACAGACCCAGATGTTGCTAATTGTTGAGATTTTTTTTTCAAAATTTTTGCTTCATTTATAACTTTTTTCAATGTTTCTATATTTTCATTCAAAAGTTCACTAAGTAATCTGAATCCTTTGTCTTTAATAAGCTTCTTATCAATACCTGCATCAATAAAAGGATCTAATTATATCACTTCCTTTAAGCCTAGTTTGTGTACCTGTAGTAGATTTTTCTTGAAATAAATTTTCTAAATCACATTCAATTTCATTTCAGGTCTTGATGATTCTAAGGGAGGAAATGATGTATTTTGTAAAGCATCTTGAATATTTCTGACTGTATCTTTCTTTGACATTTCATACTTCTCGATCTCTTTTGTAACAGTGTTATGAAATTCTTTCAATGCTTTTTCAATTCCTAATTTTTCTCTTATTTTATCCTTTACTTTTTCCAATTTATTTATCTAATCTTACTTTTTCAATTGATTGCTTTAATTCCTCTAAGTTTTTTCTCACGTTCCATTTATTAGAAAGAATTTAATGAAAGTAAAAAAATAATTTTACTGAGGGCATTCTGACGTAAACGATAAAATTTTTCTAAGTAATTTTCACTCTCATCAATTGTAATAAATTTATATTTAACTTTTCTATTTTTTAAATTTAGTAAATTTCCTTCTTCATGAGTTATGCTCATTTTAATTCTTGTGATACGTCTATTGGGATTATTAACCTTGCAAAGATTAGTTTATCAAAAAGTTGGACAATTTTACTACCAGGTCGATGAGCGTTTACAAATGTATGAATTACTTTAGTTAAGTGATTATTGATTTGCATACCTTCAATTATACTGCAATGAATATAAATATCATCAGATAAGTATTCAGTGTTTGCATGATGAGAACCTACTTTCCATCTTTCTTCATATATTTTTTGTTCAAATGCTAAAACTTTATGAAAATTACTTTCAGTTAAATCAATTTTATAATTTTCTTCTAAATTTATTTTCTTCTTCTGTTTGCCATATTTGAATAGGAAATACACATTTTTAAAATTTTTCTTTTTCCTTATATGGCAAATTGTTGTACTCATTATTAAATAGAAAACTTTAAAAGTGAATATTTAATCTAGCAAGAGTATAGAAACCATCAGAAATTACAAATTTATTCCATTCCTTACCATTCCAATATTTAAATTTATTATTTTCATAAAATTTGCTGTTATCCCATGAAACCCCAATGGAAACTTCTTTCAAAGCAATTTTTGTAAAATGTAGAGGCGTCGAGAATTCTTCAGTAAACTCCTGGGAATTCTCTTTTCTTTTTAAAACCAAGGTATTAATTTATAGGAGACTAAAAAAGAATTCCAGAATTTTTTGTTTCTTTGTCTTATTAATTTTATGATTTATGTTAAAATAATTACAAATTTCTTTCAGAATATATAAGCAATTAATATTTTTTCTACAATAGGTAAAGTCTAAAAAATTTTCCAACATCTTGTCATCCTCTTTCATAAATTCTATCTTGTAAATTTCTTTAAAACTTAATGAAATATCTTAATCTACCTTTGTATCTCTTTTTTAAAACACTTAAATCAGGTACATAATATATTTTTCCATCTTCGATTTCAACATTAAATTTTCTTAAATTTTGAACTTTAATATGTTCTTGTGGTTTACTACCTTCGGAAGATTCGACGTATAGGAATTCTACAACTTCTACAACATTAGAAAAATTTTGTATCCATTTAATTAGTCTGAAACATACCCTTTAAAAAATTGTGTGTCAATAAATGGAAGTGACAAATTATAAAATCACTAGATTTTTATAAACAACGAAATCATGGAAAATTTAACCGTGAGAGTATTTGCAAAAGTTGTAAATTAGCATATACAGTCAAAAGTCTTTAATCCGGACTCGTCAGGACTTTGGCGATTCCGGATTATAGATCATTAGTTTAAATCTGGTAAGATGGCATGCAGAAATTATAAAATTAAAAATATGAAACCATAATTTATGAAATAAAGAGCAATTATGACCTAAAGAGTATCAAAATTTACAAAAAAAAGCTTAATATTTATTTGTTTACTTTATTAAACATTTCTTTCACCGCACGCATGCGTAAAGCACACATTACGCATAGTCGAAATTAGAAAATTGCAACCAGAAAACTATTTGATTTGTATTCGTGATATTTATAATGACGAGGAATTTGATTTAAATCATATCAAAGACGGAGTACATCGAAATGAAATACTACATTATAAGCCGAATAAAATAAAAACATCTACCCTGAAGATAAGGATAGTACCGACAGATCAACTTCCAGTTCATTACGTGCCGTGACGTCACCCCCTGTGAATTTTATAATGAATTTTTAAATTTATAAACACATTTCGGAATGGTTAGAGAAATAAATGAGCCTTTATCCATTTTTTGCAGCAATTCCACTTTTTGTTTGATGGACATTGAATCATGCTTTCCCTTTGTAGATCCAGCATCGGAAATTCTATTTGACATAATCAAAAGTTCCAACTTACTTTTATAAAACTCCTCTAACAGTCTGCAAAAGATAATAATCCAGTTCCAATTCGAAGATTAAGGAACAACGCAATCTGCAACATTAACTGATATAGATAATTAGATAATTTTAGCTTAGCTTATACTGTCCGTTATACATTAAACGCGCATGCCTAAACGTATTATGTACATGAGTACACGCATACGTGAGCGCGTAAAGGTATTGCAACGCATCACGCATAATGCATTACGTGTTGATGCATGCGCAGAAAGTTTGTAGCTTTGAGGTCCGGATTATAGATCATTCCAGATTATGGTTGTCCGGATTAATAACTTTTGACTGTAGCTATAGAAAATATGATTGTAATTGTGGAAAACAATATACATATAATCCACAATGACATTTAAGAAGTAATTATCATATCAGTCGAGCCTCTTGCCATTCGAACACAAACCATTTATAAAATTTCTTGTCTATAAATGGAGATGTCCATGATGACCATTAAAGATTTAAAAAAAAATATTGTAAAAATAATAAAATTTGTGGATATTCAAAATGGAAAAAAAAAAAAAAAAAAAAAAAAAAGAGATCTCATTCAAAGCAAAGAGCAAACAGAAAACAGAGCATATGAAAAGGAATGAATATTTGAATTTATTTCCTTTCAGTGAAGATACATATTCAAAAATTGAAAAAAAAAAAAAAAAAAAAAAAAAAAAAAAAAGAATGTCAAAAATAAAATGTTATATTTGTGGTGAATATTTTAAGAAACTTTATATAAAGAATCATCTAAGATCAACAAAGCATAAAATGGTTTTATTTAATGATGAAACATATCTAAAATCTAAAGCAAAAAAATGAACTATTAGAATATTGTAAAAGTTTTAATTTAAAAAATCTTGAACATGTGAACAAGCCTGTTCTTATTCAGTGAATTTATTTCCTTTTGATAAAGATATATCTTCAGAACAAAAAAAAAAAAAAAAAAAAAAACTAGTTCTCCTCAAATAAAATGCGACGTTTGTGGTCTATATTATAAGTCAAAATACAGAAATCTATATTTAACCCTCTCACTGCATACATTTTTTTATCAAAATAAGTTCAAAAATTGCATAATTTTTTATTACATATTTCAAATCTACATATATTTTTAGAGTTAAAATATACAAAAAGTTTTTGTAAAGGAGTTTTGTTTTCAATAGAGAATTAGATCATACAAAAGGACTGTCAGAATACTGAAATTGAAGAATAATGATATAAAAGGAAAATTTTGTCAATATTGGTTAAATTATGATTTATTTTATGAAATACAAAGGTAAAACATATATACTAATGAAAATATTTGCATAATGTAATATTTTACATATCAATTTTGCACCGCTGTTGAACGTTTTCAATAGAAACTGAAGTTTCAGATTCATCACTATCTGCAGAGGAATCCGAGAAATTATCATCAATTTCGCTATAATCTTTAATATACTTGAAATCAGAACTACTATCACTATCGGAAATTTTGTCAGAAATATAGGTTATATCACTCACAAAACGCTTCCTGCCAGACATCTTTGAGCTCTGAAAAGTGTGCACAAAATGCTACATTACATATTCTTGTATATATAGCAGAAATGTGGACAACTAAGTTATCTGTTAGCCCAAATCTAAATAAACAATTAATTATCACAGAAAAGCTGAGGAAACCTTGAACGGGAAAAGAGTGGGTTGAACAGTTAAATAGACGGCAAAAATTCATCCCCGCGGAAATCATGGGTTGCGCAAATTTTGCTACTTCTACAATGCCTGTGGAAATCGCGGGATGCGCAGCGAGAGGTTTAAGAAGTCTAAAACATAGAAATGGTATATTACTTACTGAAGGTGAAATTCAAGAAACTCAACCGAGTTTTAAGTCTACACTCAAAACGTATTGGATTAAAAATATTTTATGATAGACTTTATATTCCAGATTTTTTAACTGAAAAAAACCAATATTGTTAAGGATTTAATTAAAGAAAGTTTAATTGATCATAAACATTTAAAAGTAAATTTAAAACTATTTTGTTGCTATAAAAAATATTAAAATTTGAAAACTTTACAGAATTTACACATAAAACAAAAAATTATATTATAGTAATGAATACAGATTTAAAAGAATTCCATGAAGAAGCGAGTTAAATAAAGGAGGCAGATGATTTTGAAGCTTCCGGTTTAGGTTGGAGTTTATACGAAATAAGATATCTACAATTAGCAATAAATACATGACCCATTAAAAGGAAGTAGTTACATGGAGTTACCACAAATACTGAAAAATAAAGTAGCAATTATAAATGCAAAAAATTATGATGATAAACGTTTCATGTGGTCTATTTAATCTGCAATTCATCCTGTGAAAATTCATCCGGATAGAATTTTAAATTATAAAAAAATATGAAAATGAATAAAATTTCAAAGGAATTGATTTTCCTGTCTCTTTAAATAAAATTTCAAAAACAAAATGATATATCTGTGAATGTATATGGGTATGAGAACTCAGAACTTTATATATTACATTATACTAAAAATAAATTAGACAAACATGTAAATTTACTGCATCTTAAGGATGATGAATATGATGATTATTGTTGGATTAAAAATATTAATAGATTATTAAGATCCCAAATGGGTGAACACCAATTATTTTGGTTTGCTAGATGTTTATTAAATTTACATTCAAGCGAAAAATTTAAACATGAAAATGATTGTAAAACCAATGAAGCATGTAAAATCAAAATGTCAATTAAAGAAAAAATAAAATTTGTAAGTTATAATCGAACCATGAGATTACCCATTTATCATTATGCATATTTTGAATGTTTATTAAAGAAAATAAGCACTTGTCAAACAAATCCCAGTGCTTGATATAAATATCATTTATTACATATTTATAATACTTTAAAAGAAGAAATAGATAATGGAAAAAATCTATTTTAAAAGATATATATAATCTTAGTGATGAAAAAATTAATAACATAGAATCAAATTTGAATAAAGATTCTTATTCACTTTCTTATCAAAAACATCAAGCAAGTGAATTCTGTTACTATATTAAATACAGTAATGACTATTTTAAACCACCAGTTTACGATAATGGAAGTGATGCTGTAAAAAAATTCAACACTATGTTAAAAAATATACTACTAAAATTAAAAAGTTTATTAAGAAACAAGAAGAAAAATATAAAGATAGTAAATCTATTATAAATTTTGATGAAAATCATTTCAAAACAGTCAATGTCATATATGTGAAAAAGACATTTTACCAGACTAAAAATGTAACCGATCATTTTCATTTAACTGGAAATTATTAGATGTTCAGCACATGAATCATGTAATCTAAACTATAAAATTCCAAGCTTTATACCTGTAGTTATTCATAATTTATCTGGATACGATACTCATTTATTTATAAAAGAACTTGATTTCAATAAATCTAGATTACATATTATTCCCAATACAGACAAAAAATATATATCTTTTTCTAAAAAATTTGGAAAATATTTAAAATTGAGATTTATAGATTCATTTAGATATATGCCAAGAAGTCTAGATGATTTATCAAAATCTTTATCTGATTTATCTGGATACGATACTCATTTATTTATAAAAGAACTTGATTTCAATAAATCTAGATTACATATTATTCCCAATACAGACGAAAAATATATATCTTTTTCTAAAAAATTTGGAAAATATTTAAAATTGAGATTTATAGATTCATTTAGATATATGCCAAGAAGTCTAGATGATTTATCAAAATATTTAAAAGCAAATTTTTTGAAACTGTTTTTAAAGAAACTGCAAAACATTTTCCTGAAAACTTACTAGATTTAATAACACGAAAAGGTATTTATCCTTATGATTATATGGATTCTGAAGAAAGATGTAAAGAAATTAAATTACCATTACAAGAATGTTTTTATAGTACATTAAATGAATGTGGTATATCTGATGATGATTACATGCATGCTCAAAATGTATGGAAAGCTTTTAAAATTAAAAATTTAAAACAATATTCTAAACTATATGTCAAAACAGATGTTTTAATATTAGCAGATATTTTTGAAAATTCTAGAGATTAAAAACATATAAATTAGATCCAGCTTGGTATTTCACAACACTTGGATTGTTATGGGATGCAATGTTAAAAAAGACTAAAATTGAATTAGATTTGATTAAAGATGCAAATATTATTTTAATGATAGAAAAGGAATAAGATGTGGAGTTTCACAATGTTGTAATAGATATGCGAAAGCAAATAATAAATATATGAAAGACTATGGTTCTAATAAAGAATCAAATTAAATAATGTATTTAGATGCTAATAACTTATATGGCTGGGCTATGTCTCAGTATTTACCCTATGGGGGATTTAAATGGGTAAAAGATTATGATCTTAATTGTCCAGATAATTCTGAAAAAGGATATATACTAGAAGTTGATTTAGAATATCCAAAAAAAAAAAAAAAAAAAATTACATAATTATCATTCAGATTTACCTTTAGCTCCAGAAAAGAAAAAACCTGATGGATCTAAAACCAAAAAATTATTTAAAACTTTCTATGATAAAACTTATTATGTTATACATTATAAAAGCTTGAAACAATATTTAGATATGGGCTTAAAATTAATAAAAGTTCATAGAGTTTTAGAATTCAAACAATCAGATTGGATTAAAAAAAAAAAAACAACAACATCAATTTAAACACTGAAATCAGAAAAAATGCTACTAATGATTTTGAGAAAGAATTTTATAAATTAATGAATAATGCACCATATGGAAAAACCATTCAAAATGTTAGAATATAAAATAGAAAATGTTAGAATAATGTTATATATAAGATTATGCACTAATTATAATCAAGTTAAAAAATTGATTGCTAAACCAAATTTTAAAGGAAGAACACTATTTAGTGAAAGTCTAGCAACCGTTCATATGAATAAAACAAATAATATTAGATAAACCGATTTATATAGGAATGTGTATTTTAGATTTATCAAAACCTGTAATGTATGATTTTCATTATAATGTAATGAAACCTAAATATAAAGATCTTGCATTACTTTATATGGATACAGATAGTATAACATATGTTATTAAAACAGAAGATATGGAAAGAATGATTGATTATTTTGAAACATCAGATTATCCTAAAGAAAAAAAAATATAGCATACCATTAAAAAATAAAAAAAGTATTAGGGAAAATGAAAGATGAAAATAAAGGAAAACTATTATTAGAATTTGTTGGACTAAGATAAAAAATGTATGCAAACAAAACTGAAGATGAAATAATTAAAAGTCAAAAGGATTATAAAAAATGGATACCTATAGATCAATGAATCTCATTAGAAGTATGAATCATGAATTATATTCTATAAAAACAAATAAATTAGCTTTATCATTTTTTGATGATAAAAGATATATTTTAGAAGATGGAATACATACATTAGCTTTTTGTCACTTTCAATGTGATAATTTTGTTCATAATAAATGATAAAAATTAAAGAATATACTGAACCAGAAGAATTACCTGATGCTAATCAACATCCATTCAGATTATTTATAGAAGGACCATCGGGTTGTAGTAAAACACATTTATTATTAAATCTTATTAATGGTTCTGAAGAACTGAAAGATTTAAGATTAGATTTTGATGCATTATACATATGCAAAAAACATATAAATGAGCCCAAATATTCTAAATTAGAAAAAACATATACTTTCTTTGAAGATATTAAGAGAGATGATATTCTTAAAACTAAGAAATTAAAAAAATAAAAAAGAAATAATAAATTTTTATGATAAATATAAAGTGTTATTTTCATCAGATTTAAATGAATTTATAACAGTTGATTTAGATCCTTCGCATAAAAATCTTGTTGTTTTATGATGATTGCATAATAGAACAAATCAAAAAGATATTGAAGATATGTTTATTAGAGGAAGAAAGAAAAACACGGCTATGATTTACATATCACACAACTTTTACTTATCTCCTATCAGTATTAGAAAAAAATTTTAATTATTTTATATGTTTTAATACACAATCTAAAAAAATTCAACAAATAATAATGGATGTTAATATATCTCAAAAGAATTAAAAAAATATATATTTCCTAATAGTTTTTTAATGCTTGATTTAAAAAATCCAGAAATAAGATACCAAAAGAATTTTTATCTTCTACCCCCCATAGCACAAAACATCCTCAGGATGTCCTATTTAAGTCGCAATATCCCGGGACATACCTAGGATGTCCTGAGTATGTTGATTCTCAGATGTCCTGAGGAGATCGTAATTTAACATCCCGAGGATGTCTATTTAAGTCGCTATGTCCCGGGATATGAGAGGATGTCCTGAAGATGTTGATTCTCAGACATCCTGAGGACATTCATACTGCATTGTCCGGAGGACTTCAGTTGTCAAACATTCCGAGGATATTTGTTCTCAAATTTAACAGTTTTAATTTTTTGACATTGCACATCTGAAACTTGCACATTATTTAATTTTCATATGTATTTTACTAAGTTGTTTCTAAATGCTGTACATTAAAAATATTGATATGATTGATGATTCATTCTTATTATTTTGTTATTAATTTTAACTTCTATTTTTTTCTAACGTTTTTAAAAATTTATTTAGTCATGGAAAAGATTTTTTTCAATAGATTAGCATTATCTAGAATATTTGCTAAATTCTAAATAACATATATTTTTTATAAAAAATGTATGAATTACATGTATAATTACTTACAGATTACAAAACCTACTATAAATATAGGTAAAATTATATATATATATTTTAATTACGGAAACGAATTTTTTTAAAAATTTGGGTGTAGAGACATTAGGTATTTTTTTGGAAGCAGGAAAGATGAAAAATTAGCAATTGCCTTCGCCGGGAATCGAACCACGAACCTCTGAAATACCGGCCCAGCATGCAGAACCATTACAACATGAAGGCACGCTAGGAAAGCGGGAGAAACACCTCATAAGGGGAAAATTTTTTCCTCTAATTACAGGACGGAAAATTTTTTCAATCGTGCGATCTGTCATTGATATTGAATTACAGTTGTGTGATAATTTCACAGTAAAAATAATTCTCTGATGACTATCCAAGATTTTAGAAGCTTTGGTTTTATATAGAGATGGTCGTCTTAGAGAAATAATGCTTAATATCAATATTTATTTATAATCTCAGAACTATTGGTAACTTTCAGAAGTGGTCGTTTGAAAGGCAATATTCTATACATTTATTTACCAATACTCTCAGATTCCAAAATGTGTTTATATTCTCAGAAATATTGGACAGAAGGTGGTAGTCACATACATTTCATTGAAAATTAATTCAGCATTATTTAACTATTTCCCTATTAATTAGTTCATCAGATAAAGAAAAAATTATGAAATAGTACTGTTTATTATAGAATAATGTAGGAAGTTCTGCAGAACTATATTCTTTCGCGTCATAGCACATTGTATCCGGCAAACTACTAGTTCCTTGTATTCTTCCGCAAATCGGTAAATGTCCGTCTGATTTGAAATGAAATCCAAGATGGCTGTGCCATGAGGTTTACTTGTTCTATGGATATTTTTTGTTGCATGAAAGGTACGTTCAGTTTCAATTCTTGTATGTTTACTTTTTTGCTTTTTGAATTTATGTCATTTTGACAGTTAAATGTGTTAACTATCACAGCTTTATGAATTGTTACCGTTCTGTCGTGAATTACGTGTATATCTCAATGGCTGTCTTTTCAAATATCTGATTTGTCCTGCTATCAAAATGTTTATGACTGAACTTTTTTTAGACCAACTTGTGCATTCAGTTTCAAAATATTATGTGTGATCAGATTGCTTATTATTTTATTGCAGCAATAAATTTATATTAAATAGTTTGAACGATTGTATAAAAATTAGAGTTTGCATTGTTTTGTTCAAAATATGTATGGTTGAAACATTATCTTAATCTAGTTTATGATTCAATTTTAAAACATGGAGAATCGGAAGTTTTAAGTTTTTTGGGGGGCTACTATTCTGTTATCGGGACCGGATTCAAAAATATATGAGCCTGGGTTTGTAAGTATGTGCATAGATGTGTATATGTATACACACACACACATCCATTTACAAATATACAAGCATACATAAATACATTTCTGATCCCCGTCCTGATAACAGAACAGTACCTTTTTTGAATATTTTATAAAAGGATTAAGCATTTTTCAAACTGCATATCATTTTAAGATTGAACTTGCTTATTTGACAAAATATGGTCATTCAATCAAATGCTTATGAATGCTTTTAACATTTTCTCATAAATATTGTTTGCATTTTTATTGTATTTTAGATACTTTAGTTATGTAAAGTGAACATGAGAATATTAGGAAAGCTGAAGAATATGAATAGCTACCATAATACATGTATTTTTTCATCCAGCCCATTGTTTTAGAAACCAATGCACCATTATTATATGGTATATGCTGGCTTATTTTATAGTTATATGCAGTTTAATTTTATGTCCATGTTACTGTAGTATTTTCATTATAATACAAGTATTGATAACTTTTGTTGAATCTTGCAAGTTGTCTAACATTCAGAATTATTTCTACCGAACGTTACCGATAGGTTTGTTTGAGTTGACATAATCTGTCCAATAAATAAAAAACATTAGTGTTTAAATTATCTGCATTTTTCTTAATGTTTTATTGAAGGTGAGATGGAAATATAAAATGCTACCCAGAAAAGTGAATTCTTTTTGCCTGAAATAACAAACTGTACTAAATTATTAATGCTTATATTATTTTTTCTCCTCCGTCTCTTCTTTAATTTTGAAATAATTTATAATAAAATAATATATGCATAAGTGTAATTAATGTAAAGTGTTATTCAATAATATAATTTATTTTTACTGATATTTTTATATTTCTTGTCTGGGTTTTCTTTTGGTGTTAGAAAGAGGAAAAGACTGTAATGTTTTAATTAAGATAAGAAAATAATTAAAATATTACATAAATAACACAATTACAGTAATATTTATTGAATCAATCAGTACTGTGTGATCACCAGTGATTGAATAATGTTAAAATGCATTGTTCACAATGAAATTTGCTTATCTTTGTGTTATAGTTTTTATTTTAACACAAGCTGAAATTTGAATTATTTCCTGAATCATTAATCAGGACAATATTCTGCTACATAACATAAAAATTTTCACACAAAACTATTTCTTTGAGTATATTATAAAGAGTTCATTTAATTTTATAATTTGTACAACTTTTAGACAAATGTAGTATTTATCAGTTAAAGATTTATCGAAGCTTACTTGTTACTTGTGGTAACAAAGAAGTGTGAAAGATATTGTCACATTAGTGAACATGACGATCACTGATGCTCAGTTTAGTAATTTAATAATATACTGAGAAATGCTGGGAACTTTCAGAAATGGACATTTTGGAAATGATGTGCTTCATAAAAAATTTACATGGTTTTATAATTTATTTTTTAGTTAAGAATGGATTTTACATGTTCATGTGAAGGAATTCTGTTTAATTATATGTGAAAGAATTGTTATAAGTTTGTCATTCAAAAAAATGATTTAATAGTATGCAATTATCTTTTTATTATACATATATTACTATATATTCCTAATGCACTATATAAATGTCAGTGCTAAACAATTGAGATACTATTGTCAGGGCAATTTTTTCTTATACATGAAAAATTCTGATACTTTCTGATCATCTGCCCTCACAGCTTAGCGTATGCTTGTGCAAGAGTATGTACACGATAATAGCAAACTATGAATATGCATACCACACACATGTATTTACATGCTTTATATTTAATCTTTATTTCTGAATAGTATTCCGTTGGATGAAAAATATGTGAATATTGACCCAATAGATATATATATTTTTGTGTGTGTACATCCTAAAATTTGTTTCTTATAAAGTGCTTATTTGAATTACTACTTGTGAACAAAGCAGTAGATATGAACCAGAAACTAACCAAACAAACATTTTGCCAATTTTCACAGCTTTGCAGATAGTCAGAAAGCACCAAAATTCATAATCATGTTAAGTTCAAATGATGTTCTATACTTTTGTGTTAATTTTTCTATTCTATTAATTATATTATTGTGTTATCAAACTTCCTGTAAGGATTTCAACTGGTTAAGCTGTTATTACCATGCAGAGAAGAATTTGGTTTTCAAGCTTGAAAAAATTACAGCTGAAGGATTTTGTGGAAGGTCAGTCAAACTGGTTTTAGTTAATTATAATTTAATTTTGGATGAAGAAGTCTCAAATTTATTTATCATAAGTGTCTAAAAGTCTTCTAAATTAAATTGTGCTTGTTTTGAAATTTTTCATGACATTCATTCTTTAATTATTATTATTATTATTATTTTTCATTTACTAACTTATGTCCATGCATATAATTTTGCATTTAATGCCATATCTTAAATATTATAAAATGTTAAAATTATACATTTCACTAAAAAAATGTGGTTGTGACAGTAAATTTTCTGTTACATTTAATCATATCTATAAACACTGGTATAGATAATTTTTCAATAATCTATATATTATTTTGTGTATTTCTTTTACAACCAAGATCTGGCATATTACTTGCTTTTCAAACTGTTAACATGGTATAATAATGTAATCTAATGGTTAAAGTTTACTATGGAACGGGTCAAATTTAATAAATTATTCTTTGATAGAAATTATTCATGTGCTCAGTCTGTCTCATCTCTTAAAATTGCTAAAGTAAATTTTATGTACTTGCATTTAGGAATTTTGACTGTATCAGTATAATTTTGTTTCAGTTATTATAACATGCAAGGGAAAAAATTCATAAATAGCTCTGTATTTAAAATTAGCTAATTAAATTCCCTAATAAAGAGGGACATTTTGTTGTTTTTAAAGTGGATAGAGTTTAATTCAAAAATATGCCACATTAAGGATTAACTTTTAACCTAATTTATAATTTTCCTTACCTTAACATGTCCAATAATTGTTATTTGGAATGTTATTTTAACTCAGATATTGTAATAATATCAAAATTCCTCACTTTTTGATAGCTAATCCAAATGTGAAACAAGAAAAGAAAAAATTAAAATGTAGAAGTATATTTATTTCATAGCTCTAAGAAACAACACAAGCATAGTGTGGCATGTCCCGTAAGACTGAGATTTGTATGGTCAAACGCATGTTTCAATTAAAGGAAATGCATGCAGTCTTCTCATTTTCACTTCGATTAAGAATTCTGTATATACTAGCATAAGAAATCTATTAGTTCATGCAGTGTTATACATCAATATTTATAGACAATTGTTGTGGCTATGTTTATTATAATCTTATTCACCGTAATGGCTGGAGTGCCTAAACCATCATACTGTATAAACAAAACTCAAATCTTTATCTCTATATACTGCCCCACTAGTGTTTAAACCACTGAAATGGTGATTATGATATAACATCTTTGGTAAAAATTCACTCTATGGTAACCCTTGGCAAATCGTTTCTTTTTTGACACCAAGATCGTCACCTGGGAGGATTGGCACCAATTTCAAGATGGCCACTACAACAAAACCAAAATAAGAAAACAAAGACGTACACAAACTCTGTGCCCATGTACACATCAACCTATTTTAACTTAAAAAAACACCGAAACTAGGCATTGTGCACTGCCTTTACTTTGTCCATGTACACATCGATCTATTTTCACTTTAAGAAAATGAGAACGTTAAAACTATCATGTTAACCAGAAAAAATTGGCCGCTGTATTAACACACAGAGGCAACCAAAAATAAACAAACAGAGTGGAATAAGTTACAAAAAATATTTATTTCCTAACAAAAAAACATTAAACAACAAATCTTGTAACAAAAATTAACACACAGAGATGAATAAATAAATGAAACGTCATTTTTTCACATGTATACGTTTAGGCTTCCCACCACTATCTCTTCAATCCTCCAGGTAAGCAATTCAATCTCTTAGTCACCTCAGACATACTCAAACAATGGTACCCACACCAAAATAATAGCAAATTCAAAATACAAGACCATACCACTTATGTGCAACCAAACACAGCAATTGAAAAGAATGGTAAGAATCGAAAACCTGGGTCCATACAAAAGGGTTACTATTACAAAAAGTAGCCCAAAACTAAATTTATCACAACACGTTGGCAATATTTGCAGAAATAACCCCTTTTTATTGATATAAACTTTAAAAAAAAATTTTTCCCCCAAGGCTACTTTCGCCAACATTATCATCATTAGGGTTACCAAAAAACTTATTTGACACAATGGGCTTCCAAATTTCATGAACAACCAACACCACTCTGCGATTTTTTTCAGATTTCAAGAACAACCAATACCCCTTTGCGATTTTTTTCAGACAGAAACCAAGGTGTACCATACAGTAAAGATTAGCCACATCTTCATTTACTACTGTTACAACATAAAATATACTTCTTTGGTAGATTTCTGCAGTTAAATTCAAAAGTTTAAAATGAATAAAATCTAATCTGTGCAGAAAATAAAATCTGATCATGATTCTTATCATGATCAGATTTTATTTTCTGCACATGACTAACAATTACTTATGTGTTGTCAGATAAATGTTACCAGATGCAGTTAATTAGTTTTTACTTGCCAATTTCATGAGACAAGTTTTTTTTTTTTTTTTTTTTCTCCTGCAAGATAACTTTACTTGTGTTGCAAAATAAATTCATTCTCACTCTTTTTGGACTTGCCTACACATTAAATTTTAAAAAGTTTCATGATTAGGTAAGATGTGATTATCATAATTTTGTTTCTCTCTTTATCTTGGCAACTTTATATGTTGATTCGGTATCCAAGTTACCTACCAGTGGCTGATTGATAAAACTGCTCATATGTTCAGCTGGTGGTTTGAGTTTAGTTTCTGACATAAAAAATTTTAAAAGGCATCCCCCATATTTATTTTACTATAATTGAATAATCAAATAATTGCTACTCTGTTTATAGGTACTAAATGTTAAAATATCTTAAATGCTTCCTTTAATTTGCATTCTAATAGTCATTTGTTTAAATTTAATTATGAATTATATTCACATATAGTAATTGTGAGTGTTTTTTTATTTTAGGTGCTGTGAAAGGCAATGGCAGAGATCCAGTTTATGAAGAGTTCTTATATACATAAGAATACATATTCCTCTTTTACATGGATATAAGATTATTTTTCAGGAATTTAAAGAAAATGTCATAAATTGGATTAATAAAAACTATTTTGAATTTTGAAAAGTGTTTTTCCATTGTTAATCATATACAGTGCCATAAACTTCTGAATGTTTATTTTTCATCCAAATAAATAGGTTTACAAAATTTGTCATATTTATAGTTATTGCAGGATTTAGCATTATTATAAATATTTATTATAACAGATTTAGCTGAACTACTTTTTTAGTCTCCCTGCAGATGAAGTCACAAAGGTATAGATATTTTTCTGTATTCCCCATTAAGTAATTTTATCTGGTAAATTACCATTACTTATATACTAAAGGTGAAAGAATAAGCTTTCCTTAAAAATGCAAAAATTTTTAGACATTTAAAAAAATTGGTATACTTAAAAAATTCTCAAACTGCCACATATGCTAAACTGAAAACATTATATATGAAATATTTCAGAAATATAAATATTTTCACTATTTGTTAACTATAATTGACTGCATTTGTTATATATAATCACAGATTAGGGTAGTAGTGCTTTTCTCACTGTGATTTCTCATGTATTTTGATTCATAAATACACGTATTTATAACACATACATAAATCCACGTATTTTGATTTCTCTTTTGAAACCGAATAAAAAATGAACTAAACATTTTCGTTGATATTGAGAGTTGAATAACAGCTCACCTCAAAATAAAATGAATTAATAAATTTATGGAAAATTTTACACAGCATATATTAAGCAGAAAGAGTAAACTGAATATACTTATTAATAATTGGTAGAGTTGATTGCAGAATAAAATGCCTTAATTGCATGGTAAACAGTAGATCTTCTTTTGGAGTTTTTCTGTGTTGCGTAAAATGCAGATTTAAATTTTTGATATTGATTGTCATATAAATGGCAATTACTGTGTTATTTTGCTCTGAAATGAATGGTTAGTAATAAAATTCTAAATGAGATAAGCTTTAACATGTGCTAGAATTTACAAAGTTTAATTTGGTGCTGATTTCAACTGGTAAATTTCATTTTACTGAATTTTGCATAAACTAATACCAAAACACAAGTGCAAATTATTTTCAGAACTTCTTTTTTAATCCAAAAGGGCTATTAGTTTTGAAACATGACTTCATATCGTCAATCGTAAACTTGTTTCGCTTTTCATTCAAGTCTTGTCATTTGGCAAAATTTAACATATTAAAATCTAATCTCTTATCGATTAACAAGCCAATCTATTTAAAAGCAATACACACAGTTCTTAACAATGTATTTTTTACTTTTTAATCTGGTTGATTTAAAATGCATTTAATTTATAATATACCTAATTGAAAACATTTAATATTTTTATATAATTACATGATATAGTTCTTCACTTTTCAAATATACAGAAGATATTTAACTTTCTGGTGTCAGTATCTTATAAAATGTTTTGCTATTTCCACTGCCCCATCTGTTTTGATAATCTATGCACTCATAAACTTTGAGCCCTTATGAGTGACTGCTAAAATCAGAGGCCTTTCAGATTTTTTTTTTAATTGTGTGAGCAGAAAGATAGAATTTTAGAAGAGCTCCTTGAGTTACCTTTTGAATGATGTAAAGAATTGTTAACATAATGTCAAGAACATAATTTTTACAACTAAATATTAAATATATAAAACAGCCTGCAGCATTTTCATGTTACAAAAACATATTTATTTATTCTGTGGCTAGGAATTGATTTAGTTTTAAAAATACAATTTATTCCTTTTAACAATTTCCCAACAGTCTCATCAAAACACTAAAATTTCTTTACATGTTTTAAAGAAAGATGTAAAGATTATTAAATGGCTAATTTTATTATTGTATTTTAATACAAATTAACTGAAATCAGAAACTGATTTTGTAAAATAGTTTAATTATGAGTACTTCAATTTGGGGGATATTGGATGTTTAAAAATGATCGAAAGATTTTTAATATTTTAAAAATAAAAGCAAAATTTTCTGTTATAATATTTTGTATTAATAATTCATTTTAATTTCCTTGCGCAGTTTTAATATATTCACAAATTCAGTTTTAAAAACAAATTAAGTTGTATAAATACTCTCAATATTTCTGATTTTTCCAGAGAAACCATAGGAGAAGGATTTGAGACTATCTGTGTAAATAGTAGGTTTTAGATCATTACAACACCTTCACATACTTTCACTGGAAGTTAATTTGTATATATACTGGGTATTAAGCAGTTGAGAGTATGTATTTAAGAGGTTAAAGGGACATTGTAACTAGTATTTCAAATCCTGATAACATCACATATGCTGTCGGTGGGACCTAGATAGGATGTCCTAAGGATATACTGGGATGTGATATTAAGCACTCAGGAGGATGAGTTTAGGAGGAAACTGGGATATTACGGGATGTCCTGAGGATGTAGTAAGTAGGACTTTAAATCCTAATAACATCCCATATGCTGTCGATGGGACATAGATAGGATGTTCTTAGGATATAATGGGATGTGTTTAGGAGGTTAGTGGGATATCCCGGGATGTCCTGAGGATGTAGTAAGTATGAGTTCATATCCTAATAACATACCGTACGCTATCGATGGGACTTAGTTAGGATGTACTGGGATGTGACATTAAGCACTCGGGAGGAGGTGTTTAGGAGGTTTGTGGGATATTCCGGGATGTCCTGAGGATGTGCGCATATCCCGCGAGCAACATCCTCAGGTTATCCCAAGGATGTTTTTGTGCTATGTGAGTATAAATTATGGAAGAATATTTAAAAGAAAGAAAAAATATTTTCAAAATAAGTTATAAAAAATCTCAAAAGTTAAACATATCAGTATATTTATTTTAAGTGTTTCAGGTTTATCAGCTTTTGCTTTTATAACTCTTGCAGCCTTAGGTGTAAATTACTGAATTCCTTGAGGAAATAAAAGGGAGACTACAAACAATGTTACGTTATTTACAAACAGTTATTAAAATTATCCAAATCAATTACAGAAGTTTATCAACGAGAACGGGACTTTGCAACTACTTTAAAATAGCCAAAGAATTTTTACCCCTAATAAATGGATATTAACTGGGGTAAACTCTCTAAAACATAAAAATTAAGCAAACACTTAATTAGAAATTTTGAAAGCCATGTCAATTGGGAACTGATACCAAGACATCAAAAATTATCAGAACCTTTCATCAGCAGACAGACATAAGGTAGATTGAGTTAATATATCAGCCTATCAAATATTATCAGAACCATTTATGATTATGCATGAAAATGAAATCAAATGGGATATAATATCCAGATATCAAAAATTATTTGAAAAATTTACTTTAGATAAAGAAGATAAGGAAAATTGGGATAACATCAGAATATCAGTAGAATAATATTATCAGAAAATATTATCAAAGAATTATGAAATATCAAACTCTGAGTGAAAACTTTATACATAAACATGAAGATAAAGTTGATTGGAATAATCCTGAATTATATAAACATTTATCTGAAATCTTACTAAAAAACATTTTGAGAGAATTATTAAATTATTAGAACACATATGTGCATCTCTTAATAGAAATTATATGTGATAAAAGAATATTTTTTTTATATATTTTTCAAGGTGGGCTGGATTTCTTTCAATTTTTCTAATTTATTTATATTTTTTCAGGGGGGGGGAAATGGATTTGTTTCAATTTTTTATATATTTTCAGGATTATTTTTAGGAAATTGTCAGAATATATAATAAATTACGACCATGCTTTTGTTGAAATTGAGTGAACCTCATTTACTTTTAAAATAAAAGTCCCCTTTATTTTTATATTTTAAAAATTTTACCTACTTTTTTCATGATTTCTATTCAAAATTAATTTTTAAAAAATTTGAAGTATCTTTAGAAAATTCAGGAAGAAAAGGGGGTATGAAATATTCCCCCTGTGGAATCTGTTTTAGGATCAACATATGATCCTAAAATATTTTTAGAAAATGTAATAAATTATGATTCCCGTTTTCAGGGGGTCATATTATTTCATTAGTTTATTTATTATTATTGTTTTGTTTTTTTTTTTTTTTTTGGTTAAAATTTGAGTGAAAAAACAACCTTGTTCACTTTTAAAATAAGAGTGTCCTGGTTCGATCAATAATACACTTCTTACATCAACATTTAATTGTAGGGATGCTTTAGTAGCAGGTCAAAGCAACATACAAACAACACAGTGGGCTTAAAAGAGGCTATTTAGAGCACTGAATGCAGACAGTAGATTCAGTTGCTGTATTGCCAGGTGTTTAGGTCTCAGTAACTCAAAATGCAAAGATGTAAATAGCAGAAGAGTAGTGAAAACAAACAAATGGTTACGTTTGAGATTAAAGACACAGTTTGATCTCAAGCATATGTTAAAAAATGCTTTAAAATATATTTGCACAATCCAACAGATGCCTTTAAATATATATTTGGATTAAGTATTAGATATTTGGAGGTACTTGCAAAAAATAAAAAAACTGCCATGACAATTTTGCTTCTATCACTTAAAAACATTTTCATCACTACACAATACTTTTACTTATTTTTATTTCATTCAACAAAAATGCCTGAGAATTATTTATCTGATTCATGATTTTTAGGATAGTACCTTTTGAACTTTATTCATCCAAACTGAGTCGTCTGGGAACACTCATGATTTGGCATGCTTTGAATCTGTCATCGTTACTTTGTGCATTTATTACCTGTTAAAGATTCTGAATTTAAAATCTTTTACACAGTAACCAAGGATTTTCATTCTACAGGCAGGTTAATTTCTAATATTTATTTATACCAGTGACCTTTGACATGTCAAGAGGTACCATGAACACTTCAGATGGATTTTGCACTAAGCAAGCACAAGTGCAAATCACTTTTGTATATACATTAGTTACAGAAAGCATTAAGCAAATGAATGTCTACAGACACTGTCTGAGTACTAAGACTAGAAAAAAGCGTTTTATTTTCCCCATGAACATTAAAGCTATAAAACTTTGACAATTAGCTATTAATACCATAACAATATGTATGTGGACAGACTAAGCCAAAGGCTGAGGCGTTTATTTATTGGTACACAAAAAACTACTTTAGAGGTCACTTTCTTCTGCAGATTAAAAACTGCCAGATCCTAAGAATGTCAGATTTATGAAGCCCTATTTTGTAACATATATTCAAATTAGAAATTCTGATTCTAAAATCTGTTTGATAATACCTACAAATTACTATGATGAAACCGCATTACATATAAAAAATATTCCAAAACTAAAAGGCATACAAAAGTATTTCACAAGAACACACTTAATTAACCACTTCCCTGTAAAAAAGTTGTCCTAAATGCTTAAAAATATTACGAATGTTTTAACTTTTCCCTACTTACAAGTGTAAAATAAACAAACAAACAAAAAATAAAACAAGGGGGGGGAACTGCATTTAAAAAAATTTAACAATTTTGGGATTGTATTCGGGAAAGAAATGTAACAGTTAAGTGGTTCAATTTTATACACCAATTTTACAATTTGCTCAGTCAAGAAAATGCACTGGCATTTTCAACAAATTAAAAAAGCATCATATACTTACCATTAAATACAACTTTTGAAAGTGAAAAGTCTATGATAGTCACTTCCCAGCCTAAGTTTGGCACAACAATCGGATAATCTCTCAGAATAAAGTAGCTCAAAGATTCATCGGTTTTTTTGACTAGTATGTTTTCTGAATGTAAATCTCGATGTTCAAATAGAAGTGCTTCTTCAGCTATTGCCATTGCAAGGCCCACCTGCAACATAATTGACAAAGCCTCCTTCTGTGTTTTAGGCTGCAAGGAAACAATGGAAACAATATAAAATTGATATATCTACACCCATAAGTGTGCATGATGATTATAAATTAGATTTATATACAAATATCAAGAGTCATATAATAAATTCACATATTTTTGCTACACAAAATATAAACAAAACAAAAATACTATTATATATATATACACAATATACAGAATGATCTAAAATTCACTGAATTCGAAAACAAGTTATTCTAATACTTGCACAATAGCTGGAAAGCAAGATATTAATTTATTTAAAGAAATATTGATTATATTACCTCCTAATATAAATTTAGTAGAATCTATCAAAAAGAGGGAACTCGCATGTAGAAAGTTTAATCACTTGCGCTAAAAAGACGTGCCACGCGCGTCGAGACGCTTTTGTCTCAAACCGCGAGTGACGTGAGCACTACGTTGATAGGCATTTATCACAAAAATGAAAATAACCTGGTGCACACATTGCCTAACAACGAGATTGTTTATGTTTAGGAACGTGCACGAACTCGGTTAATACACAATAATTTAATAATGTGGATTTTTTGTGGCATTATAATGTAGATTTTTTGTGGCAAGTTATGTTTTTTATATATTGCTTTGAGCTTGATAACTCACGGAATGTTATTCTTTTGTAAGGTTTAGAATGCTAAATAAATAAGTTCATTGTTAATTAAAAAGGTTTTCTCTGCAAAATATATTACCATTCGTCCAAAGTTATTAAATAAGTCAAGAAATGATTAATTTCAAACAGTTTATTTCTTGAGTTACAGCTCTGGATTGCACTAGAAGACGCAGAGCGGCGTAAATGAGACACTTGACCGCTTGTTATATAGTAGCACACGGCACCGCAACCGTGAAGTTTAATTGTAGCGCAAGTGGTTAATTCCAAAAACTATGTTTTAAAGGAATCTGAATGTAAATCCTGAAAAAAAAAAAAAAAAAAAAAAACTTTTAAGGGGAGTTGAATTTAAATCATGAATAACAAAATTTCAAACTTTGGAAAAAAAAAAAAAAATTTAAAAAAAAATTAAAAAAAGAAGTAATTATCACTATTGATCAGAAATTAGTTGACTTTTCAAGGGGAACAAACCAACTCCCATTCAATGAATAATAATTAATAAATGCGAAGGTGTTTAGTCTTTTACTCAAGTAAGACGGATGATGCCAAACTGGCAAATTAAGTTAGGCCAAAATTGTAGTTCCGTGAAGTGATGGGATTATAGCCAAAGTAGAGTATCAAAGAGCTCATTCTGAATGAAGCATTTTTGCTACTACAAGATTCTTTAGAAATTTTGAGTGAATAGCCAATTTATGTAGTGAAATTTATAAGATACTTGAGTAAATGTCCCCCCCGACACTTTTGCTTTTATGCATGTTAATTTAAGGCTATTTTTATAAAAACAAACATAATAAACAGTAATATACACAAGGTGTCCCATCCTGCCCAACCCTGCACAGCCAGGTTCCTTGTTTGGAATACATCAAAAATGCTCAAAGAACTATGCCTATACTATAACCCATACTTTTCAAGTATGACATTTTCGAGAAAAGTATGACGTCATGCCTGGTACAAGAGAGAAAAAAATTAGTGGAAACATGAACATCAGTATTTGCGTATGTTTACATAGGAAGTCCACCTGCATATCCAAGGACCCACATATCCAGGCATGCATGTGTGGCTTGGAATGGCTGACTGCTTTTGTTACAGCAGCATAGTGTCCATCAAAGTACACGCAGCATGAAGAGCAACCATTAAGTCACTTTCTCCACATTCAATCCAACAGTTTGGGTATTTCAAATCCAGCCAATCACATACAGAAGCACTAAAATGCACCAAAGCTATATCATACTAGAACCACAGATGATGTGAAGAGATATGTCATACTTTTACGCTTATCTTAAAAACCACGGGTCACAAAGGAATCACATTCTTTCGGAATTTTTTAAGTATTCCAATTGGTTAATCTGGCTGTATGGAGTTTAGGCAGTCTAGATGGGACAACCTGTATGTATATATACTTATATATAAAGCAAAGCAGGCACACACTATTTCAAATACTCATGCTTCTAAACTAGAAAATTTTTAAAAATACTCGCCAGAGCATTGAAACACAGAAGAAAGCAAAAATACCTCAGTTAAGAAACTGAAAATGCACGCAGAGGGGATAAACAAATAAGTTAGTAAATAATAATAACAGCAGAAATTCAAATTTTCAGTGTGTAAGATGATGTTGACTAATGCTCACTTATCTAACCTATAAACAGGACAAGCCCACAAAACCCCTCATGGCAAGGAGCAAAAGATACGCCTGGCCTTTGGCAACAGCCTTGACCACCTTGCATGTGACGGTGTGATTTAACTCAGTTCTGCACCCAATTTTGATGGGGAACACCCTGGGGGTGGGTCCAAGGGTCTCGTTCCTCTACCATCGAACACTGAAGAGGACTTTCAGCTCACTGCATATTTAAAGTGCCTCCATGCTGCAAGGACACTATACATTTACAAACACCCATGCCTTCTCTAGGATTCAAACCGAGGCCTGTCGGCACAGCAGTCAGCAACACTAACCGCTGTGCCAGTTGGTTAGCAGATGTTAAGTAATTACATAAACAGATTATTGAATCTAAAGTGATGTAGAGGGCCTAAAAGATCGTAAAATATAGTCTTATTTTATATATGCGGCTTCAAATTTATTTGTTGGTCTCACCTATTAAGGCATATAGTTTTCTTGCTACTTCTTTAAACTCAGAGCACTCTGCCAAACTCCACAGTCGAACTACTATCGCACCCAATTTCAAGTGAAACAGCAGTTTCTTTTTCAATGATCAAAACAAAAAGAAATGATATTTTCAAATGATAATACCACAAGTTTTTTGCAAAGAACCTCTGCCCCCCAGGTATTCCAGAAATATGTTCTTTTGTAACTGTGTAGAAGATAAAACTACAAAAGGATTTTTACATGATAAATAGGTAGTGTAAATAGCACATCCATTTGTCATAACATGAATTAATTATTAAAACTACAAAAAGATATGATCGTTATGAAATAAGCAGAATCATTTGAAATAAGTAAAATATTAACATAAGTGTTCATGAGGTACCATGAAAAACTAATTCTCGATAGTGAATTTACTGAATATATGTACTGAAAAGAAATTTTAGAATACCAAATAATGGGCAATTTTCAGCATAACACCTCTTTAGTGATGGAAATGAAAAAATTTAAAATATGCAACATCATTTTCTAGTATTAGTTGTAAGAAATATGAATGATGACAAACTGAGAAAAAGCATTAACATAAGAACTGCAAGCAGTCTGACTCAAAATCTTTATTCCCCTTCTAATTAAAATTCAACAAATATCTGTATTTGTAACTTCATTTTATACTTCATTAAAAATAATAAAACTGGATTGAGATTTGTGAAAGATATTTTTCTCATCATTTTGTATTAATAAAACATGCATGGGCTAATGTAATCAAATTAAACACCTCACTTTTAGTGCATCAAGCAAAGAGTTAACTATTTGACATACCCTTTTATGCTTGATATGCTCAAACTCAATGTTTTATTTTAATTAAAAAATAAAAAGTGTTAGAATGCCATGAAACCTAAATTCAGTGGAATCATTTCAAACATTAATCTTTTTGTTAGCAATATTGTTTTTACTACTGTTCTCAATGAATGTAAAATACACAATGCTGATGAGCACATTGTCCAGGGTTTCGAGATATTTCACACTGCGAAAATGCTTTTAACTTTTGTACATAAGTGTGGTTACAGTATGTAATTTGTATTAATCAGTTAAATTTCTTGCTTTATAAATGAACAGAAATAATTTTAATGTGCAATCATTATATGTAATTTCATATTTTGTCTTGAATTTTATATTTTAACCGTGCACACAACACTCTGACCTACTGAGCTAACAGGCTCTAAAGTAATGGGAACTGTGCACATGAAAATTTTCTTTATATGTTAAAAGTTAGGATTTAAATAGCATATGCTTAAGTACACTGCTGGCCATTAAAATTGCAACACTATGAAGGGAAGCAGATGCAAAAAAGATATTTGTTGCATGTAAACAGTATGGCATGAAAACAAAATGATTAAATTTGTAAGCATTTTGGAGGTTTGCAGGGGTGCAAAATTAGTAGAAACAGCTGCCACCTCTGGCAACTAAAATGGCCCTTACCCCATTAGGCATGGAGTTAAACTGGGCTTGGATGACAGAAATTGGCAACTCATTCCATGCTGCTTCATGCCCTGTATATAGAGGAAGGTCAGGACACGACATGCAATATGTGGTCTTGCATTATCTTGTTGGAACATAGAGTTTGGCAGGCCTCGGAGGTAGGGCACAACCACTGGACATAAAATGTCAGAAATGTACCCATCTGCGTTCAAATTACCCGCGATCCGAACTAGAGATGTGCGTGTCGTGTACCCACCTGGTGTAATGGCTGCCCAAACCATCACACCAGGTGCAGAGCCCCTAATGCCGATATCAAATGCAAGCAGGTGTCGTGCAGTCTCCTCGGACACTCCAGACACGTATACGACCATCAGAACCGGCACGTAGAATCGAGACTTGTTTACAAAGGCGACATTGTGCCACTCCTGTACCCAGCTTTGTCATCTCGTGTACCAGGATCGCCATTTGTCTTTATGCTGCATTGTCAAAGGAAGCCAAAGAAATGGTCACCCTGCTGCAAACGTCGACGCACCTTACGAACTGAATCAGAGCTTGCTACAAACATGCCCATTTCCTGACTGGGCTGTGATGTGGTCGTACAGTTTTGCAGGGCCGACCTCACAATATGTCTGTCCTCTCTACTGTTAGTGATGGGAGGGCGTCGAGATCCTGCATGCCGTTCCGTATGACTCTCAGCAAGCCATCAATTCCTTATTCACATGACAGTGGTTGGATGTCGACCAGTGTGACCAGCAATATCATGGAACAATACTCTGCACTTTTGATAGGCAACAATCCTGCCTCTATCGAATTTCGAAACTTGCTAGTAAGCATTTCCTTTTCTTATTCGAGGCATAACACAATATTCTGAGCAAACTCCAACCTTACAAAGCACCTTCTGAATGAGAAATCCACTACACAAATTTTCTCATGTGCAGTGCGTTAGGTGACGTTTCTCCCTTATGCGCCGTCTAAATGCGCTGAAATACTAATCATTTTCATATCCCAACTTGTTCCTTTCATGTGATTTTGACATTCGTCAGATCCTTCCTTCCTGGTGTTGCAATTTTAATGGCCAGCAGTGTATACAGTGATGCTTAGCACTCCAAGGTCACAAGCCCATGAAAGGACTTTCTGTTCATCCCAGGAGGAAAAAGGTTAAAGCCTCAATCTCCAATGGATGAATTCCTGACGAGCCACACAAAGCTTCTCCACAAATTTGTTGCTCAATAACAGTCATGTCCATACAGGATGAGACTGAGTTACTAAACCAGCCAGAGAGATTAAAACAGGCACTGTCATTTCTGACCACTAAGAAATCAGTATCACTCACCTAACAAACAATTTGCAAGTTTTCAATCATTTTCACTGAATCAGCTTAATTTCTAAACTAAATAGTAGTAGTAATAATATACAAGAATTTTAAAAGAAGGCAAACAGGAACATTGATACAAAAATAACAACAAAAAAGTTAAAGCCATCCTAAAATTTGATACTGATGTTAGCAGATGTTTCATTTCTCGTTACACAACTTAGGTAATTTTTTAACCAAAATGCACTTATATACACTACCCAAAATTTAAAATGCAACACCAAGGAGTGGCCAGAAAGTGATGAAAATCGACAAACAGAGAGAGACAGCAATGAACAATAAGAGTTTCCTGAACAATGGTTCTCCATTCTGTGCCAACCATTTGCCACAGTTCTTCTGAATGCAACAATGCCAGGGTCTGCAAATGGTGTCCAAATCGTACAAAATTGCACCCCAAACCGTGATGTTGCACAGTGGAGCATTCCACAATTGCTGCCAGATTGGACCTGTCTCCACATTGATGCCACTCATATACGGTGACTATCACTGGAGAAACAGAAGCATGACTCATCTGAGAATACAACCCTGTGCCATTCCGTTCTCCACATCACTCGAGCCCAGCACCATTGCAGAGGTTGATGTCTATGATGAGGGGTCTATGGCAGTCTTTTTAACAGATGCCACAAGTGCAGGCTGCCATCAATCGACAGCAAATGGTTGATATGGGAACATCCAGGGTGACTTGAACATGCTGCAGAATGGAGGTAGCTTGTGGGTATGTCACTGTTTGTTGACGGATGCATCGATCCATGCATGCTGAAATCATTCTGCCTGTACCTGCACCCATCGAACTTGCCACATTTGCTTGATTCAACCATCACTGCCATAGCCTGTGCACGGTGGACGTGTCCAGGTGTGTGTCAGCTGAAATTTGCCGTAGAGACCAACCTGCCCCTCCCAGTCCCACACCATGCTCTTGTAAAATAATATGTCTGCTGAATAGCCTCTGTTGATGTTGGCCTGTCATTCTCTATTACATGTGTCCTCTGAGACAAGAACAAATTTTCTATGATGTAGCAGAAATAATGGCACGAAAACTGAACATTATGCAGGCTCCTTTCCTTATATCTTCAATGTATGCTAGACAGCTGCGCACTTCATATCATTCACATGACTCGGTGACGTCTGTTCTACCCTGAAATTTGCATAATTTTTGGGCCACTCCTTCTTGGTGTTGCACTTTCAATGTTGGATAGCGTAAAATTTATTTTTGCAGCATATTTTGTATACAGTCACATTCTGTAAATTTACTGCATTATTAAGAATATTCTAAATTAAATGATGAAATTTAGCATCAGGTAAAATGGCTGAACAAACATTACAATTACAGAATAGAAATATGATTTTCATTCAACATAATAGTATATTTGAATAAAAAATGTTCAATGCTTAGATTATCCTAGTCAGCACTTATAAAATTTACAAAGCATTGCATATATTAATGAAAGATTTGCTTCAGAAATAATCTTCAGCTTTACTTGATAAGAACCACTTTGGATATGTCATTATCTATTATTAAATGATTCAAATATAAAAGGCAAACATATTTTAGGTAAAATTAAATTTAAGCATAATCAAAAACATTAAATAACGTTACATTCTTTTTAAAGATTTGTGGAAGAAAAGGGATGATACATTTGTGAAATATAAAATAAAATTTCAATGTCTTCAGGTGAGAGTAAATGAAAACACTTTAAATCAGAAAAAAAAAAAAAAAAAAAAAAAAAAAAAAAAAAGGGGGGCCTAAAATGAGCTTAATAAGTAATGCAAAACACAAATTATATTGATGGTACATCATTTACAGTAGAAAATTTTTTTAAATACAAGATGGAAAGAGAAATAAGTGTACTGCTTTATAAATAAAATAAAAGTATACTTTACATTGCTGGTAGTAAGACTGTAAGATTTATCCTAAGTTTCTAACAGTTAATTTTAGTTAAAGTTACTTTCTTGTCCTTCCTAGTTTCAGCTTACAATTTCCTATCAGAATGTGATTTTAGAATCACATTTAATGCAAATGAGTAAGAGTAGTATTTAAATCGAAGCTCCACTGACTTCGAGAGAGAAACTCAGTGTTTCTGACTAGCACACGTTCACTTTTTTGGCTACGTCTCTCTAAGCTGTTACTACGCTTGGCTGTATTACATGCCTTTGATAGCTTCACTAGCTTATTTGATATTTAGGCGCCAACTACTTAGAATTTTGATAGCTTTGATTATATCTCTTTAGTTAAGTCTAATTTCTTATTATTTTGAGTTCAAGCCCAAGCGGAGGCTTTGCTGTATGCCCTGAGGAAGGGCATTTTGTTAGTCATTTTGAGCACTAGAGGGTAATTAACCCTTCTCAAGGTAACGTCTCTGTTCCTGAACTAAAGCTATTATTTGCCTAGATGTTCACTAGGTTCCTCCACATTTAGCTGTGAGCTAAAAGGGTGGAACCCCACAAGATTTATAACAAAATTGCTTTGAATAAAAAAAATCAAAAGTAAAAACCCAACGAGATGTGATCTCATAAATTGCAGGACTATGCTGAATATGACTGCTTGTCCAATGCACAAAGAAATTCAGCTAGCCAGACTTTAGTGAAAATAAAAAAAAATATTTATTATAAGAAATAGAGCACAACTAATGCAATCAGATGTTAACCGCATCCTTTACAAATTTTTTTTGAAAAAAATTTCAAAAAATAATCACATTTTTTTTTATTTTACTATTAAATACAACAAAACGAATCAAAATATGTAGGTTTTAAGTTGAGATTTTAATTTTTTGAAGGTGTAAAAGCATTTAGTTTTAATATTAGTTTACTATCCCGAGTTACCTCGGGCAAACGGAAAAAAGTTATGTATGTTATTATGTTATTAGTCTTTGTATGATAGTTTTTGAAACAAGGGATAACACAAAGTGATACCTGACATTCTACACTGGTATCTGGTCTCTTTTCTTACTGGCTTACCGCTGGAATCTCTTTCACGGGAGCACAAAGTACACTGTATCGTTGGATTTGATTTAAAAAAATTTTTTTTTAAATTTTTTCCACCTCTTCATAATCATTATCTGAAAAATTATCGCTTTCGCTATCTTGCATAATCGCCGTTATTTCATTTTTTTCAATGCATGTATCCTTCTTTATACATTACTAATCCACAAGCCGATGTATACTATACAATAGGGAAGGACGTGACCAGTCCCTCCAAAAGAACCGCACAACCCAAAAAATTTGGCAAAATGCCAATCAAAGTTGAATATTTCCTTTCACTTCCTCCAGGCCGAGTAAAACCATGATAAAACCAATCGTATTAAAAAATTCTGCTTCACCCGGGTTTTCATGGGATAATAATTAATTGCAATATATACGAACCCGAGATAACTCGTGATAATCAGGCATGCGGTTAAAATAAACTTCTCTTAGTCATTAGGCTTTTCTTAAGACAATGGAAAGTTCATTTACAATAAAACAAACCAAAAAATATCTAGAACATTTAGTTAATTCTAAAATATGAGACAAGAAGTACATCTTCCTACTTTCAACAATAACACCACTTGAACCAAAAGATGCAAAGAGTTTACCCTAATTTGTTAAAGGAATTTTTAAGTTATTAGGGTGAAACAAATGTAATTTATTAAAATATAAAGATGGTACCAAGTAAGTCATACTATACATAATTAAGCACGCAAAATACTGTTTCAGGAGACACAGTGCAGTTTAGATACATTATTTCAACATGCAGCTTCACCTGCTACTGACCAGCAACTTGTTTCCAATCAGATTCACTTCAGCTAGTGATGCAGACAGCAATTTGCACAGAATTTTCCCTGTGGTGAAAGCTTACTGATACTGATGTGGATACTGCAAAATGCAAGTTCAACAATTTGTTTTCTCATGGTGATTGAACTTAACTGCACCTACTGTATAAGCCATCAATGATTATAGATGTAAGGTATTTCTGAATAGGTACTTGTTTAAGTTTCCTGAATAGGTACTTGTTTCAGTTCACTATATTATTGTACATTATCCTGAGATCACTTGCTTTCATTATAAAATAAGCTATTTCCCTATAAAGAATGAAGAACATTTGATTTAAAAAAGCAGGAACAAACCAGTTTTTTTAATTCAATAATTTGATGCTATTTTTAATCACTACTCTGAGTAAGCAGGATTTTACTGTAAAAGACAAATGCATGCTTATGCCTTGCTGTTTCCAGTGTACTGAACACAAAGAATGGATATACAAAAAACAGAGAATCAATACTAATAAATTATAATTAAGTCTTAGAAAACAAGACTTTTGCACTAGTCCAAGTACAGCTCATTAAACTTGTACCAATTGAACTATAACATGTCACTGCAACCTGCACTACAATAGGCACTGCTTAAAGTGACCATGTTTGTCCATTACTATATTTTGGCAGTATAAACTGAATAACTTGTTGTTATAGCATTTTAATTTCTAAAGTCATTCATGGCTGATGGTCTGTGGTTGCTATGCTAAAATCCATTTATGAGCCATTCCTTCTCGTTATGTTTCAGGTCGAAGTTATACCCCTAATCTTAATATCTATAGTGCATCCTTTATCTCAGCATTTGAAGGAAATTCATCAATTTCAGAAAGGTTTTCACTAAAACAATCATATGTTCTTTTGATGTTTTATATCATTTTGAACTTCCAGTTTTACACTGTAGAGTTCCTCACTTTGGAATTCTAAGTTAATGTTGGAAGTGAAGAATCTAAGAACTGATAAGCGAATAATCGAGCGAGTTCGGTGGCAAGAAACAACAACTAAGGGTAACTAACCCTTTATTATTCCAATAAGATTTAGCAAAACTCTGCCTGGGAGTGTACAAGCAAAGCCCACACTTGGACTTGCAATTAAAAGACTAAGAATTAAACTAAAACTACGATTAACTAAAAGTATAGCCGAAGCTATCAAGGTTCAAATCGAGTTGGCCCCTTAACTTATTTGACTACGAAGCTTAGCAAGGGCCTGAGTACGGCCGAGCGTAATAACAGCTTTGAGAGAGTGGCCAAAAAGGCAGACGCGCGTAAATCAGAAACTCTGATTCTCTCTGACTCCGTAAGTAACTTCGTGGTTTTAAATACCACTCCTCCTCATTAAATATTCAGCAAGATTCCAAAACTACGTTCTGTCCGGAAGTAGTAAGTTGAAGTTAAGAATTTGACAGGAAAGGAACTTTAACTTAAAATTTAACTGTTAATAAAATTAACAATCCTTACAACATAAATGCAATGTTCTTGCAGCAGAAAATCAGCTTCTTTTATTAACTATGAAATTTTGTTTTAAACAATGTTTTCTCTCTTCTTTCACTAGCTAAACAAACTCACTAATTTGAAAAGTCGGAATTCTTGAATCGAGAACATAAGTGCTCATTTGTGCTAGTGGTAGAGAATTTTGTTCTCACGAAACAGACCCAAGTTCTATACACCCCTCAGTCCTCTCGTCCACACTCCTGATTTTGATCCATATATACAGCATGATGAAAAGCCTCTGCTAAGAACATAGAAAGTTTTGCACAAACTCTGAACCATAAACTTTGCTCCACAGACTGCTACAATGATGACCCTTTGATGTGACAGAATGAAACATGCACCTCCTCCACCAGACCACCTGGGGAAAACTGACAAACTACATCACTCATGCCACGCATGGTGCCTCACTTCACAAGTGTCCAGCGAACCCAACTAGCCACACCCTACAAATGGAGCTGAACAGCCCACCAATGCAACAATCAATTACATCAACCTAATTGCTCAAAATATGCTAACAAGTGGTCCCTTCATGCAGCCACACAAAGCTCGCAAATTTGAGAGAGAGAATTCTTGAATCTAGCTCAGCTCTTTTGCACTACTAGTAGAGAAGTCTACTTGCATAAAACAGATCCAAATTCTGTACCCAAAACCATCGAGGTCTTTCACACCATGCTTCTGATTTTAATCCACAGATGTTGCCATGGGCAATGCCTCCACTGAAACACTGAAAGTGTTGCACAACAGTGAGCAATAAATCAATTTAACTTCACAGACTGCAATGCTCAAATCATTTTTTAAAAGTTTATTTCATTAAAAGTTTTATGGCCTTTCACTTTTCTGTTGCAACAATGGACTGTTGACTACAATGTGCTTTTTATTTTGCTTTGATATACAAATATCTTCAGAATTCTTCAAACTCTTGCATTAAAGAAGCTGAGAAATACTAAACATAAAAACATCGCACTGACTCAATTTTTGGGATTTGGTTATAGTAATTTAACAATTCGACTTCATCCCTTAGACCCAAAGCATTATGCCTTTTTCTAGACTCCATGATAACAATGATTAAACAGAATAAAATAAAATAAGCACTTCCTAGAACAAACAGAACATTCATATAAATGTGAAACTCAAGAGAAGCAAGGAGATATTTTGATATAGAAAAACATAGTCATGTGGAATTCTGCTTTGTAAAGTGATTAAGACAGTCCTTTTGTAAATGGGGTCCCTATGTAAGTGGTTGGCTTAAATCAAAATCAAGATGCTTGGCAACTTAATCCCTTACTCAGAGACATGTTTCTGTCATTTGGGAATTTCTATACTCTATTTCAATCTGATCTGGCAACATCACTTCAGTTTAAAAATTTCATTTCATAATATTTTGACATTAAATTACTTGCTGATCACAAAAAGCGATGTATTTTCCATGTTTTCGGATATAAATGGGTGTGACTTCGGCAATTCAATAACAATATGCAAATGATAACATTAAGCGCTGCCTGCTATATTTACATAAAAAAATTGTATGACCCAAATACTTTTGCCACAGTGATATTTCATTGTTCACTAACTCTAACCAACATAACCTTTTTTAATCCAAGCTTATATTTATAATAAAAAGGAACATTTTTGAAACAATCGAGGATATAAGTTCTCAAATGAAATTATGTATAAGTTGCCGAAACACGAAGAGCTGCTTTTCAAAACATTAAGCTTATGATTTCATTATCTGGCTTTGTACTGCTATATAAAATATTTCAGTCTCGTACAACCCCACTGAAAATTACATACATCACGAGTTGATTACAAATAAAACTAACAATGTGAGTATTTCAAAGATTCACGCATATTTAACATCTTAGAAATTAAGCTGCTGTTCATTTTTTTGACACTTAGGTGTATAAAACTATTTCATAACAATTTTTGGAATAAGGGAGATGTGAAATTCACATCAAATGTTTGAAGCAAAATATAAAACATGTGATAGTCAAACAATTCTTAGCATATATTACATATATCACAGCTATTATATTAAAAAGTACATGCAAATATCCAGTTAAATAATACAAAAGTTTAATAAAATATTACCATATGATGTGACAGACATGTCCCTCCATCGGCCATTTCAAAGATAAGATACATCTGGGTAGCATCATAATGACCTAAAAAATAATTTTTTCAATTACAAATATACAAAATTCTTAATTACAGATTTTACAAGATATTAGTCTTTAAAACTGTTCAAGAGGAACTCGAATAGAAGAGGAAAAAATCATATCCTAACTATACAAGCAAACTATTAGAAACATTCGATCAAATTCATGTTTTTTGCTGATGTCAGCTCTGAAGTAAAGTAGATTTCATTATTTAAAAAAAAAAAAAAAAAAAAAAAAGGAATTACAGATGTCACAGCTATAATAACAAAACAAAATCTAATTAACGGACCAGTAATGTTAAGGACAATAAATACTTGCACAAGACTACATATCCAAATGATAAATCAGATTTTCTACAATAACAGCATGTTAAAGAATCAAAAGGCTCCCTCAGTTAAAATCAAAATTAAAACAAGATAAAGCATAAAAGTAATAAATTATTTAACAATGTACATTAAATAATTATAATAATTTTTTAGATGTAAATAGTTCGTATATTTTATAAATAACTGATCTCTTAAAAATGTAAAACATTTCTATATGTAAGGAATGTAACGATACATACATTTATGAACAGCAGGAAAACATATGATTTAATTTTGACATTTTGTCTTTAAAAAGAGAAATGACGAAATTATACAACTCGGATTTTATTTACCTACAGTGATAGCTGCCATTCAGTTTGAATTTAAAAACATTTAAGGAACTTGCAATTTTTGAACACAGACAGCTTCATGCTGAGTATAAAACATAATAGGTACAGTTGATCTAAAGTCAACACTTTCTCAAGTCATTGTACACAGAAAGCTAGGTACTAAATAATCTAAACTATAAAGTCATAAACAATTTTGCAGTGATAATGGCTGAAGCAAATTTTTTTAAAAACTTCACCGAGTCTAAATTTACAATGCACGGTTACAATATAGGAAAACTAGAATTAGTTCATTATGATGATTATGTAATTGACAATAGGTCATTTAAAAAAAGCAAATATACCCCGTAAGTTAAGACAATGCACCCACAAAACATAAAATAAGGTGAGACCCTGCCTCATGAATGTACTACATCTGGTTGATCCAACAGACAGTAAAAATTTGTATTACAGAGAATTTAGAAATTATGAAACTGCACGAAACAATGAAAGTTTCTTAAAAATTTACTGCATGAATTTTCAGTCAGAGTTATATCTATTGTAATCCATACAATATACGAGGCCTATCAGCTGTTTTTATAAACAATTACTGAATCCAGCAAAAGAATTCCAATCCCAAGACTAACAGCATATAAACAGATCATCAGGAGGATAAGTACTAAAATTTAAACATATACTAGCTTGCAAAAGCATGCAATGGTAATATCAACAATAATTTAAAACTTTGTTGAAATTGAAAAGTAAAGCCATGAAAGTACCACATGTGTTCATGCTTGACAGAAACAACCATTAAGACAAAAAAAAAATTTAATTTTCATAAATTATGATGAAGACATCATACAAGGGTCATTAACCAAGTGATGCTTAAAACTAAAACCAAACACAGGAAAGTCACATTAATAAGATATGTAACCGGCTTTAACCCACAATTTACTATATTTGCCCATGCTCTCCATCACATTGTAGAGACATTAGGTATTTTTTGGAAGCAGGAGACATGAAAAATTAGCAACGCCTTCACAGGGAATCGAACCACAGGCCTCTGAAATCTGCGCCCAGCCTGCAGACCACTATACCACGAAGGCAGGAGAAATACCTCATATACTCCCCCTTTTAAAGGGCGACTGGAGTTTTTAGGGGACCCAACTGTCAAATCCTGGGTGTAGAGAATCATCATCCACCACCCTTTCAGTTTGAGCGCCACTGTAGAGACATTAGGCTCATTGGAAGCAAGAGAGATTGAAAAATGAGCAACGCCTTTGCCGGGAATTGAACCACGGACCTCTGGAATACGCGCCCAGCGTGCAGAACCACACCACCACAAAGGCATGCTAGGAAGGCAGGAGAAATACCTTATAACATGATCAACCACTGCAGATGCTCAATTGCCAATCCTCCATTAAAGGAAATTTTGTCTGATTTGCCAGAAGAGATATATGCAGGGAGAGAGGGCACTTGTGGGCATCCCAAAGATTTTCAACAGAATTAAGGTTCAGGAAATATGGCAGGTATTCCATATGAAAAATGCCTTCACTCTTCATGTACTTGTTAAAAATATTGATGGGGATGGTTACTTCATTCCATAAAGAAAAAATCAGGATCAACTGCTGTAGTTTATTCTCACAATGGGTGTAAGACTTTATTTCAATACTGTGCAGCCAGCACAGAATTGTTTTTAAAGATATGTGGCTGGGTGCGATATCCGAGTGAAATTCTCACCCACACCATTATGCTGTCACCTCTAAATGCATGATATTCTAGGCCTCATTCCATATGCCTCTTCTCTCCAAACCTTCATACACTTTATTATCTAATTTCCAGCAAATCTGTACCTGTCCATGAACAGGACATTTCACCAATCTTACACAGTCCAATTGGGATGCTACCACCTTTTAACTGTCAAGTTATTTTGATGATTTGGGTGCACAAATTGTCAATTTTTTTTTATTTCAAAAATGAAATGTTTGCCTCACAGTCAAAAAATCAAAATAATGCCCTGCACTTTGAACTTTAACCTCTATCCTTTGAAACCTTCAGTAAAATGCTGCAATCTGTTGAACTGAAGCCGAAATAAACTTCTCACGATATATATTCGGGTATAACAAACAATACGATGCACTCAAAAAAATTAGCTCGAGTAATATTCGGGTGTGACATTTTGGAATACCAGTGCTGTGCTGGAGATTATTTCGAGCATGACAGTTAAAAAGTTAATCTTGCCCCTTTGAAATGGGCAGTAAGTGAAATAAAAGCACGTGGACATACAGTCCCTTCATGAGAAACCCTTAACGTACAATACTGGCAGATGTCTTAGGAAGTGACACTGTAAACATGGATGCAATAGCTCTGCAGATCGCTCATGAATTCATTTAGGCTACTATAGCAATATACCAATCTTTAGAAATGATAACCCCTGGTCGACCAGGCATAGGTCTACAGACAACTGTTTGGCTTGTTTGTCATTATTTCCACATTTAAGAAATTGCTGAATGAACAATGGCAAAGCAAACAGCCACATCTTTGACTATTTCACTTCAATGTGTCTGACAGCAGGCCAGGATTCACCATCTTCTTTCAGTTATAGAAACACAAATAATCCAAATTTAAACATCCAGACCACAAAAAAAAAAAAAAAAAAAAAAAAAAAAAAAAAAAAAAAAAAAAAAAAGAAGGAACATTCATTCTATTTACAATTTCTAGGAATGGAGAATATTATAAAAGGAGGCCAGGTGTACCTTAAATGCAAGGTGTGTTTTTTTTTTTTTTTTTTTTTGGCTTAGTGCTCTAACATTCTAAAATTTCTGCCACTCCTAAAAATTCTGATACCCAACTGGGCAGTACCAGTTGCACCTGCTCCAGTCTTGTGGGGAGAGGGATATCATTTTCCTATCTGATCTAAACAGTAAGTCAAATTCCAATGTTGTCATCTGGCTAAGTTTTAAAGTGATGATCTAAAACTGGAAATTTCTGAAATCCAGAAATGCTGAAGTCTCAATGATACCAGATATTGGATTTTGTATCATCAAAAATTATCATACAAAAGTTATAAATACTTTGTATCAGCATTTAAAGAAGCCTCCTCCAAACTCTTCAAGGATGTCTTCTGATTTGTCAGTGTCTTCAGTGATTGCCTAGTTAGCATATATTTGGACAATGGATTATTATTCGATGTAATATACAATATTTGCACACTACCGTCTGCATTCAGAGCAGTTTTCAGTCACTCAAATTCAACTACGCTTTTGAATACTGTTAATTTGCATTGCAGGTTTAACTTTTGGAAGCCCATGTATTGTACTAAAATATTAATGAAGTAATACAAATAGACAAAGCTGCTGAATAATAAGTAAAAAGAAGCACTGCAAGTGACATGGGACAAGGATATTGCACATTTTGTTCAATAATTTCAAGAGTATATTCCACTCATCACTTATTGCATTAATACAGATGATATAGAGAAGAATATATGTTAAGTGGACAGATGCAAGTATAGAAACAATAAAGTTTATTTTACTGGTGTTTTAAATTTGCTGTCATTGAAGTACACTGGAACCTCAGATCATGAATGGTTCTCATGAAGAAAAATTATCTGTGCTTGCAGGCAAGTTAGATAACTAATAATTATTAAAAGGCTTACCTTGAATATAGACTCAATTATAGATTTTAACAAAGGAACAAAATATAAATAAGATTTAGATTTTTATATGCATTAGCAGAATATTTTACATGTGGACATTTTCATTTAATACTGAATTCCTGTCTTGTCTTGTTTTACATCTGTTGCCACAAAAACACAACAAAATTAGAAATACATATGCAGAAAAATATCTGGCTTGAGGACAGCACCACCCATAAACAAGGAAAAAATAAGGTTACTTCAAAGACTCCAGTCTGATTAAGCATTTCATCACTGATGGATAAAATAAGTTATGAAAACATCTTGAAACTTAACAATCCAAGCTAAAAATATCTCAGGTGACAGTGTCTTAAGATGTACACATTCAAATTGGCAACAAATGATTTTTAAGGTGTTTTGCAAAAAACCCTGACACAAAATTATCACTCAAGGACTACTAGAAATAATTCAATTTTTTTTTTGTTGTTAACTTTCATTAATATAGCCTGACAGTAAATGACTTACAGGTCCACAAATATGGCCTGGAGAAAAGTGTGGTCAGCAGCAATTATGAAAGTAAACAATTTTAAGAGAACTGACACAGGACCTTTTTGTTATCTATGCTGTTATGCCGCTTAGGAAAATCATAGGTCTGGATAGTAACAATGAAGATGAGTAGGGGTTATTATAAAAATGAGCTCAATAAGAAAAAACTGGAAAACTTCAGAAACAGCAACAGAATGCAACTGTGGATGAAGTATCTTAAGAGGAAGGAAAATATGAACTTAGTTCTCTGATCTATAAAATTTGTAACAAGGTAAGGCACAATTTCATGTAATGTTACCCTGATGGCAGCTTTGAGCTTTTTCAATGACAACACTATATCTCACTTTAGAAACATTTTAAAATACAGATAACAAATCACAATGGACGAGCTTTGAGTGAAATGGAGGCCTAGTTAGTCTGAGTAAAGTGGTAGTAAAAGACAAAGGAAAGATTAGATATTAGAGAGTTATTTGACAATTTTATCAAAACACACTTTGCATATAAATATTAACATCTTTTCCTTTTTTCTTTCTCACCACCTTACTCTTATGCTCCTGACTCTCTTTGAATGAGTGCAGTAAAATTAAGCTACATTTTGTCTACTTGTCTAATATTGTGTTTATTGTTCTAAAACCTTAAGATTTAATAATTTCCATTGGTTTCCTGCTTTGAATTTGTAAATACACTACTGTAAATTTTAAATATCTGTAGACCAGATTAATCAATTTTTAATCATTTGTAGTCCAGAGTAGCTTAATCCTATGGGGAAAATAGTTCCTGTCTATGAACAGAGTTCAGGAATGAATTAAAATTGTGAACCAAGGCATTCACTGTACATACATCAACAGCACTGCATAAAGATAACATGACAGAGGTTAATTTGTGAATGAAGTATATCAAGATTTATTATTTTTGGACACAAAGCAGAAATAGCTACAAATTAAAAAGAACACTCTAAAGACTGATTACAAATATAAAAAGTTTTTTCTAACGCATCTATTTTTTTAATACATATATATGTATACTATTACATGCATAAGGGTTTGTAATGGATAGAATACACCGAAAACTGAAGAAAACTTGATGACACTTATTTTTCAAAAACACTTCCCAGTTCTGAAATTTTTCACATAAACATATTCATACAGCTGTTCTCAGTATGACAGAGCAGAATCAGTAGTTACCACTTCAAACTACTAAAGAACGCTGAAAACAAGCCAGTGCATCAAAAAGCGAGAGTTTGTACCGTGATCTCTCAATATGCTTAACTCTCAAAACTGAGTTAAAACTAAAAACCGTTGTTCTCTTTGGCAGCAGTTTCATAGTTTTCATCCATACTGCTGAGAAATTTCCAGCACATTCAATTTCTCGAAACTGCTAGAAAGTGTACACATTTACAGTTACATAGGGTTTAATACAGTTACAATTAGACAGGGTGAGCAAAGCTAGGTAACAAAAATTAGACACCAAACCCATTGCCAGCTTGGCACTATCTTGCCAAATCAATTAGCGATATAACCATTAACCTCAATGTAAATGAACTTACCACTGTACCATTATTTTCAAGTGATGCTTCATACTGACACTTTTCATACTACATATCCAAGGGATACTACAATTTATATGTAATTTCACTAAAATTATTTACACATATGCAAAATTTATAGCATTACATATATCCATCAACTACGATTAATGAGGTGTCTTCAACAAATCTAAAATAGGCACTTTGGAACCCTGTATGGATAGCTCATATTTTCAAGTGTCACCGATATGGGTCAGGATTATGCCAATCAAGATTGCATTTTCTTAATCTCTTAACTGACACAAAAAACACAAAATATTCATTTCCCAGTGACACGGTTTTCACACAGGTGCGCGTAGTTATGCGATGTATTAGGGGAAAAATAAGTGCAAGTTTTACTTTCTAAAAACCGTTTACATTAACAAAATAAAGAATAAAAGAAAAAAATTAAAACACAAAATTTAATGTTTAGAGTAAAAGTATAATAAAAAGATGCAAGTACAATAAAATGATGTTTTTATAATAAAAAAGATCCCTAAAATGGAGTTTCGATCAATTTATTTTTAGACCAGTAAATCAGCTGAGCAAGGTGTGTATATATATATATATATATACGCCTACGGCAGTTAAGGGGTTAAACAAGAAATTAAGGCCAAGCACTGAATTCTTGAAACTTGTTCTGTATATGAAATCTTTATACCCTGTCTTCATAAGTGTAATACAGTCAAAAGTCGTTAATTCGGACCTCAAAGCTAAAAACTTTCTGCACATGCGGCGCGTTGGCACATGCGCACAGCCGTTTTACGCGTGCGCGTAAGACCTTGACTACTGCGCATATGCGTGTGCGCAAGTGCAGAATACGTTTTCGCCTGCGCGTTTAATGTATAACAGACAGTGTAAGCTAAAATTATCTAATTATCTATTTCAGTTAATGTTAATGATTGCATTGTTCCTTAATCTTCGAATTGGATCCCACTTATTATTTTTTGCAGACTGTAAGAGCAATTTTATAAAAGTAAACTTGAACTTTCGATTATGTCAAATAGAATTTCCGATGCTGGAACTTCCAAAGGATCTACAAAACGAAAGTATGGTTCGATGTCCAACAAACAAAAAGTGGAATTGCTACAAAAAATGGATAAAGGCATGAAGAATGTGACAGAGAGGTTAGTGAAAACGAAAAAATTTTGATTGACAAGTTAGTTGGTATTCTCGGCACAGCAATTAACGGGACTTGAACAGGGAAACTTTGTAACTGAACAAGAAATTATGTCTGTTTATAGAATTAAAGAGAAAGTATTATCACATAAAACGAAGCAACTTAAACAACTTACATTAAAAGAAATGTTTAATAAAGTAAACAAATAAATATTAAGCTTTTTTTTTTTTTTTTGTAAATTTTGATACCCTTTAGATCACAATTGTTCTTTATTTCATAAATTACGGTTTCATATTTTTAATTTTAGAATTTCTGCATGCCATCTTACGATATTTAAACTGATGATCTATAATCCGGAAAAATCGATAATCCGGAATCGCCGAAGTCCCGACGAGTCCGGATTAACGACTTTTGACTGTATCAGGTTTCAGTGTTATACCTTGTGAAATCAGTATGCCTTAAAACAACATATATTCTTCTGAACTGGTTGAATGCCACGATTTTGTTTTTGACTTTTCGTTTGCAAGGTGTTGGTTCATATACTCATCTACAAAACGGCTAGTTTCAGTAACAATATGAAGCACGAGCAGTTCATCAAAAAATAATTCAAAAAACGTAAATGGGTTTGAAACATCCGTTATATCTTTCTTTATTCCTCGAACCTACTACAAAAAGTAAAAGAAAACGGAGGACACAGAATAAAAAAATTACGTTATACTCAAACAACACCAGCCAATACCACGTAGTTATTACTTTCACTGCTTTAGACACATCCCTCTCTCCAATTTCTCATCACACTTCTCTGAAATAATATCCTCCTTCGCATACTTTGTCAAGGTCATTGTGGTGTTGCATTCCAAAGCTTTGCGAATAATTTTACGGGTAGCAGTGCAAAGCAAATGATAGTATTTTGGAAGGGCGTATATATATGGCTGGGGCAGTTAATACATCAGCTGAGCAAGATATATATATATATATGCCCATGGCAGTTAAGGGGTTAAACAAGAAATTAAGGCCAAGCACTGAATTCTTGAAACTTGTTCTGTATATGAAATCTTTATACCCTGTCTTCATAGACTAACTCTTACCTGTCAACATGATCCTGATCAACAAGGCACTGAAGTAATTATTTCTCAACTAGATAATGTATCTACAAGAAGGTATTTTTTCGGTGGTGAAAATCCATCACCTGTCATATAATTATGACTGAATGGCTTTCAAATAAGAAAAGCCATTTGGGGGCAGTGAGGTGATTGCATTTCAAATGAAATTCAAACTGATGAATTCCCTTTATAATACATATTTCAGGTTATTGAACTATTTATAATATGATTCTAAAATGAAAACATAAATATTTAATTAACTATTCTGAATTTAAAGTTTTTTTGGCTAATTTCATTTTGTGCTTATATTTACTGATAAAACCAATAGGAGTAGGAAAATGGAATTTGCACAATTTAAGTTTCATTAATGCAATAAATTTCACTTATTACTAAGCAATATTTTCTTTAATAAAGGCTAAAAATTAAAAACTGGGAGATTTGATGATCTACTGTGAAATGTGATAAAAACCGAAAAGTGCTGGCAGATGTGGAATTATGACAGCTTGGCAAACAAGAGTAGCCAGAGGTATGGAAAACAAATTTTAAGGGTGAAACTGGCATTTTATATTTTGCACACTCTATGCAATTATGAAATGCACTCTCCAATGAATAAAATTTCCTTTTTACCATGTTATGGATATTTGTTTTTCTAGTCTGTGTGGTATTTTTATAAACAATCTTTCTTTATAAATAAGGCAAAAGTTTTACAGCTATGCAATTTTACTCTTAGAAAAATTTTCATTAATTTGACTTAGGAGGATTTCTTGCCCTGTAACTTTAAAACACTTTCTTGAACTATGGAGATATTACACATTTATTTTTAGCACAGTCAAAAGATCATTAAGATTCTTCATTACTATTATTATAATTATTATTAATTAAATATACACATAATGACACCGTATTAAGAAATGCAATCTTACGTGGATCAAATGCATATGAGTCTGATGTATCATCTACCCAGGCTTCTTTTAAAAGTGATGGAAATTCTCCTCTTACCATCATAACTCTGAAATAGATAACTATTACATTCTGCAGGAAAAAAAAATGACAAATGAATTACTATTACATTTACATTTCAATAATGTATTTAAAAATCTCTGCTGAATATTTTTTATGGAGGAGCAGTAGAGTAATAAAGAAGTTTGGAGAAAAAAATTAGAAAGCATCATAAAATTTGAAGTTGTTATTTTACTCTCAGAACTTCCTGACTGCTTCCAGTCTGAAATTTGTCGACACTAGGTACATATATTAAACTGCTTAAAATGCTTTATTATTTTCTATCTATCTACTATCTATTTCTATTAATTTCTGGTTTAAGGCAGGGGCTCCTAATGGGGTCAGTATGGACTAATTAGGGTTAATGAAATTTTAAATAGGGTCTATGATGATCAAGGATCAAAAGGGGGTAACGGCTGAGTATACACAGGCAATTGATCTCATATTCAGGATCCTATTGATTAAAAAAATTGTTAATAAAATTGATAATTAATAATTATTTATTGATATAAAGCTTTATCATACAAATAGGTCAAGTCTTATTCAAAACCAGCTACTTTTGGAAATCCAAGTCATCTGACAGAAATATCCCAAAATTAAAGTTATTACTAGAATACTATTATTGACTTTTCCCTCTTCTTACGACGTGGAAGAAAGCTTTATGATGGTTTGTACACATTTTTGCACAATAAATTAAGTACTTTTAAGGTCCATTAATGAAAAAAATTAAGGACCTCAGCAAAGGCAATCGAATAAACTAAAGCAATTATCTATCTATACCCAAACCTCCCTTTGTAATGCCATTCTAAGACTAAAATAAATCTGTAAATAGGATGCATTATTGCTAACCATATTCAATACCAATTCAGAAGTCAAACAACAAAAATCAGCGTTATACCTACAAAATTTTCACAGGACTAGTTTCGATGGTTTTACCGAACCATCATCTTCAGCTGCAAAACCGCAAATGAACAAGATAGGAAATAATGATTAGATAAGATAAGAAAGCCTGGACAAGAATAAGCAAGTGGCGCCATCTGTTGGCGAAACCAGAACTAAAACATAATTTCTCTAAAAGCCGAAGGCAAATTTGGATTGGAATTAGGATCGTTAACTAGAACAGAAAGATTTTTATGAATGTGAAATGCCTCTAGAAAATCCAGTTCTCCAATGGAAGATGTTTTTTGAATAATTTTGGCAGCAGAAAAATTGAAAGTGTGATTTTCGGACCAACAATGTTGAGCAACAGAAGACTTCTGTGTTTCCTTTTTTCTAACATATGCCTCATGTTCTTTGACCCGAAATTTTAAGGCTCTCTTAGTTTGGCCAATGTAAATTAAACCACACTGGCAAGGAATCCTATAAATACCCCAGGAATTCATATCCGGAATGGGGTCCTTGAGTATAGAAGTTGGAATTTTATTGATGGGAGAATAAACAACCCAAAAGTTAAATTTCTGCAAAATATGTGCAATTTTATAGCTAATTGATGGAAAGAAGGGAATGACAACAGAATTTTTATAATCTCCTAAAATAAGAGTGTGGCTTTTAGTGTGTTGAGATGAGAATTTTTTAATTGCTTGATTAATAATGTTGGGTGAAAAGCCCCTGTCAATAGCTATTGCTTTTAAATAATTTAGTTCTTCATCAAGGGCTAGTTTGGAGGAGCAAACTTGAAGAGCACGGAAATTCAATACTTAACACTACTATAAAAAAATTCGAGAATAAAATCTAGTTTGCAAAATGTACCAGATAATTAGCATTAAATTACAAAATTCCTCAAAAATTTATATTATGTATATTTTACACTTAAAATAGTCCCATATATTTTAAAGAAGACTAGTGAACAATTTTATTAACAATTAGCTTCACGGTGATTCTCTTTTTATGCCTCATTTCATCACGTACTCGCTCACCCTATATAACACATCATTCAATAAGTCCCGGGACTAACCGACAGATGGCATAGGTAATATCAACCTGACTTCGTTGCTCGAAAAAACTAACCTTCAAATGACATGTGTCTGATTTTCATGGCATTCATACCGAAAACAGCAAAGCTACTGTGGTCATCATGACACTACTTGTGCATTTGTGGACAAAATGGAGAAAAACAAATTTCGAATGTTGATCAAACATTTCTATTTAATGGGCAAAAATACCATCCACGCTCAGCAATGGCTTGAAAAATGTTATACAGACTGTGCTCCATCGAAAACAACCATTTGTTGTTGGTATGCTGATTTCAAGCGTGGTCGCATGGATACAAATGATGTGGCGCACTCGGGTAGGACAAATGAAGCAGTCACTCTGGAAAATGTGAAACAAGTGTTGAAAATTGTGATGAATGACTGCAAAAAGAAAGTCTGTGAGATTGCCGAGATGGTAAACATATCAACTGGAAGTGTGTGCGCGATTTTTACATGAAAAACGTGTTTTCCAAATGGGTGCCACATGTGCTCACAATGGAACAAACACAACGAGTCGACGATTCACAGAGATGTTTGTCACTGTTTACTCGAAATAAACAGGATTTCTTGCATCGGTGTGTGACAATAGACGAAATGTGGATCCATTATTTCACTCCAAAGTTGAAGCGGCAATCAGCTGAGTGGCGTTCAGCCGGTGAAAGCCGTCCGAAGCATCCAAAAATGCAACAGTCAGCTGGCAAAGTCATGGCATCAGTGTTTTGGGATGCGTGAGGTATAATTTACATTGACTACCTTGAAAAGGAAAAATCTATCAATAACGCCTATTACAGTGAGTTACTGGTGCACCTGAAGATCGAAATCGCAAAAAAACGACCGCACATGAAGAAGAAAAATCATCTTCCATCAAGACCCATAAGACAATCCATAAGTCAATGCAAACACTGGTTACATTGAACAAGTTGGGCTTCACTCTGTTTCCCCATCTACCATTCTTCCCAGACCCATAGAGACTACTGGCTGTTTGCTGATCTGAAAAAGATGCTTCAGGGAAAAAGATTTGGCTTGAATGAGGTAGTCATCACTGCCACTGAAGCTTATTTTGCAGACAAGAACAAATCGTTTCACAAGCACAGTATAGAAAAATTAGAAAAGCGTTGGAATGATTGCATAGCTCTTGATGGTGATTATGTTGATGAATAAACATGAATTTTGTGAAATGGATGTTGTTTTCTTAGTTAGTTTTGGGACTTATTGAACGATGTGTTATTTACGGAAATTTTACGTGAAGTGGCACAGATTACAAATGAGAAGTCAAAGCATATCTAGCATGATTTGTAACAGAACCATGGCTCTGTGCCATTGCTGTTGTTTGCTAAGAGAGCGAGCAAGAGATGCTGATCAGAACAGACATGAATGCCTGACATTGGCAAACTGTAAATGTGCTTTGTATGTCTGACTCAATTACCATCATAGCTTTGTGTAGATTTATAATCCAGTTAATATACAATATTTAATATAAAGTTCCAATAAGCCACTGAAGCACCAGAGGTGCTAGTAAGTTGTGTTATATTGTTTTTATGTAACATTAGCTGTACGGAATAAAGTAATATCTAATTTTTACATTTTTGTCATGCATGTTACGATCACGATAAGGATTAAGGAAAGACAATAACTCACCAAACACATATAGATAAATTCTATGGGTAAGCAATTAGTTACAAATACTTATATACGTAGTTGAATACCCTGAACCATTATACATATACATAGTTACTATTATTTTTTATGTCTAAAAAATATGTTAAAAAGCACTATTCAAACCATAATCTGAGAACATTTAACAGTTTAAAATACAGATAAATTATGCATGCAAATTATGGTTTTGAAATAATATTAGGAAAAAGTTATATGAAAAAAACCTACCAAACATGCATGTTTCATAGCAACAGCACACAACAACATATTTATGCTTGAAAATTTTCATGATGTTAGTTAATTTGCATCAGTTTTCTTCTCATTAACAATTTTTTTGGTTTCACTAAATAAAACAATGCTTTCATTTGAAGAATAATGTTCTTTATCTTTCACTCTAAATTTTCCCTAGATTTTAGAATTTCAAACTTAATTGAAGAATCTAAGCATGTATTTAGAATGACAAAAGATGCTAAATTCTCTAGTACTATGAGCACTGACAATAAATATGAAATGATACAAGGTCAGGGCCCGTGCCAAGAGTCAATGCAGCAGAATTTTAGATCTTTGTGAAGCAATGGACAACAAAACTTCAAGCTGGCGAAATGTTTAGAATTTATGGTAGATATTGAGCAGCAAGATTTGGGATTCATAGAGTGGCAAAATACCCTGTATACCATGCAATGAGGCCAAAGTATGGAAACACCTTGTAAAATGCATGTTTCAACTGAAATGTTTCTTTCCACAAAAGCTGTTTGCCGTACTGTAGAACATCTTCAATACTTGCAAATGTCATTCGTTATTGAGACAGTATTCTGTGCAGTTGTGAGTGCATCATGCTGAAGTTAAATGAAATCTCTTGATTCTTGAGGTTACTGGAAAGCAAAGATGCTGGAAACTTACTCAGCTCCAAATAGATTGTCTTTTTAAAGACAATCTATTCAGAGTAGCGAAAATTGGCTCTATGCCAGCTGGCCCGAATGATGCTCACGCGATACAAAATTTGCCAAGAAAATGACCGCTTCCAACATTGCGCAAAACTCGCTTTCTTTGGGGGGGATAACCCTATGAAATTCCCTGAAATTTTTGGTCAATTTTCGAATTTCCAGACTTTTTCCAGGTAGTGTGGCAACCCTGTCAATATTATTGAGCCTTTGCATGTTACTTAGGAGAGAAATCTGCATAAGCGCTATCCACTACCACCATCATTAACTGAACTTGCAATGTTTAACAGGAAGAAGAATGGTAAAAGATTCCCTTGCAAAGCATACAAGATCTCTATTTATTCATTCCGAGAAGACTGCAAGCTGTTTCGAATGCCAACAGTTTTCCTACACTGTATTAGTCATAGCAATATGTTTTTATTTCTGAGTTTCCATATTTGGGCATATTAGTCCAATCCCTATATAAGATGAATCTTTAAAATCCTGAATTTTCAATTTCATTTAACAGAAAAATTCCTTTTTACAGATGCCTTTCCATGTGAAAAGAGTAGAACTACTTTTGCAATTTTTCATGCTTACATCTAGTAAAAAGATTAGAAAATAAAGAGGTGAACATCTTAAGATAAAGACTTCTAAAAACAAAAGCAGAAAATTCAAATAACTTTGTTTTCACTGTTCTTCCAAAACTTTTCTATAAAATAAGAAACTTGTCACAAATTTATTGTAACAAACATTCATTACACGTTAACCATGAAAACATCTTTTATTTAGTCACATTTTTCTAGATCTTAGGTCTATAAATCTTGCTTTCAAATCCTTGCAAGCCTTCCCAAGAGCAAGCCCAAAAAAATCATTGCTAATGGTGTAAAGCCCAAAAAATTATTGCTAACAATGTAACACAAAAAAAAAAAAAAAAAAAAAAAACCAGAAGATTTTTGAAAAACAACTGAGAAAAGAAAAGTGTAAAATGATTAAAGATTCTGAAACAATTAACATAGGAAAAAACTCTAATAAAAAATATAAAAGGAGAGAAATGAAATTAATTTAAAAGTAACTTTTTGGCTTTTGCTAAGAAGTGCACCAGAAACTGTGTTTCATGGCATTTATTACGATATTTACATTTCAGATGTCATCAAAATGTAACATAATCTCATTTTAAGATATGACATGGGAAAATGAAAGTGTTTTATTTTATTGCTATTTCTTAATTACAATTTTAGTACATTATCCTTATTTTAACAGTATTTTCCCACTTATTATGCTTGTAAAAATGTTTTTCTTGCATCTAAAAGAATTATGCTTGTAAAAAAATCGTGTAAAAATTCACAAATATCCAGATCCGAAAATTCTGTATACAAATTTGATCTTGAAATCGCCAAAATACTGATAAATTGACAAATTTAAAACTGCATAATAAAAGAAATCATATTTCAAAATTGGAAATTACATTTTTGATGTAATATTTTATGAACATTCTCAAAAAAAATAATTTCGAAACATTAATATTTCACTCGACATAGAGCCCCATGTTCTATTAAGAAGCAGAAAATAATTCAAACAATTACCCAATTAAATATGTATTTATTAATTAATCAAGAAATAGTCCTCCAAAATATTAATGCACACTCAATGACAATCATAAAAAACAAACAGAAATGTGAGATGAGTGAAATGAAAGACGTTTTGCCCTTTTATAGATCAAAAATTATTTCTTCAAAAAAAAAAAAAAAAAAAACCCAGGAATTTTTATGTACTTTTAAGGACCGTACAAATCCTGCTTATTCAATTAAATGACTTACTATGAAAAACGATAAACAGGTCGAATATTTCTGAGTGAGGTGATTTAAGAATTGAATTGAGTTAAAGAATGTTATGCCAAATATTTAAAAAACTGAATAAATACATTAAATGCAGCCATCATATTAATTAAATTGAAGTTTTCAGCAATTAGAATCAGTGATTTTGAGTCCGAAATCTTGTTTTATTAAATATAATAAGAATATAAAAGATAATAAAACATCAATGTAATAAACCATTTTTTCATAACTGTAGTTCATATGTTTAGTCTGTTACCTTAAAGCACAATTATTTGCACGCACAGTTATTTGTAGAATGATTATGTATTACAGAGCAAAATATTTAGAGGTCGATGAAGAAAACTATTTTTTTAGATGCAAGAAAAACGTTGGGAATCCCTGGTCTAATTACTATATCAGTACAGGGAGAGTCCGAAAACACATAATCTAATACGTAACCGTAAAAATTTAGAAAATATATGCTATTTAAATACAGCTCTTTCACAGAAAGCAAATATAACACATTGGGGAACTAACCTTTCTGTACATAAAGATTTCAGGAATGACTTTCGGACTTTAATAAATTTGAAATTTTGTGCAAATAAAAAATTCAAAAACTGACTATTAGTTAAGACAACACATTCTTCAGAGAAGCTTGGTGTCATTGAAAAGATTAAAAAAAAATTTCATAAACCTGGTTCCCAAGGATCAGTTGTGAATCTAAAAGATCTTTTACACATTAAAATTAAATACTGAACCAAATATCTTACACTATTTATTAATCTTGAAGAAATCACAGCTACTCTCACCTTTCTAGATAGTGCGCAACAGCACTGAATCACAAACTGCTAGAATCAACTCAAAAGAATAGAGGCTCGAATCCAGCGAAAGGGGCTGGCTGCATGGGCGTTTTCGTGGCTTTCCCCATGTGTAATGTGTATACGAGCCAGTTTCCCTTAGAAAGTCCGCAGATAGCCCTCATGTGCATTGCCATAATTGAATAATCCAATCCATCCAACTCAAAGAATCTGCCAGATCGTCATTAAAAGTTTTTTTTTTTACTTTTATTCCTTATTTTAAAGAAATATTCCAATAATACCTTGTTTTAATTAATATTATTGCTAATTGTTTTCTTAATCAATATTTTCCATTACAATAGGGTTTTTTTTTTTTTTTTTTTTTTTTTTAACTTTCCAGGATAGTATAATCTTTTATGTATAATTTTTTTTTATTTCGTTAAATTTTCAATTTAAGCTGTTTAAGTACTTGATTTTACTATTTTAAGTCCTAATTTTTATTACTTTTATAATTTGTTATATATATAGCTCTCACTATATATAAAATTTTAATTTCTCATTACACACACACACACACACACACACATATATATAGTATATTCAGAAATTACAATTAATTCAAAATGATTATGTAATGACATTTTAATATTTATGAGACTGTAATGCATGTTAAAGTGTAAGCTGAATATGCAGATAGGCTCTCATACCACCAAAAGTTGCATGAAATATCCCCACCTTGTATCAGTGACATTTTTTATATTTACTAGCAAAGAAAATGTAAAATATTAACAAAATTCAATAGACTGACAGTCATGTATGTATTTTTATTGTACATAACACTCATTAAAAGGAAATAAAAACCAGTTAAGTACCTTTTAAGTTCACAAAAATTCATGCAGTGGTTTGGGCCTTCATTTCTAAGCATATTTAAACACCTAAAACCAAAAGAAAGGATTTTGGATGAAAAACATGAGATGCTAAAAGCACATTATATAGTACAGTGTGCTTAAATTAAGAATTCAGATTCTCAAACAAATTATTGCGAACAATTAAAACTTCATAAAAAGCAGAAATCTGAAAGAAAACACAATACACTTTACATTCAACAACAACAAAAAATGTTAATTTTAATTTCAACAACAGCAAACTCAAATAATGCAAAATTAAACAAGAAAAAAATTAATAATGATTACAAACATCAATACACAGACAATAATTAAACTAAAAACAAGACTTACTTAAAAATTTTCACTTCAGCTAATAAATTCATCAACTTGATTTGTTCGGATTCAACAACTATGATCTTTATAATCTGCTTAGACTCCTCAGTGGACAATGAAAATAATTCCGCAAATGAACTGCCACCCATTCTTTGAGCAGTGTAACAACTAGGAAAGAAAGAAAAGATACTCATTATTAATGAAAACACTGACAAGTAATTCTACACAGTTTATTGCACATGCATATATTAATGTAAAAATAATAGTAACCATAAAAACACTTAAATTCCTATCCCATTTAAAAAATTAATTTTTTGATCAAACAGTATATGTTTGCCAACTCAAAATACAATAGTATACTTCTGTATCATGAAACTAAAATCAAAGGAGAGCATTTCCAAATTTAATTTAATCAACACTTATATTCCGTATAACAATCAAACGCTTAAATATTTTTAGTATATCACATTAAAAAAATTAATGTGCAGAAGGGTAAAATTTTTCTCCATTCAAGGTTAAAACCATTTAAAAAAAATGTGCTTCAGCCCAGTGAAATCTGGGCAATTAATTGATTAAGCCTATCTCCTAAATGAGTGTTTTTTGAAAAAAAAAAAGAGATCTTAAATGAAACTGGCCCAACATGTAGATAAAACTATGCCACCAGATCTTTTGTCAGGATCAAACTACTAGCAATCAGAAGGCCTATCCATTCAAAATCAAAATGGCATGACATGAATATCACAATGTGGCAGCTGTTCCAAGTTAGTGTGTGTGCTTCTGTAGGAGCACATAATGATCAAAAGCAATAAAGCTAGAAATATACACTGGTGTGCAAAAATTAAGGACGAAGTCGAAAAATTAGCATATCAGCTGAACGAAGAGGCAGAGCGGACAGAAAGACCAATCAGGAGATTAAGTAAGGCGATGTATGGTAGCACATGCACAGATATGCAGGTAGACGTAATGGGGGAGTGTCTGAGTACTATAAAGCATGTTGTCGGTGTAAGATCAGTATTTCTGACAAACAGATTGCACGCTGTATAGCAGTTAAAATCACACCGAGTTGCTGCCTCAGCGAGAAATGGCGAATAATCAATCTGTTAGACAACATCTGGATGCTTTTACCTGAGGTCGAATCATTGGGAAGTTGGAAGAAGGCCCCAGTGTGACAAGTGTGGCTGCAGAGTTTGGAATTGCTCACAGCATCGTTTCACGACTTTGGAGACAATTTCAAACTACAGGAACAGCTATCCGGGGGTTTAGTAGTGGTCGTCCACGAGGAACCACACCCGCTGATGACCGGTATATTGCCTTACAGGCCAGAAGAAACAGGCGGCAGACAGCGGGAGAAATCGCTAGACACACGACACAGGCGACTGGACGACCGATATCGCATTTTACCATGGCCTGAAGACTGCACGGTGGTGGTCTGTTTGCACGATGTGTACCTCTAACGCCTGCCCATCGGAGAAGGCGTTCTCTGTGGTGCCGGGAACACCGGAATTGGAGAGACAATGAATGGGGACGAATACTCTTTACAGATGAGAGCAGATTCAGTCTGAGTAGCGATTCTTATTGCATACTCATCTGGAGAAAGCGGGGAAGCCGCAATCATCCCTCGAACATCATTGAAAGGGACAGGTATGAAGGTGGCGGTGTTCTCGTTTGGGGAGGCATCATGCTTGGTAGTCGTACAGACCTTCACATCTTCGACGCAGGTTCAGTCAACGGGACCCGTTATTGTAACGAGATTCTTCTTCCATATGTGCGTCTTTTTAGAGGCGCTATGGGTCCGCAGTTCCTTTTCATGGACAACAATGCACCATGTCATCGCACAGTAGCTGCCGAACAGCTCTTAGAGAGTGAGGATATTGAACGTATGAATTGGCCGGCACGATCTCCGGATCTCAATCCCATCGAGCATGTATGGGATTTTCTAGGCAGATGCTTGGCAGCTCGTACCTTACCACCAGTAACGATTCCGGAGCTTCGATTGGCGCTGCAAGACGAATGGGCAGCAATGCCTCAACAACTCATTGACACCCTCATTCTCAGCATGGGCAGACGCTGTGAAACCTGCCTAGCAGTCAGGGGAGATCATATCCCCTATTAAAGACCGGATGTTTCTTGCTGGACACCCATCACAGGGATGTTTCGGCCTTCAGTTGCATTGTGCTCCATGCTACTTTTTCAATAAAGCTTCTTTTTATCCCTCTGATTTCTCTTTTAGTAAGTGTTGCTTACATTACTCATGTCCTTACGTATTGGGGATCTTACGGTATTAAATGTGTTGATTTGGAAAGCTTTTGTACAAAGTTATATTGAAAAAACCATCTGCTCCTTAATTTTTGCACACCAGTGTATATAAACAACAGCATTAAAATTATGATGCCTAGAAGTAAAGAGAAGAAAAAAATGGTACTTATGTATTAACGCAACCACTTTGATGGAATTTTGGAAGGAAAAAAAGCTAAATTTATATGTCAGCAACCTAGCTAGTTTTAAAGCATCTATCCAGCCCTCCTCTTTTACAACACTTTAAATATACACATTAAATTTGAAAAATACTAAAAATATTCACTTGAACAACTGATTTTTTTCAACAGAACAACAACAAAAGTGGCTTCTCCCAACTTAAAAACATGATGAAGTGCAGTCACTGCCATGTGAATGCAGGGTTGCCACTCAAACAGGAAAATGAAATTCCCTGACTTTTCCAGGTATATTTCAAGAAAATTCCAGTCTATACGCATAATGTACTTTGGCTGTGCTAAGAGGTAAATTAATTATGGTATTACTTGTAGCAAATTCACTTAATTATTCAGTAAATCCCAGAGGACATTTTTTCTTAATTATTCTTGGCATACTTTGTTTGATAGTTTTGTTTATTTTTCCACTTAAGAAACTAATTAAAATTTAAGATATATACATTGGATAAAAATTGTATGTTTTATTTAATTATTACTCATGATCATCACCAGTTCAACACGAGGCTAATCCGGTCCTGATAAATGACAATGCACTGCTAAATAGTTAGGTTAGATTTTAGGTAAATTTAATTTGTGTGAGGTATCTTCTTAAAAGGCACCTTGACACTTAAAAATACAAATATAATTATAATAGGAGTTGTTTTCTCCACTATTGAGATTAGAATCTGCCCAATCTGAAATAAAATAAGGCTTTTTTTGCAGACATTCTGTAGCTAAACGAAAGAAAGAAATCTATTTAATGATATTTTTTTTAATAAATTGAGGTATTTTTATATTTATTTCGCAGCATACATAAGGAAAAAATATGTGATATTAAATTTCGTGATTTTATGTCATCATACTGCTAGAATTAATTTCAGGATTATGCCAGAGAAAATTTCCCGAAATTTCGAAATATTATTTACTAATAATAAATAAATTTAGAGGGAAGTAGCAACATTAAATGATACAAATAACATAAAAATAAAGATAATTACTTAAAAATTGAATGAGAATAATCAATAATATTTTAGCGAATATAGTTATATTACATGATTAGACTCATTACTATTTTTTAATTTTACTGCAAAATGACAAGATATTTATTAAAAAGAAAAAAAACAGGTTTAAAAAGATTTTGCGGTAAAATTCTAGTATACGGTAAGGCCTTGGCATGATTTTGAAAATTGTCGCCAAGACCAAAATGAAACATTTACTGCTCATCATCATGTCGCCAAATCCCGTTGTACCATATATGGAGATTATTCTAACCAAAGAAGCTGCTAGAATGCGGAGGGAAAATTTGCCAAGGGATTTGGCGACGGAACCTGGAGGCCAGAATTTCCCTCTCCACGATGTGTACAGGAAATTAAGAAACACATGTTAAGAAGAAACGTTCTTTGACAGAAAAAAAAAAAAAAAAAAAAAAAAAAAAACTATGAAAATCCGTTTTTAATTTATTGCAAAAAATCAAAGAAGAAACGTTTTATGAAAAAACGTTTCTTCTTTGATTTTTCGCAATAATTTTAAAAACTTTTCCCCCCCTCAAAATAACTAATCCATGAATTAATTTACTTGCGCCAAAAAATATTTTCTTTTCCTTTAGAGTTTAAAGAAATTTTAAACGATATTCATTTTATGAACTCTTGATAATGTGACCTTTGAACTTCGACACCGGTTTCAAGCTTTGGCGACAGATATATCGCACATGCACCACAGCTGTTTCCCTTTATGATGGAACGAAGCCACGTCTGTTGCAGAGAGGTTTTCCTTCTTTAATATACATATTTTTTTAATTTTAACCTTCATGGTACCGTATACTAGGATTAAGCCCATTTTGTTTTATACGAGAACAGGTACTTTCTTTAGTTCGTGCACTGCACACGCAATTCTCTTGATTCTCGAGGTTACTGGAAATCAAAAGTTGCGGGAAACTTGCTTTGTCTTTCTAAAAGACAATCAAATAGGAGCTGCGAAAATTGGCTCTATGCCAGCTGCCCGAATGACACACACATTATACGCAATTCGCCAAAAAAGTTATCTCTTCCAACGTCAGCGCAAAACTCGCTTTTTTTGTATGAAATTGTATGGATTGCTGTATGAAATTCCCTGACTTTTCCAGATTTTGACTAAAATACTTAAATTCCCTGACTTTTCCCAGAATTTTTTGGTCAATTTTAGAATTTCCTGACTTTTTCCGGTTTTCCAGGTAGCGTGGCAACCCTGTGAATGGTGCCCAGAACAAGAGTGCAATGGCCAGCAGAATCCATAATTCCTAATGAACAAACTTCTCATCTTAATCCTTCCTGTATTTGTTCAAAGCTCCATAGCTGTACAAATGATATGCTATGTCACATCTAAATTTCTTTTCCTAGCAATTTTTTTAATGAGTGGCAATGTCACTTTACCTTTTTATTTTATTTTTGAAAATAGAAGATTGGAATTCCTTTTGTTGTAAAAAAAGGTTGTTTTCACGTTCCCAAATTGCACAGATGCTGGCAGCATATTTTATTCTCTGTGTTAAAACACTAGATGCCACTTAATGTGACTGCAGTTAATGTTAGGATTTGGAAATAGCTAACAATTTTCTAAAGTCTCTCGAAAAATGCAAAAACATGGAAAATACACCGCTTACTGTGATCAACAAGTTGGTTAATATATCCAAATATGTTAAGATCAAAATAGATTATAAAAATTGACAAGTGACAGAGAAATGTTGCCAAGTGAGGGGTAAGTCACCAAACAGCTTGGTTTCAATTTCAGCCAGCAATTTAAAACTACGCAAAAAAAAAAAAAAAAAAAAGCAACCTCAGTTTAGAGCACATTTTGAATAATTCTATTCATTTTGAGGGGGATCAGATACATTTTTTTTTCCTTTAGAAGCAAAAAGTAAAAAATTCTGCAGAATTTTTTCTTTATCTTTGTAAAAACATGTATGAAAAACTAAAGTCGCTTTTTCACTTGCAGTTTTATGCTGGCCTGTTAAATTCCAATGAGAGATGCTTTCTGAATACGATTAGGGATGCAGCATTAGTCAAATAATTTTCAGAAATGCTACGAGCAGTGCATAAATAGATTTTTACATTAGACATTACACAGTTCTTCAACAAACTTATGCATTTCTCTAATTAAAATGCTTTAGAAGTACCTATTAATATGTTTATAGTTGGATTAAATTAGTTAAATGCTATTGCTACTTCGAAGGACATTTTTTCTCATTGTTTAATATTATAATTGTTTAATATTACGTGTTTGTTCAAATATCCATATCTGTTGTTTCAACCACCTAAGTAGAAACAGCCAAATTCTTCAGAATGTGGCAAACTGCCAACCATGTACATAACCACTCCAGCAACCATGTTTATATAACAATTTGTTAGTTGAGCATCACTGCCATTTTTGTATGCATTTTCTTTGTTGTATTCAAAGTTCTAACGGTTTTTCTGAAGAAATCATATTTTTTTGCCTTAAACTTAATTTAAAAATAATATGCTTGTGGGATTTGCCAGAAATGAATGAAACTGTGATAAAATGTGTGCAGGACTACTGAATTTTGCCACAAAATCTCTAAAGGGAACAACAATTAAGAGATGCGTTTGGTAAATAGCTAGTGTTGCCGAGGTTTGCACAAATGCGAGTACATAGTTTTTTTAAAGGCAAAAACAGATCGCTGCGTACTCGGGGAGAAGAATAATGGAAAAAACCTTAAAGATTTGGTAGAGCATGTAAGTGTTTTATTTTTTAATGTATCATGTAGCCCTAATTTAATAATTAAAATTTTGTATTTTTTATTCATTTGTTGATAATGACTTTTCATATGTTGATACCGTCTGCTAATAAATATCGATAATTTGGAAATCTTTCTAAAAAAATTGCTGAATCCATCACCTTGCCACTCGATAAGTACCTCTTCATCTGTAAAAAATTACAAAACTGTACCAAGCTGGTTGTCTTAATACATAAGTACCTACAGTTAATTTTATCAAAACTGTTATGAACTAATGTGATTACATTAAATGGTGCCTACTATATCTCAGTTCTGTTTTGATGTTAAAAAGTCTAACAGAATCTCCATTTTTTCCAGTCACAGCATTATGTTATGCCAATAAGACATTTAGCATCCATGCGACCTGGTATGCAGGCCGTTCTCCTAGTGGAATCACTGAATACAGCATATGATCTTTCTCCTCAAATGCTAATTGTAGCTGATTAACAAATTGAGCAATAAAAAAGCAATGAATGTGCTTCCTAATAATTCACTTTCATTCTATTTCTCGAATAATTTGGAAAACTTTCTAAAAAAATTTGCTAAAACCATTCCCATAAATGAAATAATTTATAATACATTTAATTGATATGATTTACAATAAATACATTTAACTTGTATGAATTATAATATATTTAATTGATATGATTTATAATACATTTAATTGATATGAATTATATTTAACTGGGAAGTTTTTAAAAACATTCCCATTATTATTGCAGTTAACAGAACAGATTCTAATTTCACATATTATATAATTTTGCGTTGAATGATGGTCTACTTTAACTTTTCTACCTCAGTTCTGGAATGAATTCTAATTGAACTGATAAATAAATTTTTACAAATTTAATTAAAACCATAACTAAGCATGTTAAAAAATAGGTAAATTTCAAAACTGATCAATTTTGGCAACAACTGTATCTCTCAATAAGTTACACTATAAAATCATATATGACCTATATATCACTTTCTCACTATAAAATTGAATATTAATTATTTTGTTCTACTATGCTACAACAATAGAATAATATCTCAAAGCTAATTTATAGGTGGCACTGAAGAAAAGTGCATAACATTGAGTATAAATACATATGAATTCTACTTAAATATGACGAGGGGCATGAAAAATATTTGTTCAGGGAAAAATATAAGAACACAGTTTTCATATATATCAATACAAAATATTAAAACAAAAATGCTACACAAAACAGTCTTTTTTAATGCTGATGGTTGCATAAAATTTAATAAATTCACCTGATAGCTCAATGACTTTTTTCATTATGCAAATTTATTCATAGCAAGCTATTACTTTTTTTAATTCCTTGTCTTGTAAATAGAAGACCTTCTCATTAGTCTATTCTTTAAAATTTGTAACCTTTTTTTACAATTGAGCAGAGAGCTGTCAAGTTTGCAATTATAATATGCTTTACTGTTGCATCTGGATCTGAGATGCCAGATTCTTCAATAAGCTCTCCTATTCTTAACTCTTTCTATGCGAGTCCAACAGCTCTTTGGCATAATCAATCAATTTCAAAATCTTAATGGCTGGCAAAATTAGCAATTTCTTCTATTAAAGGAATGAAGTATTCAGTTTTAGCATTGTTTCATCTTACTTTTGGGAAAAAAAAAAAAAAAAAAAAAAAAAAAAAAAAAACTTTTTTTCTTCAAGACAAACACTGAATGTTTTTAGCAAATTTCAATCCAAAACTCTCCAATGACTTTTATAACACTTAATATATTGTATTATTTGCAAACGCCTAATAAACACCTTATTGTTTTGGTAATTGAGTTATTCACATGTATATCATTGGCTTACGCAAAATGGTTGTATTTGAAGGGGAACGAAACTTCCACACTTGGGTCGAAATTAATTTACTCTCTGAGTGACCCAGCTTTTTGAATCTGCTCATGAAGAACAATATTTAAAGAGCATTTATTAATTAAATTTATCTAATAGATTATTTTATTCTTTGCTTTCAGTCTTCTGTTCAATAAGATGGTATTTACATCAGCTTACTGAATACTACATCATCTTCTGTGTAAAAGAGAAAACCAAATATTTTAAACAAGAACGTAAGATATTACTTAAAATTGCCAATATGTTACAACCAATATAGGTAGTCATGCCACTCTAGAGTTAAAGTGGTAGGAGGGTGACTGGGTGCATTATTAATAATCATCACTTTACACAGGATTTATGTAGATATGCCATAACACTAAGATTTCAGGTATAAAGTGATGACCAAATTAGTCCTAAAAATCAAAAGCTTTTTAATTTGATTTCCAAATCAATGCAATATTAATTTCTTTCTTTGCTTTTCCTCTTGTATCTTCAGAGGTTTTATTTGCACTCACATGTTGCGTTTGCACCAAACACCAGTGTTAATGAATTAATCTTTAAAACCCTTAATATTGGATGAAGCTAGAGGAGAAACTACGAAACTGCATACTTCTGAGTTTGCTTACTAAATAATGATAAAAATTAAGCACTTATAATATGTTTATTGGTTTATAAACTGTACTTAATAACCATAATAACAGAATCATTTCTACTGATTTCATTTCACTTACATGATATCTATATATAACTTTCTTTTGCATATTTGATTCAGATTTTAATGATTTGCCAGCTGTTTTTTGCCATCAGCTTATAGTCTGCAACCCATAGTTTGGGTACCACTGGTATATACTAATTTTTAATCATACACACCTGCACACAGATACATTTTGTGCCATGAAATAAAATGAAAATTTTACATTTGACAGAAAAACAACGGCATTCAAAATTAAAGGTTTATTGCAAAAATATGCAGAGACTGATAAAAAGTACCTTAATTGGCTCTTAGGTTGAAAATAATCAAGTTCTAATCTTCAAATGAAAGACATTAATGAGATAAAGGCGAGAAGTGCTGAATGCTTGCTAGACTTGAGATGGGCTGAATACAGTTAAAATATTTTCAGAGCTGAACATTCTCTAAAGCATAATCTGAAGAATCAGAAACTGCTTTTTAAGTATAAAAATGTTTAGTTGTCTTGCTAGTGAAGACTGTCTATGTCTAATTGCAATATGAAGAGTGTCAAGGTCATTTTTACTATAAAAGAAATATACTAGAAGATAGTTGGCTTGGAGTCTTTAAGCAGCCACTGGATTCAAATAAGCAGACCTGATGCTTACCGAAGGTTTTCCAAGCATGCTTATTATATGAGATTATGATGCTGCTTCCCCCCTTTTTTTTCATCTAGAGGAAAGCCTTTAATATGGCATTATCTTCATCATATATGCAACTAAGACCAATTGATCTAAGTACTATTCATGGAAGGACCCCTGTTCAGTTTAAGTAGTGATTCTAGATATATTTTCTTCTGGAGACAGGCTGAAACAAACTTTGCATCACATATCTATAAAAAATATTTTGACAGTTTTCTCATTGAAGAATGATCATCATGGCTGAATCAAGCTCCATACCCATGATGGAGGTTTGCACAGAGATTGTGTCTTCATGTCTTTTACTGTGGATAACAACATTAGGTCTCAATAAGCTGCCATGACTGAATACAGGGTTTGTAGTCACATTTTAGTCAAAAAAATAAGCACCTATAAGCCCTTTTCAAGCACATTTTAAGAAAAAAATTAAGCACCTGTCTAATTACATTACACACAACTGCATAACCTTAAAAAAAAAATTAGACTTATAATTTAAAATATGAAAAATTCAGCATTTATTATTATTTTATTTATTAAGAGAGAATGAGCCTTATTCAACATGGAAAACAATTACATTATTTTTTTTAATTTTAAATAACAGTTAAATTTACAGAACTAGTTTACAATGAGAGAAAAAAAAAACTATGCAGAACTAAATTATATTACAAGATTTAATGATGAAATTTCAGTTCAAAATTGAGAAAATAAACAAGATATATATATTATATTCGCTTGGCACCTAAAAATAAGTACAATTTATTTTTCCACTCATACTAATATTTAAATAATTTAACTTAAATCAAAATTCTGAACATTTTCTAAATTTTCATTGTATAACAATTTTCCCTTAACAGATATTGCAAGCAAAGTAATTTAAGTAAGAAAAAGGAACTTTTCTGAAATTGGAACACAGGAAATTGCTTCATGCAGTCATCCTTTAACAGTAAAAGCTTAACTAACTAGCATACTCGGAAACTGCCGAATATCTGAAAATTCTGAATAGTAGAGCGTAACTGATAAAATAGGAAGGGGGATAGATTGTAATTTTTCAGCCAAATAATGTTTTTGATATTTCGATATGTGCATCATATAAAAAAAAGCCCAATGGAACTGACAAATAATCTGCTTAGCAAGCACATTAAAACTCTTTTATCTCTGCGAAATATCAAAAACATTGTTGCGCAATACGTGCGCCTTAATTCTTCCACACGTGATATTACGCAATCGGAATCAACAGCTGCCAGTATTCGGAAAATAAATAAAAGAAATCGCCTCTTTCCTTTGCCCGGTTTTCACCGTTATGCGCCCATGTGGCATATTTATCATTGAGCAGGACACATCGCTCTCCGTGCGATATCCCTGTCATACTCATATTGATTAATAAAGAGATTTACCAATATGGGGTGTCTTTCATTCTAATTTTGAACAGATTGTGTTAAATTTCCAGAATAGAATCATTCTTTGCTTGGGTTGGCAGACCACAGAACTTTTAGTCCTATTCAATCCAGGTTGGAAACTGACCAAAAAAAAAAGTTCGTTGCTTGCTTTTGCTGCGAACTGTAACCTTCAATATTCAAGATTTTGCGGAGAAAGGGAAGAACCCCTAACTTCCGTACTGTATAATACATTTGCAAAAAAATTTTTAAAAATATATATATATTTTGGCTATTCGATTACTTTCACTTTATTTATGCCATTCCGAATATTATTCCTTAGAAAACTAATCTTGTTCAAGCACACTTACCCATTTTTGAAGTTTATCTGTACTTCAGCGGTTACTACAAATATATTATTATAAATGTTCATACATATGCTCATAATATAAACATACGGACCATAATAAATGCGAATATGAACTGATCATGCGAAACAAGAATGTAAATTATTAAAATCGTGATAGAAATTCAAACGTGTGTAGTAGGGTGGGAGCAAAAGAATACAGAATGTACTGGAATTTTCTACTGCTTTCGCAATTCTTTGACAAATAGAATGATGTGCACCTGTCTGTACTCGCATGCACCAAAGGTTGTTAATGCAGAAAATGGGCAAAAAGCTATTTCTGGGAGTATGATTCAAATTCTGACTTTCCATATAAGGAAGAAAAGTTGTTTATTTAGTTTTGGCTTTGGTATGAAAAATGTGCATATGAAAAAAAGCACTAAAAGCAAAAAATAAGCACTAACCCCCCAAAAAATAAGTGCTTTAGAAAAAAGCAAGCACCTATAAGGACTTTTATATTTTATTTTCAAATATAAGGACTTATAAACACTTGTAAGGACCACTACGAAACCTTTGAATACCTTAAAACTGAGAACATTGTCTGAATGGATTGATTATGATACAGTTACCTGGCTTCAAGCCTATTAAATAAACCTAAGATATCTTAGGTGATATCTACCATAGCTTAGGGGGCTAAGATATCTCTGCTGAGATATCTTAGGTTGGAGGCTAAAATATCTATCCCCCAACCTAGGATAAAGATATCTTAACCTAAGATAAAGATATCTTAGGTTGGGGAACCTAAGATAAAGATATCTTAGGTTGGGGGCTTGCGTTACACCAGCTATCCAAGGTGCGTTACACACCTTGGAGTTTTCCATGAGCTTAAATCTGTTATCTTGTAAGAATTACGATTAACCTCCCATGAATTACTTAATAACTATAAACAGTACAGAATGATAAGAAGTGCACTTCACTAGTAATCACATACATTATTTGAATATGGAGATTATACAATTCCCCATTTTAAAAATTTAATTTGGCAATAATAGTAATATTTTAACATTATTCAATTTGTTAAACAAAGTTTTAAAAATGTTTACAAACAATTTCTAACATTCTTTTGCCTAATAAGAAATATTTATTTATTAGCCATTAATTTTGAACATAAAAGACTGCATATGATATTATGGTATAGGTAAATGTTGGAACTACAACTAGATTAAGAAAGAAAGATTTTAAATTGCTATATTAATGTGAAATACAGAATTAAACATAAGCATAAACATTTAAAGTAAATATTACCTCCACTCATAAGCTTCATTGAAGTCTACAATGCTTTTGTTGCTTGTTAATTTTAGTATAGCTTGGATTATTGTTTCTTTGTTGAGTGTTTTTTTCTGAAAATAAAGATCAACAATTAATAACAATATTGTGAATAGAGTTTTTCTGACTAAAGAGAAATAAATATTTGAATTCTTCAGGAATTTGGACACAAGAATGAGAGTGATATATAGCTGTTGTCTATTTTTTAATTACAGAATAAGAACAGCATGACAACTTAAAAAGTTTGAGATTAAAATTTAACTCCATACTGCTGAAAATTTTTTGGTGTAATGTTATGAATTCTGAGTGGATCTTTCTTCAAGGAGAAAAATTCTGAAAACACAAACACCTAAAATTTAAATCAATAAAAGCTTGAATTTTACCCAATTTAAATACATATAATGAAGCATACAAGGTTACTCGATACCTTAATGCTCATTATTTCCCACAGATGCACACAAAATTTCAATCATTTTGTCAATAATTTAGTCTTATGGCAAAGCTCTAGAAGAACATCTGTATTTCTATAGATACACATCCAAAGTATGCAAAAATACATTAAAAAAATTAACTATAAGTAGGTCAACGGTACAAAATATATACCAGCCCTTAAAATTCAGAATTTCACTCTAGATTTTCTTAAAGCATCAAGTTTGTCTTCTTAGGGTCCATGAGTTACAGTTCATGCAAAATTCTTTTACATACTGCCCCTGAAAGGGTTCATGTGAGCATTTCTATGTGAGCTTTTTTCCATGCCAGCATATTTCTAAGTGAGTATTTTTCCATATGAGCTTTTTTTTTCTATGTGGGCATATTTCTGCATGCATTTTTTTCCCTGTCAGCATTTATACCTGTGAGCATTATTTTGTAAATATTTTTCCTGTGGTATTTTTTCAGAATCATATATTGATAAGGTGGAATCATTTCTTCATAACAGTCTTTGGAAAATGGCAAAAATTTTCAAACAAAAGGCAAAATGGGCTGAAAGTAAATAAATAAAAATTAAAACGGGCCAAAATCAAAGTACAATTATCTACTAATAAACTAAGCCCTTTTAATGCTGTTAAAATTGGTATTACAAACCATTAGCCTAAAACAGCGGTTCCTTTTGACTAATGCGTACCACCTAAACAAAAATTGAAAAACTTTAGTACCACCACATTTTACAATGATTATTTTTCAGTTTCTGAATAAAAATACTAAAGAAAATATTTTGCCATTTGCATAACCTACTGGCTGTTTGTAGTAAATATGCAAGCAGTATCGATGATCAACAAGGTGTCATTCTCCTCCTCAGTTAAAAAGACTTCACTTTATTAGATTATGGTAAGAACACTACGGCTATCAGCCCACACGAAGGGTCACAATTGTAGAAGACACTCTAAAGGAAACAAAGTTATATATTCACTTAAAAGACTCATTAATGAGGTCATTATCTTTATCTTCAAACTAACTGAAATTTTTAAGCAGAGGAGAATTGCATCCATACATCTGCCAGCGTTATTTGTGTGTATTTATTTGACAAACTTTTGTCTCAGAATTCATGCAAATATGTATAATTCTACCTTTCCCATTCATATCAAGAATATGGTCTTGTAAGTGTATTATCAGCATCATATTTACCTTCAGAGGTAACACTGTTAATTCAAGTCTAAATGATTACAATTTCTTAGAAAGATATGCTACAAATTCAGAAACATTTCCATTTTATGAGCAAGCTTTTTTTTTATAAAATAAATTTTATTAATTTATTTGGGCATTTCATCATTTACTATAAAAACTGCTATACAAACTGATAAAACAATCATTTACACTATTAAAAGTTCCTTGTAGATCTAACTGCTGGCCATTTTACTGTTTCCATTTCCAATAATGGCTATGGTTGCTAAAATCACGTTCTAGTTATGCAATTTTTTATAGAACAGTGAATTTCATTTCATGGATTCTAATACTAAATAAAAATTTCATAAGGCTAAAAACTTCCAAAGAATTTGGACATATACTACAAAAGAAATGGACAGCTGCATTTATTCCCTAACAATTTAGAGTCAATAAATGCAACAGATGATCAGATAGTATAAAGAGATAATTCACACATTTTTCTATGGAACCTTTCAAGGGTTAAAGAGAAAGCAAATCTTCATGCATAAATACTGTTTCTATTGCACATTATATAACCTCTTATGAACATGAATGTCATGTCATAAACACAAATTCATTTTTCACAACAAAACAATAGTGAATATTTAATCTCATGCGAAATTAGTCAGCAACGTATTTTCGAAAAAAAGCATTGCATTTTTGAAAAATATCTAAGTTAACAAAATATAAAAATGCTCACTTCGCATTTTTAAAGAATTTTGGGGAAAATGCATTAACAATATTTCCAGTACATGTGCATAAACAATGCTTTGTCTGAAGTACAATTTACTTATTTATAGTGATATTTATTATAAAAAAATGGTTACATAAAGCAATGAAATGGACAATTATAATTCATACCTGTTAAAGTCAGTATTTTTTAGAAAGTTCTTTTATGGTCCTAATGCTCGACTACTTATTGATTCCCTTTATACTTATCAAAAAACATACTTCAATAGCCCACTTTTCATTTTATCCTGAGTTTCAGTGTATACACCTTAAAACTGAATAAATATTTTATGAAGCTTAATCCGTCATAGAATTGATATGTATAGTAAACCCTTGCTAAGCATAGACTTGTGGAACATAATTTCGTATACACAAAGGATCTTAATTATTCCCATTAATTCTGCCCAACACTAGTTTCATTCATACATGATTCAACATTCAATTATCAACACTGGATACTTGCTGGCATCAGCTCTGTCTAGAAGTTAGACAATTTTAAAGGATTTCAATGACTGAAAATGAAGCCAAAGAAATCACACAAATTGCAAAAGATATTCAGATATGGAAAAAATCTAAGAATTAGTCGAGAAATGATGAATGAAGAATTAATCTCACAGCAAAAGCAATGATAATGTAGAAGATAAAGCACCTTTAATTTATAAGAAGTTAAACGAATTGTTAAATAAGGCTAATGGATTGTCTGATTTTGAACTTGATTAAGAACACTTGATGAAAGGCATTGAAAAAACTTTCTGCTTTTTATCACGAAACTCTTTAGAGTTGGACAGTCACTGTACGAAGTAAAAAGTCATAGCCCTTTTTTTTTTTTTTTTTTTTTAAATAAATAACTGTATTGCCTACTTATTAAGTAGTAATAAAAATCTTTTCAACATGTTTAATTTTTCTTATTTGAATTACAACAATATTTAGTTTGTTAATCTGAAATATACCTAACACATATTTTCATAGAAATGTAACTTTGTTGAACACGATTTTGCCATACATGCAATGCATTAATGACGTAGCCCCCAGGTTTGACAAGGGTTTACTATACAGCAATAGTATTAAATTCCTGCATCTAAACTAACGGAAATATACAGAAAGATAGCCATTATGAAAGAAAAAATTTTCTCCACTGGCACCTATATCATTAATTACATTTAATATCCTGCCTTTTAAGGATTAAAAAAAAAACACAAACTTTATTCACTAATAAATATTATGTTTATAAGGTAAAGATGAATTATTAAAATCTGACTTACGTTTTGAAAAAGAGGTGTCATCTCTGACACCTGATCACCTGACACCTGATCTGAAGTAGTTTCTTGCTTCTTCAAATATATATTTTGTATTTTTATTGCTGTAGTTTTGAAAAGTCCGTCACAAGCTTCGATCATTATGGCGGACTTTTCATCTGTTTCATCTTCTTTTTTAATTTCATCCACACTAAGCAGAGATAATGCGTAGTCGTTTTCAAAATTTATCATACGTTCATCAGAGCTCTGAAGTTTTGAATTTTGTTCTGTTTCTTCAATATTATTTTGTTTTTCACTTGTATTACAAGTTACTGAATTTAAAGTCACATATTTATTATTATCTTCTTCAGCAGATATATTTATTGAAGTTAGTCCATCACATGCATCCACCATGCATGCTGACTTTTCATCTCTTTCATCTTCTTTTTTAATTTCGTCCAAACTCAGCAGAGATAATGCACACTCATTTTTAAAATTTATAATATGTTCAGCAGAGCTCTGAAGTTTTGAATTTTGTTCTGTTTCTTCAATATTATTTTCTTTTTCACTTGTATTACAAGTTACTGAATTTAAAGTCACATATTTATTATTATCTTCTTTATGACCTGTATTATAAGTCACATATTTAGGAATATCTTCATTCCCTTGATCATGTAAATTACATGCTTTTGATTCTTTCATATTCATGTGTGTTGAAATACCACACCCATACTGAATATTACACGTTACTGAATTTACTTTTTTAACTTCCTTCAAATTAAGCAGAGATAATACACAATTATTTTCAAAATTTATAACATGTTCATCAGAGTTCTGAAGTTTCGAATTTTGTTCTGTTTCTTCAATATTATTTTCATTTTCACTTGTATTATATGTTACTGAATTTAAAGTCATGTATTTATTATTATCTTCATTTAAAACTAGATTATTATCTTCTTCATGAAATACTTCTTTATCACCTGTATTACAAGTCACATATTTAGGAACATCTTCATTTAAAACTATCTCTAGTTCACTTGATGAATCTTCAATATTTACAGAATGTTCAGCAGAATTATGAAGTTTTAATTTCTTTCTTGATTGTTTCATCTTGTTTCGTATGTTAGAAGACAATATCAAGTTATATCGTAACTGCCTTTTAGTTAAAGGCGTTACGTTAATACTCGTTTTTATTAGATGATGGACTGAACCATCATTCATAATGCAAATACCAGTATCATCACTGCTTAAAATATAAGATCTTACTGATAAATTTTCGGGAGAGGAATCTACAGCTTTCTTTTGATTCAGTTTTTCATTTGAGCTTTCAACACTAACTGCAGTTTCATTATTAAATTTTTTATCAAAATAAGCATTGAGGTTTATTGTTTTGTTTGATGCAGGTGTGCTTGTAACATTTTTAGAAATCTTCTTTCTTTCAATTTTACAATATTTTTTTTTTGTAGGAGATTTTCTAGCGCTACTAATATTCTTACTTATGTTCTTCTGCTTGCCAATTTTACAATACTTTTTTTTTGTGGGAGATTTTTTTATTTTACATTTACCATATTTAAACTTAAAAAATGGCATTCTCCAATTTGCCAAAATATCAGAGTCATCATTGTTAAAGCCATTTCGAGATTTACTTAGTCCTTGTTCTGAACTTTTTTCTAAATTATGATCTTCACAAACATGAGCTTGAATACTTTTATCTTCATATGAATTACTGTAAAGAAAAGCAAAAATAAAACTGGATGCTGTAACACAATAGCACAATGAAAATCATAAATTTTAATATACAACTTATTAAAAATAAAATGATGCCATCTAAATAACTAATACAACAATGAGGATTATAACACCAATGTTAACCTGTACATCTCAGCAAAAATTTTATAGAAAGGTTGAATTCATATTGATGCTTTCAAGTAGGCAAAGCTATTAAAAGTACACAGACATGTTTTGTCTTGAAGGAGAACACAGGATGTACTTGGATTCTTTCTCTCTTCACTACTATGTCAGCAAAAGAAATCCAGTACAAGCAACATCCAATTCCAAACATATTTTGGAGTAATGAACCTGTAAACCAATTGTAAGTGTTAAAGTTTTTATTTAATGATTACATGAGACAGAAAAATGTTAGCCCCAGGGCCGAAAGTGTGGTTATAACCATCATCAATCAACGTATTGTCTCTCGCCAGGGTGTGATTTCCAAACCAACCAGGTGTTTGGAAGTGATTTACACGAATCTTGGGGGAAAAAATGCTTCTACAGCACACCTAGCATTATATTCTCCATTTTAAGGCCAAAGAAAAATTTCTTTAAATAAATCTGCCTGTAGTCCAGATTTTAGATCATTCTGGAAATTGAACATTTCAATTTCAGACTTTGTTTCTAGTTATATTTACAACAGTTATTCAGAAAGTCTGGAATATAATAATTCTTGCACCCGACAGATGACACTGCTCTGCCTATGATGTATTGCATCTTCAGTGACTAAAGAATGCATCATTATGGAAAAGTTTGCATTGGTGGAACACTGACACGTAAACTGTATGCTTAAGTACAGAAGGTCCCACCTACTGTGAAATTAATTTCGCAATTCACTTTTTGAATGCAAGGAATATGTGACTATGAGAAATTCGCAGGCAATTCCTTAAGGTGTATGTCAATGCAGCTATATTGAGGGAATGATTAGAAAATGGGTTTGATCCGGAAAAATGAATGTGCATGATAATGCAAGAAGCAGCCGGCCATCTGCTTGAATGATGACCTAGTTCATCGAGTTGATGTAAAAATTCCTGTGAATATATATTTCCTGATCTAAAATCTTTTGGTGGGGTTTATTGAAATTTTGCATACCATTCTGTATAAAACTGTTAAACACTTACATAAACACAAATGTGTACACAGTACGTGCCAAAAATGCTTACAGAGGAGCATAAAAATAGACTTTTTTCTGCTGCTTTGACCATTTCTAAGACAATATAATTCTGAGGGGAATGAACTATTGAACCACATTATTACTCATGATGACACTTGGATTTCCCATGTCACATCATCAAAACAACATTCAATGAAATGGAAGCACCTCATCTCACCAACCTGGTTCAAAAGGACCATTTTTACACAAAGTATCGCGTGCAGGACAGAAAAGGTGTCATGCTGGTGGATTTCACACCCAAACACCATCAATGCCACTGTGTATAGTGACACACTAAAAGACCTGTAATGTGCCGTTCAAAACAACAGGCACAGCTAGAATAATATTATTTTACTGCATTAAAATGTCATGCCATGTTCTGCTCGCATGACTCGAGATCTTGCCCAAGTCTTTTAATTGGGAAAAAATGAATCATCTGTCATATACCCTGAACTTGCATCAAGTGACTTCCACCTATTTCCACATTTGAGTGACCAGCATTTTGATGACAAAGCGAAAAATGTCATAACATCCTGGCTAGCCTCAAAGATGGCCATATTTTATGATTCAGGTGTAATGGCTAAAATGTAAACCACTAGTCTGAAAGTAACTCAAAAATATTTTAACAATTACAAAGCTTTACTTTGCATATTATTGTATTATTGTTTTTGGCAACAGCTTTTATCTTTGGAATCCAATTTGTTTTTAAAAATGAAGCTGAGTTTTTGACTACTTCCGAGTTGGTGAATAAAATTCTATTTGATGTCGATATGGTATTTTTTTTTTACTTTTTGTAGCTCAGTCAAACATTCTTAGAACAGTAAGAATTTATCTGCATCTTATTATGTTGCATCAACTGAGGATTCACAACCACCTGATGCAGTTTCTGCGGGTCCTAAATTCTGCTACAAAGCGGCTTCCTAAGTTTTAAATTTTCACCGCCCCTAAACTTTGGATCCCAGTGCTTTTCCTAAACTATAAAAAATTTGGCATCCATTAATTTTGCAATTAGGTGCTTCTCCAAATTCCAAAAATTTTGCCTTCCCTAAATTCTGCCATCCGGTGTGAATAATATATCAGTTATTTTTAACAAATAGCACTAAATGTAATCTTTTGGATTATGAGTTTTATTAACAAAATCTATTTTTACCATATGAAAAGTAAATTTTCCCTCGTCAACATTCCTTAATGCATTTAACTTTAATCTATAATCATTGCCAAGCCTAATGTTAGCATAAAAGATAGTCACACTCTTGTTATTCAATTATTAATATAAAAAAATGTTTACACATTGCTGCATGAGTCATTACTGAAGATATCGTGTATTGATAAACGTGCGGTGATGAAAGCAAATTATAATAAATAATGATTCGCCAGGTTGCCGTCAGAGATATAAAATACTAGTAGGTGTAAAATCAATGCTGTTCCTATGTAGAATATTTTGGTTTAAGATGTATGCCAAGCAGATATGCAGCTATCGAGCTAAATTATTAATCTCACAAATTTATGCTTATGTGATTGTTTCTTCAATAACGAGGTATTTTATTTAGCGCCTAAGTGAAATTAAGAATCGGGATTCTCCACATGTTTTATTATGTAAGGAAAAATCAAATGCGCATGCAATAAAGCACAAAAAAAATTTTTTTTAGGCTTTGAGGTCTGGATTTTGGATTATTCCGGATATAGGACATCCGGATCTCGGACTTCGTACTGCATTTCTTATCTAATTTTATGGTAACATACAACTTTAGTTTACAATGGTCTTTGTGATGCATGTTATTTATTTATACATTATGCAGTTTTATACACAAGCAGAATTTCCATCATAACTCCAGATATATGATTTGATAAATGCTACAGTCAAGTCTTTAATCCGGATTCGTCGGGACTTCGGAGATTCCGGATTATCGGTTTTTTCGGATTATAGATCATCAGTTTAATTCTGGTAAGATGGCATGCAGAAATTATAAAATTAAAAATATGAAACCGTAATTTATGAAATAAAGAGCAATTATGATCTAAACGGTATCAAAATTTACAAAAAGCTTAATATTTATTTGTTTACTTTATTAAACATTTTTTTCAACACGCGCATGCGTAAAGCATACATTACGCATAGTCGAAATTAGAAAATTGCAACCAGAAAACTATTTGATGTGTATTCATGATATTTATAATGACGAGGAATTTGATTTAAAGCATATCAAAGACGGAGTACATCGAGATGAAATACTACATTTAGTAAGAAATTATAAGCCGAATAAAATAAAAACATCTGCCGTGAAGATAAGGATAGTGCTGACAGATCAACTTCCAGTTCATTGCGCGCCGCGAAGTTCCCCCCCCCCCCACAGCCGCAGAGCTGCATGAAATCGATAAACAGATTTTGGAATGGTTAGAGAAACAAAGGATATGCTTTTATCCATTTTTTGTAGCAATTCCCCTTTTTGTTTGATGGACATCGAAACATGCTTTCGCTTTGTAGATCCTTTGGCAGCTCCAGAATCAGAAATTCTTTTTGACATAATCGAAAGTTCAAGCTTACTTTTATAAAATTGCTCTAACAGTCTGCAAAAAATAATAAGCTGGATCCAATTAGAAGATTAAGGAACAACGCTATCTGCACCATTAACTGAAATAGATAATTAGATCATTTTAGCTTAGCTTATACCGTCCGTTATACATTAAAAGCGCATGCGTAAAGGTATTATGCGCATGCGTAAGCGCATAATGCGTTTGCGGACGCGCAGAAAGTTTGTAGCTTTGAGGTTCGGATTATAGATCATTCCGGATTATGGACGTCCGGATTAAAGTCTTTAATCTGTCCATAATCCGGAATGATCTATAATCCGGACCTCAGAGCTACAAACTCTCTGTGCATGTGTCAACGCATAATGCGTTAACACATTATTATATAATGCATGCTCTACGCATGTGCATAATATGTTTACCCATGCATGTTTAATGTATAATGGACGGTATAAGCTAAGCTAAAATTTTCTAATTATCTATTTCAGTTAATGTTGCAGATTATGTTGTTCCTTAATCTTCTAATTGGATCCGGCTTATTACTTTTTGCAGGATTTTTAAAATCCGTTCAGTGGTTGCTTTCCATTATTTGAAGTTCAGATTTTGAGCGTAAGGTGCATTTGTCCCTCGCTCCCTAGTTTAACTTAGCTAATATTTCTTTATGCTTGATCAGATAGCCTAGCTCAGTAAAAGTAGGCGGCCAGTGCAACTATGATTAAAAATCTAGTTATAACCACGTGCAGTGCTGATAAGGACCCCGTGTTTCTGTGACTCCTTCTCCTATTTTCTTCTTTCTATGTATTTCTTTCTCCTGATGAGGAGGGACCTTTAGCTGCCCTCGAAATCGATTGAGTGTTTCATTATACCTACGCTAAATACAAGGTTGTTTTTTTACGATTTTGATTCATGAGCATCTCGAAGCTTTGGGAGTTATTTGAATATTATTTTCCAACAGCTCAAGAGCCTTAATTTAGGCTTCTAAAAAAAGTATTCATGGGTTTAACCCTCAGTGGCAGAGATTTTTGGATCTGCTCATGAAGACTTGTATTTAAACAACATTTATTAGCTAAATTACTTTAGTTTCTATTTTTACAAGCTTCCATTCATTAAGAAGATATTTAAATTATTAAAGAAAGTAAGGAAGCAAAAGATTTTAAATTATAAGCTAATATGTACAAAGTAAGAAAAAATCTCGGCCCAATAGCGGCCGAGCGGTAAAGTCGCTGAACACTGGTAGTTCGGTCCGAGGTTCGAATCCCACAAACGGGCTGACTGCATGGATGTTTTCTTGGTTTTCCCCATGTGTAACGTGTATACGAGCCAGTTTCCCTTTGAAAGTCCTCCACGAAGGCATCCCTCCCCTTAGGCAGATAACCCTAGTGTGCTTTGCCATAATTAAATACACACACATACACACACACACTCATCGACTGAATCTCTGAACTTAGTAGAGAATATGTTGCAATTTCCTAAAAATTGCAAGGTGGGAGGATGTTAAGGAATGTGCACGCACTCAGTTAATACACTATAATTTAATATGCTCATTATAATGTAGATATTTTATGGCAACAGTGATATTTTCTTTTACACATGCTTTGAGCGTGATAACGCATGTAATTTTTTTTATACGCTTAGAATGCTAAATAAATGGGTTTGTTGTTAATAAAAAAAGTTTTCTCTGCAAAATATATTTCCATTCAACGGAAGTTATTAAAATAAGTTAAGAAATTGATTAATTTCAAACATTCATGTCATTGATGATAATTTACTATTTGTTGATGCAATTATTTCAAGTCATTGTATCCAACAAACTGAATTTTCTATTGGAAAACATGATATTAAATTAATAGAAGCAAAAACTCCTGAACAAAACTTTCTAACTAATATTGTAAACATTAATTCTTCTGATTTAACACATCTTACCAATCTGGACCATCGCTCACAAATCAAACACCTTCCTACAAACCCAATAAAACCAAAACTTACTTGCAAATGTCTTTGATTTTAATGGAAGAAATCACTGTCTGTCAATGTATTGCAGAAGTTTAATCCAGGAGTTGCTGAATGACAGAATAATCAAACCTAGTAGTTCTGATTTTGCCGCCCATTATTGTCTTATGTTAAAAGAGAAATGGATCTCATCGACTATGTATAAATTACCAACGCCATAACAAGAGAATAGAGAAAGACAAATTTCCTCTACCCCTCATAAGGCAAATTCTTGACAATTTACAAACTTCTAAGAACTTTACATCTCTCAGCTTGAAAAACAGCTATTTTTTCATGTTCCCATGAATCCCCAAAGCACCAAATACATAGTATTTATTATTCATGAAGGCCAGTATGAATTCCTTAAAGTCCCCTTTGGACTGTGCAAATCTCCTAGCTTTTTTTCAAAGATTTATTAATACCATATTTAGACTTCTCATTAGTGATCAGACTGTCATAATTTATATGGATATAATCATTCCATCTAAGGATGAAGATGGTGGAATTAAAAAATTATGACGAGTCCTTCAAGTTGCCTCAGATTACTGTCTCGAAATAAACATTCAGAAATGCAACTTTCTAAAGAAAAATATTAAATTCCTAGGTTATATTACCCAAGATAGCACTATTCAACCTTCATGGCAATTTCCATTGAGAGTGTCACTCAAAAGATTACTGACGCAGAATCAACTGATGACTTCATTACTGGGATCAAGCACACCTTAGAAACAACCCATTTAAATCACTACTCCTTAAAGAACAGCGATCTTTATGAAGTAGTTCAAGACCAAGAACTATTAGTTGTACCTAAAGCCATGCAAACCGAAATAGTGCAAAATGTTCCCTCTAAAGGTCATGTTTCTGCTCTTAAAATGGAATCCATTATTAAACATGATTATTACATGCCTAATTTATCTGCGATTGTTCAAAAAATCATTTGAACAGTGTACCATGCATTCTTTCTTCCAAAAAGTCTGGTAAAGCACAAGGGTCTCTTCACCCAATTCCAAAATGCAATACACCACTTGATACTTATCATATCAACTTTCTGTGACCACTGCCATCAACAAATAAGAATTACAAATACCTTTTTACAGTTGTTGATGCATTCTCAAAGTTTCTTTGGCTTTATCCTGTTAAATTGACAACCGCTCAAGCCGCGGTTGACAAACTGAAATTACAGCAAACAACTTTTGGAAATCCCCAATGCATTATCGCAGACTGAGACGCAGCTTTTACTTCAACTGAATTTGAAGCTTATTGTCATCACGAGAATATTGAGCATAATTACGGGCATTCCACATGGAAATGGAGAGATTAAATGCATTTTAACGATCCTTATTTTTGATGAAACATCTGTTTTAAATCAGAGGCCTTCTTGTTCTCAAGAGAACTAATTATCAGGTAATTAACAAAGGAAGTGTGTTAAGGACACATCCCTTGTGCAGTTTCCTTGAAAACTATCATCCAGTGTCCGCTAAATGTCCAGATGGTAATTCAACAAAGTAACTCGTAAAGATATCCCCATGCGGTTTCCTTGTTGAATTAACCTAAAAGGAAAGGACGAGGTTCTTTTTGTGGAGAATTATGCTTAGAGAGATGCTGTGGGTAAGTCGTGCAAAGCAACTGTCAGAGCCACATCAAGCGGAAGTTTTGTATGTTATGGCTGTACTGTATTGATGTTTTACCTTTTATTATTTCAGAAACCTTTGTTAAGTTTTAAAATAAATATTTAAAAGCCCCCTGGTTTGATTATTCATCCATCTCGGATGTTCTTGCACTACAGCTATAAAATTGGTGGCAGCTGCATAAATCCAAGGAAAAATTTTACGAATGCCAGTCCAGATAAAGAGGAGCATCAGTCGCCTGAATACAGGCTCATTTTTAAGCGGTGTGGGATAGGAAATCCACGAAGAAAGTTACAGACGCCAGTCCGGATAAACAGGAATGCCAGTCTCCTCAATACAGCTTATTGTTAAGCTGTGTGAATTGGAAATCCACGAAAACGTTTACGGACACCAGTTCGGATAAAGAGGAACATCAGTTTCCTGAATACAGCTCATCTTTCAGTGGATGTAAAGCATTTAAAAGCTTAATATTACTGATAGTACCATAAGTCATCAAGTAAACAAATTATATTTGAAACCATAATGTGCATATTATGGTGTAAATTGTCTTGCATTTGTGTTTAGATCTGTAAGATATTTTGTGAACAAAATTAAGGGTTAAAACTTTATTTCCCCTTTTTTGAAACTGATATTTGTTTAAAACAAATCTATATATATATATAAACATAGAGAGAGGGAGCTAAAATTGTTAGATTATCATAATTGGGCTTATATCATGGCATTCTTAGCAAAAGTTAAAAAAGAGGACCTTAAAACCTTGGCTGAAGAATTGGGGGAAAACGTCGGACTTGAGCTTAGGATATTGGATATAAGACAGCTGATTATGAGGAAAATTCTACAAGGAGGAACTTGTGAAAGACCTGTTGGAATTCCATGAGGCTTGAGAGGGGAAAAAAATGGAGCAGAAATAAATTCAGAAAGAAGAGGAAGAGAGGCAGAATAAAATTAGGAGAGGAGGAGAGGCAGAGTAGAATTAGGAGAGGTGTGGAAGAGAGGCGGGATAGAATGGAGTTTGAATTAACGAGGTTAAGATTACTAGCCACTAATGGAAATGATTCCTTAAATGTGCTTAGGAACAGCAACTACGATCAGCAAAAAATGATTCCAAAATTTGATCCTGAAGAGAACGATATTAGTTTGCATCTAGTCATAACTGAGTGCCAAGCAAAGCATGCAAATCTACACCAATCAAAATAGGTTTTTGTTTTATTGACAATTCTGCCAACTGACATAGTTCAGCTGATTATGCAAGAGCCAAAGCAGCAAGCTTATGACTACACTTACGTAAAAGGGATACTGCTCAAAAGGTTTAAGAGTAGTCCAGAAAATTTCGCATCAAATTTACGAAAACCTAGAAAAACACTGAAGCCACTTGGAGACATTTTACTTTTGAATTAACGAATTATTTTGAAGAATGGATTGCAAGTTTGGAAATTAAAGATTTTGAACTTTTAAAAGACATTATGATAACAGACCAAATGAAGCATCATGTAAATTTCGAAGTATGTCAGCATTTTATTGATGAATGTTCGAAGATAAAAACTCCAAATAAATCAGCAAAATTATTAGAAGAGTATGAAAATGTACGTGAACCCTGGAAGATCTCCCCAGTTCAGAGTCACAAAAAGGCAATAAAAATCATTCAAATTCAAGAGATTTGCAAAAGTATCACCAGTCTTGAGGGGAAGCTAGATATGCCTCTGAGAAAAAGGAAACTTTCCGAAATCAGAATGAACATCATTTTGATGTGCGTAAACCACTTAAGTGTTATTCTTGTGGCTCAAGTGATCACTTAACGCCAAAATATCCAAAAGTCCAGAAAGATTTCAAATCACCAGCTATTGTAAATATGGTGCAGGAGAATGAAGATTATTTAGACCCGTACATAACGATGACTAAAGTGAATGTGTTCGATCTTCCAGTGTTGCGAGATTCTGAATCATCTATTGATATAATCTGCAACAAATACATGTGGTAATTTGCTCCTATGACTCGTCTGCCTTTTCCTGAATCTGGCAACAGCGAGAGAGGCGAGATGCTTCTTCAAGCTGCGTGAGGAAATGGACAGACTTGCATTCCGATGATGTGAGAACGTGGTGTTGGATGGAGCTGAACCATGCCGCTCGAAAACATTGATTGACGATATGATTCTGTTTCATGATGAAGAACTTTTTATCTTACTTCCTTTCACACTGTAAATAATCATGTTTATTCTTTCATCATTGAATACCCTTAAAATGTTACTAATCCTAATTTCATCCTACATGGGGGCTAGGCCCCACAAACTCTCTCGACTCCTTGAACTAAAATCTGTTCTCTTCACCTTTTTAAATCCCCTAGACTACCATATTACATATCCAATATACCTATAAATGATGTACTACTGTGGAATAATATCGCAAGATTCCAGTTGTTGTGATTCGTCAGCACGTAAGTACAGCAAATTTTATTTGATGAAGTAATGCTAATCAGGAAGTGATATTCTTTCAAGTTATTATGAATACTTGATGACGCCTTTTTATGAAGTTTATTTGATGAAGCGAATGGCATTTGATGTTGATGAAAATTCATTTATTTTTGAATGATTATTACTTTGAAGAATTAACACTTTTGTTTTCGAATTTTATGCCGATGATAATTAATTAAACAGCTTTGATGAAGTTTAATTGAATAAACTAGAGGTATTTTATTTTGATGGAAATACATTACTGACTAAAGAATTGTGATGTATTAAAAAAGTTACTTTGAAGAATTACTTTCGTTTTCGAATTTGGTGCATAAATTTCTTATTTTTTGTGATGCTGATATTTTACAAGAACTGTACAATATTATTTGAAGTTATTAATTTTCATATCATATTTTAATGTGAAAATCTATTTTCCATTCTTAACATAGTCTTATATGAAGATTTGTTTGAAGATATATTTTACCATTTGTTTGAATCATATGTTCACAATTTCATTTATGATTTTTGAGTGTTTTAACATCATAGTCATTGTGTAATATACTAAGAAGAATTAATATTATTTTGAAGAATATGAAAAATTAAGAGTATATTTTGGTGTGCTAATTTCTGATAAATATTTAATACCAGATAAACATTTGATGAAATCGAAACATACATATTTTGTGAATCTCATATTTGGTAAAAACAAAACTGATAAATAAGGGCTACACTTAACGATTATCCCAACATTGCACAGTCATTAAAAACCGCCAGTATCAAGCATATCAAGCTTTTACATCGTTTAGTTTTTGGCTTGGATGGTGATCGGCAAAATCATGCTAGGTTACGCAATTTTTCTGGTTTTCCCAAACCATTTAACTTTCAAGATACGAAACAAAAAATTATCAAAGAATTTTCTCTCACAGATTTAATTGCCATATGTAGCGTACTGCATTTAGAATTTTCCACCGATATTGAAAACTGTGCTAACACTATTCTTACGAATCTTGCTGATGTATCGTTATTAAAATCAGATTCCACTGACTACAGCGACCTTGAAAAAGACGCTTTGGTGCAAAGTTAACCCTCGACGCGTAGCGTCGCCCAAACGAACATTAATCACGCTCCAGATGAATCGTTATGTAAACAAATGCAGGAAAAAATCTCTCTTGAAAGCGCGCCTGGAAATTTATTGCTTTCATAAACACAGACTGTTCTGTTTCAATGTTTTGGCTTAAAGGACATTGTTGATTTGATCACACCCTTTTCCTCTCGGGATAATTACAGCGTTGAAAATTTTATTTCAGACACTGATGATATTTTTAATCTATGAAATCACGAACCCTGTACACCAAGTAATTTTTGTTAAAAAATGTCTTACAGGTCCAGCTTTAACATTAATCAGATCAATTCGTGGAATTACTAATTGGGAACAATTAAAACACCATTTATTAGATGAATTTTCGGAAAAAAATTAATAGCCTTCAATTACATAAAATAATGGAATCTCGTCACATGAAAACATCTGAAACCTTACAAGAATATTTTTTAGCTATGAGAGACCTCACACACAAAGGTTCTATGGATGATTCTTCTTTGATTGACCATGTCATCAACGGTATTCCCGATTCATCAAACAACAAAATAATTTTATACGGTTGTAAATCCATTCCTGAATTTAAAGAAAAACTGAAGATTTATGAAAAACTCTTTAACAATTCAAAACATTTGAAGCAAAATACTCCAAAGAAATTTACAAATTCCTTTCCCAATTTTAAAATTGATGCTAAACGTACATCAAATACACAGATAATTTGTTAAAAGGTCACAAAAGCAATACTTGTCCAAATAAATCTAATGGCAAATTCTGTTATGGCTGCCAAAATTATGGTCATGTTCATTGCAACTGTCCCAAACGCTCTGGTAGTTCTACCACAGAATCTCCTAGTTGTTCTACATCTGATAGTACTGTAAATGCACTTTCTGCTCAAAATTTTTCTAAAAATCCTATGCATGTTGATATTTAACTTAAAGGAACTCAGTTAACTGCTCTCTATGACACTGGTTCACAAGCAACACTTATTACGAAGAAAACATACCGCAAAATTGGTTCTCCACCATTACATCCTTCCAGAATTACATTCTCAGGACTTGGCCGAGACACAGTTCAAAGTATTAGATTCTTTCAGGACTACATTCAAATTGAAAACACTATTTTACCTGCTAAAATCCATGTAGTAAAAAATTATATGATCCCTCTTGATGCCATTATTGGAATAGACTTTTTGCAACAAACTCTATTTAGATTTGATAAAGATGGTATTCATTTATGCAGCAATAATAATGATGATCAAATTTTTGTTAATGTTGCTAATGTTACTCATGATCACAGAGTTCCACCTGATCTGTCACACATCTCAAAATCTGAAATTCGCGAGGAAGTTCAACATATCATTACTCCTCACAAACCACACGAAGTTAACACTGCTATGGAAGATTTTCAGAAAATAACAGAAAATGAAAATCAGTTGAAGAAAACAAGTAAGGAAAATGATGATGATGATGATGATGCACATGACGATTCAGAATTGGATTTGGATTATCACGATGACAAAGATGATGCTGATACCAATCATGGAGCTCATGACGATGATGTTGATGAAGACGGTGATGCCGCAGACGATGACATGGATCAAGATCATGATATTGATGATGACGACAATCATAACGCTAATGGTGATGATGATGATGATGGCACTCATGAAGCTAATGAAGATGATGTTGATCAAGATGACGTTGCTGTTGCTGATGAAGATCATGTCAATGAAGATGATGTTGATGACAACGACGATGATGCTGATGACAGTAATGAAGATGATGATTATGTCGATAATGATCCAAACGTGCAGAATACTGAAGAAACAGTGAAAAATAAACTGAATCAATTTGAACAAGCATGTGCTGATCAAGCAAACGAGAAAACACCTGCTAAAAGTGCAGAAATTCCCAAAGAACAGACAAATAATCTAAGGAAACAACTTGTCTCTGACATTCCAGTTGAAGCTTTTGAGGCAACAAAGAATGCTGAAATACTTGGAATAGAAATTACTGTTTCATAAACTTTATCTACTTCACACCCCAAGAAACGCAAGAAGAAAGCCTGGAAGTATAAACGAAGAAAATTTAAACGAACTTCAAAGACAATGAAATTGCTGACACAGCATGATGATGAAAAAGCTGCATTATGCATTGAAGCTCAATGGAACCTCCTCCGTTTACAGCAAGCACATATACGACAGTATAAGAAACGTCGCAAACCTCCCTGCAAATACAAACTTGGACACCAAATACCAATCCAGCCTGAATTGAAACTTCCACTTGGACTGAATCTTCGACTGAACTGAAACTTGGACTTAAACTTCGTCCCAAATTTTTTGGTCCTTATGAGACAGTTCATCCCTCTGATTGTTACGAAGTACGAAAGATACGCCATGAAGACACCATTATGATGTCAACCTGTGCTGATAAGACGAACCGGTGGTGCACAAACCTAACATTCGCCACCTGGACATTGATTTTTTTTTTCACTTTCTCTGCTTTTTTTTTTTTTTTTCTTTCTTTTCAGATCAACCCCCAGGCGAGGACACACGGCAAGGCAGAATGGCCGTGTGGTAATTCGCTGCTATAACTCGTCCGCCTTTTTCCTGAATCCGGAGAGATACTTCTTCAAGCTGCGTGAGGAAATGGACAGACTTGCATTCCGATGATGTGAGAACGTGGTGTTGGATGGAGCTGAACCATGCCGCTCGAGAACATTGATTGACGATATGATTCTGTTTCATGATGAAGAACTTTTTATCTTACTTCCTTTCACACTGTAAATAATCATGTTTATTGTTTCATCATTAAATACCCTTAAAATGCTACTGCCTTCCTCTATTTTAATCCTAACTTCATCCTACATACATAACTCCTTGGATGCTCAGCCTGGGTAAAACAGCTGTCTGATGCAGTTCCAATCAGTTTACACTTAGCACATATCAAAATAGAAGGGGAATTTGGAAGTATAATAACAAAGACAGCAGTCATTTGAAATGAGCTTGATGAAGGACGTTATCATCTAAGGAACCGGATAGCCGCAAAATTAGAAACAAATCAACTCGATGGACTTTCCTTTCAAGTAAATGTGGGGAAGACTCCAGCTCAGAAACTCCATCAGTCGAAGAGGAAATTTCGCTCCTCGCTACAGATGAAAGCAACCCTTTGTCCCGAACGAAAGAACTGATGGAGGGAAAATTGCTCCTGCCTGATGCAGAGGGTGAACAAACTGCCTCTTCTTTCAACAGACAAGGCTCAGTTATCTAACTTGCAAAGAGAAAGTGCGGATTTAAAGCCATTTGTCATTCCTGAACCAGATCAAGAAAAAAAACGTAGATACATGTGGACTCTTGCCCACCACACTTAGGGAAAAGAAAAATATATTAACCGCACTTTGTTTATTCTCTGAATATCCAGAGATGGCTCCAATAGAAGATTTCACTTCTGTTTCTGGGGTCGGTGCATTACTAAAACCTACCACCAGAATGGAAATTTCTAAAAGAATTCAGCATAATCAAGAAACTGTAGATATACCCGGTTTGGCCTCGTACCAACCAACCAAATTCTCGTTAAATTTCACACAGCATGAAAATTTCATAAGTGGTTTCTCCAAAATAAAATGTATTGTAAATTTAACAGGGAAAACAGAAAGATCCAATATTTGCCGCTTCGGTATGTTAGAGCCCTATACTGAGATGCCTAAAGGGAATGGTTGTAATTATATCATAAATGATGTAAATCAAACTTATAATGAAGTGGTTCCTCTTGATATTAATGCCAGATCAAATATGTATAATTATTTTGAGGTCAAGTGCAGTAGTTCAGGATCACGTTTCAGGTTACCGCAGAGAGATTACCAGAAACTGATAATCAAATATCTGCAAGGCTCCTTTTCAGCCTGGATAGATGTATAATAGATTTAAGAATGTATATTGTACATACGTATTTGCAGAAAACTGTAAAATAATATTTTGTATGTGTGTAATTAAGGTTAGTTCTTAGTAATTGTTCATGTGTTTTTTATACTGGCCTCAATATATAAGTTTATATTGCTTTTATCCCTGGTACTTAACCAACTAAAGTGTAAAAATTTAGTCTTTATATTCATTGTGTAGTGCTGACTTTATTTGTATCTAGCAGTGAGATTCAAGTAAGATAGATTCGAATTCTGCACCCCCCCGGGAGGAAAAAGATTGTAACAATCCTTATTTTTGATAGAACATCCACTTTAAACTAAAGGACTTTCAATTCTCAAGAGGACTAATCATCAGCTAATTAACAAAGGAAGTGCATTAAGGACACATCCCTTGTGCAGTTTCTTTGCGAACTATCACTCAGTGTCTGCTAAATGACCAGAAGGTAATTCAACAAAGGAACTCGTAAGGACATCCTCCTGTGTGGTTTCCTTGCTAAATTAACCTAAAAGGAAAGGAACAGGTTCTTTTTGTGGAGAATTATGCTTAGAGAGATGCTGTAGGTAAGTCGCGCCAAGCGACTGTCAGAGCCGCATCAAGCAAAAGTTTTGTATGTTATGGCTTTACTGTAACTGTCAGAGAAGCATCAAGCAGATGTTTTGTATGTTGTGGACTTGTGGACTGAATAATGCAATAATATGCAAAGTAAACATTTATAATTATTAAAATATTTTTAAGTTATTATCAAACTTTTTAAATTTTATGCCATTACATATTGATGTTTTACTTTTTATTAATCCAGAAATTTTTGTTAAGTTTTAAAATAAATATTTAAAAGACCCCTGGTCTGATTATTCATCCATCTCGGATGTTCTTATGCTACAGCATGCCCAGTGTTTTGATTCCTGTTTTAACTAAGCTATCCTTACAAGATCTTGATAAATGGTTCAAACATGTTGCTTCTGTGCAAAGAATCATCAATAGCATTACATCTCAAGCTAACCAACTTCACTCTCTTTGAGCTACTTTTTTAAAACCAGATGAAAAATAAAAATAATATCAAAATTAAGCAAATACTTGAAGAGAAGCACTTCCAATCCACTTTACGAGAAAAAGAAAGAATACATGGCGAAGTGAAAAACAATATTCTCAATCTTCAGGAAGAAAATAGATGTCAATATAACAAGCGCCACAACAACCAAACTCATACAAAGTTTCTGATCAAGTCGCACTTCAATGTACTCAATTTGGAACTGAAATGAAATTCTGTACCCAATTTTTCAGATCTTACAAAGTGACAGGTGTTAAGCTACATGACAGCTATGAAGTAAAGAAAGTTGAAATACATGAAGGTCCTAATAAAACTTCCAAAGCTGCTCATATGATGAAACCACTGCCTTCTTAACAATGAACTCTTAATTTTGAACTCGTATACCATACATTTAGTATTACTAAAGTAGGACATTCTATTTAGTATTTACTATCTATATACTCCAACTCAAATTCTTTTCCTCTATGCTTTTTCATTATTTTTTTAATTAGTTGAAGTCTTTTTTTTTCCCCTCTTCATAGAATTTTTATATATGCAAGATTTATTAAGGCATTCAATTTTTTCCCTCGACAAGATGTTCCAGATATGCTCTTAAAGATGTTTGAGCATTTAAGACGTTCTGGAGAAATAACTTTTTCCCCCTCAAAACATTCCAATATGATCAATCAACACTCGAAGAAATGGCATTTTTTCAAGACATTCCAAGATAATCCAGCAACACACACTGACATGACATTTGTTTTCTTTCCCTCAGGACATTCCAAGATGATCCAGCAACAGCCAAAGGAACTTTTTTTTTAATTAATTATTTCAGATTTTGCTGTAACTCCATTATTGCCAGAAGGGCCTGTCACATAAAATGCCCAACGTGAGTACCAAGAATGCGACAACACAGCACCACTGACAAAGAGCAAGACAGGAGGATGATGTGATAGAAGATATATGTGGAAAATCGACTTAAGACGCCATGAATGAATGATGATGACCACTTCTTTCATTTGTCATTTTTTTTTTATCTGTAGATATCATCCAAATGTAACAGTATTCTTCACCAATAGTTTAAGTAAATAATTTAGTTATTTAGAAACGTTTTGTCTGTCTGCTAACCCCTGAGTTTACATTATAGTTACTCTGGTGTCCATAATTGATGTTTATGTGCACATTTAAGGAAATCTAAGTCAGTATGGTGGAAAACGTGATATGCAAATGCAATACCGTTATATCATAAGAAAACAATGTAAAAGAAGAATATTAGAAGAAAGAGACAGTTTGAAAGAAAACAGAGCAAACTAATAGTTTCTACTTTTGTGAAAAAAATAAAAAGGTTATTTGGCAGTTTAATAAGGTGTGTAGTCGCTTCTGGTAGCCATGCATGCTGCAGAATGATTGGCCATATATGCTAGCATGGATGAGTTGTAGACTCAAACAGTTCCAAACATTAAGAAGAGCTCTTTTCAGCTCTGAAATGGGATTAGTGGGTGCGGTAGAGCTGCAATTTGTCTCCCAAACATATTCCACACATACTCAATAGGATTAAAATCAGTAGAGTGAGTTGGCAACTGCATACGCTGGATATTTCCACTTTCAAGGAAGTTTTTAACCAGGATAGATGGTTACAAGGCACATTATCATCAATGAATATAATCCAGGACTGTCAACACCTTGAAACAGGTGAACATAACACTAAGGACTTCGTCTCTGTACTTTTTAGCAGTAACAGACCCCATGTCAAAGCTGTGGAGGTCTGCACAACCATCCAGCATTATGCCTGCCCACACCATGACTCCTTTTGAAGAAAAATGTCTTTTTGTGATTTGCCTTGGGTAAAAACGCATTCTGTGTTCTCTCCATATTGTTACCTAACGAGAATCAGTGTTCAGAGTAAACCAGGACTTGTCACTAAATATTACATTGGCCCACCTTTGCAAACTCCAGTGCTGATGTCTCAAACTCTAGTTTGGATGAGCGCATTTATGTGCAGGTGTAAGAGGAATGCCAAAGAGTCTGACATACAGACTAGCATGATGGAGTCTCCCATAAACATTCTGTAATGAAACTCGTACTCATACGGCGGCTGTGAGCGCTGAACTGTGTTTGTGATGTATATTTAAAATAACTTTAACTTTAATGGCGCTCATGCTATGCGATTCCATTGTTGTGATGCATGTGTTACTGTGCTAGCTGAATGTCATGTGAACTGTTTAAAATTGTAATAATAAAAGTTTTGAATTCTTGAGATATACTCATTAGTTGAGTCTTCTTTTAAAGTACAGAAGTAATTAAATTCAACGAACTACACAAGAAGTTACATGGTGTCAGGAGCAAAATGGATTTCAGACCACCTGCTCCGCTAACATTCTCCGTCGGAAATGTTAAAGAAAAGTGGAAAAAATGGAAGCAAGAGCTAGAAAACTATTTACTTGCAACGGAAAAAGATGCCAAGCCAGATAAGACTAAAATAGCAATCCTTTTGAATTTACTCGGTACTGGACTCAAAATTTATAACACGTTTCGATTTGAACCACCTGAGAATAAAGAGAAATACGAAGAGGTCTTGAAGTCTTTTGAAGATTATTGTTCACCACGGCAGAATGTCGTATATGAACGTTACAAATTCTTTTCGTGTAGCCAGCAAGAAGGACAAACAATTGAGTGTTATGCCACTCAGTTAAAGACTTTAGCGTCAACTTGCGAGTTTGCTGAACAAGAAAATGGATTGATTCGCGACCGTATTGTAATAGGCATTCGGGATAGGAGTCTCACCGAACGTTTGCTTCGAGAATCTAACCTAGGATTAGAAACAGCTATAGAAATAGTCCGTGCAGCTGAAACAAGCAAAGAGCAACTCCGGAACATGAAGGATGATCCAGCGACTGTGAACAGCGTGAAGAAATATAGAAAACAGCAGCATCAATCAAAACAGTCAGTGCCACCGAAATTATCGTCTCAGCAGAAGCAATCAGCACTAGAATATGACTGCAAGAAGTGCGGAAGAAGGCACAAATATCGGGACTGTCCAGCTTTCGGAAAGACGTGTGCGAAATGCAAAGTAAAGAACCATTTTGTCGCGAGGTGTCCCAAGAACATTTGTGAAGTTGAAATACCAAATAATGAACTTATTATATATAATGAACATAGTGTATTTGTTGACTCAGTAATGATAAATCCACCAGTAAACGGGCACAGTGAATTTAAAATAAGTGTAAAATCAATCAAAGATCTAACAAATTATATTGATGAAGTAAATAAGGATATTCACAAGGTAAGTGAAACATGGGTGAAAAGTATTACAATGTATGTAAATAATGAGTATTTCAAGGTTGATTTTAAGTTAGATGCTGGTGCAGAAGTAAATATTTTGCCTTTGTATGTTTTAAATAATGTTAAACTTAAGCCTAAACTTAATGAAACTGATTTGTTCTTAACTGCATATGGTAATTTTAACTTAAAACCAGAAGGTACTCTTATAATGAATTGTTCAACTGAAAGGCTTAAGAATGTACCTTTACAATTTTATGTTCTTGATGTAAGATTTAAGCCTATATTAGGGTTAACAGCGTGTTATGCATTAAAGCTAATTGAAAGGATTGATTCTTTAAAGTGCAATATCATTAATAAAAATGATTTAATTGCTCAGTATAAAGATGTATTTACAGGCACAGGGCAATTTCCTGACGAACCATACCATATAACCCTTAAAGATGATGCAATACCAGTAATACACCACCCCCCCAAGACGTGTTCCTCAGGCTTTACAGCCTAAATTAAAAGATACTTTAGATAAACTTGAAAGAGAAGGGATAGTATTGAAAGTAAATAAACCAACTGATTGGGTTCAAAGTTTGGTTATAGTTGAAAAACCTAATGGGAGTCTGAGATTATGCTTGGATCCTAGAGATCTAAATAAAGTAATTAAAAGGGAGCACTATCAAATTCCTTCTCCAGATGATATAATTAGTAGGTTAGAAGGTAAAAAAGTATTTTCAGTTGTAGATTTAAAAGATGGATTTTGGCATGTACCACTAGATGAAGCTAGTTCTGAACTATGTACATTTAATACGCCTTATGGAAGATATAAATTTAATAAAATGCCATTTGGAATATCCTCCGCCCCAGAAATATTTCAGAAAAGAAACCAAAAATTATTTGGTGATATTGAGGGTGTGGAAGTTTATTTTGATGATATCATAATTGCAGGATCTGATGAGGTTACTCATGATATAATTATCTCTAAGGTTCTTGAAAGAGCTAGGTCTCTAAATATAAAATTTAATCCTGATAAATTACAATATAGGGTACCGGAAGTCAAATATGTAGGCCAAATTATTTCTGAGTCAGGTGTAAAAGCTGATCCTAGTCATATTAAAGCAATTATTGATATGCCAACACCAAAATCAAAAACTGAAGTAAGGAGGTTGTTAGGAATGTTAAATTTTCTGTCAAAATTTATACCTAATGTATCTAAAGTTAGTGCTCCTTTAAGAGAAATCATTCAAGAAAAGGTAGAATTTAATTGGGGAGAAACTCAGGAAGAGTCATTTAACAACATCAAACAACTGCTAACCAAAGCTCCAATTTTAAAAGTTTTCAGTGGTAATGAGGATATAATTATACAGTGTGATAGTTTGAAGGATGACCTAGGATCGTGTCTAATTCAAAAGGGTAAGCCTGTATCATTTGTGTCTTGCAGCGTGACTAACAGTGAAAAAAACTATGCACAGATCGAAAAAGAGCTATTGGCCATAGTATTTTCTTTTGAAAAGTACCACAACTTTGTTTATGGACGGAAAGTCACAGTACAAAGTGATCATAAACCGTTAATGGCAATTGTTAAGAAACCATTGCATAAAATTTCGTCTAGAATGCAAAGGATGATCCTAAATGTTACAAAAAAGTAGATAGTAGTGTAAAAACATACTTTCAAGTTAAAAATGATCTTTATATTAATGACGACTTGTTATTTATTAATGAAAAATTAGTTGTACCTTATGGTTTGAGAAAAGATATGTTGCAATTAATTCATGAAGCGCACTTTGGAATTGAGAAATGTAAAAGTAGAGCCCGTGAAATTTTTTACTGGCCAGGTATGACAAATGACATTGAGCAGCTTGTTTCCAAATGTGAAATATGTGAAAAATTCAGAAATAGAAATCAAAAAGAACCTCTAATGCAACATGAAATTCCAACTAAACCATTCGAAAAAATTGCCCTTGATATCTTGCAATTTGGTAATCAAAATTACTTAGTAGTTATCGATTATTACTCTAAATGGATCGAGGTTTCTAGCATAAAAGATAAGACAGCAAATGAAATTATGATAAAGTTAAAATGCATCTTTGCCAGGTATGGTATTGCAAATGAAGTCGTTTGCGACAATAATCCCTGTAATAGCTACTCATTTAAGAAATTTGCTGAAGATTGGGATTTCGAACTTAAATTTAGTAGCCCCAGATATCCTCAAAGTAACGGGTTGGCTGAAAAAGCTGTAGGAATAGAGAAAAATATCACGAGGAAAGTGCAAGATATAAGTGTAGGCTTAATGGAATATCGAAATACCCTAATTAGTGGAATAAATTTGTCTCCTGCACAACTGTTACTTAATAGAAGATTAAGGACAAAATTACCTATCAGTAATAAATTGTTAAATACTAAGATAAACAAACCTTATTCTAAATTTCGTGCACTTCAAGCTAGGCAAAAAATATTATTATGATAGAACCGCACAGAAACTGCTTGAGTTAAAACCTGGAGATAGTATAACGTTGTTCAACTTTAGAACTGGGCAATGGGATAAAGGTGAAATAATTTCAAAACATAAAGCTCCTAGATCCTATATTGTAAGAAATTCAAATGGGGAAATATTGCGAAGAAACAGATGCCATATAACATTTTCAAAATCACCTTATGAAGTTAATAATGATTATGATGATATAGTATTAGATAAAGAAGAAAATTCAAATGGAAGCCCTGAAATTGTTTCTGTGCCTGTTAATATAGGAAATCAACAGAATAATCTATCCAATAGTACAATAACAAGAAGTGGACGGTTGATTAGACAACCTTCAAGATATAGAGAAATGGATATATGATATATGGATATATGAAATATATCAAGATATATGGAATAAAATAGTGTAACGTATTGCATATATCATTTTTATGTAACTTTTTGTTATTGTATGTCATATTGTAAATATACTTGTATTGATATTATTTGGTATTTTTATTATTGTTTATAAACTGGAGGAAGAGATGTGATGTATATTTAAAATAACTTTAACTTTAATGGCGCTCATGCTATGCGATTCTGTTGTTGTGATGCACGTGTTACTGTGCTAGCTGAATGTCATGTGAACTGTTTAAAATTGTAATAATAAAAGTTTTGAATTCTTGAGATATACTCATTAGTTGCGTCTTCTTTTAAAGTACAGAAGTAATAAATTCAACGAACTACACAAGAAGTTACAGTGTTCTCTGGCACAATTGTCATTCTGACATCATGCACTTATTGCCAAATGGCTGTTATTCTTAATCAATCTTGTACTGGTCGTTGGGTAACATCTCCCGTACTAAGAAACCTCTGCCACGGTACTGAGATCATACAGAAGTACATTCAGAATTAGAGACACTTCATTTTGAGACTGTTCACATTCCAACATTCCAATACTTCTTCCTTTCAAAAACATTTTCATTTGGCGTCTTTGTGCCTTCTTTGGCCTTTTTAACCAGCTCCTCAGCACAATTGCACAAAACCTGTGTGATCTCCGTATGGCATGCAAAATGGTTTTATACTCTTTCTGACGTGTGCATGTGTTTTGACCAGGTTGACATCGAGTTAAATGTTTTGCATATGCACACTATTTTACTCACAAAGAATGATTTTCCACAAGTGATTTTGAACAATTTAATTAACATTTACTCCCGTTCTTCCACATTTTACGAATTATGCTTCACTTTTGGACACCAGTGTAATTTAGTTTGCCTAGCTCGGTTGACTGCATTAAAAAGTACTCAGGCTAAGAAATATATTTTAACATTTAAAAAGTGATGGTAAACCTGAAAGGACTTTAGTATAGATAGCTCATAGAAACAGAAAATAAGAAAGAAATGTTTTAGCATACTTTTAAGAATACTTACATATGTTAAGTGCCTAAACTGCACTGACGCGGTTTTAAGTACCACAACCACTTCAGCACAGTTCAAAGCTTTTTTGCAGAAAAGAATAATGACTTACATTTGCAAAAATGAAATGGCAATGTTGCTTATTAAAATAGCAGAGTTGTCATGCGCATAACTGTCATAATTTGAAGCATACTGAAAATTTGGCTACTTCTACTAAGGTGGTTGTGCTAATTCATAAGCACCCTTTTGCGTAAAATACAAAAATGCTCAGGTTGATGGACATTATGTGTTTCCATGCATAGAAAGAATAAAATACATGAATCTTTGATGTGAATTTCTCAATTTTAAATTAATATTGCAACTGAAGAAAACACTTCCACACAGAACCAGAGTACATTTCATATAGCTTCGTATAAACATACGAAATCTGTCTTAATCTGTCAAGTTTTAAATAAGCTTAGATTAGTGACTTCATGATGCAACAGCATAGGTATACACACATACAATTATAAAATGTTTTATAAATAGGGTGTCAGGTTAAATTTTACATTTACTTGAATCAGAACTATGTAGCTAAATAAATTTAGCAAATTAAATTCATTCATTCATAATTTTGGATGTTAAATTATCAATAAGATCTGTATAACTACATCAAAAACAAAAAGATAATTTGCTACTTTTCTTTCTGCATGTACATCATTTTCATTCCCGCTCTTCCATGTACATTCTTTTATCTGTACTCCTCCAAAATAAGCCCTGTTATCTCCACTACTCAAGTCTTATGAATGGGAGACATTGTCTCAACAACTATTAAAAGTGAAAGAGAAACTACTCAACAGTGATTCATGGATAAATAATCAATGTTATGATGCTGTACCAAAAATAAGACAAAAAAGCATTACCCACAATTTTCTACCTCAAAATCCTTTCCCTCTCTTCACACACACAAACACAAACACAGAACATTTGGAATAAATATAAGACATCTGGCTATTTTTATCAAAAACACTAATGTTCTAAGGGAAAGAAATATGATTAAATGGAACTATGCTAAATTGATCTTGCTTTGTTTTTGATAGATAAGACATTCAATATAAAAATTTCCTAAATTTGTTGACAAATTAGAATATCTATTTCATCAAGTGTCACAACTAAAAAATAATTTTATTTTAGAACCTAATACATCTGAAAAGAAATACTAAAAGAAAAAAAAATATGTTTAAGTCTGTTTCCTTGATAAGCTGTAAAAAGAGATAAAATACAGCGAGTATTTAAGCAAGCTTAATATTTCATGAGTAGTTAAATATACATGCTCCCACTTAAAGTTTTAAGAAATGACAATAGCATAATAACTTATGTGTTAAAGATAACTTTTTCCTAACACAGCAAAATCCCTTGAAACTTGTACCTCATTAACTGGCAATAACAATATAATGGCACGCTTGAGTCTAAATTTAAAGCTGAAATTTTGGTCTATTAGAGAAAAAAATAAGCAATGGGCTATAGACTTAAATCTGAAAAGCATTTCTGTTATTTTTCTGAGATTATTTAAAATGAAAGGATAGTAAATTAATAGTAATAATATAAATTAAAAGGGATTCTAATGAATTTTTAAGTGAATGTACATGCTTGATTGGTGGAAGAATTTAAACAGTTACCTCAAGTTTTTAGATAAATCTCCAAAAAATCTCTTTGTGGCTGAAGTTTCAATAAGCCTTGTCTCTTTCTTGCCATAGCACTTGACTCTTTTCATTTTTGCAGCAAAAAAAACACTTCCCTGCAAAAAAGAGGATTGCTTCAATAAAACATAATATAGACTAAGCAGATTTACCTTTTAGTATATGAACAAGTATTGATTACAAATCTGTATATAATTTACACACAACAACATCAGCCTTCATAAACCATTCAACTTTAAATTATTATGCCATTGTTACTTTTAGACCTGCAGAAGTGACACATGAAAAGTGTGATAATAAGATTTTCAACCCAATTAATGTGTTAGTATTCAAATACTGCATGCTACTGTTAGAATTGTTTAGAAATTATCTACGAAAAATAAATGCTAAGCGACTAGCACTACAGTGAAACCTTCAATTAGGCAGGTTTGAATACAAGGTTTCACTAATACTTGGATCTTTTTCAATATAATACAGTAAAAGTCCGAGATCCGGACTTCGGCCATTCTAGATTTGGGATTTTTCCAGAAATTAGATCATCAGTTTAACGCTTTAAAAGATGGCATGTAGAAATTATAAAATTAAAAACATGAAATTGTGATTTATGAAATAATTAAGCATTTACGATCTAAAGCAGGGTTTCTTAAACTTTTTCCAGTCATAGCCCTTTTTTTATAACTGAGATTTTTTTCACAACCCCATATTTACAAAAATTTTGTTTAGCATTGCGCGAATCCGATACACGCATGAATGAAACTGTTAACTTTTTCACTTGTAGTTTAGGTCATTAACTTTAATTTCTAATTTTTAGACATAGAACAATGTGAAAATTTTAAATAAGTAACAGACAAAATGACAGTGTCACGTGCAAAGCAAGTAAAATGAGTGTTTATATTATAAAAAGAATGCGTCAAAACATTTTTGATTTTTCTTTGTCTATATTGTCTTATCTTTATCTATTTTCAGATACATTATGTAAAAACATTTCGTAATTGCAAAATTATTATAATAAGTTAGAGAAATATCAAAACTGCTAAAATTTTAGGCGAGCTCCTGCTGCAGGTCCCACAACCCCCACGTCATCGTGACCCACAGTTTAAGATGCTCTGATCTAAAGGGCAACAAAATTAACCAAAAAAAAAAAAAAAAAAAAAAAAGCTTAATATTTATTTGTTTACTTTATTAAACATTTCTTTCAATATAAGTTGTTTAAGTTGATTTTCTTTTGTGCTAATATTTTCTCTTTAATTCTGTGGACAGAAATAATTTCTTATTCAGTTACAAAGTTTCAAGTTCTGTAATTGCCGTGTCAAGAATTACGACTATTTTGTCAATTGAAAGTTTTTCGTTTTCAATAACCTTCCTGTCACTTTCTTCACTATTAGTAGTGGTATTTTCTGTATCTAGAACCATACTACAGATTTTGCCATCTGTTAATTGATTGATAATTGGGGCAATGCCATTGCAAAACCTTTGGTTTGCGATATCTGAAAACCTTCAGATTCACAGCTATGATATTCATCAACCTCACCATGAAATATGCTAGCTGGCCATAAATTATGTGAAGCATTTTTTAAAGTATCTGGAGACACATCCTCCTACAAAGCAGATTTTACGTTAAAATATTTCAAAAATTCTTGAATAGTCTTGCCATTATACAAGAAATTTAACACGGATTTTAAAAATTCTACTTTATATTTCCATTTTAGCATGCGCACTATTCCGATTACCATTGGCTGAATGACTGATGTATAATTTGGAGGTAAGAATAATAACGATACATTATCTTTCACTAAAACTTTAAGTGAAGTATGAGCTGAACAGTTCTTTACAATCAGGATAGAAATTTACCGCCTGAGGCAGTCTCTACGGGTCCTAAATTCTGGCTACCAAGTGCCTTCCTAAGTTCTAAATTTTTTCGGCCCCTAAATTTTGGATCCCAGTGCTTTCCCTAAATTCTAAGTATATTTTCATCCTTTAATTTTGTTGCTCGCTGCTTCTCTAAATTCCAAAAATCTTATCTTTCCTAAATTCTGCCACCCAGTGTGGCCATACCAAGCTCTGGCACCAAGTCTGGATTTACATGAAAATTCAAATCAGTTATTCTGAATTTAAATAGCACTAAAAGTAATCTTTTGGTCGATGAGTATCATTAACAAAATCTATTTTTAGCATATGGAAAGAAACTTTTGTTAAATTTTTCCTCGCCAGTTTTTCTTACTGCATTTAACTTAAGATCTGTAATCATTGGCAAGCGTAAGAATATCAACATAAAATGTTACCATACTCTTTGCACTAATATAAAAAAAAAAGTGTTTGGCATCACTTCATGAGTCATTACTCAAGTTGCTATGTGTTGATAAATATGCGGTCATGAAAACAAAATATAAATAACGATTCGCCAGGTTGGCATCAGAGATATAAAATATTAGTAGGTGTAAAATCAATGATGTTTCTATCCAGAATGCTTCGGTTTGAGATGTATGCTAAGCAGAGATAAATTATTGTTCACACAAATTTATGCTAAATTGTTTCTTCAAAAATGAGATTAGAATCTTCAATAATGAGGCTTTTTAGTGCCGAAGAGAAATTAAGAATAGGACTCTCCAAAAGTTTTATCTATGAAGGGGAAAACAAATGCTCATCCATAAAGCATTTAAAAAAGAAGTTGTTGCCGGTTTTAAGGTCCGGATTTTAAATCATTCCAGATATTGGACGTCTGGGTCTTGGACTTTGTACCATACTGAAAAATGTTTTGATAATTTACAGCATTCTGAAAAAAATTAAAATTAATGTAATTTACAAATACCATAAAACTTTAAAAATTATATATACCTTTAATGCAAAGAAAAAATACATGCAGATGTTAGATTATAGTTTATTACAAAAAAATAAACACACACAAATACAAGGTAATTTAGATTTGGGTAAAGCTAATACTGATAAGCACTACTGTTGGATTATTAAAAACAACTTCCAAATAATTAAAAAAATTAAAAATTAAAGAAGTTAAAAATCTTACAGTTTACAATATCTACTGCTATGACTGAAAATCTCTATACGTCTCTTCACTCAAAGAAATCTATGAAAGTCTTGAACTTCCAAGTTTTTTCCCCTGAAACGCTTACTGTTCTAGTTTTACAAAAATGGAAAGATTATCTTTGTTTCTCACTTTTTAACAACTTTATCAAGCATGCATATATAATTTACCTACAAACAAATGGTATTTCAATGCAAAGTTATTTGGTTTAGTAACCCCAATTTATTTTCTAAAGAATTTACGTTTTTTAAAAACCTTTCTGAAAATGATTACAATAAATTTGCAAATACATTCAGATATATTAATAATATTACATTCAACAATAATAATGTTATTGGAATAAACAACATCTACCCCAAATGTTTAAAACTTAATAAGACCAATAAAAATCAATTTATTGTAATTATCTGGATGTTAGCATTTACGTTGTAGGATTGAAAAGTTCCTGGACTGAGGCTATAATATTCCCCCCCCCAGTAGTGCAACTATGAGAATGTTTTTGTGTTACTATGTTCTCCCCTTTTCTAAAAGTGATTTGTCCCAAAATCACGCGGTTGAAAGCCCGCGGCGACAGCGTTTTTTTCAGGCGTTCATTTAGTAACTAGTGATAGTAAGAAATGGCATTGTTGAGCAGACAATCAATACCAAATTTAGTGTTTGCTTGGGAAAGAGTGCTACGGAGACTTTCGAAATGTTGAAGCATGTGTATGAAAGTGAATCGTTATCAAGAATGCAAACTTTTGAGTGTCATCGTCGTTTCAGAGAAGGCAGGGAAAGTGCTGAAGACGACCAACGCTGTGGCCGTCCAGTGACTTTGCACGCTGATGAAAAAATGAAAAAGGCGTCTGCGACGGTACATACGAACAGGCAGCAAACAATTTGCCAAATCAGAATCAGTTTATGCAGTAATTTGCAGAATCAGTTGGGATATCAGAGACCACATGTCAACGGATACTAACTAAGCATCTTAACATCCATAGAGTGTGTCAACACATGTTCTCTGCATGTGAAACGTAGACCAAAAGGGAATTCGAATGTAAATGGCAGGACACTTAATCTTGGCTGTTGACAAAGATCCTTCCCTACTTGTCAGAATTGTTACTGGAGACAAGAAATGGTGTTTTTTGTATGACCCACAAACCAAGAGAGGATCAGCAACGTGGAAATCTCCACAGAAGCAGAAATTCCACAAAGATCGCTCTAAAGGAAAGGTCATGCTAGAGGTATTCTTTGATATCCATGCCATTGTGCATCCGGAATTAATCTCTGAAAGACACACTGTGAACAAAGAACTCTATGTCAAAATCCTGCATTGTTTGTGCGAGTCGATCCGAAAGAAGAGACCAAAAATGTGGGCTGAGCATTCATGGGTGCTGTTGCATGACAACTCTCCTGCTCACCGATTCCTACTCATTAATGACTTTCTTGCGAAAGCGAAAACTACTTTTTTGTCTCATCCTCATTACTCACCTGATTTGGCACCCTGCAATTTCTTCCTATTTCCTAAACTGACAAGACGCTTACAAGGTCGTCAATTTCAATCATCAGATGAAGTTAAATGTGATCACAGGCTGAATTAACCCCTTAACTGCCGCGGGCGTATATATACCCCTTGCTCAGCCGATGCGTTAACTGCCCCCCAGATGCGCAGCCGATGCGTTAACTTTGCGAATAATTTTAGGTGTAGCAGCGCAAAGCAAATGATAGCAGTTTGGAAGGACGTATATATACGCCTGGGGCAGTTAACGCATCGGCTGAGCAAGGCGTATATATACGCCCGCGGCAGTTAAGGGTTAAAGGACATGGCCAAAAATGGATTCCAGACATGTTTCGGTGAACTTACAGGTGCTGGCAAAAGTGTGTTGTTGCACAAGGGTCTTATTTCGACGGAGGATGTGTTTCTGCAGTTTAATTCATAATATTTTTTACATTATAGCCTCAATCTGGGAACTTTTGAATCCTACCTCGTATAATCTTAAAGAAGAGAATTCAATTTTTCAGCAATTAAACTTATAAATTGCAATACCAACATATCTAAAAAAAAAATTATTTAAAATTTATTTTTAATTTATTTGCTGCAAATATGACATTCCTAGCTGTAGATGAAGCAATATTTTCTGCTGAAACAAATTCTAACGATTGGTTTATTGACAATGTGGCCTCAAAACATGTCGTCAATACATTCACTACTTTATAGACGTTAGATAAATTTCAGCTTCCCCACGGTATCACTGTGACAAATGGAAAGTCATTACGAGTAATTGGAAAAGGCCCTATCATGATAATTACCACTGCAAATGGGATGAATGAAATCAAAAATCTTGAAAATGTCTGGTATGTTCTGTAAACAAGTAAAAATCTTTTTTCCATGTTAGTAACTCAAGATAGAAAACCAGAATAATGTGATTGAATAAACATTTAAGGACTGCTATTTAAAATAAGATGGCGCAACAGTTCTGTATGATACACAAAATGCTGGTGGGGGTCTCTTCAAAGCCATGTAAAGACCTTAGTTCATGAAGTCCACATTAACATATATGTGACCAAGAACAACGTATCATCTCTTCCAACTTTATCATGAACGATGGGGTCACCAAGATAAAAGGCCATTGTTGAGAAAGAATTGAATATTAAGTCTGATATGAAATTATGTGAAGCATGTGTACACAGATAAGCCCAATATTTAAAGTTTGGAAACAGAAAAGATGTTACAAAAGCTAGAGAATTGTTTTCAACATTTAAAGGCCATTTGATGAATAATTTAAGAAATATCGATACTTCGCAATCTCAAAGAATGTCTACAGAAAATTTCGATACTGTTTTTCTAAAAGCACAAATCAGAAGTAAATGACATGCTCGAAAATTTCATTGCTGATGCTAAGAACTTAGGGTATAACGGCATAAAATGTAAATAATTAGTTTGAAAGTAACTCACAAATATTTTAATAATAATAAATCTTTACTTCGCATATTATTGTATTATCGTTTTTGGCAACAGCTTTTATCTTTGGAATCCAATTTGTTTTTAAAAATGAAGATGAGTTTTCAACTACTTCTGGGTTGGAGAATAAAATTATATTTGGTGTTGATATGGTAATCTTTACTTTTTTGTAGTTCAGTCAAACATCCTTAGACTAGTAAGATTTTATCTGAATCTTATTATGTTGTATCAACTGAGGATTCATAACAGGTGTACTTGTAATTGGTCACCCGGCATTTGACTTGTTTATTTAACATGACTACTGAAAATGTAACAGAAGCAACTATGTGAATGGATGCTGAAGTGAATAAAAGTAAGCATTAAAATCCCACCATTTTGGCATGAAAGACCCAACATTTGGTTTTTCCAAGTGGAAGCCCAATTTCAAATAAATAAAATCACAGCTGAGGACACTAGATTTAATTATTTGATATCCCAGCTTGAATCAAAGTATGTTGAAAATATATGGGACATTATTAAAGACACTAAGCCTAACAAATATTCTATGGCAAAAGATAGACTTATAAATGTGTTCACAGAAAGCGAAAATAAGCAAATTCAATGTCTGATTACAGGATCAAACTTCGGAGATTATAAATCAAGTCAAATAATTTTGCAGCAAATAAAGTCTAGCCACATATAATTTTCCAGAAAAAGTGCTAAAATTTTTATGGTTGGATAAAAGGCCCGATTTTATGAAGAATATTCTTCTTTTCAGAGGAGAATATTCAGAGAAATTGGCCACAATGGCTGGCAACATTCATGAGATGAAATCTGGAAAAGAAATTTATGATGTTTCGATTAGTTCATTGTTAGTGATGTTTCATTTGCAAGAATGCCTTAGAACAAAAAAATTGATTCAATGAAAATAAATGTTCATTCTACACCAAGATTTAGATATTATAACTCAGGGTTCGTACACATTTCCTTACATGAAAATTAAGAACTTTTAAGGACTTTTAAGGACCATCAAAGAAAAAATTAAGGACCTATCAGCAAACAAAAAAACAAATAGAATAAAGCAATTATCCATACAACCGACTTCATGCTTGTAATTTCACTTTAAGAAACTAACAGAAGTGTGTATTATGCACTATTATTAAATTCACTTTAATACTTACCATAAAACAATTTTGAAAATTAAACTAACTCCCTACAAGTTATGAAATAGATAACATTAAATTAGGAACATAATTTCTTTAAAAATATGTATAAGTGTATTTTACACTAATAACAGTCACTATTTTAGAGATTTACATGATTATTATTTAACTTATTTGATATTTATTTAAACACAGTCAACTACTATTATAATCACAATGTAAGAATATTTTGCAGATTAAAATAACTGATTTGTAAACATACAATTTATTTCCTTGGTTTTTTGAAAGATACTAGAATAATAAACTGTACAATAAAAGATATTAATGAAGCTTAAAGATATTAATGAAGCATTTGTGCTTTTTTTTAAATCTGAAATCTTTTCAGCTATTTTAACATCTAATTTATTTATGTCTATTTCCTTTTCTTTAACTATTCTTCTAAGTTCATTTGCTTTGATAAACAAATCAATGTTCATGCTGGTCTCAGCCTCATCTGCTAAAGCATCTACTTCTTCATTAATATCTTTAATATCCGTTTGAAGAAATTTTTTCTTCTGCTTCATATAATCAATTTCTTCCTCAATGATATTTCTTTTCCTCTTTGAATTTTCAGATTTAGTTAAAGATTTTTGTTCTTCTAAATACTGCATATATTTAGACCTTGCAGAAGCTGCTGCTGATCTCATTTCTTTATTAACTTTGACATTAAGAACACCTCCAGAAAATTTTATGTAATCAAATACTGTGCGTTGAAAAATGTATGTATGATGAGTCACTTAAATTTTCCATTTCAATTGCTTTATTTACAGAGAAGCCCCTTTCCACAGAGGCCTGTGGAAAGATTTTGAGGATCAAAAGTAAAAAATTCACGTAAATTTGTCTTAACTACTTTGTCTAGAAACTCTCCAAACTGCAGCAGAATTTCATCCCAATCATCTTGTAAAACACGTTTATTCTGCATTAATACCGTTAGAACTACCGTAATTTCCGGGAAAAACGTTGCGGCGTTTACGTGTTTAAAACTTAAATTTTCAGCGGGTGCGGCGTTTAGGTGCACTGAAAATAAAATATTTCCTATGATGGTCATTGTACATAGTTTGGATGGCCTTGTCATTGTGCATAGACTGGTGCTGTTCCCACACAAAAGACTTGTCAGTTGCTTTTTGCGAACGTTATTTTTTGTTTACATTCTTTCCCTTGAACGGACCTACATGCCTTATTCACCCTAAACGAGATCTCAGAACAATAACATTCTTCTCCTTTCAAATCAACATTCTCATCAGTTTGAATAGTCTGTGATTCGATGAATCTTCCAGTACCCATCCTCTCCCCACCCCTGCCTTTTCTGCAATTTTTTTCAAAGGCGGACACGACTCCACCTGCCTCGCAATAACGAACTCTGACGTATTTCCCCTTCAGCATGAATGGATTTTTCTTGGCATTCTGCCAAATACAGATCCCACCAGTTTGGGTACAAGTACTTGCTGAATAGTTTTTAAGTAAGAAGGGAGCGGAAAATTTTTGAAAATGTCTCTAAACGGCACAGAAGCTATACATTTCTTACCTTTAATTTATTTTTGAGTTATGGTTTCATTTCATGCATTTTTCTTAACTGGTATGTCATATCAGGACTTAGGTTGAGTTTTTGCATCTATACGGCCCACGACGATGTCACGCACAATTTAATCTATTGCGGCATTTACGCTGATGAGCCGTTTCTGTGTAATTTTAATTTTTTTCCCGCCATTTTTCTCGAGTGTGCCGTTTACGCTGATGCAGCCTTTCTTCCGGAAATTACGGTATTTTCATTTTGTTCTGGACTTTAAACCATCAATCGTGGGTTTATACAAGATGCATTTCGAATAAGAGAATAATTTATTGGACATTTAGACATTAAGTGTTGTACTATTGTTAAGACACATTGTTGACCTTCTTGTTTCAATGCAAAACTTTCAGCTTGTGAAATGACCTTCTTGCGGCATTTATCATTCATTAACTGCTCAGCAATGAATCCCAAATGAACTTTACTTTTATCATTATAACAGTTTGGATCATTAAAATTAAATTTATAAAGATTTTCTGCTTTAGTTACTTTTGAATTAAAGTGCTGAAGGTAATCATTTACAAGTTTTAAGATATCTTCAGCAAAAAAGGGAATAAGTGGTTTATCACTTTGATAATATTCAAGGAAAGGCAATAATATTTTCGACAGAGAGAGAAAAAAAATTTAATTTTGTAAGAAATGTTTCATCTTTAGTTGCCTCCAAAATATTTGAGAAGGATTTCGATGAATTTTTTTTTTTTTTTTTAAACTTCCCCATTTTAACTTCTTTAATGTACAGTAGCAAGTCATCCCATATTTCAATGGCTCTTTCAACTGCTGGGACATTTTGCAACCATCGGTAAAAGCAGAACTTCACAGGTAGCTTTTTTAAGCCAGATATACTTAAAAAATCTTCACGTCTTGCAGGAGAATCTTTAAAAATCCAATATAAGGAGGATAAGAATGATGGAATGTCCCAGCCAGTGGATGACATCCTATGCTTGAAAGCATTGTTAAGAATGAGTAAACCACATGTCCCTAATGTCAAGCATTGAATGTTATATTCCTTTGTCAAGTCCTGTTGCAATAAATCATAAAATTTCCAGTTTACTGCAGGCCCATCCATCGATATTTGTAAGAGTTTTGAAAAGTCTAGTTTTTCAACACCTTCATAAAATTTGGATAAAATAATTTCACTTGTTGCATGCCCTATAAATGCAAAAGTAAGGTACTGAGTTCTGACCTTATTTTCGTGATGCCAGTACCTCACATAAATATCTAGTTGCTTTTTTTAATTTGTCAGATTAAGAGTCTCATCAAATAGTAATGCAAAAAACTCAGTATTTTTACAATGCTTTAGTAACAAAGTTTTAAAATAAGGGCCAAGACCAAAATAACAGATATCAGCACATTTCTTTTCACCACATGAAAACTATTTTGCAATGGAACTATACGGGAACATTTTAGTGAATAACGGCCCAATATCATCGCACGATTTAAAAGAATAGTGGCTTTCGATGCACTTAAAAGACCACAATATTTCTGCATCTCTAACTTCAGATTTGAAAAGAAAAGAATTGATTTTATTACTTTCTACACTTAATGATGTTGAATTAGCAGCTACATCTTTTCCTGAAGTAGATGGTTCTTCTAATTTGACAAAATTCATGATACTGTTAGAAGAAAGTCTGCAGTTCAGAAGGGAAAGATGTTTTGCAGCTAAAAGGGGCATTACATGCAAGGCATTAGTAAAATTAAGTATCGCATATATATGTATATAATGTGTATGTATATATATATATATATATATATATATATATATATAAGAAGAAATCTATATATATAATAAGAAATCCGAGATCCGGACATCCAATATCTGGAATGATCTAAAATCCGGATCTTAAAGCCACCATCAACCAATTTTTTAGGGCTTTTTTGGAGGGAAGGGGTATGCTTTACGCATGCGCATTAGATTTTTTCCCTCATCATAAAAAACATGTCGGAAATCCCGATTCTTAATCTCAGTTTGGCGCTAAATAAAATATCTCATTATTGAAGAAATAATTATTTTAGCATAAATTTGTGTGATTAGTAACTTGACTCCATAGCTGCGTATCTGCTTGGCATAATCTCACACCGAAACATTTGTTAATTTTACACCAACTAATATTTTATATCCTTGATGCCGAAATCGCGAATCATTATTTATTGTATTTTGCTTTCATCACCGGATGTTTATCAATGGATGACAACTTGAGTGATAACTCATGCAGCGACGCCAAATAACAGATTTAAGTTATTATACGATTACAGATTTAAGTTTAATGCGCTAAAATTTTGACAAGGGGAGATTTAACAGAAATTTCTTTCCTTATGCTAAAAATAGATTTTGTTAATGATACTCATAGGACAAACGATTATATTTAGCGCTATTTGAATTAAGAATAACTGATTTGTTAGACTAAAAGAGAAACACGCTAATGTGACAATCAAATTCGTAAAAACAACCTTGTATTTAGTAACAACTTGTATCTATATACTTACGCTAAATACAAGGTTGTTTTTACGATTTTAACTGATTTGTTATTCACATAAAGCCAGAACCTGCACTAGAGCTCGCATGGCCGCACCAGGCAGCAGAATTTAGGAAAGTTAAACAGAAGTTTTTCATTGCGATGGCAATGCCCAATCATCAATCAATTAACGGAGGGCAAAATCTGTAGTATGGTTCTAAATCCAGAAAATACAGCTACCGATAGTGAAGAAAGTAACAGAGAGGTTACTGAATGAGAAAAATTTTGATTGACAAGTTATTCGGAATCCTCGACACAGCAATTACAGGACTTGAAATATGGAACTTAGTAACTCAACAAGAAATTATATGTCTATAGTATTAGTCTAAAGTATCAGCAGAGAAAACAAATCAAACAACTCACATTGAAAGAAATGGTTAATAAAGTAAACATATAAATATTAAGCGCTTTTCTTTTGTAAATTTTGATACCCTTTAAATCATAAATGCTTCATTATTTCATAAATCAAGATTTCATATTTTCAATTTTATAATTTCTACGTGCCATCTTAGTAGATTTAAAATGATCTAATATCCGGAAAAATTTCAAATCTGGGATCGCCGAAGTCCCGACCTCGGACTTTGTACTGTATAAATAAATAAATAAATAAATATATATATATATATATATATATATATATATATATAATACAGAATGTATATTTTCAGTTAAACTTCTATCCGATAACTTTAGTAATTCATGAAAGTTAATTTTGCGTCTAGTTAATTCAGGAAAATTAGTTTCAATTAGTTGTTTTCAGCTTTAAAAATATGACACATTTTTTAATTAGTTTTTAATTAGTATCGCCATGAGCAAAAATAATGCATTACTATCAATAGCATGGGATTAAACCAAATACTTAATTGTCTATTGAAGCTTCAAAACGTATTTCCGAACTTCACTTTTTCTCGGCTAGCGTTACCGAATTTGCCCTTGGCGATCTAAAATCGAAATGGAGCCAACAGATTTCCCGCGAAATCGATAACAGACCCTCTGCAGAAATAAACTCATAATCCCGATATCCCATACATATAGTATGTGCAAAAGAGAATAAACTCCGTAGAAGGTAATAAAAAATTAATTTAGGGCTTAATTGAAACAAACACAGAAATTAAGCTAAGCAAAACCGTGTAAAAGCAAATTGAAATGATAAAACAAAACTTAATTTTCATGTGAATTTTCAGCGCTGACTCTCCCATTACAGAAATTTTTATTTGTTTCAGACAAAGACCACATTTAGCTTTATAAGGATTGTCATCCATCAATATCCAGTCTTTGTAGTCAGCTTGATGAAGCCACAGTTTATTGAAAATGCACTTTCCATGCATCTCGTTCCTATTGGCGTCGGAAGGGTTGTGGCCTTCCAGGTTGGGATTGCTCTAATTTTGGCAAATATTTTCAGAATCCCCCCCTTTTTTTTTCTCGGCACCTTCATCATCACTTTCGCCTCTTAACCCATTAGCCGCTGGTGTTGCGTTGACGCAACGGTTAAAATAAATGTGTATATAAATATAACTACCTAAGATATTTTAAACCAGCAGATGATTTTGTGTAGGGAACATTATGAAGATTATTTCTGTAAAAAAATATTTGCCTTCAACAATCATTTTGTTTATAATAATTAATCTCATACCTTAAGCAAAATTTTCGACCGGGTATTTTTGCTGAAAATATTTAACGAAAGAATCGCCGTCTTTATGAGTGATCTATTTTTAGTCAAGGTCACCGTTTATCAGAACATTACATCATGTTTATATTTGTGTTGGGAAGCAAAAGCAAACAGGTGTTGCGCTGACGCAACGTGAGCAGGAAACGGGTAGTCAATCTCCTTTTCCACTCATTCCTTTCGATGTTCTGGTTCATGTTCTGGTTGTTTAAAAATGCCTAGAACGAGGTATCTTACATTAGGAGAAGCCCTTCAAAGATTTTTTGATGAAGAAATAGATGATGATAATGTTAATAATGACCAGAATGAAACTGATATTGTTGTTCCCCCAGAAATTGCAGAAACTAGTCACGAAGAAGAAAGAATTGGCAATGTTTTATAAATAATGATATTTTACCAAATGATACTGCTGGGGAAGTTAAAATTCACGTGAGAAGTAAGTTTCAGCCTTCTAAAAGCAGTTATAGTCATACTAAAAAGTGTAAAAAGCAGAAGATTGAAATCTTGAAGTGGATAAAAAAGGAACTGTTAGTTATGTGTCAGGAAGAACATGAAGAAAGAGATAGAAGAGAAATTATAAAAGACAAAATACAAGGTAAAACTAGTGCACAGATTTTCGATTTGGTTTAGATATTTACTCTCTTCTCGCTGAACAGACAAATATATACGCTCAGCAAAAAAAGAAAGAAAGAAAAAAGAAAAAAATATTGCATCTGAAGCCTATATAAGAAGATTTATTGGAAAATTATTGCTTACAGAATATTATTCTTTACCTCAAGAAAAAATGTATTGGTCTTTTGATAAGGACATTTCTGTTCCTGTTGTACGAGAATCGATATCACGTTTGCAGTACAGGAATATGAAGCAGAATTTGCATTTGACAATAGTCAAATTGACAATACTGATAAATTATATGAGGTGAGACCATATCTAAACTTACTAAATATCACCACTTTTTACTACTGGAAATATACTCTTTTAGATTTCAGACGGGAGAATGCATTATTCCTTTTGAAAACTCCTATTGAGAGTGTAGAATTAGCCAGTAATAGAGCAGCAACAGGAAGACCTAGTAAATTCAGCATTCAAAAACCATTGCATGGAGATAGTAGACCTTTTATTGTAAAGTCCGTTGATAACAAAAGACTTTGTTGTAAAGACTGCCATAGCCAGACTGTTTATAGATGCAAAGTATGTAATGTAGCTTTACATCGTGATTATATTCAAGCTTTTCATGCTTGAATCTTTCAATTGAATAATCTGTATTTGTAAAAGAAATATAATGTATATTTAATATTAAATTAATTACAAGTAAAGTGATTTGTAGATTTATAAAATGTTATACAGCTAAAAAGTAATCCTGGGCTCCACTCAAAAGAAACATCACATGAGTACAATCCTACTCACTAAACATCCGTAGTCTTATTCCGCTGACGTTGCGCGAACGCAACACTCGCGTTTTCCACAGGTAAGAGCATTTTTTTATTTTCAATGTAAATTTATGTTATAAATGCTTAATTTAATATTTGTTATTATTTTCATGAGAAAAGAAACATTCCTTGTAGTTTTGGCGGTTAATGGGTTAAAGAACTTCTGGCTTCACGCTTTCGTCACAATCTGCCTAAATTTATGGATAACACCTGTTTCGAAAGATCGGGTGAATAGCCAATCAGACACCGATATTTTCGTTCGAGTAGCTAATTTTTTTTTTTTTTTTTAATCGTTTGCAACGCAAATCCGTCAACAGATTGGTTAAGAGCCGTGCAATTCTAATTCCATATTCACGAGAAATCGCAATTCACACATAGAATGGCAATCATTAGAAATGATAAGAAATGTCAAATGAGCAAAATTAAGGACCGTTTATTCATTTTGGCCAAAATTAAGGACTTTTAAGGACCGTACGAACCCTGTAACTGGAATAAGTCTCAGAGTCGCAGTCATTCAAAAAAAAAAAAAAAAAAAAAAAAAAAAACAGACTTAATACATAAGGTAAATATTGTTTTTTTCATTTTAAATTTGCCGATCGTTATCGACCTGAGAAATATTATTCGCCATGTGTTTGGCGAGAGAAGTCGGAAAACTCCATAGCACAACAGAATTAGCGGCTACTACTGTTGCTGGTATTAAAGACAGGTGCAAGTTTCATTTATTTGTGAAGGACTAAACCACAGGACAGTAGTTTCAGGTGCTGATGTTAATCTCATTCCTGTGACTAATCATAATACAAAAGTAGATTATTTTAAATTGTACGCAGCGAATGGAATGGAAATTCCTACTTATGGAATTAAAATTTTAAATTTAAATTTAGGACTTAGAAGAGAATTCCAATTTCTGTTTATGTTATCTAAAGTCGTTAAAGCTATTATAGGAGCTGATTTTCTAAATAAATCTAAACTTTTAGTTGACATTCATAATAAGCAATTAATTGATGAATGACTAATCTGTCTGTTCGAAGTAATGTAACAACACTGTTTTCGATCATGCTATTAGTACTCTAGATAAAAATTCTAAATATGCTAATTTATTACAACAATAGCCAGATTTAGCAAAAACAAATTTATCAGTATCGACATTTAAGCATGCTGTGGAACATTATATTACAACTGGAGGACAACCTGTTTATACCAGAGCTTAGACAACTGGATCCGAAGCGATTACAAAAAGCAAAACAGGAATTTCAATATATCTTAGAAAACGATATTGTTCATCCTTTTAAATCACAATGGGCTAATCCCCTTCATATGGTTCCAAAGAAAGATGGTTCCTTAAGACCATGCCGGGATTATCAATGTTTGAATGCACAAACAATACCAGATCGTTTATCCTATACCCAAATTAGAAGATTTCAACCACACTTTAAAAAATACTTGAATATTTCCTAAAATTAAATTTGCACACAGCATATTTTTGGATTCCTATTAATGAAAATGATAAGCCAAAAATTGATATTATAAAACCTTCTGGGTTATATGAATTTAATGTCATCAGTTTTGGGTTGTGTAACACACCTTCAACCTTTCAAAGATTTATTAATGAGGTATTTAGAGGACTAAATTTTGTTTTTCATATTTAGATGTTTTTATTTTGTCAAGAATGAAGAGAAGCATGAAAAGAATTTAAAATTAGTTTTTTATAGAGATTGCAAAAATATGGATTTAATATTTCTAAATTTGTTTTTGGAGTTAATGAATTGGAATTTTTAAGCTTTCTAATTACACTGGTGTGCAAAAATTAAGGACGAGACGGTTTTTTTCAATATAACTTTGTACAAAAGCTTTCCAAATCAACACATTTAATACCGTAAGATCCCAATACGTAAGGACATGAGTAATGTAAGCAACACTTACTAAAAGAGAAATCAGAGGGATAAAAAGAAGCTTTATTGAAAAAGTAGCATGGAGCGCAATGGGTGTCCAGCAAGAAACATCCGGTCTTTAATAGGGGATATGATGTCCCCTGACTGCTAGGCAGGTTTCACAGAGGCTGCCCATGCTGAGAATGAGGGTGTCAATGAGTTGTTGAGGCATTGCTGCCCATTCGTCTTGCAGAGCCAATCGAAGCTCCGGAATCGTTACTGGTGGTAAGGTACGAGATGCCAAGCATCTGCCTAGAAAATCCCATACATGCTCGATGGGATTGAGATCCGGAGATCGTGCCGGCCAATCCATATGTTCAATATCCTCACTCTCTAAGAGCTGTTCGGCAGCTACTGTGCGATGACATGGTGCATTGTCGTCCATGAAAAGGAACTGCGGACCCATTGCGCCTCTAAAAAGACGCACATATGGAAGAAGAATCTCGCTACAATAACGGGTCTTGTTGACTGAACCTGCGTCGAAGATGTGAAGGTCTGTACGACTACCAAGCATGATGCCTCCCCAAACGAGAACACCGCCACCTCCATACCTGTCCCTTTCAATGATGTTCGAGGGATGATTGCGGCTTCCCCGCTTTCTCCAGATGAGTATGCGATAAGAATCGCTACTCGGACTGAATCTGCTCTCATCTGTAAAGAGTATTCGTCCCCATTCATTGTCTCTCCAATTCCGGTGTTCCCGGCACCACAGAGAACGCCTTCTCCGATGGGCAGGCGGTAGAGGTACATACCGTACAGGGCGTCGTGCAAACAGACCACCACCGTGCAGTCTTCTGGCCACGGTAAATCGCGATATCGGTCGTCCAGTCGCCTGTGTCTAGGGATTTCTTCCGCTGTCTGCCGCCTGTTTCTTCTGGCCTGTAAGGCAATATACCGGTCATCTGCGGGTGTGGTTCCTCGTGGACGACCACTACTAAACTCCCGGATAGCTGTTCCTGTAGTTTGAAATTGTCTCCAAAGTCGTCAAACGATGCTGTGAGCAATTCCGAACTCTGCAGCCACGCTTGTCACACTGTGGCCTTCCACCAACTTCCCAATGATTCGACCTCTGGTAAAAGCATCCAGATGTCGTCTAACAGATTGATTATTCACCATTTCTCGCTGAGGCAGCAACTCGGTGTGATTTTAACTGCTATACGGCGTGCAATCGCTTTGCCAGAAATACTGATCTTACACCGACAACATGCTTTATAACTACTCAGACACTCCCCCATTTCGTCTACCTGCATATCTGCGCATGTGCTACCGTACATCACCTTACTTAATCTCCTGATTGGTTTTTCTGTCCGCTCTGCCTCTTCGTTCAGCTGATATGCTAATTTTTCGACTTCGTCCTTAATTTTTGCATACCAGTGTACACCTGAAGGATCAAAACCTCTTCCTGTCAAGGTTAAAGCTATTCCTAATATTAAATTGCCTGACACTGTTCATCAACTAAAAACCTTTCTGGGAGTGATCCATTTCTAACCTCCGGTTTTTGAAAAACGTCGCTAGTACTCAAGCTGTTTTAGACAAATACTTAAAAGGTGCAAAGAAAAGAGATAATCAGAAAATAATGTGGACATATGAGGCCATTGAGAAATTTGAAAAATGTAAACAGGCTATAGCAAATCTTGCTCTTATCTCTCACCCCAACCCAGACTTACCTTTTTCGTTGTGCACAGATGCTTCGGATTCAACAGTTGGTCCAGTTTTACAACAATTTGAAAATGGTAGTTGAAAACCAATCAGATTTTTTTCCAAGAAACTTAACATTACATAGCAAAGCTATAGTACATATAATCGTGAACTTCTCACAATTTATCTTTCATTAAATATTTCAAACATTTGTTAGAAGGATGAAAATTCACAGTCTATACTGACCACAAGCTCTTAATCTATACATTTTCCCCAAAACCAGACAAGGCATCTCTACGACAGATTAAGCAACTCCAATACATTTCAGAATTTAAAACAGATATTAGGTACATTACAGGAGAAAAAAACATAGTAGCGGATATATTATCCAGGAAATCACCTTGTAGAGACATTAGGATTTTTGGAAGCCAGAGAGATGAAAAATTAGTAACCGCCTTCGCTGGGAATCGAACTACGGACCTCTTGAATACCGGCCCAGATTACAAAACCAGTACACCACGAAGGCACGCTAGGAAAGTCGGAGAAATACCTTATGTACTCCCCTTTTTAAAGGGCAAATGGGGTTTTCAAGGGACCCAATCGCCAAATCCTGGGTGTGGAGAAAACTCATCTAACACCCTTTTAGTTTGGGCGGCACTATAGAGACATGAGGATTTTTGGAAAATGGAGAAATGAAAAATTAGCAACCGCCTTCACCGGGAATCAAACCCCGGACCTCTGGAATACTGGCCAAGCGTGCAGAACCACTACACCACGAAGGCACGCTAAGAAATTGGGAGAAATACCTTATGGCCTTAATTAATTATGATGAAATTGCTGAAGAAGAAGAGCAAGATGATGAATTTAAGACATTCCAGAAATCTACAAATTTGATTTTTAAACAGTTTTCCTTTCTGTCTGGAAAAAAAATTATGGTGTGATACTACAACATAGCATGTTAGACCTTATATAGCCAAGAGTTAACATATGAAAATATTTCATCAATTTCACAGATTATCCCATTTTGGAATCAAATCAACAATAAAATTAATCTCTACAGAATTTATTTGGTCAAATATCAAAAAAGATGTTCAACATTAGGCAAAATCTTGTACTGCATGTCAAAAATCTAAAATATCCTGGCATATGAAATCAATAATTGGCAATAATCAATAATCAAAAGCCATCAAAAAGATTTCGAGAAGTACACATTTATCTTGTTGGTTCATTACCACCATCAAATGGTAACACCTACTGTTTAACCTACTACATCAAATGGTAACCCTCTCAGCATTACGACCGGAAAATTCCGTACAGAAGGTTGTCTTCCACATTCATTACACATGAAAATTTCTGCTAGCTTTTAATGTATCGGATTTCAGTTTGGATGTATATTGGAAGAAAAGGAATCAAGGTACAAAATGAAAGTCCATTTTTTTAAATTAAAATCAAGAAAATAACACTTATTCGCGACATTTTGAGGAACTTTGAAATTTCAGGGCTAAACCCGTAACGCTCAGAGGGTTAAAATGTATAGATAAATATACAAATTGGATGGACGCTATTCCACTTAAAAATATCTTGGCAGAAAGTGTAGCGAAAGTTTTCTATAGCAACTGGTTAGCAAGATTTGGAATACCTTTGCATCTAACAACTGATCAAGGAACTCAATTTCCATCTGAACTATTTCAAACCCTGTCAAGAATCTATTCACACACTATAGCTTATCACCCGCAGTGAAACAACAAGGTAGAACAGCTCCACAGATCAATTAAAGCTGCTTTAAAAGCCCATAATAATAAAATTTGAAGTGAAACATTACCTACAGTTCTTTTAGGTCTATGAATGGCAATCCACTATGATACTAACTATACAATAGCGGAAATGGTATATGGAGAAAATATTAAACTTCCTGCAGAATTCTTTGAAAAGAAAATAAGCCACTTATCACCTGAAACTTTCATACATAAATTACAAGAGTATATGGAATTAATTCATACATTTCCTACGTAAATTACAAGAGTATATGGAATTAATTCATACATTTCCTACGTAAATTACAAGAGTATATGGAATTAATTCAGCTGAAAAAAATACAAGAGAAAGGTACTCCTAAATTATTTGTACATAAAGATTTAGAATCAGCTTCTCACATTTTTCTTCAGACTGACAGAGTTTCGAAGCAACTTGAACCCCCATATCAAGGCACATATTTGGTTATCAATTGTTCATCAAAATATTTTACTCTCATGATAAAGTAATGTATGAATAGACAGATTGAACCCCGCATATAACTATACCACAACAAATCCCTGAACAAGAGAAACCTAAGACTCCAAAATGTGTAAACAATAAGCCTACACCAATTGCAATTCAAACCAAAATAACTGTGGCTCAACCTAAAATCAAATCAGCTTTAAGACAATCCCGAACTAATAGAATTCTTAAGACACTGTTGTGATTCAAAAACTGATATTTTATTTACACATTAATTTTATTATTTCGATGATAAGCACCATTACTTCTTAAAATTTTTCTAACATAATATTTGCTACTCGAAGGGAAGTGAATGTAACGGCATAAAATGTAAATAATTAGTTTGAAAATAACTCGCAAATATTTCAATAATTATAAATTTTACTTTGCATATTATTGTATTATCAATTTTTGGCAACAGCCTTAATCTTTGGAATCCAATATGTTTTTTAAAATGAAGATGAGTTTTCGACTACTTCCGAGTTTGTGAATAAAATTATACGCTGGTGTGCAAAAATTAAGGACGAAGTCGAAAAATTAGCATATCAGCTGAACGAAGAGGCAGAGCGGACAGAAAGACCAATCAGGAGATTAAGTAAGGTGATGTACGGTAGCACATGCGCAGATATGCAGGTAGACGTAATGGGGGAGTGTCTGAGTAGTATAAAGCATGTTGTCGGCGTAAGACCAGTATTTCTGGGAAAGAGATTGAATGCCGTATAGCAGTTAAAATCACACCGAGTTGCTGCCTCAGCGAGAAATGGCGAATAATCAATCTGTTAGACGACATCTGGATGCTTTTACCCGAGGTCGAATCATTGGGAAGTTGGAGGAAGGCCGCAGTGTGACAAGTGTGGCTGCAGAGTTCGAAATTGCTCACAGCATCGTTTCACGACTTTGGAGACAATTTCAAACTACAGGAACAGCTTTCTGGGGGTTTAGTAGTGGTCGTCCACGAGGAACCACACCCGCAAGATGACCGGTATATTGGCTTACAGGCCAGAAGAAACAGAGGCGGCAGACAGCGGGAGAAATCGCTAGACACACAACACAGGCGACTGGACGACCGATATCGTGTTTTACTGTGGCCAGAAGACTGCACGGTGGTGGTCTGTTTGCACGACGCCCTGTACGGTATGTACCTCTACCGCCTGCCCATCGGAGAAGGCGTTCTCTGTGGTGCCGGGAACACCGGAATTGGAGAGACAATGAATGGGGACGAATACTCTTTACAGATGAGAGCAGATTCAGTCCGAGTAGCGATTCTTATCGCATACTCATCTGGAGAAAGCAGGGAAGCCGCAATCATCCCTCGAACATCATTGAAAGGGACAGGTATGGAGGTGGCGGTGTTCTCGTTTGGGGAGGCATCATGCTTGGTAGTCGTACAGACCTTCACATCTTCGACGCAGGTTCAGTCAACGGGACCCGTTATTGTAGCGAGATTCTTCTTCCATATGTGCGTCTTTTTAGAGGCGCAATGGGTCCGCAGTTCCTTTTCATGGACGACAATGCACCATGTCATCGCACAGTAGCTGCCGAACAGCTCTTAGAGAGTGAGGATATTGAACATATGGATTGGCCGGCACGATCTCCGGATCTCAATCCCATCGAGCATGTATGGGATTTTCTAGGCAGATGCTTGGCAGCTTGTACCTAACCACCAGTAACAATTCTGGAGCTTCGATTGGCGCTGCAAGACGAATGGGCAGCAATGCCTCAACAACTCATTGACACCCTCATTCTCAGCATGGGCAGCCTCTGTGAAACCTGCCTAGCAGTCAGGGGACATCATATCCCCTATTAAAGACCGGATGTTTCTTGCTGGACACCCATTGCGCTCCATGCTACTTTTTCAATAAAGCTTCTTTTTATCCCTCTGATTTCTCTTTTAGTAAGTGTTGCTTACATTACTCATGTCCTTACGTATTGGGATCTTACGGTATTAAATGTGTTGATTTGGAAAGCTTTTGTTCAAAGTTATATTGAAAAAACCGTCTCGTCCTTAATTTTTGCACACCAGTGTATTTGGTGTTGATATGGTAATCATTGTACATTTTGTAGTTCTAACATTTTTGGAATATTAAGATTTTGTCTGCATCTCAATATGTTGTATCAACTGAGGATTCATAACAGATACTTATAAGGGCATAAAGTTAAATAAATCCTCATTGACTATGGTGGAGAGTTTGGCAATCAAGCAGTTCGAAAGATTTTGAGCAAGCATGGAATCTCCCAGAGGCTCACAACTTCATATACACCAGAGCAAAACAACAATGCTGAACGAGAGCACAAGCAGTTCTCGAAATGGTGAGACCTCTCAAATATTTGAATGAAGAAGTTGGCTTTTCAGTTTCCCTATAGGCAGAGTTTGTCAGCACATCAGTTTACATACTGAATAGGACAGGCAAGTTTTCATTTCCTAATTCAAGTCATTATGAATTATGGATGAGAAAAAAAATGAGAGTAAAACAAATGCGCATCAGTGGATCAGCCTGCTATGCTCAGGTCCAGTTCAGGCAAGGAGAAAGATGGACAAAACAACAACTAAAGGCTATCTTCTTAGGCCTGATGGAGATAAAAAGTACCGCAATTACATCAAGGAAACCAGCACAATAATCTGTTCCCAAGATATCATATTAAAAGAAAAACCTTCCATGATAGGAAATATTAAAGAATTGCCCTTCCAAGAAGTTTTCTAAGGAAACCTATCTCAAGATGATGTTGAAAATAAAGTAAGAGCAGATGAAGGCCTCCAAACAGGAAGAAGAGGAAGTGTATGATATACCACAAAAGGAGACTCAACCCAGAAAACAAATTTCAGTAGACAAATAATTATATCATGAAAAATTCAGAGATTTATGAACAAAATCCTCCAGTAATAAATGGAATTACGAGTGGAATGCAGTGGAGCTGGCAATTCAAGGAACAGGAATGTGAAGACTCAATATCCACGAAAGTTTTTCAGAATGAACCTGAAACTTTGAAAGAGGCATTAACTAGTCCAGATGCAGAAAAATTGAAGTCAGCCATGGAAGGAGAGATGGAAAATTTAAAAGAAAATGAAAGTTATGAAATGCAAGTGGGTTTTACAGAGAAAACTAAATAAAAATGGACAGGTGGAAAGATATGAAGCTTGTTTAGTTGCTCTTGGTTACATCTAAATCGAAGGAATTGACTACAAGGAGATGTTTTCTCCAATAATAAAAACAACTTTCTCAACTGAGCAAGACTGGCAGGTTCATCAATTTTATATTACTGCAGCATATTTAAATAGAAAATTAACTGAGACAATTTTCATGGAACAGCCACCAATGATACTGCACGAGAAACCACATGAAGGTGCTTGTTTATAAGAAGTTTTTATGCACTTTATCTATCTGTGAGAGAGTGGAACATCTGCCTCGATAAATTTCTCAAGTCAGGTAAGCTAACAAGATCCAGAGCAATCCCTTGCAGTTACTTCAATAAGGAAAAGGAGTTAATGGTAGGTATGTAGGAGTATGACCTCCTTGCAATGTCCAGCAAAATTTTCATATTCAGGAATTTAAGGAAATATTGCAGCCACATTTAAAATCAAGAATTTGGGAGAAATAAATCACGTTCTTTCAATTAGGATAAGCAGAAGAGAAGACGGCTCTGTGACTCTCAACCAAAGTGTCTATGCTAGTGAGCTCTTGGAAGGTATAGGTATGCTAGATGCTAAAGGAGCATCAACACCATCAGACCCAGGTATGAAATATACAACAGCCACTAAGGATAAGATTTTAAATGTTGAAGGCACGTTAAAATATAGGCAGGCTGTTGAAGGACTTTTCTACCTGGCAGGAGAAACAAGGCTTGGTTTAGCCTTTGTTACCACTTACATGAGGCAGTTCAATTAACTGCCCAAGCAAGGAATACTGGGCTGGCATACAACACATTACCTAAAAGAGACCAAGAATTAAAACTGACTTTCCAAAAGAATGGAGAGGATTTAGAAGTGTTCTGTGATTCCGTCTGAGCTGGTTATAGACAATCATTCAGAGGCTATGTTATATTGCTAGCAGGTGGAGCTGTATTGTAGAGCAGTAAGAAGCAACAGCCTTGTCAACAGCTCAAGCTGAGTACTTCTCGATGTGCCATGGAGCCAAGGAAGTACTGTGGTTCAAAAACTTTTTGTATTTTTGCAAGAAACTACTTTCTTATTTCTTACAAGAAATTGTGGGAGAACATTTTTTTGAACTTTCCACAAAACTTATTTGTTGATAATTGTGGTGCCATTTCTTTAGCTAAAATCCATGTTACTTCAGAGTATAACAAACATACTGACCTCAGGCACCTTTTCTTAAGAGAGAAGTTTAAGAGAAAATGAATATCTATGCACCTTCCGTTTCTGATGCAGCAGACATACTACTAAGAGTGTGAAAAAGAAAGCCTTTTTCAACCAAAGGTTCGGTGTAGAACTGAGGGAAATTTAATCAAAGGGAAGTGTTGTAAATAATTTTTAATTTACGATTACATTTATCATTGTATTTTGCAACCTGTGTGGCAACACAGATTTTACTTTTCTATTTCTGGCAACGTTTTTAGTAGTTGTTACTATGTTTACCTTAGCATGCTTACTATGCATATTTTACCCTGTTCATAATAATTTTTGTGCTTAATATATGTTAATTCAGATGATTCCCTGCTTACTTATTTGTCTCCATTCGTAACATTAACAACAAATCATTTACATCACATTTTAAGTAATAAAGGCATTCTTCTCATCTCTATTATGATGTAATGGCCAATACCTTCATCTAGTAATTCAAATTTGACTTTGAATTTGAATATGAATTGAATTTGAATAATTTCTTCATTAGCAGAGTGCTATTGCTTAACATTTGTTTATGATGTACATTAACTGCCTTGTAATGAACAGAATAATATGTTTATGGAAATAGCTTGCTATTGCTATTTCCACTATAAGAATATTCTACACTTCCGAAGATAATCTTTTTAAAATAAGGATTAAAATCTTAGTAAATTTGTTTTATAAGCTCCTAATTTTGAATTTATTTAACAGCTCATAATTCTCATACTCACAGTTCTCCTCATACTTAAATTAAGCAATTTACTTACATGAATGTGTTCGGGTAATTAAAATTGTAATTGGAGCAAGTAACATAATAGACAAGTTTAGGCTTTAGTGTCAATAAAAATTTTAAAAATAAGCCGAAGTAACTCTTCTACACCCAGTTCTCTATATATCTTTCAGTCTGTGTAAGGTCTATGTGCTACCACACACAATATTATGCAGGTTTTTTTAATATGCTATTGATTATTTTTAACAATGCTTTAAAAACAATAACACTAATGTAAATTAAACTAATAAAATCTTACAGACAATAATAATAACTATAATAAACTGCATACTTACTACAAGCTTAAATTAATCTGCAATTCAGCCCATATATTTCCTGTCATTCACAAAGATTTAAACTAAAAAATTACTAAGGTATTTAAAAGTGCAAAGGTGAAAAAGAAACTTACACTTTGTATGAATATAAATGCACTAATATGCATGAATACATTTACAGCAATATTTAAACCTAAAATGGCTATTAATACTGTATTTCACAAACATAACATATACACAATCATGATATGATATGAGGGACGCAGCCCGACCCTTCTGGCAGACTTTACACCGCCCTATGGCCTTTTTGCAGGCTGCACATATACACAATAATACCACATATGTCATTAAATATTCTTACTTCTTTTAAAATTAAATTTGGCAGTCAGATTTATCTTCACAATATCCAGATAATTTAGCATTACTTTTTAAAATGCAATTTATAATGAATTATAATCTCTTGAAATTTTACACCTTAAATATCTAGTAAGAAGGATTGATAACATACATGCAGTGAAAAAGTACCCAATTTATGTTACGTCTGCAGATAAAATGTAAATCTGTTCTCTGAAAGACTGAAATAAATATTAACAATTTGCTTTAACAAACTACACGTTGTATAATTTTTCATTACATTCACACCGTTTCTTCTTCATGAAATAATTTGTGATTATAAACATAGCCTTTCCTTTTTATGAATAAAGATATCGGAATAAATTGTACAAATTCCTGCACATAGCTGCCTTACCTAGAAAACAAGGTAATATCCAGCACTTTAAAAAGCACACTAAAACTGAAGAAAAGTTCTACAACCACTGATGAAATGTTCTATGAGTTGGCTCAAGAATTGATCAATTCCAGATGAATAAAAATGAATACATATTTATAACATTTAAATATATATAATTAAAAAAAATAGCTCCAGTATTATAATCAATAGCTGCAAACATTGACATCTAATATAAAAATGGTAGTTCTGTAATTTTTTCCCTCTACTTTTGTCTTTAATTGTATCAAAATGTTAATGAGTTTTTCTTAATTGAAACTGTTTATAGGACACGACAGCTTTTGATTAACACCTATTTAGCAGTCCCAGATCAGTAACTCTTAAAAATACTTTCAGGGAAAAAATTATTGAAGTTTTTAAATTAGTAATGGTATTTCCTGTTATTAAGTCACAATGTTCCACAATACTGAGTTACTTTTATAGATAAATATGTGATTACAGATAAGTATGTGACATTTTCAAAGTAACTTAACCTTCTGAGTGGCACAGCACTTTGGATCTGCTCATGAAGACATGTACTCAACTTACTTCTATTAGCCAAATTTCTATACTTACTTATTTCAGTCTCTGTTTTCATAAATTTTCATTCATGAAGATGATATTTACATTAATAAAGAAAGTAAGAAGTCAAAATGTTTAAAATTATAATCTAATACAGTACAAAGTCCGTAGTCTGGACGTCCATTATCCGGAATGATCTATAATCCGGACCTCAAAACTACAAACATTTTTTGTATGCTTTACGCATGTGCATAATGCGTTTATGCATGCGCGTTTAATGTATAATGAATGTTATAAGCTAGGCTAAAATTATCTTTACTGATACTAAGGCATTTCAGTTAATGTTGCAGTTTGCGCTGTTCCTTAATCTTCTAATTGAATCCTGCTTATTATTTTTTGCAGACTGTTAGAGCAATTTTATAAAAATTAAGGTTGAACTTTTGATTATGTCAAAAAAAGTTTCCGATTCTGGAGCTGCCAAAGGATCTACAAAGCGAAAGCATGTTACGATGTCCATCAAACAAAAAGTGGAATTTCTGCAAAAAATGAATAACAGCATATCCTTCTCAAAATTATGCGAGAAGTATGACATTGGAAAGTCAACTATATGTGACATAAGCAAAAAGAAAAAGAAACTTTTTGAATTTTTCATGGATTCCGACACCCCCACTTGCAATGAATAACAGAAAAAGGGTTCGTTATGCTAAAAGTGACGATCATGACAAAGTGATGATTGAATGGGTCAGACAGCATCCCAGCCAGGGTGTGCATTGACAGGTTGAATGCTAATGGCTCAAGCCAAAATATTTCATGAAGAAATGAACTTAAACACTGAGTGCACATATTCGACAGGTTGGTTAACCAAATTTTAAAATCGCCACGGTATAAGACAATTAAAAATTTTAGGAGAAAAAGCTTCAGCTGATACTGAACAGTTTGCAGATGAATTCATTAAACTCATTACTATTCAACAATTATCTCCAGAACAAATTTATAACGCTGATGAAACTGGTCTTTTCTGGCAATATGTACTGCAAAATACCTTTGGCCACCTCTACAGAAAAGGCTCACACTGGTGTCAAAGATTCCAAAGCAAGACTATCAATTTTAGAGTGCGCAAATGCTGCAGGAATGCACAAGTGCAAACTTTTCGTAATCAGAAAACATGCACGACTTCGAGCATTTAAAGGAGTAACAATTTTCCTCGTTACATATCGTGCAAATAAAAGAGCACGAATGACACAAGTATTGATGAAGGATTTGTTTGAAAATCATTTTATACCTGAGGTCCGGATTACGGACTTTGTACTGTATATATCAAGTGACAAAAAAAAACTCTTACGGTCAGATAAAGGCAGTCATGCCACTCAAGGGATTAAAAGCGTCCTCAGAATATTTCCCTTCTGCGAGGAGAAAACATTATTTTTGGAATTTGAATACTTTTATGATGCTATACTTTACATGGAAGTTCATGTCCTTTTTAACAGCAGAAACGACAGTCTTCCTTCTCTGACAAGCATATGGTACTTTAAGAAATTGAAATGGCACACTCATATGTCAAGATAAATAGAAATTAGCAAATTAAATTGTGCCATCTTACATGCTTTCTTAATCTGTTCATACAGAGAGATATAGAGATGACATGAAGGTTTTTAAATAAAGCTAATAATTGTGCTATGACTGTTCTTACGTAGTCTATGACTGAAGACACTTTACAAAAATTAATGAGATTTGACAACACAAAAGGCAAGAGAGATTTGGCTCGAACTTTGCAAAATATTTGAAGATTCGTCAGATAACCAAATTAACAACATATGTTTACAGTTCTTCAAATTCAGTTGGCCAAATGATAATATGGCAGTTCATTTATCAAAACTGAAAAATTTATGGAATGAACTGACAAGTGGACTTGAAAATAAGGAAAAAAACAAGACTCCCAGAAATGCTGTTAATTTTTAAAATATTGGATACTCTTCCTCCCAGTTATCGTACTTTCAAATAGAGTTGGTTACTTCTTAGTGATGAGACGTGAACACTAGACAAATTAAATACACAACTGTGCACCCAAGAAAGAGAATTAATGAAAGATTCTAATTTTGTAGAAACGTTAAATAAGGAAGCATTGATAGCAAATTTGAAATATAAACAGAAATCAGCCCCTAAAAAGAAAAATAATGGCAAGTGTAATTACTGCCATATTATTATTAATAGAGGACACTGGGTCAGAACTTAAAAGAAGTGGATAGCTGATGGAAAACCACCAAAACCTAGTCCACATACAGGGCCAAACGAAGGAGGTAAGAATAATGTTGCTGCAGATATGACACTCCTAGCTGTAGATGAGGCAACTTTTTTTTCTGCTGAAACAAATTCTGATAACTGGTTTATTGACAATGGGCTTCAAAACACATTACCAACAATAGTCACTGCTTTACAGACTTTAAAAAATTTGAGCCTCCCCATAGCATCACTGTAGCAAATGGAAAGTCATTACCAACTATTGGTAAAGGAACTATTCAGATATTGACCATTGTAAATGAGATGAGTCTAGCATGTTCGAGAAATAAGTAAAAAAAAAAAAAATTCTGTATTAGCAACTCAAAATAGAAAACAGGACAGTATGTTTGAATCAACACTTAAGGACTGGTATTTAAAAGTACATGGTTGAAATAGTTCTCCATGATATAAGAAATGCTTCTAGCAGTCTCTTCAAAACAATGGTGAAGTCTTTAGTTCCTGAAACTCACACTGACATAAATGTAACCGAGAATAATGAATTAACTCTTTAACTTTATCAAGAACAATGGGGTCATCGAGATAAAAAGCATGCATAGGCCATTCTTGAGAAAGAGATGAATATTAAGGTTACGTCTGATATGAAATTATGTGAAGTCTGTGTATATGGAAAAGGCCACCATTGAAAGACTGTAAACAGAAAAAAGGTTACAAAAGCTGGAGAAATGTTCTGAACTGACATTTATCAGCTCTTTGATTAATTATTTAAGAAATATTGATACTCCACAATCTTCAAAGATGCCTACACCAAATGTTGATAGTCTTTTTTCTTAAACCAAAAATCAGAAGTAAAATAGGTGCCACAAAATTTCATAGCTCATGCTAAGAAGTTAGAGCATAAAGTTAAAGAAATTCTCAGTGACAATGGTGGAGAGTCTGAAAGATCTTGAACAAGCACAGAATCTTGAAGAGGCTCACAGCTCCATATACACCACAGCAAAATGGCAGTGCTAAACAAGAGAACAAAATAGTTCTCGAAATGGCCAGAGCTCTCAAATATTCGAATTAAGTGGACCTTCCCGCTTTCCTATGGGCAGCTCCATATACACCACAGAAAAATGGCAGTGCTAAACAAGAAATGTTCTGGACTGACATTTATCGGCTATTTGATGAATCATTTAAGAAATAATAATAAATAATAAATGGCCAGAGCTCTCAAATATTCGAATTAAGTGGACCTTCCCGCTTTCCTATGGGCAGAGTTCGTTAGCACTTCAGTTAATATAACGAACAGGTTGGCAGGTCTTCAGTTTCTAAATCCTTATGAATTATAGATGGAAAATAAGCCTTGAATAAATCATACATGCATCATCGGATCAGCCAGTTATGGTCATGTTCGAATTCAGAAAAAGGGATAAATGGACAAATGGCAACTAAAGGCTATCTTCTTGAGTATGATGAAGATAAAAGGTACCGCATTTACATCACAGAAACCAGCACAGTAATCTGTTCCCAAGATGTCATACTTGAAGAGAAATCTTCCATGATAGGGAATATTATAACATTGCCCTTCCAGAAAGTTTCTTAAAAAAACCTATCTCAAGATGATGTTAAAAATAAAGCAAGAGCGGATGAAGGCCTCCAAACAGGAAGAAGAGGAATCGTATGATATACCAGAAAAGTTCAACCCAGAAAACAAATTTCAGCGATCATGGAAAATTCAGAGATTTATGAACAAAATCCTCCAGCAATAAATGGAATTACACTTGAAATGCAGTGGAGCTGGCAGTTCAAGGAACAGGAATGTGAAGACTCGATACCTAAGAAAGTTTTCCAGAATGAATCTGAAACTTTGGAACAGGCATTAACTAGTCCAGATTCAAAAAATAAAAGGTTAGCCATGGAAGAAGAGTTGGAGAATTTAAAAGAAAATGAAATTTGGGACATAGTGCCTAGGCCAAAAGAGAGGAAAGTTGTGAAATGCGACTGGGTCTTCAAGAGAAAAATTAATAAAGATTGACAGGTCGAAAGACATAAAGCTCCTTTAGTTGCTTGTGGCCACACCCAAGTCGAAAGAATTGTGTCAAGTTGAATATCTATCTAATATTATCTTTGTTTGATGTCATTTAATAAATTACAAATGGTAACTGTTGAGGTTTTTTACATTTAAGTTTTGAGCTTGTTCTTTTTTATCAGAAAATGAATGGCTTTGAGTTGCTTTTCATTATGTATTTGAGAATTAACCCTCTGAGCATTAAGACCGGCTTTATCCGGTCATCAGAAGTTTTGCAACTTGGCATATGTTAGCTCATAATTTAAGATATTTTGCTTTCTTACTTTCTTTGATAACCATAAATATCTTCTTAACCCTTTGTGGTGCACTAACTTTAAAGTCGGTACAGTCAAAAGTCGTTAATCCGGACTCGTCCGGTCTTCGGCGATTCCGGATTATCGATTTTTCCGTATTATAGATCATCAGTTTAAATCTGGTAAGATGGCATGCAGAAATTACAAAATTAAAAATATGAAATCATAATTAATGAAATAAAGAACAATTATGATCTAAAGGGTATCAAAATTTACAAAAAGAAAAAGCTTAATATTTATTTGTTTACTTTATTAAACATTTCTTTCACTGTAAGTTGTTTAAGTTGCTTCGTTTCATGTGATAATACTTTCTCTTTAATTCTATTAAACAGATATAATTTCTTGTTTAGTTACAAAGTTCCGCTGTTCAAGTCCTATAATTGCTGAGTCGAGAATACCGACTAATTTGTCAATCAAAATTTTTTTGTTTTCAATAACCTCTGCGTCACTTTCTTCACTATTGGAAGCGAATTATAATGACGAGGAACTTGATTTAAATCATATCAAAGACGGAGTACATTGAGATGAAATACTACATTTAGTAAGAAATTATAAGCCAAATAAAATAAAAACATCTGCCCTGAAGACAAGGATAGTGCTGACAGATCAACTTCCAATTCATTGCGCGCCGCGCCGTTTCCCTCCCACCGCAGAGCAGCGTGAAATTGATAAACATATTTCGGAATGATTAGATAATCAAAGGATATGCCTTTATCCATTTTTTGCAGCAATTCCACTTTTTGTTTAATGGACTTCGAAACATAATTTCGCTTTCTAGATCCTTTACATATTAGTAAATATATATCGGAAATTCTATGACATAATCGAAAGTTCAAGCTTACTTTTATAAAATTGCTCTAACAGTCTGCAAAAAATAATAAGCCTGATCTAATTCGAAGATTAAGGAACAACGCATTCTGCAACATTAACTGAATTAGATAATTTTAGCTTAGCTTATACCGTCCGTTATACATTAAACGTGCATGCGTAAACGTATTATGCGTTATATTATCATTCCGGATATTAGATTATAGATCATTCCGGATTATGGGTGTCCAAATTAACGACTTTTGACTGTATTTCAACAAGAAAAGTATGCAGTCTATCTAGGCCTAAAGGAGTATACAGATAAAATTTTGTTAAAATTTCACTTACCGTTTCAACACTGTGGATGTTCCATGAGGTGGAACACTGTGCCACCACAGCTCTTAAAAGTGCGACTAAGTGAGCATTGCAGCGAAATACAGAAAGGAGTAGAAGCTTTTGTATAGTAATGAAAAAACACTGTATTATAACTGTATACATGGTTTTCTGGATATACATAACTTTCTTGAATATATATGGATAAATGAGATAAATATATGTATATACACAAGTCCTATATATAAAAATATTTACAAATTTTTCGATTTCATAGCATCATGAAATTTTCATAGCATGTCACATCTTTTTGATAGAAGCATAAACCAACTTTGCAGGTTTTGAACAAAAAAACTTGTTTTGTGCGGCTTCTGTTGAGTGCAACAATATGTTTAGAATTCCAAGTAAAAAGAAAGAACAAAGAGAAAAAGAATTCCTGCCATTTATGGAAAATTAATAATAAAAAATTAACTGCAATTAATATTAACAATAAAGAAGAATAAGCTATAAGATATATACACAAAAAATATCTACACAATTATTGTAAATAAACGGGAATGAGACTAAAAAGCAATAGCAAAATAATTTGCGCAGCTTCCCTAAGTAAAGATGACTCAAGCTACTGATAACAATTCCCGCCTGAAAACTACTCACAAAAATTTCAAGATGCCCATATTAGGACTTTCATAGCACAAACCAGACCTCACCCCTCAAGACTGCTTTGTTTGAACTCATTCCCCCAAAACAACATAAATAGAAAACATACAACAGATGTTTTCTCCTAAGACAGATGTTCTGATGCCTAATAGCATGAGAACGCTAAAGGCGCAGTGTTCCCGCTAATGGAACACCCCGTTTTATTCAATGATTCTGCGCATACTTTTTGTATGAAAAATATAAAAAAAATATATAACAAATAATATAGAGTACAACTATCAAAATTATACGGAATTTGTGTTTCAAATAATTTTTTTTTTTTTTGCATCACAAAAAAATATAGAAAATTACTAGAAAATAAGTGGATTTTAAAAACGCATCATAAATGAAAATTCTGTTTCTCCTTGTGATATGCTACCATCCCCTATTAAAAAAGAAAAGTTTGAAGTATATTATAAAGGCATTTTTATCCATTTATGGTTGAATTTAACGGTTTCAGAAGCGATTCAATTTGGGTGTTCCATGTAGTGGAACACTGAGCAACAAAGGGTTAATGAATATAAGTTTATGAAAATACAGACTAAAATAAGTAATTATACAAACTCAATTAATATTGTATAATTGAATTTGTATAATTAATTATTTAAATACTGGTCTTCCTCAAGGATCTAAAATCCTGTGCCGCTCAGAGGGTTAATGAGTACTATCTTACGCCATTTATATTTTGAATGTTGTTTGAGATGTCAAAACTAGAGTTGTCTCTTGTTGCAGTTGTAAATAAAACGGTAATAAACTGTTTGTGTAGTCAAAAGATGTTTCATTGAATAAGTAATTACACTCATTTTCATCACTATTCTTCTGATAGTCGAAGGCAAAATGGAATAAATTGACTACAAGGAGATGTTTTCTCCTGTAATAAAAACCAAAGTCAATTTGAACTTTATTACCAGTCTCAGTTGACCAAGACTGGCAAGTTTATCAGTTGGATATTACTGCAGCCTACTTAAATGGAAAATTAAGAGAGACAACATTCATGGAACAGTTACCAGTGAATCTTCTCAAGAAACCACATGGAGAAGTTTGCTTGTTAAAAGAAGTCTTTCTGGACTTCATCAGTCTGGGAGAGAGTGAAACATCTGCCTGGATAAATTTCTGAAGTCGGTTAATCTAACAAGATCCAGAGTAGACCCTTGTATCTACTTCAATAAGGAAAAGGAGTTAATATCACAGGTGTGCATGTAGATGATCTTCACTGTAATGTCCGGAAAGTTTCTATCATTCAGGAATTTAGGACAATATTGCAGCCACATTTAAGGGACTTAAGAGAAATACATCACCTTCTTTCAATTAGGTTAAGCAGAAGGGAAGATGGCTCAATGGCTCTCGATCAAAATCTCTATGCTAGTGAACTCTTGGCAACAATCAATATGGTGGATGCTAAAGCAGCATCAACACCATTAGATACAGGTATGAAATATACACCAGCCATTAAGGATAACATATTGGACGCTGAAGGAGCACTAAAATAGAGGCAGGATGTTTGAGGACTTTTGTATCTGGCAGGAGGAAATGGCCTGATTTAGACTTTGCTACCACATACATGAGCCAGTTCAATAATTGTCCAAGCAAGGAGCACTTTTAACTGGTTTGGAACCTGTTCATGATTCTAAGAGAAAAGGGATCCTAATATCGCGTCACGATCAAACTCCATGAGAGGCAAGTTTCCCTGTTACGGAAGGGCAACGAAGGAGAGATTGTTGTTCAAAAAGATAGATGACCGAATTCCGTTGTAAAGTTTATTTTGTGGATGTTGCGTATTGTAAAGTGAACCTATTACACTGTGTTAAATAGTATTAAAATGCTATATATTAAAAGATCTTTCATCTAATCTAATTTTTAACAAACTGCTCATTATTTTCGCTTTAACTAACAATGATGTTAATGACATTTCTGGCGCCCCCGGGGTGGGTGTGTTTGTTGGAAACATGTCGGATGAAAGAACAGATAGGGTAAGTTGATTACCTTATACTTCTGTTTTAAAGTTATTGATTATTGTTTTACTGAAGTTTAAAATACTATTCTTGGCTAATTTGTTTCTGAATATTTTAAACTTTTAAGACAAAATGAATGCGATGAAAAGAAACAAAACTGTGCAATGTTCAGCTTTTACAAAAGCATATAAAAGGTTAGATGAACTTTTGAATGATGTTAATGTTGATTTTGAAGAAGCTGAAATGTGTTTTTATTTCTTCCAAAAAAGACGGAAACATTAGAATTGACGCACAGTGCTTATTTAGATACTATAACTGATGATAAAGAATTCAAATCAGAATTTAAAATAGTAGAGGACTATCGAGAAAAGGCGGTTAGGATACAGTAAAAATCGGAATGATTTCTCAATAATATTAAGAGTAAATTAAATGAAATCCAAAATACACCATCAGAAAGTCGTCAGAAATTAGTTACTGATGAAAATACGTGTAAAGCTTTGTGCCAACACCTACCCGAAAGTAGAACTTTATAATTCGCAGGTGATTTAAAAAAATTGGTTTACGTTCTGGAATCAGTTTAAAAACATACATGAAAATAATAACTTAACAAATGCAGACAAATTCCATTATTTGATACAGTCAACAAAAATTAAAAGCTAAAGATATTGTAGAATCTTTTCCTGTGATGAACGAAAATTATCCTTTGGCTATAAAAAGCCTCACTAAAAGATATGGCCGTAAAGAACTTTTAACTGATTTTTATGTTCGAGAGTTAACAAAACTTGTTTTAAATAACACAGTGAAAAACAAGCATAATTCTTTGAGTAGCTTGTATAGCAAACTTTCAACACAACTTAGAGCACTGAGAAGTCTTGGTGTAACAACTGATCAGTGTGGAACAATTTTATATCCTCTTGTGGCAAGTGCTGTTCCTATTCATGTATTGTGACCATTTGAAAGACAAGGAAAAATTGCGGAATCTGAACAAAACATTTCGAGTCTTGATGCAATAACTGAATTTCTGAAAAGCAAAATTCAGTCAGAAGAAAAAATAAAATTAAGCAGAGCAGATATTTTTTCTGTCTTATCGTAAACACTTAGCAACTAGCCAAAATATTCCTTCTGCATCAGATTTGATGAATCATAAAGCAATACCTTCTTATTCGTTTTGTTTAAAAGATCATGAAACGTGTAATTGTAAAAGAGCGTTTTATATTCCGTTAGATGAAAAAAATGTCTGCGGTAAAAAAGAAAGGTTTATGCAGAATATACTTCGTTAAAGGTCACCTCAGTAACCAGTGTCAATCAAATGTTAAGTGTCAGATCTGTTCAAAAAGACATTTGAATTATTTTTGTCCTAGTCTTGAATGTAATAAGTCTAGTAAAATGCATAACCAGGAAAATGATGAGAAAAAGAGAAAACAATCAATTCTTTGCATTTACGTGCTACGAATGAAGTTTTCCTTCAGATCCTGGTTGTAAACATAGAGGGTAAGAATAAAAGGCGTAAAGTTAGATTAATGATTGATACGGGAAGCTCAAAAAGTTATGTTTTAAAGTCTACCACAGAAGTTTTGACTTACAATGGGAGGAAGAATTTAGTCACTCTTTATTTGGTGGAACAAAAATTGAAATTTATAAACATGCATGTTACAAGATTTATTTGAGTAGCCTTGATGGTAATTATTCGTGTAAATTAAATGCTGTAGACTATCATGTTATTTGTAATGATATTTCAAGCATAGGATACGGTTCTTGGATTCGTGAATTAGGAAATAAAGAAATATGCTTAACTGATACCCAAGGAAATCCAGGCCCTATTGAAACACAGTTAGGGCAGATGCTGCAGGGAAGTTATTTACTGGTAAACGAGAAGAACTAAGAACAGGTTTAGTGGCTATAGAAACAAAATCAGGTTGGACTTTGATGGGTAAAATACCTCAATCCAAACATCAGCACAATGCAACTATGACTAGTTTCTATGTTATCTCAAGAAGACCTGCCTATTTCATCGCTGTGGGACTTGGAATTATTTGGTATCCCAGATCCTGTTGAACAAAAAACTAAAGAAGAGTCGAGAAGAGCTATTATGGTTCATTTCCAAGAAACAGTACGTCAAATAGAAAATGCTAGATACAAGGTTAATATGCCTTGGAACATTCAGCATGCAGTCTAACTTGACGATTATGACCTATCTTTGAAAAGACTCGATCTACTACAAACAAGTTTGGGGGGAAAATGGATATCGTGGAAAGTATCATGAAGTCTTTAACCCATTAGGCGGTGGTGTTGCGTTGACGCAACGGTCAAAATAAATGTGTATATAAATATAACTACCTAAGATATTTTATGCCAGCAGATGATTTTGTGTAGGGAATATTATGAAAATTATTTCTGTAAAAAAATATTTGCCTTCAACAATCATTTTGTTTATAATAATTAATCTCATACTTTAAGCAACATTTAAGCAACATTTTCGACCGGGTATTTTTGCTGAAAATATTTAACGAAAGAATCGCTGTCTTTATGAGTGATCTATTTTTAGCCAAGGTCACCGTTTATCAGTACATTACATCAGTCAGATGTTTATATTTGTGTTGAGAAGGAAGGGAAAACAGGTGTTGCGTCACGGGTAGTCAATCTCCTTTTTCACTCATTCCTTTCAATGTTCTGGTTCATGTTCTGGTTGTTTAGAAATGCCTAGAACAAGGTATCTTACATTAGAAGAAGCCCTTCAGAGATCTTTTGATGAAGAAACAGATGATGATAATGTTAATAATGACCAGAATGAAACTGATATTGTTGTTGTTCCCACAGAAATTGCAGAGGCTAATGACGAAGAAGAAAGGAATGGCAATGTTTTAAATAATGATAATGATATTTTACCAAATGATACTGCTGGGGAAGTAGAAATTCATGTAAGAAGTAAGTTTCAGCTTTCTAAAAGCAGTTATAGTCATACTAAAAAGTTTAAAAAGCAGAAGGCTGAAATCTTGAAGTGGATAAAAAAGGAAATGTTAGTTATGTCTCAGGAAAAACATGAAGAAAGAGATAGAAGAAAAATTATAAAAGACAAAACACAAGGTAAAACTAGTGCACGGATTTTCGATTTTCTTTTTGGTTTAGACATTTACTCTCTTCTCATTGAACAGACAAATATATACGCTCAGAAAAAAAATGCCCAGAATTTATTGCATCTGAAACCTATATGAGAAGATTTATTGGAATATTATTGCTTACAGTATATTATTCTTTACCTCAAGAAAAAACATATTGGTCTTTTGATAAGGACATTTCTGTTCCTGTTGTACGAGAATTGATATCACGTTTGCAGTACAGGAACATGAAGCAGAATTTGCATTTGACAATAGTCAAATTGACAATACTGATAAATTATATGAGGTGAGACCGTATCCAAATTTACTAAATATCACCACTTTTTACTACTGGAAATATAAAGTCTCTTTTAGATTTCAGACGCGAGAATGCATTATTCCTTTTGCAAACTCCTATTGAGAGTGTAGAATTAGCCAGAAATTGATCAGCAACAGGAACACCTAGTAAATTCAGCATTCAAGAACCATTTAATGGAGATGGTAGACATTTCATCGTAAAATCCGTTGATAACAAGACTTTGTTTTAAAGAGTACCATAGCCAGACTGTTTATATATGCAAAGTATGTAATGTAGCTTTACATCATGACTGTAATAAAGCTTTTCATGCTTGAATCTTTCAAATGAAATAATCTGTATTTGTAAAAGAAATACAATGCATATTTTAATATTAAATTAATTACAAGTAAAGTGATTTGTAGATTTATAAAACGTTATACAGCTAAAAAGTAATCTTGCACTCCACTCAAAAGAAACATCACACGAGTACAATCCTACTCACTAAACATCCGTAGTCTTATTCCGCTGACATTGCGCGAATGCAACACTCGCTTTTTCCACAGGTAAGAGCATTTTTTTTTTATTTTCAATGTAAATTTATGTTATAAATGCTTAATTTTATATTTGTTATTATTTTCATGAGAAAAGAAACATTCCTTGTAGTTTTGGCAGTTAATGGGTTAATGAATGGCTGGAGGAAGGAGTGACTGAAGAAGTTCCCCACAACGAGTTGTCTTTACCCATTGCTCATTACCTCCCACATTATCCAATCATTAAAGAAACATCCTCACTATCTTCCATGAAAATAAGACCTGTTTATGATGCTTTGGCAAAGCTTCCTAATCAGCCATCTCTAAATAACTGCTTAGAGACTGGAATTAATTTGATTGAAACTATTCCTTTTACTCTAGCAAGATTTCGCTTACAAGAAATTGGTGTGATTTCAGACATCAGAAGAGCCTTTTTACAGATATCTCTAAATGAAAGAGATCGAGATTTTTTACGATTTCTTTGGTATGATAATGGTGGTAGAATAAAGACATTTCATCACACCTGTGTGGTAGCTGGCATTACTTGCAGTCCATTTTTGCTGATGGCAGTTATTGACCATCATTTATCCAAAGAATCGTCGAAAGAAAAACATTCTGAAGAATTTCTTAAAAAATTACAAGATAGTTTTCATGTTGATATTTATGTAACTAGTGTACAAAATAATGGCGAACTAGAAATATTCATCGAATCTGCAACTAATGTAATGAAAGAAAGAATGTTTTATCTCAGAGGATATGAAAGTTCTGCCACTCCTGCATTTTCAGAAAGTACAACATCGCCAGTATTAAGACTGGTTTGGGACAAAGATTTAGATACCTTACAAATAGACACCGAATCTTTGAAATTTGATGAAAGAGAAAAGGTAACTAAAAGGAAAATACTTTCACTTGTTAGTCGAGTATTTGATCCCATAGGTTTCTTTGCACCTGTTATGATTCACTCTAAGATTTTGCTGCACGCCACTTGGAAAAGCAAAGAATCATGGGATGATGAAGTAAATGATGAAATTTAAAAAGAAATTTTTAAAATGGGGAAAACACCTGAAATACTTCAAAAATATAAAAATTCCCAGATGGTTAGGTGTGATGAAGGAATCGAATTTAAGCATCCATACTTTTGTCGATGCCAGCAAGACAGCTTATGTGGCATATATTTTCTTAAGAAGTGAATCCAGTGTGGATTCAGTGACTGTTCAATTACTTCAAGCCAAATCACGAATAACTCCAATGAAGACTATTACTATACCACGTCTTGAATTAATGGCCGCTACAATAGGCGTTACGCTGTTTAGTTCTCTGAAGCAAGCTTTAAAACTTCCCAACATCAAGATTTACTTTTGGGTAGATTCTTCCACAATTCTTGTGTGGATAACTTGTCGACAACAGTGGTCGGTATTTGTTACCAACATAATAAGTGAGATTACAAAATTGACAACATTGGAAGATTGGTTCCATATTTCAACTGACCAGAATCCAGCAGACATTTTATCAAGAGGTTTGTGGACCTAGACAACTTCAGAAACGGTGGCAAGGGACAGCCTAGTTAAAGAATTCGAAGGAGCAGTGGCCTAAGTCAGCTGTAAATATTAACGAAAAAGTAGAGATAGAGAAACGAAAGTCAGTCATCTCTGCTAGTAACAAAGAGTTAGAGTCAATTTCATTGCAGTTAGCCAGAAGATTCTCTAGATTTTCAAAGATGATTAGTATCATAGCTTGGATACTGCGTTTTCAATCAAAGGCCAAAGACTTAAGAAAAATGTACGGAACTTAAAAATGAAGAATTGTTAAATGCACAAAGGATTACTTTCAGTGTAATGCATTAGGAATGTTACTCTAATGAAGAAACAGAAAAAAATTTGAAAGGTCTTCTAATATTTAAAGATGAAGAAGGAATTTTACAATTAAAGTCCAGATTGATAAATGAGGAAGAATCGAAAGATTTTATTTCTCCAATAATTCTACCATCAAAACACCTGGCAGTGAGAAGAATTATAGCCCAAGAACATCTTGCTAACAAACATGCTGGAACATTAACACTACTGACTATTTTACGTAAAAGATTTTGGATATTGAAAAGGTCAGTCCGGAGTGTCATTAAAGAATGCCTAACATGTAAAAGGCAAAAGGGTATATCTTGAGGTACCTTTTCTGCCTCTTCCAAAAGACTAAACAGAAGTAGCAGCAGTTTTTCAAGTGTCGGATGTGGACATAGCTGGACCTCTGTTAACTAAATCTAAACAAAAGGTTTGGATAGTACTTTTTACTTGTGCCATATTTAGAGCTGTCCATCTTGAACTTATACCTTTACTTAGTACCAATGACTTCATCCAAGCTATGCATAGATTTATAGCCAGAAGAGGATGAATTTCTGTGATGTATTCAGACAATGGTACTAATTTTACAGGATTAAACAACACTCTGAAGCAATTAGATTGGAGTACAGTTGAAAGTGAATTTAGAGTCAACGAAATTCGCTGGAAGTTTAACCCATCCTTCCTCTCCATGGTGGGGAGGCTTCTGGCAACGCTTGATTGGGATTTTGAAAGAACTTTTAAGAAAAAAATCTTGGGTGCTCCTGATTTGTCTTATGAGGAATTGCAGATTCTCATCTGTGAATATGAATCTGTTATGAATAGCAGACCATTAACTTACATATCCGAGGAAGAGCTGAAGACCTTGACCCCCCTCAATGTTTCTTCAGGACATTCCATTAAATGATGTTCCTGATTTGGATCAAATTGAAAAGACTACTATTGTTTTGAGATGGAGACATATTCAAAAGGTTCGTGAAAATCTAAAACTAATGTTTAAAAGGGAGTGTTTGGGTTTCCTTCGTTCTTCAGTTAACAAAAGAGATGATAAAATAAATGTAGGTGACAAAGTGTTAATAGGTATAGATGATAAAAAAAGGCTCCATTGGCTGCTAGAGAGAGTGCTGGAACTCTTTCCAGAAAAAGATGGAATCATCAGACTTGTGAAACTGCGAACTGAAAAGGGAATATTAAGACCAATCCAATGACCGTACCCTTTGGAATTGACACCAAACTACAAGCAAGTCGTATCGGAACCTCAGAAGGTCCACGAAGTAGTAACTGAATATCCTGAGCTTAATAATGACTCTAACGAAACTTTTCCTGTGTCTTGCTCAGGTCGAAAAATAAAACCAGATAAAAGACTGGATTTATAAACTTCTAAACAAACTTTTGAACTTTCTATATTTGAACTCTAAAATATTGACTTGTTAGCATTCTAATATTTTGTTTTCAGTTTGCATTCTAATATTTTGAAATATTTCTATTGTTATTTGTACATTACTGTTATCTCAAATTGTACATATGTATTATCATTATGTTACTGTTTTGAGTTTGTATCCCCAAACTCAAGCTGGGGAGAATGTAGCGTCACAATCAAACTCCATGAGAGGTAAGTTTCTCTGTTACAAAATGACAATGAGAGAGAGAGATTGTTGTTCAAAAAGATGGACGACCGAATTCTGTTGTAACGTTTATTTTGTAGATGTTGCGTATTGTAAAATGAACCTATTACACAGCGCTAAATAGTATTAAAATGCTATATATTAAAAGATCTTTCATTTAAGCTAATTTTTTAACAAACCGTTCATTAATATTGCTTTAACTAACAATGCTGTTCACACATAATATATTAGAAGCTGGTCTGTTTGCTCGTCAACCCTTTTTGGAGGAACTATAATAAGGAAATTTCTATGAATCTTAAAACTCAAACTGGCTTTATACAGGCTGCTCAGAGAGAATCTGATGCTTCGGAGTTGAGCCGAAATTACCTATTTTTACCTCCTCACCAATTGTCCTTTGGCCTTTTTGAGTTTGAATATAAATCTTGATCTTATTCAAAGAGTTGTTAAAAACAAAATAAGCGATTCACAATTAAGATCTATTGCAATGGGAACTATTGGGATTCGCTATCCTCAAAATGTGTGGCTGCATGTCTACACGAACGGCTCTATGCTATGTTACAGAAAATGCGTGGTGCTGAAGCAGATATCCATAGCGAGCTTTTCAGTTTCTACTTACCAATGAGACCCCTTACCTTTAATGGTGAAATTGAAGCTATTAAAGAGGCTATTCAACAACTGTTGATTCGTAGCCAATCTTTCGTAATGGCAGTCATATTGTCAGATTCTAGAAGTTTGCTTCAAGCTCTTCTGAATAATCAAAATAGTTCCCAAAGAATCTCAGACTGTAGGCCTTTACTTAAGGCAATGCCACACAGAATTTCTTTCTAATGGATTCTAGCCCACAGTGGAATTATGGGAAATGGGAAAGCTGATACTTTGGCTAAGAAAGGAACTTTCATAATATAACGCATTAATCAACTGCTTTCATTTCATACAACTAAATTACTAAATTGTTTGTTAACCTGACTCTTGAGAAAATTCTTAAGAAGGATATGATTCAATGGGCTAATAGATAAGAGTTGGATAATTCTGAGAGAAGAGACAACTTTGATTCCCAGTTTTCCAAGGAAGACAGCAGTAGCTCTATTTAGACGGCTGACCGGACATGAATGTTTGCAAGACCACATCTACAGAATTGTAGTGGTGGATTCCCCAAACTGTACTTTGCGTGACTCCAATCAGCCTATGATTTTTGAACATTTAAAATAATTGTATTGCACTTTCTCGATATGAGGACATTGTTAAAAAGTACTGGAGAGCCTGTGAACTAATGGCTGAAGCACTAATGTTTGGCATTTGTAAAATAAATAAACAATGAAAGTATGGATGAAATGAGCAACATTAGTAATTTATTAAAACTTATGCTAAAGTATTGCATTTTATTTGATATATTAATAAATTATGTTTTTATTTGTAAAATGCAAAGAGTAGAAAAGTTTTTAAATACAGACAAGGAACAGAAAGAAAAACATTGCAAACCCATAAAGTAATTTCCTTTGCATTTTGTGTTTTAAGAATAAGTACGCTTTCATACAGACTTTTATGAGATACGTTTTATTACTTTACTAAAGAAGGTAAATGTAATTGCTCCTGAATAGGAGAAATGAAAACACAAAGCAAAATAGATTCTAAACACATTTTGGAAAAAAAAAAAAAAAAAAATGCTTCTGCAGTTTAATATCTGACTTTGTTACATGGTGATGACCACTAAAACAGAGTTTAATTTCTAAAATTAGAAGTGCCGGCATCCTATGGAAGACCTTCAGGAAAGAGGAACAAGAATAAATTAATAAATAAAATGACTAATAAAATCATTAATAATTAAAAAATTAATTATTAAAATAATTAATGATTAAAGTAATTATATAATTTAAATAAAAATTTAATAAAATGTGAAAAGCTAAATTTAATGAGCATTTTTTAATATAATTAGCCCATATGGGCTATTAGTCTCGAAACCCTTAATCACTCTTCAAATTGTTGCCACCAAATATTATATTTAACGAAACTAAATAATGAAGAATCTATATGAATGTATGTAGGTTTCTCACATTATGAGAAAAACAACGGTACATAGAGTCACTAAATTTTGAGTAACATAGTCCTCCACTAGAACATGGTTACTTGGAAACCCGAATTTGGAATTTGTTTTATTGCCTATTTCTTAAAACTTTAGCAACTGTTTTACTAAAAAGTCAACAATTTCAAATCGAGCAGTGGCAACATGGTAGGGAATAAAACATTTTTATTTCCAGTGCGGAAGATAGCCTATTGAAAATTCTAAAGATATACTGTTTTTAAACATTTTTAGCACAAAGTGGCATTAGCCCAAATGCTCTCAAAATGTGTATGTGTCTGTAATTTTTTTTAAAAAAAGGTGCGTTGGGACATAATATATAAAATCTGAAAGCTTTCAGATTTTTTCTTATTACTAAAAATATAATTTTCGAAATTAAATTTCTACTGAAATTTTAGTTCAGTTATATAAAAGGAAGTGCCAGAGCCTTCTTATTTAGGACACCGGTGCACTTCGATTAGAATTATGATTTATACCCAAAACTAAGAGGTACCAGAGCTCTGGTGCAATTTAAGCTATGCTCTAAAAACTGGTTTACACCTACTTTCACTTAAATCTTTCTTTTCATAACAGAAGTATGCTGGGCAAAAGGAAACGGACACATGAATACTCTCCACTTAATGAAGGTCATTTCAGACAGGGGGAAGGCAACTAAATAGAAAAGGAGCACAGCAATGCTGTAGTACTTAACCTGGATTGGTAACAGGCAGAAGAAATAATAATATCTGATTTCTTTTCACAACATGAGAAAAGCCATTTTTAATCATAAGGATAGTCCATTAGGAGGGTTAACTGTGTTACATTGCAAGCCAATAATTGCAAAAAGCTGCAAAGATTTTTCTTCATATTTTATGCTACAAATTAATAAAATTATGTACAGTTTATCATATTACCTCTAATAATTAATTATATTCATTTATGAGCTAAAGTGAGATATTAATAAAATTACCTACAATTTATTATAATTATTATAATAATTTATGGGCTAAATTGAAATATCAGGTGCTAGTCAAATACGGCAATTTTGCTGGTAGCTAATGATTTTGATCCTGCCTTACTTTCTTCACTGTAAGATAATTTAACTTTGACAACTTTTTAATACTCCAAATAAATGAGAGTGCAAGATTTTTTCCTTCCTAGGTCACATACTGTGTTTTCAAATACTATTTATTATTTTCAAAAACCACTTTTTTTTTTTTTTTTTTTAAATGGCAAAAACAGAATCTTGTTTTTCTTTCATTTGGCTGTTTCATCTGTTCTTAGTTCTTGTGATCATGACTGAAACATGGCCCCCCTTTTTTTAAACAATATGGGAAATGTGTTACGATGTATGGGAATAGATTTAATTGCAAAGAAGGTTGAGGTAAAAGTATATTTACAGGTACCCTTTGGCAAAAATTGGCAATTTTTGGCAGTACGTGGATACCGAGTCTGTACACATTGACTTATTTTCACTTAAAAAAAAAAAATCCACAGAATTTCACAAACTAGGCATTGTGCACTCACTTGACTTTATCCATGTACAGGTCAACATATTTCCACTTAAAAAAAAAATCAGAAAACTGCACAAACTTGGCAATAAATGAAACAACAACTTTGCGATAATACAAAGGGTACCCTTATATCTACTCTAACCTAAATGATTGTTAGAAATATTGTTTCAAAAGTTATTGTCAGAATGAATGGTTAACATTTTTATTTAAAAATTTTACAATATTATAGACAAAACATCGAACATAGGCAACATGCAGTATATCATTCCTTTCCTAATATATTTGGGGAAAGTGCAAAATCGCCCACTGCTTGGCACATTTTTAAGAATTGCACATACTCGGTATCCATATACACATCAACCTATTTTCACTTAAAAAAGGCCAAAGAAAATTCACAAAAATCCAATTCTTCTTGCTCTTGTAAAAAGCACCAAACACCAAACAAATAAGTGGGCGATTCTGCACTTTAGCCATATATTTAAAGTGTCTTTACTTTAAAAAACTTTTAATTTTCATGAAATGAAACATGCACACTTTAGATCTAACCAGTTTTACGTCTGGGTAGGATTTTCATATACTTAGGTGCTAAACAAATGAAAATGCGGCTAGGTAATGGTTTATTTTACTCTGATAAAAAATCAGTAAAGTTTATAGTGTAATAAAATGAACACCTAAAATAATAAAAAAAGATACAAGGCTAATCTCTTTTAGCCAGTCATATTTTAAACTTGATTTTACTTTCTAAATTATACTGTTTTCTTTTTAAACATAATTATAAAATTCGACATAAGTCACTTTAAAATTATATTGATAAATCAAAATTGCGGTAAAAATATATTTATGGGTACCCATTGGCAATTTTTGGAAGTACATGAATACAGAGTTTGTGAAATTCTTTGACTTGTTATTTTGGCTTTGTGTAGTGGTGATTTTTGCATCAAAAATCTCCACTACACAAAGCTAAAATAACAAGTCAAAGAACTGCACAAACTCCGTATCCATGTACACATTGACCTATTTTCACTTAAAAAAATCAGAGAATTGCACAAACTTGGCATTGCGCACTCCCTTAACTTTGTCCATATACACATCAATCTCACTTAAAAAGGTAAAGACGCAGCCAACAAAAAATATATAATCTCAATAAACTACATTTTAAATCAAACAATCAAATAACATAAAAAGGGAAATTCATCTTCGTACTACACAAAAGAAATATCTACTTACCTTATTTAGAAATTTTTCTGTCTTCAGTCAAACAAAATTCCTTAACAGCATTCAAAAACTTTCTAAAATTATATGAACTAGAATCTGTATACTGGTGTCACCACATAAATTCACAAAGGTAAGAGTCAAAAATATCCTCCATAGTGACGTTTGGCCGTACGCATTTCCCACGTTCGACCATACGCATTTCCTTCCTACAAACAGGACACCTAATAATGGCTACTAAGTAAACCTTAATTTACACACGAGTCAAGTAATGCTCTTTTTCCCCTTTCGTTCCAAATCGTACAGAAACTTCAAATTAATCTTACCACATTCAGCCATTTTACCATCTAAACCACAAAACAAGCAACAAACTTCCTAACCAACACACACCACAAGTCCTTACAAATCTTTTTCAATCATTCAAATTCACCGCAGTCACATAACTAATTACATCATAATACGGTTTCCATAATATTCAACTACTCTGATTGCCATAAATGAAACAACTTCACGATAATACAAAAAGGGGCACCCTTAAATCTACTATAATCGATTGCAGTTCAACGTGCAATGATGAAATGTATTTGGTAGAAAAGAAAAAAATAAATGATAGGGTTATTTTACAGCATCATTAAAGCAAAACGAATAAGCATCATGCAAGGTCTATAAGGAAAGATAGATATATACAGACAGAAGACAGCTTGAAATTTTTTTTTTATATATTACATAATCTTTATTTAATAATTTATAACCAATCTTAGTCATTATGCTATGCTGAGAACATGTAATTCTCATGTTTTTTTAAGTAAAAACAGACCGCAGAGTATATGGGAAGAACAGCAGTAATGTATCATCTATACATATAAATGTTTAATAAATCATAATTAAAATTTTTACTTTTAATTGCTAATGTTTGCCACCTTATGACAAATATTATGCTTCTTAATAATTAGGAATTTTAATTCCTATGAAAACCGTCAATGTGTGGAAAGTATTTAATAAATTCATATATGATTCACAAATATATGATTTAAATAAAAGAAAACTTTAAAATATATATATATATCTTGCACATAACATCCACAAAGTTTACGTTTGATATAAGAATGCAATATACAATTCACATAAACACATATAAAATATCCTAACTCATTTTTTAGGTCAAAGGTTTTTTTCTAAACACTACACGATTCTTTAAGCTTAGGTGGATTTAACTCTGCACTGCTCGCGCGGCATCCCAAAGATGCCAGGGATGTTTCTTTTTTAATTGTTTTATAAACGGATGTGCGCGCAAGCTTATGCTGCCGTCTACCTTTCTGTCAACTATACACAAATAAGTAGAAATCATCGAAACAACACTGTTTTCATTTTAGCGCTGAGAGGAAGAGGTTATATGCTGATGTGAACTACTGGAGTCTAGGAGACGCCACGCGACCATTTTTGATTCTAAAGGTAAGTATTTTAAAATTTATATATTCTAGTATTTTTAATTTATAATTATCAACAGTTGTCCCTAGTAGTGTTTTGTTTTTTTTTTTTTTTTTTTTTTTTATTATTTTAGTGATAGGTGAAAGAAATTGTTTGTGAATATATTTAATTTTGGCACAGCTTCAATATAGCCCACCCGGAATTTTAAACAAAAAAAAATATCGGCTGATCTTTGGAATATGGTAACAGGTAGTTTGGCGACATTTTGGAGGCGATAAAGGTTACTACCTAGGACTTTGGTAATAATGTGAGCAGTACTCAGTTCCGATTACGCATTATTTTGTGTGAGGGAAATGAGAAATCATGAGATACGTCATGTGACATTAATGGACGAATTACAGTTCTTTCATCGGAAAAGGGGGGGAAATTTGGAAAAATATCTGCAGTACTTTAGTATTTTGTATCAAGCTTCATTGTGTGTTGTGTGAAATAGTGTTGATTAATTTTCGGATTGCATGGCGCTATGTAAAGTGAATTCTAAATTTTTAATGCGTTTATCTGATAATAATAATAAGTTAAGATTGTGTGAAAGGAAGGATATTACAGATAAGTTTGAATGGCGGTGCAAGAAATCTGGTGAAAATGGACATTTTGTGAAATGGAGTGGAAGGAAGGGTACGTGGTTTGCTGAGAGTAGTTTGAGTATGGGTGAAATTTTATTAATTTCTTATTACTGGGTGAACAGACTGCCAGTTGACTACTGGATTTCGGATTTAGAAATTAGCAGTAGTACTGCAGCCGATTGGAACTCTTTCTGTAGGGAAGTGTGCGTGCCACGTAATGAAGATTCTAAAGGTTAGGTAAGTTAGTATTTTTAATCATTTGAGGATATTATTTTTATGCATTGTTCTAAATGTAAGGAGTAAATAAATTAATATGGTATTATTGGAAAATTGTTATTAGCAATGATTAAGTTTAAAGTAATTAGGATTGTAATCTAATTTTTATTAATTTAATGTATGTGCTTATTTTAAATAGTGTTTTTTAATTTAATTATATTTTAATTTAATGATCGTGATTTTGTGAGTTATATGTTTGCAGTATTTTGGAATACGTTTGAGTAGAATACGTAGAGTATTTTCATGCATTTTCATGAAATTTTTCTAATTTATGACAAAAAAGCAGTGTACATGGATATAGTGAAGAGTGTGCGGAATGCCATTTTTGTGCAATTTTGGGATTTTTTTTAAGTAAAAATAAGTCGATGTGTACATGGTTTAGTGATATTTTAATTAAATGATAGTTATTTTGTGAATTTTATGTTTGTAGCAATTTGGTATACGTTTCAGTTGAAGTAAACGTGTATGGAAATAATTTAAATATTTGACACTAAGTATTTGTAACTATTTTTAATGTTTGCGGTAAAAATTCGTTGGTGACGTTTATAATATAATACATAATTTAGAGGTAAAAGATTTTGGATATATTATTTATTTTATACATGGAAATGTTCATCCTTGGAAAGGGTATATACTTTTTGCGATCAGGTAATTTCATATATGTGCTTTTTACCGAGTTTAAAGATTCAGAAAATTTTCCTGCATTTTCGCGCAAATTTTTGTAATTTATGAGAAAATAGCAGTGTAGATGGATAAAGTTAAGAGTGTGTGCAATGCCATTTTTGTGCAATTCTGGGATGTTTTTTTAAGTAAAAATAAGTCGACGTGTAAATGATCTATGTGTATGTGCTATTCTGAAAAACGCGCAAGGAGTTTGCTATTGTGCACTTTTTCTCAATGTCGCAGTTAACATTTGTCATGATTAAGCAGTTTTGTTACATAAAATTTCTAGCATAAGTGTAATTCGGCTAGTAGATTGTTGGAAAAAGTGTTGAGTAAATAAAAAGAAAAGAAACATGTCTTTACTTCGTGAAGACAAAATGGTGGCGGAAAAAAAAATAGAGGGTTGCTGTAGCAGAGTTGGTCGCCAAATTTTCGCCAAAAATCGCCAAGTTACCATAATCCAAAGATCAACCAAAATATTGCCAAGAGCGGCGATAAATGATATGATCTGGTAACCCATACTATTCGCCAAACGCAATGTAAACAAGAGGATGGAATTACAGTTACAGATAATTTAGTAGTCACTTATTACCGACATATCCGTTTAGTCAAAGTTTAATGCACGTGCCCTGTATTCTTACTTTTCCGGTATAGATTTCTCTTAAAATTTGTCTTGCGCTGCGTTGAAGGGGGAAATACAACATTTTAAATTAGAATTCTACTAAAATTAATATTTAAATACACAATTTGTACACTGTTATTCGCAATTGTTTAACGCTCAGATACCGTGAATACTATTTTGTATATATTTTTTTGGCTACTTGAGGTGATATTTTTGCGTTTAGTTATTGCTTGCTCTAAAACTGCTGTTAGTGATGTTGTAATTAAGTATCAGGAGATTATAAAGGAAAATTTAAGGTGGGAGTTTTCAAACAAGCGTAAAATTTTGGAAACAGATATTTTATGTATGAATTAACATGAGATTATGAACCTTTTAGAGGATTTTTGATGGATTATCAATTATTGAAGGATAACGTTTTCTGTGAAAAATGTAAAATACCATGCTGGTTAGTTAGTCAGAAAAAGTCATCGAATGGCAGTATTTGCATGAAATGTACGGCTGAGAAATCAATTAGGCTAGGATCTTGATTCGCCTGTAGTAAGCTCAATTTTTCTAGAAACTTTTTTTTTTTTTTTTTTTACAACGCGAATCAATGGAGTTGCTTACGTGCGAATTTCTGCAATTCTCCGATTTCTTTTAAGCAAAAGCAGATTTCTTAGTATATGAGCAATGCAGTTTATTCAATGTCTGATTTTTTAGTGAAAAAGATCGCTATATACATGGGCAAAGCCAATGCAGTGCGCAAAGCCGAAGTTGTGCGCGGTGCCTAGTTTGTGCAATTCTAGGATTTTTTTAAGTGAAAATAGATCGATGTGTACATGGGCAATGCCTATGTAGTGTGCAATGCCGAGGTTGTGCACGGTGCCTAGTTTGTGCAATTCTCGGATGTTTTTTAAGTGAAAATAGATCGATGTGTACATGGGCAAAGCTGTTGGAAAATATAGCTTATTTTTAAACCTTTTACTGCATCATCTCTCCTCCTTGAAATGTTTATTTAGGTTAGTCCTTATTTTAATATAATATAGTAGTTACTTCTACTTCTTTTCTTCCTGCCACTGTTTGCATTGAGAACGGACTGTTTCAATCTAATTGAGATGCAAAAACAAAACATGATTTACGTCATCTGGAAAGCCGATTCGTGCCGATAGCTGATTGGTTGCCGTGAGATGACGTCATTCCTACTTCTGCTATAAGTATCTCGCGTCGCTCTGGCTCAACCCTTCTAGTTCCTGGTTTCCCGGCTGGTGAGTGAGCGGTTTCCAGCCCCTTCAAAGGATGCATGCAGTCCGGTGAAAGGATGCCTTGATTCCAACTTGCGAGATGATGGTTCCAGATTGAAGTTCTTCAGTTCCGGGGGCTATCCTGTGAGTGACTGCCGTGGGCGGCGTCCATTTTTCTTCATTGAGGGCGGAATTAAAAATACGTGAGCGGCGACGACTCCTTGTGCAAACGGAGTTAGGCCGGTTTTAAGTGTTTTCACATTTAAATTTTTCAGGTGTTTTCTTGACCATTGATTATGGACTAATTGAATGGGTAGCCAACTTTATTTTTAGGCTGCATAGTCACTATTTAGGACATTTTCATTTTTTTGTTTTTGTTTGTATAGAATGCCAGTGTTTTGGAGTACAGGTAAAAATATTTGATGAATGATGATTATGTTGTGTTTTTCCTAATACTCTAATATTGTTGACATTTATTTTTTGTGTTTTTATTTTATATTATATTGTTAATAAATTGGTTAAGTTCAAAATCTTTTATTGTCTTCAATGTCTGCACAACATAACTCAGGCAGCTTTCATTGCTATCACTGCTAAATGTTTAATTTCTTTAAACTTTAAACTTTGCTTTAGCATCATTTTGGTTATGGGCCACCAGCTCCTGAGTTATTTTTAGTGCAGACTTTTGAAGTTTAAAGTTAATTTAGGACTTAAGAGATTGGGGGGGGGGGCGGTTTTTGTTAAAATTCAAATATGGCTACTGTTAGTGTCATGCATAACATTGCTAAACTTGATGCATGTAATTATTTTACATGGTCCAAAGATATGAAGTTTGTCTTAAATGAAAAAAATGCATGGCTTCTGGTCAAAGGTATTGAAAAATGTCCTGATTTGGATGATGTTAAGGGTATTACAAAATTATTGCCGACTATCAAAATAGAAGTCGATTGGCATTATTGTTAATTTATATGAATGTAAGCCCTGAATATAGAAATTTGGTATGTGAAATTGATGACCCGGTATTGGCATGGAATACGCTTGCCAAATATTTCCAGCCAGATTATCGGTCAAGACATATGTCTCTATTTTCAGAGTTCTTAAATTGCAAAATCAAGCCAAATGAAAGTATTAGTTTCTTTTCTTCTAGATTAAAACGCGTAACTGAACAGTTAGCTGATATTAATCAGGCTGTAAGAGACATATATATGTTTCCAGTTTCTTCGGTTCCTTCCAGATAAATTTGATCAAGTAGTTCAGAATATTTTGAGGTGGCCAGATGAAAAGTTCATTTTTAAAAATGTTGAACTTGAAATTCTAGCAGAGGAAATGCGTCTTAATTTAAGAGAGATAGATAGGGAAAACTCCAATAAGACTATAGAAGTTCAAAGTACTCACTGTGAACCCAAATTTAAGCAAATTAAAGGGCTCAAGTGTTATAAATGTGGCCGTCCAGGTCATATTCAAAAATACTATAGAATGAGAAGTAACTTTTCCAGATCACCCTCACCTGCTTCTTCTGTTTCCTCAGCTGTATCTAGTAGTAATAAAACATCTTCTAAGTGTAAGAATAAACCCAAGTTGAGTAAAAATAAAAATAATTCCCATGCACAGTCCCATTTTATAGCTCAAGCCAATGTTAACAATTTGGAAGAAAATGATGATAGTTGGATTTTTGATACGGCTGCATCTCATCATTTTTGTAAAAATCGAGAATTGTTTGATACTTTTTCTCCCGTGAAAAATGAGAATATGCTAGTAGCTATTGATGGGGTAACTTTTCCAATTCATGGGAAGGGTACTGTTAAAATGAAATTTGGGGATACGGTTATTTTGCTTAAAGATGTGTTATATTCACCTGAACTGAGACGAAATTTAATATCTGGACCTAGGGTGGATATCAATGGAGCAAGATTTTATGGTAAAAATGGGCAAATTAAAGTTACTGATGATGAGAATTCAACTTTGTACAAGGCTAAGTTGATAGGAAGTAACTATGATGTGTTCCCAAAAATAATCAAAAAGGGGGGCAAATCTGTAAAATTTGAGGCATCCACAGTTCAGCATCATAATAGTGAATTATGGCATGGTCGGTTTGGTCATATAAATTATGATACTATTGTCAGGACTAGTAAGAGACATTCAGTTCGAGGTCTTCCTGTGTTAAAGCACTCACCTAATTTGTTTTGTGAACATTGCCAAATCAATAAGCAAAGACGAATCTCCTATAGACCCTTAGAAGGTATTCAAGTAAAGAGACCGCTTGAAAGGGTTTTCTCTGATGTATGGGGACCTATTAACATTCCAGGTAGGAATGGTGAACGTTATTTCGTTTCCTTTATTGACGAATATTCTCGTTATGTGGTAGTATACCCCATTGTGGAGAAAAGTCAGGTGTTTGAAGTATTTGAAAGTCATATAGCACGTGCGGAAAAATCCTTGAACCTTAAGTTGAAATACTTTAGGACTGACAATGGGCGAGAATATGATAATGATCAATTCAGGTCATATTGTAATAAAAATGGTGTAAAGCACGAATTTACAGATGTCTATACTCCAGAACAGAATGGAGTTTGTGAGAGATTTAATCAGACAGCTCTAAATAATGTACGTGCAATCTTACACGATAGTGGAATGAGTTCCGAATTTTGGTCAGATGCAGTAATGTATTTTGCATATTCATTTAATAGAATCTGTCATAAGGGCCAAGACAGAACCCCATTCGAATTATACACTGAGCGGAAACCATCAGTACGTCATCTTAAGGCATTTGAAACAATTGCCTATGTGGGAATTCCAAAGGCTAAAAGAAATTCTAAACTTGATCCAAAGGCAACAAAGGGCCGATTGATTGGGTACAGTGTACGAACAAAAGGGTACAAGATTTGGTTGGAAAATGAGCAAAAGGTAGTAGAAACCCTAAATGCTACTTTTAAAGAGTCGATTGGAATGCAGAAAAGTGGCAGTGGAGCTGCACTGGGCACCCTTCCTTATTTGGAATCTGAAGAAAGGGTAGAGTTCCAATCTACTGACACTCCAGTTGGCTATTTTCCTGAAATAGAGGAAAGAACCGATACCAATGTACCTTCTTCTACAATTGGCACTGACACTCAATCTACATTGAGACATGTAACTTGGCTTCGTAAACCTGTTCCAAGGCCAGACGGCACTCATACGGATATGTATTATTTTGAGAGGGGGTCTAATCAAAGACTACGATCACCAAATGATGTAGAAAGGTATTGCACTGAACATAATATTCAGTATGATCCTACCTTGTTTGATTTCAAGGGAAGCAATACTTATAGTGGTGAAATCGACCCAACTGGTACTCCTTCAACGTCGTATACCCGAGGTAGCTGACTAGATGTTTCAATTCCAAACACTTATAACCAGGCAATGAAATCTGCAGAAAAGCTTAAATGGATAGAGGCAATGGAAGAGGAAATGGCCAACATGCGAAAGCATAAGGTATTGCATCTTGTTCCACTTCCTAAAGACAAGACTCCACTAGGTTGCAGGTGGATTTTCAACATTAAACGTGACGAATTTGGAAACATTGTTCGTTTTAAAGCTCGTTTAGTGGCTCAGGGTTATCGGCAAATTAAATACGATACCTATGATGAAACCTACTCTCCTGTAGTCAACTTTACAGTAATAAGGCTCTTTTTCTCCCTTTTAGTTGCACACCTTGGATGGGCAAATATACAATGTGACGTGAAAAGTGCCTATCTCTACGCTCCTTTATCAGAGGAAATTTACATGTCCCAACCTCAGGGTTTTGTGGAGCGAGATAAAGAAACTTTTGTGTGTCGCTTAGATAGAGCCTTGTATGGTTTGCATCAGAGTGGGCGATTATGGTACTACGAGCTGGATAGAACACTATGTAACCTAGGGTTTATCAAGTTTGAGTGGTGTAATTGTGTCTATCGTTTTAAAGATTTTGTCATTCTGTTGGTTTATGTTGATGATATAGTTGTGTTTGGGAAAAGTGAAGTTCAGGCCAAAAGGATATTAAAAGTCCTGAGTTCACATTTTGATTTGAAAATTTTAGGTAAAACAAGAAAGCTTCTGGGTGTGGAGTTTGAATATGAGAAAAATAGTGTTTTAATTCATCAGCAATTATATATAGAAGACATAGTTGATCGATTTAAGTCTTTTAAAATACAAATTACTTCCCTTCCAATAGTTAAAGGTGTGAAATACTCAAAGTCTCAAAGTCCCAGTACACAAGAAGAAACGACTGAAATGATGAATTATCCTTATAGAAATGTTTTGGGATGTCTCTCGTTTCTTTGCAATCGTACTCGTCCGGATATAGCTTATGCTGTTAATATATTTTCTCAGTTCCAAAGCAATCCTGGTAAGTTTCACTGGGAAGGATTACTTAAACTGTTAGGGTACGTTTCCAATACCAGACAGCACAAACTCAAACTGGTATGCAAGGAAGTGAAGCTCAATATATATTCAGATTCGGATTTTGCTTCAAGCAGGGATGATATGGTGTCTATTGGTGGACAAATAGCTTTGTTGGGAGAATCACCTGTATCTTGGCGTACATTTAAAGAAAGGGGAGTGAGTTTATCTACTATGGAGGCTGAATTTATCTCCATGACTGAATCAGCAAAAGAATTAGTTTGGTTTAAAAACATTTTGGATGTATGCATTCAGTTTAAGATTGCAAGTAACTATGTTTCGAGGCCAATATTGTTTGCTGATAATATGGCTGCTATATGTTTTACAAAATCACCCATTGAAAACTCAAGGACAAAACATATAGATGTGAAACTATTTTTCATTCGTGATCTATTGAACAGGGAAATTTTTGATTTAAAATATGTCCCAAGTAAAGATAATCTGGCTGATCCCATGACAAAACCGCTGACTAAGCATAACCTGGTAAGATTTTGTGGAACAATTTTCTTATGAAATTTGTTTTTGTGTGTATTTAAATTAAGAGTTTTGTTTATTTGAAACTAATATGTTATAAGTCATATTGTGATGGATATTAGGTAAATGTAAAAATTGCACAGTGTAGAATGTTGTATGAGTGACCAGGGCCCTGGGTAAATGTATTGAGCGTATGATCATATATATGACTTTGTATTGTTTTGTAACATGTTGGACTTTCTTGCTACGGTAAAAATTTTTTGAATAATGGGATAAGATTTTCCCAAAGAAAAATTTTCTTAAAAATTTCTGAATGAAATTGTGATATTTATTTATTCTTGTTTTGAATTTTGTAAAGATACTGGCATTCGGTTTTTATTTCAGGTCGGAGATGATGATGTGGGGGGGCATTTGTTGGAAAATATAGCTTATTTTTAAACCTTTTACTGCATCATCTCTCCTCCTTGAAATGTTTATTTAGGTTAGTCCTTATTTTAATATAATATAGTAGTTACTTCTACTTCTTTTCTTGCTGCCACTGTTTGCATTGAGAACGGACTGTTTCAATCTAATTGAGATGCAAAAACGAAACATGATTTACGTCATCTGAAAAGCCGATTCGTGCCGTTAGCTGATTGGTTGCCGTGAGATGACGTCATTCCTACTTCTGCTATAAGTATCTCGCCTCGCTCTGGCTCAACCCTTCTAGTTCCTGGTTTCCCGGCTGGTGAGTGAGCGGTTTCCAGCCCCTTCAAAGGATGCATGCAGTCCGGTGAAAGGATGCCTTGATTCCAACTTGCGAGATGATGGTTCCAGATTGAAGTTCTTCAGTTCCGGGGGCTATCCTGTGAGTGACTGCCGTGGGCGGCGTCCATTTTTCTTCATTGAGGGCGGAATTAAAAATACGTGAGCGGCGACGACTCCTTGTGCAAACGGAGTTAGGCCGGTTTTAAGTGTTTTCACATTTAAATTTTTCAGGTGTTTTCTTGACCATTGATTATGGACTAATTGAATGGGTAGCCAACTTTATTTTTAGGCTGCATAGTCACTATTTAGGACATTTTCATTTTTTTGTTTTTGTTTGTATAGAATGCCAGTGTTTTGGAGTACAGGTAAAAATATTTGATGAATGATGATTATGTTGTGTTTTTCCTAATACTCTAATATTGTTGACATTTATTTTTTGTGTTTTTATTTTATATTATATTGTTAATAAATTGGTTAAGTTCAAAATCTTTTATTGTCTTCAATGTCTGCACAACATAACTCAGGCAGCTTTCATTGCTACCACTGCTAAATGTTTAATTTCTTTAAACTTTAAACTTTGCTTTAGCATCAAAAGCCAATGTAATACGCAATGCCGAGGTTGTGCGCGGTGCCTAGTGTGTGCAATTCTAGGATGTTTTTTTAAGTGGAAATAGCTCAATGTGTAAATGGGCAGAGCCAATGTAGTGCACTATGACGAGGTTGTGCGCGGTGCTAGTTTGTGCAATTCTAGGATGTTTTTTTAAGTGAAAATAGATCGATGTGTACATGGGCAAAGCCAATGTAGTGCTCAATGCCGAGGTTGTGCGCGGTGCCTTGTTTGTGCAATTCTAGGATGTTTTTAAGTGAAAATAGATCGATGTATACATGGGCAAAGCCAATGTAGTGCGCAATGCTGAGGTTGTGCATGGTGCCTAGTTTGTGCAATTCTAGGATGTTTGTTTGTTAAAAATAGATCGATGTGTACATGGACAGAGCTGAGGTTGTGCGCGGTGCCTAGTTTGTGCAATTCTAGCATGTTTTTTTAAGTGAAAATAGATCGATGTGTACATGGGCAAAGCCAATGTAGTGCGAGGTGCCTAGTTTGTGCAATTCTAGAATGTTTTTTAAGTGAAAATAAATCGATGTGTACATGGGCAAAGCCAATATAGTGCACAATGCCGAGGTTGTGCACGGTGCCTAGTTTGTGCAATTCTAGGATGTTTTTTTAAGTGAAAATAGATCGATGTGTACATGGACAAAGCCAATGTAGTGCGCAATGCCGAGGTTGTGCACGGTGCCTAGTTTGGGCAATTCTAGGATTTTTTTTAAGTGAAAATAGATCGATGTGTACATGGGCAAAGCCAATGTAGTGCACAATGCCGAGGTTGTGCGCGGTGCCTAGTTTGTGCAATTCTAGGATATTTTTTAAGTGAAAATAGATCGATGTGTACATGGGCAGAGCCAATGCAGTGCGCAATGCCGAAGTTGTGCGCAATGCCAAAGTTGTACGCGGTGCCTAGTTTGTGCAATTCTAGGATGCTTCTTAAAGTGAAAATAGATCGATGTGTACATGGGCAAAGCCAATGTAGTGCGCAATGCTGAGGTTGTGCACGGTGCCTAGTTTATTCAATTCTAGGATGTTTTCTTAAGTAAAAAATAGATCGACGTTTACATGGCCAGAGCCAATGTAGTGCACAATGTCGAGGTTGTGCAATTCTCTGATATTCTTAAGGTGGAAATAGATAGATGTGTACACGGACACCAAGCTTTGATGTTTTTCGAGCGAATACAGATCGTTGTGTACAAAGGAAAACGAGAAAATGTGTGATGACGAGCCGTAATGTAACTTATTTTACATGCAATGTTTAACATATCGTTTGTGTATTTTAAATTTGTATTGTTGTTTTAATTGTGAATTATATTTAAGACATCATTTTTCATTTAAATTGTATTTTTAATTTTTTGTTTTTGATATGTTTATAATGCTTTCCGACTTACCATATATATCGATAGCACGACAATCTACTCAACAGTAGCAAAACTGTAAACTTTGACCCTATAAGTAACTTTTACCTCATTATTATAATACGTAGTGTTCGCAATCGTAATCGCACTTGATAATACGAGTTCTTTGATAATACAGTGTCTCACAAAAGTGATGGGACACTTGTGCTTTACAAAACGAAACTGTAATAAAATAAATTAAAAAACATGTTAAAATTTTTCGTGGGTGTGTTTCATACTTAAATTTAGTAACATTTATTACATAACATACATTTTCTCAAAATATTAATTTCATAAAAATACAATTGTTTAGAACGGAGCAAAAAATGGTTCACATAAGTGATGGAACACCATTAGATACTGCTACGTACTATGCAACAAAAATCGTCTCAAGTAAGTAATAAAATTATTTTTTGGGGTTTTTATTTTTACTCAAAAGCAACTGGCAATAATTTATAAAATCGTCTGCAGTATTTCTCTCCAGTTTGTTTTGGAATTTTTGTGTTTTTTATCTCTGTGCAGCCATGAATGCTAAATGAAAAGAAATTTTACCTGAAATTCGAAAATTAGTTATTAATTTGCATACTGAACGTGGAAAATCCATTAGAGAAACTGCTGAAACAGTTAACCTGAGTCATTCAACAGTTTTTGATATAATTAAACGATATAAAAAGAATCATGTGATTCAGAATAAAAGAAGACCTGGCCGACCATCAAAGTTGTCTAATGGAATAAAGTGAATTATCGTTCGAAATATTAAAAAAAAATCCAAGAATGAGTACTCCTAAAGTTGCTGCTGATTTACAAGCATTATATGGAGTAATTGTTAATCCTGAGACTATTGGAAGAGTAATTCGATCTGCTGGATATCACGGTAGAGCAGCCAGGAAAAAATTCTTCGTGAGTGAAAAGAATAGAAACCTCAGACTGGCTTTTGCAAAATCCAACATAAATAAGAATTCTGATTACTGGAATGAAGTTATAATTGCTGATGAGAGTAAATTTAATATATTTGGTTCTGACGGTAGAATCTTGGCGTGGAGAAAACCCAGGGAAGAATTTCGAAAACAGATTTTGGTGCCAATAGTAAAACATGGTGGAGGAGGAGTTATGGTATGGGGGTGTATGTCGTCCGCTGGAGTTGGTAATCTTGTTTTTATTGACAGTATAATGGATCAGTAGAAGTATATTGACATTTTAAATCAAAATTTAAAATCTTCAGCACAAAAATTGAACCTTCATAACAATTTTAAATTCTACCAGGACAATGACCTCAAGAACACTGCTTTGAACGTTAAGACTCTGGCTGCGGTATAACTGTCCTGAAATAATAAAAACAACACCACAATCTCCAGACTTAAATCCCATAGAGAATATTTGGCAAGAATTGGAATCAAGAATTCGCAAACACACCATTTCTTCAAAACAATAATTAAAATTGCTGCTTCAATAAGAATGGGGTAAAATCACTCCAGAAATCGCAAACAAATTAGTCGAATCCATCCCAAGAAGATTAAATAATGTTTTAAAAGTGAAAGGAAATCCAACAAAATATTAAAACCTTTTAAAAAGTAAAATTTCTGGATAAATATTTGATGGAAAAGTAAGTGTCCCATCACTTATGTGAGCCATTTTTTGCTCCGTTCTAAACAATTGTATTTTTATTAAATTAATATTTTAAGAAAATGTATGTTATATAATAATTGTTACTAAATTTAAGTACGAAACACACCCACAAAAAATTTTTACATATTTTTTTTAATTTATTTTACTACAGTTTCCTTTTGTAAAGCACAAGTGTCCCATCACTTTTGTGAGACACTGTATGTGTGTGTGTATGTGAAGCATTGCTTAGTGTTCCTAATTTGTAGTATTTATTTTCTTATAATATTTTCTTTCATTGTGAGAAATTAAATTTTTTATTTATTTATGCGTAGAATTCTAGTATGCCTCCTACAGAGAATATAATGTGATTTAGGAATTTAAGAACCTGTTTTTCATTAATGTGAAGTTCAAAATTTTTAGAAAATAATGAAAATTGTCTACTTACTGGTATATAAGGGATTATGCTGTTTCGTAGCAAAACGTTAATTTGTAAATATGATAAAATTGATATGTTCCAGAGTATTAATTAAAAAAAAAACTTTTTTTTATTTGTATAAATGCTAAAGCTTAAAAATCTTTGAAAATACTGAAGCTGTATGAAATACAAGTATGAGAGACTGCGACGTTCTTTATCGTTGTAATAACTGGTAGAATTCGCTTACTGTATCATGATAATTTTAAATATAAACAATTTATTATACTTATTTTCAGTTATGCCTAAGCTCAGAAATGTAAATTTAAAGAATTTGATGTTAATTTACAATAATAAACAATTCATTATTTTTTTTTTAAAGAGAAAATAGAAATTACGTGTAGCATGGAGAATACATTGTGACGTTACAAGCTTATTCCCGCCCGTTTGTGGTCGTCACACAGCTCCGCCTTCTCAACTTTGTTGACGCAGCCTATTCAATGCTTTTACCAAATTATTTATTAAAGGTGAAATAGCTAAAGGTTTCCGGTATTGTTTTTAAAATTACATCCTTTTAACCTTAATCATTTTTATTAATCTTTTCTTAATATTTATTTCTCTTAAAATCGTATATAATAGTCACAAACTTATTTCTATTATCCACAATTTCTGGTGAAATCAAGATAGCTGGCATTTTTTGAAACACGGAGTTTTGTCGAAAATCTGGATGGCAACCATTTTTCAAAACAACATATTTCATGTGCTTTGGCACCAAATTTTGAAGGTTGGCTATACTTAAGCTGTTCCTTAATTTTTAATGTAAAAAGAATGTATTTCTTTTGGTATTTATAATTTTTATGGGTTAAATTTGGGCTAATCTTTGGAATATGGTAACAGGTAGTTTGGCAACATTTTGGTAAGGCGATAAAGGTTACTACCTAGGACTTTAGCACTGTACATGGATAAAGTCAAGAGTGTGCGCAAAGCCATTTTTATGCAATTCTAGGATGTTTTTTTAAGTGAAAATAGGTTGACGTGTACATGGATACTGTGTATTTGCAATTCTTAAAAACACGGCAAGCAGTTTACGATTCTACACTTTCTCCAAATTTTGCACCTAATCTTCGTCATGATTAAGCACCTTTGTTCCATAAAAGTTCTAGCATAAGCGTAATTCAGCTAGCAGATTGTTGGAAAAGGCTGATCTTTGGAATATGGTAACTGGTAGTTTGGCAACATTTTGGAGGCGATAAAGGTTACTACCTAGGACTTTGGTAATAATGTGAGAAATACTCAGTTCCGATTATGCATTATTTTGTGTGAGGGAAATGAGAGATCATGAGATATGTCATGCGACATTAATGGACGAATTACAATTCTTTAATCGGAAAAAGGGGGAATTTAAAAAACTGTAGTACTATATTATTTTGTATTAAGCTTCATTGTGTGTTGTGTGAAATAGTGGAAGTGTGCGTGCCATGTAATGAAGATTCTGAAGATTAGGTAAGTTAGTATTTTTAATCATTTGAGGATATTATTTTTATGCAATGTTCTAAATGTAAGGAGCAAATAAATTAATATGATATTATTGGAAAATTGTTATTAGCAATGATTTAGTTTAAAGTAATTAGGGTACAACTCTGATATACACCCTAATTTCACCAAATGTGGCGATATGTGTTCTGCGCTGGTTTTTGGCACGACTGCATGTTCTATGGCAACCCTGTTGACGTTAAACAATCTTTAGCTGGAGCTCGTTGATTCGCGTCTGTGTCCGAGAAGATGGGAGGGAAAGATAAAGAAGTTCTTGAATTGAAGTTCAGCAAAAGGAAATATCATTGTGGCCATCCTGTTGAGGGGTAGTGGGTATTTGGAGGTGTGGAAGGAGGGTTTGGGAGATTATTTTTAATGCCTGTGCATGATAGAAGTAGGGATTTGTGATTTTATTTATTTGTGAACCATAGTATGAATTTTCTGGAGTGTGTCTGGCTGTCATGTAAATACGATAGTGATTACGTGGCGGCATGGTAAAGACGGTACGAAATTGGCATTTCTGCTGCTCGAAAAAGCATTAATTCATAGTAAGTGCATTTTATTTTATTCTTGTTCTTATTTTGTAGAATGTTATGTTCATTGGTTATTTAGTATGAATTTCTGTCGCTGTTGTTTTTGAAACAAAATGCTGTGTACATAGTATTATTTGAAATTTATTGTTATTATGTTATTTTACTAAAGTGAGGTGTGCGTAGATCGTAGATTCGTTCCTTGCCTAAATTGTGCAATTCGTAGATTTTTTTTTTTTAAGTTTAAACAGGATGCTGTGTACACAGTATTCTTTGAAATTTATTGTTATGTTAATTTATTAAAGCGAGGTGTGCGTAGTTCGTAGAATCGTTCCTTGCCTAAATTGTGCAATTCGTAGGTGTTTTTTTAAGTTTAAACAGGATGCTGTGTACATGGTATTCTTTGAAATTTATTGTTGTTATGCTAATTTATTAAAGCGAGGTGTGCGTAGTTTGTAAATTCGTTCGTTACCTACATTGTGCCACTCGTAGACTTTTTTTAAGTTAAAACATGTCGCTGTGTGCATGGATTCTTGTCAATATTTTTGGTTAGAAAATTTACGTTTCTACTATCTAAATTTTTTGTTTTTGTTTCGGATTTTTACCTTAAATCGTGTGTTCAAAACGTAGTTTTTGCATGTGCGAAAACCACGCTTTTGGAGACATTTTAGGCTTAAAGTTCAAAATATAGACAAAAAATTTAGATAGTAACATGGCAGCGTGAAGTTTCTCGCCAAAAATGTTTGGCGAGAAATTTGGCGACTTGAGGGCGCATATCAGAGTAGTTCCGTAATTAGGATTGTAATCTAATTTTTATTAATTTAATGTATGTGCTTATTTATATTTTAAGTAGTGTTTTTTTAATTATATTTTAATTTAATGATCGTGATTTTGCGAGTTATATGTTTGTGGTATTTTGGAATACGTCCGAGTAGAATATGTTGAGTATTTTCATGCATTTTCGTGAAATTTTTCTAATTTATGAGAAAAAAAGCAGTGTACATGGATATAGTGAAGAGTGTGCGCAATGCCATTTTTGTGCAATTCTGGGATGTTTTTTTTAAGTAAAAATAATTAGACGTGTACATGATTTAGTGACATTTTAATTAAATGATAGTTATTTTGTGAATTTTTGGTTTGTAGGAATTTGGTATACATTTCAGTTGAAGTAAACGTGCATGGAAGTAATTTAAATATTTGACACTAAGTATTTGTAACCATTTGTAATGTTTGCGGTATGAATTCGTTGGTGACGTTTATAATGTAATAGATAATTTAGAGGTAAAAGTTTTTGGATATTTTATTTATTTTATACGTGGAAATGTTCATATTTGGAAAGGGTATATACTTTTTCGCGATCAGGTAATTTCATATATGTGCTCTTTACCGAGTTTAAAGATTCACAGAATTTTTTTGCATTTTCGTGCAAATTTTTGTAATTTATGAGAAAATAGCAGTGTAGATGGATAAAGTTAACAGTGTGTGCAATGCCATTTTTGTGCAATTCTGTTATTTTTTTTAAGTAAAAATAAGTCGACATGTAAATGGTTTATGTGTATGTGCTATTCTGAAAAACGCGCAAGGAGTTTGGGATTGTGCACTTTTTCCCAATTTTGCAGTTAATATTTGTCATGATTAAGCAGTTTTGTTACATACAATTTCTAGCATAAGTGTAATTCAGCTAGTAGATTGTTGGAAAAAGTGTTCAGTAAATAAAAATTAAAGAAACATGTCTTGGCTAATCTTTAGAATATGGTAACAGGTAGTTTGGCCCCATTTTGGTAAGGCGATAAAGGTTACTAGCTAGGACTTTAGCAATAATCTGAGATTTACACAGTTTGAATCACAGATTATTTTGTCTCAGAGAAATTAGAGATCATGAGACATATCATGTGACATTTTCCGGAAAATTCCGACCGTGATTTTAGCTAATAAGCACTTAAAAACAATTTCGCTGCTAAAGTGCAGAATCGCCAACTTATTTGTTTGGCTCTTTTTACAAGAGTAAGTAGAATCGGATTTTTGTCAATTTTCTTTGACCTTTTAAGTGAAAATAGGTCGATGTGTACATAGATAAAGTCAAGAGTGTGCGCAATGCCATTTTTGTGCAATTCTGGGATTTTTTTAAAGTGAAAATAGGTTGACGTGTACATGGATACCATGTACTTGCAATTCTTAAAAATGCGGCAAGCAGTTTTCGATTCTGCACTCTGTCCCAATTTCGCACTTAATCTTCGTCATGATTAAGCATTTTTGTTCCATAAAAGTTCTAGTATAAGCGTAATTTGGGTAGCAGATTGTTGGAAAAAACATTGAGTTAAAAAAAAAAAAAAAAAAAAAAATATGCTTTTACTTTGTGAAAACAAAATGGCGTCCAAAACAAAACTAGCAGGTTGCTGTAACAGGGTTGGGCGCCAAATTTTCGAAAAAAAATGGCCAAGTTACCATACTGTAAAGATTCACCCATGTCTTTACTTCGTGAAGACAAAATCGCGGCGAAAAAAAAAATTAGACGGTTGCTGTAGCGGAGTTGGTCACCAAATTTTCGCCAAGTTACCATAATTCAAAGATTAACCGAAAAAAATGCCTTTACTTCGTGAAAACAGAATGGTGTCTAAACAAAAACCAGCAGGTTGCTGTAGCAGGGTTCGTAGCCAAAAAATTGCCGAGTTACCATAATCCAAAGATTAACCAATTATTTGTTTTTATTATTTATTTTCTTACCTTTAGATTCAAGATGACTTCTCAGAAAAAATTCAATATGGCATATGAATGTGACAGAGAAATAGTACTACGTATGCTGATGGAAGAATATGAATTAGGTGACGAGTTTGATGATTATAGTGATGCAGAAGAAGATAGAGTGGGAACAAGAGATGAAAACACAGATATTGAGCAAGAAAAACTCCAATGATAGTGAGTAATGATTTTATTTCCGATAATTATTTCCAAGGCCGGAATAAATTAACAAAATCAAAAGTTTGCCCACCTAAAAATAAAAAATATACGCACTCAGCAACACAATAGTCAGATAGTCACATAATAGACAGTCACTCATTTACAAGGGGTGAAAGGTGTCGCAAAAAATGCTCGAAAGCCGGAGCAATGTTGCGCATAATTTTTTGACAATGGCATGCTATCTAATATAGTTCAAAAATGAAAAGATTCCCACAGTACAGGAAAATTATTCTCAGGAAAGGGATGCCCATTTGACCGACATAATTGAAATAAAAGCGCTTCTAGGCATATTACACATTTGTGCTTCTAGAAAGAACAATCATGCAATTACCAAGGAGATATGGTCCTCTGATAAAATGGGTGTTGAGTTATGCCATCTAATAATGTCTGAAAAACGATTTAGGTTCCTTTCATATTGTTTGAGGTTCGACAATAGCGATCTTTTGCTTCAAAATAATCTTACTTTGGTTGGGACTATGAGAAAGAATAAGAGTGAAATTCCTCCAGAGTTTACACATACAACGAATCGGGAAGTAGGAACATCATTGTTTGGGTTTCAGAAAGACTCTAATGTCTTATGTAACTAAGGAAAACAAGGTGGTTCTGATTCTCTCCTCTATGCATCATGATGATGTAATTGATGAATCATGTGAAAAAAACAAGCCCAAATGATAACCTTTTATAACGCAACTAAATCAGGAGTTGATACTGTTGACCAGTTGTGTAGCACTTACAATGTCGCCAGGAAACCTCAAGCAGGATATTCAGAGCATTTTTCCAGATGAGGGTACAGTTCAACTTACAATAGAGGCTTGAACTACTTAAAAGGAAGAGATGTCATGAATGTGGCCGTTTCAAGAACAGGTACACAAAGTACAAATACCACAGTTGTAAACATTTTTATGTTTAGAAAACGCTCAGCAAATATACGTTGATTGTTAGTTTGGTTGGATCTTTACATTATGGTAACTTGGCGTTTTTGGGGCGAAAATTTGCCGACCAACTCTCCTACAGCAATCCTCTATTTTTTTTTTTCCCCCACCGCCATTTTGTCTTCACGAAGTAAAGACATGTTTCTTTTCTTTTTATCTACTGAACACTTCTTCCAACAATCTACTAGCCGAATTACACTTATGCTAGAAATTTTATCTAACAAAACTGCTTAATCATGACAAATATTCACTGCAAAATTGGGAAAAAGTGCACAATACCATACTCCTTAAGCGTTTTTCAAAATAACACATACACATAAACCATGTACACGCCGACTTATTTTTACTTAAAAAAACATCACAGAATTACACAAAAATCGCATTGCGCACACTCTTCACTATATCCATGTACACTGCTTTTTTTTCATAAATTAGAAAAATTTCACGAAAATACACGACAATTTTCTGAATCTTTAAACCCGGTAAAAAGAACATATATGAAATTACCTGATCGCGAAAAAGTTTATACCCTTTCCAAATATGAACATTTCCACATATAAAATAAATAAAATATCCAAAAACTTTTACCTCTAAATCATCTATTATATTATAAACATCACCAACGAATTCATACCACAAGCATTACAAATACTTAGTGTCAAATATTTAAATTATTTCCATGCACGTTTACTTCAACTTAAACGTATACCAAATTCCTACAAACATAAAATTCACTAAATAACTATCATTTAATTAAAATATCACTAAACCATGTACACGTCGACTTATTTTTACTTAAAAAAAATCCCAGAATTGCACAAAAATGGCATTGCGCACACTCTTCACTATATCCATGTACACTGCTTTTTTCTCATAAATTAGAAAAATTTCACGAAAATGCATAACAATTTTCTGAATCTTTAAATCCGGTAAAAAGAACATACATGAAATTACTTGATCGCGAAAAAGTACATACCCTTTCCAAATATGAACATTTCCACATATAAAATAAATAAAATATCCAAAAACTTTTACCTCTAAATCATCTATTATATTACAAACATCACTAATTAATTCATACCTTTACTTCATTACAAATGGTTACAAATACTTCGTGTCAAATATTTAAATTATTTCCATGCACGTTTACGCAAATTACTTTACTTCCACCTTACATTTAGAACAATGAATAAAAATAATATCCTCAAATAATTAAAAATACTAACTTACCTATTCTTCTTCAGAATCTTGATTACGTGCCCGATAAACTTTTCTTATTTCTGTTTCAGGATCTTTAAAATCATACTTATAGTTCACACCAAGGTACCAAGTAAAATAAATAACTTAATAAAACATCTTTACTTCTATCTCGCACAACCTTAAAGAAACACTTATTACTACACCTTTCAATCCCACTAAATACCCATTTCAAATTCACTTTAGTTAGGGCCATGGGATCCAAAAATTACCGAACACTGTTTCACACATCACAGAATAAAGGCGGTACTATTCGGTTTCGAGGACCGTACAAAATCGCCAAACTATTGTTGATGCTAGTGCTGCCAAAAGTAATTGCGGCAACCCTAATGCCGCAAGAGAGGAAGTATAATAGTAAATATCTATTTAAATATCGATGTTTTAATTTAGATGAAAGGTTAATTTCATATAATATTTCGCTACCGAGTTATCACTAAAGCATAATGTCATCTCGTTGGTTGTTCAAACATAATTTTCTATAATGAATGGCGCCTTTTCTTTAAAAACATTTTCGGTAAAGTGCAGAATCGCCCGCTTATTTCTTTGCCGCTTTTTACAAGGGTAAAAATAATTGGAATTTTGCCAATTTTCTTTTGCTTTTTAAGTGACAATAGGTCGATGTGTACATAGATAAAGTCAAGGGTGTGCGCCGTGTCATTTTTGTGCAATTCTGAGATTTTTTTTAAGTGAAAATAAGTCGATGTGTACATGGATACCGAGTATGTGCAATTCTTAAAAACGCGTCAAGCAGTGGGTGATTCTGCACTTTACCCAAAATTCTATCGCAGACTTTTCATCATAGGCAATTCCTAAATTGTTAAATCCATAGGATATCAAAAAAGGAATTAAAAATTAAACTAGTATTTCAATGGCGTTTTAAGAAGTATAGAACCATTTAAACTTACGCAATCTGAAATCAGCTCGTACGCTAGATTTGGTGCGCTGTTAAATGGGCGCGTTTGCTAGATTTGGCGCCTTCGCGCATATATTATCGCTGCAATTTTTTTACGGCCCTCGAAACCGAATAGTACTATAAAGGCGAATACAAAATTTCCAGATTTCCCCCCTTTTCCGATTAAAGAACCGTAATTCGTTCATTAATATCACATGACCTCTCATTTCCCTCACACAAAATAATGTGTAATCGGAACTCAGTACTCCTCACATTATTACCAAAGTCCCAGGTAGTAACCTTTATCGCCTCCAAAATGTCACCAAACTACCAGTTACCATTGCAACTAACTAAATGAGACAATTTTACTTGCATTTGAGTTAAGTTGAATAAAATTAAGTCTCACTGTAAATTGAAGTTTTGTTATTTTTGTTTGTAATAGGATACCACAAATATATGTATGTTATTTCAATAATCCCTTTGCATTCATAAATTTCAGTTGAATAACCTAAATATATATTAGTACAGCAAAAATATGCCTGGCGCGCGACCTTTAACATAACAATATGCCACGCGAGCACTGCACGGTTAAAACTTATACGTGGATTTGGGGCTATTAATAACCCATTTTAACACCATCCAGCAAAAACTACATAACTGCATTAAACTAATGTAATTGAATGGCAGTTCGAAATTATTACTACAGCTAAATTAATGACAACAATGTCTTTAGCTTTGCACGAAACGTCTAAGTCAAATACCAATATTTTATGAGATAGATATATGCAAAAAAAGAAAAAAACAATACTACTATTAACAATATTTTTTAGTATGTCCTAAGACTCGCACTATTCAGCAGATTTCAAAGGATTATCAACTTACCAATATATTGAAGAAAATCTCAGTGTATAAATTTGTATAATTAGAAAACTGTTTCAGTGATTAATGCAGGAAATCGTTTGTGAGAATTAAATATAAGGTTACAATATTCATTCTATAACTTCGAAAAGCTTTACATGCAACTTTCGGAATAGCTTGTCTACACCAAAGCTGTATGTAAGTAAAGCGTCGGCACTCCCATACTATAACCTGACGCCAAATTGCAGCGCCAATTCATTGCAGTGGTGGCGACGTAAACTAAATCTCTCCCCCTCCTCCTCTCACCTGCAGAGACGCCATGGAGGTAAGAAAGGGAGGAGGGGCCATTCCGCGCTAGAAGTGAAGCACTGCTTTGAAGCTTGGGTCACCAGACGGGGTGTTCTTTGTTTACATTCAGAAGCTCGCTTGACAAGATTCTGATAGTATTTCGACACACGACAGTTCCATAGAAATCGAAAAAGGGACACTCTCGCATGAAAGAAACATTCATAGTGTAATGGATAATAGCAATTTGTATAGTTTACTGACATTTACGCAAAAATCACATCTTGGTTATTTTTCGATAACTAACAACAGCAATTTTGATTATGAATTTGTTTTATAAAATTCTAAGCTGTTGCACTACAAAAATATAGATTTTAAGAAAATTGCTAAAAGAGATCTGCCAAAATTTATTTTCTAGATGATTTGAAAAGTTTGAAACTTGATGGCTAAATGTAAATATAAAATTATGTATGTTAAAATATTTGTAATTAGGCACATAGGTCAGATTAAGTTTTTATTAAATAGAGTAACGCATGCAAGGGCTATCTGCCTAAAGAGAGAGATGCCATCGTGGAGGAATTTTGAAGAAAAACTGACCTTTGAGTGGGTATTAAAAATAATACTTATAATTTTCATTCAAATTATATTCATATATATTTTTTATGTAAAACTTTCGGGTGTATGCTAAATTAGTGTAAATTACTTTACACGAAAAATATAGTGAATGCACATAAATTAAAGATTTGCACATGCCGGAAATGATAAATAGGAAATATGTATGGGTATTTATGCATGTGCTTGCAAAAAGCATGTATCTGCCTTTGACAAAATACTTAAATATTCATTAAATTATTTATAAATGTATTTGAAATGAAGAATTTATTCACTTATAAACAACTGTGAAAGTACTGTGAAGAAATCTAATGATTAAATGTATCTAATTTATAATGATTATAAATGTTATCTAAATATATCTAAATACCTTAATATTGAATTGTAAACATAAATTGAAATCCTGTTGACAAATACGTTATAAAACTATTTAAGCAAGAATTGTTCGTATTGGAAAGCAATCTGTTAAAAGGTATTGTAAAGCAAATGCTATGAGATGCGCACTTAAGAACGTAATAAAGAGTTTTGGAATATGTATTGTTGAAATGAAGGGTAAAAAAAAATCTGATAAGTATAATTAAAAGAATTATTCCCTTTACATTTTATAATAACTCAGTTACAAATTTTAAATAATATTTTAAAAAAAAAACTTATTTTATTCCCTTTCAGAAATGTTCAGAGAAAGTCAAATATTATTTTCCTAATAATTCTCTAATTTAAAATGAACCGAATAGAGCATTAATTATAAATTGACTTACATTTTTTGATTTAAAAGAAGCCAAAAAATCATGTCATATTTAAGAAAGTATTTTAGGAAGAAGCTCTATAACTAGAAAAGAAATAATGCATAATTTTAATATTAATAATACAATAAACTTTGATCTTAATTTTTGTACCTTAACCGAATTACCTTAATTTTTTTTCTAATGTAATTAACGAAAACTTGTGAAAATATTTCATTCAAATTAAACCATTCTGAGAAAACTGTCCTGTTAAAAGTATAGCATTTAATTCCGTTCAGAATGAAATGTTGTTTAAAAATATGTTGTTTTCACATACTTAGGACTCTGAAGTGTTGTAGAAAAAGAAAATATATACATTTATATGTATATTTGCGACGTAATTACAAAATATTTACACCCGAACGCGTCAAATCCCATAGAACTCAATGGTAAATGACCCAATATTTTGGTCACCACGTAGGGATCGCCGGTGCTTCAGAGCAGGGTACGGAGAAACTTGTTTAGGGCGACTCCTTCTTACTTCCTACCTCCATGAGAGACGCATGGAGTCTCTCATGGAGGTAGAAAGCAAGATGGAGGGTCCCTAACGCATGTTCCTAAAACGTACTCGCCGTACCCTCTGCTGTGACAATGCTGAATCACTATTGGCTGACCGACTTGCTACGTAAAAAATGACACTTGTTTGGTCACGTGACAAGCCGATTGCATGGATTCTGAAGTGTTGTGAAAGTGTAATTTGTAGTTTGCTGTATAAGACGTAATAAATTTTGTATGCATATACAATTCTGAATTAATAATAAACCACTAAAAGGTACAGCTGGTAAAGAATATATATAGAACACAAACCTCTTCAGACATAACGCTTGAAGTATTTTATTTGGACGGCATAAGATATGTTTACTAGGAAGACAAATTTCGGCAAACAAAATATATAATTATGCAAAAGAAATTTCGTTACCGAAGCATAAAAGTATCTATTATTGTACTTTAGATTTTCAAATATCAGAGGTTGTGATATAATGTAAGAGAATTATGATTTAACATTAGAGATTAAATTTTGAGGGAGTTGGAGCTTGGCATGAAGGGATTTTTTATTTATTTTATAATAAATCAAGATTGGTTCTGTATTTTTAAAAATTTTTGGCAGAAGAACAGTTTAATCTTTTAATATTTCATTGGTATGTTAATATTTCTGGAACTAAAATTAAAAAATGGAGGGCTGTTAACCCTCTGAGCGTTATGACCGGGTTTAGGCGGTCAAGACGGCCTACCTCGAAAGCGTTACGGACGCTTCTAGGCGGTCACTGGAAAAGCGTTCGAAAGCGTTACTGACGGTTCTAGGCGGTCAGTGGTGAAGACCTCGAAAGCGTTATGACCGCCTTAAAGCGGCCGTGCAGATGTCTCCTGCCCCCCTTATTTCTGGAACCCTGGAGATCTCTAAATGACAGATCTCAGTAGGAGGGAAAGAGGGTTGCTCTTTTTCGTTTTAGACCGATATGTTTAATCGCCAAGAAAACGCTTGAGCATGTAGTGGTTTATAAACAACAAACGAACGTGGACATTCTTCGCGAAATAAAAAAGTAGCATGTAAGCATGTTTTTTCAATACTCTCTTTAAACAGATAACATTTTCATAAAATATCCTTTAGTTTTTAAATTGAATGTTCAGAAATATGCGAAATGCTCGTGAATTCAATTAAAAAATAGCATTAGGAAATATTTAAACAAATTTACTTATGGATATATAGATACATAATTAGAACCGACAAGTTATAAGTTTTAATTATTCGAGCGAAACGAATAGCGCATTTAATTACTGCATTTAATTTAATACTGCATTTAATATGAATTATATATAATTACATGTAAAGAATAACATAATTAAGCAATAAGTCAAATAAAAATTAGCCACCAACAGTAATTTATAATAAGCGTATTTTGAACGGGTTTATGAAGCATAATCTAATTTGATAGTAAAAATAATAATGGCGAATTATCTATTCATTTTGGAACAATATTCGTGGCTTATACTGGTTTGATGAATTTCTGTTCAAATTCATTTCAAATATTCCATTATTTGAAATGAATTTGTACATTGATTTCAATGCGATTTTTATTAGAAAAAAATTCAATGAGTTTGATTTTCTTACATAATTGTAATTACATTGTTCAACGCAAAATAACTACAAGCAGAAAGGCAAGGGTGTGTTAAAATTTCTGTATTTTGCTATATAAATTATTAAAATAACCAACCTACAGCCTAACAACTGAATGTCCGAAATATAACCCGCAACTTTTCTAAAAGTAACAAATTTCAGTTAAAAAAAGCCGCAGTAAATAAATAAAACGAAATACTATTAAGAAAAGAAGCACGAAAATTTATTTTTTTTATATTTACTTACTTTATTTTTAGTTCAAAGGGGCAATTTGCCCTGAAGGACTTTTAATTTCGCTTTGGCATTTTTCATTGAAAACTATAAACGGCGAATCACTTTTCAAATTGTTGCCGCTAAATATTATCGCTCTGTATTATACTTAAAAAAATTAAATATTGAAGAATCTGCAAGAATGTACGCATGTTTCTCGCATTGTGATAAAACAACGGTACTTAGAGCTATCAAAATTTAAATAACGTAATCTTCCATACAACATGGGCATGTGGAAGCCCTAATTTGAATTTGAAATTTGTATTATTATCGATTTCATATTTTGTAACACTTCAACGAATTTTTGATTAAAAAACTAAACGATTTCAAAGCGAGTAATGTCAACACCGTACGAAAAAAATCCCATTTTTATCTCCAGCGCGAGAGACTCTAAGATACGCTCATTTTAAAATAATTTTGAGATATTGCTGTTGAACTGAACTTTATGGTTTGAGTACGTAGAACATGATATTTAATCAGGTAACACACAAAACGTTAAAAACGCTCCTTTGGATGTAGTTTAAAATCTGAAACCTTTCATATTTTTATTTATTAGTCCAAAGGGGCGCATTAGTATTTAAAACAATAGTTCTTGAGAGACTATTGTTTTAAATACTAATACTGTTCTTGTTTTTGCGATTTTGCGTTGAATCACTATAAACGGCGAAACACTTTTCAGACTGTTGCCACCAAATGTTAGAGTGCCGCATTACATTTGAAGTAATTAAATAATGAAAATCTGCGTAAATGTGTGTATATTTCTCGCATTGTGATAAAAAAAAAAGGTTTGAAAAAAGGCCATCCAAGTTTGAATGACGTAATCCTCCTACGAATATGGGCATGTGGAAGATCAAATTTGAAATTTGGAATTTGTTTTATTATCTATTTCATATTTTGTGAAACTTTAACGAATTTTTGAGTAACAAACTCAACGATTTCAAAGCAAGCAATAGCAACACTCTACGGGGGTGGAAACCTTTTTATCTCCAGCGCGCGGAATTGTGTACCGGAAATTCTAAACATATGCTCATTTTAAAATTAATTATCGACATTCCTATTGAACTGAATTTTATGGTGTAAGTGCAAAGAACATGATATTTAATAAATAAAGGTACCATACAAAACGTTAAAGAAATGTCCTTTTGGACGTAATTTAAAATCTGAAACCTGTCAGATTTTTAAAAAAAATTTTATTGTTTTTTGAATGTGTGTTGTTGACGAATGACGCAGTAGTCGTGTATAATCTGAATATATAATAATTATTTGTGCTATTTTTTATTTGAAATGCATAGAATTCTCTAAAATAGTAGCATTCTTAGATTGAATATTGTCTAAGCAGGTGCAATGATGTTTTAACTTCATTACCATATCAAATATAGTTTCTTTTTAATTTAAAAACTTCGTCAGCGGTCCGAAGCACCTTTTTGAATTATAGGATGAGTTTTAATAAAATTTGTAGTAGTCCGAATTTTTATAAGTATTCAGAATTACTGAAATAAAAAAAGCTAAACTTTTTAGAATTTCTTTATCAAAGTATTACATCTTAGGCCAGCAAGACCTGATTAGTAAAATCTGGGAAAGGATCTACGATTGTCTAGTAAGAAGTAAAAAAAAAAAAAAAATACTTTAGGTCTAAGCAGTAAAAAAAAGCTTGTCCCTCTATCGAAAATTGTCACGTATGTTAGAAAAGATTTTGCAAAACATTAATATTTTAGCTCAAACATGATTTTTTTTTTTAATTTAGTCTCTTGTTTTGGAGATGGTGTTCAAGCATTTTACCATAATTTTATTTTCACATGTTCAGAATTTTTATATTTTTTATTGATCGCTGTGTTTTTAACTTCCATAGCATAAATTAAAGAACTACACATAGCAACTTCAGCTATAAACAGATGACTTAAGAGAAATTTGTTTTGACATATTATGCGAAAGACTAAATAAATATTAAATGCTTTTGCATTTATGTTACATGACAGTAATTAAAATACAATAACTGTAGATGTGCAAAAACCTGTACTTATAACCTTCTGTATTTTTAAAGAAAGTACAAAATAGTTCAGAATAGCAGATGGCTTTGAGATCATTCAGTAATGTCATCGTAAATATATTCTCTTTACGTTTCGGAGGAACTGCAGTAGTTCAGATTTGTCGTAAAAGAGTAATTACACCCCTGGGGATTGGCGTACTTACAGAACGGAAAAACAAGCTTTGAAACATACTCATACAAAAGTCCTACCTTTTCTTCGACAGATAAATGACAGATGTGATAATTTGAACACATGCTTTCAATCAGTTGTTTCCTTCTAACAAAGCGTCTTGTGCGGCTAGCAGGATCCTAGCAAAGTCTTGTAATAGTCTCTTGTTTTAAATATGCTGTGTTCGAACTCATATTCAAAGACAGGCATTTAAAGATTTTATTAATGCTTTTTTTTTTTACATTCGACGATTCAATATTTGTTAAAAAAATAAACACATAAATAAACTTGCATAGCAGATCAAAATTATGTTGCTGTGGAAATATTTTATCAACAGTTATTAGTAGTTATAACAGCATAACTAAATAAGCCCATTTCGAAATATGGATGATAATGCATTCATTATTTTTAATCTGAAACAATATCAAGTTGTTATTACTAGATAAAATGGCTTAAAATAAGCTGACACATAATAAGAAAAATTTTTTTAATGAAAATTGGATTCACTTTCTTTCACATAATTTCTGACCATTACTACATAATAGAAATGTCTCCACGTTCGTTGTTTTTAGTTAGTAATTTTAATTGGGGCTGTTATATAAGAAGGCTATTTATCGTTGTTGTTGTGTTATAGTACTTATTTTATTGTATAATGCAAATTTTGATCAATTGGTTAATTTTATAATGTATAGAGGAACTTCAAAAAGAACAAAAGTAATTTCCACCGTTATAATATGTCCTTAAATGGTTCCCAATAAAAACATAGTTAACTAAGTAGTAATAGTAACATAATAACTAAACATAGTAACTACATTATATTAATTAATTTACTAACCAAATAGCAAAAACATTTCAAATTCGAAATCCATCTTTTTACTAAGTACTTTTTGCAAAGTAACAAAAATTTTAATCCCTTTGTTGTTTAAATTAAAGATAAATAAAAAAATGTTTTTTTTTTTTTTTTTTTTTTTTTTTCATGAAATGCTAATTTTATGTTATTTGATAAAAAATGGGAAGTGCAAAATCAAAATCCTGGCGAAATACATATACTTATGAATGAACACAGCACACAAACATTTCTTCACCCTAAGCACGAACACAAATAATATTTTAAACAGCTTAAAATGAATCCACTTTCAAAGTATTTAATTTGTGATAGATAATGACAGCTGAAAACATTTTCCAATATTACAAGATAAAATGAAGTTATTTCTCAGATAGTTTCACAAATAAACTCACAAAATAAAGAACGCTTTTTAAAATTTTTAATTTGCAATATGTTAGATGCTTTGTTGAAGAATTTTCAATAATATCGTTCCGATTTTCATTTTATCCGAGATTGCCATTATTTTTCACTGATGAGCAACTTGCTAATTATTAGTCCAATGTAGAGTCCTCCTTCTGTTTTCTCATAAAATCGCCTTTGTAAATTTAGAGTTTAATTTAGCAAAACGTTTTCCACCTAAGTGGTAAAATGTTTTCGTAAAGGATTCCCTAAAGAAATCTGCCTTGTATTTATGTTGCATTTAGGGATATTTTCAAAAACACACGCTGCTGATTGTTATTTTTAATAGGTGAACAAAAGAAATATTTTTTTTTTTAAGAAAGAATATAACTTAACTGCAAGCTATATCTTATTCCTAGATAGCGAAGCTTGATTACAAACTCAATTCTTAAAATACATTTAATTATCTTTATGCTTTAAAAAATGCTTTATCTGGTAATTGTAAATGCATAAATCACTTGTTTTTTAAAACTAAGTGATCCACTCTAAGTTGAATAATTACAAATAGCATAATGTGAACGATCAATGAAGCTAGAACCGCCAGTTTATTCTTATGTAACTAATAAAAATTTCATTGTTTCAGCATCCTAGTATCTTTCTTCTTCCATACTAAAGCTCACATTTAAGCTTTAGAAAATAATCATATTTCTTTCGATTACCATCCGTCAGTCGAAATTGATGAATAAGAGTTTTTATGCATGACAAAGGTGTTTTACTGGGTATTCGGATAGAAAAAAAAATTCTCGAAAAATCTGAGTTGTTAATATATTTTTGGATAACATCCTGAGAGGAATTCATTAATAATAGTAATATGTAAAGCCATGAAACAGGTAAACTCAAAACGTGCTTGGAAGGATCAAAATCATGATCGAGTCAGTTATTTAAATAACGCAAAGCTGCGAGGGCTACCTGCCTATGAGGAAGGATGCCTTCGTGGAGAACATTCTGAGGGAAACTAGCATATTATACAGGGGAAAAAACACAAGAACGAACCATGCAGCCGGTCAGTTCGTTTGTGATCGAACCCAAACCATTTCGAAATGCCAGTATTCAGAGGTGTATCTTAACCACTGATGAGGCTTGGATCACAATCATGAATCTTCAAACTTATTCACCTAGACGTGCTGTCAATTTACCTTACAAGGGCACAAAAAAAAAAAAAAAAAAAAAAAAAAAAAAAAAAAAAAAAGAAAAGATCATTCCTTATATTCTCTACTACTTGCACCACCACAGGACGCAAGGTAAACCAGTAAGTCTTTATAAATGTACTAGCACGTCAGCATTATATGAATTGCTGGGCATTTTAACTTCGAAAATTACATTAGTATTTGAAAATGAATATTATGTTCAGTTATTTTTAAGTTTGTTTGCAAACTGATCGTTGCCTTTCCAATTCAAAAAAATTTCGAATCATTCCTAGATGCTAGATATATCATTAAAACATTTACTTGATTTGGCCACACACTTAACTTACACGTTGACCATTTAACCGCTTTGCCTGATTATCCCGAGTTATTAATATATATAATGCAGTTATTTATTATCTTGTGAAGCAGTTTCTTTAAAAAGTCCTGGGGCCCACCAGCGGCCGAGCGATAACGTCGCTGAACACTGGTAGTTCGGTCCGAGGTTCGAATCCCGCGAACGGGCTGGCTGCATGGGTGTTTTCGTGTTTTTCACCATTGTTACCAAAGAAAGAATTTATTTTTGTGTAAAATTCAGATTGCTTGAATTTTAATAATTCTCAGAAACGAAACACAAATAACAAGAAACTAAAAAAATATTCATAATTAATTAGGATATATAAACGATGTAATCATTAAGCATATTTTTAGTAAGAAAGAATATTTTGTAATAAATAAATGAAAAATATATTTAATATTAAAGAATCCTCTATATATCTCTACAAAGTATAAAAATTACAAATATTTTTCAAGGCGCATGTGTATATGTACCTGATAAAAATATTTACATTGTTTATTATTCTAGCGATATTTTTAACCAGGTGTATATTTTCCGTGAGGCATTTTCCGGAGATTTTTTTCCTCGATATACATTTTCAGGATATTTTCTTGGCATTCGTTTTACTCAAGTGGTTAGATTAAAGTGTTATTTTGTATGCTGTGAAACCTAACTAGAATTTATTTTCATTCCATAGTTGCTTCACATAAATTTTCGATTTCATGTAATATTCAGTTTCATAATGGCACTATCATTTTGAGATTTACTATACTTTTCAGTTTTTTTTATTAAATGTCGTCTACAACTACTTTCAATAAAATACTGATATATAATAGGGAAATATAACATACACGCGCACACATGCATACAAACATACATCACCATATGTATACACAGTGTTTTGTATGTGTGTTTACATATATATAGTTTACATACAAAAACAGTTTTAATAATTCCTACGAAAAATGTGATAAATTTTCACGAAATAAACTGCTTAAATTTATATATATATATATATATTGCGCTTTCCATAGTTTTAACAATTCTGCTACAAAGAATTTTTTTTTGTTTCTATTAACATCTCGATAATGCACGTAGTATATAAACACTTGCATTGTAACTCATATATAGCTAATTACAAGGAAATTGCGTTGTAACTCGAAAATACATTTATTTTCTCAAGAAGCTCCTTTGACCAAGCTATTTACTTGTTGCTACCCCCAAACTGATTTTACTCTATAAAAGCCGAACTGCCTGATCTCATTCATCAGCCACTTCATCTATTCTGCTGTTGAATTATGCGATATACATGCATACATACGTACGGACATACGTCGCGCTAAAACTAGTCATAAGTCCCAAATATAAAATTTCAACATTTTATGTCAAGTTATGCGACATACGTGCGTGTAAACGTCATGATGGAACTATTCAAAATGGAAATTTCCTTTGAAATATGAAAATCGAAATGTTTCGCGATTACAATACTTTATTTATTTCTCACAAGTCAAAACGGTGTCATAAATAACTAACTACTAATAAATTTATGGCCACCAGCGGCGGAGCGGTAAAGTCGCTGAAAACTGGTAGTTCGGTCCGAGGTTCGAATCCCACGAACGGGCTGGCTGCATGGGCGTTTTCGTGGTTTTCCCCATGTGTAACGTGTATACGAGCCAGTTTCCCTTAGAAAGTCCTCCACGAAGGCATCCCTTCCCTTAGGCAGATAGCCCTCGAGGCTTTGCCATAATCACACACACACACTGATAAATTTATGATGCAATCTAAAGAATTATTTAAATCTAACACTTTAAACTGGAATAAACTTATAATATTTGAAAATTAAATATAAACATAATACTAAAATAAGTTGCGAATAATTTGTATTCGAAAAATTGGAACATGAGAGAAAAAAATTCTCACAAATTCCCTTTGTATATTAAAAAGTATTTCCTCAGAAAATAAGGATAAAAAAAATGCAAGATTAATTTTTCACCATTATCGAAGCAATTTCTTAAAGAAACTGGAAATTTAAAGCATTTTACGTAGTTTCTCTTACTGATGTATATTGACTAACTTTCTGTATTCGGCACATATTTTGATTTAAGGTACGAGTAATATATAGCATATGTGTTAGTGTGCAAATAATAAAGTAGCCAAATAGGAGATAAAATACTATTTTAGCAACCAGTCTTGTGACGAAGATACCATAGGGAGAAAAACTAATTTCACTCGCTAAATTCAACGGAGGGGAGAATTAGCTTAATTATATCCACATGGTAAGGGGGGGCCCGCTTTTGAAGCAGTTTGAGTAAAAATGCTTGCCGCTTTTGCGACAGACCTGGTAAGAAAACACGATTATTTTTACGTCGTTTCCTGAAAAAACCCGTAACGCTCGGGAGGTTAATATTTGCAGTAATAACCGATATTCTAAAAAAGAATATTGTTTTCGATTATTTAAAAATATAGAGCAACTTCTGATGATGTCCGTCTTTTAAAAAGGTACAAAAAGGCAAACTAGAACACTACTTTATCATTGTCACAAGTAATGTATCAAAAGCATTGTTTCAGTTTTGGATGTGGGTATTCAGTTGCATACTAATTTATGTGAATCACAGGAAAAAAAATAAACATTCAAAAACTTGGAAACAGTCATTATGGTATTTCTAGGCAAAGTTTGGCATGGTGAATTAATAATTTCAAAAAGTTGTGCAGTGGATTTGTCGTTCAGAAAGCACTTTGCAAGGTTGGAATGTGTTCAGAATATCATGGTATGCCTTGAATAATAAGAAGAAATGCTTACCAGCAAGGGTCAGAATTCAATAGAGCCAGAATTGTTGCCTATAGAGTGTGTGTATTATCGTTCTGTGATATCGCCCATTGCACTAGTCAACATCCAACCACTGTTAAGCGAATATGGCATGTGTAGGATATGTGTAAGATATGGCTAAGCGAATATGGCTGAGGGTTATCCTGAACGTCATGCAGGATCTCATTGCCGTCCCATGATTAATACCCGAAAGGACAGGCATATTGTGAGGTCAGCCCTCCAAATTTACAACCACATCACAGACCATTAGTCAGAAAATGGGCATATTTGCAGCATGCCCAGTATCTGCTCGTACGGTATGTCAACGTTTGCATCAGCATGGACTATCAGCACAGTGTCCATTACTTTAGCTTTCCTTGACAATGCAGCACAGAGAGAGAGATGGCTACTGTGGTGTGTCCAACAACAAAGCTGGATATGGGAGGGGTACAATGTCGTCTTTTCAGACGAGTCCCGTTTCTGTGTGCATTATTCTGATGGTCGTATAAGTGTCTAGAAGCTCCAAGGAGACTGCACATTGCCTGGTTGCATTCAGTATCGGCATAGGAACCCTAATGTGATGGTATAGACAGCCACTGAGCACATGGCACACACATCTTTAGTTTGGATCGATGGTAATTTGAATGCCAGATCGGTACATTTGTGACATCTTACATCCAGGGGTTGTGCCCTATCTTTGAGGCCTGCCAAGTGCAATCTTCCAACAGGATAATTCAAGACCACATGTTGCACATTGTGTTCTGACCTTCCTCGGTATGCAGTGTATTTGATTGCTGCCCTGGCCTGTACGGTCTCCAGATCTGTCACCCATTGAAAATACCTGCTCGTGGTTTGCTGAGGACTGGCCTAGCAACCCTCTCCATCTAATACGATTGATGAAGTGTGGCATAGACTTGAATCAGAATGGAATGAGATGCCGATTTCCGTCATTCAAGTGAAATTCTACTCAGTGCCTAACTGGATAAGGGCCATTTTAGCTGCCAGGTGGAGCAGTTGTTTCGACTGATTTCGCACCCTTGTAAACCCCCAAGCTGCTTACAAATTTAATCATTTTGTCTTCATGCCATACTATTTACGCACAATAAATATTTTTTTTATTTGCTTTCCTTCATGCTATAGCAATTTTAATGGCTATTAGTGTATCATTGATTAACGGTTATCTAAGAGACTTCAAGAGTAAGTACTTTACATAGTTTATAAAACTATTGCATATTTCTGTATAAAAAATTATTGATGCAGGATAGATAGCGCCTGTAATGACCTTACGGATGAATAAGGCACCATAAAGAAAACGACACCAACATTTATTAAAAATTAACTTTCAAAGAATAATGGTAAAAAAATTAACATTTAAAGAATAATGGCAAACTCGGAGCACTACCTCGCTCCTACAACATAATTAATCTACCACCTGCCTCCTCTGAGGCTAATATGCAACTGTCCTCTCTCTCACTTGCTGGGCTCTGCCAGGCAGCTGATTGGCTCTACGCTGCCAGATACATGACACCCCCCGGTAAGATTGTGTTACGCCAAAGCGAAGCAGAATCTGAAAACTGAACCAGCAAATACAAACTTAAATTGTATACTCCACATACCAAATTAATTCAAAATATATGAACATGTATACATGATGTAATAACATACTTTGAAATAAATGCAATAAACATTCATCTCACAACAGATGAACAGATGGCTTGATACAATACCGGAGTTCTGTAATAAAACATATATGCAATACTATTTCAAAACACACTATTATAATGTTATATTAAATGGAAACCAGTAATTTGATTTTCAAAACAGATGGAAAGTAGCTCTCGTACAATTCCGGAACAAAAGAAAGTAACTAATGCAAAGTTTTAAAACATATTAGTTCATACTTAGTTCACACCTATTTCATTCACCCACTAGTCTTGAAAGACCATCTGCATTTTTTAATTGTGCACCAGGGCAATGAGAAATATGAATATTATAGCGCTGAAGTGCCATTGCCCACCTCTGTAATTTGGCTGAATGCGGTGCCGACTTATACAAATATAATAGGGGATTATGGTCTGTGATCAGCTCGATATTCGATCCAAACACCCAACACTCGAACTTTTTAATGACCACACAACGGCATAAGCCTCGCGTTCAATAGTTGACCAGTTCTGCTGAGTTTTCGAAAGTTTTTGACTGGCAAAGCTGATAGGATGCAAACTGCCTTTGCTGTCTCGTTGTGACAAGCAAGCACCAACACCATATGAACTAGCATCACACTGTATGGTGTAAGGTTTTTCTGGTTCTGGAGTGTACAGTTTTGGTGCTTCACACAGTCGACGTTTCAGTTCTTTAAATGCTGATTCCTCAACATCAGTCCATGGAATTATCTCAGGAATTTTCTTTTTCGTAAGCTCCGTCAATGGGCGAGCTATTTCTGCATAATTCTTTATGTAATCACGATAATAGTTGAATAAGCCTAATGCACTCTTTAGAGCAGTCTTTGTTTTAGGACTTTTTATAATTTCAATGGCTTGTAATTTTTCAGGATCAGGTTGATGTCTTCCAGCTCCTATTATATGTCCTAAATACTTTATCTCCGAACGTGCAAAAACACATTTCTCCACGTTCACCGTAAACCTGAGATCACTTAATGTAGTTAGCACAGCATCTAAATGTTTGAGATGCGAATTCCAATCTGGTGAAAAGATAGCAATATCATCAATATATGCTTTGCAAAAATCACTATGTTTTCTTAAGGCATCATTCATCACTCGCTGAAAAGTAGAAGCTGCATTTTTTAATCCAAAAGGCATCACTTTCCAACGATATTGGGAACGATGTGTCTTGAATGATGTTAAATCACGACTTTCTTCTTCTAAAGGTATTTCCAAGACATCTAAACAGGTGATAACATTCGCGTGTCTAATTTTATTGATTAGATCAGTCATATTCTCCATTGGAAAATCAACAAGCTTGGTTACTTGATTCAACAACCTGAAATCAATACATAACCTCATACTTCCGTCTTTCTTGGCAACACATACGACCGGGTATGCTATTTCAGCTTCACTTGGCTCAATAAGACCCAAGCTCTCCAATTCCTCGATCTGTTTATCTACTTCAGGTTTCAAAGATTCTGGGATCTTATAGATATATGGCTTTTTTCTTTCAGCTCCAGGTAACAACCGAATTCTATGTTCACCAACGCTGGCTATTTGGATCTCCCCAGAAAATAACGCGATGTGCTTGAGTAAGAGCTCGTGTAATTCCTTTTGTTTGCTATCCTCTAAATGACTAATATCCACCTCGATGTTCCTTCTAGTTACTGCGCAATCTCCTTTATTTGGAGTGGTATGAATTTTCCCAAACTCAGAATCATCTTCAAATATCACTCCCACAGTTTGTGCTCGAACATAAAATTTTCTTATTTTGTTCACATGAACATGCCTCACACTCCCATCGGGTAATTTAACTTTGTAAGAATGAGGATTTACTCTTTCAACAATTTCACCTGGACCTGTCCACCTAGCATATAGCTTGTTGCTAGAGTCTGGTATAAGTAAATATACTAGATCACCATTTTTAAATTCTTTCAAACTTTTGCGACGGTTAAAATAATATGCATAAGCTTCTTGTTTTTCCGCGGCAGATAAAGAAGCGAGCTCAGATGCTTTCTCTAAATTTATCTTTAATTCTTGTAGATAATCAACTGCTGAATTACTCAGATTAAGAGGTAATGGTATTTCACCGGACCATGATGATTTTAACACAGCTAAGGGACCTCTAGCTTCACGACCGTACATAAGCATAAATGGAGATACACCGGTAGTGCAATTTGGAACTTCACGATACGCAAAAAGTAAATAAGGTATGTGCTTGTCCCAATTAACAGCATCTGTGCGAATTACATGATGTAACATTTGTTTAAATACCCGATTCCATTTTTCCACTGAGCCGTTTGATGCTGGGTAACCAGGTGTCGAAAAACGAGGATGAGTTCCTAATCTTTTTTCGAATTCTTGAGTTAATTGTGAGGTAAAATTAGTGCCTTGATCACTACAAATTATTTCTGGAATATCGGTTCTCATAAAAATATCTAAAAGAGCCTCACAAGTAGCTTTAGCAGAAAGACTTTTTAAAGGTATGACTTCTGGCCATTTTGAATGATTATCTATCAAACACAAACAATATTTATGTTTCCTTCCTGAAGGAGGTGAAATTTCACCAATAATATCTATATTTACTGTATGAAAGGGATATGGCGCGCGAACAATAAGAGTAATCGGAATTTTATCCGATTGTCTTTCCGGACTTTTTAATTGACATCTTTCGCATGTTCTACAATAATTTTCTACATCTTTGGATATGTTCGGCCAATAAAATGAAAGCTTAATTCTTTCTTTAGTTTTCCTCATACCTAAATGATTTCCGAATATGGAATCATGAGCTAATTGAAGGACTTTATTTCGATAATTCTCGGGCAAAACTAACTGTTGTATGTTTTCCCCACAAATTTTTTCTTTATGAAATAATAATTCGTCCTGTAAAACGAAATTATTCTTCCCTAATTCTGCGTCCTTAAAAGAATTTATTAACATTTGGCAGTTTCTCTGATCGACCTTAAATTTATTCGATTCCGAATAACTGTTTAGTCTTTCATCATTCTGATTCGCAACCGAGCTATAAAAAAGATTTACATTTGACAGTTCAACGGCGCCAACCTCAAGTTGTTTTTGTTTATGAGTTTCCGGTTTCGTCTCGGGGAAGACTGTTGATTCATTCTCGTCTTCAAATATGCGATCCCATACATCTGGTGTAATTAAACATTGGACATTTAGCTTATCTGTCAACGCGAAAAGAGCTTCTACGCGCGAATATAGACAACTGTTTGGTTTTTTTGTAATAAATGGGAATAGTTGCTAACGTTGCCTCTATGACGTCGCCAAATGCGGAACTTAAAATGATTTTACCCTTACTTTCTATTTTTAAATCAGGAATTAATGTAGTGTTCAAAATTGGTATTTCCGTACCTGAATCTTTTATAGCTTCTACTTGCTTCCCTGCAATGTAAATAGTAATCTTTTCCAAAGAAATAAAAATTAAGTTTTCCGTCGGAACACTCGGGTTTTTGTAAATGTTTAGAATTTACATTTGTAACAACCGCATTGTCCTTCGGTTTAGTTGAAGTGTTAACTTTCGGTTTGACCGGGATATTATCATTCTGTTTATTGGACCTCTCAAATTTATTTCGCCTGTTCGGCAATCCTTAGCCAAGTGTAAACTGCTACTACACACGTAACATTCTCGCAGTTTAAACGAATGTTTCTGTTCATTTACCACTAAATCTTTTCTTAGCGCTGGTGGAATATATTTAGAGTTTTTGTTGTATGAATCACGAAAATTAGCGCGTTTTTCACCTCTTATGTCATCAAAAGATTTACCTTTCGCGATGAAGTAAGTGTCGCATTCCTTCGCTAGTTCTTCTGGACGTAGCCAACTTTCACCTTGTCGAACTGCAACATGGCACGCTAAATCACTATCCAATGTTTGAAAAAGTTTGTCAGAAATTATTAAGTTAATTAAAGACTCAAAATCATTGACGTTTCTACTTTTACAATAATGGATCCAACATGATCTTAAACGAGAGGCGAACTGCAAATGAGTTTCCCCCGTCAACCTTTGAGCTTGGCGAAAATTTTCTAAACATATAATTGGCGATGGTTCATATTCCTTAAGAATTAAAGATTTAATTTTTTCATAATCTTTCAAATCATCATCTTTAATATAAACTAGAATATTAGAAGATTTATCACCTATCAGTTTAAGTAAAATTTCATACTTAAACTCATTTGGTACATTCTTATGCATAAAAGCCCTTTCTATGGAATCAAAAAATAAGTTCCATGCTTCACCCTTTTTACGTACAGAAATCGATAATGCCTGTACAGCTTTCAAAAGCTTATCTAATGAAAGTGTATTTTCTACGTTATTACTAGATTCGTTGCTACTTTCAATTTGCATTAGACGCAATTTCACAATTTCTTCTGACTTTTTCCTTTCTTCAACAGTAGTATTAAGAAATTCAATAACAAAATCTTTATCTTTCAAATATTCTTTAGAACTTAAAAGCTTATCTTTTAATTCTACAACTTTTAAACTAGAATCGGCTTCTTCACCTAGTTCCTTCAACACCGAAATCAAATCACTTTTAACTACTCCTTTAAACATATTTAGAAGAAATTTTCCTTAAAGTTACAACAAAAATTTCTCACCTTTTCTCCAAAATCCAGTCGGCTTCGTTCGCTCTGGTTCTCGAAAGAGAGCGTGCTGTAATGACCTTACGGATGAATAAGGCACCATAAGGAAAACGACACCAACATTTATTAAAAATTAACTTTCAAAGAATAATGGTAAAAAAATTAACATTTAAAGAATAATGGCAAACTCGGAGCACTACCTCGCTCCTACAACATAATTAATCTACCACCTGCCTCCTCTGAGGCTAATATGCCACTGTCCTCTCTCTCACTTGCTGGGCTCTGCCAGGCAGCTGATTGGCTCACCGCTGCCAGATACATGACAGCGCCTAAAGACTTTATGCAGCCATTAATGGAGTTGACAGCACATTCATATTAGATGATTTTCTTTTATACTTTTCCCAACCACCAGTAGATTGCAAATAAAAAACAAAGTGACTTACAATTACAACATAGCCAAACTGTCCTGAAGTAAACATTAACAATATATACAAAGCCAAAATAATTATATTCGCATAATATGTGCATGATACTTTGTTACTAATGAATATCAGAGTGTCTTGGATCAAATTAATATTTGAACAGATGAAAAATTAAGTTTGACACTATCATAAGCAACTGCAGTTTTTCATTATCATAGTGGCAGGGATATCTTTGAAGATATAATTAATAGCATCATTACAACAAGGTGAAGTATAGTTACGATGACCATATTTTTTCGGAGAAAATAAAGGACACTTGTAACGTGACATGAGGGGGGGTTATGGTAATTTAAATTCGTGCTCAATAATTTTGTGTTAGGGGTGGGGGTTTGTGCGTTCGTGTGACGTCACAAATGTTAATTTGGGGTCTTCCAAGGTGTGACAAATTGTGACATGGGGATTGGGGATGGGCAGGGTCAAAATTATCCCAAATATTGCGATCATTTATGGACGCCTCCTGATAAAAAAAACTCCAAAAAACTTAGTAATTCAAAAGGTTTATTAAAACAATAGAAGCAGACATTAATATGTTCAACGAGTTTTAAATAATGTAATATGTAAATATAGGATATTAAATAATTTATTGCTCATACTTTCCAGATGTATGGATTTTTCGCAAAAGTGCCGGTTCACGCTTCAAAAAGTCGTGAAATTCAAGGCAATTCATTTCAAAGTTAAATTTTACAGCTATGCTGGCTTGTAATGTACTAACACTTAATTGGGTTTTGTCACTGGTCCACATATTATTTACTAATGAAAATATTCTTTCGACGGGAGCATTAGTTCCAGGTAGACACAAAGTAAACTCAATGAGTTTACAATTATTGTTGAAGGCAATATGATTCGCTTTAAAGTGATTAAATATCTCCACCCACCTTGGGTGGAAGGATTTGCTGTTTTGCGACGATTTCTCAAAATAAAGGACTGTAGGGTTTATATTTATTTTAACTAACATTTATTTTAAGTTTAAACTATCTTTCCTGTCAAGCCTTACTTTCCCCTGGAACTGCCAATGCCAGAATATGTAAATTTTAGTAGAACGCGCAAGGATTCAAATTATCAGCGGAAGTATTATGATTTAAATAGAAAGGAAATGAGTTCGGTGTGTGAGATTCTTACTTCACGAGCGCGGAGGTAGTTAGCGAGAAATTGAAGAACCCCGCGTTTCGGCCTATGTGCTTGGCGGGAAGTAGTGTTAATCGTTCAAGTGAGCTTCAAGTCTGCTGAATTAGCAGCGGTATTGTAAAACGCGGTGAGTTAGTTATCTTAGAGAGCCTCGTAGTTAGAATCTTGTCTTTAGTTTCTTTTCAGGTTATTATTTTTATTTGACCGCCAAGTAGGCGCAGTCTGTGAGCGTCAAGAGCACGCAATTGTAATTTATTACGTTGAATAAAAAGGGACTTAAACCCTTCACAAGATTCTGTATTTTATCCAGATGTCACAGTCACCTCTTGGTTGCGTGCAAGTTGGAGGCGCGCAACGTTACATTGACGCCCGAACACTTATCGAACTGAAATGGCCGAAAACTGAATGGAAGCCGCTGGACAACACCAAGAAATGACAAGCCAGTTAGAAGGATTTGGATACCTGGTCCAGACTTTGAGAGCGTCAATCAAGCCAAACGTCCATTTCGACGGAAAAAATTCGGTGGCGGTATTTCTAGAAGGTTTAGAAAACCACTTTCAGCTCTACCCTGTTCCTGAAAGACAAAAGGTTGCCATCGCCACATCAGCACTAAGAGGACAGGCCGCGCTATGGTGGAAAATATAGGCAAATTTCTTCTAGGTGAATTTGGAAGCCCGACGTATACATTTGAAAATTTCAAAAAATCGTTAGTAAAGGCCTTCCCCATAGTGAAAGATCGCGCACGGCTGGAAGCCGAACTATATAGTTTCTATCAACGGGATATAGCAGAATTGACGGACTTTATTCTACGAAAAATCAAGCTAACGGATATGCTGTATGGAAAGAAACCCGATGCGGAGATTATTGAAATAATATTACCAAGATTGTTACCCGCTGTTCAAGACTACTTTGAAATTAGAAACCCAAGCACATTGCAGGAACTCTTCGAATTGGCGGTGAAGTTTCAAAATCGCAGAATAGCGGAAAAAGCGAGAGGGGAAACATATTCTCAAAGTACCCGAAGGAAATCTTCAAATGAGGAAACCAGAAATGGAAATCGCTCTTATGGGGGAAAGAACTATCAAGCTAACTCATCGAAACTCGAAGGTCAAGGCCCAAAAAGAAAATTTGAAAATAAACATCCGCGTACCCAGAAGACACAGATTGAAAGGAAAGCTTTAAACGAGTAAAGGGGCCTGTGAAAGGGAGGGTCCAGACTTCGGAAGTTTTAAAAAAACCCTCAAATAGACATTTAAATACGGTCATCGTAAAAAACTCACAGCTACCAATTATACAAGTCCTGGTTGGCGATGTACCAGTAGAAGCCCTCATCGATACAGGAGCAGAAGGAAATTTTATGAGTGAAAATTTCTTCAAAAAGAATTTTTATAGGGTACGATTATTTAAAACCAAAAATACGGAAATTATAGCGGCGCAAGGAAAAACATGTCACTGCATCCGGAAATTATCATTAAACTTACAGGTAAAAGAGGAAAGTCTCAAAGTATTAATTTTTGTGGTGAAAGATCTGCAACATTCTCTTATTTTAGGTATGGAGTTTTTAAGGGCCGCGAGGGCCAAATTAAATTTTCAAGATAGTTCCGTGGTGTTGGAAATGGACCAGAGGGTGGTGGAACCTGTGGAGACACCTCAAGTGGACCTTAGCCATCTGAATGACCATGAAAGGAAAGCAATACAGCAAGTGGTGAGTAATTTTTCTCATTTGTTTTCAGAAAAACCAGGAAACTGCCAAATAGTGACTCACAAGATTCAATTAAATGCCGAAAAACCTTGTAGGACTAAACCATACCGTTATGACAAACAAAAAGACTTAATCATCGAAGAACATATTCAGGAGATGTTAAAGAATAAAATAATAACGCCCATAAATAGTGAGTACGCGAGTCCAGTCGTACTATGTAGGAAAAAAAACGAGTTTCCTCCTTCGGATAAAAGGGCTTGGAGGTTTGCTATTGATTACAGATAACTAAATAGTATTACCAAATTTCCAGTTTACCCTTTGCCGGTTATAGACGAGATCATTAGACAGATCAAATCGACAAGATATATGTCTACTTTGGACTTAACGTCTGGCTACTATCAAATAGCTATGAGACCCGAAGATATACATAAAACCGCGTTTATAACAAAATCGGGCACTTTTGCATTCTTACGCATGCCTTTTGGGTTGTGTGGGGCCCCATCAACATTCCAGAGAGCTATGGACATTGTTCTAAAGCCTGTCCTAGGAAAATCAACTTTAATTTATCTAGATGATATAATTATAACGAGTAGTACGTTGGAACAACACATTAATGATCTAGAACAAGTTTTTAAATTATTAAAAGAGGCCGGTCTTACAATTAACGCCTCAAAATGCAAGTTCGCAACTAAAGAACTTAAATATCTCGGTTATAAAATTTCGCAAAAGGGTATAGAAACGCAAGATTCAAAAATAAAAGCTATTAAGAATTTCCCACCGCCCAACACCGCCAAGAAACTTGCTTCCTTCCTTGGGTTATGTTCTTACTATCGATCTTTCATAAAAGATTTCGTTAATATTGTTGAACCACTCTTAGTAATCAAAAGAAAAAAGGGTAAATTTACGTGGACAGCGGAAGCTAACACAGCTTTTGAAAGATTAAAAGAAGCGCTTATTAATGCCCCTGTTTTAAAATTCCCGGAGGGGGACGAAAACCTGGAAATTGCAGCAGATGCGTCAGACTATGCGGTGGGTGCGGTTCTTATGCAAAATAACCATCCTCTGGCATTTTTTAGTAAAACGTTGAATCAGACACAAAGGAATTATACAGCTACAGAAAGAGAAACATTAGCCGTATTAATGGCTGTACACAAATTTCGAGTTTATTTCGGCAAATCGCCAGTAACAGTCTTTTCGGATCATGCGGCTGTTGGTAGACTTTACTCGGGGAAAAACCTAACGCCCAGGTTAATAAGATGTGCTTTAAAACTCCAAGAATATAATATCACAATAAAATATAAACCGGGTAAGGCAAACAATGTAGCTGACGCACTTTCTCGTATAAAACTGGACGATGAAGGAAATGAACTTAAATGCGCTGTGTTGACTTCAAAAATTTTAGATTCTAGAGATACGGTTATTACTGAACTGAAAGCTGATCCTGAATTTGGAAATATCTATGCTTATTTGAAAGACCCCGAAAGCTTCGAGCACACAGATATCGATGCGATAAGAAATAGAGCAAAAAACTATGAAATAATAGATAATTTATTATTCTATACGAAAACAACAAACGAAAATCTTGAGTATAAACCAGTCATCCCAGCCTCGCTTCGATTAAGCATTTTGAGGAGTTGCACGAAGCAAAAACAGCGGGCCATCTAGGGATCAGAAAGACTTTAAAAAGGGTACGCGAGGCGGTATATTTCCCGCAATTATACAAAATAGTAACGACGTATGTCAGGTCCTGCAATCAATGTCAGTTAATAAATGATATTAATTACAGCCCGGCCGAGTACTTAAATAGCATTCGCGCTACATTTCCGAATGAAATTTTAGGCATAGATCTCCTTGGTCCCTTTCCCCAGAGCGAGTTAAATAAAAATCGTTTTCTTTTAGTAATAGTAGATCATTTTTCAAAATGGGCAGAAATTGTTCCACTTAAACGCGCGTCAGCCAAAACAGTCGCAGATGCATTCTTACACAGATACATTTTAAAATACGGTGCACCGATAAAAGTCATTAGCGATAACAGAAAACAATTCATTAGTCAAATATTTGAAAACATATGCAATGGACTTGGCATACGCCATATCAAAATGGTTCCGTATAGACCACAGGCTAACATAGCAGAAAGAGTTAATAAAAACATAGCAAAAATAATTCGCAGTTACGTGAGCACACATCACAAGCGCTGGGATGGCTACATAAATGAATTAGCTTATGCTTTAAGAACGGCAAATCATGATACTACGGGAAAAACTCCAGCAGAATTATTCTTAGGCAGAAAGTTAATTACGCCTTTAGATAAATTATTCTTTGTGCAACAAAGAGAGCAGGAGTTTAAACAAAAAGATGTGCAAAAGCTCATTGATCAGGCGCTTAAAAGCTCGGATACGGCAAGAAATAGGCAGAAAATATATTACGATAGAAAACGCCGTGAAGCAGATTTTAAAGTTGGGGATAAAGTATTGAAGCGGAAATTTTCTTTATCAAGTGCCCCAGACAGTTTTACGGCAAAGCTAGCTCCAAAGTTTGAAGGCCCCTATGTAATTCAGGAAATCAAAGGAGTAGTATTATATCTTAAGAACGAGAGAGGGGAAATCTGTAAAGCAAGTCCCGACCAGGTGAAAAAATACTATAATCCAAATGATTTTGAAATCCTTAAAAGTTTCTTGCAGGACTCAAGTCTAAACGAAATAGAAGGTCCAGAGACAACAACAACTATTCCACCACCCAAGAAACAGAGAACTGAAGAGAGACCTAGCCCTTCTACAACCCGGACGTCGGTATCAAAAAGAAAAAATAATTTTCAAACTCCAGCGTTTAAGAAAAACAAAAATACAGATGCACCGGGTCAAGAAACTGTGGTAAAGAGAAAAACACCACCTACAAAGGATTGCAGGAAAAATTATACATCAAGGAGAACGCGCACACGGCCACAGAGTCAGGTGCCAGCAAGGCCGCCGTTCCGGAAACTGAAACGGCAACAGGAGGCACAAAAATACGAGGAACAGAAGAAATTCAAGAAGGACTCCAGACCGGAGGACGTCAAGACCAGCCGTCCCAGGGAAAAACGGAAATGCCAACAACCAGACGATTACTCCGCCAAGAGGCTAGCAGGTAGAGGACGCAAAAGAAAAAGCAATGTGGACGACACTCGGAGATCAATAAGGAGAAGATTAACATCCATGAAACCTCTAACTTGGGACCAATTTTGCCAAAAACGAATGACGGAGTTTCAAGCATCGAAAACTCAAAGATAAGTTAAAACCTTCTATAATTTTTTTTTTCTCTTTTGTTCCGAAATGTTATGCATAAGTACGAAGTTCCATGTTTTGACGAAAGTCAATATGTCTCGGTTGAGACTTAGTTTTGTTTTACTTTATTTAGCTAAGGCTAAAGTATTATTTTCTTTAAGTGTAAAAGCTAAAAACAAGCATTTTTTGTTGGTCGAAAGACTAATTCTGTTATGTTAAAGCCAAAATTTGGCCGAAGATAAAAATAACTTCGTATTCTTGTATTAATAAGAATTTTAGTTTCAGTGCCGCCAGCTTGGCGAAGAATGAGTAAAGTAAAAAATTATTTTCTCTTATTCATTTTATGATAAATTGTAAAAATCATACGTATTAAAATTTTGTAAATGTACGTAAATACTTGAATGTTATGTAAAAGTAGAATTTAGTCTAGAAGCATAAAATTGTAGACGCTAAAAGTGAATGCTTAAAAGCAATGAAGTCAAAATTTAAGTATTAAATTGCAGAGAAAGTCATGCTTTAGAGCGAAAGCATGCATGTTTAAAGATGAATGAGGGGGAAGCTAGAATGAATGTGTTTTGTAGGGTTCTCCACCTACATTTGAATTTTTAAGAATATTAAAGTAGCTCATTGAGTTGTAGAATGTCGAGTAAGGTGTGTCTATTTGGTCGTTGAATTCTAACAAATCATGGTGGTTAGGGGAAGTGTTGTAAGACTAAAACACGAATATTCCCGTTTGACACCATACACGGTGGAGAGCCAGGGTAAAGTTAAATTAATGCTTGAAAAATTGAATGAATGTGAAGTAAGCAATAACTAAGAAAAACGAATCGTTAAAAACAAAAATTTATTGTGTCAAGAAAGTGTAAATTATAATGTATTTAGAAAGATACTGATACTTATTCCTTCCAGATGCTGGAAGGAAAGACCAAGATTGATTGATGAAGTCCAGGAAAAGTTGCTGTAAGAAGAGAGCTTTATAACGATCAACAGAATTTTAGTATACAATTTGTTACATAAGATTTTTTTTGTGTAAACGAGGTTCTCGCCAGTTAGTTCAGAATTAGAGAAACTTACAACAGGTCGTTTGTAGGACCTGCTTCCAAGTTTTCCAAATTCTGGCAGCGGCAAATGTAGGGTTTATATTTATTTTAACTAACATTTATTTTAAGTTTAAACTATCTTTCCTGTCAAGCCTTACTTTCCCCTGGAACTGCCAATGCCAGAATATGTAAATTTTAGTAGAACGCGCCAGGATTCAAATTATCAGCGGAAGTATTATGATTTAAATAGAAAGGAAATGAGTTCGGTGTGTGAGATTCTTACTTCACGAGCGCGGAGGTAGTTAGCGAGAAATTGAAGAACCCCGCGTTTCGGCCTATGTGCTTGGCGGGAAGTAGTGTTAATCGTTCAGGTGAGCTTCAAGTCTGCTGAATTAGCAGCGGTATTGTAAAACGCGGTGAGTTAGTTATTTTAGAGAGCCTCGTAGTTAGAATCTTGTCTTTAGTTTCTTTTCAGGTTATTATTTTTATTTGACCGCCAAGTAGGCGCAGTCTGTGAGCGTCAAGAGCACGCAATTGTAATTTATTACGTTGAATAAAAAGGGACTTAAACCCTTCACAAGATTCTGTATTTTATCCAGTTGTCACAGTCACCTCTTGGTTGCGTGCAAGTTGGAGGCGCGCAACGTTACAGGACAATATGCTTATTTCAGGAAATAAATAAAGTTAGAGGACAGAGCCTTCAAATAAAGGACTGTCCTCTGAAATAAAGGACGTCTGGTCACCGTAAGTATAGTAAAACCACCCGCTACTAGACAGTTACAGGATTGCTATATATGTGTACAGTGGTTCTCTGCTTCGAAATCAGGAACTCTCTATTAATGGGGTATATCTGATAATGTGAAGTGTGCATTGCTGGAGGCTCGACTTACATTATCATCATGTTGGGAAAATATTTTGCATCATGACATAATTTATGTGCATGATAAGATACATAAAACTGTTTTGAGTGATATCAGCTGTAAATTTAGAAAGACACTTGGTACACTCCCTTATTAAAGTGGCTTTTCCATAGGTCTTAGGCATTGTTTAAGATTACATAAAGCAGTCAAGTTGATTCGTGATGAATTACTAACTCTCAGATTTTATTATACTTATGAAAGCTACAGATCGTGTTTATTAAAAAGCACCAGAAATAATCACCGTCTTATTGACTAGCCATTTAGTCTCTCTCATACCATTTGCCATTGTGCATAATGATATAAAACTAATGCCTTAGTAGCATTGCTCAGTCAACATCATGATACTCATGAAATTTTCTAAGGGATAAATCAAACAAAAATGTAAGCAAAAGTCTTCTAAAAGATTATCTTCTCTAGAAAATACCAGCCAGATTTAAGACAAAAATACAGCATGTCTTCTGAGAAGAAAATAATTACTTACAAAATCATGTTTCCAACACTAATAAAGCACCTAATTATATATTAAAATTTCAAAAGATCTACACAATGATATTCAACTAAGTCTTGCATATCTATTATTTGGCTTCATAAAGTAATATGTTGTCTAAAATGAAGTAGTCATATAAAAACATATTAAAAACAATGTATTTTTCTTAATGATGGTTATATAAAATTTCTTAATAGAATGGTTTTTCTGAGTAAATGAATTAGAGTTTAAAACAATAAATATAATAGTGCTATAATAAAGCTTCGTAGGACTAAGGCTGGATTTCCTGCTAATTTGTACTTTAGATTTTTTTTTCTGCTTTGTGGAACTTTTCTCTTCTTCATAACATCATGCTTTTAATGTACCTTTAAAAGCTAATTAATTAATTTTGACAAGTATTTTGCTTGAGAGATGCTCTCATGGAAGCTACTAAATGATATTTGTCTCATACCTGCTTTTTTGATTAGAAAATACATGAAAGACCAAGCCAGCCATGACCTGCCTGAGATCAGTGTACAAATGTTTTGTGTCTTTAAATATGAAGCTAGGTTAAGTGATGTATGTTTAGTAAAACTCTTAATCTTTATAATAAAATATATCATAAATATATTATACCTACATAAATATGTATCACAGAACATTTGCTTAGATACAGCTAGGATAACTTCTCTTGTTAATGTTATTTTGCACAGATTTTTTAATCAAAATTGTCTCTAAAGTAATGTGCTATAGATTTGTTTTGAGATTTAGAATGATGTCAGACAAAACTGGACAAACTTTATTTTTTCCTAGATCCAAATTTTCCAACTTAATGGAAATAATGCTTATTCATCACATGAAGTAAAATTCTGAGAAGGAAAAAAAAAAAAAACTTATGAAAGCATTTTAATGAAAAATTAATAACAAACAGCAATACCAGTTTCTAGGAAATGATGATTTAAGTGAAAGAAATATTAATTAGAAAATATATAAACTGACATTTAACATGTATGTTACAAAAGTGCATAAAAGATAAGTTAAGTAAAATGTGTTTCATCAAAGAGTAAAATCTTCTATTAATGATTTACTAAGAATAAATTATTAGTAGTTATGTGTACATTTGAGAAAGAGTATGAAAATCATCAGTACAGCGAATATGTTCTACTGATATTATCACTTAACACAGTTACCATTTGACTGTTAATAGACAAAAATATAAAAATTTTCCAATTTATTTGCAGAATGAGTGTGGATGAATCTAAACAACATAGGAACATTTCTTTAGATCAGGGGTTCTCAACTGGTGGTATACAAAGAAGCAAAGTATTTTTAAGTATTAAATTAAAAAATTAAAACACAACATCCTGATTGAGTTTTTTTTTCTAACACTCGTAAATTTATGTGATTTGAGCTTTGTTCAGGAGTGGTGGTGGTATTAAAGGTTTTCAATTTTTGTTTAGATGGTACGTGTTAGTCAAAAGGTTGAGAACCGTTGCTTTAGATTAAATATTAGAAGAAAATGATAATTGCAGTTTGTCTAATTTGTAGATTTCCACAATGATTTAATATTTTGGGGGGTTAACATTAATATAAATAACTGTTGTAATCTTAAAACACTGATGGCCCTTAAAAGCATAACATTATTGAAGACAGGAGATAAAGCCATATTTATTATACAAATAAATTTGGTACTACAGTCAAAAGTCGTTAATTCGGACACCCATAATCCGGACCTCAAAGCTAAAATCTTTCTGCGCATAGGCGTTTTACGCGTGCGCGCAAGACATTTACGACTGCGCATATGCGTTTGCGCAAGCGCAGAATAAGTTTTCGCGTGTGCGTTTAATGCCTAACGGACGGTATAAGCTCTAATTATCTATTTCAGTTAACGTTGATGATTGCGTTGTTCCTTAATCTTTGAATTGGATCCGGCTTATTATTTTTTGCAGACTGTAAGAGCAATTTTATAAACGTAAGCTTGAACTTTCGATTATGTCAAATAGAATTTTCAATGCTGGAGCTCCCAAAGGATCTAGAAAACGAAAGTATGTTTCGATGTCCATCAAACAAAAAACGAATTGCTACAAAAAAATGGATAAAGCCATATCCTTTGTTTATCTAATCGTTCCGAAATCTGTTTATCAATTTCATGCTGCTCTGCGAAGGGGGGGGGACGTCGCGGCACGCAATGAACTGGAAGTTGATCTGTCAGCACTATCGTTATCTTCAGGGCAGATGTTTTTATTTTATTCGGCTTATAATTCCTTACTAAATGTAGTATTTAATCTCGATTTACTCCGTCTTTGATATGATTTAAATCAAATTCCTCATCATTATAAATATCACGAATACAAATCAAATAGTTTTCTGGTTGCAATTTTCTAATTTCGGCTATGCGTAAGGTATGCTTTACGCATGCGCGCGTTGAAAGAAATGTTTAATAAAGTAAACAAATATTAAGCTTCTTTTTTTGTAAATTTTGATACCCATTAAATCATAATTCCTCATTATTTTATAAATTACGGTTTCATATTTTTAATTTTATAATTTCTGCATGCCATCTTACCAGATTTAAACTGATGATCTATAATCCAGAAAAATCGATAATCCGGAATCGCTGAAGTCCCGACAAGTCCGCATTAAAGACTTTTGACTGTATTCGGTTTCGAGGGCCGTAAAAAATCGCCAAACTATTGTTGATGCCAGTGTTGCCAAAAGTAATTGCGGCAACCCTAACGCAAGAAAAAAGTATAATACAGTCAAAAGTCGTTAACCCGGACGCGTCGGGACTTCGGCGATTCCGGATTATCGATTTTTCCGGATTATAGATCATCAGTTTAAATCTCGTAAGATGGCATGCAGAAATTATAAAATTAAAAGCATGAAACCGTAATTTATGAAATAAAGAACAATTATGATCTAAAGGGTATCAAAATTTGCAAAAAGAAAAAGCTTAATATTTATTTGTTTACTTTATTAAACATTTCTTTCAATGTAAGTTGTTTAAGTTTTGCTTCGTTTCATGTGATAATGCTTTCTCTTTAATTCTATTAAACAGACATAATTTCTTGTTCAGTTACAAAGTTCCGCTGTTCAAGTCCTATAATTGCTGTGTCGAGAATACTGACTAATTTGTCAATCGAAATTTTTTCGTTTTCAATAACCTCTGTCACTTTCTTCGCTATCGGAAGCGAATTATAATGACGAGGAACTTGTTTTAAATCATCTCAAAGACGGAGCACATCGAGATGAAATACTACATTTGATAAGGAATTATAAGCCAAATAAAAAAAAAACATCTGCCCTGAAGATAAGGATAGTGCTGACAGATCAACTTCCAATTCATTACGCGCCCGCCGCGGCGTTCCCCCCGCCGAGCAGCGTGAAATTGATAAACAGATTTCGGATTTCAAAACGTACTTTCGCTTTAGATCCTTTACATATTAACAAATATGTATCGGAAATTCTATTTGATATAATCGAAAGTTTAAACTTACTTTTATAAAATTGCTCTTACAGTCTGCAAAAAAATAATAAGCCGGATCCAATTCGAAAATTAAGGAACAATGCAATCATCAACATTAACTGAAATAGATAATTATTTAGCTTATGCGTCCATTATACATAAAACGCGCACGCGAAAACGTATTCTGCACTTGCGCACACTCATATGCGCAGTCGTAAAAGGTCTTACGCGCACGCGTAAACGCCTATGCGCATGTGTCAACGCGGCGCATGCGCAGAACGTTTTTAGTTTTGAGGTCCGGATTATAGATCATTCCGAATTATGGGTGTCCGAATTAACAACTTTTGACTGTAGTAAACAACTATCTAAATACTGATGTTTTAATTTAGATGAGTTTAATTTCATATAATATTTCAATACCGAGTTATCGCTAAAGCATAATGTCATCTCGTTGGTTGTTCAAACATAATTTTCTATAATGAATGATGCCTTTTCTTTGAAAACATTTTTGGTAAAGTGCAGAATCGCCCGCTTATTTCTTTGCCGCTTTTTACAAGGGTAAAACAATTGGAATTTGGTCAATTTTTCTTTTACTTTTTAAGTGACAACAGGTCGATGTGTACATAGATAAAGTCAAGGATGTGCGCAGTGCCATTTTTGTGCAATTCTGGGATTTTTTTTAAGTGAAAATAAGTCGATGTGTACATGGATACCGAGTATGTGCATTTCTTAAAAACGCGTCAAGCAGTGGATGATTCTGCACTTTACCCGAAATTCTATTGCAGACTTTTCATCATAGGAAATTCTCAAATTGTTAAATCCATGGGATATCAAAAAGGAATTAAAAATTAAACTGGTATTTCAATGGCGTCTTAACAAATATAGAACTATATAAAGTTACGCAATCTGAAATCAGCGCGTACGCGAGATTTGGCACGCTGTTAAATGGACGTGTTTGCTAGATTTGGCGCTTTCCCGCATACATTTTTGCTGCAATTTTTTTACGGCCCTCGAAACCGAATAGTACCATAAATTTTAATACATGGTTTAACTGTACATGTGTAAGCAAATCAGTTAGACTTAAAGTACATGGTTTAAAAAACAGTTAAACTTGGAGTATACCACCTCGTACAGCCATTGCATGAAGATAAACAGATACTGGATGTGCACCTAGAATATGTGAGAAAAGTAGATTTCAGTTATTACCAGTGTTCAGCTGATGTAGCCATGGGTAGACTGTGGTACGTTAGTTTTTTTATAATCATATGCCTGATATATTCAGTAGATAACAGATCTGGTGAAATCATAGATCAAGGGATTAATAGATCAATAAAAAAATGGTGGGAATTCAGGAGTTGTTCTCTGTTATGTGCCAGACATTCCTTGTTGATCACTAGTTCTAGACATCCTCTAAAGATAGACTGCAGTGAGCTTCGAAAACCTCAGAGTAATAATAAATGATTCATCAGATTTTAAAAACACTGCCTTTTCATAAATAGTATACACACAATAATCAATTTATGGAAATGAACTAGAAACTAAAAAATTACCTCGCATGCTACATACATTTTATGAACATTGATCACATAGCACATTTCCAAATGGCTATTGATTTCACATTTTTGTACGAGTTTCCATACTGCATCATCTATCACATTTGAAGTCTTCCATTGGGCAAGCATTAAGGAGTGCATTTTTGTACACAATGTACTGTTAATACATTATGTACAAAATGCACCTGGTGCTCACATGGTATTTTTGTACATAATGTAGCTAGCGCTCACATAACATACACAGCAAAACATTTGTTGTACGTAAAGAAAATTTGGATAATATCTCATTCTTTACTTGCATTCAATCATTATAATATGCATAATATTTTCGATATTAGAATTTTTAAATCTGATAAATGATTTACAGTAGCCCTAAATAATGCCGCCTGTTCAACTGCACATTAAACATGGAGGCTGTTTTTTTTTGGGAGGGGGTTAATTTATTTGATTACAGTATAGTAACTTGGCTAAGGGTAGAAATACTTTCATGGAGTACTTTCAAAGAGAAGTTAGCTTATACATATTTCATATATGCGGAAAACTATGAAAACACACATGCAGCCAACCTGTTCGCTAGAATGTAAACCCAGGTCGAATTATCAGTATTCAACTACTTTACTGCTTGGCTGCTAGCGAAGCCAGAGCTAGATATTTTAATACCTAATAGAATAACTGCTGCTTGCAAATTATGCCTTCCAGTTCCTGCCAAAATTCTAAAAATTTTGACATTGTATAGATTTGCCAAAATTCTAAAAATTTGTCTTCCTGCCCATTGCACTCATACAGGTTGCCCTGGCCACCGATGAGCATTAAACGTGAAGGCAACTGGAATGTAATTGACCATACGATTACACTTGGTTTCAGACCTGTATGGGGATACATAATGCATGACATAATGTGGCATTTTTTTTTTATGCAGACCATGGATGTGATCCTTGATGGTGTTGATGTGTTAAGATTCATCTGGAAAAAATTAATTTATATTATTTATCCTTCTATTTGCAAAGTTCTATGCACAACTGTAGCTGTAGTCACTTATAACGTTCTAACGAGGGTTTGGTTAGGTTACTTGAACATGGCAAAGCATCTAAGGGCTGCTTATTTTTTCTACCAAAGTTAGCTGAAACAATGGTCACTTTTAAAAAAAACTACTTTAACTTTTTTCTATGTAGCACCTACTTAGTTCTGAACTGAAGAATAATATAACTGTAACAGCCATACATACAGATTATGTTATCTTAATCAATGAGTCAAACTAGTGAGTTCATTCACCAGCTCAGGTAGGAAAACCAGATCAAGTAGGATAGTGCTTTTTTTTTTTTTTTTTCTTTCTTTTAACATAATTAAGTATCAATGTGCTTTAAAAATGATAATTCAAATTGCGACAAAGTTACCTATTTATTATTAATACATCTCAGATTTTTAGAGGTAGTTATTTCCCAGCAATGATGTCTGCGCATTTTCTTTGGTGGTAAAGTAAAAATCTCATAGATTGAAATAATAATCATTCCATATTCCAATAGTAAAGTTCTGATATATGCAAATAAATCATTATGTGGAAGAAAGGAAATTGGTTTGAGGGAAGCACAGCTTATTAATTTTTGTTCATCACAGTTCACAAAGTGTATAACTTACTCAAAATAATTCTAAAATGATGAATTTTGGTACTTTCTAATTTTCTGAATCTCACCAGAATGCTGTGAAAAAGTATTGATGGTCTAAACCATGATGCGAAGATCATGGTCTAAACCATGAAACATTTTAACTTATATTATTATATTTGTTTCCCTTAATGGGAGAGCAAACATAAATATTGGTGTAAAATGTAGTTTAAGATATTAATGGTAAATTTAAAATACATTCAAAATGCAATTTGTCACACTAGATCATCAAAAAAGGTAATGAAGTAGAAATAGATAATGGAAATGACACTGTGTATTTTAAAATATAAATGAAAATTTAGGATAATCCAAGCAATGTTTATGTGTCTAAAAAGTATATTCCTTACTACCTAATGCATACTAAAGGTTATTGATAGAATTAACTGACAATAGTTACTTTTAAAACAAGAATAATATTAAGAGCGATTCCAAGGTTATATTTAATTTAATGGACAGTAGGCAATGTAGGCATACATATTTTGCTGTAAATTGACTGGCAAATGTTATTCAGTAAAGGAAAAGATCCCACGTGTGCTTTCTCTATATAACTATTTTGACCTAGTCCATCATTAACAATATTTTTCCTGGGATTCCATCTCAGAGTGAAAACTGAGATAAATTTAGGTGTATAATTGTAAACTTTGTAATCTTGTTCTTAAAAATGTGGTTGTATCACGATAAAAGATAAATAAACTATGTTAAATATTGTTTTTCCAACATTCCATTAGCAAAATGCAAGCAAATAACCCATTTTCCTTCCTTTGTAATGATCCAGTATTTCTCAAGTGTGTATTGCATAAAGTGAAAATATATATTGTTACGAATTTGGTATTTAAAAAGCTAATGTTAGTTCAATTATAAATTAAATGGTTTTATTTCTCGCGCAGTGCAGCGCGTGACGAATATTAAAAGAAAGCTAAGCCGGAAAAATTAAAAATACAAGAGCGCGTGCATTAAATAAATAAATATCTCTTTTTGATTTCGAGAAAGTACTGGAAAATTCTAGCGCGTGATTTTAAAATCTTATAAAAGGAGGAAAACATCTCAGTTTGTAGTAGTTGCTTAGTTTGTTGTTGTTTAGAAAACTGCCGTTGTTGATTATAGCGAATTCGCGGATTAGCGTTCTTTAGCTGTTTTGAATTACGTTCTATTGTACATTTAAGTAGTTAAAAGATAACTACTGTGAGATATTGTGATACTGCATGATAATTTGAGAAAATTTAAGCATTTCTGTTGTGATAATAATAAATTTTTGTTCATTTTTCATCGGACTTGTGCATTCATTTCATAACGAACCCGTACGCACGCAACAATATTAACATATGAATTAATTCAGTTGTACATAAAATCACCTCTGACTTCTGAACTGATTTTTTTAAAAGGATTAAAACATAACCACTGTACGCGATCCGATCCGAACAAATATGGCTGGAGTATGAGAAGCTTTACCACGTGACAAAACAAATGACGTCGAAAGCTCTATGTTACGTCTAAATTCTTCTAACCAATAGCAGCGAAGCAGCTCTCACAGCAGGAGGTACGGCGAGTACGTTTTAGGAACATGCCAAAGGCATGGGCCTTGACAAGGAGGTTAGAATAGAAGGAGGGAGGGTTCGCCGTTTCCTCCACTATCGGGGAATGAAACTCCGCCGAACAAGCGGCGTCCATGTTTGTGACTTCAAAACATTGCATTACGGCAGTGACATGTACGTGTTTCTAAGCTGTTCCGTGCATTTATTTTCCAGTAAAAATATGTTAAATTTATAATGAAATCCCTCGCTATTGTTGAATTTTTATTTTAAAGTAATAAAGATGATATCCATAATTTACTATGTACAGCAAATTATTAAGAAATAGTTCGAAATCTAAATGCATGCGCATAACATTAAAGGCCTTTAAAAAATGATGTTTCTGCATATTTCACGAATTTGCTTAGGTTAGAAAATTAATCTTAATAAAATAAAACAGATTTATGTGAATTCATTGATTTCAGTTTATGCGCATTTCATATGTATTAATCTCAAAGAAACTGCCTTTAATTAAGTTGAATTACAGAAATACACCTATATAAGTTTTTGGATACATCTTTCCACATGTTCAATTGTGTAAATATTTTACTTAATTTTATCACTCTATTGCCCAGAAATTTGTAAGTTTAGGCAAAAAATTTTTAACAACAGAACAGTTTATCTTAACTTAAAAAAATGGTTAATAATTAATATATAAAGAAAAGCATTGCTTTATTTAACACTTTTACAATTAATAAAAATAGTAACAATTGATTTCTTACTTTTCATGAAAGTTATAAAACGAATTAACTAAAACGTTCAAATTATACAATTTAAATCCTACCGTATAGCATTGTATCTTAAGGAACGAAGATACCAGCTATAAACAGAAACATTAAAATGTATTTAATATATTTTGATTATAGTTATACTAAATAACCTATTTTAAGTCCTTTTTTTCACATCTGGAAAGAAAACCACATGACATTGTGATATTTTTTGACATAGTTGTCATATTACATAAAAAAAAAGAAAATTAATACTTACGTGTGAAAAATAATGCCCGGAAGTTTTTTCGAGAATCTATTTGTGCATCCATATGCAATACAAGCTGACATGCTTCAAAAAGAAATGGAAAAAATGTTGCAATGACAGACTTCCTTGCACAAGTCACGGTGATAACAGGAAGATGGCCGCCAAGCTTCACCGTTTGAGTTGAACCTTCCCTCCTTCTATTCTAACCTCCTTGGGCCTTGAAATGTCTCATCGCATTGAATCACGTGAGCTATCCGCGATTCAATTCACCTATAGATGGCGCTTTCACACATTAGTATGGCGGATAAAACTCGGTATTTTGATTTGTGATCTGACTTCGTACATTCAAAAATGGAGTTACTTAGCTCTTCCGAAATGTTTGATTTTGTTCAAGGAGGCGTAAATTCTCGCTGTATTACTGAAGCAGAGAGCATTTTAAAAAGCTGATCATTTGGTAATGCACGGAATTTTACTTGAAATCCAAAGTACAAGTTTTGGCTTTCTATTTAAGGATAAGTTCTATAGCGTCCTGATCGCATGAAATCGAAGGACATTTCATTGTTCAAAAAGGAGAAATAAAAATTAAAAAAAAAATCTTGTTCATGTAAAGGAGGAACTGATGGCTGTTGTAGGAAATTGTGTCGCTGTTTTATTGTATTGTGACAGGTAGCTGATTTTAACGTTCACTGATTGTAAACAAATGATTTCATATGTGTTTTACTTGGGATTTCTAGAAAATCTGTGCATTCAAAAGTGTCTTTTTTTTCCCATAAAAATGATATTGAATCATTATATGTATACTAAAAATATATTGATCTATTATATGCATCTATTGTATTTATTATACACATGATAGCACTAATCATCAAATGCAAATTTGAGAATATCAACAAGGAAAGCACTTAAAAATGAAAAAAGACACTTGTTATAGAACTATTAATATTCTGTATGTATTATAGAAAATACATGCAATGAATAATACCATGACCAAACATTTAAAAAAAAAAGAAAAAAAAAAAAAAAGCAGATCAAGTATTACCTACCTCAGTACTTGAGAAAGCAATCCTGGCATATAACATGTAGTTAACTTTTGATTACATGATATTACAAGCATTTTCTTTAGTTTTGTCCTACAAGTGGTTTAAACAACTCAATACTGGTAGTTTAATCTCAGCTCAAATCCTGGTGAACAAGCTGGCTGTGCAGTTTTTATTTTTTTCCATGTGTTTTGTGAATACGAACCAGTTTTCCCTATAAAGTTCTTCCTAAAAGCATTCTTCTTCAGGCTGATAACCAATGTGCTTAGCCATATTCAAATAGCCTAATCCAACCTTACCTTTTCTTTAGATTCTATAATCACATGTTATAATATCTTTAAAGATTTGTTCATAACAGAATCACCAGGCTTCTACCAATCTGGCAGGAGCATACTCAAACATGTCAAAACCATGTGATTTATAACAAAATCGATCATGTTGTCCTTGCAAACCTTTATAAATGTTCCAAATTTTCTTAATAATCTTATTATTTAGAAATGTGTTTATTGTTGTTTTTATATGAACAAAAGCATTTAAATATATCAATTTTAAAAATAATGGAAGTGTTCTTTTAATCAGTTTTGCTTTTCTAATGCTGTTTTTAATTAATAACTTTATATCTGAGCCAAAAATTCAAGAATAAGTCTGTTAAAAAGGTCTGTGTGATAAGTCTATTAATTAATTACATTGTATGAACTTCAACATCTTTGAATATGAAACACCGAACTAACACTTTGAATATGAAACATTCTATATGAAAACACCGAGTCCATTCCAATCTAATAGAAGAATAAATTATACTTACGAATTCACAGTACGAGCTTCTCTGTATTATATTACACAAAGATTAGAAACCAAGCCTCCACATGGGAAATCTTACACTGATATGATGGTCTTGTATTGAAACAGAATTGAAGCAACAAAGATGATATGAATTACATTATGCAAAAGAATTATTTCATCTTAAATAAATTATAGCATTTAGTTTAACCAAAGACTCACAAAACAAAATTTCAGATTTGGTTAATCTTTGGATTATGGTAACTTAACGATTTTTTGGCTAAAATTTTGGCGACCAACCCTGCTACAGCAACCTGCTAGTTTTTGTTCGGACGCCATTTTGTTTTCAAGAAGTAAAGGAATGTTTTTTTTTTACTCAACATTTCCAACATTTTTTTCCAACAATCTGCTAGCCGAATTACGCTTATGCTAGAACTTTTATGGAATAAAAGTGCTTAATCATGACGAAGATTAGATGCGAAATTGGGACAAACGGCAGAATCGCCCACTGCTTGCCGCGTTTTTACAAATTGCACGTACACGGTATCATCCATGTACAGTCGGTCACAAAAGTATTCGAACACCGGTACCCTATCAGAAAATGACAAGATGGCGTTTTTTTTTCTCTTTCTCTCTGTCTGTCGTGTTATTCCATCCTAGGTTTTCTTCTCCCTCCCATCTTGGGAAAAACTGGAAAAAATTGGTCACGATCTCTTTTTGAATGGGGATATGCCGTTTTGAGAAAAAGCTGACGACCCTATCTTGGAGAATGAACATGACCGCTCTACACACCCTTTCTCTCTCTCTCTCTCTTTGAATTGGGAAGCCATTTTGGGAAAAAGCAGACGACCCTATCTTGGAGAACGGAAATGAACGCCTCTCCCTCTCTCTTTGAAATGGGAAGCAATTTTGGGACCCTCTATTCTTGGGGAGGGAGAAAACTGAAGTCTGCACCCCGCTGTCTCTGAGTGCGGAAAGCCATTTTGGGAAAAGCGGACCCTCTTCTTCTGATCTTGGAGAACTGGAAATGAACGCTCTACACGATCTCTCTTTGAATTCAGAAGGTATTTTGGGACCTTCTAAAGTTGGAAAACTGAAATGAACGCTCTACGCCTTTTCTCTCTCTCTCTCTCTTTGACATGAGTAGCCACATTGGAGGATTCTCCACCACTATCCTAACCCTGGAAAACTGAAATGAACGCTCTACACCTTCTCTCTTTCTCTGAAATGGGTAGCCATTTGAAAATTCCCTAACTTTGGAAAAAACAGAAATGAACGCTCTACACGATCTCTCTTTGAAAATGGGGGGTGCCATTTTGAGACCTCCCTTCCCTAAACTTAAAAAAAACTGAAATGAACGCTCTACACTCTCTCTCTTTGGACATGGGTAGCCCTTTGGGGACCCTCTCCTCTTGGTATAAAAAAAGAACTGAAGTGAATGCTCTACACAATCTCTCTTGGAATGGGATCCATATTTCGGGAAACGTGGAGCACCTCACGCTGGAAAACTGAAGTGAACCACCAAGATTGGACTCTATATAATATTTTTTTATTGACATCATGACCCTCCTCCAATTTGTTGTTAAAAAATGTTTTTTTGTTTTGGTTTTTATCCCATTTCCGATGTGATTTCAGAAATGCAATTCCATAACAGTTCAATTTCATTCGAGGTTAACTGATCTAAACAGTCTTTGACCCACCCATCCGTATGATTATTTTCTTCTTCTTCCTGTTCCATCAAATTTTGTAAGTCCATATAATCATTCCATACGGGAAGGGCTGGATCCTCACAAGGCTGTCTTGAAACTCTTGGAGTCTCTTTGGGATGAGTGGAGGGATCTAGGATGTCTGGACCCGGCTGCGATTCTGCCTCCATGATTTCTGGACCCGTTGGAACTTGTGGACCCGGCTGAAATTCTACCTCTACGATTTCTGGACACGTTGGAACTTGTGAACCAGGCTGTGATTCTGCCTCCATGATTTCTGGACCCGTTGGAACTTGTGGACCGGGCTGTGATTCTGCCTCCATGATTTCTGGACCCGTTGAAACTTGTGGACCCGGCTGACATTCTACCTGTACGATGTCGGGACTCGTTGAAGCTTGTGGACCCGTCTGACCTTCTACCTCTACGATGTCGGGACAGGTTGGAGGAGAAGAAGAAGAAGAGGATACTGGAAGAGGTTCTGTCTGTGAGGAGTCCGAAAGAAACTGCCTGTTTGAACATGTCGGGAAAGAAGAAGAAGAAGAAGCTTCTGGGTTCTGAAGCGGATCTTGCACACCAGGTAGGTTCCGGTAAGTCGACCGTTTTTCAAGAGGTAATTTTTTTCTTCCTCCTCATCTTCAAACGTGATGACTTAAATTTCATTCCGTTGCCGGGTCGATTTTGTTTCGGGCCATAACGGTTTGGTCCAGCTCCTCTTGTCATCTAAGGAAGGGATGGGTAAAGTTGGCGGGGGGTTCTCTTCTTCTTGAAACACCATCGGCGATTGGAAAGAAATCTCCTTTTTCAATTGTTTCCAAAGCGTCCACGAGCACCGATCGACGAGAAAGAGACTCTTCTGGGTCGTGACGATGAGATATTGCGTTTTCGGGGGAACGACATAGTTTTGAAAAGGTCTTAGAATATATTTCTTATATTTCATCCTGTCGGTGACTTTAAAACTTCTTTCCTTCAGATTGGGGGACGATGATTCGTAATAGGCGAGAGGAGCGGCTGTGGTCTGAACAATATGAACTTCGTCCTCAGCCGTCGTTCTCACTCCAAACGTAAAGTATCGTTTCGTGAGAAAAATATTCTTCTACCGAAAACTCGTGCGCGGATCCGTATATCGTCGGTCTGTTTGAATGGGCCGTCTCAAAGCTCGATCCATCCGGTTCCAAGAGAAGGGAGATTCCTCTTTCATTTGTTGCGATTCGAATAAATTTCTGTATATATTCTGAACGAGCAGGTTGGAGGATTCGACATCTTGGTTGAAAGAAACGATCGCTTGATGAGGTGGTAAATGCGGAATAAATGTCGCACAATGACACGCCAAAAACGTTTTCAAGTTGGAGATTTGCTTTAGCGTCTTCAAATCCTCCCCGTTCGAAATCCGTTGAGTTGGAAAAACGTCTAACAGCGACATGGCTCCCAATGGAAAAGAAATGATCTCGCCCAGTACTCTCGCCTTTTTAAATATAGACACACATAGAGGCTCTATGACGTCCGTTTTATTTGTTTTTTTTGTTTCTCTGTCTCTTCTTTCCAAGAAATCTTATCTCCATGACCTCTTTTTCTTTTCTTAAAAGATGAATGTGTGCGGGAATGAGGAAGTGAAAGTAATAATTTAATAAACAAAAAATTATCCAACCATGACCTTCTTTTTTAAAGTCACCCTTTCCATCCCAAGGACGTCCAGAGATAGAGGAAGCAGGGAGAGGAGGAGGAAAGGGAAGGTCACACTCTCTTTCTCTCTATAAATAAAAGGGAAGAGCCCCAAAGTCGTATTTTTGTCCAAGTGGATCCTGAGGAGGCATCCCCAGCTCACCACGTGTATTCCTTTCAAATATAAATATGTTGATCTTTCCTTTTATATCATCCAAGGAGTCGTTTACTTGAAAGCCTCCGATTTTTCAAAATGTGCGGGTTATCATACCGTGGGGAGTTGTCAAAAGATGCGGGACGAATTTTTGTCCGACGAAAACGTGTTGATGGCTCGTGACATTCCACCTTTGGATGCACAAATTTTGTTAATGAAACGAGCCAAATATTTTTACACGTCCCACTTTCTAACCGTCTCGCAAATGAATAGGATTATGGATCGTCTTGAGAAGACAAAAGGGATTCTTGTTCATTTTAGTGAATGTTTGCACAAATGTCTGCACGAACCTCTCTCGATCGAGAAGACTGGGAAGAATGCCTATTATATTCTTCTCGAGGACTCTCCTCCTTCGTCTCATCTTAAGGAGGCCATGACTTTTGAAAAAATCCTCGAGCAAGAAAAAATAGAATGGTGGAACAACTACCCCATCCCTCTCCCCGAGCATCAAGAGGAGCCTGTTCAGAAGAAAAAGCTTTCCAAAAGCCTATCCTCATCCTCCTCCATAATGATGGGGATGAGGACAAGCCTGTTCAGATTCCTCTCCGTTTGTCAAAACCCGTCGAGGATGAAAAACCTCTCGCTTTCTCAAGACCCCTCGAGGAGGAGAGACCCCTCGAGAAGGAGAGATCTCTCCCATTGTCAAACCTCCTCGAAGATGAAAAACCTCTCCCTTTCTCAAGACCCCTCGAGAAGGAGGGACCTCTCGATTTGTCAAGACCCCTCGAGGATAAGGGAACCAAAACTTCTCTCTCTTTCTCAAGACTCCTCGAAGAGCATAGATCTCTCCCTTTCGAAGAGGAGGGACCTCTCAATTTGTCAAGACCCCTCGAGAATAAGGGAACCGAAACTCCTCTCCCTTTCTCAAGACTTCTCGAGGAGGAGGAGGAGGAGAGACCGCTTCATGTCTCAAGACAGGACCCCCCTCTATCTCTTGAGGATCCGAGGGAAACCATTCCTATTGAAAAACCATCTATCGACGATCCTCAGAAAAGATCTTCGGAGGAGACTAGACTTCCATGTAAAAACGAATCTGCCACAATCATCATCATCATCATCATCATCATGATAATAATAATAATAATAATAATACACCCACCCCCTCTCAACAACAGAATCCTACAACATTTGCAGATAAATGCATTCAAACCAATCCCTTTATAGTAACCCTTTTGATTGGAGAACCTGTGCATTAGCCTCGAAAAAAATGAGATTCTAGACTGTTCCTATGACCAGAATGTTAAGTCAATAGATAGGTCTAGCTCAGAATTTTTCTTTTTAAAAGAAAATAAATAAATAATCCAAAGACTATTCGTAAATATAAATGGTAAAGTCTCGAGTCGGCTGGAAAAAAATTTTCAGAGCTGAGAAAAAATTCTCCAACTCAGAAAAAAAAACTTTTTGTTAATTTTTATCATGTCTTAGACATGATAAAAATTGACGACCCCCTTCCCTTTTCGTCTGGGAATGTTGTCTCACTCTTTTGAAAAACAAATCGTGATTCATTCATGGAATGATTGCCATTAGAGAAAGGATGAGTCATGGTCTATTTTTAGAAAGGGTGAGACATCCTTCCCAGACAAAAAGGGAGGGTCATTAATTTTTATCATGTCTAAGACATGATAAAAATTAACCAAAAGTTTTTTTTTTTTTTTTTTTTTTTTTTTTTTTTTTTTTTGAGTTAGAGAATTTTATCTCAGCTCTGAGAAATTTTGTTTCTCCCAGCCGATTCGAGACTTTACCATTTTTTTAAGAATGATTTTTCCCTGATCTATTATTTCAGAATTCCAAGTTTCGCTTCAGAACCATCTGTGCTGTTGAAGAAGTAACGTGATATATGTATTTTTTAATGAGTTCTGTCAAGGTTGAATTGTGCAGGATCGACCTTGCGAATTTCTTCTCTGTGTCTTTAAATAATAATGATACCGAACCGCTTTTTGTAGAGCGCAATGGAAAAACCCTTTTGTATGGTTAGGACAATTCATGTGTTCGATCCCATTGTATTTGAGAATCTCTTGCGTCGATCCCGAAATGCAATAAATGGATCTTTGCAACCATTTCTCTAAGAACCGCCGTTTCATTTCTCCTCGCACCCAAATCACGGAAAAGGGTTCCGTCAACATCGTTAACACCCATGGAAAATAACTGTACGGAATTTCTCCTTCGTACCACGACAAGCCGTGATAATAATCACTCGCCCACACAGCGGTTCGTTTTTCTTTTTCGGTGAGCATTTGCCATGGAAACGGGGGTTTAAAAACAAATACCCCTCGAGAAGTACCGTCCAATGTGACGTAAGCCAATTCTTTCACAATAAAGGCGCCTTGAGAACCTTCAAAGTCAAGCACGAGTTCCATGTTTTTTATTTCTTTTTCTTTCCAAGGTGACCTTTATTATTATTATTATTATGGATGTGTATTGAGATGCGCACGATATTATTTAAAAATATATATACGAATGTGACCTTTCCCAGAATTCATACGACCTGTCACGTGCAACCTTCTCTCTCTATAAAAGAGGAGATGGCGAGAGAACGCTATCCATTTTTTCCTTCAGGACACACACAGCGAGAGAGAGAGAGAGAATTTTTTTTTTCTCAATTGAAGAAGATGGACATTTTGAGTGCCAAACCTCTCAAAGATTCCTACATTGTTCTGGACATGGAATACTTTCACTGTCATGATCCAAAGACGGGAGATATATGTTTCATCTTGAAAGAACTGGGCTACATAACTTGCGATTTAACCTTATGCGGATCCATGATTTTTCCCCTCCTGTCCATTACGATGACTTATCGTCCCGCAATCAAGCTGTGGTCAACCAGACTACAAATAACCGACACGGTCTGCAATGGACCGAGGGTCGTCTTTCCTACGAGCATCTTCCTGCAATCCTGAAAATGCTTACCGAAAATGTAGAGGCGATCTACGTCAATGGATACGATAAAGCCGAATTTTTCAGCAAGCTCTGCCAGCGATCCGTTTACGAGTTTTACATCCCAGGGAAAACCGAGTGGCGGAACAAGTCAAAATGCACGCGACACCAATATTTCCAAAAGATGATTCATTGTGCCGAGAACAAGGTGAGAAATTTTCGATACCATTTGATGGAGGGTAGTTACGTTTTCCGGAAATTACATTGTTACACCTCCGAGAGCAAAGCCGTCGAAGACGAAGAGGAGGCGGAAGAAGCTCCCCAGGAGAACTCGTGAGACGATGAGGAGGCTGAACTTTCTAATAATAATAATAATAAATGTTTAAGTTGGGATGCTTTAGAGACCCAAGAATATTGGTCTCAACCCTTATCTCACCTAGACCTGAAAGAGGATCCTCAAGTGTACTCTTTGTGGTCATCTTCTAAAATTTGGTCTTGGAGAGATCCCTTGAATGTTCATGAATGGTATGGTATGTAAATCCCTAGAGAAAAAATAAAAAAAAGTTCCTTTTTTTTTGTAATGTGTTGATTTCTTTCCAATCCCATTTCTTTTCCATAACTCCACCCCAATCGACGAGAAGAAGAAGAAGAATCTTCCAAGTTACACAAGACGAATCTTCCAAGTTACACAAGACGTAGAAAGATTTCACAACGATTTATGAATCATACTCTCCCACATGATATATGTATAGAGAGAAAAAGACCCTCTGTTCTCTAGCCAATACGTCAAGACTTCCCTAAACTAAGAGAGACCATGAGTAGAGTACCGAGGAAACCTTAGCAGAGCAAGTGGAAAGACTTTCAAAGAGATTAGAAGAGTTAAGACGGGATAGATTTAGAGTTCCGCGGACTAAAGAGGAAACTATCATCGATTTCAACAAACCGCTGTACTTTCATCCCCTACCCCAAAGAACGAGACGAGTGGACTCGCCGTTGAACAGTTCCAATGAGAAACAAAACGTCACTTATTTGAATAGCCAATTTCAACACATGAATATTTCATAAGTATTTTTTTGTTTTTTTCCCTAAAGCGTAGGGAAAGCGAATCAGTAGTTTTTCCCTTTCCATCGTCGAAAAAAATTGGGAGGAAAAATCTTTCTGAGCTCTCTCAGAAAAATTTTCCAGCCTTTAAAAAAAAAACTTTTTGTTAATTTTTATCGTGTCTTAGACATGATAAAAATTAACTCTACCCCCCTATTGTCTGGGAATGTTGTCTCACACTTTCTAAAAATAGACCATCACTCCTCCTTTCCTAAAGAATAGAATTCCAAGAATGGGATCTGGTCTATTTTTAGAAACGGTGAGACCCCATTCCCAGACAAAAGGCGGGTAGAGTTAATTTTTATCATGTCTAAAGTTCAGGGTCCATCCATCTTCTTATGTGAAACGGTGACCCTGACGAGATCGAGATAAACAAGTCCTGTGAGTTGTTTTGTAATCTTGACGCGATCCAAGAAAGACATTTTATTTTTTTTTGAAATAGGCGGGGGGAGGGAAGAGAAAATGTTCTCACGACCCTCGGATATCTTTCCATAAATATATTTTTTATCAAAATGTTTCTTTCATCCCGATCCTTTTAAGAAAGAGGTTGGAATGACCCTGACATTTAGATGGGGTCGCGATCCCGACAGATGTCGCGCGAGTATAAAAGTGTGTGTCCTCCGCGAGATTTCTTCAGAGAACAGAAGAAGACGTGAACTGAGCTGGTAAGTCCCTTCGGTCCTATGAATATGGTTATCTATAAAATTGATTTGATTTTTTGTTTCTTTTTTTAATAATCATAATCATAATAATAACTTCATTTAAAAAGAACTCTCTTCTTAACCCTTTGAAAAGAAAATGTCTCTTTCAAGACGATGACTCTAAAACGTTTTATTATTTTTTTTCTTTCTAGATCTTCCCTGTTATATAGATACTTTTTCGATTCTTTTTTTTTTCCTCTTTGTGGGAGACATCACCGTATTCATCGCCATGGCGTGTTCAGAAAACTTTATCGTGCTCGATCTAGAGGGTTTCCAGTCCTACAATCACAAGAAGAGTGAATTTACCTACGTTTTAAAAGAATTGGGCTATGCGACAAAAGATTTTTTGACCGTGGGATCGTTGACGTTTGCTCCTCCTCAACCCTTCCACCAACTGAGTGACAAAAACCAAAAGACGAATGTCTGGATGACGAGAAACCGGCACGGGCTTCGTTGGAACGAGGGCCATATTCCCTACAACCATTTAGGATGCATTCTCCAATCGCTCACTCACAGCTTCTCCACGATTTATGTGGTGGGATGACAGAAAGCTAAATTCTTTGCTAAAGCCTTGGATTATCAAAAACCCGTGACGGAAATTTATGTGCCAGATGGAATCATTTGGAAGTATCGGGGAAAATGTGCCCGACATCATCAAAGGAGGAAATATTTCCATTGTGCCGAAAACAAAGTGCGCAACTATCGGTGGCATATTACGGAAGGAGATTTTCATATCAATCACGTCTATCCAGACGGAACGGAGAAAGAGGAGAGGATCCAGGAGGAAGCAGACAATCCTCAGCAAGCTTTTGATAAGGCCTACGATCAGTTAGAGAAGGATCCGTCCCCGAAAGCGTACGATGACCTCCTCCAGAAATGGTATAATCTGTCCTGTTTCCAAGTGATGGAACATCCGGATGAGCATACGCCTTTCCACTTGATGGGCTCTTCTTCTTCTTTTTCGTCAACTTCCTCCAATAACTCGAGGAAGACGGAGGGTTGGGGAGACATACCTGAAAATATTACCTATTACGATCCAGTAGCCTGTTGGGACGAACCTTCCAAAGAATCTCCTGAGACCCCCAAAATATCTTCAGAGGATCCAAAGACAAAATCCACTGAGACTATGTCCACTGAGTGTTGGGACGATTAACGGACGACTCATGCTCCAAAATCCTCTAAGACTATGTCCACTGAGTGTTGGGACAATGAACGGACGACCCATGCTCCAAAATCTATTGAGACTATGTCCACTGAGTGTTGGGACAATGAACGGACTACCCATGCTCCAAAATCTATTGAGACTATGTCAGAGTGTTGGGACAATGAACGGACGACCCATGCTCCAAAATCTATTGAGACTATGTCAGAGTGTTGGGACAATGAACGGACGACCCATGCTCCAAAATCTATTGAGACTATGTCAGAGTGTTGGGACGATGAACTGACGACCCATGCTCCAAAATCTACTGAGACTATGTCAGAGTGTTGGGACGATGAAACCGAAAAGACGACAGAGAATTGGGATGACCGTTCTCAAACGTATTTGAATTGATATATACATAAACTCAGGAGAAAAAAGAAAAGATTTTTAGAAATAAGTAGGGAAAGGTTCTCCGCTTTCCCTATATTAATGGAAATGGACTAAGAAGAGAGAGAGAGACGAATCAGGAGACCAAAATAATGGGTCTTGGAATAAATGAGTGCAAATGCATTCGATTCCTTCCGAGACCCATTTTTTTGGGTCCCTCTCTCATCCAATCTTGGAAAAGAACCTTCTCCTATTTTTCTAGGTCCATTCAAAAAGAAATGAATCTATCCATAAATTTTCTTAAAAAAAAAAAGAAAAAGATCCTTTACCTCTTGACGGTCCAAAGTCGGGAATCTTTGAAAAAGTCATCCACTCTCCATCCAGTCAAGCTTCTCTGTAGAAAATCTAGTAGGTGCATCTGCATTCTTGAACACCCGGCAGTTATTATTGGACGCTAAACGTCGAATGCTGAAATAGTTAACAGTGAGCCCATTCTTAAAGAAACGGGGACGTTTTATTCATCCAGTCGAGTGGGAAAAAATTTCTGAGAGCCGGAAAAAAATTTCTCTGGCTGAAAAAAAAAATACCCCCTTTTAGTCTGAAAATTGATGTCTTCAATTTTTCAAAAATTGAATGTCTTCAATTTTTCAAAAATTGATGACATCAATTTTCAGACTAAAAAGGGGGGTAATTTATTTTCCTGATTGCATCCAATGTAAGATAGAGTCACGGTTTGTGTTTTCAAAAAATTTGAGACATCATTTTTCAGACTAAAAGGGGGGTATTTTTTTTTTCACAATGTATCAACATTTTTCATCTTGGAATATCGTCAATATTCTAGATGTGACTTGTAAGCGCTCCGTTTAATTACAAGATGGAACTAGAGAGTGACTGTAAAAGTTTCCGAATATCCTTTACCATTTCATTTATACTTCTGTGTGCACCAACAAGGTAAACATTTTTTTCTTTAAGTAAAGTTTTTTTATATTTATTTTCTAATTTGGTGAGATATTCTAATGTAATATTACGTTCCTCGGATTTATCTCTCACCTTTATTCGTTCGTATGCCTCCAAGCTATCGACTTGTAAATAAATATAATAATCCACATCGTACGTCAGGGATTTATATAACTCATCGTAAATGTCCATGTTCGGTTTATCTAATATCAATTCGCTATATAATTTTTCCAGGGACAACGTTCAACAATGATAAGACCAGGTATATCTTTAAACTTTTCTTTCTGTTCAAACTGAGATAACAAAACTCGAAATTGAAAAGCCTTCTGGTATTTTTGAGGTTCATCATAGAAATAAGATAAAAGCGTAAATTTTTCAGTGGGTTTTTCAAAACAGGGATAGTTGTTTTTTAAACGTTTCATGATACTGGATTTACCAGCTCCAATTAAACCATCTATACATACAATCATCTGCTTCATATTTTTATTTTTTGGGGAGTACGGGTAAATCTCATGAAAAGCGAGAGTACCCTTCTTGCTACTAAATGTAAAAGTTTGGCTTACCTATTCCAATAGTAGAGGGTTTAAATAGGCAGACGAGAGTCCATTCCAGAAAGAATTAAATCCTGTCTTGTCCATCGAGTTGGCTGTGAAAAACTCTTAGGGCCGGAAAAAAATTTTCCTTAAAAAAAAAAAAAAAAAAAAAAAAAAAAACCTTTTAGTCTGAAAATTGATGTCTTCAATTTCTCAAAAATTGAAGACATCAATTTTCAGACTAAAAGGGGGGGGTAATTTATTCTTCTAATTGCATCCAATGTAAGATAGAGTCACGGTTTGTGTTTTCAAAAAATTTGAGATATCAATTTTCAGACTAAAAGTTTTTTTTTTTTTTTTTTTTTTTTTTATATCTAACTTTGAGCCACAGAAATTTTTTTCCGGCTCTCAGAAACTTTTCCCAGCCGACTCGATGTGAATAAAACTTTACTGTTTTTTAAGAATGTTATTTAATGGATCGATTTCAACCTATCGAGTTTCGCTTGAGTTCCGGCCGTGCTGTGGGCCCACCTGGATACAAGTTTTGCCCTTTTGGAATAGAATTCCCGTCAAGGTAGGCTTCTTTTCCTCTTTTTGCATTTTTCATGTCATTTCATTTGTATTACAAAATACTGAAAACGGGCGTTCGAACTGATTTCTAGGCTATTTCTATACAAACGGAGCTCGATCCAAGAAAAAAATTATGTCTTTTTTTATTTTGTGGACTGCCCTATTTGTATTGGAATATACTGAAAACGGGCGTTCACGTCGGTTTTCAGTATATTCTAATACAAATGGAGCTCCATCCAAGAAAAAAATGATGTCTTTTTTATTTTGTGGACAACCAATTTTGTATTGGAATATACTGAAAACGGGCGTTCACGTCGGTTTTCAGTATATTCTAATACAAATGGAGCTCCATCCAAGAAAAAAAAATGATGTCTTTTTTTATGTTGTGGACAGCCAATTTTGTATTGGAATATACTGAAAACCGGCGTTCCAGTCCTTTTTCAGACTATTTCTATACACATTCCACTATATCAAAATGACGTCATGGTTGAGTCCAAACAGAGTCGTCCCCGGAGAGAGTCGTCTCCGGACAAAGTCGTCCCCGGACAATTTTATACCGAATTTGTATAGAAATATACTGAAAATGGGCTTGAGGGGCCACTTTCCAGTATATTCCTATATACATTCGGTTACATTCAGAAACAAAAAGAATGTCTTTTTGAATGGACAGGATGACTATGGAAACCGGATCTCTCTCTCTCCCAAGATTGGATGAGAGAGTGATTGAAGACATCAATTTCAGACGAAAAGGCTTTTTTTATTAATTAGTAACACTGAAACATCAATTTTTAAACAACTCTTTTACTATTCTGTATCTTTTTCGTTTGTCTTCCCATCCTTACCTTTATCTATTATTACAAACTCGGGAATTTCTGATTTATATTCTTGTAAACGATGAAAATAAACCAAAGCTTCCTGAAAAGCACAATATTTTGTTCGGCCTAAATGTTTAGAACAAAACGATGTGTATGTATCTGTACAAGATACACTCGTTAAATCGCATAAATTTTCCTTTGAATCAGATACATTTTCCCTCTCTGATCGAAAATTCACTATAACTGGACGAGCGAGAATCTCAGATAAAAGATTAATCTTCCAATAATCGGGACAATAAATGGTTTTATATCCTTTAGTTAATGAAATAAGGAATGCTTGTACTTCATCATATGGTAGATGTCCTTCGTTCCACGAAAAGCCATGCGTGCTGTCAGCTAAAGGTAAGTAAATGGAAGTGAAACATTTTTGAGTAGAAGAAGATAATTGTGTCCATGGTATAGGTGGTTCTACATAAATGATTCCTTTCGACTGGTCACTTGTTATATAAGCCAGTTCTTTTATTATGTATTTGGGAAGCTCATTGCTGCAAGACATGTGCAACTCTTTGAGAGTTTTTCATTTTCAATTTCAAAACCTTCGTAATTAAGAATAATATACGATTCCATATTTTTGCTATATATATCTTGATTATTAAAAAAAAACTTAAATTTGAATACATCATTTTTAGACAAAACGTTTTTATGTATTCTTTCGGTAAGATGTAATTTTCATGGATTTCTTAACCAGTTCGCCGTTAGGAAAATCGTAAACATTTCGTGCCATTTTTCGCATCCAAAGGTAAACTTTTTGTGTCTAAAACTGGGTTCAGAATATTTCTTTCCCCCTTTCACCACATGTGAAAGCCTATTTAGAAGTTCTGTTCAAATCAGATTGAACAGCGTACCTGTCACACTGAAGGATGGTGAATAACGACCCCCTAAGGAGCAACATAAAACACAAAGACTGGTGTAATCCTTAGAGCAGATATTTTTCCCTTTGCACCCACCCCACTTCCATTTCCTGCACCTAACCCCAAATCTATTGCAATGTAAATGTAATTTTTAATTGTCAAGAAAAAGCTTTATATAACGTAAAAATAAGGGCATTAGCTAGTATTTGAAATATCCTTGAATTTTGTTTTATTACTTTCTTGATGGCCTGTAACAAAAGAGAAGAATTGAATCGTTAAGAATTGAAAGGATAGCATTCAAATCCCTTTGTCAGTTAATAGAAAAGGAGAAAGCTGTTGTGGATCCCATAAGATATGTTGAGGGGGTAGCTAGTCGAAGAAAGTGTCCCCATCCTTTACTTTCCTGAAACAGCCCCGCTGTGATCCTAATGCAACACCGCTGAGAAGATAAGTAACCCATCAATCACCCCTTTTGATTTTCGACTCATTCTGGGGGGGTTGGAAAAACGTCGCTGCGTCGTATGTGTCTCGGGGGTTACGGTTCAGACCAAATTTCACCCCGACGAGAGTCTGCCGACGCTAACGGATGACGATGCCTTTTCTGTGAACGTATTTCTCTCGGGGCAAACGGTGAACTGGTTAATCATAGTATAAGAAGGATTTAAATTTCGTTTAGGAAAATTGTAATTCAATTTTCGTTTTAATTGGGACAGATATGTCATGCGTGTTTTGGGGAAAATGAGACCACCTGGAATTGACGCTAAATATTCGTACAGGTACTGATTTTTTTTTAAATCTGATCTGGAGATCTTTCTTCCGGCCCTCAGAATTTTTTCCCAGCCAACTTGATGGACAAGATAGGATTCAATTCTTTCTAGAATGGACTCTCGCTTGCCCATTTAAACCCTTCAAGTTTCGCTTCAAATCCCTCTGTGTTGTGGAAACAGTTGGTAAATGATTCATTTCTCAAGTCATTGCCCCTCAGTTCGCTTTTCATGGGGGTTGGGGATCTATCGAAAAGTTTTTGTGTAGGAAATTTGGATTCTTAAAGATTTAGCTATCTATATATAACATTATGTTTTCTTTTCAAAAACAAAATCCAGTCTTGATCGAAATGGACTTTACGCACAATTTATTGTGTCCCCCCTTTCCAAGATTGGCTTGAAGAAGTGATAAAAAAATGGGTCTGGAAGGAAAAGAGTGCATTTCGAGAAGAAAAAGAGGACCCTCTTTTTCTCGCAATGCACCCGTTTCCTTCCAGACCCATTTCTTTTGCCTCCTCAGAACTCTCTTTCTTTTCTCCTCCCTCTCTCTCTCTCTCTCTTAAGAGGGATTGAAAGAAAGAGGCTAGATGGAAAAGTTTCTTTTTTTTTCTTTCGAGAAGATAAAAAAAAATTTGGAGGAGGAGCAAATTTTTTTTGGGTGTTGTTGTTGTTTTTTCTTAGAAGGTGATGACTTTAGTGACATTTAAAGAGACCACCAGAGGATCCGTTTGAGTCTCGGCGACCTTTTCTTGACGGGGGTCTGTCTGGCAATAAGCGCTGGCATATTGTTTAGGCAATAAGCGCTGGCATATTGTAAAGTAGAAGAGTCCGTCATGCCTGGATGCGGCGGTATGTAGCGCACTCCCAGATTAAAGAGGGTGATGAAGGGAAATCTCTCCCCCGGATAGAGCAGTCGGTAAACGGGTTGATTGGGTACAACTCGAACCAGCGGCTGAGTTAAAATGCTATACACCCAGGCCAGAAGCTGATTATTTTTAGGATTCTTTTCGGCCAGATGTAACATTTCTTCGCTGGAGAGGACATATCCCTCTTGAGAACTGCCGAGACTCTCGAGATCTTTTATTTTCCTGAAGACGTGGTGTTCGTCGAAAAACACGGAGAGAATGTCCCAGGTTCTTTTGCTGGAAGTATGAATCAGTGGCAAAATGTCCGTAGCGTTCCAAAACAATCTTCCGTCATCCACATAACAGCGAATGCTCACAAACTCATTATATAAGACGCGGATCATCATCTTGAGTAGAAATACGGCTACGCACAGCAGTCTCTCTCTCTGGGAAATAGAGTCTGTCTTCCACTCGCCTCTCTATATATACGAGAAGACCACGTGATGGGCGACGTGACGGTTGACTTCTAGAAACAAAATCAACTTTGTCTACCTCTCTCTCTATGACCTTCTATTTTTTTTCCTAAAGGACACCCCGTCACCTTTCAAAGGTCATGGGATTGAGAGGAACGAAAAAAACAACCATCCTTTGTATACTACCTATGACCTTCTCCTAGAGACCCCTGTCATTTTCTTCTCGAAAGCTACGTGATGACAGCTTTTTTTTTATTCTAGAGTTTATCAACTTTGTAGACACATGACCCCGTCACCTTCTCAGAGGCCATGTCGTATGGAATGGGACCCTTTTGGTTTTTTCTTTTGAGAAAATAAAAAATAAAACAACTTTATAATCATCTCTCTATGACCTTTACAAACACTCATGTTTTATCATTTTTTTTATTTTAGAATTCATCAACCTTGTTCCTCCTCCCCTCTCCCTCTCTCTCTGAGGAGTCTATATAAACGAATCGCCAGCGAGCTCTTGTTCATATCAGACGAGTGTTTCGCCTTGAGAACGGAAAAAAACAAAAGCCATGCTGCTCAAACTGGAATATAACGATGACTATTACGTGCACGCGTATGTGGATCTAGGATTCCTGTACTGGAATGCCAAAGATATCTTGACTCTCTTGCCTACGAACGTTTCGCATACGACGAGTGTTCTCCAGGTCGTTTTCCCCAATCGACACCATTTTCTTCGACTAGGCGATTTGGACAACTACTCCAAAGAATGGGGGTCATCCGAACCAGATTGTCCTCACTTCGAATGAAGCGGCCTTCGTCGCTTCGAAATCCCTGCATAACAAGTCGCTCTTCCCTTGGATGTGCAAAATATTCATGAGACCTCTGACGAAAATCGAGGAGGACGGGGAAACTTATATCACCATCCGAGACACTGTGCAAGACGAACAAGAAAGGAAAAAGAGTCCTCTCTTTTTCATCACTCAATTCAGGATCCATCACCTCCCCAAAATCATCCAGAGGCAACAAGCCTTCGTTGAAAAGTATGAGAAAGAGGATGATGATGATGATGCGCTATGGTCTCCAGTCGCTTAAGGAAGGGAAAACGTTCTCCGCTTTCCCTATTCCATAGACTGGAGAGTTGAATCAGGAGACCAAAAAAATGGGTCTTGGAAGGAATGAGTGCATTTCAAGATGCATTCGATTCCTTCCGAGACCCATTTTTTTGGGCCACTCTCTTCTCCAATCTTGGAGAGAGAGAGAAAAGTAATTTATCATCTCCTGTCCACCCAAAAAGAAATTATGTATTTTTGTTTTTCTGGATGCGGCCGAATTTGTAGAGGAATCGTCCAGAAACCGGCCCTCAAGCCCATTTTCAGACTATTTCTATACATATTCGGTCATCAAGATGGTCCGGGGACGACTTTGTTTGGACTCAACGATGACATCATTTCTATATAGATGGTGGAATTTGTATAGGATGAGTTTAGAAACCGACTCGAACGCCTGTTTTCAGTATATTGCAATACAAATAGGGCTGTCCACACAATAAAAAAGACATAATTGTTTTCGTAAATAGAGCTCCATTTGTATAGAAATAGTCTAGAAATTGACTCGAAAGCCCGATTTCAGTATATTGTAATACAAATAGGGGCCGCTCTCTCATCCAATCTTGGGAGGGAGAGAGATCCGGTTTCCATAGTCATCCTGTCCATTCAAAAAGACATTCTTTTTGTTTCTGAATGTAACCGAATGTATATAGGAATATACTAGAAAGCGGCCCCTCAAGCCCATTTTCAGTACATTTCTATACAAATTCGGTATAAAATTGTCCGGGGACGACTTTGTCCGGAGACGACTCTGTCCGGGGACGACTCTGTTTGGACTCAACCATGACGTCATTTTGATATAGTGGAATGTGTATAGAAATAGTCTGAAAAAGGACTCGAACGCCCGTTTTCAGTATATTCCAATACAAAATTGGCTGTCCACAACGTAAAAAAAGACATCATTATTTTCTTGGATGGAGCTTCATTTGTACTAGAATATACTGAAAACCGACGTGAACGCCCGTTTTCAGTATATTCCAATACAAATAGGGCAGTCCACAAAATAAAAAAAGACATCATTTTTTTTCTTGGATCGAGCTCCATTTGTATTGAAATATACTGAAAACCGACGTGAACGCCCGTTTTCAGTATATTCCAATACAAATAGGGCAGTCCACAAAATAAAAAAAGACATTTTTTTTCTTGGATCGAGCTCCATTTGTATTGAAATATACTGAAAACCGACGTGAACGCCCGTTTTCAGTATATTCCTCTACAAATAGGGCAATCCAGAAAATAAAAAAGACATCATTTCTTTCTTGGATCGAGCTCCATTTGTATTGAAATATACTGAAAACCGACGTGAACGCCCGTTTTCAGTATATTTCAATACAAATAGGGCAGTCCACAAAATAAAAAAAAGACATCATTTCTTTCTTGGATCGAGCTCCATTTGTATTGAAATATACTGAAAACCGACTCAAACACCCGTTTTCAGTATTTTCCAATACAAATTGGCAGTCCACAAAATAAAAAAAAGACATCATTTTTTTCTTGGATCGAGCTCCATTTGTATAGAAATAGCCTAGAAATCAGTTCGAACGCCCGTTTTCAGTATATTGTAATACAAATGAAATGACATGAAAAATGCAAAAAGAGGAAAAGGAGCCTACCTTGACGGAAATTCTATTCCAAAAGGGGAAAACTTGTATCCAGGTGGGCCCACAGCACGGCCGCAACTCAAGCGAAACTCGATAGGTTGAAATCGATCCATTAAATAACATTCTTAAAAAACAGTAAAGCTTTATTCACATCGAGTCGGCTGGGAAAAGTTTCTGAGAGCCGGAAAAAAATTTCTGTGGCTCAAAGTTAGATGTAAAAAAAAAAAAAAAAAAAAAAAAAAAAAATTTAGTCTGAAAATTGATGTCTCAAATTTTTTGAAAACACAAACCGTGACTCTATCTTACATTGGATGCAATTAGAAAAATAAATTACCCCCCCCCTTTTAGTCTGAAAATTGATGTCTTCAATTTTTGAGAAATTGAAGACATCAATTTTGAGACTAAAAGGTTTTTTTTTTTTTTTTTTTTTTTTTTTTTTAAAGGAAAATTTTCTTCCGGCCCTCAGAGTTTTTTCCCAGCCAACTCGATGGACAAGATAGGATTTAATTCTTTCTGAAATGGACTCTCGTCTGCCTATTTAAACCCTCTACTATTGGAATAGGTAAGCCAAACTTTTACATTTAGTAGCAAGAAGGGTACTCTCGCTTTTCATGAGATTTACCCGTACTCCCCCAAAAATAAAAATATGAAGCAGATGATTGTATGCATAGATGGTTTAATTGGAGCTGGTAAATCCAGTATCATGAAACGTTTAAAAAACAACTATCCCTGTTTTGAAAAACCCACTGAAAAATTTACGCATTTATCTCATTTCTATGATGAACCTCAAAAATACCAGAAGGCTTTTCAATTTCGAGTTTTGTTATCTCAGTTTGAACAGAAAGAAAAGTTTAAAGATATACCTGGTCTTATCATTGTTGAACGTTGTCCCTGGACAAATTATATAGCGAATTGATATTAGATAAACCGAACATGGACATTTACGATGAGTTATATAAATCCCTGACGTACGATGTGGATTATTATATTTATTTACAAGTCGATAGCTTGGAGGCATACAAACGAATAAAGGTGAGAGATAAATCCGAGGAACGTAATATTACATTAGAATATCTCACCAAATTAGAAAATAAATATAAAAAAACTTTACTTAAAGAAAAAAATGTTTACCTTGTTGATGCAGACAGAAGTATAAATGAAATGGTAAAGGATATTCGGAAAATTTTACAGTCACTCTCTAGTTCCATCTTGTAATTAAACGGAGCACTTACAAGTCACATCTAGAATACTGACGATATTCCAAGATGAGAAATGTTGATACATTGTGAAAAAAAAATACCCCCCTTTTAGTCTGAAAAATGATGTCTCAAATTTTTTGAAAACACAAACCGTGACTCTATCTTACATTGGATGCAATTAGAAAAATAAATTACCCCCCGTTTTACTCTCAAAATTGATGTTTTCAATTTTTGAAAAATTGAAGACATTCAATATCATGTCTAAGACATGATAAAAATTAACGAAAAGGTTTTTTTTTTTTTTTTTTTTTTTTTTTTTTTTTTTTTTTTTTTAAAGGCTGGAAAACTTTTCTGAGAGAGCTCAGAAAGATTTTTCCTCCCAATTTTTTTCGACGATGGAAAGGGAAAGCTACTGATTCGCTTTCCCTACGCTTTAGGGAAAAAAAACAAAAAATACTTATGAAATATTCATGTGTTGAAATTGGCTATTCAAATAAGTGACGTTTTGTTTCTCATTGGAACTGTTCAACGGCGAGTCCACTCGTCTCGTTCTTTGGGGTAGGGGATGAAAGTACAGCGGTTTGTTGAAATCGATGATAGTTTCCTCTTTAGTCGGCGGAACTCTAAATCTATCCCGTCTTAACTCTTCTAATCTCTTTGAAAGTCTTTCCACTTGCTCTGCTAAGGTTTCCTCGGTACTCTACTCATGGTCTCTCTTAGTTTAGGGAAGTCTTGACGTATTGGCTAGAGAACAGAGGGTCTTTTTCTCTCTATACATATATCATGTGGGAAAGTGTGATTCATAAATCATTGTGAAATCTTTCTACGTCTTGTGTAACTTGGAAGATTCGTCTTGTGTAACTTGGAAGATCTTCTTCTTATTCTCGTAGATTGGGGTGGAGTTATGGAAAAGAAATGGGATTGGAAAGAAATCAACACATTACAAAATAAAAGGAACTTTTTTATTTTTTTCTCTAGGGATTTACATACCATACCATTCATGAACATTCAAGGGATCTCTCCAAGACCAAATTTTAGAAGAGGACCACAAAGAGTACACCTGAGGATCCTCTTTCAGGTCTAGGTGAGATAAGGGTTGAGACCAATATTCTTGGGTCTCTAAAGCATCCCAACATAAACATTTATTATTATTATTATTAGAAAGTTCAGCCTCCTCATCGTCGAACGAGTTCTCCTGGGGAGATTCTTCCGCCTCCTCTTCGTCTTCGACGGCTTTGCTCTCGGAGGTGTAACAATGTAATTTCCGGAAAACGTAACTACCCTCCATCAAATGGTATCGAAAATTTCTCACCTTGTTCTCGGCACAATGAATCATCTTTTGGAAATATTGGTGTCGCGTGCATTTTGACTTGTTCCGCCACTCGGTTTTCCCTGGGATGTAAAACTCGTAAACGGATCACTGGCAGAGCTTGCTGAAAAATTCGGCTTTATCGTATCCATTGACGTAGATCGCCTCCACATTTTCGGTCAGCATTTTCAGGATTGTAGGAAGATGCTCGTAGGAAAGACGACCCTCGGTCCATTGCAGGCCGTGTCGGTTATTTGTAGTCTGGTTGACCACAGCTTGATTGCGGGACGATAAGTCATCGTAATGGACAGGAGGGAGAAAAATCATGGATCCGCATAAGGTTAAATCGCAAGTTATGTAGCCCAGTTCTTTCAAGATGAAACATATATCTCCCGTCTTTGGATCATGACAGTGAAAGTATTCCATGTCCAGAACAATGTAGGAATCTTTGAGAGGTTTGGCACTCAAAATGTCCATCTTCTTCAATTGAGAAAAAAAAAATTCTCTCTCTCTCTCTCTCGCTGTGTGTGTCCTGAAGGAAAAAATGGATAGCGTTCTCTCGCCATCTCCTCTTTTAAAGAGAGAGAAAGTTGCACGTGACAGGTCGTATGAATTCTGGGAAAGGTCACATTCGTATATATATTTTTTTGAATAACATCGTGCGCATCTCAATACACATCCATCATAATAATAATAATAAAGGTCACCTTGGAAAGAAAAAGAAATAAAAAACATGGAACTCGTGCTTGACTTTGAAGGTTTCTACGATTCTCAAGGAGTCTTTATTGTGAAAGAATTGGCTTACGTCACATTGGACGGTACTTCTCGAGGGGTATTTGTTTTTAAACCCCCGTTTCCAGGGCAAATGCTCACCGAAAAAGAAAAACGAACCGCTGTGTGGGCGAGTGATTATTATCACGGCTTGTTGTGGTACCAAGGAGAAATTCCCTACAGTTATTTTCCGTGGGTGTTAACGATGTTCCCTTTTCCGTGATTTGGGTGCGAGGAGAAATGAAACGGCGGTTCTTAGAGAAATGGTTGCAAAGATCCATTTATTGCATTTCGGGATCGACGCAAGAGATTCTCAAATACAATGGGATCGAACACATGAATTGTCCTAACCATACAAAAGGTTTTTTCCATTGCGCTCTACAAAAAGCGGTTCGGTATCATTATTATTTAAAGACACAGAGAAGAAATTCGCAAGGTCGATCCTGCGCAATTCAATCTTGACAGAACTCATTAAAAAAATACATATATTACGTTACTTCTTCAACAGCACAGATGGTTCTGAAGCGAAGCTTGGAATTCTGAAATAATAGATCAGGGAGAAATCATTCTTAAAAAAGTGGTAAAGTGTCGAATCGGCTGGGATAAAAAAAATTTCTCAGAGCTGAGATAAAATTCTCTAACTAAAAAAAAAAAAAAAAAAAAAAAAAAAAAAACTTTTGGTTAATTTTTATCATGTCTTAGACATGATAAAAATTAATGACCCTCCCTTTTTGTCTGGGAAGGATGTCTCACCCTTTCTAAAAATAGATCATGACTCATCCTTTCTCTAATGGCAATCATTCCATGAATGAATCACGATTTGTTTTTCAAAAGAGTGAGACAACATTTCCAGACGAAAAGGGAAGGGGTCGTTAATTTTTATCATGTCTAAGACATGATAAAAATTAACAAAAAGTTTTTTTTTCCTGAGTTGGAGAATTTTTTCTCAGCTCTGAAAATTTTTTTCCAGCCGACTCGAGACTTTACCATTTATATTTACGAATAGTCTTTGGATTATTTATTTATTTTCTTTTAAAAAGAAAAATTCTGAGCTAGACCTAGCTATTGGCTTAACATTCTGGTCATAGAAACAGTCTAGAATCTCATTTTTTTCGAGGCTAATGCACGGGTTCTCCAATCAAAAGGGTTACAATAAAGGGATTGGTTTGAATGCATTTATCTGCAAATGTTGTAGGATTCTGTTGTTGAGAGGGGGGTGGGTGTATTATTATTATTATTATTATTATTATTATTATTATGATGATGATTGTGGCAGATTCGTTTTCCACATGGAAGTCTAGTCTCCTCCGAAGATCTTTTCTGAGGATCGTCGATAGATGGTTTTTCAATAGGAACGGTTTCCCTCGGATCCTCAAGAGATAGAGGGGATCCTGTCTTGAGACATGGAGCGGTCTCTCCTCCTCCTCCTCTCGAGAAGTCTTGAGAAAGGGAGAGGAGATTCGGTTCCCTTATTCTCGAGGGGACTTGACAAATTGAGAGGTCCCTCCTCTTCGAAAGGGAGAAATCTCTGCTCTTCGAGGAGTCTTGAGAAAGAGAGAGAAGTTTTGGTTCCCTTATCCTCGAGGGGTCTTGACAAATCGAGAGGTCCCTCCTTCTCGAGGGGTCTTGAGAAAGGGAGAGGTTTTTCATCTTCGAGGAGGTTTGACAATGGGAGAGATCTCTCCTTCTCGAGGGGTCTCTCCTCCTCGAGGGGTCTTGAGAAAGCGAGAGGTTTTTCATCCTCGACGGGTTTTGACAAACGGAGAGGAATCTGAACAGGCTTGTCCTCATCCCCATCATTATGGAGGAGGATGAGGATAGGCTTTTGGAAAGCTTTTTCTTCTGAACAGGCTCCTCTTGATGCTCGGGGAGAGGGATGGGGTAGTTGTTCCACCATTCTATTTTTTCTTGCTCGAGGATTTTTTCAAAAGTCATGGCCTCCTTAAGATGAGACGAAGGAGGAGAGTCCTCGAGAAGAATATAATAGGCATTCTTCCCAGTCTTCTCGATCGAGAGAGGTTCGTGCAGACATTTGTGCAAACATTCACTAAAATGAACAAGAATCCCTTTTGTCTTCTCAAGACGATCCATAATCCTATTCATTTGCGAGACGGTTAGAAAGTGGGACGTGTAAAAATATTTGGCTCGTTTCATTAACAAAATTTGTGCATCCAAAGGTGGAATGTCACGAGCCATCAACACGTTTTCGTCGGACAAAAATTCGTCCCGCATCTTTTGACAACTCCCCACGGTATGATAACCCGCACATTTTGAAAAATCGGAGGCTTTCAAGTAAACGACTCCTTGGATGATATAAAAGGAAAGATCAACATATTTATATTTGAAAGGAATACACGTGGTGAGCTGGGGATGCCTCCTCAGGATCCACTTGGACAAAAATACGACTTTGGGGCTCTTCCCTTTTATTTATAGAGAGAAAGAGAGTGTGACCTTCCCTTTCCTCCTCCTCTCCCTGCTTCCTCTATCTCTGGACGTCCTTGGGATGGAAAGGGTGACTTTAAAAAAGAAGGTCATGGTTGGATAATTTTTTGTTTATTAAATTATTACTTTCACTTCCTCATTCCCGCACACATTCATCTTTTAAGAAAAGAAAAAGAGGTCATGGAGATAAGATTTCTTGGAAAGAAGAGACAGAGAAACAAAAAAAAACAAATAAAACGGACGTCATAGAGCCTCTATGTGTGTCTATATATAAAAAGGCGAGAGTACTGGGCGAGATCATTTCTTTTCCATTGGGAGCCATGTCGCTGTTAGACGTTTTTCCAATTCAACGGATTTCGAACGGGGAGGATTTGAAGACGCTAAAGCAAATCTCCAACTTGAAAATCTTTTTGGCGTGTCATTGTGCGACATTTATTCCGCATTTATCACCTCATCAAGCGATCGTTTCTTTCAACCAAGATGTCGAATCCTCCAACCTGCTCGTTCAGAATATATACAGAAATTTATTCGAATCGCAACAAACGAAAGAGGAATCTCCCTTCTCTTGGAACCGGATGGATTGAGCTTTGAGACGGCCCATTCAAACAGACCAGCGATATACGGATCCGCGCACGAGTTTTCGGTGGAAGAATATTTTTCTCACGAAACGACACTTTACGTTTGGAGTGAGAACGACGGCTGAGGGCGAAGTTCATATTGTTCAGACCACAGCCGCTCCTCTCGCCTATTACGAATCATCGTCCCCCAATCTGAAGGAAAGAAGTTTTAAAGTCACCGACAGGATGAAATATAAGAAGTATATTCTAAGACCTTTTGAAAACTATGTCGTTCCCCCGAAAACGCAATATCTTATCGTCACGACCCAGAAGAGTCTCTTTCTCGTCGATCGGTGCTCGTGGACGCTTTGGAAACAATTGAAAAAGGAGATTTCTTTCCAATCGCCGATGGTGTTTCAAGAAGAAGAAGAAGAGAACCCCCCGCCACCTTTACCCATCCCTTCCTTAGATGATAAGAGGAGCTGGACCAAACCGTCATGGCCCGAAAAAATTTGGCCCGGCAACGGAATGAAATTGAAGTCATCACGATTGAAGATGAGGAGGAAGAAAAAAAATTACCTCTTAAAAAACGGTCGACTTACCGGAACCTACCTGGCGTGCAAGATCCGCTTCAGAACACAGAAGCTTCTTCTTCTTCTTCTTCCCCGACTTGTTCAAACAGGCAGCCTCTTTCGGACTCCTCACAGACAGAACCTCTTCCAGTATCCTCTTCTTTTTCTTCTCCTCCAACCTGTCCCGATATCGTAGAGGTAGAATGTCAGACGGGTCCACGAGCTTCAACGAGTCCCGACATCGTAGAGGTAGAATGTCAGCCGGGTCCACAAGTTCCAACGGGTCCAGAAATCATGGAGGCAGAATCACAGCCCGGTCCACAAGTTCCAACGGGTCCAGAAATCATGGAGGCAGAATCACAGCCTGGTTCACAAGTTCCAACGTGTCCAGAAATCGTAGAGGTAGAATTTCAGCCGGGTCCACAAGTTCCAACGGGTCCAGAAATCATGGAGGCAGAATCGCAGCCGGGTCCAGACATCCTAGATCCCTCCACTCATCCCAAAGAGACTCCAAGAGTTTTAAGACAGCCTTGTGAGGATCCAGCCCTTCCCGTATGGAATGATTATATGGACTTACAAAATTTGATGGAACAGGAAGAAGAAGAAAATAATCATACGGTTGGGTGGGTCAAAGACTGTTTAGATCAGTTAACCTCGAATGAAATTGAACTGTTATGGAATTGCATTTCTGAAATCACATCGGAAATGGGTTAAAAACCAAAACAAAAAAACATTTTTTAACAACAATTTGGAGGAGGGTCATGATGTCAATAAAAAAGTATTATATAGAGTCCAATCTTGGTGGTTCACTTCAGTTTTCCAGCATGAGGTGCTCCACGTTTCCCGAAATATGGATCCCATTCCAAGAGAGATTGTGTAGAGCCTTCACTTCAGTTCTTTTTTTATACCAAGAGGAGAGGGTCTTCAAAGGGCTACCCATGTCCAAAGAGAGAGAGTGTAGAGCGTTCATTTCATTTTTTTTAAGTTTACGGAAGGGAGGTCTCAAAATGGCACCCCCCCATTTTCAAAGAGAGATCGTGTAGAGCGTTCATTTCTGTTTTTTCCAAAGTTAGGGAGTTTTCAAATGACTACCCATTTCAGAGAAAGAGAGAGAGAGAGAGAGAAGGTGTAGAGCGTTCATTTCAGTTTTCCAAGGGAGTTCAGTTCCAAATAGAGAAAAATAAAGTGTTTTGTATACCCTTCTTGTGTATCCTGTCTACTTCCCCACAATTATTGAACATAGCTTTAGTAAGCTCTCTGTTCCGAGTCAGGTCCTTGCATGTTCCCGAAGAAGGTAAGACGGAACAATTGAACCTGATAGTGGCGCCCAACGAAGAAGAATAAACATGGCCGAGTTTCAAGAAGAACCTGTGCTGCCTGCAGAAGCGGCTCAGAATCCAGAAATGCCAGCTGCCGCCCTGGAAGGATTTGGTTACATCGTCCAGACCATGCGCGCTTCGATGAAACCAGAAGCAACATTTAATGGAAACTCACCGGTAACCAGTTTTTTGGAAAAATTGGATGACCACTTCATGCTCTACCCCGTGCACGGATTTCAAAAAGTTACCTTAGCTACCTGCGCTTTGAGGGGCCAAGCGCTTAATTGGTTCACGTGTATAGGCAGAAGTCTCGGGTCAAGCAGGAAGTCCCACCTATACTTACGAGAATTTCAAGACTGCCCTAGTAAAAGCCTTCCCTGTTGTAAGGGATCGTGCGAAATTAGAAACGGAACTTTTTAGTATATATCAACAAAGAATCGAAAACCTCTCAAGCTTTATTTTAAGAAAAATTCACGTCTTCAAACTCTTGTATGGAAACCGTCCGGATCCTGAGTTAATTCAAGTGATTTTGCCGAGGTTACTGCCCCAAGTACAAGACTTTATTGAATTAAGAAATCCGACTACACTGGAAAAGTTATTTGAGCTAGCAATCCAGTTTGAAAGTAGAAGAACCGCGGACGTTGAAAGAAGACGCCAATATCAACAGTGAAACCAATTTGGTGCGCCAAGACTTCAGCAAACTCAAGCAAACGGCTACGGAAGCAAAGCGAATCAGTGGGCAAGGAAACCCGAGCATTCAAAAACAGCCGGCGAACGTCGACAGTTCAATAGCAATCCAGGAAAAAAGTCTCAAGGCCAGTGGAAAAAGAAGAATTAAAATAGATGAAGAAGGTAATACTGTAAAGGTGGCAATGCTCACAGCATGTACAATAAATTCCCGAGAAACTGTAATAACCGAACTGGGTAAGGATCCTGAGTTTGGAAGCATTTATGAGTATTTAAAGGATCCTGAAAATTTTAGCCACCAAGATATTGTGGCGATAAGAAATAGGGCGGCCCATTACGAACTAATAGATGGTCTATTATTCTATACAAAAACTACGAATTCCAACAACGAATTTCGACCTGTTATCCCAGCTAGTCTTAGATTAAATATCCTGCAGGAGCTCCATGACAGCCCTTTTAGCTTCTCATGCTGGTATTCGAAAAACTATCCAACGCGTACGCGAGGCAGTCTATTTTCCTGAACTGCAAAAGTTAACAAGGGCGTATGTCCAGTCCTGCCCAACATATCAGGCAGTTAATTATATTAATTTCCGCCCGGCCGGGTTTCTAAATAGTATTAAATCCGAATTTCCAAATGAAATAATTGGCATCGATTTATTGAGCCCTTTCCCAAAAAGTCAGTTAAATAAAAGTCGCTATCTCCTTGTTTTGGTTGATCATTTTAGTAAATGGACCGAAATTGTTCCCTTAAAACGAGCCTCCGCGAAATTAGTTACTGATTCTATTTTAAATAAATATATTTTAAAATACGGGGCGCCCCTAAAAGTTATATCGGATAATGGTCCTCAATTTGTAAGTAATATATTTGAAGACATGTGCCAAAAACTGGGCATACGTCATTTAAAAATGGTCCCGTATCGGCCGCAATCAAATATAGCGGAACGGGTCAATAGAAATATAGTGAAAATTATCCGTAGTTATGTTAAAAATTTTCATAAAAGCTGGGATAACTATGTCAATGAATTAGCTTTCGCCCTTAGGACCGCAAAACATGATACGACGGGCAAAACTCCTGCTGAGTTATTTTTAGGCAGAAAGATTATAGCGCCGTTAGATAAATTATTTTATGTGCAACAAAGAGCCCCAGAATTTAAAATGGGTGATATAGAAAAACTAATAAAAGAAGCAAAAAAGAATACGGATGTAGCACAAAGAAAACAGAAGCTCTATTATGATTTGAAACGACGGGGAGTAACTTATAAAGTAGGGGATGAAGTTTTAAAAATTAAGCATTCACTTTCTTCAGCACCAGAAGATAAAACTGCCAAATTTTTTCCACGATTTGAAGGACCATATGTTATAGAAATAATAACTCACTCTGTAGTAGTGTTAAAAGCCAGAAATGGTGAAACCTGCTCCGCAAACATTGATCAAATCAAACCCTACTATGATCGTAATAAAATGCAAATATTTTCAGATCTTTTGCAGGATCCGGCACGGCAGACACCGCAGGCACAAGCTCCAGGGGTGGAAAAACGACAAGTACAAGGACAAGCTATAGGTAGCAAGAAAAAGAAGCCGTTCCACCGTCCAGAAAAGAGAGCTCGCGAACACACCCAGAATGAAGAAGGGAGAAGGACGACGTATGCAAAGAAAACCAGGAGAAATGACGGCAACTATAACCCGGCTCTAAAACGGAAGATCTACTCATCCGACAGGACTCTCCGCAGCAAATTTCGCCGAACTGCGGAAGGGCCACCAGCGACGGAGGAAAAGTTACAAGGAAAATTTGAACGGCCAGCAACGAGGTCCAAGCAGGAACACGAAAGAAGTTTCCCGGTTCCGCCAAGCTGCCATCAAACGACCAGCTGCCATCAAACGACCAAGACCACAGGCAGAAGCGAAAAAGAAGGTATTCAGGGGTGACCGAACTGGTGAAAAAAGGAAGCTTCTAGAGGAAGGCACTGAAGGGCGAGCCCGTACAAGAAGGAGGATAAATCAAACAACAATCTGCACTACCTTTAAGGACTGGGCCCAGAAAAGAATGTCCGAATATCACAAAGATAAGTAAAATTTTATGTTACTTTGCAAACTTAAGTTAATCTTTCATTCTTACTGCAAGTGGCAGATTTCAAGAAGTTTTACCTCATGCGAGGTCTACCTTTATCGCCAAAAGGGCGAGAAATGAGTTGTTACCGATTTTGGTATTATGTTTTTCAATTACTCGCGCGTAAAACTAAAGTTGATGTATAATAGCGTTGTGTAAAGACTTAAATATTGTAAAAAGTTATTGTATAAATATTATTTAAAACATTCTGGCAAGAAAGAAGTTTTAGTCTGAAAGACTTTTTGAAATGTATTATTTCAATGTAGAAAGAATTGGCACTTGCTTTGAAAAGAATAGAAGTTAACAATGTACTACTAATGTATGTTTTCAAATGTGTAAAATTAACGGCATGTTAATATGTTCTTATATACAATGTGAACTGTTATTTTAAATGTTAAGAAATACCGTGTTATGGTAAAAGTGAAAGTAATGTTAAAATTTTTTTATTCGTGTGACTGTAAAAAGACGAAATCATGGTGAATATGTGTTAAAGGTTGAATGATGTAGTTAGGCTCTCTGACGCTACACTTCAGAGTTAGCCACTTTCAGAATAGTACCTCAGGGTTTAGTGTTGAAATTAGGGTGTGTTACGAGGTCTTGGTATGTTGAATTTTAACACGTTAGTGTTTTGATTGTAGGAGGAAGTGTTGAACACATAGACATAAACACATTCGTGTTTGGTGTTCTTTTACAACACATGTCAGAGAGCACGGGGAGAGATAACTAAAATAGTTATGAATGAAATAAGAATGTTAAGAGAAATATAATTATACATGTTACTTGCCATTTCATTGTGTAACATTTCATTAAACTAGTTTTCCTTCCAGATCTCTGGAAGGAACCAGATTTGAATAAAAGCTCCTGTTTAGATGCAGTACAGATGAAAAATAAATTGTGTGTCCTGGGAGCTGCTATTGTAAAAACAAATTTCTTTCTTTTAAATTTCTAGTTTCTAGCGAAAAATGTTTGTAAAAGATTGGCCTCGCGTTAGATTCTAGAGCTAAAAGTTTTCAACAAGGTCGTTTTAGACCTCAGTTTCAAACTAATTAACTCTGGCGGGAAGTATGTAAGGATCTTAAGTTTTACTAACGTTTATTTTATTTTAAATCTTTACTATCATTTCTTATTTTCTACTTCCGGCCAGAATTATAAGCGTTAAAGTATTTATGCAAAATTTGTCTGGCGAACGCCAAGTATTTAAGTTGTGGCTTTTTGCCAAGCGAGAGAGAGGAAGCAGTGAGTCGAAGCAGGCCTTTTACCTTAGAAGTTTTACTCAGTTGCTGGTTGCCTTCCAGGCCAGAGGTTTTAATCCTCTTGATAATTTTTAAACGTATTCTAGTGTTCACAGTTCTCTGTACTACATACGGCTTCCTGTTAATATAAGGCCAATCTTCCACGTTTATTATTTTAAAGTTAAATTAGAATTTAGTTTTATTTTTATATTTTTACGTTAGACCACAAGTTGCGGGTCTGTGTATTCCGAAGTACGGAAGTTATTGTAAATAGAGAAAAATAAAGGGTTTTGTATACCCTTCTTGTGTATCCTGTCTACTTCCCCACAATTATTGAACATAGCTTTAGTAAGCTCTCTGTTCCGAGTCAGGTCCTTGCATGTTCCGGAAGAAGGTAAGACGGAACAATTGAACCTGATAACCGACTGTCTGATTATACTGGGAGAACCATGAAATCGGAAAAGCGATGGGTTTCACAGTTAACGAGGCAATCGAAGACAGACTGAAAAAGAGAGATCCTTTTTTTTAGCTGAGAAGCAGATTGCCCTGGAAATCCGTGACTCTGACCATATAATTTCTCCATAGACTCTTTGAACGGTATTCAGGAGACATCCTCAATGAGGGAAAAAAATCTCCCCTCCCCCTTCTAAATCGACTGGAAAGAGAATGAGGTGGAAGAGATCCATCCACGAGAGATCATACTCTTGAACGTCCGACAAATATGAAGTCGAATAGCTTAAACAAAAAATGCTTGAAAAGTCATCGAGTCTCGAAAATCTAGGCCTCTCTCTCTGAAGGAAATAAGAAAATGGGAATCTGCGTTTTTTTTTCCTCAACGGCTGACATTCATCTGAAGTGACACTCGAAATGCTTAAATAGATAAGCGAGAGTTTATTCTTAAAAAAATGACGCTGTCTTGTCAATGGAGAATCGAGTCGGCTGGGAAAAAATTTTGAGAGCCGGGAAAAAAATTCTTTAACTCTGAAAAAAAAAAACTTTTGGTTAATTTTTATCATGTCTTTAGACATGATAAAAATTAACTACCTTCCACTTTTGTCTGGGAATGTTGTCTCACCGTTTCTAAAAATAGACCATCACTCATCCTTTCTAAAAAGAATAAAATTCCAAGAATGTGTTCTGGTCTATTTTTAGAAACGGAGAGACAACATTCCCAGACAAAAGGAGGGTAGAGTTAATTTTTATCATGTCTAGAAGACATGATAAAAATTAACCAAAAGTTTTTTTTTTTTCAGAGTTAGAAATTTTTTTTCCCGGCTCTCAAAATTTTTTCCCAGCCGACTCGATTCTCCATTGACAAGACAGCGCCATTTTTTTTAAGAATAAACTCTCGTTTATCTATTTAAGCATTCCCAGTTTGGCTTTAGATGAGTGTCAGCCGTTGAAGAAGAAGCATCCTGTCACTTGGGAGAGACATATTTTGAGGAGTCAACATGTTGTGTGGACCGTTGAGATAGATTTTTCTCTTCCCATTGTGTGGACATTGTTGAGCGTTTTGTGAAGCTTTGAAAGAATGGAGAGGTTTTGATAGAGAATATTTCTTTTTATTGAATTTTTAAAAAAGATTTAAGAGTGACATTTTATAACAGGTTTTACATGGAAAAAAGGTTTTTCTTCTAATATGACGACTTCTTTTTCTTGGGAGATGTTTCTATTGGAAAGATGGAAGAAAAGACGATTCCCACATTGAAGATGGTTCATGAGAAACTCGTACGGATCTTGGTTCTCTTTTCGAGCCGATATATCATACCGAATCCGGGACATGTTTTGCAATCGCTCCAGTTCCTCCTCGTATTTTTGCTTGCTCGCCAATTTCATGCGGGGACGAAACTGGTCCAGAATATACAATCCCTGGGGTTGATTCACTCGAGAAAATGCGACATATTGGTGAAATCGATTAAAAGGTCCGTGCATGTAAATTGCGATCGACGGAAAGGTGGCTCCTTGGGCTTTATGAACCGTGATCGCTTCGGCTAACATCAAAGGAAACTGTTCGCGATGAAATGTGAGTCTTTTCGTCGAACAGGTGTCGATACGAATGGAGACGCCATCGATAGGAGCTAGACTATTCGAAAATTGCAGCCAGACACGCGTCACAACTCCGTCTTCGTCCTGGTCTACTTGGTGTAGTGTTCCAATCGCTCCATTCATCCATCCTTTGGATCTGTCGAGCGTTTTGGTCAATTGATATCGCGCTCCTCTTTGTAAATGGAGGACGGATTCGAGATTCGCCATCTGAGATCGATGTAAATGTCGACTCCGTTTCGTCATCCTCTCCCGCAATTTTTCGCTCTCGGAATAAATCACGTCTCGAGCCAGACACGAACAGTACGTCCCTCGGGATTGGAGACGTTTCATATTATATTTCTCTGCATCCTTGCTCGAAAAACAGAGAATAATAGCGTCGCGAGGAATTTCGTCGAAACTGCGAACGCGGGACTGGAAAAATGCCACATCGTCCGGTTCTAAAGAGTGATTTCTCGTTAAACGATCGAGTCTCTCCTCGTAATCCAGAGAGAATCGCATACATTCGACTAGTTAATAGTAGAGCGTCGATTGAGGCGTCCACCACCCTTCAGAATAAAAAATGGGCGCGTCGCGAACCGTTTGGAGCTGCTGCAAATCTCCGAATTTAATCATATGCACATTCCCAAACGGCTTATCCGGCACATGACACAATTGTCGAAGTTGCTGGTCGAGGCGCGAGAATAAATTGGATCCGATCGTGGAAACGTCATCCAAAATCACCATCCGTAAAGGAGCATACAGGGGTCTGTAATAGTCTAAAGTCTCTTGGGTCAGAGGTCGAACAAAAGTCCCGTTCATTTGAAGACGCAGGGCATGATGCAGAGTATCTCCTGTAATGTAGACAGCTCCTTGAGCACTGAGCGCGAGTTGGAGAACCGAGCACGCCTCGCTAAAAAGAGGCGTTCGAATCAGAGTTTGGTATAAGGCTTGGATCAGGAAAGATTTACCCGTTCCGGCATATCCTTGCACAATAATATCCAGAGGAGGGGGACGTTTCGATTCAGGTAACGCGTAATAGGTGTACAAACGGACGAGAACGTAGATCAGGAAATTGTATTGCTCTTTATTACATTGTCGAATACATTTTTGATAGGCTTCTTCGGACCACATATCCTTATACTGCAAATTCGTATAGCTTTCCCTCTGCTTGGGAGGAAGACGTTTCTTTCGCGGTCGGGAGTTCTTTTTAAGAACAGCATAACGTTCCCTTTGACGTATTCGTTCTCGCTCTCGATTAGCTAAATTGCTTCGCCAGCGTCGTTTCTGTTCACGCATTCTTTCCCTAAGACGTTCTCTACTGGATAGGCTCATCGTGACACCACTCAAAAAGGTGAAGTGTGTGTATGAAAATCACTTCCTTTAATTTATGTATATACTTTTTGAGGAGGAGGGGGGTGTGTGAAATGACCTCGTCTCGAAACGAACCAATAGCACTTCGAGAAGACTTTGAACGAGATAGGTTTCTTAGAGAGGGGGACACAAAAAAATATATAAAAAATCAGAATGATTTATCCGTCGACCTCTGGGCTAAAAGGAAACAAACAAAATTTGAAAAGGTCAAGGTGAACTCACTGAATTCATCTTAGAAAACAGATAGGAAAAAAAATGAGGTTACCCATGTTTCCTCTTCAACAACATAGACTCATCTAAAACGAAACTCGGAATGCTTACACAAATAAACAAGAATCCATTCTTAAATAAAAATGGTGACGTCTTGTCGATCGAGTCGGCTCGAAAAAATTTCTGTAACTCTGAAAAAAAACTTTTGGTTAATTTTTATCATGTCTTCTAGACATGATAAAAATTAATTACCCCCCTTTTTGTCTGGGAAGGATGTCTCACTCTTTCTAAAAATAGGCCATAACTCACCCTTTCTAATGGCAACCATTCCAAGAATGAGTCATGGTTTGTTTTTTCGAATGGGTGAGACATCCTTCCCAGACAAAAAGAGGGGGCATTTAATTTTTATCATGTCTATAAGACATGATAAAAATTAACCAAAAGTTTTTTTTTAACTCAGAAATTTTTTCCAGAGCTCTGAGAATTTTTTTCCTAGCCGACTTGGATGGACAAGACATCTCCGGATTCTTTCTGGATCGCGATCTTTGGGGAAACGAGTTTTATCCTCGAAGAGCGGATCGGCAAACGGAATACCTCTGTGAAGAAGTGGGGTATGCCAAAAGAGCCGACGGATCCGAAACGTATCCTAAATTTTATATCTACACTTCTGGTTAAGATCTCTCTCTCTCTCTTGAAAGAGAAGAAAATAATAAAGAGTGTGTTACTGCAATGGATCATTCTGACGCGGAACCTGTTTCGTATTCCATTGGTGTGTGAAATGCCGAGCCAAGACCGATACGGTCGATGTCCACTATCGCATGTCGAAAAATCGACGGCCGATGGTCACGGGAAAATGTCAGTCGTGTGGAACCAAGAAACAACAGTTTATTACAAATGCTTCCGTTCCACCTGGAATTCAGTTCCTGGATGAGGAGGAAGAAAAAGGAAAATGTTCCGAGTAAGAAGAAACAAGTATATTCAAATCGAAAATTGGAAAAAGATGGATCTTACTATTATATGCTCTCCTAAAGCGGCTGGTTCTCCTTTACAGTTTGGCATACAGACGGATTCGCATAATCCGGTTCCAAGACTCGTGAATTTTCCTCAACCGGCAACTCCACCCTTAGGTGCTTCTTCTTTGAATGAGTTTTCTAGCATTCTGAAAGAATATCTAAACGTCGTGAAAGAATTCATTCTTCCCCTGCATCGAAATGTTGAAGAAAAGAGCTCTGAATGTGGAAGCACGGACACGGATCCAAAGCCAAATTAGGAGGGTTGAAAGGGATAGGTGAAAGTCCATTATTAAAAAAAAACAATGGTCATGTCTTGTCGATCGAGTCAGCTAGAAAAAATTCTCTAGATTAAATTGAAAAAAAAACTTTTGGTTAATTTTTATCATGTCTTCAGACATGAAACCTTTTTGTTAATTTTTATCATGTCTAGAAGACATGATAAAAAAGACATGATAAAAATTAACAAAAAGGTTTTTTTTTCCTATCACTCAGAAAATTTTTTCCAGAGCTCTGAGAATTTTTTCCCCAGTCGACTCGATGATCCAAACAACAAGACATCCAAAATTGTTTCTAGAAGGAACTCTCGCTTCTCTATTTAAACCCCTCGCGTTTCCAACTTCAGATCCGTGTGTGCTGTGCACTCAACCTAGATACGCGCTTCTCCTCCCTCCTGGAAAGAGCCATTTTTTTCTGAGCTCTTAACATTTTTCTCAGCTTCATTTCCATTCTCCAGGTTTCTGTCTCCTCCTTTCCGTTAACACTGCAAAATTTCCAAATTTCTCATCACTCGGAGCTTGGAAATCTGTCATCAAAAACATGACATAGCTCTGCTTTCAAGGAGTCGGTTTAGATCCGTCAGGATCATGGCTGATTTTCCATGATGACTCTCCAACCTCAATATTAGAGTTTGAAAGGAATAAGGTAAAAACGTTCGTCCTAGATATCCAACGAAACGTAAAAAGAGCGACGAGGATCTAAAAAAGCTACGACCCTTTCCAGAAGGGAGGCAATGGATATTAAGGTGAGTCCACAGCATGGACTGCACGAAAATGAAACGGCTTCCGCAGATAACAGAATGTTCGATGTCTCTCGTCGATCGAGTCACCTGGTAAAATTTTCTAAGAGCTGAGAAAAATGTTCGCATACCTTCACAGAAATTCTTTCCAGGAGGGAGAAGTGTGTATCCAGGTCGAATTCACAGCACAGACTGAACTGAAGTTGGAAACACGAGTGGTTTAAATAAAGAAGGAAGAGTTCCTTCTAGAAACAATTTGGATCTGTCTTGTTTGGATCATCGAGTCGGCTGGGAAAAAATTCTCAGAGCTATGGAAAAAATTTCTGAGTGATGCAAAAAAAAAAAAAAAAAAAAAAAAAAAAACTTTTGGTTAATTTTTATCATGTCTTACAGACATGATAAAAATTAACTCTCTCTTCTTTTTGTCTGCGAAGGATGTCTCACCGTTTCGAAAAACAAACCGTGACTCATTCTTGGAATAATTGCCATGAGAAGGATGAGTTATGGTTTCTTTTTCGAAACGGTGAGACATCCTTCCTTGACAAAAAGAGGGGACAGTTAATTTTTATCATGTCTATAAGACATGATAAAAATTAACAAAAAGTTTTTTTTTTCATTACTCAGAAATTTTTTCCAGAGCTCTGAGAATTCCCCCCCCTAACCAACTCAATGGACTAGACGATGAGTTTTTAAGAATGGACGTTTTGTTATTTATGGAGATATTCCGAGTTTCGCGTCAGGTAAATGCGCGCTCACCTTAGAGTGGATTCCCTTTATACAGGTCTAGAGAGTGGATAACCCATCAAGAATTCTTCGACAGGTTTTTGGAAAAAGAAATCGTCAAGAAGTGAGTATTGATTTTGATATTTTTTTTCAACCTAGGGTCGGTTTCTGGTACATTCCTATACTAATTCCATTGTATTTAAAAAAATAATGTCAATACGGACTGATCTGACCCGAAACGCTTGCCCATCCAGTTGGCTGGAGGGAGGAAAGAAATAAATTTGTTTTGAAGGATATGTCAGTTTTTTTCTAAAAATAGATTTCTAAGAAAAGAATGAACCTTTGTTGGGAATGTATTTTTAGAAACATGTCTAGACAACATGTTGACAAGAAAAAATTCTTTTTTTTCTGAGAGCGAAATGATTTTTTTCTTTCCACCCACTTTTCTTTCTTTGGGAGGAAGGAAGAACTTCCCATCCCTTCCCCCCGCCTTTTTCCCACTAGTATTTATATAGTTTCGAGTTTTTCTGCCTACAGGGTTCATTCCCGTTCTTCCTTCCCAACCGAGCAAAACAAAAATGTCGACCGATGCCGTTGCAGTACTACCTACCCTGGTGGAAATCACGCCCCTCTGTCATCTCGAACGAGCTCATCAATGGGAACCTCTCTCCCGTTTCGAAGAATGGTTTCCGGACCCGGAGCGTACGGAACAAATCGTCCAAGAAAGCATGTGCTATTTATCCTGTTACGATGGAAAAACCCTGCATTATTTTTCGTCCATCGAAGCTTTCAATCATTTGTTTTCCAATCGATGATGGAGGCAGGAACCTTTCGCTTACACGCTTATCTGCGATGGGAAAATATGATCGCCGTCGATGCTGGAACCTTTTTAAAACTGTTTTACGTTTCACCCGAGTGGGTTCATATTCTTCAGACCGGAGAAGCTTCCATCCGTCTTTATGGATGGGAAATGGAATCAGAAGCCGACGGGTATCGTATGATTCCCTATCGACTGCGAGCTCGCTCCGTGTACATTATTCACGGACCTCTTTACTACCAACTCCAATTTCATGACAAGACGGTGTTTGCCGTAGACGCCCTTTCCAGGAAGAAAATGGAGCCTTTACGAGCGTTGCATCCTGAACAGCATTTCCAATTCCCTGCTCGCGAGGAAGAGAGGAGAAGGAAAAGATCCAGAAGGAGGAGACACCTAAAGAGGTACTAAAAAGAAGTCGGTAGGTGGAAGCATTTTTTTTCATTAACGGAAAAAAACAGTGGATCATTCTTTGTATATTTCTTGAAAAAAAAAAGACTAATAGTCATAATAGAGGGAGTTAGGAGGGACCCCATCTATATATAGATCTCTATATAAATCGGAAGCGTCAACAGGACTGTCCACCCAAAACAATCTACCTTATCTTTCTCAGAGCAGAGTGGAAGAAGGCCAAGATGCGTGGACTCAGTGGAAGCAAAATTCGAGTGGTTTAAATAGATAAGTGAGAAAAGATTTTGAGAGGTGTTGTTTTATGGATGGAACTGGCTGGGAAAAAATTGGCAAAGCTCAGAGAAAAATTTCTGAATTGAAAAAAAAAAAAAAAACTTTTGGTTAATTTTTATCATGTCTTAAGACATGATAAAAATTAAATCTCTCTTTTTTTTGTCTGGGAATGATGTCTCACCGTTTCGAAAAATAGACCATCACTCACCATCCTTTCTAAAATAATAGAACTTCAAGAATGGGGTATGTTCTATTTTTCGAAACGGTGAGACATCATTCCCAGACAAAAAGGAGAGAGAGTTAATTTTTATCATGTCTATAAGACATGATAAAAATTAACCAAAAGTTTTTTTTTTCCCCCATAGCTCAAAATTTTTTTCCAGAGCGCTGAGAAATTTTTCCCAGTCGACTCACTTATCCAAACAAGACATCTAAAATTGTTTCTAGAAGGAGCTCTCATTTTTTTCTATTTAAGGAACTAGAGTTTCGGCTTCCCATCAGTCTGTACTGTGCATTCAACCTGGATACCCATTCTTTGGAGGTAGGGGAAACTTTCGCAGTTTTTTTCTAAAACCCTTTATGGATCAGAGAATCTCACACATATCCTCCTCCGTGGATCGAAATGGACTGACCGTCACATCTGTTTTAGATAATAGTTTTGAATTTTCCACCTCCTCCCCAAGATAGGTCTATCTCAATATTTTTTTTTAAAGAAAACAAAATTATTTTTTATGATTATTCTACGATTTTTAGTTTTTCTTCACCCCCCACTTTAAGAAGAATAAAAACATAAAGCACATTGAAACAGTTCCGATAAATTTTGAAATTGAAAGTCCATCACCTTGTCCTCCACGGGACTAAAATAAGTTTCCCCGGTCTGAGGATCTTCTTGGATTTGAAGAGGTTCTCTCATCACACTCTGAAGCCAGGTCGAAAAGAGGAGAGCGTCTGGACCCAAATCGTTGAGCAGTCTTTCCAGGGAATCGAAGGTGATAAAAGGGGTATGGCGGAGAATCCGGCTGGGGCGGTCCGACGTATCGATCCAGAGATCCGTCGTTAAGGATCGGTAAGGGCGAAAAGGGGCTCGAGAGATCGATTGCTGAAGGGTCCGTTGACCTTTCGGACTCATCCAAGTCCCTTGCTGGGAAAGGCAAGTCACGAGTTCCGATCCTCGAAAATAGAGCGTGCCCGACCCCAAGTAAAACGTGAGGGGGATCGTCTTGGCGAACCGGAAACGAATCGCGAGGGAAAAAGACTCTCGCCGTAACCACTCCATGGCATTTGGTTTTCTCTCTCTCTCTCCTGAGGACGAGATGGAAAAAAAGAAAAGACAACTTTTCTCTCGGCTTCTTTTATATATAGGAAGAGAGAGGGGGGAGGGTTCTCGAAAAGACTCATGGAAAATTTCCTTTTCTTCTTCTTCTTCTTTTTGGGGTAGGTGGGAGGAACTCGTTCTTTTTTTGGCGGAGAGAATGCGTCGGATGATATCCCTAGACATTCAAAAAAAAAAAAAAAAAAAAAAAAAAGAATAGATAGGATGGAATCTTCAAGTGGGAAATGGGGTGGCTAAGGGATCTTATTTTAAAGAATATTATTACCATTCTTCGAGGGTGAGACGTCTTTCCATTAAGTCAGGTAATCCGAGATGATGAGCATTCCTTTTGACATGCCTCATATGTTTTCTAATAGTTATGTAACATAAATTTTCCAGGCTAAGAATACGTGGTTCAACAGCATAATTGAGTAACCGCATATTTTCCTCTTACAATTTTCCATTTTTTCGCTAGCGTTCTAAAACGGTTTTGGGATCGCAACACCGGATATTCGCACCAGCAAACAACAACATATCCACGATGATTTTGCATCGTAATTGACAGGCATAGTGTAAAGGGGTAAAACCAAAAATATCATGTTTGTTCATGTCGCATCCAAGAAGAATCAGTTACCGAACGATATCATCCATGGAGAACAAAATAGCGAAATGTAAAGCATTTCTTTTCGTGCCTCTGTGTTCATAAAAAACGGGTGGTTTCGTGTTTATTATTAATTTTGTGAATATCCATTGACGAAAACTGTTAGAAAAACTCATATAGAATTCAACTCTATTAAATTTACGCGTAGCTTCTTTGATAGATAGGTAGGAGATATCCTTAAATTCTTCACTAGACGGGGTTCTTGAGAAGAGAGGGTACAACCATGTTGGAGAGCACACACTCATTCTAAAAGGAAACACGGATTGAACTAAAGCGAAACTCGGAATGCTTAAATAGATGAGCGATAGTCCGTTCTTAAAAAATTGAATGGTTTTGTCCATCGAGTCGGCTGGGAAAAATTTCTGAGAGCCAAGAAAAAAATTTCTACACCTTGGAAAAAAAAAACCTTTTGGTTAATTTTTATCATGTCTTCTAGACATGATAAAAATTAATTACTCCCTTTTTGTCTGGGAATGATGTCTCATCCTTTTGAATATGTTTCTAAAAATAAATTTCAAAGAAGGAAATGAGTCATGTTCCATTTTTGGAAACATATCGAGACAACAGGTTAACATCATTTGAAAAAGGGGGGTATAGTTAAATTTTATCATGTCTAAAGACATGATAAAAATTAAAAAAAAGTTTTTTTTAAGATTGAAAATTTTTCTGAGAGAAATATTTTCCCAACGACTTATCTTTTTACTTCTACCTACTTTCGTTCCCCCCTCTCACTCTTTCTCTATATAAACGATTGCAGAAGGAATCGCGGCTCATTTTCTTGAGCAGATAGGTAGCGAACAAATGGCTACGGGAGACTTAATCATGACGTGTGAAGATGATGATGAACCCTGTTTGGACTTGCAACCTTCTTCGCCTTTATATGAATGTGTTTCTTCGGAGAATGAGTATATGACGTGGTCTGATATATCACCAACTCCTTCTCCTCCACCTGTCCGCCGTACGATGAAAATGAAGAAACCTAATCCAATTCGTGATACTCCTTCTCTGAATTTCAATCCGCCGTTATCGCCCATTTCGTCTTCTTCCTCTCATTATTCAGAAATAATGGACCAATCCTCTCCACCACGTATGCGTTCTACAATCGAAGAAGATCTTCCCTCCCCATCTCATTCTACTTCTTCTACTAAAAAAAAGAAATATCGAACTGAAATTCATCCGAGTGTCATAGGTGTGCTGGCCATCACGTCTGATGGATACACTCTGACAAACAGTGTCCGGTTTGCCTCTAGAGACATGAAAACGTATCGACCGCATACCAAATGGATTCAGCAATTGAATGAGGATCTGCGAAAACTTCATATTCAAAGACTTTATGTCGCGAATGAACATTGTCGAAAAAATATTTATCAATTGCTCCGTGTTGAATCTGTATGGACAGTAAGCTATAAACCTTCTCGTCGTCCACAGCAATCTGAGTATTGTGGAACGAAATATTGTCATCGATTTATGGCTATGATCGCCCTGCAACAAATAGTGAAATATGGTGTCAATAAATATATTCATTGAAGCACCAAATGAAGTGTCTTTTTTATGGATGATGATTAGTATTTTGTCCAACCTCCTCTGTGTTCTATGACAGATGCAATTCGTCGAGGCATGGACGCGATTAAAGTTTCAAAATAAGTTTCTTCCAAACTATAAAAAGCATCGCGGACCAAGTCCCATAATTCCAATCGGTTTCGAGCTACCCGATTCGCTAATCGACGTTCTAATTACGCCCAAACATTTTCGACGGGATTCAAATCGGCTCCTTTAGGAGGCCAGTCTTCGACCATAGGAATTTCATGTTCTCGAATCCATTGCGTGACGCGTAAACTCGTATGGATCGGAGAGAGATCGTGCATGAACAAGAGACGGTGTTCGGTGATCAGAGGGTTTAAAGAAACATCGGGAGGTTGACTATGATCGAGAAGCACCGGCTCCAAAATATTAGAGAGGTAATAGTCAGCATTTAAATGCTGGATCCCGATTCGACGGATTTGGTTGGGAAATTTTCCGCTCATGCACATCCAGACACTGAGATTAAAACGACCGGAACGTTGACGGCCTTCTAACGCAGAAGAAAAATAACGTTCGTCTTGATAACGCAGGACCTGTCGAGGCCGCCATACGCGAATAGGACCGTACCCGATCGAACTGAATACTTTCTCGTCGGAAAATATAATCCGGGACCAATCGTCGACCGTCCATTCCGCACGCTAAAAAGCAAAGTCGTAGCGTCGTTGACGATGAATCTCCCGCAAATAAACTTTTCGGACGGGGATGCGCGACACTAATCCTTTTTCTTTTAATCGGCGACGAACCGTTTGAGCGGTGCAAGGCACTTGTAATCGACGACCAATATCCGTCGCGGGTAAAAAGGGATCACCAGTCGACATTTCAAAAATACGTTGATCCATTTCTTGGGTCGTGGCTCGAGGTCGGCCGGATTTGTGTTTGGTTTGATAGTTCTTCTTATTTTCCGAGGAGCGGGAGATCCAATATTGAACTGTGGAAGGAGCGACATTCAAGTGTCGAGCAATTTGACGAACCGTTTGCCCTCGTTCATAATACGAACGACGAATTTCCCGTCTTATTTCAATAGGTGTATACGGCATGATAAGAATAAGAATAATACAAGTAGGATCTTGGTTACCATGTTCCTTGATTTCATTTCAACGTGTCACGGTCCCGATAAAATCGTAGCAGGAGTCAATGGTCAATTGCAGTGCACGGAATGTGATCAAATTCAAGATGCGTATGCTTTTATTTTACGAGCGTCCTTTCCTGATGACAGTGATCCGTTCTTATCGGCTCGTCTAGCTCGAGAATATGCAAATTGGACGGGAGATTTGAACGTACCCTGCACGTTTCCTCTCATAGGGATTCCTGGTATTTTACCGATCCGTAATGTTTCCGTCACGTTACGTATTTTATTAAACGGGATTCGATTATTACAATGCGTGAATGCCCCTTTTCGATCCCAGGCCGAACCTTTTGAATCGTATGAATCGCTCGAACGGTTCATGATCGAATACATGGACGAATACGCCCAGCATATTGAAAAAATCGCCAACGAAGAGAATCACTTCCAAGTCGATAAAGCGGCTCTGCACGCTCTTTTCACCAACATGAAATCGCTCATGGAAAATGTCCATCAAGACGAGGACCAACCTTTCAATTTTTTAAGTTATTATCACAAAGTCCTAGCTCCCTACGTAAAAATATGTGACGGCGATGATGCTTCGTTCCTTCTACCTCCTGCTTCCAAGGATGTTGAAAAGGGTCCCGCTTATCAATTATGTTTGGAAATGAAAGCCTCGAATCAAATTCGGGCTCGCTATTCTCCTTACACGACCCTATTTGATCTTGTACACGTCATGATTTATTGCAATTTATGCCGGAACGAACTCAACGTGGTAGCGAATTTTGTGTTTGAGTTTGGAGTTCGCATTTGTCGTCGCCCCTTCTTCTTCAAAGAATCGTTCTTGACCCAGCAATTGCGAAAACTGGTCACTTCTCAAATTACGTACCACCGGAATACAGAATTCTACTACCTCCTTCGAGAGATTCAACAAGGCGGCACGTGAGATGCCTTATCACTAGAATTTATTGAGAAATTGAGTCGACTCGAAACCTTTTTAGCGAAAGTGTTCCTAGGAAAAGCGGATGATCGAATAAAGCAGTTTGCGTTCAAACAAAATTTCCCCTACGTCCTGTTTGTTCCGAAAGAAGACGAAGAGACGACGAAAAAAGCTACCCAAATTGATGAGTACCTCGGATATCTTTTCGGGACCGGGTTTATTATTTCCAAGCTCAAAGGTAAAGGATTAGTGAAAGGTTCGATCGCTACGGGTAAGAAATTTTACCGTCTTGTACAGAAAGTGGCCTTGAAAATACGCGAATTTGAAAAATCCGACGAAGAAATTTTCTGGACGATGGAAATGGTGAAACTGTTCTTATGTTCCGACGGGTATATGGAAAAAGAATTGAGAATGTTACTCAATGTAGCGACGAAGGAATCTCAAGTTCCCTCTCGTCAAGAAATATGTCAAGGAGGAGGAGGAAGAAGAAACGAAGACGGCGAAGAGATGGATATGTCATAATCAAGTAAATCATTGGGAAAAATGGCAGACGCAGAGGAAGAAATCTGTGGAATTTGCCTGAAGGCCTTCAAAGAAACGAAACGCCATAAAGTCTACAATCTCGATTGTGAGCATTCCTTTCATATTAAATGTATAAAGAAATGGATTCGAGAGTATGGTAAAAAGAAATGCCCGACCTGTCGGACTCGTATCAGCCAGGATGATATGCTCTATTTCACCAGCGGAACATTGCAAATGGAACATTTAAGAATAGATTCGGATGAAGAGGAGGAGGAGGAAGAACCAGAGGTGGAAGAACCGACAAGGCAACGACGAAGACGAAGACCCGAAGAAGAATTAGTCGATCTGGGATGCCATGGTCTCATTTTTTCAGGGCATAGTACCAGTCAGACGAGACCCAGAAGACAGAGAAGAGAAGATTTAGTGGGAGATTATGCTTATATAGATACCTAGACATATTATATAGATAACCTAGACAAAGTTCACCTACCTCAGATGATGAAGAACGGGAAGTCAATCCTTATTTTGGTCGACAGAATGCATTTTGGAGAGAAATGAGACGACAAAGACGAAGTAGAAGGAATTAGATGATTCTTAAAAAAAATAAAAACAGTAAACAAAAATGGAAAAGTAAGACTGACGACTGGTGTATAATATTTCGTCATCAACAGATCCATCTCCTATACATCGTTATATCAACAGATCCATTTCCAAATGGAAAAGTAAAACCGACCGACTGGTGAAAAATATTTCTCAAAAAATTTAATGGAAAAAAAAACTTTTTGTTAATTTTTATCATGTCTTTTAGACATGATTAAAAATTAACTCTACCCTCCTTTTTATTTTGAATGATGTCACCTTTTCTAAAAATAGATTCCTAAGAATGAATCATGCTTTTCTTGGAAATCTATTTTTAGAAACATGTCTAGACAACATGTTGACATCATTCCAAACAAAAAGGAGGGTAGAGTTAATTTTTATCATGTCTAAGACATGATAAAAATTAACAAAAAGTTTTTTTTTTAATACCACATTAGATTTTTTTTGAGAAATATTTTCCACCAGTCGGTTGGTTTTACTTTCTCTTTTTGGAGATGTTGATAACGATATATAAGTTTCAATCTCTGGGTTCTGATTCATTCGTTTTCGCCTTTGCTTTCAAGAGATATCGAGACCGCTTCAGCATTTCGAAGGAAGCACCTTTGATGTTATACTGTGTCTTCAATCGTCGCTTTAGATTAAATAAATACTGGTAATGATTTTTTCCAAATAGTTTGGATGGAGGAGCATTGAAAAGAAACTGGAATAACTTTATCTGATTTGGATCCTTATAGACTTCTAAAGATTTAGACGCAAACGCTTTTCGTTTCTCTGGATCATCGTTTAGATAGCCCAAGATGTGAATCATCCTCAATTCCGTTTCTAAAAGTAATAAGACTATCAGCGACAGTTCATCTGTTTCATAATTGGAGAGACAGTGATTACGGATTTGATTCATCTGCTCTGCTGTAAAACGTTGGTGTTTTCGACGACGAGGTTTCTTGACCACCACCTCATCTGCAGAAGGTAAGAACCATTTTCGTCGAATAGCATTTAAAGCGTTTGAAATATATTTCGCGGAATGTTGTTTTTGATCGATAAGATATTGGTGATATTCTTGAAGTGTTTCGGTATGATTTAGATCTTTATGCATTTGTAAACACCAAATTTCATATTGATTTTCATAAATAGAGTAGACTAATTTACTAGTTTTTGAGGGAGACATGATGCTTCTTTTATTTTTGGTATAATGAAGAACTCTTACTTATTTATAATTTTTTTAATAGGTTTTGAATAAAAAAAATATATTTGTAATAAGAAGAAGAAACAGTAGAAACAAAATGGTCGAATGTTGTCCAATTTGCTTAGACGAACTCATTGCCGAAGATGTAGAAACCATTTCTACTTTAACGTGTCAACATCAGTTCCACACGAAATGTATTGACATTTGGAGAGAAAAAGCATTGACGTGTCCTGTCTGCCGAGAACCGTTTGAAGATGCCCTGCAGAAATTAATTTCTATGTTTCTCCCTTTTCGACGTTCTTTTTTATATGATGTAATTTACGATTATGAAAACCGCATCAGGTTTTCAGACGATGAGGATGAGGCTGATTTAGATGATTTACTCATATATGAATTATTGGGGCCTTGGGAAACTTCTGAGGAGGAAGAGGAGGAGGAAACAGAATCAATCGAACCTGAGGAAGAAAACCAGAGTGAGGAAACTAATTGAGACTGGAAAAAGGAATCGAGACCATAGATGGGTTTGAGTAAATTAGCCGATGACGGATGTAGGGATCGGACTCGAACCGATGGAATGGATTGGGACTGATATTCATCCCATTTCTTTAATCCCATCCGAAGATTTAAAGCCAATGACTTTTTCATATATTCGGAAAGAAGGAATCGCCAGGTTTTGGGACGATACTTTCCAACAATCTCGAGAGCGTTTAACATGCTGAGATAGCATTCTTGAGCCGTCCGACACAGTTTCAAATGAAAGACAACATCCATTTCATTCTCGACTTGCTTCCACCATCTCCCAGTTTGATATTTCCTTGGGTACAGCACTTCATTGTGTGGATATATTTCAGCCTCATCTTCGATCCACGGTTTCATGGTACTGGAAGGAAGGTCGTAGGGATCGCCTAAATGATAATTCAGTAACTGACAATTGGATAAATTGAGATGAAGATGGCTTGTGAAAACAATGAGACGATCGGCATAGGCTGGTTTGACCAACGAGTCTCCAAAATTCGGTTCGATCCAGATGAGAAGATCGCAATGCGTGCCGTCGCATTCGTAAGACGGATCTAACCCGCTGACGAACCAATCGTTGGGATCGTCGAGAAGAATATGGACCGTTTTATGATGTCGAACAAAAAGGGTTTCCAAATGATAGGATAAGAGGGAAGGATGCCTTCCTAAATTACCTAATACAACGGTCAATTGAAAAATTGAAGACATCATTTTCAGACTAAAAGGGGGGTATTTTTTTTTAATCTTTAGAATTTTTTCTCAGCTGTTAGAAATTTTTCCAACCCGACTCGATCGACCGGACATCACCATTTTTTAAGAATGGACTCTCACTTATATATTTCAGCATTGCGAGTTTCACTTCACATGATTCTGTGTTTTTGAAGAAGAAACATCTTGAAATCTGGCTTTCTTCAGTCAACTTTTGTTTTTTCCAAGTCATTACACAATGAAATGTTGGGAACCTACCTCATGCATATGTAAAAAGGTTAGTAATTCTTGTCTTTTTTCAGATTTTTGATGATAACATTATCGTAATAAATAACTTGTCTTTTATGCTGAGGCAGATCAATGGGTTCATCGTCCACTTTTAAATGTTTCGTGGTTGAGTTTTCTCCCTCTTCGTCGTCATGCTTTCGTTTGAGAGACGAATTCAATTCGGCATTTTCAAACTGAAGGGGTTCTACTATATCCAAAGAAGAGGAAATATTATTTTCGGCTGAAAAGGAACTGAAATCCATTTCGGTCCGTTTCAAATGTCCAAATTCATCATTGAAACGCATAATGAGTTCCATTTCGTGGATGGAGGTGTCGCGTATCGTTTTCAAAAATTGTCGAATGGCCGATTTCAGTTCGTTAAAGGTCGTAACAGAACCGGGAATGATTTGTACATCGGCATACTGTTTGAATTGTGTAAAAATATCGGTAGAAGATAGAAATTCTTTTTTGAATTCTACTAATACTTCAGGTTCGGAACGGTAACGGATCATGCCGTCCTCCATGTTAATATTGTGGGCCAGATGCAGATAAATCATTAAAAAGAAACCTTTATAGGAATCTTCGACGATAGAATCTTTGGTTTCGAGTAAATATTGATCCTGCATCACTTGTTCGGGGTGAGGGATGGAGCATATTTCGTAAACACGGCGTCAAAAGGAATCGCTACCACGAGATCATTAAATGCCTCTGTGGCCGTACACACTGGGAACGTATTGGTAGAAGCCATGAGTTTGGCACTGGGAATCGCTCCTACATTTTGCTCGTACAAATTCCGGAAACTGGTGGTCGAATTGCCCGTGATTTCTTTCACGAGGTTTTCGTTTAATTTTCCCGACATTTCTTCAACAGTCACTACCCGACAACAAAATAACGAAGAGGCCAGTTCGGGTTGGGCTGATAGTCCTTGACCACTCGTCGTTTGTAAATTGACGGCTTGAATACCATGACTATAGCCTCCAAAGACCTACGAGATCATTTGAAAGAATTTACTTTTTCCATTGCGCGTGTTGCCTTTCAAAATAAAAAATTTGCGGCCGTAATTGGTCGCAATGAGAAGACTGGCCAGGACATCTAAAAGGTACATGAACAGATCGTATTCGAAACACGTATATTTACACATGTGCACATAAAAATGAAGCATGCTTTGAATGAGCGGGTTGGTTTCTAGTTTGTCATAAAACTCGCGCACTTTTTCCCGCAGAGTATCCAGTAAATCGTCCGTGAGGTCGAGAAAACAGCTTTTCAGGTATTGTCGAAAAAATTTCCGGTCGGTTAATAAACGATAGATGGCTATCAAATCCGGATCGTGACGAAATTGCATCAACTCGTGTCGACTAAAATTGATGCCCAGACGTCGATCCGATAGGTAAAATTCCGGAACCGTCGCTCCTACATGACCCGTCAAGAGATTGAGAACCCCATCATGGGTTCTAATATGCCATTTATGTCGATCCATTTGAATGATTTTACGATCAATGTTGGTTCGACTCAGAATGGACGAGACCACATAATTAATGTTGACCTGTTTCATAATGTCTGTGAAAGGACACATATTTTTAGTTTTATCGGCAAACTGATTCCGAGCAAAGGCCTGAATGGAGGACCAGATGGCATTCATCAGGTTTAGAATTTCTATCTGGTGGGGCACTTCTTGCCAGTACTCGTGGATATTATTCCACATATAGCGTTGAGGTTTCTTGCAGGAATTGTGCATGGTAATGACGAGAATCGGAAAATATCGCTCTTGAATTCGGTGAATTTGTTCCACGAGCTGATCTCCAGATACCGAATATAAAATAACGCCTTTCATGGTTTTGATAATAGCTTCCAGTTTATCTTTAAATTTGTAAATTTTAAGATTGAGATTCGAACCACAAAAGAGGATCGTGTCGAGAGTAAAATCTTGGGAAATGATATCTATAATTTTACTGTTGATTTTTTCCACAGAATCTATGAGTTCGTGAGATTCTAATATCGTACGCAAATGGGATGCGAGTGTATGGGAGGACATTCGTAAATGCTGACACAAAGCACAAAAGACAGATAAAAAATAGTAACCTTGATTGTACTGCATAATCGTACGAAGGGGATTGGGATCGGAATGCAAACTAGGATTGTCTAACTTGAGCGCTTGATTCACCGTCTGAAATACATCGTTTTCGATGACGATAGAATTTTGACTTTCCCGGTACCATCGTTTTAGAGCCCGGTTATTCGATTCAAAGTCTGAAATCACAAACCCGTTAAACTTGATAAAGTAAAACGTTTTTAACCAATGATGACCTTCGGTTCCAAAATCCTTTCCTTTGTAAATATACATCGGGGTTTTTAGTTTATACACAAACGTAGCCACTTTTTCATCGTCGGGTCCACCTTCCTCATCTTTGCTAATAAGCGTGGGATACGATACTTGATACAAAGGATCGTACAGTGTCACCACAGGCATCATATATTCATAAAGTTGGGTTTGAATATCCATTGGCTGGAGGTGGAGCAGTTTACGAAAAAAGGAATTGGTATTATCCTTGCGACGTTTAAATTTTGATTGAATGCCTAACAATCGCATGCTGAAAGCATTGGGATTGGTCAAATCTAAACGCCAGGTGGTTTGTTCGTCTACATCAATAATCAGCATGGGTTCGTATTTATTCGTATAGGGCTTGGACGAATTCACAAGCGTCGCATTCGCTAAAACGTCCAACTGGAAAATAAATTCAGATGTTTCGTGATAGAACCGGGGTTGAAGTTGGCTGCAGAATTGAATATAATCATCATGAGCGATCGAGATTTCCGGCAAATGGACATGAATACCACCTCCTGGACGAACAGCCACAATAAAAGTAAAATGCTTAAGGGATAAAAAGTAAAATTTTAAGGTTGAGAGAATAACAGAATCTACATAATCGTAGAGCATAGATGAAGGAAGGGATGCATCGCATTCGGTTTTAATATCAATATCTAGGATAAGGGAATGATGGGTCGTCGAGCAAAGATCCATCGTTAAAAAAAGATTTTCGGCAGACGTTCGAGTATAAAATCGAGAAAATTGTGCGTAGTCTTTTCGGTTACAGTAAAAGATTCCTCCCGACATCTGGTAGAAAATGTAAGCATCGTAGGGCGCATCTCCAACCGAATTAATCCTTGTTAAATAATGGAGGCTCTGCGACATGATTATATATCTTTAACTTGATTATTATTATTAAAAAATACAAGCAATGCTTTGTAAGTAAATATCCTATAAAATCTCCACGTGCTCCTCTAAAGAATAAATAAACTGAGCACTTTTACCTTCATAAAGTCTGTTCCTATATAATGTTGAATTCACGGCACAAAATGATTTAAAGTGAAATTCGTTTCGCACGTCTTAAATAGATAAACCAGAGTTCTTTCTAGCCAGAGCTCAGAAAAAATTCCAAAGTAGATATAAAAAAATAAAAAAAAAACTTTTTGTTAATTTTTATCATGTCTTAAGACATGATAAAAATTAACTACTTCCCCCTTTTGTCTGGGAAAGTTGTCTCACACTTTCGGAAAATAGAACATGACTCATCCTTTCTAAAAATAGAACTCCAAGAAAAGAATGGGTCAAGGTCTATTTTTAGAGAGTGAGACATCCTCCCCTGACAAAAAGAGGGGACAGTTAATTTTTATCATGTCTAAAAGACATGATAAAATTAACAAAAAGTTTTTTTTTTTTTTTTTTAACATACATTTTAGATTATCTGAAAAATTTTTCCCAGCCAGCTTTTACTTTTCTAGACATAAACGTCCTTGTTTATGTCCTTGAATGACGTCATCTCTCATGTATATATAAAGCGTGTAAGTTGGCTCTGTAGACTTATTCCTTTCGAGGAAGAAGGCGAGATAAAGTAAGCTCTGTCATGGATAATGAAAAGTATTACAATGTTTCGGATTATGTGGAAGCGTATGGAAATGTCTATAGACAATATTATTTTATGGCTGTTCGTTTCAAACTACCTCGTTCGAGCACCTTGCATTCTCGTGGTCAGTGAAAATCGACTCATTTTCCAAGGAGAAAATTTAGACAAAGACTATCCGTTTTCTCATGGGTCTTTAGTCTTTTGCGTGCATGGAACAAAAGAGGATCCTCGTTGGATTAACGTCTCTAGAGATACGACCGATCAGTTTTTACAAAGTTTATTTCCCTCTCGAGATTTTATCAAGGTCTACTATGAAAATAATACCTTATTTGTTTGTTCGACCATCAATCCGTTTTCCTTGTTCTGGAAAGTACTTCCTCGCAATATGGCTTTTCGCGCCTTAAGCGATCTGACGATGACCTACATAAAAAGAGAACCTTTCCAGTTAGAGCACTGCATGCGCCTCCGATTTTTCAAACGAAATACGCACGCCTGGGAATCGTGGTCCAACTGGTATCACTATTTATATCCCATGCTCATCCTTCCCTTCATACATTTAACGGGACAAGCTGCGAGTGCTCAATTGGCTGCCAAACTTCATAAATTGTGGAAACGCTCCCTTCCACCTTACCTGCATACGGATTCTATTCCATCGGACTTTTATACTTGTGAAATTACTTTTGACGACACGAAATTAACCGGTGTTTGGTTTGTCGTTTTGAATATGTCTTTAGTGATGTATGTTTCGCCCATGATTGCGTCATTCCATCATGAAACGTTCCTCGACGTGAATCGTGAACAATGTAACTATTGGCTACCGTTTTACCGGAATAATGAATTATGGACCCGAGAAGGATTTAAAATATACGTTTCCCACTTTAGAAAGAATCGTCGCTACTTGAAAGAAGTCATGATTTGGTTATCGTCCCGCTCCTAAGAAAAATATCAATATATGTTGCTCGATTTGAACAAAGTAGCCTACCTTTTAATGATTTAAAAAAAGCAAAAAGAAAAGAATGTTACGAGAACTGGTTAGATGTCTTATTCAATACCAGTCCGACCCCACTTTTATATCTTTAAATGTTGTCGATGGTCTCAAACAAAATCTTCGAGACGACGTGATCGATGCTTTTCTTCTGAGTCGACCTTTACTCCATCTCTATCCTCAACTGTATAAAAAGAGTTCGAGCATCATCGATTTCTTGTTTCGCATTTCGGGCTTGCATTTGGAAGAGATTGTTCCGATGGAATCGCAGGACCTGGAAAACAAAATCGCTTCTTTGGAAACTCAATTTGAGGCAGATCGGAAAGCTTTCGAGAAACAAATCGAGACGCTCCAACAAGAGCACCGGAACGAAATGCGTTATTTTCTAGCGGAAAAAGAACAATATGTGAATATCGCTCGATTCGGAAAAGAGCATTCAGTCGTGGATTTGCAACGACAATTGGAACGCCTTACATGGGAGAAAGAAAGTCTGCAGACTGAGTTGGAGCAGCTGAAACGGAATCACGAAACCTTACAAACTCAGTGGGAGCAATTGAAACGAGATCACGAAACCTTACAGACACAAATTCGAACGCACGAGTCTGAAAAAATACAATGGCAGAGGCAAATAGTAGAACAACAACAACAACAACAATTGAATAATAATAATATCGAGTTTCCAAACCGTTTGATGAACGAATGGCAAATGCTCCACCAACGCTACGAAACGGGACTTGAAGAATGGATGCAACGAACGGATAGTTTAATCCGCCCTTTGCAAATGGCTTTACAAGAAACGATCGAGCAACTGAAACTTCCTCCTTCTTCTACGACTACGGTCATTGAAACTTTACCGCTCGAACCGCCTCCTTCTCAGCAGCTCATGATCGAGTCGTCGCGATCTAAATTAGAGCAATTACAAGAAACCCTCGACCAGTTTTTAACATCGTATCAATCGGAACAAAAACAGCACGTCCAGCAATTGAACGAGGAACTGAAAGGACAATTGACCCTTTGTCAAAACGAAAAACGGATATTGGAAAAGCAGTTGGAGCAGGGTCAGAAAGAACGAACCGACCTCCTGCAAAAATGGAAAATCGAGTCCGAAACACATTTCCAGGAAGGTATTCAACGCGTTCTTGACACGCTGCAAAAGAAAAATCCTCATATCGAGACGATTCTTCGAGACGAAATGGCTAAACAAATGAAGAAGTTCCACAAAACGCAGTTTATGACGTTTTTACAGACGATCCTCCCCCCTCATTTTGGAAACCTTTAGGCGCGAACCAAGATTGGAAAACGTTTTTCTTCCAGCAAATTCAAACGTATATCCAGTATTTACAAAATTGGCAAACCCAGCTTTTAAACCAATTAACACTTCTCGGGAATGCTTTAAATCAATCGCTGACGCCCGACAATTTAGCTCATACCATTCTTCACAGTCTCCCTTCTTCCTCTAAAAGCATGATGGAAGACACGACCCTCTTGCAACGATTGCACGATCTTCAACAATCGATTGAGAACCAGAACGAAGCGAAGGAGGTCCTACAACAAATCCAAGCTCAACTCCATCGGGATCGTAGCCAAGAACATAAAAAATTACAGCAGAGTCTAGAACACGAAAAACGGCAACGCGTCGCTTTGGAAAAGAAATTGGAGGTCCTGAAAACGAATTTGGTAACTCTGATACGGACTAAATGGAATGCGTATTTTGGGGCCACGGATCACGATCAGATTCTCGCGGAACTCGAAAAAGTATTCCAATTCAAAGAAAATCTAGAGAGGACCGTCGAAACGCAATTGGCGCAACTGAAAGGTCACTTTCCCGAAATACCGGTCGTTCAATTCGATAATTTGGCGTCGGGCATGATCGAATGGGCTCGACAGGTCGAGAATCGCAACGATTGTGAAGTCGAGCTCCGTAAAACCAAAGAACAACTTTTCGAATTGAAACAGAAACTCGATCAAGTCGAAAGTAATTATACAAAATGTAGCGAGTACCTACTCTACGCCAAAACGAAATTGACCACGTTCCTAAAAACGATCCTTCAGAACGACCCTAGTGATCATAGGGAAGATTGGCCGCAAGCCGTTGTCCATCAACTCCAAAACGTGATTCACGAGCATCGACAATTTCAAGATCTCGTTTATAAACAAATTGTCACGATTCGAGCCCAGTTTCCGAACATACCGGATCCCATTGAAGAACTGGCGAATTCGGTGATTTTATATTTCAAGCAGGAACGAGACCTGTATCGACGGCAGTTGGAGGAACGTCCTCACATCACCGAAGTGAAAGAACCCACTACCGTACCGGCCATTACGTATCCTACGGATCAAGTGGAGGAATTACAGCGGGAAGTGAAAGATTTATAAAACCAACTGGAAGTGTCTCGGTCTCGAAACCAAACTTTAGAAAGCCAGCTGGCTAAAGCTCTCGTAGCTCCGCAGGATTTAGAAATGTCGGATACTTCGAAATATAAACGAAAGCACGTATCTACGGTCGACGAAGACTATGTAAAAGGTCTGTCATTGGATTTACAAGAGGCCAAACACGCTTTAGATCGATGTCTGGATGAAAAAGCCCACTTGCAAAAGGAATTGGAACACATTAAAACCGAACCAACCCCTTCTCTCTCCGTATCGTCCGATTTCAAAATGCTCAGCGACCTGTTTTATCAATTATACGTGTCCTATTTTCGATTACGATTTGATGTCGTGTACGGAAAAGCCGTTTTTTCGTCGGAGGAATATATTAGATCCGTGCTGAATAAATTGGATTTCGTGGATCGAAGCATTCTATCCAATATGACTGTGAAAGAATGGACCGATGCTTTATTGCAATACATCAAGTGGGACGTACAAACTCTGACAGGAGGATTAGATTGGCAGGGGTTGCATACAGCCTACATTAAAGAGGAATTCTTAACCTATTGCATGAATCAAACGATTGAAATCATTGACAGGTACGCGAAAGAATTGAGGAAACAGACCGAGATGTTTAGAAGTCCATAAAATAATAATAAAGGGGAACTATGGAATATTCAGAGTTAATCGATCGTATTCTTGCGCACCCGATTTTAAAAGCGGGGATTGATGAAATCGTTGAAAATAACCCGAGAACGTTAAACCTCGTGAGCCGGGAATGGAAAAATATATTAGTTTCCTCAGTTTCAAGAGTTTCAAGCTAAAGCGATCCCGTTCCAGCATCCCGTAGAAAAAGGTTATATTCAGATTGAAAATATTAAAGATTTCAATCATCATTATAATATTCTCGTAGCGGGGTATTGGGTTCTCTGCGCTACTAATTATAAGAGGAATCTGAATGCCCATTCTTTCATATGTAAACTCTGTCCTCCTCTGGTGGACATTACCAAAGCCGTGGCCGCCGATCATTCCCAAATGCTGATTTCAGAACAATGTCGGTTCTTCATTGAAAAATGTAGACCTTCTCTGTGTAAAGCGTGTCGGCAAATGAGTCAACGAAATGATCTGAATTCTCAGATGTCTCAAAATCAATGGTGTTTACGCAAAACCAAAGTGTTTGATGGAACGACCCTTTTAAACGTGTTTCAAGAAACCCTGGACCAAGAATTTGTGAATAACGATATGTTTATTGGTATTTTAAATATTAAAATTAATTCGCGATACTTTTACGAAACGGACGCTTTGTATTGTAGAGTAGGAGGCATTTGTAGAGATATGATTCTCTTTCAAGAAGATGCTCTGAATATGATCGAAAAACCCGTGTTTCAGTTAAATATTTTAGAACCTTCTTCGAGAAATATTATTAACGAAACCATTTCCACTACCTTCGATAAAGAGAAAATCAAAACTGAAAAGGTGGATCCAGACCAGGTTCCCATCAAAAGCAAGATCAATCCAGATCTGTGCAAACCATTCAAGAAAGAAAAGCCTAAGAAGGAGGCTGAGGATGTAAAAGGCAATGAGGATCCAGTCTATTTAGGTGAGGTTTCTGCCAGTTCTATGAAGAACAAGTTTAGTAAATTCGCGTATAAACCGTACGCTCTCAGGTCTCGTCGTGATCTGGATTAGAAGTAACAAAAAAAAAAAAAAAAAAAAAAAAAAAAAAAAAAAAAAAAAAAAAACTTTTTGTTAATTTTTATCATGTCTTTAGACATGATAAAAATTAACTACCCTCCCCTTTTTGTCTGGGAATGTTGTCTCACTCTTTCGAAAAACAAACCGTGACTCATTCTTGGAATGATTGCCATTAGAAAGTATGAGTTATGGTTTATTTTTAGAAAGTGTGAGACAACATTCCCAGACAAAAAGGGAAGGGGGGTGTTAATTTTTATCATGTCTAAAGACATGATAAAAATTAACAAAAAGTTTTTTTTTTTTTTTATCATCTCAAAAATTTTTTCCAGCCGACTCGATCAACAAGACATCATTTTTTTTTCAAGAATGTGTTCTCACTTATCTATTTAAGCCATTCGAGTTTCATTTCAGATCGTTTGATGCTGTGGCCTGTGTAGAAGCTTCTAAATGATGAAAACAGATTCTGTGTCAAGGTATATTGCCATTTTGTTTTTTTCCTTTTACATAATAGAAATTTTTCTGTACTGACTTTTTAACCCCCCCCCCCAACCAAATCAATTTTTTTCTCCAAACCTTTTCGCATTTAGTAAGTTAGGAACCGCGTATCAGAAAACTGCATGGCATTTTTCATAATGAGATTATCGGGCAAATCCTTTCTCGTCAATTGTTTATTTAAAGCCGTTTCTTTGGGATACGTGATGCATTTAGATTGATAGAGATAGGAAGATCCTGTTTCTTCTCCCATCACAACAATCGGTTCAGGGTGACAAATATCTTCTAACGGATAAAACCCAACCCCTTTCTTGTACGCGACATTGGAAATGACGGTTTCGGGAACGAGGTCTAAATTGGGTAGTTTATGAAAATCGAATAAACAATGCGCCAGCAGGAAATTGTAAAAAGGAGAGAATTCCGTTTTAGGGTCGACAAAGAGACCTACATTCGCCATGTCGCATACCTTTATCTTGTCGAAAAGCGTCGCTACATTTGAATTATTAATATAGTGGTATAAACTGCAAAGACGTTGCTGAAGCGTGCTCTTGAAATGAACCATCGTTTCTTCTTGCATCTTCGTGGTATTGTTCACGCCTAAGCCAATTTCGTTAGTGTTGCCAACACTTAAATTCCGTAGCAGTTCGTAATGGAAACGCCGATCAAACACATCCATGGCGTTATTGCGTTTCAAGTCGGTCGGGGCTTGAGAATACAGGTGGTTGATATAGTGCTCGATGCACGGGTTGAGTTTAAACGTGAGATCGTCCAACTGGACGTCGTGTAAATCGGGTCGGAAATGTTTATCCAGGAACTCGCGTGTCGGTAAAATGACAGTATTTTTCGGAAACGAGAAATTTTCCTTCACAATCAGGAAAGGTCCAACGACCTTGGTATGCGATTCCGATTCCATTCGATGATAATAAATTTGCAATCCATAAGGATTTCGAAGATGGTTCAGGCAGAGAATATTCCGAAACGCCGAAATATTGTCCGACCCACAAGGAATTTTTCGATTACTAAAAATAAAATTGGATTCGTTCATTGTCTTGGTTTCTGAAAATCCGGCAAGGGTCAAGAAACATGCGATTTTTTAACAAGTCTGGAGGCAAGCAAAGTCGCTAAACAATTTAAATGATTCGACATTCCTGTCAAACGAGCAGGGAAGGTCGCTAAAGTCGTCGCGAAGAATAAACCCCTTCAAAAAGCTTTTGATAAAGTGTTTAGTAAGAAAGCTCTTCTGACCGCAGGAGCGGTGACGGCCGTCGCGCTCGGTTCTCAATATGTCAACCAATACATTCGGGACAATTCGGGCTGTTTTCTTTATAACGGAGGGGACATGGTTTGTAAACTTAAAGAATTGAGTTGTTGTCAACCCGAACCTGTTCACGGGATCGAATCGTGCACGGGATTTCCTATTCAGCAATGGAATGCGTGTGAAGGGTACGACAACGAGAAAGAGGATACATGTTGTCGATTATGTGATTGTCAATATCACGATTGTACACCGACGCAAGAATTGAAATGCCGTCGACCCACGATCGGAGAAGCTTTAACGCATTTCAGTCAAGACGTAACGGGTTCCATCACGACTGGTATTTTGGATGTTTTGGGTAATATACCGTACCTAAAACCAATCTTGTTGGGAATCATTCTTGTCATCATCGGCCTTATTATTTGGAATTTCGTATAAGAAAAGATGGATATCGTTACACTTCAATCCTTGAAGACTCCTATCGATCACCTTCTTCAACATAAATATCGTCCTCGACTGAATACCATGGTGCCTCAATATATCAAATTTCATAAATTTCCGCCCTTCACGAGCCTCGTCACGCTCGAACTGGTGCGCGATCCAGAAGTACGGGAAGCGGTGCGAGACTATATTCAAACGCTGTTTCGAGAAAAAGAGAAATACGGCTATTTATATTTTTTGAGTGAACAAAACCTCGTACTTCCATTTACAATTCAATGGAATACAGAACTGGTCGTGGATCCATTGAACATTTTTACTATCATTACGGAAATAGATCAGATAGCCGACCAGTTCGCACGACGGGGAGATACGACGTACGAAATAACTCCCGTTGAAATACTCTATTTTTTACTGTTGATTGTGAATATTCAACTCAATTGGATCACGGTCGATTATTTGCTACGATGTAATCAGATGTATGATTACTTGATTGCCGCTCCTCATCGAATCTTGACCAATTCCGAAATGGAAAAGAATACAATATGATCTCCAAGTGACGAAATGCTTCTTCTTCAACCCTCCAGAGCGATCTGAAATAAAACTTGAAATGTTTAAATAGATAAGCGAGAGTCCATTCTAGAAAGAATTTTGAGATGTCTTGCCAATCGAGTCGGCTGGGAAAAATTTCTGAGAGCCCAGAAAAAATTCTATAGATTAAAAAAAAAAAAAAAAAAAAAAAAACTTTTTGTTAATTTTTATCATGTCTTTCAGACATGATAAAAATTAACTCTCTCTTCTTTTTGTCTGGGAAGGATGTCTCACCGTTTGAAAAAAACAAATCATAACTCATCCTTTCTCATGGCAATCATTGCAAGAATGAGTCACGGTTTGTTTTTTGAAACGGTGAGACATCCTTCCCAGACAAAACGAAGAGAGAATTAATTTTTATCATGTCTAAAAGACATGATAAAAATTAACAAAAAGTTTTTTTTTTTTTAGCTCTCAGAAATTTTTTCCAGCCGACTCGATTCACAAGACATTTCAAGATGACGTCATCGCTTCAAGAATTGTGTATATCAGTGGATAACTTTCGCACTTCTTGTGAGTTGAGTTCCTAGCTGAGCTAAGGGAATCACCATCTCTCAATCTACAGATATTTGTTTCGTTTTTTTTTTCTCTTTACAACAGAACACATGGAGAGGAAACTGGTCGTTCCATAAATTCAATTCTTAACCGGACAATATCGAGAAATTTTCGAGCTTCCCGACTTAGGCGAATGACGATCGGGGACGATGAATTTCTTGGTACAATGATACCTTCTTCTTCTTCGGTTTCGACCGTTTCGGCAGAAAAGCATATTTTATGTCGAGCCAAAGTTAGAGCCAATTGAAAGAGTTTCAGATTGCCGTACCTGATTTCTGGATCTGTGGAACGATTCTGATGATAAAACTCTAGCCATGATTGAACCAGGTAAGGTAGATGAGCATAGGGTTTAGCGAGTGGAACTGGTTTTTCTTCTTCGATTTTGGTCAGACACCATAAATCATGAGGAATGGAAGCATATCGAACTCGGTGAAGCGCATGCTGACAATCGTATTCGTAACTCTCGAGAAACGTCAATTCGCTCACATCTGTGACGGGATGGAACAGACACGCCGTGTTTCTATTGGCAGGTTGTTTCGGATGAGATTCGAGCATGACATAACTTAAACATAAGAAAGCCTTTTTGTATTCAAACCCGATGACCGTCGAACAGAGTACGACCGGTTGGAGTGGATACGTGGTTTCTGGTTCGTAAAGAATAGGAATCCAGTGCACGGTCGTGGGGATGGCTTGATATTCCATGTACCGCTGATACGGTGATCGAACGTATAAAATCGTTTCCGGTTCAGAACCGTTGACGACGAGTCCAATGCATTTCCCGTTAGAATTCGATCGAGTAGCATTTTCGAACCCGATTTGAAACGGGTATTCGATCAAGAGTCCGACCTTCTCAAGCGAATTTCTCTGATCGTACGTATTCAAAATATCTTGGACAATATATTGAGGATGGTGCTGATACGTCCATTGTTTTTGAATGAGCGCCGTACGCTTATTGTACTCAATGGGAAACGGGATGGGTTTCTCAGGATTCACGGACGGTAAAAATTCAATAAAGGAAGACGGAAAAGCCGTTCGCGTTTTCAGAGGATCGTAATAAACGTCCGGTCGATCTTTCCATTCGTTGATGAAATTATGGACGAGGTCGTTCTCGTGATGGACCTGGTTGGACAAAAAACAAAGACGATACCTTTTCCCTCCGTCATCTTCTGGTAAATGTAATCTGGGCCCGTTATCGTCATCAAAGTAATGTCCTCCTGGATACGGTATATCCCATTCGTCTAAATAGAGAATTGTATGATTATTTTGGGAGCGGTACACGTTTTCGAATACGGGATTTTGCAAATACCGTTCGATCGTTTTAGGATCTTTCACAAAAAATGGTGTGGCGAAAAGTTTGAAAAGATTGTGGGAGGATTCCGATGAATTCGGGATCGTGGGGAAAATGACCCGTTCGTTTTCTAAAAGAAGGATCCACGACGCATTGCGTTGAAGAAAAACAGTACACGACAAGTCCGACATTTTACAATAGGCGGCTAGGGCGAGAACGAGTGGTTTCTGACTCGGGACGACTTTATCGAAATGAACAAGTTTTCGAATCACAGAAGGTTGAAGCCGCATATGGGCTAAGGGAAAAAAATCGTATCTTGAATCACATTGAATCCTCCTAAATGCAAGCCATGAAATTGGCTGTAAAGTGTAGCGTATTTATGAACATTCATTATCCTTTGTTTTTGAGAGGGTCGAATTAAAAAAAGAAGAAAATAGACATCTGAAAAAGTATCCGCAAGTGGAAAAGCTTGATCGATGAGCCGATTTTATAGTTGGCGTAGTATCCGAACTGACATTCGCTAAGGGTTCCAATAAAATCTAAAAATCCATGGCTAGAGAATAGATGGGAAAGTCTTTTATGCTTCTGATAAAAACCGCTCGTTGTAAATCCAGAATCCATTGTTTAGAACAGATGCGGGAAATGTATTTGGAATTCTAATAAACTGACCAAACTGCCTCGAGTATCTGCAAGTAAAAAATCTTACGATGAGTCAATTTTATAGTTGAAGTAGAATCTTGGATCTATTAAGGATATTGATAGAACTTGTACGTAATTAGAGAGAAAGGAATGAACAAGATATATAGAAAATGAGTTATGAATCATTTCTACGATCCGTTTTTGGATCTAATTATAAGGCATTTATGCCTTTTATTCATACTATCCAGCTTTACTGTTTATTTGTCATTACATTAGTGATTTGTCTGACCATCTACATGATTTATAAAACACAGCAAGATAAACATTAGGAAAACTATAATGCCCCTTCATGGTATTTGTTTTTCAGACATATACATTATGGATTAAGTTATTTCTTTATCAATAGCGTCAGATCCTGGCACCCATTCAAAAAATCATTAATAATAATTTAATATCATTAATAAAATTTTTAAACCTTCTAGTATAAACCTTTTTCTTAAATTTTTGTAAAATAACAAAAATAACTAAAGTTCTAACCCTTCTATCATAACCCCATTACTTGATCAAGGTGCCTTGTGTGAGAAATGGGGTAATAATAGAGGGGTTAGAACTTTATTATGCTTTGTATTTTACGGTTAAATGATATTTAAAAGGTTTATAGAACCCCTATATTTTTTTAATCAATTTAATTTTTAGATACCAAAAAAGGATTAGATTAAAAAAATATAAGACGGAATCAAAAATAACATATATAATAATTAATATGAAGGGATTGAATCAAGATGAATAATGAGGAATATACAATTTTATCTGAAAGGAAAAGGAAGAAAAAGGCCTATATGAAACATTATTGGTCATTGGAAAGAGTAAAAGAAGCAAATCGATGGAGATTACGAGAGAGGAGAAGAGATCCAAACGTTCGATTCAAAGAGAGGGAATACCAACGAATGAGACGATGGAAATGTTGGGAAAACTCTCTTCCTAAACATAGACACAAGCATGACAATACAGTATTCATACCATGTCCGTCAATGGAGGAATGTCAAAATATTATTAAACGGATGAATATTTCGGAAGCAACACGAATTAATTATGAATTTTATTTTAATGAATTCTATGACTGGTATCGAAAACATGGTGATGGTATAAAATATCATTATAAGAGAGCACTACAGAAATATGAAGAGTATCTGACTGAGGAAAAAAAGAAATCGCGTAATCAAGTGAAGAATAAACTATGGTTTTTATATCGTTTATTAAGTGTTAAATGGGAGCGTCCGAAGCAAACTAATATTAAAAGGTGTCGAGGCCCTCTTCTTACATTAGATGACCTAAAGAAACTGAAAGAAATAGTTATAAAGTGCTATGAATATGAAGAAATGGCATTATTTATTCTCATCATTCTTGAAACTGATTTAAAAGCAAAAGAAATTTTAAAAATTCTGAACGAAACAGATCTTCGACGGCATTATGCACACAAAAAAAATTGGCATCGTCCAATACATGGGATCAACGTAATCGGTTTTTGTATGAATTTCTGGCTTGGGTTATTGCCGGCCCACTTTTCCCTCGAAGATTAGATAGTTGTTCAAGAAAGTTAAAACGATTCTTTCGAAAATATTTTCCGTATCGACCTTTTAATCCTTCCTATACTATCATTAAACGTTCCATGAAAATTGTAGGTTATCGTAAACATATGCTAGAAGAAGCAAAAAAAGAGATGGAATCTAAAACGTAACAGCTTATTTTTTAAAAATATAGTAACTGTTAACGTTTATAGATTGAGAGATAACCAGACTGTATCTTCAAAGGTATGTAGAGATTTGAAGTGAAACTCGAAATGCTTAGATAGAGTTAAAAAAATGGGAGTGAAGAAATATGTCAGAGAATCAGAGTTATGAAAGAATATTCCATGAAAGGAGTTGGTCAGAGAAAATTTCTTTCAAACAAAATGAAAAATAGGTAAAAAGCAAAAGATTTCCTACCTTTACTGAAGTCCTTGTCATAATGCATATGTAAGCGAATTTGGAAGATGTTACCTCCTTCAACAGCACAGGCGATTTTGAAGCGAAAGTCAGATTACTTAAATAGATAAGCGAGAGTTTATTCTAGAAAGAATTTTGAAATGTTTTGTTGAATGAATAAACTAAAAAAAATTGTCTGGGAATGATGTCTCACCTATTCTAAAAATAGATTTGTGAGAAAAGATTGATTATACCTTTCTTGGAAATCTGTTCTTGAAACATGTTGAGACCTGATCCAAACAAAAAAGGAGAGGTAGAGTTAATTTTTATCATGTCTAAAGACGTGATAAAAATTAACCAAAAGTTTTTTTTTTTCACCCAACTCAATTGACTTGATCCTAACAGTTTTTTTAATTATCCAGTTCATTATGGTTCCCTATAAAACCGAGCTATATTCCTATGTACACATTGAGGTTTTCCTTGAATTATAGCCTTTACTTGTGGAAATTGACACATGCATTCGTGCTGATTGAACCCCCTATAGATAAATGTACCATTTTGACAAACATCTTTCGCCAATTCTCCACAATCTGGTACATTATAAAAAGCTGGATCCGTGCAGTAACACGACCACTGATAAAATCCATTTTTTTCCGTAAGAATAATCATTCCCCCTTTTTCAGTTTGACACGGGTAAGGGTTCAGTTTGGGCATACAGAGTCCTCGAACACATTGCATTTCTTCCCCGTTTGTGCAAAGAAAATCACATGTATCCACACACCAGACTTTTTCTCGTCGGCAATCTTTAAGCGGTATCGATTCGTTCATGGTGATGGAATCCGATTCCATAACAGAAGTAGGAAAGAAAAATAGAAAGAGACCAAACATCATCAAGAATATATATATTTCAGCCATCTTTTTTCTTTGGACAAAAAACAAAGGATAAGGATATGGAAAGACGAGTTAATCAACACGAAGAACGTCGATCTTGTCGTCGAACGGCTCTTCAGTCTAAAATTAATACTTGGCGAGATGCTTGTACGGCATGCTTTAAAATCATGGATGATTGGGCCACGATCGATTTTAAAAAATTCCATTTCATATTTGAACGATGGGTCTCGATTCTCAATCGTATCTTGGAAAATCCAATTCGTCGATTGGACCGTTACGAAATGTCCATGTATTATTGTGAAGAGCCAGGAGGACCCAAAGAGATTATTCAGTTATATATTAATGAAACCGAAACCGAAGAAGGAAAAATTCCCGTTTTCCTTTTTTTTTTATCTTTTCGAATTTATTAAAATTCATCGCAATTACTGCTTAAACTATTCCACTTCGAACAAGATGCTGGTAGATCAAAACAGGGGCACGATCAATATGAACACCTATTATGCTAATCAGGTCAATGTAGATCAAACTCGATTTTATCGTAATGAAACGACATGGCAATTATTATTCATTTTTACTTTACATGCCTTGGCTCTTTTAGATGTGTTTGATTTATACGATCACGCTTACTATGATACACACCAGCACGTTCGAGATTCAGTTTTCTTCCGATTATATTTCTATGGACAAGTCATTTGGGGAATATAAAGCAAAAAAAAATGTCTTATCCTTCCAAAGTTCCTATTGAGTATGTTCAAAAAGTGTTAGAAGAGGAATTAAATCGAAACGTGCGTCGTTCTGAATTGACAGGGACATGTTCGTTGGGGCACGTTTTATTCGACTTGTCTCATTTACAAAAATTTTTTCCCCGCTATAGTCCAGAAGAGTTTATAAAGTTTCGAGACGATAAATTTATAATCATTCCGGGAAATTACTGGTATGACGCTATGAGTAAAGAACCTCGTGTCCAAGACTATGTAAAACGTTTCTTAAACCGTAATAAAGTAGAAATAAATCCAAATATGCGGCGTCGATCTCAACGTCAACGTTCTAGAAGTCGATCGAGAAGTCCAACGAGAGTCCGAACACGATCTCAAAGTCCAACAAGAGTCCGAACACGATCTCCAAGTCCAACAAGAGTCCGAAGTCGATCTCCAAGTCCAACAAGAGTCCGAAATCGATCCCGAAGTCGCTCTTCGAGTATAGATATACCCATTCGGCATTACTTGACTCCTCTACCCAAAAAAGAGGGAGAAAGAGAAAGTCCAAACTCAAAGCTCGTGTTGGCTACGATCAAAAGTTTATAAAAGCCCTCGAGACAAACGAATCGGGTCTGATTCTAAAACCGACTCGAGGAATGGATAGAGATTTAAATTTGCCGGGATCTATTTGTCGGGGTATTCGCCAAGTCTGTCTCTACAAGGATCCTCAAACGAAACGTTACATCAATTTTGTTCGTGACGGGAGTGAAGACGATGAGTATGTGCTGCAACTGGAATATTAACGAATGATGGGATTTTCTAACGGGTTAAAGGCCAGTGGGACAAGAGCTTTCCAGTGATCCGAATAATGTAAATTATAAGGATCGTAATCGTATATATAAGACGGTAAAATGGCTTTATTGGTATGATTCTTCCAAGAATAATCATCTCGAAGAGACAATAATACTGATTTAGAAGTGCATGGTGATAATAAACCTTGAATCATGCGTGTTTCCAGTAAAAGAGATGAACGCGGTCCAAAATATTCGGGATCCATAGCTTGATGAGTGATCTTGGCCGTTTCATAGTTATACACCCACTGTCGTATGGAATGAGGTAAATATCGAGTACTTTCGTCGTGAGTTAAGTTCAAAAATTCTCGAATGGCAGGAATATTATGAAATTATAAATTTGTTCTTCGAACATCTTGTATTTAAACATATCAAATTCAGCAAGATGGTGGCTGGACAGTTTAACACGAAAACATTTTCCTGATATTGATTTATAATAAAATGTTAAACCAATTTTAATAAAATGTTAAACCAGTTTAAAAATTAAACCAATTTACTACTATCATCCGAAGTGATAAATTCCAGTTTATACGGATTGGGTTCTTCTAAATATCTTTGATTCAGCTCGAAACATGGAGAGTCGAATCGTTTTACTTTCCCGTCTGATTTATAAACCATTTTATAATAAATATGCATAACTACATAATCCACTAAAATGGGATATTTTTTCTGTTTCAATAAATCGAGGACGAGTTGTTTATAATCCATCTTCTTGTTTATCTCACAGAAAGCCACGTTCGAATGAGTTGACGAATAGGCTCATGGGGCATGAGTTCTTGAAAAGTATCTAAAACCTCGGTCAGACTGCATTGTCGAATTTTACAAATCAGTTGATGCGTTACATCGTTGAAGACGACTTTCTCGGAGAGAATGCATTGACCACGACATTTCTTCTTAAAATAATCCGGATGCATGAGTTTCACGTACCGAATAATGTCTCGAGTCGTTCGTAGTTTCAACAACCGATGCCATTTCTTCTCGTTTAAAAATTCTCGATGACCGATGCGTTCTCTCTTTTCCACATTCAGAGCTCTAATATCCACGAGCACGGGATGATGGTCCGTGTACACAAAAGAACATAATTTTAAAACGGGAGCCGTTCCTCCGAGTCGATAACAAATACTACACAAGAAAACAATGAACGTGTAAAACGTTTCTGCTAAATATTCCGGTTGAAGAATGCGAGCACTATAAAGTCCAGGATTCATTTCAAAGAGACCTATTGTATATCCCGAACGTTCTCGGAAATGCGTCGCAAAAGGCAACACATACTCCGAACTCAATTGTCGATGAAGAAGGATCAAATCGAAAAAATGTTCGGGCAAGTCACAAGAGCTGCTGGCACTGTAAGATCTCCACTGCATCGAGTGGGAAGTAAACAGGCAGTGGAATCGTCTTTGATTGAAATTATTTAAAATGAGAAAACAGGCATAATCAAAATGCCAAGGACATTTGGAAGGAGCATAATAAACAATTTCTTTCACGTGTTCAATAATAGTATGAGTAGTGGATCGACTCATCTTCTTCTTTCTTTAAAAAAGAAAGATGGTGGTGGTTTGTGTCTTAGATATGGATGAGACGCTTGGATACTTTGAAGGAGAAACATTTCAAATTCGACCCAAAACCAATTTCCTGATCCAGTTTTTACGTCTTTGCAATATCGATATCATTTTGTGGAGTAAAGGTTCGGATGATTATGTCGAGCGAGTGATCAACAGTTCATTGCACGATATTGCACGATATGCGTATCGGATATTTGGCCGCACGCAATGTGAAAAGTCGTGCCGAAAGTATAATATTTCAAAATGTTCGTTAACATATCAGAGTCTTGTACGATTACGACATTCTTTTAATTGGGGTCGATGATAACGTTAATGAAAATATGGACGAGCGCTATGATTTAAGAATTCACGTGAAGCCGTACAAGCAGATAGATCCCCGTGATCAAGAACTGTATAAAGTCGTGGAAAAAATTACCCAATTTTGTATAGATCATCAACGAGAGTTGTAAATGAAGCGAGATAGGGTTTTTGCTATGTCAGCTGGGAACCCCATTCCGTATAGAGAAGTGAGTACGAGAAAGTTATGTGTATATAGTTCTTGAAGCAATGACGTCATTTTTAAACAAACCAATAGCGAGCCAGTTTTAAAAAATGATGATTGGGAAAAAGTCGGTTCAAAATCTGGCTGGAAAAATCTGTCAGGAAAATTTACAACTATTGGAAAAAAAAAAAAAAAAAAAAACTTTTTGTTAATTTTTATCATGTTTTCTAGACAGGATAAAAATTAATGACCCCCCTTTTTTGTTTTCAATGATGTCTCAGCACCATGTTTCTAAAATACACCATGACTCAACATTTCTAAAAATAAAATTCCAATAAAAGAATGAGTCATAGTTTATTTTTAGAAATGGTAAAACATCATTCAGAGACAAAAGGATGGTAGTGTTAATTTTTATCATGTCTAAAGACATGATAAAAATTAACAAAAGGGTTTTTTTTTTTTTTTTTTTTTTTTTTTTTTTTTTAAACCTCCAGATATTTTTCTTCCAGCTCTCACAAAATTTTTTTCCACTCGACTTCATCAACCAAACAAGACATTGCAAAATTCTTTCTAGAATGAATTCTCGCTTATCTATTTAAGTCATCCCATTTTCGCTTCAAATCAGTTTGTGCTGCTGAAGAGGTAACATCTCCTAAGGCCAGTAGTCTAATAACCAAGATACTACATTCTACTTCGAAAAAAAGAAATTTATTGAGTAAGAATGGATTATTCGTTGATTATCAAGAATATTCTTTCTTCTCCCATCCTTGAGAAAGCTATCGACGAATTAAAAGAACGTCAAGGTGCTCTCAACTTAATATGTCCCGACTGGGAAGATGTTTTAAATCACGATCCGCTGTACGAGAAACATTGTCAACAAAAAGTTCAATTTTCCAAAGGAACTCGAAAAGATACTGTTCACATCCGAAACATTATTGGTTTACAAAATTGCTATAATGTTCTCGTGGCTGGTTATTGGTATTTGAAACCGGGGGACAACAATAAAACAGGAACTTCGTTCATGACTCGACTGTGTGCTCCTTTAACTAAAATTGGCGAAAGCATGAAAGAGAATCCGCAACAAAAATTTGCGAAGAATTGTCGTTTTTTCATGGACCGGTGCGATCCCGCGTTTTGCTCTGCTTGTAAAGGAGCCCAAGATAAATTTCAAATTCATAGAAATATGTGGTGTATACGAAAGAGTCGGATCTTTAATGGAGAGGGTTTAAAAAATACTTTTCAATGTTCGATTGAAAATATGTTTGGTACGACGACTTCTTTTCTAGGTATTCTAAACCTTCAAATTTCTAACCGGTACACGTTCGGAGAAAATTCGTACAAGATAGGAGGTTTAGTTCGCGAATTTATTTTATTTAAAGAATCTGTCCTGTTCTCGACCGATCTGGATATCGAAACTCCTCTTTCCCTCCCTGTAGTCGAAGAGATGGAAGAAGGGGAAGAGAAGTGTCCCGAAATTATTGGCATTCCCAATTACTTCAAACCCGTTACTCATTTTTAAATAAGAAGAAAGCATTTAGAAATGGATTTATGGAAAATCCATCGTCGACATTTATTATCCAAACGACGTTACCGACTTTTTGCCAAGATGGCTCAAAAAGAAATGGATCAACTTCCCTATCTCACCCCTCATAATATGTTTATTCATCGAGGTTTATCGGAATCGCTGGTGAGTAACAGTTTTGTGATTACCGATCATATGCTTTCCAGCATTATACACCTAAAAGATAATATTGATCCTCAGTACAGTCAATATTTGAAAAAAATCGTTCCTTGCCGCAATTTTAATCAACCTCTCCTCCTTCAGTTAATAGCCACCTCGATCGCGGAAAAGGTGAAAACGGAACAGAAAGAATTACCGATGGACACAAGAGGACTTCCTAAAGACCCAATAGAGGATCCAAACGCTAGGAAAGTAAGCGTTATTAAGGGAGGTCCAGGAACCTCCACGGAGGATGCACTGAATCAAATGTTTGGCGTAAACAAGTAATTTAAAAAATAATGGACTACCCTGTCAGAATGGTGAAGGCTCAACGAAACGATATGGTCTACAGTGTTCGAAAATATTTATTATCGATCCAGAATCTACAAACCAAATATAAACTTTTGCAATATTTTGAACAAATAGGGGCCCAACGAGATAATGCCGGTCTGGTGCATGAAGATCGAGGCGATAAAATAAAAGTTGTGAACCTCTATTGAAAAAAAGAAGATGACGCTTTGGATATTTCTTCTCGTCTTTTATCTTTACCTGATCATGATCTACTTGTTTCGAAACGAGTCCCAAACGACTACAACCCCTCCTTGGCAATCCATTTCCTACAACCCTCCTCAGCGGACGACGCTTTATTCGACTTGTATTCACGCAACCGATTGTGACGATGATCAAATATGTTTTCGGGGTGAATGTCTTCCCAAACTCCTTCCCCATGCCACTTGTTCTTCAGCTACGGGAGAGTGGGTTCTGGTGAATCAAAAAGGATTGAAATTCGCGACCTGTTTTTGTAAATACCCTCATCTCGTCACGCAAAAAGAACGCGGGGGGTAATTGTGACGTGGACATTGCTTGTGGACCTCACGGCCGATTAGAAAGTTTAGACAAAGATCCTTTGAAAGAAGGCAAATGTGTTTGCGATTTTGGATACAAGCGCTTTTGCAGGGTTTCGGGTGTGAAGAAATGACCGCTCACGAACGATTAGCGTTTTCGAAGGAAGAAGAAGAAAACAACGTATGGGATCCGACCGTATTTTCCGAAAAGTATCTCGCGTCTTTCCAAAAACCCGGTTACTTCCAGCAGCCCTGTTCCTTCGATGCTCTTACATGTCAACCTTTAAAACATACTTTTTATCATGCAGAATTTGGAAGTTGTGTGTGTGACCCAAGGTATGGGAATATCGGGGTGCGACTCGATCATCCCTATTATTTGAAAAATAACGATAGGGGCTATAATGCTTGCGCGAATATTTTTAAAAGCGAACCTGATTCCCCGATCCATCATGTGAAACTGTTTGCCTATTTCTACATGTTTGATTATTCGCCGGTCGCGTTCATCGAATTTGAGAATTTAGACCCGATTCAATTATCCTATCCTTTCAATTATTACGTGGTCCAATCCAAGAAACACCATCTACAAATCGAAGAAACGTGGCCTTTTGACTACATGCAATATGTTTTTAAGTACCTTCCCTTTACGGTGCATACGCGTCACTGCCACGAAGATCCTATTTTTCATGTCAAAACGTGCTACGAAACCATTATTCGACAAAACCAGCTCACGCGTTGCCAGTTGATCGAGCAAGAACTGGATGGAAAATTAAGTCAACACGCGAACGCCTACACGCTCCTGTATCGGTATCCCGTATGTCTTTTTCAGAGGAGGATCGACGCGTTCCCGAAATTTATCAAGGCCATATCGTTCTCAATCCTTTCCATTTACTGTTGAAAGCCCTCCCAAACCTTCTTCGATCGAACGGTATTCAGATGAAACCGAATGAGGAAGGCATGTGGCATGTCACGTTCGCTCGAGCTCCTTATGTAGAAACATATGCGGCGACGTTAGATCTAGCCGTCTTTCCCGATATTAAAGGAGAACCCACGAAAGCGTTGGAAAAAGGTCATTTCTTTTAAAGAGAAAGAGAGAGAAAATCAAATAAAAGAAAGGGAGACATATAATCAAAATAAAAATGAAACGCGCTCATGAAGAATCCGAAAAGGAAATGGACCATGGAGAGGGGGAGAAGGAGGAAGAAGAACCTACCCATAAACGAATTAAAGAGTCGGACGTGTCTCTATTATTAGAGCTTCAAAATAAACACACGGATCCCGGTCAGCAAATGAATCGAGAATTGGAAACGGCTCGCGAAAAATATCTCGTTTCTTATCTACGGAAAGTCATTGAAAAACTGCCCATGAGTAAACACGTTCTAGATTCAACGACCGAAATTCCAGAAGGCTACGAAGGATTTTTAAAAATGTACAGTATCGCTAAAACATGCGTCCATTCGGAAATTCAGTTAAAAAAATTGATGGTGTTTAATTCCATCTTTGACATGTTGAATGGCATGATCGGGAAAGTCATTCACGATAAATATATAGCTCCATATTTAACGAAACTAGTCACCGATCACGATTTGAATCGGGCTTTTGCCGTATTCCAAGAAACTCTGCAAGCGGATGATACGAACGTATCCACGGTACTCCATTGCGTTTCGTTTTTGATTCAAGACGAATTGTCAAAGAAGGAACCTCTCAAAGTCCCCAATCCTTTGTATAATCGTTTCACGCAGCAAATGTATGCCGTCAGTAAATACGTGACAAGTATATTAATGGCGATCGCAGCGAATCATGCAACTGCATCTACGCCTGACTTTGAAATGATCGGAACACCTAGAAAAGGAGAAAAATACCCAATGAAAAAAAAAAGCTTAGTAATACGAGAGTCCATTAGTAACAAAACATGATGATGTCAGTTGGAAAAATTTTCTGAAAGCTGAAAAAAGAAAAAAAAAACTTTTTGTTAATTTTTATCATGTCTTTAGACATAATAAAAATTAACTCTACCCCCCCTTTTCTTTTTTGTTGTGAATGATGTCTCACCCTTTCTAAAACTAGATTTCTAAGAAAAAGAATGAGTCATATCTTTCTTGGAAATTTATTTTAGAAACATGTTGACACCTGATTCAAACCAAAATAGGGGTGGTAAAGTTAATTTTTATCATGTCTAAAGACATGATAAAAATTAACAAAAAGTTTTTTTTTTCAGCTAGTTCAATGTGGACAAGACATTACCCTTTTTTAACCAGAATAATAAACTTTCACTTAACTATTTAAATCGTCAGTCAGTGCTGTGGCCTGGATCCAAGCTTATACTCCATCATAGGAAAAACCTTCTTATTTGGGTCCATATTCTTAAAAGAATTTCTTTTTTTGAACGTCTATTCTCCATTCGATAAACCAAGCAACCAACACCAGAAACACGATCCATCGAAACTGAAATATATAGAAGAGTTTAGGAAAGAAATGAAATCCATGGAATATAGTTTCGGCCGCTTCATGGTACCGTAAACGCTGATCAAGGTTGACGAGCTGTTTAACAGGTTCAGGAGCGATTAATAATTGTCTGTCTTGATTCACTAGAATCACGGAATGAGCCCAATCCACCTCATTTCAAGAATCCACGTTGAATTTTTCTGCCGAGGGGTAATGGGGATAAACATGTTCCGTTACATATCGTAAATGCGCGGCTAAGAGTTGAGCTGTAAAAATAATATTTTTGGGATACGTCAATAACAATTGACTTCTTAGAAATTCTTCCTGATAAGGAATCCAAGCTGATGAACGATCAAGAATCGTTTCCATCATGATATTATTTCATCTACTCTGTTTTTTCTTCTTTACCTATTCCAATGTTTCATGTACCGAAATTTACTCGTCTATTATTCGGGACAATCGATCCCTTTTCATTTCAATCTTCTTCAATGGTATCGACAAGTCCATCAAGAAATCACATAATAAAGGAATCATTAGTGGATAAAACAATGTTTGGTTTTAATCTTCGTTCGACTCTCGCCATAACCATTTTAATATGTCTGGTCACAACACTGGTCCTCATGGCCCTCATCGTATATCGTCTCTCCTACGGCAGTGTGGCTTTCGTTTACGATGCTGCCGATCCGAATAAAGTCACGACCAAAGGAACGACAGCGAGCGATTTCTGGGCCAACAATAAAATGTTGCTCATTGCTCCAACGGTTGTCAATGTGATCAATATTCTAATGGTCGGTTTATTACTTTGCGTGTAACCGAAAAGAGAATAAAGACTAGATTCAAAAATACATCACGACGGATACAAAGGCTATCATGGTGATTATCTTATTAGGAATTGTATTTGTCTCGTTACTCAATTTCGGCTACCTGGCAACAGCTAGTTACAGTGATGCGACACCCAAAACAGGAGCCGAACATTTTAATCAACGCAACTGGATGTTTTACGGAAATATAATGCTACATATTATAGCTCTGATGCTAGGTGGAGGCATTTTTATGAAAAAGTAATGATTTAATTAAAAAAATATGACAAGACCTACCCAAGATGAATCCAAAATCTTTCAGAGAAATACTTTCATAGATAACGATGAGTCACTCGTATTCATAAACACGTTCAAGGTGATGGACGGGCGTAACTTCAATCCAAGAAGAAATATACCAACAACTGCTTTTATTGACATCTTGCCCACTCAAGAAGGAAGAACAAGAATGATCAGAGTCAGCTAGAAAAATTTCCTAAGAGCTGAAAAAAAAAAAAAAAAACTTTTTGTTAATTTTTATCTTGTCTTCTAGACATGATAAAAATTAATTCTACCCTCCTTTTCGTTTTGAATGATGTCAACATGTTTCTAAAAATAGATCTCTAAGAATGAATCATACTTTTCTTGGAAATCTATTTTTAGACACATGTTGACATCATTCAAAACGAAAAGGAGGGTAGAGTTAATTTTTATCATGTCTAAAGACATTTGGCCGGCGATCGGATTTGAACGGTTTCAGGACTCTCGGACTGTAAAGTCGTTTCCCCTTCGGATCAAAGACGAAACCCGGACAAGGTCCACCTTTTCGAGAACGAACTTCCACCTCGTCCGGTTCGACATCTTCTTCGACCTGTCGTCCATTGTCGGAACGATACTGTAATTTAAACCGTCGCCAATTGTCAATAAACGCGTCGAGAGTATCCTCCGATTCTGGAAAATATTGTCGGTAAAGCGTTTCGGCTTGAGTTTGTATTTCGGGTAATAAATTGGCATAGTCCACATATTCAGTGAACAATTTCCGGAAAATAGGATCTTTCTCACTGAAATAAGTGGCCATTTCATCCAACGTCATTTCGTATAACTGTTCGACAAAATTCATGATGGAAGTGCTTTTTCTTCTTATTATTATTGAATTTTCAAAGCGGACATTATATCTTCCATTCTCTCACATTGATAGCGGTATTTTAAATATTTGAAAGATGTGATGGCCATGAGCGCTAGAAAAATGACGAGCGTTAAGACCGTGAAATGAAATTTAAAGTGAGTTTCTTCCTCATGCACAATCAACACGCAAATGGAATAGAGTAATCCGCCCGCTAAAGCAAAGATACCGAACGGTTCTAGCTTCGAAATATTCATGGTGATCCTAAAAGCGACTGGGCAACTCTCAAGTTAGTAAATACTTTATTCCAAAATTCTTCGTGAATAGCGAGCGAATTTTCTAAAGAGGCCTGGAACGTTTCGTACTGAGGCAGGGTTTGAGCAAACGATAAAATACAGTCTTTGGGGTTCTGCATCGGCGTATCAACTAACCATTCGCGTAACCGGTTCCACGTCTCGGGCCAACATTGAATTTCTTGGTTGAACCGATCGGCAATCGAGGGACCGAACGTTTCATTCAAAAACCAAGAAATGCAAGCTACAGTTTGTTTCATAATCGTTTCTGAATTCATGGTTCCTTATTTTTAAATATTTTTTCATTTATTTCAGAAAAAGAAAAAGAAGAGCAAAGAATGAATCATTTAGACGAATTGTTTCAGTACCTTCTCCAACACAAGAAAACGATTGTGTTTGGGAACCTGAGTCGATTGCCCTATGTGATCAACGATTACATTTCCAAACATTTATCCCACCTCACCATTTTTGTCATTTGTCCCTTTTATACGTACCCGTCTTCCCCTCATGTGCGTGTGATTAAACCGGATGAATTGAGCACGAACACGTGCGATCTATTATTCTACATTGAACCTTTTCCGCATGCCGTTTTACACCACGACATTAAAACGGCTCAACGCCTCGTCATTTTAACGAGCCACATGATTTTTATCGATCGATACCATACGTGTTCCTATTTATCCTATTTTCATTTCCCGGGAAGTTTAGAAAGGTATATGGAAAAAACCAAACAGCTGATGGATTTGGAACAGACGTTCCTTTACAAAACGGATCTACCCGAAGTTAAAGAGTCCAAGAAAGCTCTTTCGATCGGTCCTAGTCCTACCCTGGATCGATGGATCAGTCCCGAGAATCCCGATCCGACTCCCTTAGAAAACACGTCATGGATTTTAATCGATCTCACATCCTTCCGGAATACGACGTCACTGTTATTTCATTTTTGGACAGCCTTTGATTACATGCTGAATCATATCGATCGCATTGAAGGCTGGCAACTGTGTTTTAAAACGTCCGCGGAAGCTCGTGCTTATAAGAAACTCGTTCAGAAATGGAACGATTATCTCTGTTGTTGGGAATTCCAGCACGGGAACGTGTTACAATTGAATGAAATTCTCTCCCTCACGCCTTTTTATCGAGCGGGGACGGTCGATCTTCCCATTATTTTAGAAAAGAAACGATTCGGACCTTTGGAATATATTCTTTGCACATCGGTTCAAGATGCGTATCGAGCTTCTATGCGATATAACTTAGATCCTGTCGTCGGATCCGTGTTTCGATTGAAATAAAGTCAGAATGAATGATCCTAACGAGGATGATGTTTCGAAGGAAATTCCACCTCTTGGAACACCCGAAGTTATTTATTATGACGATATTCTACCTTCACAAATTCAAAACCAAGTCGACCTTCCCGACGATTTCGAACTTCAATTTCCTCTTCACACGTATGCCAAATCCGATGTAACCACTAGCCCTTACATTATTCGACCGTCCGTTTCTCCTTCTTCTCGAAGTTCGAGTCCAAGTCCAAGAAGAAGTCCAAGAAAACGCAGTCCGAGTCCAAGAAGGAGCAGGAGTCCGAGTCCAAGAAGGAGCAGAAGTCCAAGTCTAAGCAGGAGCAGGAGTCCAAGTCCAAGAAGAAGAAAAAGTCGGAGAAATCGTAGTCGTAGTTTAGAAATACGTCATCCTAGAAGAAGAAGTCCTGTAAGAAGAAGTCGTTCGGCTTCCTTTTCATCGTCTGCATCTTCTTCTTCCTCTCCTTCCAATATGAATCGTAGAGGAACACAAAGACCCATTCGTAGAAGACCTATGAGAAGACCTCGAGGATACGTTCTTGGATCTCGAACCGTTCGTGTGGGTCCTAATCGATTGCTTCATAAATATGGTAACCATTCCATTACGTTTGTGACCGAAGGTGGGGCCCACATACGAAATAAGAAAATTCCCAATAAAGCTTGTCGATATCTATTAAGTCATTGCTCACGACGGCATCCAACAGCTCGAGATCGATTGCCACGACAAGCTCGTATTGTTTTGAGAAAGAAAAGAGCTTAAACACAACGAGTTGAAAAAGAAACAATATCCAAGCAATTCACAAAAGCCAAAAAACAATTCAACAAAATAATAAAGTTCACTTACCAAAATGTGTATATAATAGACTTGTATATATAATAAAATAACTTGTGTATATAATAAAATGTGTATATATAGACCTGAAGCTCTTTCGAGGCTGGTATCCAAAGCACAGACTGATCTGAAACCGAAACTCGAGTAATTTAAATAGTTAAGTGAAAGTCCTTTTTCTGGTTTTATCGATCGAACCAACTGGGGAAAATTCCCAGAGCTATAAAAAAAAAAAAAAAAAAAAAAAAAAAAATTTGTTAATTTTAATCATGTCTTCAGACATGGTTAAAATTAACTATCCCCCCTTTTGTTCAAATGATGTTAATCTGTTGTCTCGATATGTTTCTAAAAATAGAACATGACTCATTTCTTGGAAATTTATTTTTAGAAATATGTTCGAAAGGATGAGACATCATTCCCAGACAAAAAGAAGAGAGTGTTAATTTTTATCATGTCTATAAAACATGATAAAAATTAACAAAAAGTTTTTTTTAAAAGCGAAATTTTTTCCTACTACCCAACTTTTGCTTCTCCTTTCTACCTCCGTCCCTTTCGTTTCACAGTATATAAACAGCTGGAGCTGAGACGATTTTCTCATTCGATACTGAGGACAAGATGGAGCAGGAAAACACTGTAACCCTGGAGCGTTTGACATTACCCTTGAAGGATCGTCTCAAGTACGTGTTGGATGAAGTCGTGCTGGAAGAATTTAGTCAATCTAATTTGTTTACGACTAAAACCACCGTTCAGTTGAGAGTTTTAATAAGAATAGCTAATATGATGATGTTTCCGTGGACCTTGATTCAAGATTTGAAACCTCTTGTACCCGTCCATCGATATTGTTTAGATACCATTATGGATGGATGTGCAACAGCAGTTGGTACAAAATAAAACCACCTCCACGCCAGATGAATGGAATATGATCGAGAAAGTTTTATCTAAAGACTATTCTAGATCGACCGATCTAATAAGACTTTCCAACATCTTATTCAAACGACAAGAAATACCTAAGATAGAAGTGTATAAATTATTTGCCGTAGACGGATTGCTGGGCGAGGATCTGCAAAAGTATGTTTTTAATCTACAGTACGGAGGAGATGAAAAAACACCTTTAAACGAACAAGAAGCTCTAGATTTTAAAGCAGTTAATGCTCGAATCGTCCGTTGTTTATATCACGAAGTTTCCAAACGATCGGAATCTCTTCTCTACGTGGATGTGATTCGACGTACTATAGAAGAAATAATAAACACTACACCTTCTACCAGTGATGAAGTAAGCGAATGGGGTGCATTGTATTTAAAGTATCTTGGAGAGGATCTATTTTCAAATATATTTTACGAAATTAAAGTCTGGAAGACGAAAGAATTGGAACAATACCAGGCGAAAAAGAATCAACAAGAAAAAAAGAGATTCTCAAAAGAGAAAGAATGTGAGAGAGGATCCTAGAATCAAGAAGAAAAACAAAAATAATATGTCGGACCCTACTTTAGCTTCGAGTGATTATTTCGACCCTTCGATTGTCGATTTGCAACCTGTTCATTATCCTTCTCCCAAGAGTCCACCTCCATCGGAAAAGGGGGAAGAAGATCCTATTTCTCCCTAGAATCCACCTCCATCGGAAAGGGGAGAAGATCCTGTAGAAGCTTTCTTCGAAAGACTAGAGTGTGAAGACGAAAATGTAGAAACTACAAGTAGTGAACAAGGCAAAATGAACCCCTAGAGACTCGGAACATTTTTTCCATGGCTCTTTAATGGAATATAAAGAGTGGACAGTCCAATAATACATTGAAGGTATGTGGGAGACTATATATATATATTTTTTGGAATAGATTTAAATACTTTAGATGCACAAATATTAGACGAAATGAACTTGTTTTTGTCCTTTACAAGAAGAACTACTAACCATGATAAAATGTTTTTTGAATAGCATCCTTTACAAAATATTTTTTCATCAGGTTCCATTCTCAACTGTAAAAACTGATTTTGACAAGATTTTATAGATAAGATAGTTCATTAAAAAAAATTTTTGGGAACTGGTTTTTATCGCTATTCCATACGCAACTGTAAAAACTAAAATTTATAGGATTTTATAGTTGAGACAATTTATTTTTTAATTAAAAAAATTTTTTTTGGAACTGGTTTTTGTATATGTTCCATACGCAACTGTAAATACTGAATTGAATCTCATTTTATACTTGTTACTATATAAAAAAAGAATCCTTTTATTTTTGTTGTTAAAAAAGCAACAACATCGAACTTTTTTCGATATATAGGAACAAAGCCCTCCTTCAAGATGAAATGGGATTCGTTTCAAAATAGAAATGAATATACTGTCACTTCTTACGATCTCGATCACGCTATTCGGTATGCTCAAGAAGCGACTCAACTCTATATTTACGAACAAGCTCTTCAAAGTCGCTACGCTTTTATTTTTAAACATACCACCTTCCAAATAAGAAAAGCCGACTCCAAACGGGATTACTACATACCTAAAACCCTCGATCCGGAACAATGTCACGTTGTCGAAAAATTTGTTTTTACGCAAACGGGATGTGACATGATTGCCTGCTTCCCTTTTCAAGAAAATTTAGAATCGTGTTTCCCGGAAGATGAATCGCGAGGGATTCGACTCGGAACGGGTTTCAGTTTAGCTTGCCAACCCGCCTGCGATCGTTTATATTCCAACACGCAGCAGAGTATGGACACGGAATATCGAAATGGAAAATGTGTAGCCGTAAATCTTGCCAAGATATTATTAGCTCTCTTGCCCGAACAAGTTTTCTTTCAATCGAATCATCCTTCTCCTCCTCGTCATCATGCCGGCCTCAATCTCGTCGAGGGTCATTTACGACTCAACCAGCCTTATTGTGAAGCGTACGGTCTTGTTTTCAACGGGTCTGATTGTGTGACGACGACGGGGCAAGATATTGGCGAATTTTTCTTGGGAAGCAGTATCTATCGATCTATTTCCACTCTGCAAAAAAATCATACGTTACCACCGTATCCTCCTCATCTTCCCGACTTTGTACAAAACTGGCCCAAGAAACATGTGAAACGGTCCTTGGTTCATGAATTGGCGATTGATGTAGGGATCGATATCGGATTAGAAGCCGCGCAAAAAATCCTTGAAAAACGGATGCCTAAACTCTTAACCAAATTGAGTATGCAGTCTCTTCCCATTCAATCGGCCATCCTTCAAGCCGTCGTTCGGATCCAATTAAGTACGCTCGCAACACTTTCCAGAATCGCCGCGACAGGATTCTCGGTTACTTCCAATGTGCTGACGGGTATAAGTATTTTGTCCACCGTACTCGATATATTGGATCCGTTTCATTTCAATAAAGTGCTGACCGCTCGAACTCTTTACGATATCGACTGGCGATTAGACGTTCAGTTTTATCAATCGGAAACGGACCATGTTCTAGAAATCACACCCGATCTTCTATGGGACGTGTTAGAAGAAGATGCGAGCGATCGATACCTCTTCTTTGCCGAGAAAGAACAAGAATATTTAGATGCTATCCATAAAGTGCCCATGACCGATCGACCCCAAACGCGAATGTCATTTCTCCAAAAATCACGAACAGACGAAAGAGCCCCGAAAAATTGGATTTATCTCACGATCATTGTTTTTTTGTTAACAGGATTCACCTTCCTATTTCAACCCTACATGCATTACTTATGCGTGACCATCTTTTTCCTATTTGTGTTTTATTTTTATCGTCATTCGTCATTCTAAATGAAAGCTGAAGATTTTTGGAGGAAAAAAAACGAATGACTTGGAAGGGGACTAACTAACCAGTGAATAAACTAAAAATCAGTTAGTACTTACAAATTACAAGAAGATGTTTCTTCTTTCACAGCACAGAGTGATCTGAAGTGAAACTTGGAGTTTAAATAGATAAGCAAGAGTCTCTTCCAGAAACAATTTTGACATGTCTGGTTTTGTGGATCAAGTCGGCTGGGAAAAATTTCTAGATGAAAAAAAAAAAAACTTTTGGTTAGTTTTCATCATGTCTTTAGACATGATAAAAATTAACTACCTCCCACTTTTGTCTGGGAATGTTGTTTCACACTTTCTAAAAATAGACCATCACTCATCCTTTCTAAAGAATAGAATTCCAAGAATGGGTTCTGGTCTATTTTTAGAAACGGTGAGACAACATTCCCAGACAAAAGGAGGGTAGAGTTAATTTTTATCGTGTCTAGAAGACATGATAAAAATTTTGAAAAAAAATTTTTTTTTTTCTTTTCTTTTTTTTTTTTTTTTTCAGCTGTGAAAAATTTTTTTCCAGCCGACTCGAGGGACAAGATACCATTTTTTAAGAATGGACTCTCGTTTATCTATTTAAGCTTTCCAAGTTTCGTTTCAGATGAGTTCGTGCTGCGGATACTGTTCTCCTGAAGATCTTTCAATAATACCACTTTCTCGGATAAAATTCATCACCATTCGCTTTTTTAGCATAACTTAGATAGACATAGAGAAATTCCTCGTTTTTATGATCTTTCGGATAATACTCATTTCCATTTTCGTCTCGTGCATATCGGATGTAATTCGTCTCTGGCTTTTCCCGAATTCTATCCTGTATATAATATTCTTTTCCAATGCTGGATTTAGGATAAAGCTCTCCTCCCCTCGCATTGACAGCATACGTTTTCACATTTACATCCAATGAATTTAACGGGTATTCTCCTCCATTGTTTAATTTAGGATAAAACTCGTCTCCGGAATTGGATTTGGCGTACCGACGAGGAAGCGCTATATATTCATGACCCCGATATTCCACAGCGTAATATTCATTTCCATGCTCGTCTTTGGCAAAAATAGGTCGATTGTCATTATCGAAATAATACATCTCCTGTTTAGGTTTTTTAGGATCTTTTGGATATCGTTCTTTTCCAAATTCATCTATGGTGTAAACCGAAACCATGTTTTTTTCCTTTACCGATCTTGATATTTACATGAGTCACCTCCCTAAAAAACGATTATCCAGTTATCTTTTGATACATCTTTCGAATCCAGTCTTCAATCGATTGGCCCGTCGTTTTGAGATGTTCGGAATTATGAACGGTCAAATAAGCCATGTAAGCGGCTAGACCAAACGTGAGGACTAATAAAAATAAAAAGATGAGCCGGTTCGTTAAGAGGGTGACTGCGACTAGGATGATGCTGATATAAACCGTAGAGTAAAACAATATGCCTTGACCTAAATAACGATCCATTTTTTTCCTACTTTATTCCATTTGAATCAACGAGTCGGCCGAGACCGGATAGTCATCGGTCGTGACCGGCTTTTCGGTCATTTCGCTTGTGTACAACAACGTCATGTCAGGATCGGGGAGGGCTTTTAATTCTCGGTCTTCCCAGTAAGCTGAACGAGGATGCGTGACGAGAATTCTAAAAAACAATTTCATGTCGCACTCGGTCCAAATTTCATAGACTGAGGTGAGGAGGGGGATACCTTCGGGATGCTGCGTCGCATCAAAAACAGCTTCTCGTCCATCTATTTTATATCGCGCTCCATGTTCCGGTACAATACGACTCAGCTCTTGAACTTCAAGTCGAAGGGTTAATCCAGCCGGTAAAATCCCTTCATAGGCTTCTTCTTTGGGTACGCATACGTGATACCCGTACGGAGTGGCTCGAATTCCTTCTGTGGAGGAAGAAGGACAAACGACAAAAGGTTGACGCCAATTACAAGTGGCGTATAATACGGAATCGGGAATAAATCGTCCCGATCGTATGCGATGGCCTTCACGACACGTTTCGGGAACGCTATAAGTCGAAGCCTGTTTCACGAATCGCGGCGACCAAAATTTCAAAACTTGCCGTCGAACGCGTTTCTTTCGAATTTTTCCCTTTTCGAAAAGACACATGTGAGGAGAAGTGGGTAAATAAATAGCCGTTTTCAATTGTTTGAGGAATGGGTACGGCGTGCAGTCGGGATGAGAACAAATATTATAGCCGGGAATATAAACTTCTTCGTTGGCTTCGTCACAAGAGGCACGAGGTTCATGATCAAGAGTCGTCCAGGGCCGAATCCAATTCGCAACGATCGATAAATGATCGAATTTAAACACATCGAGAAGCCGATACTGAAACGCGCCGGGGATGCGCGGTCGACATTCATTTCCGTCAAAAAATGTTTGAGGAGGACACGTTTGAATTTCCCTCCGAGCGCAATCAAAATATCGATCGCTCGTATCGCCTATCGCGAGTTTCGACGACGACGACTTATCCTCACAAGCCCATTCAACCGTATATTGATCCGACACTCGATAGCCTTGTTCTAGAACCGTACGTTTTCGGGTTGGATCACACGTGTAAGCTACAGCTCGATCCAAGGATGTTGAAAATTGATAGGACGGGAGATGTTTCGTATACTCGTGAGCGGGAACGACAGTTTCTTTCGAGCTCGGTTGAACATTTTCACAGAAAAGAGGCGGTTGGCATGTTTGGGACGTTTCGTCGTACACAATCGGTAAATGGAATAAGGCATCGCCGGTCCATGTGTCCCAGGAAAGAGGACAGGACACGGTGTCGTGAACCATTCCGTTTTCACAAATCGCGTAACCCGGAGAGTACAGAAAAGATCCTTTTTGGACGATGGGGAGAGGTCGTTGCGTATTATCCGGAAATCCGTCGCAGAGATCAGACACGCATCGCCGATAATGTGTCGAATATTTTTCTCCGGGCGGACATCGAATCATTTTCGGTCGATGGCCACGGCACTCGATATACGTCACCTCGTCAATCGGAAAATGTTGACCGTCTTCACAGTAAGATACGATATGTTTTCGCGAAGTGCAAGCGTCGTAGTAGAAAAATGTCTTGGGCGGACAGGCGATTCGAATCGGTTGTTCGTTCTGGCATTCGTAATATAAACGCCGATTGGTTGGATCGGGTAAAACCGATCCGTCATGCTGATCGATGCAGAGATTGACGGGAATGCAGGTAGAAGGAGAATGTTCTTCTTGACACATGAGCACGTCTAGAACACGACCGTGCCGACATCGATAATAATAATACATCATGGACTTTTCGCTGGGTACAAAACTCTGCGATCGTAATAAAAACAGGTAGAGGTTTTTCCCCGTTGCGGGGAGCTGAGTATCATCGGGCTGTCCAAAACACTCATCCTTTTCCCAAATCCGTCCTTCAGCGAAATAATATTCGAGTCGGAGAGGAAACGTCCATGTTTTTCCCGTGGAGGTGTAAAACGAAACCTCGTTGTCGTTTGAGGTCTCGATCTGATATTGGAAACGCGTCGTTGTCGTCGGAGGAGAAGAAGGAACTTTCGGGGACGGGACCGAAAAATTATAGAAATACAAGTAGCAGTAGTATAAACCCAAAACGAATAAAAGTATGGCGAGCATCCAGCCTTTATTCATGAACGAGATGTGCCAATTATGGAAAGAGCAAGGAATTCCGAAAAAGAACGCAGCAGCGTGTTGTTCCCAACCGAATTATCGACATTTTTTAAAACAAGATCGCGCGTTGGATGAAATGCCGGCTCTGTATCGCGAATGTTTATCCTGTCAACGAAAAAGAAAGATCTTGGCGCGATAAAAAAGTCAGAATGGATTCGTATCGTCTAACCCGACGTTATTTTCGTCAATTGCAACAGCTTCACTTCCTCTCGCAAATGCGGCAACGCGATTGGTATCATCATATCGTCATCCAATACGTGATGGATCCCCAAAAAGGACGCCATTTCACACTCTTTCATCCGGCTATGGATACCCATACAGAAGAGTCGCTGGTCTTCTTTGGAAAACGTCGCTTGTTTCTTACGTTTATGTTGAAACGGATCGTTCACCAAGGTTTGAATGCCGAACAACGGTTACAACCGAACGTGTTATTGCCTCTCAAATCGCTCGACGATTCTATGAAACACAACGCAAGGCTATTCAAAATATTTGGGAGGTCGATGCTCATTGGTATACTACGGAGAATAAAAACGATATTGCCGTGAAGAATACGGCTCCTTTCATCAAAACCGAACCTCAAGCTCGGTAATTTAAAATATCCATCGTATGGGTGAGATGATTCGGATACGACACAATTTCAATCGTATGAGGCCATTTGAGCATGTATTTATAATGTAAAAGATCGTGCCGCCTCAGCGTATCGAGCCGGATAGCTGAAATATAGGTTTTTTCTTCGTTGGTTTTCTCGTACAAATAACAAATATCTTGATCGACGAACACGTAAACGTCTTGAGGAAACAGTTGCAGAAGCGACTTGGAAAAGTGTCGAATCACAGTATAATGAGAACTCGTAGGGATCGGAACCGGTTCTAATTTATAAAGGAGGAAAGAAAGAAAAATGATACACCCGAGCGCGATCATTCTATGCATTGTATTTCTAGTGACTCTCTTGAATCTTTTTTATAAACCCGATCTCCGGATGCCTTCTATTCCTCCCTCATCATTAGCCTTACCAGAAATTTCAACCGAGACGTATTGCCCCTTCCAAATCTTTCAGTGTCCCGATAGCCATGGCGATTGTTCTCAGCTCTGTGAAACAAATCCCACGTTTTACGAAAAACTCACTCTTTCTGATAAAACATGGAATCATCTCGAACCGGGTACTTATTGTATTCCCCAAGGAATCCGGACCGCTTGTCTTTCTTCCTCGGAAATTCCCATTTTTTCGGCCTCGGGATGGGTCTGTGCTCCTCGTTCCTCTTTCACCCATCCCTGTCAGCATCCAGAAGCCCGTGATCCTTCTCTCAATGTTTTAATAGATTGTCGAACCCAACAACCCGCTCAAGAAGTAGCCGATTATTACGAAACGTTAGAAGATGGATCGTTCCGATACCAGTGTCAATGCCATTCTTTAGATCGACGAGGTAATCGAATGATTCAAACGTCTCCGTGGGTCTGTTATGTCGATTACTGCGTTCGAGATTTGTGGAACGTGCCCGGACTAGGATGGGACGCCGAACGACACGTCTGTGAATGTGGACCCTACGTACATCGAGTCCTGGGCGATCTATCTTCCCCATGTGTTTTGGAATATACACACATAGCCGAAAAGCATAGGTTAACGGGAAAACGAGAATGTATGTCCGACCAATCTGTTGAATGCCGACCGATTTATTGTCCAGAGAATCAGTCGGTGTTACGGTTCACAAAACGGGTCTTGCGAGGCAACACAGCGTACGATTATGTCATTGTACATGGAACAAGTGTTCCTAAAATTTCGAGAGGTCAAGAATGACATCTCATTTCAAACGAATCGAGAAAAACTTTCAAACGGACCAAGAATTGAGTCGGTTTGAAAAGGAAGACGAAAGCCCCAAAGAGGAAGGATGGTCGAAGAGACAAACGTTCGCCATTCATTTACTACTGGTAACGGCGGGTCCTACGATTCTTTTCGCTTTACTGGGCAACGTATTGAAGATTCATTATTATGTCGTCTGTGTAATTCTATTATTTTACTTTGGAGCTCTGGCCTACTTGATACGATACCGATTTCAGTGGCTATTGCAAGCTTTTAAAGAAAGCCAGAAATATATTCGTTGAATATGGGACTTGAAGAGTGGATTATATAAGAAAAACTTTGAAAAAATGAAGACGGAGAAGAGGAATAAAAAAGGAAGAAGCAATAATTTAACCATGGCGATGGATCCTGTACTTATTCATCTATCTCCCAAAAATTCTGAAGGTAAACAGTTAGATTTGGAAATATGGATAAACCCAGATGATACGGATGACAAGATTATAGAAATACATCGTCATAATCGCAAAGACAAAACGAAAGAATTTGAACCCTGTTGTCAAAATCCTTTTTTAACTCCCGCTATCCTCCAACGTAGAGAAAATGAAAAGAATAAGACGATAGATAAAACATTAGAATTGACCAAAGAAGCCATCCACATGTTGAAAGAAGTCTTTTCGGGAAATGGAGAATTCAGTACAATGGAATTTGATGCATCGTCCACTGAGGTAAGAGCTGATTTTAGACAGCCGACCAAAGAACCTGAAGTTGAGAAAACAAGTTGTCAAGGTCGTAAACATAAGAAAAGAGTTAATAAAAAGAAATAATACATTTAAAAAGATCTTCCCATCCTTCTATGAATTTCTTGAACAATGAACTGTTTTCACGAGACTCAATCCACATCTTTGCTGGATCTAAAGAGAATCTTGAGAGAGACTTGGCTTAAACTGTTTCCAGGAGAGTTGAAGTGCAGGCCTTTTTCAACAGCACAGAGGGATCTGAAGCAAAACTTGAAATGCGGAAATATATAGAACAGAAATTCCATTCTTAAAAAAAAACTGGGATGTCTTGTCAATCGAATCGGGTGGAAAAAATTCTCGGCTGAAAAAAAAAAAAAAAAAAAAAACTTTTTGTTAATTTTTATCATGTCTTTAGACATGATAAAAATTAACTCTACCCTCCTTTTTTGTTTTGAATGATGTCTCACCTTTCCTAAAAATAGATTTCTAAGAATGAATCATACTTTTCTTGGAAGTCTATTGTTTACAAACATGTCTAGACAACATGTTGACATCATTCAAAACGAAAAGGAGGGTAGAGTTAATTTTTATCATGTCTAAAAGACATGATAAAAATTAACAAAAAGATTTTTTTTTCTTTTAAAAGGTTAAATAATTTTTTCTTCCAGCTCTCAAAAATACTTTTCAACGATGTCTCGATACCTCTACCTACTTTTATTTTTGCCCTCCCACTCTCTTACTATATAAATGGTTGAAAACGAAATAGGGGTTCATTCTGTTTCGTAAAAAGATAGCGAACACATGGCAACGGATAATTTAGTCATTTCATGTGAAGAAGATCCCTTTGAGGATATTCCAGATACGGAACCCACTTTTTATGGACCATTTTCACCCGTTTTTAGAGTACCGAAAAAGTCTTCTCCTTCTCCAACTCATTCTTTGGAAATACTGTCTTCTCCTCCCTCGTCAACCACTCATCAGCGTTCTAGAAAGAAGAAGTCCTCACAGACCAAGCTCCACCAAAAAATTGTTGGCGTGTTGGCTGTCACCTCTGATGGATATACTCTTACGAACTGCGTCCGGTTTATAGCCAGAGACCTGAAAACACATACGAAGTAATTTATTCGGCAATTGAATGTGGATCTGGAACGACTTCATATTGAAAAACTCTACGTGGCGAATGAACCCACTCGAGGAAAAATTCATCAAAAGGTACATCTCAAGTTTTTATGGACTGTTATTTACAAACCTCAACATCGTCAGCCACAGCAATATCCATCTTGTCGATCGAAATCTTGTCATCGATTTATGGCCATGCTAGCGCTCCAACAATTAGTGAAATTTGCTGTTCATAAATGTATTCATTGAGTGGATAGGTAATCAAGGAATTTTTCTCTCTTTTTCCTTTTTTCAGATGATCCAGAGAAACAAATACTCTACTTCATATGGTTTAGTGGTAAAGACCTCATCAGGACAGGTGGTGATGATTCATCGAAAAATGCCATACTGTTTTCAAAATTATTTAATTCAGCTTTTAAAAAATAAATGTATCGAACCACCCTTCGATTTGGAAAAAATATCGGTGCTTCAAGATGAATTTGAAAACCATATTTATCCAACTCTCCATCCCAATTTACAAGACGATTATGATCGGTACAAGCTAAATTAGCTTATGAAGATGAATGGGATTTCCCGCATGGACAAATGGATAAAAGACGCTTCAAGAAAGACGACGACCCTCGTTTCAAATGGTTCAGAGTCGCGTATCAGGAATTTGAAGAAGAGTCCGGCTACCGATTCGCCTACCAACCCTCGGACGTGGCTCAGTATCCCTTAATCAAACTAGAATTTACGGGATTAGATCAATGCATTTATACACAATATTATTTTATAGTCGAACATCCTAAACATTTACGCCGTAATACCTACTTTGATAATTATTCTCCTTTCCAATCTCAAGCTGCTTATAGAATGGCTCTCGAACGCAATATCGGGAGTATTGATGATCGGATGGTCTATCGGGGTTATTTAATTAAAATCGAAGAGGCTCTAAAGTATCTAACACGTCAACAGGAAATGAAAAAGGACGGGAAGGATCAAGTGTTGCTATATATTTTAGACGGAGATAAATGGAATCCACCCGATTCTATTTGTTATTTAGAAAAGTAAAAAAAATGGAATAAGATCCCTTAGCCACCCCGCATTTCCCATTTCAAGAACCCATCCTATCTATTTTTTTAAATGTCTAGGGATGTCATCCGACGCATTCTCTCCACCAAAAAAAACTAGTTTCTCCCACCTACCCCAAAAAGAAGAAGAAGAAGAAAAGGAAATTTTCCATGAGTCTTTTCGAGAACCCTCCCCCCTCTCTCTTCCTATATATAAAAGAAGCCGAGAGAAAAGTTGTCTTTTCTTTTTTTCCATCTCGTCCTCAGGAGAGAGAGAGAGAAAACCAAATGCCATGGAGCGGTTACGGCGAGAGTCTTTTTCCCTCGCGATTCGTTTCCGGTTCGCCAAGACGATCCCCCTCACGTTTTACTTGGGGTCGGGCACGCTCTATTTTCGAGGATCGGAACTCGTGACTTGCCTTTCCCAGCAAGGGACTTGGATGAGTCCGAAAGGTCAACGGACCCTTCAGCAATCGATCTCTCGAGCCCCTTTTCGCCCTTACCGATCCTTAACGACGGATCTCTGGATCGATACGTCGGACCGCCCCAGCCGGATTCTCCGCCATACCCCTTTTATCACCTTCGATTCCCTGGAAAGACTGCTCAACGATTTGGGTCCAGACGCTCTCCTCTTTTCGACCTGGCTTCAGAGTGTGATGAGAGAACCTCTTCAAATCCAAGAAGATCCTCAGACCGGGGAAACTTATTTTAGTCCCGTGGAGGACAAGGTGATGGACTTTCAATTTCAAAATTTATCGGAACTGTTTCAATGTGCTTTATGTTTTTATTCTTCTTAAAGTGGGGGGTGAAGAAAAACTAAAAATCGTAGAATAATCATAAAAAATAATTTTGTTTTCTTTAAAAAAAAATATTGAGATAGACCTATCTTGGGGAGGAGGTGGAAAATTCAAAACTATTATCTAAAACAGATGGGACGGTCAGTCCATTTCGATCCACGGAGGAGGATATGTGTGAGATTCTCTGATCCATAGAGGGTTTTAGAAAAAAACTGCGAAAGTTTCCCCTACCTCCAATTAAATGGGTATCCAGGTTAAATGTACAGTACAGACTGATGGGAAGCCGAAACTCGAGTTCCTTAAATAGAAAAAAATGAGAGCTCCTTCTAGAAACAATTTTAGATGTCTTGTTTGGATGACTGAGTCGACTGGGAAAAATTTCTCAGCGCTCTGGAAAAAAATTTTCAGTTATGAAAAAAAAATTAACTCTCTCTCCTTTTTGTCTGGGAATGATGTCTCACCGTTTCGAAAAATAGAACATACCCCATTCTTGAAATTCTATTATTTTAGAAAGGATGATGAGTGATGGTCTATTTTTCGAAACGGTGAGACATCATTCCCAGACAAAAAGAAGAGAGAGTTAAGACATGATAAAAATTAACCAAAAGTTTTTTTTTTTTTTTTTTTTCAATTCAGAAATTTTTCTCTGAGCTTTGCCAATTTTTTCCCAGCCATTTCCATCCATAAAACAACACCTCTCAAAATCTTTTCTCACTTATCTATTTAAACCACTCGAATTTTGCTTCCAATGAGTCCACGCATCTTGGCCTTCTTCCACTCTGCTCTGAGAAAGATAAGGTAGATTGTTTTGGGTGGACCGTCCTTTTGACGCTTCCGATTTATATAGAGAGCTATATATAGATAGGGTCCCTCCTAACTCCCTCTATTATGACTATTAGTCTTTTTTTTTCCAAGAAATATACAAAGAATGATCCACTGTTTTTTTCCGTTAATGAAAAAAAAATGCTTCCACCTACCGACTTCTTTTTAGTACCTCTTTAGGTGTCTCCTCCTTCTGGATCTTTTCCTTCTTCTCTCTTCCTCGCGAGCAGGGAATTGGAAATGCTGTTCAGGATGCAACGCTCGTAAAGGCTCCATTTTCTTCCTGGAAAGGGCGTCTACGGCAAACACCGTCTTGTCATGAAATTGGAGTTGGTAGTAAAGAGGTCCGTGAATAATGTACACGGAGCGAGCTCGCAGTTGATAGGGAATCATACGATACCCGTCGGCTTCTGATTCCATTTCTCATCCATAAAGACGGATGGAAGCTTCTCCGGTCTGAAGAATATGAACCCACTCGGGTGAAACGTAAAACAGTTTTAAAAAGGTTCCAGCATCGACGGCGATCACATTTTCCCATCGCAGATAAGCGTGTAAGCGAAAGGTTCCTGCCTCCATCATCGATTGGAAAGCAAAGTGCTTGAAAGCTTCGATGGACGAAAAATAATGCAGGGTTTTTCCATCGTAACAGGATAAATAGCAAATGGTTTCTTGGACGATTTGTTCCATACGCTCCGGGTCCCGAAACCATTCTTCGAAACGGGAGAGAGGTTCCCATTGATGAGCTCGTTCGAGATGACAGACGGGCGTGATTTCCACCAGGGTAGGTAGAACTGCAACGGCATCGGTCAACATTTTGGTTTTGCTCGGTTGGGAAGGAAGAACGAGAATGAACCGTGTAGGCAGAAAAACTCGGAACTATATAAATACTAGTTGAAAAAAGGCGGGGGGAAGGGAAGGGAAGTTCTTCCTTCCTCCCAAAGAAAGAAAAGTGGGTGGAAAGAAAAATCATTTCGCTCTCAGAAAAAAAAAAGAATTTTTTCTGGTCAACATGTTGTCTAGACATGTATCTAAAAATAGATTTCCAACAAAGGTTCATTCTTTTCTTAGAAATCTATTTTTAGAAAAAAACTGACATATCCTTCAAAACAAATTTATTTTTTTCCTCCCTCCAGCGAACTGGATGGGCAAGCGTTTCGGGTCAGATCAGTCCGTGTTGACATTATTTTTTTAAATACAATGGAATTAGTATAGGAATGTACTAGAAACCTACCCAAGGTTGAAAAAAAATATCAAAATAAATACTCACTTCTTGACGATTTCTTTTTCCAAAAACCTGTCGAAGAATTCTTGATGGGTTATCCACTCTCTAGACCTGTATGAAGGGAATCCACTCTAAGGTGAGCGCGCATTTACCTGACGCGAAACTCGGAATATCTCCATAAATAACAAAACGTCCATTCTTAAAAACTCATCGTCTAGTCCATTGAGTTGGTTAGGGGTTAAAATTCTCAGAGCTCTGGAAAAAATTTCTGAGTAATGAAAAAAAAAACACTTTTTGTTAATTTTTATCATGTCTTATAGACATGATAAAAATTAACTGTCCCCTCTTTTTGTCAAGGAAGGATGTCTCACCGTTTCGAAAAAGAAACCATAACTCATCCTTCTCATGGCAATTAGTCCAAGAATGAGTCACGGTTTGTTTTTCGAAACGGTGAGACATCCTTCGAAGACAAAAAGAAGAGAGAGTTAATTTTTATCATGTCTGTAAGACATGATAAAAATTTAACAAAAGTTTTTTTTTTTTTTTTTTTTTTTTTTTTTTGCATCACTCGGAAATTTTTTCCATAGCTCTGAGAATTTTTTCCCAGCCGACTCGATGATCCAAACAAGACAGATCCAAATTGTTTCTAGAAGGAACTCTTCCTTCTCTATTTAAACCACTCGTGTTTCCAACTTCAGTTCAGTCTGTGCTGTGAATTCGACCTGGATACACACTTCTCCCTCCTGGAAAGAATTTCTGTGAAGGTATGCGAACATTTTTCTCAGCTCTTAGAAAATTTTACCAGGTGACTCGATCGACGAGAGACATCGAACATTCTGTTATCTGCGGAAGCCGTTTCATTTTCGTGCAGTCCATGCTGTGGACTCACCTGAATATCCATTGCCCCCCTTCTGGAAAGGGTCGTAGCTTTTTTAGATCCTCGTCGCTCTTTTTACGTTTCGTTGGATATCTAGGACGAACGTTTTTACCTTATTCCTTTCAAACTCTAATATTGAGGTTGGAGAGCCATCATGGAAAATCAGCCATGATCCTGACGGATCTAAACCGACTCCTTGAAAGCAGAGCTATGTCATGTTTTTTGATGACAGATTTCCAAGCTCCGAGTGATGAGAAATTTGGAAATTTTGCAGTGTTAACGGAAAGGAGGAGACAGAAACCTGGAGAATGGAAATGAAGCTGAGAAAAATGCTAAGTGCTCAGAAAAAAAAGGCTCTTTCCAGGAGGGAGGATAAGCGCGTATCTAGGTTGAGTGCACAGCACACACGGATCTGAAGTTGGAAACGCGAGGGGTTTAAATAGAGAAGCGAGAGTTCCTTCTAGAAACAATTTTGGATGTCTTGTTGTTTGGATCATCGAGTCGACTGGGGAAAAAATTCTCAGAGCTCTGGAAAAAATTTTCTGAGTGATAGGAAAAAAAAAACCTTTTTGTTAATTTTTATCATGTCTTTTTTATCATGTCTTCTAGACATGATAAAAATTAACAAAAAGGTTTCATGTCTGAAGACATGATAAAAATTAACCAAAAGTTTTTTTTTTCAATTTAATCTAGAGAATTTTTTCTAGCTGACTCGATCGACAAGACATGACCATTGTTTTTTTTTTAATAATGGATTTTCACCTATCCCTTTCAACCCTCCTAATTTGGCTTTGGATCCGTGTCCGTGCTTCCACATTCAGAGCTCTTTTCTTCAACATTTCGATGCAGGGGAAGAATGAATTCTTTCACGACGTTTAGATATTCTTTCAGAATGCTAGAAAACTCATTCAAAGAAGAAGCATCTAAGGGTGGAGTTGCCGGTTGAGGAAAATTCACGAGTCTTGGAACCGGATTATGCGAATCCGTCTGTATGCCAAACTGTAAAGGAGAACCAGCCGCTTTAGGAGAGCATATAATAGTAAGATCCATCTTTTTCCAATTTTCGATTTGAATATACTTGTTTCTTCTTACTCGGAACATTTTCCTTTTTCTTCCTCCTCATCCAGGAACTGAATTCCAGGTGGAACGGAAGCATTTGTAATAAACTGTTGTTTCTTGGTTCCACACGCCTGACATTTTCCCGTGACCATCGGCCGTCGATTTTTCGACATGCGATAGTGGACATCGACCGTATCGGTCTTGGCTCGGCATTTCACACACCAAATGGAATACGAAACAGGTTCCGCGTCAGAATGCTTCATTGCAGTAATACACTCTTTATTATTTTCTTCTCTTTCAAGAGAGAGAGAGAGAGAGATCTTAACCAGAAGTGTAGATATAAAATTTAGGATACATTTCGGATCCGTCGGCTCTTTTCGCATACCCCACTTCTTCACAGAGGTATTCCGTTTGCCGATCCGCTCTTCGAGGATAAAACTCGTTTCCCCAAGCATCGCGAGCATAACGAACTCGATCGCCGGCCGTTAAACAATATTCGACTCCATCCGCCTTTTTAGGATACATTTCATGCCCCGATTCGTCTTTGGCATAAGGGAATAAAACAGACGTATAAAGCTAATACTCGTCCCCATTTTGAAATTTCGGGTAGTATTCTCGTCCAAAAGACGTTCGGGCGTACCGTCGAGGAGCTAAAATGTATTGGTTTCCGTTTAAATCTACCGCGTAATACTCATGACCGTTTTCGTCTCGAGCCAAGATAGGATTTCCTTCAGGATCCGTGACGTATAATTCGTAGTGAGGATGTTGGGGGTTGGTCTTGTATCGTTCTTTCCCCGATGCGTCTACTCGATAAACAGACATGCTTAGTTCTCGTCACCTGCTCCTTCCTTCCTTCCTTCCTCCTCCCACTCGAGACCCGTTGAGATGAGGGTATGAGGTTGATATCTATAAAATGGGTTGACCCTTTCAAACTATTCCACTGTTTAAAGACGGGTGGGTTAGGAAAAAAAATAATAAAAGCAAATATCTGAACGGTTCAACACAACGGGTGAATGGAAAAAGGAATAGTTCTCTCTATCCAGTCACAGGATGGTTTCTTCTTCTTGAACGGCTCACACTCAACTGAAGCGAAACTCGGAACTAGAAATGTTTAGATAGATCATAGAGTCCATTCCAGAAAGAATCCGGAGATGTCTTGTCCATCCAAGTCGGCTAGGAAAAAAATTCTCAGAGCTCTGGAAAAAAATTTCTGAGTTAAAAAAAAAAACTTTTGGTTAATTTTTATCATGTCTTATAGACATGATAAAAATTAACTGTCCCCTCTTTTTGTCTGGAAAGGATGTCTCACCCATTCGAAAAAACAAACCATGACTCATTCTTGGAATGGTTGCCATTAGAAAGGGTGAGTGATGGTCTATTTTTAGAAAGAGTGAGACATCCTTCTCAGACAAAAAGGGGGGTAATTAATTTTTATCATGTCTAGAAGACATGATAAAAATTAACCAAAAGTTTTTTTTTTCAGAGTTACAGAAATTTTTTCGAGCCGACTTGATCGACAAGACGTCACCATTTTTATTTAAGAATGGTTTCTTGTTTATTTGTGTAAGCATTCCGAGTTTCGTTTTAGATGAGTCTATGTTGTTGAAGAGGAAACATGGGTAACCTCATTTTTTTCCTATCTGATTTCTAAGATGAATTCAGTGAGTTCATGTTGACTTTTTCAAATTTTGTTTGTTTACTTTTAGCCCAGAGGTCGACGGATAAATCATTCTGAATTTTTATATATTTTTTTGTGTCCCTCTCTCTAAGAAACCTATCTCGTTCCAAGTCTTCTCGAAGTGCTATTGGTTCGTTTCGAGACGAGGTCATTTCACACACCCCCCTCCTCCTCAAAAAGTATATATATAAATTAAAGGAAGTGATTTTCATACACACACTTCACGTTTTTGAGTGGTGTCACGATGAGCCTATCCAGTAGAGAACGTCTTAGGGAAAGAATGCGTGAACAGAAACGACGCTGGCGAAGCAATTTAGCTAATCGAGAGCGAGAACGAATACGTCAAAGGGAACGTTATGCTGTTCTTAAAAAGAACTCCCGACCGCGAAAGAAACGTCTTCCTCCCAAGCAGAGGGAAAGCTATACGAATTTGCAGTATAAGGATATGTGGTCCGAAGAAGCCTATCAAAAATGTATTCGACAATGTAATAAAGAGCAATACAATTTCCTGATCTACGTTCTCGTCCGTTTGTACACCTATTACGCGTTACCTGAATCGAAACGTCCCCCTTCTCTGGATATTATTGTGCAAGGATATGCCGGAACGGGTAAATCTTTCCTGATCCAAGCCTTATACCAAACTCTGATTCGAACGCCTCTTTTTAGCGACGCGTGCTCGGTTCTCAAACTCGCGCTCAGTGCTCAAGGAGCGGTCTACACTACGGGAGATACTCTGCATCATGCCCTGCGTCTTCAAGTGAACGGGACTTTTGTTCGACCTCTGACCCAAGAGACTTTAGACTATTACAGACCCCTGTATGCTCCTTTACGGATGGTGATTTTGGATGACGTTTCCACGATCGGATCCAATTTATTCTCGCGCCTCGACCAGCATCTTCGACAATTGTGTCATGTGCCGGATAAGCCGTTTGGGAATGTGCATATGATTAAATTCGGAGATTTGCAGCAGCTCCAACCGGTTCGCGACGCGCCCATTTTTTATTCTGAAGGGTGGTGGACACCTCAATACACGATCTACTATGAACTAGTCGAATGTATGCGATTCTCCCTGGATTATGAGGAGAGACACGATCGTTTAACGAGAAATCACTCTTTAGAACCGGACGATGTGGCATTTTTCCAGTCCCGCGTTCGCAGTTTCGACGAAATTCCTCGCGAAGCTATTATTCTCTGTTTTTCGAGCAAGGATGCAGAGAAATATATTATGAAACGTCTCCAATCCCGAGGGACGTACTGTTCGTGTCTGGCTCGAGACGTGATTTATTCCGAGAGCGAAAAATTGCGGGAGAGGATGATGAAACGGAGTCAACATTTACATCGATCTCAGATGGCGAATCTCGAATCCGTCCTCCATTTACAAAGAGGAGCGCGATATCAATTGACCAAAACGCTCGACAGATCCAAAGGATGGATGAATGGAGCGATTGGAACACTAAACCAAATAGACCAGGACGAAGACGGAGTCGTGGCGCGTGTCTGGCTGCAATTTTCGAATAGTCTAGCTCCTATCGGTCGCGTCTCCATTCGTATCGACACCTGTTCGACGAAAAGACTCGCATTTTATCGCGAACAGTTTCCTTTGATGTTAGCCGAAGCGATCACGGTTCATAAAGCCCAAGGAGCCACCTTTCCGTCGATCGCAATTTACATGCACGGACCTTTTAATCGATTTCACCAATATGTCGCTTTTTCTCGAGTGACTCAACCCCAGGGATTGTATATTCTGGACCAGTTTCGTCCCCGCATGAAATTGGCGAGCAAGCAAAAATACGAGGAGGAACTGGAGCGATTGCAAAACATGTCCCGGATTCGGTATGATATATCGGCTCGAAAAGAGAACCAAGATCCGTACGAGTTTCTCATGAACCATTTTCAATGTGGGAATCGTCTTTTCTTCCATCTTTCCAATAGAAACATCTCCCAAGAAAAAGAAGTCGTCATATTAGAAGAAAAACCTTCTTTCCATGTAAAACCTGTTATAAAATGTCACTCTTAAATCTTTTTTAAAAATTCAATAAAAAGAAATATTCTCTATCAAAACCTCTCCATTCTTTCAAAGCTTCACAAAACGCTCAACAATGTCCACACAATGGGAAGAGAAAAATCTATCTCAACGGTCCACACAACACGTTGACTCCTCAAAATATGTCTCTCCCAAGTGACAGGATGCTTCTTCTTCAACGGCTGACACTCATCTAAAGCCAAACTGGGAATGCTTAAATAGATAAGCGAGAGTTTATTCTTAAAAAAATGGCGCTGTCTTGTCAATGGAGAATCGAGTCGGCTGGGAAAAAATTTTGAGAGCCGGGAAAAAAAATTTCTAACTCTGAAAAAAAAAAAAAAAACTTTTGGTTAATTTTTATCATGTCTTCTAGACATGATAAAAATTAACTCTACCCTCCTTTTGTCTGGGAATGTTGTCTCTCCGTTTCTAAAAATAGACCAGAACACATTCTTGGAATTTTATTCTTTTTAGAAAGGATGAGTGATGGTCTATTTTTAGAAACGGTGAGACAACATTCCCAGACAAAAGGGAAAGGTAGTTAATTTTTATCATGTCTAAAGACATGATAAAAATTAACCAAAAGTTTTTTTTTTTTTTCAGAGTTAAAGAATTTTTTTCCCGGCTCTCAGAATTTTCTCCCAGCCGACTCGATTCTCCATTGACAAGACAGCGCCATTTTTTTTAAGAATAAACTCTCGCTTATCTATTTAAGCATTTCGAGTGTCACTTCAGATGAATGTCAGCCGTTGAGGAAAAAAACGCAGATTCCCATTTTCTCATTTCCTTCAGAGAGAGAGGCCTAGATTTTCGAGACTCGATGACTTTTCAAGCATTTTTTGTTTAAGCTATTCGACTTCATATTTGTCTGACGTTTAAGAGTATGATCTCTCATGGATGTATCTCTTCCACCTCATTCTCTTTTCAGTCGATTTAGAAGGGGGAGGGGAGATTTTTTTTCCCTCATTGAGGATGTCTCCTGAATACCGTTCAAAGAGTCTATGGAGAAATTATATGGTCAGAGTCACGGATTTCCAGGGCAATCTGCTTCTCAGCTAAAAAAAGGATCTCTCTTTCCCAGTCTGTCTTTGATTGCCTCGTTAACTGTGAAACCCATCGCTTTTCCGATTTCATGGTTCTCCCAGAATAATCAGACAGTCGGTCACAAAAGTATTCGAACACCGGTACCCTATCAGAAAATGACAAGATGGCGTTTTTTTTTCTCTTTCTCTCTGTCTGTCGTGTTATTCCATCCTAGGTTTTCTTCTCCCCCCATCTTGGAAATACTGGAAAAAATTGGTCACGATCTCTTTTTGAATGGGGAGATGCCATTTTGAGAAAAAGCTGACGACCCCATCTTGGAGAATGAACATGACCGCTCTACACACCCTTTCTCTCTCTCTCTCTCTCTTTGAATTGGGAAGCCATTTTGGGAAAAAGAAGACGACCCTATCTTGGAGAACGGAAATGAACGCCTCTCCCTCTTTCTTTGAAATGGGAAGCCATTTTGGGACCCTCTATTCTTGGGGAGGGAGAAAACTGAAGTCTGCACCCCGCTGTCCCTTAATGCGGAAGGCCATTTTGGGAAAAGCGGACCCTCTTCTTCTGATCTTGGAGAACTGGAAATGAACGCTCTACACGATCTCTCTTTGAATTCAGAAGGTATTTTGGGACCTTCTAATGTTGGAAAACTGAAATGAACGCTCTACGCCTTTTCTCTCTCTCTCTCTTTGAGGTGAGTAGCCATTTTGGAGGATTCACCACCACCATTCTAACCTTGGAAAACTGAAATGAACGCTCTACACCTTCTCTCTCTCTCTCTTTCTCTGAAATGGGTAGCCATTTGAAAACTCCCTAACTTTGGAAAGAACAGAAATGAACGCTCTACACGATCTCTCTTTGAAAATGGGGGGTGCCATTTTGAGACCTTCCTTCCCTAAACTTCAAAAAAAACTGAAATGAACGCTCTACACTCTCTCTCTTTCGAGATGGGTAGCCATTTGGGGACCCTCTCCTCTTGGTATAAAAAATGAACTGAAGTGAAGGCTCTACACAATCTCTCTTGGAATGGGATCCATATTTCGGGAAACGTGGAGCACCTCATGCTAGAAAACTGAAGTGAACCACCAAGATTGGACTCCATATAATATTTTTTTATTGACATCATGACCCTCCTCCAATTTGTTGTTAAAATTTTTTTTATTTTGGTTTTTATCCCATTTCCGATGTGATTTCAGAAATGCAATTCCATAACAGTTCAATTTCATTCGAGGTTAACTGATCTAAACAGTCTTTGACCCACCCATCCGTATGATTATTTTCTTCTTCTTCCTGTTCCATCAAATTTTGTAAGTCCATATAATCATTCCATACGGGAAGGGCTGGATCCTCACAAGGCTGTCTTGAAACTCTTGGAGTCTCTTTGGGATGAGTGGAGGGATCTAGGATGTCTGGACCCGGCTGCGATTCTGCCTCCATGATTTCTGGACCCGTTGGAACTTGTGGACCCGGCTGAAATTCTACCTCTACGATTTCTGGACCCGTTGGAAATTGTGAAGCCGGCTGTGATTCTGCCTCCATGATTTCTGGACCCGTTGGAACTTGTGGACCCGGCTGAAATTCTACCTCTACGATTTCTGGACCCGTTGGAACTTGTGAACCCGGCTGTGATTCTGCCTCCATGATTTCTGGACCCGTTGGAACTTGTGGACCGGGCTGTGATTCTGCCTCCATGATTTCTGGACCCGTTGGAACTTGTGGACCGGGCTGTGATTCTACCTCCATGATTTCTGGACCCGTTGGAACTTGTGGACCCGGCTGTGATTCTGCCTCCATGATTTCTGGACCCGTTGGAACTTGTGGACCCGGCTGACATTCTACCTCTACGATGTCGGGACAGGTTGGAGGAGAAGAAGAAGAAAAGGATAAGGGAAGAGGTTCTGTCTGTGAGGAGTCCGAAAGAGGCTGCCTGTTTGAACAAGTAGGGGAAGAAGAAGAAGAAGAAGCTTCTGGGTTCTGAAGCGGATCTTGCACGCCAGGTAGGTTCCTGTAAGTCGACCGTTTTTTAAGATGTAATTTTTTTTCTTCCTCCTCATCTTCAATCGTGATGACTTCAATTTCATTCCGTTGCCGGGTCGATTTTGTTTCGGGCCATGACGGTTTGGTCCAGCTCCTCGTATCATCTAAGGAAGGGATGGGTAAAGGGGGCGGGGGGTTCTCTTCTTCTTCTTCTTGAAACACCATCGGCGATTGGAAAGAAATCTCCTTTTTCAATTGATTCCAAAGCGTCCACGAGCACCGATCAACGAGAAAGAGACTCTTCTGGGTCGTGACGATGAGATATTGCGTTTTCCGGGGAACGACATAGTTTTGAAAAGGTCTTAGAATATATTTCTTATGTTTCATCCTGTCGGTGACTTTAAAACTTCTTTCCTTCAGATTGGGGGACGATGATTCGTAATAGGCGAGAGGAGCGGCTGTGGTCTGAACAATATGAACTTCGTCCTCAGCCGTCGTTCTCACTCCAAACGTAAAGTATCGTTTCGTGAGAAAAATATTCTTCCACCGAAAACTCGTGCGCGGATCCGTATATCGTCGGTCTGTTTGAATGGGCCGTCTCAGAGCTCGTTCCATCCGGTTCCAAGAGAAGGGAGATTCCTCTTTCGTTTGTTGCGATTCGAATAAATTTCTGTATATATTCTGAACGAGCAGGTTGGAGGATTCGACATCTTGGTTGAAAGAAACGATCGCTTGATGAGGTGGTAAATGCGGAATAAATGTCGCACAATGACACGCCAAAAAGATTTTCAAGTTGGAGATTTGCTTTAGCGTCTTCAAATCCTCCCCGTTCGAAATCCGTTGAGTTGGAAAAACGTCTAACAGCGACATGGCTCCCAATGGAAAAGAAATAATCTCGCCCAGTACTCTCGCCTTTTTATATATCTATATAGACACACACAGACACACATAGAGGCTCTATGACGTCCGTTTTATTTGTTTTTTTTGTTTCTCTCTCTCTCTTCTTTCCAAGAAATCTTATCTCCATGACCTCTTTTTCTTTTCTTAAAAGATGAATGTGTGCGGGAATGAGGAAGTGAAAGTAATAATTTAATAAACAAAAAATTATCCAACCATGACCTTCTTTTTGAAAGTCACCCTTTCCATCCCAAGGACGTCCGATAGAGGAAGCAGGGAGAGGAGGAGGAAAGGGAAGGTCACACTCTCTTTCTCTCTATAAATAAAAGGGGAGAGCCCCAAAGTCGTATTTTTGTCCAAGGGGATCCTGAGGAGGCATCCCCAGCTCACCACGTGTATTCCTTTCAAATATAAATATGTTGATCTTTCCTTTTATATCATCCAAGGAGTCGTTTACTTGAAAGCCTCCGATTTTTCAAAATGTGCGGGTTATTATACCGTGGGGAGTTGTCAAAAGAAGCGGGACGAATTTTTCTCCGACGAAAACGTGTTGATGGCTCGTGACATTCCGCCTTTGGATGCACAAATTTTGTTAATGAAACGAGCCAAATATTTTTACACGTCCCACTTTCTAACCGTCTCGCAAATGAATAGGATTATGGATCGTCTTGAGAAGACAAAATGGATTCTTGTTCATTTTAGTGAATGGTTGCACAAATGTCTGCACGAACCTCTCTCGATCGAGAACACTGGGAAGAATGCCTATTATATTCTTCTCGAGGACTCTCCTTCTTCATCTCTTCTTAAGGAGGCCACGACTTTTGAAAAAATCCTCGAGCAAGAAAAAATAGAATGGTGGAACAACTACCCCATCCCTCTCCCCGAGAATCAAGAGGAGCCTGTTCAGAAGAAAAAGAAGAAACCTTTCCAAAAGCCTATCCTCATCCTCCTCGATAATGATGGGGATGAGGAGAAGCCTGTTCAGATTCCTCTCCGTTCGTCAAAACCCGTCGAGGATGAAAAACCTCTCCCTTTCTCAAGAACCCTCGAGGAAGAGAGACCCCTCGAGAAGGAGAGATCTCTCCCATTGTCAAACCTCCTCGAAGATGAAAAACCTCTCCCTTTCTCAAGACCCCTCGAGAAGGAGGGACCTCTCGATTTGTCAAGACCCCTCGAGGATAAGGGAACCAAAACTTCTCTCTCTTTCTCAAGACTCCTCGAAGAGCATAGATCTCTCCCTTTCGAAGAGGAGGGACCTCTCAATTTGTCAAGACCCCTCGAGAATAAGGGAACCGAAACTCCTCTCCCTTTCTCAAGACTTCTCGAGGAGGAGGAGGAGGAGAGACCGCTCCATGTCTCAAGACAGGACCCCCTTCTATCTCTTGAGGATCTGACTGAAACCATCTATCGACGATCCTCAGAAAAGATCTTCGGAGGAGACTAGACTTCCATGTAGAAAACGAATCTGCCACAATAATAATAATAATAATAATAATAATAATAATAATAATAATAATAATAATAATACACCACCCCCTCTCAACAACAGAATCCTACAAAATTTGCAGATAAATGCATTCAAACCAATCCCTTTATAGTAAACCTTTTGATTGGAGACCCCGTGCATTAGCCTCGAAAAAAATGAGATTCTAGACTGTTTCTATGACCAGAATGTTAAGCCAATAGATAGGTCCAGCTCAGAATTTTCTTTTTAAAAGAAAATAAATAAATAATCCCAAGACTATTCGTAAATATAAATGGTAAAGTCTCGAATCGGCTGGAAAAAAATTTTCAGAGCTGAGAAAAAATTCTCCAACTCAGAAAAAAAAAATTTTGTTAATTTTTATCATGTCTTAGACATGACAAAAATTAACGACCCCCTTCCCTTTTCGTCTGGGAATGTTGTCTCACACTTTTGAAAAACAAATCGTGATTCATTCATGGAATGATTGCCATTAGAGAAAGGATGAGTCATGGTCTATTTTTAGAAAGGGTGAAACATCCTTCCCAGACAAAAAGGGAGGGTCATTAATTTTTATCATGTCTAAGACATGATAAAAATTAACCAAAAGTTTTTTTTTTTTTTTGAGTTAGAGAATTTTAGCTCAGCTCTGAGAATTTTTTTTTATCCCAGCCGATTCGAGACTTTACCATTTTTTTTAAGAATGATTTCTCCCTGATTTCAGAATTCCAAGTTTCGCTTCGGAACCATCTGTGCTGTTGAAGAAGTAACGTGATATATGTATTTTTAATGAGTTCTGTCAAAATTGAATTGCGCAGGATCGACCTTGCGAATTTCTTCTCTGTGTCTTTAAATAATAATGATACCGAACCGCTTTTTGTAGAGCGCAATGGAAAAAACCTTTTGTATGGTTAGGACAATTCATGTGTTCGATCCCATTGTATTTGAGAATCTCTTGCGTCGATCCCGAAATGCAATAAATGGATCTTTGCAACCATTTCTCTAAGAACCGCCGTTTCATTTCTCCTCGCACCCAAATCACGGAAAAGGGTTCCGTCAACATCGTTAACACCCACGGAAAATAACTGTAGGGAATTTCTCCTTGGTACCACAACAAGCCGTGATAATAATCACTCGCCCACACAGCGGTTCGTTTTTCTTTTTCGGTGAGCATTTGCCATGGAAACGGGGGTTTAAAAACAAATACCCCTCGAGAAGTACCGTCCAATGTGACGTAAGCCAATTCTTTCACAATAAAGGCGCCTTGAGAACCTTCAAAGTCCAGCACGAGTTTCATGTTTTTTATTTCTTTATCTTTCCAAGGTGACCTTAATTATTATTATTAGGATGGATGTGTATTGAGATGCGCACGATGTTATTCAAAAAAATATATATACGAATGTGACCTTTCCCAGAATTCATACGACCTGTAACGTGTAACTTTCTCTCTCTATAAAAGAGGAGATGGCGAGAGAACGCTATCCATTTTTTCCTTCAGGACACACACAGCGAGAGCGAGAGAGAAAGTTTTTTTTTTTTTTCTCAATTGAAGAAGATGGACATTTTGAGTGCCAAATCTCTCAAAGATTCCTACATTGTTCTGGACATGGAATACTTTCACTGTCATGATCCAAAGACGGGAGGTATATGTTTCATCTTGAAAGAACTGGGCTACATCACTTGCGATTTAACATTATGCGGATCCATGATTTTTCTCCCTCCTGTCCATTACGATGACTTATCGTCCCGCAATCAAGCTGTGGTCAACCAGACTACAAATAACCGACACGGCCTGCAATGGACCGAGGGTCGTCTTTCCTACGAGCATCTTCCTAAATCCTGAAAATGCTGACCGAAAATGTGGAGGCGATCTACGTCAATGGATACGATAAAGCCAAATTTTTCAGCAAGCTCTGCCAGCGATCCGTTTACGAGCTTTACATCCCAGAGAAAACCGAGAGGCGAAACAAGTCGAAATGCACGCGACACCAATATTTCCAAAAGATGATTCATTGTGCCGAGAACAAGGTGAGAAATTTTCGATACCATTTGATGGAGGGTAGTTACGTTTTCCGGAAATTACATTGTTACCCCTCCGAGAGCAAAGCCGTCGACGACGCAGAGGAGGCGGAAGAATCTCCCCAGGAGAACTCGTGCGACGATGACGAGGAGGAGGATGAACTTTCTAATAATAATGATAAATGTTTAAGTTGGGACGCTTTAGAGACCCAAGAATATTGGTCTCAACCCTTATCTCACCTCTTTTTCATCATAAACTAAAGAAATATTCATTTTTGAAGATAAAATACTTTGTCAATTAATATTACTTTCGTTTATATTTTAAAATCAATATCTTGAAATTTTCTAATCTTATTTTAATTGAAACAGACGTGTTTGTTACATTAATTTTAAACTGTAAGAAGGAAGTATGTACAATTTGTAGTCAAAATACAATTCCAGATGATTAATTTTTATAGATATTTACTAATATATTATTTTCATTGTATTCTATGTTTAATTCTGTCAAAGAAATAAAATTTCTAGAAATATAGTTGTACGTATACAGGGGAAAATGCATCTGATAACCTCATAAAAAATAAACTAGAATAAAAAAGTACTTTCATTTCCCAGCTGTAAGGCCTCATACATTTGTACTAAGTTATTTTTTCTCAAAGGGATTTACTGTAATAAAAAGTAAGTAGCATGAAGTTGCCTAAATAAACATTTACTCCCCTTTTTCTCACTATAATACATGGTGTCATTTCCTATTATTTCTAGTTATAATTGTACTGGTAGAAAAATTTCATGTAAAAAATAAGTCTTTTTTTTTAAAGCGTTTTGCACCCTAGTTGTGCTACTTTCTTAATAAAGATTTGAAATTATTCTGAAAATTTTAAATCTTACCTTAACACTAAACTCCTTATTCCTTACAATTCTAAAAATTCAGGGCATTTGATCTATTTAGATGTTTTAAAAGTTTCTGGTGATTATCCTGATAAAAAAATTCCAGTAAGTGCATATCAATTATACAACTTCATATTTATCATTTGCTAAAAAATTCTTAGATAAGTTACAATTAAATGAATTTTAGAAACAAAAATTTACTAGTTACAAGAAAATTATATATGTACAGGTGTAGTGGTGTATTTAATTGCGGCAAAGCACATGAGGGTTATCTGCCTAAGGGGAGGGATGCCTTCGTGGAGGACTTTCTAAGGGAAACTGGCTCCTATACACGTTACACATGGGGAAAACCACGAAAACGCCCATGCAGCCAGCCCGTTCGCGGGATTCGAACCGAACTACCAGTGTTCAGCAACCGAACTACCAGCGCTCGGCCGCTGGTAGGTTTATATATGTACAAATTAAACAAAAGGGATGTTACAGACATTAAATGATAAGAATGAAACTTGAGAATTTTGAATTCTAAACAAGTGTAAAGTTTGTTGAATTTTTGCAATTTTCCTTTTTTGTTATTGAGAAAGATGCAATTATATATTCTTCAAAAATAGGAATCTAATTGAAAAAGCTTAAATGTATGGAATATTTTGCGCCTATATTGAAAATTAACACTGAATAAATACCAATATATGCTCAAAAATAGTATTTTTCATATTGCTCAAAAATAGTATTCAAATCATACTCCAGGTTTATTATATGTTACGAAATTCAATCCTACAGTAAAGTGAAAAAGATCAAAACCGGAAAATTACTAAACAAATATGTGTAAATAGCAAATGTTGTTAAAAACTGATATTGCGAAAATAAAACATGATTAATAAATTTAGGATTAGGGATTTTTAGTTTTAATCAACTGTTAACTTGCCATTATGCATTATTGTTGCCTTTTTATTAAGGAAGAGGATATTTAGTAAAATATATATTCTTCAAAATACAAACTAGCAACAGCCAGATCTTAAATATGTATTTTATTACCGCCATCTGAAGTATGTTAAATCAATTTCTGTACTATTATTTTAAGTGTAAAATTATTTAAGAAAAGTTAAGATACGTATTTGAAATTAGGAAATTCAGTCGATGAAGGGCAAATCGGATATACATATTTATTTATTAAAAACCAAATGATTTAAGCCTTCTGCAAGGGGGGGACTACGTTTCATTTTCGGAGTTTGCACAATTATGTACAGCAAACGCGAAATGTGTACGGGAAAGTGTATTTTGCTGTGATTGGTATTCGAGAATGGTTTCAACCCGTACAGTTTAAAGAAGCTTAACATAAAATTAGCTCGGATAAACACTAATCTTTTCGAAGCATTCAATGGCCTAGAAGCTTTTTCTTTTTGCAGATCTGGTGACTACTATTGGAGTACTTGGTCTGTCATGAGACGGATTGCATCTGAACCGTAAGGGTAATGCACAGCTTGGGAGAATTTTTGTGAAAGATATAAAGAGCATTTTGAATGCGAAATCCCTTCCAAAGGTAAGTGCTACATCTTTTTCCTCCGTATTTGCTAGTATTGAGTTCCCAGCTTTATCCACTGTTTCAGGAAAACATCCTTTTGTACCTATCACGATTTTGGATAATTATCCTCGTGCTTATGTCATGTCAGATATTTCAAGTACTCACTCTAAACCTCTTTATTCACGTGTTTTGTTTCTTCTGTTTGCAGCACTTTGAATAGTCATCCTGATACTTTAGTCTTATCGGATTCTAGTGTTTCAGTTTGGTGTTCCTTGGAAACCACTTTATTCAAGAGTTTTGAAACAGGTTTCGCATGTTTGCACTACATTGTATAGTCGTCCTAATGCTTTAGCATTATCAGGTGTTTTGATTGATTTGGATAACTATCCCAGTATTTCAGTATTGTTGAATTCTCCTGATGTTCTTTCTAAACCTCTTTATTCAGATGTTTTAAAATATGGTTCTACCAATACGTCTTTGGATAATCATCTCAGTGGTTTCTTGTTATCGGATTTTCCAGTTCCTGAGCCTATAGCCAACACTGTTTCGAGTATTCTTGACATCACTGCACCAGTTTCTCAGGATTCCAGTACGCCATCTGTTTCTCATTTTTCTGTTGATCCAAGTATATCTGTTTCTCAGCTTTCTGGCTCTTTGTATCCTGTTACAGTTGCTTCTGAGCTTGCAATTAATTCCATTTCTTGAAAGTGCTGTTAACACTGGTCCAGATAATGTTGATGCCATTGCATCTGTTCCTCAATTTTCTGTTGCTTCTGTGCTCAATTCTGAATCTTCTGGTTATTTAGGTTCTGCTTTTCAGGTTCTCACCTATTCTAGTTCTCCTCCTGTTTCAGACTCGGCTTCTTTCATCTCATCAGATCTTACAGTTGTTGATCTTCGATCTGTTGGCTGTATTTCATGCAGTTTTCATACCATTGCATCGGTTTCACTTTTTGAAGGTGATAATGAATGTCCTAACTTTAAGTTTAAGGGTGCTAACAGTCCAAGAGTAATTATGATAAAGAAAATTGTGGTTCTAATGGAAAATCTAAGATTTGCCCTAATTGCAAGAAACCTTTTTCTTCTATACAGTCCTTATCTAATCATAAAAGTAACTGCAAAGGTATTGTAGAAATGAAATATCCCAGAGTGTGTGAAGTTTGCATGAAGTCGTACTCCACTAGACAATTATTTTTCAATCATAAAAAATGTTGCAAAGCACCATCAACTGAATGCATTCCAAAGGCATATATTTGTGACTGGTGTGAGAGAGATTGTAAAAGCCGCAGTAACCTTTTTCATCATAAAAATATCTGTAATATTAAAAATTCTACATCAAATAATTATGAGTCATGTGTTATTCCTGATTGCAAGGAAACATTTTGTTCTGATAGTGAATGTAATAAACATTTGGCTGAATATCATGATTATCACAAAGGCATCCCTCCCCTTAGGCAGATAGCCCTCTTCTGCTTTGCCATAATTAAATACACCAACATTAAATACACACCTTCCAAATTTAAGTGTCCATCAAAAATTTTAGTTTGTGAAGAATCACAACTTGTCACAGCCATATATTATTCGAATCATAATCATGAATTGTCTTTTGAAAATAGAAGGTACCACCAACTTAGTCAGAGTTGCCGTAAAAAGATTAAAGCTTATGCGTAGTTAGGTGTATCCCCAGATCAAATTCAAGAATTTATCAGAGATGGAAGTGGACTGCGGGATAATAGGGAGGACGTATATGATAAAGATGTCTTTGTAACACGAAGAGTGATAAACACTTACAAAAACGGTTAATATGTTCCTTTCCTGGTGATGATTCACTTTCAGTTGCCACAATAGTTGAGAAACTCAGGCAAGAATCATATGATCCAGTACTTATTTATAAACCACAAGGAAAGCCAACATTGTACGGTCCAAAAGGGCTTGATGAACTTTCTTCTGCAAACGAGTCTTTTGCATTAGGATTGCAGACTAAACAGCAGAAAGGTATGATTAAAGGTTGCTCCAGGATTTATGTATTAATTCTATTCACAAAACAAATCAATATGATTTTTATTTATTAAATTTAATCGTTCCTGATGAGTTTGGTTGTGGTTATCCTGTAGCGCATTTTATTAGAAATCGGTTAGACCAGGATATAGTGTATAATTTATTCCGGTACTATTTGGTTTCGAGGGCCGTAAAAAATCGCCAAACTATTGTTGATGCCAATGCTGCCAAAAATAATTGCGGCAAGAAAGGAAGTATAATAGTAAATAACTATCTAAGATTGGTGTTTTAATTTAGGTGTTTAATTTCATATAATACTTTTTTATTATTATAATTTATATGAAAAAGGCTAAACATGACTGAATGGAAGCATAAGAGTAAATAACTATTTCAGCTCATTATTATAATTTATATAAAAATTGCTAAACATAACTGAATGGATGCCTGCATCGCTATTTCGCTACGACTTATCGCTAAAGCATAATTTTATCTCGTTGGTTGTTCAAACGTAATTTTGTATAATGAATGATGATGCCTTTTCTTTGAAAATATTCAGAATTGGAATTCAGAAGTGCAGAATCGCTCCCTTATTTGTTTGCCGCTTTTTACAAGGGTAAAAACAATTGGATTTTTGTCAATTTCATTTTACTTTTTAAATGAAAATAGGTCGATGTGTACAAAGATAAAGTCAAGGGGGTGCGCAGTGCCATTTTTGTGCAATTCTGGGATTTTTTTTTTTTTTTTTAAGTGAAAATAGGTCGATGTGCACATGGATACCGAGTATGTGCAATTCTTAAAAACGCGTCAAGCAGTGAGTGATTCTGCACTTTACCCAAAATTCTATTGCCGACTTTTCATGATGGGCAATTACCAAATTGTTAAATCCATAGGATATCAAAAAAGGATTTAAAAATTAAACTAGTATTTCAATGGCGTCTTTAGAAATATAGAACTATATAAACTTACGCAATCTGAAACCAGCGCGTACGCTAGATTTGGCGCGCTGTTAAATTGGCGCGTTTGCTAGATTTGGCGCTTTTGCGCATACATTTCCGCTGCAATTTTTTTACAGCCCTCAAAACAAAAGAGTACCTACTCACAAAACAAATCAATATGATTTTTATTTATTAAATTTAATCGTTCCTGATGAGTTTGGTAGTGGTTATCCTGTAGCGCATTTTATTACAAATCGGTTAGACCAGGATACAATGTATAATTTATTCCTTAGTATCAAATGTGTAATACCTGAACTTTATGTCAATTGTCTTATGACAGATGTTGATAAGACTACCCATCCTGCATTTGATAAAGTATTCAGTCCTGGTATTACACATTTGTTATGTAAATGGCATGTGCATCGTAATTTGTGCCGAATGGTTTCTAATCAAAAACTTAAAGATGAAATTTATTTTAATATGGTAGTATTATCTGCTCAATTCATAGTGATGATGGATAATTTACTTCAGAAGTTTCGAACTTTTGCACCATCTTTTATACAATATTTTGAAGAACATTACTATAGCCGTGCTATTCTTTGAACAGGCGTTTAGATAAATTAATTGAAGTACTTGTAAAAAATTGAAGAGGATACATACATGGCTCACAGCAATAACATTAAAACTAATTACAAGCAGAGTACTTGTCCACCAACATATAATAAGCGACATGATTAGAGAATATAAATTTTAGATAGTGATGTAACAGGGGCTGGTTTTTTATTGTGGACTGTAAAATCACAGACTTGTAATGTTCAGTATACAGTTAAATGCTTGTATGAGTTATGTCCTCAAACGGATCACTGTTACTTATGTATTAGCTTGTAGGGTTTATATTTATTTTAACTAACATTTATTTTAAGTTTAAACTATCTTTCCTGTCAAGCCTTACATTCCCCTGGAACTGCCAATGCCAGAGTATGTAAATTTTAGTAGAACGCGCAAGGATTCAAATTATCAGCGGAAGTATTCTGAGTTAAATAGAAAGGAAGCGAGTTCGAAGGTGTGCTTTCTTGCTTCACGAGTGTGGAGGTGGCTAGTTAGAAATTGAATAACCACGCGTTTCAGCCTATGTGCTTGCCTCGGCGAATTGTTAATCTTTCAACGTAATATTCAGAGTTTGCTGAATTATCAGCGGTATTTTAGAACGCGGTGAGGTTAGTTACGTTTAGAGAGCCTCGTAGTTAGTTACTTGTTAGTTTCTTTTTAGTTTCTTATTTTTATTTTACCGCCGGGTTGGCGTAGTTTGTGAGCGTCAAGAGCACGCAATTGTAATTTCTAAAGATGAATAAAAAGGGACTTAAACCCTTCTCAAGACTCTGTCTAATTTCCAGTTTTCTGCAGTCACCACTTTGTTGCGTGCAGGTTGGAAGCTCGCAACTTTACATTGGCGCCCGAACACTTGTCGAACTGAAATGGCCGAAAATCGGATGGAAGCCGCGGGACAACAACAAGAAATGGCAAGCCAATTGGAAGGATTTGGATACCTGGTCCAGACGTTGAGAGCGTCAATCAAGCCAAACGTCAATTTCGATGGAAAAAATTCGGTGGCGATATTACTAGAAAGCCTCGACAATCACTTTCAGCTCTACCCTGTGCCTGAAAGACAAAAAGTTGCCATCGCCACATCTGCACTAAGAGGACAGGCCGCGCTGTGGTGGAAGAATATAGGCAAATTTTTATTAGGGGAATTTGGAGGCCAGACATATACATTTGAAAATTTCAAAAAATCGTTATTAAAGGCCTTCCCCATAGTGAAAGAGCGAGCAAGGCTAGAAGCCGAACTATATAGTTTCTATCAACGGGATATAGAAGAGTTAACGGACTTTATTCTGCGAAAAATTAAGCTGACGGATATAACAAAATCGGGCACTTATGCATTTTTACGCATGCCCTTTAGGTTGTGTGGGGCCCCATCAACATTCCAGAGAGCTATGGACATTGTTCTAAAGCCTGTCCTAGGAAAATCGACTTTAATCTATCTAGATGATATAATTATAACGAGTAGTACATTGGAACAACATATTAAAGATCTAGAAGAAGTGTTTAAATTATTAAAAGAGGCCGGTCTTACAATTAACGCCTCAAAATGCAAGTTCGCAACTAAAGAACTTAAATATCTGGGTTATAAAATTTCGCAAAATGGTATAGAAACTCAAGATTCAAAAATAAAAGCAGTCAAGAATTTCCCACCTCCCAACACCGCCAAGAAACTTTCTTCGTTCCTTGCGTTATGTTCATACTATCGGTCATTCATAAAAGATTTCGCTAATATTGTTGAACCCCTGTTAGTAATTAAAAGAAAGAAAAGTAAATTCACGTGGACAGCGGAAGCAAATACCGCATTTGAAAGATTAAAAGAAGCGCTCATCAATGCCCCTGTTTTGAAATTCCCGGAGGGGGACGAAAATCTGGAAATTGCAGCAGATGCGTCGGACTATGCGGTGGGTGCGGTTCTTATGCAAAATAGCCATCCTTTGGCATTTTTTAGTAAAACGTCGAATTATACACAAAGGAATTATACAGCTACAGAGAGAGAAACATTAGCCGTATTAATGGCTGTACACAAATTTCGAGTTTATATCGGCAAAGCGCCAGTAACAGTCTTTTCGGATCATGCGGCTGTTGGTAGGCTTTACTCGGGGGAAAATCCTAACGCCCAGGTTAATAAGATGGGCTTTAAAACTCCAAGAATATAATCTAATAATAAAATATAAACCGGGTAAGGAAAACAATGTTGCTGACGCATTTTCTCGTATAAAACTGGACGATGAAGGGAATGCACTTAAATGCGCTGTGTTGACTTCAAAAATTTTAGATTCTAGAGATACAATTATCGCTGAACTGAAAGCTGATCCTGAATTTGGAAGTATCTATGCATATTTGAAAGAGCCCGAAAGCTTTGAACATACAGATATCGATGCGATAAGAAATAGAACAGAAAACTATGAAATAATAGATAATTTATTATTGTATACGAAAACAAAAACGAAAATCTCGAGTACAAACCAGTCATCCCAGCCTCGCTTCGATTAAGCATTTGCGGAATTACACGACGCGAAAACAGCGGGTCATTTAGGGGTCAGAAAGACTTTAAAAATTGTACGCGAGGCGGTATATTTCCTGCAAATATACAAAATAGTAACTGTGTATGTCAGGTCCTGCAATCAATGTCAGTTAATAAATGATATTAATTACAGCCCGGCCGGGTACTTAAATAGCATTCGCGCTACATTTCCGAATGAAATTTTTGGCATAGATCTTCTTGGTCCTTTCCCCCAGAGTGAGTTAAATAAAAATCGTTTTCTTTTAGTAATTGTAGATCATTTTTCAAAATGGACAGAAATTATTCCACTTAAACGCGCGTCAGCCAAAACAGTCGCAGATGCATTCTTACACAGATACATTTTAAAATACGGTGCACCGATAAAAGTCATTAGCAATAACGGTAAACAATTCATTGGTCAAATATTTGAAAACATATGCACTGGACTTGGCATACGCCATATCAAAATGGTTCCGTATAGACCACAGGCAAACATAGCAGAAAGAGTTAATAAAAACATTGTAAAAATAATTCGCAGTTACGTTAGCACACATCACAAGCGCTGGGATGGCTACATAAATGAATTAGCATTCTTAAAAGAACGGCAAATCACGATACTACGGGAAAAACCCCAGCAGAATTATTTTTAGGCCGAAAGTTAATTACGCCTTTAGATAAATTATTCTTTATGCAACAAAGAGAGCAAGAATTTAAACAGAAAGATGTGAAAAAACTTATTGACCAGGCGCTTAAATGCTCGGATACGGCAAGAAATAGGCAAAAAATATATTACGATAGAAAACGCCGTGAGTTGTTTAAAGTTGGGGATAAAGTATTGAAGCGGAAATTTTCTTTATCAAGTACCCCGGACAATTTTACGGCAAAGTTAGCTCCAAAATTTGAAGGCCCCTATGTAATTCAGGAAATCAAAGGAGTCGTATTGTACCTTAAGAACAAGAGAGGGGAAATCTGTAAAGCAAGCCCCGACCAGGTGAAAAAATACTATAATCAAAATGATTTTGAAATCCTTAAAAGTTTCTTGCAGGACTCAAGCGTAAAAGAAGTAGAAGGTCCAGAAATAACGTTACCCGTTCCACCACCCAAGAAGCAGAGAACTGAAGAGAGACCTAGCCCTTCTACAACCCAGGCTACGGTACCGAAAAGAAAAAACGAAAACTTTCAGACTCCAGCGTTTAAGAAAAATAAGAACGCAAAGCCGCCGCATAAAGAAACCTTGGTAAAGAGGAAAACACCACCTACAACGTATCGCAGTAGAAATTATACATCAAGGAGAATGCTCCCAGGGCCAGAGAGTCAGGTGCAAACAAGGCCGCCGTTCCCGAAAATAAAAAGACAGCAGGAGGAACGAAAAGACCAGCACCAACAGAAGAAATTCAAGAATGACTCCAGACTGGAGGACGCCAAGACCAGCCGTCCAGGGGAAAAACGAAAAAGACAGCAACCCGACGACTACTACTCCAAGAGGCCAGCATGCAGAGGACGAAAAAGACAAATTAGCGTGGACGACACTCGGAGGTCAGTAAGGAGAAGACTGACGTCCATGAAACCTATAACGTGGGAACAGTTCTGCCAGAAAAGAATGACGGAGTTCCAATCATCGAAAACTCAAAGATAAGTTAAAATCTTCTATAATTTTTTTTTCTTTTGTTCCAAAATGTTATGCGTAAATACGAAGTTCTATGTTTTGACGAAAGTCAATGTGTCTCGGTTGAGACTTAGTTTTGTTTTACCTTATTTAGCTAAGGCAAAAGTAGTATTTTCTTTCAGTATAAAATCTAAGAACAAGCAGTTTCTGTTGGTCGAAAGACTAATTCTGTTATGCTAAAGCCAAAATTTGGCCGAAGATAAAAATAACTTCGTATTCTTGTATTAATAAGAATTTTAGTTTCAGTGCCGCCAGCTTGGCGAAGAATGAGTAAAGTAAAAGTTTATTTTTCTCTTATTCATTTTATGGTAAATTGTAAAAATCATATGTATTAGAATTTTGTAAATAAACGTAAGTACTTGAAAGTTATGTAAAAGTAGAATTTAGTCTAGAAGCATAAAATTTTAGATGCTAAAAGTAAATGCTCAAAAGCAATGAATCCAAATTTAAGTATTAAACTGTAGATAAAATCATGCTTTAGAGCGAAAGCCTGCATGTCTAAAGATGAATGAGGGGGAAGTTAAAATGAATGTGTTTTGTAGGGTTCTCCACCTACACATGAATTTTAAGAATGTTAAAGTAGCTCATCGAGTTGTAGAATGTCGAGTAAGGTGTGTCTATTTGGTCCTTGAATTCTAACAAATCATGGTGGTTAGGGGAAGTGTTGTAAGACTAAAATACGAATATTCCCGTTTGACACCACACATGGTGGAGAGCCAGGGTAAAGTTAAATTAATGCTTGAATACTTGAATGAATGTGAATTAAGCAGTAACTAAGGAAAATAAATCGTTTAAAAGCAAAAATTTATTCAGTGTCAAGAAAGTGTAAATTATAATGTATTTAGAAAGATACTGATACTTATTCCTTCCAGTTGCTGGAAGGAAAAGAACAAGATTGATTGCTGAAGTCCAGGAAAAGTTGCTGTAAGAAGAGAGATTTAATTAAGTATACTCAGAAATTTTATTACCTTTTGTGAGACAAGATTTTTTTTTTTTTTTTTTTTTTTTTTATGTAAACGAGACTCTCAAAATTTAGTTCAGAATTGTAGAAACCTTTCAACAGGTCGTTTGTAGGACCTGCTTCCAAGTTTTCCAAATTCTGGCAGCGGCAAATGTAGGGTTTATATTTATTTTAACTAACATTTATTTTAAGTTTAAACTATCTTTCCTGTCAAGCCTTACTTTCCCCTGGAACTGCCAATGCCAGAGTATGTAAATTTTAGTAGAACGCGCAAAGATTCAAATTATCAGCGGAAGTATTCTGAGTTAAATAGAAAGGAAACGAGTTCGAAGGTGTGCTTTCTTGCTTCACGAGTGTGGAGGTGGCTAGTTCGAAATTAAATAACCACGCGTTTCGGCCTGTGTGCTTGCCTCGGCGAATTGTTAATCTTTCAACGTGGTATTCAGAGTTTGCTGAATTATCAGCGGTATTTTAGAACGCGGTGAGGTTAGTTACGTTTAGAGAGCCTCGTAGTTAGTTACTTGTTAGTATCTATTTTTAGTTTCTTATTTTTATTTTACCGCCGGGTCGGCGTAGTCTGTGAGCGTAAATTGTAATTTCTAAAGTTGAATAAAAAGGGACTTAAACCCTTCTCAAGACTCTGTCTAGTTACCAGTTTTCTGCAGTCACCACTTTGTTGCGTGCAGGTTGGAAGCGCGCAACTTTACAAGCTTATCTTGCCTTAATTTGTGTAGTCATTTATATAATTGTAATTGTACAAATTTCAGTCCATTATGTAAACACATTCATAAAGTACATGCAGTCAGACAAAGAGATCCATCCTTTTGCGTAACAGATAAAAGCGAAAGCCATACAAACAGGTACGAAGTCTGTTATTCCGAATGCAGTAGCATGTAACTTAGAACATAAAATAGATACTTGTAAGACTTTAATATCTGAATTACAGGTTATGCTGCCTAATCCAAGAGTTAAAAAGATATCGTTGCCTACTATAACAAAAAATTTGAAAGAAATTGTTTCTAATTGTAAAGGTGTAATAGAGTCAAACTATCTGAAAGAATTTCCTGACCAAAATGCCATATGTCAGTGTTGTTTAGTATATTTGTTTTTAAAAAAATTTTATTTTCTTGTAGTATTAAATTTAGGTAAGTGATGTATTTTATCCTGTATTTCATATGCAAGATAATTAATATGTCCTGAACTTATTTTTTCGATCAGTATTTTGTATCATTTAAGTAAACACTTTTAAAAAAATTTAAACGGCTTAATTTTTCTTTTCTGAAACTTGCATCGTAACCCATGTTATGAAGTTAGTTTACTATAGGCCTTTAACAAACATTTTTACTTTGGCTAGCTACAATCTTTACTTTTAAAACTTAAATTATAGTAATTATGTAGAACTGAATGTAAAAATGCAAGTTTGGGGAACCATTAAGTACCTCCTGGGTGGCATGGAAACCTGTGTATTTTTATGCTATGCTATTTCTAAACATTACATTTTGTAAGATCTATCTCTACTTTTCCACATACATTAACTTAGATCCTACAATGAACCTGGCAAATTCTCGCACAGGCAGGAAATAAATGCGAGCACAGAAGAAGGGTGAAAAATAATCCTTTATTAACTCAAACTAAAATAACAGACAGCACGGGCTTCGTGTGTTTCAAAAATATAGTTCACTTGCGGCGATAACTTAAATGTAGACGAGAATACAAATCAAATCTGAAAAATAAATGAGTGCAAGAACGCACTTCAAAATTACTCCTAAGAGATGGCCTCACAGAAATCTAATCGGCGTGATACTAAACGGATAAGGCCAAAAAGGCTTACTCGAGTGACCGCGAAATAACAACGAAACGTGCGCGAGGCTAGCGAAACACGCTCTGAATAAACTGATATAATCACACGTTTAAATTGCACTTCACTTAACTTTAAATTTACATCCTGGCGGGAGAATGTGAGGGGAAATTTGAGAAGTTGAGAACAGGAAAACTTAAAATAAGTTTGTTATGCAAATTAAGAAACACCTTACAATTTGATACATTCAAAATTTTATATATTGAACTTTAGTAATTAAATTGCTGTGATGTAATCTAGTTTCGATTGCATATTTAAGCCTTGCTGTCTGTCAGTGTTTTGACTGTTTATAATGTTAATGATTTTAAATAGTCTTGTATAACTAGTTTAAACTTTTGTTTCAGGAGAGACTTTTTTATAATCAATTTCTTTTTCTCTGTTAGCCATTAAAATCTCTTCTGAATTTTGTTTTAATTATTAATATTGAAATAAGAGCTTACATGATGTTTTTGTGTCTGTTTAAAGATATAAATTAATTTAGGTAGGTTTCAATGTACCATATTTCATGAAGTCCCAATGGCACTTGTTTTTATGATTGTCTATGTAGTACATTTGGATAGCTTTCAGAAAATAAGTGCTTATAGAATATTTTCAGATTCCCTTTTGTGAAAATTAGGACATCTTAGTTCTATGTCTGGAGTATGCCCTAGATAGCAAGGATAGCACCTAGATATTAGGATAGTAAGTTCACCAATGCTCAGTTTTGATTTATTATAGTTTTTCTTGAGTGTTATTTTATCATCTGTTGATTATTATATGAAATAAAAATACTTTTTTTAATATAATGATATTTGTCAAACATCAGTTACACATGTGCATTTATTAGTAACAGCTGTGTTTTAATTTTGGTACTGTTCTATTACTGGGACTGGATTCAGAAATGTACATGTATACACACATACATTCATGTGTACATATATATATGCATACATGAACACATACATCCATACATACATTTCTGAATCTGGTCCTGATAACAGAACAGTACCGAAATTTTTGAAGGAATTGAGTTTAATAGGTAGGATGATAGACAAATAAATATGTAATTTTTTGCATGGGGTGAAAACAAGAAATGGAAATGTGTAATCACTACTTTCAATTAAACTGGCACAAGGGAAACACTACATTTCAAGACATAAAAGAAATGGTAAGTAAGATTCATTTTATAATTATAATATGTTTTGAAAATTACATAATGCATTATTTTTGACATTCTGCCAAGGAATTGCAGATATTCCATTTTAAGTGAAGACAGTTTTTTTACGAATGCTTGAATGTGATTTGCTGTGTATCTTTGAAAACCCTTTCATAACAGCTGTTCTGACATGAGAGATTGGATTGATGTGATGGTGCTAAGACTCTTAGTATAATGAAATGAATGGCTCAGGACATTATTAACTAAGGAATAATTTTGCTGTACTAAACAATAGTCACAATGTCAGAGTCTAGTTATGAAGAAAAAGTGAATCCTGTTGCAACTGTCGAATGTATTGGTGATCAATATGATATTAATAGCCAGTCATCTAATTCATGTAAAAGGTACAATGATGGCATGCTGGTATGTGGCTAAAAAGCTGCAAATAATCACATTTCCCTGCTTTCCATTTGCAAATTGCTGTTCTGCAACAAGGTAGTGAAATAGCATCTAATGGAAAATATTTGTAGCAGTTAATAAATCTCAAAATGTCTGGCATACTTTCTGTATAATCTAGCAAGTCACAATACATGCTTTTGATCAATTTGCATTAAAATCTGTCTTGTTCATTCACAAATGCTACATAAGTTTTCCTTCTATTCCTTTCCTTTCTCTTTGAATAATTTTTCCCCTAAATTAATTGATTGTCTTGTTTTTAGAGCAGAAAATACCTTAACTAACTACTCATTTTCCTATGCTATTTTCTTTTGAAAGAACTGTTAGTTTTCCATCATTTGTTGAAAATCGTGAATATTTTTTTATTGACTTCACAAAACTGTATTCTTCTGAGGCTTTATATATTGGGATGCACTGATTCGCACTAGAGGAAAAGTTTCCCAAATTATTTTCATATTTGAAATTATAGTACTGTTAGACAGCTGCTGATAATTTATTGAAATATTGGGGAAAACAGCCTTAATTCATCTGCAAAATCTGATACATTTTGCTATGTTTTTGTTTTTTGTCTTTTATGACCAGGGTTTAGTTTCTAAAATGCCGGAGCCCTATGCGAGACCATCAGGAAAGAGAAAAAAAGTAAATAAATAAATAAAATGGCTATGAGAATCATTAATAATTTAAAAACTAAGTAGTTATAATAATAATATAAAATAAATAACAATAGCCCGGATAAGCTGGACCCAACCAGAATTTCTGGTTATAAATTTCGATAGAAAAACTGTAAATAGTTTTGTGGAAATAATCACATCCATGTCTATATCAAATTTGCGGCTCCGGTTGGTTAGAGTGGGATGACAATTAACAATTATAATGAGTCTTACATCAGGAAGCAGGCAGATAAATTAGACTAAAGACAGTACCTTACCAAATATGTAACATGATACAAACATTATAAATAAATAATGGGGTGTGGACTGCCAGACAAACAAAACGGTAGATTGTTTGTCTTATCTGCTATCCTGCAAACCAGTACAACTGCAGGATAGCAGATAGTAGTGAACGGGATTTTATAGTATTCATCTTAAAACGTTTTTTTTTTTTAAATATATATATTTCATAAAAGTACTGCTTCCTTTAATCTGGTTGCAATAACTCCTTATAAACTACATTTGTAATATGTCCTTTTGAATCTACGGGCAACACGATTTTTAAATTGCCTCTATTTCTTACTCTACTTAATGCGACAAAAGGTTCAGGTAAGTACACTCATGTCCATAAATTAAGGATAATTCGGAGTCACGTGGAAATCGAACTCTAAAATAAATATATCACCTGTAAAATCACTGCACACATCTTCAAGTATCATATGCACATTTCAGGAAGTAACCAGATGACACCGATGGTACGTCAGAATGACGAGAGTGTAAGAGAGTGATATATAAGGAATACAGGTAAAGAAGTAAAATTGTTCGCAGGTGCTTTATAAGCATTTCAGTGCAATAACCGAATAGTTATGACACAAAGGACGCATTTGGATGATTTTTTACGTGGTAGAATTATCGGCCGTCTGGAATGTAGGCGTACCCAACTGGAAGTATCAGAGGAACTTGGAATTGCCCAGAATGTCATCTCCAGGCTTTGGCAACGATTCCAAGATGATGGTAATGTGAGTAGACGTTACAGCACGGGTCGCCCCAGAGTTACAACGCCGAATGAGGACCGGTATTTGGCAGTTACTGCCAAAAGAAACAGGCGGAGCACAGCCTCAGACCTGTCTCGTCAGCTCTCTTCAGCCACTGGTACGACAATTTCAAGGCATACAGACGCTTAGGGCAGATTGGTCTATATGCTCGTAGACCTGTCAGATGCGTTCCACTTACTGCAACTCACTGTAGCCTGCGGTTAGCCTGGAGTAGAGAGCATGCATTGTGGACACCGCAACAGTGGGCTTGTGTGATGTTTTCCGACGAGTCCAGGTTTAGCTTGCAGTCTGGTTTTCACCAAACATTCATATGGAGAGCTTCAGGTACCCGTTACCACCAAGAAAACATCATTGAACGACACCGTTACGGTGGTGCAAGAGTGCTCGTTTGGGGTGGAAGTATTCTGGGTTCCAGAACTGACCTGCATGTTCAAATGGGAACCATGACAAGCCAAATCTATCGGGACGTCATTCTGGAACAGCATGTACATTTGTTTCGGGGAGCCATGGGCGCACAATTTGTGTTTATGGATGACAATGCCCGTCCTCACCGTGCAAACATCGTAAGCGAATGCCTTCAATCGGAGGATATCACCCGTATGGACTGGCCAGCATTATCACCGGACTTGAATCCAGTAAAGCACGTGTGGGACATGCTTGGCCGACGAGTTGCAGCCCGTCAACCTCCTCCTACATGTCTACCGGAACGTTGGAGAGTGTTGCTTTTTGAGTGGTGTAATATCCCCAAAGATCAGATCGATAATTTGATACTCAGCATGCCTAGGCGTTGTACGGACTTATAATCGTCTGGGAGACATACAATGTATTAACAATCATACCAACCATAATATTGTAAGTAATATTGGTATAGTATAGTAATATTGGTTTTTTTGTAAATAGGTTTTTTTTTTTTTTTTTTTTTTTTTTTTTTGTAATTTGTTCCAGGGAGAAAAAATCGCTAATTTTTTTTAATAATATCAAACATATAGCATCTTTTTTTGCTCTTTACCTTTTGTTTAATAAATAAGTTTTACAAATAAGTCAAATTTGTTTTGCTTCTAACTCCTCCTTTGCCTGATTTTGCATTATCCTTAATTTATGGACATGAGTGTATATGCTTACACTTTTTTGAATGATTGTCCTTGTGCTTTATGTGTAGTCATAGCGAATGCTGGTATAATTATTTTATTTATTGGCTTTTATTTTCCATATTTTTTATAAGAATACTGTTTATTTTTATATATATTTTTACAATAAAAATTAAAATTTTGTTTCATTTGTTATCGCTCTTCCTTGGATCCGCCAGTTCCAAGCCCCCCCCCCCAGATCTTCTTCGCCAGGGCCGAAAATGAGCTTAAACCAGCACTGAAATGTACAGAGATGAATTAAAATTTAATAAGCGATTTTTAATATAATTTTATTGCTGAAAATAAAATTTTCGAGATCATATTTCTACTGAAATTGTTCAGTTACATAGAAGTGCCGGAGCGTTCTTATTTAGGACTCCAGTGCACTCCGTCTAGAATTATGATTTATCTCAAAAACCAAGCTTCGGCGCAATTTTAGGTCTGTTTATGACCATATGCTATTGGTTAGTTGGTGGATATTTGGGCACATGACCATAATGCGCCCAAAGCATGATAATCTATTCTCTCCTTTAGAATTGGTATGGAATTATAAAAATCAGCTAAAACGTGTTGAAAATGCATTATGTAATGAGAAAAATGTGAAACAACATAAAAGCAACAAAATAATGAAACGTTTCGTAGTAAAACCGTCATGTGAAGGGATGCATAAAATTCCCAAGATCAAATAAAATATAAAAACCCAGTAAAATCTTTAATTATTAAAGTACGTACATTAAAACGCTTTACAACCACTTCAGATTAAGGAATAAAGCCCAGTCTCCCTTAAAACCTGAAATGGATTAATATCTGGTTAACGTTTTCAATAAAGTTAGGGGGGAAACATGAAAGCAGTACCTTTAGTGCGGGCAGTAATCACCTCCCAAATCTATGATTTTCTGGCAAAGTTTTGGTAGTTTTTCGGCACAGAAAAACTTGTTGGCCGCGAGTCCAAAAAACATCACCCTCATTTCAGACGTCCTGTGCAGAATGGAAGATAGCACCAGCAAGATGTAACTGCAGATGTTAAAACAGATAGAAATCTGAAGGAGCGATGTCAGGGCTATATGGGGGATGTGACAAAAGATTCTATTCGAGTCATTACAGAGTCCAGTCAGTGAAAGCAAACACATGTGGTCTTGCATTATCTTGATGGAACATTACCTCTTTGCTCGGGAACTCAGTTCGACGTTTGTCCTTGATAGCAGCGTCAACACGGACTAGCATCTCGCTCTTTATCTTTTTCCAGATACACTTTGTAGATAATACCTCAGCAATCCCATCAAATAAAAAGCATTATCTTTTTGTTAGTCAAATTGCCCTTTGCGACGCTGCCGATGGGCTCGTCGGGTGCAGACTAACCCCTCTTTTTGGAATGTGTTGTTGAAGTAAATCCACTTTTCATGACAAGTGACGATCCGGTCCAGAATTTTATCCTTGCGTTGATATTCGAGCAGATTAGTGCAGGCCCAAGCACTAATTCAAGGACGTCCGTCCTTATCTGCTTGAATCATCTCATGTGGCATCCAGCGATTCAACTTTTACGTCAAGAGTATGAAATGCATACTGCGACCAATGGGCATGGCACTAACTCCTTAACAAGCTCTCGATTGGTTGCATACTGATCTTTTTCCACATATTCTCGCAGGCGGAGCTCATCAACGTCAGTAGGCCGGCTCGAATGCTCTGCCTCTTGAATGTCGTAGTGCTTGTTTTTGAAATTTCGATACCAAACCTTCACCAGCACCAGATTTAGATTTGACGAGATATTAAGCTATTTGAGATATGGGGCCCTTTATGAGGGATATCAGTCAGTTTTTTTTATACGGGATATGCAGCAATATTTCGGAGGGCCCTAAGCTATGTTCAGCTTATACATAAATCCGGCACTGACCTTCACAATGTCAAACAGTAGCAGTACCTAAAGCTATACATGCGATTTGGTGGTATTCTGTAGCTGAATTTTTGCAATAAAACTGGAAGTAAATGATAGTTTGAATCTGGTACCGTGATAGTTCCATTTCAGACACCTTGTAATTAATAATAACGATATTTTTTTACAAATTTCACAATACAGTGTTCTAAAGCAAGTCTCTTTCTTTCAAATGCCAAAAATCGTTTGACAAAATGTGATTCAACATTCCAACGCGAACTATTTGCTCAAACGATATTTGCGGTGCAGGAAATTTTCGTGAGACCCGATAGGTTTTCCAATTAAAAGTCGAGAGGAATACCTGAAAAACTGAAATAGTATTTCCTGAAGTCTATCAAAACGTGAGCATTTCTAACAAAATCTGTCATACAGGACAGATTAATATTACAACTGGAATATACTGGTTCACTATCCTCTTTTAAGAGATAATTGTGCGTAACTCGGAAGTGACAGTTTGTCTGGGGGGTTCAAATGACTTCCTCCTACTTTGATTCCCAATATTTAATTATAGGCGTTATGCTTCTCATTTTACAGTCAAAAGTCTTTAATCCGGACATCCATAATCCGGACCTCAAAGCTACAAACTTTCTGCGCATGCTTAAACGCATAATGCGTTTACGCGTGCGCATAATATCTTTACGCATGCACATATGCGTTTACGCATTCGCATAATACGTTTACGCATGTGCGTTTAATGTATAACGGACGATATAAGCTAAGCTAAAATTATCTAATTCAGTTAATGTTGCAGATTGCGTTGTTCCTTAATCTTCTAATTTTATCCGGCTTATTACTTTTGCAGACTGTTAGAGCAATTTTATAAAAGTAAACTTGAACTTTCGATTATGTCAAAAAGAGTTTCCGATTCTGGAGCTGCCAAAGGATCTACAAAGCGAAAACATGTTTCGATGTCCATCAAACAAAAGTGGAATTGCTGCAAAAAAGTGGATAAAGGCATATCCTTTGTTTCTCTAACCATTCCGAAATCTCTTTATCAATTTCACGCTGCTCTGCGGGGGCAGGAACGTCGCGGCGCGCAATGAACTGGAAGTTGGTCTGTCCGCACTATCCTCATTTTCAGGGCAGATGTTTTTTATTTTATTCGGCTTACTAAATGTAGTATTTCATCTCGATGTTCTCCGTCTTTGATATGATTTAAATCAAATTCCTCGTCATTATAAATATCACGAATACACATCAAATAGTTTTCTGGTTGCAATTTTCTAATTTCGACTATGCGTAATGTATGCTTTACGCATGCGCGCGGTGAAAGAAATGTTTAATAAAATAAACAAATAAATATTAAGCTTTTTTTTGTAAATTTTGATACCTTTTAGATCATAATTGCTCTTTATTTCATAAATTACGGTTTCATATTTTTAATTTTATTATTTCTGCATGCCATCTTACCAGATTTAAACTGATGATCTATTATCCGAAAAAAACCGATAATCCGGAATCGCCGAAGCCTCGACGCGTCCGGATTAAAGACTTTTGACTGTATTATTCACTTGCACGTCCTTGCCATAGACTGAGGATTTTACCCTTGATAATCACTTTAATATTTCTCAAAGTAACAAGCTGATTTAGACTGTCTCACGGCAGATTTTGCTGTGATGTCTGCCAGCTCGTTACCCGTTATCTGTATGTGTCCAAAGACCCAGCAGTAAAGGATCTCGCACTCACGGCTTATTAAGTTTTAAGGCAGTCAATAACATTTCTGTCACCATCGGTTTCTGGGTCTCAGAGAAACTTTGAAAAGCTACTTGTGCATTAAACAAATCGGTGTACGTTGTACAGACATTAGGTTATTTCGAAGCAAGGGACATGAAAAATGAGCAATGCTCTAGCCGGGACTCGAACCAAGGAACGCTAGAAAGGCCGGAGAAATAACTTTATAAACTTTTTCTGGCTTAGATGAATATTTAAGAGCGCAATACACCGAATTATTCAAGTTCGTAATACCGATACGTAAGTATCGAAGTAAGTATACGAAGTAACTTAAATTATCGTAATACCGATACATTCAAGTTACTTCAGCTTTAAATAGTCAGCAAGCACATTGCAGCCTTCTGTCCTCTACATGACCTCGAATCGCAAATGATGCTTCGAGCCATTAGTGTATATTGGAATGTAATTGCAGTGTTCATTCCTGGTTCATAGAAAAGCTACTTGTAAGCTAACTCGTTCGTTTTTCTCTTATCATAATGGTAAAAGCTTCTAGGAGCCGAATTTCTGGACCATCTCATGGTAGGATATCACGTCATTCTGCTCGGTGCACGGTTATTCATATCAAGCACAATATTTTTCTATCAAAGGCTCAGCTCTTGCGGGGAACGTAGGAATGCAGAGAGGTTGTGCTGCAAATAATAAGCTATAGCTATCATCAAGAGTGCTGAGACAGAATGTTTAGGTAGCTACATTATACGAAACTAGTGATGAAGAGTCAATTGTTCACGTTTTAATTTAAACGATGATTCTAAGCAATAAATGTACAGTTTTTATACAGGAGATATTCTAAAGACTCTAGCGCAAACACGCAGAGCTCAATGATGAATCGGATCAAGTTTCAATAATACAGAAGACTGTACCGAATCATTAACTTCTGAGCCTATAGTCCAGTCTAGACATCGGACATCGCTGGTGGTTCTTGAGGCATCAACCACTAAGAGTTTTGACATCTAGTTGGCGTTGTGCTCCGAGGCCTTTGGCTGGAAATAGAAGAATAAACGCTTTTGCGCAACTTAGATTAGTATCTAAGTTAAACAAACATGAAAATGTTATTTGCTATATGGAAAATGCAAAATAAAGTTGAAACATAACAAACATATATGAAGTAGATTATATATTAAAAGACACTGTATTCTAGCGATGAGGATTGAAAATTATTTGCAAAGTATATAAATCCGACAACACTAGAATAATAAAATGCGTTGAGAGTAATAATATGAGTTGAAGTAAGGTACAAACAAAGACCTAATCCCGTTTTATCGGGAATCCAGTCTAGAGCGGATGAGTGCCGTATACATGCGGAACAATGATCCCATTCTCTGTACCCAAAAAGGTGTTCGCCAGGATCTTTGAGAAGGTAAGAGTTCTGAAACATTTCTTCCTCAGGTACATCATTCGTGGAAGGAAAGTAAGTTTCCGATTGAACAATCACTCCTAGGAATTTCCCTTCAGGCGCAGTTGGAATTAATGACCCTTGAAGTTAAAGCTCAGACTCAGGATGCAGATTTCCCTTTCTGCAAAAGTGCTTGTGACAGCGTTCCGTTTTGAAGACGCAAATCCATTTTTCTTTGACTATATCTGGATCTTATTAATAGCGATCGTAATTGCCTCTCCACATATCTCATATCTGCACCTTGATAACTTATCTGAAGATTGTCAATGTACAATTATCCTGAAACAGTAAGAGGAAGTTCCTTTAAGATATGGTTTATTTTTAGCGTGATTAAAGAAACACTCGAACCTCGTCTTGTTCAAAGTTATCAACAACAACAACAACCAAAAAAAAAAAAAAAAAGAGACAAAAAAATTTTTTGAGGGAAAATTGGAATGTTTTCCACGTCACAGAACATTTATTTAATTAGGGATAAAAGTTAACAGACTAAATAGTGGTATAACAGTTGTTTAGCAGCTCCTCGCGCTAGATAAACACAAGGAAATTTTTCATTTTTTTATACAGTCGCTTCTTGCTCTCACGAAATCAGAATAAAATCGGATGTCGATAGCCTCCACCTTCGCATAGTGTCTATCCTTGTCTGTCTCAGGTATGCAGGTGATGATCTGCCTGTCAGATAGTGCCCTTTGTTGGCTGCAGAACTTAGCGTTCTTGCACACACACACACACACATGTATATATATATGCATTAAAACGGCGTCACTTTCTGAAGATTTCCTGATGGATTACTAATTAACAGAAACTGTAGTTTATTTTTATTCTTGTCAGAATTTGCATTTGTCTTAACATTTTTTAGAAATAGGACAATTTTCATTTTGTTCATTTGTTTGTGTATTAGAAGCCATATTTAGTGAAATAAAAGATTCAGACTCTGCAGCAGCCCAGCCCACTGCGGAGTCCAACATGCAGATTCCGGCGACAGGGTGAACTGGTTTTATACGCAATCTGAAGCCCAACAGTAAGCTTTCCAGAAAGCGGAAAAGCCCGAAGCCACTGATACCAAGGACAGTGACCAGCCGACTGACACTACAGGGGACAGCTAAAAGCCTCCTGTTTTAATCTGAAGCAGAGGACAAAGTAGTATGTTGGGGAGAGTAGCTCACCCCTCAAGTACCAGGATCCTCCTTTCCAGCCTTATGGGTGACAAGGCAAGGCACACGCGTAAGCGTTTTTCTGTTCATAAGAAACTGGAAAGAATGATGTAACAGAATCACACATTCAGTCCCAACTCCCAAAAAGGAAACCCTCAAAGGTGCAAGAGACGAAAATAGAACAGAAAAGCAGAGACGAAAAAGAAAGGAAGAAAGATCACTAGGGCTCCAGGATCGCGACCTCCATCTTACCAAGAGGGTGATCTTTGGATCTGAAGGATTAGGGTACTTTGGGATTGACACACTCATACTCACAACAAGCCCTGAGGGTGCTGTTCATCTGTTATCATTGTTAAATTTATAAGATATTCCTCCCGCTTTCCTAGCGTGCCTTCGTGATGGAGTGGTTCTGCACGCTGGGCCGGTGTTCCAGAGGTCCGTGGTTCGATTCCCCGCGAAGGCGGTTGCTAATGGTGTCAACTGCTGTTCAGAGCTTGTTCACTGTGAATTTCTTATTGTCTCAAATGATTCCCAGCACAACACAGGAATGACTTATATTGTTCAAGCTTCTATCTTCAAAATATAAAAGGTAAAAAACTTACTCATTGATGATTTTCTTGCCTAAAATAGGCATATCTCTAATTTTCTTAAAGAAATGCCTTTAGAGAGTTTTACATGTCATATATGTAGAATCTCAAAATAAGGTTACACTATAAGGTATTTCTCCCGCCTTCCTAGCGTGCTTTCGTGATGTAGTGTTTCTGCACGCTGGGCCGGTATTCCAGAGGTCCGCGGCTCGATTCCCAGCGAAGGTGGTTGCTAATTTTTCAATTCTCCGGCATCCCCCAAAAAATCCTAATGTCTCTACAGTGGCGCCCGAACTAAATGGGTTGTGGATGATGACTCTCCATACCCAGGATTTGACGATTGTCCCCTAAAACCCCAGTCGCCCTTTAAAAGGGGGAGTATATAAGGTATTTCTCCCACCTTCCTAGCGTGCCTTCATGGTTCTGCAAGCTGGGCCGGTATTCCAGAGTTCCGTGGTTCGATTACCGGCGAAGGCGTTTGCTCATTTTTCATCTTGCTTACTTCCAAAGAAAATCCTAATGTCTCTACAACACCTGCGAAAAGTGTTATCAATCATATGCTCTTTTTCTTGGGGGGGGGTGCCAAACTATTCATCTAGAAATTTTCAGTTCTATCTATCATTGTACAGTCTTAATGTAGAGTCATTAGGAAATTTTCAAGCAGGAGACATGAAAAATAAGCACTGCTCTCACCGGGAACTCGAATCTGGACTTCTTGATGCGCCGACTGTGCTAACTGTTACACCACAAAGGCATGCTGTAGGGAGGGAGAAAATACAAATAATTCATTAGGTTGTAAGATTCTGTAAGTAATCAAGAATATGTGATCGATGACTCACACATTCTTGATATTCAAGTAATGAAAAAAAAAAAAAAAAAAGAAAGTCTTAAACTTCAAAATTTGTACATGGAAACTTGCTTGTGATATATAGCAAAAATATATGCTCTATTTTGAAAATGTGAAGTTACAGTAGAGAAAAGCTTTTGTTTTAGTAAAAGCAAAGTGTTTATCAATTTTTACTATGCAACACATATGACAAAGACAAGCATGATTGATATGCACTAAGCATCCTGTGATTCTAAGCCTGCAAAGTATCCTATGATGGTATTGACAGTTCAAGAACACTGGCTACTTACATAAAGGCAAGAACCTCAGATGGCTATTCATTTATAATGAAACAGTGCAAAAAATTTAATTTCACATATAAATTAACTGAGCTATAGGAAACTTGCATTAGCTCCTTATTAAATTTACATCTAAGCTATGACAGATACAACTTATTCTTTTTTTTTAGACTCGGAAAATACTGTTGCTGAATCTACACACGCATGTATAATGAATGGTTAACATTCATACCGATTTTTTTAAAACTATTTGAAGAAAGATTTAATTGTAGTTTGTTCACATACAGCTGGTCTGATATTAAGGTAAAAAAAAAAAAGAAAGTAGCTGTAATCAATCTTTTAGATAATTTTCTTAGTATTGTAATTTATCACTGTATACTGCTTAGCTTCTTATTTACAGTAGTATCACAAGATTCAGTAAGTAAAACCATTAAAGGAATCATTTTGAAGTATTTCTTGATACATTATATGCATTTTATCACCAATCCCTCCAAAATCAATGATATTAACCTGAGATTGGTAATGGTAAAAGTATTGAAATGTTTAAAAATTAATATTTTGTGATTTATTGGTAAAAGATATTAACAGTTTTTCTCATTCATATACAATTATTAGTATTTTCTGTTTTTGAAAAAATATAACAGTTCATTAGAATTGCATAAGTTCTTTTTATAGGATAAAATGCAAACTCTTTGTCAAGTTTTTCAAAGCTCAGCTCACCACTGCATTTAATCCACAAAAGGTCTACAAATTACATTAGTAGCAAACATGTATTTTATAACTAAACATACGGAAGATTTTGCAATGTAGATTACAACTAAAACCATATTATTTACAGATGTTGCAATATAAATTTTGTAATCATATGCATGGAAGACAATTCTTCCACTCAGCTAATATCTAGTGGTGAAGCATTTGTTGGATAGGTACGTTTGTATACTGAACATGGAAAATTGTCATGCTGTTACTAAATAAAAATTATATTTACTTAAACATTTTATATGTCATTTCACAGATAAAGGCATATGGGTTCTTTTTTCTACAGAAACACTGCAAAAGGTATGTCAGATTTTAATACGTTATATTTGTTGTTATTTCTCCAAATGGATTCAGAAAAATACACGTTTCCTCTCTGAAAGACAGTTGTACATCATTACCTAATAATAAATTTCTATCTTTTTTTTCGATTCATCAATATCAGAAGATGACTAAACGTTGTTCAGACGACCACGAGATCATTGAACATACACACCGTAATCTTTTGCTTTTGGAATGTGCTTTAGACTATATTTATATGCTCCTACTGCTAATAATATTAAAACTCCAAGACTGCATTATAGCTCCATTGGTGACCATCAGCAGGGAAATTTTACTATGTATATAGATAGAATTGGGATACCCGGTGTATATGTGTCCTGTACCAACAGGAATACACGATGATCTTTATAGTATTATGTCAAATTTGATGAACTTTTATTTCATTTCACGTAGTAATCATTTTTTATTTGTAATATGTTACAGAATACATTTTAAAACTTACAAATCATGTAATATCTGTGTATTTATTAATTTCATTGTACTATAGCTCACTGTATGACTCCCTCTTGAATTGTTGTAGTAATTTAATTGATTTGATTAAAAAAACTGCACCAAATAACAAGGCAAAAATAAAATCTAAATATTGTAATCTGTTTTAGCAGAGTGAATGTACCAAGCAAACAGATAATTCACCCATTTAAAATTTTCATTCAACTCATTTAAGAAATGAAATGCGCTCTTAAGTTTGTGTATGATAATTTTAATATTCAAGCCTCATAAATTACTTGATTTCACAAAGCAGTTTCAATGTGAAGTATACATGACTAATCAGAATTTATCAAAAGTTCATATAAAAGAAAATAAAAATAGCAAATTACGTATCATACTAAATACATTTAGTGCAACTTTTTGAGTGACATCTTGTGTAATTACTCATCCGTTTCCAGTTCATCAGCTCTGTTTTACATGTTTCGTTGCGGAACCAGACAGCAAATTTCATTTTGTGAAACCGCCAAGTCATTTATCTGAACATAGTCAATCATTGTCAACTTTTTGAAAATAAATAAATAAAAACACTGAAAGCTTTCAGATTTTATATTATGCCCTAAGGTTTTATTTATTTATTTATATATATATTTATTTTAAAACATTTTGTGTCTTATCTTTATTTACTAAATATCATGTTGTAAGGATCCTAAGTTTTACTAACGTTTATTTTATTTTAAATCTTTACTATCACTTCTTATTTTCTACTTCCGGCCAGAATTAACAGCTTTAACTTAATTATGCAAATTTGTCTTGCTAACACCAAGTACTTAAGTTGTGGCTTTTTGCCAAACAAGAGAGAGGAAGGAGTTATTAGAAGCAAGCCGCTTGCCATAGTAGTTTTACTCGTTTGCTGGTTGCCTTCAAGGCCAGAGGTTTAGTCCTCTTGATAATTTTAAACGTATCGTAGTTTTAACAGCTCTCTGTACTACATACGGATTTTGTTAAATAACGGTCAATCTTAAAGTTAGGCACTTGTATATTAATCCAAAGGTAGTTTTAGTTAAAGTTTTAGTTAGTAGTTTTATATTCTTACGTTTAGACCACAAGTGGTTGGTCTCTGTATTCTGAAGTTCCGGAAATCTTTGTAAAGATAGAAAAATAAAGGGTTTCGTATACCCTTCCTCTGTGTATTGTCTACTTCACAATTTATTGAACAAAGCTTGAGTAAGCTCCCTGTTCCGAGTCAGGACAGTGCATGTTTCCAAAGCAAGTAAAGAGGAATACAAGTCCTGATAGTGGCGCCCGACGAAGAAGAATAACCATGGCTGAGTTTCAAGAAGAACCTGTGGTGCTTGCAGAAGCAGCTCAGAATCCAGAAATGCCAGCTGCCGCCCTGGAAGGATTTGGGTACATCGTCCAGATCATGCGCGCATCGATGAAACCAGAAGCAACATTTAATGGAAACTCACCGGTAACCAGTTTTTTGGAAAAATTGGATGACCACTGCATGCTGTATCCAGTCCGTGAGTTCCAGAAAGTCACCTTAGCTACCAGCGCTTTGAGGGGGCCAAGCACTTAATTGGTTCAAATGTATAGGCAGAAGCCTCTTGGGTCAAGCGGGAAGTTCCACCTATACTTACGAAAATTTCAAGACTGCCTTAGTAAAAGCCTTCCCTGTCGTTAGAAATCGTTCCAAATTAGAAGCGGAACTCTTCAGCATATACCAGAAACGAATTGAAAATCTCTCAAGCTCTATTTTAAGAAAAATTCACCTCTTTAAACTCTTGTATGGAAGCCGTCCGGATCCTGAGATAATCCAAGTGATTTTGCCGAGGTTACTTCCCCAAGTACAAGACTTTATTGAATTAAGGAATCCGACTACACTGGAAAAGTTATTTGAGCTAGCAATCCAGTTTGAAAGTAGAAGAACGGCGGTCATTGAAAGAAGACACCAGTATGAGCAAAGAAGCCAATTTGGTGCGCCAAGACCACAGCAAAGGCAAGAACACGGCTACGGAAGCAAATCGAATCAGTGGGCAAGGAAACCTGAGTATCCAAAAACAACCGGCGAACGTCGACAGTTCAATAGTAAGCCAGAAAAAAAGTCTGAAGGCCAGCGAAAAAAGAAGGGAGGCATGGAAAGGAAGACAGAAAATTTAAACTAAAACGGATTTCTGCTGACGGGAGGGTGCGGAAATCCGAAGGCCAAGAAAACCCCTCTTCCTTTAAGTTAAATACAGTTATTGTGAAAAATTTGACTCTTCCAAAGATTGAAGTTCTGGTGAACAACATCCCAGCCACCGCACTCCTGGATACAGGCGTGCAGTGTTCCTGTGTGGCAGAAGATTTTTTTAGGAAATATTTCCGTAGATACCGCATATATAATTCGGATAATACGACAGTGTTAGCTGCGCAGGGAGAAAGATGCAAATGCATAGGTAAAATAAGTCGTATCAAGGACGAGCAAGTAAAGATCATGTTTTTTTATCGTAAAAAATTTACAAGCACATGTCATTTTAGGGATAGATTTTCTTTCAGAGGCAGAAGCAACGCTGGATTTTAACGAAGCGTCCTTTAAGCTGACCATGAAACCAGTTCGAGAAGAAAAAAAAGAACCACCGATATTAAACCTCGACCACCTGCCTAAGGAAGAGCAACAAAAAATTCGACAAGTGGTAAGTGAATTTGCTTCATTATTTAGTGATATTTCCGGATTTACTCAAGTTACTAACCATAGTATCGACACCGGAGATTCACTGCCAGTTCGCCACAAACCATATCGGTATGATAAGAATAAAGAAAAAATTATAGAGTGGCACATTCGAGATATGTTACGTAAAAAGATCATAACGCCCATCTCAAGTAGTTATGCTAGCCCGGTTGTGTTATGTAAGAAAAATAATGACTATCCGGTAACACATCCGAAAATGTGGCGTTTTGCAATTGACTATCGTAAATTAAACTCCATGACGAAATATCCGGTATATCCGTTACATATTATTGAAGAAATTCTAAGGAACATAACTTCTACCAAATATATGACTACGTTAGACTTAACGACTGGTTATTTTCAAATAGGAGTTAAACTAGAAGATGTGCCTAAGACTGCTTTTATAACCAAGTCTGGCACTTATGCATTCTTGCGTATGCCGTTTGGCCTTTCAGGGGCACCGGCAACATTTCAGCGATGTATGGACATTGTGCTAAGGCCTGTTCTAGGAAAGACCACATTTATCTCTTTAGACGATATCATTATTACTAGTGATAATCTGGACCAACATGTACAGGATCTAAGACAGGTGTTTTCATTATTAAATGAGGCCGGTCTAAAAGTTAATGTCGAAAAGTGCAAATTTGCAGCCCCTGAATTAAAATACTTAGGTTACAAAATATCTCAGAAAGGAATCGAGACGGACGAATCAAAAATAATCGCTGTGCAAATCGCCGTATTTGGCAATCCGCCACCAAATACGGCGAAGAAGCTCTCTTCTTTTCTAGGACTTTGTTCATATTATAGGTCCTTTATAAAAGATTTTGCAGCTATTGGTGAACCATTGTTAAAATTAAAAAGGAAAAAGGCAAGATTCTCGTGGACGGCCGAAGCCAATAGTGCTTTCTAAAAATTAAAGCAAGCATTAACGCAAGCCCCTGTTTTGAAATTTCCTGAAAACGATGAGAATTTAGAAATTTCAGCGGATGCTTCGGATTATGCGGTAGGAGCGGTACTTTCGCAAAATCAGCAGCCCGTGGCATTTTTTAGTAGAACTTTAAATCAAACACAAAGAAATTATTCCGCGACTGAGAGAGTAGCACTTGCAGTTCTGTTAGCAGTGCAAAAGTTCTGAGTCTATTTTGGAAGGGCGCCAATAACAGAGTATTCTAATCATGCGGCCGTAACTAGATTGTACTCAAGAAAAAACTTATCCCCAAGGTTAATAAGATGGGCACTCAAGTTACAAGAATATAATCTGGTAATTAAGCACATTCCCAGAAAGGAAAATATCGTAGCAGATGCCCTATCCAGAATAAATATAGATGAACAAGGTAATACTGTAAAGGTGGCAATGCTCACAGCATGTACGATACATTCCCGAGAAACTGTAATAACCGAACTGGGTAAGGATCCTGAATTTAAAAACATTTATGAATATTTAAAGGATCCTGAAAATTTTAGCCACCAAGATATTGTGGCGATAAGAAATAGGGCGGCCCATTACGAACTAATAGATGGTCTATTATTTTATACAAAAACTACGAATTCCAACAACGAATTTCGACCTATTATCCCAGCTAGTCTTAGATTAAATATACTGCAGGAGTTACACGACTCTCTTTTACCTTATCATGCTGGTATTCGAAAAACCATCCAACGCGTACGCGAAGCAGTTTATTTTCCTGAGCTGCAAAAGTTAACAAGGGCGTATGTCCAGTCCTGCCCAACATGTCAAGCAATTAATTATATTAATTTTCGCCCGGCCGGGTTTCTAAATAGTATTAAATCGGAATTTCCAAATGAAATAATTGGCATCGATTTATTGGGCCCTTTCCCAAAAAGTCAGTTAAATAAAAGTCGGTATCTCCTTGTTATGGTTGATCATTTTAGTAAGTGGACCGAAATTGTTCCCTTAAAACGAGCCTCCGCGAAATTAGTTACTGATTCTATTTTAAATAAATATATTTTAAAATATGGGGCGCCCCTAAAAGTTATATCGGATAATGGTCCTCAATTTGTAAGTAATATATTTGAAGACATGTGCCAAAAACTGGGCATACGTCATTTAAAAATGGTCCCGTATCGGCCGCAATCAAATATAGCGGAACGAGTCAATAGAAATATAGTGAAAATTATCCGTAGTTATGTTAAAAATTTTCATAAAAGCTGGGATAACTATGTCAATGAATTAGCTTTCACCCTTAGGACCGCAAAACATGATACGACGGGCAAAACTCCTGCTGAGTTATTTTTAGGCAGAAAGATTATAACGCCGTTAGATAAATTATTTTATGTTCAACAAAGAGCCCCAGAATTTAAAATGGGCGATATAGAAAAGTTAATTAAAGAAGCAAAAAAGAACACTGAAGTAGCACAAAGAAAACAGAAGCTCTATTACGATATGAAACGACGGGGAGTAACTTATAAAGTAGGGGATGAAGTGTTAAAAATTAAGCATTCACTTTCTTCAGCACCAGAAGATAAAACTGCCAAATTTTATCCACGATTTGAAGGACCATATATCATAGAAAAAGTAGTTCAGGCTGTAGTGGTGTTAAAAGCCAAGAATGGTGAAACCTGCACCGCAAACGTTGACCAAATAAAACCATTTTATAATCGTACTAAAATGCCAATATTTCAAGATCTTTTGCAGGATCCGGCACGGCAGGCACAAGCTCCAGAGGTGGAACAACGACAATCACAAGGGCAAGCCATTACTAGATGGAGCAGTTGAAAAGAAAGTTCCCCCGTTGGAAAACTGAAGGTAACAAGAAAAAGAAGCCGTTCCACGGACCAGAAATGCGAGGGCACGACCACCCCCAGAATGAAGAAGGGAGAAGTACGACTAATGCAAAGAGAGCCAGGAGAAATGACAGCAAATATAACACGGCTCCAAAACGGAAGATCTACCCATCGGATAGGAGTCTACGCAGCAAATGTCGACGAATTAATGAAGTAAGACCAGCTGCAGATGCGAAGAAGCAAGAAAAATTTGAACAGCCAGCAACGAGATCCAGGCAAGAACGAGAGACAGTTGTCCCGGTTCCGCCAAGACCAGCTGCCATCAAACGGCAGAGATCACAGGCAGAGGCTAAAAAGAAGGTCTTCAAGGGCGACCGAACTGGAAGGAAAAGAAAGCTCATGGAGGAAGGCACCGAAGGGCGAACCCGCACAAGAAGGAAGATAAACCAAACGGTAGTCTTCGCTACTTTCCAGGACTGGGCAGAAAAATGGATGTCTGAATATCACAAAGATAAGTAAAACTTTATGTTACTTTGAAACCTTAAGTTAATTTTTCATTCTTACTGCAAGTGGCAGAATTCAAGAAGTTTTACCTCATGTGAGGCCTACCTTTATCGCCAAAAAGGCGAGAAATGAGTTGTTACCTATTTTGATATTGTTTTTCAATTACTCGCGAGTAAAACTAAAATTAATGTATAACAGGAATGTGTAAATACTTGAATATTGTAAAAGCATTGATAATCTTTGAAAAAGGTACCTTAAGAAAATTGTAAAAATTATTGTATAAAATTTTATTTAAAAGATTCTGGCAAGAAAGAAGTTTTAGTCTGAAAGACTTTTGAAATGTAGTATTTTAATGTAGAAGAATTGGCACTTGCTTGGAAAAGAATAGAAGTTAACAATATACTACTAATGTATGTTTTAAAATGCGTAAAATTAACGGCATGTTAATATGTTCTTATATACAATGTGAACTGTTATCTTAAAAGTTAAGAAATACTGTGATATGTTAAAAGTGAAAGTAATGCCAAAAATTTTTAACTTATTCGTGTGACTGTAAAAAGAGCAAATTATTGTGAATATGTGTTAAAGGTTGAATGAATGTAGTTAGGCTCTCTGACGCTACACTTCAGAGTTAGCCACTTTTCAGAATAGTATCTCAGGGTTTAGAGATGAATATAAGGTGTGTTCTGAGGTCTTGTTATGTTGAATTTTAACACGTTAGTGTTTTAATTGCAGGCGGTAGTGTTGAACACTTGTACATAGACACGCTCGTGTTTGGTGTTTTCCTTTACAACACATGTCAGAGAGCACGGGGAGATAATTAAATAACGTCATGAATGAAATAAGAATGTTAAAAGAGAGATATACGTATTCATGTTACTTGCCATTTGATTGTGTAACATTTCATTAAACTAGTTTTCCTTCCAGATCTCTGGAAGGAACCAGATTTCAACTAAGAAACTCCTGTTTATAGATGCAATACAGATGAAAATGACTTGTCCATGGAGTTGATAATGTAAAAACGACTTTTTAATTTCTAGTTTCTAGTGAGAAATGTTTGTAAAAGATTGGCCTCGCGTTAGATTCTAGAGCTAAAAGTTTTCAACAAGGTCGTTTTAGACCTCAGTTTCAAACTAATTAACTCTGGCGGGAAGTATGTAAGGATCCTAAGTTTTACTAACGTATATTTTATTTTAAATCTGTACTATCACTTCTTATTTTCTACTTCCGCCCAGAATTAAAAGCTTTAACTTATTTATGCAAATTTGTCTTGCTAACGCCAAGTACTTAAGTTGTGGCTTTTTGCCAAGCAAGAGAGAGGAAGGAGTTATTAGAAGCAAGCCGCTTACTATAGTAGTTTTACTCGTTTGCTGGTTGCCTTCAAGGCCAGAGGTTTAGTCCTCTTGATAATTTTAAACGTATCGTAGTTTTAACAGCTCTCTGTACTACATACGGATTTTGTTAAATAACGGCCAATCTTAAAGTAAGGTACTTGTATATTAATCCAAAGTTAGTTTTAGTTAAAGTTTTAGTTAGTAGTTTTATATTCTTACGTTCAGACCACAAGTGGTTGGTCTCTGTATTCCGAAGTTCCGGAAATCTTTGTAAAGATAGAAAAATAAAGGGTTTCGTATACCCTTCCTGTGTGTATTGTCTACTTCACAATTTATTGAACATAGCTTGAGTAAGCTCCCTGTTCCGAGTCAGGACAGTTCATGTTTCCAAAGCAAGTAAAGAGGAATACAAGTCCTGATAATGTTGTTCACATTTAAACCATAAAGTTCAATTCAACAGCAATATCACAAATATTTAAAAGAGTATGTTTTTCGAATTCCCGGTACACAGTCTCACACACTGGAGATAAAAATTCCCCCCCCCATACAGAGTTGCAGTTGCTCACTTTGAAATCATCGAGTTTCTTAATCAAAGACTCATAAATGCTTTACCAAATATGAAATAGATAATAAAACAAATTCCAAATTCGGGCTTCCAGATGCAGATATTCCGGTGGAGACATACATTATTCAAAATTTGATGGCTCTAGGAACAGTTGTTTTATCACAATGTGAGAAACATACATACATTTATGCAGATTCTTCATTATTTAACTTCTTTAAATACAATACTCTAATATTTGGTGACAACAATTGAAAAAGGGATTCACCTTTTATAATGAATCAACGCAAAATGCCACAACAAAATTAATAGCCCTTCTGGGCAAATTGCCCCTTTGAGCTAAAAAGATTATCTGCAAGAAAGCTGAAAATAAAAAAGCAGAAGAAAAAATAAGAAAGTAGGAAAAATAAGACTAGCCCACTTTGAGAACAGTACATGACACTTTAGGAGACATTAATTTTTTCTTCCAAAGACCCATCCTTTAAGGAGTTGAAAAAAAGAAAAAAAGAGGAGGAAAAATATTTAAAATAGAAAGTAGATATAAAAATGTCAAATTAAGCATAGCAACGCATATCATAAAGATGAGGTACATAAAGGTACAGTGAAGACTATACATGTTCTTAATACAAAATAAAATAATTATTAATAAAATATTGTAACTGGAAGCTACAGTATCATTTCATCATAAGTACAGGCAATTATATAAAGCATCGGTTAGAGTAGACTGAAGGGTGCCCCTTGTATTATTGCGAAGATGTTGTTTCATTTATTGCCAAGCTATTTTGTTTATCGCTAAGTTGTTGTTTCATTTATGTTGATTGTTGAGTAGTTGAATGTTCTGTACATCCGTAAATATACTCAGTCAATAAATAAAGTCAAGGGAATGAACAATGCCAAGTTTCTGCAATTCTTTGATGATTTTTTAAGTGAAAATAGGTCAACGTGTACATGGATAAAGTCAAGGGAGTGCACAATGCCTAGTTTGTGCAATTCTGTGATTTTTTTTCCAATAACAAATATATTTGTTTATACCAATGTTTTATTATGTTACCAATATATATATACCAATGTTTTATAACTCTCTTGTTCTGATCACAATTTGTAATTTTTCATGTCGCATTTATGTAGGTCAATGTGCACAAACTCGGTATCCATGTGCCACCAAAAATCACCAATGGGTACTCGTGATACTTTTACCAAAACATCACAGCGCAAGTAGTAATACTTTATTGATTATGCCAAAGCATTGAACTAGTCGATATACTAGTCGATACTCGATTATACATGTATAATGGAGAGAAAATTTATGTAAAGGTGTCCTTTGCAAATGATGAGCATACTTGATATAAAATAAAATAATGGCTGATAATAGAATATCACTAATAGCATGTTTTCTTAGATAACCACTCCCATAAAACAAATCTATTTAAGTAAGAGGTTATTCTCTTTGGGAAGTTCGATTGCATTTTCTACAAAAAAGCACACACTATTTTGCTTATCATTACATTCGTCTATATCTGCGTTGATAGAAAAAACTGAATCATAATATTAAATGATGAGAAACATGCCCAAGAAAATGCAATACAGTTTAACTAATTAAATGGACGTATAATAGAAATATAAAATTGCATGTTTCCGCAGAACTTTCATTAAGAAATAAGAGCCAAAAATTCAATAATAGTGGACAGCATGCAGTTGTCATGAAAAATTTCATTCATAAACAGTTTATGAGCACTGGGTGAGACAGTTTTGAGGAATAATAAGTAAGAAAGTTTTCTCATCATCATATTCGAAGACATTTTATTTCATATTTTGTACTTGGATCTGTTTGGGAAAGTGACTGATTTTGCCATCAGTAAAAGTTATCCTGCTTAAAACAGTTCATTATTGTGTTTTCTGAAACATGGTTTCAAAATATGTATTTAGTAGATGCAGAAAATGCACCAAGGAGGTTAGTCGTTATTAATTCATTTGCACTTTCATCCAAATTTTTCACATTATGAAGAATACAGCTCACCTCACGAAGATCATATTCTTTCATCGCTCTATAATAATTCCTTAATCACAAACTGGAATAATTGACATCATGTTTTCTGCAAGGAATAAAACTTCGGCATACTTTATGGAGTATGTTTTGTGACATGCAGTTGTGAATCAGATCAAAGGTAAAATTCTTTTCATCTCACAGTTTCTAAATTCATTCATTAAAAATTGCTGTCATCATCTACACCATACGTTCCTTTTTCCCAATTTCATATTCATCAGGGAAAAAATCAAATACATTGCAACATTTTGCTCACATTAAATGACATAATAATTACAGCAAACGATGAGTCAATTTCTGATGCTTCTGTACAAGTGCCGATGGAACATTGACATTTTGATACGCTTAAACACTCGCAAAACATTAAAATAAATTTTGATTTCAGAGGCAGAAACAATTTTAAAAATTATCACATCTGAAGTTTGGTGTCATTCACTTCACAAATGACGTTATCCCTTTAACTGCTTAAGACGTGTTTAAACGTTTTTGGAATTTCTTTAAAAATGCTTAAGACGTCTTTACACGAATTTCATATCGCACGAAAAATGCTTAAGACGTGTATACACGAAGCCCGAATTTCGCGAAGATTGCTTAAGACGTGTTTAGACGACGCGATCTGGTCTTCCTTCCCCTACCTTTCTGCAGGCGGCTGTCAGTTGACACAAAGCTCTTAATAGGGTGTGAAGTCTCTTTCAAAAGAGCACTTTAGGAAAAAGTCCTTAGAGTGAAGTATCTTTGTCAGACAGCAGGTATGTATTATCTGTGTGCCGACTAAAAGTTTGCGAAAGAAGATAAATCGTTTTACAACTGTTTGCCTTGTGGTACTTTATACAAATGAAAGTCAAACAGGATCCGACGTTGTTATAGTATATTGCCGAATTTTAGTAGAAACAAGAAAAAATAAGAATTGTAACGGAGGACGCCTTTATGCCTATATGTTATAGAATCGAATATTTTATTTTTGTATTGAAAAATGATTACAATTTCTGATTCGTCAGGAAACAATATAAAATGTTGCAACCAGCTTTCTTGTTTGCCTTCGTATTTCAAATGCGCGTTATTATAACGTTATATTCTTCTTTTTACATTCTTAAATGTTAAAACTGTGCTTTCAGCATGCCTGAGTTTTGTACTCGTATGTGTGGCTCTATGCTCCGTAGAAATGGCGAACTGACATATAAAAATTATATGAATGTTGAAAGGAAGATATTCTACTCGAAACTTTAACTAAATGGAATAAATGAATACGCCGAAAGAATTTCTAGAAATATTTGTTTTAAAAATTTTATTATTAAGATTTTAAATACAAAATGTTTTGAAATCTAAAGAAAAAAATATGTAATTCTTGAAACATTTTTGGAAAGAAATCTATCGATATAAAATCTCTTAAAATTAATGGAGTGTAAATTAATTAAAACAGTTAGTTTACGGAAGGGTTCGATATACTGCGCACAAAAAATTACAGTCAGAAGATCAATTATTTAAAGATATAAGTTAATTACATTAAAAGAATTTAAAATAAATTAACATCTGTCCAAATGTCAATGCTAACAGCAATAGCACGAATGAAAGTTATTCTTTAAATTCCGAACTTAGTTCATCCGTCAGTACGCAATGATTGTGTCTTTGCGATTACTTTTCTTATAGATACTACAAAAGGCCGCCAACGAAGTAGCGGTAAAATCGTTGAATACTAATAGTTTGAAGCGGGTTCAAATCCTGATGAATGGATTGCCTGCATACCAGATTTAGCGAATGTTTGTTGCGCATGTTTAATGTGAATATGAGACAATTTATTTAGCTTTTCATGATGACGTGCCTTGACTACGAGTCCTCGCTCGGGTTGTGTTTGGTTTGGCTTGTTAGATTATTAAGCACGTGAATGCGATCTGTCTAAGGGGAGGTATGCTTTCGTGACAGATTTTCTAAGGGAAACAATCTCGCACTGCAAAAAGTTAAAACCATAAAAACGCCCATGCAATCAGCTTGTTCACGGGGGTTTGAATGCAGGTCAAACTACCAGTATGTTAAGAGAAACGATTCCAAGAATGTTTAATTATTTTATTTAGTTTGTCATAAGCTAAATAAAATAATTAAACATTCTTGAAATCTCTTCACATTACTGAAATGGCAATAACTTCGAATTATACTATGCTACTACTTTTCCTCTAATATGAAATTTTGAACTTTTCCGTTATCGGACAGCCCACCAGGGACTGAGCGGAGTCTAACGGAACAACTGGTGGTTCTGTCCGGGATTCGAATCCCGGGAAACGAGCTGGTTGCCAGGATGATATTCTTAGTTTTCCATATGTGTAACATGTATGCAAGCTAATTTCCGTTAGGCAGTCCTCGAACGAAGGCATCCTTCACCTTAGGCAAATAACCATCGAGTACTTTGCCATAATCAAATAAACCTTTATCCATAACATGCTTCAAATATTTTTATGTTGAAAAGTTGATGCGCCAAAGTTGGCCCCCATTGAATGAAATATGTTGTTTATTTTTTCTTTGTTTTTTATAACAACAATGTTCTTGTTTTCAGAATCTGAATTATCAATAAAATTCTTTTAATAATATGCGATTCTATTTTGTTTTTTTGTTTAATGAAAATTAATTTAAGCGACAAATCTCTTACATTTAGAAAAATTTTCGATTTTCGAAACGAGTTGCTGTCAAAAGCGCATCTTCTCGTTGCTGCATATATTTATTTAAAGCAAACTGCTTGGCGCGTGTGCTTTTATATTTGAAAAGATTCAGAGAATTTTCAACATGGAAATAAAGTTATTAATTTTACTGAATTTTGTGGATTCTTTGTGTTTTGAGGTAAAATTCAAACCATCAGATATGTGATAACCTTAAAATAAGGGTATATATAATCAGGATTTTGCGGCCAGACATTCCCAGCGAAATAAATTACAAAAAATTATCTATGTAGAATTAATGTATATTCCGTTTAGTATTTTAATTTATCAGTGTTATTACACATCAGTTTATCAGTGTAAGTTATATCGAGTTTTAGTTGTGTTCGATATAAGAATTTTATTTGGTTTATATAAATCCGATTCGTTTAATAATATTATATTTATTAAATACTATTTATTAGGTTTTCAAATCTGCCAAACCCAATCAATGGCCTCCTGGCTAAGATATCTGATTATTGCTATTTCGACTCGTATTCGAACCCAAACAAACGAACTGGTTGAATTTTGTGATTTTCCCTATGTGTAACATGAACATGAGTACGTTTTACTTAGAAAGTCGTCCATGGAGACATTCATTGCCTTCGGCTGATAGATCTCGTTTCCTTTGCCATACTCAAAAAATCTAAAACTTTTTCAAAAACACTAACAGATGCATATAACAAAATAAAATTAAGTAAATGCATATAAGAAAATAAATTAAGTAAATGCATATAAAAAAACTGAAGTAAATGTATATAACGAAAAAAAAAAATGAGGTAAAAACAAATTTTCAATAATTTTTCAATACAGTAGTTTTTAAATTGCTTGTTTTCAAATTTTATTTCATTTTTATGTATGTACTAATATACAGTGTATGTGTGCGAAAGTGTGCTTGTTCGGCATATCCATATATATTAATTAAATAAATCTGATTTGAAAATGCATACACTAACGCGCTATTCTCGTAATTTGAAAAACACTAAAGTATTGTCTGAGAAAAATGTTTATAAAGAAAATTAAATTTCGTCTCCTTACTCGGTGCTGTGTAAAAAATTTAAGTAAGCTTATTAATTTTTTCTTCTTTATTAAAAACAAATTAGTTTCTTTTCATCTATATATGAAAAATAACAAAATCTTGTTGTCAGAATGGAAATTCTTAAAAATATGAAGTTCGTTTTTTTCGAACAAAAGTTTCTGAGAAATTTCTCTAGGTCAGCAGGTAGTAACAGGACCACTGACTGCTTTGTTTGAAAAACCCGATGAAGTGGATGATTTTACCCCCAAAAGGTTTTCTTTAACAAAGCAGATGCGGTCCAAATGGCTTTTCTGAGAAGCGTTCGTATTTGAATAGCTTGAAGCTTGAAAGCTTGAGTTGGAAGATGTTCCCGAAGTCAGACAGCAATAAAATTTGTTATACAGTGTCTCACAAAAGTGATGGGACACTTGTGCTTTACAAAACGAAACTGTAATAAAATAAATTTAAAAAACATGTAAAAATTTTTGTGGGTGTGTTTCATACTTAAATTTAGTAACAATTATTACGTAACATACATTTTCTCAAAATATTAAAATAGTAATTTAATATAAATACAATTGTTTAGAATGGAGCAAAAAATGGCTCACATAAGTGATGGGACACCATTAGATACTACTACGTACTACAATAAAAATATTTTTGGGTTTTTTTTATTTTTACTCAAAAGCAATTGGCAATAATTTATTAAATCATCTGCAGTCTTTCTCTCCAGTTTGTTTTGGAATTTTTGTGTTTTTTAGCTCTGTGGAGCCATAAATGCTAAACGAAAAGAAACTTTGCCTGAAATTCGAAAATTAGTTATTAATTTGCATATTGAACGTGGAAAATCTATTAGAGAAACTGCTGAAACAGTTAACATGAGTCATTCAGCAGTTTTCAGTATCATTAAACGATATAATAAGAATCATATGATTCAGGATAAAAGAAGACCTGGCCAACCATCAAAGCTATCCAATGGAATAAAGCTAATTATTGTTCAAAATATTTAAAAAAATCCAAGAATGAGTGCTCCTAAAGTTGCTGCTGATTTACAAGCATTATATGGAGTAATTGTTAATCCTGAGACTATTAGAAGAATAATTCGATCTGCTGGAGCAGACAGGAAAAAATTCTTCGTAAGTGAAAAGAATAGAAAACTCAGACTGGCTTTCGCAAAATCCAACATAAATAAGAACTCTGATTACTGGAATGAAGTTATATTTGCTGATGAAAGTAAATTTAATATATTTGGTTCTGACTGTAGAATCTTGGTGTAGAGAAAACCCAGGAAAGAATTTCGCAAACAGAACTTGGTGCGAACAGTAAAACATGGTGGAGGAGGCGTTATGGTATGGGGGTGTATGTCGTCCGCTGGAGTTGGTAATCTTGTTTTTATTGACAGTAAAATGGATCAGTACAAGTATATTGACATTTTAAATCAAAATTTGAAATCTTCAGCACGAAAATTGATCCTTCGTAACGATTTTAACTACCAGGACTACCAGGACAATGACCCCAAGCACACTGCTTTGAACGTTAGACTCTGGCTGCTGTATAACTGTCCTGAAATAATAAAAACACCACCACAATCTCCAGACTTAAATCCCATAGAGAATATTTGGTAAGAATTGGAATCAAGAATTCGCAAACACACCATTTCTTCAAAACAACAATCAAAATCATTGCTTCAAGAAGAATGGGGTAAAATCACTCCAGAAATCACAAAAAAATTAGTCGAATCCATCCCAAGAAGATTAAATCGCGTTTCAAAAGTAAAAGGAAATCCAACAAAATATTAAAACATTTTAAGAAGTAAAATTTTTGGATAAATATTTGATGGAAAAGTAAGTGTCCCATCACTTATGTGAGCCATTTCTTGCTCCGTTCTAAACAATTGTATTTTTATTAAATTAATATTTTAATATTTTGAGAAAATGTATGTTATGTAATAATTGTTACTAAATTTAAGTATGAAACACACCCACAAAAAATTTTTACATGTTTTCTTAATTTATTTTACTACAGTTTCCTTTTGTAAAGCACAAGTGTCCCATCACTTTGTGAGACACTGTACGATCATCGGTGAGCCAGGAGCGTTTATCAAGTCTCGCGATTCTGGCAATCAAAAATCAAACCGCAGATCAAATTATGACGATTCCATGCACTTATTTGCAGAACAAAAGGCTTACAGAGTAAAATTTTAATTTTCGTTACTAATTCTGTGATATTTTAATAGCGTTAAGGCAGGTAAGAACTTAAAATTGCTTATGAAATAGGAAGTATGAAAAACAAGACAGGAAGCACGAAGGGCACTGAAGGGAACTCCAAACGTTAAATTTAAAAACTGCGTAGGATTTTACTCTGCAGAACAACTTCATAAAAAAAGTTATTACGTATAACAAAATTACAATGAAATAAGCAATGTCCCTTAATACAAATATTAATTATCCTAATAAATAAATTAACCAAATTCCCTTTGCAAAATCTTAAGAACTCAAATGGTATAAAGAAGGTTAATAACTTTGTTTCCTAAAAAAAATCAGTCAAAACTTTTCAATATCTTAAAAACAGTGAAATGAGCAATAAATAAAATAAAGGAATGCAAAAAACAAAAAATTCTGAAAAGCAAAGTATAATTAATGATATTTTATCTTATGTTTTCAAGGGAAAAAATTACAATGAAATAAGCTATATCCCTTAATACAAATATTAATTATCCTAATTAAAAAATTAACCAACTTTCCGTAGAAGAACAAAAATCATGTAAAACTTTTCAATATCTTATAAACAGAGAAATAAGCAAAAAAATGACATGAAAGTAACTCAAAAAACATAAAATTCCGCGCAGAATTTTACTCCACAAAACAACTTTATCCAAAAAAAAAAAAAAAAAAAAAAAAAAAAAAAAAAAAAAAAAAAATCAATAAAAATATATTATATTTATATAAAAATGACAATGAAATATGCCAATCTCTTAAAAACAGTGACATAAGAAATACGATGAAAAATTGTTGCCAAACCCATATTTCTAAAAGAATGAAACTATTCAAAATGATGCGATTTCATCAAAAATCTATCAACAACAATAAGACAGGAAAATTGTTGCCCAAATCACATTTTTAAAGATGTGAGATGTGAGAAATGTACTCGGAAGCTTCATTTAAAAAATCTTTTAAAAATACAAAATATTATCATTTTTCCAAAATTCTTTTTGTAAAAGCATTCGCAAGGATGAAAGTTTAACGTGTCCAAAAATCAAAGAAAAATAATCTGTACATTTTTAAAAATAAACTTTTTTAGAAAAAATCCCATTGAAAAAGTGTTAAGCTCCCTTTGTTAAATAAATTCGTATTTAATCGATTTATTGAAACACGAAATTTATTTTAAGTTCGTAAAATAGCTAAGTGCCTACGTTTCATGACGATGTGAAAATGGAGTGTGTAGAGTAAAATCTCACTTTCCATAGCACATTATGTTTCAAAATGACACGATTTCGTTACAAAACATGAAATAAAAAAAATTCGAATTCGAATTTCGAAAAAATCGCTTCGAAGTGTACTGGCTCTTGTGTAGATGTACCTATGTACCAAATTTCGTAGCCGTGGGTCTATTAGCTTACGCGCAGCGCGAACGAAAGGCGCGCGCACACACAGACAGACTCTTTTATTATATGTAGAGATAAGATTGTTTAAGGGAAGGAAACTTTCAAGTTTCGCAGCTGTACCCCCTGCGGCATTAAGACGATCATCACGGAGAGTCTAGCCTTTTGCAATTCTCTTGAGAGCTCACAGGTACTGAACAATATATAGCAATCAATCTCACTTAGCGGAATCATTGAAGTAAAATTCTGGGAGGGATGGGAAATAACAAAAGAACTGCTTGACAATTTTCAGAGGTTTAGAGTTATTTTCGCGACATTTTACGGGAAGTTCGGTCCAAAACTAGCGACAGTTTTAAAGAGATTCGCAGATCATCACTCGACAGGCTAAGGGTTAAATTATGCAAAACCACAGTTATTTTACGATTAACTAAATTATCAACAGAAAAAATGCGTTCAAAATTCAGTATTAAAGTAGTATTTTTAAATATGTATTTATTTTTATAATTAAACAGTTTCAGTGCTTTCATAAAAAAAAGGGTAAGATCCTAGTATAAGGTGCAGCCTTGGCGCGATTTTGAAAATCATCGCCAACACCAAAAATGACCCAAAGAACGTCTATGTATATAAACTTACACTATATACATAGTATATACTATGTATAACTGTACATATTCTCTGAATGACCCGTTTACTATTCATCGTATATATCTCGTTTTTACTGCTCATCATAAAGTCGCCAAAAGTAGCCAAATCCCGTGTGCACCGGATACTAGGATTAAACCAAAAAAAGGTCCACTCAGTTTTGTACCTTATTTTAATAGTTTTAAATCAATATGCACAAAATTTTTTCATACCTCTAAAAAATTATATGAAGTGCTAAAAGAGATATTAAAAAAAATTGAGATTATTTTGTTCATTTTTTTTATTTTTATATTTTTATTTATTTTTTTTTTATTTACGCCCACCAGCGGCCGAGCGGTAAAGTCGCTGAACATTGGTAGTTCGGTCCGAGGTTCGAATCCCGCGAACGGGCTGGCTGCATGGGTGTTTTCGTGGTTTTCCCCATGTGTAACGTGTATACGAGCCAGTTTCCCTCAGAAAGTCCTCCACGAAAGGCATCCCTCCTCTTAGGCAGATAGCCCTAGTGTGCTTTGCCATAATTAAATACACCACACCATCTTTTATTTACAATATGTTTAGCAGGAAATAAATGTTAATTCAAAAAACACTGCAATGGAAATTCTCTCATGTTCTATCAAACTTTTTTCAGTGATTTTAACTGAATTGTCACCAGAAGAAATTTATTAATAAGCGAACACTACAACAACGTTTGCAAAAATGTTATGGTTGTTTTTTTGAATGGCACCAAAAATGTTATGGTGTTTTTGAATTTTTACCTTCTAAATTTTCCTACGTTACCAAAAGGTACCCAACAAATTGACCATAACACCAGAAGACTCTTACCACAGAAAAATACTAGTAACAATAAAGTTGAAAATTTTGCGTTGTGTTTATTCCGGATTAACCCTAAAATCCATCTGAGTAAAGACTAGTAAAAATCATGAACACACAAAATAAATTTAACCATTGAATGATCTAGAAAAACTTATTTATTTATTTAACTCTTATTGCAATTAATATATATATATATATATTATCCATTACTTGGAAAATCAAAATATATTCAACAAATTTAGTACTATTGTTTTACAAATCAAACTATTACTGAGTGATTGTTTCTTTAACATTAGTCTTTTGAATCTCTATTATAGTTACTTTTGCAATCATGTAAACATACCAAAAATAAACTATAAATTATTGAACAGTACCCTCCCCGAGGAGAAAAAAAATATAAATTTTAACAAGTTACACCTTCCACTTCACACAGAATAATCAATACAGAAGAAATATTATTGCACTCAATACCATCCAACAAAAATAAAATAGCTATTGCACATAATAATTTTAATTTTTTTCATTTGTTTATTAAAGTAGTGTTTAACCGGATAAATGTTAAGTAATTACACTATTACGATCCTACCAAAAAAGTTAATCCCTGAGAGTAGCAGAGAGGCTCAAACAAAGATATTACAAATCAATTCTCACCAAGCAGGCACTCCAAAATTGAATTACATAATTACAAGAAGAACTTATTTTTCCTTTACAATTAAGTTAAGTTACAATAATAAAAAAAATTAAATCCTTAGTCAATTTAATACTTTACATAATCGACACAGAAAAAAAATTATTTCTATAGAGTTAGGTTAACTTGGTCTACTACAAAAAAAAATTTAATGCTCAACTCATCAATTAATTCAATCATTTAACTGCAGAATTCATTTTTCTTTATCTAACCGGGAAAGAAAACATAAAAAAAATAACTTATCTGAGGTAAGCAGTTGCTGAGTAGCAGGCAAAATCTAACCATATGAAACAAAATTGTCCCTTGAAGTTCAGGAGTAAAGCCGGCAGCAAGTAGCAGGAAAAGAGAGTTCGTCGATTATATGGAGGTTATCACGGGAGCCGAGGAGGTTTTCTAATTGATTCAGGATGAACAAGGAAGATTTCATCTTTTAAGAAATTTGAAATACAGTCCAGGACTTGGAGGCGACAGCTGTCAGCAAGGAGAAAATTTCAGCTCAGGAATCAGTCGGTGGAAAAGGCGAGTCCGACTTCTAAGTTCAAAGAAGAAGCGGGTGTTGGATGAAGCCAAAAAACAAATGAAGCATTTCTATGGTAGAAAACTAGGTAGAGACATCTTTCTAGACGACGATTTTCAGCATTAAATTTCTTGAAAACTTAAATGAAAACGCATACACCCAAAAAAAAATATGATGTAGCAACGAAGACTTAGGTATAGACAAAGATACCCGTAAACCAGGGCCGGCGCGGAGGCACGAGGCCCGTAACATTATCGGTTAGGAAAATCATTTTCTCGGCAGAATCTGCTCTGCCTTGCGCGCAGCACAGAAAGGAATTCAAAAGAAAGCAGAAGACGTGTCAAAAAGTGTGCTCGTCCCCCAAAACAACCCGTTAAAAGGGAGGACGCCGGACTGCCAAGTTGGCACAACCCACTCTTCGCCAAAAGTTAAAATAGTTGCAACAACAGCATACCCTCATGTTATCAAACTCGCCAAATCCACTACTTTGAAACCTCAACGGAAATTCTATGTCGCCAAACCCTCGCCAAATAAACACCACCTGTGGCAGGGGAAAATTAGGAATTTCAACAACCCTGCAAGGGGTCCCAACGAAAGAACGCTGAAACTCGCAAAAAGTGACTTTTCAACCGGAAAGAGGGCATTTCATCCCCTTTAACTAAATCACAAGCAAACGAAAAAAAATTTACTAATTAAAGCTCATAACTGAAATGCAATTAAAGTTAGAAAAACGAAAGTTATGTCAAATTAAAGAGCTAATTTTTCTGCAACTAATGATATTAAATACTAAGAAATCAAATTAATTTTTGAAATGAAAAACTGAGTTTATTACGTGAAAAAAAATCACCTATCCATTGTTTGCGTGTACAAGAATGACGACGCAGTTCGCGTAAACTCGGAAAGCCAAAATATATTACACTAGAATTAATAAGCCAAAAAAGAATATAACCAAACTTGTGTAGCTCAAATTTTGAATAATTACAAATTAAAATTTTGATTTTTATGAATCACTTAATTAAATTAAATTCGCTACACAACAGCACCCTAACACAAAATCTTCGATGTTTGTTTACATTGCATGATAAATTGTTAATCTATGCCATAATTCACCGTGAAATATGATAAGAAGCCAAATATAGTAACCCAGCCAGAAGCCCGTGCCGTCATGATACACTTTTCATGGACCGCGTATTTTTACTTCCTCTCTAGCAAACGCAACCCGCGACTAAATTTGGCGATTTATCAGGTCTTGGCGAAATTATGACACCAAGCGCATGCGCAAAAGAAAATAACGCTGTCTGTTTATGTTTCAAATTTGTGATGGCCGAGAATATCTCAAACGAAGTTGGAAATGAATTTTATAAAATTTTATCTGATAAATATTCCTACGAAGTAGTGTCTTCCATGTGTGTCAACATGCAACACTAAATAAGAAAGATGCTAGTTTCAGAAATAAAGAATGTTTAGCTGCTTTGCATGTCAGAATTTAAAAAAATAATAAGTATACAAGATGTCCTGATGAGTATGTAAAAAAGAATCTGTGCACTTTGACTAAAGTTTCATTTCGGCATACACATCGATGTGATGTTGCTGAAGCGTGGAATAGCTTGCACTCAATTGATTCGGTGAAAGAAGTGTTCATCAACTACTTTCGTGCCGGTAAAATAGCAATAATATAATATTTTTATTGTGCTATACATCCACAGAATTCACTGTTAGTAAATACCGTCAAAAAACGGTATTTACTAACAGTGAATGATAAAGGTGGCGATAAAGGGGACGATAAAGGTGACGACATAGAATTGTTGTTCCTAATGGGCAATATGTTTTATTACTTTTCGTGATATTCTTATACACGCTGCAATAGGCAACCAATATTAAATTTCTGCAAGTCGTCCCTACTCTTCTGGATGTGATCAAGGTGACAGCCGACAACGCCTCAGACGAGGGAGAAAACCCGTTTGGGTTAGTCTATTTCTTATAAGGTCCATGGCCAGAAGCCCGTGACGTCACGGTACACTTTTCCACAGCCGACTGTATCATGGCCTTGAAGCGAAATCAGTTTCGAAAGGTCACGTGATCGAAATAGTCGATCTCTTTCTCTTTACCATAATCCCGGAGTTCAGAGTTTACCGAAAATAATAGTTTGTCTTAAAATAAATATAAATTAATAAACGTGAGTAGGTCGTATGATTTACATTTAATTTTTCATACTGCAATATTTTTAAAGGCGGTAAAAATGTATATCTTCAATAATTTTTAAAACAATTTGTACTTCGCTTACGTAACTAAAAATATCATTGAGAATCACCACATGCGAACTTTATTTATGTAATTTTGATAAAAATGAAATCCATTTATGTAATCTGAATCAAATTTATTGTCAAAATAATATAAAATCCACATAAGGGGGAATTCAATAGATTTATGAATGTAAATTTTAGATTTCTCATACTAGTAAAATAAATATTAAGGGAAGAATTATTTTGTAAAACTCCATGCCGCTACCATCACATCAGCTATATAAATTTTTAAAAGACAAATACCCATAGTCATCTCTCTTCTTTCCATTCACTAATAAAATCTGCATATCTCAATTTTATCAAAACAGGCAAATGAATTAAAATTCCTTAAATGCTAGAAAATTTGAATATAAAGATGAACTTACATGCATGCTGTACTATAAATAAATCTTTCAAGATAATATCAAAGAACTAAATGCTAATTGCATTCATAAAAAAGGACAGCCATCTATTTGTACTAGTTCCAATTTAAATCAAATTCCAATTAAAATTACTTTTTCCAAACCATCCAAGAGGTAAGTGATTAGGCTTGGTTTTTTTAAAGTGATTTCTCCAAATTACAGGTCTATTCCGCTATTAAAAATAAATTCATGAAACTTGAAGCTGTACCATATACATACATGCTACATATTATACATAATCTATGCAAAAACAAAGCATAAATCAAAATAAACAACTGAGTCATTAACTGAAATTAATTAAATATTTTAACATTTTTATATGAACATTTTATATTGATTTTTGTCATTTTTATATTTTGCATAATTATTTAACATTATTTTACAAGTTATCAAACATATTTTCTAACCGAGTTTGTAAAGTCATCCCACAAGTGCAAGAATCTGTTAAAGTAACTGTATGGTGTACTAACTGTATGCAAGATAACTTATATAAAATATCCATTTGCTTTCCTGGCATAAGAAATGTATTTTTCATGCTTTTAAGAATTTCACCAAACAAGAAATATACAATTGAAGATTTTAATAGAGTAACTTCAGATGGAAAAATTTTAATTTCCCCCTTATCTAATTCTTTAAGAAAACCAAGAATATCATCTGCTGTATCTACTGAAGGAATACTTTGCAACCAGTCCTGTCAAATATTGCATTTTATCACCCTTAATTTTTTCATAGCATCATAACCTGAAACATAAACTAGCACTGCTAAAATATCAGAAGAAACATTTTCTATAAAAAAATCATTAATTGGTATATTTGAATAATCAATTAATATTCGCAAAAGTAAAGATAGAATCCTTATCATAATCTGGTAAAAGGGATATTCATGTTTGATGATGAAATTATAATATTGTTTTTAAAACGAAGCTTCTTCTCATTTTCTAATAATTGTAGGTCATTTATTTGATAATCTGAACCTGACATTTGCCGATACATTTCAAAACGTGATTCAGGAGCATTGAAATTTTCCTAACAATATGTATTCAGCTTCATACTTTTGAAACAAACATGGAATCAATTGAATGCATCTGTAGTTGTTATTAATGCCTGAAATGTTTGTGGTGATAAAGTTTCTTTTATTGGGACAGAATGTCAAATATGCTATTAGAAAGAAATAATCAAAACAAGGAATTCCTAATGTACTATTCAAAACAACACTACGCGAAACGTCCAAACTAATGTATTCGATGTTATGTTACAACGAAATACTTGAATAGGATTGAGAATAGCTACAAATTTTCCCAAATAAATCTAAAAATTAAAAAAGTATAAAACAAAGTATAGATAAAAATATTATTTACCTTAGCATAAGTGATTTAAAATCACTTAATAGCAAAATATACATCCAAAAAAATCTACGACCACGGGTTCACAACCACACACTACCACAAAAATACATCGACCATCTTGATCACGTGACTTTTGCGCTTCAAGGCCATTATAGAGTTGGCTGTGACACTTTTCATGGACCTTATAAGAGATAGACTAACCCAGTGGGCGGGGCGCTCGTCACCGACATGTCGGCAAGAAAGAATAGTGACGATCTGGTTTACTTTAACACTGAAACCTATGGCGTTTGTAACACATAACTCTTTTTAATTATTAAATGTGATACGTTGTATAGTGATGAGATTATAAAAGCCACAGTTTTTTCCAAATAGGATTCAACATATCTCATTAAAGCACTTTTTACTGCATTGCACCCATTTTTTTTACGCGTAACACTTGTACAACTATCTCTACTTTGGTAAAACGGTAAAAACTCTAAGCACAAAATTTATGAACTTAATTTTGCGTAAAAATAAAATTAAATAAGATTGATAGTACGCGACGCTTTGAAATAAATAAGGTAAAATTAAACAAGATCTGATAACTTTTTTTTTTAATTTAATGAACATTTTCAGGCAGTGATTTTCCAAACTATAATAACATAACAAAACGATCATATTTATTTGATTATATTATCATTAAATTATTAACATTAAAGTGGATTAGTTATTTTAATAATTCATAAAATTCGGAGCATAAAATTTTGTGTGTAATGAAGGAAAAAAAATAAAAATAAAATCTAGAAGCACTCAGATTTTATATTACGCCCAAAAGGAACCTGTTTTTTAAAGCTTTGTGTGTTACCTCTATTTATTGAATATCATGTTCTTCGCCCGTAAACCACATATATTTGAAAACAGCATATCTTCAGAATTTCCGCAATGGAGATAAAAATGTTACTTTCCGTACAGTGCTCGCTCTGAACTCGTTGAGTTTGTTAATCAAAAATTCGTTAGAGTTTTACAAAATGTTTTGATGTCGCTGGTTAGACTGTATACTAAAGACAATTTTACAACAACAACAACAATTTTATTTCGTGGACTGTATCATAACTAAAAAATCTAAATCGAAAATGATAAATTCCCGACCATACGGGATCAAAAAATGTATGCTACGCATCTTAACTAACTGAAATTGCGCAGAAACAATGCGCTGTACATAACTTATATTGCCGCGTAGGACACGTTGCAATATCTATGATATGCAAACTAAATCTAAGTATACAATTCAATATCAAATGCTAACAATTCAGCTATTCAGTTTTTTAAGCATTAACAAAACACTTAAAGTTATTAAATCATTTACAGAATGAAATAAACAATTCAGAAAATTCCATAAAGTTTGAACATTTGCCAATTTTTTCAATAATTATGGTAAGTATATCAACATTTCAAACAGTAAAAAATATTGACATTTTTCTTCAAAATTACCAAACTATAAGTATAATAAAGAACAATGTATATTTTATTAACAATAAAAATTAATCTTTGAAGTTATCTTCAATAGGCAATAAACAAATTTTTGATATTTGCCTTTTAATTGGACCAAACTTTGTGTTAATGACTGCTACTCGTATCTTACCATCTTTACCAGGAATCGTCTGATCAATTCTTCCTAGTAACCATTTAAATGGAGGTAACTGATCATCTTTAATAATAACGATTGTATTTTTCTTTATATTGTCCTTTGAAAAATACCATTTCTTTCGTTGTTGCAAGTGATTAAGATAGTCAGTTATCCATCGTTTCCATATAATCTGTATCATTTTAGTTAATTTTTGCCATCTTGACAATCTGCTTTCTGACAAGTCTAAAATTTGAGGTTCTACAATTGAGTTTATGGGTCTGCCTATTAAAAAGTGATCTGGCGTCAAGGGTTCGTAATCTGAAGGTTCAGACGATAAAGGAGAAAGAGGTCTCGAATTTAGTATTCCTTCAATTTGATCAATTACGGTTAAAAATTCTTCATAGGTTAATTTAGCATCGGAAATAGTTCTTAAGATGAAATTTAAAAGATTTGATTCCGGCCTCCCAAATTCCACCAAATTGGGGGCACGAGGAGGAATAAATTTCCAAGAGATATTTTCAGATGCCAAATACTTACCCAAAACTTCATCAGAGACAGTAACTGAAGAAGCAAGTTTCTTTAACTCTTTGTGAGCTCCTACAAAATTAGTTGCATTGTCACTAAACAGACATGAGCTTTTACCTCTACGCGAGAAAAATCGTTTTAAACATGCAATAAAGGCTTCAGATGTTAAGTCAAATACTATTTCTAAATGAATCGCCTTTGTAACTAAGCAAACAAAGATTGCTATATAAACTTTATGTAAACTACATTTCCTTTGATTTCTATATTTGATTAGAAAAGGGCCTGCAAAATCTATCCCTGTGTTATGAAAGGTTAGATTTGGATTTACACGTTCAGGAGGTAAATCGGCCATTAATTGGTCTGAAATGATAGGTTTATGACAAAAACAAATTAAGCATTCATGAACTGTTTTTCTAGCTAAGTCCTTGCCACCAATGGGCCAAAACCTTTCCCTAACAAAATGTAACAATGCTTGAGGACCAGCATGAAAATTTTTCAAATGATGAGGAATAAATATTAGCTTGGTAAGCTTATGATTTTTTGGCAATAAAATTTGATGTTTAGAATCATAATTAATTGTGGCATGAGTTAAGCAACCGCCCACACATAATATATCTTTTCCATCTAAAAATGGATTTAAAGTTTTTACCTGACTTTTGATTACTCTCTGATCTTGAAGTGATTTAATCTCCTCTGCAAATTCTATTACCAGAACCATTTTTATCAAGTGCATTTCCGCATCTTGATATTCAGTGCTACTAATGGGGCCTGTTTTCTTCACTGGACCTTTCAGATTGGACAGAAACCTGAAAATAAGACTTAAAATTCTAATTAGTTTAACATAATTATTTGTTAATTCAAAAAACGTATTCCAAAACAAGTTTAAATTGCAGTTCAAATTAACGTCTAAAGGTTTAATTCAGAAGTCAAACAACAATTAAAGGGGATCAATTTTTTACATCTAAAGGTTTTTTAAATTCATCCTGATAAGCAGGAGAATCTATGAGAGTCTTGTCAAATTCAAATAAAGAAGCATCACTAAGTTCGTTCTGTTCAGGACCATTCCACCATAAGGAAGATGTCACAAATTCATGAGGTTAGGAACCCCGAGAAATCAGATCTGCCGGATTATTTGCTGATGATAAGTGCTTCCAGTGTCGCGGCTCTACTAGTCTTTGGATTTTGGAGACTCTATTTGCAACAAAGGTCTTCAAAAGATGAGGAGAAGTCTTCAACCATGACAGTGCTATCGTTGAATCAGTGCACAGAATGATGTCATCTAAATGCATCTTCAATGAGCTGCTAACTTTCGAAATCAGATGAGCCAATAACAAACATGCACAAAGTTCCAATCTTGGAATAGATAAAGTTTTCAATGGAGCCACACGAGATTTGCTGGCTAGTAGATGAGATGACGAGCCGTGATCTTCATCGACACAAATTAAGTAGACAACTGCACCATAAGCGGCTTCCGAAGCATCTGCATATCCAATGAGTGAAATCTTGCTTGGATGATTGGAGAGGATGCAACGATTAATTTTTATGTTTTCAACAGCCTTTAAATTTGAAACTATTTGTTGCCATTCGTGAGCAATAGTTGCGAAAAGTGGTTCATCCCAACTCAGTTTTTGAACCCATAATTTCTGTAAAAATATCTTGGAATCATAAAGTCTGGCAATTGTCGATAAAACGTCTCTTTTAGTATATGATGATTTCTCCTTGATTGAGACTTTAAAGCTGAATTCATCCTTCTGTGAATTCCATGTAATACCTAAAGCTTTAACCACATTATCACTTTTGGAGGAGAATGGAAGCTCAGAGCTTGTAGAAGGGCTATCCAACAGTTCAGGAGAATTAGAGTTCCATTTGTGCAAAGTCATTCCACAACTATGAAAAAGCTGTATAAGGTGATTTTTCAATTCCTTTGCTGAGTCTAAGTTTGATGAACCAGAGATGACATCATCAACATAACAGTCTGACAAGACAGCTTTGGCAGCTTCAGGATATTTATGCATTTCGTCATATGCAACTTGCTTGATGCATCTAATGGCTGAAAATGGAGCACTTTTAGTACCATAAGTCACCGTTTTGAGTCTATATGTCACAAGTGAGTCGCTAAGGTTTCTCTTCCATAAGATTCGAAGTAAGTTTCTTTGGGATTCATCAACTAAAATTTGCCGGTACATTTTTTTGTATATCCACAATAACTGCAACTTGATGTTTTCTAAATCTCACAAAAATATCAAAAGTATCTTCTTGGACTGCTCCCGCTAAAAGTAAATCATTCAAACTTAATCCATTTGAGCTTGGGGCACTAGCATTAAACACAACTCTTAATTTTGTACTTGACTTCTCTGGTCTATATACTCCATGATGGGGGAGGTAATATTCAAGTTCCGGTTTTGAATTATCATCGACCCTTTCCATATGGTCCAAATTTTCATATTCTGTTATGAAATCTTGATATAAGTGTTGCAATGTAGCGTTTTTGCTAAGACGTTTAACTAATTGATTGAGTCTAATGTTGGCTAAGTGCTTTGAATCTCCTAATTGTTCTTCTTTCATAGGCATTTTTACGATAAATCTGCCATCTTCATTTCGTCTGTAAGTGTCTTTGAAATGTTGTTCACAGAATTCTTCTTCTTGGCTAAGCATTGGCTTTTCTTCACCAATATTTTCCACTAACCAAAATTTTTCTACTAATCTATCAATATTATCAACATTACCGAGAAGTCCACAATAATTCTGACAATTTTCAAAAAGATTTTTTCAAAGGACCAGTAGCTATATAACCAAACACAGAATTTCTAAAAACGAGTGATTTCGTAGAAGATTTAACTTGGCCATTAATAAAAATGTCATAAAATATTTCTGCTCCTAAAATCAGATCTATACTAGATGGAGTTGCAAATTCTGGATTAGCCAAACTTGATGTATCAGGAATATCTATATTTTCAATATTTAATTTTGTAGAAGGTACTAAATCTGTGATTTTATTTACAACTAAAAAATTTAATGAAGCAGAGAACGAATTATTTCCATTAAAAATAGAAGCAAAAGTACGAGATTTAATGCTTGAAATTTGCCCATTTAAACTAGAAACGGGAATATTTATTCTTTCCTTTTTTAAATTTGCACGCTCACAGAATTCATTCGTAGCAAAATTTGACATTGAGCCTGAATCAAGGACTACTCTTGCTTTAACGAATTGGTCATAAATATTTCTATCCCAAACCATCGCAGTTGAAAGGAGAACAGTTTTATTTTTCGAAAAAAGACCCGTCGATAAGGCTTTTTCTGTTGATTTATTGCTATTCAAAACAGCCTCATTTTTGCGGTTCTCTGGGGAGGGCGTAGTTTCACTTTGCTTTCCCCCACTTGTTGCAGACGACATGGATCCGTCATTCCGATGAAGAAGTGAATTATGTTTTAATTTGCAAACCGAGCAAAAGTGTCTAGACTGACAGGAAGTTACTTTATGATTTGAATGTAAACAATTAATGCACAAAGAAAGCTTTTTAATCATTTCGTATCGTTCCATTGGATTTAATGCTAGAAATGTTTCGCATTTAAAAATTGCGTGATTATCTTTGCAAACCGGGGGGGGACACATAAATTTATTATTATTATTCGTTTTTGTCACTAACGATCGAACTTTATTTGGAGGAATGTTTTGTTTTGTTTTTGCAAATACAGTTTTGTTTTGCATATTTTCTAACATCTGGCATCGCTTTTGAAGAGATGTCATGAAAGAATCCCATTCACATAAATCATTACTATTTAATGACATTTCAAATTGCTTACGTGATTCTTTATCTATCTTATTAAGAATAATATTTAATCAGCAAAGCTTCGCTTAATTTATCCATATTTAATTCCATAACTTTTAATGCTCTTAAATGTTTCTGAACTTTATCAATTAATGAGCGTAAATCTTTAGGATTTTCATGAACTATTTTTTCAATAGAAAGTAATTCATTGATATGAGAATTTACAACCAGTCTCTTATTATCATATCTTTCTTCAAGGTGGTTAAAGCCCACCAGCGGCCGAGCGGTAAAGTCGCTGAACACTGGTAGTTCGGTCCGAGGTTCGAATCCCGCGAACGGGCTGGCTGCATGGGTGTTTTCGTGGTTTTCCCCATGTGTAACGTGTATACGAGCCAGTTTTCCTTAGAAAGTCCTCCACGAAGGCATCCCTCCCCTTAGGCAGATAGCCCTCGAGGCTTTGCCATAATCACACACACACATACACTCAAGTGGCTTAAATAAGGAAGAAAATGTATCATCTATTGTTTGTATCTGCTTTGCATCACCAATTAAACAAGATTGTAAATAAAACAATTTCTGAGAATCTGTTAATTGTCTATTAGATGAAATTAAAGCTACAAATTGGTTTTTAAATAAATTCCAATCTTCGAAATTGCCAGAAAATTTAGGTAATGTTATTTCAGGCAATTTATAATTCAATGAATTACTTCTTGTTTCTGGGATACTATTATTTGCATACTCATTATTTGCATTCTTACTACATAATGAAGTATAAAGACATTTGAGGCTTACCTGAACATTGGTAATATCCATCTCGATTTCTTCAAAAGTAACTTCGATGTCTGATATTTCTTCATCTTTGCACAATTTGTAATAATCCAAGCGAAGTTCATCAATTTGTTTATTTAACTTGTGCATTTTTTCTTAAAATACTTCTTTTTGTTCGAAACCAAAATCATTACTTTTTACACTGACAGACGACTTTAATTTCGTTATTTGTGTTCTAATACCACCACGTTTTCTGTTCAACGTAGTTATGTTTTCATTAGCCATTTTTTATTCTAATTAGCTTCGTCTCGACGGTGACCAATGTTTTGAGGTCGCTGGTTAGACTGTATACTAAAGACAATTTTACAACAACAATAACAATTTTATTTCGTAAACTGTATCATAACTAAAAATTCTAAATCGAAAATGATAAATTCCCGACCATCAAAAAATCAAATCAAAAAATGTATGCTACAGTAGGAGTTCGAATCTTAACTAACTGAAATTACGCAGAAACAATGCGCTGTACATAACTTATGTTGCCGCGTAGGAGGCAACACAAAATATGAAATAGATTAAAACATATTCGAAATTCGGCCGTCCAGATGCCCAAGTTCCGGTGGAGGATTACATTATTCAAAATTTGATGGCTCTAGATACTGTCGTTTTGGTCACAGTGCGAGAAACATACCTGTATTCATGCAGATTCTTCATTATTTAATTTCTTTACATATAATACAGGGCGATAATATTTGGTAACAACAATTTGCAAGGAGACACAGACATTTATAGTAAAACAGCGCAAAATGCCGCTTCGAAACTAAAAGCCTTTAAAGGCTACCGCCCCTTTTGGCTAATAAATTAAATTAACAGTAAATAAAAAAAAATCTTATGCAGAACTAAAAATAAATTTAAAAATTAATCACTATAAAATACAAGCAAAATTAATTATTACGGTTAAATACAATTTTAATATGAGAATTAAATGTATAAACATTTTTAAGAAGTCAAACGTGTTTATCACTATGATGTATTATGAAATATAATTCCTTTATAGAAATTGTGCTATAATACTCATCTATAATTTTAAAAAAGCAGCACAATTTAGAATTTTAAACACAACTTTCAAAATTTGTTTTTAAATATTTTAGTATTTTTTATTTATTTACACCAGTAAAAAGCATAAAAATTGCAAGAGAAAATTGCTTGTTTGAAATTTTCTGTTAGTTCAGATTTAAAATATTATTTTCTAAAAGAAGTAGTTACCAATTTCCTTACAGCATAGGAAAAGCTAAAAAAATAGAAATTGATTATATGATTGCATCCTGAAAGCATGCAATAGCTTTATAATTATTTGGAACGTTAATTATGCTTGATTATGATAATTATGCTAAATTTTGAAAAATCATTCTCAATTTCAAAATTAAAAATATGTAGAAATTCTAATTTGTGAAATGAGGCGCTACAACCAGCTTTTTCTTGACAATTATACACGCTGCAATAGGCAACCAATGTTCAATTTCTGCAAGTCGTCCCTACTCCTCCGGATGTGATCAAGGTGATAGCCGGCAACGCCTCAGACGAGGGACAAAATCCGTTTGGGTTAGTCTATTTCTTATAAGGTCTATGACACTTTTCCGTACACATTTGGCGTTTGTCTGTACATAATTGTGACGGACTATTCATTTTCTCTCGTCTTAAGGGAATAACAGCGATAAATGGCTTCATATGGCAACCATGCTGTCTGTAGATAAGGTCACGTGATCAGAGTAGTCGATCTTTTTCTCTTCGCTATAAGCGCGAAATTTAACTTGCCGAAAATAATAGTTTTCTCTTAATATAATAAAATTAATAAACGTGACTAGATCGCATGACTTGCATTAAATTTTTCATAGTGTAATATTTTCACAGGCGGTAAAATGAATATCTTCAATAATTTTTAAAACAATTGTACTTTGTTTATGTAACTAAAAATATCATTGAGAATCACCACATACAGACTTTGTTTCTGCAATTTTAATAAAAATGGAATCCATTTATGTAATCTAAATCAAATTTGTTCCCAAAATAATATAAAATCCACAAAAGGGGAAAAATTCAATAGATTTATAGATGTAAATTTTATTTAGATTTTCTTAAAATAAATATTAAGGGCAGAATATTTTGTAAAAATCCATGCCGCTACCATTGCATCAGCTATATAAATTTTTAGAAGGCAAATATTCATAGTCATCTCTCATCACTTCATTCACTAATAAAAACTTAAATATCACAATTTTGTCAAAATAGGGAAATGAATTAAAAATCCCTAAATGCTAGGAAATTTGTGTATAAAAATAAACTTACATGCATCTAATGTTATAAATAAATCTTTCAAGAAAATTTCGGAAAATTAAATGCTAATTACATTCATAAAAAGGACAACCTTCTATTTGTGGCAGCTCCAATTTTATATTGTATCACTTTTTCCAAAACACCCAAGAGGTAAGTGATTAGGCTCGTTTTTTTTTTTTACAGTGGTGTCCCCAAATTACAGGCATTTTCCACTATCAAAAATAGATTCATAAAACTTGGAGCTGTACCATATACACACATCCTACATATCATACATCATTTATGCAGAAGCATACATAAAAACAAACAGTTGTGACTTAATAACTAAAATTAACTAGTAAATTTTTTAACTTTTTTATATGAACATTTTATATTAATTTTGTCATTTTTATATTTTGTGTAATTATTTAACATTATTTTACAAGTTATCAAGCAGATATTTTCTAATCGGGTTTGCAAAGTCATTACACAAGTGCAAGAATCTGTTAAATTAAAGTTAATTCTACCTAACTGTATGCAAGATAACTTATATAAAATACCCAATTGCTTTCCTGATATAAGAAATGTATCTTCCATGTTTTCAAGAATTTCACCAAATAAGAAATGTACAATTGAAGATGTTAGTAAAGCAACTTCAGATGGTAAAGTTAATTTCCCCCTATCTAATTCTTTAAGAAAACCAAAAATATCATCTGCTATATCTATTGAATAAACACTTTGCAACCAGTCCTGGCAAATACTGCATTTTACCACCCTTAATTCTTTCATGGAAGCATAACCTGAAACATAAAGTAGCACTGTTAAAATATCAGAAGGAACATTTTCTGTAGAAAAATCATGAACTAGTAAATTTGAATAATCATCAATATTCACAAAGGTAAAGATAGAATCCTTATCATAATCTGGTAAAAGAGACGTTAAAGGGTTATTGATATTTTATGATGAAATTATAATATTGCTTTTAAAACGAAGCTTCTTCTCACTTTCTAATAATTGTAGATAATTTATGTAATAATTTGAACCTGACATTTGTCGATACATTCCAAAACGTGATTCAAGAGCATCAGTTTGAAATTTTCTTAATAATATGTATTCAGCCTCATACTTTTGAAACAAATATGGAATCAATTGAATGAATGCATCTGTAGTTATTATCAATGCCCGAAATGTTTGTGGTGATAAAGTTTCTTTTATTGGAACAGACTGTTTCATATCTTAAGCCACAACACTAGTTTCTTTAAGAAATTAATCTGCTCGACATTCTGAGAGTTAATAGCACCACGAAATTTATCATTAAAGCGCTTACTTTCAAAATTGCTTTTACAGTTTATAATTTTCCACCATGTTGTGAATACTGAAATAAAATCACAAGTTTCATCTGAGTTCACAAAAACATCTGCATAATCCTTTGATATACATTTTAATGCTGCAATGTTTTTTTCATTTAAGACTTGAAGTGCTAGTTTCACGTTTTGTTTCTGAATTGTTGAAGGATAAAGAGCTGTATTTGTAAGTAAATGGCCATATTTAACAATGGAAGATTTCTCTATATCATACATGATTTCCAAATGCTTAAAGTTAGCTTTCTTTAAAATATCATTATTTTCTAGATCAGGAAATGTAATTAATTTTTGTTGCACCAATTATTGCGTATTGATTTTAACATATGAACTGTGTCAAAAAGAAAGAAAAGAAGCCTCGAATCATATAAAGGGGGCTTAATATATGGCTGCAAAGTTTTATTAGGGGTCATTAGCTCAAATGCACGTTTATTCACAGCATTATTATCAGAAATCAAACAAACAACTTTAAATCCTATATTTTCTAATGCTATTAAAATCTGCTGAATCATATCTTGTAGCTCATTAGCTTGCAACCCATTAACTGGAACAATACTAACTACATCCTTATATGAAGAAAAAACTGATGTTATCATGAAAACCTGAGCTGTTTTGGAAGCAAGTGCTGGTTTATCAAGAGAACCTCCATAAATAGAACCACCTTTAAAGTTGAACATAGGGCTGAATGTAAATTTCATCTAATAAAATATTTACTATAAGTTCTTGTTCATTAAGAAACATTTTTTCCTCTCTAAATAATTAATGCTGCCAGCCAAACTTAATTTTGACAATGAATAACTACTCATAATATTGCGTAAGACTCGAGTACTTGGAATACACAAATAGTCGCAGTTTACTAAAGCATTATATGCAGAAGAAGATTGCCCAAATAATGTTGAAGCTAAAATTAAAGTTCTATTGCTGTAACGCCTATTATTTTTTGATACTATTAACAATTTTATTTGCTCTATTATAAAAGAAATATGTTCAGAATTATCTGAATTACAATCAACAGAATTTAGTAATGTAATTGCAGATTCTAACACAGATGGAAATGTTGTATTAGTAACAGAAGTTTCAACATTGTTCATTAAATCATATCATACTGAAATTGTATCAACAACGGGTCATTTTTAAAATTTTTTCTTACTTTCTTTCCGATTTTCAATGTATACTTCAAAATTCATGTCAGTACTTATAATGATGCATCCCAAAATTTTTGGACAATTTTCATGAGTTGCATATAAACATAAGCGAACTATATCATCATCATCGTCATCTAAGTAAAACCATTTATTTTTATATTTACATATGTTTTCCTGAAAGTAATTGACCACATCTTGAGGACATTTTAATGCATTTTTTTCTAAATCAGCTTTCTGCTGAAGTAAACTTTCCTGAACGGCTTTCTTATAATTTACTTCTTCTACATCAACAAGACTGCGAGGTTTGGATTTATTTGTACTTAAATATGAGAGAGCATTTTCAAATATACATGGCACAGCGCCTTGAATGAGACCAGGGATTTTTCTGTCATATTCTTTATATTCATTTTTATAGATTACACAGTCTTTTCTTATTATCTGTGATTCATCAAAATGCTTTATACAAATTACGGGGTTTTCTAATTTGCTCAAATCACTCGTAATTTTCCTTAATCACTCAGCTCTTCTTTTAGGTGATTTAGGTAAAGAGTAAGTAGTGACATTCTCATTTTTGTTGTAATTGGATTTGCAGCCAAATACACTGCAATGTCGAGGCATTCTGTATTCCAATATGTTATTAGAAACAAATAATCAAAATAAAGAATTCCTGATTTCCAAACAAATAGTCAAAACAATACTACTCAAAATGTTCAAGCTAGAGTAAATGCATTCGCTATTAAAACGAAACACTTGCATAGGCTTGAAAACAGCTACATATTTTCCCAAATAAATCTAAAAATTAAAAATATATAAAACGAAATATAGATAAAACTATTATTTACCATTACATAAAGCTTACGTTATTTAAAATCACTTAGAAAACCAAAATAATCTACTTACATAACACTATTGGCAAAATATATATCCACAAAATTAACGACCACAGTTTCGTAGCCACACACTACCATAAGAAACAAGGGGGTTAGAATAGACCTTTGACCTCCTTGGTCAGAACACATCGACCATCTGGATCACGTGACTTTTGCGCTTCAATGCCATTATAGAGTTGGCTGTGAGGACGACTTTAGTGACGTAGTGTCAGCCGTGCCGTGGCTTTGCATGTAGGAGGTACTGCCAGAGCACGAGGCAGGTGTTGACAAAGTGGAGAGACGACTTTCGTGACGTCAGAGCGTTCAAGCAACCCTAGAGCCTTGGCTTTGTATGTAGGAGGTACTGTCTACATCCCCTCTCTCTCTCTGAAACAAGAAGCCATTTAGGGACCCTCTATTTTTTTGGGGGGACTGAAGTCTGTCTTTGAATTCGGAAAGCCATTTTGGGAAAAGCGGACTCTCTCATCTTGGAGAACTGGAAATGAACATTCTACACGATCTCTCTCTCTCTCTCTCTTTGAATTGGGTAGCCATTTTGGGGGACCCCCCCAACCTTGGAAAACTGAAATGAACGCTCTACACACTCTCTCTCTTTGAAATGGGTAGTCATTTTAGAACCCCCTAACCTTGAAAAACTGAAATGAACGCTCTACACCCTCTCTCTTTGAATTGGGTCATCCGTTTGGAACCCTCTAATTGTGGAGAACAAAAATGAAAACTTTACACCCTCTCTCTTTGAATTTGAAAGCCACCAAGATTAGTATATATATAATATTTTTTTTTATTGTTATCATGACCATCATACAATTTGTTAAAAAAAATTTTATAACATTTCCGATGTCATTTCAGAAATACAATTCCATAACAGTTCAGTTTCATTCGAGGTTAACTGATCTAAACAATTTTTGACCCCCACATCACTATTATTTTCATCAAGATCCATCAAACTTTGTAAATCCATATAATCACCCCATACGGGAAGTGCTGGATCCTCCAAAGGTTGTCTTGAAACTACTGGAGTATCTTTGGGATGAGTTGGGGGATCCATGATTTCTGAACCAGGCTGAGATTCTGCCTCCATGATCTCTGGACACGTTGGAGCTTCTGGACCAGGCTGAGGTTCTACCTCTATGATTTCTGGACACGTTGAAGCTTCTGGACCAGGCTGAAGTTCTACCTCTACGATTTCGGGACAAGTTGGAGAAGAAGAAGAAGAGGATACTGGAAGAGGTTCTGGACACGTCTGAGAATCCGAAATAGGCTGCCTGTCTGCACAAGGTCTGAGAAGAGGATTCTAGGTTCTTGAACCTATCTCCCAGTTCCACGCCAGGCATGTTGCGGTAAGCCAACCACTTTTTAAGAGGTAATTTTTTTCTTCCTCCTCATCTTCGATCGTGATGACTTCGATTTCGTTCCGTTGACTTGCCGATCTTATTTCGGGCCATGACTGTTTTGTCAATCTCCTCTCATCATCTAAGGAAGGGATGGGAGAAGGTGGCTGTGGGTTCTCCTCTTGAAACACCATCGGGGTTTGGAAAGGAATCTCCTTTTTCAATTGTTTCCAAAGTGTGCACGAGCACCGACAGACGAGAAAGAGGCTCTTCTATGTCGTGACGATGAGATATTGCGTTTTCGGAGGGACGACATAGTTTTGGAATGGTCTTAGAATATATTTCTTAAATTTCATCTTGTCGGTGACTTTAAAACTTCTTTTCTGGAGATCGGGCGACGATGATTCGTAATAGGCGAGGGGAGAGGCTGTGGTCTAATAAATATGAACTTCGTCCTCGGCCGTCGTTTTCACTCCAAACGTAAAGTATCTTCTCGTGAGAAAAATATTCTTCCACCGAAAACTCATGCACGAATCCGTATATCTCCAGTCTGTTTGAATGGGCCGCCTCAAAGCTCGATCCACCCGGTTCCAAGAGAAGGGTATTTCCTCTTTCGTTTGTTGCGAGTCGAATAAATTTCTATATATATTCTGAACGAGCAGGTCGGAAGATTCACCATCATGCTTGAAAGAAACGATCCCTTGCTGAGCTGGTAAATGCAGAATAAATTTAGCACAATGACACGCCAAAAAGATTTTCAGGTTGGCGATTTGCTTCAGCGTCTTCAAATCCTCCCCATTCGAAATCCGTTGAGTCGGAAAAACATCTAACAGCGACATGGCTCCCAATGTAAAAAAATGATCTCGCCCAGTGCTCTCGCCTTTTTATATACACATAGAGTCTCTCTATATATGACGTCAGTTTTTTTTGTTTCTATATATATCCTTTCCAAGAAATCTTATCTCCATGACCTATTTTTTAAAGTTGAGTGGGTTGGAATGAGGAAGTGAAAGTAATAATTAAAAAAAAACTTACCAACCATGACCTTTTTTTTAGCGATTTGTCGATCGCGTCTACGGCGCCGGCGTCTACCCTTACATACGCATCGGCATCACGTATTTTCTTTCACATATATTTACAAGATAGGCTCAACTTATGCCAAAAACTCCAAAAAGCATTAACTGATAAAAATCAAAGCAATATAAATACTATAGATCTTATGCATGAACTGCAGTTTTTTGGAAACTTTTGGAAGAAATGTAGCATCACCGGTTGAAACTGTAAGTTACATCGTTGTCAACAACATAGCTGTGTGCAAAAACGAATTTTGGATATATCCCTAGATATCAGCCCTGGAGCATTTTTTATGTCCCGTTGTAATCACAGTTTGAACCTTGTCGTAAACTACGCTGCGAACAACAATTTATTCAGTGCAAACTTATTAGATATCTAAATTAATTTGTTTTCAGTTTAAGATAATAAATAGTGTTCAGCAATATATTTGGTATCCAATGCGTTTAGTGTATTATTTCCCTTCGCTTGCAATGTTACGTTTTGATAACATGTTGCTGTTGTGGTTGCTGACTAATGCTGTTATCACATCTATAGACGCGCGCGCTTACCCGGGACAATTGCGAGAAACGAGATTCTAGTAGCACGGCTTTAAACGGCAGGCTTCCGAGAAATGTTTCGTCTAGCTAGGAGGAACGTGTCCCGGCTACGAGCAACATTTTAAAACTTTTCCCAAAATGTTCCGGCTGGAGACGTGTTCCTCGAACGTTCAACCAATCAGACGAAAGGTCAGCTTCTGAAGGATCACGGGTAACTTTCAATATGGCGATGGCTCTCACTGTGAAGTGATGGACGGTGGAAATAGAGGCCGATTTAATTATTGCTGTTTTGTTGTACTACAACTGCCTGAGTCATTTTTTAAATGTGTATATATTGATTAAATATATAATCGTGGAAATTTCAGAGTTGACAGTATTTTACGACGTTCTTGCATTTCGGATTTGTTTACAAATTGTTCGTAGCCAAAAGTTTGCCAAATTTGTCGTATTTCGTGCTGATCGTGTATTTTAACACTTTTATATAATAGAATTTTATTTCTTAAATTTAAGTTGAATAATTTTTTAAAATCCGTTTGTATATGCGCGGCTTTTCTCCTAATTACTTATCTTTTAAATTGTTAACTGCATAATCAGTGACACATTTTAAACAGCATAAAAGATGCATAAAAAAGAAAAGCATAGCTTATGTAATAATGAGAATACTCATTAAATTTGTCTATTATTTTCATGTTATTAATGAAATACTTTTTGAATTATAAATACATTAGAAATTATACTTTTATTGGAAATGCTACATATTGAAACATTGAAAATTTATGGATTTATTATTATGCATGATGAAAAAGATTTGTATATGCATTCATTAATATAAATCTTATTCATTACATTAATACTAATAAATATATATTAATATATATTGCCAAGAAGTTTATTTGAAGTTACTTTTAATTCAGATAACGATTATGTAATTGGCAGCAACTATAGTTATCAGTTCTTTGCAAATTATTATGGGTATGTAATAATCAGTTGAAAAATAATTTATGAGTATTTGAGTACTAAAGAGTGTACACATTTTGTTATTGGGTTAATTCATAATTATATCATACGTATGATCTACGTAATAAAAACATGACTAATAAATAATAAGAAATGTAACAGCTGTGCATTTATAACATTTGATTACTTAAAACAGCGCACAACTGATTATCACCTTCATGTCTGTTTACATAATAAATTGCACTTTCCAATTAAGTGCACGGGCCTACTAGTGGCCGAAGCGTCGTTGAACACTGGTAGTTCTGTCTCAGGTTAGAATGCCTCGAACGGTCTGGCTACATGACGTTTCCTTGGTTTGCCCCATTTGTAACTGGTATACGAGCCAGTTTTAAAAAATCTTCTACAAAGGGATCCCTCCTGTTGTTATCCCTCGAGGCTTTGCGGTAATCACATAAAACCAACTGAGCCCACCTGCGGCCGAGCGGTAAAGTCGCTGAACACTGGTAGTTCGGTCCGAGGTTCGAATCCCGCGAACGTGCTGGCTGCATGGACGCTTTCGTGGTTTTCCCCATGTGTAACGTGTATACGAGCCAGTTTCCCTTAGAAAGTCCTCCCCGAAGGCATATTTTCCCTTAGGCAGATAGCCCTAGTGTGCTTTGCTGTAATTTCAATAAATCAAACCATAAAACAAACTCATGATGTGAACACCTAATTTCTAGAGTTGGTATAATTAATGTGTTTTAGGTATATTACCGAGTGTTCTATGGGACAGTAAACAACTCGCACATGTTTGATTGCTCATGTATTCATATGCTTTATTTGATCTTCATTTTGCTGAATAGTATCTGCTGGCTGTGAGGAGGTAAATATCAGCCATATAGATTTTTGTCATTTGAATGGACAAAACAGTAATTATGAGCCATAAAGTTAGTCAGAAAATGCTTTCATCAGGTCACAAATTTTCCAGTGAGCCATCAAATTTTCATTGAAATGCAGACAACAGAAAATACGCATAAGCGGTGTGTGATAAATAGACTTATCCAGCACATGTTTTTAAACTATTCTTAGAGTGTATACAGAATTTGGCTATTACTGATGCAATTGATTGCTATAAGCAGAAGTGTGTTTATCTGTTACATGAAGTGCCAGAGTGGAGATCAAAGTGATTAACTTGATAGCAATCACCTTTCTATTATCTTCCATTACTAACAATAAAGTTTAAAACGAAAAGCGTGTGAGCGATACAAAACAACACGAAGAAGCGAATGTCACTTGAAAGGAAACGTCACTTTCGCCAATCTGAGCGATAACTGATTCTTGTTTGGTTTTCAACCTGTTTGCCACGTGAAGATGGTAACCCTATTTCGCCAAAGGCCGTTTCTCAGAACTGTTGCTACAAACGTGTTGTCCCGGCAACAAACAGCTAATGTGATAACGGCTTAATGCTCAGTTGTCTAACCTATAGACAGCCCACGCTCACGAAGTTCCTCTTGGCAAGGAGCGCAAGATACGCCTGTCGTTGTCAACAACCTTGAGCACCTTACAGGTGACAGTATGATTTAGCTCAATTTCGCCCCCAATTTTAATGGAGAGCATTCTGGGGGTCGGGTCCGAGGGTCTCCCATCCTTATTTCCCTACCACCTGCCTTTCGAGTGGACTTTTGCATCGCATATTTAGAGTGCCCTCATGCCGCACGGATACAATACATTTACAAACATCCATGCCTTCTCCGAGATTTGAACCCGGGCCCTTTGTCACGGCAGTTAGCAACGCTAATCACTACACCGGTTGGGCGGCTTTTTATAACAATAAATGTGTTTGAGTGTGGGTTTTAACAAAGCACAAAATGTTTGCATATTTACACAAATTAAAAGATAAAATGTAATTTTTTTTTGTTCTGCCTATTATTATGCTAATAATGCTTCATTTTAAATGTTAACCATAAGCAATGTCCCTTTAATATTGTCACTGCATAAAGGCTCTCGCTAGACATTTGCACGACGGCGCCAATTAGGCTTGGCGCGGGCCTGCTAGGAGCCCGACTCCATGGACATGGTTCAGCGAGACAACGAATCAGTTTCAGGCATCTCGTTTCAAACGTCCAGTTTATACTATGGTTTTTAAATGATTGCACTTTCGAAAATTCATCTTGATCTAAAAAAAGGTCAAATGGACTAATCTTAATAAAAATTTCAGATAGTAATAAAAAAATGCATATGCTAATAGAATAAATAGCTAATAGAATAAATTATTTAAAGGAAAATTATCAAGTTTATTAGCAGTAATAAAACTTAATAATCAAACATAAATGATATATGGTTCATAATTTTTACAGAATTATCTAAAGCAATAGATTGTTGCGAGAAAATAGTGATGGATTTCGAAATCCCAGATTTCGAATTTTTCTTAAAATATATCTACATCAATTTAACAGGCGCGTAGCCAGGTGGGGTGCCCTGGGCGACCGGACACCCTCCTGCTTCAGCACTGCACTTATACTTATAAAAAAGTCCTAAATAATTTTCAATAGATAAGACTTAGGTTTTGTTAAAAATATTGCTATCCCGCTTCCCGAAACGTTAATGTGATTAACAAAGAATAATCTAAAGGTCTACTATTTCCATTTAGATTAGGAAAAGTCATCCTTCCCCAGCTAACAAGTGGCGGGAAAATATTTCGAAGGTTAGGTGATACTTTCAAGTCGTAAAGAGTCATTAGGATTTTTTTGGAAGAAAGAAAGATGAAAAATTAGCAACGCCTTCGAATCGAAACACGGACCTCTGGATACCTGCCCAACGTGCTAACCATTACACCACGAACGCACGCTAGGAAAGCGGGAGAAATACCTTATAAAGCCTTTGTTCTTTTACAATTTTGAATAGCCCTCCGTATCCGTCCAGCTTTCCATCTAGCTATCAAGCTTAATGTCACTAAAGAAGAAAAAGGCCTTTTCGTTTCGGATCAAGCATCTAAAAGCATAATGGTTAAAAGAAAATAAATATTAAAAGAAGAAAAGGAAAGAAGAAAGAAAAAAAGAATAAGCTGGGGTATTTTTAATTTTGAGATTTGCTACTTACTATCTAAATATAGCACAAAAGAGGGAAGAAAACACAGTAAAATAATTTTGAGTGATTGTTTTTACATTAATTTCGAATTTAAGTCAATAAATATAGCAAAAATATTAAACTTTTTTTTGGAATAGTATAGAAAGCACGTGAACTTCAATGCAATGGATTTTATTTTCTTAGTCATGTAGTAATTTAAATTCTTGTTATTTAAAATGATTTAATAGGGTTATCAGGACTTGTATTTCTTCTAATCTGCTTGGCGAACGTAACGTGTCTTGACTAAACAGTGAGTTTGACTACAAACTATATCCTATGGAGAGTAGGAGAGGCAAAAAGATGAGAAGGGTTTCATTACCCTTTATTTTCCACGATATTACAGGCGCTCCCGCACTTTGGGATGCAAAGACACTTATGGTCTGAACGTAAAAATCTGCGAACTGCTAACTAACTAAAAATAAGAGTTAACTTTGAAAACTGCACAAATGACTAACACTAAGACTGGCCTTTTAAATTATTACGCATGTAGTACGCAAACTGCGGAAAACTACAATACGTATTAGCTTCAAAGAGGACTAAAACCTCTGGCCTGAAAGGCGTCTGAGGCAAAGCGTTTGCTTGCAATACAGGTGCTCGCGCAGGAGCGCTACCCCGAGGATAATTTTATGCCGATTTTCTAACATGTACAAAGCTCGAATTTTTGAGAAAAGGTCCATAAAATAACTTGGGGTGAAGTGGCGAAAAAGATGCCATAGGTGCAATATAATGCAAATAAGTTCATAAACAGTTTGGTGTGCCGGGAGAATCCAGAAGCTAAAACTGTCGTGACGCTTAACGCTTAGAAGTGTAAAAAATACGAGGTAAGTGCGCGTAAAAGAAATGCGTTAAAATTGCCAAACTTAAGTCTTACACAATTATCTGTTTACATAAAATAGTAGCACAATGCACAAGAGTGCAGCAGTAAGTACATACACAAATAATACACAGTATAATAAAAGGGTAAATACGATTATGAAAAATGAATGTAAAATATGTACAATATATACAAGAAGAATTTAAGAGAGGAGCTTGAGCACTGCTCGAGGTCTTTTTTTTTTTTTTTTGACATTACTAACAGTTTCATATAATACAAGATGGGAATGGTGGGATTCTGCACATTACAGATGTTGTCATAGAATTTTTTTGCCAATTTGGTCATGTACAACTGAATTTCAGGTACTTTTAATTCACGATGAATAGCCGAGTTTCTGATAAACCAGCGGCCTTTGGCCAACTCTCTCAAAGCAACATTTTGGGTAACTTGAATTTTATTAATTGCTGTTTGGCAGGCATATCCCCAGACAGGGCAGCCATAAGTAAGCATGGGACGCAAAAGGGTTTTATAGATCAGTAACTTGCATTCTAGGGATAACGCAGAGTTCCGAGCAATTAGGGGGAAAGTTTCCTTTACGTACTCGGAACTCAGAGAGTATATGTGTAATGTGTGGGGACGATGTGAGTTGATCATCAATAACAACGCCTAGGTAATGGGTGTGCTTAGTCCAGGGGATTGACTCTCCATACATTTGGAGTTGAACTTCAAGTTTGATATCCTTTCTTCTTCTTGTGAATAGCATGGCATCTGATTTCTGCACATTTATTTGGATTTTCCAGGCGTGTAGCCGGGATTCCAGTGAGTGAATGTTTTGTAGTGTTGAAACGACTGAGCTGAAAGATGCATTTTGTGAGAGAATCGCAGTGTCATCTGCATATAGTGCAAGAGTGGTGTGCGGTGACTATGGGATGTCGTTAGTATAAAGATTGAATAAAAGGGGCCCAAGAAGGGACCCCTGGGGGACCCCAGCTTGGGTTGGTCTAGGAGTGGATAGTGTGTTGTTGACACGAACGACGAACTGTCGACCTATAAGGTAAGAGCGTAAGATGTTTGTGATGTAGCCTGGTATACCCAGGGTGATAAGTTTGTGGAGTAAGCCTCCAAGCCAGACACGATCGAACGCCTTGGCTACATCGAGAAACAGAGCAGCAGTGGTGGTGTTGTCTTGTAAGCCACTTGAGATAATCTCGGTTACTCTGTACAATTGACGTACTATAGAGTGCTTCCTCCTGAAGCCGTGTTGCTCATTGATGAGTATCTTTTTTATGTACGTAGCTGAGCAATCTTTCCAGAATTATGTGCTCGGCGACCTTGCTGAGTGATGGTAAGAGGCTGATAGGCCGGTAAGAGACAGGGTCGTCTGGGGGTTTACCAGGTTTCAGAAGTGGTGGTATAACTGCGACTTTCCAGGATGAAGTGAAGTGACCCAGCTTTAGCATGCAGTTTAGAATCTTCATCAGTTTCAGCAGCATGTGTAAACCCATCTTTTTTAGTATCTTGTTCGGTACTTGGTCTAGTCCAGGGCTCTTTCTGGTCTTCAGTTTCTCGATATAGTCATAGACTTCCTCAAGCTAGACTGGAGGAGTGTTGTTTGCGTGTGGTTGTGGTGGAAAATTGGAAAGTGACTACGTTTTCTGTGGGTGGGTGTGAAATGGTGTTAGTGCAGAACTGAGTAGCATAGTGATCGACCAGCGACTCAGCTTTCTCAGTCTCTGTGTAAGCGATTCCATCAGGGCCATTCAAGGCCGGAATGTTGGTGTAGCATCTTTTAAATTTGGAGGTGGCTTTCCAAAAAGTGTTATCTTCCCTTAATAAGGAGGATACATAATTTGCCCAGTCTCTGTCTGCATGTTGTTGTGTCAGGAACCTGACTTGCCGGTTAAGTTGATTGAGCAGAACTTTATCTGGAGGGTAGCGAGATCTCTGCCACTGTCTCCGAGCAGCATTTCTTCTTTTGATTAAGTTGATGAGCACTTTGCTGCACTTTTTGGGGCGGCTGGAGGCAGAAGTGCTGTTTTGATGTAGGGCAGTTTGCAGATCTGAAGTGAAAGTACTAATTAAGTCATCTAACTCATATTGCTCGTCTGTGGTGTTGGTATAAATAATGCAGTGTTGTTTAAAGTTTTGATGTAACCAGACCAATTAGTGATAAAGGCCTTACTGGGTGGTGTGTTACGAACAGAGACATCAAGCTCAATGATAACTGGGTTAGGGTCTGAGGATAGTTCATTTAGAGTTTCAACATGTCTCGACGCACAGCCTCTTAACATGAAGAAATCCAGCACTGATGCTGAAGCACTGCTGTAACGTGTTGGGGTTTGTGCAGCTGCAATGGTAATACCGGCCGCGTGGGTAAATCGAGATATTACACTTCCTAGGAAAGTGTCATTTGTGCAGTTCCACTCGCGGTGGTGTGCATTAAAGTCTCCTGCAAAGATGATTCAGTTGTTGATATGAGATAAAGCTTCAAAGTCTTGCAAAATAATCCCTCGTGATCTATGGGTTGGTGGCACATACGAGGAGATAATAGTGATTGGTGGTGAGGTGAGTGGTGTGACAGTGATAGCTAGGGCCTCTAAGGCTAAAAGCTGTGGCAATGTATTGTGGTAGGGAGCAATGATGTGCGTAATTAGAATAATAAGGCCCCCCTCCAGGACTTCTGTTAGTTCTGTCTCTGCCTCTGTCCCATCTATATTGTGCATAGTTAGCAATGGTGAAGGAGTAACTGGGACTAAGCTTGTGTTCTTGTAGCAGTAAGATATCAGGACTGTACTGATCTATAAAAATTTGCAACTCATGTAATTTTGGCACAAGACCATTTGAGTTCCATGTTACAATCTTAGGTGTACTATACATTATTAATTATGTATACCTAATCCGTTGACCTCCTCGAGGACTAAATACAAAATATAAATTTTCTCCATGTAGGTGCCAGCCTGTTTAAGCTGATGCATATGTTTTTTGAAAGTTTGTATAATGGTAGAAATATTAGTACCAATTTCTTTTTGAAATTCATTCATTACATTAAATAGGATATAACAACAACAAACTCTTATAACCGCTCCTGCTACTGAAAGCAACTGCGGTGTTTTGTAACGATTCTAATTGTTACAAAACGATTGGTAAAGTGTAACGATTGCTGCCAGTAAGTGGGCTTGAATCCATGCTTCTAACCACTCCGTTATCTCACTCCGAATTAGGCAGGAGGAGACAGGTGCTAACTACCAAAGTGGGCAAAAGCCAATAGATTAAAACAAGGCAGAGCACGTCAGCTGAGCAAAAGAGCCTAAAAAAATAAATAAATAAAAAAAGAAAAGAAAAGAAAATCGGCTAAAAGAGGAGGGGGTGCCTTTCGGCTAAAAAGGAAAGAAGCAAAAAGCTAAAACTAGTCTAAGAAAGGGAGAGCCATTACGGCCAAAAAGAAGGGGAACAGGCGAAATGAAGCAAAGCCTATCAACTAAAAGGGGCTGAGAGGGAAGGCTAAACGGCGAAAGGGAAAGATAAAGTTTTGTAAACTTAAAAACAAAACAGGGGGGAAGTCATGACGGCTAAAACAGGAAGTGAAGGGACGGCCAGTGAAGTTACAGTGCTAGCGTAATTTAGAAAAAAAAAAAACTTTATTTTTACATAAATGAGCAATTAAAGCAGAGTAAAATTAAAATAAACATATATACAAACAAAATAATAATCATAACAAATAAAATAGTAATCACAATAATAACAAATAAATAATAACAAAACAATAAATAATAATAGTAACAAAAATAAATAATAATAATAAATAACAATAATAACAAAATAATAGAAAAATTCAAATAAACAGATAAACAGATATACAATTTGCTGCAAGTATAAGTAAACACTACAGTGACTAAATAATTGAGCATTACATTGAAATGAATGGAAGGAAAAATAACAATCAGAATGACATAGACATTGTAGGATTAACGATAAACAATAAAGTCTGAGTCGTTTACATGTATAAGTTGCATAATTGACTTCATGGCATTAAGAGTAGAATTGCATTTTGCCAATATTTCCAGTCAAGGCAATGGTGACGGAAAAAGAGGTGTTTTTTTCTTTTACTGTTATTGGATAAGACGTGATGTAATGGAGAGCTCCTGCAAGCTCTCCACTTGTCTCACAGCCACATGTGTTCTTTTTATGAAATCTTTGCATATACTGCGGAAATTTACCATGATTTGTCAAGACTTGATTTAAAATGTGATCTGATTGTTTAAGAGAGAAAGAAATTTGTGGGAAAAAAGCATAAGTCGAACGTCCTGTAGAGTCTTCATCCCATCTTTTCTGCCATGTTTTAAGCGATTCTCGCAGGATTTGATGTTTGGCCGAAATCTCTGAAAGTGGCACTTCAACATCTATCTAATCTTGTTGTGTTGCTCTTTTTGCTTCGGAATCTGCTCTTTCGTTTCCTGCGATTCCAATGTAAGCTTTAATCCAATTAAGCTCTAGAGAATGGGAAGCTAAAAGAGTTTTTATGATTTCCTTTAGGCTAAGAATGCTTCTTTTCGAAATTTTATTATTATTTAAACTTTGAAGGGAATTACGACTATCTGTAAAAATACGAATAGGAATGTTGTCAGTTATTGTGGAACCTATCCAGATGAGTACTTTTTTAAAAGCAAGAATCTCTGCTTACACACGGAAGCCGTATCATTTAATCTATAAATTTCTGAATGAACTTCGTGCCCATTGTTATACATAACGAAAGCCGCACATACATGTTTACCAATCCATCTGTAAAGATTTCGATATTTTCCTGTGTTCGAGTATTTTTATGCCAGGGAATTATGTCTTGATGAGCAGGGTGTGTGTAGAAGTGCGGGACTCTTCCTTCTAAGGTATTGTACCATATAACAAGATTGCTTATTTCCAAGTTTTCCTTATAATGAATTAGTCTAAAGAATTTTCTCACCATCTCAGCTTTTATGTCTAAAGGCATAAGGACCGAGAGAACTTGCAGGCCTGATGTGGGAGATGTTGAATAACACTTCGTAATACATAAAAGAACTGACCTTTATATTTGTGAAAGTTTTTGCTTTTGACGTACGGTTCCCGTGAACCACACGGGACATCCATAAAGTATTAATCGCTCGATAGTATTTTAAGTAATTTTTCTTTCTTGCTCCAGTTTTGAGAAATGGTCAGATTTAGTTTATGAATTAAATTTTGTTTTCTCCTTTAAATGTACTAAGTGTGTAATCCATGTGAGTTTCTGATCAAGAATAAAACCCAAGTATTTTAATGTAAAACTTCTTGAGATGGTAATGTTGTCCCATTTAATACGTGAAGGCGATCTATGTAATTAGTGCCTTTAGGAAGCAAAAGTAATTTGGTTTTATCAATACTAAAATAAATTGATATTTGTTGCATCAGTACTTAAGTTTTTCTAAAGCTCTATGAGCCTTTTCTTCAATTCGCAAGCTGTTGCTACCAGAAATGATGACTAAGAAATCATCAGCATATGCTTGAATTTTTACGCCTGTGTCAAATTCTAAACTTAAAGCTGTAACAGCCAAAATATTCCATAAAGTGGGCCCTAGGTTGGAACCTTGAGGTGCCCCTTTCTGATAAGAATGTGAGATATTGACTCCATCTCTTTTATATTGTATTTTCCGGATGCTCAAATAACTTCGAATTATGCGAAAAAGATTTCTTGGACATTTGACTTCATTTAACCTTGATAGCAATCCAGGCCACCAAAGGTTATTGAACGCAGATGCAACGTCTAAAGAAATAACACAAGTATGAAGATTGTTTATTCTTTTGTTATGAATTTCATTAACTAGGTTATTTACTGCATCAATTGGCTACGACCCGCAGTGAAACTATATTGTTGGCTATTGAGTATTTTCTTTGCCATCAAAAAATGAGTTATTCGTGGTGCAGTAAGCTTATCTAATATCTTCCCCCAAGCCGATAAAAGGCAAAAGGGTTTGTAGGCATTGGGATTTGTAACACATTTTCCTTCTTTCTGAAAAAAGACAAAATTACCAATCTTCCATTCTTCTGGAAAGTAACCAATTTCTAAACATCTGTTCATAATTCGAGTCATTAGATTTGGATTAGCAATAAAGACTTTCTCTACAACATCTATGGAAAGTTCATCGTCCCCCGGCGCTTTTCCTCTTTTTGTAGATTTGATGATATTTTTTATTTCTTGGGTAGTTATTGGGAGATCATCGTCTGCGTCTGGAGTTATCATAGAACGATTTCTTATCTCTCTTGTGTTCTTCCTTATCATCGTCAGTGTTGTCCTGAAGGAAGTGAACAAAAATGATATAACGTAGAGTATCTCCAACTGTGTTAGTCCCAACTACCATCTGTCCTTTTAATTTTACAGAGTTTAAGTGCTTTATATCCCTTGCCTTTAACTATCTCGTAGTAAGTATTAAAGGGAGATTTCAGTTATAAACTCTCCCAATAATTCTCCCAAGCCTGTAATTTGGCATTATATATATTTCTTTTATAAGCCGCCGGCTGCTTTATTGTAGATTTGACGTTTATCTTTCCTGTCTTGATTCCTTGCATTTTGATAGTTTTTGTGCAATTTCTTTAGTTGTCTTCTTTCCTGTGTGAGAGCATGGCTCCACCAAGTTTTTGTAGTTTTGTGTGTTTTATTAGATGGTAAATGCCTTAAATGTTGTTTAAAGAGCATCTTTAATTTTTCTGAAATTTCTTTAATTGTAAAATTAATTTCTGCATCAGAATTCAAATTACATTCTGAACAAGAAAGATGTGTTATCTCCTGCCTTAATGTAAGCCACTGAGAGTTTTCAATTCTCATTTTGAGTTTTTGAGAAGAAGGCCTCATATCCACGTGAATTTCAAAATTAATTGCTTTATGGTCACTAACGTGTTTCTCGGATCAACTTCAAAATTTTCTATATTTAAACTTTGTATCCCTTTGAGGGGAGTTAAGTTAATCATGAATTACCCAGAGGACCTACAAATGTCGGGGGGCTATTTCGTTCATTAATAACTGTGAGATTAGTTGTTGCCAGAAAGTCTCCCATTCTTGTTCCACGACGGTTTGTTGGTACTGGACCCCACATACTATGTTTTGAATTAAAGTCGCCGCAGATAACTATTGGGAGATCGCCTGCATCATTTATTCCCTCTAATGTAATTAATATTGGATCAATTTCTGTGCTTGGTGGACAGTAGACCGAGATTAATATAAAAGAAGGCGATTTTTCTACTTTGATTACTATTATTTCCTCCGTTGTGAGAATCTGAATGATTGAAAAAGAGCCTTCTTTATTAAATTTAGCAGCTTTTGCTTGTATTTGGTGAGAATAGATCCTATATCTTTGTGGAAAGCCACATACCGCATTTTTAATGAGGTAAGGTTCTTGTATGCAAGCTATTTTTAAATTTGGAATATTTTCAATGTCAACTTTTAATTGTGCACTTGCACTTCGTGAGTGCTGTAAATTTAATTGTGTTATTTTAACTATATCCATAATTAATCTTTTTAATTAACAGAGCCATTTCTCTTTGCTTACTTACACTATTTTTACTTACACTACTATGATTGATATAAAATTCAAATGATAATGCGTATTAGCATACTTGAAGTTGACACCTTTTTCTTGCGGAGAATTGCATTCTTTATTAAGGTGTCCTCTTTTACCACATTTGAAACATCTTTGTTCTGTTGTACAAGATCTTTTTGTGTGACCAAATTCTAAACAATTTTTGCATTGAATTACTCGGATATACTCACGAATGTTTTTCCTTGTCCAACCAATATTAACCTTTTGAGATTGCATTATCGACTTAAACGCTGTGGGGTCAAGTTAGAGAACCCAATTATATCCATGTTGACCTTTCATTTTGAATTTAATTTCCATGGTCGCATCACGTAGTTCACGATTCTGTGTTTTTAGAAGTTTAGTAATTTTCTCTTCCTTAAAACCTTCCTCTACATTGTAGATTATAATTTTAGGATTAATTTTTGTCGGTAGTTTTGGTTCAACCAAGTTCTTAATTTTGCATTTTTTTTAATTGCATCCTCCAGAATTTTAAGTTCTTCCTCTTTATTGGTTTGAAATAGAATGTCTCCTTTGCGAATTTTCCTGACACTTATTTATGACACACTCCTTTAAACTGATTGAAGGATTAGGTAGAATAGGTGTCTGTGGTGGCTTCAAAGCTTGGGCGAAACTGACTCTTGGTTTAATATTTGAACTTTTATGAGAACTGGCATTAAACCTTTTCAAAGCTCTCGCATGGATAGACCTGTGCCTGAAAAAGAGGCATGAGTACTTTTGTTTTGAACCTGGATAACTGAACCACTTTAAGAACTTCATAACCATACTCCTGAAGGGAGCGTTTGATAATGTCAACAGTTATCTCAGTTGCTTATATACTTTTCAATTTTTTCTTTTGTATTCTTTGATGTTGATCCATCCTCTTTTGGATAAACCAGCAGGATATGTTCGCTCTGGCCTTTATGTCTAGATTTTGATCGACTTCTTTCCTGCACTGTCTTCGCAGCCTTCTCTGCATAAGTCTCTCGAACAATTTCATTGCTTTTTACCTCCACTAAACCTTGCAAATAGATTTCTATGTTTTGTGATTGTTCTAGTTGTCCTTCGAGTTGTGCTATCTTTGCATTTTGTTTTGCTACAAGTTTGAAAATATCCAAGAAATAAGATCTTAGTGTCTTAGAGAGTTTCTTTGAAATATTCTCTCGAGAAAGGATACCCTCTAAATTTTCTAAGCATTCAAATGCATAATCAGTAAATTCACTGGCACAAGAGTCTTTGGGAGTAAAATTAGGAAGATTACAATCTTGTCCACTTGAAACTTTAACGCTAACGTCCTTAGCAGTACTATCTGTTATAACTGGACCTAATATATCTCCATGTGTATTACTTTAATGTGATTTTGAATATGCTGAAATAGATCTTTCTGCATGTGGAGTTAAAAATGAAGGCCTACCGCTATCCGCACCTGGTGGCTTATGGTGTTCTGTGTTTTTCGTAGCTGCCATAGTTATAATAACTCTTATGAATCCTACTTTAAACCATTACGAAATATATAGTGAAACTAATATTTAAAAAGGGACGAAATGATGATAAATGATACCATTAAAGGTAATAACGATACCAGAAAAGAAGTTTTACAGTTAAATTGAAAGCTAAGTAAGTATAAACTTTATTAATCTTAAAGATAATATTTTTTAGTAAGTGGAGTTTTTGAGATCCTTTTTCAAAAGGTTTATTATTATTAAATAAATTATTAATGTGAAGAAACTAAGCATAAAGTTGTAGGGTTTATATTTATTTTAACTAACATTTATTTTAAGTTTAAACTATCTTTCCTGTCAAGCCTTACTTTCCCCTGGAATTGCCAATGCCAGAATATGTAAATTTGAGTAGAACGCGCAAGGATTCAAATTATCAGCGGAAGTATTCTGATTTAAATAGAAGGAAACGAGTTCGGTGTGAGATTCTTACTTAGCGAGCGCGGAGGGAGTTAGCGAGAATTGAAGAACCCCGCGTTGCGGCCTATGTGCTTGGCGGGAAGTAGTGGAAATTGTTCCAGTGAGCTTCAAGTCTGCTGAATTAGCAGCGGTATTGTAAAACGCGGTGAGTTAGTTATTTTAGAGAGCCTCGTAGTTAGAATCTTGTCTTTATTTTCTTTTCAGGTTATTATTTTTATTTGACTGCCAAGTTGGCACCGTCTGTAAGCGTCAAGAGAACGCAATTGTAATTTATTACGTTGAATAAAAAGGGACTTAAACCCTTCACAAGCTTCTATCTTTTATACAAGTTTTCACAGTCACCTCTTGGTTGCGTGCAAGTTGGAGGCGCGCAACGTTATAAAGTATTTATTTCCTATAAAATTTAATTTTTTTTGCATACGCTATTATTCTTCACGAGGGTGATTCAACAATGTCTGGCAATCAAATTTAAAAATAAACAGAATTTAAAATTTTATATTTTAGGAAATATCTTAAAATCACAAATTAAAGTATTTCCTCATAAAATTTATATCATATGAAAGAGAAAAGATTTAGTTATTCGAAGATATGAAAATTACTACTTGACATTACAATTTTTATCAATAAAGTTTAAATTTAAAAGTTCAAATAGGTGTTTATATGTAATAAAGTATCAAAATCTGAGAGAATGGCTTTCGACAGATTTAAAAATAATAACATCAAGCTGGAATATATTGAATATCCTGTACAACAGCAATATCTTTTTATATAGAAGCTACATGACAATAAAAAATATAAACTATACAACCTTGCAAAATAATAAATGAAATTATATATTTAGTGCCTTAAATTCAAATTTAAAGAATTTATATTGCCGTTAATGAGTCGTTAAATGGCGAGACATTGCTAAAAAATTATAATATGCAGACTTCAAACGTTAATAATTTTTGAACACGTTGACTTACAGATATCAAAATTATATGAAATGCTTCACCTCGTTAAGGACTTTAGATTGATATTAAATTTATCAATGTAGGGCCAGTTTGTACGCAATTAGTCAGTCTCTTGTAGGAACACACACACACACACACACACAAAAAAAAAAAAAAAAAAAAAAAAAAAAAAAATACGTCATAGCATCAACTACAGATAAAGGATATTCATTTAAATAAAACAGGGTAGACAAATTACTAAAATTTAATTAAATAGGGTGGACATTTCAGAGAGTTGGCTGTTAAAATTAGGCATATGAGGTCTTAGGTTAATATTAACATGAACAGATGCAGCAGCAGTGGTAGCCGCGGACGAATTACCAGTACTAGTGGTGATTGGCACGTTAGTTGAAGGATTAGGCAGAATAAGTGTCTGTGGTGGCTTCAAAGCTTGGGCGAAACTGACTCTTGGTTTAATATTTGAACTTTTATGAGAACTGGCATTAAACCTTTTCTTATAAGTGGGAAATTTCGGGCACCCCCTATATGAAGCTGTGTGAGGCCCTAAGCAGTTTGCACACTTGGGAGTTTCAATACGCAGTGTCACAATCGCCAGTACGGTGAAATCCAGCACATTTAACACACCTAGGTGTGACGTAACAGTTTACTAATGAGTGATGCCACTTTTGGCAATTGTGGCACTGAGGGACTTTTAGAAATGAATACTCAATTTTAATATGGAAGAGCATCATACAAATTATATCATAAATATTTTCAAAGCTCTCGCATGGATAGACCTGTGACTGAAAAAGAGGCATGAGTACTTTTGTTTTGAACCTGGATGACTGAACCACTTTAAGAACTTCATAACCGTACTCCTGAAGGGAGCGTTTGATAATGTCAACATCTGCATTGATAGGCAAACCTCGAATTAATACTTTTATAGGCATTTTGTTTTTAAGATTAATAACATAGTGCTCCACTTTTTTATCTAAGGAATAGTAGCTTAAGGTCCGGTGGTCATCTGGTGAGCCAGGCTCTACTTTTAAAAATTCGCCGCTTACACGGCCATGAAAAATACAATCAGGCAACTTAGATTTTAAATCTAAGAAATTCATAATAGTTTGTTCCTTCTTTTTGTCTAACCATGATAGGTCGGGTCCTATCACGGTTACACCTTTAACCATGATAGGGGGTCCTATCACGGTTACACATTTAACCATGATAGGGCCCTATCATGGTTAAAAGCGGACAGCAACTGATTGCAAGCTCGCGTGAAGTACAGTGGCAAGAAGGCTCACTCTCTAAACCCATCTAACTCTGCTCTTGGCAAAAAGCCACAACTTAAATACTTAAGTGTTAGCAAGTACAATTTGCATAAACAATTTAACTCGTTTATTCTGGCCGGAAGTGGAAAATAAGAGATGATAGTAAAGTGTTAAAATAAAATAAACGCTAGTAAAACTTAGGGTCCTTACAGGATAGTGGTTAAATACGCAGATAGTCCCTTCACTGACAAATAATTTATTTTATTTTATTACTAGCCCAAAGAGGCAAATTGCCCAGAACGGCTCTTAATTTCGTTTTCGCATTTTGTGTTGTTCACTATAAACGCTGTTTCACGTTTCAAATTTTTGCCACCAAATCTTAGAATTATATTTAAAGAAATTATATAAAGAAGAATCTGCGTGAATGTATGTATACGTACTGCTTGAATTATATAGTAGTTCTCCCACCTTCTTGGCATGCCTTCGTGGTGTGGTGGTCTGCACGCTGGGCGCGTATTCCAAAGGTCCGTGGTTCGATTCCAGGCGAAGGCGTATCTCATTTTTCAATATCTCTTGCCTCCAAAAATCCTAATGTCTCTACAGTGGCACCCGAACTAAAAGGGTGTTGGATGATGATTCTCCGCACCCAGGATTTGGCGACTGGGTCCCATAAAAACCCTAGTCGCCCTTTAAAAGGGGGTATATATTAGGTATTTCTCCCTCCTTCCTGGCATGCCTTCGTGGTGTGGTGGTCTGCACGCTGGGCCGGTATTCCAGAGGTCCGTGGTACGATTCCCGGCGAAGTCGTTGCTAATTTTTCATCTTAACTGCTTCAAAAAAAGAAAAAAAAATACCTAATGTCTCTACAGACTCACAATATTTAATGCGTTCAAATTTCACAAAGGTAAAATAATTGAATTGTACAGATAAAATGAATATTATTTATATTCAAATAATGCATTCCAATGAATTGTTTCAATGAAGACAGAATTAATAGAAAAATTGTAAATCCTTCAGGATATTGACTAGAACATAAAAAGTGCAAAATCGCATTTGCATTCTGTAGCTTAGAATCGTTAACTCTTATCTTGCAGATAAAGCTCTGCCTGAAATCCAATTTTATTTAAATTCAAATCATTATTTTAAATTAAAAATATTATTACTTATATTGAGATAAAAATTGTGAAATGAATCTATCATACGATAAATTTTAAAGAGTGTTTTCGGTATTCTTTTTATGCTGTTATGAATTTATTTGCTCTTCTGTGTAATACACACTTTTGCAAAAAACTCGAAGCACCAAGGACTTTTGCGATCGTGGCGAAATTTAGTATGCAAAAACATCTTGATCGAACATGCAAATGATCAAAGTTTCAAGGCAAATGAACAGGTATTGCGATCATAGTGAGCAATTCAGAAAGTATAAAACCAGTAAAATTTATCTTTTCTTGTTGCTGCCATTGTAACTCTGTAAAGAAGAAACTAAAGATGCCATTACGACGATATCGAAGACCTTACAGACAACTAAACGACTTCGAACATGGTCGCATTGTAGGGTTGCGTGAAGCTGGGTGGTCATACCGAGCAACAGCCCACCACCTGCAGCGTAAAGACACTGCCGTGCAGATATATTGGCAGCAATGGTTGATACAAGGAAATTACCGATGAAATAAAGGCTCTGGAAGGACAAGGATCACAAATGCAAAGCAAGATAGGGTGATTGTTCATCAGACCCAAAACCCCCCAACGGTATCATTGTCGACTATTCAACACACTACAGCCACATCTATACCTCCAGCGGTACCGTCCACCATCTCACGGCGCTTGTCTGAGATGGGGTTACGCTCACAGAGGCCTTTAAGATGTTTGCCTTTGACCCCACAACATCGGCGGAGTCGCCTGGAGTTGTGTTGCAGACGATCATCATGGCTGTCATCAGACTGGTATCGTATAGTGTTCAGCGATGAATCCCGCTTCACTCTTGAAGCAGATGACCACTGTGTTCGTGTCTGGAGAGGACGGGGCTAGTGGTCCCAATCAGCCTTTGTTTTACAAAGGCATACAGCTATAACCCCTGGTGTGATGGCATGGGGTGCTATTTCTTATGACAGCAGGTCATCTTTAGTCATCCTCCGTACATCTTTAACAGCTAAACGATATGTTGATAGCATCCTGTGGCCAGTTGCATTAACCTTCATGGCACGTCATCCTGGGGCCTTTTCCAATAATATAATGGCAGGCCACATACCACTCGCATATCTCTGGACTATCTCCTCCTTGGCCAGTAAGGTCACCAGACCTTTCACCAACCGAGCAAGTCTTTCGATTTTTTTGCAAAAGAGTGTATTATTAAATGGCTATGTTTAAATAAAAGTCTATTTATACCTTTTGGTGGTTAATAAATTTGCATTTTTGGCTACGTTAAACTCATATGATCGAGTCTCCCTATATGATTTAAGTCGACGAAAATAATATTTAGACCTTTGCTGGACAAGATGGGCCATGAGGCATAAGGCATACCATAATTTTTATCAAAGCTTTTTCGATATAATTGAAGCCCTAGGGCACACTGTGTGCTCAACCAAACCAGATGTAATAAGGACACCGAACATAAGAGTAGCACTACGTCGTCTTTTTTCAGATGAATCCCGGTTGAATCCAGATGAATCCTGAGGGATGTATCAATGTTTAGAGCCACTTTAGAGGACAAATAGTGCCAGCTGGAATTTGTCATTGTCATATGGGCTCGCACCTAGAGTGTTGGTATGGAATTCCATTGGGTACAACCACAATCACGTCTACTTTGCATAACCAGTAATGTGTACAACTGCCAATAAATTTCCGATGTATTGGGGCCCGTGGCTGTGTTCTATAATGAAAGACTGTCTGACTTGATTTTTTAACAAGATAATGCATGACCATGTTACCTATGTTTGTACTGATCTTCAATATACAGGGTATTTGACTGTAGATCTATCCGATATATTCTTCAGATCTCTCAACCAAAGAGAATACCTGGTCATGGGTGACTGAGATACGGTCATGATACCACTCGCCAGTCATTACAACTGATGAACTGTGGCATAGAGCTGAAACTACATGGAATGAAGAATGCATATCTGTTATCCAAGCTCAGTTTAAATCGATGGCAATCTGGATTGCGGAATTTGCTGCTGACAGAAGTGACAGCTCTGTATTTCAAACATCTGCAAATTTAATTGCATCTTCTTCCATTGCAATGCTCTATATGAAACAGATAATATTTTGCTATTTACTTTCCTCGGAGATAACCAGAAGAGATTGTTTTAAGTATGAGCCCTCATTATTAAAATCAAGTTTCATTTATTATAAAATACCTCATTTTCTTGAATGCGGCTAGAAGGCAACATGAATAGCAGACACATATGCAACTGATAAATATAACTTAAAGCCTAATTTAGAAATACCACCTCCATATTTAGTAAGCTAATTTAATTTTCAGAAATAAAAAATATCATTCATATTGTTTTCAAGAATTACCTAATACATATGATAATAATATGAATATAATGATTTAATTAAAAAAACAGTAATAGCTTCATTGGGATGCATATTTATTTTATCTTCCACATACATATATTTTCTGTTACAGTTTTGCTTGTATGAATATATACAAATATATCGATCCATGGCATAAAGTGAAAGAAATGCAAAATTGGAATCCAAAGTTTGTTACAAGAAATTTTGATTCTGATGTATAGATTGAATAAACACAAATATTTTATAGACAGTTTAATAGACTTTCAACAGTAAAACAATGATAAACTCCTTTATTTTTATGTATTTTAATTTGCATCTACCTTTTTTCAAATTTCACAGATTCACTTTTGCCATTCTGTCATCGATATATAATAAACAGAATAATGCTATTGCTATCAATATAATTATATTTTTTGTACTATAATTGTAATACCTTCTTTCACAACAACAGTATAGGCACTGACTACATGAAGAAGTTAATGTTTAAAAAAAATGTACAAAAAATGAAATATATCATTTCAATCACTGTAAATAATAAAAATAGATGCTTCAACAATGCAGTAAAATGTAAAAATTCAAACATGCTAAATTAATGGTAGAACCAGAAAAATATAAATTTCTGCAACAACACAACAACAGTCCTTATGTTAATACAGTTTTTATGCATCAGATGGACAGTCACCTCACAAAACTCATTACAAATTACACAAAAAATAATGGAATGCACAAGAATGTTCAGCATGTTTAAAATTCTTTTGAAGAAACATTTTTCACAGAAAATAGTGAGAACTCAAATCACTAATATCCAAATAGCTTATATGATTTAGAAATTTTTATATAAAATTTTTATATTCTAATCTGATATGTATGGAATGTATTAAACATGGTATGTGCCTTTTCTGTATGATTCAGAATGAGTTTCAGAGAGGTGAATATGGCCCTCAACTGGCATCCATCCAGATATCGGCAATAATAATGATGAATCAGAAATTTGTTTACTTAGAACAAAAACATGTTAAACATCACGTAGAGCATTCAGATACACACATATATATCTCTACTCAATACTAATTGCTATAGCAATTGCAGCTTTGTAGTATTTATGCTACATGGCTTCACTGGTAACATATATAAATACTGTACAGTTTGATAGCATATTTATTTTATATATTTCAAACAAATAATTTTATTACTTTTATGATGGTTCAAAAAAACTTATTTTATAACATTTAAAATGCTAGCAGGATTCCAGTGAATGAAACATTTTAAATATTGAATATTTTTCATAGGAATTACATCAAATATATTTTTTTGTTAAAACATCATAAACAAAACAGCAGAATAGATGTGTTCACATCAGATTACATACAGCAGTGCATAATTTTGCTTTTAAGGACTAATTTAATTGAATGATAAATACAATGCAAAGACTTCAGCAGATATTCTGTAACTTCTTAGAATTGGTATTAAAAAGTTATTAAAAAAACTCTAGCAATTTTAACACATTAAATTTCAAAAACTTTTAAAATTACAAAAATAGAGAGTTAAAAACAACATAGAACATTCACTAAAAGAAAAGCCATTTCTAAAAGCATTAGCTTTAACTAGATGAATTTAGAAAATGCACAACTTTTGAACTTTTTCAATAAAAAAAATAATTTAAGAAGCAACATTAACATAATTTGCAAATTCCTGATACAGTTTTGCACATTTCTTTGAAAATTACTTAATGCGTAAAACAATTAATGACCTATAAACTGCTGTTCATATAAAGTCTTTTTAAAATATATTTTTTTACTGTCAGGAACTTTTTTATCCTCTATATAGAAGGAAAAATCACAATTCTTGAGAACTTAGAATTTCAGTTAAATGGAGTCACTTTCAAATGAAATACCGTAATTTCCGTAAGAAACGCCGCGGCGTTAACGTGTTTAAAACAAATTTTCAGCGGGTGCGGCGTTTCTACCCATGCGGCGTTTAGGTGCACTAAAAATAAAATATTTCCTATGATGGTCATTGTACATAGTTTGGATGGCCTTGTCATTGTGCATAGACTGGTGCTGTTCCTACACAAAAGACTTGTCAGTTGCTTTTTGCGAACGTTATTTTGTTTACATTCTTTCCCTTGAACGGACCTACATGCCTTATTCACCCTAAACGAGATCTCAGAACAATAACATTCTTCCCCCTTTCAAATCAACATTCTCATCAGTTTGAATAGTCTCTCTCCTCTGTGATTCGATGAATCTTCCAGTACCCATCCTCTCTCCCCACCCCTGCCTTTTCTGCAATTTTTTTCAAAGGCGGACACGACTCCACCTGCCTTGAAATAACGAACTCTGACGTCTTTCCCCTTCAGCATGAATGGATTTTTCTTGGCATTCTGCCAAATACAGATCCCATCAGTTTGGGTACAAGTATTTGTTGGATAGTTTTTAATTAGGGAGCGGAAAATTTCTGAAAATGTCTCTAAACGGCACAGAAGCTATACATTTCTTACCTTTAATTTATTTTTGAGTTATGGTTTCATTTCATGCATTTTTCTTAACTGGTATGTCATATATCAGGACTTAGGTTGAGTTTTTGCATCTATACGGCCCACGACGATGTCACGCGCAATTTAATCTATTGCGGCGTTTCTGTGTAATTTTAATTTTTTTCCCGCCATTTTTCTCGAGTGCGGCGTTTACGCTGATGCGGCCTTTCTTCCGGAAATTACGGTAACTAAATGCACTTTTCAAAGAAAAGTAGATTTTCAGCAATATATACACATTAGAGAACTATTTATGGTAACAAAAAGTCATCTAGGGATATAAATGCTTGATAAATTCAATTTACTATATTAAATGGCACATTTTAACTAAAAAAAACTTGCATTTACCCAGCTTGAAGGAATTAAAATTTTATTATTAAAAGAATGCCATTGTCAGTGCAAACAAGAGATCTACTAAAAATTATAACTACTTATTGTATAAAATACATATCACAATCTAAAAATACACTGAAACTTAAAACATGCTCATACACCCTTTCATTTCAAGAAACCTTAATCTTCAGTCATAATATTTTATAACTTAAAAGAAAGTTAAAAATTCATTCATTGAATATGAGACTTAGCAGACTAAATATTTGATAACAAACATAAAAATAACTTTTAACATTTAAAAATAACATTTAAAGAACTTTGAACAAACAATATCCTTCTGTCTAATAACAAACAATATCCTTCTCTCTAACAACTTAAAGACATGATTGAAAAGGGAAGCAAAGTTAAAGCAAACCATAGTTATTTGGCAGTTATATGTAAAATCACTACAAAAGAGAAAGTTAATGAAATGCACATCTGTCATGAATATATTTGAAGAAACTTGTATAGCAGCTGCTCTCATGCCTTTATACTGAATAAAACAGCTTTCTAAAATGCTTAAAAAATCCACTTTATGAAATGTAAGCACTTAGATAACGTACGAGATTCACTGGATAAAAACATACAAGCACAGAATAAAAACATACAATTAATAACACTTTACAATTAACATTATTAACAAAGTATAACAAAAAAAAAAAAAAAAAAAAAAAAAAAAAAACGGAAATACCTTCATATGTAAAAACAAGCATGAGATAATTTCCTATAATTAAAAATAATACTTAAAGGAAAGAATCAGAAAATTTAAGAAAATTTCAATAAAAATGACTAGTTGCACAACATCGCCATCAATACTTTGTCTGCAATGTAACACACTGCTTTCCAAAGAGAGAAGTGCACTTAAAATATTTATGAATTAGCACATGCAATTTAATACAGAATAATAAACTATAATTTTATTCTGTTATTTCATGTAGTTTGTTAATACAAGTATGTAGTTCCAATGCAGCTGCACATAAAAAAATAGACTAGACATCTAGATGGCACCAATGGAATAAAGAAGGACTCAACCAAAATTTGTCTTGATTGGAATGCAGCCTATGAGTAGTAAAGATCTAATGCTGACTGCAGCTTTTCTGCGATCTAATTAGAAATTTAAAAAAAAAAAAAAAAAAAAAAAAAAAATTAAAAAGTAAGTATTACACATATATATGTAAAAAATAACTTTTCCGAGCGATTAAATATTACTATGCTCATTTAACATTAATCACACAAGCACACAATTTTTCATAAATTAAACACACTTTGGAAAAAATTTCCATTTTCTCAGGTGGAAAATTATCAAAGTTCATATCTTATAATAAATAACACTACAAATAACTGCTAAACCGATGTATAACTTTCTAGAAGGGCAGGCACATCCAGACAGTAATTGGTAAACAAACGTTAAACCAAATTCAAACTAAGTGAAAAATTCTTGGAGGTGTATTTCAAAAATAGTTACAGTGATATGCCCACATACTCCTAAGAGCCTTTAAAGATTTAAAAACTGCATAAAGAAGCAGAGGAACTTACTATTACAAGTCTAAATTAGTATTCTGATTCTGAGTTTGAAATATTGTTGTTACATTTGTGCTAGAGTTAGGAGGATAACATAATTATTCTATTTTTGTGAAAGTTTTCGAGAAACTGCATTTTCTGAGAGCATAAAGCTAATCTTGTTACACCTTAAAAGGACACCGGTTTCAAGACACTGAGACCATAAAACAGAATTCGACGCAGCAGCTTCAGGCCATCCCAAAGTCGGAGTTCCAGAAATGTTTCGAGGACTGGAAACATCGTTGGGCCAAGTGTGTTACTGCCAATGGAGCATATGTCAAAGCAGATTGATTCAAAATCTGTTTTGCATAATAAATTCAGTCGTGATACTTTCTGAACAGCCCTCGTATTACTGAATTTCAGGAAATTTAAAATTGTGTTTAACGGGGATATCAAGAAAGCATTTTTAATGATCAAAATTGCTGAAGAGGATCACAAATTTCTTTCTTTGGCTTCTCGATAATCAAAATACTGAATCGAGGCATTAATTACAGATACAATTATGGCCGTGCTGTACAATGTACCTGTTTCACTGTATCCCTGTCCACACACACACACACAGAGTCCTACCCTAAATGTGCCATCAATTGAAGTATACAAATCACATATACAAAGAAAGACCTCTACATACATAATACTTATACATGATAATATAACAAAATTCTTAATTTTATATAACAACATTTACATCAAAACACACAATACTACATTAATTGTTCATACATATGTAATAATTTCTTTCAATACAACTATCAAGATAGCTAGCAAAAACAATAACAAAGTTTCCTTTAAAAATTTTTATGGAATGACTTGTGAACATACAACAAGAGTGAATAATCTGAAAAATGATGGCTCAGTATGAACCACACAACTCAACTCACTAAACGTAAGTTGATGCAAATAACTTTTTACATTTATAATAAAGAAATATGATTGCAAAGATATGAATTATGCATATGAATAGGTTACCGTTTGGTTGCAAAATTTCACCTTTTATACTAACTAGTACTATTAATAGGAAATATGAGAAAACTAATCCTGATTCAGTATGCATGCTAAATACATCATTATATGTGGATGACTTATATTTTGGTGCAGAAAATACAAATGAGGCACATAAATTATCAAATGATGCACTCTCAATTTTAGAGGCAGGTGGGTTTAACTTGTGGAAATTGAGATCCAACCAACTCTCCGGAATTGGAGAGATTATGGGGTTTGAATAATCTCAATGTTGAGAATAGTAAAAGACAGCTGAAAGTGCTAGGTGTGAATTGGACTCCTGAGAATTTTGAATGAATCCTATTCTTTTCCTTGATGTTAAACCATTGCTAGATAAATTGAGTTCCGTGAAGATAAACGTGGTGTTCTGCAAGTAGCAGCCATGGTTTTTGACCGATTTGGTATTTCAGCTCTGTTTGTGGTCAGAATAAAACATTTGTTACAAGAGATTTGGGGAAGAAGTATAAAGCAGTTTTAATTCGTGCTCGAGTTGGAAAATATATTTTCAGTCTTTTTCGAGATTTAATCACTAACCAGGTATATTGGACTGACTCGGAAATAGCTTTATATTGGGCCAAGGGAAGTGCTAAATGTTGGAAACAGTTTGTTGCTAATCGTGTTTAGGAGGTGCAGGAAAAGACAGATTTTAAAAGTTGGTTCCACTGCAGGTCTGAAGATAATCCGGCAGATTTAGTGACAAGGGGCATATCAGTTGGAGGTTTGATTTCGAGTGAAAAGTGGTTTTACGGACCTCACTGGTTACCCAAAAGTAAGGAATGTTGTCCTATGCAGTCAAAGGGACCTCAGTTGGATAAAGCTATCGCAGAAAAGGAGGAAATGGGGATCATAGTTAAGAGCATGGCAGTAAGGTTAAGCTTAGTTGAAGAATTGTGGAATAAATTTTCTTTGTGGAATCGATTGCTTAGGGTTGTAGCTTGGTGTTTGAGGTTTATTGGTAATTCCAGGAAATCTAAAATTCTGTCACCCTACCTAAAAACAAGAGAACTTAATCAGGCTCACAAAATTATAATTAAGGCAGTTCAAAGTTCTGAATGTCATGATGAAATCACTAGGCTAGAAAGCCGTAGTTCCTTGAATGTCTCAAATAAGTTATATCAGCTAAGTCTTTTTTTTGATGAAGATGGACTTGTGAGAGTTGGGGAAAGATTAAAAAATGCAAATTTGCCAGAAGAAACTAAATATCCACTTATTCTTCCAAAAAGCAATCACATAACGAACTTACTTATAAATTATTATCATTTAAAATATCTACATGCAGGTTCTCAATTGATGCATTCTGCCCTTCATCAAAATTATTGGATTATTGGAGTGGTCAGTAATTCATAGAATTAAAAGAAACTGTGTAATTTGCATTCGTCATTGTGGGGAACTATCTCTACAACTTATGAGTGACCTTCCTGCATCTGCAATAAATGTTGGAAGACCATTTTCATGGACCAGGACCAATTTTGCTGGACCCATTTCAAGTTTACTATAAATGCGACAGAGGAACACAACCAACAAAGATATATGTATGCTTCATCACGAAAGCTATTCATCTGGAAGCTATCAGTGTCTTCAGTTCCAAGCGGTTTATTGGTGCCCTAAAACTATTGGTTGCACGTATAGGAAAAACACAAATAATTTATAGTGACTGCGGATCAAATTATGTAGGTGCATAAAATGACTTGCAGATGGGACTTCAAAAAACATTGGGAGTTTCTTAGCAGATGAGAAGGTTGAGTGGAAACTTAATGCTCCTTCTGCCCTCATTTTGGAGACCTCTGGGAGGCTGCAGTAAAAACCATGAAATTCCATATGAATAGTTTTAGTGATTGGCTCGCAGATATTAACCATCGAAGAGTTCAATACATAACTTGCTGAAATACAGGCAGTGATGAACTCCCAACCCCTCACTCCAGTTTCAGATGATCCTAATGATTTATCTGCACGCACACACTAAAGAATATCTAATGCATTTACAATTGAGAAATAAATGGAGGAAATCCATGACTAACATGAAAGCTGGAGATTTAGTGTTGATTAAAGAGCACAACCTACCTCCCTTAAAGTGGAGAATGGCTCGAATTACACAAGCTTATCTCAGCAGTAATGAAAAGATTCGAGTCGTCAAATTAAAAACTGCCAGTGGTGAATTAATTAGGCCCATACACAAACCGGTATTACTAATGACTGAGAACTGAACTATATATATATATATATTACTTCATTTCTTTATTATGATTTTAATTAAGTTTTGTTTGGTTTTGTAGTTTAGATTATTTCTACATTACTGATTTATGTGGAAAACGGCTCATTCACTATGCTGAGTTTGTATAAGTGTTACATTTAATGATCTGTTAAACTCCATAGGTATGTATATTTATTTAATGTAATGCTTTAATGTTCGATGTCCTAAAAGGCCATCGGGCCCCAGTATGTTAACGATGTTTTATGCTCATGCCAAATTCAGAGCTAGTTGGCATCCTTATGATGCGAAGCATATACATAAGTCCTAGCTGTTCGTACTGTCTGTATTTTCCAGTATTCTGTGTTTTATTATTTGTGTGTTGTGCCATCAATAAATGCGATTTGTGCAACAATGTGTGTCTACGCTTACTTTTCCCCTGGTTCTATGTAACACTTGTATAGCACTGTACTTGAGTAATGCAATAATTCAGCTGATTCACACTAATATTCATAGAGGAAAACAATCAAATAATAATTTAATTTTTTAAAAATTAACATAACAGTACAAAAAGGATTAAAAATGCTTCATTTTTTTAAATCTATTCTTTATCATGCACAGTGACAATGTATCAGCACCCAAGTAACAGATTTTGAAAGAACAGATCATTTTGCATAAACATTAAGCACAGCCTTTTTCTTATTTTATTCACAACTATTTTTTTTCCAGCAAACAACATATTAAGCAGTCCAATAATAAATCTGCTGAAGTAGTTCAAAAGTGTTCTTTAATAAAGAATATCTGTTGACTTTCACTATCCAATATTTAGATAACCAGAAAATGTTCCTCTTCATGCAAGCTTCATTTGGGAATTCACTATTGTATGCAGAAATTATACTTCCTATCAGGTTCATGAGTCTGCATGCAATATCATACCTAGAGCTACAGACAAATTATGCATAATGAAGTTACCTACAATTGAATTTCGATTTTTTATTAAAATGTAAAGCATGTCTTTGATGCCCTTACTACTTATAATTTACACAATTTAAAACTATATATTTGCAACAAACGTGAAAACATTACACGCTTGTATAGATACTAAAATGTTGACTTAGTTCTGCAAGAGCAGTGAATTAAAATTACATAAGATAAAGGATTCATGGTAGATTACAGCACTAAGTGATACAATCTGCTGACAGAGTGAAAAATTCTATCATTATATATCAATATCATATCAGGCAAATACTTTTTGTCTCTTTTCATCAATGTCTGAATCCAGTTCTCTTAATAGGGTTCGATTTTCACAAATAATTTTTAACATTTCATTAGATAAAAGATTAAGTCTCTTGCAACTTCAGCAAGTTCATGTGCTTTATTTTGAAGCATTTAACTTCTCTTTCTAAGAGAAATTTCCTTCCTTTAAGAGAAATCAATTCATCTGTTGATTCCTCCTTTTTATTTTTTTTAACTTAAATAATTTCTTTAACTGATACTGTGAATATGCTGATGAAGCTGCCACACTTATCTCTTTCATAATTGATACATTGTATATCCCACTAGCATGTTTTACATAATCACAAACTATGCGCTGGGTAATGTATGAATTTTTTCCCAGATTTTCTGTTTCTATATTTTTATTGATACTAAATCCTTGTTCAACAGAGGTTTGCCCATGAGAAAGAAAAAAGGTCATTTTAAATGTTTCCCATAACTTGAAGTATTTTTCATTAATGAATGTGTGCAAAAAAGTATCTAATCTCACTTGTTTCACCAGCATATATTTTAAATACTGTAAGCTATGGCTGGACAAAATTTTTGAAGAAATCAGAATATTCCAAAATAATGTTATCACATTCTTCTTCTGAAATGTGATTTGTTTGGGAAAAATGCATCAATATACTTTTCATTCACAGAAATAGCATTTCAAATTAGTGAACAATTAACAGTACATTCTCCATCAGCTTTCCAAGTAGCTGTAAAATAAAAGTTTGTGAGTCATGTTTATGAGACAGGTACCCTTTATTCATGATTTCCTTTTTAGTATTTAGTTCTTGCAAGAGCTTATCAGCCCTAAATCCTAAACTAATTTTGCTTATTTCATTAACAATACCTTTCTCAGAAAAATTAAAGTTACTCAACTATATCTGTGATGAACTGTTTTTTAACATGTACTCTCCTTTTAGAATTTTGAATTCCTGCAAAAGTTGCTTTACTAATTTGTGTAAATAAATAAATAATAAAAAAAATGTGGTTCATTACTTTGGTACAGTTCCTAAAAGGACCAATTCAGCTACACAAATGGGAAAAAAAGGGGGGGGAATTTTACAGGCATTAATTTGTCTTTAATTGCATCTCTTATTATTTCATATGATTTTCAAGTTATTTTTGCATATTTTCCATTCTCAATTAGCTTGACATAACTCTTTATATCTTCCCACATTTCAAAAGCCTGTAAACATACTGGTGCATTCTCTAGCCACCTATGGTTACAAAATTTCAATAGCAAAGTCTTATGCATACACGCTGTTAAAACATCTTCTTGATGTGCTGGAGAATCTTCGAACAGATAGTACAGCACTTCTAAAATAGAAGGTATATCCCAGCTCATAGTGGATGCTTCTTTATGGAAAGCATTGTTCAAAATATGCAAGCCACAACTACCAACAGATATACATTCAATGTCATATTCCTTTTTCAACTCACGTTGGAGGGTTTCATAAAACTTCAAATTTATGGCTGATCCATTTATACTTATTATTAGCAGCTTTTTCATATCTAGTTTTTTAGCTGCCATTTGGAAACTTTCAAAAATATTAGCAGCTGTTGCATGTCCCATGAAAACAGAGGTCAAAAATTAAGTTACAGCTTTATTTTGGCCACACTGCCAATATCTGATATGCAAATCTAATTGCTTTTTTTAATTTGTTTTATTCAAAGTCTTGTCAAATAAAAAGGTAAAGTGGGACAGAGTCATAAATTTGTCATACATGAGACTCTGAAAATAAGGTGTTAATCAAAAATGGCAGAGATAAGTAAGCTTTCTCTCATTACAAGAAAAGCGTCATGATATAACACTGTCAGGGAACATACTTGAAAAATGTTTGCCCATTTCACTGCGAGATCTATAAGAGTGATGCCTTGTCACCACTTTCAAACACCACCAAATTTCAGCATCCAAAACCTCTTTTGAAGCTCCTACAGCATCATCTAAATTATCTGGATTTCACAAAGCACAAATAACACTTGGGGGACTGGAAGCTGCATTATTAACAACATTTGATTTGGGGAAAAAGCTTATTCCACCAATAGCCCTTTCAGAAATTTTTTATGCCGGCCACCTAGAAATAAATAGAAGTTGTAGTACATTTATTTATTTTGCCACTCATATTAATATAATATTAAATAATTTAACTTAAATCAAAATTCTGAAGATTTTCTAAATTTTCATAATGTGATAGTACCCTTAACCGATATTGCAAAGTAATTTAAGTACAAATAAGTAAACAAAAACAGGAATATTTCTGAAATCAGAAGGAAATTGCTTCATGCAGTTATCCTTTGTACAGTAAAAGCTTAACTAATTAGTATGCTCGGAAATTGCCGAATATCTGAAAATTCTGGATCATCAAGCGTAACTGGAAAATGAGGTGTAGACTGTAGCCTTTTTTTTTAGACTTTTCGGCTAAATAATACTTTTGACATTTTGATATGTGCATTAAATATAATTTTTAAGAATATTTTTGTATCTTTCGTAACTTCACAATATTTAGAATACAAAATATCATGAAGACCTTAATTTAACATTCAATAGATAACAAATGTTGCTCTTGATTAGGGAAAAAAAAAAAAAAAAATTATGATCTGTAGCCCAATTATCTCTGTAAACATATAAATTGTAAAAATATATTTATACACATAATAAAAACAGTCCAACGAAATTGAAGAAAATTCTGCTCAGCAGGCACAGTAAAACTCTTTTAAATGTTCATTTACAAATTCCAGATTCAATACCAAAACTAATTATTTTTGCAAAATATAGCAAACTTTATTGTGCAATATGCATGCCTTATTTCTTCCGCACGTGATATTACGCAGTCAGAATCAACAGTTGCCTGTATTCAGAGAATAAAAAAACTAAATAAAGGGAAAGAAAGAGACAAATCTAGAGTTTTTTCTAACACTCTAGATTTCTCTTTCCTTTCTTTCATTCTAATTGATATGTGCAACAGACTTAAATTTCTCGAATAGAATCTCTCTTCACTTGGGTTGGTAGACCACAGAACCTTTAGTCCTATTCAATTCAAATTGGAAAGTGACCCCCCCCTCAAAAGAAAAAAATATCCATTGCTTGTTTTGCTGCAAACTAACGGTTTGAATATTTGAGATTTTTTGGAGAAAGACGAGGAACCAGAATCTTAGGACCCCTCACTTCCGTACTGTATAATGCATTGGCAATAATAATAAAAATAATTAAAAAAAATAATAAATATGTAAGCCCAAAATTCCTAACTTTGAAGATATGCGTCAAATACATAAATAATAGGAAGAGGGATATAGTATATGAATAATAGTACAAAAAACTTTTCGAAAGCAGGAAATGAAAATTTTAAAAATAATTAAATCAGCAGTCCATGGGAGGTTTCAATTTCACACATTAGAGTTAATAATAATTAAATAGAAAAAAAATAACTTACGATCCATGTGACACTTTAAAGCAGACTCTCCCATGCTTGCTATGTCGATTTCAGTTTTACACCAGTAACACATGGCCTTGCGATTATTTTCGCATTGTTTAAGCCATTTAGAATATTCTTCCTTAGAAAGGCAATCTGTGTTAAAAACACACTTACCCATTTTTGAAGTTAATCTATACTTCATTTACTGCAAATACATTATTACAGTCAAAAGTCATTTTTTCGGACACTCATAATCCGGAATGATCTATAATCCGGACCTCAAAGCTACAAACTTTCTGTGCATGCGTCGCGCTGACACCCTTTACGGCTGTGAATATGCGTGTGCACATGCACATAATATGTTTACGCATGTGTGTTTAATGTACAACGGACAGTATAAGCTAAGCTAAAATTATCTAGTTCAGTTAATGTTGCAGATTGCGTTGTTCCTTAATCTTCGAATTGGATCCGGCTTATTATTTTTTGCAGACTGTTAGAGCAATTTTGTAAAAGTAAGCTTGAACTTTCGATTATGTCAAATAGAATTTTCGATATATATTTACTAATATGTAAAGGATCTACAAAGAGAAAGTATGTTTCGAAGTCCATTAAACAAAAAGTGGAATTGCTGAAAAAAATGGATAAAGGCATATCCTTTGTTTTTCTAACCATTCCGAAACCTGTTTATCAATATCACATGGCGGGGGGGGGGGGGGGGGGGCGCCGTGGCACGCAATGAATTGGAAGTTGATCTGTCAGTTTTAAACATAGAAAATGCCGTGGTTCGCAAAACAAATATTTATTACTGAGATATGCAGAGATACACGCAGAGTTACATGCCAAGACATACAAGCAAGCAGAGATAAGCACAACCACAGATACGTAAGTACAAGTAGAATAATACAAGCAGCAATAAGGGGTTACAGAGGTCATATATATAACTTTAGAACAGATCATGGTTTAACAAATCATAAACAAGACACAATAAATAACATAAGGTCATATATATAACTTTAGAACAGATCATGGTTTAACAAATCATAAACAAGACACAATAAATAACCAATCAAAAATAACATAGAATGAGATTTAAGTTTCAGAATAACTCGAACCTGGCTGAAACCTAATGAATGTATTGAACGTGACAGAAAGCTATACTTCCTTTTAACCAGTAAGAATGCGATTACAAATATCTCAACACCCCTTAATTGCACATTATACAAAACATAGAAGAATTACACAATTTTTAAACAGCTTAATGATAACAGTTCATAGAATTTTGTTTCGGACAAAGCCTTAGTTAACATATCTGCAATTTGTAAACCTGATTGTACATATTCAATTCTAATATTATTTTCCTTAACAGTCTTATGATTAAACTTTAATTTTATATCTATATGTTTCAACCTAAATGAAAAGTTTTCATTAACAATACTTTTGATACATGACTGGTTATCTTCAAAAATATAAACATTTTTAACATTGGAAATTTTATTTACTACATTTTTTATCCATAAAACATCTTGAATACCTTTACATAAAGCAATTATTTCAGCTTCTGTTGATGAAAGTGCAATACACTTTTGCATGTTACAGCACCACATAATAGGACAGTTTAAAATATAACCAGTAATTGATTTCCTATCTTGATTATCTTCCCCCCCCCCAATCTGCATCTACATACAAACACAAGTTTGTCCTTTCCAAATCACCCTTTTTGTATATCAATTTTAAATTCAAGGTGTTTTTCAAGTACCTAAGAATTCATTTTAGAGCACACCAGGCAACATCAGTAGGATGCTCCTGCAGTTGGCTTAAGCAATTTACTGAAAAAACAATATCTGGCCTTGTAATATATGCTAAGTAAAGTAAAGATCCAATTAATTCTTTGTATGGGCCATGAAATGCATTTCCTTTCTGAAAATCAGCTGCTGTAGATTTTGGTTCAATGGCAGTTTGGGCTGTTTTACAATCAGACTTTTTAAATTTATCAAGTAATTTTTCAATATATGGTTTCTGATCTAAATATAAACAACCAGACTCAAATTTCAGTCTAATGCCTAACAATTCTGAGATACTTTCAGATTTTGACATTTGAAATTCACTAGAGAACAATGATATTATAATATTTGTTTCTTTTACATCGGAACCTGCAATTAATAAGTCATCTACATAAAGAGCAATAATTACTTTCTTACAATTTAGATTTCTGATAAAAATACATGGTTCAGAGTCCAATTACTTAAAATCTAATTTAACAAAATTAAGAAATTTCTGATACCATTGTCGAGGAGACTGTTTAAGACCATATAAACTCTTTTTAAGTTTACATTTCTTACCACTCATATCATCATATCCTTTTGGCCGGTCCATGTAGATGATTTCATCTTACCGTTCTAACTTACCATTCAAGAAAGCTGTCTTGACATCTGAAGTAAAAATTTGCAGACCTTCATTATTGATAATTACCAGGATTAAACGTAAAGAGCACATATTAATCACTGGAGAAAACGTGTCTGTATAATCTATGCCTTCCTTTTGCATACAGCCACGAGCAACAAGCCTGGCTTTGTAAGTTCCATCTCGTTTTTTTACGTAGAACCCATCTGCAGGAAATGGCTCTTTTATCAGGGGGTAAACTTTGTAGGTCCCAGACATCGTTACCTTCCATAGATTTCATTTCCTCGTCCATAGCTCTTTTCCATGGTTCTTGATCTACTTGTGGTACATTTATAATATCTTCAAATGTCAGAGTGCTTGTCGTGCAAACATTACTTGGCAAATCTCAGGATCAGGATACCTAACTGGCTGTTTCTTTTCTCTTGAAGATTTTCTTTGTTCTTCCTTCTTATTTGCAACATTTAATTCGCCATTATCAGTGTCTGAAATTGATTTGTCTTCATTTTGAATGTCATCATTGTCATTTTCACTCAAATCAGAATTATCGGAAATATATTTTTGATTTTTACTTTCTTCTTTTCTTCATTAAATTTAACATTTCTGGAAACAATGATGCGTCTTGTTTCTGGAATCATTAAATGATATCCCATTGTGCAATAACCTACAAATATCATTCTGAGAGATTTTTCATCTAGTTTCTTTCTTTGCGATGGTGGGACTAAAGTATAAGCATCACAGCCAAATACACACATGTTTGTTAAATCAGGATTTCCACCATACTTCAGAAAATAAGGAACACGATTGTCAGTTGAACTATTTGGGAGTCGATTATTTATGTAAGCAGCCGTACGTACTGCTTCTCCCCAAAGGAATTTTGGCAATTTTGCCTCAAGTATCATTGCTCTAGCTTTTTCCAGTACAGTTCTATTTGCTTGTTCAGCAACACCATTTAGAAAAGGTGTATAGGGAGGTGCAGGATCTATTTTTACACCTGCTCTTTTAGCAACTTCATGCAATTCTCCACTGACATATTCTTAAGCATTGTCACAGCGCAGTTTTGTAACAGTGGGATTCAATTTAAAGAATAGTTTGAGTTCATTAGCAATGTCACTTTTTCTTTTAAGCATGAAGAATTGTTTTGTGCTTATTGTAAAAGAAAAGGACATTCTGTTAAATTTTGTAGGAAAAAGAACTGTGGGAAAACTGGTCATTTCAAAAGTGAATGTTATGATAATTCTAAAAAGCAGGCAAATTCAAGTGGTAATAAGTATGCATCCCCTGCAATATCTTTTATGGCTGGAAATCTTGTGCATGATCAATTTATTATTGATTCTGGTGCAACTTCTCATATGTCTTCTCACAAGGAATGGTTTACCTCAATTAATATAAGACTGGAACTGTTAAGTGCGCGTCTAAGTCGGCGGTTTTAGAAGTGGAAGGAATTGGTGATATTTGCGGTAAAACTAAGAATGGTGTTGAAATAATGTTAAAAGATGTTCTTTACATTCCAAAATTAAACGGACAATTAATTTCTGTCAAAAATATTGAAGCAGCAGGTTTGAGTGTAATTTGATTTCCATAAATCGCGAGTAGTCATCAATTATAGTCATGAAATACTTTTCCCATGGAGTGTTTGAGGTTCTATTGGAAAACATATATCAGTGTGTATAGTTATAAGCGGTTTGGATTCTTTTATGCGAGGACCCTTTCCTATAGGCAAAGCACTTTGTTTGGCACGAACACATACTTCACAAAAGGATTCTTTTGCAAGAAGATTCATTAGTTTTAATTTTTGATCACAGCAGTACTAATCTTCTGTGCCATAAATCATCATTCTTTACTACTAAAGCTGTAAATAAATTTGGTGAAAAATAACTAAAATATTGTCTGCATTTGTCCAAATATCCAAATCCAAAACGCTTGTTTTTGTTTTCAATATAAACTATTTCATTTTTTAAAATTACGCTCAAACCTGCTGCTTCAATATTTTTGACAGAAATTAATTGTCCGTTTAATTTTGGAACGTAAAGAACATCTTTTAACATTATTTCAACACCATTCTTAGTTTTACCGCAAATATCACCAATTCCATCCACTTCTAAAACCGCCGACTTAGACGCACACTTAACAGTTCCAGTCTTATATTAATTGAGGTAAACCATTCCTTGTGAGAAGACATATGAGAAGTTGCACCAGAATCAATAATAAATTGATCATGCACAAGATTTCCAGCCATAAAAGATACTGCAGGGAATGCATACTTATTACCATTTGAATTTGCCTGCTTTTTAGAATTATCATAACATTCACTTTTGAAATGACCAGTTTTCCCACAGTTCTTTTTTCTACAAAATTTAACAGAATGTCCTTTTCTTTTACAATAATCACAAAACAATTCTTTACGAGCACTAATAGAAACAGAGTTATCCGTATTCGGTATTTTCATTTTTATAATCAAACATAAGAAATTCACAATCAGTAATTCTACTTGTAACAAAATCTAAACTCAAATTATCCCTTGACTGATTTTCTAGAGATGCCTTAATATTTTCATATTCCTTTGGCAAAGACATTCTGTGTTTTCACGTTGAAGAGAAGCAATAACATTATCACTTAGAAGCGCAAGTATTAAGGTATAAGCCTTTTTTGATTTCAAAACATCTGCAACTCTGTCCACAATTGCTTCTGTTTCCAAAAATGTATCCAATTCCCTTGCTGTAAATACTGCTTGAACTTTCCGACACCAAACAGTAAAGTTATTAACACCGTCAAATGGTGCTACACCAATAGCTTCCCTTTCACTTTCAAAAAAAGCCATCATTCACGAAACACCAAATTAAAAATCACATGAACGATAAATTATTACACTGAAGGTTCAATTAGGGAAAATATCAGCAAATTCTAACTTTTGAAGGAACCACACTCTGCTGTTAAACATAGAAAATGCTGTGGTTGGCAAAACAAATATTTATTACTGAGATATGCAGAGATACACACAGAGTTACATGCCAAGACATACAAGCAAGCAGAGAAAAGCACAAGCACAGATAAGTAAGTACAAGCAGAATTATACAAGCAGCGATAAGCAGTTACAGAGGTCATATATATAACTTTAGAACAGATCACGGTTTAACAAATCATAAACAAGACACAATAAATAACCAATCAAAAATAACATGGAATGAGATTTAAATTTCAGAATAACTCAGACCTGGCTGAAACCTAATGAATGTATCGGACGTGACAGAAAGCTATACTTCCTTTTAACCAGTAAGAATGCGATTACAAATATCTCAACAGTCAGCACTATCCTTATCTTCAGGCCAGATGTTTTTATTTTATTTGGCTTATAATTCCTTACTAAATGTAGTATTTTCATCTCAATGTACTCCGTCTTTGATATGATTTAAATCAAATTCCTTGTCATTATAATTCGCTTCCGATAGTGAAGAGGTTATTGACAACAAAAAAATTTCAATTGACAAATTAGTCGGTATTCTCAACACAGCAATTATAGGACTTGAACAGCGGAACTTTGTAACTGAAGAAGAAATTATGTCTGTTTACAGAATTAAAGAGAAAGTATTAGTACAAAAAACGAAGCAACTTAAACAGCTTACATTGAAAGAAATGTTTAATAAAGTAAACAAATAAATATTAAGCTTTTTTTTAATAAATTTTGATACCCTTTAGATCATAATTGTCCTTTATTTCATAAATTACAGTTTCATATTTTTAATTTTATAATTTCTGCATGCCATCTTACCAGATTTAAACTGATGATCTATAATCCAGAATCGCCGAAGTCCTGATGAGTCCGGATTAACAACTTTTGACTGTATAAATATTCATACATGTGCTTTAACAAGCATAATAAACGTCAATATGAACTGACCATGTGGAATGAAAATGCAAATTATTAAAATATTGATAGAAATTCAAACGTTTATAGTCTGTGGGTGGGAGGAAATGAATATGGAATTTACTGGAATCTTCTAATCCTTTCACAATTCTTCGAGTAATAGAACAAGACGCATCTATCTTTACTTGTGCAAATCAAAGGTTACTTTAATGTGGAGAAAAGCTATTTTCAGGAGTATGACTCACCATCTGATGCTCCAGATAAAAAAGGAAAGTTGTTTATTTAGTTTTGACTTTGATACAGAAAAGAAATTGGCATTCATTTAAAAGAGGGTGGGAAAAAAAACTGCACCAGAAACCAAAAAATTAGTGCTTAGAGAAAAAGTAAGCACCTATAAGGGACTTTATAATTTATTATCAAATATAAGCACTTAGAAGGACTTGTAAGGACTGTTATGTAACATGTTTCATAAATACTAATTTAAGAATTCTGTAGTCAGAAACACTCTTTCTTTATACATCGCTAAATTTTGTGATTATGTTTAATTAGTTTTTGTCTTTCAAACATATATATTTCAAGACAAAAGGTGGCAGAATGCTAAGAATTGTTTTCTGTATTTATTATTACACTCGAAATTGTAACGTTAAATTTTTAGAATTTGGTAACCAGTTTTCAGATATATTTCAAAAAAATGTTTGTAAGTTACAATTAATTAAGCTGTTCTATATATGTATCTTATTTTTACTACTCTACATAAGACTTCTCTAAATAAATGCATTTAAATTATTGGATTATGTTAACTTTGTATGTTGATCTCCAAGATAAACATCAAGACCAATTCTTCTAGCACTTTCTTCAACCAACATTTGAATCAGGTGTATAACAGTACATAATGAAGTTATATAATTAACAGGACTTTTAAGGTTCTTATACACTGAAATCTCTTTAACAAAGAAAAATTATTATCAATTTCAGTAATAAAAACCAGACTGCAATTCTGAATCACTATTAAATCCCACTAATTACTATAATAATGAACAATAGCATTGGCAGTTTTCTAATACAGAACATCCTAATCAGAGGATTTTTATTTAATAAAAAGTATAACAATTTCTATACAGTAGGACAAAATGTAACAAATATTTAAAAGAATATCACAAAACAAACAGCTATTATAAAATGATGATTACATTCTAAATTCTACACAGCATTCAGAACAGAGGAACAGCTCGTATTTACATTATATGTATGCATGTACTGTAATGATACAATTGTAAACATATTTACATAAGAATGGTAAATTTATCATTTTGCAGTAAAAAGACTGGAATGATAAATTCTTGAAATTTGCATCAGAGGAAAATTTTTCTGCACATAAACAAATTTCTACCAATCTGTTGGGGACATAATTCTTACAATTCACTTTACTTGGTTGCAAGCTTCTTAAAAATTATCCTAAGACAGCCTACCTTTCTCTCTTTGCAATTAATTTTCTTTGGTCTCAGATTGACAGCTATGTGCTAATTACAACGAAAGACCTAAAACTTAACTTACTTCTATCTATCTGACGAAAACGAATGATGAGAATAACATGCTGCAACTCACCATTCTACTTGGAAATGAACTTTAAAATTCATTTAAAAAAAAAAATTCTGCTGCAATGCAGAATTTAACTTTAAACATTGATTTGATATGAAAATCTATAATTCTTTTTGAAAGATAACATCAGGTGCAAGTATTCTGCTGCACTGTATGAAAACTATAAAAGACATGATCAAACCTATTTTATTCTTTAAGTGACACAAGTGATAACACTTACTTCCATAACTTTAGAATCAAATATCATGATTAAAATTAATCAAATGCGACACTTGCTTCTATAACAAGTAGGATTAAACTTGTTTCCATAACTTTTTTTAGATCAAATATCATTTGTAGTGGATTGTCAATTCTATGATTAGGTAAAGGAAAGCATTAAAAGTTTACTTTGCCTTTGATTGCTTTTTATGAAACTGACGCTCTTGGTGGAGGAACATAGATTATTTAATAATATAATTAGAGAAAGCTAATTAGAATGTAACAAGAAATCTATCCTCACTAGAAAATTTCCTGCACACAGAAATTTAAAAAAAAAAAAAGTTATAAAGATTTCGGCATGTTTGTGAAATCTATGATACACTGTCCTTGATACTCATTTAAAAAAATAAGTCAGGATTGCAACTCAAACAGGAAAATGAAATTCCCTAACTTTTCCAAGTGTGTTTTAAGAAAATTCCTGTCAAGCTGCATACTGCACAATACCTGTGCTGAGGGTAAATTAATTATATGATACCACTTAAAAACAGAAAAATTTGTTAATTAAGTATAAATTTGATTAAAAAAACTTACTTTTAAGTCTCCAAAGGATTACTGTTATAACTATAATAGGAGTTATTCTCCTCAGTAACTTTCAAATTCAGTTTCTGCCGAACTAAGAAAACTTGCTATACAATATTTGCACATTAAACAAACATATATTTAGCAACTACAGCATAAAATTAGTTAAGTCCAAATAAATTCCCTTTTTAATTACATGAAAAGAGTATATGACACCAGAAGTGATTGTTAGGGCATCTGAATCATTTGCAGTTGCTGACAATGAAACACATTTATAATAAAACATCAGCACAAATATTACAAGCTAAAAGTATAACTAAAAATTAATTTTACATGCATAAAAACATACATTTACATGTCTGCTGTCAGATAATTTCTTATCTTCACTATCACAGTTTTTCTAGCTTCAAATGCTTGATGATATGCACCTTGACCTGGCATATCGTAACACACCAGGAATCATATTAATATTCATCACACTGGCATTTCCTTTTATGGTATCATAAATAGTTCACATCACTGCCAAAGAATTTTCCTGAAAGTTTTCCACCAGCATATCATTACTAATTCAGAAACAACTTTCTGCTGCTGCAATGCCATGTGATAAAATTAGAACTAGTTTTAACACTCCAAAGTTCTTCATAATCTTAATTGTTAATACAGTCCTTATAAAAAGATCAAGTCGCCTTGCAGCATAGTTAACAAAAGTGTCTTTCCAAACACCTTTACTTATGAATAACAATTCTTTAAGCCAGTGGTCGCCAATTGGTGGTCCGTGAAAACTTTTTGATAGTCCGCAGAAAAATTGGGACATTACGTATATTTTTAACTGATGAGTAACAAAACCTATTATGGAATATGGATCATACCTTTTTTATACTACTACTTTTAGCGAAATTCCTTCTGAGATATGCTGTTGTTATCAATAATAGCGCAAACTAGAATTCTCTTTCCTTTTGAATTAGAAACATATGCTATTGAAGTCGTTAATAACACAGATGACAAGTCGTTAACAACTTGATGGATTTTTGTGAGAATCATCTGCATTTTTGTTTATAATTGCATCACTGGGAGTTTCTGTTTTTGTTTTGTCTAACTGTTAATTGATGGCGGCATTGCTGAGTAAGTGATGGTTATTGTTTACAATAATTAAAAATTGGCAGCATAAAACTTTTAGTTTATTGATATTGCTTTGAGTTAGCCAGTTTGTTCTTGCTTTTTGTAAAGTTCCTTTTCAGTGATATAGAAATGTGAAGCTTTCTGTACAAGAAGGTAAGATTTTTGTACTTTTCATATAATTTTTAATGTGAACGAAATATGTGTATCAGTGAGATGTTAATAGTGTTTTAATTGTTACCCATAATCAGGAGTGTAGCCTGAATTTCCTTAAGGCATGCTGCTCAACACCACATGTTTCAAAAATTATATTAACAAATTAAAATTTAAATTACATGTATTGGAAAGTTGAATATTGTTTTTGCATATTATGTTGTTTTTAAGGTCTGATTTAAGGTTTTTTTGAATTCATATTAGTGGTTCTCCAAATATAAAATTATACAAGTAGTGATCCGTGAAGTTCTAAGGGTTGACAATCGCTGCTTTAAACTGCATTTTTTAAATTTATCTTCAGCTGCAGAATTTATCTCTTCACTTTTATATGGTATATGCATATCCGCTCCATCCTTTTCTCACATAGAAATTAGAGGTTGTGGCAGTCTTATGTTTGATTGTGCATGCCACCAGATGACGTCATGTTGTTTTCATAATAACCGCCAGTGCGATCAGCGAACACGCACATATTGCCCTTAGCTTGAGTGGCAGGATGTTCAAATATTTGTGTAGACGTTTTTCTGTTTTATAGAATAGGTATGTTTAAGCAATGTGGAGTCATGTTTTCTAAGAATATTTACCGAGACATAACTCTCCCAACATAAAATGGCAACCCGTCTACACACATGAAGCTTCAAAAGCTCGGTTCCAGGCCTTTCGTGTTCTTCCCTGCAGCCACTGCAAAGGAGGAAACAGCAACCGTGAAGATACCAATTTACAATCCTATTGACATGGCATTTTAGTTTGCTATGTGCGAATCAACTTTGATCCCAAGATGAAAATTTAACTGTTGCGTTGTGCATTTGCTGGAGATAGCCTCTTTGGTTTGAGATATCATACTTTAAGAATGCACAGATTCTTCTTACAAAGACCTGAAAGCTGCCATTACGGATTGTAGTGGAAAAAGCAGTACCAAGGAAATATGAAAATCAGTGGCGGCTCGTGGCTAAAATTAGTGGGAGTGCTGTTCCAAAAAAGTTTAACCTTTGTTTTAAAATTGTCCAAAAGGAAATAAACATGTATAAAAAGAAAATTTATTTTGAAACTTCATGAAATCTTACAAGAACAAAATTAAACATTTCTTAATTACTTTAACCAAAATTGTTACAGTTCAATCTTTGTATATTCATTTAAAAATGAAATCCATTCTTCTTGTTTTAATTTGTGCGAAAAGATCAATAATTTTCTCCTTGATCTCTGGATGACAACTGAGGAAATTTTTCTTTATTGAAATCAATGCAAGCGCATTTAGTCTTCCCGAATTCCTAGTGCTTCTTAGAAAAGTTTTCATTCTTTTAAATGTTGAAAAGCAGCGTTCTGGCTCTGATGTAATCATTTAAACTCTCAAGAGAATTTTCATCTGTTTCGTAATTTCTAAGAATATCATCTGCATTATTTTCAAAGATAAATTTCAGTAGCTCAATTAATTTGCAGTATTCATGGATATCAGGGGCCCACCAGCAGCTGAGTGGTAAAGTCGCTGAACACTGGTAGTTCTGTCCGAGGTTTGAATCCCGCGAATGGGCTGGCTGCATGGGCGTTTTCGTGGTTTTCCCCATGTGTAATGTGTATACGAACCAGTTTCCCTTAGAAAGCCCTCCACGAAGGCATTCCTCCCCTTAGGCAGATAGCCCTAGTGTGCTTTGCCGTAATCTCAATAAACCAAACCAAACCAATCATGGATATCAGACCTACAATAGAATACTTTTAGTTCAGTTTCAAGCTTTTCTTTATCAATTATTAAATATGCTTCAGTAGTCAGTACTATTTCTTCTGTAGAATGTTCATTCCTAAAACTAGCGAAGCATTTCTTGTTTAACAATTTAGCAGCTGCTAAGTGTTTAGTGGAAGAATATCTGTGCATTATATCAATACATAGTATAACATCACATATTTCCTTAGCATCTGCCATCAGTGTCTTTGAAAAATTCTTACAGTACTTTGAGTTTCTTAATTCTAAAATAGCAGTTTTGAAATTTGTTATACATTCATTAACTTATAAACAACACACTAATTTCTTTGGATTGCATTTGGTTGTATATTATTTCAACATGAGACATCTGATACAAAAGCTCTAACAAAAACTTGAAATTATCATCATATAGTTTTTTTTTTTTTTTTTTTTTTTTTAAATTCCTGTTACTTTTGCAATAGTTTGATCTGCATTTGATGTTGATTGAATTTCAGTAAGGCAATTTTTTAAAGGTTGCAAATTTTCATGAACTCTGTTTATGGTCTGTATGATGAAGTTCCACCTTGTGGAGGAATACCACAAGCGCGGAGTAAAAAGAAATCACGTTTCCAACAACATGCCAGAATTTGGGCACTGCAAGAGCGACTGTGCTCTTCTCACTACCCAGCTTGCGTGCTGCTTTCTGTGCGCGCATGCACAGAACAGCTAATAACCACGTCGCTGGAACTGTGAGCGTGCAGTTCCAAACAAAGAATTTCGTACCTTTTTCAGAAAGTAGGGGATGGCAACTGACATTAAGCTTAAGGATTATGTATTGTAAAAGTATAAAGAAAGAATTAAAGACTAAAGGTCACACTATATTAAATATTAAAAATAATAATAAGTGGAAATAGGAGGTGCTGCAGTTCCACAGTGCTTATTATGAGCCGCCACTGCTGAAAATTACATACAGGGGAGCAACTAGGAGACAGGAAACCATCTGAATTGCTTCTTGTCATGAAAAGGCATGCCGAAAAACAAGATATATCCGAGTCACTGTTACTGGAGTTATTTACTCAGCAAATGCCGTCAATGGTCCAATCTATCCTCTCGTCGGTTGAACCGCTCGATTCTTCAAAAGCTGCCAGCACAATATTGGAAGTTACACCCACTCAGGTAAGTGCAGTTTCTTTACCTGTAACTGTCAATGTATCTAACAACACATCTTATTCTAAATTGGGTTCCCCACTGGATGAGGTCTGCAAATTGCATGGTGAGGTTTTTGTCTTTACGGCGACCATGCAGCGTTTCCAAGAACAGCTATAACAGAAAGGGAACTCCTTCAGTTAAAGCTGCTTCGAATTGTTCCTATTGCTGGTATCATCGCAAATTTAAAGAGAAAGCCAAAAAGTGTATTCTACCATGTACGTTCCAGGGAAATGAACCAGGGAAAGTGTAATGGCAACTCGTCGCCTTTTTTATTAGAGACAGAAATTCAAATAAAATATTTTTGTGCGACATTGGCTCAGATGTCAAGTCTCCTCTCAGCAACCAAAGATGAAGCGCATCATACGTTTTCTGCTGCCAATGGTGCTCCTATTGATTCCGGTTTATGGACAAAAAACTTGACCTTGGACTTTGTCGCAGTTTTAACTTTACTTTTTATGTGTGTAAAGTGTCAAATATTATTTGAACTGATTTTTTGCATTACTTTGATTTACTACCTGATTTATGGAACAAAAAGTTGTCGATTTAAAAACTCATTTAAAAATTAACTGTACTATAATTAATACACATTTGTATTCTAATAGAGCAGTTATTGCAAATAGTATATATGATAAATTACTGTCTAACTATCCTACACAGTCAAAGCTTCCTGATCTTAATGAGACCATTAAGCATAATACTATACATTTCATAGAAACTACTGGTCCTCCTGTTTTATGTAAGCCTAGGAGATCAGCTCCAGATTAAAGCCGATCATGTTTGGCCACCCTGCAGATACAGATTTATCACATAGAATACACCTGCAATACATGCCACCAAATGAGAAAACATTAGCTGTTTATACAGATGGCTCAAAGACTGAGAAGGGCACAGGCTGTGCCTACTGTGTACTCCAAGAAGGAGAAGTGGTTAAAACTTGGGAAAGACGACTGGCAGACAAAAATACCATCTTTCTGGCAGAGCTTCTTGCATTAAAAGCAGCCATCAATTTGGCAAAATATCAATTAAGAATAAAGGTCAACATATATAGCGACTCTGCCTCAAGTTTGGAGTCCATCCGAGGGCACAAGACAAAGAGTCCTTTGGTGCAAGATATTCAGATAATTCTTCTAAGATCCCACCAGATGACAGACCTATCCTGCTCTGGTTCAAGTTCATGTGGGTATTACTGGCAGTGAAGTAGTGGATGTGCTTGCAAAATCTGCAGCCAATGACTCCAGTAGACTGGAAAACGCAGTGAGTGTTCGCAGTCCTATTTAAAAAAATCACACTCAATAGCCTTTTACAAAAATGGCAGAAAAGATGGGAAAGGGAAAGCACAGGTAGGAGAACCTACAAGTTCTTTCCGAAAGTTACGTGCTCAATTAATACATACAGCGGACCACAAACTCAATTCTACATTGGCCATGTTCCCATCCCATATTATCTTAAGATATTTGGCAACTGCTCATAAACCAATAAACTGCATTTAAAAATGCCAAGCAGCGAATACTGGCCGCAATGGGCGGAGAATACCTGCAGCAACAAGCATACAAAAACTAAGACAGAGGAGGTGATCAGGCTATGCTCAGCAAGGTACTAAGAAATTCTCCCCCCTCCCTTGAGAATTGTATCTTCGCAGCATAATTTTAATAGCAAATCAAAATACTACAACTGAAAATCAACACTAGAAAAATAGCCCACCCCCCATAGAATAGTAACAGGACTATAAGAGCAAAACTATTGTAATGTAAGCATATTACTATCCAGTTTGTATGTATCGTATTTGACGGCATATAAGACACACTCTTTTTCCTACATTTGGTCTCTAAAAAGTTACCAGAGTCTTATACGTGAAGGACACAGGTGAACTTTCAATACTGAATGCTATTTTTAGCCCGGATAAAGGTCTGGACACACATAACTTTTTCTATATCTGCCATAATTATTTTACGCATGCATGAAATAACTGTCACCAAAAAGCGCCAAAGCTCAAAGCTGATGTTGAAGTTCGAACAGGTTCGACGGTCACATTACGTCTATGGAGCCTTTCCTTCTTTACATAGACTTTCTTTGACTCAGCTGACACATGTGTCAGTATTGGTGCTACTCTGTATAAACGTGTCGGTATCGGTGCGTAAAAATATTTGTTTTAAAAAAATACCATGGAAAATATGACTACAGGAAACAAGAGATTAAGTTATACAATTCAGTATAAATTAGGAGTGTTAAACTACGCCAAAGTGCATGGAAACAGAGCAGCAGCAAGGATTTCAATCCACCACCTACCGAAAAAATGATATGTATTTGGCGACTGCAGGAAAATGAACTGAAGACTGCTAAAAAACAAAAACATAATCTTCGATGCCCAGCACCATTTTGGCCTGAACTTGAAAATGACATAAAAATGTGGATGATAGATAAGAAGAAATCTGGGATAAGTGTTTCAACTAAAATGATAATCAATGAGGCCAAAGGATTTGCATCTGAGGGCTGGTGCTACAGGTTCATGAAAAGGTAAGGCTTATCAATGCGCACAAAAACAACTATTGCACAGAAAATGCCATCAAATTATGAAAAAAATACTAGCATTTCATAGGTTTGTTACAAATGCATGCAAGAAAACTTCTTTTGAGCTTGGTCAAATAGGAAATACGGATGAAAATCCACTTACATTTGATGTACCATCCAACAAGACTGTGAGTATTAAAGTGTCTAAAATCAATAACCATAAAAACCACAGGTCATGAAAAAACCCGATATATGGTAGTTCTAACGTGTTGTCCTGATGGCACAAAACTACCGCCATTTTTCATATTCAAAAGAAAAACTTGCAATGGATGTAATTGTTCATGTTCATTCGAAAGGCTGGATGGACGAAGCTGGAATGAAACTGTGGTTACAGAACGTATGGGCGGGGTGACCTGGTGGACTCTTAAGAAAACCCTCTCTTTTGGTTTTGGATCAGTTTAGCGCTCATAGAACTGAAACCATAAAGAATAAAGCGAGAGAATTAAAAACACAGAGAGCTGTCATTCCTGGTGGAATGACTAGCCAATAGCAGCCTTTAGATGTATCGGTGAATAAGCCATTTAAGGAAAAAGTGCGAGAACAATGGAACAAGTGGATAGGAGAGCCACATCACGCCCTCACACCCTCAGGTAGAATGAAGCAGCCCTCTATTTCACAAGTGTGTGAGTGGGTAAAAGATCTTGGGAGGACGTAAAGTGTGAAGTTGAACCTCTACCTGATTATTATCTTTATTTTGATGTAATTTAGTAAATCGCGATTGGCAACAGTTGAGTTTTTACATCTACGTTTTCGAGTTTGTTCTATTGTTTACTTTCGTTTTAAGCAATGAGAATAATGACTTTTTGAGATATTTTTCACGAGTATTTAAAAACTAATGAGTAATATTTTATGCCATTTATGTTCTGAGTATTGCTTTGAGGTGTCAAAGCTAAAACTAACACCTTTATTAGACTTGTAAATAGAATTGTAATATTAAACTGTTTGTGTTGTGACGTGATGTCTTTCATTGGATAATTGATTGTATACTCATTTTCCATCATAATTCTTCTGATATCGAAGGTAAAACGGGATATCTGGCGTCCAAGAGACAGGACTACGGCTGCATTTTTAAGAGTGAGTGAAAAAATATTTTATACTTTCTTTATTCTTTGTGCATTATGGATATTGTTTTGAAAGATAGAAAGCAACTTAGAAGGTTGTTTACTCGAGCATGTAATACTTTTGATGAGGAAGAAATCAAATTAAATCGTGCTGATAAAATTAATAGATTAAAGCTAATTGAAGAGAAAGCTTTATTAATGATAGCATGTGAAGAGAAATATAAACATTTGTTGTATTCTGAAAATACTTCCGATACTGAAATAGAGAAAGCGGTAGATGAGTCAGAAATGTATATTGATCGATGGAGATCTTTAAAACAGACGCTAGAAACACTAGTGAGTGAACAATTATCTTCTAAAAATGAAAATTTGAACATTGTTTCGCAGTTGAACACTTTATTGCGTTACCCAAAAATAAGATTACCTACTTTTGACGGTAGTGTAAGAAATTGGCTATACTTTTGGGGTCAGTTTCAAAAAGTTGATGAGGACATTAATATCGATTTTCACGATAAATTTTCGTATTTATCTCAAGCAATGGAAAAAGGCAGTCCTGCTGAAGAATTAATTAAGAGCTATCCCCCAGGGGGTAATAGTTACGAAAAAGCTTTAAAACAGCTGAAAATGCGTTTCGGCAGAGAGGAACTATTGATTCAGGTATATGTCAGAGACTTATTAGTATTAGTTCTTCAAAAACAGAACACTTCTAAAAATTCATTAAGAAAATTGTTCGATCAACTTGAGAGTAAACTGCGATCACTTGAATTATTAGGTGTTACTGGAGAAAAATATGCTGCAATGCTTTTTCCACTAGTTGAATCATCCTTACCCGAAGAAACTCTTGTTGCTTGGCAGCGCTATAGATCTGCTCATCGTAGAATTCGAGAAGTGAATTTAGATGATTCAGACGAAAGTAAAATTATAATTGAGAAAAGTGATTTAGAATGCATTTTAGAATTTTTACAAGCCAAAGTCGAAGCTGAAGAACGCATTTGTTTAGCCTCTCAAAGTTTCAACACATCAAAACCAAAAGCAGAAGTAAAACATAATCTTTCATATGAGAAAAAGGTAATAGAGAACAAATGTAAGAGTAGAAAGTTTTCAAATATACCTAGTGCAACAGGCCTTCTAACTTCATCTCAAGTATCAAAACAGTGTATATTCTGTTCTAATTCACATTTTTCTGGAGACTGTCTAAAAGTAAGAAAAATACCTTTAAGGCAGAGGGAGTCACTGGTTCAACAATCTCACAAGTGTTTTTTATGTTTGAAATATGGACATTCAGTCAAGGATTGTAACTTGAAAGTTGGTTGCTTGTGCTGTGGTAAAAAACACCATATTCTTCTGTGTAGAAAGATGCACCAAATAACTATGTCAAAAAACGAATAATCACCTGAAGTTGAAAAGAAAACTGAGATTAGTGCTGAAGTGGATCAAGCTCTTTCCAATTTATTTTCTACTCCGGACGTAATGCTTCAAACATTCAAAGTTATAATTAGAAGTAATGGGAAAAAACGCGTCGCAAGAGCTATTATCGATACTGCTTCACAGCCATCATATTTATTAAGAAGTACAGCTAAAGAAATGAACTATGAACCTCAGAGTTGTGAATATTTACAACACTTTATTTGGAGGGAAGGACTCAGGGATATGCAAGCATGATGTATACATTTTATATTTATCGAGTGGGCATGGGAATTATAATTGCAACTTTAAAGTTCTTAGTCAACAAATTATTTGTAAGTCAGTGCCACCTACTGTCAACAAGCTTTTTCTGAAAGAGTTAGCAGCCTGTAATATAAATATTGTGGATGATTGTCAAAATCCTATTGAGATTCTTATTGGGGCTGATGTAGCTGGAAAACTCATGACAGGTGGTCGTTGTGAGTTGCCTTGTGGCCTTGTAGCTATTGAGACCAAATTTGGATGGTCAGTTATGGGATGAATGCCGAATACTTCGAAAAGTGAGTTTTCATCATTGTTCTTAGTTACATCCTTGTTATCTACTGTGGAGACCATAACAGATCTATGAACTTTGGGCACACTTGGGATCACTGACCCATCAGTCAAGAAAAACCAGACTGAACTACAAGAAGCTGCTTGGTTACATTTTCTAAATACAGTTCATATAGTCGATGATTGTTTCGAGGTTGATTTGCCCTGGTTGGAATATCCACCACCATCCACCACTAACAGACTATTTTGACTTAGCCGAGAGAAGACTGAACAAAACTGTTAAACATCTTAAAATCGAGTCCAATTATGAAGCTTATGGAGATGTTTTCAAGGAATGGCTAGAAGAGGGAGTAATTGAAGAGGCTGATAAAAATTATCAAGGGCAAGTTCTTTACCTTCCTCATCGAGAAGTTATCAAAAAGAATAGCACTACAAAACTGCGACCAGTATTTGATGCTTCGGCCAAAGTAAAGGGATTTCCTAGTCTTAATGACTGCTTAGAAAAAGGCCCAAATCTAATAGAACAGCTTCCGAGTATTTTAACACGCTTTCGAAAAGAAGAGATTGGTGTTATTGCTGATATACAAAGAGCCTTTCTTCAAATAAGTGTTTCACCTACTGATAGAGACTTTTTGCGGTTCTTATGGCTTGATAGTGATGGTCAACTGAAAGTGTACAGGCACTGCCGTGTAGTTTTTGGTGTAGCAAGTAGCCCTTTTCTTCTAAACTCTACAATTCAGCTTCACCTACAAACTGTTTTAGAGAAAATAGAAACCGGTGAATCCTTATATATGAAAGGCGTCATTCAAAAACTTATGCATAGTGTTTATGTTGACAGTTGTGTTAAAAATGAAGAACTCGATCATTTTATTAGTGTATCAACTGAGGTAATGGCTGAGAGAAAATTTGAGCTTAGAGGGTGGGAGTTCAATGATATTAATGCTGATGCTTCTGCTGATACAAATGTGCTCGGTTTAACATGGAATAAAAAATCTGACACTCTAAGAATAAATACTGGTAGTATAAAAGAGTTATGTTTTTAAAAAGTGACTAAGCGCTTAATCTTATCTACAGCTCATAGATTGTTTGATCCTCTTGGTATGTGTTGTCCTGTTATCCTTATCCCTAAGTTATTGCTTCAAGAAACTTGGAAGCAGAAGATATCATGGGATGAAGAAGTTGATACCTGTACGAGAACTACATTTTTAAAATGGTTGAAAGATATTGACTATCTGGAAAAGATCCATTTTCCAAGATATTTTGGTTCAAGGATTACGAGTGAAAATACTTCAGTACATATTTTCTGTGATGCTAGTAAGCATGCTTATGCCGTGGCTGCTTTCATTCGTATAAAAACTTTTGATTCTACTAAAGTACAACTGATACAAGCCAGGAGTAGAGTTACACCAACTGGAAAAGAATAAACTACTATCGCGAGATTGGAATTACTTGCAGCTACTTATAGCGTCTCGCCTTTCGTCCTTCGTTTTGTCTGAGGTACAGAGTGAAAAAGTTCTGATTATTCTACTGTTTTAGCATGGATAACGAGAGAAGAAGCCTGGAGTGTATTTGTCCAGAATAGGGTGAAGGAAATAAGAAGACTAACAAATAAAGATTCTTGGAGACATATTCCTGGTTGCATGAATCCAGCTGATCTTCCGAGTAGAGGTTGTTCAGCTCTCTCCTTATTGAAATCTCAGTGGTGGTTAGGTCCAAGTTGGCTTTACTTGCCTGAAGAAGATTGGCCAAAAGGTGACTTAAATTTAGATGAGACTGAGATTGTTAGAGAAAAGAAAAAGAGTTTCTTCTGTAACTAAATGTTTAGTTTCTGCATGCTTGGTTACCAAGAGAGACTGGTATTACAGATATTTTTTCCAATACAAAAGGATAGTTAATCTAATTGCCTGGATCCTAAGATTCACCTCCAATTGTCGAACTGAAGAAACAGTGAGAAAGCATGGAAACCTTGATTCTGATGAAATTTTTGAGGCTGAGAAGTTATTGATCAAAATGGTTCAAGAAGATTGTTTTGTGAATGAAAAGGATGAGAAATTAAGAACTTTGGGAGTATTCAAGGATCAAAGTGGAATCCTTAGACTAAAAACTAAACTTACCTTTCGTGAGGATACAGAAGACTTTAAAACGCCAGCTATTCTTCCATCCAATCATGAGGTTGTCAAGAGACTAGTGCGATACTATCATGAGAAAAATGCACATGCTGGTACTCAAATTTTAATAAATATTCTACGAGAGAGATTTTGGATTCTGAATGCTCGTAAAACTGTGAGATCTATCATCAATCAATGCACCATGTGTAGAAGATTTTCTGCAAAGAACCTACAAACTTGTACTAGGGCTCCTTCAGAAGATAGATTCCGAGAAGCAGCTGTATTTGAAATTTGTGGAGTTGATCTTGCGGGACCAGTAATCTTGAAAGGCAACAAGAAATTGTGGATTTGTTTATTCACCTGCACCATTTATAGGGCAGTCCATTTAGAGTTGGTTGAATCGATGTCTACTGAGAGTTTTCTACTAGCTCTTAGAAGATTTATAGCTCGTAGAGGACGGAGCAGAATCATATACTGTGACAACGGAACCAATTTTGTTGGTGCTTCAAATGTACTTCAAGACTTAAACTGGATAAAATCACTGAAGACACATCTATACCACCAATTCAGTGGAAGATCAACCCACCAACTGCCTCCTGGTGGGGAGGCTGGTGGGAGAGATTGATAGGAATTCTTAAGAAATTGCTGAGACGAGTATTAGGAAGAGCTTCGCTAACTTCTGAAGAAATTAACACGACTCTCTGTGACTGTGAAGCAGTAATTAATTCTCGTCCATTGACATATGTAACTGAAAGTGATGCTACTTTAATGCCTTTAAGTCCATCTCTATTTCTGCAAGATAATCAAATAAGTGGTGTTCCAGATCTTGATGGCATTGGGCATAAAAGTCTTAAAAAAGCGAGTAAAATATAGAGAAAACTTGCAAAAGGATTTGAGAAACAGGTTTAGGTCTGAATATTTTTAGCACTTATTCAAAAAGCAGGAAACAAAAAATCTGTGAAAGTAAATATTGGTGATATTGTATTGACAGGAAGTGATAACACCAAGCGAATCAATTGGCCATTAGGTAAAATAATTCAGATTCTTCCAGGAAAAGATGGAATTACAAGACTTGTCAAGCTTAAAACAGCTAATGGACACTTGCTAAGACCAATTCAAAGATTGTATCCACTTGAAGTTTCCAACGATGATCCCATTATTGAGAAATTTTCAACCGCGAAGGTGGGAGGTGAAACCTGCGCCAATTCTTCCTTTGATAACGTGTGTGGACTTGAACCTCAGATTCAAAAGACTAGAGCAGGTCGTACAATCAAAGTACCTAAGAGACTGGACTTATGAACTACTTATAATTTTCTTTTTGTAACTTATAAAATATTCACAATTTTCTTTTGTAAGTTAAATTTTTGAGGTAAAAATATTAACTTAGGTGGGAGGATGTGAAGTTGAACCTCTACCTGATTATTATCTTTATTTTGATGTAATTTAGTAAATCGCGATTGGCAACAGTTGAGTTTTTACATCTACGTTTTCGAGTTTGTTCTATTGTTTACTTTCATTTTAAGTAATGAGAATAATGACTTTTTGAGATGTTTTTCACGAGTATTTAAAAACTAATGAGTAATATTTTATGCCATTTATGTTCTGAGTATTGCTTTGAGGTGTCAAAGCTAAAACTAACACTTTATTAGACTTGTAAATAGAATTGTAATATTAAACTGTTTGTGTTGTGACGAGATGTCTTTCATTGGATAACTGATTGTATACTCATTTTCCATCATAATTCTTCTGATATCGAAGGTAAAACGGGATATAAAGGCTGAAGTAATTGTTAAGTCCTTTAAGAACTGCGGAATCAGTAATGCTCTTGACGGAACAGAAGACGATGCATTATTCGAAGAAGGTGATACTAGCGATGACGGAAGCAGTAGTGATGACGATATTCTCGTTTTCGATAATGATGATAGTGAAAAGGATTTTTATGGTTTTGAAAGGAAATAAAGTCTAATTTCATGATAGGCAACGTTTTCCTTGAATCTGTGTTTTTTGTTGTTTCAGCTGTATTTTGTATTATGTTTGATTGCTTGCCATTCATTCATTTACTCATTACTGAAATTTACATACTATGTTCAAAATAGCTTGCCATTTGTCAATTTTCCTTAATAAAAATATGTTTGGTAATTGCATTCTATGATTGTTTATTTGGCTTTTACGAAACATGAAAACTAAGAAACCACATTTTAAGTTATTGTGGTACCGACTATTCAAACTTTTTCCCTTGTGTGTGTGGGGTTTTCTAAATAAAGGTGCATCTTATATGCCGTCAAATACGATACTTGATAAAATAATATTGTAAAGAAGTTTAAAATAACATTGAAAATCTAGTCAATGTGTAAATGAATTACAAGTTTATTTTGATTATCTCAGTAAAAGTATTGTAAATATGAATTCAGATAATGTTTAAATGTGCACATAACTGTCATGATTTCATGTAACTATCATATGTAACTTGTACAAGACAATGTTTGTAATTAACATATCTCTGCTTATACACAGGCCTTGCATACCCATGTAATATTTATGTTTATATTTTTATACAGAAGAAATATTCCCTTCTCCCAGGATGACTATTAACACTGTACGACTTTTACAACAAAGTCAGGTCAGTGGTTATCTGCGGCGGCACTCAGATAGAGTAAAAATTGCTAAATTGCTAAAACATGAAATTCATAGAATGATTAATTTAGGCCACATGCAACCCTCCAAAATTACACCTCTCCTCTTCACATGGTGTCAAAGGAAAGCACATACAAATGGAGACCTGTAAGAGATTTTTGGAGGTTAAATGCTCAGACAGTGAGGGATAAGTATCCTATTTCCAACATTTGTGATTTTGCAGCAGTGTTGCATACAGCAAAGGTAACTTCTTGATTAGACTTGGTAAAAGCCTATCATCAAATTCCAATTAATTCTTCTGATATCCATAAAACGGCTATTGCCACTCCTTTCAAGACTTTTGAGAGCACAAGAATGCAGTTTGGGCTATGCAACACAGCTGCAACCTTTGAATGCTTTATTGATAAAAAAACTTGTGAGCTGCCAGGATTATTTGCTTTAGTCGATGATATATTGATTACATCAAAGGATGAAACTAAGCACTTCAAAGCTCTTTTTGAAAGATTAAGTAATTATGGGTTAAGAATCAATGTATTAATGTATCTAAATGCAATTTTGGTTTAACATCTTCAGAGTTTTTAGGTTTTCAAATATCTGAACAGGGTTTAAAAACCTTTACCTGACAGGGTGGAAGCCGTTAAAAAATTTCCTAAACCAAACATCTTAACTCAGTTAAGGAAATTTCTTGGCATATTTAACTTTTAAGGACGTTTTGTCCCAAGAGCTTCACATGTGTTAGCTCCCTTGAATAGTATTAATAAATAATATTCAAGGGATATAATAAGGCCGCATTAATAAAAAGAAACCTTCACAACGATGCAAAATAAAAGAATACCCTTCAAATGGGACGACGAGGCACAGAAAGCATTCGCCGCCAATGCAAAAAAGGAAACCCTTCTCAGACGCCCAATTCCTTGAAACTTTGTACTGATGCATTGGACGTTGCGGTTGGCAGCTCATTACTGCAATTGCATAATTTAGTTAAGGAACCCATTGCATTTCTATCTGTTAAACTCAGCAAAAGTCAAAGGAAATGGCCAACTTATGATCACGAACCATTAGCTATATATTTGTCGAATTGGACATTTCGGCACATGCTTGAAGGCACCTTTACAATCTACACAGATCAAAAGCCCTTGACATATGGTTTTAAGCAAAAGCCCGAAAAGTGCCCTCCACGGCAACTTCGTCATCTTGATTTTATCAGCGAATTTTCCACTGGCATATGATACATTAAAGGTTGTGGACAATATCATTGCTGATGCCTCATCCAGGGTAGAAATAGATGCAGTATGTGATAATTAATATATTGATTATAAAAAGTTATCCGAAGCACAAGTTCAGGACTCTGAAATTCAAAATTCTTTATCTCAATCTTCACCAGTTTTTAAACTAGAGATTCATTATTTTCCTTTGGAAGATGCTACTCTTTGCTGCAATATGGACACAAGTACACCTCGTCCGTTCATTCCTGAATCTTTTTGTTCTAACATTTTTCAGCAGATTCACTGTCTTTATCATGTTGGTATTTCAGCTTCAACAAAATTAATCACTAAGCAATACTTTTGGTCTAATATGAAGAAATTTATTAAAACTGCAGTTCAATACTGTCCGCAATGTCAACATTCTAAAATTCATAGACATTCGAAATCACCGTTGGGTACCTTTTCTTTGCCTGATGCAAGATTTTCACATATCCATACTGATTTTATAGGTCCTGTTCCACCGTCTGAAGGTAACCGTTATTGCATGACAATTATTGACAGGTTTACCAGATGGCCAGAAGTTATATCTACTGCCAACATGTCAGCTGAAACCACTTGCAAACATAGCACATAACTGGATAGCTAACCCTCAGATATGCTGATTTCGTACCTTTTTCTGAATCTTATGTGTCACAGCTTCGATCAGTCATGCATTCAGTTAGATCGATTCCAACCTCTAACCATGTTCAACCATCAATTTATGTACATCCAACACTTCAAACCTGTTCTCATGTATTTCAAAGGATCAATTCTGTTAAACCTCCTGTAACTCCACCTTACACTGGTTCTCATGCTGCTGTTAAACGAAAGAATAAAAATTTTATTTTTGAGGTAACAAAAGCCTTACAATTTCAATTGATGGCTTAAAACGAGCATATATGTTGTTGGAATACATAGATTCACCTATAATTCTTCAGATTCCACATCAGAAAGTCTGTGAAGAGTCAAACATTGTTCTAAAACAAGTGATAACTCACAGTGGATGTCCTGTTCATTTTCCTGAAAATCTGATCACTAATATAATTAAAGTTTTTCGCTTGTGGTCTGCTTCAAAAGCTATAGTATTTAAATACTTCATTAATTTCTTTTGCATACGTATTGGCAGTTGCTTAAAATTCTTATTGTATTAACTTTTCATTATTTAATTAAGATAGCAATTGTATTATTATATATTTCAATTAGAATTTAAAGGTATTATTACTTGTATTCATATATTTTGTATTTCTTGTTTTTGCCCATACATTTTAAAGTATGTGGCAGTCTTATGTTCGACTGCATGCCGCAAGATGACATTATATTGTTTTCGTAATAACTGCCAGCGTAACCAGTGAACTTACACACATTGCCCTTAGCTCGAGTGCAAGGATGTTCAAATATTTGTGTAGAAGTTCTTCCGTTTGAATGAATAGTTATGTTAATAAAAGTTGCGTTTTAGCAATGTGGAGTCGTGTTCTAAGAATATTTACTGACCATAACTCTCACACCATAAAGTAATGAGCTTAGGATCTAACGAAGAAATGTATTTGACCAAGCTTAAATGGGTTTCTTTTAACTATTTTTGATGGCAAACTCAAAAGATTCTGCACAAAGTCCCGAATCCTCTTTTCTTCATGTCAGGCATTCCACTGTTAGCTAAACTCACATGAATGGCAACACCCACATCAATATCTGTTACATTACAATACTGTTAGATCTAGAATATATATTTTTATCAATTTTTCAGATGTTTTTGCCTCTCATAGTAAATCTTTTCTGAAAATTTTTGAGAGAAGCTGGTTTAGTAAACTATGGCAAGTTATGTACAGAAAGGGGCACATTGGATCAGTTGTCTGAAATGAATTTAGAAATACATGTAGAACTCCCAAAACAGAAATAGAGATTTTTCTCAAAAGAAGCTTATCTTTAAGTTTCTCTCTGTCTTTCAACTGACAATTCTTGGCAATTCAGATGATTCTATATATTTTTTTCACATGAGGAAAAATATCAATAGCTCTCTCGGAAACAGGTACGTTTTCACATCATCTTACTTCAGAAAATGATAGTGGAAAAGTCACAATTAGTGATGGCAATATAATCTGCTCACTGAGCAGGACTATCTTTAAATATGCTATGCAGGTCTTTAAATAATGTGCTTAGATTCCAGTCAGTAACACTCTACGCACCATGAATGCCATGCAAATCACAGGATCCAATATCTGACTGTCATTATTATTTGCTAAATTTTCCTTCAAATCTCAGAGGAATTTAAGTTTGCCATTTGGTCCATCTGAGGATAGTTGGAGTAATTTAGTTGGAGGACAGTATCCAAGGATAGCTGGAGTCACATAAATTTTTGGAGCACGCCTCCCAAAAATTTATGTGAGGTAGCTTGTGCTCACTTCATTTTCACACAGTTCCAAATCTAACAAAAAGGTCCATTTGACATCTCTGGACAATTCCATTTTAAACTTCATTGATACATATTACAAATTCGGTGTTCTTAAGGTCAGAAATGAGCATCTCTTTAAGTATGGAGCAAAAAGAAATAACACTAAATATGACATTTTTTATGCATCCCAGGGTCGCAGCTTTATCGCTGTCATAAAACTTTTTCTGAAACAGAACAGCAGCATCATTAAACACATTAAAAGAAAACGTGAACAAACAAGTTTCATAGCCCACAGTAATTTTGCAGCTAACACTTTGTTCTAGGTATGAAAGAGTTTAAACTTGATGATTCAGTAACTGGTGCCAGAGACTGCTACGCTTCAAGGCTGTTTTTATCTGTACACAAAATTAAAAAAAAAATGTGAGTTCTTCAGAAATGATTTTCATATGCTTTACATTGTTTATGTGGCTTGTAATTGCTTTCCTTCTCAGGTTACTAAGCATTATATTTGTTTGGCAAAACCTACATCTTGCCATGTTAGAAGCTCCTTAATCTTGCCATGTTAGAAGCTCAGTAATTTGGAACCATGGCTTCCACTGAGGATTGAGATTAGAATCTATTCAAACTGGATTAAAAAATGTCTTTCTTTGCAGACATTTCACAGCTAAAGCAAAGAAAGAAATTAATTTAAGAAAAATTTTAAATAAATTTAAGTATTTTATATTTATTTATGATGAATATATTTATATTAAATGGTTAACCTAGATGACTGATTATTATTATTTCTTAAATTGTTACTGCAGGATAACAAACACGGCATTTATTAAAAAAAAAAAAAAAAAGGTTTAAAAGATTTTGTTTTGAATGAAAATAGGGAAAGGGCTGAACAAAATCAGAAATTTCAGGGAGCAGAAGGATTGATTAATTATATTTATTATACAATACGCATAAAAGGGGGGGCAAACATCATTAAATTTAATGCATTTGAGACTGAATTCAGTCATGAGTTTCACCCCCGTTTGTTTCTTGAAAATATTTAAAATGCAAGTTATCTAAAAATCAAAACCACAAAAATCAAGATCAGAATAATTAAATATTTCAACAGATACCAAAGTATCACATTTCTTGCATAATTTCGAGGTACAACAATGATAATGTATCCACACAGCTAACAATGCTGAAAAGCTTAGCAGTTCAAATTGATTTTTTTAGTAAGGCATAATAATATGATTCAAAATCATCAACAGATTTAACTTTAAAAATGGATTCCATGAATTCTTATCAATTTAACAAGCAAATATGATAGAATATTAAGTAAACATACATTTAAAACAATTATTTAATATTGTGTAAAAGATTACAAAGTTCCTCTTACCAGATGTGTTAACTGGAGATGACACACACACACACACACACACACACAAAAAAAAAAAAAAAAAAAAAAAAAAAAAAAAAATAAATAAATAAATAAAATTAAAAAAAAAATAAAAATAAAATAAAATAAAAAAACTCTAAACCAAATGAGCAGAATTTTCTTTTGTTCAACATGCACAGATTTCTTGTCCTTCACAAGAACATGTGAATCACACTTTCTGCATTCTGGAGGTTGCTAATAAGCAACAATAATGGAAACCTACTTTGCCTTTCTGAAAGAAAATCGGATCAGAGCTGCAAAAATTGGCTCTATGCCAGTTGCTGGAATGAAGCTCATGTAACACATAATTTGCTTCCAAAGTTGGTGCAATAATTTTTTTGGGGGGGGGATCGGCATATGAAATTTGCCGACTTTTCTGATTTTGGATCAAACAATTAAATTCCCTAAATTTTTTTGCTCAATTTTCGAATTCTCTGACGTTTCCCAGTTTTCTAGGTAACATGGCAACCCTGAAAGACATGATAATTGTTTGAGAATTGAGAAAGAACTAAATTTAAGTATAGAAATATCACAAAATGGAGAATAATGTGATATGTTAGTTTATGTAAGGAATTCCATGCAATGAAAGGAATGACTGGTAACATTTAATCACCAAACCTTATGATATTCAAAAGAACTCAATTTCCAAACATCAGGTCAATCTAACTGATATGCACAATAATCATGGAATCATGAATCAACAGTAATATCACGAGTGTACAGATCCATATCTGTGCCATCTAACAATTTTTTTATGCCTGTTAAGAACAAATAGGCAGAAAAAAAGCCAGATGCTGCACTGGACATGTCTACAATAATAGATGCCTCAGGTACATTACAATCAGGTAATAACATAATTTTCCAACTGCATAGTCTTAAAAGAATGCAAAGGGATTTAAATGTTACAAAAAGTTAAAATGTGGCAGAATTAAAATTATACAGGTAAGCTGCATCAAAGTCAAGGATACAGTGATAGGAAAAACTTGCATGTATTGAATATAAAGATTTTCTTGATACAGACCAATAACAGAAGGGTTGCATTTTTATTTACCACTTAGTTGCAATTTTTTCATGAAGTTATTTAGTACATTTTTCAGCTGTTATACTTTCTTCTTCATTACACATTTTTTTTAAACCTCGCCAAAAACAAAGTCATTTTAGGATATTGACTTGCACCCAGTTTGCTTTAAGTTAAATATAATTCAATTTTATGTCACTGCTTTTGATACAAAACCAAATTTATAATTTTAAATTCTCTTAACTTCTTTCCAAACAATTCTTTATTTTTCAAGGGGAAAGAGAAAGTTTATTTATTTATTTTTTTTTTAAAGTTTTTAAAGGTATTTGCTTACTGGTACTTTACTGGTATCACATGTTTTTTACAGTAATATTTCTACATGGAAGTACAATTTTAATTCAGTGAAACCTTTAGTTTTTCAAAGTTTAATCTTCACTGATCAGAAATCATTTTTCAAATAATTTAACAAATTACATTAGCATTCCATATACATAAACAATCGATAATAACAATGCTCACCTTTAAATAAAACTTGACTTGTGCTTGAAGAAAACCTTGAATCATATTTTTAAATTCTCCCACTTGTTCTTGTTGGAAATGAGTGATTTCAGCCATTACAGCATATGATATGATGTCAGTTCGACGTGCTATAGCAGCAACATTCTCCTGAGATAGTTTTCCTTCTTCCATTAACTTCTGGTGCTCTTTTTTCTTCTGTACAGCTCCCTATGTATTTATTGAAAGTATATAAAAAAGCAGGCTTTGCTAATTTCAGTATGGTATTCATTTACAGGCATAAAACAAAATATTTAATAAACTGAAAGAAATATAAAAGCTTCATATGGAACTAGGAAGCATATAACATAAATATTTTAATGACCAAAAAAGTGTCTTACTTTTTGTATCTGCACTATTTCAGGCCATGCAGCTAGAATACCTTTATATTCATGCAAAATGTCTCCAAATGGCTCCAAATCATTTCGAGGCTAAGAAAAATATCTTATTAGAGTTACAGATATAGCATGATGTGCATTTCATTTATTATAGTTACAAATTTAGTAAATTAAAAAAATTATAAAGATCCAATTTTAAGAGAAAATATTAATATTTGAATAAAATACTTAAAGCTGAGTAATGAAGATAAATAACCTTTGATGATTTTTCAAATCAAAGGTTAATTTGAACAATTAATGAAGCAACGTTTACTTTAAAGGGGGGAAGAAAGAAAGAAAAGACGACACTGTCCTCCCTGAAATATAAAGATCTCCAGGTATGTACTATAATTATATAGAATACAAGTCTTTTCAAGGGTACACTTACAGAGGGAGTCATAATGCCAAAAATGTATCTCTTTTAGTTTAATACCGAAATAAAACAAGCAATTTAACAGTAAAATCTGTCTTATGTACTCAACGATTTCAATTTTGCATATTTAACAGAAAAAGTCAAATTAAGGTTGTAATTAGAACATGTATAGAAAACAAGGTAAGTCACAAGCATACAAATGATTAGTACAGACATACCTTGACTTTACGAGTTAATTTACACAGCAAGAGCTGAAGTAAACTATAATTATTAATTAAAATGTTGCATCCAAGTTGTATTGCCATGGGTAATCATATGCTTGCTAGCAGACCATTTTTGTTACTGGTGATAAAACGTCAGTTGTTTGTTGTTTCTAAACAATTCTTATTTTCAAAAGATGAATTCACAATTCTCAGGTTTTGTAATGCAGGTATTCATAAAATGAGAAATGATTGTATTTTAAAAACTGGATATATGGATCAATGCACAAGATACTTAGGCTTTATTTACAATTGATAGAAAACTCTTGAGATGGAGGTATAATTTAACTAGTAGATTTACACTCTCAACTGATTGTCTCATCAAATAATACAGCAGTCCCAAACTCAAATTGCATATGGACCAAATGTACTATGTTAAAGTACCTGACAGGCTAGAACTTATTTTTAAATAAAACTATATGAAACATTTTAAAAAAAAATCACTTACTAAATAGCTGTTAAAACATACATAAACAATAACAATAGTAATGCAAAAGAAAAAATTCAAAATATTTACTTTATAAGAAGTCTAAAGGTTGGTACCTACAAGAAAATTCTTTTGGTTATACTTTGTAATTCAAATGCATTATAGCTAAATATGAAATTCTAGATTGATATTTATTTCAAATAATTCCATTTTGTTGAATTAACCACTGGATAACTAATTTTTAATTCAACCCAGAACACTAGAAACCAAAATACTGAAAAGCTACAAGCTGTAGCCTTGCAAACTAAATTTACTGTCTGTACCAATTTAGGAATCTTTCCCACCTTACCCTACTCACATGGCCTGGTAAAAACCCATACAGTGACAAAGGCCAAAGCTATTCATTCTGCTTTTTTCCTTCAATAGCAATTGTGCGCATTAGCTCTGCCCACATCTTTGTCTTTAAAATTACAAACACCCTATTTGCAACAAACTAATTGAAATGTATTAGTGGCCTGGAGGCTGCAAGTTTCGAGACCACTGCATTAACACATGGTTTAAATAGGATATCTGATTCTAGATAATACAGCTGAGTCCCCCCCCCCCAAAAATAAAATAAATAAAAATTTCTTAATCCATGAGAAATGCCTTAATGGATTTTGAATATTAAATGTTTTCATGCTTTCTGTTGTAAGTAATTTACGCAATTCCGAATATTCTCAAATATAAAAATTTAAACCTCTACATCTCCTTCTCCCTTTTTTTATCAATTCATATATATAAAATGTTTAGAAAAGATCATGACAGGTTTTATTTTCTTCAGTATTGATCTTGAACAAATGCTTCCAGTTATAAAAGTTTCTTAAAATTACCTATTTACTGGCGTCAATTTATATACTTGTTCTTAATACAGTAACATATTTGATCACAGAAAACTCAGTTAAGTCAGCTCTCCCACCATTTTTTTCAGTTAATAAAAACTATTTTGATGCATTTTGATTATTAAATGTCTTCATACTGTTTGTTGTGCATATTCTATGTAATTTTGAGTATTCTAAATAAATTGCACAATCTAAAATTATTTAGTTCTTTGAAAACAAAATCTTTACACAAGAAGTCTGGAAAATAAGGCTACAGGCTTTATTTTTTTAAATACTGATTCTAAAAAAGTGTTTCCAGGTATAGATTTTCTGAAAATAAGGTAGAGTTTTATGAAACTGTTCTAAAACTGCTTGTCATGGGAGCTATATAGAAAAAATTCCAAATAGAGAAATGCTCTTTACCTCAGAAAGTTTGTAGATGTTTATATGGTATGTGTATGGTAGATTAAACTTAAAAAATTAATCTAATGAAGCAATGTACAACAAATGTACTTGACCTAGTGCTCCTGACATTGCTGAAAATATTAACAGAATGCCTCTTTTGGTATGTTATAAACAGGTTGTGGCATCATATTGTACACTTTGAATGGTCTGAAAATATTAATCTTGGAGAACCATCATGATAAAAAACAACAGCAGAGTTGGAGTGTGAAATAAGTAAAAGAAAAGAGAAAAAAAAAAAAAAAAAAAAAAAAGGTGGTTTGGTGTGACAGGGAACAGTATCTAATCAAAGAAACTCGAGCTTCTTCGTTCAAAATATATCATGCCTAGTGATCAAAACCTGATTTAACTCCATTTGCATTACAACACATATCATGTTCTCACATACAATATTGATTTATACATTGCTTGCGCAAATTATGCTGACCTCTAACAGTCAAATTCAATTATTATAAGTTTCAAGGATATGAAATGACTTTTACGTGAACTTTATCATTATAGGAGTGTGTATTAAATACTTTAATAAATTTAATACATGACAATTTATACTTGATACAAAATCCACATAGCTATTTGATAATGAATTTACTGATCTATAACACATTTCAGTGCTGACTGAGGAAAATGTAAGATTAATGAAAGAATGAAAAATGTAAGGGTGCAGAGAAAAATGTAAGATTCTTTACCCAAATTTTAGACTATAACTGCATTATTTATTTCAGGCAAAGCATATGAGAGACCCATCTCAATTTTGATACAGAGCACTCCAAGAGAAGCATTTCGAGGATCTTGTATCCCTCTTCCTACTATAACCTACTTCCTGTATTTTCAGATTATACAATAACCTACTTCCTGCATTTTCAGACTATACAATAACCTACTTTATGTATTTTCAGACTAACAGGTTTTACATATCCTCATTGTGCAGGCACTACAGCTACGAAATTGTTTTTACCCGAGATTCAAACTTGGGTGCAAAGGCATGAGTGAACATCCGTTAACTACCATACCATAAGAATTGCCAAAGTTTGGCAGAAGATATGAAACACGATTTACTGAGTTTTGTGATTACTGGTTCTAATAAAACAGCACTTGTTATATTTAAATCATGGAAATATAATTTATAGATACCCTGTAAATTTTGCAAGAACGAAATAAATTTTTGAACTTTTAAAAGCAAATAGTATTTTGACGACTAAATGCTTTGCGATATGAGAACAATATAACATATTAGTTTATATCTACAAAATCTTCGCATGCTCAGAGATGAAACAATTTTCATACAATTCACTACCTCATTAAAAACAGTTTTAACAAAATTCTTCACCTTAAAAAATTCAAGTACAATATTTATGGAAGTCCTTTTTAACCCTTTCGCGACGAGTTTTTTTTTTTAAACAACAGAACAATTTTGATAACATAAACTATGAGTAGGGCACACTAGAATGCTATAAACTAAGATGTTATATTTTTAGAAAAATTTTGAACACTGATTTAGGACCAGGACATATATGTCCCATCAATCCTGACCGCTGGGACATATATGTTCCAGTAGTCTTCAATGAGTAATTTTGTAAAGAAAACCAATGATTTTCTAGTCATAAAAATTTAATTACAAATGGTATGGTTTGAAAAAAATCAATGCACAATGCGACATTACACATCATGCACGTTATTTTAGTGCGCAATTCCTTCTTTTGTTGTGCACATTTACGGCACTGCCGTCGTGTTTTTGTTGTTACTGGCAGATGGTCACAAACATTGAGTAAGCTTCGTGATGTTCTGGATGGGCGCCCAGTTCCTCTATGGCATTGATACTGTGCATTGAGCTTTCCGGATGCCATCAAGGCTTCTGCAAGAGGTACAATGAAATCAAGAAGTGGGGTTTTTCGATGTTTGAGTTCGCAGTACGCAATCCATGAGTTGACCACTGCGCTCATCAATAGGTGAAAAAATACTGTTTTCCACCACTTGCAAGATTTTCGATCTAATTCATAGACATTTGACATTTGATCTGCAAGGTCTACACCTCCCATGATTTTGTTGTAGAATTCCATTGCCACAGGACACTCAAATTCTTTGCTTCCATCTTTCATGGTGCGATTTACTTTTGTGTATTTAGCTTCGTGGCAATTACTTAGCATCATCACTTCCTTTGAATCAAGCCACCTCGCACCCAATGTTCCATTTTTAGTTACGAGAAACTCAGCCTCACCCCTTTTGCTTAGTTTTGTTGCAAAATTAGGAACATCTTTGCATGTCTTGATGCATGTACCAACAGCAGGAAATTTCAGGGTATCCATCAGGTGCATGCTTGTAAAAAATCGGTCAAACGCAAGCATCCCGTCTTTACCTCGGATTGTCTCCGTTAGCTTTGATACTACCTGTTCCCCGAGTGTGCCTCGAACTTCACCCGTTTCTTTTCCGGAATAAATGTTCATGTCATATACATATCCTGTTTTTGAATCATATTGCTGCCGAATTTTTATCTCTCTTTTCACAGGTTTCATCGGCATATATTGTTTGAGGGATGAATGTCCCTTGAATTTCGTCACTGATTCATCAATAGCTCGATATGAGCTTTCGCTTCGGCACTGTTTGAAGGTTTGTTTCAGACACAAAACAACCTTGTCAATATAATTTGTTTTACTTGCATCTTCTGGTGCAGCAAAATATAGTTTTGACACCAAGGTTTACATTTGTCTCTTGAAATAGCATTTTTTATTGAACGTTTCCCAAAGAAGGATTAGATGACCAATAATGAGAGAATTTCGGCTCCCTATTGTAAGACATGACAAGCATGCATCCAAGGACAAGCATAATTTCAGAGGGGTCTGTACGGTGAATTGTTTGTCCTAAATTTTCGAGTCGTTGGTTTGTGCATTGAGAGATCCAAACCATAAGACTTTTTGGAAATATCTTGAGAAACACATCCAATTCGGTAGCTGAACGATTTAAGTTGAATAACAAACTAGATGATGACTCTGCTGGAATTGTCATTCGAGGTTGCAAAGTTGAATCTGCATGAAACCATAAGATTGGTTTGCAGCCTGAAGCATTAGCTGATGGTATCTCATCAACTGATGAAAGTGATGCTGTATCAGTATCACTCAAAGCATCGCTGTTCTTTGTATTTTGGGGAATGGTATCATGATCGATATCCACTTCACACTCGTCTGAATTGGATGAGTACTGCAAATTGTATGTTGGATCTTGAAAATCGGGATCGTCTATTTCATCATCCAAATCAATATTTTCGTCATCTGACTTTTCTAAAATTTTTTTGATTTCTTCATTAGTAAGTCCCTGGCGTCGAGTCATTTTAGATTGAATTAATATGTGCCTAAATTAAAAATAATAAGCTACTACTTCAAAAGTAACCAAAAAATATAATATCTAGAGAAATGATCACATAGGGCTGTTGGGACAAAGTGTTCCCACTATCCAAGACGAGAGGGACACATATGTCCCGATAATAAAAATGGAAGTAAAGCTTTGCCACTTACCAGTTTATTAGAGGTAATACGCTTCGTGAGTAACTTATCTGGCCTTAGATTTATGGATAAATCAAAATTTAATCGAAAATAGGCGGTATTTTCCAATTTATTTACATTCATAGAGTATGGAATGAGTTGCTACAACACTTAAAAAATGCGGGAATTGCATTATGTACGGTAGTGCCATCTATGTTTTGTGAATGAAAATACCTTCAAAAATATTGGCAGGACAGGTGGAAAAGTCTCCCATTAGTCAGAGAAGCGTTTCTATCCCAAAAGTATTTTTTGAAATTTGTTTGGGACGTATGTGTCCCGTTAGGCACGAAAGGGTTAAACTGTCATATATTGAATAAAATTTCTGACCATGTCTTCACATATCTGTTGTTGCTGTTCACATGGATCCGCAAAACACTAGAAAATATTACTCTAGAGCAGTGAGGAAATGGTACATTCCAAAGTGATAATGCATAATAACAAAGAATAGGCAACACCTGCTTCAAGATGTTTCTATTTTTGTCATACAGCAGTTTTTAAAACGTGATAGTGTCAACAATAATAATTTTGCAAGGATGGCATTTTACACACTGAATGAAAATAAAGATCCCCAACATCACTTACATTCCTTTAAGTTGTAAAAACATCACTTACTTGTTCTCCATAAAGATCCCCAACTTCTTCATATGTATCTCCAGTGACTTTAATTGCTTTAGTTAGATCAGCAGAATCTAATAAAATTTGAGAAAATATAAGAAATGTGAAAGTTTACTGCAGATTTATAATAAATTATATAAAAAAGATAAATATCGAACTGTCAAAAGGCATTAAATTCAAATACTAATAAATATAGTAATTAATAATAAGAAGTGAGAAATATATGGATGGTTGTATAATTTATAACAAACTCATCATCACTTTAACCCATTCAGGATGAATGTCTTATATATGCATCAGCAGCTAATCCTCTTACGAGACAACATGCCACTTAGCCAAACTCACCTTGGAGACAGTGCAAAGCACCAGTGAATCACAGTATGCGATGCACCAGTGCATTACCCAGCTGCTACTGACATTTGGGACTGATGCACATATGACACACCCATCTGCAGAGGGTTTTTAGTTCAGCAAAATGCTGTTGTGAAGAGGTTACACTAGAAATAGTTTTGTAATTAAGAAGACATTCCACAACACTGATCCTGTTCAGAATAATCTTGTACGGTGAAAACATAAAGGCGATGCTCCTAATTCTACTCGACCTCCTTATTTTTATATGATATGCTTGATTGCCATTTTTCTTTATCAGAACAGCAGTTTCCAAGTTTATGAGATTATTAACTAAAAAGGATAAAATAATGTAATCATCTTTAAGTAATAATTTCATAAACTTTAAGACTGCTTAAATTTAAAGCATCCTTTTTTTGAGAAGGTGAAGGTGGCAAACTTGCCAACTTTGTGAGAGCAGAAATTAGAACACTTTTGAAAAAGGTTCAGAAAAAGGTGCAAAATAAATCTAATAGTGAAAATTAACACACATCTAAATATTTTGTAATAATTAGAAAGGAAATACGCTTATAAAAATGGAAAATCAAATAAATGATTTTTTTTTAACATATTTAGAACATTCGCATTATCCCTGCTCTCCCTAAAGAGAAATTTATAGACTGTGATTCACATTTATTATCATGTTAAAATTTCACAATCAAGGTGTTCAAAACTTGCCCAATTACAAAAGATAAAGACATTCTGAAAATAAAAATGTCTCAATTTTGTGTTATTTTTTGTAAAATACTGCATTTTTCATGCACTACTCTTACTTCAATGATATCATAGTAAAATTCTTATATTTGTTTTAATAAAATTGTGAAATTTGCTGATCACCAAATTCACACCTAGCAATGGACATCAGATTGAAGAAATTGAAACATTCAATGAAAGAGCGACTGAAACATCACTAATCATAGCAATGGAGAGCAGAATTCATATATAAAAAAAAATCGTTTTCCATATAATACAGAACAAAAATTCAGATTGCAAGTCACTACTACTAAGATTTATTATATCTACTAAGAAAATATGCATAAACCAAAAACTGTTGCCAAGACCTGTATTGATCTCACATTTGTGTCCACTAAAAGTATGAAAATGTGTGCAAAAATGTGTTAAGTATATTGGCTTCCGTTAAGTATACTGGCTACTTGGTTAAGTACATTGGTTAAGGATGTGACAAGAAAATTAACAAAAATGGAGAAATACAGTTTGAATTACCCCTAACTGTCTAAGACTGGCTGGAGGAGGTAAACATTCAGAGACCACATGCCCAAAGACATCCCAAAACTCCTCAGTGGAATTAAGGTTGTGGAATACTGCAACCACTCTACACTAGAAATGCCCTCACTCTCTAGGTATTCGTTAATAATACTAGCTCAGTTTGGATGGGCATTATTGGACCAAGTGTTGCAGCATAGTGTCACAATGGCATGTAGGACTTATGATACTGTGCAGCCATCACAAAACTGTCAAAATGTGCATTTGAGTGTGATCTCATTGAAATTTCCACCCGAAGATGATGATGTTGCCACCTCTAAATGCATAATGTTTGATGATGTTCTGGGCCTGATTCCATGCACTACTTTGTCTTCAGACCCTTACACACTTATCATCTGATTTCAAGGCAAATCGGGGTTCATACCTGAACAGTATGTTGTGCCAATCTGAGACAGTTAACTGAGATGTTAATGACACCACTTTATTCTCGCTTCTCTGGATTGGGTAGTTAGTGGAACCAAACACTCAATACTTGGGCACATATGTCCTTCATGTGAAGCTTTTAGCACACAATACAGGCAAACACTGTCTTGTTCAGTGACACTGCAACCACGGGTGTTACAGCTGTGGAGGTCACTCATTTATTTTGCTTGGGTACTATAGCAAGATACTCATTTTTCAGAAGGGACGGTAACCAATGGACGACTGGGCATAGGTCTTCAGACAACCGTTTCATTTGTTTGGCATTTTTTCCACATTCAAGAAATCACTAAATGATCAACATCAAATAAAACAGCAATTTCTTTGATTGACTGGCCTGCTTCAATGCTTCCAATAAATCAACAGCAAAGAAAAGAGCAATATCTTTTAGTGACTGACCTGCATCAATGGCATCAACACAAGTAAACATTACCATGGTTCCAATAGTATGCCAGTGCTCACTGTCTGCCATTTGTCCTCTTTCAGACACAAAAACACAAATATCATAAAAAATTATCCAACAAAAGTTATAAACATTTTGTGCCAACATTTAAATGAACCTCCTCAGACTGTTCAGAATTCTAGTGTCTTCAATGACTGCCTAATTAGCATATTCTCACGCAAGCAATTATGAATGGCTACAACATACAGTATTTATATACTGTTATCTGCTTCCACACTGATTTTCAGCCACTCAAATTCAACTATGCTTTTGAAAATCATTAATTTGGCACTGCACGCTTAACTTTCAAAAGCCAATGTAAATTAAATTAACATCCAAAACAGCAAAAAACATAAATATGTGGTTATTATATCTGGTTAGACAATCTTAAGAATTCTGGTCATCAGATATACAAAAAAGTGAAAAATAATGTTCCTGATTAAATATGAAAACACCTTGGTTAGAAGTAAAGCATATTGGTTACATGCACAATGAATAACTCTTAGTCATAGGAATTTTGCTGATCAGACATACAAACACTACACAAAATAATGCTTGTTACTAAATGTGAAAACATCTTGGTGAAAAGTAAAGCTTATTTTCAGCTATAACTGTCTCTGTGTACAAATGATTTAGAGACAAATAGAATAATGTACTCATTCTGCCTATAGAGCTACAATTATGAGTATACTCTCTAGCTAGAGGGAAATAACTATGCCCTACAAAACGAGACCAACTGCAGTACCCTTATTATAAAAATGCAAAATTTGCTTATCCTATTGTTGAGACTTTCAAAATTTTTGGAGCAAGAGAGATGAAAAATGAGAAAACGCTTTCGCTGGGAATCAAACCATGGAACTCTGAAATACGTGCCGAGCGTGCAGACCTCCACATTATGAAGGTGGGAGAAATACCTTACACAATCTAAAACCATAAAAAATATTGGGGAAATGTCAATTCTAAGGTTGAAGAAAGCAGCATCAATAGGTATGAAAAGACAAATTATACATGCAGCTACAGTAAAAATTCACCTACCTAATGTAAAATACTTGAACCTGTTGCACAATATTTGTTTACATGAAACACGATTATTTTTGGCACGAACACAGCTGTCAGGGCAGTGCAATACTTTCTGGCAGATGTGCTCAGAAATCTGGTTGTCGGCTATGGTGGAGCTATTAAATGGCTTCCACAATCATCAAACTTCACTCCATTTTTTTGGGCTTACCCCCCCTAAAAAGAGACATTATTTACTAATTCTCTGGACCTACCTGCTTACACCATAGATGCAAGCAGAAATTCAACACCTCCTATGCTGATGAACAGACATGCAAGAATACTTTCTTAAACATAAATGTGCATTCTAGCCAATGGTAATCTCTTTGAACACACTTAACATTAACTTTCAAGCAATACAAGTATATTTGCAGCCTTTGTTTTATTGACTGATATCACCAAGCTCTTCTGATATTATGTACGCTTTACATATTAAATCATATTCTTGTACTTATGTATCTTTAAATGTTGCAAAAAAGCATCAGTTTCGATCATTTTAGACCATGCAGTCTACTACTTATATTCATGAGCATAAAGTGCCTTTGAATACTAAATCTATGATCCTTTATATTTTTGTAAATGATTTCACCGCAATATCTCACATGGTTTTAGAGACAAGATTCCTAAGTTCTGATTTTCACCAGTAGGAGGCACTGCAACTGGACTCATTTTACATGGCATAATTCTTCCACTACAGCCAGACATAACATTCACAACTGTAGCTGGCCCATTCATCATTTATTTAGAGATACACACAATTAAATATTCATTTTGCTTATATATATATATACATGCAAGTGTATGTGCACACACATGCGAGTGTATGCGTATATGCATATGTTACAGTTAAAATATATACAGTGGTAGCCAAAATTATGGACACTTTTGGAAATTTTTATGTTTTTGAACTTTGTATGCTTATAGAAAACGTTACGTTTCACAAAATGCAAACTTGTATATATCATTTTAAAGAGAATGTATTACTGAATTCAATACAAAACACAAAATTCAAATATTTGCAATACAAAAAAAGTTAAATGATAATAGTTATTGATATACATTAGATAGTGATGATTGCAGTGAGTTATCAGTACTTAGTAGGGTACCCTTTATTTTTGATTACAGCTTCACATCGACATTTCATTGAGCTGACAAGAGTTTTAAGACATGACGCCAGGAAGCAATTATAGCCTCAATTAGTTCCCTTTTATTTGATGGGCACCTCATTTGGACAAGAGTTTTCAAATGGTGCCACAAATTCTCGATAGGATTGAGGTCAGGACTGTTTCCTGGCCATGACAATTTAATGCTCTTTGTACGAAACCACTCTTTCGATATTTGGGTCGTGTGGCAATGAACAGAAGCCTTCTGAAAAATAAACGAAGCATTGTTGGGAAAGAGATCTCTGATGGAAGGTAGAAGTTTTGGTTCTAGAATAGTGTCAATGTATTTTCTGGCATTCAGTGTCCCATCGATGACATGAAGGCGACCAATAATATCTGCTGACATGATTGACCAAATCATAACACTAACTGGGTTCTTCACAGTTGCTTGAATGCAGTCAGGATATAGCTCTTCTCCTATTCTACATCTTACATATTTTTGCTCATCACTACCGAATAACGATATCTTAGTTTCATCACTGCATATAACTTGTGACCACAGATTATCTGTCCAATTAATGTGTTCCTTTGCCCACTGCAGTCTTTTTTTTTCGTTGCTGAAAATTAAGATAAGGCTTTTTTCGTGGAATTCTACCTCTCAGCCTAACATCTGTTAATCTTCTCCTGATTGTTCTTGAACTGACAGAAACACCAGCATCATTCAGATCACTTCTGGTGGCCGCTGATGACATTTTTCTATCTTGGAGACATAGTCTTTTTATTATTCTGTCATCAATAGATGTGGTGTACCTTTTTCGGCCTTTTCCTTCTTTGTTTTTTATTGAATTTGTCTCCTGATATCGTAAACAAAACTTTCGGACCCCAGATGTAGTCACTGAACCACCCGTCTTGCAATTTCAGCAAAGGAAAGACCACTTTTTCGTAACACAATAACATTACATCTCTTTCTAGGTGTCCAATTTACTCTTTTATTTGATGTCATTGCTTCTTGAATAAATATTAAAAATTTTTACAAAAATTCCTACTTGTAATTGCAGTGTATAAGAAACAGGTCCTCCTTCTACAGAACAAAGCAAAATAATGAATTGTTTCAAGTGTAAACATGTCAGCTTCTACTGGCAGTTACTAACATTTGATTGGTTCTCAGAACAAGAACAGATTGGCCAGGAAAGCTAGACATTAGAAACCACTTCATAAGTATGTTTTTTATTTATATTAAAGTACATATAACTTTTTTTGTATTGCAAATAATTGAATTTTGTGTTTTGTATTGAATTTAGTAATAAATTCTCTTTAAAATGATATATACAAGTTTGTATTTTGCGAAACGCAACATTTTCTATAAGCATACAAAGTTCAAAAACATAAAAATTTCCAAAAGTGTCCACAATTTTGGCCACCACTCTAATTCTGTTATTTCATGAAACAGCTGATCGAATTAGTTAATATGCATAATAAATTAATACTTCTATACTAGCTAGTTACTTCACAAAATAATAAGTTGTTCTACAAACTAAATGAAAATAGATAGTTATAATATAAAATAAATAATTTGGGGTGATGACTGTACACTGTGCTGATGAAATGACTCCATATAAGGATTGGTAATTGGTTGCATATTACTTATTGCATATAAAACTAAAACTTATTATAAATTTACAAGAAGCTTTATTAACAATAAATAACGACCACTGACAAGAGTTAAGAGTTGAAGAGCATTTCAAGTTCTTGCTCTGTGTGAAGCAGCCTACAGACTGCATTAGACATGCCTCTTTTTAATTTTATGGCTGTATTTTATGTCTGATTCATTGTAGTTGAGATGGTGTCATAGGAGCAACAGGATCATTGGTTTGTCAGCCTCCTGAAATTGAAAGGCTTTGATGACAGACATAGTGAAGATAGCTGAAATCACTTAACACTGGTTGTTGTCTTGTTGTAGGCGCTGGTTCGAAACATGAAATTATATCACATGGATATGAATTATAATCCTTTTATTTCTGCTATAATAACACATGCTACATGGAGTTTCTTCCTCAGCTTTACATTTCTCATAACAGTTGCTTATTTCTGTGAGCTGCAATTCATTCCAATGATCCAAAACTGACATTATTCTTCGTGGCCTGTCATTCACTCTCCTGTTTTACCACAAGCTCTGTTCGCCATCTTCTCACTGCATCTTTGCAACCACATATAACAGAAAACCTCCTGATGTCACTACTTGTGGTATAATATACTCCCCTTGAATCTACAAAGTTTAATTTTAAAAAAGTCAATTATTTACACCAAATCACAACACAGTTTACAATTCCATGTAAGCATAAAAATTTAACAGTTACAGCTAAGCTATTATGATATTATTCTCAAAATGCAAATATTTCCCATGGAAATACTGTATGCTTCTGGCAGAGTTTTAAGATGGTATTTTGTAATCTGCCACCAAGTCTCAAAACACCCTCGTATCAATAAAAGGCTATAAATTAAGAATGAAAGAATTTTTAAGTAATAATTTCCCTGCTTTAATACTTTGAAGCTCAGAAGAAAAACTTACTGCCTGAACTTCTTTAACACAACATGATGAGCTGCATTCTAAATCCTTCATAGTTAGGAATCCTAAATTTCTTGTTGCCAATGGCAATTTGCAATTGTTGATAAATCTCAAGCACCACACAATCACTCTTTGAAGTTTTACAAAAGACAAGATCTTTGAAATCACTGGTAACTCTTCTATGCATACTCCAACAGGGCATGAATGGTATTTCCATTCTTCTTTCAATGCTTAATCATAATTTGGAGTTTTTTGTGACAAAGTGGAATCTTTCTTGACCTTACAACTCTGAGCCACTCCACAGAAGCTTATAAGCTAACAAATTACCCAGATAAAGTCCCCATGACACACAATAACTGGGTTCTTCTAGCCTGAATATCAGACACTATATGCACTACAAACATATGCCATGGATTAGAGTCAGACATTAGCAAAATAATACAATACTTTGAATCACTCCATGCATGTACAGAATGAATTTCCACTTGTAATGCACTACTAACTGCTTGTATTAAGTACATTAACAAAACAGCAGCACAGAGTTCCAATAACAGCACTGAATCTGGTTTAATGGGAGAAATGCAAGTTTTTGCTATGGACAACAGTTTTACACAAACAGTTGAGTGATTAGATGACCTGACACAGATAAATGCACCATAATCTTTCTCTAATGCATCAAAATACCATGCAGTTGAAAGATTCAGGTAACAGAACATTTCTAGCCATGTGAATTTCTTTACACATAGCCCTCCTTTTTTTTCCCATTCTCTTCCAGAACTGGATCATTTCAGGCATGTTTAAATTTCCAAAGATCTTGAGAAGAATTTTCATCGATATGACAAAAGGTGCAATCCAACCCAAAGGATTGAACAATTTTGCTACTGAGGATAATATCATCCATTTTGTTTGATCTTGATAATTCAACACCGCAGAATTACAGAAAACTTCATCTATATTAGGGTCCTAATGCAGGCGAGGAAGCCTAATTTTCCACAATCATATGGAGTTTATCCTTAGTTATGACTCTTTCCATTTGCATTTTGTAGCAACAACATTTCATTGGAAGACCACTTGTGGAGTTCAAACCCACATTTTCTTAGTATTTGGTCAATTGAGCTACTAGCTCAGAACATTCTTGAATGTTATCAGCACCCATTCACATATAAATCCCTTTACACTATGTTGATCGTTTTAGAAAATTCCTACTTTTATCAATTGCTAATTGCTTCAATGATTCTGTCATACTTGATACAGAAGAAGTTCTATATGCCACAGTATTCAACTGAAAAATGTGCACATGCTATTTAAAATTATTTCTCGAATCCTTTGAAATTCCCCATGTTTAAGCTTAATGTTTACTTTTACACATACTTTCTCAATATCATCTATTACTGCAATACAATGACACCTGAATCTCAAAAGAATAATAATCATCTTGGGTTTGGGGACAAATCATTAAGATGTCATCAAGAGAAACATCTGGTGATGATTTTGCACTTGCATCAAACACTACCCTCTGTTTTGTCATTAAGCTTAAACAAAATGATGCGGTATATAAAAATTTTCATTTTCCAATTTACAATCCACTCTGAAATTAACTCCATATGACCCAACAGTAAATATTCTTGCATTAACTTTCTGTACTTATTATAAATTTCTAGCAATAGAGTCTTTCTTTGAATAAGTCTTATAAGTCTTTTCTTTGAATACAGAAATCTATGAAAAGCCATTTCCTATAAGTTACTCAAAATTTTTTTATTAGCTTTGAAAGAAAGCTCAACTGAGTATCTTCCATGTTCATCAAAAGTATGCAAACTTTGAAAATGAACCTCACATAACCTTTATGCTGTTGTAAAAGTCTGTGAATCTGGGATGCTCTCTAATTTTTAAAATGACTTCGGCATTTACCCTTACATGATTTACTAATACTGGATTACTCTGTATAGGCATCTCAAGAGCTGTTGCCCCTGCAATAATATAATCCTAGTTTTGAACTCGCAGCAAAAGGTAAATTTTCACCACAATTATCGATGCTTCCATTTATTAAAAATAAAAACATTTACACCTAATACAATGTCAACACTGCCTGATTTATAAAACAATGGATCAGCTAAAACCACACCCCTAAAATGATCACCAATACTTTTTGTAATGAAAGCAGTACTTGGGGCGTACGTAACTATTAAAAGAGAAGTAAATAAATCAACTTCTTCATTACTTAGAGTGCTAAAAGTGCTTAAAAGACTCACAGTGCTATAAGTGCCTAAAATTAAAATTGAATTATTTTTCACTATCAAACCCAATCCTTCTGTGCAATTAATTCTTATTAACTGAGATTCATCAACAGGCCACCACATACTCGCCAACCTATGACACTCAAAAATCAGGATATTTTTTTAAGAAATCAGGAGATTTTTCACAATGTTAAAAAGACTTTTTAAATTATAAAAATATAGTTTTTAATAATGAATTAACTTTAAATAGTTACTAAGTCTTAAATGGAAGCAAAACAAAAATACCTTAGACATTAAAAACATTTTTATTACTTTCATCGTTTAAAAATAAATAAATAAAAAAAAATATATAAAAAAAAAAGAGGCACTTTAATCAGTTTTCATACAAATGTTATGGACAGTGGCAGATTTTGCTCTCGTTAAGAAATAAACTTCATAATTTTGTTCATAGCAATTGCCACGTAGGCCTGCTTTCGCTAATAAAAGTTTTTCTAATGTGTCATCACTAATATTAGATCTAAATTTAGTTCTCGTTTTCGCAACAACACTGAAAATCCTCTCACACTCCGCATTACTATGGGGAACTGTCAAGATGGCCAACATAATTCTAGAGAGTTCACTATATTTTAAAATTCCATCAGCACCTTTCAATTTTCCAATTAACCTCCACTGGGTGTCAATCCTAGCTGATTTTATAACTTCACCCAAGTTTTCTAATTGTAAACTGCAAAATTGTGACTGAAGTATATCAGTAGCAACATCAATATCATCATCTTTCATGACTAAACGAAGTAACACAGGAAATCTGTTCAAAAAGTACCTTATATCAGAAAAAGATGCATTTGCTAGAGCAGAAATATCAGCAACTTTAGCATGCAAAATCACTTCATCGTTGATTGGAAATTTATGTAGTGTGTAATCACATACTCGACAGAAGTAACTTCTAACATGAAGTGTTTTCTTCTGAAAGTTCATCCACTACTTTTGTAGTTGCAGCTCCTATTACCAAATCCATCTTTCTTCCGATTTTCTGTTTCACCATAAATCACATCATATATAGAATTACAAGACAAAACACAGACTGGTTTTACAAACTTTGATAAAATGTCTTTAAACAGATCATAAATCATTGATTGCAAAACATGAATTAATGGAATTCTGCTTTGTAGAATTGTGTTCAGAACATCGAATGCTGGCAAAATGAATTGTAAAAAAAAGCAAAAAGCTTTGTTAAGGTCCGAAGAAAAAACATAAATATTCGTTCTTCACAAGATAAACTTACAGTAATCAGAAAATGTTTCGTGTGTTGTGCAATTTTTTATTTTTATTTTGAGAGAAATTTGTATCAGCTTTACGCTTATATTTTGCAGTATTATTTTGAGAACTGCCAGTTGAATTGCTGAATGATGCAGAAATTACTTTATTTTTCTCAAACCCATTTTTAACAATGGAAGTAGTAACTACATCTTCATTTACTTTAGGTATTTATAACTTTCAATAGAGCCTTTTATCTTAACTCTTGAAGCATTTACTTCTTCTTTAAAAAATGCAAAAAGTGGGTTCCCTTGATCGAGGATTCTAGATAAGCATTTCTTTAAAGACAACCAGCGTGTACACACATGTTTCAAAATTTTTCTCATTTCAGTATTATGCAGCTGTTGGAACTGTTTCAATTTTCCCTTTCTTTTAGAACTCCTTTCAAGATAATAATAAATATCAACAATGTGTTCATCCACATTTAATGGTAACGAAGCTGCCCCTTTTTCAGCTGCTAAATTTAAGAGGTGACAGGTGCACCTCATAATCTGCAAATCTGAATTTGCCTTTCTTAAGATGCCTGCAACACCAGTCTTCAAGCCTACCATTACTGGTGCATTATCGGCACCAAGCGCTAAGCAATTATCCAGAGGGACTGCATTTTATTTTAAAGTTTTAATAATTAGCTTTGCTATATTAAAGCCTGTCAAATGTCCTTCTAAAGTGGGGACAGAAAGTAAACTGCACTCAATTTCTGAAGACTCTGGATTAAAAAAAGAAACAACCATTGGATACAGTTTTGAATTGGTATTATTGCTTCCATCCGTAGAGAGGCAGAACGGAGCTGTTTTAATGCAATCAATAACTGAAGATTTATTTTTCAAACCCATTTCTTTAACAATTGCACCTGTTTTGGTCCTTGCACTTGAGTATTTCTTAGCGATTTCACTATCGGGAAACATTTTTCTAAATAAAGCTGCAGCGTGATCCGATGCATTCAGTGGTAGGTTGTGCTCCAGTAAAAAGGCAGAGAACAGACATTCTGCATTAATCACTTTTTGATCTTTTGTTTCCGAAGAAAAATTTAATTTTTCGTTTTTTCAAAACAACTCCTGTTGTCCTTGTGTTTACGTGTACGCACATGTTTGAGAACATCTGCCCTTCCACCTAGCGAAATCGAAAAATCGCAACAACAGATGGTACACATCACAAATTTATTACATTTCCTTGAAGAAATAATAGAAGGAAAGTCAACTGTGTACGATTTTTGAAACGTGCACGAGTATTTCACCTTTCTCGCAGACATATAAAAAGACGATAATTTCTAAAACTTTTTCCTAAAAGCACATGTACTCACACAACTCAGGACAAAATGAACGATATAGCGAAAGAACGGCCAACTGCCTTGAGCTTGCTTTATGCTCATTGGCTAATATATGCCAGATGACACACAGTGAAGCTCGATGCCCATTGGAGAACTGGAAAACGACGTTTCTGGATACGTATGCTGTCAATCACAAAGCAGAAATTCTCATCTGATTCGCAAGGTTTCATTTTAGATATAATCTAGAGAAAATTCATCTTTCAGACGTCCAAAATCACATTTTTTTTTTTTTTTTTTTTTTTTTTTTTTTTTTTTTTTTTTTTTGTTCATATAACAAAGTATTAAGCCAAGTTCCATAAAAATCGTGAGAAATATTAAGAATAAGAAAAAGTCGGGAGAAATATATTGTAAATCGGGTTGGCGGGAGAGCGGTCGAAAATCAGGAGTCTCCCGCCTAAATCGGGAGAGTTGGCAACTCTGCCACCACTTTAGAGAAACAGATTACTCACACCAGTCTCCGCTATAGACGCACCAACTACAGTCAAAGTCGTTGATTCGGACACCCATAATTCGGAATGATCCATAATCCGGACCTCAAAGCTGCAAACTTTCTGCGCAGGCGTAAGACCTTTACGGCTGCGCATATGCGTGTGTGCATGGGCGGTTAATGTATAACGAATGGTATAAGCTAAAATTATCTAATTATCTATTTCAGTTAATGTTGTAGATTGCGTTGTTACTTAATTTTCGAATTGGATCTGGCTTATTATTATTTGCAGACTGTTAGAGCAATTTTATAAAAGTAAGCTTGAACTTTCAATTATGTCAAATAGAATTTCCGATGCTGGAGCTCATAAAGGATCTACAAAGCGAAAGTATGTTTCGACGTCCATCAAACAAAAAGTGGAATTGCTGAAAAAGAAAAAAGAATAAAGGCATATCCTTTAATTCTCTAGCAATTCCGAAATTTGTTTATCAAATTCACACTGCTCTGCGGCCAGGGGGGGGGTGACACCGCGGCGCGCAATGCATTAGAAGTTGATCTGTCAGCACTATCCTTATCTTCAGGGCAGATGTTTTTATTTTATTTGGCTTATAATTCCTTACTAAATATAGTATTTCATCTCAATGTACTCCGTCTTTGATATGATTTAAATCAAATTCCTCGTCATTATAATTCGCTTTCGATAGTGAAGAAAGTGACACAGAGGTTATTGATAACGAAAAAATTTCGATTGACAAATTAGTTGGTATTCTCGACACATCAATTATAGGACCTGAACAGCGGAACTTTGTAACTGAACAAGAAATTATGTCTGTTTAAGAGAATTAAAGAGAGATAGAATTAAAGAGAAAGTATTATCACATAAAACGAAGCAACTTAAACAACTTACATTGAAAAAAATGTTTAATAAAGTAAACAAATAAATCAAAATCGTAAAAACAACCTTGTATTTAGTGTAGGTATAATGAAACACTCAATCGATTTCGAGGGCAGCTAAAGGTCCCTCCTCATCAGGAGAAAGAAATACCTAGAAAGAAGAAACTAAAGGAGTCACAGAAACATGTGGTCCTTATCAGCACTGCACGTGGTTATAACTAGATTTTTAATCAGATTTACACTGGCCGCCTAGTTTTATGAGCCAGGCTATCTGATCGAGCATGAAAAATTAGCGAAGTTAAAATAGGGAGAGAGGGGCAAATGCACCTTACGCTCAAAATCTGAACTTCAAATAATGGAAAGCAACCACTGAACGGATTTTTATACCCTCTGGTAGTACCGAACGCGAGGAGGTAACGCCATCTATCGGCAAAAATAACTGAATTAAGATAGTAGAATTTTAAAGGCATTAGGAAGGACTGGATTGGACTTCAAATCATTAACTAAACCTGCTAAATTTTTGTGAATGTGAAAAGCCTCAAGAAAATCCAATTCACCTATGGAAGAAGCCTTTTGGATAATTTTTGCAGATCCAAAATCAAAATTATGGTTAAAAGTCCAACTATGATACGCTATTGAAGACTCGTTAACTTCTCCTTTTCTGACATAAGATTCATGTTCCTTGATACGAAATTTCAACTCTCTTTTCGTTTGGCCGATATATCTAAAACCACACTGACATGATATACTATAAATTCCCCAAGAATTCAAGACAGAAACGCAATCTTTTAGAATCGAAGGGTGAATTTTATTAATAGGGGAGAAACCGACTTGAAAATTGAATTTCTGGAGAATCCGTGCAATTTTATAGCTAACAGAAGGATAAAGACAAGGTCATTAATATTAATTCTAACAGTGGAATGTCCTCTTTGATGGGAATCTGAAAATTTTTTAACGGCTTTATCAATAATCACGGGAGAAAATCCACGGTCAATCGCAACTTCTCTCAAATAATTAAGTTCATTGGTAAGCAAAGATTCAGAGGAACAAACTTTAAGCGTGCGGAATACATAATAGTACAAAGAAGCCATTTTTTGCTTAACAGAATGGCATGACTTGGCAAACAAACTGCAAAGGGTTTACGGTACACAGTGGTGCTAAAATCAGTTTCATTGCGGATTATAAGAATATCAAGGAAGGGGAGGGAATTGTTGGATTCAATTTCAAGAGTGAATTGGATGGCTGGATCAATTGAATTCATAATAGATAGAATCTCAGATAAATCCTCTTTATAACCATCAAAAAGTGCGAAAGTGTCGTCAACATACCGAATCCAAAGACGAAAAGATAGTTTATCAAATAATTTCATCTCAAAATAGTGTATATAAATGTCAGCAAGTACCGGACTGAGAGGATTACCCATAGCCAATCCTTCAACTTCACGAAAATATGCATTTTGGAAAACAAAGTGGGTTTGACTCAGAGAAACTTTAGTAAGCGATACCAACTCATTAATTTCAGTATGTGTGAAGTGAAATTCCCGCAGCCTAGTTTCAAGACAATTTAGTGCTCCTTCGACTGGAACATTAGTAAACAGTGATTTGACATCAAATGAAACCATAATGGAAGAAAGTGGAGAAATATTTTTAAGTTTATCAATGACTTCAACAGAATTTTTTACAGTGTGAACATTGTTAGCAAGTAGAGGAGAAAATCTGGAAACTAAATATTTGGCCAAAGGATATGAAGCAGTACCTATGTTGGAAACAATTGGTCGAAAAGGAATACCGGTTTTGTGGACTTTTGGAAGAGCATAAAGTCTCGCGCAATTAGTAATAGGTGGAATAAATGATTTTTTCAACTGAGTTGGCAGAATGTGGGAAGATTTAATGGCACTTTTTACTTTCATGAGGTCCGAAGTTGAAGGATCTTTAGGGATCGAGCAGTATGGGCCTTCATTTATCAGTTTAGAGACTCCAGTAATATATGTGTGTTTGTCCATAACAACGATCTGTCCGCCCTTATCAGCTTTAGAGATAATGATATTAGTATCAGAATGAATTTCACGTAAGATCTCATTTTCCTTTTTGCTAAGATTCGAACCCAAAGATTTGTTGTTAAATTTAACGTTATGAGTAATTAGGTGGCGGATTGTATCCTTCTGCGTTTTTGAAATTTTGGAGAATTTAAAGGCTTTCTCTATAGGGGCGATGATTTGAGGAATTGAAAGTTTAGATGTCTTTGAAAAGTTGAAATTATATTTTAATACTTTTAACTGATCCTCCGAAAGATTCCTATTGGAGATAATAACGATGGGGTTAATGTTTACAGTGGGAAGATCAGCTAGATAGTTGGGACTATCCGACTGGTGTGTGAGTTCAAGGAATTTAGAAATAAGCACATTTTTATGCCTTTGACAAACGGTATCGGTTCTAGACCAGGATGTATGTTCAAATGAGGAAATATTTTCAGTGGAATTAGCAATTTTTAAATGGAGGTAATATAATTCAAATTCAATTTTAGATAAACGTTTGCGTGTGTCCCTTATAATGTGACAAAGAAGTGCCAATTTAAATTTATGCAAAATTTTTGAAACGTGAACAGAAGCTTTAAGGCTACATTTCACATGTATAAATTTGGGAATGATATTTTGATGTTTGCATTTAATAAGCTTCCATTAAATGGATGTTCCTGGTCTAGAACCGATACCATTTGTCAAAGGCATAAAAATGTGCTTATTTCTAAATTCCTTAAACTCACACATCAGTCGGATAGTCCCAACTATCTAGCTGATCTTCCCACTGTAAACGTGTAACTGTAAAACCACTGTAAAACCCTATACAGAAAGCCTTTAAATTCTCCAAAATTTCAAAAACGCAGAAGGATACAATCCGCCACCTAATTACTCATAACGTTAAATTTAACAACAAATCTTTGGGTTCGAATCTTAGCAAAAAGGAAAATGAGATCTTACGTGAAATTCATTCTGATACTAATATCATTATCTCTAAAGCTGATAAGGGCGGACAGATCGTTGTTATGGACAAACACACATATATTACTGGAGTTTCTAAACTGATAAATGAAGGCCCATACTGCTCGATCCCTAAAGATCCTTCAACTTCGGACCTCACGAAAGTAAAAAGTGCCATTAAATCTTCCCACATTCTGCCAACTCAGTTGAAAAAATCACTTATTCCACATATTACTAATTGCGCGAGACTTTATGCTCTTCCAAAAGTCCACAAAACTGGTATTTCTTTTCGACCAATTGTTTCCAACATAGGTACCGCTTCATATCCTTTGGCCAAATATTTAGTTTCCAGATTTTCTCCTCTACTTGCTAACAATATTCACACTGTAAAAAATTCTGTTGAAGTCATTGATAAACTTAAAAATATTTCTCCACTTCGTTCCATTATGGTTTCATTTGATGTCAAATCACTGTTTACTAATGTTCCGGTCGAAGGAGCACTAAATTGTCTTGAAACTAGGCTGCGGGAATTTCACTTCACACATACTGAAATTAATGAGTTGGTATCGCTTACTAAAGTTTCTCTGAGTCAAACCCACTTTGTTTTCCAAAATGCATATTTTCGTCAAGTTGAAGGATTGGCTACGGGTAATCCTCTCAGTCCGGTACTTGCTGACATTTATATACACTATTTTGAGATGAAATTATTTGATAAACTATCTCTTCGTCTTTGGATTCGGCATGTTGACGACACTTTCACACTTTTTGCCGGTTATAAAGAGGATTTATCCGAGATTCTATCTATTATGAATTCAATTGATCCAGCCATCCAATTCACTCTTGAAATTGAATCCAACAATTCCCTCCCCTTCCTTGATATTCTTATAATCCGCAATGAAACTGATTTTAGCACCACTGTGTACCGTAAACCCTTTGCAGTTTGTTTACCACCCCATGCCAAATCAAGCCACCCTGTTAAGCAAAAAATGGCTTCTTTTTACTGTTATGTATTCCGCATGCTTAAAGTTTGTTCCTCTGAATTTTTGCTTACCAATGAACTTAATTATTTGAGAGCAGTTGCGATTGACCGTGGATTTTCTCCCGTGATTATTGATAAAGCCGTTAAAAAATTTTCAGATTCCCATCAAAGAAGACATTCCACTGTTAGAAATAATATTAATGACCTTGTCGTGCTTCCATTTTATCCTTCTGTTAGCTATAAAATTGCACGGATTCTCCAGAAATTCAATTTTCAAGTCGGTTTCTCCCCTATTAATAAAATTCACCCTTCGATTCTGAAAGATTGTTTCTGTCTTGAATTCTCGGGGAATTTATAGTATATCGTGTCAGTGTGGTTTAAGATATATCGGCCAAACGAAAAGAGCATTGAAGTTTCGTATCAAGGAACATGAATCTTATGTCAGAAAAGGCGAAATTAACAAGTCTTCAATAGCGTATCATAGTTGGACTTTTAACCATAATTTTGATTTTGGATCTGAAAAAATTATCCAAAAGGCTTCTTCCATAGGTAAATTGGATTTTCTTGAGGCTTTTCACATTCACAAAGATTTAGCAGGTTTAGTTAATGATTTGAAGTCCAATCCAGTCCTTCCTAATGCCTTTAAAATTCTACTATCTTAATTCAATTATTTTTGCCGATAGATGGCGTTACGTCCTTGCGTTTGGTACTACCAGAGGGTATAAAAATCTGTTCAGTGGTTGCTTTCCATTATTTGAAGTTCAGATTTTGAGCGTAAGGTGCATTTGCCCCTCGCTTCCTATTTTTCAAGCTCGATCAGATAGTCTGGCTCAGTAAAAGTAGGCGACCAATGTAACTCTGATTAAAAATCTAGTTATAACCACGTGCAGTGCTGATAAGGACCACGTGTTTCTGTGACTCCTTTATTTTCTTCTTTCTAGGTATTTCTTTCTCCTGATGAGGAGGGACCTTTAGCTGCCCTCGAAATCGATTGAGTGTTTCATTATACCTACGCTAAATACAAGGTTGTTTTTACGATTTTGATTGTCACATTAGCGTGTTTCTCTTCTAGTCTAAACAAACAAATATTAAGCCTTTTTTTTTTTTTTTTTTTTTTTTTTTTTTTTGTAAATTTTGATACCCTTTAGATCATAATTGTTCTTTATTTCATAAATTATGGTTTCATATTTTTAATTTTATAATTTCTGCATGCCATCTTACCAGATTTAAACTGATGATCTATAATCCAGAAAAAACGATAATCCGGAATCGCCGGAGTCCCGGCGAGTCCGGATTAACGACTTTTGACTGTATACGTTGTCTTGCTGTAGGTGCTAGTTTGAAAAATGAAATTACATTCCATGGAGATGAACTATTATCTTTTTACATCTCCTAGAATACTCCAGGTTCCACACAGTCTTTTCCTAAGCTTTACATTTCTTTTAACAGCTACTAACCTCTGTAAGATGTACAGTTCACTCCAACATTCCAAAATTGGTGTTATTCTTGGCAGCTTCTCACTCTCCTCCTTCACCACATTCCCAAGTAGCTGAGCAGTAAAGGTCACAGCTAGTTTTGTCTGGGTTTTGAATCCCAATGAATGGGCTCTCTGTAGGTGCATTTTCGTGGTTTTCCTAAAGTGCAACATGTATATATGCTAATTTCCCTCCGAAAGTCCTCTATGAAGGCATCCCTTCTCTTAGGCATATAGCACTTGAGCGCTTTGCCATAGTTAAATAAACCAAACTAAACCTCCTTCACTGCAAGCTCTGCTTTCCTTCCTCCTACAACTTCTTTGGAAAAATATATAATAGCAAATATAACAGCACTACGTGTGATGCACCACTCGTCATAAAGTTAATGCCTCTTGTAATATCAAGTGGAGGCATTACTGAACAAATTATTGCTCCCCAAATGTCAGAGTATACTGTATTGCACCTCATAACAGCTCAGAGACTATGACTTGTGAGGAACCGCACACATGAATTTCGTATCTTTTGTGTGGTCCACCAGTGTTCATACGGCGTGAAGGATTTTCGGATGCCTGCCTGGGAGGTTACCTGTGAAGATGTATTTAAATTTCCACTTTGCAATTATAGTTGGTTTGGATTGCTTTTAGAATCTGTTGCATTAAGTCAGGCTGTATAAAAAATGTTTCTAAATAGTGTTTTCATTGCATTGCCCATATGAAGAGTTTTAATATGCAGCTGCAAATGAAGATGAAGATGACTCAGCAATTATTTACAGATGCAGATTAGTTGGAAGTTCTTGAAGTTTTCTGGAATGAATTATCCTTTAGCTCTTGGAATAGCTGCTGTTTGCTAAGTTTGTTAATGCAGTTATCAGCTCTCAGTAATGACCAAGCTAACAACGATTTGCTGCACTGATGTGGTGAATCCATTTAAGGATTGGTAACTGACTGGTTAGGTTACATATTGCTGCATATAAAACTATGATATATTTTCAATAAATCTATGAGAAACTCTATTAACAGTACAATAACAACCACTAACAGTTAATACTGAGGGTATAGAAACTATTATTTCCATGTAAATATATTGTTCTTGTTGGCTTTAGTTTTCCACATGCAAATTTTGATCGGAGGTCAGTCGGCGGTAAGCTAACGTAGTTGCCGCTGATTGGCTGATGATGTCAAGATCGACGGGTTGGCCGAGTATTATATATATGTACGCGGTATCGGCGAATGTCTTGTTCTCTTGTGTTATTATGAGTTAGCATAATGGTAGTTTACTTTCAATCAAATGATTTTAAATGTAAAGGCTACAGTGTTAGCTCTTTTATTTTAATTTACGGAATAAAGCATGAATTTTATTTAGATTAGTCTTAGCTTTATTTAAGGAAAACAAAATATGCTTTGCCTTTATCACCACTGCCAACAGGGTTATGGGCCCAGCGCCAACAGCTAATCGGTCATACAGTTCAACTCAGCATTGAAGGAATGTATGCGAAGAGGGCCTTTATCCATGAAAAGAACCTGACCTGTTTTAGAAGTTTGTTCAAGTTGTTGTGCTCACACTTAATAGATGATGTCCTTACTACCTGAAGGTTTTGAGCTGTTAAACCATGACAACTGGAATCAATGGAAAGTCGATATGAAAATGCTGTTACTGGATAGAAATTGTTGGAGCTTTATAGAGGATACAGAAGAAGAATTAGATAAAAGTGCAACAAGGCATGAAAAGCAGGAATTCACACTGAGAGAGAACAGAGCCTTCACTACATTATATTATAGAATTAAAACGGAGTTCAGGCCACTGATACAAGAATGTTCAAGTGGTAAAGAAGCATGGGAAGTTCTACAGAAGCAATTCGAACTCAAAACAAGAGCAAGGATAATTCAGTTACTAGATGAATTTTTTAGTATTAGATATACGCCAAAAGATGAAATAGGATTATTCATCGCAAGGATAAAAATGACTGCGAAGAAGTTGGCTGAAGCTTGTCACAACTTGGCAGATCTTTTTCAAGGATTTCAGGCAATAAGGAGATTACACATGTAATACTTCGGCATTGTACATTTGATCTATAGGTGGAAGGACGAAGATTTTACGCTGGAAAGAATTGCTGAAGAACTGGTAAGGGAAGAAAGCCTACTTCACCAGGTAAATGCCAATTTAGAAGACAGCAAGGTAAGCGTGTGTAATATTATTGGTTCAGATACAGGAAAAGACAAAGTTGAAAATAAAACTAAATCTATGAAAAAAAAAGGGAATATGAGAATAGGACCTTGTTTCAGATGTCATAAATCTGGGCACTTAATCGCTCAATGCAAAGAAAATGTAAGTAAAAATCAGACGTTTAAAATAGACGATAAAAATGGACAGTTTAAAGATAAAGAATTAATGTTAGTAGAAAATTATGTAACAACTATAAGATAAAGGAGATAAATTTAATTGGGTTGTAGATACTGCAGCTACAACTCATTTCTGTAATAATAGAAATTAATGACAAATTTCGAAGAAATAAACGATATACGTATGTCTTTAGCTGTAGGAAATTGTGAAAGTAAAGTACTAGGAAAGTGTACCGTCAAATTTGCATTAAAAGTAGGCAATCGAATAAATTGGATTGAGTTAGATAACGTGTTATATAATCCAAATCTAAGAAGAAATTTATTATCGGGAGCAAGGTTAGAAAAGGCAGGTGCTCATTTTGTGATTTCAAAAGGGAACATGTGGATATACTTTAATAATTGGGATAGATTATGCTACGCTAAACGATATGACTGACATTATCCCGTAAAACCATTTAGATATGCAAGAGATAAAAAAAGAGGTTGGTTACGGTACAGAAATTGGAAGGTTAAATAAAGTAGACGATGCAATGCTATGGCATCGGAGATTTAGCCACGTAAATTTTGATTATATTAAGAAAACTAGTAAGAATCAAAGCGTGAAAGGGTTACCAGAAATTGGAAAACCAATGGAGAGGTGTGAACCGTGTATTATTGCTAAATCTAGTAGAATATCTTTTAAAACTGTTCCGAAGAGATCGGATAAACCATTGCAGTTGGTTTATTTAGACGTTTGTGGCCCACTACCAGTTCCATCTAAGGGTGGGAGTAAATATTTTCTTGCTATTGTGGATGCCTATAGTAGATTAGTAACAGTGTATTGTATGAAAAATAAAAATGAATCGTTCTACAACTTTAAGAATTATCATAGGCAAATGGAAAGACTGACGAATAGAAAATTAATAAGTATACGCACCGAAAACGGTGGGGAATTCTGTAACAGGCAATTTGAAGGGTACTTAGCCGAAAACGGAATTAGTGTTGAACGCACAAACGTGTACACCCCAGAAGAGAATGGTGTGTGTGAACGTTTTAACCGAACGGCATTAGACGCAGTTAAAGCTATGCTTAATGATGGTAAAATGGGAAAAGAATGGTGGGCAGAAGTTCTTGGCTGTTTCATACATACGTGGAACAGAGTATGTCATAAAAGCAACCGAACCCCTTATGAAATGTTCCTAAATAGAAAACCCAGTGTTGTTTATTTTAAAATATTTGGTTGTAAAGCCTATGTTGGAGTGCCAAAACAGATTAGAAATAAATTACCAATGAGGTGCAAAGAAGGAATCATGGTAGGATATGCGAAGGAAACTAGGGGTTGTAGGATATGGCTGCCAGAAGAACGCAGATTAATAGAAACCTGTAATGTGAAGTTCAATGAAAAACTGTATGCAGCAAATGGCATCCTAGAACAGAAATCAAAACCTAAATTTAAAAGACTAGAGGAATCTGAGCTGTTAGCAGAATCAGATGAAGAACAGGAAATTTCTAGAGAAGAAATAAAGTTGTCAGATGACAAATCTACTCCGAAAGAAGTATCAAACTTAAATTGGCAAAGAAAAGCAGTTAAAAGGCCCGATGGAACATGTACAGACATATATTATTATGTAGAGGGAACAGACACCCGTTTTAGATCCTATAATGATTGAAAAGTATTGTGAGGCAAGAAATATTAAATTTGAAAAAGATAAGTTCGATTTTAGTGGAAAAAACGAATACTCGGGGAAAGTTAATTTTGTAGAACAGGAGACTAGCTCTATGTGTGAAGAGGCAAATTCTGTAGAAATTGTTATCCCACAAAATTTTAAAGAAGCATGAAAATCAGTAAATGCCGAAGAATGGGTTAAGGCAATGAAAGAAGAAATTGACACAATGAGGAAAAGAAAGGTTTGGGAATTAGTCAAAAAGCCAGAAATTAAAACTATGATAGGAAACAAATGGGTCTATACGCTAAAAAGAAAACAAAAAGATGGTACAAAGCACGTTTAGTAGCACAGGGATTCAGGCAGAAAAGAGGTGAAGATTTTGATGACGTTTACAGTCCTGTAGTAAATTTTTCAATCATAAGAATATTTTTCACTATCCTGGTATGTTTATATGGATGGACTAATTGTCAGTTAGATGTAAAGAATGCATATTTATATGCAAACCTAAATGAGAAATATATATGACCCAAACTAGAGGGATTTATTTATCGAAGAGGAAAATAAAGTGTGTTTATTACACAAGGCCATTTACGGTCTACATCAAAGCGGCTGTGAATGGTTTTGTGAATTTGAAAGTACTTTAGAAAATCTACATTTTAAGAAAATACAATGGTGTAATTGTGTTTATAAGAGTTCAAATGTAATTCTCTTGTTATATGTAGATGATATTGTGATTTTTAGTAAAGATCAATATGGTATAGATAAAGTAACTTCACAGCTGAGTAAGTTTTTTTGATCTTAAAAGTATTAGGCAAAACTAAAACGTTACTTGGAATTGAATTCTTAGAGAATGTGAATGGGGTTTTTATACATCAGCAAAAATATATCGAAGAAATTTTTGAAAAATTTAAACATTTCCAGATACCAATAACTTCACTTCCCATAGCTAAAGGCACTATTCTTACAAAATTAGATTGTCCATCTACAAGTGCAGAAATTGCGGAAATGCATACATTACCCTTTAGAAATCTGTTAGGATGTTTAGTTTTTGTACCTAACAGGACAAGGCCTGATATTACATATGCAGTGAATATCTTATCACAATTTCAGGAGAATCCTGGAATTAGGCATTGTTGAAATTGCTTCGTTATCTCAATAGTACTAAATTATATAAGTTAAACTTATTGAAGATTAAACATCTAAATTTATATTGTTATTCAGATGCTGATTATGCAAGTAATAGAGATGACCACGTGTCCATGGGAGGATTTATATTATATTTAGATGAAGTACCAGTAATCTGGAAAACTGTTAAACAAAAATGTGTAAGTTTATCAACCATGGAAGCAGAGTATATCTCCTTATCTGAAGCAGCGAAGGAATTAATGTGGACGAAAAATGTCTTACAAGATGAAATTTTAAAGTTTAATTTAAGAGAGTGTAAACTATTTTGTGATAACAAGTCTGCCATTGATTTTTCTAGATCGTCAATAGAAAGTCGCTGAACTAAGCACATAGACGTAAAATATCACTTTGTTAGAAGACTAGTTAATGATGAAGTGTTTGACCTTGAATTTATCACCAGTAAATTAAATACTGCCGACTTATTTACAAAAGCAACGACTGCTGTTAATTTAAGAAAGTTTTGTTTAGATGCTTTCAGTGTTTAAAGACAATAAGTGTTTTCGTATAATAGAATTGAACTATAAACTTATGTAATTCTGTGCAAGTTTTGTTTTTTGTCTTTGCATGAGGAAAAGAGGGCCGTTTGTTGGCTTTAGTTTTCCACATGCAAATTTTGATCAGAGGTCAATCGGCAGTAAGCTAACGTGATTGCCGCTGATTGGCCGATGACGTCAAGATCGACGGGTTGGCCGAGTATTATATATATATATATATGTACGCCGGTATTGGTGAATGTCTTGTTCTCTTGTGTTATTATGAGTTAGCATAATGCCAGTTTGCTTTCAATCAAATGATTTTAAATGTAAAGGCTACAGTGTTAGCTCTTTTATTTTAATTTACGGAATAAAGCATGAATTTTATTTAGATTAGTCTTAGCTTTATTTAAGGGAAGCAAAATATGCTTTGCCTTTATCACCACTGCCAACAGTTCTCATTATGCAAGGATCTTGCTAGCGCCAAGAGTCGGGTTTAAGCACATTTCATGTTCTTTTTTGTTCATTCATGTTCAATTTGCAGACTAAATTATAGTAACATCCTTTTAATTTTCTGGTTGCATTTTAAATACTCCATTTCACTATAATTGAAATAAAACTATTCTCCTCATTATGTTAAGACCTTGCTAGGGGCAAGAGTCTCTTTAGTTGAGAGACTAGGAGCATTCTGAGTTCTTGCCTTGCCTAAAACAATTTTCAGACAAAATTAGTCAAAGCTTCTTAATTTTTCAGTTGTATTTAACACCCTCTGATTCATTACAGTTGAAACAAATATCATAGAAACAACAGAATCATTGCCTTATCAGCCTCAATAAAATCAAGATTCTTTGATGACAGACACAGTGCAGATTATTAAAATCTTTTCACATTGGTCATGAAGTTATGATTCATGTAATGTCAAGTGGAGGTGTTATTGAACAAGTTCATTCCTTCTACCATATTCTACATGTTGTCTCACACCTCATAACAACTTGGAGATTGTGAGTTGTAGGGGACCGCAGATGTGAATTTTTTCTTTGTGTGGCATGACAAAAATTTAACCGAAATATGCAGCATAGAAAATGTCGCTTATACACAGGTGCAAAAAAAATCATGTTTCATAACAGAGATTACTAGAATGGAACTTCAAATTGCATACATTATTCCTAAAACAAATACACTCTTTTGCAAAAAAAATTGAAGCCCCATGAAGGAAATGGTTGTTTCAAATGAAATTGAATATGTGTATAGCTCATACACAGATAATAAAACTATTAAAAATTCAAGGTCATAGTACCTGTTCATGGCTCACAATCACTCACTAAGTATTAAAATTAGTAAATGGTCAACCCGCCCCTGGCGGCAATGCATGCTTGAATTCATCAAGGCAAGGAGTTACACAGGTTTCTAATGTCATCATGCAACACATTTGCCAGGCATTCATGAGTTGTCGCTCCAGATCTGTGATATTTTGTGGTGCCCGGATCTGGCAGTCTACTATATCCCAGACATGCTCGATTGGCGAAAGGTCAGGTGACTTTGCTGGCCAAGGAAGAGTATCAACTGCATGGAGACAGTCCAAAGATATGCGAGCGGTATGTGGCCTGGCATTATCTTGCTGGAAAATTGCCCCAGGATGACGTGTCATGAAAGGTTATGCAACTGGCCGCAGGATGGTATCAACATGTTGTTGAGCCATTAAAGATGTACGGAGGATGACTAAAGATGACCTGCTGTCATAAAAAATAAGGCACCACACCATCAGACCAGGGGTTAAGGCTGTATGCCTTTGTAAAACAAAGGCTGATTGGGACCATTGGCCATGTCCTCTCCAGACATGAACATGGTGGTTATCTGCTTCAAGAGTGAAGTGGGATTCATCACTGAACACTATACAATGCCAGTCTGATGGCACCCATCATGATAGGCTGCAACACCACTCCAGACGACCCCGCCGATGTTGTGGGGGTCAAAGGCAAATGTTTTAAAGGCCTCTGTGAGCGTAAAAGCGCTGTGAGATGGTGTGTGGTACCACGGGAGGTATAGACGTAGCTGTAGTGCGTTGAATAGTTGACAATGATACCGTTGGGGTGGTTTGGGCATGGTGAACAATCATCCTATCTTGCCTTGCATTTGTGACCCTTGGCCTTTCAGAGCCTTCATTTCATTGGCAATTTCCTTGTAGCAACCATTGCTGCTAACATCTTTGCACAACAGTGGCTGTACGCTGCAGGTGGTGGGCTGTTGCTCGGTACGAACACGCAGCTTCACGCAACACTGCAATACAACCATGTCCGAAGTCGTTTAGTTGTCTGTAAGGTCTTTGATATTGTTGTAATGGCATCTTTGTTTGCTTCTTTACGGAATTACATTGGCAGTAACAGAAAAGATACATTTTATGCCTCTATTATTGGTTTCATACTTTGCTAATTGTGCACTAGGAATGTGTGCTACGATCACAATTTCTGTTCATTTGCCTTGAAACTTTGATCATTTGCATGTTCGATCAAGATGTTTTGCATACCAAATTTCGTCATGATCCCAAAAGTCCTTCTTGGTGCTTCGATTTGTTTGCAAAAGAGTGTATATTTTTCACTGACACTGTATTTTTAAAAAATTCTTGACTGGTGCCTAAATTCTGAGCTGTAGTGACTGACCACAGCAATTTCTCATCATCTGGCACTTCTTTCATCTTAATTGGTTTTTGTCACTGATGATGAACTGGAATGAGGAATATAGCTCTTTTATCTGACTAACAGAGAAAAATTCTTCGATTATTTTCATTATAACAGTTAAAATAAATCTGGTCTGTCAGTTCCAGTTACTAAGATATGGACCATATGCCCCATACAGGCTTCAAGTTGAAATTTATCTACCATTAATTTGATTTTCTTAGCTTGCATTTCAAAACACTTTTCAGAGTTTTCTTTCTTTACAAACATTCAGTTCAGTATATAGTATGTAAATGAAAGTAATACTTTCCATATTTTTAAATAAAACACAAAAGTTCATATCATATTTATTAAGTAACACTTCGTAATGGGCTGAAAAAGGAGTGTTATTTCTGAACAATATTTCTCACTTTACAACCATTTGAATTTGGAATTTCAATTAAAATCACTTCGTATATCACAATATAATAGCTATCACCAACACGTGGAATGAGTCATTATTTTACATTTTAATGAGATGCAAATCATTATTACATGAAATAACTAGCTAAAGTGGGGTATTAATTTTTAATGCACTTTGACTCACTTGATCAGTTATTTCATAAAATAACTAAACTATAAAATAATGGATTTCCTACTTTAATAGTAACACATATATATAAATATATATGCACGAATATAAATTTCATGATGTTTAAAGGCCCAGCCTTTACACTGCTTAAGACCGTATACTTACTTTACAACCAGACAGTTAAAACAACAAAGCAATTACTGTAAAAAGTGTATATGTTTCACTAGAAAACTAACATAATTCTAACAAATTGTCTATGAAATCAGTTTCATTACAGTTTATTTGAATACAAATCTTTATAGAACAGCAAACATCTAAAAATAAAAAGCCTTGAAACAATTAAGAAATTATTCCACTTACACGGAGAAATTTCCATTTCAAAAGTGTCACCCAGTTCTTTGAAAGAGGAAGCAAGCTTGTGAAATTCCCTTTTATAAGCTAAAATTATAATAAAAAAGTAATAAACTATTATGTGTACACTTGTTTTACAATTCTATATAATGTTGATATAAATGATATCTTCAGAAGTTTAAATGAGTACTCAAGCACATGAAATATTTTCACCTGTCTTTTAGACAAGTCCCTTTTTCATACATAAGAGAAAGGAGCAATATTTTTCAAACAGTAGATAATATGCACACAGGAACTTCTTACATACAGCCAGCAAGACAAATAGTATGCTTAAACAGTATATTCTCAAAAGTGTTGCAACACCTTAGTTTGGGGTGTACTAATTTTTAAGTCAGAATAGTCTTACACTATACTTTATTATATTTTTAGCAAAGTACACATAACTTTCATCAATAAACAATTTAAAAAAAAAGTAATAAGAAAGCTTCCTAAAAAATTTGAGTGGTACAGCAATATTCGATCTGTTGTTTTTAAAAACCATTTTCTGGTTAAAATGGATTTGTAAAATTATCTACTGTATTCTTTCTTCAACAAGACAGCTTAGGCCAGGAGCCGTCTCGTCGAGTAGAGCTGTATTTTTTTTTTTTTTTAATAATTTTAAACTCATAAGGGTGATATTTAGATCATTGAAGAATGCAAGGAAACAAAATATTTTAAATGTAATGTCATATACAAGAAGTGGCGATGAATTTCATGACCAGATAAAAAAAGCAATCACCCACTCAGAGGGTTAATCAAACATTTCACCAGATTAACTTCAGCAAAAATTAAATACTAACAGTACACTTTACATGACATATTCTATTAACTTTACATGACATATATTACTCACAGCCAGAGTACTTTTTGCATAATTCTTGAGCTGTTCCATGAAGCTGTTTCACTGTATTATCCATTTTTGCTGAAAACTTTGAAAAACTTTCTACTTGTGCTTCACTAAAAAGTTAAATTAACATAGTTACTCATAGAATCTGATGTTTATTATAATTAAGATTTACAGTATAATGACTTTCTGCAAGAAAACAAATACTTACATTTGAAAAGGATCTAATGGTGCATCTGGAGCTTTAATAGCATGAAAAAACGAAGCGCCAACAAGTTCATCTCTTTCAGCTCTCCTTTTACCAGTTTTCCACATCTTATGAAAAAATTTAAATTAGTTATATTATCCTTTTTTTAGTTCATACTCTAAAATATTCCATGTCAAACATTTTTTTAGGACTGCATTTGAAAAAGATGTCAACAGGTATTGTCTGCTAAATATTATTAATAAATACTTATATTAATAAATACTTATATTAATAAATACTTATATTATTATTAACAAATACTTATATTAAATTATATAATACTGAATATTAAACCTAGACATAGATCTCCAGTTTGTTCTCAAAATATGGTAAAGAATTCTAGAAAAACAATTTCATGCTACAAATGGCAGGATTTTGTAAATTTCAGATTTTTAAATGGTCTTCATTGAGCAAAAGTCATATTTGGCAACATTTACTTACATATTTACAAATGCCTCACTTTAGCACTTGAAACAGCCATCTTCCCTCCTAACACTTTTGGTTACAGAATTAAAACCACTAACCATTAAGCAGATTTTAAATTTTCTTTGTCTGAGTTATCCAAAATTACAAACATACTGGAGAATACATGAGGCTATTATAAAATAGAGTTGTTAAAAGACATTAAATAGTAACATATTCACTATGCTTTAATGAGCAAAATTATATTAAAAAAATTTCATGCATGGAAAATTAGCATAGATATTCAAGAATGAACTTAATAACTTGCAACACTTTTTAATGTATATTTTTAACTAAAATTAGATAATTTTGACCAAAGTTAGGAAGCAGTTACAATTTTTCATTTCAGTAATTTATGATTCCATACTTGTTAAACAAAGGCATTCTCTAAAAAATTTTTAACTGCTCTCCATGAAAATATTAATCATCCAGGGCATGGAAACTTTTATATTTAATTTTAAAAACATAATGAGTGTTTTGTTAACAGGAGTTTTAGCTCTGTAGAGGAACACATAAACAACAGATATTTATAAAAAGCATTCCTTTTAGTTTTTAAACCATTTCGCCTTTTCTTGTTTTGAGATATATGGTGTATTTTAATTTCCTACAAAGCACATCTTTTTTTTAAGTGACATTTCTCAAGTTCCATTCTTTTGGCACAGTAATTCTACTGTATTTACCTTTCGATAAAGGACACAATAAAATAAAGATTTTGAGACATTTACAGATATTACAAATTTCTTTAAAATGACAATGTTAAATAAAAAATTCAGAAACTGATCAGATAACTAACTTCAGAGGACACAAAGCCCTTTTTATATTTGATTCATTTGAATAGTTGTGCTCCATAAAATCAAAGAAAAATCTTGGCAAGTAGAACACTTCTCCATAAGAAAGTAACAGAAGTTTCTGAAAGCTCAGATGTTGAAATATTTAAAGCATCAAATGGCTGGCTGAAGAGATCAAAACATTGTGAATAGAAACTCCAAGATTATTTGTGGTTAATCTAAATCCTCCAGAAGTTACAGATTGGTTTGCCATTGTGAACCTACTAAAACAGAGACCAGTTATCTTGAGATTGAACTGCTTTTTACAAAGGTCCAACCAGGTCTTCTTTTTCTCTGCTAAAGGCTTGGAAAGATGTAAACTTGATCCTTCGTTCAAACATAGCTGATATAGCATTAACACTTATTGGGACAAAACAAAACATGAAATAAAAGTGATATAGAATACAAATCTGATTACACAATGCTAGCAAGAGTACTGGAAGGAGCTTATATACATGTGTTAGTGGTCTTGCGCATTGCTATTGGGCATACATAAGCATAGCTGATGAATTCTCCAGTACCGGGCATTTACACTGATTTGAGAAACTTCATGAATGGTGAGTTCAGGCTATAAAAACATCGAAAAGCACATAAGAACTATTTGCCTAATGAATGACATGCCTTCATGGAGCGTTTTGTCAGGGAAACACTGAAAAAAATTCATTGACATTACACGAGAAAAAATTATGAAACACAATGCCTTCTTCTCTGGGATTGAATCCAGGTCAAACTAGCAGTATTCAGCAATCAACATTAGTTTCTTTTTGTCTTTCTTGTTTTAGTGCTTTGCTTATTTCATTTTTAGACTATTCCCTTTCCGTTTTATTATTTTTTTTTTCAATTTTTTATTGCTCCCAATATTTTATTTTACTCATTTTTAGTCTAAAATTGTTTTAATTTCTTAGGCTTTACTGTTTAGTTAAATCTGATTGTAATTCTTCATTTTTTTACTATGCCTTCAACCATTAATCATTTCACAAAATTATGTATCAGACAACAGAAATTTCTATATCACATTCACTTTTTACATAGCTGTAAACATAGAAAGTTTATCCCCAATTTCAAATGTCATCTAAATTAAATGTTACCAAAGACCTTGCAGTTGCATTTCAAAATTCTCCTAAACTGGTTTAATTTACATTGGTCAAACTACGATAGCCATCAAATTTTGTTTTAAGGAAAATTTTCTAGAAGTGTTACGAATTCATAAAAATCTTTCCATTCTTGTTCATGACCACAATTCCAATTCATCTTTACTCTCAGTTGTTAAGGAAATTACTTCAAAATTGTTTTCATTTTTTATGAATAGTGTCTGGCAGTAGCTTCACTGATGCAATCTATAGATAACAAGCATCAGTATTTCTCTCTCTATTATCACCTGAGCACAAGCTTCTCTTTCATCATTTGCAATTCCGCAGCTGAAGAAGGTAGATCTATATTTAAAACTTCAAAAATTGTCCTGAAAATCTGTGAGTATTATGCCGATTTTTGCTGTCTTAGCACTTCCTAATGCACTTTTTTTTATATTTACTGTATTTGCATTTTAAAAGATAATCAATAAATATTCATTATTAAATTATTTTTTATTATGTCAATACATGAATAAAATCTACTACTTCATTAATATACATCATAAACACATACATAGTTTTATTTCATAGTCATTTGACCATCTCTAGGAGGAAAAAAAAGTTCTGAAGAAAGCACAACCCTTTAAGGGATAAACCATCTGGTTAAAGATATACTTTGCCGGGAGGCAAAAGTGTAACTAGAGAATACGTCTAGAATCAGTATTTATGGAAATAATGCTAACAGCCACATTTTTTTAACATCCTGTAATTAAAGATCAAAATTTCAGAATAAAAAATTTTACAGCACTTCACATTTTAAAAAAGCTATATAGAAATAATTTAGACCATAACGTGTCATTTGCTGCTATGCACAAAACCCTATTAATACAGTAAAAATATATATATGTAATAACTATTTATAAGTTACAAAGTAACAACAAGAAAAATTCAGAGACCTTTTCATCAGTACAGGTAATAAAATGCTTCCATACATCACTCTGACCAAGAACTGGATGACGACAGATTCGGTTTACCCACATCTGAAGTTGAATCATTCTGTGCTCAATAAACATATCTTCATATCTTCCTATAAATTAAAATACAGATTTTCATTTAGAAATAAAACATCAAATCTATGTAAATATTATTATTACTAAACATTTGCTGAAAGTATTTTAATAAACATTGGCAGTCTTACTACCATTATGAATTTTGAATATATGCAACTAATTTTAGTGAAATTGTATCTTTTGTATAATGTAACATGAAAAGTATAAACATGAAGCAGAGAGCTATTTCACTAAATTGGCGAGAAATCGCCAAACTTTAGTGACATTTTGGTCAGTCACTGTGTAACTGTAATTTATACTGCAAATGAATCCGTTTATTGTTGCATATAAGGATACTGCAATTTATCCCTATATGCAACAATAAAGATATCCAGCCCTTATATTAACTTATATGTAACTATACATGCCTTCCAGTAATTTTGAGAAATGAGATCTACTAGAGATATCTCGGCAGTCGTGTTAAATTTGTATAAGCTTGGAGAGAACTGAGTTCTCAGTTTTTCAGTTCAGAGTACTGAGATAACTCTAGGCAAGCTTCACTCTTTAGATGCACTTTGTACTGATAGCGTTTAACATCCTCAGTAGTTCTTAGTATCAACTACTGATTGTGCTGTCATATTAAGAAGAGCTGTAGGAGTACTTTAGTAGAAAGTCCCAGGGAAAATAAATTCTATCAAGCTATCATTGGTCCTGCATGCATTCAATCCATTATGAATCCATATGCACACAACACTATGTTAAACATAAAGCATTCAAAAAGGTGCTGTCAAGTCAGAAAGTCACTATAAAATTAATTCTGCTTCTACATATGACATTTACTTTGATATTAAGTAAATTCAGACAGAAGGCTTGAGAAGCTTTCATACGAAATTAGGCAGGTGATGAACTTTTAGCACTTATGCCTCAAACCCAACTTGACATATGTACATGAGATATTAATGGGAGAAAAGATAGCACAATCCTAATTACTGCATTTCCATGAACAGACTGAAAACGGTATGTATTTCTAAATAAGGCAAAAAATAAGAATCACTTTGTAATCTAAAACTATTTAACCTGAAAAAATTACAAAATACTTATTCCTCCAAAAATTCTTTCAAGATCAGAAAAATATATACATCATAAGAAAATGTGTATTTCAGACACTAGTTCAGAAATTTAGTTGAAAATAAAGAAAAAGTGAAAACCTGATTATCCTCAAAAGCATTCATATTTTGGGAAAGAAAAGCAGAAAGCATAAATTCTGACAAAATTCAAAGCTATTAAGTGTGAAGGGCATAAAAAAATTCTAAAATTAGTCACAACCAGAACAAAAATATTTAATTACATTCAGTTCAGTATCGAAAGAGCACACATTTTATAATGAACAACACAGATTTTATAAACAAAGTACAAAGGCCGACTATACCAGCTGCTTAAAAATAACTGCATATATTGGACAGTAGATCATAAAAACATGGTTCCAGTTTAAGAAATGAATCAAATAAGGTAAACGTTCAGACTACTAATATTCAGACTACTAATACAATTTTTTGTTCATGTAGATAACTTTTTAGAAAAATATAGTAAACCCAGAAAAATCGCCAATGAGAAAATGTTTGCCATAACAAAACTGGTTCATATATAAAAATAAATACATTCATGGCACTACATCCATAGACATACCTACATAAGATTGCCATGAATATATGAAATCATAGTTAGCACCATGTAAAAGAGGATACCTACATAAGATACATAATTATGATTAAGTCTAATTAATAAGTTAAATATGGCATGATAACAAAATATTCCACACATAAACTACATTATATACTGTTTTACTAAAGCATTGCAAAATACTATGCCCACAAAAGTTGTTACATAGCCTTTATTCTTTCACAGGCTGTAGACATACACATAATTCTCCATTTAAGGAAAAAAAAAAAAAAAAAAAAAACTTTAAATAGGGAAAATATCCATGTTAAGACATTTTAAGAGTAAATTTATTAATTTTAGTAAAAAATTAAAGCATGTAACTTTTTACAAGTGCCCCCAATCCTGTAGTTAATACCGTCAAAAGTCTTTAATCCAGACTTGTCGGGACTTCGGCGATTCCGGATTATCAGTTTTTCCGGATTATAGATCATCAATTTAAATCTGGTAAGATGGCATGAAGAAATTATAAAATTTAAAATATGAAACCATAATTTATGAAATAAAGAGCAATTATGATATAAAGGGTATCAAAATATACAAAAAAGCTTAATATTTGTTTACTTTATTAAACACTTCTTTCAACGCGCACATGCATAAGGCATACATTACAGATAGTCGAAATTAGAAAATTGCAACCAGAAAACTATTTGATGTGTTAAGACACAATAACACGCCGAATAAATACTAATTCAGAAGTCAAACAACAAAAATCAGCGTTATACCTACAAAATTTTCACAGGACTAGTTTCGATGGTTTTACCGAACCATCATCTTCAGCTGCAAAACCGCAAATGAACAAGATAGGAAATAATGATTAGATAAGATAAGAAAGCCTGGACAAGAATAAGCAAGTGGCGCCATCTGTTGGCGAAACCAGAACTAAAACACAACCTCTCTAAAAGCCGAAGGCAAATTTGGATTGGAATTAGGATCGTTAACTAGAACAGAAAGATTTTTATGAATGTGAAATGCCTCTAGAAAATCCAGTTCTCCAATGGAAGATGTTTTTTGAATAATTTTGGCAGCAGAAAAATTGAAAGTGTGATTTTCGGACCAACAATGTTGAGCAACAGAAGACTTCTGTGTTTCCTTTTTTCTAACATATGCCTCATGTTCTTTGACGCGAAATTTTAAGGCTCTCTTAGTTTGGCCAATGTAAATTAAACCACACTGGCAAGGAATCCTATAAATACCCCAGGAATTCATATCCGGAATGGGGTCCTTGAGTATAGAAGTTGGAATTTTATTGATGGGAGAATAAACAACCCGAAAGTTAAATTTCTGCAAAATATGTGCAACTTTATAGCTAATTGATGGAAAGAAGGGAATGACAACAGAATTTTTATAATCTCCTAAAATAAGAGTGTGGCTTTTAGTGTGTTGAGATGAGAATTTTTTAACTGCTTGATTAATAATGTTGGGTGAAAAGCCCCTGTCAATAGCTATTGCTTTTAAATAATTTAGTTCTTCATCAAGGGCGAATTTGGAGGAGCAAACTTGAAGAGCACGGAAAACATAGGAATAAAATGAAGCTAACTTTTGTTTAGTCGGATGACATGATTTAAAGTGTGGTGGAAGGCAAACCGATGAAGGTTTACGGTAAACTGTAGTACTGAAGTTGGATGTGTTACGTGTGACCAGAATGTCGAGAAACGGAAGAGAATTGCAAGTCTCAAGTTCAAAAGTGAACTGAATAGCAGGATCAATAGAATTCATTGTTGAAAGAACTTTATTTAAATCATCTTTATTACCTTCAAACAGGGTAAAAGTATCGTCTACGTAGCGGAACCATGCCGGAAAGTTTAAAGTTTCAAACAATTTTGATTCATAATAATGCATGTAGATATCAGCCAGGATGGGACTGAGGGGGCTTCCCATGGCTAATCCCTCAGTTTGTTTGTAATATTTATTTTGGAAAACAAAATGTGTTTGTTTCAAACAGAGTTGAGTGAGAGAAATTAGCTCCTCAATTTCGATGCAAGAGAAATGAAATTCGCGAAGTCTGGTTTCTAGACATCTTAATGCACCCTCCACTGGGACATTGGTGAATAATGATTTTACATCAAAAGAAACCATGAGTAAATTACTAGGAGAAATGTTTTTAACCTTTTTTACAAACTCTATTGAATTTTTTATGGTGTAAATATTATTGTCTAATAGAGTGGAAAATCTAGAAACTAAATATTTAGCTAAAGGATACGAGGCAGTACCTAAATTTGATACAATAGGGCGGAAAGGAATACCACTTTTATGAATTTTGGGAAGAGCATATAATCTGGCACAATTCGCAACAGATGGGATAAGCGAATGTTTTAAGTTGCTTGAAATGATTTGCGAAGATTTGATCGCAGTTTTTATTTTGGATAAGTCCGAAGGTGAAGGATCTTTAGGGATCGGATTATATGGTCCTTCGTTTAAGAGTTTAGTGACACCATCGATGTAAGTGTTCTTATCCATGACGACTATCTGGCCACCTTTGTCGGCCTTTGAAATGATAATATCCGGGTTAGAATGAATTTCGCGCATTGTAGCTCTTTCTCTCGCAGTTAGATTTGGTTTTAAAGGTTTATTATTGAATTTCACATTATGAGCGATAAGATGCCTAATCATTTCTTTCTGTGAATCTGAAACTTTACTGAACTTGAAAGCTTTTTCGATAGGAGCCAAAATCTTTGGAATCGAGGGTTTACAGGTTTGTGAGAAGTTAAAATTATATTTTAGAATTCTCTCTTGTTCTTCTGAAAGACTAACATTAGAAATATTAACTATTGGCTTGATGTTTACAATGGGAAGATTTTTTGAACTACTTGAACTGGAAGACTGTAAAAGAAGTTTTTCGAATTTAACTGCAAGGGTGTTTTTATGACGGTTAACTGCATTCTCCGTTCTAGACCAAGACTTTTGTTCAAGGGCAGTGAATTTTGGATATGATTTGGCGAGTTCCAGATGAAGCTTATAGAGTTCATGTTCAATTTTGGACAATTGTTGACGTGTATCCCTTATCACGGACCGAAGTAAGGCAAGCTTGCAATTTAACAGAATTCTTGAAACGCGACTCGAAGGTTTTTGATTAGATTTGATTTGAATAAAATTGGGGATCAATTTTTTACATTTACATTTAAGTAAAAAATCAAGATGATTCAGGAATTTTTGCCGTTTCAGGCGTAATTTAGTGAAACGATTAACGGATGAAGGCATGATAAACAATGCAAAAATCAAACTAATTAACTGAGCAATAAAATACACACAAAACACAGAAAAATCCCTCGCTGAAATGAATAGAAAACAAAACGTTTCTAAGCAAAATACATGAAATCAGACAAGCAAAGCACAATATCCAAATGTACAAAACATAAACATAACTTGAAAATTGCAAAAATGTACTCACCGAAACTCCTACAATCACAAAATGGCGGCCACACCACGTGCAAAAAAGAAAGCAAAATATAAGCCTGTTTGGGGCTTCTATAATTAAGACACAATAACACGCCGAATAAATACTAATTCAGAAGTCAAACAACAAAAATCAGCGTTATACCTACAAAATTTTCACAGGACTAGTTTCGATGGTTTTACCGAACCATCATCTTCAGCTGCAAAACCGCAAATGAACAAGATAGGAAATAATGATTAGATAAGATAAGAAAGCCTGGACAAGAATAAGCAAGTGGCGCCATCTGTTGGCGAAACCAGAACTAAAACACAACCTCTCTAAAAGCCGAAGGCAAATTTGGATTGGAATTAGGATCGTTAACTAGAACAGAAAGATTTTTATGAATGTGAAATGCCTCTAGAAAATCCAGTTCTCCAATGGAAGATGTTTTTTGAATAATTTTGGCAGCAGAAAAATTGAAAGTGTGATTTTCGGACCAACAATGTTGAGCAACAGAAGACTTCTGTGTTTCCTTTTTTCTAACATATGCCTCATGTTCTTTGACGCGAAATTTTAAGGCTCTCTTAGTTTGGCCAATGTAAATTAAACCACACTGGCAAGGAATCCTATAAATACCCCAGGAATTCATATCCGGAATGGGGTCCTTGAGTATAGAAGTTGGAATTTTATTGATGGGAGAATAAACAACCCGAAAGTTAAATTTCTGCAAAATATGTGCAACTTTATAGCTAATTGATGGAAAGAAGGGAATGACAACAGAATTTTTATAATCTCCTAAAATAAGAGTGTGGCTTTTAGTGTGTTGAGATGAGAATTTTTTAACTGCTTGATTAATAATGTTGGGTGAAAAGCCCCTGTCAATAGCTATTGCTTTTAAATAATTTAGTTCTTCATCAAGGGCGAATTTGGAGGAGCAAACTTGAAGAGCACGGAAAACATAGGAATAAAATGAAGCTAACTTTTGTTTAGTCGGATGACATGATTTAAAGTGTGGTGGAAGGCAAACCGATGAAGGTTTACGGTAAACTGTAGTACTGAAGTTGGATGTGTTACGTGTGACCAGAATGTCGAGAAACGGAAGAGAATTGCAAGTCTCAAGTTCAAAAGTGAACTGAATAGCAGGATCAATAGAATTCATTGTTGAAAGAACTTTATTTAAATCATCTTTATTACCTTCAAACAGGGTAAAAGTATCGTCTACGTAGCGGAACCATGCCGGAAAGTTTAAAGTTTCAAACAATTTTGATTCATAATAATGCATGTAGATATCAGCCAGGATGGGACTGAGGGGGCTTCCCATGGCTAATCCCTCAGTTTGTTTGTAATATTTATTTTGGAAAACAAAATGTGTTTGTTTCAAACAGAGTTGAGTGAGAGAAATTAGCTCCTCAATTTCGATGCAAGAGAAATGAAATTCGCGAAGTCTGGTTTCTAGACATCTTAATGCACCCTCCACTGGGACATTGGTGAATAATGATTTTACATCAAAAGAAACCATGAGTAAATTACTAGGAGAAATGTTTTTAACCTTTTTTACAAACTCTATTGAATTTTTTATGGTGTAAATATTATTGTCTAATAGAGTGGAAAATCTAGAAACTAAATATTTAGCTAAAGGATACGAGGCAGTACCTAAATTTGATACAATAGGGCGGAAAGGAATACCACTTTTATGAATTTTGGGAAGAGCATATAATCTGGCACAATTCGCAACAGATGGGATAAGCGAATGTTTTAAGTTGCTTGAAATGATTTGCGAAGATTTGATCGCAGTTTTTATTTTGGATAAGTCCGAAGGTGAAGGATCTTTAGGGATCGGATTATATGGTCCTTCGTTTAAGAGTTTAGTGACACCATCGATGTAAGTGTTCTTATCCATGACGACTATCTGGCCACCTTTGTCGGCCTTTGAAATGATAATATCCGGGTTAGAATGAATTTCGCGCATTGTAGCTCTTTCTCTCGCAGTTAGATTTGGTTTTAAAGGTTTATTATTGAATTTCACATTATGAGCGATAAGATGCCTAATCATTTCTTTCTGTGAATCTGAAACTTTACTGAACTTGAAAGCTTTTTCGATAGGAGCCAAAATCTTTGGAATCGAGGGTTTACAGGTTTGTGAGAAGTTAAAATTATATTTTAGAATTCTCTCTTGTTCTTCTGAAAGACTAACATTAGAAATATTAACTATTGGCTTGATGTTTACAATGGGAAGATTTTTTGAACTACTTGAACTGGAAGACTGTAAAAGAAGTTTTTCGAATTTAACTGCAAGGGTGTTTTTATGACGGTTAACTGCATTCTCCGTTCTAGACCAAGACTTTTGTTCAAGGGCAGTGAATTTTGGATATGATTTAGCGAGTTCCAGATGAAGCTTATAGAGTTCATGTTCAATTTTGGACAATTGTTGACGTGTATCCCTTATCACGGACCGAAGTAAGGCAAGCTTGCAATTTAACAGAATTCTTGAAACGCGACTCGAAGGTTTTTGATTAGATTTGATTTGAATAAAATTGGGGATCAATTTTTTACATTTACATTTAAGTAAAAAATCAAGATGATTCAGGAATTTTTGCCGTTTCAGGCGTAATTTAGTGAAACGATTAACGGATGAAGGCATGATAAACAATGCAAAAATCAAACTATTTTTGCATTGTTTATCATGCCTTCATCCGTTAATCGTTTCACTAAATTACGCCTGAAACGGCAAAAATTCCTGAATCATCTTGATTTTTTACTTAAATGTAAATGTAAAAAATTGATCCCCAATTTTATTCAAATCAAATCTAATCAAAAACCTTCGAGTCGCGTTTCAAGAATTCTGTTAAATTGCAAGCTTGCCTTACTTCGGTCCGTGATAAGGGATACACGTCAACAATTGTCCAAAATTGAACATGAACTCTATAAGCTTCATCTGGAACTCGCTAAATCATATCCAAAATTCACTGCCCTTGAACAAAAGTCTTGGTCTAGAACGGAGAATGCAGTTAACCGTCATAAAAACACCCTTGCAGTTAAATTCGAAAAACTTCTTTTACAGTCTTCCAGTTCAAGTAGTTCAAAAAATCTTCCCATTGTAAACATCAAGCCAATAGTTAATATTTCTAATGTTAGTCTTTCAGAAGAACAAGAGAGAATTCTAAAATATAATTTTAACTTCTCACAAACCTGTAAACCCTCGATTCCAAAGATTTTGGCTCCTATCGAAAAAGCTTTCAAGTTCAGTAAAGTTTCAGATTCACAGAAAGAAATGATTAGGCATCTTATCGCTCATAATGTGAAATTCAATAATAAACCTTTAAAACCAAATCTAACTGCGAGAGAAAGAGCTACAATGCGCAAAATTCATTCTAACCCGGATATTATCATTTCAAAGGCCGACAAAGGTGGCCAGATAGTCGTCATGGATAAGAACACTTACATCGATGGTGTCACTAAACTCTTAAACGAAGGACCATATAATCCGATCCCTAAAGATCCTTCACCTTCGGACTTATCCAAAATAAAAACTGCGATCAAATCTTCGCAAATCATTTCAAGCAACTTAAAACATTCGCTTATCCCATCTGTTGCGAATTGTGCCAGATTATATGCTCTTCCCAAAATTCATAAAAGTGGTATTCCTTTCCGCCCTATTGTATCAAATTTAGGTACTGCCTCGTATCCTTTAGCTAAATATTTAGTTTCTAGATTTTCCACTCTATTAGACAATAATATTTACACCATAAAAAATTCAATAGAGTTTGTAAAAAAGGTTAAAAACATTTCTCCTAGTAATTTACTCATGGTTTCTTTTGATGTAAAATCATTATTCACCAATGTCCCAGTGGAGGGTGCATTAAGATGTCTAGAAACCAGACTTCGCGAATTTCATTTCTCTTGCATCGAAATTGAGGAGCTAATTTCTCTCACTCAACTCTGTTTGAAACAAACACATTTTGTTTTCCAAAATAAATATTACAAACAAACTGAGGGATTAGCCATGGGAAGCCCCCTCAGTCCCATCCTGGCTGATATCTACATGCATTATTATGAATCAAAATTGTTTGAAACTTTAAACTTTCCGGCATGGTTCCGCTACGTAGACGATACTTTTACCCTGTTTGAAGGTAATAAAGATGATTTAAATAAAGTTCTTTCAACAATGAATTCTATTGATCCTGCTATTCAGTTCACTTTTGAACTTGAGACTTGCAATTCTCTTCCGTTTCTCGACATTCTGGTCACACGTAACACATCCAACTTCAGTACTACAGTTTACCGTAAACCTTCATCGGTTTGCCTTCCACCACACTTTAAATCATGTCATCCGACTAAACAAAAGTTAGCTTCATTTTATTCCTATGTTTTCCGTGCTCTTCAAGTTTGCTCCTCCAAATTCGCCCTTGATGAAGAACTAAATTATTTAAAAGCAATAGCTATTGACAGGGGCTTTTCACCCAACATTATTAATCAAGCAGTTAAAAAATTCTCATCTCAACACACTAAAAGCCACACTCTTATTTTAGGAGATTATAAAAATTCTGTTGTCATTCCCTTCTTTCCATCAATTAGCTATAAAGTTGCACATATTTTGCAGAAATTTAACTTTCGGGTTGTTTATTCTCCCATCAATAAAATTCCAACTTCTATACTCAAGGACCCCATTCCGGATATGAATTCCTGGGGTATTTATAGGATTCCTTGCCAGTGTGGTTTAATTTACATTGGCCAAACTAAGAGAGCCTTAAAATTTCGCGTCAAAGAACATGAGGCATATGTTAGAAAAAAGGAAACACAGAAGTCTTCTGTTGCTCAACATTGTTGGTCCGAAAATCACACTTTCAATTTTTCTGCTGCCAAAATTATTCAAAAAACATCTTCCATTGGAGAACTGGATTTTCTAGAGGCATTTCACATTCATAAAAATCTTTCTGTTCTAGTTAACGATCCTAATTCCAATCCAAATTTGCCTTCGGCTTTTAGAGAGGTTGTGTTTTAGTTCTGGTTTCGCCAACAGATGGCGCCACTTGCTTATTCTTGTCCAGGCTTTCTTATCTTATCTAATCATTATTTCCTATCTTGTTCATTTGCGGTTTTGCAGCTGAAGATGATGGTTCGGTAAAACCATCGAAACTAGTCCTGTGAAAATTTTGTAGGTATAACGCTGATTTTTGTTGTTTGACTTCTGAATTAGTATTTATTCGGCGTGTTATTGTGTCTTAATTATAGAAGCCCCAAACAGGCTTATATTTTGCTTTCTTTTTTGCACGTGGTGTGGCCGCCATTTTGTGATTGTAGGAGTTTCGGTGAGTACATTTTTGCAATTTTCAAGTTATGTTTATGTTTTGTACATTTGGATATTGTGCTTTGCTTGTCTGATTTCATGTATTTTGCTTAGAAACGTTTTGTTTTCTATTCATTTCAGCGAGGGATTTTTCTGTGTTTTGTGTGTATTTTATTGCTCAGTTAATTAGTTTGATTTTTGCATTGTTTATCATGCCTTCATCCGTTAATCGTTTCACTAAATTACGCCTGAAACGGCAAAAATTCCTGAATCATCTTGATTTTTTACTTAAATGTAAATGTAAAAAATTGATCCCCAATTTTATTCAAATCAAATCTAATCAAAAACCTTCGAGTCGCGTTTCAAGAATTCTGTTAAATTGCAAGCTTGCCTTACTTCGGTCCGTGATAAGGGATACACGTCAACAATTGTCCAAAATTGAACATGAACTCTATAAGCTTCATCTGGAACTCGCTAAATCATATCCAAAATTCACTGCCCTTGAACAAAAGTCTTGGTCTAGAACGGAGAATGCAGTTAACCGTCATAAAAACACCCTTGCAGTTAAATTCGAAAAACTTCTTTTACAGTCTTCCAGTTCAAGTAGTTCAAAAAATCTTCCCATTGTAAACATCAAGCCAATAGTTAATATTTCTAATGTTAGTCTTTCAGAAGAACAAGAGAGAATTCTAAAATATAATTTTAACTTCTCACAAACCTGTAAACCCTCGATTCCAAAGATTTTGGCTCCTATCGAAAAAGCTTTCAAGTTCAGTAAAGTTTCAGATTCACAGAAAGAAATGATTAGGCATCTTATCGCTCATAATGTGAAATTCAATAATAAACCTTTAAAACCAAATCTAACTGCGAGAGAAAGAGCTACAATGCGCGAAATTCATTCTAACCCGGATATTATCATTTCAAAGGCCGACAAAGGTGGCCAGATAGTCGTCATGGATAAGAACACTTACATCGATGGTGTCACTAAACTCTTAAACGAAGGACCATATAATCCGATCCCTAAAGATCCTTCACCTTCGGACTTATCCAAAATAAAAACTGCGATCAAATCTTCGCAAATCATTTCAAGCAACTTAAAACATTCGCTTATCCCATCTGTTGCGAATTGTGCCAGATTATATGCTCTTCCCAAAATTCATAAAAGTGGTATTCCTTTCCGCCCTATTGTATCAAATTTAGGTACTGCCTCGTATCCTTTAGCTAAATATTTAGTTTCTAGATTTTCCACTCTATTAGACAATAATATTTACACCATAAAAAATTCAATAGAGTTTGTAAAAAAGGTTAAAAACATTTCTCCTAGTAATTTACTCATGGTTTCTTTTGATGTAAAATCATTATTCACCAATGTCCCAGTGGAGGGTGCATTAAGATGTCTAGAAACCAGACTTCGCGAATTTCATTTCTCTTGCATCGAAATTGAGGAGCTAATTTCTCTCACTCAACTCTGTTTGAAACAAACACATTTTGTTTTCCAAAATAAATATTACAAACAAACTGAGGGATTAGCCATGGGAAGCCCCCTCAGTCCCATCCTGGCTGATATCTACATGCATTATTATGAATCAAAATTGTTTGAAACTTTAAACTTTCCGGCATGGTTCCGCTACGTAGACGATACTTTTACCCTGTTTGAAGGTAATAAAGATGATTTAAATAAAGTTCTTTCAACAATGAATTCTATTGATCCTGCTATTCAGTTCACTTTTGAACTTGAGACTTGCAATTCTCTTCCGTTTCTCGACATTCTGGTCACACGTAACACATCCAACTTCAGTACTACAGTTTACCGTAAACCTTCATCGGTTTGCCTTCCACCACACTTTAAATCATGTCATCCGACTAAACAAAAGTTAGCTTCATTTTATTCCTATGTTTTCCGTGCTCTTCAAGTTTGCTCCTCCAAATTCGCCCTTGATGAAGAACTAAATTATTTAAAAGCAATAGCTATTGACAGGGGCTTTTCACCCAACATTATTAATCAAGCAGTTAAAAAATTCTCATCTCAACACACTAAAAGCCACACTCTTATTTTAGGAGATTATAAAAATTCTGTTGTCATTCCCTTCTTTCCATCAATTAGCTATAAAGTTGCACATATTTTGCAGAAATTTAACTTTCGGGTTGTTTATTCTCCCATCAATAAAATTCCAACTTCTATACTCAAGGACCCCATTCCGGATATGAATTCCTGGGGTATTTATAGGATTCCTTGCCAGTGTGGTTTAATTTACATTGGCCAAACTAAGAGAGCCTTAAAATTTCGCGTCAAAGAACATGAGGCATATGTTAGAAAAAAGGAAACACAGAAGTCTTCTGTTGCTCAACATTGTTGGTCCGAAAATCACACTTTCAATTTTTCTGCTGCCAAAATTATTCAAAAAACATCTTCCATTGGAGAACTGGATTTTCTAGAGGCATTTCACATTCATAAAAATCTTTCTGTTCTAGTTAACGATCCTAATTCCAATCCAAATTTGCCTTCGGCTTTTAGAGAGGTTGTGTTTTAGTTCTGGTTTCGCCAACAGATGGCGCCACTTGCTTATTCTTGTCCAGGCTTTCTTATCTTATCTAATCATTATTTCCTATCTTGTTCATTTGCGGTTTTGCAGCTGAAGATGATGGTTCGGTAAAACCATCGAAACTAGTCCTGTGAAAATTTTGTAGGTATAACGCTGATTTTTGTTGTTTGACTTCTGAATTAGTATTTATTCGGCGTGTTATTGTGTCTTAATTATAGAAGCCCCAAACAGGCTTATATTTTGCTTTCTTTTTTGCACGTGGTGTGGCCGCCATTTTGTGATTGTAGGAGTTTCGGTGAGTACATTTTTGCAATTTTCAAGTTATGTTTATGTTTTGTACATTTGGATATTGTGCTTTGCTTGTCTGATTTCATGTATTTTGCTTAGAAACGTTTTGTTTTCTATTCATTTCAGCGAGGGATTTTTCTGTGTTTTGTGTGTATTTTATTGCTCAGTTAATTAGTTTGATTTTTGCATTGTTTATCATGCCTTCATCCGTTAATCGTTTCACTAAATTACGCCTGAAACGGCAAAAATTCCTGAATCATCTTGATTTTTTACTTAAATGTAAATGTAAAAAATTGATCCCCAATTTTATTCAAATCAAATCTAATCAAAAACCTTCGAGTCGCGTTTCAAGAATTCTGTTAAATTGCAAGCTTGCCTTACTTCGGTCCGTGATAAGGGATACACGTCAACAATTGTCCAAAATTGAACATGAACTCTATAAGCTTCATCTGGAACTCGCTAAATCATATCCAAAATTCACTGCCCTTGAACAAAAGTCTTGGTCTAGAACGGAGAATGCAGTTAACCGTCATAAAAACACCCTTGCAGTTAAATTCGAAAAACTTCTTTTACAGTCTTCCAGTTCAAGTAGTTCAAAAAATCTTCCCATTGTAAACATCAAGCCAATAGTTAATATTTCTAATGTTAGTCTTTCAGAAGAACAAGAGAGAATTCTAAAATATAATTTTAACTTCTCACAAACCTGTAAACCCTCGATTCCAAAGATTTTGGCTCCTATCGAAAAAGCTTTCAAGTTCAGTAAAGTTTCAGATTCACAGAAAGAAATGATTAGGCATCTTATCGCTCATAATGTGAAATTCAATAATAAACCTTTAAAACCAAATCTAACTGCGAGAGAAAGAGCTACAATGCGCGAAATTCATTCTAACCCGGATATTATCATTTCAAAGGCCGACAAAGGTGGCCAGATAGTCGTCATGGATAAGAACACTTACATCGATGGTGTCACTAAACTCTTAAACGAAGGACCATATAATCCGATCCCTAAAGATCCTTCACCTTCGGACTTATCCAAAATAAAAACTGCGATCAAATCTTCGCAAATCATTTCAAGCAACTTAAAACATTCGCTTATCCCATCTGTTGCGAATTGTGCCAGATTATATGCTCTTCCCAAAATTCATAAAAGTGGTATTCCTTTCCGCCCTATTGTATCAAATTTAGGTACTGCCTCGTATCCTTTAGCTAAATATTTAGTTTCTAGATTTTCCACTCTATTAGACAATAATATTTACACCATAAAAAATTCAATAGAGTTTGTAAAAAAGGTTAAAAACATTTCTCCTAGTAATTTACTCATGGTTTCTTTTGATGTAAAATCATTATTCACCAATGTCCCAGTGGAGGGTGCATTAAGATGTCTAGAAACCAGACTTCGCGAATTTCATTTCTCTTGCATCGAAATTGAGGAGCTAATTTCTCTCACTCAACTCTGTTTGAAACAAACACATTTTGTTTTCCAAAATAAATATTACAAACAAACTGAGGGATTAGCCATGGGAAGCCCCCTCAGTCCCATCCTGGCTGATATCTACATGCATTATTATGAATCAAAATTGTTTGAAACTTTAAACTTTCCGGCATGGTTCCGCTACGTAGACGATACTTTTACCCTGTTTGAAGGTAATAAAGATGATTTAAATAAAGTTCTTTCAACAATGAATTCTATTGATCCTGCTATTCAGTTCACTTTTGAACTTGAGACTTGCAATTCTCTTCCGTTTCTCGACATTCTGGTCACACGTAACACATCCAACTTCAGTACTACAGTTTACCGTAAACCTTCATCGGTTTGCCTTCCACCACACTTTAAATCATGTCATCCGACTAAACAAAAGTTAGCTTCATTTTATTCCTATGTTTTCCGTGCTCTTCAAGTTTGCTCCTCCAAATTCGCCCTTGATGAAGAACTAAATTATTTAAAAGCAATAGCTATTGACAGGGGCTTTTCACCCAACATTATTAATCAAGCAGTTAAAAAATTCTCATCTCAACACACTAAAAGCCACACTCTTATTTTAGGAGATTATAAAAATTCTGTTGTCATTCCCTTCTTTCCATCAATTAGCTATAAAGTTGCACATATTTTGCAGAAATTTAACTTTCGGGTTGTTTATTCTCCCATCAATAAAATTCCAACTTCTATACTCAAGGACCCCATTCCGGATATGAATTCCTGGGGTATTTATAGGATTCCTTGCCAGTGTGGTTTAATTTACATTGGCCAAACTAAGAGAGCCTTAAAATTTCGCGTCAAAGAACATGAGGCATATGTTAGAAAAAAGGAAACACAGAAGTCTTCTGTTGCTCAACATTGTTGGTCCGAAAATCACACTTTCAATTTTTCTGCTGCCAAAATTATTCAAAAAACATCTTCCATTGGAGAACTGGATTTTCTAGAGGCATTTCACATTCATAAAAATCTTTCTGTTCTAGTTAACGATCCTAATTCCAATCCAAATTTGCCTTCGGCTTTTAGAGAGGTTGTGTTTTAGTTCTGGTTTCGCCAACAGATGGCGCCACTTGCTTATTCTTGTCCAGGCTTTCTTATCTTATCTAATCATTATTTCCTATCTTGTTCATTTGCGGTTTTGCAGCTGAAGATGATGGTTCGGTAAAACCATCGAAACTAGTCCTGTGAAAATTTTGTAGGTATAACGCTGATTTTTGTTGTTTGACTTCTGAATTAGTATTTATTCGGCGTGTTATTGTGTCTTAATTATAGAAGCCCCAAACAGGCTTATATTTTGCTTTCTTTTTTGCACGTGGTGTGGCCGCCATTTTGTGATTGTAGGAGTTTCGGTGAGTACATTTTTGCAATTTTCAAGTTATGTTTATGTTTTGTACATTTGGATATTGTGCTTTGCTTGTCTGATTTCATGTATTTTGCTTAGAAACGTTTTGTTTTCTATTCATTTCAGCGAGGGATTTTTCTGTGTTTTGTGTGTATTTTATTGCTCAGTTAATTAGTTTGATTTTTGCATTGTTTATCATGCCTTCATCCGTTAATCGTTTCACTAAATTACGCCTGAAACGGCAAAAATTCCTGAATCATCTTGATTTTTTACTTAAATGTAAATGTAAAAAATTGATCCCCAATTTTATTCAAATCAAATCTAATCAAAAACCTTCGAGTCGCGTTTCAAGAATTCTGTTAAATTGCAAGCTTGCCTTACTTCGGTCCGTGATAAGGGATACACGTCAACAATTGTCCAAAATTGAACATGAACTCTATAAGCTTCATCTGGAACTCGCTAAATCATATCCAAAATTCACTGCCCTTGAACAAAAGTCTTGGTCTAGAACGGAGAATGCAGTTAACCGTCATAAAAACACCCTTGCAGTTAAATTCGAAAAACTTCTTTTACAGTCTTCCAGTTCAAGTAGTTCAAAAAATCTTCCCATTGTAAACATCAAGCCAATAGTTAATATTTCTAATGTTAGTCTTTCAGAAGAACAAGAGAGAATTCTAAAATATAATTTTAACTTCTCACAAACCTGTAAACCCTCGATTCCAAAGATTTTGGCTCCTATCGAAAAAGCTTTCAAGTTCAGTAAAGTTTCAGATTCACAGAAAGAAATGATTAGGCATCTTATCGCTCATAATGTGAAATTCAATAATAAACCTTTAAAACCAAATCTAACTGCGAGAGAAAGAGCTACAATGCGCGAAATTCATTCTAACCCGGATATTATCATTTCAAAGGCCGACAAAGGTGGCCAGATAGTCGTCATGGATAAGAACACTTACATCGATGGTGTCACTAAACTCTTAAACGAAGGACCATATAATCCGATCCCTAAAGATCCTTCACCTTCGGACTTATCCAAAATAAAAACTGCGATCAAATCTTCGCAAATCATTTCAAGCAACTTAAAACATTCGCTTATCCCATCTGTTGCGAATTGTGCCAGATTATATGCTCTTCCCAAAATTCATAAAAGTGGTATTCCTTTCCGCCCTATTGTATCAAATTTAGGTACTGCCTCGTATCCTTTAGCTAAATATTTAGTTTCTAGATTTTCCACTCTATTAGACAATAATATTTACACCATAAAAAATTCAATAGAGTTTGTAAAAAAGGTTAAAAACATTTCTCCTAGTAATTTACTCATGGTTTCTTTTGATGTAAAATCATTATTCACCAATGTCCCAGTGGAGGGTGCATTAAGATGTCTAGAAACCAGACTTCGCGAATTTCATTTCTCTTGCATCGAAATTGAGGAGCTAATTTCTCTCACTCAACTCTGTTTGAAACAAACACATTTTGTTTTCCAAAATAAATATTACAAACAAACTGAGGGATTAGCCATGGGAAGCCCCCTCAGTCCCATCCTGGCTGATATCTACATGCATTATTATGAATCAAAATTGTTTGAAACTTTAAACTTTCCGGCATGGTTCCGCTACGTAGACGATACTTTTACCCTGTTTGAAGGTAATAAAGATGATTTAAATAAAGTTCTTTCAACAATGAATTCTATTGATCCTGCTATTCAGTTCACTTTTGAACTTGAGACTTGCAATTCTCTTCCGTTTCTCGACATTCTGGTCACACGTAACACATCCAACTTCAGTACTACAGTTTACCGTAAACCTTCATCGGTTTGCCTTCCACCACACTTTAAATCATGTCATCCGACTAAACAAAAGTTAGCTTCATTTTATTCCTATGTTTTCCGTGCTCTTCAAGTTTGCTCCTCCAAATTCGCCCTTGATGAAGAACTAAATTATTTAAAAGCAATAGCTATTGACAGGGGCTTTTCACCCAACATTATTAATCAAGCAGTTAAAAAATTCTCATCTCAACACACTAAAAGCCACACTCTTATTTTAGGAGATTATAAAAATTCTGTTGTCATTCCCTTCTTTCCATCAATTAGCTATAAAGTTGCACATATTTTGCAGAAATTTAACTTTCGGGTTGTTTATTCTCCCATCAATAAAATTCCAACTTCTATACTCAAGGACCCCATTCCGGATATGAATTCCTGGGGTATTTATAGGATTCCTTGCCAGTGTGGTTTAATTTACATTGGCCAAACTAAGAGAGCCTTAAAATTTCGCGTCAAAGAACATGAGGCATATGTTAGAAAAAAGGAAACACAGAAGTCTTCTGTTGCTCAACATTGTTGGTCCGAAAATCACACTTTCAATTTTTCTGCTGCCAAAATTATTCAAAAAACATCTTCCATTGGAGAACTGGATTTTCTAGAGGCATTTCACATTCATAAAAATCTTTCTGTTCTAGTTAACGATCCTAATTCCAATCCAAATTTGCCTTCGGCTTTTAGAGAGGTTGTGTTTTAGTTCTGGTTTCGCCAACAGATGGCGCCACTTGCTTATTCTTGTCCAGGCTTTCTTATCTTATCTAATCATTATTTCCTATCTTGTTCATTTGCGGTTTTGCAGCTGAAGATGATGGTTCGGTAAAACCATCGAAACTAGTCCTGTGAAAATTTTGTAGGTATAACGCTGATTTTTGTTGTTTGACTTCTGAATTAGTATTTGATGTGTATTCATGATATTTATAATGACGAGGAATTTGATTTAAATCATATCAAAGACGGAGTACATCGAGATGAAATACGACATTTAGTAAGGAATTATAAGCCGAATAAATTAAAACATTTGCCCTGAAGATAAGGATAGTGATGACAGATCAACTTCCAGTTCATTGCGCGCCACGACGTCCCCCTGCAGAGCAGCGTGAAATTGATAAACAGATTTCGGAATGGTTAGAGAAACAGAGGATATGTGTTTATCATTTTTTGCAACAACTCTACTTTTTGTTTGATGGACATCAAAACATGCTTTCGCTTTGTAGATCCTTTGGCAGCTCCAGAATCGAAAATTCTTTTTGACATAATCGAAAGTTCAAGCTTACTCGAAGCTCGGAAGTACAAACTTTCTGCACATGCGTGCATTTACACATTAATGCATTATACATTAAACATGCATGTGTAAATGCATTGTGCATTTACGCATGCGCAGAAAGTTTGTAGCTTTGAAGTCCTGATTAAAGACTTTTGACTGTATTTAGTAAACATTTCTGTTCATTCTAAAAAGTACAACACACAAATGTTTCCTCCCTTTTGATTAAAATTAACTGAGCTATTTAATTTTAATATTGCAGATCATGTTTAGGGTTATAATGCACATTGAACAGAGAAATGATGGCATTCATACATGACTAGAAATGAAATATCAGTTAAGAAAGAGGTTCCTGAAGTTAATGATTAACTGAGCAGTACAGCCAGGCAGACTGTCAAAAAGAGTGCTGATCAATACACACTCTTTTGCAAAAAAATCGAAACACCATGAAGGAAGTGGTTGTTTTTTATGAAATTGAATATGTGCATAGCTCATACACAGATAATAAAATGATTAAGAAAAACAAAGTCAAAGTTCATGGCTCACAATCACCCATTGTGTGCACAAATTAGTAGTTCGTTGACCCGCCCCTTGTGACAATGCATGCTTGAATTTGTCAAGCCAAGGAGTGGTAAAGTTTCCTAATGTCATACTGCGACACATTCTGCCAAGCATTTTTATCAGTTGTCACTTCAGATCTGCAATATTTTGTGGTGCCTGAATCTGGATGCCTACCATGTCACAGACATGCTCAATTGGTGAAAGGTCTGGTGACCTTGCCGGCCAAGAAAGAGTATCAACTGCACAAAGACAGTACAGAGGTATGCGAGTGGTAATATGGCCTGGCATTATCTTGTTGCAAAATGGCCTCAGGATGACGTGACATGAAGGGTAATACAACCGGCTGCAGGATAGTATCAACATATCGTTGAGCTGTTAAAGATGTACGGAGGATGACTAAAGATGACCTGCTGTCATAACAAATAAGGCATCACACCCATCACATCACACCAGAGGTTATGGCTGTATGCCTTTGTGAAACAAAGGCTGATTGGGAACACGGGCCCTGTCCTCTCCAGACACGAACAAGGTGTTCATCTGCTTCAAGAGTGAAGTGGAATTCATTGCTGAACACTATACAACGCCAATCTGATGACAGCTGTGATAATCAGCTGCGACATCACTCCTTACAACTCAGCCGATGTTGTGGGGTAAAAGGCAAATGTCTTAAAGTCCTCTGTAAGCGTAACCCCATTTCAGACATGCGCCGTGAGATGGTGGACGGTACCACGGGAGGTATAGACGTGGCTGTAGTACATTGAATAGTCAACAATGATACCGTTGGGGTGGTTTGGGCCTGGCGAACAATCATGCTATCTTGCCTTGCATTTGTGATCCTTGGCCTTCCAGAGCCTTCATTTCATCAGCAAATTCCTTGTAGCAACTATTGCTGCCAACATCTTTGCACAGCTGTGTCTGTATGTTGCAGGTGGTGGCCTGTTGCTCGGTATGACCACCCAGGTTCATGATACCCTACAATGCAACCGAGTTCGAAGTCTTTTAGTTGTCTGTAAGGTCTTTGATATTATCATAATGGCATCTTTAGTTGCTTCTTTATGGAATTACAATGGCAGCAACAAAAAAAGATAAATTTTAAGCTTGTCTTACTGGTTGTATAATTTGTAAATTGCACACCAGAATTGCGCACGATGATCGTAATTCCTGTTCATTTGCCTTGAAACTTGGATCATTTGCATGTTTGATCAAGATGTTTTTGCATATCAAATTTTGTCATGATCACCTTCTTGGTGCTTCAATTCTTTTGCAAAAGAGTGCATTTTGTTTTTCCTAAAAAGAAATATTTTTGCCAGAATTCTAGAGAATTCGAGGCCCATCAAAAGTTCAGTTCCAGACAATCAGGGTGGCTGCATGAGTTATCATGGTTTCACCCACTTGTAATGCAAAATATGAGCCAATTACCCTTAGAAAATCCTCCCCATAGGTATCCCTTCTCTAAGGAAGGCAGCTATATAAATTTTTAGTTCTAGAAAACAGTGGCAGGCCTCAATATCATAACACACGCAAATCATAACATTACTTACATAAATTTAAAATGAAAAATGTTTCCAGTTTAATGAATTTTTTTAATGATTATTAGATAATAATTCTAAAATAACAAAACTGCATGAAAATATTAGCAACAACTTTAACATCTGAAAAACCTAATTACTTGTGTGAAAACTCTTTCAGTATATCATATACATAAAAAATTTAATGCATTAAAGAATGTTATACACCAGTAAATTACAAAAAATATCACTAAATGATAATACAAGCACACACAAAAAAACCTCTACTATTAATTTTTTTTCTAATCAACCCCTCAGGGCAAATTGAAAATGATGGCAAATATCTCAAATTTTGAAATAAAATATTACAGCCAATTTTTATCATGTGGGAGTCAAGCTTTTATTTATATATAATTACAGAGACCACATAAAAAGTCAGATTTTACAACTTTTAAAAAGTCGATTTTTAAAATTTAAAAATAGAAGAAACATGAATACTTGCACTATCTAAAACATTTTTGTAGTTGGAAGTATATGTACATGGCCAACACTTGCAAAAATTAAGGCTATATAAGGATGGTGTAGATTGCGTATTAAAATATTCTCCTTCTTTGTGCCTATGCAAATTAGGTGATTTTGGTAGGTGACCAGTGAAAGTTTAGCGAGAAATAATGAAATCCAATTTATACATAATACAGTCAAAAGTCGTTAATCCGGACTCGTCGGGACTTCGGCAATTCCGGATTATTGATTTTTCCGGATTATAGATCATCAGTTTAAATCTGGTAAGATGGCATGCAGAAATTACAAAATTAAAAATATGAAACCGTAATTTATGAAATAAAGAAAAATTATGATCTAAAGGGTATCAAAATTTACAAAAAGAAAAAGCTTAATATTCATTTGTTAACTTTATTAAACATTTCTTCCAATGTAAGTTGTTTATGTTGCTTCGTTTCATGTGATAATACTTTCTCTTTAATTCTACTAAACAGACATAATTTCTTGTTTAGTTACAAAGTTCCACTGTTCAAGTCCTATATAATTTGTCAATCGAAATTTTTTCGTTTTCAATAACCTCTGTCACTTTCTTCACTATCGGAAGCGAATTATAATGACGAGGAACTTGTTTTAAATCATATCAAAGACATAGTACATTGAGATGAAATACTACATTTAGTATGGAATTATAAGCCAAATAAAATAAAAACATCTGCCTTGAAGATAAGGATAGTGCTGACAGATCAACTTCCAATTCATTGCGCGCCGCGGCGTTCCCCCCGCCGAGCAGCGTAAAATTGATAAACAGATTTTGGATTTTGAAACATACTTTCGCTTTAGATCCTTTACATATTAGCAAATATATATCGGAAATTCTATTTATATAATCGAAAGTTCAAGCTTACTTTTATAAAATTGCTCTAACAGTCTGCAAAAAATAATAAGCCGGATCCAATTCGAAAATTAAGAAACAACGCAATCTGCAAAATTAACTGAATTAGATAATTTTAGCTTAGCTTATACAGTCTGTTATACATTAAACGCGCATGCGTAAACGTTTTATGCACACGCGCACATGCATATTCGCAGCCGTAAAGGTCTTACGCGCACGCGTAAACGCCTATGCGTATGCGTAAACGCGACGCATGCGCAGAAAGTTTGTAGCTTTGAGGTCTGGATTATAGATCATTCCGGATTATGGGTGTCCGAGTTAAGGACTTTTGACTGTACAAGTATATTACATCAAGAAGGGTAAACAAAAGAATGGTTTATTTTCCTAACACTAACACCACATCAGCAGTTTATAAGAAATATTTACAAGATTTATGCTTTGTGGGTCTTTAATAAAAGGTGCTTTAGAAAAATATCTGAGATATGCTTCAGCAGCTTTGCTGTTTCAGAAGAAAAGTTTTGATTGGTTTGACACATTCCCTTACAGGAACTGCATGCCTTTGTCCTATTCTTGGTAAATTTTGTGAAAACAAACTAATACAGACTGATCCCAGTCTGCACTGAAAAGTTAATAAATAAATCACTGGACATGCCTCAATAATACAAAAGACCTTTTGTAGAGTACGAGTTATCTCATCACTAATGCTCAGGGAATACTCTTGGAAGACAATACATATATCTCATGTGTAGCAGTTGTTGGATTTCAAATTAATGTAGTTTGTATTTTATACGTGCTTCAATTTATTATTTTTTTTACTTTTATCGTTTGGCCACTAATAATTATTGTTAGTTTAGTTCCTTAGAAGTGGCAACAAAACAATTTATAGAATTTGCAAAATATATGTTTGTGTAGTTGGTTAGGCTTATTAAAGAAGAATGGCATATTATTTACATGAGTGATGTTTTACTTAAGTTAATAAATGAATACTTTAGAATAGAGTCTGTGATACGCTGGTAGTGTAATAGTTTATTTTGACGCGTAAGCAAACATTTTATTGGTACCCTCAGTGGGACATCTAAAGTATAAAATGGAAGGTAAAGAAGCTATTAAACTTGAAAGGAAGATTCATAGAGCTGCTTTTACAAAATACTTCAATGTTTTAGAAGAAATTTTAAAGAAAAGTGAGCTAGATTCCTCTGAATTATAGTCGGAGCTTAATGTTTTTAATTTTGAAAGCTCAACGTTTGGATAATACACACATACGTTTTTTTAACACACTGTCTGAATTCTGCTTCTGTTGAAGCAAAATTTGGTGCTTTTGAAGATTATCGTAACAGGGCCATCAGAATCGAAACTAAAATGAAAGGTATTCTTCAGAATCTGCAAAACGTAAGTACTTCAAGTTTAATTTTGAATGAATCTGTTAATGAGAATGCATGCAAACATACATTTAAACTTCTAAAGCTTGAATTACGAAAATTTGATGGTGAAATTAAGGAATGGTTATTATTATTTTTTTTTTTGAGTCAGTTTGAAAAAATTGGCAAAGATACTAAGATTTCTGATAGTGATAAATTTTAATATTTATTACAAGCGACTGTTGAGGGTTCGTGTGCAAGGAAGGCTACAGAAAGTTTTCCCCCTATAGCTGCTAATTATCCCAAGGCCATAGAATTTTTGAAGGCTCGTTTTGGTCGAAATTACTTGCAAGTGGAAGTTTATGTGAGAGAATTGTTAAAATTGGTCCAGAGAAATGCAAATTCTAGTAATTCATCTAATAACTTATGTGCATTATATGATAATTTGGAACAACAAATTTGGACTCTGGAAACCCTTGGCGTAACTACAGATAAATGTGCTGCACTTCTTTATCCTTTAGTTGAATCTTGCTTGTCTGAGGATTTTTTAAGAGCCTATCAAAGAAGTGCAAATGCTGACCATGGTCCAAACCGAAAATGTAGACTAGACAGTTCATTAAAATTTTTGAAATCAGAAGTAGAATCCGAAGAGCGCATGAGTTAAGCTATGCCTGGTTTTGGTTTGAGGAATGAAATGACCTGTGGAATTAAATCTATTAAAACTGTTTACGAACGACCTTCAATGGCAGCAAGTTTGTTGAGTGCTGATTCTCCCACTAAAAGCGTGTTTTGCAGTGGAAAACATTATTCATTTAATTGTTTTAAGGCTAAAAAAATGCGGTTTTCAGAAAGGCAAAAACTTTTGAAAGATAAAGGGCACTGCTTTCGCTGTTTAAAGTTTGGTCACTGTGTAAATAAATGCAGAAGTTCTATTAAATGTGCAATTTGCCATAACAATCACAGTGTTTATTATCAATTATGTGTATTATCAATTATGTGTATGTTATCAATTTATTATCACAATTATGTGTTTAGAATTGCTTAAAAATAAAACAAATTTAAGAAGCCTATGTTAAACAGCAATGAAAAAGAAATTTGCAAGGAAGAAAGTTCTGTGAATTTTTCTAGTGTTAGCAACACACCACAAGTACTTTTGCAAACCCTGAAAGTAAAACTAATTGGGAATAATTGTACATTTTGTGTTCAAGCTTTATAGGACACAGGATCGCAAAAATTGTAGTTAAGGAAGGACTTAATTTCTTCTTTAGGCCTGATACCCTCTAGCCCCTTCGCGAAGGGTAGCGCTAATGCGCGCTTATCGCGGAGGCAGGCAGTGTCTTACGCGAGCGTCTGTACAGGGTCGGGTGCTTTTTTGCTATTAAGCCTAAATTCATGAAATTTGCGAAGTATAAACGCATTGTTTAATAATCCTCTATAGAGTATTTAAACGGCTTATGTTTTATAGATATTTTTATATATACTTTACATTATTTCTTGTTTAAATGCATATTTTACACATTTTACTTTCATTACTCACCATTTTATGACTTTTAACATTATACATTTGAAAACTAAATATATTACTTAAAATTCTCTTTTCGTATGAAAAATTTGAAAACAGGGATCTAACACAGTCCTACGTTACATTCCTTGCACTCATAATAACTCATTTGCTGTTTTGGAGGATTTTTCCGGGAATGTGAACAAACGAAGCATCGTCGTCTCATTTTCTTATCAGTCTCTTCTGAACAAAGCTTTGGAAAATGTCTTTCAGTTAATCTGAGCGGATTTAATGATTCTGCTGATCTTGGTGTGATATATTTAGAATCAATATCTGAAATATTTTGCATCATTTCTGCTATTTCATGCTCTGTTAAACATTTTCGATGCTTCGACATTGCAACGGTAAAAACAGAAAGAATTCATGTCTAACAAGATCTAATTATTTTCTAAAAACTGAACTGCAAACCAAAATACCCAACTCTTTAGCGAAAATAAAACTTCTCTAGTTACAATAAACAACTACCACGTGCGAATTTAAAGAGACGTCGACGGCTATCTGCCTAAGAGGAGGGATGCCTTCGTGGAGGACTTTCTAAGGGTAACGGGCTTGTATACACGTTACACATGGGGAAATCCACGAAAACGCCCATGCAGCTAACCCGTTCGCGAGATTCGAACCTCAGACCAAACTACCAGTGTTCAGCGATTTTACTGCTCGGCCGTTTGATATTTATGAGCAAGATACAATTTGTGATACTGTACCTTCTGCCATAAATGGGTCATGGATTAAAAAGCTCCAGTCCATGAATATACCATTTTATGATACTGAAGTTTCATCAGGGCCTACTGATTTTTAATTGGTGCAGATATGCCTCTTCAACTTTTCACCGAAAAAAGAGAATATTTTCTAGTGGCATTGTAGCCATAGAAACTTATCTGGGCTGGACACTAATCAGTAAAACACCAGTGAATGGTGAAAGGGAAGATACGGCGATGACAATTGTAACAATGTTTGTGACAGATACCAATATTTCTGACCTTTTTCCCACAGACATCTTAGGAATATCCGATCGAGTCGAAGTAAAATCACAAAAGGAAAAGGAATTTCTTATGAAGAAATGTTTTTAAGAGACTCTAAGAATAAAGGATGCTGCGCTGTTCGAAGCTGCCTAACTGTGGAAAGATGATCATTTGCCTCTCCCCACCAACAAAGATATAGCGATAAGAAGACTTGAAGTCTCAACAAAAAGGCTGAATTCAGAAAAATTATTTGATACCTTTGATGATGTCTTTAGACAATGGACTGAATTGGGAATAATAGATGTCACATATGAGCATGTTTCACACCAGCACTTTCTTCCTCACCAACTGTACTATGATTCTAAACTAATAAGTGGACTGTATAGCAAAAGAACTAACTAATTTATTTACAGTAATTAACTATTCAGATCTAATACATGCTCTGGCATGTTGCTTAACCGAATCCAGATGGCCAAGTGAGAGTTTCTCTACTTATCCAACAGGTGGCGCTGTATTCTAACTTAACATGCCGCGGCCTGTTGAAATTACAAATTTCAACATGTAAATTGTTAACATTCTAAGAATAACTAATTCTACAATACAATATGAAAGCTAATAAATAATCCTTCATCATTGAAAATAATATAAAATAATGTAACATTTTAAGAACATAAACATTCACTATGCTACAATCGAATTTATTCTTTAAACAGTTCCATTTTAACGTAAAGCACAATTTTCAATAAGAACATAATGTAACTTAAGCATTATTATCCTGGATAGGTAATAAACAAATTTTACTAATACATCGAATATACACACCATTTGATGTTTTCACTTATCTCACAACTCTGGCCTTATTATCTTTATCAGGTAAAACTTCTAGAATTCTAGTTAAAGACCATTTAAATGGAGGAAGATTATCTTCCTTTAACACAACTAACATACCCGCCTTTAAATTTTCTTTATTAATAAACCATTTGGTGCATTGTTGTAGATGATTTAAATAATCATTTTGCCAACGTTTCCAAATAACTTGAATGAACTTGGTAATAACTTCCCATTTAGAAAGTCTATTATCTGTAAGATGAGAGAAATCTGGTTCAGGATATGAAGTAATGGAATGTCCAATTAAAAAATGACCTGGTGTTAAGGCTTCAAAGTCATTCGCATCTGTTGATAAAGGTAAAATTGGACAAGAATTGAGAATACCTTCAATCTGTGTGACAACAGTCCAAAATTCTTCTAAAGTTAATTTATAACTGCTGATTGTACGTTGAAGATGATATTTAAATGACTTAATACCTGCTTCCCATAAACCACTGAAATTTGGTGCTCTAGGTGGAATTAGTTTCCAATTTATACCTTCAGATGTTAAGAAATCTACTATGTCAGAATTAGATTTAAGGGCTAAACTATGCAATTTTTTCAGTTCTGATTTTGCACCAACCATATTAGTACCGTCATCTGACATTATGGTATTACATTTTCCACGTCTAGCAATAAATCTTTTAATAGTAGCAAGTAATGAATCTGTGATTAAATCAGTTACTACCTCTAAATGTACTGCTTTAATAGCTAAACATATGAATATAGCAAAGTACACTTTTGCATAATTACCCTTTCTCTGATTTTTATACTTGGTGAGGAATGGACCAGAGTCCACAAGTATTAAATACAAACCCTGGGTTAACACTTTCACCACGTAAATTTCCCATAAGTTGTTCACATACAATTGGTTTAACCTTAAAACATGTTACACATTCATGTACAACCTTTCGAGCTATATCTCGACCATTAATAACCCAAAATTTACTACAAACCTGATGCAATAGTGCTTGAGCACCAAGATGTAAATATTTAACATGGTAATACTGAAAAATTAATCTAGTAAATACATGATCTTTTGGCATTACATAAGGAAACTTTTGGTTGTAATTAAGATTACTATTGGCAAGTCTGCCTCCTACTCTCAGAAGAGAATCATTATCTAAAAATGGACATAAAAATTTTAACTTACTTTTGGAAGAAACACAATTCTTACTTTTTAAAGATAGAATATCCTTGCTAATATGTTATAACTGTACATACCTGATCATGATTTTCTCAGCGTCATCCAATTCTTTAACAGTTAGAGAACCTATTAAATTTTTTCCCTTGCAATTGGATATAAATCTACAAACAAAACTTAACACACGAATAATACGAATATAGTTATTACTTATGTTAAGTATATGATCTAAAATAAGAGAATTAGAGTTCACATTTAGATTAACTAAGTCATTATTCTTAAGTTTGAGTTCTTTGACGTATTCCACATCATCCATATCAGATGAAATTACTTCACAAGGATTAGTCAAAAACATCTCCTGAGTCAAGAAAGTTGGTCCATACCACCATAAATCATTATGAAGAAGATCTTTAGGTTCAGCTCCACGTGATATCATATCAGCTGGATTATTGTGAGTGCTAACATGGTACCACTCATGAACACCAGTCATGCTTCGAATAACAGATACTCTATTAGCAACAAATGTCTTTAGTTGATAAGGTTCCTGCTTAATCCATGCTAACACTATTGACGAATCAGTGAAGTAATAAACCTTGACTATAGGCAGCTGAATGGCCTCTAATATTCTTTCCATTAGTTTTACCAACAGAACTGCACCACAAAGTTCCAAACGAGGAATGGTAATTGACTTCAGAGGTGACACACGAGGCTTGCTGCACAGAAGTCTTGATGAACATTCATTCGAAGATGACATACATTTCACATAAATTGCAGCACCATAGGCTTTCTATCACAGAATCCCATAACTTCTACTTGCTGTAATCCATTGGTTAGAACAAATCTAGGGATACGATAATCATTGACTATTTTGAGACTATGCAGAAATTCCTTTCATTCTTCAAAGTAATTTTTAGGAAGAGGTGTATTCCAATTTAATTTTAGAAGCCAAAGTTTTCGTAGAAATATTTTAGCTTTTGATTAGATTATTGATAAGACATCTCTTTTTGTTTCTGTTTCTTCGATGTCAGATATCTTTAAATTGTAAGAAAACAGTCTGTAGATGTATTTCATGACATTCCTAAGGCCTTTGTAATCTGAGGCTTATCCGTAACTTGAAAGGAGTAATCCTGAGTAGCACTTTCTTTATTCTTCAATAAATCTGGATTATTTGAACACCATTTGTGTAACTGCATTCAACCACGTTCCAGAAGACAGGTTAACTGTGTCTGCAACTTCTTGGCTTCATGAAGCGTATTAGCTCCAGTGATAATGTTGTCCACGTAACAGTCCTTCAGTATGGCTCTTGAAGCATGAGGAAAGTCAGCTGCTTCATCCATTGCTAACTGCTTCAGGACCCTTGTTGCAAGGAATGGTGCACTTGCTGTTCCGTATGTTACAGTCCTTAGACGATAAGTCTGCACAGGACTACCAACTGATTCTTTCCACAAGATCAACTGCAGGTTTCGTTGAGATGGTTCAATAAGTATTTGTCTGTACATCTTCTGAACATCAGCTCCTAATGCATAGTTATACTTTTGAAATCTAATAATAATAGAAAATAAATCTTCTTGAGGTATTCGCCCTTTCATTAATATTGAATTCAGTGACTTTCCATTGCTAGTAACCGATGATGCATTAAACACAAAGTGAAGCTTGGTAGAGGCTTTCTCTGGCCGATAAACTCCATGATGTCTAAGATAATTGCAAGTCGATGTTTCAATTTCTTTAACTTCTTCCATGTGATTCAGATCCTTATATTCCTTGATAAAATTCTTATATAATGTTTTCATATTCGAATCACTTTCTAGTCGATTCCACACTTGATGTAATCTTTTCTCAGCCAGCGTTTTCGATTCTCCTAATTCTACGCCTTCCCATATGGGTAAACTGAACTACATATCTTCCATCATTTTGTCTATAGTAAGTACGCTTGAAATGTTCTTCACAGTATTTTTCTTCTTCACTCAAAGCATCCTCGATATTTTCAATGGATTCTACTTCCCAAAATCTTTGCAAAATTTCTTCAACTCTTTCTTCACTATTTAGAAATAAACCACAATAATTTACTTCTGAGTTACTCTTGCATGCACCAGACGCGATATATCCAAAAACTGTTTCTTGAAATATCAACGGTTGATTTTCTAATTGAAATTTTCCTTCTTTTAAAATCTCAAAGAACAATTCAGCCCCTAGTAACATATCTATTTTGTTAGGTGTTCCAAATTGCGGATCCGCTAATTCAATATCAATGGGAATATTTAATGACTGCACTTCTAAATTCCTTGATGGAATTACATTGGTTATTTTAGAAATAACTAAACAATTAACTGATCTTACATATGTTAAATCCTTATTCGAAATCTGTACATCTAGTTGATAATTAATATTTATAATGTTCTCATTAATTCTGGATACGGATGAATAAATTCTTTTTTTCTTTATATTTAACAAGTTAGCAACTCCTTCACACAGGAAACAACTCATGCTGCCGTTATCAAGTACAGCGCGTTTTCCTTCGGAATTGCAAACATATATTATTGCAGTCACCAATAAGAAGTTTTTTCTGTGTTTCAAAAGACAACTTGATTGATTTTTATTAGAGACAGCTACGTTCTTGTTTATAAATTTGTCACTCGTTGCTTCCGTATTTGTTTTGTCTAACTTATGTTCGATGGCGCCATTTCTGAGCAGGCGATGTATTAATGAATGGTGTTTTTTATGGCATTCCGAACACCTGAACTTAGAATAGCATTTTGCGATTAAATGTTTGTTACTGAGACAGTTTAGACACAGTTTATGTCTTTTAACTATTTCATATCTTTGATTTGGATTTAATTTTAAAAATTAATCACATTTATGCAGTGGATGATTATTATTTTTACATATAACACAAACCGAAACACTATCGGTTTTAACCATCAGAGCCTTTGATTTCAAATTTTTTCTAACAGATATTTCATTTTATTAGCATTACGGTTATGTTATCCAATAACTGACATCTTTTCTCTAAAAACGAAATTAATTCAGCAATCGTAGGAACTTCTGTAGCATTAATGCTGAGTTCAAATTGTTTGCGCATTTCAAAATCTAGTTTCTGAAGTACGATATTTAATAACAGAATATCCAATAAATTATTTTTCTCATATTTTAAAACATTCAAAGCCCTAACTTTTTTAGTAATATTATCTATTATATACCTTATTCCTTTAGACGATTCGAATGTTAAAGTACGTAAATCCATTATTGACTTTATATGCATCTCACGAAGTTCAGTTCATTCACGAAGGGTTTCGTAACAATATGCTTACTGGTGCTTTATTTCTTGACATAGCCAAAGCATTTGATAGGACTTGGCATATAGGAATCATTATCAAGCTCATACGACTTGACGTTTCGGCCCATTTAATTCATATAATTAACTCGTACCTCACTAATAGATCTTTTTCTGTACGAGTTAATTCTTTCATTTCGGCACCCCGTCCTATACTAAGCGGCATCCCCCAAGGGTCACTTTTAGGCCCAATTTTGTTCAACATTTTCATAAATGACATACCAAAATCACCTAGTATCACTCTTGCACTTTATGCAGATGATACGGCCATCCTAGCTCAACACAAACGCCTTGAAAACTTGGTTCACATCATTCAGAGATATCCCTCCAGCCTTGAGCACTCACTTGGAAAATTAAAATTAATGTTGCTACATGTGCTGCTATGATATTCAAACGTAGCCCCCTCCCGTACCCTTCCATTAATTTAAAGTTTTTCGACGATTATGTTCCCTGGTCAAACTCTTACAAGTACCTAGGAGTTGTACTTGATTCAAAATTACGCTGGCACCTTCACATTGAAAATGTTCTCAATAAAGCAAAAGGTGCTAGAGCCCAACTTTACCCTCTTTTAGCTCGAAAGAGCCATCTGTCAATTAAAAACAAAATTCCTCTCTATACATCAATTATAAGACCTGTCTGCATGTATGCATGCACAATCTGGGGTACTGCTGCAAAAACTCATGTGAAAAAACTTCAATCTTTTCAAAGTAAGACCTTACGTATGGCCCTGAATGCAGCCTGGTACATCCGTACAGATGTGATTCATTCGGACCTTAACATTAAACCTGTTGATTACTATATTAAAAAACTTAGTCAAAATTTATTCCTCAAAATTGAACAGATTGATAACCGAGCACTCCAGCAGATACCAGCATACGATCCTGCTATTCGCAGCTCACAGAAGAGACCGAGAGCCGTGATTGGCCGAGAGTTCGGCATTTATCCGCCATCCAAAAGGGCAAGACACGCCCTCTCAACATCAGTTCCAGCCCACGCGCCATAAAGGAAGGACGTCTCTTCAGCGAGCTGCCATATAATTGCTTATTCATTTACTACAACTGCAATCCAAGATCTTCAAGCAAAGTTATCAATCTGTTTACTTAAGAATCACATCTACCGCAGATTCTAAAATCTGCCTAAGAATATTTTCATCGCGTTCCCATTTATTATTTGCACTCTCCTACACATAGCCACATGCCAATGAGCCTATCAATCGTAAACTCTTTCCTATCCGCTTTTTGCTTTAGTGTTTGTATTGTGTACAAAAAAAATTATAAAAACCAAAAAAAGTATAAAATATAAAATACAAAAAAAAAAATTATAAAAACCTAAAATCTTATAAAAAGATTATGATACTTAAGTTTTTATTATCTTATCTCTATTCCTAAACTTTCTCGAGCCTGTGGCTCCCTCTATTGAGCATCAAGTAAATCACTTATGCCAAATTTTTCCTATTTCTGCTCACTTTTAGTAATTCTGATGTGGAGGTACATGGTTTTGAACCATAGGCACTCCGAAAATTGCAAATCATTGGCATTATATGCATCTCAATTAATATTCTTTTATTTTCATACCTATCTTGAAGAACTTTAAATAGAGAACTAAAAGTATCATCAACAGTCTTAAGATTTTTTGCTTCATCAATTAATGCAGCCTTTAAATAGTAGAGTTTCTGAACTTCTGTCAGTTGAGTGTTATTCGCTATAATGTTTTCGAATTGAAGCTTAAAATTATTCCATTCGGTATATTTACCAGAAAATTTAGGAATTGGTAATTCTGGCAAACATACTTGTACTTTAGGATCAAATTTATTACAATCATTTTTATTTTCAGAATGTGCGATGGATGATAGAATTTCCATAATTCTTACCTCTAGAACTTCCATTCTTTCTTCCATTTTGGTGATTTCTTCATCGATGGCTGTGACATCTTTTTCATCAACGCTTTCGAAATATCTAATCCTCAAGTTTCTAATATCCATTTGAATGCTTTGTAGCGATCTATATTTTATTTGAATTTCATTCTTATTCGAACTATCATCATATTCCTTCACTACATTTTCTAATCCAGTTAGTTTTGCTTTTAACGAAGTTTTGTTTCTATCTAATGCCAGCATTTTGTTCATTTCTCCGGTTCTGCTGACCATGTACTATGATTCTAAACTAATAAGTGGAATGTATAGCAAAAGAACTAACTAATTTATTTACAGTAATTAACTATTCAGATCTAATACATGCTCTGGCATGTTGCTTAGCCGAATCCAGATGTCCAAGTGAGAGTTTCTCTACTTATCCAACAGGTGGCGCTGTATTCTAACTTAACACCAACCTTAGTCAAGGAACATGGAACTACCAAGGTACGTCCAGAGCTTGATGTGTCTGCTAGGCAAATTGGATGTCCATCTCTGAAACAGTGTGTAGAATCCAATCCCAATTTATTAGAACTCATTCCAAGTCTCCTTATGAGATTTAGAGAATTTAAATATGGTTGTTATTGCAGATATTGAAAAGGCCTTTTTGCAAGTGAGTGTTCGGAAGAATGAAACTATTTGAGATTTTTCTGGTGGAATGATAGCAACTGTAAAGAAATTAAGGTAATGCAACACAACATATTAGTCTTTGGTGTAAAGAGCAGCCCTTGCCTTTTGGAAGCAGTCTTAGATTATCATTTGGGAAAATATTTGAATGATGCCAGACATAATCAAGGTTATGTTAAGATTCTTCTTTTGAGTTTCTATGGTGATAATTTAGTAACGGGCTTAAATGATACATGTGATAGATTACCCTTCATTGAGACATTTCAAGCCATACTGAGTGAAGGAAAATTCAATTTGAGAGGCTGGCAGTACACCAATGATAATGGTCCTCAACCATTTACTTCTGTATTAGGACTTTTATGGGATAGAAAAAAAAAAAAAAAAAAAAAGGATATGCTGATGATAAACCTGGACTGGTTAGATAGATATAAATTTGAAACTTTGCTGAAAAGAATAATTCTTTCTGTCACTCAGTGATTGATTATTCGAGATTAGATTTAGGGACAGCAGGAACTTAAGCATATGAAATATATGGAGGAGCCAATACTTTTTTGTTCTGTAAATTCTTGTTTGAAAAATGATTGACATGAGTAAAGTGATCTCAGAAGTTTTTTGCATAAAAACCAGAGGTGGAAGAGAAGTTAGGCCTACCCAAAGACTAGACATATAGACTTTATGAATGTTTGGACTTTAACTTAGATTTTTTATGTTTTTCCATTTAATTTTAAGTTTTTCTTTAACATTTCTAGTAGGTTGAGTTGTTTTCCAGCAACTTAAGGTGGGAGGATGTTGGATTTCAAATGAATGTAGTTTGAATTTTATACATGCTTTAATTAATTTTTTTACTTATATCGTTTGGCCACTAATAATTATTATTAGTTTAGTTCCTTAGAAGTGGCAACAAAACAATTTATAGAATTTGCAAAATATAGGTCTGTGTAGTAGGTTAGGCTTATTAAAGAAAAATGACATGTTATTTACATAAGTGATGTTTTACTTCAGTTACTAAATGAATACTTTAGAATATTTTTTAGTAGTCTCTTAGTCTGTGATATGCTGGTAGTATAATAGTTTATTCTGATGCGTAAGCAAACAGCAGTGTTAATGCACGATTTTCCAAACTCTGGCATTAGAACAGACAAGCATAGTTTCTCATCAGATAAGGAGGAAGAAGAAAGGATGGACAATTCTGAATATATTAGCATCAGTGGCAGAATTACAATCATGTTTCAGTCTTGCCCACAATGGATGAGCAACAAAAAACTGCTGAACACTGGTAGTTCAATTTACATTCAAAATCAGGTGGATGGACTATCTGTATGGAAGTTTTCTTGGCTTTCTCAAATGTAATATCAGTACAAACAAGTTTTCCTTAAAATTCCTTCAGAAAAGCATCCCTTCCCTTACAAAGATAACCTTCATAAGGTTTACCATAATCTAAATAACCTATTGTTTCATTCGCCTCTGAAATTTTAATGGTTTGGTTTAGCACACCAGGACTATCTGCATAAGAGAAGAGACGCCTTTGTAAAAGAATTTTTAAGGGAAACTGGCATATATCCAAATTGAGAAAACTATGAAAACACCCATGCAGTCAGCCTGTTCACCTGGAATTGAAACTGGATGTAATTTAATGTTCAGGAACTTTATAACTCAGCTGCCAGAGGGCTGAAATTTCAATGGATGTGTTTCACTAATTGGTAAGCAAGAAACCAATTTATATACAATATTTTCTTTCTTCCCTTTTATTACTAAAATATACTGTATAATGAATTTGAGATAAAATTGCTCAGTATTAAATTTGTACCAAGGAATTTTAGAAGGTATTTCTTATCAGTAACTTTGCTTTCCTTCTAATATTTTTGTACCAGTGGAATTAGTTTTACTGCATCCCCTCCCCCCTCTATCAAAGTTAAACAGATTTCAAATGCAATGAAAAATTCAAAAAATGCTAGCAATCCCGAAAATGGTGTTCCACTTTCTTAAGACCATCAAAGGAACACACAAATTATAAGAATGATTTAAATGCTATCATTATTTCATAAATATTTTGTTCAAATCGTTGTCTTAATGCTAAGTTAGCTTCAGCTATGTACAACTTTTACTGGTTATTATAATGCATTTTAGTGGCTCTGTTAATATTTTGTTTTCATTTTCTGTTGCTTCACGATTTTCAAAATTTTAAAAAAATCTATTTCCTTTTTATTTACTCAATGCAGCTGTATTGAGTAAATAAAAAGGAAATATTTCTTACAATTTACTTTTCTCTTCTTTAAAAAAGAAAAGGTAAAAATCAGCCAAATAAGGATGAAAATATCGCTGACTGCATCTTCATTGGAACTAAACCCACAATGTCAAAGTTCTGTTGTTACAATAAACACAACAGATATTGTAATGTTTTATGTGCAAGTTGGAATACTAGGTTACAAGAGGACAGTCAGAGCTCAAAAAGTTATTTCCATGCCTCCAGTAGGGAAGGAGTGGAAGCTGTATCATTAACCAAATTGCTTTGCAAAAAGAGTTCAAAGGCTTCCAGTGTAGCAACCTAGAATTCTGTAATTTCTATATGGCAACCAATTTAAAATATATAAAAAAAAAAAAAAAAAAAACATATACTTAAGAATTTAAGCTGGCTTTGTAGTTTTGTATCATACTTTATCGAATTCTGCATTATATAAATAAATAAGTTGTGAAAGTTCAAACTGAACACACAGCTATATAGAACCCTAACACCTTTTTCTAATGCGGTGTCAGAAGTGTTTTCTTTCTAAAATGAAATGTTCAAAGCCAGTAGCGCAAATGAAATTTGATGGAAATTTTGTCATCAATTAAAAAGGTGGCTTCATCATTTGAAGTTTGTGACGTAAAGAGTAGTTTACAAGATAAAGATGAAAAGGCAAAAGTTAATACATTTCTTGATGTAATAAAAATTCAGTGTCTTGAAATATACAGTGTATTTCATGTGCAAGATGGTAAAGAACTTGAATGAGATGAAATTAAGCGGGAAAAATTACAGAATATAATATACTTAAAATAAATGCTACATATGAAATGCATTTATTTTGCATCAGAAATCATACCATGCCAGAAACCACACAATTATGCAACTGATCTTTGAAACAAAGCTAGATCATACAAGTTTGCATAATTAATGGGCAGTTTAATAAAAGAATTGCTCGCAGTATTAGGGATGATATATAATAAGGGCAAAATTCTTGCATGAAACTGGGGATTAATTTCCAAACTTAGAAGTGCTACAGCTTTATGGAAAGTCATTATGAAAGATGAACAAAAACAGATAAAATAAAATTACTAATAACATAACTGAATTAAAATTTTTAAAAAAATGCAAAAATAAAAATTTAAGAAAAAAGTTAAATAATAAAATAAAATACTCGACTTCCATCTCATTTGGGGCTCCAGGTGAATAAGCCCTGAATATGCTGTATATTGTACTATTTCAAGGAATAACAATCAAAAATCATTCTTTTCCATCTCACCAATGAGAAAGGGTAAAATAGTGAGAGTATCACTAATGAGAATGGACAGAATGCTGGAAATAGCATGCGTATGGATAAAAATGTTAGTGGGAAAGTATAGGTATGAAAACAGAGAGAGATCAGAATCTATCACCTTTTGACCAAGATCTGTCAATATAATTCCAGCTATCAAGCAGAGTGTGATAAAGGGGAAAAAATTGCTCTTGAATCTAAGAGTTTTGTAAGCTCAGAACAAATTTTAGGGTGTCGGCAAAGAAGAAAAAAAATCAACTAGAACCTTATATTAAACAACTTTGGGACAAAAGAAATGAGTTAATAATAGAAAATGACTTATTTTTCAAAGGAGACAGGTTCAGATCCCTTCATCCATGCAAAAAGAGATATTGAATTTAATACATGAGGATTACTTCAATACAGAAACATATAAGATGCACAGATATGTTGTTTTGGCTACTTGTGAAAAAGGAAATAAAATTTTCAAATACCCTGTATCTAATGAATATCAAAACAGAAAAGTAACAGTGCCTGTTATACGGCATATGTTTCTAATTTATCCTGGTATACATTTGGCACAGATTTATTTGAGAAAATCAAAGATGTATACATATTAATTGTAGTTTATTATTCCAACTTCTTTTAAATTGCCAAACTACTGGATATTCGAAGTCAGATAGTAATCAATCATATGAAATCTCATTTGCAAGATGAGATGCACAACTGCCAGTAATATCTGATAATCGATGTTAATATGCAAGGAAAGACTTTAAGGAGAAGTAGCAATTTAAGCACTTACTAAGCAGTCTTTTATACTATCTGCAGTCAAATGCAGAACCTTTTTACACCCAAAGAATTATTGAAACTTCAAGTTGACGAAAACTAAAACTCAACCAAGAAGGAATTAAGCAGATTAAATATTGTTAGAACATTATCATTATTACTTAAAAGAGCGTATGTTAAGGTATATTATATTAAGGCAACCATTGGAAACCGGCAGCTTCAGAAGTAGCACCGAAGATGACCAGATCACATACATTAAGATCAGTAGGAATATTATTGAGAAGAAAGAAAAGATACATTAGAGACACAAAAGAAAACTGTTCAGCTTCAGAGCAGAATATGAAAAGAACAGAACAATGACATCTTGATCTTGTTAAGAGCAATGTTTAGAAGATCAACTATCGAATTCCTCTGACTCAGCAACAATGGACAGTGAGCAAAGAACTAGAAGTGGAAGACTGGTTAAACAGCAGTCCCCAATTTTGCACTGAAGGATTAAAAAAATTAAAAAAAAAAAAAAAAGAAAAAGAAAGATTTCACAATGTTTACTTTTATAATTTGCAAATGACAAACAATTTAAAATATGTAAAAAAAAATACTCTTTACAATTTAAGTTGGCTAATTAGTTCTGGATAATATTTCAGAATTCTTTGTTATATAAATAATAAATAAGTTTGATAATTAAATGCTGTCTATTTTATTCTAGCAAATTCATAGGTGAAGTAGCGTCAGCAATGATTTTGGTTTCCTAAAATTGAAAACGGTTTATCGTCTTAACAATGGGAAGAAATTGAAGATCTTTTCACTTCCTTTCGTTTCACATGCCTAGTGTGTCACTTCACTCCAGGTTTTAAAGATTTTTCAGGTTTGTCTAACATACACACAGACAACAGGAATTTTAAAAAGCCCAATTAATGAAGGTCAGTATTTCATTTCTTACAATTGGGAACTTTATTTTATTGTAATGTTTAAAGGAAACTGTAAAACTATTCAGTTTAAAACATTTGGAAAATACAGGCCTGAGTTTAGGGATAAATGACTAAGTTTGAAAAGGTTCTTTCCTAAACTTAGCCCTCTCCTTCCCAAATGCTTAAGAAAGCATGGTTTCACAGTTTTTCCTAAACTTATCAATAAAATCAAGCTCTAGTTTGGAAAAAAAAGGGGGCGACCTTTATTCATGGACATTTATATAAATCATTATGAATGTGGTCTTGTGTACATAGGATGAATCTTTAAAATTCAAGGTAAAGAAACACATAAACTCTTAGCCTGTCGAGTTATTCTTCATAAATGCCTTTAAACCTGTCACTAATGTTTGACTGAACCTCCTGTACAATTTCATGAAAATAATCCTACAGCTTTGAAAAATTCCAGCTATTCCTTTTGTTATTTCCCTTCCCTTCCAGAATTTTAATTCAATAATTGCGACTAAGTGAGATGGATTGCTACTGTAAACATTAGTTGATGCAAGCTGTTAAGAAAGTTTCAAATAAATAGCTTCTCCCTGATGACTGTCAGAATGCCACAAGGTCCTCTGCAGGTGAAAGTATGAAACTTCGATTTCTTTCCTATTAGATTCTTATTTTCAAATAAATTGGTTTTATTTTTTAATTATTATGCATTTCTTTATTTAAGTTGCCTAAATCTCTAAGTCATTGATTATATCATCCGAATTTCAATGCATATTGATTAAATGCTATTAATAAAATCAATATTAACAAAAATTGGTGCAGCTTTCATTCTTTCCGCAACATTCAACAACTGAAATATTTAACGAGCATTATTTATAGTTAACTGCATTTCAAATTATTTTCCTATACTACATTTTGTCATAAATTTAAAATCTTTAAAACTTTCAACATTTTTCTATATTCTTCATTTGCATTCAAATAATAATTATTTTTAAATAGTTCTATAACTTTTTATCTTAATTATTATATAAAATTGTAAGACATTTATTTAACATATTGTTTGAACAATTATAAAAAAAAATTCTGTTTTATGATTTCTGCTAAATTTAGTCAACTTAATTTGATGATTTTTAAATTTGCTTTTTAAAAAAACTAGTTATATATTAAGAAAATTTCAAAATATTAAATTTTCAAGCACATTTAATACTGAAATCTACATCCATTTTAAAAGAAATTTTATTTTCTGGAAAGATTTTGTCTTTTGAATGAACAAATATATGCTTAAAAATATCCAAACAAGCATTTTTAAATAAATTTAAAGAAGGGAAACTAAGCAATGCTGTATTTATTAGCTTGCATAAACAACATAATTTTTCAGTATGGTGTTTTTGTAAAGATAGGGCATTATAGTACATTTGTAACAAGTAAACAAACATTGTATTTCATAATTACAGCGATTATTAATTATTTACTATTTTAATTTCATGGTGAAATTTATAGCCTTTTTTAAGGGAATGAATGCTATTTTCTGGTAAAGTTTCTTCTTTTGAACGAGTAATATATGGTTAAATATATATATATATATATATACGAGGGCCATCCAGGAAGTAGATTACGTTTCCGTCTGTGTCCGCTAGGGGCGGGGCTAGCGCGGCCATCTTGGGGTCAGAGCGTTGCGCAGCTCAGTCTGCATCTAGCCGTGCTAGTGAGAGGTTCGTGCTGTGCTCCGTTCAGATACTGTGACGGTTTGAAATGTCTGCGTTAATTGAAAATCCCGCGAGCTGAGAGGTGCGCTCAGTAATAAGGTTTCTGACTGCAAAAAACTGTAAACCGATAGAAATCTATCGGCAGCTTCGTGAAGTGTATGGGGACAACATTATCACTGAAGGTGGAGTGCGTCAGTGGGTCATAAGATTTCAAAATGGCCGAACCAATGTTCACGACGAAGATCGAAGTGGGAGACCCAGCATAGTGACCGCCGAACTTCTCGAAAAAGTCGATGCTAAAGTCCGTGAAAATCGAAATTTCACAATAACGGAACTTTCTTTGAGTTTTCCACAAATTTCGCGAAGTTTGTTGCACGAAATCATCAGCGAAAAGCTTGGTTACCACAAGTTTTGCGCAAGATGGATTCCAAAAATCTTGACAGAGGACCACAAAAATCAGCGAATGGCTGCAGCGTTGAACTTTTTGGACGCTTACCATAAGGATGGTGACTCTTTACTCGATCGCATCGTTACTGGTGACGAAACATGGGTGAAACATGTGAACTGTGAAACGAAATTGCAATCAATGCAGTGGGGGCACACAAGTTCTCCCCAAAAACCCAAGAAATGCATGCAAACAATGTCGGCAAGGAAGATGATGGCGACTGTTTTTTGGGACAGAAAAGGTGTAATTTTGGTGGACTTCCTGGAAAGAGGCACTACAATAAACTCTCAAAGGTATTGCCAAACTCGCCAAAAACTCAGAAGAGCAATTCAAAACAAGCGCAGAGGAATGTTGAGCTCTAAGATCTTGTTGATTCACGACAACGCCCGGCCCCACACGGCAAATGTCACTCGTAAAGTTCTTGAATCTTTTAAGTGGGAGTTGTTTCCTCATCCACCGTACATTCCCGACCTGGCACCAAGCGACTTCCACCTATTCCCAGCAATGAAGAAGTGGCTGGCTATGCAGCGTTTTGATGACGATGCACAGCTGCAAGAAGAGGTAACGAAGTGGTTGAAGGCGCAGGCGGCCGAATTTTTCGACGAAGGAATTTCCAAGCTCGTACATCGCTACGATAAATGCCATAATTTGTATGGTGACTATGTAGAAAAGTAGTATTTGAGTGTGGCTTTCATCTGTATATAATAAAATTTGTTTCCTATACTTTGTTTATTTTTTTATTCCAAAACGCAATCTACTTTCTGGATAGCCCTCGTATATATATATATATATATATATATATAAATGCTTTTTAAAATAAGTTAAATATTTAGCAGCATTAAACTTAGCAACTGGATATCTTAAATTTAGGGGAAAAAAAATATTTTTAAGATTATACGCGGATTGCTGATTTAAAAAAGATGGGTTTTAAATTTGACTAACCTTTCACATGATTTATGAAAACAAAAATTTAGATGATTTAAAGATATAGCAGAAACATTTGCTTAAAAATCAGTAAGAACGATATCAGCTCCAAAACAATATAGTCTTTCTCAAAAATTTTATTTTTAATGGTATTCACGCAGAATTGGAGCTAAGAAATTTACTATTAAAAATATCTTCTCAATCTCAAAAGTAATTAATTTTGCATTTGCTATACAACAATTTTTGTTTCTGCTGTAACAATAATTTCGTGATTTTTTAATACAAATATTATATTTAACTTCAAATTTAAATATTATGATATCAAATTCAAGAGGGTTCGTAGCCACATTTTAGATAAAAAAATAAGCACCATGAACACTTTTCAAGCACATTTTAACCTTTTAACTGTCATGCCCGAAATCACTGGTATTCCAAAATGTCATGCCCGAATATTACTCGGGCTAATTTTTTTTGAGTGCATCGTATTGTTATACCCAAATATATATCGTGAGAAGTTTATTTCGGCTTCAGTTCAACAGATGGCAACATTTGATTGAAGGTTTCAAAGGATAGAGGTTAAAGTTCAAAGTGTGCGGCATTTAAAAAATTTTTTGACTTTTAGGCAAACATTTCATTTTTGGAATAAAAAAAATTGACAATTTATGCATCCAAATCATCAAAATAATTTGACAGTTAATAGGTTAAGAAAAAAATAAGCACCTGTTTAATTACATTATACACAACTGCATAACCTTAAAAGAAAATTTAGACTTGTAATTCAAAATATGGTTTGGTTTGGTTTATTAGATTACAGCAAAACACTCAAGAGCGCCTTAAGGGAGGGATGCCTTTGTGGAGGACTTTTTAAGGAAAACTGCCTCATATACACGTTTCACATGACAAAAACCAAGAAAACACCCATGCAGCCAGCCCGTCCGCGGGATTCGAAACTCGGACCGAACTACCAGTGTTCAGTGACGTTACCGCTTGGCCGCTGGTGGGCTAATTTAAAATATGAGAAATTCAGTATTTATTAAGAGAAAATGAGCATTACTCAACCATGGAAAAGAATTACATTCTTTTTTTTTTAAATTTTAAATAACAGTTCAATTTACAGGACCAGTTTACAATGAGAGGGAAAAACTATGCAGAACTAAATTAATATTACATGATTTAATGATGAAATTTCAGTTCAAAATAGAGAAAATAAATAATAATACTTTATTATTGCCATATTTATTATATTTGCTTGGGACCTAAATATAAATACAATTTATTTTTCTACTCATATTTAAGTAATTTAACTTTAATCAAAATTCTGAACATTTTCTTAATTTTCATTGTATAACAGTTTTCCCTTAACAGATATTGCAAGCAAATTTGTAAAAACTCAGATAAGCGGCACTTCACACAATGTTTTTCGCCATCTTTAAATTGCGAAAATTACCCATATCCTCGGGAGGAATTTTTTGACGCCAAGAGGGAGATAGCATCAAAAAGCGCTTTCCAAAAATTTCCTCTTCAGCACAATATCAGAGAAAAAGCTCTGCTGGGCGAAAATCGCGTAAGGCACAGTGCAGCGTTTGCATTGAGATGATAAACCATTTACACTGAACAAATTGTAAACGAATAATTATCGTTAAATAAATCTACGTACTCTTTTCCATCTTAGTATTTTATATTATGATATATATAACTCCAGCATTATTAAATTTTATCCTTCTTTTTTCAATTCTTACCATTAATGTTAACAATTATCCGTAATAATGGTTATAAATATTTGAAAACATGTTTTTTATATAAATGCAGTAATGATCACAAAAATGCGATATATATCATAGTTAATGATGAAAGTTTAAAATAAAAAAATATACATGCATTTCCACAATAATATTGCATCCTCAAAATGTATTCCAGGCTATTCAATCATGCGGTCAGTTTTATATTTTACATTCCAGATTCGTTTGCGCACATAATTTCGATTAATAAGGTTAAGAGGGTTATTTTTATCCTTTTTTTTTTTTTTTTTCTTGTTTAAGTGCAGATGTAGTTTTCATGTAGGTAACCAAAGAAATGTAATCCTGAATTGCATAACTGCAGGGAAAAAAGATTTGTAACAAACGCTTCTATGGCTTTGCATGATGTTATGCAATTGTTTAAATTTCAGAAAGAAACCAATCAAATAGAATAGGATAAGGTTATTTGAAGTTGTCTGTATTTATTCTATGAAATGTTAAATCCTAAAATATTATTTTTGTGCAATTTAAACATTGTGTATAACAGTGGTTGCAAACTGGTGGCCCCGGCGAATGAATTTCAATTATGCATTTGTTGCAAATACAGTGATGCAACGATTTCTATGTTTTACTTATTTGAAGTTTCAGTTTATTTTGCATTCATTACTACTAAACATGAACATGAGTAACATGTCAGGAAGAAATAAATATAAATCTTATTCAACGATTTGAAGATACAAATTTATAACTTTTACTCATTTTTTGTGAAAAAATAAAGAAATGCTCATGCTTTGGCTAATGGTTTAGGTTTTTTACTGATACACCTAGCTTTTAATCCACAAAAATCCCCTATATAAAGAAATCAGTGAAATATGCTTATACAGCTAATAGACATGCTAATAGAAAAACAGCAGAATAATGTTTAATATTTTATACTAACTTATTAGCATTTCAAAATCTGATTATCATTTTATTGCATTTTGCAAAATTTTCATTCTAATTAGAAATTATCTGGAAATACTAGCAATAAGTTAGAAAAAGCGCATATTTTATTCTAAAAAAATTAAATTATTTTATTCTGATTAGAAGTGTAATTAATTTACTTAAGTCTATAATTAAAAATTTTACATTAATTTGTTTAGAAATCAATTATATGTAAATACACATGGGATAATGTGAGTCATAAGTACAGAAAAGGAGCACATTTTGCAATATTCTTGTATAAAAATAAAATTACCTTATTCTAAAAAGTGTAATTAATTTATTTAGAAAATAATTAAACAGTGAATTCAAAATGTCTACTGACAAATTCATGTGACCTTCAGCACAAAAATCTGCTAAGTCACAATACCCAAAGCGAAGTACCAACCATATCGAAAGAAAACATCCCTTTCCTTTTCCCTATTTTTGTTAACATCTGGGCTAGCAACCTAAACATTCTTCCCATTGCTTCGCCTATAGCCCAAGTTGGTGAATGCGATTTCAGTAACCTCGCCAAGTGCCAGTTATCTGAGAACCCCCAGTAATTTACATAAAAAAGGAACTTTCCTGAAATCAGAAGATAGGAAATTGGTTCATGCAGCCATCAGTAACAGTAAAAGCTTAACTAACTGGCATACTCGGAAATTGCCGAATATCTGAAAATTCCGGATAGTCGAGCATAACTGGTAAAAGAGAAAGGGGGTAGATTGCAGCCGTTCTTTAGATTTTTCAGCTAAATAATGCTTTTGACATTTCGATATGTGCATCATATAAAAACTGCCAGTATTCGAAGAATAAATAACTAAATAAAGGAAAATGCCCCTTCGCTTCGTCCGGTTTTCACTGTCATGCACCCATGTGGCATATTTATCATTGAGCAGGACACGTCGGTCTGCCATACTCATATTGATTAATAATGAGCTTTACCAATCTGGGGGTGTTTTTCATTCTAATTTTGAACAGACTGTGTTAAATTTCTGGAAAAGAATCATTCTTCGCTTGGGTTGGTAGACCGCACAACTTTTAGTCCTTTTCAATCCAGGTTGGAAAGTGACCAAAAAAAAAAAAAGTCCGTTAATTGCTTTGCTGCAAAATGTAACAGTTTCAATATTTGAGATTCTGCGGAGAAGGGAAGAACCTCCAACTTCTGTACTGTATAATACATTGCCACCCCCCCCAAAAAAAATTTTTTTAACTATTCGATTACTTTCACTCTATTTATGCCATTCCGAATATTATTCCTTAGAAAACTAACCTGTGTTAAAACACACTTACCCATTTTTGAAGTTTATCTATACTTCAGCAGTTACTGCAAATATATTATTATAAATATTCATACATATACTCATAACATAAGCATACCGATCATAATAAACGCGAAGATGAACTGACCACACGGAACGAGAATGTAAATTATTAAAATCTTGATAGAAATTCAAGTGTGTGTAATATTCGGTGGGAGCAAAAGAATACAGAATGTACTGGAATTTTTTACCGCTTTCGCAATTCTTTGACCAATAGAATGACGTGCACCTGTCTGTACTTGTGCACACTAAAGGTTATGTTAATACAGAAAAAGGGGCGAAAAGCTATTTCTGGGAGTATGATTCACCATCTGATGTTCCATATAAGGAAGAAAAGTTGTTTATTTAGCAAATGGAGAATGGTATGGGGGGGAATATGCGTTCGTTAAAAAAAGCACTAAAAGTAAAAAATAAACACTAAAAACAAAAAAATAAGTGCTTTAGAGAAAAAGTAAGCACTTATAAAGCCTTTTGTATTTATTTTCAAATATAAGGACTTTTAAGCACTTGTAAGGAATGCTAAGAAACCTGTTCAAACATTTAGATATTAACTTTGAATTCAAACATCTGATCTGCTTTTAAAAACAATAAAGAAAATATTTAAGAACTATATTACCCTTAAACAGTTCTTAAATGTTTTTTGTTCACGAATTTTTAGTTGACCATCATAAATTTATTGACTAAGTTTAAAAATTGTTGGTTTCCTGCCCTTGAAATATCAGTAACCTTTATCTAAAATAGGATTAAAACATTACTCCGTAACTGAAAGTTTAAAAGGAAAGAAGAGACACAATTAATAGAAAACAAAGCAAAGTTGTTATTTACTCCCACAATTATTTAACATGGAATTTTTGTAATGAAAGGGTATTATTGTACATTTCGTAAAAAATAAATAAGTATTGTATTTAATAATTCATTATAAGAATATGAATAATTAAATATTTTTGGAGGCTACTTTTTCCCTAGGGATTCCAGCATTCATATTTTGAAGCATTAACTTCTAAATAAATGTATTGATTGAACACAGCATTAATTAATTCACACCAAATCCCTAACCAAAGAAAATGTCTTACTAGGGAGGATTATTAAACAAAATTTATTAGAATAAATATTTTTATTATATTAATTCTAATAATAATATACAAACAAAACATAAGTCATCTATAGTTGAGTGAATAAAAGTGCTGGATGTTAGTAGTTTGTCCTGGGTTTGTTGCTCACAACCAAACAAGTTAGCTGCTTGGTGTCTTTATGATTTTTGCCATGTGTAAGATAATTTCAAGCCAGTTTTATTTAGAAAATTCCCCAAAAAGGTATCCTTTTAAAAGATATGTCATGAATATTTTAACAATGGTACCTATGAATTTATTTTGTTATATGACAACATGAGCAAAATGATTTTCTCTACAAAAATATATGCACCAGAGCACTGTGAAGTTAAATGCAAAGTTCTTATTTCTTATAATATTTTTCCTTCTTTCAAAGAAAATTTTGTCAGTAAAAAATACTATTTAGAATCAATCATTATATTTTGTTCCTTTATTTATTTAAATAATCAACTTAAGATGCTTATTTCATACTTTCAGAAAGCCCAGTACTGGCCGAGTGGTATGATCGCTGAGTACTGGTAAATCCTACGGGGTTTTCACAAGTGCACCTATGAATTATGAGACTCTTTCCCTTAAAAAAACATCTCCCACGAAGACTTCCCTTAGGCAGACAGGCCCTGTGTGCTTTACTGTAACACAAAATTTTAAGCTTAGAAACCGTTAGCATAACCTTTATAATCTAAAAGCTTAGAACCATCTATCGTAGCCAAAATGAGTTGGCAGCACCAAGTAGAAAGGTAAAATTTAATTTTCTTAGCATATATTTTTCTCAGAGATTACAAGTAACGTTTTTGAAGTTATGAGAATCGTGCATAAGTGCATGCATTTTCAAATCAGATTATTTACATAATATTTATGGATAAACTAAATAAGCACACATTTGCATATATAAAATATAGATTAATAAATACAAAAAGCGAAATATAATTTGAAAATAATGCAATTTAGGAACTACTACATCAAAAAATAATTAAAAATTTCTTGTAGTCTCATTGTTTTTTGTTATATGTTTTCTTCTGATATATGTTTAGTTTTTTATTTTATTTTGTTATATGCATTTATTTGGTTTTATTTTGTTATATGCATTTATTTGGTTTTATTTTGTTATATGCATTTATTAGCCATTTTTTTTTTGAGAAATTTTGTTAGATTATTTGCATATGGCAAAGCAAACGAGATTACCTTCCTAAAGAAAAGAACACCCCCATAAAGACTTTTTATGTAAAAGTGACTCATATTCACATTACAGTTGGGGGATCAGAAAAAATAGCCATGCAGCTAGTTTATTCATTTGGTTTGAATGCGAGTTGAACTAGCAGTAATCAGCGGTCATAGCCAAGAACCCATTGGAGAGGTTTGACAGACATGAAAAACTGAGAAGCAGTATTTAGTAAATATAACACTAATAAACAAATCAGATTTATATAAAAACAAAATAAAATGCTTATATCTGACACAACTCAATCTTGATATAACACATAATTACACTGATAAAGTAAAAATGTAATAACACTAATAAATTCAAATACCAAACGGAACAAACATTAATTCTACGTAGCGAAACATTTTTAACATATTTTGCTGGGAATGTCTGGTGTCTGGCTGCAAAATTATTATATTATATATCCTTATTTTAAATTCATCACATATCTGATGTTTTGACTTTTACCTCAAAACAAATTTCAATAACATTAATAATTTTATTTCCCTAGTGGAAATTCTCTGGATCTTTTCAGTTTCAAGAAAATATGCTCCAAACAATTTTCTCTAAACAAATACATGCACATATTTGAAACTTCCAGTAAAAAAATGCACTTTTGATGGCAACTCACTTTGATGATGGTAAAATTTTTCTAAACATAAGAAATTTGGCATTTAATTTTTTTCATTAAAAAAATGAAATAAAATGCCTCATTATTAAAAATATTTTATTGATGATTTATATTCTAAAAGCAAAAACATTGTTATAAAAGGGAGAAGGTAACATTTCATTTAATGGGGCCAACATTAGCACATTCACTTATCAACAAAAAATATTTGAAGCATGTTATGTGATAATGGTTTGGTTTATCTAATTGTTGCAAAACATTCAAGAGCTATTTACCTAAGGGGAAGGTAGCTTTCGAGGACTTCCTAAGGGGAACTGACTTGTATACATACAAAAGCATTCATATAGCCAGCCCATTAGCCAGGATCCGAGCCCTTGACCAAACTACCAATATTCTGCTACGACTTTTCTGCTCGGCTCCTGATGGGCTGTCTGATAACTGACAAGATTGAAATTTAGTAATAGATGAAAACTAATACCTTCGAATAATATGAAATTATTGCCAATTCAGTAGCATAAAATAACTTTCATGATATTGTTTATTTATTTTATTTGGCTTATGACAAAGTATGTGAGGACTATCTCTTAATATACTGGTACTTGGATTCAAACCCCAGTGAACAGGCTCACTGCATATGCGATTTTGTGGTTTTAATTATATGTAACATGAGTACGAGAGATCTCCCTTAGTAAGACTTTCATGAAAGCATATTTTCACTTAGGCAGATCACATTTGCATGCTTTGTGATAATCTAACAAACCAAACCCAATTCCAAGTGAGGACTCATAGTCAAGGCATGTCTTCATAAAGAACTTTTCAAATGAAACTGGTTCTTATTCTCATTAAACATGGGCAGAAAAAAATAAATGAAAACTGCCATGCAGCCAGCCTATGTGCCAAACTATCAGTATTCAATGATTTTACTAAAAGGTCACTGGTGGTCTTTTGTAGTATCTACATCAAAAATCTTTCCAAAGCAATAATGAATCAATCATATTTCTTTGATTGATGTATCAATGCATTAAATAATATGTATCAATACATGTACAATGTTATGTATCAATGCATTAAGTAAGTTCAGAACTTAAAGAAACTCTTTTATTTATGTTACTGCTATCAGCACTGACATTTGAAGGGATGTTAATTTATTTTCTCACAACAAAATGTTTTTGACTGTAATTTTTTGAGAGTGCAGAATATCTAATCTTTCCATACAATATTGTTGTGTGTACGGGTTGATAATAAACTGAATGCACAAGTCCAATGAAACGTGGATACAATTTATTATTATCACAACAAAGAAAACAAAATGATTAAATTTCCTCAGATATTTGTACAATATTGCAATATCTCACAGTAGTTGTATTTTAAACTACTAAAACGTTTAACAGAACTTAATTTAAAACAGAGAAAACTAATGCGATTTCACCGCGAATTCATTACAGTAAACAACAACAGTTTTCTAGAACACTGAATTGAGTAGTTCTCCTCTAGCTTTTATAAGCTCTTTAAATCCTGCATGAGAAACTTTTCACACTTTCTCGATTCTCCTAGATATAATTAATTCTACTTTAAAATATCTAAATAAATACAAACACCGTAACAATATTTTTCTTAACTTGCACTCCGTTACTTTTCAGAGATTTTAAAACAACAGATTTCTCTTCAAAAAAAGTTTCAAAAAGCGGATTTTTTTTATGGATTTTAAAACTGTGTCGTATTTCAAATCTTAATAATAAAATATTTCTATAAATTGTTTTGGCACATTGGTTTATTCGATTTAACAGAAGTTTTCAAGTAGAAAGTCTTCTCTTTGACATTCAAATTTTTATGTGTAAGTTTGCATTTACAGTGTACATAAGAGTACAAAACTCATTTACCTACTAAGTACTTCTGGCATGTAGTTTGTACACATAAGAGTACAAACTACATGCTGAAAGCACAGTTGTAAAATTTCAAAATGCAACAAAGAAAGATATACCATTAAAAATAACCGCACTTGAAATATGAGGGCAAACAAAAGAGCTAGTTGGAATATTTTATATTTTTTCCTGCTCTTGACAAATCAGAAATCATAATAAACTTTTAAACCACACATATAAAAAAAAGAGGATAGTATATGATTTATTACAAAGTACGTCTTCTGTTACAATTGTGATTTTTTTCCTGTTTCTCCTAAAATTCAGGAATGTACTAAGATAACGAGCAACTCTATTTGACATTCTTTAGTATAAAGTACCAAAAGGCAAACTGTTGCAAAATGATTTATCTCCATTCACAGGCTTGCAGTGATGTCTGCCAATGATAATTGACTTGTAGGACTCTTCTGTAAAGTGCACTTTTCAAACAGACTTCATGTCCTATCAAGAGTTTTGTGTCAACTCAGAGCCACCTGCAGAAACATACGGAAAAGAAGACCACAGTTTTTGCCTAAACACGTCTTAAGCATTATTGGCCAAGTTTGGGCTTTGTGTATACGTCTTAAACATTTTTTGAGAGTTTTCAAATTTGTGTAAACACATCTAAAGCATTTTTAAAGGAAACTCTGAAAATGTTTACACATGTCTTGTGCGGTTGAAGGGTTAAGGGACAAAGAAAGAAAAAAAACCTTCAATTACTTCTCAGTGTCAGGGCAAATACCATAAGGTGTGGTTTTTAGAACCATTGCACATAATAATTTGCATTTCAATTCACACTTCCTATAAGCTTCAGAAATGTTTCTACACAATAATCTGGTTAATAAAGCTTCAGGAATGTTTCTGCACAATAATCTGGTTAATAATGCAGCATCTACCCCATTCCTACCGAAGTTGAAAAAATACCTGTTCAGAACCCAACTCTTCCCTCTCAAAATCATGCATATAGACTTGCATGTGAAAAGCACTACAACTTCTGCTGTGTTTATAGCAACAACAATATGTTGACAATCTTGGACTAGTTCCAACAAAATTGCAGTCAACAGTTGGTTTGGTTTAGTTAATTATGGTAAAGCACATTAGGGCTTTCTGCATAAGGGAAAGGATGCTTTTGTGGAAGACTCCTTAGGGGAATCTGGCTCATACACACGTTACACATGCGGAAACCATGAAAATGCATCATGCAGCCAGCCCATTCATGTTCAACTGACCCAGGTTGGAACTATCAGTGTTCAGAGATTTTGCTGCTTGGCCACTGGTGGGCCCTGCAGTCAGCAATATTTTCAGCATTATTTGTGTTAGCTTTATCTTGAACTACTTTCTTGTCATTTTAAACTAAACTATTACTTTCCTCATGCAATTTATCTTTTTATTTATCAAAATTATTGGAAAAACTATAACTATCAACTCTCAAGTAACTTTTTTAAGTCATTCTGAGCAGTGTTGAAAAGCTACGGCACTGTATATATGTTTACCCAATTAAAAAAAAAACACACTACCTTTTCATTTATTCATTTAATTCCATATGCTTGCTCTCTGTCGGTGTTACAATGAAATTCTGACCTTTATGCATAATATACAATGGAAGAAGGTACATAACAAACATTTCATAAGCAACTGTTAAGATTTTCATAATAATGATGCTCACACTGTAATTTCTAGTTATAAAGAATGGTGTGACTAAAATACCTAGCATGCCTTTAAAAAAATGATTTTTGAAAGCATATAAAGTTTACAACAGCTGAAAAGTGATTTTCTAGATCACAGTAGTTTTCAGTTCCATTGTTTAACATTAATAACATAAAATAACAAAAATTGCCAACACTTCACATAAATAATAGAGCAAAATTTCTATAACAAACTAAAGTTACCTGAGAACTGTTTTCCTGGGAGTGGTGGAATAGGAATAAGTGCATATTTTGTCTCCAACCGCTCGTGAAGCCAATCAAAGTGCTTGAAACGGCGACTGACTTCAATATTTGAGAACTAAATTTAAAAAATGGCATCAGATAAATTTTTACAGCCAAAGTAACTTATGCTTTATTCACAAAACAATAAATATGACTGATTTTGACTTTTATGTAACCAAAGGTATAATTTACTTTTGGACAGTACTTTTTTCATTCAGCCTGTCTCCCTCAGACAAAAAAGTCCCAAATTAAAAATGCTCCCCCTTCTTAAATGTCGTTCTTATGGAAGGAATCCCACATAATGGATTTTCATCAGTTTTTTAGTATAAACTTGCAGTACTCCACGATTAATCCATAAAACACTGCTGACCAATTTCAATTAAAGAACCTCCTCTCCCAATGCTTCTATTGGCAATATTGTCTCTCTATCACTAAATCTCTAAATGCCAATATAGTTGTCTTATAGCTGTCACTTCAGCAAGTTTTATCATTTATTTCATTTCTGGAGAATCATGGTTGAGGAAAGAGAAAGTTTACTATTGGTCTTCTCCGTTTTGTAACAGCTGCACGCATTCTCGATTGTTTACATCTTACTTTTAATTATCTTTTTTCTTGGTATTACTCTATTTGCAGCACACTCAATTTTGTTGTCCCCTTTTTGCTGAGGAGCTGGCAATTTAAAAAATGCTCTTACACTAAAATCAAAAACGTGAAATCTCATTTTACAGGATTTTAATTTTCAAAAATGGTTCCTCATAAATTTAAAAATTAAAGTTTTATATTAAAATATTTGCTAGAAAATATAAAAAAATGCAGAATGAAATACATAATGAAGGTCCAATTTCACAACTTAGACATAGTAACCTAAAGCAAAAATCAAAAAATATATTGTTCGCTAAGATGCTCACATAAAACATGAACAGATTTTTTTAAAGCATTCCCATGATAAATGAGTTACTGTGCGGCAACAGAAAAATGATTTGTGTTGAATTAATAAAAGATATATGTTATTTTATTAATTCTAAGGTGATTATTAGTGTTTGAAAAGTGTTTATCATTTTCATCTTTTTATATTTTTTAAACTTGTGATGCTGAAACAGAAGTGCAGTATAAAAGTTTCTTATCATTAATGGTGTAAATGTATATATGGAATGCATTACATGCAACTCTGAAATTTCATTTCACATAGTGGGCAGCCAGATGAAGTCAACAACATAAAAATCAGAAACCATAAATATGTGATTTATTGGAAATATTAAGTCAACAAGAATCAGCAAAATTTTCATTGTTGCCTTAGCATCTTCAACAATTATTATTTGGCTTGTTATTTTAACACAGGCGTGTCGTTCAACTTCCAACAGCAGTATTAGAAATTTGTTAAATGCAAAAATCACAGTGAATTGGAAAAACGATTATCATTAGCAATAATGAAAGAAAGTTTTGTTTATCATAGGGTGGTACATGCAGCAAGTCTGCACAACAGCCATCATTTAAAAAATAAAAATCACAGCTACATTCAGATGCCTGTTTTGCTGTGTATGTCATTTGGAGAATTTTAAGCCTTCGATGGTTGCAAGATTACACATCTTTTTCTATGTCACTCATCAATACATACTGTGATATCTGTCACTCATCAATTTGTAATATGAGCTGTGTTTGTTTGCAGCCATTGCAGTATGTAACTGGAATGCCAGGTGAGTTTGTTTGGTTAAGCATTAAGAGTGCTTGCTTGGTGAGTGCTTTGTCCTTTTTTTATTCAGTCCTAGAGTAGCTGAAAATTTTTTACGAATGAGTCCAGTGGCTGATTTGTTTCAGAATTTATATGGTATATATGCAATCTTGAATCAATGAAGTTTAATTTATAACAGTGCATAGCAGCATACATAAACTGATGATAAAACAATTCCCATGTATGAAAATAACGTGTTTTAAGAGCAAAACTTACCTTCAGAGCAACTAACAACAACAGATATAAAACAGATCGCAGCACAATAATTACCACTATCATTGCAACAAAGTAAATTTACGACAAAAGAAGTGTTCTTCATAAGGCATCAATACATTCAAACAAGAAATTTAATAAAAATTTGTGTCTCTGGTTACCAGATACCGAGATGCACAGAAGTTAAGGTGTTGGAATCCATTAATTCAAGTAATAAAACAATATTGTTTTCGTGTTATGCTTTGCAAGTGTTGCAGAAATTGAATCTCATAGAAAAGGTAACTACCAAATCAGCAAATCCCAAAACATGCATTCTTTTTGAAGGAAAGAAGAGAAAGAGAAAATATAATTACCATTCCAAAATGCAAGAAAACACTGAACAATTCATTCACTGAAATGGTGCTTCCTCTTGAAATTCCATCCAGAAAACAATTGTTTAAATGTGAACTACAATTAGCTACTTCACAGTTATATGAAAATGAATATGAAAAATATGTGTTTAAAATTATAGTACAGACACAATCAAAACTATTTATTTGTATTTATTAATTACATTATTTCTACAAACATTATTATTAGAAATAAGGATCATATTAACTGTTAGAAAATCCAAAATCCTTGCTAATTTACTTCAAATATTTCTTTCTATTCAAAAGTTGTTTTACTGCTTTTTTAAACAGTTTTAAGTACCTAATTGCAGCTCTTGGAAAATCTGATCATGGCTCTTGAATATTCGTGGATTCTAACATGCAGCTGCTACCATCATGAAGTTTGAGCACTTCTCTTATATAAGAATGGATAATTATAGAAAACTGTGTATTTAATTTTTTTTTTTGTTTACATACAGCTACTTTCTTTTTACAAATAAATTTTCATTGGATATTAATTTAAACACATTTGAGATGCATAATCCAAACTTTAAATCCCTGCAATAATCTCATTCCTCCTTAGATCTTTTCTGCATTCATCTTTTCAGTGATTCCTACTTCTGACGGTGATTATTTATGATTGTGATTGATATTTTGAAATGTTTTCAAAGAAAAATATTTTAAATATTTTCATAGTACTTCTGTATGTCTCCAAAATGGCAACACCAAGCAAATAATCATCACTGAATGCAACATAAAACTGAAATTCTCAGGTGCTCACTCTCTTCAATGTTTGCAGTATTGGCAGCAATGGTCAGATTTTCCCTTTCAATTCAAATTTATTTATCTAAGATAGCTTGAACTAACTTTGCCTCTAGAATTAGTGTCACTTTGCCAATTGCAGGAAGAAGTTTCAGATTGTACTGTAATTTCAAGTAGATAAGCCACTCTGGGTATACGCCACACACAATGAATAAAAATTAAAGTTCTTCCGATAAGCCGCAGGAAAGCATTCCGAAATATAGCACTTAATGTTTATTTATTCAGTTCTCTGCCATATTGATGTAATCATCATCTATAACCTTTTATAACATTTACAACATAAATATAATCAGTAATATCTAAATAAATAAGGAAGAAACAATTTACCTTGAACTTGCCGAAAATGAACCCTGATGATTTCTAATAGATATTATTTTTACGGGTTCAGAAAACTTCGTTTATCACCATAAATTACCAGTTTATGAAAAGAATACATAGATTAAACAGAATTTTTAATTAAACTACAAAACCTTCAGAATTAGACACATCAATACCAGAATTAAATAAATTTAACAACTGACCATCAAGGTCAATTCCATCATTCTGTTCTAAATCCCCTTCTTTCAATATCGCTATCTTCATGATTGCCATGCTTTATCGACCCATAAGGCACCCTCCTCATGTGAAGCTTTTCTCATTCGTCCAGAATTTGTGAAGGAATGGAGTCCGCTTTGCATCCATTCTCCCCAATGCTTTCGTAGTTCATAATTGAAAATTCTACTGATAGTGAGATCCAGCGACTGTAAAATTTTTTTAAGCCCACCTGGTATCACTGAGACATCAGTGCTATTCTGTTTTTTTTTTTTTTTTTTTTTTCCTTCGGATCTTACAGTATCTGCTAAATGGGATCTCGTTGAGTCCAGAATGATGAGTCTTCGGGATTGGAGATAAGAAACTTTCCTTTTTCGATAAATTTCTCTCAGCCAAAACAACATCACTTCTTCGCACATCCATCCCTTTTTATTGGTACAAATAATAACTCCTTTAGGGAAGTTTCCTTTTAGAGTTGTTTTTCTTTTGAAAGTTATCAAAGGGGGTTAACATCTGTCCATTGGCGACACAACTCAAAACATGAGTAAAAGAACTCTTTTTCATTCCCAGTAAACACATATAAGCAGTGGCTTATCTACTCAAAATTACGGTTATTAAATTTCAAATTTGAATATTTTTCAATATTTAAAAGCATTCATAGCTATTAATTAGTCTTTTTTTTTTCTAATAGTCATATGACACAGTTTCAAATTCACCTAACACAACACAATCAACTATAAACACTGTTAACAAAACAGACTGAAATAGTATAGGCCAAAATATAAAAAGTGGGGGACTAATCACATCATTATATTTATTCATCAATACACAGTAGAAAAATGTGGATGATTGTAAAGCAACCTGGCTCTCTTTTCATCCAGAAAATTACTGACATTTTCCCTGCATTAAAGTCTCATTTTTTTTCCGCTGCTGATACATGCCTCATCGGTTAAAAGAATTTCTCAGATAGTCCTTCTTCAACAACATTATTAAATTATCTTGCCAGCCACTAAAATCTTTTATTTTTTTTAATACCATCAAACATACTGAAAGTGAACAGATAAACTAAAATGAAAGATGAAGTAACAACTACAGCGAAAGTTCGAACTGCGGGATAGCTGAAAAGTTTCTTGCAATTAATGCGAGAACTCATAAGTAAAAATTAGAAAAGAAAACATAAAAGATAGTAAGTTCAAAGTTATGTTCCTGTGTCATTTTTCAATATTCAAGTAAATTTACAATTGCATATTCATCGAAAAATTTTTAATTGAAAGAACTGGTTTCTGAATGTGTACATAAACTGTAAAACAAAATAATTATATGACTTGCTTGAAGTTGAAGCAAGGACTTTGGAGAACGTTCCTGAAAGAGATGAGTTTCGAATGAATGCTTGCTTTTTCAGAGTTGTATAAGGTGATTCCTAGGTACTGAATATAAAAACTTCACGAAACAGAGGGAATTATTGTTTTTAGGAAAAGGAACTAATGCTCAGACTGTGGGAAATATGTCATGACTGAGTAAGTTACCTTAATAGTAAAGAACAACATGACCCAGCAATGAATAAATTCTCCCTAGTTCGGTTGCTGGGGGTGAGAGGAAGAGAAGGTGTCAGGTGATAGCAAACAGGAAATGATAGGTTGGGAATAATGACCTAAGATACCCAAACTGCTACGTGCAGAAGAGAGGATGGGGAAAAGCCAAGAAGGGTGATTGAATCACTTTTCGAAAGCCCTGTTTAGCTGACCAGAGTACACAATATGGACGGACTGGACAAGGGAAGCAGGAAGCCAGTGGACAAAGATCCCACACACCTCCATTTTGGCATCACATGTCAGTTGAAGACTGCATGGGAAAGCAAATTTTTGGGCAGTTTGTTTCATTCTGCAACTCAGCCTAACATTACTGTTAAAATCAACACACTCCTCCCTGGGCAAAACATGGAAAATTCCTGAGGAAAGAGAGCCCTGGAAGAAATCATCTCGGACATCCTCAAGCTGGGAATAGAATCAGTGTCAGAATCTATCCTCCAATCTTTCTTCTCACTACAGACATACAGAACTGTTAATTCATAAGGACTATACAAGGATACTATTCATAAGGACCTTAATATTACCTTAAGGTATGTGACCTTACATAGGTCGTTTTACATATGCAGTAATATATATATATTTACTCTTTCCTTTAAAATAATTTTGTTTACTTGTTAAGTTATTCTGGATGTCTTAAATCCCCTTTTTTGTACTGTTTAAAGGAGAAAATAAATGAATGAACACAGTTAAATTTGGTACTTAATTCTAAGTTCCACTGATGGGTTGTTCGGATATTTTTAAATTCACTTATATTAATGTTGATATGGTTGTACTAAACAGTATATGGAATAGATCTAAATAATTATTTAATTTAAATTAAGTTTTTTAATTTTAAATGGCTACTTAGTTTTCGATATAACAATGTAGTAGTTCTGTGACGCAGTGAATTCAGTAATGGTGTGCACCACTGAACCTCTCGAATGTAACCTTATTTTTGGCGTAGTATCCAACTTCCAGGTATTTTTTGTTCACAGCCCCCTTTTGATTTCTTTTAGTGTCCTATATCCTTGCAACAGTAGTGTATCAGATGTCTAATGAATGCAATCTGTAAGCACTGACTGTATACAGATACAAATTTAGGATGTTTATTGCATTTTCCCAGTATCACAGATTCCAGGCATGACATGCACAGAGGTTTATGCTAAAAGAACATGATGTATGCATACAGGATATTACTACATTAGCAGTATATAATATAGACTTGTGGTCATATTTTTAAAATTTAAGACTCCTAGTATGTAACTTTGAAACCTTGGAATAAAAATAAGATTTATATATAACTTGGACCCACATATGTGAAGAATAGACTGATGTCACTTCATATAACTCTTTCAAAGACGCCTAGACATAAGATTTGTAAAAACAAATAAGCCTCCAACTTCCAGGTATTACAGATCTAAATTTCTGCTTAAAAAATGCTTAAGTAATTGAACTTTCTAACTGACCTTATTACTCACTTGCTTCTCAATGCTTTTTTACTGGCATTTGAACCAGAAATGCACCCTAGGTCTCCTATGTGCTCATGATGGGAAAACTACCATGTATACCAGTACTGCCTGTTCTCATAAGTATTATATTACAAAGTAGAGCCACAAAAATGTTTCCAGTTAAAGGTCTCAAAGGAAGGGGGAAAAAAAAAAAAAAAAAAAAAAAAAAAGATCTGTAGCTATTGGCTAAAGGTCAGGTTGCTGGTGAAAGTCTTAAACTCATCAAATTGAAAGATAAAATTGTTATTAATAATAAACCGGAAAATGATCAGGTATTTGTTAAATCAATGCTTATTTCTTTATCTGAAGAAAAAAATTCCACAGAAGAATTAGAAAAACTTAAACTAGAAAAAGAACATGAATTATGAACTGCTACAGTTCCATCTAATTCCAAACTTTCTGAAAGCACATCATTAGAAAATGTAATTAAAAGCATTAGAAACTTTAATTATATTCGTTCTGATTAGTTTCGTATCATGGACACTTCATTTTCCTTCACTAAAGGAAACATTTAAGATTCAAAATGCTTCAGAAGAGTGCAATGCTGAAATTTTAAAACTTATTGGGTGAAAATGCTTATTGGGTAAAAACTTATTGGGTGAAATTTAAATTAGTGAAGGTAATGTCAAAAATTATGAAGTTTTTAAAGTCTTAAACTAACACTAGCCAACTGCTCAAGTATCTTAACATACAAGAAAGTACTATTGTATGTTAAGGAATGTGAATAGTTTAAATGCAGTTCATTAATTAACTGTAGCTGATAAATTAACATAAACACTTGCTCATGAGACAGCCAAAGAGAAAATTATAATTGGTTAAAACCTCCGAAAAGTGGAAAAGTGTGCGAGACATATCTGCTTGCAAAAGAAAATCATTACATGAGACTGGTAACTAGTCTAAAAAAAGTGCCAAATATTAAAACTAACACTAGCCAAACCCTGTCCTGGTTACGTACCCCCTTCAATGAAAAAACATAATGGTTTTTCCCAAAATAACACAGTAAAAAATCGCTATATTTGTGGATCTTTACAACATATAGCTAAAGATTGTCAGAAGACATTTAAATGAGAGAATCAAAAACCAAGTAATTCTGATAGCATTAAATTATGGCAAAATGAAACTGTTGTAGTCAAGGTCAATACAGAATGCATCAACAAGAAACGAACTGAAACTCAGCTTTTCTGACAAGAGATACAAAGAAAAGCAGACTTAAAACTGAGAAAGTAAAAGAATCATTCTACAGACCTATTTTAAATCCTTAAAGATTTCTTCTATGCTCCAAATTAGATGAGAAAAATGTCTTAACCATATCCATAATATGACAAATATTCTGATGAATCTACAACAAAAACTTGACTGCTGTGCATTTTTAAAATTAAGAATATTTGGAATTTTTAATTTCTTTTAACATAGAATTTACATTAGTTAATGTGTATATTCTTATACCATATTTAAAATCATAATGCATAATAAATTTATTTGTAGTTTTTTAGTTTTAGTTTTTAACATGCTCTTTTTTTAACAAACTATTATAGGTTTTTTTCAAATCAAAATTAGAAATATCACTGTCCATAATAAAAATAATAATGTGTGTCGTAATAAAATATAACATGGCCATCAACATCCAAGCATGGTTAGCAGAATTTTCAGAACTGTCATATCTTACATAACTTTGACACATTTTACTTGATTGTAATAACAACATTCAAGGTAAGTTTTTTTTTCTTTTCATTATTCTTATTGAATGTGCAACTGGCATGATAAACTGCTTTGTGATTTAATTTCTGGGCATGCTTCAGCAAGGATTATTTCATAGCCCATTTGGAAAGTAAATACTGCATTTATAAAATAATTAAAAAAACGTTTATTTTTTAAAACCTTTTTTTTCCCCTGACCTATCATTGTTAACACTGTTAAGAGTGATTTATCACCTCCAGCAAATTTAAAATATTACACAAGAGCCAATTAATTATTTCATGGATGGCTTTCTGTTGAAAGAAATTACATTGACAGCATTTTCTTCAACTTCCATATTACCACAGATGCTTTTGTAAAGAACTGCATAAAACTATAAATTAAATTTTTACATTAAAAAAATTGGCGTTTCAAGATTTTTAAAACAGTAGTCAAGAACTAAAGGAAGAGGGTAATGCTCAAAATAATGGTGAAGGATTGCTTTGATACTTTACGTTTAAATTTAAATTCTGTTATTATATTGTAAGCACAAAACTGTAAATCTAGACGTTCACTTTTATGAAAGTTTATGTATACTTTTAGATATGCGTGATCCTGGATGCATGTACTAAATATGACAATAACGGATAACAATAGTATAAGACAAATATACTGAAATGACAAAAGTCATGGGATACCTCCTAATATTTTGTTGGTCCTCCTTTTGCCCGGCGAAGTGCAGCAACTCAAGGTGGCATGGACTCAACAAGTTGTTGGAAGTCCCCTGCAGGAATACTGAGCCATGCTGCCTCTATAGACATCCATAATTGTGAAAGTGTTGATGGTGCAGGGTTTTGGGCACGAACTGACCTCTCAATGATGTCCCATAAATGTTCAATGGGATTCATGTCGGGCGATCTATGTGGCCAGATCATTCGCTGGAATTGTCCAGAATGTTCTTCTAACCAATCGCGAACAATTGTGGCCCGGTGAAGTGGCACATTGTCATCCATAAAAATCCCATCGTTGTTTGAGTACGTGAAGTCCATGAATGGCTGTAAGTGATCTCCAAGTAGGTGAAGGTATCCATTTGGAGTCAATGATTGGTTCAGTTGCACCAGAGGACTAAGTCCATGCCATGTAAAAACAGCCCAGACTATTATGGAACCACCACCAGCTTGAACAGTGCCTTGTTGACAACTTGGGTCCATGGCTTCGTGCTGTCTGCGCCACACTCGAACCCTACCATCAGCTCTTACGAACTGAAATCGTGACTCATCTGACCAAGCCACGATTTTCCATTCTTTTAGGGACCAACCGATATGCTCACGAGCCCACGAGAGTCGCTGCAGGCGATGTCGTGCTGTAAGTAAAGGCACTCGAGTCGGTCTTCTGCTGGCATAGCCCAAGGAAGAAAAATTTCACCACACTGTCTAATCAGACACGTCCCTCGTATGTCCCACATTGATTTCTGCAGTTATTTGACGCAGTGTTGCTTGTCTGTGAACATTGACAACTCTACGCAGACGTCGCTGGTCTCGGTCGTTAAGTGCAGGTGGTCGGCCACTGCGATGTCCATGGTGGGATGTTATGCCTGAAATTAGATACTCTCGGCACACCCTTGACACTGTGGATCTCGCGTGATCCGGAATGTTGAATTCCCTAACAATATCCGAAATGGAATGACCCATGCGTCTAGCTCCAACTACCATTCTGCATTCAAAGTCTGTTAATTCTCGTCATGCGGCCATAATCACGTCAAAGCCTCTTCACATGAATAACTTGAACACAAATGAAAGCCCTGCCAAAGCACTTCGCATTTATACATTTTCTACGCGATACTACTGCCATCTGTATATCTGCATATTGCTACCCCATGACTTTTGTCACTTCAGTGTATTTAACTGGTTAATTAACAGGCAGTTTCACTTAATTTTAACCTTATTTTTCTGTTAGAAAATGCACACCTTTTTTTTAAAAGAAAATAATGCTTAAATACGAGAGAAATACAATGCATATGTTTTCTGAAATTTAAATTTTTATTAAAACCGAAAATAATAATAGAAGGAAATAATAAATAATAATCAAATATATTAAAATATGACATTTTCTGAAGGAATTAGGTACAACGTATATATTTGAGGGCAATTATTGAAGGACTTACTGAAGGAGTGATCTGATATGCAATGTAACTTTTCAGACCTCTTAATTTGCTTTCTTTTTTTGGCTTAGAAACTGTACAGCTATAGGATTCACCAGATCTTGTCCAAGTTATTACTCCATCTTCTTCCTGATATATGCAAATCAAAATGGCAATCAGAAAAGCATAAATAAAGATTCCAGCAACTTAATTTCTTTTACATATGATTCACATTTATTTTATTTTGGAACTAAGAAACTGTCATGAAGGTATAAGATTCGAACTTTATGACAGATAAGCAAGTTTAATAATTAGAAAATAGTCATACTATGATTTCAACGTAATCTTCAGGTGATACATTAACACTTGTTTCCCCTAAAATAAACATTTCTCCACCAGATTTTACAAATGCGGAAAACCTGAAATATATACAAATGAATATGAACTTATACTACTGTAACATGGAAATACAATTCGCATTCAAATAATTAACAGTTTTGTTACATCAAATTCTAAAACCTAAATATCTGCAAACTGCACTAAAATATGCACATTCCTTAAGAAGTGACTGAAATTTAAAGAAAATTGATGCACTTAGAACTAAAGTTTTTAATTCAAACTGTTTTGATCATAGAAGCAGCAAGAACATGTTTTAAAAAAAAGAACACAATTTTCCAGTTTTAGGAAAGAATTAATGTGACGCAACTTGCATCTTGCTTAAAAGTAAACAGTCAGAAAGTGAGAGAAATTTTGATGTAAAAAACTTAAATTTTGTATTTTCCAAATCATTTTTTAAGTTGTTTCTCTTCCCCCCTAATATTTCAGGGTGCCTAGAATTACAGAAAAATACGATGAGAATGAATACAGTATAAACCAAGAAAAGAAATGAATAAAGCAATATACAGGTCCATACAATTAAAAAAGGAAATATAAATTTGATGACTTTTCCTTTTTGATTTAAAAACAAAAATCCAGAATTTCTGTTTAGTTTCTGAATTCAATTACAATAAGAGAAAGATTTAATTCATCCAAAAGGATAATTAAGCAGAAAAATGACTAAACTAAGAATTTCCACAAATTTTTACCGATTGAAACTTTTTTTAATGCCCAGCTTTCCACCTGCATCTCCTCGAGCAATAACAGTTAAGTCTCCAGTGCTGCTACTTTTCTTTTCCATTGAAGGAATTGAAAGAAAACCAGCTTGTGTATCTTTTCCAGTATCACTACCTTTCCCCTAAAATTAAGAAAAATTTACCTTTGAAGAAAATTTGAAGCTGCTAAACTTTTACAATACTTATATAATGTTTATATTATGTACTTTATTCATGTATACAAATTATGGGGACCATGGATAAGTAAAATCTATCACATACAATACATCCTAAATATAGAAAATGATAAAGAGTTTGACAAGGACGAAAAACAAAGTGATGATATCTATAATTTTTGTAACCAGTGCTAAATAAATTCCAAAATGGTCACAAATGGAAAAATAACTCTGTTATTCTTCAATTTATTCAATCAACTTTGAATGTTATACAATTCTATCTCAAAATATTACACATTAAATGTCCTTCATTCTTTTGGCATAGCTATTTTACTATTAAACTAGCATACCATAGACAAGTTTATTATTTAATATTTTAATACACATGTGAAAATTAAATTAATAAGCAAAACATATTAGAATAAGAATGTAATAAATAGTTTCAATGGGCTGGTTACAAATGCATTATATTAAGTTAACATTATTCACTATCGGGAGAACAAATATGTCTCCGCTTTACTTTATAAAAAATTGGGCATTTATTGTGAAAGAACGGTGCGTTATGTTTTATTCAAAGTACTGCTCATCACTAGCCATTCTTTTTCTCCTCTTCCTGGCAGCATGAGGATACCGTGTCAGAATAACACTGCATCTTTCGAGGCTATCCTAAAATCAACCCAATATTTGGTTATCTGCACATGATATGACACTCAGACAAGCCATCAAACCAGGTAGCCATCAATCAAAGCAAGAGTAATCAGAAGGAGCAATTCCTAGTGAATGCAGTGGGAGGGGAAAACTTCTCATTTCAGAGTTCCTGAGTAGGTTTTGACCGGCAGCGCAACATGTGGATAAGCATTATCATGCAGGAGACAAATTTTGTCATGTTTGGAGTAATAATGAGAGCATTTTTCTTCGAGTGCTTGACTCGGTTTTATCAACTGTGTTCGGTAGAGACCTCCAGATATGGTTTTGTTCAGTTTGAACATCTTATAACACGACTACAAGTTGATTCCACCATATACACATGATTTTTTCCCCCATAAATATTCAGCTTGGCTGTCAAAGTTGAAGCATGGCCAGGTGGGCTCCATGATTTCTTCTTTAGATTATCATACTGGATCCATTTTTCATCACAAGTGACTATACAATGAAAAAAAAAAATGCCTTCATTTATGTCTGGCAAACAGCAATTCACATGCAAAAAATCAGCGTTCTATGTTTCCTGGCTTCAGTTCATATAGAACCCGATTTCCTTGCTTCAGAATCATTCCATATTATATATATTGTTCGCAGTAAACAACGCGAAATTGCTTCTTGGGTCACTATAATGTAAGCGTAAGTTTCACTTGCGTTAGGCATGATTCTTCATCCAATAATGCTTCTGATGCTACACCTCTATATACTTTCATCTTTCTGCAACCCTCTTTGTCTTCAACATCAAATTAACCATTCTTAAACTTTTGAAACTACTCACAAAAAATTCTGTCACTTGAAGCAACCTCATATATGCTTCTACAACAATCGATTCACCTCAGCTGAAGATTTTTTCAAATTAAAGATGTAAATCAAAAGTTCTCACAAATGGCACACATTCAGCTCAAAACTCAATACTTTTGCACAAAAAAAATATATGATGTTAACACAAATCGCTAATATTTCACGGTTACATCATTAACAGATATCCAACCTTACACTGTGACGTTTTACAACAGACAAATTTAACCATAACTTACTGGTGGTGCAATTTTTGGTCAAATAGCAGAGATTTGTTTGTATTTCCAATATATTAATTTTAATTCAATATCATTACGTACCTTTTGAATGTTTTATAATACACAGTACAAAATTAAAGTCAAAATTAAAGAAAAAATTCACACTTGATACCTGTCTGAACAGTCTGATTTAGCCATTTTTGTTCATTCTGCCATTCAACTTCTACATCATCACCAAAATATAAAACATTACATTAATCTCATATCTTTATTTATTTTAAATATGCCAAATGTATCTTAACCCCTTTGCGCCGACTGTCACGTCGACGTGCCAGCAACGAACACACTCACTTCCCGGCCGATACGCCAGGCGTGCCAGAGCATTTTCCCGTTCACTACCAACTGCCACGTATTTGTGCCAGCGTCCTGGAACGTTTTTCAAACTATAATTTCTGCCACAAGATGGCACTGTATGTCCATATGGTTTCAGATACATGTACACTAGACCTTCTACTCGAAATGAGAGAAGCATGACTCACATACACGTGTTTTTGATTATATAAACAAAAAGGGGATATAAATGTTTCCGAATGGCGTGATTTATGACGTCTCTTTAAATCGCACGTGGTAGTTGTTTATTTAAGTAGAGAAGTTTTATTTGCGCTAAAGCGTTGGGTATTTTGGTTTGCAGTTCAGTTTTTAGAAAATAATTAGATCTTGTTAGACGTGAATTCTTTCTGTTTTCCGTTGCAATGTCGAAGCATCGAAAATGTTTAACAGAGCATGAAATAGCAGAAATGATGCAAAATATTTCAGATATTGATTCTGATATTCTGATATTGATTCTGAAAGATTAACTGAAAGACATTTTCCAAAACTTTGTTCAGAAGAGACTGATAAGTAAATGAGACGACGATGCTTCGTTTGCTCACATTCCCAGAAAAATCCTCCAAAACAGCAAATGAGTTATTACGAGTGCAAGGAATGTAATGTAGGACTGTGTGTAGATCCCTGTTTTCAAATTTTTCATACGGAAAGAAAATTTTAAATAATATATTTAGTTTTCAGATGTATAATGTTTAAGTCATAAAATGGTGAGTAATGAAAATAAAATGTGTAAAATATGCATTTAAACAAGAAATAAGGTAATTAAAGTATATAGTATAAAAATATCTATAAAGCATAAGCCGTTTAAATACTCTATAGAGCATTATTAAACAATGCGTTGATACTTCGGAAATTTCATGGATTTAGGCTTAGTAGAAAAAAGCCCCTGGCCATGGACAGACGCTCGCGTAAGACACTGCCAGCCTCAGCGATAAGCGTGCATTTGCGCTACCCGGCTCGAAGGGGTTAACAAACTTCATTATCAGTATGATTAAAAACTCTTTGCTACAATGAATCCTTCAAATGTACGTTATTTCTACCTAATTTCTGTCCCATAACACAAAATTAATTTCAGCACTAGAAAATCAACTTTTTGTGCATGTATATTTCCCCATGTTAAATCAGGCCATTCTTATGAAAGAAAAGACATTTTTTTCATAGTCTTACATTTTTGTGTTCTTATTGTTTGTTCTTCACAGCTGTCTCTTCATTGTAATTCTTGATGCATCCATTCTACACATTTTATTACCTCTTTACACAACTTGCACGTACATGATAATCCAAGATCGTTTAAAGAAGCGATCTTAAATTAAACTATTCTTAACTTAGACGTTATCTCAACAAGCTACAAAATTATAAGTAGCCAAACTAGTCACACCACCTAAAAACCAAACTTGAATTTGGGTACAAACACGCTACAGAAATTATCTAAAACAAATTTCAATTATCCATCCCTCTTTGGCTACTTGCTGGCCATCAAGAGACAGCTGATCGGTTGACCACAGAGAGATAGATTACACTATAGCTAATACATGTTTTTTTCGTATAGTTACTCAGAAAGCTTTTATTTATTAATTTTTTCCCATTTTAAAAAACAATACTCTTATTAAAATAATCGCAATCTCATTGCTATACAATTTCTCACTTTAGGAATTATGCAGCATTATTTGTTTTTATATTTCTTACAAGTAATAAAATTTCATTGTGTTGGGATGAGCATTTACTGAAAATTTCTCCACTTAAAGAAGCTAACTCATTATTAATTTCATCTGCTACTTATTGTAGAGACTATGTAAAAACTTGGCAATTGTGTAGGAATGAACAATTATCAAGACAGGGCGGTCTAGTGCTCGAATGGATATAAATGCTGAACTTTGGTAGTTTCATCCTGGATCAAATCCCAGTCAACAGACTGAGTGCATGGGTATTTTCTTGATTTTCCCTGTGTATAACATGAATAATTCAAGATACTTCCCCTTAGAAGTCAACCACGGAATTATTCCTCCATGTAGACAAATAGCTTTAGTGTTTTTGGCATAATTCAATAAATCTGAAATTACGATCCATCTGATAAGTTACAGCTTTCATCCTAACAGAAAGTATTACAATTGTATTCATTATACTTACTTGTGAGCTGAAATAAAAACAGTTTCATAATGTTTATTGCTTTTTTTCAACCCAAAGAAAGCCCAGAACAGCTATTATAGTCAGACTATTAGCCCTGAAGAACTATTAGTCTCAAAACGAGATTTTGCATTGAATCACTAAAAGTCTGCATCACTTTTCAAATTGCTGCCATCAAATATTATCACTCTGTATTTTATTTAAAGACATTAAGTAATGAAGAATTTGCATGAATGTATGCATGTTTTTTGCATTGTGAAAAACATAAAGATACCTAGAGCCATCAAATTTTGAATAAGGTAGTCCTCTAACCGAATACGGACATCTGGAAGGCCGAATTTTGAATTTTTTTTATTATGTACTAGCCGTTACATGGCAAGACTTCATCTGGCTTTTAAATGTACCGTAAAAAATGCCTAAAGGGAACACCAAACATTAAATTTAAAAACTGCACAAAATTCTACTCTGCAGAACAACTTTATAAAGGGAAAAAAAAAAAAAAAAAAAAAAACCCCACAAATTTCAATAAAAATGTATTATAAACAAACAAAAAATACAATGAAATAAGCAATATGCATTAATACAAATATTAATTATCCTAACAAATAAATCAAACAGCTTCCCATTGCCTTCTCTCAATGAATGTCCAGTATTCAAGAGCAACATTAAATTAAAAAACTATACAGAATTATTCCCCCTCATTTTTTCGAGTGACAACAACAGCGCTGATATCAGCAACAATGGCTGTGTGCCATTGTTGCTGATATAATGAGAGAGAATTATCGATTTGATGTGATTTCATCAAAAAACATAAAACTCATTCGAATTTTGAAAAAAATTGCTTCGAGGTACACTGGTGCTTGTCTAGATGCATCTATGTACCAAATTTTGTAGTCCTGGGTCTATTAGCCTACGCACAGCATGAGTGAAAGACACATGCACAGACAGACTCTTCCTTTTATATATGTAGAATACACTTTATTTCCCAAACAGAAAACTCATTGCTCAATTCTTAAAAAACACATTTAAGATCATTATTAGAAAATTTATACCATTCCTTGTCAGCACACTGTTCACAAAATTAACAGATCCGCAAAATTTACTACAGAACCTGTTTTAATGTCAGGAAACGAAAAATTAATAAATCTTCTATCACCACTTCAGTAATCTTGAAACGTTACTTTTATTAAATTATCCCCTCACCCCAAATTTTTTAGTAAACTAGATTTTTTGAAGACTTTCACATTCCTTAAAATCCTTAACATTGTGATTTTAATCTAATACTTTTCTTTCTTGAAGTGGAGCTTTGCACTATTTATATTCTGATTAACTGGTACTACATTTGTTCTCTTTTTTATTAATTTGCATACTTCAATGATGTACTTTTGGCAAATAGGCACGATTTTTGCTCCCAGTTATAAGAAAGACTCACTATTAAAATACACTACACTTTTATAAAATTGATGTAAATTAATTTTAATCTAATTAAAAGTAAGGCAGGTTAATTTAAAATAGGGTTTTAAGAGAAAGCTAAAATAAAATTCTTAAAAATTCTGCTCAGATAAAACTACCTTATGATGACTTATTAAATACTTAAGCATAATGTACTAATTTTAAAATCATTTGCAACAAAAATCAAAATATTTTTTCGTATTCAGCTAAACTGCATATTAATGCAGAAAGCATCTATCTCACTCTAAATTAGAAGTATAAATGTGTCTAGCAAAAAAAGCAAAATTTACCTCTTTTTACAATTACATATGCAAATCTCAAATAGAGGAAAGATGTTCCAAGAAATGCAGAGAATTGTTGTTTTCTGTTTCATGCAGAATATAAAAAATATCGATAATTCACGAAATTTATTCTTATAACAAAAGGAAATACTAGGAACTTTCTATAATTATAGTATATTATAATGGCATTTATTGTTTTAATATGAATAAGAGATGAAAGTCCTTAATTCACAAAGCTGGAACTTTTGCTTAAAATCCTTATGTGCAGCTTTAAGACCTTATTTCAGTATTTTAAAGCTGTAAAAATGTTCTCAAAATATATGAAATGTCATATATCCATCTCCATAGACATTTCCGTCATGCACACCATACTGGGTAACCCCAAAAAATATTTTCTGGCTCTATCCAGATAAGGTTACAAAGCAGAAAATGAGATGAATCATGATTGGCCTTTCAGGAGTACACAAGCATACAGTTCTTCAGCATTTAAAGTGTGGTACTGCTTTTAGAATCCCAGAAATGTTCTTTTGTGAGAAGAAATGATTAAGAACAGATCACTATCTTATGCTCTCACTGAATCCCTTTACACCACTTATTTCTATAAATATCCAAAATAAGAAGATAGCTCCAGAGACAGAAGTTTGACTGCTGACTATACACTGCAGTGATCATCTTGATTTGTAGCTCTCAGGTTAGTGCTCTGGAACTGTAGTCAAAGTATAATTTCAGCTATATTCATTCAGCTTGTCTACTTCAGTTTGAAAATATTCTGCTCCCAGTTTTTCTGCTGTTTACCTTTTAAAGACTTTAACAATGGTAAAAAAAAAATATCATTTTACAAAAAATAAAACTTCAGCTTCAGTTGTTGATTTTCACTGAGAGCTAATGTTTATAAAGGCAACTTGCTTAAAAATGAACCACATAATACCTTAATATTTATTTAAGTGAAGGCAATTTTCATTGAATACTGGAAATGAGTTACCCCCTTTCTTTTCCTTATTTACATAAATAAATAAAAACTTCACACAGATTACACTTTTATACACCTTCAAAACAATCCCTGTTTCTGCAAATTTAGTCTAGGATGACATTTAATGTCGTTAGTGCGATAGCAAAACTAATCTTTTTTTAATTATACTAGCTGATAACCGGCATTCATTGTAGCGCTACTTAAAGGAAAGAAAGTGTTTATGTTTTAATTCTGTTTATTGAAATGTTTTTGGATACACAATATTTTTTTTTCCATCTGGTGCAAGCAATTTCACATTTCTACCCACATAGCAACATTCCTGGTAATTCATTCTTAAATTTTAGGGCTGTGCAATACATTATAATTTATTCATCTTTCCAATGACCACACTTGATGAAGATTATAATTATAATTAGCATCATAATGGAATGCACCAAAATTTAAACCAGCATGCTGCATTCGTCTAGGTAAAAAAAGCAGTGCATACTTCAATATTTTCCAGTCTTGCTTCCTGTTGCTTGTTTGTTTCATACGAATGGGCTCGAGCAGTACACATACTCAAACATTTTCCAGTCTCGCTTCCCGTTGCCAGTTTGTTTCTGAAGCCTGTGGTGCCCTATTTTTATTGTGCTTAAGGTGCAAATCGAGCAATCGATTTTTGCTCTAGCTGCATAATTAATTTCAAAGAAAAAGTAACACTTTATGACTACTATTACAAATTCACTTTCAAAACCAAAGAAAATGCGCATGTTGCAATAACACACATGTGGATGTGTGCGTGTTACTGCATGAAAAATTAAATATTTTTGCTTTGCTGAACAATAACACACTTTGAAATATTTAAATTTGGGCAGTAATTAATATAATTACATTTTCTTGAGTGGAATAAATTTTTTTATATTGCCGAGTATTCTGATTAAATTTGAAACATATATATCTTATGCATTTGCAGAGTGGCAATGCAAAGCTTTCAGATCGCTGAGTTTTTAATCAGAAGTTCATTAAATTTGCATAAAATATATGTGTATTCAATTCTGGGGGGGGGGGAGTGGACGTCAACATTTCCCAGTACCCAGAAAAGAACTGTAGAAAGTTTGGTGACAATAACTGTAGTACTGAATCAGTGTATCTTGAACAAATACACAAATCCTTTCCAGTCCACACACACGATACACAAATCTTTTCCAAAGTCCTTTCCAGGAAGAGAGTTTTATTCAAAACTGAATGCATACATTTTTGTACTATTAAATACTATAGGGGGAAAATATTAATTTTTATCACATCAATGGAAATTTATTTCATGAAATACATTCAGTAATATTACTAGACTAGTGACATACAGTTACTAGATTATTTTAAATTGTACTTGTATTCATAACTATTAAATGATTAATGTAATCATAACCATTAGGTAATTAATGCATTCACAGCCATTTAATGTTCAATGCATTCACGATCATTATCATTCTAAAATATTCACAGCTATTACATAGTTACGAGGACAAGCAGGATTGAGAATGTCTAATGAATTTGTTTCACTCTTGAGGAATTTAACACTATAATTAAAATTTGCAAATCTGGTAGAATGCAGATTTCATGAAAACTATTTTCAGCAAATGGGATGAAATTATAACCTTTTTTCATTTAATTTTGCATTACAAAAGCTTTCCAGTGCATCAAAATTTTAAAGATTTATAAGAAAAGAAAATTAAGAATGCTGTTTTTTGCCCATGAAGACCTCCTATGAAGGGGCAGACAATTTACATACATGCCTTCTCTGGGATTCAAACCAGGGCCCTTCGGTACTGTAGTCAAAGTCACTACCCACGTTCCTGTCCGGGCAGCCAAGAATTACGAATCCAAATGCAGAATATATAATTTTCTATCATTTACCTTAGAATCATTATAGATATTAAAATACAGTCCAAAGTTTTTAATCCGGACTCGATGGGACTTCGGCGATTCTGGATTATAGATCATCAGTTTAAATCTGGTAAGATCGCATGCAGAAATTATAAAATTAAAAATATGAAACTGTAATTTATGAAATAAAGAGATATTATGATCTAAAGGGTATCAAAATTTACAAAAAAAAAAAAAAAAAAAAGCTTAATATTTGTTTATTTTATTAAACATTTCTTTCAACATGCGCATGCGTAAAGCATACATTGCACATAGTCGAAATTAGAAAATTGCAACCAGAAAACTATTTGATGTGTATTTGTGATATTTATAATGACGAGGAATTTGATTTAAATCATATGAAAGACGGAGTACATCGAGATGAAATACTACATTTAGTATGGAATTATAAGCCAAATAAAATAAAAACATCTGCCCTGAAGATAAGGATAGTGCTGACAGATCAACTTCCAGTTCATTGTGCGCTGCGATGTCAGTTCATTGTGCGTTCCCCCCGCCCCTCCGGCAGAGCAGCGTGAAATTGATAAACAGATTTTGGAATGGTTAGAGAAACAAAGGATATGTCTTTATCCTTTTTTTTTTTTTTTTTTTTTTTTTGCAGCAATTCCACTTTTAGTTTGATGGACATCGAAACATGATTTTGCTTTGTAGATCCTTTGGCAGCTCCAAAATCGGAAGTTCTTTCTGACATAATCGAAAGTTCAAGCTTACTTTTATAAAATTGCTCTAACAGTCTGCAAAAAATAATAAGCCGGATCCAATTAGAAGATTAAGGAACAACGTAATCTGCAACATTAACTGAAATAGATAATTAGATAATTTTAGCTTAGCTTATACCATCCGTTATACATTAAAAGCACATGCGTAAATGTATTATGCACATGCGTAAACGCATATGTGCATATGTAAACGTATTATGTGCATGTGTAAACGCATCATTTGCTACAAAATCATTTGTGTAAACGTATCATATGCTACAAACTTTCTGCGCATGCGTAAACGCATCATGCATTTATGCATGCACAGAAAGTTTGTAGCCTTGAGGTCCAGATAATAGATCATTCCGGATTAAAGACTTTTGACTGTACATCTTCAATCAAAGTTAATATTAGTTACCTGATTAGCACCAACATCTTCATCCCAGCTATCCTCCCAGTCTTGAGTTGTTTCATTCTCTTGCCTACTTAATACCTGCATATCATCAGCAGAGTATTCAGACGTACGAAGTGATGATTGCCCAGATCCATCAGATACAGAATTGTTTAGAATCTGTAAAATCATAACATTATTTTCAAACAGAATTAACGATTTTTGCATAAACACTTGAAAACATAAATAGTAACTTCTAAAATTATTTTTAACATTTGTGCCCACACATATAGTAATGGGAAAACTACAAAAATGCATAAAAATTCAGTTACCTCAACATATGTTGATGGAAATAAACCACAATCTCCATTACTATTTTTACCTTCCCACCAACCACCACCAACATCCTAAAAAACATAATACAAAATTACGTACAGCTGAAAAATAAAGCATATACATTCCTTTCACTGAATTGAAGTACCTGATAATCTTGGACAAAAGGTAAAAATATGTTATTATGAAACACATACACTTAAGCAATTAGAGAAGATTTGCTTGCTTCTGCACTCAGGTTTTGTGCATAACTAGTAATCAAAACTTAATGTTCAATAGTAGTTTTCAGGTTGCTATGCACACCAATACCAGCAGAAGTAAAACATTAATTTCTATGTTGTACTTAATAGAGCATACATTTACTGAATACCTTCTGATTATCCTCCCCGCAAAAATGGCAAAAAAAAAAGTATTCATGAAGCAAAGCAGTATGTCATCAAAATAGTTATATGGCAATCCAATGAAGCCATGTTTTTGCAATTCTCTGATGTTTCTTGAAGAGGAAAGAGATCACAAATTGTGCATACGGGAAGAACTACAGAGCAAAAAAAGATTTCTTTAAAAAGGTATTTTATTACCAATGTATCTTGCTTTTTTTTTAATTTTATTGATTGGTTCCTCTTGCCTAGAATTCTTAGCATGCCACTATTTTGAAAATGGCTGATGCTTTTGTGTATTTGCTTGATGTAAGATTAGTTACAATGAATTCGCTAATGCTAAACAAAGCCACCGAAAGTTAATGAGTTTTTGGTGGGAGTAACATAGTAACAGGTAACAAATTCACACATATTTATTTGAATTTATTGAAAATTCTTAATTAAAAAGTTTAATTATTGCAAAAATGTACGAAATGAACAACAGAACTTTGTACTCACAGAAATTTATTGAAAATACATTACATGGCTTTGTTTGAAAGTCTGCAAGCAGTTTTTTTTTTATCTGTATATTGAAGTCACTGATTTTAAGTCCTTCACTGTCAACAACAGGTATCATGATTTTTTTTTTTTTTTTTTTTAATTGGGAGATTTATTTTACTGCATCTGTGTAGTTTTATTTTGTTCCACATTTCATACAGCTCTTCTGCATCTTGCTCAACGCTTTCCAAGCTATTTTTGTTAAAGCTCACATCATCAACTACAGTTGAATTAAGACTTTACCTCATCATCATTGTCTTCAGTACACAAGTTTTTATCGGTATTTAAATATTTTTTCATTCAAGCACTGCCACTGATTATGAAAAGTTCATGCATTTCATTTTCATCGATAAGTAGTTCATTTTCATCAGTAAGTAGTATTTTCACTGTAGTATCACATTTCAGAGTAGTATTTTCACTGAAGGCAATCGAAACCGGAATTTCAAAGCCTCCTTTCTTAAAACAGTACTGAAAACAACTTTGTGATATCGACTTAACAGCTTTTGTTATCCACTGAATGGCATTCAATACATTAATGCATTTTGCAAGCTGATTATTGTTTCTGCAAGCAGCTTGACAAAGAGCATGCCATAAACAAACAATTTCTGTAATGAACATTGATGATACTAATTATAACTTGGTGACAAGCTGTAATACTGATGTTGCATTTATCTGGGGATTTGATAGGCGGGCTAGCAAATTTTCAAGAAATGGCAAAATCTTCCTATTTCTTCTGGACACTGTTTTATCAAGGGCAAGCAACCATTCTGACATTATGCTTTGCATCAGGCATGATTTTTTTTTTATTGTGATGCCATTCCTATTTTTTCTAGACTGATTCATCAAGGACAAGCAACCATTCTGACATCACGCATGATTTTTTGTGATGCCACTGGACAGATCAAAGCTTTTAGATGGATGCATTTGAAGCATCCCGGTTTTTGTGGTCTTTTCAATTACAAGTTACCGTTCAAACTCATCTTCCATGTTACATGCATCACAGTGAGATGCTTTCTTACAGCTCACCACAGCATTTTTCTCCTTTGAAGCATAGAGTTTTATTAGGCAAAATTCCATAAAATAATACAGTTTCATCTGCATTGCAGATGATTTTAGCCTCATATTCTTCACAGATTTCACTTAGCTTTTTTATCCAGTCTGTTACATGTTGTATACCTACAGATTTCTATCCACTACAAATTCTCTTAAAAGTAATGTTATGTCTTTGCTTAAATTTGTCTATCCAAGCATTTGATACTTACGTTCTGTAGTCCCAGACTTTCCAAAATTTTTGCCTTTTGTTGCAATAATACTTCACTCACAGGAATATTGTTTGTGCTTACAGAACAAAGCCAACTGAACACTTATGTATCAATTTAACATGCATCAGTTTTTCTAAATTTTACTGTTTTGGAATCTTCACTTGAATTAGTAATCCATAATATTTTTATTTCTTCTCCACCTTTCAGCATGACTTACTTGATTTCAACTCATTCTAAATTTCTCCCTTATATCCATCAAACTAAGCTTTTCAATTTCTGCAACATGAATTACATCAACTTTTTGTTTTAATGTTAAATTTTTCCTCTTTGTAGAAATGCTAGGCAACATAAAAATAAAACAAAAGTACAAAACTACACAGTTTTTGCTTCCTAGTCCTAACAACAACTAAAAATGATAGTTTTCACTCTATTCACATTGTGAGATTCCAGTGCCTTGGCAGGTGGTCCAGTCATCTCACCACCTTTGCTCTTCCACTGGTCCTTGCCTTGAATTGCCTTAAAACTTGCTAACAGTGTTTCCTTTCCTATAGTGAGAACTGTAGCAAGAACTGGATTTTGAATTCTATGAATGGGACATATCTTTTTTTTTATTGCACCACAATTTGCTTCTTCCCAACATACTGTTCCCCTTTTCCTTACTGAAAAGCAGTTTTCAAGAGAGAGATTAACTTTTTACTTTATTGTTCTTTATCACAAAACTGTAGTGTTCCCTTTTTCCCTTCTGAAAGTAGTTTTCAAGAGATGGATTAACTTTTTATTTTACTGTTCCCTTATTGCAAAACTATCTGTCACTGAGCAAAAACTCGCCTTCGATACTGTGGGAGAGTATTTTTATTCCGACGAGAAAATTTGCATGCAGTATCCACGTTTGCTGCACTGTACCCACATGCACTCATTGCAGTGCAAGTACAAAGACGTGAACTCTTTGCTGAGCGACTCACTTTGCACCCATACTTCACTGTTCCTACTTGTTCATGGTAGACATTTGGCATTGGCTTATCATTATGTATTTAGTTTTGTGTTTATCTTTCACTTCTAAATAAAATTGATTTTATAGTTTACCTTCTTCAACCTTCCTTTAATGTCTACCTTAAGTCTTCAACCTTCCTTTAACGAACCTTCTGACAAGTTTGGAGTATTGTGATGAAAACCATTGCCACATTTGGTGACCAAAGAAGAATGCTGCAGTTATGTGTGGCCATAGTGAAGTCCTCGAAGAAGGTGAATATTGGGATTGCATGGCAGCAGTATCTGTGCAAATGATTCTGTTCTGGAGCTGCAAATCAGGAATATTTCAGTGAAAGTACTTATTACTTAGTACGTCAGTGCTGCTATTGGACATTTTTCACGGGTTATCCTGTGTTTGAATGCAAGTAGGACTTCAGGAGTTGACTTTTCTTCCACATTAATGTATACAGTATTCTTTTATGTGGTTAAAATTTTATATTTTCATTGATGAGCACTTTTATTTCAGTGAATGTCCCTAATAGGTATGGATGTGTGATAGGTTTCCTATCCTTTTACGTTATGTTTTGGTATTAATATTTGTAACACTTAGTTGTAGAAAGTTGTTTATGTTTCATAATGAAAATTCCGCTGATGACACTGCAGCTGAGAATGCAGTGGCTACACATGTGACGCATGTTTCAGTAAAATTACCGCCTTTTTGGAAAACAAACCCTACCCTAAGGTTTGCCAGAATGGAATCACAGTTTTCCCTTTCCAACATAACTTTGGATTTAACAAAATTTCACCATGTTGTTGCTGCAGCAGAGTCTAATATATTTAATTCCATTTGCAATAACATTTTAAAATCTCCCTTTACTGGAAAATATGATGCCCTAAACAGTCTCGGATCTAAGGGGGGGGACAAGACGGGGACTGTGCCCTGAACATCAACTTCTGGGGGCAGCAAATTCAAAAGCAGTGCTGGATAGTATTTGGAATGTTGTCAAAATTTGATACAACATTAGTAGTTTCAAAGCCAGGTTTAAAAACTCTGAAATATTTATAATTAATTACTCGGAAACCTTTTTATGGAACAAGCAGTTAAAAGCAAGCTAAGTACAGCCGAATATGACTCTGAAGACAAGACCAGAGAGAGGAATAGAAGGACTCCAGGCGTCACTCGGAAGGTCAGACGAACCTGTCCCTCCACCAACCCAACATGTAATTTTATTACAAAGGTACTCCGTAAACGCCTTGGTCTTTGGTCCTTGTAAGCGATGCCTAGAGTCCCTCTGTTATCCTTTTGCTAGGCGGGGATATTCAAATAAGAAACAGAATGATAGTATAGAGGTGCCTCGTTTTCATGCCGCAGCCTCTTGAGAAATAAATGGAGAAGCATTGTACTCTTTCCTGACACACAATACAAATTAACCTTGGACCAATTTGGACCATTGAAATAATTCAAATTAATGTTCGTAGAGAATATACAATAGAAATGAAGTAAGGCATTTTGATTTTTTGCAGCCAGTCAGCAATTTAGGTTTTAAAAATGCGTTTATTATTTTTATAGCTTTTAAAGCTTTTTTAGTTTGGAGGTTTTTTTTTTTTTTTTTTTTTTTTTGTCATTCCCTTTTAATGTGCGTGCTTCTGGTATTCCTCACCATATTTAGCAAGACACAACCATTCAGCTAGCGCGCACATCTGCGACATGGCCCTACGACTGCTGAGTGTAATTACATCAATTTTTAGCTTTATTTATTAAGGCAAATTATATTGTATATTATTGAGGGTAAAAGAAATCATAAGAGAGTCCAAAAACTCTCAGGGGCAGCATATACAAAAAGAACAAAAGATAGGATCGAACAGAGAAAACAAATTGCAACTAAAATGAAAAAAATCACACAAAAGGCAAACCGTCAGACCCTGCCGTAACTTCTGATGGTGCCGAGATTCTAAAGGATATTGTTATTTCTTGAAATTTGCATGACCAAGATGAAGAATCTTCATCTATCATCCTCAGACTACATTTCAGCAACTGAGAGAACAACCTTCTTAATCGACCTCAAATGAACATCTAGAGGACATGAAATTAGGATATAAAGTACTTTCTCACTTAGATGCGTGTGGGCAGCAGAAAAAAGACTTAAAAACTTTAATTTGTTGGACCCAGGTAGTTGGCCAATCACAGAAAAAATGAACGATCAGCAACGATCTTTCTTAAGCAGTTAAGCTGTATTGTTAGCCAAAAAACATCCAGAAAACATAGACCCTTAGGTTCACTGAATACGATGGAAAACATATGACATCTTCATTGTAGCTCAGAACATTAGCAAATAATGAAAAGATTAAAAGATCTTGGCTTATATATTCTGAAACTAAAAATTCAATTTTTGTAAAACCTGTGAGATTTACCAGAAACATGCCACTGCCACTACATCAGCATTATGTACTAAGGGTTCATTAATTGGGAAAAAGTTTCCAAAGGTTAACGAAGCATCTGAAATCTACAGAGAGTGCATGATTAATTGAAAATTTGACTACAACAAATGAAATGGTGTCAAAGCATTAATCATGACATTAAATGACTATATCACATAGAGAATGAAGAATGGAGAGAGATCCTACAGATAGTCATGGATGCTGTATTGTATCTTTCAAAAAAACTGTCTTTCTGTGGGTCTGATGAAACCCCTAGCAGTCTGCTCATAAAGTGTTCTTGGCCTAGTCAAGGCAATTTTTTGAATTTAATGACTCTGCTAACCAAACATAACTCTTAAATACCAATTAGAACACCTAAAAAAGGGGCAAGTGTCATATTTAACAAAGATAATTCAAAATGAAATTACTGATATAATGGCAAAAACAGTTTGCAATGGCATTTTAAATGATATTAAAGCCAAATATTATGCAATAAAGTTTGATTGCATTCCAGATGTGTCTCATACAGAACAAATGAGCCAGGTGATTCTATACGTAAAAAATATATGGTGATATATGCGAAATAAAGTAGAGCTTTACTGATTTCATAGAAGTTAGTGGAAAGACAGAAGAATGTATTTCTCAAGGGATTGTGGAAAAACTGACACTTGATGATTATGATATTGGACAATGCCGTGGTCAATCAGACAATAATAGATCTAATATGGCCTTTACTTATAAAGGAGTACAAGCCAGGATTACAGAAATGAACAAACTGGCCGAATATGTGTGATGTTTGGCTCATTCCTTGAATCTTGTCGTTGTGCATTCTGCCTCATGTTGCCCCGAAGCAGTTAACCTATTTAGAATTATCCAGAAGATATTTAGCTTTTTTGTTGGATCCACTATTCAATGGGATATTACGAAAAGATGTACAGAAAACCAACTGAAAAGGAAGCAGCCAGACAAGATGGTCGGCAAAATATGTGGCTGTGAAAGGCCTTCTAACGAATTTACCAGAAGTAGTAATATCCATGAAGGAAATAAATTATTTTTCTCTTAGTGCGGAATCAAAGTACAGAACAGGACATCTGCTACATGTAAAAAGTTTTGAATTTATTATCAACCTGACAATTTGGGCTAACGTTCTTCGAGAAATCAATCCTATAAATATCAAAATTCAAAAGGAAGATATTATTCTAGCGCGTTTTGTTGCATTAATGGAAGGTCTGACCAAAACTTTGTAAAAAAATGAGAAATTTTTTTATCGAATATTGGATTGAAGAAGCTAAAGCAGCAACCGAAAAAATTAAGGTTGAACCTATTCTGACAAATAAACAAATTCCAAAGTGCAAAAAGCAATTTGATGAACTGTGCAAGGACAAATCACTAACACTTCATCCTTTTCAGTTATTTTCTAATGCAATGAAAATTGTATTCGATCGAATCTTATCAAAAATTAAAACAAGGGTAAACAGCACTACTACACTAAGTTTAAATTTCACATTTCACAATGGTCGTGAAATATTGAATGTGTCAACTGAAGAATTGCAAGCGAGATCTAAACGAGTTCTGCCAGGAATTTGCCATTTTTATAAAACAAGCCCCAATATTATTTGTCAACATAAAAAAGGCTACAGCTCTCTATCTCTTGCAACATACCTACACCTATGATTTTCAGGATGCCTTTTACAATATTTGTACAGCTTTGCAAATTTACTCTATGCTTCCAACTACATACGCAAGCTGTGAGCAAAGTTTTAGCAAATTAAAACTTATTAAAAACTATCTGTGATCATAGATGAGCTAGGGACATTTATAAAGTCTTGCAATTCCGGCTATCGAAAATCAAACAGCACATCAAGTTAATTATGACGATGCCATAGATTTATTTGCAGAACAAAAGGCTCACAGAGTAAAATTTTAATCCTGTAATATTTTAAGCACGTTAGGTAAGAACTTAAAATTATTAACGAAATAAGAATTATGAAAAGAAGTACAAATACTAACCTTTTCCTTTCAGCAATAGCCCGTATTGTTGTTATGTATAGTTAAAGAAAGTTAATTATGTAATTAATCAGCTCATCTATTGTCCCAACTTATATAATCTATTGTTCGTAACAAAAGGTTATTTTTATTATGAATGTATATTTGACTGAACGTTGGGACTTACTTATTTAAGTATGTTACTTAAAAAAAGGAATTTAATTATTCATTGCATTAGTGATTTGTAACTTATATACATTTGTTTAAGCTATTATTAGTAATGTGCCATTACTATTTTTCGTACTATTTTGAACTGCTTTAGTATTTAGTACTGAATTACTTTCTATTAGTATGGCTTGTTATTGTTGCAAATATTACAAAACTGCATATTTCAGAAAAAACGTAAATTTGATTATTACAGTACAAAAATAGTCTTTTGTGTGAATATGTAGATATTTTTTACGTTATTGGGCTATGTGAGGATGATAGTAGAGTTCTTAAGTAGCCTACTTAAAGGCATTACAGTGAAATGGAATTTTAAAGTACCAGGTTAAAGTTGGTGTTAATTTAGAGAAATTGGTGTGTTAATTATTGAATTCATTTCTGATTTGTAACTTGTATATAATTGTTTAAGATATTAATTAGTAATGCGTCATTTCTATTTTTTGTACTATGCTGAACTGCTTTAGCACAGTCAAAAGTCGTTAATCCAGACTCGTCGGGACTTCGGCGATTCCGGATTATAGATCATCAGTTTAAATCTGGTAAGATGGCATGCAGAAATAATAAAATTAAAAATATAAAACCGTAATTTATGAAATAAAGAACAATTATGATCTAAAGGATATCAAAATTTACAAAAAGAAAAAGCTTAATATTCATTTATTTATTAACTTTATTAAACATTTCTTCCAATGTAAGTTGTTTAAGTTGCTTCGTCTCATGTGATAATACTTTCTCTTTAATTCTATTAAACAGACATAATTTCTTGTTTAGTTACAAAGTTCCGCTGTTGAAGTCCTATAATTGCTGTGTTGTGAATACCGACTAATTTGTCAATCGAAATATTTTCGTTTTCAATAACCTCTGGGTCACTTTCTTCACTATTGGAAGCGAATTACAATGACGAGGAACTTGATTTAAATCATATCAAAGACGGAGTACATCGAGATCAAATACTACATTTAGTAACGAATTATAAGCTATATAAAATAAAAACATCTGCCCTGAAGATAAGGATAGTGCTGACAGATCAACTTCCAATTCATTGCGCGCCTCAGCGTGAAATTGATAAACAGATTTCGGATTTCAAAAGATACTTCCGCTTTGTAGATCTTTTACATATTAGTAAATATATATTGGAAATTCTATTTGACATAATCAAAAGTTCAAGCTTACTTTTATAAAATTGCTCTAACAGTCTGCAAAAAATAATAAGCCGGAACCAATTCGAAGATTAAGGAACAACGCAATCTGCAACATTAGCTGAATTAGATAATTTTAGCTTAGCTTATACCATCCGTTACGCATTAAACGTGCATGCGCACACACATATTTGCAGCCGTAAAGGTCTTACACGCACTCGTAAATGCCTATGTGCATGCGTGAACGCGACACATGCACAGAAAGTTTGTAGCTTTGAGGTCCGGATTATAGATCATTTCGGATTATGGGTGTCCAAATTAACGACTTTTGACTGTATATAGTACTCAGTCACTTTCCATTAGTCCGGCTAGTTATTGTTGCAAATATTGCAAAATTGCGTATTTCAGAGAAAATGTAAATTTGATTATTACAGTACGAAAATAGTCTTTTGTGCAAATATATAATTAATTATTATGTTATTGGGCTTTGTGACGACGATAGTAGAGTTCTTGAGTAGGCTACATGAAAGTGCTATTGTGAAAGGAATTTTTAATGTGCTACATTAAAGCTACTGTTAGTATCAAGAAACTGGTAAACAATTATTCAATCCATTCCATTAGTAATATGTAATTTGCTTATATTTGTTTAAATGAAATTTTTTATTATTTAGTAATGTGTGATTCCCATTTTTGAACTGTGCTGAACTATTTTAGTATTTAGTACTGAATCATTTTCTATTAGTACCATTTATTAGTATGAATGGGTATTGTTGCAAATATTTAAAAAAAACCCTATTTCAGGGAAACTGTAAATTTGATTATTTCAGTGCAACGGAGAAGCAACTGCATTAGGAGGGTTCGCAGGGGTTTTTAATTAAGTAACTTTTGGTACGCATGTCAGGCTACCAGTGGCTGAGGCCACTGGTAGTTCGCTCATGGGTTTAGAATCCTACGAATTAACTGGCTGCATGGGTGTTTCCATTGTTTCGCTCATGCATAACTTGCATATGAGCCAATTACTCTTAGAAAGTTCTCAGCAAAGGCATCTGTCCTCTTAGGCAGAGAGCTCTCTTATGCTTTGCCATAAGTAAAGAAACTAAATCATTTGTTATGTGTATTTCTTTCATAACAAAAATGACATATAAAGAATTTCTTACTATAAAATGGATTTTACATATTACCTCAAATCCTACCTATTTCTATGTTTATTTAAAAAATTAAAATTTGTTCAAGAAATTTAAAGGAAGATCAGCAAGGGCGGCAGTTTTAAGTTTTTGCCCTGCCTATGAAAAATGCTACATCCAGCACTGGCCCTAAAACAAAGATTAATTTAAGTGCATTCTGACAGTGACGCGTCGGAAATTCATACTCTGCTGCACGGTTTAGAGCTTGGCAATCAACACCCTTCGCAGGTATTGACTCATATACGCACTTTAGCAGGTGAGACCATAGGTGAACCCTTCTTAAGATCTTTGTGGCTTGCAAGGCTTCCTAATAGTACACAATCCACTTTAGCTACTTTTGATAAAGATGATTTGAGTAAATTGGCTCTGGTTGCTGATAAGAATACTGAGCTTGCATCTCATTCTCATGTGAATATGGCTATTGTGACCCTTGAGCCAAGTGAATCTGCTACTACTCGGTTGGAACTCCAAGTAGCACAAATGACTACACAAGTCAGTGAGTTAATCTGTACCTTGGGACGTAATTCTCCCCGTGTTAAGCTTAAATTTTGGCATTTGAACCGGTCACGCAAATGTACACTGCTCAACATTAAAAATGCAACACCAAGAAGGAGTGGTCAGAAATTTATGCAAATTTTAGAATAGATGCACATCACTGAGTTATGGGAATGATGTGAAATGCGCAGCTCTCTGACGCACGTGAAGTAAGATATAAGGGCAGGAACGTGCAGATTGGGCAATATTCGTGTCGTAATTTCTGCCAGACGAATTATCGAAGAAAGTTGGGTTTTGTCCCGGAGGATACATGTAATAGGACAGAATGCCAGGTCGCCGTTAACGAAGGCACTTCCAGCAGATACACGGTTTTACAAGGGGTATGGTGATTGGACTGAGAAGGGCGGGTTGATCCTTACGTCATGTCGCAGCTGATACCCACATAGATGCAAGCACGGTGCATCGGCTATGGCGAACATGGTTGCAACAAGGAAATGTGGGAAGAAGGGGTGCAGATGCAGCCAGAGTGACGTCAGCATGCGCGGATCGATGCATCCGCCAGCAAGCTGTGGGGGTCCCGCAAGTCACTCATACAGCAATTCTGCAGCATGTGCAAGATAGCCTGGATGTTCCCGTGTCGACCAGAACCATTTCCCGTCGATTGGTTGAACATGGTTTGCACTCACGGTGTCCGTTAAGAAGACTGCCATTGACCCCACAGCAATGAAGACAACGTTTAGAATGGTGCCGGACTGAAGCGATGTGGATATAACAGAATGGCGAAACATCCTATTCTCAGATGAGTCACGCTTCTGTTTATCCAGTGACAGTCGCTGCATATGTGTGTGGCGTCGACGTGGAGACAGATCTAACCCGGCATTAACTGTGGAACGCCCCACCGCGCGACAACGTGACATAATGGTTTGGGGCGCTATTGTCTATGATTCCAGGTCACCTCTAGTTCGTATTCAGGGCACTACGACGGCTCAACGATACCTGGATAATGTACTGCGGCCGGTGGTAACCCCTACCTTCAGAGGCTGCCTAATGTAGAATGATAATGCAGCAAGATAATGCCCGACCACACACAGCTCACATCTGCCAACATGCTCTGCAAGGTATACAGATGCTTCCCTGGCCACCGTACTCTCAAGACAACGTTTAGAATGGTGCCGGACTGGAGCGATATGGATATGACAGAATGGCGAAACGTCCTATTCTCAGATGAGTCACGCTTCTGTTTATCCAGTGACAGTCGCTGCATATGTGTGTGGCGTCGACGTGGAGACAGATCTAACCCGGCATTAACTGTGGAACGCCCCACCACACGACAACGTGGCATAATGGTTTGGGGCGCTATTGTCTATGATTCCAGGTCACCTCTAGTTCGTATTCAGGGCACTACGACAGCTCAACGATACCTGGATAATGTACTGCGGCCGGTGGTAATCCCTACCTTCAGAGGCTGCCTAATGTAGGATGATAATGCCCGACCACACACAGCTCGCATCTGCCAACATGCTCTGCAAGGTATACAGATGCTTCCCTGGCCACCGTACTCTCCTGACCTGTCACCAATTGAACGTGTGGGATGTGATTGGACGTTGGTTGCAGACTCTGCCCCTGCCTCGTTCAGAAGACGAACTGTGGCAAATGGTTGAAAGGGAATGGAGAGCCATCCCTCAAGACACCATCCGCACTCTTATTGACTCTATGCCTAGACGTATTTCTTCGTGCATCACTGTCAGCCGTGGTCCTACATCCTACTGAGCCGACACCGTTCTCGCTCTGTATTCTGACTATCATTTTAAAATAAAGATCACTTATTGCTGCTTGCTGTCTGTCTTTTTTCCAAATTTCATCACTTTCTGACCACTCCTTCTGAGTGTTGCATTTTCAATGTCGAGCAGTGTGTACTAACCATTATAAAGAGCATACAAACGAGCTTTGCTTTTATCATGTAAAGTTTGGGGAACACGCAAGGAAATGTCAGTCTCTGTATTTCTTTCAAGATAGTGAATCATATATGCTCGTCCAAACGCTTTTCAAAAATAAAATATTTAATTGATCTGATGTGTCGGTATTACCATAGTATGCTCTGCGTTCTAGGCCTTCCAAAAATTTGGTTTCATTTGCCACCAATGAAACTAAAGTTCCCACATTTGGTACTAAACACCTTACTCTGAATTTAAATTTACTTCGTACCTTTACCTGGTTATTTGTCATTGCAGATGTAAATCAGCCAATCTTAGGCGTAGATTTTTTAAAAAAGTATAGATTACTTGTTGATGTTGCTAATGATTGCCTTACTGATTCTAAAACTAACTTGTTATCATATGGTAAATTGTTTGCCAATTCTGCTTGGGGCACCTCTGTACTTCTTGGTGATTTTAAATTTGATAGATTACTAGCTGGGTATATCGAACTCACTAATCCTTCTTATGTAACCAACAATAATCAGAATTCTTGTTTGTTGCCGGAATTATTCTGAGTAGCAAGACAAGAGTTCCTTATATTGCAAGGAATCATTCAGTGCTCTACAAAAGACCTTCAGCCAACCCTCTTCACATGGTCTGTGAAGCTAATAGTGATTGGCATAATGCCACCTGAATGATATAACTATCCCTGACTGGTATCCTACAGCAATTATTCAAGATTGTACGCTGATATTTTTTTGAGAAAATTTTTTTTTCAACACTCGATTTAGCTAGGGCATATTATGAAATTTCTGCTAATCCTGAGGACATCCACAAAACAGCTGTGACAACCCCATTTGGATTATTTGAGTTTCTTGAAATGCCGTTGGGCTTATGAAATGTAGGTCAGACATTCCAGAGATTTTATTCATCAAGTACTTTCTGGTGAAGATGTTTGTGTTTCCTACTTTGATGACTTATAGTTTCAGTGGATGAAAACGAGCATGAAAATCACCTTCTATTAATTTTTGACAGACTGAAGAATATGGGTTAAAACTGAATGCTGCTCATTTCTTGGTTGTTTAATTACTCCTTCTGGTATTTGGCCTCTTCCTGAAAAAACTGCAATAATTTCTCACTTCCCTAAGCCTGTAACAATGTCCGAACTAAAGAGATTTATGGCAATGTTGAGTTTTTATTGTTGATTTTTGCCTAAGGTAGCAACTACCCAAGCACTGCTTCATTCTCCCTTGAAAGATTCTAAGAAAAATGATAAACGTCCTATCCTTTGGACAGCGGAAACAACTATGGGTTTTGAAAAATGTAAAACTGATTTAGCAAATACAACAACACTTGTTTACTATGCCCCTGGTCAGTGGTTGCTATTAATGGTTGATGCTTCAGATGTGGCTATTCAGCTGTTTTGCATTTGCAATGTGATAAGCATTTTTAACCACTAACTTTGACTTGTGTCGAATAGCCTGCAAAAATCGGCTCTATGCCAGCTGCCCAAACGACGCTCATGCGATACATAATTCACCAATAAAGTGATCCGTTTCCAACGTTAGGAACCAAACCCCAAAACCCGCCTTTTTTTGGGGGGGGATCGCCATATGAAATTCCCTGACTTTTCCAGATTTTGACTAAAATATTTAAATTCCCTGACTTTTCCCTGAATTTTTTGGTCAATTTTTGAATTCCCTGACTTTTTCCGGTTTTCCAGGTAGCGTGGCAACCCTGGACATGCATGGATCTCAGTCAGGAGAAAGACGGCATTTATGGCACATATGTTTTGTTGTTGTTGCTGTTGTTAAGTATTACATTCTCCATTCCAGGAATTTGTTTTGCGTGTGTATAGAATAGAAATCTGATGGTGTGGATGTTAGATCATTCTGGATACTGGACATCCAGATTCTGGGCATTGTACTGTATTAAAAAGAAAAATGAATATAAGCAATGGACAATGAAATTATATTTACAATGACAGATGAAAAGTCATGGAATAGGACATTTAAATTTAACAGTGGTCATCACATCATTTAAACTTATGTAAAAAAATTAGGTAGCTGTCACAGCTTTTATTGGTTTTTAAATGTATTTTGAAAATTATCATAATGGCTATCTAACCAGAATAAACAGTCTGAATACAAAATGATAATTAGAGCTCAACACATGGGGTTATAGCATTTCAAAAGTTACTGAGTCTTTTAGATTCTTTACTCATCGGTGTCAAGGATCTCATACAGAGCATTACTCCCTTCAAGGTTCAGTGCAATGCGTCCCATCTCTGCTGAATGATTGTGAACAGTGACATCTGAACAGATAAATCCAAGCTGATGACACTACAGAAATCATTGTCACAGTCCATGAAGTATATACTAGAAGTGTCCCCATAAGAATCATGCATAGAAATGTCACATTGTCATGAATATGACAGCAGAAATTTAAATTAAATGAATTCTCAGTATATCATTCACTTCAGCCCCTCACTTGTGATCGCATCTACTGGACTCCCAAGCTACCAGAAGGTAGCTTGGTTCAGTGAGTCATATTTAGTTAGAATGAGTTAATGGTCAAGTCCAGGCACAATAGAAACTCCATATGACTATGGATCCAACTTATCAACAATGCTTTAAATAATATTTCAGACAGAAAAATGGTGGTAATTCCATAACAATGGGGAACACATTTACCTGGATTGAGTTCTCTGGTCAAATTCAACCAGTTCTTGAGGGAAATCACTCAGCTCAGCAACTTGGTGACTATTTACAACCCTTTATGTACTACAATTACAATGGTATTTCCAAAATGAAAATGCATTGAATCATTGGTTCTGTACTGTTCACAACTGATTTGAGAAGTGTTCTGAACAATTCCAGCACACCATTCTGATCACCCTAATCACCAGATATGAACTCTGCAACCATGAAATTATGGATGACTACTGAGACAGCATAGTTGAACATGTCTCTTGGAAACATTTGTTACTAGTTAAGTCACATGTTATTCATGGTATTCCATGTCAAGTTGCCTCATATCCTTATGCTAAAGTGCGATACACATTATAGATATCCTATGAATTCTGGCATATCAATGTATGTCTTATCAGGGAAGAATATACGGTATTTTTAGTTATAATAAATTTTATAAATAATAAAGAAAAAAAAAAAGAAAGAAATTTCAGATTTTAATATCATCCAAAAAAAAAACCTTCTTTATAAGTTCTATATATTTCATTAAGGTCAAACTTGATCAGTCTGTTCTTTTCCTCATTCCTGTTGACTATTCTTTCTTTATTATTCTATTCTCCCATATATTGAAAAATAAAATTTTTCATTGGTTGCTTCAACCACTATGAAACTTCTGATCATCTGATATTCTGAAATACCTTTTAAGTAAACTCTGGCAAACTCGAGCAGAACGACTGAATCGGAGCTCATTTATCTTATATGGTTAAATGACACTGCAGCAACTGTTTATTAGAAAAGTGATAAGGACATTAAAAGTGATTCAGCAAAAAAATCAAGCTTGAGACCAAATACCCCTTGCAGGCTAAAAAGAAGGATAAAAACAATAATTATGAACAAAGCTGCAAGTTCACTTCTATGCAGTTCCAGAATGACTGGGGTAAAATGATACAATTCCATTTAAAGAACTGAAAATATTCTGTCCTCTGATGAGATGTATTTTAAATTTGTTGTCCAATATTTATGCTTTCTTTTTTATATTACTTTTTACAATGTTTTTCTACTTCAATCATCGAAAAGGATTCTAAGGACAAATTATGAGAAATATATGAATTTCACTGCTTCCTACTGTTAGTACATCTTTATACTTCACCTTTCACACAACTGCAGTTTCCTTACAACTTATTCTTATTTTAAGGCATTCGGCTACATTTGACATCCAAATTTCGGAAAATACTACAAATAAATCTATTATTGGTGTTATTTAGCAAACTACTACTTGAAATGATAGAAACAGGTGATAAACATATTATCAAAGTATAATTTTTTGTTTTTTCTTACTTTCTGTGTTAAAAATGTGCTAAATTTCAGGATTACAAGATATGTTCCCACAAAAATATTTATCAATATTTTACTTTTGTATTTGTCACGTACAGTTTTTAAGGTATAAGTAATTAAATGGACTAAAATCTAAGAGATAAAGTAAAATGTCTACGAAATATACCTGTTTCAGGGCATGCACTAGCTATTTGAGAAATTTCTGCCTTTTCATATACAAAATTGTCTGAAAAATTTTTAGATATGTACATAAACCTAAACTTTTAAATCATTTAATTCACAACATTTTACAGAATAGTAGTGGAAATTTACATAAAACTACTATACTAATACTACTATGCTAAGTTTTCATAAAAGAAAATTTGGAAAAAACCCAATTTTTAAACAACAGGTTTAATGTAGCAAAACACAAACAAAGGTAAAGAATATGTTGCCAAGTATGAACATTACATTGCAAAACTAATCTCATTCCCAAGCACTTAGTAACAAATAAAAATGTTCGAAATCATCATTGTGAATATCCCCCAAAAGTATTCTCAAAATGTTATTCAAATGAAAAATTCTCATTTTAAAGTTATTTAGAGAACTCTATGTACACTGCGTAAAAAAAGGGGGGGACAGTTCTATATCTCCCGTTCTACTAGGCCGATTGACAAAATTCAAATTGCGTTTTTCATGTCTCAAAAGCGCAATTTACGATATACTGTATTTGATGGCATATAAGACGCACTTTTTTTCCTAAATTTGGTCTCAAAAAAGTTACCTGCGTCTTATACGCGAAGGATAGTCTTATACGTGAAGGTATTGCATTCAATAATTGTTTATTTGGCTTTTACGAAACGTGAGAACTAAAAGAAACCACGCTATTGAAACTTTTTTTCCTTGTGCGTGGCCATCTAAATAAGGGTGCGTCTTACATGCCAGTGCGTCTTATATGCTGTCAAATACGGTATATTAAATTTATATATAGCATCGTTCTAACATAGGTATTTTGACACAAAATCGGACTTCATCTGGACTAACATATCAATATTTTTCCATTTTTCGATTCTATGACTCAAATTACGCCAAACTACCAAGTTCTGTAAAAATCACACGAGTAGACATTAAAAAATTAGTTCTCAAAATTTTAGCTCCTCATTGTTAATTGGCATATATTTATTAATATCTCTTTTTTTTATTAAACTTTTTTGATTTTTTCCTTTCACATTTCGAAATTTAGGTTCATTCTAAATAAAATTGACCCATTTTTTTGTGTTTTATTTTTAAAATTTCTATTTTTAAATAATTTTTATAAATTTTTCAAAAAAGATTTTGAATTATAACCTATAAAATTTTTACCATCATCTTAAAGTAGGTGTAGTTCTAAGCATACCTGCAAAAAATAAGAGTTTTTTTTTTTTTTCCAAAATTTTCTAAGATATACACAAATTCACATATTTTAACGTTTTGAAATTCGGCATCTTTTTTTTTTTGAAGCGATAATAATGCCAAATGTGGTTTATGGATTTTTGTTACAGTTAATTGCCACAGCTATTCTTAACCTTAAATTTCAAATAAATTTTTAGGGAGAATTAATTATATGAAATTTTTCCCTCAATGATGCGTAATATTTATTAATACTATATGAAAAGCTAGTTTTTTAATTATAGATGATATTATTCAATTTGTTAACTTTTTTTCAATTTCTTTTCTTCCTTTTTTTTTTTTTTAAATATTTGTAAGAGTAAATTTTTACCTTCGCCGTGTTGTTATCGTCTGCTACTTTACTTTGACTGCATTTAAATTGAATTATCTAAAACTAAGAAAGTTCGTTTGATGTTAATTTTCACAACATTTTTCAGCAAACAAGACGTTGATAGTTTGGGTCATATCCCAGCTTTAAAAATTATACATATAAGTATAAATTTTTACATTAATCCTCTTCAAAAGAATGTTTTAAGTAGCTAGATTTCTCTTGTGTTATAGATTGTATAAAAACATAATCTTTAATATGATTTAGATTGTTTGTAGCTGATATAATAATCGGGTCATTCAGTGGTACAGAATAAACATTGTTGGGCTGTTTTATTTCCTTGTCATTTAACAAAAAATCTTTTAATTAAAATATTTATCCTTTGGACTTTGCTTTAAACTTTATTTATACTTAAAATGCCTAAAAAATGAAAAGCTGTCTTCAACTGAAATGCAGTTGATGTAATTGATATTTAAAAAAAAAGATTGACAAGAATGCAAAATTTATGGTTGCGTAACAGTCGAAAAATCTTAATTTTCTTGCAGTGAGCACTGAAAATAAATGTAGAAGGAGAGAAGAAAATTTGAGAGAAAAGTAAGCAAAAATTTGAAGGGGAATTTGGCTGTCAGAAATACCAAGGTGTTTCGAAAAGTTGGATGCTTTTGAATATACTTTCAGAATACTTCAAGGAGTTTGGGTGTTCAAAGAGAAAACACTTGGACATGTACACCAGCAAATACCATCAATTGAGCTTGTGCTAATGGAAAAGACAAAAACGATATCATTGCGGATTAAAGTGAAGAGCGACTGGTTTTCGACTATATATTTGTATAAATTTAAATTACGTTATAGAACATCATATCATCATAAACGGAGATTCCCATCCTTTCTTAGTTGAACTATTTGAATATTCAGGAATTTATCCAGTGATGTATGTGGTTGTCATCTAAAGATGTTTTCTCTTTTGATGAAACCAGTCTTCCCTTTCATCTCATGCCTTAAAATGCTTAGCCTCTAAAGACTGATATAGACTCAGACCAAGTACTGATGAAATGGATTGAATTGGATTATTAGGTTACGGCAAAGCAAGGCTATCTGCCCTAAAAGGAGGGATGCGTTCGTGAACTTTCTAAGGGAAACTAGCTGGCATACACGTTACAATGACAAAAAACATGAAAATGCCCATGCTACAAGCCCGTTCGCCGGGATTCAAACTCCGGAGTGAACTACCAGTGTTCAGAGACTTTTTTACCGCTCGGCCGTTTGTGGGTCTTTATGAAATGGAAGGTGATAACTTTATTAAAAACGAATGTCAGAAATACCAAGATATTTCGAAAAGTTGGATGCTTTTTAATATACTTGCAGAATGCCTGAAGAAAAAGAGCAAGCCATTAAGAAGAAAAAATAAATTTTTGCATAAAATTTAGTATTTTTTTTTTATTTAAAACTTTTTCATCTTATGATATTTGATTCTTGCGATTTCAAAAATAAAATATTTGACTAAAATATGAATAACATTCTAAGAAACTAAATGTAGGATGATAAAATTGGGTAGAGCAATGAGCACAATGTTAAAGCTATTTAAAGCAATATATGCAAGTCATCCTAAGTTAAAATGTCGGTTATACATCTTTCTCATTTATATATCTTTCCTGAATGGAACATTGAAAGGCGTGCTAACTGTGCTTTACTGTATTTTCTCTTTTAATATATTCAGTTTTCAGACTCATCGTAGTCTGGGACACAAAGTATTCTTCCGAAAAAAAAGAAATTCAAATAAATAAAATCAAATCCTGAAAACTTTATATTAATAAATATATTTTAAATGCTCAGTTTGAATGAATAAATAGAAAATTTGAAGAGACAATGCAACACAAACAATTAAAATAAAAGTCTAAAAATTTAAAAATTACCTAAAATAACAGCAGTGACCAAAAAAAATATATACAGAAAACTATTTGGAAAAAAATAAACAATGCACCTTATATTTAAACTACACAGTTCGAATGGGTAAACAGAAATTTTTAAAACAGTTATTCGAAAGAAACCATGCAACTTAACCAATTAAAATGAAATTCGAATAAGAAAAAAATTTTTTAAATAATAACATAAAAATATAATATAAAGAACATTATTTGAAAGAAAGAATGTTGTGATTTTTCCCCCCCTCACAAGAAAGGAAAATAGGTTGCCATATATTAAGAAGTTCGCCAAGTGAACTATTTTTGGCGCAATATGGAAAAATACTACCAACATAAATTTGTGAATTTCTCTGTAAATTTTGCACCAAATTTTACAAAATTTCATATTTGAGCATAATTTGAGTCATAGAATCGAAATATGAACAAAAATTGGTACATTATTTCAGAAAAAGTCAGATTTCGTGTCAAAATAACTATGTTAGAATAGAGCTATATATAAATCTAATATATATTGCGCTTTCGAGACATGAAGAATGCAATTTGAATTTCGTTAATCAGCCCAGTAGAACAGGAGATATAGAACTGTCCCCCCCTTTTTTTTGCGCAGTGTACCTTAACTTCCTGTTTCTTAAACAGAAACATCTAGCAAAGAACAAGCACAGCCATAATTCTAACTACCAGAAAGACAAAATAAAAGCTTAATAAATAAGTTTTAAAATGAAAACTTTTTGTAATGAAAACTTTGTGAAAAATTTCAACAAAATTCATACGAATTCAGTCGGATACCTTAACATATCTGTACTGTTTTTATATTTATATATTTTTATCAATTGCCAAGTAGGCTCTAGATGAGAGAAATTAACTAAGTACTTTGTTTTCTGCTATCAAAGCAAGCTTATATGCAACAAATAAATTAATACCTTCCAGGATGTTTATATAAATGTACAGTCAAAAGTCTTTAATTTGGACGTAAATAATCTGGACCTCAAAGCTGCAAACTTCATGTGCATAATACCTTTACACATGTGCATAATACGTTTATGCATGCGCGTTTAATGTATAACAGAGGGTATAAGCTAAGCTAAAATTATCTAATTATCTATTTCAGTTAATGTTGCAGATTACGTTGTTCCTTAATCTTCTTCTAATTGGATCCGGCTTATTATTTTTTGCAAACTGTTAGAGCAATTTTATAAAAGTAAGCTTGAACTTTCGATTATGTCAAAAAGAGTTTCCGATTCTGGAGCTGCCAAAGGATCTACAAAGCGAAAGCATGTTTCGATATCCATCAAACAAAAAGTGGAATTGCTGCAAAAAAAATGGATAAAGGAATATCCTTTGTTTCTCTAACCATTTCGAAATCTGTTTATCAATTTCACGCTGCTCTGCGGGGGGAGAAACATCGCGGCGCGTAATGAACTGGAAGTTGGTCTGTACGCACTATCCTCATCTTCAGGGCAGATGTTTTTATTTTATTCGGCTTACTAAATATAGTATTTCATCTCGATGTTCTCCGTCTTTGATATGATTTAAATCAAATTCCTCGTCATTATAAATATCACGAATACACGTCAAATAGTTTTCTGGTTGCAATTTTCTAATTTCGACTATGCGTAATGTATGCTTTAGGCATGCAAGCGTTGAAAGAAATGTTTAATAAAGTAAACAAATAAATATTAAGCTTTTTTTTTTTTTGTAAATTTTGATACCCTTTAGATCATAATTGCTCTTTATTTCATAAATTACGGTTTCATATTTTTAATTTTATAATTTCTGCATGCCATCTTACCAGATTTAAACTGACGATCTATAATCCGGAAAAACCGATAATCCGGAATCACAGAAGTCCCAATGAGTCCGGATTAAAGACTTTTGACTGTATAATGATTTAAATTTTGACGCAAATGCACAGTAACAGTCATTAAGGCCAGTTAAACATTTCTTTTATTCCAGATTTATAGAGCCACACATAACTTAGCACATTAAGTGAAATTGTTCTTGAAGAACTTGTTTTACATGCTTTAGATGTAGCTGTAAGAAGAGCAGTAGACAGAAGTCCAGCTAGCAAGTGAAGCAGAGAGTGATTGTTACAAATCCAAGATGAAATATTGGTTCAAAATGATTTGGTTTTGGTTTAACTTTAATTAGCTATTTAATATCTTTTTAAAACTATTATTGGTTAAAAGTCTTATGTAAGTATCTGCATTATGAGCACCTTGCAAGAATTACACAACAATGCTTTATTTTGAAGTGATAAAGTTTACAGAGGTTTGGACAGAAAGGGGAAGTACCAACTTAAAATAGAGAGTAAAGAGTCTATTGGAAATTAAAGTTAGAATTTTGGTTTACGTACTTTTTATTTTACTTATATATCAGTGTCTACTGCTTCCTGCAAATAGTTTTTTCCCCCCTCTTTCAAATAGCAGATCGATATTTTGGGGATAAGTTGTTTAGTTTGCTAAGTTAACAATGACAAAACATATAAAAGTTATCTGCCCTTTAGCAAATATGCTAGAAAACATAAATAAATAACTAGAATTAAAATAAACCAAAGACAGAAATTTGGGAGTAAAATTCTCACTTTTAGAATGTAATGCTAGTATAACATGAATATTTGCAGCACAAGTAAACAAGAAGAGTTTAATTACCTTTCTAAAAGTTTCTCAATACCAAAACAAATTGTTAAATAAAGCAATTAAGATTATTTAGTATACCACTTACATTCTTTCACATAAGTTTCTTTTCTTTAGAGAACAGCAGTAAAATTTTGTTACTTGTTTTTGCTACTAGTGGAGTCTTTTTAATATTCATAAATGCAATATTTCTATTCTGATGCTGAATTTTAACAGTTTTGTTTGAGGTATTCCTCAAGCATAAAAACTTGTTTCAGCACAGTTGTAGAATATTTAAACAATGTGTGAATTATAATAAAAATGTTAAAAATCAATTATTGGATTCAAAATTATTATTATTATTATAGGCCAAAGTCCAAGATCCAGACTCATCGAGACTTCGGCAATTCTGGATTTGAGATTTTTTCTGACATTAGATCATCAGCAAATCTAGTAAGATAACATGTAGAAATTATAAAATAAAAAATATGGGAATCAGAATTCAGGAGAAAAACAAATATTTATTTGTTTCCTTTATTAAATATTTCTTTCGGTGTAAGTTGCTTTGTTTTTTTTTTTGACTAATACTTTCTCTTTAATTCTACAGACAGACATAATTTCTTCTTCAGTTACAAAGTTCCACTGTTCACATCCTGTAACTGACATTTTAAGAATTCCCACTTAACTGTTAATTGAAATTTTTTCATTTTCAGCAACTTCTCTGTCACTTTCTTCACTATTGGTAGCATTATTTTCTGGATTTAGAACCCTACTACAGATTTCCCAGTCCATTAGTTGATTGATGATTGGGGAGTTGTCATCACGATGAAAAACTTTTGTTATAGCTTCTTCATTCATTATCACTTCTCCACATTTCTTCACAAATTCCTTTAATTAGAAAATTTTGCTTTTAGTTTATAATATTTTTAAAACTTCAAATTTGTAGCTATCATCATAAAATTCAGCTAGCTTACACTATTGGCAAAATAGCATGAAATTGCCAACTAAAGACATAATTTTTGTCTCGCTTCTGTCACACACTGACGAAGTTAATGCCTGAATCAGAGCTTAAATTGCGCTGCCACTCACCACAGCCTGGCTCTGCTACTTCTCAATTTTTTAGATAGATCTCAAATCAATTCAGAAAGCACACTGAAGCTCTTATATGAGAGGGCTCTCGAATTTCTTTTATGTATCTGAACCACAATTTTAGGAGGAAATTCTTTGAATCTAGAAAATTTTATTTTAATAAGCCTATCTTAAAACTCAATGCTAACTGAAAGTATCTCTGTTTTTCTCTGGGGGGAAAAAAGCCCTTTCAGATCAAGTTGAGAGAACAGAAATTGATACAGCATTATTTATCATGTGTCTCACGATTTATGATTTGAATTTATTATATAACCATGTATTTATTATATTGGTTTTTACTATGTATTATAATGTAAAATCATGTATTTAGTAGAATGCTAGTTTAAATAGAAAATATTTTTACATGAGCTATGAAAAATGCTGCAGTAACCCACTGGTAGCTCACAATCAAAATTCTGACAGCCATTTTTCTATGTAACTCAGCACAGCCGGTATGGAAAATGTTAAAATGTTTTATTATACATATTAAAATACAAATTTATAAAGTATTAAATTTATAAAGTATTAAATTTATAAAGTTGATAAAGAAGTATCAAATCACTCAGGGGATAAAGAAGCAATCTGATAATAATTGAGAAGATGAATTTGAATCTGATTCGATATTTAATATGAAACTAAATTTCAGTTAATTTGTCATATTTTTGATTGGGTTGGGTTTTAATTAATTGCAGGGCAAATGAAAAATAAAAGCCTAGTAGAAGGGCTTTCTTCATGGAAATTTCTCTACTAGAAATTAACTCATGTTTGCATTATGTATGTGAAAAATTCTGAGTAGCGAGTTCTTTCATGAAACTATGCTATTTTTTCAAAAGCAATGGTTTTAGAGATACTGTTGCTTAGCTTGAGAAATGGAAAGAAATTCTTAGCATCCCAATTCATTATTGAAGGTTTTAAACAAACTCATAGTATTTGCTTAGTAAAAAGACTTTTTTGCATGATTAAATTGCATAATTAAAAAAAATTACATTGCATTAGTTAAATACTTCATTCCCTCCCAATAAGTATCTAAAATAATCATTCCTGAAATGTTACTCTGCATTAATTGTGTTTGACATTAAAAAGAGAGAAGATGCAAATGAAAAATAAATAATTTCTTGTTCTTCAATAAAAAGCATTGTTTTATGTACGTGGAAGTTTAATTTATGAAAATGATCATGTTATTACATTTAATTATCTTACACAGTACATACGTTTGTTGTTACTGTTTACGATTTAAAACAGAGAATATGAAAATAAATACCTAAAGAGGATTTAAAAGTGGATTAAAAAAGGATGAAGCTAAGGAAGAAATTTTATTTTAATAATCATGAATCAAAACTCGCATAAAAATAGCTCACTAATAATTGTAGATAGAAACATAAGCTGGTGATATGAAAGTAGAGGTGGGAGTTAGCAGATTAAAGAGATAAAGAATGAAAGGACAGACAGAGATAAACTCCCATCTTGTCCTCTCTGGGGAGTGCACCAGTAGCCGAGCAAAAATTTTGCAGATCACTAATAGTTTGACCTGGATTTGACTCCATGTGATCTTTGTGGTTTTTCCAATATGTAATGTGTTTATGAGCCTGTTCTCCTTACAAGGTCTTCCATGAAGGCATCCCTTTCCTTAGATATCCCTAGAATGCTTTTCCATAGTCAAATAAACCAAAATTGTCTTGCTTTTTCCCATCTGGTATGTGATACTGAGATTAAGAGGAGAATGGGGAAAATGGTGAAAAGACACTTCTCTAAAAGTGACAAGGGAGAACGAAAATTAGGCAAAACATCACTTTGAATGAAAGGATAAAACAACATATTCTCCTCCAAATTTTGCTACTATTACTAGAATTCTTTCTATTCTTATAGTGAAGTTTGAACCATTTTATTTTTTTCAAGCCTTTTTTTTTCTGATTTTTTTTATAAAATTAGGCTTAGCGATGCAAAACCTCCGTCCTGTACGGTGACTGCCTTTGATTCTCTTCCGTCCCGCACGAGCGTCTTAAACAAAGGTGCGCCGTCGCGAAAAGGTTAAGGCTCCTCCAAGGCCAGCTCTAGACATTCCATAGCACAGTACACTTTCTGTAAATATGAAATTCTACTGCCAAGCACCTTCTGAAATTATAAAAAATTTTCCACTCCTACATTTTGCAATCTAGTGTCTTCCCCAAATTATAATGATTTTGCCTTTCCTTGCTTTTTATTGCTTGATGCTTTTCTAAATTCCAGAAATGTTCCCTCCCTTACATTTTGCTACACCAGCTCTAAGTCCTGGGAACAAATCATTTATTCTCAATTTAAACAGCATTGAATGTAATCTTTTGGCCTATGAGTATCATTAACATAATATATTTTTTGCATAAGGAAAGAAATTTCTGTTAAATCTCTTCTCGTCAACACACTCAACACTTCGGAATTATCTAATTATCACCAAGTGTAATGTCAACATAAAAGATTACCACGTTCTTTACTAATATAAAATATTTAAAAAAAAGAAGAAGAAATAAGAAAAAATTTTTACACATGGCTGCATGAGTCATTAATTACACATGGCTATAGTGTGTGGATGGTCCTGCAGTGATCAAAGCAAAAAATAAATGAAGAAATAAAATCTGAAAGGTTTCAGATTTTATATTACGCCCACAGCACAGGTTTTTTTCTAACGTTTTGTGTGTTACCTTTATTTATTAAATATCATGTTCTTCGCACTTAAACCATTAAATTCAAGTCAACAACAATATCGCAAAATAATTTAAAAATGAGCTAGGTATTGTTGTTTTATCACAATGAAAAAAATATATACATTTATGCAAATTCTTCATCATATAATTTCTTTAAATATAATACAGGGCTCTAATATTTGGCGGCAACAATTTGAAAGGTGAACAGACATTTATAGTGAACCAATACAAAATGCCAAAATGAAATTAATAGCCCTAAATTGGGCTAATAATGATTCGCTAAGTTGGCATCGGTGCCAAAGTTAAATTAAGAATTAGGACCTTCCACATGTTTTATTATGAATATATCAAATGCACAAGCATAAAGCATAAAAAGCACTATAGCGGGGTGGAGGGAGGTTATTGGTGATGCAGATAGCTCTTTCCAGATACTGGACTTTGTGCTGTATAATATAAATTTACAAAATGCTTTACCAAAAGTTTAAAGAAAAACAGATAATTATTTTTATGTCATATGCATTTCTACCCCTGAATGCATATTGGTAAAAACACTAATTAATGTCAAACATTTGCATAGCTTATTTATATTAATTAATCAGTTATTTTAAGTTGTGAATCTGAACTGTCACTTCACCCTTCCTGTTTTCCTGCTAGACTGCAAATTAGCTCACATGTATTTAAGGGAGGATTCGAGACTATTATTTTAGACAGAGCATATTCTGCCTGCTGAAAACAACATTACTAGTTGTTATTCTAAGATATGTGTTCCAGTCTTTGGCATTGCTTTATTCTTGCCAATAGTGCTATCATGCCAGTGTAAGCTTAAGAGCCAACTTATGTGTTTAATTCCTCTGCATAGCTCCTAGATATTTGGATTTAGTTTTAATTTAAAATTCCACCTTGAATTCATGGCTTAAATGCTGGCTGATTTGAAACTACCTGGTGTGCCTTCTGTTGAATTTACTTAGTTTTAAACAAAAGGGTCTTTTACACCCTTCTTCTGTTTCTGATTCATATTAAACATAGCGATAAGTCATTTACAGTCTAGTAAGGATTTTTCACAAGTTAAAACTAATAAAAGGCATATTCTCTAGACATGGGGAAAAAAAAATTCAAAAGGAAAATATCAATGATATTTTATGGCTGTAAAACAAACATTTTTAGGAAGACAAATAAAACCTTAATGAAACAGTAATTTCTGTTACATTACCTGTCTTGTAACGGTTACAATTTCACCTGTCCAAATGCTCAACTCTCCAGAATCAGGCTGGGCTTCAAAATCATATAAAACTTTGGCCTTTAATAAAAAAGCAAAATTCAATTTAATACAATAAAAAGTAAAGATGTAAATAATTACATATATAAGTACAATAAAAGTAAAATTCTCATAGTGACAACCTCCAAGCCTTTTTTTCTGAAAGCATAATTAAATAGCAAGACTGACCATCACAAAATCATGGTGATTACGATGGCTATCTCCACGAAACACTCAAAAGCATCTAGAATTATGAGTTATTAAATCAGAACGATTTCACCGTATTTTGATATTGACATACTTTTAAGAAATGAAATAATAGACAGTATAAAATATATACAGAAAAATTAAATAATAAACCTGCAAAAACTTCTACAGTTTTTACTAGAGACAGTTATTAGGTTAGGTTATTTGAATATGGCAAAGCACATGAGGTCTATCTGCCTAAGAGAAGGGATGCCAATATGGATGACTTTCTAAGAAAAAGTGGCTCATATTCATATAAAACACACATGGAAAATCACAAAACATAACCATGCTGCCAGCCTATTGCTTGGATTTAAATCTAGGTTGAACTACCTACATTCGGCTGTTTTAACTATTTGGCCACTAGTGGGGTGACATTAGAGACATATTTTACATTTTTCCAAACAGTTATATCCACCATTTTCCACAGGTAAAATATTCATCAGCAGTGAAATATTTAGCATTTTGGAAAATTTTCTGCAACTGATAATAATTTTTCACAATACTTAGCACTAAAGACTTAAATTAGCACTTGCAGACAGTCCAGCAGCTAAATTTAGAATGGCACTGAATGTTAGCAGCTGAAGTTTGGATGGAGTTTTCTTGGTATACAAAAGAACATTTAAAGAAAGCTGCCAAAATTAAACATCTGTTGAATGGCTGGTCATAGACACAATGCTCATTTTCTAGAAATCAATCAGATAAGGTACCCTTCAAAGCTTACAACATTTACTGGAATGATTTTAGTCAATTGATAACTCGTAGCTAAAATATACAAAGCATAAATTTTTATTTAGATAGTGAAAAAAGTTAGCAAGGAAGTTTTTTATAGTAGCCAAAATCTTCAAAACAAATCCGCCCTTATATGGTTAAAATTATGCAAAATATAAAGTTTTAAGGAACCCCATGCAAATACTGTTAGAGGCCTGGTGACACAGCGACTAATGCATTGCACAGCTGCACCACCGGGCTGGGCAAAGTTAAACACTGGGGAGGGGGGAAGGTTCTGCAACAAGTTGACCACTTGCCCCGGGCATATGCTGATGCATTCCGGGACCCAAGGTCAAGAAACCAGATTTCAGGGCAACTGCAGGCTGTGGCCCACTAGGGCTGTTGCACCACTGAGTTTATGCAAATACTGTTAAAAACAGCTATACAGCTATATACATTAAATTTTTTAATGCAAATTTTTAAAAGATATGTCTTTATATTAAGAAAACAGAAATTTTGAAGTGCTGATTTCAAATTAACATTTGAATTAAAAACATTATAGCTAATTAAATTTAATTATATGTGGTCCCTAATAAAACAAGTGAACGATAACTTTTTTCAGAGCTAATTTTACATATTAAGAACTGGTTTTTCTTTCCAACAAAAATTTTTAGCAGGACAAAGAAAAATGACCACTTGGAACTTGCTTTGCAAAGAGACCATATGAAAATTAAAATTTTGTATATTAAATGATGCCATATAACTAGAACTGTGCAATATGAAAGACCTTTATTTACTGATACCTTTCTTTAACTAGCATATGTAGGTTTATGACTAAGTCATGTTATCTTTTTAAACATCACGCATATGTACAGGTATTAAACTGAAGTGAACAAAATTCCTTTAGAAAGTACTCATTGAATTAATCCTAAGGTAGACAAAGCTTTGAGTTCTTTATCTTAATGATAGCTTCCTTCCTAAGTACTTGCTGACAATCCATATTCTTTTTTATTTTAAATCTGTACATCATTATACTTTTAATTATTTTCAGGTTTAAATTATATGCTACTTTTGCCAATTTTATACTGTTTATTAATTTGTTTAGCTTTCTTACTTATTTATTACTTGCACTTGTTTTGTTTAGTTTTTTACATTATGTGCATACTTCTTTTCTAACAGCCCTTTTCATAAAAACTGCAACAAAATTAAATGATGTAAAGAATCTAAAGTTCATGTAAAGAATCAAAAATGTCTCAACACTTTAAACAAGTTTCTTCAGTTTTAATGTAACAGATGCATGCATATAACAAATTACACTGAAATTTGCTTACTTAAGCTAAAATGAAGAATCTAATACTGTAAGCTTCCTTCACCCAGGACCAGTTTGACAACTGAAGGGCTTGCAGGAAGAAGGGCCCAGCTCCACCTCTGTAGATTTGTGTTCATGGGTCTTTTTTGTTAAACAAATCATTCTTTTCATTGGAGTAGCCTTAAAAAATAATTTTTACTACTACTTGCACTTCTAAGGAGGACAAACATTTAGAACGTATGTTAAAAAAAAATTTAATAAATTTTCCGAAAATTTAAAAATCTGGAGCTGGACCCTTCTTGCCTTTCAATTATAAAAATATGAAAACAAAAAATAAAAAAAGGTTAAGATTTTTAAAAGAAAAAATATTAAACCTATGTTAAAAAACTTTTAATGAGAGAACATGAAAATATTAAAATACATAATCAGTAATATACTGTTAGTAGCCGCAAAACTAACACAAGAAAAACTCAAACAAAAGAAATTCAGAATACAAAAACAAAACAATAAATATTACATAATTGTTTTCAAAATATGCATAAAGCTGCAGAAATGTAGAGCAATTAATAAATATTTAAATTTCCTTAATTATGCGAAAAGGAAGTATTTAATAAAGTGGGCTTCTTTCGCCTACATCTAATATGACAACTATAAAAACATGTGAACACAAAAATAAACTCAGTTAAGGTTTTTAAAGGAAAAATTCAAAGCCTGAGGCTGAAAATTTTTCAATGAGGAAAAAGTATTAAATGACTCGAACAAATCAGGGTATTCAACTGGTAATACAGTACTGGAAGCTGTTGAACAAAATCTAGAAAAAATGAAAACAAAAGGGCAGTTTTCAGAGCAATATTACCAGTTTTATTGATTTTCTCTTATTAAAAGTTTTCAGACCCAGGTACTAAGTCTTTCCTTGAGAAACATCTACTGGTTTTATTTTTGCATTATACAATTTCATAACCATTAAACTAGCTGTAAGTAAGAGAACTCGCATTACTACATACATATGCATTTTACTTCAATAAGCAAACTTAAATCTTTATGAACTACTTAACATTACTGCGGCTTAATGTATATTTTAAAGTCAGTTCTCAGTATATTTTAAAATCAGTTTTTAGTCCTGCTTTATATTTTTCTATTTTACTTAGGTCTTGCTCACAACTAATATGAAACATATCTACTTTTATTAGTGAACATATTTACACACATTTGAAATCATAATTTACTGCCCTCTCCTCAAAATTAAAAATGATATACAGTACAAAGTCTGTAATCCAGACTCATTGGGACTTCGGCGATTCCAGATTATAGATCATCAATTTAAATCTGGTAAGATGGCACACAGAAATTATACTATTAGAAATATGAAACCGCAATTTATGAAATAAAAAGCAATTCTAATCTAAAGGGTATTAAATTTTACAAAAAAAAAAAAAAAAAAAAAGCTTAATATTTATTTGTTTACTTCATTAAACATTTCTTTCAACGTGCGCATGTGCGCGTAATGTATGCGCATTCTCTATGCGCATGCGTAAAGTTTGTGGCTTTGAGGTCCGGATTACAGACTTTGTACTGTATTATTTAAGAATCATAACTGAGTCTGCTTTTTGTTATTTATAATTGTATATAGATTATAATTTAAGTGTACATCAGCCGAAAATTTAAAACTTCAGAACTGTTACAATGAAGACAGTGTACCTATAAGTAATGCAAATTATGGTTTAATTTGCCACATTTTTACAGTATGAGAATTTTTATGGCAAATTCAAACTACAGTCTGAGTCATCATTTTAGGAGGATGGTTGCTAGAGGATATCTTGCTTTATCTTCAGAACTCTCAGATGCAAAAAAGGGTGGAAGGAATTCTTTCACTAAAGCATCAATTAATCGTGTTCCTACTGTTATCAGAACATCTGGTAATCATTATATTGAACGGACCGAAAATGGTAAACAAAGAAAATGCGCAGTGTGCAAGACAAATGCAAGAAACCAATGTGGAAAATGTAATGTTGGATTACACGTAGACTTTTTTGAACGCTGGCATTAAAAGTAGATAGTATCAGCCATGATCAACATTTGGGGATCAGACTTAAATTTAAAATTTCTGAAAAAATATTGACGCATTTATGAGAAAAACATGTTTTTCTTGCTGGAAACTCTTGTCAGACTGGAATAAAATGCTGGAAACTCTTGTAAGACAGTACTAATATTAACAGATCCGTGGTTTTCTAGTATAATAAATATTTGCTTTTGTTTTCTAGTTTCTATTTGTTTTGTTTCATTCTTGTTTTTCTGTTTTTGTTTTCTAGTATTAACAATATTTGTTTGCTCCTGGAGATACACACTTATCATGCTTTTCCTCAAGCTTTGTTTTTTATTTTCCAAGTTCACAGACAACATCACTTGTACACTCACTATTTCACTTTCCATAATTAAGACTGTTTTGCACTTTTAATTTCAGATGCCCTTGCATAAACCACTAATTCGTTTCACATAAGTCATTATCTAAAAACTATTTTATCATCCCAGGACAGTGTTCTTGCAAAATAAAATAAGACTGCAGTCCTTCATGGATTTCAAGTTTTCGGTCAATAGCTGGAACTAGAGAAACTAAATGGATGTTGCCATGTTGAAGCACCTTTTTATTCATCTACATCTATAAATTCACAGATCTCTTTTAGTTTTATGATTTGAAAATGGAAATATTTATAAATGTTTACCACTACAGCTTTTATTTCAATAGGTAGAACATCAACTGCAATTTGAAAGCAGTTGCATATGATATGAGCATGGAAACCAATGCCAACAACATTTCTTCTTAGTTCATACTTCAATCAACTGTAAACGGGTCTGTGTCATTTAGCCGACAAGACACTTACCAGACAGGACACTTAGCTGACACAGACATTTAGCCAACAAGGACACTTAGCTGACAGGACAGTTAGCTGATTGGGCATATAGCCGACACAGAGAGTTAGCTGTCAGGACACTTAGCTATGGGATGTTTAACTGTCAAGACATTTAGTCAAAAAGGCATTAAGCCGACAGTGACGTTTAGCTAATTATTTAAACTTACTATCAACTACATAATTTCTCGACTTCTCCATTTAAATTTAAGTCATTTTTTTTTCACCTATCAGTAAAATTAATTTTTCGATTCTTAAAAATCTCATATGTGCTTTTAATTCTTGTGCAATTTAGCACAGTTTGATATATATCATGCATTTTGGTGTATACCGGTCAAACTGAAAAAGCATTGAAATTTCTCGTCGGAACACGAATTAATTTTCGAAAGGAAAATATAATCCTTTTATTAGCTAAGTACGACGGTAACTTAGTTACATTTTAATATGGGATATGCAAAAATTGTCTGTAAAGCTTCTTTGTGTAATCAGCTGGGTTCCTTTGAACACTTTCACATCATTAATAATTTTTCTTGTTTACTTAATGATATTAATTTTCCAATATTGCTCTTCCTAATACTTTCGAATTTCTAATACCTTTACATTTCATTACTATTTTACTCAACACATCATGCTACATTCCTTCTGTTATAAAATTGTTTTGCTCCTCCCACTACTGAAATTTCTTTTCCCCATCATGAAAAATCTGAATAATATAATAAAAATTGTAGTTTTTCTTGAATTATACTTTTTATAGAAACATTGGTGGTGAAGGGTTAGTTTAGCAAATGTATTTTTTTGTTATAAAAAAACAATTAAAAAAGAGAATTATTAACACAAGCAAAGCTTTAAATTATTTGTGACCTCTGTAATAGGCAGTTCATGCCACCATTCTTGAGATAAAAATAAACAACTCATATATTGTCATGGTAACTGACCTTATTTTGGTCACCATTGCATCGTTTCAGTCTTTCGGAATCCAGCTTTTACCGCTATGCCATATAATCATGTGACGGTTACAGATGTATTTCAACAGAACTAATAATGTCGCACTAGTGTGATATATCACTTATAATTGGTATTGGACCTCTCTTTGTAAACATTTTTACTTAACACTTTTCACCATATTCAGACAGCTAATAGAAGGCTTAATAGAAGGTGTAGGACAACGAACTCTAGTAACAACTGTTATTTCTAAAAGTAGAGTTCACTAAAGTAGATTCAATAGGTTTCACCTACTAACAGACTTCCTTGCATGCACTAATGCCTTATTCTACTTAATGTTATGCTATTTACGGTATCAGAACTTCATTAACACTTATTACACTTGAATACGGCTCGGGCACAGAAACCCACACTTAATGGCTTTCGGCACTAGGCGCTAATTAACTAACTAATGCCTCATTCAGCTATTTTTAAGCTAAATGTAAGCAAGTCTGCATCACTTTATACAATTAAAAGGCCTTGCATAATTATGTAACATTTTATTGATCACTCCTCTCGCTTAAAATACTTACTTATGTTAATATTTATAGCACTAAACTGTTGCATAATGTTTAATTTAGAAGTAAAATATTCTTTAAGGTTTTGTTTTATTCAGAACTGAATACATTTCCACAAAACCTACATTTTTCTCTCTTCACATATTGAAAACATTGCTCACATGCAACTCCACACTTATTTTCTAACCGCACCTACTAAATGATTTGGATTGTGTTGGGGTTGCACGAAATGATCTATCTTCCCTAGATATAAATATATATACAGTCAAAAGTCGTTAATCCGGACTCGTGGGAATTCGGCGATTCTGGATTATCGATTTTTCCGGATTATAGATCATCAGTTTAAATATGGTAAGATGGCATGCAGAAATTATAAAATTAAAAATATTAAACCGTAATTTATGAAATAAAGAACAATTATGATCTAAAGGGTATCAAAATTTACAAAAAAAAAAAGCTTAATATTTATTTGTTTACTTTATTAAACATTTCTTTCAATGTAAGTTGTTTAAGTTGCTTCGTTTTATGTGATAATACTTTCTCTTTACTTTACCAGAAGCGAATTATAATGACGAGGAATTTGATTTAAATCATATCAAAGACAGAGTACATAGAGATGAAATACTACATTTAGTAAGGAATTATAAGCCAAATAAAATAAAAACATCTGCCCTGAAGATAAGGATAGTGCTGACAGATTACCTTTCAATTCATTTCGCGCCGCAGCATTTCGTGTTTTCCCCAACGGGCCGCAGAGCAGCATGAAATTGATAAACAGATTTCGGAATGGTTAGAGAAACGAAGGACATGCCTTTATCCATTTTTTGCAGCAATTCCACTTTTGTTTAATGGACTTCTAAACATACTTTCGCTTTGTAGATCCTTTACATATTAGTAAATATATATCGGAAATTCTATTTGACATAATCGAAAGTTCAAGCTTACTTTTATAAAATTGCTCTAACAGTCTGCAAAAAATAATAAGCCGGATCCAATTCAAAGATTAAGGAACAACGCAATCTGCAACATTAACTGAATTAGATAATTTTAGCTTAGCTTATACTGTCCGTTATACATTAAACACGGAAGCGTAAACATATTACGCAGCCGTAAAAGTCAACGCGACGCATGCGCAGAAAGTTTGTAGCTTCGAAGTCCGGATTATGGGTGTCTGAATTAACGACTTTTGACTGTATACTATACAATCAATTTTCTTTCCTAAATAAAAATTATGCAATAATTCAGCTCTCTCAGTATTAACTCTTGAAGTTGTATCATAATGGCCAAAGTTGATAGGTAAAAATGAGTATGCCCAATTCCGACACTTTAATAGAAATGCTTATTTTTATCTTAAGAATGGTAAAATGAACTGCCTGGTGATGATGTGGTGACAATGATTTTTAAGCATCTCTTGTCAGCAGTAGCGTAGCTAGGGTGGGGCAAGGGGTAGGTAGGTGATGGAAGACGGGGATGCCTGGTGGCTACCAGAGATAAACAGGCATGTGTACCTCACGGTGGGGCAAGGGCGGGGACATTTGTCCCCAAGCGCAGCATCCAAGGGACGCCAAATTGATGAACGAAATTTTTTAATGAAATGTTTTCCATTCTTGGCACACAGAAAGGGGCGCAAATTCTTCAGTTGTCCTCGGGCGCTGGAAACTCTACTTATGTCCCTGCTTGTCAGTCACCATAATCTTGAAAATTCTATTTTTTTAATAACAAAATAAAATAAATAGAGTTGCTAATCTAACACCCCACCACCAATATTTCCTTTAAAATCATAATTCAAGAATAATAGTGAAATTTACTTCAGTATTCAGATTTGGAAAATTCTTCTCATTTTCTAGCAATGCATTTATAAAAAGGTATAGCCTAAAAAAAGTGATTTTCATTGGAAGAGATTAGTTATATATTAAGTAAAAAACTTCACTCTATTTCTGTTAGGTCCAGCAGCAGCCAAGCGGTAAAGTCGCTGAGCACTGGTAGTTCTGTTCGAATTTCGAATCTCGCGAACAGACTGGCTACATGGGTGTTTTCATGGTTTTCCCCATGTTTAACCTGTATACGAGCCAGTTTTCCTTAGAAATCCTCCATGAAGGTATCCCTCCCCTTAAGCAAACAGCCCTCTTGCTTTGCTGTAATTACATAAACTAAACGAAACCAAACCTACTTCTGTTAGGTGGCCGCAGGCCACGAGGCACGAATCCCTCGGCCGGAGCCCTATCCCAGATTAATAAATATATAATGCCTAATGTGTAAAAAGCATTCTGAGGGTGCAAATAGCATTTCAGAAAAAGAAAAAAAATAGTTTTAGTGTGGCGAGGAGTAGGATGAATCACTCTATTTCCTGACAAGGAAAGGAAATTTCATTAGTGTAAGGAACGAAATGAATTGATATGGGAACGAATGTAGCATGATGTGTTGAGCAAAGTAGTAATGAAGTGTGAAAGTATTAGAAATCTGAAAGCATTGGGAAGAGAGAAACTCATTGTTGGCTTAACGTCCTGTCAGTTAACTGTCCATGTCGGCAAAATGTTCTGTTGGCTAAGCGTCCTGTCGGCTAAGTGTCCCTGTCAGCTAACGTCCTTATTGGCTAATGTCCTTATTGGCTAAGTGTCCCCGTTGGCTAATGGTCGGTTAAGTGGTTGTTGGCTAAGTGACTGCGACTGACTGTAAACACTGTTCCTTTGCGTTTAACACTCCCAAAATTAGTATCGCAATTATCTCCATAAAATCCAATATATTCTTCTTTCCTGTATAATGAAATTTTATAACTGCCATTAAAGGGTCTGTCAGTACTTTTGCAGTTTCACCAGTTATTGACTGAAAGTCTAAAAATTTAACTTTTATGCCACAACGTGGTATAAAATATCATGCAACAACTTACACAATTTTATTTCCTTTCCTGTTAGAAGAACCTATTGTGTACTGAATTTTTATAATTGCCATTAAAGGATGCGCTGGTATTTTTTCAGTTTCACCAGTAATTAACTGAAAGTCTCAAAGTTTAACTTTTATGCACAATCTGATACAAAATATCACACAACTGGCACAGTTTTATTTCCTTTCCTGTGAGAAGAATCTATTGATACAGTTGTTGAGACATTAGGTATTTTTTAAAAGCAGGAGAGGTGAAAAATTAGCAATGCCCTTGCAAGGACTCGGACCTCTCGAATACGTGCCGAGTGTGCTGACCGCTACACCATAAAGGCATGCTAAGAGAGTGGGAGAAATATCTTATATACTCCACCTTTGAAAGGGCGACTGGGGATTAGGGGACCCAATCACCAAATCCTGATGGTGGAGAATCATCATCCATCACCTTTTTAGTTTGGGCGCCGCTGTAGACACATTACATTATTTCAAAGCAGGAGATGAGAAACATGAGCAATGCCCTCGCCGGGATTCGAACCTCTTGAATATGCGCTGAGCGTGCTGACCACTACACCACGAAGATATGCTAAGAAGGCACAAGAAATACTTTATACAGTCACAAAATTTGTTTTATTTAAATTTTCAATGGCAGTTTTACATTTTCTTCCGGCTTCAAAATCAATTTAGATTAACACTCTTGAAACCTTAGATTTTGAATTGCAACATGAAATGCAAATATTGCTAACAAGAACTGTCATTTAAATCAATACCTTTAAAATTTCATAATATATTTGAGAAAGTTCCTATCACTGGCACTAAGCTTGCTTTATGTTTTAACATTTCAAGTGATTTGTAATGCTCAAAGCCCCACCATGAACTACTAAAAATTCTGAAGACAGTTCACATTTCACTTTTTCAGTACAATCACCAACCTTTTTTTTTTTTTTTTTTTTTTTTTTTTTTTCAAAAGATGATAATCCTTTTTAAAAAAACACAATTTCTTCTTTGACATTTTGGATGTTAATGCACAGTACAAAACAAGTTCAAATGCCCACTCATAATTTGAACTAAACTAAGACATGAGCAAGAATAATGTGGCTGGTATAAGTTTCAGTGTTGTCAACGCGAATTGTAAAAATATCAAAAAATTAAATAAAAACACTTGGATTTCATAGGCTACATGCTATAATAAATTCTATGAAAAAGTATCTACATTCATTAAGCCACATGTTATATTTTTGAGGGAAAGCATCTAGACAGCATTAAAAGCACTTCAATACAGTGTCTGCGAAAACATCACAGAGAAAACTATACAAGGTGAAAACGCCGTCGTACAAAACATCGTGGAGCTGCATATTAGGCAACAAAACAGTAACTGACTGAAATAACTATTTGCAAGAGATCTGTACTTATAATGTTCAGTCAAAGCCATTTTTCTGAAGTGCAAAAACAAAGTAGGTCTAATTCCAATTGTTTATTAAATAAAAAAGCATCAGCTATTTCTTAAATCCACAAGAACAGTTGGTGCACCTATGGCAGGATCTCTGCAGACTTTCATGATTCAGTGGAGCCAACTTTCTTGTTCAATGGGATAACATATAAGTACCAAAGGATTCCTCCAAAAATGGTATAAAATAGTATGTGTTTTATTACGAATCTTGTACATAATTCTAAGAATGACATCTTTTTTAATATGGTGCTGCCTTCCATGCACAAGCTTGGGGAAAAAATTAGTCACCTATGAGTTCATACCTTTTCAGTATGGTGCTGGTAACTAGTTTTGAGTGAATTACACGTTCTGCCATACTAGGTGCTGGCACTACATGGCCAATCCACCTTCAGAACAATGCTCAAGGGTTCAACCCCTGTCCCCGCACCTGTCGTTTATTTGCTACCTACCAGTCGCTCGGGCTGCCTGTCGCAGAGGGACATTACCTAACAAATCCGGGATGCTACCACCCAGCTACTAAAGCCCAATCACTAGGACCTGCCAGACTCGCAGGCTGGCCAATGAGAGACCTTTCCAGGGCCTACAGAACACTAGGTTTGTAATTTGTATCCTACCCCTGTAGCCAAGACTGCCTAGGTACAGATCCTAGCCAGTAGCTTCACATAATTCTCTATGTCAACCCCCGGGAGAGTGAGGTATAGATAATCAGACATAACGAAAACACAATTTTAAAAGAGGCTTCATGAATAGCATTTGAAAAGGACCATGTGGAGACACATAGACATCCTTATAAGGACTGAAAAACATCTAAAACCATCACTATATAGTTTTTAAAGGGACATGAAGCTCTTATAGTTAAAAGCTTAATTACTAACAAATGCCAGCAAAAGTTTTTCAAACAGGCCTTAGGATTCCATGAGAAACTGCTACAGCATTCTATTAAAAAATATGATGGATAAAACAAATATCCATTAAAAAAAATACAACTTGAAAAAAAAAAAAAAAAAAAAAAAAAAAGAGCCCATTTCTTCATTCTGTATATGCTAGAATTTATAACAGAGATTGAATAATTCATTTACATTTTGTTTGCTAGAAATCTTTCGGCTTCACATTATGATGCACTCTATTATATTCACAGGATACAATTCAATTAACAATTTAATATATGTGTTTTAAAAACTTAAAATAATTATAATAGCAAAATAATAAATTCCAAAGAAGACAATCTCACCATACACACTTACTTTTTATTTCTTAAAACGACCATTAAAAAATCACTTTTTATTTTAAATAGAATAATGATTTCCAAACTTGTCCATATTATATCTCATTAGTATTACATATAGTTTTTATGATAAGACATAAACTAAACAACTAAAACAAAAAAAATTACAAAAGTTTTAAAAATAACTGAAGCTTCCCTTGTCCAAATTAACAATTTGCGTTACAAGAGTAAAACCAAGCACATAAAATACATCATAACAGTTAAACAGAATAAACAGACCCCAATGAAATTTGTACTTGTTAAACAAAATGAACACTAAATTTAATATTGTATATTAACACACTAAATTTAATATTGTATATTAAATTTAGTGTTTAGTACATCAGTAACTTAATCATCACATTAATTTATCATCAGATAGAAACTTTATTTTTGCTACAATCTTGCCAAGACTAAGAACTTACTTAAATAAAAATGTGACTGTGACCCCATTTCAAAAATCTTGAAAAATACTGTGCAGTAAGAATCTAAAATAATTTTAAGTAATTCTGAATATTCTTGTGAAATGCTTACATACATACATATACACCCATAGTTCCACATTATTTCATTAGCAAATCAATAACTTTTTAATTTATAAAAATGCATTTACATTACATCAGTTCATACAGTTACCTATATATTTGATTTCTCAACACTATTTTCTAAAAATTGCTGAGCTAAACTTACTTTTGGCAGAGAGATTATTTTCTGAAAACTACTGCATTTATATTTTACATTGTTAACAACTTAAAATTCAGTACAATCAGGAAAAGATTTTGATGCTGATAATGGTTTTCACTTAATACTTTAAGTAGTAGATTAGAACTTGCAATATGTATATCAACAGCTCAAGATTACAACACTCACAAATGAAGGCTAATTTTTGGTATATGGTAACAGGTAATTTGGCGACATTTTGGTAAGGCGATAAAGGTTACTAGCTAGGACTTTAGCAGCGTACATGGATAATGTCAAGAGTGCACGCAATGCCATTTTTGTGCAATTCTGGGATTTTTTTTTAAGTGAAAATAGGTCGACGTGTACATGGATGCCGTGTATGTGCAATTCTTAAAAACGCGGCAAGCAGTTTGCAATTCTGCACTTTTCCCCAATTTCGCACCCAATCTTCGTCATGATTAAGCACTTTTGTTCCATAAAAGTTCTAGCATAAGCGTAATTCGGTTAGCAGATTGTTGGAAGAAAATGTTGAGTATTAAAAAAAAAAATGCCTTTTATTTGTGAAAACAAAATGCCGTCCAAACAAAAACTAGCAGGTTGCTGTAGCAGGGTTGGTCGCCAAATTTTCGCCAAAAAAACTCCAAGTTACCATAATCCAAAGATTAACCCAAATGAATATTAAACAATGTGCTAAATATACTTTGAAAATTTTATTTTATACCTACACCTTCTTTGAAATTATTATTATTTAAATTTAATTTGCATGTAACAATGAATTCCAATTACCTTAAAATCTGATAAAAGCTATATACTCATTTCTTTTCTCATGATGATGACAGGTGAAGTATATGATGAAAATAAATACTAACATCCTAAACTCATATTAATTCTAGGGCTTTTCTATGGTTGGTTTGGTTTGGCTTATTTGATGATGGCAAAGCACACAAGGGCCTATGGAGAAGGATACCTCTGTGGAGGACATTCTAAGGCACCTTACTCATAGGGAAAACCTTGAAAATACCAATGGAGCCAGCCCATTCACCTGAAATCAAGCCCAGGTCAAACTACCAGTGTTTAGCAACTTTTAACGCTTCGCATTGGTCAACCATGTTTAATGTGTACTAGATACTAAGGCCATATTTATCTATTTATATACAAAGTAATGATAACAATTACCTGCATATCTTTCACCATTCTGATCAACAAGAGAATATTTCATATAGAAAAGCACCGTTATGCTGGAAAAGAAAATTGAAAATTTGTTTACATGCTTCCCATGAACATCTGGGTGAATAATATTTAATTGGCAGTCATTTTCATGCAGTTTAGAATAGAAAAAACTTAAAAAGAATAAATAAGATATCTTAATTGCGTACTATATAAAATATATGCAATAATATTAACGATACATTATAATCCGAAATATACAGAACACGATTTGATAGTCGAAGCACAGAAATTCTATTTCGGATTGTTGCACAATGCCGAACTATGCAGGAAACAAGCAAATCAAATTAATACAGTATTTAATCATCTTGGCTTCATTTTTTACAAATATTTAAATTTTGTTCTTCACTTGCCTATTGGTTTTTTTTTTTTTTTTTTTTTTTTTTTTGTTTTTGTTTTTGAATCGTACGTTCTCTCATAAAAATGCGAACATACATAACAATTTTAAGGAGAAAAATCAAAATTCTGGTAAATTTCGTTTTTAAAATTTACTTCAATTTGTATTGACCTTTATAAAATTAAGATAAATACTTACCTACCAAACGAAAATCCTCGTTTCGACACAGAAACAAGCGCAGAAACATAAATAAAAATTAAACTGTCGCATAGAGATATCTTGTTGCCATTTATGTTAAAATAATAATGATTGTAAAACAGCAGAAATGGTATGAAAATTAAAATGCATATAACAGAGTTAAATCAATTGAGAAAAGATTAGTTAGAGGAGTATACCAGATCTGAAATCTGCTTTCATGTGAAACAAAATAAAAGCTGCAAGAAAATACATCATGTGTGTAAAGTACACGAAGCATTACAAATGGCTATATTTTCACAATGATAGTCTGGACACCGGTTGAGATCGATATCGGTAAACCAGTCGGGATTCTCTTTCCACTCGACAGCAGAAGGGAGAGCGAGTCTGGCCCCTTCAAATTCCGTCAGCGGAAAGTGAAGTGGAAATTCCGTGCGGAAGTGACATTTATTGCATAGCAACCAGTCTATCTCCCCTCTACATTGCTCCAGGCTCGGGGAAGAGGTAGTTTGTTGTCAAAGGGGCTGTTTCGCACGTGCTTATTACTGAGGATGGCGGTAGAAAAAAAAATTGGGTTCCAGTAAATGGTGAAATTTTTCGAAAAAATACGCTGCTGGATTTAGTAAAGAGTATGGAAAAAAGAAATGGGGAATGTTAATGGATATTTTAAACGCAGAAAGAAATGGCCTTTTGAAAACTTCAGGTTTGAAATATAGCACCGCGTACGCGTGTTTAATATTCCTAATGAATTTGAATCAAAAAGAATTTAAATTTTTAGCAACCCATGATTATATCAATAATTTTATTTATTCAGGAATTATACCTATCACGTAGCTACAAATATATTATGTATCGTAGATACCAATAAGCAGTGAGTAAAAATAACAAACTTTTAACAAAAGTAATAGGAAGAAAAATAAAAAAAATTAAATAACTATAGGTTAAATCATAAAACATATTATCTTGCACACACACACACACATGCATATATATATATATAAATTTTAACAAAAATGTATATACGTAAAAAAGCAAATTTAAAGTTAAAATAATGTGCAAACATATAAAAGAATTAATTTTCGAACTAATTTGCAATATCATTTAAATTCATATTGCATAAGTAAAACAAGTGCAAAACCAAAACATGAAAATAAATTCACTAATTTAACAAATTAAAATTAATCTAATTTTTTTTTAAAAAATGCATAAGTGAATGACTGTTGAGCAGGCAGGAGACAGACTTATCAAGGGGAAGTTGCCTCCTAACCTAACTCTTCAATCATTCAATTCGTGTTTCGTCATTCATGCAAGCAAGGGTAAAAGTCAAAACCAAAAGTAATGAAGATGCAGTGAAAGGAAATTGCAATACATATTTCTATTTATACCCTTTTTAAATCGATCCCACCAGTGACCGTGTGGTAAAATCGCTGAACACTGGTAGTTCGGTCCGAGGTCCAAATACTGCGAACGGGTTTGTTGCATTACCAACATATCTCTGATAACCAATATATCTGTCATTACCAACATATTTCTCGTAATTTCCAAAAGCATAAAAAATTAAGGCATACAAAACCTGTTTTAAATAAATAACTATATGTATATATAAATGTATTATAAATATATTAATATATGCAGTGAAAGGAAATTGCAGTACATATTGCTATTTATGCCCTTTTCAAGTCGATCCCACTAGTGGCCGAGCGGTAAAATCTCCAAACACTGGTAGTGCGGTCCGAGGTTCGAATCCTGCGAACGGGCTAGACGCATGGGCGTCATTACCAATGTATCTGTCATTACCAATATATCATTGGTAACTTCCAGAAGCATAGAATTTTAAGGCACAGAAAATCTGTTTTAAATATATATATATATATATATATATATTAACAGATGCAGTGAAAGAAATTGCAGTACATATATATTTATACCCTTTTTAAATCGTTCCTACCAGTGGCCGGTAAAATCGCTGAACACTAGAAGTTTGGTCCAAGGTTGGAATCCCGCGAACGGGCTGGTTGCATGGACGTTTTCATGGTTTTCCCCATGTGTTGCGTGTATACGAGCTAGTTTTTCTTAGAATGTCCTCCACGAAGGCAACCCTCACTTTAGGCAGATAGCCCTCGAGGCTTTGCCGTAATTACATAAAACTAAAACTAAGCACTTTTTTTATCTGAATAAATATACACAAAACTGATGTAATATCTAAAAGTAGACCACATTAAAAAATCTGATAACTAAGTATAAATCTTGCATTATAATATTGACAAGAATTTAACCGAAAATTATACAGAAATTTAACTTGTTTTACACAGGAGATTCTAGAAACTATTGGAAATTGACATTGATATCGGTACAGTTAAAACTACTTAAATAAATTTTTTAACTCAAAGCAGTTTAATGTAAATGTTGAATTTAGGATGTGCATAGTTTGAATTATATACTGCATATTCTTTAATTTATGTCTAATGTATTACATTTTTATACACTACAAATTCAAATAAAAGTAGAGGGAAATACATTATGATTTAAAACATAAAATTTCAAAATTTATATATTACTCATCAAAACATGAAATTAAGTACATTGATATATATACATTAGTTTAAAAATTACAATTTTAAATTAAAAGTATACACGCCTTCTTTATATGCGAAATAGGAAAACATGAAATATAATATTTTCACTAAAATTTAATTAAGGCATTGGTAATGTAGAATAAATAAATAATGTAGAATCGTCAGCATCAAATGCGTTATTTCTATAGCGAAATACTCGAGTTTTTCACAAATCTTAAGAAATTAAAATATCTATTACGTACACTTTCAAAAACAATCCGTGACCTCCGCCGTCCTCAGTTTAGCTCTAAAACGACAGTCAGAAACTTAAGCTGTCCAGCTGACGGAAAAATTTCCGACGCGTCGATCTCTGTAATGATCGAGACGATGACACCAGACTCGCTCTCTGTCGACTAGATCGCAAAAAGCGACCCGTTCTTCAATCTCGACGGTGTCCAGACAAGGGCCCCTGAACACCGGTCGAGATCGATATCGGAAAACCAGTCGGTATTCTCTTTCCACTCGACAGCAGAAGGCAGAGCGAGTCTGACCCCTTCAAATTCCCTCGGCGGAAAATGACGTGGAAATTCCGTGCGGAAATGACGTTTATTGTATAGCAACCAGTATTTTAACACTTTGTTAAAAGAAAAAAAAATTTAGTTCATAAATTGTGTTATTCTTAAGCATTTTCTTTTAACAACGTGTTTCTGGGAAAAGGATAGGTTCCCCTCAAGTATTTTAACGGCTTTTTATAGGTTTTAAATTACTTAGTTATTTAAGATTATTTTATAAAAATTTAGAGCTCAGGGCGCTAATTTTGACTTATTAGTTCTTTCGTAATTTAAAAAAAAAGCACTTTTGACTACTTTATTATTTTCTTGAAATAATTGTTATAAATATATTAACATATGCAGTGAAAGAAATTGCAGTACATATACCTATTTTTACTCTTCTTTATATTCATCTTACCAGCGGCCGAGTTGTAAAATCGCTGAACTCTGGTAGTTCGATTCATGGGCGCCATTACCAGTATATCTGTCCTTACCAACATATCTCTGGTAACGTCCAGAAGCATAAAAGTTTAAAGCACATAAAAACCTGCTTTAAATATATAAATAACTATAACTACATATATATATGTTGTATGATCTTAAATTCATTTAGTGCGAAAACAAGTTACTACTACTTGCGCAATTGCTGCAAAGTAAGTATAATAATTTATTTACTAAATAATATTGATTAATTGATTATATTATCTCCTAAGTTTAATTAAAGTAGAATTATCTTAAAAGAGTGAATCCATACTAGTAAGTTATATTTTGAAAGAGGTTTTGAAGTAACTTGAAAGTAAAATGTTAATAATGTTTTAACGGGGACTGGAATTAAATCATCATGAAGAACAAAATTTCAATTGTAAAAGGAATGAATTAAAGGCAAGAATTTAATTAAATGCAAGTAATCACTGTCATTGATCGGAAATTAGTTGACTTTTCAAGGGGAGCAAACCAACTCCCGTTCAATGAACATTAATTAATAAATAAATACGAAGGTGTTTCGTCTTTACTCGAGCATTAAAGGCTAAGCCAAACCGGCAATTCAAGTCAGGCCAAATATTTCCGTGAATAGAAGGGATTATGAACACACACACACACATATATATAACTGTATTATATTAACATATGGAGTGAAAGCAATTGCAGTACATATTCCTATTTATACCCATTTTTTAAAGGCATCCACCTGCGGCCGCGCAGTAAAATCGCTGAACACTTGTAGTTCGGTCCGAGGTTAGAATCCCGTGAACCGGCTGGCTGCATGGGCGTTTTCGTGGTTTTCTCCTTGTACAAAGTTTATACGAGCTAGTTTCTCTTAGAAAGTCCTCCACGAAGGCAACCCTTACCTTAAGCAGATAGCCCTCGAGGCTTTGCCGTAATCACATAAAAACAAAACCAATCACATTTTAAATGTGAATAGAAAATATACAAAACTGATGTAATATCTAAAAGCAGACCGCATAAAAAATCTGATAACTAATTATAAATCATGCTTTTAAGTATTTACAGGAATTTTATTTAACTGAAAATTATACAGGAATTTAATTTGAATTATACAGGAGATTCTAAAAACTACTGCGAGTTGACACAAATATCCGTACAATTAAAATTACTTAAATAATTTTTTTTAACTCAAAACAATTTAATATGAATGTTGAATTTACGATGTGCATAATTTTAATATATACGGCATATTCTTTAATGCATTTGTTAATGTATTACATTTTTATGCACTACAAATTAAAATAAAAAAGGAGGGAAATACATTATAATTAAAAATATAAAATTTATAAATTTATAAATTACTCATCAAAACATGAAATAAAGTACATTAATATAGATATTTGTTGAAAAATTACAATTTTAAATTAAAAATATGCACTACTTCTTTATATGTGAAAAACGAAAACACCAAATGTATTATTTTCACTAACGAATTGCTTATCTGATAGATCAATAGCCAGAAGCCTAAATGACACATATATGACAACAAGCGAATAATTCCTTACCTTTAATTCAAGAATTATTGCTGTCTTTGATGTGGATGCTCCGGTAAAGTATGGCCCTAATTTATTGATAAGGGTCCATGCTGTAGTTCAACCGCCTCATCCGCCACCATGAGCGCAAACACGCATGCGCCATTCGGCCCGAATTATTCTCAAAATAGGGTGGAAGGATGCGACTTTCTTTCACTCCAGCATAGCTCTTTCCGAAAAAGAGGTGACCTTTCACGTCGCAGCAAGTAATATCGCCCCTTTTGGACGAGTCTATGTGTTATGGCAGAATGACAACCAGGGTTGCGCTTGAGACGGTCGAACTATATACTGTATTTAAGCGAATCTAATGCGCATCCCCATTTTAAAACTTTAAATAATAAAAAAAAATTGTTTGTCGGCGAATGTAATGCGCATCAATGGTATGAGGAGTTTATTGAATCTTATTTTACGCAACAATGGATTTGTATATAAACTATCAATCAATGGTATGATAATTTTATTTAAATTTAGATACCATATTTTATACAACAATGGATTTATACATAAAGTAGCAGAACATAGAATTAATCTATTAGTGGGCTATTGTTATGTGAAACAATCATTGTTAATTACCACTACCGTATATACGGTACCTATGGTAAAATATGAACATGAAATAAATCGTAACATTTCTATCTAGCTAACAGTTTCTACAATCAGTGATTAATAGTAAACGTCTTTATTCACTAATGTTTTCATCACTGGAATCCTCGCAGCTCTCTTCGTCAGAAGCAGATTCATTTCTTCTTTCCTCATCATCATCATCGTCATCCTCGGCGTTCCAGAGCACGTCATCTTCACTGCCATTCAATGAATTTGAAATGCAGCATTTCTTGAAAGATTTCACAATCATTGGTGCTCCGATGCTTTTCCAGGCAGCAGAAACTCAGTGTGCAACAATGTGTGGTGCAGCACGTTTAATTTTTTTTGTCGGGGTCAATTCACGGTTTGGCTCACAAAACCATTTTTCGTACTCCGCCTGAAAGTACCCCTTAAAAGGTTTATTTATACTAACGTCCAGGGGTTGTAACACAGACGTTATCCCTTCAGGAATGATAACAAGATCACTGCCTAGGCTGTGCATCTTCTTTTTACGTCGTCGGTGAGATGACCCCAAAATGCGTGGAGACAAAGCATTGATGGTGGATTGAAGAGTCCACCGGGACGGCGTTCCCATACATTTCGGAGCCAATCAAGCATTAATGATTCCGTCATCCACCCCTTCTCTTAGTTTCGTATCAGGACATCATCTGGTAACAGCTTTTCATTCTTAGGGGTTTTAGGGCATGTTTTCCGTTTGAAGATTAAGAAAGGGGGAAGTTTGCACCCGTCTGCTGTTATTGCCAGCATCACTGTTACGTGTTGTTTTTCACATCCCGAAGTTTTGATGATAACTTCCTTAGTCCCCTTCTCTGTAATGGTGTAGTTACGAGGCATATCAAACCAAACTGGCATCTCAACAGCGTTACCAATTTGCCCCATTTAAAAATTCTTTTGCTTCCGAAGTGTGATGACATACCGCTGAAATGTTCGTAATTTTCCCTCAAAATCTGCAGGAAGCTTTTGGCATATTGTTGTACGGCGTCTTAGAGATAAGCCCATCCGCTTCATAAACCGATCCAGCCATCCACGGCTAGCCTTAAACTCTTGTTTCTATATTCCAAGAACTTCAGCCTCCTCTTTTGCTTTATTTCTTATGGTGTCACTAGTCACAGGTTGTCCATTCTTCCTCCTTTCACGAACAAATTCCAAAACTTTTTCTTCAATTTTAGGGTGTCTTCCTTTGCGAGGGCCAGTGAATTTCTTTCTACTAGCTTTAGTTGCAAACAGTACCAATTTCTGTTGCCGCCACAAGCGAACATTGCTCTCAGTTACGTTGAACTCTCTCCCTGCCTTTCTATTGCCATTTTTTTCAGCATAAAGAATTATTTTACGTTTGAAAGTACAGTACACTCCCGATTATGCGCGGAATTGGGTGGCGCGGCAGCCGCGGATAACAAAAATCGCGGATAATCCGAAAAAAAGCTAAAAATGGGTATAGGAAAAGTAAAAAATAGTCATTCCAACTTTGAAAAATCGTTTTATATACAATAAAATGTAAAATAAACAGCAGAAAATGTTTAACTAACGCTTACTATTTCAGTATGTCACTCAAAACTAACATAAAATGCATTTTGTTAAGGAAAACAGAAAAGTGCTTTGTATACTTACGAGAGGCGTCAAGGATACGCAAAAAATTAATACTGTAATGTATTATGTAATTACAAAAGCATAACTATAAAACTACACCTTTTTGAAGAAATCAGTCATTTGTGTTTGCTTCTTGCTTTGGAAGCATTTTCTCTTGATCCGAGATTGCATTTTTCGTAGCATAAGTTTCTCGGCCAACTCCGCGTCGTCTTGTTCTTCCAAATAGCTCAGCAATCCGTCGACTTATTGCAAAGCCGCTTCGTGAGTCTTCCGCATCTGCACAGTGGGCTCTTCTTCGCCTTCACTTCGCTGTCCATTCTCGGTCTCTCCGCTTGCTTTCTTATCAATTTCGTCATCTGTCAAGCGTTCGAAGCCAGGTTCGTTGACGTCACACTTCAACCACTCGTTAATGTTTTCAGCATCGACGTTCTCACCAACCGGAACTGTTTTCACCATATCGGCAAGAGTTGCCGTGGGCGTGTCTACATCTTCATTCTCTTCTTCACAACTCAAAGGGGTAAGGTTGTTGTTGGCTTCAACATTAGGCATGAGTTTTCTCCATGATTTTATGAGGGTTGACGGTTTCACTGAGTCCCATGCAGATGCAATATCGTAGATGCTATCCAAGATTGTGTAGTGTTTCCAAAAATCTTTCAGATCATAACCTTCTTCAATTTTGGTCATTAGCAGCTTGGCTCCGTATGTTCTCTTCATTGTTGCAATGACTCCTTGTTCCATGGGTTGGATTAGCGCAGTAACGTTTGGGGGGGGAGAAACTTTGCAAAAATTTGTCCATCAGAAGACTTTAGCAGCACGCTTGTTGCTGGGTGAGTAGGTACGTTGTCGATCAATAGCACAGCTTTTTCAGGCAGGTTTTTCGATTTAAGATGTTTACGCACTTGAAGAATAAAGATGTTTTCGAACCATTCTTGAAAAATGTTTCGGTTCATCCATCCTTTTTTTTTTTTTTGGTTAAAGTAATCAACGGGCAAGTTTTCTATCCTTGTGCCTTTGAAAGATCTCAGCTTTTTTTTACTTTCCAATGACAACAAGTTTAAGTTTATGTCCACCGGTAGCGTTACTGCAAGACATCCTTTCCTTGATGCTTTTATGACCCGCAGCTTTACTTTCATTTTCAAATGCTAAAGTGCAAGTGGGAAGATATTTCCACAAAAGGCCCGATTCGTCGGCATTGTAAATTTGTTCAAAAAATAGCTCTTCTTTTAAAACAAATTCTTCAAATTCATGTTGGAAATCGTCGGCTGCTTGTTGGTCACCACTAAGTTTCTCCCCATGAAGTCCAATTTCTCGAATTCCATGTCACTGCTTAAAACGAGTCAACCAGCCAGAAGACACATCAAAATTTCCTTTCAGGCCTAACAACTCAAAGAGGTTTTTGCCTTCGCCGCAATGATACGACCATTTACAGGAGTACCCTCTTTTCGAACTTGAGCTAACCACTCTGTCAATCCCATGTCTAGCCCATCGAAGGTAGAACCCATCATAGTTTTTCGCGTTTTCATTGCGGAAGCACTGTCCGACATTGATGCAAAATTCACCAATTTGTCTTTTTGCTTTAAAATGTCACGTACTGTTGTTTCCGCGATTCCGTAATCCAGTTCCATCTGCTGCCTTGTAGCGCTGTCTGCTACTTTGGAAATTAATTCTAGTTTTTGCGCATTCGTCAACACAACCTCCTTTCATTTTCCTGACATTTTAAATCGATAACGAAAAACACAAAACCAAAAAGCACAAGCATTGATCACAATAAAAGATAAGAAACTAATTCGGACCGGTTCACAAACACTATCAGGCTTAATCTCACAATGGCGAGTGGGAGGAAGTGGACGTGTCAGTAAGATTAAGACAAGAGAGAGCGGTGGAGCGGGCACTGCAAGGCTGAGTAAGAAATCACTTACTCATCAGAGGGGCCGAGGGAAAGCTTCCGAGAAGGCCTGGGATATTTTTGCAATAAATAAGCAAGATGTTAGCAAATTTAACGTTTCGCTCAGTTTTGTGAACATTTTTATTTTCTTTGCTTTACGCTTGTAAAAAAATTTGTGTGGCAGGCGCGGATAATCGGGAGTCTACTGTAACGTCATATGACATTCTTCTATGTTTGCCCTCCATTTCGTGACTACGTACTCTGCAGTTTGTATCCTCTATGCAATAATGTGTCAATGATAAACGTAACGGTTAACGTAGTCGAGAAATGCAGTAATTCATTGTTACGATTTAAATTTGGTTGACGTCATCGGCAAACTTTGCACTCGAATCTAATGCGCCATCGAATTTAATGCGAGTCCCAATTTTGAATACTACATTTGGCCAAAAAACGATGCGCAGTAGATTTGCGTAAATACGATAGGTTTCGTAAGTCGAAATAATCCAATGAAAGTACACTGCTGGCCACCGTAAATGCAACAGCCTGAAGGAAGAATGAAAATAACATGAAATTTACAACATGCATTAGTGGAGGTGAGATATGCAAATCATTAGAATTTCAGCACAGACGCGCCTGTGGCGCCACTTCAAAGCGCTATTTAAAGCTTGGAGTTTTCGACGATTTCAAGTTCGTCAATTGTGCTTTCTTGTGGTTTAAAAAAAAAAAAAAAAAAAAAAAAAGATCAATTATGCCTCGTACTAAACAGCGATCATCGTTTGATCAAGTATCCGAGTTCAACGGAGGAAGGATAGTGGCCTACCGAGAGTGTGGATTATCTTTCAGGAAATTCGGCTGTCGTGTTGGACGAAACCAAACAACTGTAATGCGGATATGTGACCGTTGAATGCAGGAGGGTACGACGGACCGACGTGTTCGATCGCATCCACCTCAGTGCACCATTTCACGTGATAACAGGAACATTGTGCGCATGGCAGTGACGGATCGCTCAGTCACATCATGAAGCATAGCACAGCACATTCAGTCTGTAACGCATCATTCAGTGTCTGCGCGTACCATTCGACGCCGTTTACAGCAGAGTGGTCTGTCCGAAAGACGTCTATTGCTTCGTCTACCCTTGACGCAGAACCACAGACGTCTCCGCCGCCAATGGTGTGATGAAAGAAGGATGTCGACGGCAGAATGGAATCAAATTGTCTTTACTGACGATTCACGCTTTTGTCTGCAATACCACGATGGTCGGATTCGAGTCTGGAGACACTGTGAAGAGAGAATGCTGAACAGCTGCGTTATGCACCACCAAACTGGTCCTGCACCGGGTATTATGGTATGGGGCGGTATAGGATATCACTCTTGCACTCCTCTAGTACGAATTGCCGGTACTTTAAACAGCCAGCACTACATCTCCGAGGTGTTAGAGCCAGTTGTCCTTCCTTACCTACAGGGCTTGCCCACAGCCGTATTTCAACAGGATAATGCACGACCACACGTGGCACGCATTGTCCAAGGATTCTTCGCCAATCGCTAGATTGAATTGCTTCCCTGGCCGGCTCGCTCTCCGGATCTTTCGCCGATAGAAAACATGTGTTCCGTGGTTGCTGAACGATTGACACAGATTACATAATAAGCTGCCACACCAGATCAACTTTGGCAACGTGTTGAAGCTGCTTGGTCTGCTGTACCCCAAGACACACCCAAGCCTCTTTGAATCAATGCCGAGGCATGTGGCAGCAATGATCTCCAACAATGGCGGCTATTCTGGCTACTAATTCTGGAAGGAACCACACTTCACAGAAGTCTATAAATTTAGTCATTTGATACTTGGTCAACATGTTATCTACTAAATAAATTTTGTTGTGATATCGCTTGTCTTTCTTAGTGTTGCAATTTGGGTGGCCAGCAGTGTAGAATCGTCAGCATCAAATGCGTTATTTCTATTGAGAAACACTCGAGTTTTTAGCAAATCTTAAGAAATTAAAATGTCCATGACGTACATTTTCCAAAAACTATCCGTGACCTCCGCCGTCTTGAGCTCAGTTTAGCTCTAAAACGACAGTCAGGATGATAAATGGCAGCTGCTCAGCTGACGGAAAAATTTCCGACGCGTCGATCTCAGCAGTGATCGAGATTCTAACACCAAACTCGCTCTCTGTCGAGTAGATCGGAAAAAACAACCCGTTCTTCCATGTCAACGGTTTCCAGACTAGGGCCCATATTTGCACGGAGAGAAAATTTTGGTGTAGCACCAGGGTGCATTGGCCCAAGACTGCCATATATTGAATAAGAGTGTAGTTTGCGAATAGTACAGGAAAATAACTTGTTACAAGATTACACATAATAAGTTCAAGAAATGTGTATACAAACATGTTTACATGGCATACTTAATTTTTTAAAATAATTTTTGGAGTTTAAGAGAGGCTAAAGTCGTTCAATAATTAAATTAATAATCAAGTAGGTCGTGCAAAGATCTCAGGCGTTGTGAAAAGCAATCGAAATCTACGAAATTAGCTGTCGAGCTGGTGATAACCAGTGAAATGACATACATGTATATATACAGTGTGATTTTAAATTGTTTTTACAAATTGAGAGGGGTGATAGTACTCATCGAGATGAGCAATAAATACCAGGTAAATATAGGATTACATTCCACTCTCAGAGGCAAAAAAGAGGAATATTATAATTCCAACCTGAACTTACAACAGTGTCAGAAGAGCGAATGAACGAGACCAAAATTTGCGCAATCAGTTTAGTAAAAAACTCACAGAAAGTGAACAAAACGGATAAAACCGAAAACTTGGCGTTCGAGTGTTAATCCGAGCTCAGACTTTGATGGCAAACACTCAAATGCACATCTTTGGTTGGCAAGGTCTCAACCTCGCAAATGATTGCAAAAATTTAATTATCTAAATTATTAGAGGGAAATTGTCTACTAGGGGGAAAAACTGCTACCTTGATATCAACTATCAAGGTAGCAAGTCTCCCCTTCTTCATCTTTTATCCTGTCCTTCTGGACTTACTGTGCTGCGTTCATTCTACTTGAAGTGCCCTTCTGTTTGACACGAAGTTCTGACAGCCGGAACAGAATATGAACTTTTTATGCTAATCTCGGCATACAGAGGAAGTTGGAGTTAGTTGATAATATGTTAGTTGATAATAAGCCCTTGATTAGATAATTAACTTGTTGCAATCGCTTGCGAGGTTGAGACCTTGCCAACCAAAGATGCGCATTTGAGTGTTTGCCATCAAAGTCTGAGCTCGAATTAACATTCGTTTTCGGTTTTATCCGTTTTGTGCAATCTCTGCGAGTTTTTCACTAAACTGATTGTGCAACTTTTGGTCTCGTTCATTCGTTCTCTCGACACTGTTGTAAGTTCAGGTTGGAATTCTAATATTCCTCTTTTCTGCTTCTCAGAGTGGAATACGACCCCATGTTCTAGGGTAAATATTGCTCATCTGGATGAGACTAGCACCCCTCTTACTTTGTAAAAACAATTTAGAATGACCCTGTAAATACCCCTTATTAAGCAATGACATATTGTCAAACGGTTGAACGCTTACAGAATAGAAGATTCACGCACCTAATTATTTTTTCACATCTACGAAATCCAGGTTCAGGCGAAATGCATTTGGTGTTGCTGGGTACCTGCGGGGAACGCTAAGCCAGGGTAACAGAATTTTGGCAATTTTGGAGTCCATATGCATTTTTAATAAAATACCTCAGTGGTGTAAAGAAGGTGCTCTTGGGATAAGCAATGTTTTCAACGTAATTACAGAGTCCATTGTGCAAGCAGCTTTAAGAAAAACCACTTCAGAAGAAGATTTGTCGACGAAGACTGAAATGTTAGACCATGCAGGACACTAGCCAAAGAAAGGAGAGTAACAAAAAATAACAAAAGCACAAAATACAGTTCACAGGTCACAAAATACAAAATAGTAGATATAATACTTAGCAGCTAATACTAATAATCATTCAGACATTAAATTAAGATAAGAGTGCAAGTGCGATATTTCCGTAGTGAAGCAGTTCAGATTATGATACACAAATGCATGAATTGCAAAGTGAAAGTAGCATATTAAACAAGAATAGTTTCTAGCAATAAACATTCTTTTGAAAACATAGCTTGTGTAATAGCTTCTCAAGAAATTCTAAAACAGGGTAAAATTCAGTGTGTGAAATTTCGTATTAAGTCGTGGAGAGAAGTGAGTGTCGAAAGTGGTCGTAGAGGTTAATGAAGATGCAGATGAAAAGCAAGTATAAGGGGTAGAGTGCCTGAGAAAGAAGGGTTGTTGTGACTGGCTTGGCATTCGTAGCTCAAATGAACGAGACTAATCCCAATACCAATAATGAATTATGGCTGGTTTATACAGGCCCGCGCAAAGCCTAATCGGCGCCGTCGTGCAAATGTCTAGCGAGAGCCTTTATGCAGTGACGATATTAAAGGGACATTGCTTATGGTTAACATTTAAAATGAAGCATTATTAGCATAATAATATGCAGAACCAAAAAATTACATTTTATCTTTTAATTTGTCTAAATATGCAAACATTTTGTACTTTGTTAAAACCCACACTCAGACATATTTATTGTTATGAAAAGCCACCCAACCGGTGTAGTGGTTAACGTTGCTGACTGCCGTACCGAATGGCCCGGGTTCAAATCTCGGAGAAGGCATGGATATTTGTAAACGTATTGTATCCGTGCGGCATGAGGGCACTCTAAATATGCGATGCAAAAGTCCACTCGAAAGGTGGGTGGTAGGGAAATAGGAGTGGGAGACCCTCGGACCCGTCCCCCAGCATGCTCTCCATCAAAATTGGGGGCGAAATTGAGCTAAATCGCACTGTCACCTGTAAGGTGCTCCAGGTTGTTGACAACGACAGGCGTATCTTGCACTCCTTGCCACGAAGAATTTCGTGGGTTTGGGCTGACTATACAGGTTAGACAACTGAGCATTAGTCAGCAACCACAACAGCAACATCTTATGAAAACGTAACACTGCAAGCGAAGGAAAGTAATACACTAAACGCATTGGATACCAAATATATTCCTGAACACTATTTATTATCTTAAAATTGAAAACAAATTAATTTAGATATCTAATAAGTTCGCACTGTATAAATTGCTGTTCGCAGCGTAGTTTGCGACAAGGTTCAAACTGTGATTACAACAGGACATAAAAAATGCTCTAGGGCTGATGTCTAGGGATATATCTATAATTCTTTTTTGCACACCGCTATGTTGTTGACAACGACGTAACTTACAGTTTCAACCGGCGATGCTACATTTCCTCCAAAAGTTTCCAAAAACTGCAGTTCATCCATAAGATCTATAGTATTTATGTTGCTTTGATTTTTATGCTAATGCTTTTTGCAGTTTTGGGCATAAGTTGAGCCGATCTTGTAAATATATGTGAAAGAAGATACGTGATGCCGATGCATATGTAAGGGTAGACGCCGGCGCCGTAGACGCGATTGACAAATCTTATAGTCCTTATTTTGTGTCTACTGTTGAAATCGTAGTAATCTGTGCAAAAATTATCTTTTTTGTGATTTTTTTTTTTTTTTTGGTGATCGATTGTTGTTATTATTATTCTACGTAAAAAAGGTTAAGTGCAGTTATATATTATGTTAAACTTAGATTAGCTTTTTAATTCAGAAAAGCGACGCATAATTACATAATTACATAATTGAGCATAATTACTCGAAAAATTTTTTTGCATGAACCTTTTGTTTATTAAACTAAAAATTATTATCTTTCGAGAAGAAAAGATTGAAATATTTACGGAGTATCACTGAATTTAAAATATACCTATCTGAGATTTGAGGAAGTAAAAATATGCAAGGTATTCTGAAATCAAAAACTAGCCATTTTCCGTTTTTTGGCTATATGGAAAACCGAAGGAAAATGTTCCGTTACTTCATTACGTCTTAAATACATACTTTAAATTTTAGTTATTTACTTTAACAGCCGCTATGCGGCCAGCCTTCGTCTGGCTTTTAAACGTACCGGAAAAATGCCTGAAAGACACACCTGGGACCGATAGGCACGTAAGTTCTTCGAACGTTTTTCTCTTTGTTAAGATTCCAACCCTCCCTTGTATACGGCCATGATGTATCTCCAGAAAAACATATACATCTAGAATTTTTAGCAAACTGATTGCATGAGATGTGCATTAAACGTTTGTTAAAGCATAATTTATATCCCCCTTCTTAACCACCACCATAACTACATAAAAAATTATATAAAAACTCTACAATAAAATTAAAATTTTTTAAACAGTTTCTCACTCGATAGTTTGAATGATTCTTTTTCTGAAATATTGAAATGTTATGATACTTTAGGAATCTTCTGAGAAAATGCGTCATCAGTCACATCGCAGCCACTTAATTTAACATAACATTTAATTAAAAAATTAACCAACTTTCCGTTGAAGAAAAAAAATCATGCAGAACTTTTCAATATCTTACAAACAGTGAAATAAGCAAAAAATAACATGAAAGAAACTCAAAAAACAAAAAATTCCGCGCAGAATTTTACTCTGCAGAACAACTTTATCAAAAAAAAAAAAAAAAAAAAAAAAAAAAAAAAAAAAAAAATCAATAAAAATGCATTATATATATCAAAAACTGACAATGAAATAAGCCAATCTCTTAAAAACAGTGACATAAGAAATACGATGAAAAATTGTTGCCAAACCCATACTTCTGGAAGAATGAAACTATTCAAAATGATGCGATTTCATCAAAAGTCTATCAACAACAATAAGAAAGGTATAGAAAACACTCCAGGCCATACATCTCATTTTTTGGATTATGAGTGATTCGACTTTGATCTAGAACTTTCGTTACGTAATGGTGTGGTGCATCGGTGGTTCAGTGGTAGAATGCTCGCCTGCCACGCGGGCGGCCCGGGTTCGTTTCCCGGCCGATGCACCACACCATTATGTAACGAAAGTTCTCGATCAAAGTCGAATCACTCATAATCCAAAAAATGAGATGTATGGCCTGGAGCGTTTTCCATAAATTTTAATTGAACTTAATATTTACATATATACAATGTAGGCTAAAATGCCTGAATCGAATATTTAAGGATCAAAAGGCAAGAACTGAATAGTTCCAGCTAAAATCTAAATCGAATTCTATTGCGTAGTGCATCGAAATTCTACCTTCAAGAAGAAGAATATTTTTTCAAGTCACGTGTTCAGAAGGGGAAAGGTTAAGTAAGCCAATACATGGACTCCTAACGCCATCCGTTGGCGATATCAAAGAATATTCCTTAACACACTCCCCACCTGAACTCTGACAAGAGTTCATCTAACTCAGTTATACATACAATCAAGTACATAAATCACTATTCTATAAAAATATTAAAAAATACTAATTAATCAAACACTTCAATTCAAATACAGGTATGAAATAATAAATGTTATAACTAATAAATGAACTAAATTTTAAAATATTTAAAATTTAAATTTAAAATTAAAATAAACTTAACTGAACAAACTTAACTAACGATATTCAATTTAATCATTAATAGAGAAAAAAAGAAAAAAAACATAACTAAATCGTTAAAGTTCAAAATATCTAAAGTTCAAGAGGATATAGATGTTGAACAGTACGTTTTAAAATCCCATTACCAGTTTTTTAATTCGAATGATCGGACTTTACCATCACGTCCAGGAATAATTTTTATGATTCTACCAAGTTTCCATAATAGTTTGTTTTTATTATCTCCTTCGACTAAAACAACATCTCCTACTTTTAGTTCTGGTTGAAGTTGTGGATTCTTCAAGAAATGGGCAGTTCTAAGATCTAATAAATATTGTTGCTTCCATTTCCACCACAACTGTTTTAACAGCAATTCTTGATATCGCTTTCTTTTTAACAGCGTTTCTCTTGTCGTTTCGCTACCGATGATTCTAGCAAAGGTCAAAGGATACTTCAAATCAGTTTGTCCAATGTTTAAGAAGTGCACTGGAGTCAACGGTTGCAGCTCGTCATTGTCGTTGTAAACGTAACTTAGAGGTCGTGAATTAAGAACCGACTCCACTTCGACAAGTAGTGTAGACATTTCTTCGAAAGTCAACAATGCTTTTCCTACGATTTTTCTTAAACATTCTTTAACAGATCTAACAAGTCTCTCATAAAACCCTCCCCACCATGGGGCTCGTTCGATTATAAATTTCCAATGGATTCTTTCTTTGGCAATGAAATTCTTGAATTTGTCATCTTTTAAAACTTTTGAAAAATTCTCAAGTTCTTTCTTTGTCCTCTTAAAGGTCTTGGCGCTGTCAGAGTAGATGATTACGCAGTTTCCTCTTCTGCTCAAAAATCTGCGAAATGCAAGTAAAAAGGATTCTGTTGACATATCTGATACAAGTTCTAAGTGTACAGCTCGGGTTACTGCACAAACGAACAAAACAAGATAGGATTTTCGAGTGTCTTTAGAATTCTTTACGTAAACTGGTCCGGCGAAATCAATTCCACAGACTGCAAATGGAGGCGATTCTTGGATTCTATCCTTTGGTAAGGGTGCTGTCATCTGGTCTGCTGGTTTAGCTAAATATTTTTGGCAAGTTATACAACCTTTTAATGCTTTTTTGACTAACTGTCGTCCTTTAGGAATCCAGAAGCGTGATCTGACTTTAGCTAAAGTTGCAGCAATTCCTCCATGCATTATCTTCTCATATTCTTTGCTTACAATTAGAATCGTTAGTCGAGAATTTTTAGGTAAGATTATTGGATGTTGTTATCTAAAGAGAAGTCAGAAAATTCCAGTCTTCTTCTCAACCTCATGATTTCCTTTTCATCAATGTAAGGAAGAAAATTATACAAAGGAGAATTTTTTCCAACCGAATTACCTTCTTTGAGGGATTCATATTCTTCGGCAAAAATTTTCTTTTGCTCTGATCTTATCCAGAAATTTTCTGCTTCTTGTAACTCTTCAGCTGTGAGAGTTCCTTGAATGCCACTAGTTTTTCTTAATTTTCTAATGAAACGTGTTGTTCAAGCAGTGACTCTTAACACCTTCTCTAATTTGCTATATTTTGATATTTCGAAAAGATCATCTGCACTTTTTTCGATTGTACATTCAAAAGTTGATGTATATCACCGGATCCCTTTCGGTATTCCAGCTTGTTTTCATCTATTGTTTCTTTAATATCTAATCTTGGCCAAAGTTCGTGAGGGAGTTGAAGCCATTGGGGACCTTGCGTCCAAATGATCTCATTTATTAACTTGGAAATCTTCGTTCCCCGAGATACGAGATCTGCAGGGTTGTCGACACCTGGGCAATAATGCCAATCTTGAGGTGAACTCAATTTTTGTATTTCTTCGACACGATTCCTGACAAAGGGTTTGAAGGTTGTTTCTGGATCCAAAAAAAGTAATTGTTGAGTCTGTCCAAAAATAGCACGGAATTCTCAATTTCAGTGCTTTCAGAATATTGCTGACTAACTTAACTGATAACAATGCCCCCATTAATTCTAACCTCGGTAAAGTAAGGGATTTTAGTGGGGCTACCCTATTTTTAGAAGAGACAAAGGCCGTTTTGATTTCTTTATTTTCTGTCGTGAAACGTAAATATGCGACTGTACCATAGGCTCTGACACTTGCACCTGAAAAGCAACGTAGTTCGATATTTTCGACATTAATGTTCGAGATGCATGAAAGAGATGGAGAATTCAGCCATTTGAGGTAGCTCTTCACACCACTTTCTCCATTCACTTTCTCCATTCCATTCATCTCTTGGCGATATCAAAGAATATTCCTTAACAAAGGAAAATTGTTGCCAAAATCACATTTTTAAAGATGTGAGATGGGAGAAGTGTACTCGGAAGCTTCATTTAATTTTTTTTTTTTTTTAAATACAAGATATTATCATTTTTTCAAAATTCTTTTTGTAAAAGCAATCGCAAGGATGAAAGTTTAACGTGTCCAAAAATCAAAGAAAAATGAACTGTACATTTTAAAAAATAAACTTTTTTAGAAAAAATCCCGTTGAAAAGGTGTTAACACGAAATTTATTTTAAGTTCGTAAAATAGCTAAGTGCCTACATTTCATGAGGATCTGAAAATGGAGTGTTAGAGTAAAATCTCGCTTTCCTATAGCCCATTATGTCTCAAAATGACGCGATTTCGTTACAAAACATAAAATAAAAGAAATTCGAATTCGAATTTCGAAAAATCGCTTCGAGGTGCACTGGCTCTTGTCTAGATGCACCTTTGTACTAAATTTCGTAGCCGTGGGTCTATTAGCTTGCGCAGCGCGAACGAAAGACACACACACAGACACAAACAAACACACACAGACTCTTTCTTTTATTATATGTAGAGAAGATAAACAAAAGAGTACTACCACCTCCTTGAATTATTTGGTATTGATCTATTAGTTAATATATTTTCCAAGCAATGGTTTAAGATAAACTCAGTTTTTCAGAAGAAAGGTAAAATGTTTCAAACAGTGACTTTTCGAGTGTTCTTAAGAAGAAGTGTTTTACGAAATAGTTCTTATAATAGTCATTTTCTATTTTTATTTTTACTTCCGCTTTTTCTGTTTTCACTTTTCCTCAGATGGCGGAAGAAAAATAGAAAAACTGTCTAAGGATCAGGATGCAATGAAGAAAATGAAAGTGAGAGGAAGACTTAATAAACTACAAGTTTAAAATTACCTTAGTTTTTTCTAAAACCCAGAGAATACCCAAGGTCACGCTACTAGCACTAGTTGTCCATCAACGTCTCAGCTACCATTGAAATTGCCAAAAGAAACTAATAAACAGAAAGAGTTAGAAAGTGTTTTCACCCGGGAATTACCTTTAACTTCATTGCAGCCTGTCGAAAAAACAGAAGATATACTAGTGAAATCTACACTTTCTGCAGTAGATACGCATTTTCCTGTGCCTGATGATTCCGGATTATGCCCAAGTCCATTATTGCCATCCCAAGTTCAAGCCTTAATAGAAAATGGTCTTGAATATTGTGGTTTCGAGTGTCGGTTTCTCAAAAGAAAAAATGGACGTAATTTTCTTAGATGTACTTTTTTCGAATATTTCCAAACAACGAAAGAGTTAAAAGGTTGCTAAATTCTACTGAAAAAAATTATGTTTATTGTTTTTGTTGCAAAATTTTTAACAGTTTCAGAAACGCAAAACTGAGTAGTTCTGAATTTAATGAATAGACCGATTAAATGAGCACTTAAAACTTCATGAAAAAAATTAAATGCATTTTCTGAATTTGCAGCTTTGGTCAGATTTCTTAGAACGATTAAGAAAGAATACATCTGTTAATTCGAAATTTCAAAGTCTATTAAAAAAAGAAACTAAGCATTGGCGTGATGTTATTGAAAGAATTACCTATGCCATTCAGTTTTTAGCCAAACAAAACTTAGCCTTCCGTGGTTCCAGTAATAAGTTATTCGAAAGAAATAATAATTTTTTAAAGTGTATAGAAATGATCACAAAATTTTATCCTATTATGCCTGTATATATTAATCAAATTCAAACTAAAAAAATGCTTCATTACCTTGAAGATTCAAAATGAAACAATTAGCTTATTAGGGGATAATATAAAGCAAATTATTTTAAATAAGGTCAAACAGGCAAATTATTTTTCTATTTTATTTGATTGTACTCCTGGTTTCAGCCATCAAGAACAGATATTAATCTGTATGAGGTATCTTAATTTAGAAAATACAGACATGAGTATTAAAGAAAGGTTTTAGTATTTTGGTGTTACAACAGATACGACCAATGAAGGACGAACAACATTCTTATTAAAGAATTTAGAAGAAAATAGTTTAGATATTAGTAATTTACGCGGCCAAAATTATGACAATGGTTCAAACATGAGAGGTAAACAGTTTTCGGGTAATTATGCTCAAATCGTTGCTTTTCCGAATTAAAACCTTAAACTAAGTTTAACATAATATGTAACTGCACTTACATTTGTTTTATGTAAAAAAAGCAATAACAACAAGCAATAACAAAAAAGATAAATGTTGCACCAAATTACTGCTATTGCAACAGTAGACACAAAATAAGGATTAAGCAATTTGTCGAATGCGTCTACTCTTACATATACATCGGTACCACGTATTTTCACGTTTCAATAAGATAGAAGAGACCACCAGAGACAAACTCATGCCCTGGTTATAACTTTCTGTCAAATAAGACAGTGTGCTAGGAGGAAGGGGCACTCAGGTCTGGCAATTTCGAGGCTGCCTTAACCAACACCTCCTTACAGGTGACAGGTGACGGAGGACGGGGACGCCTGGTGTTTAACAGGGGTAAGCAGGCATATGTCCCACGCCTTCCACTATCCAGATGCAACAACTCCCTGGAGGCCGCACCGGGAGCCTCACAAGGCCGCACCGGGAGCTTATTGATACTCCATTCAGATTAAACATGGCCATACAAGGACGACATTGTGCTACATTGAAATCTGATGTACATTTGTGGGTGGGACAGTAACACCTCCTTACAGAAGAAAGCTGGATTGTGGCGTCACGAGTAGTCGTCTGAGTGGAAACCCCGAGAGGGCAACGAAACAAAATAGGCTGCGCGCTAATGCCGTACTTAACGTTACTTTCACTATTTGATATAGATACTTGGGGTGGATTTTATTCAAAGATTCAATATTTTTATTCTATATAAACAGTACGATTAATATTTCTCGGACTTTAATATATTAAGAAAATGAAAAAGTAATTTTTTTGAAGTTCTTCGACCAAAAACTAAAGAGTAAACATTCATGTTTTGTAGGTAATATTAAAAAATGAATAATAATGTCCATTGTTAACTACTGACGTTTATCCTAAAAACTATATTAAATTCTAAAAAATTACTTCACAGGGAAGCATTGATAAGTAAAAAACAACTTGTTCCTACAAATTTACTAAAAAACACTGTGCATGAAAACAGCTGTTATTAGAATACAACTGAATTTCTATCAAAATATCTACTTCCCTGCTTATTAAAAATTAATTACACTAAAAAAAGGATCGTACGTGTTCTCTGAAAGATAAGTATTTTCTTAAGATCGTCCTTTCTATTTCATGATTTATATGGTATCTAGTGGCACTTCCAAAATTTTTGGAAAAAAAAAAGTTACCTCTTTTCATAATTTTATATAGTTTCAGTATAATTTTTATTATAAATAAACTTTTGTATGAAAAAATGTTTTATTGTGACATATAACATTATGAAATATATTATTGCTTTTATATAGGCAGAAGAAATGCTTTATTATTATACATAATGAATAATTTAATTACTTCACAATTTAAGAAATAAAATTTGATGTAAATTTAAGAATTTTTTGTTTCTCATTTCTAGACTTTAAGTAATGAATTACATTTCCTTGGAGGTTTCACAGCAGCATTTAATAAGTTAAAAACCAGCCATGCTAACTCAAAAGGGTAATTTCTGACTTTTCCCTCATAATTTAACATTTAATGTTGCCCTATATTTTTCTAATATTTATGGGGGGGGAATCCAAATTATGTGTATACAAACTACTACTTATCATTTCCTTTTTCTTCAAATCAGTAATTTGTCTTTAAAAGAAAATGGTATAAAAATGTACTAAATTTTGACTATAATAATATGCTATGCATCTTGTAAGTTTCAAATAAATTAGCATATTAGAGGTTTGCTTAGCAAATAATTCAGTGTGCAATTTAACATTGTTACTTAAATCTGTAGAACCAATAATATTAGTTGTACATGTACTTAATTGTATTATGTTAGTTATATATCTGAACTTGAAAATAAAGATTCACAAGTAAAAAATAATAAATTTTTGTTTACAATTTTATGCAAACAGTCAGAATAACAAAGTAACACCCAATTATAACATACAAATAACATGACCAGCTGATATCTTTTTTTTTTTTCAATAATTATTCAAGCTTTATTGTAAAAATTGAAGCAGAAATCTCATTAAGCATATTGCCATACACAGAAATCTCATCAGTTCTTATTTATTAATAGGTGTGAAAATTTCAGAATTGCTTCTATATTACTTGGGTCTCATCAGAAAAAATTAGATGAGACTATGTGACCTAAATATTTAAATTTTGGCAACTTGCTTACTGCAACTTGAGTTTCTATTTGTTAAATTTCAACACATTTTGTCTGACAATTAGAAACACCGTTATTAACTTTTTACAGCAGCCATCAAGAGTCTCACAATGTATTATGATACTGCCATAATATGGATAAATATCGGGCAAATACTTGAAAAGACTGCCCATTACCATTTAAAACACTTCAGGTGCACAAATGATATTAAATTTTATAAGATGGCTAGTATTATTTATGAAGCATATGAAGATACACTCGGCAGCGGATTCATCAGCATCACCAGTATATGTAAAAACATTTATTGATGTTATGTAAAGTAACATCAATAAATGTTTAGTAAGTGATTATCAGTTAATGTTTCAAATATAGAAAAAAAAATAAATAAAAATGTTTACCTATGCACCAGTATCCAATTTGAAAGTATCTAGTCACTACCTACAACACAATTTTGTTGTAATTTTTCCAAACTAAAATCGTGATCTTCTAAGATACTTGCTATCAGGCTTGTTTAATTTTTAAGCAAAGAAAAATATCGGCTCTAGTGTAGAATTGGGTGCCCCTTCGATTAGCGACAATTTTTTGTAAAATTTTGGCGATGAAATCTTATTTCTGGTTACCATGATAGTGTAACTTTGCTTTAGCCTCCTGAATTTTTAAAAATAAAAATAGATTGATGTGTACATGGACAAATTTAAACAGTGCGCAATGCCTAGTTTGTGCAATTCTGGCATGTTTTTTTAAGTGAAAACTGATTGATGTGTACATGGACACAGAGTTTATGCAATTCTTTGACTTTTTATTTTGGTTTTGTGTAGCGGCCATCTTGAAATTATGTCTTCCTGGCGCCGATCTCGGCGTCAAAAAAGAATCGCCAAAAAACAAGGGGCACCCAATTGTAAACTTTTATCAAAATATCAAAATGATTTTTACAGAATGATTTTTTGAGTGTTAGTTATGGGACACGGGTAATTTCAAAACGCAAATGAAAATCACATGTTTGTGAACCGAGTGCTCCTAATTTGAGAAATCTCTTATCCAACCAATTCTCAAAACAATAATAGGAGTTATTACAAATCCTGTTATTTTTTCGGCATGCTGAAACACATAACTGTTATCTTGATAAATTATTTTATCATATGTTAACACTAAAATTATATTCAAATGATAAAAATAGTGGCCAATTAAAGCAGAACCCTTACACTTTTTTACATGACGACAAATTAAAGACAAGGAAATTACTTTTTCAATATTTTTTTCTTATTTTTCAAGTGATCTGAATGTAAAACAGTCAGCACATGTCCATACGTCACCCGGAAAAAAAAGGAACGGAAATAAGGGCACCCGAAAATAAGGAAACGGATAATAAGTGACCCTTCGCCTGCAATGGGAAATGTAAGGCATGTTTAGAAAGATCGCCAAGCTGGGAGATAAAAGTTTTATCATGGCAACCGTAGTTTCGGCTAACCGGAAACTTCTGAGAATGTGTATGTGATTATGGCAAAGCCTCGAGGGCAATCCCGGATCTAGCCGGTGTTCTTGCCCCGGGCGGCAACTCTCGTGGGTGGCAAATTCAAATATAACGCTGGATCGTATTTGTTATGTTGTTCGCTAAAACAGCTATTTAATTTTAGTACAATGTTAATAGTTTAAGGCCAAGTTTAAAAACCTCTTTTAAGAAGGTTTATAATTAAATACTAAGAACCCTTTTAAAGGAACGTGAGTTAAAATAAAGTTGAGTACAGCCGATTACAACTATAAATATAAGATCAGAATGATGCAAATAGAAGGACTGCAGGCGTCACTGATAGAATCAAACTGACCCTATGAGTAACGTCTGAAGTCCCTCTATCGTTTCCTGTCTGGCCGAGGTGTATTTAAATGAGAAATAGGACGATAGCTTGTTGAAGGAGCCGCCTGGTTTCCATAGCAAAGTCTGCTGGGAAATGGAGAAGCATTGAAATTATTTTCTAAGATTTAATCCAAAAAATTAACATTGGGCCATCCCTGACAAATGAAATAATTCAAATTAATATTCGTCGAGTATATACAAGACACCATCATTATGCCTTCAAGATGAAGCAAGGCATTTAGATTTCTTTGCAGCCAGTCGGCAACATAGGCTCACCTTTGGTTTGACTCATATATTGGAGCGTATTTTGGATTTTAAAGCTAGATTAATTACTTTTATAGTTATTTTATAGTTTTCATGTCTCTTCTGTACTCTTTTTTTTAATATGCTTGCTTTTAATAGCCCGCACTATATTTAGCGAGACGCTACCCTTTATTTAGGACTGTTCGGTGTAATTACGTCAATTCTTAGTTATTCTTATTAAGGCAATTCATAGTGAATTTCATTTAGATTAAAAGAAACCATTTGCGCGCTGAGGGGGAGAAAAGCTTAATATACACTGGTATGCAAAAATTAAGGACGAGACGGTTTTTTCAATATAACTTTGTACAAAAGCTTTCCAAATTAACACATTTAATACCGTAAGATCCCAATACGTAAGGACATGAGTAATGTAAGCAACACTTACTAAAGGAGAAATCAGAGGGATAAAAAGAAGCTTTATTGAAAAAGTAGCATGGAGCGCTATGCGACTGAAGGCCGAAACATCCCTGTGATGGGTGTCCAGCAAGAAACATCCGGTCCTTAATAGGGAATATGATCTCCCCTGACTGCTAGGCAGGTTTCACAGCGTCTGCCCATGCTGAGAATGAGGGTGTCAATGAGTTGTTGAGGCACTGCTGCCCATTCGTCTTGCAGCGCCAATCGAAGCTCCGGAATCGTTACTGGTGGTAAGGTACGAGCTGCCAAGCGTCTGCCTAGAAAATACCATACATGCTCGTTGGGATTGAGATCCGGAGATCGTGCCGGCCAATCCATACGTTCAATATCCTCACTCTCTAAGAGCTGTTCGGCAGCTACTGTGCGATGACATGGTGCATTGTCGTCCATGAAAAGGAACTGCGGACCCATAGCGCCTCTAAAAAGACGCACATATAGAAAAAGAATCTCGTTACAATAACGGGTCCCGTTGACTGAACCTGCGTCGAAGATGTGAAGGTCTGCACGACTACCAAGCATGATGCTCCCCAAACGAGAACACCGCCACCTCCATACCTATCCCTTTCAATGATGTTCGAGGGATGATTGCGGCTTCCCCGCTCTCTTCAGATGAGTATGCGATGAGAATCGCTACTCAGACTGAATCTGCTCTCATCTGTAAAGAGTACTCGTCCCCATTCATTGTCTCTCCAATTCCGGTGTTCCCGGCACCACAGAGAACGCCTTCTCCGATGGGCAGGCATTAGAGGTACACACCGTACAGGGCGTCTAGCAAACAGACCACCACCGTGCAGTCTTCTGACCACGGTAAAACGCGATATCGGTCGTCCATTCGCCTGTGTCGTGTGTCTAGCGATTTCTCCCGCTGTCTGCCGCCTGTTTCTTCTGGCCTGTAAGGCAATATACCGGTCATCTGCGGGTGTGGTTCCTCGTGGACGACCACTACTAAACTCCCGGATAGCTGTTCCTGTAGTTTGAAATTGTCTCCAAAGTCGTGAAACTATGCTGTGAGCAATTCCGAACTCTGCAGCCACACTTGTCACACTGCGGCCTTCCTCCAACTTCTCAATGATTCGACCTCGGGTAAAAGCATCCAGATGTCGTCTAACAGATTGATTATTCGCCATTTTTCGCTGAGGCAGCAACTCGGTGTGATTTTAACTGCTATACGGCGTGCAGTCTCTTTGCCTGAAATACTGATCTTACACCGACAACATGCTTTATACTACTCAGACACTCCCCCATTACGTCTACCTGCATATCTGCGCATGTGCTACCGTACATCACCTTACTTAATCTCCTGATTGGTCTTTCTGTCCGCTCTGCCTCTTCGTTCAGCTGATATGCTAATTTTTCGACTTCGTCCTTAATTTTTACCAGTGTAGAAAACGAGCCAAAGATAAGGCCAAACAGAGAAAATAAATTTCAGCTAAGATGAAAAAACAACTTTAAGGAAGAAGTAAACTGTCAGACCCTGCCACAATTCCGATTATGCTGAGATTCTAGAGCGTATTAATATTTCTTTCAATTTGCACGACCAAATATGACTGCCTATATCATCCCCAAACAATCTACAAGTCAGCATTTGAAAGAACCACCTTCTTCATTGACATCAAACGAATAGCTGGAGGACATGAAACCATGATATAAAGATCTCTTTATTTAGATGGAGACGGGCAGTAGAAAGACGAAAAACTAAAAACTTTTGATTTGTTGGACGCATGCAGTTGGCTGGTCATAGAAAAAAATAAAAGATCACCAACAATCTTTCTTAAGCAGTCAATCAGTATTATTAGCCAGTAAACATCCAGAAAACGTAAACCTCAGTCCCACTGAACGTGATGGCAGACATTTGACATGTAATACAGAACATTAATAAATAATGAAAAGCTTAGAAGATCATGGTTTACATATTCTAAAAACAAGAATGCAATTTTTTGTACGCTCTGGAAGATTTATCAGAAACATGGTGCTGCCGCTACACCATACTACAGGATTCATTAATTGGAAAAGAGTTTTAGCAAGATTAACTGAGCACGAAACGTCTGGAATCCACAGAGGTGCATGATTAATTGCAAAATTCGAGTACAACAAATGAAATCGTGCCAAAGCATCGACCACGACGCTGAGTGACTCATTTACACAGAGAAAGACAAAATGGCGAGAAATTCTATATAATCATGGATACGGTAATGTATCTTTCAGGAAATTTTCTGAATTTAAAATCTCTCCGCTTGCCAAGCATAATTCATCAAGTACCAATCAAAGCACCAAACAAAGGAATCATATTTATCAAAGATAATTCAAAATGAAGTTATTAACTTTAAGGCAAAACAGTCTGAAGTAGCATTCTAAACGATATTAAAGAAGCCAAATACTACACGATAATGCTCGATTACACTCCATATGTGTCTCATATGGAAAAAAATGAACCAAGTGATTCAATACGTAAAAACGTGTGGTGATGCGTGTGAGATACAGGAAAATTTAACTGATTTCATAGAAGTTGGTGAAAAGATAGGAGAACTTGCATTGTAGAAAATTAATGTGTTAATTGACACTTGATGGTTAAGATATTGGACAATGTCGGTGTCAGTCTTACGGCAACGGGTCTAATATGGCTGACATTTCTAAAACAATACAAGATATGATTACAGAAATGAATGAACTGAAAGGATTGGTTTGGTTTGGTTTGGTTTACTTAATTATGGCAAAGCACACTAGGGCTATCTGCCTAAGGGGAGGAATGCCTTCGTGGAGGACTTCCTAAGGGAAAATGGCTCGTATACACGTTACACATGGGAAAAACCACGAAAACGCCCATGCAGCCAGCCCGTTCGCGGGATTCAAACCTCGGACCGAACTACGAGTGTTATAAACTGGAGGAATTTGAACCATATTTGGATCACTCCTCGTATCTTGTCGGTGTGCATTCTACTTCTTCGTGCCCAGAAGCAGTTAATCTGTTTGGAATTACTCAGAAAATACTTCGCTTTTTTGTCGGACGCACTACTCAATGGTATATTATGAAAAAATGTAGAAAATACAACTTAAAAGGAAGCAGCCAGACAAGATGGTCGACAAAATATGTGGCTGTGAAAGTCTTCTAATGAATTTACGGGAAATATTAAAATATTTAAAAGAAATTAAAGATATTTCTCTTGATGCGGAATAAAACCACGAGGTACATCTGGAACATGCTGTAAAAATTTTTGAATTTACTATCAACCTGAAAATTTGAGCTAATATTTTTCCAGAATTCAATCGAGTAAATATAGAAATTCAAAAGGAATTCCTCTTCCACGTTCTGTGTAGTTAACGAAAGAACTGACGAAAATTAAGGAATTATAAAAAATGAGAAAAAAAAATTCTATGGAATATTGGATACAAGAGTCTAAAACAGTAGCCGAAAAAATTGCAGTTGAGTCTATTCTAATGAGTTGAGTCTATTCTAACGAAGAAAAAATTCCACAACACAAAAAGCGATCTGATGAACTGTTTGAGGACGAATCACGAACCCTTCAACCTGCTCAGATCGAAGTTTCAGCGAATTAAAATACATTAAAAAATATCTACAGTGTCTCACAAAAGTGACGGGACACTTGTGCTTTACAAAAGGAAACTGTAATAAAATAAATTAAAAAAACATGTAAACATTTTTTGTGGGTGTGTTTCATACTTAAATTTAGTAACAATTATTACATAGCATACATTTTCTCAAAATATCAAAATATTAATTTAATAAAAATACAATTGTTTAGAACAGAGCAAAAAATGGCTCACATTAGTGATGGGACACCATTAGATACTACTACGTACTACAATAAAAATATTTTTGGGTTTTTTTATTTTTACTCAAAAGCAATTGGCAATAATTTATAAAATCGTCTGCAGTATTTCTCTTCAGTTTGTTTTGCAATTTTTGTGTTTTTTAGCTCTGTGCAGCCATGAATGCTAAACGAAAAGAAACTTTGCCTGAAGTTCGAAAATTAGTTATTAATTTGCATATTGAACGTGGAAAATCTATAAGAAAAACTGCTGAAACAGTTAACTTGAGTCATTCAACAGTTTTCAAGATCATAAACGATATAAATAGAATCATATGATTCAGGATAAAAAAAGACCTGGCCGACCATCAAAGCTATCCAATGGAATAAAGCGAATTATAGTTCGAAATATTAAAACAAAATTCAAGAATGAGTGCTCCTAAAGTTGCTGCTGATTTACAAGCATTATATGGAGTAATTGTTAATCCTGAGAATATTAGAACAGTAATTCGATCTGCTGGATTATTACGGTAGAGCAGCCGGGAAAAAATTCTTCGTAAGTGAAAAGAATAGAAAACTCAGACTGGCTTTCGCAAAATCCGACATAAATAAGAATTCTGATTACTGGAATGAAGTTATATTTGCTGATGAGAGTAAATTTAATATATTTGGTTCTGACGGTAGAATCGTGGTGTGGAGAAAACCCAGGGAAGAATTTCGTAAACAGAACTTGGTGCCAACAGTAAAACATGGTAGAGGAGGAGTTATGGTATGGGGGTGTATGTCGTCCGCTGGAGTTGGTAATCTTGTTTTTATTGACAGTATAATGGATCGGTACAAGTATATTGACATTTTAAATCAAAATTTGAAATCTTCAGCACGAAAATTGAACCTTCATAACGATTTTAAACAATGACCCCAAGCACATTGCTTTGAACGTTAGACTCTGGCTGCTGCATAACTATCCTGAAATAATAAGAACACCACCACAATCTCCAGACTTAAATCCCATAGAGAATATTTGGCAAGAATTGTAATCAAGAATTCGCAAACACACCATTTCTTCAAAACAACAATTAAAATCAGTGCTTCAAGAAGAATGGGGTAAAATCACTTCAGAAATCACAAAAAAAAAAAAAAAAAAAAAAAAAAAAAATTAGTCGAATTCATTCCAAGAAGATTAAATCATGTTTTTTTAAAAAAAAAAGGAAATCCAACAAAATATTAAAACCTTTTAAAAAGTAAAATTTTTGTATAAATATTTGATGGAAAAGTAAGTGTCATATCACTTATGTGAGCCATTTTTTGCTCCGTTCTAAACAATTATATTTTTATTAAATTAATATTTTAATATTTTGAGAAAATGTATGTTATGTAATAATTGTTACTAAATTTAAGTATGAAACACACCCACAAAAAATTTTTACATGTTTTCTTAATTTATTTTACTACAGTTTCCTTTTGTAAAGCACAAGTGTCCCATCACTTTGTGAGACACTGTACGATCATCGGTGAGCCAGGAGCGTTTATCAAGTCTCGCGATTCTGGCAATCAAAAATCAAACCGCAGATCAAATTATGACGATTCCATGCACTTATTTGCAGAACAAAAGGCTTACAGAGTAAAATTTTAATTTTCGTTACTAATTCTGTGATATTTTAATAGCGTTAAGGCAGGTAAGAACTTAAAATTGCTTATGAAATAGGAAGTATGAAAAACAAGACAGGAAGCACGAATACTCTGAGTGATAGCCCATATTCTGTATAACCTTTTCAGAATTTTTCCTTTCCACAATAGCCGATATTTTGTATGCAATGGCCCCATTAGTGGCTGAGCAATAAAAGCCGCTGAGCACTAGTAGTTCGGTCCGAGGGTCAAGTATATGTGAATGTGATGGCTATATGAGCATTTCCGTTATTTTCCCCGTGGCTAACATACATAAGAGGTAGTTTCCCTTACAAATTTTTTTCCATGGGGCATTCCTCCTTTTCCATGCAGTGCCTAATGGCGAAACACATAGTAAATAATCAGACAAATATCCTCAGCAGTGGCCGAGTCATTAAGACCGCTGAATACTGGCAGTTCGACCTTGCCTGTGTTCAAACCCAGAAGAACAGGCTGGCTGCATGCCTTGTTTTCGTGGATTTTCTCATGTGTAACGTGAATACGAGCCAGTTTCCTTTAAAAAGTTCCTCCACGAAAGCACTTCTCCTCTAAGCAGATAGCCCTCCTATCTTTGCCTTATTCATATAATCTAACCTAACGTAACTTAACCAGTATGCAATTACACGGAACAGTGAGAAGCTTAGGAGATGCCCTTTTCCACTAGAGCGAAAAAAACGAACGGATTCGAGGACTGGAGAGTTAGAATCACTTCAGGATTAGAGATAGGATTAGGATTAGGATTGAATCCGAAAGCAAGCTCATTAGGAAGGCGGTTCTCCTAGGAGGGAACGATTTTCTAATTATGTAACTTTGGTACGTATTTTTCCTTTATATAAAAAAAAAAAAAAAAAAAAAAAAAATGCACGTAAGGAATTTAGTATAAAATGGAGCTTAGGTTTTTATCTCAAACCCTACCTATTTCTGTATTTATTAAACAAATTAAAACTTGTTAGGGAAACTTAAAGGATGATGGGTGAGGGCGGCAGTTTTAGCTTCTGCTCCACATCAGAGAAATCAAATATTCGGCGCTGCTCGAGGGCTATCTGCCTAAATGGAGGGATGCCTTTCGGGGAGGACTTTCTAAGGGAAACTGGCTCGCATACACGTTACACATGGGAAAAACCACGAAAACGCCCATGCAGCCAGCCCGTTCGCGGGATTCGAACCTCGGACCGAACTACCAGTGTTCAGCGACTTTACCGCTCGGCCGCTGGTGGGCCCTTCTGAGAATGATTGCAAGAAGATGTGCGAGCTGCTGCTTCTCCCTTATGTTAAAAATAGAGTGGTGTCCAGCGGGCGAAGGCGCGGGTTGTCTAGCAAATGTCATTGTCAGGTCACTAGTAATTGCTCCTCTCACACCCCACGTAGTTATAGCCTTAAGCTGCGGTTTAGTGAAACATTGATTGTCGCATAATTGAAAACGATTTCATCTGAGCTTTGATATAAAAAAGTATTATAACAAACAGTTGTAGATGCAATTTAAAGTCCCGGTTTGCGATAAGAATAGTACTCAATTTTTTAGCTAATTAATTGTCGCATATTTTTTTCTCATTTGATTTTAATTAAAAGTAACGTATTTGCACAGGAAACAATTGTTTAATTTTGCATTTAAGGCTGAATAGGAAAACAAGAAAATCATAGTTATTAAAAATTAAGAGGTTTATTTCAAAATTACATTAAAATTTTAAAATCTAATTAAAATGGATTCTATAATCATGTGATCTGGATTTAAGCATTTAATATACAATGAACCCTCTTGTGGTGACCTCTTCCAAAAGAATTTCCCAGAGTAGAAATAAAACGTTTGTACTGAGCATTATCTCTCTAAGACGACCACCTCCAACGAAGACCAAAATAATTGGAAACGTGAATGATCGTCAGAGGATTTAATTTACTTTTATAATGCACCAGTGCGTGATCCAGCTAGATCCGGACCATCTAGTAACCCATAAACGTTTGGCAACCACCTCCCTAAGACGATCACTTACAAAAGTGACCAGCATTTCTAAAGGTATAAATAAACACCTGCAATGAACATCATCTTTCTAAGGTGATTCTAAGGTGAAACCTCCACAGAATACCAAAAATCAACTAAAAACATAGATGGATATTTTAGAAAGATATTTTTACTCATAATAGTTACATTTTTACAATTACGTGCAAAGCTTAAAGAAACTTATAAGCGGCCGAGCGGTTAAGTTCCAGAATACTGGTAGTTAGACCTGGGTTCGATTACTAGCAAAGCGGCTTTTCGTGGTTTTTCCCGCATATAACGTGGTTACGAGGGAGGTTTCCTTAGAAAGCCTTCCGCGAAGGCAACTCTTCTCTTAGGCAGATAGCTTTCGTGCGCTTTGTTATAAACCAAACCAAATTAATGAAACTTATTCATTTTACTCTCTAAATTGCGCCCCAAATAAATCATATGTGGGAGCTTTTCGTATTCAGAACCTAAAACGTATCAGAAAGGAAAATTAAATAAATTTAATTATTTAACTTGGTTATGCAGAATTCCAATTTTTAATTTATCTATAGTTTCCAAAAATCTGAACATGAATAATCATGTAATAAAACATAGATCGATAACTTTGAAATTCGGAGAATAACTTTGATGACCTTCGACCACTAGCAACCGAGAGATATAAAAAGCGTTGAACGACTGCCGTTCAAACCGTGGCGGATGGACTGCTTACAAGGAAGTTTTTGTGGTTTTCTCCATGTGTAAACATAAATGCGAGTCAGTTTCTATCAGACGTATGAAATAATTTTTGTATCAACTCCACACCATAAAGAGTCCTCCATGAAGGCATCCACATCCTCTCGGCAGATAATCTTAGGGTACTTTGACATAACCTAAATAATCTGATTTTTGATGATCAAGGTAATCTACTTTCATACTGAAGCTTGTGATGCTTTAATTTATGTTTTATAAAAAAGTATTTATAAAACATAAATTAAAGTACTACGATTCTAAACTAATGAGTGGACTGTATAGCAAAAGAACTAACTAATTTATTGACAGTAATTAACTAAATTCAGATCTTTTACATGCTCTGGCATGTTGCTTAGCCGAATCCAGATGGCCAAGTGAGCGTTTCTCTCCCTATCCAGTAGGTGGCGCTGTACTCTAACTTAACATGCCGCCGCCCGTTGAAACAAAGAATCTCTTAGATATTCTTTGCTTTGAAATTACAAATTTCAACATGTAAATTACAAACAAACATACAATTTAACTTTCTAAGAATAACTAATTCGACAATACAATATGAAAGCTAATAGATAATCTTTCATCGTGAATATAATATAAAATAATATAAACATTCAAGAACACATTCACTATACCACAATCGAACTTATTCTTTCAAACAGTTCCATGTTAATGTAAAGCACAATTTTCAATAAGAACATAATAATGTAAGCTAAGCATTATTATCCTGGATAGGTAATAAACAAATTTTACTAATACATCGAATATACATACCATTTGATGTTTTCACTTTAAAAACTCTGGCCTTTTTATCTTTACCAGGTAAAATTTCTAGAATTCTAGTTAAAGACCATTTAAATGGAGGAAGATTATCTTCCTTTAACACAACTAACATACCCGCCTTTAAATTTTCTTTATTAATAAACCATTTGGTGCGTTGTTGTAGATGATTTAAATAATCAGTTTGCCAACGTTTCCAAATAATTTGAATGAACTTGGTAATACCTTGCCATTTAGAAAGTCTATTATCTGTAAGATGAGACAAATCTGGTTCAGGATATGAAGTAATGGAACGTCCAATTAAAAAATGACCTGGCGTTAAGGCTTCAAAGTCATTCGCATCTGTTGATAAAGGTAAAATTGGACGAGAATTGAGAATACCTTCAATCTGTGTGACAACAGTCCAAAATTCTTCTAAAGTTAATTTATAACTGCTGATTGTACGTTGACGATGATATTTAAATGACTTAATACCTGCTTCCCATAAACCACCGAAATTTGGTGCTTTTGGTGGAATTAGTTTAAGTTTTATACCTTCAGATGTTAAGAAATCTACTATGTCAGAATTAGATTTAAGGTCTAAACTATGCAATTTTTTCAGTTCTGATTTTGCACCAACCATTTTAGTACCGTTATCTGACATTATGGTATTACATTTTCCACGTCTAGCAATAAATCTTTTAATAGTAGCAAGTAATGAATCTGTGGTTAAATCAGTTACTACGTCTAAATGTACTGCTTTAGTAGCTAAACATATGAATATAGCAAAGTACACTTTTGCATAATTACCCTTTATCTGATTTTTATACTTGATGAGGAATGGACCAGAAAAATTAAGTCCAGAAGTATTAAATACTATCAGGTTCAATGTTCCGTCTTACTTTCTTTGGGAACATGCAAGGACCTGACTCGGAACAGGGAGCTTACTAAAGCTATGTTCAATAACTGTGGGAAGTAGACAAGATACACAGGAAGGGTATACAAAACCCTTTATTTTTCACTCTTTACAATAATTTCCGTACTTCGGAATACAGAGACCAACTACTTGTGGTCTGAACGTAAGAATATAAAATATAACTAAACTCTATAACTTAATTTTGGAATAATCAACAAGGGCCTACGTGTAAGATTGGCCGGATATTAACAGGAAGCCGTATGTAGTACAGAGAACTGTTAACACTACAATACGTTTAAAATTATCACGAGGATTAAACCTCTGGCCTGGAAGGCAAACAGCAACCGAGTAAAACTTCTAAGGCAAGCGGCCTGCTTCGACTAACTCCTTCCTCTCTCTCGCTTGGCAAAAAGCCACAACTTAAGTACTTGGCGTTCGCCAGACAGATTTTGCATAAATAAGTTAACGCTTTTAATTCTGGCCGGAAGTAGAAAATAAGAAGTGATAGTAAAGATTTAAAATAAAATAAACGTTAGTAAAACTTAAGATCCTTACATACTTCCCGCCAGAGTTAATTAGTTTGAAACTGAGGTCTAAAACGACCTTGTTGAAAACTTTTAGCTCTAGAATCTAACGCGAGGCCAATCTTTTACAAACATTTCTCACTAGAAACTAGAAATTTAAAAAAAAAAAAATTGTTTTTACAATAGCAGCTCCATGGACACCCAATTTTTCATCTGTACTGCATCTAAACAGGAGCTTTTATTCAAATCTGGTTCCTTCCAGAGATCTGGAAGGAAAACTAGTTTAATGAAATGTTACACAATGAAATGGCAAGTAACATGCATATTTATATTTCTCTTAACATTCTTATTTCATTCATGACTATTTTAATTATCTCTCCCCGTGCTCTCTGACATGTGTTGTAAAAGAACACCAAACACGAATGTGTTTATGTATACGTGTTCAACACTGCCTCCTACAATCAAAACACTAACGTGTTAAAATTCAACATGACAAGACCTCGTAACACACCCTATCTTCAACTCTAAACCCTGAGGTACTATTCTGAAAGTGGCTAACTCTGAAGTGTAGCGTCAGAGAGCCTAACTACATTCATTCAACCTTTAACACATATTCACCATAATTTGGTCTTTTTTCAGTCACACGAATAAATTTTTTTTTTTTTTTTTTTTTGCATTACTTTCACTTTTACCATATCATAGTATTTCTTAACATTTCAAATAACAGTTCACATTGTATATAAGAACATATTAACATGCCGTTAATTTTACGCATTTTACATACATCAGTAGTACATTGTTAACTTCTATTCTTTTCAAAGCAAGTGCCAATTCTTCTACATTGAAATACTACATTTCAAAAAGTCTTTCAGACTAAAACTTCTTTCTTGCCAGAATGTTTTAAATAAAATTTATACAATAACTTTTACAATATTTAAGTATTTACACATTCCTATTATACATCAACTTTAGTTTTACGCGAAAGTACTTGAAAAACATAATACCAAAATCGGTAACAACTCATTTCTCGCCCTTTTGGCGATAAAGGTAGACCTCACATGAGGTAAAACTTCTTGAAATCTGCCACTTGCAGTAAGAATGAAAGATTAACTTAAGTTTGCAAAGTAACATAAAATTTTACTTATCTTTGTGATATTCGGACATTCTTTTCTGAGCCCAGTCCTGGAAGGTAGCGCAGATTCTGGTTTGATTTATCCTCCTTCTTGTGCGGGCTCGCCCTTCAGTGCCTTCCTCTAGAAGCTTTCTTTTTCCTCCAGTTCGGTCACCCTTGAATACCTTCTTTTTCGCCTCTGCCTGTGGTCTTGGCTGTTTGATGGCAGCTTGGCGGAACCGGGAAACTTCTTTCGTGTTCCTGCTTGGACCTCGTTGCTGGCCGTTCAAATTTTCCTTGTAACTTTTCCTCCGTCGCTGGTGGCCCTTCCGCAGTTCGGCGACATTTGCTGCGGAGAGTCCTGTCCGAGCCGGGTTATAGTTGCCGTTATTTCTCCTGGCTTTCTTTACATTCGTCGCACTTCTCCCTTCTCCATTCTGGGGGTGTTCGTGAGCTCTCTTTTCTGGACGGTGGAACGGCTTCTTTTTCTTGTTACCTTCGATTTTCCAACGGGGAAACTTTCTTTTCAATTGCTCCTGTCTCCTAATAGCTTGTCCTTGTGCTTGACGTTGTTCCACCTCTGGAGCTTATGCCTGCCGTGTCTGCCGTGCCGGATCCTGCAAAAGATCTTTGAAAATTTGCATTTTATTACGATCATAGTAGGGTTTTATTTGATCAATGTTTGCGGAGCATGTTTCGCCCTTCCTGGCTTTTAACACCACTGCAGCGTGAGTTATTTTTTCTATGACATATGGTCCTTCAAATCGTGGAAAAAATTTGGCAGTTTTATCTTCTGGTGCTGAAGAAAGTGAATGCTTAATTTTTAACACTTCATTCCCTATTTTATAAGTTACTCCTCGTCGTTTCATATCATAATAAAGCTTCTGTTTTCTCTGTGCTACTTCAGTATTCTTTTTTGCTTCTTTAATTAATTTTTCTATATCACCCATTTTAAATTCTGGGGCTCTTTGTTGCACATAAAATAATTTATCTAACGGCGCTATAATCTTTCTGCCTAAAAATAACTCAGCAGGAGTTTTGCCCGTTGTATCATGTTTTGCGGTCCTAAGGGCGAAAGCAAATTCATTGACATAGTTATCCCAGCTTTTATGAAAATTTTTAACATAACTACGGATAATTTTGACTATATTTCTATTGACCCGTTCCGCTATATTTGATTGCGGCCGATACGCGACCATTTTTAAATGACGTATGCCCAGTTTTTGGCACATATCTTCAAATACATTACTCACAAATTGAGGACCATTATCCGATATATCTTTTAGGGGCGCCCCGTATTTTAAAATATATTTATTTAAAATAGAATCAGTAACTAATTTCGCGGAGGCTCGTTTTAAGGGAACAATTTCGGTCCACTTACTAAAATGATCAACCATAACAAGGAGATAGCGACTTTTATTTAACTGACTTTTTGGGAAAGGGCCCAATAAATCGATGCCAATTATTTCATTTGGAAATTCGGATTTAATACTATTTAGAAACCCGGCCGGGCGGAAATTAATATAATTAACGGCTTGACATGTTGGGCAGGACTGGACATACGCCCTTGTTAACTTTTGCAGTTCAGGAAAGTAGACTGCCTCGCGTACGCGTTGAGTAGTTTTTCGAATACCAGCATGAGAAGCTAAAGGGCTGTCATGGAGCTCTTGCAGGATATTTAATCTAAGACTAGCTGGGATAACAGGTCGAAATTCGTTGTTGGAATTCGTAGTTTTTGTGTAGAATAATAGACCATCTATTAGTTCGTAATGGGCCGCCCTATTTCTTATCGCCACAATATCTTGGTGGCTAAAATTTTCAGGATCCTTCAAATACTCATAAATACTTCCAAACTCAGGATCCTTACCCAGTTCGGTTATTACAGTTTCTCGGGAATTTATTGTACACGCTGTCAGCATTGCAACTTTTACGGTATTACCCTGTTCGTCTAATTTAATTCGTGACAGGGCATCTGCTACGATATTTTCCTTTCCGGGGGTATGCTTGATTACCAGATTATATTCTTGCAGCTTGAGTGCCCATCTTATTAACCTTGGGGATAAATTTTTTCAGAGTACAATCTAGTTACCGCCGCATGATCAGAATATACTGTTATCGGCGCCTTTCCAAAATAGACTCGGAACTTTTGCACTGCTAACAGAACTGCAAGTGCCTCTCTCTCGGTCGCGGAATAGTTTCTTTGTGTTTGATTTAAAGTTCGGCTAAAAAATGCCACTGGCTGCTGATTTTGCGAAAGTACCGCTCCTACCGCATAATCCGAAGCATCCGCTGAAATTTCTAAATTTTCATCCTTTTCAGGAAATTTCAACACAGGGGCTTGCGTTAATGCTTGTTTTAATTTTTCGAAAGCACTATTGGCTTCGGCCGTCCACGAGAATCTTGCCTTTTTCCTTTTTAATTTTAACAATGGTTCAGCAATAGCTGCAAAATCTTTTATAAAGGACCTATAATATGAACAAAGTCCTAGAAAAGAAGAGAGCTTCTTCGCGGTGTTTGGAGTCGGATACTTTTGTACAGCGATTATTTTTGATTCGTCTGTCTCGATTCCTTTCTGAGATATTTTGTAACCTAAATATTTTAATTCAGGGGCTGCAAATTTGCACTTTTCGACATTAACTTTTAGACCGGCCTCATTTAATAAAGAAAACACCTGTCTTAAATCCTGTACATGTTGGTCGAGATTATCACTAGTAATAATGATATCGTCTAAATAGATAAATGTGGACTTTCCAAGAACTTTAAAAACCATTTATGACTTACCTAAAAGATAAAAAGAAGAAAAATACAGTTACACTATAAATTCATTAATACTGTGGTCCTATACAAGTAATCCAATATTTAAGAATGCTTTTTTTAAATTATTATTTATCTCTTACGCTGTTCATCTTTTATATTAAACAAATTATACTGTTGAAAATTGAAGAATGAGGGACTATAGAGATAGTTCTAATTATTCTAAGGGGTGTATCCATAATATTTTTTTACCAGTAAGACATTTTCCATTGCTTTTTTCCTTCCCTATTTGTTCTAGTGATCTCCTATTCTCATGCTCAAGTTTTAGGACATTCTGTGAATATCTATGAAGTATTTCTCCCGCCTTCTTAGCATGCGTTCGTGTTGTAGTGGTCAGCACACTCAACGCGTATTCGAGAGGTCAATGGTACGAGTCCCGGCGAGGGTATTGTTCATTTTTCATCTCTCCTGCTTTCAGAAAATACCTATTACCTCTACATATCTACCGAAAAGTCTAAACAGCTTGGTCTAATAAATTGTTTTAATGTCCTCAGACTAAATACTATTCTAATCACCACATGACTTAAGCTGAACGCCAGAATGATATCGATTTGAAAGAAATGTAAAATTTTAATCCACTTCCTCAAAATGATGATTTATTAATAATAAGCTACGTTCATGAGATGGCTCTACCTGCATACAGGATGGTTCAAAACTATATGTCAAATATGTAAAAGCAGGTAGAGGGAACCTCAATAAGCAGAATTCATATAGAAATGCGTATGCGGTAATACCGCATTAACCCTTTCCGGCACGCTACCTTTTAAAGTCGGAGTTTAGATTTAAAAAAAAAAAAAAAAGGTAGGCAGTCTAATTAGGCCTAGAGGAGTACACAAGTAAAATTTTGTGAAGATAGCACTTATCGTTTTAATTCTGCGGGTGTGCCCAAAGTGGCACACTGATTGAATAGAGCTTTGAAAAGAGTGCTGAAACGAGCATTGTTGTCAATGAACTGACCGATGAGACGCAGAGAAAAAAAGATTACAGAATCTCAGTTGTCCTAGATTATCGTTGAGCCCGGTCTGGGCACACCTAGGGTTCGCCGTTTGATTTTAGGCAAGATTTAGAGGTAAAAATTTGAAACTAATGTAAAATAAGGAGATTAGCATAGCCAAAAAAATAACATAGAAATTTCTTTTGAAATAATTCCTTTTATATCCTAAAAAAATCTGGAAGATTTCTTTGAAAATGAGGGTCTTAAAAAACTAAACATAGCTAAAATATATGGACTGTTTTGTCTTGAGCTGTCATCTACTATAAATAAAGAAGGTTCAGAGTAACCTATAGTAACCTATAGATCCTTTTTCATTCAATTTTTCTGTGCGTACAGAAGGACATTTTTAGGTGTGTCCAGACCGGACACACTGTGCCACAAAGGGTTAAAGCGTTAGCACGTAAAGCAAGCAGTATGAATCACAGGAAACTGAATAGATAAGTAAAGACAAAAAAAAAAAAAAAAAAAAAAAAATGCTAACTGTTTACAATAGGTGCTCGAAAGAGCGGCCACCAGCAGCGATACAAGATTCAGAGCGACGACGCACGGATCGACGTACATTAGAAAAGACATCAGGTATGTAGAGCACATGTCCAGCAGCAACAGCCAAGAGAGCAAAAGGTTTTCTGCAGATGGGACTGGACTATCGTACACGAGGCTTTTAATATGACTTCAAAAGAAGAAATCTAAGCAGATTAAATCAGGAGGACGCGGTGGCCAGGGAACTGGTCCGCCCCGTCGCATTCAGTTCTGGCCGTAGAGACGTCCAGGTGATTTCTGATGTTCCGGCTGAAGTGAGCTGGGGCTCCATCGTACTTGAACCACATTCGTCCGCGAACAGCTAGAGGAACATCGCCGAAAAGTTCAGGTAAGACATTCTGTAAGAAGATGTGGCCAGTTAAATGACTGGGTAGAATGTACGGTCATATTAAGTTATCGTGCGCAATGCCTGCCCAAACATTAATGGAAAACCTCTCTTGGTAGGCGCGTGCTATTGTGCCATGTGGGTTATCATGAGCGCACAGGTGAGAATGATGAATGTTAAGCGTACTCGACTGCGTAAAGGTAGCCTTATCAGCGAATAAAGCATCTGCAATAAGGAAAGTTTGATTGCCTGCCAACTACTGTAGGTACCAACGAGCAAAGTTGAGACTTGGAAGATAATCGTCAGGAGCCATCACTTGCACACTCTGTAAATGACACTCTGTATTCCGTTGCATGCTCTGTATTCCGTTTTCATGTAAAGTCCTCAAAACAGTTGCATGGTTCACACACACCCAGCGCACTTCCTATAGCTCTCGAGCTTGACGAAGGATTATTCCCTACTGTGTTTCTTTCTTCCATTGCAGGAATTCTGAGGTACCTTCCAATGCCAGTATAACGCCTGGACGCATAGGACGATCCACCCGTGCTTAATTCTCGATGAAGACCCTCGAATGTTCTACTATCCGGCTGATTCCTCTACGGGAATCTCTCCCTATACATCCTTTGAGTAGCTAATTCATTTCCTTGTGCAGCCCCATGCATGAAATGCATGTCGGTAAGCTCCTCACCGGTGCAACGATGCACGATGCTCAAGATCTGTGCGGGAAATGAAGAAACCAGCTAGCCGCACTCATCCGCTAGCCAGGCTAGCTTTTATATGCCGCACTCATCAGTGCTCTCTACTGGCTCAACGCGGCATTACCGCACACTCCTATAAGAAATCTGCTCATTTATGTCCGCTCTACCTGCCTTTACATTTTTGACATATAGTTTTGAACCACCCAGTATATCGTTGCAGAAAGCATTTTCAGAATAACTCGAAATTTGATTAATTTTTTGGACATCTTCTTTTACTTATAATTTCTAAGGATCAACATGTATTATTTAATACTTCTGATTCATGAGCTCACGCGCACTTATTTGTAAATTGTATCTTTAGTCAAATATTTACGTAATGCTATAAGGTATTTTCTCCCTTCTTTCTGCACGCCTTCGTGGTGTAATGCGGGAGCACACTCGGCGGGTATTCGAGAGGTCTAGGTTCGAGTCCCGGCGAGAGCATTGCTCATTTTTCATGTCTCTTGCTTCATAAAAACATAATGACTCTACAAAGCGACACATTCGTCTTTGATTCGCTTTGTATAAAAATGAGGTCAGTGCTACGAAATCTAGTTTTTGGTATTTGCTCTATCGATCATTAAGAATTGACACGAATAATGCTTTATAACTGAAAATATTCCACCATAAATGGGTAAAATTTTATAGCATGAAATATGACTAAGATATTTTCAGCTAAGTTTCGCATCATGAATCCTGACTTACCTGTTGACGTTATTAGTTATGCAATATATTGTTGCGTGCGTACGGGTTCGTTACGAAATAAATGCATAAGTCCGATGAAAAATGAACAATATTTATTATTATCACAACAAAAATGCTTAAATTTTCTCAGATATTCGTGCAGTATTACAAAGTCTCACAGTAGTTATCTTTTAACTACTCAAACGTTCAAAAGAACTTAATTCAAAACAGCTAAAGAAAGCTAATCCGCGAATTCGCTACAATCAATAAGAGCAGTTTTTTAAACAAGCTCTAAAAACAAAATCAAACTAACTAACTAATCGAATTGAGAGGTTTTTCCTCCTTTTTATATGAGCTTTTAAAGTGCGCGAGAATTTTCTAGTACTTTCTCGAAATCAAAAACAGATATTTATTTATTAAAAGTTAAATATGCACGAGCTCTTGTATTTTTAATTTTTCGGCTTAGCTTTCCTTTAATATTCGTCACGCGCTGCATTGCGCGGGGAATAAAACAATTTAATTTATAGTTCAACTAACATAGCTGTTTAAATACCAAATCCGTAACAATATGTTATCATTAAAGCATATAATTCAATTATTTCATAGAATAACTAGGCATTTCATGAATAACCTAGTTAAGTCGATTAAAGTGTATAATAGAATAATAAGTCACCCATCCGGGATAGTGGTTAGTGAAGCTGACTGCCGTACCGAAGAGCCCTTCTCCGAATCCCGGGGAAGGCATGGATGTTTGTAAATGTATAGTGTCTGTGCGGCATGGGGGCACTCTAAATTTGCGGCGAGCCGAAAGACCTCTTGAGAAGTTGTTGCAGAGGGAAACCCTCTGACCTGTTCCCCCTCAGGATGCCCTACTTCAAAATTTAGGGCAGAACTGAGCAAAGTCGTACTGTCAACAGTAGAGTGCGCAAGGCTCTTGCCAACGACAGGCGCAATCTCGCACTCCATGCCACAATGAATTTCGCGGGCTTGTTCTGATGTTACTGTCAGTCAAGGGAGATAAGTGACAACAAAAACAACAACAACAATGGATTAATAATTTCACACTTTACTAATTGTTCTATAAAATAACTAGTTATTCTGTGGATTAACTAAAGATAGATTGTTAAAGTACAAAATGAACAATTTGGCTTTAAAACAAATCCTTTGTTTTATAAAACAACTGATGATAAATCGCTATTCTCTCGAAAAATACATTTCATATTACGGATAGATTAACTGATAAATAATAAAATAAAGCAGAATACATAAAAAGAAAATCTGAAAGGTTTCAGATTTAAAATTACGTTTAAAGGGGCATTTTTTTTTTTTTTTTTTTTTAACATTTTGTGTGTTACCTTTATTTATTAAATGTCATGCTCTTCGCACTTAAACCACAAAAAATTCAATTCAACAGAAATATCGCAAAAATAATTTTAGTACAAGCATATATTTAGAATTTCCGATACACAGTCTAAGTCGTTAAGTTTGTTAATCAAAAGGCCCACCAGCGGCCGAGCGGTAAAGTCGCTGAACACTGGTAGTTCGGTCGGAGGTTCGAATCCCGCGAACGGGCTGGCTGCATGGGCGTTTTCGTGGTTTTCCCCATGTGTAACGTGTATACGAGCCAGTTCCCTTAGAAAGTCCTCCACGAAGGCATCCCTCCTCTTAGGGAGATAGCCCTCGAGGCTTTGCCATAATCACACACACACACATTGTTAATCAAAAATTCTTTAATATCTGACAAAATACGAAATAGATAATAAAACAAATTCCAGATTCCAAATTAGAGCTTCCAGATGCCCATATTCGGTGGAGGATTACGTTATTCAAAATTTGATGGCTCTAGGTATCGTTGTTTTAATACAATGCGAGGAACATAGATACATTTATGCAGATTTTTCATTATTTAATTTCTTTAAATGTAATACAGAACGACAATATTTGGTGGCAACCGTTTGAAAAGCGAAACGGACATTCAGAGCGATTCGACGTAAAATCGCAAAACGAAAACAATAGTTCCTCAGGAACAAAGCCCCTTTGGACTTAAAATAAATATTGTTGCTATATTAATCAAACAGCAATGAAAAATAACAGACTTTACTACACCAAATTTATATTTATATTTTTACAGCTTATAAAAATAATTAAGCTACTTAGTCCTGCTTTAAAAAAAGCAGCTTACGCGTGCCATCTTTGCTAATGATTAGGAATTTTCTAATAGAATAACGAAAGTATTTACTAATACTTCATAACGATTAGGCCATTATTATTCTATAAAATAACTAGTTATATCGCAGAATCCAATAATTTTATATACTTTGATTCATTAAGGTAATTCATAAAATATAGTTATTTTATGACACAGCAAATTCCAGGCCTTTAACGGCAACATAAATAAGGGACTAAATCGAGCTCTGAACAAAATGTTAGTTTTCAGTCAGGGACAGATGAAATCGTTTAGTTCCACAGAAGGTAATCATTAATACGTTAGAGCAAGAAAAATTGTTTGCCCATTGATTCTTTTCTTCCGGGAGACCCATCCTGAAACTGGATCTCTTTCCAGAACGGTACGAAGTGTGGGCAGATTCTTTGGTGTGGGAGGAGTAGGAGAAATGAGATCTTCCCTGAAGCATCTTGAAAAAAAAAACCTCTTTTCTAAGTGGCCTTGGTAAGGTGCAGCTAGTTCAGCGTCTTACACTTAACACTCCCTCAAGACGGCCCGCTATAACCCTCCTCGTTCAATGAGAATTTGGCTGTTTTTCCCAACTCAGTTGGCGATATTATTTGGCGAGATTTTAGAGTTCCTTTTTTTTTTCCGTTCCCCATTTTCCAGACGACATTTTTTCCGTGTCTTATTTTCCGGGGACATTCTTTCCGTTTCCCTTTTTTCCGGGTGACATTTTTTCCGCACACCAAAAATTATAATGACCCATTCTCAGTATAACAGCAGCAGTTACTATAAACTTGTCATCTTGTAAGCATGCTGAAACATATAACTTTTATCATGAGAAAGCATTTTACCGTATGTTAACACCAAATGATATCCACGTAATAAAATTAGCTGTCACTTAAAACACAACCCAGATACCTTTTTATGCAGCAATAAGTTGTAATGTTGCGCGATTCCAACCTGCACGCAACAATAGTGGTGACTGCTATGAACTGGAAAGTATACAAAGTCTTGAGAAGGCTTTAAATCCCTTTTTATTCAACTTTAGAAATTACAGATGCGTGCTCTTGACGCTCACAAACTACGCCGCCCCGGCGGTAAAACAAAAATAAGAAACCAAAAATGAATAATAACAAGTGACAACCTACGAGGCTGTCTAAAACGTAACTAACCTAACCGCGTTCTAAGATACCGCTGACAATTCAGCAAACTTCTGAATATTACGTTGAAAGATTTAACTATCTACTGAGGCAAGCACACAGGCCGAAACGCGTGGTTGTTCAATTTCTAACTAGCCACCTCCACGCTCGTGAAGCAAGAAAGTACACTTTCGAACTCGTTTCCCTTCTATTTAACTCAGATTACTTCCGCTGACAATTTTGAATACTTTGCGCGTTCTACTAAAATTTACATACTCTGGCATTGGCAATTCCAGGGAAAAGTAAGGCTTGACAGGAAAGATAGTTTAAACTTAAAATAAATGTTAGTTAAAATAAATATAAACCCTACATTTGCCGCTGCCAGAATTTGGTAAACTTGGAAGCAGGTCCTAGAAACGACCTGTTGAAAAGTTTCCACAATTCTGAAGTAAAGTTTAAGAGCCTCGTTTACATAAAAAAACTGTTTTCTCACAAAAGGTAGAATAAATTTCTATTTAATCCTCTCTTCTTACAGCAAACTTTCCTGGACTTCAGCAATCAATCTGTTCAATTCCTTCCAGCATCTGGAAGGAATAAGTATCAGTATCTTTCTAAATACATTATAATTTACACTTTCTTGACACTGAATAAGTTTTTGTTTTTGATCGATTTATTTTCCTTAGTTACTGCTTAATTCACATTCATTCAAGAATTCAAACATGAATTTAACTTTACCCTGGCTCTCCACCATGTGTGGTGTCAAACGGGAATATTCGTGTTTTGGTATTGCAACACTTCCCCTAACCACAATGATTTGTTAGAATTCAACGACCAAATAGACACACCTTACTCGACATTCTAAAACTCGATGAGCTATTTTAACATTCTTAAAATTCAAGTGTAGGTGGAGAACCCTACAAAACACATTCATTCTAAATTCCCCCTCATTCATCTTTAGACATGCAGGCTTTCGCTCTAAAGCATGATTTTATCTACAGTTTAATACTTAAATTTGAATTCATTTCTTTTGAGCATTTACTTTTAGCATCTAAAATTTTATGCTTCCAGACTAAATTCTACTTTTACATAACTTTCAAGTATTTACGTATATTTACAAAATTCTAATACATATGATTTTTACAATTTACCATAAAATGAATAAGAGAAAAATAAATTTTTACTTTACGCATTCTTTGCCAAGCTGGCGGTACTGAAACTAAATTTCTTATTAATACAAGAATACGAAGTTATTTTTATCTTCGGCCAAATTTTGGCTTTAACATAACAGAATTAGTCTTTCGACCAACGGAAACTGCTTGTTCTTAGATTTTATACTTAAAGAAAATAATACTTTTGCCTTAGCTAAATAAAGTAAAACAAAACTAAGTCTCAACCGAGATAAATTGACTTCCGTCAAAACATAGAACTTCGTATTTACGCATAACATTTCGGAACAAAAGAAAAAAAAATATAGAAGATTTAAACTTATCTTTGAGTTTTCGATGATTGGAACTCCGACATCCTCTTCTCGCAGAACTGCTCCCACGGTATGGAGTTCATCGACGTCAGTCGTCTCCTTTGTGTCCTTCGAGTGTCGTCCATGTTGATATTTCTTTTTCGCCCTCTGCATGCTGGCCTCTTGGAGTGGTAGTCGTCGGGTTGCTGTCTTTTCCGTTTTGCCCCTGGACGGCTGGTCTTGGCGTCTTCCTGTCTGGAATCATGCTTGAATTTCTTCTGTTGGTGGTGGTCTTTTCGTTCCTCCTGCTGTCTTTTCGTACTCGGGAACGGCGGCCTTGTTTGCACCTGACACTCTGGCCATGGAAGCGTTTTCCTCGATGCAGAATTTCTACTGCGATACGTTGTAAGTGGTCTTTTCCTCTTTACCAAAGCTTCTTTACGCGGCGGCGTTGCTTTCTTGTATTTCTTAAATGCTGGAGTCTGAACGTTTTCATTTCTTCTTTTCGGTACCGTCGCATGACTTGTAGCAGGGCTAGGTTTCTCTTCAGTTCTCTGCTTCTTGGGTGGTGGAGAGGGTGACGTTACTTCTTGACTTTCCACTTCTTTTACGCTCGAGTCCTGCAAGAAACTTTTAAGGATTTCAAAATCATTTTGATTATAATATTTTTTCTCCTGATCGGGACTTGCTTTACAGATTTCCCCTCTCTCGTTCTTAAGGTACAATACGACTCCCTTGATTTCCTGAATTACATAGGGGCCTTCAAATTTTGGAGCTAACTTTGCAGTAAAATTGTCTGGGGCACTTGATAAAGAAAATTTCCGCTTCAACACTTTATCCCCAACTTTAAAATCTGCTTCACGGCATTTTCTATCATAGTATAATTTTTGTCGATTTCTTGCCGTATCCGAGCTTTTAACCGCCTGGTCAATGAGTTTTGCACATCTTTTTGTTTAAATTCTTGCTCTCTTTGTTGCACAAACAATAATTTATCTAATGGCGTAATTAACTTCCGTCCTAAAAATAATTCTGCTGGAGTTTTTCCCGTAGTATCGTGATTTGCCGTTCTTAAAGCATAAGCTAACTCATTTATGTAGCCATCCCAGCGCTTGTGATGTGTGCTAACATAACTTCGAATTATTTTTACAATATTTTTATTACCTCTTTCTGCTATGTTTGCCTGTGGTCTATACGGAACCATTTTGATATGGCGTATGCCAAGTCCAGTGCATATGTTTTCAAATATTTGACTAATGAATTGTTTACCGTTATTGTTAATGACTTTTATCGGTGCACCGTATTTTAAAATGTATCTGTGTAAGAATGCATCTGCGACTGTTTTGGCTGACGCGCGTTTAAGTGGAACAAATTCTGTCCATTTTGAAAAATGATCTACAATTACTAAAAGAAAACGATTTTTATTTAACTCGCTCTGGGGGAAAGGACCAAGAAGATCTATGCCTAAAATTTCATTCGGAAATGTAGCGCGAATGCTATTTAAGTACCCGGCCGGGCTGTAATTAATATCATTTATTAACTGACATTGATTGCAGGACCTGACATACGCAGATACTATTTTGTATAATTGCGGGAAATATACCGCCTCGCGTACCCTTTTTAAAGTCTTTCTGACCCCTAAATGACCCGCTGTTTGCGCGTCTTGTAATTCCTTCAAAATGCTTAATCGAAGCAAGGTTGGGATGACTGCTTTGTACTCAAGATTTTCGTTTGTTGTTTTCGTATAAAATAATAAATTATCTATTATTTCATAGTTTTCTGCTCTATTTCTTATCGCATCGATATCTGTGTCCTCAAAGCTTTCGGGGTCTTTCAAATATGCATAGATACTTCCAAATTCAGGATCAGCTTTCAATTCAGCAATAATTGTTTCTCTAGAATCTAAAATGTTTGAAGTCAACACAGCGCATTTGAGTTCATTTCCTTCATCGTCCCGTTTTATACGAGAAAGTGCGTCAGCTACATTGTTTTCCTTACCCGGTTTATATTTAATTATGAGATTATATTCTTGAAGTTTTAAAGCCCATCTTATTAACCTGGGCGTTAGGTTTTTCCCGAGTAAAGTCTACCAACAGCCGCATGATCCGAAAAGACTGTTACTGGCGCTTTGCCGTAATAATCTCGAAATTTGGGTACAGCCATTAATACGGCTAATATTTCTCTCTCTGTATCTGTATAATTCCTTTGTGTAGGGTTCAACGTTTTACTAAAAAATGCCAAAGGATGGCCATTTTGCATGAGAACAGCACCTACAGCATAGTATCTGCTGCAATTTCCAGGTTTTCGTCCCCCTCCGGGAATTTCAAAAGAGGGGCATTGATGAGCGCTTCTTTTAACCTTTCAAATGCGGTATTTGCTTCTGCTGTCCACGTTAATTTACTTTTCTTTCTTTTAATTACTAACAAGGGTTCAACAATATTAGCAAAATCTTTTATGAATGACCGATAATAAGAACATAACCCAAGGAAAGAAGAAAGTTTCTTCGCGATGTTGGGAGGTGGGAAATTCTTGATGGCTTTTATTTTTGAATCTTGAGTTTCTATACCCTTTTGCGAAATTTTATAACCCAGATATTTAAGTTCTTTAGTTGCGAACTTGCATTTTGAGGCGTTAATTGTAAGACCGGCCTCTTTTAATAATTTAAAAACTTCTTCTAGGTCTTTAATATGTTGTTCCAACGTACTACTCGTTATAATTATATCATCTAGATAGATTAAAGTCGATTTTCCTAGGACAGGCTTTAGATCAATGTCCATAGCTCTCTGGAATGTTGACGGGGCCCCACACAACCCAAAGGGCATGCAGAAAAATGCATAAGTGTCCGATTTTGTTATAAACGCGGTTTTATGTATGTCTTCGGGTCTCATAGCTATTTGATAGTAGCCAGACGTTAAGTCCAACGTAGTCATGTATCTTGTAGATTTAATCTTTCTAATAATTTTCTCTATAACCGGCAAAGGGTAAACTGGGAATTTAGTAACACTATTAAGTTTTCTGTAATCGATAGCAAACCTCCAAGGCCTTTTATCCGAAGGAGGAAACTCGTTCTTTTTCCTACATAGTACGACTGGACTCGCGTACTCACTATTTATGGGCGTTATTATTTGGTTCTTTAACATTTCCTGAATATGTTCTTCTATGATTTGCTCTTTCTGTTTATCATAGCGGTAAGGTTTAGTCCTACAGGGTTTGTCGCTAGTTAAATGTATCTCATGCGTCACTATTTGACAACTACCAGGCCGTTCTGAAAACAAGTTTGAAAAAGTACTCACCATTTGCTGGATGGCTTGGCTTTCATGGTCATTCAAATGGCTAAGGTCGACTTGCGGTTGTTCCACTGGTTCCACCACCCTCCGATCCATCTCCAGCACAATAGAACTTTCCTGAAAATTGAGTTTGGCCTTCGCGGCTTTTAAAAACTCCATACCTAAAATAAGTGGACTTTGCAAGTTTTTTTACTACAAAAATTAATTCTTTAAGGCTTTCGTTTTGAACCTGTATTTTTAAAGATAATTTTCCAATACAGTGACAAGTTTGTCTTTGCGCTGCTATGATTTCTGTGTTTTTATTTTTAAATAATCGTAACCTATTAAAATTCTTCTTAAAAAATATCACTCATAAAATTACCTTCTGCTCCTGTATCGATGAGGGCTTCTACTGGTACATCGCCAACCAAGACTTGTATAATTGGTAATTGTGAGTTTTTTACGATGACCGTATTTTATCTTCTTGAGGGTTTTTTCAAAACTTCCGGGGTCTGGACCCTTGCTTTTACAGGCCCCTCTACTCGTTTAAAGCTTTCCTTTCAACTTCTGCCTTCTGGGTACGCGGACGGTTGTTTTCAAATTTCCTTTTTGGGCCTTGACCTTAGAGCTTCGATGAGTTAGCTTGATAGCTCTTTCCCCCATAAGAGCGGTTTGCATTTCTGGTCTGTTCATTTGAAGATTGCCTTCGGATACTTTGAGAATACGATGCCCCTCTAGCTTTTTCCGCTATTCTGCGATTTTGGAACTTGACCGCCAATTCGAAGAACTCCTGCAATGTGCTTAGGTTTCTAATTTCGAAGTAATCTTGAGCAGCAGGTAGCAATCTTGGTAAGATTATTTCAATAATCTCCGTGTCGGGTTTCTTCCCATACAGCATATCCGTCAGCTTAATTTTTCGCAGAATAAAGTCCGTCAACTCTTCTATATCCCGTTGATAAAAACTATATAGTTCGGCTTCTAGCCTTGCTCGGTCTTTCACTATGGGGAAGGCCTTTAATAACGATTTTTTGAAATTTTCAAATGTATATGTCTGGCCTCCGAATTCCCCTAATAAAAATTTGCCTATATTCTTCCACCATAGCGAGGCCTGTCCTCTTAGTGCAGATGTGGCGATGGCAACTTTTTGTCTTTCAGGCACAGGGTAGAGCTGGAAGTGGTTTTTGAGGCCTTCTAGAAATATCGCCACCGAATTTTTTCCTTCGAAATTGACGTTTGGCTTGATTGACGCTCTCATCGTCTGGACCAGGTATCCAAATCCTTTCAATTGGCTTGCCATTTCTTGTTGTTGTCCAGCAGCTTCCATCCAATTTTCGGCCATTTCAGTTCGACAAGTGTTCGGGCGCCAATGTAATGTTGCGCGCTTCCAACCTGCACGTAACAATAGTGGTGACTACTATGAAGTGGAAAGTATACAAAGTCTTGAGAAGGGTTTAAATCCCTTTTTATTCAACTTTAGAAATTACAGATGCGTGCTCTTGACGCTCACAAACCACGCCGCCCCGGCGGTAAAACAAAAATAAGAAACCAAAAATGAATGATAAGAAGTGACTACCTATGAGGCTCTCTAAAACGTAACTAACCTAACCGCGTTCTAAGGTACCGCTGACCATTCAGCAAACTTCTGAATATTACGTTGAAAGATTTAACTATCTACTGAGGCAAGCACACAGGCCGAAACGCGTGATTCTTCAATTTCTAACTAGCCACCTCCACGATCGTGAAACAAGAAAGCACACTTTCGAACTCGTTTCCCTTCTATTTAACTCAGATTACTTCCGCTGACAATTTTGAATACTTTGCGCGTTCTACTAAAATTTACATACTCTGGCATTGGCAATTTCAGGGGAAAGCAAGGCTTGACAGGAAAGATAGTTTAAATTTAAAATAAATGTTAGTTAAAATAAATATAAACCCTACAAAGTAAACAGCACAGAAATGAATTTTTCAATGTTACCACCTTTCAAGTGATTTGACTATAAAACAGCCAGTATATGTCTATATCAACAAAATTATAATTACTCATTACCAGTACAATAGCAGAAGCCATTATAGAGATGTTATTTTGTAAGCATGCTGAAGCTGAAACACATAAGAATTACCTTGATAACGTATTTTACCATACGTTAAAATATATCCAAATGATAAAGTAGCGGCTACTTAAAAACACAATCCAGACACATTTTTACACGACGATAAATTAACGGCAAGGAAACGAATTTTTCAACTCGTATGAATATAAAACAGTCAGTACATGTCCATATCAACAAAATTATAACAAATAAACAATATTATGAATAAATGATTTCCCTTTCTACACAAGAGCAAATTCAGTTTATCAATAAACTGGGTCTAAAGTGAGTCTCATTTCTTCACATCTCCCAGTTGATGACACATCAGTGTGTGGTACTAACGAAATAGTGAACATTCATTTGGTGAGGCCTTCAGAACTATCCAGCCTAATAGCATCTTGTAGTTTTAAAATTTTAAACTTATTGAATTATTATCACAGCCCACAACCACAATTCTGCAATCTATATTTTCTAAGCCAATTATTATTTTCTTCAGTTACTGGTCCAGATCCTCGGTGTTTAATGATTTAACTACCAATATAGTATATGCCACATCTTCTAAAGGCGATAATAAGCTGGTCATCGTAAAACGTAATCCCTCGTAGCAGTATTTTCGCAAATTTTAGGCCATACTGCACAAATTTCCTCCTTTAAAATCAAAACATGAATTTATGTGCACTTCATTCCTCATGTAATCATAAAAGCTTTTCATGTGGCTCCTGATGCAGATTTTGATGACATGTTGGATGATCCATCAGTAAATTGATCTTTTTTCTTTTTTTTTTTTTTCCAAAATGCCAGAGAAATAGTAGCACTTCAGCTCCTCAAAAATGCAATTCACAGACCTATAAAACAAGATATTTTAAAATTAACTTACTGTCGTTACAATAGTTATGTATATGTTAATATTTAGTAACAGAAGTCAATAAGCCCTATGATTTAAATGAGTACTTTGATAACTAAATACCAATTAAAATGCCATTTTAAAATTAACTTGTTGTCATAACAATAGTTACGTATACGTAAACATTTAGTAAAAGAAGTCAGTAAGCCCTATGATTTAAATGAGTACTTTGATAACTAAATACCATTTAAAATGCCGGCAATATAATTTCAATTACATATATAATTGTTTAAGTAATTTGTAATGTCTAGAAATCTCATCATGATTATTACGATTCATTTAGATTTAAAGAATTTATAACATTGGCAAATAATTAGGAGTGTCGAACATAATCAGTTAATTTAAATATATTGATACCAAACTTATATAAATCAATATGAAAATTTTAAAATGAAACCTATTATTATTTGTTAGCTCCTTGTCTTTGGCACATAAATTGGCTTTTATATAACTACTACATCTAGAATTCTTCTTGTTAAGTGAAATTTTATTTCATTATCTGTACCCAAATAAATAAGAGAAAGTTAATATTATAATTTTCGTGATTAAAATTGTTAGCTTTGAAAGAAAATATTTATTTGAAGTTATTACAATGAGACTTAAATCTATTAACCATAAACTTCTTGTTAATAAACTAAAATTTAATAAAGAAAACAAATACCACAAATGTATCAATAAAAAAATCTGGTAAAAACTTAGAAAAACATGAAAAATGCAACAAATTCTAACTTACTTTTTATCCTTAGTCGCCATCTTTGCTTTGCAGACTTCTTGTATATTTATTTCTGCGTTAAAGCTTACCTCGAAGGTTCAAAAAATATCTTTTGGATCATTTTAACGATATGTGGCTGCAGCACACGTATTTAATCCTATTAAGTTATAACATCACGATAATAATTAATATAAAAATTCAAAAGAATCGCCACACGTTCATGGCTCGTCAGTACTACGGGGCTTTTAGCTTTTTTGAAGGAGCGAAGTTCGTCAGACGACTACCCTTGACGTCAGAACTTCCTCTTGCTTCAGTGTCCTGGCTTCCTTTTGTAAGGAGGTGTTGCCTTAACACAGTTAAACGCCCCAACCCCTAGAGACCATTCTAGATGCCGCTAACCTATTGGTCGAGCGGATGAGCTAAGACTAACTGAGTCGACAGGAATACTCAGCAACTAACATTAACGTCACCGTTCTCAAGGGATGGTAAAAACATCTGTCATCAACAGGAGCCCCAACCCCGGACAGCACAACGAAGTCACTTAAACACTGTCAGACAGAGCGGGCCACCAGTCTAGCCTATTAACACTACTTCATGATATACAGATGTCTGCTTAAGGCGCCTCCAGGGGGAAACCAAGGAAGGATATGAATATGTAGCTTTGATGCTCCACGAGCCCACTGGAAACCTCAAGCAGTTAAAAGGCTTCCTGAATTCACCAACTCCACTGACAGGGGTGTTTTGTCCCAGACATCCATGAATATCTGACTATATAGCTCAACCACAACCGGACGAGAACGCCATGTAGTCCCTGCCGAGCCTGAAACAGCCATCGCTAGCGACGACTCCAGTCCTGCGGAGACTGATTTTAAACACCCGTGGCTGAGACTGCCTAGATACAAAACCTAATCAGTAGCTTCGCAGGTTCTACCTGAGTCGAGTCGACTCCGCCGAAATAAGAAAAGAATTTTTCTGGTCAAACGGGCAGCGAGACGAACTGCTTGTTTTAATGACTGCCCGGCGCCTTTTTGACTCGGCGTCGTAGGTCCTGTTGTCGGCGCGGTCCTGGGTTTATAGCACGAAGTGCGATGTTACCATCTCCGCTGAAGTAATGCCTGTAACAGCGTATGATTTTGCTTGATTCATGACAGTAATGATCCATGAGTACGGAGGTAAGGAGGTGGAAAAGAGTAGAGTTAACCGTGTGTTACTAGACGTAGACACACAGTCATATCCACCGGCTAGCAGTGAATCTTGAGTGAGCACGTTACCAATCCAGTCCGTACCTCGCCGGGATAAAACACAAGGCGCAAAGTATACGACTCAGTAAAAGAAATGCCATAAAGGCTCTTAACGTAAACTAGTCTAAACCATATCAGTGAGAGGGTCCAAGATAAAGAATGGGAGTGAGCATACATCATAAAGCTCGAGAATAATCCAACAGCTAACAATGGAGAGGCAGGACAAAGCGAGAATCAAACTGTAATCTCCTTGTAAAACATGTCAGTAACTGATATGAGTGAAAATGTGAAATAAATATATACAAGAAAATAAAATATACAGGAATACATAGTATTAATTCGAAATACGGTGAAGTGGTACAAATTTTCAATAAAACGAAAATACTAGTAATATATAATCAGCACAATGTTTTTGTTCTTGTTGCGACATATCTCACTGGTCGGACAGTAACATCACACAGTAACATCGAAATTCATCGTGACAAGGAGTGCAAGATTGTGACTGCCGTTGGCAAAAGCTTTGAGCACCATGCAGGTTAAAGTACAACTTTGCTCAGTTCCATACCCAGTTTTGATGGATAGCACCCTGAGGCAATGGGGTCTTCCCCTCTTTCCCTACCACCAATTTCTCGAGAGGATTTTCGACTCGCCGCATATTTAGAGTCCTCCATACGAATAAAAAAAGCTGCAGATACTCTTGACTCTTTATCGTTACTTTCCACACGCTATTTTTACGAAAATTATACGAATCCGAATATACTGAAAAAAATTACCCCCTTTATGGCGTATTTCATTCGTGACTTTTACGGATATTATACGAATTCTAAAAAGATTGAAAATGAAGTTCACTAATTCAAAATATTTAGTGTATTTCTGGCATTTTACTTTGTTTTCCTTTTCCATGAACATGAAATAAAGAGTATGCAAATATTCTTTTTTTCCAACAGCATTTTAATGTGCTATCAAAATTATTTCTCTTTTTAAATCGTCTTTACGTTTAAAATTTTCCTCTGGTTAAAAGCCTCTATGAATCTGAAAACAATGTTGGTTATTTTATGTAAATTTAAATTATTTTAATCATTATTCTAGCATTCATATATGAGGCTAAAATTTTTCAATGAATTTTAACATGTGAGCTAAATTTTTTGTACATTTTTGCAAAAAAATATATTTTCTTGATTTAAAGATCTTCAAAATAAGTTATTTATTTTCTTATATCAAAGTCAATTTTATTCATATCGACACTTAACATTAAGAATTGAATATCTTTTATGAAATACCGTTACCCATTTAACTGGAATAAGCTGTATATTAAGTTTGTGTACTTACTGAATTTAGTACAATATTCGTCTTATTTTATTTAGCAAATAAGGGCAATTAAATTGGAACAAGACTAGCAAATATTTCTTGTCGAGGAATAAAATAATAAATAGAATAGAAGATGCTCGAAAATGTTTAACTTCTTGAACAATAGTTTAATGTAGACTAAAGGATCGTTAATTATAATCAAAGTTTATGCCCATTAGGTACGCATGAAAGTAATCTTTTAATTCATTTCCCTAAGTTTCTTTTCGAAGCTTTCTGAGAGAAATTATCTTTTTTCTGTTCATAATTTTACTTTTCAGAAGGCAGATCACTCATTTTCCGTACTTCTACGTTTTACTCTACAGCTTGCATGCGAATCTAAATGCTGGAAGTTCCCGCGCCCTCTGACCTTGCACAAAATAACTTTTAGCAAAGAACCCGGATCTTTGGCTTTTAGAGACATTGTGGGGGCAAATGCTCGCCTGCGGTCACTTTGTTTACAACGAAAGTAATTTTTCCCTATTGTTATTTTTCTTTCTCTGGGTTACCGGAACCATGAGCGTTTTTATCCACTGCTAGCAATCAGATCATCCATAGAACATCAATTTTTTATTTTAACAACGGATTTCATCGGTGCAAGATTTCTGGTGCATTTCAGTTGATTTGAAGTAAGTGCACTTTATACAGCTGAATGAAATCTATGTTGAAATTTATTACTGAAAAAAATTATGCTATTTCAGATTTAATGTTAGTTTTTATTGTTTAACAGTAATTGCAGTTTTCGAATGCCTGTAAAATAAACTTAATTCTTAAATTAATTTCATGTGTATTTCCTTTGCAAGTATTACAGTTCATTAAAAACAACTTGAAATTTGATACTTGTTAATTTATGTGGGATATATTCACATTAATTTTATAATTTAAATAACTCATTGTCATCATATGAGCGTAAACCAAAATGCACAGCATTTGACGACAAATTAATAAAAAAATGAGCCAACTTCTAATTGCTTTCTTTTGTCCAATTGCGCCCTTTTAAATCAATTAATACCATAAAGCTATGTGATGTAAAATATAATTGGTATGTCCACATCAACATGCACATTTATTTATAATGATGTTAGAGAAAAAGTCACATGACATAAATATTTAAAAACTTCAAATTATTTCTAAACAAATTAACTTTAAAAGATTCCATGTTGTATATGAGATAAAATAAAGAACATATTTAGATAATTTTGAATGTGCATAATTTTATGAAACTATTAATTTTTTAATGAAAATATCAGTTATATTGTTAAAAGGAACTTTTACAATATAACTGATAACTTAAAAATGCGTCGATAAAGCAGTTAACTTTTAGAGCACTGATCTACTATATTTATAAGATTTAAAACTAAGAAAGATAACAATAATAGATCGCAATGCATTGCAAGATTGACTGATAAATGTAAAATTTTTACATATCTAGTATATTCCAAAAAATTTTTAAAACAGAAGTTACTCAATTAACTTACAGATGCTAATTAATAATATTTTCTTTAACATGGTTTTCATAGACGTAATTTTAACAAATGAATATTATCGTATTATCTGAAGATATGAATGAAATATTTGGGACATTAAACATTCATCTTCAAGGTAATTAAGCAAAAAAAATCAACTTCATAACTATAGGAAAAGGTAAGTGTTCTATAATATCCCTCCTGGTCTATATTTAACAATTTTAAATTTAGCATACTCCTTAAAATATAATATTTTTCTCTTGCGTCGTCATTAAAATAATCTTAATGTATGATATTTTGTTTTGCGTTACAGTGGTTTACTGAATTCGGTGATTAAGTGAATTGTAGTTTAGTAAACAACTGTGTGCTACAAATATTTACTAATTTCAGTTTTGCTAAATAGCACTTTAAGTAAATTATTTGTTTTTTCCGAAAGACATTTTTTATGCCATATAAATGAACGGTAGCATTAATTGATTTAAAGTATAGAATTCATGTTTACGAAATTTATTACATATTTCGTAGTCACTTTGAAATGAAATATGAAATATTAATAGTGAGTTTCAGCCTTTAAGTGTAACGTACTTTTTGAATAGAAATTTATGTTTTTGCATTTACTAGTGCATTTAAATTTTCCAGTTACATATATATTCCATTTTGCTGTACATACTGAAAAGGCGGATATGTAAAAATTTGATATAAAAATGACATTTTCTCTTTTAATCATAACATGTAGAAAATTTTTGCATAGATTTATATAAAAAATATGAGATTAAAATAAGTACATTTTACGAAAATTGCAGTAAAAAGGTAATTGGAGATTTACGCAAATTTTTTACCAAAAATGTGCATTTATGCACAGTAAAGAGGAGAGGTTATCCAATTAAATTTTTACTTAAGTCACTCGCATATGCAAAGAAAACATAGGGAAGATTTAAGTAAATTACTATCAAATATATACGTTTTTGTATCGTAAAATAGGGGAAATATCGACGGGAATTTCTATAAAATATATACGTTTAATATACAGTAAAAAATTGGAAAGATTTACGTAAATTTTTACTAAATATATGCGCATGTGTGAAGCAAAAAAGTGGAGAACTTTACGTATATGCGATAAATATACGTAAAATCCCTGAAATTTACGTATATTATACGTAAAAGTCACGAACCAACCTCAATCTTTCGCATAAGTATACCTAAATTTTACGTAAAACTTATATATATTATAACGTTAAAATATACCTAAATATCTACCATTTTTTCCTGGACACATTTTATAATATTTTTACGTTCAACTTTAACGTTTTTATACGAAGGGCCATTCGTAAATTGCACGTATTTTCCTCGTGCAATTTACGAATGTCTGGAACGAGAATATCAGCTTAATAATAGCTATGTAAATGTGTCTTTTCTTCAGTAGGTCAAGATTTAAAAACTTCCTAAGAGACGTTTTGTAAGATCTGAGGCTTCTATTCTACATAAACTAAACTAAATCCTACAATAAATCCATATTTTTTGTAGTGCGAAATCTACAAGCTTTTTAGTTTTGGGCACCGATTTTTTAAAAACAGCGGGAGCCTAAATTAATTTTCAGAATGAAACTTTGCAACTACACATAAAGCCGCGGGAAGTAGAAGCTGTGGAACCTCCGGACCTCAACCTGGAACATGTGAAATCTGAAGACAGAAGAAAACAACAAAAACTGGTAAGACATTTCTCTAATTTATTTTCTGAAACACCTGGCCTCACTCAGATAGTTCATCATGAAATTAAGTTAAAAAGTGAGGAGCCTGTGAAGGCCAGGACATAAGATATGATAAAGTTAAAGGAAAAATAATTGAGGAGCACATTCAGCGCATGCTCGAAAATAAAATATTCAAGCCAATAAGCACTTATACGAGTCCTGTCGTGCTGTGTAGGGAAAAAAATTATCAGCCTCCTTCAAATTTTAAAGCCTGAAGGCTAGCTATCGACTACAGGAAGCTAAATGGCTTAATCAAATACCCCGTTTATCCTCTACTTATAACTGAGGAAATGATAAGAAACATTAGGTCCACCAAGTACATGACCACCATAATTATCTCAGGATATTTTTAAATAGCCAATGAAACCAGAGGATGTGCCGAAAACGGCATTCTTTACTAAATCAGGAACTTATGCTTTCCTGAGAATGCCTTTTGGCTTATGTGGAGCCCCGGCGACTTTCCAACGTACCACGGACATTATATTAGGACATGTCCTCGGGAATTCAACGTTTATTTATTTCGACGATACAATTGTTTAAAATGAAAATATTAACATAACAAACTACGCCGAACCGGCGGTTAAATAAAAATATAAAAGTACAACTAAAAATAAATAACAGGATGAATAAATAACAAGGTCACTACCTACGAGGCTCTATAAACGTGACTAACTTAACCGCGTTCTAAGATACAGCTGAGATTTCAGCAAACTCTGAATACCACGTTGAAAGATTAACAAACTGCCGAGGCAGCACATAGGCCGAAACGCGTGGTTCTTCAATTTCTAACTAGCCACCTCCACGCTCGTGAAGCAAGAAAGCACACTTTCGAACTCGTTTCCTTTCTATTTAACTCAGATTACTTCCGCTGACAATTTGAATCCTTGCGCGTTCTACTAAAATTTACATACTCTGGCATTGGCAATTCCAGGGGAAAGTAAGGCTTGACAGGAAAGATAGTTTAAACTTAAAATAAATATTAGTTAAAATAAATATGAACCCTACAAGTTTAATAATTCAAATCGTACTTAATTTTAATTAGTCTTTTGTTAATTAATGATTTTTGTTTAATTGGTTCTTTCTGCTTACCGATTTGTATTTCATAGTGTTTCTATTTCTATTTCACTTTTAAGTTATAAGGGTTTTATGATTATACAGTACCTCCCTCTGCAGAAAAGCCCATTTTATAGAATTATAATAAAATGTCTCATTCTAATGCACCGCTTTCTCCGGCACAATCAGTTTCTTCAGTCTTTGAATCTTCTTCTGGCTCTGTAAAAGATTTGGCTCCAGAAAAGGTAACTGGGAACCATCTGGCATTTATTAATGAATCCTATGATGGTATCTTAGCATTTTTAGTTGATGCTAATGCAAAACATAAATTAAATAACAAAGATGCAGCGAAACTTAAAAAGTTTGTAAGCAATATCAGATCACATTCAAACAAACTTGAATTATACATAGCTCACCTGGAAGGTTTTAACGCCTGCTTGAAGGAAAGAGTCTCTTCGTTGGAGGAAAAGAATTCTTTGTTGGAAAAAAGACTTTTGGAACTTGAGTTAAAATTTAATCAGTTAACACAGCTTGACCAAGCCACTGTCTTACCATATTCGGAAATAGCGTCCGATTGTCATTCACATAGTTTAGACGGTAAATTTTATAATGTGAATTCGGAGTTATCTTCTGCAGAAATTGTTGGGCTTACTTCGAAGCTTTCACAGGTAAGGAAGATTCCAGCTCAACAGGATCACGTTTTGATTATCAAGGCTAAAGATACAAGTAGATCGTCAAACATTATTAAGGCGCTATTAGTTCAGAGTATTAAACCGCAAAGGCTCGGAGTAAATATTTTACAAGTTCGTCCAACAAGAGCCGAAGAGTTACTTGTTCGTTGTAAAGAGGAAGAGCAACTGGTGACATTGAAAAAAGCCATTTTGGAAAATTCGGATTTGAAGGAACATTTGGACCTGAGAATTCCAAGACTGCCAAGGGTGTCTTTCATAGTTTTTGGGGTTCCTCAGGATACTACTTCTGAGGAACTATAAATAGCTTTTCAAGAACTCTTATCTTCAGGTGAGAAGAATTTTGTTTTTCCCAGGGAACCCAGACCCAGAACAGACGGCTTGTTGAGGTGTCTAGAGAACAGGCACAATTGTTGAAGGACCTGAAGAGAGTCTATATTGGTTTCGCATCGTGCTTCTTTCGAGAATTTCACAAAGTGACGCGTTGTTATCACTGTCAGGCCTTTGGTCATTTTAGTCGAATTGCAAATATCCACCGGCCTGTGCAAAGTGCGGGAAGGGTCACCCTACTCAAGAGTGCTCCGAAAGCATTTCAAGTGCTCCGAAAGCATTTCAAGTGCTCCGAAAGCATTCCGGACTGCGTCAATTGTACTCACTCTAACGCTTCTGCAGGAACGAAGTACGAGACATCACATTAGGCTAGCTCATCACAACGTCCGCTTTACAGGCAGGAGATTCTTCGCCTCAGCCATACTCAGAAGTGACAAGCTTAATGAACATACCGGTTACTCAGAGCATCTCGGGTCTGACTTGCGCACAAGTAAATTTACAGAGATCAAGGGTAGCTACTTTAAATTTTATTGATTTTATGATTAGAAATGAAATACAGCTCGCTCTCTTACAAGAACCTTATGTAAAAGATGGCAAGATCATTGGATTACCAAACTTTAGTAAGATATTCTTTTCTGGTTCTTTTAAAGCGTTGATAATATATAACGGCCCTCTAAATCCGTTTTTTTTTTTTTGTGTGGCGAGAACTTTGAATGTAGTGACAATTCGCTTGCAATTTATCAATAGAAGTATTAATATTACTAACGTTTATTTTCCACCGACGGACGATTTAGATAGCAATTTAACCGAACTTTGTTCACATATTATTCATAATGATCATTTGCTTATTGCGGGTGATTTTAATGCTACGAATCCTCTTTGGGGTGGAAATCAAGAAGATCATAGGGCTGCTAAAGTTCTTGATTTTATCCTAGAACACAGACTGTGTGTTCTTAATTCCTCCCATTCAGAGCCAACATTCTTGACTGTCAGAGCCAAGGATTGGCCTGATATTACATTAGCTTCATCTCCTTTTGCAATTTCTATAACAAATTTCAGGTTTGTCTATTAGTGATAATCAAATTATTTTGTTTGCAATTGGAATCTCGGAAGACATAATTTTGAAACGTAGATTTAAAACTTCATATGGTGGACATGAAAAATTCATTGAGAAACTTCGTTCACGAATTTCTCAATTTATAAATTTATTTGAATCTAATACTTCTCGAGGGGATTTAGAAAATAACTACGACCTTTTTATTGGCTCATTGATGTATGCAGCAACAGCGTCCTATAAGTCGAAAAGGAACAAAGTTCGTGCTTTGAGGAGACGTATGCAAAAAGAAAGGGATGACAATATAAGGCATTTACTTAAAATTTCTTATAAGAAGGAACTAGCAATTTTTAAAAGATTGATTATAAAGACAAAAAGTGTACTTTGGAAGGCATTTTGTGCAGCTATTGAAAATCCTTATGGCGTCACTCAAAAGATTGCAGTGGACAGAGTATTTCGACCTCTTCAGTTGCCAGTAGAGGTAGCTCCGGACTGCACTTCTCTGGGAGAGAAACATAAAAAAAATTTTAGATGAGTTATTTCCATTGGATCTAGAGATTGACGATATGGATTTACATAAAGTAATGCGAGAAAATTTAAAAATCAAACTTGGAATTCTACTGTAAGTGACTCTGCCCTGCTGGAGCTTGAGGAGTTAGAAAATACAATTCGTTCTCTACCGTCTAAGAAGGCCCTCGGACCAGACGGTCTTGATAATATTATCATAAAGATACTTTTTCAAAGAATTCCCCCAATTGTTGTTATCTTTATATCGAGCATGTTGGAAATTGGCTTTATTTCCACGACAGATGAAAATTGCCGAAATAGTTTTATTTGGCAAAAAAGATAAAGATCCTGCTATTTTGTCTTCTTATAGACCAGTGAGTCTTCTTTCTTCTTTAAATAAACTCTTTGAAAAATTAATATTGAACAGACTAAATTATTTTCTAACTGAAAATAAAGTGATCAGCGACTTTCAATTGGGATTTAAAAAAAGGCTTTCAACTGAAATGGCTGTTTCTAATTTGCTGAACACAGTAAAAGGCAACAGGGATGGTAACAGGCACACGTTAATCATCTCCATTGATATACGTGGTGCATTTGACACGGTCTGGTGGCCGGACATAATTGATGCATTGGATAGCGCAAACTGCCCTGTAGAAATTTTGAATTTAATTCGAAATTATTTGGAACAACGCAAAATTCAATTAACCCTTGATAATGAAATTTTAATAAAAGATTTTCAAAGAGGCTGTCCACAGGGTTCCTGTTTAGGACCAACCCTGTGGAACCTACTCGCTAATACGGCCTTTGGTATGTTTGAAAATACTGAACAAGTAACTCTGCAAGCTTATGCGGATGATTTTCTGCTGGATTTTCTGTTAATTATCTCAGGCGTAAAGGACATTGAAGTAAGAGCGCAACAAGCGATTAATAAGTTTGTAGAGTGGGCAGACATGCATAAATTAAGAATTTCCGAAGAAAAAACTACTATGTTGTTTATCGGTAGGAAAAGAAAAATGCGTCGAAATCCGTCAATAAAAATCCATGGAAGGCCCATAAAATGTGCAAACACCTTGAAATATTTAGGCTTTGTTATCAGCAATACGCTGTCTTGGTTTCCACATGTGAAACATCTTAAACAGGAATGTGCCGTTCTTACGAATGGCATGACAAAGACTATGGGCCTTAATTAAGGTACTTCCCCCAAAATCTTGCGGCTGTGGTATAAAACAATCACTGGAAAAGTTCTTTTGTACGGAGTCTCCATTTGGGGTACTGATATGAACAAAACTATGAGTGACTTACTGAATTCAATACAGAGGCATCAGCTATTGCTTATTTCCAAAGGTTATAGAACAACCTCGACAGCCTCACTGCAGATTTTGGCGGGTATACCTCCATTAAATCTGCAGGCTCAAAGAGACTCTTTCTTAGGACGGATCCTACGATTACGATTGAATGGGGATTTATGGAACCAACATCACCTAGTAAATGATTATGAACTACGAGTTTCATCTAATCTTGGCCATCCTGCCTCTTTAAAACTCAAATCTGCAGTCAATACGTGGAACAGGTTGTGCATTTTGTGTATTTAACAATGCTCAAAAGGTATATACATGAACTCGAAGGCTTGATGACAGAAATATTGTTTTTCAGGCAGAACGTTTAGCGATAAACGCTGCTCTCACTTTTGTTAAAAGAAATCTATCGGGCAAGACTAAGATCTTCAGTGATTCATTATCTAGTCTGCAGGCTATCTTAGACATTACGAATAGAAATCCGATTGTACAAGTTATTCAAGAGAAATTGCTAAGATTTAATTCATCTGAAAGACCACTTCTTACCTGGGTGCCAGCTCATGTTGGCATACTGGGCAACGAAGAAGCAGATACTTTAGCTAAATGGGCTGCTAATGATATCAATAGAATTGAAAATCCAACGAAATTGCCTTTTTCACACTTGAAGAGCAAGACTTTAAATGCACTGCTTGTGAAATGGCAGGAAAGATGGAATAATGACTCCACAGGAAGACGAGTCTTTTCTTTCTTCCCAAAAGTTTCACTCAGTCAAAGAAGCACATCGAATTTTTATACTTAATTTTTCACTGGTCATGGACCTTTTAATACATATCTCTTTCGATTTGGACTACGTACGACTGAACTTTGTTCTTGCGGGGAGTTGGGAGACCCTGAACACTTTATCTTTCACTGTTCATTTACTAAAAAACTTCACTTGAATAAACCTTTATATCAACACAGGCCAAAATGTGCTGAATTGATATTAAAAAACTCTAGTGGGAGTAAGAAATTTAAGGAAATTATGCTTTTCTGTCAGGAATTAAATTTTTCTGTAGATAATTCTCTCAGATCATCTCTATTAGGAGTGAGTAATTGACTTTTAGCGACTGTTAGATTTTTACTGCATAATGGTAATGGTTTAACTTATTGTGCTTGATGCTTATTATTGTTCAGTTTTGTTGTTTCCACTACTTATGTTACTCATTTAAAATTAGAAATGGTTTTACGTAGAACAGAGGTATCTGACATTGAATGCATCTATGCTCTTATAAATTGTAACGGTTACTTGTAGCCTTTTACTTTCTTATATTGTACAAATAGTCGGTTTTATTTGTGACGCACATAGTATTTGTTGTATGGTACTGAAATCGTTCTTAATCATATATATATATATATCATGATTATTTTGTTCAGTTTTGCAATTGTGAATTAAATTTAAGAGAAAATTTTTGTGACAATTTTAATTATTTTGCATACTTTAATGCATTCTTTTTAAATTGAATTGATTCGCTTTTGGTGAATTTGATAGGCATTAATTGTGCATTCTATTATAAAAATTTGCATTCATGATAGTTATTTTATATTAATTTTCTTTGCTTTAATCTTGAATGCATTTTGTATTTGATTTTGAAATTCTGTAAAATTTTATGTCGGCATTTTTCTAGTATTGCATTTGTCTTAGCGATGCCAGCAAACATAATCTAGAATAATTATTTTGTATACCTTTTTGCACTTTTCTGAATTGAATAGTTGACCTGTTTTTGTGAATTTGATTGGTTTTACTTGAGTTTTCTATTGTAAAATGTGCATTTAAGGCAGTACTTTATAATAATTTTCTTTGAATTATTTTTGAATGCATTTGGTCTTTGAATTTGAAATTTTTCATATCTTTATGTTGGCATTATTCTTGTACTGTATTTCTATCGCGTTGCCAGCAAACCTGATGTAGAGTTTTGATATTACTTGGAGTGGTTTTGTTTTTAAACCAAATTTATGTTTTGTATTGTAATAATATCTCAGGTTCAGTGTATTTTATGATAATATTGTTCAGTCATCAAAGTTATTGGTTCTTAATTCTGAATTCATATGAAGAAATTTTATTTGGCACTTTATTATTGTCTTAGTTTATCTTTATGCATTTTTTCTAAATTGAATAGTTCTTCTTGCTATTTTGAATCTAATTGAAATTAATTGTGTATAATACAGTAATGGACGTATTATATTTTGTTTGTTTCTTTGTACCATAGTTTTTATTTAAATTAGTTGGACTCAGTTTTGAAAGTATTTCGTATTTTCAGTACAAATTATGAAAGTATACTCAGTTTATTGTTTGAATGCTATAGGTACTACTTGTAACATGCTTTCTTTAGGATTTATTAATGACTATGTTACTTATGTGTTATGTCCTTGTGTTCTTAAAGACCTTGTATGCCACTGCAAACTTATTTTGCTTAGTGATAATAAATAGCTTCTGGAGGCAGGGGCTTTAATCCGTGTAAGGCAGATATCATGTCAGATAGGTAATGGAGCCCCTGTTCTCTGGTTAACAGTACAAAGAGTGCGCGAGGCGGTTTTTTCCCAGTCAATTTTTATCGTACGGGAATGAAACTCCTTATAAATCTATTTTTTCATTACACAAGTATTAAAAATTTTCCAGATCCTTCTATAAATTTATATAAAGGTGAAATTCATATAAGAATTCAAATGATAAGTCCTTATAATGGATGAAACTAATAAGAACTTTCAATTTAAACATCTTTAACATTTAAAAATCTGTATATGTCTTCGCGGAATTTTGTTCTGCTAAAAAAAGATAAATAAAGGCTCGCAATCTTGCATTCAAAAACACATCAGCAGAATGATTAATCATATATCGGATCTCAGTGAATAGGTTGACTGCATAGCAGTTTTCGTAATTTTTCCCATGTGTAACGTAAATACGAGCCAGTTTCCATTAGAAAATTCTCAACGAAGTTATCTCACTCTTTACCTTGTGTGCTTTACCATGCTTAGTTAAACAAACATAATAGAAAAAAGAAAAATATATCTTTTGTTACAAAAAAAGAAAGAAAGAAAATATTCTTGAGAAATGTGGAAATTTAGTATTAAAGATGAATACATCAACATAATATGAAGCAAAATGAAAATGAAATATTAATAAATATGATTATTGAGAATCACTTAAAAAAAGTTATTTTTTCAGAAAAATAATTTTTTTAACAGTGGAAGTGAAAGAAATGAGAGATATTTTAGTCTCAACTCCTATATTGGAGACATAAAAAATTAGTAAATGTGATAACTTTATTATTCCAATTTCCAACTGGTGAAAAATTAATGTTATTGGATTTAAGTATTTTCAAAAGGAGAAGGTCAGCACTTGAACATCCAAATTACATAAATCATCCAGGTATTTCATCAGAAATATCTAGTTGTAAAAACCTCGCTTTTTCAATAATTCTGGTCACTAGAGCAAAATCAGATTTTCTATATACAATCAGGAGACTGCGTATTTCAGGAAAACTGCGTATTAGTATAATGATACTAATTCAAAAATTGCTTTGAAAATAATTTGGATGCTGTTATTTACTAATATTATTACGAAAGAAGATTTAAAAAAGGGAAAAAAAAAGTTGCAGAGTCATTAGGATTTTTGAAGTAAGAAACACAAAAGGTGTGCGATGCCCTCGTCGGAACTCGAACCTGGACCTCTCGAATACGTGCCGAGTGTCCTACCGTTACAAAACGAAGGCATGCTGAAAGGAGAGAGAAAATACCTTATAAGTTTGCGGAGAATCTTCTCATGTCTCAACAAACATTTTTAAATGTCACTATTTTAACATAAAATAATTAAAAAGTAATATTTGACATTTTTATTTTTGGAATTGTAGAGACATTAGGTTCTTTGGAAGCAGGGAGACATGAAAAATGAGCAACGCCTTCTCCGGGACTTGCACCACGGGCCTCTGGAATACGCGCCGAGGGTGCTGACCACTACACTACGAAGGCATGCTAAGAAGGCGGGAGAAATACGTTATAGAATAATAAATTATCACATTTATTGATTCTCTGAAGGCATGGATTTATGATTAAAATATTATAGGAAATTTGGCCTGATTTAGTATAATTACCTTTGTTGAATATAAAAGTATACAGATAAAATTAATTTGAGTATTACATACAGGCGCATATTTACCACTTTGCCCCAGGTATAAATAGATGGCATAAATAGATGTTATTGCCGTCCCATATACAAAATTTCAACGTTCTACGGCTAATCGTTTTTGAGATATATGAGATACATACGTACGTGCTTAAGTACAGACGTCACGAAAACTATCCATTTTGAATGTATTTTAAATCTATTTTGCAATCCTCTTTTTAAAAACAAGAGTCCTTTACGCTGTCCTTACGTACATTGCACCACGGAAGGAGCTCAGACCTAGGCTTTTAAGCCCTAACACGAGTTATGCTCCAACTCCAGAGACGACACGGGGAGGCCGAAGCCCCCCAAAAAACCACCCTTATAATTATTTAATATGTAGTGACCACAATGCTCAAACAGATTTGACAGTACCCTTACAGTCCCTGTCGAGCCTGAATGGACCACCGTAGAAACTTGGGTTCAATTCTAGACGAATGGGCCAGCCACATGGGCATTTTCATTGTTTTCCTCATGTGCAAGGTGTATACAAGTCTACTTTCCTGAGAAAGTCCTCCACGAAGACATCCCTCCCCTTAAACAGATAGCAGTAACATGCTTTGCCATGATCAAAGAAACTAAACTGAACGAAACTGTATTGGTTTTAGTATAATTAAAATTTATAAGCTTTTATTTATTTTTATCTAACCAGTTATTTTATGTTCAATATCTTTACTGTCACTTTCCCTTTCCGTTTTCCTGCTAGAATGCTAATTTTTAGTTCGCGCATATTCAAATGAGGTAGAAAGAGATAGTATTTAAAGGAAGGCATTAGATTACTTAGTTAGATTATGTTTCGCTTGCTGAAGGCCACGTTGCTAGTTGAAATTCTAAAGAGGTTATCACTTCTAGCAACAGTCTCTTCTAGACGGGACTTTTCTGAGAAACGAGATTCTGGTAGCACTGGTTTAAAAGGAACGATTCCTGAAAAAAAGAGCCCCTCTGGAAGCGAAGTCCCGCCTAGCTACGGAAACGATGTTGTGACTACGCGGGATTTTTTGAAACTTCACAGAAAATGTGTCGGCTGGTCCTCTGTCCCGGGTACAGATCAACCAATCAGACGAGAGTTCTGCTTCTGAAGGATCACGTGATACCCATCTGAGCGATAATCGATTACTGTTTAGCGTTCAGATCTTAGTAAGTGAAAATGGTAACTTTGTAGAGTACCTCACTTTGGAATTCTAAGTTAATGTTGGAAGTGAGGAATCTGAGAACTGATAAGCAAATAATTGCTTGCGTTCGGTGACAAGAAACAACAAGATAGAAGGGTAACTAACCCTTTATTATTCTAATATGATTTAACAAACTCCGCCTGGGAGTGTACAAGCAAAGCCCGCACTTGGACTTGAACTAAAAAGACTAAGAATTAAACTAAAACTAAGATTAACTAAAGACGTATAGCCGAAGCTATCAAGGTTCAATTTGAGTTGGCTCCTTAACTTATTTTACTACGAAGCTTAGCAAGGGTCTGAGTACGGCAGTGCGTAATAACAGCTTTGAGAGAGCGGCCGAAAAGGCAGACGCGCGTAAATCAGAAACTCTGATTCTCTCTGACTCTGTAAGTAACTTCGTGGTTTAAATACCGCTCCTCCTCATTAAATATTCAGCAAGATTCCAAAACTACGTTCTGGCTGGAAGTAGTAAGTTGAAGTTAAGTATTTGACAGGAAAGGAACTTTAACTTAAAATTTAACTATTAATAAAATTAACATAATTCTTACATCCTAGCTACGTGGATTTCCTGGAAATGTACGAGTTTCTGAGAATTGCCCCTTTCGACGTCCAGTCCCGCGTAGCCGAAGCTCTGTTTAATTCTTGCCATCAGTGCTTGTCACGCCGGTACAGGTGTAAGCCAATTTGCGCATTATTCATTTCTGTGTAGCCTTTGGCTAACTTAAGATTTAACTTAGTATTAGTTTGAATTCATTACTTTTGATTTACACCATAAAAATTGGCTGGTTTTGTAAGCACAAGAAGTTCCTTCTATTAAATTATTGAGTTCTTAATAAAAAGGTCTTCTACGCCCTTCTTACATTTCTTACTGGACATAGCGATAAATCACTTAGATCCAGCTAGGGTCTTGTCTTAATGTATGCTTTTCAAGTAGGTGAGATTCTACAAATTCTAATAAATATTACTGTTGTTTAATACTTAATATGTTGCCTTTTATAAGTGAATTACTTTAATATGTCAAAGCACATAGGTATAAATACATTTTTTAATCGCTTCTCAACGGCTTTATATTATGCAGTCTGTAAGAAATCAAGTCAGATTTACCAGCTAGAATAAAAAAAAGGACATTTTTTTCCAAAACGTTGTTAAAATCAGTCAGTTTAAAACACTCTCATCGTTAAAACATATAGCTGCTTATTATTGCCTTATTTGATATTTTAGCCTAAAATTTTAATTTAATTAAATAATTTTAAAATTTTATTTAAAATATTAGCTGAATAATCATTGTTTTCTATAGTATATAACTCTACCTTGATAACGCTACACAGTAAAGTTAAAGCTGGAAAATGCTTTTTGAAGGAAGTCAACAAATATTCCAACAAAATCATCGTCCACAGTTAACCTTTAAAAATTGAGAGCAGTTTCAGTACATGTGTGCGTACGTTTGTTTATTTAAAAATAAAGATCGTGTACTTCGAGTGCATAAGTTTACTGAAAGAAGTAACTGTAAAAATAGAAAAATATTCATTAATGACTTATTTAGGCTATACGGTGTTGTATTATTGATCTACACAGAATAATTTTGCAGTACTTAAAAGATGTTCTCTTTTTTAATTTTTATTATACATGTAAACATATGAAAAATGGGTACTATTCCGTTTTGAGGACCGTAAAAAAATTGCAGCGAAATTGTGTGCGCAAAAGCGCCAAATCTAGCGTACGCGCTGATTTCAAATTGCGTAAGTTTAGATACTTCTATATTACTTAAGACGCCATTGAAATACTAGTTTAATTTTTAAATCCTTTTTTGATAACGTTATGGATTTAACAATTTGGGAATTGCCTAGGGACGAAAAGTCTGCAATAGAATTTTTTCAAAGAAAAGGCATCATTCATTATAGAAAATTATGTTTGAACAACCAACGAGATGAAATTATGCTTTAGCGATAACACGGTAGCGAAATAGCGATGCAGGAATCCATTCAGTTATGTTTAGCCTTTTTTCTTATATAAATTATAATAATGATCTGAGATAATTATTTACTATTAGGCCTCCATACAGTTATGTTTAGCCTTTTTTATATAAGTTATAATAACAAAAAAGTATTATATGAAATTAACCTTTCATCTAAATTAAAACAATCTTAGATAGTTATTTACTATTACACTTCCTTTCTTGCGTTAGGGTTGCCGCAATTATTTTTGGCAGCACTAGCATCACCAATAGTTTGGCGATTTTATACGGTTCTCAAAACGGAATAGTACCGAAAAGGGTATATCCCATCTTGCTCATTCAAATATGTAGCATCTCCGTGTCAGACAAAACTGTGAAGTAAAGAAGTTTTAAAGTTTAAAATGAAAAGTTAAATTAAAAAATTTAATTTATTAAAAATTACATTCATTTCCAAAAATCGTTTGATCTCAGTCATTAATAAGAAAGTAAATGTAAGGTTGAAATTTCGAAAGTGTAAAGTTATGAAATATAAATTTAGCATCATGATATTTTTAAACAACCTATTTTATGACAGTCTTTCATTTTAAGCCATAATTACATGAAATTGATGGAAATTTATGCTTAGTATCCATCGGGTCCTCATCGCTAAATAGTGTAATAGTGTTCTAGGAACACTGACGGCCTTCTATCTCCATGGTTGCGGTTGACGTCCGAATTATTAGGTTTGTATAGGTGTTGTATAGGCTGTTTTATAGTATTTTCAATTGTTTCTCGCACTCAGAATCATCCGTTCTTCATAAAGCAACACAGCAGAAATAATTTTCATTTAAGAATAAAAGTTTAATTCGTTATCAAGAAGAATGTCTTCCATCACATTTCACGTAAAAAAATTTTAATTTGTTATAGCAGAAAGATATTATGTTCCATATATTTTCGGCAAGATATAAATCAGGTTTAGATAGAAATCATATTCTGTATGCTCTTTTGTAGCGTTTATCTTAATTTGCACAACAAATTTATTTTAAGTTTTCCTGTTCTCAACTTCGCAAACTTCCCCTCACATTCTCTCGCCAGGATGTAAATTTAAAGTTAAGTTAAGTGCTGCTTGAACGTGTGATTATCTCAGTTTATTCAGAGCGTGTTTCGCTATCCTAGCGCACGTTTCGTTGTTATTTCGCTGTCACTCGAAGTAAGCCCTTAGGCCTCATCAGTTTAGTGTCACGCCGGTTAGATTTCTGTGAGTCCATCTGGTAGGGGCCCACCAGCGGCCGAGCGGTAAAGACGCTGAACACTGGTAGTTCGGTCTGAGGTTCGAATCCCGCGAACGGGCTGGCTGCATGGGCGTTTTCGTGGTTTTCCCCATGTGTAACGTGTATACGAGCCAGTTTCCCTTAGAAAGTCCTCCACGAAAGGCATCCCTCCCTTTAGGCAGATAGCCCTCGTGTGCTTTGCCATAATTAAATACACCAACATACACCAACACCATCTGGTAGGAGAAATTTTGAAATGCGTTCTTGCACTCATTTATTTTTCAGATTTGATTTTGTATTCTCGTCTACATTTAAGTTATCGCAGCACGTGAACTATATTTTTGAAACGCACGAAGCCCGTGCTGTCTGTTATTTTAGTTTGAGTTAATAAAGGGTTATTTTTTACCCTTCTTCTGTGCTGGCATTTATTTCACGCTTGTGCGAGAATTCGCCAGGTTCATTGTAGAATTTAAGTCAGTGGATGTGGAAAAGTAGAGATGGATCTTAGAGGGGGGCTCGAATTTTTCTGAATTCATGGCCAACAACGAAGGGGCAGCTGAGTTAGCTCCATCAACGTCGCAGACCCCCACTGGCTCCTGGAAGTATGATGGAAGGCTTTGGATATCTGGTGGACACTATGAGGGCCTTCATGAAACCCTCAGTGATATTTGACGGAAGAACATTGGTAACTAGTTTCCTAAAAATTTTAGATAATCATTTTTTACTTTATCCCGTACCTAATGTACAAAAGATCACGATAGCCACTACCGCCTTGCGAGGACAGGCATTAAGTTGGTTTAAAGCGATAGGAAAATTTCGATTGGGAGAAATAGGAAGCCCCACTTATACGTTCGGACAATTTTAAAGCCGCCTAGTAAAAGCTTTCCCGTGGTGAAGGATAGATCTAGGCTTGCCGAATTGTACAGCAAGTACCAATTTAAAATGGAAGAACTGTCTAATTTCATCTTACGCAATGTCCAAGTCGCAAATTTGTTATATGGTAAAAAGCCCGTCGTAGAACTAATCCAAATAATTTTGCCTCGACTATTGCCGCAAGTTCATGATTATCTTGAAGTAAGAAACCCCAGCACTCTAGAACAGTTGTTCGAGCTGGGGGTTAAATTCGAGATTAGGAGGGTAGCAGAAAGTACGCGTACAAGAAATTTTGGCCAAAGATCAAACGGACAGTTTTCCAGGCCATATGCGGAAAAAGCGGAAACATCTTATAGCAGGAATAAATTTCAAGATAAAAAGAAAGGCGATCGCCAAAATAGGCCGCAAGATTCAAAAAAGGGGACAGTTAAGAAGGATTTAAACTAGAACGGGTGGCTGCTGAAAAGGGGGGTACAGTCACCCCATTCGAAGAAAATCCCTCAAAAGTTCAATTGAATACGGTAATTATAAAATATTTTTCCTTACCGGTAATTCACATTCGAATAAATAAGGTGCCAACAGAAGCCTTCGTGGATACGGGAGCAGAAGCAAATTTTTTGTCAGAACAATTCTTTCGAAATAATTTTAAGAACTATAGATTATTTCAAGCGCAAAACACCAAACTCATTGCAGCGCAGAGCAAACATTGTTCATGTATAGGAAAAGCAACGTTTAATGTAGAGATCAAAAACGAAGTTCAAAAGTCTATATTTTTTGCAGCGCGAAATCTACAAGTTTCGGTAATTTTGGGGACAGATTTTTTAAAAACAGCGGAAGCCGAAATTAATTTTCAGAATGAAACGATGCAACTTAACATGCAGCCGAAGAAAGTACAAGCTGTGGAGCCTCCTGGAGTCAACCTGGAACATGTGAAAGCAGAAGACAGAAGAAAACAAGAATTGGTAAGCCAGTTTTCTGATTTATTTTCTGAAACACCTGGCCTCACTCAGATAGTTCAGCATGAAATTAAGTTAAAAAGTGAGGAGCCCGTGAAGGCTAGGCCATGCAGATATGATCGCGTTAAGGAAAAGATCATTGAGGAGCATATTCAGCACATGCTCGAAAATAAAATAATCAAGCCAATAAGCAGCCCTTACGCGAGTCCCGTCGTGCTATGTAGAAAAAAAATGATCTGCGAAATTCAAATGTTAAAGCCTGGAGGCTAGCTATCGACTACAGGAAGCTTAACAGCTTAACCAAATACCCCGTTTATCCTCTACCTATAATTGAGGAAGTGATCAGGAACATTAGGTCCACCAAATACATGACCACCATAGACCTTACCTCAGGGTACTTTCAAATGAAACCAGAGGATGTTCCTAAAACAGCTTTTATAACAAAATCAAGAACTTATGCTATCCTAAGAATTTCTTTTGGCTTACGTGGAGCTCCGGCGACTTTTCAACGCACCATGGACATTATATTAAGTCCTGCCCTCGGGAAATCAACGTTTATTTATCTCGACGATGTAATTATTACAAGTGAAAATATTGATGAACACGTAAAAGATTTGAACGAAGTTTTTACATTATTAGAGACGCAGGCCTAAAAATAAATGCGAGTAAGTGTAAGTTCACGGCAGGAGAACTAAAATATTTAGGATACAAGATTTCAAAACGCGGAATTGAAACTAAAGACTTGAAAGTAACTGCGGTAAAGAATTATCCACCGCCCAACACTGCCAAAAAGCTCTCTTCTTTCTTAGGCATTTGTAGCTATTATAGAACATTTATAAAAGACAACCGCTATTTGTGCGAAAAACTATTGAACCATTGAAAAGAAAAAACTATTATATCTTACTATGAAAAGAAAAAAAGCCAGAATTTCGTGGTCAGCTGAGGCAAACACTATGTTTGAAAGACTAAAAGCTGCGCTAATTCAAGCGCCGGTCTTAAAATTCCCGGAGGGGGGAGAAAATCTCGAAATTTCGGCTGATGCTTCGGATTTCGCTGTAGGTGCGGTTTTGGCACAGAATAAGCAGCTCGTGGCGTATTTTTAAAAAACACAAACGCAAACTCAAAGAAATTATACTGCAATGGAAAGAGAAACTTTGGCCGTACTTTTAGCCGTACAGAAATTCAGAGTTTATTTTGGTAAGCCTCCGATAGTCGTGTATTCAGATCACACCGCCGTGGGAAGACTATATTCCGGCAAAAACTTAAGTCCACGACTCATAAGATGGACATTGAAGTTGCAAGAATTCAACTTAATCGTTAAACACACACCGGGAAAGGAAAATATCGTGGCAGGCACATTATCTCAAATAAAATTAGACGAAGAAGGAAAACAAATACAATGCTCCATATTAACATCAAAAGTATTAGAATTCCAGAGAAACAATTACTTCCGAGTTAAAAAAGGATCCAGAATATAGGCATATTTATGCATACTTGCAAGACCCGGATAATTTCGAACATCCGGATGTCGTGGCTATAAGGAATAGAGCAGCAAACTATGAAATAGTCGATAAACTATTATTTTACACTAAAACAACAAATTAGAATAGTGAAATAATGCCAGTCATTCCAGCCGGGTTGCGACTCGGTATTTTAAAGGAATTGCATGATACGGTAACAGCTGGACACCAAGGTATTCGTAAAACTGTACATTATAGCCCGGCCGGGTATCTAAATAGTATACGAGCTACTTTTCCTAATGAGTTAATTGAAATAGATCTACTGGGCCCATTTCCAAAAAGTGAAAGTAATAGAAATAGATATTTACTAGTGATAGTAGACCATTTCTCAAAATGGTTAGAAATAGTCCCCCTTAAAAGAGTCTCAGCGAAAATTGTAGCCGATTCTTTTCTAAATAAATACATTTTAAAATATGGTGCACCACTTAGGGTAATATCAGATAACAGCCTTCAATTCGTTAGTCAAATTTTCGAGAAGCTATATGCAGGGCTTGGCATCCGCCACCTTAAGATGATCCCTTACATACCGCAGTCAAATATTGCCGAGCGCATAAACAGAAACACAGTTAAAATCATTCGGAGCTATGTAAAAACGTATCACCGACACTGGGATGACTGTGCAAATGAATTGGCGTATGCCCTCAGAACGGCCAAGCATGATACCACGGGAAAGGCACCCTGTGAACCCTTTATGGGGAGGAAAATATTTACCCCTTTAGATAAATTATTTTTTGTCCAGGAAAGGGAAGCAGAATTGAAACAAAAGGATATCCAAAAAAGTTAATTAGTGATGCTATCAAAAATTTAGACGTAGTCAGAGAAAAACAACCATTGTACTATAATAAGAAAAGAGACTTTAATCTTAAACCTGGGGACAAAGTGTTGAAAAGAAAACATGCATTATCTTGCGCCCCACTCGAAAAAGTGTCAAAATTTTCCCCCATATGTGAAGGCTCCTACGTGATTGAACGTATTTGTGGATCAGTTTTATATTTAAAAGGAAGTAAAGAAGGCAATATCACTGCCAATGTGGATCAACTGAAAAAATACTATGATCGTAACGAGATGCCTATTTTTAACGATCTTTTTCAGGAAACTTCAAACATAGGAGAAGGGCCCTCAACAGCACAAATCGTTCTCCCATGAACAAAAAGGAAAGAAGACGGAGTCTTGACCCGGATAGAAAGAAGCTTCGACTTCAAGAGCCTAAATGTATAAACAAGCAGAAAATAGAAACACCCCCATAAGAGAAATAAGGTCCTGAGAAAAGAAGGGGAAACTAGACCCCGCACAAGATCGACAAGCAAGCAAATGGAGAGAAAAAAGCAACTGAGACATCAGAACTCACGACGCCAGCCACTAAGGAAGGAAGGCAAGAATAAGTTAGCAACTCAAGTTCCACATAGGAAACGACCATTAGATGAGGAGTCGTGGAACAGAAGGAAATATCTAAGAAACTCAGGAAATCCCGCGGAGGTCCAGCCAAAAATTCCCCGGCCAGTTCAAGGATGTTCTTCGTCCACAGGTGACAGCAGGACAGGGCACCCGGGCGGCTTTCTACGACTACTCGGGTGTTACCCTGGCCCTGCAACCATCTAGAGAATAACCCCAAGGGGCCACATGAGAGCCTCACGCCTTACACCCAGACCCAATGCCTGATTCCTCCGATCTGCAGGTCTGCCCACCAGAAGAGGAAATCCCAGGGGGACGGAATACATTTGGACTACTTTCGTAATACTTAATGCAGACCACTTAATGCATACTAATACATAAGACAAGGATGAGAAGTACATGGTTCTTCATCTAACAGCCGGAAAGCATTTAGCGCACGCAGAAGTAGACCAAAGCCGAAAGAAACCAGCTTGGGACAGAGGTATCAAAAGAAAACAACCGGCAACGGAGAGCAACGGGAACGGATCCGAGTGAGACACCTAAATCAAGTTCTACCGTGGAAGACTTCGCCCAAAAGAGAATGACAGAGTACGCCAAACAAAAGATAAGTCAAAATTATTCTATTTAAATTTATTTTAAAATCTAGTACGAAGTTGGTTGACAATATTTGTTTCAGTTTTGCCTTGGGAAGAGGAAAATATTTGTTTAATTTAGTAAAAAGTTTACAATTTTGTATTTAGCAAGAAGCTTACAATTTTGTATTTAGTAAGAAGTTTACAATTTTGTATTTAGCAAGAAGCTTACAATTTTGTGTTTAGCAAAGAACTAAAAAAAGTTGTTCTTGTATTATGCAAGTAATTTAAAATTTTTGTATTAAGCAAGTAGCTTTAAATGTTTATAAGAAGCAAAAAAGCTTAGCAAATAATCTTGGCAGATTTAGAACGAAATGTTAACTTTTGTCGTAGAGACTGTGGTAGGAAAATGTTTGTATGATATCAAAAAAACGAACTTCGTTACTCAAAGTATTAGAAATCCGTGCATGTAATTAATTTATGCTTATTTTCGGCGGAGTAAAGTAAGAAATTATGTAAAAATTTTTGAATTATTAAACACTTAAAGTATCTTGTATGCTCTTCAGCCGACACTAAGTTAATTTTCACTAGCATTAGCATCTCAGGCTAAGATTTGATTATCGGGTGTTTGTCTAGGTCTAGTTGGTTTAATTCAAACAAGTAAATGTGGGGTAGTCGGTAAGTGCTGTAGTCGTTTTACATAAAGCACGCTCGCATTTTGACGGTACACGATGCTGGAGAGCAAGGCGGAGTTTTAATGTGGATAGAAAGACTGAAATGAGTAAATGTAGGAAAGGTTGAACTGTTAAAAGAAAGAAAAATATTGAAATTGTGGCAAGCGTAAGATATGTGTAAGCTCGTACTGAACTATTTTCCTTCCAGAATACCAGGCAATTCTTCTTCTGTCTCCTTCCAGGATACCTGGAAGGAGACAGAAGAAGAATATCTAAAGAAGGAAGATATTGTAAAAATCTGCTACATTGTCCATCTGTAAAACCTTAAATTTAGTTAAGATGTAGATTAATATTGTAAAGGTGAACTCACATGTATATTTAGAATTTAGCTAGCTTATCCAGGCTTTTAAAGCCTTTGTTGTGCGATAGTTTGTAGGGTTTATATTTATTTTAAGTAACATTTATTTTAAGTTTAAACTATCTTTCCTGTCAAGCCTTTACTTTTCCCTGGAATTGCCAATGAATACAACAAGTACAACAAGACAACAAGAGTATGTAAATTTTAGTAGAACGCGCAGAGTATTCAAATTTTCAGCGGAAGTACTTTGAGTTAAATAGAAGGGAAACGAGTTTGTAGGTGTGCTTTTCTTGATTCACGAGCGTGAAGGTTGCTAGGTAGAAATTTAAGAACCGCGCGTTTCGGCCTGTGCGCCTACTTCGGCAGTTAGTTGAATCTTTCAACTTCTTATTCAGAAAGTTTGCTGAAATCTCAGCTGTATCTTAGAACGCGTTTAAGTTAGTCACGTTTATAGAGCCTCGTAGGTAGTGACCTTGTTATTTATTCATCCTGTTATTTATTTTTAGTTGTACTTTTATATTTTTATTTAACCGCCGGGTCGGCGTAGTTTGTGAGCGTCAATTGAGTGCATCTGTAACTTCTAAAGTGGAATAAAAAGGGAGTTAAACCCTTCTTAAGAGTTTGTGTAATTTCCAGTTCATAGCAGTCACTACTACTGTTGCGGGCAAGTTGGGGGCCACGCAACACCACAAGTTAAATTCTGGCGAGGGAAATTGTAGGGTTTTCCTTATTTTGCATAACAAATTTATTTTAAGTTTGATTACCTGTTCTAAACTTCTCAACTTCCCCTCACATTCTCTCGCCAGGATGTAAATTTAAAGTTAAGTGAAGTGCTATTTAAATGTGTGAGTATCCCAGTTTATTCAGAGCGTGTTTCGCTAGCCAAATGCACGTTTCGTTGTTATTTCTCGGTCACGCTATTAAGGCTCTTGATCTTATCAGATTAGTATCACGCCGGTTAGATTCCTGTGAATCCACCTCTTAGGCGTAAACTTAAGTGCGCTCTTGCACTATTTATTTCAGGTTGACTTGCACTATATTCTACGTTTTAGTTTTCACCGCAAGTGGTCGGTGTCTTTGTAACACACGAAGTCCGTGCCTTTCTGTTAATTAGTTTGAATTAATAAAGAATTATTTTCACCCTTCTTCTGTTCTGGTACTTAACTCACGTCTGTGCGAGAATTCGCCAGGTTCATTGTAGGATCTAATTTAGTTTATGTGGAATAACAGAGACAGATCTTACATAATCAGGGCTTAAACTCAGATGGAGATAGGCTGCGCTGCTTCTTCGCTTCTAAGTGGAATTGGAATTCCAGCCAATCTAGTCTTATTTGGAAACAAGACTAGGTTCAATATTATTTCTATTCAACCGTTTTAAATTAATTTAATAATTTATTAGATTTCTCTTTATCTCTTTACATTTCTCTTAATTTAAATTTAATTATTTTAATTTTTAGCTATTTTATTTATTTATTTTTTCTTTCGTTTCTCACAGGCTTTCATAGGGATCCGACACTTTTAATTTCAGAAATTAAGCCCTGGGCTATGCAGGGAAACAGGTAACGTGATTCAGAGCACTAGTGGGGAATCTGTGGGGAGAGAGCTTGTTCATTGGCTGCCTGTGGATCCCAGCGCTGTCTTGCAGGAAATGTAGTAAGTAGTCATTGGACTTTGAGAGCCAATCTTTTAGTTTATGGAGCTTAATTGTTGGTTGTCCGAGGTCATTTGATCGATATTCTTCATGCGAAGGCAGCATGAAGCGAGGGTAACAAATATCTTGTAGAGCAAATGCAGTAAAAATACAAAAAATACAGATGAAAAGTAAATGGGAAAATGCTAAAATAAAACACTATTTAAACTATGTTCAGTTGCATTTGTAGAACTATGAGTCCATAGTCACTTCTGTGGCTCCATATAATATAAGTAATGAAGTTGTTGTTACCCAAGAGATGAGCTGCGAAAGGCCTGAGTAGTTTGTAATTTTTAAAAATTTCATATTGAAAAATTCCCGAAAAGTTTACAGTTTGACAGTTTACTGCGTTTGAAAAGAAGTTCTCGTTCAGATTTCTGAGCGTGGTGTGCATTCTGGGGATGTTAAGATCCCGGCAAAGAATGTCCGTACTAACCACATGGTAGGCATTGTAATAATTCTGAACATCCACTTTTGCAGAATCTGCAAAGTTTTCACATTGGCAGGGGTAATAGGAACTCATGCTGGCGATGCTTAGGTAATGATCGGTTTGACAACTGAGCTGTAAGGTACATTTTACATTTAAAGCCAAGGTTAGATTTCCTGCCTAATAACAGAAAAAGGCTGTGGATAATTCCATTGACTATGCTGTGAATATACATGGTGTGATCTGTCCAGGTAAGCTTTAGTTTAAGAATTACCCCGAAGTAATTAGCAGTGTCTTTTATACTATAAGCTCACTAGAACGACTGATAAAAACTTGATAAAGTAAAACGCAAATAAAATTACTCATATTAACGTTAGAATTTTATTTACATAAGTTGATTACGCACGCCGGTAAATATTACAGCATTTTTAAAAATCGAAATAACAGGAGCCTTGAATAGCTTACCGCCGAGTCAAGAGTGTCAGTTGATGGCGTTAAAGTGGTAATTATCAATCATCAGATCAAATTCAAAGGGAAGTAATAGAATATAAATGATAAATATTGGTTTTGACGTTACTCGAAGAGTCAAGTAACGGTGGCATTTGTTTTCCGCTTGTTTCCGCTTTGTTTTCCGTGAAAGGTTGGATGAAATATCCATTATTAATTCTTTAAGCGCAGAGTCTTCCGTTCTTACTTCAAACACTGGTGCATCGTTTTTGGTAGCTGCCATGATACCATCGGCCATCTCTACGAGCTTGTCTAACGAGCCATTGGAAATCACTAAACTCTGTTCTGTTTGTGTCGGCCATCGCTTCAGGAAAAGCGATTCAAGGACATGCTCACTCATTCGTGAGCTAGCCTTACTTTTCATCTCCAGCAAAAGACACGGTGTATTTTTGTCTCCAAGCTGCATCCCGGGAATGAGGTGCCTGGGCCAGTGTTCCTCCGTGTCGGTAAACTACATACAGACAGCTTTTAATCGCCGTATATAAAGCCTCGGCTGGAGGGTTCAGAATAATGTCTGCAACAACCGCAATCCACTGTTACACCGGCCAACGGTAACTGGCTTTCCATGTGCTGGAGCCAGATCTCCGGATTTGCTCGCTAGAAGGGAGAAGCATTCACAGCTACATATGCTATGCCTCCAGTGGCTTGATCTGGGCTTTTATTTTCCATTTTACGAAATGAATAGACTATCAGAAGAGAAACTGACTAGTTTTAAGTTCCGATGAGGAAACATTCACTCAAACCTCGTGATTCGTCGATGGAATACGATTCACAATTTTTTGTCCACGTGTGTGCCCCGAAACCGGGTCGTCAGTCCAGTGTCTTATACGATGTACACATTAGAATGATTGACAAAAACTTCATAAATTAAGATGCAGTTTAATCGTATTAACGTTAGAATTTTATTTATACAAGTTGACTATGCCCGCCTGTAAATATTACAGCATATTTAAAAATCGAAATAACAGGAGCTTTGAACAGCTTACCTCCGTACATTAAATCAAGTGTGTCAGTTGATGATGTGAAAGCGGTAATATCTATCATTATATAAACTCAAAGTGAAGTAATAGAGCTCTCGAGCAGCAAGTCAGTGCAACATTGTGCTCTAGCGTTAAATACAGTTAAGGTTTAAATAAAAAAAATGCATTGCATTTAATATTTATTTCATAAAATCGTATTTTAAATCGAGAGACGTAATTCACGAGCAATTTTAATTTTATCTACGAGAATAGCATTCTAAAAACCTAATTACTGAAAAATTTAAATATCCACAATCGCTACAAGTTCTTACTGTCTGGCCGTCTTCCTTGAATAATTTTATGCTGCAGTCTTGTTGCCTCAATATTTGTTTCTGGATGAGTAGCAGTTGAGATTTAGCAGCGTTAGTTCTTATGTTACATTGTAAATACAAGAATTCAATATCTGCAATCTTAATTTGCAGCTTACAAAGGGCATGCTTGGGACTTCTGGATTTGACTGAGATCACGGTGTCATCGCATAGCACGCAAGAAAGAAGTTGACATCAGTTCCCGGCTTTGGGAAGTCGTGTACGTAATACAGGTACTCTGCGCAAAAAGAAAAAAAAAGGGGGGGCACAGTTCCTGTATCTCCCGTTTTACTGGGCCGATTGACGAAATTCAAATTTCATCGTTTTTCATGTCTCGAAAGCGTGACTTAGGATATATATTAGATTTATATAAAACATTCTTCTATCATAGGTATTTTGACACAAAGTAGATTATTTGTGAAATAACATAGCAATTTTTTTCCATATTTCGATTCTACGACTAACATTATGCCTAAATATGAAATTTTGTAAAATCTGGTGCGAAATTTACGGAGAAATTTAAAAATTTAACTTGGCGCATTTTTTTCAATTTGAGCCAAGAATACATTACTTGGCGAACGTTTTAGTATATGGCAACCCATTTTCCTTTCCTTCCATTGTATAGGGACTGAAAAAAGTAACAGCGTTCCTAGCTTTTTACATTGTCCATAAGTTGAAAAAAAGTATCATCGTTTCTACTCTAAAATAATTTTAATAACACGCCTAAACCACATTTGTTGTTATCGCTTTCAACAAATATGCCAAATTTCAAAACGCTCCAATATATAAATTCACGTATATCTTCGGAAATTTTCAATAAAAAACTGTAATTTTTTGCTGATATGCTTAGAAATAGATCTAATTTAAGATGATGGTAAACATTTTATAGATGATAATTTAAAATGTTTTTGAAAATTTTATAAAAACTATTAAAAAATACAAATTTTATAAATAAATCACAAAAAATAGGCGAATTTTATTTGGAATGAACCTAAATTTCGAAATATCAAAAAGAGAGAATCAAATAATTTTAATAAAGAAAAGAAATATTAATAAATATATATCAAATTCAATCAGCACTGAGGAGCTAAAATTTTGAGAGCTAATTTTTTAAAAACTACTCGTGCGATTTTTACAGTGCTTGGTAATTTGGCATAATTTGAGTCCTAGAATTGAAATATGGAAAAGAAATTGGCATGTCATTTCAGAAAAAGTCCGATTTTGCGTCAAAATACATATATTAGAACAGTGCTATATATAAATATAATATATATCCTAAGTCGCGCTTTCGGGACATGAAAAACGCAAGTTAAATTTCGTCAATCGGCTCAAGAGAGCGAAACATATAGAACTGTCCCCCCCCCTTTTTTTTTTTTTTGGCAGTGTACATAATTGGTCCAAAGATCGAAACTTGTGCTATTCCCGCTCTGATTGGTTGAGAAGAAGAAAGTGCGTTTCCTTGCTCTACTATGAAAGAGCGATCACTTATAAAAGAATGAATAAGTTTTACAATTGCTCCATCAAAGTTCAGTTGAATAAGTTTAAATACAAGGTCGTTGTTTCATATACTGTCGAACGCTTTGGAGACATCCAAGAGTAGTAGTGTTACAGTTTGCTTTTGTGTATAGTTGCACCAGCAAATTCGACAATTTTTACAGGTTGTTTTGTAGTACCTAAGTTGTGGCGGAAACCGCACTGCTCATTCGGAATAAATAGAAGTAACTCTGGATTCTCGCGTCAATAATTTTTTCATAAATCTTGCTGAGACGAGAGAGCAGGCTGATGGGACGGTATGCCTCAGGCTTTGTGGCGTCTTTCTCGGGTTTTTGCAGAAGCATGATTAGCGCGGTCTTACATGGGGACGGGAAGTAAGATTTAGTGAGGCAAGCGTTAATTACACTTGCTAGTTTGGTAACATAGTTCCGTGGGAGATTTCGGATCATGAGGTTGGTGATATTATGTAATCCCGGAGCATTTTTAAACTTCAGCTGTTTCACAATTTCTGTAATTTTACGGGGGCTGATAAGTTTAATGCAATTATTTTTGACAGAGTCAGTTTCGACCCTGCAGTTTACGTCATCTATGAAAACAGGTTCACTGGGAGTACTGTTTTACGAGAATTGTCTTTCTAGATGATCAGTAAAAACCCTGCGCTTTTTCTTCGTCAGAATAAGCGATGCTATTTTCCGACTGCAGGGGTCTGTTGCTTGAGAATTTATATTTTAGCCTTCTAATGAATCTCCAAGATGAACCGTCCATGGTCTCCAGGGATTTGATTTTGTCTTCCCGTGAGTCCTTTCTACGCTCAGCCATTAACGTTTTGATCAGCCTGTTTCGTTAATTTATTTCTCGTTTCGTATCTGGATCTCGAGCGATTTGCCATCATTTCCTTAGGTGGTTGCGGAGCCTAATTATTTCTTTGATTCCCGGGCGGCGGGATTTTGAAATTTTATTCCTGTTAATAGTAGTGTACGAGGAATTTTGGTGCACATGCATTTTTCAATTGATGATATTTTGCACAGCAGTGTCAGTAAGTTTTGGAGTATCCAGGAGACGAATATCCGAAAAATTAATGAGGATAAGATTGTAGGATCGTTTCCAGTCAATGATTCTCTTTAGTTTTAGTTGCTGCATCGACAGTGCTAACGTGGCTATCACAGGAATGTAATCCGAGGAGAGTTCTCTTTTAGTGTCGACAGCCATAGGAATAGAGGCGATAGATGGAATAATGTCGAAAATATCACCGAATGTCGAAAATAATAAATATAGTAATGATCACCTTGAGTTTTCTCTCTTCTGAGAGCGGAAAGCAGTGGAATTTGATTTCCTTATTTTTTAACATGGTTAAAAGAATTACATGGATCATCCACGTTTAGGATATAATGCCCTTCAGCAGCCCCGCGCCGACAACAGGTGCAAGGTCGTGCGGCACACGACGCCGCCGAGCCAAAAAGGCGCCGTGCAATCGTTAAAACAAGCAGTTCGTCCCACTGTCTGTCTGAACAGGAAAATTCTTGTCTTATCTGAAACCCCCTCGGGGGGTCGACTCAGGTAGGTAGGCTACTAATTAGGATCTGTACCTAGGCAGTCTCGACCAGGGGTGTTTAAAACCAGTCTCCCCAAGACTGGAGTCATCGCTAGAGATGGCTGTTTCAGGCTCGGCAGGGACTATATGGCGTTCTCGTCCGGTTGTGGTTGAGCTATATAGTCAGATATTCATGGATGTCCGGGACAAAACACCCCTGTCGGTGGAGTTGGTGAATTCAGGGAGCCTTTTAACTGCTTGAGGTTTCCAGTGGGCTCCTGGAGCATCAAAACTACATATTCATATCCTTCCTTGGTTTCCCCCGGCGGCGCCTAAAGCCGACATCTGCATACCATGACGTAGTGTTAGCAGACCGGATTGGTGGCCCGGTCTGTCTGACAGTGTTTAAGTGACTGTGTTCTGCTGTCCGGGGTTGGGGGTCCCTGTTGATGGCAGATGTTTTTACCATTCCTTCAGAACGGTGACGTTAATGTGAGTTGATAAGTGTTCCTGTCGACTGAACTTAGTCTTAGGTCGTCGGCTCGGCTGATAGGTTAGCGAGTTCTTGGATCGCCTCTAGGGGTTAGGCAGCCTCGAGCTGGGCAGATCTGAAAGCCCCTTCCTGCTAGCATACTGTCTTATTTGACTGAAAGTTATAACCAGGGCAGTAGTTCGTCTCTGTCTTATTTGAACGTGAAAATATGCGTATGTAAGGGTAGACGCATTCAACAAATTTCTTAATCCTTATTTTGTGTCTACTGTTTCAATAGTAATAATTTGTGCAACATTTATCGTTTTTGTGATAACTTGTTATTATTGTTTTTCCACATAAAAAAGTTAAGTGTAGTTACATATTATGGTAAACTTAGGTAAACCTTTTAATTCGGAAAAGCAACGATCTGAACATAATTACTCGAAAACTGTTTACCTCTCATGTTTGAACCATTGTCGTATTCTTGGCCGTGTAAATTACTAATATCTAAACCATCTTCCTCTTACATTTTTCTCTTTTAAGTCTTTAATAAGAATGTTGTTCGTCATTCACCCGTCGTATCTGTTGAAACACAAAATACTAAAAACCTTTCTTCAATACTTATGTCTGTATTTTCTAAATTAAGATACCTAATACAAATTAATAACTGCTCTTGATGGCTGACATCAAGGGTGCAATCAACTAAAATCGAAAAATATTTTGCCTGTTTAACCTTACTTAAAATAATTTGCTTTATATTATCCCCTAATAAGCTAATTGTTTCATTTTGAATTTTATCTTCAAGGTAATGAAGCATATTTTTTTAGTTTGAATTTTATTAATATATGCAGACATGATAATGTCAAATTTTGTGATCATTTCTATACACATTAAAAAATTATGATTTCTTTCGAATAACTTGTTACAGGAACCATGGGAAAGGCTAAGATTTGTTTCGCTAAAAATTGAATGGTATAGATAATTCTTTCAATAACATCGCGCCAATGCTTATTCTCTTTTTTAAATAAATTCTGAAATTCCGAATCAACAGGTTTATTCCTTCGTAATCGTTCTGAGAAATCGGACCAAAGATGCAGATTCCAGAAATGCACTTTATTTGTTTCAGGAATTTTTAAGTGCTCATTTAAGTGGCTCCAGTCGTTAAATTCAGAACTACTCAGTTTTACGTTGCTGAAACTGTTAAAAAATTAGCAACAAAAACAATAAACATAATTTTTTTCAGCAGAATTTAGCTACTAATCCCTTTTAACTCTTTCATTGTTTGGCAAGATTCGACAAAAGTACATCTAAAAAAAGTTACGTCCATTTTTGTCTTTTGGGAAATTGAAATTCGAAACCAGGTTATCCAGGACCATTTTCTGTTAAGGCAGTAATTGCAGTAATCGCTTTTGATCGCAGTAATGGACTTGGGCATAATCGGGAATCATCTGGCACAGGCAAATACGTATATCTACTGCAGAAAATGTAGGTTTCGCTAGTATTTCTTTTGTTTTTTTCGACCGGCTGCATTGAAGTTAAATGTTATTCTCGGGTGTAAACACTTTCTAACTCTTTCTGATTATTAGATTCTTTTGGTAATTTCAATGGTAGCTGAGACGTTGATGGACAAGTAGTGCTAGTAGCGTCAACTTGAGTATTCACTGGGTTTTGGAAAAACTGAGGAATTTTAAAGTTCTGGTCTAGTCTTCCTCTCACTTTCTTTTTCTTCATTGCATTCTAATACTCAGACAGTTTTTTTTCTAATTTTCTTCTGACATCTGAGGAAAAATGGAAATAAAAAAGCGGAAGTAAAAATAAAAGTAGAAAATAACTATAGTGAAAATCGTTTAACAACAAAAACTCAGGAGACTGAAATATTTTTCCCTGTTAAAAGAATTTCGTGTTAAAGTATATTTGAAAAAAAAAAGCATATATTCAGCAAAATTAGGTTTAATAATGCTTTTTATTCAAATAGATATGTATATATACATGTATTTAATAAAGATCAATGACACAAAAACATCTACAAGAACTTAAGGAAATTCAATACAAAATTTTCACGTTTTTTAGAAAAACAAAACGTTTGAGTTTTTGAAAAATAATATATTTTTCTTTGCATTCTCTATTTTAGCATCAAACTGTTAACAAATTGTTCAATGTCGTCCCTTTTGTTATTCATTTCATCATTGGAATGTGCGTCTAAATAACTGCGCATACTTTTTATGAGGTTCCTCATTTTGGATGACGTGGGAACACGAGTTGCATTATCATTTCATTTTCGTCGCTGAAATCTGCATCAATGATACTTTTTTAGCTTTGAACAAACTCCAAAATTTCTTTGTCTGCCATAATTGAGGCTGTATACACATTATCATCAACTACTGCAACGAATTCTTCCGATATTACAGTAGGACAGTCCACTAATACAGAAACGTTCTCAAACATTTCATTAAGTGTTGGCTCAGTTTCAATATCCTCCTTCTCCATTTCTTTTGGCGACAAAAAATCTGATACTTTTGAGAATCGTGTATGACAAAAACAATTTTCATTCTTCCTTGGAGTCACTGAATTCCATGCAGAGTGCAACATATGAAGAGACAGAGACATGCAGAGTGCAACACGTGAACCAAACTCACAGATTTTACTCACACTGCGATGTACTTGTCACCGAATTCCAAAGCCAACTGATGAGAGATGAGATGTTTGTGCACGGTTTGTAGGGGTAAAAGGTGAAAGTAGCTTAGATAACCAAAACTGGCTGGTGTCAGAGCCTATTCCAAGGGTATTGCAAAGCCAAGTTAGCCTCCTTTCTACGAAACATGTGAAACCACCTCTCTTTCATTTCGCATCCCTCCTAAATCTGGCCTGCGAGGACGGTTTTTTCCGTATTTTTTTCATTTCCAGAGAGGATATCTTTTCGTGTTAAGCGATTTTTGTTTCGTGTTAAGAGAGACAAAATGTATGAAAATATATAGTAGTCTGTCGGGACCGTTGTATTTCGTCTTAACCGATATTTCATCTTGAGCGTTTTCGCGTTAAACGTATTTCACTGTATCATAAGAACTATTGCGTAAAACACGCCTTCTTAGAAACACTCTTAAAGTCACTGTTTGAAATATTTTACCTTACTTCTGAAAAACTGAGTATATCTTAAACCATTGCTCGGAAAATATATGAGCTATTAGATCAATACCAAATAATTCAAGGAGGTGGTACTACTCTTTTGTTTATTAAAGTAAATAAATCAAATTTAAAGTATGCATTTAAGACGTAATGAAATAATGAAACATTTTCCTTCGGTTTTTGCATATAGCTAAAAATCGCAGAATGGCCAGTTTTTAATTTCAGAATACCTTATATATTTTTACTTCTTCAAATCTAAAATAGGTATATTTAAAATTCAGTGATACTCCGTAAACATGTCAATCATTTCTTCTCTAAAGATAATAATTTCTAGTTTAATAAAAAAAATGGTTCATGTAAAAAAAAAAAAAAAATTCGAGTAATTAAGCTCAGATCGTCGCTTGTCTGAATTAAAAAGCTAGCCTAAGTTTAACATAATATACCTTACCTGCACTTACCTTTTTTTATGTAGAATTTCAATAACAACAAGCAGTAACCAAAAAAACAAAATCACAAAAAAGATAAATGTGCACAAATTACTACCATTGCAACAGTAGACACAAAATAAGGACTAAGCAATTTGTTAGTCGCGTGTATGGAACCGGCCTGTACCCTTATATTCGCCATCGGCATCCCATATTTTCGTTCACATAGATTTACAAAATCAGCTCCCCCCCCCCAAAGTCCTGCTATGCTGCCTCAGCGTCATGGAGGTAGGAAAGGGAGGAGGGGCCATTCCGCGCTAGAAGTGAAGCACTGCTTGGGTCACCAGACGGGGTGTTCTTTGTTTACATTCAGAAGCTCGCTTGACAAGATTCTGATAGTATTTCGACACACGACAGTTCCATAGAAATCGAAAAAGGGACACTCTCGCATGAAAGAAACATTCATAGTGTGATGGATAATAGCAATTTGTATAGTTTACTGACATTTACCCAAAAATCACATCTTGGTTATTTTTCGATAACTAACAACAGCGATTTTGATTATGAATTTGTTTTATAAAATTCTAAGCTGTTGCACTACAAAAATATAGATTTTAAGAAAATTGCTAAAAGAGATCTGCCAAAATTTATTTTTTAGAAGATTTGAAAAGTTTGAAACTTGATGGCTAAATGTAAATATAAAATTATGTATGTTAAAATATTTGTAATTAGGCACATAGGTCAGATTAAGTTTTTATTAAATAGAGTAACGCATGCAAGGGCTATCTGCCTAAAGAGAGAGATGCCATCGTGGAGGAATTTTGAAGAAAAACTGACCTTTGAGTGGGTATTAAAAATAATACTTATAATTTTCATTCAAATTATATTCATATATATTTTTTATGTAAAACTTTCGGGTGTATGCTAAATTAGTGTAAATTACTTTGCACGAAAAATATAGTGAATGCACAGAAATTAAAGATTTGCACATGCCGGAAATGATAAATAGGAAATATGTATGGGTATTTATGCATGTGCTTGCAAAAAGCATGTATCTGCCTTTGACAAAATACTTAAATATTCATTAAATTATTTATAAATGTATTTGAAATGAAGAAATTATTCACTTATAAACAACTGTGAAAGTACTGTGAAGAAATCTAATGATTAAATGTATCTAATTTAAAATGATTATAAATGTTATCTAAATATATAATAACCTTAATATTGAATTGTGAACATAAATTGAAATCCTGTTGACAAATACGTTATAAAACTATTTAAGCAAGAATTGTTCGTATTGGAAAGCAATCTGTTAAAAGGTATTGCAAAGCAAATGCTATGAGATGCGCACTTAAGAACGTAATAAAGAGTTTTGGAATATGTATTGTTGAAATGAAGGGTAAAAAAAAAATCTGATAAGTATAATTAAAAGAATTATTCCCTTTACATTTTATAATAACTCAGTTACAAGTTTTAAATAATACTTAAAAAAAAAAAAACTTATTTTATTCCCTTTCAGAAATGTTCAGAGAAAGTCAAATACTATTTAATACCTATTTAATTATTAGGAATTAGCGAAATACTTTTTTAAAGTATTTCGCTAATTCCTAATAATTCTCTAATTTAAAATGAACCGAGTAGAGCATTAATTATAAATTGACTTACATTTTTGATTTAAAAGAAGCCAAAAAATCATGTCATATTTAAGAAAGTATTTTAGGAAGAAACTCTATAAATAGAAAAGAAATAATGCATAATTTTAATATTAATAATACAATAAACTTTGATCTTAATTTTTGTACCTTAACCGAATAAAATCGAATTACCTTAATTTTTTTTCTAATGTAATTAACGAAAACTTGTGAAAATATTTCATTCAAATTAAACCATTCTGAGAAAACTGTCCTGTGAAAAGTATAGCATTTAATTCCGTTTAGAATGAAATGTTGTTTAAAAATATGTTGTTTTCACATACTTAGGACTCTGAAGTGTTGTAGAAAAAGAAAATATATACATTTATATGTATATTTGCGACGTAATTACAAAATATTTACACCTGAACGCGTCAAATCCCATAGAACTCAGTGGTAAATGACCCAATGTTTTGGTCACCACGTAGGGATCGCCGGTGCTTCAGAGCAGGGTACGGAGAAACTTGTTTAGAGCGACTCCATCTTACTTCCTACCTCCATGCTCAGCGTGGCGGGGGTGTCACTGGGCGGAACGGGCAAAGTACGTCGGGAGCATAGCTCCTGGTAGGGCCACTCTAGGCGTGAAGGCCGTTCCAACATGCCCAGCTAAAGCATAGCAGGTGAAGAACCCTCAGGGGATTGCCGTCTTGGTGATCAGGTGTCACACTCCCGGGGCCCCAGCGACCTTTCCTCCTCTTTCTTTTCCTCTCCTCTTGTCTAGCTCTCTCTCTTCTATTTCTCTCCCTTGTGGTTTCCTCTACTGGAGGTTGGGGCTCACTGTGAGCTGCAGCTACTACTCTGGTTTCTGTTTCACCATGGTGAGAATACCGCCTATGCGTTTGCCGTGCATGGTGACCCGTAGGGTGGGAAAGGAGGATCCTGGCAGTTGAGGGGCAAGGTACTGTCCCCAACACACTGCTTTGGCCTCTGCTTCTACTTAAAACGGAAGGCACTTAGCTGTCCCCGCTAGTGTCAATCGGCTGGTCACTAGTCTTATTGGTCAGTGGCTAGGGGATAAGCTCTCGGAAGTCTCCGCTTTCGGGAAAGCCGACTGTGGGGCTTCACTTTGCGTATAGGCCCGGCTAGCCCTAACACAGGGATCTGTGTTCCCTTGTTGGGCTCCATGGTGGGTGGGGCGGTCTAGCCCGAAACTTTCTCTCTTTTCAATATGAAAACTTTAACTTCTTCTCCTAACCATATGGATACGAAAAATTCTGGAGCTGCTAAAAGAATTTGCACTTCAACCTTAGTTAGCACAAGCAAATGTCCAAAGTTCTTAGTTATTACTGGTCAGCTAGAAAATTTATCACCATTCTTCATCCATAAGCATATTGTGGCCTCAGCAGGCGAGCCAAAACACATAAAAAAGCTCCGTTCAGGATCTCTGCTCATCGAGACTACATCTGATGCACAATCTTCCTCTCTCCTAAAAATGACTAAAATGGGGGAACATTCTATTACTATATCCCCACATAAGTCTTTGAGGTCAAGAGGTGTCATTTCGGAAATAGACTTGATATCAGTCTCTGAGGATGAACTTTCAAAAGAACTCGCCGAGCAAAATGTGTGTGGGGTCCGCCGAATAAAAGTCCGTAGAGACGGGCAACTCGTCAACACAAAACATCTTATTCTGACTTTTTAATCTCCAGAGCTATCGAAAGCCATTAAGGCAGGTTACCTGAATTGCCCCATCAGACCTTACGTGCCGAACCCACTGCGCTGCTTCAAGTGTCAACGGTTTGGCCATGCGAAGGCCGCATGCTGGGGAAACCTGGCATGTGCTCGCTGTTCTGCAGGTGGTCACGAAAGTCAGGAATGTGTAGCTGATCCAAAATGTGAAAACTGTCATGCCGATCATCCAGCATACTCACGAAACTGCCCTAAGTGGAAAGAAGAGAAAGAAATACAGCATATTAAGACTACAAGAAAAATCTCCTATCCTGAAGCTAAGAAACTTTTTAGCACGGGTCAGTCAAAAGCAAATGTCTCCTATGCACAAGCCACTAAATCATATCGGTCAATAAGTACACAAACATCGCATAGCACACAGAAGAAGACATATGAACCAAAAACAAATGACAAAGAAAAAGTTTTTCCTCTACCTCCTCCCAAACAGACAATAGAAAGTCGAGAAATAAAAACACAAGAAACAGAGAGTTCAAAAAAGAAAAACAAAAGCTCAGAAAAGAGAAGCTCAAGCCGAAGCTCTATTGAAGGGATCTTTTCAGACTTTATCGAATCTGAGATGGAAACAGATGGAGGCATAGATCTCTCGAAAAATGTTCTACCTCACAAAACAAAGAAACAGCATCGAAGCAATAAACATTCCTAATGGCTACTCTCATTTCGTGGAACTGCCGTTGCTTCTATCAGGGTATTGATGGCATTAAGCAACTTATTAATAAATATCGACCTATTTGTATAGCAATACAAGAGACATTCCTCAAACCTGGTAATTTTGCAAAGCTACGTAGATACTCGATGATAAGAAAGGCTAAGACATTCAGTGAACGCGCAAGTGGTGGTGTCTGTCTACTTACCTCAATTAATTGCCCTTCGAGTGCTCTTCCTTTGGATACTCCTCTCCAAGCAGTTGCAGTACAGTTGAGCATTCGAACACTGACTACTGTTTGCAGTATTTACATCCCGCCTAATGAGAACATTAATTTAAGAGATTTAGAGGATCTAATTGCCCAACTACCAGCTCCGTTTATTCTAGTCGGTGATTTCAATGGACACAATCCCTTGTGGGATCGTAAAGACACAAACCCACGAGGGAAGCAAATTGAACAGCTACTCCACGACCACTATCTCTGTATGCTTAACAACGCAGAAAGCACTTATTTTCATCCCCTTCCATTCCATTGACCTTGCTATTGTTTCTCCACAGCTTTTGCCATTTTGTTTCTTTAATGTCGAGAATCATCTATATAATAGCGATCATTTTCCTATTATCATAAGTATTACAGGAAATAGGAGTGTTTTTATACCTAGAACACCACGCTTTTTGTTGGACAAAGCCGACTGGGACTCTTTCATACATTATGCTCTTTTCACTGAAGAAATAAAGAATGTGCACATTGATCTGGCTGTGAAGATCATTACAGATAAAATTATTTAAGCAGCTGATATATGTATACCAAAAACGTCGGTAAAACAGCCAAAATACCCAAAGCCCTGGTGGAATCCTGAATGTCAGGATGCCATCAGAAAACAAAGGAAAGCTTGGAGCATTTTTCGGCGATATCCTTCAGAATCAAATCTCATAATATTCAAAAGGGCTAAAGCAAAAGCTCGGCAGGTGCGAAGGAAAAGTCAGAAGAATTCTTGGATCTCGTATGTATCTTCGATTAGCTCTTCAACTTCGAGTAAGAAGGTCTGGGAGAGAGTCCGGAAAGCGTCCGGTATCTACAAAGAGCACACACTTTCCATTTTAAAGACAAGTCGTGAAGCAGTTACTAGTAGGGAAGGAATTGCCAACGCTATTGGACAGAGTTTCTCAGCCGTATCACACAGTAGTAACTACCCTCTTGAATTTCTTTCCGCAAAAAAATGCATTGAAAAACAACTAATTAATTTCAAATCTCCCAATACTGAACCATATAATCAGGATTTTACTGTGCTTGAACTGAAAAGAGCTCTGTTGCAGACAAAAAATCCATGTCCTGGTCCAGATGATATTGCCTATCCTATGCTGAAACATCTTCCTTCTAAGTCATTGGCAGCCATCCTCTTTCTCTTTAATAGAGTATGGAAGGAACAAGTCTTTCCAAATGCCTGGAAAACAGCTTTTGTCATCCCCATTGTTAAACCGGGAAAAGACCTTACTAATCCGTCAAATTACCGCCCCATCGCTCTAACTTGCTGCCTCTGCAAACTCTTTGAAAAGATGGTCAACACTCGTCTGGTCTATTATTTAGAGACAAATAATTGTATCTCCCCTTATCAGAACGGTTTTAGAAAAGGAAGAGCAACTGTCGATAATATCCTACTCTTAGAAACAGGTATCCGTAGAGCGTTCGTTAGAAGAAATCATTGTTTCCATTTTCTTTGATATAGAGAAAGCCTATGATACCACCTGGAGATACGGTATCCTTCGTGATCTATATAGCAATGGTTTACGAGGAAACATGCCGATATTCATCAAACATTTCCTACAGGATAGGAAGTTTCATGTGAAGATAGGCGATACACTTTCTGACATGTTCCATCAAGAAGAGGGCGTTCCGCAAGGAAGTGTATTAAGTGTTACATTATTTAGTATAAAAATTAACTCTATTTTAAAACAACTGCCTCCAGCAGTCCAGGGTATGCTCTACGTCGATGACCTGCAAGTCGGTTGCCAGGGAGAAGACCTGAAAGACATCTCTCAATAGAATTGTTAAATGGTCGCAGGAAAATGGTTTTAGGTTCTCTACTCAAAAGACTGTGTGTGTACATTTCTGTCGAAAGAAAATTCCTCACCCTGACCCCGAACTTTACCTGCAAGATGTGCTGATTCCTGTAGAAAAGGAAATAAAATTCCTAGGAATGACATTTGACCATAAGCTTACGTTCCTTCCCATATTACCTATCTAAAAAAGAAATGTTTAAAAACTATGAATATTCTGAAAGTACTGTCAAATACTTCTTGGGGGCTCAATGCTTCTTATATATAGAGCTCTCATTCGTTCGAAACTAGATTATGGATCAATCATTTATGGGTCGGCAAGGTCTTCAGTATTAGCCAAACTTGATCCGATACATCACCAAGCACTTCGGATATGCACTGGCGCCTTTAGAACTTCTTCAGTGAAAAGCTTATATGTGGAAAGTAACGAGACCTCCCTGCGGTTAAGACGTGAAAATCTTTGTTTTAAGCATTATTTCAAAGTCTTATAACATACCGAAAATTCTACGCGGTCCAAATTGCTTAATGACCAATACTCCCGTTTATATCAGGCACAACCATCATGTGTCCCATCTTTCGGCTTGCGGATAAGTGCTTTGGTGGAGGAGTATAATTTGTCTAATATAGATATACAGGTGGAGGATTTTTTTGGAATTCCTCCCTGGGAGGATTGGAGAATCCATTCTCTGGATACTTTTCGACACTGGAGTAAATTACAAACTAACGAAATCATCTACAAGCAGATTTTTTTTAACATAGAAACAAATATAGGAAACATATCCCTCTCTATACAGACGGATCAAAATCCAGGATCATATTGGTGCCACTTTCGTCACAGAGAAAACAATAGTAGGGGTTCGATTACATACAGTTTGCTCTGTGCTTACTTCTGAGCTTACTGCAATCCATCTGGCTTTGACTTACCTTTCAAAACAAAAGTACATAAAGTTTATTATCTACACAGATTCCATGAGTGCCTTAATGTCATTGGAAAATCACGCTCAATGTACTCACCAAGTTGCAACCAGAATCCTGAAGTTGAATCATTCTTTAAAAATTCTGGGATACCAGATTCTTTATTCGTGGATCCCTGGACACGTTGCCATTAAGGGGAATGAATTGGCGGATATTGCAGCTAAAACTGCTACCACAATGTACAATCTTCAGATTCCATCAGCAGACATCAAAGGGTTTGTCAAAAGCAAAATTCTCAGCAAATGGCAGAAGCAATGGGATGACAAAGTATATAACAAGCTGAGAAATGTAAAACCCATCATTGGATACTGGCCATGTATGGCTAATAGAAGGGAGGATGTCCTCTTGACTCGACTGAGAATTGGCCATTGTCGCCTGACCCATGAGTATCTTCTGAAGGGAGAAGAGAATCCCAGCTGCCTAAACTGCAATGCAGATCTGACAGTCCATCATATCTTGGTGGAATGCCAGAGTTTTAAATATTTTCGCCAAAAATATTTTAATTGTTCAGAACTGGACTTAGGAAATTTAATTGGAAAAACACATCATCGTAATTGGTTTCTGTTTTTAAAAGATATTGGCTTTTATAATAGACTTTAACCTATTTTTTAAAAGATATCAGCTTTTATCATAGATTGTAATCTGTCTCTTTTTACCTAAGCTGGAAGTTTTTACAAATGACTTTGTCTGGTGCAGATAACCTTGACAGGTTTTGTGCCAAATTACAATAATCCAATCCAATCCAATACAAGATCAGCTCAACTTATGTCAAAAACTGTAAAAAGCATTAACTGATAAAAATCAAAGCGATATAAATAGTATATAGATCTTATGTATGAACTGCAGGTTTTGCAAATATTTGGAGGAAATATAGCATCGCCGGTTGAAACTTTAAGCTATATCGTTGTCAACAACATAGCGGCGTGCAAAAGAGTATTTTGGATATATCCCTAGATATCAACCCTACAGCATTTTTTGTGCCCTTTTGTAATCACAGTTTGAATCTTGTCGTAAACTACGCTGCGAACAACAGTTTATTCAGTGCAAACTTATTAGATATCTAAATTAATTTGTTTTTAAGTTTAAGATAATAAACTTACTGTTCAGCAATATATTTGGCATCCAATTTCGCTTCGCTTGCAGTGTTATGTTTTTATAACATGTTGTCGTTGACCAATGTTCACTTGTCTGACCTACAGTCAGCCCAAGTCCACGAACTTCCTCCTGGCAAGGAGCACAAGATACGCCTGTCGTTGGCAACTTGAGCACCTTACAAGTGAGAGTGAGCTTTAGCTCAGTTTCGCCCCCAATTTTGATGAAGAGCATCCAGGGGAACGGGTCCGAGCGTCTCCCACCCCTCTTCCCCTACCACCAAAGACCAACGTTTCGACAAGACTTTCGCCTGGAATATTTAGAGTGCCCCATGCTTCACGGACACTATACATTTACAAACATCCATGCCTTCTCCGAGATTCGAACCTGAGCCTTTAAGCGCCGCAGTCAACAACGCTAACCACTATGCTGGTTGAGCGGCTTATTATAACATATATGTATATAGAATTCTTCAATAAATATGTTTGAGTGTGGGTTTTAACAAAGCACAAAATGTTTGCACATTTAGACAAATTAAAAAGATAAAATGTAATTTTTTTTTCATATTATTATGTTAATAATACTTCATTTTAAATGTTAACCATAAGCAAAATACTTCACTGCACAAAGGCGCTCGCTACACCATTTGCACGACGGCGCCGATTAGGCTTGGCGCAGGCCTGCCCTTCAGTAATTGTCTTTCTACGCCGTTCATTTTTGTATTTTTCTCCTCGAAGATCATTGTCCGGATATCCTTCCAGCTGAATCTGGCGTCCTGAATTGTAATAAGAAGAAAGCGAGCAGCTCATTTGGGATAGCGAAATTCCTCTTGTTTCTCCTGGGTAGCCCTTGTTGTCATGTTAGGCTAGGTATTGATGCTGCTTTTTCCATCATCTTTTCTTGCGGCATCAGAAACCTTCGTTGCCAGATTGACAGACTCCTTACTCAGTCTTTTTGGCCGATGACCAGTTGTTTTATCTCCTCTCAGCTCACCTCTGAATCAGGAGTCAGAACTTTCTCCAAGCGGCTTATAGCGGCTGTCATCATCATTTGGATTTTAACAGTTTCATTACCCATACGTTGCTTTTCAATGGTATACGGTTGCTTTGAAAAGCCTACAGTTTTCAAGCTTTCATCTCTGAATGATCGTTCTTGTTTCCGCAGGTAATCGTTATGAGCAAGCATTCTAAGGCGTTTGAAGAAATCAAGATCTTGTTCTTTAGCAGCTGTGAGAGATCCATTGCTTTCATATATAACTTTCAAGTTCGTGATCTTAGAAGCAATAAATTCAGGAAATCGCTCCACAATAATGCAGAGATAAGTAGAAAATTAAATAAAACCGTAAGGCACGCTAGGCCCTTTTTACTGTGCTCTGAACCGAAGTTAAAGTACCAACCTACTATAAGCGCTTTATAGTAACGCGAAAAGGAAATTAATCAGTAATCAGGCGAAACGGCAGAGGAAGAGGAACTAGTGCCTTCACTCTATTTTCTCAGAGTAGAGTCAAACCAGGTCAAACCCGATAAAATGAACTAGACGTGGGATGAGAACCGATATCTTTCGTGAATAGGTATGGCTCGAAGTCAAGTGATCAGTAAGAGCATCAGTATTGGTTGAATGAGGAAATGCAAACAACATAGCATTTCAGGCAGTTGGTTTGGGGCAGAGGAGAATCTTTCAGAAAACAATACTTTTTGAAGGGATGGCCGTATGAGATGGTGAAGGGTGTAGTAGTAAATTAAATTTATTAGGTGAAATTTATGAGCATATAAAGGAAATAACAAGATAAAAATTATTAAGATGAAATTTACGTGATATGCTTTAAAATGGCATCAGGACGCCTGCTATTGTCGGGCTCCATAAAGTTATGAGTGATATTGAGTTATTATTTACTTTGGTAATATCTTTGCAGAATCTTTTGGAGATTTTAGCCATGTGAATGATAATTACATCAGTATCCAACTTGTCATGAATAGCAAGGTTTCTGACAAACCATCGGCAGGCACAAATTTGTCTTAGAGTAATACTTTGTAAGTTTTAAAGTTTACGTGTATCAGTTTTGCAGGCATAACCCTAGACTGGACAGGCATAAGTAATAGTGGGCCGCAACATGGTCTTGTAAATTAGTACTTTTTTCTAAAGAGAGAGAATGGAGTTTCAGGCAATTAAGGAGGTGAGTTTAGCTTCCCGAAACTTGAAACAGATATATGTGGGGACCGTGAAAGTCGTTGATGTAAAATAACACCTAGGTATTTGACTTGCTAAGCCCACGGCATAACCGTGCAAGACATGCTAATATTAAGATTCAGTTTCGTTTCTGCACAGCTTCAGATTTGTCCGCGTTAATCTGCATTTTTCATTTGCTTAGTCAGGATTCCAGAGCATGAATGAGATTTTGTAGTGACTGTACTACTGTGATCAGATACGCATTTTGTGTAAGTATCGCAGTATCATCTACATGCATCGCTAGTATAGTGCTGGGAGTTTGAAGAATGTCGTTCGCAAAAATGGTGAAAAGATTCGGTCCTTATAACGAACCTTATGGGTTGCCGGTGAGCGGAGTAAGAGTTGTAGCGAACGATAAAATATCTATCTGTAACATAGAAATAGATGATGTTGATGATATACTCCGGAAAACCATGACGATGAGTTTTTAAATAAGTCCTTCGAATCATACTCTATCAAAAGCCATTTCTTAACTTCTGAATAGGTACAACAACAAGTACTTTCTAATTCGACGGGTAGTACTGCAACTTGAAGATGTGATTGAACAAATTAGTGAATTTGTAGAGCATCTTCGTACTCATCTCTTGGATCATCTTGTTAGTTACGGCACCCAATCTGTTGCTTTTACGCTTCTTACTTTTTTCAAAATATCTCAGAACTTCAGACTGCATTATAAGAGGGTTGTTGGTTGTGTTTGGTTTTTAGAGTATATTGTGTTAAAAGTGTAGTGACACGGAGTTCTGTTTGGGTGAAAAATGTTGTTAATGCGAAGCTGAGACGCATGGTTATTAGCCAGTAACTCAGCTTTCTCAGCTTCGGTATAGGCGATATCATTGGGGACGTTAAGGAGAGGAATGTTGGTGTAGCGTTTTTTGCACTTAGAAGTAGCTTCCCAAATGGAATTATCATCCTGCGAGAGTGATTTTAAGTACCTGGTCTAGCTAGATCGTGCTTGGTTTTTGGTTAAACCCATTCATGACTCTTTTTTTTAGCAGGGCAACGGGTACGCTGCCAAGACTTGCGTGCATGATTGCGTTCCTTGATGATATTTCTCAGAGTAGCATTTCGACTTTCTACGTGCAAGAGGTACTCCTTTACTGTTGTTAGCCAGTAATGTATGCTATTCGTTAGTAAATTCATTACTCAAATCATCTAACTCAGTCCTCGTGTGTACTGTGAAGAGAGTGTGCTGGGAGTCGTTAAGAGCTTTGATATAGCCAGCCCAGTTGGTGATAAATGTTCTTTTGTATGGTGAACTATAGTTACCAATGTCTACTTCTGCCATTGCTGAAGTGCAGTCAGAAAGTAATTCACTAATACACTTCATGGAGATCGGGAATTTAGCATTTCTAATAGAAAGAAGTCAATAATGGAGTGAGAAAATGTTGGGGACTTAGGGAGCTGCAACCTGAAAAACAGCCTGTTGGGCTAACTTGTGCATTTGTATGCCTTAATGATTATTATTGTTGCAGTTCCAGCTAGTGTACTGTGTGTTAAAATTTCCACCTAGGATAGCTCGATTATTAATTTTTGCAACTGTATTTAGATTATTATATACAATTAATGCGGGTTTTCGGGGAGGAATATAGGTGGAGATGAAAGTAATTACACGAGTAGTGTTGGAAGTTAGTGTAATAGCTAAAGCTTCGATAGCTGTCCCAAGTTTGCGTCTTCGCTGCGTTGTATCTTGGCAATTTGTCTACGTCCCTCAAACGTTGTGAGTTGACCGCTGTTAGGCGTAGTTGTTTTTAGCATTTCTTTCCTCGTGTTCTTAGCGGATGCGTGGATTTTATGTTTTCGCAAGTGCTGGTGACTTTTCTTCTCATGTGATATAGTGTTGCTGGTTTTATCTACTAATAACGTTTTGTTCAAAATGGTTGAAAATGAAAAATCTCCCACCAATTTCTACTTCATGTGACTTAGCGGAGGCAGCTCGCCGCTATGTGTTAGGCTTACCCTCGGACATTAGTACCTTAGATGACAGATGGCAAAAATTATTGTCGAAAGAACAATATTCTCTGAAAGATTTTATGCGTGTACTTTACGATTGTGAAACAATTAAAAGTGATATTAAATATAAGAAGAATTGATGAAATACCAGGTAGAGATGGTACTATCTTAAAAGTGCCAAAAAAATGTTTAAAACTGAAGGTAGATGCTTATTCGTCTATATTTCCTAATAAAAAAGTAATAAAAAAAGATTTATTGATTTTTGTGAATAATTGGATCAAGAGGTAATTCGTTCACTTTGATTTCGAAACCAATTGTAATAAAAAACAGTTATCATGTCTTTTTAATTAATTTAAATTTATTGTCAGCAACAAGGGTACTTTCAAGTATAAAATCAATAATGATATGAGTTTAAATATTTTTCTTAGTCATGTTTCTGTTTCTGTATCTCACTTCAAAATTATTCTAAATAATTTAGATCATCTTTTACAATGGAGTGAACTGGAAAATAGTTTAAGTTTCATTAAAAATATGCAGAAAGATGATTTAAATGAAGTGCTTTTTAGTGAAAAAGAAAAGTCTGAGTATTATGGAAAAAATGCATTTCTCCAGATAAAGATGTATATGACAATAAAACATTCATATTAGAGCTAATGAACTTGTGTGATAAATCTAAAATGGCTCGAAGGTACAGCAGTGAACTTTTATTTTTTGCATATTCTTTATACATGAAATCCTCATCATATTAGTCTTTGTTATACGATAGTGGTTTATTGTCAATGCCATCAACCGATCATTTAGGTAAAATTACAGGCATTCTGAATCTCCACAATTCGTTACAAAATGTGAATACAAAAAAGTACATGAAACAAATTGAACGATGAAAATAGAATCATAAATCTACTAATTGATGAAAATCTATGTAAAGAAATGAATTGGTTATAAAGGGAAATCAGTATCAGGTTTTACAGAAAATATGTGCGATACTGTAGCTGCAGCTCCAAAAGCTTTCATGGTAAGCTCTATTCATCTTATAAGGTACTTCTCCCGCCTTCCTAGCGTGCCTTCGTGATGTAGTGGTCAGCACACTGAGCCGGTATTTCAGAGGTACGTGTTCCGATTCCCGGCGAAGGCGGTTGCTATTTTTCATCTTTCCTGCTTCTAAAAATATACCTAATGTCTCTACAAACTTATAAAGAAACTGTTGCCTTAGTTATTGATAATAATATGAATGCAGATTATGCTGCCTGACCCGCAAAGCTCTTCATATTCTGGACGAAGCAGGATTTTCAGTTGTTTCGATGATTTCTGATAACAATAGAATAAACAGGAACATGTTTCAGAAGTTCAGTCATAAGAAATGTCAACTCATATCAGCAACCCTGCAAATAACGAGAAAAAATTATTCTTAGTTTTTGATTCTGTACACATTTTGAAATCAATAAGAAATAATTGAATTAATCAGTTAGACACCCCCAAAAATTTTTTTTGTCAAAATTTCGATGATCCATCAAAGTGTATAATGCCTAAATTTTCGCATCCAATGTGTATATATCATAAGAAGACCTCGGTAAAGTGCAAAATCGCCCACTTATATGGCGCGTATCGATGTGTACATGGACAAAGTCAAGGATGTGCGCAATGCCAAGGTTGTGCAATTCTCTGATTTTTTTAAAGTGAAAATAGGTCGTGTGTACATGGATACCGAGTCTGTGCAATTCTTTGACTTGTTATTTTCAAGTTGATGCAGAATCGCCCACTTTATATGGCGCGTATCGATGTGTACATGGACAAAGTCAGGGGAGTGTACAATGCCAAGTTTGCGCAATTCTCTGATGTTTTTTAAAGTGAAAATAGGTCGACGTACATGAATACCGAAATTGTGTCAATTGTTAAAATGGGCCATAAACCATAAAATAAATCATCATAATTCAAATAAAAAATAGTTTAAAATAAAAAATCTGGGTATTTAAAGCCATCGCAAGAAAAAAGTAAGCTTTCAAAATTATTTATCTAACTTTAAAATAATTTTTAATGTCAACATAATCATATTATATAATCTTGATGTTTTAAACACTTTTCACTACTGAAAAAGAGTCCTTTTGTTAAAACTTTATGGCATTAAAATCCCACAAAATAGTTCAATTTGTAGATTAACTATTAGTATATTTGTTTTATATATATATATATATATATATAAAACAAATATACTAATAAACAAATATAATAAAACAAATATACTATATATATATAATTGAAAAAGAAAATGTAAAGCTAACTGGTAATTAGACGTAAGACCTATTTGGTCTCAAAAACTTTTGCGCATAATGCTGCAAAAAGATATGAAATAATAGTAATAGGTAGAAACATTGCAGCGATCTTGCTAAAAAGTTACCAGGAGCTGTAGCTCCACGAAATATTATAACGCAGTATTACATAAATAAAAGAAATTTGTCTGGAAAACGGGAAAAAAAAACTGCAAACGCGCGAAAAAACAGCCAAAATTAATGCTGGAAGACTTGCTAATGCACGAAAAAATTAATCTGACCGTTGTGATATGTGAAACGTTAACTCACATGAAAATTAGATCGACGGAAAATAATATAAGTACAAAAAACATGGAATTAAATATGCCAATATATAAAAAGCAAAATCTAAAAATTAAAATGAAGACACAAAATGTTACAATACAATATACAATAATTAAATAGCGGAAAATGGTAAATTAACCCACTCGTACTCACAATTGGCTTTTCAAGGGAAAAAAACTGATTGTCGAACTAGGTTAAATACCATTACGCGTTTCGCCGAAACAGACCATTGAAGCTCTTGTTTAACGCGAAAAATTTTTTATAAAAGAATATTAGTATTAGTATAATAATTATCTTTTTTGGAATAAATCCTTTTTTGGAGCTTCACTGCTCTGTTCCTTTTTCCCGACGCGTCCGCTGAAATACACATTAAGGTGTCAAAAGCTATTGCAACTCCGAGCAATGTAAAATTAAAATCAAAAGAGAAAAAGAATAAAATAAAATAAAATAAATAGCGGTCTGCTATTAGTCAAAAATTACAACAACGTACCGGCTGGTCCTTTAGACCTTAAAGAAGATGTAACTTTTATAAAGAGAATGGTGCTGTAAACAAATAAAAAGTAATTAAATTTGTAAGAAAACCAACGTCGCAGGGTCTTATTAGGACCAAAAACAGAAACAATAGAAACGAATAAACTGACCTGAGTGGTTCCGTCCTCTGCATCCGAAAAAATGATTTTGGAAAACGGGTGCAAAACCCCTCCGTGCTCAATCAACTTTCCTTGCGTCTCGTGACGTCGTTGGGCGAAACAATAAAAACTGTAGAGGCCAATGGGCTGAGATTGTAGGTTGGCGGGAATCCTTGTCCCCCCTTTTTACAGAAGGGGGTGATAGATGAGAAAAGACACGGAAAGAACTCAAAATGGCGTCAGTCAAGTTGTTAGAACAAAACTGTTAAAAATAAGTGAAAATGAGTGAAAATGGCTAATTCAGCTAAAATTACTTATTTTTGGCCACAAAAGAAAGAGTAAATTGGAAAAAAAGTCATTTGTTAATAAAAGTCGTCATTCTTCAAGCTAGAGGGCGGTCAAGCTACTATGAAAAATGAAAAGGCCCGATTTGTTAATAAAAGTAGAGCTTGGCCTTCTAAGTAAATTAAAACTATAACATTATAGTATTAAAGTATAGTGCCAAAATCTTTGGAGGAAAGAAAATGTATCTAGAAGAATAATCTGTACATTTATACAATTTTTACATTAGATAATCTGAATCAGCCATCCACCTTGTGCCGTCCCGTGAGCTTTAAGCATAAAATTTCATTATCCAAAACAAATTATCTAAAAATTGGTAAGGCTAATGCCAGCTTTTTTTAAGGTATTTTTAATTATTTTATGAGGAATTGGTTATTTTTGAAAATTTTGACGAAGTAAAGTATTTCTTCCTGTAAGTGTTCTGTAGTATTACATATTCTTTTTATTCTAAGTAGCTGTGAAAAAATTGTGTTAATGATGATTCTTTTAGAAATATTAGAATTCCAGTTGGTTAACTTTAGTGTAGAAAAAGTGAATTCTCTCCTCTTGTCGTAGACTTTAATAAAATTGTAATCAATAATATTTAGGTCAAGGTATACTACATTATTTTGCACCGTATTTGTTATATTTAGTTTTAAGCTAGTTGGGTAGATATTAGCTGCTTCTATTTTGTTATGGTTGTTAAAGGCTATGATATCATCAATGTAACGATATATGTGTTGGTAAAATTTATGTTCTTTGTTTAGTGAACGGACAAAGGTCAATTCTCTTGTGAAAAGGAATAATTCGCAGACAGCGCTCGAAAAATTTCCGCCCATTGGGATTCCTTGAATTTTTTTGAAGATGCTATTGCTAAAGAGAATAAAATTATTGAAAAGCACGCTCGTAAGGTAAAGTTGCCAATAGCAGACCGCTATTTATTTTATTTTATTTTATTCTTTTTCTCTTTTGATTTTAATTTTACATTGCTCGGAGTTGCAATAGCTTTTGACACCTTAATGTGTATTTCAGCGGACGCGTCGGGAAAAAGGAACAGAGCAGTGAAGCTCCAAAAAAGGATTTATTCCAAAAAAGATATATTCGGGAATACTAATGTTCTTTTATAAAAAATTTTTCGCATTAAACAAGAGCTTCAATGGTCTGTTTCGGCGAAACGCGTAATGGTATTTAACCTAGTTCGACAATCAGTTTTTTTCCCTTGAAAAGCCAATTGGGAGTACGAGTGGGTTAATTTACCATTTTCCGCTATTTAATTATTGTATATTGTATTGTAACATTTTGTGTCTTCATTTTAATTTTTAGATTTTGCTTTTTATATATTGGCATATTTAATTCCATGTTTTTTGTACTTATATTATTTTCCGTCGATCTAATTTTCATGTGAGTTAACGTTTCACATATCACAACGGTCAGATTAATTTTTTCGTGCATTAGCAAGTCTTCCAGCATTAATTTTGGCTGTTTTTTCGCTCGTTTGCAGTTTTTTTCCCCATTTTCCAGACAAATTTCTTTTATTTATGTAATACTGCGTTATAATATTTCGTAGAGCTACAGCTCCTGCTAACTTTTTAGCAAGATCGCTGCAATGTTTCTACCTACTACTATTATTTTATATATATATATATATATATATTTGTAGATTAAAATTTTTATTAATAAGAAGTTATTCATTTGCATAAGAGTGAAGTAAAAAAAAATGATTGCCTGCTTATTTATATTCATGAAGACATATTTCTAATAAAGGTAATAAGAGCTCTTGAAGGTAAATAGAATTATCGTAAAAAATGTTTTGCGATTCTGGTAAAATCTGGATATTGAAGGCTTTTGTAGTACTTAAAACACTGCTGCAGTTATTCATTTAAACTAATTAGGTTCTTTTCATGTTGTATGTGTCATGTTTAAATGCATGATTTATGTGAATTCAATCATAAATTTGATTCTGATTTTATGATTGTTTCATGATTTTTGCTGTATTGAAGAAAATGTTTTGTAAGTTAGTTATTGGGATTAACATTCTTTAAAGTGGGCTGCTTATTGTTAAGATTTGATTTATGTGAATCTATCCATGCATGTTATGATTCTGAAAATAAAAATAAAAAAACTATTTTAAACATGATGGTATATTTGTAATATAGGAAATAGGTCTTGGATATAAATAGAATTATTATAATTTTTTTTTTATGTTTCTAGTAAAATCTGGATATTAAGGCTTTAATAGCATTAAACACGATGCTGCGATTATTCGTTTAAATGAATAAGGTTCTTTGAAATTGGATTTTTCATTTTCAAATGCTTGATTACATGTGAATTTAGTAACATATTTGATTTTACTATGCTATGAGTGTTTCAGGTTTTTGCTATGAAGAAAATGTTTTCGAAATTAGTTAATGTCATTAATGCTCTTTCAAATGATGTAGTTATTGCTAAAATTTGGTCTATATGAGTCGATTCATAACAACTGCAGTTCTGGAAATGAATTCAGAAAACTAATATTCTCCTTATTTAGGATCATGATGGTATATTTTTGACATAGGTAATAAGAAACTTTGGATGTAAATAGAATTATTATAATAATATTTTTATGATTTTTGTAAAATTTGAATATTTAAGCCCTTTATAGCATTTAAAACAATGCTGCGGTTATTTGTTTAAATCAATAAAGTTCTTTTCAAATGTGTTTTGCATGTTCAAGGATATGATTTATGTAAATTTTATCACAAGTTTCAGTCCGATATAATCTGAGAGTTCTGTAGTTTTGTTTTGGATATACATTAATGGCATTAAGTTTAGTTTATGTGAATTTCCTCTTTCATATTGCTTCTAAAAAGGACATCAGGAAAGAAAATACGTACTACTTTTATAATCTTCTAACCTCTATGAATGTGTGTATAGGTAATATAAAAAATGTTTGTGTTTGTGGTAAATGTTGAATGTTTGAAACTTTTGCCTTAAAACTATTTAAAACCATAAAAACAATGTTAGAGTTACTGACTTAAATAAGAATATTTTGAAACTCAGTGTTTAATATTAAAATGTGTGGTTTATATGAGTATTGTCATACAATTTAAATGCTTTATGCTGTTGGCAGAATTTAAAATAAAGTTAGAATTCATGTCAAATGCATGAGAATATCTTCAGACTATGTGTCTAACATTCAGATGTTTGGCTTAAGTTAGTTTATTGGAAAATGAAACTAGGAAATTGATTACTTGCTTATTTTTTAACATGAATGTAAATTACTAATATAATAATAGCATGCTATTTTATTATAAAATCTATGTACCTGAAGCTGCAAGATAATTTTTTTTTTTGTTTCCGTTGTGTAATTTATTATACATTTTCTTTTATATCATTCTATTAAAATGTGTTTCTTAGTTTTTACATTTCCTAATTTTTAAACTCTTAGAAGACTATTATGAAATTATTCTGCAAGATAATTGATCATTTTGATAAAAATAAAAATTTATACTTTTAATTTGTGTTTTGTTAATTTGTGAAATTTTATTACTCTATGAAAGGAAATTTGTGTGCATGTTATGCAAAGCTCATTTAAGAACATCTTATTACAAATAATTTTTAATTAATTTTTAAATATTTAATCCTTTGAAAATTTAAATTTATAGGTGATGAAAGCATACACGAAGGAGTGCATGATATTTAATTAATCACACTATGTAAGAGAAACATCTGTGAAAGTCGATAAACATGTATTGACACTATTTGGTCAATTATTTTTTGCCATTTAAATTATCATTTTTTTAAATTTTCTAAATTAAACGTAAATAATATAATCACAGAGATAAATAACTGCATATTAGGTATATAATGCAGTTCAAATATGATGTAAGAAAGCATATTTTATTATGTTTTGTGACGATGAAAGTTCGATCATCGGGTTGAAAGCAAGAGCTTTCGTGGCCGTTCCTGTAGTTGGTCATGGTAAGACAGACCAGCAGACAAAGTAGAGAGACGTTTTTATAGGCGCTGTCATCACTAGGTACAGTTACAGATAAATTAAACAACAGCGATAGATATGCGTTAATCTTAAATAATACTTATTCTCCTAATGCCACTTGCCATCTAGCAGAATTATGATGAGCTAAGTTTGCTAACTGTAACTGTGCATTATTCATAAAACCAGCGCGATATTTTGTAAGATCCAGTTTATTGCCCTTGCGTGTTACCGGAGGTAAGTACCATTTGCAAGTAAAAAAATTATTTTTCAAATAGTTTTTAATCGAAATAATGTTATTTTAATTGAAATTATGTTGTTTTCTTTACTCTGTAAGCTTTGCGCTGATTGTGATATCTTGTTAATGATGAGTAATTAATGTTGAAAGCGAAATGCCGCTAACAAACTTCAAACGGCTATAAAATAGTCTTTTTTTCTGAAGTTATAACATGTTATAATAATTTTTAATATATATTAAGAAGAATAATTACTTGCATCGTAATAATCCGCTTCAATGCAGGTTAGTAATTCTTACCGCACAAGATACGGTTCAATAAAGTCACTTCAATATGTGAACACATCAGCACACGGACTGAAACTATATACAAAATTTATTTACAAAAGTTTAACTATTCTAAATTACTCTCAAACGAGAGTTCAAATCATTGTTACCGACTCGGTGGGTTCTTGCTACAATTCTCCAGAACAGAGTGCAACTATAAGGTTGCCACAAAAGTATACAAAATCTAGTTATGCGCTTCAGCGCTATCTAACGGCCGTCACAACGCACTGCCCCCCGAATGAACAACCATAATTGTTCATCAACAGTAAACGAAAATAATTAATTGAAAATACAAAACTAAATTAATCGTTAAGTATTTAACACTTTCAAATTAGGTTTTTCAAATTCTTGGATAAAAATTAAAATGTACTAAATTATACTTACGGGTAGGCAAACAATATTCAGATTCAAAATGCAATAAGGCTGGAATCTAAAATAATAAAAATAGCAAATAAATTATATGAATAAATGAAAAACATGCAAACAATTTTTAGGCCTGTCCATTCAAATATTAGTCCATTAATTCCAGTTCAAATTTATATAGTAATTGAATGGGTCTCTTTATAATTCCTGTTGGTGTTTGAAGCCCACAGGACCTAACTTTTGAATCACTTCCTAAACACAGCTCTTTAATATTACTTCCAAAGATGTTTCGGCGACTTTTCGTCATGGATGAGCACTACGTCAATAACTTTAAATGATGAGGATTCTGATGGAATGACTCGATACGCAAAACGGAGTTCTAACAGATATTCTTTCCTCCAGCGTTTCCAAAAATGGTTAATGGCTTGCTCTCAATATTTCATTTTTTTTAAGCATTCTTCTGTTGGATTCAGATTCAGTGATTACAAGCAATCCATGAGGCAATGATGTTAGTCGTTTTACTATTTAAAAAATGGGCTGGAGTTAAAGGCTCTGGTTCGGAAATCTGTTCGTAGATATAACACAATGGTCGAGAGTTAATAACAGCCTCAATTTCAGTCAATGTCGTTTCTATTTCTTCAAACGTAAAACAAGTCCTCCCAAGGACCTTTTTAGTAGTGTCTTCACAATGCGAACCGTCCTTTCCCAAAAACCGCCCCACCAAGAGGCTCTAGGCACAATAAATTTCCATGCTATTTTGTTTTTTGAGAAATAATCTAGAACTTCTTCTTTTGAAATGCTCTTCCAAATTTCTTTCAGTACTGAATCAGCTTTGATAAATGATTTTGCGTTATCGCTGCAAATTATTTTACAAAGTCCTCTTCGTGCAATGAACCTTCGAAGAGCTAGAATAAAGTGTCAGTGTTCAAATTTGTTACCAATTCTATATGTACATCCTTAATTACTGCGTAAGTAAATAACAAAATATTAGCCTTTTCTGGGCTATATGATCGTTTGATATAAATCGGTCTCGCAAAATCCAAGCCTGTTGTTTCAAATGGTGGAGTTTCAATAATCCTATCTCTAGGTAATAGTGCTATTACTTCCTTACCAGGAGCAGCATTAAATTTTTTACAAATTATGCAAGTTTTTAGAGCAGATTTCCTGCATCTTCTTCCTTTAATGATACGATATTTCTCTCGAAGATGTGATAATGTGGTAGCTACTCCAGAATGATACAATCTCTCATGTGTATCTATAATCAACAGCTTAACAAATTTTGATTTGTCTGGAAGTACCCATAGGTGTTTTTCTCGCTCTTGGAATTCAGAGAACTGCAGTTTACCTTTTAGCACAAGCAATTCATTTTTGTCTAATTCGGGATTAAGGTTATACAAATTTGATTCCTTACTGATAGATTTTCCACATTTTAATTGGTCTATTTCAACGTTAAATGCCGGTTCTTGAGTACGTTTAATTCAATACAGTTCCGCCTTATCCAATTCTGATGCTGTCAATGGACAGGAGATCTGAGTTTCTTTTATTCGAATAAAGCGCATTATCCATGCCGTGATACAATAAACTCTTCTGAGACTGCTAAATTTCTCAACATCTAAAACTTCTTTTGGTATTACGGTACAACATAATTTAATAATTTGAGGTTCCATCTTTCTTTCAATTAACGCATCTTCGCTTAATTCAGTTACTAATTTGAACGTCCATGAATGTTCTTGAAGGGATAAACAAACTGGACCTTGCCACCAGACGTTATTTCCTATAAGTGTTACCAACTTTTCACCTCGCGTCACTAAATCACCTGGATTTTGTTTTCTGCTATAATAGTTCCAATTTTCAGGATCTCTAAGGGCTTGAATTTCTCTGACTCTGTTGGAAACAAAGGGCTTCCAATTCATAGCAGATCCTTTTATCCAATGAAGTGTTGAGTCAGTCCAAAACTTTATCTTCGAATTTTGAAAGTCTAGTGCCATCTTTAAAGTTTTAGACATCTTTGCAGCAATTACAGCACCCATTAATTCTAATCGGGGAAGAGTAATTCGTTTCACAGGAGATACTCTACTTTTTGCCCAGATGAAACTTGTTTTTATTTCATTATTTTTAGTGAAGTACCTAAAATAGGCTACTGCACCAAATGCCTTAGGAAATGCACCAAATGCATCACAGAAAATGTGGATTTGTACCTGATCATTTATCGAATTAATTTCTTGTTGGAAATATTTTCTAGGTATCTCTAATCTCTCAAGATGTTCCATTTCAGAGCGCCAACCCTTCCATTCATTTTCCAAATCTAGGGGTAACTCATAACCCAGGGCCAAACATCTTTTCCAAATTTCTTGCAATAAGCTTTTAATTCGTATGGGGAATGGGGATATAAATCCTACAGGGATCACAAACCTTTAGCATAGTCTTTAAAACACAACGCTTTGTAGGTTTGGCATTCTCTAGGTTATCTATAAGAGGCTGAGCATCCAATTGAAAGGTATCAGAATCGGTATTCCATAATATTCCTAAAACTTTCAAATGGAGCCAGAATCATCTTCTTGTTCACTGCATAACATATTTTCTTTCCACATTTCTTTTAGTTTCCTAGATATTAAAATTAAATTTCCGTAAATGCATCCCAGCATCTTTAAGAATTTTAGCGGCAGTAGAAGATAAATAGAATGCCTCTTCATCTGAGTTTGAACCGGAATCAACGTACAGCCATGTGTCTAACATTTCATAAACTTTATAATGTTCCTTTCAGATAATTTTAATTTCAGATAATTTCGGTCTTTTGGTGTTAAGCCAATTTGGAGAAAACCTTTCTCTAGATCCGCACAAAATGCGACTTCACGTTTTCGAAAATTGATAATAATATCTAAAATGTTTGGGTTTAAACCAGTGGTGGGGCAAGGGGGGACATCTGTCCCCGGGCGCAACATCCAAGGGGCGCCAAATTGATGCTACGAAATTTTTTAATGAAATGTTTTCCATTCTTGGCACACGGAAAGGGGCGCAAATTCATCAGTTGTCCCCGGGCGCTGGAAACTCTTGCTACGCCCCTGGTTTAAACTTGGTCCTGATCATAAACAATAATTTAAAGGTTTAAACTGATTTTCTTTTGAAGAAGCGTCAAAGACCATCCTCTAGTACGTCAAAGACCATCCTCTAGTACGTCAAAGACCATCCTCTAGTACGTCAAAGACCATTCATCTGGTGGATTTGTCATCTCTCGTAACGGATCTATGCGGCATAAAATAACCGTTCTCAATGTCATTATCTGAACATTCTTCAACTACCTTATTTCCATTTTGTTCAGTAACAATATCTTTATATTATTGGAGAACATCGTCATTTATCGCGAGCTTATGGTTTAATTCGGAAAAACGATTCTTTGCTATTTTGAAATTAGTCCCTAACCCTTCCTTACTGTTCTTCCACAATAATTTCGCTTCATATCTGTTATTAACGAAGTTTAAATCGTTTCCAAATTTATTAATGATTTCTTTATCTATTTTCGAAAATTCATCGTCACTAATCCAAAGTTCCATAATTTCTTTAAATATTCCTCTTCTGCATTCGCAACAATTAACTTGAAAACGGAAGCATTTTTATGTTTTCGCTTTTCTTTATTATTTATGGAACCACAAAGCGACCATCCAAATAAGCTTTCACACACGAAAAGCGATTTTGTTATTTTTCTACTGTGCCTGGATTGTTTATTTGGCAGAGATAATCTGCGCCTATCAATAGATGTACTTGAGAGCCACATAACGTATTCCAATTAGACAGCTCGTATTTCTTTAATTTGCTTTCGACATCTGTGTTTAGCCTAGGTGGATAAATCATGGCGATAGAAATTGTATCTGTAACCAACGCCTCAATGCATATATTTCGCTCGAGAATTTTCACGCTCTGTAATGTCACCTTGACGACTCATAAATTTTTTGCTTACCTTTAAGCGCGCCGAAAGAGTATACTAGTACAACTAGTTCCTTTCTTACAACTGGGGGTTTTAGATACGATATTAATTCTTTCGTAATAAATGTCCGTTGACTATCACTGTCAAAAAGACATAAAGCAATTTTTGACTTTAAATCGGATGATATTTTTACACAACATGTTTGCAATATAACTTCATTAAATAAATCTGAGTTTTTCCTATAGGCAGAACCATAATTTTCATTAATTAATGAAAACCCAGATACAGCATTAGCTGCACTTCCACCTAGCAGTGATTTCAAATGGCAAAATTTATCAACTGGGGTCAAATGCTCATTAGTATCTATAGCATTTGAAAATTGGCTCCAAAACTCAAGCCATAAGCAAGAATCACCATAATATTTTTCGATTGTAAGCTTCATAAAATTAGCTCTTAAAGCTTCATAAAATTAGGCCTAGTATTATTACTAGGAACACTATTTTCAATACTTAAAACAATAGAATCATGAGAATTAATTTGAGGGTTAGAGTTCAAATTTTTATCTAAATACCGAGTAATTCTATTTTTCCATTCAATAATTTTTTCATTGCAATCTTCAACTACTTCAGTTTCGGATTCAATATCTTCGAAGGTTCAACCACTTTCGATTTCAGAATTAAGTTGTTTAAGACCATCATACCTTTCAATTAACTGGTCTTTGAGAACACTTAATTGATCAATTTTTTGTTCAATTCCGGCGTTATCCTTAAATTATCCGAAGTCAATTCCGACGTTATCATTAAAATGGCTTCAATTTTTGTTAACAGCTTTGTAGTACCGGTACGTAAAACTGCGCGTTTCCGCTTCAATTTATCAAGATTTTCCATTACTTTATACTATATCAAAATATATCAAGTTATAAATAAGCATGCTCTTACTTGCTAAATTCTGTATTCCGAAATTTCAATCCTGTCGCGGACGCCATAATAATCCGCTTCAATGCAGGTTAGTAATTCTTACCGCACAAGATACGGTTCAATAAAGTCACTTCAATATGTGAACGCATCAGCACACGGACTAAAACTATATATAAAATTTATTTACAAAATTTTTAACTATTCTAAATTACTCTCAAACGAGAGTTCAAGTCATTGTTACCGAGTCGGTCGGTTCTTGCTACAATTCTCCAGAACAGAGTGCAACTACAGGGTTGCCACAAAAGTATACAAAATCTAGTTATGCGCTTCAGCGCTACTTAACGGCAATCACAATACATCGAATTAATTAGATAAAAAGAAAATTAAGTTTAAAATGTTTTTGATCTAAGCAAAATTAGTATTTAAAGTAAATAAGTATTAAAATAAGTATTTAAAGTTCTATAATTCATTTATCAAAATGTAAACTAAAATAAAATGCTTTCGCAATAGTTATTAATTGTTTAATTTATATTACTAAGCAAGTAAAATTAAAATCTAAAAATATTAAATTGATACTGTCATGAACATTTCAGGTGACTGAAATTAAAATAGGAAACATTCTTATTTTAATTTTCTGAAACTTAATTATTTCACAATTAAATGTTCTATTAAACAATTTGTCACCAAAATTTTCATTGATAAATTTTATCTTTTAAAACATTGCTCTAACTTTGAGATGGAGCTTGTGCATTTACACAACTGTTCGATCAATATAAATAAATTTTTATGATGGATAAACTTAACGTTTTATTTGCGAATAATTGAGCATTTAGTGTTACATTGTTAAGGGTTTACAGTTAGATAGTCTTCGATTAATATTACACTTTTCAAATGGAACATTTTCAGTTAGAGTTTATGCATTTAATGAATTACTGCGATTAAATAAACACTAATATTTTTATGGTGCATAATTAACAATTTTATGTTATATGTTAAAGTTGTATTACTTTATGTATTTTGATTGATATCATTATTTTTACTTCCTTGTACGAAGTAAAAAGGAAGTCTATTAATCGCGAAAAGCTTCAGGCAGCATATTTCAACGAAAATATCCACTTCGACCGCTTTCGAATGCAATTTAACGATGTTTTTGGGTGATATCTGTACGTAAGGACAGAATAAAAGACTCTTTTCCACCAAAAAAACTAAAAAACTGCTTTAAAATGAATTCTGAAGAGAATTTTTCGTGGCGTCTGTACGAACGTATGTACGTACGTGCGTACGTACGTATCTCGCATAACTCAAAAACGAGTAGCCTCAGAACGTTGAAATTTTGTATATAAGACTACTATAACATGTAGATGTGCACCTCGTATTTTGGTTTCAATCGGCCGCGCCAAACGTATATAAATATATTTATAAACATAGCCACTCTATTACCCGGCTCAGTGATCTCAGTTTCTTTACTCTTATATGTTTGTAAATTGTACGTTTTTTGCTTTAAAAATGATTGAATTATGTTGTTTTTATCTTCCTGTTAAGGGTTTTATGCCTTTAGTAAATCTGTATGCAATATTTTTAGAATTATCAACAATTTTAAAAATGTTTAAGTGCCGCTAAGCCTAATTTGATGGCGGCCATTGATGCTTACATTTGAAACAGGAGACTAGTGGATTTGTTGCCAATCTAGAGAAACTTAGCTTCGCAACAACAAAGATAACGCATGCATTTATTATTGCCAATTAAATCATGCTTAATCCTTTCTTGAATTTTTCGAGGAAATAAGCGTTTAAGATTTACTTCGTAATTTTTAATACAGATATTTTGAGTTTTTATGTATTTTTGCCTTAATAGAACTCAATTAATTGAATGAGAAATACTCAATCGTCTGTGAAATACTGTTTCTTTTTGTTTTGTTTGCTTAATTTCTTTTATACATAGTTCTAGCTTTATTATAGTATTTGAATAGAACATGTGGCAACGATTAGATAATTCTTTAAATGATATAAATTTTGTGTATTCAGAGTTATAATATGAACGAAATATAATACTGTTAAGTAAACCTAGCGCCAGAGTGCCGCTATGGTAAACAAAGTGGATTTTAAAGAATGCATTTATTCTATTGTGGTTTATGCGCTGTCGATGAAGTAGGTTTAATTCAATCTAATAAGTTTAAATAAAATGCAAGAAAAAATGCGTATAATTTAATATTCCGTACAAGGAAGTTATGTGGTGTACACATCAGATTTTTTTAATTAAAAGAAAAAAGTTTACTTATGTTCATAATATGTGGTAAAGAAGCTTTTACAGTAATAATTTAATATCTTTGAAATGATATGGCTAATTTGCAAAGCTGTCTCTTTGTTTAACAAAAGAATGTGTGTGAAAATGCTGTTATAATCAGAAATGGTCTTTTTTTTACCCACATATACGTAGGATCGGTACTTAGTGTCTAGAAATATGATGTCCGTAAACTTACTTCCGATGCGGCTGTCTAGGGGCTTGAAGTGACTAATACGACTTAAGAATAGCTCGAATATTTAATGAAACATGAATAGTTGCTACAAACTACAAAATAATTACGTGTGTATAAGGAAATAGATGAGATTATTTACAGATGGAGAGAACTAACCGTCTTTTACATGCAAACATCTTTCAATTGTATCATCATCTTAATGGCGGAATCGTCTGACTTCTATCATCGGGAAAGTAAAAGATTTATTTTCACAGCTTTTCGCGTCATCCGATTATAGTGGACGATGCCATCCAAGAACTGCTCGTCCATCCTGATGTAATGCGGCCTAGCATTCTGGTAGTAAGACCATAAACATCTGGAAATCTGAAAAATAAATAAGTAATATATATATATATATATATAAAGAATTTTAGTTTGTATTGAGTGAAAAGTCGTCTTAAATGGCTTATTTCCGCCATCTTCTCTCATCATCTTAACATCTTCAGAAATAACGGCTTTATCTCTTCTTCAGTGGTCTTTCAGTGTTCGTTCATCTTTAACAGTCTATCTGAATACATGTATTTCACAAAACGTCTTCTTTGATGTTGTCTGGTACAATCCGTCTGGCTTCGTCTTTGTACATACGTGTTCTTAAACATCGTCTGAATACGTCTTCTGAATTCGTCTTAGATATCTTCAAGATCCGTCATTCGAATGCGTCATCTCAAAATCGTCTTTTTTAAGCCATCTTCCTTCATACATTTCGTCCTTAGATATCATCTTCAGTCTTCTTAAATTAGTTCACGTCTTTAAAACAATAGTCCATTAGTCAAATCGGGAGAAATTAGTCAAGTCAGGAAAAGTCTATAATTAGGAATTATCAAAATTGGTGTTCCATTATCAAAGATCGTCTGTCCATGGTTTCAGATATTCAGCACAAGTACTAGTCTTTAAAGGTCCTTCGGTAAATCCAACTTTCTCCACGTCATTAGGTTTCACCTTGGTGATTTTGTATGGATCTAAAAACTTGGATTTTAGCTTTATACCTGGGCCTAGTTGAGTGCATTTAATAGCTACCATATCATTGATCTTGTATTTATGAGGATTGTAAGTTTTTCGATTCTCTTCCTGGATCTTCTGAATCTGCGTTTTCGCCTCTTTACGTAGATTTTCTCTAGATTCGATAAAGTCCTTCTGGATTTCAGCTTCTATCAGTTCTTTGATCTTCCTGTCTTTATTCGTCTTTATATTCGTACCAAACAAAAGCTCGAAAGGTGTCGAATTAATATTCCTCTGAAAAGTCGAATTAATAATTTGTTGGACTTCATTCACATGTTTGTACCATTTCGTAGGGCCATTTATAGCCAACTTGGAAATGACCGATATGATAGTGAAATTCAACCGCTCTACTTGTCCATCGGCTCTTGGTAATCCTGTCGTGATTAAGGATAGATGAATGTTTTCCTTAGTACAATAATCAGCAAATTCTTGAGAAGTAAATGCAGTACCTCTGTCAGCTACTATATAGCAGGAATTTTAAAACAATGATTTTTGAGTTTCAAGTTTAGCTAGTATTTCTTTACTAGAGGTGGGTTTAGTTGGATATAACCAAACAAACTTTGTAAACGAATCAATAACCGCGAAAATGTATTTATAATTCTTGTTAGAACTTTCTAAAGGTCCTAAATGTTCTATGTGGTAAGTGTTTAGAGGAATATCTTCTTTAGGTAAAGGATGTAATAATCCTTCCTTCTTTCCAGATTTCCGGTTGGCCAATATACAGGTAATACAATTTGCGATACATTTTTCAAATTTCTCTTTCAATTTAGGGATATGAAAATGTTGCCTCACATGTTCTTCAGTACGTTTGTCAGCAAAATGACCTCGTTCTTGTGCGTCTTTAATTACTTCACTTTGCATAATCTCAGGTACTATTAGTGCTTCAATTCCATTCACCATTTTGTAAAGCACGTCATTCCGCAAACGATAATCTTCATATGCCTTAGACTTCAAAACTTCTTTTATAACTTTTATATTTTCATCAGTTTTTTGAGCTTGAATTATCTTAAATGTCCATACATCTTGAATTACCATACATACAGGATTTCGACTAAGAGCATCCACATGTCTCATACGGGTACCAGATCTGTGTTCGATTGTGTAATCATAATCTTGTACCATTAATGCCCATCTAGATATTTTAGTACAAATATCTTTCTTGCTCATAGTTTGTTTGAATGCATTACAATCTGTCCCGATTTTAAACGGTATGCCTAATACGTACACTCTGAATTTTTTGAGAGCTTCTACGACTGCTTTAACCTCTAATTCGTAGCTCGAATATTTACGTTCAACGTCTGTCGTCTTCCTACTCATATAATAAACCTGATGCATCTGATTATCAATTAAGGATTTTTGTAACAGAACCGCACCATACCATAACCGTCAGCACTAGCATCAGTGTGTATTTCGGTTTCTGCTTTTGCATTATATTTCGGTTTCTGCTTTCGGATTATAAATGCACAAAACAGATTCAGATATCAAGATGCGTTTCAGTTCATTAAAAGCATAAAGTTCTTTAGTTTCGAATTTAAATTTAGAATCTTTCTTCAGTAAATCACTGAGCGGTTTTGCAATTAATGAATAATTAAGTATAAATTTTCTGAAGTAACCAGTTAAACCCAAATAACTTTGAACATCTTTTACACATTTAGGTCCTGGAAAGTTAATTACTGCTTTTGTTTTAGAAGAAGGATATAATTTTCCACCTTTAATTTTGTGTCCTAAAAATTAGATTTCGCGCTTCAAAAATTGACATTTCTTAATGTTTAGTTCCAGTCCATATTCCGATGCCGTCTGCAATACGGGTTTCAATTTTTGAATTCCCTGAGCTTCATTTTCGGATAGAATAATGAAGTCGTGAATATAGATTACAACAGTATTGTCCTTTAAAAGATCACGAAATATATTGCAGATATATCTTTGGAAAACACTTGGGCTGTTAGCAAGACCAAACGGGACTTTCAAGAATTCATATTGCCCGTTCTGTGTTACGAAAGATGGGTACTTTCTACTTTCTTTGTGTACTTCAACATGAAAAAACCCATTCTTTAAATATAATGTAGTGTGTACCATAGCTGATTCTAATTTATCAATGACGTCATCAATTAATGGCAGAGGAAAGCAATCGCGAATTATTTTTTTATTCAGGTGCCGAAAGTCCAGATATGGTCTAAATGAACCGCATTTTTTTCTACTTAGTACGATATTACTTGAGTAATCAGAACAGCTTGGTTTAATGATTTGTTTCTCTAACCATTCCGAAATGTGTTAATCAATTTCACGCTGCTCTGAGGGGGGAAAATGTCGCGGCGCGCAATAGACTGGAATTTGATCTGTTAGCACAATTTTCATCTTCAGGGCGGATGTTTTTATTTTATTCAGCTTATAGTTCTTCATTAACAATAGTATTTCATCTCGATGTACTCCGTCTTTGATATGATTTAAATCAATTTTCTCGTCATTATATATATCACGAATACACACCAAATAGTTTTCTGGTTGCAATGTTCTAATTTCGACTCCTTTTTCATTTACAATTAATTCCCTTGCCTTATCGGTACCAATGATAGCATGTAAAAGCATTCCGTTTTCTGCGATAACACAAATATTTGATCAAAATGAAGAACCATCAATTTCGAATTCACCTTCAAATCTTCCTATAGGCTTAATTTTCCTATTACCAAACCCCGTTAACTGTAGATCTGCCGACTTAAGTTCAGGAGAACTAATCTTCTTGTGTATATCTTCTCAGATTAGCTTTACTTGACTACCAGTATCTTTTAAAGCATCAAATTGCAAATTACCTAAATTAGCAGTTTTATGCATTTCTTTCTGACAAGTCTGAGTTATTGGTGTTACATTTTTTAGCATCTTGAATATTTTTAGGAGATGTTTTGGAACAATCTGCGGCTTTGTGTAAATTGCATTTAAAACACTTAAATCATTTAATCTTATTATTACATGAGTTAGATTTATGACCTATACTTCCACATTTATAACACCTTGGTTCTTTACTCTTTAAGTAAAGCGCGTACTTTATTTTGTGTGTTAGTACTTAAATAACCCTTATTCTTCGCATCTGGAACTCGAATTTTCTCATATATTTTTAATTTCTCTTTGAATTCAGAAATAGTTTTACACCCATACAAAATAATTTTGTTGCTACTCTGATCGAGTATCCCACTGATTACATAATCAAGAATAGATGAATCATCAACGGAACCGCGACTGACTATTTCACGCATGGCAATTAAATATTCGGAAAGTGAGTCACCAGGTTTTAAGTGTCGTTTCTGTAATAAATTATGAAGTTGTGCACTGCTTATTTTTTAGAACCAAATTCAGATAAAAGATTTTCTTTTAATTTGTCCCATGACACTATACCTTTCAAAGACCGAATAAATACTTTAGCAAAACCAGTAAGCAATATTTTGCAAACACAATTTTTTGTAATTCAGATAACATAAATAATTTAAAAGATTCTTCTAAATCGCAAATGAAGGATTCGACCGGATATGTATCAGTACCGTTAAATTCTGAAACTGTTTCTAAAATGTCACAAAAATGTAATGAAATATTACTAGGCGTCATAATGTTTTGATCTACTGAATTATTTATGGGAGGTGATTCTGACGGAACAGAATTAATAACATCAGCATTTTTATCAAAATCATAAATACTTTCGTTTTCAGATAACTCATCATCGTCGTCATTTTCGGATTTTAGAAGCTTAAAATCACAAAGACTATTCATATTAAATCACAGTTTTATCAAGGCTTGACTCATAATTAATCTGTAACAAATTACACACAGAAATAAAATCATTTGCAGTGAAAGTTTGAAGTAATTTTTGTTTTGTTTCTTCAATATTAAAATCAGATGGAAAACCACAAAAGTTACGCAATCTCGCTCTATTTTTTCTATCACCTAAAGTTCCAAACACAATTTGATGTAACAGTTTAATGGATTTTGTAGGCCCAGTTCTTAAAGAATTAGAAATTCTAGGTATAGAATTTAAAGTAGCCATCTTGATTCAAAATACAGTAGAACACTATTCTTAGAATTAACAATGTGAAAATAATCGAAAAAAAAAACTTACTTCTTTTCTTTTGTAATATTCGGCATAATTCTTCCTAGGTTCATCGCGGCCTGAGAGCCCAAATCTGTAGGATAGGTACTTACTGTCTAGGAATATGATGTTCATAAACTACTTTCGATGAGGCTGTCTAAGGGCTTGAAATGACTAATACGACTTAAGAATAGCTCGAATATTTAATGAAACATGAATAGTTGCTACAAACTACAAAATAATTACGTGTGTATAAGGAAATAGATGATATTATTTACAGATGGAGAGAACTAACCGTCTTTTACATGCAAACATCTTTCAATTGTATCATCATCTTAATGGCGGAATCGTCTGACTTCTATCATCGGGAAAGTAAAAGATTTATTTTCACAGCTTATCGCGTCATCCGATTATAGTGTGCGATACTTACTTTATTTATGTCTGATTGAATTTTATTTACTTAAAACCTACTATTATTGCTATATATTTATAATAACCACTTTCCTAATTACTTTCACTTGCATACTAAAGGATTAAGAAAAGAAATGATAAAATCTTAAATAATCGTAACTTAGAATTTAAGTTATTTGAAAAATGTAGTTTAAAGTACTGAAAATAATTAAAGCTATTATTAATTATGCATATTTAGTCTAAAGAGAAAAAAATTAGGTTATCCTCTGGTTTTTCAGGAAGTGATAAAATATTTAAACTTTAGAAAAATACAAGGAGTATAAAATTTTAAAAAGAAGAAAAATACATTAATTATTAAGCTTATTTTTCTGCATAAATCAATACGTAACACAAGGACATAATAACGACATTTTCATAACTGTTGCAAAAAGGTCGAATTGTGCGAACATTTAGGTGTCGTTAAGACGTCGTGATACGATGCTTTCACAACCAAACTGTAACCTGAGAAAGACGCAATAACGACGTCTATTGGACATAAAGCTCATCTGTAAGACGTAATAAAGACGTCTTTGCAACGGTTGCAAAACAGTGGAGTTTTATGGACATCTGGGCGTCTTAAAGACGACACATTGCAACGTTTTTGCAACATGACTCGCGACCAGTTTGCAACGTCATAACGACGTTGCTGTGCTCTACTTGGGCTGGCAGTGTAGTGAGAAAATGAGGAATGGAGCGTTTGATTAATATCAAAACACCACCATATGCAGGACCTCCGGCAGCAGTCGGTCAGATCTATGATATAATTGCAAGCATAAAAATAATTTTCCAGGCCAAGCATGTGTTCTTGAAGGAGAAGAATGGCAGGACTGTACTCATTTAGGAAGTCTTTGAGCTCATGAGCTTTAGATCTAAGACCATTTGCATTCCATTACGTACTGTGATACAATTATTACAATTAGTTAGACACATATTCATAAGCCTCAGACATTATTAAAAAAATATATATATACAGTTTATCAGTTAGTTTCTCTGCAGCTTCTAACTGCTGCCTGTACTTTTTAAAAATATTTAAGAAGTACATCAGAGTATGTAGTTCATAAATGCTATCAGTCATTTCATTTTTAATCGCTTGCAGTATAAATAACGGTACAGCGCCTTTAGTTTGTCGTTTGGTGAGCCTGAGTAATTTTACCAATTGAATAGCCTAAGTCAGCAAGACCCTTCACAGCTTTCGCGGTATCCATTTCAATGAGTTGGCCTCTAATGACCACTTTACCTGGACGTGCATACGTGGATGGAAAAGGGGAGTGACCGTTGTCACGTTACAGAGTCTTCTTGTGTGTTTTGGGTCCATAAACTGTAGATCTTACTGAAAGACGAAGTAGCAAATTATCGCTATGTACTTGAAGAACAGGTGAGTGAAGACGAAGGTTATAATAGCTTTTTTATTTTAACTAAACAGAACAGAAAATGCATTCACTGCATTCATTGTGAACAGAAATGCCCACAATTTAACTGCCACTTTTCGCTAAATAACTTGAACACAAAATAGTATGTACAATCACAATGAAGTAAATTTTAGCTACACGACTGGCTCCTACTCAATATAAACTTCTTAACCGGCTGCACACAGCAAAGCCAAGCCTAGAATATCAATATAGTCTAAAGTAACTATTCAACTCAAACACGTAGCAAAAACTCGGAATTAAATCTCCTACTGCAAAATGTTAAAAATCTGCTACTTAAAAAATACGATTTCTGAACTCACTTAGATTTGCATATACATCATTTAAATTTTTCTGACAGGAAATTGAAATCAGAAGAGAAAGGAAAGTTTCTTAAAATAAAAATAATTGGTTAGAACAAAATAAGGTTTTTATAATAATTCCCGCTAGAATTTAAATATTTGAAAACAAAATCTTTAACTACCTAGTTGAAAATATTAAATTTTAACCTAAATTTGAAGAGCCAGCCTTACAATCTAACGCTACTACATATTTTAAGCTTAAAATTTTACAATACAAAGTGAACTTGCAATCTTGACCAACAATTTTTGTGTGTTGAATCTCATCTCCTTTCAGTGGATCTGAAAGGAAAAATATACAGTAAACTCTCGCTACAACGATACCCGATACAACAATAACTCTCTCTACTACAATAATGTTTTGTGGTCCCGGTGATTTTGCATATAAACTAATGTTAATCTCCCCTCAATATTGCTATATTCTCTAGAACAATAAACCTCTGTAAAACGATTTTTTCAATCTAAATTTCAGTATTATTTTCTCCCTTTATAATAATATTTTGATTTTCAAATGCTTTTTTTTTTTTTTTTTTTTTTCGTTTTCTTTTGTTATTTTTTCCGTCTATTAAGACTCATTGTGGATATTCACCTTATCCCTGAATAAATAGCTATTGTTCAGATTTCAAAACAGATGAAGACCACCCTTTTGGGAATTGGAGTGGGTGAGGGGGTGAAGTGTAAATGTATGCCTAGTCTCATTTCCCAGTAAGCTTTGGAATTCTGATAAGGTTTAAGGACATCTAGACCTGTCTGGTCACCTTGTCACAGAACAAGTGCCCTTTGTTAGAGGAACAGGGGGAGATGGAGGCGGGGTGTTGTTAAGTGACGTACTGAAAAGTGAGTTCAAAGGTTGTTTTATAGTCTTTAACGATTTTGAGTTCTACGCGAAACATTTGGTTTAAAATTTTCTTTCTTTCACGCGATATTGTTCCCTAAGATGGCAGGGCGAAAGCAACTATCTTTTCGAGATAAACTGAACGTTATCAATGATATTGATGAGGGAATGAAGCAGATTGATGCGGCTAAGAAACATGGATTATCGCAATCTACAGTTGCAACGTTCCTAAAGAAGAGAAAGCAAATCGAAGATGCTGTAACTTCAAATGAAATTAACCCAGAGCGAAAACGACTGAAAGTTGCGACAAATGAAAACATTGATGCTGCTGTTTTAAAATGGTTTCAAGAGATGGGAGCAACAAATGTCCCATTAAATGGACCTTTATTATGTGCAAAAGCACGGAAATTTGCAGCAATGCTAGGGAACGAAACTTTCAAAGCTAGCAATGGTTGGTTAATGCGTTTTCGAGATCGTCATGGAATAACTTTCCAAGAAGTTCACGGAGAGAAAAAGTCAGCCCCGATAAACGACGCAAATGAATGGCGGCAAAACAAGATGAAAGAAATCTTAGAAAAGTATGCTCCAGAAGACATTTATAATGCAGATGAAGCTGGGCTGTTTTTCCAACTTCTACCCGATCGAACATTGGCATTCAAGGGTGAAAAGTGTTATGGAGGGAAGAAATCAAAGCAGAGACTGACTGTTCTTCTGTGTACAAATAGCATAGGAACGCATAGAATACAACCTATAGTCATTGGTAAATCATTGAAGCCAAGGTGCTTTAAGAACGTGAAAAGTCTTCCCGTGGAGTATAAAGCAAATAAGAAGGCTTGGATGACGTCTAAATTTTTTTCCGAATGGTTACAGAAGTTAGACAATGAAATGAAGAAGAGAAAGAAAAAATCGTTTTGTTGATAGATAACTGCGGTGCTCCCACGTCATTTCCAAAGCTACAAAATATCGAAATCGCTTTTCTCCCTGCCAATTGCACTTCAATTTTACAGCCTCTTGATATGGGCATAATTAAGTGCTTCAAAGGATATTACAGAAAACGGTTGGTGGACTTGTAAACTTTGAAAATAAAGTAGAAGACCCTTTCAAAGCTGTAAATGTCAAGGAAGCGTGTGACAATATTGCTCGAAGTTGGTGGGAAGTAACAGAAAAAACCATTCGGAATTGCTGGAAAAAGGCCGGTCTTTGTGTTATGGAAGATAAGAAATCTGATAATCATGAAAATTCCATAGACAATGATCTCTCAGATGATCAAGAATGTGTTTTGCACATCAAAAAATCCGTATCCCAACTTGAGGAAACAAGCGGTAAAAAGTTTGGAATTAGTATAGAAGACTATTTAACAGCAGATGATGATCTTATGGTTTTCGCAGGAGTTACTGATGAAGATATTCTCTCTGAAATTACTGATGAGATAGGAAACAATGATGAAGATGATGATAATACAGGTCCATCGCAGTCCTTATTGTCATCTCAGGAAGCTCTTCAATCTGTGAATTCTCTACGGACATTTTTTTCAAGCCTTCCGTCGACAAATGAAGAACATTTTCGTGCACTAGACTCAATGCATACAGTATTGGTGAACTTAACAGTTAAAAAAATCAATAAACAAACAAAAATATTGGATTATTTTCAATAAAAAGTGTTTTCAGGTATGTGAATATTTCTGTGCTTATTTTCTGAATTTATCTTATTTATTTATTTTTTTAGTATTTAAACCACTATTATTAGTATTTTACAAATTAATTTCTTCTAAATACAGACTTAAAAGTAGTATGTTATGCACCTTAAACTAATAATAATAATAAAAAAAAAAAAAAACTCTTATTAAATGCTCAAAATATGTGGGCCCTCGATATAACAATATGCCTCTCTACAACAATATATTTATTTGGTCCCTAAAATATTGTTGTAACGAGGTTTCACTGTATTAGGAAAAGTTTTTAGATAATACCTGCATATGGCGGTAACCAGACAAAAGCCTGTTGTGGCATGAACAAAGTCGTAGCTAGGGTTTTCAGCGCCCAGGGACAACTGAAGATTTCGCGCCCTCTACTGCTTACCAAGGATGGAAAACATTTAATTCTAAAATGTCGTAACATCAGTTCGGCGCCCCTTGGATTCTGCGCCCGGGAACAGATGCCCCCTTGCCCCCCTCTAGCTACGCCCCTGGGCATGAACTTATACATAAACTTTAAATACTGATTAATATCGTTTTATTTGTTTTTTGTTGTTTTGAGAATGGCAACAAAAAGATTATTTAATTTTTGTTGTTCTTGGAATGGCAACAAAAGATTACTAATGATGTTGTTCTAAAGAATTGTTTGCATTTGTTAAAAACGAAATAAAGATTATTTTTGACTTAAAACGTGGATTGAAGTTATTTGATGAAACGGAGTTCTAAAAATAAATATTAATTTGGAGTCAGAGCCAATAAGCCCACTGGACGAAAGCGCACGTAACAAAAGCCCACAAAAAAGGCCCCACTGGAATAATTGCCCACGCGACTAATACCCACATCGATGAAAGCGCCTATTGATAAAAACCCACATTGATAAAAGCCTACATTGACAAAACTCCACACCGATATATATGCTACGTTAAAATTAATATTTTTTTTTCCTTTTTTCTTCAGCTGCACAAAGCAGGTTCATGAATAAAGATAAAATAAAAAATAAATTAAATTAATAACAAATAATTGATCAATAAATTTATGTAGGCTGAATTAAAATCCCATGTGTATATAGAACAGAGAGTCAATCAAAATAATGTAATTAAAAACATATACATGTATGCGTAACTTTGTTATTATATTTATGCGACAAATGGAAATGCCCTCGTATAAGTCCGACAAAGGGAGGTGAAAAGGAATACTGGACATACTGCTTCTTTTAATTCTACAAAATTATAAGGAGTATAGAATGTATGTAAATTTTCATCATATACCGAGAACAATTTATGAATAATTTAACACTGCAGAAAATTTTGCATATAATAAATTTAATATAGAGAATTAAAGCTGAACTTTCATTTCAACGAAAAAAATAAAAGTGCCGTATTCTATTGTGATTAAGAAAACATTTGTGTCCGCTATCACAAATACTGTTTTAATAGTGAATTAAAAGCACGGTTTCAAATAATCTAGTTAAATTTTGACAGCTTCGATTTTAGATAAATTAATTTCATTCCCACTTGAAATTTCATTTTTAATCGTAATAATTATTATTCGTAAAATTTTTCAGGAAGTCATAGCTATTTTGGATTTACTGAAAATGTGAGTTGTTTTTTAGTGGGCATTCGTTTGTGGGCTTTTACAAACAAGCAGTTACAGAGAGGAGAGCCTTGTTTTTGCTTTATTCCCTATTGAACCAAAGAACCAAAGAATGGCCTCAGAAGCATGGTCCATACTCAGAAGAGAGTGGATAGCAGGAGAGCAATTAAAGGTTGGTGAGGAAAAAATTAAAGAGGATTTGAGATATTTTTTGTTAATTAATAGAAAATAAATCTGAAATTCCGCTTTTAACTGAAGTTAACCCCTTTCTTGCATTTTCTTTAGTCTAGTTCTTGAATAACTTTTATCTATGGATTTAGTTAGAATTTCAATTACTATAAAAATTTTAATAACTGAAAAACGAAAGGAATTAAATATTTCTTAACCATTTTATATGGATAATTCACTGTTTTTGCAGTAAAACTGCAGAGTGGAAAAATATGCTAGTTCCTGATTCGATAATGTCTCTAACAACTTTTTGATGAACTAATTAAACATGTCTGTTATATCGAAGCAAAGCCATTGTTTAAAAGTAAAACTACTGAACAATTTCTAAAAGTAATATTTTTCATTTTAACTTTCGTATGGTTGAAAACGCACTTAACTATTCGAATAATTTTAATAACGAAGGTTTCTGAACTCAAGAACAAAAGGATTTAAGAACCATGAGCCCAGCGTTGAAAGAAAAGTAATCTTGCACATTAAAATAAATTTTATTTCAATAAAAAGTATTATGTTGTTCGATTAACTATAAACGCTTAAAAAAACAATTCATTTTAATTTACCGTAATTATTTATGTACAAATACTTTCAGTGAAGCAAATTTAAAGAGCATTTAAGAAACTGAATTTCACTGGAACACTTCTTTTGTGGGGTTTATGCTGTTATTACATGTTAAATATTACTTCGCCTAGATTAAGAAAAAGAAACACATAAGCTGTAAAAATTTATTATTTAGAAGAACTATCAAATTAAGGTAACTTTCTTCACCTCGAAATGCATTGTTTTCCCTATACGAATTTCATATTCTGACAACACAGAAATGGTGGCCACATAACTTTTAGGAGATATTTATTATAAACCTCGTGTGTTGGAGATCAAGTAGAAAAAATGCATAATTATGGAGCTACATTTTGAATAATTTTTCCCTTATTGAATGAGTTCAAACGTTTCTAATATCTTGTTTTCTAGCATGAAATGTTTCACCAGTTTTTAAGGTTCGTTCCTAAGAATAATTCATTAAGAAGTTAGTAAGAACAAGTAAGGTATACTTCAAATTTGATCTTTTAGGTTTATCAGGTTTGGCTAGTTTGGCTACCAAATAAGCGTTTTTGAATTCAGCATCAAATTTTTAACATAATTTTTTTTTTTAAATTTGTGTCTTAACTTTTATTTTTAAAAAACATGCACTAATCCGAAGATTTATATAACAAAAGTTAGTATAAGAGAAGTGTAACAAATTAAATTATTTGTACATTCAGTCATTATTAAATACTAATTCTGTCTAGACTGTGGGTCCTCAATCAGGAGGAATACTCCTAAGAGGAATTTCACAGTTTCAGGGAGTAATCTAGTCAACCTTTTCTTTACCTATTAAGTATTTAGATTTAGTTTATGAATATAAAAAAAAAAAACACTTTTGTTCAAATTTTGGTATTTATCAACACTTTTTATACGTGTTTAATTTATAAAATGCATTAAAAATAATCCATATTTAAACAAACGCATATGTACTTTTCAAGCTTTGGGAAGGAGGGATTGAATGATCGTTTAGCAATAGTGAAAAGGGCACACGAGAGGAAAACTGTCGAGAATCACTGGTCTAGACTGAGCCAACTTGAATTAAATATAGAATTTTATACTTTACGGATCTTTAGTTCTTACTGTAGAGTCATTAAGTTTTTTTAGTCCAAAGGGGCTTTGTCCCTGAAGGACTATTGTTTTCGTTTTGCGATTTTGCGTTGGTTCATTATAAATGTAAATATCCGTTTCATTTTTCAAACTGTTGCCACCAAATGTTAGAGTCCTGCATTATATTTGAAGAAAGTAAATAATGAAAAATCTGCATAAATGTTATGCGATATTTCTCGCATTGTAATCAAACAACGGTACATAGAGCCATCGAATTTTGAATGACGTAATCCTACTGCGAATATGGGCATGCAGAAGCCCAAATTTGGAATTTGGAATTTGTTTTATTATCAATTTCATATTTTGTAAAGCTAACGAATTTTTGATTAACAAACTCAAAGATTTCAAAGCGAGCTATGGCAACGTTGTACAGAAAAAAAGATTTTTATCTCCAGCGCGCGAGACTCTGTAGCGGAAATTCTAAAGATATGCTCAATTTAAAACTATTTTGCGATATTTCTCTTCAACTGAATTTTATGGTTTAAGTGCGAAGAACGTGATATTTAATAAATAAAGGTAACAGACAGAATGTTAAAAAAAACGCCCCTTTGGACGTAATTTAAAGTCTGAAACATTTCACATTTTCTTTTTCTTTTTTCCCCCTCGTTTCTTATCTTCCTTCTTTTTTTTTTTTTTTTCTTTTTTTTTTTTTTCACATGCGTGAGGCATGGAAAATAAGCAATGCCCTCTCCGAAGATTCGAACTTGGATCTCGCGAATACGCGCCGATTGTACTAACCGTTACACCACGAAGTCATGCTCGAAGGAGGGAGAAAATACCTCATATACTTCTCCCTTTTGAAGACGACTGGGGATTAGGGGACCCAGTCTTCAAATCCTGGTGGGGAAGAATCATCATCGACTATCTTTTTTTTGTTCAGGCTGTAGAGACATTAGGTATTTTTGGAGGCCGTAGAGATGAAAAATTAGCAACCGCCTTCGCCGGAAATCGAACCACGGACCTCTGGAATACCGGCCAGCGTGCAGAAGCATTACACCACGAAGGCAAGCTAGGAAAGTGGGAGAAATACCTTATATACTCCCCTTTTTAAAAAGCGACTGGAGTTTTCAGGGGACTCAATCGCCAAATCCTGGGTGTACAAAATCCTCCACCAACACCCTTTTAGTTCGGGCGCAACTGTAGAGACATTAGGATTTTTTGGAAGCCGAAGAAATGAAAAATAAGCAAACGTCTTCGCCGGGAATCGAACCACGGACCTCTGGAATACCGGCCCAGCGTGCAGAACCACTACACCACGAAGACACGCTAGGGAAGTAGGAGAACTACCTTATATACTCAACTTTTTAAAGGGCGACTAGGAATTTAGGGGCCTAGTCGCCAAATCCTGGGTGCGGAGAATCATCATCCACAACCCTTTTAGTTCGGGCGTCACTGTAGAGACATTAGGTATTTTAAAGGAAGCAGGAAGATGAAAAATGAGCAATCGCCTTTGCCGGGAATCGAACCACGGACCTCTGGAATACCGGCCCAGCGTGCAGAACCACTACGCCACGAAGGCACGCTAGTAAAGTGTGAGAAATACCTTATAAGACGCCATGCTGGAGACGTGAAAAATGAGCAATGCGCTAGCTTGGACTCTAACATGAACCTCTCGAATACGTGCCGAGTGTGCTAACCGTTACACCACGAAGGCATGCTGGAAGGAGAGAGAAAATACTATCCTATTATGTATTATTTCAGCCTGTACTGTCAATTCTACTTAATAATGGAATGTGCATTTTATGAATAGAATATTGTACAGCGTATTCTGAATAATGTATTGTATAGCACATTGTGTATAATGCCTCGGTAAAATGTGTAAGTTCCCGTAGCATACAGAGCTATGCTTTGAGCTGCAGGAAGCATAGTAACTATAACTGTAGTACTACAACTTAATGTATTCAAGAGCACAGAATGTAAATATTATAGTAGTTATATGTATGGGTAAATATTATTGCATTCTGTGAATTTTAGTGTATTGAGTGTTTTATATATAGCAGTGTGTTAACGTGCATATTATGGAATGTATAGTGCATGGCGAGTACAGTATTTAATGTATCTGGCACATGTAGAGTTAACGTGATGAAAGATATTGAGAAAGCTATTATAAATATTCCTCTGTATGGAATACCAAACAAGACACCTGTACTTTGTATATACTCATCTTACAGCAGAGCAGTAAGTAATGATTGCATGCTTTTGCATTCTGTAATCCCCCCCCTCAATGTGCATTTCTAACAGTTTTTTTAAAGCTTTTTGTATTAAGAATTATGTTGTATATAACAAAGAGTTACTACCAGTGCCTATGTTATATAATCAAGAGTAATTAATGTTCAATGTAATACGTAGCTAATACACACAGTGCATTAAGTGTAGAAATGAGTTATGTAAGGCGTTCTAAATATAGTGCAGTGTTCAATGTAATATTTATTATAAAAATTTTAGTGTATTGAGTGTTTTATATATAGCAGTGTATTAACGTGCAATTTGACCAGTAGAATGTTTAATTACAAACTTATTTTTGGTATGCTTTAAAAATACAGCAAAATTTATGCCACAGTGAACTTTTAACATAATGTTATTTAATCAAAAGTAATATGGGCTATACTGTGTCCTTAAATCTGTATTTTGTATATTATAAGTACAACACAAAGTAAACAACTTGTATTTCTGTGTGCAATTGTGTAATTTGTTTGCAATGTGCCATTTTGCTCTTTATTTAAGAGCTATTAATTTATTTATCTGTTGTATCAAGTTATTTATTTAAACCTGTCTTATATAACTAAATTATGTACTATATAATCAAGTTATGTCTTATTAATCAGTTACATTGTTCAGAATCTGCGGTGAATTGTCAGAAATAATGTTCAGCGCAATATATTGCAAAGAATATTTAGTGTATTAAGTGTAGCATTGAGTTGTAAATGTCCCTTAAGTACAGTGCAATGATCAACGCAATGCATATTATGAAATGTATCATAATATGCATAGCGAGTATGTGTAGCAATGTGTTAACATGCGATGTAGAAAGGAAAATGTTTAATTCCGCATGCAGAAAAATCTTTATTTTGGCCTTGTATGGCCATGTACTTTGTATTGTTTTCGGAGTGTAGCTTCAGTTAGTTGCGGGATCCGGACGATACCCGAGTAGTGTATGTAAGCTGATCGGGCGGGTGACCGGACCTGCTCTCACATGTCACCTGCCAATTCTACTTTCCATTTCCTCACCAGAATGTAAATAAGTTAGTAAGTAAACGTGTTTAGGATGCAAATGAGTTAAGAATATTTAAGGCGAAGCTTTTGAGATTGAAAGGGAATGCGAGAATTGGCTACTTCGACTTCTGCTGCCAGGGTTTAGCCATTTGCGGAAGTAAATTAATTGTCTGAGAAAGCCTTTTAGGCTAATCTTGAATTCCTCTGTTTGATTTATTATCTTGAAATGTTAAGTTTGTTAGTTGTGCTGATACTTTTACCAGCTCAATATTTTGTCGATTGAGTTGTTAAAATATCAAGACAACAATTTAAGTATTGTTGTATGGTTGTACTGATACTTTCACAACTCATTCGCCAATACCGAATAGCTAAAGTATCAGCTCATCTATACAGCAATATTTAAATGAAAGCAGTAAGCATAAATATGCAGAAGAAAGTAAACTTTGTAAACAATTTTATAGTAAACACTGATGTAAACAGATCATGTTTGCAAACACGCCCTAAGGCTACGTTCAGACGGCAGCACAAAGGGCATAGAGGCATAGTCATAAAATACGGGAGTTCCGTTCATACCTGTGAGACGGGCTAAGCTGTGGCCAGTGAGAGAAGTTAAATTTGCGCATGCGTGGATGTGTCTACACCTTTCGCGCATTGTTTTCCCGCTCAATTGATTTCCCGCTTATTTTGTGTCATGGCTTTTTCAGCTCACCACAAAGTTTTACTGGCTCAACAAAATGCTCTTTTATCTGCCCTTCTTATTAGCCAAGAGGCAACGGAAGAAGGTAAAAAAAGAAAAAGTTGGTTAAATGGTCTATATATATATATATATTTGGAAAGACCAATACTTGGTTGGCATAAATTTCTGTGCAAAGCAGTATGGAATATTTTTGTATTGCACTGTAGTACTCTCTATACTACAAACACGAGCATGCATATTTATATATATAAAACCTTCTTCCATTTTTATATGTAATTTCTCCTAGGAGAAACACGATATTCTAAATATGCCTAATTAAAAAAATCTTGAGGATAAGTGACAGATAGCCTGTATATAATATTTTTCCATTTTGCAGGTGTGAAAGCAGTTAAGCGGAAAACAGTACTTACCATACGTTAATTTTCTTTTTTTTAATTTTCAATCAAAAGAAACATGTTTCTGTGCTTATTCACTGTTACTGTCGATCACTGCAGTAGTTGGCTGCACTACTAGTATCAATTATCACAAGTACTAGTATCCCACAACTGGTCACCATGACCAGCAAACACAACTAAACTTGTACAATATTATGTAACGTTCACCCAACAATGTATTTTATGCTCAATCATTAAATACATTTTGCCTTGTTGCCAGCTGTTTGTATGCACCTATTTCTAATCATTGGCATGTATAAGCCGCCCCCCTGAATTTCATATGTTTTTTCTGAAAAAAAAAAAGGGGGTTACATTCGAGAGAATACAGTACAAAGTAAACAATAACTTTCAGGAATTTTTATGGATAATTCTGCAAACTGGTATGTTTATATCACATGAGTAATTCAAATTAAACTCTGATCTGCTTTGAGATGTCACAGATGTAAGTTCCATCCACGTCTGTTGTCAGAAGTAATTACGTTTAATGATTTTTCATTTGCTAACAGATTATGACAATTCTTCACTCACTGGCAGACATGCATATTACAGCACCAAAAAGAGTTTAATTTCAACATATGCTGTCATTTTTGTTTACGAGCAATATCTCAAAAGTAATTTCTCATTGACAAATTTTAGGTACCCAAGTCTTCAAATACAACAAAATTATAAACATTCATCCCTTACTCAGGAATTTCTACCAAAGAAATAGCATGAATTTAATGATTAAAATTCCTTCAAATGATATTAATAAAGAGTGGATAATAATAACAAATACAGTACAAAGTCCGTAATCCGGACTCGTCGGGACTCCATCAAATGATATTAATAAAATTCCATCAAATGATATTAATAAAGAGTGGATAATAATAACAAATACAGTACAAAGTCCGTAATCCGGGCTCGTCGGGACTTCGGCGATTGCGGATTAGGGGTTCTTCCGGATTACAGATAATCAATTTAAATCTGGTAAGATGGCATGCAGAAATTATACAATTAAAAATATGAAACCGTAATTTATGAAATAAAGAGCAATTATGATCTAATGGGTATCAAAATCCCCCCCAAAAAGCTTAATATTTATTTATTTACTTTATTAAACATTTCTTTCAATGTAAGTTGTTTAAGTTGCTTCGTTTTTTGTGCTAATACTTTCTCTTTAATTCTCTCTTCTGTAAACAGTCTCTCTCTATAAATTGTTTCTCTTCTCTTTACGGGCATGCGTAGCGGGCGCGCGCATTAAACGCGCATGCGTAAACGTATTATGTGTAAACGCATACGCATGCGCATGAAGTTTGTAGCTTTGAGGTCCGGATTATAGATCATTCCGGATTATGGACGTCCGGATTAAAGACTTTGTACTGTACTATTCATTAAATTATAATCTGTGTTATGAATTATGTGTGCTATTCAGTTTCATTAAAAGTAAATTCCTTTCATGGAGAACGTAATTAAGAAACAGAACAGAACATCATCAGGAGACATAACTGGCTAGACTGTTGACTGTTGTTTTAAGGATATTTCACTACATTTTTTCCTTCTTAGCCTTCATAAGAGCATTTTCTCAAAAGATTAATATTTTAAAACTTATACAAAGCTTACACTATTGAATTGACTATATTGAATTGACTAATTCTTAAATGAGTGAAAATTTTTTTTCTTTTTTTTTAAAGTAATATTTTTACTGTTCCCCCCCACCCCCCCTCCAAAAAAAAACAGCAGCTTCTTGATATTGATTTGATGTTTTAGTAAAATTAATTCATGAAGTTTGTTTGGAAAGAAAATCAGCATTTGAAGCAAATAGCAATACAATATTTCCAGCTTTTTCAATAAATTTATTCTTATAAATACAAAAATAATTAAACAGGAAGAAAATGATAGTAATAATTTATACAAAAGTACTAAACAGAAAGAAAGTAATTATAATTTACACAGAAAAAGTAAAATTTTTGAAAGCATGCATTTTTTAAAGAATTTTTATAATAAAATCAAATATAATGGATGGGATCAATCATCTACAGGATTATACACAGCGTGCATGATCCTGAGCTTAACTTTACGAGTTTCATCCATATTTTTCAATTTATTGTGCAAACTCATAAAAAAATGCATGTCATTATCGTAGATTTCTTGCGAGATCAAGTCATTATTTCGTTCGGATACGATGTGCTCCATATTATAAAAAAGTCGCCTTCGATGTAACAGCGAAATCATCTATAGAAAGCCGCTTCGTTTTAGTTTCGCTCTGATAGGTCAACGCTTATCCCAAACTCGGCGTAAAGTTGAAAGCTTGAAACCATATGCCACGAGCCCTAAACCAGATTTTGTGACGTAGCACAGACTGGTTGCTTTGTCAACGGAGCTCAGCTTTAACCACTTATGCCCTTTATACCCCGTCTGAACGTAGCCTAAAAGAACATCCTCTACATCCCGCATTTATCATCTTCATCACGCCTTTATCTACTGCAGTATGTAATGTCCTGAAACATGATGCCTGTACCCATTGCAATAAATAACGCCATAAAACATGCACCTGTATCGCTATATATATCATGTAATATAATGCATTTTACTTGATCTAATTTAACGCCCGGCGGTGGCAGAACTTGCAGTGTTGGCTGGAGTCACAATTTCATCATGACTCGAGGATGCCGGAAGGTTGTTGGTTTCCTAGTCAGTATGTAGCGCTAATGTCTACTTACTTTGGGTAAATATTAGGTAGCCCCTTCACTTCTACGTAGCATAACACCACAAGCAGTGGTCTATATGTTGAGCACAAGGTGTACTCTTGTAAGTAGTTCTCTTGAATAAAAGGTAATTCCATTTCCCTCTAGAGGTCTTCATGGATAATATTCTCTGGACCAACCGATAAGTTTTAAACCAATAAGTACAATGTCCTTTCTATATGGTTTAATTGGAATATTACATTTCTTACTTTTTATGCTATTAAATAGGAGATACTCTGAACCTTTCCTTCTAGTGTATTGTATTAATTAGTAACGACCCTATTAACATTTTGGAACACAAAACATCGCGAATTCCCTTTTACACATCTTATTCAAATGCTATCATATGTCAATGCCTGATAAATGTAAATTGTACACCTTCCATTTACACATTTTCCCTCATATTTAACTTTAATCCTGCTTTTAAAATATATTCAAGTTACATTTCTGATTCTTTTCCCTCAAAAATAAGTACAGACTTACACAAGTTTCTTTATTGTAAGACCTGCTGACTTTGAACAAAATCTTATAAAGAATACTAAAGTTTCATGGTATAAAATTCACTGAAACCGATATATGGGTAATTTCTACCTAGTTTAGTTCAGATACGTACCAACTGTATTTCATTTCTTATTATTGTACTCTACAGACATTTACGCGAATATATTCAGAACACTCCCTTTTATTCAGCAGAAGGTTTCATTTATATTACTAACACAGATTCTGTTAAAATTCTTCAAAACATTTTACAAAAATATCTTGGATTTTCTTGTGCACATCCTACTTAAATCATCAAACATACGCTAAATCTTGATTTTCTTCATGTGAAAACGTTACTTGGATTCTGAAGATGATTCCATCTTTTACGGCAGAAAATCATAAACACTGCTATATTTGAACTCATCACAGCCTTAATTTCTTAAGAAGGTACAAGATTTTTAACTACGGAGAAAAATATCCATACTGTAATGTATTATTTTATATTTGAATTATAGCCATGTCTATAATAAAGGCGAAATTAATATTTAGCTAGGTATAATATTTAGAAGCTATTAGCTAGATATTAATTAGTTAGGTATTAATATTTAGAAGCTTCTTCTTCCTCCGAGCTCGGAATATTTTTTTTTCAGATAGTATCATCAATATTGTTTATGATCTTCAGTTTTTTTCACTTTTAGATATCTTAATTTTGTTCAAAGGATTTACCAAATTCCAAACAAATGTAAATTTTAAACTTTCTATTTACACATTTTCCCTTAAATTTAACTTTTATCCTTCTTTTAAAACATATTCCTGTTACATTTCTAATTCCTTTTTCTCCAAAATAAATACGGACTTATACTGACTTTGAATCGTACCTCATAATACAAGAATAATAAATTTCCATGACGTAAAGTCTTTTTAAACCAATAAACGCGCATTTCATCCCAGGTAAGTAGTATGAAACGAAGAATTCAGAGCCAAGCGGAGGATTGTTTTTTACTTTATAATCTTCGAAATTCTCAACGTATTCTAATTTTAACTTATTTCTTATTTTTACAAGCATAATTACTCAAATATATGCTTCGATTTCTTATAGTATTTATTTTTAGATGTAGTTTTTTAACTTCTTTCATACATTTTAACGTTAATAATTTCTAATATACTCTTAATTTTAACTTAATTCCTATATTTTTCTGACTATATACATGACCTTTATTTAATTTTAGATGTAATTTTTAACTTCTTTCGTACTCTTTAACGTTTGAATTTTTCAACATATTCTTAAATTTTAACTTATTTCCTGCATTTTCAGCTTTTTTTTTTTTTTAACCTGGATTTCATCAACTTTATTTATTGCGTTATTTAATTTACTTCAGAGAGATGGTCTTTACGGGTGAATTGCAGTTGGAAGGTATTTAGGGCCCAAGCAGTACGGCGGGAAGCACACGTAATAAAAGTGGAAACACGTGGGAGGACATAATGCCACATCAAAAGTGAAAATTATTATGTATGATTAAATTAGCTTCTGAGGCTTTAATGAAAATGTATGTAAAACTTGAGGGCACGGAGTATAAAGAAGGAGGAGAAACTGGTATTACCACTTTTCCCAAAAATGGTCCACTTATTGTCGCATTATTTATAGAGGGCGCTGCAATCACCAGCGGTCTGTCTTTTCGTATTATTTTGCTTAGACAGTAATAGCGAAAATACTGATTTGATATATATTTTCATTATGAATAAATCAAATAATGGAGACTGTTTCGTCCCTGCATGCAACAGTGGTTATGGAACTGTTACACTGAAGAATAAAAGCTTGGGAATCAAGAAACCAAATATATTTAGAGTTCCAAAGGAGAGTAACATTTATATTATGCCTGATCATATATACGAATTTATATAACTTTTCAGAACGTCTGGATTGTTAGTAAATAAGAGAATATTTACTGTATGCTTATAAAAAAGTAATAAATTGGAAATTAGTTAAATATTGCACATAACTTATGTGCATCTGCATTTCGTCCATGAATGTATGCAATCGTTAGATTTTAAAGTTAAATAAATTTCTGAAATTATACGAGAATAATACAGTATTTGCCCTTCTACTTCATTTACAGAAAAGAAGATAAACTCATTCCCCCCTTCTTTTCAGTTTGAAGTAGGTTTTCATAATAAATGGAAAAAGAAGACAATGCTGCTTATAATTAACTTTACTTGCATGATAGAGCGAAAACATAACAGCAGATAAGTGTAATGAAAAATGGATTTTCTGGGAGATAAATTCAACATATTAAATAAGTTATCAATATGAAATCATGCCACCTGATCACATGAATGAATGGCTATTAAAAATTAAGATTTAAATCGTGTTACAGTGCAGAGTGAGAAACATTATGCACAAGGATTTAAAATTTGAATTTGTAGAACTGTTCAGGTGTTACATGCTGCAGTTAAATTTTAATTTGACATTATAATTTTCAAATTAAATTTGCATCAAAGTAATGTAAAAAAAATTACATACAACAAGTATATTTTTATTTTGTACGTAACTGAATTCCGATATTTATATATACTTGTTGAAATATATTTTACAGGAACCTGCTAGAAAAATGGAGACACGGAATTTAGTCGGAGTAAATAAGAGAATATTTACTGTATGCTTATAAAAAAGTAATAAATTGGAAATTAGTTAAATATTGCACATAACTTATGTGCATCTGCATTTCGTCCATGAAAGTATGCAATCGTTAGATTTTAAAATTAAGTAAATTTCTGAAATTATACAAGAATAATACAGTATTTGCCTTTCTACTTCATTTACAGAAAAGAAGATAAACTCATTCCCCCCTTCTTTTCAGTTTGAAGTAGGTTTTTATAATAAATAGAAAAAGAAGACAATGCTGCTTATAATTAACTTGCATGATTGAGCGAAAACATAACAGCAGATAAGTGTAATGAAAAATGGATTTTCTGGGAGATAAATTCAGCATATTAAATAAGTTATCAATATGAAATAATGCCACCTGATCACATGAATGAATGGCTATTAAAAATTAAGATTTAAATCGTGTTACAGTGCACAGTGAGAAACATTATGCACAAGGATTTAAAATTTGAATTTGTAGAACTGTTCAGGTGTTACATGCTGCAGTTAAATTTTAATTTGACATTATAATTTTCAAATTAAATTTGCATCAAAGTAATGTAAAAAAAATTACATACAACAAGTATATTTTTATTTTGTACGTAACTGAATTCCGATATTAATACATACTTGTTAAAATATATTTTACAGGATCCTGTGCTGCTAGAAAAATGGAGACATGGAATTTCTCGGGCCGACCGAATACTTTCGGGGAAGGATGCTGTAACGATTTTCCGAGACCAAGTTGTCCAATGGCACGGTATTCAAATTAGAAATGGTCACCCTAGACTCCAGAAAGAAGCAATACCTTCAATTTTTCCAAATCTGCCATCGTATGTATCTAAACCATTATGTAAAAGAAAAGCACCTCCTGCAAGAAATGTGTGTGTGGTTGTTCATTTGGTTGCAGATAATGTTGCTGCTTCTAAAGCCACAAAGGATTTTATTTTTTCCCTGTTCACTGAAAGTCTGCAGAAGATTTCCAAACCACATTGTTTGTGGATCGTAAATTCTATAGTTGTATTTATTGTATGTGCTCAATTGACTACTAATTACACGTGTGAAAAAAGCGTTATAATTGATAAAGATATGACTATAGAGGTTAGTTTTATTTCGACATTTTTATCATTTCAGTATTGCGCATCAAATTGCATTTGGTACTACCGTGTAACACATTCATTGCTTTTTTTGTACTAATTTCTTCTTTGCTTATTCAACGACATCCTGCTCAACATAGACAAGTGTATAAAAGTGTTTGATTTCAAAATTTCGTGGTATGATGTGGTTATAGTGGTTTGTAACGTTTCTTCATCCCGTATGTGATTTATCTAATTAAGTGTAACTGGGGATGTACAAAAATTACATTTTGCCTTATCATGGAAATACTTCTTGTACAATTCTCTACTGTGTGCTTACAATATGATATATTAGAAAATGTTATGTACCATATTTATATCATGCACTTATATGTATTTTGCATAAAAAGTTGCTTGCATTAAGACTGAGTTTATGTGAATATATTTTTCATGATGAATTATGGAATATTAAAATTAATGTTTCTTTGTTCTAATATTAGAAATTTTGTTATTTATATGGCATGGATTGATGATACTTAAATGATAAATCATACTTAAATGATTTAAAATGTAATTTGCAATCTAAGTAATATGTATTTCAGACTGTTAGCTCCATCGTGATTGTCATGATTTTATATGAAGCTGGCACCACATGATACTGGAATTTTCATTATCCACATATTAATTTTCCCTCCTTCTCCGCCCCCAAAATGTGGTGAATATCAGATGAGGTCACATTAAATTTATGTCCTTGGAATTATTACAGTCGTCTTAAAATAGAAAGAGATTTCATCTGGCGACAATTTGTTCGCCAATTGGTTTGTTGTGACACGACTAAGCGATTTCATCAGACAACAACTCATTTCAGTTCTGAGTGAGAGAAATATTATGATTGATTATTTTCGCTGTGCAATATTTTCATTGGGTTTTCTTCTGCATTGTTTGTACTTTTAATTTTATTATATCAAGAATAAAGGAATTCCACTTTTTTATTTATCTATTCTAAATTATGATGATGACTACCCCTTCTAAATTGATTCTGGACCTTAATTTTTCAAAGCAAAATTTAATTAAAAAGTCCTTATGTTTTTTTACCTTTTTCTCATGCGAAGACATTAAAGCTTTTTTTTTTTTTTTTTTTTTTTTTTTGGCTTTCCAAATTTCATCCTATTTGCTGAACTCCTCCTTTGATGATGATAAATTTTTAATCTTTGATGATGTGGAGATAAAGGCTTCATGTGTAAGTGCTCCGTAGACTAAACTTCCTTGATCCTTGATATTTTCATTGGTTGAGATGCTTAACTGTACTAGCTTATAAATAGCGGGAATTGATGAATCTCGTGGCCTTTTGGGCCTTTCATTTTTTTTTTTTTCGCTTCCCTCTGGATTTTTGCTGCTTGTACTCTTCTTGCTACAAATATGTAGTAGGCTTTTTCGTGGTTAGCGTTTCTTCACCTTCTTTTGCAGTTAGTGGAATAAGCTCTATTATACACTGGTGTGCAAAAATTAAGGACGAGACGGTTTTTTCAATATAACTTTGTACAAAAGCTTTCCAAATCAACACAATTAGTACCGATCCCCAATACGTAAGGACATGAGTAATGTAAGCAACACTTACTAAAAGAGAAATCAGAGGGATAAAAAGAAGCTTTATTGAAAAAGTAGCATAGATCGCAATGCGACTGAAGGCCGAAACATCCCTGTGATGGGTGTCCAGCAAGAAACATCCGGTCTTTAATAGGGGATATGATCTCCCCTGACTGCTAGGCAGGTTTCACAGCGTCTGCCCATGCTGAGAATGAGGGTGTCAATAATTTCTTGAGGCATTGCTGCCCATTCGTCTTGCAGCGCCAATCGAAGCTCCGGAATCGTTACTGGTGGTAAGGTACGAGCTGCCAAGCGTCTGCCTAGAAAATACCATACATGCTCGATGGGACTGAGATCCGGAGATCGTGCCGGCCAATCCATACGTTCAATATCCTCACTCTCTAAGAGCTGTTCGGCAGCTACTGTGCGATGACATGGTGCATTGTCGTCCATGAAAAGGAACTTCGGACCCATAGCGCCTCTAAAAAGACGCACATATGGAAGAAGAATCTCGTTACAATAACGGGTCCCGTTGACTGAACCTGCATCGAAGATGTGAAGGTCTGTACGACTACCAAGCATGATACCTCCCCAAACGAGAACACCGCCACCTCCATACCTGTCCTTTTCAATGATGTTCGAGGGATGATTGCGGCTTCCCCACTCTCTCCAGATGAGTATGCGATGAGAATCGCTACTCAGACTGAATCTGCTCTCATCTGTAAAGATGTCCCCATTCATTGTCTCTCCAATTCCGGTGTTCCCGGCACCACACAGAACGCCTTCTCCGATGGGCAGGTGTTAGAGGTACACACCGTACAGGGCGTCGTGCAAACAGACCACCACCGTGCAGTCTTCTGGCCACGGTAAAACGCGATATCGGTCGTCCATTCGCCTGTGTCGTGTGCCTAGCGATTTATCCCGCTGTCTGCCGCCTGTTTCTTCTGGCCTGTAAGGCAATATACCGGTCATCTGCGGGTGTGGTTCCTCGTGAACGACCACTACTAAACCCCCGGATAGCTGTTCCTGTAGTTTGAAATTGTCTCCAAAGTCGTGAAACGATGCTGTGAGCAATTCCGAACTCTGCAGCCACACTTGTCACACTGCGGCCTTCCTCCAACTTCCCAATGATTCGACCTCGGGTAAAAGCATCCAGATGTCGTCTAACAGATTGATTATTCGCCATTTCTCGCTGAGGAAGCAACTCGGTGTGATTTTAACTGCTATACGGCGTGCAATCTCTTTGCCAGAAATACTGATCTTACACCGACAACATGCTTTATACTACTCAGACACTCCCCCATTACGTCTACCTGCATATCTGCGCATGTGCTACCGTACATCACCTTACTTAATCTCCTGATTGGTCTTTCTGTCCGCTCTGCCTCTTCGTTCAGCTGATATGCTAATTTTTCGACTTCGTCCTTAATTTTTGCACACCAGTGTATTATAGTATTACTACTGGAGATGTTTTACATACAAAAAAAAAAAAAATGTGATGACGGCTGCTGTTATTTTCCAAATGCAAGAGACATTCTCTATGCTATTTCTTCTGGAGTATGTTTGACTTTTCTTCCCCACTTACCATACGAGAGGTGTTGAATGCTGTTACGAAGGCTGTGAAACTACGGTCGGTGCAGAATAATACAAATTTTTTAGGTGCCAGGAGGGATTCTACAGTGACGGACTACATGCAGTCAGTATGGAGCAAAGTCTGGCGAGAACTGATAAACAGTCTTTGAAAATGCATCCTGGACTCTCTTCTTTTCCTTTTATTGGACAGTTCACTATAACATGGCGAAGACCATTATTCTACCTTGAGTAAGCCGCTATACTACTAAAGTATTCTCTGAACACCATGATAATTACCCCACAAAATTTCCTATTCGAAGCAATCCTTAAAATTGAATTATGATCCTAGGCTCTAAACTGTTTGCAAATATTACTGAACAAAATTTCGAATTCAGACCTTAAATCTTGTTAATTAAAATTTTCATTTTATGTATTTCATTTTTTTACTTGTTATGCAATTAACAATATATTAATATGCAAATACTGTGTCCAGCTTTCAAATATATGTAATTCTAACTTCCATTCATTAATGTAATTTTTTTTTAATTTTGTACAACACCATGTCCTTAGTGAAACTTCAGGATATGCCCGAATACTGCACATTTTACTTATAATAATATGCTAATTAATGATCTTGAATCTAATATATTGTATTTAAGATGCTTATTGTTTTCAGCTTGTTGATTTGAATCATGAAAAATTGAAAATATTGCCGCTTGAGTGAAATATTTCCTGCAAGCCTCATGAGCCAGAGATCAAATGAAATAAATGCACAACTATGTCTTGAATAACGATGAAACTGTAATGAAACGATGAAACGATGAATAACGATGAAACGATGAAACGATGAATAACGATGAAACTGTAATGTAATGAAATAATTTCATAACAAAATATTTCCTATTTCTTTACTTTACCATTTTGAACAAATCATTTTAAATATAAGATTTTATAGTTTATATATAATTTCTGGAATACTTTTTCTTACGGTCAGCAGCCTGTAGTAACTAATTCGCTAAAAACTATTTTAGGTGTGAAACTGAAATTTGCATACACAGATCAGATTATAATTTCATTTCAGTCTTATAATTGTTATGTTTAAAGAAAAATCCTTTCACCTTTTGAATTTTTAATGGTATTAAATTATGATCTGAAGTTTTCAGTTTACCTTTTTTTATACTTGCATCGTACTCCTTGTTTGATTAATCTAACATCCCTTTGTGTAGCCTACATTCAATTACTTCACTAATATATTGTTTAATTCTACATAGTCAAATTTGTATCAACACCCGCTGGGGAACAAAATAAGAATAATGCATAAACAAATTAAATCTTTCTTTTTTTTAAATCTTAAACTTTGATTTAAGAAATATCTCCTTTATATAACAAACTTTTTTAATACACTGGGAGAATGAGTATATCCCAAAGGTTCAATAGTGTTAAGTTTTTGTATCTAAAATTAATATGTATGATAGAGGTGAGTGATGAGTTATGAAAATTTTAACGAAAAGATCGCAATTAATCCTATGAAAACAAAATTCTAAAGTATGATGAAATGTGTTACTTTTATCAAAAACAGAAAATACAAATAGCTGTGCATGAATAAGAAAACATTTTGAAATAAAAAAGAAACCGTTTAAAGTTTTTAGAAGGAAAAAAATATCTTAATATATTAGATAAGGTAAACTCTTCAGGATATCGATCATCAATACTTTTAAAAATTCTAAATGCAGGAGTTAAGTAAAAGTCCTTATATACTATAATTTGACGTAAAATTCTTTCATGAAGCAAAAGAGTTCTTATAAGCTTTCAAATTGCATGCTGCCATCATGATCCAAGCAGATGATTGATTATTAATATTTGAACATATATATCTTTACTAATGTAATTTAATTCTTGCTGATTTGGAGGAGGATGAATGATTTATTTCATTAATGTTTCTATTTAACCTTCTAATTGTAACATTAAATAAAAACATTGAGCTGGGGAGTGCCAAATTAAATGTAAAAAAAAAAAAAATTTGAAGTTTAATTGCAACTTCCATTTTTTTCCCAACATTTCAATTCAGAGCAAACTGCAATTAAATGAGTTTTTTTAAATAGTTTTCCATATGAGTTCAAACTATTATATAATTATATAGACATGTACACATTCAGCAGCAGTACTTTCTAAGCCAGAAACAAGAAGGGTTTAGGGTTTGGGGTTTGGTTCCTAAGTAGCACACGACGCTGCAAAGTGGTCGTGGTAACTTTTACGACGTCTTTACAACGTTGCGACGACGCAAAATATTTGCTGTTGCATCTTGGTAATTTGTCGACGTCGCTGAAAGGTCATGATATGACCGCTTTTAGACGTGGTCATTTTAGCAATTTTTTTCATAATTCATCAGCGTTATTTTTAGAATGAAAAGAGGCTAAATCTGCCCTTTCAAGAATCTGAAGTCCGCATAAGATTTTATTTTGCCATGTTTCATTACTTTATTTCATCTAAATATATTAATCTAAGGTAGATTCATCTAATGAAGTGTATATTTAATATAAAAACTTTTGATTCATTAAGTTTAATTAGTACTAAAAATACGTGCTAAATTATTGTTTAAAATTTTGTTAAAATATTTAATACTTAAAATATTTTTTTAAAATATTATAGCAAAATATTTAAAAATGAAACTAATCTATAAAGTAAGTTATTAAGTTATGCATTTTATATATTTAAAAAAATCGTATTTCCGAAATCAATCCAAATCACATGTTAGCAATTATTTCACTGCTGAAATATGACTTTATAATTTTTGAAATAAGGACGAATTTATTTGAATTAATATGCTGATATTATATGAAACATTTTACCGCATACAGAGCAAAAACTACAATTTTCGCGAAGATATGTCTAACCTCCTTGGGGTAAAGGGTATGGAGGGGAGTTGAAGATACCTGATTCGCCAATAGTAGCCTCGTGAGTGGTCACCCGCTGCTGCTTGAAAATGAAGTAGAACAAAACAGAGAAGGAACAAAACAAATATCACTGTGGGTTGGAAAAGGAGAATATTAGATGTTATGAGTCAAGAGTTGGGTAGCATAAGGCTGGAGATTGAAGTCTATTTCGAGAAGTTCATATTTAAAGTTGTCTACGTAGGTAACCGTATCCGTATGTACAGCTTTGGCGAAAAAGTTATTATTGAGTTTACTGATGAAAGTTTTTATGCTGTAAGCAAATAACCACTATATGAGGTTTCACTTCACGTAACTTTTTTCAAATAAATTATTCATATTTCTATCTTGTACTCCCAAAATTAACACATTTAATGTTACATAAACTCTATTAATTATTCACAACTTTGTTTCAAAAGAAATTAATGAAAAAAAAACCATTCGAAATTTTCTTCATCCAATTAATAATAATGAACATTAAAATATGCATAACAATGTTGGATTATATATGGTTTAACAAAATATTTAATACAGCAATTTCATTTTAGCCTCATACGTGGATAGAAAAATGGATCCCCCCCCCAAAAAAAAGCAATGTATGCAATGTAAGCTACCATATGATTATTTAAATTTTCATACAATACTTTAGTAACGCAAAAAAAACATTCCTTTGCTTTCATGTCTTGCGTAACTCAATAACTAATGCACGCATTAAATATTTTCAATGTTTACATGACTTAAAAAAAAAAAATTAGTTTTTGGTTCGGCGAAATATAATCAGCATATTTTTAAGACATAAAAAAATATTCCTTCTGCCCTACCACATCACATACGTATCAGTCGAAAAATTCAAAATTGAATCATGCAAGAACTTTTTTAGATTTAAGTATGGTAAGTTCAAATTTATTAGTACATAATATTCAAGTGATGAAACACCTACATCAACAAAGCTTAAAAAAATATTTCTAAATTATAATCCAAAACAAGTTTTCAAAAATATAGTTTCAACAGAATACAAAAAATATATTTGTGCATCTGCTGTAAACACATTGATCCAAATTATCAAGTCTGAAATTATGACTTTTCAGTCTTTAAGCACATTGCTCCTTTAGAAGGATTGAAAATCAAGTTCACGCATCTGTTTTTTCTTTATCACTGAACTCCATTACAGAAATATTCAACTGTCAGCAAAATTCACTCAAACATTAGATTCGATTACACGTGCATGGCTGTACTGGCATTTCCTATAATTTCAGATTATTTCATATTAACAAATGATTATAAACATCTAAAACAGTAAAACGTATCAAAAACATTAGTTATTGCATTACTGTAGCGCACCCTCCTTCAAGACCATTGCATAAACATCGCAAAGCATTGCTAGCAAGAACGACCCCTTGTTTATTGTTTGGCAACTTCCATTTCTGAAAGAAGGAAGTAGGAAAATTTGTTTCCCTTACTTCAGCTTTAACATGGAGAAAAATGGTTGTACTTTCAGAAAATAGTGAATGAAAGTAGTCGTGTTAAAGAGATGATATTCAATATCAGTGTTTATTTTTACTCTCAGAAATGCTGACATATGCGTATATAAGTATGCGTGCGCGTGTGTATGTGTATTCAGAGAACCAACTCGTGGCAACCACCTCCCTAAGATAACCACCTCTAAAAGAAACCACTATTTCTGAGAACATAAGAATATGCTGGTATTAAACATGCTTTCTCTAAGGCAACCACCAGCAAAGAAAATTCTTGAAGTGTGGCTGGTCGCCATAGAGAGACTCATTTCGTGGAGGCAACCTCTCTAAAACGACTACTTCTAAAAGATAAAGATATATGTGAGAATATAAGTATAATACTGGTGCTGAACGTCACCCGCAAAGAAAAATTTTTTGGCACATATGGCCCCCCTGAGCCCTGAGGTTTTCGCACGCCGTTAATAAAGATGGATGTGTGGCGCCTACTCAAATTTTACGGAGTTATTATTGGCTGGAATAAGCTCATGTCAGACAACGATTCACCAATTAGTTTGAAATGAGGCGTGATTGCGTCGGTTGTTTCTGTATAATTTATAATTGGGGGATAAGTTAAAAAGAGAGAGATTTGGTTGAAAGGGGCAGAGTTGTTTTTCTTTCAGCTACCTGTTTTGAGTGGGATGGTCGGAGTTTTCGCCAGCGACTTGTTTTGAGCTGGGGAGTCAGTGAGTTTCCTGCAGCTACTTATTTTGAGTTGCAGGCTCCGAGTTTTTTTCTTCGACTACTGACTTTGAGTTGGATGCGGAGATAGCAAAAATGAAGAAAAGTAATAAAAAAAAAAAAAAAAAAAAAAAGTGGATTTGGCTGAAGGAGAGAGTTTTCTCACTAGTTTTGCTGGATTTCCCTTACCGTGGTACAGACTTGAGGTAGTTGAAAAATTAAGCGAAAAGCCGGAGAAAAGCAGGCTTATCCCGAGATGGAGGAAGAATTTTATTGGCTATATCTAGGAATAAACGGCGTAATAACTAAGAAGAGAAAGCAGTTTCGAGCGTATGTGAGATAAAAGAAAACTTGCGAAGCAGCTCGACCTCAAGGAAGATGACCAGCGGCATGAAATGAAGAAGTGTGTAATGTAAGAGAAACACAGAAACTCATAAAACACCTCAGAAGAAGATGCGACAAGCTGTGCGATGTTTTCGGAGGTGTCCCAGTTGCAGAAGCCTAAAGAGACAATCCGAATAAATATCGGTTCCTGTTTTCCGACGTACCATAAATAGACGGTTCCTAGCTAATATTCAGCGTAAGAGAGAAAAACGGCTTTCCTTTACGAACAATATCAAACTGTGTTACGTATTATAAGTGACTGTGTTAAGGACAGATGTCAGTGTTGATCGTACTGTATCGCTAAATTTGTTTAGTTTCTTGACTGTGAGGAACCCTGAAGTCGGCAGTCGTAAGTACCCTTCATCTTCTCTTTGTTGTAGAGTGACTATGCAAATCTGAATTTTATTCAAATGGTAAATATTTATTCTGGAATTTAGGATAAAGCTTTTATGTGCATGTGTATTGTGACTTTAATGTGTTATTGGGAAACTTGAAAATGCATTTTAAAAACACACAAAAAAATTAATAATTTTATAGCTAGGATAAGTGTTTATTTATTATAGGAATATGTTTTTTGTCCATGACAGATTCACTTAATGAATTGTAAATATCATTATACAGATTGAACTCGGGTTTTTATCATAATCACTGTTATATTTGTACTAAATTGTCAAAATGTTTATTAGGCAGCAAGAATAAAAATCTGTAGTTTCTCAAAATTTGGTATGTGATTATTTCGCACTAAGTGCTCCATAACACAACGAAGAATGGAAAAAAAACCTAAACAAAGGGAAAAAAAAACCCACTGAAAAACGTATCGTACTACATAACTTTAAAACTTTAATGAGCACGAGACCTGCGATAACACACACTAATTAGAATAGTAAAATTGCTTAGAAGCGGACTAGATGCAAATTTAATGTAGAAGACTAAATGGAAGAAAAATTCATAGCACCATAGGAGAAATGTGGATTTAAAAAAAAAAAACTAATTTAAATACATTTATGAGCATTGATAGCCAAGATCCTCCGCCTAACAGCCATGATCTGGTAAACATCCTAAGGCTCGTTCTCAGCTATCGCAAATCCTCGGTTAAGGAAGTTTTTGTTGCTTTTGATCTTGAGCATTAGCAGAAAATCTTCCAGAAGAACGGTGGTGGCAAAAATTTCAATATATATCAATGAATTTTTATTTCGTTAATTAGTTTGAGGCAGTTTACAAGAACATTACAGAAAAATTGTCCTAACACAAAAACGCATATACTACACATACATCAACACAAACACAATTTCTATTTCCGAGGGCAACAAGTATCCCTTTTACTTTGATATTATAGAACGACCATGCTTTTGATATTATAGTTGCCATAACAAAGAGTTAGTATTAAAACCTGTTGATGTTAAACAGGTTGATGTTACATATAATTTTAATCAGAGATGTTAAACATCTCTGATTAAAAATATATGTAAAATATACGTAAAAATAATGTTTCGTAACTACTTCTGTATTTCTAATGTTTCAAAAATGCACAAACGTAAATATAAAAAAACAAAAATAAATAAAAGACTAGGAAAACGCATTAATCTAAGATTTCACAGCTATTTTATTTAACAAATTTACAAACTATTTTTGACGTGTAATAAAACAGCTTATTTATCCAGTTGTTATTTTAAGCACACACCTTATTATGAACAATGATTTTCCAGCTTCACCTTAGACAATAGAATTCTTCACTTGCAAAATTCAACAGAACTTCATGAAAACATTGTAAAGGCAAATAGTTTTAGTTCTGTCTGCATTTCCCTGGACTGGAGCAAAAGTTGATCCAAAACGAGACTGAATTTGCCAAAACAAAATTTTTTCGTTATTGCATTAATCACTTTCCTGCAAACGGCTTTGTTATCATAAAAAGGGCATATGGTGCATGATTGTTTCTGCCTTTTGTTTGCTTAGACAAATTTCATAAATTAGTAAAAAAAAGATAATTCCCCAAATTTGAACAAAACATCTTAACTGTTCAGGCGAAGAGAATATGTCACCGACCATCTCCCTTTATATAACGTAAAATCACTTCGATTAAATGATGCTGCAGAATATACCAGAGTATTCACATAATATTCTATCAGTTAAATTATCAATATGATTTCATTCCATACTCAGATTGCAAACAAGATGTTAACAAATGGAGATTATTACTTGGGAATTATTTGATTTCGACATTTAGATGAAAAATAGGAAAATTTCAAAAGAATTTGAAGAGAGTGTTGTCAAAAAGAACAGCAGTTTGAGTCTCCGAGGATAAGAGTGTGTTCGGTTTTCTTTCATCATACAAATACCGCATTTATCAGTTTGATGTTCCAACTGTTAAAAAATTTCTTTCACTTCCGAAGCACTTCAAGTTCAGTGCTGTCTGCTCCTTCATTTTTCCCATTAGCGGCTTTTGTACTTTTTGGACGACGTTGGGAATAATTTATTCCATAGAATAGAGTAAAAACGGCAACTGTTGCCATCCATATTCCAATAAGTCCCACCTATTAAAAAATGCAGAAACAGTAGTTGTAACGCTTATATAATGTGAAAAACCATTTAAATTATATTCATCGTGTTCTACAGTATTTTTTAACTGCACAAATCATGTTTACCTAGATTATATTAGAATATTCATTATATAAATTAGTTCTTGATACAATAAATGCAGCAGGAAATGATTTAAAATAAAGATAAAAATCTTTAAAATATTCTCAGAGACAGAAATGCCAATTTAGCAGACTAAACAATCGGATTCACATTCCCATCCCCTTGAAGAAAATGGGAAAACGTTTTCAATGACAAAAGTATTTTTTAAATGAAAATATCATACGTAAGGAAATGGTGTTGCTGAATAATGAAATAACTTTATACAATATCTAATTAACACCTGAAAATCCAGTCGCTCATTTCGAAATGCAAATAGTACAAAAGTACTTACACGCGGAGAAGAAAACTTTTATGATTTTTTATCTTTTAATAAAAATATAATGTTTTAATCAGTAGAGTTCTGCTAAGTCTAGAACCTTGTCTCATTGTTCTACAAACTCTAATAGACTGTAAAGCGCGTTGTCGCTTAGTCTGAAGCAAATGAACAAGCCGTAAGAAGGTTAAAATAACTTTTGCATGTGACTCTTAACCGCACAGAAGGTAGTACGGGTGCTGCAGGCAAACCTCCGTTACTTGCGGGTATTTGATATAAGATGGAATTAATTTCAATGGAGGTAGCGCAGTCCGAGACTACACGCAAAATAGACTACTACAGTTAGCTCATGGTCATTATCGAGACAGATTTTAAACGTCATCTAGCCAGATGCTAAAGCCGTAATAACTTTGGCAGAGCTAGCGATAGAACGTAATTGACAAGGCGAGACGGCCAGAACCTCTATCCTAAAACATTCAAATCCTTGGCTTAAATTCACAACAACAATGTTGCATTCTGAACTACTGAAAGAAAAAAACTTTTTTTTTTTTTTTTCAATGGCAGATTGTGAACAATTACAAATGTAACCCAGTCCATTAATCTATACAAAGCCGGATGTGGTGGTCTCTTTATTATGGAGGCACATAATAGGTGAGCCACCATCGCCTTTCCTATGAAGGGGACGGACAGTTACAACCATGCCTTCTACGGGGTTCGATCCCAGGCCCTTCGACATCGCAGTCAGTTTCCCTGACCACTATACCGAATGAGCGGCACTGAAAGAAGTTAAAGTTCAAATCATAATTGCATTCTGTTGAAGACTACTGAAAGAAGAAGTTAAAGTTCAAATCATAATAACTGATTAATTAACATAAAATTCTACAAATCAATTTCTTTACTATTGGCGAACAGCATTCGTTGAATTTGCTTTCATTCATAGCAACTGTCATAAAGCCTGTGTTTGCTAAAACTCTTTTTGCCAATGTGTCATCACTAATACTAGATCTAAATTTATTTCTTGTTTTAGCAGCAACACTGAAAATCCTTTCGTTCTCTGTATTGCTACTGTTAGGATGTCATCATTATTTTAGACGGTTTGCAGGGTTTTTATGCTTACTAACCAGGTACCTCACCGTTCTATTTTTACTGTCACATCTACTAAGACGCCAATTAGTCAGTTTTGAAGCACAGAGTTCTTTAGTTCCAGACAGAGCTTGTGGCAGTAATCGCTGACCGTTTTACTACATTCTTCCAGCGCCTGATTTATTTAACTTGGCTTTTAGTCTTGCTAGCTGTAAATGCTCGCGTAAACTAAGGACCTGGGAGAAAGCTTGTAAAAGCTCTTCGCCTTATAAATCTCTTATTTTAATACTTAAATTTTATTCTAGCTTTGTTTCTATTGTTTCCGCAACTGTAGAGAATGTTTCTTTCACTATACAGATTGCGTAAATGTTAATCTGACAAGCTAATAAACGGGCTTAATTTAAACATTCTTTGGAGTTACTTTACTTAGAGAATAAGACAAGCGATAAGTTTCTGGCTGTCTTCACGGATCCAGAGACTAACATTTAGAGCTGTTAAAATCTGTAGAAGCTCCAACTACATTAAGATTTCAAGAGCACTCATGGGTTTTCAGTGAAACTCCAATAAGCGGAAATTCCTGATGGTTTCGAAATTTTATCTAAATTTTTTGTTGCTAACTGCAAACTTGTGACTGAAGCTAATCAGTTGCAACAATAATTGAATTTCGGAAATGGCTGAATTTCGAAACCGGAAATGTATTTGCATTTGCTTGAGCATAAACATCTGCCAAATTTAGCCCCTGAAATCACTGCCTGTTGACTTAATATTAGTATGTAATCATATATATAGCAGAAAAAACTTCTAACAGGAAGTAAATAAACCTGTGCAAGTTGCGTCACTATTTTCCTTACCCTCGTCGCTCTCTCTGTATTAAGCGGGAAGAGCGAGCTGACATCTTAAGCTCTGCTGTGCCACAAGGCCCTGGCCCATAAAAGATGACAGCAGACTTTTGCATCTTTCAGACACACCACGAAGGGTATTGCGTGGAGCCTATGAATCTGGGAAATGACTGGCGTGACGTTAAACTGCACCTGCTAATACAACGCTTTGATACTGACTGCTCTGTGGGCCAGATGTTCATATGGAAGTACAGGGTTTAACTCTCTCCCACAGTTTACTGGATACTTTGATACCTATCTTTATGTTGATGTCGACGCACATTTACCATGCTGTTACCATCATTTCAAATAACCCCAATTAGGAAAAAACATACGTACCTTAACTCAGGGAGTAACAAATTAAGGTGAATTGCAAGTAATAAAAAGTTTCTCAGAGACGTGCCTGTAAATTACTGGAGCCCCAGGTTCGTGTGTTTGTACGAACAAGTTACAATGCCTGTGAAAATTAACTATACCAGTGCACTTTTATATTCCTTAAAGATAACAATTCCTACCATAATAACCTGAGTCTTACAGTAATATTTAATCACAGTTTTATAGATTAAAAAATGACAAATATAATAAATTATTTTTAAATAAAAGACATGAAATATAGCGTTGAAATAATACAAATAATTGTAGAGACATAAGGATTTTTTTTGGAAGCAGGTAACATGAAAAATTAGCAACGCCTTCGACGGGAATCGAACCACGGACCTCTGGAATACCGGCCCAGCGTGCAGAACCACTACACCACGAAGGCAAGCTAGTAAAGTGAGAGAAATACCTTATATACTCCCCTTTTTAAAGGAAGACTGGATTTTTATGGGACCCAATTGCCAAATCCTGGGTGTGGCGGATCCTCATCCAACTCCCTTTTAGTTCGGGCGCCACTAAAATAATTGCCATTAGGTAGTTTTGGAAGCAGGCAAGATGAAAAATTAGCAACGCCTTCGCCGGGAATCGAACCACGGACCTCTGGAATGCCGGCCCAGTGTGCAAAAGCACTACACCGCGAAGGCACGCTAGGAAAGTGGGAGAAATACCTTATATAGTAAGACACTCTATAACAAAAAATCGACGCACCAAGAAGAAATCATCCGATTGCTTTGAAATTTCGTATGCATAAATGTTTTGACCAAATTATGCGAATGATTAAAATTTGGTGTCTAATAAATGAATAGTGCGATCTCCAGTGCATCCGAACTGCGCATCCAGCAGATGTATATAAGGTGCTGTTCTTGAACTATTGTTAAATATTTCTGTTGCATTGTGATTTAGGATACCTTTCAACGACTGAAAAAATGCCTCGCCGCAGGATTCGAGCTCAGTACGAGCAACTCTCAGAGTTTGAAAGAGGTAGTATCATTGGACTGAAAGAGGCAGGTTGGGCAAATCGGAGAATCACTCGTCATATGTCAAAGCGGCGATTAGAAATACAAGCAAGAATGGGTGGACAATGGCAGATTTCAGCGTCATGAAGGCAGCGGTTGACCTAGGGCCACAATAGATCGAGAGAACAGAGTGATTGTCAGATCAGCTGTCACAGCGCTTAATTAATCCTTATCAACCATCAGATGTGCGACCCGCACACGAGCGTCCAGCATGATCTTTCACAGACGGCTGATAGAGCGAAATCTATGCTCGTACCGACCGTTACGCCACCTGCCTCTTAGCCCGCACACTGTACAGCCAGATTATGGTGGTGCTTGGCTCGATCAGGTTGAAATGATGCTGACTAGGGACGTATTGTCTTTAGCGACGAATCCCGCGTCCAACTGTGTCATAACGATTATCGAAGACGTGTCTGGAGACGCCCAGAGCAGCGTGCCGATCCTGCTTTCACTATTGTACGCCACACAGACCCTCAACTAGGAGTTATGGTCTGGGGGCCACTTTTCTTGATAGCTGGACCCATTTGGTCGTCATTAGAGGCACACTTACAGCACAGCGGTTCGTCGGCGACATTCTGAGACCTGTTTTGCTACCGTTCCTTTTGCAGTACCCTGGCCTTATTTTTCAGCAAGATAATGCCAGACCACATACGGCATGCGTTGCTATGAACTGTCTCACAGCTTGTCAAACACTTCCTTGGTCAGCCAGATTGCCATATCTCTCTCCCATCGAGCATGCCTGGAATATGATGGGAAGGCGACTGCATCTTTCAGGTACTGTTGATGTCCTAGCCTGACAACTAGACCAAATTTGACAAGAAATACCGCAGTAGATTATCCGGGAAATTTATCAGTCTATGCCACGCCGTGTGGCAGCTTACATTCAGGCTAGAGTCACACCTTATTGAGCTCGTTACTTTGTAACTATGTAACTCTGAAATAAATCATTCAGTTGTTTTGAAATTTTAATCATTTTCCATTCTGTATATAATCTTCCTACCCACCAATTTTTGTCTCCATTGGACAACTCCTTCATGGTGCGTCGATTTTTTTTGTTATAGAGTCTATAATTAATATAAAAAATGCACAAATTTTTCAAGCATTTTTAATAACCTAGACATTTTTACTTTTAAAGGAAGTAAAAATTATCAGTAATATTTTCAAAATCTACTTAATCACTTAACTCATATTTTACAGGGACGGCTGTCACATTTGAAAGCTTTTCTTGATCATGTGAAGATCTTGTATATATTTTTATTATTATTCTAAGCTTGCTGAAGCTTCCTTTAGCCACTAGCAATAATAATTGGGAACGTTTAATATGTTCTTAAACACTGCTTCCAAATTTCGATGCGACTGAACTAAACTAAATTCGTGACCTGCTTTTAAAAGATCTAAGCTAGTAGATGCTCTAGTGCCCGAAAATATGGAAATAACATAATTTTTTAATTTTAGATATTTGTAGCTGAAATCCTGTGTCATTTATATCGTCCGGATATTTAAGTGCTTAATTATAAGCTGTTGCTTACAAATTACTTAAATCTAACGACATTAATTTTCACTAGTTAGAAACTGAAAATTTTTCGTATCTCCATTTCAATTGCGAAATTTTTCTTTAATTTCTTATGTTGTGAAAGAAATATTTGTGTGAAAAGATTTGTTTTCTTAACAACTGATTTTGTCCATTAACTTATTAACCTTTCTTTACGGTTTCTGTATAAATTCTGTTGATACAGTTACATCTGAAACTAACTTTTTACATTTCTTGAGAATACTTCTCAAAATATTTTTCTCATCTGCTGTAAAAAAAAAAAAAAAAAAAAAAAAAAAAAAAAGACATAATGCCTCTATTAAGCGTGCAGAATTGTAAACAGTTATAGTTTTGATTACAAGGATTAATTATGTTTCTTGCCATATTAAATTCCATGCGGATAATATACAGCAAGATTTTTAGACTATATGTCTAAAAGCGCTGTTATTTTCGTCCCACTACAAAGACTTATCATTTGATGCCGAATGTTTTAATAACCGGCGGTCTTCCGTTATTTGTAGATATAATGATTTAATAGCGTTGATTCTTGATATCCATTGCATATACGTGTTATTTAGCTTGAAAATGAGAATATTGTTATAAAAGATACGAATAATAGTTCAATTTAACAGTGGCCAAATGTCAAAAACATTGGTGCATATATCTGCAAAATACTTTTTATTGCGTTTGTCCTAGAACGGAAAAATATCTCTTTAATACAAGCTATGGCTTCAACATAAGAAATCTGCAATAAGTTTCTGCCACAGTTACTTTATTAACGCACCAAATCCAAGCCAAATCTTAAATTACACTAAGAATCCTATGTAGATCTAAATTCTGTTGTAAACAGAAAATGGTTTCCACGATGAAATTATTTGATTCGATTGAATTCCGATTCGAATTTTGCTAAGTGCAATGAATTTTATAGCTTATTCCTTTTAGTTTTCTTCTCCTTTAACACATATCAATAAATAATGACTTCCAGTATGTTAAATAAAATCTGCAACTTTCATTCTTAATTGATATTCTTAATTTGTGAATTTTTTTTCTAGCAGCTACTAAATAATAATTCCGTGCTATAGTTGTTCCATTAATAATGGTATCCACAAGTGGCCGAGTATAACACTGGCAGCTTATCTTATGGTTTATGAGGAACAGGCTGCTCGAGTAGAGTTTTCAGCCTTTCGCATGAGTAACGTGAAAGCGAAAAATTTCGTTAGAATATCCTCCAGGAAAACACCTCTCCTAAATCAGATGGCTTCATGTGCTTTACTATAATCTATTAACCAGTGGGCAAAATTTTCATATTGGCATATCTTTTATCAGGCAAGTGGATATTTATTGCAAGAAAGTTTATATGAGCTTGAGAAAAACGCCAAGCCAATTACTATATTTATATGCCAGCTAACTCTAATTTAAAAATGACAATAAATCGGCTGTCAGATATTACTGTTACATACTTTTCGTTCTCATTATATCCCTACAGTACAAATATGACTTTAAAATTAATAAGCATTAACAATTCTTTATCTCTACATTTATCCCGCGTCACCAGTTAGCCTAGTGAGCTTTAATGTGTTAAATTTTGCGAATAAGATAGGCATTTGAAACTAACGTCGTTATGATTTTTGTTAGCAGTAGGACCCACCCATAGGGGGGAAAGAGAAAAAAAATAAAATATCTTTACTAACCTGAGTCCAAAATGCCCAGTCGTGGGTATACCAAGTAGTCATGCGGACAATATGCAGAAGTCCATAAGCTGTTGTCAGTTGGGTAATAAGTTCTGCCATATTACCAGAAAGGTATGTCAGTGGAATAGTAAAGCACACAAGACCTAAGAAAATTAATTATTCATTTATTAAAAATTTTAATACATGCTTTAAAATATTTCATTTCGTCCCCTTTTTGAGAGCAATTTTTTAATTAAACACGCCTGTACAAAAATTTTAGCCAAAAACAATTGCTACTACATTTACCTAGGTAAGACGAAATACTTGTGTAAAGGAGTCTAATCATTGTTTCAGCTGAAAAGTTCCTTCTATATTACAAATGCATTAGATTATTTCTGAAATTTCAAAATCAAGGACCGATTTACAAACTGGAGATGTGAGACAAACTCTCTTATGGAGGCCTTTCTCTTTTTTTATTTCAACATAGTAGGTATTACTGTCCTAGAATGTCTTCCACGAAGGCATTCCTTCTCTTAGATAGATAGCGCTAGTATGCTTTTCATTAATTAAATAAACCAAACGAAACCAGAGCACGATATCGCTGATGCAAATTATATAGCGTATTTTATGTGTTAAAACTTTTAAGTTCTTTCTCGCCATTAGCAACGCAGCATTTATCTCTCTGAAATTTTGTGGCAACACTGCTCTTGAAATGTACGAATCGTCCAGGCAGCCATGAAGGAAGCTTGTCTATTTAGTTCGCGACACGAAATTATGTAACTGTAATTGTAAATAAGTTTGTGTATCAAAACTCGTGTTATGGAAATTACAGTGGTCTACTAATTCGATGGATACCGCGAAACATGGTCGACATCGAGCTGATGAAGCTGGAACTGTTTTAAAACAAAATTCTGAAAGCTGAAATGAATAGCGCAAAAATGGCTCCCGGAGAATTCTCGCAAGTAATTATCTTTAATCGAGAAAGAGGATATATCAGATCACAGATAGCGAAAATAAACTCAAGTAGCACACGACGTTGCAAAGTGGTCATGGCAACTTTTACGACGTCTTTACAACGTTGCGAAGATGCAAAATATTTGCCGCTGCATCTTGGCAATTTGTCGACGTCGCTGAAACGTCATGATATGACCGCTTTTAGACGTGGTCATTTTAGCACCTTTTTCATAGTTCATCAGATACCTCATGGATACCAGATAGATACCTGATGGACGATAATTATTATTACAAAGAAATTATTACAAAGTTATTTTTACAAAGAAAAGAGACTAAATCTGCCCTTTCAAGATTCTGAAGTCCGCATAAGATTTGTTTTGCAATGTTTCATTACTTTATTTCATCTTAATATATTAATCTAAAGTAGATTCATCTAATGAAATATAAATTTAATATAAATACTTGAATTATTAAATTTAATTAGTACTAAAAATAAGCGCTAAATTATTGTTTAAAATTTTGTTAAAATAATTAACACTTAAAATACTTTTTAATAAATATTATAGCAAAATATTTAAAAGTGAAACTAATCTATAAAGTAAGTTGCATTTTATGCTCTATAAGTAGTTATGCATTTTATATATTTTAAAAAATCATGTTTCCGAAATCAATGCAAATCACATGTTAACAATTATTTCACTGCTAAAATATGACTTTATTATTTTTGAAGTAAGGACGAATTTATTCGAATTAATATGCTGACATAATATGAAACAGTTTACTGCATAACAGAGCGAAAAGTACAATCTTCGCGAAGATGTATACACGGATAAAAATGGGGCGATTTTAAGAATTCCGAGAAAACGTCCAGTGTTAAAAGACGATGCATACCCATGCATTTTTAACATCTGTCCAGTATATATGAGGGAAAACTCACCGACAATCAAGAAAAACAGAAAGGAAAATTTAATGGAAAAGGAGAAAAAAAAAAAAATATTAACAATTTTAATGGAAAACGACAAAATTAATGGCTTGATAAATTACTAATAAATGTTGAAATCAAAATTAGAGAAACTGTGAACAAAAATACGAAATCCATTACCTATTAAAAATCTGATGAAGTGTTTGTTATGTTTTAACGTTTTTTCCGTGCATTCAAAAATGCTTGGTTTAATCCTAGTATTACGGTACACTCGGGATTTGGCGACACTGACATTACAAATGTTTCAGCGAACCCGATAAATATATATATATATATATATATTTTGTAAATTTCTTAATGTAAAACGCAACGTATTAATTTTATTTAAAATGTATTTTCCCGATTGGCAACAACAGTTTTTTTCAGAACGATAATATTTTTGAACTGTAAGTTTTTGAGCAGTAATGTTGACGGTAATGTTTCTGAATAAAGCAAGAATTTAACAATTAATGTTTTGACGGAATGTGTTTGAATAAAGGAACTAATTAATTGCTAACATAATGTAAACGCAACGCATTAATTTTATTTAAAATGTATTTTCCCGATTGGCAACAACAGTTTTTTTCAGAACGATAATTTTTTTGAACTGTAAGTTTTTGAGCAGTAATGTTGACGGTAATGTTTCTGAATAAAGCAAGTATTTAACAATTAAAGTTTGACTGAATGTGTTTTTAATAAAGGAACTAATTAATTGCTAACAGTGAACATTGTTCGTAATTCTATTCAGTTGAAATAATTCCTCTAGACCATTTAAAAAAGATTGTATTAAATTATCAGAAGTACTGTCGAAAGGTTTAATGCAATCGAATAAATCGCTGAAACGTTGTACTGAATTGCTGTTCGACATTCCATGTATATTATTTACTGGATGATTACATAAACGAACATTTGAGCTTGAGGCTTGCGCGCTTTGGCTAGCAGCCAAATTCGAACAAGTTAGTAACTGCGCAATAATTTGACTCCATCTTATTTTCAGGAATATTTTCTTCACGCTTTTGTAATTCACCGTCGAAGTTAAATACTAGAGAGCTTCAATACAGAAACAGAACGGCGTATAAAAATATAATGATGGCAGTTTATTTTAAACTGAGAAGAAATCATCGTGGTAATGCCCGATTTCTGCTTATTTTGTTTGTGAATATCTATTTGCAACGTGCTAAAATCGTCCATACAGTTAAATAGTGTTCTGTTTTGGTGTTTTATGACTTTCCGGTGATTAAAATTATATTGTGGTTATCCAATCTTCAGTGGTTTCAGTGGTGCTATATTTGGATACACGGATTATCGTTATATTTGGATACACGGATTCGGTTATAACGTCCTAAGTGCCATATCGTATATCATTCATATTAATCGATTATTATGTTCATGACACAGGTTGGTGCTCAGACTTTGCTCATATGATTGAAAAATAGTGTTAAGGAAACACTAGCTTTACTATGAAATATTGTAATCTATAATTATTCCATACTTAATTGTGTAATACTGAAAAACACCAAATTGCAGTTTATTATTTGTCGTTTAGTATCTATTCTTTCAAACACTGTGTAATTCGCGTTTTTTTAAATATTGCCGTTATGTATGTCTATTAGATTATCTCAATAAATGAATGTTGGAAATTAGGTTTTGTTCTTTATTAAATTTAAGTATATTCACTATACTTAGATAAGTATATTAAGATAATAAATAGAAACAAAACGTTTCATCGTGTGCTATTTAATGAAGAGCTTATTATAGGATTGCAGAGGAGAGGAATGCATCGGGTGCCTGTAAGAAAACCACTCATTTCTGCCCGACATGCAACAATTCGTTTGCAGTGGCGTCGGAAAAGAAGACACTGGACATATGATGATTGGAAACGGGTAATGTGGTCGGATGAATCATACTACGCCTTATTTTGAACTGATGGAAGACGTCGATTTTGGCGAGAACCCCCATGAAGCTATGAATCCATCTTGCATTCCTCACACTATGCAAGGGTCTGGTGGGAGTATCATGATATGAGGCATGTTCTGCTGGCATAGAAATGGTGCCCTGGCTTTCTTCGAGGTTAAACAAACAGCCATGACATACCTAGATATACTGGTAGATCAAGTGCACCCTGCAATGTTACATTTTTACCCTGATGGCGACGGATACCTCATGGACGATAATGCAATTATACATCATACCAGAAGTGTTCAAAATTGGTTCGATGGACATCAGTTTGACTTCCAACACCTTCTCTGGCACCCGCATAGCCTGCATCTTAACACCATAGAAAATGTGTGGGATATGGTGAAAAGATGCATCCGACAGCTCTCTCCTCTTCCATCTAATTTACAAGATCTAAAACGTTGCATAGCCAATGCATGGACGTAATGCACTCCTGAACGGAGTGCATTCGCATTATTCTGGAGTGCAACGCTGATATTTTGCAGTGCACGCACGTAAATGTACTCCAGAAGCATGTAGACTCGATGCCTAAACGAATCAGAGCAGTTACCCGTGCAAACGGTGGTCCAATAAAATATTGATTTTGCGTTTCTAATTCATTGGCCAGTGTGTGTGTAATCGATGTGTTATTGCGTATTCAGTGTGAAAATGTTTAACATTGTTGTAAAGAATATCTGTTAAATATCTCGTTGGGCCGGTTTCTAATGCGGGCCTACTGTACGTCCAGTAGGTATAGTAGTGGGGCGGAGCAATACTTGTAAAATCACCGACGAAGTTCTGGTGATCCGTCCACTTTTCTCTCCCCCTGTCTATTCTACAAATTACTTTAATTTATGAATTTGTCTTTCTTTTTATCTAATAACCGCAAGTGGCGGAGTTTTCTTAGTGCGCAAAAATTGTTCAATTGTTTAATTCAAGTCTTAAATAAAAAGGTTGTTTAAAACATTCTTAGGTTCCGTTAAAAGTTTACAGAAGGGTCAATAATTCGCTTGCCAGTCCAAGTAGGGTCTAGAAATTAAGTTATATCATTCAGGGTAGAAGACCCTACAAAATCACAAAAATAAAACAAAATCAATACAATAATATTACCCATCAGTTAGTAATGAAGTATATGAATAAATATAGAATTAAATAATTCTGGTTTTCCGCATTATTGAAATATATCATCTTTTTGTAGGGAAGGGTTTTTTTATCTACTTCAATACGATGTTATTAATACTAAAATCTCTCTCAGCATCCACGCTATTAACGAGATTATGAAGGCTTTTAATAACTGTATTTGCAGAGTTCTTGTTACAGAATGCTGTTGCTTTAAGAATCCGTATGACATCAACATAGATATTGTTATGGATTTGGTATTTAAATAGCTAATGCTAGTTGAATTATAAATTAAATTGTTTTATTCCCCGTGCAGCGTAGCACGTGACGAATATTAAAGGAAAGCTAAGCCGGAAAATTAAAAAATACAAGAGCACGTGCATTTAACATTTAATAAATACATAAATATCTCATTTTTATTTCGAGAAAGTTCCAGAAAATTCTCACGCGCGATTTAAAATCTTACAAAAAGGAGGAAAACCTCTCAATTCAGTTGTTGTTAGTTTGTTGTTGTTTTAAGAGTTTGTTTAGAAAACTGTTCTTGTTGACTGTAGCGAATTCGCGGATTAGCTTTCTTTAGCTGTTTTGAATTAAGTTCTCTTGAACGTTTGAATACTTAAAAGATAACTACTGTGAGATATTGTAATACTGCACGAGTATCTGAGGAAATTTAAGCATTTTTGTTGTAATAATAATAAATTTTGTTAATTTTCATCGGACTTGTGCATTCATTTCATAACGAACTCGTACGCACGCAGCAATATCTTTACTGATCACTGTAAGAAATTGGTTGTGAAAATGAATGTATCCATTAATAAGCTCGTCTTTTAGAACGTCCTCAAATAATGGCATTTTAGAGAAGCTTTAATTTTGGCTTCAAAGCTGATGTAAGAATGTTCTCTGCTGCAAACAAGCAAAATAATCTGCAAATATTCTCATAGGATTCATCTGTTTCTTAAGGAGGAACCTTGTTGCTTTTATTGTTTATTTACAAATGCCTTGCTTTTGGTACTTAAGCCATTAGCCGCCTTGTTTTTTAGTACTTCTCGGTTACAGAATTAAAACTATGTTTAATTGTTCGCCGTCCCGGTTCGTATAGTGGCTGGAGGTGGTGGCTGCCGTATCAGTGGGCCAGCGTTCAAATACCGGAGAAGGCATGGATACTTGTAGCCGTATAGTATCCATGGGGCACTTAAAATACTAGTGAGCAAGAAATCCTTAGTGGTTTGATGGTAGAAGAGGAGTAGGAGACTCTAGGATTTGCCCCGCCAGGGCATTCTCAGTCAACATTGATACTGAGTTATACGGTTAGAGCATTGGGACTATGCCTGTACAACAAATATTAAAATTCTGATGTCCCACCCAGTCCTTCCTATCTAGTTTGTTCTTTGACCATGGATTGTCCAGATCCACAAAGAAAACATGGCGAAGAAATTCTGAGTTGCAGAGAGATGAGCATTGATGCAATCATATCCGGCCAAAAGACTAAATGATGCCACAGCTGTAGCCCGAAGAGAATCTGGGATATCGAGTCCGCATGTGTATTAAAAGATGTCTGCACTCCTAAATAAATCTTAGGTTACATGTTCTCTTGGTGGCAAGAACCTGAAAGACACAACTTCAGTCCGAGATGATGACGGCTCTGGAGAAATGCAAGGCCATATCAATTGTCTCCAGTTCTCCATCAACCTAATGTTTTTGCACCGACTGCTTTATAAAAAAAAACGTTTGCTATGCATGTCAACTCCAGCTCCACATGCCTCTGCCTTTCATTGAACTGACGGTTCAATGAAAGGTCGGGGGAAATGGCTTTCGATGGTTTCCAGTGCAGCTGAAAGAGTAAGGGAGAAACATGTTCCTTCGTTGCTAACTTTAAAGAAAAGGTCAATACCCCTTGCAACGATCTTATCTGTTTGGGTATTAATGAAATAAATCTGTTGGGTACCATGGCCGGATTAAAAGATCATACTCTCCAGCAACACCAAGATATTATGCAATAAAGTAGGTAACATCGTTGAATCCTTGCTGGTCTTTAAGTTTCTCAAACTTTTGAAGTTATAGTTTCTCTAGTAATCATCATGAGAGAATCTCTAATTTTTTTTTTTTTTTTCATCAAACTCACAGCACGTTTTCGAATTTCGTGTTCAACTTAGGTTAGTTAGAAACTGCATGGCTGGAAAATTAGTGCTAACTCTTCCAATAATCAGGCGAAGAGCTTGGTTTTGGGCAGTTTCTAAGCTGCTGGTGTTTCCTCTGGAGCCGTTAGAATTCCATTACATTAGTTTAATTCAGGCTTGATATACACACCTTATAAGTAGAAGCAAGCGTTCGTCTATTCCTGCCTCATTTACAACTAGCCAAACGTTTAAAACACCATTGTATAATAGAGGAGAGATAAAATCTTGTCTGTTTGGGCTAAAACGACTGGCAACATGCCTTGGCTAGATTTAAAATTGCATTATTTGAACAATCCCGGTGATCCAAAACTTTTAAAGGCATTGTTTAACTTAGCATTCCGATTTTGCTTTAAAAGTATTAAGAAACAC